>NC_090268.1:439785611-444785611 GCF_040414725.1 Anabrus simplex | reverse complement strand
TAAGATAAATAGATTGCAAACAACGTTCACAGTCTTAATACTACTTTGTTGGGCTTCATTTTGAAGTACAAACAGCTCAAGATTTGCCAGGTTTATACTTCTAGAATTCATTCTGAAAATTATGAAGTTTTCATTGAACTTTTAATAATGACGCCTCGCCCAGCAGCCTCTTTCGAACTACTGGAATTACAACTGGAACAAGTTGCATTGGTATACTTGTTCATTGTGCCTAGCCTTCATAGATAGGAGCAACATTTTATTTTGGATAAAACACCACCGGCATCACTATTGAACCGTGTTGTACTTGTACGCATATCACGTACAGTTTGCCCACGTTTCGAATACATTGCAGTAGTCTTTGTCAAGACGACTGAAATGCCCCTACTCGATCAGAGGCATGCGACCTATCGTGAGCGCTATATCGCCCGTTACCTAGCTGGTCTACTTCAGCCACATACAGGAAACATTGAAACCTACGTGAAGGACTCCCGACATTTCATCCAGCTCCTTAAGGACCAATCAATTGAAAGTACGGACCTATTAGTAAGCTTTGACGTCACGTCACTTTTCACCAAGGTGCCGCTAACAGAAGTATTTCCGCTATTAGACCAGAAACTTCCAGAAGACCTGTCAACACTAGCTAAAGAATGCCTTAGCGCCACTTATTTCTATTTCAACGGGGAGTTCTACGAACAGACAGAAGGGGCCACTCTCTCCAATAATAGCAAACATGTATATGGAACACTTCGAACAGAAAGCCTTAGCTACATCTGCCCTGAAACCGAAATGTTTTCTCCGTTTTGTGGACGACACTTTTGTAATCTGGCCTCACGGGAGCAATAACCTACAGCTATTTCTCGACCATCTCAACTCCATACACGTAAATATTCAGTTCACCATGGAAATAGAAGTAGACGGAAAACTACCGTTCATGGATGTGCTAGTAATACGTAACACCAATGGGACGCTGAGTCGCGCAGTATACAGGAAACCCACTCACACAGACAGTTACCTACACGCCTCGTCTCACCATCACCCATCACAAAAGCAGGCTGTCCTAACATCACTAGTGAACAGGGCCATAGCGATATGACGCAGAGCACCTCGAGGAAGAAAAAGAACACCTCACGGAAACCCTTAGGATAAATGGCTACTCGCTCAATAACATCCGACGAGTCCTTAAAAAAATCAGAAGAGAACAAATAAATGGCCGCCGCAGGAGAAAACAACGGGAAAGAAGAACTGACCCACCAGAAAACAGCGGTACTGCCATACATTAAAAACACTACAGACTGGATCGGCAAGATACTGGACAAATACAATATAAAAACTATCTATAAACCTCACCGTAGGCTAGCCCGTTATCTACCACCAGTAAAAGACACAATACAATTACAGGCCCCTGGAGTGTATCACATTGAATGTAGCTGCGGAGCTTGTTATGTAGGTGAGACAAAACGTCTGATCTCCACCTGCCTAAAAGAACATATCCGTCACACCAAGAACCAAAACACAGATATCTCAGCAGTAGCCAAGCATTCCTACGAAACTAGGCACGGAATATCATTTGACAAGACCAAGATCCTAGCTGCTATCCCTTGGAATCTGGAAAGGAAAATCCGCGAGGCTATCGAAATCAAGAAACATCCGAACAACATAAATTTAGAAGAAGGATACAAAATCAGTAATTCTTGGATGCCTATCATTCATAGTTTAAGACATACAGACCACAACATAAACACACGGGCCGCAACCCCATTACATAACAGCGCGGGCAAGCCCCCACTACCTGGCTGTGACACACACTTTCCAGAAGCCTCGCGAGACAGCCAGGGCTTACGTCAGCCAGAAAGGCTAGGATATAAAAGGCCAAGAACAAGGCCACTCTAGTAGTGTAATTTCTGCCTGGGAGACTGATTACCTCGGATCGAGTAGGGGTATTTCAGTCGCCTTGACAAAGAATACTGCAATGTATTCGAAACGTCGACAAACTGTACGTGATATGCGTACAAGTACAACACGGTTCAACCCGGAAATTAAATAAAATAATTCTTCACACCGTGGAAGTTTCACTTCTAAGATACCGGCATCACTAGTTTGAGGTTGTCGTCGTTTTGAAAGTTTCAGCTGCAGCTGTCACTTTTTTAATGCTGAGGAAAGTCGAATACTGGAAGTAGAGAGTAGACTGAAGAACCCTTCTACTTGGGTTCACGATGTGATTTTATTCTCTAAAATGCCTACTACAAGCCGTCCACCTTTCCCTAGTAGTCCACACAGCACCTAGTTTAACACTTTGTTGGTAAATAGCTGAAATCCACTTATTCTTTAATTCTTGATTAACGGGAAACTTATAAAAGGAATGGATTTGCACTATCTCTGACGTGTAAAGGGTGGGTTTTATATCTAATATTATTCACATGTTCTGGAGCAATGTGGCAGACTTGGGTAATGTTGTTTGTCGCCTGGGCGACTGCCCTAAATGCAGATCAGTACTGACTGATTGACAACCACCCCTGCCGAAAAGCAGCTCTCCTTCGAACGTTATTTACTAGGGTGAATAACGTTGCAGACGCTAATAACCGCTCAAGTGCATTAAGAGAACTGACAACGTCCATGAAGAAAAACGGCTATACGTCTAGGGAAATAGCACGAGCTGTGAAGATCAAGGAGTACCAACCAGGACTACAGTAAAGAGAAGAAAGTATTTGTTCCTTGCGTGGCAGGTATAACTGACATAATAGGGCGCATTCTTAGGAAGTACAATATAATTCCAGTTTTCACCACAGACCGGAAACTTAAATCCCTGTTTCGACCATTCAAAGAAAAACAACATCTTCACCGGGAATGTATGAAGTTCCATGTGGTTGTGGCTGCACATATATTGGCATGACGAAAAGGCTTCTCAGCACCAGGGTGAAACAACCCATCTGGTCGGTAAAGAATGTCGCTCTTTCATCCTCCACGGAGAATGCCATCAGCCAGTCTGCCACAGCTGAACAACCCCCTGTGGGTGGGGGCGGTACAATAACACTCACGGTATCCCCTGCCTGTCGTAAGAGGCGACTAATAGGGTCCCCAGGGACTCTGAACTCTGGAGCGTGGATTGGCGACAACGGGCTCCTTAGCTGAGTCCTAGCATTGCTTCCACTTACCTATGGCAGGCTCCTCACTTTCATCTATCTTTTCCAACCTCTCCTGGTCAACTCTTGTACTTTTCCGACCCCGACGATATTAGGTTTGCGAGGCCAAGGAAGTCATTCATTTTCACGCCCTTCGTGGCCCTTGTCTTCCTTTGACCGTCACCTTCATTCTTCGATGTGTCGGATCCCTTCCATTTTTCCCCTCTGATCAGTGTTATATAGAGGATGGTTGCCTACTTGAAGTTCCTCTTAAAACAATAATCACCACCACCACTATAGCAGAACATTTCTACAGTACAGACCATGAAATCCTCTTTGACCAGGCGAAGATCATCGCACCTGTAAGACTTCTATGCTCGACTGGTAAGGGAAGCCATTGAGATAGAGCTGCGCCCAAATAACATCAACAAGGAAGACGACTTCAAATGATCAAATACATGGAGAACTGTAGGCCTACTGCACAGAAACTGTCGACAGAGAGCGCTGAATCACGATCCTTGAGTCCAATTAGTGGAGTAGGCCATGGATAGTACGGTCATGACTTCCACGTTCCGTCGAATTTCGTTGCTCACTGTCGGAGGCAAAACTTCGCAGACCCTGATGAAGGCCAATGCAATTTGGCTGAATGTTCGGCTTCATTAAACAAATAATTTAGTGGCTTTAATCCAGTATTCATTTATTTCTTTACGTTAATACAAAGAGCCACGGAAACCAACGTTCATGATTGATTTGAGTTTGATTTGAATGAATCTCGCTGGAAATAGTGTTCCAAGAGAAGTATTTTCGCCTTAATGCCAGGAAGTTTATAAACAAACATTAGCACAACATTTCTAAGTGATATATCCTGCTATCCTTAAAGTTGATGTATTGTATTGATACCTTAATCATCATCATCGTCGTCGTTTTTTACGTCATCATAATCTGTGATCCTACCAGTGGGCTGGCTAAGACTTGTGTGAGCGATAATCCTCCATCTTTTTTTTCTCTTTGTAAACTTCTTCTTGCATTCTATCTTTCAATGTCTCCCCCCTTATGGCCTATTTTGTTTGATATGGTTCATTCACCTCCACCTCCGACAGCTGATTGATATTTTTCAAGGTGCCGTCCTCACCAAGTATTGCTTGAGAATATGCAAGTCCAATATTTGCTTTACATGTCCATGCCATTTGAGCCAATCGTTCTCAGTCTTTCTTCTATTGTAGCGTTCACCTGCAATATGTTCTTATCCAATCATTCCTGATGCTTTCCGTTTCTTGTCTTCTGCACAGCTGATCTTAGAAACTTCATCCCATATGATTGTAATTTACTGGTTTATAAGATTATTAAAGTATAAAATTGGACGTACTAAATCATAGAATTAATCAGAATCTTGGCTGAATTGAATGTAAGATTTAATTTATTTTTAAGATATTGTTCATATGGAAGTTGAACATGTATGAACAACTTAGTGATTGCCTTTGTAATGGAAATAATTAGAAGTATGTAACATTCATCAATAAATGAAATTGTTTTGAACAAAGATACAGATTACTTGGTACCTTGGATCTAATGACAAATGTTCTGTATGCATAGGTTTTCGTTATATATGATGTTTGTTTTATATTTCAGGCTAATTTATCCAGCTTATTTTGGAGGTGTTAGTGCCATGAGTCGTGCCCAGTTCGAAAAGGTGAATGGCTTCAGCAACATGTTTTGGGGTTGGGATGGTGAGGATGACGATATGTCCAACCGCATCAAGTTCCATGGCTTTTACATATCTAGGTATCCAGCTAATATTGCCCGTTATACAATGCTGGCTCATCAGAAGCAGAAGCCCAGCCACAATCGTTTCAGATACCTGCACTCTGGCCCCAAACGATCTACAACGGATGGTATAAATAGCCTTCTGTATAAACTCAAGGATTTAAAACACACACACGCTGCTGTTAGTAGAACTGCCATTTCCCAGCAATCGCACAGCAAATAAGAGCTAGTGTAAGTATTAATGTAGATGTTTATCTGCACTAATTAAGTACTGATGATAGTCATGCACAATACACACATTCTAGTCAGTGTGTTGTGTTGTGTTGTCTGGCCAGAGAGAAGGAGTTACCTTCTCGGAGGCCGGCCCCACCCCTTCAGCGTGGGGAATGAAAACTTTAGTAGACAGATAGTTGTGTTGTGAAAACTCTAGTAATGGTGGTATTGCTGGACAGCACCCTTGAATGCATGATTTTTCCTTTTGTTACTCAATGAAATATGATTTCATCTACTTAAGCGCTGAGCATGAAGACAAATCTTCTTGCTTCAGGGGTGATGAGTATGAACAGACTCATTGTACGTAAAAGCTATTGATAGTGGCATATTATATTGTTTTGGCATGAAATGGTGCAGTGGTTATGGATCTACAGCTTATGAGTCTATCATCTGAGTGAGTTAGTATTAGCAAGTAATTTGTAATAATTTTTTTTATATATTTTTGTAATGACTGCTTGGTTAGTTTTAGAGTTACTTGTGTCAGATGTTGCGTAGCTCTCTGTAGTATAATGACCTATTACATGTAGTTACATTACTTTTACCCAACTGTAAGGAAACTGTTGGTCATTTTCCCTCTCCAAGAAACGGGATCAGTGTATATTTCCTAAATGATTCTCTTCAAACCTAAAGGTTAGTCATGTTACTGAATTTAGTTAGGTATAAGTGAATAGGAGAGGTATGTATTAACCATAGTCAGTAAAAATAAAGATCATTTTTGTATATTCTACAACTATTAATAGATAAACCATAGTCATGATGTTACAATATTGAACTGACTGTAAACTCATACAAAATAAGGTTGTTGCAGACAATTACTAGTTTAGACGATTGAATTGTTCACCTGCCTTATTATAATATTGTTAATGTCATAATAGAAAGGTCCTATCTCCTGTGGTTACGTTTTCAAGTCAGAAAGATGTAACTGATCTCTTCTTATATAGGCGAAAAATGAGCATTCACGGTTAATATTGATAATTCTGGGGAAAAGATATTACGATCGACTTGCTCCTTGTTTCTATGTGTTGAGGGCTACTTTGTTTCACCGTTAAACCGGAACATCTGACTATGCAGTAGAGCCACGGTAATTCGAGATGGACATGACCAAGGCTACTTCGAACTGTAGAAAAGTTTGGACTTACAAGATTAGAAAATAAATCCCTGTGTACATGAAGAAATGTACTTACATTGAACGTTACAGAACAGTGGTTAAGAAAACAATAACATACAAAAGGCCTCATTCAAAAATAAACTGCCATGTATCTTTTGAAAATAAAGAACTAATTATATTACACATTGTAGGGCCAATTTCAGGAGTGATAAAAACAAAAAACACGCATATCGTTACATTTTTATAAGATTGTCAAGAGTCATGTGTTTTAGTAAACTCACAGTCTAACTCAAGCTAGCAAAGGAAGCAGATGTGTTGAATGGAGTGTGCAGAACAATGGTTGGTGTGGAGTAGTACCGAGTAGCGATAGGGAGGTGGTCGTGGAGAATGAAATTGGTGGCTGTGGTGGTAACGACGTTGCTATTTATTGGGGGCGTAGAACTTAACCTCGGCCCGAACGCTAACGGCAATATGAGCTGGGAAGATATGGAGGGTACTAAAGGAATAGTCAGAGAGGAGGTGAAGGACGTTAGCACAACAGACCAACTAAAGCAGATATTCCAGAACCAGTCAAATAAATTTGAAGAGCTGGAGAGATGGATAAAGGACAAAACAGAAGAGGTAGCAGCAAAGATGGGAAATAATGAAGAAATCAGGAAACTGAAAGAAAAAGTAAAAAATCTGGAAGAAGAGGTAACGAAACTGAAGAAAGTAGAGGCAAACTGTGGTCAGGAACTTGTGAAGAAATGTATTTTTATATACGGAGTGAAGGAAGAGGTAAAAGAAGCTAAAGAAGCTAATGGCTACGCAGTGCAAGTGTAGGAACTGTGGGTGTGGCCAGGCATTAAGGAGTATAAGGGAGGAGTTGGAGTTTGAGGGAGATAATTAGGATTCTCTCAGAGGACAGGAAGGAGAGCAGGGCTCCCTCAAATAATGTACAGGATACAGTAAGTCTAAAGGAGGGATGGGAAGGAAATGGGGGAATTATAGAAGACAGGTGGTCTAATGTTTTAAGGGGAAGGATATTGCAGGCTAAGGGCTCTGTTCAGGATGAGAATTCAGGGCAGTTGTATGTGAGAAATCACTGAGTCACTGCAGTTAGAACAACCAAGGGAAGATGAGGAAAGGGGAACTGTTGCTGATACGTGTGGAAGTAGGAGGAAGGGAAGAGGTAGGAAAGGGAAGTGTAGTGCAGTGGAGAGGAAAAGACAGGTGAAACAAGGTCATGGGAGGGAGAAAATGGAGGAAGAAGTAGCTTCTGCAGCAGTGAGAGAAGATAAGGCTGAACAGGAGGGGAGGGGTTCAAATGAGGTGGGTAGGGTTGAGGCTCTGGTCATGGGCGATTCCATCGTTAGACACGTGAGGAAAGTGTGTGGAGGAAAGGGAACCGGGGTAGTGTGTTATCCAGGAATCGTTGAGGCAGATATTGAGGAAAGTAGAAGAGACGGAGGAGGGAAAGGAGAAGGTGGTAGTGTTTCACGTTGGTACAAAGAACGTAAGGCAATCAGGTATAAGTACCAACATAGTTGGGGATGTGTGGGATCTGGTAAATGCAGCACGGATGAAGTTTAAGGAAGCGGAGATTGTTATCAATGGAATACTTTGTAGGAGGTGGTGGTGGTGATTATTGTTTTAAGAGGAAGTACAACTAGGCAACCATCCTCTGTATAACACTAATCAGAGAGAAAAATGGACGGGATTCTACACTTCGAAAAATGAAGTTACCGGCCGAAGGAAGATAAGGGTCACGAAGAGCGTGAAAACGAAAGACTCCCTAGCCTTCTCAAAACTAATAGCGTCGGGGTCGGAAAAGAACAAGAGTTGAGCAAGGGAGGTCAGATAGAATAGATGAAAGTGAGGAGCCTGGCACAACTAAGTGGAAGCAATGCCAGGCTTCAGCTAAGGACCCCGTGGTCCCTAACCCTCGCTCCAAATTTCAGGGCCTCTTTTAGTCGCCTCTTACCACAAGCAGGGGAAACCGTGGATGTTATTCTACAGACCCCATCCACAGGAGGGTTTGTAGAGGATGCAAAAGAATTGGTGGTGCCGAATTTGTGAGAAGTCGTACAGCCTCCTTAACAAAATTAAATTATCACACCTTAGCACACGAAAATCCAGTAAACTTCATTGTTTACGTGCCACTTTAAAGATTTACGATCAAGTGAAGACACTGTACATCAGGCATACTTCCATCCGGGAGGAAAGAAAACATCATGTTCTACAAATCGTTGTCCTATTCGGGCATATGCTTTAGAATATTAGCCTTGATCGTGATAGCAATCACGTCCTTTACACGGCATTTATTAATATAGACTATAAGGGCAAAAACACCGGCGTCGATTATAAGTAGTCAATGGAGATCTCCACTTCAGACTAATAAATGCAGAAGATCAACTCAAATTAGAACTCAGGAAAAAGCTGCGATATCACTCAAACTGAATGGCATTATTGGACAACTGGATCCTCGGTACAAATACAGCAGCCTAGATCTCAAACTAAACTCCGGTACAGAAGTAGGAGACAACACAGATACTTGCAGTGAAATTTATCTTGGAAGAAAACATGGGTACACTTACTACCAGCAGGGCTCCAAGGTATCTCGCAGCTGCCCGCAATTTTTAAGGACAAGGCCTATCATTGAACTAGTGACAATAATAATCTTTCCTAAGAACAGAACACACTTTTAAGAAACTCTTTATGGATTAAAGCCATATGACTCAAACTTTACTATACTGATATCTGCAACGAAAGGGAAGAAACTGGATTCAATATTGGGAATGTATCTTCGATCACCATATTTATAAACACGCAACTGTTTGATATATGTACCAACACACATATTTACAAGAAAAAGTAAAAATTTCTCGATCATAAAGTTGGGAATGTATCTCCTAACACCATGTTTATTAACATGTTTCACGAAATTGATGCAGTAAGTAATAGTATTTCATTAGATTATATTATTTGATACCGCGTAAATACCAAAACTTGCCAGGTTCATGGAGTTTGCCGTTGAAATCCGTATCCAGGCCGGAGGACCAATCTATCCAAATTATCCTGTTGATATTTCGGACTGTGCTCATTATTTTCTGTCAATTAAAAGAGAGAGGTAATGTTTCGTCAATAACTGATCTAGATGGTGGTAGCTGCATACATTTATTGAGAAAAATGACAAGAGCCCCCATTTTGAGATCTAATAGGAAGATACGCACTGAAGTCCGTATTCCTACTATTAGAACTCAGATAAATAAGCTGACCAAGATGACCAAGGCTAGAATACTCCAAGCCCGGTCCACTGATCAGGGCATCTCGCTACTAAAGCGGGTCATTAGAACCAAGTAGCCTAACACTCGTTATAAGTACCGAGACCCCGCCCTGAAAATAATTTCGACCTTTTCCAAATTTTAAAGCCACCCGTCCATTAAATACCTCGAAATTACACCCTGAAAAGCGCCGTTTGTTAAGAAGGCTCCTCCCTCTTCACCGCCACTAAGTTTTACAAGCATATATTTTCCAAATTATTGTAGTGAAGAGGGGGTTTTCTCCTTTGACTTGTAGGTACTCCACCTACAAGACAGATCGCTTTTACCCCCGCCAGTGCAATTGCAACACCCCAAACAATTTAACTAAATAACGTGCGTCATAGGGACGTGTGCACACAAGATAAATATGAAGTGAACCATAATTCATAATAAATTAGAAAAAAACACAACAAACAAGGAAGAGTGCTGGAACCAACCCAAAATGGAACGAGCGAGGAGTGCATCAAGGGACTACGGGGCACAGCAACATCAAAATGACACCAACATTTTCATAAAATAAAAATAAAAATATAATCTTCTATAATTATAAAAGGAAGTGTTTGTCTGTCTGTGGAAGTGGAAGCAATTCCAGGACTCAGCTGAGAGCCCCGAGGTCACCAACCCGCGCTCCCAGGTTATGCGCCCCCGGAGCGCCTTTTTGTGGCCTCTTACGACATGCCGGGGTTGCCAGGGGTGTTCTCTTACCACTCCCACCCACAGAGGAAAGACACTGTATTGCTCTCGGCCAGTTTTGTCAAATAGCCTTACCAATGGACCGAAATCTCGCCCAGGAAACAAAACATATAGACTTGTAACGAATATAAGATGGGGCAGCCCAGACCTCGGCTATATAACAAATATCCCTGTCTCTATCAAGCGGGATATTTGCGAAACCTGTGTCAGGCCCTATCTGCTGTACCGACACGAGGCCTTAGTCTAAATCACCTAAACACACTTGAAACCCCTCCAGACGATTCACAGCAGGCCACAACGAAGTATTATAGATGAACCATTGTTGTAATCTGATAGTAAGGTACGCTATGACTTCTGTATTCCCACCGTTGGATATAAAAATAAACAAAATTATTAATATGACCAGGTCGAGAATTCTCTATACAAGTGAACAGATCCTAGCATATTTCTCATCCAACAATTGATGCGTGGTTCCCGGCCCCCTTCCTTGTGATCGTTGCGAGTCTGATCTGTCTGTTGTGGGTTTTTGTGTCTTGTTTCATTACCTCTGTGCTGAATTGTTTACCTCTATGTACACTTTGAGCACTACCGGGTAGGACAAGGTAAATCGAGTGTGTTGTTATCTGTGCATGTTGCGTTGCTGGTTATTGCTTTTATTTTGGTGTGTGCGACTGTTTGAGTGCACTGTAGTTTGTAAAGATGGCTCGTAACCCCCCGCCGGGAGGTGGGGGAGATTATTTATTATCATGCGGATCCACGGGGAGTTACGAAATGAGCGGATCCCCGTTTCGGAGCTTGCCAGCTTCTCGGGCCGTTTCATATATAACTGTTTTCCCCAGGGTCACTGCTGACATGGTCAGCGAGTATGCTAAAACCGAGAAGATCCCAGCTGCTGCACCCGAAATGTTCCCGAAATGGCACCCTGCCGTGAAGGGAATGAGGCGTGTGATCGGAAAACAGCTCCTAGAGCGGCGACAGGCGAAAGCCAAGGAAAAGCCAGTTGCTACAGCAAATTCCTTTGGTGTACTTGCTACCTGGACCACAGAGGGCAATTTGAATCAGGTAGCCTTTGTGTCTCAGCCGAAACAACGCCGAACACCGGCTGAGCCGCGAAATAAGACAAGGCAGAACCCCCCATCAGGAGAGGAGGGCGAGGCCATGGAGGTCGTCCCTGCTAAAGTCTCTGTGCCCCCCATAGTCGGAGTATCAGCGCCACTACTACAGCTGCACTGGCGATATCCGAGTGTTCTGGGAAGCGCTAATGACGAGGACTAACGAATCATTAAGCAATATTTCGAGGAGAATAATAAGGGCTTCTACACTCACAGCTGGCGAGTCAGAGGCTCCTTAAGGTTATCATCAGGAATATAATTTCCACACTGGGTTAGAGAGGAGCTCGTGGCCCTTGGGTACCAACCTCAGGATGTGTATCAGTATACACGTAAAGATGCAACAACCAAGAATTTGATACCCCTAAGTGTCATGCTCCCCAAAGATAAGTTCAGCGAGACCATCTATTCTGTTAAATATATGTGCGGATCCTCGGTCAAAATTGAGGCATTTAAGGGTCGCGAGGGCCCTTCTCAGTGTTCTCGATGTCAGCGGTAAGGACATGCTGTTAATTATTGCAAGATGCCTTTGTGCTGCGTCAAGTGAGGTGTAAACCACTCATTTGCTGCCTGCCCCCCTGCTCCGGAGGCACTAGGTACGTGCGTTAATTGCCTGGGTCAGCACCTCGCCTCTTGGAGAGGCTGCCAACATTTTCAGAACATCATGGAACAGAAAATGGTCCGAGAGTACCTGAAATCGGCGAAAAACAGAACTCTACCTCCCTCAATAGCAGTCGAACCAACTTCTCTTTTGCTGCTGAAGCCGGAGGAACCCAGGCCCCCCTCACCGCATCGAACCCTGCCCCCCCCCCACCTGGAAGGGTCGCCTATTTCCTATATGTCAGGCATAAGGGACATTTTGAACCTTCCGAGACAAATTAATTTCTCTAGACTCTTGCCTATCTTAAAAGTTACTGCGACGAAGCTAAGGACATATCAGACCACAATTGACAAGATTAGAGTACTGATACGTGCTGCCATGCAGTATTTCTCAGAACCCTAAATCGAGATTGTCGTTTTCTGATTATGGACCTTACAGTCTGTGCTTGGAATTGTAAGGGTGTTACTGCTCAGAAATAAGAACTTGAGTCGTTTTTTTCTGAACATAATATCGATTTCCTCTTGCTGGGAGAAACGTGGCTAAAACCTCATATGCCCTTCAAAATTATAAACTTCGCGGTTTACCGCAAAGACAGAGCCGACAGAGAGGGCGGGGGAGTGGCCCTGCTTTTTAAGTCTAAACTTACTCATCACGTCATTGACCCTCTCCCTCTCGGCGTTATTGAGTCTCTCTGTATCGAGAATAGACAAGAAAACTATCACTATCGGATAATCGCGACCTATTTACTCCCCAAAGCTCCGCTATACACGGCGGAGATTGATGCTTAACTAAATAATCCTAGCCATACTTGTTCCATCATTGGGGGTGATTTAAATTCGAAGCACACTGACTGGAACTCCAGGACGATAAATCCTAAGGGGAGAATACTACAGCAACATATGGCAGATACCGACATCAGTGTATACGCCCCCACGGAGCCTACATTGTATCCTGATGTGCTAGATTTGGAAGTAACAAAATTTTATAATAGGAATATTTATTTTCTAGTCCCAGATGAGTTAAATTCGGACCATAAGCCTATCATCTTCAATCTTAGCCATGGGTTAGGCTAGATGAACCATCTTTTCCTAAGAAAGTCTAAATCTTAACTACCGCAAGTTTACGTGGCATGTTAATAAAACTTTAAATACACTTCCAGTTATAAGCAAGAATGATGTTGACCGTGCCATTGTTCACCTTAACAATAAGGTCCACAATGCGCGTAGATACATCATTAATGCTGCTAAACTTCCCGCGAAATTACCCGCGCTCAATAATGGCGCTGGTAACATTGTCAACCCTGACAGTAACGGCAAACAGCGGTGATGCGGCTCGCTACAGGGTCAATAATAATAATAATAATAATAATAATAATAATACAATATTTTCATACCAATAATAATATTAACATTCTGGACGGTCGTCAAAATGCGCGGACAGCGCAGAAAACGGGTCCAGGCCGTGCTGGCCGAGTATTAAATAGGCAGTACCGCCCCGGCACCCAAGACGACACCGCGCCGTGCTGGCCGAGTATTAAATAGGCAGTACCGCCCCGGCACCCAAGACGACACCGCGCCGTGCTGGCCGAGTATTAAATAGGCAGTACCGCCCCGGCACCCAAGACGACACCACGCCGTGCTGGCCGAGTATTAAATAGGCAGTACCGCCCCGGCACCCAAGACGACACCGCGCCGTGCTGGCCGAGTATTAAATAGGCAGTACCGCCCCGGCACCCAAGACGACACCACGCCGGATCTCCTGAAGGACTTGATCCAAACTAAAAATAGATAAAGGAAAAGATGGCAACAGTTCAGTGACCCAGCAGATCAGGCGGAATACAAGGAATTAGCCCGTAAAGTCCGCAATCGTTTGCTACAACGTAACATTGAGAGAAAGGAGGAATTCTGCCGACATCTCTCAGAACACGAGTCAGACCGCGACGTTTGGCGTATTACTCGCAGCCTGACTCGAACCAAGGAACGCCGGCGTGCTATTCACAGCATTAACAACGGCTTGGTCTATTCCGCTTACGATAAAACTGAGGCTTTTGCTGACTCAGTTGAAAGTCAATGCGTAACCCACGATCTCAGTGACGATGACGATGAAAAGACGAACGACGGACCGGGAGATACGCAGAAAAGCCTTAGCTTTCAAACGACAATGGACACCTGACAACGACATTCAAGACAACCAGCCTCGCGAGGTCCGCAGAGTTGTAAAAAACCTAAACGGGAAGAAGTCTCCCGGTGATGACAGGGTGTTGAACAAGGAAATTAAATCACTGTCATATAAGACAGTTATACTTTTGGCTACCATTTTTTTCGGCTTGTTTAAAACTGGGATATTTTCCTGACGCTTGGAAGACTGGGAGGATGATAGTCATTCCAAAGCCAGGAAAGGATAGACTTTTCCCACAAAATTATAGACCGAGAACCCTGTTGTCGCACATCTCAAAAATATCGGCATGTTCAAGATTTAATCTTCACGATTAAATACAAATCGTTTCCTAAAGATAGAGAGTGGTGGTGGTGGTGATTATTGTTTTAAGAGGAAGCACAACTAGGCAACCATTCTCTATATAACACTAATCAGAGAGAAAAAATGAAGGAGTCCGACACTTCGAAAAATGTTATCGGCGAAAGGAAGACAAGGGCCACGAAGGGCGTGAAAATGAAAAACTCCCTTGGCATCCATACGTAATACCATCGGGGTCGGAAAAGAACAAGAGTTGACCAAGAGAGGTCGGATAGGATAGATGAAAGTGAGGAGCCTGGCACAAGTAAGTGGAAGCAATGCCACGACTCAGCTCAGGGCCCCATGGTAGCCAACCCATAAAGACAGAGAAAGCTCCCTCCGAACGTTAAACAATGAACATGATGGCCTCTCTTCTCTGATTTTGTTAGTGGTGCTGATTGTTGTTTTAAGTGGAAGTACAACGACGCTACCATCCTTATCATTATTCAGAGATATAAATGGAAGGGATTCGACTATTCGAAAGATGACAGTATCGGCCAAGGAAAGACAATGGCCATGAGGGGCGTGAAAATAGAAGACTCAATTGGCATCGAGTGCTCTAATGCAGTCGGGGTCAGAAAAGAACAAGAGTTGACCAAGTGATAGCTGTGTGCCCCGTGGTCGCAATTCACGCTCGCAAGTCGAGACAGTTTGGGTCCCCTTTTAGTCATTCCTTACGACAGTCAGGTTATACCGTGGGTGTTATTCTAATGCCCCCATCCACATAGGGAGTATACCATAGGTGTAATTCTACCGCCCACACCCACAGTGAACAGTTGCACTTCATAAGACTCAACCAGTCTATTGCCAATTCCTAAACAGCTACGTAACGTTGAGATCCTTCTAATTGGAGGAGGAAGAGAGTCTATCTCCAGATATATGAAGATTCGACTGTGGGAACCTACCTCCACCGCTATGAAAAGTCCGAAACAACCACTACTGTTAAAGCCAGGTATTCATGCATGCTAATTATCATCGCTCATATCAATATGCTTGTGGTATAAACATAAATACTTCCAAATCCAGTGGAGTGTACAATTCCTGCCGTTATCAACGTAAACAAAAAGCCACTATTATGATACTTGGTCATTCTTTACCCTGGAAACCTTAAATCTTACTGGTTTCAGCCCACTTGATAGAACTCTCCAGTACAAAACGAATATGTGTTACATTCATTCTATGTAAAATGCAGTCTACAAACCTACTCACTATGTGGAAAATCCAAACGAAATACCAGGAACAACAAGACACTTATGGGAACAATCACCCCACGTGCCTCAAAACTGCGGGGTGTAGCAATGGACTGCTATATAAAAGATTTCAGAAAAAAATGCTTCGTTTCTTTGGGAGTGCTCCACATCGCACTGGAAACAAAGCAGACAGTCTGCCACTGAAATGTCACAGTATCCAGCAGCAAATCCACCACACAGCAAGAAACTTCTATCAGAAGAAGGTAATACCAACGATCTCCTCCGACTACAGGACTGTAACTACACAGTTCGAAACCCTAAGTCAGACAATCCATACATCCGCCTAAAAGTAAATGACAATACACGTATAGAGGGAGATTGTTTGTAAGACCACAGGCAAAGCCCAGAACCATCAAGCAACACAAGCCACTTCTACTCAACAATGTACATTGGCGAGACTAACCAAACAAGAGCAAAACAGATTGAAGAAGCGGGAAGGTATGTTTGCAGTGTTTGTCACCAGATGTCAGGTTTAGTTTCGGAGAGAGTACGAAAATAATGGCGGCCAAAAACAAGAGCAAAACAGATTGGAGGAGCGGGAAGGTATGTTTGCAGCGTTTGCCTCCAGATGTAAGGTTTACTTTCGGAGAGAATACAAATATAATGGCGACTGGACTGTTTCACAATGGCAGTTATCTGACAGCGTTGCCACCTAGTACTACGAATAAAAATTACCTCTATTCTAATTTATTCGCCTTTTTGTGGGAAGCAAATCATTATAATTAATTTTCGACTATCACCACAAAATCACTAAATAACTCAAAAGTTAATACTGAAAAGAGCCGTATGTTCAGAAAAGCTCCTTTCTCTTCACTTTTATTAAATTCTACCATGTTATGTTCTAAATTAACTCTGAAGAGGGGTTTTCTCCTCTGGCTTGAAGGACATTTTTTCCGCCAGTTCAAATAGCTGTTTTTCCACACGCCAGTGTAGTGAATTGAGATTTACCGACTCATCGGGTACTCCAAGGAATCAGATGAGTAGATGGGGATAGTCGGTCTCGTGTATGGCACACACCCTGAAAACTGTAAGTTTACCTATTTCCTTGTGATATCATTCATGTAAGTGCTTTTCAAGAAGGAAAAGGGATTGATCGTTCTGCGGAACTCTAAACTGAACCTCTGATACATCGCGTCTCGACCACAATAAAAATAATATAGTACGATTATAATACTTGTGTAAACTGTTTGTTTAAAAATTTAGTTGTGAATCGAGGATGGCTTACTCAAGGACAAGTCTTAATCTGCTTAACCTTTTCTAAATTTAATTTACATATGGGCTTTAGGTGGAGGTGGAGGCTGTTCCATGCACCTCTCCATTATGGAAGAGAAAACGGCTAGAGAAGTCTTAAAACCAAGGAAAACAACTGTCCCGCCTACGAGAGAAGTAGACCCCAACTTCCCTTACGCTCAAGCGTTACGAGGACCCCGCCACCACAACATCAGTAGACCCTGCCCCTCGATCGGTACCATCTTTTATGTCCGATCTTTCTGGACTAAAAGATATCGTAGACCTCTGAAGGCAAATTAATTTCCCTAAATCAATACCAATTGTAAACGACACAGCGACAAAATTAAGATCATGTGCGACAACAATGGAAAAGATTGTGGTTTTGATTAATGCTGCTATGCAGTATTTCTCTGAGCCCTAATTTTAAGGTTCATTCTGTTCTGACATGGACTTAACAATCTGTGCTTGGAACTGTCAGAATGTTGTTGGTGAGAATTATGAGCTTGAAGCTTATACTTCTGACCACAATATTGATTTAATGCTGTTAGGAGAGACATGGGTAAAACAAAATATGCCCCTCATAATTAACAATTTTACTGTCTATTGCAAGGACAGACTCAGATGAGCACGATGGGGGGGGGTGTAGGCGTGCTGATTCTAAACTTACGCACAACGTTATTGACCCCCTTCCTCACGGTGTTATTGAGTCCCTCGGCATTGAGGTTAGACACAACAATTATCATTATCGTATTTTGGGGGCCTATTTACTTCCCAAGGCTTCGCTGCCTACAGCAGAATTAGATTTATTATTAAATAACTCGTCCAAAATCTCCTCTTTCATCATTGGTAACTTAAATGCCAAGCATCCAGTTTGAATTCACGAGTGACAAATCCTAAGGAAAGAACGCTACAACAGCACACCAGGGAGAATGATGTCGGCGCCTTTGCCCCAACTGAACCTACTATCTATCCTAGTAATGCTTCGCGCCCTGGTGTTATTGATGTTGCAGTGACAAAATGTCACAATTATCCTATTGATTTTTACAGTACCTAGAGAATTAAATGCGGGCCATGACCCCTCCTTTTTCATCTTACTTGGGTTAGGTTATCTGAGCCATATTCACCATTGTTGAACTCATCTTTAGATTACAAAATGTTTACTTGGCATGTCAAAAAAAAAATTAAAAACTTTGGACATCAACAGCCGGGATGATATTGCCCGGGCCGTGGAGCATTTTACTAATAAGATGTGAAACACCCGTAAATACATCCTGAATGCTGCGCGAAATTCAGTAAATAAGGGAACAATGGCAATCGTACGCCCACGCAACATGGCAGGAATACGATACGTCATAACTCCCAAGTTACTAATAATAATTGTTACGGAGTCTTGGTGGATCAGCAGAGGTGAAAGAAGGTGCGGGCTGGAATAGGTCTCAACTACAAAATGAAAGTTAATTTAAAACTTTAACAAAGGTTATATTTTCTTTTCAAAATCAACCAATAACAAGGTATAACAGGTACCAAGTAGCAGATCAACAAATTAAGAAATTACAAATTACAGTTCGTTACAAAATTTGGGCTTCGAGCCCCACAATCACAATCCTTGAGCTATTAGCCCAACTTTACCAAGGTACAAAATCGAACAAAGGGGCAGAAAACCCCATCATGCCAAAGAGCACTTGCTCCAGATTACAATGTTAAGCCTTCTAGAGGCACACAGAGATCAAATTTAGGAAAGAGCAGTCCCGCTCTCAAAGTTCAAGCCTATCAGGAGGCCATAAGCAGACTTCACACTAACTGCACTCAAGGCACACATATAATGGTACAGGGGTACCTCGTACCCAATCTACTGGGCCCTCTCAGGAATGAAAACAAAACGAGTTAAATCAATGGCCCAAAATACAAAATTGAATGGAGGCGGTTACTCCTGCACTAAAGTTTTTTTTAAACCTATGTGGCGCTAGGCCGATAATACAGGGGCTAATCCCAAGCTAGGGACGTGACTCGTATGAGAAAACTTTAATACATTAAGGAAGAGAAGAAACGGTTATAATACGTAGTCACCGCAATTTCAAAATCAAGGGGAGCTCGAGAGGGTACAGCACTCTCTATCCCCGCTTTACCGTAAAAGGTATTTGTAGTTTTTACATAGACAGAAGAGGAATTTACATTTTAAAGTGGTAGGTTACATATTAAAGGTTTCGAACCCTCCCAGAGAGTTAAACTGCTGAGGTAGCAAGAAATAAAGATGTTAACAGGCCATTACCTTGTTGAAGAGCTGCTGTCCGAAGAAAGAGGCGCTTCCCGCCCCCTGCTACATATTCACACACTACTCTAGATGTTACTGAAGTGGCGCGGAAGTGGCGCGGACACAAGAAAATCAGCAGTTTTTATACCCTCGTGGAAAATTCAAGACCTTTCAAGAATGAGTAGACACGCCCCCTCAAAATTATTGGATAGCTTAGAGCTACATATCCATATCGAAGAAGACATACATGATTGGCTGAGAATTAATTGAAGAAATTTGGGATTGGCTAAGTTCAAACCTGGCGGAAGGAAGGATTAATATTGCCATCCCAAAAAATAAAAGAACAAAATTTAGTAAAGACAACAACTTTTGAATACAAAATTTCCTCAAGAAGGTTAATTCCAGTGCACCAGAGTATATTACCATAGTTTTTGGTAGAGACATCTGTAAGAGAACGTCTACACTTCTTGATCAATGATAAACAAAAACACATCAAAATTCACACAGAGCCATCTTCGGAGAAACTGTTGAGTTAATACAGTTTTTCAAGGTTCAGGCTTTCTCCTGTAGAGGAGTTTCAATTGGCACAATGTTTGAACAAGCGGCGTGTAGGTGTACCGCCCTGTACAATAATAATGCGGGAGGTTGCACAGACTGCCAAGGAGACTCTACTCCTGAAATTGTTAAAGATTTAAACAAATTCAAAAATGCATACCGCAAAAAATGGCAAAGATTTCTGGACCCAGCGGACAGAGCGGAATACCGCGAACTCGCTCAAGAAGTCCGCAAGTGATTACTGGAACGTAAGGTGGAAAGATGGGAGGAATTCTGCCGTACCCTCACAGAAAATGAAACTGATCACGAGTTTTGGCAGGTTACTCGTTCTCTGAATCGCCCCCCACCCCCCAGGCGAGCAATTCATAGCCGCCACGGATTAGCGTTCTCCCCTTACTATAAAGCTGAGGCCTTCGCCGACACAATTTAAAGTCAAAGTGTACCCCACGACCTTTCTGACGATGACGATGACCATAACGAACTACGGACCCGTGAGGCACACACAAAGGTCTCGTCTTTTATACAACAATGAACGCCTGAAAATGACATATCTGACGTCACGCCTTCAGAGGTCCACAGGGTCATCAAGGATCTAAACGAGAAAAAGTATCCCGGAGACGATAGGGTTAGCAACAAAGAAATTAAATCGCTGCCTTACAGAGCAGTCATAGTTTTGGCTACAACCTTTCCGACTTGCTTTAAACAGGGATATTTCCCCGAGGTTTGGAAGACGGGCCGTGTGGTCGTACTTCCTAAACCGGGGAAGGATAGATTGTTCCCTCAAAATTACAGACCTATAACCCTATTATCTCACATCTCCGAGATACTCGAGAGACTTATTCTCAACCGTCTAAATGCTTGCCTGAACGCCCACAACATTCTGCGACCGGAGCAATTTGGGTTCCGGTCGAAGAGTAGTGCCCCACTAGCGGCGCTGCGCCTCGTGCAGTTTGTCTGTAGATCATTGTGACGGTTTTAACGTGTCGAAACCCCTCAGTAACCTTTTGGACTGGGTTCTGAAGCCCCTAGAAATCCGTGTCGATAAACTTTGTGTATGAGCTCTATCCCATGACATTTATTGTGTAATATCTTGGCTGTCTTATTTGAATTAAATAATCATACTGACTCGCGGGATGATGTGCTACACTCTGGTGGCTAGGCGTGGAACTCTCGTGCCGCCGGAAGTATTCTGAGCGCATGCGCCACGCTTGTTTGCTGCGAGCACGCCAGCAGTCCGTGTAAGATCGCCATGGCGCAAGACGTGTGTGTCGCCCCAGCAATATGTCTGTGGGAAATAGTTTTGAGAATGGCTAAATCAAGTCCCTTCTGGGCTTTTGGGGGCCCTACAGACTGATACCTGGCCGCAAGAAATTTATTTTGTGTGGCACGAGCAGTTGAACTGCATATCTTTCGTCTGTTTGAAAACCATGTGGTGAAGGTAACAAGGCAACCTTTCAGCATCACTTCGTACTCATGGATCGAAACTGTGTTCTTTTAAATTAATTTATAATGTGGAAAATTATGCTCAAGGAAGCCAGAAAGTCTTCAAGAAATTTCCTGGTCTGATGTGAAAAAAGTCATCCTTTCTGGCAATAATAATAATAATAATAATAATAATAATAATAATAATAATAATAATAATAATAATAATAATAATAGGCGTCGTCCACAAGCTGCGTAATGCCTGCGTGTGCAATGTAAACAACAAGAAGCGACAGCTTAGTGTTTTAGTAGGGAAGTTCCGTATGGACTATAACCAAATTGTTTTAAGCTTAATTATGAATTCTACCGATAAAATTTTATTGGAATTTCTATTTAGGCAAATCAATCGCAAGATTCTGTTTGAAAATCGGTCCTGCTTACTAAATTTTATTTCGGCCTTTGGTTCATGTTCATTATTGTTTCCGCTCTGTTTTTTTTTTTTTGCCCCTGATTTATTTATTTTTCTGGTTTGTGGCCATTTTCCTATATTAGTGTTGTCCTCGTGGATATGCTTTGTTGTTGTTGCTTGGCAACGTTTTTGTTCATCTGATTGTTGGGTGAACTTGAATTTTAAATGGAGGCGTGGCCTTTACTTGGTACATCCTTGAACGTGGATGCGATTGACTTTCGTGTGCTCTAAGTGAATGGTTACCTTATGTTTCCTTTGCCTTTAAATTTTTCCTTCTTTCTCTAGTAAATTCTGAATACTGGTTTTGTGTGTTCGTGGTGTTTTAAAATACTAACTCTTGCGAAGGCTTGCCGTGCAGAAAAGGTTTTACGGTAGAGAATGTTACTTCAACCTTGGGTTAATTAATTAATTTCTAGAGTTTAGTTTTAATTTCTAGCGTAGGCGATTGGTCGAGGTAGGAAGCTTTGTTTCTTGTGTGCCATTTATGTTCTTATCCAGGTCAGCGTTTAATTTTGTTTTAAACTAATGTTATTGTATTAAAATTCTGTTTCTTCCAATCTTATGTCAATTTAAAATTACGAATTTTAAACCAATCGAGTTAATTAGTTTTCCACATGTTGGTTTAAATTATTCCACTATTGAAGGTTTTGCTATTTGATCATAGGTTATTGATGTTATCTGAAGAGTTTTAAGGAAGTTAATTTCTAGTTAAGTTTCTGTTTTTTCCTTCTGTTTTTGCAATTTTGTTTTCTTTAAAACGTGGATTAAAATCATTTATTTTTACTAAAGGTGGGTTTTCATTTATTCAACTTTTTCAACGAGGCACTGTCACTGTTACCTTTTGTTAAATTTCTGACCGCGGCCTTTTCTGCTTCGATCAGTTTTCTTGGGTGTTTGTTTTTAACCTCTGGTTTGTTGTCGTATTGTGCGTTGTTGTTTTCGTTGTCCTCCGTTTCCTGCTATGTGTTCGCTTTAACTTCCTTTTCGGGGCGAACACGGTGACAACCGTCTCACCAGGGTTCTCTCTCTCTGTGTTTCTCTTTCTTTCTCTCTCTTCTCTCTCTCTCTGGTGGGTAGGGTTATGAACCCATCATCCATAAGTTGTTTCGGGGGCCTAGTGGATGGTGTTCGTTTGATCATTTAACTTACGGCGTACCGTGCCAGCGGTATTTTTCGACGTAGAAAAGGCTTTTGACACAGTCTGGCACGAAAATCTAATAGCCAAACTTTTCCAAATTACCTCATCAAAATTATTACTTCCTATTTAACACAGGAAATTCTATGTAACAGTAGACGGAGAAAAATCCACCCCTCGGAGGCTCCGAGCCGGAGTCCCTCAGGGTGCAAAAATCTTCCCCATACTCTACGCCCTATATGTACATGTTCTACCACAGTGGCACGGAGTAGAAATCCAGCAGTACGCAGATGATATAGCTGTTTATGCCTCAAGAAAGAGAAACAGAGATACCATCTCCGCATTGCAATCTTGAATCCCTCTGTTCGAGAAGTGTTGCCTTCTGAACAGAATTAAAATAATTGCTCGCAAGACGCAAGCAATTATTTTTTCTACCCCGAAGCCCTAGTCTTTGTCATTTTCATATAAACGACACTCCCCTGTCCTGGACAAATAAAATCAAGTATCTCGGCCAAACAATGGACATAAGTCTTATCTGGAGAGGGAACATAGAACAGGCCCTGCAACGAGCGTGGGCACGTGTGGCCAACTTGAACTTCTGCTTTATGATAGATACATCTCGACCTCCATCAAGAGAAAGCTCTATTTAGCTTGTGTCAGGCCCATACTGCTCTACGGGTGCAAGGCCTGGTCCTATATTCCCAGGATTCCACTTTCTAAATTAGAAATTTTCCAAAATAAAACATTATGAAAAATGAGAGGAGCCCCCATTCTGAGATCTAATAGAAAGATACGCACAGAAGTCCGTATCCCGACTATTAGAACTCTGATAAACAAGCTAACCAAGATGACCAAGACTAGAATACTCCAAACCCAGTCTACGGATCAGGGCATCGCGTTATTGAAACGGGTCCTAAGGATCAAGAAGCCGAATACCCGCTACAAGTATCGCGGCCCTTGGCTTCGTTATGAACCTTCATAAAGAAATAATTTCGGCCTTCTCCAAATTATAACACCACCCTCTCATTAAATACCTAGAAATTACGCCCTGAAAAGCGCCGTTTGTTAAGAAGGCTCCTTGCTCTTCACCTCAGCTAACATAAAATTTATTAGTTTCAAAATTACGTAGCGAAGAGGGGGTTTTATCCTCTGACTTGGAGGCCTAATGCCTACAAGACAGATCGCTTTCTCCCCCGCCAGTGCATGATTGTGATTTTCCGACTCATGGGCTGTTCCTTGGACACAGATGAGTTAAAGGGCATAGTTTTCGCCCTGGGACACTCAATTTCGACGCTCGCAAAAAAAAAAAAAAAAAAAAAAAATCCTCACATACACTCATTCCTTATCTCGGCATTGAAGAGTGCGGACGCTCTGTTTCTCCTCAGTCCAGTGTTGTGTGAGGCGGGATTTAGCTTGTGTGTTGTTACTAACCTAAAAGAGTATTGCATGCTTGGCTGAGGTAAGCAGCCTGCTGGTTCTACGAGTGTAATTTCTGATATTACCTGGTGGTAAGTTGCTTTTGTGTCTGTGTTGCCTGTTGTTAGTGCATTACTGTAGTTGGTATTTGATATGGTTCTCCCACCGCCGTGAGGCGGAGGTATCACCTCGCATGATATTACTAATGCGAACCCTACCCGCTTCTTGGCTAGCCTTTCCGCTTCCTCAAGTAATGATAGTTCCTACCTGAGATCGACCCGAAAGTTCTCACCACCCTCGTAAATACTGGTAATGTCTCGAAAATCCTGGCCTCAGTGCCACCGTGGAACTCCATGGTGAATGGAAAAGGCAATAATAAGGTCACTAAATTAAAGTTGAAGAAATTAAAGGCTTCTTAAACCAACCCTACGCTAACTGAGAACCGTTTCCAGGTTTTAAATTCTCTCCCCACCAGCGGGGAAAATAATAGAGAAGCCTTTACTCCAACCCAGTCTGCAACTACGAGCACAACTGTGCCTCAACCCTCTAGTGTGGTTCAAGAAGCTTCCGCTAGCTCCTCTCAATCTGCCCCTCAGCAGAATGAGACCAGCTCGGTACCCGCTGGTGGCAGGGTCGAGGCGATGGAGATTCCCAACCCTAAGAAAGACTCTGTTCCCCCAATACTGGTAGCTGATAAGTCTCAGAACCAGCGCTACTATAAATACTTAGTAAGTAAGTGCACTGGTGGAATCAGGGTAATTAACACGAAAGATGCCCTTAAGTTTCACGCTGAGAATAATGAGGATTATAATCTTATGAAAAAATATTTTGAAGATGCTGATGCTTCGTTCTATACGCATCAAATACCAGCTAAGCAGATGCTAAAAGTTATAATCCGAAATAGTGTCGCATCAGTAGGCATTGATCGGGTTCGCGAGGAGCTCGTGGTGCTGGGATATGAACCTAGGGATTTGCATCAATTCACGAAGAAGGATTCAAATACGAATAAGGTGATTCCGCTCAGCGTCATGAGTGTTATCTTACCGAACACGAAATTCACCGAGACCATCTTCTCCCTGCGATATCTTTGCGGGTCTAAGGTTAATATTGAGGCCTATAGAGGTCGTGAGGGGCCCACACAATGTTATCGGTGTCATAGATGGGGTCACACCACTAACTATTGCGCTATGCCTCTTAGATGTGTAAAATGCGGGGAAAACAACGCGACGGCGCCCTGCCCCACAGCTGCAGAGGCAGCCGCCAAGTGCGCAAACTGCAAAGTAGAGCATCCCGCTTCCTGGAGAGGATGCAGTCTGTTTCAAAATATCCTAGAACAGAAACAGACTTACGAGCTCAGAAAGGCCCAGAAGAAGAATGCTCTAGCATCCTCTACGTCATTAGACCCCAATGTTGCTTTGGCACAGGTAATGCCCAGCTCCCCTTCCCCCGCATCAAGATCTACTTCGAACCCTGCACCTCAAGAACAGGCGTCACTCATCTCCGGCCTTTCGTGCATGCGTGACATCCTACACCTCTGCAAGAGCATTAATTTCACTAAACTTATGCCCTTACTAAAAGACACCATGCAAAACCTCAGGTCATGCCAGACAACAATAGATAAAATTATGGTTCTGCTTAATGCAGCTATGCTGTATTTCAGTGAGCCTTAATTTAAAGTACATTCTTTTCTTCCATGGATTTGACAATCTGTGCTTGGAATTGTCAGAGTATTGTTGGTCAGAAGTGTGAGCTTGAGGCCTTTATTTCTGAGCACAATATTGACAAGGCTAAAACCTAATATGCCCTTCAAAATGTAGAACTTTATGATGTATCGTAAAGATAGAATAAACGGTGAGAATGGGGGCGTGGCTGTGTTGATTAAATCCAAACCTACTTACCACGTCGTTAACCCCTTCCTCACGGTGTTATTGAGTCTGAGTCCCTCGGTATTGAGGTTAGACATGAAAATTATCATTATCATACTTTTGTGGCCTATCTTTTCCCCAAAGCCCCGCTACATTGTGCGGAACTAGATATTTTATTAAACAACCCTCTCCATGTTCCAACTATTATCGGCGGTGTCCTCAATTGCGAGCATCCGGATTGGAATTCACGTGTGGCTCTGCCTAAGGCAGAACGCTACGTGAGGGACAATGATATCTGTGTGTTTGCTGCGGTGGAACCTACCATTTATCCTACCAACGGGGCGCTCCCCGATGTCATTGATGTGGCAGTAACAAATTTGTATAATAGTGACATTCATTTTACAGTACCTAGGGAACTAAATTCGGACCACGATCCCATTATTTTCAATCTTACATGGGTTAGGTTATCTGAGAAATCTTACCCATTGTCTAATTCATCCTTAGATTACAATAAGTTCTCTTGGCATGTCAACAAAGATCTAAAAATATTTCCGGACCACAGCAGAGATGATATTGACCGGGACATTGAACATCTTTCTAATAAGACGTTGAATGCCCGTAAATACAACTAAAATGCTGCAAGAAATTCCATTTCGAATGATAGGCGGAACAATGACAGTGGTACAGTCAATTTCACCACCTCTCATTCAATCACAGTTTTGGAACACGGTCAAAATCTGATACACACTAATCTATTCCACCTCAACGCACCACACGATACACAAACTCATTTTTATTTCTTCGGCACGACAGTGGAATGCACTACCCGTCTCTGTCAGAGGAACTTCAACCCGCAAGTTTTAGGCAACTTTGTCACCGCTAGCTACTAAGTAATGCTATGGAAATATTGTAGATTTAGCCTTCCTCAAAGTATAGACTTAATATAATCCCAATGTTATTACCAAGGATAATAGAAATTAGATAACCATGTCATAAATGTGTAAATTATCATCTTCATCATCAACATCATTCTCCTTTCCTATTTTTATTTTTTATCATAATATTGTATTGTGTAGTAATTGCAAGGTATTTCAATTCTAAGTTAGTTTATTTCAATTTTGCACATGTAGAAACTATATTTTCTGGTTAGATGGAGGAGACAGCCTAATGGCCATAATCCTGCAAGAAAAAATAAATCCATTGTATAGTACTGTATTGTATTGCACTGACACCGAGGAGTCACATTCCTTCGTCTTCTCCCCCCTAACGTTTTTGGACCTGAGCTAACCCTCGTGGAAATTGGTATCTTACAACCTTAATTTTATTGTATTCGCCTAGCCGCCTTTCCCTACTAATTCTAGTTTTATTTTTAAATACTACTCCGAGCTGGCGCTTTAGTTTGTGTGACGATCTGATCTAAGAAGGGCTCCTTGTACGTACTGACATCTGTGCAGAGAACTTGACCTACGATGCTCCGCTCCTTGACCAATGAGAGCTCGTCTCGGAGAGAACGTTGCCTTGTTGAGCCTTGGCCAAGGCGAGAGAGAGTCATTCTTGTGCTTGCGACTAGTTGAAGATGGACGCGCGTTGCATGTGTCTCGTGAAGGTGAAGATTTCACCTGGAGCAATGGACTACGGCTGAAGAAAACTGTGAGAAGGCTCCTTCTATCACGCCCTCAGTTCATTTTTCGGTGTTATTCATCTCGGGAGCGTCACCAGGGTGTATATCCTAATTTTTTTTCCTACATCATGTACTGTAAGTAGAAAAATGGCGCTTCGCCTCATCTTGAATAATGGTTTCCTTCGCTTCTTCCTGTACCGGAACTTCTTGTGGAATGGAACTGTTTAAAAAAAATAACTAGAATATTTTGGTGTGTGGAACTCTAAATTGAATTTTTGGTTCTCCAACTCAAAAAAAAAAAAAATTAAATATCAACATAATTCGGGTTCTTTGTAACCGTTTGGATCTTGGTTTTGTGAGTGTACTGTAGTGCACTTATACTTGGGGTGAAACTAAATTTATTAATTTATTTTCTATATACGTTGAACATTTGTAATAATATATTATACTTTGTGTGAAACGGTATCAAAGCACCCCTTAGGGTAAAGGTCGAATCATATGAGTTCCGACCAAGAGGAAGGAAATTTTATTTAAGTTTTCTTGATCTTATATTAATTTTCTGGAATCCTCGTTTTTCTTTCTTTCTCGTTGGGTTATGTTTTTCTCCTTGTTGTTCATGCTTGTTTCCAAGGTTACCTATTTACGCTTGGATTCACGCCTTTCATTGCCATGACGACTAGTTATTGTTCATTGTTTAAAATAAACCAAAAG
Source organism: Anabrus simplex (assembly GCF_040414725.1). Taxonomy (NCBI): domain Eukaryota; kingdom Metazoa; phylum Arthropoda; class Insecta; order Orthoptera; family Tettigoniidae; genus Anabrus; species Anabrus simplex. The sequence goes on along the minus strand of NC_090268.1, from coordinate 444,757,203 downwards.
GAAAAAAGTTTGGATGAAGACTGGATGATAATTTCGGGTGGCCTGTGAGATTACCTACTCGTGTGGCGTGCCTATTTTGATAGTAATTTCCCTTACTTTCATGCAATGTCCATAATGTGGTTGCAGTATTGTATTATATTTTCCACTGATTTGCTCCTTGAATGAAACGTACTTCTGATTACTTGATCTGTGCTGTTGAAGATTCTTCCGGTTGGGCTGAACTCCGTGGTTCAGATTGCACCTTTTAAAATATTATTAAAGAACAAATTTATTTCAATTTTCCTTTTTCGTCTAGTGTTTGAGGCCTCTTAGATCTTACTTGACTTAGGTCGGATCGATCGTTTTGAGTAATGTTAAATAACTGTTAATCATTTTATCTTAATTTAACTTTTGCATTAATTCATTTTCCTGCGTTGACGCTTCCGTTGTTTTAAATTTCAATTTAACTTCTCATTATTAAATCATTTTATTTTCCTTTAAAGTAAATACTGGTTGTTTTTCTTTCAATAAATTAATATCTCCATACCAGGTTTGTTTAACCCTTTCCACGGTTTGTTAAGATACTCTTCATCATTACAGGTAAGACCTTTTCTGTTCTTGATAATGGTGTTTGTGGTGTATGTTTACGCTTCCAGTTTGTGTTATTTAACTAACTCATTTGTGTACCAGCTGAGACAATATTAAGTAGTGTGAGCCTCCCGTTATAACCTTTTTGGACTGGTCTTGTACCATGGAAAATTTGTGTGAATCGGCTTTTCGCCAATATACCTTTCTAAGTTACTGTATGCAGCGCGCCATCGTTCTGACTTCGTGTTTGGTTGCGCATAACTGCGCATGCGCCAGCCTGCTACCAAGTAGACTTGCCTCCTCCTCGCTTCCTGACGCGAGAGTCAGTTTGCTGCTGCCAGCCATGATGGACGGGAGTGTGTGTGTGTGTTACGCCATGCGGTGGTGGATTCTCTTAAAACCACCGTAAATACTTGATTAACGGAGTTATACCCCTGTTGGACTAGTTGGAGACCTCCTACCATTTCCTTGGATTATATTTTTGCAACTATATTTCTCCTGGATTCTTGATAACAAGGTCTTGTTTGGTGACCTCGTGCCGGCGTTCTTCTTCAACAATGGCCAGGTTTGGATTTCTCACAATTTCTTCACCACCAAAGGTATGTACCAGTGTTTGAAACATCTTAAGCGTCATCCTGAAGAGGATTTTGGTATTTTCGACGATCTCAGGAAATATGATAATAATAATAATAATAATAATAATAATAATAATAATAATAATAATAATGATTTGAACTTCGTCGTTAAATTGGTACTTATTGGCGTGTGCGGTTATGAAAGTCTGAAAATCAGTTTCGGCAACTAATCACATTAACGTGGAAGGTCCACAGTGAACTGAATTGGGATATTTAATTTAAAATTAAAATAAAAGTTTTTTTGGCACCTTAAATTGTAACTTTCCTTGTGAACCAAGGTACAGTCTCCAAGATAACGGGCTTTGCTTTCTCTGGGGTTTCTGTCTACATTCCTGTGACTTGTTTTCCCCTTTGTTGGGTATGTTTTCTTTCCCCCCCCCCCTGGGGTTTTCTGTGAATTAATTTCTCTAGCCTGTTTTCCTCCTTGTTTTTTTGGGAGGCGTTGCTTTTGTTTGGTTGTTACCTTGGCAACGGTTTTGTGTGGTGATTGTTGTCGGGATTTGGATGTAGTCAGGCGCACGGATCCTGTGTGGATCTTGAATTATATATTTCTGTGTTGTGCGTATCGTTTGCTGCTTTTAAAAGTTCATTAATTAATTTTGGCCACCCTCTAAAGTCGTTTTACCTTTCCTGGTCCGGGTGGTTGTGCAATTTCTACGTAAAATTTCTTTATATCTTGGAAACTGTCCTCGGTGGAAATTGAATGAATTATTTATGGTAATCATGAGAAGCGGCCGCGGTGACCATCAATTTAACTGAAAACCTTGTTAACTGAGTATGGTATTTTTAATTAATTAATTATCCGTGATCGATCACATATTATTTTAACCTTATTCAAGCTAGTATCAAGGTACGGAGGTCAACCCTTTTTTATTATTTCGTTGTTTTCATAATGATTATAATTTATAATTTGTTAAAGAATATCTATTTTTCCTTAATTGTTGATTACTAATGAGTTAATTATTTCCAAACTATACCTGGTATTTTCAGATTAATTTTATTATCTTTAATTGTTATTTACCTTTTACCCTTTTCAACTTTACGTTGGATTTATTTACTCATTATGATTTTCCTCTTAAAATAAGCCTAGGTTTTCTCAGCTTAAAGATTTAATTTGTTACCTCCAATTTACCTTTCAATTAGTGTTCTTTAATTCCATTTAAGTGTTGGTTTTCATTCGCCACGTTCGGTGGAGCACTGTCACCAATTTTCTTGAGTATTAGCTTCCACGGCCTTTAGTCGTCTTCCTCCGCTGCTTTTGGTAAGTGTGGTAACTTCATCCTTTGGTAATTTCTATTGTTTCATGTTATTTTATTGTGCTCGGACCTTTGTTGTTGTTTTTCTTGTGTCCATTGTTCTCCCTCGTGTTCGCTTAAACTTCTATTTTGGGGCGAACACGCTAGCAACCTTCCCACCAGGGTCTCTACCTCTATATATATCTATCTCTATCTCTCTTTTTTTCTCTCTCTCTCGCTCTTTTTCCCTCTCTCTTCTCCTCTCACTCTGGTGGGTAAGGTTATTAACCCATCATCCCTAGGTTGTACCGGGGACCTAGAGGGTGGTGCCGGTTAGACAGCTAGTTCATTCTTAATATTGCTGCCGTTATCGTGGTCGTTACGGGTCGGCCTACGTAACGGGAAAGTATTGTGGTAGCCGAGCTGCGTTTTTTTAATTCATGTACCTGTGGCTCTTACCTACCCGTAGGTTATTTGCATCCTGCTTTGACCTTTTTCTTGCCTGGTATCATATACTAATTTATTGAAAGAAGGACATAGTGTTAAACTAATGTAATATGCTTTTGTAAAGGAATTGCAACCATCTTATTCCATCATTGAATTGTTCTGTTTCATTTTGTCTTTCGTCATGGCCCGACCGGTTATTCACCCTCACCACCTTCGCAAGTCCGAGTTGCAGTATGAACTCTCTGTACGAGGATTTGAACCTGTGGGTACTGTCTCTGAGTGCGCAGCCTTACTTTCGGCTCATCTGCAGGTGCCTGTTAACCTATCTAAAGTTGATCTCTACAAGAATGGTGAGTTCTTGAATTTAATTAATGGGTCCTTAAGTGAAATTACGATAATTGTTAAAGAATTTGCTGAAACACCACCTACTAAGTCTCAAGTCAATCGGCTCAAGGCTAGGGTGTACCACCCTTCTAGGTGCATCCAAGATCTTCTTGCCTTGAAACCTGAGGGAGAATTCATTAGTGAGTGTACCAGACTTTTGACTCTGGCTTCCAGTATATCTGCTGAACTCGATTTGATAATTGCGAGTAGGGAAATGGAGAATCTGTCTGTTTCTGAAAGGACTACTATCCCTAATAATAATGTTAATGATAATGTGAACCAAAATTCATCTCCTCATTCTAACCAAGGTGCATGCTGCGTAACCACCCCTGTGCTCGAAACTATTTTATCCCGATTAAGTGGTACATCTCATAATTTCTTGAAAGAGCTGTTTCACGGTGTAAAATTTTTTTCCGTTAACTCAATCGAGGAGTGTCTTAGATTTTTAAGATTCCTTGTAGAAATGACCGAGTCAGCTAACGTATATTCTGTGGATGATTTAGGAATGTTTCGTGCCTTATTTTCTCATTGCGAAGGAATCTTGAAAACGGAGATTTCTGAAGCATTTCACTGAATCTCAGTATTAGCCAATTCCACGGATTAGTCCTTGAAAGGTTTATTCCTTCCTTAGCTCTTCAGAGCCTTATTCCGCAGCATTGTTTTAGACCCCAGTACTTGCATGAAAACTTACTGGCCTACATCCTTGATTTGAAATTTTTTTGTTAAGTGTTCAGAATTTCAGTTCCTGAGGAGGAAACGGTAGGTCGTATTCTAAAAGGAATCTCCCCTTCTTACAGATCCTATCTTTCCCTAATGAAGTGCCCCACTACCTTTGTTGAATTAGAAGCTGCATGTTCTTTCGCCGAGGATGTGAAGCACGGAGACCAATCTCGTTCTGTACATATTCCTCCTCCTACTACCAATTCTAATTGTTCTGGTTATTCTAATGTACCCTGTAATTCGAACTTTAAAAAACGTTTTGTGTGTGTTTCTGCTGAGCATCTGAGGAATTCATGCCCATCTAAGGGTCGTAAACATGATGTTTGTTGTTATCTTTGTGGCTCCAAGCAACATACCAAAAATGTCTGCCCTAATTCATTTCAAAGACGCCATAAATGACTAAGAACTAAAAACCGGTCTCGTAAATTTCAACCTTTTAGCAATGTAGGGGACTCTGATGAGGTTATTTTTCCTCTAAACTGTAACAAAATTTGCGGTAATGTTGTCTCTGAGGGAACTTTCACTGGTGTTGAAGTGAATAATGAACCATTAATTGCTTTAATTGATTCAGGAAGCGTTGTGAACTTAATCAATTCTACTTGGTATTATAAGATGAAATGAGCTTGTAAGTTACCGACTTTACAACCCTCTGAGGCAAAATGTGTCACTGCTAATGGTAATCATGTAGAAATTCTCGGTACTGCTAAGGTAAAATTGAGAATAGGAAATTTTACCTGGAAAATATCGTGTCTTGTGGTACCTAACCTCTCGTGTGATATGATTTTAGGAACTGCGTTTTTGTCCAAGACTGGACTTGTGCTTGACCTTCAAGACAGAAAATTTTTCTTTAAATTTTCCCCCTCCTGTAAATTTAATTTGATTGGTGCTTCTATGGGTAATTTAAATGTATATTGTGTTTATGAGCCTGTGCCTGAGGAAATTAGTAATATTAAGGACTTAAAATTTGATCATTTAAGTAATGAAAAAGCTGAGGTAATCCGTGCTCTCCGTAGCGAATTTCCTGAAGTATTCACCAGTAAGTCTCGAATATGATATCGAACTAACTGATACCAAACCTGTGAGATCTCCTCCGTATAGGCTCTCTCCTCCAAGTATGCTGGAATTGAAAAAGATTATTGAGAAAATGCTTGCAGAAGGGGTTATCCGACCTTCTACCTCTCCATACGCCTCTCCTGTTTTCCTTGTACCCAAGCCCTCTGGTGGCTTCCGGGCTGTTCTGGACTATAGAAAATTAAACCAGCAGGTGGTCCTACTCCATTACCTGACCTGCACACCTGCTTTGGGTGGTTTTCTGGGGCAATGTTTTTCACAGTACTGGACCTTAACCAGGCCTACTACCAAATCCCTTTATCTAAGAGGTCAATACCATTTGCTGCCTTCATCACTGACTGGAATTTGTATGAATTTCTCCGTCTCCCGTTCGCTTTGAATTCTGGTGCTGGAGTTCTCACACGTTTGCTTGATTCTAACCTCTCTGATATCAAATTTAAATGCGTTTTTAACTACTTTGATGATGATGTTATATATTCTAAAACCTTTGGAGAACATGTGACCCATGTACGGGAAGTTCTTGACCGCTTGAGGAAACCTAGCCTCACCGTTAAGGTAGCCTCCGGCCAACCAAGTATGTCCTTTCTTGGACACGTTGTCTCTTCAAATGGAGTTTCCATTGATCAATCCAGGATAAAGGCCATTCGTGAGTTCCAGCCTCCTAAAGATGTCAAAGGCATTGCCCGTTTTGTGGGAATGGTTAACTTTTCAGGAAATTTATTCCCAACTTCGCTGAGGTAGCTGCTCCTCTCAATCATTTAAGGCGGAAAGATGTGAAGTTCTTCTGGAGACCTCTCCAACAAGAAGCTTTCGAGAAACTGAAGCTCGCTCTGTCGAACGCCCCTGTTTTGGCCATACCTGATTTTTCTAAACGCTTTATTGTTCAGACCGACGGGTCTGGAAAAGCTATTGCTGGGGTACTCCTGCAAGAGTACGAGGATGGACGCAGACCTGTTGCATATGCCTCCCGAGTCCTACCTGATCTTGAGAGTAAATACTCTGTTTACGAGTTGGAATGCCTTGCTGTCCTGTTCGCTCTCGAAAAGTTTCGGCCATTTGTTGAACATGTAAATTTTGATCTCGAGACAGATAATCAGGTTTTGTCGTAGGTTTTGAACCGGCCCAAAAGAACTGGAAGGATCACTCGTTGGGCACTTAGAATTTCTGCCTTTAATTTTCAAGTTAAGCATATCAGGGGTACAGATAATGTCATCGCCGATAGTCTGAGCAGAATGTTTGATGGGGAACCTTGTCCTAAGGTAAAATCTCATATTGCAAATTTGGATGAAAGTAATGTAGTCGGAGTTAGTGCCATGCTTTCTAATCTGCCTTTACTTTACCATGAATTCGAAGATCATCAGAAATCGGATCCTGAATTAAACGAGATCATCAACAAAATTAACAGTGGAACTCTAGTGAAGCCGTACTCTCTAGTCAAGGGTGTCCTATGTTGTAAGGGTCGAGGAGACCATAGTTTCAAAATTGTTGTGCCCAAGGTACTGGTACCGGTTATCTTCAAGTATTATCACTACTGTCCAATTGGAGGTCATTTAGGTATGTTCAAAACAAGGCAGAAAATTAGGCAATTTTTCATTTGGAAAAGGCCGGACAGTGACATCAGAAACATGATTAAGTCTTGCAAAATTTGTTCCATCAGTAAACCTAGTTTGAACAACCGTGTGGGTTCGTTATCATCCTTACAAGCCTCTCGGCCGATGGAGCGACTATTCATCGACTACTTTGGACCAATGGTTCGATCTTCTCAGGGGAACACCCATATCTTTGTGTGTGTCGATTCTTTCTCACGGTTCACTTGGACCTTTCCTACTAGGTGTACCACTTCTCGGACTACTATTAACTCTCTAAATTATATCTTTGATCCTTTCGGCCCTCCCAAGTTCCTTGTTTCTGATAATGCCAGTGCGTTCACTAGTCATCTGTTTAAAAAAATACCTTTTCGAGTTGTGTATCTCACATGTCACAACCACCCCTTATTATCCAAACCCATCTTATGCTGAGAGAGTAAATAGAAATTTGAAGTCTGCATTGATAGCGTATCATCACAATAATCAGTCCAAGTGGGACTCCTGTTAGCTCATGCATTCAATTCTGCTATCCATGAATCTCATGGTAAAACGCCTATGGCCCTTATGTTTTCTTAAACTCCATATTCCCCAATGTCAAATGTACTTGGTATTGATGATCTATTGCCTGATCTGTCTAAACCACATGATATTCGGAAGTTTTGGGATGAAGCAAAGAAAGAATCTGTCCATCTCATATGAGAAAACTAAGAAAAGGTACAACTTGGGTAGGAAATCAACGAGAGTGAAGGTTGGTGATACAGTCTTCATTAAATGTTACCCCATCAGTAAAGCTGGTAATAAATTTTCTGCCAAGCTGGCGCCTAGGTATCAAGGTCCTTGCACCGTTTTGCAATTTCTGTCCCCAGTATCAATGTTAGTCAGCGATCCGGTTGCTAAAAGAATTAGGCGTGTCCATTGTCTCAAGTTAAGCCTGGTTAAAGAACAGTACTATTTCCCTATTTCCCTTCCTTTAGAATTCTCCTGGGTGAAAGCCTTGGGTGCTGAAATCGACATGGAACTGAGAACTGCATTTCAGTGAGCAAATTGTGTGTAATGTAATTGTACTTGTGTGTTTCATTTAGGTACATGTTTCAGTGACTTTTGAACCTAGGTTTAATATGTTCATATTTGCTTTGGAACTGCTATTGTTTCAGGTGTGAACATGGTGGTTTGGTGGTGTGTAGAATTTATCACATGTCTGTTTCTTTGGGATTTGTTACCAATAATATATCTGGCCTGTACACCTTATATCTTACCTTTTCTGGGTTTAAATTTTTATTTATCATACCAAAATTTGCTTTGGCTGTGAGTAGGATTTGATAATGAATTCTTCGAGTCTGCCTTTCGTCTCTTGCCTGCTCATACTGTGGTATAGGAAATATTTAATCACCGTGTCCTGTCGATATGTATTTAACCTCCAGTGCGGGGTGTCCATCTGGTACTCTTCTGGGCTAAGAGTAGCTCAATTTTATTTCTTGTCCTGGGTGATTGTTTCTAAAATATTATTTAAAAAAAGGATGATTGAGATTTAACTAACTGGATGCTTGATTTAAACATAGGCCTTAATCTGTTCATATCTTTGACTTGTTTCTGGTTATCCTTATTTGTCTCTTGAAAATTATTCTTGCTCTGTTTCTTCATTCACCCCTTGTAGCAAAATTTTGTTTGGATATGGGGTTTAATATCTAAGTCTGTATTTTATTTGGGACCTACTAGCGGTCTTAGTTGATTACTATCTCTATGTACTGTTTGTTTAAGATTCGAATATTAATACTACTATCTGTTACTGATCAGTCGTTGCTGTCTTGGTCAAAACCTTGGGGTGGTCGTTACACACTTGGTGGCCTGTTAATCTGTGTTGGTGTTGGAAGACTGTTTGCTTGGTGCATGGATCCTGGACCTTTACGGTATTTCCATCTCTAACTACTGGTTTCTGAGCCTCTTCATTTCTAACTATGGTGTAACCCTCTTCGTATTTGTTCAGGGGACTGTTGGTAGTATGTCTATCCCAAGTAATCTCCGTGTATTCCTTACATGTTTGGTAGTATTCCTAATGTTAAATAATATTAACCCATTTCATTTTGAAAATTTATCTTGTAGAACTACTCTACTACTTTGGGGGTATTTGGTCGTACACTATTAAAGTCATGGATTTTGTGATATTTAATTTCATGCACTACTATATCGCTATGCTATTGAAATATTTTCTTGAATCTTGTATCTTCTTGTTGACCCTATCGTTCTATGCGACTTGTAGATTGTTTGTTGGGGTGTTGTCAGGGACCATCTTCCATCTGTTGGTATTATTTTGAGTAATGAAGTTCGTGCATGGACTAATAACCTGAGAAGTTATTTTCTTTTGCCTTTGTGCTTGGTTTGCTAGTCCTGGATTTGGTGTTGGTGAGTTATTGCACCATGCATTTGTTTAGTTGCTGTGTGGCATATTGTTGTGGAGTGTCTTGTTGTTTCGACTCTTAGCGTGGGTTACCATTGCTTCTGTGGGATTTGTAGAGTCAATATTAGTTGTGTTATTGCACTCTGGTGGGCGTTAGGTCACCTTTGATTGAACCATTGTGTTTCGACGAAGATGGAAATTAATAATATAGTATGTGTCTGCAACTCGTGTAGTATATTATGGTCTTGGTGTGTGAAGATTGTGATTACCCGCATAACCTATTGCTCTGATGTAATCCTTGTTTCCATCTATGATATTGTGAAGTTCTATTTTGTTAAACCTTCCTCCTACGGTGTTTTTCCTTCAGTTAATTTGCTAACATTAGTAGATATTGTTTCCGTTCTGCGTTCTGGTTAGTTGAACGTGTGATTCCCTACCTATGGGCTATCGTAATTGCTTTTGGAGTCATCCTGTCAATTGATTTTGTGATCCCCTAATGGAGTTTATCCATTCTTCTACATGTTACCTGGAGAATTATTATCACCAACATTGTGACCTACATTCCTGCTCTCCTGTTGGTGGGGAAGTGGTCCTGTTTTGCCTCTGGGCAACAGTGTGAATCTGCGGATATCACTTATTTCTAAAACCGCGTAGTGGCGAGGTCCTTTGGACTATGAGTTATGTAAGATGTTGGTTTTTACTGCGTCACGTTCTCAGTAGTCACCTAATTGAAGTATTTCATTACCTTTTGTCTTAATCGGGTGTACTATTGTGGGAGGATTGTTTCAGTTTTTACTATGTGGGTCGATTATATGACTCCGGAGTTATGTGTTTTCCAGAAGCCTTATCCATCTCTTCCTATGTGGTGCTGACCTTGTGTTAGTTTATTCCTTGCTTTGCGTGCCTCCGTCGAATGGTTGCCGATGACAAACTGTTGCGCTCCCTACACCTGATAGTACTAAAGGTCTCCAACTCATTCTGCATAAGGATTCTATGCTTGGATAAACAGTTACATTGCTCATTAATGGCTTCTCTAGGCTTTTGCTTGGGTCGGTGGTTGTTCTGCATAGTGTGTCCTTTTTGAAAAGTCTCTCCTTGCTGGGTTATGCGAGGTCAATTATCTGTGATTTAATATCTGCCTTCCTTAATGGTCTAATTTGTTATTTGGGTTGAATTACGGCGGGATCTTAAAAATTAATGAACCATTGGCTCACTGATCTGTGGATCTCAGTCGGTTGGTTTTTAAAATTCTTCGTTCTTACTTTGTCCGTCTCGAGTATGTTTATGTAAAACTGTTTTTGGGGGATTGAATCTTGATATATTGTTTGTTTTAGGGATTTACCTTATTGTGGTAAGAGTTCTCCGGTGGAGCACGTGAATTGATTATTCTTGTGGCTCCCTGTATTGGTGGGAAACCTTGGTGGACGTTTCGTCCATCCTTCTTATTCATCTTCAGCGTTTAAGTATAGTATGTTGAACTATTTGTACACTGACTGACAGAGCAAATGCAACACCAAGAAGGAGTGGTCAGAACTGTATGCCAATTGCACGGTAGACTGACGTCACTGAGATATGCTCATGATGTGAAATACGCCGCTGTGCTGCACACGTAGCGAACGAAAAATGGGACACGGCGTTGGCGAATGGCCCACTTCGTACCGTGATTTCTCAGCCGACAGTCATTGTAGAACGTGTTATCGTGTGCCACAGGACACGTGTATAGCTAAGAATGCCAGGCCGCCGTCAACGGAGGCATTTCCAGCAGACAGACGACTTTACGAGGGGTATGGTGATCGGGCTGAGAAGGGCAGGTTGGTCGCTTCGTCAAATCGCAGCCGATACCCATAGGGATGTGTCCACGGTGCAGCGCCTGTGACGCAGGGACATGTGGAACGTGCGAGGGGTCCAGGCGCAGCCCGAGTGACGTCAGCACACGAGGATCGGCGCATCCGCCGCCAAGCGGTGGCAGCCCCGCACGCCACGTCAACCGCCATTCTTCAGCATGTGCAAGACACCCTGGCTGTTCCAATATCGACCAGAACAATTTCCCGTCGATTGGTTGAAGGAGGCCTGCACTGCCGGCGTCCGCTCAGAAGACTACCATTGACTCCACAGCATAGACGTGCACGCCTGGCATGGTGCCGGGCTAGAGCGACTTGGATGAGGGAATGGCGGAACGTCGTGTTCTCCGATGAGTCACGCTTCTGTTCTGTCAGTGATAGTCACCGCAGACGAGTGTGGCGTCGGCGTGGAGAAAGGTCAGGTCAAATCCGGCAGAAAATGTGGAGCGCCCTACCGCTAGACAACGCGGCATCATGGTTTGGGGCGCTATTGCGTATGATTCCACGTCACCTCTAGTGCGTATTCAAGGCACGTTAAATGCCCACCGCTACGTGCAGCATGTGCTGCGGCCGGTGGCACTCCCGTACCTTCAGGGGCTGCCCAATGCTCTGTTTCAGCAGGATAATGCCCGCCCACACACTGCTCGCATCTCCCAACAGGTTCTACGAGGTGTACAGATGCTTCCGTGGCCAGCGTACTCTCCGGATCTCTCACCAATCAAACACGTGTGGGATCTCATTGGACGCCGTTTGCAAACTCTGCCCCAGCCTCGTACGGACGACCAACTGTGGCAAATGGTTGACAGAGAATGGAGAACCATCCCTCAGGACACCATCCGCACTCTTATTGACTCTGTACCTCGACGTGTTTCTGCGTGCTTCGCAGCTCGCGGTGGTCCTACATCCTACTGAGTCGATGCCGTGCGCATTGTGTAACCTGCATATCAGTTTGAAATAAACATCAATTATTCATTCGTGCCGTCTCTGTTTTTTCCCCGACTTTCATCCCCTTCGAACCACTCCTCCTTGGTGTTGCATTGTCACTCTCAGTCAGTGTATATTGAGGTAAGTACTGTATTCTTGACGTTTGTGTTCCACCTTTGAAGTATGGTGGGTTAAGCTTACCATTGCCTGCGTCTATCTATTATGTATGGTTATCTGGTGATTTTTGTGCTGGTAGATAATTGTGTTCGGGGCTAGTCTAGTTAGCCCAATTTGTGTTCTTATGTAATTTAGCTTGGTGGTATGCTCTAGACCTGAGTCTATTGACAATTTCTCTAATTTATGTTTGTATTATAAGATTTATGTTTTGACCTTGGTTACTATTTAAAAAAAAACATTCACCAATCTTGAGGGTCTTCCCTCTTTTCCTGTTCCTGTTTGCTCGCGGTGTCTTCGAATTGTCGGGCATTTAATCTAGTTTTCGAAAGGATGTAAGATGCTGCATTTCTTAAAACCTGGAACCCGAAAACTAGTGCTTACTATGATATGGTAATTTCAAGGTTTAATGCAGAATGTACAGCCGAGAGTGATGGCTAGGTTAAGTTAATTGTTGGAAGGAAAACTCGATGGATACGTTGGGGATAATCTCCCATGAACTCTAAAGGTGAATTTATCTTCGGAGTAATCAACACCGAGTATTCTATTGCAATCAAGGTGTAAAAACTAAATTTGAAATCAACTAAGTTTGGAGATGTAAGTTTAATTAGACTATGTACTACGAGTTTCTTCGGAGCTAGTGTGCTTATGTGCAACTTCATCTGTTATAAAGAACTATGGTGTGTAATCCATGAATGGTTAAGTGAAAGCTGAAAATGTTGTGAAAAAGTTGGTGAACTCAGGGTTAACTATAACTAATGCTGTTGAACATGATTCTATAGCAGTACTAGACTTTACCTTCCCTCCTAATAGCAAACTGCCTTGCTGGATATTTATTATATTGAACGTGGTACTTGTGGTCACTTTAATTTGGACTATGGTGAAAATCTAGTTTACTTCTGACCACAGTGCCGAGGATATGTACTGGATAAGCAAAGCTTCGGAGGGGGTGGCTGACACCGAGGTGTCACATTCCTTCGTCTTCTCCCTCCTAACGTTTTTGGACCTGAACTAACCCTCGTGGAAATTGGTATCTTACAACCTTAATTTTATTGTAGTAGCCTTGCCGCCTTTCCCTACTACTTCTAGTTTTATTATTAACTACTACTCCGAGCTGGCGCTTTAGTTTGTGTGACGATCTGATCTAAGAAGGGCTCCTTGTACGTACTGACATCTGTGCAGAGAGCTTGAACTACGATGCTCCGCTCCTTGACCAATGAGAGCTCGTCTCGGAGAGAACGTTGCCTTGTTGAGCCTTGGCCAAGGCGAGAGAGAGTCATTCTTGTGCTTGCGACTAGTTGAAGATGGACGCGAGTTGCATATGTCTTGTGAAGGTGAAGATTTCACCTTTAGCAATGGACTACGGCTGAAGAAAACAATGAGAAGGCTCCTTCTCTCACGCCCTCAGTTCATTTTTCGGTGTTATTCATCTCGGGAGCGTCACCAGGGTGTATATCCTAATTTTTTTCCTACATCATGTACTGTAAGTAGAAAAACGGCGCTTCGCCTCATCTTGAATAATGGTTTCCTTCGCTTCTTCCTGTACCGAAACCTCTTGTGGAATGGAACTGTTTAAAGAAAATAACTAGAATATTTTGGTGTGTGGAACTCTAAATTAAATATTTGGTTCTCCAACTCAAAAAAAAAATTATAATTAATTTTTAAATATCAACATAATTCGGGTTCCTTGTAACCGTTTGGATCTTGGTTTTGCGTGTGTATTGTAGTGCACTTATACTTGGGGTGAAACTAAATTTTTAATTTATTTTCTATATACGTTGAACATTTGTAATAATATGTTATACTTTGTGTGAAACGGTATCAAAGCACCCCTTAGGGTAAAAGTCGAATCATATGAGTTCCGACCAAGAGGAAGGAAATTTTATTTAAGTTTTCTTGATCTTATGTTAATTTTCTGGAATCCTCGTTTTTTCTTTCTCGTTGAGTTATGTTTTTCTCCTTGTTGTTCGGGCTTGTTTCCATGGTTACCTATTTACGCTTGGATTCACGCCTTTCATTGCCATGACGACTGGTTATTGTTCATTGTTTAAAATATACAAAAAGGAAAAAAGTTTGGATGAAGACTGGATGATAATTTCGGGTGGCCTGTGAGATTACCTACTCGTGTGGCGTTCCTATTTTGATATTAATTTCCCTTACTTTCATGCGATGTCGATAATGTGGTTGCAGTATTGTATTATATTTTCCACTGATTTTCTCCTTGAATGAAACGTACTTCTGATTACTTGATCTGTGCTGTTGAAGATTCTTCCGGTTGGGCTGAACTCCGTGGTTCAGGTTGCACCTTTTAAAATATTATTAAAGAACAAATTTATCTCCATTTTCCTTTTTCATCTAGTGTTTGAGGCCTCTTAGGTTTTACTTGACTTAGGTCGGATCGATCGTTTTGAGTAATGTTAAATAACTGTTAATCATTTTATCTTAATTTAACTTTTGCATTAATTCATTTTCCTGCGTTGACGCTTTCGTTGTTTTAAATTTCAATTTAACTTCTCATTAATAAATCATTTTATTTTCCTTTAAAGTAAATACTGGTTGTTTTTCTTTCAATAAATTAATATCTCCATACCAGGTTTGTTTAACCCTTTCCACGGTTTGCTAAGATACTCTTCATTATTACAGGTAAGACCTTTTCTGTTCTTGATAATGGTGTTTGTGGTGTATGTTTACGCTTCCAGTTTGTGTTATTTAACTAGCTCATTTGTGTACCAGCTAGTTCATTCTTAATTTTGCTGCCGTTATCGTGGTCGTTACGGGTCGGCCTGCGTAACGGGACAGTGCTGAATATTGGAAACTGGAAGACTACAAACGACAGAAGGATTATCTACTGAAACACAGTAAAGCTTTTGCACCTCAGCAATGCAGATCAAGAACGGATTCTGAAAGAGAAAGAAAAAACGCAAAGAAGTTTTTCTTCATTAAAATTAATGAAGAAACGCGGGTCTGTAAGAGTTTCTTCTTGAAACCTCTCTGCTTAAGTAGTGGGACATTAAACAAAGTGTGTTTTCTGGGTGTGATATGTGAGGGCGACAGTTTCCAGCCAATAAGCGCAGTGTACGACAAATTGACGTAATCAGGGACCACATTGAAAGTTTCCCACTAACAGAGTCACGTTATACGAGAAAGTCATCGACAACAAAATACTTGGATAGTTCAGTTTCTACATCAAAAATGTTTTTCCTCTATGAAGAGTGGTGCAAAAAATGGAACGAGGTACCTGCAAGCAAGACATCTTACAAAATAATTTTCTGTAAGAAGTACAATTATTCTTTCTTCAGACCAAGGAAAGACCAGTGCAACCCATGTGTCAGGTATCAGACATCATCTGGCGAGGAAAGAGCAAAGCTAGGACCAGAATATAACGAGCACAAGGAAAGAGAAAAGAATGCCAACAGCAGGAAGGAAACCGACTAGCAGAGAGCAATAAGGGAAACATCTTTTTTTACGGCTACATTCGACCCCCAAAGTGTTCTGCAGATTCCAAGCAGTGATGTACTACAGCCGCAAGCTATGTGCTTACAGTCTTACAATTTATGAAGGTGCACCCCCGAATAATGCGTTCTGCTACACGTAGCACGAAATGAGTGGAAGGCGTGGGAGTATAGAAATACGGACTTGTCTTTATTTAGACCTGACTAGTTTACCGGAAATGGTTAAAGAAGTATCTCGTTTCTCCGACACTTGTAGTGGGCAGAACAGAAACCAGAATGTTGTTGCCCTCTTGCTATGTAACACAGAAGTCATTGAGCAGAAATTTCTCGAGTCTGGCCACTCCATGATGGAATGCGACAGTATACACAGCGCGACTGAACATCAGAAAAAGTTTGCATCTGTCTACACAATGAATGACTGGTTGAACATTTTCAAGCTAACTCGTTCGTCAAGGAAGAGAAAAACTGCCCGTCCTTACGAAGTTAGAGACTTGAAGTTCAATGATTTTATAGATCTGAATGCTCTCCCTAAAAGTCTTCTCCGTAATTGTAAATATCACCTCTATGCAGATGTAATTCAGTTATATATTCACACAAAGCCTAATGACTTAAACAGTTCAATCACTAAGTTAAACGAAGACCTAGCAAATGTTAATGACTGGACTAGCAGACATGGCCTGAAGGTGAACCCATCAAAATCACAGGCCATCATAATTGGCACGTATAAATCTCATGCTAAAATACAAAACACGTATATACCCAGTGTTATGCTCAGTGGAATACCAGTAACATTTAGCGATCATGTAAAGAACCTTGGAGTAGTATTCGATAAATATTTTAGTTGGTCGGAACACGTCACAAAAATTTGTCAAAGAGTTTTCTACTCATTACATTCTGCAAAAAGGATGAGGGACTTCCTTCCAAGGAACACAAGAAAATTATTAGCACAGAGTCTAATATTTCCAATATTTGACTACGGAGATGTAGTTTATAATAGTATGAGCAAAACACTTTCATGTCGACTATAGCGAGCCTACAATGCTTGTGCTCGATTCGTATTAAATATCCCAATCTAAACTCATATTAGCACTTTCCTCTCTCAGCTGTCATGGCTAAGATTGACTGAACGACGTAAATACCACGCTGTTTCCCTTCTCCACAGTACTCTGCAAACAAGCAAACCAGACTATCTTAGAACAGACTTTAAATACCTCTCCCCTTCTGATAGAGCTCCCTCAAGGTCATCCACACGTTCCCTCTTGTCCATTCCCATTCACCACAAGTAACTCGGACAAATCATTCGTACCTGCTACCATACGTTCCTGGAACTCAATCCCAGCTGAAATTAGAGGCATAAGCAAGCCGAGGCTATTTGAAAGGAAATGTTTAATGTGGTACTCAAATATGTAAAAAGTAGATTTCACCACCGTAAAAATTTAATAATTAGCTCATAATCTATATATGTAAAATAAGAGTTTTGTCTGTACATTGCTCAGAATTTGAAAATAATGTTATTTCTGTATCGGTCATGTCCATAGTAACATGAAAATGCACTTTTTGCTTTTTCGTAATGTCTGTCTGTCCGTCTGTCTGTCTGTCTGTCTGTCTGTCTGTCTGTATGTACACGCATCACGAGAAAACAGTTGAAGAGAATTTAATGAAAATCGGTATGCGAAGTCAGGGGATGAGCCTCTACAATCTAGGCTATAAATCATTTTACTCACGCTGAGTGAAATGGTAGTTTAGGGGAAGGCCTAAAATTGAATTCTCAACTATTTATGTTATTAGTGGTCTAATGAAAATCGGTATGTGAAGTCGGGGGATGAGCCTCTACAATCTAGGCTAAAAATCATTTTTCTCACGCTAAGTGAAATGGTAGTTTAGGGGAAGGCCTAAAATTGAATTCTCAACTATTCATGTTATTAATGGTCGTATTTTAAAGAAAATGGGTATGCAAAGTTGGGGAATAAGTTGCTACAATCTAGGCTATCAATAATTGTATTCACGCTGAGAAAAATGGTAGTTTAGGGGAAGGCCTAAAATATAATTCTCAAATATTGTTGTTATTGGTACTCCTATCTTGATGAAAATCGGTATGCAAAGTCAGGAAATAAGTCGCTATAGTCTAGGCTGTAAATTATTTTATTCACGCTGAGTGAAATGGTAGTTTAGGGGAAGGCCTAAATGTAATTCTCAAATATTTCTTATTAGAGGTGTAATCGATGAATGCTACATAACTAGGGTTATATAGTATTAAATTTCCTATTATTCATGTCTTATACATTGATACCGTACTGGCTATGATGATAAAGATATTCATGATTTTGGATTTTTGTTACTAAGTCCATATCAGCGCCGAGTAACCAGAAATGGGTAAACAGTATTTAATGAAAATCGGTATGTAAAGTCGGAGAATAAGAAACTACAGTTTATGGTATAAAATATTTTATAAATCACAGAGTCGAAAGAAAACTAAATGTGAAGGCCTACAATATAGAAAGCTCATAACATTGATCAACAATAACATTATATTGACCATTGTTTGTCGTGATATGCTTTATGTCATCTGTTGCCCTTCATCGCCGGTAGATAGGATTACTGCTGCGTACAGAGTATTTTTATTTGATTTACGTCGCACCGACATAGATAGCTTTTATGGCGACGATGGGATAGGAAAGGGCTAGGAGTGCCTTAGGCCTCAATTAAGGTACAGGCCCAGCATTTGAATGGTGTGAAAGTGTGAAACCACGGAATACCATCACCAGCGCTGCCGACAATGGGGTTCGAATCCACTATCTCTCGGATGCAAGCTCACAGCTGCGCACCGCTAACCACACGGTCAACTCGCCCAGTCGTACAGAGTGTAACAGCCTGCCTGTATATTGATGGGAAGTAGCTGGGGAGTTAGATAACTTTCTTCTTTAGCATGACATTCCCCTGGCATATAAATTTTCTGATACTGCTGGTACGTAACACACTGGATCATCATAGCATTTGGGCTATTCAATCCCTACTCTGAGGCACTGATTGTAATGAACTGTGTGCATATTTAGCGGTATAATGGCAGATGAGTGTTCATGGCAATCTGCGGCCTGGTCTTCCCAGCTCTGGAACTTTGGACTATTAGATTGGCACAGCAATCTAACCGCAGCACTGTTCGTTAAAAGTGATAAAACGTGCGGCTTTCCATTTCATCGGGTATTTTACATGATAGCATTGGTTTTAAGCACTACATTCATACTTACGTTTTTGTAATGACCTATGTTGATTTCAGGTTAAGAAAACCACAAAGTCAGTCTTTCTGAGAATCCCGTAGTGAAGCACGGGTACATCAGCTAGTTATCAATAAGAATACAAAATTATAGAGGTTAAGTAAATTACTTTTAGTGATTTTTAGAAATATATGTAAAAATTATTTTCTGTACATTGTTCTTTAAATTGTATAAAGCTGTTGTATAATATGGTTTGGCTTAATAGCAGGCTTCATAGCCTGAGCCCCGCCATATAAGAAAGGCAATAAACTAAACTAACCTAAACTAATAAGACCAAAGATACTGAAGGAAGGCGAATTAATTGGTTAAAGGTGAAATGCTTCCGCTTTGAAAAGTGCGCCCCTGAAATAGTGAAATACAGCTACAACTATTCAAGAGAATACGCAGAACTTAATGTTCTAGGCCGACACAAAAAAGGTGAGCTTCCTTCTCTGAAAAAGACATACAAATCAAATCTACCAATATCTCAATAGAAATACAAAAACTTGATTGGGCTATGCAACAAAGGAATGATCCCTGAAGAATTTCATGCATGGTGTCATTCACTACCTCACTCATTAGCATCGAGAGTGACAGCGTAACGTCTTCACGAATGGGTTATTTACAACTTTAGAACTTTCTGGTTGTTCAACATTATGAAGTGGAGTAAAAGTCCTTAAATTTGATTTTAGTATGAGTATCTATAATGTTAGCATGTAGTACTAAATAGCAAAATAAATCTCAGGACTGAAATTAAATGGATTATTGTGAACATTGCGTTCTCTTGTACCTCCCCACGCCATAAAAGGACCTACGTATGGACAGAAATTTACCAAAATAAGACCTAACAAAAATAACCAAGTCCAAGATATGGGACTTAGTTACTTTTGCCGGATGCAAACCGCGTGACATTTTTAAAACCTCGCCAAGCAGAAGTTACTAAGTCCATTTAGGACCCTTTTTACAGACTGGGTAATGATAAAGTATTCAATAAATACTTGACCGCGTACATGTAACATAGAAGGCACTGCAAAAACAACTAGTCCAAAAGGTGCGATAGCCTCGCAGTAATATGGGATCATATATCACTGATTTCTTAAAACCCATTTATCTCAAATCTATGTTTTTGGACTTAGTAACTCCTGCCAGAACGCCGACGATCTGCAGACAAATAAACTTTCCCAAGTTGATACCTATTAGGCACAGCGACAACATTAAGATCATGTCCGGCAACAATGGACAAGATTATGGTCCTAATAAATGCTGCTATGCAGTATTTTTCTGAACCCTAATTTTATGGTTCATTCTGCTCAGACATGGACTTAACAATGTGTGCTTGAAACTGTCAAAGTGTTGGTGAGAAATATGAGCTTGAGGCTTTTATTTCTGACCACAATATTGATATAATTCTGTTAGGAGAGACTTGGTTAAAACCACATATGCCCTTTAAAATTAAAAAATTTACTGTCTATCGTAAAGATAGACTTCAAGATGTGCACGGGGGCGTAGTGGTGCTGATAAAGTCTAAACTTACGCACCGCGCTATTGACCCCGTTACTCATGTTTTTATAGAGTCCCTCGGCATTGAGGTTAGGCTTCTATCAGCCTCATTTCCCAATAACTTACGTATCACTAGTACTGTCCAGTAGAGGGCAGCACCCTCAGTGGTACACCAGGGAGATCGTTCATTTTACGAGAGCTGTAACGTTTTTCTCTTTGAAGCTCATCGTGTAGTTGTGTATGAGGCAGATAACAACAATGGGAGCCACGACGATCGACGTGGAGTTTTTGTGTCATAAATATTCATTTAACTCTTTATAGGTCTTTGGGATATTATCTTCCCACCTCGTATATACGTAACGGTTTTAGGGAGATTATCTTCCCGGCTGTTTCAGAGCATGCAGTTCCACTTGCTAGTGTAAGAGGGCTGCACAGTTTCATTTCAAACTTAATAACCTGATTGCTACTACCACCTAGATCACTAGGTGGGAAGTATATATCCCAGTGGTTCCTAGCGCGCGTGCAGTGGCAGTCACTTTGTGTCGAGCTGCAGTGAAACGGTGTTTGTAGGAAGAAGGTGTGTTATACTGAAGACAGAAGATTACCAAAGGTTAGTATATACTTCGGAAATGCAGTTTATCATGATTTATTCAAGGAGAACATTTGTTTGTGCCACAGATATAATAATGATCCATCCGTTGTGTCATTCAGAATACTAATAACAGAATCAATGGTAATTTCATAGTTTCTCTGCAACTTAGTAAGATGCTATTTCAAAATTATTTATATATTTTTCAAACTTACTACAATTCTATATTCTAAAACTGTTTTAAGTTTCCTCTTATGACGATATACAAAGATGTTATAGTCACTTGCACTTAGTCAGTACTTAGGTTTTATGTAAGATCTAGGCCTAATTTTGGTTTTGACTGTATTTGTGCTATTTAGTCTTCCTAATAAGTGGCTTCAAATCATAAACATTGGTAAAGCTTGTTTCATCTAATAGTAGCTTGATAATAATAATAATAATAATAATAATAATAATAATAATAATAATAATAATAATAATAATAATAATAATAGAATACAGTATTATGGTGGAATTATGTAGGTTGATTACTACTGGTCTAAATATGCAAGCAAAGATTGAAGCCTGGCTGGATGAAATATCCGAAGAACAAGCTCTGGACTCGGAGGAAGGTGGGGACTCTGATGGTGAAGACCATGTCCAGAATGGTAAGCAAGAACAACGGTCAACCCACACAACCTATTATTTTTGGAAATCCTATACATAGTGTCTTATAGGTTCATGTTATTTTTTTGGGCAGGTCAAGATGTCTAGAAGATGGTGGCTCAAAATTTTTTATTACTTCCTGGACGGTACGATTGTCAGTTCATACATAGTGTACAAAGCGGAAATGAAAGAGAAGAAAACAAAAGGTACGTCACACCTGAAGCTTAGGTCACAACTAGTAAATGAACTGATACGGTCATTTTCGAACAAGAAGCGTCCTGGTTATTCCCCAGCGAACAGGCGTGGAAGGTGGCCAAACAGATCTGTTGCGCAAGCAACGATCGAAAATACGGCGAGGTTATCAGATATCGGCAGCCTGAGCTAATAAAAACATATCGTCGCTGTGCACAATGTAGTACTGAGCAGAAGGAGAAACGCAGTAACATGAAATGTAATGCTGCGTTATGTAAATCATGCTTTGAACCATTTCACAAATCACAGACAGTGCTTTCAAAGTTTTCTACATCCTAACTAAATTAAATTTGAGAGATTTCATTGTCATTTATTATTCCATAGGCCATGTAGTATGCTATGTTATTGTATTATGTTGATGTCAATAAAGTAATTAATACCTAATGAGCGCATTATCATAAATATTTTTAAGTGGGAAATTATTACCCCACTGCCCACCCACAAACATTACCTATCTGGAACGGTCAGTGGGATAATAATTTCCCACCCCATATTTTATGAAATAAGGTGTAAATCCATAAACTAGTTGTACATCCCTTGTCATACATATATTACAAGTACAAATTAACCATAAAATTTATTTTTTTAATACCCCCAGTCTTTTGCCCTATAAAGGGTTAACGTCTTCAAGCTTTGGACGTACATGCATTTTCTTTTAATTTATACTATTGATAATTACAGGTATGTTTGGTTTGTTTTGAACTTTTGGTTTTGCGGTGATTCATTGCTTACTTGCATAGTTGGTTGACATACATTTCTTCTACTCCGTTATATGATATGGTTTGTGTGGGCGTGTCTGTTTGTGATCTTGTGATGTTGGTAAATGGGTCTCTGCGTGGCAACGTTTTGGTGCACTGCGTGCTTTTATACTTCGTCATCCCAATAATAAGCCCTTCGTCTCGACTCGAAGCTACATTCAGGTCACACGATTTTGATGGGTTTGAATAAAGTATTCAACCACCCCGGCCGTAAAAAATATAATTGCACGGTGCACGTGAGTCCTGTTGGTGATGACCGTGTGGGTCGTAATTTATGAATCGTATTTGACTTTGTTATGTAAACGGCGGTTCGCATTTTTATTTCCCGATACCCTCATGTGTGTGTGTGAATTCTGGATGTGTGTGCGTGTTAATGAGTGAGGGGAGAGGAAAGGTGATATGTCGCTCGACCTGATTTATTGCTTTGATTATACCTGTGCTCCATTTTGTTCTCGGTACAGACTTCTTTATTTTTCGTCCCGTGGCGTGTGCTCGCCCAAGTGGCCGCCATGTTTGCTGCGTGTATCCTGTTTTGCGAATGCCTGTAGTACTCCTTGATCTATCATCCTTGATTTGGTCCAGGGATGTTTATCTCAGTCTCGTAGCGATATCTCCATTCTTTTTATCTGCCTTTTGTTCTCCGTGCATGGCGAATTGTTGACGAGCTATTGAGATTGTTGATTACATAATAGCGTAAGTAAAGACGTGCTATGAATGGAAAAGCTTCTCTTGTTTAATATTTTTTCATACTTATCAATAAACCCTAATTTTAATTCATTCTGTTTTTCATTGCTGGTAGTTGTAGTTTCTACCCCTTGCTCACCGGCAACGAGGGTCATTTCCAGATCAGAGCTATGTCTCGGCCTTTCCTAGCCTGGGTCCAAGCCTCAATTATTAACTTTTGATCCATTCAGCTGCATTTAATTACACGATTCTCAATAATTAAATGAAAGTCACTAAAATTACAAACCGACAGTTAAGAAACATCGGACGTGGTCATACACTGGTTGGATGACCGAAAGTTCGCACTTTTACTATTCACTAATTTTGCTCTATCATTAATAAATACTGTATTATAACTATTCTTTATAATCACTAAATATGCAACATTCAATTCTACATTTCCACCTAAATACAAAACCACACTAAAAGGCTGGGAGAGAAGTATTACATTGCACCGGTACCAGCAACACTAATCAAACTCCTCCTCCCGGTCGGAGGGGGGTGGCTTAAAATTCAAACGGACCTCACTAAGATATCTTCGCTTGGACTTGATCGTGTACGGACGTACTTGAAAGAGCTCCCGCATGCAAATCAAGCCCGTCAACCAGGAATATCAGCCGGCCATTGCAGTCCCATCTGTGATGGTCGACATACAGCCAACCAGCAGTGAGAAAATTTGTCCGTGTCCTCCTGCGAGTAAATTTTTCTCCTGCCGTAGAGACACTACATATCAACTGTACCTGAGACACATTTGCACCTGAAGGACACTTCCCTTTAGTAAAAAAAGGTCCACCTTCGGGTGTTTGAACGGTCCTCCAACGCTAGTTTCGACCAGCCTTCGGGCCATTGGTCTAAATCTTGGCACTTAGAGCGTACGAGCACGCAGGCCACACCAAATAAACACTTTCTTTGGTAAAACTGCCAGTATGTCCATCCCTTCGTCCATTGGCCCTCATAGATCCAAGACGATGAGACAGTTCACGATGTGACCTTTCATCTGTCGAAAGGGACACTTCGATCTCCACAAATCAACTACCAAGACACAAGACACACATCCCAATCCCCTTCCTCCCTCACCCCTCTTACCCTTTCCGGCGGAGAAGTGAAGTTAAAAGCTCAACCTGAAAAACCAAAATCCTTAGCTACAAGTAGAAACGCAATGTCTTTCAAGTCACACTCCAAATCTAAACCCGGAGAACAAATAAAAATCGTATCTAACATGAATAAATTACCCAACCCAGAAGAAGTCCTCCAACAACTATCGCAGCCCTCAACCTCCATGAACCATTCCAATGAAATTCAGACCACAAAAGCTAATATCTCAGCTCCAACCAATCCGAAAACAACTCATACCATAACAGATGAAAACGGCTACCAATAACCCAGCCCCCACGAGGAAAGCTGCCTGAGTCCAAAGCAATTTATTCCTACCCAAAATGTCCAAAATAATTGTGAAATCATATAAGATGAAATGGAATACAACCCACTTGACCCTTCCACGACATACCGATCGTATACCCAACTAAGGGAACCCCAGTCACTAGCCATTAAAGATGACCAAGTCTCTTACCACAATGAAAGGTTTATTAAGATGAATATCAATGGTAGTTTCACTGCCCGAGTTGTACGAAAGAAATATAATCAAATACTGTTTCCAAGACTTGAACGACTACCACTCACTCCTAAAAGACCCCTAGCAAGTGGAAGTAACATACTTTACTCAATCTATGCC
Source organism: Anabrus simplex (assembly GCF_040414725.1). Lineage (NCBI taxonomy): Eukaryota > Metazoa > Arthropoda > Insecta > Orthoptera > Tettigoniidae > Anabrus > Anabrus simplex. The sequence goes on along the minus strand of NC_090268.1, from coordinate 444,732,322 downwards.
TACCCTTTCAGCCATTATTGGACATCTTCCAATTGATAGCGATCCCGAAGTTATTACCACAGCTTTCACAGAGATTGGTTACCCTTTGTATGAAAGCAGAGTCTACCTTAAGCAAGCAACGGGAACGGACGTGGCTGGTTGAGTGGAGAGGAGTATTGTCGCCGTCAGCTTCAGGTGAGCAGTACCAGTATCTGGCGTACCGTACACACTTCAGCTGGTTACGGGTTGCAACCACTCCGGCTTAAACATTCTTTGCCCGATACCTCCATTTTCTAACTCGTCGTTGGGCAGCCTAGTTTGACGAAATGGAGTCGCTCAGCGGATACCTCAGGGTTTACTTATAGCAAGTAAGACATGTAATCCTACTGTAGAATTCGCTTTACGTGAGTCCAAGAGAATTCTAACTCACGGGTGATACCTATCGTTACTCACGACATAATGATAATCATCGCCGACAACCTTATCAGAAAAATTGACTTTGAGAAAACTTACCATGGTTACATGAATATTTATTTACTCGGTACCTTTCTTAGCTATTAATTAACTTACAAACTAGACAGTAATTAAAGAACTCATGACACCAGCAATTATAGAAAAATAACAAGATATTTATTAATAAAATATTAAATTACTAATTTCCATACTATGCAACGCATTATTCAAAATTGTCTGGAAATTCGTATGGAAAATGAGTCAGCGCTGGCTTGTATAATAAATAAAAATAATATTCAGTATTTAAATTATTAAAATGATCAGTTCCTTTGTGAAATTGAGGTTCAATATTTACACATTTACAACAGATCACTGGACATATCTGAGGTCCACCTCGCATTTGAAATGTAAGTTTAACATCGATACAATAAATTCGTTCCGATAGTTCACTTTCTTTAGTCTTATTCAAACAGTCTCACTTTGATACAATATCCAGCCGCAATGCATCTCAAATACACTAATAAGTAAGTGTGAATAAATTGGAATTCGTTTAAGTAGTTCTGATTAAATTATAGGAAATCGAAAATAGATCTGAACATATGAAGATAAGTTTTAGTAAAATCCGAAGTCATGATTTTGTTGCAACGATCTCGTTGTGCATGGAAACTACTTACGAACTAAGGCATTCTTTCCTAGTGCCAGTTAAATACGGCTCCTACTCTAGCCTTTCCCTAGCTGAAGTTTGTTAAAGAAATGTACGTTCAAACGGAGAATATTAACCGATCTAGCTATCTATCTAATTTCAGCGTAATCTTTGGCTGTCTTACACACGCCCTTATACGTTCAATGTCCCTTTTAATAGTTATCTTTCAATAACATTCAACCACAATGCAAGCTACTTTACTCTCTTGCAATTAACATGGAAGCGCTAAGCTGCGAGGTTTGGAAAACATAATCTCATATATATCGGTGTCGTAATGCTTCTGGGTAACTACAGCTATTCAAAGTCGTAGTATTCTAATGTTCATTATAAGTCATCTACACTGAAAAATATAATTACGTCACGAGCAAACATCTATATTAAGAAATCCAGTTCGTACCTTGGCTTATGTAGCTCCCGCGGTGTGGGCACTCTTACGCAAATAAATCATAAAATTAACTTGTAGTGTGGCATAACTTAACTTGCAGGTACACGATGGTCCTGCATCGCGTAAAAACCTTCTCAAATCACTATACATAACTCGAAACTCTCATCCAATTACCATATTCATATTCTCATTACAACATCAATCTAATATAAACACCGTAGCCTCCATAATAATATATCGCGTTTCCCAACTTGACGACTACGTTAAAATACCACACTGATTCTTAATAATATTTACAAGTCGCAGATTCTCATAACCTACAGACGAGTTCAATGCCCTTTCTATGAACCAAACAAATGCGTAATTCCATGTTTCTTTCTACACCGCGCACAGCCATTCGTGACGTCAACTTTATGCATTACTTCAGTGAAATCTCTATAAGCTCCCAGTATGTCATTTCAATCAGCTGTTTCACATTTCTCTTCAAACCTCACGCTTCCTACAAGTATTCTGGTCGATATAGCATAAACTATTGCCATATTACTAAATCGTAACTACGAACTTAATTATCTCACACATCGTTGGTAATCATCACTTGCATTGCCATATTATCGGTCTATAATTAGCCATCAGCACATACCCAAGGTACATGTGTAAGCAAACCAAAAATTATGCAATAAAATGTTATGAATGACTTAGCTCGCTCATGGTTGTCCCTGGTCCAGCTGTTCCATTCCCATTGGATGTAGATGGGTCTTCGGTTCAGTCACGGGTTAGACATCTGGAACGTCATCCGCTCCTTCGTTCTGGTAGTACTATCTGGTTACCCGTCGCCTTCCTTCGTCATGGCTCGGTCGGATGGTTACCCGTCGCCTTCCTTCGTCATTTCCTGGTCGTATGGTAAGATGAATTGTTCCCAGGTCGGTCCATCATGTGAATTTAGCACATCATCTTGATCATCTTCTTCACAGTCTCAAAGTTGAAGATAATAATGCAATATACAGCCATTTAACTATTCTTCTCTGACGTCGTTTATCCTTAATTTAATTTATCTTTATTTTTCTTCGAAGCTCTTCGACGTATCCGCAATTTCTTACGTAAGGACTTCAGTACGTTTATTTTCGTCTCAACTGATTTTTTAAATTTTGGCGAAGACTTATACAATATTCTTATTCAATCGTTGTATTCTTTCTTTTCTTATACGCAATCCTTTGCTTCTCCAAAAGAAATATTCCGATGACGGTAATTGCGTCCGCTCTCGATGTCGTGTAAATTCAAGATGAAGATCTTTTTATAATAATGTTTTTTCTATTTTTTTGAAAACAATACTGTAGACCGTCCACTGTCCGTTTTACTCGAATACATGACGATTCCATGAAGTATATGGCCCTCTGAGACATCATAGCAGGTATCTATTCCTTGCTTGTTTTAGATTACAAGGCCCATACATTCGGTCGGCGCCATTTTGTAATCTGTCGTGAACGTGCGAACGGGCACATTTATTGTCCCCCGTCACGGACAAAATATATTGGTCACAATATATTTTCCTTTCTTAAACTCGAATCATAAATGTGCCTTCGCTTCTTATACATATTCACTGTCATATTGCGACTGGCTAATCGATTTTAATATATCGACCGTTTATTATCGCTCCTGATTTAGAGATGTTCTTTGCTACGCTCGACTGTGCTTATGTGATCAGCTGATTCTTTCCTTCAATAAACATAATAAATCGAAATTTCAAATGACTTGCGGATGATAACTTGATATTGGTATGTAGCTTATACATTTTCGGCCCTTTACTCCTCTAGTTCTGTGGTTTCATTAGTCTGATTTTCTTGGTAATAAGGCTTGATGTTACAAGCATTGTGTACATTTCTGTACTTGCCATTCATGCTTGTTAATTCGTATGCATTATTTCCTAGCACACGCTCAACTTTATATGGGCCATTGTATAATGGTAGGAACTTCGCACATACTCTGTTCGGTGCATTAGACGTTGGTACTGTTTTAATTAATACTAGATCACCTCGTTTGTAAGGTGCATGGAATTTCTTATTATGCATCCTCTTTAATCGTTTTCGTGATTGTTCCTGTAATTTTTCCTTTATCATAGTCTCTATTTGCTGTGGTTCTGGCTTCCTTTCCAAGGGCATAGTAAATATTCTGTCCCAACTCCTTTCAGGACGTATATTCTTGTGAGCTACACTGGGAATCTGTCCGATGGATTGATTAATGGTGTTATTCAAGCTCCTTTCAATAATACTTAATATCTCCACCCATTTCCAATGCTGTTGGTTGCAGTATATTCTGTCGAACTTGGCGATTTCCCTCATGTATCTTTCTACAGGGTTCGCTTCTGGGTGTCGTACTGAACACATCGTATGTCTGATACCTTCATTTTTCATTCGTTCACGGAATATTTCAGACGTAAACTGTGTTCCCCTATCTGTGAGTATTTTTTTCGGCTTACCCATCTCAGGAAAAACCTTTTCCACTAGGGCCCGTATGACTTGTTTAGCATTGGCTCTCTGTATAGCTTGAAGTGAAATGTACTTGGAAAATATGTCAACAACCACTAGTATGTTTTTCCTCTTTTTGCGGTCGGTAGCTTGCCAAATATATCTACCGCATATATCTTGTGCGATCTTGATGGAATGATTGGCACTGGTTTATGTCCGCGTACATAGTTGTTGTGTTTAACACGCTGGCATATGTCACAAGTTTTAACTAGGTTCCTGACAGATTTTCGTAGTCCCTTCCAAGTGAATTTTTCTTTTAACGTACTGATCACTTTGTCTATGCCTGCATGTCCCGTGATGTTATGGGTGTGCCAGATCAGTTCTTTTTGCAATAGTCGTGGTATTATAATCCTTCTTTTTCGGTCAACTCTACCCATAATTTTGATCAGTATTCCATCTACAATCTCATAACTGTTCTGCCATACAGATTCCGGTTCCTTCTCTGTTAACCTGTCGATGATATGTTTTAATTCTTTATCAGACTCCTGGAATTCCTTTAGGTTTTCGAGCTTTCTCAGTAGTTCTTGCTCTCGAATGTCTAACTCGATTTCTAAGATGTGTTCTTCTTGTTCTGGAGGGTTCCTACTCAAAGCGTCAGCTAAAATATTTTGTATACCACTGCAATGCTCTATCTTCAAGTCAAATTGCTGTGTGTACAACATCCAGCGCGTTATCCTCTCGCTTACCATGACTGCCTTTAATCCAATAGTTAATGCTTTATGGTCAGTTCTTATGGTCACTGGGTATCCATAAATGATCCTTCTCCACTGTTGTAACGCGTGGATTATCGCTAGAAGTTCAAGTTCGGTGGTAGTGTAGTGCATTTCATGTTTCCTTAATTTCCGGCTGGTGAATGCCAGATATGTTCTTTTCTGTTCTTCTTCGTTTTCTTGATACAAGCATGCGCCTACACCGATACTCGATGCATCTGCCTGAATTATAAATCTTTTCTCATAGTCTGGATATCCCAGTTTTATGCTCTGTTTCATCATTTCTTTCATCTTATTGAAAGCGTGCTCAACCTCGTCATTCCACTTCCACTTGTTATTAGCTCTTAATAAATTGTGTAGTGGTGCGGCTGTCTCAGTATATCCCTCAGGGGTCTGAGAAAAATCCCGTCATTCCTAGGAATTGTCTGACGTGTTTGACCTTTGTCGGCCGAGGAAACTCGCAAATAGCTTTAATCTTGGCAGGGTTAGGTCTTATTCCCTCGCCATCGATTAAGTGTCCTACAAAGACTACTTGGCTTTGGCAAAATCTTGACTTCGAGATATTTATTTTGAAACCAGTTTTCTGCAGATTTTTTAGCAACTTTTCTAGGTTAATACAATGCTCTTCAAAAGTGGAACTTCCGAAAACGATGTCGTCGATATAACAGTTAATAAATTCCTTCACTTCGCTAGTAAGGCTTCTGTCCAATGCTCTTACCAGAACGGCAGAACTATTCTTCAATCCGAATGGAAGACTACAGTAGGCATATGTTTGGTTGTTGAACATAAACCCGGTTAACAACCGTGACCTTTCCTCGAGAACAATGTGATGGAAAGAGGCCGTGCAGTCCATGGTCGTAAAATACCTCTGACCACGAAATTTCTTTAATACCTCCTTGATCTTAGGAGCCCTATTGTATTCAGGAATTAATCTTCCGTTGATACCACGCGCGTCTAAGCACAGTCTCAGTTTCCCGTTGTTTTTCCTTACAATTACAATCGGATTCACATAGGGAGTGGTGGTCTTCTTGATTATTCCATCGTCTAACATTTGCTGGATAATCGTCTTCACTTCGCTGAAGTACTTCTCTGGTACGTCATATATTTTACCCTTGTATGGAGTCCAGTCATTCACTATTATCTTGTACTTGAAGTTCGGTATTTGCCCTGGTTTATCATCGAAAACGTCAATGTATTTATTGATAATTCCGTACAGTACTCTTTTTCCTTCAGATGGTACGTCGGCTTGAGCAAGTGCCTCCCGATCTCTGTTTTTTCATTATTTTCTTCCTCCATGGTTATGATTTCTTCGATCCTTTTTGTCATTTCGATGTCTTCTTGCTGCTTTTCGTCTTTCTCTATCAAGGCTGAATCCTCTTTACTTAATAAGTCGACTTCCTTTCCCTCAATCTTCAAGTATTCTTCAGGTTGTAACATGTCTTTAAGTTGGATTGTTTCTATAGTTTTATTCCCATCATTCTCTCTGATAGGGAATCTAATTTCATAACGTTCCATATCTATCGTCATTTGGGAAGCCATCATGAAGTCTATTCCGAAAATTATACTGTATTTTATCTTCTTCATTACCAGAAATGGGTGTTCGAACTCGTGTCTACCTATTCTTATTGTTAGATATGCTTGAGTCTTGCATTCTACCGATTTATCTGGAATGACACCCCTGATCTTAACTCCAGATACGGGTATTATTGGTATTTCCATCCTCTTTGACAATTCTTGGAATAACGTATTTGACATGACACTGATGCTGGCCCCGGAATCAACCAAACAGTATATCTTAATATCTGCTACCTTAACTAATATTACTGGCAATTTGCTGTAAATACTGGTTCCTTGGTGTCACATGTCTCATCTCGAACCAAGTCTTCTGGTCGGATGTCCCAGTGATCAAATTGTGTTATTATCCAACTGCGAATTTTGATAAAGTTTCTATTTTCCTGATTATTTACATCTTCCAGCTGAGTTATTGTTCCATCGGCGTTTTTTTTCTTTCCGATGGCTCGGAATCAGTCGTACCCCTCTGCGTGTTGTTTTCTCTATATCTCTCCTCTTCTCTTTTCCTCTTATAATCTTGGAGCTCGAGACTCTCTGCTCCTTCGAGGTCTCCATTTATATCTTTGTCTCTAATAGCTTCCTCCCATCGGGTCTTATTTTGCCTTTGCTCTCGAAGCTCTTGTATATATCTTCTATTTTCTTCATTTCTATTATACTCATTAGGCCGTCGTTTTTCATTATACCATCTTCTGTTTCTGGGATACGGTTGGCTCCTATTTCTATTATAACGAATGTTGTTCCTGTATTGTGGGTTACTTCTGTTATCTCTTGGTTCCCACCTCGCAGGTTGCTCACCGCTGCATCGACAACAATGTCTTTTTCGTGCTTTATCTTGTGCGTTGAAATGATTCTCCGTCCTGTCTTGATCAGACCTGCTCACTCTACCATTCGTACTTTCAGGGCTCATAGTGTTGATCGCCTCTACTTGCCTAATATTTCTGGGATTTCTTTCTACTAGGCATGATGATGTCATATCAATCTGCCTCAGCCGTTTTTCCATGTCTATAGCGATCTGTATATCCGTGGCGGCTAACAACCTCTGCACCTCTAACGGTAGTTGTCTTTGTATAGTCTTGATCGCTTCTAATTCACTCGGTGCGCAATCTAAGTCTTGGAAACGGTGAAACTGGTAAGAAAAGAAATCGGAATAGCGTGTTTGCCCTGCATTAGAAAATTTCCTACAGTAGAGCTCCAATCTCAACTGCTGTTGTATTTCTGAGTCCCAGAATTTTCTCAGAAAAGCAGCTTTGAATTCATCGTACGTGTGAAAAGTGTATTTAAATGCTCGAAACCATATGTTCGGGTTCCCATCTAAGTGCTTCTCGATTATGCGTAATTTCTTATCTTTCTGTATTCTCCCTTCCCTAAAGTATTCCTCGATATCTCTAAGGAATTGTTTGGGAGAGATCTTCGCTGAACCGTCGAAGTGCTTGGGCCGATCATCATAATTTTTAATGATATTAATAATGGGAGTGCTATCACTCTGGTCGCTTCCGTTCATCATTTCCATATCTCGCTTGTTCGAGTCGATTATTACTGAAGGTGTGTTTTCTCTTTCCTGTACTTGCGTTTCCATAGCTCTTTGCCGTTCACTTGAGTTCGAAAACACGGATTTCGCCGATTGGTTTTCTACCTTCATCTCCTGAAGTTCTTTCCTTATTTGTTTCATTTGCTCATCGGTCTTCTCCATCTTCCGCTCTGAATCAGCCTTATCATTTTCCATTTTCTCCTTCAGTTCGTTTATTTTGTCAGCTACCTGATCTGAAGCTCGGTTAAATTTTCCTACTAAGTCTTGTTGTTTCAGGCTTAGTCCTTCCATGCCCTTCGCTATTTTATTTATCTTCTCATCTTCTAACCTCTTCATAGTTTCCTGACCTTCTGTTATCTTTTTCTTTATTTCATTTACTTCTTCCCATTTCTTCTCATTACTGCCTTTGATTTCCTCCAGCTTGTTAGTCAGTTTGGCAATTTCTTCATCCACCAGTGCTGTGATGATATTCGGGTTCTGTGCCACTTCTGTTCTCATTCTGTTTATCTCCTCTCGCATCTCTTGGTTTTTATTTTCCATGGTTTCGGTCAACTCGGCACGCAAACCTTGTATTTCATTCCTAACTCCAAAAAATTCTTCAGTCATCTTTTCCTGTTTCCCTTTCAATTCTTGGATCATCCCTTTATGTTCGCTTTCTATTCTGCTAACGATTTCCTCCATAGTCTCCTTTTGCTTCAGTTGCCACTCTACCTGTTTCTTGTCCAACTCCTGTATTAGTTCGTGGCGTTCTTTTCTCCTTTCTTCACCTTGCTTCTCATATAATTCCTGTATCTCCTTTCCTCTATCCTCAACTTGTTTTTGTTGCCATTCTATTCATCTTCGTTCCTTTTCTGCTCGTCTTCTTTCCTTCTCCTCTTCCTGTCTCTTTCTTTCCTCTTCCTGCTTTTTCTCCCTCTCTTCGCGTTCCTTCTTCTCTCTCTGTTTTTCTTCTTCCTGCCTTTTCTCCTGCTCTTCGCGTTCCTTTTTCTCCTTCTGTTTTTCTTCTTCGCGTTCCTTTTTCTCCCTCTGTTTTTCTTCTTCCTGCTTTTTCAAATACTCTGAAAACCATATCGGGGTTCCCTCATGTCTTTCCTGTATTTCTCTCATTTCTTCTTCCTGTCCCCTTCTGGTCTGTATTCTTCCTTGCATCGCCATATTTCCGTCAAGTAAAATTCTATTTAGTATGCTTTCACTAAATTCCTAACAATTTTTCTATTTTCCTAAGATACTCTAAGTTTCCTAGCAATACTCCAAGTTCACAGGATATAAATACACATACATATATAACACAATTCAAACTCCTTAATCTACTTATGCTAAAATAGTCTCTTATGTCACTATTGTGCACTAGCTTAAAGTTTCTTGTTTCCAATCACTTATGATATGGATGGACCTTGCTGGAGAACAGCATCATCTTACCAGGTAGACCATGAACAACTAGACCATGAGTTCGGATTTTATTATTTTGAATTCACTCCGGAACTGATCTCAAAAAGAAAATAAATTGTTACTATGTGGCATCTAACCTACATTCAGTATTCACACGCCTACATAGTGTTTAACATGTAGAGTATTCATTAAATATAACTTAAAAATAACTTATTATTAACTTGACCAGAAAAAGAAAAAAATAAGCATTTGAGAATCCTCATTTACTCCTCAACATAGTTCATCTCATCTGATATAAATATATACGCATATATATTACACCTACTTCACCTTCACAAACTCTCGTCCAATGTCTTGCAAATGTTACAATCCTAATAAATCCTTTCCATACTATACCTCTACACAATACTCTCTATATTAATCAAGATTATCTGTACTTATTATATTCCATTATAATACGTTCCCACGGTGTCTTCTCTTCTCGCCACATTGGAAATCAATTAAATGTAAACACATATTGGCGCTCCTTATTTTCTTTCTCGGGTATTCTTCTTTAATCATCCATGCTGGAACGATGTTTAATGTATCACATTCCCACGGTGTCTTTCTCTTCTGGTCAACGTTGATACGGCAATTAAATATATTACACTCCCACGGTGTCTTTCTCTTCTGCCCAACGTTGGTGCGACAATTTAATGCAACCACTCCGGCTTAAACATTCTTTGCCCGATACCTCCATTTTCTAACTCGTCGTTGGGCAGCCTAGTTTGACGAAATGGAGTCGCTCAGCGGATACCTCAGGGTTTACTTATAGCAAGTAAGACATGTAATCCTACTGTAGAATTCGCTTTACGTGAGTCCAAGAGAATTCCAACTCACGGGTGATACCTATCGTTACTCACGACATAATGATAATCATCGCCGACAACCTTATCAGAAAAATTGACTTTGAGAAAACTTACCATGGTTACATGAATATATATTTACTCGGTACCTTTCTTAGCTATTAATTAACTTACAAACTAGACAGTAATTAAAGAACTCATGACACCAGCAATTATAGAAAAATAACAAGATATTTATTAATAAAATATTAAATTACTAATTTCCATATTATGCAACGCATTATTCAAAATTGTCTGGAAATTCGTATGGAAAATGAGTCAGCGCTGGCTCGTATAATAAATAAAAATAGTATTCAGTATTTAAATTATTAAAATGATCAGTTCCTTTGTGAAATTGAGGTTCAATATTTACACATTTACAACAGATCACTGGACATATCTGAGGTCCACCTCGCATTTGAAATGTAAGTTTAACATCGATACAATAAATTCGTTCCGATAGTTCACTTTCTTTAGTCTTATTCAAACAGTCTCACTTGGATACAATATCCAGCCGCAATGCATCTCAAATACACTAATAAGTAAGTGTGAATAAATTGGAATTCGTTTAAGTAGTTCTGATTAAATTATAGGAAATCGAAAATAGATCTGAACATATGAAGATAAGTTTTAGTAAAATCCGAAGTCATGATTTTGTTGCAACGATCTCGTTGTGCATGGAAACTACTTACGAACTAAGGCATTCTTTCCTAGTGCCAGTTAAATACGGCTCCTACTCTAGCCTTTCCCTAGCTGAAGTTTGTTAAAGAAATGTACGTTCAAACGGAGAATATTAACCGATCTAGCTATCTATCTAATTTCAGCGTAATCTTTGGCTGTCTTACACACGCCCTTATACGTTCAATGTCCCTTTTAATAGTTATCTTTCAATAACATTCAACCACAATGCAAGCTACTTTACTCTCTTGCAATTAACATGGAAGCGCTAAGCTGCGAGGTTTGGAAAACATAATCTCATATATATCGGTGTCGTAATGCTTCTGGGTAACTACAGCTATTCAAAGTCGTAGTATTCTAATGTTCATTATAAGTCATCTACACTGAAAAATATAATTACGTCACGAGCAAACATCTATATTAAGAAATCCAGTTCGTACCTTGGCTTATGTAGCTCCCGCGGTGTGGGCACTCTTACGCAAATAAATCATAAAATTAACTTGTAGTGTGGCATAACTTAACTTGCAGGTACACGATGGTCCTGCATCGCGTAAAAACCTTCTCAAATCACTATACATAACTCGAAACTCTCATCCAATTACCATATTCATATTCTCATTACAACATCAATCTAATATAAACACCGTAGCCTCCATAATAATATATCGCGTTTCCCAACTTGACGACTACGTTAAAATACCACACTGATTCTTAATAATATTTACAAGTCGCAGATTCTCATAACCTACAGACGAGTTCAATGCCCTTTCTATGAACCAAACAAATGCGTAATTCCATGTTTCTTTCTACACCGCGCACAGCCATTCGTGACGTCAACTTTATGCATTACTTCAGTGAAATCTCTATAAGCTCCCAGTATGTCATTTCAATCAGCTGTTTCACATTTCTCTTCAAACCTCACGCTTCCTACAAGTATTCTGGTCGATATAGCATAAACTATTGCCATATTACTAAATCGTAACTACGAACTTAATTATCTCACACATCGTTGGTAATCATCACTTGCATTGCCATATTATCGGTCTATAATTAGCCATCAGCACATACCCAAGGTACATGTGTAAGCAAACCAAAAATTATGCAATAAAATGTTATGAATGACTTAGCTCGCTCATGGTTGTCCCTGGTCCAGCTGTTCCATTCCCATTGGATGTAGATGGGTCTTCGGTTCAGTCACGGGTTAGACATCTGGAACGTCATCCGCTCCTTCGTTCTGGTAGTACTATCTGGTTACCCGTCGCCTTCCTTCGTCATGGCTCGGTCGGATGGTTACCCGTCGCCTTCCTTCGTCATTTCCTGGTCGTATGGTAAGATGAATTGTTCCCAGGTCGGTCCATCATGTGAATTTAGCACATCATCTTGATCATCTTCTTCACAGTCTCAAAGTTGAAGATAATAATGCAATATACAGCCATTTAACTATTCTTCTCTGACGTCGTTTATCCTTAATTTAATTTATCTTTATTTTTCTTCGAAGCTCTTCGACGTATCCGCAATTTCTTACGTAAGGACTTCAGTACGTTTATTTTCGTCTCAACTGATTTTTTTTAATTTTGGCGAAGACTTATACAATATTCTTATTCAATCGTTGTATTCTTTCTTTTCTTATACGCAATCCTTTGCTTCTCCAAAAGAAATATTCCGATGACGGTAATTGCGTCCGCTCTCGATGTCGTGTAAATTCAAGATGAAGATTTTTTTATAATAATGTTTTTTCTATTTTTTTGAAAACAATACTGTAGACCGTCCACTGTCCGTTTTACTCGAATACATGACGATTCCATGAAGTATATGGCCCTCTGAGACATCATAGCAGGTATCTATTCCTTGCTTGTTTTAGATTATAAGGCCCATACCTTCGGTCGGCGCCATTTTGTAATCTGTCGTGGACGTGCGAACGGGCACAGGGTTATCAGATGAAACCTACTCGGTTCCAATTATAAATAAACGGTGTTCCCAGACATGTGGAAAGTGTTTAGCACACAATAAACAACACAATATATCCAGGTGGACATAAGCTATACCTGTTTTAATTATTAGTTAGAACTGGGGGTTCATTTAGTTTAGAGTCAGACATGGCGTTATGGACATTGTAGAACTTCGCCAGCGTATGAAGCAAGGCTTCCGTCTAAAACGTGCAATACCTGGAGTGTGTGAATGTGTCAAACAATATATGACAAGTTCTGATTCCTATCAAGAATATTTGCAAACTTAAAACTTTAACTTTAAAATAAGTTTAGAAAATAAAATACAAGCATTTTTAAATGTGTTAAAATATGTATCATCAGTAAAATTTATAATAATATATTTAATTTTTTGCTTGCCTTGAACCGCGTTTGATAATATGTAATTAGTGTTCTTCAGTTGTGTGCTTGTCGTTGAGTGAACTATGATAAAATCTTATGTTTTCTATAACTGATGAGAAAGAATAATTCATGTGAGTCTTGGTTTTGTTACTACTGTTTTCGATAAAGTACATTCTGTTGATGAATGAACCAAATGTTCAGACTTGAGGATCTTGAGTGTAGTATACAATTTTTTATACAGGGAGATCTTTTCCCATATTACGTTGGTAGAAATTATTGCCGGGCTCGATAACGAGATCTTGTGAAATAATGGTAACATTCTAGTCGGTCAATTCTTGCTTTGGTTTGCCTTTGTGTCACCTTGTCTTAACTTATAATCGTTTCTCCACTACATTATAACAGAAACGTAAAAAGACTAAGAAGGAGGTGTAGGTTGGAATGAAATAGAGTTACAAATGTCTGTGGATGTAAAAAGAAATTGAGAGAACTTACTAGGAAATTGAATCTAGTAAAGAAGTCAGCTCATGATAACATTATGGCAGGCATAATTGGCAGTCATACAAATTCTAGTGAAAAAAGGAAGTGTACGTATAGGTACTTTAAGGTGGAAATTTTTTTCCAAGGACATTCCAGCAATCGTTAATGGACAAGGAGAGTGTGTATGCCAGGATCTTCAAAAGTCAGAAGTATTCATTCAGCAGTATGTAAAGATTTTTGGTTACAGGGTTAATATCTAGATAGAGAAGGTGACTAATAATAAAGACGTTTTAAAATTTGCATATGATAACAATGACATTTACAATAAGATACAAAATTTGGAAACTAGAAAAGCGGCTGAAACTGATAAGATTTCTGGGTATATACTGAAGATAATGGGTTAGGATATATCACAATATCTGAATTACTTATTTGATTATTGTTTGTATAAAGGAGCTATACCAAATGAAAGGAAAGTTACTATAGAAGCTCCTCCTTATAAAGGAAAGGGTGTTAGACATAAAACTGAAAATTACAGGCCAGTCAGTTTGACATTCATTGCATGTAAGTTTTGGGTAAGCATTCCTTCTCATTATATCAGACGTGTTTGCGAAATTAATAACTGGTTTGATAGAAGTCAGTGCGGGTTTAGGAAAGGTTATTCCACTGAAGCTCATCTTGTAGGATTCCACCAAGGTATTACAGATATATTGAATTCAATACGTCAAAATGATTTTTACGCGATTGACCAGTCTAAGGCAATTGATAGGGTGGATAATGGGAGGCTACCAGCAAAAACGATTGCAATAGGACTAGACAAAAGAATGACTGAATGGGATGCTATACTTTTAGAAAATATATCTCAGAAAATTAGAGTAGGTGAAGCTTTATCTGACCTTGCAATAATTAAGAGGAAAATTCCTCAAGCCAGTATTATTGGACCTTTATGTTTTCAAATATATATATATATAACAGATATGAGTAACGTAGTGGAATCAGAGATAAGGCTTTTTGCATATGATGCTATTCTCTAAAGAGTAGTAAATAAGTTACAAGATAGTGAGCAACTGCACTATGACCTCGATATTGTTGTGAGATGGACAGTAGGCAATGGTATGTTGATAAACGGGGTTAAAAGTCAGGTTGTGAGTTTCACAAATAGGAAAAGCCCTATTACTTTTAATTACTGCATTGATGGGGGTAAATGTTCTTTTTGGGGATCATTGTAAGTACCTAGGTGTTAATAAAAGGAAAGATTTTCTTTGGGGTAATCATATAAATATGATTGTAAATAAAAGGTACAGATCTCTGCACATGGTTATGAGGTTATTTAGGGATTTTAGTAGGGATGTATAGGGACTGCCTGGCCGAGGCGGTAAAGGCCTTCTCGGTTCGACCGGAAGGACGTGGGTTCGAATCCCCGTCAGGAAGTCGTAAAATTTAAGGAACGAGTTTTCCATTTCCGGAGGTGCACATGGCACTGAGGTTCATTCAGCCAACACCAAAAATGAGTACCAGGTTAATTCCTGGGGGCAAAGGCGGCCGGGCGTAGAGCTAACCACTCTATCCCATCAAGTGCCGAAGTTACGAATAGTGGAAGCCTTTACCATCCACCCTCCAAGGGCCTTCATGGCCTGTACGGAGATGACTTTGCCTTTCTTAGTAGGGATGTACAGGCGAGAACATATGTCTCTGGTAAGACCCCAACTAGAGTATGGTTCCAGTGTATGGGACCCTCACCAGGATTACTTGATTCAAGAACTGGAAAAATTCCAATGAAAAGCAGCTCGATTTGTTCTGAGTGATTTCCAACAAAGGAGCAGCCTTACAAAAATTTTAGCAAATTTGGACTGTGAAGAGTTGGGATAAAGGAGACGAGCTGCTGGACTAAATGGTATATTCCGAGTTGTCAGTGGAGAGATGGCGTGGAATGAAATTAGAAGACGAATAAGTTTGAGTGATGTCCTTCAAAGTAGGGAAGATTACAATATGAAAAAGTTTGAATTCAGGAGGATAAATTAGGGCAAATAACGTTTACAGGAAGGGGAGTTACGGATTGGAATAACTTACCAAGGGAGATGTTCAATTAATTTCCATATTCTTTGCAATCATTTAAGAAAAGTCTAGGAAAGCATCAGATATGGAATCTGCCACCTGGGCGACTGGCACAAATGCAGATCAGTAGTGATTGATTCAGATTCAGTGATTGAATTTATGCACTCATAATTGTTTCCTTAAATATCAGCAGAAGAATAGTAATTTAAATAACAGTAACTTTTTCCAGAAGAAAATCCAGCGCAAATCAATTCACCATGTACCTGTGAGCTAATGTAGAATGTTTGAACTGCCTGTCTCAAAATCTGTACCGCAAGGGACATTTTATTACAGGAAGGTACTGAAAATGTGACGTATGAGAAAACATTGATAAAAGGTTTGAATGCACTACTCACACTAAAATCCTTTTGGTACGTATTTGGGGCATTCAGATTTCTTTTTCTCCTGCTCTTATAATTCTTTAGCAATCTTCTTCTACTTTCTCTGGTCCTTTGCACTGTTACAACCTCACTTCTTGCTATGGTAGATCCGACTCTTGTCGCGTTGCCCAGAAATTCGTTGGCACTCTCACAGTCTTTCATCCTTGAGCTCTTGCTGAAGCTCCACTGATTTAACACTCCCCATGTTGAAGGCACTGACAGCTCTGGTTACACATAAATCTAGTTTCCTTTTTGAAGCAGACACTTATTTAAAGCATTTGTTCCATCTCACATGGTGGAGCGACTCATTTGATAAACCGTTATGAACATGACTAAGTAAGGAGAAATGTCCCTCCCAATGGTTACACGAACATGCTGCATTGCATTCAAACACAGTGCAAGGAAATTGTAAGTGATGCGTGGGCGTAGCGTTCGCAGAGACCAAGCTCCTAGAGACATTTAAATCGCTGCAGGGACTAAAAAATTGGGGATGCTGTTCGGCGATGCAGTATTTCAATAGAGGTCTGTAATGACGTCAATATCTATTTTTCAATTTTTTAAAATAAATTTTCACGAAAATTCACTCATGGGTTACCTTTCAGGCAGGGAGAAGATACCGTGTGTATTGCTGAACCGTCCTCACTCACAGAGGAGAGAAAGTCTGGGCACCTGATTAGCTTGGTCATGCCGCGAGACCTACCCAGCGTGGGTAACACTTTGCTGGCACACTCTTGGAATTAAAGAGCACACCAATGACAAGGCCCTACTGTTGGAACAGGGGATGCATTAGTAAAGAAAAAATGTTAGGAGCCTGACAGGAGTAACTGAAATAATTGCCAGACTCAGCTCTGGGACCGTGGTCACCGTGCAATGCTCCCAAATTGAAATTAAAACCGTTCGCCTGCTACGACATGCAGCGGATATTGTAGCACGCTGAGATCATTGCAGTAGAACCGCTAACAGCAATATTACAGTCAGTCAGTGCAATTTCAACATAGACAATTTCAGCTTTTAGGAACATAGAACAAAATAAATAGAAATGCTGAGGGTTATTCGGCCATATGTATGTGTGTGTGCGGAAGAATGCAGCGTTTTGCTTGGGCAATTGCCCACAACATGCAAGTAGCCCAAAACACCACGTCTATTGGTGTGATTTTTCCTTCTGAGGCCGCGAAAGTATTATACGACCTTGTACCTTGATGTAGGGTGAGTATTTTTGTAAGGGGGATCTTGTTCTCCTTTAGTTGGTTAGCAGTTACTATTTGATTACTTGGCGAAATTAGAACCTGCAGATGCTCCTACCGTAAGTACCATCACTCAAACCCAAACCCCAGTCACCCTTCAGCAAGAAACGCAAACTTCCCCGGATACTCAGGACATAGACACGCAAACCATCCCAATTCCCCCACCCCTCCCACCCCCACTCACCATCAACAAGTCAACCCGATTAACTTACGTCAGTACCCAACTTCATATCACAAACTCAAGCCAAGAAACCTCTCATACACAGCAAAGGAAACCAAAACATACCCGAAATTCGAACCAAGCTCCTCCTCCAATACCACATCTCAAAACCAAAACCCAACCTCGACCTCCACATCCCTCATTAACAATACTCTGCTACAATTGCCTCATATTGAATCACCATGCCGCCAGGTGTAAAAATGCCACCAGATGTAACCGGTGTGGTAGCTCTCACCATAACTCCGAATGCCAGGTACCCCGGGACCGAGGGGTCCTGCGCGAATTCCCAAGGCAATCACGCAGCGTCGTTCCCTGGCTGCCCGTATTTTAAGAAGGCAATTAAACAGAAACAGAACAAAACCGCACTTCACAAGCCACAGGCAACACCTAACATCCAACCTAACACACCTCACCCTCTTCTCAACACCCCAGCCCCCCCCCCACCCCCTGGCCATGCCAAACAATAGTCTACTCACCCACATTCTCTGCCTACTCCACTACGATATCCAGACTAATTCAGGGCCCCCTCGGTGGACCGAGTAGCCGAGACCCTGAAAAGCCCTAATCAGCACCCCCCCCCCGCCCGTCCCCACCAAATCCAAACCAAGAGCAGGAATCACCAAGCTAAAGTTCTCACTTCCTAAACTGTATCACAACAACTTAAGATGAAGCACTGGTCGCGGGAGACACATGCTATTCGCTGCCAATTAACGATGCTTTAACATTCCATCCGTCAAACTTATTTTTGAACTTAAATTTCTAAATTTATTCAAATAACGAGACGCTGCTTTTGCGATGCAGCCGTTGCAAACTTCCAAACGCAACACCAGGCGTGGTCAATCACTGCAGGTAATACACTGCAGTGTTGCCACATCGCACACACTAAAGCTGCTGTGCTGGCCATGACACTGAATGTCGCGCTACCCCAAGCAACACACCACACGAGAGCTAACTAAAACAAACTATTCACATTATAATGAATAAAAACACACAAAACGTTTATCAACAACAAAATTAGATAACTCAAAATTAATAAAACAAATACAGACCGACAGAGGAGCGCCAGGAGCGCACCGGTATCGGTACCCCCACAAACCACCTATCTCCGAGGAGATAGGTGCACAAACAGATAGCTTAGGGCCTGCAGATTCAGCGACATTCGACAATTCGAAACGTTAGAGGGTACATCGTGTCCTCTGCAGACTCCCGTACGTTGCTTAAAGACTTTAACGTCGAAGGCGGCATCGTTACGGCACTAAGGCTTACGGTATCCATCGGCCAGTTTCAGGATCCCTCTGATTGGTCGACGGGCTGACTAGTCAGCCAATAGGATTTCAGCCGCGTAGGTGAGTTGTTCGGGCCTAAACTTTGCGTCTCGTCGTGGAGACACCACTTTAAAAACTGAACTTGACACAAATTTAGGCCAAGCAAGCACAACCCCCTCTAAAATAAATAGGTCCACCATCGGGTGTGTGACCAGTCCACCCCTCGCCCGGATTGACCGGCCTCACGGGCTTTGGTCGTTCTCCGGCACTTAGAGCTTGCAGTAGGTAAGCCTCCTACTTATCTCTTCCTTTTCTTCACATTCCATTTGGTACAACATACCGGAAAACGGCCTAAATGTCGTCCTCTTCTGACATTGGCCCTCATACACTTACCATGAGTACTATACTGAATCCCCTCTTTCATACGTCGAAAGTGGGGGGCAGTCCTCGCACAACACACCACCAGATGTTGCACCTTCCTCATCCATGCACCTAATCGGAGCTGCCCAAGAAATTGAAAGGTACAAAAATACCTGGAATCTAATCAGTCTACCGCAATCCCTAAACCAACCATCCCAACCAAAGTTGTAACAATTAAGACAACTAAAAAGAGAACTCCTATGCACTCTAAAAGGAGTGATCATCTCACTAGACTCAGCAAACTTGACTTAAAGAAGCCAATTGAAGGAACTATCAGAACGTCTACCCCCAATATCTTATCCTATCGCCGCTGACACCCCAGGCTCCCATAGTCCTTCCACGTTCTCCTCGATAGAACAGAACTAGGCCGATCACTGACGAACAAGGTCTTACCCATCCACCACTGAAGAAAACAGCCCGTCTTCTTGATTCTCCTATCATCATTCCGACCACTACTTCCAATTCCTATCAAAACCTTCCAGCAGAAGGTATGGAAACCACAGCAGAGGATAATAATACCCATACTTCGCCAACTACTACCCAAACAACCGCACGCAAGCCTCCTCCAATTACTATTCGAGACGACTCCCTGCCCTATGCAAATAGGAGGGCATTCTTAAAGTCTATAATCCATGAAAATTTCACGGCCAGTATTGTTAGAAGAAATCTTGTCCGTTACTGCATACAGGACCTTAATGACTAGTACACAGTAGTCAAAACTCTCAAACAAGTAAAAATAACCTTCTTTACGCAACCTCCTGAGCCCTCTTCCACTACGTCAGTGATAATTAGACATTTACCACTGGACGGTAACCCTGATGATATAACAACCGCCTTAACAGAGATGGGGTACCCAGTGTACCAAACTGTTCAATTGACCAAATCCTACACCCTTCAGGCTGAACAAGATGAGTTACCAAAAAGAGAAAGGAGAAAACGACCACTCTTTGCCAGTGCTCTTAAGGTTACTGACAAATCAAGGCAAATATTCAATGAGACATTTCTTCTGGATCTAAAGGTGGCCTCTGAAAGGCCCAAAACTCCCATCGGCCCTCCGCAATGTAAACTTTGTCAACGTACGGGTCATACCCATAATAATTGCAACATGGCACCGAGGTGTGTCAGATGTCCCGGCGCACACTGTTCGGAAGAATGTACTATTCAATAACCACAGAAATTTGAATGCGTAAATCGTAATGGTAATCATACTGCAAATTACAGAGGTTGCCCAGCAATTGTCAAGACTACCCAAGCAAAACTTAACAGAGCAAAAAGGCCCAACCCTGCCTTTCAATTAAAGCAAGCAGATTTCCCTCCAATCCCTTCATATGATCCACTACTCAGAACTCCCCACAAATTCAATCTCAACCATCAAATACCATTCGTCAAGCTCCCCAATACATCAACCAATCAAAACCCAATCCAATCCCTCCACCCACCAAATCAACTTCTAACCCTCGTAATCCTGCTAAAACACTTCATTAAATCCAGAATTCGACTAATCCACCAAATTCTCGCTTATCTTTCACCAACAATCGACAATTTCATACTTCCTCCCATGCTAAAACTATTCAACGTCAAAATCCACCCTATATTCACACCTCACACTCATCCCCAATTCTCCCGTCAACACGCCAAGAATCTTCCGCCTTCCTCTCGATCAACAGCATGAAATTATCATGCACCACATCAGAACATCAGGTATCGCTGATAAAATCACAAACATGCTCCTTGAACTTATATATCCCCCACAAGTCATGTCCTTAGAATCTGTTGTCTATCGTCATCTATTTACTTATGGCCAGTAACCTTCATTTAGCCACTCCCCTCTCTAATACAAATAAACACCGAAATCTTTCTGAATATCCTAGGCTTCTCTACTGGAATGCCAATGGCATTCGCAGTAGAAAAATAGAATTTCAACTCATCCTGCAAAAATATAACATCGACGTCGCGCTTGTCAATGAAACCTCCCTGAAACCAAACGTCAGTTTCTCCATACCTGGCTACAAAACTCTCCGCACTAGCAGAACTGAAGGCAGAGGAGGACTAGCCATCATCATCAAGAAAAACCTAAAATATGATGAATTTTTACTCCTCACGCTTCAGAAAATAGAAGCCTATGCCATAAAATTACACACGAATCATGGAATAATTATATTAACCACTGTTTATCGTCAGCCAAAACTTAGGCTTCTTAAATCAGACCTTATAATTTATTCAATAACGGTTATCCTACCATCGTCGCAGGAGACCTAAATGCAAAACATGTCCATTGGAATTCCAGAATTACCAACATCCAAGGACACAAATTCTGGACTTCTGCTCCGAAAATAATATTACAGCTACAGCACCTACCGAGCCTACTTACATTCCAAATCAATCCAATCAAGAGAGCGACGTCTTGGATATAGCGCTATTAAAAGATTTCCCATTGCATGTCCAACTACAATTCCTTTGGGCCACAGACTCAGACCACAACCCCGTCCTAATATCAAAAGAGACTAATCTAAATTTTCAACACAAAAATAAATCAAATATCCCTACAAAAGACATTGATTGGACCAACTTTCGCAAACATATGGAATATAATACTATAACCTTCAAATGAATGTCAGATTGGAATTGGTGAAGACATTGGAAGTTTATGGTGAAATCAACGTCAATGAAATCGTATGTCCGATTACTATACGTCCAGGTGTGTCAGAAACCCAAATAACTCGCTCAATTATATGAACAACAGGCAACGGATTGAAGGTATCGGCAAAAATTATAAGCTCTGAACCCCGTGTTATCTCGTTAAATTACGGTGGATAGGAAGATGTGGCACGTAATACAGAATTAAGTAAATATTGCAGTTTCCTCAAGTAAAGGTTTAAATGCAAATAAATTGCGAGAATATCAATGATACAAATGTATCGGAGGCCGTGGAATGAGTTTAAATAATTGGGCAAAGTTCAATCTGTATATGAGGGCCATACCCTGCTTATCTAGTCCGATACGATTCGATGATCGAAACTGTTGATGAAATTGTCGATTGATAACCAAAATGTTATGTGGCAGATTGTTAAACGAATTCCTTTGCCGATGTAAGTGATCATACAAGAGCGCCCTGCATTAGGAAGTCAGGTGTTTGATTGTAAAAATCATATGGAAGTTAGGAAATATGGAGAAGTTTTTCAAGAGCAAACCGTCTGTTATTATTGTAATATGGCATTAGATTTTGTTTTTCAAACAAGAGTAGACTACAGTTCTATTGAAAACTCAGAAGGGATTGGAGTTGTTGCACACGTAGCGAAAGAGATCAGACGAAAAGCTAGATCACAATACAATATGGACAGATTGTAATAAGAATAACTTTTGTTTAACAGGATACGTATCTTGTTTATTTCAAAATATTGAAGCAAGTGTTGTATACGAATATTGTAAATAATATTAATGCATGTAACGCTACTCTAACACATCATTATAAGTTCCAGGTAACATGAAGCCAGAGACCATTGGATACGATTATGAGATGTCTATGTATCCCAGCATGTCCAGTTAAATTACAATACGATCTCGACAGACTTGACGAGAACTGGGATGGACACCAATGGATAAAGCAAATACTAGAGGATGAGAGGTGTCTTCTTCACGAAGCCAACGAAGGATGAGTACTCAAAGTCAATGTCTTATTATACCGCTATGTAGCTGCTTTTAAGGTAGAGTAGTATGTTTTCCTTTATGACAGTGTGTGACATGCCAAATTATACAACTTGAAGGCGACCGTTCTACTTGTCAATCATTGCTTTACGATGGATAAGAGTGTTGTAAAATTGTGTCGTAAATGATCCTGAATTGCGATATATCGTACGCTATGTTGTGTGAATCTAAGCGATCGCTAGCAAGGTTATACAGATAAACTTAGGCATGGATAACATTCGTGTTAATATAGTGTCATTCTGAAGATGTTTTAATCCAATTCATGGTTCGAATGAATATTAGAAGGGATCGATAATCATAAATGTGCGTAATTAAGAGTCATCAGCGATCATATTCTTATGTTGAGCACAGTGTTCGGGAATGTAATTGTGATGTTGTTATGATAATATTGCGTTAATATGGTGGTCAGAGGAGTAGTCTTCGTAACGTGAAGTGCCTGAATATATTTTCCTAATGAAATGAGAATTCGTTGAGCATGACATATGTGTGATATGATGAAATGTTTATTATGATAGGATCGTCGAAATATGCAAATGTTTGATATTATATGAATTGTCGTGAATGTGTCATTGGGATTATGCATTTTATAGAATGATGCGTTGCAGAAGTCCTGATGAGATTAATTGTGGTAGGAATTGAATTAGTCATGCGTGTGGATTCGATATTGCTATAATGAAGGGTAATTACTTAGTCATGAAGAGGTATTTACAATGATATTTCAAGGTATTCCGAGAACACTGATAGTATGATCGCCTAAATTATATTAATTAAATACAGTATAGATATTTGCGCACAATATTGGATTGACATAAGATCTTCACGAATTAGTAAGACTACATAGTTGAGAACCATGTCACAAAAGGGTGTGTGTGATCTTCATTCATATGGTGAGTAAATTAATTCCTCTTGCTAGCTGAATTTCTTTTATAGACCATTGAGTTTGACGCTTAGAGCTGATGTAGTTTTACTGGTTGATTTCACCGAGGACACCAGAGCTGCAGAGTCATCGTAGTTTTGAAATCATTGTAGTTGGCGATGATGATGTTTTCAAATGTCCATTATTTAGGTGCAGATGACGGTGGAGCCCAGAAAAGATCAAGTTCATTTCTTATTTGCTCAATGTTATTGATTGATGGATTACGATGTTGTCTTGTGTTCTTCGATCATTTTATTGACCTGTATGATAATCATAGACATACGTCACCGGTGCGTTCATGTTGTTAGATAGATTTTCAACAAATTAAGCCATGATTTAAGTATAATAACGGGATGTTGAGACATTTATTTGAGTCAGAATAGGCGTGCCAAACCAACAAGAATTAACGATTTCTAACCATCAGTTTGAAGATAAATGTGGTGAAAGGTGGACTTATCAAAATTTTAAGCCTTCAGCACTGAGATACTGATTTTCTTTTGATTTTTCCGATTAAATCAATACATTCACTGATGTATAAAACGAAATATTGACAAGAGTTGGAAGTTAGGTATTTTCTTTTCTTTTAATTAACGTAACATTCAATCACTTCTAGTATCCATTTGTGTTGTTTTTATTTTTATTAATCTTGTAGTTGTTATTTTAAAATACTTTCTGGTCATTAAACGGAAAATCCTTCCATGAAAGTTGTATTTTCGGTGTTCTTAATTTTATAGTATAAGGAACGTCATGATGATAACCTAGATTAGGATAGTAGTTAGCAATCGTCTTCTCACGTCAGTCGAAACAACATAAGTCCACCGTACGATCCTGTGACCCAACTCGATGAATTTCCACGTCCCTTGAGTGAAGGCTCATGTATCTCCGCGTGACACCGGCCGAGGCGCAACTTTAACATCAAGAACCATGAACTGAGATATCTGTGAAAGGTCACAATACAGATATGCTTCCAAAATCCTCATCTACACCTCAAGAATTAGATTATCTTACAATATAATTAACAAAAAGCATCAAGTCAGCTGCCACTGCAGCCAGAAAACCGCCAGCAAAGAAAGCAACATCTTCCTTACCTGATCGGATGTTATTCCTCATCAGACTAAAAAACTTCGCCAGGTCACGATGGCAAAAAACCAAAATCGAGCATCACAAAAAGTCTTACAATTTTCGACGGAAAAAATGTGCAGAAGAAATCCTACAATTCCGGAACAAAGTTTGGAATAATACTCTCCGCCACCTCACTACCGAGGATAACAGAATCTGGAGAATGGACGAATCCTTAAAAAGGATTCAAACCCATATCCCTGCACTCTTATACAACGATCAGCAAGCCACCACTCAGGAGGAAAAACTGACCTTATGGCAGATGTTCTACAAAATCAGTTCACCCCCAATGAAGATCCACAATTTACAGACTTTACAACCGCTATAGAAAAGGAAGTTGAAAAACCTTCGCTCTCAACCATCTACATCTAATTCTTCTGTCATACCCCCAGTTACACTTCCATAACTGTTGAGAATAATAAAAAATCTTCCCGACAACAAAGCCCGTGGTCCCGACGGTTTTGTTAATATCGTCATTAAAAATCTCCCAACTACAACTATGAAATTACTAGTTACCATCTACAATACTGCTATTACATTATCATATTTTCCCACTACTTGGAAAATTACCAAAATTGTCCCAACGCCCAAAACCAGGCAAACCTATCAGTCTCCTTCACAATTTAGGAAAAATCCTAGAAAAACTGATATACAAACGGCTTCTTGATAATTCTGAATTTCACAATAAACTACCCCAACAACAATTCGGCTGCAGGAAAGGTCACTCAACAGTACAACAACTAGTGAGAATTGTAAATACTATAATAAAAGCTATCAATACTAAAAAGAGATAGGGGTGTTGTCTTCCTCGACGTATCTCAATCTTTTGACAGAGTATGGCATGCAGGTCTACTCTACAAATTACATCAAAACAAAATCCAGCAACATCTATGGAAATTGGTCGACAATTACCTCTCCAACAGATTTTTCTACACCGAGATAGACGGAGAAAAATCAACTTCAAGGCCAATACTTGCCGGTGTAACCCAAGGCAGTATTCTAGGCCCATACCTCTATCTCCACTTCACATCGGATACTGCAACCACTTCTAAAAGAGAATTGGCATTATACGCAGACGACACTGCTATAATGGCCGGATCCTTTATGCCAACTATCGTTACCAATCAACTCCAAGATGGCCTCAAACACTTCGAAATCTGGTGTAAAATGTGGAGGTTAAAAATAAACATCACTAAATCAAATGCGGTATACTATACCCGCAGGTACGAAAGAAAACCTACCTCCGATCTATTTCTCATTGGAAAACCTGTCTCTTGGAAACAAGAAGCCAAGTATCTGGGGGTTATTTTAGATAAAACATTGAAATTTGCTTCCCACTTTCGATTTATCTTAGAAAAATCCAAGAAAGCATACTCCTCAAACTACTGTCTCCTGTCAAGAAATTCCTAATTAAATATCCGAAACAAAATCTTAATCTACAGTATCCTTATCACCCCTATCACTCTATACGCTTCTACGGTATAGGGAACAGCTAAGGAGTGTAACATAAAAAGACTCCAAACCTTCCAGAACAAGATTATCAGGATGATAGCTAATGTATCTTTCTACATAACAAATAAGGAAATACACAGAAAGCTCAACAACTTAACCATTAAAGAACGTATCAAAGAGATGCAATACACTTCTACAGCTCCGAGACACATTACACCAACTATTTAATTAAACAAATACTCGATCTCGACAGTACAGTTTATTATAAACTCAAACATCCCAAAACACTCATCAATTAATACTTCTTACTAAATAACCAATCTCACTAATTCCCTTATACACTTTATACCAATTCAATTCTTACCTACACAGGGTAGAGGGATACAGCCGGACATGATGACAAAACTTTAAGAATTTAGAAAATAGGAAAAGAAAATTCCAGCGACTGAGAAAATAGTTAGAGTACAAATCGAATCATACGTTTAGCCGTCAAAAGGGGCTTAATTGAGACCCATTCAACCACGCTCTGCTACCACTTCTTACGGGGTTAACCGTGGACCAGCCGGGGTGAAAGAAGGTGCCGAAGTGAATGGGTCTAACTACAAAATCGAAGTTAATTTAAAACTTCAACAAAGGTTATATTTTTATCAAACAAATAACAAGTGGTTCATGTTTGTAGGTTGCTGTAGTCACTTCCTAGTTCGTGAACCATGGGCAACGGCTGAGTGGCCAAGTAAGTGGTCCTGAGAGTCGGGATACCAGTTGCTATGGAATAGGAGTGAGCATCTCGGACATATTCTGAGTCATGGCCCTCCTTTTGCTCAGGCGGCTAGGACTATACAATTCACCGATGGTCCATAACCAGTTATATGGGAGATCCTCACTTTGACTATGTGCAAGTAGGGTAGCATCCTGCTTCATGAATTTACCGCGCTCGGAACATTTTATGCAAGCCTCGGACCTATGGGAGTAACGGAGTCCCACTCCCATTTGACAGGCGATGGATTCCTTGGAAGGAACTTGCCGAAAGAAATGGAACTCGATGGGGAGCTACCAATATTAACGGGGCTTATTGAAGAAAGAAAGTAGAACTGGCTGTGTCAGCAAAGAGAATGCATCTGGATGTGCTAGGAGTAAGCGATATTCGGGTAAGAGGAGTTAAAGAGGAAGAGATAGGAGATTACAAAGTGTACTTGACGGGTGTTAGAAAGGGAAGGGCAGAGTCAGGGGTAGGGCTCTTTATCAGGAATACAATTGCACGCAACATAGTTTCTGTTAAGCACGTAAATGAGCGAATGATGTGGGTAGATTTGTCAGTTGGAGAAATTAGGACTAGAATTGTGTCCGTGTATTCACCATGTGAGGGTACAGATGAGGATGAAGTTGACAAGTTTTATGAAGTATTGAGTGACATCGTGGTCAGGGTCAACAGCAAGGATAGAATAGTGCTAATGGGCGATTTCAATGCCAGAGTTTGGAATAGACCTGAAGGATACGAAAGGGTGATTGGTAAATGTGGGGAAGATATGGAGGATAATGGGAATGGGAAGCGTTTGCTGGACTTCAGTGCTAGTATGGGTTTAGCTGTTACGAATACATTATTCAAGCATAAGGCTATTCACCGCTACACATGGGAGGCTAGGGGTACCAGATCCATGATAGACTATATCATAACAAATTTCGAAGTCGGGAAATCTGTGAGGAACGTACGGGTCTTCCGCGGATGTTTCGATGATACAGACCACTATGTGAACTGTAATGAACTAAGTATCTCTAGGCCTAGGGTAGAAAAAGTGAAATCTGTCTGCAAACGAATAAGGGTAGAAAATCTCCAGGACGAGGAAATTAGACAGAAGTACATGGATATGATTAGTGAGAAGTTTCGAACAGTAGACGGTAAGCAGGTTCAGAATATAGAAAGTGAATGGGTGGCATACAGGGATGCTGTAGTAGAAACAGCAAGGGAATGCCTATGAACAACTGTGTGTAAAGATGGGAAAAGGCGAACATCATGGTGGAATGATGAAGTGGGAGCAGCTTGTAAATGTAAAAAGAAGGCTTAACTGAAATGGCTCCAAACAAGGGCAGAGGCAGACAGGGATTTGTACGTAGATGAAAGAAACAGAGCGAAACAAATAGTTGTTGAATCCAAAAAGAAGTCATGGGAAGATTATGGTAACAACCTGGAAAGGCTAGGTTAAGCAGCAGGGAAACCTTTCTGGACAGTAATAAAGAATCTTAGGAAGCGAGGGAAAAAGGAAACGAAAAGTATTTTGAGTAATTCAAGTGAACTCATAATAGATCCCAGAGAATCACTGGAGAGGTGGAGGGAATATTTTGAACATCTTCTAAATGTTAAAGGAAATCATCTTGGTGGTGTTGCGAACAGCCTAGCTCACGGGGAGGAGAAAAATGATGTTGGTGAAATTAAGCTTGAGGAAGGGGAAAGGATGGTAAATAGTGAGGAAGATGTAGCGCATTCACAATTTTTGTGACTAGATGCCAATGAGTACGCCTTTTTATATGTTTTTAAAAATAAAAGCACAGGTGTGGTTCGTTGACCCGCAGAGACCAAGAACGACGGAACGAATACATTTCGATGCGTTTATTTACGTTCCCGGTATTATGTCTCGCTTATAAACAAGTATTTATGATCATCTGTTAGCCAAGCTTATGACGGCGGTCATCAGCTGACAATACTATTGGTCATGTTCCATTTATGTTTATAGATTTAGATATTTATCTGAGGTTAAGCGTTATAAGGCGGCAAAGAAGATGAGTGCGTGAAGACAAAGAGAGATGAGGTAGAAATAAAAGAAGGCGAGTACTGCGTTAAGTTGTGTTGATGTCATGTGTTGTTGGCATTTCAGAAACGTGTTATCATCCGCGACATAACCTTGGCATTCGGTGTTTGGGAGACAAATACAGTTGAAGATTTGACTGTGTACACAAACAAGACTTTTCGGCTAACATGTATAACTTTCGGTGAACTGTTCTGGAGTGGTTTATTTTATGTAATATAATTTTATTTTGTTAAAAAAACAACTAAGCAATGTCAAGTGACAGTTCAGGAAACGCAGCTTTGCCCTGCCAGGATATGAGAAGACGATACAGGAAGAAGTTATTCGTAATAGTCGTCTTCTCACTAGTTGCAGGGATGGTTTATTGGTTGTACCGGTATGACCACCGCATTGGTAAGCCAGAGTTCTGATTTCTAAAACATTTCACCAATATATCCATTAGACAGTTTTTTGGGGTATTGTGTAATTTCTTCAAGAATAGTGTTATTGAACTTAGCTAATATTTGAGTTTATGACTAGAATGTTTCTAAAATTTATGTATGGGGTATGATGATTGCTGTACCCAGATAAATCAAATTTAAATGATAAGTCAGTCAACATCATTACCATATAGGGCTATTAAAAATAGACCAAATCAGCAGACACAAATCTACTTGGTTATATCAGCTTTGTATAGCAATTGGCCTAATACTGTACAAAATAACACAAAGGTTTCATTAAATCTGTAGGTATCGCTAAATCCCACATGTAGTTCTCGTCATCTAATTCTACCACTTCTTTCGGTTTCAAGTTCATGAAGTTGAAAGAAGCATTTCAGGATATTAGGCCTAGGACTACATCAGCGTACTTCACTATGATAAAGAATAGCACCAGATTCAGAATCAGTCTTAGCCAAAAAGGATTGGAACTGTCTATGGTTGACTCCGTGTGTTCAAATGTAATTAATTGTAGATGTCACTCTGGTCATCACATGTTGTAAATTCATTACTTAAGTGCTTGTTGATCAAAATATAGTGTAATTCAAGAGGCATATCAGTATTTCTGTTAGTAAGTTCATTTCCTATTCTTTGAATTAATCTGGTTTTTAGACCATTTTTATTCTTTGCTCTATCTGTTATTAACAGATGTCAAATCCATCATATCCTTCAAAGTTTTATTCAGTTATGAGAAACAAATCCTTGCCTGTTGTAATTCAGTGGCTACTTTGTAAAGATGCCAGCTTATTTTACATGCTTTGTCAGTACCGGTACCTCAAATAGAATTAAAAGTTGTGTGGTATCACAAACATCATTACTTTCAGCCAGAGCCATCAAAAAGCACTTGAATGATTTTTATTTTTTTGCACACTTGAGCACAAATTCGGAATTATTTGATAGGATTTGATAGGATAGTCAGCTATGTGGGAAACGACATGGAAAGAAATGTGATTATAGCGGGAGATCTGAATTTGCCAGATGTAAATTGGGAAGGAAATGCGAACGACAGGAAGCATGACCAACAAATGGCAAATAAGTTAATATGGGAAGGACAGCTGATTCAGAAAGTGATGGAACCAACCAGAGGGAAAAATATCCTGGATGTGGTGCTGATAAAACCAGATGAGCTCTATAGGGAAACTGAAGTAATAGATGGTATTAGTGATCATGAAGCTGTTTCTGTGGTAGTTAAAAATAAATGCGATAGAAAGGAAGGTCTTAAAAGCAGGACTGTTAGGCAGTACCATACGGCTGATAAAGCAGGTATGAGGCAGTTTCTAAAAAGTAACTATGTTCGGTGGAAAACGGTAAATAAAAATGTAAACAGACTCTGGGATGGGTTTAAAGAAATTGTTGAGGAATGCGAAAACAGGTTTGTACCTTTAAGGGTGGTAAGGAATGGTAAAGACCCACCTTATTATAATAGAGAAATAAAGAGACTAAGAAGGAGGTGCAGACTGGAAAGAAATAGATTTAGAAATGGCTGTGGAAGTAAGGAGAAATTGAAGGAACTTACTAGAAAATTGAATCTAGCAAAGAAGGCAGCTAAGGATAACATGATGGCAAGCATAATTGGCAGTCATACAAATTTTAGTGAAAAATGGAAGGGTATGTATAGGTATTTTAAGGCAGAAACAGGTTCCAAGAAGGACATTCCAGGAATAATTAATGAACAAGGGGAGTGTGTATGTGAGGATCTTCAAAAGGCAGAAGTATTCAGTCAGCAGTATGTAAAGATTGTTGGTTGCAAGGATAATGTCGAGATAGAGGAAGAGACTAAGGCCAAAGAAGTAATAAAATTTACATATGATAACAATGACATTTACAATAAGATACAAAAGTTGAAAACTAGAAAAGTGGCTGGAATTGATCAGATTTCTGGGGATATACTAAAGACAATGGGTTGGAATATAGTACCATATCTGAAGTACTTATTTGATTATTGTTTGGTCGAAGGAGCTATACCAGATGAATGGAGAGTTGCTATAGTAGCCCCTGTGTATAAAGGAAAGGGTGATAGACATAAAGCTGAAAATTACAGGCCAGTAAGTTTGACATGCATTGTATGTAAGCTTTGGGAAGGCATTCTTTCTGATTATATTAGACATGTTTGTGAAATTAATAACTGGTTCGATAGAAGGCAATTCGGTTTTAGGAAAGGTTATTCCACTGAAGCTCAACTTGTAGGATTCCAGCAAGATATAGCAGATATTTTGGATTCAGGAAGTCAAATGGACTGTATCGCGATTGACCTGTCTAAAGCATTTGATAGGGTGGATCATGGGAGACTACTGGCAAAAAATGAGTGCAATTGGACTAGACAAAAGAGTGACTGAATGGGTTGCTATATTTCTAGAAAATAGATCTCAGAGAGTTAGAGTAGGTGAAGCTTTGTCTGACCCTGTAATAGTTGAGAGGGGAGTTCCTCAGGGCAGTGTTATCGGACCTTTATGTTTTCTTATATATATATGAATGATATGAGTAAAGGAGTGGAATCGGAGGTAAGGCTTTTTGCGGATGATGTTATTCTCTATAGAGTGATAAATAAGTTACAAGATTGTGAGCAACTGCAACGTGACCTCGAAAATATTGTGAGATGGACAGCAGGCAATGGTATGTTGATAAACGGGGCTAAAAGTCAGGTTGTGAGTTTCACAAATAGGAAAAGTCCTCTCAGTTTTAATTACTGCGTTGATGGGGTGAAAGTTCCTTTTGGGGATCATTGTAAGTATCTAGGTGTTAATATAAGGAAAGATCTTCACTGGGGTAATCACATAAATGGGATTGTAAATAAAGGGTACCGATCTCTGCACATGGTTATGAGGGTGTTTAGGGGTTGTAGTAAGGATGTAAAGGAGAGTGCATATAAGTCTCTGGTAAGACCCCAACTAGAGTATGGTTCCAGTGTAGGGGACCCTCACCAGGATTACCTGATTCAAGAACTGGAAAAAATCCAAAGAAAAGCAGCTCGATTTGTTCTGGGTGATTTCCGACAAACGAGTAGCGTTACAAAAATGTTGCAATGTTTGGGTTGGGAAGAATTCAGAGAAAGAAGAAGAGTTGCTCGACTAAGTGGTATGTTCCGAGCTGTCAGCGGAGAGGTGGCATGGAATGACATTAGTAGACGAATAGGTTTGAATGGCGTTTATAAAAGTAGGAAAGATCACAATATGAAGATAAAGTTGGAATTCAAGAGGACAAACTGGGGCAAATATTCATTTATAGGAAGGGGAGTTAGGGATTGGAATAACTTACCAAGGGAGATGTTCAATAAATTTCCAATTTCTTTGAAATCATTTCGAAAAGGGCTAGGAAAGCAACAGATAGGGAATATGCCACCTGGGCGACTGCCCTAAATGCAGATCAGTATTGATTGATTGATTGGTAAATACACTCCATTGTCATAAAGCAGCAGGAATAGATGAAATTAGACCTGAAATGGTGAAGTATAGTGGGAAGGCAGGGATGAAATGGCTTCAAAGAGTAGTAAAATTAGCATGGAGTATTGGTAAGTTACTTCAGAATGGACAAAAACAGGAAGGGAGCAGGAGGGATTGCAACAACTATCGAGGTATCTCATTGATTAGTATACCAGACAAAGTATTCACTGGCATCTTGGAAAAGAGGGTGCGATCAGTCGTTGAGAGGAAGTTGGATGAAAACCAGTGTGGTTTCAGACCACAGAGAGGCTGTCAGGATCAGATTTTCAGTATGCGCCAGGTAATTGAAAAATGCTGCGAGAGGAATAGGCAATTGTGTTTATGTTTCGTAGATCTAGAGAAAGCATATGACAGGGTACCGAGGGAAAAGATGTTCGCCATACTGGGGGATTTTGGATTTAAAAGTGGATTATTAAAATCAATCAAAGGCATTTATGTTGACAATTGAGCTTCAGTGATGGTGGTGGTGGTGATTATTGTTTTAAGAGGAAGTACAACTAGGCAACCATCCTCTATATAACACTAATCGGAGGGAAAATAATGGAAGGGATCCGACACTTTGAAAAATGAAGGTATGGGCCAAAGGGAGACAAGGGCCACGACGGGCATGAAAATGAAAGACACCCTAGCCCTTGCAAACCTAATAGCGTCGGGGTCGGAAAAGAACAAGAGTTGACCAAGAGAGGTCGGATAGGATAGATCAAAGTGAGGAGCCTGGCACAAGTAAGTGGAAGCAATTCCAGGACTCAGTTAAGGGCCCCGTGGTCGCCAACCAACGCTCCAAAGTTCAGAGCACCTGGGGCCCTTTTTAGTCACCTCTTACGACAGGCAGGGGATACCGTGGGTGTTGTTCTACCGCCCCCACCCACAGGGGGTGAGCTTCAGTGAGAATCGATGGTAGAATGTGTTCTTGGTTCAGGGTACTTACAGGGGTTAGACAAGGCTGTAATCTTTCACCTTTGCTGTTCTTAGTTTACATGGATCATGTGTTGAAAAGTATAAAATGGCAACGATGGATTCAATTAGGTGGAAATGTCGTAAGCAGTCTGGCCTATGCTGACGACTTGGTCTTAATGGCAGATTGTGCCGAAAGCCTGCAGTCTAATATCTTGGAACTTGAAAATAGGTGCAATGAGTATGGTATGAAAATTAGCCTCTCGAAGACTAAATTGATGTCAGTAGGTAAGAAATTCAACGGAATTGAATGTCAGATTGGTGATACAAAGATAGAACAGGTCGATAATTTCAAGCATTTAGGTTGTGTGTTCTCCCAGGATGGTAATGTAGTAAGTGAGATTGAATCAATTTGTCGGAAGGCTAATGCAGTGAGCTCGCAGTTGCGATCAACAGTATTCCGTAAAAAGGGAAGTCAGCTCCCAGACGAAACTATCTTTACATCGGTCTGTTTTCAGACCAACTTTGCTTTACGGGAGTGAAAGCTGGGTGGACTCAGGATATCTTATTCATAACTTAGAAGTAACAGGCACGAAAGTAGCAAGAATGATTGCTGGTACAAAGAGGTGGGAACAAAGGCAGGAGGGTACTCGGAATGAAGAGATAAAGGCTAATTTAGGAATGAACTCGATGGATGAAGCCGTACGCATTAACCGGCTTCGGTGTTGGGGTCATGTGAGACGAATGGAGGAGGATAGGGTACGTAGGAGAATAATGGACTCTGCTATGGAGGGTAAGAGAAGTAGAGGTAGACCAAGACGACGATGGTTAGACTCGGTTTATAACGATTTAAAGACAACAGGTATAGAAGTAAATGAGGCCACAACACTAGTTGCAAATCGAGGATTGTGGTGACGTTTAGTAAATTCACAGAGGCTTGCAGACTGAACGCTGAAAGGCATAACAGTCTATAATGATAATGTATGTATTGGGACCTTTCCCATCATCCCCATAGCTCATGGGACCATGTGGCGACAAAAGTAACCCTGTCGGGTCATGAACCCATGGGACCATGCTCCATGGAAGGCGATAGTCAAGGGACCTTTTCGTGACAATGCCGTCTCATCGGTATTTTATATAATGTATCCATTCACATGAGACGACAAATGCCCTTACGGCACAGCAAGGTCACTGCTACTCTCCCGTTTTAAAATCTGAACTGCGGCCTCTCAAGGTCGCAGACCGTCCGCGGCTATGAGAAATATTACTTACAACAATCTTAAAGGCATACAGTGAATGGAAGGGGTTGTGGATGCTAAATTTCGACATAGATAGGCACAAACAACTTTCTATAAATTTACTAGGCGCTCGTTGAAACATGTACAAATCTATTACAACCTTGACAGACTAACACAAATTTCACAAATATAAGACACTTGTTTAGCAACGGAAAAATCCGTGCTACCATTCACATCAGCCATCTCATCCACATTCCAAAGGAAATATCTAGGTGGATTACAACAGTTCGCTGATAAAATTTTTGATACAAGAAATCCTTCCTTCATGATCATTGATTTGATCATTGATACCTTTCTCTCTATAAAAAGAGGAATGTCCGAGAGTATGACAATTCTTGTTCAGATCACATTGCTACTTCTTTTGTTGTTGTGGTCTATCAACCCGCTGAATTTAAACTGTTGAGTGATACAGAAACAATCATAATAACCCTTAACTATTTACAGTTATAAGCTATGCCCCTCCAAATACAAGTATTCCACTGGACTGAATCCCACATTACTTATTTTTAAAATTTATTTACACTGGGAAGTTTCGTTTCGAGTGGCCGGCTATCTTATATTTTCCGCCACCGAATATCTATAAAATAACTTAAATTGGAGAAAATGATCAAATGCTCCGACAATAGAATAAAATCCCTTCCGTCTAACATGAAAACGAATGGTAAGGTTACGAGTCTCCCATAATAGAATTAAACTGTACACAGACTTATCATCGAAGCTCGTCATTTACAACTACTATCAATGGACTTTCACGAAGTCTACATTCAAAAAGAACACTAATTAACTAAAAACATGATCACACCCTGAAAGAGTAACATATATTATACACATACAAAGAAAGCAATGGCTGTATTTTGTCTCGTAAAAATCAGCTACTTGAGTGATCTGCCGTTCTCAACTGTGCTACCGAGGTTCGAACACAAGTCATTGGTCGTCTCCATCAAGAATGCTGAAATCAAGCCCTAACTACCGTAACCATGTAAAAAAAATTCATAAATTTCTACATTGCTTTGGGTCATGGTCTGAGGCGTGTGTGGTAGTTACGTAAATACTTTGTCTTTTATTCACAGACGAGCATACTGGTAGAAAGAACCAAATCCCTTCGCTGGGCTGTTCACTCAGCTAACCTCTGCCTAAAGAACTCTCCCTCTCTGGGTTGTAAATCACGGCTGTCGCTTGCTTCTCTGCCACCAGGCTAAATACACAATTCGACCCGCTTACTATAGGTCAATGTGTCAATAAATTCACTCGATTGAACTGAGGCATTGTATTCATGCTCAAATCAGCGTACACTTTCTATATCCAAGAATTATCTCTCAAATTAGGCCGCTAAATCATATCAAATTCCCTCAATTCTCCAGAGGTCTGGAGTTCAACCAAACGTTCCCTTCCCCGTAACATTTACCACACTTCCATCAGCCTACAACCAAATAACAATGTTCTCTAATCTCGGACCACTGAGGCGAGAGAGTGTACCTGACATCCCCTAGCTTGACGTTCAAATATATCGGCATAAAACCAACGATCAAATTGAAATGAAAAATGATCATAGCAATAATAATAATAATGATAATAAAATTAAATTAAAATATCAGAATTTACCAACACACTAAATGGACATTTACACGTGTAGCCTAACTTGTGTGTGTGGGAGGGCGGATATTCGAACCTCTGCACAGAACTCTTCGCACAACTTCAAATACAGCCCTATCTCACACTAGCATGCAAGGCAATCTACTGTTTGCTACTTTTAAAATAGAGTGCTGTAGCTATACCACGCTTATATCTGTTCAGGCACTTGTTGAGGATTCTGTCGCCCAATAATCCCTACTCATCTTATCCACTCATACAGATGAGGTCCGCGACATTAACCTGCCAAAATTTCTTCTTAATTCCCCCCAATTCTCCTTAACAGCACTCGTAAAACCCAAATGCAATAACATGCTCATGCAGTCCCTAAACGGGGTCCCAAATTTTATACATTCCTCCTAGTTCAATTCCTTCCCATATACAATCAAATTATTTAAACTAAACTGGACTATACCGACCACTGTAAACGAACTAGCCTATCAATTCCGCCTATCAATTCAATATTATCATTAACCCTATCCTCACATTAATTTCTATTTACAAGGGGAAATACTAGTATTGGAAGAAAAACATAGCTCAGTACTCAACAGTTCGGTGCATCCTGGCCCGTCCGGATTTTCAGGGCCTGCCGATGGCGATTACTCCACGATGCTGGCTTTCTTTAATAATCCATATTGGTGGTATTGTGATCAGTGGAAAATATATTTTACACAGCTTTACACACTTCTTGTTCACACGACACCATCAAACTTCCCCTTCTCCTTTCCTTGGCTAATGAACGTTACGTGTTGATAATTTTAATAGTTCCAATAGTTCTTCACGTTCTCTCCTAATTTCAAAGTATGTATCCAATAAAGCCAAGAATTTTCTATGATTCCCCGAACATTCATTGCACTCCACTGCAGCCATTCCTTTTATTGCGCTGCTCTGCGGCGAAACTTCTTCTACCTTTCCTATATTTAGGGATACTTCATTCGGATTGTGGTCGAGGTCTCCATTTCCAGCATCTCGCGTCTCCACTGATTCGTCTGCACCTACCACGTCTTCTTCATATTCTTCTTCTTCTTCTACTTCATCGTCCTCTTCTCCCTCCATCTCTTCATTCTCGATGTTGTCCTCGATTGGCATTTGTCCTCTGGGAATATAAATTTTGAGGTTGGCTGCATTGAATACCTTCTCAGTCCTACCATCTAAGCTTCGTACCCTGTAGGCATTGTTATCGTAACACTGAACTATACGATAAGGTCCCAATATAATTCGGCAAACGTGTGATAAAATCTAGCTGACGGTTGACTGGGAGCAGGGCGACGAATGAGCACTAATTCATTCACTCGTAATGGGCGGTGAAAGCGCCTCCCCCTAGTTCTTCTCATTCTCCGTTCTGCCTGCGCTCTCATCTGTTCAGCCGCCCTCCTCACACACATTCCTTGTGACATTCTTGTGTCGGTGGGGCACGGAATAGCATCTTGCCACGGTCAACAAGGGTAGATGTTGTGGTGTAAAACTGAAGGAATTTTTGACGTGGATTCGTGTCGTGTTGAATTGATGGACTCGGTGATAATAGGTATCACACTCAACCACTTATAATGTTCTCACGGACAGTAGATAGGACAGTACTTAGCGATCTCTCTCATTATTCTTTCACTTGGATTTGCTTCAGGATGCCGTATGCTGGATAGCACGTGTTTGATTCCCAAGCGTTCCAATTCCCTTTTACAAGTCTCAGAAGTGAACTGCGCGCCGTGGTCCGATAATAAACTCTCAGGTTTCCCCATGGAAGGAATTATCTTGTTTTTCAACTGATTCAGCGCCGTTCGGGTATTTGCCTTCCGGACTGGACACAGTGTTACATATTTACTGAAAACATCCATGCATACTAATATGAACTTCAAGCCTCTACTCGCCGCGGGAATTGGCCCATACCAATCTATTGCGAAAAGTTTTCTTGGCTCCGTAGGGAGTAACGGTTTCGGTTTCTGCTTTAATAGGTAGGGGTTTGGTTTCACCCGCTGGCATATATCGCAGGTCTTAAATAGCTGCTGAACTGTAGTTCTCAACTTAGGCCAAACGAAAGTTTCTTGTAGGGTCGCAGTAACCTTATCAATACCTGCATGTCCTGTAGCATGGTGTGTAAGCCAAATTAAACCTGTCTGTAAATTAGAAGGTACAAATATTCGTAACCGGGTGTGTTCTTCATCCACAAACTTATGTAACATTCCGTTAAGGAAATGGTAGGATGCAGCCTTCTTCTCTGCCTCGATGTATTCTGGGGTTCCTTGTTGTAAATCTTTCTTAAAATACTTCACCATGAGACTAGTGACAGGGTCTTCTAATTGCTCTTGCCCTATGTTTCGCAGCTGGTCTAAGACTTCCTGATCTTCCTGTTCCAATGTTGTCAAGTTTATCGAAACTTCTTCCGGATTCGGATTACGGCTCAACGCATCTGCCAGTACATTCATTCTCCCCGGGCAATGCTCAAAAGTTAAATCAAACTGCTGGACATAAAGCGCCCATCTAGTAACTCGGCCGCTTGACAGATTTGTCTTTAATACAAAAGTGAGAGCCTTATGGTCTGTTTGGATTATGACAGGAAAACCATAAACATATTTCCTCCAATAATTCAGAGCAGTAACTATCGAAAACATCTCTAGTTCTGTCGTAGTATATTTACATTCATGAGATAGTAATTTTCGACTCATGCAGGAGAGATACGTTATTGGGTTTCCTTTCTCCGGGGTTTCTTGATATAGTACAGCATCTATTCCCACTTCTGATGCATCTGTCTGTATTACGAACTTGCGGGTGTAATCGGGATATCCTAACTTCACAGACTTTGCCAACAGTCGTTTAGTATTCTGAAATGCCTGTTCATGTATCTTATCCCACTTCCAACGATTATTTACTTTCAATAGGTCTTGTAGTGGAGCGACAGTTTCCGTGTAACCTGGACAATGATTCGCGAAAAAGAGACATAAACCCAGGAACTGTCTGATATGCTTCACACGACTAGGTGTGGGAAAATTCTGTATCGCGGCTATCTTCGTAGGGTTAGGCCTTACACCTGTTCCATCCACCACATGGCCTAAGAATAAAACGCTTCTCTGACAGAAATGAGACTTCTCGAAGTTTATCTTAAAGTTGCTCTTATTGAGGTCTTCCAGTAACATGTCTACCTTCGTTAAGTGTTCATCCAGGGTCTTTGAACCTATTATTAAATCGTCCACACATTTGAGAGTAAACGCCTTTACTTCTGGGATTAGGTTCGCTTCCAGAGCGCGTATAAGAGCCGAACTTGATGTCTTGACTCCAAATGGGAGCCGTTTAAACCAATACCTCTGGTTATCGAACATGAAGCCTGTCAGCATGCTAGTTTCAGGATCTAAGACAATGTGGAAAAATGAAGAAGTGAAATCGAATGTACTAAAGTACTCCTTATCCCCAAATTTTGTCAGTAAGTCCTTTATTGCCGAGCACATTCATATTCGGGCACTAATCGGCTATTTAATCCACGGGCATCCAAATACAAACGGATCGAACCGTTGGCCTTAGGAACCGTACAGATGGGGTTCAGGAAAGGTGTGGCCGCCTTTGATATTATGCCATTTCTCTCCATATACTCTATTATACTTTTGACTTGGGGAAAGAATTTTTCCGGTATGGGATATGGTTTCTGCTTATATGGTTCCCAATTCGTTACGTTCAGACGGTATTGAAAGTTAGGGATTCTCCCTGGTTTCGAACCAAAAACTGTTGCATGCCGCTCTAAGATATCTTGTAACCTCTTCTTGTCTTCTTCCCCAATTTTAGCTTCCGCGATTTTCTGTGGCTTTATCGCCTCGAAATTTTCTCTCTCTGCTTCGTCCTCTAAGTTGGCTACCATAATCTCACATTTCTGAAAAATCCCCTTATAATCCTCCAATTCGAACGCTGGCCTGTCCTCATATTCACCCATGTTCCCGTCTTCTGCTGCAGTTAGCCAGATTCTTTCCTCCTGGTGGTAATCCTCATTCTGATTCAGCTTAACTTCTTCGGGTATCGGACTTAAGTGCAATCTAATATCATTGTTGCCCATATCAATATTCGCCTGATGTTCACGAAGAAAATCTGCTCCTAAGATCAGGTTATACTCCATTTTCGTGAGCACTACGCACGGGTGAGATATGACTGACCTGCCTATTTCAATGTCCACTAAGACTTGTTCCTTGCATACAGTCGTTTTATCTGGTACGATCCCTCCGACTTTCAGTTTAGCAATAGGAATGGAAGGAACTCGTGTTCTAGTCTTTATTTCTGACAGCAATGCTTGAGAAATGACACTAATTGACGCGCATGTGTCCACCAGGATACGCGTCTTTAAACCATGTATACGTGCATATATTACTGGTAATTCTTTAACCGTCTTGACATCAATTTTAATATGGTCGTCTAAAAAGTCTTCGGGCCTTATTACCCAACTGCCTACTGTCACCGTCGTCCATCCCTCTTCGCCGTTCTTCCCCTCAGTGTTTAGGCTATCTCCATTTGTGGACCTTGTAGTTTTTTTTAAGCTCCGGTACACCCTCAGTTGTACTCGGGCGCTTGTGGGTTCAAGTTACACCCTCCGCTCTCGCTAATGTGTTGCTGGAGTTCTCGACTCTGAGCGCCATCATATGATTGACTCATCTGCTGGATAGACTTTCTCCAATCATCTGAATTGTTACGTCCCTGCTCTAACTGATTGACATATTGCCTATGTTCTCTTTCTCGTTCCGAGTCGCGAGGTCTGTAATTGTTTCTTCGTTGTTGGAAGTCTCGCCTTCGGTCCTCGTTCCTATTTGAGTAAGGCTTTCTCCACTCGTCTCTCCCCTCGTATCTCGGCCAATACTGTCTACCTTGAGGTCCAGGATCGTATCTTAATGCTGGCATCTCTCCCCTTTCTTTGTAGTTTCTGTATCTGTGCTGGTTGTTCCTATACCAGGGTCCCCCATTCGATCCCCTTTGTTGCCTATATTGTCCTTCCTCTCTAATCCTACTCGAAGTCTGGGTACCTGAATCCTGAATTTCTTGTCGATTGTTCCTTCCTCGTGAGCGTTCTTCGGGCATCGCCTCAAGAGTATTTACCGCTTCTATATGCCGAACACGAGGCTGATTCTGTGCCGAAGTCTGATCTAACTGTCTTAGAGTGGCTTCTACTTCACTAGCCGTATTGACATTGGCGGCGATCAGAATTCTCTGCACCTCGACCGGTAACTGCTTCATGATGGTCGTAATAACTTCTTTCTCGGGAGGGGGTGATCTAGTTCCCGTAGCTTACTTAATTGTGAAATAAAAAAATCGTTGAAGTGCGTGGGTAGCGTGCTAGCATGGCGTCTAGCATATAGCTCCAGTCTCAAATTCTGCTGTACAGAGAGGCTCCAATATTTACTAAGAAACGCCTCCTTAAAGTTCTCATAAGACTGGAAAGTGTTTTTGAATGCGGTCATCCACTGAGACACAGTCCCTCCTAAGAACTTCTCTACTGTCCTGAGTCTATTTTCCTTAGGTATCCGACAGTCTGCCATATACTCTTCAATCTCCCTGAGAAACGAGCGGGGAGTGCATTCGCCATTCGCTAAAAACTTCTTAGGTTTGTCTTCATTTGACCTCACTATATTATACACGGGAACGATATTACCATTCTCCGGCATTGAGCTCCGTATCATTGGCTTCTGTATATTCAAAGACTCGTTAATCGCCGCTGACTCACCAAAAGGGACTGCACTCTACCTTAATTTCCACCGGCGCCTTTATTTCGCTTAATGACATCAACACTTCTTCTCTTTTTCCTCCCTGATACTCATAAGAATTCTTCTGTTCTAGCTGCTGCTTCATTTGTCCTACTTGAAGTTCTAAACCTGACATTCGGGCAGTCATTTTCGTCTCGGTTTGTTCTACTTGAGCTTCAAGACTAATCATTTTTGCTCTCGTCTTTTCTTCAATTCGTTCCATCCTGTCAGCTACCTTCTCATTTACTGCTCCTATCCTAGAATCCATCTCCTTTTCCAACAATACCAGACCAGAACTAGTTTCATCTATCTCCCTCTTTATTTCATCTATGTCCACAGTGTATGCTTTCAACTTCTTCTCTACCAGAACTTCATTATTAAGCGTCCTTTCCTCTAGCTCCCCACTACTTCTTTCAATGTCGTAATTTGTTCCCCTGTTACGTTTTCCATGTTTGACACCTGTCTCCTCAATTCCTCTGTGTTTTCCAGGCAGCAAATGCGCACCCTTTCTATTTTCTCATCTAATTCCCCGAGCCGCGTCTGCGTCTGCTGATTGTCCGCCATCAACCGATCTAATTTAGCATTAGTGTGTTCTTCTAAAGCCGTTAATTGTTCTTTCGTACGGGCCTCTAATCCTACTAACTGTTCCTCAGTTTTACTCATCTGTTTTTCACTCACATCAATAACCTGTGACTTTACAGCAACTATCTGTGTTTCTACCTCGGCCATCTGAGCCCTAACTTGTCCTAATTCCTCCTTCAATAGGCTCTTTATATTTTCTAACGTCAACGACATTTTATTATAATGAGAATACGCCAACCCGTCAAGAGAGAGGTCTTACCCGCACACCGTCATCACCCTAGGTTTCGTTAAATTTCTACCTATCCACTTATGCTCTGTCTGATC
Source organism: Anabrus simplex (assembly GCF_040414725.1). Taxonomy (NCBI): domain Eukaryota; kingdom Metazoa; phylum Arthropoda; class Insecta; order Orthoptera; family Tettigoniidae; genus Anabrus; species Anabrus simplex. Next base: position 444,688,751 of record NC_090268.1, on the reverse strand, counting down.
ATATATGAACCACAAACGTCAGAAATTTTGAACAAAATGACATAACACACTATAGTTTAAATCTAAATAACAGTGTGTTGCATAGCAATGGTTTATTACCAGATCACAGTCCTGAAAGAAAATCATCCTCACCATGATTACGAAATATGAGACAGAATATCGACACCAAGACATGTACAATATTCACTGTTAAAAATAACGCACTAAAATTTTAACAGATTCAATGCCAAACTACTGGCTTCTCTGTTTCAGTTCCTCATTTATCAAAGGAACTCCTAACTAATAATCCACCTTCATTCAGACACCTTGGATATTCATAGCGTCTGCATCTATAATATCGTCATACACAATTAAAGGCAAATTACTACGTTATGGTGGATATTATTACCCTTCCCCATGGATACTCTCGCCACGCGCTATTGGGCGACACTCTTATGTACCCTACAGGGCACATCGACACTGCAGGATCATACCTACCTGCTCATCTGTTCTTGCATACGGGCACCAGCTCAGCTGCAGTCGGCAGAAATGGTGGATAGTTAGGTTCTTGTGACGAGAGGATCATGGGGGCTAGTACAATTACATTAAACTACGAAATGAGGAACACTTTCGCTGTGATCAGAATTTTTGAGCATAAGTTTGTATTCACAACACAATTTATTTACAAGGATTGCACCTGTAGTGCCAAAATAAATGCCCCAAAGGCTCACGTCTACAATTCAAAAGAAAACATAATCTGGATTATGACGTTGTGCTGAAGTTTGTCGATCTGTGAACCAGGAAACGAAACGGATGTGTCCCCAACATGGAAAACATCATCACTATGCCTGCGACATAAAATGACATGATGGTAGAACTAAGAATACCCGCAGAGATTACCGCTACTATGAAAGTTTCCTCCCGTATCGGGATATTTATATACACAAAAATAGCAGCACAATAAGTGATAAAAATATTCTTAGATAACCTACTCTAGCGCCCTCAATGACATATTTACACGGACGTGAACCCACGTCCACCAGGCAGAACTTTGTGTCAACAGGGCAATCATAACAGTAGCATAGTGCCGAGATCACATTAGTAAAATACGCAACCCCAAGAATGCCAATCAAACAAGAAAGGAAAAGGAGGTAAAATGGTTAAAATAAATGACGCACTGTGTTTGCAAAAGGCTTCTCTGCCAAAGGAGAATGACCTACCTCCAGAGCGATTTAAAAATGGCCGAGCTCACCCCAATACAGAGCAGGCGAACATTGACCCGCAGTCTGGCCTGGAGCCTCCCCCTACATCAAAAAACTTGTAAACAAACTACCGCTAGACGTCTTACCCTACATTCTTTCACAAAGGGACTTTCAAGCTTCTACTCATAGCAGCAAATGGCCACAAAATAAGTGAGGAAAGACACATCTCACATACGCACCTGACTTCATTTCACCACCCACACGGGTCGCAGTTAAATCACATAGAGTGTTCTACCATACTATCACATCAAACCATCACCGTCAATATGCGGCGTGTCAACAGTAACCTCGGGGATCAGAGGTTCAAACCCAAAGTGTGGCAGAGTAGCACAGTGTCGAATAGCGTTAAAACCTGCGCCTCCGCTATAGTTTACGCCCGTCCAAGGCACATAAATAGAGCCACTTAACTAAATAAATACCATCAGCACGCATGCCTTACATTATGCAGGTATGTCTGCCCTTCCCCTGGAATATAATGGGAATTACACCTAGTGATCCTAATCCTACAAGTAAAATGTATTTAACGACCCAAAGGAAAACATCCGGTCTATCGTACTCAAACAATACGTATCAACTAGGCACACTACCTCTTGCCGCGTTAACAAATTTACATCATTGTCTGCTTTACATAAAAAAATCTATCTACCCTTATCCTTTAGATATATCCAAACTATCTTAATATGCAGCCTGATGGGCCACAATCAAATCTTATTTACAAGCTTAATTCTACTATCTCTGCGTGACACCTTAACTCTACCACATGCCAAGTATCTCATGGTCCACTTATCTCATTATGAGGATCTCCTCCTCTCCCTCCGGGTAGGCTATCATGATTTAGCCATCGTGGTAGACGTCTGAGCCAGGGTCGATTCTTGGAGTCCGGTCTTCCCGCCCCGCTGGTCCATGGTGCTGTCTTCTTCTTGAGGGATGCCTCGTTCAAGGTAGCATCTTCGAAGCCACGTTCTGAAGTTCTTGCACCTCACTTCCCTCGGAATATCTCGACTCCTTACTACAATGAAATATTCACTTTAAACACAACGCAACATCCTGGACTTCATTTAGGTTGAGCTAGCACACAGCGCTAACACTTTGCAATATACATTCCTCTTCCTCCATTCTCGTATAACTGCATACTCGCTAACTTGTGCACTATGCCACAAACTATTTTCTGCTCTAGAGACTATCCACTCGGTTATTGTGTTTTTATGCCCGCTTAATTTGGATTCAACAGTCTATCAGAGGATAAATATAGACCTCCTTAGCCTATTGTCCACACTTCCTCGGCACCTCGGGAGCTTCGCCCCTACCGCTATTTATCAGAGTCTATAAGTACGGCGTTCTTTTGTTGCTGATACAATTAACCACACGCGATATCATTGATAGGTATCTGAACATCGCGCCACCTATAAATCCACCACCTGTAACTCTGTAAGTCACCGATCCACTGGATCAAAGTTATCGCACAGCAATAATTACACACTGTCTTTGTTCTGAACAAAAGGTTTCTGGCGCAATCTAGGCTGACGTGCGACGCGTGCTGGCAGCAATATGATCGTCGACTGGATGATCTCCCCCCATATCACTCAGCTTTTATATGAGGCAACACACCAAAGGACGCCAGGGAAAGCCCCGACAAACAACTTGAGTCTGGAATGTGGCCACTACAGAGCTTCCCACGGTGGTTCTGCTTGCTACATATTTATTGATCTAATTCTATGTTAATAAACCTAGAGGTATCTATAGCTTCGTAAAATTCTGGCCATCATTTCCATCTTTTCATTTTCCTGAGAAACCTTCAATTACGGGAATTACGACTCAATTTCCGTAATGTGGTGGGCCTGTCTGCTCCCGCTAAAAATCTCTGTTAAGATGGCAGGTCTCTCCCCCAGACAAAATCCCATCTCTCTTTCTTTCTTCCTCACATATTCTTTCTTCGTCATACATGACCACGCCTTGCCTCGGGAAATCACCTTCTCGGTTCCCACTCTCTATATAGCATCACGCCCTCACAAGCGGCGTCCTACTGCAAAATTTTTACTGCGTTAAATATCCATTCTCGTGGTTAAATATAATGGTACAATACACCTCTCCCGCTACTATGAGAGGGGTAGTCGTGGTGATTGTCACCGCAGATTAGAAGTATATATACAGTCTCCAGATGTGTTGGCGGTAGGGTCACAGCACGTCAGCCTTCGCCGGGAGAAGGACTCCGGCGTGCCGTTCACAAGGAATCTTCACGGGAGTGCAGTGGGCCCTTACGCCACTTCTGTTTATCTCACTAGGTGTTGCAGTACTGCGGCGAACGGCTGAGGGGGCACTGAGGCGACAGAGAAGTGTTGTTGGAGACTTGAGAGTACGACCTTTATTTGTGATTCAGCGGGGTGGGCGGCGAGGAAAGTGCGTGTGTGCCAATAATGCGGAGATGCAGGAGGCGGGGATTTGGTGATGGCCACCGAGGAAGAAATAGCAGGAAAACCAGAGGGGAAGATCTTACATAATGATCACATACCAAATTAAATAACGTAATATGTGCAGAACGCCTCGCATAATAATGAAGTATATAACCTTCAAACTTCTGCTAAATTTAGCGGCTAACGAAAATAGCAACTCAATTATACTGGTTTCACCTGGGAGAGGTGGACTCTAAAAAGATCCTCTCTGTGGCTGGATTGCTTACTAATAAGGTAACTGGTGTCAAAAAATCTAAAATGACGCACGGACCATGAAATCTGGGGACAATCTTGCCCGCGTTAACAAAGTTCCGAAACCATTACTTGATCTCAAACATTTAAATTCGTGGGCCTCCGTCCAAGATCATATCTTTCCCTATCCTTTTCATGGGACACTTAAGATTGGCCTTAGCCTTCTTCCATAGATAGCTAATATTGTCGGGATTTATTGTCTCTGGTAGTACATCATTAATTGACCAAAGGATAGAGATCGGCGTGTTAGGAACAAATTTAAACATAAGAGAAGCTGGAGTGAACTTGTGAGCCTCGTGAACCGCCGAATTTAGGGCGAACGCCAGACAATGCAGGAAGGTATCTCACCTGGAGTAATCTTCATGTTGAAAGGCGATGAGAGCTGATGTAAGATTACGATTGACTCGCTCAGCCAGAGATGGTTCAAGATAATACGCCAATGTAATTACGTGTGATATAGACAGATCAAAACAGAATTTGCGGAATACGTTGGATGTGAATGCCATAGCATTATCAGAAACTATATATTGACAAGGGCCAAAGGAAGCAAATATGGAATTTAAACAAGAAATGGTGGACTGAGGGGTAGCCAGCTTAGTCGGAAATAACCAGCAAAATCTGCTGAAAACATCTACACACACAAGAATGAATTTATTGGCATTCCCCTTTGATTGGGGGAAGGGTCTGAAGTAGTCTATATATAGGAGTTCCAAGGGGCGCGACGCTTGGTGAGATGATAATAGAACGCTTAGTGGACATGGTGGGTTTACTAAGCAAAGAAGATTTACAAGCTTTTACTAATTCTCGAATCTCGCCGACCATACCTTTCCAAATGAACATCTCTCGGATCTTTTCCCGAGTATTGTAGATGCCTAAATGCCCCCTAATGGGGTCTCATGATAATACTTGAACATCATAGGCACAAGAAGAGCTAGAACCACTACTTTCATCGTTTGATCAGGCCTCGACGGGCAACAAAAAATCCCGTTCCTGAACACAAAATGGACGACATGCTCCCCAGAAGAGAAGGTTTCAATTATAGGGGCCAGCACATGATCTTTACGTTAATAATTTTCAATGTCCCGAAACAACATGGGGGCATCAGTTAGAATGGTATTAACACCCGAAGGTATGCGCACGGGCACGGAAGAACTACCTTCCTGTTCAGTGGTCTCCACATCCTGAGAAATCATGAGGCTTAGCCCATTCGCCACGACTTTTTCAGTACCTCTTATATGCCTAACATCAAACTGGAAGGCATAAATCCTGATGGCCCAGCCGGTTATACGACAAGTACGACGCGGCCTAGTTAACACCCAACTTAAAGATGGATTATCGATTTCCAGGTCGAACTTGACATGTTTAAGATAGAGTCCGAATATCTCTAGTGCAAATAAAACAGCCAAACCCTCAAGTTCATAGATGGAATATTTGGCCTCTTGAGCCTATAATGTCCTAGACGCATAGGCAATGGGTCGCCTTCCGAGTACATTTTCCTGAAGAAGCACAGCAGCCACCGTCGATAACTAGGCGGCGAATTGAACGATGAATTTCATTGAGATATCAGGCATAGCAAGGACAGGGGCGTTGCAAAGAGCTAATTTCAGGTCTTCAAAAGCAGCCTGTTGAGACGGTCCCCACTCAAAATTGGCGCCTTTCCTGCGAAGTTCAATGGCGCCGCTCTATTAGCGAAGTTAGGAATACATTTCCTGAAGAAATTCACCACACCAATAAACCTGGCAATTCCTTTGATGTCCTTAGGAGGTTTGAAATAACGGATGGCCTCTGTTCGGGAATGATCGATAGAAACACCATCGGGCGACACAATATGCCCTTGAAACGACATAGACGGCTTTGCAAAAGCTACCTTAGATAATTTCACAGTCAACCCGGGCTTACGAAGGCGATTGAGTGCTTCCTTTAGATGATCTAGATGTTCTTCAAAGTTCTCCGAAAATACGACATCATCAGGATCAAGATAATTATACCAGTATTCAGAAACAATGATTGGAATAACACCATATCAAAACTAAGTGTCAAAGATAACAGTATATGGAGAATGGCAAAAGCACTTCGCAAGACTCCTACTACTATACCCACATTAATTCATGGTGTAATTATGGCCGCTACCAATGAGCAAAAATCTGATTTGATAGCTGACACACTACAAAAACATTTCAGACCTAATGAAGAGCCGCAATATCCAGGATTCACTTCTGCAATAGAGGAGGAAGTCACAAAGCTGCGAGAAAAATTTTCAACTCACAATACCTCTGAAAACCTTAACCCGGTCGCCTTCCAAGAACTACACAAAATTATTAAAAAACTGCCTAATAATAAAGCTCCTGGCCCTGATGGGACTGGCATCACAAAACTACCGTTGAATACTTTAAAGTCACTCTTAAATATCTATAATGCTGTACTTGCCTCAGGACATTTTCCTACTCCATGGAAAGTTGCAAAAATCATCAATATCCACGAAACTGGAAAGCCCACCAACAAACCGACGTCTTATAGACCATTCAGTCTGTTGGATAATCTTGGTAAAATTTCTGAACGCCTCACTTATAAGAGGTTACTTGAGAATGCTGAATTTCACAACAAAATTCCCCCACAGCAATTTGGATTTCGCAAAGACACTCTACAACCCACCAACTCATCCGCATAGTGAACACCATAACTAAGATCCTCAATACCAAAAGAGGTAGGAGAATAATATACCTGGATGTCTCACAAGCTTTCGACAGAGTATGGCATGCTGGCTTACACTATAAACTTCACTCTCACTGCTTACAACCTCATCTGTGGAAAATCATCGACAACTACCTCATAAGCAGACTGAGGGAGTAAAATCTACATTTCGTCCCATCACAGCTCGTGCTCCACAGGGTAGCATTACCGGCCCCTACCTCTATCTTCACTTCACTGCAGACACATCCATCATCACCAATAAAACTGAATTGGCATTATATGCAGACGACACTGCATTAATGGCTGAATCATTTATGCCATAGATTGTTACCCGTGATCTACAGTAAGCGATCGGCCATTTACAGTTATGGTGCACTATGTGGAGGGTTAAAATTAATATCTCCAAGTCCACGGCTGTGTACTACACATTACGTTATGAAAGAAAGCCCACTACACCTCTTAAACTCAATAACAAGCCAATCCCATGGAGTGAAGAAGCAAAATACCTCGGAGTAACGCTAGATCGTACTCTAATATTTAGATCCCATTTCCAGGATATCTTAACAAAATCCAAGAAAGCATTTGCATCTTTATATTGCCTACTAGCCAGAAATTCAAAATTAAATGTCAGAAATAAGCTACTAATCTACAAGACACTTATTTCAACAATAACCCTATATGCTTCTACGGTATGGGGTACAGCTAAAGAATGCTACATCCGTCGCCTCCAAACTTTTCAGAACAAAATTCTTCGCATGATTGCTAATGTTTCCTGCCACATTTCCAACAAAACTATACACACTAAACTACGTATGCTCACTATAAAGCAACAGATTGCCCTCACAGCTATAAAATTCTATCATCCTCACCAACAATACCCCAGTAGCATTATCAAACAAATTCATGATATACTGTAGATAGCACAGTCTATTATAAGAAATTACACCCAAAAACCTTAATAAATTAAAACATACATCATTCAATAAATTTAACATAATTCCCTTACATTCCACTATGCCATCACTAATATATACACTATTATCATTATTATGTACACAATCTCACTGATTACACCACCTGAAAAGACCGACTTTTTTAAACACTGCATGTCCTTCAACTACAATTAATTAATATTAAATATCCCAAATTCTTACATAAATATCATAATAATACCATCATCGCAAGCTCTAAGTGTCCTATAAAGAAGGAATTAGAGACCTTATAGGTCGTATCACTTACTTTTCCCCTCGGGGGAAAGTAAATCTAAATTAGGACTTTCCACGCATCATTTGATGCCCAGCGCTCCTGCAGAGAGGACCTCGGCCACCTCGCCTGCGTCGCCCGTTTCCCTCCAGCTCTGCCGGCAACGATTTTTTTATACGGGAGGCCCCCGTAGCCCGCTTTGACCATCGACTCAATCTACATGGCCTCCGACATGCTATTAATTTCTAAGAAGAAAAGAGATAGCTGGGTAGAGTGGGAAGTGATACAAGGAGTATCTGCCTCTTTCCATGTCAGACACGCTACCAGGCGAGATTGTGTTAGGTATATGGTGTTGAAGTATGGTATTAAAGGGTCAGGGGAAAACCACATAGGCAGAAAGAAGAAAGAGCCTGCATGTAAAACCTGACATCTTGTGATAGCACATGCAAGGATGTGGGCTGGAAAAAGACCAGAGGTTGTGTTAGTTAGGAACAGGTAACATGCACAAAACATAAACCCATTCCTCGCCATTCCATCGCCTGGGGATCAGTCCGTCTGGCCACTGCTGTGACTAGCGCGGTCCTTGCCGGCAACGAGCCCCTGCGCCTGCTGATATAGGCCAAATGACAAGTATTTACTGGGAGGTCCGTCCTACCTGGTACAACCAGTACTGGTAGCGAGCCCCCGGGCGCGCTCAATCCAAGCCTCAGTCACGACGAAACCAATTACTTTGTAATAGCCAGCCCTGCTTCTGAAAATGACATACCACGCTTCAGAAAAATACTTGCCAACATTATCCGCCCCCGCACCCACCTCATCCACAGCATCCGAGAAATAGGAGAATTCTACTTCCTCTTTACCAACCACCCGACCTACAATCAAGAGATCAATAATATCCTAACAAGCAACGAATTCAGATTCCAACTCCGAGAAAACCAACCACCAGCGCAACACGCAACATCTGAAGAAGAGGCAGAAGAAACATCTAAGGAAGAGGCAGAAGAAGAGGAGGAACAACATGATTTTGAACACCCCTTCCACTACGTCAGGCATAATTCACCCTTTCCTACATCTCAGAAATGTGACATCCTTCTGCTACCCTTATCAGCTCCAGATCCCATTCCACTCACTCGTAAGACCATAATAGAAGCTATCCAGCCCATCATCAGCCGATATATTGCAGTTATTGAGGAGACACATAACTGTCATCTCCTCATTACCGCTATCAAGAATAAATTCATCCCTGACATTCTCAATACCCTACAAAAGGCAGGTATCCCAACCCCAATCATAATCCATCCAGTAACCACTGAAACAATAGAATCATCCACTCAAACGTTCCCTCCCCTTCCCCCCCTCTCCCTCCTCCAACCACTTACACCAAGAACACGCAGACAGACGGGACAGAGGCAGAAACTATCCTGGAAACAGCCCCTAGTCTACCCGCAAACACTGACACACAACCGACCCCTCCCCTCCCCCCTCAAACAACCACCGAGCCCGGGCGTGGGATCTCATCAGTCCCACCACCGAGCACGGAAACACTGCACAAATACACTCAGACTAGGAGCAGGCGTAAAAAACCTGCTCCCAAGTCCAATCAAACACCAACACCTCACTCAACTACAGGAACTCGAACCCGTCACCCCCCCAGACCCACACTTGTAACTCAGTGCTTTAACTGCCTCAAACTACACCACTCAGCTGCCAATTGCACTGAACCTACCCGCTGTAACAGATGTGGTGGTTCCCACCGCCACACTGCCTGCACAGTGCCACGGAAGGAGGCAAAGTGTGCTAACTGCCAAGGCAGCCACGCCGCCTCTTTCCCTGGATGCCCCTTCATCAAAAAGGCAGTTAAGGCACATCACAGACACTCACGACACTTATTCACTCACAGTACACCAGTCTCTCCTCACTCGAACCCAGAACCTACCACTCCAGAGCAACCCATCCAGCCAAACCAGGACATCTCAACCTTAATCAACCTCTTACTCCTCAAACTCCTCACAACCCAGAATCAGATCACAAATCTCATGCCCACTAGACAGCTCATAATTAATGAATCCCCCCCCTCTCCCGCCAAGAAGAACAACGCCAAGACTAGTCCTCACTTCCTAAGCACTGGAACTCGGGTACAGCCGAGGCGGTGTGCCAATAACTGCACATATCAGATGCTAATTTATTTTCAAAATTTAACACCTGAATGCTGTTATTTCACTTAACATCCGCAATAGGTACTATTTTATTATACAAAATAGTACGCTGCGAACGTAAATACGATGTAGCGTTGCAGATCTCCGAAAGCAACACCAGCTACGCAAGCCCTAAACTAACAGGGTGAGCAACATCGTACACACAATAACTGTGCTAGCCATGATCACTGAATGTCACGTTTTGTCCGGCAACCAACACACTTACAACACTACCACTCAGACGTACCACACTCACACTCACACACACACACACACACACACACACACACACACACACACACACACACAGAGACTGTTAAGCAACATCGGGAATGGTCACCCACTGGATGGGTGACCAAAACACGTACGCACACAAAATCTACCACAACATGTTATTACCACGAATCTAACACATAACTGATGAATTATACATATAAGAAAAACACACAACAGTAAATTAACACATAAAAGCCGACAGAGGAGCGCGGAATAGCGCACCGGTATCGGCACCTCACAAACCATCTATCTGTACGGAGATAGGTGGAACATACAGATGACCAGGGCCCCCGGGCGCGAACACATTCTATGCGTGAGGAAGGAAGGACACAGACGTGCCTCTCCTTAGCTGGTGCCTTTTAGCGACATTGGAAGTTTTCAATAGCTTTTTTGGCACATTAGAACCTGAGAGTTCGCCCTGCCCTGCTCAAGGTCACTGGGTGAGGAGTGATAGACCCTGAGTGGTCGCTAGCTGCTTTTTGGTGTGCTTGAACGACCGTTGCCCCTGCCATCACTACACCCGCTCAACATCCATTATTGCTGGACCAGCTCCAACAATACACTGCGCGAGAAGACCTGCCTTGTTCCTGCTCTACTAGCAGAAAAGTCACTTTTGACCTACGTTCTTCCACCCACGCGGTTCACTGCTTCGGGCCCTGTCGTGGGGACACCACTTTAAAAACGCTACCTGGCCCGAACCAGTGACCGGTACGTGGCTTAGGGCCACCCGAGGCGCTGCGGCGCTGCCGCTGCTGTTTTCACGATACTCCTAAATAAACACATAACATGGCCAAGTGCGGCAATAAAGCCACTACTGAAAAACCTCCGCCTATTCAAATCAGATCCGATAAACAGTGGAGGGAATTAAGTACGTTCATACAAAAGAACGTCACTAACCAAAAATACGAAATTACCCCTACTAGAGAGGGAGCTAATGTCAAACTTCAAACGTTGGAAGACCACAGTAAACTTACTGCGGCACTAAACTCACACAATATCAACTACTACACTTTCGCCACAAAAAAGCGAACAATTAATAAGCAAATTGTCATTAGAGGATTGCCCAGTGATATTACTCCCCAGGAAATTATGGACGACCTGAAAGACCAAGGCCACTCACCAGTGCATGTCTCACAAATGTATAAGACAATTCCGCAAAGCGATGACAAACCGAAAAGAGTATACATGCCACTCTTTATCGTTGCATACCCAGAGACACAAGATAACTCCCAACTCCCCCAACTGACACACATACTGAACATACCAGTGCGTATCGCAGAAAGACTGCCCCCTACAGAGGTCAAAAGGGTGGTACAATGTCTTAATTGTCAGGGGTTCGGTCACTCACGAGCAGGGTGTCATATGACCCCGAAATGCGTGAAGTGTGCTGGCCCCCATAAACCCAAGGAATGCACAGTAAGAAAAACCGAAGAACTAGTGTGCGCAAACTGTAGGGGACAGGGCCACCCAGCCTCACATAGACAGTGCCCTAAATTCCTTGAATACATTAAGAAACGTTTCCCCGAGAAACCACAGAACACTGAACCAACTGAAAATGACCCCCAGGACAATAACACAAGCAGAAGGAGAAACTCCACTTCATCTTCATGCTCAATCCCTATCTTCAACAGATATAGTGCACTAGAAACAGACGACACCAACTGCCCTGACGAACCAATCAACACAAACAGCAGTAATGTACACTTCACAGAAGCTGATTTCCCGGCAACACTTGGGCAATCCAACACCACATCTCAAAGCACCAACACGACACTAAACTTCAGTACAGCACTCAAAAATCTACCAAACAAGACAAACGGTCAAAACCTCAACCAAACACATGCGACAAACAAGGCAAACCTCACCAGCCCCACCCGCCTACCATTACTACCACCACAAAAATCACAGACAATAACACACCCCAAGTCACCCCCCCCAAAACGTACACCTACTGTCACACCCACACCTGCTCACACAGCCGTGCCCTCTATCACACACCAATTCACAAAGCTAAGACTGCCCCTGAACACCCCTGACGACATCAGATACTTTATAGAAGAAGCACAAGCACACATGAACCTACTCATCTCCACCACAGTAACAGCCATACAGTCCATACTGAACACACTCTTACAGCTCTCCAACACAATCATCACAAAGCTCCATGGCTAGACGTCCACTTAAAATAACCACATGGAATGCAAACGGCCTAAATGACCCTGCAAAAAAGGCCGAACGCAAGCATTACCTCACAGAACACAACATTGACATTTTACTTGCACAAGAAACAAAACTAAAACCCCACAAACGTTTTCATATACCAAAATACGCAATATACAGGACAGACAGAGATGGAGACGGCGGTGGGACTATGATTGCAATCAAAAGGCGCATTTCTCACAGCCAAATCTACCTACCAGACACACGCACACTTGAAGCCACAGCCATACAAATAGATGATGAACACGAAACACTAACAATCATATCTGCCTACTTACCCCCTCAAAAAAGATTACATACATCTGATTTCGACCTTCTGCTCGACTACCCACACGTAATACTAGCCGGTGACCTCAACAGTAAACACACCGACTGGAACAGCAAAGTAATAAACACACACGGAAATAAACTCAGAAACCACAGCATACAACACAATTAGTTTGTGATCGCCCCACTAGAACCTACTTTCTACTGGTGGCAAAATGGTACACTACACTCTGATACTAATGACATTGCCCTCCTTAAAAATGTACCTTACAACACAAAAATTGACACTATGCAACAACTACGCTCAGATCACAGACCAGTATTACTCGAAATCGGCATTAAAAAACACCAACGCAACACACACAAGGTCATCAACACCAAATTCATACACTGGGAGACTTACATTACACAACTTGAACAACTTAGGGACCTTAACCCCTTACCACCCCCTACAACTCCAGAAGACATCGACTCTGCCATTACCTTATTTATCAACATCCTACTTACAGCCGCCAAAGCCAGCACCACACCACGACACACCTCACCAAACACCCTGCCACCACACCTCATACAACTAATACAAGAGAAAAACAGAGCCCGCACCACATTTCAACGAACCCGCACACTCCAAAGTAAAATAAATTTCAACCGCCTACACTCCAAAACTAAAAGAGAACTAATAAAACACACTAATGACACCTGGACAGAAAAACTCGCCCAAATAACCACACAAAACGACACAGATAATAATAATAATAATTTAAACAATCTCTGGAAAACCACAAAAATATTTACTAAATCAGATCTCCCCACCCCTCCTCTAACTAAGCCTGATGGCACTAAAGAAACCTCAAACTTAGAAAAGTCAGAACTTTTAGCCGATACCCTCAAAGAAAACTTTAAACCAAACAATAACAGAATAAATCAACAACACGACAACACTGTAAATAATGCAATCCGCAATTTTCTCCTTACCCCTAACCACTCAACTGTCCTCCCATTTAAACCGGTAGAAATTAAAAACATTATCAAGAAATTATCAAACAATAAAGCCCCCGGCCAAGATGAAATCCCAGCACCCCTGTTAAAACACCTAAACACAAAAATGATAATTTTTTTAACACAAATCTTTAACGCTATGCTAATACTAGAGTACTTCCCACAGCAGTGGAAAGTAGCTAAAATTATATGCTTCCCCAAACCAGGCAAAGACCCCAAAAATCCTGCCAATTACCGACCCATAAGCTTACTAAGTATCATTTCTAAAATCTTCGAAAAACTAATATACTCACGAATTAAAGACACTATAAATAATAACTTAATACACGAACAGTTCGGGTTCAGACAAAATCACTCCACTACACAGCAATTACTCCGAGTGACAGAAACCATAACACACGGCTTTCAACACAAACAAGGAACACTAGCCATATTCCTGGACCGAGTACATCACCCCAGCCTCATTTACAAGCTAATTAAATTACGCCGACACCCCTCATACATTACACTTATACGCAATTACCTTACAAACCCATCTTTCTACATTACCACACACGGCAAAAATTCTACTACAAGACCAATACATGCTGGAGTGCCTCAGGGTAGTATTTTAGGACCAATCCTGTTCCTCCAGTATATAAACGACATACCACGCACAAACAACACACTAACTGCAATATATGCCGACGACACAGCCATCATGGCAAAAAGCCGAAACCCAGACATAGCTACACAACACATACAACAACACCTACTCAGACTCGAACCCTGGCTCACCAACTGGAAAATTCAAGTCAACCTACAGAAAACTAAAGCTATATACTTCACACGAAAACACAAGCAACCCCAACAGCACCTCACACTATACAACCAACCAATACAACAAGTACACAGCCACAAATACTTAGGAATAACCCTAGACTCCAGACTCAACCTACAAGAACACATTAACAACACTATCCAGCGAGCCAAGAAACATACACTAATGCTATATCCACTCATACATAAAAACAGTTCACTATCACAGAAAAACGTCAAGCTTATCTACACTGCATTCATACGACCAGTCCTTACATATGCATACCCAGCCATTGGCTTCATCTCTATCACAAACATACGGCGACTACAAAGTATACAGAATTGGTTACTACACCTGGCAGTAAAGGACTATTCAGTCCCTATTACACAACTACACAACATTACAAAAGTACCTTACTTACTAGACTATGTCCATTCCCAAACTACCAAATTCTACTGCACTGCATACCAACACGAGAACCCACTCATTAATACACTAGGCCAATACGACCCTGACAGGACTGAAAAACATTACAGACGGCCTAAATACATACTCGCAGTAAAAGATATTCTCACCAACCCCGACATATAAATTTAACTGAACAACACATAACTGAATTACATACACCAACAACAGTCAACTAACACAAAAATTAAGGACCGTTTTTTCTCCATTCCTCTGCTACCTACGCACTCCCCCACTGTGCTGATAATACATCCATAGACCGGAACTAGGGCGGCGTGCCCACCACAAAGATGCTACTCATACTACCACCGCACACTTACACTAATAACTGAATATCTACGCACTGTGTAAGTCACTGCATTAAGAAGTCGGCTAAATCTCCCAGCAAACTTCTGAACGCAGGGAGTGTGGCTGTTGCAACTGGATATCCATTGTAACAGCCACGGCCGTAACAAACCTAAAATCCTGCTGTGCCAGCCAAGAGAATAATACGCGACCCCCTGGTCGCACACTCATATTAAACAGCAAAAAACACTCATACACATACCACACACACTACACAATGCAATAACATAATGCAAAAGCAAGCTCCACACAGCATAATCACCCACATACGATCACGTCACTAACACAAATACTGTCTTACTATTAATATTAAAAACACTAAAATAAACAGCTCATGTCTGTCTGTTAGGTCATCAGCCCAGAGGCTGGTTGGATCCTCAAATAGCACCACCAAAGGTTATGCGGTTATAAGGAAACCGCAAAAACCAATGGCAGCATCAAAATGAGGCGTACTAGGCAAGACGAGGAGTGAGGTAGTTTGCCATTGCTTTCCTCACTGGGTCAGAAAGTGCTATTGCAGCACGACTGACCCTATGAGCAACACCTTTCACAACACTCAGATGCACTAGTCGTGCTCTGAATGCCATTACTCAGCACCACCCATATCCCAGCAGCTTCCATATTGTCACAGCCATGGATGAGACTGGAACTTCGGTGAAAGCTACACTTTAGTCTGGCCTGTGCCAAGAGATGGATACAAAAGTGCTGTATCCATCAAGAAATGGCAGCAGGCAAAAACAGCTCATACAAAACCAAACACACTACTAAACAGCACAACACTCAACAAACATAACAACAATACAGTCCGACAGAGGAGCGCAGAATAGCGCACCGGCATCGGTACCCCACATACCACCTATCTCCTCCGAGATAGGTGCACATACAGATGATCAGGGTGTCCCCCGGGCGCACATTCATTTCCCATTCGGTTGAGGATTGCATGTGGATTAAGCAGGACGTGCTCCCGCTTCGCTGCTACTAAAACAGGCCTTAGGAAGTATATTGACCCTACAGGGCACAACAACACTGCAGGATCATACTTACCTGCTCACCTGTTATTACATACGGGCACCAGCTCGGCTGTAGTCGGCAGAAAAGGTCGACTATAGGGTTCTTATGACGAGAGGATTATGGGGAACAATAAAACTACAGTAAACTACTAAATGAGGTACACTTTCGCTATGATATGAATTTTGAGCATAAGTCTGTATATTCGAAAATTTGGATATTTACAATAATTGCACCCGTAGTGCCAAAATAAGTGCCTCAAGGGCTCACATCTACAATTTTAAAAGATAACCAAGAAAATACAATTTGCGATGATGTTGTGATGAAGTTGTAGGTCTGTGAACCAGGGAAAGAATGGTTGTGTCCCCTACATGGAACAGCACCACTATGCATACGACATAAAAGGACATGATGGTAGAATTACGAATACTCCGCAGAAATAGAGCTACTATTGAAAGTTCTCTCCTCTTTTGGGAAACCTATAGACACATAAATAGCAACACAAGTGTCGAAAACGTCTCAGATAAGCTACTCTACAGCCATATTCTACATATATACATAGACGTGAACTCATGTCCACCAAGCAAAAACTGTGTCAACAGATGGACTATCATTACCAATTACCAAGTATAATACGCATCAATAAGAATGCGAAACAACAAAAAGAAAAGAAAGAGAGGTGAAAATCGAATAAATGAAGTGACTCTGCCCACAAATGCCTCTCTGCCAAAGGAAGAATGTCCTTCACCCGGGCGATTTAAAGATGGCTGCACCTACCCCAGTGCAAGCCGTACGTTGACGTCTACTGTTTCGCCATGCGCCTCGCCCCCAACACATAAAAAAATTGTAAACAAACTACTACCTGTGGCCTCGTACCCTACATCTAGCGCTCGCAGAGCTCTCTTCACAAAAGGGCTTTTATACTTCTACAAATAGCGAAGGAATGGTCACAAAAATAAGTGAAGAAAACACGTCTCACCCTACGTATCTGACTTCATTAACAGACCACCGCCGGTCTCAGTTACATTATATAAAGTATTCAACAATACGACCCCGTAAAATCGTCACGGTCAATATACCACGAGTATACAGTGACCTTGGGGTCAGAGGTTCAAGCCCGTGTTTGGCAGAGTAGCACCGAGCCAAATAGTGTTAATGTCTCCGCCTACGTTAGATTATATTCATCAAAGTTGCATAGATAGAGCCATGCATATAATCAAATACAGTCAGCATGCACACCTACATTACGCAGATATGTCTGCCCTTCCCCAGAGAAATGAAATGATAATTACTCTAAGTAGCCCTAACATACAAGGAAAAACGTATCCAACGACCGACACAAAGAAAAATATCTTGTCTATCGCTCTCAAACAGCTCATACCAACTAGGCACACTACATCTTGCCGCGTTATCAAATTACATCATTGTCTGCCTTACATATAGAGAAAAAGAAAATCTATCTACCCTTACACTATAAATACATCAAAACAACCTTAATACGCAGCCTGATAGGCTACAATCAAATCCTATGTTAATATTTACAAGTTTAATCCTTCCATTTCTGCGTAACTCCCCAATTCTATTACATGCATAGGACTATGGTTCACTTATCTCATTATTATGACCTCCTCATCCCTCCCTCTGGGTAGGCTATAATGGTGTAGCCCATTATGGTACCGGTCTCGTCCAGGGTCGATCCTTGGAGTCCGGTTTTCACGTACAGCTGGTCCATGGTGCCGTCTTCTTCAGGGATGACTCGTTCAAGGTAGCGTCTTCTCGAAGCCACGTTCTGAAGATCTTGCACCTCTCGTCCCTTGGAACACGTCTCGGCCTCTTACTACAATGAGATGCCTACTTTAATTACAACACATCATTCCGGACCTTTATTAAAGGTTGGAGCTAGCATATAGTTCTAACACTCTGCAACATTACAACTCCTTGTCCTCTATTCTCGTATAACCGTATACTCACTAACTTGTGCTCTAAGTCACTGTCTGTTTCAGCCCTCGAACCTATCTACTCACTTATCGTGTTTTCATGCCCGCCTAATTCGGATTTACAGGTCTATCAGAAAATGAATATAGACTTCCTTAGCCTATTGTCCGCACTTCCTCTGCACCTCGCGAGCTTCGCCCTTACCGCTTCTTATTGGAGTCTATAAGTACAGCGTTCTTTTGTTGCCAATGAATTAGCCACACGTGACCTCACTGATAGGTATCTAAATATTGTCACACCTATGAATCTACCACCTGTAACTTTATAGATCAGTGGTCCACTGAATCAAAGTTAGCTCATTGCACTAATTACTCACAGTCTTTGTTCTGAACAAAAAGGTTTCTGGCGCAATCTAGGCAGATGCGACGCGCACGAGCAGCAATGTGATCGTTGAATGAATGCCCTCCTCCTCATCTCTCAGCTCTTATAGGAGGCACCAAACCAAACGATGCTAGGGAATGCCCCGAGAAACAACTTGAGTCTGCAATGTGGCCACCAAAGATGTTCCCACGGTGGTTCGGCTTGCTACGTATTTATTGATTTAATTATATGTTAATAGATTTTGACGTACCGTTAGCTTCATACAATTCTAGTGATAATTCCCATCCTTTTGCTATCCTGGGAAACCTCCAAATATGAGAATTATGGCTCAATTCCCGTGGTGTGGTGAACATGTCTGCTCCCGCTTTAAAATATTGTTAGGGTGGCGCTAGGACTTCCCATAACAAAATCTTATGTCTCTTTCTCTCTTCCACATATATTCTTCCTCACTCGTACTCAGCCACACCCTGCCTGGGAAATTACCTTCAGAATTCCCGCGCTCTGTATAGCATCACGCCCTCACAAGCGGCGTCATGTTGCGCAATACTATTACTGCGATAAATATCCATTCTCATGATTAAACAGAATGGTACAATATGCCCCTGGTATTCTATAACCTCAGAGTTCGCTGTACCCTTGGGTCACTGGGTGGAGTTTTAGATTCAAAATGATCGCTCGCCTCTTCTTCTAGTGCTAAATTTGGCTTATTCTGGCACACTTCAACCGAAGTTACCCCTGTCATCGCTGCAACCACCTAGACGACCAACACTGCCATACGGGGATCCTCCTCGTTCCTGCTCTACAATACAAGGCCTTTGATTAATTACCACCCACGCGGAGCGCTGCTTCGGACCTTGTCGTGGCTAAACCACTTATGAAAACTTTGCCTGGTCCGACGCAGCGCCCAGTTCGTGGCTTAGGACCCATAAGACATTCTGCTGCCGTTGCTAACATTAACTAACCGCTCACATACATAAGAGATCAAGCAACATGACGAAGTGTGGTGGTGAAAAATACCCACCAGATAAGCCCCCTCCCATACAGATCAGGTCAGATCTAAAGCGGAGAGATCTCATACAACGAATACAAGAGACTGTCACCAACAAAAGCTTCACAGTTACTCCAACAAGAGACGGCGCAAACGTGAAGTTGGTCACGCATGGGGACTATTTCAAGGTAACCTATTTTTTAAACACAAAACAGATAAATTACTACACTTTTACCACCCGGAAAAACATCACAAAGGAACTTGTTGTCAAAGGTCTACAATTAGACATGACACCACAAGAAATAGAAGAAGACCTCACAGACAAAGGCTACACTAATATACATATCATGCAGATGTAAAAAACAACATCACGCACAGAAGGCAAACCTACCAAAACACTAATGCCATTATCCATAATCACCTACCCACCCACACAGGTTAACGCAGGGTTACCACAACTTGAGCACATACTCAGAATACCCGTCAAGCTTGAGGACAGAAAACCCCCCACAGAGGTGCACAGAGTTTTGCAGTGCTTTAACTGTCAAGGGTTCGGTCACGCACGCACAGGGTGTCACATGACCCCGAAATGCGTTCAGTGCGCCGGCCCTCATAAACCCAACGTATGTACTGTCACCAAAACAGATGAGCTGCTCTGTGCCAACTGTGGGGAACACGGACACCCTGTGTCCTGCCTGTATCAGATACGTACAGAAACGCTTCCCACCTTCAACTACGAAAACAAACGACACAGAAACACTCACACCAACAGTAACAACACTGCTACTAAGACCAGCACTGACCAACCTACAAACAGATTCGCCCTTCTGGCACCTGAAGAAAATACAGAAGAAGATGTAGATGAACATACAAACACAGCAATCTCTCAAGACTACGAGAAAGATTACCCACCACTAGGCAACTCACCACCACATCTCGCAACTACAGCAAAGCTGCTAAACAAGATCGAGAGCGACGCATAAAACACCAACGTGACTCACCCCAACCCCAGACACACGAGTGACGCGCACCCCCTCAACTAACACATCCGAGCCCCACTATCACTCACAAATTCACCAAGATGAGATTTCCCCCAGACACCCCACAAGACATAAGATACTTAATTGAAGATACACAAGCTCACATGAACCTGCTCATATTTACTACAGTTACGGCCATAAATTCCATACTGAATACACTACTACAGCTGACTCTCACACTTACGAGCAACATGGCTAGACGACCCCTTAAAATAACCACATGGAATGCTAACGGCCTTAACGACCCCGCAAAAAACGCAAGCATTACCTCACGGAACACAACATAGACATTCTACAAGCACAAGAAACTAAACTAAAACCCAACAAACGCTTTCACATACCACAATACTCAATATATAGAACATAGAGGGATGGAGACGGTGGTGGGACTATGACCGCGATCAGAAGGTGCATTTCCCACAGCCAAATCTACCTACCAGACACACGTACACTTGAAGTCACAGCCATACAACTACATAACAGACACGAAACTCTAACAATCATATCAGCCTACTTACTCCCTGGAAAAAGATTATATACAACAGATTTGACCTACTATTAGACTACCCACACGTAATACTAGCTGGAGACCTCAACAGTAAACACACTAACTGGAACAGTAAAGTAATAAACCCACATGGAAGCACACTACGAAATCACAGCATACAACACAACTACCTCGTGATCGCCCCACTAGAACCTACCTTCTACTGGTGGCGACGCGGTACACTACACTCAGACACTAATGACATCGCCCTACTCAAAAACATACCTTACAATACAAAAATTGACACAATGCAACAACTACGCTCAGATCACAGACCAGTATTACTTGAAATAGGCATTAAAAACACCAACGCAACACACACAAGGTCATCAACACCAAACTCATAGACTGGGACACTTACACTACACAACTCGAACAAATTACGGACCTCAACCCCATACCACTCCTCACAACTACAGAGAACATTGACTCTGCCATTACCTTATTCACAAACATTCTACTCACTGCAGCCAAAGCAAGCACCACAACACGACATACCACACAAAGCACCCTCCCAGCACACCTCATACAACTAATACATGAGAAAAACAGAGCCCGCACCACATTTCAACGAACCCGAACACTCCAAAGTAAAATAAATTTTAACCGCCTACACTCCAAAACTAAAAGAGAACAAGTTAAACACCTCAACAACACCTGGACAGAAAAACTTCCTAAAATAACCACACAAAATTATAACGATAATAATAATCTAAACAACCTCTGGAAAACCACTAAAATCTCCATTAAATCAAATCTCCCCCCCCCCTCCCTCTAACAAAGCCTGTCGGCACTAAAATCACTTCCGATCTTGAAAAATCAGAACTTCTAGCAGACACACTAAAAGAATACTTTAAACCTAATGAAAACAGAACAAACCAACAACATGATAACACCGTCAATGTCATAATCCGCAACTTCCTCCTCACTCCTAATCACTCAGCTGTCCCCCCATTTAAACCAATGGAAACCAAAAACATTATTAAGAAATTATCAAACAATAAAGCCCTTGGCCAAGATGAGATCCCAGCTCCCCTACTAAAACATCTAGACGCAAAAATGATCAATTTTCTAACACAAATTTCCAATGCCATGTTAATACTAGAGTACTTTCCGCAACAGTGGAAAGTCGTTAACTACCGACCCATTAGTCTACGAAGTATCATCTCTAAAGTCTTCGAAAACTAATATGTTCACGAATTAAAGACACTATAAATAATAACTTAATACACGAACAGTTCGGGTTCAGACAAAATCACTCCACTACACAGCAATTACTCCGAGTGACAGAAACCATAACACACGGCTTTCAACACAAACAAGGAACACTAGCCATATTCCTGGACCGAGTACATCACCCCAGCCTCATATACAAATTAATTAAATTACACTTACAACCCTCATACATTAAACTCATACACAACTACTTCACGAACCGATCTTTCTACATCACTACACATGGTAAGAACTCTTCTACAAGACCAATATATGCTGGAGTGCCCCAGGGTAGTATTTTAGGACCAATCCTGTTCCTCCAGTATATAAACGACATACCACGCACAAACAACACACTAACTGCAATACACGCCGACGACACTGCCATTATGGCAAAAAGCCGAAACCCAGACATAGCTACACAACACATACAACAACACCTACTCAGACTCAAACCCTGGCTCACCAACTGGAAAATACAAGTCAACTTACAGAAAACCAAAGCAATATACTTCACACGGAAACACAGAAAACCTCACCAACACCTCACACAATACAACCAACCAATACAACAAGTACACAGTCGAAAGTACCTAGGAATAACACTAGACTCTAGGATTAACCCACAAGAACACATTACTAACACCATCCAGCGAGCTAGGCAACATACATTAATACACAAAAACAGTTCACTATCACAGAAAAACGTCAAGCTCATTTACACCACATTTATACGACCAGTTCTTACATACGCATACCCTGCTATAGGCTTCATTTCTATCAAAAATATACGACGACTACAAAGCATACAGAACTTGCTATTACACTTGGAAGTAAAAGACTACTCAGTCCCCATTGTACAACTACATAACATTACAAAGGTGCCATACATATTAGACTACGTCCACTCCCAAACTACCAAATTCTACAACACCGCACAACAACACGACAACCCTCTAATTAATATACTAGGCCAATACGACCCAGACAGAACCGAAAAACTCTACAGACGGCCTGAACACATACTTGCAGTAAAAGACACCCTCACCAACCCAGACAAATAACATCAGACCGAACAACACACACAACATAGCTAACTAACACAAAGATAAGGACCCTTGCGTCCTCTGCTACACTGCCCTCCCCAAACTGGAGACCGGAACTGGGGCGGAGTGCCCACTATGAAGATACTGCGCATACACTACCACCGCACACTTACACTAACAACTGAATACTCAGCATACTTGTGTAAGTCACTGCATAATGACGTCGGCTAAGTCTCTCAGCAAACTTCCCAACGCAGGGAGTGTGGCTTGTTTCTGAATGGATAACCATCAGAACAACCACAGCCGACACACACTTAAAAATCTGCTGTGTCAGCCTACTGAATATTAACCGACGTCCTGGTCACACACACACAGCCATCTACGCCGACGACACCGCTAACCTTGCAAAAAGCCATAAACCAGAAAACGCCACACAAAATATACAAGAACACCTGACACTACTGGAACCATGACTCATTAAGTGGAAAATAGCGGTCAACATTAACAAAACTAAAGCCCTATCCTTCACCCGACGCCACATAAGACCCACACAACAATTCACTATTCACAACCAACACACTGAATGGACACAAACTCATCCATATGTTGGGGTCACTCTCGATTCCTGACTGACACTAACCCAACATGTACAAAATACAATATATAAGGCCAAAGGTGTAATACTCACTTTATACCCCCTCATACACAGAAGCAGCACTCTATCTCAGAAAAACACAGTGCTCATCTACACCACTGTCATTAGGCCTATCCTAACATACGCCATCCCTGCAATAGGTACTATCTCCATAACAAATCTCAGAAAACTACAAAATATACAAAATTGGCTACTTCGTCTATCAGTAAAATACCAAATAATAGGCACCACAGACATCCATACAAGAACTCAAGTACCATATCTAATAGACTAATCAATGACCATCACTAAAAACTTTTACCGACAAACACAAAATCACACTAACCCACTCATACAACAATTAGGAAACTACGAAGCTCATCCTCAAGACAAGCTAACACGACGCCTTAAGTACATCCTCATTGTTAAAGACATCCTAAAGAACAGATAAAGTAAAGCAAATAGGACAGAAATTTTAAACCATGACCACACTCCTTAATACCAAAACTACTTTTACAACAGCCGTTTTTATATCCTCTGCTCCTACATGGAGCAATTAGCAAACTGGCGGCAATTAACATCGTCTGAGCCTGATATATGCATATACTAACACGCATGCTGTACTTAAATCAACAACAGCACACTCTCAGTGTAATGTAATTACAATAGATTACAAAATGTCAGTCACTGCTAAAAGACACAGATACATGCCTTTACCCAAACAAGGTACATATAGGCGTGGTTGAAGATTGGATGGGTTACCATACCACCTCAATCACATATCTGCAACACATATTCCTGTGTCAGCCATACACTAAGCGAATATTCATACGTGAACCATTCAAATGCATTCCTAAATAGTTACTCACAATAATTAAGCTAAACACAACCCGTAAAACATCAAGCAATAATATGCGTGGCCATCCATTGGTTGGGTGACCAAACGTCCACAACTTACACTCCTCAAATCAAATCAAATCATTAAATAATTCAAAACCCTAAAACCATTATACACTACAACCTAAAATTCATCTTCACATTTACAGGCTGGGTGAGGAGCGTTAAATCGCACCGGGACCAGCAATTTTACCCAAACCCCTCTTCCCGGCGGGAGGGGGGTGGGGCTTTTAAATTTCTAATGGTATAACCCCCGGGCGCCTGAATCACAGCCACCACCAGTGACAGAGGCGACTTTGCCCCTGTTTCTTCGCCATTGAAGGAGCAAATTTGTCTGTCCGCTGCCCATCGGACAAACCCTCTCCCGGGGCATTCGCTTGCTTTTTGCCGTGGGAGGCACCACTTTAAAATACGTTTGCCTGAAGCAACGATGCCCGAGTACAGGGACTCCCGAGCCTCGCTAGGTCCGCCCCATCAGGGCGTTAGACTTCCCCTCCCTCCCCAACCGCCGGCACTAGGGCCCTTGGCGTAACCGATAGCTTGGTGCAAGTAGGTAGGTAGGCACACAACAGATAGCTCACCATACATGGGTAGTCACACACACTCTACACAGCCAGAATGCCAAACCCTGGCCCTCCGACACCAAAAGTAGTAGAGAATAGCTGCGTCGAGATGGATCGAGTAGCTTCGCCCGGTGACCACTCTGCTGCACATGACCCAACCAAGGATAGGGATAAGCAAATCAAAACTATATTAGAATCAACCGCCAAGCCAGAGGGACGGCGAATGATAAGCCAGGACCACCAGAGTCCTTCAAGCACTGAAAGTAGCTCCGAGGCACAGCTCACTTCTGCCACTATAAGCAAAATGCAGCCACAGGAAAAAGAAATCACTAAGAAGCAACGTGAAACAACTGAAGGCAATGACAAAAGAAAAAATACCGCCGCCGAGGGACAATCCCGCCCACTAGCAGCTCCACCAAAGCCGCAAAAGAGGAATGACAGACTGGACGAACCACATAAAATTAAGTCGCGAAGCACGTACAAAGCTCTGCAAAGAAAGCCCAAAATCAAGACCCACCTGAGAATCACTCCAGCAATCAAGAACGAAGATCGAACCCAATAAGTAACAATCTCCAAAAGAAGAAAATAAACAAACAAGCAACAGCCGCAATAACCAGCAATAGAGAAAACCAAACAGCAGACGAATACATCAAAGAAAAGTACCCAATAGACCCTACATCAGCACTTCAACAAATAACAGAGACTCAGTTAAAAACTTCAGGTCTATCAAAAACAAACGTAAAGGGGTACATAAAACCTCTCCAACAGCACTTCATCCGAGGGAGAAAAAATGTACGTATAAACAGACGCCAAACAGAACAGAGGGACAATTTACAAAGCGCCCAGAAAACATACAGCCAAACCCCATCCCTCAACGGCTCCACCAGCAAAAATTAGAACAAGTAACCGCTTCCAAAGCCTTGACGATGTATCTACCATTAGCAATGACAGTGAACCTGACACAACCCCAGGACCCTCATTAAGACAAAGAATCACCCCGCTGCCAATCACAATACAGAGTGACAACTGCCCGTCGTACGAGAGAAGGAAAAAGTTCAACGACCAATTTCAGGACTGATTTCAAGCCCGGCGCCTAGTCAAAGGAGCAATAAAGTACCCATTTGAACACATGAGCGACTACAACAAGGCCATATCAATGCTCACTGAAGAAAAAGTGGACTTTTACACTTTCTCCTCAACAACTGTCGAAACTACACAAGTGGTAATTAGAAAATTGCCTATTGACACAAGACCCACCGACGTTGCTGAAGCAGTGACAGCAGTGGTTCAACTCACGAAGTCATACTCTGTAGAAGGGGACAACGGGGAAGACCGAACTATTAGAGTACGACAACCCATGCCGCTCTATGCAGTTCGTCTTGAAAACACTCCACAAGCCAAAGAAATCTACAACCGAAACTCCTTATTGGACTACTATATAGAGGTGGAAAGATACCGTAACCCCACAGGCCCCCCACAATGCAAACGCTGTCAACTGCCAGGTCACACTCAGCGTGATTGTCAGATGACTCCAAGATACGCAAGGTGCCCTGGTAAGCACTCTACAAAAGATTGCACACTAACCGACTGGACTAAATTCCAGTGCTGGCATTGTGGCGGTAACCACACGGCCATCTATAAAGGCTATAAGACGCTTGTAACAGCCAAAAACCGCAGCATCTCAGGAACCAAACAGGACAGACCAAGGAAAAATGTAACAGCACACGCCCAACCGCGCAAACACCAAAGGACAGCTACCCACGACGCGCCAGACATCTACCACGAGGAGCAAATACCCCCTCCCCTCACCGTACCACAGAATGAAAATGATGAAGACAGCACATCCCACTCAGAACGCTCTGCAATACTACCTGTGACTGGAACATTAAGATTACCACCACTGGTCAGCTCCAATGTACAACTTTCCGACGACCAAGATGAAGCAAGACAACAGCTATTTAATCTACCCCTTCATGAACAGTTTAATCTCTTCTCGGAACGGCTCTACTCCTCTGGAATAGCAGCACAAATAAATGACATGTTGTTTAATATATTATACCCACCAGAAAATCGCACAAGCGCCCAAGTAGCTCTACAGTACATATTTCTCACTCATGGCAGCAGGAGGCAGTAAAAGAAACCCATAATATGATCGCCAGTTGCGTATTCTAATACGGAACCCAGATTGTATCCAATCGAGAAAAATCTAATTCATCCAAATCCTTAAGGAACAGGAAATAGACGTTGCCTTGCTACAGGAAACTTGCCTCAAGGAAAATAATAAATTCAGAATCCCTGTCTACAAAACCTACCGGGACGATAGGCCAGGTGCAAAAGATAAAGGAGGCACAACCGTGTTGATTAAGCACTACTTAAAACATGACCGCATTTTCATCCCAACCTTCTACACCATGGAAACAACAGCAGTAAACATTCAAACTGCAACAGGACCGTTATTACTTATATCCACGTGTAAATCACCAGCCAAAAAACTATTCCATTCATATCTATAGTCTATCTTCATAGTAAGCGTCTTTTTGGACGACCGGAGGTGTGGCCTGGCCTCGAGTGCGAGGAACTATGGGAGCGTTAGCGCTGGTAGTGGGGGAAGAACTTGATCCTTTCCTCCAGGTGACCCAGTCGAGTTCAGGCAGCGGACGTAGATCAGGGAGCTGATTGAAGTAGTGTTGAAAGCTTGCCATGTGTTACTCCGCCCGGTCCAAGCACAAAATGTTCTCGGGTCGGGATAGTCATAATGCAATGGCACATCGGTGTACATACACCACACTAACCCAAATGTGTAGGAATTATTTAATATGATAAACTAGTGAAAATAAAGTAAAACTCTACATTTTGCAAATCGCGTCTTACATTTCAATTGTGTGCGTTAAACCTTGTCAATTAACTACACAGGCCTTTGAGCACGAAAATACTTCGTATTTTCCGTAGTATTGAACCCTTGACTTACCGTTCCATCGTTGGTCGGCGACAGCTGCTACAGTAGAGCAATATTGAACTCTTAAATCTTGGGGTCGTTGCGGGAATATTCGGTCACGATCTTAACCAAACAATGGGGTTCAGAAGAGAGCCTAACTACTTGAAATGAGGAGCAAATATGTGCTTACTAACTTTTATTAAATTCTTAATGGCACAAAAAAAATTATTTGTATAAATTCTTGACAACAATTTTATTAATTATTCATTATTAAATGTTTCAAACGCAGTCACATGGCATAGCGTCTATATTTTCTTTTACCATATCGAATAATTTGCTTCGGTGAAAGTAGGAATATCGTAAATTAGTGGACGGCAAAACAAAAAAAGTGAAAGGAAAACCTGAAAAATCGCGCACCTATTAATCCAAATGATAAATGAGAATTAATCCAAACGATCCGTGGAAAATCTGACCTTCAGCAAATAGAACGCCTGATTTACTCTCAATTAAGGTTATCCACCAGTCGAATACCCTTTCGGATACGGAACACCCGCCAAGTGGACCCTTAATCGAACCAAATTGACTATAAGTTGCTTTGGATAGGTTGCGAAATATTGGAAAGCATGGTGTTCACTACAAGTTAACAGCAGCATTCACAATTGAAACAAAATTCCACCATGTATTTGTCATTTCATGACACACTTAAGTGATGAAATAAACCCGATGCTAAACGTGCATCACCCAAACAGCTGTTCAGAAGGAACCAACAACAACACGATCCGCGAGGATCTTACGTTACGTCGTTCTGAAGTAACAAAGCTGCGAAATGCAGGAAACACTTACTCATCACGCATTTAGAAGAAATGCCAAACACTGAAGTTCATTAAAAAGTGATAAATCACTTGAAAGATATTATAAAACCGACTTTCAGGTTATGAAGGTTACGTTACGCGTAATAAAATTACAAGTCCACAGAGAAAAAATACACAAAATACAGAATTATTTCCTACTTAACAATGACTACCATCACGGATCCATCTACTTTTGTTTGTCCCAACACACTACCTTCAAAGCTATCAATTGATCGAACTCAACTACGCATAAAAATGAAAGAACGACAAAGATTGAAAATAAAATATATTACTAGCTGACGAATCGAATCGACATTCGTAACTCAAGTATCACACTAATACGTTGAGTGTCAACATGCACACTGCCAAAGCAAAAATGGACATCATAACGACAAAACAGTTAGGTCCGTAAAATAAAATAAAATAAAATACCGAAGTTATTTGGACTCAAACACGAATGGAGAACTACAGAAAAATATTCAATCACCGTTAGCTCAGTACCCAATGTTGGACAATCCTCATATGCACGCCGTCAGTGATTCTATAATCTTGAATAAACGCCTTCCAGCGATTGAGAGCTGAGCGCAAGTTGGGCCTCATTATTACCGATCTAACACTCTTCACATTTCGTATATTACTGCAGATGCTACCATCGCCCAGGTCACTTCGCAAAAACATCAAATCTAAGACTTCAGTACGTACAGCTGACATCCCAGACCTATCGTCGGGCCTAACACTAACCTCTATGTACACGTACTGTCTTAATCCTATCGTTGAGCGTGAACTAGGACGTCTCATCATCAGTATACTCCTAAGATAACATGTGACGTCCTAAGTGTATTGTCGGGCGGAAACTGGGTCATATACGCTTTCCCTAGCATATAAGGCGAAATCGTTATTTCAAACAAACTCTGATATCTTTAGCTGTAAATCTGATCGAAACGAATAACACACAACGAAACAACTCTACCCACAGAGCGAACGCAAGTCGGAAAATGCAGTAAGTCTCTATCTTGTTACAAAAAAAAAAATAAAAAAAAAACGTGAACTTGAAAATAAATGTCGCGTAGCGAACAATCCCCCACCTCAAACAGGATCTCGGCATGCGCAATGAAGTTTAGGAGAAAATAATATCTTCCAACACACGTCTAACAATCAGTGGATGTCGTAAAAATAATAATCATCACCACCGCAGAGATCCATACTATAATTCTTAGGGTGAGGCCCTCAGATCGCCTACCGTCATTTTTCAAACTTTCATATCCATGACTATCCAGTGAAACAAAACAAACATATCGCTTTAAAACGTCCAATATCTATTTCACAAATGCTCCGATTTACTGATAAATTACCGCCTTGTAATTTATGAACTTTACTAATTGGAAACTCGTCATTACAGTCAAACAACACCAACCGTGTATACAAAATGCTCTTCTATCCTCGAGGTCATATTATTCTAACATTCATTACTGACTTTACGTAACTAGTCACTTGAAATTTTACTACCAAGAGTAACCATTTTCACGAAATCGTTTTCACTTGGGATCTTATCTGAAATTTACTGTGCTTCGCACAATAATTATCTCGGACCGACCTTCTCCAGGTCCCAGCTTTCGGATTGTTAGCTGAATATACTACAGCCTGCCACATACATCTCACATTTAATATACAGCCTGTCTCAAAAATCCTTCCTCGGCAAATATAACCTATCTCAAAAACTCTTTTTTTTTTGCTAGGGGCTTTACGTCGCGCCGACACAGATAGGTCTTATGGCGACGATGGGATAGGAAAGGCCTAGGAGTTGGAAGGAAGCGGCCGTGGCCTTAATTAAGGTACAGCCCCAGCATTTGCCTGGTGTGAAAATGGGAAACCACGGAAAACCATTTTCAGGGCTGCCGATAGTGGGATTCGAACCTACTATCTCCCGGATGCAAGCTCACAGCCGCGCGCCTCTACGCGCACGGCCAACTCGCCCGGTCAAAAACTCTTCCTCGGCAAATATAGCCTATCTCAAAAATTCATTCTCCCCGCCTTCTCATGGCGGTATTACGTAAAATCCAGGCTCCCTTTTGCCTTCAACATTTCTACCACTCTCATCTCCACATATATAAATTCTTCGCTCTCAATCCATTTTTCTTATATTTCAAGACCTTTTTCAAATCTCAATCCTCTTGTGAAGAACAACAACTTTTATTTTAAAAAACTGTTAATTTTACTGTTATTACAACTTTCCGACCTCGAGAATACAACAACAGACCGTGATTTTCCATATTATCGACATACACGATGTCACAAAATTTTACTTCCCATGAATAAAACATAACTTTATCGGATTTCACTGGAAATTTTCTGAACGCCCGCAATCCTTGTAGAACATACTTGTAAAATCCACATTTAACATAGGAAATTTTTTATCCCGTGGTAGAAATTATTATTATTATTATTATTACTATTATTATTGTTTTTGTTGTACCGGGCGGTACACCTCCGCGACGCAAGTTCAAATCTTGCGCCAGTTGAAACTTCTCTACTGGAGAAACTTGGAATTTTAACTACTGAACTAATTCCACGGTTATTCAAAAGATGTCACTGAGTGTTTTTGATTTGCCTTTGTTTTTCAACGATTAAGGAGTGTAGACAATCTCTAACAGATGTCTCTACCAAAAACTATGATAACGCACTCTGGTGTAAAGGAATGTACTCTCCTGAAGAAATATTGTATTCCTAAGTTTTGCTTTTACTAAATTTTGTTCTGTGGTTTGTGGGTTGGCAACAGTTATCCTTTCTTTCCGCCTGTTTTGAATTTAACCAGTCACTAATTTTTGTAATTAATTTCTGACCAATAGTGTCTTTCTTTTTCGATGTTGATGTGTAACTTTTAGCCATCCAATTAAATTGAGGGGGTGTGTCTACTCATTCCTGAAAGGTCTCGAATTTTCCACGAGGGTATAAAAACTGCTGATTTTCTTGTCTTCGTGCCACTAGTATAACATCTAACTCTGTGTGTGAATATGTAGCAGGGGCGGAAAGCGCCTCTTTCTTCAAGCAGCAGTTCTTCAACAAGGTAATGGCCTGTTAACATCTTTATTTCTTGCTAGCTCAGCAGTTTAACTCTCGGAGAAGGTTCGAATCCTATAATATGTAACCCAT
Organism: Anabrus simplex; assembly: GCF_040414725.1. Taxonomy (NCBI): domain Eukaryota; kingdom Metazoa; phylum Arthropoda; class Insecta; order Orthoptera; family Tettigoniidae; genus Anabrus; species Anabrus simplex. Next base: position 444,656,158 of record NC_090268.1, on the reverse strand, counting down.
CTTTTAAAAATGTAAATTCCTTTTCTATCTATGTAATATCTACAAATATCTTTTACTGTAAAGCGGGGATAGAGAGTGCTTCACCCTCTCGAACTCCCCTTCATTTTGAAATGGAGGTGACTACGTTTTCATAACCGTTCTTCTCTTTAATGTAGTAACGTTTTCTCATACGGGTCACCTCCCTAGATTGGGATTAGCCCCTGTATTATCGGCCTAGCGCCACATAGGTTTCAAGACAAAAACTTGTGTAGGAGTGCAAGTTATCGCCTCCATTCAATTTTGTATTTTGGGCCATTTACTTAACCCGTTTTGTTTTCCTTCCAGCGAAGGCCCGGTAGATTGTGTACGAGGTACCCCTGAGTAGTATAATTGGATGGTTCTGCGGCCTCCTCCTCCTCCGGCTCTCGGGAGAGGCCTCCTCCTCCCGCGGGAAATTTGAATTTTGGCGGGAAATTTGAATTTTGGCGCGAGATTTGAATTTGTAAACAAATCCACGTGCTTTTTGACAGCTGTCATCGACAACAACGCATCGCTAACCTCAGTACTGCCATCTTGACGGGCCTAAACCTCAGTAGTGCCAACTTAACCTAACTAGCTCGAGATAAACAAAGCCACGTGCTTTTTGACAACCACGTGCTTTTTGACAGATTTGTAAACAAAGCCACGTGCTTTTTGACAGAAAACAACGCATCGCAAACCTCAGTACTGCCATCATGACGGGCCTAAACCTCAGTAGTGCCAACTTAACCTAACTAGCATGAGGTAAACAAAGCCACGTGTTTTTTGACAGCCACGTTCTTTTTGACAGATTTGTAAACAAAGCCACGTGCTTTTTGACAGACAACAACGCATCGCTAACCTCAGTACTGCCATCTTGACGGGAATAAACCTCGGTGGTACCAACTTAACCTAACTAGCGAGAGGTAAACAAAGCTACGTGCTTTTTGACAGCCACATGCTTTTTGACAGCTGCCATCCGCCATCTTTGAGCACCGTGCTGCCCTCTTTCGTCACCTGTCATCGGCAGTGCTGCCATCTTGACGGGTCTAAACCTTAGTGCTACCAACTTAACCTAACTAGCGCGAGGTAAACAAAGCCACGTGTTTTTTGACAGCCGTCATCCGCCATCTTTAATCTATAGAGCACAGTGCTGCCCTCTTTAGCTACTTACCTTTGAGGCGGATAATTTGAAAAATGCTTTTTGACAGCAGCCATATTGCATCGCAAACCTCAGTGCTGCCCTCTTTAGCTAGATACCTGTGGTAGCAGACAATTCTACGTGACAGCAGCCATCTTTAATCAAGAGAGCACCGTGCTGCCCTCTATGTGGTGGCGGCAAATTGAAAAATTCCACGTGCTCTTGTTTGGAAACAAACTCACGTGCTTTTTTGACAGCTACCATCCACCATCTTTAATCAACAGAGCACAGTGCTGTACTCTTTAGCTAGATACCTTTGAAATGTGGTGGCGGCAATTTGAAAAATTCTATGTGCTCTTGTTCGGAAACAAAGCTACGTGCTTTTTTTGACAGCTGTCATCCGCCATCTTTAATCAATAGAGCACTGTGCTGCTATCATGCGGGCAATTTCGTTAGCTGTCATCCGCCATCTTTAATCCAGAGAGAACAGTGCTGCCCTCTATGTGGTGGCGGCAAATTGAAAAATTCCACGTGCTCTTGTTTGAAAACATACTCACGTGCTTTTTTGACAGCTGTCATCCGCCATCTTTAATCCAGAGAGAACAGTGCTGCCCTCTATGTGGTGGCGGCAAATTGAAAAATTCCACGTGCTCTTGTTTGAAAACATACTCACGTGCTTTTTTGACAGCTGTCATCCGCCATCTTTAATCCAGAGAGAACAGTGCTGCCCTCTATGTGGTGGCGGCAAATTGAAAAATTCTACGTGCTCTTGTTTGAAAACATACTCACGTGCTTTTTTGACAGCTGTCATCCGCCATCTTTAATCCAGAGAGAACAGTGCTGCCCTCTATGTGGTGACGGCAAATTGAAAAATTCCACGTGCTCTTGTTTGAAAACATACTCACGTGCTTTTTTGACAGCTGTCATCCGCCATCTTTAATCCAGAGAGAACAGTGCTGCCCTCGATGTGGTGACGGAAAATTCCTCGTAGAAACAAAGCCATGTGCTTTTTTGTCAGCTGTCAACCGCCATCTTTAATCACCGTGCTGCCCTGTGACGGCAAATTCCACGTAGAAACAAAGCCATGTGCTTTTTTGACAGCTGTCATCCGCCATCTTTAATCACCGTGCTGCCCGGTGACGGCAAATTCCACGTGCTCTTGTTTGGAAACAAAGCTTTTAATCCAGAGAGAACAGTGCTACCCTGGTGGCGGTAAATTCCACGTGCTCTTGTTAGTTCGTGATTTAAAATCTAAGCTAGCTGTAAATCCCCGATTCTCGACAGATTCTTAATCCGAGTTGTCAGGAAGGGCAACCAAGAGCTTAGATACTACTAGTTTTGCATCAGGGAGGGCGACTAGTCTTAAAACAAATTCTTGCGATTTAAAATCTTAGTTTTACGTCAGGAAGGACATCCGGCCGTAAAACAATAGTTCGTTATTTAAAATCTAAGAAGTGCATCTAGCTGTAAATCCCCGATTCCCCGTGTTAGACGTTGTAAAACAGATTCTTAATCCGAGTTGTCAGGAAGGGCAACCGGTCGTAAAACTATGGTGTATGAGGTTAGATACTGCTAGTTTTGCATCAGGAAGGACAACTCAACACATTCATGTGATTTAAACACATTTTTATCCCCAAGAGAATCGAACCCGAGACTACCGGGTGAGAGGCATGCATACTGTAGGCTATAGATTTGTTCTACAGTCCTCGAAGTATCGGCACAGTCATTCTGAGCGAGTTGTGTGGAATGCGTGTGTTAGCTGAAATTGTACACGTATCTTCCGGCTCGACCTTGAGCGAGGACACTGATAAGCGGCTTGTAACTCGCGAACGTCTTCTTAGCTGAGTACCATTCAAGCTCTTAAAACACAGTACTAATTAAGGTTGTAAAATATTCTGAAATAGTCCTCCTCTGTAGTGCAGTAGTTAGCTGCTACCCTCGGAGGTCCGAGGTCGATTCCTGGCTCTGCCACGGAATGTGTAGCATTTAGCCTATGTAAGTTCCTAACGTAAACTATCATGATTGTACGGAGAGGTTAAAACACACACAGTGCCTACTCCTATCGAAAGAACCTGCACGGTACCGGCATGTAGGCTTCTCCTGGTGAAGGAGCTTGCACATGGTTTAACGCCTCCTATCAACAGCCCTTACTTAATGCTGGCTTTTTTGCACACCCCGCCTCACACCATAGTTTTATACGACCGGCTGCCCTTCCTGACTAGGATTTTAAATCGCAGTATACGTGATAAATTTGTTGTAGCGGGTTTTATAAGTAGATATCCCGGTACCGATACATAGCCTACTCCACTGAAGAAGCCTGCACAAGGCTTATTGCCTCCATCCGACAAATGAATCAGCATCAACACTCTTGTACTCAAAAAATCATTTTCGAAGGAGTCTGGACAAGGTTTAACGTCCCCATCAACAGCCCTTACTTATTGCTAGCTTTTTTGCACACCCCGCCTCACACCATAGTTTTATACGACCGGCTGCCCTTCCTGACTAGGATTTTAAATCGCAGTATACGTGATAAATTTGTTGTAGCGGGTTTTATAACTAGATATCCCGGTACCGATACATAGCCTACTCGACTGAAGAAGCCTGCACAAGGCTTATTGCCTCCATCCGACAAATGAATCAGCATCAACACTCTTGTACTCAAAAAAATCATTTTCGAAGGAGTCTGCACAAGGTTTAACGTCCCCATCAACAGCCCTTACTTATGGCTAATATCCCGGTACCGATACATAGCCTACTCCACTGAAGAAGCCTGCACAAGGCTTATTGCCTCCATCCGACAAATGAATCAGCATCAACACTCTTGTACTCAAAAAATCATTTTCGAAGGAGTCTGCACAAGGTTTAACGTCCCCATCAACAGCCCTTACTTATTGCTAGCTTTTTTGCACACCCCGCCTCACACCATAGTTTTATACGACCGGCTGCCCTTCCTGACTAGGATTTTAAATCGCAGTATACGTGATAAATTTGTTGTGGCGGGTTTTATAACTAGATATCCCGGTACCGATACATAGCCTACTCGACTGAAGAAGCCTGCACAAGGCTTATTGCCTCCATCCGACAAATGAATCAGCATCAACACTCTTGTACTCAAAAAAATCATTTTCGAAGGAGTCTGCACAAGGTTTAACGTCCCCATCAACAGCCCTTACTTATTGCTAGCTTTTTTGCACACCCCGCCTCACACCATAGTTTTATACGACCGGCTGCCCTTCCTGACTAGGATTTTAAATCGCAGTATACGTGATAAATTTGTTGTAGCGGGTTTTATAACTAGATATTCCGGTACCGATACATAGCCTACTCGACTGAAGAAGCCTGCACAAGGCTTATTGCCTCCATCCGACAAAAATGAATCAGCATCAACACTCTTGTACTCAAAAAAATCATTTTCGAAGGAGTCTGCACAAGGTTTAACGTCCCCATCAACAGCCCTTACTTATTGCTAGCTTTTTCTGCACACCCCGCCTCACACCATAGTTTTATACGACCGGCTGCCCTTCCCGACTAGGATTTTAAATCGATATCCCGACATAGCCTACTCCTACCGAAGAAGGCAGCTTAACGCCTCCATCCAACAAATGAATCACACTCAAACACTCTTCAATCATTCTCGCTACTTCGGAAGATAGCGGGTTCGAACTGGAAGCCGTAAATGCTAGGCGAGGGGCCTGCGCGATCGTCATTACATGATCTAGCTTTAGCTCAATACCTACAGGTAAGGAATACCGCGTATGTACCCTCGAGAAGTCGAGGATCACACGCTAACTTTCCAAGGATCGAACTCTTAAATTCTGACACCTCGGTATCAACAGGAGGTTTGAATACGTCAGCCTGCAGGTAGGAGCTCTTGTTTGCATTCGTTCCGACTGTACCGCAGTTGTCAGCTCAGCGATTATCATATCCGCTTGGTAACAAGCAGAATATTTAGCCGCTGCAGTCTGCGCGAAGTGCTCACAGTTCTCTGTATGCGTTTATTACGTACACACACATCTCCCGTCTGCAGTGAATATTATTCTTCAGCCTTTATCTTAAGGTAAGGTAGAACTGTTAATTACCTTTTTTTATTTGCAAAGCAACTTCTACGCTAGACATCTACATTCATATATGTTTGTTCTTTTTTTAGGTACCGTTCGAAAGTACGCAACAATTTTATTCATCCGAGTAACAGTCTGCAGCACGTGCATTTTTTAAAAAGGTATGTTTTCGAACTTTGAGTTGTAAAGATAACTAGGTTAGATGATGCACCCTACACTACATTCATATATGTTTCTTCTTTTTCTTTTAGGTACGGCTAGAATATTATCATTCGAGTTTCAGGCTTGAACGCACGCATTTTATACATCTGAGTAACAGCTTGCAGCGCGAAGATTTTAAGGTATGTCTGACCTCTATTCGTTGAAACTTGGTTTCTTCTAAAACATCGTAACTTTAGTCTATTGATAAATAGTTGTTCTCTTTAATCTACATACTATAGACGAGGTGCGTACATAGCTATGTCTGCCCTCAACAGGCTTAAACTTGGTTTCTTCCATAACTTTAAACTATTCATAAATAATTGTTCTCTTCAACCTACATACTATAGACGTGGTATAATTTCAAACACGCACACATAGCTATGTCCGTCCTCAACAGGCTTAAACTTGGTTTCTTCCGTAACTTTAAGCTATTCATAAATAATTGTTCTCTTCAACCTACATACTATAGACGAGGTGCGTACATAGCTATGTCCGTCCTCAACAGGCTTAAACTTGGTTTCTTCCGAACATCGTAACTTTAGTCTATTGATAAATAGTTGTTCTCTTTAATCTACATACTATAGACGTGGTATAATTTCAAACACGTACACATAGCTATGTCTGCCCTCAACAGGTTGAAAGTTGGTTTCTTCCGTAACTTTAAGCTATTCATAAATAATTGTTCTCTTCAACCTACATACTATAGACGTGGTATAATTTCAAACACGCACACATAGCTATGTCCGTCCTCAACAGGCTTAAACTTGGTTTCTTCCGTAACTTTAAGCTATTCATAAATAATTGTTCTCTTCAACCTACATACTATAGACGAGGTGCGTACATAGCTATGTCCGTCCTCAACAGGCTTAAACTTGGTTTCTTCCGAACATCGTAACTTTAGTCTATTGATAAATAGTTGTTCTCTTTAATCTACATACTATAGACGTAGTATAATTTCAAACACGCACACATAGCTATGTCCGCCCTCAACAGGCTTAAACTTGGTTTCTTCCGAACATCGTAACTTTAAGCTAATCATAAATAGTTGTTCTCTTTAATCAACATACTATAGACGTGGTATGATTTCAAACACGTACACATAGCTATGTCTGCCCTCAACAGGCTGAAACTTGGTTTCTTCCGAACATCGTAACTTTAGTCTATTGATAAATAGTTGTTCTCTTTAATCAACATACTATAGACGTGGTATGATTTCAAACACGCACACATAGCTATGTCCGTCCTCAACAGGCTTAAACTTGGTTTCTTCCGTAACTTTAAGCTATTCATAAATAATTGTTCTCTTCAACCTACATACTATAGACGTGGTATAATTTCAAACACGCACACATAGCTATGTCCGTCCTCAACAGGCTTAAACTTGGTTTCTTCCGAACATCGTAACTTTAGTCTATTGATAAATAGTTGTTCTCTTTAATCAACATACTATAGACGTGGTATGATTTCAAACACGTACACATAGCTATGTCCGTCCTCAACGGGCTTAAACTTGGTTTCTTCTGTAACTTTAAGCTAATCATAAATAGTTATTCTCTTTAATCTACATACTATAGACGTAGTATAATTTCAAACACGCACACATAGCTATGTCAGTCCTCAACAGGCTTAAACTTGGTTTCATCTATAACTTTAAGCTATTCATAAATAATTGTTCTCTTCAACCTACATACTATAGACGAGGTGCGTCCTCAACAGGCTTAAACTTGGTTTCTTCCGAACATCGTAACTTTAGTCTATTGATAAATAGTTGTTCTCTTTAATCTACATACTATAGACGTGGTATAATTTCAAACACGTACACATAGCTATGTCTGCCCTCAACAGGTTGAAAGTTGGTTTCTTCCGAACATCGTAACTTTAAGCTAATCATAAATAGTTGTTCTCTTTAATCAACATACTATAGACGTGGTATGATTTCAAACACGTACACATAGCTATGTCTGCCCTCAACGGGCTGAAAGTTGGTTTCTTCCGAACATCGTAACTTTAAGCTAATCATAAATAGTTGTTCTCTTTAATCTACATACTATAGACGAGGTGCGTACATAGCTATGTCCGTCCTCAACAGGCTTAAACTTGGTTTCTTCCGAACATCGTAACTTTAGTCTATTGATAAATAGTTGTTCTCTTTAATCTACATACTATAGACGTGGTATAATTTCAAACACACACACATAGCTATGTCCGTCCTCAACAGGCTTAAACTTGGTTTCTTCTGTAACTTTAAGCTAATCATAAATAGTTGTTCTCTTTAATCTACATACTATAGGCGTGGTATAATTTCAAACACGTACACATAGCTATGTCCGTCCTCAACGGGCTGAAACTTGGTTTCTTCTGTAACTTTAAGCTAATCATAAATAGTTGTTCTCTTTAATCTACATACTATAGACGTGGTATAATTTCAAACACACACACATAGCTATGTCCATCCTCAACAGGCTTAAACTTGGTTTCTTCTGTAACTTTAAGCTAATCATAAATAGTTGTTCTCTTTAATCTACATACTATAGACGTAGTATAATTTCAAACACGCACACATAGCTATGTCTGCCCTCAACAGGTTGAAAGTTGGTTTCTTCCGAACATCGTAACTTTAAGCTAATCATAAATAGTTGTTCTCTTTAATCCTCATACTATAGACGTGGTATAATTTCAAACACGCACACGTAGCTATGTCTATCCTCAACAGGTTGAAACTTGGTTTCTTCCGAACATCGTAACTTTAGAGTATTGATAAATAGTTGTTCTCTTTCAATCTTTCATGCTGTAGATGAGGTTAATCTTATAATTTCAAACTTACAGCAATGTCTGACCTGTACAAGTTCAAACTTGGTTTCTTCCGAACATAGCAACTTTAGTCTATAGATAAATAGTTATTCTCTTCAATCTTTCACGCTGTAGAAGAGGTTAATCTTATAATTTCAAACTCACAGCCATGTCTGACCTCTATAGGTTGAAACTTGCTTTCTTCCGAACATAGCAACTTTAGTCTATAGATAAATAGTTATTCTCTTCAATCTGTCATGCTGTAGAAGAGGTTAATCTTATAATTTCAAACTCACAGCCATGTCTGACCTCTATAGGTTGAAACTTGCTTTCTTCCGAACATCGTAACTCTAGGCTAGCACACTTACCCTTTTATATCCTATTATTACTATGTGTGATGCAAGTGCTAACGCTACATTTATTCTTTTTAGAAAAACCATGGAGAAGATTAACCAGCTAGGTCATATTTCAACTCCAACTACCAAGCCGTTAACAAGTCTACCGCTAAATGAGCAATTTAAAGTAATTTCACTACGAAGATTAAAAACGAAATTTGGAGAAAGGATTTTATGTGTCTGCGAAGACTTTCAAGTTTTTTTACCTAATAGATTTAGCGTGCTAACTGATTTAGAAATAGAAGAACTAAATCAACGTTCTATTTTCATTATATATCACGGCATAGAGAACAAATCTTGTGTTATTAGTTTTACTGATGCGTAAAAGCATGTGCATACAAGAATTACATCGAGAAAGCAAAAGTATGCAAACATCACTACAAGTAAAATCATTCATGATAAAACTAGTACATACAAGATGTGAATAAATACTGTAGAATTGGCATATTCTTTTATTTTAGATTAGGTATTACCTTCTCCTCCTACTCCTTCCTCTCGAAGAAGAATAAGAGCAAGAAAGAAGATGTTGATTAAATTCGTAAGTATGTTATCGTCTAGCACAGTAAGTATGTTGAGAAGAGATTTTTTTCCTAAACTGTGCTTGATTCTAGTCATGTAATATAGTGTACTACAACATCGCACTATAGTATGTGTATATATGTTTTTTTGAACAGTGGTATGTATTCAAGTCTAAACTTGCACACTCTCGCTTTGCGATGCATGTTCGATAAAGATGTACCTTGACAGAGTAAGTAAAGGTAAAGGAAGTTATACACATCAATTAATGTTCTGATCACATGTTAAGGTTAACGACATCGAGTGCAGTGTTCGATTCTAGTCTTGATCACTTATCTAGTGTTTTGAGCACATCAATTAATGTTCTGATTACATGTTAAGGTTAACAACATCGAGTGCAATGTTCGATTCTAGTCTTGCTATGTTTTAATCTCATTTCATATTCTAATCACATGTTGAAGTTAACAACATCGAGTGCAGTGTTTGATTCTAGTCTTGTTATGTTTTACAATCTTGTTTCTTTTTTGCAGTGCATGTTCGATAGAGGTGTACCTTGAAAGAGTAGGAAGAGTTCGATTCTAGTCCTGCTATGTTTGAACCTGATTTAATGTTCTAATCACATGTTTGAAGTTAACATCAAGTGCAGTGTTTGATTCTAGTCTTGTTATGTTTTACAATCTTGCTTTTGCAATGCACGTTCGATAGAGATGTACCTTCACTGAGCAGGAAGAGCAGCTCAGTAAGTATGTTGAGAAGAGAATTTTTTGTTTTTCTAAACAGTGCTTGATTCTAGTCTCGCAATGCTGTGTTCTGCAACATCGAGCACTAGTATGCAGTTCAAGTTGTAATAAGTTTTGAACAGTAGTATATGTGTGTTCAAGTCTAAACATGTGTCACTGCGGGTATGTGAGCGGATAACAGCTGACGAAATTGTCCCGCATAGGGCAGCACGGTGCTCTGTTCATTAAAAGATAGCAGATGACAGCTAACGAAATTGCCTACATGATAGCAGCATAGTGCTCTGTTGGTTAAAGATGGCAGATGTCACCTGTCAAAAAGCACATGGGTTTGTAAAGCACTTGGAATTTGCCGTCACCACATAGAGGGCAGCACGGTGATTAAAGATGGCGGATGACAGCTGTCAAAAAAGCACATAGCTTTGTTTCCAAACAAGAGCACGTGGAATTTGCCGTCACCACATAGAGGGCAGCGCTGTTCTCTCTGGATTAAAGATGGCGGATGACAGCTGTCAAAAAAGCACATGGGTTTGTAAAGCACGTAGAATTTGCCGCCACCACATAGAGTGTAGCACGGTGATTAAAGATGGCGGATGACAGCTGTCAAAAAAGCACATGGCTTTGTTTCCAAATAAGAGCACGTGGAATTTGCCGTCACCGGGCAGCACGGTGATTAAAGATGACGGATGACAGCTGCACATGGCTTTGTTTCCACGTGGAATTTGCCGTCACCATATAGAGGGCAGCACTGTTCTCTCTGGATTAAAGATGGCGGATGACAGCTGTCAGAAAAGCACATAGCTTTGTTTCCAAACAAGAGCACGTGGAATTTGCCGTCACCACATAGAGGGCAGCGTGGTGATTAAAGATGGCGGATGACAGCTGCACATAGCTTTGTTTCCAAACAAGAGCACGTGGAATTTACCGTCACCACATAGAGGGCAGCACTCTTCTCTCTGGATTAAAGATGGCGGATGACAGCTGTCAAAAAAGCACGTGAGTATGTTTTCAAACAAGAGCACGTGGAATTTTTCAATTTGCCGTCACCACATAGAGGGCAGCACTGTTCTCTCTGGATTAAAGATGGCGGATGACAGCTGTCAAAAAAGCACGTGAGTATGTTTTCAAACAAGAGCACGTAGAATTTTTCAATTTGCCGCCACCACATAGAGGGCAGCACTGTTCTCTCTGGATTAAAGATGGCGGATGACAGCTGTCAAAAAAGCACGTGAGTATGTTTTCAAACAAGAGCACGTAGAATTTTTCAATTTGCCGCCACCACATAGAGGGCAGCACTGTTCTCTCTGGATTAAAGATGGCGGATGACAGCTGTCAAAAAAGCACGTGAGTATGTTTTCAAACAAGAGCACGTGGAATTTTTCAATTTGCCGCCACCACATAGAGGGCAGCACTGTTCTCTCTGGATTAAAGATGGCGGATGACAGCTAACGAAATTGCCCGCATGATAGCAGCACAGTGCTCTATTGATTAAAGATGGCGGATGACAGCTGTCAAAAAAAGCACGTAGCTTTGTTTCCCAACAAGAGCACATAGAATTTTTCAAATTGCCGCCACCACATTTCAAAGGTATCTAGCTAAAGAGTACAGCACTGTGCTCTGTTGATTAAAGATGGTGGATGGTAGCTGTCAAAAAAGCACGTGAGTTTGTTTCCAAACAAGAGCACGTGGAATTTTTCAATTTGCCGCCACCACATAGAGGGCAGCACGGTGCTCTCTTGATTAAAGATGGCTACTGTCACGTAGAATTGTCTGCTACCACAGGTATCTAGCTAAAGAGGGCAGCACTGAGGTTTGCGATGCAATATGGCTGCTGTCAAAAAGCATTTTTCAAATTATCCGCCTCAAAGGTAAGTAGCTAAAGAGGGCAGCACTGTGCTCTATAGATTAAAGATGGCGGATGACGGCTGTCAAAAAACACGTGGCTTTGTTTACCTCGCGCTAGTTAGGTTAAGTTGGTAGCACTAAGGTTTAGACCCGTCAAGATGGCAGCACTGCCGATGACAGGTGACGAAAGAGGGCAGCACGGTGCTCAAAGATGGCGGATGGCAGCTGTCAAAAAGCATGTGGCTGTCAAAAAGCACGTAGCTTTGTTTACCTCTCGCTAGTTAGGTTAAGTTGGTACCACCGAGGTTTATTCCCGTCAAGATGGCAGTACTGAGGTTAGCGATGCGTTGTTGTCTGTCAAAAAGCACGTGGCTTTGTTTACAAATCTGTCAAAAAGCACGTGGCTGTCAAAAAACACGTGGCTTTGTTTACCTCATGCTAGTTAGGTTAAGTTGGCACTACTGAGGTTTAGGCCCGTCATGATGGCAGTACTGAGGTTTGCGATGCGTTGTTGTCTGTCAAAAAGCACGTGGCTTTGTTTACAAATCTGTCAAAAAGCACGTGGTTGTCAAAAAGCACGTGGCTTTGTTTATCTCGAGCTAGTTAGCTTAAGTTGGCACTACTGAGGTTTAGGCCCGTCAAGATGGCAGTACTGAGGTTAGCGATGCGTTGTTGTCGATGACAGCTGTCAAAAAGCACGTGGCTTTGTTTACAAATTCAAATCTCGCGCCAAAATTCAAATTTCCCGCCAAAATTCAAATTTCCCGCGGGAGGAGGAGGCCTCTCCCGAGAGCCGGAGGAGGAGGAGGCCGCAGAACCATCCAATTATACTACTCCCCTGTACCATTATATGTGTGTCTTGAGGGCAATTAGAAGTGAAATTCGTTGTGATCTTTGATAGGCTTGAATTTTTGATAGCAGGTCTGCTCTTTCCTAAATTTGATTTCTGTGTGCCTCTAGGAGGCTTAACATGGTAATTGGGAGCAAGTGCTCCTTGGCATGGTTGGGGTTTTCTGCCCCTTTGTTTGAACTTGGTACATTGGTAAAGTTGGGCTCATAGCTCAAGGATTGTGAGTGTGGGGCTCGAAGCCCAAATCTTGTAACGAACTGTAATTGTAATTTCTTAATTTGTTGATCTGCTACTTGGTACCTGTTATACTTTGTTATTGATTGATTTTTGAAAAGAAAATGTAACCTTTGTTAAAGTTTTAAATTAACTTTAATTTTGTAGTTGAGACCTATTCCAGCCCGCACCTTCTTTCACCTCTAACTACCACGGATATCTCCGTAACAATTATTATTTCGATAAAAATTTTCTGAATTCAAACGATATTCGAAATTAAGACATTCGCCACGACTACTTTATCATGATCACCTTCCTAATTTTCCTCACTTCGGACAATATCTCAAAGAACACTAACACAAGATTCAAACGTCGCATTTTATAGTTTCTTGATGTGAATTTTACAACTAAAGATTTTCACACGCTGAACAAAATATAATACCTTTTCCTGATCATTACAAAATATCAACCCGACACGCGCAATGAAAAATTTGGTTAGGACAAACAACATTCTAACTACAACATTGATTAATAGGTTACAGACCTGTGATCTTAGCCGTCATCCTTGGAGTTCTGGCTGCATTTAGCCAGCAAACCTCTCGTCTAGCCTACCATAGCTAGGTTATACATCTTCTTTATAAATATAACTTAAATTACACAACACTTTCCAACGCATTTTCAAACGTTTAGCAAGCGGCGAACACTCTGCTCAAATGACAGCATCTACTGCGTTCAAAAGACTGTCTCCTTCTCGCCCGACTACGGCCAGATGTTCCAAAAGATAAGAAACCAGACACAGTAGCTAACTTCAGACTCCTCTTTAACAAACACACATTGAATACCGAGAGAAATTCAATCACTTCTATACCTTCAAAGTTTCATTAGCGGCAGCTCAGAAAATTTCTCTCATCTTCCATTCCTAACAGTAGATCTGAACCATAGCCACGAACATGTAGTAAGTTATTTGGAGATCAAACTTTTACACTTTTCTGCCGACGATGGGCGTGAGCTCCGCTGCTTCAGAAACCAGACAGACACTGAGAAATATACGGAGGGAGGTTTCTTTTATACTCTATGGGGTGACGCTACTCACACCGTGGAGTTTGGTTATGCAATATGCTAATTCCGCATCCAATAGACCGATTTTCCTGAAATTTGTTCCATAACTTCGGACAGACTTACAAATTATTTCTATGTTAATTTTATAATTTTCCCATACTCGCAACGGGCAAAATAAATTATTTCTGCCCGGGCGTTTCGCGGGTTTTCTTCACTCATCGACCTTGGCACGTGTAGATAGTACGCGGATCTGACGCGGATTTGTCTCTAGGCTTAACTGCATATACATTTACCCTGTGGGTTCTGTCTTCACGTAGGGTTTAAGAATAATTTAGATTCTTTATTTCAGGATTTACTGTATTGCCACAATATCTCGTTACGAAGAATTCCTTGAATATGAAAAATTGTTGAATATTCGAAGTCCAAGACCACCGAAGTGTCACGGTATTTCACGAGCTTGCGGCTCGGCTCGACATGGTGAGGTCGCTCCCACGAGACAGCCAGACTCATGAAATGGCCGCTCTCAAACAAGTAACTTTTATTTGAAATAAATATTGAAAAAAAATAAGAAAATAATTTTCTCATCGTAGAATTATGGGTTCAGTATATGTTGGTGACATCAAGAAATCAGAGGGTAATACCTAAAATAATTAATATCGGATTATATTGACACAATGTCAAAAATATATCTCAGTGTATAGCAATGTAGCCTTTAATTGATTCTTGTGTCATTTATTATGACACATTGTTACAAATATGTCACCACTTATATAAAAATGAAAGGTTTGAACCATTTAGTAGAAGAAGAAGAAGCTTGCAACTTGTAAGGAAGGTCGTTTGACACTGTACTGTAAGGCGTTTCATCGGTACGCGCTATCATCTCATCAATCGGCTAACGAAATGGAGGAAGTTGTTTCCACTGACAGTACTTAAGCTGATTTCCAGTGAAATACGTATAAAAGAGATTAATTAATGCGAATTTGGCAGGAAAATGCAGAAAAAAAGCCTTAGTAGAAAAACTTCAGCTACTTGCATAATAATATTAGCAATGTCTACCTTTCTTGTCCACCAGAAGAACTATAATAATATATAATACTCTTGAATAACCTGCTATTGTTATTGTACCGGGCGATACACCCATACGCCGCAATTTTAAATCTTGCGCCAATAAATCCTCCTCTACATGAGAAACTCCGAACTTTAAAAACTGGATTAACTCATAAGTTTCTCAGAAGATGTCAATACAGTAAAATTTGTGATTACAAAGTTGTCAATACTGTGTGGATTTCAACGTATTTTGTTCTCTATTGATCAAGAAGTGTGGAATTCTCTTCTAGATGTCATGACAAAAAAAATATGATCATGCACCCTGGTGCGAATTATGGAACTTTTAAAAGAAATTTTGTACTCGTAAGTTTTCTCTTTACTAAATTTCGTTCTTTCATTTGTGGGTTGGTAGTATTAATCTTTTCTTTCCGCCAGTTTTGAATTTAACCAATCCTAAATTTCTGTAATTAATTTTCCACCAATCATGAGTTTCTTCTTCGATTTGTGTGTAACTTTTCATGTTAGCCAATAAAATACGGTGGGTGTGTCTTAATTATTCATGAAAGGTCTCGAAACTTCCACGAGGGTTTAAAAACTGCTGATTTTCATGGCTCCTCGCCACTCGAACAACATATAGCCTAGTGTATGGAAGTGTAGCAGAGGGCGGGTAGCGCCTCTTCCTTCGGGCAGCAGTTCTTCAACAAGGTAATGGCCATTTAACATCTTTATTTCTTGCTAGCTCAGCAGTTCAACCCGCGGGGCAGGTCCGAAACCTTTAATATATAACCAATCTCTTAAAACATGTAAACCTTTTTCAGTCTTTTTAAAACTTCATATATCTTTAACTGTAATTCAGGGATAGAGAGTGCTTTACCCTCTCGAGCTCCCCTTCATTTTGATTGGAGGTGACTACGTTTTCGTAACCGATTTTCTACTCTTCCTTAATGTGTTAAAAAATTTCTTACACGAGTCACCTCCCTAGTTTGGGAATAGCCCCGTGCCATCGGCCTATTGCCTCTTAGGTTTTAATATATGTATTTAGGAGTGCAAAGTCTCGCCTCCTTTCATTTTGTTTTCGGGCCATTTGTTTATCGTATTATTTTTCGGCTAAGGCCCTGTAGGCTGGGTATGAGATACCCCTGTTTAATTCTCGTAAGTTGTGCCTTGATGGCAAGTTATTGTAATGTATGACATTGCCTTAAATAGGCTTGAAAGATTGAGAGCGGGTCAGCTCTTTCTGGTGTTTTGAAAGGTGCCTCTAGGAGGCTTGACATTACTAGGTGGGAGCAAGTGTTCCATGTAATAAGGGTTTTCTGCCCTTTGGTAATATGTGGTTGTGAGCTAAGAGCTCAGGAATTATAAAACTTGGGGCTCGAAGCCCAGATTGTTAAATCATCTTCAATCTTGGCTTTTCCTGGTCTTGTACCTGATTTGTTGACTTGTTATTTATTTCAGTTCTATGTGAAGTTTAAGTTTTTCTACTTGTGAAAATATAACCTTCATTGAAATTTTAATTCATCTTTCGGCCTTGTAGTTAGACCCATTCCAGCCCGCACCTTCTTTCACCTCTGCCTTCCACGGGTAACTCCGTAACAGTTATGATTGAGAGAGAAGTTTCTTGCAACAACAATAACAACAGCAAAGAAAACAGCAACAAAATGCTCCGGAACAACAGACAATACAAATCTGTCGCATAAAATCAAAGCAAAAATATTATCTGACTGCTTACGTGTTCTATGATCAAGTTTGTTTGTTTGTTTGATATTCGGAGTCCAGGGATCTTACAATTTATTCAGAACAATCTTCACTCTCGTCTGAATCAGTGTCATCTGAATTTTCACCGAGGTTGATGATAAATTGGTCTAATTCTAATTCCTCATCCTTTATGTGGTCACTCTCCCAGTATTCCTGCTCAATGCCTTTTACGTGGTCACAACATTTTGTCCATTTGTCTTGCGAATATTGTGCAAACAATATCCGCAAAAGAGCTTCCTTTTTGTCAAGCGTGTCTGCCGTCAAGTCACGAGCGATCTATAAGACAGACCAACATTTTTCTTACATAAAAACCACTTTTATTTATATTGGGGATAGGAGCGCCTCATTTATGGACAGTCAAGGCATTAGAGATGCTATGGCACACGTTTTTGAGCTTAGAAGTGAATGATGCATTATTAGGCCTATTACTAGTTGAAATATATTCTTATTACGTACCTCTCCTTTGATGTCTGCCCAAAGCAATTCAATGGGATTGAGATCTGGATGATATGGAGGAAGATGGAGAACTACATGTCCACAGCTTTTCAATAGATTATCTATTTTGTATACCTTCTCCACGCTAGCTCTTCTCACGATTCCCAACAATTCAATCTTCGTCATACCTGGATCAAAATCAATTCCTTTCTTCTGCAGCCATTCTTCAGATAGAATTAGGCTTTCTATCTTCCTGAACACAATGACAGACTGCATTGTCCATTATTATTACGCTCCGTGGGGTTAAATTTGGAGCAAGCCGCCCATTTATCCACTTAGAAAAATTACTATAATTCATGTCGTCATGATAGTCCCCGGTCTTTAAGTGATATTTATAAATTAAAAGGGCATTGGGAACAAAACCATTCTCTCCTCCACCGTGCACTATAATTAATCTGTTACCCTTTCCTATGGAACAAAGTACCCGCAGTTCTTCAGATCCTTGCCAGCACCGAGAAACAAGATGCGAAGCATGAAGATAGGTTTCGTCTATAAATATAATATTTCTGCCTTCATTTCGGAAAATACGTAACTGTCGCAGGTATTTCACTCGCCATTCCACAATTTCTGGTCGGTCAATTTAAATCTTACCCTTTTATTGGCATTTCCTCCAACGAAATCCCAAGTCACGCATTATTTTATGCAGATGTGAGCGACTGCACTGCACTATGTCATCCTCTTCCAAAGCTTCAGAAAGGTTTTTTTAAAGTGGGGACTTGTTTTCTCACAGCGTAAAATTCATGAATCTTTCTCCTAATAGCTGCTTTTACAAAATCATCAACTGGAACTCTCTTCGTTCTTTCACCTTGTTTTCCTGTCGGAGTGTTAAACTTAAGCTCACTCGACACTCCCTCTTTCATTATCTTCTTCACTAGTGTTGTTCCCGCTCTTGTCGCTTCTGAAACTGTCTGCACGCTTCAATTTCAAGTCGTATTCTCGCTTCATATGTTCACTCACTTTATAAACAATTTCACGTGCCTGACCTCGCAGTGGTCTCCCAGATTTAGAAGAGGACTTAGTTGCCATGCTCGTCACTTCAGTAATTTCAACTTAGTCCGCTCGTAACATGCACCGCTTGAGAGACCTTTTCACTTCAGCGCTAGCCTGGCGAATGGACTTGCTGCAGGAGAGGTGGTACGATAGCTCCCACCACTGCATGCGCAACCATTTCTCGCGCAGGACGCTTTCAACCAAAATGGACTATAGACTACCTAATGGGCCACAAAATAACAACAATAGTAGCAGGAGATCTGAATTCAAAACACCCCAGCTGGAATTCGCGAGTAATAAACAGGCAGGTCAACAACTCCTAAATTACTGTAACAAAAACCCTGTTGTAATAATAGGACCAGTCGAACCAACATATGTACCCAAAAATCCACGCCATAACCCGGACGTCCTGGATATTGCCGTAATAAAGGATGTAAGCTTACCCGTGGATCTACAAACGCGCGTAGCAACGGACTCAGATCACAACCCTGTAGTGATGACCGCGGGAACCAGTACCCTAAACTATAAATCGGATGCCATCAACATCAAAAATATCCATTTGGTGAACTTCAGAATCATTTTAAACCAATACTACAGGGAAAAATCAAAGCCCTTGCACTCTACAGAAGAAATAGATGCAAACATAACCTAAATCATTGCAAGCATAAAAACTGTAGCTAGATGTTCAAAGAAGACACAGCTAACCAACAAGAGAAAAGACCTCCTGCCTGAAATTCTAAACATTATCAAAGCGAAAAGATCTGCCCGGAAGCTATGGCAAAAATTTAGATTAATCCCGCCATATAGCCTTATATAATCAGGTAGTAAAGCAATGTAAAGAAGCACTTCAAGAACACCCCAACAAAGAATGGCAAAATACTTTACAAAATTTATCAACCAAAGATCATAGCCTGTGGCGCATGACCAGAGCGGTAAAGACCACCCGTAGAGAGAGAGCCATACTCTTAAGAAAGACAATCAAATTGCTAGTAGTGGCCTAGAAAAGGCTGAAATATTAGCACAAGCACTAGAAGAAAGATTCACTCCAAACAGTTCGCCAAACAACCCAGCTTTCACTCAGCAAGTAGAGGAAGAGGTTCAAAATTATAGATCCTCTGACCTACAAGGCACACGCAGATTAACAACAGTTAAAGAAGTAAAGATCATTGAGAGACCAAAAGGCCCCTGGGCCTGATGGGGTCCACAAAAAAATAGTAAAAAGAACTACCTATCTGCGTTACTGAACGCCTAGTTGAAATATTCAATGCCACTCTAAAATCGGCTACTTTCCGAATAAATAGAAAATAGCAAAGATCATTCCGATACCAAAACCTCACAAAATCCTCTCAAACCCTAACAACTATAGGCCAATCAGTCTCCTTGATAGTCTGGGTAAAGTCCTTGAAACATCACCGGCTGCTGGAAAGAAACACCGTCAAAAGCGCCATACCAAATGTGCAATTTGTGTTTAGACAGCACCACTCCAGCTGCCACCGTGCGAGCTTTTGATCGAGTCTGGATGGACGGGCTACAAATAGATCCCATGTATTGGAAAATGGTTGACAGCTACCTTCAGGATCGCAAAATCTTTGTTCTAGTCAATGGCAAAGAATGGACCTATGAAACAATCAAAGCAGGCAGTATTTTACGACCCTTACTCTACCTCATTATTGTACACGATATACCAAAAACAGCAGGCACGGAGATCGCCATGTATGCCGACGATACTCTACTTACAGCTGACTCATTCAAAGTTCAAGTAGCAGTGGAAAAAAATTCAAAGAGCCGTAAACACGTTAATAGACTGGTTTTAAAAGTGGCGCATTAAAGTCAATCCCCTTAAAACTGCAGCAGTACTCCATAGCACCAGAAACCAACAAGTACCAAGTACCATGGTCTCCCGAAGCTGGGAGTCAAAGGCTTGAATTCCGCAGTCATATAAATTACGCACTAACTAAAGCGCAGAAAGCAACCTATAGTATTTATATTCTAATTTCACGCCGATCGAAATTATCAGTATCCAACAAACTAATACTCTTCAAGGCTTTAATCAGAACTATCTTACAGCACGCTGCCCCTGCCTGGAGACTAGCTCAAGACTGCTACATAAAAAAGGCTACAAATTCATCAGAATAAACTCCTTAGAATCATAGATAACTCACCCTTCTATACACGTAACTCAGACATACACAAAAAATATGGCGTAAAAACCAGAAAAGAAAAAATTAATTCACAGGCAAAGAACTTCTACAGCACCTTACCGAAGACAGATAATCCCTTAATCAAGGAATTAATGGACATGGACGAAAACGTGTTTTACAAAAAGAAACATCCAAAAACACTGATTCTCCAGTAAATGGAAGCAAATAAGTCCCAATGCAGCACTATGAGAAACACAGCAGTATGAACTGCAGAACCAAAAGTGACTCTCACACGTAAGACTGTAACGTGTATACAAACAGGAACATACCTATAAATATTAGTATAATAAAACTGCAATGACTAGTAAACGCTAAAATGCTAAGCGATTCACTCAGTATTAAGAAAATACATGCACTGTACATAATGTACACTGACTGACAGAGCAAAAGCAACTCCAAGAAGGAGTGGTCAGAACTTTATGCCAATTGCAGGGTAGACTGACGTCACTGAGGTATGCTCATGATGTGCTGCGCACGTAGTCAACGATAAATGGGACACGGCGTTGGCGAATGGCCCACTTCGTACCGTGATTTCTCAGCCGACAGTCATTGTAGAACGTGTTGTCGTGTGCCACAGGACACGTGTATAGCTAAGAATGCCAGGCCGCCGTCAACGGAGGCATTTCCAGCAGACAGACGACTTTACGAGGGGTATGGTGATCGGGCTGAGAAGGGCAGGTTGGTCGCTTCGTCAAATCGCAGCCGATACCCATAGGGATGTGTCCAGGGTGCAGCGCCTGTGGCGAAGATGGTTGGCGCATGGACATGTGGCACGTGCGAGGGGTCCAGGCGCAGCCCGAGTGACGTCAGCACGCGAGGATCGGCGCATCCGCCTCCAAGCGGTGGCAGCCCCGCACGCCACGTCAACCGCCATTCTTCAGCATGTGCAAGACACCCTGACTGTTCCAATATCGACCAGAACAATTTCCCGTCGATTGGTTGAAGGAGGCCTGCACTCCCGGCGTCCGCTCAGAAGACTACCATTGACTCCACAGCATAGACGTGCACGCCTCGCATGGTGCCGGGCTAGAGCGACTTGGATGAGGGAATGGCGGAACGTCGTGTTCTCCGATGAGTCACGCTTCTGTTCTGTCAGTGATAGTCACCGCAGACGAGTGTGGCGTCGGCGTGGAGAAAGGTCAAATCTGGCAGTAACTGTGGAGCGCCCTATCGCTAGACAACGCGGCATCATGGTTTGGGGCGCTATTGCGTGTGATTCCACGTCACCTCTAGTGCGTATTCAAGGCACGTTAAATGCCCACCGCTACGTGCAGCATGTGCTGCGGCCGGTGGCACTCCCGTACCTTCAGGGGCTGCCCAATGCTCTGTTTCAGCAGGATAATGCCCGCCCACACACTGCTCGCATCTCCCAACAGGCTCTACGAGGTGTACAGATGCTTCCGTGGCCAGCGCACTCTCCGGATCTCTCACCAATCGAACACGTGTGGGATCTCATTGGACGCCGTTTGCAAACTCTGCCCCAGCCTCGTACGGACGACCAACTGTGGCAAATGGTTGACAGAGAATGGAGAACCATCCCTCAGGACACCATCCGCACTCTTATTGACTCTGTACCTCGACGTGTTTCTGCGTGCATCGCCGCTCGCGGTGGTCCTACATCCTACTGAGTCGATGCCGTGCGCATTGTGTAACCTGCATATCGGATTGAAATAAACATCAATGATTCGTCCGTGCCGTCTCTGTTTTTTCCCCAACTTTCATCCCTTTCGAACCACTCCTCCTTGGTGTTGCATTGTCACTGTCAGTCAGTGTAAATAACTGTATATAAAATAACTCTAAATAATTCTGTACGGATACAATAGCACCCCTAGTCATAATTCTAGGTAAAATACTTGTAAATAAACCGTACAAATGTAAATAACTGTATATTAAATAGCTGTAAATAACTCTGTACAGATACAACAGTACCCCTGGTCAGCATTCTAGGTAAAATACTTCACATAGCAACCTAATTAATAACCATACTGTACCCTGTACATACAGCACATTAATGATAATAATAATTGTTCCGGGGTTACCCGTGGAACGCAGAGGTGAAGGAAGGTGAATGGGTCTAACTACAAAGTCAAGAAAGAATTTAAAACCGAAATGGAAGGTTATATTTTTGAAAAGCAACAAGTTAACAAATGCTCACTTAAGGGCCGTCCACACGCGCAGGCTTTCCTTCGCGCTTACTAGCGCAAACCGGTTTGCAGCGGAAAGCTTGTACGCATGGACGGGAAGACGGTAGCTCGTACAAGCCAAGAAGCGCGGCCTGGGTAATCGTTGCAGCCCCAAAGATTTTACCTGCGCAAACTAAGTTTATGCGTGTAGACACGTTAGCTCAAGCCGCGCGTTAAAACTCGAAATACTTTCCAGTGCAGGTAGGTGTAAACAATAAGGTCAGATATAAGAAATTGTTCAAAATAGTTTGTTGCGGAATCTATCGACCTCTACAAGTCTCTGCCATGTCTTTGGAAAGTAAAATCCAAGGAGTATTCCGACAGGAATAAAAAGAATGGTGCATACGACAAAATGGTAGAAAAACTAAAATAGGTAAGTAGGATTCTTTTCATGCTATATATTGAGAATGAACATTCAAACGTGTTTTTGTAATATTCCGTTTTAGAAATGATGTACATAAAATATAAATTAACTTTAGTTTTATTACCGGTACACATTTTCAGTTATATAAAATGTGCGGCACATACTTAAGTAAAATACTACAAGGAATAAATAGTTTTTACATCATCTACCTATCCATCCGTGAATTCATTGTAGGACGTTTTTCTAATCAGTTCACTTCTGTGAAATGTTTACAGGAGGCTAGTGGCCACTACTAACATTTCTTCCCTATTTTATCTTTACAGATAGAACCAAGCTCCGACAGAGATTCAATAACGAAGAAAGTCAATTCATTGCGTATTTCCTACAGCAAAGAATTATTATAGACAAAGCTTGATAAGAAATTGCCGTCGTAAATCTCAAGTCTCTATACGATCTCCCTAAAGCTAGGAAACTTGAAGTGCAACTCAGCCTTTCGTGTGGAGATATAGCTACGCGCATCGCAGTATTTTGACTTTCAATTAGAAGCGTTACCAAACGAAGCAATTCGGTATATGCGTCTTCATCCATTCTTAAATAATTACGCCAGTCATCTGGATCTTCCCTTAAGTATTCATTATATTTACATGTGAATATATATCTCTTTTAATAGCCATTTCTTGCTCCATTTCGATATACAACGCCTACTTCTCTTCTTTTTCAGCAGCAAACAGTAAGAAAATGACTGTAGGAAAAGTAAATCGTCACTTGGCCACATTGCTGTGATAGCACCTACTCCAAAGGCGAACTTTGTCGTACTGAAGTTTGCGCAAATTTACTCGTGCTGTGTGGACGCTCCACAGTCAACAATCGGTTTTGGGCAAACTATACCGCACAAGTATGCTCGGAGCAAAGCCTCCGTGTGTGGACGGCCCTTTAGTGGGATAACAATGACAAAAATAAAAAAATCCAAGATTACAGTACCTTAACTCTCTTGGGCTACAAGCCCCTAGTTTTACAATTTTTGAGTTCCCAGCTCAAATTTACAAAGAGCACAAATTTGCATAAGGGCAGAAATCCCTCAATAGATGGAACGCTTGCTCCCAACACACAATTTTTAGCCTCCCAGAGGCACTTTCAGAACACTAGAAAAGAGCGAGCGTTTTCTCAGTTCTCCCAAGCCTACTCAAGGCAACATTACATGAAAATCTACTAACCACAGGCCACAAGGCACGATTAACAAAATTTGAAACAGGGGTATCTTGTACCCAACCTATTGGGCCGTTGCGGAAAGAAACAGGTTAAGTAAATGGCCGAAAACCAAATTGAATGGAGGCGAGTACTTGCAATCCTAAATATGCATTCTTAAAACATAAGGGGCACTAGGCCGATGAAACAGGGGCTATTCCCAAACTATGGAGGTGATTCCTATAAGAAGGTAATTTACCACACTACAGAATGAAAAACGTAGTCACCTCAAACCAATATGAAAGGGAGCTCGAGAGGGTACATCACACTCTATCCCCGATTTACAGTTGAATATTTATGAAATTTTTACAAGAACCGAAAGGAGATTTACGATTTAGAGAAGTTGGTTACGTAGTTAAAGTTTCGAACCTTTCCCTCGGGTTAAGCTGCGGAGCTAGCAAAAAAGTAAGATGTTAGATGGCCATTAACTTGCTGAAGAAGTGCTGTCTGATGAAAGAGGCGCCTCCCGCCTCCTGCTTGACACACACACTTAGTTAGATGACGATCAAGTGGCCAAGAGACGTGAAAATCCTCCACCACCTATAAATATCATAACTGACAAAACCTGGAAAACCCTTCGAGTTTACATCCAAGAAACCATCAAAAGCACTGCCAACTGCCGAAGGAGGAATAGTACAAGTAGTTACTGTCTCAGACCATAACGCACTAACATCTAAACTAACAGAAGACAATATCGACTACTTCACACATCCCTCACTAAATCCACTCATAAGGGCCTGCCGGTAGAAATCCCTCCCGATGAAATCCTCCAAGAAGTCAGGGAACGATCTTACAGACCCTTATTTGTTCATCAGATCACAAAAATTGATCAAATCCCATGAGATGAAGGATCAAATACCACAGCACGCCGCAAAAAACTGCCCCTGTTTACAGTTACCTCTGAAGACTTCCATACAATCAAGGCATCCGAGATATCAAAAAACTGTGTAACATCCCGGTAAATACTGAAGATTCAAAGCAACACCAAAATTCACAAGATCGCATCATACAATGTTTCAAACCCCTCACATAAATATTGCTCTATGGATCTAATGCGCCGGACCCCACAAGTCATTCAACTGCAAAGCAAAATTCCCAGAAGACCTCAAATATGCCAATTGCAATGACAAGCATGTTGCCTTCTACAGAAAATGTCCTGCATATATTAAACAACTCTCCAAACAACTTCATAACTCAGACAACAACCACCACTAAGCAATCCAACACTACCCAACAAGGCCAACCCAACTATACGCAAACAATAGTACCTAATGTCTCAGTCACCAACAGATTTTCAGTCCTAGCTGAACCAGACGACACAAATCACTTTGACATTAACAACCAAGAACAATTCCCATCAGTAGCCCAGTCACACTCCACTAGACGCAGTACAACAGCAACAACAATCCACTAGCCTCCCCACTATCCCTAAACCCAAGCGACACACAGAAACACTATTCTCAAACATACTGAATAACACAAACCACCAAACCACAACCCCTACCCCTGCCCATCCAACCAGCAACTCATTCACTCCAGCACCACATCTCAAAAACTCCACAACACCCTCAACCAGCACACACACATTACCATTCATTAAAGCACCCTTACCACAAATATTGCAAATGGCACTCTAATTTACAACAAACACTAGCTGAAATAACTAATCTGTTCATTAATACAGTAAACAGCCTTCACAAGCACTTCTCAGACATAGCCATTACCATCAGGGAAACATGAGTAAAAACAAATTAAACATAACCACATGGAACACTTGTGGTATTAACGACCCAGCCAAACACGCAAAACTCAGACAACGACATTGACATACTACTCCTCCAAGACACGAAACTAAACCCCCGGAAAAAGTTCAGTCTCCCTAAATATAATATTTACAGAACAGATCGTGATGAACATGGAGGACGAACACTTATTGCAATTAAACGCACAATTTCACATCACCATATCTATCTTCTAGCCCTGCAAAATATTGAAGCCACAGCCATACAAATTGATGACAACAATAACACCGCAACAACAATCATTTCGGCCTACCTGCCACCCAAGAAACGACTCCCCACACAAGACCTTGATTTACTCCTCTCACCGGGCGAGTTGGCCGTGCGCGTAGAGGCGCGCCGCTGTGAGCTTGCATCCGGGAGATAGTAGGTTCGAATCCCACTATCGGCAGCCCTGAAAATGGTTTTCCGTGGTTTCCCATTTTCACACCAGGCAAATGCTGGGGCTGTACCTTAATTAAGGCCACGGCCGCTTCCTTCCAACTCCAAAGCCTTTCCTATCCCATCGTCGCCATAAGACCTATCTGTGTCGGTGCGACGTAAAGCCCCTAGCAAAAAAAAAAAAAAAAAAAAAATTTACTCCTCTCATACCCACAAGTACTCATCGCCGACGACCTTAACTCAAAACACACGCACTGGAACAGTAAAACAATTAACACTAACGGAAATATACTACGTAACCACAATCTCAACCAACATTACTTCGTCACTGCCGCCCTAGAACCCACATTTTACTATACTCGTAACAACACGCTACACGCAGACACAGATGACATAGCATTACTACAAAACATACCACACACCTCGGATCTGATCACAGACCAGTACTATTGCAGTTTGGTGGCCATATTAAACACAGATACAATCATAAATTTGTTAACACTACCTTGATAGACTGGGAAGAGTACAATCATCAATTAGATGCACTTCTTGAAGTAAATACCTTCCCAGAACCCACGACCACCCAACAGATAGACACAGCCATCACCACCTTCACCAATATAATTCTTACAGCCGCCAGGGTCAGCACACACTACAAACACCCCAAGCCATACACACTCCCAGACCAGATCATTAAAATTATACACGATAAAAATAAAGCCAGGACAAAATACCAATACACCAAATCCCTCCAAGATAAACGAGAATTTAATCGTCTCCATGCAAAAAGTCAAAGAGAAAGTATAAAATAACGGAACGAACAATGGAACACTAAATTATCTAAAATAAACACTAAAAATGACACCCCCAATAACCTTTGGCCATTAGCTAAAATCTCCACCAACGCAGAAAGAGACATACCTCCACTAAACAAAGCTAATGGCAACACAGCCACCTCAAACAAGGATAAAGCACAAACATCAGCCTCTACCCTAAAAGAAGAGTTTAAACCTATTGATCATTTAAAAAATCACCAACACGACCGCCAAATTAATAATATAACACAAAATTTCTTAAGACCACCCACACACTCGCCAATTGCTGGATAATGCTCAAGAAATTAAAAATATACTCTTAATAAACTCTCTATCAATAAAGCACCAGGAGATGACTTAATCCCTAATGCCCTACTTAAACATTTAAATCCAGAAATGCTTAACCTATTAACAATCATATTTAACAGTATGCTTAAACTAGAATACTTTCCACAGGAGTGGAAAGTAGCTAAAATCATATGCTTCCCTAAACCTGGTAAAAATCCCACACTTCCGGAGAACTACAGATCCATTAGTCTACTCAGCATGATCTCAAAAGTCTTTGAGAGATTGCTGTATTTCAGGATTGTAAACATAATTAACAATAAATTAATTCACGAACAGCACGGCTTCCGGCAAGGACACTCTACCACACATCAACTTCCTAGAGTCACCGAATACATTACACACGGCTTCCATCACAAACAAAGCACTACAGCTATATTTCTAGATTACAAACAGGCCTTCGACAGAGTCCATCATCCCAGCCTAATATACAAATTAATTAAACTTACAATCCATCCAACATATATCAAAATCGTAAATCAGCACTGGACTAATCGTAAATTGCATGCTTCAGTTAACGGAGTAAAATCCGATCTAGCGGACATACACGCGGGCGCAGTCCACAGGGTCCGATTTTATCTCTAGTTTATATCAATGACATCCCTCTCACTAACAACACCATCACTGCCATATACGCCGACGACACAGCAATTCTTGCCAAAAGTCACAACCCAGATCTGGCAACACGACACATACAACAACACTTAACACTACTGGAAACGTGGCTCACCAAATGGAAAATAGCAGTTAATACAAACAAAACTAAAGCCATACTCTTTACCAGACGTTTCGTAAGACCCACACAACCATTAATACTACACAACCAACATATACAATGGACACCAACACATAAATACTTAGGGATCACACTCGATGCCCGACTCACACATTAAGAATGTACTACACAAAGCCAAAGGTATCACACTTGCATTATATCCACTCATTCACAGAAACAGCACATTATCACAGAAAAACATACAAATCATATACACTACATTCAGACCAATATTAACATACGCCATACCAGCAATTGGAATCATTACTAGAACAGATTTCCAGAAACTCCAGACAGTAGAGAAGTGGCTCCTACGTCTTGCAGTTAAATACCAAACTATTCGTACTACTAATATACATGATCGAACCCAGGTACCTTACCTACTAGACTACACAGTAAAACTTATCAACAAATTCTACTCCCAAACACAAAACCATACCAACCCACTCAGTAAACAACTAGGCAACTATGACCCTGACCCAAATGATAAACGCAAACGCCGACCTAAATATATACTAAAAGGCATACTACGCAACTCATAACATCAATATACAACACCAACACGAACACTCAAATAACACAACTACAAACTTTTTTCCTCTGCTCCAATACCAGTTACCTGTTCTGTAGTCCAACTATGCAGACAAACAACACTGCATGACCACCCATCCGAGGCACAATGCACCCTTTACTGCCAATACGTCATACTGTAACTTGCTATAACACCCGCACAAAATTTACACTAGAGTAAATTGCGAAAAATCGGAGGTATGGACCCCGCTTTGATTAAAGCATTCACGGGCGTGGTCAGTACCTGGATGGGTGACCTAACAGGTCTACCACATACCACCAGCCAAAATATCTTAAAACAGCGTCAGTCATTCGGCCGCACTCAATTAACTTCGACCATCCATAAAACGCTACATAAACAGTATCAAAATCACTAAGCCACAGAGCTAAAATAAATTTTCACTTCTCTCTCTCTCTCTCTCTCTCCCACTTCTTCAATACCTTAAGTTACAACTTCTTCAACGTAAATACTTAACCACTAAATGCTGCAATAATATTTTCCATTTCAACTACTGTAAATGACCGGGTGAGGAGCACCGGTACAGGTAATGAACAACAAACTCCCCAGCGTAGTGGGTGGGTACCTAAACAGCATTCTTCGACTGGATCTGTACGAGAAAGGTCGTACTCCATTATAAAATCTAAAAGCCCCCCTCCCGCCGGGAAGAGGGGTTTGGTTCGGTTTGCTAGTACCGATGCGTTATTACGCTCCTCACCTAGCAGTTTAGTGGATGTAATTTATAAGTAATTTTAATAATGGTTATGTGATATTATTAATGTTGTTGTTTGAGTGAAAGCTGTTTTGTAGAATAATAAAGAGATAGCTATTTGTAGGGTAATAAAGAATTCTAGTAATTGGTCACCCATCCACTGGGTGACCACGCTTGATGTTGGTTGAGTTAACTGCGATTGAGAATTTGTTAATAAGTTATTGTAGTTCATTAATGAGGTTAAATGGAGCTCAAACGATTTATCCACTATGTGTGTGGCTGACACAGTAATTAATGTTACAGATACGCGGCAGTGTTGGAACGGTGACCCATGCAAACACTAACCACGCCCGATGTGTGTGCCTGCCTTGGTGGTGCACTTCCTTTATATCTACTTCTCCTTGGCGATAACATTACCCGAATGTGACGTGAAACTTATAGTTTCTCATTGAAGATGGCGCCCTTGCCATCTGTGTTTATACACAGTCTGTCTCTCGCTCTCCGAGTGTTAAGTTGGTCTGCTCGCGATGCCAACAATGGTCGGATCAAACGTGATAAACAGACTGGAACTTAATATGTGCTTCTTGATCTGCGAATTGCTATTATCGTGGATTTACTTGTTTCAAGGCTCGGTTCTCTGCTTGAAGTTATTATTTTGATTAAGATATATATGCATATCGAGACTCGTGATTGCTGCTCCCAGGTATTCATTCATTTTATTTCATTTTCATGCCAGTTACAAAAACTGTTCTGTGTGATTGTATTTCGGTAGTCTTTTATCACCTGTCTTTGCAGGCTCTTAATTACTTCATTTTATGTGTGTGTTTTATTTTTTCTTTCTTTGTGTGCACACGCGTGGGAACGGAGAGTGGTATTTACCTATCTGTTTGTTTGGGCCTGTGTGTGATTGTGGGTTTTGAGACCATGTATTTTTGTTTACTCATCACTTGAAATCATGGCTGAGCATTGATGTATTGTGTGATTTGACGCTACGGGGTTTAATCCATGTTTGTCCACGTGAGGCAATTTGGATGCCCCGTGTAGCGGGTCGAAGAGTGTTGTGATTGCTACGATTATATTTGGATCAGCCTTGCCTATATTTGGCGGCGGTCCAGCATTGTATCTGCGGTGTTCGAACCATGCTCGTGAGCCCATGATATCCTTCGCTATCCTGTGCGATAGTATACGTCGCGTGCCTTTACACTCCGGCCTGTTCTGGGTCGATTTTATATTGGGTCTCTCTTCTTGTTCATACGCGTGTGTGTGTGTGTGTGTGTGTGTGTGTTTGTGCGTGCGTGCCTGTGCTGTCTGCTTGTGTACGGTCTATAGTACTCTCCGTATCTCGTAATTTTAATTTTTCTTTATTTCATTTTATTTTTCGTTTTAGTTGGCCGGTTTGGGCCATGTGTAGTGTGCTATTTTATATTTCTAGGCCGTTATTTGGTCCATTGTCGGCGATTAGTTTTTGTTTTTGTAACTCTGGCAACATCTTCTTCTCCTTCGCTTCTGCTCCTTTTGGGAGGCTGTGCTTTGCTTTTGTTGGGACGCGCTGGCATCGAATGGACGCTCGCTTGGAGCGCGGATGCTATCTGTGATATGTGCGCGGCCCGTATTACCGCGACTGTATTATTCCTTTAGTGGTTCCATTTTCTGATTCCTTCGATTATGTGTTTCACGTCACATTACTTTTCTGAAACGAATTTGTAAATTCTATGTTATCATACGAAGGTGTGTAGTGCGATCGTGTGTACTGTCGGCGTGTTACACGAAACTTGCTATGTCATTGAACGGGATACTACTTGATGTTTCAATTTTCTACAGTTATGTAAGTAATTTTTAATGCAGCCTCACATTTCTGTTTTCATTCTAATATTATGTCTGTTTAAAATATACCCCAGTTTCCTTGATCCATTATTTTATTCATGGGGGTTACGGGTTCATGCCTTTCTGTCCTTTCGCTTCCCTTTGTCTACGCACGGATCCAGCTCCGAGCTGTTTTAGCTCGTTCCAGTCCACCACGGCAATTTACGAAGAGAGGTAAGCGAGGTAAGTACCTGCGCGTATATGTCGTGTACTGTGTTGTTGTGTAATGGTAGCAGGGTATGGGGTGGTAGATGTGGTAACGGGCATTTATCTGGTTTTAAAGCAAGGACTTCGCATTTTGTAAACTGTTTTGTTTACGTTTAATGTGAGTATGCAGATGTAATTTGGAATAACAGCATTTATGGGAAACAGCATGTTGCACTTCGCCTCGTTCGTACCGTGGTTCCAGTGCTTTGAAGACCGGATGTTTAGGAAGTGAGGACTTGACTTGGTGGTTGGGAGCTAATTAATGATTAGCTGTCTGGAGGGCAAGTTGGAGGGTAGGGTCTGATTTTGGGCCGAAAGTAGATTTAGTAGGAGAAGATTTAGCAGGGTGGATATGTTTTGGTTAGGCTGGGTATTAAGATTTGGAATACAGGGTCCGGGGTTCGAGAGTGGGTTGACTGGATTATTTATGAGAGGGGTAGGTTTCCTGTGACTGAACAGGTGTTGTGCATGTCTATAGTGTGCCCTAACTGCCTTTTTGATAAAGGGGTATCCAGGGAATGAGGCGGCGTGGCTGCCGTGGCAGTTGGCGCACCTAGTACCGTGCAGGCTGTGTGGCGGTGAGAACCACCACATCTGTTGCAGCGGGTGAGCTCAGTGCACGTAGCAGCTGAGGCAGTTAAAACACTGTGTTACTAGTGTGGGTCTGGGGGGGATACGAGTTCGTGTGCCTGTGCCTGTAGAGCTGCATGTTGGTGTTTTATCAGACTTGGGAGCAGGTTTTTTACGTCTGCTCTTAGTCTGAGTGTACTTGTGCAGTGTGTCCGAGCTCGGTGGTGGGACTGATGAGATCCCAAGCCCGGGCTCGGCAGTTGACTGAGGGGTGTGATGTGGGTGGGTTGGAGGCTGCTTCCGGGGGTATTTCAGTCTCGGTCCCGTCCTTCTGTGTATCCTTGGTGGATTGGTGAGGTGGTGGAGGTACTCTTAGAGCTCCTACGCATTACCTGAGCCCGTCAATCATCGTCTAGAGCCGGCCATTACCAGCTTGTCTGTGATTGGTCGACTCGGCTGAGTGACAGTCAATCAGAAAAAAAGCAAAATTTTCCGTGTCCTTTTTGGTGTGGATTGTGTTTCTTGCCGTGGAGACACCACTTATTAACTGTTGCCCGATACACATTTACACCTGGGGGACACTCCCCCAAATTTAGTAGGTCCACGTTCGGGTGTTTGACTGGTCCTCCCCGGCCTTCGGGCCCTTGGTCAAAACCTCGGCACTTTGAGCGTGCTAGCACATACACTGCACTTCTTAAACACAGTCCTGGTAACACCATCCATTGAATACAGCCGTAATGTCCATTCCTTTGGACATTGGCACTCACGTACACGAAAATGATGAGACACCCCTCGAATGTGGCCTTTCATCTTTCGAAAGGAGCACTTCGGTCTCCACCAAACCCATACCAGGACACCCCACCGAGTCTGCTTCCTCCTCAATCCTCCCGCCCTGTCAGGGGGAGAATTGAACCTTAAGAATGACCAGGAATACCTGAAAAGTCAGCCTGAAAAAACTAAAGCACTTGTTTCAACTAGAAAAACTGTGTCCTTCAAGACACAATCAAAATCAAAACCCAAGGAACAAACCAAAATCGTATCCAACATGAGTGAAATAGCTAACCCTGAACACGTTATCCAGCAAATATCTCAACCGGCAACTTCTGGCACCCAACCAAATGAGATTCAGCCTGCAAATGAAAGTAGTAGTCTCACAAACAAGCTGAAACTGTCGCACGCAATAACAGATGAAAATGGATATCAATAGCCCGCCTCTCGAAAAACAGCCCGTATTCAATCTGCCGAAACCCCGAACCAAGTAAATATACAAAATCAGTACCAGATAATCTCAGAAAAAATGGACACTAACTCTGCAGATCCTGCCACTTCTCCCTCATCATATTCTCAACCTAGGGAACCCCGTCCCATCACCATTAAAGATGATAAGGTATCCTAATTAATGAACGTAAGTTTTCGTGGCTCATTGTATTAACATAAAGAAATAAATGAACTGGATTAAAACCACTATATATATATTTAATAATAAAGCCAAGCTTTCAACCAAATTGCATTGGCCTTCATCAGGGCATGTGAAGTTTTACCTCCGACAGTGAGCAAAGAAATTCTCCAAAGGAACGTGGAAGTCATGCCCGTACTATCTACGGCCTACCCCACTAATTGGACTCAAGGATCGTGGCGCTGTGCTGTGGTGGTTGGGAGGGAAGTTACTGATGCACCGTCCTCAGTCGACAGTTTGAGTGCGTCCCGCTGTGCCATGGTGGTGTTATGCATGTATTTCTGCAGTACAGGTCTCCATGTATTTGATAACTTGAAGCCGTCTTCCCTGTTGATGTTATTTGGGCGCAGCTCTATCTCTATGGCTTCCCTCACAAGACGAGCATACAAGTCTTTCACAGGCGCGATGACCTTCGCCTGTTCAAAGAGGATTTCATGGTCTGTACTGTAGAAATGTTCTGCTATGTCAGACTGGCTTATAGCGTTCTCCGTGGAGGATGAAAGAGCGACATTCATTACCGACCTGATGTGCTCTTTCACCCTGGTGCTAACAAGCCTTTTTGTCATGCCAACATATGAACAACCACAACCACATGGAATGTCATATACGCCCGGTCTTTCTAGATATGTTTATTCTTTGACTGGTCGAAACAGGGATTTGAGCTTCCAGTCTGCTGTGAAAACTGGAATTTTATTGTACTTCCTAAGAATGCGCCCTATTCTGTCAGTTACACCTGCCACGTAAGGAAGGAATACATTTTTTCTTTTTGCTGTAGTCCTGGTTGATGCTATCCAAGTTAGGCTCCTTGATCTTCGCAGCTCGTGTTATGTCTCCTCATGTAAACCCGTTTTTCTTCATGGATGTTGTCAGTTGTCTCAATGCACTCAAGCGGTCATCATCGTCTGCAATATTATTCACCCTAGTATATAACGTTCGAGGGTGAGCTGCTTTTTGGGAGGGGTGGTGATGTGAAGACTTATGAAGGTATCTTTCAGAATGTGTAGTTTTTTGTACATTGCATGGCCTAGTGTACCATCGTTCTTCTTGTATACTAACACATCAAGAAAAGGTAATTTACCTTCAGTTTCTACTTCCTTGTGAACTTGATCTTACTGTTAATGGAATTTAGGTGCTCTAAAAATTCATTTAATGTTTCCCTTCCATCTGGCCAGACCGAAAATGTGTCGAAAATGTGTCGTCCACGTAACGATAGAAGCACTTAGGTCTCAATGGGGCTGTTGTTAATACAGTAGACTCAAATTAAAAATATTAGCAGCCACTGGTGACAAAGGTGAACCCATTGCTGCTCCTTCTGCCTGTTCGTAATAATCTCCTTTGTAGTAGAAGTAAGTGGATTTTAAACAAACTGCTGCCAGGTTGGTCAAGTCCTCGGACAGGTATTCTCCGATGTAAGCAAGTGTTTCTTCTACAGGTATATTAAAGAATGACGAAACATCAAAGCTTACCAGGATGCCACATTCGTCCACCCGTAGTTCACGTAACTTCTGCAAGAAATGTTTCGAATCTATAATGTGATGTTCTGTCTTCCCTGTTTCCGGCTGTAGCAGTGAGGAAATATAGCGGGCTAACTCGAGAAAATTAATACACAAGTCACTCGACTAGTGAAGAGCGCAACATTTCCAGAACACTTGCAGAAGTCCTTCCTAAATTCAGACCCGGTACCTCCAGTCATTTATGGCCTCCCAAAAGTACACAAGGATGACGTGCCACTAGTGCTATTGATTCCGCGACCCATGCGCAGTCACCAGGATTCTCAGAAAAGTGTGAGGTGGTGGTGGTGGTGATTATTGTTTTAAGAGGAAGTACAACTAGGCAACCATCCTCTATTTAACACTAATCAGAAGAAAAAACGTAAGAGACCCGACACTTCGAAAATGAAGATATCGGCCAAAGGAAGACAAGGGCCACGAAGGGCGTGAAAATGAAAGACTCCCTAGTCCTCGCAAACCTAATAGCGTCGGGGTCGGAAAAGAACAAGAGTTGACCAAGGGAGGTCGGATAGGATAGATAAAAGTGAGGAGCCTGGCACAAGTAAGTGGAAGCAATGCCAGCACTCAGCTAAGGGCCCCGCGGTCGCCAACCCACGTTCCAAAGTTCAGAGCCTCTGAGGCCCATTTTAGTCGCCTCTTACGACAGGCAGGGGATACCGTGGGTGTTATTCTACTGCCCCCACCCACAGAGGGTCAGAAAAGTGTGACCACGATATCTGCACCCTCTCACAGTCAAGATTTGCGGTCTCCGTCGGACAGATGATCAAGGGCTCTGATTGGTTGACTGGCTTTCTGGTCGGCCAATAGCCTTTTGTAACTCGCGAGTGACTTGTTCGGGCCTAAATTGTGTGTCTCGTCGTAGAGACACCACTTTAAAAACTGAACATGGTACACATTTAGGCCAAGAAATTCCAACACCCGTCCCCTCCCCGAGCTTGCAAGACCGGCAATCGGCCCTTGGTCTACCACGCAAGCACTTAGAGATTGCGATAGGTAGGATCACACGAACTCATAAATCTGGCACACCACTCCTGAATACTGCTAATATGTCAATCCCTCTTGATATTAGCACTCACGCACCCACCTCCAGTGGGGCATGTGATGGTCTCTCATCTGTCGAGAGCGCAGCACATGTCCTGCATAATACACAGCCAGATTTCCCCACCACCTCAAACATTACATACTCTCCTCATCCCTCTGCCAACACGGAACTTACAATGAGTCAACGTTAGCAACTCATGTATCAGCAATACCTCGAATACCAGTCAGACAATCCCAAAAGCAGAAAATCTGCTGCAAAAGCCATGGCCTATAAGACAGGTACAATAATAAGAAAACATTAATCTTACCAAATCTTTAGTCAGCAAGACTAAAAACCAACTATCAACTGAAGAAAATGTCATGATTGTCACAAAACAATCCCTGTCTTCGCCCAGTCCCCCTTGCTCACCCAGAATCAATCGTAGACATGCTGTTACTGACCAAGATGGATTCGTACATCCACCTGTTTGCAAAACTTCCAAATTAAATAACAACCAATAATCATACCTACTGAAACTGTTAATACCTACATCCACTGCAGGAAGAAATGGACACTGCACCAACTGAACCTAATCCCACCTCTAATCAAACTACCATTAACAAAAGACCACCTCCCATAACAATAAATGCTGCTCCTCTTCCATACTCCCTAAGAAGAGCCTTTTTAAAGTAAACATTTATGGCACTTTCACCGCCAGAATAATTAAAAGAGGCGTAACCAGGTATTATATAGATGAGAGAAACGATTACTTTAATGTTATCAAAGCTGTAAAACAGGATCAGGTGAACATTTTTACGCAATCTGCTGAGCCTGCCACTACCTTCCCCGTGATAGTTCGACATTTACCTTTGGATACGGATCCGGAGGAAATTACGACGGCCCTCACAGAAATGGGATATCCTGTTTACCTGAGATCCCCTGAATGATATAAAAGAAAGAAAGAAGATGCATCTTTTCTCTGTCACCATTAAGGCCACGGAAAATGCCAAAACATTTTTTCATGAGACTACCCTCCTGAACCTTAGAGTAACCTTCGAGAAAATCCAGACCTCAGTCCGCATTCCTATTTGTAAGGGGTGCTAAAGGACAGGGCATACCCAGGAAAATTGCTATATGACACCACGTTGTGTTAAATGCCCAGGCCCGCACAGCACCGCTGAATGTTTGATCAACATACCTAGTGAATTTAAATGCGTCAACTGTCAGAGCAATCATACCGCAAATTATGAGGGCTGCCCTGCCATACTAAAAGCCATAGAAAGCAGCAAAAATGCAGACAAGAGACCAACAACAACAACATCCTCTATACGGCATGAGGACTTCCCACACTTGCCAACACCTCAGATAGTTCAGAAAATTGTACATATCCCGGAAGGAACCACAAAATTGACTGATAAACCTATTTCAATATCCAAAGTGACGTCAAATGTCAACAGCCAATCGCAGTCAACCATCGCAAACATCAACCAATCAAGGAGCGCCCAACCTACTGCTGGTGTTAATCCAGCATTTAATCAAATAGTACAACAACAACAACAACAACAACAACAACCCACCCCTAAACCACGTACTACACAATCATCACATATCATGCAATCTAACAACGCAGTAAATACATCATACCTCTCTCTACCACCAACTCGACAAGAAGCATTGCAACTTCTCTCAGCCATTCCCCCAGATCAACATTGTCATATTCAAATGAATCATATGTATGCAACTCCGGCATCGCTCAAAGAATTAATAATGTACTTCTAACCTAATCTACCCCCCCCCCCCAGGTATGACCCTCGAGCATATGATTTATAGGCACATATTCTCATGTCAACATGGATATTAATTCAGGTACAGTGCATAACCAATCAGAATTATCCACAAATTCCCGCAGCCAATCACAGAGTAATTTACTGGAAATCTAATGGTATTAGGAGTAAAAGGAAGAATTTCAGTAAATACTACGATTTCATCAAATTGATGTGGCCTTAATAAATGAAACCTTTCTGCAGCTAAATTCACTATACCTGGATGTAACAGACAGGATAGAATAGGCGATGGAGGGGGGCTGGCCATCGTACTGAAATCAAAGTATCAGTATAGTGACTTCTTCCTCCCAACTCTTCAAGGTCTTGAGGCGTTGGCTATTAAACTTTTCACTAAACAAGGTCCACTAATTCTTATGACAGTCTACAGGAAGCCAAGACTAAAAGTCAATATATCTGATCTGGAAAACATATTAGATAATGGCTATCCTACAATT
This sequence comes from Anabrus simplex, assembly GCF_040414725.1. Taxonomy (NCBI): domain Eukaryota; kingdom Metazoa; phylum Arthropoda; class Insecta; order Orthoptera; family Tettigoniidae; genus Anabrus; species Anabrus simplex. The sequence goes on along the minus strand of NC_090268.1, from coordinate 444,617,775 downwards.
GTGGCAGGAGACTTAAACGCCAAGAACACCCTCTGGAATTCTACATTGACTAACACATCAGGCAGGAAAATCATGGACTTCTGCTCTTGTAACAATATATTACCAATAGGACCTACTGAGCCAACCTACATACCTTTTCAAGCCGACCAACATCCTGACGTCCTGGATATTGCGCTCATTCAAGACTTCCCGCATCAACTTGAATTGCAATGTCTTTGGCTCACTGATTCAGATCATAACCAAGTATTAGTGACCATTGATCATGATCTTCAGCTACAAAACAAAATTCATTCCAATATCATTAACACCAAACATATCAATTGGACTAATTTCAATAAATACGTGAATGGATACACTTATAATATCACTTTTAATCTAAATTCACCAGAAGAAATAGATCAAGCAGTAACAGATACTAAGACACCACCAGCTCAAAGGAAAATATCCACCCTTCCAGACTGAATCCTTCAACTTATCAAACTTAAAAGAAAAGCATTGCCAGGAAACGCTGGCAGGTGACTAAATTACATCAGCATAAAAATACGTACAACCTATAACGAAGACGGTGCGCTGCAGAGATACTGGAATATAGAAACAACAACTGGAATAACACCATATAAAAATTAAGAGTTAAAAATAACATTATATGGAGAATGGCAGAAGCCCTTCGTAAGACTCCTACTACTATACCCACATTAATTGACGGAACAATCGCGGCCAATACCAATGAGGAAAAACTGATTTGATAGCTGATACACTACAAAAACAGTTTCGTCCTAATGAGGAGCCGCAATATCCAGGAATCACTTCTGCAATAGAGCAGGAAGTCACGAAATTACGAGAAAAGGTTTCAACTCATAATACCCCTGAAAACCTCAACTCGGTCACCTTCCAAGAATTACATAAAATAATTACAAAATTGCCTAATAACAAAGCTCCTGGCCCTGATGGAATTGGCAACTTAATAATAAAAATCTACCGTTGAATGCTCTAAAATTACTATTAAATATCTATAATGCTGCACTCATCACGGGGCATTTTCCTACTACGTGGGAAGTTGAAAAACTTATTACCATCCATAAAAATGAAAAGCCCATTAACAAACCAAAGTCCTATAGACCAATCAGCTTATTAGTTCACCTTGGCAAAATTCTTGAACGCCTCATTTATAAGAGACGGCTCATGGATGCTGGTCCTTTTTTTCATTCCCTTCCAAAGCCTTGTCCGATACGGTTGTGTCTTGCTCCGTGGTGATTGGTGAAAGCGTGGGAACGTAGTGCATTGTTGTGCGAGTGCATTGTTGTCTGACTCTTGGTGTTCATCGTCCTTGCTGTGTGCCTATTTCCTTTCCTGCCTGTGACCTTTTTTTATCCATGGCGTTCGCCCCGCCGGGAGGCGGGGGAAATATTAGCTCCCTTCCATCGAGTGCTTCATCTTCCTGTGCTTCCTTAAACCAGTGGCCGCCTCTCCCAGACTCCAGGATACACGAGCTTCCGGACGTCGATCCATCCTTACTCCAGGCTGTTATTGACCAGACGTGTAAGTCTCATAACATTCCTGCTAGTAGTGATGCTCCTGCTTTTAAACTGTTTGCAAACGCTAAGCGCAAGGTAGCTGAGGCCCAATTAAGACGGTCCAAGCAGCGGAAAACCAAGAACATAGCTGCTCCCCTACCTCTGTGCAATAGTTTCCAGGTCCTTGAGTCCTTACCCACCAGTGGCAATAATGACAGTGCTGCCTTTATTCCCACTCAGTCGAACAGAGGAAATGTGACTGAATCTCAGCCAGTTTCCTCGCAATCCCAACCTGAAAATGCTCAGGCTGGGATTCAAGAGGGCTCGAACCCTGGTGGGGCTGTGAGCGAGAGCATCTCTGTTCCACCCATTGTTGTCTATGATAAATCCAACTATCAGAAGCATTTTAATTACCTAAAGACCAAGTGCACTGGGGAAATCAGGGCAATTAATCAGAGGGACTCCATTAAATATCACGCGGAAAATGAGGAGGACTACCTTCTGATGAAAAAGTACTTTGAAGACACCAGTAGTGCCCATTACACTCATCAGCTCCCTAACAATAGGTTGCTTAAAGTGATTATCAGGAACATTGTTCCATCGGTGGGCGTTGACTGGGTCCGAGAAGAGCTCATGGCGCTCAGCTATGAGCCCCGTGATGTCTATCAGTTTACTAAGAAAGACCCAGTTTCTAATACTCAAATACCGCTGAGCGTCATGAGCGTGACCCTCCCCAAAACAAAGTTTACACAGACTATCTACTCCCTGAAATATTTGTGTGGTACGAGGGTTACCATTGAAGCCTACCAGGGTAGAGAGGGTCCCTCTCAATGTTTCAAATGTCAAAGGTGGGGTCACACCGCCAATTACTGTCACATGCCTGTTAGATGCGTGAAATGTGGTGATAACCACAACACCGCAGCGTGCCCTTTAACCCCCGAAGCTAAGGCCAAATGCGCAAACTGCAAGGGTGAACATCCAGCCTCCTGGAGGGGATGTTCGCTCTTCAGGAATATCATGGATGCAAAGATGGTAAGAGAGTACGAAAAAGCTCAGAAAAAACGTGCTCTCCTAGCAAAGGAAGTAAATCCGAACATTACCTTTGCTAATGCAGTGACTGGCGCTACCCCCCCCCCCCCCCACCTACAGAACCCACCCCCTCATCCTCCGTGGGGTCTGATTTATCAGGCCTCAAGGAAATACTGGACATCTGTAGGCAGATAAATGTTTCGAAATTAATGCCTATACTTAAAGATACCACTTCTAAACTCAAACAATGTCAGAATACATTCGACAAGATTACCGTTCTGATAGGGGCTGCTTTAAAGTACTTCTCAGAACCTTAAATCTTTAATTTATTCTGACAAAGGACTTGACAGTCTGTGCTTGGAACTGTCAGAGTATTGTTAATCAGAAATATGAACTCGAGTCGTTTATTTCTGATTACAATATTGACATCATGCTGCTAGGTGAAACGTGGCTCAAACCCCCACACATTTTCAAAATTAAAAATTTCACTATGTATCGAAAAGACCGGCTTCACACTGAGGCGGGGGGCGTGGCGGTGCTGATTAAGTCTAGCCTTACTCACCACCTCATTGACCCCCTCCCTCAGGGTGTAATAGAATCCCTAGGTATAGAACTCCACCATGGCAACTTCCACTACCGGCTTATAGCAGCTTACTTATCACCTAATACTTCCCTTCATACTCTGGAAATTGAAACTATATTAAATAACAACGGGAACGTTTCATCTATCATCTGTGGTGACATATATTCCAAGCATCCTGACTGGAATTCACGAGTGACAAACCCTAAGGGGAGAATACTACAACGTTTCGTAAGGGACAGTAATATTAGAGTTCACGGTCCGACTGAGCCCACTATTTATCCGGCTCGCGGACGTCCGGATGTAATTGACATAGCAATATCTAAATATTATTCACCTAACATTACTTTTTCAGTCCCAAATGTACTAAATTCTGACCATGATCCCATTATTTTCAATCTTGCCTGGTCCCGCCCACAGGCGCCATCTCCTATTGTTGACCGCATTCCTATGGGTTTTAATAAGTTCCGATGGCACGTTAACAAAAATTTGCAACCTTTCGAACCTCGCAGCAGAGAGGATATTGACCGGGCTATTCAAAATATTTATAATAAGATGGGGAATGCTCGTAAATATGCCTTAAATGCCGCACGAAATTCCATTTCGGCCCATGATAACAACAATGGGATGCGCAACAATGGCATTCGTACTCCCGCCCATCATGGCGGGAACGCGACTGGCCCTGGTTGCCATCCCAAAATAGGGACGATAATGGTACAGCAGATCTCCTTAAGGATTTGATCTATATTAAGAACAGATATAGGAAAAGATGGCAATTTTACCGCGACCCTGCTGACCGGGCGGAATACTACGAACTCGCCCGGGAAGTCCGCAAACGACTGCTGGAGCGCAAGATTGAAAAATGGGAAGAATTCTGCCGCTCCTTTACAGAACATGAGCCAGATCGCAATTTCTGGAAAACCACCCGCTGTCTGACTCGGACCCGGGAACCTAGCCGAGCTATTCAAGGCACTAGGGGCCTGGTATTCTCCCCTTATGATAAAGCTGAGGCCTTTGCTGATTCTATTGAGAATCAATGTGTGACGCATGACGATATTAACGATGACAATGACGAACTACGGACTCGTGCCGCACGAAGAAAGGTGTCAACTTTCATAAGACAATGGACTCCAGACAATGACATCGAGAAAGTGACGCCTGCAGAGGTCCGCAAAATTATCAAGGGCCTAAAAGAGAATAAGTCTCCAGGCGATGACAGGCTATCCAACAAAGAAATTAAATTCCTGCCTTATAAAGCAGTACTGTTTTTAGCGTCCATCTTTTCGGCCTGTCTTACCACGGGGTACTTTCGTAAGCTTTGGAGAACAGCTAAAATAGTTGTTCTTCCCAAGCCTGGAAAGGACAGATTATTCCCGCAAAATTATCGCCCTATTAGCCTGTTATCGCACTTATCTAAGATTTTCGAGAGACTTATTCTCAAAAGACTCAATGGTCACCTTCTACGACATAGCATAATGAGATCGGAACAGTTCGGATTCCGGTCAAGACGTAGCGCTCCTCTTGCAGTGCTACGTCTTGCTTAGTATGCTACTAGATCGTTTAATTTACGCCGAACAGTCCCTGCAGTATTCTTTGATATTGAAAAAGCTTTCGATACTGTTTGGCATGATAATCTCATCTCAAAATTAATAGGTAAATATCATGTTCCCCCCTACCTAGTCAAAATTATTCACTCGTACCTATATAATAGAAAATTCTACGTGTCTTGTGATGGAGAAAAATCCACCCCTCGGTCTCTGCAAGCTGGAGTACCACAGGGTGGAACGCTGTCCCCAACGTTGTACGGCCTATATGTAAACGATCTACCTATAGTTCCGGGAGTAGAGATACAGCAGTATGCCGATGACATAGCCGTCTACACCACGAAACGACGGAGATGTGATGCCATTCGGCTGCTGCAGTCCTGGATAAATTGTTTTAGGGACTGGTGCAAAATTAACAAAGTTAAAATTAATGCCGATAAAACGCAGGCAATTCCGTTTACCTGGAGAATACCTAGACTTGACCATCTTAGAATTGGCAACACTGTCCTCCCCTGGGCCCATGTTGTCAAATATCTCGGCCTTCATTTAGATAGAAAATTAACTTGGAGCAACAATGTGAACCAGGCCCTACAGCGAGCATCAGCAAGGGTGGCCTGTCTTAAACCATTGCTCTCAAATAAATATATCTCTCCTACCATAAAGAGAAATATTTATTTAGCATGTGTGAGACCTTCTGTACGGCTGTGAGGCCTGGGGCTACACTGCCAAGACGCACATACGCAAGCTACAAACTTTCCAAAATAAAACGCTACGAAGAATGATTAAGCCCCCTTGGTATGTTTCGAATATTAAAATTTGACACGACTTGCGTATCCCAACTATTCGGTTCCAAATTAATAAAATTGCTAGGATGGCCAAGTCTAGAATACTTTCGGCCCAGTCAAATGACCCAGGAGTCTCTCTGCTAAAACGGATTATAAGAACCAAGAAGCCTAATACCCGGTATAAATTTCGAGGCCCTTGGCTCACTTATAATCCATAATTTCGGCCTTTTCCAAATTAAATTAAACCATCGCTAAATACTAGAAATCAGCCCTGAAAACGCCAGTTTCTTAGGAATGCAATGGTATCCCCTTCCTGCCCCTAGTGTACAACAAACTTATAGCGATATTCGGGGGTTTCACCACTAATTTAGGGACTCACACCCCTAAAACAGATAGTTCCCCCCCCCCGTGCAAGTAACAGTGATTTTCCGTCTCATCGGTATCCCGCGGAAACAGATGAGTAGAGGGGCAGAATTCCGCCCCGGGGCTCCCAGCTACTTGCTCACAGCAAAAAAAAAGAAAAGGATGCTGGTTTTCATAACAAAATTCCCACAGCAATTTGGCTTTCGCAAAGGGCGCTGTACGGTACAGCAACTCATCCGCATAGAGAACACCATAACCAAGACTCTCAACACCAAAAGAGGTAGAGTATGGTGGTGGTGATTATTGTTTTAAGAGGAAGTACAATTAGGCAACCATCCTCTATATAACACTAATCAGAGAGAAAAATGGAAGGGGTCCGACACTTCGAGAAATGAAGGTATCCGCCAAAGGGAGACAAGGGCCACGAAGGGCATGAAAATGAGAGAATCCCTAGGTCTCGCAACCTAATACCGTCGGGACGGAAAAGAACAAGAGTTGACCAAGGGAGGTCGGATAGAAACCTGGAGCAAGTAAGTGGAAGCAATCCTCCCGAATTGAGAGTCTTGTCTATTACAACTGGCATGTGACACCGTGGGTGTTATTCTACCGCCCCCACCCACAGGGGAGCGACAGAGTATGGCCTACAACCTTACCTGTGGTATCTTACAAATAGAACTTCTATTCTGAAACTGAGGGAGAAAAATCTACAGTTCGTCCCATCACAGCCGGTGTTCCAGAAGGCAGTATTATCTGCCCCTACCTCTATCTTAGTTGTACTGCAGACACACCCATCACTAATAGAACGGTACTGGCATTATATTCAGACGACACAGCATTAATGGCTGAATCAAAATATTGTTACTCGTGATCTGCAGGAAGTGCTCGATCATTTTCAGTTATGTTGCGCTATGTGGAGGGTTAAAATCAACATCTCCAAGTCCACGGCTGTCTACTATACATTGCGTTACGATAGAAAGCCCACTACGCCTCTTAAGCTCAATAACCAGCCAATCCCATGGAGTAAAGACGCAAAATTTCTTGGAGTAACGTTAGATTGTACTCTAACATTCCCATCGCATTTTCAGGACGTTTTAACAAAATCCAAGAAAGCATTCGCATCTCTATTGCACCCTGGTGGGGGTATGATAAGCGTCATGCAATTGTAATTATGAGGAATTTATGAGGAATATATATTTCATTTTCAGAATAAATAGTATCTTACTGTACAGACAGTAAGAACAGGCCAGGCCGAGATGGCAGGTTTCACCATACCACAGACTCTTGTCTCCAGTGAGATTAACAAACACAATGGGGGGACAGAATTAGGTTTCTCAGAATTTGTAACAACAAGGAAAGAGAGAGGCTAGCTTGTTGCCAAAGTTTTCCTAGCCCGGGGCAGTCTTGGTAGTAGCAACAGCGCAGGGAGCCGTGTGCAAAATTCTGAGAAATGATGGCAAGGTATCTCCATGTAACTAGCCGGAGTGGGACACGGGGTTGGCACTAGAAGAAAAAAATATGAGCCTTCCCGGTCACGTGGTCAAGGTGGACCAATGGAAAAATTCACTTGACCAAAGCAAGGCGTCAACTTCGTATTGTAAGAAGCACTAGCGAGGCAAACTCTGTGGATTAAACTTATAGAAAAAAGTGAAGTATCGATTCAGAATAAAGTGGAATTTAGGAACCTTACTATACCGTAAAACTGATATAAAGTTAATAATTGCGGGAGATTGCATGGTGTAATTCTGAGAATTCATGGACGCTATTCGTTGATTGGCTGAAGGCAAAGGACGCCACAATAGAGCGCGAAACCCCGAGCCGGGTTACGGCAGCTAAATTCGCGAATATATCCATTACCAGCGAACGATGATAGTTGAGAATTGGTATAGAGCATTTGAGAACATAATTACATCATTGGATCATATATATAAGCCACCGGCCAAACTGCAAACTGTCGTATGAAGATATCGGGACTGTGCGTTCCAAGATGACCTCCGTTGAACTCGGAAGAGAGGGGATACAAGTATAAATATGAGGTCGTACACTAGGACGGGAGTACTTCTGACAAAGTGTTCGGGCGGATACCACGCCCGTGGTACGTGACTACTTTTGACAAAGCGTTCGAGCCGTGACTACGCCAGTGTGTTTCTGTGTACTTACTCATGGAGTAGAGTTCGAAGTATTATATTGTTACATAGTACAGTGATTCATGACGTGATGTAGCTCATATTACAGTATGGAGCAGTCGACTAGTATGAAATGTTTCAAATAGACAGGACTCAGTAAATCATAACTTACGGAGTGTGAGATTCTACCAACAGATTAGGAAGTGCGCTACATGAGAACGGTCACGAGTGTTTATGTCACCTAGTAAACAGTTGATTCTAAACTGATACCTGGTCAGCTACACGAACGTGAGACGGGAAATTCAAGTGCGCGCACGGGCCGTTGTAAAGGGGATCCCGAGGTATCCCATGTTCCTAGTGTCCGGGAAAGGAATGAAGAATGTCAATTTACATTAAGTGGGCTAGATACAAGGCCGAGAGTGTAAAATTTGTGAATAGAATTTAGGGTGGAAATTATTCCAAAGTGCAACAGTTAATTTATTTGTTTTTATTCAGAATGTGTAAAGTTGGAAAGGGTCAAGGATTAATTCTTCAAGCTGGCATGAATACCAGCGAGATGCATTGCTAAAACCCGGAGGGGCTATGGCTTCTCGTCCGGTTTTAGCAGACTACAATGGCAGAGTTGAGTACCTTTTAATGTATTAATAGATAGCTATCGTTAGGGGGAGGAAATCATATTTTATCATGGTAACTTGAATGTGAAACGAGCCGTTACGGCTCGTATAAATTCAAAGATAGATAGACAAAGGGACAAATTAATATGTAGATTAGATCAAGCACTCATCATAATTTTGATTATTAAATAGAGTATAGTAGGGTTGAGTTGTTCAGTCAAGTGCTTGAGTTGTTTGCTATGATTATGGAGCACGTTTCACATAAAGATAATGTAAATATTCATTTAGAAGTGCTTCCAAAGTGGGTTTCCGTTATCGGAACTTTTATAGATATTAAGGCATGTTGTTAAGATAATCCAGAGGTAGGATTGCCAAGTGATTTAAATTGTTGTGGGACGGAATGAAGTCCATTGAGATGTGTGTAAATATCGCGAAGTTCGCCAGTGGACAAAATAATAATAGTCTGTACAAGGGTCGAAGTAGGACATTAGAATTTGGTAATGTGTAAAGGCGTGTTTCATAATAATCTTTGAGAATAAAGGCACGGGCCTAGTTGGATAGTATGATTGCAAATTAAAGTAATTTAAATGTGGAGATCACCGGTGCCGTGAATAATTATAATTTGTGCAGTGAATCCGGTTTTAACACTAAATGTTTGATTTAACGTTTTTTTGGACTCCATAATAAGCATAAATAATCTTGGTAGAAACGAGATAGGCGCTGTTATAATGTGGTCACGCTATGTTTGAGATCCAGAGAGATTTGAGCCAAAGGTTGAGATTTGGAGTTTTGTGGGACAGAAATCCGGCCCGAAATGAAAGTGAATTGTACTGGTGTTGATGAAGAAATAGATGGATCTTAAGGCCCACATAGAGGTTGTATTTATATACCGGTGTATTGAGTGGTAGAATAGAGTCCACACACCGAGGGTTAATTGGTGAAAATGTTTTGAAGAGTTCCAATGGATAAATGGACTTCAAAATGGAAAAAGGAAGGAATAATTTAACACTTGCGGAGATTGGAGGTATTTGCCCAACTGCGAGATGTTATGGGATTTGAGAATTGTCTTAGGAGCATATGGCCCCCATGAATTAACGGCAGTACGAAAATAAGGTGGCGGATTCGAACACTATTATGTCCTGACCGATGTGAATTCGGATCATGGTGATTTCTGTTTGGGAGAGAACGTATGTGACCAAATTATAAAGATGGGGAATAAAAATAAAGATTCTCGAAAGAAGTAATAATAATAATAATAATAATATTCCAAGTAAATCATATCTGGATTGATTAGTGCCAAAATAAATAGGAATTGTAAAAGGGGTTATGCGTTAAACAGATTAAGAGTGGACTACCGTGTAACAGGCGAAAATAATATTTTTTTAAAAATAATAATAATAATAATAAAAATAAAAATAGCTACTTTTATTTTTGGAAGAATTTACTTTTTTTAAATTTGGACATAATTATGATGTTGGGAGTTGAAATGAACAATTTGAGATTTTTAACTAATAATAATAATAAGGAGAATATTTGATGAAGGAGAAGAAGAATAATCGACGAAGGTACTTTTATTTATTTCAGATGAAAATAAATAAAATCGCGAAAAGTTGAAATATTAGTCCGAGGATGATTACGGGTTACGATAATCATGATCTCCACAGATAATGATAATAATAATAATAATAATAATAATAATAATAATAATAATAATAATATTTAATAAAATTTTTTTTTTATTTATTTTTCTTATTATTTCGGAGGATGATGATGGATGATACTAGGGAAGTCAGCTGGCGAATTAACGGAATAATGTCAATTGGTTGTAAATAATAAGTTAAGTTAATATGTGTAAATGAAGGCAAATCCCTATATCTGGACCATTAGGTTAGAGTCCCTTTGTCGTATTCCTTCAACTAACGATTAGCATATCTTGGTTAGGAACCCGGGGAGAGTTTGTAGTTTCCCGGGTTGGTCTCATCTCAATTAAAGTAGAGGCGATAACATGGTCCATGTGATCGCGCCTACTTAGCCAACAGGTTATTGGTCCATGATCAAATATGGTCATGGTGTTAACGAAGGTAAATCTGATACCTTCAGATATCAACGGTTCTACCACCAAAATGGAAGGGTGGTCAAAAGTGACAAATATTATGTAATCATTTTTCAGGAATAATTTGCCAAATTACCGGCAAATCAAGGGTCAACAGATTTTGATTGTGTGTAAAATTTCATTTGATTACTTAAATAAAATGCTCCTTTAGCATTTGCAAGGAAACAGCTCCAGGTTCTTGTTCTTGTAGAATAGTAAACCCTTGGTGACCGTTTAAATATCCGTCCCCATTCCTAGGACGGAGCCTTCATAATTTCCCTTTGATCTGAATATATATATATAAATTTGTGTGTTTTATGATGAGCCTTAAAGATAAAGATTAGAGTGTCCCGTTCAACCCTGTAGTACTGATTGGATGGCGCCCTTACATTTAGTTTGAGATCTTATATCTCAAAACATTAATATTATTGAGTAGTCGTTGCGATGGATTCGAACCGTAACACTCCCTGAGATAAATGCTAGTTGGGACTCAGGCTTAGAGCGGGTACATCATGGCGGCCAACGTGAAGGGCTGATTGCATCATGCTTGAGCAACGTGTGACTTTAATTTGATTTTTGCAAAAAAAAAAAAAACGAAACTTTGTTGCATTAGCGACGACATCATGTCACACAACTAAGGGACGGATTTCATAATAGTTAGACCCAATCGTGGGACTTAAACATTTAGGCTGATTATATGATAGTTAAACCCAATCGGGGTATTTGAATTAATTATAGACCGCATCACGGTTATGCGTTGTTGGGAGGCATTTATTCAGATCTAGAAAGGTAAATCTAAATAGTGATGGCATCATCTAGTGTACGAGATGACCCCCTTGTTATAATAGTTTGTTTATTAAATTGGATGTTTACATGTCATTTGTTTTTCATTTATTTATTCGGTCATTATGTTCAGAAATTTATTAACATAGCATAGGCTAGTAGTAATTTCCGAGCGGGGCTCATTTTATAGGATGATAGAAGTAGGTGTTGGGCTCATCAGTTAGTAACATTTTTTTGTAAAATTTCTGATGCGATTTTATATCTGCGAATGTGGAGGCTGCACACTTTGGTCACCAAAGGGCAGTAGGAGTATATTGTAGGAACAAGGAGAATATGGTAAAATTTATACTTGGTACCAAACTCCAAGTTAATACAGGAATGAGAACTGGAACTGTTGACGAGAATTTATTAATTTCAGATTTAAAGCTACGAGACGGCGGTATTATGTCAAAAATTTTAGGTGGTGTTTGACATAACAGTTTTAAAAATTATTGTCTATATGTGTCTGACACGTATTTATTCTGGATGGAACCAAGCAAGATTTGTTGTCCTTATTCTACTCGTTGTTTGATACGAGTGATTGAATATAAATTGTGGTAAGAAAATAGAAATTTAATTCGAGTATTGAACCGTTAGATGATAGGACCTTGACCAACTGTTAAACGTAGTGCTGTAGGGCGAGGAGCCGTTTGGCCCTAATTTGTTATTATATAAATTCATAATGTCTGATGTAGAGGGGGAGATATCCCAGGATGGACATGTAGGAGAGGAAGAATCGCTTACGTTGGCGGAGATGATGAGGGCTATGGCTCTTCAACTTAAGTTGTTAGATAGATCTGTAGAACAGTCAAAATCTTCTTTAAAACAGTCTATGGAGCAAAATAATGATTCTTTAAAACAGTCTATGGAGCAAAATAATGATTCCTTAAAGCAATCTATCGAACAAACTAATAGGTCTATAGAACAAAGTAATAAGTCTATGGAGCAGAAATTTGAAGAAATGCGGATCACTGGTGATAATAGTAAGATGGAGTTAGCGGAGCAAATAAGTGAAGTGCGGACCGCGTGTCAAAATTACGAACGTGAATTTACCCGAGGGCTAGACCAGGTACGCGAGGCGTGTCATAAGACGAAGGAGGAAATGAAAGAACATTTCGATTCAAGTCTGATCCGAGTGACCGAGAGGGTAGAGCGAGTTAGGTCCGAAGCATTGGAGGATCGTAACGAAATCAGGGAAAGGCTCGTGGCAGGACTCAATGAAATCACGACCCAGATGTCAGCTGATCGTGATGAGTCAAAGGCCCAAAATGACAAAATGCGAGAGGAGTGTCGGCTAGGACGAGAGGAGATTAGGTCTCAGATCCAAGGCCATATCATTCAAGCCGCACGGAAAACTGACGAGATAGTGAAAAACGTGGAAACGCTACGTACTGACCACCAACGTACGGAAGCGAAGGTTTCGGTTCTGGAGTCAGAAGTTGAATCCCTCAAAAATAATCGTGAGGTTTCAACCAAATTAGAGGATGCAGGAGTCCGGATCGAAAGTCTAGATCACAGGTTGGAGGCTTGTGAAGATATAAATGATAAGCTGATCAAAGCGACCGAAGCACTTGAAATACGGGAGCAGGAAACCGAAGAGTTGGAACGAAAATTAGGCATTAAACTGGAAGAGTGCGTAGAGAGACAGTTTAAGACTAAGTTCATTGCGGATCTCAACGCGGATAAAATAGATGAACTGAGGAAGGAAGTGGAATTGTTAAAAACGCACGAGGACAGGTCCGGTACTCGAGACTTTAACCTAGAGTATAGGGAGTTCGAGACCCCAGAGAACAGAGGGTTGAATAGGATGAAGGAAGAAAACTTGGCAGCTGATACGACAGGTTCGAAACTCCACATGGGAGACGGATCATCGTCGGCTTCTGCGAACCATGCGACGTCTCCTATAGTTCATTTTATTAGGATGTCAGATGACAAACCTCCCAAGTTCGATTCTCGAGGGCAAATCACACCAAAATGGTTCATCAGGGAGATCACGAATTACATCCAAGAGCACAGAATACCTGCCGATAAACAACTGCGGACAGTGGAAAAATTTCTGGACGGAGCGCCAGCGATTTGGTTCAGGGCGTTTCTTTACACCTTTGATGACTTCATGGGGTTCCGCCAAGCCTTTTTACAGAAGTATTGGAGTATGGAGTCGCAGCAGAATCTCAGGTTAGAGTTATACTCGAGACGATACTCTACTTCTGCGCCAACAAAGTACTCCGAGTACTTCACCGCACAATTTCATAAAATGCGCGAGTTGGACAATCCGGTCTGTGAGACCGAGCTCATAAGTGCTATTGCGAAGCAGTTGCCGTTTGAAATTCAACGAATGCTGATTGCTTCCAATGTACGCACTGCAGTACAGGCGGAAAGTTTGTTAAGGCAACTTGACCAGACGACCCATCACGGAAATGGTAGGCACCAAAGATCGTCAGAGCCGCAAATTAATAATACTGAGATGGGGACAAGCCCGAAAACAGAGTCCACTAGAGACCAGAGCACGAACACCAGTCGCGAATTAACAACTTCTAAGGGGAGAACGTATGAACATAATTGGCAACCTAGACCATGGAACAACCGAGGGACATTTCAGGAGAAAGGAAGACCGCAGTACCGGGGAAACTTCCAGAGAGATAGGGGATACCGAGGATATGAGGGAAGGAGGAATAACAGTCGACCTTACCCGTACCCTGGACGGAACCCATCCCAGCATACAGCTCGTCAGAAGCCAAATGACGAATTGGAGGATAGACATCAGGAGAGCAGGCCAGATATTGATGAAATCAATAGGAAATGGAAGGATGCCATAAGGAATCAAGGCGGAAAGGAAGATAGGCCATGTAGTGTGTGGGATCGTGATTAAGACAAATCCTACATAGAGGCGTCCATACAGAACATGGAAGAGCTGGAGCAGGAATCGAAGCGGTATCTTGAAGATTGCTGGAGTAAAGAGGCTCAAGGCGTTCGCAAAGGGGATAGGAACGCGTCCTGCACGGACAGATCACCGAGGCTTCAAAATGAAGGTGGTTGCTCGCTAAATCCAAATGACCCTAGGTTCATCAACGAACGTCAACTAGGGGCCAGAAGAAAAACTAGACAGTTTGAGTAGGAGACGAGGCGGATTGAAGAAGGCGGAGAAGACGAAGAAGACGAGGCAGAAGAAGAGGGGGAAGGAGATGAAGAAGAAGATGCCGTAGGAGAAGAAGAAGCCATGGAAGTAGATGTAAATATGATCCGGCCTACACCAACCGCCAGACCATGTTCAGAATGTGGAAACCTAGACAGCGACGTCCTGGAGTTCATAGCAATGATTCGTCAGATAGAACAAGAGAACGAAGCACTTCGAAAGGAGAATCATCAACGACGGAACGAGATTGTTGAAGCCAAGGAACTGCTTGAGTTTAGAAGGATGTCAGAAATTAATTAATGACGCTATAGTGATTCCAAAGTTATTAAAAATTTCATGTATGCACAAAATTTTTAAACGTAGCGTGGGAAATAATGCACCCTGGTGGGGGTATGATAAGCGTCATGCAATTGTAATTATGAGGAATTAATGAGGAATATATATTTCATTTTCAGAATAAATAGTATCTTACTGTACAGACAGTAAGAACAGGCCAGGCCGAGATGGCAGGTTTCACCATACCACAGACTCTTGTCTCCAGTGAGATTAACAAACACAATGGGGGGACAGAATTAGGTTTCTCAGAATTTGTAACAACAAGGAAAGAGAGAGGCTAGCTTGTTGCCAAAGTTTTCCTAGCCCGGGGCAGTCTTGGTAGTAGCAACAGCGCAGGGAGCCGTGTGCAAAATTCTGAGAAATGATGGCGAGGTATCTCCATGTAACTAGCCGGAGTGGGACACGGGGTTGGCACTAGAAGAAAAAAATATGAGCCTTCCCGGTCACGTGGTCAAGGTGGACCAATGGAAAAATTCACTTGACCAAAGCAAGGCGACAACTTCGTATTGTAAGAAGCACTAGCGAGGCAAACTCTGTGGATTAAACTTATAGAAAAAAGTGAAGTATCGATTCAGAATAAAGTGGAATTTAGGAACCTTACTATACCGTAAAACTGATATAAAGTTAATAATTGCGAGAGATTGCATGGTGTAATTCTGAGAATTCATGGACGCTATTCGTTGATTGGCTGAAGGCAAAGGACGCCACAATAGAGCGCGAAACCCCGAGCCGGGTTACGGCAGCTAAATTCGCGAATATATCCATTACCAGCGAACGATGATAGTTGAGAATTGGTATAGAGCATTTGAGAACATAATTACATCATTGGATCATATATATAAGCCACCGGCCAAACTGCAAACTGTCGTATGAAGATATCGGGACTGTGCGTTCCAAGATGACCTCCGTTGAACTCGGAAGAGAGGGGATACAAGTATAAATATGAGGTCGTACACTAGGACGGGAGTACTTCTGACAAAGTGTTCGGGCGGATACCACGCCCGTGGTACGTGACTACTTTTGACAAAGCGTTCGAGCCGTGACTACGCCAGTGTGTTTCTGTGTACTTACTCATGGAGTAGAGTTCGAAGTATTATATTGTTACATAGTACAGTGATTCATGACGTGATGTAGCTCATATTACAGTATGGAGCAGTCGACTAGTATGAAATGTTTCAAATAGACAGGACTCAGTAAATCATAACTTACGGAGTGTGAGATTCTACCAACAGATTAGGAAGTGCGCTACATGAGAACGGTCACGAGTGTTTATGTCACCTAGTAAACAGTTGATTCTAAACTGATACCTGGTCAGCTACACGAACGTGAGACGGGAAATTCAAGTGCGCGCACGGGCCGTTGTAAAGGGGATCCCGAGGTATCCCATGTTCCTAGTGTCCGGGAAAGGAATGAAGAATGTCAATTTACATTAAGTGGGCTAGATACAAGGCCGAGAGTGTAAAATTTGTGAATAGAATTTAGGGTGGAAATTATTCCAAAGTGCAACAGTTAATTTATTTGTTTTTATTCAGAATGTGTAAAGTTGGAAAGGGTCAAGGATTAATTCTTCAAGCTGGCATGAATACCAGCGAGATGCATTGCTAAAACCCGGAGGGGCTATGGCTTCTCGTCCGGTTTTAGCAGACTACAATGGCAGAGTTGAGTACCTTTTAATGTATTAATAGATAGCTATCGTTAGGGGGAGGAAATCATATTTTATCATGGTAACTTGAATGTGAAACGAGCCGTTACGGCTCGTATAAATTCAAAGATAGATAGACAAAGGGACAAATTAATATGTAGATTAGATCAAGCACTCATCATAATTTTGATTATTAAATAGAGTATAGTAGGGTTGAGTTGTTCAGTCAAGTGCTTGAGTTGTTTGCTATGATTATGGAGCACGTTTCACATAAAGATAATGTAAATATTCATTTAGAAGTGCTTCCAAAGTGGGTTTCCGTTATCGGAACTTTTATAGATATTAAGGCATGTTGTTAAGATAATCCAGAGGTAGGATTGCCAAGTGATTTAAATTGTTGTGGGACGGAATGAAGTCCATTGAGATGTGTGTAAATATCGCGAAGTTCGCCAGTGGACAAAATAATAATAGTCTGTACAAGGGTCGAAGTAGGACATTAGAATTTGGTAATGTGTAAAGGCGTGTTTCATAATAATCTTTGAGAATAAAGGCACGGGCCTAGTTGGATAGTATGATTGCAAATTAAAGTAATTTAAATGTGGAGATCACCGGTGCCGTGAATAATTATAATTTGTGCAGTGAATCCGGTTTTAACACTAAATGTTTGATTTAACGTTTTTTTGGACTCCATAATAAGCATAAATAATCTTGGTAGAAACGAGATAGGCACTGTTATAATGTGGTCACGCTATGTTTGAGATCCAGAGAGATTTGAGCCAAAGGTTGAGATTTGGAGTTTTGTGGGACAGAAATCCGGCCCGAAATGAAAGTGAATTGTACTGGTGTTGATGAAGAAATAGATGGATCTTAAGGCCCACATAGAGGTTGTATTTATATACCGGTGTATTGAGTGGTAGAATAGAGTCCACACACCGAGGGTTAATTGGTGAAAATGTTTTGAAGAGTTCCAATGGATAAATGGACTTCAAAATGGAAAAAGGAAGGAATAATTTAACACTTGCGGAGATTGGAGGTATTTGCCCAACTGCGAGATGTTATGGGATTTGAGAATTGTCTTAGGAGCATATGGCCCCCATGAATTAACGGCAGTACGAAAATAAGGTGGCGGATTCGAACACTATTATGTCCTGACCGATGTGAATTCGGATCTTGGTGATTTCTGTTTGGGAGAGAACGTATGTGACCAAATTATAAAGATGGGGAATAAAAATAAAGATTCTCGAAAGAAGTAATAATAATAATAATAATAATCCAAGTAAATCATATCTGGATTGATTAGTGCCAAAATAAATAGGAATTGTAAAAGGGGTTATGCGTTAAACAGATTAAGAGTGGACTACCGTGTAACAGGCGAAAATAATATTTTTTTAAAAATAATAATAATAATAATAAAATT
This sequence comes from Anabrus simplex, assembly GCF_040414725.1. Taxonomy (NCBI): domain Eukaryota; kingdom Metazoa; phylum Arthropoda; class Insecta; order Orthoptera; family Tettigoniidae; genus Anabrus; species Anabrus simplex. The sequence goes on along the minus strand of NC_090268.1, from coordinate 444,599,781 downwards.
AAAAATAGGTACTTTTTATTTTTGGAAGAATTTACTTTTTTTTAAATTTGGACATAATTATGATGTTGGGAGTTGAAATGAACAATTTGAGATTTTTAACTAATAATAATAATAAGGAGAATATTTGATGAAGGAGAAGAAGAATAATCGACGAAGGTACTTTTATTTATTTCAGATGAAAATAAATAAAATCGCGAAAAGTTGAAATATTAGTCCGAGGATGATTACGGGTTACGATAATCATGATCTCCACAGATAATGATAATAATAATAATAATAATAATAATAATAATAATAATAATAATAATAATAATAATAATAATAAAAATAATATTTAATAAAATATTTTTTTATTTTATTTATTTTTCTTATTATTTCGGAGGATGATGATGGATGATACTAGGGAAGTCAGCTGGCGAATTAACGGAATAATGTCAATTGGTTGTAAATAATAAGTTAAGTTAATATGTGTAAATGAAGGCAAATCCCTACATCTGGACCATTAGGTTAGAGTCCCTTTGTCGTATTCCTTCAACTAACGATTAGCATATCTTGGTTAGGAACCCGGGGAGAGTTTGTAGTTTCCCGGGTTGGTCTCATCTCAATTAAAGTAGAGGCGATAACATGGTCCATGTGATCGCGCCTACTTAGCCAACAGGTTATTGGTCCATGATCAAATATGGTCATGGTGTTAACGAAGGTAAATCTGATACCTTCAGATATCAACGGTTCTACCACCAAAATGGAAGGGTGGTCAAAAGTGACAAATATTATGTAATCATTTTTCAGGAATAATTTGCCAAATTACCGGCAAATCAAGGGTCAACAGATTTTGATTGTGTGTAAAATTTCATTTGATTACTTAAATAAAATGCTCCTTTAGCATTTGCAAGGAAACAGCTCCAGGTTTCTTGTAGAATAGTAAACCCTTGGTGACCGTTTAAATATCCGTCCCCATTCCTAGGACGGAGCCTTCATAATTTCCCTTTGATCTGAATATATATATATAAATTTGTGTGTTTTATGATGAGCCTTAAAGATAAAGATTAGAGTGTCCCGTTCAACCCTGTAGTACTGATTGGATGGTGCCCTTACATTTAGTTTGAGATCTTATATCTCAAAACATTAATATTATTGAGTAGTCGTTGCGATGGATTCGAACCGTAACACTCCCTGAGATAAATGCTAGTTGGGACTCAGGCTTAGAGCGGGTACACTATATTGTCTACTCGCTAGAAATTCGAAATTAAATTAAATGTCAAAAACAAGCTACTAATCTATAAAACTCTAATTTCAACAATAACCCTGTATGCTTTTACGGTATGGGGTACAGCTAAGGATTGCTACATCCGTCGTTTGCAAGTCTTTCAGTACAAAATTCTCCGCATGATCTCCAATGTTACCTACCACGTCTCTAACAAGACTATACACAGTAAACTAGATATGCCCACTATAAAGCAACGAATTGCCATCACAACTAAAAAATTATATCGTCCTCACCAACAATACCCCAGCGACATCATCAAACAAATAGATGACATTGACAGCACAGTCTACTATAAGAAATTACACCCTAAAAGGCTAATTATCTAAAACACACATAATTCATCACACTCATCATGATATCTTTTACCACACTTTCCCAACACTAATTTATACACTGCTATAAACTCTCTAATTACACCACCTGAAACGACTGATTTTTAAATACTGCATGCCCTCCACCTACACTTTATTCTTATCAATAATAATTCACATTATTAATTTTTTACACAAATATAAAAAATATTAGCATTATCGTAAGCTGTAAGCAGGAATTAGAGACCTCACAGGTCGACGTTTCCTAATGAAATCACTTACATTGAAATCAGGACTGGACTGGACTGGGAACCTAAGCAGGAATACTTGGGAATTACGCTAAATAATAGACTGAACCTTCAAGAACATGTTAAACTCACGATCAACAGAGCTAAAACTCAAATGAAGATACTTTATCCACTAATTAACCTCCGCAGTACGCTATCCAGAAAAAAATGCTCTACTAATACACACGTCATTCATCAGACCAGTGCTTACATATGCATAACCGGCCATCGGCTTCTTACGACCAACATCTACAATATATACAGACCTGGGCAGTAAAGAGCTACACAACCAGCACTATACACCACACATACTAGATTACGCAATTCAACTAGCAGAAAAACTATACTATCAAACGCTACAACACCTCAACCCACTAATGACGACGAACCTGACAGACGCCACAAGCGATAACGCCTCCCCAAGTTCATCTTTCTCATCAAAGACATACTAAAAAATCCTGACTAAGCACCTATAACAGCATACATCACATGAATATTCGCACAAACACAAAAAAAGCATCGTTTTTGCAACGGCGGCTTATAACAGGAAGAAGAAACACCAAGCCCAGGTGGGTCGCACAATAACAAACAACATGCCGCCATTGAAAGTGGTGGTGATTATTGTTTCAAGAGGAAGTACAACTAGGCAACCATCCTCCATTAAACACTAATCAGACGGAAAAATGGAAGGGATCCGACACTTCGATAAATGAAGATATCGGCCAAAGGAAGATAAGGGTCACGAAGGGCGTGGAAATGAAATATTCCCTAGCCCTCGCAAACCTAAATGCGTCGGGGTCGGAAAATAACAAGAGTTGACCAAGAGAGGTCGGATAGGATAGATGAAAGTGAGGAGCCTGGCACAAGTAAGTGGAAGCAATGCCAGGACTCAGCTGAGGGCCCCGTGGTGGCCAACGCACGCCCTAAGGGTCAGAGCCCTTGGGGCCCCTCCTAGTCGCCTCTTACGACAGGCAGGGGATGCCATGGGTGTTATTCTACCGCCCGCACCCCCAGGGGGTCGCCATTGAAACACTTCAATAGCTAAACATGCTGATTTCTAAATATAAAGTGTCACAGAGACCGACACACCCGAATGCACGATTTAAATGCGTGCATTCTGGCAAACAATCCAGCGACAGGGCCCGATATAGTTAAGCAACATCGGGCGTGGTCAGAGTCTGGTTGGGTCATCACCCAGGCTCGGCCCCTGTCGTTGGTTCGAAACTATTTAGAAATACAAGTATATTATTCCTAATACAGCCATGGTCACAAAGCGCAATGTAACTTTCTCGCCCTACCGCAAATCACGAAACAGACAATTAAATTCACTATTCCTTATTATTATTATTATTATTATTATTATTATTATTATTATTATCAGCACTATAAACTTATTTTTCCTAAGCTGAGGAGCGCGATTAAGCGACACCAGTACTGGCACAGACCGAACATATGGGTGATTCAGCATCTCGACTCGGAAGATTAACTACGTATTGAAGCCGCGAATTCACGGGACTCTAGTGGGCTTTGGTTACGACTCCAGTCACCATGATCCTCGGCTAACGCAGTCTCCCTTGCCGTTCGCTCAACTTGAAAGCTGATTGGTCGACGTCATCGCCGGCCAACCAATCATAATCATTCCCTTCTCATCCGTGTATAGAACTGCAATATTGTGCTTCTTGCCGGGGAGACACCCCTTTAAAAACTGTTGTCTGAGGCAACTTGCGGTTTTATACACATTTCCTCCTTTTCCTATCGGATCTACCTTCCTGTATTTGATCTCCTCCCTCACGTCTTCCAGTCTCACTAGTTTAACACCCTCTTCTCGCACATCAGCATGTATACACTTAGCCCTCACCACCATCATCCCTCGCTCAGCTGTAGCCTCGTTTGGTGAGGGCTCTGATGGTACCACACCTCCACTAGCGTACAAATTACAAGTCTACCAGAAGCTGAAAGATTTTCCTCTCCCTCGTATAAATGTACCTTTACCTTCCTCTCCAACGTCTTCACAAAGTAAATTGCAGCCTACCTTTAAGACTCATCAGAAACCCAAACTGACAGCATCCAAACACAGTTTGTACGGCGCTACGACGGCTTCCAGTTTCCTCCTTTGAAGAAAACTGTCAAGCAAACTGCCGCAAATAATCAGATACAGCCCTTACCTACCGAAAACTCATTTTCCTCCCTACAAGATATCATGGAAAGGGAAACTGTTCAAGACACTTCCAACACGTCTACTAGAAACGATGTCCTCTCCTGCATGGAAAGAAGAAGATTCACCATACAAGGAAAATTTCCCTCTAAGACGCTTACGAACCACGTCATTCAGTTCAGAGCAGAAAGTATTGAAGACCACAAGACACTGATATCAGCGCTCAAAGAATACCACGTTGAACACTACACCCAGTCTATTGAAAAAAGTGGAATTCTGACCGTCATTCTACGCCAGTTGCCACTTAGTACAGATATCAACGAAATCCACCCAACTCTCCTCGATAAAGGCTACCCTGTCATAAAAGTAGTCCAACTCACAAAATCATATAAAACAACAACTACCTCTAATGCTGAAGAACAAGAACTTGCGAGAGAAGAAAAATCACATTATTTGCTGTCACACTCGAAAACTCTGACATTCCACAGTCTTTTCAAAGAACTCTACCTTTTCGATCTTCAAGTAAAAGAAAATCATTAACTCCTCCTCAATGTAAACGATGTCAACGAACAGGACATTCAGCCAAAAATTGCATCTTAACACCAAAGTGCGTGAAATGCCCTTGGCCACACGCGACCTCGGAATGTACCTTGAATGAAAACAACAAATTTACCTGCGTTAACTGTGGCGCAAATCACATGGTCAACTACAAACGATGCCCGGCAATCAAGACCTAAACACTTCCCTCCTACTGATAATTCAAACTCACAACTTCCTCTTGAAAATTAATTTCCTCCACTACCTACACCTAAATCAACTCTTCCTTTCACTCCCGCTTCTAAACAAAGTGCAACTAATAATATTACATCTTCCACTCATAAAAGAGTAGCTAAAACCAATCCTGTCCCACGACCAACTATTCAATCCTCCCAGTTACCTATAACTAGTCAATCTAAACCTTCTTCTTCATATAACACGAGAGACCTAGCCCCGAAGCTTCGTGCCGGAAACCCAGACATCCGGCCAGTCGACCGCCGGGAGCGCGTCATCGCCGATAGGAACCGCCAGCCTTAGTAGTCAGCAGAGTTTATTGCAACTACGTGTCACCTTGGTGACAACAGAGCATTTGACAGTCAGCTTGGTGTCCTGAGATCGTGCCTTGCCCGTGGCGCAATCCACGTAAAGTTACTAGCCTGACACGTCTCCGGCAACAAGTTGAGCACTATTAGACTGGTCCGCCATACGACGGTTGACTTTCCAGTGTTTCAATCCTTTCCTCTCCATTAACTATCCATACCCCAAGACAACTTACCATGCCGCAAAATTCCAGAAGAAGGAACAAGCTTGGTGGACCGAGTAGCTGGCCCCTGTTCCACTTCAACCCAGACAAAAACCCTCACCCAGAAATGTAGCACCTACAAGAAAGCCCAGGTATCCACAGGACATCCAGACAGATGACTGCTTCGACTTTGATGAAGAAAGTCTTCAAGACCCATTTTACTACTTCGCCGGTGAATCACAAGTCTCACCCACCTCAGAATGCACAACAATTATATTCCCATTAGCCTTTACAGGGACTGTAGCCTCGAATAGGTTCAAAACACTTAATTCCATCAACGATCTCATTTCAACTCACGTCGCCAGCGTTGGAGAAAATTTTCCTGACATTCTCATCATTACACCCTGTCAAGAAAACCACTTTCTAGAAATCCAGCAACACTTCAGGACGTACCACACCCTGTCCTCAATCGCCCACCAAAATTTCACATTGATAGCAGCACTGAAAGTGAGTAAGAATGAGGATTTTCTAATTATGAAGAATCAGAAGGAGAAGAAGAAGAAGAACTAAAGTCGATTACTCCGGAACTATGGGACTGTGGTACCCAAACGACACCTCTGTAAACTCCTGAGGTAAAGAGTTCTCAGACCTCACTCCCACTCACACGCACAACTTTCACCCAAATCGGGGATATCCGAAAAGGGAAACCTGTAAAAACCAAACACAAAGAAATTCAAACAAACATCCATAAAATCCAAACTACTGCCTCTCAAAGTACTCAAACTGACACCCCAAAGTCTGAAACCCCCAACAACACCCATCCATCACCAAATCGCAACCCATGCAGATCATTCTAAGCGAAGAAGAATCCAACAAGCCAAATCAAACAGAACCGCAACCACACAAATCAACCTGCACATAGGTACTGACAAACAACCACCAGTAACTAAACTACAATCCTCTTCTCCCCCAGATGCAAAAAAGCCACTTATTCACAACAAAAATCGAATCATCCCAACCAAAAGCAGTTCTCACTCTTCGATGATTTTCATGTGTTACAACTGCCTTCAGATCAACCACTCAGCCGCAAATTGTCCCAATGATACCCGCTGCAATAGATGCGGGGTCAATCATCACCATTTAACTTGCCCCGTTCTACGAGATCAACCTAAATATGCTAACTGCTCAGGCAGTCATGCAGCCTCCTATCCTGGCTGTCCTTACTTTAAAAAGGCAGTCAAGGACCACTACAGTGGCAATAAGCACCCAAATTTCAGTCTCCAAAGATGAACACTTCACACCTCCCACATTTAAACCAAAACTCAAATCTCAGCCACCCAACACCACTCCAATCCTTCCCCGTTGCAGACAATTAAATGCCTCCTCACTCTCCTCACAAGCCAGATTTAAGCCAAGTACCCCACACCAAATCCCAACCCACTTCAATCCAGCAACCCAGATACACTGTATGCCTCAACCGCAATTGAGCACCCACAGTCTCCTCCAGAACTAACTGCCTGCACGACAGATGGCAGCTGCCTCCTAATACGCCAGTACCCATCAATTCCTAGTCCGCCATTTATTGTCAACAAACCCTTGTCCGCCAAATTTTCGCCAAACTAAATCACCACTTCGTAATTTCAAAATCGCCACCACCATATCTCATTCTCTCAACCGCCGAAAAACCTTCCTATTTTTCCGAAATTGCAGCAACCAACGTGTCGAAGACAATTACGTTGCACCAAGCAAACAAACACCCCTAGGTAAGGGACATAGGACCGTATAGGTCGGAGGTCCCACCCTTCAGTTCCACTGACGCCGCCCTTCGTGAGGCCCACAGAGGGTAGCAAACGTGTTCGAATCGGATCTTCATCTAACGTTAATCTTCCTTCCACTAGAGCAGAAGCCACTAAGTATCTCTCTACTCTCCCACCTTATCTACAATACCAAACACTATAGTTCAGTTATTATGAGTTTCGACTTGGCGTTTGAGCGCTGCCTTTTGGCGGAGGGTAAGTGAATTAGTCAACAGCCAATCATAGGCAGCCGATCGCTCCGATAGAGCGCGTTGACTCCAGTTCTGGTTAGCAGTGTTGTCGATCTGTTGTTTACTGTAACCACGTGCTATCAGCTGTGTGTTTATTGTGCTCAGTTCTTTCCGCCGTCTTTGTGTGCCTTTGTGCTAGGTTGTTGTTCGTTTATATTTCGTAGTGTAGAGTTTATAAATGTATTGTTTAGTATTTTAATAATATAGCGCGTTATATTGTCGTGAGTAGTGTGTAACAGGTGATCTATTTTATATAGTAGCTTAGTTTAATATTTCATTCGGTAGTTATATAGTAGGTTAATTTTAGGGCGTGTGTGAATTTGATATTCTGTCATGTCGACGCATACGTCTCAGGATGAAGCTCCCAAGAGAAGAAAGCCCTTCGGACGCGGTACTCCACTAAGGAGACAGGTCCGGGAAATTGTAATGTTAGGGAGTCATTCTTGACAAAGCACCTACAATGGCGGCTAGAAAGAATGAGTTTATTAAGTGGTTGAAGGAGCACAACATTTCGGTTCGCGATGACGTGGCGAAGGGGGATCTTATGCATCTCTTGAAACAAAACAAGCCCTAGTGGCCAGTTTATGTGGTGGATAGCCAGAAGAAACGGGCATAAAGTACTTAACCTTCCACTATACCATTGCCATTTTGTCTGATTCGTTGGCTGAACGGTCAGCGTATTGGCCTTCGGTTCAGAGGGTCCCGGGTTCGATTCCCGGCCGGATCAAGGATTTTAACCTTAATTGGTTAATTCCAATGGCACGGGAGCTGGGTGTATGTGTTATCTTCTTCATCATTTCATCCTCATCAGGACGCGCAGGTCGCCTACGGGAGTCAATTAGAAAGACCTGCACCTGGCGAACCGAACCCGTCCTGGGATATCCCGGCACTAAAAGCCACACGACATTTCATTTCATTTTAATGCCATTTTAACGCCATAGAACTGATTTGGGCCCAAGTGAAGGAGTATGTAGCTGAGAATAACCGACTCTTCACAGTTTCGGAAGTTGAAAGTCTTATTTTCGAAGCCGTAGGCCGTATAAATGCGGAGGACTGAAGCAACGTTGTGAGACTCACGAAATCCGGGAAGATTAAGGCTTGGGAGAAAGAAAGTCTCACAGACGATTATGTTGAAGACTTATCTCTTTAGGGTCAAGCGAGAGTGAAACCTCAACAGACGATGACAATGCCGATAGTGACTCAGAAATGAGTGGTATATCCACTTGGTAGGATTACTTCCTTCGTTACGGGAAACTGAATCTAACAGCAACGCGAGATCTTCTACATGGTGAGTAGAAATTTAATTTTATTTTCCCACGTTTTATCTGTTTGAGCATTGACTTATTTTTTCTTGCAGCCTTATCCTAAATGTGTTGTATATTATTGATCTTATGTGAATCGTGTATGTTGCTACAAAGAGTAACTAATTATGGACTTATATTCCAGTATTTACATTTCTGTTCGTGTTGTGTATCGTAAATCAGCTGTTTGTATTCGTAACAATTTGGCACCACCGGCTGACTTCCGGCTAACTCATGAAAACGGAACTTCAATAACTCATATTCAAACTACCGGCATTCTAGAACGCATAACTAACGTGCTTCTAGATCTAATATACCCTCCTAAATCATTAGAAGCCATTGTTTATCAACACTTATTCCAAATTCCCATCTAAAACTCATCATTCATAATATTATTCCTATAGATCTCTAAACCAATCAGAAAGCATTTCCCCTTAGACATAGCCCACCTCCATGCACGTTGTTTATCTTGCCCCTATATTCTAACATAATATTTACACATTGAATCTGTCTATATTTTAAACTACAGCATGTCTCCCTTCCCTTTCTTTTCCTAATTCATATTGAATTAAATATCTTTCTTCGTATCAAATGATATTATATAATTTCCTTTCTTATCAAAGTAGTACGCTTCAAGAGCCTCAACCAGTAAACATAAGATTAAAAGGCCCGAGTTGGTCGGAGAATCTTACTTCCATTACGTTACATCCCTGAGGGGAAATCAGGTCGCAAATCAGTGCACTGCAGAAATCGGGTGATACGAGAATTTGACACGTTAGATGGCACACCGTGTCCTATGCGAAGTCTCAGGAACCAGAAACAAGTTCAACGGCGATACCTGCACCCTATCCTTGCTAAAGCTTACGATAACCATCGGACAGACGGTAAAGCTCTCTGATTGGTTGACTGACTTGACAATAGCCTTTTTCTACTTCACGAGTGCCCTGTTCGGGCCTAAATTTTGTGTCTCTTCGTAGATACTGAACTTGACACACATTTAGGCCAAGCAAGCACAATCCCCCTTCCCAAAAAGGCCCACCTTCGGGTGTGTGACCCCATCCCCCAGCTTGTAAGACCGGCCATCGGCCTTAGAGCATACTATAGATAGGCTATCCCGCACCCATAAATCTGGCACACGACACCTAAAAACTGCTAAAATATCATTACCTCTTGACATAAGCACTCAGACACCCACCTCTAATTTTCCCCCTACCACAACTACCACATCCTCTCCCTTTCCCACTACCAGTGCGGAACTGACATGGGGGAAACGTAAGAAGCTAATATATGAGCAATTCCTCAAATCTCAACAAGACAAATCAACTACCAGAAAATCCACTCCAAAAACCATGCCTCTAAGACTGCCGCAGAAACGAAAAATGTCCATGTTGCCAAACGTCTAGTCAGTAAGGCTAAGAATAAGCCACCAATTAATGAAAATATCGCCAATGTCGTCAATCAATCCCCGTCTTCGCCTAGTCCACCCCAATCGCCTAGAATCAACAGAAGGCACGCTGTAATTGATCAAGATGGGTATGAAAAACCACCACTTCGCAAAACAGCTAAATACAACAATCGGCCAATAATTATCCAGCCGAAACCATCAATACCTATAGAGGCTAACTCCACCTCCAATCAATCATCCACCAATAAAAGACCACCACCTATCACTATTAAGGATGAACCTCTCTCCTACTCCCTCAGATGAGATTTTTGGAAAACAAATATACATGGCTCTTTCACTGCCAGATTAATCAAGAAAGGGCTAACTAGATACTATATCGATGACAGAAATGACTATGTCAACGTCATCAAAGCTCTTAACCAGGACCAAGTGAACTTCTTCACTCAATCTGTAGAACCTGCCAATGCTTCCTCAGTGATTGTCAGGCACCTACCGATCGATACGGACCCAGGTGAAATTACAATGGCAGTGAAGAAAATGGGATATCCTGTACATCAAACTATTCAGTTATCCAAGAATCCAGAAGACAATCTCAATGACACCAAACAAAGAAAGAAAGAAAGAGGATACATTTGTTTCCTGTCATCATCAAAGCCACGGATAATGCTAAGAAAATATGCGACGAGACTACCCTTCTGCATCTCAGAGTCACTTTTTAAAAACCCCAGACTCCAGTCGAACCTCCCGTCTGTAAGAGGGCCGAGCGCGTAGAGGCGCGCGGCTGTGAGCTTGCATCCGGGAGATAGTAGGTTCGAATCCCACTATCGGCAGCCCTGAAAATGGTTTTCCGTGGTTTCCCATTTTCACACCAGCCAAATGCTGGGGCTGTACCTTAATTAAGGCCACGGCCGCTTCCTTCAAACTCCTAGGCCTTTCCTATCCCATCGTCGCCATAAGACCTATCTGTGTCGGCGCGACGTAAAGCCCCTAGCCAAAAAAAATCTGTAAGAGGTGCCAAAGAACAGGACACACGCACAAAAATTGTTTTATGACTCCACGCTGCGTTATGTGCCCTGGAACACATAGTTCTGCGGAATGCCTGATTAATACACCCAGCGAATTCAAATGTGTGAACTGTCAGGGCAGACACACGGCCAATCACAAAGGCTATCCTGCTATCCTAAAAGCCATTGAAAATAGAAAAAATGCAGCTAAGAGACAAACGCCACAATTCTATATACGGCAAGAGGACTTCTCACCTCTATCAACAACTCAAATAACTCAGAAACACAACAATATCCATAAAGAAGCTACAATCTTGCCTGAAAAATCAACTCAAATATCAAAAGGACGTCAAACATCAGTAACCAATCACAGCCAACCATCTAAAATCCTAACCAATCACGACGCACTCGAACTTCTGCTGGTGCTAATACAGCATACAATCAAATTGCGCAGCAACAACAACCCAATACTATGAATATTAACTCAAAACCACATTCTGCACAATCATTACAAGTCATGCATCCCACTAACACTGTAAATTCATCAAACCCCTATCTTCCAGCAACGCGCCAAGAAGCGTTACAACTTCCTTCAGCCGTTCCCCCAGACCAGCATCATGAGATCTTAATGAATCACATACGCACCTCAGGAATTGCTCACAGGATTAATAATATACTTTTGGACCTCATACATCCTACCCCAGGTGTGACCCTAGAACATGTGATCTATCGGCATCTTTTCACGTATCATAATGGATATTGTACCAGTAAAATACCCCGATTTTATGGATTAATTTTAAAGTTAGCATGAAGTAGTTCTCAGGGCAACACTGGGTGCTTTCTAGCTAGGTCTTGGTACAGGAGGCAGGGTCCTATCTACAAGAAAAATTTTAATTACATTGAATAAGAGTTTTTATTCAGAAAATGCATTTCAAAGTGCACATCACCTTACTGTTGATAGTCGCTGTCTTCAACATCGCCTTTTGATGACCCTTGCTCCCAGTTCACCAGGCTGAACGGGGCTGGAACACCCAGGTTGGTTTGGCATGGGTTTGAGTCTCGAACTTTCGACGATGTTGCGGGGTAATCACTCGTCACATAACTTATACGAGTGTCCAGACACCTTGGTTTAACAGCACTGTTTCGTTTAATATGTTTGGGATATGCCGCCAAATTCATTCTTAATCTTGTAGATAGAATTTATAAGTTCGCTAAAGGTGAAGATATGCCTTTGCTGGCAGGGCCTAGTGTTTACAGTGCACTATGTTTTCTGGTATAGGCTAGAGCAATTTTGTTACTTTCATAGATCTGTCTCTGTCTTATCCTTGGCCTTGACAATATGAAAGTGACTGAGTTATGAGCGATGCTAGTAATGCCAATCCTTATGCAGCCAGTTCCTGCTATGAATGGTGCGAAAATGTTACTCGTAGGGTCGGTTGGTGTATGCATTTCAGTGAGCTTGGCAGACTGATATGTAATAGCAACTCTGGCTCGGTGAGGAAAGCAACGGGAAACTACCTCACTCCTCATTTCCCTAGTTCGCCTCTTCAGTGATGCCTAGGCCATCTGTGACAGTTGATGGCAGAGCTGTTGAGGATCCCACCAGCGGCATCGCTGATGGACTGAACATACAAACATGAAGGTGAAGATGCGGCTAGCATCGAGATTGGAAAAAAATAAAGCACAGTTCATGAATGGAATTAATGAAACTGAAAATTATTCACGCAATTGGCACAGTTCGTGGTGATTTTCCACTAAATAAAGTAGCACTTGACATTGAAAGAAATGTATGACTGTTCTAGAGTTTATCAAAGACACTGATGTCAGTCATGAAACAACACTAAACACTTTGACGAAGAAATAAGGTTGAAATGAAAAGCACAGTTCGTTCTTAGGCGCACTTGACATTAAATATGTGACTGATCGAGAGTTTATCAGAGACACTGCTGTCAGTCACAGACAAAATAATAATGTACGCACTGTTCAGAAGAAATAATACACACTTTTGTTTGAATTGGATAAAAAACATAGTTTGAGTTTGGAGTGAAACCTTGGTGTCGTAGCACACGATTATGGTAATCACTTGTGAACGTTCGAACACTTTCATAAACACTCTTGTCTATTAATGAGATTCTGCTGACTGAGATTTTATAAAATGTCACAGTTAATAGTATAACGTAGTAGTGTCACATTGAAATTAATTGTGTTTGTTCAGAGATAAAGTTCCGATGACTGAGAGAAATATCACAGTTCCTAGTATATCGCAGTAGTGTCACATTTAAATGAATATTGATTCAGAGAGTAATTTTCACACAGGTAACGTGGTAATAAACTCAGTTCCACAAGAACAAGAGTAAGTTATATCTAGAAGTTTCTACATGCGCACAGAATATAAGTTCGACTTGACTGTTGTCACCTAAGTCCAATACACGACTTGTCATAATCAGAGTTCCAATACGCGTACAGGTTATAAGTTCAACGTGATTGATAGACTCAATGTCCATTATAAAGACTTTGTTATACATTAGAGTTCACATGCGCACAATTGATAATTTCAACACGACTGTCAGAGTTTAAGTCCCACATGAAGACTTGAAGATAGCCTCTGTCAGCACTTCGACGAACACTAGCGTGGAGAGTCACGCTGGATACTCAGCTGTGACTGTCTGATCTGGGTAAAGTGAGCTCTCCTTGGGCTCCTACGTCATCATACAGTATGACGTAATCTCTTGAGGCTCGTTATCTCGCGAATACCTCGACGGATTTTCTTGAGATTCACAATTTGAGACGTTTATGTTACCTTCTTCAAAATGACGTATCGCTCAAGTCACTGCGATAATTATTAGAGAAGTTTTAAATTTTCCAATCGAATGTTCGCGAGGGCGTGACTTTCATATCCAGGACATACCAGGCCATGCAGGCTAAACGTGGTGTCCGGCGGGTAGTCTATCTTGCCCCTGCAACTACGTCACACACACACAGCTGTCGGCAGCTCGCCTGTTCGCTCCTCCGAACGTAAAAAAAAACCAAGTTAGCTCTGAATACCTTGCGCGATGATTGAATACAATTATTCATAAAAAATACGGCATGTACAGGTTGTAACCGGTACAATATTAACTTAGATAAAACATAGCCAATCAGAACCATCCACAGATCCTCATAGGCAATCACAGCATCCCAGGATACTCTACTGGAATACTAATGGCATCAGAAATAAAAAGAAATAATTTCAGGAAATACTGCGATCATGCCAATTAGAAGTGGCCTTAATACGTGAAACCTTAAACTAAACCTAAATTCACTATACCTGATTATAAAATAATAAGACAGGATAGGATAGGCGATGGCGGGGTCTAGCCATCGTCCTCAAATCCAAGTACAAGTATAGTGACTTCCTCCTCCCAACTCTCCAAGGCCTTGATTTATTGGCAATCAAACTCTTTACTAAACAAGGGCCACTAATTCTAATAACAGTCTATAGGAAGCCGAGACTTTAAGTCAACACATCTGATCTAGAAAGTATATTAAACAATGGCTATCCTACAATTATGGCAGGAGATCTAAACGCTAAAAATACCCTCTGGAACTCTAGACTGACAAAAACACCAGCCAGGAAAGTCATAAACTGCTCTCTCATAATAATATACTAGCAATAGGACTCACTGAACCGACGTATGTACCTTTCCAAGTTGGCCAACATCCTGATGTCCTGAATATTTCCCTCATTTAAGACTTTCCTTATCAAATTGAATTACAATCCCTTTGGCTTACCGACTAGGATCATAATCCTGTACTAATGACCATAGATCATGATCTACAATTACAAAGTAAGAATCATTCTAACATCATCAACACAAAATATATCAACTGGTCTCACTTCAATAAATTCATGAATGAATATTCCGATAACATTACTTTCAACCTTAATACATCAGAAGAAATAGACCTTGCTGTAACCACAAACAGTAAGAAGCGCTGCTGCAGCTGCTGAGACACCACCAGCCGAAAGGAATACAGCTAGCCTTCCGGACAGAATCCTTCAACTCATTCAACTCAAGAGTATAGCCAGGAAACGTTGGCACGTGACCAGGTTACAGCAACATGAAAATGTATACAATTTATTACGAAGACACTGTACCGTAGAAATATTGGAATACAGAAATAACAACTGGAATGACAAGTGTTAAGGGCAATAGTATATAGACTCTTAGCACAATTCCCATACTCGGATCAATCACGGCCACTGCAGACCTGATAGCCGATACACTTCAAAAACAGTTTAGTCAAAATGAAGAACCGCAATGTCCAGGATTTATATCCGCATTTGAGGAGGAAGTCACAGAATTACTGGAGAAGTATTTAACTCACAATACTGCTGAAAACATTACCCCTGTCACTTACCGAGAATTACATCAAATTATTAGGAAATTGCCTAAAAACAAAGCTCCTGGCCCTGATGGAATTAGTAATGTAATTATCAAAAATCTTCCGCCGAATGCCCTAAAACTGCTATTAAACATATATAATGCTGCACTTTCCACGGGGCGAAGTGGCAAAATTCATCACCATACACAAAAATGGAGAAACCTATCAATAAACCAATATCTTATAGACCCCATTGGTCTTCAAGATCATCTAGGAAAAATTCTGGAATGCATCATCTCTAAGAGATTAGTCACTAATGTCAATATTCATAATAAAATTCCCCCACAACAATTTGGCTTACGTAAAGTGCATTCCACTGTTCAGCAACTCAACCGCATATTGAACTCCATAACCAAAACTACTAACACCAAAAGAGGTAGGGGAATAATTTATCTAGATATCTTGATGGAGTATGGCACGCCGGCCTTCTCAACTCTCATGGCCTACACTCAACGAGCTAGAATAACATAGATAGGCGGAAGCGCTGTCTGGATGAAGCTAATAGAACGAACGTCCGCCATGTTTACTGTGGCCACGCAAGTAAGGGGGCGTTGCTCTTGAATGATGAAACGGCACAGGCTTTCGACAATTTGAGACGTTAGAGGGCACTTTGTGTCCTCTGCAGACCCTCGCATATCACTAAAGGACTTTAGCGGCAAAGACGGCATCAACATCGCATAAAGCCTTACAGTCTCCATCGGCCAGTTGTAGGACTCCTCTGATAGGTCGACTGGCTGGCTAGTCAGCCAATAAGATTTCTATAGCGTAAGTGACTTGTTCGGGCTTGAAATTTGTGTCTCGTCGTGGAGACACCACTTTAAAAACTGTACTTGATATAAAATCAGGCCAAGCAAGCACAACCACTTTAATATTAAAAGGTCCACCTTCAGGTGTTTGACCAGTTCCACCCCCTCCGGATTGACCGGCCTCACTGCCCTTGGTCTTTCTCCGGCTGTTAGAGCTTGCAGTAGGTAGGCCCCTACTCATCTCTTCCTTGACCTACTCATCTGGTACACCATACCTAAAACACTGCCAATATGTCTTGTTCTTCTGACATTGGCCCTAACTCTGGTACCTTAAATGAGTGCTCTGAATCCTCTCCTTCATTTGTCGAAGGTGGGGAAGAGCTCTCGCACCACGCACCACCAGATGTTCCACCCCTACTCTCACTCATACACCAGGAGCTGCACAAAAACTTGAGCGCTACAATCAAGCCAGTCCACTACTACCTCCAATCTACCCATCTCAGCGAACTCTGTCACAATTAAGACTACCCAAAAGAAAACACCTCTTCGATCTAAGAGAAACCCTCATTTCGCACAAAGAAAACTTGAGTTGCAGAATCAACTTGAAAATCCTTCCTCAATGACTACCTTAATATCACGCCCTATCATTCCTAATACCCCAGATTCCCCTAATCCCCAACGTTCTCCAAGGCAGAACAGAACAAGATCAATTATAGATGAAAATGGTTTCACCCATCCCCCTTCAAAGAAAACAGCTCGTCTCACTGATACTTCCACTATCACTCCGACCCCTACCTCTAATTCATATCAAAATCTTTCAATTATGTAAACCTCTACTGTAGACAATGACCCCTCGACTACAGCAACTGCTACCCAAGTGAATGTCCAAAAGCCTCCTCCAATCACTATTCGTGATGACCCACTGCCCTATGCTAATAGAAGGGCATTTCTGAAATCCATAATCCATGGCAATTTTACGGCCAGGATTGTTAGAAGGAGTCTTGTACGTTATTTCATTCAAGACCTAAATGATTATCACACAGCAATTAGAGCTCTCAAGCAGGAAAACATAACATTCTTCACTCAACCCTCCGAGCCCTCTTCTACCATGTCCGTCATAATCAGACATCTACCAATAGACACTAATCCAGACGATATAACAACTTCTCTAACTGAGATGGGGTACTTGTGTACCAAACCGTTCAGCTCACAAAATCTTATACTATTCAGGACGAACAAGATCCCTTACCAAATAGAGATAGGAGAAAAATCCCTTTATTTGCAAGTACCCTCAAGCTCACTGAAAGATCACGACAGATTTTCAACGAGTCATTTCTTCTAGACTTAAAAGTTGACTTTGAAAACCCTAAAACCCCCATCGGTCCTCTACAATGTAAGCGTTGCCGACGCACGGCCACACTCACAACAACTGCAACATGGCACCGAGGTGCGTCAAATGTCCCGGCGCACATTCCACTGAAGAATGCACTCTCCAAGAACCTCACAAATTCCAATGTGTAAATTGCAAGGAAATCATACAGCAAACTATAGAGGTTGCCCGTCTATTGTTAAGGCCACCCAGGCAAAGATCAATGGAGCAAAAAAGCCTAATCCTGCCTTCCAAATGAAACAAGCTGATTTCCCTCCACTCCCCTCACATAACTCACCAGTCTTAAACTCATTATTCTCTACTCAGACCTCCCCGCAACTCCAATCCTCATCATCAAATATCAGCCATCAAACTTCTCAACCCATCAGCCAATCAATAACCAACTCAACTCCACCAGCCAACCAATCAACTTCTGACCTTCGAAATTCCCCTAAATCACTTCATTTAACCCAAAATCCTACTAATTCACTCACTTATCACTTATCATCCACAAATAATCATCAGTTCCAGACTTCTTCCCATCTTAAACCTATTCAACTTCAAAACTCTCCCAATATTCGCACCTTACATCCATATCCAATTATCCCGACAACTCGGCAAGAAGCCCTTTCTATGCTGGCTACTTTCCCCCCTGATCAGCGGCATGATATCCTCATGCACCACATTTGGACATAAGGCATTGCAGACAGAATTACAAACATGCTCCTAGATCTTATCTAGCCCCCGCAAGGCAAAACCCTAGAATCTGTCGTCTATGGTCACCTATTCCGTCATGGCCAATAATCATCATCTGGCTACTCTCCATTTGAACAATAACAAACCTCGAAATCTCTCTGATTATACTCGACTACTTTACTGGAATGCCAAAGGCATTCGTTGCAGAAAAACGGAATTTCAACTTATCCTGCAGAAATATAATATTGATGTTACAAATGAAACCTTTCTGAAGCCAAACATTCGTTTCTCCATACCAGATTACAAAATCCTCCGCGCCGACAGAGTTGGGGACAGAGGAGGACTAGCCATCATCATTAAGAAACACCTCAAATATGATGAATTCTTACTCCCCACGCTTCAGAAAATGGAAGCCTACCCCATAAAACTATATACGAAGCATGGACCTATTATTTTAACCACTGTCTACCGTCAACCAAGACCCAGCCTTATCAAATCTGATCTTGAAAACCTATTTAACAACGGCTATCCTACCATCGTTGCAGGAGATCTGAATGCAAAGCATGTTCATTGGCATTCCAGAATTACCAAAACCCAAGAGACGCGTATTTTAAACAACTGCTTAGTAAACAATATTACGGCCACTGCACCTACTGAGCCAACTTATATCACAAATCAATCAAATGAAGACCCTGATGTTTTAGACATAGCTCTACTACAAGATTTTCTATTCCATGTTCAACTCGAATCTCTGCGGGCCACAGATTCAGACCACAACCCTGTCCTAATGACAATAGAAACCAACCTAAATTTTCAGTACAAGAATAAATCCAATATAATCCCTACAAAAGACATCGATTGGCCCAAATTCCGTAAAGTTATGGAACATTATACGGATATGCTTCCTAAGTCCGCATCTACACCTGAAGAGCTAGATAATCTCACAGCACAATCAACACAAAGTATAAGGTCAGCCGCTACTGCAGCCAGAAAGCCACCATCACAAAAACCAACATCCTCCTTGCCTGATCGGCTGCTGTCCCTAATTAGACTTAAAAACTTTGCTAGATCACGTTGGCAAAAGACAAAAATTGAACAGCACAAGAAGTCGTATAACTTTCTACGAAGGAAATGTGCAGAAGAAATCCTCCACTACAGAAATGACGATTGGAATAATACTCTCCGCCACCTCACCGTAAAAGATAACAGCATCTGGAGAATGGCTAAATCACTAAAAAGGATACAAACCCACATTCCTGCACTCTTTCATAACGATCAACAAGCCACCACTCAGGAGGACAAAACTGACCTTATAGCAGACATCCTACAGGACCAATTCACTCCCATTGAAGATCCTCAGTATACAGACTTCACCACTGCAATAGAAAACGAGGTTCAAAACCTTCGCTCCCAACCCTCCTCAACAAATTCTTCTAACATACCCCCAGTTACACTTTCAGAGCGGTTGAGGACAATTAAAAACCTCCCCAACAATAAAGCCACTGGTACCGACGGTATTGGTAACATCATCATCAAAAATCTTCCAACCATAACTATAAAATTACTACTTTCCATTTACAACATTTCTATTTCATTATCACATTTTCCCACCAACTGGAAAATCGATAAAATTATCCCGATGCATAAACCAGGTAAACCACTGAGCAACCCCCCCTCCCTTTAGTCTTCTAGACAATTTAGGTAAAATCCTGGAAAAACTTATATATAAACGGCTTCTTATCAACACAGCATTTCATAATAAACTTCCTCACCAACAATTTGGTTTCAGGAAGGGCCACTCGACAGTCCAACAACTGGTACGAATCGCAAACTCCATAACAAAAGCCATCAATACCAAAAGAGGTACAGGTATCGTCTTCCTTGACGTATCCCAAGCTTTTGATAGAGTATGGCATGCAGGCCTACTTAATAAGCTCCATCAAAACAAAATCCAGCCACACCTATGGAAACTAATTGACAATTACCTCACCAGCAGATTCTTCTATACTGAAGTCGATGGTGAAAAATCAAACTCAAAGCCAATACTTGCCGGCGTGCCCCAAGGCAGTATTTTAGGCCCATATTTATACCTTCATTTCACATCAGACACCCCAACTACTCCCAAAACAGAACTGGCATTATATGCAGATGATACTGCTATAATGGCCGAATCTTTTATGCCATCCGTTGTCACACAACAGCTCCAGGATGCCCTTAATCACATTGAAATTTGGTGCAAAATGTGGAGAATCAAACTAAACATCTCTAAAACAAATGACGTATATTTTACCAGAAGGTATGAAAGAAAACCTACCACCAACCTGCTTCTGAATGGCACACCTATCTCTTGGGGACAAGAAGCTAAATATCTAGGAGTCATTTTAGAAAGAACGCTCAAATTTACTTCCCACATTCGACATATCTTACACAAATCCAAAAAAAAAAAATTTTCCTCAATCTACTGTTTACCTTAAAGAAACTCAAAATTAAATATTAGAAATAAAGTTTTAATCTACAGAACCCTCATCTCCACCATTACATTATATGCCTCAACAGTATGGGGAACAGTTAAAGAGTGCTATATTAAAAGACTCCAAATCTTGCAAAATAAGATTCTTCGAATGATAGCCAATGCACCTTTTCACATTACCAACAAGGAAATCCACAGAAAACTTAACATGCTAACTATCAAAGAACATATAAAAGGAAACGCTATACGATTCTACAGTCCCAAATCACATTACACCAACTACTTAATTAACAAATTCATGACATTAATAGTGAGACAATAGTTTACGATACCCTCACTTGTTGGACATGTATATTTGTGTGTGGGGACTTTTATCTGCAATTATCGGCCATTGTTGAACTGCCGTTAATTTATGCGCCGGTACTGTGGGTATTTAAAATGCATTTAAAATCCATTATTACGTCAATAATTTTGATTTTCCTTATTGGCCCAATAAGCTTATCCTTGACTTGATCATGCGTAGTGTCTCTCTTGAATGGAGCGCTCTGCAGTTGTTCTTCTGTCTCGTCAACTAGCGAGCAAGGAGTCTTGTTCTGAGCGAGCTGTGAGATGGACGCCATTAGCCTTGTTCCTTAAAAGACTTTGAAAAGTAACGAAATGGAGCGGGATACTCCCGGTTAGGTGGGAGATACTGTAGGCAAGATGCCTAAATACGTTTTTAATCTTATGTTCCTCTATTGATAGTGATTTGCTTCTTTAAATTCTACTATGTGAGTGTTGAGTGTGAGCCTGCATGCCAAGGCAGGCAGATTACCTCTGAAAACATGTTTCTGGTGTAAGTTTGTGATAAAGGATTACACTAATTTGGATACAAAACCACCAGCATGTAAGTAATATTTATTCAAAAATTATTTTGGAGCAACGTCAACTTCAGTGGATTACTTATTATTGTTTACAACCGTCGTCTTGGAATTTTTGAAAGAAAGTTATTTACCCTTTATTTATTTTTTAAGAAAGAAGGTATTTATTTAACTATAAATGCTATGAATTGTTTTTTCTCTTTAAGTAACCATCTTATTTACAATTTATTTCGTCTGTCATTTAGTAGTTAACAATGTTGGCCTGCCAACCTGTCAAATGTTAACGTAAGATCCTGCCCTTTTCATTCCCTATTTTGCCCTCCACGCTTCGTATTTGGTGCTACTTCCCTTATGATAAGTATTGTGTTTGGTTTTCGTTGCTGTTTGGTGCTTTTCTTGATAAGGTTGCAGTAGTGTTGTGGTAGCAGAGCGTGGTTGTTGTTGTTGTTGTTGTTGTTCTAACAACTTGATAAGTTGCCCAGATCATCATTGCTAGTTGCTAAAAAATATATAATAACAGGTTTTTAAACTTGTATTTGTAAGACCAAGTGTAAAGTCTAAGCGAACTGTTATCTGTTTCATGTTAATCATGGAGTCTCGCCCCTTGCCAGTTCCTAGAATGTTGCGGAAGCTGGAGTTAAGCTATGAGGTGCAGATTCGTGGTAGGAAGCCATCCGGTACTATCCAGGGTGACGGAAAATTACTCTCTGAAATTGCTGATCTCCCCATTGTTGTACCTGACATGTCAGAAGCGGAGATTGGTGAGTCTGTTTTGTTCATTACGGATGCCTTAGATGAAATAAGTGAATTAACTGCAGCCTTTAAAACATCTCAACCTTCAGAGTAGCAGGTAAGAGAAAAATAGCTCGTGTAACGCATTACACGAATCGCCTCCAGGATCTGTTTACCTTAAAAATGGATCGGTCTACTCTAAACCAATGTACTGTGTTGCTAAGTAAGGCTGTTAACATATCTGCTGATTTGAACGTCATCATGCAAACTCTTAAATTGGGGAATATTAATATTAATGGTGCTTCTCAGCGTAATGACGCCAATGTTTCTGCTACTCATGACTTTAACCAACCCATTTCTAGCTCTGTTTTGGGTAATCACTCATTAGCGGCTTTTCATGACCAACCTGTATTATTGGTTGATAATCCTGGCATGCTAAAGTGCGATAATGTGAACCCTGTTAGTGATTTGCTTAAAGGAGTTAACAAGTTGTCCATTGATTCAATTGAGGAAACGGTGTCCTTTTTGAGATTACTGGTCGAGGTAAAAGAGACCGCAAATTGTTTTAACCTAAGCCCTTCCGGTGTATTCCGAACCTTATTTTCCCAATGTGTTGGTATTCTTAAATCTGAAATCCTAGAAGCTTGTTCGAGTGATACTACCTTGGACCTCTTTCATGATGGAATTTTAAGGAAATTCATCCCCTTTCGAGCACTTAAGGATTTGACAGAAAAACATTGTTTTCGGGTGCAGTTGTATTCTGAAAGTCTATTTAACTATGTTAATGACCTTAAGTTTTATTGTAATGTGTTCAGGCTATCTATTGATGAGGCAAATATGGTAGATAGTATAATGAGTGGTGTATCGCCTGAGTACCGTTCATACCTGTCCTTTAGGATATGTCCTGAAACCTTTAGTGAGTTAAAAGTAGCTTGTATTAAGGCTGAGGAAGCCAAACATGGTGATAGTTGTAGACCTGTTAATGTACCCCCTCCAACTGATCCTTCTCCTAGGCAGTCCTCTGGTCTGAACGCCAGTAGTTTAGGTGCTGTTTCAAAAAATGTTTTGCTTGTGGGTCTAAAGACCATCTGAGGAACAAATGCCCATTGGTAAAGAGGAAGAATTTGCCTACTAGTAAATTTCCTAGCCCTCAATTTCAAGGCGTTGCTTACCCCGTACCAAAATATCCACCTCCCTCTGCTAATTTCAACTTGAGTAATACTAATCAGCGCATCTGACTAGGTGAAAGTACTGATGACGCAAGCCCCTCCATGAGTAATTTGAATAACCGTGTTAATACCTATGTCTATGATAATGACGTTGTTTGTCCTGGTGACTGTAAAAGTATTTCAGGGAGTGTCCATTCTAAAATTCCGATTATTCCTGTAGAAATCAATAATGAGCCTACTTTTGGACTGGTGGACTCTGGCAGTGTTACCTCTGCTATTAATTCGTCTTGGTTTTCTAAAAATCAATCTGTGTAAATTTCCGAAGCTTGAGCCCCTTTCAACTGTGTTTCATGCCGCAAACGGCTCTATCTTGAATGTTAAAGATTATGTAAAGGTCAAAATTCGTATTAAACTTTTCACCTGGAAATTTAATTTCATTGTGGTCGAAGGCTTATAGCATGATGTAATTCTTGGTTACGACTTTGCTGTTCACGTAGGATTATTTCTTGATGCCCATAATCGTTGTCTGTCTTTCAAATTTTGTACCGATTATGCTCTGCCATTAGTAGATTATCTCCCTTGCTCTGGTAAACATCTCTGTTTTATTGATGCACACGACCAAGTTACTGAGGAAAAGTGTGACCTGAGTCATTTAACTAGTGAACAAGCTCAACTGATACATAAATTATGTGATGAATTCCCTGAGGTATTCACGGATAAGCTAGGAGTAACTAATGTGCTTGAGTATAAAACTGATGTGAGTGACACCATCCCTGTTCGATCTCCTCCCTATCGTCTATCTCCCCCACGTATGAAGGTTCTGAAAGAAATTATTGATAAGATGCTTGAGGAAGGAGTTATCAGGCCTTCAACTTCTGCTTATGCTTCCCCCATCTTCCTAGTCCCTAAGCCCCAGGGTGGCTTCAGGCCTGTGATCGACTACCGATCTCACAATAAGAAGATTATCTTGCAATAAATTCCTCTACCCGACTTGCATACTTGCTTTTCATTCTTCTATGGTGCTAAATTTTATTCTGTATTTGATCTCAATCAGGCGTATCACCAGATCCCTCCGGCCGAGGAAAGTAAGCATTTAACCGCATTTATCACGGACTGGAACTTATACGAGTACGAACGAATCCCGTTTGGCCTCAGTACGGGCGCAGCCGTGGTGTCGAGACTACTAGATTCCATATTGTCTGACATTCAGTTCAGGTTTGTGTACAATTATCTTGACGATGTCGTTGTGTACTCGGAAACCTTTGAGGAACATCTCTCTCATATCAGGGAAGTGGTTCGTCGCTTTAAGCAAGCTGGTCTCACTGTCAAACGATCTAAAGTTTCCTTTGCGCAGCCTCGTATGTCTTTCCTGGGTCATATCGTATCACCTAATGGTGTAGCTGTGGACCAGAGTAGAACCCAAGCCATCTATGATTTTCCGGTACCTAAGGATCAGAAGGGAATAGCCCGCTTCGTTGGTATGGCCAATTTTTTCCGAAAATTTATCCCAAATTTTGCCCAAATTGCTGCTCCCCTTAATGCCCTTCGGCGTAAGGATGTTAAATTTGTCTGGAAGGAACCTCAACAAATTGCCTTTGATAAACTTAAATCTGCTCTGGCAAACGCCCCTGTCCTGGCTATTCCTAACTTCTCAAAACCTTTCATTATTCAAACTGATGCTTCTGGTTCTGCCGTTGCTGGTGTCCTCCTCCAAGAAGATGAGCTAGGTAGGAGACCCATTGCTTATGCCTCGCGTACCCTGAATTCTGATTAAATGAAGTATTCCATATACGAACTTGAATGTTTGGCCGTTATTTTTTCCCTTGAAAAGTTTCGCATGTATGTCGAGCACTCTAAATTTCTTCTTGAAACTGACAACATGGCACTTAGTGGGTATTAAATAGACCTAAGCGCACGGGTAGGTTGACCCGTTGGGCAATCCGCATCTCCGCCTTTAATTTTGAAGTTCGCCACATCCGTGGTACAGAAAATGTTGTAGCTGATGGGTTGAGTAGGATGTTTGGTGAAAAGCCTCCTGACCCTCCTGATTTTGATGTCAAGTCCCTTCAAAACCATTCTGCCTGCCAATCCAATTGCATTAATGCTATCTTGACTGACTCCCCGTTGCTATTCCATGATATGTCAAAATTGCAAGCTAGTAATCCTGAAATTAGTTCCATTGTTAAACAACTTGAAGATGGTAACGTGGTTAAGCCTTATAAGCTTGTTAACAATGTCCTATGTTGCAAGGCCAGACATGACAATAAGTACAAAATTGTGTGTCCTCAAATCCTCATCCCTGAAATCTTTAAGTATTAGCATGACTCCCCCATGGGAGGACATTTAGGTGTTTTCAAAACTCGTCAAAAGATTCGAACGCATTTCATATGGAAAAATTTGGATTTTCACATTAGGGAAATGGTCAAGGCTTGTAGACTGTGCAGTATAAGTAAACCTAGTTTGAATACCCGTGTTGGGTTGTTGTCCTCATCTCACCCTACTAAACCAATGGAGAGACTGTTCATTGATTATGTCGGAGCGTTCCCATTAAGCTCTAAAGGAAATCGATTTGCACTAGTGTGTGTTGACGGTTTTACCCGTTTTACTTGGATTTTCCCGACGAGAAAAATGGATGCTCAGACCACTATATCTTGTCTCAATTCGATCTTTTCTGTATTTGGCCCTCCTAAGTTTATTGTGTCTGACAATGCTAGATCCTTTGCCTGTAACCTGTTTAGGAAGTTCTGTCTTGATCTCTCGATATCCCACGTCACCACTACACCTTACTATCCCAACCCCAGTTTTGCTGAAAGAGTTAACCGCAACTTACGTGCTGCCCTCATTGCATACCATCATAACCAACAATCTAAATGGGATTCTTGTATTCATTGGCTTACTTATGCATTTAATTCATCTGTTCACGAATCTCATGGCCAAACACCCATGTCTTTAATGCTTGGATTTACCCCATTTCCCCCATCTCTAATGTGTTTAACATTGATTCTCTCCTCCCCGATGATCCAGATCCGGAGGAGATTCGTGAAATGTGGAACCGAGCTAGAGCTAAACTTGTTGTTTCCTATGATAATGTGCAAAAGAAGTATGACAAAGGACGCAGGCCTACCAATCTATCTGTAGGTGACACTGTTTTTGTCAAGTCTTATCCTAGTAGTAAAGCTGTAAATAAATTTTCTGCTAAATTAGCAGCTCGTTATCACGGTCCTTGTACGGTATTAGAGTTCCTAACTCCAGTATACCTGTTAGTTAACGACCCTATTGCCAAACGCGTTAGACGTGTACACTTGAGTCAAATTAAGCCCACTTAATCATCAAAATTTTGTAAACATATTTATGGTCATGTAAACTGAATTTCTTTAAAAATTGCGTTTAATAATTTTCTTCAAAATTATGTAACTTACTCACACGCAAGATACATTTTCAGATATTACTATCGATGACAGACTATGTAAATTATTATGATTATAAACTTCAAGTGACATCAAAACTTATACATCTCAATTTTCAACGGTATCCTCCATCAGACATTTTCGAGTGCTACTTCGTTTTGGCTGTTCGAGTGATTAGTTATATGCCATGGCACGACGCCATTAATGCCTGTGTTGTGTATTTCGACCTGAAAAATTATTTACGGTCTTTGGAACATTATTCTGTGCTCCCACATATTATGTTGCAGTTTGTTTTGCGCGCGCCCTTTTCCAGCCATGCAACTATTTTAAGAGAGCAAGAATGTGTGATACCTATGGTTGCCTACTACACTCTGTACTGGTATGATAATCCTACTCTGTGTCATGTGCTGTCAACTTGTGTGGTGTGTGGTGGAACGCTGGCCACGTTGCATCTCCTTCTGGTCACACTTAACGTGTTTATCTACTGGTATTTGGTGAAGTTCTGCTATCCTTCAACCAAGTAAGACCATTCCATGTTTACTGTGCTTAATATGTTGGACTTTGTATCAACGTGTGAAGATTTATTTTGGACATTGAAATTGTACCATGTAATATTGTATCCCAACATCTTGACACTTCGCCTCCCCGTGTTTTGGCTTTCGGAGGGGAGAACTGAGACAATAATTTACGATACCCTCATTTGTTGGACATGTATATTTGTGTGTGGGGACTTTTATCTGCAATTATCGGCCATTGTTGAACTGCCGTTAATTTATGCGCCGGTACTGTGGGTATTTAAAATGCATTTAAAATCCATTATTACGTCAATAATTTTGATTTTCCTTATTGGCCCAATAAGCTTATCCTTGACTTGATCATGCGTAGTGTCTCTCTTGAATGGAGCGCTCTGCAGTTGTTCTTCTGTCTCGTCAACTAGCGAGCAAGGATTCTTGTTCTGAGCGAGCTGTGAGATGGACGCCATTAGCCTTGTTCCTTAAAAGACTTTGAAAAGTAACGAAATGGAGCGGGATACTCCCGGTTAGGTGGGAGATACTGTAGGCAAGATGCCTAAATACGTTTTTAATCTTATGTTCCTCTATTGATAGTGATTTGCTTCTTTAAATTCTACTATGTGAGTGTTGAGTGTGAGCCTGCATGCCAAGGCAGGCAGATTACCTCTGAAAACATGTTTCTGGTGTAATTTTGTGATAAAGGATTACACTAATTTGGATACAAAACCACCAGCATGTAAGTAATATTTATTCAAAAATTATTTTGGAGCAACGTCAACTTCAGTGGATTACTTATTATTGTTTACAACCGTCGTCTTGGAATTTTCAAAAACATTATCTTGTCCGTTTACGAACCAGTGTGTCACTGTTATTTAATTTTAGGCCTACCTCGAGTTATCGCCAATGTAGTGTGAACTGAATCTGAACTCTATACCCGGTATTTGGAAATTTAGTAGCCGACTGAAAATTTAAATCACTATTGATAAAATTCTCATGTAAAAGTGATATGTAAATTTAATTACGAGGCGAATTGGAAACTCGCGGTGAGCATATGTGCATTATGTCATTCCTTCCTTGCTGTTATTGTGATTGTTGTATGTTTTTGATTTTCTGCTCCATATACGGTGTGCGTATTATTTTGGTTGTTCGTATTGTTATTTTTTATTATTATTCCCTCACTGCCTGTTTTCTCTGATTTTGAAATGCGTACCCTGATTGTATCTGATTTCGTGTGATTTTCCAAATTGTGTCGTGTGGCTATGCAATCCCTTTTTTGCCGATGTCTCCCGCGTTCGGTCTTATCTCATGTGCTCATTGTTGTGGTTCCAAGGCCACCTCGTAGTTAATTTAATAACGACCATCTTGGTCTTATGTAAAATTATTCCTTATAGGAAATGCCACTTTCTATGAATTTAATCCCATGATACATGTAATTATAATTTATTTATTATTATTATATATATATATTGCGAATGAGCCCATTAGGACTACGCAAAGTACTTAGAGACAGGCATTTGCCTTTCTTTGTGCCCACACTTCCTTCATTCGTTTGCTGTGTGCTTCTTTTCTCTCTTGAGACCAGGTTGTTCCGGTCTTCTTCTTTGGTTTTTCCTCTTGGTCAACTTGCCACTTATGAACTTTGGTTCTGAAGATAACCCGGCTTCGGATGTCTTCAGGTGTAATTCCTGCCAGTTTGAGATCTGTTTTAATTTCGCCAATCCATTTTATTGTGTCCGTTTTAGCTTTACTTCGGTTTTCATAAAATTCAACTATTTGCTTGGTAAGTCTATCTGGGTTCATCCTTTTTATATGTCCAAAGAATCTTAATCTGCGTTTTCTGATGTCGCTGTGAATGTTAGAAAATTGTTTGATTTCCTGTTTCCCTCTAAGGCGGTACTGTTCATCTACGAGTTTTGGGCCTAAAATTTTTCTAATGATCTTGCGTTCCTTTTTCTGAATATTTTCTAGATCAGTTTTCCTGTTCAAAATTAGTGTCTCTGATCCATAGAGGCATTCTGGTTTTATAACTGTATTATAGTGTCTTAGTTTAGCATGCTTGGAAAGACACTTTTTGTTATAGATATTTTGGGTGAGTCTATACGCAGTTTCCATTTTTTGGCATCTAACTTCATTGGCTTTTGTTTCCATTCCATTCTCCTGAATTATTTCACCGAGATATTTGAATTGCTGGACCCGTTTTATTTTGCCATATTTTGTCTCCATGAATTTAGGGGCTTCTTTGCTGCAGGTCATGTATTCAGTTTTTTCAAACGATATTTGGAGGCCGACTTTTTCCGCTGTTTCTTTCAGGAGTTCGATCTGGTTTATGGCTGTTGAAACGTCACGAGTTAAGATTGCCAGATCGTCCGCAAATGCCAGGCAGTCTACTGCTAATTTGCCCCTACCAAGAGTGATTGGTTGGTCAATCTTGAGGGCAGACTTCTGTTTGCGCCATTCCTGTATTACCTTTTCAAGGACGCAGTTGAAGAGTAGTGGAGAGAGCCCATCTCCCTGTCTTACTCCTGTTTTGATCGGAAAAGGGTCTGAGATTTCCCCCATGAATTTAACCTTAGATTTTGTGTCTGTCAATGTCTCTTTTACAATTGCGAGTGTTTTCCGGTCTAGACCCTGTTCTTTTAATATCTGAAACAGTGATTGACGATCAACTGAATCATAGGCCTTTTTGAAATCAACAAAAGTACAAACTACATTTTTGCTACAAATTCTCTGATGCCTTAGGATTAACTTTAGGTTCAAAATTTGCTCTGGACATGAACAGCCTGGTCTGAAACCTGCTTGATATTCTCCAATTTTTGGTTCTAGTTGCTGTTGGGCTCTATCTAGAAGGCACTGAGATGAAATTTTGTAGGCAACAGATACCAATGAGATTCCTCTGTAGTTATTTACATCTGTTCTGTCTCCTTTCTTATATAAAGGATGAATTAGTGCACTTTTCCAATCTTCTGGAAATTGTTCTGTTTCCCAAATCTCTTGGATGATACCGGTGAATTCTTTTATAGTATTTGGGCCTGCTGATTTGAGAATTTCTGCTATGATCCCATCCTCACCTGCAGCTTTATTCATTTTATTTATTATTATTATTATTATTATTATTATTATTATTATTATTATTATTATTATTAGTCATGTCAGTACTCCTCGGTTGTAGAAATCTGAAATTTCTTTGCCCGGTTCATGAACTTCGAGGTGATTAACGCTCACATTCCTTATTCTTACGTAGTTTTGTTACATCACTAGCCTAAATATTTATTATCTGGTAAACGCTAAAATTTTGGCAGGCTTTGCCTATTATTAAATGAAATTTTAATAGCTTGGGTCGTGAGTTGCTAGTGGACCTTTTGCGTGTGTTGTTCTGTTTACATTGTGGAACATAATTTTTTTCTCCCCTTGTAATACTGTATGAATTTGGGGAATATTTTCTGGTTCCTAGTTATTAACTTTTGGTTCGTTTCTTTAATTTATTTTGTAATTTTGTTTCCTCTTGCCACATATCTCGGGTTTGTGTGTATGGTGTGTATTGCCTAGTGATTGACAAAAGGAAGATTGAATCCTTGTTGCAACAAGTTAATTATCTATGGCCAGTAATTAATTTACAAAGGTATACCTTAAATTTTAAAGTCTAATATTAAAATTAAAAATAATATTTTTACAAAAGGCATTTGTTAATAAGATTGCAATCCTCTTCTGTATTATAATTCTGCTACTGGTCTGAGTTAGTACAATTTGGCTTTAATGAATTCAGTTCATTTATTTAAAGGTTAAGTGTTTTGAAAGAAAGTTATTTACCCTTTATTTATTTTTTAAGAAAGAAGGTATTTATTTAACTATAAATGCTATGAATTTTTTTTTTTTGTCTTTAAGTAAACATCTTATTTACAATTTATTTCGTCTGTCATTTAGTGGTTAACAATGTTGACCTGCCAACCTGTCAAATGTTAACGTAAGATCCTGCCCTTTTCATTCCCTATTTTGCCCTCCGCGCTTCGTATTTGGTGCTACTGCCCTTATGATAAGTATTGTGTTTGGTTTTCGTTGCTGTTTGGTGCTTTTCTTGATAAGGTTGCAAACAGCACAGTTTATTACAAACTCAAGCATCCCAAAACACTCATAGACTAACACATCTTTCTAAATAACCAATCTTACTCTTTCCATTTTACACTTCACACCAATTACATTCCATCTACACAGCGGTAGGTAGGCAACCTGGATCAAGGTGGCCTACCTTGCCCCTTACGCCCACCCAATCATATATCTCTTCATTCACATATATTAATCTCATTGGTTTCCCTCATCTCACATAATATCCATCATCTTTTGAACATCATACCCTGAAGAGTGACGTTTTCTAAACACTGCTTGCGTAATTATTCAATCTTATTGAAAATATCCCTACTTTTATCTATTGAATACTATTACTTTATCAAAAATTTACATCCAACATGCAAGCTCTAAGAGCCTCTTTTTAATAAGAATTCTAAGACCCTAACGGGTCGGTAAATTCTAGCCCCTATCACTTACTTTTTCCGCAAGGGAAAAGTAAATTGATTGTTCAGATGCAGATGATGAAACGTGCAGAAAATACGCATTTTATAATCACATTTAAAGACCGTTAGCCAAAAGCTTAAAGCGTTAAAAATCATAGACTGCGAATACTGCCACTTCATCATGTTGCTGCCAGATGCCAATATCACGATCAGCTGATTGTAGGGTAGTTCGAAATCGTCGCACTGTGACATAAGAATAGGCCTTGAAATCGGAACAAGAGCGTTACCCGACTTGGCTGTTGTGGTTAAGCGTAAATTATAATAAAAACCGTGGATATAAGTATTTATGAGAGAAATCCTTAAAATCATAACGATCTGCAATAGGTTACAACCTCATTATGATCATATTTTTAAAAGTAGTGCACCCCCATGATTACTGTACCACTACAGTATAATTGTTTTATGTAATTATTTATTATAATATTTTTTCCCATTACCATAAAATTCTGGGATTACTAGCTGAAAGGTAACCTTGAAAGTTATCCATTATGAAGTGTAGCCTAGATTTATATACCATAGCAAATGACATCTATAGTAAAGGCTGCATAAATATCATAAACAGGAGTAAAATACTGTATTTACCATGCGTGGTGTACGTTTGAGCGAAGTAGGCCTACATCAAACCACTGTCCAAACACATCACGTATGACGTTATGAAGCACGATACATACGCAACAACTTCGTGACAAAATAATACTACTAATAATAATAATAATAATAATTGTTCCGAGGTATCTGTGGAACAGCAGAGGTGAAAGAAGGTGCGGGGGTGAACGGGCCTCAAAATAAGAAATTAAAGTTAAGATAAAATTTAACAAGGTTATATTTTCTTTTCAAAATTAAGAAATAACAAGCATGGCAGGTACAGAGTAGCAAGGCAACAAAAGTACAATTACAGCATTTACAGGATTTGGGCTTCGAACCCCGAACTCACAATTCTTGAGCAATTAGCCCAGCTTTACCCCAAAACAAGTTTCAACAGAGGGGCAGAAAACCCCATTCATGCCCAGGAGCACTTGCTCCAAATTACACAGTAAAGCCTCCTTGAGGCGCGCCGAAAACAAAATTTTCAAGAAAGAGCAACTCGCTCTCAAAATTTTAAGCCTGTCAAAGGCCACACCAAAATCCACCTTCAAGCTGTCCTCTAAGGACATAAACACAGGGGTAAAATACCCAACCTACTGAGGCCTATTAAGTGAGAAAAGGTTAATTACATGGCCTCTAAAATACCAATTTGAGAGGAGGCGATCTGCACTCCTAATACATTTGTTTAAAACCTATTTGGCACTAGGCCGTTAATGCAAGGGCTAATCCCATACTAAAGAGGTGACTTTAGAAAGAAACAATTTACATTACGTTAAGGAAGAAACGGTTGTGAAAAATAAGTTCACCTCAAAGCAATATGAGTGGGAGTTCGAGAGGGTTAAGCACTCTCTATCCCAATATGTAGCTTAAAAGAGAATAGATACTAAGAGTCTTTACATTTTAGGGAAAGGTTACATGGTGGAAAAGCTTCGGACCCGCCCCGATAGTTAAACTGCTGAGCTAGCAAGAAAAGAAGTTATTAAACGGCCATTACCTTATGGATGAACTGCTGCCCGAAGAAAGAGGCGCTTCCCGCCCCCTGCTATGTACTTTACACACCAAAAGATGTTACTGGAGTGGCCCGGAGACCCGAAAATCAGCAGTTTATATACTCTCGCGGAAAGTTCGAGGCGTTTCAGGAATGAGAACACCCGCCCACAAAAACTTTATTGGCTAGGGTTAAGCAAGATATTCAAGTTGGAGAAGATACACCTGATTGGTCATAAATTAATTAAAGAAATTCGGGATTGGCTAAATTCAAAACCAGGGGAAATAAAGGGTTGTACAGCCAACTTAAACAATAACAGAAAGAAATTTAACAAGGAACAAACTTTTGAAATAAAAATTTCTCCAAAAAAACAGTTCTTTCACTTCGCACTAGGGTGCACCATTGTAGTTCTTCAGTAGTGTCCTCTAGAAGAGAAAGTTCACACTTCTTACTACAGGGAAAACAAAAATACATCGAAAACGACCCAGTTCAGAAACTTCAAAATTTCCAAGTAGTGACATCTTCTGAGAAACTTGAAAATTAGCACATTAGATACAGTTCAGACTTCCTCCAGTAGGGGAGATTCAACTGGCGCAAAGTTTGAATTAGCGGCGTGGAGGTGTACCATCCGGTACAGACCTGCCCCCACAAAAGTCCCTCCAAGGGGTAACACAGAAGAACATAAACTTTTATTTCAACATAAGGTCCAAGCTATGAGGTTGATATGGAAGTTAATTGCAGAAGTATTTACCAACAAATTTTCTTAAAATGATTGGATCTAGTTTCAAAATTCTTGTAGTAACTGTTGAAGTAATGTCTTTATGTTTTGAATTCAGAAGGAAACTTTTAGTTCTTAAAGTTGAGGAAAAATTTTCTAAGTCCACCCGATATTGCAGTAAAATCCTACTCAAAGTGAGTAATGTTGAACTGGAATGTCCATATAGCTGGATATGTACTTTAAACGTTGATAAGATTGACGGCCAGACCAGCCGCCGCTGCTTGAGTTCAGAGGAGGCCGCTCGGACCCCTCAAGTACCCTGAGATACCGCTCGCCCGCACTATGAGAGGAGTAGTGGAGTTGAAGCACGCCGCGCCCGCGGCGAACATGCAGGTCGCAGGCCAGTTACAGGTTGTGCGCCGCACATCAGCCTTGGCCGGGAGGAGGACTCCGGCTCGCCGTACACAGGTTGGCCTCGCTGGGGAAGGGCGGGCCCTGCGGGGGCACTGAAACATTAAAGCTCGGCGGCAGAATTTTGTTGGACCATCATCATTCTTGAGGGCACAGGCTTTGTGGAGAGGTTGAGGGGCCAGCGGCGTGCAGATATTCATGGCATTTATAAGCCACTGTGTGTTGTGGAGCAGGAGACGGGAGCGTGGTAATGGCCGTGGCAAGGACAGGATGGCAGTTTAACTGTGCGGGGAAGGTTTATAATAAATAATTACACACAAAGGAAACAGATTCCAAGAGGAGAAGGCCTTAAAAGTGAAACCCCTCAAAAAAAATATAACCTACCTATTTCTTTCAAAATTATATGAAGCAAGTTAACACAGAAATTACACCGGTTTCACCTGTGACAGGTGAACCCTAAATATCCTCTCGGTGGCTGGATTGCTTAACAATAAGGTGACGGGAGTAAGGAGATCTAGAATAGTACACGGCCCATGAAATCTGGGGGCAAGCTTGCCTGCGGGAACAAAATTCTTGACCATCACTTGGTCGCCTACCTTCAAATGGGTGGGTCTCCGTCCACGATCATATCTTTCCCGAACCTTTTCATGAGACACTTTAAGGTTGGCTTTAGCCTTCTTCCAAAGATCTTTAATGTTATCTGGGTCTATTGTCTCCGGTAGAATGTCACTCAGAGACCAAAGGTTAGAGAGCGGCGTGTTGGGAACAAACTTGAACATCAAAGAAGCTGGAGTAAACTTATGAGATTCATGAACCGCCGAATTCAAAGCAAAAGCTAACCAATGCAGGGACGTATCCCACCTAGAATGATCTTCATGATGATAGACAATAAGCGCGGACCTGAGATTACGATTAACCCGTTCAGCCAAAGATGGTTGAGGGTAATAAGCAGAAGTTGTCACATGAGAGATGGACAGGTCAAAGCAGAATTTACGAAATAAATTAGATGTGAAAGCCTTAGCATTATCAGATACAATATATTGACACGGACCAAAAGAAGCAAAGATAGAATTTAGACAAGTAATGGTGGACTGAGCGGTAGCCAGCTTAGTCGGAAATAACCAGAAAAATCTTGTAAAACCATCTACACATACAAAGATGAACTTGTTGGCATTTCCCTTCGACTGGGGGAAGGGTCCTACGTAATCAATATACAGGCGTTCCATAGGGCGCGACGCTTGATGAGAAGACAACAGGCCTACCTTGGTGGACATGGTGGGTTTAGTAAACAAGCAGGATTTACAAGCCTTTTAATAGTTCACGGATTTCACCTTCCATACCTTTCCAGATGAACATTTCACGAATCTTCTCACGAGTTTTAAAGATGCCTAGGTGCAGCCCTAATTGGGTCTCATGATAGTACTTGAAGATCATAGGTACAAGAACAGCTGGAACGACAACCTTCATCATCTTATCATGCCTCGAAGGGCAACATAAAACACCATTCCTCAGTACATAAGGGACGACATGTTCCCCAGAAAAAAGGGTTTCCATTATCGTAGCCCGCGTTGGATCTTCACGTTGGTATTTCTCGATATCCCTAAAGAGCATGCGAGCATCTGTTAAGATGGCATTAACCTCAGATAATATGGACTCGGGAGGTGATGAACTATCGACCGGTTCATGGGTCTCGACGTCGCTGGAAAATATACGGCTGAGTCCGTCTGCGACAATATTTTCAGTACCTCTGATACGCCTGACATCGAACTGGAAGGCAGAAATACGGATGGCCCAACGGGCTATACGACCAGTACGACGCGGCCTACCTAAGACCCAGCTTACGGCTTGATTATCGGTCTCCAAGTCGAATTTGACATGTTCCAGATAGAGACGGAACTTTTCTAAGCCAAATAAGGCTGCCAAACTTTCGAGCTCATAGATGGAATACTTGGCTTCTTGAGCCGACAGAGTCCTAGATGCGTAGGCGATGGGTCGCTTCCCTAGTTCAGTCTCTTGAAGAAGGACTGCAGCTACCGCCGACGACGACGCGTCAGTTTGGACGATGAATTTCATCGAGAAATCGGGCATACCAAGGACAGGGGCATTACAGAGAGCTAATTTAAGATCTTCAAAAGCGGCTTGTTGAGAAGGTCCCCACTCGAATTTGATGCCTTTCCTACGAAGACGGTTCAAGGGCGCCGCTCTATTAGCGAAGTTAGGAATAAACTTCCTGAAGAAATTCACCATACCAATGAACCTGGCGATACCTTTGATGTCCTTATGGGGTTTAAAATCACGGATGGCCTGTGTTCTCGAATGATCGACTGCAACACCATCAGGTGACACAATATGCTCTAGGAATGACATGGAGGGCTTAGCAAAGGCAACCTTGGACAACTTAACAGTTAACCCAGCCTTACGAAGGCGATTGAGAACTTCTCGCAGATGATCTAGATGTTCTTCAAAGGTCTCCGAAAATACGACGACATCATCAAGGTAGTGATACAAGTACTCAAATTTGATGTCGGAGAAGACCCTATCTAGCAGCCTAGTGAGTACAGCTGCTCCCGTGGGGAGCCCGAAAGGCACGCGGTTTTATTCATACAAATTCCAATCCGTGGCAAACGCTGTAAGATGTTTTAGACTCTTCGGCTAGGGGAATTTGATTGTAGGCCTGATTCAGGTCCAATATTGTAAAGAAATTGGCCTTACGAAACCATGAAATGGAAGAATGAAGATCGGGAAGGGGCACAGATTGTAACACCACCTTCCGATTGAGAGCCCTATAATCAATGACAGGCCTGAAGCCACCTTGGGGTTTCGGGACTAGAAAAATAGGCGAAGAATACGCTGACTTAGAGGGCCTAATAATACCATCCTTCAACATCTGATCGATGATTTCTTTTAGAGCCTTCATTTTAGGTGGAGACAGCCTATATGGTGGAAAACGGACAGGAATCGAATCCGTGACCTCAATTTTGTATTCAATAAGGTCAGTAACACCAAGACTATCAGAGAACACCTCTGGAAACGACTGACACAACTTACGAATACTATCAGCCGGCCCCTCAGGTAGATGTCTAAGGTCTAACAACATCTCATCCTGGGTAGGCGAAATAGATGAACATGATGCAGAATTACATTTCAATAATGGGATTTTATAATTAGACGCAAATTTGAAAGTGCACGACCTACTCTGAAGATCGAGCACAAGACCAGTGTGAGAAATGAAGTCAGCTCCCAATATAATGGGGCAAGACAAGTGCTTTGCCACAAACAATTTGATTTTCCATGTAAATTTAAAAATACGAACTTTGACATGTAAAGAACCTAGAATTTCTAATGGAGATGAATTAGCCGAAACATATTGGATCGCAGACAAACAATAGTCAGGAAGCTTAAAAAACAGATTTCAATTTTGAATACCATTCAGACGAAATAATAGAACAAACACTGCCTGAATCTAAAAGAGCTGTTACAGGTTCATTATTTAACTCAATTTTGAGAAAAGGTACGGGTGCGGGGGTATCCGCCGCAATCCTAAGACATTCTTTGGGGCATTCAACAGATGAATTTGAGGACTGAATTTTCCCTGAATTTTCGACCTGTTTACCAGGGGCTGAGCCTTGGGAAGCAGAATTAGTCGACTCAGCCGAAGCCGCTAGTCACTTATTATTAGTGACATTGGTGTAAGTTGCACCAGAAGTTGAGCAGGAGGGAGTACTATTTGAATTTGGGCAATTCTTGGCGATATATGAAAATGCCCCACATTTAAAACAGCCTTGTGATGAACCAGCTCCATTATTTGCCCTACTAGATTTGATCAATGGACAATTATTGCGAAGATGGTCAGGCGACCCGCAAGCATAGCATTTACGAGGTGTGACAAGTCGGCGAGGTGGAGGCCGAGGATTACCAAAGGAAGGAGGAGGTTCTTTCGCGACACGCAAGGAATCGGCGTATCTAACTCCTTCCGCTGAGACAGCCAATGCTTCGAGTTCAGAGAAGGTTTGCGGGCACGCCGCGAAACACAAATATGACCTATAGGATGGTGAGACACCTTCCACAATAGCTTGTACAATCTGATCCTCAGGAAAGTGAAGAGCAAACACCCTAGTATAGAACTTAATATCTTGGATGAAGTCTGCCAAGTTTTCATCCAAGCGCTGTACACGATAATAGTACTTCTGAATAAGGGAGGACCTTGCCCTAGCCGGGATGAAGTTAGCTAGCAAGTGGGCGTGGAAGTCCTCAATAGATGATTGCTCGGCAATGGCTCTTACTATTTTGTCAGAGAGAATACCAATTGCGTAGGGATAGATGATTTGCAAAATCTGACATGGAGAAAGAGAAAAAACAAGAGCATGGTCCTGGAACTCAACTAAAAACATTAAGAAAGAAATAACTTCACTGGTAGTGTTAACAGAAAACTTAGAGATACGTCTGAGCAACATTGCTAATGGATGAGGCAAGCTGCTGAACCGAGGTGACATAGTAGGTAAAGGATTAAGTGGCAAAGATGTTAATTCAGAACGTACATTATTCAACGAGGTTCGGCGTTCTGACTCGTTGTCCACTGGGGCCGATGTTGTTTGAGCTGCAACAGTTTTCCTATTGACTTCTCCCTTAGGAGGCTCTTCCTCGCTACCTGCATTCACCGTGACAGGTTGATCAGTTTTGGGAGGAACTTCCCCAGTTAACAATTGGGTAACCTTACTGGACAATTCAGAAAGATTTTCAAGAACCATACTAGGTTCCTTCCTCTGAACGTCATTCAACTTCAGAGACAACAGATCGTTAACTCTATTTGAAAAATGAAATAGCCTGGCTTGCACACGCTCAATTTGATTAGACGAAGGATCATTTTCTTCAAAAAAACTAACTACAGATGCTAGCTCAGTAGTATTATCAGTGATCGTGGAAAGAGAGTCGTCAATTTCTTTCTCTCCCAAGGTGGGGATGGAAATGGGCAAATCAAGGGACTCTCTAAGCTTATTTGTGTCTATCGCAACCGTGCCTCCACATTGCACATTTCTGATAGTTAATTCATAAATCAACTCCTCCTTGCGCAAATAGTTAAGATGGAGAACATCGCGAGGGCCGGGCATGATGACAGAACAATTTTGAAAAAGGAGAAATCAAAAAATTCCAGCAACTGGGAAAATAGTTAGAGTTGTAATCAAATCAATGTTTAGCCGTCAAAGGGGCTAAATTGAGACCCATTCAAGCACGCTCTGCTACCACTTGTTCCGAGGTATCTGTGGAACAGCAGAGGTGAAAGAAGGTGCGGGGGTGAACGGGCCTCAAAATACGAAATTAAAGTTAAGATAAAATTTAACAAGGTTATATTTTCTTTTCAAAATTAAGAAATAACAAGCATGGCAGGTACAGAGTAGCAAGGCAACAAAAGTACAATTACAGTATTTACAGGATTTGGGCTTCGAGCCCCGAACTCACAATTCTTGAGCAATTAGCCCAGCTTTACCCCAAAACAAGTTTCAACAGAGGGGCAGAAAACCCCATTCATGCCCAGGAGCACTTGCTCCAAATTACACAGTAAAGCCTCCTTGAGGCGCGCCGAAAACAAAATTTTCAAGAAAGAGCAACTCGCTCTCAAAATTTTAAGCCTGTCAAAGGCCACACCAAAATCCACCTTCAAGCTGTCCTCTAAGGACATAAACACAGGGGTAAAATACCCAACCTACTGAGGCCTATTAAGTGAGAAAAGGTTAATTACATGGCCTCTAAAATACCAATTTGAGAGGAGGCGATCTGCACTCCTAATACATTTGTTTAAAACCTATTTGGCACTAGGCCGTTAATGCAAGGGCTAATCCCATACTAAAGAGGTGACTTTAGAAAGAAACAATTTACATTACGTTAAGGAAGAAACGGTTGTGAAAAATAAGTTCACCTCAAAGCAATATGAGTGGGAGCTCGAGAGGGTTAAGCACTCTCTATCCCAATATGTAGCTTAAAAGAGAATAGATACTAAGAGTCTTTACATTTTAGGGAAAGGTTACATGGTGGAAAAGCTTCGGACCCGTCCCGAGAGTTAAACTGCTGAGCTAGCAAGAACAGAATTTATTAAACGGCCATTACCTTATGGATGAACTGCTGCCCGAAGAAAGAGGCGCTTCCTGCCCCCTGCTATGTACTTTACACACCAAAAGATGTTACTGGAGTGGCCCGGAGACCCGAAAATCAGCAGTTTATATACTCTCGCGGAAAGTTCGAGGCGTTTCAGGAATGAGAACACCCGCCCACAAAAACTTTATTGGCTAGGGTTAAGCAAGATATTCAAGTTGGAGAAGATACACCGGATTGGTCATAAATTAATTAAAGAAATTCGGGATTGGCTAAATTCAAAACCAGGGGAAATAAAGGGTTGTACAGCCAACTTAAACAATAACAGAAAGAAATTTAACAAGGAACAAACTTTTGAAATAAAAATTTCTCCAAAAAACAGTTCTTTCACTTCGCACTAGGGTGCACCGTTGTAGTTCTTCAATAGTGTCCTCTAGAAGAGAAAGTTCACACTTCTTACTACAGGGAAAACAAAAATACATCGAAAACGACCCAGTTCAGAAACTTCAAAATTTCCAAGTAGTGACATCTTCTGAGAAACTTGAAAATTAGCACATTAGATAAAGTTCAGACTTCCTCCAGTAGGGGAGTTCCAACTGGCGCAAAGTTTGAATTAGCGGCGTGGAGGTGTACCGCCCGGTACAATAATAATAATAATACTTTGCAAGTTGCTTTACGTCGCACCGACACAGTTAGGTTTATGGCGACGATGGTGCAGGAAATGGCTAGGAGTGGGAAGGAAGCGGCCGTGGCCTTAATTAAGGTACAGCCCCAGCATGTGCCTGGTGTGACAATGGGAAACCACGGAAAACCAACTTCAGGGCTACCGACAGTGGGGTTCAAATAACAAGGAGGTAACATCTACAGGAGGTTCCTCATCAATCACCTCAGGTGACTTTCCGTGATTACGTTTGCTTTGAGGTGGGCACTCCAGTTTCCTTTTTTGTAAATGTGAAGGAAATTTAAACAGGGTTGGAACGGCATTTGTCAGTAATCGCCGTTGGTCATTTGTTTCATAATTGTACTTAAGTTATCTTCGAAATGTACAGAGCATAAGCGACTGTGTTGAGTGGGATACCAATCATCCGGCAAATAATTACCGTGGTTATCAGTACTTTCGCTGTGGAAGCATTAACATGGGTTTAATTACTAACAGAAATTAACGTGATCTCGGCAATCATTCAGCAATACTTACTAAAAATACCATATATACGATGAGTACAACCGTACGCTAGCATACGGATGGCATTTTCAAAGCGATAATATATATTTTCACTTCCTAAACTTACGAAATTAAATTGCCAAGCACAAACTCCCCGTCACCTTAACACGTGCCAACAAGCTTTGTTTGACTACCGTTAACATGGCTGCCCTTTATCAACTTGTTTCCACAGGGAGTGCTGATGTCGGGCATACAGCCCCTCTATGTTAATCTAGTTCGTTGCCTACAAAACTATCTGTGAAAAATTATAGACAACTACCTCGCAAATAGAACTTTCTACACTGAATTTGAGGGAGAAAAGTCAACATTTCGTTCCATGACAGTTGGTGTTCTACCTCTATCTCCACTATACTGCAGAACGGAACTAACATTATATGCTGACGATACTGCCCTAATGGCTGAATCATTCATGCCAAAGTTTGTCGCTCGTGATCTGCAAGAAGCACTGGATCGCCTTCAGATATGGTGCGCTATGTGCAGAGTTAAAATTAACATCTCAAAGCCCACGGCCGTATTGTATACATTGCGCTTTGAAAGAAAGCCCACCCACTACGCCTCTTAAGTTTAACATTCAGCTAATCCCCT
The DNA here is from genome assembly GCF_040414725.1 of Anabrus simplex. NCBI lineage: Eukaryota > Metazoa > Arthropoda > Insecta > Orthoptera > Tettigoniidae > Anabrus > Anabrus simplex. Next base: position 444,557,178 of record NC_090268.1, on the reverse strand, counting down.
GGAGTAAAGAAGCCAAATATCTTGGAATAATGTTAGACCACACGTTAATCTTTAGATCACACCTTCAGGATGTTTTAACTAAATCCAAAGAAGCATTTGCTTCCCTATATTATCTACTGGCAAGATATTCTAAATTAAACACCAAAAATAAATGATTAATCTACACAACACTAATATGAACTATAACTCTTTATGCTTCCACAGCATGGGGCACAGCAAAGGAATGCAACATCCGTCAATTGCAAATCTTTCAAAATAAAAACCTGCGCATGATTGCTGATGTACCCTACCACATCTCTCATAAGATCGCACATAATAAACTACAAAAATGCTCACTATAAAACAACAAATTGCCAATGCTGCTAGAAGATTTTACCGTCCTCATCAACAATACTCCAGTCATATCATTAAACAAATTCATGCCTTAGACAGTACAGTTTACTACACACGATTACACCCTAAAATCCTAATCAAATAAAACACACATTATACACCACACTTACCATAACTCATTTCCCTCTACACTTCCCCAGCATTAATTCACACATTACTATAAATACGATGTACAAAATCTCCCTATCAACTCTAACTGAAAAGGCTGATTTTTTTTAAATACTGCATATCCTCCACCTACAAAGTATTCTTACAAATTGTACACGGAGATACACCTCAACTCTGCTCATTTAAAAGAAGCGCCTTAATGAACTTTATATATCAAACAAACGCGAAACTGCATCGGCATGAAGTTGGGAGATTAATCAGAAGATGTCATTACAGAATAACGGAGAAGTTTGTCATTTCTAAGTTTCCCAAACTGATTGGATTTATCTTGTTTTGTTTTGCTGTACATCAAGAAGTTTGGACATTTCTCCGTAGATGTCATTACAAAACTGAGGTCATGTACGCTGGTGCAAGGTAAAAGAATTTGTTATTGAAAGAAATTTTGTGTTTATTGGGTTTTTCAAGTAAACTAACTTTCATATATTTTTATATATTTCAAGGTGTGCAACACTTCTTTCTCATTCCGCCAGTTTTGAATCTGGCCAATAGGAATTTTCTGAAATTATTTCTCAGCCTATCACATGCTTCTGTTTGGTTTTTCTGGGTGTAAATTTGATTGTGCCAATAAAATCGAGAGGGTGTATCCGGATTAGTCCAGAACCCTCTAGAACCGTCCCATCGCGTATATAAGCTGCCGCCTTTCCGGCTACATTGTCTCTTGAGCGCCGTATTTGTGTGTGTGTGTGTGTGTGTGTGTGTGTGTGTGTGTGTGTGTGTATGTGTGTGTGTGTGTGTGTGTGTGTGTGTGTTAAGGCGGGAGGGGAGGCGCCTCATTCTTCGCCAGGCAGACCATCAGCCAACGTACCAGACTTATTTTTCTGTAGCTACCTCCGCAGACTTACACGAGGGGAAGGTCCTAATTTCTAATTTCTGGTTTCTAAAATGTAAATTTACATTCAGCTAATGTAAAATTTCATAAAGTCTTTACCTAAAGTTCGGGAATAGAGAGTGCGTTACCCTCTCGAGTTCTCTTTAACTTGGTTTGAGGTGACTACGATTTTGTAACTTTTTTTTTCTTTCCTGTAATGCGTTAAATTACCGTAACTTTCATTCGATTCACCTCAGTAGCTTGGGATTAGCCTCCGCATCATCGGGCTGAGAGCCCGATTAGGGTTTTGTACGTAATGTTCTAGGAGTGCAAGTGTACGCCTCCATTCATTTTGTGTTCGGGCCAATAATTTAACCTGCTCTTCTTTCCACAAAGGCCCAGTAGTTTGGGTAAATTGTACCCCTGTGTAAATATTTTAAAAGTGTAAGACGGACATAGAGAGGTCAGAAATTATAAGATTTTTGATGTAATTTTGCCTTAAATAGGCTGTGAGAAATTGGTTAAAGTGGGAGAGCATGTAAGCTCTTTTCTGTAATTTCTAAATTATATTGTAATATTGAGGAGTGCATCTGTAAGGCTGTAAATTTGTTGGAGCGAAGTGCTCTTGAAGTTGGGAGATTTCTATCTTTGTCTACATAATACCTCTTTAGAAATTGTAAATGTGTAAACTAGGGACTTGAAGCCTAAAATTGTTAAATTCTCTATATGGGGTCCTCTATTTTAATCCCCAAATTTGTCATTGTTATTTCACTAAGTGAAAATTTGTTCTGTTTGTTATTTAAAAAGAAATACAACTTTTATTAAAAGTTTTTTAAATTTTTGATATTGTAGCTAGACCCATTCAAGTAAACACCTCTTTTCACCTCTCTCCGTTCCACAGATAAACCGGAACAAGTGGTAGCAGAGCGTGGATGAATGGGTCTAGATTAAGCCCTGTTGACGGATAAGAGTAGAATCTGTTTAGAACCTAAGAATTTTCTCGGTCGCTGGGAATGTTTCCAAATTATTAACTTTCTTTCAACATGTCTGGTCCTCACGAAATCCTCGCCTCCGGGTACTTGCGCAAGGGGGAATTGACTTATGAGTTATTCATTAGGAAGGTCCAATCTGTAGGCACGGTTGTGGCAGATATTGCCAAACTTAAAGATTCCTTACCGAGCTCGATAGCTGCAGCCGCTTAAGTGCGGCCAGTATCCAGTATTCGGGAGATAGTAGGTTCAAACCCCACTGTCGGCAGCCCTGAAAATGGTTTTCCGTGGTTTCCCATTTTCACACCAGGCAAATGCTGGGGCTGTACCTTAATTAAGGCCACGGCCGCTTCCTTCCTACTCCTACTCCCATCCCTTTCCTGTCCCACCATCGCCGGAAGACCTATCTGTGTCGGTGCGACGTAAAACAACTAGCAAAAAAAGAAATCCGTAGAATTGCCTATTTGTATCCCAATTTTTGGGGAAAAAGAAATTGATGAGGCTCTATCCACTATCACTGACAATACCGCCGAGCTAGCGTCTGTAGTGAGTTTTTTAAGTAAGCTATACATCAGCTAACCAGCTTAAGAGAGTACACGCTAGACTGTTCCATTTTTACAACAGTTCTAGGGACCTATTGACTCTGAAGTTGAAAGATCATGCAAAGGAGGCTAGTAATCTGGTTCAACATCTGTCAGAAATGTCAAATAGAGTTAGTCAATTGTTGACTGGGGCAGCTGCTCATAAAATCGACCAAGTCCCTTCGATGATCTTGGCAACTGAGGAAGAACCTAGTAAATGTACTGAATGTAGGAAATCTGTGGTAACTCAACAAATTTCTTCCCCATTGGAAACTTAGTCTGATCATCCTAGACAAATTCCACCTTTCTTTTTGAATAATGCTCTTTAGAGACCTCTCAACATTCTATGCAATCACCAGTTATGTCACCAGGTTTCAGTAGTTTGCCTCATCCATTGGCTATGTTGTTGAAGGGTATTACGAAATTTTCAGTCAACTCCACCAATGAAATAATCCATTTTCTAAGGATTTTGGTAGAATTTCAAGACCATGCGTTAGTGTTCTCCCCATCGCATTCTCAGACACTACAAATAATGTATCCATATTCAGTAGGCGTCCTCTAGAACAAAATAGTTAAGGCCATAGCTGATAGACGGTCCATAGAAGATTTCCATGCCCACCTCCTGGCAAATTTCCTTCCGGCTAGAGCAATGTCATCATTGATCCAAAATTTCTATTTTAGGGTACAACGTCTGGATGAAACTCTTGCGGACTTCATCCAAGATATCAAGTGTTATACCCGAGTGTTCGCTCTGCATTTTTCCTAAGACCAAATAGTGCAAATTATAGTTGAAGGCATCTCTCCGCCTTATAGGTCTTACCTAAGTTTCGCATCTCGTCCTCAAACGTTTTCAGGGTTAGAAGCTATGGCTGTTTCAGCCGAAGGAGTAAGGTATGCCGGCATATTACGAGTTTCTAAGGAGCCCCCACCGTCTTCTAATAGCTCTCAGCTTCCACCTAGCCGAACTTTCACCAACCTTAAATATTATGCTTGTGGTTCGGCGGAACATCTGCGCAATAAATGCCCATTGATAAAACTGATTGGGACAAAGAATGGAGCAGGGTCTTCTCAAGGTTGTTTCAAATGAAGCTCGTTTACTCACTTCGCCAAGAATTGCACTAATGTCAATAGCAAACTCCAATAATAGAAAGTGACTAGTGTCATCGGTTGAGTCGGCATGTTCCACTTCCCAGGGCTCAGCCCCTGTTGAACCCAGTGAAAGCTCTGGTAAGGTCAAAGTTCCTCTTTTGAAGGTCCCAAACAATGCCGCAGAATTGCGGCAGAGACCCCTGCTCTTGTGCCATTTCTTAATATTGAAATGAATACGGAATCCGTCAATGCTCTATTAGACTCAGGGAGTGTGTGTTCTATAATTTCGGCTGAATGTGATTCTAAATTAAAAACTGTTTGTAAGTTACCTGACGATCGGTCGTCTTCTGTCAAATGAGTTTGGGCTAACTCTTCTCCATTAGAAATTTTAGATTTCATGTTTGCTAAAATTCGAATTTATAAATTTACCTGGAGAATAACATTGTTTGTGGCTAAACACTGCCTTGCCCTGTAATATTGGGGGCTGATTTCATGTCTTACGCTGGTCTGGTGCTCAACATTTCAGAGCAAGCCATGCGCCTTAAAATTTGCTCGTACCCATAACATTCCTCTTTTAAAATGTAATTCTGTGTCATGTTCATCTGTTTCGCCTACCCCGGATGAGATGTTGTTAGATCTTAGACATCTATCTGAGGAGCAGGATGAAAGTATTCGTAAGCTGTGTCAGTCCTTTCCTGATTTAAAATCTAATACTTTTGGTGTTACTGACATTATTGAATATAAGATTGAGGTTACGGATTCGATTCCAGTTAGATTTCCGCCTTATAGATTGTCCCCACCTAAAATGAAGGCTCTTAAGGAAGTCATCGATCAAACATTGAAGGATGGTATGATTCGACCTTCTAAGCCGGGATATTCATCGCCCATTTTTCTTGTGCCGAAACCGCAAGGTGGCATCAGGCCTGTGATTGATTATAGGGCTTTGAACCGTAAGGTGGTGTTACAATCTGAGCCACTTCCTGATTTGAAAGAACTAGTAACCAATCAAAGGTGAGGATTGGATGGTTCCTGGGGGGTTTCCGCTGCAACACGTCCGTAGGTTTAACCTCATATTACCCTACACGTGACCCCTGGGTGGTGCTAAGGGAGCAACAACATTGGCTGCTGGACCCAAAGCTCTGCTGGATGAATCTTAGTTTTCGGAATGCTATCCAACTCATACATGTTCTGCGAGGAATTTCTGCACGTTGGTTGTCTTTTCCAAGTTTTATCTTGTGTCCAAGATAGATGTACTCATCGACAGCTTCTATTTATTGGTTTCCCATTTTACGTGGTTGACTGTCTAGGCTTAGTATTTTCGTTTTATTAATGTTCATTTCCAAACCAATCTTAGCAGAGGCAGTTTGTAATTCTTGGATCATGCTTTCTAGCTCATCTAGATTGTCACTTATGAGCACAATGTCATCGGCAAAACGCAGGTGGTTCAAATATAACCCGTTGATTTTTATTCCTTTTTTTATCCCAGTGAATGGTTTTGAATACATCTTCCAAGGCAAAGGTAAACAGCTTTGGAGAGATTGTGTAACCTTGTGGAACTCCTTTGCCAAACTGGGATCTTAATGGTGATGAGGTCTTCGTCCACTCTGACTACCATTGTTGCTTGATCATAAATGTTTCCGAGGAGCTTTATATACCTTGAGTTTCTCATGGCATTTTGAAGTGCTTTCATGATTGCCCAAATCTCCACTGAGTCAAAAGCTTTTTATATAATCAATGTAGGCCAGATGAATCTTAATGTTGTACTCAGTGGTTTTCTCAAGAAGAAGACGAATAGTCTGGATGTGTTCAAAAGTTGAGAAATCTTTACGAAATCCCGCTTGCTCGGAAGGTTTATAAAAATCCAGTTCTCTTACGAGGCGGTTGGTTACAGTTTTAGTCAGGAGCTTGTAAAGATGTGATAACAAACTCACAGGACGATAGTTCTCTAAATTTCATTATCACCTTTCCTGAAGAGAAGTATCACTTCAGCATTTTTCCAATGTTCTGGTACCGGGCGAGTTGGCCGTGCGCGTAGAGGCGCGCGGCTGTGAGCTTGCATCCGGGAGATAGTAGGTTCGAATCCCACTATCGGCAGCCCTGAGGATGGTTTCCGTGGTTTCCCATTTTCACACCAGGCAAATTCTGGGGCTGTACCTTAATTAAGGCCACGGCCGCTTCCTTCCAACTCCTAGGCATTTCCTATCCCATCATCGCCATAAGACCTATCTGTGTCGGTGCGACGTAAAGTCCCTAGCAATTTTCTGGTATTCTTCCAGAGTTAATGCACTTCTTGTGGAGTATTCTCACGGCTTCTAGCAGATCTCTTCCACCTGATTTCAGCATTTCATTCGTTATTTTATCCTCCCCAGGGGATTTTTTATTCCTTAGTTATTTAAGTTCATTTTCAATCTCAGCAGTGGTTACTTCCGGTGTTACTTCATGTGTATAATTCTGAGCTAGTTGTTCATCACTGGGTGGTTTATTAATAGTTGATGTATGCAGCTTGTAGTAGAAATCTCTAATAACTTCAGTAATGTTTTGCCTGTCTGTGACTATTTCTCCATTTTGGTTCTTAAGTTTCGTAATTTTTGGTCTTCAAATAAACACGTTGTTCTTTAAAATATTCATGTTTTATTTTCTTCAATTGTTTGCATGATAATTTTATTATTGAATTTCCTTAGATCTTTTCTTATTTCCTTGCGATTGGTCTTGTTAAGATTTTTGTATTCTTCTGTATCCCTGTCCACTGTGAGACACACTATTTATTAGTTATTAGTGCTTTCAGTGCGAGTAGCATAATGATAAGTAACGTGTCACGTCTAGTTACACAAACATTCTCATAAAACTATGTCAGGAAGGGAAGATTCCATTCCCAAAGGACCTGAAAACCCGGCATCCGCGATCAGAATCGCTCACCTAGGAAAAGACGCTCAAAAAAGCGAAACTGACGTGAAAAGTCATCGTCGAATGACTCAAAATCTAAAAAGTCTCGTGCGCGGGCTTGTTCATCATCTTTCGACTCCGATGAGGATAGCCTCCTACAGGCACCTCCAACGAACACTCCAACTCATACTACAGCCTCCACTCCAACCCTGACCTCAACAGCAGCAACGACAGTAGCAGCAACAACCTCAAATCGCGCAAGTCACTCCAAATTTACAAGTATTCTCAGTTTTCCTAATCTTTCTTTCACCTTCCCCTATCCTTCCCCTCCAATTCCTTCAATCCAATACTCAACTATCGCTGCTATTTACTCCAACTCTCCATTCGTTCCCCACATGTCCATCCCACTTCCCAACTATCAAGTCTCCCCTCCTAGTATCCCCAATTTACTATTCTTCAACACATAGTCGCTCCTAACCCCACTACCACTTCAGCCCCCTACCTTCAAAACTCAACATCACCTCAAATTCTAACATCTAGTACATCTCCCAACACTCCCATTCCACAAGACAGTATCTACACTTACCGATTATCAAACTTCACTGAGCCTAAACCTGAATCAAGGAGAATTTCAAACATCCTAAGGTCCTTTCTTCTTTCTACTTCAATAATTCAGATTATTCCTCAAAATCACAGTATCATTTAAAAAAACCAAAGGCGATGCAAAGAACACACTCGTCAATAAAATGGGCCTAACTCGCCTAGGTGACCATATCACCATTGATACTCTCCCCCCTAGAGGTACTAGATTGCCCATCACAAGATCTCAGCCTCTTATCTCTGTAGTAATCCGTGGGGTGGACACCAACTACAAGGGTAAAGAAATCTCTAATGAATTATCCTATTACAACTCCAAATTTCTAAATCCATCCGAATCAGGAATGAAAGAGGACCAACCACCCTGGTACGAGTCCTCTCAACTGACCAGGTCTCCATTGAGAGACTGATGAAGGAAGGAGCATACATCTTCTGGCAGCGGCATAAAGTCGAACCTTCTAAAACATCTACTCCAGCTCCTCTTCGTTGTGACCGATGTCAGGTCTTTAATTTCCACTCCACAGAACACTGTCCTAACAGACAACCTACAGTATCTGTGCTCCCTGCAGCCATCCCAATTCAACACGTAACTGTCCCAACCTTCAACTTCCCCCAAGTGCACTCAATGTCAAGGGAATCACCCAGCCTATAGTCCACGCTGCCCTAACCGTCCCCCAGTCGACACTTCCAAACCTCAATTCGCGGCCCCACTTCGTACCGTAGACCACTCACCCCACCTCAGGCATCCGTTTCTCCCGCCTCTCCCTCTATAAAATATCTAATTTAACCATCTGACTCAAAAACCTTCACCCTTTTGTTCGCCCTCGAGTCCTGGATATGTTGCATTTCGCTGCTAGGACCACATTTGGAATCAATATGCTGGCTACTACTTCAGGCCAGAAAGTCAATTTCCTCTTCAGGCCCATGGATACCTTTTAATTATGGGTAGTTTAAATTCCGAAGTAAGATCCGTTGGCGTGCTCCACTCTAATATTGGATCTCTGAACAAAAACCGTCCTCTCTTGGATATTCTCATCCAGGAACATCACCTTACTATTATTATTCTGAATGAAACATTCCTCCATTCCAAGCATTTACCTTCCTTTCCAACATTCTATATCGTAGCGACAGACCTTGTAAATCCCGAGGAGGAGTAGCTATAATGTCGATAAGCAACTCCCAGATCCAGCCCACTCGTTTTATCCATCTCCCTGAGACTTGACCTGTCTACTCCACCTCCCTAACACTTCGGTTCTAATATCAACCGCACATACTCCCCCTCGTGAACCAATTCCCATTGATTTGATAGATTATCTAGATAATAACTTTAATAACTATTTTTAGAGCACTCACAGGCCAAACAAGCACGCAAAATGCCTACAGTATCCTATCCGAGGGACTGCTCGACATTTATTTATAAAGACAAAGCTGACTGTTTGGCTCAATATTTCACCGAGACCTTTTTGAGGGAATAAATGACAGACATAACTAAGATGACTTCGGTGAAATATCAAATAAAGCCAACCCTAGCCTTTCCCTCTTGACGCTCTGTTTTGACAGTCTTCCGATGGTAGATCCCGAAACACCACTAAACGATCCCATCGCGGTTGACGACATCAGGGATCATCTACACAGACGACGAAACTCAGCACCTGAGACTGGCAATATTACATACAGGCATATCATAGAGGCTCTTTCATTTTCTTGTACTTTCTTTCAGTAGTCTGTTCATCCTACACAAAGGAAACTTCCTTTCTCATTGGAAGAAAGCAAAAATAATCCTCTTTCCAATAATTGGCAAACCCCATCCCTCCTCTCTTCCTACCGACCTATAAGTCTTCTGAGCGTGTTCTCTAAAATATTTAAACCTATACTAGCTGCTAGGTTATACAAATATCTACACGCTAAAAGCATTATTCCCCCTACCCAGTACGGCTTCAGAGCGGCCTACTCTACACACACAACTGTTCTGTCTATCAGCTCTAGTAACTGCTCATATAAGTGGGGGTTTTCCGGCAGCCTTTCTAATCTGGATCTAGAGAAAGCTTTCGACAAAGTATGGCACAGAAGTTTAATATTCAAATTAACGCAGTTAAATCTGCCATCAACAATTACTCGCCTCATTAGCAATTTCCTCACTAATCGTTCGGCCTTTATTCAAATTATATCTGCTACATCCCATATCTTCTCTTTGTAGTCTGATGTTCCATGAGGCAGTCCAACTTCTCCGCTGCTGTACATCATCTTTTGCTACGACATGCCCCCCCCCCCCCATCATTCCATCTCTTCCAATATGCTGATGACGCAGACAATAACTTAATCACCCTCTCCAAACGAATGCAGATTATATTACGGCCTGGTTTTCGAAATGGAATCTCTCTATAAACGTTTCGAAAACACAAATAATCATATTTGGTTCCCGCTCTTCTTTTAGTCAGTACCACCCTTTCCACATCACACTTGTCGAAGAAGCCATTACTCCTTCCCGTCAGGCTACATATCGAGGTGATCGTCTTCACCTTTCCCTTCCTGGAGACACCATATCCTGGAGATGACGCGTAGAGTGCGTCAAAGTCTTACCTTGCTTCGATGTCTTTGGAGGGAGGGGGGTTTGCGTGGGGATTGAACCCACTCCAAATCATAAAATATTTAAATCTTTTGTTCGACCGTTGCTCGACTATCGTCCATTGGCCTGGGTGAGGGTGACATTAACTCAACCTAATCTACTCAACTCTGTAGAGCACTCGGCGCTTAAGATTGCGTACCGAGTGCCTGTGTGGTCCGACAGCCAAATGCTCCACGGTCCCAAGATTCTCCCCCCACTATTGCATCACTTGCACAAAGTCCGTCGACGATACATTCAGCCTATAGTCAGCTGTAAACAGCAAATAACCTATGAGTTGCTCCAGTTACCTGCAGACAGAAACGCAAATCTAAACTCTTCCATAAACATTAGTCCTAGACATTCTGCATTTGGAAGCATTTGAGATGTGGTGCTGGAGGAGGATGGAAAAGATCTCATGGACAGAAAAACTCACCAATGAAGAAGTTCTTCGACGAATAAGTGAAAAAAGAACCTTTTTAGCAACAATAAGAAAAAGAAGAGACCAGTTAATTGGCCATCTCTATAGGCACAATGGATTTATAGTTAATGTCATAGAAGGAAAGATTCAAGGTAAAAGAGGAAGAGGAAGACCCAGACTGCAATATGCAAGACAGATCAGAGATGACGTAGGAACAGGCTCATATGCGGAAATGAAGAGATTAGCGGATTACAGAGAAGAGTGGAGAAGACGAATTGCTGCCAACCAATCTTAGGATTGAGAATTAAGAAGAAGAAGACATTCTGCATCATAATATCCGCCCCGACAACACCTACATCATTCCGCCAGACACACTTCCTCATAGACAGTGAGCACAGAGGGGTTCCAAATTCGTTGTAAACAATGTTTATCAATCCTAAACCCCCTCCGCTTTTTCAAATTGATATGTGACAATATCTAACCTGACATCGGTCACATCTCAAGATAGAAGATACAAGTGTAAAGCAAAACAGAAGATGAACAATGAAGAAACAGTGCGTTCAAAAACATCAACATGAACGTTGATAAAAAATATATTATATTTTGTACATGAAATGTATTTTAAAATTTGATAAATAAATGGGGTTGTTTTCGGGGGGCAGGGACAAAACGAAGTGCATATGCGGATCTCCCCTGGGGTATCAGCCTTGAAATAACGGTAACCCATGAAACAAAATTATCCTCAAAATTAATCTCTAAAAATTCAAGCTCCTATCAACGACATCTAAAGGGCTCAAGAACGCCGTAGTAGCGTTGGCGGCCCGCCCTCTTCGGAGGGAATGAAATAACCTCCTACCTGACCTGACCTGCCGAAATCGGGTGATTCGACAATTAGACACGTTAGAGGGCACAACGTTATCGGTGGTAGTGGTGGTGGTTATTGTTTTAAGAGGAAGTACAACTAGGCAACCATCCTCTGTATAACACTAATCAGAGAGAAAATTGGAAGGGATCCAACACTTCGAAAAATGAAGGCATCGGCCAAAGGAAGACAAGGGCCACGAAGGGCGTGAAAATGAAAGACTCCCTATCCCTCGGAAACCTAATAGCGTCGGGGTCGGAAAAGAACAAGAGTTGACCAAGGGAGGTCGGAAAGGGTAGATGAAAGTGAAGAGCCTGGCACAAGTAAGTGAAAGGAATGCCAGGACTCAGCTAAGGGCCCCGTGGTCGCCAACCCACGCTCCATAGTTCAGAGTCCCAGGGGCCCCTATTAGTCTCCTCTTACGACAGGCAGGGGATAACGTGGGTGTTATTCTGCCGCCCCACCCACGGGGGGGAGAGTCCCTGTGGCCCCTATTAGTGTCCTCTTACGACGGGCAGGGGATACCGTGGGTGTTATTCTACCGCCCCCACCCACAGGGGGAACACAACGTTAGAGGGCACATCGTGTCCTCTGCGATGTTCAACGGCAATACCTGCACCCTCTCCCTGCTACGGTTGACGGTCTCCATCGGAGAGTCAGTAAATCTCTCTGATTGGTTGACTCTCGCTTGTCAGCCGATATCTTTTATACTTAGATGAGTGACTTTTTCGGGCTTAAATTGTGTGTCTCGTCGTGGAGTCACCACTTTTAAAACTGAACTTGACACACATTCAGGCCAAGGAAGCACAACCCCCAAATAAATAAAAAGTCCACCTTCGGGTGTGTAACCACCCTCCCCCAGCTTGTAAGACCGGCCATTGGCACTTGCTTAGATCTTGCAATAGGTTGGCTTCCCCTTGCCCATAAATCTGGTACACCATACTAAATAAAGTGCTAGAATGCCATTACGTCTTGACGCTAGATTGGGTGTGTGAAGGCCACACGTGTCCTGCACAACACCCAGCCTGATTTTCCCCCTACCACAACCAACACATCCTCTCCCCATCCCTCTACCAGTAGAAAATTGACGGGCGGGGTGGAGTAGGGGGGAAGTAAGGAGCTTATGTGTCAGCAATTCCTCAAATCTCAACAAGCCAAACTATCAACCAAAAAATCCACCGGAAAAACCACGGTCTATAAGACTGGCATACAAACCAAAAATGTCGATTTCGCCAAGTCTCCAGCAAGGCTAAAATCAACTCACCAATCAATGAAAATGTCACCAATGATATCAATCAATCCCAGTCCTCGCCTAGTGCCCCCATTCGCCCAGGACTAATAGAAGATATGCTGTAACTGATCAAGATGAATACTCACCACTCCTTAAAACAGCAAAATTGAATGATCAACCAATAATTAACCCAACTGAAATAATCAATACATTTACCCCTCTACAAGGAGAAATGGAAACCGCACCAGTTGAAACTAACTCCACCTCCAACCAACCATCCATCAATAAAAGACCATCACCCATTACAATTAAGGACGATCCTCTCTCCTATTCCTTCAGAAGAGCTTTTCTAAAAGCCAATATACATGGTTCTTTCACTGCTAGAATATTTGAGAAAGGACTAACTAGGTATTACATAGATGATACGTCATTAAGGCTCTAAAAGAAGACCAGGTAAATTTTTCACACAGTCTGCAGAATCTGCCAATACTTTCTCCGTGATTGTCAGGCACTTACTAAGCGACACGGACCCCGAGGAAATTACTATGGCTCTTTCGGAAATGGGATACCCTGTGTATCAGACTATCCAACTATCTAAGACCTACGTTACCAAGAACGCAGAGGACCCGCACAACGACACCAGGGAACGAAAGAAAATACCTTTATTTTCTGTTACCATGCCAACGGCCGTAGCCGTGTTGGAACACCGGATCCCGTGAGATCTTCGACGTTAAGCAACATTGGGCGTGGTCAGGAGTTGGATGGGTTGCCACGCGCTGTTGGTGCGGGGTAAGGGAATGGAGGAGCGGAAAGGAACTGGCCACCCTACCGCACGTAAACTCGGGCTCAGGAACACCTCTGCGGAGGTTCGGACCTGCCTTCGGGCAGAATAACCATTACCTTACCTCTGTTACCATTATAACGAAGATGTGTTTAGTCATCAGCCCGAAGGCTGGTTGGATCCTCAACAGCTCCACCATCAGCTGTCATAGATGGCCTAGGCATCACTGAAGAGGCGTACTAGGGAAATAAGGAGTGAGGTAGTTTCCCGTTGCTTTCCTCACTGAGCCAGAAGTTGCTATAACATATCAGTCTGCCAAGCCCACCGAAATGCATGCACCAACCGACCCTATGAGCAATAGTTTCACACCATTCATAGCAGGGACTGGCTGCATAAGGAATGGCATTACTAGCATCGCTCATACCTTAGTCACTTTCATATTGTCAAAGCCAAGTATAAGACAGAGACAGATCTATGAAAGTAACAAAATTGCTCTAGCCGATACCAGAAGACATAGTGCACTGTAAACACTAGGTCCTGCCAGCAAAGGCACATAACGAAGATAATGCCAAGAAAATATATGATGGGACTACCCATCTTAGATCACAGAGTAACCTTTGAAAAACCTCAGACACCAGTCGGCCCTCCCATTTGTAAGCGGTGCCAGAGAACAGGGCACACGCAGATGAACTGCTTTATGACACCTCGCTGGGTTAAGTGTTCTGGAACTCATAGGTGATGGTGGTGGTGATTAATGTTTTAAGAGGAAGTACAACTAGGCAACCATCCTCTATATAACACTAATCAGAGAGAAAAAGGGAAGGGATCCGACACTTCGTAAAATGAAGGTATCGGCCATAGGAAGACAAGGGCCACGAAGGGCGTGAAAATGAAAGACTCCCTAGCCCTCGCAAACCTAATAGCGTCGGGGTCGGAAAAGAACAAGAGTTGACCAAGGGAGGTCGGATAGGATAGATGAAAGTGAGGAGCCTGGCACGAGTAAGTTGAAGCAATGCCAGGACTCAGCTGAGGGCCCCGTGGTCGCCAGCCCACGCTTCAAAGTTCAGAGCCCCTGGGGCACTCTGGAACTCATAGTTCCGCTGAAAGCCTTATAAATACGCCCAGTGAATTTAAGTGTGTTAATTGTCAGGGCAACCATACCGCCAACAGGCTATTCTGAAAGCCATTAAAAACGAGGCAAATACAGCTAAGAGACAATCATCACAATTGTCTTTACGGAAGGAGGATCCTCCACCACTTACAACAACTCAGTCAGCTCAAAAACTCATTAATACTTCGACAGAACCTGTAATCTCATCCGAAAACTCAACTTCAATCTCAAATGTGACTCTAATACAAGTAGCCAGTCACACCCAATCACCTCTAATGGTGAGCAATCACGACATTCCCGGTACTAATTGAACATATAATCAAATTCTACAACACCAGCCAACTGTTACTATGAATACTATCCCAAAATCACGTCTTACATAACAATCACAACCTAAATATCCCATTACCACAGTCATTATTCATCATACCCCTCTCCTCCAGCAACGCGTCAAGAAGGGCTACAAGTTCTTTCAGTCATTCCCCCAGACCAGCAACATGAGATTTTTATGAACCACATACGTACTTCAGGAATTGCTCGTAGGATAAATAATATTCTATTAGATTCTCTCCCAGATATGACTTTAGAACATGTGATCTACAGACACCATTTTACATCTCCTAATGGACATTAATTCACACATAGCATACAGCCAATCAGAATGAACCACCATTTCTCATAGCCAGTCACAGAATACTTTACTGGAATTCTAATGGCATAAGAAATAAGAATTTCAGGAAATTCTGCGTTCATATCAAATAGAAATGGCATTAATCAGCGAAACTTTCCTCAAACCTAAAATAAAATTCACTATCCCTGGATACAGGTTATAAGACAAGACAGGATTGATGATGGCGGGGGTTTAGCCATCATACCCAAATCCAAGTACAAATATAGTGACTTCCTCCTCCCAACTCTCCAAGGCTTAGAAGCAATGGCAATTAAACTATATACCGTATCATACAAGGACCATTAATACTAACAACATTCTATCAAAAACCAAGACTTAAAGTCATTACATCTGACCTAGAAAATTGTGGCAGGAGACCTAAATGCTAAAAATCCCCTTTGGAATTCAAGACTAACTAATACACCGGGCAGAAAAATCACAAGCTTCTGTTCTCATAACAACATACTAGCAACAGGACCCACTGAACCGACATATATACCATTCCAAGCTAACCAACACCCTGATGACCTGGATATTGCACTTATACAAAACTTTCCTCACGAACTAGAGCTACAATCCCTTTGGCTGACTAATTCGGACCATAATCCAGTGCTAATGACCATTGACTACAACTTACAATTACAAAATAAATATCATTCCAACATCATCAGCACAAAACACATCAACTGGACTCACTTTAGTAAGTACATGTAAGCTCAGTACACCAGAAGCAATAGATCAAGCCGTTGTTACTATCACACAAACAATAAGAAGAGCTGCTACAGACACCAGCCAGCCTCCCTGACAGAATCCTTCAACTCATTAAGCTCGAAAGTATTGCCAGGAAACGTTGGCAGATGACCAGGCTACAGCAACACAAAAATACATACAATCTACTACAAAGACACTGTACTGAAGAAATATTGGAGTACAGAAACAATATCCGGAATGATACAATCACAACATTAAGTGTAAAAGACAATAGCATATGGAGAATGGCCAAAGCCCTACGTAAGATTCTTAGTAACTTATTGACGGAACAATCATGACAACTTCAAATGAAGAAAAGACGGAGCTAATAGCCGATACCCTTCAGAAACAGTTTAGCCCTAATGAAGAACAACAATCTCCAGGTTTTACATCCGCAAAATGAGGATGAAGTCGTGGGAGAAGTATTTAACAGAAATACTACTGAAAACATTACCGCTGTCACCTATCAAGAGTTGTATAAAATTATCAGGAATCTGCCCAACAACAAAGATCCTGGTCCTGATGGAATTGACAACCTCAGTATCAATAACCTTCCGCCAAATGACCTAAGGCTGTTATTAAATATATATAATGCCGCACTCTACATGGGACACTTTCCTACCCCATGGAAAGTGGCGAAAATCACCACCATACATAAAATCCGAAGACCTACATCTTATAGACCCATTAGTCTACTAGATCATCTGGGAAAATTACTAGAACGTATCATCTACAAGAGATTACTCACTAATGACAGCTTTCATAATAAAATTCCCCCACAATAATTTGGCTTCCGTAAAGGGCATTCCACTGTTCAACAACTCATCCGCATAGTGAACTCCATAACCAAAACTCTTAACACCAAAAGAGGTAGGGGAATAATATACCGAGATGTTGCACAGATCTTTGATAGAGTATGACATGCTGGCCTACTCTCTGAACTCAATTATCATGGTCTACAACCCTATCTGTGGAAAATAATAGATAACTACCTTGAAAACAGAACATTTTATACTCAAATTGAGGGAGAAATGTCAACCTTTCGTCCCATCACAGCCGGCATTCTACAAGGCAGTATATTGGCCCCTTCCTCTATCTCCACTAAATTTCAGACACACCTACCACAAACAAAACGTAACTAGCATTATACGCTGATGATTCTACCATAATGTCCGAATCATTCATGCCGAAGATTGTAATTCGTGATCTGCAAGAGGCACTGGATCACCTTCAGTAATGGTGCACTATATGGAGAGTTAAAATTAAAATCTCAAAGTCCACAGCCGTGTATTATTCATTACGCTATGAAAGGAAGCCCACTACGCCATTCAAATTTAAGAATCAGTCAATTCCCTGGAACAAAGAAGCCAAGTACCTTGGAGTCACGTTAGACCGCACCCTAACCTTCAGTTCACACTTTCAAGTTGTCTTAACTAAATATAAAAAATCATTTGCTTCCCTTTATTGCCTTCTGGACATAAATTCTACATTAAGCATCAAAAATAATTAATCTACAAAACTTAATATCATCAGTAACTCTTTATGCTTCCACAGTGTGGGGCATAGCAATGCCATGCTACATCCGAAGACTGCAAGTTTTTCAAAATAAAATCCTACGCATGATTGGTGATGTCCCCTACCACATTTCTAATAAGGTCATACAAAATAAACTACAAATCCTTACAATCAAACAACAAATTGCCATTACTGCCAAAAGATGTTACAGTCCCCCTCAACAACACCCCAGTCGTATCATAAAACAAATGCATGACAGATAGTACAGTTTACTACAAAAGACTTCACCCTAAAACCCTAATTAACTAAAATATACGTTATTCATCACATCTACCATAATCCATTTTATCCTACACCTTCCCAACATTAATACATACATCACTTGATATATTATATACACAATCTCTCTTTCAACACTAACTGAAAAGGCCGACTTATTTGAACACTGCATGCCCTCCACCTACATATTATCCTTAATATTGAATAACTAATATCATTAATTCTTACACAATTACCGAAATTTTACCACAATTGCAAGCTCTGAGTGCCCTATTAAGAAGGAACTAGAGACCTCACAGGTCGAAGTTTCCTAATTAATACACCGGGCGAGTTGGCCGTGCGGTTAAGGTCGCGCAGCTGTGAGCTTGCATCGGGGAGATAGTGGGTTCGAACCCCACTGTTGGCAGCCCTGAAGACGGTTTTCCGTGGTTTCCCACTTCCACACCAGGCAAATGCTGGGGCTGTACCTTAATTGAGGCCACGGCCGTTTCCTTCCCATTCCTAGGCCTTTCCAGTCCCATCGTCGCCATAAAACCTATCCGTGTCGGTGCGACGTAAAGCAAAATTTGCACAAAAATAAAAATTGCCTAATGAATACTATTTACTTCTTCCCCATTGGGCAAAAAGTAAATATAAATCATGGTTTGGTGTGAAATCGGGTCTCATTCTGCATTCGGACTCCGAAGAGTAAATAGGGCTACATGAAGGTCGAATTTCCTTCCGCGCTATTCCAGAACGACTTGGCAGGAATATCTCAACAATGGATGCTTGCTGGCAGCAGTGGTCAAGAGAAGGTAAGCCTGCAAGAATACCGCGCTTCGGACGTTCCCGTAGCACCACTGAGATGGAGGATCGCGTCTGCAGCAGCAATTCGAGTGGCAGTTGGCACCACAGTGACGCAACGAACTGTTCGAAATTGGTTACTTTAAGTACAGCTCCGAGCCAGATGCCCTGCGGCGAGCATTCCAATTATCACAAACCACCGCCGTCTGAGACTTAAGTGTTGTCAAGCGAGAGCAGTGGTGGTGGTGATTACTGCTTTAAGAGAAAGTACAACTGGGCAACCATACTCTATATAACACTAATCAGAGAGAAAAAAATGGAAGTGGTCCCATCATCATCATCATATTCTAAAGGCTAAGCCTTGACGCTGCAGTCACACTTCGAAAAATGAAGGTATCGGCCAAAGGAAGACAAGAGCCGCGAAGGGCATGAAAATGAAAGACTCCCTAACCTCCACACGTAATACCGTCGGGGTCGGAAAGGATCAAGAGTTGATCAAGTGAGGTCGGACAGGATAGATGAAAGTGAGGAGCCTGGCACAAGTAAGTGGAAGCAATGCCAGTACTCAGCTAATGGCCCCGTAGTCGCCAACCTACGCTCCAAAGATCAGAGCCCCTGCGGCCCCTTTTAATAGCCTCTTACGACGGGCAGGGGATACCGTGGGTGTTATTCTATCTCCCGCACCCACACGGGGAGCGATGGTTAGAAGGAGACCAGGTGAGTGCCTACAGTCCACCTGTCTGGGGCGTCGATACAATGGACCTACACCGGGAGATCTGGTTCAGGGAACAATTTTCTATGACTGCAGGAGCACGCACCCTGACTTCACGTGTGTACGTCTGGTGATCTGTTGTGCTGCCATTCATGAACAGCATCCCCGGGGGTATTTTTCAACAAGATAATGCGCGCTGTTCTACAGAGTGTCGACATGCTGCCTGGTCCTGCTGGATCCCCAATCGAGCACGTTTGGGTCATCATTGGACGACAACTCCAGCGCCATCCACAACCGGCATTTACCGTCCCGGCATTGACCGACAAAGTGCAACAAACAGACATCCGGCAACTGTACGAAACAACGCATGCCTGCAGTCAACAGTCACGCGATCACAGCGGTTATTAATGGACTAGCATGGCACATTTGTGATGGCTTTTCTCGCACGCATATTGGCCTGTAATCTTGTAGTTTTAATCAAGTAAATATGTTACCTTGGCAAACATATTGCCAACATTTCTCTACTCTGCATTCCTTATTTAGTTGTGATTGGATTTTTTCCGGCAGTGTACTATGTAAGGTATTCATACAACGTCTATTGCAACCATATCACTCATGGTACGATCCATTGGACACAGACCTCATGAGTCAATGGCAAGCTCTGTATTGCCAAGTTATTTCTACAAATATAATTGGTAAATCGTGACTTGTTTCTAGCGAAGGTAACCATCGAAGATCTAAATCTGCGGCTTTTGTGATATATCTCAGAAGGCTTTTGTTGCATGTGTCTATGTCAGATCTTGTAGCAATGAATGTCAAGTGACGATAATGCTGCTATGTGTCAAATTCAAGGTAGCACCGCTAAGGGAAACCTTTCACACACGTCTCCAGTTTAGCGGGGCCCTTCTCTTAAAAGCACTACTCTAGAAAACATGAAGGGCCCTGAATTTAAACTTTACAATTATCCAGCTGTGGACAGACTCTGCAATAGTATTTCCATGAGACTTCCCTCTCCTAACAAACGGAATATAATCGTCACCAAACGGGTTTCTGAAATCCAGGAAACTTCATCGATTACCAATTGGCGCCACGTGCCGTCCAAGGACAGAAATCATCAACGATCAACTTTGGTGGCATGGTCCAAATGGTTGAGTCAAGATCCCTCGATGTGGCCACAATCAAAACATGATGTTCAAACTGATCTCCAGAACAACTCTTCTACCGCCATGCACGATGACCTATTCACAACAAAACTTTCAAGACTAGAAAAACTAAAGATAGTAGTTGCTTATTGTTCCCGATTTATCGCAAATTGTCGTAAACAATTCACGGAGTGAAATTCAAGTCCACTATCCTTATAACAGTTGAACTCCGCCCTCCACTAATCGGAGAGAAGAATGGAGAGGATCCGACACTTAAAAAAATGAAGGTATTGGCCAAAGTAAAATAAGGGCCACGAAGAGCATGAACACGAAAACTCCCTAGGGCTCCGTACGTAATACCGTCGGGGTCTGAAAATAACAAGAGTTGACCAAGGGAAGTGAGGAGCCTAGCACAAGTGGAAGAAATACCAGCACTCAGGTGAGGGCCCCGTTGTCGCCAACCCACGCTCCAAAGTTTAGAGCCCCTGGGGTCTCTTTTAGTCGCCTCTTACGACAGGCGGAGGATACCATGATTGTTACTCTACCGCCCCCACCCCCAGGGGGATAAGGGCATTGACATCCGAGTTGTGAAATGGATAAGAGAACTCCTCAGTGGAAGAACTCAGAGGGTGCGCGTGGGAGAAACGCTATCTTCTCCAATAAGCGTTACGTCTGGTATGGCTCAGGGTAGTGTTATTGGGCCAGTTGGTTTCATGCTTTTTATGAATGATATGCCTGATTCGATAAAATTGGAAGTGCGTCTATTTGCCGACGTTTGCGTCATTTATCGGGAGATAATGTCAGAAGAGGACGAACTATTGGTTCAGCCGGATTTAGATACGATTGAAAAATGGGCGTGTGAAAAAGCGGTGGTGGTGATTATTGTTTTAAGAGGAAGTACAACTAGGCAACCATCCTCTATATAACACTAATCAGAGGGAAGAAATGGAAGGGATCCGACACTTCTAAAAATGAAGGTATCGGCCAAAGAAAGACAAGGGCCATGAAGGGCGTGGAAATGAAAGACTCCCTAGGCCTCCATACGTAATACCGTCGGGGTCTGAAAAGAAAAAGAGTTGACCAAGGGAGGTCGGATAGGAGAGAGGAAAGTAAGGAGCCTGGCACAAGTCGAGCCAATGCCAGAACTCAGCTGAGGGCCTCGTGGTCGCCAACCCACGCTCCAAACTTTCGAGCCCCTGGGGCCCCTTTTAGTCGCCTCTTACGACAGGCAGGGGATACTGTGGGTGTTATTCTACTACCCCCACCCACGGGGGGAGCGTGTGAAAATCGAATTAAAATCCTCAGCGGAAAAAGCGAGAAATTGTGCTTTAGTAAAAAGAAAATGACAGGAAAGAGGGATTACGAAATTGGAGGGGAAAGTATTGTTGAAGTTGATAGTTGTATGTAACTTAGATGTTACTATTAGAAAAGGCTTTAAACTGGTCAGAGCAAGTGGAAATATAGTTAAGAAATCCTAGAGGTCCTTACATTTTTTTATGCGGAATCTCAAGAAAGCTAATACTGGAGCAAAAAGTAAAACTTATAAATGCTTGGTAAGACCGATTCTCGTATGTGGATCTTCGTGCTGGGATCCGTGCAGGGTGGGTTTAATTAATTCCGTAGAAAAGTTCAAAGAAGAGCGATGCGTTTCGTAACCGGAAATAGGAGGGATACCATTAATTATGAAAGTCTAGTTTCTAGAAGAACTAAAGCTCGGCTGTGTGATCTTTATAAGATCTATACGGGAAAGGCTGTCTGGAGTAGTATCAGGAACAGGTTGGAACCTCCCTCATACCTATCGAGAAATGGTCATAAATATAACATTAGGGCCAGAAACCAGCATACGGATGTGGGCAAGTTTTCCTTCGTAATCAGGACCATAAGGGATAGTAATAAATTACCTGCAGTAGTCTTTGATAGATTCCCTTCCGGTATTAAGTCATTTACAAGAACTTAGTACTAGTGAAAAGTGAAAATTGTAAATTACGGACACTGTATTTGTGATTTTCTGCTAGGTTTAGATTGTGAACCTAGTAGTTTTCTTGTGGTATACTCTTTCCAAGGAATTTCTTGTTGTACTCATGTTGTTGTAGTGGTTGTTGTTGGGTGTTTTAAACTTTAGTTTATTATCACTCGTAATGTTAAGCTAGTAGTAAGCTCAACCTATAGTACTGTAAGCTGTAGTGTTAAGCACTGGAAAATAATTAAATTATGTGTGAATTTATATATGATGATGGTGGATTTAGAAATTTAATTTTATACTAGTAGTATTTCTTGCAATATTTCCTTTCCAGGGATTTGCTTTTTGTACTCTTGTTGTTGTCGTAGGGTAATTATGTCTAACTTTGCTATCATTGTAACGTTAAGATAGTAGTAAGTGTTGTAAGCCGTAGCGTTATGCACTGGAAATAATTAAATTGTGTATTAAATTTTATACGATGGTGCTGGATTTAGGATGTTAAACCAGTAGTATTTCTTGTAATATTTCTTTTCCATGGAAATGCTTGTTGTACTCCAGATTTGTTGTTGTTGGTCATTTACGTTTCAAGTATAATTTATCACTTGTAGAGTTAACCCAGTAGTAAGCTCAGCCTGTAGTATTGTACGTCGTAGTGTTAAGTACAGGAGATACTTAAATTAAGTGTGCATTTGTATATGGTGACGCTCGATTTAGAAAGTTAAAATATTAATATTTCTCGTAATATTTTATTTCCATGGATTGTCGTACACTTGATGTATTTGTTGCGTAATTATGTTTTAACCTGACTTTACTATAACTTGTAATGTTAAGCTAGCAATAAGCTCTACCTATAGAATTGTAAGCCGTAGTGTTAACTGCTGGAAATACTTGAATTCTTTGTGAATTTTGTATATAATGACGCTGAATTTAGAAAGTTAAACTAGTAGTATTTCTTGCAATATTTTATTTCCATAGAATTGCTTGTTGTACTATTTTTGTTTGTCTGATTGTTGTTGTTGGGTAATTATGATTACTTTATTATTACGCTACTGGAAGTGACCATTGCCACCAAGATATTTCTAACTTGCGATGTATTTATGTTATTAGAAATAATAAATAATAAATGTAAATAGACGAGCTACTCCTACCACTCTTGGATTTGACTAACGGAGTGGCAATACTTCTTCTATTAAAACTTGTAGCTATGAATCCTGTGCATTACGTTCCCAAAAACCACGGAAGAGTCTCCGAATGTCAGTAAGAAGTTTTGTGTAACACTGTTTTGGGCAAGACTTCTGGACTACGATCAAGTTCTTACCTTTGACTTTTTTACCAGTTGCTGGAGACGTTATAGCCTTTGTTGTGTCCAAATGAAAGGATTTTAGTGTGTAAAACACGTGCAATTTATAAACAACTAGCTGAAGTACGCATAGGGATAATTTCTCAGCATGTACATCATTATATTTTTGTTTACCTCTGAAGTTGTTATTCAGGAAAACCCTCGCCCTGCCAGCGTCGTTTTGTGACATCCCTCTGCGGCTCTTTGCATTTTATTATTGGTTTGTAACATTGTTGATCTTGATATGACCTCTTCTTTCCGGTACAAAACAAAGCCAAGCGTCAGGTTCCGATGTTGTAGGCCTTCACATCTGATTGTCTTTTGACTGTGATATTAGGGCACCCAATGTAAATGTCACGTTCCTTCACGACTTTCCTCACTTCGACAGCCGCCTTTGCAGCTGCCCTTGCCAATAAGCGCTGAGGAGGACCCACTTTAAAACACCCCAATCGCCAGTTAATGCCACTGAACAATAGTTCCATGCTCGAAGGGCAACACAAAATCCCGTTCCTCAACACATAAGGGATGAAACGGTGGTTTCGTGTTGGTCTCCTCTCCATCTAGAATTCCGTCATGGCTGATATGCCATAGAAATTTGTGTCACTAATTCTATTTCTTTACTGTCATCTCCCTATCATCTCTTATGTTATATGCCGGACATCGTATTTATTTGATATCTTCCGTGGCTGGTTCGCCCAGTTTAATATTTTATTCTTCAACACTATGTGGTCTCTGGTCGGTACTGCCACCCTTCGGCAGTCGGCCTAACCATCTACGGGTCTCCCTCCCTCTTCCTCTGACCAATCAACGCCCGAGTCGGCCGTCTTGTAACCCTCGGCTCGGGGTAAGCTAAGTGAAGAGGGTGACCCGCTTGTGTTTCACCATGGTGAACAGACGCTTGTTGAAATATCGTCGCGCCCTGGCCTGGAGCAGCGGCATGGACTATGAGTTGTGTTCCCACTTAGGAGGGTTGACCTGCTAAAATCTCCAAGTTCTCTTCATCATCCGCGTAAAAAAAATTTTTTTGTTTTCTTTGAATTTGGAAGCTTCGTCCGGAATGCACTACATGGCTAGGCCGTGTTGACCCTCTCTACAGATTCAATTATACCGTAAGTGATCAACATGTATTATAATCCTGGAGAAATCATCATCCGCAGTAAACTACAACGTATTTCAAGAACCAATTTCTACCACACAAGGTTTTAATGTGCGTTAGAAATTAATAACCAATGAACTTGTAGAAAACTTAAAAACTCCAACATTATGTATTAGTGAATATCGGGTTGTAAAAGTTGTATAATCTCTTTCTATTGCTTAATCACAACGTGTTTGATGGTCACCTCAAAGAAAGTTTCAAGATATCTTGGTAAATTTGTGTTTCCAAAAATGAAGATTATTAAAATCAAATCAGGGTTAATGCAATGGGAGTTCCAGTAAGGATTATTATATTTGGTACCTGTCTGATTCTTATTTCGTTTCTTGTTCCTCTCAATTTATTTTTGTACCGGGCGGTACACCTCCACGCCGCTAATTTAAAATTTGCGCCAGTTGAAACTCCTCTGCTGGAGGAAGTCTGAACTTTATCTACGGTATTAATTTTCAAGTTTCTCAGAAGATGTCACTACTTGGAAATTTTGGAGTTTTTGAACTGTGTCACTTTTGATGTATTTTTGTTTTACCTGTAGTAAGAAGTGTGAACTTTCTCTTCTAGAGGACACTACTGAAAAACTACAATGGTGCACCCTAGTGCGATGTGAAAGAACTGTTTTTTGGAGAAATTTTTATTTCAAAAGTTTGTTTCTTGTTAAATTTCTTTCTGTTATTGTTTAAGTTGGCTGTATACCCCTCTCTTTCCCCTTGTTTTGTATTTAGCCAATCCTGAATTTCTTTAATTAATTTCTGACCAATCTGATGTATCTTCCCCAACTTGAATATGCTGCTTATCCCTAACCAATAAAGTTTTGGTGGGAGGGTGTTCTCATTCCAAAAACGCCTCGAACTTTCCGCGAGAGTATATAAACTGCTGATTTTTGGGTCTCTGCGCCACTTCTGTTCCATCTTTTAGTGTGTAAAGTACATAGCAGGGGGCGGGAAGCGCCTCTTTCTTCGGCAGCAGTCAACAACAAGGTAATGGCCGATCAATAACTTCTTTCCTTGCTAGCTCAGCAGTTTAACTCTCGGGGCGGGTCCGAAGTTTTTCCATAATGTAACCTTCCTTAAAAGGTAAAGACACTTAGTATCTATTCTATCTTTTAAACTGCATATCGGGATAGAGAGTGCTTAACCTTCTCGAGCTCCCACTCATAGTATTTTGAGGTGAACTTATTTTTTCTCAACCTATTCTTCTTTAACGTAATGTAAATTGTTCCTTTCTAAAGTCACCTCTTTAGTATGGGATTAGCCCTTGCATTAATGGCCTAGTGCCAAGTAGGTTTTAAACTAATGTATTAGGAGTGCAGGTCGCCTCCTCTCAATTGGTTATTTTTGAGGTCATGTAATTAACCTTTTTCTCACTTAATAGGCCTCAGTAGGTTGGGTATTTTGCCCCTGTGTCTATGTCCTTAGAGGACAACTTGAAGGTGGAGTTTGGTGTGGCCTTTGATAGGCTTAAAGTTGAGAGCGGGTGGCTCTTTCCTTGAAAATTGATGGTTGTATGCCTCGTGGAGGCTTTATGGTGTAATTTTGGAGCAAGTGCTCCTGGGCATGAATGGGGTTTTCTGCCCCTCTGTGAAAAACTTATTTTGGAGTAAAGTTGGGCTAATTGCCCTAGAAGTGTGAATTCGGGGCTCGAAGCCCAAATCCTGTAAATTCTGTAATCGCACCTTAGTTGCCTTGCTACTCTGTACCTGCCATGCTTGTTATTTCTTAATTTTGAAAAGAAAATATAACCTTGTTAAATTTTAAATTCACTTTAATTTCGTAGCCTGAGACCTGTTCACCCCCCGCACCTTCTTTCACCTCTACCTACAACAAAAACACGGTAACAAGTGGTAGCAGAGCGTGGTTGAATGGGTCTCAATTTAGCCCCTTTTGACGGCTAAACATTGCTTTGATTCAAACTCTAACAATTTTCTCAGTTGCTGGAATTTTTGATCTTTCCTGTTTCAAAATTGTTCTGTCATCATGCCCGGCCCTCGCGATGTTCTCCATCTGAACTATTTGCGCAAGGAGGAGTTGATCTATGAGTTAACTATCAGAAATGTGCAATCTGGAGGCACGGTTGTGATAGACACCAACAAGCTTAGAGAGTCCCTTGATTTGCCCATTTCCATCCCCAATTTGGGAGAGAAAGAAATTGATGACTCTCTTTCACGATCACCGAGAATACTACTGGGCTAGCATCGGTAGTTAGTTTTTTTGACGAAAATGATCCTTCTCCTAATCAAATTAAGCGTGTGCAAGCCAGGCTATATCATTTTTCAAATAGAGTTAACGATCTGTTGTCTCTGAAGTTGAATGGCGTTCAGAGGAAGGAAGCTAGTACGTTGCTTGAAAGTATTTCTGAATTATCTAGTAAGGTCACTCAACTGTTAACTGGGGAAGTTCCTCCTAAAATTGATCAACCCACGACGATGAATGTAGGTAGCGAGGAAGAGCCTCCTAAGGGAGAAGTCAATGGGATAACCGTTGCTGCTCAAACTATCTCTGCCCCATTGGACAACGAGTCTGAACGCCGTGCATCGTTGAATAATATACGTTCTGAATTAACTTCCTTGCCACTGAAACCTTTACCTACTATGTCACCTGGGTTTAGCAGCTTGCCTCATCCATTGGCAATGTTGCTCAGAGGTATCTCTAAGTTTTCCGTTAATACCACCAGTGAAGTAATTTCATTTTTAAGATTTTTAGTTGAATTTCAGGATCATGCCCTTGTGTTTTCTCTTTCCCCATGTCAGATTTTGCAAATCATCTCTCCCTATGCAATTGGTATTCTCTCAGACAAAATAGTAAGAGCCATTGCCGAGCAATCATCTATTGAGGATTTCAACGCCCACTTGCTAGCTAACTTCATCCCGGCTAGGGCCAGGTCCTCCCTTATTCAGAAGTACTATTATCGTGTACAGCGTTTGGATGAAAACTTGGCAGACTTCATCCAAGATATTAAATTCTATACTAGGGTGTTTGCTCTTCATTTTCCTGAAGATCAGATTGTACAGGCTATTGTAGAAGGAATTTCACCATCCTATAGGTCATATTTGTGTTTCGCGGCGTGCCCGCAATCCTTCTCTGAACTTGAAGCATTGGCCGTCTCAGCGGAAGGAGTTAGATACGCCGATTCTTTGCGTGTCGCGAAAGAACCCCCTCCTTCTTTTGATAATCCTCGGCCTCCTCCTCGCCGACCAGTCACACCTCGTAAATGCTATGCTTGCGGGTCGCCCGACCATCTTCGGTACAAGTGCCCATTGCTCAAGTCTAGTGGGACAAGGAATGGAGCGGGTTCATCACAAGGCTGTTTTAAATGTGGGGCTTTCTCACATATCGCCAAGAATTGTCCCAATTCGAATAGCTCTCCCTCCTGCTCAACTTCAGGTGCAACTTCCAACAACAATCAAAAGTGACTAGTGGCTTCGGCTGAGTCGACTAATCCATCCTCCCGAGGCTCAGCCCCTGGCAAACAGGTCGTAAATTCAGGGAATGTTCAATCTGCAAATCTATCTTTTGAATGCCCCAAAGAGTGTCTTAGGATTGCGGCGGATACCCCCGCACCGGTCCCTTTCCTCAAACTTGACTTAAATAATGAACCTGTAACTGCTCTTTTAGATTCAGGCAGTGTTTGTTCGATTATTTCGGCTGAATGGTATGCAAAATTGAAATCTGTTTGTAAACTACCTGACTATGACTCATCTCCTGTTCAATATGTTCCGGCTAATTCATCTCCATTGGAAATTCTAGGTTCTGTAAATGTCAAAATTCGTATTTTTAAATTTACATGGAAAATCAAATTGTTTTTGGTTAAGCACCTGTCTTGCCCCATCATATTGGGAGCTGACTTTATTTCTCACACTGGTCTTGTGCTCGATCTTCAGAGTAAGTCGTGCACATTCAAATTTTCGTCCAATTGTAAAATCCCCTTGTTAAAGTGTAATTCTGTATCATGTTCATCTAGTTCGCCTACCCAGGATGAGATGTTGTTAGACCTTAGACATCTACCTGAGGAGCAGGCTGATAGTATTCGTAAATTATGTCAGTCATTTCCAGAGGTGTTCTCTGATACTCTTGGTGTTACTGACCTTATCGAATACAAAATTGAGGTCACGGATTCAATTCCTGTCCGTTTTCCACCTTATAGGCTATCTCCACCTAAAATGAAGGCTCTGAAAGAAATCATCGATCAGATGTTGAAGGATGGTATTATTAGGCCTTCTAAGTCGGCGTATTCGTCACCTATTTTTCTAGTCCCGAAACCCCAAGGGGGCTTCAGGCCTGTCATTGATTATAGGGCTCTCAATCGGAAGGTGGTGTTACAATCTGTGCCCCTTCCTGACCTTCATTCTTGTTTTTCATGGTTCCATAAGGCCAAGTTCTTCACCATCTTGGATTTGAATCAAGCCTACAATCAAATTCCCATTGCGGAAGAGTCTAAACATCTTACAGCTTTTGGCACGGACTGGAATTTATACGAATACAACCGCGTGCCTTTCGGGCTCCCCACGGGAGCAGCTGTACTCACTAGGCTGCTAGATAGGGTCTTCTCCGACATCAAATTTGAGTACTTGTATCACTACTTGGATGATGTCGTCGTATTTTCGGAGACCTTTGAAGAACATCTAGATCATCTGCGAGAAGTTCTCAATCGCCTTCGTAAGGCTGGGTTAACTGTTAAGTTGTCCAAGGTTGCCTTTGCTAAGCCCTCTATGTCATTCCTAGGGCATATTGTGTCACCTGATGGTGTTGCAGTCGATCATTCGAGAACACAGGCCATCCGTGATTTTAAACCTCCCAAGGACATCAAAGGTATCGCCAGGTTCATTGGTATGGTGAATTTCTTCAGGAAGTTTATTCCTAACTTCGCTAATAGAGCGACGCCCTTGAACCTTCTTCGTAGGAAAGGCATCAAATTCGAGTGGGGACCTTCTCAACAAGCCGCTTTTGAGGATCTTAAATTAGCTCTCTGTAATGCCCCTGTACTTGCTATGCCTAATTTCTCGAAGAAATTCATCGTCCAAACTGACGCGTCGTCGTCAGCAGTTGCTGCAGTCCTTCTTCAAGAGACTGAACTAGGGAGGCGACCCATCGCCTATGCATCTAGGACTCTATCGGCTCAAGAATCCAAGTATTCTATCAATGAGCTCGAAGGGTTGGCAGTCTTATTTTCCTTAGAAAAGTTCCGTCTCTATCTGGAACATGTCAAATTCGACCTGGAGACAGATAATCAAGCCTTAATCTGGGTCTTAGGTAGGCCGCGTCGTACTGGTCGTATAGCCCGTTGGGCCATCCGTATTTCTGCCTTCCAATTCGATGTCCGGCATATCAGAGGTACCGAAAATATTGTTGCTGATGGACTCAGCCGTATGTTTTCCAACGACGTCGAGACCCATGAACCGGTCGACAGTTCATCACCTCCCGAGTCCATACTATCTGTTGTTAATGCCATCTTAACAGATGCTCCCATGCTCTTTAGGGATATCGAGAAATACCAACGTGAAGATCCGACGCTGGCTCCGATAATGGAAACCCTTTCTTCTGGGGAACATGTTGTCCCTTATGTTCTGAGGAATGGTGTTCTATGTTGCCCTTCGAGGCATGAGAAGATGATGAAGGTTGTCGTTCCAGCTGTTCTCGTGCCTATGATCTTCAAGTACTATCATGAGACCCCATTACGCGGGCATCTTGGTATCTTTAAAACTCGTGAAAAGATTCGTGAAAGGTTCATCTGGAAGGGTATGGACGGTGAAATCCATGAACTAGTAAAAGCTTGTAAATCTTGTTTGCTCAGTAAACCCACCATGTCCACCAAGGTAGGCCTTTTGTCTTCGCATCAAGCGTCGCGCCCCATGGAACGCCTGTATATTGATTATGTAGGACCCTTCCCCCAGTCAAAGGGAAATGCCAACAAGTTCATCTTTGTATGCGTAGATGGTTTTACAAGATTTTCCTGGTTATTTCCGACTAAGCTGGCTACCGCTCAGTCCACCATTACTTACTTAAATTCTATTTTTGCTTCTTTTGGTCCGTGCGAATACATTGTGTCTGATAATGCTAAGGCGTTTACATCAAATCTTTTTCGTAAATTCTGTTTTGACTTGTCCATCTCTCATGTGACGACTTCGGCTTATTACCCTCAACCATCTCTGGCTGAACGGGTTAATCGTAATCTCAGGTCCGCGCTTATTGCCTATCATCATGAAGATCATTCTAGGTGGGACACGTCCCTGCATTGGTTAGCTTTTGCTTTGAATTCGGGGGTTCATGAATCTCACAAGTTTACTCCAGCTTCTTTGATGTTCAAGTTCGTTCCCAACACGCCGCTCTCTAACCTCTGGTCCCTGAGTGACATTCTACCTGAGACAATAGATCCGGACAACATTAAAGATCTTTGGAAGAAGGCTAAAGCCAATCGTAAAGTGTCTCATGAAAAGGTTAGGGAAAGGTATGATCGTGGACGGAGACCCACCCATTTGAAGGTAGGTGACCAGGTAATGGTCAAGAATTTTGTTCCCGCGGGCAAGCTTGCCCCCGGATTTCATGGGCCGTGGGTCATTCTCGATTTCCTTACGCCGGTTACGTTGTTATTAAGCAATCCAGCCACCGAGAGGATATTTAGGGTTCACCTGTCGCAGGTGAAACCTGTATAATTTCTGGGCTAACTTGCCTCATATTATCTTGAAAGGAATATGAAGGTTATATTTTTTTTTTTGAGTTTTCACTTTTGAGGCATTCTGCCCCTTCTATAATGTTTTGTTTCATATGTAAGCATTTTTGTAAAACCTCCCCCGAACCGTTAAACTGCCATCCTGTCGTTGCCACGGCCATTACCACGCTCCCGTCTCCTGCTCCACTACACACAGTGGCTCGTATCTGAAATGAATTGCTGCACGCCGCTGGCCCCTCAACCTCTCCACAATGAATGTACCCTACTATTATTCTGGTCCAACAAAAATTCTGCCGCCTAGCTTTAATGTTTCAGTGCCCCCGCAGCCGCCGCGACTGGGATAGAGGAAGGGCCCCCTCGACCCCAGCGAGGGCGACATGTGCACGGCGAGCCGGAGCTCTCCTCCCGGCCAAGGCTGATGTGCGGCGCACGACCTGCTACTGGCCCGCAGCCTGTATATGTTCACCGCGGGCGCGGCGTGGTTCTACACCTCTGCTCCCCTCATAGAGCGGGCGGCGGTATCTCAGGGTACTTGTGGGGCCCGGGCGGCCTCCTCTGAACGCAAGCAGCGGCGGCTGGTCTGGCCGTTAATATCATCAACGTTTGAAGTACATATCCAGCTATATGGACATTGCAATTCGACCTTACTACCTTTTCTTGGATATTCTACTGCAATATTTGGTGGACTTAGAAAATTTTCCTCAACTTTAAAAACTAAAGTTTTCCTTCTGAATTCAATTTCTACAAACATAAAGACATTACTTCACCAGTTACTACAAAAATTTTGAAACTGAATCAAACCAAATTAAGAAAATTTTATAAATGCTTCGGCAATTAATCTCCATATCAACATCATAACTTGGACCTGGTTTTCAAACCAATTTCGTGTGTCACCCCTGGAGGAACTTTGGGGGAGGGGAGGTCTGTACCGGGCGGTACACCTCCACGCCGCTAATTTAAAATTTGCGCCAGTTGAAACTCCTCTGCTGGAGGAAGTCTGAACTTTATCTACGGTATTAATTTTCAAGTTTCTCAGAAGATGTCACTACTTGGAAATTTTGGAGTTTCTGAACTGGGTCGTTTTCGATGTATTTTTGTTTTACCTGTAGTAAGACGTGTGAACTTTCTCTTCTAGAGGACACTACTGAAAAACTACAATGGTGCACCCTAGTGCGATGTGAAAGAACTGTTTTTTGGAGAAATTTTTATTTCAAAAGTTTGTTTCTTGTTAAATTTCTTTCTGTTATTGTTTAAGTTGGCTGTATACCCCTCTCTTTCCCCTTGTTTTGTATTTAGCAAATCCCGAATTTCTTTAATTAATTTCTGACCAATCTGATGTATCTTCCCCCAACTTGAATATGCTGCTTATCCCTAACCAATAAAGTTTTGGTGGGAGAGTGTTCTCATTCCAAAAACGCCTCGAACTTTCCGCGAGAGTATATAAACTGCTGATTTTTGGGTCTCTGCGCCACTTCTGTTCCATCTTTTAGTGTGTAAAGTACATAGCAGGGGGCGGGAAGCGCCTCTTTCTTCGGCAGCAGTCAACAACAAGGTAATGGCCGATTAATAACTTCTTTCCTTGCTAGCTCAGCAGTTTAACTCTCGGGGCGGGTCCGAAGTTTTTCCATAATGTAACCTTCCTTAAAAGGTAAAGACACTTAGTATATATTCTATCTTTTAAACTGCATATCGGGATAGAGAGTGCTTAACCTTCTCGAGCTCCCACTCATAGTATTTTGAGGTGAACTTATTTTTTCTCAACCTATTCTTCTTTAACGTAATGTAAATTGTTCCTTTCTAAAGTCACCTCTTTAGTATGGGATTAGCCCTTGCATTAATGGCCTAGTGCCAAGTAGGTTTTAAACTAATGTATTAGGAGTGCAGGTCGCCTCCTCTCAATTGGTTATTTTTGAGGTCATGTAATTAACCTTTTTCTCACTTAATAGGCCTCAGTAGGTTGGGTATTTTGCCCCTGTGTCTATGTCCTTAGAGGACAACTTGAAGGTGGAGTTTGGTGTGGCCTTTGATAGGCTTAAAGTTGAGAGCGGGTGGCTCTTTCCTTGAAAATTGATGGTTGTATGCCTCGTGGAGGCTTTATGGTGTAATTTTGGAGCAAGTGCTCCTGGGCATGAATGGGGTTTTCTGCCCCTCTGTGAAAAACTTATTTTGGAGTAAAGTTGGGCTAATTGCCCTAGAAGTGTGAATTCGGGGCTCGAAGCCCAAATCCTGTAAATTCTGTAATCGCACCTTAGTTGCCTTGCTACTCTGTACCTGCCATGCTTGTTATTTCTTAATTTTGAAAAGAAAATATAACCTTGTTAAATTTTAAATTCACTTTAATTTCGTAGCCTGAGACCTGTTCACCCAGCCGCACCTTCTTTCACCTCTACCTACCACAAAAACACGGTAACAATTTTATTTATTTTTAAATTTTTGTTGGTTCTTTGGTTTTGGTGGTGATCTGTAGCTTTTGTTCTCCTCCATGTTTACTACCATTGTTGGTCCCCTAATGGGGTTGGTTCTCACGCTAATGATTGTAATGATGGTTTCCTTGGTGGTAATGATTGGTTTTTGGGTGTAATAAATTCTTTTTAGTGGACAGTCCAGTTGTGAGGCTCCGTTTCTGTGTTATTGAATTAACCATCGGTGGGTATGATTGGTTAATTGCGGGTCGTATTTGAGTTCATTTTCTTTTATTCCCGTAAGTGTTTTGGGGTAAACTTATTTTACTTTCGTACCTTGTTAACCCGCGTGGCCTTGCCGCGCGGTCTTTTCGACCGCACATTCATTTATTCACTGGTAATCTGCAATGAACTTGGATCTCGTCTTGCTCTTGCTTCTCTTATCCTCCGCTGGAGAGTTGACAACGCTAGTGCAGTAACAGTTAATCTAAATTTGTTGTCCATTGTTACCGGGATTAAGAAACTCTGACCTCAACTCAAGTTGCGGTCTTTTCCACCGCGCGCGAGGCCTTGCGTTTAGCGTTGTTCTTTTGTTTGTGTTCCGTACTGCGAGTCTTAATATTTCTTTCTGCGTGTAGTGTTATGTTTCGTGTTAGGAAACCTGGATCCGAAGGAAATAGAGAGGACTGATCAACTTCTGCGAAGCGTAGAAAAAGAAGAATCAGTGAACCGAGCTCTTCAACGACAACAGCAAACTGCAAGGCGCTATTTGTTTGAAGATGATGATAGTGATTGTGAGCCGTTTGATGACACTACAGCATCTGATGACGAGAATCATTCACTGAATTAAAGTGAATATGATACGGAAAGTGGGGAGTCTGGCGAATCTGAAGATGATATAGGCAATCCTTGCGAGGAGCCCGATCAAGTACCACATCTTCTTGGTAAGGATAATAAAACAAGTTGGGATGCTCATGTAATGTGTAAAACAGGCCGTAAAAGAAAACGGAATATAGTGAAACATTCTCATTTAGCAGGTGCATTTTACATTTCCAGAGTTCAATTTTTAAACATCGGTAGCCATAAGTTCTGACGGACAGATGTTCAAAGTAGTCAATTGAAATGAATATATCTTTATTTTGTGTCTTGTAGAATATTTTCTCAGCTGATTAGACATACATTTGTGTAATAAAGCTATGATATGACATTTTGGTGTATTGTGTTCGAAAAAATAATTTGTGCATTAAATAATGGTCCATGGATTCTGTGCGGTCGAAAAGACCGCGCGCGAGTTCTGGTGAAAATATATCAGTGCGAGTTATCCTGGGTTAAGGAGGTTTTGTTATCCATTGCTTAATTTCCCAGTGTGTTTCGTTACCCATCAATGATGTCAATTTGAAGAACAGAGGAAGCGTATCTCTAAAGTGTGGTGAAGTATTTATGAACAATCGTAAATTTATTTTCTACCGAAAGTGACTTTCAAAATTCTAAGGATTAATAACCCTCTGTTAAGAAAAAGAAGTGTTTGGGACTAGCACGTTATGCAATGAAATAAGATATGATTGTATTTATTCTTTTAATTCACATCTTGCCCGCCGGCGGTTTTAACATGGTTTAATTAATTTATGAGCTTTAAACTTAACAACCTACCTCCAAGACCTGTTATGTACCTGCTAAAGGATATTTGTTCTCAGCTACGTCGTACCATATTGGCTTTCTGCGAATCGGAGTGGCTATCTATCCGAACTCCCAACAAGCTGAGAGCAATTAAGAGGACAACTACCGTGTGGCGGTCCTCTTTCCGGCCTTCACGGAGAGGCCATAGTATTGTGTTGAGGAATGTGTTGGCTTGCTGACAACGAATGCTCACGTCACAATTAACCTATCGTTAATTGATAGGAACAAAGTTGATGAGTACTTTAATATAATTTGCTATGTCTTAGGAGAACTCAACATTATTATGGAGGAATTTTCAGAATTGCTTCCATCGAAATCTTAGATAAACCACCTGCCGGCCAGAGCGAGCCACGACTCGGGACGTATTCAGGATCTACTTGAGATCGAGCTTGATGCGGATCTTGTATCAGATTGTTGACTGTTGTTTCGGGTATTTCTGCTGATTTGGATCTTTGGTTAACCAGCAGGGATATCGAAAACCTGTCGATTTATGAGAAATGTAATCCCGCTGAAGCTACTTGTAATCTTTCCTTAAAACGTGTTGTGTCCTCTGCTCATAACTAAGGTACATGCTGCGCGACATCCCCCATTTTTGAAAACTTGTCCAGATTTAATTCTGCTTCCTAACTGTTTGAAATAAATTATTCCTGGAGTAAGTAACCTTTCGGTCAATTCTATTGAAGAGAGTATTATGTTCCTTCGATTTCTCGTTGAGTTAACTGATACTGGTAATGCTTATTCGGTTGACGATTTGAGTATTTTCCGAGCCCTCTTCCCTCATTGCGAAGGATCTCGATAAGAGAAATTATTGAAGCCATATCACGATACCTGTCAATCAACGCTTTTCATGAACTTGTGCTGGCAAAATTCATTCCCTCTCTTGCTCTCCATTGATTAATCCCACAGCACTGCTTTAGAACACAGTTTCTGCTCGAGAATTTGCTGAGTTATGTTCTGGACTTGAGATTTTATTGTAAGGTATTTAAAATTTCGGTTCCCGAAAAGGAAACCGTGGCAAGGATCTTGAAGGGTATATCTCCATCTTACCGTTCCTACCTTTCTTTGACTCGGTGTCCGACCAATTTCCAGGATCTAGAAGAGACGTGTTCATTTGCTGAGGACGTTAAACATGGGGATGCGTCTAGACCTGTCAACATTCCCCCTCCTGTTAAATTTGTGTATCCTGTCGCGTCGCAAACCTATAAAGATGTAAATGGCCGTAAATGTTTTAACTTTGGCTTCAAAAATCATTTGAGTAATACTTACCCCACTGTCAAGCGTAATTGTAGCGTTTTTTATAGCAATACCATAAGAAAAATTGTCCCTTGTCGGCTGAAAATAGTGGTCAATGACTAGATGCTAACAAAATGGAGTGTAACCGTCCTAATCGAAAATTTTGTAGCTTCCGAAAATACTATCTGCCCCTACCACTGCAATAAGATTTCTGCTCATGTCGCCTCCCAAAGTACTTGCGCTCTTATTGAAGTTAATAATGAACCTGTGAAAGCCTTGCTTGATACTGGAAGCGTGGTGTGTATGATTAATTCTGCTTGGTATTACCAAATGAAATCTTCATGTAGGTTGTCTGAGTTGGAACATACAAATGTCAAATGTGTTTCTGCTATTTGCCAATTCTTGAAAATCCTGGGTTTGGTGAAGGCTAAATTAGGTATAGGTAATTTTATCTGGAAGATGAAAAGCGTAGTAACACCTAACCTTTCATGCAATTTAGTATTTGGTACCAAATTTGTATCTAGCGCCGGACTAGTGTTAGACCTGCAAAGTGGAAATTTCTTCTTCAAACTTACACCTAACATTACGTCCGGTTTAATCGATGTTCCTTTGAAAGTCCCTATTGTTCCTCGTGTTGGTTACCCTCCCTCTGATGAAGCTAGTGACATCGACTGCCTTGATCTAAGTCATTTAGGGAATCTAGAAGCTAATCAAGTCCGTTCTCCATGTAAAGAATTTCCTGAAGCTTCCACTAGCAAGTTAGTTTTGACTGACGTTTTGGAATACGAAATTGAGTTGACGGACAACCAACCGGTTAGGTCTCTCCAGTATCGTCTTTCGCTACCACGAATGCTTGAGTTGAAAAATATAATTGTGCAAATGGAGAGAGATGGCGTTATCAGACCCTCTACTTCACCCTATGCTTCCCCAGTATCTTCATACCTAAGCCCTCTAGTGGTTTCAGAGCTATTATTGACTATCGTGCCACGAATAGTAAGATTGTACTTCAGTCTATCCCGTTGCCGGATTTGCACACTTGTTTCGGGTGGTTTTCTGGGGCAAAATTCTTCACTGTACTTGACCTGAACCAGGCGTACTCTCAGGTATCTTCATCTAAAGGATCTATTCCCCTTACGGCCTTTATCACTGATTGGAATCTATACAAGTACTTGAGGTTGCCGTTCGGCTCATGTGGTGGTGCTGTCCTTACCAGACTGTTGAATTCTATCCTCTGTGATATGAAGTTCAAGTCTGTGTTCAACTATTTGGACGACATGCTAATATTTTCTAACACCTTTGAGGAACACATGGAGCACATTAGGGAAGTTTTAGTACGCCCGGAGTAGGCCTGACTTACCGAGAAACTATCCAAGGTTTCATTCGCCAAACATCGCATGTCCTTTCTGGGACATATAGCTCCGTCAGATGGTGTCTCAGTAGACCATTCTAGGAATCAGGCCTTCAGAGATTTCCAACACCCTAGGGATATTAAAGGTGCCCTTCATCGGTAAGGTGATTTTTTTCAGGTAATTCATCCAAAAATTTGCCTAAATTGCTGCGACTCTGAATTATCTTAGACGGAATGATGTAAAGTGCACCTGGGATAGCGCCCAACAGACAGCCTTCGATTCATTGAAAGTTGCTGTAACCTATTCCTCAGTGTTGGCAACCTCCGATTTCAATAAGCAGTTTATCGTACAAACCAGCTATTGCTGGTGTCCTCTTGCAAGAATATGAAGTTGGTCGTAGACCTCTAGCCTATATATCTAGGATTCTTACCATTCTGGAAATCAAATACTCTATTTATGAAGTGGAATGTCTCGCTGTGTTGTTTGCCCTTTAGAAGTTTAGACCCTTCATCGAACACGTAAACTTTGACTCTGAAACTGACAATCAAGCACTTTCTTGGGTGCTAAATCGGCCCAAAAGAACAGGTAGAACTACCAGATGGGCACTTCGTATTTCATCCTTTATTTGCAATGTTCGACATATTAGAGGTTCTGATAATGTCATTCCTGAGAGCTTGAGTACGATGTTTGATGGAAATTATGGTACTGATGTGAAACCTGATGAAAAACTTGTAGTTAATGCTGTTGGTGTTATTGCCATCATTTTTGATCTCTGGGATCATAAAAATCTGACTCAGAATTGAAAGAGATCATCAACACAATTAATGATAGGACTGAATTAAAAGCTTACTCTTTATCTAAAGGTATACTTTGTTGTATGGTACGGAAGGACCATAATCTCAAAATTGTTGTCCATAAGGTTCTTGTCCCCAGTCATCCTTAAGTATTACCACTGTTTTCCCGTTAGCGGTTAATAAGCTGTTTTCAAAACAAGGCAGAAAGTCAGACAGTTTTTAATCTGTAAGAAGATGGACAGTGACATCAGAACTATGATTAAATCTTGTAAATCTTGTAACATTAGTAAGCCTAACTTGAATAACCGTGTTGGATTTTTGTCATCGTCACTTGCCTCTCGTCCTATGGAAAGGCTACTCAAGACTGTGTGGGCCCTCCCTCTTCGTCTTCTCTGGGAAACACTCATAAATTTGTGCGTATAGAAGCATTCTCTCGGTTTTGTTGGATCATTCCCCACAGATCTACTAAATCTCGAACTTCTATCAACTGTTTAAATTCTATTTTTGCACCCTTTGGCCCTCCCAAGTTTCTAGCTTCTGACAACGCCAGTTGCTTTACTAGTATTTCATTCAAGAGGTATCTGTTCTAGTAGTGTATCTCCCACGTTACTACCACTCCGTACAATCCGATCCCTTCGTATGCTGAGAGGATGAATAGAAACCTACGGTCTGCACTGATTGCGTATCATCATGACAATCCAAATGGTGTTCTTGTGTACACTGGTTGGCCCATGCCTTCAACAATGTTTCTCACAAATCACATAGTAAGACACCTATGATTCTCATGTTGAGTTATACCCCGGATTCTCCTATGTCCAATGTGCTGTGTATCGAAGATCTTCTACCTGAATTGTCGAAACTTAAGGACGTTCAAAAATTTTGGAATGAAGCCAAGAAGAATTTGTCTGAATAAGTAAGGATAAGTAATGAAGGTAGAAAGTCATCTAAACTGGAAGTTGGTGATCATGTATTTGTTAAGTGTTACGGCATCAGTAAGGCCATCAATAAGTTTTCCCAAGGTTAGTGTATCGGTTTTCTCTCAGTCTATTGTTGTTGTGATGTGTTGTTGGTGTTTTTCCCTTACTTTCTTTAGTACCTCACTCGTGCTAGCTTTAACTCCCTTCTGGGTCTAGCACGCTATCAACCTTCATACCTTGTGTGTTTCCATTGCGTCTGTAAAGTTAATGCTCACCTTCCGTGGGGTTATGGATTTGCCCTGCGGGTGGCGTACCACTACGGAATGTACCTCACAGAAGTAAATAAATTCACCTGCGTGAATTTGGGAGCCATCCACACTGCCAACTATAAACGATGCCCAGCCATCAAGAATGTTAAACATTTTCCGCGACCAAAAATTTCTAAAATAACAGAATTTCGAAATTTTGAAATAAGTGCGAAATAATTACCACCACTACCTATACCTCAAAGAATCCACCCACTAACTCCGGTGGTTAAACCAAGCACAAATGAAGATGGTGGTGGTGGTGATTATTGTTTTAAGAGGTAAAACTAAGCAACGATCCTCTATATAACACTAATCAGAAGAAAAAATATAAGGGACCCGACACTTCGAAAATGAAGATATCGGCCAAAGGAAGCCAAGGGCCACGAAGGAAGTGAAAATGAAAGACTCCCTAGCCCTCGCAAACCTAATAGCGTTGAGGTCGGAAAAGAACAAGTGTTGACCAAGAGAGGTCGGAGAGGATAGATGAAAGTGAGGAGCCTGGCACAAGTAAGTGGAAGCAATGCCAGGACTCAGCTTAGGGCCCCGTGGCCACCGACCCAGGCTCCAAAGTTCAGAACTCCTGGGGTCCCTCTCAGTCACCTCTTACGACAGGCAGGGGATACCGTGCGTGTTAATTTACCTCCACCACCCACAGGGGGACACAACTGAAGAAGCTATCTCTTCCTCACTTCTCTCAAACAGTGAACAAATCCCTCCAGTTTCCCTTAATATAACGAATTAAACCTAGGCCTTCCACAGGTAACTCAAATCTTCCCTCTACTAAAGAAAGAGCACAAAAGAATCCCACTACCCCTCGTCCAAACCAACAGTATCAAACGCTTAGTAACTCAACCAAACTTCAGGTATCCTACTAACATGTCTCTAGAACTCATCTAACTACTTAATTCAGTACAAGTGGTTGTTTACCAGCAGCAGCACTACTCTCATCGGCACTGTGACGAAGCCACAGGGGCGTCAAGTTTATGGCTTGTCGACCATAGCGGTCTTGAATGCCTTGCACCGAATTCAACTTCCTCTCTTTTAATCATTCTTCATGCAACAGTCGAAGCGTGGTACTGGCTCATGTGCTCTGGTGTTTGGTGCGAGGCTGCTGCGCTCGTCAGGGTTTATTTCTCCAGGTAGCTGTATCCTTTCCGTTCCTACTGGGTTAGGTCTTGAAGTTGTGCTGTGTTGTGTGCTGTTCGTTCTTGCTGGTTTTGATTTTAGGTGTACCTGTATTTAAGCGCATTGTAGTACATGAGGCTAGCAACGCCCCCACCACCACCACCGCGAGTTGGGGAGACAATCTATCAGCATTTGGATGCACGGGGAGCTCAGAAAAGAGTGGATCCGTGTACCAGGACCAGCTGGCTTCTAAGGCCGCCTCTTCAATCACGGTGTTTCCAAAAATGACAGCTGAAGTGGTCAGCGAGTATTAAAGAACTGAGAAGACCCAAGCTAGTGTAGCTGCAGTTTTCCAAACGGCACCCCGCTGAAAAAGGGCGTACGAAAAGGAATCGGGAACAAATCATCCAAAACAGACAGGAGAAAACTCATGAAAAGCGTGTCAAAACCGCAAACTCTTTCAACGCGATGGCCTCCCTGCCTACTGAGATGGTGTTGGTGGCAGTGATTATTGTTTTAAGAGGAAGTACAACTGGCCAACCATCCTCCATATAACACTAATCAGAAGAAAAAATAGAAGTGGTCCGAAACTTCAAAAATGAATATATCGCCCAAAGGAAGACAAGGACCACGGAGGGCGTTAAACGAAAGACGCCCTAGGTCTCGCAAACTAATACCTTCGGGACGGAAAAGATCAAGAGTAGACCAGGGGAGGTCGGATAGAAACCTGAAACAAGTAAGTGGAAGCAATGCCAGAACTCATCTAAGGGCCCCGCGGACGCCAACCCGAGATCCAAAGTTCAGAGACCCTGGGGCTCCTATTAGTCACAAATTACAACAGACAGCGGATACCGTAGATATCATTCTACCGCCCCCATCCACAGGGGTATGACCACTGAGGGTAACTTAACCAAAGAAGACCTTGTGCCTCAGCCGCAGCAAGCCGGAAAGCGGCTGATCCACAACCCTCCATTATTTCCAACCCCTCTGTGCCTTCTATGCCTACTGAAACAGCTACTGCTACTACCTGGCGACAGGAGACAGGAAAAAAACCCCTCCCCCTTGGGGGGGCGGCGAGCGAGGCCATGGAAAGTCCAAGTTGAAAAGAAAAATATCTGTGCCCCCACAGTGGTTGCTGATAAGTGGGAGTATCAGCGCCACTATATTGAAAAACCGCTGCACTGGCTACTTTCGGTTCATTAACACCATGGAAGCGTTGAGATTCACGGCGCCAATGAGGAGGATTACCAACTCATAAGGCAATATTTCGAAGAGAACAATGAGGATTTCTACACTCGCCAGCTGGATTCTGAGGCTCCTTAAAGTTATTATTCGGAATACAGTTTCCACTGTTGACATTGACTGGGTTAGAGAGGACCTCATGGCACTTGGCAACCAACCTCAGGAAGGGCATCAATACACTAGACGTGATATCACAAGCAGGAAGGTTATACCCCTAAGCGTCATGAGTATGACGCAACCAAGAAAAAATTTCAGCGAAACCATCTCCTCAATAAAGTAACTATGAAGGTCCCCGGTTAAGATTGAAGCCCTCAAGGATCGTGAGGGCCCTTTCCAAGGTTTTAGATGGCAGCGGTGGGGGCAAACTGCTAATTACTGAAAGATGCCACTATGCTGTGTTGGAAACCAATCAGCTACTGCCTGCCCCCTGCTCTGGAGGCACCAACTTATTGTATCAATTGCCTCAGCGAGCATAATATTGATATCCTCTTGTTGGGAGGACGAGTTTGGCAGTCACAGCGAGCAGACGTACGTGCATCCCGCTGAGTCGCTCTCCTCGCCAGGCGATCTGTACTTTCCAAGTATTAGTCAGGCAGCTGTACTTGTTGGTACAATTTCGAAAGAACTTTGTCCGAGCTGCAGCACTTCTCAGTGCTGGCCTTCCCTTTCAGGAGTTTTATTTCAGGAGGACCAGGATGACTACAGCGTACAACAGCCTGAGCAGCCTGATGGAGAAGATAACGCCCGAGGAATGTGCGAAGGAGTGCGGGCACCTACTCCGAAAACTCTTGGGAGCAAAAACTGCTTTGGGGTTGGCACGGAACCGGAGACACCGCCAC
Source organism: Anabrus simplex (assembly GCF_040414725.1). NCBI lineage: Eukaryota > Metazoa > Arthropoda > Insecta > Orthoptera > Tettigoniidae > Anabrus > Anabrus simplex. The sequence continues at coordinate 444,513,813 of NC_090268.1, read as the reverse complement.
CAGTGCCGGAAGAGGAGCAGGAGGCGCTGGAAATCGAGATGGAGACGGAGCAGTACAGGGACGAGTGAGACCCCCAAACGGCATTTTCTTTCCCGTGGGCTGCATGGAGGAAGAGTACGAGGCGTCGCTCCTCTACTACAGGCCGGTGCGCCCTGTACATACTGAACTGGGCCCAGTCCTGGATCGAATGCGGCACCCTCTTCACGGAGGCAAGAAGATATCGAGGACCATGGCTGTCGATAACTTCCTACTAGGAGGTCTCAACATCAGGCGTCGCTCCTCGACTACAGGCCGGTGCGCCCTGTACATACTGAACGGGGCCCAGTCCTGGATCGAATGCGGCACCCTCTTCACGGAGGCAAGAAGATATCGAGGACCATGGCTGTCGATAACTTCCTACTAGGAGGTCTCAACATCAGGCGTCGCTCCTCCACTACAGGCCGCTGCGCCCTGTACATACTGAACGGGGCCCAGTCCTGGATCGAATGCGGCACCCTCTTCACGGAGGCAAGAAGATATCGAGGACCATGGCTGTCGATAACTTCTTACTAGGAGGTCTCAAAATCAGGCATCGCGACCAGGAGCGGATGCGCGATGTCGAGAAAGAGTTCTCTATTCTGTTTCATGTCATCCGACTACTAGGGAGGGACAGCGTGCCGGGACGAACGCAGGCGCCTTCAGCAGGAGGCCCAAGACAGACACCAGATCAGCTGCCACCCAGACGGCCAGAAAGGACCGATAGACGAGGATTAAGGCGGTTAATACATAGTAAGTCCTCCCGTGCTCGCCGGAGACCAGCGATGGCACCACGGAGGTGGAGCATGCCGTCCCCTGGTGCCGCGAATATGTGAACCAGGCCGAGTGGCTCGGCACTGCGAAGTGGACACAGACCTCTCCTCTATGGACCACCTCTACGAAGTGGACGCAGACCAAGGCTTAACAGGAAGGGCCTATTACATGGGCGCAATACACGAAAGCGCATCAGACGGCGGACGGCAGCACAGCATTGGAGGAGGACGCCCCACGGCGATCGGATGCATCTATCAATGCCTCGCCTGCCAGAGTGTCTACCGAGGCGCAGGCTTCGATGTGCGCCCCACAGGACAAGGATCGCTGTCAGGTGACATCACCGATTAACGCCGCCGCCGCCAGGGAGACGTCGGAGCCGCAGTAGGACCACACGCCACTCCAGGGTCACCAGGTTGGGAGGAGAGCCACCAGGACGAGGCCTCGTCTGCAGCCGAGAAGAGAGGTGGTATGGTGATTATTGTTTTAAGATGAAGTACTGCTAGGCAACCATCCCCTGTATAACACTAATCAGAGAGAAAAAATGAAAGGAGTCCGAGACTTCGAAAAATGAAGGCATCGGCCAAAGGATGAAAAGGGACACGAAGGGCGTTAAACGATAGACGCCCTAGGTCTCGCAAACTAATACCTTCGGGACGGAAAAGATCAAGAGTAGACCAAGGGAGGTCGGATAGAAACCTGAAACAAGTAAGTGGAAGCAATGCCAGAACTCATCTAAGGGACCCGTGGACGCCTACCCGAGATCCAAAGTTCAGAGACCCTGGGGCTCCTATTAGTCACAACTTACGACAGACAGCGGATACCGTAGGTATTATTCTACCGCCCCCACCCACAGGGGTATGGCCACTGAGGGTAACTTAACCAAAGAAGACCTTGTGCCTCAGTCGCAGCAAGCCGGAAAGCGGCTGATCCACAACCCCCCATTATTTCCGCCCCCTCTGTGCCTTCTATGCCTAGTGAAAAAGCTACTGCTACTACCTGGCGACAGGAGACAGGACAAAACTCCCTCCCCCCTCGTGGGGGGCGGGGCGAGCGAGGCCATGGAAAGCCCAAGTTGAAAAGAAAAATATCTGTGCCCGCACAGAGGTTGCTGATAAGTCGGAGTATCAGCGCCACTATATTGAAAAACCGCTGCACTGGCTACATTCAGTTCATTAACACCATGGAAGCGTTGAGATTCACGGCGCAATGAGGAGGATTACCAACTCATAAGGCAATATTTCGAAGAGAACAATGAGGGTTTCTACACTCGCCAGCTGGATTCTGAGGCTCCTTAAAGTTATTATTCGGAATAGAGTTTCCACTGTTGACGTTGACTGGGTTAGAGAGGACCTCATGGCACTTGGCTACCAACCTCAGGAAGCGCATCAATACACTAGACGTGATATCACAAGCAGAAAGGTTATACCCCTAAGCGTCATGAGTATGACGCACCAAGAAAAATTTCAGCGAAACCATCTCCTCAATAAAGTAACTATGAAGGTCCCCGGTTAAGATTGAAGCCCTCAAGGATCGTGAGGGCCCTTTCCAAGGTTTTAGATGGCAGCGGTGGGGGCAAACTGCTAATTACTGAAAGATGCCACTATGCTGTGTTGGAAACCAATCAGCTACTGCCTGCCCCCTGCTCTGGAGGCACCAACTTACTGTATCAATTGCCTCAGCGAGCATAATATTGATATCCTCTTGTTGGGAGGACGAGCTTGGCAGTCACAGCGAGCAGACGTACGTGCATCCCGCTGAGTCGCTCTCCTCGCCAGGCGATCTGTACTTTCCAAGTATTAGTCAGGCAGCTGTACTTGTTGGTACAATTTCGAAAGACCTTTGTCCGAGCTGCAGCACTTCTCAGTGCTGGCCTTCCCTTTCAGGAGTTTTATTACAGGAGGACCAGGATGACTACAGCGTACAACGGCCTGAGCAGCCTGATGGAGAAGATAACGCCAGAGGAATATGGGAAGGAGTGCGGGCACCTATTCCGAAAATTCTTGGGAGCGAAAACTGCGATGGGGGTGGCACGGAACCGGAGACACCGCCACCAGTGCCGGAAGAGGAGCAGTAGGCGCTGGAAATCGAGGTGGAGACGGAGCAGTACAGGGACGGGTGAGACCCCCTAACAGCATTTTCTTTCCCGTGGGCTGCATGGAGGAGGAGTACGAGGCGTCGCTCCTCTACTACAGGCCGGTGCGCCCTGTACATACTGAACGGGGCCCAGTCCTGGATCGAATGCGGCACCCTCTTCACGGAGGCAAGAAAATATCGAAGACCATGGCTGTCGATAACTTCCTACTAGGAGGTCTCAACATCAGGCGTCGCTCCTCTACTACAGGCCGGTGCGCCCTGTACATACTGAACGGGGCCCAGTCCTGGATCGAATGCGGCACCCTCTTCACGGAGGCAAGGAGATATCGAGGACCATGGCTGTCGATAACTTCCTACTAGGAGGTCTCAACATCAGGCATCGCGACCAGGAGCGGATGCGCGATGTCGAGAATGAGCTCTCTACTCTGTTTCATGTCATCCGACTACTAGGGAGGGACAGCGTGCCGGGACGAACGCAGGCGCCTTCAGCAGGAGGCCCAAGACAGACACCAGATCAGCTGCCACCCAGACGGCCAGAAAGGACCGATAGACGAGGAATAAGGCGGTTAATACATAGTAAGTCCTCCCGTGCTCGCCGGAGACCAGCGATGGCACCACGGAGGTGGAGCATGCCGTCCCCTGGTGCCGCGAATATGTGAACCAGGCCGAGTGGCTCGGCACTGCGAAGTGGACACAGACCTCTCCTCTATGGACCACCTCTACGAAGTGGACGCAGACCAAGGCTTAACAGGAAGGGCCTATTACCCGGCCGCAATACACGAAAGCGCGTCAGACGGCGGACGGCAGCACAGCATTGGAGGAGGACGCCCCATGGCGATCGGATGCATCTATCAAGGCCTCGCCTGCCAGAGTGTCTGCCGAGGCGCAGGCTTCGATGTGCACCCCACAGGACATGGATCGCAGTCAGGTGACATCACCGATTAACGCCGCCGCCGCCAGGGAGACGTCGGAGCCGCAGTAGGACCACACGCCACCCCAGGGTCAGCAGGTTGGGAGGAGGGCCACCAGGACGAGGCCTCTTCTGCAGCCGAGAGGAGAGGTGGTATGGTGATTATTGTTTTAAGAGGAAGTACAGCTAGGCAACCATCCCCTACATAACACTAATCAGAGAGAAAAAATGGAAGGAGTCCGAGACGTCGAAAAATGAAGGCATCGGCCAAAGGATGAAAAGGGCCACGAAGGGCGTTAAACGAAAGACTCCCTAGGTCTCGCAAACTAATACATTCGGGACGGAAAAGATCAAGAGTGGACCAAGGGAGGTCGGATAGAAACCTGAAACAAGTAAGTGGAAGCAATGCCAGAACTCATCTAAGGGCCCCGTGGACGCCAACCCGAGATCCAAATTTCAGAGGCACTGGGGCTCCTATTAGTCACAACTTACGACAGACAGCGGATACCGTAGGTATTATTCTACCGCCTCCACCCACAGGGGTATGGCCACTGAGGGTAACTTAACCAAAGAAGACCTTGTGCCTCAGTCGCAGCAAGCCGGAAAGCGGCTGATCCACAACCCTCCATTATTTCCGCCCCCTCTGTGCCTTCTATGCCTAGTGAAACAGCTACTGCTACTACCTGGCGACAGGAGACAGGACAAAACTCCCTCTCCCCCTCGGGGGGGGGGGGGCGAGCGAGGCCATGGAAAGTCCAAGTTGAAAAGAAAAATATCTGTGCCCGCACAGAGGTTGCTGATAAGTCGGAGTATCAGCGCCACTATATTGAAAAACCGCTGCATTGGCTACTTTCGGTTCATTAACACAATGGAAGCGTTGAGATTCACGGCGCCAATGAGGAGGATTACCAACTCATAAGGCAATATTTCGAAGAGAACAATGAGGGTTTCTACACTCGCCAGCTGGATTCTGAGGCTCCTTAAAGTTATTATTCGGAATATAGTTTCCACGGTTGATGTTGACTGGGTTAGAGAGGACCTCATGGCACTTGGCTACCAACCTCAGGAAGGGCATCAATACACTAGACGTGATATCACAAGCAGGAAGGTTATACCCCTAAGCGTCATGAGTATGACGCAACCAAGAAAAAATTTCAGCGAAACCATCTCCTCAATAAAGTAACTATGAAGGTCCCCGGTTAAGATTGATGGTGGTGGTGGTGATTATTGTTTTAACCCATTTATGCCCAGCGGGTCGTTTGCGACCCACCCGAAAGAAAAAATTCTGCCGAGCGTATTTTTTGTAGTTTCGCGTTGATAGCGCATTCAGTGTGTGTAGTAAGATTGCCCACACTGCTGTGTCTTGGTTGGAGCTGCTTTCCCGCCACAGCGCAGATGCTGCGCGGCAGCTAGTTGAGTCATGGTGGAACCTGCATCGCGCTCTCGCCGTTATTGGTAGGTAGAGTAGTTAAAAACTATAAAATGTAGTGTTCAGTGTGTTGATGTTGTTTGGGGATATCTGACGCATCTTTAGATGCCTTTACTATTTCAATATGTCATTTCGTTCTAACAATACACCACGAATAACATAGTGTGGGTCGCAAACGACCCGCTGGGCACAAACCACAGGACAATAGTTCTTTAGCGCATTTTTGCATTTAGATGGTTACAACACTGTGGATTGGCGGAAAATGTTCTAAATTAGCGTTTTTGAAAGAATATCAACCATTCGGAGCACATTTAAGTCGTCCATTCATTAACTAATTAGAAAATTACAGTTTTTGAATATTTATTTCGTCTTTTTCAGGCGAAAAAATTTAACTACTGCTGAAATTCTGTCAGAGCTTGAGGTATTGACTGCCAGCGATATTCCTGGAACATTAGTTGATGTTTTCATCACTCCACTGGATGATAAGCCTATTCGGGCAACGAAGATGATTGCTACAATCCAGACAAAGTGAGTGGGTCACAACTAGGGACTGAAGCACAAGACTATTTATCAAGGTGCAAAAGCTAACAAAAAATGCTCTAAAGATGTTGACTTAGGGGAAAGCGTTGTTTTGGAATTCTGCGATGTTTTATTTAAGTTTTACCCCAGTGTATGCTTCTACTGCGATAAATGTTTTACTTGCCCAAAGTTGTTGTCAGAGTTAAAAAGAGGAATGCGATGCACTGGCACGGTTCGGGCTAACCGGATGGAGGCTGCCCATTGCCAGACAAGAAGATGATGAATAAGAAAGAAAGGGGATACTTTGAAAGTGCAGTTGACAACGAAGACCAAATAGTGGGTGTGACATGGAAAGACAACAAAGTTGTGAACATTCCGTCAAACGAGCATGGCGTAGAACCTGTTGAAGAAGCTGGGCGGTACTCATTTGCACAGAAAAAACCTGTGAATATACCTCAGCCACATTTTGTTTCTAAGTACAACAAGAACATGGAAAGAGTAGAAAAAACGCACAATGTATCTACTTTCCGCATCAGCATAAGAGGCAAAATATGGTATATGTCAATTCTGCTCTAGCTTCTAGACGTTGTGATGAGCAATGCTTGGATTTTGTCGAAATCTCACGGCATGAAGCTTGACGCCTTGGCCTTCCGACGATTCATTGTGACCAGCTTGTTAGAGAAGTATGGAAACCCTCCTCGCAATGTTAACACGAGTGCACCAGGGACTGAAGCCATGCAGGAAAGCCATGGTAGTCATCTTCTGGTGGACAATCAGCCCCGGCGATGTTGTCGTGTCTGCAAAAGTAAAACTGTCCGAGCATGCCAAAGATGTGCTGTTGCCTTACACAATTATTGTTTTGGAGAATTCCACAAGAAGTAAAGTGCCCTGTGTAAATGAGAACGTGTTTTTAGCTTCGTAGCTTAAAATTTTGACTGATACAGTTCTTTTATGCACGACAAAATGTTTTACAATAATGATCCCAAAGCCTGTTGTGCCATTTCAGTACTGAGTATTCAAAGGAATGTGTAAGACTGACTAGGAAACTCGACTGATGGTCTATTTTATATTATTAATGTTTATTTATTTATTTATTTAGCGTATGGCTAACACATCACATTATAGACACAATAATAATAAATAATAATAATAATGTTATATTTTGATACTCTTTACATTTGTAGGAGAGATTCCTTCTTATGGCATTTTGTGAAGGGCGACTTCTTATTAGCATTTTCTAGGGGGTGCTTTATAATACTTCCCTCTGAAGTAGATATGTCATTTTCATTTTTCACTAATAATGAGTCATAAAATACACCAGTTGTTCTTCTTTTATCATTAAAAATTTACCATGATGAACCCAAACATGAAAATAGCCAAAGCCCATGTTGGATATATGCCCCTGGGGTCCATGCCCAGTGGGTCGTTTACGACCCATGCTATAATTTTTAAACAACAAAAACAAATATTTTTTAAACAATTTTCGGGACGCTTTTGGACATAAATAAACTCATTCCAGTAGCCAATACAATAAAATTCGCAAAAAAATTTCATGGGCATAAATGGGTTAAGAGGAAGTACAACTAGGCAACCATCCTCTATATAACACTAATCAGAGAGAAAAAATGGAAGGGGTCCGACACTTCGAAAAATGAAGTTATCGGCCAAAGGAAGACAAGGGCCACGAAGGGCGTGAAAATGAAAGACTCCCTAGCCCTCGCAAACCTAATAGCGTCGGGGTCGGAAAAGAACAAGAGTTGACCAAGAGAGGTCGGATAGGATAGATAAAAGTGAGGAGGCTGGCACAAGTAAGTGGAAGCAATGCCAGGACTCAGCTAAGGTCCCCGTGGTCGCCAACCCACGCCCCAAAGTAAAGAGCCCCTGGGGCGGTTAAGATTGAAGCCCTCAAGGATCGTGAGGGCCATTTCCAAGGTTTTAGATGGCAGCGGTGGGGGCAAACTGCTAATTACTGAAAGATGCCACTATGCTGTGTTGGAAACCAATCAGCTACTGCCTGCCCCCTGCTCTGGAGGCACCAACTTACTGTATCAATTGCCTCAGCGAGCATAATATTGATATCCTCTTGTTGGGAGGACGAGCTTGGCAGTCACAGCGAGCAGACGTACGTGCATCCCGCTGAGTCGCTCTCCTCGCCAGGCGATCTGTACTTTCCAAGTATTAGTCAGGCAGCTGTACTTGTTGGTACAATTTCGAAAGACCTTTGTCCGAGCTGCAGCACTTCTCAGTGCTGGCCTTCCCTTTCAGGAGTTTTATTACAGGAGGACCAGGATGACTACAGCGTACAACAGCCTGAGCAGCCTGATGGAGAAGATAACGCCAGAGGAACATGGGAAGGAGTGCGGGCACCTATTCCGAAAATTCTTGGGAGCGAAAACTGCGATGGGGGTGGCACGGAACCGGAGACACCGCCACCAGTGCCGGAAGAGGAGCAGGAGACGCTGGAAATCGAGGTGGAGACGGAGCAGTACAGGGACGGGTGAGACCCCCTAACAGCATTTTCTTTCCCGTGGGCTGCATGGAGGAAGAGTACGAGGCGTCGCTCCTCTACTACAGGCCGGTGCGCCCTGTACATACTGAACGGGGCCCAGTCCTGGATCGAATGCGGCACCCTCTTCACGGAGGCAAGAAGATATCGAAGACCATGGCTGTCGATAACTTCCTACTAGGAGGTCTCAACATCAGGCGTCGCTCCTCTACTACAGGCCGGTGCGCCCTGTACATACTGAACGGGGCCCAGTCCTGGATCGAATGCGGCACCCTCTTCACGGAGGCAAGAAGATATCGAAGACCATGGCTGTCGATAACTTCCTACTAGGAGGTCTCAACATCAGGCATCGCGACCAGGAGCGGATGCGCGATGTCGAGAAAGAGCTCTCTATTCTGTTTCATGTCATCCGACTACTAGGGAGGGACAGCGTGCCGGGACGAACGCAGGCGCCTTCAGCAGGAGGCCCAAGACAGACACCAGATCAGCTGCCACCCAGACGGCCAGAAAGGACCGATAGACGAGGAATAAGGCGGTTAATACATAGTAAGTCCTCCCGTGCTCGCCGGAGACCAGCGATGGCACCACGGAGGTGGAGCATGCCGTCCCCTGGTGCCGCGAATATGTGAACCAGGCCGAGTGGCTCGGCACTGCGAAGTGGACACAGACCTCTCCTCTATGGACCACCTCTACGAAGTGGACGCAGACCAAGGCTTAACAGGAAGGGCCTATTACCCGGCCGCAATACACGAAAGCGCGTCAGACGGCGGATGGCAGCACAGCATTGGAGGAGGACACCCATGGCGATCGGAAGCATCTATCAAGGCCTCGCCTGCCAGAGTGTCTGCCGAGGCGCAGGCTTCGTTGTGCACCCCACAGGACATGGATCGCAGTCAGGTGACATCACCGATTAACGCCGCCGCCGCCAGGGAGACGTCGGAGCCGCAGCAGGACCACACGCCACTCCAGGGTTACCATGTCGGGAGGAGGGCCACCAGGACGAGGCCTCTTCTGCAGCCGAGAAGAGAGGTGGTATGGTGATCATTGTTTTAAGAGGAAGTACAGCTAGGCAACCATCCCCTATATAACACTAATCAGAGAGAAAATAATGGAAGGAGTCCAAGACTTCGAAAAATGAAGGCATCGGCCAAAGGATGAAAAGGTCCACGAAGGGCGTTAAACGATAGACGCCCAAGCTCGCGCAAACTAATACCTTCGGGACGGAAAAGATCAAGAGTAGACCAAGGGAGGTCGGATAGAAACCTGAAGCAAGTAAGTGGAAGCAATGCCAGAACTCATCTAAGGGCCCCGTGGACGCCAACCCGAGATCGAAAGTTCAGAGACCCTGGGGCTCCTATTAGTCACAACTTACGACAGACAGCGGATACCGTAGGTATTATTCTACCGCCCCCACCCACAGGGGTATGGCCACTGAGGGTAACTTAACCAAAGAAGACCTTGTGCCTCAGTCGCAGCAAGCCGGAAAGCGGCTGATCCACAACCCTCCATTATTTCCGCCCCCTCTGTGCCTTCTATGCCTATTGAAACAGCTACTGCACCTACCTGGCGACAGGAGACAGGACAAAACTCCCTCCCACCCCTCGGGGGGGGGGTGAGCGAGGCCATGGACAGTCCAAGTTGAAAAGAAAAATATCTGTGCCCGCACAGTGGTTGCTGATAAGTCGGAGTATCAGCGCCCCTATATTGAAAAACCGCTGCACTGGCTACTTTCGGTTCATTAACACCATGGAAGCGTTGAGATTCACGGCGCCAATGACGAGGATTACCAACTCATAAGGCAATATTTCGAAGAGAACAATGAGGGTTTCTACACTCGCCAGCTGGATTCTGAGGCTCCTTATTATTCGGAATACAGTTTCCAGTGTTGACGTTGACTGGGTTAGAGAGCACCTCATGGCACTTGGCTACCAACCTCAGGAAGGGCATCAATACACTAGACGTGATATCACAAGCAGGAAGGTTATACCCCTAAGCGTCATGAGTATGACGCAACCAAGAGAAAATGTCAGCGAAACCAACTCCTCAGTAAAGTAACTATGAAGGTCCCCGGTTAAGATTGAAGCCCTCAAGGATCGTGAGGGCCCTTTCCAAGGTTTTAGGTGGCAGCGGTGGGGGCAAACTGCTAATTACTGAAAGATGCCACTATACTGTGTTGGAAACCAATCAGCTACTGCCTGCCCCCTGCTCTGGAGGCACCAACTTACTGTATCAATTGCCTCAGCGAGCATAATATTGATATCCTCTTGTTGGGAGGACGAGCTTGGCAGTCACAGCGACAGACGTACGTGCATCCCGCTGAGTCGCTCTCCTCGCCAGGCGATCTGTACTTTCCAAGTATTAGTCAGGCAGCTGTACTTGTTGGTACAATTTCGAAAGACCTTTTTCTGAGCTGCAGCACTTCTCAGTGCTGGCCTTCCCTTTCAGGAGTTTTATTACAAGAGGACCAGGATGACTACAGCGTACAACGGCCTGAGCAGCCTGATGGAGAAGATAACGCCCGAGGAATGTGCGAAGGAGTGCGGGCACCTACTCCGAAAACTCTTGGGAGAAAAAACTGCTTTGGGGTTGGCACGGAACCGGAGACACCGCCACCAGTGCCGGAAGAGGAGCAGTAGGCGCTGGAAATCGAGATGGAGACGGAGCAGTACAGGGACGAGTGAGATCCCCTAACGGCATTTTCTTTCCCGTGGGCTGCATGGAGGAAGAGTACGAGGCGTCGCTCCTCTACGACAGGCCGGTGCACCCTGTACATACTGAACGGGGCCCAGTCCTGGATCGAATGCGGCACCCTCTTCACGGAGGCAAGAAGATATCGAAGTCCATGGCTGTCGAGAACTTCCTACTAGGAGGTCTCAACATCAGGCGTCGCTCCTCTACTACAGGCCGGTGCGCCCTGTACATACTGAACGGGGCCCAGTCCCTAATCGAATGCGGCACCCTCTTCACGGAGGCAAGAAGATATCGAAGATCATGGCTGTGGAGAACTTCCTACTAGTAGGTCTCAACATCGGGCATCGCTCCAGGAGCGGATGCGCGATGTCGAGAAAGAGCTCTCTATTCTGTTCCATGTCATCCGACTACTAGGGAGGGACAGCGTGCCGGGACGAACGCAGGCGCCTTCAGCAGGAGGCCCAAGACAGACACCAGACCAGCTGCCACCCAGACGGCCAGAAAGGACCGATAGACGAGGAATAAGGCGGTTAATACATAGTAAGTCCTCCCGTGCTCGCCGGAGACCAGCGATGGCACCACGGAGGTGGAGCATGCCGTCCCCTGGTGCCGCGAATATGTGAACCAGGCCGAGTGGCTCGGCACTGCGAAGTGGACACAGACCTCTCCTCTATGGACCACCTCTACGAAGTGGACGCAGACCAAGGCTTAACAGGAAGGGCCTATTACCCGGCCGCAATACACGAAAGCGCGTCAGACGGCGGACGGCAGCACAGCATTGGAGGAGGACGCCCCATGGCGATCGGAAGTATCTATCAAGGCCTCGCCTGCCAGAGTGTCTACCGAGGCGCAGGTTTCGATGTGCGCCCCACAGGACGTGGAACGCAGTCAAGTGACATCACCGATTAACGCCGCCGCCGCCAGGGAGACGTCGGAGCCGCAGCAGGACCACTCGGGACTCCAGGGTCACCAGGTCGGGAGGAGAGCCACCAGGACGAGGCCTCTTCTGCAGCCGAGATGATAGGTGGTATGGTGATTATTGTTTTAAGATGAGGTACAGCTAGGCAACCATCCCCTATATAACACTAATCAGAGAAAAAAAATGGAAGGAGTCCGAGACTTCGAGAAATGAAGGCATCGGCCAAAGGATGAAAAGGGCCACGAAGGTCGTGAAATTGAAGGAATCCCTAGGCCTCCATACTTAATAACGCTGGGGTCGGAAAAGAACAAGAGTTGACCAAGGGAGGTCGGATAGGATAGATGAAAGTGGGGAGCCTGGCACAAGTAAGTGGAAGCAATTCCAGGACTCAGCTGACTGCCCCGTGGTTGCTAACCCACGCTCCAAAGTTCAGAGATTCTGGGCCCCTTATAGTTGCCTGTTACGACAGGTAGGGGATACTGTGGGTGTTATTCTGCCACCCCCACCCTCAGGGGGATCCTAAAGGGACCACCCCAGCAAGGAAGCAGGCACCGCCCCAGCACCCGGAAGAATAAGAAGACGCAAACGTCCCACAAGGGGAGGGCCACCCAGCCGCAAAACGGGACTGTTCCCAGGATAGCAGCCGCCCGAGGAGATAAACAGGAGAGGACGTTAGCGGGTAGCGGCAGTCAGGTGAGGTGGTGGTGATGATTATTGTTTTAAGGGAAGTGCACCTGGGCAACCATACTCTATATAACACTAATCAGAGAGAAAACATGGAAGCGGTCCGACACTTCGAAAAGTGAACTGATCGGCCAAAGGAGGACATGAGCCACGAAGTGCGTTAGAACGAGACGACCTAGGCCCCATACGTAATTCCGTCGGGGTCGGGAAAGAACAAGAGTTGACCAAGGTGAGTCGGATGGGATGGATGAAAGTGAGGAGCCTGGCACAAGTAAGTGGAAGCAATTCCAGGACTCAGCTAAGGGCCTCGTGTTTACCAACCCATGCTCCGAAGTTCAGAGCCTCTGGGGATGGTGGTGGTGATTATTGTTTTAAGAGGAAGTACAACTAGGCAACCATCCTCTCTATAACACTAATCAGAGAGAAAAAATGGAAGGGGTCCGACACTTCGAAAAATGAAGGTATCGGCCACAGGAAGACAAGGGCCACAAAGGGCGTGAAAATGAAAGACTCCCTAGCCCTCCCAAACCTAATAGCGTCGGGGTCGGAAAAGAACAAGAGTTGACCAAGGGAGGTCGGAGAGGATAGATGAAAATGAGGAGCCTGGCACAAGTAAGTGGAAGCAATTCCAGGACTCAGCTAAGGGCCCCGTGGTCACCAACCCACGCTCCAAAGTTCAGAGCCGCTGGGGCCCCTTTTAGTCGCCTCTTACGACAGGCAGGGGATACCGTGTGTGTTATTATACTGCCCCAACCCACAGGGGAGCCTCTGGGGACCCTTTTAGTCGCTTCTTACGACAGGCAGGGGATACCGTGTGTGTTATTCTACCGCCCGCACCCACAGAGGGAGTCAGGTGTAGCTGAAACGTCCCCCAGAGGAACTCTTGCAGTGTATCCCCTGTTTGAGGCGATGCCACCTGGAGGAGATGTGTGGGCTCTTAGTGAGGTGCAACCGTTTTGGGGTTTGTCACCACTACACGGCCTGCTCAGCACTTAAAAGGGCGCCGGTATGCTCCAGCTGCCAGCGGGGCCACCCGGCCTCTCATCTTATTTGCCCTGTTTACGGGGCCATGGCTCGGGTAGAAAGGAAGGGGACCCGGCATCATGAACCATCCCCCTCAAGGAAGACCCCGCCCCGGCGGGCTTGGCTTCATTATCCGGAATCGTTGGGTGGGTACGAGGTGGTGGTTGTGATATTCTTTCTAAGAGGAAATACAACGAGGAAATCATCCTCTCTGTACAAATTATTGGAAAAGAAATTTAAAATAAATACATAATTATTTATTCAACAAAGGAATTTGGAAACACAGTACAACATAAATCAAAAACAATTATAGAATTAGTCCGAAAACATTTCTAACGAATCGAAAGGTAACGTGCGTTCCCTGAGTAACAGTAGACTTGTAGTTTATACACCCTTGATAAGTTCACTGTCACACGTAAAGCGGATGACGAGATCACCAGTAGTCGCGTCATCGGCTAGTATGCGTTCGAGTGTTTCCTGCATGCCGAGGCTCCGTCTTAGGCCAGAGAAATCGGTGCAAACTTTGAGGATGTGGGCCACGTTGAAGTCGGCACCACAACAACGCACTGGGGTTCTTCACTCGTTAGGAGATAAGAGTTAGTCGATCGTAAATGACCTATCCTCAGCCTACACAAGAATATGGCCACTTTCCGTGAAGGTCGGAAATAGGACAGTTTTCTTCTTCATTGCTCGCAGCTTGTTGGGAGTTCGGATGGCTAGCCACTTCGATTCCAAGGACGCCAGGATGGTTCGACGTAGCTGAGAACAAATATCCATAGTAGGTACACTGACATGTCTTGGAGGTAAAAGTAGAGCTTCCTTTGCAGCTAGTATGCCTTTGAGTGTTTCCTGCTAGCCGAGGGTCCACTTAGGCTAGAGAAATCGGTGCACACTGTGAGGCTTGGAAGCCACGCTAAAGTGATTATGCTGCCAGCATCACTTAACCTGGCTAGACGGTCGTGTATCTGCTGTACCAGTTGGTGTTGCGAGAAACAGGTTTCAATAGACTGCAGAGAGCCTAACGAATTGGTACACATAAGAAAGTGGCTTCTTTCGTCACGCAGTGCAAACTGCGGAGCCCCTAAGATGGCGTAAAGCTTTGCAGTATACACGATACATACTCTAGGAAGTGAGATCTTCGTGCTCGTATCATTAATGTCGAAAGAACAACCAACGTTTTCTCTGATTATAGAACCATCCGTGAAGATATGTCTCGCAGCCGGATATTGGTGAACGAAGTCATGGAAATACCTCCGATAAACGGAGGAAACTTTGTTCACCTTGGGTCCACGGAGCAGATCTAGACGTGTATCAGGTCGCGGAACCAACAACGGAAGTACCTTGCTAAGAGTTTGATCAAGACAGACCAACGATATCGATATTCAAATCACGACATAAACTATCAATTCGAGACCCAACAGGCCGTGTGGCATTCGGCCGGTCTTGGCACCTATGGTGGTACTGAGTACGATAGATGCTTTGAGAGATTGGATGTAGGGGCAATTCACGAATTTTAGCAGCGTACGTAGGGAGTAACTGCAGCCTCCTTATCCGTAAAGGAGGATCTCCCGTTTCAGCGAGAAGGTTGGAAAAGGGGCTCGTACGGAAACCGCGCTTGCCAGCCTAACTCCAACTATGGTGAATACTGTCTAAAAGGCACAGCGTAGATTTTGATACTCAATCATAAGCTGCACTTCCAGGTCAATTCGGGAGAGGACTGTCGCCGTGTAAAGTCGTACCAGTACCGCACGGTCAGCCCCCCAAGAAGTGCTGCTGAGAAACGTAAGCATGTTAAGTCTCCTCATGCAGGCAACCTTCAACTGACGAATGTGGGGCTACCACGTAAGTCTCTTACCAAAACGGAGACCCAGGAATCTGCAGGTGTCAACCACTGGTAAGACACTGTTTCGCAAGCGAAGCTTTGGTTCGGGATGGTCTGGTCGACGTCGACAGAAGTGTACAGCTGAGGTTTTCACCGCTGAGAATCGAAAACCATGTTGCAGCGCCCATCTGTCGACTCGGTTAATAGCTTACTGTAGTTGTCTCTCAGCAAACGCCACCCTTCCGGAGCTGTAATGTAGAGCTAAGTCGCCTATATACAGCGATGGAACGACTGCGGGCCCAGAGCGGCAACTATGCCGTTGATGGCAACTGCGAACAGCGTGACACCCGGTACAGATCCCTGAGGTACTCCATTTTCCTGAACGTAATATTGAGAAAATGCATTCCCTACTCGGACTCGAAAGAGACGGGGGACATGAAGTTCTCAATAAACGTTGGCAAATTTCCCCTAAATCCCCACTGGTGTAGAGTGGAGAGAATCCCATATCGCCCGGTAGTGTCGGAAGCTCGGTCCAGGTCAAAAACACGGCGACTAGGTGTTCCTTCCGGAGAAAGGCTTCCTGAATGGCGCTTTCCAGTCTGACGAGGCTATCAGGGGCAGACCGGTGACAGCGAAAACCACACCGGTAGTTAGACAAGAGACCCTCCTTTTCCATGGCCCACACAAGACGTCGGTTAACCATAGTTTCAAATGGCTTACAGGGGTCATTCGTAAGGCATATTGGCCTATGCCTATCCAGAATTTTTTTATCTTTACCTGGCGTGGGAATAGGTATCACAATTCCCTCACGCCATTGAGATGGAAACATTCCCTAACTCCATATTCTGTTGAATAGGGTGAGGATATCCTTGAGACCTGTTGAATAGGGTGAGGATATCCTTGAGACATCTAACTTTATGGATTTTGTACTGTCCAAGAGCTGTATCACTGCATAGCGCGAGTGCACTCCGCAACTCCCACTCCGTGAAGGGCACATTGTAGGGATGCGAAGCACTAGAGGCAAAAGAGAGATGGTGTGCCTCTGCTTCGCGCTTAATTGGAAATGCAGAGTCGCATCTCCTAGAGCTGGACGTATCTGCAAAATGTGACGCGATGTGGTTGGCAATGATTGAAGGAATCGTAACTGTATCTCCATTAATGGAGATTCCGGGTATTGAGGGCACATTCTGTACCCCGAAAATACGGCTGTTTTGTCCACACTTGTAATGACAGAGTATGTGCCGTGATGGATGACATACTTTTCCTACGTGGCTTTCTTACTTTGTCGAATCAAAACAGGGGTGGTGGTGGTGGTGGTGATTATTGTCTTAAAAGTAAGTACAACTAGGCAACCATCCTCTATATAACACTAATCAGAGAGAAAAATGGAAGGAATCCGACACCGACAAATGAAGGTATCGACCAAAGGAAGACAAGAGCCACGAAGGGCGTGAAAATGAGAGACTCCCTTGCCCTCTCGAACCTAATAGCGTGGGGGTCGTAAAAGAACAAGTGTTGACCAAGGGAGGTCGGATAGGATAGATGAAATTAAGGAGCCTGGCACAATTAAGTGGAAGCAATGCCAGGACTCAGCTAAGTGCCCCGTGGTCGCCACCCCGCCCTCCAAAGTTCAGAGACCCTGGGGCCTCTTTCAGTCGCTTCCTACGACAGGCAAAAGATATCGTGTGTGTTATTGTACCGCCCCCACCCACAGTGGGATCAAAAAACGGGCCTTCCCGCACAGACGCTTAAAAGTGATATGGTTGGCCATCGTAGGATTTCAACGATAATGCTTAAACGCCCGTCGGCGATCACGTATGGCTGCTGCAATTTCGTCCGTCCACCATGGGACCTGTTTCCCGCGACGAATACCGGACGAAGAAGGAATTGTTTCCTCTGCAGCAGCCAGCATTCCATTAGTAATGGAAGAAACGTGGTCATCAACAGACTCCAGCATATCATCAGCCATCACTGCGTGTTTTGTAAATTCTGGCCAATTTGCCCGCCGAAGTAACCAGCGCTTGCGTACTTAGGACTGTCTTTGATTCAAGACAGATAAAATTATCGCGAAGTGCTCACTATCACAGAGGTCGTCGTATACATGCCACCGTAGTGGGGGAAATAGCGCACGGCTGCACAAAGTGACATCCAGCTGAGAGAATGTGCCGTGTGTGCTGCTGAAATGTTTTGGTTCCCCTGTATTGAGCACGCATAGATCAAACAGGTTGATCAGTCGGTGGTGGTGGTGATTATTGTTTTAAGAGGAAGTACAACTAGGCAACCATCCTCTATATAACACTAATCAGAGGGAAAAATGGAAGGGGTCCGACACTTCGAAAAATGAAGGTATCGGCCCAAGGAAGACAAGGGCCGCGATGGGCATGAAAATGAAAGACTTCCTAGCCCTCGCAAACCTAATAGCGTTGGGGTCGGAAAAGAAAAAGAGTTGACCAAGGGAGGTCGGATGGGATAGATGAAAGTGAGGAGCCTGGCACAAGTAAGTGGAAGCAATGCCAGGTCCAGCTCAGGGCCCCGTGGTCGCCAACCCACGCTCCAAAGTTCAGAGCCCCTGGGGCAGACAGCGTGCGGACAGCAGAGAGCAGAGTAACTCGAGCGGTAAGAATAGTCAATAGTGGTTCGTTTTTACTTTCTTACAATGCCTCCCATTCACTCGAAACTAGCGATGAAACCCTTGCATAGTCAATCACGTGATATTATTTCGAATGTACACTAATTTATGAAGAGAGAAGCAGGGGCCGGTGAAGTGATGATCACTTTGAAAGAGGTTCAGGAAAGGGTCGTAAGGGCGACTCGTGTGTCGGAACGATCTGTGAGACGGATTATTAGGGAAAGGGAAGCCGCTGAAGAAACAGGAACATAATTTGAAACGCCTGAGGAAAAGCACGCAGTAAGGAAACGTATCACTGGTGTGGATGACTTCGACGTGTCTGTGATTCGCCATACAGTGCATGACTTTTATCTTGTAGAGGAATGTGCACCAACAATCGGCAAACTCCTTCCTAGGCTTCAGGATGAAGATAGCATCAAGTTTACAGGAGGCGAAACAAGTTTAAAATTTATCTTGAAGAATATGGGTTTTAAATGGAAAATGACAAGAAACTACAGAACGACATGACATTAGGTCTCTGCATATACAGTTCCTGAAGGCGATTAAGAAATATCGAGAGGAGAGTCGTCCCATATTTTATGAAGAAGAGTCTTAATTCAAGGCAGCCACTCAAGCCCTAAGAACTGGAGTGATGACACGGCAGCAGGTCTGATGACACCTGTATCAAAAGGCAATAGATTAACAATCGTTCATGCCGGTGGCTCGTCGGCTTTTGTACCGAACGCTCTGTTAATGTTCACATCGCGGCGCTCGCTGGTTGACAGAGCAATTAATACCAAATTTACAACCAAATTTTGTGCTGGGAATAGATAATGCTTCTTATCACAACGTTCGCCTGAACAAAAATCCAACCTCTAATAGTACGAAAGACACCATGATAGAATGGCTTAGAGGGAAAGGAATTCCATTTGAAGAGATTATCCTAAAGGCCGAATTGTACAATATTACTGAACTGCATAAACCGCTCCATCAGCAGTATCTCATAGGTAAAATTATGGCAAGACATGGGCACACTACCTTGAGACTACCCCATACCATCCTGATTCAAACCCCATAGAAATGATATGGGCTGACGTGAAACAATAGGTAGAAAGTAGGAACACCACTTTTATACATATTTAATAGCGCACAAATATGGACGATGGTATCGCTTTGTGCAGGGAAAGATTATCAGACATCGGAGAAGAGGAATGGAGAAAGGTTTGCCGTCGCACAGAGGAAAATGAATTAGAATATTATACACCGGAAGTACTAGTCGAAGACGCGATTGAAAGAATAGCATTCGCAGTTAATGGCAGTAGTGACATTAGTGACAGTGCATCAGGAGACAGTGAGGACACAGAGAAGTCAGGTGTGGAGGAACTGAGTTAATGCCTACAATATTAGCTCGTGGGAATATTAATACTTTACCTGAGTAGAAAGTTAGATAATATATATTATTTTTTAGCTAACTGCAACGTACAGTAATGCGTACTAGTGATGTGAATATTTTAGTGTAAAGAATGTGTGTAAAGATTTCGTGAGAACTGAAAGTTACTTTGATTTGCTCTGACCGCTTCTTATACAGCCTGCAGCGCAGTGACGTACGAGCGGGGCGAAGCGTCCCCGAAGACTGGCATGGGTAAGTCACATGATCTTCTAGATTCGCTCTATTGTTCCCACGTGCAAGTGGCCGGCCAAGAACGAGCGGCCGACCTATATGCGTTCGATTGTTTCCTGCAGGCCGAGGCTCCGTCTTAGGCCAGAGAGATCGACGCACTCTGTGAAGATGTTGGCCACGGTGATGTCGGCACCACAACAACACACTGGGGTGGTGGTGATTATTGTTTCAAGAGGAAGTACAACTAGCAACCATCCTCTATATAACACTAATCAGAGCGGAAAAATGAAAGGGGTGCCGAAAAATGAAGGTATCAGCCAAAGGAAGACAAGGGCCACGAGGAGCGTGAAAATGAAAGACTCACTAGGCCTCCATACGTATTACCGTCGGGGTCTGAAAAGAACAAGTGTTGACCAAGGGAGTTCAGATAGGATAGATGAAAGTGAGGAGGCTGGCACAGGTAAGTGGAAGTAATGCCAGGACTCAGCTGAGGGCCCTGAGGCCTCTTTTACGACAGGCAGGGGATACCGTGGGTTTTATTCTACCGCCCCCACTTACAGCGGGACCTTCGGCAGAGCCCAGGATTAGTGCCGAAGGAAAGGTTATATACTAAAGAGGGCGCCCGGTATCTGCAGGGGGTCATGGCGGTGGTGATTTTTGTTTTAAGAAGGAAGTATAACTAGGCAACCATCCTCTATATAACACTAATCAGAGCGGAAAAATGAAAGGGGTGCCGAAAAATGAAGGCATCGGCCAGAGGAAGACAAGGGACACGAAGAGCGTGAAGTTGAGACTCCCTAGGCCTCCATACTGAACCCGAGTGACTTAGGTGGACGGGTGCAAAACGTAATACCGTCGGGGTCTGGAAAGAACAAGATTTGACCAAGGGGGCGGTGTCGGATAATATAGATTAAAGTGAGGAGCCTGGCATAAGTGGAAGTAATATCAGGACTCAGCTGAGAGCCCCATTGTCGCCAGTCCACGCTCAAAAGTTTACAGCCCAATGGGCCCCTTTTAGTCGCATCTCATGACAGGCAGGAGATACTGTGGATGTTATTCTATCCCCCGCCCACATGGGAAGGAGCCAAGAAGTGGAAACAAAGCCAGGACTCGGCTAAGGGAACCGCGGTCGCCAACCCACGCTCCGAAGGTCAGAGCCACATTTAGTCGCCTTTTACTTCAGGTAGGAATACCGTGGCTGTTTTTCCCTACACACAGAGGAAACAAGGACTCAGCTAAGGTCCCAGTACCAATCCACGCTCCAACGTTCAGAAGGCGGTGGTGGTGGTGGTTATTGTTTTAAGGGGAAGTACTACTACGCAACCATCCTCTATATAACACTGATCAGAGAGAAACAATCGAAGGTGCCCGACACTTCGAAAGATGACGGTATGGGCCTAAGGAAGACAAGGGCACAAAGGGCGTAAAAAAGAAAGAGGTGGTGATGGTTATTGTTTTAAGAGGAAGTACAACTATGCAACCATCCTCTATATTACACAAATCAGGGAGAAAAATGGAAGGGATCCGACTTTTCGAAAAGTGAAGGTATCAGCCAAAGACAAGGGCCACGAAGGGCATGAAAATGAAAGAATCTCTAGGACTCCATACGTATTACCGTCGGGGTCTGAAAAGGACAAGTGTTGACCAAGGGAGGTCGGATAGTAGAGATGAAAGTGGGGGGCCTGGCACGAGTAAGTGGAAGCAATGCCAGGACTCAGCTCATCGCCCGTGGGTGCCAACTCACGCTCGCATATTAAAACCCCGGGAGCCCTCTTAGTCGCCTCTTACGACAGGCAGGGGATACCGTGGGTGTTATTCTACAACCCCCAGCAACAGCGGGACGGAAGACAAGGGCTATGAGGTGCGTGAAAATGAAAGACTCCCTAGCCCTCGCAAGCCTAATAGCGTCGGGGTCGAGAGAGAGCAAGCATTGACCAAGAGAGGCGGATAGGATAGATGAAAGTGAGGGACCTGGCACAAGCTTGTGGAAGCAATGCTCGGAACCACCTAAGGGCTCCGTGGTCGCCAACCGACGCTCCAAAGTACAGAGCCCCTGGGACGGCTTTTAGTCGCCTCTTACGACAGGCAATGGATACCATCGGTGTTATTCTACCGCCCCCACCCACAAGGGGACCAACGTTCCGAACACCTATGGCCCAATTTAGTCGTGTCTTAGGAGTTAGTGTTGGTGGAGATAACTGGTTTAACAGGAAGAATATCCAGGCCAGGACCTCTCAGAGTGCACGGCGCAAGGTGTAGGAGACGACTTCACTATGTTGACCAGAGTGCAAACCCCCACTCCACTTCCCCTACACCTGTCTCAACCGTTCGGCCTGTCTCCGCCTTCTCCACCTCCCCGCTGATTCTCCGCTCACTGCGAAATGTTTATGTGCGGTGAGCGGTGGCACTGTTGTATGGGACAATGTTACCGGTGTTAAAACACTCTTCTTTCAATTTGGTTTCAGCCGACAATTTATCTTATCTAGCTCTTCTTTTCCTTTATCGTTACAATCATACCAGTTATCCCTGGAACAAGGGACCGCCTGACAGCAATTCTGAGAGCCTTCTTTACATTGCAATCAGAAATAGGCCTACCCGCACGCCAACTAGTTTTCGTACAAGTAAAAACAGGAAAAAATACATTTTACATATACATGTGGAACCAAAAATAGAATTACTGTAATCTCAGCTGCTTCTCGATGCAGCTTAGGAAAATTTTCCTTCGACAAATTCTCGTAGAATTTGAGCAACGCCTTCCTATTGGAAAATAGATCATTTTGAGTAACTTATCATATAATTATCGTCCCACGGATTAAGCATTTGACTTTATCGTCAACACTGATAAAAAATACAGAAGTTCCCAGATCGATTGAAATGGACTTTCGGAAGTCTTTGCTTTCTTCGAAACAGGTTGCTCGATTATTATGTTGTTGTATGGCGCGTATCTATTTCACTGATAAACAAGCCGTCTATCACCGAACGCTTCGTCGCTCTCAGCTCACTACACCATCCAAGTCAGCCCAGTTGAGCCGCGTTGGACCGATGCACTGTGCACGGAGTCTCTGCGCCTCCACTTGCTCGCGTGAGATTTTGGCGTTTGAGAGGCCCTGATCCAGGCAAACATCCTTACATAACATTAATCACAGAGAAGGATGGAAGGGTTCCGACCATTCAAAAAATGAAGGTATCAGCCAAAGAAATACAAGGGCCACGAAGAGAGTGAAAATGCAGGGTTCCCTAGCCCCAGAAAACTAACAGCATCGGGGTTGAAAAAAAAAAGAGTTCAGAGAGGGAGGTCGGATAGGATAGATGAAAGTTAGAGGCCTGGCACGGGTAAGTGTAACCAATGCCAGGACTCAGCTAAGGACCCCGTTGTCGGGAAGTACCGCTCCAAGTTTACAGACCCTGCGGCCCATCTCTGTCGTCTGTTAAGAGAGGTAGATGATACAGATGGTGTTATTCTACAGCTCCAGTCCACAGGTGGTGGTGGTGGTGATTATTGTTTCAAGAGAAAGTACAACTGGGCAACCATTCTCTATATAACACTAATCAGAGAGAAAAACGGAAGGGGTCCGACACTTCGAAAAATGAAGGTATCGGCCAAAGAAAGGCAAGAGCCACGAACGGCGTGAAAATGAAAGACTCCCTAGCCCTCGCAAACCTAATAGCTTCGGGGTCGGAAAAGAACAAGAGTTGACCAAGGGAGGTCGGATAGGATAGATGAAAGTGAGAAGCCTGGCACAAGTAAGTGGAAGCAATGCCAGGACTCAGCTGAGGGCCTCGTGGTCGCCAACCCACGCTCCAAAGTTCAGAGCCCCTGAGGCCCCTTTTAGTCGCCTCTTACGACAGGCAGGGGATACCGTGGGTGTAATTCTACCGCCCCCACCCACAGGGGGAGAAGTCAAGGGCCACGAAGGGCGTGAGAATTAGAGTGGTGGTGGTGATTATTGTTTTAAGAGGAAGTAAAACTAGGCAACCATCCTCTATATAACACTAATCAGAGAGAAAAAATGAAAGGGGTCCGACCCTTCGAAAAATGAAGGTATCGACCAAAGGAAGACAAGGGCCACGAAGGGCGTGAAAATGAAAGACTCCCTAGGCCTCGCAAACCTAATAGTGTCGGGGTCGAAAATAACAAGAGTTGACCAAGAGAGGTAGGATAGGATAGATGAAAGTGAGGAGCCTGGCACAAGTAAGTGGAAGTAATGCTAGGACTCAGCTAAGGTCCCCCGTGGTCGCCAACCTACGCTCCAAAGTTCAGAGCGGTGGTGGTGGTGGTGATTATTGTTTTAAGAGGAAGTACAACTAGGCAACTATCCTCTATATAACACTAATCGGAGGGAAAAATGGAAGGGATCCGACACTTCGAAAAATGAAGGTATCGGCCAAAGGAAGACAGGGGCCACGAAGGGCATGAAAATGAAAGACTCCCTAGGCCTCCATACGTAATACCGTCGGGGTCGGAAAAGAGTAAGAGTTGACCAAGGGAGGTCGGATAGGATAGGTGAAAGTTGGGAGCCTTGCACAAGGAAGTGGAAGCAATGCCAGGGTTCAGCTAAAGGCCCCGTGGTCGTCAACCCACACTTCACAGTTCAGAGCCCCTGGGGCCCCCATAGTTGTATCTTACGACAGGCAGGGCATACCTTTTGTGTTATTCTCTTGGCCCCACCTACAGGGGGGAAGTCTTAACAATGGACAGAAAGCTCGTGCAGAAAACAAGACATGTAGACTTGTACCGAATATTTGACGGGCTGCGATGTATCAAGTACCTTTAACTCTTATCAAGAGAAACAGCTGCCAAACCTGCGAAGTCCTTTCTGCTGTATCGATACGAGGCCTTAGTGTAAAGTTGAAAACATTCTTGAACTCTCTCCAGACAATCCAAAGCCAGGTACAACGACGTATTACTGTAGAGTAGAACTCTACAGACGCTATGTTAAACAGCGAATGGAAAAAGCCCGGATATGAACTTAGACACGTAATGACGCGATTTGCTGTTCACGGATTTCACCACTGGATATGCACCAACTACCATGAACCAAACGAATTGCAGTGTTTGTGAAAATTGTGCGGGAAAAGCTGTGAGAGGTACTACGCAATGTCATGCAGAAAAGATTAGTGTCACTGAATAAATTATGTCTGGATGAATATGAGACCTAATAATATTTTCTTTGCACATTGAGTGAATCTTTCCTCTGTTATTATAAATGCACCATTGTTGAAATCTAATAGTAAGATACGGCATGACTTCTGTATTCCACCGTCGGACCTCAAATAAACAAAATTATTGAGGTGACTACGTCGAGAATTCTCTCTACCCAGTCGACAGATGCAGTCATCTTTCTGCTAAAAATAGTTAAACGCTCTGGCTATCTAATAACCGGTAAATGAATTATTTCGGTCCATTCCAGATGTAAACTTCACAGTCCGCAATATAAATACTTTCGTAAAGTCAGGTAACTCTGCCTCAACACGTTACACAGTAAATATGAGAGGTTTCTTCTCTTATTTTGTACATGGTTGTGGTGATTTTTGTTTTAAGAGGAAGTCCAACTAGCAACGTTTATTTATATAACACGAATCAGAGTGAAAAATGAAAGGGGCCCGACACTTCGAAAAATTAATGTATCGGCCAAAGGAAGAGAAGGGCCACGAAGGGCGTGAAAATGAAAGTTTCCCTAGGCATCCATACATCATAACGTCGGGGTCGGCAAAGAACAAGAGTTGACCGCGGGAGATCGGATATGATAGATGAAAGTGAGGGGCACGGCACAAGTAAGTAGAAACAATGCCATGAATGAGATGAGACACCGTTGTCACCAAACCAACGCTCCCAATTTGAGAGCTCCTAGGGCACGTTTTAGTCGCTTCTTACGACAGGCAGGGTATACCGTAGGTGTTATTCTATAGCTCCCACCAGCTGAGGGAGCATACCGTGGGTTTAGTTCTGCTGCCCTCTCCCACAGGAGATAGCTACACTTCATAGGACTCAAGCAATCTATTGCGAACTCCTAAACAACTACCTAACGTTCATATCCTTCTAAGTGGAAGAAGAGATCTCTACCTCGAGACATATGAACATACCACTGTTAGAACCTACCTCTACCGCCATGTAATATCCTAAACACCCACTACGAAAACAAGAAGCCACTATTATGATATTTGACCTTTCTATACTCTGGGAAACTGAAGCTAAATACTTAGTAGTTGTAGCCTACTTGGTAGCACTCTCTAGTGCAAAACAATTTTCTGTCACATTCGTTTCAAGTTAATTGGAGTTTATAAATCTACCTATTACGTGGAAAATCCAAATTAAATACTGAGAACAACAAGATACCCCTGCCTCAAGACTGTGGAGTATAGCAATGGATTGCTACATTAAAAAATTCAGAAAAAAATTCTCCGTTTCCTTGGCAGTGTATCCAGCAGCAAATCCAAAACACAGCAAGAAACTTCCACCAGGACAAGACTAATGCACAAAACGTAGAGGACTGTAACTAAACAGTTCGTAACCTTAAGCCACTGATGAATAGACAAACAGTCCATAAATCCGCCTAAAACTAAATGACAATACACGTATTGAGCGAGATTGTTTGTAACAATCCAATGAGCATAACTGAAAGCACAGACGAAACCCCGCAACCAGCCAGCGACATAAGCTGCTCAACAATGCACATTGGCGCGACTAACCAAACAAGAGCAAAACAGATTGGGGAAGCGGGAAGGTATGTTTACAGCGTTTGCCACCAGATGTCAGGTTTAGATTCGGGGGGAATACAAATAATGGTGATTGCGCTGTTTCATACTGGCTGTTATATGACAGTGTTGCCACCTCGTTTAAGGCATGAAAATTATCTGTAATAAATTTTACTGTTCCTTTATAATTTAGAGTTTTCTACAATTAACAGGACTGTACAGAAAATTTGATATGTTTTAGCTAGTACCTAGTGGCAACCTGTCAACACAGGAAGTTATTCCTAAATAAATGGAAATTCACCAAAAAATCGCTAAATAACTCAAAATTCAACCCTGAAAAGAGCTGTATCTTACGAAGAGCCCCTTCCTCTTCACTTTCATTAAATTCTACAATATTATGTTCCAAATTAGCAGCGAAGACGTGGTTTCTCCTGCGGCATGAAATAAAATTTTGCCTCTAGTTCAGATAGTTTTCCCCCGCCAGTTTAGAGATGCTGGTGGTGGTGATTATTGTTTAAAGAGGAAGTACAAGTAGGCAACCATCCTCTGTATAACACTAATCAGAGAGAGAGAGAAATGGAAGGGACCGACACTTCGACAAATTTAGGTATCGGCCAAAGGAAGACAAGGTCCACGAAGGGCGTTAAAATGAAAGACTCCCTAGCCCTTGGAAACCTAATAGCGTCGGGGTCAGAAAAGAACAAAAGGTTGACCAAGGGAGGTCGGATAGAATAGATGAAAATGAGGAGCCTGTCACAAGTAGTTGGAAGCAATGCCAGAACTCAGCTGAGGGCCCCGTGGTCACCAACCCATGCTCCCAAATTTGGAGCCCCTATTAGTCGCCTCTTACGACAGGCAGGGGATGCCGTGGCTGTTTTTCTACCGCCCCAACTCATAGGGGGACCAGTTTAGAGATCTGAGAATTTTGCGACTTATCGGGTACTCCTAGGAATCTCCAGTATTCGCCCTCAAAAAGGAAGGTCAATATTAGGGGGAGATAATTCAGTAGTGCCATATCTATTAGCTATTGTGCCCTGTTCAGAACTATCTTATTTATCTGTTTATTCATTATTATTATTATAATTATTTTTCCGGGGATATTTGTGGAACGCAGAATTCAAAAAAGGTGCTGCTGGGAATGGGTCAATCTACGATATCAAAGATTAGTTTAAAACTTAAAACGAGGTTATATTTCTTTTCAGATCTCAAGCATAACAAAAATTCTTCACTAGGTGAAGGAAAAAAAGGTCAGGTACAAAGCAATTTTGGTACAAGAACAGAAAACCCCAAAACAGGGAATTTACCAGTTTTGAGCTTCATGCTCCAAATTTACAATTCGCAAATGTTGCGTTTAGTTAGATAAGGAGGGATATCTCCCAATACACAGTGTTCACGAGCACTTGGCTCCAACAGTAACAATTTACGACCACTCAAACTTTACACAAATCTCAGAAAAGAGCTTACATGCTCTACAGAGGAGACTGTGCTCCCTACTCCAGGTAACTTTACCATCTCTGGCATCTCCGTGTGGTTTACACAGGGGTATCTAGTACCCATGCTACTGGGCCTGCGTGAAAAGAAAGAACAGGTCAATATTACCGACCCAAACTCAAAATGTATGGAGCTTTTAAAACACTACTTGGGCTTGTGGCCCGATGATGCAGAGGCTAATTCCACACTACTGAGGTGACTAGAAGAACAAGTCACTTGGTAATTTACAGGAGGAAAACGGTTGAAAAAACGTAGTCACCTCAAGATAAATTGAACGGGAAATCGAGAGGCTAACGCACTCTCTATCCCCGATTTACAGTTTAAGACTTTTATACAGTCTTTCATTAGCCGAAAAAAGTTTAAATTTTAGAAAACAGGTGATTACATATTTAAAGATCAGAAGCTTCCCCTCGGGTAAGTTTGTGAAGATAGCTACTGAGATAGAAAACTGGTGGCCATTACCTGGGCTGATGTCCTGCCTGACGATGTCTTAACACACACACACACACACACCCAGAACTTCGACGATCAATAAGACAAGGTAGCTTGAAAAAGCCGCGTCTTTTATACCCGAGAGGAGGGCTCGAGAAGGCTCTGGACTAAATCCGGACACACCCTCTGATTTTTATTGGCAAAATAAAAAACTACAAGAAGCCTCTGATTGGCTGAAAAATAAATACAGAATATTTCTTATTGGCCAGACTCAAAAAGGGGCGGGATGAGAAGTAAGTGTTGCAAACCTTGAAGCACCAAAATAAATGAAAATTAATTCTATTGCGAAAACTTATAACCACAAAACTTCTTCAAATCAATAATTTCACTTGCACCAGAGTGTATGACCTCAGTTTTATAGTAGAGACATCTATGGAGAAAAGTTCAAACTTCTTGATGTACACCACAACCAAAACAAATAAGTCCACTCAGTTTAGGAAACGTCGAAATAAATATTACTCAGTTATGCCGTAGTGATATCCTCTGAACAATGTTCCAGCTTTATGTATTAGGAGTTTCAATATTCGTCTGATAGGTAGCAATCAATCAATACTGATCTGCATTTAGGGCAGTCGCCCAGGTGGCAGGTTCCCTATGTGTTGTTTTCCTAGACTTTTCTTAAGTGATTTCAATGACATTGGAAATTTATTGAACATCTCCCTTGATCAGTTATTCCAATCCCTAACTCTCCTTCCTATAAGTGATTATTTGTCCCAGTTTGTACTCTTGTATTCCAACTTTATCTTCATACTCTAATCTTTCCTACTTTTAAAGACGCCACTCAAACTTATTCATCTACTAATGTAATTCCACGCCATTTCTCCGCTGACAGCTCGGAACATACCACTCAGTCGAGCAGCTCGTCTCCTTTCTCCCAGTTCTTCCCAGGCCAAACGTTGCAACATTTTTTAACGCTACTTTTTTTGTCGGAAATCACCCAGAACACAACTAGCTGCTTTTCTTTGTATTTTTTACACTTCTTGAGTCAAGTAATCCTGGTGAGGGTCCCATACACATTCCTTAAGGCACTTCTTTTGAATGTGCAGGGTTGAGGCGTACCTCCCGGTACAATTATTATGTAGTTTTTAAAATCTTGTATATCGAACGAGTTAGCCGTTCAATTATCATCCCGTAATTATCAGCTTGCATTCAGGAGTTAGTGTGGTCGAACCGTACTGTCGACAACCTTGAAGATGGATTTTCATGGTTTCCATTTTCACACTAGGCAAATGCTGGGGCTGGACGTAAATTAAGATCACGACGGCTTCCTTCCCATTCCTAGCCGTTTCCAATCCCATTGACTCCAAAAGACCTATTTGTGTCGGTGAGACTTAAGACAAATTGTTAAAAAGGGGGAAAAATCTCGTATTACGATATCACGGAGAGGAAGGTAGAGAAATCATATCCCGCTGGAGTGGTGGCGGTTAGTACGGTTTTGAAAGGAAGTGTAACTGGCCAACCATCTTCTAAGTTAATCAGAAATAGTGGTAGTGGTAGTGATTATTGTTTCAAAAGGAATTACAACTAGGCAACCATCCTCCAAGTTAATCAGAGGAGGTGGAGGTTATTGTTGTGTTAAAAGAAAGTCCAACTAGGCAAACATTCCCTAAGTTAATCATAGGAAAAAGAATTGAAGAGGTCCGACTTTTCAAAAAAATAAAGGTAATGGCAAAAGTAAGACAAGGAGCACGAAGGGTGTGAAAGTGAAAGGCTCCTTAGGCCTCGATAGCTAATACTGTCTGGGTCGGAAAAGAACAAGAGTTGAGGAAGGGAGGTCGGAGAGGGCAGACGAAAGTGAGGAGGCTAGCAAAAGTAAGCGGAAGATGTGTCAGTACTTAGTTAAGGTCCCCGTGGTCGCAAGCCAACGCTCCTAATTCCAGAGCCCCTGGGGCCCCTTCTAGTCGCCTTTCACGACAGGCAAAGGATACCGTGGGTGTTACTGTACCGCCACCAACCACACCCAGCATATGAGCGCTTTATATACATTTCCTCTAGAACTGATAGACTCACTGATTCATTTTATGCATAGACTACATAAAGCTTCCATGTTTCTCACTCATATCACTTGTTTTTAATAAGATTGTTCTGTTTGTTAGCTAGTACTTCCGAGGCAGATTCTGGACACACCGGGATATGGATTGCATCACTTGCTCTAGTAACGCAATAAATGATGTTTTAGGGTACCTCAGCTCTTCCCTATCTTCAAAATGTATGAGTCTGAGGGCCGGGATTTCCTTCGCAGTAAGATAAATAGATTGCAAACAACGTTCACATCCTTAATACTACGTTGTTGGGCTTCATTTGAAGTACAAACAGCTCAAGATTTGCCAGTTTATACTTCTACAATTCATTCTGAAAATTATGTTTTCATTGAAATTTTAACAATGACGCCTCGCCCAGCAGCCTCTTTCGAACTACTGGAATTAAAACTGGAACAAGTTGTATTGGTATTCCTGTTTTCACTGTGCCTAGCCTTCATAGATAGGAGCAACATTTTATGCAGTTTCTGTTAACTGCATTTTCTTTTGGATAAAACACCACCGGCATCACTATTTTGAGGTTGTCGTTGTTTTGAAAGTTTCAGCTGCAGCTGTCACTTTTTAATGCTGAGGAAAGTCGAATACTGGAAGTAGAGAGTAGACTGAAGAACCCTTCTACTTGCGTTCACGATGTGATTTTATTCTCTAAAATGCCTACTACAAACCGTCCACCTTTCCCTAGTAGTCCACACAGCACCTAGTTTAACACTTTGTTGATAAAAAGCTGAATTCCACTTATTCTTTAATTCTTGATTAACGGGAAACTTATAAAAGGAATGGATTTGCACTATCTCTCACGTGTAAAGGGTGGGTTTTATATCTAATATTATTCACATGTTCTGGAGCAATGTGGCAGGCTTGGGTAATGTTGTTTGGCCAACCCTTGTCCCGTTTCTCTACGGGGTCGAGTATGGGGGGGGGGGGGGGGGATGAAACTGTCTTCACAGATTTTAGTGTTAAATTTATTTGGATGTGGTAGCCATGGCATTCTTACTTCCTGTGGTCTCTGGGTGACCATAGCTTCTTGCATTGATGAACTGTTGAGGGTAGCCATGTTGGTTTTGTACTGTTAGAGTAACATCAGAATGGAAGTGGAATACATCGGGTGAGGACGAGCCTAGTCGGTGACAGAAAAGTACAGTATCTTCCTGTCCTGGAGGCACACTGCGGTAGGAGAAAAGTACTACCACTGAGACGGAATAATGTTATAATTTTAAGAAAAAATATTCATGTTGCATAGTTTTGAATGAGTTTATATGCACTGAAGGATTGCCTACCCTGACCGGTATGTGTCAACCACCGCCGTCTCAATCTCCACGCAGTGGGTCACTTTAATATTCGGACAACACAGGTAATGGAATGTTTCCTGACATAATGCGTTCGCAAACAAATGTATATACAACAAACACACGTCCAACAATTCATGAGTATATACCCCACGTATCACAACAAAATTAATATCAGGCGAAATGGTGAGGTGTTCTGATAGTGATAGAAAAGGAAATCATGAGATACTACACATCACGTCGTCGTTACTGCAGCCTACCTTACCCAATTGCGGCAAGGGAGAAATGTAAGGAGTGAGATACGTTTCCCTGAACTTCACTGCAGAAACACGTTTGAACAGCGCCAACTGGCTATTTTCCACGATGCAATAGTGCGTAGTTACAAATATATTGCGCAAATGTTATGTATGAGTAAAAGTAGTGCCAATGACGTTGAACGGCGGTTTAAACAGGATTACGTCTAAACGGGTCAACTGATAAATCTAACTGATCGTGGAGAGAGAATTCTCTTAACTGAATGTGCCACAACTTGCACGGGAATTAGAAGCGGAAACTGGTAAATTAGTGCACCCTGAAACTGTGCGCAGGACTCTTCGAAAGACCAGATTTAACTGGAAGATGTCGAGAAAAAAGCCATTTATCAGTGAAATGAACCGAAGGAAAGAACTGAAGTTTGCCTTGCAATATGTACACAAGGACACAGAATGGTGGAAACATGTGCAATATTGTGATGAGAGCAAATTTAATATTTATGGGTTGGATGGGAGGAGAATGGCTCGGTGCAAAGCAAATGACGAATTAAAACCGAAACATTTGCAACCAACTGTCAAACATGGAGGCGGGAATGCAATGGTATGGGCATGGTCTCCTGGAGTAGGTGAAATATTGTTTTCTTCTTTCTTTCTTTCTTTCTTTCTTTCTTTCTTTCTTGCAAACCGGCCAAACTTAGAACCACGCCAATACTACTTCACTTCCTTCTAATCATCCCTTCTTCCTTCCTCTTTCTCCACAGTGCCTTCATTCTTTCAGAATGTTGCGCTCTTCTCTCTTCAGTCCATCTTCCCCCTCTGCGCTCTTTCTTTTCTTCAACCAGAACTTTTATGTTGGAAAGTCTTTTCCTGAATTGGTCTCTATCACGACATTCTTCATCTGCAATTCCTAACCTCTTGAGTTCTTCCTTCATCTGCTTGGCATATCCCTCCTGGCTCTTCAAGTAGTGAAATGTTGTTTATTGAACATACAATGGACCATGAACAGTATCTAGCCATCCTGAAGCAGAATTTACACCAAAGTGAAACAAAGCTTGGGATAAGGGACATTCTTTATTTCTATCAAGATAATGAACCCAGGCACAAAGCGTGGAATGTCCGGATGTGGCTGTTGTTGAACTGCCTAAAGGTGCTTGAAACTCCACCCCAGATCCCGGATCTCAATCCCATTGAGAATTTATAGAGTGAATTTCACAAGGGAGTGACGAATTCCAGAATAACGTCAAAGAAGGAACTGCAACAAAAACTGCCCTAAGGACACGGAGAAGGAAAAGTTAGTTTGTTCTCTGCCACAATAAGTGAAAGCCGTGGCAATGCCACCAAGTACTAGATTGATTTGAGTTCCATATTACACTACAGTTTCGGTCATTATGATCCTTGTGTCGAATATTAAAGTGGTTTTGTTACGTGATAAACTGACGACTTATTTTTTATCTACATGTCATTTTTGTTCTGAGACACGTGTATTATTATGTAATCATATTGGAACCATTGGGATTTTTTATTGTCAAACTTTCTTTTCTGTATGTACAAAAAAAATACAAATATAATGTTCAGATTGTCACATGTTTTATGGTGTCCGAATATTAAGGTGACTCACTGCATACTGCCTGCTCTCTGCCCCGGGAATTGCGTTTACAGCGACAATGCAGATGGCAGCACTTAACGCACCCAGAGCACATGTTGGTTAAATGAGACCGAGCTCGATAGCTGCAGTCGCTTAAGTGCGGCCAGTATCCAGTAATCGGGAGATCGTGGGTTCGAGCCCCACTGTCGGCAGCCCTGAAGATGGTTTTCCGTGGTTTCCCATTTTCACACCAGGCAAATGCCGGGGCTGTACCTTAATTAAGGCCACGGCCGCTTCCTTCCACTTCCTAGGCCTTTCACATCTCATCGTCGCCATAAGACACATCTGTGTCGGTGCGACGTAAAACAAATAGAAATAATAAATAAATAAAGGTTAAATGAGAGTTGGTCCGTAACACAAATATAAAATGAAAAATAGTCCTTAACATGCTACTAACTGATAAGATAATGCACATACAGAAACTAACATTTCACATTTGAGCTTGGCTTAAGATATAGAAACATAAAACATAAAAATCTCACCAGTTACAATAGATATATTAGGATCATCCCACTGTTGCATGGTACATACAAATTTCAGAATTTTCTCGACACGAGTAACGGAGCACTTTTTCAGTCCTTTTCTTACTGTTATTTACCAACAGTGGACGAAAACAAATTTCTATCACTATTTCGGTGACCCTTTGTTCATGACCAGATTTCAAGATACGTTTCATAGCACATAATTCAGTACGTGTTCGTCATGTCATTAAATCCACCACCTAATCTCACTGAACTAAATAGAACTTCTACTGCGTCTCCAGAAAATCATCTAGTGAGAACATAAAATAACAGATTTTGTAACAGATAAGACACACATTCCACTATAGATTTCACAGTTAACGAGACAGCATCTGCCGTCTCATTAGTCAGACACTTCAGTTTTTCACGTATTGATTCCAACAGAATTATTTTAACGTACTGGATGAAATCATCATTCAACAATTGTAAGTATTTTATCCGCTGGTGAATAGAAATGCACACAATCTGTATTGTTTTGCCGAAAGGCATTACAGTAATCATTTCTGAACTAAAAGGGATAGATCGGAGATTTCTAAGCCTTTAACGAGGAAGCAGGCAGCAGCACTAGAGAACTTATTTGAAGTCGGAATACAAGAAAACAGTTTATTCGCGAGGGCAGGAGATTTTACATTACCTGTGCCGCATACACCTTCAACATTGACCACGTAAACGAACTTGTCATTGGTTCGGTCGTAGAGGAGCCGTTTAATCGGCGATCACTGTTACACTCCTCTCTGTTGGTCTGAGGGTTTTACATTCGGCTCTAAATCTTTCCTTCACTGATTGGGAAATCCCGACAAACACTCTCAACATTTTCCATTTAAGCTACCTGTCCAGAGTAGTGATGGGAAGTGATTTGCAAACCTGCTACTAAATCACTGCTAGTGTGAAATCACAGTTCAACCTGCTAGCGGGTTGGCCACACTAGCAGGTCTTAACTGCGATTGTGATGTTTCGCAGGCGGCAGCGCTGCGCTGCGAGAAATCCTTAAACTAACGTGATCAACCGACGTAAAACGCACAGCAAGGCCAATAACAGCAGTCAGTAGCAGTTAAGAAAGCAGTAGCAGATAACCTAATCAAGTACCGGCAGCGCTGCGCTGCGAGAAATCGATAAACTAACGTGATCAACCAGCGTGAAACGCGCAGCAAGGCCAATAGTAGCAGCCAGTAGCATTTAGCAGACTAGCCGTTAAGAAAGCAGTAGCAACTATAGGTGGGCCGGCACAAGGTTGCACTTGAGAGTTGTAAGTCATGTTGGCACCACTACAAAATTGAAATGAAGAACGTCACCCGTCAGTCAGAATCACCAATCCACTACTTGTTATGTCAGATACAGTTACGCATTTTATTCATGTTAATTCGTATTTAATTCCGTATAGTGTTCAAAATCTTTTATTTGCCTACACAAATATGAGCATTTAAAATATATTATAAGGTTTAAGCGAGCTACAAAATAAATACGAACTATTTTCAGTTGATTGTTGTTGGCAATATAGGTAGTATAGTGGTGCCATCTATAAGTAGCTTGACTACTGTATTGAAGTGTTGCCGTTTTGTCTGTCGCCGCTAGCACGTGGTCAGGTGTGATTCGCACGTTTATAAAAGTTTTGTTTTCATTTTGAGATAATTGTGAAATTTTATTTTAACGAATGCTGTGCGATGTCTCGGAAATGACAACATAGTCATGAAGCGCGAAGTGATAATCCTTTGAGCCGCGGAGTGTCCCTTAATAGTCAGGCATTAGAATTAGTGCGGAGAACTCGTGAGTTTTACGAGAGGGAGACGAAATTCGTACGCTTGTATAGCCCTCTCTCCGTTCCTGTAGATCATGTTGTGGATCGCATATCTCAAACATTAGGGCTTTCAAAGCGTACTGTCATTCAAACAGGTGTTCGCCTCCAAGAACAGAAGGAAAATGTGACTGGGGTACATAGCAATAGCGAAAACGGGGCTGATAGTAGGGACTTGTTTCACAGCACTCCGGGAAAGAAACGAATTAAGCTATCTCCTGTAATAGGAATTAATTCTTTCCAGGCTGATGCAATACGAAGACACGAGTACGATTTTTACAGAACAAAGTCCCTTCTGTCATTTATGGACAATGCACGTTACCACTCCGTAATAATGGACAAGACCCCTTCTTCGAGCGCCCGTAAAGAACTGTAAGTGGAATGGCTGCAGTAAAGAAATATCCCAGCGCATATGTGTACGACTAAATTAGTCGACACTGGGCGAGTTGGCCTGCGGTTAGGGGCGCGCAGCTGTGAGCTCGCATCCGGGAGATAGAGGGTTCGAATTCCAATGTCGGCAGTCCTGAAGATGGTTTTCCGTGGTTTCCCATTTTCACTCCAGCCAAATGCTGGGGGTGTACCTTAATTAAGACAACGGTCACTTCCTTCCCATTCCTAGGCCTTTCCTGTCCCATCGTCGCTATAAAACCTATCTGTGTCGGTGCGATGTAAAGCAAATAGCAAAAAAGAAAAAAAAGAATAGTCGACGAGGTAGCGAAGGAACAAGGGCACGAGGTTATTAGGTTGCCGCCGTACCACTGTCACTTCAACCTCACTGAGTTGGTACGGTATAGGGCGAAGTAAAACATTACGACGCACTTATAAAACGTCCTTCACAGTTACTGAAGCGGAAGGACTGTTCCGGGAGAGTATTGCTCCAATGGATGCGGCTTTGTGTAGGAAGACATTTAGCCATGTCGCAGCATTCATTAATTCGGCAATGGCAATACATGGCATCATCAGTGACTCTCAGGAGTTGATGATCTGCCTAGACGATGATGACAGTTACAACGAAGGCGACGGTAGTGATGGCAGTGAACTGGAGGGTATCGACCCTCTGCCTTTGTGAATCAGGTATGAAAATAAGGTTTCTGAATTTTCGTAAATTTTATAGAATTTACTTGAAACATTTTGTGTTAGCACCGGTGTATATTATTCTAACATTTATTGGTGAAGGTGTACATGAAGTGAGATCCTTGTCGGCCGATTTCTTCCGTGTTTTCTAACATCGCGATAATAAGAACTTCGTAGTATAATTATCTCGTATAATTTTGTGCGATGAATAATCGGTGAGTTGAAAGTTCAATTTTTGTCGGCAGATTTCATTTGTATTGTGTATTATCGCGATGACATTTAAAACATTTCTCCCATGTTTTTAAAAACACATGTGTCGTGCAATCAGCTGTTGTTACAGCGGCAACATCGCTTCCTGCGCCATTGCAGTGTGACCAATATTGCGCGCAGCTGTCATGTGCAACCTTACGCCGGCCCACCTATAATTATAATCAGTAATCACAGCATCACACTCACAAGTCCAAGTCTAACTGTGACCCACACCACAGTCGCAGTTGCGGCTGCGCTGTGATTGTAAACATTTATTGTCGACATTGTCATACGATCACAGGAAGGGAAAGTAATTAGAATCTGCGGCCGTGAAAGCCATCTTGCCCATTTTTGAAAGGAGCTATTGTCGTGTTGTGGGATTTATAACCTCCCAAGCTGTGATTTATTTTAGTCTTCTCATTATATAATTCATTTTATTGGGTTGTGGCTTGTGGTTGTAGGTCTAAAAGTGAAAAATTGTGATGGCAGCAGTTGAGTTGACTAAGTATTTTGATCAGTGATTTATGACGTTGTAGGCATAATATTTTGCCTACTGTTTTTTTGTTTTTACACTATTGTACAGTAGTATAAGTATTCGGTACTAAAATTAGTGGTATTGTTAACAAGAGAAGTGGCAGCAGGCGAACACTGAGTGAGTTTTGGGCATTTTATCAGAATAATCTTTTCCTCCTCCTGTCTGACTCCTTGGCTGAGTGGTCAGCATTGAGGCCTTCGGTTCAGAGGGGACCCGGGTTCGATTCCCAGCCGGTCGAGGATTTTAATCGCGTCATATTAATTCTTCTTGTATCTGTGAGATAGTGGGTTCGAACCCCACTGTCGGTAGCCCTGAAGATGGTTTTCCGTGGTTTCCCATTTTCACACCAGGAAAATGCTGGGACTGTACCTCAATAGGGAACATGCATGATCCGGGGTTTTAATTAAAAATATGCTAATCTGATCCAAAATTGCATGCAGAATTCAAAAATGTGATCAGAATGTACAAATAATAACTCCAAACATGATAAAAATCTACGAAAATGTCACGTCACGCAAGTACGCGATCTCATTGGCCTGACGTCATCGTACAGGTTGACTGAATTAGCAGACGAAATAACACATAGTGTGCTGTGAGAAGCAGGATACACTTCGCGTATTTCTACTTTACGTTAGTGTCTAGTATGTTTAAATTCGAGGTCTATACATTGGGTAATGATCTGAGTGGTATATTTTAGACTGAAAATGAATCCTGCGCAGACAGTGAGGCAGAAAACTTATAAATGGTGTAGAGTTCCGATGTGCAATAGCACATCGCATACCATACCAAAGAAATTGTTTATAAACGTTCCAAAGACGCTAAAACTAGGGAGAAATGGATTTTGGCGAGCTGGAGAAATGTTGGTGATATATCGGAAAAGTCTACAGTTTATTTTTTTGAAGGTTTTAACGTAAGATGAATTTGTTTGAATTTTCAAATCACTTTACCATGTCAGCTGTTCTAGTGGTAAAACATTACATTTTAATGTATGATGCTTGATTTGAATGCTTCAATTACATCATGGAATATGAAAGTAATAAACAGTGCATTAAATAATGCTGATTATTAAAGTATTCTCCAAACCTAACCTATGTTTTGGGTGATCCATGTCAAGATAATAAATCAAAGGGGTTATGAACCATTTTGACAGCTCTAATTCTACCAATATATCTTGACATGGGACAGTTATGTATGTCTTTATTGAAGAGCTTAATTGGTAAAGAAATTTAGGCTATATCTAAATACTCTATAATGTAACAAAGAATAGGCGTGTACATGATGAAAGGAAACAACGTGAATTTAACAAATGTATAACTCTACACAAAACCAATGCTTGTCTGTTGGGGTCTTATAAGTTAACAATGCTCAATTATAATAATTATCATAATATTAATGAAATAAATAACATAATTGCACACATGTGAAAATAGTGATGTAGGTGTTTAAAATATTATCCAACTTAGCCTAAGTTTTAGGTTATACAAGCCAAGTCAATAAACCGAAGGGTAAAAATACTGCGCGAGTTGGCCGTGCGGTTAGGAGCGCGCAGCTGTGAGCTCGCATCCGGGAGATAGTGGGTTTTGAACCCCACTGCCGGCAGCCCTGAAGATTGTTTTCCGTGGTTTCCCATTTTCACACCAGGCAAATGCTGAGGCTGTACCTAAGGCCACGGCCGCTTTGTTCCCATTCCTAGGCCTTTCCAGTCCCATCGTCGCCATAAGACCTATATGTGACGGTGTGACGTAAAGCAAAAAAAAAAAGTCACAGCACCCAAATACATTCCTGTATTGAGCGACTAAAATGTCACCAGGACACTTTTCTTTCCTGATATGCTCAGCTTGTTAAAAGCCAAATGTAATTAATGTTACTGGTTTCACGCCCCGCTAACTACTTCTACGATTTTCGGGGACGCCGATGTGCAGGAATTTAGTCCTGCAGGAGTTATTTTACGTGCCAGTAAATCTACCGACACGAGGCTGACGTATTTGAGCACCTTCAACTACCACCGGACTGAACCAGGATCGAACCTGCCAAGCTGGGGTCAGAAGGCCAGCACCTCAACAGTCTGAACCACTCAGCCCGACTTGTGAAAACTAGATGAAGTCATATTTATCTTTATCATGTTTAACTTTTTCCCTCCACAAAGATATTTAATTCTCTTTCATGGGCCCCGGAAGTGGGTAGGCCAGTTGTCCCAACCATAAATATACATATTTTTGGGAATGATAGATTATAGCCCTATAGTACTATGATCTTTCTTTCTTTCTTAATCAGCTTATCCTTCAGGGTTGGTTTTCTCTCGGACTCAGCGAGGGATTTCACCTCTACCACTTCAAGGGCAGTGTCCTGGAACGTGATACTTTGAGTATGGTGATGTAACGGGTGAGGAGGGCCATTACCTCGCCCAGGCGGCCTCACCTGTTATGCTCAACAGGGGCCTTGTTGGAGGATGGGAGGATCGGAAGGGACAGACAAGGAAGAGGGAAGGAAACGGCCGTGGCCTTAGGTGCCTGGAGGAGAAGTAGGAAAATACGAAAAACCACTTCGAGGATGGCTGAGGTGGGATTCGAAACCCTTCTACTCAGTTGACCTCCCGCGGCTGAGTAGACCCCGTTCCAGCCCTCGTACTATTTGTTTTCAACTTTCATGGCAGAGCCGGGAATCGAAACCGGGCCTCCGGGAGTGGCACACATTAACCACTACACCACAGAAGCGGACTAGTACTATAATGCTACCTATATGTTTATGTTAGTGCTGAAATCCGATTTCTTACTTTACTAATGCTGAAAGACCGAAAATGTAATGTTATTCTTTAATAGGGGAATCAGTCTAGAAGGAAATGTTGAAAGTGATGTGATATCTATCCAGGTTCGTTGTTATCCTAATACTATGGGTTACAGTACATTGCACGTATATAAAAGACGCCACTTACAAACTTGCTTGTTATCCGCGAATTTCTGCGGCCACAAAAGTCACTATTTTTCAAGAATGATTACGTCTACACATGGTAGATTGTCTGACTGTGCTGTTTTGAACCTTTCTTCCGTCATTTTGAAGTTATTCGCGATCATGAATAATAAACAATCGCCTTTTAGCAACGGCTGATGCACAACGGCTGGTAGAGCTGCATGCGGTACTGGATCGTGACGTCACAGCGCGCCGCTTACGTCAGAGGCCGTTTCACTCGCCTTGCGGAAAGGCACTATTAAATATTTTTTTAATGGTAGAAAACAAGGCAACATACCACAATGTAATACGTTTACGCACTATTTCATTGGTGTACTTTTCAAAAAAAATATTTTTGAAAATGATGCATGTTCCCAATTAAGGCCACGGCCGTTTCCTTCCCACTCCTAGGCCTTTCCTGTCCCATCGTCGCCATAAGACCTATCTGTGTCGGTGCGACGTAAAGCAAATAGCAACAAAAATTATTCTAGCTCGGGGACTGGGTGTTTGTGTTTGTCCCAACACTTTCCTCTTCATTTTCACAAAACACGCTACACTACCAACCACCACAAAAACACGCAAATTACATCTTTCCATATAGAGTTGCGTCAGGAAGGGCATCCGGCCGTAAAGCAGGGCAAAATCCACATGTGCGACGCAGTTCGCACCCACAATCCCACAGGTGTGGGAAAAGTGTCAGAAGAAGAAGAAGAAGAAGTCATTTTCTCCTCCTCACTCCCTGATTTTCTTCCTTAATGAGTAGCTCTATAATTCCAATATAATTATACCAATGATTTTGATAAAAGACAATTGGTTAACCTTCAAATCTATAAGAGTTTTTTCTGTACATTGCTCAGAATTCAAAAAGGATGGTATTTCTGTATCAGTCATGTCCACAGTAACAAGGAAATGCACTTTTTAATTTTCCGTAATGTCTGTCTGTATTACAGCATCACACTCAAAGGTCTAACTGTGATCCATACCTAAGTCGCAGTTGCATGTATATACACGCATCACGAGAAAACCGCTGAAGAGAATTTAATGAAAATCGGTATGCAAAGTCGGGGAATAAGTAGCTACAATCTAGGCCATAAATCATTTTATTCACGCTGAGTGAAATGGTAGTTTGCGGAAAGGCCTAACATTTAATTCTCATATATTTATGTTATTAGTGGTCGTATCTTAATGGAAATCGGTAAGTCGGGGAATAAGTCATTATAATCTAGGCTATAAATAATTGTATTCATGATGAGAATAATGGTAGTTTAGGGAAAGGCCTAAAATTCAATTCTCAAGTATTTATTAGTGGTCCTGTCTTAATGAAAATGGGTATGCAAAATCGGGGAATATATTGCTATAATGGAGGCCATAACTAATTTTACTCACGCTGAGTGAAATGGTAGTTTAGGGGAAGGCCTACAATTTAATTCTCAAATATTTATGTTAATAGTGGTCGTATCGATAAATACTGCATAACTAAAGTTGCATAGTGTTAAATTTCCGATCATGTATGTCTTGTATATTGTATCCGTACCGGTTTTGATCACAGATATATTCATGAATTTGGATTTTTGTTACTAAGTCCATATCAGCGCCGAGTCACGAGAAAATAGGTAAACAGAATTTAATGAAAATCGGTATGTAAAGTCGGAGAATAAGGAACTACAGTCTACGCTATAAATAATTTTATAAGCCGCCGTAATAGGCTATAGCAGAGTGGAAAAAAACCAACTAAATGTGAAGGGCTACAATATAGAAAGCTCATAAAATTGATCAACAATAACATTACATAGAACATTGTTTGTTGTGACGTGCTTTGTGTCTTCTGTTGCCACCCATCTCCGATAGTTAGGATTGCTACTGCGTACCGAGTATTTTTTTTAAAATTTGTTTTACGTCGCAACGAAACAGATAGGTCTTACGGCGACGATGGGATATGAAAGAGCTAGGAGTGTGAAGGAAGCGTTCTTGGCCTTAATTAAGGTACAGCCCCAGCATTCGTCTGGTGTGAAAATGGGAAACCACCGAATACCATCTTCAGGGCTGCCGATAGTAGAGTTCGAATCCACTATCTCCCGGATGCAAACTCACAACTGCGCACTCCTAACCACACGGCCAACTCGCCCGGTCATACCGAGTGTAACAGCCTACCTGAATATTGGCGGGAAGTAGCTGGGGAGTTATTTAACTTTCTTCTTTAGCATGCTATTCCTCTGGTTCATAAATTTTCTGATGCTACTGGTACATAACACACTGGTTCATCATAGCATTCGAGCTGTTCAATCCCGTCTTTGAGGCACTGACTCGAATGAGCAGTGTGCATATTTAACGGAAAGTTGGTAGAGAATCTTCACGGATGTCTACGGCCTGGTCATTCCAGCTCTGGAACTTTGGACTGTTAGATAGGCACCTTAGTACTGTTCGTTAAAAGTGAGAAAATCTGCAGTTTTTAATTTGATCGAGTATTTTATATGATAATGTTGCTTTTAATCGCTACATTTCTACTGACTATTTTGTAATGACCTATGTTGACTTCTGTTAGGAAAACCACAAATTCAGTCTTTCTGAAAATCCCGTAGGGAATCACGGGCACATCAACTAGCAATTATAAATAAAATAGTCCTTGTTGATTCGTACGGTGGCGTACTTTTTGAAAAAAGGTAATGTATATAACTGTTTAAAATATGATTCTGAAAATGAGTATTTGTTTTCAGCGTTAGCGCGAGTTCGCCCGTGTACTGAATGCTGCACGACATCGTACTCCTCGGTACTCCTGCAGGCCGCAGAGTGATGACGGTCATATTTCGAGTGGCCTTGTATCCTAGGTGGCGTTGGCTGAATCACAGTTAATCACAGTTAAAAATCACTGCTACTTCAAAATAGCAATCACAGTTTGACCTGTGAGTGTAAAATCACTGTTAGTCACACCACTAGTCCAGAGTACTGTGTGACGGAGCTGACAGTAGAC
This sequence comes from Anabrus simplex, assembly GCF_040414725.1. Taxonomy (NCBI): domain Eukaryota; kingdom Metazoa; phylum Arthropoda; class Insecta; order Orthoptera; family Tettigoniidae; genus Anabrus; species Anabrus simplex. The sequence continues at coordinate 444,470,213 of NC_090268.1, read as the reverse complement.
CAGGAGTCCTGCCATGTTCGTAACCGTTTGGGATACCATTCCCCACGCCACATAGCACCGCGTGATTTGTTCTGACTGCCCGGATTTTGTCTTGCGAAAATAATGGATTTGATTTTAAAAAAACGGTCGGTTTTCTTTATATTTGGTTGCTTCTTTTACTTTATTCAGACGATCAATTTCTGGGTTGTCTTCGAATTGTCTCTGTAGTCTTTTAACGTCATTATGGTTAGTTTTTCTTTCTACGGGCTTTACGTCGCAACGACACAGATAGGTTTTATGGCGACGATAGGATAAGAAAGGCCTAGGAGTTGGAAGGAAGCGGCCGTGGCCTTAATTAAGGTACAGCCCTAGCATTTGCCTGGTGTAAAAATGGGAAACCAGGGAAAACCATCTTCAGAGCTGCCGACAGTGAGATTCGAACCCGCTATCTTCCGGATGAAAGCTCACAGCCGCGCGCCTCTAATCGCACGGCCAACTCGCCCAATATTACTTTTAAATTGATTACTATGGTTAGTCATCAGCCGTTACCGCAATCTCAGAATTCTTGATTGGAGCCTCTAATGTCTGATTTTCTGATCACTGCTGTCATTCTTACTCATTGGGATATTAACTTGGATTGATATATCGTTGTTCAAATGAATTTCGTGCTCGTCATCCAATGTATTTCGTGCGGCTGAAGACCTTGTTTCATCACAGATTTCCTCCGAAGAAGTATCTTGTCGCTGTCTGGTCTTTCGTGGAGCTACTTCTCTGGTTTGAAGGTAATGGTGATCATTTAATATAATTCAATATATTTTTATTTTAGTGTTATCTTTTACCTCCATCTCTAAAATTCAGGCTAAAAACACGAGAATAATCGGACGGGATCTATTGATTATCCTTGGTTGATCCTTGCCTTGGTTTAGCGTTAAGCCGATTTTCCCAAAGTTCTTTACTTGGGGGGATTTCAGGAATCCTCACACCAGAAGAATTTGGATTTCCTGCTTTGATATACAGAGAGGAACACAACAATGAGCACACACACGCATAAATGCTCGATGAAAACGCACTAGAACACAACGACGTGGGTACGGAGTGTCCTGGAGCTTCAGACTCTGGGTCGGGGGATACAACTGGGGAGGATGACCAGTACCTCGCCCAGGCGACCTCACCTGCTATGCTGAACAGGGGCCTTGCGGGAGGATGGGATGATTGGAAGGGATAGACAAGGAAGAGGGAAGGAAGCGGCCGTGGCCTTAAGTTAGGGACCATCGCGGCATTTGCCTGGAGGAGAAGTGGGAAACCACGGAAAAGCGCTTCCAGGATGGCTGAGGTGAGAAACGAATCCACCTCTACTCAGTTGACCTCCCAAGGCTGAGTGGACCCCGTTCCAGCCCTCATACCACTTTTCAAATTTCGTGGCAGAGCCGGGAATCGAACTCGGGCCTCCAGGTGTGGCAGATAATCACACTAACCACTACACCACAGAGGCGGAGAATATAAAGTCTTAATGGTTTTAATTAATTTTTGTTCTTGATTTGATATACAGTGTAACGGTTCAAATCCCGTTACAAGATGATATCTGTATTTTTATTATTTTATCTGTATTATTATTATTATTATTATTATTATTATTATTATTATGTCCGTATTATTATGTTATCTGTGATATTGTTACTATTATTGTAATTATCCGTTTTATTCAATTCGATTTTGCAATTGCCTGTTGCTTGCAAGATTGTACTTAGATGTATGCATATATACGTATGTGTAGAATAACACTCAATACCTGTACAGTGAGAATTGTTGTATATATCAGAGATTGGATGTGACGTTGGGACATTGTGCAAGATTAGTGGCGATTCTGCCAAGTCATCGCCGCGCCATGGCTACGTCATCGTATTTATTTAGCAATGCGCTCACGGACTCAGCCGAGCCGGCGGCGGTTTCACAACTGTATGTAATATTTGCCGCGTTGTGGGAGTATGTCATTGTTATTTCTGGAGATTACGTAGCTGTGTCAACCAACGTCTATAAAAGGTGGATGCATATTGTAGCGTCAGTCATTAGTTATACGGATGCAGTACAGTGAAGAAGTCTACTAGATCAAGAGGCCTTAGTTGGTCAGTTAACGAGTGTGAACGAGAGATGGAGATGACTCAGTGAGCCATTAATAATTGGTCATTGAGAGAGTGAGGCCAAAAGTTAGTTGGCCACTTAGTTGAAGACACGGACGCAAGGCTTACCATGGAGTCAGAGAGGGCAACCCTGGACCTGCCAAGAGGTAATACCATATTGACTTACAAAGAAGTCAGATGATATGGAGAAGCAGCAGTCACAAGGATGTATCACCAAGTTAGACGCGACACATCTACAGTAAACACCAGATCAAAGGAATACGTCGTAATTACACTAAAAGTGTTGAAGGTACAGGCAAGTGAATCAGTGAGGGAAATATTTTGTATAAATTGTTAAATATCCGGTCAAGAAGAATTCAAATTCATGCCTAGTTTCTTTCAGTTGCAATGTCATAATTTCATATTCTCATCTGTTTTATCGCAACAAGACTCATTATTTTTGATATATTATTTAAGGAATATATATTGTTCTATCAAACGAATTCATAGTTTTATTTCATTTACTGTAAAATATCTTAACCTCAAAATTAATGGGGAAACCGAACGCCAATCTCCTTTTCCCAGAACGTATATGGTATGTTGTCAAAAGTAAGCTTATTACCCCACACTCTAGAGATAGTCAAGAGTCTCATTCTATTATTGCTGTACTGAGTGACAGCTGGCGCCCTTCAGATAACGTATGTGTAAGTAAGCAGGTAACAAGTAAGTGTGAGTACAAGGTCCGACAAGTGTATTTCATTTAATGAATGTTAATTTTTAGATTTTCGATTAGAAATGCAAGATATTCAGATTTTCAAGTTAAATCCAGTTTTATAATATAATATTTGTAAATTTTGTCAGACAGTTAGGAAAGTTACAACAGCTGGGCTAAATATAATAAATTTTGTTATGTTACAGAGGTAATTGGAACACGAACAGGCAATCTTATAGTTATACAACTGACTGGGGAGGTGATTTGACTACGAAGTGGTAGGAATGTTGATCATAGAAGTAATGAAGAGCATGATCAAGTCAAGTAGGGATAATTATTAATTTTTTATTTATTATGCCTTTGTAGGTGGCGAAGTTAGGGCTCTTGGCCCTCTCTTACACTTAACCACTGTAGTGATACAGTTTGAGTACATCATATTATACAGTAAATAATAACCTACACAAAAATACATTACACTTTTCTAACTCACATTCATTCGATCTTCCAGTCATACAAGTTAGTCAGCTGCATTTAGCAGGTAGTCTCGGCAAGCAGACTTGAATTTAGGTAATGAGGTGGAATTTCTGACACTGACTGGCAGGGAATTCCAAAGTCTAGAACCCGCCACAACAAAGGAATTGTTGTTCATAGAGGATCGGTGGACAGGAATAGAAAGGGAGGAACCAGAACGGGTATTACTGCTGTGAAAGGAGGACAAATACTTAAGCTGGGAAGAAATGTATAGTGGTCTATCTTTAGAGAGCAGTCTGTATATCTGTATCAGTATGTGATACGTTCGTCGTTTGTCAGGTTTCAGCCATGAAATAGTGTGATAGTATGGGGTGACATGCGTATCATAACTCAGACTGTATATAAATCTAAGGCAAGAATTAAGCGCTCGCTGAAGTTTCGAAGTCTGCTCTTTTGTTGCGTCTACCAGAATGACGTCACAGTAGTCGAGGACGGGAAGCACTAGCGTTTGTATGAGTTTGACTCTCACATTACAAGGTAGAATATCGCTGTTTCTTTTAACCGAATGAAGTATCGAAAATATATTTTTACACACATTCTTAATATATTCAGTCCAATTTAATGTTTCGTTCATTGTCACTCCAAGATTTCTCACAGTTTGGCTGAATGGAATAACTCTACCATTCAGTATAACTGGAGTAATAGTTTCGTACCGTAGTGTGGCCAACAATTTTTGAGAGCCAATAATGATTGCTTGTGTCTTGGAGGGGTTAAGGAGGGAATTTTTCAAGGAGTAAGCATTAAGTCGCTGAAGGTCAGCAAGTAGAGGTGGTGGTGGTGATTGTTGTTTTGAGAGGAAGTACAACTATATAATGCTAATCAGAAAAACTGGAAGAGATCCGACACTTCGAAAAATGAAGGTATCGGCCAAAGAAAGTCAAGAGCCACGAAGGACATTAAAATGAAAGACTCCCTAGCCCTCGCAAACCTAATAGATCAAGTAAGTGGAAGCAATGTCGAGACTCAGCTAAGGGCCCCTTGGTCGCCAACCTACGCCCCAAGGTTCAGAGCCCCTGGGGCCCCTTTTAGTCGCCTCTTACGACAGGCACGGGATACCCACAGGGGGACAGGATGTTATAGAAATCAGACAGGACATAGAGGAGCAGGAAAATTTTATAAGGAGTCATAACCGTACTGGAGGCCGACAAGAATTCCAGGTGAATCCCCGACCGCCCCGGCAGTCGAACCCGAGGCCTCCGTGCATTGCCTCGCTTCGCTTGAGCGTGAGCAAGGGATCAGATTGTAGGCTAGTACACCGCTAGATGGAGTGAGAGATGCTCCCAAGGGGCGAGCAAGACACGTGGTGGGAGTCAACACGGAACGGGAAAGTGAAGAGGTGGCGAGGAAAAGTTCTCTATCATCCTGGTAAGCAGATAGCGATATAAGGCTACTACACCACATTTGAGGTCACACGTCTGTAAAACACGTGTTGACAGAACACAAAAATAATTGCTTACACAGAAATGTGTAAAAATGTGCACTTTAATTCACGTACTTTCAGTGCCGTGTAGGATGAGGTGGTGGTGGTGATTATTGTTTTAACAGGTAGTACAACTAGGCAACCATCCTCCATATAACACTAATCATAGAGAAAAATGGAAGGGATCCGACACTTCGAAAAATGAATATATCGGCCTAAGGCAGACAAGGGCTACGAAGGGCATGAAAATAAAAGACTCCCTAGCCCTCGCAAACATAATAGCGTCAAGGTCGGAATAGAACAAGAGTTGACCAAGAGAGGTCGGATAGGATAGATGAAAGTGAGGAGGCCCGCACAAGTAAGCTAAGGGCCCATGGTCACCAACCCACTGCCCCTGGGGCCCCTTTCAGTCGCCTCTTACGACAGGCACGGGTTACCGCGGGTGTTATGCTGACGCCCCCACCCACACTGGGATATGCCGGGTGATGGCTCTCATGAGATGTCCCAAGAACTAGCAAATATTAGTGCACAGTGTGGGAGAGTAAATGGGGATAATACTCTACCGCCTTCTAAAACCATCTCGCATAATACTCAACCCTCTACCCTTCCTGCCTTTGAAATGTGGCGCCGGCTCGAGACATCCCAGGGTCGCTGACTGGGTACTACCCTCAGAGATATCTTCAGATATTATAAACTAACCTTAAATTAATCAAGCGGGAAGGATAAAAGAGAAGAAATAAAATAATTAAATAAAAATCCGAATGAGAACATTTACGAATGCAAAATTTATTGAAAAGGCTAAACTTTGGCAAAGCAAATATACTTCTATACAAACAATAAACTCTTCGGACCAAATATTGTTCACAACCTCTATCACCCTCGACTATAAAATATCAACCTCATGACTCATAGATTTCAAATCCTTCTAAACACATTACTTCATCTTATTACAATTCCCTTTCATCTTATTCATCAACTCTACTTCAGTACTTCAAAAATTTTAATCCAATTCCATTCCACACATATCTTGGTACCACCATATTTCAAAATTTTCAATAATAAAATATTATAATAATCTATCATCATGACCTTCGTTAATTTGTCCAAGTACCTTTTTAAAATGTTAATACAACCAAAACTTCTTCCGTTCATTCTTTGAATAACAAATTCATATTTGCTCTCCATACCTTTAAGTTATTTCCTCACCATATTATAAACCTTGTAGTTACCATTTACTAAATACCAAATTATTTATTTAAATACACTCTTCGAAATGAAATGTATGAGGCTGTGTAAATTCATTAAGCAACATCCGCCGTGTAATTCACAACTCATCTTTAATTAATTAAATCCATTAAATTCATTATAATTTACAAATTCGCAGTTATCAATGTCGGTATAATTGTTACCTTGAAAATCATAAATTTATCCAATCACGTTTGTTAGATTTGGTAATTCAATCCAAAAATTTATATATCATAAAATTATTCATCACAAATTTTATATAAAAAATAGTCCCTATTATTATTTGAGTCCGAAACCATTTAACTTATTCTTTCTCAGTACCATCCTTCCCTCATATAATGCTGATAATGTGGAACGCACGCACGAAATCGAAAAGTAACCCTGACATAAATAAATTAAGTTAATTCACCGATTCATCTAAAATTAAAAATATCTTGCATATGCCTAATTAGCTGTTTATCAACACAAAAACATCCTACCCTGTAGCAAGACCTACACTACAATGATAATGCACCTTAACCTACACTGAATTTACAGACAAGGGTCAGAACCTCAATGTCGCAAGTACATACAACCACATGAACTGAATTCAACATCAAAAAAAAATATATTGCAACTGCAAAACAGAATTTACATTGCTCATACACTGAAGAACATATAACATAAACAAACACAACATAATTTCAATCATATAGTCACAGGGAAACTCATTATACACTGGCTCGGCCGGGCATTGAACTCCGACCCTCAACATGGCATCATTACAGTGACCTATCATTATGCTTGCCGTAATAAACTGTCACGAAATATATCTGTTATTAATCAATTTTATTGTGCTGTCCTAAGTTCTACAAAACAGAATTATCTAACAAATGACTGTAATATATTTTACTTCTAAGACCCTACTACAGCTACCATAGCTTCTCTAATACACAACACGCCGTCCTGGTCTGCTGCCTTATCTCACGTCCGACTCGTTTCATTGACACGGCATTCTAATTTGTCCGCACCCACTTAATATTCTCTCTCTCTCCGCTCTAAATGAAGCCATATGTTTCCTCCACGATATCTGCGTATTCTTACTCTCGGTGCGAACAGTAACTAATTATATATGACACTCTCAATACATCTCATTTGTTCCATCTCTTACGTATATTTGTACTACCTTTTTCATTCAACATTCTCGGGAACACATATATCACTATGCCGGTATTTTACATCTGTGGCGTTGTACAATATCATTGGTTCGACCCTGCGGTTGGCAATCTGTGTCTTAGAGGTCCCTGCTTCAATACTAGTTAGCTATACTCCGGATAAATTAATAGAATGACACTTTATTTCCTACAGCACAAAATTTTAATTCACTGGTTAGCACTACCTGTTACTTACTGATGACATCTATTTCAAAATTTCCACTGTAATGTGCCGGAAAGATCCAGGTTCGAAACTTTGGTCATGGAAATTTTCTTGATGAACTTTCATGCGACATGCCAGGTTAATCTATCTATTCCCTCTAACTAATCCTTACTGATGCCTCCTACGTCATTAAATATTCACACACGCACACGCTAATATTTGCTAGAAGATCACGCACTGAGAAGAAAACAAAAAAAACCATGTTTCACACCCGTAATGGAAGATCATTATTTACACACATTATTTTCACACTCGCGAAGACCATATTTTAACACACGCTAATATCACAATATGTACACCCCCCTAGGCATCAGCATAAAATAAAACCTAAAAAAAACCTAACTATCCTTGCTACAGTACTTAAAAATGGAAAATAAACGAATAATCATGCATTAATTTATTTACAGTTAACAGCTAATCATGCACATGCTAGATAATGAATCAGGGTACTTATCGACTCGGCGACGCTCCATACTCAGCTCCACGGCCTCATGGTTTCAGGTCGGCCCCATGATGTACTTAAGCCATCATGCTAACGGCCTCAAAACCTGAACCCATACCATTCTCCACAACCATGGTCTTCACTCTTGTTGCTTTCATGAAATCACACGCTCATCACTTCCTACTACACTAAAATACATATAAAAAAACACAGATATAGTTAAATTATTCTAGCACATACACTTATTCACAATTGTAATATACACTTTGTCTCTGCTTTCCGCGAGTTTACACGTGGCACTGCGATGCGTCCTTGTTTGATCTCGCTCCGATCCTAATTTTCAGTTAAGGTTGTAAAAATTCACCTTCTTGAATTTACAAAAATTTCGGTCATTATTGAGTTAAATGCAAAGTCTATCGGACCCGTAGTATCTTCGACAGCTAGTTATTTGATAGGAAATGCTCTAGATTAGGGTTCTCGTGAACCACATACACGTACGTCCGACACGTTCAAATTTCCGTAGCAGAGTGCCTGTTCCTAGCGGCTCGCGTCCTCTCCATGCACGCCGGATTCTGGATATGGAGCTCGGGGAACCCCATTAACAATGATGTAACATCCCGTCACATATGCCTGCGATTATTTATTCCAATAACTTGTTGCAAATACGCCGTCTTTAATTATTGTTCTCAAAATGGTTTAATCTTGTTTTCACCTTATCCCCTGGTGGATTTAATTATTTTAGAAGTCATTTATGCGGCACCCATCTTTAATTTACCCCCATCATTCCAAAACCTACTCTGCTGCGATTCGCTGCCTGAAAATGTTGCCAACTTAAATCTGGTGACTTTGGTCATCACACCTCATGGAATATTCCAATGCTTTCCATTTCATCATAAGATGACCTTGACACGTGGAACTATCTTTAAACCTGGGCAAGCGAAATGGCGCCACACATCCGGCCTATAATGTAACCGCGGCTATTCCCTCATATGCCATTTTTTTAATTTCTAATATTTTTAAAGACAATGATATGAGCCAATTGGGCTCAATACAAACAAAGGCCGCTGAAATAAATGCGAAGATGCTCATTAGGTTGATCCTAAATGGACAATAAAAAAGGCTTGGCTTACTGACATCCGTTTTCACAGGCAAGAAGAGAAACTGGAGAAAACTATCAGAGGGGAAATCAAAGACAAGCTCATCGACCTGGGAATAGAGTCTGAACTTACACGACATCTGTTTAACGTCGGATCTAGGGTCCAGTATCTTGAAGGCCCTTGAACCTTATCGTCATTACCCATGTATCACGCATTGTTCGAAAACAGTACTGAAATACGCTTTTGATGTACCTTACCTGGAATCGAATTAGGAATATATCACATTGCAATCAGTGCTACAAGATATTAGTTCGTTTTATACCGGGCGAGTTGGCCATGCGCGTAGAGGCGCGCGGCTGTGAGCTTGCATCCGGGAGATAGTAGGTTCGAATCCCACTATCGGCAGCCCTGAAAATGGTTTTCCGTGGTTTTCCATTTTCACACCAGGCAAATGCTGGGGCTGTACCTTAATTAAGGCCACGGCCACTTCCTTCCAACTCCTAGGCCTTTCCTATCCCATCGTCGCCATAAGACCTATCTGTGTCGGCGCGACGTAAAGCCCATAGCAAAAAAAAAAAAAGTTCGTTTTATGAAGAAGAGTGGTTACGTTAATTACTTTGGAAGAACACTAAAACAAGATATCGAAACTAGATGGAACAGTCTAGTTTACTAAGTGAATTCAGTTTGTTTACAATACGATGCAATTTATGAGTTACTTTAACTCATAGAGTGCTACAAGGCTAAGGTAACGACCTGGTGGAATCTCGTCAGCTTTCTGAAACCTTTTAAAGAGGCGACTTCGATTGGTGGGTTCATAAGCTAAAACGTTTTCTGCAGACCAACAAATGACGACACTAAAGTACTTTTAAACTTTACTCGGCACCTATGAAAGCAGATATACAGTGAATTACTTTACTAAGACCGACATTTTTTGGCACAAGTCTTTATTAAATTTTGTTACTATTTTCATAGAAGATTCGAGAACTTAAAACGACGTGCACTCCGTAACTTGCAAATTAAAGTATCGTCTGAAGACGTGCACACTTTTTTGTAGCTATCTTCCCGTAGACTAAAATTTCTGCCCCAAGAAGAGAGAGACCGAACTCGATAGCTGCATCCGCTTAAGTGCGGCCAGTATCTAGCATTCGGGAGATACTGGGTTCGAACCCCACTGTCGGCAGCCCTGAAGATGGTTTTCCGTGGTTTCCCATTTTCACACCATGCAAATGTTGGGGCTGTACCTTAATTAAAGCCACGGCCGCTTCCTTTACAACTCCTAGCCCTTTCCTGTCACATCGTCGCCGTAAGAACTATCTGTGTCGGTGCGACGTCAAGCAACTTGTAAAAAAAAAAAAAAAAAAAAAAAAGAGAGAATATTTGTTCAGTGCGGTAAAGTACATTTGCCCTGATATCCCCACCCCCAGTGATGGCGTGACTATAAGTCATATGTGTATGTACTGTATATGTTTTATTTTGTTACCGTGTTAATGTATTCATTTTTTGCTGTATTTGTTTACGTCCATCCGTCGTAATAACTCTCCAGTCACCAAGTAAAAAATAAAATCATTATTATTTGCAGATTGGCGTGTTACTGAAACTGATGAGGCAAACACGAAGTTGACCCATATCTTGCAATCGATGACGACGATCCACTTAAGAAGCGGCCGGCCACCAGCTCAGTAGTTGTTGTAACATGGGCCAAACGTTTGTAAGAGTTTCTACAAGGAAACGGAACAAGGTAAAATTATTTTGTTTTTATAGCGTACGGTAGTCTGTGATACACTTCTCATTAGTGTAAAAGCATTTTAAAAATAAATGCAAGTATAATTATAAAATGGTAGTTAAAATAACGAATCTCCATATGAAATTGAGCTCTGAACCGCGGTTTTCCTAAACTTGTTTTAAGTCAAGATGATGTTCAAATTAGAAGCAAACTATACCGTAGGGAAGTTTATGTTTTTCTCTAAGCGGCTACTTTAACATACTTCAAAATTAGGGATTCTTTATATATTTAATTGTGAATTTAATAAAGCTCTGCTTATTGACTTCCGAGTGTCGGCCCAATTCTAGTGCTGGTAGTTCAGCCAGTTTCCGTCAGATGCCGCAGCGTCACAAAGCCTTGTCCTTGAAGAGGGATGATGACAGATTAGCTCTTACCCATGCAGGGATGTGGTGAATGAGATCTTCAGCTGCTATCAGTTGCTTCCTCACCCTTGCTTCGTAACAAGCGGCAGTGGACACGCTGACAATACTTCGTTACTCGCTAGTTATGGTATGAACTTTCAATAGCACGTTATATTTGTTACCGAGTGCAATGGAATGGCAAAATGTTTGATTTGTAATAAGACATTAAACTTTATTAAAAAAAATTTACACTGGGCGAGTTGGCCGTGCGGCTGTGAGCTTGCATCCGGGAGATACTGGGTTCGAACCCCGCTGTCGGCAGCCCTGAAGATGGTTTTACGTGGTTTCCCATTTTCACACCAGGCAAATGCTGTGGCTGTACCTTAATTAAGGCCGCGGCTGCTTCCTTCCAACTCCTAGGCCTTTCCTATCGCATCGTCGCCATAAGACCTGTGTCGGTGCGACATAAAACTACTAGCAAAAGATATTAACAATCATCGACATTATTCTTTAAAACACGCCGAGGAATATGACAAATATGTTGGTGAGAACACCATGAAATTGCGAATGAACTTAAAACAGCTGCCTTATCTGAGGTAGATGTTACCTAACTTTAATGAATTGTCTTTGTTATATTAGTTACGCAATGATGCTTACTATTCAAAATAAGACAATTAACTTATTTTTATTGATAATTGCAGGTCGGAGGTGAATCGTCAGTTCGAATAAGCTACAACATATCTTACTAAAAGAATGGCTAAATGGCGTAACGTTACAGAAAGAGATGCAGTAATGGTTGAGAATCCGCATACTGAATAGTAGTTGCTAGTAGAATAAGAATAAATTGCTATAAATATATGTTGTTCCTCTTTCAGTTGTAGCCTATTACAATATGGGCAGTGGCGGTTCTAGATACTTAAAAACCGAGCTGGATAGCTGCAGTCCGGCCAATATTCAGTACTCGGGAAATAGTAGGTTCGAACCCCACTGTCGGCAGCCCTGAAGATGGTTTTCCGTGGTTTCCTATTTTCACACCAGGCAAATGCCGGGGCTGTACCTTAATTAAGGCCACGGCCACTTCCTTCCCACTCCTAGCCCTTCCCCCTCCCATCGTCGCCATAAGACCTATCTGTGTCGGAGGGACGTAAAGCAACTAGCAAAACAAGAAAAGAAAGAAAAAATTAAATGGGGGGGGGGGGCTGTTTGGAATTGAAAGTCTTGGTAACGGAATTCAAAAGAAAAGTAACCATGTTTATGAAAATACAATGGGCAACATTAGCACAACCATTAACATGTTTATTTCAAATACGTTATATCTGTTAATTATCAATTTCTTTATTAATAAAGGAATTTTAAAATAATTAATTCACTGAAACTGAGCCCCCAGCCCCGCCAGGGCTAGAATCGCCACTGGATATGGGTTTAAATCTACGTTTGTTACTAGTGTGCACGGAAACTCACCTCTGCACTGCTTCCCTTGCTCTCGATACGAGGCTTGCAGGCGGACCTCCCCTGTTTCTGCATTGCAACCCTCCTTGAGGCTCCGTGCATGTGTCCCTGTTTGTAATACCCATTACAGCTGGGACAGATAGAACGCAACCATTTCGGGAACACAACCGTTGTTGAACGAAACAATTACAAGAATATAACCGTTTTTCAGTTGCAGTGCGGTGGTGGTGATTATTGTTTGGTTTTTTGCTAGGGGCTTTACGTCGCGATTATTGTTTTAAGAGGAAGTACAACTAGGCAACCATCCGCCATATAACTCTAATCAGAGAGAAAAAATGGAAGGGATCCGACACTTGAAAAATGAAGGTATCGACCTAGGAATGACAAGGGCCACGAAGGACGTGAAAATGAAAGACTCCATAGGCCTCCTTACGTAATACCGTCGGGGTCGAAAAAGAACAAGAGTTGACTAAATGTGGTCGGATAGAATAGATGAGAGAAGAGAATATCGTCTACTGCACCTGGTTATTCAAGGGAAGATACAAGGCATAAGATGACCAGGAAGAAGGCGCATTCCCTGGATTGATAATTTGAAAACTTGGTTCAACTGTTCCACTACTGAGCAACATCCAAAGCAAGAATCTGTATGATGGTAGCCGATCTTCTGAAAGGAGATGAACCGAGCTCGATAGCTGCAGTCACTCAAGTGCGGCCAGTATCAGTATTCGGGAGATAGTAGGTTCGAACCCCACTGTCGCCCCCTGTGGGTCGGGGTGGTAGAACAACACCCACGGTATCCCCTGCCTCTCGTAAGAGGCGACTAATAGGGGGCCCAGTGGCTCTGTACTTTTGAGCGTGGGCTGGCGACCACGGGGCCCTTAGCTGAGCCCTGGCATTGCTTCCACTTACTTGTGCCAGGCTCCTCACGTTCATCTATCCTATCCGACCTGCCTTGGTCTACTCTTGTTCTCTTCCGACCCCGACGCTACTAGGTATGCGAGGGCTAGGGAGTCCTTCATTTTTCGCGCCCTTCGTGGCCCTTGTCTTCCTTTGACCGATATCTTCATTTTTCGAAGTGTCGGATCCCTAAAATTTTTTTCTCTCTGATTAGTTGTACTTCCTCTTAAAACAATAATCACCACCACCCCACTGTCGACGGCCCTGAAAATGGTTTTCCGTGGTTTCCCATTTCACACCAGGCAAATGCTGTGGCTGTACCTTAATTGAATCGATTATTTCAGAAACCAGTCAAGCGCCAAGTCTGTTATTTTTGGGAAAATGAAAAAAAAACTGTCTAGCATCAGACAAAAAGTTATGGTAGGGGTTTTAATATTTTAGCACAAAAGTATTATATCTTTTAATAATTTCTATCTAAGGAAAAATATTTTGTGCTTATTAACTTTACTATAAAAAAACCGGAAAATATTTCCACTTAACTGGTTTCTGAAATAAACGAGTGTAGCAAACAATATTTTTATGGGATAATTCTTGAGTTTTGAAGGGATTTTGTCATAAACCCCATATTTTTTTTAAACATATTTTAATAGGTTTAGACTGTATTGCTGATACAAAAGGATGAAATCAGCAATGCCTGCTCATCATGACAAGAGTTAATCAGTCCTCATAAACTCCACAGCACATTCTGTCTCTGTATTAGGCCATTGTAAGATGCTGTCATAAAAGTGTTCATATTCCATCAGGTAAGGTTTTAAGGCATTTAATTCACGTATCGTCTTGATGGGCACCTAAAACAAACAGTTACAAAGAATAATGCAGGGCTCAGACCAGGTACTTCCTTGTCTGAGTAAGAAATATAACCTTCTCCTTTTACCCTTGCATTCCGAATAATATTACGCGTGTGTGTTTGTTTGTCTACCACTCCTCGTTTCCTTTTTAGATACAGGTTCGTCTTCTGATTTCTTTTTTTGCTAGTGGCTTTACGTCGCACCGACACAGATAGTTCTTATGGCGACGACGGGATAGGAAAGGCCTGGGAGTTGGAAGGAAGCGTCCGTAGCCTTAATTAAGTTACAGCCCCAGCATTTGTTTGGTGTGAAAATGGGAAACCACGGAAAACCATCTTCAGGGCTGCCGACAGTGGGATTCGAACCCGCTTCTGAATTTTCAGACATATCACTAAGAACATAAAAAAACACTGCACTAAACAAAAGAAACATTTTTTGAATCAGTTGTTCACAAAACTAGGAACATGCGATTCCAGAAACACAACAATGACAACAAAAACAGATGAACAGCTGGTTATTCTGGATTCAGAACAGCAGCGCTAATCGGAAAGGTACCAGCAGTTTACCGCAGAAACCTACCAAGCGGTGTCACTTAATTGGTTTCTGAACTAAATACGAAATTCAACGTAATGCCTGACCATTATAGGACGACGTTTCTTGACTGGTTTCAGCACCAAAATGTGCGTATACCCTCTTAGTAACATATTCTGCCATTAACTCATTTTTCCATTTTTTGGCACTTGACTGCTTTCTGAAATAATCGATTCAATTAAGGCCACGGCCGCTTCCTTCCCACTCCTAGCCCTTTCCTGTCCCATCGTAGCCATAAGACCTATCTGTGTCGGTGCGACGTAAAGCAACTAGCAAAAAAAAAAAAAAAAAAAAAAAAGATGACACTTGATGAAGAGGGATATATCAAAGTGAGGAGCCCGGCACAAGTAAGTGGAAATAAAGCTAGGACTCAGCTAAGGGCTCCGTGGTCGCCAACCCAGACTCCCAAGTTCAGAGCCCATGGGGCCGGCTTTAGTCGCCTCTTACGACAGGCAGGTGATACTGTGGGTGTTATTTTACTACCCCCACTTACAGAGGGAAGTTGCAGTGCCCCTCAGCTGTGGCGTTCTTTACCAGCACCGTTTCAGAGTTTCATAACGGGTAGGTATACAAAACCGTCGTTTACAATCCTTGTATTTCTTGGAAATGGGGTTTTCCAACGTAACTAGAATATCTCACAGGTCAAATAGGTCATTCCGGCGAGCAGCGTAGCTATTAGCTAAAGCGTCACCGAAAGCGAGAATGAAGTGGTATTCTTGTGAGCTTAGTAGTTACTCTAATTACACTCCACTCAAGTCATGAAATACAGAACTAATGGATATTTAGATGCTGTAACATTTATTATTTAAAACTTATGCGAAAACATACGACTTCTAATCCGTCTTTGTAAAAACAAAGACTCTCACAACGGCTCGAAGGTTGGAACGCAGGCCTTCTGCCCCTTGGCAGGTTCGATCCTGGCTCAGTGCGGTGTTATTGGAAGGTTCACACGTTACAGAACTCTTGCGGGACAACATTCCGCCACCTCTGCGTCTCCGAAAACAAGTTATTTTAACGAATTCAAATTTTAACACAATATGCGATGGGATCTTTTAGACATTGTTTATATATTTCAGAACTGTTTGTTTCCAAGGGAAAAAAACTGTTATAAATTTGTAAGGCTTTTTTTTTACTCAGGGTTGTTGGAAAATTCCGTTCTTGGTCGCGTTACAATCTTTATCGTATGTCCAAAGTATCACTGTGTGACTAAAAAATGCGTAAATGAATTCTTCTGTTATATCAGTTTGTATTTTCATTGGATATAATTATATTATGTATCACTTACTGGCCGGTACAGGGAAAGGCGTGAGGCGGGGACGGGGTTGATGCACTACTTCATTTCAACATCGGAAACAGTGTCCAGCGTGCTGGCCGTTGGTCACAAGGGTCCCGGGTTCGATTCCCGGCAGGGTCGGGAATTTTAACTATAATTGGTCAATTTCTCTGGCATGGGGGCTGGGTGTATGTGTCGTCTCCATCATCATTTCATCCTCATCACGACGCGCAGGTCATCGCCTACGGGAGTTAAATCAAAAGACCAGCATCTGGTGAGCCGAACTTGTCTTCGGACCCTCCCGGCACTAAAAGCCATACGCCATTTCATTTATTTTTGTCGGAAACAGTATCTTATTTTGACTGCTTTGCTCAGCACTAACCGATGATCAATAATTTCCTGGAATGTTTCGCATTCCGTACAAATGTCAACACCATCAGCTCCGTGCAAGTACTGTATCACAACTTCCTGGTGACAGATTAAGTGACGCTGGAGGGTGAGAGGGGAATCGCTCGTTCGGCCTTGGCCTTTCTTACTGCCATCTGTGCACCCGCGATGTAACTATCAGTGGAGTTAGTTGTCGACATCAACGAGACTAGTGGCGATATTTTGAAATAAAAGATGGATCTTGAGCTGACTACGGCCGCCTCTTAATGTAGTGTGTACATAACATACCTGGTAAACAACCTAGTGTAAATACTGCAGTTTAGCTTTAAGAGAAGGCCACGTGTCGTTAATCTTGTCGGGGTCAATCAATCAATCAATCAATCAATCAATCAATCAATCAATCAATCAATCAATCAATCAATCAATCAATCAATCAATCAATCAATCAATCAATCAATCAATCAATCAATCAATCAATCAATCAATCAATCAATCAATCAATCAATCAATCAATCAATAAATTACTTCATGGGGTTACAGTTTAACCTGTGACATCAATTTATCTAGCTTATATTCCTCTCTCAATGAACAAGTCGATTTTTCTAAATATCATGAATTTCGCTTTAGCATTGATGGGGGTGGTGGTGGTGATTATTGTTTTAAGAATAAGTACTACTAGGCAACAATCCTCTATATAACACTAATCAGAGAGAAAGAAAGGAAGGGGTCCGACAGTTTCCCCCCTGTGGGTGGGGGCGGTAGAATAACACCCACGGTATCTCCTGCCTGTCGTAAGAGGCGACAAAAAGGGGCCTCAAAGGCTCTAAATGTTGGAGCATGGGTTGGCGACCACGGGGCCCTCAGCTGAGTCCTGGCATTGCTTCCACTTACTTGTGCCAGGCTCCTCACTTTCATCTATCCTATCCGACCTCCCTTGGTCAACTCTTGTTCTTTTCCGACCCCGACGGTATTACGTATGGAGGCCTAGGGAGTTTTTCATTTTCACGCCCTTCGCGGCCCTTGTCTTCCTTTGGTCGATACCTTGATTTTTCGAAGTGTCGGATCCCTCCCATTTTTCTCTCTGATTAGTGTTATATAGAGGATGGTTGCCTAGTTGTACCTCCTCTTAAACAATAATCACCACCACCACCACCGGTCCGACAGTTCGATAAATGAAGGTATTGCCCAAAGGAAGACAAGGGCCACGAAGGGCATGAAAATGAAGGATTCCCTAAGCCTCCGTACGTAATACCGTCGGAGTCGGAAAGGAACAAGAGTTGAACAAGGAAGGTCGGATAGGATATCTGAAAGTAAGGAGCCTGGCACAAGTAATTGGAAGCAATGCCAGGAATCAGGTAAAGGCGCCGTGGTCGCCAACCCACGCTCCAAAGTTCAGAGCCCCTGGTCCCCGTTTAGTCGCCTTTCACGACAGGCAGCAGATACCGTGGGTGTTATTCTACTGACCCCAGCAACAGGGGGATATTACCATTGACACTTTCACGATATGCTATAGGCTTTTTGTACTTACGCGTGTCGAAAAACCACGTGAAACTCTGTACGTTTTGCAGAGAACTTGGCTTCGCGTTTTCATAAGGTTCACGGGGTAGACTTAATGAAGGTTAGTAACTCATACGTTCATACGTCACCAGAAGAATGGGGCAATTTGATCCCTCTCTTTGTAGATGTACTTCTACGGTGTATAATATGTGTCATATCTTGGAAGAATTTATTAAACATCTGAAATTCCAGAGGAACATAAAATTATATATGAAATGATATAATTCAGAAAATATTGTATCCCTTTTATCTATTGATCAGAAAGTGCAAGAATAAAATTCTAAATAATTGTTAGTAAGAACACATACGTACAGGCATACAACATCATTAGAGACCGTTATGCCTTTTCATCGTTCGGTCTCCATCCAACGGGATGGCCTAGGGAGCGGTGATAAGGGAACAGGGAACTGGAAATCAAGTAGGGATGACATAAAATTGTTAGTGTTGAACTGTAGAAGTATTGTAAAGAAAGGAATAGAATTAAGTAATTTAATAGATATATATTTACCAGATATTGTAATAGGAGTTGAATCATGGCTGAGAAATGATATAATGGATGCAGAAATTTTCTCACGGCACTGGAGTGGGTATCGTAGAGATAGGATAGGAAAGGTGGGAGGGGGAGTTTTCATTCTGGTGAAAGAAGAATTTGTAAGCTACGAAAAAGTTAAAGATGAGACACATGAAATTCTAGGTGTAAGGCTCATTTCTAAGGATAATAGGCAACTTGATATATTTGGAGTGTACAGATCGGGAAAGGGTAGCACTGATGCGGATTCGGAATTATTTGATAGGATAGTCAGCTATGTGGGAAACGACATGGAAAGAAATGTGATTGTAGCGGGAGATCTGAATTTGCCAGATGTCAATTGGGAAGGAAATGCGAACGACAGGAAGCATGACCAACAAATGGCAAATAAGTTAATATGGGAAGGACAGCTGATTCAGAAAGTGATGGAACCAACCAGAGGGAAAAATATTTTGGATGTGGTGCTGATAAAACCAGATGAGCTCTATAGGGAAACTGAAGTGATAGATGGTATTAGTGATCATGAAGCTGTTTTTGTGGTAGTTAAAAATAAATGTGATAGAAAGGAAGGTCTTAAAAGTAGGACTGTTAGGCAGTACCATATGGCTGATAAAGCAGGTATGAGGCAGTTTCTAAAAAGTAACTATGATCGGTGGAAAACGGTAAATAAAAATGTAAACAGACTCTGGGATGGGTTTAAAGAAATTGTTGAGGAATGTGGAAACAGGTTTGTACCTTTAAGGGTGGTAAGGAATGGTAAAGACCCACCTTATTAGAATAGAGAAATAAAGAGACTAAGAAGGAGGTGCAGACTGGAAAGAAATAGAGTTAGAAATGGCTGTGGAAGTAAGGAGAAATTGAAGGAACTTACTAGAAAATTGAATCTAGCAAAGAAGGCAGCTAAGGATAACATGATGGCAAGCATAATTGGCAGTCATAAAAATTTTAGTGAAAAATGGAAGGGTATGTATAGGTATTTTAAGGCAGAAACAGGTTCCAAGAAGGACATTCCAGGAATAATTAATGAACAAGGGGAGTGTGTATGTGAGGATCTTCAAAAGGCAGAAGTATTCAGTCAGCAGTATGTAAAGATTGTTGGTTACAAGGATAATGTCGAGATAGAAGAAGAGACTAAGGCCAAAGAAGTAATAAAATTTACGTATGATAACAATGACATTTACAATAAGATACAAAAGTTGAAAACTAGAAAAGCGGCTGGAATTGATCAGATTTCTGGGGATATACTAAAGACAATGGGTTGGGATATAGTACCATATCTGAAGTACTTATTTGATTATTGTTTGGCCGAAGGAGCTATACCAGATGAATGGAGAGTTGCTATAGTAGCCCCTGTGTATAAAGGAAAGGGTGATAGACATAAAGCTGAAAATTACAGGCCAGTAAGTTTGACATGCATTGTATGTAAGCTTTGGGAAGGCATTCTTTCTGATTATATTAGACATGTTTGTGAAATTAATAACTGGTTCGATAGAAGGAAATTCGGTTTTAGGAAAGGTTATTCCACTGAAGCTCAACTTGTAGGATTCCAGCAAGATATAGCAGATATCTTGGATTCTGGAGGTCAAATGGACTGTATCGCGATTGACATGTCTAAAGCATTTGATAGGGTGGATCCAGGGGGGCTCATTCCCGACTCCCGCGCTTTGCTTCCAGCGTAGCATCGCCTCATGCTGACGTCACGTGGAGGTCTCCTGTCGGCAGCTGTTGCGGTGAACGATAAGGAACTTGCTTTCAGTATATATCTATTTTGCTGCACGCAGTCTTGTAACATTTTCCGTGTTGTGTTGATTGTTGTGTTAAAGATGAATAACGTTTCTAAATATAAAATTAATTGTGCTATGGCACAATGTACTAATTGGGGATCGAAAACATCTGGTGTCTTGTACCACAGATTTCCAAAACGTGAGGAGATTAGGCGAGTGTGGATGTTGCGCTGTAAGCGAAGTGACAAATTTAATCCTGATAATGCCAGAGTATGTTCCATACATTTTCGTCAAAAGGATTATGAACGAGATTTGAGAAATGAACTACTGGGATTACCGCAGAGAAAAATCTTGCGGACAGATGCTGTTCCGTCTCTGTCCATTGCAAATAGGCATGGCGATAAAGCTTCGTGTTCAACCACTAGCACCGTTCCCAGCGAAACAGCAGAGCAGGTAGGCCTATCTGTCTACTACTTTTCATACAATATTTAATATTTAATAATACATTAATTTATTTAATAAATACAATATTTAATAAATCGTAATAAATTTGACCAGCTACGTGGAAGTATGAATAAACTAATTCTGTCGTGCTACGGTATTGTATACTGGCTAGGGTAGTTGACTTTTGTTTAGAAGGCTTCGGTTCGATTCCTGGTACTAGAACAATTTTTGAATCTTTTTACTTTGTTCTGTTGTTTGCCAGCAGAACGTTTTATGCGAGAACACCGAGTTACAACAGTATATTAACTTACAACTATTCATATACTTCGAACGTAGTTAGGCTTATTTTACTTAACGATCGTAGTTTCGATTTTATATATGTTTAAAACGTGATCGCTCAGAAAGTTTTATCTTCATTTTACAGATTTCCAGTGATAGAGATTTGCGTCATGAAGTTAGGAGCGTGAAGAAGCGGGCGCGGTCAAGATTAGAGACTTTGTCACCAAAGAAAAGGAAAGTTGACCAGGCGACTAACACTGAATCGCTTCAAAATGAGGAGATCTTAAAACTCCGTAAGCGGGTGGAAATTTTGGAAAAGGCAAACGCGATTTTAAGACGAAGGGAGGCTGCTCTAAAGAAGGTCAAGGGACCTAGGTATCTAGTCTCAAAAAGACAACAACCGTCTCCGCCGAAAGTGAAGAAGAGTGCACACAGAGAGGAAGTAGTTAAGATTCTGTCCAAATGTTTTACTCCAGGGCAGATTCGATGTCCCTTGAGAGGCAATAAGCGAGTGAAATGGTCCTCGGAGGACATAGCAAATGCTTTGTCTTTGAGATCGCTTTCCAGAAAAGCCTATGGTTATTTGAGGAACCGGAACATTCCTTTACCATGTCGGTCAACCTTACAAAAATGGATTCGGCGCTTTAAATGCAGGCTCGGAATTTTAACAGAGGTGCTATATCTGTTGAAAGCCAGAGCAGTAAATTACAAGGAGTCTGAAAAATCGCGGTTTTGACTTTTGATGAAATGAATGTGGACGGACGTATTTCATACGATTCATCTGATGACCGCATACTAGGGCCTCACAGCAACGTCCAGGTAGCGATGGTTCGAGGGCTCTTTGCTGCATGGAAGCAACCCATTTTTTATGATTTCGATGTGACAATGACGTCAGAGTTGTTAAGAAACATAATTAGTAAACTTGAGGCTTGTGACATTCATATTGTCGCAGTGACTTGTGACATGGGGGGCAAAAATGCCAAAGTGTGGAAGGAACTAAACGTACACAAGGACAAGAGTTTTTTACCGATCCAGTGGATGATAAAAGGTGTGAGTGTTCTGTGATGTACCCCACCTATTGAAATTATTGAGAAACCACCTTTTAGATGAAGGTTTGACGTTAGCTGATGGTTCAGAATTTCAGAAGAAGGCAATAGAACACCTACTACAAACTCAAACAGGGGACCTATCAACTACACATCATATTAATGAAGCTCATCTGAGTGTAACAGGCAGATCCCGACAGAATGTGAGAATGGCTGCGCAGTTATTTTCCAGGCGCACAGCTCTGGCAGTGCGGTATACTTTAAACAAGGACGCTGAAAGCAACTTCATCGAGCTAGTCAATGACACCTTCGACGTGTTGAACTCCAGGGCGCCTAAAGATGAAAAAACCTCTTAGGAGTGGATACGGCTTAAATTTTCTTTTTTGGCTAGGGGCTTTACGTTGCACCGACACAGATAGGTCTTATGGCGTCGATGGGATAGGAAAGGCCTAGGAGTTGGAAGGAAGTGGCCGTGGCCTTAATTAAGGTACAGCCCCAGCATTTGCCTGGTGTGAAAATGGGAAACCACGGAAAACCATTTTCAGGGCTGCCGATAGTGGGATTCGAACCTACTATCTCCCGGATGCAAGCTCACAGCCGCGCGCCTCTACGCGCACGGCCAACTCGCCCGACGGCTTAAACTTAAGGAGCCAGGAAAATACTCTGAAGCGCTTTCTGGAGGTGATTACACAAGTGAAATTTGGTAAACGGAAAACTTTACTTCCCTTTCAGAAGGGGTTCATAATATCTATAAACTCTCTCTTATGACTTTTTGAAGACATGAAACATGCAAACATGTCATATATTTTAACTGCCAGGTTAAACCAAGACTGCTTGGAGAATTTTTTTCAGGTGTCCGTGGCTTAGGAGTTTTTTTATAGCAATCCGTCCCCTTTTGAAGTTCGTAACAGAATACGACTTATATTACTCACAGGGAGTAATGAAATTCCTCTCTCCTGTAGTGTGTCAGTGGAAGCTGAAAATAATTCATCGCCGAGTGATACGGGTATCTTTCATCCTGATGCTGATAATGAGGAAGATTTCTTGAGCTTCGTAAGCAATGAACTATGTATAGATGTTTTTGAGGGGCCGTTAACACCTGTAGTCGTAGGTGAACAGGAAGAAACGTTGGAGTTGTTAAGGATGGAAGACTTGAACCAGGACTTCGAAACTGAAGACGTAAACCAGGATGCAATTAAATACATTGCAGGCTACTTGGCATTCAAATGTCGCTCTGTTGATGACAGCTTGGGTGATAAAGGTGAAATGTTTCCCTTGCCACAGGAAGTTCCTCACGACTGGTTATCAATCATTTCAAAAGGAGGCCTTACACGTCCAACCGAAGAATGGTATCAAAAAGTTATCCAGTTTGAGGTACTGTTTGGAAGTTTTCACGGGATTTATATTTGTAAATGTGAAAGAGTAATGCAGACTTTGATATCTATAATTAAATCAAAATTTCCATAACTTGACGAGAATATTATATCACTGTACGTCTCAGAACTAGGATTTTTTTTAGAATACGTCACCTCAACAAAAAACATCATATAGATGCTATGAAGAAGTATTCAGCGAAAAAAGTCGACTGTGGACAGCTTCAGCTTCTTCAACAACTTCCTAAGTCATCAAAATGTGAGTTTTAAATACAATTAAACCTATAACTATTCCAGTGTTTCTATGTATGCATTATTCTTACAGCCGGCTTTTAAGATGTAATTACTCAGAGTTTCTTCTATTTTTCTATCAACAGTATTATATCAATGATTGCAGGTGGTATGTTAAGTACCACTTTATTATAATAATGCCAACCTTTTAATTATTTATAAGAAATTGAACTTATTTTACCTAATTATCGAGGTTTATGCTGCATGCAGGCATTGCAGGAGCGCGCTTCTAGCCCTCCCGGCTACGTCACGCGCGATCAACCAATGAGAGCGCTGTGTGCGGGAATGGCCTACCTAATACTCTACCTACCTTGGGGTGGATCATGGGAGACTACTGGCAAAAATGAGTGCAATTGGACTAGACAAAAGAGTGACTGAATGGGTTGCTATATTTCTAGAAAATAGATCTCAGAGAGTTAGAGTAGGTGAAGCTTTGTCTGACCCTGTAATAGTTGAGAGGGGAGTTCCTCAGGGCAGTGTTATCGGACCTTTATGTTTTCTTATATATATAAATGATATGAGTAAAGGAGTGGAATCGGAGGTAAGGCTTTTTGCGGATGATGTTATTCTCTATAGAGTGATAAATAAGTTACAAGATTGTGAGCAACTGCAACGTGACCTCGAAAATATTGTGAGATGGACAGCAGGCAATGGTATGTTGATAAACGGGGCTAAAAGTCAGGTTGTGAGTTTTACAAATAGGAAAAGTCCTCTCAGTTTTAATTACTGCGTTGATGGGGTGAAAGTTCCTTTTGGGGATCATTGTAAGTATCTAGGTGTTAATATAAGGAAAGATCTTCACTGGGGTAATCACATAAATGGGATTGTAAATAAAGGGTACCGATCTCTGCACATGGTTATGAGGGTGTTTAGGGCTTGTAGTAAGGATGTAAAGGAGAGTGCATATAAGTCTCTGGTAAGACCCCAACTAGAGTATGGTTCCAGTGTATGGGACCCTCACCAGGATTACCTGATTCAAGAAGTGGAAAAAATCCAAAGAAAAGCAGCTCGATTTGTTCTGGGTGATTTCCGACAAAAGAGTAGCGTTACAAAAATGTTGCAATGCTTGGGTTGGGAATAATTGAGAGAAAGAAGAAGAGCTGCTCGACTAAGTGGTATGTTCCGAGCTGTCAGCGGAGAGATGGCGTGGAATGACATTAGTAGACGAATAGGTTTGAATGGCGTCTATAAAAGTAGGAAAGATCACAATATGAAGATAAAGTTGGAATTCAAGAGGACAAACTGGGGCAAATATTCATTTATAGGAAGGGGAGTTAGGGATTGGAATAACTTACCAAGGGAGATGTTCAATAAATTTCCAATTTCTTTGAAATCATTTCAGAAAAGGCTAGGAAAGCAACAGATAGGGAATCTGCCACCTGGGCGACTGCCCTAAATGCAGATCAGTATTGATTGATTGATTGATAATGTATTAAACGTCGCCACAATCCTCTATTTGCAACTACTGATATGGCCTCATTTAGTTCCAAACTGGCTGACATTTTTTTTTGCTAATTTATTTGCTTTACGTCGCACCGACACAGATAGGTCTTATGGCGACGATGGGATAGGAAAGGCCTAGGAGTTGGGAGGAAGCGGCCGTGGCCTTAATTATGGTGCAGCCCCGGCATTTGCCTGGTGTTAAAATGGGAAACCACGGAAAACCATCTTCAACGCTGCCGACAGTGGGACTCGAACCCTCGGTCTCCCGATTACTGGATACTGGCCGCACTTAAGCGACTGCAGCTATCGAGCTCGGTGGCTAACATTTAACATTAGACCTTTTATATACAAACGACCTTTACTAGCGTGGAACTACTAACCCAGTCATGCTTAATATTTGGACATAGAGAAATTAACTCGTGCCGATCTCAGCATTCGTGGCGCTCTCATGACCGCAGGCATCTCAAAGACTTGGGCCATGACCATGACAGGATGCTAGTAGTCACTGCGTTGAACCTCGGTGATGTCTCCATTGTCCTGGGTACGTTGAACTCCTGCATTGCAGATGATGTTAGATATCTTCTCTTCACCGCTAGCAGTACACGTGTACAAAGATCCCGCTCTTAATACTTGGTCGTCTTTTTGCTACAGCCTGTGCACGAATTTTAATTCCATTCGCGTACCATTGAATTAAGGACTTAACGTCCTGACACAATCAGTTCTTGTAGCGGCAATATAGCGATACGCATACGGACATCACGAGACCACGAAACGCGAACCGTTCCAGTTTATAGAAATTCACTGAAGTTACTTAGTCTGCGGGCTTTTATGCGTTAATTATTGATATCGTTCTTACCTTCTTTAGAAAAGTTAGATATCTTACGCGCCAACCCGCACCATGCCGTTACCTTAATAATCGTCACATGTAGAAGTTACTCTCAATTCAATTAAAATGTTTTCACTCCCGAATAGTTTACACACCACAGGCATTGTGCATAAAACCGTAGTCACAAATAGTACTCTGGCCTAGTTCAAATACCACCAGAACAAAGTGTCGTTAGCAAAATACCATGTCGGTGAGCGAACCAATAACATCGACGAACAGCACAAGAATGAGCCAGGTGTTCCCTCTCCCCGTTCTTGTAAAGACTCACTCACTTCCATTTGAAAACGGTGAGTCCCCCGTAGTGAACAGGGTGTCGGTTCAACCGCCACTTGACTTTAAACGGCAAGCCGTTGACAATGTAATCAACATTTCCAGATACAGGCATTGGTAAAATCACGTCTGTCATTCTGGACCTATCAGAATTTTGGAATATCTGCGCGATGACGGATTCCTCTCGTAATATCTTACTGGTTCAATCCTGCAGTTTACCAAGTGGATTGTCCTGATATCGTTGTTCGGTGGCTCCCAGGCACCTCATATTCCTACTAGCTTGTGATTGGTTGAGTTTGAACTCGTGGAACAAAGAGCGATGCAACGTCTCTCCCCAGCGACTTCGTTCAAATTTGAAAGGATCGTTGATACAAGTTAGGTACCTGCATTAGCACGCTCCAGTATACAACCGACTCCCACACAATGCTATGTTCTGAAATAAGCCCACAATTTTATGCAATATTAAAATAATATACAACAATATGCTTCAATACAGCTATGTCTTAGTCTGTCGCGATTTTATATAAAAGAGACTCTCTGATTTACAACGGTGTAAATGCCCTCTGCTCTCGCCGCAACCTGAAATACATTTTCCATGCGTAAACATGCACATCCTAACAATTTTACCTAATTGATCTTCGATACCGGGTTCCCCTTTCCAACCTCTAGAGTTAAGTTGACCTCCGACTTATTCAGAAGACTTTGAGGTCAAAATAAAACTCGCGTCTGTACATGTCGCAGACGAAATATATACTCATAAAACACGGAATAACCACCAAAATATTACATTACCCTCATTCCATCTAAAACAAAGCTAATAAACACATGGCTAGCGCAGGCGATCAGCCCCAAGCTAAATTACCTCCCTATAATTGAATATACATGCCTATGACATCGAAAGTCAAAAAATGGGAATTAGAAATACGCATTTAGAATATTATGTGCGTAACAAAATACAAACAAGAAGAGTGAAAGAAACTTTAACTGTAGGCTCTAATAACCAAGAAGTCTATCCATGAAATACCAATGTGGCTTGCAGATAGTTCGATATTTTCCCTAATATTTGCTTACTAATGATGCATAATTTACTTGGAAATAATTCCTCCAGCCGATCTAATTTTTCTTCTGGGATACGATATATAAATGGAGCACCACTAACAAAGAGTGAATGGGAAATTTTCATGTTCCCTGTATCACTATGTATTAAAATATTTGTAATCTATACTAAAAAGAGGTAAACTTTGTTCGTATGTAATGGCTAATTTCAATAACTACTGAGCCGATTCTAGAAATTGTTTTACTAATGTAAATATACATTACTCCTGAGGGACATGGGCTGTATTACATTTTTTTAAACGATGGGAGTCCGGGCAGAGGTGTAGAAATAATAGGCTAATATAGGCGAAATATCGACTTTGTCGTTCAAGGACAAGAACAAATCTAAATTTAATCCCCTTGACGCAAAGAACAAAACTTCGTAAACCCAAGCTAAATTACCTCCCTATACATGCCTATGGCATTGAAAGTTACGTATTTAGCATTTGCTGTGCCGAAAAGGGCATGAGTCGAGTCTGTTCCTACAAATCCCGCTTATATGCAGTTCAAATGATTTGAAACCTTCCATATTTGCCACACCGCGCCCATCCAGGGCGACGTGTAGTGGAATCGGACTATATTAGAGCTGTGTAGTCTGGAACCTGAAGTTCGGTACTCTACTCATGGGAACTATATTACAGATGCAAACTTCTTCTTTGGTCCTTGGCAACTCCTCAAATCTGGATGATGATGTACGACACCCCTAAAACCAGCCGTTATGGAGATATTGGCACCACCCGCCTCTAGGAATAGGATAAAGAAATGAACTGCTGTGACCATGGCAACGTCAGCTCCACGATTCTACAGGAGCGTGATTATCTACAATATATCACAAAAACCTAACATCTTACGGACGTTAAAATTGGTACTTAAAATCTCCTTAAAATACATGAACACACTTTTTGGAAAATCCAGGAATGAAAAACGATTATATTTTTTAAATGAGAATCTTCGTCTTATACCACTTTTCCCTCACCTGTGGGGTCGCGGGTGCGAACCTCGCCGCACATGTGGATTTTACCATTTTACGGCTGGATGCCCTTTCTGACGCCAACCCTATGTGTTGGGATGTAATTACGATTGCTTGTTCCTGTTGTGGTTGGTAATGCGGTGTGTTGAGTGAATATGAAGAGTAGAATGTTGGGACAAACACAAGCAACCAGTCCCTGAATCGGAAGAATTCATCACACGCAATTAAAATCCCTGACCCAGCCCGGAATCGAACCCGAAACCCTGCGAACCGAAAGCCTCGACGCTAACTACTCAGCCAAGGAGTGCGGCAGCTTTTAAAATGGGTGTATCTCATAAACTTAACATGATACGTACTTTAGAAATACAGAAACCCCTTTTATCGACTTGAAAGAAGACTGTTTCTCACATGTAGAGTTCCACGTCGCATGTTCCAGATTTAGCTCTGCCAGTAGCCTGGTCATCTCAGCCCCAGCTCTGCCAGTAGCCTGGTCATCTCAGCCCCAGCTCTGCCAGTAGCCTGGTCATCTCAGCCCCAGCTCTGCCAGCAGCCTGGTCATCTCAGCCCCAGCTCTGCCAGTAGCCTGGTCATCTCAGCTCCAGCTCTGCCAGTAGCCTGGTCATCTCAGCCCCAGCTCTGCCAGCAGCCTGGTCATCTCAGCCCTAGCTCTGCCAGTATCCTGGTCATCTCAGCCCCAGCTCTGCCAGGAGCCTGGTCATCTCAGCCCCAGCTCTGCCAGCAGCCTGGTCATCTCAGCCCAAGCTCTGCCAGTAGCCTGGTCATCTCAGCCCCAGCTCTGCCAGTAGCCTGGTCATCTCAGCCCCAGCTCTGCCAGTATCCTGGTCATCTCAGCCCCAGCTCTGCCAGTAGCCTGGTCATCTCAGCCCCAGCTCTGCCAGCAGCCTGGTCATCTCAGCCCCAGCTCTGCCAGTAGCCTGGTCATCTCAGCCCCAGCTCTGCCAGCAGCCTGGTCATCTCAGCCCCAGCTCTGCCAGTAGCCTGGTCATCTCAGCCCCAGCTCTGCCAGCAGCCTGGTCATCTCAGCCCCAGCTCTGCCAGCAGCCTGGTCATCTCAGCCCCAGCTCTGCCAGTAGCCTGGTCATCTCAGCCCCAGCTCTGCCAGTAGCCTGGTCATCTCAGCCCCAGCTCTGCCAGTAGCCTGGTCATCTCAGCCCCAGCTCTGCCAGCAGCCTGGTCATCTCAGCCCCAGCTCTGCCAGTATCCTGGTCATCTCAGCCCCAGCTCTGCCAGTAGCCTGGTCATCTCAGCCCCAGCTCTGCCAGCAGCCTGGTCATCTCAGCCCCAGCTCTGCCAGTAGCCTGGTCATCTCAGCCCCAGCTCTGCCAGTAGCCTGGTCATCTCAGCCCCAGCTCTGCCAGCAGCCTGGTCATCTCAGCCCCAGCTCTGCCAGGAGCCTGGTCATCTCAGCCCCAGCTCTGCCAGTATCCTGGTCATCTCAGCCCCAGCTCTGCCAGCAGCCTGGTCATCTCAGCCCCAGCTCTGCCAGTATCCTGGTCATCTCAGCCCCAGCTCTGCCAGTAGCCTGGTCATCTCAGCCCCAGCTCTGCCAGCAGCCTGGTCATCTCAGCCCCAGCTCTGCCAGTATCCTGGTCATCTCAGCCCCAGCTCTGCCAGTAGCCTGGTCATCTCAGCCCCAGCTCTGCCAGCAGCCTGGTCATCTCAGCCCCAGCTCTGCCAGTAGCCTGGTCATCTCAGCCCCAGCTCTGCCAGTAGCCTGGTCATCTCAGCCCCAGCTCTGCCAGCAGCCTGGTCATCTCAGCCCCAGCTCTGCCAGTATCCTGGTCGTCTCAGCCCCAAAAGTCAATGCCACAAATGTGGTTTAAAGAGGTTTTGGGGTAAATGAAATGCAATTTTTCGGGGAGTTTTTATAGTTTAGGAATTTTCAGATAATGTGTTAGTGCAGTACTGAGAAACAATTCATTTTTATGAAGTTAAGAAATCCTCGCGAAGCGAAGCCTTGGATAACGGGTAGTATTATATATTGTCTTGAACAATTTGGCTTTCTATGTAGAAATAAACATCCTTAAATTATATGAGATGAATTTTGGTTGTTCCTTGAGTCAATAATACAGTGTTGTTCATTTAGGTCTAAAATCCTTAAGTCACAGAGTTTTAAACTGATCTATAGGTAAAGTTAATAAGGAATCAAATTTCGTATTCAACTTCCATGATGTCTTTCTATTTCTATTAATCCTCAGAGGCAAAGAAGTTTACAAATGGTTTCTGGTTTATTCATGAGTCGGTTGTTTCCCTCCAAAAATTTATATTTTGGCACTTACGGGTTTCAAAAATAACCGATTCAAATAGGACTTTCTAACTCCTTTCTTAATCTGTTTGCCCTTCAGGGTTGGTTTTCCCTCGGACTCAGCGAGGGATCCCACCTCTACTGCCTTAAGGTCAGTTTCCTGGAGCTTGAGACTATGGGTCGGGGTGTACAACTCAGGAGGAGGACCAGTACCTTGTCCAGGCGCCGCAATTTGTTAAAATCAATTTTTGTAGAGGCTTAAAACGAGCGGCACGTACTTAGCACTGGTCTATCAGCAAGGACTTCAATCTGCTTGGGATATATTCCCTGCACTGGTAGATTCCATTGGATTCCAGTACCTCAAAATAGATCGCTTTGTGGGTCGGTCGCGGCCTACTTGTCACCACTATGTTGTAAGTAGTGCATTATAATTCTAACCGGCACCACCCTCTAGGTCCCCGGTACTACCTAGGGATGATGGGTCAATAACCTTACCCACCAGAGTGAGAAGAGAAGGGAGAGGAAAAAGGACAGAGAGAGGGAGAGAAAGAGAGAGAGATAGATAGATATAAAGAGAGAGGTAGAGACCCTGGTGAGAAGGTTGCTAGCGTGTCCGCCCCAAAATATGAGTTTAAGCGAACACGAGGGAGAACGATGGGCACAAGAAAAACGACAACAAAGGTCCGAGCACAATAAAATAACAAGAAACCATAGAAATTACCAAAGGATGAAGTTACCACACTTACCGGAAGCAGCGGAGGAAGTCGACTTAAGGCCGTGGAAGCTAATACTCAAGAAAATCGGTGACAGTGCTCCACCGAACGTGGCGAATGAAAACCAACACTTAAATGGAATTTAAGAACTTTAATTGAAAGGTAAATTGGAGGTAACAAATAAAATCTTTAAGCTGAGAAAACCTATTTTTATTTTAAAAGGTAAAACCATAATCAGTAAATAAATCCACGTAAGTTGAAAAGGGGGAAGAGTAAATAATTAAAAAAATGAATCAGAAAATACCAGGTATAGTTTGAAAAAAAATTAATTCATTAGTAATCAACAATTAAGGAAAATAGATATTCTTTAACAGATAATAAATTATAATTATTGTGAAAACAACAAAAGAAGAGAAAAGGATGACCTCCGTACCCTAATGTGATTTGAAAACAACAGGAAACAAGTTGACCTCCTTACATAAATATTACCTTGAATAAGGTTAAAATAAAATGTGATCGATCACGGATAATTAATTAATTTAAAAAAATACCAAGGTTTTCAGTTAAATTGATTTTCAACGCGGCCGCTTCACATGATTACCATACTTAAATCGTTCAATTTCCACCGAGGACAGATTCCAAGATATATAAAAATTTTACGTAGCAATACAGAACCACCCGGGCCAAGAAAAGGTAACACAACATTAAAGGGTGGCCAAAATTAATTAATTAACTTTTAAAACAGTAAACGATACACTCAACTCAGAAATATATAATTCAAGATCCACACAGGCTCCATGCGCCAGACTACATCAAAATCCCGACAACAATACCCACACAAAACCGTTGCCAAGGTAACAACCAAACAAAAACAACGCCTCCAAAAAAAACAAGGAGGAAAACCGGCAAGAGAAATTAATTCACAGAAAACCCCCGGAGGGGGGAAGAAAACATACCCAACGAAGGGGAAAACAAATCACAGGAAGGCAAACAGAAACCCCAAAGAAAGTTAAGCCCGCTATCTTGGAGACTGTACATTGGTTCACAAGGAAAGTTGCAATTTAAGGTGCCAAAATAACTCATTTTAATTTTAAATTAAATATCCCAATTCAGTTCACTGTGGACCTTCCACATTAATGTGATTAGTTACCGAAACTGTTTTTCAGACTTTCATAACCACACACGCCAATAAATACCAATTTAACGACGAAGTTCAAATCATTATTATTATTATTATTATCATCATTATCATCATATTTCCTGAAATCGCCGAAAATACCAAAATCCTCTTCTGGACGACACTTAAGACGTTTCAAACACTGGTACATACCTTTGGTGGTGAAGAAATTGTGAGAAATCCAAACCTGGCCATTGTTGAAAAAGAATGCAGTCACGCGGCCAGCAACCAAGACCTTGTTAGCAAGAATCCAGGAGAAATATAGTTGCAAAAATATAATCGGAGGAAATGGTAGGAGGTCTCCAACTAGTTCTACGGGGGAACATCCCCGTTAATGACATAATTACGGTGGTTTAAAGATGATCCACCACTCCATGGCGTAGCACACAATCACACTCACGTTCATGATGGCTGCCCCAAGCGAACTGGCTCTCGCGTCAGAAGCGTGGCGGAGGCAAGTCTCTAGGTAGCAGGCGGGCGCATGCGCAGTTACGCGCAACCACACGAAGCCAGGGCAATGGCGAGCAGCATACATTAGCTTAAAAAGGTATATTGGCGAAAAGCCGATTGACACAGATTTTCCATGGCACAAGACCAGTCCAAAAAGGTAATAAGGGGAGGCTCACACTACTTAATATTGTCTCAGCCCTCCCGCCCCGAAACGACAACAAAATCTCATGCATATGCCATCAATGATGTGGTGGTCACACATATACTAAATTTGGGTGAAGTAGTCCAACAGAAAACGACCACCAAGATAAACTAGTTTTAATTAGGAGTTCACATGACCAGGTTAATAGTTTAAGACACAGTTCCATATTACGTTGTTTTAGAAATAATTGGCGGGGTGCGATTAACATCAGTGTCCAGAAACGTTAACCGAGCACCCAGAAAATCACCAGAGTAATGTTTTTCATCAAATAGAGAGCACAAAGACCAGAGTTACCAAATATTCAGGGCCACCCGATATACTTTGGTTCAAATCATCACACAATGATATAGTTTTTGACACATGACCCAGTTCACCTTTGAGGTTTGGAAATTCTTACACTAATCACAGATATACTGACCAAAATCAAATGAAAACCACATGATTATTAGTCCACGCATCCGGGTTACTTTCTAAAGCACGGTGGTAAATTAATTTACTGCACGAATACCTTTACAAGTCTCCTTTCATATTAAGGAAATGCATGGTCTCGTGTTGCAAAAAGGGTGACAACAGGGGAAAGAAACGCACCGGAAGACCCGGATGGGGCAACACTACAAGAAGAGGAAAAAAAGGCGAACCAGGAAATTTAAAAGTAGGTGAGTATTGCCCCCGTTTTGCCGGGCAGCTCAGCCGGTAAGCAAAAGTTCCCAGAGGCGGAACGTTCGCTTATATGCGACGCTAAATTATAGAGGGCAGGGACAATCTAAGGACTGACGACAAATGAAAACACTAAAAAGAAATGGGTTTTAACATTTATTAAATAAAATATTAGCACTTTCCAGAGTCAATAAATATTTTCCAAAATCTTGAAATAAATTATTTATCTCTTCCCTGCTGGAAATTCCCCACAGTTCTCCATTATATTTCATTCTGTAAAAATACGAAATTAAGTCTTAGTAAATCGTCCTAAGAAATTAAATAAATTATTATTTGAGAAAATCCTATCTCAAACTATCAAAATTCTGAATTATATCTTTCTTTTAAGTTATCATTTAAATTAACAAATCTCTGCGATTCATTTTACTGTGAGTCAAAATTCTACCTCACCCGAAAAATCCAATAACTCATTTCTGTTAATTAAATATTATTTCAATTAATTATTTAAGCTTCAAATTATATCATAAAAATATTTTGAACTCCAATATCCAACTCATTTAACTCTTATTTTTATGTCAATTGTCCTAGTGTTGTGCACAACTCACAATAAAGACTTAAATTTCTCGCATTGTAGCGTTAAACATATTACATTTTGTGAGCTTAGTTCATTGACGCGATCCTTGCTTAAGTATTTTCCCTCGAAGCAAAGATCCTAATCTATCTTATTCCGTCTCAAAATCACTTAAAGATTCATAATTGAGCCAAATATGCTCGCCACAAAACAACAAAATAATCGAAACTTTACGCGCTCAGCGTACACATAACATGACGAAATATAACCATGGAAATCACAATTACAAACAAAATCAGTCATTCATCCATCTCACATTCAAGCTTTGGTCCACGGTGATATTATTAAATAAATTTATCGAATCCTATCTCTAGATTTTTAGTTTTGAATTTTATTTGAAATATGAGAGCTTCTCTCGATGACCATATCAGA
Organism: Anabrus simplex; assembly: GCF_040414725.1. Taxonomy (NCBI): domain Eukaryota; kingdom Metazoa; phylum Arthropoda; class Insecta; order Orthoptera; family Tettigoniidae; genus Anabrus; species Anabrus simplex. Next base: position 444,435,310 of record NC_090268.1, on the reverse strand, counting down.
CAAGGGCTACCATTACGATCGTCTGACGTGTGATTGTGACAGGATTATCACTTTTCCAACGAAATAGATTCCACAACGATGTTCCAGGATAATTTTACAGTAGAAATCGTCACTAAAAATTCCATAGAACTGCCTACAGTCACAGATAAATAAACATTCGCGCATGCGGTCTATGAGTTACGACTACGTTATTTTTAATCTCTTATTATCTCAAATTATTGATCAACATGTGCTGCGTAAGAAGAAATTGTGTTCAAAAACACACTCTCTTCCTTAACTGACTCATGTAATGGACACACAAATAAAATCCTATCTTAAGATCCATTTACAAGTCTCGAAAAATACCAATAACAGTAAATGCAAAATTTGTGGACATTCAAACCACGACCAATATTCCAGGCCAACATCTACCTCAATATAGCACACATTAATCACTTATAAGCACAGCAATAATTACACTCATGACCTTTAAACATTCTATTAGACCGTAATAATGCCAATTATTATTATTATTATTATTATTATTATTATTATTATTATTATTATTATTATTATTATTATACGCGCGCGGTCGCGTCATCGCAGGCTATGGTTTAACGAAATCATAGATGACTCTATTCTATCTCGAATCTATGGTAAACCACAAAACATCAAGGGAAAATCCTAAATTCACAGAACACGTCGATATTCTGTCCCAAATAATTCAGAAGTTATTCCATCATTAATTTATAAATTAATAACTATTATCGCGTGGGTCAAATATTTTTAACACTTCCCTAGACTTATCATGGGACAGTGAGAACATGTCACGAAGCACTCACTCAAATAGAACAAATTATAGGTCCCAATTACACTCTCACACACATCAAATCTACCAACACCAGTGAAAGAAGAGTGAAATTCCTAACTACAAAGACTATTAGAAATGATTTCAAATATTCAAGCAAGGACTACGTCTACATAATGATTACAACAGAAAATAGAGAAAAGTATAATTTAAAATCTTAGCTGTAGTAGACTTGGCTTCTGGACTCGGTTGATGATCAGTGAATATTTAACCAAACTCCATCTCCGATGTTATTCTCTCCCGGGCTGAATTATGCCTCACATTTTAATGATACATGGCTGCAGCAGGCGAGGACTTAGGACAAATACAAACTCCGTCGTAATGCTGAAATTCCATTCTTCCAAAGTATTTCAGGACTGCTAGGAATCTTGCGTCTTCTGGTGAAAGCTGAAACTAAAAGATTTGTCTTAGAAATAATTCCTGACACACACTCGATTCTTCAAGATGGCACAGTTTTTACCTACTTTAAAAATTTCTTCAGATTTATAAATTTAAAGAAATCTGAACTGCTGCGTTTCCGATATTTCGGCGTCACAAAATTTCCTCAGAAGCAGAAAATTTATCGTCCTTCCTCAATGAATGCTGGTAATATTCCACGTCGGATACGTCGTTTCCAATAACACATGTGCTCATACAATTATTCCCGTAGACAACTGAGCAACTGAGCAAATTAGCAGAACAGAATGAGCCGAATGCAAATGAGCAAAGAGAAAGATTTCCCCAAGTACATGGGTATTTATTTTTTCAAGACTTAGGTGTGTTTGTTAATTAATTTTTATTGGCTGAGATTTTGCGATCGGGCTAACCTTGCGGTCCAATTGGTTAAATATCATGACGTCAAAATCTCAAAGTATTGATCGCTTTTAATCTGGTCGAGTTCCTGTCCACGTGCCACCCGTCTGATGTCTCAACAAGGCACAAAAAAAAACCCAGACTCGCTTACACGGCACGGGAAAAACCTGTTTCCTGCTGGCTATCAGATAGTGCAGAGTTGAACTCACCTTCCTGGACGACAATTTTATGCATGGTTCCACTCAAGTAATAAAATATTCTTTTCACACAAACCAATAACCAATTTTCAAGGGTGCATATTCTCCCGTGGCTGAAAAAATGATTTGATGGGCAGATTAAATCATTATTATCTGGAAATATAATTAACATGTCCCTTGAAAATTTTGAAGTACAGTTATGTGTCACACTATTCCATAATTATTCCAGATGACGTTCCAGCACGTAGCCTACTATTGTCCAGTTCCAGCGCAGCACAAAGCAAGCGTAATTTACTCATGGCGGAATCTTGTAACTCCTGACATTCTTTACATACTTCTTCCGTCATATCGACCTGCGTTGAAGCATGAAGGTAGATTGGATCCTCATCTTCGTTCCATGGCGTTTCTTCTTCAAAGATGACGTTTATTTGATTTATAGCAGGTTGTTTAGGACAGTTATAACTCTTCAAATTTGAACCATTATGAACTCCTTCATATGATTGATCAAGACTTTGTATGCGATAGGCATTGTTCCCATATACTTTAATAATTTTGTACGGCCCAATAAATAACGGTGCAAACTTGGCATAAAATTTACTTGTGGTTTCTGAGGAAGCTGGTTTCTTGAGTAACACAAGCTCATGTAATTTTAATGGACGACGAAACTTCTTGTTTCTGACACGTCTTTGCCTTCTCTCAGCTTGTTCCCTTTTCCTTATCAGTTCCCTGAGCTGAATTCACCTTCTGATTTATAAGATCCAAGGGATGTGTTCTATTTTCGCCCTCTTCAATGATGTCATCCAGAACCTGATGAATTTCTTCTAAGGCCTCATGGTCTTCTTTCTCCCTCGATGTTAAGGCGCAATTTATGTGGAACACCTCTTGGTCGGTTACATCAACAGGATTCATGACTGCAGTTTCTGAAAATTCCTCCAGACGAAATACTATTTGGTTGGAGTCCAAACTAATGTCTGCGTGGTATGATGTAAGAAAGTCCATTCCAAGAATGATATTAAATTTGATATTTGTCATAGCCAAAAATATATTAGGGAACTTGGTGTTTCCGATTTCCACATCGAGAAATGTCTGCTGCTTACAAGTTACAATCTTGTCAGGGATAATTCCTTTAATTTTAACATGTGAGACTGGAATGATGGGTATTTCATGCCTTTCTCTCAAGTCATTCATAAATGATGTTGATATTACACTAATAGTGGAGCCGGTGTCAACTAAGCATTTAACTCTCACGCCACAAACTCTAGCTAATATTATTGGTAATGTCCTTGCATTATTTCTACTAGTCTCAAGATTTTCTTCTAACAAATCATCAGATTTAGTAACCCATGAATCAATCTGAACTACAATCCATTCCTTCGGGACCTCTGAATTACAAGAGTTAGGATTCGTACTATCATTTTCTAGTTGGATGGATTTTTTTTTTAATAGCCCCTTGGCTATAATCTTCCTTTTCATAGCGCTGACGATTCTCTTCTTGCTTAGCTCTTTGGTATTCTAAGCTTTCTGCTCCTACTATATCTGGGTTCACGTCCTGGTCTTGAATCGCGTGACGCCACTTGCATTTTTCTTGATTTTCTTTGCGTAATTCCTGGATGTATTTCTCTCTCTCTTCTTGTCTCCAGTTTCTTTTTCTTCCTCCCGTATAGTTAGTTTCACTATTTCTTCTCCACCTTCCTCGAATATTTTCGTAGGGTCTGCGTCGTACATTCCTTCGGTAATAATCTCTCTCCTCGTCACTTCTGTGTCCTGACCTTGGAGAACGGTCTCTCGGTGACATTTCCTTTGTAGTTCGACCGCTAGGTCTCCCTTGGTTGAACGAAATTCCACTGTCGGCTCGGATGACTGTAGCTTGCAACACCTGTTGTTCTTGACCTAGGTTACGTCGTGGTTGTTCTCTCGAAGTTAAATCGATTTGTCGAAGCACGGCTTCAGCCTGAATTGCGGTCTGCGCGTTCGAAGCAATCATTATACGTTGAATGTCCGCTGGAAGTTGCCTTATTATTACACGGACTACTTCAACTTCTGGGGGTGGCATATCAAGCTCCTTTAGTTTACGTAATTGAGCTGAGAAATAATCAGCGTAGCGTGTGGGCGTAGAAGAAGCGTACCTCTTAGCGTAGAGTTCTGTTTTTAAATTATGCTGTAAGTCACTGTTCCAATATCTCTCCAGAAATGCCTTCTTAAACCCTTCAAAATCTTCAAATGAATACTTGAACGCTTCATACCATGTTAATACTGAATTCTCCAAATAGCGTTCAGTCACCCTTAGTTGGCGTTCAGGAGGTATTTTATTATCTCTAAAGTATTCCTGAAGTTCACGAATGAAGCTTTTAGGAGTAACGCCTTTAACATTATTGAACTTCTTTGGCTGTTCCTCATGAAGTTTAATAATATTAACAATTTGAGTCTGACCTGAAACATTTGCTGAATTTATCCCACTACTGTCCTGATTTATGTAAGGATTGGTGTTATTTATGGGATTAGCCGTGTCCATCCTATTATCTACTTTTGGAGTTGAAGACGGGACTTCACCAGACATCCGCTTCTCCAATTGACCTTGCCTTTCCAGTAATGTTGAAGTGACAATATTATGACTCTCACCCTGAAGTTTGATTATCTTAAGCTCTTCAACAAGTTCCTTAATTCCGTCCTGAAGTTCACGCTTCGATGCTTCGGACGCAGCTTTTACTTCGCTAATTTCCTTGTCCATTTCCATTTTTATTTCTTTAAGACCTGTCTGTGTCTCTTCAATAGTCTCATAGAAATATTCTAGCCTTTCTGACGTGGTTACTTGGGAAACTTTTATTTCTGCTATGACTCCCTTTTCCACTTGTTTCAAAGTTTCGCAAAGGCCGGTAAACTTTTTACTCCACTTCTGCTTTAGTTGCTGTAAGGTCCTCTGCATTGTCCACAATTTTCTCCTCAATATTCTGAAAGTTTTTCTCCACCTCATTTTTGTATTTATCAAGCCCCTGTAGTACGTCTGTCTGCACTTTAGCGAGTCTCTCACTAACTTCGTTCGACATCTCAGCTAACGAACTTGTAATACCCGCCTGTATTTCACCTTTAAAGTCTGAGAAGTTCTGTTTAACCGCTACAAGCTCACTTTGAATGGATGCTATTTTCCCATTAAATAATTTCACATCCGTGTGCAGTTTATTAATGTTTTCGTCCGTCCTATTCTGTATTTCTTCCAAAGCACTTTTAAGATCGGATTTAAATTTATCCTGACCCTCGTTCAGTTCTAATTTCAGTTTTTCATTATTCTCACTAAGATCCTGTTTCAATTCCTGTTTTAATTTATCACTGTTCTCGGTCAATCTAAGCTCAAATTTAGCCTGATTTTCACTAAGGTCCTGTTTCAATCGCTCCTGATTTTCACTAAGTTCCTGTTTTAATTTATCACTGTTCTCGGTCAGTCTAAGCTCAAGTTTAGCTTGATTTTCACTAAGGTCCTGTTTCAAGCTATCTTTCAAACTTCCTAACGCATTCTCCAAAAATGCACGCCATTCATCCATAATAACAATAAACTTTTCAAAGAAACGGCAGTTCAGACCTCGGGGAGAATAATATCAGAGTATAAACCAGAGTCCAGTTCCACGTCTACTAATGAATTAAGCTCACCTCCTTAGGGGAAGATTTGTATATCATTTCAATAATATTTAACTATTAAAATCCGAAATGTTGCGCAAATGCAGTCGCATAAAAAATATGAAATTTTCCTAATCTCCAAGATTTTGTTTCAATCATTCAACATGGCCCTTCCTAACCTTAACTAAAGTGCGCTCTGCCACAGAGATCTGGGCTAATAAATGTTATCAAATAACCCAAAAATCCTATTGTCGCCGCATCTTGCTTATGTCCAAATTTTGGACTACAAGATCGAGTCCTTAGATTGGCGTCGCTGATGAAATTCGGGCCAAGCACGTTACGGGCGCCAAATTTGTACTACCTGCCCCCGTTTTGCCGGGCAGCTCAGCCGGTAAGCAAAAGTTCCCAGAGGCGGAACGTTCGCTTACAGGCGACGCTAAATTATAGAGGGCAGGGACAATCTAAGGACTGACGACAAATGAAAACACTAAAAAGAAATGGGTTTTAACATTTATTAAATAAAATATTAGCACTTTCCAGAGTCAATAAATATTTTCCAAAATCTTGAAATAAATTATTTATCTCTTCCCTGCTGGAAATTCCCCACAGTTCTCCATTATATTTCATTCTGTAAAAATACGAAATTAAGTCTTAGTAAATCGTCCTAAGAAATTAAATAAATTATTATTTGAGAAAATCCTATCTCAAACTATCAAAATTCTGAATTATATCTTTCTGTTAAGTTATCATTTAAATTAACAAATCTCTGCGATTCATTTTACTGTGAGTCAAAATTCTAACTCACCCGAAAAATCCAATAACTCATTTCTGTTAATTAAATATTATTTCAATTAATTATTTAAGCTTCAAATTATATCATAAAAATATTTTGAACTCCAATATCCAACTCATTTAACTCTTATTTTTATGTCAATTGTCCTAGTGTTGTGCACAACTCACAATAAAGACTTAAATTTCTCGCATTGTAGCGTTAAACATATTACATTTTGTGAGCTTAGTTCATTGACGCGATCCTTGCTTAAGTATTTTCCCTCGAAGCAAAGATCCTAATCTATCTTATTCCGTCTCAAAATCACTTAAAGATTCATAATTGAGCCAAATATGCTCGCCACAAAACAACAAAATAATCGAAACTTTACGCGCTCAGCGTACACATAACATGACGAAATATAACCATGGAAATCACAATTACAAACAAAATCAGTCATTCATCCATCTCACATTCAAGCTTTGGTCCACGGTGATATTATTAAATAAATTTATCGAATCCTATCTCTAGATTTTTAGTTTTGAATTTTATTTGAAATATGAGAGCTTCTCTCGATGACCATATCAGACAAGGGCTACCATTACGATCGTCTGACGTGTGATTGTGACAGGATTATCACTTTTCCAACGAAATAGATTCCACAACGATGTTCCAGGATAATTTTACAGTAGAAATCGTCACTAAAAATTCCATAGAACTGCCTACAGTCACAGATAAATAAACATTCGCGCATGCGGTCTATGAGTCACGACTACGTTATTTTTAATCTCTTATTATCTCAAATTATTGATCAACATGTGCTGCGTAAGAAGAAATTGTGTTCAAAAACACACTCTCTTCCTTAACTGACTCATGTAATGGACACACAAATAAAATCCTATCTTAAGATCCATTTACAAGTCTCGAAAAATACCAATAACAGTAAATGCAAAATTTGTGGACATTCAAACCACGACCAATATTCCAGGCCAACATCTACCTCAATATAGCACACATTAATCACTTATAAGCACAGCAATAATTACACTCATGACCTTTAAACATTCTATTAGACCGTAATAATGCCAATTATTATTATTATTATTATTATTATTATTATTATTATTATTATTATTATTATTATTATTATACGCGCGCGGTCGCGTCATCGCAGGCTATGGTTTAATGAAATCATAGATGACTCTATTCTATCTCGAATCTATGGTAAACCACAAAACATCAAGGGAAAATCCTAAATTCACAGAACACGTCGATATTCTGTCCCAAATAATTCAGAAGTTATTCCATCATTAATTTATAAATTAATAACTATTATCGCGTGGGTCAAATATTTTTAACACTTCCCTAGACTTATCATGGGACAGTGAGAACATGTCACGAAGCACTCACTCAAATAGAACAAATTATAGGTCCCAATTACACTCTCACACACATCAAATCTACCAACACCAGTGAAAGAAGAGTGAAATTCCTAACTACAAAGACTATTAGAAATGATTTCAAATATTCAAGCAAGGACTACGTCTACATAATGATTACAACAGAAAATAGAGAAAAGTATAATTTAAAATCTTAGCTGTAGTAGACTTGGCTTCTGGACTCGGTTGATGATCAGTGAATATTTAACCAAACTCCATCTCCGATGTTATTCTCTCCCGGGCTGAATTATGCCTCACATTTTAATGATACATGGCTGCAGCAGGCGAGGACTTAGGACAAATACAAACTCCGTCGTAATGCTGAAATTCCATTCTTCCAAAGTATTTCAGGACTGCTAGGAATCTTGCGTCTTCTGGTGAAAGCTGAAACTAAAAGATTTGTCTTAGAAATAATTCCTGACACACACTCGATTCTTCAAGATGGCACAGTTTTTACCTACTTTAAAAATTTCTTCAGATTTATAAATTTAAAGAAATCTGAACTGCTGCGTTTCCGATATTTCGGCGTCACAAAATTTCCTCAGAAGCAGAAAATTTATCGTCCTTCCTCAATGAATGCTGGTAATATTCCACGTCGGATACGTCGTTTCCAATAACACATGTGCTCATACAATTATTCCCGTAGACAACTGAGCAACTGAGCAAATTAGCAGAACAGAATGAGCCGAATGCAAATGAGCAAAGAGAAAGATTTCCCCAAGTACATGGGTATTTATTTTTTCAAGACGTAGGTGTGTTTGTTAATTAATTTTTATTGGCTGAGATTTTGCGATCGGGCTAACCTTGCGGTCCAATTGGTTAAATATCATGACGTCAAAATCTCAAAGTATTGATCGCTTTTAATCTGGTCGAGTTCCTGTCCACGTGCCACCCGTCTGATGTCTTCAACAAGGCACAAAAAAAAACCCAGACTCGCTTACACGGCACGGGAAAAACCTGTTTCCTGCTGGCTATCAGATAGTGCAGAGTTGAACTCACCTTCCTGGACGACAATTTTATGCATGGTTCCACTCAAGTAATAAAATATTCTTTCCACACAAACCAATAACCAATTTTCAAGGGTGCAGTATTCAGTTACAGGATCCATAGAATCCATAAACTTTTGAAGTTCCGATTCAACCTCTCTGCATAAGAAGGATTTGGGTAGTAAGGAATAGTGGTGACATGGGAAATGCCCAACTCAAACAGATACCTTTTGAAAGAGTTACTGGTGAAGGAACTAGCGTTGTCAGATACTAAGAACTTAGGTGGACCAAATGATGCGAAGATGGAATTTAGACAGGAGATAGAGGTACGTGAATTAGTGGACCTGGTGGGGAAGATCCAACAGAACCGGGAGAAGGCATCTATACAGACAAAAATGTGGGTGTTTCCCAAGGAAGATCGGGGGAGGGGACCTACGAAATCTATGAACAGTCGCTCCATGGGGCGCGACGCTTGTGATGAAGACAATAACCCCACCCGATTATTCAAATTAGGTTTGCTGATGGCGCAAGATTTACAAGATTTGACCATGTTCCTGATATCGCTATCCATTTTCTTCCAAACAAAGAATTGAATGATTTTCAGACGAGTTGTGAAATTTCATAGATGACCGCCAAGGGGTGAACAGTGGTAATATCTGAAAATGACAGGTACCAGAACTTTTGGAACAACAATTTTGGAATTATGGTCCTTACAACAGAGAACACCCTTAGATAAGGAGTAAGGTTTTACTTCGATCCCGCTACTGATTGTGTCAATGATCCTTTTCAGATCCCGATCAGTTTTTTGATGATCTCCAATTTCTTGGTACAGCAACGGGGAATCGGTGAGGATGGCACTAACTCCAACGGTATTAACAGCAAGCTCATCGACACACGGGTTGGCTTCCGCACAAGGATTACCTTCAAACATCCTGCTCAAGCCATCGGCAATGACGTTCTCTGACCCACGAATGTGGCGAACATTGAAATTAAAGGATGAGATCCGTAATGCCCATCTAGTTATCCTACCGGTCCTTTTTGGTCGGTTCAACACCCAAGAAAGAGCCTGATTATCGGTCTCCAGATCAAAGTTGACGTTTTCAATGAATGATCGAAATTTTTCCAGTGGAAACAGCACAGCTAGACACTCTAGTTCATAAATGGAGTACTTAGATTCCAGATCATTGAGGACCCTGGATACGTAGGCCACCGGCCTACGCCCATCTTCATGTTCTTGTAACAGAACGCCAGCAATAGCGCGCCCGGAGGCATCAGTTTGGACAATGAAACGCTTCTCAAAATCAGGAATAGCTAACAAAGGTGCATTAGTCAATGCGACCTTCATTGAATTGAAAGCTTCCTCCTGGGCTTTACCCCAAGTAAATTTCACATTCTTTCTCCTAAGGTCGTTCAACGGGGCAGCCACCTCAGCAAAGTTAGGGATGAATTTTCTAAAAAAAATTGACCATACCAATGAATCGAGCAACGCCCTTGACATCTTTGGGAGGTGGAAAATCCCTAATGGCTTGAGTTCTGGAATGATCTATGGAAACGCCTTCAGAAGAAACTACATGTCCCAAGAAAGACATGCTGGGTCTGGCGAAAGCTACCTTTGATAACTTCACTGTAAGGCCGGCTTTCTTTAACCGTAGCAATACCTCCCTGACGTGCACCATATGTTCCTCAAAGGAATTCGAAGAAATTACCAAATCGTCCAGGTAATTAAAGACATAGTTGAACTTAATGTCAGAGAGAATGGAATTTAGCAACCTCGACAACACGGCTGCTCCACAACTGAGCCCGAACGGAAGTCTGAGGAACTCATACAAGTTCCAGTCGGTGATGAAGGCAGTGAGGGGAATTGATCTCTTCGATAAAGGCACTTGGTAATATGCCTGGTTCAAATCCAGGACAGTGAAAAATTTCGCAACCGAGAACCATCCAAAACAAGTATGAAGGTCGGGTAGAGGAATAGATTGGAGTACAATCTTACTATTTAGGGCCCTATAGTGAATCACAGCTCGATAACCACCAGAAGGTTTGGGTACCAAGAACACAGGGGACGCGTACGGAAAAGTGGAAGGTCTGATCACTCCGTCTCTCTCCATTTGCTCAACAATTTTCTTTAGTTCCAACATACGGGGTGGGGAAAGGCGGTAATGAGGGGATCGAACAGTCTGCAGGTCAGACAACTCGATATCATACTCGAGTACGTCGGTCAAGCCAAACTTGCTAGTGAACACATCGGGAAATTCCTTGCAAAGATCACGAACTTGCCGTGCTTCGGCATCTCCTAAATGATTCAGGTCAAGCCGATCAATGTCACTAGACTCATCTGACTCAGGGTAACCCGCACACAAAACTTTAGGCATTTTCAAGGGAACGTTAATCAATTCAAATTTCAGGTCAGGTGAAAATTTAAAAAAGAAATTTCGACACTGAGGATCCAAAATAACACCGGCCCAAGATAGAAAATTGGTACCCAGAATAATGTTACATGATAAATTGGATGTCACCAAGCACTTGATCTTCCAAGTGAAATTCCCAATCCTCAACTTGACCTTCACAGTACCCAAAATATTTAAAAACTGACAATTAGCCGAAACGCATCTGAGATTAGTGGGTTTTATTTCCGGAAGTTTACACGAGGATTTCTTTTGACAATACCAGGCATAATTCATCAAACATACTACGCTTCCAGTATCGAGAAGGGCATCTACAGGTTCATTATTGACCTCGACAAACGTGCAAGTACCAGAGGAGGGGGCATGAGCAGAAATACTATTGCACATGGGGGGACACACCGGTTTTTTACGAGATTCAGGGTTTACAAACTTAGTATGGGCAGACCTTGCCTTTCCCTTTCTAGTCATTGAGTACCATTTCTGTCTACCAAGGGGCAATTTTTTATAACATGATGTCTAGAGCCACAGGAATAGCAAGCGCCTGGACCACGTCTAACGTCAGGACAGGAATTTCTTAGATCATTTCGGGTCCCACAGTTGTAACATTTACGGGCATTCACTACTTTAGGTGTTGACGGAAGGACGGGACAATTGGTAGTAGTAGGGGGAGGGAAATTCACAGGTCTAGAGGCATCCCCATGTTTGACATCTTCAGCAAAGGAACAGGCCTCTTCCAATTCTTGAAAGGTAGTAGGGCAACGGGTTAAGGAAAGATAGGTGCGATACGCAGGAGATATTCCTTTTAAAATTCTAGAGAGCATTTCACTTTCTGGCACAGAAATTCTAAAAACCTTGCAAAAGAATCGCAGATCTAGCACATAAGTTAGCAGTTTCTCATGCAGGAACTGGGTTCGGAAACAGTGTTGGGGCACAAGACTTTGGAGAGCAAGAGAGGGAATAACTTTGGAAAGGACAAGTTCATGAAAGGTGCTAATCGATAAATTTTTAGAGATAGCTTCAGAAATTTCTCTCTTTAGAATCCCTTACCAATGAGGGAAGAGGGCGCGGAAAATCCCCAAATCATAGACTGAGTACACATTACCCGTCTCAGTCAACTCCACCAGAAACCGTAGGAATCGAATATACTCGTCGATAGAATTTACAGAAAAGCACTTCACTCCGCGAAAAACTTCCTTTAAACAGTTAGGCGACGACGCCGAATTTAGCTTAGAGACTAAGCTTTCCAGTAAAGGAGCTGTCACACAACACGGACCTTGGGCATGGGACGAGGACGCAATTTGGTGGGAAGGGACACTCAGAGTAGGTACAGTAGGGTTAAGACCAGTAGAAATAGAACAATTCTCCATATCTCTGTTAATTAACAGCAAATCTAAATCAGAGGTGATGCCAGAAACCACCGTTAACAATCTAGCACATTCTGACACAAAAACAGAATCAGGCTTAATGGATAATATATCCTGAATTCGGCCCGAGTAGTGGTCAGCTCTGGCCCTCAGCCGGTTTAATTGGGCTTTGGACGGAGGCAATTCAATAAATTATTCACGAATAATGTTAATTTCGTTAAGATTCTCACAGATTAAGTTAATTTACTCACCCACTCGACTCCTGTCAATAGAAAATAAGTTAATGGGGACCTGGGAGTTGGCTGATAGCAAGGCAGCGCATTCAGTGACAGTACGGGCAGGTTCAAGGCCACGAATGGAGAACTCGTACTCCAATTCGGCACGACGCAGGAAGGAGGGGTTCGTAACGGCACGCGCCATGGTAGAAAACATGGAACAAAATAATTAAAAAAATTACACAAGATCCTTGCACTCCCTTTCACAATAGTTATTGACAAAACACCTTTAGTTTCTTAGTCTTTGATTTCCATCCACCAACATTCACTACAGCACTGCACCAAGCAAGGGTAGGAGGGGAGGAAAGTTAGGCTGCACAAGGCAGAAACAACTGAGATTAGGCAGCAGAGCAACAACAACAACAACAACAGCAACAAGTCTGCTACCACTCTCACCGGGTTCAGAACAACAGTGGAACAACAAAACAACCACCGCTCTGATACCACTCTAACTGGCACCACCCTCTAGGTCCCCGGTACTACCTAGGGATGATGGGTCAATAACCTTACCCACCAGAGTGAGAAGAGAAGGGAGAGGAAAAAGGACAGAGAGAGGGAGAGAAAGAGAGAGAGATAGATAGATATAAAGAGAGAGGTAGAGACCCTGGTGAGAAGGTTGCTAGCGTGTCCGCCCCAAAATATGAGTTTAAGCGAACACGAGGGAGCACGATGGGCACAAGAAAAACGACAACAAAGGTCCGAGCACAATAAAATAACAAGAAACCATAGAAATTACCAAAGGATGAAGTTACCACACTTACCGGAAGCAGCGGAGGAAGACGACTTAAGGCCGTGGAAGCTAATACTCAAGAAAATCGGTGACAGTGCTCCACCGAACGTGGCGAATGAAAACCAACACTTAAATGGAATTTAAGGACTTTAATTGAAAGGTAAATTGGAGGTAACAAATAAAATCTTTAAGCTGAGAAAACCTATGTTTATTTTAAAAGGTAAAACCATAATCAGTATATAAATCCACGTAAGTTGAAAAGGGGGAAAAGTAAATAACAATTAATAAAATGAATCAGAAAATACCAGGTATAGTTTGAAAAAAAATTAATTCATTAGTAATCAACAATTAAGGAAAATAGATATTCTTTAACAGATAATAAATTATAATTATTGTGAAAACAACAAAAGAAATGAAAAGGATGACCTCCGTACCCTAATGCGAATTGAAAACAACAGGAAACAAGTTGACCTCCTTACATAAATATTACCTTGAATAAGGTTAAAATAAAATGTGATCGATCACGGATGATTAATTAATTTAAAAAAATACCATACTCAGTTAACAAGGTTTTCAGTTAAATTGATTTTCAACGCGGCCGCTTCACATGATTACCATACTTAAATCGTTCAATTTCTAACGAGGACACTTTCCAAGACATATAAAAATTTTACGTAGCAATACAGAACCACCCGGGCCAAGAAAAGGTAACACAACATTAAAGGGTGGCCAAAATTAATTAATTAATTAACTTTTAAAACAGTAAACGATACACTCAACTCAGAAATATATAATTCAAGATCCACACAGGCTCCATGCGCCAGACTACATCAAAATCCCGACAACAATACCCACACAAAACCGTTGCCAAGGTAACAACCAAACAAAAACAACGCCTCCAAAAAACAAGGAGGAAAACCGGCAAGAGAAATTAATTCACAGAAAACCCCCGGAGGGGGGAAGAAAACATACCCAACGAAGGGGAAAACAGATCACAGGAAGGCAAACAGAAACCCCAAAGAAAGTTAAGCCCGCTATCTTGGAGACTGTACCTTGGTTCACAAGGAAAGTTGCAATTTAAGGTGCCAAAAGAACTCATTTTAATTTTAAATTAAATATCCCAATTCAGTTCACTGTGGACCTTCCACATTAATGTGATTAGTTACCGAAACTGTTTTTCAGACTTTCATAACCACACACGCCAATAAATACCAATTTAACGACGAAGTTTAAATCATTATTATTATTATTATTATCATCATTATCATCATATTTCCTGAAATCGCCGAAAATACCAAAATCCTCTTCTGGACGACACTTAAGACGTTTCAAACACTGGTACATACCTTTGGTGGTGAAGAAATTGTGAGAAATCCTAACCTGGCCATTGTTGAAAAAGAATGCAGTCACGCGGCCAGCAACCAAGACCTTGTTAGCAAGAATCCAGGAGAAATATAGTTGCAAAAATATAATCGGAGGAAATGGTAGGAGGTCTCCAACTAGTTCTACGGGGGAACATCCCCGTTAATGACATAATTACGGTGGTTTAAAGATGATCCACCACTCCATGGCGTAGCACACAATCACACTCACGTTCATGATGGCTGCCCCAAGCGAACTGGCTCTCGCGTCAGAAGCGAGGTGGAGGCAAGTCTCTAGGTAGCAGGCGGGCGCATGCGCAGTTACGCGCAACCACACGAAGCCAGGGCAATGGCGAGCAGCATACATTAGCTTAAAAAGGTATATTGGCGAAAAGCCGATTGACACAGATTTTCCATGGCACAAGACCAGTCCAAAAAGGTAATAAGGGGAGGCTCACACTACTTAATATTGTCTCAGCTCTGCTAACACTCTAACCGGCACCACCCTCTAGGTCCCCGGTACGACCTAGGGATGATGGGTCAATAACCTTACCCACCAGAGTGAGAAGAGAAGAGTGAGGAAAAAGGACAGAGAGAGGGAGAGAAAGAGAGAGATAGATAGATATAAAGAGAGAGGTAGAGACCTTGGTGAGAAGGTTGCTAGCGTGTGCGCCCCAAAATAGGAGTTTAAGCGAACACGAGAGAGAACGATGGGCACAAGAAAAACAACAACAAAGGTCCGAGCACAATAAAACAACAAGAAACCATAGAAATTACCAAAGGATGAAGTTACCACACTTACCGGAAGCAGCGGAGGAAGACGACTAAAGGCCGTGGAAGCTAATACTCAAGGGAATCGGTGACAGTGTTCCACCGAACGTGGCGAATGAAAACCAACACTTAAATGGAATTAAAGAACTTTAATTGAAAGGTAAATTGGAGGTAACAAATTAAATCTTTAAGCTGAGAAAACCTATGTTTATTTTTAAAAGTAAAACCATAATCAGTAAATAAATCAAACGTAAAGTTGAAAAGGGGGGGAAAGTAAATAACAATTAATAAAGTTAATCAGAAAATACCAGGTATAGTTTGAAAAAAAAATTAATTCATTAGTAATCAACAATTAAGGAAAATAGATATTCTTTAACAGATAATAAATTATAATTATTATGAAAACAACAAAGGAAGGAAAAGGATGACCTCCGTACCCTAAGTGATTTGAAAACAACGGAAAACAAGTTGACCTCCTTACATAAATACTACCTTGAATAAGGTTAAAATAAAATGTGATCGATCACGGATAATTAATTAATTAAAAATACCATACTCAGTTAACAAGGTTTTCAGTTAAATTGATTTTCAACGCGGCCGCTTCTCATGATTACCATAATTAAATCGTTCAATTTCCACCGAGGACAGTTTCCAAGACATATAGAAATTTTACTTAGCAATACAGAACCACCCGGGCCAAGAAAAGGTAACACAACATTAAAGGGTGGCCAAAATTAATTAATTAACTTTTAAAACAGTAAACGATACACTCAACTCAGAAATATATAATTCAAGATCCACACAGGCTCCATGCGCCAGACTACATCAAAATCCCGACAACAATACACACACAAAACCGTTGCCAAGGTGACAACCAAACAAAAGCAACGCCTCCAAAAAACAAGGAGGAAAACCGGCAAGAGAAATTAATTCACAGAAAACCCCGGGGGGGGGGGGGAAGAAAACATACCCAACGAAGGGGAAAACAAATCACAGGAAGGCAAACAGAAACCCCAAAGAACGTTAAGCCCGCTATCTTGGAGACTGTACCTTGGTTCACAAGGAAAGTTACAATTTAAAGTGCCAAAAAAACTCATTTTAATTTTAAATTAAATATCCCAATTCAGTTCACTGTGGACCTTCCATATTAATGCGATTAGTTGCCGAAACTGTTTTTCAGACTTTCATAAGCGCACACGCCAATAAGTACCAATTTAACGAGGAAGTTTAAATCATTATTATTATTATTATTATTATTATCATCATATTTCCTGAAATCGCCGAAAATACCAAAATCCTCTTCTGGACGACGCTTAAGACGTTTCAAACACTGGTACATACCTTTGGTGGTGAAGAAATTGTGAGAAATCCAAACCTGGCCATTGTTGAAAAAGAATGCAGTCACTCGGCCAGCAACCAAGGCCTTGTTAGCAAGAATCCAGGAGAAATATAGTTGCAAAAATATAATCGGAGGAAATGGTAGGAGGTCTCCAACAAGTTCTGCGGGGGAAAATCCCCGTTAATGAAATAATTACGGCGGTTTAAAGATGATCCACCACTCCATGGCGTAGCACCCAATCACACTCACGTTCATGATGGCTGCCCCAAGCGAACTGGCTCTCGCGTCAGAAGCGAGGTGGGGGCAAGTCTCTTGGTAGCAGGCGGGCGCATGCCCAGTTACGCACAACCACACGAAGCCAGGACAATGGCGCGCAGCATACATTAGCTTAAAAACGTATATTGGCGAAAAGCCGATTGACACAGATTTTCCATGGCACAAGACCAGTCCAAAAAGGTTATAAAGGGAGGCTCACACTACTTAATATTGTCTCATAATAATAACCAACATTATACAGTGTTTTATTTTTGCAGGAATGTGCACTCGTTTGGAAATAACGCTACGAATTTGCATGCTACCGGACCGGCATTGCTCGGATTTGACTACGTGTTGTTGGCACCACTGGCTTCACGTGAAAAATTCAAACATATTTGCCTTTTTCTCGCAATCTCCCTTCTCTATCTCTGTCTCGCTTGGAAAAGCGATATCCGGGGTCTCCACGAGCAAGTTCAAAATAAAGCTTCCTTCTCGCTGGAGCTCACATGAGTAACCGCAAAGACTACACATTGTGCTCCGGGGTTCACCTTCCGCTAAGACACGGAATTCGAACTCTGCTTGGTGTTGTACTAAATATTCCTGTAACGTAAAATGATGACATTTGGAACGTAATTCAGAGATATGTTTCAATAACAAGTGTGTTTAGTGTGCTTTGCTCAGAATTTAAAAAGGATTGTAGTTCTGTATCGGACGTGCCAGCGGTAACAAGGAAATGCACTGTTTAATGTTCCGTCATCTCTGTCTGTCCAGGCTATAAATAATTTTAATCACGCTGAGTGAAATGGTAGTTTAGGGGAAGGCCTTGAACTTAATTCTCAAATATTTATGTTATTAGTGGTCCTATCGATAAATACTATACCGGGTTGTTCACCAGACGCTTATTTTCTGGGAGATAGGCAGCCAAAATAACACACATAACCTAAAGAAACTTGTCATTTAATTGTATGAGCACCAAATAATTTGAAATTTCTATTTATGATTATAAGACTTTTCCCTACCTGTGTATCATCACTGTAAACTGATCCATGGACTAGGAAAAAACTACTATGTAAATTTTTGGGCCAAATACTAAGAACCATACTGCAAACATGTCATTTATTGAGGCTTGTAATGACACAGGAGCCCGTAATACGACAGAATTAATAGGGTATGCCACCTGCTTTATAATGTAAAGATATTAACTGAACACTGCAAACGATCACTGAAGTCTTTGGCATGGATAGTAACTTTCGAGGTGGAGCTGAGGTTGTACTCAACCTTTAACAAGTCTGATGTATGTTGACTTCGTGGCTGAATCCATTGAGGGCTGGAGCACAAAGTGTGGTAGTTGTAATCCAGCATGAGAAGCATTTTTGAACGAAAGGGGTGCTTCATTTTAGCCGGGATACAATAATCAATAATTTTTGCTATTGGTTATAAGGGGTGTCCGCCTTTGCGGTGTAGGGGTTAGTGTGATTAGCTGCCATCCACGCAGGCACGGGTTCGACTCCCGGCTCTGCAACAAAATTTAAAAATTCTTACGTGACGACGTCAACTGAGCAGAGGTGTGTTCGATTCCCACCTCAGCCATCCTCAAAGTGGTTCTCGGTGGTTTCCCACGTCTCCTCCAGGCAAATGCCGGGATGGTAACAAAGTTAAGACCACGGCCGCTTCATTTCCCCTTCCTTACCTATCTCTTCCAATATTCCCACCCTCAAAAAGTCTCTCTGTTCAGCACAGCAGGTGGTGAAGCCTGGGAGAGGTACTGGTTATCCTCCCTAGTTGTATCTTCCCGACCCAAAGTCTCACGTTCCAGGACATGCCCTTGAAGTGGGAGAGGTGGGATCACTCGCTGAGTCCGGTGGAAAATCCAAACCTGGAGAGTAAACGGATTAAGAAAGAAGAAGGAAACAGATGTTTTAAGTGGTGCGCTCTGGTTTGGCGACTTTCCCCTAAGGATGGGTGTGATGAGGATGGGGAAGGAAATCGGTCTGAGTATTTTATTAAGGTACTGTCTCGGCATTTGCCTAATGGTAAAAATGGGAACCAAGGAAAAATAATTTTCAGGGCCGCCAGTATGGGATTCGAATCCACAACCTCTGAAGTCCAACGCACACGAATAATAATTCATACCTACCAGCTCACATCACAACACTTACACATTTCCTCCCGATATAGCCCTATGAAGAGAAGATTGAATTGTTGCTAATTTATGGAGAAAGTACTGTCGAAATAATATGTATGTCACAACCTCCATAATGGGGAAATTTTAAATGAACACTGTCAAGTATTATTGAAGAATTTGTCACGGATAATCTCTTGCGATGTCGAACGGCCACACTCAGCGAGTGATACTTTAGCGAGCATGGTGAATGCTGTCGTTGTTGCTGAGTCGGTTTAAGGCCCGTGGCGGAAGGGGTTTGAATACCGGTAATGTAGTGGTTCGAATTTAACCTTATGCATGTTTTTTCTTTTGACCGATAGATCTTGCCGTATTTTAACGGACACACGATGTTTATGCACCCTTATCAGGTCACATCGCACCACTTATTCATTCACTCACGATGTATTCCAGTGACGAGTACGTTGATATGGTGCTCATTTAAGGAGAAACAAGGCAGAACGCAGTCCAGTCGCAACGTCTCAGACTGCCGATTACCAATATGTTTCGAAACTTTCAACTGGGACACTTGGAAGGGGTTCTCCTATAGGGGGCGCGTTGACCGTGTGAGCTTGCATCCGGGAGATAGTGGGTTCGAACCCCACAGCCCTGAAGATGGCTTTTCTTAGTCTCCCATTTTCATACAAGGCAAATGCTGGGGATGTACATTGATACAGGTTACGGCAGCTTCCTTCCAACTCCTAGGCCTTTCCTATCCCATCGTCGCCATAAGACCTATCTGTGTCGGTGCGACGTAAAGCCACTACCATAAAATTTCCCGGTCACCTTAAGCAACTAATCACCGAGACATGCCAAGCTGTTACACCTGACAAGTTCCTATGTGCTGAATCTGCATAAACCAAGGTGGTCAACATTTCGAACACTTGTTACACTGAATATGCAGGGTATTCTACATCCTACCTACAGATAATCATGCCGTAGTCCAACCTGGCTACGGATAAAAACGGTCCTTTTAAGGATTAAATAAAAAAATCACCCTTCTGACCAGGATGATATGTGGTCATATTACAGTTACTGTAAACGGCCTTTATCCAAGAAAAGAAGTACGAGCCTCTGAATAGAACCTACCAGCAAACAACCTGGCTCTTACGACAGCAGTCAACCACCTTGGCTACTGAGAACCGCAGTGCATAGCTAGCACGTTGTAGTCATTATAGATACTCCCTGTCCAACCGTAAGCTGGTGTTATTCGCAACTGTGATCGTTTTATACATTCATTTTCCTTTCAGTAATAGAAATAACACTGCCGCTAATGCATTCTACCATAGTAGTATAATAGGACAGTTCTGCCGCCACCTCCTCCTCCGGCTCTCGGGAGAGGCCTCCACTATCCGCGGGAAATTTGAATTTTGGCGCGAGATTTGAATTTGTAAACAAAGCCACGTGCTATTTGACAGCTGTCATCGACAACAACGCATCGCTAACCTCACTGCTGCCATCTTAACGGTCCTAAACCTCAGTGGTATCAACTTAACCTAACTAGCGCGAGATTTGAATCGGTAAACAAAGCCAAGTGTTTTTTGACAGCCACGTGCTTTTTGACAGACAACGCATCGCTAACCTCAGTACTACCATCTTGACGGGCCTAAACCTCAGTAGTACCAACGTAACTTAACTAGCGCGAGATGTGAATCGGTAAACAAAGCCACGTGCTTTTTTGACAACCACGTGCTTTTTGACAGCTATCATCGACAACAACGCATCGCTAACTTCAGTGTTACCACCTTGACGGGCCTAAACCTTAGTGGTACCAACTTAACCTAACCAGCGCGAGATTTGAATCGGTAAACAAATCCACGTGCTTCTTGACAGCTGACATCCGCCATCTTTTATCAACAGAGCACAGTGCTGCCCTCTTAAGCTACTTACCTTTGAAATGTGGTGGCGGATAATTTGAAAAATGCTTTTTGATAGCAGCCATCTTTAATCGACAAAGCACCGTGCTGCACTCTGGTGACAGGCAATTCCCGTGACAGCAGCCATCTTTAATCAACAGAGCACAGCGCTGCAATCTATGTGGTGGCTAAATTTGAAAATTTTCACATGCTCTTGTTTGGAAACAAAGCCACGTGCTTTTTTGACAGCTACCATCCGCCACCTTTAATCAAGAGAGCATCGTGCTGCACTCTCTAGTTGAAATGTGGTGGCGGCAATTTGAAAAATTCCACGTGCTCTCGTTTGGAAACAATGCTACATGCTTATTTGACAGCTACCATCCGCCATGTTTAATAAAGAGAGCACCGTGCTGCACTCTCTAGTTGAAATGTGGTGGCGGCAATTGAAAAATTCCATGTGCTCTTGTTTGGAAACATTGCCACATGCTTATTTGACAGCTGACATCCGCCATCTTTAATCATCAGAGCACAGTGCTGCCCTCTTTAGCTGAAATGTGGTGGCGGATAATTTGAAAAATGCTTTTTGACAGCAGCCATCTTTAATCCATAGAGCACCGTGCTGCCCTCTTTAGCTAGATACTTTTGAAATGTGGTGGCAGGCATTTCCACGTGACAGCAGCCATCTTTAGTCAAGAGAGCACAGTGCTGCCCTCTTTTTGGCGGTGGCAAATTCCACGTGCTTTACAAACTCACGTGCGCAGCTGTCATCCGCCATCTTGCATCACAAACCTCAGTGCTGCACTCTTTAGCTAGATACCTTTGAAATGTGGTGGCGGCAATATGAAAAATTCTATGTGCTCTTGCTTGGAAACAAAGCCACGTGCTTTGTTGACAGCTGTCATCCGCCATCTTTAATCAATAGAGCACTGTGCTGCTATCATGCGGGCAATTTCGTCAGCTGTCATCCGCCATCTTTAATCTACCGAGCACCGTGCTGCCCTCTTTATGACATGTAGTAGCGGCAATTTGAAAAGTTCTGTTAGCTGTCATCCGCCATCTTTAATCAACAGAGCACGTGTGCTGCTATCTTTAGCTAGATACCTTTGAAATGTGGTGGCGGCAAATTGAAAAATTCCACGTGCTCTTCTTTAGTAAACAAACTCACGCGCTTTTTGTCAGCTGTCATCCGCCATCTTACATCGCAAACCTCAATGCTACACTCTTTAGGTACATGCCTTTGAAATATGGTGGCGGATAATTTAAAAAGAAAAATTGTACAGCAGCCATCTCTCGACGCTAATTGCACAAGATAGTGGCTATACATGACTCCTTAAAGGTGCTTATGCAAGATGGCCGCTATACATAGGTTCTTATGAGACGCCCTTGGGATGCTTGCGCAAGATGGCGGTTATACAAGGCTCCTTATGAGACGTCCTAGGGATGCTTGCGCAAAGATGGCGGTTGCTCTTATGAGGCGGCTTAAGGGTCCTTGCACAAGATGGCTGGAGACTCCCTAAGGATGCTTGCGCAAGATGGCGGACGCAAGGTGGCGGCTATACAGGACTCCTTATGAGACGCCTTAAGGGTGCTTGCGCAAGATGGCTGCTGCTCTTATGAAGAAAGCTAGCTTAGAGGCTAACGTGTCATGCTAGTTCGATTCATTAAATTTGGGGCTTAAATATAAAATGTTAAATATCTCGAAAACGGTGCATCGTAGAGCAAAACGGACAAAAATGTTCTGCCCAATACCTCGGTTCGCAGTATGAGGAACATGATAGCATAAGAAAAACATAGTCTAATGATGAGATCAATGGTTCGGTTCCTACTTAGGCCCATTGGTATTGGCTCTGTTTTAGCTTGTACTGAAGCAAGTCTTCGTAACATGATCAGGTCTAGTTATGGTAGAGAGTATAACGAGCCGTGCAGGTTCGATTCATCAAATTTTAGGCTTAAATGCAACATGTTAAATATCTCGAAAACGGTGCATCGTAGAGCAAAACGGACAAACTTTTTCTGCCCAGTACCTCGGTTCGCAGTATGAGGAACATGATAGCATAAGAAAAACATAGTCTAATGATGAGCTCGACGGTTCGATTCTTACTTAGGCTCTTCGGCATTGGCAGCTATCTAATTCTACAAGATGGCGGCTATACATAGCTTCTTATGAGACAGTTTAAGAGCGCTTGCACAAGATGGCTGCTGCTGTTATGAGACGCTCTAGGGGTGCTTGCGCAAGGTAGCAGCGACAAGACGGTGACTATACACAGTTCCTTATGATACGGCCTAGAGGTGCTCACACAAGATGGTGGCTGCTCTGGTGAAGAAAGCTAGCTTTGCATCGTGCAGGTATCTTTACAGCACTAAACCTCATACCTTTGAAATGTGGTGGCGGGTAATTTGAAAAATTCTACGTGCTTTACCTAACAGCGACTATCATTAAACAATTGCGGCTATACATAGTCTGTTAAGGCCTCCTCTTATGTCAAGACATAGCTCTATCGAACAAGTTTAAACCTGCATCGGGATAGCTAGAGTAAGCACGTGCTGCAGTAATGACGTCATTATGCATGTTTGACTTGCAAATCACAATAGAAACATAACAAGACTAGAATCGAACACTGCACTCTATGCCGTTAACTTTATCATGTGATCGGAACATTGATTGAAGTGTTTAGAACACTAAATAAGTGATCAAGACTAAAATAGAACACTGTACTCGATATACAACATGTGTTTAGAACATGTCAGCGGATACCTTTGTTCTAAGAACATTAGATTACCGCACTTTCCTTGTAGGGCTAATAGGCTAAATGGCTAATGGGCAAAAGGGCTAATGGGCAAAAGGGCTAATGGGCTAAAGGGCTAGGATGCCTCTCCTCTCTTTATCCGGGCTTGAGACCGGCTCTACAACTAGAGGCGGAGTTAACACCCTATGGAAGGGAGAAAGTTGGGAAATAATCTATACGAATATAGCTACTCGATCGACTATATACTACAGATGGATGACTTAGGTGAGGGTAAGCGCTTACTTAATAATACCTACACGTCGTAATTCATGCTCTATTTCAAAAATATCCTCTTTGTACTGTGTGTAACCAGCATTATGCAGTAAACTAACACAAAAGCGTATAACCAAGGTAGCAACAGTAAGCTTTAAGCCCATCAAGATGGCAAGAGTGAGGTTAGCAATGTTCTGCTGTTGGATTTTAAATTCCGCACTATAACATGCATAAGGTGGCAGCCTTGAGGTTTACCGCCGTCGAGATGGCAGCAGTGAGGTTAGCAACGCTCTATTGTCCTTTAATGTGAGGTTAGGTTCCGTCAAGACGACAGCTGTCCAAAAAGCACGTGGCTTTGTTTTCTAAACCAGAGCACGTGGCTGTGACGTCACGGTCACGCAATCAATCCTTAGCTCTACGTCGTTAAGAGCAGCATTAGGATTAGCTATGTTTAGAAATCTTGGGAACAGAGCAGCAGTATGAATTGCCATGTTTCAAAGCGTGTACACATTACTTATTGATTTTGCATGCATCGACTCTCGTACTAAACTTCTTCCGCTAGATTGTGCTCCTATCTTAGCATAACCTATACGCATGACCGTAAAGTACAAAGAATAGCCATGTTTCAAAGCGTGTACACATTATCTATCGATTTTGCATGCAACAAATATCGTACTAAAATTCTTCCGCTAGATTGTGCTGCTATCTTAGCATAACTTATACACATGAACTTAAAGTACAAAGATTAGCCATGTTTCAAAGCGTGTACACATTAATTATTGATTTTTCAAGCATCGAATCTCGTACTAAATTTCTTCCGCTAGATTGTGCTGCTATCTTAGCATAACCTATACCCATAAAATTAAAGTACAATGAATAGCTATGTTTCAAAGCGTGTACGCATTACCTATCGATTTTGCATACATCGACTCTCGTACTAAACTTCTTCTGCTAGATTGTGCTGCTATCTTAGCATAACCTGTACGCATAACCTTAAAGTACAAAGAATAGCCATGTTTCAAAGCGTGTACACATTACCTATCGATTTTGCATGCATCGACTCTCGTACTAAACTTCTTCCGCTAGATTGTGGTCTATCTTATCATTACTAATACGCATGAACTTAAAGTACAAATAATAGCCGTGTATGAAAGCGTGTACACATTACTTATTGATTTTGCCTGCAAAAATATCGTACTAAATTTCTTCCGCTAGATTGTGCTGCTATCTTAACCTAACCTATGCGCATGAACTTAAAGTGCAAAGAAAATCCATGTTTCAAAGTGTGTACACATCACCTATCACTGATGCATGCATCGACTCTCGTACTTAACTTCTTCAAATAGATTGTGCTGCTATCTCAGCATAACTAATACGCATGAACTTAAAGTACAAAGAATAGCCATGTTGCAAAGCGTGTACACATTACCTAATGATTTTTAATGAAACGACTGTCATACTAAACTTTTTCCACTAGATTGTGCTGAAATCGTGTAAGTGTGCTGCTATCTTAGCATAACCTATCGATATTACATACATCGACTATCGTACTAGGCTTCTTCCGCTAGAGCATGCAGCAATCGCTTTTGTGTATCCCTAACCCATGTGTACGAACTTAAAGCACAAAGAAGAGCTATGTTCCGAAGCGTGTACACATCACCTATCGATAATGTATGCATCGACTATCGTACTAAATTTCTGCTAGAGCGTACGACTATCACATGTGTGTGCACGAACTTGATGCATAAAGAATAGCAATGTATAAAAATCTTGTAAACATAGCAGCAGCATTAAGTATAGCCATGTTGAAATGCGTGTACACATCATGTATCTATGATGCACGCAGTACTAAACTTATTCCACTAGAGTGTACAAAGTTCGCATGTGTTTTTGCTGCTATCTTAGCATAGCCTATGTGCATGAACTTAAAGTACAAAGAATAGCGATGTTTAAAAATTTTGTGAACATGGCAGCTGTAAGAATAGCAAGGTTTAAAAGCGTGTACACACCACCTTTTGATAATGCATGCATCTTCTACTAGAGCGTGTGACCATCGCTTGTACCTACTGCTATCTTAACATAACCTATGTACACGAACTTAAAGTATAAAGAATAGGTATGTGTAAAAATCTCGTGCACATAGCAGAGTGTTAATTACGTAGGTGTAGACATTGAAATTTGCATGCTTACGCTGCATACCATGTGACCTTGACGTCACAGCCTCGTGCTCTTGTTTAGTAAACAAAGCCACGTGCTTTCTGGACAGCTGTCGTCTTGACGGAACCTAACCTCACTTTAAAGGACAATAGAGCGTTGCTAATCTCACTGCTGCCATCTTGACGGTGGTAAACCACAAGGCTGCCACCTTATGCATGTTATAGTGCGGAATTTAAAATCCAACAGCAGAACATTGCTAACCTCACTCTTGCCATCTTGATGGGCTTAAACCTTACTGTTGCTACCTTGATTATACGCTTTTGTGTTAGTTTACTGTTAATCGCTAAGCTGTTCGCATCATCGAAGTACAGAGTAACAACTGCCAAGTAGATTTAAAGAAGAATCTGTTAGCAGAAGGTAAAAGTCCGTCATGGAAAAACCTATTTCTAGGTATATTTTCGAAGAGTGTGGAAAAGCATTTTCCCGAAGCTATCACAAGAGACGTCATGAGATATCATGTAGGACAATTTTTCAATGCAAACATTGTAGAAGAGAGTTCAAGAACGCATACAACGCTGAACGTCATGAAGCCGCGTGTAATGTAGCTTCATCGGGAACAAAATACAAAGAGCTCAACCATATTCAAGCGAACACTGATTTATGTTTAAAAAAGTACACCTCTGCGAGAGATTTTTAATTCTCTCTTGTAGTCTAGGCCTGTTACAAGTTCTGTTACTAATCACAAACTTCAAGGTAAAGAGAGGCAAGGTCATGATTATGATAATAAGGATAATGATGTTGATTAAACCAGTAGTAATGGGATGGTAGAAGAAGAAAATCTTAATGTTTCATTGCCATTACAGCTTGATGATTTTACTTCATTTCCTAAGCCTACTACACGTTCTGTCGCAGTGCAAACATCTCAAGAAGAGACGCAAGGTAAAGAAGAAGGAAATTGCAACGCTTCATCGCTATCGAAACAAGTTAAGTTTGTACCTAGAAACGCTACTGCTGAAGCACGTATTACATCAAGTCAAGTCCCTACACATCAACTATCTGCATATAGACTCCAAGTTCACAACAAGTCTCTGTTACCCTATGTAGATATAAGATACTGTAAAGACCTCAACGTACTCGTAAAACGTTTACAACTGCTAAGAGCCTATCATGATGCTGGTTACACACAGTACAAAGAGGATATTTTTGAAATAGAGCATGAATTACGACGTGTAGGTATTATTAAGTAGCGCTTACCCTCACCTAAGTCATCCATCTGTAGTATATAGTCGATCGAGTAGCTATATTCGTATAGATTATTTCCCAACTTTCTCCCTTCCATAGGGTGTTAACTCCGCCTCTAGTTGTAGAGCCGGTCTCAAGCCCGGATAAAGAGAGGAGAGGCATCCTAGCCCTTTAGCCCATTAGCCATTTTGCCCATTAGCCATTTAGCCTATTAGCCCTACAAGGAAAGTGCGGTAATCTAATGTTCTTAGAACAAAGGTATCCGCTTACATGTTCTAAACACATGTTGTATATCGAGTACAGTGTTCTATTTTAGTCTTGATCACTTATTTAGTGTTCTAAACACTTCAATCAATGTTCCGAAAACATGATAAAGTTAACGGCATAGAGTGCAGTGTTCGATTCTAGTCTTGTTATGTTTCTATTGTGATTTGCAAGTCTAAACATGCATAATGACGTCATTACTGCAGCACGTGCTTTCTCTAGCTATCCCGATGCAGGTTTAAACTTGTTCGATAGAGCTATGTTTTGACATAAGAGGAGGCCTTAACAGCTTATGTATAGCCGCTATTGTTTAAAGATAGCCGCTGTTAAGAAAAAGCACGTAGAATTTTTCAAATTACCCGCCACCACATTTCAAAGGTATGAGGTTTAGTGCTGTAAAGATACCTGCACGATGCAAAGCTAGCTTTCTTCACCAGAGCAGCCACCATCTTGTGTGAGCACCTCTAGGCCGTATCATAAGGAGCTGTGTATAGTCACCGTCTTGTCGCCGCTACCTTGTGCAAACACCCTTTGGGAGTCTCATAACAGCAACAGCCATCTTGAGCAAGCGCTCTTAAACTGTCTCATAAGAAGCTATGTATAGCCGCCATCTTGTAGAATTAGATAGCTGCCAATGCCGAAGGGCCTAAGTAAGAATCGAACCGTCGAGCTCATCATTAGACTATGTTTTTCTTATGCTATCATGTTCCTCATACTGCGAACCGAGGTACTGGGCAGAAAAAGTTTGTCCGTTTTGCTCTACGATGCACCGTTTTCGAGATATTTAACATTTTGCATTTCAACCTCAAATTTAATGAATCGAACCTGCACGCCTCGTTATACTCTCTACCATACCTAGACCTGATCATGTCACGAAGACTTGCTTCAATACAAGCTAAAACAGAGCGAATGCCAAAGGGCCTAAGTAGGAGCCGAACCGTTGATCTCATCATTAGACTATGTTTTTCTTATGCTATCATGTTCCTCATACTGCGAACCGAGGTATTTGGCAGAACATTTTTGTCCGTTTCGCTCTACGATGCACCGTTTTCGAGATATTTAACATTTTATATTTAAGCCCCAAATTTAATGAATCGAACTAGCATGACACGTTAGCCTCTAAGCTAGCTTTCTTCATAAGAGCAGCAGCCATCTTGCGCAAGCACCCTTAAGGCGTCTAATAAGGAGTCCTGTATAGCCGCCACCTTGCGTCCGCCATCTTGCGCAAGCATCCTTAGGGAGTCTCCAGCCATCTTGTGCAAGGACCCTTAAGCCGCCTCATAAGAGCAACCGCCATCTTTGCGCAAGCATCCCTAGGACGTCTCATAAGGAGCCTTGTATAACCGCCATCTTGCGCAAGCATCCCAAGGGCGTCTCATAAGAACCTATGTATAGCGGCCATCTTACATAAGCACCTTTAAGGAGTCATATATAGCCACTATCTTGTGCAATTAGCGTCGAGAGATGGCTGCTGTACAATTTTTCTTTTTAAATTATCCGCCACCATATTTCAAAGGCATGTACCTAAAGAGTGTAGCATTGAGGTTTGCGATGTAGGATGGCGGATGACAGCTGACAAAAAGCGCGTGAGTTTGTTTACTAAACAAGAGCACGTGGAATTTTTCAATTTGCCGCCACCACGTTTCAAAGGTATCTAGCTAAAGAGGGCAGCACTGTGCTCTGTTGATTAAAGATGGCGGATTTCAGCTGCCAAATAAGCATGTGGCATTGTTTCCAAACAAGAGCACGTGGAATTTTTCAAATTGCCGCCACGACATAGAGTGCTGCCCTGTGCTCTCTTGATTAAAGATGGCTGCTATCACGTGGAATTGCCTGTCACCAGAGTGCACCACGGTGCTCTGTCGATTAAAGATGGCTGCTATCAAAAAGCATTTTTCAAATTATCCGCCACCACATTTTAAAGGTAAGTAGCTAAAGAGGGCAGCACTGTGCTCTCTTGATAAAAGATGGCGGATGTCAGCTGTCAAAAAGCACGTGGATTTGTTTAACGAATCAAATCTCGTGCTAGGTAGGTTAAGTTGGTACCACTGAGGTTTAGGCCCGTCAAGATGGTAACACTGAAGTTAGCGATGCGTTGTTGTCGATGATAGCTGTCGAAAAGCACGTGGTTGCGAAAAGGCACGTGGCTTTGTTTACCGAATTCAAATCTCGCGCTAGTTAGGTTAAGTTGGTACTACTGAGGTTTAGGCCCGTCAGGATGGCAGTACTGAGGTCAGCGATGCGTTGTTGTCTGTCAAAAAGCACGTGGCTGTCAAAAAACACGTTGCTTTGTTTGTCGATTCAAATCTCGCGCTAGTTAGCTGAAGTTGGTATCACTGAGATTTACGCCCGTTAAGATGGCAGCAGTGAGGTTAGCGATGCGTTGTTGTCGATTACAGCTGTCAAAAAGCACGTAGATTTGTTTACAAATTCAAATCTCGCGCCAAAATTCAAATTTCCCGCCAAAATTCAAATTTCCCGCGGGAGGTGGAGGCCTCTCCCGAGAGACGGAGGAGGAGGTGGCGGCAGAACTGTCCTATTATACTACTTACCATACCCGAGAACATTATATAAACAGTATGGTTGTACTAAGTATATAAATAAGCAGGTAGTAATGTTTTCCGGATGACTATGATATACTTAGTTGGGTTACCTACCTCCGGAATAAATAATGGGCTGCAGTGTGATTCAGCAGGCTCTTCCAATATCATTTGCTGCAGCCCAACTTACGTGCACATGGTTATAGCAGGCGTACTGCAATGGTGCTAATGTTTGTGGGCACATTTTGCACACGATTCTGAAGCCTAGAGAAATGTTCCTTCATCCGTTCATAAAACATGACGCCATGAAATCATGTAGCAACCTCTGCTTACGCTGTAACTATGTTAATGTGTCGTGCCTCGTGACCTGGTGTAACGAAGAGGGGAATCAATGCATAAAACTAGGTAACAGTGCAGTAATTAATGCCTTAAACATCGAAGTGGATGGCGTATTTACTGTGCTCTCGTCGTAATACCAGCGTATTTCCAGCAGTGTAGCGTAGCGGATGTGGTTAGGCGTTCGCCCCTCAATGGACCGAATATGCCAGCGGCGGTTCAAATCCTGCATCGATCAAGCATTTTGTATCGGTATGATGTTTGAATGCCCACGTTTTCCATATTCAGACAGTATAATGACGCTGTTATTCAACTTGTGCCCTGCGCGTACTCCGCTGGTTATAGCCTCAATGTACTGTCATATCCACAAAGGAGTACGTTGATATGCTCCTCATTTATGAGGAAGCAAGACAAAACGCGTACGAGGCACTACGTCTGTACCAGGAACGGTATGCCGACGGGCGACACCCAGCTGCTACGACATTCCGCCGTCTTGAAAGACACCTAAGGACAACAGGCGTGATTTCCAACCACCCACCAGAGCGCGATAGGCCCGTTACATCGGGTAAAACAGAACAGGCCGTTCTGGGGGCAGCTCGTAATAATCCACACATCAGTACAAGGGCGATTGCACGACAGGTAAATACAAGCCAGATGAACACTGCATGAACATAAATTTCAACCATACCATCCTGAGCTACACCAAGAGCTCCATGAGCGGGATTTCGAAGCTCGAATGGAGTTCTGTCGGTGGCTGTTAGGCAGGTTGGACAAGATGCAGCATTCGTATCGCATATATTGTTCTCGGACATATCGCGTTTCCACGATAATGGGAAAGTCAATCGCCACAACATGCACTAGTGGAGTCCGAACAATCCTCACTGGGTGCGAGAGGCAGCCCATCAAGTACGATGAGGAGTTAAAGTTTCGTGCGGAATCTCGGAGGATCGCCTGATTGGACCTTATTTATTTGAGAGCAATTGGACGGGCCCACGCTACCTGCACTTTCCGCGTCAGTAACTCCCACTGCTGCTGGAGGATGTGCCCTTGCACGATCGTTTGACGATGTGGTTGCTACAGGATGGAGCTCCACCACATTCGACTATGCCAGTTCGTAACCATCTGAACGAAGAACTGCCAGGGCAATGGATAGGACGAGGAGGCCCTGTTTCTTGGCCCGCCAGATAACCGGATTTAACGGCTTTAACGCCGTTAGATTTGTTCTTGTAGGGCCATTTGAAGAACGTCGTTTATACTGAAGCGCCGGAAACACCGACCAGCTCCGGCACCTCATCACGGACGCCTGCCGAGCAATTACACCTGGAATCTTTAGCGCGCAAGACGATCTATTGGACACCGGGCCCGAATAATCATGAACCAAAACGGTCATAACATCAAGCATTTGCTGCGATAAAACATTGTCAAGGCAGTTGTGTTCCCATTATTTTCGGTCTGTATGTGTCCGGCCTGCTAACTAATCGGCTCTTCTTAGGGCCACAAACACATTTATTCACAAACAATTTGCATGAAAGCGGGTACTGCGTACTGTACGTACTATTTTTTGGCCCGGACTCGAACCTCCCACCGGATACGTACGCCCGCTCTGTCATACCTTTACGAACTACACTACGGTTCCTCACGGCACGCTGTGTAGCTTTAGGTTTACTGCGGTAACAATACCGGCGTGTCAGGTTCATATGATATAGAAGGCACACGCTTGTCTTCCAGTGTTTAATACGAGTATAACGTTACGGCAGTCCATCTCTGTGGCATAGTGGTTAGCGTGATTAGCTGCCACCCCCGGAGGCTCAGGCTCGATTCCCGGCTCTGCCACGAAATTTGAAAAGTGGTACGCGGACTGGAAAGGGGTCCACTCAGCCTCGGAGGTCAACGGAGTAGAGGGGGTTCGATTCCCACCTCAGCCATCCTCGAAGTGTTTTTTCGTGGTTTCCCACTTCTCCTCCAGGCAAATGACGGGATTTTACATAACTTGAGGCCACGGCCGCTTCCTCCTAGCTTCCTTGTCTATCCCTTCCAATCTTCCCATCCCCTAGAAGGCCCCTGTTCAGCATAGCAGGTGAGGCCGCCTGGGCGAAGTACTGGTCCTCCTCTCCAGTTGTATCCCCAGACCCAAAGTCTGAAGCTCCAGGACACTGCCCTTGGGGCGGTAGAGGTAGGATCCCTCGCTGAGTCCGCAGGAAAAACCAACCCTGGAGGGTAAACAGATTAAGAAAGAAAGATGACGTTACGGCGTCCTATCATGGTGAGGCGGTAAATACCAAGATATCCGGTTGTGTTGTCTGAGCGTACAGGAAGGAATGAATATTGTGGGCTGCATAAAACTACATTGGAAGGGGCGGCTTAATAGCGCTGTATGTAATTAAATTTCCGAACATGTATGTCTTATACAGTTTTTCCATACCGAAGATGATAATAGAAGTCATGAATCTACACTTTCGTTGCTTAATCCATATCGATGCCAAGCATGGTTCCTCGTTCTTCTTTGTTATTTGTTCATCCTCTAGAGTCGGAAGGAATAGACAAGGAGGAGGGAAGGAAGCGGCCGTGGCCTTAAGTTACGTAACATCCCAGCATTTGCCTCGAGCAGTAATGGAAAAACACGGAAAACCACTTCCAGGATGGCTGAGGTGGGAACTGAACCCAGCTCTACTCATTTAATCTGCCGAGGCTGATTGGACCCCGTTCTAGCCCTCGTACCACTCTTCAAATTTTCTGGCAGAACGGGGAATCGAACCCGGGCATCCGGGGATGGCAGCTAATGACACCACACAGGCGGACGAGGGTTATTACAGCTAAGAACACCTCAACAGCATGGCACAAAGCGGTGGAGGGAAGATTACTTCATTTTATCTCGGAACCAATCTCAAAGTAACGAAGCCGGCAGGTGTAGGACACGAAGTAGACGACTGCTTATTAGATTTTGGGGGAGAGCTCTCCTCCAAATAGTCAGAGCAATTTAAGTCCACGATGCACTTTAACGATGTCAGTTCGCCGTGCGCTTGCTGGACGTAAGAGGATCTTCTGAACATCGACAATGGCAGGGCAGTGGATCCCTGAGAGAGCTCACCTGCAAATACCTGTATTACTTTCTCTTGCTGGAGCCTCCAGTTCGAAGCTTATCAACTTCTCGCATCCATTATGTCAAGGTATCAATGTTGTACGGTAAATTCCATGAACCTATACATTCCCCATAATAAACGCATTGTTCAGAACCGCGTCCGGTCTCAGCGCTTCGTCTGTTACGATAAAACCCTCCTTCCATTTTGCCGCAGACGTGTAATGGCCTTGGCTTATCAAGCGAACACTGTTCAGAAAAAATGCTAGCAGATTACGAGGTGATGCATTGTTGGTCTTCGCTCTGTAGACTTGGAGTGTTGGTGGAGGTTATTGTTTAAGAGGAGGTACAACTAGGTAGAGAGAAAAATGGAAGGGATCCGACACTTCGAAAAATGAAGGTGTCGCCCACATCAACGGTTCACGAATATATAATAAGAAGCGTGTTACGGTATGCTGCAGTTCGAAGGCTAGTACAGTGTAGCAATTCTAGCTGTGCGCTCTACACCACATTCCCATCACCACTGTCACTGTACAAGCGGACACCGTGGCGAGTGACTGTCGACAGCGCTGGACCACTTGGTTCCTTTGAAATGACGGCGTGAACCCTGCTGATATTCGTAGACGACTGGTGGCAGTATGTGGAGAACATGCTCCTTCAAGGAAAACAGTTCACAGCTGGGTGAAGGGATGGAAAACAGGGCGCATATCGACGGAGAAGGACACCAGCTCCAGAAGGAAACGGTGATAACGCCCGGGTGGAGATGGCCATGCAAGAGAACAAACGCATAACAGTCTCAGAAACGGAGGCGATCGCACGAATTTTCAGAAACACATTGCACGACCACCATCAGCTGGCGATGGTGTGTGTCAGATGGGTTCCAAGGCGCGTAGAGTTTTGAAACGCCGTGTTCAAGATCCATCAGAATTAATGTATGTACCCATAATATTAAAGGAAGTGGGGCTGGATGGAGGAACATTGCGCGGTGTTGCCTCATTCGTGCATTTCTTTCTCCTTCCCCTTGTTTCCGGTTCACTTATTCGTTCGTTCATATCGCTGTGTTCTGTTGTGCATAATTCGGAACTGCGAGGTTTGGCAATTCCATGCAACACGAGCCGACCAGCAGGCTTATATCCATGGCAACCGCAGTGGTTCCGTCCACGTTTCCATCACAACCATAGTCTCTACTCCCTTCTCTCCATCCAGGCAGGCGGTAAACGGACTCCCCTCTAAGAACCGTTAGAGCGCATCTTCCATTATTACGACTATAGGCTTGTGACTGGTGATAAGGTATGGGTCCGTTATCATGAGCCAACGACCAAACAAAAATCGATGCAATGGAAGCAAAAGGGCAGTCCACCGCCAAGGAAATATCGAACAGCGCCCCCACCTGCAAGCGTATGACTACACTTTTCTAGGACTTGAAGGGCATAATCCTCATCGACTGGCTGGAATTAGTGGCGTCGATTAACACTGCTGAATATCTGGCGAAACTTGAGCGCTTACGTGTGCAATTCAAATGAAGCGGCCAGCAAAATGAGCGGAAGATGGACATCTGCACATCCCCGCACCATCCTGAAATCATCACTGTCATTGATCAAATGGGAGTCACAGTGCACACCTAGTGACTATCACTTGTTCGCGGTCGCCGGGTTGCAGACGTTGAAAGACTGGAAACAGCTGTCCAGGCATGAGTTCGCGGCACTCCGAAGCAATGGTGCCAGAAGGATCTGAAGAGGCAGGAATACCGACGGCAAAAGTGCGTACAGTTAAAGACGGATTATGTTGTGGAGGTGGACCTAACAGTTGTTCTGTAGTCTGTCTTATTATGATAGAAAAGACTGTAAATCAATGTTGTACACCCTAAGTTCCCTAGTGCACCGTTTTACTTACGCCTGGGCCAACTGTGACGGCTGATGGCGGAGCCGTTGAGGTCCAAACCTGCCTCCGGGATGAGCACTTCAACATACACACCCTTCGTATCTATGCATTTAATGAACATGTAATATTTCATCCGTTAAAATCTAACATCATGCGTAAAGGTTAGTCAAATCCTAAAAAATAAAAATCCTTGCACGTATAAGTTACTTAATTCAGGTTTATACGAAAAACACCGTGCGTATTTTCTTTGAAACTTTAATGGTTCTGCAAGAAATTACTGCGTGTTAATGCATTCGTTGTACAGCCCCTCAGACTTACAACACAAGGTCAAAATAAAGGTAGGGAATCAGATGTCAGGGGAAAACAGGGAGTTAGACAAGGATGCTGCCCATCTCATATACTGTTAAACGTTTACCTAGAAGATAGTATTGGGAAATATCTGGATGGAAGAAGAGGAGTACGTATTGGTGGCAGTAGACTAGAGTGTATTCGATTGGCGGATGAAATGGTGTTGTTAGCAGAGCATGGAAGCGTTCTAAATAGAATGCTGGAATAACTGAAAGTAACCTGTGAGAATAAATGAAAATTAATGAAATGAAATGAAATGTCTTATGGCTTTTAATTCCCGGAGTGTCCGAGGAGAATTTCAGATCGCCAAACGCAGGTTTCTTTCATTTGATACCCTTAGGTGACCTGCGCTTCGTGATGAGGATGAAATGATGATGAAGACGACACATATACCCAGCCCCCGTTCCAGTCAAATTAACCAATTATGGCTAAAAATTCCCGAACCTGCCGGGAATCGAAGCCGAGACCTCTGTGATCATAGGCCAGCCTGCTAAAAATTTACATGAAAATTAAGAACAACACGATAAAGAGCGGGGTGATAACTGAACGAGGAAGCAAGGCAAACGGCAAGATAAGCCAGAAAGGTATTGAACAAATGTCAGCTTTCAAATATCTAGGAAGCATAATAACGGACGATATGAGAAGCAGTAAGGAGGTGAGAACTCCCATTGCCATCGCTAAAGAAGCCGTCAACAGAAAGAAGAGACTCCTATGTGGACGCTTGGACTTGAGGTTAAGAAAGAAATGCTTTGTTTGGAGTGTGGTGCTATATGGAGCAGATATCTGACGCTAAGGAACGTAGATGAAAAGAGACTAGAAGAATTTGA
Source organism: Anabrus simplex (assembly GCF_040414725.1). NCBI lineage: Eukaryota > Metazoa > Arthropoda > Insecta > Orthoptera > Tettigoniidae > Anabrus > Anabrus simplex. The sequence goes on along the minus strand of NC_090268.1, from coordinate 444,398,484 downwards.
GATGTGGTTATGGAGAAGGATATCCTGTGTGGAAAGGGTATGGAACGACCAGGTACTGGAGAAAAGAGGACGTTATTACAAACCGTCCACACAAGGAAGATAAACTGGCTTTGGCACTGGCTACGAAGTGAGTGTTTGCTGAAATGGAAGGAGAAGAAGGGGATGGAGAAGGTACCAGACTGTGGGCTGTGTTATAGCTGGAAATTGCGAAGAAAATAAGAGGATTGCTGCAGACAAGACTGCATGGAGAGCGGTTTGTGAAGACCTGCGTAAGCGCAGAACACGTTATTCAGGGTGTTTCAAATATAGAGGGCATAATTTCAGGTAAGTATTCCCCATATATAAACACTCCTCTCCTCATTCGTCAACAAACTATTTCTTGCTTGATGGCGCTCCAGCAAACTTCAGTCGTACGGGTCGCCGGTACTTGGATAGAAAGTTTCCTGACCGATGGATAGGTAGAGGTGGCCCAATTGCTTGGCCTCCACGCTCACCTTATTTAAATCCTCTCGATTTCTCGTTGTGGCGCCATTTAAAATAATTGGTATATTCGTCTCCCGTGCCTGACATCGAATCTCTTCTGAATCGAAATGTGGCAGGTTGTGAGGAAATACGCAATGCTCTTGCAATTTGGAATCGTGTTAAAAGGGCCATGAAACATCGATGTCTGGCCTGTATTCAAGCAGGAGGTGGGCATTATACACATCGTCTGTAGAGGCAACTAAATGTGGGTCGAAAAACCTTCCGGTGAGTATCACTGTTTCGGAGCCCATAACTCGGATACCAAGCATTTCCGGACACTTGTTGTAATGAACTTCTTTTTTCTACATATGGGGAATGCATACCTGAAATTAAGCCCTGTATTTTTAAACATGCTGTATATATGCATACATATTACATTAATTATTGCCATACCCTAAATAAATAAGTAACATTAATTATTTTTGTTGGCTCTGTGTCCAAGGACGCCACTCGTCTCCTTTAGATGACAATACTGCCACAATTGAACAAAACTAACCCGGTACTGCATGTCGCAACGGGAGACTGACCGCTTGTCTTCGACTTGCCTTGTCTGAACAGTCAGCGCTCTCACTCCTGCTATTGTAATCTACAATCTATCGCAGATTGAGTGCAGTCTCGACCACTAAAGAGTCGTAAACCCAATGTGTTTACCTCCCACAGACCAGGATCCTGTCGCCACATTCATGATGTCCTAAGCATAAAATAGTGTGCTTACGTATGAATGACATTTGAATTCCTCAAGAGAAAGCAGAGCTTGGGAATTCATATGAGATCGTTATTATTTTATTACGGTATAAACGCGGCAACACAAGCGGGTTTCAGCCATAAACCAGACATCAGCGCGCGCCTCACGACAGGGGAATGGATACTTAGTTCAGAAAAACATAGCAAAGCGGCTCATTCACAACATATGATGACCGTGTTTCTCTACATCTCATCTACTGAGAATACTTTTGCCCATAAGAAGCTCAGTTATAGCAGCAATAATTCGCTATCACCTGTTCTCTAACTCGTAACTAGATGGGAACCTCCGTTCCTTTAGGAACACCATTGTTTGTGTAAAATATTGAACTCATGCGGGCTTTGTGAACCGTTCACACGAGTATCAAATTCGACAAAGGAATCTTCTGATATACTTCGTAATGAGTTTCTGCTATAATCAGAGCTGAATGTACCTAAAGGAAGGGCACAAATGTGAGTCTTTCGTTCAGTAATAGCAACAAGAATCATCCTAATAATAATAATAATAATAACTAGAGGACCCATGCTGTTAGGTCAGATAACACGTCTTGCCGTAGTCATATTGTTTTGTCTGCCCTTATCAACGGTTCACGAATATATAATAAGAAGCGTGTTACGGTATGCTGCAGTTCGAGGTCAGAATTCACGTGACCATGACATCTGCTTGGTAAAAGTCAATCCATATATTTGTTTTTTATCCGGCAGTTCTTGATGTAAAGCTTGGTATTGTGTCGTAGAATACAATGGTACTTTTAATTGCAGTTCTTATGTATAGAATGGTTATCTTTTGTGCTCTAGGCTAGTCTTGAGGGAGCTGTTTTGGCCAGGCAGAGAACTTTCTTAAGATACATGGCCATCACTCTTTCTAGTGTAGCTAGGTTATCCTTCGATAGGTATTCGCAGTTAATGCGTATCTCTTTTTTTTTTTTTTTTTGCTAGTTGCTTTACGTCGCACCGACACAGATAGGTCTTATGGCGACGATGGGATAGGGAAGGGCTAGGAGTGGGAAGGAAGTGGCCGTGGCCTTAATTAAGATACAGCCCAAGCATTTGCCTGGTGTGAAAATGGGAAACCACGGAAAAACATTTTCAGGGCTGCCGACAGTGGGTTTCGAACCTACTATCTCCCGAATACTGGATACTGGCCGCACTGCGTGTGTAGTATTTAATGTGCATTTATTTTGAGTTCAGACAGACCATTGTTCCACGTTGTTTTGTCTTGGTGACAGATACGGGAAGTCCGGGGGGATTTTAGCTAATGGTATGTGTGTTTTGTCTGTATTATGTAAATATATCCTTTAATATGGTAATCATGTAGTGCAGGAACCGGTTAATTACGTGCTAAAAACAGAAATGAGTAAGGGTAGGGACATCAGCTCATCTCACGGTGTGATCGACAGAATATAAAAATTCAACAAAAGGTACGAAATAATGAGGGCAAGATAGACGGTAGTGGTCGCAAAACCTCAGTCATACCTTTGTGCAGACGACGCCCATAGGCGAGTCGAATTTTAAAGTGTTAATTATTTTCTTTTCCTCCCGTATGCGGAGAGTTCATTGTATAGGGTTGTATCTATTTTTTTTTATTATGCCATATTTTGAATAAATTAGTCTTTGTAAACCCCCAATTATATGCTTCTTGTCATTTGTAGCAGTGCTAAGCAGTATCCAGTAGACAGTTGAACCCAGAGAATCCTACTTTCAGATTACATAAGGATCCACCTTAAATATTTGTTTTATTCTTCCTTTCGAACGTAACCAGTCCCCAAGTGCTCGAGCTGCCGCGGCCAGCACCGAAAGTAGGAAGGGGATCGGTTCGAAGCTCGTTAGGCAAGTCGAGCCGCTCCTTACTCTAGTCTCATCCGTGGGTGTTTACCCTGTTATGTGGAGGCATTTTTATGCGCGGGTCTTCCATTCGAGGCCCGGAAGTGTGTAGTAGATTGGGATTAGCCCCTGTTTCATTGGCCAAGTGCCCTATAAGTCTTTATAATTTTTGTGGAGCTCAATCTCCGACTCCATTCCTGTTGTACTCGGACCGTTTATTGAACCTGTTCTTTCTCACTAAGGCCCAGTATGTTGGGTACAAGATACCCCTGTTTCATTTTTGTAAGTTGTGCCTTGATGGCAAATAATTGTAAAGTTCTGGTATTGCTTTAAATAGGCTTGAAAAGAAAACTGAGAGCGTGTCAGCTCTTTTCTAGGGTGGTAACTGTGCCTCTGGGAGGCTTGATATTTGAAGTTGGGAGCAAGTGCTTTAGGGATTAGGGTCTTTCTGCCCTTTGAACTTTTCTGCTCGCCTAGGAGCTCAAAATTATAAAACTAGGGGCTTGTAGCCCAAGAGTGTTAAGATTCTTAAATCTTGGATCTGTCTAAGTCTTGTTTCCAATGTGTTATTTTATCAAGCGAAAAGTTGTTATAATTTTGTTGTTCCTTCTGAAAATATAACCTTTGTTAAAATTTTAAATTAACCTTGATTCTGTAGTTAGACCCAATCGTCCCGGCACCTGCTGTTCCACAGAAACCCCGGAACAAAATTAAAGAGTATTTTTCTCTAAAAAGTTCCAGTATGATGTCATCATTGCATTATTCTTGTAACCCACATCTGGTACCAGTTCTAGTCTTTAAAACGTTCCCGTTTCCTCCATATACCGTTTATGTATAAGGTGAGAAAAGGCACGATGTAGTTCGACCTCACTCTAATAGATATAGTTATGTACCTACATTATAATGTCGAAAGAGATAATAATTTTGTTGAAAGAAACGTGCTTTACTTTAAAAATTACAAAAAGTCTTTGACATGAGACATGACAGTCTATAACTGTTGAAATCTTACCGTTTTCTCAATATCGCTGTGAACGACAGACAAAATTAAACATGTTTTTATATAGGTATACTAGCAGTTACCAGCGTGTTCAATCGCGTGGAATTCGTAATTTCTCGAAAGTCATCGTTCCTGAGTACTGTACTGAACCCTTGACTTACAGTTCCATCGTTGGTCGGCCACGGCTGCTACAGTTGAGCATTATTGAACTCATAAATCTTGGGGTCGTTGCGGAAATGTTTCGGTCACTATCTTAACCAAACCATGAGGTTCAGAAGAGAGCCTAACTACTTGAAATGAGGAGCAAATTTGTGCTTACTAACTTTTATTAAATTATCAATGGCACAAAATTCGTTTATACTTGTATAGATTCTTGACAAAAATTTTAATTATTCATTATTAAATGTCTCAAACGCAGTCACATTGCATAGCGTCTAAATTTTCTTTAATTACAATATCGAAGAATTTGCTTCGTGAGAATTAATCCACACGATCCGTGGAAAATCTGACCTTCAGCAAATAGAACGCCTGATTTACTCTATATTAAGGTTATCCACCAGTCGAATATCCTTTCGGATACGGAACACCCGCCGAATGGACTCTTAATCGAACCAAATTGACTACCAGTTGCTTTGGATAGGTAGCGAAATATTACTGAAAAGCATGGTGTTCACTACCAATTAACAGCAGCATTCACAATTGAAAGAAAATTCCACCATGTATTTGTCATTTCATGACATCCTTAAGTGATAAAATAATCCCGATGCTAAACGTGCATCACCAAAACAGCTGTTCAGAACGAACCAACAACAATACGATCCGCGAGGATCTTACGTTACGTCGTTCTGAAGGTACAAAACTGCGAAATGCAGTAAGCACTTATCACGCATTTAGAAGAAATGCCAAACACTGAAGTTAATTAAAAAGTGGTAAATCACTTGAAAAATATTATTATAAAACCGACTTTCAGGTTATGAACGGTTACGTTACGCTTAATAAAATTACAAGTCCACAAAAAATACACAAATTACAGAATTCTTTCCTACTCAACAATGACTACCATCACAGATCCATCTACTTATTGTTTGTCCCAACACACTACCTACAAATCTATCAATTAATCGAACTCAACTACGTATACAAATGAAAGAACGACAAATATTGAAAATAAAATATATTACTGGCTGACGAATCGAATCCACATTCGTAACTCAAGTCTCGCACTAATACGTTCAGTGTCAATATGCACACTATCAAAGCGAAACGGACGTCAGAACGATAAAACAATTAAGTCCGTAACATAAAATAAAACACTGACGTTATTTGGACTCAAACACGCATGGAGAAGTACAGCAAAATATTCACTCACCGTTAGCTCAGTATCCAATATTGGACAACCCTCATTATGCACGCTGTCAGTGATTCTATAATCTTGAATAAACACCTTCCAGCTGTTGAGGGCTGCGCGCAAGATTGACCTCATTATTACCGGTCTAACACTCTTCACATTTCGTATTTTGCAGCAGATGCTACCATCGCCCAGGTCACTTCGCAAAAACATCTAATCTAAGACTTGAGTATATACAGCTGACATCCCAGACCTATCGTCGGGCCTACTTAACATCTGCACACCTTAACACTAACCTCTATGTACACGTACATTCCTAATTCTATCGTTCAGCGTGAACTAGGACGTCTCATCATCAGTATACTCCTAGGATAACATGTGAAGTCCTAAATCTATTGTCGGGCGGAAACTGGGTCATATACGCTTCCCCTAGCATATCAGGCGAAATCGTAATTCCAAACTAACTCTGATATCTTTAGCTGTAAATCTGGTCGAGGCTAATGACACACGACGAAACAACTCTTGCCACAGAACGAACGCAACTCGGAAAATGCAGTAAGTCTCTATCTTGTTACAAAAGAGCGTGAACTTGAAAATAATTATCGCGTGGTGAACAATCCCCCAACTCAAACACGATCTCAGCATGCGCAATGAAGTTTAGGAAAGAATAATATCTTCCATCTTCCAACACACGTCTAACATTTAGTGGATGTCGTACAAAATAATAATCATCACCAGCGAAGAAATCCATACTATAATACTATAATTTTTCCAAATATTAATATCCATGACTATCCAGTGAAACAAAACCCAATGAATCTACACAGCCAAACATATCGCTTTAAAACGTCCAATATCTATTTCACAAATGCTCCGATTAACTGATAAATTACCGCCTTGTAATTTATGAACTTTACTAATTGGAAACTCGTCATTACAGTCAAACAACACCAACCATGCATTCAAAATGCTCTTTTATCCTTGAGGTCATATTATTCTAATATTCATTCCTGACTTCATTACGTAACTAGTCACTTGAAATTTTACTACCAAGAGTTACCATCTTCACCAAAGTCGTTTTTCACTTGGGATCTTATTTGACATTTACTGTGCTTCACACAATAATTATCTCGGACCGACCTTCTCCAGGTCGCAGCTTTCGGATTGTTAGCGGAATATACTACAGGTGGTGGTGATTATTGTTTTAAGAGGAAGTACAACTAGGCAACCATCCTCTATATAACACTAATCAGAGGGGAAAAATGGAAGGGATCCGACACTTCGAAAAATGAAGATATCGGCCATAGGAAGACAAGGGCCACGAAGGGCGTGAAAATGAAAGACTCCCTAGCCCTCGCAAACCTAATAGCGTCGGGGTCGGAAAAGAACAAGAGTTGACCAAGTGAGGTCGGATAGGATAGATGAAAGTGAGGTGGTGGTGGTGGTGATTATTGTTTTAAGAGGAAGTACAACTAGGCAACCATCCTCTATATAACACTAATCAGAGAGAAAAATGGAAGGGGTCCGACACTTCGAGAAATGAAGGTATCGGCCAAAGGAAGACAAGGGCCACGAAGGGCGTGAAAATGAAAGACTCCCTAGCCCTCGCAAACCTAATAGCGTCGGGGTCGGAAAAGAACAAGAGTTGACCAAGGGAGGTCGGATAGGATAGATGAAAGTGAGGAGCCTGGCACAAGTAAGTGGAAGAAATGCCAGGACTCAGCTGAGGGCCCCGTGGTCGCCAACCCACGCTCCATAGTTCAGAGCCCCTGGGGCCAATGAAAGTGAGGAGCCTGGCACAAGTAAGTGGAAGCAATGCCAGGACTCAGCTGAGGGCCCCGTGGTCGCCAACCCACGCTCCAAAGTTCAGAGCCCCTGGGGCAATATACTACAGCCTGCCGCATAAATCTCACATTTAATATACAGCCTGTCTCAAAAATCCTTCCTCGGCAAATATAGCCTGTCTCAAGAACTCTTCCTCGGCAAAATATAGCCTATCTCAAAAATTCATTCTCATCGCCTTCTCATGGCGGTATTACGTAAAATCCAGGCTCCCTTTTGCCCTCAACATTTCTACCAATCTCATCTCCACATATATAAATTCTTCGCTCTCAATCCATTTTTCTTATATTTCAAGACCTTTTTCAAATCTCAATCCTCTTGTGAAAAACAACAACTTTTATAAAAATATACCTTTTATTTTTACTGTTACTACAACTTTCGGACCTCGAGGATACAACAACACACCGTGATTTTCCATGTTATCGACATACACGATGTCACAAAATTTTACTTCCCATGAATAAAACATAAATTTATCGAATTTCTCTGGAATTTTTCTAAACGCCCGCAATTCTTGTAAAACATACGTCTTAAATCCACTTTTAACATAGAAAATTTTTATCCCTCGGTAGACATTATTATTATTATTATTAAGTCGATAAAATTTTCTGAATTCAAACGATATTCGAAATTAAGACATTCGCCACGACTACTTTATCATGATCACCTTCCTAATTTTCCTCACTTCGGATAATATCTCAGAGAATATTAACACAAGATTTAAACGTCGCATTTTATAGTTTCTTGATGTGAATTTTACAAAACTAAGGATTTTCACACGCTGACCAAAAATATAATATCTTTTCCTGATCATTACAAAATATCAACCCGACACGCGCAATGAAAAATTTGGTTGGGACAAACAACATTCTAACTACAACATTGTTTAAAAGGTTACAGACCTGTGATCTTAGCCGTCATCCTTGGAGTTCTGGCTGCATTTAGCCAGCAAACCTCTCGTCTAGCCTACCATAGCTAGGCTATACATCTTCTTTATAAATATAACTTAAATTACACAACACTTTCCAACGCACTTTCAAACGTTTAGCAAGCGACGAACACTCTGCTCAAATGATCGCATCTACTGCGTTCACAAGACTGTCTCCTTCTCGCCCGACTACGGCCAGGTGTTCCAACAGATAAGAAACCAGACACAGTAGCTAACTTCAAACTCCTCTTTAACAAACACACATTGAATACCGAGAGACATTCAATCACTTCTAAACCTTCAAAGTTTCATTAGCGGCAGCTCAGAAAATTTATATCATCTTCCATTTCTAACAGTAGATCTGAATCATAGCCACGAACATGTAGTAAGTTATTTGGAGATCAAACTTTTACACTTTTCTGTTGACGATGGCCGTGAGCTCCGCTGCTTCAGAAACCAGACAGACACTGAGAAATATACGGAGGGAGGTTTCTTGTATACTCCGTGGGGTGACGTTACTCACACCGTGGAGCTTGGTTATGCAATATGCTAATTCCGCATCTAATAGACCGATTTTTCTGAAATTTGTTCCATAACTTCGGACAGACTTACAGTTTATTTCTGTGTTGATTTCGTAATTTTCCCATACTCGCAACAGGCAAAATAAATTATTTCTGCCCGGGCGTTTCGCGGGTTTTCTTCATTCATTGACCTTGGCACGTGTAGATAGTCCGCGGATCTGACGCGGATTTGTCTCTAGGCTGAACTGCATTTAGATTTACCCTGGGGGTTCTGTCTTCACGCAGGGTTTAAGAATAATTTAGATTCTTTATTTCAGGATTTACTGTGTTGCCAAAATCTCTCGTTACGAAGAATTCCTTGAATTTGAAAAATTGTTGAATATTCGAAGTCCACCGAAGTGTCACGGTATTTCACGAGCTTGCGGCTCGGCTTGACACGGGGCGCTCGCTCCCACGAGACAGCCAGACTCATAAAATGGCCGCCCTCAAACAAGTAACTTTTATTTGAAATAAATATTGAGAAAATAAAATAAAAATTCTCATCGTAGAATTGTGCGTTCAGTAATAAGACACAATCTGAAAATCGTTTAAGTATAAAAATTCACCGAAAAATGAGTTTTATTTATCTCAGAAACTCTTTGTGAAACACGTTTGTAGTGTTTTCTTTTGGGCTAAGATGACCATACGAACTCTAGGCCTGTGTGTGAGAAAGAGTCTTGCCTCAAGTCTGGAATGAAAAAAGAAAATGTTTTTAGTTTTAAAAAAGTTTCAAAATACCTATTTTCACGTCTGTAACATTTTCAGTTTTTTAGATATAAATATCCCCATAAAAACAATTCAACCTCTTTATCAGTCCCACGCCCACCACCACCTGAGCTTCCCCCTGTGGGTGGGGGCGGTAGAATAACACCCACGGTATCCGCTGCCTGTCGTAAGAGGCGATTAAAAGTGTCCCCAGGGGGTCTGAACTTTGGAGCGTGGGTTGGCGACCACGGGACCATTAGTTTTAAAAATTCAGCCGTTTTTCAATTCTTTTCACCCCTGTAAGTGGATTCTCAGAAAACAAACAATACGTGTTTCTTTATTTATAAAGGAGTTTCCAAATATCAGTTATGACCGTAACATCATCAGTTTTTGAGATATTTCTATAGTCATATAAAGAAATCAACTCCTTTTCACCCCCACCAAGTTAATCCACCAGTTCCTGCCCAAAATGAGTTGTTTCTTTATTTTTGAAAGGTTCGAAATCCAAATTTTCACGCCTTTACCTTCAGTTTTTGGATATAGGTATCCTCATAAAAAATGCAACTTCTTCTTCACTTCTTTCCACCCCTCTCTCCCCTTAAGTGGACTTTTCGAAGACAATAAGTACGTGTTCCTTTATTTGTAAAGAAGATTCAAAATACCAATTTTCACGTCTGTAACATCTTCAGTTTCTGACGTTATACGTATTCTCATACACAGAATTCAACTGCGTTAATTATTTTCATCACCCCCCCCCCCGCAATAAGTCGATTTTCCGAAAACAAAAAAAATACGTTTTTCTTTACTTATAAAGGAGCTTCCAAATATAAATTAACACGACTGTAACATCTTCAGATATGAGACATATCTATCCTCATAAAAAGAATTGAACTCCTTATTCACCCCCACCAAACTTATCCCCCAACCCCCACCCAAATTGCCCCATTTCTTTAGTTTTAAAGGAAATTCCAAATACAAATTTTCACGTCTATAACCTTCAGTTTTGTCCGGTTCCATGGCTAATTGGTTAGCGTGCTGGCCTTTGTTCGCAGGAGTCCAGGGTTCGATTCCCGGCGAGGTCGGGAATTTTAACCATAATTGGTTAATTTCGCTGACACTGGGACTGGGTGTATGTGTCGTCTCCATCACCATTTCACCCTCATCATGACGCACAGGTCGCCTACTGGCGTGAAATCAAAAGACCTGCATCTGGCGAGCCGAACTTGTCCTCGGACACTCCCGGCACTAAAAGTCATACGCCATTTCATTTCTTTTTTACCTTCAGTTTTTAAGATATAAGTATCCTCATAAAAATAATTCAATTCTTTTCTCACTTATTTTCACCCACGTTAAGGCCGACTCGTTGGCTGAACGGTCAGCGTACTGGCCTTCGGTTCAGAGAGTCCTGGGTTCGATTCCCGGCCAGGTCGGGGATTTTAACCCTAATTGGTTAATTCCAATGGCAGGGGGGCTGGGTGTATGTGTTTTTTCATCATCATTTCATCCTCATCACGACGCGCAGGTCGCCTACGGGAGTCAAATAGAGAGACCTGCACCTGGCGAGCCGAACCCATCCTGGGATGTCCCGGCACTAAAAGCCATACGACATGTCATTTACCCCCGTTAAGTGCTTTTCTGTAGAAAATACATGTTCCTGTATTTTTTTTAAAACCTTCAAAATACCAAGTTTCACGTCTGTAATATGTTAAGTTATATATATATATACTGTAGATACACCGGTAATCATTTTTCACCCACTTAGCGATGGAATATCCAAAAATTCTCCCTTAGTAAGCACCTACACTCTAACATAAATGAATCCCCTAAGTTTCATTTCTTTATGACCAGCAGTTTAGGCTCGGGGATGATGCATCCGTGAGTCAGTCTAATGTTGTTTTATATACGAGTATATAGATATATCGTCGATGGATTCACAGTGGGCTTCGGCTTACCAGACACGGAGGTCCATGGTTCGACGACTCTGCACTCCGACCGACCAGCCGAGCAGAGGAGGGGTTGCCGCGGCTCTGTCGTGGCTCTACGCCTCTGGATGCGGAAGACGGAGAGGGTCTGATCCCCACCGTCGGTTGTCCTGAGAATGGTTTTCGTGCACTAAGGTGAATGCCGGGACAGTTCTTACAATTGGAGACGGGCGCCCATCCTCTCACCTTCTTCGCACATCTCCTTCACCGTAACAAGTCTTCCGGCCTGAGAGACGGCGTGCCGTACCCTTCGAATGAAAACTTGTGTAGTTAGTTAGATAGAAGACTACAACGTGACCGAGAACGCAATTTACTAACCACTACAAACCGTAGAAAACGTTACCTTAAAAAACTGATAACACTCTAAAATTCATAAACAATATTTGAAACATCCCAACGTGCAATGTTTTATAATATGGATTCTTTCATATGACGCCCTTTTTTTAAACAATGCCTTATATTTTAGACGTCTGAAACACGCTTAAAAGTCAGGTAATTTTTTGTACAACCTGCGATAAAAATATTAAATATTAAAAATATTAAAATGAAAATTATAAATTTGAAGCCTGCGTGACCTATCGTGAAATGCAAAGGAAAAATTATTGTGTTATTCGAGTTTCTTTCGGCCTAAGGTTTATTTCATAAAGAACTCCCAAACTCGATTACACATCGTATTTTTCTCGACAGTAGATATTCGTTCCGCAGTGCTTAGCGTGATTAGCTGCCACCCCCGGAAGCCGGGGTTCGATTCCCACCTCAGCCATCATTGAAGTGTTTCTCGTGGTTTCCCCAGTTCTCCTCCAGGCAAATACTGGCATGGTACCTAACTTCCTTCACTCTTCCCTGCCTATCCCTTCCAATCTTCCCATCCCCACAAGGCCCCTGCTCAGCATAGCAGGTGATGCCAACTGGGCGAATTACTGGTCCTTCTCCCCAGTTTTATCCCCGACCCAAAGTCTCACGCTCCAGGACACTGCCCTTGAGGTGGTAGAGGTGGGATCCCTTGCCGAGTCCGAGGGAAAAATCCACTTTGCAGGCTAAACGGATTAAAAAAGGATGAAAGAAAGAAAGAAAGAAGTATATATTCGTAGAAGACTCATTATTCCAATAAGGAGTGTCCGTGATGTTTGGGCGTGTTGTCCTGCAAATATACATGTTTCGTGTTCGGAGTTCCTCCATTGATATTCTGCTACCTGCATTTGGTATGCAAAACTGGTGTTGTAATCATGTACTTGTTATCAAACGATTCTTGTTCAAGATTTCATTGGAGAGCCCCGGTTTCATTACACGTTATCACGTACTAATGTTTTCAACCGTTTTAGCGAAATTGGAAAAGGGAATAAACTTCCTGCGATTGCCTGAAAGAGCAGTCAGAATTCTCAGGCTAGTTCTACAGAAGAGAGCCTGTGTATTTCGTTTTGTGTGAAGAAAACTAAACTTTCTACTGCTGTCACTAGAAAAGTAAAGTATTTCTAGAGATTTTAATGCAGCCCAAGGGCTGTGGGAAGAGAATAAACATGGCGCAAAATGCATTATGAAAGTTGATGGTGGCAATAATAAGTACACTGCCCTAGTGATAACAGTGGCATCCTGCCGAGCAGTCTATGCCCCAGTGGCTGGGGGTAGCTGAATAATATCCACGGGATCCCCTGCCTTTCTTAAGAGGTGACTGAAAGGGGGCCGAGTTGGTCTTAACCAGGGAGCCCGTAGCTGAATCTGGCACTGTACTCGTGGCAGACTCTTCGCTCTCTTCTTTCCTATCAGACCTCCCATATTCTCTCTTTCTAGGGCGTTTTTCATTTCTATGCAAACGTTGTGCACATGTACTTTGAAAAACACATTGATAATATTATAAACAAAGCTTTCAGACTACTCTGGTTTATCAGAATAAATTGCAAATGTTTCAGTGATATTGCATGTGGTGAGACCCTCTCTCGAGTGTGGTTGTGAAACGTGGCTCGTATATACCTTGTCGAGAGAGTTCAGATAAGTTTCACGAAGTGGATTAGTTTTGGATAAATGGGCATGCCGCTCTTTTCAAGCAAGGATGAAGAATGTGTAAAAAAATTTCGAATGAATACGCTGGCACCGCACCAGGATGTGCGAACGCGATGTTAACAGCTGAATGCTTGAAGAGTAAAGTGGACTGCCCGACTAGACTGGTGTTGATTCCGCTTCATGTCCAAGCAGGCGAGTAATGCAGAAATTTACATTCCACCTGCCCAAATGTAGGACGGTTCCACATCAACATTTTTGGCACCATAAATAAGCTGGTATGGTCACTTGACATTTTCATCACACTTCCACTGCAATGTGGAAAGCCCTCCTCAGGAAAGGCGCATGGTAATTACATAAATTACTTTTGAATAATTATGTCCATACTATGTAGAATAGAATAGAATACTCCCATCCCCTACTTTCGGATTGCTTGAAATAAGGGAAAGAGCACTATTTTATGCAATAGCATTTCCTTAAAAATTTGACATATGCATATATTTTCCACTTATAACTATTTAACTATTACTACACTAAATATAATTTATTTAGTCGTAGACGTTAACAATGTTATATTGTCTAGGATAATATGTATCTTCCCTGTCCTTTGTTTATTTAATGATTACTTTTGAGTTACAAGTCTTTTGGAGTATCCTATCATTAACAACATGCCTTACTTAACGACTGAATTAGGAATAGAAGATAATGACTCGACAATACAACAATTTATATATTACTGTACCTTCTGCGTAAATTTAAAATGCTCGCCTTCTAGAAGGCCATTAATGCGGTGTATCCTGAATTGTGTGTAGTTGAAGAAGTTTGAACCTTTAATTTTTAGAAGTCTCTACTATCGAATTATTTGCCCCTTCTGGCGGGAGGACGGACAAATAATTTTAAGGGAATGTTCACTTTTCTATTTCGGTAAACCTTATATGTTTGTTTCCTGTAATGTGCTGAAGTTGTCAGGACTACAATCGCTCCTTTCTTTCTTATGTTATTGACCAATCCGAAATTGTATAAATATGTTTTGTTGCCTATTCAAAATGGGGGTGTGTACAGGCATTCTGCCTAGGTCAAGAGAGTTCAGTAACCTTCCCCCTGAGTTGCTATATAAGCTGGACCCTTTCGGGCTATTTTGTCATCTTCGTCGCCCTTCGGTCTTAGAGTGCATATGGTGTAAGTGGAGGCAGGGGAAGCCTTGCCCGTAGTCGGAAGGCCCACCAGCTCAAGGTAATGCCAGACATTTTTTAAATATGTGATAGCTCCGGAAAATTAACTTGAGGGGAAGGTTTTAAAATTCATTCTTGACGTAAATTTCTAAACTTTAATGCCATCTTTTAAATGTACATTTTCAAGGAGTCGTTTGGTTGCGGGAGGTTTGCAGCGGTGGACATGAAAGGAGTCGTGTTTGTTAAAGTACCGGTAGTGGAGGTTCCAGAGGATGTTAATTTAAGATTTTTAAGGATGCAGATTTTTTTTTAAATTTAGTGTTTGTAATAATTTGGGTAAACTTTCGTATAAAGGACTCCCTCCCTGTCCGACCACAGACATCTCTCCCAACGAACAACACATACACTTAACGCCCCGCCTACCTCCTCTCCTCCTCCACACCCCCCCCCCCCCACCACCACCACCAATATCACATCGGTACAATACTACAAGCGCAAGTGTCAATAATGTTTCAACGCTACCATAGCAACTGATTAACACCATAACAGTCAAGGAGATAAATGAACATCACCCAATGTTCCTTTCCATAACTGATTTACATCATTACAGACGAAAGGGTATGTGATTATACATTCACTATTTTTTCTTTTTAAACCCACCTTCTCTTCTAAAATATTTTTCTAAGCATTCACTCTCCTCTTGTTATAGACTTTACACCAAAAAGCTCTAATCAACATCAATATAACTTCGACTCTCGCTCCTTCATGCAAGATAAATACGACTATAGACAGCTGAATACCTTTCCTTGCTTCTACAACTACTTAAAGAACACTGTCATCTTAATACATTCGACCTTAGCTCCTTCAAGCCAGATAAATACGACTATAGACAGCTGAACACCCTTCCTTGCTCCACGGCTACTTAAAGAAGACTTTTGTCTTATATTAACATACGAAATTAACATCTTTAACAGTCTGTCAGCTTTTTTTTCTTGTCCTCCAATAGGAGCATTTATACTTCATTATAAAGATTGAGCTGTTTATCGCTCCACCCTCAGCAGGTTTTAGGCGCATTGACTCAGCGCTCCGGTGAGTGTAATCTTGTGAACTTGTGACATGCAGCTTGATACTACGGTTTTATCCAAGGACATTCTTATAATTTAATGTTAGACAAACACCTACATTAATATCCACTTTTCATGATTTGTAAGAACAATCAGGATCCTGAATATTCACCTTACAGGCTTGAGTTTGAGGCTGATGGTGCCTAAAAATTGGCGAAACATGTCCCTTGTAACCTTTTATGATATGATTTAATTTACTAGGTATCTTTGCATTGGATAGGAGGATATTAAAATAACACCTGTAACATACTTTGTATTTACGTACATTTCAATACGGACCTAACATGAGAATTATAACGCGTAAGAGATAGAAGTGCAGTAAACTTTAACACACCAAAACAAAGAATAACCAACTCAGTTTAGGAAACCTTAGAATACAAAATTACTTTACCATTGTAATAATCAATCTTCACTTCAGAGAGCATAACATAAGTTTATAGTAGAGGCATCTGTACAGAAATGTCCAAACCTCTTGTATTAGTTGTTGCGAGTTTTAGATTTTAGATGGCATTCTCTAAGGCGTATCTTCCGGTACAATTATTATTACTATTATTTTAAGTAATTGAAAGATATATTGCTGATCACCTAATCCCGTATTTAGAAAAATTTAAAATTATTGATGGACAGCAATTTGTTTATCAAAAAACACAAGGGTACAAGTAATCTTCTCAAGGAATTCTCAAATTTGTTCAGTGGGAAGCTAAATCAAAGTATGCACATTTTAGCTATGTGTATTGTTTTCTCAAAGGTATTTTATTCAATTTCCCATGAAAAAATGATCGCAGCTTTAAGCAAAATTGGGGTAAGAGGAACACCACTAAAATTTTTGAAAGTTATCAGACTGACCTAAAGCATAGGGTAAAATTTGATAATATATGGAGATATAACCTCTATTAAAAGAGGTGTTACACAAGGAAGTATCCTAGGACCCATTTTGTACATTATTTCTGTCAATGGTATATGATCATATTTTAAGAACTGTAAATATTTCATGTATGCAGATGATAAACTAATGGTGTCAGTACATAAAACCCAAAAGTGGCAGAGGAGCATTTACAAATGGAGTGCAACTGCTGTACTTTCAATAATGGTGCCATGATATGGGTCTAATAATTAACACTTCAAAAAGAAAAGTCTTGTACATTACTACCCTAAAAATTTAGGGAGAAAATATTAAAACAACGGGCCATTCAGTTCAGTGCATACATGATGGTGAACAAAAATCATGCAATTGTGACTGTGTAGTAGAAGGAGTTGATAACATGAAATATCTAGGTATAATAGATATGTTTCATGGAAGCAACATATTAATAAGTTGTGTAAAAGACTGAGGCTAAGCTTGTTCAAAATGCACATGGTTAAGTATATAATACCTCATGAAAGCTTAAAAATGGTTTATCATTCACTTGTTGAGTCACTTGTATCATATGGTGTAAGTGTACGGGGGTCGGCTTCTGTTACAGACATGGTACAAATGTTACAAAATCGTATTGTCAAAGCATTCTTTTGGTATGAAAACAGAGGAATACTTAGCTTAATTGAGGATATGTTAACAGGGATATACCAGAAGGAAAGGTTCTTGAGAGTTAAACAACTTTATATCTACAACATAAATAAAGAAAATTACTGGAAGCCACAATATAGAATTGTAAATGAATATACACGTGTAACAAGACTGAGGCATATGAGTTATTTTCACGTCATTAGGTACTGTACCGTAGTAACCCCTAGGACGATGCCTCCATTCCTGTATAAACATCCGACTAACTCAGGTTTGGGCAGAGAAGTGGGTTGGTTGGCGATGGTCAAATCTAAAAGTCGATGTCTCTCACTTAATTATAAGTAAATGACAGGAAAATGGAGGTATAATTCCAACGAGAAAAAATAATATGGGGTAGAATGAGTTTATTCACAAAATAACCTCGAATAATACTATCTTGACGGATGTTGTAATGCACGTCTAATAGTGCATGGAAACGTCGCTGTAAGCTACCACATTCTTCACTTTTTTCTCCTTTCCTGAATGGCTCATTCCATTTCTGTGTAGTTGACGTTCTCAATGTCTTCATCGTTCTTGCCTCCTTCCACCATCACTGGACCGTCATTAGGGTCTTCCTCTTCTTCTCCATCCTCTTCACTTTCTTCTTCTGCGATCTCTCCTTCCTCATCTTCCGGGATGACATCTATTCTGATTTTCAGTCGTCGTCATTGGGCTTTACTTCCATTTATTCCTCTGCCCTCATAGTTTGCTGCATGGGGATTAAGACCATTCTCTTGTTGCTTTAGGCGGTGCTCCTTATATGCAACACTTTCTGCTCCATGACACTCCTCATTGTTACTAGCCGGTATGGCTTCTCTCCAACGGTCTTCCTCCTGCCTTTTCCCCTCAAATCTTCTATGTACCTTCTTGACACTTTACTCCTCTGGTCGTGATTCATCCGGTAATTTCCTCTTCCAGTTCTTGGTTGTCGTTCCTTCTCATCCCAGCGATAGTATGGCCTTCTGGATCCACTATAGTTCCGGTACTTGTAACGGTAAGTCCTCCCATTATGTCCACTTCGATAACTATATCCTCGCTGATTTGCCAGGTTTTCCTGGTAGTCAGGTCTCCTATAGTTATCTCTTCAGTCTCTCCGGTGCCAATTTCCCTCACGAGCTGTAGCGTCTGCGTTCGTTTGTTCACGAGGCATCGTCTGAGTTCCTGAACTCTGCTGGTTACCGCGCCTCCTCATCTTCGGTCCAGTACTACCTTCTTGTACGTCTAACGTATGGATCGCCTCGACATGCCTCAACCTTGGCTAATTTTGACTTGACGTTTGGTCTAATTAACGCAGTCACTTCCGCTTCGGCTGCCGTTCGACGTTAGCAGCGATGAATGTTCTCTGTACTTCGATGGGTAATTGCCGAGTTATCCCTGCGATCATCTCGCTTTCACTAGGGGGCACGTCGAAATCCCTAAATTTTATTACATGTGAAATAAAGAACTAGGAGAACTTCGTAGGCAGTGTAGCTGGGTATTTACTCGAGTACAGCTCCATTCGCAATGGCTTGTGTCGACATGTCCCAAAACTTCTTAAGGAAAGCCTCCTTGAAATCCTCATGTGCGGTAAACGTGTATATAAAAGCATTTGAACATTCCGCAGCTGCGTCACCTAAAAATTTATCGACTGTCCTCAGCTGGCGATCAGGCGGCACCCTATAATCTGATAAGAAAATCATACATCTCTCTTAAGAATGCCTTTGGCGTTCTTTCGTCGTTTCCCGTGAATTTACGTGGTTTCTCCTCGCTACTCCGTAAAATATTATATACAGGAACATTATTGGTCTCGTTGGGAGTCGAACAATGAACATCCTGGCGCGGTAAGTGTAAAATGTCACTCAGCGCAACGTTATCACTTGTTTGACTCGGCGCCTTCTCTATACTGCTTTGCTGAACTGTACACTTTATTTTACTGAGCTCCTTCTCAGTCCGCAAGTCTAACAGTTCCAATTTGTCTTTCATGTAAGCTATCTCTTTGTCTATAGTCCCTATTTTGACTTAATTCTTCTTGGATACTTCCATCCATGTCTCCAGATTCGAACCAAGTACCTGTAAGTCTTCTTTATTTCTTTCCCTATCTGCTATTTTCATATTATTAACGTCTTTCCCAGTCTCTGCAATGTCCTTCTGCAGTTCAGAACGAAGCTGATTCTCTATTTCCTTCCATCCGTCTTCGGTCTCCCTTTGCTTTACTTTAAGCTTCAGGTCGATCTTATGTTCCGGCTCTTGTTGGGCCTCCGTTAATTGTTTGCCAACGTCCGTAGTGAACTATTCCAGTCTCGCCTCAGTGTTCACTCGCAGCTTGTCAATTGCACCTCGCTGAAGTGTAATTTTTGCTCTGGCCTCTTCCAAACTGGACGATACATCTCTCAGTCGCTTATCAGCGTTAGTCATATGTTCTCTTACTCGATCGGCTATTTCCTCAACAGTGTCTTAAATTTTCTCAATCTGAGTCTGTGTTTTATGTTCGACTGTGTCTAGGTGGTTCTCTGATTTCTCCATCCCTTCTATACAGCACGTACGAACAACATCAATTTTTCCCTCTAGCTCAACGGTCGCTGCCTTGAATTGTTCCTCAGTTTTAACTACTACCTGTCTAAACTGTTCATCAGTCCTATCTGCCGCTTGCTTAAACTGTTTGTCAGTGCTTTTGCTGCTTGCTTGAACTGTTCGTCAGTCCATTCTGCCGCTTGCTTAAACAGCTGCCTAGTCTCTTCCGCTGCTTGTTTGGACTGTTCATCTAACTTATGTGAAAACTCCACCATACGCTTCTGTTCCTTTTTGTCCATCTCCGCCAACAAATCCTCCATCGTCATCGCCATACCAAAATGTATATTCAGAAAACGCAAGGATGTTCCCCGCTGTCTAATGTCTTATTCCGTATATTGTGTACTCCATACGAACGAAATTAATTTTACTGATAAGCTTCTATATTTTACGATAATCATCACACAAAGAAACCATGGCCTCAAAATCGCCATATAGAAGCTTGCTATCGATTCGGAATATATTTTATGTATCACCGCGAACAACATAAACAAACGCGTCATCATTAATTTTGAAAAATGTTACTGATATTTGTAGCCCCAATTTCTTATAATCCAAACATCATTAATTCACCTGACTTTTGGGCTCTAGGCTAAGTGTTAGACAAAAGCACTGGGCCATAATTACCATAAATACCTCCGACTCAAGCCTTGAATCATCACCATTTATTGTAAATATCACCACCATTTACTTAAGACTGAGGTGATCTTAAGTTCCCTAGCCTTACTCTAAATCAAATAAAATTATAATTAGTGGCAATTGAAATTTGCTCTGCACACAATTTCCACGCTATGTCGGGATCAACACATGTCTGAAGGACATATCATCGACCACTTTACCTCATTAGAGAAATCTTTTTATAGTTCTCTGACTCAAATGGAGTTCATTACTACGACACGCCTTGCTTATCGGCTAAGTGTTTCTCATTCTTCCTAACATAGATTAAATCAAACATTTTTGCCGATGTTCCTAACGTAATGCATTTAGATTTTATTCTGTTTTCTAAACACACGATTTCCGATGAAACCTTGCCCTTTCATGTCCGCCTACTGTCATCTGTAGTACCGAACATGGAACTCTAGACTCAAGTTGTCTGAACGTTAGCTTGCCAGATTCCTAAGTTGCGCCTTTGGTTCGAAATTACCTATCTATCATTACTTAAATTTAATGATTATCTAGATACCAACACTTGGTCTCTCCCAGCTTTCGAACAATGATAATAATCAGATCTAGCCCTCGGAATGGCTCGTCAAACCACATTCACTACCGTGAATCACAATTTGACCTGCCCAAATGTTATAAGGACAACCTAGTCTTCTTTGGCTATCACAAAAATACTCCCAGTGGGATACGAACACACGCCAAAGTTACCCCTGTGGGAGGGGGCGGTAGAATAACACCCACGGTATCCCCTGCCTGTCGTAAGAGGCGACTGAAAGGAGCCCCAGGGACTCTGAACTTTGGAGCGTGGGTTGGCGACCACGGGGCCCTCAGCTGAGTTCTGGCATTGCTTCCACATACTTGCGCCAGGCTCCTCACTTTCATCTATCCTATCCGACTTCCCTTGGTCAACTCTTGTTCTTTTCCGACCCCGACGCTATTAGGTTTGCGAGGGCTAGGGAGTCTTTCATTTTCACGCCCTTCGTGGCCCTTGTCTTTCTTTGGCCGATACCTTCATTTTTCGAAGTGTCGGACCCCTTCCATATTTTCCCTCTGATTAGTGTTATATAGAGGATGGTTGCCTAGTTGTACTTCCTCTTAAAACAATAATCACCACCATCACCACACACCAAAGTGTCTACGTCCCTTAGTTGCGGTGCCAGAAAATACTGTACCGTACCCAGGGGTAGTAACACCCTAGGACGATGCCTACATTCCTGTATAAACATCCGACTAACTCAGGTTTGGGCAGAGAAGTGGGTTGGTTGTCGATGGGCAAACCTAAAAGTCGAAGTTTCTCATTTAATTATAAGTAAATGACAGGAAAATGGAGGTATAACTCGAATGAGAAACAATAATATGGGTTAGAATGAGTTTATTCACAAAATAACCCCGAATCATACTAACATAAAAGGAAAATCAATTGATAAAAATGATAATAACATGATCTCAAAAATTGAAAAGAAATGGGCATTAAAGCGTTAATAATGAAATGCAAAAGGAAAGTTCGAACACAACTTTAAATACTTGTGAACTACAAAAAAATTCTTCACATGATTGTCTAAAGTTCATGTTCATAATAGTATACGTATGCGTATACAAATACGTATTCGATTCGCCTGGAGTAACACGATGTTAAGTATCACATTGATACAGATTTTAATTCCGGAGAATCGTCGTAATGTTAATATAAAAATAAAATTAAGGCGCAATGGGACATGATATGAATTATGAAAAATACTAGTGGCATTTCCCTACGCTATATTTACAATGAACAAAACATAAGCAATGTATCACAAATATTTACAAGGTATAAAGAAAGGGAAATCTTACATACTACTCTGCCTCGACGTGAAACGCGGTTCACCAAAAGATCTAGTGAGAACTAGACTGACCACCAATATTACACAGCACTCGGGCTGTTCCTTATTAAACAACGAGACAGCATATCAAAACAACATGAAATAGCACAAACACCATCCTGTAAGAGAAAACATATTAATATCCTTTATTAAACATGTATAAAGCAATGGGCAACATTGCATTCTTCTGCTGCATATGCGCACCCAAAAGCGCGTTCATCCGTCACATATTTCCTGCTGTACTGTGGGCTGAAAAGAAATGTTGGAACTCAGTATTGCACTGAGGCTTGGTTACTGTTCGACGAGATTGTATCACGGGAATAACTTCTCATTCACACTGTCTATGTAAGCACGGCTGATAAGTAGACCGGTAAGGCTATATCATATTTCCTCGACTGCACGGAAACTCACATACAATCGTGCTTCTTACCAGCATGCTACAATAATTTATCACTCACATCAGACTCAATGGCATGGCATCAATTTCCCGTCAATCCGGATTTTCAATATTCTCTCAGAATATAATTGCAGGGCCATATCCACTGCACATCATTCTTATCACTTCATCAGGCATGCAATCGGCCTGCATAATCAACTTCATAAATCAGCATGCATTGAAACCTCTTATATTTCCTACAGTCTCATCAGCCTTTCCCATTATAAATCCAGGTTGGATTCCCATACAAATCATTGTGCGAAGCGGTTTCCAACCTACACTGGAAGAATCCTTTCTCATTCAACGTTGCGGTACAGCTCCACACATGTCTGCTCCTGAAATAACATGCGTCAGGCAATCTAACGTTTACTAACTTTCTAAATGACCAAAATTAAATTGAATTTACTCTCAACATAGCAAGTGTTTAACTCGGAAAGTGGATGATCTTGTCAATCTAATCCTCCTATCTCTAATATATAAGAATATCGGAATAATACTAAGCTAATTATTAGGCACAATAACACCGCAAGATAAATCCTAACAACTCCCTCATTATCCCATCTAACTAATCGTAAAGTAAAATGAAAATGTAGAAATCATGCATTCCTCTTTTATCTGTATTTACAGCATTACAAATGTAAAGTAAACACATGCCGTCAGGCAAAATTTACGTTAAAGTAAAATCCCTACCTAAACTTCACTAGTATTTAAACATAATTCATATAACATGCCATCTAATTTAAAAGACATGCGTCTTATCTTGGACATTGGCAACGGCTCACATCCTTGCCATGGTGGTGTCTTACTCCACGTTGATCACTTCTTTAACACATGGAAACAATCTTCTTTCTTCTATGGGCGGTGCCATCTTCTTGATGAAAGTTCCTGTACACTGCAACACAGAAGACTTTAGGTTAATGTCTCTTCACCACTCGATTTGCACGTGCCGAAAAATCACTTGTTAGCAGTGAACTAAGCCAACATTACTGACAAACAAACACACTTAAAATTAATCAATTAGGTTTTTTATACAGTTAGAGGGGCTCGCGGTTCGGTTCGAAAGTTCTTCGCGAAACGCGACCGACACGAAAATGCAATACAGCCGGAGCGTTTCTTCTTCACTTTCCAGTCTGCGGCTCTTATTGCCGTCTATTTATCTGGAGTAAAACTGTGCGCCATAATGAAATCGGCAATTTAGCACTGCACCAGTTAATTCACTAAACTTCACGACTAAAGGCACAGTTTTTCTGTCGTAAAACCATACACTGTTATATATCTATCCACGTGGCAACATTCACGCACAAGTATCAGAGCAATACCGAACAACGTTCACGCAACGTTGGCTCCCACAATCAGAGTGATGCTGTCATACCTTGGGACGCTGGAGAAGCTTGGCTAACGCCGTTGTAGCTATGGGATTCCCGCATGTTTAAAACAGCAACCAATCAGCGAGCTTGCCATTCACACTGACTTATATATTCATTAAAACACACCATAAAACACACTCCAGATGATATAAAATTGACCCAGATTTCTTCTATAGCGTATTCCTTATTATATTACACCTTCCGGCCTGTGGAAAACCGTCAACTAACACAACTTATTTCTTTATAACGATATCTTCTTCATGCAGTTGTCCATGTTGGTCAACCTGGGATATTAATTCCGCACGATCCAGACTCCATATTTGCCACACCCACGCGTTCTAATTGGCTGAATGTCCCTCTTGGCCAACGTCTTCTACACGTGCCGAGATGTGCTAACTTCTGGTAACGCTAAGCCTTCCCACGGTCCCGAGGAAGCATCGCGCAATATCCAGCGACTTTATGTCTCCAAAAACTTCCGGTCTCAGCTATCCTGCGATCCACTACTTTTACCATGCCAGACTGAAATTTATTTCAATAAAATTATATAATATGGCAAATAATAATCTGAGTGTCTCTTATGGGCCGTCAGGATACGGCTCAGTACTACAACAAAGAAATTTGAACAAGTTGCCCTCAGAATTGACAAACAAACAAAATATCAACTAAAAGATCATGTGAAGCTAGATAATAAAATTACAGTTTAAATATTTGTTCATGAATGAAAAATGTACCAACGACTTATGTACTTATGTACTTTGAGTGATACCTTCAGGGATTGAGAAAAACTCACACCACAGGAAAAATTACAATGCTAAAATAAATGTACAAAAGTTATTAATGTCGTAAACAATAAGGATGGCAACAATGTATACAAATGTGTAACGACTTCACCGGAAGATAAGGACATCAAGTGCTTTGCAGGTGTAAATAATTGCAAAGACAATGCATAATATCCTACTGCATATTTGCAAATGTATTTTACATAAGTTATCAAAAATATAAATAAAAATATTATTACTAATATTATTATTAGTAATATTATACACAATTCGCTGGGGCCAGCAAGGACCACGCTATGTCTTGTTGCATTTGACACTGAACTTCGCCTTCTCTAGAGCTTAAGTTTCCCTCATTCTTTGTGAGTGGGCCTGTTTACGCTCCTCTGTCCAAGGGGCACCGTGTCTTCTCTTCGGTTACGCGTCTCGGTTTAGCCCGTTTGTCAATATTTTCTTGCGGAAGCGATCTCTGTTAAGGGCGTCTTCAGATGCGATATGTATCATTTGCAGGTCTTCTTCGGTATTTCTAAACCAGGGAATTGCGGTTTTGCGGTTTGAATCAAAAAGTATCCGATCTCTTTAGTTAACTTTCTTCCGTCAATTCTCTTCAGATGACCGTAAAATCCTGCCGTCTTTTTCGGATTGTATCGGTAATTTTCTCTATTTTGCTGTAGACTTCCTCATTGGATCTCTTTTGATGTCCATTTCTGTATTTTGATCCCAAGATTCCTCTCACAATTTTGCCCTCTTTTTCCTCTAGTCCTTCCAGGAATCCTTTGTTGGCATTTAGAGACAGGGTTTCGGCTGCATATAGAACTACCTTCAGAACTGTTTCATAGTGACGTATCTTGGTGTTTTGGGAAAGGCATTTTTATTGTTGAATGTGCGGGATGTTTGGTAGGCTATTTCCAGTTTGCGTACTTGCTCCTGAAGTGCTTCTTTGTCCAGTCCATTTTTCATGATGATCTCTCCCAGGTATTTTAATTTGTCTATTCGGGTGATGTCCCCGTATTTTGTATGGAGTTTTGGTGGGGCTTCTTTGATGTTAGACATTATTTTTGTTTTCTCAAACGATATCTGCAGACCAGTTTGTTCGGCAATTTCCTTTAACATTTCAACTTGAGCTCTAGCGGTTTCGACGTCGTTTGCGATAACAGCAATATCATCGGCAAGTGCCAAGCAGTCTATTATGATCCTCTTGGATTTGGTTCCTGTTCTTAGTGGACTGTAGTTGGTTTCCTGTAACCTCACCCGCCATATTCTGATGACCTTTTCTAGAACGCAGTTGAAGAGTATCGGTGATAGCGCATCACCTTGTCGGACTCCTGGTTTTATGTCAAAGGAATGCGAGAGATCCGTGGAACTTCACCTTGGATTTTGTATCGGTCAGGGTGGCTCTAATTAATGCCAACAGTTTCAAATCAACTCCAAATTCATTTAACATGTTTAGGTGGTGGTGGTGGTGGTGGTGGTGGTGGTGGTTATTGAAGTACAACTAGGCAACCATCCTCTATTAAACACTAATCAGAGAGGAAAAATGGAAGGGGACCGACACTGCGAAAAATGAAGATACCGGCCAAAGGAAGACAAGGGCTGCGAAGGGCATGAAAATTAAAGATTCCCTAGGCCTCCCAAACCTAATACCGTCGGGGTCTTAAAAGAACAAGAATTGACCAAGGGAGGTCGGATAGGATAGATGAATGTGAGGAGCCTGGCACAAGTGGAAGGAATGCCAGGCCTCAGCTAAGGGGCCCATGGTCGCCATCCCACGCTCCAAAGTTCAGATGTGGTGGTGATTAACGTTTTAAGAGGAAGTACAACTAGGCAACCATCCTCTATATAACACTAATCAGAGAGAAAAATGGAAGGGGTCCGACACTTCGAAAAATGAAGATATCGGGCAAAGAGAGACAAGGGCCACGAAGGGCGTGAAAATGAAAGACTCCCTAGCCCTCGCAAACCTAATAGCGTCGGGGTCGGATAAGAACAAGAGTTGACCAAGTGAGGTCGGATAGGACAGATGAAAGTGAGGAGCCTGGCACAAGTAAGTGGAAGCAATGCCAGGACCCAGCTAAGGGCCCCGTGGTCGCCAACCCACGCTCCAAAGTTCAGAGCCCATGGGCCTCTTTTAGTCGCCTCTTACGACAGGCAGGGGATACCGTGGGTGTTATTCTACCGCCCCCACCCACAGGGGGACCAAAGTTCAGAGCCCCTGGGGACCCTTTTAGTCGCCTCTTACGACAGGCAGGGGATACAGTGGGTGTTATTTACCGTCCCCACCCACAAGGGTTTTAAGGTGTTTAGCAGGACCTCCCGGTCAATAGAGTCGTACGCTTTCTTGAAGTCCACAAAGACAGACACATACTGGTTTGACCTCAGTGTACAATATTTGATGATCGGTTTTTTTATCTGTTCGGCTGTTGAGCGACTTTTTCTGAACCTCCCTTGGTATTCACCTATTTGACGTTCGACTTGTACTTCCAAACGCTCCAGGATGGCAAGTGATAGGATTTTGTAAGTCATGGGTAGCAAAGATATTCCTCTGTAGTTGTTTATTCTCTTCATGCTGCCTTTTTTGTGTAATGGATGGATCAAAGCTATTTTCCAATCTTCGAGTAGGGTTTCCTTGCTCCAAATTTCTTCTATTTGCTTTTGCAAGATATCAAGTGATTCCTCTGGGGCAAATTTCCATTGTTCTGCTACTACTGAGTCTTACCCTGGTGTTTTGTTATTTCTGAGACGGGCAATGTGGAGCTTGATTTCATCGCTGTCGGATGGTCTGGAATCTGGGTACCTGAGAAAGGATACCTTGGTCTCAATGGAGCTTTGCGGTTTAGAGCAATGAAGTAAATTCTTGAAGTAGTCTGCCAGAATGCTGCAATTTTGTTCATCTAACGTCGCCAGTGTGCCGTCTTTTCGCTCAAAGCATAGAGATGGAGGTTTATAGCCAGTGAGTTTGCGTTTGAAGGCTCTGCTTTCATTCTTCCTGAAGTGTTTTCTATCTTTTCAATGAGAGATTTTTCGAATTTACGTTTCTCAGTTCTGAACACTCTAGCTGCTCGGGCACGTTGGGTTTTTGTAGGATTCCCAATCAGTTTCTGATTTCGTAGAGTAGTACTGTTTCCACGCATTGAGTCTTTCTTGGAGGACTGATTTGCAGGTATCATTCCACCAGGCATGCTTTTGCTTCTCTTGATTTCTGCAACGTTTTTGGCGGCCTCAACAAGGAGACTTTTGGTGTTGTTAAAGTCACAGTCATTTGGTCCAGCTTTCTCCTTATTCTCCTTGTTATTGATCTTGTTTCGGCGAGCTACAGACCGAGTCTTTTCACTCTTCTTTTGGTTTTGAAAATTGCCCAGTATTTCCACATTCGTTCTCGGTGTTGGTCCTTTGTCTCCTTAGCCCATGCACTTCCTATTGTTAGCTTCGGCTGTTATTGGAAACCATATGTGCCTAAAGTTTCTTGCCGTGTAGGATACTCTCCAGGATGATATTACGTGTGATCTCCACTTCTTCGAGATCTCATTCTATCTCGGTGAAAAAGACCCCTTTGAATTTCTTGTCCTGATAGTAGTTAATGATCTGAGTGGCCAGTTTTCGCATTGCAACTATTAGATTTCAGATAAATAAAATAACAAAGATGACCCAGTCTATAATTCTACTGACTCAATCAACTGACCCGTCAACCCCGAGAGACTAATTGGGATGGTGGGTTGGTGAAAATGGAGCCCTTATCTGAGTCTTATGATTGCTTCCACTGTGCGGCTCCATGGCTAAGTTATTAGCGTGCTGGCCTTTGGTCACAGGGGTCCCGGGTTCGCTTCCCGGCAGGGTCGGGAACTTCAACGATAAATGGTTAATTGCCCTGGCACGGGGACTGGGTGTATGTGCAGTCTTCATCATTATTTCATCCTGATCATGGTGCGCAGGTCGCCTTCGGGAGTCAAATCAAAAGACCTCCACCTGGCCAGCCGAACATGTCCTCGGATACATCGCGGCACTAAAAGACAAACGCCATTTCATTTTCACTTACTTGTGAAAGGCTTGTCAGTTTCATCTATACTATCTGACCTCCCTTGGTCAACTGTTCTTTACCAAGCTCGATGGTATTGAAGTATTCGAGGCGTAGGGAAACTTTCATTTTCGCACCATTCGTGGCTGTTGTCTTTCCTTGGCTAAAACCTTCATTTTTAAAGTGTCGCATCCCTTCCAAATTATATCTCTGATTAGTGTCAATACAGAATGGTTGCCCAGTTGTACTTCCTCTTAAAACAATAATCACCACCACCACCACGACTCTGCCATCTCTATTTTTAAACCAGTCATGAGGACCATGAATTCGAACACACGATTTAAATACCTCGGTCCTTGGCTCACTTATGACCTTGTTTAAGAACTCTTTCTCTCTTTTCCAAGTTAAGAACATACTCGTACTGTAACCGTTCATGACATCGTCATATGTATATAGAGACATCCTGCATAGATAATGTGTCGTTTTCCGCGCAGTTCTACGTTAAGTAGCCGCCAAACGAGGATATTCTTGACGGTTTCGGGACTCGAACTGCTCGCCGTAGACTCGCGCGCCCCTCCTCTCGTTGCGCGCAATAGGGGAAAGAGGGAGTACAAGCGCTTTTAAGCGGAATTCGCTCTCTCTCTCTGAGCGAGAGAGCTGGAACGAGAAAGATGTCACATGACGGAGAAGTGAGGTCACGAAACAGCCTCAAAGAAGTCGTCTCAACAAATGAGGCGATATCATCCCATGTATTCCCCTAAATATCTAGTGGTAGCAATGCGTAGCTTTCGACTGTTTCGATGTTATTAACATTAATAACTCGGAAATACTTGATGGATAATTTCGATAAACGATTTCGATGAATGAGGAGATTTTATGCTGATTTATCATGCGAGAACCATTCTACATAATAAAAATAATAGGAAGTACGCAGATAGTTGATGACATGAAGAGAGTGAAACCAGATGCCCGACTCTGACAGGACCAGGGAAACTTAAAAGTTCCAGTAGTCAGGCTCCACCTACTGAGAATTGATACTGACGCTTTGATGATTGCAGACGAACCCGCGAAGGATTCGAAACGAAAATTGATCAGTGGAAAGAAGGATGTACAGGCTTTAATTTGATATCAAATTCAACGTTTAAATATACCTCCCAACGGACCGTTGTTTGACAAGGGGGCGTGGTCTGACTCCCCTCCAAAAACTAAGGCTTCTCACTATAAAGGAGACTGGGAAGAAGGCAGTATAAAACAGTATATCCAGAGCATTCGGTCTAAACAGCGGACCCTTTCTTCAGTGAACAGTTAGTTTCAATATTCAGCGTTTCACATTGTGAAGATTCTTATTGAACAGTATTTTGTATTGTGTAGTGGTAAATGACAACACAGAGTGAGTGATAGTGCGCTGAGTACCAAATATTCGCTACGTCTTTAATTCAGTTCGCTATGATAAAAAATTTACTTCGATTATGTCTCAGAGCGGCATGGGGTTGTAAGAAAAGGAGGTGTTTGATTGAAGTGAATTATTACGTGTGCAGTTATGAAATTGATCCTAGTGAATGTGGTGCATTATGCCAAATTATACGAATTATATAAATGAGGTTAAATGAAGGAAGTAATTAAATACAAGTATAGTTCAGTACGAGTGTTACAATAAGGCTTGAACCTGCAATAAGAGTGAGCGGCTTATTAGCTATCATTTTAGTACATCGGGCGGCACCCTCCGTATTCTCTCAAACGCAGTGAGTTGTATTTCGTATCAATGATTAGTGAAACGGAGGGGGTCGACTAAATGACCAGTAAGAAAATATTAATACCTAACATTGATATCCTGTGATGGTGACCGGCTAGTGTGTGATGCTCCGAGATTTAATTACTTGTGGAGAACTGGAGAATGCAAATGAAAGTATCGATATCGGGCTACAAGACAAATACCGATATACGGCTAGGGTACTTGAGTTTATAAGTATCCTTAGTAATAACAGAGTTAAAATGCATGACACAATTAGTGCACTTATGACAAATTAGTTCTTCATCATTTGCATATTTGACCTCCGAGAGATTCGGGTTTGAAGAGGGCCTGTGAGCAGTCCGCTGTACAGTCACTCCAACGTAGCAGAGTTTTTCTGGAGCTTCCGACGCCAGACATGCGGGTGAACCGACATAGGACGACTCTGGGGGCCATCGCAAGTGAAGACGTCCTGATGACAGCTTAAATCCCTGAG
Organism: Anabrus simplex; assembly: GCF_040414725.1. Taxonomy (NCBI): domain Eukaryota; kingdom Metazoa; phylum Arthropoda; class Insecta; order Orthoptera; family Tettigoniidae; genus Anabrus; species Anabrus simplex. The sequence continues at coordinate 444,367,319 of NC_090268.1, read as the reverse complement.
GAATGCTGATTGCAGATATCTGAGCGCTAAGTACATTTTTGAACTTCATGACAGTTAGGTCACATTCCCATAAATAAATAATTTGCATGTAAATACGTTGAAATTATTTGACCATGACGCCGTTTCGGAGGGATTATAGTTTTTTTAAGAGTTTTCTGTGAGATATCTTCGTGGTTTGAACCACTTATGTAATTCATTATGGGGAAATATTGCATGGTAGTTATAAGACCCTAGCATGACTTATAAGCGACGTGACGTAATGTAAAGGGATAAAATTTCGTAGTATGATTCATTCGTCTTGAAGTTACAATTAAATCCTATGATTCATCATATGAGTTTCCGATTATTCTTTTTCTTTTTTTCTTGCACGTCACTTACTGGTGGAAACTCCTCCTGTCTAGATCTAAGACTGCAAACTCCACGACAACAGAGGTCAACTGTGGGGATGTTAGTGAATTATGTAGATCGCGATTAGCGGTGATTTTTTCAATTAAAAATTAGGATCATCTATTTAAAAGTGCATGTTTCTCGGAATATGAGGTAGGAGAAGACGGAACCTGATGTGCAAGTTCGTAATTTTGAGAGTGTAGTGGTGTTAAATAGTGTGTTACCGTGCTGAATATGTATAATTAGGGCGATGTAGAATGCTGCCTTGAGAATAAGGTAATTGAGGCCAAATATAGGCTGGCATACGATGTTATGCTGATAATGTTAATGAGTCGAAGAAAGAGATTGTTTTTGTGATGATATGAATATTTAAGAATAGCAGGTAAAATGTGAGGCTTTGCTTTGCGGAGTAGAGAAAGAAGGGGGACGAGCGGGCCGACCCGTCTGACAGTTTTATGGTCAGGGGAAGCTCGAGCGAAGTTCGTTTGCCACTTTGTGAAGGGAGACACATTTGGTTCGCTCTTTTCTCCCTCTAGTATAACGGACACATGCATAAAATTAAGAAAACGACATCGTCGTATAGATCCCAGATGTGATAAATTAATGAAATCCTCCCACCTTTCTATTATTTTGGTTTATTAATGTAAAAAAAACGCTATAGGGTTTTCAGGTTGTGACACTCCCACATGTCGAAGTCCCTAGGTTCAAGTCCCAGATTCTGGTGAGGACTGTTGCCCGTAAATGGCAAATGAGATGGATCGTGCCATGATTTTGTTCTCTGCGTGGAGATGCAATGCAGAGCGTAATGGTATTTCTTCTAATGAGTGTTTATCATCTATCATATGTTGTAAGGTAATGGTTGCTGATTGCTATATTCGCTGTTTATAGACACATCGTTCAAATGTCATGTGTTAGTTTTAGTGTGTATATAATCCCAGTGAAGCAAACGTTATGGTGGTGGTGGTGATTGTTGTTTTAAGAGGAAGTACAACTGGGCAACCATCCTCTATATAACACTAATCAGAGAGAAAATTGGAAGGGGTCCAACACTTCGAAAAATGAAGATATCGGCCAAAGGAAGACAAGGGCCACGAAGGGCGTGAAAATGAAAGACTCCCTAGCCCTCGCAAACCTAATAGCGTCGGGGTCGGAAAAGAACAAGAGTTGACCAAGAGAGGTCGGATAGGATAGGTGAAAGTGAGGAGCCTGGCACAAGTAAGTGGAAGCAATGCCAGGACTCAGCTGAGGGCCCCGTGGTCGCCAATCCACGCTCCAAAATTCAGAGCCCCTGGGCCCCTTTTAGTCGCCTCTTACGACAGGCAGGGGATACCGTGGGTGTTATTCTACCGCCCCCACCCACAGGGGGAAAGCAAACGTTATGAATGGGTTAATACTCCGTACGATAAGTTAGACACGGTCATTTAACGGAGACAATGTGACATAACTATCATGTGTTTAGAATGCGCTCAAGAATTTCGTAGTAAACTTCAATTAACATGATCTGAATAAACTGAATGAAATAATTCAAGCCGTAAAGGAGATATGCCTTCAGGAAAGATATGAGTACAGTGTTAAGGTTCTCCGTGTGTCAAGTGTCTGGAAGGGGACGTCCTTTCAATGTATTTTCAGTGATTTGAAGGTTATGAAGTGATAGATGCCTATCTGAGATAGACAGAAAGAGACATACAAATCTCAAGCCTAATTTATGAATCAATGTATTGTATCGGTAAATATCTCGGCATATCTTTATGTAATGTAATATACTAGTGTTTCCTTAGCTAATTAAAGGTGTTTGTGCAAAAATAGATGATTTTCCTTCTCATTAGTAGTGTATTCGTATTCCCCTAATATCCGAGACCCTTTCCCCCTACTTAGAATTAAATAGTTTACATACCACGTACCAAAGCTCTTGAGCCAGCCGAGGAAAGACTCAAGTAGGGGTAATGGATTTCGATTCCAGGGACCGTTCGAGGGTCTCGTCAAATAAATCCTTTCAGCCACTTCATAAGCCAATTAAGATAAATTGTTATGCACTGGAACCCTTGACAGGTGCAGTACATCAACTAAAAACTAGAAATTGTTTCCTGGTAAGAGAGGAGTCCACCTCCATCTCAATAAAACACGAACTTTCCATTTTTCAAAATTTACCCAAGAAAGTGTGATTTCTGCTACGGTTTGGGGGAAAATATCGTCTCTATGCCACATAGTTTTTCCCTCCCGCTTGCAATAAGTACAGAGTTTTCCGACTCATTGGATATTCTGGGAAACAGATGAGTAAGAGGGCTTGGTTTCTGCCCTGGGACTCGCCATCTAGTCTCCCGAAGACATAAAATCCGGATGGTGTCGGTCATCTTCTTCATATTATTATTATTATTATTATTATTGTTACGGAGATATCCGTGGTAGGTAGAGGTGAAAGAAGGTGCGGGTGTGAATGGGTTTCAAGCTACGAAATTAACGTGCAATGTACAATTAATTTAAAATTTAACTAGGTTATATTTTCTTTTCAAAAACAAGAGATAACAATCATAACAGGTACAGAGTAGCAAAAATGTAGGTACAAGATTACTGGGTTCGGGCTCAGTGCCCTTACTTCATAACTCTTGGGCAATCAGCCCCGCCTTACTCCAAAAAAAATTTTAGCCAAGGGGCAGAAAACCCCATTCATTCCCAGGAGCACTGGCTCCAAACATTACACATAAAGCCTGCACGAGGCATACAGAAACAAATTTCAAAGCGCGATCCGCTCTCAAAATTGTAAGCCTATCACAAGGCCACACCAAACTCTACCTTCAAGCTGTCCTCTAAGGACGTATTTACAGGGGTAAAATACCCAAACTACGGAGGTCTATTACATGAAAAGAAGGTTGATTACATGACCTCTAAAATAACAATTTGAGAGGAGGCGAACTTGCACTCCTAATACACTTTGTTTTTAAAACCTAATCTGGCTCTGGGCCACTAACGCAAGGGCTAATCCCATACTACAGAGGTGACTTAGAGAAGAACACTTTACATTACATAACCGAAGAATAGTTTGAGAAAATAAGTTCACCTCAAAACAAATGTGAGTGGGAGCTCGAGAGGGTTAGCACTCTCTATCCCAATATGTAGCTTTACAAGAAAAAGATGAAAAGAGTAATTACATTTTAGGAAAAGGTTACATGATGGAAATGCTTCGAACCCGCCGCGAGTGTTAAACTGCCGACCTAGCAAGAAAAGAAGTTATTAATAGGCCATTACCTGGTGTTGAACGGCTGAAGAAGAAAGAGGCGCTTCCCGCCTCCTGCTATGTACTTAATACACTGAAAGATGGAACAGAAGTGGCCCGGAGACCCCAAAATCAGCAGTTTATATCCTCTCGCGGAAGATTCTAGGCGTTAGGGGAAAGAAAACACCCTCCCACAAAATCTTTATTGGTTCGGGAAAAGAAACCCCTACATAGAGGAAAAAGAAACACATTATTGGTGGAAAATTAATTAAAGAAATTCGGGATTGGCTAGATCCAAACTAAGGGGAAAAAGAGGGGTATACAGCCAACTTAAACAATGACAGAAGGAAATTTAACAAAGAACAAACTCTTGAAATAAAAATTTCTCCAACAAAATAGTTCTTTGGCTCCGCACTAGGTCGCACTATTGTTGATCTTCAGTAGTGTCCTCTAGAAGAGAAAGTTCACACTTCTTACTTCAAGCGAAACAAAAACACATCAAAAGTGACACAGTTCAAAAACTCAAAATTTTCCACGTGGTGACATCTTCTGAGAAAGTAGAGAATTAATAGAATAGATAAAGTTCAACCTTCCTCCAGAAGAGGAGTTTCAACTGGCGCAACTTTTAAATAAACGGTGTAGAGGTGTACCGCCCGGTACAGACCTCCCCCCCAAAAGTTCCTCCAAGGGGTAACACAGAAGAACATAAGCTTTGTTTCCAAAATAAGGTCCAAGTTTTGATGTTGATATTAAGATTAATTGCGGAAGCATTTATAAGATTTTAGTAATTTGGTTGGTTGCAATTTCAAAATTTTGTTGTTGCAGGTGCAGTAAAGTTTTTCTGTTGTAGTAGTTGAATTTCTGAAGATAAACCTTTAATGCTTAAAAGTGAAGAAAAGTTTTGCAATGTCCACCAAATATTGTTGTTAAATTCCCAAACGTAGTTATCTCTTATAGTAACTGTCCATGTAGTTGATGTAGATTGAGTCGGATGGCCAGACCGGCCGTTGCAGCTTGCGTCCAACGGAGGCCGCTCGGACCCCTTAAGTACCCTGAGATACCGCTCGCCCGCACTATGAGGGGAGCAGATGTGTTGAAGTACGCCGCGCCCGCGGTGAACAGATACAGGCTGCGGGCATGTAGCAGGACGTGCGCCGCACATCAGCCTTGGCCGGGGGGAGAGCTCCGGCTCGCCGTGCACATGTCGTCCTCGCTGGAGAGGAGGGGGCCCATCCCCCTCCCCAGTCGCTGCACGGTGCTGCGCGGCTGCGGGGGCGCTGAAACATTAAAGCTAGGCGGCAGAATTGTGTTGGACTATCATCTTCTTTGAGGGTACAGGCTTGTGGAGAGGTTGAGGGGCCAGCGGCGTGTAGATATCCATGGCATTTACTATTATGAAGCCACAGTGTAAGGTGGAGCAGGAGACGGGAGCGTGGTAATGGCCGTGGCAAGAACAGGATGGCAGTTTAACGTTTCGGGGCAGGTTTTACACAAGGCTTACATCTAAAACCAAAATATTACAGAAGGGGCAGAATGCCTTAAAAGTGAAACTCAAAAAAATATAACCTTCATATCCTTTCAAAATAATATGGAGCAAGTTAACACAGAAATTACACCGGTTTCACCTGGGACAGGTGAACTCTAAATATCCTCTCGGTGGCTGGATTACTTAGCAATAAGGTAACCGGCGTAAGAAAATCGAGAATGATACAAGGTCCATGAAATCTGGGGGCAAGCTTGCCCGCGGGAACAAAATTTTTGACCATAACCTGGTCACCTACCTTCAAAGTGGTGGGTCTCCGTCCACGATCATACCTTTCCCTAACCTTTTCATGAGACACTTTAAGATTGGCTTTAGCCTTCTTCCAAAGATCTTTAATGTTATCCGGATCTATTGTCTCGGGTAGAATGTCATTCAAAGACCAGAGGTTAGAGAGCGGCGAGTTGGGAACAAACTTGAACATCAAGGAAGCTGGAGTAAACTTGTGAGATTCATGAACCGCCGAATTCAAAGCAAAAGCTATCCAATGCAGGGACGTGTCCCACCTGGAAGGATCTTCATGATGATAGGCAATGAGTGCGGACCTGAGATTACGGTTAACCCGTTCAGCCAGAGATGGTTGAGGATAATAAGCAGATGTAGTTACATGAGAGATGGACAAGTCAAAACAGAATTTACGAAATAAATTAGATGTAAAAGCCTTAGCATTATCAGATACAATATATTGACACGGACCAAAAGAAGCAAAAATAGAATTTAAGCAAGTAATGGTTGACTGAGCGGTAGCCAGCTTAGTCGGAAATAACCAGGAAAATCTTGTAAAACCATCTACACACACAAAGATGAACTTGTTGGCATTGCCCTTTGACTGGGGGAAGGGTCCCACATAATCAATATACAGGCGTTCCATGGGGCGCGACGCTTGATGAGAAGACAAAAAGCCTACTTTAGTGGACATGGTGGGTTTACTGATCAAACAAGATTTACAAGCTTTTACGAGTTCCCGAATTTCACCGTCCATACCTTTCCAGATGAACATTTCACGAATCTTTTCACGAGTTTTAAAGATTCCAAGATGCCCCCCCAATGGGGTCTCATGATAGTATTTGAAAATCATAGGTACAAGAACCGCTGGAACAACAACTTTCATCAACTTATCATGCCTCGAAGGGCAACATAGAACACCATTCCTCAGAACATAAGGGACAGCATGTTCCCCAGAAGAAAGGGTTTCCATTATAGGAGCCAGCGTCGGATCTTCACGTTGGTATTTCTCAATATCCCTAAAAAGCATGGGAGCATCTGTTAGGATGGCATTAACCTCGGATAGTATGGACTCGGAAGGTGATGAACTGTCGACCGGTTCGTGGGTTTCGACGTCGTTATGAAACATACGGCTGAGTCCATCAGCAACAACATTTTCGGTACCTCTGATATGTCGTACATCAAATTGGAAGGCAGAAATACGGATGGCCCAACGGGCTATACGACCAGTACGACGCGGCCTACCTAAGACCCAGCTTAAGGCTTGATTATCTGTCTCCAGGTCGAATTTGACATGTTCCAGATAGAGACGGAACTTTTCTAAGGCGAATAAGACTGCCAACCCTTCGAGCTCATAGATGGAATACTTGGCTTCTTGAGCCGATAGAGTCCTAGATGCATAGGCGATGGGACGCCTCCCTAGTTCAGTCTCTTGAAGAAGGACTGCAGCTACAGCTGACGACGACGCGTCCGTTTGGACGATGAATTTCTTCGAAAAATCAGGCATAGCAAGTACAGGGGCATTACAGAGAGCTAATTTAAGATCTTCGAAAGCGGCTTGTTGAGAAGGTCCCCACTCGAATTTGATGCCTTTCCTACGAAGAAGGTTTAAGGGCGCCGCTCTATTAGCGAAGTTAGGAATAAACTTCCTGAAGAAATTCACCATACCAATGAATCTAGCGATACCTTTGATGTCCTTAGGAGGTTTAAAATCACGGATGGCCTGTGTTCTAGAATGATCGACAGCTACCCCATCGGGTGACACAATATGCCCTAGGAATGACATAGAGGGCTTAGCAAAGGCAACCTTGGACAACTTGACAGTTAACCCAGCCTTACGAAGGCGATTCAGAACTTCTCGCAGATGATCTAGATGTTCTTCAAAAGTCTCGGAAAATACGACGACATCATCCAAGTAGTGATATAAGTACTCAAATTTGATGTCGGAGAAGACCCTATCTAGTAGCCTAGTGAGCACAGCTGCCCCCGTGGGGAGCCCGAAAGGCACGCGGTTGTATTCGTATAAATTCCAGTCCGTGGCAAACGCTGTAAGATGTTTAGACTCCTCGGCAAGGGGAATTTGATTATAGGCCTGATTCAAGTCCAAGATAGTGAAGAACTTGGCCTTTCGAAACCATGAAAAGCAAGAATGAAGGTCGGGAAGGGGCACAGATTGCAACACCACCTTCCGATTGAGAGCCCTGTAATCAATGACAGGCCTGAAGCCTCCTTGGGGTTTCGGGACTAGAAAAATAGGCGAAGAATACGCTGACTTAGAGGGCCTAATAATACCATCCTTCAACATCTGATCGATGATTTCTTTCAGAGCCTTCATTTTAGGTGGAGATAGCCTATACGGTGGAAAACGGACAGGGATCGAGTCCGTGATCTCAATTTTGTATTCAATAAGGTCAGTAACACCAAGAGTATCAGAGAACACCTCGGGAAATGACTGACACAGTTTGCGAATACTATCAGCCTGCTCCTCCGGTAGATGTCTAAGGTCTAACAACATCTCATCCTGGGTAGGCGAAATAGATGAACATGATACAGAATTACACTTTAATAGAGGGATTTTATAACTAGAAGCAAATTTGAATGTGCACGACCTAGACCGGAGATCGAGCACAAGACCAGTGTGAGAAATAAAGTCAGCTCCCAATATAATGGGGCAAGACAATTGCTTGGCCACAAACAATTTAACTTTCCATGTAAACTTAAAAACACGAATTTTGACCAGTAAGGAACCTAGAATTTCTAATGGAGATGAATTAGCCGAAACGTATTGAACAGGAGAAGAGACATAGTCAGGAAGTTTACAAACCGTTTTCAATTTAGAATACCATTCAGCCGCAATAATCGAACAAACACTACCTGAATCTAAGAGAGCTGTTATAGGCTCGTTATTTACCTCAATCTTAAGAAAAGGAACAGGTGCGGGGGTATCCGCCGCAATCCTAAGACATTCTTTAGGGCATTCAAAAGATGAACTTGAAGGCTGATCGTTCTCTGCATTTACAATCTGTTTACTAGGGGCTGAGTCTCGGGAAGATTGATTAGTCGACTCAGCCGAAGCCACTAGTCACTTTTTATTATTGGCATAGGTGGAATTTGCACCAGAAGTTGAGCAGGAGGGGGTGCTATTTGAGTTTGGGCAATTCTTGGCGATATGTGAGAAGGCCCCACATTTAAAACAGCCTTGTGCTGAACCAGCTCCATTATTTGCCCTACTACTTTTGACTAATGGACATTTATTGCGAAGATGGTCAGGCGACCCGCAAACATAACATTTATGGGGCGTGACTGGTCGGCGAGGTGGAGGCCGAGTGTTACTAAAGGAAGGCGGGGGTTCTTTCGCCACCCGCAAGGAATCGGCATACCTAACTCCTTCCGCAGAGACGGCTAATGCTTCCAGTTCAGAGAAGGTTTGCGGGCACGCCGCGAAACACAAATATGACCTGTAGGGTGGTGAAATCCCTTCGACAATAGCTTGCACGATCTGATCCTCAGGGAAGTGGAGAGCAAACACCCTAGTATAAAACTTAATATCTTGGATGAAGTCTGCCAGGTTTTCATCCAAGCGCTGTACCCGATAATAGTATTTCTGAATAAGGGAGGACCTGGCCCTAGCCGGGATGAAGTTAGCTAGCAAATGGGCATGGAAATCCTCAATAGAAGATTGCTCGGCAATGGCTCTAACTATTTTGTCAGATAGAACACCAATAGCATAAGGATAGATAATTTGCAAAATTTGACATGGGGAAAGAGAAAACACAAGGGCATGATCCTGAAATTCCACTAGAAATCTTAAAAATGAAATTACGTCACTGGTGGTGTTGACGGAAAACTTAGAGATACCTCTAAGCAACATTGCCAATGGATGAGGCAAGCTGCTGAACCCAGGTGACATAGTCGTTAAAGGTTTCAAGGGCAAAGAAGTTAATTCAGAGCGGATGTTACTCAATGACGCACGGCGTTCAGATTCGTTGTTCGATGGGGCAGAGATAGTTTGAGCAGCAACGGTTATCCTATTGACTTCTCCCTGAGGAGGCTCTTCCTCGTTACCTACATTCACCGTGGCGGGTTGATCAGTTTTGGGAGGAGCTTCGCCGGTTAGCAATTGAGTGACCTTACTAGACAATTCAGAGATAGTTTCAAGGAGCGTATTAGCTTGCTTCCTCTGAACGTCATTCACCTTTAGAGACAATAGATCATTAACTCTATTTGCAAAGTGATACAGCCTGCCTTGCACACGCTTAATTTGATTAGGAGATGGATCGTTTTCATCAAAAAAGCTGACTACCGATGCTAGCCCAGTAATATTCTCGACAATCGTGGAAAGAGAGTCATCAATTTCTTTCTCTCCCAAATTGGGGATGGAAATGGGCAAATCAAGGGACTCTCTAAGCTTGTTAGTGTCTATTGCAACCGTGCCTCCAGATTGAACGTTTCTGATAGTTAACTCATATATCAACTCCTCTTTGCGCAAGTAGTTAAGGAGGAGAACATCGCGAGGGCCGGGCATGATGACAGAACAATTTTGAAAAACTCAAAAATTCCAGCAACTGAGAAAATTGTTAGAGTTCGAATCAAAGCAATGTTTAGCCGTCAAAAGGGGCTAAATTGAGACCCATTCAACCACGCTCTGCTACCACTTGTTACGGAGATATCCGTGGTAGGTAGAGGTGAAAGAAGGTGCGGGTGTGAATGGGTTTCAAGCTACGAAATTAACGTGCAATGTACAATTAATTTAAAATTTAACTAGGTTATATTTTCTTTTCAAAAACAAGAGATAACAATCATAACAGGTACAGAGTAGCAAAAATGTAGGTACAAGATTACTGGGTTCGGGCTCAGTGCCCTTACTTCATAACTCTTGGGCAATCAGCCCCGCCTTACTCCAAAAAAAATTTTAGCCAAGGGGCAGAAAACCCCATTCATTCCCAGGAGCACTGGCTCCAAACATTACACATAAAGCCTGCACGAGGCATACAGAAACAAATTTCAAAGCGCGATCCGCTCTCAAAATTGTAAGCCTATCACAAGGCCACACCAAACTCTACCTTCAAGCTGTCCTCTAAGGACGTATTTACAGGGGTAAAATACCCAAACTACGGAGGTCTATTACATGAAAAGAAGGTTGATTACATGACCTCTAAAATAACAATTTGAGAGGAGGCGAACTTGCACTCCTAATACACTTTGTTTTTAAAACCTAATCTGGCTCTGGGCCACTAACGCAAGGGCTAATCCCATACTACAGAGGTGACTTAGAGAAGAACACTTTACATTACATAACCGAAGAATAGTTTGAGAAAATAAGTTCACCTCAAAACAAATGTGAGTGGGAGCTCGAGAGGGTTAGCACTCTCTATCCCAATATGTAGCTTTACAAGAAAAAGATGAAAAGAGTAATTACATTTTAGGAAAAGGTTACATGATGGAAATGCTTCGAACCCGCCGCGAGTGTTAAACTGCCGACCTAGCAAGAAAATAAGTTATTAATAGGCCATTACCTGGTGTTGAACGGCTGAAGAAGAAAGAGGCGCTTCCCGCCTCCTGCTATGTACTTAATACACTGAAAGATGGAACAGAAGTGGCCCGGAGACCCCAAAATCAGCAGTTTATATCCTCTCGCGGAAGATTCTAGGCGTTAGGGGAAAGAAAACACCCTCCCACAAAATCTTTATTGGTTCGGGAAAAGAAACCCCTACATAGAGGAAAAAGAAACACATTATTGGTGGAAAATTAATTAAAGAAATTCGGGATTGGCTAGATCCAAACTAAGGGGAAAAAGAGGGGTATACAGCCAACTTAAACAATGACAGAAGGAAATTTAACAAAGAACAAACTCTTGAAATAAAAATCTCTCCAACAAAATAGTTCTTTGGCTCCGCACTAGGTCGCACTATTGTTGATCTTCAGTAGTGTCCTCTAGAAGAGAAAGTTCACACTTCTTACTTCAAGCGAAACAAAAACACATCAAAAGTGACACAGTTCAAAAACTCAAAATTTTCCACGTGGTGACATCTTCAGAGAAAGTAGAGAATTAATAGAATAGATAAAGTTCAACCTTCCTCCAGAAGAGGAGTTTCAACTGGCGCAACTTTTAAATAAACGGTGTAGAGGTGTACCGCCCGGTACAATTATTATTGTACCGGTTGGTACACCTTCTCGCCGCACATTTGAATTTTCCGCCTTAAAGTACTCCTCTACAGCTGAAACTCTGAACTTTTTTTTTTTTTTTTTTTTTTTGCTAGGGGCTTTACGTCGCACCGACACAGATAGGTCTTATGGCGACGATGGGATAGGAAAGGCCTAGGAGTTGGAAGGAAGCGGCCGTGGCCTTAATTAAGGTACAGCCCCAGCATTTGCCTGGTGTGAAAATGGGAAACCACGGAAAACCCTTTTCAGGGCTGCCGATAGTGGGATTCGAACCTACTATCTCCCGGATGCAAGCTCACAGCCGCGCGCCTCTACACGCACGGCCAACTCGCCCGGTACTCTGAACTTTAAAACTGAATTAATTCAACCGTTTATTTGAAGATGTCACTGTGTTAATTTCGCATTGTTTTTGTTTACTAATGATCAAGAAGTCTGGACAGTCTCTTATAGATTCACTGCCAAAAAACTATGATCACGCACCCTGGTGCGAAGTGAAGGAACTTTTTTTTGAAGAAATTTTGCATTCAGAAGTTTTCGTCTTTACTAAATTTTGTTCTTTCATCAATGGGTTGGCAATATTAATTTTTCTTTCCGCCAGTTTTGAACTTAGCCAATCCCGAATTTCTTTAATTAATTTAGGACCAATCGTGTCCTTCCTCAATTTTTGATCTGTAACTTTTAGACGACCAATAAACGTCTGTGGGTGTGTCTTAATTATTCATGAAAGGCCTCGAATCTTCCACGAGGGTATAAAAACTGCTGATTTTCTTGTCTCCCGGCCACTTCAACATCTACCTTAGTGTATGGAAGTATAGCAGGGGCGGCTAGCGCCTCTTCCTTCGGGCAGCAGCTCTTCAACAAGGTAATGGCCGTTTAACATCTTTTTTTTCCTTGCTAGCTCAACAGTTTAACCCGCGGGGCAGGTCCGAAACTTTTAATATATAACCTTCAACTTAAAACACGTAAATCTTTTTCCATCTCTGTAAAACTTCATATATCTTTAAATGTAAATCGGGGATAGAGAGTGCTTTACCCACTCGAGCTCCCCTTCATTTTGACTTGAGGTGACTATGTTTTCGTAACTGATTTTCTACTCTTACCTAACGTGTTAAAATTTTTCTGATACGAGTCACCTATATAGTTTGGGAATAGCCCCTGTGTATCTGCTTAGCGCCACGTAGGTTTTAACGAGCTTTCATGTAGGAGTGCTAGTACACGACTCCATTCATCTTGACATTTTGGGCCATTTAATTAATCTGTTCCTTTGCCACGAAGGCCCAGTAGGCTGGGTACAAGATATCCCTGTTTAATTCTTGTAAGTTGTGCCTTGATGGCAAGCGATCGTAATGTATGGTATGGCCTTGTATAGGCTTGAAAGATTGAGAGCGGGTCAGCTCTTTCTGGTATTTTGAATGGTGCCTCTGGAAGGCGTGACATTTGATAGCTGGGAGCAAGTGCTCCATTGTATTGAGGGAATTTCTGCCCTTTTCTAAAATATGTGTTTGTGAACTGAGAGCTCAAACCTTGCAAAACTTGGGGCTCGGAGCCCAGAACTTGTTAATACCCGAAACTCGGGTTTTCGTTTGTAAAATTATACCTTGTACCTGATTATTGGTTAGCTGTTGATCATTCTTGTTATAAAAATGTTTTTGAATTCTATGGAAAAAATTGTTAAGTTTTGAAAATATAACCTTTATTGAAATTTTAATTCATCTTTCGGTCTTGTGGTTAGACCCATTCCAGCCCGCACCTTCTTTCACCTCTGCTGATCCACCAAAACATGGTAACAATTATTATTACATCAAATTTCGGCTTGTGCCGGTAACATAACGGGCTGACTCGCCCTAAGCAAGAAGTCCCCCCTCTTGATTATGAAACTATACATATATCATTAAATATTTTCAACATAATTAATTACAACACGCACATACGCAACAAATGTGCATAAATGATGTCCCTAAACACTTTTTTCACCTACCCTTTTTTTGGAAATTTGTACTTCAGTACCACCGGAACTGCGGCCTGGATCTTCATACTGTTTGATGTAACTTAGAGGAAATGTCGTTCCTAGAAACTTTCTCACAATGTGGCAGGTGCTCAGGAGTTCAGCGTACGTGTGCTGGTTTAGGTTCTATGCGGCCAGAGAGCTGAGCAAGCTTTCCGGAATAACACTAGCCCATAATATCACTATTATTATTCATTTTTATATTTTTTGATTCGTTATTCCCAACTAAGGAGCACGTTTGAACTTATTAGCATTTTTGTTCGTCTTCTCTTCATCCTCTCGCTGTGTTCCTTTTCACGTTGTTCAGTGCATCCTGTACTTAGTCGGGTGGGGTTTAGAGAAAATTTTTGTTTGTGAACTGAGGTTCTGAATTTTATTCTACCTTACATGGTTCCTTCATTAATGCCAATTTCATTTAGGTCTTCACTGATGTATTTTAGAGAATTACTGTGATTGTTCATTAACAAGGTGACCATAAGTTCGTAATCGCCGTTTTCTCATTGTTTCTGAGACTTTCTTTGTAACTTTATAGTTTTCATGTGATTTCTTTTTCATCCAAATTCCATTTTTCGCATTATGGACCTAAGATTTTCCTGTCCATTTCTCTTTCTTGTTTCTCGCTTATCTTTATTCAATATTTGCCACCAATTATAATAGTATCAAATACATAAAGTGCTTCTTCTTAAACTACTGTGTTACAATGTCGTAATTTTGAATGCTCCTTGACGTGTTGAAATTCTTTCTTTGTTAGCTTGTTGATTTAACCCTGCTGGTTCAATAATTTCACATAGGTACTTAAATTTATCTACTTGAGAGATATTTCCATTCTTGATGATAAGCGGTTGACTGTTGAAACCGGATCTAATCCCTTCCACATGCTCCGTCTTTTCATAAGAAATTTGGAATCCTGTTTTGACTGCTATTTCATGGAGTTTTTCTACAGACTAGATTGCTTCTTGCCTGTTGTTGGATAGGATAGCAATGTAATCAGCAAATGGTAGGCTATCAAGGTGACTTTTGTTTTGGATACTTACATCTACCAATGTTAATACATTTAGTTTTATTTTAGAATATATCTATCACTTGTTTCAGAGCTAAATTAAACAGTAAGGGAAATAATCCATTCCCTTGTCCGATTCCCGTTTTGATTTTAAATGGTTCAGAAATTTCTCCTAAAAATTGTACCTTCGATGTTGTGTCGACCAATGTTTGCTTGATCAATTATCTTTCATTCTTGTCAACATAGCATTCCTCTAGCACGTTAAACACTGTATGTCAGTCTATGGAGTCGTATGCCTTTTGAAGTCAATAAATGCGACTACAGTTTTTCTGGTCTCTCGATTTTGAAGAATGGTTTTACGGTTGAAAATCTAATCTACACTCGATCTCCCATTTCGAAATCCTGTCTGATAGTCACAAATTAAGTGCTCAGTTCATTCTTCCAACACATTATTGTTATTATTGTTATTATCATTATTATTATTGTCATTATTCATCGTTGGGCCGCTAAGACCGCGAGATATGAACTGTTTCTCTTCTTGCGGGTCCACCAGGTTTTCATCCCTTCGGAGTGTGCTTTCATCCATGCATCAGCATGGACGTGCTTCAGTAAAGTTGGGTCTTCTTCTTTCTCAGCCTAAGTGTGTGTTTGAGTGGTGCTCGGAGTTGAATGTCTGTTTCTGAGATTCCATACTTTAAATATATATTTATCAATCTTCCACCAACCAAAGAGGAAACAGATATCTGAGATATCTGAAGTAGGATAACAAACGTTTACAGATTCCTTCAGCTGGCAATCTGAAGAGGTGAGCGTAAAATGCCGTCCTTTTCGGGATTACGCTTGGTATCTTTTTAGTGTGGGTGTATATATACTGACTGACAGTGACAATGCAACACCAAGGAGGAGTGGTTCGAAAGGGATGAAAGTTGGGGAAAAAACAGAGACGGCACGGATGAATAATTGATGTTTATTTCAAACCGATATGCAGGTTACACAATGCGCACGGCATCGACTCAGTAGGATGTAGGACCACCGCGAGCGGCGATGCACGCAGAAACATGTCGAGGTACAGAGTCAATAAGAGTGCGGATGGTGTCCTGAGGGATGGTTCTCCATTCTCTGTCAACTATTTGCCACAGTTGGTCGTCCGTACGAGGCTGGGGCAGAGTTTGCAAACGGCGTCCAATGAGATCCCACACGTGTTCGATTGGTGAGAGATCCGGAGAGTACGCTGGCCACGGAAGCATCTGTACACCTCGTAGAGCCTGTTGGGAGATGCGACCTTTCTCCACGCCGACGCCACACTCGTCTGCGGTGACTATCACGGACAGAACAGAAGCGTGACTCATCGGAGAACACGACGTTCCGCCATTCCCTCATCCAAGTCGCTCTAGCCCGGCACCATGCCAGGCGTGCACGTCTATGCTGTGGAGTCAATGGTAGTCTTCTGAGCGGACGCCGGGAGTGCAGGCCTCCTTCAACCAATCGACGGGAAATTGTTCTGGTCGAGATTGGAACAGCCAGGGTGTCTTGCACATGCTGAAGAATGGCGGTTGACGTGGCGTGCGGGGCTGCCACCGCTTGGCGGCGGATGCGCCGATCCTCGCGTGCTGACGTCACTCGGGCTGCGCCTGGACCCCTCGCACGTGCCACATGTCCCTGCGCCAACCATCTTCGCCACAGGCGCTGCACCGTGGACACATCCCTATGGGTATCGGCTGCGATTTGACGAAGCGACCAACCTGCCCTTCTCAGCCCGATCACCATACCCCTCGTAAAGTCGTCTGTCTGCTGGAAATGCCTCCGTTGACGGCGGCCTGGCATTCTTAGCTATACACGTGTCCTGTGGCACACGACAACACGTTCTACAATGACTGTCGGCTGAGAAATCACGGTACGAAGTGGGCCATTCGCCAACGCCGTGTCCCATTTATCGTTCGCTACGTGCGCATCACAGCGGCGCATTTCACATCATGAGCATACCTCAGTGACGTCAGTCTACCCTGCAATTGGCATAAAGTTCTGACCACTCCTTCTTGGTGTTGCATTTGCTCTGTCAGTCAGTGTATCTAAGTTGCTCCGAAGTCTGTAAACACCATCTATGAGACTGGGACAAAGTATTTTTCGGTAAATCTCCTTTCATTAATTGCCAGTTTTCGAGCGGATTAGTCGCTCGAAGTGTTAAACATTATGTTTCATATAATTCATCAGGTACAGTTACAGTTTGATAATATCGATTTTTTGCATTTTGGGACATGGAATTTTGGTTATATCCGATGTGATTGAGTCGGAAGGCTGTTTCAAACTTGTTGACACGTATTATGACGGCAAACGTTTTAGTATTATTAGATTCAACCCAATTACCAAGGTACTTGAATCTTTCCACTTTCAAGATTTTATTATTATTGCTCTTCTTCTTTCCGATGAGGCCTGCTAAGGACCACGTGCCAAATTCAATTCAGTTCTTCATACTTTGTTGTTTTCTCTTCCACTCTTTCCAATATTCTTTCATCCTTTCACTATGTTGCTTCCTTCTGTCCTCGGACCACTTCGCACCAGGCTTCTTGTTCAATCTTTTTTGGAATCCTTCCATAGTTACTACCCTCTTTCTAAAAATTTCTCTGTCCATGCTTTCTTCTTCTCTTACATTATTTCTTTCTAAATCCTTCCTTACTTCTTGAATCCAGCTAGTTGTTGCCTTTTCCTCCCAAAGGTACGTGAAAATCCTTGTTGTTAATTTGGAATCATCCATTTTGTAAATATGTCCAAAAAGTTGCAATCTCCGTTTTCTTATGGTTTGTTATGTTTTCCATGTTCCTGTATATTTCATCATTAGATCTTAATTTCCATACTTCTGTTGTTTTCATAGGGCCTAAGATTTTTCTCACGATTCTCCTTTCTAGTACCTCAAGTTTGTCTAATCTATAGTTTAGTACCGGGCATTCACTTGCATATAAGCTTTCCGGTTTCACCAATGTAGTGTAGTGCCTTATTTTAAGATTTTTAGATAGACACTTTTTGTTATAAAATTATTTGTGATACCATATGCTCTTTCCATCTTGTGTACCCTTTATTTTTTTATTCAAAACTAACAATAGAACCTCCGAAATCGTACACAACTCTACGTCAATCAGTACCCCCAGTATCTACTCCAAATCTGGAATATATAGACTAAAATGTAACGAATGCAGCAGCTCTTACATAGGTCAAACTGGACGCAAATTTATGATAAGATATTCAGAACACGTCAACGCGATGAGACACAATAAGTTATCCGCCATGGGTATACATATGCACAACACTAATCACAAATTTACCGACATTGAACAAGATATGGAAGTTCTTCAAACAGCAAACAAGGGACCCATAATGAATATTATTGAAAGTTATTACATCAACTGCGATCAATACTTCAACTCCAATTATAATTTAAATGTAATTTACGAGATACCCAATATCCTTTTCGATCTTTTAATCGACAGGCTTAAAAATACCAAACTATCGAAAAACAGTTCGATTTTCTACGTAATCCGGAATACACACTCCCGTCAATTACCCCCACTACCCCATCCTTCCGCCTCGCCTTAGTTCCATCCCCTGCAGGAGCTCCGCCTCCTTCCTTCCCCTCGCCGCCTTTACCGCTGCCCACACACTTCGTCCGGCTCCGTCTGTGTCACAACACGTTTAACATGCTGCTCACGGTGAGTCAATCATCATTCAATGATCCTAATGATTCTAGTACCTTCCATACATTGCTTCCAATGTCTAACTTGGCTATTTTCTCCGTTAGGTTTAAATTGAATTGGGAATTCATCTTTATTTATACCACGATCTTATATGATCAAAGTAAACTTCACCGGAACCACCTAATATCAAAGGAATAAATGTCACTCATATAGATAGCACACAACAGCACAAATTCACTTATCCCGGATGTACGCAGACTGAACTATGTAGCGAACAGCCGGAATTTTAAGAATTTTATTTCACAGCAATCAATTGTACTATAATTTTAATTTACATCATGTATCACTACAACAATTGTATTTTATAATTTCTTAAAATGTGTTTTAGGTGTTTTAGGAATACAGTATATATATTGTTTAATTTGTACTTAAGGCTGATGATGGCACATAGATTGCGAAACTAGTACCGTTTGATTAATTGGCATGTGATTGAATCACAATAAAACGTCATAGTATTGAATATGTGGACCTTGAAAAAATTTACTTTTACTTGTGTACCCTTTCTTCTACTGCAGATTTGTATAAGCAATTTTCTTGAATTATTTGTCCCAGATATTTGAATTTCGTTACTCTATCCACTGGACCAATATCTGTTGCCAAAACTTTTGGAGATACATAGGTATATAGATAGATAAAAGCCTTTATTTTATGTGGTGAAGTTAGGGCTCTTACACTTTACCACACACATATTATTATTTGTTAACGATGACACTGATTAACTTAAAATACTAACAACTACAAACAACACTAATTTTCAAGACAAAAATGTTTAAGACAAAAATACGAGTATATACAAGCAAAGAAGTAAGAAAGAAAAAGGAACTGCCTAGATAATAGAGATTTGAAAAAATACTCATTTCAATAGACAACGAAAGAAATACAAACAAAGCTTAATAAAAATATTAACGAAATTTAACTAATTGTACCCTTGAAATACCAGATCTGAGTTAAACACTGTAGTTACTACTAGCTATGTTTAGGCTACTTCTACTTTATAAATACTGTATGGATATTTTTAATTTAATTTAAATTATCATATTAGCCCAATATTTTATTTTATTTTACAATCTCGTATCATTTTCACACACAATCACTCGTTCTACTCATACAGGTACCTTGCTGGAAGCACTTAACGAGGAACTGCTGGTAAGAGGTTTTAAATATGCTTCTTGATGCAGCATCCTTGATGTCTTTGGGAAGAGCATTCCACCATCCTGAAGCGGTGATGGTAAATGATCGATGGTATGTGCTTGTTTGGTGGACAGGTATTTCTAGGAGGGACACTGAGCGAGTATCATGGAGATGTAAAGAACCAAGGGGACGAAAATTGCTGGAGAGATAAGCAGGGATGTCTTCCGAAAGTACCTGGTACACAATCATATTGTAATGTAGTTTACGCCTGTCGTCTAGTCGTAACCAAGATAATTGTTTATAGTAGCGAGAAACTCGAGCGTCATACCGTAAATCCATAGCATACCTAAGACAAGCATTTTGAGTGCGTTGTAGTTCCAAGCTTAATTCCTTTGTTATATCCGTAAAAATTACATCACAGTAGTCAAAAATGGGAAATAATAATGACTGAACAAGTTGAAATTTTAGTGATGGAGGGAATAAATTTCTGAACCGTTTTAAGGGGCGCAAGCCGCAATAAACCTTTTTACAGATATTCTTAACTTGCGCTGACCAGTTTAGAGTTTCCGTTATAATAGCTCCAAGGTTAGAAACTGATTCACAATAAGGTATAACAGTATTAGTTAAAGTTATGGGAGGAATGCAATTTTCTTTTAAAATGTGAAGGTTCTTTGATGTACCGATGATAATGGCTTGCGTTTTATGGGGGCCGTGGTGTAGGGGTAGCGTGCCTGCCTCTCACCCGGAGGCCCCGAGTTCGATTCCCGGCCAGGTCAGGGACTTTTACCTGGACCTGAGGGCTGGTTCGAGGTCCACTCAGCCTACGTGATTATAATTGAGGAGCTCTCTGACGGTGAGATAGCGTCCCCGGTCTAGAAAGCCAAGCATAACGGCCGAGAGGATTCGTCGTGCTGACCACACGACACCTCGTAATCTGCAGGTCTTCGGGCTGAACAGAGGTCGCTTGGTAGGCCGAGGCCCTTCAAGGGCTGTAGTGCCATGGGGTTTGGTTTGGTTTTATGGGGGTTTAATTTAAGGTTGTTTTTAATTGCATAGCCATTAATTTGCTCAAGGTCAGCATTGACATTACATATTGCATATTACATATTACATATATATCCTTGATGTTTGTAATAAATTTTGTTTTTTCTACGGAGATTCTCAAACCTGTCGTTTTGGCTATTTCTTCCAAGAGATTGATTTGTGTTGTTGCACTTGTTAGGTTTTCTGACAATATACCGAAAGCGTCTGCAAATGCTAGGCAATTTATTTCAATGCCTTTTGTTTTTCTCCCCAAAGTTACCGGCAAAATGTTATGCTCTTTAAGCTTTAAGTTCCAAATTCTAACAATTTTCTCGAGAACACATTTGAATAGAAGGGGTGACAGAACATCACCTTCGTGTACCCCTCTATTTATCTTAATAGGTTTGAATATTTCACCCATAAATTTCACGTTTGAAATTGTGTCAGTAAGGGTTTCATGTATTAGGTTTGCAAAATTAGTTTCCACTCCAAATTCACGAATTGTTCTATCTATGGTTTCTCTATCAGCCGAGTCAAAGGCCTTTTTAAAATCTACAAAAGTCACAACAATGTCTTTTGAATTCAATATCCTATGCCGAATTATTGTTATTTATTATTATTATTATTATTATTATTATTATTATTATTATTATTATTATTATTATTATTATTATTATTACTATTATTATTATTTAATATATCAAAGTTAGCTAAGGAATTAGAATCATGTCAGAGTTATCTGAGGCAAGTTTATTGTTCTCAGATGAAGAGGAGTGATAGCATACAGCGGAAAGGAAGTACAGCTGAGGTGGTCAACATCCTTTAGCCATGCAACACATCCCAGCATAATGGAGTATATCATTTTAGTGACGAATTTTATCCATAACTATACCTCAAATGACACTAAATACAATATATTTCACACGTGAGAACTCAAACTGTTTCTATGTTAAAACTCTTTTCTAAAGTGAAGATAAGTTAGTAGGTCACTTCAGAAAGCATTACACCGAGAGCGTACAAAGCGTCTTCCATCCTCTGCACTGATAAAAGTATGAGGAATGAATTGATCTGAGAAAAGAAAGCAAGTCTGGCACGAATCCAAACGTCTTTAGCAGAAGAAAACCTTCTTTCATCACTCCGACTCTTCGACGGAGAAAATAAAGTCAATTCAGCCGGCGGCAGATAAGAACACCCACACTAGGTCTGTATCGAAACCAATTTATCAGAGTATTGCACAGCTGTGGAGCTAATAAGCAGGGACAGATGTTGCACTTTGTAACTCACATTTCCACACCAAAGCTAATCGGGTCAAGAGGAGGGGGCAGGAGAATCAATTTCCAGATTTAGCCGCACTTTGGCTAATGCCAAGGAGGCGTGAAATGGGATTCATGGGAAGGGCCACGTGATACAACTAACCGGCTCAATGGAAGCGTTTTAAGAAGTAAAAAGAAGTCATTCGCTGGAGTTAGTGTAGCATTCAATTGAGTGAAGCAGTTAAAGGGAAGAAAAACGTTTAGCAAGTCTAACCTCTCTTTATAAGTGGTGATTATTGTTTCAAATGGGAAAACATCCTCTCCTAACATTAATCAGAAAGTGGAAGAGATCGGAAGAATGAAAGTAACGACAATAAAAGGCAAGGGGCACCTGTGACTAGAAATTGAAAAATTATCTCGCTCTCGGAAAGTGAATGCAGTTGGGATCTCAAAACAACAAGAGTTGACAAAAGGAGATGCTTGATGCTATTGTTTAAATGGGCATTTCATATAGGTCATCCGCCGTGACAAAAGGAGGTCAAGTAGTAACACAGTCGAACCCCCATTGCTCGAATTTTCAGTATCTCGAAGTAACTTAAATTTCCCAGCCGTTTGTCCTATTGTGTGCATGTGAGGAACAGTCAACACTGATACTGGGAGCTAATATGGCTGGAAGCGAAATACTAAAAACTCTGATGATCGCAAACTCGGCGAAGCCTCTCTGTTTCTCGACTATGAATAAATTACCGGTCACGTTCGAAAGCAAACCATGAAGTCGCGGGTGACAAGCTCCATTTACGTATCTTGGCTGCGTGGTATTGACAAGAAGTTTCAACGTGAAGGGAGGAAAGGTTTACAGTAACAAACAGAAGAGACTAACGGATCTTTTTTTCCGAGGGTGTTAACAGAGGTATGTTTCTTTGTTTCAATACTGTACATACTGCATCTAGTCTTCTAAAAAGTTACGATAGTAAAGATTAATGCCGCAAAATAGAGCGCGTTTGTATATTTTTAGATACCATTAAAAATAATGAACTCAGTATAAGCCCGTAGATAAGTTACACATGGTTCAATTATGTGCTATACATACTCAAAACGATCTTATCTATATCTTCGAATTTCGATAACTCGAAATAAAATTTAGCTCCCGAGGTGATTCGAGATATCAAGGTTCCACTGTATTTCAAGTGAGGAACCCGTCCCAATTAAACTCAGGTAGGGACACGGGCTGTCAACCCACCGGCGCGGAGCCACTCACAGTAGGGTCACTGTCGTAGTTACCTCGTTATTTCGCAGCGCCACCAAGTGGGTTCCCCATTATCTCCCATGTTTTATTCTAGCGAAGGTAGCAATGAAGCCGATCAAGGACTCTTGCAGTTGCGGGCGGTAATTGCAAGTGCCCTCCATTAATTTAATGTAATGTAATGAGACACTTAATAGCCGACTGGTCTCATCACTGCATTCTCACTAATGTGTCCACAGGGCCTCACTGCATTCTCACTAATGTGTCCACAGGGCCTCTTCCCCCTGTGGGTGGGGGCGGTAGAATAACACCCACCGGGCGAGTTGGCCGTGCGTGTAGAGGCGCGCGGCTGTGAGCTTGCATCCGGGAGATAGTAGGTTCGAATCTCACTATCGGCAGCCCTGAAGATGGTTTTCAGTGGTTTTCCATTTTCACACCAGGCAAATGCTGGGGCTGTACCTTAATTAAGGCCACGGCCGCTTCCTTGCAACTCCTAGGCCTTTCCTATCCCATCGTCGCCATAAGACCTATCTGTGTCGGTGCGACGTAAAGCCCCTAGAAAAAAAAGAGAAAAAAGAATAACACCCACCTTATCCCCTGCCTGTCATAAGAGGCGACTAAAAGGGGCCTCAGGGGCTCTGAACTTTAGAGCGTGGGTTGGCGACCACGGGGCCCTCAGCTGAGTCCTGGCATTGCTTCCACTTACTTGTGTCAGGCTCCTCACTTTCATCTATCCTACCCGACCTCTCTTGGTCAACTCTTGTTCTTTTCTGACCCCGACGCTATTAGGTTTGCGAGGGCTAGGGAGTCTTTAATTTTCACGCCCTTCGTGGCCCTTGTCTTTCTTTGACCGATATCATCATTTTTCGAAGTATCGGATCTTTTCCATTTTTCCCTCTGATTAGTGTTATAGAGAGGATGGTTGCCTAGTTGTACTTCCTCTTAAAACAACAATCACCACCACCACCACAGGGCCTCTTACCTTGAGAGCGTAGGTTGGCGAGCACAGGGCCCATAGCTGAGTCCTGGTATTGTTTCCACTTACTTCTGCCAGGCTAGTGACATTCATCCATTATCCGACCTCCCTTGGTCATCTCTCGTTTTTCCCGACCCCGATGGTATTAAACCATTCGAGGCCAAAGGTGCCTTTTCACGCCCTTCGTAGTACGTGTATTTCTTCGGTCGAATTGTCAAACCTCCTCTCTGATTAGTGCTAATAGAGGATGGTTGTACTTCGTCTTAAAACAATAACGATGGTGCTTGTTGTTTGTAGGGGTGTAACATCTAGGCCATCGGCCCTAAAATAATAATAACAATAATAATAATAATAATAATAATAATAATAATAATAATAATAATAATAATAATAATAATAACAGTAACCACCACTCACAAAGGCGGCGGGCGTGTATCGAACCACGACCAAAAAATCTGGATTGTTCAGAAACGAATCGCACATTCCTGTGTTTCGCCCTCCAGATAAAACTCAATATCCCGTAGCTAAATGTCATACAAAACGAAATCTGCTACCCCTATGGGTGGGGGTGGTGGAATACATTAACGGTACATCTTGTCTCTTGTAAGAGGTGACTAAAAGGGGCCCTAGGGGCTCTTAAATTGAGAGCGAGGTTTGGCGAGCACGGGGCCGTTAGCTGAATCCTGACACTGTTTCAACTTACTTGTGTCAGACTTCACAATTTCATCTCCCCTATTTGACCTCCGCTGGTGAAGGTGGTGGTGGTGGTGATTTTTGTTTGAAGAGGAAGTACAACGAGGTAATCATCCTCTCTGAACAAATAAGTGGAAAAGAAATTTAAAAAAAATATTCAACAAAGGAATTTGGAAACGCAGTACAAAATAAAACAAAAAAAATAATTATAAAACTAGGACGAAAGGATTACAAACGTATCAAAAGGGAACGTACGTTCCCTGAGTAACAGTACACTTGTAATTTACATACCCTTGATAAGTCCACTGTCGCACATAAAGCGGACGACGAGATCAGCAGTAGTCGCGTCATCGGCTAGTATGCGTTCGAGTGTTTCCTGCAGGCCGAGGCTCAGTCTTAGACCAGAGAGATCGGCGCACTCTGTGAGGATGTGGGCCACGGTGAATTCGGCACCACAAGAACACACTGGGGGGTCATCCCTTTTTACGAGATAAGAGTGCGTGGATCGTAAATGACCTATCCTCAGCCTGCATAGTACTATGGCCTCTCTCCGTGAAGGTCGGAAAGAGGACCGCCACACGGTAGTTGTCTTCTTAATTGCTCTCAGCTTGTTGGGAGTTCGGATATCTAGCCACTCCGATTCCCAGAACGCCAAGATGGTTCGACGTAGCTGAGAACAAATATCTTTAGCAGGTACATTGACTGGTCTTGGAGGTAAAAGTGCAGCTTCCTTTGCTGCTTCATCCGAAAGTTCGTTTCCCGCAATCCCAACGTGGCTTGGAAGCCACGCGAAAGTAATTCTGGTGCTAGCATCGCCTAACCTGGCTAGAAGGTCATGCATCTGCTGCACCAGTGGGTGTTGCGAGAAACAGTTTTCAATAGACTGCAGAGAGCTTAACGAATCGGTACACAACAGAAAGTGGCTTCTTTCGTCACGCAGTGCAAACTTCAGAGCCTCTAAGGTGGCGTAAAGCTCTGCAGTATACACGCTACATACTTTAGGGAGCGAGATCTTCGTACTCATATCATCAATGACAAAAGAGCAACCAACATTATCTCCGATTTTAGAACCATCCGTGAAGATAAGTCTCGCAGCCGGATATTGGTGAACAAAGTCCTGGAAATACCTCCGATGAACGGAGGAATCCGTGTTCACCTAGGGTCCACGGAGCAGATCTAGACGTATATCCGGTCGCGGAACCAACCACGGAGGTACCTCGCTAAGAGTTCGTTCAAGACAACCACCGATATCAATATTCAAATCATGACACAAGCTATCAATCCGAAACCCAACCGGCCTTGTGGCATTCGGCCGGTCTTGGCACCGCTGGTGGTATTGGGTGAGATAGATGCATTGATAGCTTGGATGTAGCGGCATTTCACGAATTTTGGCAGCCTACGTTAGGAGTAACTGCTGCCTCCTTATCCGTAAAGGTGGAACTCCCGCTTCAGCGAGCAGGCTGGGAATGGGGCTAGTACGGAAAAAACCCGTTGCCAGCCTTACTCCACTATGGTGAATACTGTCTAAAAGGCTCAGCGTAGATTTTGATGCTGAGCCATAAGCCGCACTTCCATAGTCAATTCGGGAGAGGACCGTCGCCGTGTAAAATCGTAGCAGTACCGCACGGTCAGCCCCCCACGAAGTGCCGCTGAGAAACTTAAGCATGTTAAGTCTATTCATGCAGGCAACCTTTAACTGACGGATGTGGGGCTGCCACGTAAGTCTCTTATCAAAATGGAGACCCAGGAATTTGCAGGTGTCAATCACTGGTAAGACACTGTTTCGCAAGCGGAGCTCTGGTTCGGGATGCACAGGCCGCCGTCGACAGAAGTGTACAACTGAGGTTTTCGCTGCTGAAAATCGAAAACCATGTTGCAGGGCCCATCTGTCGACTCGGTTAATAGCTTGCTTTAGCTGTCTCTCTGCAAACGCCACCCTTCCGGAGCTGTAATGTAGAGTTAAGTCGTCTACATACAGCGATGGAACGACTGCGGGCCCGGCAGCGGCAACTATGCCGTTGATGGCGATTGCGAACAGCGTGACACTCAGTACCGATCCCTGAGGTACTCCATTTTCCTGAACGTAATATTGAGAAAATGCATTCCCTACTCGGACTCGAAAGAGGCCGAGGGACATGAAGTTCTCAATAAACGTTGGCAAATTTCCCCGAAATCCCCACTGGTGTAGAGTGGAGAGAATCCCATATCGCCAGGTAGTATCGTAAGCTTTTTCCAGGTCAAAAAACACGGCGACTGGGTGTTCCTTCCGGAGAAAGGCCTCCTGAATGGCGCTCTCCAGTCTGACCAGATGATCAGTGGCAGACCGATGAGAGCGAAAACCACACTGGTAGTTAGACAAGATGCCCTCCTTTTCCATGGCCCACACAAGACGCCGGTTAACCATCCTTTCAAATAGCTTACAGAGGCCATTTGTAGGGCATATTGGCCTATAACTATCCAGAAGTTTTGGATCTTTACCTGGCTTGTGAATTTGTATTACAATTCCCTCACGCCATTGAGATGGAAACACTCCCTCACTCCATATTCTGTTGAATAGGGTGAGGATATCCTTGAGACATCTGTCACTCAAATGCTTAAGCATTTGCACTCAAATGCTTAAGCATTTGATTATGGATTTTGTCCGGTCCAGGAACCGTATCTCTGCATAGCGCAAGTGCACTTCGCAACTCCCACTCCGTGAAGGGCACGTTGTAGGGATTCGAAGCAGTAGAGGCAAAAGAGAGATGGTGTGCCTCTGCTTCGCGCTTGATAGGTAGAAATGCAGGGTCGTATTTCCTAGAGCTGGACGTATCTGCGAAATGTGACGCGATGTGGTCTGCAATGACTGAAGGAATCGTAACTATATCTCCATTAATGGAGATTCCGGGTACTGAGGGCACATTCTGCACTCCGATAATACGGCGGAGTTTTGTCCACACTTGTGATGACGGAGTATGTGCCGTGATGGATGACACATACTTTTCCCACGTAGCTTTCTTACTTTCTCGAATCAAAAAACCGGCCTTCGCGCGCAGACGCTTAAATGTGATATGATTGGCCATCGTAGGATTCCGACGATAATGCTTAAAAGCCCGTCGGCGATCACCAATGGCTGCTGAAATTTCGTCCCTCCACCATGGGACCTGTTTCCGGCGACGAATACCGGACGAGGAAGGAATTGTTTCCTCTGCAGCAGCTAAAATTCCAGTAGTAATGGAAGAGACGTGGTCGTCAACAGACTCCAGCATATCATCAGCCATCACTTCGCGTTTTGTAAATTCTGTCCAATTTGCCCGCCGAAGTAACCAGCGCTTGGGTACTTCGGACTGTCTTTGATTCAAGAGAGACAGAATTATCGGGAAGTGGTCACTATCACAGAGGTCGTCGTGTACTTACCACAATAGCAGGGGAACTAGCGCACGGCTGCACAAAGTGACATCCAGGTGTGAAAATGTGCCGTGTGCGCTGCTGAAATGTGGCGGTTCCCCTGTATTAAGCACGCAAAGATCAAACAGGTTGATCATTCACTCGAGCATCCTCCCCCTAGGAGAGGAAGACGGAGAGCCCCATAGTATGTTACGGGCGTTCACGTCTCCCAGCATGAGGAAAGGAGTAGGCAACTGAGTGATCAAATCTTGTAGTGCACGAATTTCAAGGTCGTAATCCGGTGGAATGTACACGTTGCAAACTGTTGTCATTACTGGCAACGGAATGCGAACTGCAACTGCATCTAGCTGAGTACGGAGCGGTACTTCTTCGCTGAAGATGTCGGAGCGAACTAGGGTACAAACGCAACCAGTTGCCGCGCCATCCACAGCTACTCTGTCTTTGGAATAAAGACAATATCCTCTCATAGTCGTGTCGTGTCCAGGCCTCAAACGAGATTCCTGTAGACAGACTATGGAGGCCGCATAGGCGGATATCAATTGACGTAACTCAGCTAGGCGACAGTGATAACTACTGCAGTTCCACTGCAATAGTGCCATTGTGTGGATTGGTAGCGTTGCGAATTTAGGACAATTGCTTGCCCTTCTTTCGGTCAACTACCTGCCAACTTCCGCCGTCTTTGTCGGTGTTCGTTATATCATCGTCACCATCTACAATAATAATGGCTTCAGTCTCCATTGCGTCCCCAGCAGGGGGTGACTTGGAGGCTGAGCCCTCCGTAGATGGTGTGCTCTCTGATTTTGAACGGTGGGCCTTCTTCCTGGGAGGACTGAGTTCCCCAGAAATTGATCGATCAAGAGGGCGTCTGGGCCTCTCGTTCTTACCCACCGTTTCCTTATTCTTTGAAGGAGAACCGGCAAATTGGTTGCCGGTCTTCTTCGGGGATGCTGTGTTCCCCGATGGGGTTGGAGAAGACTTTTTCTCCAACTTCTTAGGGTAGCGCTGTGGCTTCCCTTTCTCCTCCTTCTTGACCTTTGCGTTGGTAGGAAGGCTGGAAGAAGATTTTCCTGCCAAATTAGGTGAAGTCGTTCCCCCGTACTTGCACTAGACGACTTTCCAGCCGATGGTGTCTGAGAAGTGCCCTTTCCAGAATTTTTGGGCAATAACGTGCCTCCCGATGCCTTTGTTGCGATTTGTTCTCTCTTTTCTTGGTTGCTGGTGCTGTGAGGAACTGTCTGCTTGCTAGTTGATGGTTTCTCCGGAGCGGTTGATACAAAACTTGTTGGTGTTATTGGTACTTTTGCTGCCTTCTCAGCAAAGGAGACGGAGAATTCCGGAGGGGCCATTGATTTAAATTTCCTCCTGGCATCTGGATAAGATAGTTTATCCAGTGTCTTAATCTCCTGGATATTCTTTTCTTCCTCGAATTTAGGACAATTCTTGGATCGGGGGGCATGCTCACCTGTGCAGTTTACACACACGGGTGGTGGTGTGCATTCTACACCGGTATGTACCCCTTTTCCACATTCCCCACAGGTTGCTGAGCCTTGGCAGCGCGTTGATGTATGACCAAACCGTTGGCAGTTGTAACAGCGCATAGGTGCTGGAATATATGGTCGAACTGTCAGTGTATACATTGAAACTTTAATTCTTTCGGGCAGTGTCTGTTTGTCAAAGGTGAGTATGAAAGCACCTGTGTCGTGAAGATTAGCTCCGACACGCCTCTTGAGCCTCTTGACGTCGGAAACTCCCGACGTGCAAGGCTTCGGATGAGATCATCATCAGAAGCTTTGACTAAGTCCCTGTGAAAGTTGACTCCTTTGATGGAGTTCAGGGACCTGTGCTTTTCCACCTTAACAGGTACTGGTCCGAACATTGTAGCTTCCAGTAATTTCTTACTCTGTACAGCCGTAGTGGTCTTGATAAGTACGGAGCCGTCTCGTAGTTTCCGCATCTCATCAACCTCTCCACCAACAATATCCTCCACAGCATTACTAATTAGAAACGGATTTTCTGGAAGGAAGCTCTGTCCATCGACTCTGGAGGCAACCAGGAATCGAGGCAGATTTTCCTCAGACGTTTCAATATTGAACAAATCATTGGCTCTGTTGAAACGTTTAGGTTTCTTTGCGGTACAATTTAAAGACGCAGTTTTAAGGCCTGCAGCCTTCGAAGAATTAAAACCGAAATCAAACTCAAAAACCGTCCATGTCCCACGGGTATCCGGGATATGAAAGGTCGACCTTCGGCAGAGCCCTGACGTACCGAAGGCAAGGCTATATACTACAGAGGTCGCCCGGTATCTGGAGGTGGGTCGCTAGGAACTACTCTCCCAGTAGCCATTCATCACCTCGTCACGACCCGAAACTTGTGATTGGGTTGGGCCGCTAAGAACTACTCTCCCAGTAGCCATGCATCACCTCGCCACGACCCGAAACTTGCGATTGGGGGAGGATAAAACCTCCATACTATCCTATTCTACCCGAGGCAGAGAGGTTGGCTGGACAGGAAGAGGAAAGAAATTTAAGAATGGGAGTATAGAAGACAAGAAATAGTTATGAGATCTAAAGAGCACAGACACCTCTCAGGCAACTCAGGGGACACCTTGTTAGTCTGGCCCTACACCGAGGCCAATCCAGCATGGGTAACTCTAAGCTGGCACAGCCCTCGGGGTCAACAAGCACACAAGCCCCCACACCGACGTCAAGGTCATGGTGTCCCTAGAGGGGGCGCTGGTGAAGTCCCATTCTTTTCCGACCAAGACGGCATTAGAGCATCCGAGGTCTAGGCAAGTCTTTCCATTTGCATGCCCTTGGTTGTCCTTTTCTTTCTCTTCCCGATACTTTCATTTTTTGAAGTGTCCGATCCCTTCCATTTTTTTGCCTCTGATTGGTGTTCATCGAGGATAATTTTACTCCCTCTTAAAAGAATAATCACCACCACCAAATCTGAGCCGCCGTGCACAGTATGTCACCGCATCAGAAACGACATCCTTGCAGCCATACATGTCCATTTTTGACACTTCTTCAAATTAGATTTCAGAACACCATTTATCGGTTATGCTGTTCTCCCTGGAGTTCTGTTTCAAAAAATATTACGGCAGCAACAAACGCGAAAACTAGACACCGTAATATGCAAGTGGGTCGCACAAGCAAGTGTTAAAGAAGAGTAGAGTTGTCGAATAGGATGTGTAAAAATACTACTCCAAATCAGCCAGGACAACTTGACACGAGAACTGGAAAGGATCCAGAAGAAAGCAACACGATTTGTCCTGGGTGATTACCGACAAAAGAGCAGTGTTGCGAAAATATTGCTAACTTTGGGCTGGGAAGACTTGGGAGTAAGGAGACGAGATGCTCGAGTAAGTGGTATGTTCCGACTTGTCAGTGGAGATATGATGAGGAATGGTAGACGAACAAGCTTGGACGGAGCTTTTAAATGTCAAAAACATCATAATATGAAGATTAAGTTCAAATTCAAGAGGATATTGGGACAATATTCATTTACAGGACGACGAGCAAAGAATTGGCATTATTTATCAAGGGAGAGGTTCGACAAATTTCCTAGTTCTTTGGAAATATTTAAGAAAAAGCGAGGTAAACAACTGCTAGTGAAAAGACCACACGGTGGTGGTAGTGGTGACTACTGTTTTAAGAGGAAATACAACTAGACAAGTATCCTCTATTAACACTAATCAGAGAGAAAATTTGGAAGGGACCGAGCTCGATAGCTGCAGTCGCTTAAGTGCGGTCAGTATCCAGTATTCGGGAGATAGTAGGTTCGAATCCCACTGTCGGCAGCCCTGAAAATGGTTTTCCGTGGTTTCCCATTTTCACACCAGGCAAATGCTGGGGCTGTACCTTAATTAAGGCCACGGCCGCTTCCTTCCCACTCCTAGCCCTTCCCTGTCCCATCGTCGCCATAAGACCTATCTGTGTCGGTGCGACGTAAAGCAACTAGCAAAAAAAAAAAAAAAAAAAAAAAAAAAAATTTGGAAGGGATCCGACACTTTGAAAAATTAAGATTTCGGCCAAAGAGAAGACAAGGACCACGAAGGCCGTGAACATGAAACACTCTCTAGGCCTCGAGTGCTCTAATACTGTCGCAGTCGGAAAAGAATAAGAAGTAACCAAGGGAGATCGGATAGGATAAATGACAGTGAGGACTCTGGCACAAGTAAGTGGAAGCACTGTCAGGATTCAGCTAAGGGCCCCATGGTCGCTAACCCGAGGTCCCTAGTTCAGAGTCCCTGGGGCCCCTTTCAGTCGCCTCTTACGACAGGCAGGGTGTATCGGGGGAGTTATTCTACCGACTCACCCATATGGCAATACTACCCGGGCGACAGCCCTAAATGTAGATGATTGATTGATTGATTGATTGATTGATTGATCGATTGATTGATTGATTGAGTGATTGATTGATTGATTGATTGATTGATTGATTGATTGATTGATTGATTGATTGATTGATTGATTGATTGATTGATTGATTGATTGATTGATTGATTGATTGATTGATTGATTCACAATCATGAAGTGTTACAATGAATTTTTTTGACGTGTAAACAGCAATACAAGTCTGTGTATGATTACTCAAAGTCTGATTTATCATTAATAATTTCAATATTTTCACCCCAAATTGTGTCAATTGAGTAATTATACACAGATCTGTAATGCTAAAACACAATCATTGTGACACTTCGTGTTTATCGACTTCACTACTGTTTTGCAATAGTATTTTTACAGTTTTCTTCCGTCTAAGGCAGTTTTGACGTACGTATGGGTTCTGCATCTATATAAATAAAATTGTAGGGGGTCCGCTGTCTGTAATTTCTTCTGTTTTGCCAATTTTTCAGATATTTATCCGTTTTAGGTCAACTCAAGACCGAATCGGTGGTTTTTACGTTTCGTGTCTGTTTGTTTGTCTGTTTGTCTGTCTGTTTGTCTGTTTGTCTGTTCCACCATCACGTCGAAACGGCTGGATAGATCTCAACCAAACTTCATATTTAGAGTATACTCACCCCGGGGAAGGTTTCGATATCCATATCATTTTCAAATCTTTGAATACACGGGGGATTATAAGAAAACCAGAATGGTTTTTCCACCATCACGTCGAAACGGCTGGATAGATCACAACCAAACTTCATATTTGGAGTACACTCATCCCAGGTAGGGTTTCGATATGCATATTATTTTAAAATCTTTGAATAGACGGGGGGTTTATAGGAAAATCTTAATGGTTTTTCCACCATCACTTCAAAACGGCTAGTTAGATCTCAACCAAACTTCATATTTAGAGTATACTCATCCCGGGGAAGGTTTTGATATGCATATTATTTTAAAATCCTTGAATAGACGGGGGGTTTATAGGAAAACCAGAATGGTTTTCCTCCATTTTCTCTTATACTATTGATTTTCTGTAAACTTAGTTTACCGTACGTGAAACGTCTCTTCATTATAAACAACTTTCGTTATGTTCATAATTTACCTTACTCTTCACATGACGGAGAAATTTACAATTTTCCGCTGGTATCATGCTCTGCATTGAGTGACCGACAGACCGACAACGAACCTACAGGTTACCATGGCAACGTCTCTGACTGCATGCCAGCAGGGAAGTAACGTATTGCCATTTTCCTCATCATGCTTTTAAATTCGTGGTTGTTCCTTGGGTAGAAGGCAAGAGAGGCGTCAATCGGCCTATCTGCGGGATATTGGCGGAATATCGTTGGATGTTATAACCGCCCTCGAATAGATTAAGTAATAACACCATTAGTCATCTTATTATTATTTGTTTACCTAAGAATCACTGGACCTAAATTTCTCCTCTGTTACCGCTTTATTATATCCATAACTCACACTAGCATAATTTATTGAGGGGCATTTGATTTTCCAATACATTCACTTGGCATTTACATATTTGTCGTTATCCGGCTGTCCTCAGTTATAATCCATTTTCTATTACTTTCAAGTTTCTTAACTGTATTATATTCTTCCTTAATTACGCCGTATGTACGCGTGTGCTACAAACTACTGGATGTATTTCCACCAAGACTCACATTTAGAATACACCTGTCCTTGATAGGTTTTGGGCAAATATTGTTTCTAAATCTCTGAACTGACTGGGGGTTTATACGAAACCGAAACAGTGATTTTGCACTTCCACAAAATATACACAACCAACGTTAATTTAAATCTACCTACCTTGGTAGAAATTAATTTCTAAACCTTTTTCCTCATGTGCATCATTTCGATACGAGGATTAATAAGGGAGATATCATTAACGGACCGTTTTTCTGTACAAGTCCCATCGGACTTAACTCACGAGCGGGTGCGTGTAAAGCGTATTCCTTACAACTTGAAAACTACTGAAGACATTCGAACCAAACTTTGTATTTAGCATCCACCTGTCCAAAGGTAGGTTTTAAACTTAAATAACATTTCATGTTCCGGAATGGACTGGCGGTTTATAGGGAACCGAAATGGTTATTTTACTCTTCCACAATATATACAGAACAAGACCAACCTGACGAAATCGACCAAACGTGATAGAATTCCACCTCTAAACCCTTTTTTTCATATGCATTTTTTCGTCAGTAGGATTAATAAGGGAGATATCATGAATGGTCACTTTTGCATGTTAAGTCCAGCGCACATAGCCCGAAGGGTGTTTTACATGGAGCAGATTCCTTATCTATATAAATCAAATCGTAACGACTGTGTGCCTCTACACTGACTATTTTGGCGAAATTTTCGTACAGCTTTCCGTTTAAGGGGTAATAATGACCATCTGCATAATTTTTGGTTTAGTTACCTGGAAGTCCTAATTTTTACCCGCCTCTCCCAAAATCCAGATTGTGGCATAATCTGCCAGAAGAAAAAGAAGATAATTGAAATTTGAAAAAATTATACGTTTTAGCCTGTAACGAACGGAAAACATCCTAGATTATTACATTTTTCACTTTTTATCCCCGAAGAATATCGAAATATGCAGGCAATTTTAATGATGGTGCAGACCTTCGGAAATTCCTATCACATAACAGATTGCACAATCTCTGTTCAATTTGGAATGATCTACAACCTTGGTCTTATGACTTTTTGCCGTATCTGTATCCCTTTTACGCTTGATTTTTCTCTATTAATCGATGTTAAGTCAGTTTGGAATTTTCACAAGCATAATTCATACTTTCGATTACTTATATGAAATACAGAATCATCATACTCTTCACGAAAATTGGCCCACCCAGTAGCCATCTGTGAGCCAAATTCTATGTATGTAGCTGTCACATAATTATCCGAAAAGTAATGTAATGTGAGATAATCTTACAAAAACGTTACCCTGTTCCACGTTTCTAACTCAATCTGACCCTAGAATAGATGACATATCATAGGACCAGCCATTTAGGGCACTAAATCCGGCGTGTCTTATAGTATAATTCTTTGTCGATATGATGTACGTTTAGTAGCAGTTAATCTGTAAATGAAGGTCTTCAATATTGTAAACACGCATATACTTTCGTATGTCGATCTATATATATTCGCTGATGTCGATTTGTAGCGATCGAGAAAGGGTGGGTCTGCTAATGTAATGAGTACTCCCCACACCGACTTTGACTGGCTGTATGAAAGGGCCCTTCTCCAACTCCTGTGTAACTGTCATTAGTAAGGAAGGTCTACAATTGTAATGAATAGTTCGCTTCTCGATTTGACTTGCAGAAGGCAAGTGAGCATGCAGTTTTGTGTAAAACTTCCCTACCCGATTGTGTTTGGCAGAAGGCAAGGGTGCCCGCCATTATAAACAAATGTCCTCATCTAAAATGTGACTGGCATTAGGCATAGTGGCCTGCTATTTTGATGGAAACTCACCAACTTGGTGTGACTGGCAGTAAGCTGGCTGGCAGTAGGAAAATCGGCCTGACATTATAATGATAACGGCACAACTCAATTTTTAATGGTGGTAGGGAATTTGCCTGCCATTATAAGAATATCTCCTCGACTGTAATCTGTTTGGGAGTAGGAAATGGGGCCTGCCATTGTAACGAACACTCCCAACTTGATTGTGACCGCGCAGTAGACAATGGGGCCTCCAATTATAATGTAAACTTCCCAACTCGATTGTGAATGGCAGTAGACAAGTGAGCCTGCCGTTATATCACAAATCCGTAACAAACACTTTACATTGGAAACAACGTATGGGGACATCCCCATGCTCTTTCTCGGATAACGCTAAGAGACATGCAATTTTAAAACAATCTTATTTACTGCATGTACACTGTTTACTTCGATATTCGAATACAATGTTGAACACCGTAGCGAAGCACGGGTACATTTGCTAGTCTTTAATACATTTACAAGAACATCCAGAGCACATATCTCGCCATGGCATTGAGTTGGAATCTGTCTTATTTTTCCACTCAGGTACTCGTATGAAGCCTAATATCATTTTTTCACCTTGTATCACCACCATCGCTAACATGTCGCTTGCAGTTCCAACTCAGACTTTGAGAACTAGACAGCCGTGATTCTCGACTCAGCCCCGTGTCAGGGCAGGGCTGCCAACTCCTCTCCCCACTACTCAACCGACATTAAAAATCGTTTGAGTAATTTAAAGGTCTCGTTGCCTTTACGTCGCACCAACTCAGAGAGATCTTCGGCGGCGATGGGATAGGAAAGGGC
The DNA here is from genome assembly GCF_040414725.1 of Anabrus simplex. Classification (NCBI taxonomy): domain Eukaryota; kingdom Metazoa; phylum Arthropoda; class Insecta; order Orthoptera; family Tettigoniidae; genus Anabrus; species Anabrus simplex. Next base: position 444,330,659 of record NC_090268.1, on the reverse strand, counting down.
TCGGAGTGCGAAGGAAACGGCCATGGTCTTAATCAAGGAAAAGCCCCAGCATTTGGCTAGTGTGAAAATGGGAAACCATCTTTAGGGCTTCCAACAGTGGAGTTCAAACCCACAATCCCCTGACTACCGGTTATTGGCCGCACATAAGCGACTGCAGCTATCGAACTCGGCATGTAACTGTTTCCTTTGCAGGGCAAAATTACGTTGATTCGTGGTATGTGGGATAGTATTCGCACTTTCAAGGTGAAAACAAATGAAATAGCGTGCAGGTCTTTTGATCTGACTCCCGCAGGCGACCTGCGTGTCCTGATGAGGATGAAATGATGATGAAGAAGTAATATACACCCAGCCCCATGCCAGCGAATATAACCAATTATACTTAAAATACCCGATCCTACCACGAATCAAACTTGGTTCACCTGTGACCAAAGGCCAGCAGGTTAATATGTCTCATGGCTGGGAGTCATCTGAAAATTTGTCTGAGGCGGAATGCATGCAAAGAAGACGTGGCTCTTTTACAAGTCCGTTCCATGTAAACAAATGTGGCAACGCAGTAACGCACAATGCCACGTTCCCTTCTACCTGGTGTATGCATAAGTATTTGCCAGTTTTCGTGGTAAAGGAAACACGTAATTTTCAAGGGAAGTTCATTTTCTGTTTACTCAGGATATTGGCCATGCGCTTCGCCCATCTTATAGGTACCATGCCCGAAAAACTGCTTGTCATTTTCGGCAAACCATTCGTCGAACCATTTTCCAACTTCATCAAAAATTGCTGAAGTGCTGCTCTGCGAATGCGTGCCCCATTGATGCGAATAAGTGATAGTCAGATGGCGCCAGGTCAGGGTTGTACGGCGGATGCGGAAGGATGCCCCATCCAAGCGATTTCAAAGTGCCTTTCACTGGTTTTGCTGTGTGAGACGGCGCATTGCCGTGTAACAAAATCACTTTGCCATGTCTTCGGGCCCAATCCGGTCGTCTTTCTACCAATGCGTTATTTAAATTGATCATTTGTTAGCGATAGCGTTGTGCATTAACGGTGTTGCCGGGCTCCAAGTGTTCATAATACACAATACCTCTCTGGTACCACCGGACACAAAGCAGGGTCGTCTTGGCCTTTCAGGTGGTGGTAGTGGTGATTATTGTTTTAAGAGGAAGTACAACTAGGCAACCATCCTCTATATAACGCTAATCAGAGAGAAAAAAGGAAGGGATCCGAGACTTCGAAAAATGAAGATGTCGGTCAAAGAAAGACAACGGCGTGAAAATGAAAGACTCCCTAGCCCTCGCAAACCTAATAGCGCCGGGGTCGGAAAAGAACACGAGTTGACCAAGGGGGGTCGGATAGGATAGATTCAAGTGAGGAACCTGGCACAAGTAAGTGAAAGCGATGCCAGGACTCAGCTAAGGGCGCCGTGGTCGCCAACCCACGCCCCTGGGGCTCTTGGCCTTTCACATTGAAATCACATGTTCTAATCGAGGGAGCGTGTTCACCAGCAAACGATGGCTTCCCATAGCCTTTTTCTTTTGATTCAATAAGAAAAGCAATGCGGGTCGCAATTTTTTTTTCAGGCACACACATCGGCATGATCACTGAACGATACAACCCCAGCACTAGTGTTTGGTGGACTCAACTTGTGTGTGTTGATAGGTTAATGTCAGACGAAAAATCCGACATATGTGTCAAATTCATACGCTGCGTACTGTTAGCTGCCGCCATCTCTTAGTGAAACCAGAAAAGGTTTATTCAAAAAGCTGGTAGTCTCAAGTGGCTCTAGGAGGCGACACGTGGCGTATGATTTAATTGAAAAGTGGAGTGCAAGCTGTAAAAGACTACAAAAATGCGTGACGATTTGAAACTCAATATTCACTTTTGTGAAGAGATCGAAAAGTAATCCTCTCCAACATTATATGACCTCAATCGCTGGGATTATTGTAAAACGATCGCAAGGAAATTAAACGTCGAATACTTCATACTTCAACCGCAAAGGGTGCACCGAACACTTTCCCAGTCTTTGAATATTTGCGAGTTGTTTGGAGTGTCGCTCGTCTGTATGCTTCGCTAACGTCACTACCGCGCCACGTCTCCGCCTGCCATCCGAGTCACGACTTCTCTGTGTACATTGCGACTAACGTGACGCGTGTTGGGAGTGAGGTCACGTTCGCCCTTGGTCGCCAGAAATGCTGCGGCTGTGGATTTGTATAAAAATAGTGAATGTTGAAGTAGTGCCGTCAGTTACGTCACATTATTAGTTACCGTAGGTCTTGGTCACCGTCGCCAAAGTCCGACTCTATGGCTAAATGTTAGCGTTCTTGCCTTTAGTCACAGGGGCCCTGCGTTCGATTCCCGCCAGGGTCAGGAATTTTAGGTACTATTGGTTAGTTTCGCTTGCACAGGGGCTGCGTGTAATTGTCTTTATCAGTTCTTTTATACTATTGATTTTCTATAAAATCCGAATACTATATGTGAATTGTCCCTTCATTTCAAACAACTTTTGTTATGTAGATGATATCGCTTACTTTACTTTTGACAGTTCTCCATCATTTTCTGCGGTTTCATACTCTGCATTGAGCGACGGACATCAGCGCAGACTGACAACGAACCTAACGGTTACCACGGCAACGTCTCTGGTTGCTTGCCAGCAGGGACGTAACGTGATGACATTTTCATCATTATTCCTGTAAGCTCGTGGTTGTTCGTTGGGTAGAAGGCGAGAGAGACGTCAAGCCGCCATTCTGTGGTGTATTTGTGGAATAACGTTCGAGCCTGCAACCGTGTTCGAATAGCACTAAGGGTGGCTTGTCAATATTTGAACAGTACCGCGGAGTGTAGCCCGATATTTCACACCGTAAAGTGCCTATATTTTTATTGCATTTCTCTTCTACTTTAACTTATTGCCTCTGCCTTGCCTCCTTAGGTTTAAGTAACAACACCATAAGTCATCTTCTTATCTAAGAATCTCTGCGCCTAAATTTCTCCTTTGTTACCACCGCTTTCTTAACTCTGTAACTCATATCATCACAATTTAGTGGGAGACATTTCATTTTTCCAATACATCTACTTGGTATTTTCATATTTGTCCTGTCCGGATATCCTCACTTATTATCCTATCTTCACTTAATGTCAACGAGTGATAATCCCGAAAACTGGACTCTCTTTCCCTTGAGAAAAGAAGTTTTTCAATTGTGTAATATTTTGGCCCAGAGAAATATCGAAATATGGAAGCAATTTTAACGATGATACAGTTCTTAGTTTCTGGGTAATTGGTGGCTAAACGGCAAGTCGTATCGCAAAACAGATAGCACAATCGCTGCTCAATTTGGAGAGATCTACAATTTTGGTTCTACTACATTTTATCGTATCTTGATACATTATACATTAGATAGAGCTGGATTTCTCGATTATAATAAAATCTCCCCAACTCGATAGCGACTGATATTAGGCAAAGGGGACTGTTTTTATAATTAAAAAAACCATCTCCATTGTGAGTGAGAGTAGGCTAGTGAGCCTGTCGTTAGGCTACAGTAGAAACTCCCGAACACGATTTTGATTGGCAGTAGGAAACTGGACTTGTCATTATCATGAAAACATCCTAACGCGCAACTTACATCGGAAACAATGTATGGGATCCTCCCTGTGGCGTTTCTTAAGAGGCATGCAATTTAATGTAATCTTACTCACTGCGTGTAGAGTAATTCACGTATAAACCCCTATACGGTGTAGAATACCATAGCCAAGCATGGGCACAGTTGCTAGTTATTAATATCATTAAAGTTCTTAAAAATATTCTAAACCTATTCCATTAAAACTGTATTTATTTTCTAGGTTATGTTTTGGTTCTAAATGAAATGTTAAATTAGCCGCCATACATGTGAAATATCATTCATTTTATATTTGAAGAATGTTATGTTTTCTCTCCACCAAAGTTCCAAATGTGTAGTTATTTTAGCTTCACAGTAAGTCCTCGCTCTGTGTCTCACATCCTCGTAATATTCAACTCCATTATCTATAAAATTTCTAACTATAGAAGGTTTAAACAAAGCAATAGATAACAAGAAGACTGACAGAGATGAACTCAACTACTGCAACACGTACGAAATGGATTCTCATCCCCACTGTAATAATAAGTTGTAGAGGGCTCTTTGTTTTGAGCTGAATGTATCTCGGTTCATTTCGTTTGCTGAACACATAACAGAGGGAAACAGAACGTCTCTACGGTTGTTCTCTGATCCATAAAAAGTAAAAAGCACCGCATTGAAGAACTAATCCAATAGCGAACGAGGAACTGAATGTTTAGTGCCATAACAGAGAAGAGAACTTTTAACAGGGATTTCGTTGTAATATTTAATTCACGTAGGTTATCGAAATTATTCTCGAATATCTTTCAGATCAAATATGTTTCTGGAATTGAGACTGTTCCCTCCAGACCTATAGTAAACATTGACCTGCCGCTAACTATAATCGAAACCAATGCTGTGTCAAATAACATCATGAAGCTACAGATTCTTAATTGTAATCCTTAATCGTATTCAGTAGCTGCTTTTAGTGCAGTTATAGAAAAGCCCATTCTCTCATTTTAAACAAGTAATCATTGTTTATTATTCCCTGAAAAGTCCATAAGAATAGCACAGGCGCATATCTAAGTCAGCAAGTCGTAGGGGAGATATCCTTATCAACCAAAATACGCGGAGACACAGGGAGGCATCAAGTAGTCTTCATTATAATTAGCGAGAGATTCAGAAACCAGGTGTTGGATTGCAAGGTCATCCCAGGAGCAGACGTGGTCTCCGGCAACAACTTGGTACCCATGAAATGCCATCTGAAGTTGAAGAAACCGAAGACAGGAAGGAATGCACGCAGATATGATCTAGAAAATTTGACGGAAAATTGTTTGACAGATCATTTCAAGGAAACTGTTGCAGAAGGGCTAAATGAAAAGCCTGAATAACCACAATAGGTGAAGAGTGGACAGTCGTGCAGAATGAGACAAGAAGGGCTGCTGAAGAAATGTTACAATATTACAAGAAAGGTAAAATCAAGTAAGAATCAGTGGATAATGATGAGGTATTAGACCTGACTGGTGAAAATATAAAATTTTAAAAAAAAGAATGAGGAAGGTAGAAAAGAATAGAGGCGATTAAAACATGAAGCGAAGATAAAGTACCGGACAGCTAAGAAAGAAGTGTTGAAAGAGAGTTGCAAGGATGTTGAAGGATGTTTGGTTGTACATAAGGTGCATAAGGTAGATGCTGCATATAGGAAAATCAAGGAAACCTTTGGAGAAAAGAAAACTAGGTGTCTGAATATTAAGAGCTGAAGATGGAAGACCACCTTTGTCGGAAAGAAGACAAGACAGAAAGGTGGCAGGAATAAATCCAACAATTGTATCGAGGGAAAGAAGTAGATACTATGGTACTTGAACGAGCAGAGGCTGTTAATACGGATTAAATGGGAGAATCTGTTTGGAAGTCAGAATTTGCCAGAGCTTTGAGAGTCTTAAATAGGAACAAGGCAGCTGATGACATATCCTCAGCATTACTGACTCCCTTAGGAGAAACAAGCATGGCGAGGTTTTTCCATTTAGTGTGTTAGATGTACGATGCAGGAGAAGGATAATCGGATTTTAGACAGACTTTTGCTATACCTATTCCCAACAAAGCAGGTGTGAAAACTACACCATTAGTTTAGTATAACACACTTGCAAATGTTAACGCGTATTACTTACAGAAGAATGGAAAGGAAATTTGAAGAGATCCGTTCGGGTTCAGAAGAAATGTACGAACACGTAAAGTAATCCTGACTTTACGTCTGATTTTGGAGGATCGAATTAAGGACAAGAACAAATACATGGCATTCGTAGGTCTAGAAAAGGCATTCCACGTCATCTCTCCACTGACAGCTCAGAACATACCATTTAGTCGAGCAGCTCGTCTCCTTTCTCCAAAATCATCCCAGCCCAAACTTTGCAACATTTTTGTAACGCTACTCTTTTGTCGGAAATCACCCAGAACAAATCGAGCTGATTTTCTTTGGATTTTTCCCGTTCTTGAATCAAGTAATCCTGGTGAGTGTACCGTACACTGGAACCATACTCTAGATGAGGTCTTACCAGAGACTTGTATGCCCTCTCCTTTACATCCTTACTACAACCCTTAAATAAGCTCACAACTACGTGCAGAGATCTGTACTCTTTATTTACAATCACATTTATTTGATGATCCCAATAAAGACCTTTCCTTATATTAACACCTAGGTACTTACAATCATTCGCATAAGGAACTTTCAACCCATCATCGCAGAAATTAAAATTGAGAGGACTTTTCCTATTTTTGGAACTCACAACCTGACTTTTAACCATGTTCATCATCATACCATTGCGTACTGTCCACCTCATAAAACATTATCGAGGTCATTTTGCAATTGCTCACAATCTTGTAACATACTTATTACTCTGTACAGAATAACATTATCTAGAAAACGCATTACCTCTGATTCCATTTCTTTAATCATCACTTTTATATATATATATATATATATATATATATATAAGAAAACATGAAGACCCAATAATACTCCATTGAGGAATTCCGCGCTGAATTATTACAGGGTCAGATAATGCTTCGTTACTCTAATTCTCTGAGTTCTATTTTCTAGAAATGTATCCATATATCCACGTCTTTGTTTATGACGGTGTTCTCCTTGCCTTCCTTGGTTTTACAGGACACATTGGTAATCCCGTTCTTGAATGCTCTTGTATTCACATCATGCAACAATTGTAGCGCAATCACTACCTAAGCTCACAAATGAAAGAAAACCCACACATAATATCAACATGTGTTCTTTCGCTCTCTGCGAGTACAGCGGGTGCGGTGTCACGTGATACCGGTACTGTTCCAGGATTGGCTGTGATGGCGAGTGCTATTTTTGCAGTGTTACATTTTCTGGAGACTGCCATGTTTGCTACTAGTCCCCTCAGTTGTGAACACAATAGAAATAATACATATTTGTCAGAAGGAGGTGATGCAGCTCTGTATGTCAACAGCTAGCTCATGTTTCATACGTAGTGTGAATCAAACAGAGCAGTCCCCAGCAGGCAAATGAAGCACGTTTGAATACATTACATACTTGTCCGGGAGATAGTAGGTTCGAATCCCACTATCGGCAGCCCTGAAAATGGTTTTCCGTGGTTTCCCATTTTCACACCAGGCAAATGCTGAGGCTGTACCTTAATTAAGGCCACGGCCGCTTCCTTCCAACTCCTAGGCCTTTCCTATCCCATCGTCGCCATAAGACCTATCTGTGTCGGTGCGACGTAAAGCCCCTAGCAACAAAAAAAAAAAAATACTTGTCCGATTTTCGAAATATCACGGTACTGAACTTATAATGTTTGTAGGCTTATTGCTATGTGTAGAAAACAGAGTAGTTACATTTAATAATACAAAATTGGTACCATTATCTCGGAAGATACTGAAGCCAGTAAAATGTACTGTAAGTCCGTTCATGAGCCGTATAGTACCATTAGCGAAAGTGAAAGCAGAATATCGGTATCTTGAACGGTTCACGAGTTATTTGAGATGGACACCTTAGCTGAATAACCCTGTATTTGTAAAAATACAAACTTCTGTTGAACTTCATTTACGGTGATGTGAAACTAGAACAAAGGAAATACATGTGTCTTATTTGGAAGATAAATTAAGTCTCTGGTGCTGTTTTCTTGCTTCGAACCGGAGACGCTGGAGGTCCATCAGTCTTGGAGAATTAACCGACAACAAGCTTCTGGGAGGAAGCAGCTGGTCCATTCACTGCCATGTCGTCGTGGAAGTAATTGGAAAGCTGGCTACAAATTGAGTTTGCTTCTAAGCCCCGGTCCCAGGTCGAAAGGTCACAATTCGCTTACCTTCATATAGTATTACTTTAACAAGTCTTGGGAGATCAAACGGAGGCAGTTAGCCTAAATTTACCATGATTGCAAGTGCAACAGTTCGATTTCACTATGATGAGGAATTTGCTAGTCGTTTAGAGATGAGAAAAGCATGCACTTTCATATTACCGCTAACGTATAATCCAGGAAATGAACTTCACTTTTGAATGATAATAAAATCAGAACAGATCAGGTCAGTGTGAAAGACACACGCCTACCTGCCAAAGTTCTAGCAGGAGTAGGCTCTAACAGTGTTACAAGTAGTAGAGGATATTTGTAAACAAACAGCGTTTAACCTGTTTTATTCCAGCAGGTGGCAAAAGAGCGGTGAATTAAACACTTTCTAAGCGAACAACGTCACTCATTCTCCCCTGTTAACACTGAAGGTAGTGATTTTGAGGTATGTTCTAACTGTTCGGTTCGATTCAGTATCATTAACCATACAGTTTAGGAGGGGCATTACTTGCCGATACAACGCCTTACAGTTACTGTTAACCCTAGAGAGGAAGCGTACGCAATTTTTACGTATAGGTTGGCTATACTGCTTTCCCCTCCCTCAATGAATCGAGCGTCTCCAGCTAACGTCCAGCAGTTCTCTCCCCAGTCAGTGCTCGTGCACTTGTGCAGCAGTTGCATAGCGGTGAGTTCCCTGATTATCACAAATTTCTCTCAAGTGGGACGTAAAATTCCCGTATCGCTACTAGGACCTTTTCCATTAAGCCCCATAGCTCATGGGACCATACAACGGCGAAAATTACCCCGAATGGGTCATGATCACATGGGACCACGCGCCACAGAGATCGATAGTCAAGGGATCGTTTCTGTCTAGTGACAAATGGCACCTCATCTGGGACGTAAAATATAATCCGAACTCATGAGCTAACGAATGCCCTTACGACAGTGCGAGGTCTACCGCACCCTCCCCCGTTTCGAGATATGAACACCGGCCTCTCAGGGTCGCTACAAAATTCGACTAACTGAAATCTAACTTATAGACTTAAATGAACGGGGGAAAACTACGATGCATTTTCTTGGCAAATGAGAAGCATAATTATTAAAATAATTTAATCACTCTCGTAAAACCACATAAACAAAATGTAATAATCCTGATAATGAAATGTAATTGACACTAATATCTCATTTACAATTTAATAAAGCCATGGAGATCCATCTCCTGTTGTCAAAAACCAAATGAAAAACTGATTGCATCTCTCACAATTATCAATAACTTGATTTAACAGTTCATTTGCTTCCAATTACCGATTGAATTGTTGATGAACCCTTCTATTGATTATTAGATGTTGAGTACGAACTTCCTAATCCTATTACAATAACTTGCAAACAAAATCACATCGCTACACATATTTAAAGATTTTGTGAACTGAGAATCATCAAGAATTGTTAATGAAAGTGAGATTAGACAATGCCATAATGGATCCAGGGAATGACCCAATCTTGAAGCCACAAGTAGATATTTTATTCGGAAAAAATGGTTTTGTGTGGCACACAAAGGCGTCTGATAAACGATTACGGAAAGACCCAGCAAGAAATATAATACAAGTACGAACAGGTCCAACACCAAATGCAAAGCAACAATTAACTGCGTCAAGTTTTTTTAAACTTTTCCTCACTCCAAATATAATGGAATCAATCTTGATCAATTCCAATAAGGAAATAGCCCTGCGGAGAGCACAATATAAAAACAGTTCTGACGGAACACTTCAAGATCTATTTATGGCAGTTTCGGGCTTGCTTTTATTATCTGCTGTATTGAAGGACAATCATTTATCTACACAGACAATGTTCGATGCTTCATACAGTGGAGACGGGTATCGTGGAACTATGTCAGAAAGGGGATTTAAATTTTTTGTCAATTGCCTAAGATTTGATGACAAGGAGACCAGGTCCACTCGTAAGGGAACTGATAAACTTGCACCCATAACTGAGATCTGGGAAATGTTTCTTCGTATTTGGAGAAGTAATTACAAACGAGGAATCTTTGTGACGATCGACGAACAGCTCGTCATATTTAGAGGAAACTGCCCGTTTCGCATGTACATTCCCTCTAAACCTAACAAGTATGGGATGAAGACTGTGATACTATGTGGCAATGGAACAAAATATATGCTAGGTGCTAGAGTGTTCAAGGGAAAGGGAACAGTGCCAAATGGAACGACGGCCGCTGATTACTTTGCTTTGGAACTGGTCAAGGAAATTAATGGTGGTGATTATTGTTTTAAGGGGAAGTACAACTAGGCAACCATCCTCTATATAACACTAATCAGAGAGAAAAAATGGAAGGGGTCCGACACTTCGAAAAATGAAGGTATTGGCCAAAGGAAGACAAGGGCCACGAAGGGCATGAAAGTGATATACTCCCTAGGGCTCCATACGTAATACCGTCGGTGAAAGCAATGTCAGGACTCAGCTTAGGGCGCCGTGGTCACCAACCCAAGCTCCAAAGTTCAGAGACCCTGATGCCCCTTTTAGTCGCCTTTTACGACAGGCAGGGGATACCGTGGGTGTTTTTATACGGCCACCACCCACAGGCGGACAAGGAAATTGACGGAAGCAATCGAAACATATCATTCGATAACTGGTTTACCAGAGTCCCTCTAATTCAACGTCTTCTGAAGGACCATAAATTGACAGTTGTGTCCACAATGAAGACAAATAAACGCGAACTGCCACCGCAAGCCACTGACATCAAATGTGAGGTAGAGAGGTTGGATCGTCAAAGTTTTTATTTCATGAAGGCATGACAATACTGTCACACAAACCCAATCATGCACAGTTCTTGTGTTGATAGAGTAAGAAGGAAGCATGAAATTGGGAAAGTATACAATCAGACGAAAGGCAGACTCGACAGCTTAGACCAGATGTGCCAGAATATGAATCGTTGTAGAAAAACAAGGATATGGTTTTTTTGTTTCTTCTACAACACGATGAATATCGGCACAGTATGTTGTTTACGCACACAACCTCTTCAGCCGAAATAGGAAACCAGAATCATGGCAAAATGTTATTCTTTCGCTCCACAAAGATTTGACAAAAAATTGCAACAACAATGACTCCATAACTCTTCACGGATGTCGAAAGAGCTGAGAACATCCATCCTAAAATTCTATACATGAGGGAAGACCGTCCATTTGAAGCTAATTACAAGCAGCAAGGTCCTAGGAAATACTGTAGCTTCTGCCACTATGCGAAGAAGAGGATGACTACTACTTACTGCAGCTGCGGTCGTCCAATGTGCGGAGAGCATCAGAAGAAAGTATGTCCAGAATGTATGTAAGAAGTTGGTGCAGTTTGTTAAGATTATTCCATTTAACTTTTGTAGTTGTAAGACTTGACTTTAATCAATGTTGCAATGTCTATTTTCAAGAGATTTGTTCTACTTCTAAAAGTAAGTAAACTCATTACTAATATTTTATTTTGGAATCTATCTATTCTGGAAATCAAGTGATATTATTCAAATGTATATTATGTGCATGTATGACTTGAGTGCAAATGTTTGGCTTTGATGGTATAAATAACTTCTATGTAAATGTATCATTGAATGTAAAAAGAAATAAAATTTTAAAAAAACACAAATAAACGAGCATATTTTCGAACAGAAAATTAAAATAAATTAGCATGTGTTCAGATTACGTGAAATTAACGTATCGCTACCTTTTAAGCACTGTCTACGTATGCTACCTGTCTAGGGTTAATCTGGCACGTCGATACTATACAAAGCAAAGCAAAAGCAAAGTCACCTCCGTACAGGCCATGAAGGCCCTTGAAGGAGTGGAAGGTAAAGGCTTCCACCATTGTTAACCTCGGCACGTAATGGGGTAGAGTGGTTAGCTCTACGCTCGGCCGCCTTTGCCCCCAGGAATTAACCTGGTACTCATTTTTGGTATAGGCTGGTCGATACTATTCAGTCATGGTTTATTTGGTGACTTGCGACAATTACATATTGCCACTGCCATGGTTGTGGTGATGCTGGTGGTGGCGATGGTGATTATTGTTTCAAGGGTGTATTCTTATTGGAAGTACAACTAGGCAACCATCCTATATATAACTTAACACTAATCAGAGGGGAAAATGGAAGGGATCCGGCACTTCGAACAATTAAGGTATCGGCCAGAGGAAAGCAAGGGCTACGAAGGGCGTGAAAATGTAAAACTTCCTTGGCCTCGATACCTAACACCTCCGGGGTAGAAAAAGAAGAACAAGAGATAAGAAGAAGAGTTGACCAAGGGAGGTCGGATGTGATATATGAAAGTGAGGAGCCTGGCACAACTAAGTGGAAGCAATGCCAGGACTCAACTGAGGACTCCGTGGTCACCAACCCACGCTCCAAATTTCAGAGACCTAGGGCTCCTATTACTCGCCTCTTACGACAGGCAGGCGAAACCGTGGGTGTTATTCTACTGCCAGCTCCCACAGGGCGATCACTAGTGTCACATTTGCAGGTATAATTAAAACATATTTTCATCTTTTGTGAGATTGTAAATCTGTTTGGGTAACACGAGGTAAGTAGAATGGTGGCATGTTAATAACGTAGTTGATGTGAAATGAAGAACGCGGCATTTTATTTATTACGGTCTTATTTAGTTCAATACATACATATAGAATTCGATTAGGATAAGGAGTAAGAAAAATCTGCAATAATTCCTCCTGTAACTGTCGTGGACGTGCGAACGGGCACATTTATTGCCCCCCGTCACGGACAAAATATATTGGTCACAATATATTTTCCTTTCTTAAACTCGAGTCATAAATGTGCCTTCGCTTCTTATACAGATTCTTTGTTGTATAGCGACTGGCTAATCGATTTTAAAAAATCGACTGGTTATTATCGCTCCTGATTTAGAGATGTTCTTTGCTATGCTCGACTGTGTTCATATACTCAGCTGATTCTTTCCTTCAATAAACATAATAAATCGACGTTTCAAATGACTTGCGGATGCGAATTTGATATTGGTATGTAGTTTATACATTCTTGGCCCCTTTGTTCTTCTTGATACAAGCATGCGCCTACACCGATACCCGATGCATCTGCCTGAATTATAAATCTTTTCTCATAGTGTGGATATCCCAGTTTTATGCTCTGTTTCATCATTTCTTTCATCTTATTGAAAGCCTGTTCAGCCTCGTCATTCCACTTCCACTTGTTATTAGCTCTTAATAAATTGTGTAGAGGTGCGGCTGTCTCAGTATATCCCTCACAGTGGTCTGAGAAAAATCCCGTCATTCCTAAGAATTGTCTGACGTGCTTGACCTTTCTCGGTCGAGAAAACTCGCAAATAGCTTTAATTTTGACAGGGTTAGGTCTTATTCCCTCGCCATCGATTGCGTGTCGACAAAAAGTACTTGGCTTTGGCAAAATCTTGACTTCGAGATATTTATTTTGAAGCCAGTTTTCTGCAGATTTTTCAGCAATTTTTCTAGGTTAATGCAATGCTCTTCAAAAGTGGAACTTCCGAAAACTATGTCGTCGACATAACAGTTAATAAATTCCTTCACTTCGCTAGTAAGGCTTCTGTCCAATGCTCTTACCAGAACAGCAGAACTATTCCTCAATCCGAATGGAAGACGACAGTAGGCATATGTCTGGTTGTTGAACATAAACCCGGTTAACAACCGTGACCTTTCCTCGAGGACAATGTGATGGAAAGAGGCCGTGCAGTCCATGGTCGTAAAGTACCTCTGACCTCGAAATTTCTTTACTATCTCCTTGATCTTAGGAGCCCTATTATATTCAGGAATTAGCTTCCCGTTGAGACCACGCGCGTCTAGGCACACTCTCAGTTTCCCGTTGTTTTTGCTTACAATTACGATCGGATTCACGTAGGGTGTGATGGTCTTCATGATTATTCCATCGTCTAACATTTGCTGGATAATCGTCTTCACTTCGCTGAAGTACTTCTCTGGTACGTCATATACTTTGCCCTTGTATGGAGTCCAGTCATTTACTATTATCTTGTATTTGAAGTTCGGTATTTGCCCTGGTTTATCATCGAAAACGTCGATATATTTATTGATAATTCCGTACAGTACTCGCTTTCCTTCTGATAATACGTCGGCTTGAGCAAGAGCCTCCCAGATCTCTGTTTTTTCATTATTTTCTTCCTCCATGGTTATAACTTCTTCAATCCTTTTAGCCATTTCGATGTCTAACTGCTGCTGATCGTCTTTCTCTACCAAGGCTGGGTCCTCTTTACTTAATAAATCGACTTCCTTTCCCTCAATCTTCAAGTATTCCTCAGCTTGCAACGTGTCTTTAAGTTGGACCGTTTCTATTATTTTATTCCCATCATTCTCTATGATGGGGAATCGGATTTCATAACGTTCCATATCTATAGTCATTTGGGAAGCCATCATGAAGTCTATTCCGAATATTATACTGTACTTTATCTTCTTCATTACCAAAAATGGGTGTTCAAACTCGTGTCTGCCTATTCTTATGGTTAGATATGCTTGAGTCTTGCATTTTACCGATTTATCTGGTATGACACCCCTGATCTTAACTCCAGATACGGGTATTATTGGTATTTCCATTCTCTTTGACAATTCTTGAAATAACGTATTTGACATGACACTGATGCTGGCTCCGGAATCAACCAAACAATATATCTTGATATCAGCTACACTAACTAGTATTACTGGCAATTTAAATACTGGTTCCTTGGTGTCGCATGTTTCATCTCGAACCAAGTCTTCTGGTCGGATATCCCAGTGATCAAATTGTGTTATTATCCAACTGCTAATTTTGATAATGTTTTTGTTTTCCTGACTATTTACATCTTCCTGCTGAGTTACTGTTCCATAGGCGTTTTTTTTTCTTTCCGATGGCTCGGAATCGGTCGTACCCCTCTGCGTTTTATTTTCTCTCCATCTCTCCTCTTCTCTTTTCCTCTTGTAATCTTGTAGCTCGAGACTCTCTGCCCCTTCGAGGTCTCCATTGATATCTTTGTCTCTAATGGCATCCTCCCACCGGGGCTTATTTTGCCTTTGCTCTCTGAGCTCTTGTATATATCTTCTATTTTCTTCATTTCTGTTATACTCTCTAGGCCGCCGTTTTTCTTTATACATCTTCTGTTTCTAGGATACGGTTGGCTCCTATTTCTATTATAACGAATGTTATTCCTGTATTGTGGGTGACTTCTATTATCTCTTGGTTCCCATCTCGCAGGTTGCTCTCCTCTGCATCGACAACAATGTCTTTTTCGTGCTTTATCTTGAGCATTGAAATGATTCTCCGTCCTGTCTTGATCAGATCTGCTCACTCCACCGCTCGTGCTTTCAGGGCTCATGGTGTTGATCGCTTCGACTTGCCTGATATTTCTGGGGTTTCTTTCTACCAGGCATGATGATGTCAAATCAATCTGTCTCAGCCGTTTTTCCATGTATATCGCGGTCTGTATATCCGTGGCGGCTAACAACCTCTGCACCTCTAACGGTAGTTGTCTCTGGATAGTCTTGATCGCCTCTAATTCACTCGGTGCGCAATCTAGGTCTTGGAAACGGTGAAACTGGTAAGAAAAGAAATCGCTGTAGCGCGTTTGCCCTGCACTAGAAAATTTCCTAGAATAGAGTTCCAACCTCAACTGTTGCTGTATTTCTGAGTCCCAGGTATTCTCATAAAAGCAGCTTTGAATTCATCGTAAGTGTGAAAGCTGTATTTAAATGCTCGAAACCATATATTCGGGTTCCCATCTAAGTGCTTCTCGATTATGCGTAATTTCTTATCCTTCTGTATTCTACCTTCCTTGAAGTATTCCTCGATATCTCTGAGGAATTGTTTGGGAGAGATCTTCGCTGAGCCGTCAAAATGTTTATGTCGATCATCATAATTCTTAATGATATTAATAATGGGAGTGCTATCATTCTGGTTGCTTCCGTTCATCATTTCCATATCTCGCCTACTCGAGTCGATTATTACTGAAGGTGTGTTTTCCCTTTCCTGTACTTGCGTTTCCATAGCTCTTTGCCGATCGCTTGAGTTCGAAAACACGGATTTCGCTGATTGGTTTTCTACCCTAATTTCTTGAAGTTCTTTCCTTATTTGCTTCATTTCCTCATCGGTCTTCTCCATCTTCCGTTCCGAATCAGCCTTATCATTCTCTATTTTCTCTTTTAGTTCGTTTATTTTGTCAGCTACCTGGTCTGAAGCTCGATTAAATTTTCCTACTAAGTCTTGTTGTTTCAGGCTTAGTCCTTCCATGCCCTTCGTTATTTCATTTATCTTCTCTTCTTCTAACCTCTTGATAGTTTCCTGACTTTCTGTTATCTTTTTCTTTATTTCGTTTACTTCTTCCCATTTCTTCTCATTCCTGCCTTTGATTTCCTCCATTTTAGTAGTCAGTTTGGCAATTTCTTCATCCACCTGTGCTGTGATGATATTCGGATTCTGTGTCACTTCTGCTCTCATTCTGTTTATCTCCTCTCGCATCTCTTTGTTTTTATTTTCCATGGTTTTTGTCAACTCGGCACGCAAACCTTGTATTTCATTTCTGACTCCAAAAAATTCTTTAGTCATCTTTTCCTGTTTCCCTTTTAATTCTTGGATCATCCCTTTATGTTCGGTTTCTATTCTGCTAACGATTTCCTCCAGAGTCTCCTTTTGCTTCATTTGCCACTCTCCTTGTTTCTTGTCCAACTCCTGAATTAGTTCGTGGCGTTCTTTTCTCCTTTCTTCAGCTTGCTTCTCATATAATTCCTGTATCTCCTTTTCTCTATCTTCAACTTGTTTTTGTTGCCATTCTTCTAATCTTCGTTCCTTTTCTGCTCGTCTTCTTTCCTTCTCCTCTTCCTTCCTCTTTCTTTCATTCTCACGTTCTTGTTTCTCTCTCTGTTTTTCTTCTTCCTGCCTTTTGTCCTTCTCTTCTTGCTTTTTCAAATACTCTAAGAACCATATCGGTGTTCCCTCCTGTCTCTTCCTGTATTTCTCTCATATCTTCTTCCTGTCCCCTTCTGGTCTGTACTCTTCCTTGCATCGCCATTTCCCGTTAAATGTAATTCTATTTAGTATGCTTTCTCTAAATTCCTAACAATTTCTCTATTTTCCTAAGGTTCTCTAAGTTTCCTAGCAATTCTCTAAGTTCACAGGATATAGACACACATATATATATAACACAATCACCAATTCCTTATTCTACTTATGCTAGAATAGTCCACTATATTATTCTTGTACACTAGTTCAAAGATTATTATTATTATTATTATTATTATTATTTATTTTCCTTAAATTGTACATGTACAATTTAGGGGTGGTAGATGGAGAAAGGGCAAGCCCCACATACACGGAAGTGCCTCCATCTCCACATGTGTACATACACTCTACTGAATATTTACATACAAACTTATGTAGACAATTTTAAATTTACATATTTACACTACAAACACTGTACCCTTAGAATAATAATTATCTTGATTTATCCTGAAAATATTAGAGTAAGAACACCCAGCCATTTATACTCTCACTCAGACCCCTGTGTACACACTCATTCACAACCACTCACACACGCGCACGCATACACATTCGCCCACATACACCTGTACTTGCACCCATCCTTCTTGCAATTCTAATTTATACAAGTTATATACATCACATATAGGTTTATATTTACATATACATTTTCTTTACTTCGCGGAGGAAGCGAGGAAGAGGAAGTAGCTTTACCTCAGATGGTATAAGGTTCCACGTACGAGCAGTCCTTGAGTAAAACCCATTTAAATATGAGGTTGTTCTAGCGAAGGGAGGGACAAGAGTAACTCCTTGGCCTCTTTTAACAGAGCGGTAATTGAGCTGCAGGCGGTGGAAAGGGGAGAGGTGTGTGTTATCTGTCAGGGATTTCCTAAGGAAGGCTACATCTATTTGTGTACATAACGAGTTCACTGGTGGCAATGACCTGGCTGTGTTTAAGGGGATGTGTTTGTTAATTAAACGTTCTGCTCGTCGCTGGATACCTTCTAGTTTCCTCATATTTTCCGTTGTAGTTGGATGCCAGGAAGGAAGGCCATATAATAGTATGGGCCGCACAAGGGAAATATAAGCCGTTCGTAGGGCTTTACTTCTTCCTCCCGAGAGACATCTACGGACGAAACCTAGCGCCCGGTATGCCTTACACCTCACTTCCTCCACGTGTTCATTCCATTTCAGATTGTCCGTAATGTGAATACCGAGCAGTCTGATGGAGTTAGAAGTCGGCAGTTGGATTCCACATAGAGTAGGTTGGTTCTGGAGTGGTTGTTTAGCTCTGCTTAGTCTTATATATTTACACTTCTTAATATTTATATACAATCTATTTACCTCACACCACAGAGCTATACTATCCAGATCCGATTGGAATTGTACAATATCATCACTGTTTTTCATGGCTCTGTAAATGACTGTGTCATCGGCATACTGCGCCATGGTCGAATTTACACAATCCGGTAAGTCGAGAGCATAAATCGTGTACAGGAGGGGCCCTATCACACTGCCCTGAATTACTCCAGAAGTAATTGTGGTTTGGTCTGATTTGGCTCCTCCGTACACAACACATTGCGTTCGACCCACCAAAAATGACCTCAACCATGACAGCAGTTTACCCTGAATGCCGTAGTTGCTAAGTTTTAACAGAAGTCTTTGATGTGACACCTGGTCAAAAGCTTTGCTCCAGTCCAGAGTCACACAGTCTATTTATGAGACATCAGTCTGCTCCAAAGAGAACTGCCAGTCATCAATGACTTTTGTTAGAAGTGTTGTGCAGGATTTTCCCGGAATGAAGCCGTGCTGGTTTGAGTTCAGCAGGTTTCTCTCCTTGAGAAAATCCAACATACATTTAGCAACTAGACGTTCCATACATTTACAGACCCCTGATGTTATAGAAACTGGGCGGTAATCATCTACGTTTTCCTTATCTCCATCTTTGAAAACTGGCACTACGTTGGCTTCTTTCCACTCCAAAGGTACAGACCCGGTATTAATGGAATAGTTGAAGAGAGCGCAAAGCGAGGGCGCCAAGGCGACTGCACAATTCTTGAGAATTCTTGCTGGCACTCGGTCCGGCCCGGTCGCGGCATGAGGTCTTGTTTTCAGAAGGCTCTCCTTTACTTCATTCGTTGAGAAATACAGGTTGGTTAGAGGGAAGAGAGGGGTAGATGTTGACCTTGAATATAGCATGTTCTCTTCCTCAGTAGGGACGGAGAAGTTACTTTTAAATTTCCTGTTGAAGGTGTCTGCAATTTCTTGTGGTGTGGAGACTGCCGTACCGTCATGTTTAAATACAGATGGAGCTCTGTTGCAACCTTTACTTCTGAGAAGAGCCCAGAGTTCCTTGGAGTTGGTGTTGAGACTGTGGATGTAAGAATCGTAGGAATCTCTGATAGATTGTTTAGCCTTGTTCCTAGCCAGCCTGTATTTCTCCCACTCATAATCGGTTGGATTTCTTTTCCATTTCTGGTACAGGCGGTCCCTTCTTCGAATTTCTCGCACTATCTCCTTGCTAATCCATGGAGTTTTCCGTCTGCTGGTTATATTTACTGTTGGTGTGGTTTCTTCTACGCATTGAAAGAAAATTTTCTTCCAGTCGTTCCATATCTTGTTTATGTCAGTACTGCCGGTGAAATCTGAGGTGAGAACGGGGAGGCGGTTGGATAGTAAAGTGGATAGATCGTTCCAGTTTGTTCGGGAAAAATTATAAACTGTTCTGGTATGGAGTTTGGGGGATGGTTTTATATGGGTCAGTGTTGCGAGGATTGCCTGATGGTCACAGAATCCAGGAATAGTATTAAGAGATTGGACGGACTGTGGTATATTACTTAGGAAAAGATCAAGGGTTGAACGTGTTGTTTGCGTAATACGCGTGGCTTCGAACATTAATTGATGAAGGAATAAATCATAGAAAGCGGAAAGGAATTTATTGGCGAGGGGTTTATTTGGAACAGGTGCAGCATTTCTGGACCACGTAATTTCTAAGTTGAAATCACCGACAATATAAATGGCATCGTAATTTTGTTGTACATGTTGCACACGCTCGAGAGAGAGGATTAGTTCATCGTTCATTTCCGGCGTCGACTTAGGGGCGCGATAAATTGATCCAATAAGGAATTTGCGTTTGTTGCACGTCACTTCCACCCACAGTGCTTCGGCTGCTGTCTCCAGGTGATGAACTCGAGTTGGATTACATTCTGGCTTGGCTGCAATTAGAACTCCCCCTGCAGAGCGGTGGGTTCGGTCCTTACGGAACAATATCAGCGAGTCAGGGAACACTTCTGAGTCATTAATTTTGCTGGACAACCACGTCTCATTGACACATACGATGGTCGGGTCAAGGCTTTCAAGCGATGCGTGGATATTTTGTAACCGTCCAGGTCGCATAATACTGCGCGCATTGAAGGCAAAAAGTGATATATTTTTATTTACATATGTACATTTAGAATTATTCACTAAGTCACTGGGCGTATCACTGGTAACTGTAAAGAACGAGTCTGATAACAGCGGCATTTTACACTTCCAGCATAACCATGTACGGGAACCGTTCTTTATTTTTCTGAATTCAGACACTGAGACTTTTGCGCAGGTTCTATGGCCTTTTAGCAAGCAATTATTGCAGTGGACAAATAATTGATTCCTCCTACCACTATTTCCGCAAATTGTGCACTGTTGTGGACCCGGGTTTAGTTCGATGTCCCCACTTAGGGCAAGTGCCAAGCACAGCAGTGGCTGATTATCTACAGGCAGTCTGACAACACCGCTCCCGTCCCTTCGCCGAGCCCGACCTATGGCTGCCATCCCCAGACTTTCAGCACTGCACCACGTCAAACCATTAAGACTACATTTTTCACTCACCAATAGTTTTTCCAATAGAATTATGTTTTCCAGGTATCCAGGAGGGTTATCTGAAGCGATTGTAGCACTTTTGGAGTATTACACTGCACTCTTTACCACCAAAAATACCACCAAAAACTTATGATATTGATGGACCTTGCTGGAGAACAGCATCATCTTACCAGGTAGACCATGAACAACTAGACCATGAGTTCGGATTTACCATTTTGAGTTCACTCCGGAACTGATCTCAAAAAAGGAATTAAGTTATTACTATGTGGCATCTAACCTTCATTCAATATTCATAAGCCTACATAGTCTTCAACATGTGCAGTATCCATTAAAAATAACTTAAAATTAACTTATTATTAACATAACCAGGAAAAAAAAATAATTTAACAATCCTCATTTACTCCTCAACATTGACCATTTCATCTGATATAACTGTATACTCATAGTTACTACACCTACTTCACCTTCACTAACTCTCGTCATATGACTTGCAAAAATTACAATCCTAATGAATCCTTTCCATACAATACTTCTACATTACTATCTATATTGAGCCATATTATCTGTACTTATTGTATTCCATTATAATACGTTCCCACGGTGTCTTCTCTTCTCGCCTTCAGTATGGGAGCTAGCTAAAATATACTAATATTCAATCTCTTTCTTGACGATCCCGCGGTGTCTTTCTCTTCTGCGCCACGTTGGAGAGGCAATTAAATGTAAGCACTTATTGGCGCTCCTTTATTTTCCTTTCTCCGATATTTCTCTTTAATCATCCACGTTGGAACGATAATTAATGTAATGGTCCCGCGGTGTCTTTCTCTTCTGGCCATTGTTGGTGTAGCAATTAAATGTATCACATTCACACGGTGTCTTTCTCTTCTGGCCCACGTTGGTGCGACAATTAAATGTAACTGTCTTGGACGTGCGAACGGGCACACTCCGAAAAGGAAAGCAGCAATGCAATACCCCGTCTATACAGATCAGTTCACTTCAAATGTCTTGTCATGACTTCGCCTTTGTGTGTTCTTATTGGCTTACGACAAGTGATATATTTGTTTGCGTATATTATTACAGCGTGGTTTATTTTGAGTTCGAGAAATATTAGCAAATATCAAGAAGGGAAGTAAATTATTTACACAAGGCAAACACAGTAATGCGTACATCAAAATAAAGACAGAAATATATAACACTAAATTGAATGAGGGTGAGAGAGAGTGTGTGTATATTTCCTTAATTCGTCATTAAACTTGTAAACTGGCTTAACTGTGAATGTCTTGATTGATCGTTTCTTATCATTTAATTGGGTAAAGGAACATTCATTATTGATACTTACATAGAGGATAGTTTGTCGATGGTTATGTCTCCTGATTTCAATATGTAAATAGTCGAGTTGAGAGCAGGGATGGGATGAGGAGAATAGGGTGGCGATATTTGCCCTTTAGTGTGTAGGGTTACGTGAGGTGGTGGTGGTGATTATTGTTTTAAGAGGAAGTACAACTAGGCAACCATCCTCTATATAACGTTAATCAGATAGAAAAATGGAAGAGATCCGACACTTCGAAAAATGAAGATATCGGCCAAAGGAAGACAAGGGCCACGAAGGGCGTGAAAATGAAAGACTCCCTAGCCCTCGCAAACCTAATAGCGTCGGGGTCGGAAAAGAACAAGAGTTGACCAAGAGAGGCCGGATAGGATAGATGAAAGTGAGGAGCCTGGCACAAGTAACTGGAAGCAATGCCAGGACTCAGCTGAGGGCCCCGTGGTCACCAACCCACGCCCCAAAGTTCAGAGCCCCTGGGGCACCTTTTAGTCGCTTCTTACGACAGCAGGGGATAGGGGTTATGTGAGGTATAGTACAGCTAAGTTTACTTTTCATTTATCTTGAAGGTAAACATCAGATGTGTCACCAGAGGTCGTTTATACGCTGAATTATATTTACGCTGCCCTTCAAAAATCCCCCTACGTCTGCCAAGTTCTTACATTCTTCCACCGGTCCACGGAGGGAGCATCTTCCGTGTACTGTAAGTGTGAGCCCGGCGATCAATGAGGCGTATTTGGCCGGTGATGTGTGAGCTCCGCTATGCAGCTGTCCTGAGTGCTGTCCATTAGGGGGGCGCCTCCCAAGGCGAATGCTGTGGGCGTTAGGATTATGGAGCTAATTGCTACTACCGCCAATTAAATCGCACTCGCGGTAATGTATAGTCGGGATATATGTACACTTGATCGGGTTACTGCTCCTATAACTCAAACTAAACCACTTCGTCTACATCCCGAATAGCAAACCGAGACATGCAAAATAAGAAAAAAGTGTAGTAATAATGTAATTGTTTTTATCAGTGTGATGGTAATATAAGTAACTACAATATACTCGTACGTTACCGCAGTGACTTGACGGAAATTGCATTGTATGTTATTAAATATTTGCAATCAGTTATTAGTTTTCAGGTTTTAGCCTGATTTCCACCAAATCTTGTGAGACTATTTAATGTAGTTTTTTCCAATGCACGACCAAGCACACTATACAAGTCTTTACGACCGTAGTATTATACGTGAATTTGGCTATTAAAATATTAACTTTTCCATCAAGATTGATCCACAAAAAATACACATCAATAGGGATACGTTATGAAACAATTAATACTGTTACGAGTCACAATTTTTTTAAATTTGTATTCCACAACGTGTTTCAGAGCTTCTGTTCTACCGTCATGTGGTGAAATGGTGACATTTACTTGTTGCTCCATTTAACACAAATTGTTCTGACATACGACTGGGGTCATTCAAAAATGTGTGTAACGTGACGCGACAAAATGTGTGACGGAAGTGTAACCATGGCAACCGTAAGTTATGGGTGGTTGGTCAGACAATGTTACCTAGCAACCTGGAAGTGTAACCATGGCAACCGTAAGTTATGGGTGGTTGGTCAGACAATGTTACCTAGCAACCTGGAAGTGTAACCATGGCACCGTAAGTTATGGGTGGTTGGTCGGACAATGTTACCTAGCAACCTGGAAGTGTAACCATAGCAACCGTAAGTTATGGGTGGTTGGTCGGACAATGTTACCTAGCAACCTGGAAGTGTAACCATGGCACCGTAAGTTATGGGTGGTTGGTCAGACAATGTTACCTAGCAACCGTGTAAGGCTATGTCTTATGGCTGGTTGCCATCTGAAATTATTAGCCGTTGATGGCTGGCCATAGCTGGGAGACGTATTTATGTTCATTTGAGTTTTGCAGAGGGGATATTATACCATTTCATTGAAGAATAGAGGTTATGTGTATTATTAATTTATTACATCTCTGTAGGGTCAACAATAAGTGTGCTTGACGTCTCAGAAATTACAGTTGCTTGTGAAGCTTACTGTTGCTTTCATATTTTCACATTCAGTGTTATCATTATGTACTGAGGATCCATTCACTGATATCTAGAAAGTTCTAGAGTTTCCAATGAGTGTGCAAAACTGTGAGAGAATTTCGTGTCATGCAGATGTGCAGCAACTACTGATTTTGCATGGCTAGGTAACAGAGATGCCACCAGGTGTTCCTGAAATCTGATTTTAAACCCTTTTCTAGTATGTCCAGCATAAAAATATTTGCAGTTTTCACCGGTCATGTTATATACACCAGTCTGTTTTAACTGATCTGGTGTATTGCCTGCATGTGGTAGAAAGTGACCCGAATCTAGAAGCTGGTGAGGATATTTCGTTTCTCGAGGACTCTTGTTATTTGATATGAATCTTTCCGAATGAGTGGTATGTTTTGATACCGTATGTCTTGTTTGCGTTGTTTAAGTTCTTATATTGGTTATCCTGCTGTTTATTTTCATTATGTTTCTAAGCATTTCATCAATTATACATGGATTGCATCAATATTTGTGGCCATTTCCTTTATGAATTTAATTTCTTTAATTCTACATACTTCAGGTAAGGCTAATTTTAGTTATTTATGAAGCGTAACTCAGAATGTGGCCATATTTTCTGAGGTTGGTAGACATGAGGAGTTATGTTTGTAGTGGTTGTTGTTGTATGTCTTCAAATGTCGAATTTGTGTGTCTCATCGGTGGTTGTAAAGGTGAGATCCAGGAAGCTAATAGATCTTTTAGTTGCATGTTCAACTATGAAGTTGATGTTACAGGGTAAGTTTGTTTGAGGGGCCTAGTACGTGAACATCATAGAAAATGGTCCAATATTTTCTTATATTCATGGTACACTTGCTACTGGAAGTTTAGAATGCACAAGGTTATAATTATTATGATGATTTCACTATATATTTAGAATAATTGTAAACCCATAAAAGTCATACTTTCCCAAAAGTTAATTTTGTTATAGGAAGTTAACGCATTTTTGTAACATTCAATAAATTTTGTCGGTTATATGTTGGTATGTGTATCTCAGAAACCAACAACTTTATTGGAATGAATTTTTTCATAGGAGTTCATCATAATCTGTTGTTTGATGTTGACCATTATTACATTCCTAGTACCTGAGAATTATTCTGTGCGAGTTTTAATACTTAGAAACAAAAAATATTGAACATTTCCATTGGTTGTTATTAACGAAATATAGGAAGTATTTCAACTAGAACGCTAAAGACGGTTTATATTAATCTAATATATTTCTAAGAGTTCCGTGCAAAATTTCAGGTCTCTATCCTGATTAGTTTATCTATATATATAAAATAACTTTCCCTGACTGACTGACTGGCTGATTCATCATCGCCGAGCCGAAAGGTGGTGGTGTTGGTGATTATTGTTTTAAGAGAAAGTACAACTAGGCAACCATCCTCTATATAACACTAATCAGAGAGGAAATTGGAAGGGATCCTACACTTCGAAAAATGAAGATATCGACCAAAGTAAGACAAGGGCCACGAAGGGCGTGAAAATGAAAGACTCCCTAGCCCTCGCAAACCTAAAGGCGTCGGGGTCGGAAAAGAACAAGAGTTGACCAAGAGAGGTCAGATAGGAAAGATGAAAGTGACGAGCCTGGCACAAGTAAGTGGAAGCAATGCCAGCACTCAGCCCAAGGGCCCCGTGGTCGCCAACCCACGCTCCAAAGTTCAGAGCCCCTGGGGCCCCTTTTAGTCGCCTCTTACGACAGGCAGGGTATACCATGGTTGTTATTCTACCGCTCCCACCCACAGGGGGGATCCGAGCCGAAACTACTGGACATAGAGAAGTGAAATTTTGGGGATACATTCATATTAACATGTAGGTGCTCGTTATGGGAGGATTTTTGGATATTCCGTCGCTAAGGGGGTGAAAAGGGGGGTTGATTTTTAAAAATAAGGATATCTGTATCTCAAAAAACTTAAAGGTTTAGAGTAATAAAAATTGGTATTTAGAATCTCCTTTAAAAATAAAGAAACACGTATTTTGTGTTTTCGGAAAATCCCAATAAGAGTGGTGAAAAGGGGGTGAAAAATGTGTTGAATGCCTTTAATAAGGATCCTTATATCTCAGAAACTGAAGGTGTTACAGACCTGAAAATCGTTATTTCGGATCTCCTTTAAAGATAAAGAAATATGCATTTTTGTTTTTGGAAAATCCAAATAGTGGGTATGAAACGGGGGTGTATTTTAAAAATGAGTGTATCTATATCTCAAAACTTTAAAAGTTTGCAGATGTAAAAATGATATTCAGAATCTCCTTTAAAAATAAAAGAATACGTATTTTTTGTTTTCGGAAAATCCCAATAGGAGGGGTGAAAAGGGGGTGAAAATTGGGTTGAATGCCTTTAATAAGGATCCTTATATCTCAGAAACTGAAGGTGTTACAGACCTGAAAATCAGTATTTTGGGTCTCCTTTAAAAATAAAGAAACATGTATTTTTTTGGGAAAATCCAAATAGTGGGGGTGAAAGGGGGTGTATTTTAAAAATGAGTGTATCTATATCTCAAAACTTTAACAGATTGCAGATGTAAAATTTGATATTTAGAACCTCCTTTAAAAATAAAAGTACACGTATTCTATGTTTCTTGTAAATTCCAATAGGAGGGGTGAAAAGTGTGTATAAGGGGTTGAATGTCTTTACTGAGGATACTTATATCTCAGAAACTGAAGATATTACAGACCTAACAATTAGTAAATGGTATCTCCTTTAAACATACAGAAACGTTTATGTTTTGTTTTTGGAAATTCTAATTAATGGGGGTTAAACAGTGACAAATTGGGGTGAATTTTTAGAAATACTAGGCCCTATATCTACAGTATATCTCAGAAACGAACAATGGTACAGACGTAAAAACTGGTATTTGGAATCTCCTGTTAATGTAAAGAAACAGGTATTCTCGAAAAATCCAATAAAGGGAGGGGGAGGTGAAAAATTGAAAAATAATTGAATTAATTGTATGATGATACTTATATCTAAAGTTGTCACAGACGTGAAAATTTGTATTTAGATCTTTAAAAATGAAACGATGCGTTTCGGGGGGGGGGGTCATCTTTGGGAACGGGTGTGAAAAGGAGTTGAATTCGTTTCGTGAGGAAACATCTCAAAAACTTAAGATAATCGGTATTTAGAAGATCCTTTACTGTTAAAGAAACAAATATTTTGTGCCGAAAAATTCCCTTAAGGGGGGAGGATGTGAAAGTAGCAAAAAAGCTAATTATTTTAATGGGAATACTTGTATCTCATGTGAACACTGATATTTGGAATCTCCTTTAAACATAAAGAAACACGCCTCCTTTTTTCTTTTAACCGCAGTGGGGTGAAAAAGGAGGCGAGACCCATTGATTTTACTATTCATTATGTACT
Organism: Anabrus simplex; assembly: GCF_040414725.1. Taxonomy (NCBI): domain Eukaryota; kingdom Metazoa; phylum Arthropoda; class Insecta; order Orthoptera; family Tettigoniidae; genus Anabrus; species Anabrus simplex. The sequence continues at coordinate 444,303,163 of NC_090268.1, read as the reverse complement.
TATAAGGAGCCTCCGTGGCTCAGGCGGAAGCGCGCCGGCCTCTCACCGCTGGGTTCCGTGGTTCAAATCCCGGTCACTCCACGTGAGATTTGTGCTGGACAAAGCGGAGGCAGGACAGGTTTTTCTCCGGGTACTCCGGTTTTCTCCGACTTCATTCATTCCAGCAACACACTCCAATATCATTTCATTTCATTTGTCATTCATTAATCATTGCCCCAGAGGAGTGCGACAGGCTTCGGCAGCCGGCACACTTCCTATCCTCACCGCTAGCTGGGGGCTTATTCATTCCATTCCTGACCCGGTTGAATGACTGGAGACAAGCTGTGGATTTTCAATGTACTTATTCTGATCATAAACCGATCATTTCTAATCTTTCCTGGTTCGTTTTCAAGAGCCATCTTTTACTTTAGAGAACCTTCTTAGTTTACAGTAGATTCTCCTGGCATATAAAAAAAATTTTAACACATTTTAAATAAACGATAGGAATGAGATTGACCGTGCAATTGTTCACCTGTATAATAAGGACAATAATACACGGAAGTATGTCATTGGTATCGCCAGAAATCCTGCGCAATTGCCTACGGGCGACAATGGTGCTGGTCATACTGTCATCAATGACAATGAGAGCAGACGTAATTTACCGCCAAGTACCGGTCTTGCATCTTGCTGTGGGGTCCAGAACATCAATAATAATAATAGAAATAGTAATAATAATAATAATAGTAATAATAATACCTAAATTCAACTTATTTCACCCACTCGATAATAATAATAATAATAATAATAATAATAATAATAATAATAATAATAATAATAATAATGTTCTGGACCGTCGTCAAAATGTGCGGACCGCGCTGGAAACGGGTCATGGACGGGTAGTGACTACGAATGCAGTCCAGCTGCGGGTTCAGTACCGCCAAGGCACCCAAGAAGACACCACCCCAGATCTCCTCAAGGATTTGGCCCACATTAAAAATGCTTATAGGAAAATATGGTAAAGATTTAAGGACCCAACTGACCGAGTGGAATACCTGGACCCAGCCCGGGAAGTACGAAATCGATTTCTGGAAAAAATATTGAAAAATGGGAGGAATGCTGCCATAATCTCTCACAAAACGAGTGAGATCGCGAATTTTGGCGGAATCTCTCAGAAAACGAGTCAGATCGCGAATATCGGCGGGTTATATATAAAACGGTAAGCATTCAGTTATAAATTTCAGTATAATACCGTAGCAAAGCACGGGTATCTTCTGCCCAGTCACTAACAAAGGATATTTAACGCAGAAGTAATATTGCGCAACATGACGCCAACTGGCAGGGCGTGATGTCATATAGAACGCGGGAATCCAGAAGGTGATTTCCCTAGGTGATGCATGAGTGAGACAGAATGTGTGGAAGGGAGAAAAAGGGTTAAGAACTTGTTCGGGGGAGAAGCATGCCATCCTAACCAAAATTCTTAAGCGGGAGCAGTCAGGTTCACCACATCACGGGAATCGAGTGATATCTCCTCTATATGAAGGTTTTCCTGGATGATAAAAGGATGGAAATTATCTCCAGAATTTTACGAAGCCAACGATACGTCTAATGCTGTTAACAAATAATTAGATTAATAACCACGTAGTTAGCCGTCTGCCGTGAAAAAATATTTGGAGGCCGCATACCAAACTTAAGTTGCTTCCCGGGGCTTCCCAGGGCGTCGCGTGGGTTTCTGCCTTCTATGAGAGCTGAGAGATGTGGAAGCAGGGGATTCATTCGACGATAAGATCGCTGTCCGTGCGTGTCGCGTCTCTGCTGATATTTACGCCAGAAACCTTTGTCTAAGACAAAGATTGTGAATAATAAGTGCAGTTGCGATAACTTTGATTCAGTTGATTGGAGATTTATAAACTTCCCGGTAGCAATTCAAGTGTATGACAATATTAGACGCTTTGAAGTGCGATCGCGAGTGCCTAATTAATCGACGCTAAAGTATGCTGTATTTACAGACTTCATTATGAAGCGGTGAGGGTGAAGTGGCGAAGTGCAAAGGATGTACGAATAACAATAAGCTAGAATAATTGGTATTATTCCTGTTAGACTTAGAAGACTAGATCAGAGGAGCAGGGAATAGTTAATTGCTACGAATGACTCAGTGTTGCTTTCAGTTTTGAGGTTACAGATAGCCAGTACCGATTCCCATATCAAAAGGGAATAAAATATATCGGGAGATGGTGTGCCGTGAATAAAGTAGATATTTCATTCTAGTGAAGACCGGTGCTGTGTGCAGGAGACAGGTGTTACTAACTTCCGTCCACAACCCCAAGAGGACGACCAACGGGCCACCCAGACAGTAAAAGACATCATGAACGATCTACACCTGGAGAGTGGACCTAGAGGATCGACCCAGGACTATACCACCACCATGATGGCTTAAGCAACCGCTGTCAACCCGGAAGGAGAGGAAGAGGTCTCCAAGATGATAGATAAGTGAACCATAATTAGTACGCATGTGTAGGATCGGGGGTTGTTACGCAGAAATACAGTGATTAAATTTGTAAATATAGTAGGAGACATGATTACGGCTCATCAGGCCATTCATTGAAATGTTATTTTTATATATATTCAAGTATAAGGCATAGGTATTTTTATCGTAGGAAGCAAGGATTAAATTAGCTTATGTGGTAGGATGTAGTATACATGGTAGTACGGGAGCTTGTTTATGAGCTTCGACCAGTGTTCCTTGGTGTCTGGCGTCGAAAAAGAAATCTGCTTGTAACTATGGGTTACTTAAGACAGTATTCCATTTCCCTATATTGGGAAGGGTAGTCTGATCTGCGGAACGTAGAGCATGCATGCTGCCTGGATTGGATGTTTACTTCAATGCTTGCTTTTATTTGATCAACTGTGGGTGTAATGAAACTACATCGTCGGCTGTGTCATGAATATCTGCGACCCGTTTTACACTGCCAACTAAGGGTTTGAACCCTAGACTTGAGGTTTAGCAGGAACACGTCAGATGGATTGACGGTGATGTTTTATGTGAATAACAGGGCAAAGTATTTTTCATGTTATAAATGAGACCCATGGCGGTCTGTTGCTTGCGTTTGATATATATAGAATGTGATGAGATTCCTTACTCATTATATGGCTATTAGTTTGTCATGAGTAGAGGAGGGTAAACGCACTTTGTGAAGGAGCTCTGAGCGCTTGGAAACTAGGCCGTGTTACATTTTTTTGTAGTGAGGGAGGTTTCACTGGCGAGACTTGGAGGTCATTCCCCCAGCCCGCATAACGGGGGGCTCGCAGCCATTTTTAAAGGGCTAGGTTAATAAGAATTCTTTCTTTTCAGGCAAGACGTGTATGTGACAGCGGTTCTTTCTTTCTTTCTTTCTTTCTTTTTTCTTTCTTTCTTTCTTTCTTTTTTGTTACTTGTTAATAGAGGTGTCTTATGTAGGAACTGGGGCACTAAGGAACTAGTTTAATTAGTATATCTTGTAAATATAATGATTGTTAAATGGACCTGTGTTAGCATCCATATATATATATTTTTATGCGAGATATGGAAAGATATGCCTGTAGTAGTAGATTCGAACTTGCTATTTGTTGTGTTTACTCCCCAAATATGTGTAGGGACCCTTTCAATGGCTTTATTTCTGCAAGACAGTTCTGACCCTACCATCATGTCTTTTTATTCGTAGGTATAGTGGTGCTGTTCCGTGTAAGGGACACATCCTTTCTTTTTTTGGTTCACTGATCATCTCCTCCGCACAGCATCATCAAGCTATTGCATATTTTTGTCTTTGGAATTATAGATGTAAGCCTTTGGGGCATTTATTTTAGCACTACTAGTACAATCAATTGTAAGGAAGAACTGATTTATGAATACAGAAAGTTATACTCGAAAAAAATTAAGTAAAGCGACAGTGTTCCTCATTTCGTAATTTAATGTAATAGTATAATTTCCTAAAACCCATACTCTCGTCACAAGAACCCTGTAAACGACCTTCTCCCGACTGCAGTTAGGCTGGTGCATTTATCTAATAACAGGTAAGAAGGTATGTTCGATTATGCATTGTTGTTTATGCCCTGTAGGGTACAATATATGTACCAACCCATGAAGGAACACAATTTATTGAATGTTACAAAATCATATAAAACGTTGATAACAAGAGTAATTTCTGTGAAAGGTGGTGGTGGTGATTATTGTTTTAAGAGGAAGTACAACAAGGCAACCATCCTCTAGTTAACACTAATCAGAGGGAAAAGTGGAAGGGATCCGACACTTCGAAAAATGAAGATGTCGGTCAAAGTAAGACAAGGGCCACGAAGGGCGTGAAAATGAAAGACTCCCTAGCCCTCGCAAACCTAATAGCGTCGGGGTCGGAAAAGAACAAGAGCTGACCATGTGAGGTCGGATAGGATAGATGAAAGTGAGGAGCCTGGCACAAGTAAGTGGAAGCAATGCCAGGACTCAGCTGAGGACCCCGTGGTCGCCAACCCACTCCAAAGTTCAGAGCCCCTGGGGCCCCTTTCAGTCGCCTCTTACGACAGGCAGGGGATACCGTGGGTGTTATTCTACCGCCCCCACCCACAGAAGGATAATTTCTGTGAAAGCACAACTTCTATACGTATATCATAATGATTATAACTGTGTGCAGTCTAAACATCAGTAGCAGGAGTACCATGAATAAAAGCAAATATTTTAGCTTTTTCTATGATGTTCACGTACAATCACCCTCAAATGATATAGCAAAATGTGCGGCGAGCCTTTAAGAGCCAATAAGGCAGAAGTTGGTGACTATTTTTGTCATAGTGCTTCTACACGCAACCTGCGTTTGCTTTACTCGTATATTTCCTTTACATTCGTACGACTGTCATTGGCTGAACTTTTACTCAACCTGGGGAGGAAGTTTCGGAATTAAAGCTACAATTTTCGAAAAATAATAATACCTTTGAAGAGGCTCCAAACGCAATCATTTAATTAATTAAAAGTTAGAGGCAATAGACTACCGGTATAGAAAGCCCACGAAGTACTATGAACAAGTTAGATATTTCGCCTGGCCAGTACAATTATGGCCGTATTATTACAGTTGAATCAGCACGGGCAGGAGTTTCACATTTAGGAAAATCTAAGAGGAGGAGCCCAACTGTGTGTCACTCTACAACCAGTACATGTAAGGCACAGACCACCTAGATGGAAACCTGTGGAAGGTTAGAGTGAACATGAGTTTCAGCGGTACCTAGACAATGTTCTGAGATGGACAGCGAATAATGATATGAGAGTAAATGAGATAAAATGTCAAGTTATAAGTTTCACCGGATAAAAATCCCTCTCAGTTTTATTTTCTGTTTTGATGGTGTTCTCGTGGGGAACACCGTGAGCACTTATGACTTAACATAAGGGATGATCTTCATTGAGGTAATCATGTTAACGAAGTTGTGATGGAAGGTTACTGATCGCCTCACATGATTAAGAGAGTATTTATGAGTTGTAGTAAATATGTAGAAAAGAGGGCGTATAAGTCTCTGGTAAGACCCCAGTTAGAGTCTCGTTCCAGTTCATGGTACCGACACCAGGATTAATTGATTAATTGATACAAGAACTGGAAAAGATCCAAAGAAAAGCAGCAGGATTTGTTCTGGATGATTTCCGAAGAAGGAGTAGTGTTAAGAAAATGTTGCATACTTTGCGCTGGGAAGACTTTGGAGAAAGGAGACGAGCTGCTCGACTAAGCGGTATATTGTCAGTGTAGAGATGGCGTGGAATGACGTTAGTAGACAAAGAGGCTTGCGAGGAGCAAGATTGTGAGCAACTTCAGTGAAATGGACAGTGAATAATGGTATGACGGTAAATGGATGAAAAGTAAATTGTAAGATTCACAGAGATAAAAAGTATATGACGAATTGGAGCAATATTCATTTTAGGACGAGAAGTAAGGGATTGGAATAAGTTTAGTAAGGGGAATATTAGATGTATTTGCAAGTTCTCTGAAAATGTTTAAGAAAAAAAGTAGCTGAACGATTGATGGCGAATCTGCTACCTGGGCAATAGCTCTAAATGCAGATTATTAGTGATTATTGACATACGGGGCAAGAACGGGTTTCGGGAGCTCATAGCTTTTCATCTTAATATATTCGTAAACAACGCTTGGCTGCTGTTTCGATCCTTTATATATCATCCTGCACTTAAAAGCCGAATACCAATGACCTATATTCAGAAATACAATTGAAAGACCGCTATTGAATCGAGTACAAACAGCATACAAAAGGATCACCAGCGAGGTACGGTATGACAATGAGGGCCATCTCATCACTAAGTCAGAGCAACAGTGTCTATGTGGTCAGTCTAAGAGGAACTCTGCAATGGAGTGCTCTTGTGCAATGTGCCTCTATATGCTAATTTGTTTGTTCTGTTCCATCACAGGTAGACAGTACGGTGTAATATTCAAGAGCTTCCTTTTCCCAAAACTAGTTTACATTATCGTGTAATGCGTTATATTTAGTTTGAATTTCAGTAACAGATTTAATTTGGGTGATGGTTTTGAAATAGATGATTTTCTGAAAAGGGATTAGGAATGATAAACCAGGTCACCTTCATTTATCCGCTGCTTCGTTAACGGTACATGTGAACAAACTCGGTCAATGACATTAAACTCCACTAGTACCTCAAAAGCCCATTTTTATTATGTTATTTTAAGAATGAATATTTCATTATTCCTCCCTCACCCTCCACAGAAATGTATAAACGGAGTGGCCTTGTAGAAGGTTCCAATATTTAGAGAGGAGGAAGCACGCACCAAAGTAGGTCCTATAAACATTGGTCGCGAAGTGATTACACCGCAGTGTCCATCTCTGATGGAACAAAACAAACCAATTAGCATTGCACATTGCGTTTACAGCGACATTGCAGATGGCAGCACTTACCGCACCCAGAGCACATGTTGCTCAAATGAGAGTTGGTCCTTAACTCCATTATAGAATGAAAAATAATCCTTAACATGTTACTAATTGAGAAGATAATGCACATACAGAAACTAACATTTCACATTTGAGCTTGGCTTAAGATATAGAAAAGTGAAATATAAAAATCTTCTCAGTTACAGTAGATATATTAGGATCATCCCACTGCTGCATGGTACATAGAAATTTCAGAATTTTCCCGGCACGAGTAACGGAGCACCTTTTCAGTCCTTTTCTTACTGGTATTTACCAGCAGTGGACGCAAAAAATTTCTATCACTATTTCGCTGACCCTTTGTTCATGACCATATTTTAGGATACGTTTCATAGCACGTAATGCAATGCGTGCGTTCACCATGTCATTAAATCCACCACCCAATCTCACTAAACTAAATAGAGCTTCTATTGCGTGTCCAGAAAAACATCTAGAGAGAACAAAAATAACCGATTTTTAACAGATATGACACACATTCCACTACAGATTTCACAGTTAGCGAGACAGCATCTGCCGTTTCATTAGACACTTCAGTTTTTCCCGTTTTGATTCCAACCGAGTTGTTTTACCGTTCGCGATGAAATCATCATTCAACCACTGCATTTTATCTGCTGGTGAATAGAAATACACGCAATCTGGATACTTTTGCCGAAAGGCATTACAGTAATCATTTCTGAGCTAAAAGGAATACATCGCAGACTTCTAAGCCTTTAACGAGGAAGTAGGCAGCAGCATTAGAGAACTTATTTGAAAGTCGGATTACAAGAAAACACAGCAGTTTATTCGCGAGAGCAAGAGATTTTACAATATCTGTGCCGCATATACCTTCAACTTTGACCACGCAAACGAACTTGTCATCGGTTCGCTCGTAGAGGAGCCGTACCTAATTAGCCATTTAACCGGCGATCACTGTTACACTCCTCTCTGTTGGTCTGAAAGTTTTACATTCGGCTCTAAATCTTTCCTTCACTAACTGAGAAATCCCGGCAAACACTCTCAACCTTTTCCATTAAGGCTACCTGTCCAGCGTACTTTGTGACGGAGCTGACACTAGACCAGGAGTCCTGCCATATTCGTAACCGTTTGGGATACTATTCCCCATGCCACACAGTACCGCGTGATTTGTTCTGACTGCCCAGATTTTGTCTTGCGAAAGTTATGGATTTGGTTTTAAAAACGGTCGTTTTTCTTTATATTTGGTTGCTTCCTTTACTTTATTCAGACGATCAATTTCTGGGTTGTGTGCCGCACCAAGTTTGCCTTGGTGACGCACTTCTTAGAACGTACCACATTCTTTGACCGCTATCGACATTTTTGTCGATCTATTCCCTGGACGTGACGTATGACTTGTTTTCTCCTTGACAGAGAGCGCTTCCGGTGGTGGTGGTGATTATTGTTTTAAGAGGAAGTACAACTAGGCAACCATCCTCTTGCAACGCCCCTAATAAGTATGAGTAAATGACGATGGTCATAGGGACGAGCGCTTACAAATAAATTTTCTGCAGAGCAAAAATAAGAAAAGACAGTAAAACATACCCAAGGAAAAAGACAAGAGGAAGCATGTAGGGACCAGGAGCCTACCCATTTAATGAGAGAGGACGGGATCAGGAAATTGCTTAGCAAACACACCAAGAAATGACACCAGAAATATTCAAAAAAAATTTAAATAAAATATAATAAATAAATCTTTTTACACTACAATTTAAACCTTTGGATAAAATTTAAATAACCTGAGAAAAGTATTGAACTTACAATTAGCACCCAATATTTAGGGTAAAATAAATATTCAGAAAACCAACGAATAATATAAGTAGAAGGAAATTCATTTCTAATAAATAAAATCATTCATTTCTTTACAAACAACCATTTTTATATACCTATATACTGATGCATCAGGAAAACTACGTAGGTACCATGGTACTCACATGTTTGACGTATTCTAAAATTAAATGAAATTTTAACATTTAAGCCCGAAAGGGGAGAAAGGGGTTAGCAAATCGAGGACTGTGACAGCACCCGGTAGAAGAAAATGGCCCACACCAAACCCGGATACGAAGGCAGCACCACGGAACGTGACAGTCAAATCAAGCCACGATTACGAACATGTTACAATCACAAGCTCACACGGCACCGTTTAAAAGAAAAATATCCCCAGTTACAATAAATTTTCAATCACCAAACCTTGGTAAACAAACGTAAACATGAGCCACAGTAACATCAGGAAAAGCACGAACAGATCACTTAGCATAACCCAGAACACAATATCGAACCAACAGATTCAGAAGAAAAAAATCAATACAACGAATAATTTATGGAGTATAATACACGATACAGTCATCGCGGCAGACACAATGCACACCCCATCACACTAATAATGTTACATAACTGTCAGGCACGAGGAGATAATAACAACAATACCCACGCGAAAAGATAAGATAAGGAACCATCCTATTCTCCAGGGGTGTCCAGCCCTCGACCTACTAAACGTTACTTGTATTGTTGAAACTGATAACATTTGTACGATATTACACCAACAATGGAGTGATATTTAATTTAAAGCCCTCAAAGGGAAAGAATATAACTAAACCAGACTCAACTCAAGTATTCACCAAGAAAATCAAGCATAATTCAACTTACCAAAGGTAACTAATAATAATAATAATAATAATGTAAAAAAAGATTAAAGAAAATTATAGAGAGAAATGTAGGTGCAGAGTTAGGTCAAAATACGGGCACAGGATAGCCAAAACATGCGACAACCAACACAATTCGCACAAGGAGACAAGCAGAAACACAAATATACGCCAACAATACAACACGTAAGAAAACGATAAAATGCCACAGTTTAAAAAGAAAGGCGGCACACGCATACGGGCATTACAAGGAAAATCACAAGCAAAAACACCGAAAGGTAAAGCCCGAGCGAAGGGAATGACAAATTTAAAACAAGGACACGATAAAAATATTCAAAATGTTATCTTAGCACAAGGATAGCCCACCGTTATGTACAGCACGTACACTAGGAGCAAAACACGGCATCACTAAAACTTAGATGTCCACCATGTTCATATTCCACACCAATTCAAATATTACACACACGCAGTAAAATAATATTAATAGCAATGATACGTTAAAATACTTACAAGCAAGCCTTATGCCCAGATAACTCACCTCGTAGTTCGACCTAACAATATCACTCCACAAGTATAAATAAACTACCTATATAATTACATATTTACAAATTAACACACATATTATACACCAAAACAAAATACTTAAACTCCCATCACTCGATGTGGTTTTTTGTTTATCATCCAACACCAGTTGGAGTACACATCGTTCTGGTAACAGTCTCCGCAGCCATCATTGCTACAACCAGCCTCCAAGACTTCCTGCGCAGAATACCGCGTTACCAAGTTCGCCGCTAGGCGCGACACCTGGAAGACTAGATACGCGCCCTGGCGAGCAACAGTCACATCACACTCCTTAGTACTACATTCAATCTGATAGATAGCGTAGCAGTCCCTGTAGCTGGCCTACAGTGCAATTACACGTTTAGAAACTACACACATAGAGTAACCATACAACGGAAAGTTCATCTCTCCTCGTATAGGCAGAGCAGGTACTTAGTAGCCAAACGTCCAAGGTGCTAGGGCAGATATAATCCAAGTTCACGGAATACGAAGTCTTTCTTAATTTATACTTCAAATATAGTCGAACTCCAGCCTCATATGAACGTGGTAAAATAATAGTACAACACAGTTACTAGGCTGGGAACCCAAGGTCATTAGCAGAGAATAAGAATTACAAGTGTCAAAAATAGACACAATTTAAATAAATGTCCAATAACCGTAGATTGTCGAAGGTATATGATTCAATAAGAGTTTCTATTTTAATAACGCCACAGTCACCCCCCGCCGAAAGAGGACCACTGGGGGCCGAGACGAAGCAGGTAGCATACAGTCTTGTGCACTCAGTAAGGTGTCACTGCGTCGCAGAGTACAAGAACGTTCAAGGATAGCTATAAGTCCACAAGATATGTTCATAATGCATTTAGGCGTCACCAGATTAGTGTCAGATTTTCTCGGCGTCGAGTATGGTTCCATTCATGCATATAGAATAACTTAGGAACAGTCTTACTTGGTCATGGAGTGACATAGAAGAAACAACACAGGGCACACACGGACTGTTCAATGTGCAAGAAGACGGTGTTCAAATGGCCAGTAAGGACAGCGTACAACGCACCAGGTGGAAAACAGACACATGACTTGCAATCAGCAGCACCAAATGTTGAGCTCCCATGACATCCTGTGATGTACCAGTCCTCGGGCGCTTCAGGAAACAGCAGCTTCAGGATGGAGTTTGCGCGCACAAGCTGCAACATGAACGAGGAAGCAGACAACGAGGGAACAAGCACACCACACATATACTAATAAATGCAAAATGGTCCAGTCACATATATTTAGGATGTACATTTAATACGAACTGGGTTCTCATGACCCGGAGTAACGATAAGATTTTAAAAAAATCACAGGGCAATAGTAAGTTCCAACACTTACAGTGACATGAGATTTCATTCCAAAATTTTCATTTAAAAAAAAAACGTGCACACAGCACGGGAAACAGTTTTAAAATTCGGCAAGGTCTACCATAACAGGTACCGACCCACAAAATAATTGCACGGAGTGATAAGGAGCACCTAATCCTCACTAGTTACATAGGAAATACTTCTGCCATCAAGGCCATACACGTGAAATGTTACATATTAAAACATACAATTAGAGTCTAACATTTACAACGGACATAAATTAATAATTTAAGCTGGTTTTACTTGACTGAGATGAACTCGCCTGATTCTTTTAGAAATGGGATCATTTACCAAAACAGAAACAGGGGTCAAAAACTCTAAGATAGTACAAGGACCATGGAAACGGGGAGCAAGCTTACGACTGAACTTATCAACCGCCTTACTTTGGTAATGAGTCTTGATATAGACTTCGTCACCAACAGCCAGGTCAGTGGGTCGACGGCCCTTATTATACTGCTTTTCCACTTTAGCATGTGAAACTTTTAATCTATCTTTAGCTTTCTTCCACACTCTTTTAATCTCCTCAGGATCCTTTTTCTCAGGAAGCAATTCATCAATCCTCAACAGATTAGAAATGGGTGAAAAGGGGGTGAAGGAGAACATCAGTGACATAGGAGTTTGCATATGAGACTCATGAACAGCTGAATTTAATGCATATGTTAGCCAGTGCAGAGAGGAATCCCAATTTTGATGATCCTTATGATGGAACGCAATCAACGCTGATTTAAGATTCCTATTCACTCTCTCAACATACGATGGGGCAGGATGGTAGGGAGAAGTAGTGACATGGGAGATAGATAGCTCAAAACAAAATTTCTTGAACAGATTACAAGAGAAGTACTTAGCATTATCCGTTACCAAAAATTTAGGAGGCCCAAAAGAACTAAAGATGGAGTTTAAACATTTAATAACCGTAGGAGCGTTAGCCGACCGAGTCGAGAAGGTCCACGAAAAACGGGAATATCCGTCTACACACACAAGTATGAATCTGGAGCCTTGCCTCGAACGGGGTAACGGACCAACGAAGTCCACAAACAGTCTTTCCATGGGGGAGGAAGCTTGGGATGATGCTAACATACCAATTTTAGTGTTCAACGCCGGTTTGCTAATCGCACACACACGACAAGACCTTACCATTTCAGCAATTTGAAAATCCATGCCCTTCCAAATGAAGAAATGTCTGATCATTTGACGGGTTTTGAAGATACCAAGATGTCCACCAATAGCAGAATTATGGTAGTACTGAAAAACAACCGGAATCAAGAGTTGAGGACATACAATTTTCCATTTCTTATCGTTACGCGCCTTGCAACACAAGATACCATTACGCATACCATAGGGTTTTACCATTTTACCAGCTTTAATGTCATTGATGATCAAATTCAACTCAGGATCATCCTTCTGATGCTTACTGATGTCTTGATATAACAGAGGGCAGTCGGATAATAGAGCATTGACACAACCGGAGACACAAAGACATGGTTGAGGGAGATCGACCGATACAGAATCAATATTCTCAACAGGGGAGTCACCAAACATACGACTTAGACAGTCTGCAACAACATTATCAGTACCTTTTATGTGACGTACTTCAAACTTGAAGGCAGAAATGCGAATTGCCCATCTAGTAAGACGGCCAGTACGACGCGGGCGATTCAGAACCCAACTTAAGGCCATGTTATCAGTTTCCAAGAGAAAGGGGGCATGCTCAATATATATTCGAAATTTTTCTAAGGCAAAGATGACTGCCAAACATTCAAGTTCATACACGGAGTACTTAGATTCTAATGAACTCAATGCACGAGATGCATACGCAATGGGGCGTCTTCCCAGTTCAGACTCCTGAAGAAGAACACCAGCAACAGCCGAACAAGAAGCATCAGTCTGTACTATGAATTTTTTGGAGAAATCAGGAATGGCCAAGACGGGAGAGTTAGCCAATGCGGTTTTCAATTTTTGGAAAGCTGCTTTTTGGGGTAGGTCCCATATAAATTTGGCATCTTTGCGTCTTAACGCATTGAGAGGGGCAGCGATTTCAGCGAAATTTGGCACAAATTTCCTAAAGAAGTTAGCCATGCCAATGAAACGAGCAACGTCTTTTTGGTTTTTGGGAGGAGGGAAGTCGTGAATGGTTTGAGTTCGACTTTTATCGATAGCAACCCCTTCGGGAGATACAATGTGGCCGAGAAAGGACATCTGGGGTTTTGCGAAGGACACCTTAGCGATCTTGACAGTCAGGCCAGCTTGCTTTAACCTAGGAAGCACCTCATGGATGATGTACCAGGAAGGCCTAGGTCCTGGTCCATATTAATTGAAAGAAATGTTATTTCCAGCATTAAAGATCCGACCGACGTACGAACATCCATGTAAAGAATGTTCCAGTATGTGCCAGACCCTACGAGTACGCTAGGCGGAGTCAAGTGACGTCACCTGTCGCTCGAAGCTCACCTCCCCTAGAGATAGTTCTCGAAAGAATTTTTCTTTTAACAGCTTTTTAACACCTTAACCAATTTCAACGGGACAAACGCTGAATTATAGCAAACATCATAAAAGTTAATCCCTGTAAATTTCAAATTAATTCATCAAACGGTTGTTGAGTTATAACAATTTAAAGTCTCAACGAAATTACGTAATTACGGTCACATGGCCGAGGGAGAGCTGCCACCCCTCCCTGCGCTGGCATCTATATATGTCAAGGCCAGATAGCCCGCAAACCAGTGCAGTACTGTGTGAGTGAGATAGTCAAGAAACCGGCCCGCGTACAGTATGTTCGCGCAGTTACGGTAGAAGTACTTTCGTCGTATCTCCAGAACGCGAAATTCTATCGCCGATAAAGGACGTCGCACTGCAGTTAGTATGTCGCGTCGCGATTACAATATAATCCTAAAAAGACATTTAAGACTGTAACACGAGTGAACTTATTGGAGTACAAATATTAACTATTTCATTACGTGTGGACTTAGGCAACATCAAGTAACATTAAACTTCTACAGAGCCTAATACTTAAGAATCACCAGAACTTATTTTTTTCTCTCGAGTATTGCATTATATTTCTTTATTCACGTCACATCAATATTTTGAATGAAAAAGTAAGAACTTTTCTGAGTTAATATAACAGGATTAGCAGAAAATCTAACTTAATGACTGTGTTCACAGACTGTGCTTATCGACTTGCTTTCTTTCTTTTCTTTCTTCAAGTGTGAACTGTGTGATTAAGAACGTTTCAATAACGACTGTAAATAGTATTTAGTACAGAAAGGACTGTGATTCTTCATACGCCATAAATAGTGTTCAACAGTGTAAGTGATAACCAGTCGCACTAAATGAATTTTCGTGTGCGAAACTCAACAGTTCCAGCTGTCATCACCTCATCGGGAACGTCAACATCGCCGATCCTGATTCTACATGGAACATTCCAGATGTCCATCTTTCGACATTTGGTAACAACAGTTCTTGTCATAAGTGAGTAACAAACTGACTAAACTTTTTCATTTATTTTGAACAGTGAAACTTCAGTGTCGCGTGTGAACAATTTCCATAATTTCTCAAAAGTGATAAATTTAATTTCAATTTCATTTCTCGTAGAAAGACTGTAGGATTTCAAGTGTGCTGTCGAGATTGACGAACTGAGAACTGAAAACTTTTAATAATTTCTCATATCCATTTACCATTATAAAAGTGTGCTTAGGTTTAAAAAGACTTTAGGTGGAAATTCACACATATGAAAGACTTTGAAACCAATGATATTTATGCCATTGTTTTTTCAAGAAGATTATTTTCAACATTTAATTTCAAATATAAATTTTGAATCAACAATCATACCGCAGGGTGAGAAATTAATAAATTGTTTAAAAAAAAATTATTTACCATCTATTATTCGCTCTGCGAGACTATCCTTCTCTGTATCGGCTCCAAAACCCAGTTCCACTCCCTGAGGTCCTACTCATGCCCTTTGCCCACAACTTTTCCTGGTACAGAGAGGATAGTATAATAATAGATGGCGCCGCAACTTCAAGGGCACGATTTTGGAGCCATACTATAATAATAGATGACATCGCAATTTCAAGGACTCAATTTTGAAGCCGTGCTATAATAATAACTGATGCACTTGTAATAATCGCAACATTCAGGGTTCGATTCAAGTCATTATATCTCGAGCACAGGATTTGACTGCAAAGAATTTGTTGTATTTGACTTATTCGAAGATTCCGGAAACATGGATAACTTACTTGCAGCAATCGAAGCTCTCAGGCTTAGCATTAACGATCAGAATGCCAAGATTGATCGAATTAATACGCAAATGGTAGAGTCTAATAACCAATTGCAGGCTCAAATGGTAGAGTCTAATTCCCAATTACAGGCTCAACTTCAACAGCAAATAGTTGACTCTAATTCTCAACTACAGGCGCAGTTAACTGAGTCAAATAGTAAGGTTGACAAGACCTTGGATACTAAGTTTGCTAAAGCGGATAAAGTCATTAACAAAAGACTCACTGAATCTAGTGCCCTTATCGAGCAACGATTCCGTGAAGCTGGAACTCGCCTCGAAAAGAAACTTACTGATTCTAGTGCACAAGTCGAAGCTACATTGAAAAACATGCGGGATCAGTTTGTTGAAAACTTAGAGTCTATTAAGGAAGAAATAAAGACAGAGGTCGTCAAGTCTTTAGACAAAGATCTTAGAAATGTTCTTCCTTCCGTTCAAGCATTTTCTACTGAACTTAAAGATTTACGAACTGAATTTCAAGAATCCCATGGTAACTGTACCGGGCGGTACACCTCTACTCTGTTTATTTAAAAGTTGCGCCAGTTGAAACTCCTCTTCTGGAGGAAGTCTGAACTTTATCTACACTATTAATCTACTAATTTCTCAGAAGATGTCACTACCTGGAAATTTTTGAGTTTGTGAACTGTGTCATTTTTGAGGTGTTTTTGTTTCGCTTGAAGTAAGAAGTGTGAACTTTCTCTTCTAGAGGACACTACTGAAGATCAACAATAGTGCGACCTAGTGCGGAGTCAAAGAACTATTTTGTTGGAGAAATTTTTATTTCAAGAGTTTGTTCTTTGTTAAATTTCTTTCTGTCATTGTTTAAGTTGGCTGTATACCCCTCCTTTTCCCCTTAGTTTGGATCTAGCCAATCCCGAATTTCTGTAATTAATTTTCCACCAATAATGTGTTTCTTTTTCCTCTATGTAGGGGTTTCTTTTCCCTAGCCAATAAAAATTTTGTGGGAGGGTGTTTTCTTTCCCCTAACGCCTAGAATCTTCCGCGAGAGGATATAAACTGCTGATTTTAGGGTCTCGGGGCCACTTCTGTTCCATCTTTCAGTGTATTAAGTACATAGCAGGAGGCGGGAAGCGCCTCTTTCTTCGGCGGCGTCTACAACAAGGTAATGGCCAAGTAATAACTTCTTTCTTTGCTTGCTCAGCAGTTTAACCTTCGGGGCGGGTTCTAGGCCTTCCACCATGTAACTTTCCTTTAAAATGTAAAGACTACTGGTACCTATCCTATCTTCTAAACTACATATTGGGATAGAGAGTGCTAACCCTCTCGAGTTCCCACTCATATTGTTTTGAGGTGAACTTATTTTCTCAAACCAATTCTTCCGTGATGTAATGTAAATTGTTATTTTCTTAAGTCACCTCTGTAGTATGGGATTAGCCCTTGTATTATCGGCCTAGTGCCAAGTAGGTTTTAAACAAAGTGTATCAGGAGTGCGGTTAGCCTCCTCTCAAATTGTTATTTTAGAGGTCATGTAATCAACCTTCTTTTCATGTAATAGACCTCAGTAGGTTGGGTATTTTACCCCTGTGAATACGTCCTTAGAGGACAGCTTGAAGGTAGAGTTTGGTGTGGCCTTTGAGAGGCTTAAATTTTGAGAGCGGATCGCTCTTTTGAAAATGGAGTGTCATATGCCTCGTGGAGGCTTTTCTGTGTAATTCGGAGCCAGGGGCTCCTAGGGATGAATGGGGTTTTCTGCCCCTCTGTTAAAACTTGTGTTTGTGGTAAAACTGAGCTGATCGCTGAAGTCAGGGCGTGAAGCCCAAAACCTGTAAATATTGTAACTCCCCTTGTTTTGCTACATTGTACCTGCCATGTCTGTTATTGCTTTGTTTTTGAAAAGAAAATATAACCTTGTTAAATTTTAAATTAATTTTACATGCACTATAATTTCGTAGCTTGAAACCCATTCACACCCGCACCTTCTTTTACGCATAACTACCGCTAAAACACGGTAACAGTAACATCTCACAAACTCAAGCAAAGTTAGCTCAGGTGCAGGAAACCTTGCGAGATGCATTAAAGAGCGACGTGGGTAAATTACGAAGCGAGATAGGATTAATTAAGAGCACGCAAGGAGAACTCGACAAGCGTATTACAGGACAGCTAGATAGCACGCATACCCAGATAGCTGCTTTCTGTAAAGACGTACAAGTCATTAAAACTGACTTGAGAAATGAAATAAAAAGTTTAGACACCTCAATTAATTCTAAAATTAAAAATTTGTCCGAAGAAATGAATCAAATTAAACTTAAAGAACAGACAACTGACGTCACAATTCCTGGTTCGTCGAGGGAAATACACAATACAACAACCCTTATTAAAGTACCAGATGACAAACCAGTCAAATTTTCAGGACGTGATGAATACACTGCTCGAGAATTTTTGTTAAATGTCGACGATTACCTGGAGGAAAATAGGGTAGAGGACGATAGGAAACTTCGAGTAGTATCCAAACTTCTAGAAGGACGAGCCTTATCATGGTTCATAGCTTTTAAGAGCAACTTTAAAAACTATGACGACTTTAAACAGGCACTTCTTAAACGCTTTTGGGATTCAGAAAGACAGCACCTTGTAAAAATGCAACTCTACTCTAGCAAATACAATACTTCAGTCAATACTTCCCGATATTCAGACTACTGCCTAATGCAATTAAAGAAGCTCCAGTTTTTAGATCCACCTTTGCCAGATATTGAACTTATTCAGATCCTAACACTTCAATATCCGCCTCATGTGCAAGAAATACTAGTCGCTGCCAACATTAAAACATTGGAGCATTTTGACGCTACTTTGCGTAGGTTAGATACGGCTAATACCCAATCTAGTCCGAAAACTAACAGGAGTCGAGAAGTAAATACGAATTCTGCGGAAATAAAACCGCCGGAGAGAGAGGAACCCAGGACACGTGAAGAAGGCAGATTAAGCCCTACTAACCCAACCAGATTCCGGAATTTTAGACGTCAGAGGAATCAGGATAGACACCCTTACCAACCTAAGAATACATGGAGACAGCGCGAAAGCACTCCTGAAGGAAACCGTGAGGCCAGACGACGAGAACTCGAAAGTAGATGGAAGGACACACGGGAATACATCAGGGAGAGAAACCGTAATCCTGATGAGCCTGGAGCTACATCCCTGGAATATCAACGTCAATTCGGACCAAGAGAACAAAGATCACCTGATCCTGACCCAACAGGCGCTATAAAAAAAACGCCGATCTCGCAATAGGGAGATTGACTACAGAACACGATGAGGTCGAAACGTCAAATTATTGTACTGCTGTTATCAATTACTGGCATATTGACGATTCCGAATTACTATTCGAAGACGCACAAACACTAAGGCCAATTATTACACGTTCATTACCTGTCATAACAGTACGCACAGGCAACCTACAGGTGATTACGCTCATCGATTCTGGAGCGCAAGCTTCTTTAATTTCTGATAAGCTTGTAGACTCGCTTAAAGATCAGAACAATGTTTTGTTATTACCTGCAGCTCAAATTAAAGTAAGAGGGATAGTTCCTGATAAGATTGTTAAATGTAAATCCCAGGCATTTTTAGAGTTTGAAATTAACAGTCAGATGTTCGAACACATATTTTTGGTAGTATCACGTCTTAACTTCAACTTAATACTTGGATCAGATTTTATGATCAAATACAAAGGAACCATTGACTATGATGCCAACCTCGTAAGATTACAGAATAATTCCGTAGAAATACAGCTGGTAGGACGAGGTGACCTGGAAGTTCAAGAGAAGGGAGCCCGTTTTGAAGCAGCCGGTGGTGGCATTATTAAGCCCGCTGTGAGCGAGGTTGCGCCAGCCGTAGCAGAAAGTAGAAAGGGTGACCAAAGTGAGGACGATGCAGAGTCCATATTCAATGAGAACTCCATTATAGGTCCGGATTATATAATGTCAATAGCCAGTGTGGTTGAAGACCCGGAAATTAAATTAAAATTGGAGGAGGCTAAAAATGACGTTCTACAGAAATTTGCATGTGTATTCGATGACAAGCCTGGAGAGATAGCTAACTATGAATATCATCTTGATGTAAATGACTTGTCTCCTTATCAGAAGAAACCATATCCCGTACCCGAGAAATATCGAGAAGTTCGTAACTTAATTCATAAAATGACAGATGATGGGATAATTTCGCCTAGCGTAACTAAGTACTTGAATCCATTAGCCATAGTGCGTAAGCCTGTATTTATAACTCAGCTAATCCATCAAATAACAATATGTACCACAGGAAGAGTAAAGCCTGGAAAAGAAAATCCTGCGTATTTTCTTTTCGTCCAACCAAGGGGAAGATGTACCAGGAAGGCCTAGGTCCTGGTCCATATTAATTGAAAGAAATGTTATTTCCAGCATTAAAGATCCGACCGACGTACGAACATCCATGTAAAGAATGTTCCAGTATGTGCCAGACCCTACGAGTACGCTAGGCGGAGTCAAGTGACGTCACCTGTCGCTCGAAGCTCACCTCCCCTAGAGATAGTTCTCGAAAGAATTTTTCTTTTAACAGCTTTTTAACACCTTAACCAATTTCAACGGGACAAACGCTGAATTATAGCAAACATCATAAAAGTTAATCCCTGTAAATTTCAAATTAATTCATCAAACGGTTGTTGAGTTATAACAATTTAAAGTCTCAACGAAATTACGTAATTACGGTCACATGGCCGAGGGAGAGCTGCCACCCCTCCCTGCGCTGGCATCTATATATGTCAAGGCCAGATAGCCCGCAAACCAGTGCAGTACTGTGTGAGTGAGATAGTCAAGAAACCGGCCCGCGTACAGTATGTTCGCGCAGTTACGGTAGAAGTACTTTCGTCGTATCTCCAGAACGCGAAATTCTATCGCCGATAAAGGACGTCGCACTGCAGTTAGTATGTCGCGTCGCGATTACAATATAATCCTAAAAAGACATTTAAGACTGTAACACGAGTGAACTTATTGGAGTACAAATATTAACTATTTCATTACGTGTGGACTTAGGCAACATCAAGTAACATTAAACTTCTACAGAGCCTAATACTTAAGAATCACCAGAACTTATTTTTTTCTCTCGAGTATTGCATTATATTTCTTTATTCACGTCACATCAATATTTTGAATGAAAAAGTAAGAACTTTTCTGAGTTAATATAACAGGATTAGCAGAAAATCTAACTTAATGACTGTGTTCACAGACTGTGCTTATCGACTTGCTTTCTTTCTTTTCTTTCTTCAAGTGTGAACTGTGTGATTAAGAACGTTTCAATAACGACTGTAAATAGTATTTAGTACAGAAAGGACTGTGATTCTTCATACGCCATAAATAGTGTTCAACAGTGTAAGTGATAACCAGTCGCACTAAATGAATTTTCGTGTGCGAAACTCAACAGTTCCAGCTGTCATCACCTCATCGGGAACGTCAACATCGCCGATCCTGATTCTACATGGAACATTCCAGATGTCCATCTTTCGACATTTGGTAACAACAGTTCTTGTCATAAGTGAGTAACAAACTGACTAAACTTTTTCATTTATTTTGAACAGTGAAACTTCAGTGTCGCGTGTGAACAATTTCCATAATTTCTCAAAAGTGATAAATTTAATTTCAATTTCATTTCTCGTAGAAAGACTGTAGGATTTCAAGTGTGCTGTCGAGATTGACGAACTGAGAACTGAAAACTTTTAATAATTTCTCATATCCATTTACCATTATAAAAGTGTGCTTAGGTTTAAAAAGACTTTAGGTGGAAATTCACACATATGAAAGACTTTGAAACCAATGATATTTAAGCCATTGTTTTTTCAAGAAGATTATTTTCAACATTTAATTTCAAATATAAATTTTGAATCAACAATCATACCGCAGGGTGAGAAATTAATAAATTGTTTTAAAAAAAATTATTTACCATCTATTATTCGCTCTGCGAGACTATCCTTCTCTGTATCGGCTCCAAAACCCAGTTCCACTCCCTGAGGTCCTACTCATGCCCTTTGCCCACAACTTTTCCTGGTACAATATGTTGGACATGTTCCTGGAAGGTTTCAGAATAAATTATCAGATCATCCAGATAATGATACACGTAGTGAAATTTAATGTCCGAAAGGATGGAATCTAGGAGGCGTGTGAGAATAGCGGCACCAGTCGATAGGCCGAACGGTACGCGACAGAATTCATACAGATTCCAGTCCGTGGCAAAGGCAGTAAGATGACGAGACTCTTCAGCGAGAGGAATCTGAAGATACGCGCTGTTCAAATCAAATGAAGTATAAAATTTAGCACCATGAAACCAGGAAAAACAAGAATGAATGTCAGGTAATGGTACAGACTGCAGAGCCACCTTGCGGTTTAATGCACGATAATCCACGACAGGACTATAACCACCGTTAGGTTTGGGCACAAGAAAGATGGGGGAGGAATAGGCAGAGGTGGATGGACGTATGACACCCTCATTCAACATATCTTTTATAATGTCTTTCAAAATTTTCATACGGGGAGGAGCCAAACGATAAGGAGGGGATCTGACAGGGATATTGTCGGACACATCAATTTTATACTCAAGGACGTTAGTTAATCCAAGCTTATCGGTGAAAACGTCCGGAAATTTTGCACACAAATCGCGGATCTGTACAGCTTGGTCATCAGGTAAATGCTGCAAGTTAATTTGGGCGATTTCAACATTAGAAGCACTCTCAACAGAAGAAATTAGACTGGATGGAATAATATGCCTGCCAATTAAAGGAACATTCGAGTCAGGAGAAAACATGAAAAATAATTTTCTTTCCTGAAGGTCAATCACTAAACCAACATGTGTCAAGAAGTCAGCTCCTAAAATAAGATCACAACACAATTCCCTAACTACTATTAACTTAAATTTCCACGTGAAGTTTACAATTCTGATTTTGACAAGAATAGATCCAACAACACATACGGTAGAACTGTTAGCTGTGACACAATTTATAGTAACCGGTTGGAGTTCAGGAAGGTTACAAGGGGATTTATACCTTTCATACCAGGACATGTTGACTAAGGAGTACACGCTCCCAGAATCCACGAGAGCAGACACAGGCTCTCCGTTGACCTCAGCTGGAATAAAAGGTAAGTTAACACATACATGGGCAGAAATACACTGACAATCAACATGACACAGGATATCACTATACTGATTACCCAAGATCACATGTCTAGTTGAAACAGGAGACAAATTCACAGGTTCTTTTGCTTCGGCTAGTCATATTCTTGGTTGATTCTGAGGAAAATTTGTTAAAGGACTGGGCTTATTTGGACAATAACGTTTAACATGTTGTTTGGACCCACAAATGAAACATGTACGATAGTTGTTGTTAAAATTCTGAGATGTACTTGATTGTTTTAGACTCGGGCACTTGTCCCGAAGATGATCTCTGGCACCACATGCATAACACTTCTTAACGGGCTGTACAGCCGGAGGTAATGTTAGAGAAACATCCCGAGTGCAAAGCGAGGGTGGGGGAACGTCCGCCACGCGGCACGAATCCTCATAACGCACACTCTCTGCCTCAACACAAGCCGCCTCCAGTTCCTTAAGGTTTACAGGCCTCGGAGTAAAGCACATGTAAGAACGGTACTGCGGCGAGATACCCCTTACCAAATGATTCACCAAATTCGTTTCCGAAATGGATTGCCTGAAGACCTTGCAATAGTATTTCACATCCTTTATATAACTGGACAATTTCTCATTTAAGGATTGCCTACGGAAACAACAACTTTGAACGAGAGACTGTTGTGCAGTCCAAGGAATATACTTATTCAATATCGTGTCATGAAAGTCCTCTACAGTGACGTTTTCAGTAATGGCATCCCGTAGCTCATCCTTCAGCATGCCCTGACAGTGAGGGAAGCAGACACGGAAAACATTTAGCGAAGTTAGTTCAAAAACATGTGCAGTTTCCAACAATTCTATCCAGAATCTTAAAAATCGAATAGTTTCTTCGATAGAGTCCACCGAGAAATCAGGCAAGCCTTTAAATAACTCTAAGACAGGAGGAGGTACAACAAAGGAGTTCACCGGTAAACATGCTTGACATTTGCCTTCACCTTGCGGAGTCAATGTACGAGACGGGAGGGAGGAGGATGCATCCACCTGTTCGACCCTACTCGCCTGTGGATCAACATCAATGATAGTAAGTTTTTGTACATCAATAAACATCTCAATTGCATGAACATCACAGGACAAGGCAATGGCCACGGACAATAGTTCAGAAATTTCTTGGCGATGGAAAGGATTAAGTTCTAAGGTAAGCAGATCCTTGATTCGATTTAAATAGTGATCTACCCTAACTTTAATTCTTTTCAGTTGTGCCTTAGAAGGCGTAACGTCAGTAAAAGAAGAACATAATTCTCTCAATTCATCAATGTTATCTTGAATAAGGGCAATCGACTCACCAACCGCCTGTCGGTCCAATTCGGGTACCATGATGGGAAAGTGGGCGGATTCCCTCAGTCTTTGAACTTTGACAGCATTGATTCCACTGGACTCGCATCCACGAATGTTCAGTTCGTAAGACAGCTCCTCGCTTCTCAGCATGCTCGGATCCATTATCGACCGTCCAGCCATAATGGAGGTGTACATGAAACAAAAGCCAAAATAATCAGTGGGGTTTACCTCAGCTTACAAAGACATACATAAATATTTACTAATTTCTTGGTGTCATTCAGGCTGCCTGCGTGGCAATTTCTTAACTAACTGTCCTGCGTAGCTTCAGCACAGAAACCACGCTCTATAGCTACCACTACTGCAACGCCCCTAATAAGTATGAGTAAATGACGATGGTCATAGGGACGAGCGCTTACAAATAAATTTTCTGCAGAGCAAAAATAAGAAAAGACAGTAAAACATACCCAAGGAAAAAGACAAGAGGAAGCATGTAGGGACCAGGAGCCTACCCATTTAATGAGAGAGGACGGGATCAGGAAATTGCTTAGCAAACACACCAAGAAATGACACCAGAAATATTCAAAAAAAATTTAAATAAAATATAATAAATAAATCTTTTTACACTACAATTTAAACCTTTGGATAAAATTTAAATAACCTGAGAAAAGTATTGAACTTACAATTAGCACCCAATATTTAGGGTAAAATAAATATTCAGAAAACCAACGAATAATATAAGTAGAAGGAAATTCATTTCTAATAAATAAAATCATTCATTTCTTTACAAACAACCATTTTTATATACCTATATACTGATGCATCAGGAAAACTACGTAGGTACCATGGTACTCACATGTTTGACGTATTCTAAAATTAAATGAAATTTTAACATTTAAGCCCGAAAGGGGAGAAAGGGGTTAGCAAATCGAGGACTGTGACAGCACCCGGTAGAAGAAAATGGCCCACACCAAACCCGGATACGAAGGCAGCACCACGGAACGTGACAGTCAAATCAAGCCACGATTACGAACATGTTACAATCACAAGCTCACACGGCACCGTTTAAAAGAAAAATATCCCCAGTTACAATAAATTTTCAATCACCAAACCTTGGTAAACAAACGTAAACATGAGCCACAGTAACATCAGGAAAAGCACGAACAGATCACTTAGCATAACCCAGAACACAATATCGAACCAACAGATTCAGAAGAAAAAAATCAATACAACGAATAATTTATGGAGTATAATACACGATACAGTCATCGCGGCAGACACAATGCACACCCCATCACACTAATAATGTTACATAACTGTCAGGCACGAGGAGATAATAACAACAATACCCACGCGAAAAGATAAGATAAGGAACCATCCTATTCTCCAGGGGTGTCCAGCCCTCGACCTACTAAACGTTACTTGTATTGTTGAAACTGATAACATTTGTACGATATTACACCAACAATGGAGTGATATTTAATTTAAAGCCCTCAAAGGGAAAGAATATAACTAAACCAGACTCAACTCAAGTATTCACCAAGAAAATCAAGCATAATTCAACTTACCAAAGGTAACTAATAATAATAATAATAATAATGTAAAAAAAGATTAAAGAAAATTATAGAGAGAAATGTAGGTGCAGAGTTAGGTCAAAATACGGGCACAGGATAGCCAAAACATGCGACAACCAACACAATTCGCACAAGGAGACAAGCAGAAACACAAATATACGCCAACAATACAACACGTAAGAAAACGATAAAATGCCACAGTTTAAAAAGAAAGGCGGCACACGCATACGGGCATTACAAGGAAAATCACAAGCAAAAACACCGAAAGGTAAAGCCCGAGCGAAGGGAATGACAAATTTAAAACAAGGACACGATAAAAATATTCAAAATGTTATCTTAGCACAAGGATAGCCCACCGTTATGTACAGCACGTACACTAGGAGCAAAACACGGCATCACTAAAACTTAGATGTCCACCATGTTCATATTCCACACCAATTCAAATATTACACACACGCAGTAAAATAATATTAATAGCAATGATACGTTAAAATACTTACAAGCAAGCCTTATGCCCAGATAACTCACCTCGTAGTTCGACCTAACAATATCACTCCACAAGTATAAATAAACTACCTATATAATTACATATTTACAAATTAACACACATATTATACACCAAAACAAAATACTTAAACTCCCATCACTCGATGTGGTTTTTTGTTTATCATCCAACACCAGTTGGAGTACACATCGTTCTGGTAACAGTCTCCGCAGCCATCATTGCTACAACCAGCCTCCAAGACTTCCTGCGCAGAATACCGCGTTACCAAGTTCGCCGCTAGGCGCGACACCTGGAAGACTAGATACGCGCCCTGGCGAGCAACAGTCACATCACACTCCTTAGTACTACATTCAATCTGATAGATAGCGTAGCAGTCCCTGTAGCTGGCCTACAGTGCAATTACACGTTTAGAAACTACACACATAGAGTAACCATACAACGGAAAGTTCATCTCTCCTCGTATAGGCAGAGCAGGTACTTAGTAGCCAAACGTCCAAGGTGCTAGGGCAGATATAATCCAAGTTCACGAAATACGAAGTCTTTCTTAATTTATACTTCAAATATAGTCGAACTCCAGCCTCATATGAACGTGGTAAAATAATAGTACAACACAGTTACTAGGCTGGGAACCCAAGGTCATTAGCAGAGAATAAGAATTACAAGTGTCAAAAATAGACACAATTTAAATAAATGTCCAATAACCGTAGATTGTCGAAGGTATATGATTCAATAAGAGTTTCTATTTTAATAACGCCACACTCTATATAACACTAATCAGAGAGAAAAAAGGAAGGGGTCCGACACTTCGAAAAATGAAGGTATCGGCCAAAGGAAGACAAGGGCCACGAAGGGCGTGAAAATGAAAGACTCCCTAGCCCTCGCAAACCTAATAGCGTCGGGGTCGGAAAAGAACAAGAGTTGACCAAGGGAGGTCGGACAGGATAGATAAAAGTGAGGAGCCTGGCACAAGTAAGTGGAAGCAATGCCAGGACTCAGCTGAGGGCCCCGTGGTCGCCACCCCACGCTCCAAAGTTCAGAGCCCCTGGGGCGAGCGCTTCCGGCCATCAGCCGAAGTGTCTCCGGGCAGTCTTGTGTTCACATTCTTTGGAATAAGATCGTTAGACGGCGAAGCCAACATGGCAGTCTACAAAACAATTCACATCTTGTGATGTGAAATATTTTACTTGTGTCGTTTACTTTTCCTGCCGTGGATTTATCCACTCAATTGCCCGACTCTTCCTTTGAGTCGCTATTTTGTGACTACCTAAAGGCCCGGTTATTCGGGTAATTTTCATTTCTTGGCTTGCTAAGGTTGCGTGGGCATATTAGTTATATATTTTTCTGCTAATTTCACGTTTCATTTTACTGTTGGTTTCCATTGATTTTGTGTGCTCTATTTTTCGTGTCATATAAACCCGTGAGGATGGAGGATGATATTGGTCTGTTGTGTGATTGTTTTGCGTGCATATGATATGATGCTTGAGACCTACTACTTTTTATCATTCGTCCATTTCTTTCATGGCCGAGCTCTGGATGTGTGATGCTGTGTTTTGACGCTATGACTGGTATCCATGTTCGTCCATGGCGAGGCGATATGGATACGTTGTGGACGTGCTGGTTATGATGATGTTGCAGTGATTTAAGTTGGGATATGCCTTGACTCGATGCGGCAGTCCTTTATCGTTCTTACGCATCTTGTATTGAGCTCACGAGTCCATGAAAGCACATGTCTTGCTATGCGGATTACTGTATATTCGTTTTGTGTCTGGACATACTGATTATTCTGATTTACGTACATTTCTCCTGGGTCTCTATGGTGCGTGTGTATGTGTGTTTGTGCTGTCTGTCTGCCTGATTAATAGTATTCCCCGTTTCTCACAGTGTTATTTCTATTTTTATTTACATTTTCTTTATTTTCATTCTTTGGGCTATTTGCTGGCCTAATTATTTAGTACCGTTCGTTGTGTTCCTTTGAATGTGTCTTTTTTCATTGTTAGATATGTTTACTCGCCTCGTAACTATGGCAACCATCTTTTATCTTTCTTTTGTTCTTTGAGGTGGTGGTGGTGATTATTGTTTTAAGAGGAAGTACAACTAGGCAACCATCCTCTATATAACACTAATCAGAGGGAAGAAATGGTAGGGATCCGACACTTCGAAAAATGAAGATATCGACCAAAGTAAGAGAAGGGCCACGAAGGGCGTGAAAATGAAAGACTCCCTAGCCCTCGCAAACTTAATAGCGTCGGGGTCGGAAAAGAACAAGAGTTGACCAAGAGAGGTCGGATAGGATAGGTGAAAGTGAGGAGCCTGGCACAAGTAAGTGGAAGCAATGCCAGGATTCAGCTGAGGGCCCCGTGGTCGCCAACCCACGATCCAAAGTTCAGAGCCCCTGGGGCCTTTGTTCTTTGAGATGCTGCGTATTCGAGATGGGGGATTGTTGTGATGAATCGCGTCTCTGGTGATGCTCGTTCTAACACGCGGAGATATTTGAGTTTTGATCTGGATGTATCTAACGTTTTTGATGTGTGTGTAGTTCCTTTTATGCATGTGCGTTTTATTATTTCACTGTGGGGAGCGACGCGTCATATGTCACGCATACGATATACGGTGGGGCAATCCAACCGTACGTTTGGAGATGTTTGGGGTTGTAAGACGCGAATGTGGCCATGTTTGATTTGTGTTTGATGAGCCTCTTGGTATCAATTGGATGTATGAGATAGACACCTGACGTAAACCTCAGTGAGTAACATTTGTTCCTATTCATTTTCTTTTCATCTATCTTGTTTCGCCTTATGTTTACCAATAAACCTCCATATTTTTGACCCCATTCTTTCATTTACTGGGAAGGGTTCTGGGTTCTTTCCATTCCCGTTCCTCCCCTTACTCTAATTTGGCACGAGTTCAGCTCCAGGCTGTTTTAGTCTGTTCCAGCCCGTCATCGGCCTATTATAGGAGGTAAGTACGTAAGTATCCACGGACCTGTCGGTGTATGTGCGTGAGAGTGTGTGTGCGTATGTCCGCGTGCGTCTTCGGTAGCAGAGTGTGAGTGTACGTGTGCGTTGTGTGTGTGTGCATGTGTGCGTAAATGTCCTCGGTAGCAGAGAGTGTGTGTATCCCCTGTATGTGTGGGTGTGTGCGGGTGAGTTGTCTTCACTAGTTTCCACGTTTTAAGAAGTACGCTTTACACACACCCACCCTAGAGTTGTCTTGTACCGAGAAATAGTCCGTTAATGATATTTCCATTATTAATCCTCGTATTGAAATGATGCACATGAGTAACAAAGGTTAAGCAATTGATTTCCCTTAAGGCAGGTAGATTTCCATTAAGTTTGGTTGTGTATATTTCGTGGGAGTGCAAAATCATGGTTTCAGTTTCGTATAAACCCCCAGTCATTTCAGGGATTTAGAAATTATATTAGCCCTAAAACCTATCCAAGGACGGGTGGATTCAAAATATGAAGTTCGTTAGAAATATATCCAGTAGTTTTCAAGTTATAGACAAACAGACAACAGACACCAAAGCTAAAAAATATGCAGATGGTCATTATTACACCTGAAACGGATAGCTGTACGGAAATTTCGCCAAAATAGTCAATGTACATATACACGGTCATTACGATTTGCGTCATATAGATTTAATTTTCAAATACACAATGTGCTGCATCACTTCAGCACATAAGGAACGGCCGCCTCTGCTTTGTTGTATGTTACCTCCTCTGTAAATAGTGGAACCATTTTCACGGTCATATCTGTATATAGTCGGCCCAAATGGTTTAATAACTATTAATATTCTGGTGCATCTGCCTGCGGTTACACAACCATTTTACGTAATTCTTTATTTGTATTCAAGAATAAAAGTTATAAATCTCTTTTTGACCGATTATTTTACGAGCATTAACTTACCATTTCTAATATGGGCGCATGGTATCTGTTAACTTAGTTCCGGAGTTTACGCTCCGTCACTAAGGTGAACTTCGGACAGTTCCCTTTAACGTCAGAAAGTGATAATATCTGACTCAAAAAGAGGAGGGAGGGTGTGTTTTTTCATTGTGATTATCACAGTAAAGAATAAATGTTCTTACAGTCAAACAATACTTTAAAATACTGATTATTTCTTTTATAAGGCTCATTCCGCCTTGATTAAAGGCTTCTTCAGTGCATGTAGTTCTTTGATCAACAACGTACGCATCAACACACTTCCTTTACACTTAACAAAAACGAATGTACATTAAATGTAAAATAATTAAATTAAATGATATTGAAATTATATTTTAGGTGAAAAGCTATTCTAACTAGAAGTTTCTAGATAAAGTTCTTTTGATCATCAACTTATAATCAACACATTTCAATCAAATACTAGGTATCCAAAATCGTTCGCCCAAAATAACCTATTTCAGCTTCAATTACATGTTCACAACTAGATACAAGTTTATAAATCCCTTATTTCTAAACGTTATTGTCCGTAGAAGGTAAATATTGCCCTACAGTCTGCGTAACAAAATATCAGCTTCATACCTCTTCGACACGCAAATGTTATCCATGGTCAAAAAAAGCCGATTGTCGGATGGAGCGATGTTGGGGTAGTAAGGAGGATAAGGTAAAACTTCCAAACGAAGTGTACTGATTACCTCCTTGGTCGCTTTCGCCCTATGAGGATCACTCCTTTCCTATTGGCTAGAGCTGACCGCTTCTGTGGCAGTGCATTGGCTAGAGCTGACCGCTTCTGTGGCAGTGCAGCTGCAACTCTTAGCAACCGTGACGAGTTCACCTCGGATGTGCTGGTTACGCTACGCTCTAGAAATTCAAAGTGCACGATACCGGCGCTGGTCCATCTCCAGATGCAAATATTCTGAGCCACTTTCGCGCTGTGCCTCTCCAACCGCCGAGCACCTGCTGCAGCATTGCTGCCCAATTTGAACTCACAAAGTAAACACGGCCTCTGGAATGTTCATTTCAGGATTATAACTCCTACAGAATTGCTTTCGGCACTGCCGACACGCCTCACAACTCTGAACTGACTGATGGTTGACCGGATTGTCAAAATCTGACGTTATCCACATAGGGCTATTGACACCAGCCGTTTGAATTTCAATTTCCACCCCAGCGGCACGAACTCCCTAAAGTCCATGAAGATCCTGGAGGGTTGGAAAATAAAGGCTCCCACTGTCCTAACCTCGGCACTTGTTGGGTGGAGTGGTTATCTCTACGCCCGGCCGACTTTACCCCTGGGAATTAACCTGTTTCTCATTTTTGCATAGTGTGAGTGTATTTTTAAAGTCATTCAGTAAATGAACAATCAGATCATTTGAAAGGAGTTGTGAGTCGGTCTGTGGTGCAGTGGTAGCATGTGTGTCTCAATGACGTACTCAAGTTAACGCTCGAAATCAAGAATACCACCGTGACGCACAGAAGTTAACCTTGAAAGATCCTACTTCAATGTTACGAACTCATGGAAAATCCAGTGGAAGCGGTGTTAAGAAGTCGATATACAGCTAGTTTTAGATCCTTCTAAGCGAATACAAGGATTCAACCTTCCCAGACGTCAGTGGAGGATCATCAACCGGATCCGAACCAGACCAGGCAGATGTGGATATCAGCTTTATAAATAGAGATCGGCTACTTCTGCAAATTGTGACTGTGGTGCCTCCTTGCAGACTGTTCACACACTGTTTCTGACTCCCCACTTCATGCTTTCAGAGGTACGATAACGTACATCCGTCATGCATAATTTGAAGCAATAGAATGGTTCAGAGAGCTAGATGTAGAATTGTAAGATTGAATGAGCTTGTGACGGTCCACAAACTTTCTATATAAAATGTAGTGCGAATAACTTTGATTCATCATACGGTAATTAACTAAATGATAACCGTGTACAACAGTAGTTATAGCCTGATCTGAGACACGCAACATCCTTTCCTTAACACACTCCGACATTTAAGTTAGCTGGATCAATCTATCATCACTTTGGTGACATTTGGAAATACTGAGATACGCGAATCTCGTGTCTGTAAATTAACCAGCACGTACGAGAGGTCCATTAGGAGAAAATACCAGCACCTGGACGTCTCTGCGTACCGCAGAAGTGGTTAGTAGGATGTAAAATAAATAAAATAACTACTTACCCGGATGATCTGGGTTCATATTCGACTGCAATGATCTTAATCCTCAGCTGAGAGCCGGAACGTGTTACTCAGCCTCCTAACGTGGAAGAAGATCTGCCTGATGTAACTGCAGAGATTCGGTCAGAAAGGGCGAGCAATACGGCTTAGCTGATGAGGTGGGCACTAGAATTTCTGCTGGGCAGCAGTCTTCCTGGCTGTGAAAGTCCTTAAAGAGCTGTGTTCACTACAGATTTAGGCTCTTTTCTTATTAGGATGGTGGTGGTGGTGATTATTGTTGTAAGAGGAAGTACAACTGGGCAACCATCCTCTATGTAACACTAATCAGAGAGAAAAATTGAAGGAATCCGACACTTCGAAAAATGAAGGTATCGGCCAAAGAAAGGCGAGGGGCACGAAGAGCGTGAAAATGAAAGACTCCCTAGGCCTCGAGTGCTCTAGTACCGTAGGGGTTGCAAAACGCAAGAGTTGAACAATGGAGGTGGGATAGGATAAATCAAAGTGAGGAGTCCGGCACAAGTAAGTGGTAGCAATGCCAGGACTCAGCTAACAGCACCGTGGTCACCAACCCACGATCCCAAGTTGAGAGCCCCTCTTGCGATAGGCTGCCTCCCACACCCGCATAGAGGAGGTCGCACGTGACATGGCTGGCACAGTGGCAATGGTCTGGTATTGCTGGTGACTTTACACCAGGCTGTTGTCGCTTATTTTTGTTTTGTTCCAAGCAGTTGTAAGGTGTTTAATTTTGCGGCGAGGTTACCGGGTATGCCGTGAAGGGGAAGAAGAGTACGTGTAAGGCTGATGTTATGGCGGGCTGGGGGGTTGGGGGAAAGTAGGGCCTGGTTAATTTAATTGTTGTTATTGTTATGTTAGAATTGGTACTCTAGTGGTGTGTGTATTAATAAGTGGACTTAATCAGTGTTCAGTATGTCATTGATTAGGAGAACATATTTATGTGGGCGGTGTCGTTTGTCCTGGCGGTTTGGTCGATATTGCTTAGTTGTTTGAGTGATGGGTTAGTGTGGGATTGAGTGTTATTGTACAGGTTTGTAGCAAGTGTGGTGACGTAGTCTAGTAGCTCCGAAGAAACATTGTAGTGTATTGGCCGTGGTCAGTCTGGCAGCTCTCCAGGCACCTTCAGAGGTTTAGCTTTTATCATCTACTAGATGCCACCAGCAATTTGGAATTGATGGCCCTTAGGATAAGAGAAGAAGAAGTGGAGGAAATGTAGGAAACAGAAGGCCGGGTATAATCATAGAAAACACTAAGAAAGAAATGTATCGAGCACAATTCCTGTGCTGCACTGAAAGAAAAATGCCAGGTTTATAATGACCAAGTAAATTCACGAATAAAAACGATGGAGGTATTCCGTGAAGCCTGCTGCATAGGTAGCCATTATCAAACATCGTTGGAAAGTAAACATATTTCACGTACCTAAAATGCTGGCTAACGCAAGAATGAAATGAAATGGCGAATGACTTTTACTGTAGTGCCGGGTGTGCCCTAGGACAAGTTTGGCTCGCCAGATGCCCGCGGGTTACCTGCACGTACTGATGAGGATGAAATGATGATGAAGACTACTCATACACCCCGTCCCCGTGCCAGCGGAATTTACCAGTTCTGGTTAAATTTTCATAGAGGGGTATAATAATATTGTTATTTGCTTTACGTCCCGCTAACTATTCTTTTACAGTTTTCGGTTACGCCGAGGTGCCAGAATTTAGTACCGCAGGAGTTCTTTTACGTGTCAGTAAATCTACCGACACGAGGCTGACGTATTTGAGCACCTTCAAATACCACCGGACTGAGTCAGGATCGAACCTGCCAAGTGGGTGTCAGAAGGCCAGCGCCTCAACCGTCTGAGCCATTCAGCCCGGCCCATGGAGGGGTAAGTGGAATCCGTCTATCCAGGTCACTCGTTTCGAAATTAAAAATATAGCGGACACAAACATGATACGAGGAAACGTTCTCCATGATGGTCGCCATCCTGCGGTAAGGAGACCTCCAGGGGTTTTTTACTTCATCATAAAATAGTTCCTTTAATAGCCATTTGTTAACTTTGTCTATTCCTTCAAAGCAAAACGAAGTTCTTTAGTTCTCTTAATAATCATTTATTAACTTTGTGTATTCCTTCTCAGCAAAACGAAGTTCTTTAGTTCTCTTAATAATCATTTATTAACTTTGTGTTTTCCTTCTCAGTAAAACGAAGTTCTTTAGTTCTCTTAATAATCATTTATTAACTTTGTGTATTCCTTCTCAGCAAAACGAAGTTCTTTAGTTCTCTTAATAATCATTTATTAACTTTGTCTATTCCTTCAAAGCAAAACGAAGTTTTGTAGTTCTCTTAATAATCATTTATTAACTTTGTGTATTCCTTCTCAGCAAAACGAAGTTCTTTAGTTCTCTTAATAATCATTTATTAACTTTGTGTATTCCTTCTCAGCAAAACGAAGTTCTTTAGTTCTCTTAATAATCATTTATTAACTTTGGCTATTCCTTCAAAGCAAAACGAAGTTTTGTAGTTCTCTTAATAATCATTTATTAACTTTGTGTATTCCTTCTCAGCAAAACGAAGTTCTTTAGTTCTCTTAATAATCATTTATTAACTTTGTGTATTCCTTCTCAGCAGAACGAAGTTTTGTAGTTCTCTTAATAATCATTTATTAACTTTGTGTATTCATTCAAAGCGAAACGTATCCTTTTTGTTCTCTTAATAACCGTTTGTTAACTTTGTTTATTCCTTCTCACAAAACGAAGATTTGTGCAGTTTTCTTAATAATCATTTGTTAATTTTGTCTATTCTTTCAAAGAAAATCGTATCTTTTGGTAGTTCTCTTAAGAGCCATTTGTTAATTTCGTCTGTTCCCCCATAGAGAAACGAAGATTGTTGTATTTCCATACAGCTAAGGACCGATAACTTGTTTCAGAAGTCAAACGGGGGTTCAATTCAGTTTCTTTCATTGTGAGAGACACTTGACCATACTGTGAATATTTGCTGTACATTTTGCAGTTTAAATAGATGTGAATGTAAAAAATCCGTGCATGTGAGGAACGAATTTTTCGATGAATAGTTGTTGAAGACAGTTAAGAAATGCTGTTAACATGGAAAGGAAAAAGAGGTTATAAAACACGAGTGAATGACGTAAGGTAAAGATGTACGCAGCCTATTGTGTGCAAACTATCAGTGTTAAGAGTACTTACCGTAGATAACAAACTTATGCTGGGACTGATTAAGACATTACGTTCCCATTCAGCACTGACTTCATTAGTGAAGCTATTAGGTGGTGGTGGTGATTGTGATTATTGTTTTAAGAGGAAATAAAACTGGCAACCATACTTTATTAACACTAACAATAAGGAAAACATGGAACGGATCCGACACTTCAAGAAATGAAAATATCGGCCCAAAAAGGCAATCAGTTGGAATGTCTGACACTGTTTGGGAGAGCATCAATACAGGCATATTTCAACAACAGGGGATTGTCATATTCTACAGTGCGATATTGATAACATCTGTTAATCTTTTGTCTTATTTATTGACGATCTCATTAATTCTATATCCTCCGTTTCTTGTGAAATTCTACTATTTGCAGATGACTGTAAAATATTCAAACAAATCGATTCTTTATCTGACGTAAACTCCTTACAGAGTGGGCTTAATTCACTCTCTGATTGGTGCTCCACATGGCGTCTTAAACCTAATCCTGCCAAGTGTTCCTCTATTTCGATCACGCTTCGTAAATCCCCTATTCTCAGTAAATACTCCCTCCTCGGTAACCCGTTCCCAACTCTAACAGAACAAAATGACTTAGGAGTGATGTTTGACAGTCAATTGTTATTTGTCCCCCATATACAAAAGATAACAGCGCGAGCAATGTCACTTCTCGGTTTGTTGTATAGATTTTCTGACATCACCGATATCCGCGCCCTCCGAGCCTACTATGTATCTTGCATCCTACCGATTATTGAATTCGCGTCTCCCATTTGGTCTACCTCTTCACCCACTAATCTGAATCATATTGACCGCGTGCAGTCATTCTTCTGTGCCATTGTTAGAGCCAGAGTATCTGATTGTCGAAACTTGAGCAGTAATCAGATACTAGACAAGTTAAACCTTCACCCGTTATCTAGTCGCAGGAATGTAGCCGACCTTAGATTCCTATATAACGCTGTTAACGGTTTATTTCGTTCTCCTGAACCTGCATCCTTCTTTTCCTTACATGTTCCAACTCGCAAAACCAGGATTACTCCGCCCCTTCATATTCCGTATTCCCGCCTCTCTCTCGTTCAAAGAAGATTATTTATCCGCATACCAACCCTCCTTAACTCTTTATCTTCTGACAGGAACTTGGACGTTTTTTCTTCGTATGCCTCCTTTAATCGATTCTTCCTTAACTTAACCTAGTTCATTTTCTTCATATGCCTTTTTTCTCTTCTCATTGCTGTCCTCTCTTTTGTACATAATATAATATTTATTTATTTTTTACTGTACTATACAATTACTTAAGTGTTATATCTGTATTTATCTTACTGTGCCTAGCTGTAAGTTCTTCTCTTCGTTTTACGTCCAACAATTTTTCTCGTTGTTTCTTTTGCCTTTATTTTTTGTTTTTATATGTTGTGTCTCTAATTTTGTTAGTTTTTAATTTTTTCCTCTATTTTTATCGTTAGATGTTTTTTCGTCATTATTATTCCACTTTTCTTTATGCTTGCCTTGTGCTACTCTATTGTAAATATGTATTTCATTGCGGAACTCTGTAATTCGGCTTCTCGCTGTTTTGGTTTCCCCCCCCCCAAAAAAAAGTAAGAACAATATTTCTAAATGAGTAACCTTTCCATTCTATTCCATGTTATTCCAAAGTGTTAGGGAAGAACTTGGGAAAACTCATGTGTAAGGGTACAGAAGTGGAATCTCTTTGTTTTGTTTATATATATATATATATATATATATATGATTAATGAATATTATATATTTTAGAATAGTTCATTGTTATAACAAAAATAAAAGTAAAATGTTGCCATGTTGATTGAGTTAATGTTGATGAAAGTGTGAATGGGGTTACTGAAAACATTTGGAGTTTGTTAAGAAGAAAACATCTACAGTTCGTTATGAGGATAAGAGTTGAAGTGAGATGTACAGATGAGAGTAAAGATTTAAAGTTGATTATGAAAGAAGACATGATGTTCCAAATTGTATGATGTTATATGAAGAAGCTTATTAAAAGGTGATATTTGTACAGCAGAGTGGAACTTTAGTTTTAAGTAAGATACTATTATCCTAGCAACAAAACATTATTAAATTACACTGACTGACAGAGCAAATGCAACACCAAGAAGGAGTGGTTCGAAAGGGATGAAAGTTGGGAAAAAAACAGAGACGGCACGGACGAATAATTGATGTTTATTTCAAACCGATATGCAGGTTACACAATGCGCACGGCATCGACTCAGTAGGATGTAGGACCACCGCGAGCGGCGATGCACGCAGAAACACGTCGAGGTACAGAGTCAATAAGAGTGCGGATGGTGTCCTGAGGGATGGTTCTCCATTCTCTGTCAACCATTTGCCACAGTTGGTCGTCCGTACGAGGCTGGGGCAGAGTTTGCAAACGGCGTCCAATGAGATCTCACACGTGTTCGATTGGTGAGAGATCCGGAGAGTACGCTGGCCACGGAAGCATCTGTACACCTCGTAGAGCCTGTTGGGAGATGCGAGCAGTGTGTGGGCGGGCATTATCCTGCTGAAACAGAGCATTGGGCAGCCCCTGAAGGTACGGGAGTGCCACCGGCCGCAGCACATGCTGCACATGCTGCACGTAGCGGTGGGCATTTAACGTGCCTTGAATACGCACTAGAGGTGACATGGAATCATACGCAATAGCGCCCCAAACCATGATGCCGCGTTGTCTAGCGGTAGGGCGCTCCACAGTTACTGCCGGATTTGACCTGTCTCCACGCCGACGCCACACTCGTCTGCGGTGACTATCACTGACAGAACAGAAGCGTGACTCATCGGAGAACACGACGTTCCGCCATTCCCTCATCCAAGTCGCTCTAGCCCGGCACCATGCCAGGCGTGCACGTCTATGCTGGGGAGTCAATGGTAGTCTTCTGAGCGGACGCCGGGAGTGCAGGCCTCCTTCAACCAATCGACGGGAAATTGTTCTGGTCGATATTGGAACAGCCAGGGTGTCTTGCACATGCTGAAGAATGGCGGTTGACGTGGCGTGCGGGGTTGCCACCGCTTGGCGGCGGATGCGCCGATCCTCGCGTGCTGACGTCACTCGGGCTGCGCCTGGACCCCTCGCACGTGCCACATGTCCCTGCGCCAACCATCTTCGCCACAGGCGCTGCACCGTGGACACATCCCTATGGGTATCGGCTGCGATTTGACGAAGCGACCAACCTGCCCTTCTCAGCCCGATCACCATACCCCTCGTAAAGTCGTCTGTCTGCTGGAAATGCCTCCGTTGACGACGGCCTGGCATTCTTAGCTATACACGTGTCCTGTGGCACACGACTACACGTTCTACAATGACTGTCGGCTGAGAAATCACGGTACAAAGTGGGCCATTCGCCAACGCCGTGTCCCATTTATCGTTCGCTACGTGCGCAGCACAGCGGCGCATTTCACATCATGAGCATACCTCAGTGACGTCAGTCTACCCTGCAATTGGCATAAAGTTCTGACCACTCCTTCTTGGTGTTGCATTTGCTCTGTCAGTCAGTGTATATTAGTACAATCATTCAGAAGAAGAAGGTTGAGAGCACCAGCTGCAGAGAACTCAGAGGAGCTGAAAGTATTTATGTCAGTAGATAGGAGCTTCAACTTCCTGGAGTATCTGAAAACATTTGCAATCAAAGCAGTCGAGCTTGACGCTGCCAACGTGGAGCACGAGAACCCAACCTAGAGTTAAAGAAAAGCAATGAGAAGAATATATCATAGAAACACGTGTACAGAGTGAAGACAGTAATTTATCTGTGTTTTGGGTATACTTATCAGTGCTTTGTGGAGTATGAATACTAGTGACAATAATGTGTTGGGTATTCAGCCCGAAGGCTGGTTTGATCCTCTGCAACTCCGCCAACAGCTGTCATAAATAGCCTAGACGTCACTGAAGAGGCGTACTAATGTTATAAATGTTATAAATTTGAGAGAGACGGGTTCATCCACCGACACACTGTGTATCTCCGCACTTAAATTGATATATTCAGTAGCAGAATATTGTTCTCCAATGTGGCTAAACAGCAATCACACAAGAAAAGTTGACATTCAGCACAATGCGAATTATCAGTGGAACTATAAGAACAACACCCACCTCCTGATTACCAATCGTAAGCCATATAACTCTTCCAGACCTTCAGCGGAAGAACGCTCTTCTTCCGGAGACAACTCTCAGCTTCCGTCACATGGAGGATCTACAAAGACATCGGCTATTATCTAGGGATCCACCAATGATCTCTGGTCGGGAATTAACTATGACAAACTTCAAATTGTTAGT
This sequence comes from Anabrus simplex, assembly GCF_040414725.1. Classification (NCBI taxonomy): domain Eukaryota; kingdom Metazoa; phylum Arthropoda; class Insecta; order Orthoptera; family Tettigoniidae; genus Anabrus; species Anabrus simplex. Next base: position 444,263,248 of record NC_090268.1, on the reverse strand, counting down.
TCCTGGCAGCAAGGCTGGCAAGGAAACTGCCATCCAAGCTGTCAAACTCTACCCTGCATCACGAGTAAACCTATTGTATTTGAACAGTCTCGCAGAATTTGGTCTGCCTTATATAGAATACGGACCAACCGTGGCAGGTGCGCAGATGCTGTCCATTAGTGAGATAGATCACAATTTTGAAAGCGAGATTGCGGAGCTCATAGGCAGACGAACCGCTACATTATACAGGACTGCGGGACCAGGTCCTATAACTGGGACTTCGCTGACTTCATGATGGCAACGAGGTCATAAAATGTTACCAATTCAGATATCTTAGTGTAGTATTTATAATATAAAAGAAGTATTGTTAATTATATATGCCTAATGTAATGTGTAGCTATACGATGAATAAATAAAGAATACTTAATATTTTGTGTAAACTCTAGGCTATTCCTAATTTGCATTGTAATCTGTTTACCTGTCGTTAAAATCACTTTTAAAAGTGTTGACGAGGAAAGGCTTGCCAGACAGATTAGATTCCGAAATCACCGGATGTGACACGAGTTCTAGTAACTTTAATTCTGACGTACGTATTTAATTTTATTCTTGGACTAGCTGACGTTCGCTACGAAATGAAGAGGCCACAGACAGCCATGAACACTCCTCTGCCGTACTTGCACACTGTTCATTCGAATCAGTGCCTCAGAGTGGGGATCAAACAGTTGGAATACTATGATGCACCAGTATATAACTTACCGGTAGTTATCAGACATTTTCTGAAGCAGAGGAATAGCATTGTTAAAAAAATAAAATTTTGTACCTTCCCAGCACCTTCACGCCAGTATTCGGGTAGGGTGTTTTACTCGGGGCGCTGCACAAAATCCTATCTATCGGAGATGAGTGGCAGCAGAAAGAACAAAGCACATCACAACACACAATGGTCAATGTAATCAATTTTATAAGATTCCGATATCGTAGGCTTTCACATTTGGTTTTCTGCCCACTCTGAGGTATTGGGCCGTCTAACATAAAGAGAGTTATTCCTTCTTCCCTCGTGTCTTATTCTTCAAGGAATTGTTGTTTTAAGATTTTTTTCATTTTTATAAACATATTGACAATTTTACTTCTCAGTATGGACCAATGGACGACACGGTTTTACACCGTAAGACAATCATGATAACACTAGTGAACATGATTGATATGGAGTAAGTGACAAAAGACTAAATTCATGAATTCTGTTATCATAGTGGTAGTGGTGGTGGTGGTGATTGCCGTTTTAAGAGGATGTACAACTGGACAACCATCCTCTATATAACACTAATCAGAGAGAAAAAAGTGGAAGGGATCCGACACTTCGAAAAGTGAAGGTATCGGCCAAAGAAAGACAAAGGCCACGAAGAGCCCTGGGAAACTTAATAGCGTCGGGGTCGGAAAAGAAATGGAGGTCAGATAGGATACATGAAAGTGAGGAGCGTGGCACAAGTAAGTGGAAGCAATGCCAGAACTCAGCTAAGGACACCGTGGTCGCCAACCCACGCTCCAAAAATCAGAGCCCTTCGGGCCCCTTTTAGTCGCCACTTACGAACGCAGGGGATACCGTGGGTGTTATTTTACCGCCCCCACCCATAGGGGAATCTGTTATCATAGCCGGTAGAGTAAAACTGTATTAAGATATAAATGATCGGATCTTAAGCCCCTCGCACTATACTACCATTGCATGCAGCCTAGACTGTAGCGCCTTATTCCCCGACGTAACATAACTCACCCATTGTCTCGTGGTTCGGCGTTGATATTGTCTTGGCAACAAAAATCGAAATTTATCAACTTCTCAGTTATCAGAGCCGGTATGGTAAAAATGCGTATGACATAAATGATCGAAAATGTAATTCTATATGTCTTTAGTAGTGTAGTATTTATCAATAGGACCTCTAATAACAAATATTTCAGCATTGCATTTTACGCCTTCCCCTAAACTACCATTTCACTCAGGGTGAATAACATTAATTATAGCCTAAATCGTAGTTCGTCATTCTCCGATTTAATATACCTATTTTCATTAAATTCTACTGGTCCATTTTCTCGTGATGCCCGTGCATACAGACAGACAGACAGACAGGCAGACAGACAGACAGACAGACAGACAGACAGACAGACAGACAGACAGACAGAGATGATGGTTCAATTTTATTGTTACTATGCACACGACCGATACAAAAATACTACTTTTAGAAATTCTGAGCAATGTACGGACAAAACTGTTATTTTATATACACTGGCAGCCGAACGATTCCGGACAAGCGTCGAACTGCTAAAGAATGGACTGAGATTAAAATAAAACAACATACCTATGCAAGGAATTGACAAATATATATTCTAAAAGTAATATTTTACAATAAAACTACGTTTTTTGCATTACATATTTGCAAGAAAAAGACAATATATATACATTTACTCCAACAAATCACCGGAATACATACAATTTTCTTCTCATCAAAGAAACCCCGCTTTGCTACAATGCACTTTCAAATTTTCTCGGCATTCTCAGAACAAGTTATTCTAACACTGATGCAGGTATTCTTTGCCAGGCATTCTGTAAGATCTCCCACAGCTTTTCCGAAGAAGGAGGACACTCTTTCCAGACTCGCCGAACCAACTCTTCCCTTAGTAGCTCATTCGGATTTGTCCGGGGTTGGTGCAGACCATTCCATTAAAAACAATTCCCCAGAGTTTTGTGTATTTTGCACATAATTCATGCATTAGTGAGACGTGTGTCTTGTTGGAGGACAAACCAACGTTGCTGTCGAGACGGAGTATCATAACGAGAGAGGATGGAATGGTACCGTTTCTGCTCAGTGTTCCTTGAATTCGGTGCGGTCTACCAACTCCACTGAATGTGAAACGACCCCAAACTCCTCCATGTTTCACTGTAGGTGATATGTAGTGGGATGCAATTTTACCGATGCTGAACGTCGAACATCAACTCGTCGCCTTTGCACGAAAACCTTCGAAAGTTGGTTTCAGTAATATATTCTGTCATTAAATGATCATTAAACATATTCGGGTGGCTACATATGTTTTGTCCGGAAACTTTTGACCGGCAGTGTATATATAGATCTATATTTATTGTAGAGTTTCCTGGTGTTGGATATTTATTTCATAACTAGCTGTAGTACCCGGCGTTGTCCGGGTAGCTTTTGAATGTTTACCTTACATTTGTATTACCAGTTAGTTATGTGTGAATTGATTTTTAATATCATTCCTTTGAAATGTTGATTGATATGTTAAGATCTATTATGTAGTTTTAGCGTTATTTGGATGTGTTTTATTTCAAGTTTTAGATTATTTAATCATTGAGTAAAACTTTGTCGTCCTCGTGGAAGCTCGAATTGGCTGGGAAGTATTTGATCCTTTCAAAAGGAAATTAGTGATAACTATATGCATTTACCATTTACCCGTCGCGCTACAGATATCACGTACACGACTGTCACTAATCAGCCTTGCGACCCCAAAAGCAGTGGATCCAAAACTAATCTCTGTCATTTAGACTATTTACTTTCAAATCCCTCTCTTAATGGAGGCTGAACGTGGACCTAAACGGTATCCAGATCATTAAAATTCGTATCAGCGTCACATAAACAACGTATTCGACGTAAATATAGGTTATTTTCCATTATATTCACATGTCACCCGCTCCCATTTTCCACCCCCAGCGGGGACTTAACAAAAGTCCGCAGTGTCACTATTCATCTCAGCGACCATGAAAAGTATGGATTCGACACTACTTTGGAATATTTGATATGTCACCCCCCTCCGCGCCCCTAAGGATACTTGGGGCGTCTCAACCCCACGCGGTTCGTCTCCTGATACTAAGTCTTAAGTGTACCAAGTTTGGTGTAAATCACTCCAGTGATTTAGGAGGAAATGTAATACAAACGTACATACCCACATACTGTACAATGACGTTTATACGTATAGATACCCCCGTGCCCCGCACCCCATAGGTGACTGAACTTAAAATTTAAAAATTCCGGTATTCTACACTGTGCACGGATTTCTATGTCAAGTACTGTACACGGATAGAATAAGATTGTTTAAAATTGTATGTCTCTTAGCGTTATCCGAGAAGCACACGGGGAGGTCCTCGCACGTTTTCTCCACAGCTATGTGCGAGTTGCCACCTTTTTAACTGCAATTCACAATCGCGTTGGGAGATTTTACTATAACGGCAGGCTTACTTGCCGACTGGCATTCACATTGAGTTGGGGAATTTTGATTACAATGGCAGGGCCCCTTGTCTACTACCAGTTGGGGAGATTTCATTATAATGGCACACACCTTGCGTACTCTAATCCACAATCAGGTTTTCATTTCATTTCATTATAATGGTAGCCCTTGCTTACTGCCAATCACAATCGAATTGAGGAGCTCTCATTATAATGGTACACACATTTTCCTACTGCCAGTCACAGTAGAGTTGGGAAATATTATTCTAATGGCAGGCCCCATGCTTACTGCAGATCACTGTCGATTTGTGGAGTTTCCTTTATAGTGGCAGGACCCCTTGCCTACTGCCAGTCACATTCGAAGTAGAAAGTTTACATCATAATGGCAGGCCCCCTTGCTACTGCCAGTTACAGTTCAGTTGGAGAGTTTTCATTATCATGGTAGGCCCCATGCCTACTACCAGTCACTGTCGATTTGGTAAGTTTTCACTATCATGGCAAGTCCCCTTGCCTACTGTCAGTCACAATCGAGGAAGACAGTTTTCATTATAATGACAGGCCCACTTGCCTACTGAAAGTCACAATCGCGTCGGAGATTTTTATTCCACTGGCAGGCCCCCTTGCCTACTGCCATTCACAATCGTTTCGGAGGGTTTTCATTATGGTGGCAGGCCGCCTGGCCTACCGCCACTCACAATCGCTTTGGGGAGTTTTAATTATAATAGTGGTAGGCCCCCTTGCCTACTCTCACTCACAGTTGAAGGGAGTTTACTTTATAATGGCAGGCCTCACTTGCCTACACTCAGGTGGTGGTGGTGGTGGTGATTATTGTTTTAAGAGGAAGTACAACTAGGCAACCATCCTCTACATAACACTAATCAGAGAGAAATATGGAAGGGGTCCGACACTTCGAAAAATTAAGATATCGGCCAAAGAAAGACAAGGGCCACGAAGGGCGTGAAAATGAAGGACTCCCTAGCCCTCGCAAACCTAATACCGTCGGGGTCGGAAAAGAACAAGAGTTGACAAAGGGAGATCAGAAAGGATAGATGAAAGTGAGGAGCCTGACACAAGTAAGTGGAAGCAATGTCAGGACTCAGCTAAGAGCCCCGTGGTTGCCAACCCACGCTCCAAAGTTCAGAGCTCCTGGGGCCTCTTTTAGTCACCTCTTACGACAGGCAGAGGATGCCGTGGGTGTTATTCTACCGACCCCACCCACAGGGGGATTGCCTACTCTCACTCACAGTTCAGTTGGGGATTTTACATTATGATGGTAGGCCCCATGCCTACTGCCGGTCACTGTCAATTATGGGAGTTTTCATTTCAGTGGCAGGTCCCCTTGCCTACTGCCAGTCACAATCGAGGTAGAAAGTTTACATTATAATGGCAGGCCACCTTGCCTACTGCAAGTCATAGTCGAGTCGGAGAGTTTTTATTCAAATGACAGAACTCTTGCCTACTGCCGGTCTCAATCAAATTGGTGAGTTTTGCATTATAGTGGTAGGCTTCTTTGCCTACTGCCATTCGCAATCTTATTGGGGATTTTCCATTACGGTGGCAAGCTCACTTGTCTGCAGCCAGTCATAATTGATTTGTAGAGATTTCATTATAATGGCAGCCCCCTTGCCTACTGCCGGTCACTGTCGATCTGGGGAGTTTTCATTATAGTGGAAGGTTCCCTAGCTTACTGTCAGTCGCAAGCGAGGTAGGAAGTACACATTATATTGGCAGCCCCCTTGTCTACTGGCAGTCACATTTGAGGAATGGAGTTTTCATTATAATTTCAGGCCCCTTGCTTAATGCCAGTTACAGTTCGATCGGGGAGTTTTCATTATGGTGGTAGGCCCCATGATAAATGCCAGTCACTGTCGATCTGGGGAGTTTTCATTATAGTGCCGGGTCCCCTTGCCTACTGCCAGGCACAATCGAGTCGGAGTTTTTTATTCCAGTGGCAGGCCCCTTGCCTACTGCCATTCATAATCGTTTTGGGGAGTTTTCATGATGGTGACAGGCCGCAGGCGTACCGCCAGACACCATCGATTTGGGGAGTTTTCATAACAATGGCAGGCCCCCTGGGCCTACTGCCACTCACAGTTGAAGAAGTTTTCATTATAAAGCCATGCCTACCTTGCCTATTGCCAGGAACAACTTAATTGAGGAGTATTCGTTATGATGGTAGGCCCCATGCCTAATGCCAGTCACTGTCGATTTGAGGAATATTCTTCATACTAGCAGGTCCCCTTGCCTACTGCCTGCCACAATCGAGGTAGAAAGTTTTCATTATACTTGTAGGTCCACTTGCCAACTGACAGGTGGTGGTGGTGATTTTTGTTTTAAGAGGAAGTACAACGAGGTAATCATCCTCTCTGAACAAATACGCGGAAGAGAATTTTAAAATATAAAAACGAATTTATTTATTCAACAAAGTAATTTGGAAACGCAGTACAAAATAAAACAAAAAACAATTATAGAATTAGGCCGAAAGGATTACTAACGTATCAAAAGGGAACGTACGTTCCCTGAGTAACAGTACACTTGTAATTTATATACGCTTGATAAGTCCACTGTCGCACATAAAGCGGATGACGAGGTCAGCAGTAGTTGCGTCAGGTGGTGGTGGTGATTATTGTTTAAAGAGGAAGTACAACTAGGCAACCATCCTCTATATAACACTAATCAGAGAGAAAAAAGGAAGGGATCCGACACTTCGAAAAATGAAGGTAACGGCCAAAGGAAGACAAGGGCCACGAAGGGCGTGAAAATGAAAGACTCCCTAGCCCTCGCAAACCTAATAGCGTCGGGGTCGGAAAAGAACAAGAGTTGACCAAGGGAGGTTGGATAGGATAGATGAAAGTGAGGAGCCTGGCACAAGTAAGTGGAAGCAATGCCAGGACTCAGCTAAGGGCCCCGTGGTCGCCAACCCACGCTCCAAAGTTGAGAGCCTCTTGGGCATCTTTTAGTCGCCTCTTACGACAGGCAGGGGATACCGTGGGTGTTATTCTACCGCCCCCACCCACAGGGGGTAGTTGCGTCATCGGCTAGTATGCGTTCGAGTGTTTCCTGCAGGCAGAGGCTCCGTCTTAGGCCAGAGAGATCGGCGCACTCAGTAAGGATGTGGGCCACGGTGAAGTCGGCACCACAAGAACACACTGGGGGGGTCTTCCCTCTTTAGGAGATAAGAGTGCTTGGATCGTAAATGACCTATCCTCAGCCTGCATAGTACTATGGCCTCTCTCCGTGAAGGTCAGAAAGAGGACCGCCACACGGTAGTTGTCTTCTTAATTGCTCTCAGCTTGTTTGGAGTTCGGATATCTAGCCACTCCGATTCCCAGGACGCCAAGATCGTTCGACGTAGCTGAGAACAAAAATATCCTTAGCAGGTACATTGACTGTTCTTGGAGGTAAAAGTACAGCTTCCCTTGAAGCTTCATCCGCAAGTTCATTTCCCGCAATCCCAACGTGGCTTGGAAGCCACGCGAATGTGATTCTGGTGCCACCATCCCTTAACCTGGCTAGAAGGTCATGTATCTGCCGCCCCAGTGGGTGTTGCGAGAAATAGGTTTCAATAGACTGCAGAGAGCTTAACGAATCGGTACACATAAGAAAGTGGCTTCTTTCGTCACGCAGTGCAAACTGCAGAGCCTCTAAGATGACGTAAAGCTCTGCAGTGTACACGCTACATACTTTCGGCAGCGAGTTCATCGTGCTCATATCAGCAATGAAGAAAGAGCAACCAACATTATCTCCGATTTTTGAACCATCCGTGAAGATAAGTCTCGCAGCCGGACATTGGTGAACGAAGTCCTGGAAATACCTCCGATAAACGGAGGAATCCGTGTACACCTTGGGTCCACGCAGCAGATCTAGACGTATATCCGGTCGCGGAAACAGCCACGGAGGTAGCTCGCTAAGAGTTCATTCAAGACAAATACCGATATCGATATTCAAATCGTGACACAAGCTATCAATCCGAAACCCAACCGGCCGTGTGGCATTCGGCCGGTCTTGGTACCGCGGGTGGTATTGAATACGATAGATGCAATGATAGCTTGGATGTAGCGGCATTTCACGAATTTTGGCAGCGTACGTGAGGAGTAACTGCTGCCTCCTTATCCGCAAAGGTGGAACTCCCGCTTCAGCGAGCAGGCTGGGAATGGGGCTAGTACGGAAAGCACCCGTTGCCAGCCTTACTCCACTATGGTGAATAGTGTCTAAAAGGCTCAGCGTAGATTTTGATGCTGAGCCATGAGCCCCACTTCCAGAGTCAATCCGGGAGAGGATTGTAGCCGTGTATAATCGCAGCAGTACCGCACGGTCAGCCCCCCACGAAGTGCCGCTGAGAAACTTAAGCATGTTAAGTCTCTTCATGCAGGCAACCTTCAACTGACGGATGTTGAGCTGCCACGTAAGTCTCTTATCAAAATGGAGACCCAGAAATATGCAGGAGTCAACCACTGGTAAGACAATGTTTCGCAAGCGGAGCTCTGGTTCGGGATGCACAGGCCGCCGTCGACAGAAGTGTGCAACAGAGGTTTTCGCTACTGAAACTCGAAAACCGTGTTGCAGGGTCCATCTGTCGACTCGGTTAATAGCTTGCTTTAGCTGTCTCTCAGCAAACGCCACCATTCCGGAGCTGTAATGTAGAGCTAAGTCGTCTATATACAGCGAAGGAACGACTGCGGGCCCAGCAACTGCAACTATGCTGTTGATGGCGATTGCGAACAGCGTGACACTCAGTACCGATCCCTGAGGTACTCCATTTTCCTGAACGTAATATTGAGAAAATGCATTCCCTACTCGGACTCGAAAGAGACGGAGGGACATGAAGTTCTCAATAAACGTTGGCAAATTTCCCCGAAATCCCCACTGGTGTAGAGTGGAGAAAATCCCATATCGCCAGGTACGGTCGTAAGCTTTCTCCAGGTCAAAAAAACACGGCGACTAGGTGTTCCTTCCGGAGAAAGGCCTCCTGAATGGCGCTCTCCAGTCTGACGAGATGATCGGTGGCAGACCGATGACAGCGAAAACCACACTGGTAGTTAGACAAGAGACCCTCCTCTTCCATGGCCTACACAAGACGCCGGTTAACCATCCTTTCAAATAGCTTACAGAGGCCATTTGTAAGGCATACTGGCTTATAACTATCCACAAGTTTTGGATCTTTACCTGGCTTGGGAATAGGTATCACAATTCCCTCACACTATTGAGATGGATACACTCCCTCACTCCATATTCTGTTGAATAGGGAGAGGATTTCCTTGAGACATCTGCCATTCAAATGCTTAAAAGCGTTTGATTATGGATTTTGTCCGGACCAGGAGCCGTATCTCTGCATAACGCGAGTGCACTCCGCAACTCCAAATCCGCGAAGGGCACGTTGTAGGGATGCGAAGCACTAGAAGCAAAAGAGAGATGGTTGCCCCTGCTTCGTGCTTAATTGGGAGAAATGTAGGGTCGTATCTCCTAGAGCTGGACGTATCTGCGAAATGTGACGCGATGTGGTCGGCAATGACTGAAGGAATCGTAACTATATCTCCATTGGAGATTCCGGGTACTGAGGGGACCTATCTGGACTCCGACAATTCGGCGGAGTTTTGTCCACACTTGTGATGACGGAGTATGTGGCGTAATGGATGACGCTTAAATGTGATATGATTGGCCATCGTAGCATACCGACGATAATGCTTAAAAGCCCGTCGGCGATTACGTATGGCTGCTGCAATTTCGTCCGTCCACCATGGGACCTGTTTCTGGCGACGAATACCGGACGAGGAAGGAATTGTGTTCTCTGCATCAGCCAAAGTTCCAGTATTAATGGAAGAAACGTGGTCGTCAACAGACTCCAGCATATCATCAGCCATCACTGCGCGTTTTGTAAATTCTGGCCAGTTTGCCCGCCGAAGTAGCCAGCGCTTGGGTACCTCGGACTGTCTTTGATTCAAGAGAGACAGAATTATCGGGAAGTGGTCACTATCACAGAGGTCGTCGTGTACTTGCCACCGTAGCAGGGGAACTAGCGCACGGCTGCACTGAGTGACATCCAGGTTGAGAATGTGCCAGGTGCGTTGCTGAAATGTGTCGGTTCCCCTGTATTAAGCACGCAAAGATCGAATATGTTGATCTTTCGCTCGAGCATCCTCTCCCTAGAACAAGATGACGGAGAACCCCACAGTATGTTACGGGCGTTCACGTCTCCCAGCATGAGTAAAGGAGGAGGCAGCTGGCTGATGAAATCTTGTAGTGCACGAAAGTCAAGGTTATAATCCGGTGGAAAGTACACGTTGCAAACCGTTGTCATTACTGGCAACGGAGTGCGAACTGCAACTGCATCTAGCTGAGTACGGAGCGGTACTTCTTCGCTGAAGATGTCGGAGCGAACTAGGGTACAAACGCCCCCAGTTGCCGCGCCATCCACAGCTATTCTGTCTTTGGAATAAAGACGATATCCTCTCATAGTCGTGTCGTGTCCAGGTCTCAAATGAGATTCCTGTAGACAGACTATGGAGGCCGCATAGACGGATATCAATTGACGTAACTCAGCTAGGCGACAGCGGTAACTACTGCAGTTCCACTGCTATAATGCCATTGTGTGTATTGGTAGTGTTGCGAAATTCGGACAATTGCTTGCCCTTCTTTTTGTCAACTACCTGCCATTTTCCGCCGTTGTTGTCGGTATTGTCTTCATCATCCACGATAATGAGTGGTTCAGTCTCCATCGTCTCCTCAGAAGAAGGAGGCATGGTGACTGGACCCTCCGCGGACGGTGATCTCATTGTTCGGGAACAGTGGGACATCTTCCTAGGAGAACTAGGTTCTCCAGAACGTGATCGAACAAGAGGACGGCGGGGCCTCTCGCTCTTGCACATCGTTTATTTCTTTTTTGGAGGAGAGCCGGCAGATGGCTTGCCGGATTTCTTCGGGGATCCAGTGGACCCGACTGTGTTGGAGAAGGTTTCTCCTCCAATTTTTTTAAGGGAGCTCTGTGGCTTCACCTTCTCCTCCTTTTTGATCTGGGCATTGGAAGGAGGGCTGGACTTTCCAGCCCTATTTGGGGATCTTTCCCTCCACACTGTTGGGGGAGGACTTCCCAGCCGAACGTTCCTGGGAAGGGCCCTTCTCAGGCAATGTCGACAGTAACGCTCTTTTCGGTGCTTCACGATCTGAATCTCCAGGGATTTTTTTTACTGAATTTTGTAGCTGGATTTGACTTTTCGATGCATTTTCAGTACTGGTGTTTTGTACAAAACTCTGTGGAGTGATCCGTACGTTTGCGACCTTTTCAGCGAAGGAGACGGAGAACTCCGGAGCAGCCATGGACTTGAAATTCCTCCGGGCGTCGGGATAAGATAGCTTGTCCAGAGTTTTTATCTCCTGGATCTTTTTCTTCCTTTTGAATGTGGGGCACTCCTTGGAGATTGGAACATGTGTACCGGGGCAGTTGACGCACATAGGTGGTGGTGTGCATTCAACACCAGCATGCTCGCACTTCCCACACATTTTGCAGGTCGTCGAACCTGTACATCGCAATGAGGTGTGGCCAAACGTTTGACAGTTACAGCAACTCATTGGAGCCGGAATATATGGACGAACAGTCAGACGATACATCGCCACTTTTATTCGTTCAGGTACGGTCTCGGCGTCGAAGGTAAGGATGAAAGCACCCGTATCGAGAAGCTTATCACCCACACGCCACTTCAACCTCTTCACGTCGGTTACACCCCGACGTGCTAGGTACCGGATCATCGTATCTTCGGAAGACTTAACCAAATTTTTGTGGAATAGAACTCGCTTGCAGGAGTTAAGGGTTTGGTGCTTCTCGACTTTGATCTCTACCTTTCCGAATAACTTGGCTTTAAGTAGCCGCCTGGACTGTTCCGCCGTAGATATCTTGATAAGTACGGATCCATCGCGGAGCTTGCGCATCTCGTCGACTTCACCAGCAACAATTGCTTCGATGGAATGCTGATCTTGAAAGGACATTCATCAAGAAAACTCTTACCATCGATTCTGGAAGCAACCAGGAATCGAGGAAGACGGTCGTCACTTACATAATCCACTGGAACTGGAATATACCTCTTGCGTTTCTTGCCAATCTTGGACGCAGATTTTTGAAGGGTGCCACGCTTTGATAAAGAAGAAAGTGAAAGAGGTTCCGTTTTTGGTCCCACGAGTACTCAGGAAATATGAGGTCGACCTTGGGCAGAGCCCTGGAGTGATGCCGAAGGCAAGGCTATTTACTCCACAGGGCGCCCGGTATTTGGAGGGCGTCGCTTGGAACTACTCTCCCAGTAGCCATGCGTCACCTCGCCACGACCCGAAACTTGTGATTGGGGGAGGATAAAACCTCCGTACTAACCTAATCTACCCGAGGCAGAGAGGTTGGCTAGACAGAAAGAGGAATGAAATTTAAGAAGGTGATCATAGAAGGGTAGAAATTGTTATGAAATTTAGAGAGCGCAGACACCTCTCAGGCAACTCGGGGGACACCTTGTTAGTCTGGCCCTACACCGAGGCCAATCCAGCATGGGTAACCTGGAGATGGCGCGGTGGTGGTGGTGATTATTGTTTTAAGAGGAAGTACAACTAGGCAACCATCCTCTATTTAACACTAATCAGAGGGAAAAATGGAAGGGATCCGACACTTCGAAAAATGGAGATATCGGTCAAAGAAAGACAAGGGCCAGGAAGGGCGTGAAAATGAAAGACTCCCTATCCCTCGCAAACCTAATAGTGTCGGGGTCGGAAAAGAACAAGAGTTGACCAAGGGAGGTCGGATAGGATAGATGAAAGTGAGGAGCCTGGCACAAGTAATTGGAAACAATGTCAGGACTCAGTTGAGGGCCCCGTGGTCGCCAACCCATGCTCCAAAGTTCAGAACCCCTGAGGGCCCGGAGATGGCACAGCCCTCGGGATCAACAAGCACACAAGCCCCCACACCGACGTCAATGTCATGGTGTCCCTAGAGGGGGTGCCTACTGACAGTCACAATAGAGTCGGAGATTTTTATTCCAATTACAGGCACCCTTGCCTACTGCCATTCACAATCGTTTTGGAGAGTTTTCAATATGGTGGCAGGCCCCCTGGCCTACCGCCAGTCACAATTGATTTTTGAAGTTTTCATTATAATGGCAGGCCCATTTGCCTACTGCACTCAGAATTGAAGAAGGGAGTTTTCATTATGATGGTAGACTCCTGTGCCTACTGCCAGTCACTGTAAATTTTGGGAGTTTTCATTACAGTGGCAGGTCCCCTTGCCTACTGCCACTCACAATCGACGTAGAAGGTTTACATTATAATGACGGGCCGCCTTGCCTACTGCCAGTCATAGTCGAGTCGGGGAGTTTTTAATCACATGACAGGACCCATTGCCTACTGCCGGTCTCAATCAAAGGTGGTGGTGGTGATTATTGTTTTAAGAGGAAGTACAACTAGGCAACCATCCTCTATATAACACTAATCAGAGAGAAAAAATTGAAGGGGTCCGACACTTCGAAAAATGAAGGTACCGGCCAAAGAAAAACAAGGGCCACGAAGGGCGTGAAAATGAAAGACTCCCTAGCCCTCGCAAACCTAATAGCGTCGGGGTCGGAAAAGAACAAGAGTTGACCAAGGGATGGTGGTGTTGATTATTGTTTTAAGAGAAAGTACAACTAGGCAACCATCCTCTATTTAACACTAATCAGAGAGAAGAAATGGAAGGGGTCCGACACTTCGAAAAATGAAGATATCGGCCAAAGGAAGACATGGGCCACGAAGGGCGTGAAAATGAAAGACTCCCCAGCCCTCGCAAACCTAATAGCGTCGGGGTCGGAAAAGAACAAGAGTTGACCAAGAGAGGTCGGATAGGACAGATGAAAGTGAGGAGCCTGGCACAAGTAAGTGGAAGCAATGCCAGGACTCAGCTAAGAGCCCCGTGGTCGCCATCCCACGCTCCAAAGTTCAGAGCCCCTTAGGCCCCTTTTAGTCACCTCTTACGACAAGCAGGGGATACCGTGGGTGTTATTCTACCGCCCCCACTCACAGGGGGTGACCAAGGGAGGTCGGATAGGATAGAAGAAAGTGAGGGGCCTGGCACAAGTAAGTGGAAGCAATGCTATTACTCAGCTGAGGGCCCCGTGGTCGCCAACCCACGCCCCAAAGTTCAGAGCCCCTGAGGCCCCTTTTAGTCGCCTCTTACGACAGGCAGGGGATACCGTGGGTGTTATTCTACCGCCCCCACCCACAGGGGGATCTCAATCAAATGGGCCAGTTTTCATTTTGGGGGTGGGCTTCGTTGTCTATGGCAATTCACAATCATTTTGGGGAGTTTTCATTACGGTGGCAAGCTCCCTTGCCTACTGCCAGTCGCAATGTAATTGGATTTTTTAATTATAATGGCAGCCCCATGCCTACTGCCGGTGACTGTCGATCTGGGGAGTTTTCATTATAGTGTCAGGCCCACTTGCTTACTACCAGTCGCAATCGAGGTTGGAATTTATGTTATACTGGCAGCGCCTTGCCTACTGCCAGGCACGTTTGAGGAAGGGAGTTTTCATTTTAATGGCAGGCCCCTTGATTACTGTTAGTTACACTTCAATTAGGGAGTTTTCATTATCATGGTAGGCTCCAAGCCTACTGCTGGTCACTGTCAATTTGGGGAGTTTTCGTTATAGTGGCAGGTCCCTTTGCCTACTGCCATTCTCAATCGAGGTAGAAATTTTACATTATAATGGCAGGCCCACTTGCCTACTGACAGTCACAATCGAGTCTGATATATTGTATTCCAATGGCAGATCCCCATGCCTACTTCCATTCACAATCGTTTTGGGGAGTTTTGATTAAGTTGGCAGGCCCCCTGGCCTACCACCAGTCACAATTGATTTGGGGAGTTTTCATTGTGCCTACTGCCACTCACAGTTACTGAAGGAGTTTTCATTGTAATGGCATGTCTTCCTTGCCTACTGCCAGTCACAGTTCAATTGGGGAGTTTTCGTTTCGATGGTAGGATGCCATGCTAAGTGTCAGTCACTGTCGATTTGGGGGGTATTCTTTATAGTGGCAGGCCCACTTGCCTACTGACAGTCACAGGTGGTGGTGGTGGTTATTGTTTTAAGAGGAAGTACAACTAGGCAACCATCCTCTATATAACACTAATCAGAGGGAAAAATGGAAGGGGGCCGACACTTCGAAAAATGAAGATATCGGCCAAAGGAAGACAAGGGCCACGAAGGGCGTGAAAATGAAAGACTCCCTAGCCCTCGCAAACCTAATAGCGTCGGGGTCGGAAAAGAACAAGAGTTGACCAAGAGAGGTCGGATAGGACAGATGAAAGTGAGGAGCCCGGCACAAGTAAGTGGAAGTAATGCCAGGACTCAGCTGAGGGCCCCGTGGTCGCCAACCCACGCTCCAAAGTTCAGAGCCCCTGGGGCGTTTACTCCACACCACTTGACTGATTGCCCTTGGGCCTTATTAATTGTGATGGCAAAAGCAAGTCTAACAGGAAACTGAACAGTAAATCTATTGGGATTAAAGGTATTCGAGGAATGAAAACGTCTTGACCTTTGTCTTTTCCTGTCAATATTTTAGTTCTATGATGTTAGCTGACAGACTTTTCACACTGAGCCTGGTATCGTTGTAAAGCTTTGGTGGGTCTAAATTACGTAACAGCATGATGACAGAGCCGATTTTAAGCTGAAGTTGATGTGGTGGTAATCCAGGAGGGTTTAGCGAGTTCAAAAACTCAATGGGAAAATTCACTACATCACCATTGTCCACTACTGTGTCTATAGATTTATACTCAGTGATGGAGCCTGGTATCATATCTTTAATCCGGTTGTTCATGTCATCAACAACATCGTTTCTGGCTGCAAGAATGTCTCTTTCACATAACCATTCGTGTTTTTTGTAATTTTCGGCCATGCGCGGATAAACTTTTTTGATCATTTCCTCAACCGTTGCAACCTCAGTGCAAAAATCATCTCGAAAGGTAATTTCTCCGTTTGATTCAGTTGGTAAAGTACCTTTACCGATTTGTTGAAGTGTATACGCAAAATGATGGACAATCTCATCTCCAAAGAGCCGATTCCTCATGTTTGTTTTTAACGTGAATCTTTTAACAAACTTCCACAGAGGCGACGTTTTAAGGCAAGCATTGAGCTCATCCGCCGGAGTCGATTTTGGTATGACTGGGAGAGTTTGTCGGAGTCACCAGCAAGAATCAACAGAGAACCTCCCAGCAAGTGATCGTTCTTCCTCAGGTCCCGGAGTGTCCTATCAAAGGCTTCCAATGATTTCTTATGAGCCATTGTGCATTCATCAAACACAATAATTTTGGACGTTTGTAGCACTATTGCCTGTCCACTTCTTTTGCTAATATTGCAAACGGGAAATTCATCCACATTTATTTTTAGAGGCAACTTTAGTGCCGAATGCGTGGTCCGTCCACCATCCATGAGAGTAGCCGCTATCCCAGAGGAAGACATCGCAAGTGCTATATTACTTTTCGATCGAATTTCGGCTAGTATCATATTGATTAGAAAGGTTTTCCAGTTCCTCCCGGAGCGTCTAGAAAAATTATACCCCCTTCTTCTCTGTTCACGCATTGCATGATATATTCATACGCCTTCCTTTGATCATCCATCAACAATGGTTTATTAAATTCAACAAATTTTACCATCTCTGCTGTATTGTAATTCTTTTCACGAAGAAGGTCTGCTTTATATGCGTTCTCAGGATTTCTTTCCGGAGCCTGAAGCCCCAGCTGTGACAGACTTTTGCTACAGATTGATAGACATTTGTCTTCTAGTATAATGAGAACTTCGTTAAATATTTCTGCAGAGAACTGTATGTCATCATTGACGTTGTTTCGCCGAAATCTTGCAAGGATGTCTTCACTCATACTTTCACGGAATTTATTCCATAAATTACTGGGATTGGATGGATTACATGTAGTAAGTATAACGGCAAATAAATTTCGTATTTGCTGATGAGCTGATGTCAACCTTGCTTCGGACATTGTTTTGTCCCAGTGTTCGTCATCTTCCAGTAAACCAAGTTTCTGACAGGCTTCCCTGAAGGTGTTACAGACATTACTATTTACAGTTTTAAGCATTTCGTAAGATATTGGTCCTTTGATTGTATGAAGCAACATTCTTAGGAAAAAGCATTCGGCATTATTTGGATGAACAGTGTAAACACGTCCTATAACCTCACTCGCTACAACACTACCCAAAACAATTACTCCGTTTTTCTTTTAGAAAAAACTTTCCTTCCTGAATCCCAGGTATAGTAGCGAGGAACTTCCGAATATAACAATGTCCTTGCAAATGGATCATGTTGACATAACTGGAAGAAGGCTGTCAAGGTTGTCTCTGGCGGCTCACCGGCAACTGCTTGTGCATTTTCTCTCGTGAAATAGACTCTTTGGCCGTTCTCTAAATGCACGCTAAGATCAACGGCAGCAGGGTACCTCTCATCAATGGGAAAACTTAGTACTCGCCAACCCCCTCGCCCCCCACCCCAAAGGGGGCTGAACTTGGATTTTGAAAAATTCTGAAGTGTCACTATACATCTCAGCGACCACAAAATATATGGATTCGACACTATTGTCGAATAATTTATGTATCAGCCCCCTCGAACCCCGAAAAGTATGGATTCGACACCATTTTCGAATATTTTTAAATGTTGCCCCCCACACCCCCCGCCCCTAAGAGTACTTGGGGTGTCTTAATCACACGTGGTTTGTCTCCTGATACTAAGTCGTAAGTATATTACGTTTGGTTGAAATCGCTGCAGTGGTTTAGGAGGAGATGTAATACAAACATACAGTACATACACACATACCTACAATGACATTTATATGTATATATAGATTGGTACTGCTACAGTGTAAGTACTGTTCACTTGTCACTTACGTAACTTTCATTTTTAAAAACCTATTTATTCAGT
The DNA here is from genome assembly GCF_040414725.1 of Anabrus simplex. NCBI lineage: Eukaryota > Metazoa > Arthropoda > Insecta > Orthoptera > Tettigoniidae > Anabrus > Anabrus simplex. The sequence continues at coordinate 444,245,120 of NC_090268.1, read as the reverse complement.
CCTTTAGTAATCATAGTTATCGCTCCTCCACAGCAATTTTTTGAAGTATCGGAGCATTTGAAAAGCCATGTAACTGTTATCGAACATTGCAAGTCAATTCCATGGCCATGTAAGCACCTACAAATGGTTGCAATGCAGCTTTATGGCCTGACTACAATGACTCTATAGTCTTGGTGTTTGCGGGTAGAATGCTCCATTATCTCTGGTACGGAATGAGGTTTTACCAGGATTTACAACACTGAGTAAGTTTTATTACAAAATCCATTGTCCTATTCTCTAAAGGTATATTAACATGGCCCATTTGTTCTTTACGATAACTTGACTGCGGTAACGAACATGTAAATGAAATCGCTTTAGTTGATTTAGCAATTGAGTTAACTTGAATAATTCTCACGATTTATGCGGAGATACTTTGTATAATTACAGACAGTTTTGTTAACTAAAATAATGTGGTGTTCTGCAGATGTGGAACACTTTACTATGTGAATATTTATTTACTTATTTATTTATTTATTTACTTATTAACCTATGGAGAGACGTTGTTTTACACAAATAATATAACAAATTTGAGTATAATGAGATAACTATTTGTTAACCAACAATATTATGTATCAACAGTAAACAAATAACATTAACAATATAACGGGTCAGTTTTAGAGTTAGCAAGAAGATAGGGCATAGCTTGGAAGGGCGGAAGAAACTGAAAACATGGAGAGGATTTCAAAGGAATATTTCAATTTTGTTTCTGAAGGATGCTAAGGGTGTGAATATGTCAATATCTAGTAGTGAGTTGCCAAAAGTAGGGAGACGGTGGAAAATAGAGCGTTGTTGTAAGGTTAGGCGCGGAAGGGACACATGATGAATATGGTGGTTGCGTGTTGGGTGTAGGGACGGGAGGAGCGGTGGGAGGGTAAGGTAGCGGGGTGATTATTTTTTAAGAGGATGTACAACTAGACAACCAACCTCTATATTACACTAATCAGAGAGGCAAAAAACGGAAGGAATCCGACAATTCGAAAAATGATGGTATCGGCCAAAGAAAGACAAGGGCCACGAAGGGCGTGAAAATGAAAGACTCCCTAAGCCTCGAATTATCTAATGCCGTCGGGGTCGGAAAGAACAAGAGTTGACCGAGGCAGGCCGGATAGGATATATGAAAGTGAATAGCCTGTCACGAGTAAATGGAAGCAAGCCCATGACTCAGCTAAGGACCCCGTGATAGCCAAGGCACGCTCCATAATTCAGAGCCCCTGGAGCCCCTTTTAATCGCCTCTTACGCCAGGCAGGGGATACCGTGTATATTATTCTACCGTCCCCACCAACAGGGAGGAAAGGCGGGTGACGTGTATAGGAAAGTCCCTGAGGTTGATGACCCCTGACCATCCAAGTTTCTAAGCTGAAGGCTAAACAAAATTAAGTTAACTGGGTTGATGACCAAAGTTTCCACTTTACTAACCCCAGCACATTTACTGCTCAATCAATCAAAGTCAAATAATACAACAACAACAACAACGCTCACAATACTTTATGGCAGTAAAATCCATTACCTTCGGATATGTCCCCTTAATCGATACGTTAACATTTAAATATTCCCAGAAAAATAAACTAAGATTTCCAGATTGCACCTCCAAGTTATTCACTTGCTTTAAAGTTATTTCACAAATACGGTTCCACTGAATTTATTAATTAAATAAATTTAAAATTATTTAATGAAATCTTAATTAACAACAAATTCTGTCTCCGTGGACGAATGGTTCCTTTCAGAAGTCCCTATTCAACGTTTGAAGCAGTCATATTCAATTCACATTTAATGTTTATCATCCATCATTATTTTGTAGCTGGAAAAAATTTACATCATTCCCAGTATTATTTCTTGTTTGATGACATCACACTTTAAATCTAACCTAACCCTAGGCATTTCAATACATGAATAACCCTAATAATCTAGTACAAACCAAAAGTAACTTGCCGTATAATGTAAGCCGATTACGATGTCATACCTTGTCATAACATATCATAAAGTTTGTGCACCCTCACAAACAAAACAATCATCACTACCACCACTCTATATTTTGGACAACCCTGAAATTGGCTAACCTTGCTCATTATATTCCAACTTTAGGGTTTCAGAAATACATTACAATCTCAATTCAACAAATTCACGGTATCTAACAACCTACACGTTATTTCCGGATAAAAATTTCAACTAGATCCCGTAGTTAATAATATCCGCTACCAAGAATACAATCTCGTTTCAATATGTAACTCTCTACACACCTTCCGTTAAACAAAAACTGTCCCCTATCGATCAGCTGTTTCAACATGAAACACATGCCATCGTCATACATGACTGGTTTCAAAGAATGAACCCCTTTGACTTCGCAAAATAGAACAAAATACGATATTCTTACCAAACCAAATATGCATATAGATTTACTTTTAAATGTCCCACAATAATTGTACAGGTCACAAATTAATACCGGCGCGGATTCTCGTACTCTACCTTCTATCTCAAACATTATAAAATCTTCCTCGGGCTCCCATAAAGTCACGACATCATCTAAAGGCTTCCAGTCACCTGATGCACAAGTCCTATCTCAACTTGTATGACAAAACTAACCTCTGTTCTCAAACTCAACGACTCACACTGACAAAAGAACTGGAGTAAAAATCCTTACTAGAATCCACGACGCCGAATAACGCCCAATACTTTAATAACGAACAACTTCGCATAAAATATCGTATTTTAAAACTGGATTTTCACGAAAAATGACACAAAATTTACTGTTATTATTGTCACTCCGGCACGACAAGAAATGGAAAGGGGTCCGACACTTCGAAAAATGAAGATATCGGCCAAAGGAAGACAAGGGCCACGAACGGCGTGAAAATGAAAGACTCCCTAGCCCTCGCAAACCTAATAGCGTCGGGGTAGGAAAAGAACAAGAGTTGACCAAGAGAGGTCGGATAAGATAGATGAGGTGGTGGTGGTGGTGATTATTGTTTTAAGAGGAAGTACAACTAGGCAACCATCCTCTACATAACACTAATCAGAGGGAAAAATAGAAGGGATCCGACATTTCGAAAAATGAAGATATCGGTCATAGAAAGAAAAGGGCCACGAAGGGCGTGAAAATGAAAGACTCCCTAGCCCTCGCAAACCTAATAGCGTCGGGGTCGGAAAAGAACAAGAGTTGACCAAGGGAGGTCGGATAGGATAGATGAAAGTGAGGAGCCTGGCACAAGTAAGTGGAAGCAATGCCAGGACCCAGCTGAGGACCCCGTGGTCGCCAACAAACGCTCCAAAGTTCAGAGTCCCTGGGGCCCCTTTTAGTCGCCTCTTACGACAGGCAGGGGATACCGTGGGTGTTATTCTACCGCCCCCACCCACAGGGGGACGACACTCCGAAGAAAATAAGCTAATGAAGATAAATGGCTTTGTTGGCGAGATGTAGTGTTTACAGTGAACTATGTTTTCTGCTATGGGCCAGAATAAATTTGTTACTTTCAGTCTCATCATTGGCTATGGCAATATGAAAGTGACCGAGACATGAGGTGGATGTGGTGATAATTGTTTTAAGAGGAAGTACAACTAGGCAACCATCCTCTATGTAACATTAATCAGAGAGAAAATATGGAAGGGATCCGACACTTCGAATAATGAAGGTATCGGCCAAAGGAAGACAAGAGCTACGAAGGGCTTGAAAATGAAAGACTCCCCAGGCCTCCATGCGTAATACCGTCGGGGTCGGAAAGAACGAGAGTTGACCAAGGGAGGTCATATAGGATAGATGAAAGTGAGGAGCTTGGCACAAGTAAGTGGAAGAAATGCTAGGACTCAGCTGAGGATCCCATGGTCGATTACCCACGCTACAAAGTTCAGAGCACCTGGTCCCATTTTAGTCGCCTCTTACGACAGGCAGGCGACACCGTGGGTGTTATTCTACCGCCCCCAATCACAGGGAGAGACCGAGACATGGGTAATGACATTCCTTATGCAGCCATTCCCTGTTATGAATAGTGAGTGTGAAAATATCGCACGTAGGGTCGCTTGTTGCATGCATTTCAGTGGGATTGGGAGACTGGTATGTAATAGAAACTTCGGTCTCGGTAAGGAAAGCAACGGAAAATATTTTTTCTGGTGGTTTTACTTCCCACCAACACATGTAGGTATATGGCGACGATGGGACAGGAAATGCCTAGGAATTGGAAGAAAGCGGCCGTGGCATTTATTAAGGTACAGCCCCAGAATTTGCCTGGTGTGAAAATGGGAAACCACGGAAAACCATCTTCAGGGCTGCTGATAGTGGGTCTCGAACCCACTATCCCCTGGATGCAAGCTCATAGCCGCGCGCCCCTGACCACACGCCCAACTCGACCAGTCAACGGGAAACTACCTCACTCTTCATTACCTAGTATGCCTCTTCATTGACACCTAGGCTATATATGACAGTTGTTGGCCGAGGTGTGGAGGACCAAACCAGCCTTCGGACTGAATACCCAACATACATGTACAACTTACATCAAAGATAATGGCTACAAATTGCTTGAAAATGAGACTCCCTAGGCCTCTAAAACCTGTCGCCACCATAATAGATATAGAGACGATCAAGGGAGGTCGTATAGTGGTGGTGGTGGTGGTGATTGTATTTAAGCGGAAGTACAACTGGGCAACCATCCTCTATATAACACTAATCAGAAGGGAAAGATGAGATCCGACACTTCGAAAAATGAAGATATCGGCCAAAGGAAGTCTAGGGCCACGTAGGGGGTGGAAATGAAGGACTCCCTAGCCCTCGCAAGCCTAATAGTGTCGAGGTCGTAAAAGAACAAGAGATGACCAAGAGAGGTCGGATAGGAGAGATGGAAGTGGGGAGTCTGGCACAAGTAAGTGGAAGCAATGCCAGGACTCAGCTAAAAGGTGGTGGTGATTATTGTTTTAAGAGGAAGTAGAACTAGGCAACCATCCTCTATATAACACTAATCAGAGGGAAAAAATGGAAGGGGTCCGATACTTCGAAAAATGAAGATATCGACCAAAATAAGAGAAGGGCCACGAAAAGCGTGAAAATGAAAGACTCCCTAGCCCTCGCAAACCTAATAGCGTCGGGGTCGGAAAAGAACAAGAGTTGACCAAGACAGGTCAGATAGGATAGATGAAGGTGAGGAGCCTGGCACAAGTAAGTGGAAGCAATGCCAGGACTCAGCTTAGGGACTCGTGGACGCCAACCCACGCTCCAAAGTTCAGAGCCCCTGAGGCCGCTTTTAGTCGCCTCTTACGACAGGCAGGGGATACCGTGGGTGTTATTCTACCACCCCCACCCACAGGGGGACTCAGCTAAAAGCCCCGTGGTCGCCAACCCACACTCTAAAGTTCAGAGGCCCTGGGGTGGTGGTGGTGGTGATTATTGTTTAAAGAGGAAGTACAACTAGGCAACCATCCTCTATATAACGCTAATCAGAGGGAAAAATAGAAGGGATCCGACACTTCGAGAAATGAAGATATCGGCCAAAGGAAGACAAGGGCCACGAAGGGCGTGAAAATGAAAGACTCCCTAGCCCTCCCAAACCTAATAGCGTCGGGGTCGGAAAAGAACAAGAGTTGACCAAGAGAGGTCGGATAGGATAGATGAAATTGAGGAGCCTGGCACAAGTAAGTGGAAGCAATGCCAGGACTCAGCTAAGGGCCCCGTGGTCGCCAATCCACGCTCCAAAGTTCAGAGGCCCTGGGGTTCCTTTTAGTTGCCTCTTACTACAGGCAGGAGATACCGTGGGTGTTATTCTACCGCCCCCACCCACAGGGGATGGAGGTCGTATAGCATAGATGAAAGTGTGAAGCCTGGCGCAAGTAACTGGAAGCAACGTCAGAACTCAGGTATCGGCCCCATGGTCTCCAACCGACGCTCCCAGGTTAACAGTCCTTGGGTCCCTCTTATTCTCCTTTCCCCTGTGGGTGGGGGCGGTAGAATAACACCCACGGTATCCCCTGCCTGTCGTAAGAGGCGACTAAAATGGGCCCCAGGGGCTTTGAACTTTGGAGCGTGGGTTGGCGACCACGGGGCCCTTAGCTGAGTCCTGGCATTGCTTCCACTTACTTGTGCCAGGCTCCTCACTTTCATCTATCCTATCCGACCTCCCTTGGTCAACTCTTGTTCTTTTCCGACCCCGACGCTATTAGGTTTGCGAGGGCTAGGGAGTCTTTCATTTTCAAGCCCTTCGTGGCCCTTGTCTTCCTTTGGTCGATATCTTCATTTTTCGAAGTATCTTATCCCTTCCATTTTTCCCCTCTGATTAGTGTTATATAGAGGATGGTTGCCTAGTTGTACTTCCTCTTAAAACAATAATCACCACCACCACCACCACTACCACTCTTATTCTCCTCTTATAACAGGTAGGGGATACCGTGGATATTATTCCACAACACGCCGCACCCATCGACAGGGGAACAACTTCCAGGAGGATCACAATATTTGACAGATGGTAGTGGTCGTTATTACTGTTTTAAGAGTGGTAGTGATTATTGCTTTAAGGGGAATTACGACTAGGTAATTATCCTCCATTAACATTAATCACAGGGTAAAACTGGAGGGCGTCAGTCACTTCAAGTAATGAAGGTATCGGTAAAAGAAAGACCAAAACCACGAAGGTCACGAAAATAAACGACCTCCTAGGCCTCGAATGATCTAACACCGCTGGGTCAGAGAAGAGAAAGAAATTAGCAAGGAAGGTCGGGTAGGATAGATGAAAGTGAGGAGCATGGCAAAATTAACTGGAAGCAATTCCAGGACTCGGCTAAGTCCTCGTGGTCGGAACACACTCTTCCAAATTAAGAGTCGCCTCTTACGACAGGCAGGGGGTGGTGGTGATTATTGTTTTAAGAGGATGTACAACTTGGCAACCATCCTCTATATAACGCTAATCAGACGGAAAATTGGAAGGGAACCGACACTTCGAAAAATGAAGATATCGGCCAAAGAAAGACAAGGGCCACGAAGGGCGTGAAAATGAAAGATTCCCTAGCCCTCGCAAACATAATAGCGTAGGGGTCGGAAAAGAACAAGAGTTGACCAAGGGAGGTCAGATAGGATAGAAGAAAATGAGGAGCCTGGCACAAGTAAGTGGAAGCAATGCCAGGACTCAGCTGAGGGCCCCGTGGTCGCCAACCCACGCTCCAAAATTCAGAGCCACTTGGGCCCCTTTTAGTCGCCTCTTACGACAGGCAGGGTTCACCGTGGGTGTTATTCTACCACCCCGACCCACAGGGGGCGAGGCAGGGGATACCCTGGATATTATCCTATGGCCCCTATACAAGGGACAGTGGGATGACCTCTCCTGAATATAAATCTACCCAAAGGTGTTACGAGCTCAACTTCGCTTACCTTATGCATACTTCTCCGCTCCGATTTAGTGCACATTATATTGCGCTGCTTCACGAACTTTCAGCTTACAAGTCTGTCTCACCACTGCTTGGACTGTTCACCCTCCACGCGCAATCACCGTGACGTCACCCGGTTCCAGTGTTTTCTCGAGCTCGCTTCGCTTCCGTATATATACTCGCCGCTTTCTCTTGTCCGGGGATCAGGTGTGATTGATATGTTGTAACCGGCAGTGAGAGCTTGAGCAGTGTACACGGCTGGTCCGTGTGCATTTCAATTTTACTTCATTCTTCTTTACGTACTGGGTGAGCAGACTTTTATTATTATTGTACCGGGCGGTACACCTCCACACCGCTAATTCAAAATGTGCGCCAGTTGAAACTCCTCTGTTGGAGGAAGTCTGAACTTTATCTACGCTATTAATTCTCTACTTTCTCTGAAGATGTCACCACATGGAAAACTTTGAGTTTTTGAACTGTGTCATTTGTGATGTGTTTTTGTTTCGCTTGAAGTAAGAAGTGTGAACTTTCTCTTCTAGAGGACACTACTGAAGATCAACAATAGTGCAACCTAGTGCGAAGTCAAAGAACTATTTTGTTGGAGAAAGTTTTATTTCAAATGTTTGTTCTTTGCTAAATTTCTTTCTGTTATTGTTTAAGTTGGCTGTATACCCCTCTTTTTCCCCTTGTTTTAGATTTATCCAATCCCGAATTTCTTTGAGTTTTTTCTCGACCAATCCGATGTATCTTCCCCCTACTTGGATATGTTTCTGTTAACTTCTTTCTTTGCTAGCTCAGCAGTTTAACTCTCGGGGCGGGTTCTAAGCGTTCCACCATGTAACCTTTTTCCTAAATGTAACTACTCTTTCATATATTTTCTTTTAAAGCTACATATTGGGATAGAGAGTGCTAACCCTCTCGAGCTCCCACTCACATTGTTTTGAGGTGAACTTATTTTCTCAACCTATTCTTCGTTAATGTAAAACCAATTGATCTTTTCTAAAGTCACCTCTGTAGTATGGGATTAGCCCTTGCATTAGTGGGCTAGAGCCAGATTAGGTTTTAAAAACAAGTGTATTAGGAGTGCAAGGTCGCCTCCTCTCAAATTGTTATTTTAGAGGTCATGTAATTGCCCCTTTTCATTTAATAGACCTCAGTAGATTGGGTATTTTACCCCTGTGTTTTTGTCCGTTGAGGACAACTTGAAGGTGGAGTTTGGTGTGGCCTGGGAGAGGCTTAAATTTGAGAGCGAGTGGCTCTTTTGAAAATTGAGTGTTGTACGCCTCGTGGAGGCTTTTCAGTGTAATTTGGAGCAAGGGCTCCTAGGCATGAATGGGGTTTTCTGCCCCTCTGTTGAAACTTGTGTTTGGGGTAAAACTGAGCTGATTGCCCAAGCAGTGTAAAGTCAGGGCGCGAAGCCCAAATTCTGTAAATATTGTAACTACCCTTTTGATTTGCTAATTTGTACCTGCCATGCTTGTTATTTCTTTGTTTTTGAAAAGAAAATATAACCTTGTTAAATTTTACATTAACTTTGATTCCGTAGTTTGAGACCCGTTCACGCCCGCACCTTCTTTCACGCATAACTACCACGGATATCTCCGTAACAAGTGGTAGCAGAGCGTGGTTGAATGGGTCTCAATTTAGCCCCTTTTGACGGCTAAACATTGTTTTGTTCCGAACTCTAACTATTTTCCCAGTTGCTGGAATCTTTTGAGTTTTTCAAAATTGTTCTGTCACCATGCCCGGCCCTCGCGATGTTCTCCATCTTAACTATTTGCGCAAGGAGGAGTTGATCTATGAATTGACTATTAGAAATGTACAATCTGGAGGCACGGTTGCAGTAGACACAAACAAGCTTAGAGAGTCCCTAGATTTGCCCATTTCCATCCCCAATTTGGGAGAGAAAGAAATCGACGACTCTCTTTCCACGATCACGGAGAATATTACTGGGCTAGCTTCTGTAGTTAGTTTTCTTGATGAAAATGATCCTTCTCCTAATCAAATTAAGCGTGTGCAAGCTAGGCTTTTTCATTTTTCAAATAGAGTTAACGATCTGTTGTCTCTAAAGTTGAATGACGTTCAGAAGAAGGAAGCTAGTACGCTGCTTGAAAATATGTCTGAATTATCTAGCAAGGTCACTCAATTGTTAACAGGGGAGGTTCCTCCCAAAAGCGATCTACCCACCACAGTGAATGTAGGTAGCGAGGAAGAGCCTCATAAGGGAGAAGTTAATAGGATAACCGTTGCTGCTCAAACTATCTCTGCCCCATTGGACAACGAATCTGAACGCCGTGCATCGTTGAGTAACATCCGTTCGGAATTAACTTCCTTGCCTTTGAAACCGTTACCTACTATGTCACCCGGGTTTAGCAGCTTGCCTCATCCATTGGCAATGTTGCTCAGAGGTATCTCTAAGTTTTCGGTTAATACCACCAGTGAAGTAATTTCATTTTTAAGATTTCTGGTTGAATTTCAGGATCATGCACTTGTGTTTTCTCTTTCTCCATGTCAAATTTTGCAAATTATCTATCCGTATGCTATTGGTATTCTCTCAGATAAAATCGTAAGAGCCATTGCCGAGCAATCATCTATTGAGGCTTTCCATGCCCACTTGCTAGCTAACTTCATCCCGGCTAGGGCCAGGTCCTCCCTTATTCAGAAGTACTATTATCGTGTACAGCGCTTGGATGAGAACTTGGCTGATTTCATACAGGACATTAAGTTTTATACTAGGGTGTTTGCTCTTCACTTCCCTGAGGATCAAATTGTACAAGCTATTGTGGAAGGTATTTCACCATCTTATAGGTCATTCTTGTGTTTCGCGGCGTGCCCGCAAACTTTCTCTGAACTTGAAGCGTTGGCCGTCTCAGCGGAAGGAGTTAGGTACGCCGATTCTTTGCGTGTGGCAAAAGAACCCCCTCCTTCGTTTAGTAATACTCGGCCTCCACCTCGCCGACCAGTCACACCCCGTAAATGTTATGCTTGCGGGTCGCCTGACCACCTTCGCAATAAATGTCCATTGGTCAAAACTAGTAGGGCAAATAATGGAGCTGGTTCAGCACAAGGCTGTTTTAAATGTGGGGCTTTCTCACATATCGCCAAGAATTGCCCATACTCGAATAGCACCCCCTCCTGCTCAACTTCTGGTGCAAATTCTACCTATGCCAATAATAAAAAGTGACTAGTGGCTTCGGCTGAGTCGACTAATCCATCTTCCCGAGACTCAGCCCCTGGTAAACAGGTTGTAAATTAAGGGAACGAGCAATTTTCAAATTTATCCTTTGAAGGTCCCAAAGAGTGTCTTAGGATTGCGGCGGATTCCCCCGCACCTGTTCCTTTTCTTAAGATTGAGTTAAATAACGAGCCTATAACAGCTCTCTTAGATTCAGGCAGTGTTTGTTCGATTATTTCGGCTGAATGGTATTCTAAATTGAAATCTGTTTGTAAACTACCTGACTATGTCTCATCTCCTGTTCAATATGTTTCGGCTAATACCTCTCCATTAGAAATTCTCGGTTCCTTATGTGTCAAAATTCGTATTTTTAAATTCACATGGAAAGTTAAATTGTTTGTGGCCAAGCTCTTGTCTTGCCCCATTATATTGGGAGCGGACTTTATTTCTCACACTGGTCTTGTGCTCGATCTTCAGAGTAGGTCTTGCACTTTCAAATTTGCCTCTAATTGTAACATCCCTTTACTAAAGTGTAATTCTGCATTATGTTCTTCTATTTCGCCTACCCAGGATGAGATGTTGTTAGACCTTAGACATCTACCTGAGGAGCAGGCTGATAGTATTCGCAAATTGTGTCAGTCGTTTCCCGAGGTGTCTTCTGATACTCTTGGTGTTACTGACCTGATAGAATACAAAATTGAGGTCACGGATTCGATTGCTGTCCGTTTTCCACCGTATAGGCTATCTCCACCTAAAATGAAGGCTCTGAAAGAAATTATCGATCAGATGTTGAAGGATGGTATTATTAGGCCCTCTAAGTCAGCGTATTCCTCGCCTATTTTTCTAGTCCCGAAACCCCAAGGGGGCTTCAGGCCTGTCATTGATTACAGGGCTCTCAATCGGAAGGTGGTGTTACAATCTGTGCCCCTTCCCGACCTTCTTGTTTTTCATGGTTTTGTAAGGCCAAGTTCTTTACTATCTTGACTTGAATCAGGCCTATAATCAAATTCCCCTTGCCGAAGAGTCTAAACACCTTACAGCGTTTGCCACGGACTGGAATTTATATGAATACAACCACGTGCCTTTCGGGCTCCCCACGGGAGCAGCTGTACTCACTAGGCTGCTAGATAGGGTCTTCTCCGACATCAAATTTGAGTACTTATATCACTACTTGGATGATGTCGTCGTATTTTCAGAGACTTTTGAAGAGCATCTAGATCATCTGCGAGAAGTTCTCGATCGCCTTCGTAAGGCTGGGTTAACTGTTAAGTTGTCCAAGGTCGCCTTTGCTAAGCCCTCTATGTCTTTCCTAGGGCATATTGTGTCACCTGATGGTGTAGCTGTCGATCATTCTAGAACACAGGCCATCCGTGATTTTAAACCTCCCAAGGACATCAAAGGCATCGCCAGGTTCATTGGTATGGTGAATTTCTTCAGGAAGTTTATTCCTAACTTCGCTAATAGAGCGGCACCCTTAAACCTTCTTCGTAGGAAAGGCATCAAATTTGAGTGGGGACCTTCTCAACAAGCCGCTTTTGAAGACCTTAAATTTGCACTTTGTAATGCCCCTGTACTTGCTATGCCTGATTTCTCGAAGAAATTGATCGTCCAAACCGACGCGTCGTCGTCAGCAGTAGCGGCAGTCCTTCTTCAAGAGACTGAACTAGGGAGGCGACCCATCGCTTATGCATCTAGGACTTTGTCGGCTCAAGAAGCCAAGTATTCCATCTATGAGCTCGAAGGTTTGGCAGTCTTATTCGCCTTAGAGAAGTTCCGTCTCTATCTGGAACATGTTAAATTCGACCTGGCGACAGATAATCAAGCCTTAAGCTGGGTCTTAGGTAGGCCGCGTCGTACTGGTCGTATAGCCCGTTGGGCCATCCGTATTTCTGCCTTCCAATTCGATGTCAGGCATATCAGAGGTACCGAAAATGTTGTTGCTGATGGACTCAGTCGTATGTTTTCAAACGACGTTGAGATCCATGAACCGGTCGACCGTTCATCACCTCTCGAGTCCACACTATTTGAGGTTAATACCATCTTAACGGATGCCCCCATGCTCTTTAGGGATATCGAGAAATACCAACGTGAAGATCCGACGTTGGCTCCGATAATGGAAACCCTTTCTTCTGGGGAACATGTTGTCCCTTATGTTCTGAGGAATGGTGTTTTATGTTGCCCTTCGAGGCATGACAAGATGATGAAGGTTGTCGTTCCAGCGGTTCTTGTGCCTATGATCTTCAAGTACTATCATGAGACACCATTAGGGGGGCATCTTGGAATCTTTAAAATCCGTGAAAAGATTCGTGAAAGGTTCATTTGGAAAGTTATGGACGGTGAAATCCGTGAACTAGTAAAGGCTTGTAAATCCTGTTTGATTAGTAAATCAACCATGTCCACCAAGGTAGGCCTTTTGTCTTCCCATCAAGCGTCGCGCCCCATGGAACGCCTGTACATTGATTATGTAGGACCCTTCCCCCAGTCAAAGGGTAATGCTAACAAGTTCATCTTTGTATGCGTAGATGGTTTTACCAGATTTTCTTGGTTATTTCCGACTAAGCTGGCTACCGCTCAGTCCACCATTACTTGCCTAAATTCTATTTTTGCTTCTTTTGGTCCGTGCCAATATATTGTGTCTGATAACGCTAAGGCGTTTACATCAAATCTTTTTCGTAAATTCTGTTTTGATTTATCCATCTCTCATGTAACTACTTCCGCTTATTACCCTCAACCATCTCTGGCTGAACGGGTTAATCGTAATCTCAGGTCCGCACTTATTGCCTATCATCATGAAGATCATTCCAGGTGGGACACGTCCCTGCATTGGTTAGCTTTTGCTTTGAATTCGGCGGTTCATGAATCACATAAATTCACTCCAGCCTCTTTAATGTTCAAATTTGTTCCCAACTCGCCGCTCTCTAACCTCTGGTCTCTGAGTGACATTCTACCCGAGACAATAGATCCGGATAACATTAAAGATCTTTGGAAGAAGGCTAAAGCCAATCTTAAGGTATCTCATGAAAAGGTTAGGGAAAGGTATGATCGTGGACGGAGACCCACCACTTTGAAGGTAGGTGACCAGGTGATGGTCAAGAACTTTGTTCCCGCGGGCAAGCTTGCCCCCAGATTCCATGGGCCATGCATTATTCTGGATTTCCTTACGCCGGTTACCTTATTGTTAAGTAATCCAGCCACCGAGAGGATATTTAGAGTTCACCTGTCCCAGGTGAAACCGGTGTAATTTCTGTGTTAACTTGCTTCATATTATTTTGAAAGGAATATGAAGGTTATATTTTTTTTGAGTTTCACTTTTAAGGCATTCTGCCCCTTCTATAATATTTTGTTTTATATGTAAGCATTTGTGTGAAACCTCCCCCGATTTGTTAAACTGCCATCCTGTCCTTGCCTCGGCCATTACCACGCTCCCGTCTCCTGCTCCAATATACACTGTGGCTTGATTGCATTATATGCCATGGACAACTGCACGCCGCTGACCCCTCAACCTCTTCACCAAGCCTGTGCCCTCAAAAAGATGATGGTCCAACACAATTCTGCCGCCTAGCTTTAATGTTTCAGTGCCCCCGCAGCCGCGCGGCGCTGTGCCGCGACTGGGTTCGAGGACGGGCCTCCTCGGCCCCAGCGAGGACGACATGTGCACGGCGAGCCGGAGCTCTCCTCCCGGCCAAGGCTGATGTGCGGCGCACGACCTGTTACTTGCCCGCAGCCTGTATTCCTTCACCGCGGGCGCGGCGTGTTTCAACACCACTGCTCCCCTCATAGTGCGGGTGAGCGGTATCTCAGGGTACTTGAGGGGTCCGAGCGGCCTCCTTTGGACGCAAGCTGCAACGGCCGGTCTGGCCATCCAACTTCATCAACATCAACTACATGGACAGTTACGATAAGCAATGACTACACTTGGGAATTCAACAGCAATATTTGGTGGACATTGCAAAATTTTTCATCACTTTTAAGTATTAAAAGGTTATCTTCAGAATTCTACTTCTACAAACTTAAAAACTATACTTCATCTGCAACAACAACATTTTGAAACTAAATCAAACCAAACTAAGAAAATCTTATAATTTTTTTTTGGCAATTAATCTCCATATCTATATCAAAACTTGGACCTTGTTTTCAAACCATTTCATGTGTCACCCCGGGAGGAACTTTTTGGGGGGGGGGGAGGTCTGTACCGGGCGGTACACCTCCACACCGCTAATTCAAAATGTGCGCCAGTTGAAACTCCTCTGTTGGAGGAAGTCTGAACTTTATCTACGCTATTAATTCTCTACTTTCTCTGAAGATGTCACCACATGGAAAACTTTGAGTTTTTGAACTGTGTCATTTGTGATGTGTTTTTGTTTCGCTTGAAGTAAGAAGTGTGAACTTTCTCTTCTAGAGGACACTACTGAAGATCAACAATAGTGCAACCTAGTGCGAAGTCAAAGAACTATTTTGTTGGAGAAAGTTTTATTTCAAATGTTTGTTCTTTGCTAAATTTCTTTCTGTTATTGTTTAAGTTGGCTGTATACCCCTCTTTTTCCCCTTGTTTTAGATTTATCGAATCCCGAATTTCTTTGAGTTTTTTCTCGACCAATCCGATGTATCTTCCCCCTACTTGGATATGTTTCTGTACCCTAGCCAATAAAGAATGTGCGGGAGGGTCTTTTCATTCCCCTAACGCCTAGAAACTTCTGCGAGAGGATATAAACTGCTGATTTTAGGGTCTCCGGGCCACTTCTGTTCCATCTTTCAGTGTATTAAGTACATAGCAGGAGGCTGGAAGCGCCTCTTTCCTCGGCAGCGGTCAACAACAAGGTAATGGCCGATTAATAACTTCTTTCTTTGCTAGCTCAGCAGTTTAACTCTCGGGGCGGGTTCTAAGCGTTCCACCATGTAACCTTTTTCCTAAATGTAACTACTCTTTCATATATTTTCTTTTAAAGCTACATATTGGGATAGAGAGTGCTAACCCTCTCGAGCTCCCACTCACATTGTTTTGAGGTGAACTTATTTTCTCAACCTATTCTTCGTTAATGTAAAACCAATTGATCTTTTCTAAAGTCACCTCTGTGGTATGGGATTAGCCCTTGCATTAGTGGGCTAGAGCCAGATTAGGTTTTAAAAACAAGTGTATTAGGAGTGCAAGGTCGCCTCCTCTCAAATTGTTATTTTAGAGGTCATGTAATTGCCCCTTTTCATTTAATAGACCTCAGTAGATTGGGTATTTTACCCCTGTGTTTTTGTCCGTTGAGGACAACTTGAAGGTGGAGTTTGGTGTGGCCTGGGAGAGGCTTAAATTTGAGAGCGAGTGGCTCTTTTGAAAATTGAGTGTTGTACGCCTCGTGGAGGCTTTTCAGTGTAATTTGGAGCAAGGGCTCCTAGGCATGAATGGGGTTTTCTGCCCCTCTGTTGAAACTTGTGTTTGGGGTAAAACTGAGCTGATTGCCCAAGCAGTGTAAAGTCAGGGCGCGAAGCCCAAATTCTGTAAACATTGTAACTACCCTTTTGATTTGCTACTTTGTACCTGCCATGCTTGTTATTTCTTTGTTTTTGAAAAGAAAATATAACCTTGTTAAATTTTACTTTAACTTTGATTCCGTAGTTTGAGACCCGTTCACGCCCGCACCTTCTTTCACGCATAACTACCACGGATATCTCCGTAACAATTATTATTGTCATCTATTCAATTTTTGCCCTCTCTTTCCCCATATGGGCTTGGCTAATGCTTGCATTTCGAACTCTAGTCCCTTCAGGACTCTACGAAATTACGCTGTGCCAAACTATTGGCTTTAGACTTGTGGTGGAAATGTGAAGGAAGAAGTGTACTGGACTAGCGATATTATGGTGACCTTCAACTTCTAAAGTGTTGTGCATGAACTTTGCCTTCCCTCGTTTTGAAGTGGGACTTGACAGCCTGATCATTTCCCTTTCCCTGCTGTTTGTTTCTTGGTTTTCTTTTCCTGTTCCTCTTTCCGTTCTCCTTTTCGTCTCCCATTCGTATTTTCTCATAATTTGCTAATGAAATTGGGTAACATTGTGCTCTGCCAATTTCGCACTGCGTCTGCTGTTTACATTTCGAATGTTCTAGTATCTTCCTGTCTTAAACAAGTGTGTGTTAGATTTTGGGGGATATGATGTCGTTTTATTGCGTACCATTTTAGGTACTGGAAAGTTCCCTTTAACTTGCATAATTTTTACTTGTTCCTTTTCCAAATTTCTTGCTGTTTTTTGCGCGGCATTCATGTGAACGTTGTCATGTTGGAACTTGAATGTAATGAGAACATTAATTTATTCCTATGGCCCTTATCTCGTACCCGAGTATACCAAAGATTTATTGTGATTTGTGTGGTTCCTCTTTTTAGTGCCTGTATGAACCAAAATAAGACCTGTCAATAACTTGTATGATTTCCTTTTTCTATGGTGTATCAAATGCTCCAATTTTACTCTCTGTTGTGAAAACATTTGTTATTTCTTTTGAAGTTGTTTCAATATATATGTTCATCTTTTCTAAACCTGTGCTTTTGGGAGTCCTTATTTCTGTGTTCTCTTTCGTTTTGCTTAGTATGTACCTACCGCGGAAATTCCCCTTGGGAAAAGGCCCATAATTGTAATCGGCACATGACTTAGGATATGTTCTGCACTGATTGTGGTTATTTGAAGTATGACATTTGAATAGTGCCATTACTCCATTCTACACGTTTCCCTGCGCTCTGCTTTGCTAAGTTCTCTGTGCGGCATACCAGCACATATTACTGGGAGTCTTTCGATTCCTTCATATCGAAATTTCGTTAATATTTGCCAAGCTATTGCTGCAAGTACTTGGAAATACATACTCATATTTAATTATACCAATGTACCGTAACACATGGTAGCAGATTACTTCCTATTTTGACTGCCCTTATTCTCTTGTGTGCTTTCATTCATGGCTTGCTTTTCCGATAACTTCCCTTTAGGGGAAGACTCTTCATTATTATCTTCTCCGCTACCACCAAATTTATCATTGCCCAACCCTCCTGTACGGAATTTAATTTCCTTTTCTTCTGCTTCGTCTTCCCCCTCCCTATACCCGTCTTCATCCAACCACACACCTGATTTTCAATCTGATGATACTAAACCTTCCGTTTTACTACATCACATGGCCCCACCCCCTCCTCCTT
Organism: Anabrus simplex; assembly: GCF_040414725.1. Classification (NCBI taxonomy): domain Eukaryota; kingdom Metazoa; phylum Arthropoda; class Insecta; order Orthoptera; family Tettigoniidae; genus Anabrus; species Anabrus simplex. The sequence goes on along the minus strand of NC_090268.1, from coordinate 444,227,410 downwards.
ATTCTCAACCCCCAGTACCTACTACCTCCTCTGTTGATAGTGCACTTAATGTACAAATCATTAAGCAGTCGTTATTACAAGTCCCCCAACTATTAGCAACAGATCCTCGAAATCTTACCATTTGGCTGTTTTCGGTTCGTAAGTTCTTAAATATAAAAGTTGCCTCTTTTCCCCAATTAATTGGTCTCCTGCCCACCAAAACTACGGGTTTTTTTCCACCTTTTGGTTGGATAATATGTCAAATTTTACAAATTGGTATGAATTGAGACATGCGATACACAATTATTTCTTACCACTAGAAGTCCGTCACAAATTAAGTACCCAGTTCATCAGACGCCACCAGCTACCCAACGAACCTGCGCACGACTATTTGGACTCTATTATCACTTATAGTGATGTTTTAAATATTTCATATAATACTTCCGAACTGATATCTATCATTCAGTTTTATGCCGCCCCATCATTCCGCATGCTTTTTAATGTTCTTGCCCCCCCTGTTTCCCTCTTTCAACTCTACAATCTTGCTCAACAACATACCATACATTCTTTAGGGGATCGTTCCTACTATGCTTCCGTCTCTCCCCCACCTATTACTGCTCCTCCCTTACGTTCCCTTTTGTCTGCAGTACCCCCCTTAGTGTTCGTCCTCCCATAACCTGCTATCGCTGTAAATTACCAGGCCATATTGCCCGTCAATGTACTAATTTGCCTTCGGGAAACGCCCGTCACCCGCGTCCTTAGGCAGTAGGCGTTCACATAGGGAAAATCTGCCTCATTCCTCGCAGCTTACCTCCGTATCCGCATCTTCCCAATCCATTCATAATTCTATTTCTCTTTTACCCCCGAGTTGTCATGTTTTGCTTACTGTTAATAACCTTCCTTCTGTTGCGCTCCTCGATTCTGGGGCGGCAGAGTCACTTATTAGTTCCCGATTTTATAAAGATTTACTTCACAATAATCCTCATTTGAAATATCTCCCATCTCCCCTTCGATGTCTTCCAGTTTCTAATCAACCCTTGCAAATTTTGGGTAGTATCTTGTTACATATTAAACTACAGCACCTTTCTTGGCCTTTCACTTTTCAGATTGTTGAGGACTTGTCATTCCCGGTTATCTTAGGATATGATTTTTTTTCGCATACTGGTCTTCTTCTCGATTCCGCCCAGTCTAAAGTTTTTTTCCTTTTCGGACAAGTTTGTTCCGTTGATTAACATCTCTGATTTTCCTTTTCGTTCACATTCCCTACTTCCTGCTATTAACTCTATTCATTCCGACCAGGTTCAAGCTTTGCTCACTGAGTTTTCTGACGTTATTACCCCTAATTTGGGTACGGTGAAGAATTTTTTTGCACATATTGATCTAGTGGATTCTACTCCTGTCCGCTCTTCTCCTTATTTCCTTAGCCCTCCTCGGATGAACGCTTTAAATCAGTTGATTCAGACAATGCTTAAAGACAATGCTATTATTCCATCATCTTCCGATTATGCCTCACCCGCCTTTGTGGTGGATAAGCCTGATGGTTCTGCGAGGTTTATTGTTGATTACAGGAAGCTCAATGAGAAAATCGTCTACGACGCCTATCCGATGCCTAAATTAAATTCGGCATTCCAACATTTTTCCGGTTCCAAATTTTTCTCAATTTTGGACCTCAATTCTGCCTACAATCAGTTTCCCTTAGATGACCTCAGTTCTCGGTATACGGCGTTCATTACTCCTAATGGGCTCTATCAATTTAAAAAGTTCCTTTTGGCCTTAATCTAGGCTCCCAAATAATGCAGCGTTTTATGGACTCCCTTTTTGCGGACATTAAGTATAAGTATCTTTTTCCTTTCGTTGATGATATCTTAGTTTTTTCTCCTGATTTTGAATCGCATTTGTCTCATTAACGCGAAGTCCTTACTCGTCTTCGCAATGTCGGTCTCACCGTTAATCCCTCTAAAGTTTCGATCGCCCAAACCTCGATTAAATTTCTCGGCCACATATTGAGCGCTGATGGTATTGCTGTTGATCCTGACCGTGTCTCCGCCATTAATAAGATACCCCCTCCTACTAACTTGAAACATTTACGATCCTTTTTGGGCATGGTCGGCTTCTACGCCAAGTACATCCCTAATTTTTCCTCCATTGCTGATCCATTGAATAAACTCAAAAGGAAAGGGTTGAAATTTCACTGGTCCCCTTAGCAACAAATGGCCTTTGATCTTCTTAAATCGAAATTATCCCATGCTCCCCTCTTACAAATTCCGGACTTTAATCTTACCTTTGAACTATCCACTGATGCCTCGGACATCGCCATTGGCGCTGTCCTTCAACAAACTGTTAATGACCGTACGCTTCCTGTTGCCTATTTTAGTCGCCTGTTATCCCCTGTTGAACAAAAGTATTCTACTTACGAAAAAGAAGCCCTGCCTCTTATTCTCTCAATAGAACATTTTTCTGAATACCTCTACCATCGTGAATTCATTGTCAGCACTGATAACCAGGCTCTTTCCTGGCTACTACATAATGCCCCAAAAATTGGTCGTACTGGTCGTTGGTTACTCCGCCAGTCTCGTTTAAAATTCTCCTTAAAATTCGTTTCCGGTTATAATAATTCTGTCGCCGATGCTCTTTCCCGTCTCTTTGATGACCACCAGCTTCAACCCTCCGAACTTGACTCCCTTCCCATTAACTCTGTTATTTCCGTCTCTTCTTTAACTAACTTTCCCCTCTCTTTTCAATCTTGCTTGCACCAGCAACAGCTTGACCCGTACTGTCAACAAATTTCTCAGGAAATTACTTCTCCTAATTATTCTGGCCCATTTCGGGTCCATCACCAACTCCTTCTTTTTAAACCTACCCCTAAAGCTACTCCTCGCCTGGTTCTTCTTTCCACTCTCCGATCTATGGTATTTCAATATTTTCATGATTCGCCTATGGGCGGCCACTTTGGGAGAGCTAAGACCTACGCTCGTCTTGCCTCCCAATTTTTTTGGCCGCAAATGCGTAAAGACATTTTTTCGTGGGTTCGATCTTGCCCTTCTTGTCAGAAATATAAACCGTTAAATCACCTTCCTTACGGCTCCTATGCCGCCTCTCCTGCTACTTACGCGTCTGAAAAGTATTACATTGACATTGTTGGGCCTATTGTCAAATCCTCTAAATCCAATTCATATATTTTCATTCTGTTAGATGGTTTTTCTAAATTTCTTATTGTTCGTCCTTTGAGAAATATTTCTTCACAAATTGTTATCAATCTTTTGTTCAATTACGTCTTTCCTATCACTGGTCTCCCTAAAGTTCTCATTTCTGATAATGCTTCGATTTTCACCTCTAGACAGTTTTATAATTTTTGTTTTTCTCTCGGCATAAAAAAGTTTGCACTTCCCCGTATCACCCTCAGGCAAATACCATTGAACGCTACCACCGTAACCTGAAAAGGTTTCTATCTATTTTCCACTCCCACAACCAGAAATCATGGGACACCGAACTTCCTTCTTTTGTTCTGACCCTCAACTCCACCATTAATTCCTCTACTGGTTGTACTCCGGCTAAACTCTTTCTCGGCCGTGAGATGAATACCCCTCTTGCTCTAACGTGGGATCTACCCTCGCTTTTGGACGCCCCCTCCGATCGTCTTAATCATTCCCAATTGTATTCCGCTTATCAAAAGCTCCTTCAGGCCAGCAAAGTTCATAAGAAACTGTGTAATTCTCGTGTCTTACCTTCTAAATTTAAATTGTTTGATTTAGTTCTTCTTAAAAATCACCCCCTCAGCTCTACACCTCAGAATATTTCTGCTAAACTCTCCCCTCGTTGGATGGGTCCCTTCCGTATTCTTTCTTTTCCCTAGCCTAATACCGCTCAGCTCCAGTCTGTGGAATCCCCTACTGACCTCCGAAAGGCTCATTTCTCTCGATTAAAGCCGTTCCATACCTGATCCCTATTTTCACCTTTTTTTGGTAGGGCGGGAGATGGGGATTGATCAGCTCTGTTATCACTTTTTTATCTCCTTGGTTCTACGGTATTATTCTGCCGTCTATCACTTTCCTTCCTTCATATTTCTTGTTTGTTTTTTCTTTTGCCTCTGCTCACCCAGCTCACCTCCCACTGCCTAAATTTTCATGCCTGATCCTCCGCCTCTTATAACAAAGTTTTTTTTGTTTGTTATCCCTTCGGGATATATTATTGATAAATATTGTAATTTTCTTTTGTCAAATTCTCATGCAGAGCACTAGGTAATCATGTTTTATTACTAAATTATCCGGTTCGTTCCCTTGCCCTCTCCTTCCCCCCCCCGTCCTTTTCCCCCTTTTCTTCCCTTATTCTCTCTTGTTACTTATTCTCTTTATTTTTTTTCTTTCCTTTTAAGCTGCATCATCCTGCCCGTCCCTGAGATGGCGCCTCCTTGGGACTTCGTGGGACCTGCCGCTTCTCCTGTCTTCATCTTTACGTTTCGTCGGTTCTGCTTCTTCGGCTGTCGTCGTTTCTACCGTCGTCGGATCTCCGCCACTCTTCATTTTCGTCCGCATCGCTTTGGATCACCTGTACTGCTTTCACCACCCTCAGCTCTCATCGTGCCGTCTCGTCAACTTTGGACACCGATCCTTCGGATTTCTTCTGGTGGTGAGAGTATGTTACGAGCTCAACTTCGCTTACCTTATGCATACTTCTCCGCTCCGATTTAGTGCACATTATATTGCGCTGCTTCACGAACTTTCAGCTTACAAGTCTGTCTCACCACTGCTTGGACTGTTCCCCCTCCACGCGCAATCACCGTGACGTCACCCGGTTCCAGTGTTTTCTCGAGCTCGCTTCGCTTCCGTATATATACTCGCCGCTTTCTCTTGTCCGGCGATCAGGTGTGATTGATATGTTGTAATCGGCAGTGAGAGCTTGAGCAGTGTACACGGCTGGTCCGTGTGCATTTCAATTTTACTTCATTCTTCTTTACGTACTGGGTGAGCAGACTTTTATTATTATTATTGTCATCTATTCAATTTTTGCCCTCTCTTTCTCCATATGGGCTTGGCTAATGCTTGCATTTCGAACCCTAGTCCCTTCAGGACTCTACGAAATTACGCTGTGCCAAACTATTGGCTTTAGACTTGTGGTGGAAATGTGAAGGAAGAAGTGTACTGGACTAGCGATATTATGGTGACCTTCAACTTCTAAAGTGTTGTGCATGATCTTTGCCTTCCCTCGTTTTGAAGTGGGACTTGACAGCCTGATCATTTCCCTTTCCCTGCTGTTTGTTTCTTGGTTTTCTTTTCCTGTTCCTCTTTCCGTTCTCCTTTTCGTCTCCCATTCGTATTTTCTCATAATTTGCTAATGAAATTGGGTAACATTGTGCTCTGCCAATTTCGCACTGCGTCTGCTGTTTACATTTCGAATGTTCTAGTATCTTCCTGTCTTAAACAAGTGTATGTTAGATTTTGGGGGATATGATGTCGTTTTATTGCGTACCATTTTAGGTACTGGAAAGTTCCCTTTAACTTGCATAATTTTTACTTGTTCCTTTTCCAAATTTCTTGCTGTTTTTTGCGCGGCATTCATGTGAACGTTGTCATGTTGGAACTTGAATGTAATGAGAACATTAATTTATTCCTATGGCCCTTATCTCGTACCTGAGTATACCAAAGATTTATTGTGATTTGTGTGGTTACTCTTTTTAGTGCCTGTATGTACCAAAATAAGACCTGTCAATAACTTGTATGATTTCCTTTTTCTATGGTGTATCAAATGCTCCAATTTTACTCTCTGTTGTGAAAACATTTGTTATTTCTTTTGAAGTTGTTTCAATATATATGTTCATCTTTTCTAAACCTGTGCTTTTGGGAGTCCTTATTTCTGTGTTCTCTTTCGTTTTGCTTAGTATGTACCTACCGCGGAAATTCCCCTTGGGAAAAGGCCCATAATTGTAATCGGCACATGACTTAGGATATGTTCTGCACTGATTGTGGTTATTCGAAGTATGACATTTGAATAGTGCCATTACTCCATTCTACACGTTTCCCTGCGCTCTGCTTTGCTAAGTTCTCTGTGCGGCATACCAGCACATATTACTGGGAGTCTTTCGCTTGCTTCATATCGAACTTTCGTTGATATTTGCCAAGCTATTGCTGCAAGTACTTGGAAATACATACTCATATTTAATTATACCAATGTACCGCAACAAAGGTAGAAGGAATGCCACCGTATTCAACGAAGAAGGCACAAGTTGCTTCACTGGAACAACGACTACATGCAAATAAGTGTGAAGTCAAGCTTACGTAGCTCAGGTTAAGCCCAACCCGCAAGGTAATTATAGTTTTTACCATTTTATATTTGGAATTAACTGTTATCCTGCGAAATATAAATTTCCTTGCGCATGGAAATCGTCGAAAAATGGGAACCAGCAGTCGAATTAGCAGCAAATTCCACTACTGATAATGTAAGTTCCTGCAAATATCGATTTTTCGTGATCGATAGGAACATCAAAATATCATTTCTCGTTTCTAGTGGAGCGGATGCGTCCATCCTTCTGCTACTGCCAATATTGAATATAAACTCATTGCAGCAAACAATACTGAGAATCCCACTTACGACATCAAAACAGTTAACATTGGTTTAGGGCTACGGCGCTTATTTATGCCGAAACAACTAAAGAAATTTTAGTCACTGATTTCAAAAAGAAATTCATCTTGCTGATAGATCTCGGTAATACACGCCTTATCGATAGTGAAACTAAGCTTAGCAATACAGGCTAAATTTGAATCTACACTATATACTGTGTGTTTGTACATTGACTATTGTTGCGAAATTTTCATTCAGTTATCCGTTTCAGGTGCAATAATGAACAACTGGATACTTTTAGCTTTGGTTTCTGTTCGTCTGTTTGTCTGAGTTCCTATAACTTGAAAACTACCGGATATGTTTCTACCAAGCTTCATATTTAGAATTCACCTGTCCTTGGGTAGGTTTTAGGGTGAATGTACTATGTAAATCCCGGATTGGTTTTAGGTGTTTATACGAAAGTCGAACCAGTGATTTTACCAATCCACAAAATATAGATGGCCAACCTTATTGGAGAACGACCTGCCTTAATGGAAATGAATTCCTAAATCTTTTGTCCCGTGTGCACAACAAGGGAGCCGTTTTACAAGCTGCCATGTCATTGCAATGGTTTAACTAAAGAGCTATTTTACTCTTTTCGATAGAACAGATAATAAGGGAGGTTATCGTCAACGATTGGTCATGGGTCTTGAACTACAGTGCCACACCCCGTTTCAGATGAACAAACATATTATGTAACCGAGAAATAGTGAGAATTACGCCTAACTTCGAACCAGGAAATGTATCGTTCAATAAGCTCTGTGATAATCCATTCTCTCTCCACTTTGTTCAGCTTTATGTTACTGCCACGTGCTTCCGTTTAACATGATGTATTAAACCACAGGCATGTAACTTCGCATAAATTCATGAAGGAATCGTGAAATCGATTACCAGTTCCCACGCGAGGAACGAGTATATATATTCCTCGTCATCATTAATAATAATATTGTCAGCACCATGTCCAGATCTTTGAAACAGTCTATAAGTTTCCAGACTTGACAAATTCAACCTGGTTCCCTTCCCACGTTAAATTTAATGTAAAACATTATATCACGACCCGTGGTCGGTCTGTTCATTGCTTACTACGGCCACTGAGGGCCACCAAATTCAAAATGGCTGAAATTGAATTTCAGTTCATGCTCGAAATGGAATTATTCAAACGTAGAAGTCATAGTGGCTAGTCCGCTGCACCTAGTCTCGAAGAAAGATGGAACCCTACGCCCAAAACCGAATGATCAGACAATTCCGGATCGCTATCCGGTTTCCAGAATCGGAGACTTTCAGAACATTTTTCTTCAAAAGAAGATTTAATCAAGGCATAATTTCAGATTCATGGATCCGATGAAGTAAAATCATCATATCAATTGATAGCCTTAAAATATCCTGTTTGGTAGCAGAAGAAAATCCTATGGACGAGGGTTCAACTTTAACGAAAGGGAATACTTCCCCTGCTGCGGAACACTACAGTCGCGATCATAGTCGATGCAAAGTCACTAAACCCCAGAAATCAAAACATCGAAAGTGGTCGAGGTGTCAAAACATCTCGCAGTGGACGAACTGTGGATGGAGTCATGTAGGTAATCGCGTGATATGTGCATATTTTTATTCCATGACATTTTGCCCAGGCGACAAAAGTCGATTATTCCGTGACATGAGACAGTGATCTGTGGTCGTGAACTAGGAGCAATGGAGTTGATAATTTATGTGGTAACTATATTTAAAATAATAATAAATTGGTAACTGTTAAAATCGGTTGTTGTGTTGTAAGTTGTAACCCGTTACAAAGTTCTGTGCCAATTTTTTACACTTTTGAACCGCAGAATGAAAGTTTTATAAATTACAACCAACATTTTGAGAACCAAAAATGTGGCCTGGGATTGAGAGAGCTAAATAAAGTTCAGGAAACTCAATCGTCAAAAATCACCAATGTTTCGCCCCAGTGCGCCATGGGCTCATAGCTGGGCACCGCACCTTCGCAAGACACTGGCCAGCTAGCGACACCACTGCGAGCTATACATGTGACACGCACAATGCAGTGCCGACGTACTAGGAGACAATTACACCTCCACTTGCTATATATGCCCGCCCGGGCTAGCATGACCAAGAACATGGCTTCCGTTTCTGACACCAAACTGAGCAAAACTCTATTTCTGGACTTGTAACCACATTAAGAAGTGCATTGATGAATTGTCAGTTTATATCCCGTGCGATTGTAAATCATCGCTTGCAGATATTTTCCTCAGAGGTCGATTTATTCGTGAAGTGAACTACGGGAGTAGTTGGAACTGTCTAGTATGGGTATTTAAGGAAGTTGTGTTTTAAACAGTTATGCTTGAAATATTAATCAATCAATCAATCAATCAATCAATCAATCAATCAATCAATCAATCAATCAATCAATCAATCAATCAATCAATCAATCAATCAAATCTCCACTGATCTGCATTTAGGGCAGTCGCCCAGCTGGCAAATTTCCTATCTGTTCTTTCCCTAGTCTCGCCTCAAATAATTTCAAGGAATTTGGAAATGTATTAAACATCTCCGTTGGTAAATTATTTCAATCCGTGACTCCTCTTTCTATGAACAATTATTTGCCTCAATATGTTATCTTGAATTCCAACTTTATCTTCATATTGTGATCCTTCCTACTTTTAAAAACACCACTCAAAATTATTCGTCTACTAATGTCATTCCACGCCATCTCTCCACTGACAGCTTGGAACATACCACTTATTCGAGCATCTCGCCTCCTTCCTCGTAAGTCTTCTCAGCCCAAATTTTTTCAACATTTCCGTAACGCCACCCTTTTGTCGGAAATCATCCAGAACAAAAATAAAATAACGTATGACTTTTAGTGCCGGAAGTGTCCGAGGAGAAGTTCGGCTCGCTAAGTGCAGGTCTTTTGATTTGACCCCCGTAGGCGGCCTGCGCGTCGTGTTAAGGATGAAATGATGATGAAGACGTCACAAAAACCCAGCCACCGTGCCAGCGAAATTAATCATAAATTCCTCACCCTGCAGGGAATCGAACCCGGGACCTCTGTGGCCAAAGGCCAGCATGCTAACAATTTAGCCATGGAGCCGGAACATCCAGAACAATTCGACCTGCTTTCCTTTGGATTTGTTTCGGTTGTCGAATCAGTAATTTTGGTGAGGGGTCCCATGCACTTTAACCATACTCTAGTTGGGGTCTTACCATAGACTTATATGCCCTCTCCGTTACATTTTTACTACAATAGCTAAATACCCTCACAACCATGTGCACTGATGTGTACCTTTTATTTACAATTTTGACAATATATCAAATATCAGCTCTCATGAATTAGCTCAAGACACTTCCCACGAACACAACTGAATCAACAAGGTTAATCATCATTTCCAGCAAGCGCTCTACTCCAGATGGTGCGCCAGAGTCGGCCTAAATAAATAGTTGGGTCAAGGACACAAACTATTCTGAATTAGTAATTAAAGGATTTTGTCAGCGATGTGGAAACTTTAATCACCGTGCGAAAAACTGCCATTTTACAAAATCAAACTTGAGGTGCTAAGGCTGTAATAAACAAGGCCATAGTATTGTGCCCGTTTGCATCTCGTAGACCGTTTGCAAAATGGCGGCGTAGGAAGGTATGGCCCATGCGATCTATGAGAAACCATGAATTTATAGATAGTGCGACGTCCCGTGAGCAATCGTCTTACGTATGGTGAGGAAGGACCAACTGTAACAGAGGAGAAATAATTTCAAACGGGAAGAAGACTATCCTAGCTCAATTCAAGAAGGAGGAGAGTAAATTTCGAGTTCTACAGAAAAAGCTGATATATAAATTCTTATATACGGAGAACTTAATGTCGACCAAAGAAAATTTACATCCCAAAGAACAAGGAAAAGAATATCAAGTGAAGAGATATCATCGTAAAAATGGAAAATATAATGACAGATTCCTTCTCCAAAATGAATATCTTTGCTGCCTACAGAACTGAAATGATGTGTGCCTGCTAAAAATGCAAGATGGACCGAACTGGGGAAAGGTACATCCCAACCAGATGACAAGCACATGACGAGGAAGGCGATGTCCAACCTGATGTCCAGACCAGGATGAGGGAGGATGACCAGACCCGGATTCCAACCGCAGGTCTAACCACATCCGAGCATTGGATCGACAACTGGACCAGATATAACATCACACGAGCTAAGTCTTTACATTTTTTTAGTTGCGTAGTTTTTTTGATCTGCATGCGCACTCTAAGTTCGGCAGGTGCTGATTAGTTGGTAATATTAACCGTTTAATTAAGAATGCAAGTGGATTATACAAGTGAATTGTGAGATATTTAAGGCTATAATATAATATGGCAGTGTAGAATAGATTTTTATTACATTATATACGCGCTACCGCACTTGGTCAGAATAAGTAGAATGTGGCATGACTAAATGAATGAAGTGTTTGTATTAAGAGCTGATAGCAATGAGTTAACAGATATTGTGGAACTTCGATAGATCTCGTATAAATCTGCACAATGTTTACGTCACGTTTGGCACGCGCGTCAGATATGAATGTATTTGAGTTACGTACACTTTGCTCTGTAACATGAGGGCATTGAACTCTGTTTTGGGTTTGAATATACATGGTTATTGAAATGCATTTAATAGAAAAGCAATTCTGAGATACTTAGCGTAGCATTATAAGAGTAATCGGCGATATGTTTGTGGTAGAGATTATGCAAATGAAGTGATAGTTGTGTATTGAAATGAAGTTGTAATATAGTTACTCGACGGAACGTATTTGTGAATATTGAAACGTGGATGTTTATTTATGTGCTCCGGTGTGGATAAGAATGCTATTTGCTGAGGAAACGCTATGTTACATATATATGAGGTGAGATTTCGTGTCAAATGAAAAGAGTACGTGAAAGAGAGCACATCGCGTGGATGACCTAATTGAGGTAAGATTGATATGTACTATAATAGAATTGAGATTCGTGACAGAATCATATGACAGTTGTAGATGCTGTATGTTAAATACGAGAGTACGTTGATATATTATTTAACTATTTTCATGGCCAAATGTAATCATGATATTCCTTGATGCGGTAATGCATTTCCAAACATGAATGCATATTATTTTCATTCTGACTGACCATATGAACCCAGTAGCTTGCAAGGATGAGAAATACTATGTAATATGAGAAAGGGAAAGCACATTGAGCCCGAAATAGATGTGTGTGTGTGAATCAGAAACTGCGTACGTAGTTGGATAGATAATTTGTTGCTTTTGACACAGAGATTATTTGAATTGACGTTTCTTGAAAAATATAATGAATAGGTAAATGGTAGGCTAGGAGCCAGATGTCACATGCACTAGGGAAGTATTGCCTTAGCCCCAAAGCTGTTATTGAAGCGTATTTAAGAAGAAGGACCAAACAATATAAGTTCAAATTTATGAATGCAGAGTTATGAGAACAGATTTATGAGTTAAAAGTTAAGCTAGGGTTTATTTTCAGAGACATATATCCAAAGATATGCTCAAATTTATATTTACATTCTGACTAATCTATTTAGTTATTTCTGCGCTTCATTCCTGTAAACTAAACGTTTTATTAAGACGTAATTGATTTGAATGTGATGAGAATAAGTAATATAATTAAAATGACAGTATTTAAGTCAACCTAATGAAGTATTTCAATGGGGGATTGTGATTGCTCAGTGATCAATTGTGAATAGTAAGATTCATTTTGATCTCATTTCGGAATGTGAATGTTAACATGAACAGGGATATGAATCTCAACATGAATATGAGTATGAATATGTGTAAATAGCTTAACATTGCAATTACTTTTCTTTTACTTGAGCCAGCGCTGACTCTGAACTATTATTCAGGTATAATAACATAAAATACTACCCAAATTCACACTATTGTTTCGTAGGTCGATATTTTATTTAAATAAATATTATTATATTATTTTTCTAGAACGAATGTGTTATGAATTCTTTCTCTTACGCTTAGTTTATAAGTTAGTTGTTAAGTTGAGTAATTTATTGATTGAATTGTTGCATGGTAAGAATTTTTCGAGGTTTTCGGTAGTCGGTACTTTCTTAGGTGACTTAATTCTTCGGTGATACGTCTTCGGTGGACCGGTATTCTTCTGAACTCATGTAAAACGCAACTTAATGTAAAATCTCAGATTTTACTTGACTGATGGATACCCTGAGAAGAAATTGAGCCAATGGGAAAATAATTTGCTGACCATGCTTCCACGGGGCACATTATTTAAATGGCGCCCAACGTGGGGCTCGAAAAGAAAGGTATCGAGCAAAGAAGAGACCTACCAATGCATTATTTAATTGCCGCTCACACCAGGAGTGAGAAGAGAAAGACACCCGGGGACTCAGAAAGAAAAAGGGTGAAAACTCACATTATTTATCTGCCGACTGAACTTGGGATAAGACAAGAATGGAGAGTAGGCCTACCAATTAATTTTGTTAATTAACAACCCGACCTAAGACTTGAAGAGAATGACACCGTGGGAACGGAATGTTAAAGCGAATTGTGGACCATGAGCAGTTAATTTTGCACCTCTAGGCGAAACTTATTTGATTATTGCATGTTGAAATGAATAAATGTTGTGACGAGAAGGATTCCCAAGAGTGTAGTAATGAGAGGACGCATGATGGGAACTGTATGAGGAAAGGAAGATGGAATATGGATGAAGATACAATTTTAGCAGTAGGAATAGGTGATGCTAAAGAATTACTGTTATTTATCAGATGATTTCTTTCTTCTCATAACAATGATGTATGTTAGGTTAATTTTTAAGTCTATTTTAAACTGACACTGAGTTGATTTTGACTATGGTGAAAGCTGATCAACATCTAAGTAGATATTGGATGCCGCAGAGCGGAAATTTAATTTTTTTCTTCTCTCGTAACCTATTCCGAAATGAAATCAAAATCATAAATCTGAACTCATGGTCCAGTTGTTGATGGTCTATCTGGTGGGATGGTGCCAATCTCCAGGAAGGTCCATCCATATTATTATTTACTGCAAACAAAAATTTGAAACCTGTGCATAAGGTGGAAACCTTGGACTATTTGAATCTAGTAGACTAAGGAATTGTTGTCTGTGTGGTATTATACGTTGACATTTTGTGAATTTAGAGATTTGTTAGGAAAATTATAGATTTTTTAGGTAAAAATAGAGAACTTGTTAGGAATCTAGAGAGATCATACCGAATATAATTGAGTTTAATAAAGATGGCAACACAGGGAAGAGTACAGATGAGAAGGGAGCAGGAAGAGGAAATGAAAAGAGCACAAGAAAGCAGGAAGGAACTCCATTATGGTTCCAAGAATATTTAAAAAACAGGAAGAAGAAAAAAGGAGGAGAAGCAAGAACGGATGATAAGGAGAGAATAGAGAAAGAAGAGAAGGAAAGAAGGCGAGCAGAAAAGGAACGGAAACAAGAAGAATGGCAACTGAAACAGAAGGAGTCTTTGGAGGAAATCGTTAGGAAAATAGAAAATGGACATAAAGGGATGATCGAAGAGTTAAAAAAGAAACAGGAAGAAGCGATGAAGAAAGTGCAAATATTCGATCAGAAATTTCTGAAGTCAAGAACGAAATTCAGAATATGCGGAATGGGTTGACCGAAACCATGGAAAATAAAGATAAAGAGATGCACGACGAAATAAATAAGATCAGAGCAGAAGTGACAGAAAATCGAAGCATCATTACGACGCGGATGGATGAAGAAATAGCTAAATTGACTGCTAATTTGGAGGAAATGAAAGGCAGTAATTAGAGAAAATGGGAAGAAGTAAACGAGATAAAGGATAAAGTAACGGAGAGCCATGAAATCATCAGAAAATTGGAGGAAGAGAAGATAAATGAAATAACAAGTGGCATGGAAGGATTAAATTTAAGGCAACAAAACTTAGATGAGAAATACGAGCAAGCTGCAAGCAAAGTAGCTGAGAAAATAGAGACGAATTGAAAGAAAAGATTGAGAGCAATAAAGCTGAGTCGGAACGAAAAATGGAGAAGACCGAAGAAGAGATGAAACAAATTAGAAAGGAAATACAGGAGATGAAGGTGGAAACGCAGTCAGCGAAATCTATGGCTTCAAACTCTAGCGACAGGCAAAGAGCACTTGAAGTACAAATAAGTGAGAGAGAAAATAAACCTTCAGGAATAAGTGACCCGAGTAGGAGAGATATTGAAATAATAAATGGAAGTAACCAGAGTGAGGGAGCTCCAATAATCAATACGAGTATCATCAAGAACTACGATGATCGCCCGAAACATTTCGACGGTTCGGCCAAGACTTCCCCGAAGTAATTCCTTAGGGACATAGAAGAGTACTTTAGAGAGGAGAAAATTCAAGAGGACAAGAAACTGCGGATCATTGAGAAACATCTGGATGGGAACCCGAACATTTGGTTCCAGGCGTTCAAGTATAGTTTTCACAACTACGATGAGTTCAAGGTAGCCTTATTGAGAAAGTTCTGGGACCCTGAAATTCAGCAGCAGCTGAGATTAGAGCTGTATTCGAGGACGTTCTCGACTGCTGGCCAAACACGATACAGCGACTACTTTTCCTACCATTTTCATCGATTTCAGGACCTAAATTTTGCGCCGAGTGTACTTGAGGCAATTAAGACCATCCAAAGGCAGTTTCCACTCGAAGTACAGAGATTATTAGCGGCCTCAGACATACAAACTGCCATTGATATGAAAAAACGATTGAGGCAGATCGACCTAACATCAGCGTGCCTAATGGAAAGGAATCCGATGAATCTTAGGCAAAACGAGGCGATTAATGCAATTAGTCCTGAAATTGCCAACCGCCGAGTAGATAAGGTTGACGAGCCTATGGCAGGAAATCGTACTAAAGCCCAGGACAAGGAACCGAGGAGATGATGTTGAGAGTGCAGCGGGGATCAACCTGGAATATGTGGGTAAAAAGGCAATAGAAACAGCCTACAGTACAGGAATAACACCCGTTACAACACGAGCAGGAGTCAACCATACTACAGGAACAGGAGGCGGTACAATGGGAGACGAGGACTAGGCCAATACAATCAGAATGAAGAAAATATACGTCATCTACAAGAGCTCAGGGAGCAAAGACAAAACAGAAGCCGATGGGAGGAAGCTATCAAAGATAAGGACATAAATGCCGACCTCAAAGGGACAGAAAGTCTCGAGCTCCAAAATTACACGCGTAGAAGACAAGAAGAAGGGTGGAAAGAGCCCAATATCCGAAGGAATACGGACAACTCCGAGCCTTTGGAGAGAAAAAAAAACGCCGATGGCAAATTAATGAATCAGGAGATTGAAAATGATGAAGCATTGGAGAACTTTGTCACAATTCGCAGTTGGGTAGTAGCTAAAATCGATCACTGGGATATCCAGCCGGAAGACTTAATTCGAGAGGTGGTGGTGGTGGTGATTATTGTTTTAAGAGGAAGTACAACTGGGCAACCATCCTCTATATAACACTTATCAGAGAGAAAAATGGAAAGGGTCCGACACTTCGAAAAATGAAGGTATCGGTCAAAGAAAAACAAGGCCACGAAGGGCGTGAAAATGAAAGACCCCTAGCCGTCGCAAACCTAATAGCGTCGGGGTCGGAAAAGAACAAGAGTTGACCAAGAGAAGGCGGATAGGATAGAAGAAAGTGAGGAGCCCGGCACAAGTAATTGGAAGCAATGCCAGGTCTCAGCTAAGAGCCCCATGGACGCCAACCCACGCTCCTAAGTTCAGAGCCCCTGAGGCCCCTTTTAGTCGCCTCTTACGACAGGCAGGGGATACCGTGGGTGTTATTCTGCCGCCCCCACCCACAGGGGGATTACCAGTCATGGTAGTGAGGGTGGCTGACATCAGGCTATACTGTTTAGTGGACTCTGGAGCCAGTATAAGTGCGATGTCACACACTTTATTTCAAGAATTGAGCTTGAAAATAGAGATACCGACCATACCCGTATCTGGGGTAAAAATTCGTAGCATCATACCGGATAAGTCGGTCGAGTGCAAGATGCAAGCTTACCTAAATATAAAGATCTGCAAACACGAATTCGAGAACCCGTTTATGGTGATGAAAAAAATAAAATACAACATTATATTTGGGATAGACTTCATGATAAGTTCGAGGATGACGATTGACATGGGAAGATGTGAGGTTCGATTCCCAATAGTAGAAAATGATGGAAATAGGATTGTGTAAACGATTTAACTCTATGACATGTTTGAATGGAATGAGTGTTTGAAGATCGAAGGAAAGGAAGTGGATTTATTGGACAGAGAGAGCTAATATGGCACGCCCACAAGATGACAGGTCATGCAGGCATAGACAAGGTCATTGGAACATTAATGGAGAAATTCACTTGGGTAGGACTGCGAAAATCAGTTAGAGATATAGTCAAGACATGCGACGTATGCCAGCGAGTAAAGCACAATAATTACATCTGCGGTCATAAACCAATCCCGATTATTCCATCCAAAGCACAGGAAATATATGCAGTAGATATATTTGCAAAATTGCCAACTGCAAGGAAAGGAAAGAAATATCTCCGAGTAGTTAATATATATTTTCAAAATATATTTCGTTGCAAGCCATCCAGAGAGCTATCACCAAACAAGTTTTACGTGGCCTGATCAATCAAACATTTCCTGAGATGGGAAAACCTGAGCGGATCCTCAGGTGGTGGTGGTGGTGATTTTTGTTTTATGAGGAAGTACAACGAGGTAATCATCCTCTCTGAACAAATAAGTGGAGAAGACATTTAAAATATAAAACAAAATGATTTATTCAAGAAAGGAATTTGGAAACGCAGTACAAAATAAAACAAAAAACATTAAACTAGGCCGAAAGGATTACTAACGTATCAAAAGGGAACGTACGTTCCCTGAGTAACAACACACTTGTATTTTACATACCCTTGATAAGTCCAATGTCGCACATAAAGCGGATGACGAGATCAGCAGTAGTCGCGTCATCGGCTAGTATGCGTTCGTGTGTTTCCTGCAGGCCGAGGCTCCGTCTTAGGCCAGAGAGATCGGCGCACTCTGTGAGCATGTGGGCCACGGAGAATTCGGCACCACAAGAACATACTGGGGGGTGGTGGTGGTGATTACTGTTTTAAGAGGAAGTACAACTACGCAACCATCCTCTATATAACACTAATCAGAGGGAAAGGTGGTGGTGGTGGTGATTATTGTTTTAAGAGGAAGTACAACTAGGCAACCATCCTCTAATTAACACTAATCAGAGGGAAAAATGGAAGGGAACCGGCACTTCGATAAATGAAGATATCGGCCAAAGGAAGACAAGGGCCACGAAGGGCGTGAAAATGAAAGACTCCCTAGCCCTCGCAAACCTAATAGCGTCGGGGTCGGAAAAGAACAAGAGTTGACCAAGGGAGGTCGGATAGGATAGATGAAAGTGAGGAGCCTGGTACAAGTAAGTGGAAGAAATGCCAGGACACAGCTGAGGGCCCCGTGGTCGCCAACCCAAGCTCCATAGTTCAGAGCCCCTGGGGCCCCATTTAGTCGCGTCTTACGACAGGCAGGGGATACCGTGGGTGTTATTCTACCGCCCCCACCCACAGGGGGGCATACTGGGGGGGTCTTCCCTCTTTAGGAGATAAGAGTGCGTGGATCGTAAATGACCTATCCTCAGCCTGCACAGTACTATGGCCTCTCTCCGTGAAGGTCGGAAAGAGGACCGCCACACGGTAGTTGTCTTCTTAATTGCTCTCAGCTTGTTGGGAGTTCGGATATCTAGCCACTCCGATTCCCAGAACGCCAAGATGGTTCGACGTAGCTGAGAACAAATATCCTTAGCGGGTACATTGACTGGTCTTGGAGGTAAAAGTGCAGCTTCCTTTGCTGCTTCATCCGAAAGTTCGTTTCCCGCAATCCCAACGTGGCTTGGAAGCCACGCGAAAGTAATTCTGGTGCTAGCATCGCCTAACCTGGCTAGAAGGTCATGTATCTGCAGCACCAGTGGGTGTTGCGAGAAACAGGTTTCAATAGACTGCAGAGAGCTTAACGAATCGGTACACAACAGAAAGTGGCTTCTTTCGTCACGCAGTGCAAACTGCAGAGCCTCTAAGATGGCGTAAAACTCTGCAGTATACATGCTACATACTTTAGGTGGTGGTGGTGGTGGTGATTATTGTTTTAAGAGGAAGTACAACTGGGCAACCATCCTCTATATAACACTTTCAGAGGGAAAACTGGAAGGGATACGATACTTCGAAAAATGAAGGGTGGTGGTGGTGATTGTTGTTTTAAGAGGAAGTACAACTGGGCAACCATCCTCTATATAACACTAACCAGAGGGAAAAATGGAAGGGGTCCGACACTTCGAAAAATGAAGATATCGGCCAAAGGAAGACAAGGGCCACGAAGGGCGTGAAAATGAAAGACTCCCTAGCCCTCGCAAACCTAATAGCGTCGGGGTCGGAAAAGAACAAGAGTTGACCAAGGGAGGTCGGATAGGATAGATGAAAGTGAGGAGTCTGGCACAAGTAAGTGGAAGCAATGCCAGGACTCAGCTGGGGGCCCCGTGGTACCCAACCCACGCTCCAAAATTCAGAGCCCCTGGGGCCCCTATTAGTCGCCTCTTACGACAGGCAGGGGATAACGTGGGTGTTACTCTAGCGCCCCCACCCACAGGGGGACTACATACTTTAGGGAGCGAGATCTTCGTACTCATATCATCAATGACAAAAGAGCAACCAACATTATCTCCGATTTTAGAACCATCCGTGATGATAAGTCTCGCAGCCGTATATTGGTGAACAAAGTCCTGGAAATACCTCCGATGAACGGAGGAATCCGTGTTCACCTTGGGTCCACGCAGCAGATCTAGACGTATATCCGGTCGCGGAACCAACCATGGAGGTAGCTCGCTAAGAGTTCATTCAAGACAACCACCGATATCAATATTCAAATCATGACACAAGCTATCAATCCGAAACCCAACCGGCCGTGTGGCATTCGGCCGGTCATCGCACCGCTGGTGGTATTGGGTGCGATAGATGCATTGATGGCTTGGATGTAGCGGCATTTCACGAATGTTGGCGTCGTACGTTAGGAGTAACTGCTGCCTCCTTATCCATAAAGGTGGAACTCACGCTTCAGCGAGCAGGCTGGGAATGGGGATAGTACGTCAAGCACCCGTTGCCAGCCTTACTCCACTATGGTGAATACTGTCTAAAAGGCTCAGCGTAGATTTTGATGCTGAGCCATAAGCCGCACTTCCACAGTCAATTCGGGAGAGGACCGTCGCCGTGTAAAATCGTAGTACCGCACGGTCAGCCCCCCACGTAGTGCCGCTGAGAAACTTAAGCATGTTAAGTCTCTTCATGCAGGCAACCTTTAACTGACGGATGTGGGGCTGCCACGTAAGTCTCTTATCCAAATGGAGACCCAGGAATTTGCAGGTGCCAACCACTGGTAAGACTCTGTTTCGCAAGCGGAGCTCTGGTTCCGGATGCACAGGCCGACGTCGACGGAAGTGTACAACTAAGGTTTTCGCTGCTGAAAATCGAAACCCATGTTGCAGGGCCCATCTGTCGACTCGGTTAATAGCTTGCTGTAGCTGTCTCTCTGCAAACGCCACCCTTCCGGAGCTGTAATGTAGAGCTAAGTCGTCTACATACAGCGATGGAACGACTGCGGGCCCAGCAGCTGCAACTATGCCGTTGATGGGGATTGCGAACAGCGTGACACTCAGTACCGATCCCTGAGGTACTCCATTTTCCTGAACGTAATATTGAGAAAATGCATTCCCTACTCGGACTCGAAAGAGGCGGAGGGACATGAAGTTCTCAATAAACGTTGGCAAATTTCCCCGAAATCCCCACTGGTGTAGAGTGGAAAGAATCCCATATCGCCAGGTACGGTCGTAAGCTTTCTCCAGGTCAAAAAAAACACGGCGACTAGGTGTTCCTTCCGGAGAAAGGCCTCCTGAATGGCGCTCTCCAGTCTGACCAGAAGATCAGTGGCAGACCGATGAGAGCGAGAACTACACTGGTAGATAGACAAGAGGCCCTCCCTTTCCATGGCCCACACAAGACGCCGGTTAAACATCCTTTCAAATAGCTTACAGAGGCCATTTGTAAGGCATATTGGCCTATAACTATCCAGAAGTTTTGGATATATACGGTGGTGGTGGTGATAATTGTTTTAAGAGGAAGTACAACTAGGCAACCATCCTCTATATAACACTAATCAGAGAGAAAATATGGAAGGGATCCGACACTACGAAAAATGAAGGTATCGGCCAAAGGAAGACAAGGGCCACGAAGGGCGTGAAAATGAAAGACTCCCTAGCCCTCGCAAACCTAATAGCGTCGGGGTCGGAAAAAAGCAAGAGTTGACCAAGGGAGGTCGGATAGGATAGGTGAAAGTGAGGAGCCTGGCACAAGTAAGTGGAAGCAATGCCAGGACTCAGCTAAGGGCCCCGTGGTTGCCAACCCACGCTCCAAAGTTCAGAGCCCCTGGGGCCCCTCTTAGTCGCCTCTTACGACAGGCAGAGGATACCGTGGGTGTTATTCTACCGCCCCCACCCACGGGGGGAATTGGATATATACCTGGCTTGGGAATTGGTATTACAATTCCCTCACGCCATTGAGATGGAAACACTCCCTCACTCCATATTCTGTTGAATAGGGTGAGGATATCCTTGAAATATCTGTCACTCAAATGCCTAAGCATTTGATTATGGATTTTGTCCGGTCCAGGAGCCGTATCTCCGCATAGCGCAAGTGCACTTCGCAACTCCCACTCCGTGAAGGCCACGTTGTAGTGGTGGTGATTATTGTTTTAAGGGGAAGTACAACTAGGCAACCATCCTCTATATAACACTAATCAGAGAAAAAAATGGAAGGGAACCGAAACTTCGAAAAATGAAGATATCGGACAAAGAAAGGCAAGGCCCACGAAGGGCGTGAAAATGAAAGACTCCCTAGCCCTCGCAAACCTAATAGTGTTGGGGTCGGAAAAGAACAAGAGTTGACCAAGAGAGGTCTGATAGGACAGATGAAAGTGAGGAGCCCGGCACAAGTAAGTGGAAGCAATGCCAGGACTCAGCTGAGGGCCCCGTGGTCGCCAACCCACGCCCCAAAGTCCAGAGCCCCTGGGGCCCACGTTGTAGGGATGCGAAGCACTAGAGGCAAAAGAGAGATAGTGGGCCTCTGCTTCGCGCTTAATTGGAAGAAATGCAGGGTAGTATCTCTTAGAGCTGGACGTATCTGCGAAATGTGACGCGATGTGGTCTGCAATGACTGAAGGAATCGTAACTATATCTCCATTAATGGAGATTCCGGGTACTGAGGGCATATTCTGTACTCCGACAATAGCGCGGAGTTTTGTCCACACTTGTGATGACGGAGTATGTGCCGTGATGGATGACACATACTTTTCCCACGTAGCTTTCTTACTTTCTCGAATCAAAAAACGGGCCTTCGCGCGCAGACGCTTAAATGCGATATGATTGACCATCGTAGGATTCCGACGATAATGCTTAAAAGCCCGTCGGCGATCACGTATGGCTGCTGCAATTTCGTCCGCCCACCATGGGACCTGTTTCTGGCGACGAATACCGGACGAGGAAGGAATTTTTTCCTCTGCAGCAGCGAAAATTCCAGTAATAATGGAAGAGACGTGGTCGTCAACAGACTCCGACATATCATCAGCCATCACTGCGCGTTTTGTAAATTCTGGCCAATTTGCCCGCCGAAGTAACCAGCGCTTGGGTACTTCGGACTGTCTTTGATTCAAGAGAGACAGAATTATCGGGAAGTGGTCACTATCACAGAGGTCGTCGTGAACTTGCCACCGTAGCAGGGGAACTAGCGCACGGCTACACAAAGTGACATCCAGGTGTGAGAATGTGCCATGCGCGCTACTGAAATGTGTCGGTTCCCCTGTATTGAGCACACAAAGATCAAATAGGTTGATCATTCGCTCGAGCTTCCTCCCCCTAGAACAGGAAGACGGAGAACCCCATAGTGTGTTATGGGCGTTCACATCCCCCCAGCATGAGGAAAGGAGGAGGCAACTGAGTGATCAAATCTTGTAGTGCATGCATATCAAGGTTATAATCCGGCGGAAAGTACACGTTGCAAACCGTTGTCATTAGTGGCAACGGAGTGCGAACTGCAACTGCATCTAGCTGAGTACGGAGCGGTACTTCTTCGCTGAATATGTCGGAGCGAACTAGGGTACAAACGCCCCCAGTTGCCGCGCCATCCACAGCTACTCTGTCTTTGGAGTAAAGACGATATCCTCTCATAGTCGTGTCGTGTCCAGGTCTCAAACGAGATTCCTGTAGACAGACTATGGAGGCCGCATAGACGGATATCAGTTGACGTAACTCAGCTAGGCGACAGTGGTAACTACTGCAGTTCCACTGCAGTAGTGCCATTGTGTAGATTGGTAGTGTTGCGAAATTAGGACAATTGCTTGCCCTTCTTTTTGTCAACTACCTGCCATTTTCCGCCGTTGTTGTCGGTATTTTCGTCACCATCCACGACAATGAGTGGTTCAGTCTCCATTGTCTCCTCAGAAGAAGGAGGCGCGGTGACTGAACCCTCCGCGGACGGTGATCTCATTGGTCTGGGACAGTGGGCCTTCTTCCTGGGAGAGCCTCTCGCTCTTGCCCGCCGTTTCTCTCTTTTTGGGAGGAGAGCCGGCAGAGCGCTTGCCGCATTTTTCTTCGGTGATCCTGTGGACCCCGACTGAGTTGGAGAAGGCTTCTTCTCCAATTTTTTGAGGGAGCTCTGTGGCTTCACCTTCTCCTCCTTTATGATCTGGGCATTGGAAGGAGGGCTGGACTATCCAGCCCTATTTTGGGAAGTCTTTCCCCCCGCCCTGTTGGGAGAGGACTTCCCAGCCGAACGTTCCTGGGAAGGGCCCTTCCCAGGCAAGGTCTACAGTAACGCTCTTTTCGGTGCTTCACATGCTGAATCTCCAGTTTCTTTAGTTACTGAATTTTGTTGCTGGCTTTGACTTTTCAATGCATTTTCAGTACCGGTGCTCTGTACAAAACTCTGTGGAGTGATCCGTACGTTTGCGACCTTTTCGCGAATGAGATGGAGAACTCCGGAGCAGCCATGGACTTGAACTTCCTCCAACGTCTGGATAAGATAGCTTATCCAGCGTTTTTATCTCCTGGATCTTCTTCTCCCGCTTGAATATGGGGCACTCCTTGGAGATTGGAGCATGCTTACCCGGGCAGTTGACGCACACAGGTGGTGGTGTGCATTCAACCCCAGCATGCTAGCACTTCCCACACATTTTGCAGGTCGTCGAACCTGTACATCGCAATGAGGTGTGGCCAAACTTTTGACAGTTATAACACCTCATTGGTGCCGGAATATACGGACGAACTGTCAGGCGATACATTGCTACCTTTATTCGTTCAGGTATGGTCTCAGCGTCGAAGGTAAGGATGAAAGCACCCGTATCGAGTAGCTTATCACCCACACGCCTCTTCCACCTCTTCAAGTCGGTTACACCCCGACGTGCTAGGTACCGGATCATTCTATCATCGGAAGACTTAACCAAATCCCTGTGGATTATAACTCCCTTGCAGGAGTTAAGGGTGCTTCTCGATTTTCACCTCTACCTTACCGAGTAACTTGGCTTTAAGTAGCCGTCTGGACTGTTCAGCCGTAGATGTCTTGATAAGTACGGATCCATCTCGGAGCTTGCGCATCTCGTCGACTTCACCAGCAACAATTTCTTCAATTGAATTGCTTATCATAAAAGGACATTCGTCAAGGAAACTTTTACCATCGACCCTGGATGCAACCGGGAATCGAGGAAGACGTTCGTCACTCATGTAGTCTACAGGAACTGGAGTACACCGCTTACGTTTTTTACCAATATTTGACGCTGTTTTTGCAGGGTGCCACCCTTTGTAAAAGAAGGAAGAGAAAGAGGTTCCGTCTTTTGCCCCACGAGTGCTCACGGAAATAAGAGGTCGACCTCCGGCAGAGCCAAGGAGATTTACCGGAGGCAAGGCTATATACGCCAGAGGGCGCCCGGTATCTGGAGGGGGTCGCTTGGAACTACTCTCCCAGTAGCCATGCATCACCTCGCCACGACCCGGAACTTGTGATTGGGGGAGGATAAAACCTCCGTACTAACGTATTTTTTAATTTTTTCTTTTTTCTTTTTTTAAATGTCTAACCTAATCTACGCGAGGCAGAGGGGGTGGCCAGACAGGAAGAGGAATGAAATTAAAGATTGTGAGAATAGAAGGGTAGAAATAGTGATGAAGAATAAAGAGCACAGACACCTCTCAAGCAACTCGGGGGACACGTTGTTAGTCTGGCCCTACCCCGAGGCCTATCCAGCATGGGTAACCCTGAGCTGGCACAGCCCTCGGGATGAACAAGCACACAAGCCCCCACACCGACTTCAGGGTCATGGTGTCCCTAGACGGGGAGAGCGGATCCTCATTGATAGAGGAACGCAATTTACCTCTGCTATATTCCGTGAACGGATGAAAAATGAGGGTATCAAACATACGTTATGTTCAGAGCGACATCCGGCAGCGAATCTCGTAGAGAGGTACATGATAGAAATTGCTAAATTCGGGAGAATATACCGCAGTCAACATCACTGCAAATGGGTAGGCATGCTAGACATCATAGAAGAGAGCTTGAACAACACCGTTAACCAGTCAATTGACCAGATTCCAAGGGTAGCCCATAAAAATGTTCACCCTCAGAGAACTTGGGACAGTACATTCACTACACAGTTAGAAAAGAAGCCAGATCCCCAAGAAATAACTGTAATGATCCAACAGATGCTGAAGAACCAATCGCAAAAACGGCTCAGAAGGGTACGGAATAAGAAATTCCATGTACCATTTAAACAAGGCGATCTAGTCCTAATTAAAACTGCTCCGATATCCAATGCACCAGCAAGAATATGTCCTAAGTTTCTACAGTTATACAATGGTCCATACAGAGTCGAACGTGTGCTTGGAAATAATGCATATGAGATAGTAAGCTTGAATGGTAAATACCGAAACATACACAACGACTGTAATATCAAGCATTACTTCCAAGAAAATGATGCTCCTAAATCAGAACATAAGAAACAACAAGGCCAAGAATCAATAAAGGACCTACCATCATAAAATTTGCCAGGAGAAATGATTAAACGGTTTTATATCGACTGAACAGAAAGAAGAAAAACAGCTGTTGTGTACGCAGTTATGAGAAAAGAAAACAAACTAGATCAACAATGACAGAATCGATATCAATCTACTAATCGAATAGCCAGTCTCGGAATGGGAAAGAATTCATAGGAGATGCAAAGTCACATTCGAGATTCGTGTTACAAAAGAGAAAATATATTGTGACCAATTTGTCCGTGGCGGAGGATATAATGTGCCCGTTCGCATCTCGTAGACCGTTTGCAAAATGGCGGCGTAGGAAGGTATGGCCCATGCGATCTATGAGATACTATGAATTTATAGAGAGTGCGATGTCATAGAAGGCCACACGTCTCGGAATGAACCAATTTGGAAGGCACTACGGGACAGTAGAGAGTCAAGGTGTTTTTTTAATATAGCAGCGAAGGGATTGTTAAAAAAATTACTTAAAAATTTGTATCGCAAGAGGGAAGACGCATCTGCCAAACGAGCTTCATATCGGAAGAATATATAAGAATTGAGAAGAAAATATCGAAGAATAAGGATTGTCGTTCAAAAAATGACGGAATAACTCACCAGCGGACGATATAAGAAGAGCCAAAAATTAAAAAATATAAGTAAAATACGGTGATCTTGATCTAGCAGGATCCCGTGAGCAATCGTCTTACGTTTGGTAAAGAAGGACCAACTGTAACAGAGGAGAAATAATTTCAAACGGGAAGAAGACTATCCTAGCTCAATTCAAGAAGGAGTGCCTCCATCATGCCGGGCTCAGCTCGCCGGTGAGCGAGAGTCTCAGAGGTAGACCATTCGCTTATCGGCTGTGCAGAAAATTTTGAAGGCAGGAATAGATGAAGGACTAGCGACAAATGAAAAGAAGCTAAAATAGGTTTATACATTTATTAAAAACTATCACTCTTCCAATAAACAATAAAAATTTACAAAATCTGGGACTAATTCTTGAAAATCTCTTCTCCTCGTGCTATCGTCTATAAGGAATCTTGATCAAATTAAAGCTCAACGAATGTCCTTGTCTGTAATAATAATAATAGGGATCATTAATTTACTATAAACTGGATTGAAAATCAAAATACTACCTGGTATCACTCTCTCCAATAATGATAATTAAATTGCTTAAATTAAAATATTCCTTCTGGATCTCACTTATTTCTACAAGAAAGTGATCATTTTCTTTCCCTTATTAAAATTACTGAAAATGTTTAATTCAAGAAATTGTGATTAATAAGTCTTCCTTAGACTTTCCCTTCATCAATCAATTCATTTTTATAATTATTAAGTGAATGAACTTCTCATAATTAATTCTTATTTGATCTCATATCAACCTATACGTTACTCGTTGTTATGCAATAAGTGACTGTACAATAACTAAAATTCAGCCTCGTGACATCAATCCACGGACGTTGCCTTCTCTTATTCAATTTATTTTAGTGTATTAGATCCTAATCTACCTTAAATTATAATAAAATCTTCTAAAGATTCATAATTCATCAAATCACGGACACGCGAAAATAACGTAAATCGGTCAAAATTTGACGCGCGCAGTGGAGAACATCATCATAAAACCATTCAAGAAAATTCACAAAACACAGAATATAATCAAATCACACATCACACATTCACACACAGGTACACGACAATATTACAATATTACACTGACTGACAGTGGCAATGCAACACCAAGGAGGAGTGGTTCGAAAGGGATGAAAGTTGGGGAAAAAAAGAGACGGCACGGATGAATAATTGATGTTTATTTCAAACCGATATGCAGCTTACACAATGCGCACGGCATCGACTCAGTAGGATGTAGGACCACCGCGAGCGGCGATGCACGCAGAAACACGTCGAGGTACAGAGTCAATAAGAGTGCGGATGGTGTCCTGAGGGATGGTACTCCATTCTCTGTCAACAATTTGCCACAGTTGGTCGTCCGTACGAGGCTGGGGCAGAGTTTGCAAACGGCGTCCAATGAGATCCCACACGTGTTCGATTGGTGAGAGATCCGGAGAGTATGCTGGCCACGGAAGCATCTGTACACCTCGTAGAGCCTGTTGGGAGATGCGAGCAGTGTGTGGGCGGGCATTATCCTGCTGAAACAGAGCATTGGGCAGCCCCTGAAGGTACGGGAGTGCCACCGGCCGCAGCACATGCTGCACGTAGCGGTGGGCATTTAACGTGCCTTGAATACGCACTAGAGGTGACGTGGAATCATACGCAATAGCGCCCCAAACCATGATGCCGCGTTGTCTAGCGGTAGGGCGCTCCACAGTTACTGCCGGATTTGGCCTTTCTCTACGCCGACGCCACACTCGTCTGCGGTGACTATCACTGACGGAACAGAAGCGTGACTCATCGGAGAACACGACGTTCCGTCATTCCCTCATCCAAGTCGCTCTAGCCCGGCACCATGCCAGGCGTGCACGTCTATGCTGTGGAGTCAATGGTAGTCTTCTGAGCGGACGCCGGGAGTGCAGGCCTCCTTCAACCAATCGACGGGAAATCGTTCTGGTCGAAATTGGAACAGCCAGGGTGTCTTGCACATGCTGAAGAATGGCGGTTGACGTGGCGTGCGGGGCTGCCACCGCTTGGCAGCGGATGCGCCGATCCTCGCGTGCTGACGTCACTCGGGCTGCGCCTGGACCCCTCGCACGTGCCACATGTCCCTGCGCCAACAATCTTCGCCACAGACGCTGCACCGTGGACACATCCCTATGGGTATCGGCTGCGATTTGACGAAGCGACCAACCTGCCCTTCTCAGCCCGATCACCATACCCCTCGTAAAGTCGTCTGTCTGCTGGAAATGCCTTCGTTGACGGCGGCCTGGCTTTCTTAGCTATACACGTGTCCTGTGGCACACGACAACACGTTCTACAATGGCTGTCGGCTGAGAAATCACGGTACGAATTGGGCCATTCGCCAACGCCGTGTCCCGTTTATCGTTCGCTACGTGCGCAGCACAGCTGCGCATTTCACATCATGAGCATACCTCAGTGACGTCAGTTTACCCTGCAATTGGCATAAAGTTCTGACCACTCCTTCTTGGTGTTGCATTTGCTCTGTCAGTCAGTGTATTTACACGAACACTAACACATTATTATTAATTTTTGGATTTATTCCAAATTAGGGAAATCATTCTCTAGATGACAATATCATGTATATTCCAGGTGTCGATCTAGGACTTGGTAGAGTTGAGGTTATCACTTTTATGCAGAAATTAATTATACAACGATGTTCAAGGGAATCCTTTAAACAGAAATCATTCAAAATAAGCAACTAAAATACCTACAGCAGAGCTCAAAATATTAGAATACGCGCTTACGGTACATGAGTTGCGGCATTTATTCTTATTCTCCTACTATATTGTGGCTCTCGTTTAATCTGCACTCAAGCTCGAAGAAATCAAGTCCAGTGACACATTTCTTCCAAAAATGACTCTAATGGATGCATAAATTATCACACGAAATATAATGTCCATCTGCAAGTCATAATCAAATTAATAGCACAGTAAAATGTACGTATAATTCATCATTACTCCGTCCGGAGGATTGCCATGTTCCAGGTCTACTTTACATAAAGTGAGCACACGATAATTCTTTCCAAGAACAAGCCAACATTAAACCCATGACCTTATTCAAATTTTATCCCGTAATTAGGTTTAATTATTTTTACTTATTATTATTATTATATTTATTGACCGTGCCTAATCACACTTTCAAAGCTATCGTACGAAATTATTCAGATGACTCTAAACGAACTAAAGTCCACAAAAATGTATAATCGTAAAATGAAATTTGACACTTAGAAAAACACTAGAACACTGTCCTAATCTGTCTCAATTAATTTTCAAACTATTTCAAAATCATTCAAGATTAACGCGGAGGTCATTCACTTTTATTTCTCCTGCCGTCTTAAATTTTTAGGACAGTTGAGGTCTCTCTCGATGACATTCACTCTTATCTCTAACCAATAGAACCGAATACACATTCATTCCAGAGCACAAACTACCTCCCACCGAGGAAAGAAGAATGAAAAGTCAAACTACTGCTAAACTAATAGAAAATCTAAATGAATAATGTAAGGCTACGTTTTACAGACATTTTACAGAAAGATAGAAAGATGAATTCTTAAAGAATACTCATGTGGCTGGTGTTAACTGGATTCTGGCTGATGACCTAGTACGTGGTCACATCACCTTCCACCGAACAAAGTCTTGCCCATGTCCGACGCCTTACATAATTAGTGACTCATGGAGGAGATGAAGGTGCACAGGAAACAGTAGGATTCATCGCGGAAAAGGATAGCCATCTTGAAGCGAACTCGAACCAACGACCTTCCTTCTTCTGAGTTCTCGTAGAAAAGCTGAAACTAATAAAAGTCTTAGCAATAGTCCAGGATACACACGCGATGTTTAATAATTTGGAGATGGACACTTATCTTATGACAGTCATAAATAAATCGTAGAGAAATTTTTCAAATGCGTGAATTGCAGTTTATTCAGTCCTCAGTGCCTTCTCTAATGCAAAGTCTCCCAGTAAAGCAAACGACGTCCAGTCTCGACCGTAGCTGCATTCAGAGTTACGCTCAAATCAAGTGTTCAGAAGTAAAAACCCTCTATAAAATTTCCTTTGGAATTACCATAAATTCACTGTCTTTAGACGGAGGTGTGCCTCTTGATTATATCTGATTGGTGGATCTGTTGCATTCCTGTGAAGGTTGTCATTTTTATTGGCTGCGCTAGTTTCACGTCACACGACGTTGCAATTATTGATAGATTATAATCACGCTGCCCGCCGATCACGTGGCACACACACACACATGTGTCTGAAGGACACCTAACAGGAATTTCACCCTGCTTCCTCATTCTCTTGGTAGGTTGGGAAAACCGGTTTGCAGGCGGCTTGTTCACGCTAGCACGGGAGTGTAAAATCTCACCCTCCTGGCGATCGAAATAATGTTTCAACTCACTGATGAAATAAATCATTCTCCCTTAATAAATTATTTCCACTTTTAAAGGGTACAGGAGGAGCGTAAATTTCGAGTTCTACAGAAAAAGCTGACATATGAATTCTTATATACGGAGAACTTAATGTCGACCAAAGAAAAATTTACATCCCAAGGAACAAGGAAAAGAATATCAAGTGAAGAGATATCATCGTAAAAATGGAATATATAATGACAGATGCCTCCTCCAAAATTAATATCTTTGCTGCCTACAGAACTGAAATGATGTGTGCCTGCTAAAAATGCAAGATGACCGAACTGGGGAAAGGTACATCCCAACCAGATGACCAGCACATGACGAGGAAGGCGATGTCCAACCTGATGTCCAGACCATGATGAGGGAGAATCTCAACCCTCCAGAAGGCGGTTCTGAACGGGAGGACGGAGGATGACCAGAGGTGGTGGTGGTGATTATTGTTTTAAGAGGAAGTACAACTAGGCAACCATCCTCTATATGACACTAATCAGAGGGAAAAATGGAAGGTATCCCACACTTCGAAAATGAAGATATGGTCAAAGAAAGACAAGGGCCACGAAGGGCGTGAAAATGAAAGACTCCCTAGCCCTCGCAACCCTAATAGCGTCGGGGTCAGAAAAGAACAAGAGTTGACCAAGATTGGTCGGATAGTATAGATGAAAGTGAGGATGGTGGTGATTATTGTTTTAAGAGGAAGTACAACTAGGCAACCATCCTCTATATAACACTAATCAGAGGGAAAAAAGGAAGGGATCCGACACTTCGAAAAATGAAGATATCGGTCAAAGAAAGACAAGGGCCACGAAGGGTGTGAAAATGAAAGACTCCCTAGCCCTCGCAAACCTAATAGCGTCGGGGTCGGTAAAGAACAAGAGTTGACCAAGAGAGGTCGCATAGGACAGATGAAAGTGAGGAGCCTGGCACAAGTAAGTGGAAGCAATGCCAGGACTCAGCTAAGGGCCCCGTGGTCGCCATCCCACGCTCCAAAGTTCAGAGCCCCTGAGGTGGTGGTGGTGATTATTGTTTTAAGAGGAAGTACAACTAGGCAACCATCCTCTATGTAACACTAATCAGAGAGAAAAAATGGAAGGGGTCCGACACTTCGAAAAATGAAGGTATCGGCCAAAGGAAGACAAGGGCCGCGAAGGGCATGAAAATGAAAGACTCCCTAGCCCTCGCAAACCTAATAGCGTCGGGGTCGGAAAAGAACAAGTGTTGACCAAGGGAGGTCGGATAGGATAGATGAAGGCGAGGAGCCTGTCACAAGTAAGTGGAAGCAATGACAGGACTCAGCTGAGGGCCCCGTGGTCGCCAACCCACGCTCCAAAGTTCAGAGCCCCTGAGGCCCCTTTTAGTCGCCTCTTACGACAGGCAGGGGATACCGTGGGTGCTATTCTACCGCCCCCACCCACAGGGTGATGAAAGTGAGGAGCCTGACACAAGAAAGTGGAAGCAATGCCAGGGCTCAGCTAAGGGCCCCGTGGTCGCCAACCCACGCTCCAAAGTTCAGAGCCCCTGGGGTGGTGGTGGTGATTATCGTTTTACGAGGAAGTACAACTAGGCAACCATCCTCTATATAACTCTAATCAGAGGAAAAAATGGAAGGGATCCGACACTTCGAAAAATGAAGATATCGGTCAAAGAAAGTCAAGGGCCACGAAGAGCGTGAAAATGAAAGACTCCCTAGCCCTCGCAAACCTAATAGCGTTGGGGTCGGAAAAGAACAAGAGTTGACCAAGAGAGGTCGGATAGGATAGATGAAAGTGAGGAGCCTGGCACAAGTAAGTGGAAGCAATGCCAGAACTCAGCTAAGGGCCCCGTGGTCGCCAACCCACGCTCCAAAGTTCAGAACCCCTGGGGCCCCTTTTTTCGCCTCTTACGACAGGCAGGGGATACCGTGGGTGTTATTCTACCGCCCCACCCACAGGGGTTGCAGACACTACCATCGTTCAAGTCAATTCGAAAAAACACCTAACCTAAGTCTTGAATATATTCAGCCGACACCCTAAACCTATCGTCGGGCCTACGTTGTATCTACACACCCTAACACTAACCTCTATGTACACACACCTTCCTAAACCTATCGTTGAGCGTAAACCTGGACGTCTTATCATCAATTTACTCCTACGATAACACGTGACATCCTAAATCTACTGTCGAGCCGAAACTAGGTTGTCTACGCTTTCTCTAGAATGTCAGGCGAAACCTGTAAACCTTGTCGAAACTATAGCATCCAATGAAGCGAATCTTGCCATTCCATAGAATGAACGCAAGTCGGGAAATGCAACTAAGTCCCTATCGTGTTAATAAACGTGAAATTGAAAATGAATAACGCATGGCGAGCAATCTACAACTCAAACATGATCTCGACTTACGCAATGAAGTTTGGAAAAATAATAATGACTTTCAGCACACGTCTAACATTACATGAATATCGCCAAAACAGTAATCATCCCCACCGCAAAAATCTACACTATAATTCCAGGGTAAGGCCCAAATTTCGCCTACCATCTCACTATTCCACACATCAATATCCATAAACTATCCAGTGAAGCGAAATTCAATGAACCTACACAGCCAAACTATCGCTTTAATAACGTCGAATATCTCATCCCACAATGTTTCCGATTTAATGATAAATTATCGTCTCATAATTTATGAAATTTACTGAATGGAAATTTGTTATAACAGTCAAATAACACCAACCGTGTATTCACAATGCTCTTCTACCCTTGAGGTCGCATACTATAATATTCATTATGCTGACTTTACACAAATCGTCACTTGGACATAACTGCCAAGAGCTACAATCTTCTACAGAAATTGTTTTACACTGGGAGATCTTAACTTGAAATCATAATGTGCGTCACTGAGCACTCATTTTGAACCAACCTTCACCCGGTCAGCTGTTCCGGATTGTTAGCGGAGTCTCACTACAGCCTGCCTCAGAAATATCACATTTAATATACAACCTGTCTCAAAAATTCTTCGCCTTCAACAAATAAAGCCTGTCCCAAAAATTCATCTTCATCGCCTCTCATCACGTTGGCATCACTCATTAAATACAGGCTTCCTCTGCCTTCAACATCTACACAACTACCTCGTATTCTCTCAACAAGTCATTCCGGCACAATCCATTTCTTCCTGTTTCGCAAATTTTTACCTCAATAATCCCGTGACGAACAACTTTAGAAGAATCCTTGTCATTTATTTTTACAACAACTTTTTGGACCTCAAGAATACAATAACACACCGTGATTTCCTATATCACCGACATACACGATGTCACAAAATTAACTTCCCACGAAAAAAACATAACTTTATCAGAACTCACTGGATTTCGAGACGATCGCAAATCTTACTGAACATATCTGTTAAATACACTTTTAACATAGACAAATTTTATCCCGCTGTAAATATTATTACTATTATTATTATTATTTTGAAATGAAATGAAATGAAATGTATGGCTTTTAGTGCCGAGATATCCCAGAAGGGGTTCGGCTCGCCAGGTGCAGGTCTTTCTATTTGACACCCGTATTCGACCTGTGCGTCGTGATGAGGATGAAATAATTATGAAGACAACACATACACCCAGCCCCCGTGCCATTGGAATTAACCAATTAAGGTTAAAATCCCCGACCCGGCCGGGAATCGAACCCAGGACCCTCTGAACTGAAGGCCAGTACGCTGACCGTTCAGACAACGAGTCGGACATTAGTATTATTATTTCGACAAAAAATTCTAAACTCAGACGATATTCGAAATTAAGGCATTCACCAGGACTACATTATCGTTCTTTACTCAGTTTGAACACTATCTCAAAGAATGTTAACATATTATTTAAACTTCGCATTTTATAGTTTCTCGACATGAATTTTATTGCCATGAAGAGTTTCACACGACGACCAGAAATGTGACACATTCACCCGATCATTATTAAATATTAATTCGACACACGCATTGAAAAATATATTGGGACAAACAAATTCTCTACTACAACATTAAAGAAAATATAGTCCCAGATCGGTAATCGGAGTCATCCTGGAGATTCCGGCCACATTTAGCCAGCTGCTCTCTTAGATTATTTAGCGTTTCATGCCTACAATAGATATCATCTTCTTATATATGTATAACTTAAACTACACAGATTTTACACTTGGTATCTATTAACACCGCAAATGACGCACTTCTTCGCGTTTAACATGCGACGAGCACCCTTCTCAACCTATGACTGCCACTGTTTTTCCAGGACTCCGCTTTCGTAACTCTAATGCTGTCCAGGTGTTTCAAATAGATAACAAAAACTCAGCCCTCACCGGCTAGCCTCCAGACTCCCTTTGACAAAAATGAAACACACACAATTTTAATACGGAGAGAGACTCAGCTACGTATTTTAAACATATTATCTAAGCCTTCACAGTTTCTATCGGCGGAAGCTCCGGAATATTTCTATCACCTTCCATTTCATTTCCTACTTGAACCATTGACACGAATAGCCTATATATGACAGGTTATTTTGAGAACTAAAACCCGCACATTCTAGCAGGCGAGCGACGTGGGTTTCACCTTCCAGACCTTCAGATAGCACTGAAAAAAGTAGGTGGAGGGGGTTTCTTTTATACCCTCTGCGAGGACGCCATCCTCACCATAAAGTTCGGTTGTGCAATCTGCTAATTCCACATCCACTGGACCAATTTTCTTGAAATTTATTCCATCATGGTGTTAATTTCATATTTTTCCCATACTTGCAACGGGTGTAATGAATTTATTTCTGACATGTCGTTTCGCGGTCTTTCTTCAGCAATTGGCCTTGACACGTGTCGCAAATTCGCGAGTAGGACGCCAACTTTCCTCCAGGCTTAACTGCATTTATATTTACAACAATTCATTAACATCAGTGTAAAAACATAGGATAAACGATCTATGTAATACATAGGGGGTAATGAGACTTTGTGATCACCCTGTACAGCTTTCCCCACACCTGTGCGAACTGCGTAGCACATGCGGATTTGGGCCTGTTTTACGGCCGGATGCCGTTCCTGATGGCAACCCTGTATGGAGGGATGTAATCACTAATGCGTGTTTCTGTGGTGGTTTGTTTTTTCTGAATATGAATAAGAGCGTGTTGGGTCATACACAAACACTCAGTCTCCGAGACGGAAAACTATCCCACCCGGCCGGGAATCAAATCCGGGAGCCAACGAGTCCGACATTTTAACGGTGGTGGTGGTGGTGATTATTGTTTTAAGAGGAAGTACAACTAGGCAACCATCCTCTATGTAACACTAATCAGAGGGAAAAATGGAAGGGATCCGACACTTCGAAAAATGAAGGTATCGGCCAAAGGAAGACAAGGGCCACGAAGGGCATGAAAATGAAAGACTCCCTAGCCCTCGCAAACCTAATAGCGTCGGGGTCGGAAAAGAACAAGAGTTGACCAAGGGAGGTCGGATAGGAAAGATGAAAGTGAGGAGCCTGGCACAAGTAAGTGGAAGGAATGCCAGGACTCAGCTGAGGGCCCCGTGGTCGCCAACCCACGCTCCAAAGTTCAGAGCCCCTGGGGATCGACATTTTAACGTTCGTATTAGATTCATTCATCCAGGACCAGAGGACCATGGTAGCTTAATGGACTGTTTGCAGCTTTAAATAACATTATATCTTATGTTTTATGTTTTATTACAGCATATCCACTTGCACACACTCTTAGCTTTAGCTTTCATATAAAATCACGAACAAAAAACAAGAAAACATAAATGCATGGATCAAACTTGGATAGTTTGCGCAGCGACGAATCATTCTTTTAATGATTAAATTAATTTTAAATGAGTAAATGCACCATACTGCGCCTCTGCGGTGTAGTGGTTAGTGTGATTAGCTGCCACCTCCGGAGGCCCGGTTTCGTTTTCCGGCTCTGTCACTAAATTTGAAATATTTAATTTAATTTAATTTCGCACAATGTGCATAATTAGAGGACATACTCTTAAGCATTTTCACAGAATTTTGTCAGAGATATTTCTCTGCGCTTACATGTCATTACGTGATATCTGCCACATGGGTTATCACAAAGTTTGCACACGCATAGTTCATCCGGTTGGTGGTATATGTCTCTCGTGCAGATACCGTGGTGAAAACCATGAACGGCAAAACGCGTCATGAAGTGTCTCAATGTGTAATTGGCTTTTATCCATTCTCTGTTGACCATAGCATCTGTAGCGAAAAATTCAGGAAATATTTCTTCTCTTTTTCCTTGCAGCTCACGGAGTAGACTCTGGTATGCTTCTGTTGATGGCAGGCATAGGTCGTATCTTAAATCCTCAATGTGGAAGGATTCTCTGGCGAGAACATATGCCAGACGTGAGGGTGTATACTTTGAAATACACAAGGCCTTCTTCAGGAATCTTGCTTTTAATTTTTCGATTTCCTTCAGATTCTTCTTTCTTAATTGGTCCCAAATTAAAGTCAAACCATATGTCACTATTGGAGTGATTTTTAACTTGAAAATTTTTAACGCGGTATTTAATGATAACTTCCGTAAATTCGGTAAACTGTTCAGAGTTGATAAAGCGGCGAAAACTCCCTCCCGAACACCCCCTGTGGGTGGGGGCGGTAGAATAACACCCACGGTATCCCCTGCCTGTCGTAAGAGGCGACTAAAAGGGGCCTCAGGGGTTCTGAACTTTGGACCGTGGGTTGGCGACCACGAGGCCCTCAGCTGAGTCCTGGCATTGCTTCCACTTACTTGTGCCAGGCTCCTCACTTTCATCTGTCCTATCCGACCTCCCTTGGTCAACTCTTGTTCTTTTCCGGCCCCGACGCTATTAGGTTTGCGAGGGCTAGGGAGTCTTTCATTTTCACGCCCTTCGTGGCCCTTGTCTTTCTTTGGCCGATACCTTCATTTTTCGAAGTGTTGGACCCCTTCCATTTTTTCTCTCTGATTAGCGTTATATAGAGGATGGTTGCCTAGTTGTACTTCCTCTTAAAACAATAATCACCACCATCCCTCCCGAACATGGATACTGTATACATTTCCATGAGTCTGTAATGTGATTCCCAAATATTTGTGATGTGTTACGATCGATAGTGCGTCTTTTTTATAAATTATAACATCGCTAGTTGCCGGTTTGCCTCCTTTCCTGAAAGTCATTGACACAGTTTTATTTTCATTTAATTGAAGTTCATTCTCAGTTGCCCATACTGTAAGTTTCTTGAAAGCCTCCTGGAGATTTAAATTTGGAATATGGGCCCACTCAGCCTCGGGAGATCAACTGAGTAGAGGGGTTAGATTACCAACTCAGTTATCCTCGAAGTTGTTTTCAGTGGTTTCCCATTTCTCCTCGAGGAAATACCGGGATGGTATCCAACTTAAGGCCACGGTCGCCTCCTTCCCCCTTGCCTATCACTTGCAACATTCCCATCATCCCCCCCCCCCCGCCCATAAAGGCCCCTGTTCAGCATAGCAGGTGAGGATGCCTGGGCGAGCTACTGGCCTTTCTCCCCTGTTGTATCCCCCGACCCAAAGTCGCATGCTCCAGGGTACTGCTTCTTAGGCGGTAGAAGTGGTACCTTTCGCTGACTCCGAAGGAAAACCAACCCTAGATGGTAAACAGATTAAGAAGGAAAGTAAATTGACCGTACAAATAGCACGCAATAGCCACTAAAGTGATTACCTTACTCGTTTGGAAACCCCACCCTCGCCTGCGGCAAACATCTCACTCGTAACGTAAAAGATCAGTTGCGTGAATAATTATTAATATATCACTACGTGCGTTCATAAAACAGAATCAAGGATGACTCTGGTCATGAAGAGGACGAATTTCTAATGCTGTCTAGGAAGTAAAATTTTTCAGGTCGCTTTGTAATTTGAGTGGTGCACTCTAATGTGGAGATAGTAAACATTAATTTCAACCTTCCTCGACATCGATATGAGAGAACACGTTCCTTACATCTCATTACTGTTTTGTAACTGTGGGAGAGCCATTAGCACTAGGTGCATTCTCTCATTAGTGAGGAGGTTGGTTCTAACAAGATAACTTGTTCTCCAACACTAGTACCGAGGCTATAACGCATGTGTGACAGAAGTTGTTTAACTTGAAGATAATGTTCCTCAATTAGCGATCCACACCTTCCCTTCATGACTACACTGTGTCTGTGCTTGGTCGAGGCTACGTCATGCAACAGTCCACTGAACTTACATCTGATCAAACTGTCTGTGTCCTTTCAGGTCTTTTCACAGCCTCTACAAAACTACACCAATTAGAGTGTCAATTCTCGTAGCCAGGGAATTTATTTTATTTACTTAATCTTACACGGAACATTCCAGGTTTTCCAAATGATATAGAATAAATAATATTCAGTAAATTTTTTCATTAAAGATAATAAATCAGATCAATCTTAAAACTAATAGAGGTTTCAATTGACCAGGTTAAACGCCATGAATTCCATATAAATGATGCCAATGAATCGAGATTGTGATGACCGTCTCATCATGTAAATATCTCGACAAGTGACATTTTTTTCGCCACATCACGAAAGGTTTTTGAACTGTATCCTTACGCCAAAGAAAAGCATAGTCACAGTCATTTTTTGATGGGTATAAGAATCAAGAAAATTATTTTCTGTCGCTGTCCGCGTCAGTCGACTGTGAGGTTGAAGACTCAAAGCGTACCGTTGGATGAATAATTTCTGCTTCGTTCCTCTGTCTTCTATCAATATTAGAATCCTGCGAGAGCTGCCTCCATCGGCAATGCAGTGGACTCCTTTGTAAACTTTTAGATTTTTGCGACGAAGAGCATTAACAGTCAGGTTTCTGATGATATTATGACGTTTGATTCTAAGCAGTTCTCCTTGAGGGGAACTCCCCAGCACATGTGGTACGGTTTCATACTCACTGCAGTGTCTGGTCGAACGCCCCGGCAGAGTACATACTTGTGCAACCATCGCGGTCATCTTCAATATCTTCTACCATTCCTAGAGGTGGTGGTGGTGATTATAGTTTTAATAGGAAGTACAACTAGGCAACCATCCTCTATATAACACTAATCAGAGAGAAAAATGGAAGGAGTCCGACACTTCGAAAAATTAAGGTATCGGCCAAAGGAAGACAAGGGTCAAGAAGGGCGTGAAAATGAAAGACTCCCTAGCCCTCGCAAACCTAATAGCGTCGGGGTCGGAAAAGAACAAGAGTTGACCAAGGAAGATCAGATAGGAAAGATGGAAGTGATGAGTCTGGCACAAGTAAGTGGAAGCAATGCCAGGACTCAGCTAAGGGCCCCGCGGTCGCCAATCCACGCTCCAAAGTTCAGAGCCCCTGGGGCCCCTTTTAGTCGCCTCTTACGACAGGCAGGGGATACCGTGGGTGTTATTCTACCGCCCCCACCCACAGGGGGACACCATTCCTAGGTGGTGGTGGTGATTATTGTTTTAAGAGGAAGTACAACTAGGCAACCATCCTCTATGTAACACTAATCAGAGGGAAGAAATGGAAGGGATCCGACACTTCGAAAAATGAAGGTATCGGCCCAAGAAAGACAATGGCCACGAAGGGCGTGAAAATGAAAGACTCCCTAGGCCCCCATACGTAATACCGTCGGGGTTCGAAAAGAACAAGAGTTGACCAAGGGAGGTCGGATAAGATAGATGAAAGTGAGGAGCCTGTCACAAGTAAGTAGAAGCAATGCCAGGGCTCAGCTGAGTGCCAACGCACGCTCCAAAGTTCAGAGCCCATGAAGCCCCTTTTAGTCGCCTCTTACGACAGACAGGGGATACCGTGTGTGTTATTCTACCGCCCGCACCCACAGGAGGGGACACCATTCCTAGAAAGTTAAACCATCCCTTGTGGCAACCCAAAAATTAGCAGAAGGAACTTGGGAAAATTACTCTACTCCTCTTTCTTTCTGTGGATAGTGCAGCTTCAAATTCGAGCGTTCTGAGTACATCTCGTAGTTATCTAACAGAAATTGTTGATGTCTCCGCATTTAGTTGAATTTCACTACGCAGCGAGTTTTTATTGCTGCGAAATTGCGAATAGCATATCCGTGCGAGTGTTTCACAGCTTCTGATAATCAGCTGTTGAAGGCATGCTTCCCATAGATCGTACTTGTTGGCGTGTCACTCGGAAGCTACGAACTTCTTTAAGAGTGCTTCTGATCATGTTATCAGCTTTTAACAGACCTTTTTCGTCACTCATGCCTTTTACTGCCGGGAGTGTCCGAAAATATATTCGGCTCACCTGTTACAGGTCGTTCTATTTGACGCCCATGGGCGACCTATATGCATTCCCCGTGTGCCAGGGGGCAGTAGAATAACCTCAACGGCTTCCGCTGCCTATCGTAAGATGTGATTAAATAGTTCTCCAGGGGCTCTTTACATGGGAATTTCGGTGGGTGACCTCAGGGCCCTTAGCTGAGTCCTGGCATTGCTCCCAATTGATAGTGCCAGCCTCTTTATTTTCATTTATCGTATCCGACCTCTCTTGATCAACTCGTGATCTTTACCAACCCTGACGCTATTAGAGCGGTGGTGGTGGTGGTGATTATTAATTTAAGATGTACAACTAGGCAACCATCCTCTATATAACACTAATCAGAGAGAAAAAATGGAAGGGGTCCGACTCTTTGATAAATGAAGGTATCGGCCAAAGGAAGACAAGGGCCACGAAGGGCATGAAAACGAAAGACATCCTAGCCCTCGCAAACCTAATAGCGTCGGGGTCGGAAAAGAACAAGAGTTGACCAAGAGAGGTCGGATACGAGAGATGAAAGTGAGGAGCCTGGTACAAGTAAGTGGAAGAAATGCCAGGACTCAGCTGAGGGCCCCGTGGTCGCCAATCCACGCTGCAAAATTCAGAGCCCCTGAGGCCCATTTTAGTCGCCTCTTACGACAGGCAGGTGATACTGTGGGTGTTATTCTACCGCCTCGGTGGTGGTGGTGATTATTGTTTTAAGAGGAAGTACAACTAGGCAACCATCCTCTATATAACACTAATCAGAGGGAAAAAATGGAAGGGGTCCGACACTTCGAAAAATGAAGATATCGGCCAAAGGAAGACAAGGGCCACGAAGGGCGTGAAAATGAAAGGCTCCCTAGCCCTCGCAAACCTAATAGCGTCGGGGTCGGAAAAGAACAAGAGTTGACCAAGAGAGGTCGGATAGGATAGATCAAAGTGAGGGGCCTGGCACAAGTAAGTGGAAGAAATGCCAGGACTCAGCTGAGGACCCCGTGGTCGCCAACCCACGCTCCAAAGTTCAGAGTCCCTGGGGCCCCTTTTAGTCGCCTCTTACGACAGGCAGGTGATACTGTGGGTGTTATTCTACCGCCCCCACCCACAGGGGGCCGCTATTAGGGCATTCGAGAACTAGCGAGTCTTTCACGCACTTCGTGGCCCTTTATATTTTCGAAGTGCGGATCGCTTCAATTTTTTCCCTCTGATTAGTGTTATATAGAGTATGGTTGCCCAGTTGTATCAACACCTACTGTAATCGGAACCAAGTATGTGTTTTGTAATTTTCGCAATGGTTGACGACAGTGCGCAACACTTTCTGAACTCTGGACCGTCATTCTGGAAGAAGTTACAATGTTTAACCAAGTGCGATCGTTTTTTTTAGAGTCGGTGTCTTTTCTTCCGCCTTACGTTCATAACTAGACACTAGATGGTACTAATACGGATACCAGCTGGCTACTGGTACTTTTACCTTCACTTTTGAAAGTCTTTGAAAAACGAGCAGCGGCCTGGAGAAGTTCCTAATTTTCGAATATCTTAGTGACAGTAGTGATGGTGACAATTATCATTGTGTTAATTCCGACGAGTATATGGCCTCTGACGTCACAGTTACCGTGGCCCATCTCTACCATATTGCTGTTGGAAAGAATGACTTTGCTTTACAGACGTCTCTTTTAGGAAATTGTATCGGAAAAGTATCTGAAAAGCTGCATTCGCTGCTAATGGAAGTGCTAATGTAAAAATATTGAGATTTCAGCTTTTTAAAAGCAAACACTTTGTAAATCTTACGAAATATGTGGTTGAACGAAATTTCCTTCTGAATATAAGAAGACGACCAAAATATAATGAAATATTGAAATTTTGGAAAATGTTATAAAATATGTAGATTTTACGAAACTCTTATGAAGAAAGAAAATTTTATAATATTTGAAACACTGTATAAAAATGTCACCAAAATGCTAAGCAATATGAGAATTTCTCCATTGGAATTGATTTCTATGTACTGCAAATCATAAAATTCAGTGTTTCCATAGCTCTATCAGCCGTGATTTGGAATATGACTTTTCTTTTCTTTGCCTGTCCCTACTCATGTCCTAAGGACCTTCAAGCTGAACATTCACAGTATTCCGCCGGAGACTATTTATTTTATCACCGTTCACTTCACAAAATATCGGAGTTCCTCGCTAAACTTCTCCCCGCTTAAGATATGCGTGGAGCGCATCAGACACACGTACACACACACACACACACACACACACACACACACACACACACACACACACTGGTTCCCCTAAGCTGTTTACAAATTCAGTCACAAATTCAAGTGGAATTACATTATTAAAATCCTTGCTTGCTCTCAAATCGGATTTTCTCGGGGAGGGTGTAAGACCACCTGCAGTGGGGCTTAGTGTTCTGTGGTTTGTGCGGTAACGAGAGGCTTGATGACCGTCGTGTTAAGAGGATCACCCTTCTAAGTCCCAGACACACTGTGTGGCTCCGCTCCTGACAAGTGTCCAGCTCCTTCTAAAAAAGAAGTCTTTAACAATGGAACAACATCCTTCTTGAGTCGATAGCTTTTTACTGAAATCTACTTGTTACTTTTAACAGGTGTTTCTGGATAATTCTTGTCAAC
Source organism: Anabrus simplex (assembly GCF_040414725.1). Lineage (NCBI taxonomy): Eukaryota > Metazoa > Arthropoda > Insecta > Orthoptera > Tettigoniidae > Anabrus > Anabrus simplex. The sequence continues at coordinate 444,183,812 of NC_090268.1, read as the reverse complement.
TTTAAGGTGATGCTATTATAGTACTACACACTTCCCTAACTTCCGCCAATGAGAGACAAGTGAATGTGGAAAGATAAGCTGTACTTCTTGTTATGTATTTTTGTGGTCAAAACTCTGGGATATTTATTTATGTTAGGAAGGAAGAAGTTTGGACTTAACTGGAACGAGGAAGGGAAAATTATTTGCAGCCCAAAGCACACGATAATATATTTTAAGAAATGAAAGTCGTATTGTCTAAAAGTCATCTGTTACAAGGGCTATAACGTAATAATTAAGCTATCAGTACTGCCTCAAAATGGTCAACATACCTAATTCCAAGAAAGTAACGTCCCCTATAGCGTAGGCTACATTTCATAAACACAAACGGGTACTAGTTACGTGACACATGCCAGCGTTATTGGGTACAGAGAAAACCTTACTTTAGAAATACAAGAGTGGTGGTGGTGATTATTGTTTTAAGAGGAAGTACAACTAGGCAACCATCCTCTATATAACACTAACCAGAGGGAAAAAATGGAAGGGATCCGACACTTCGAAAATGAAGATATCGACCAAAGTAAGACAAGGGCCACGTAGGGCGTGAAAATGAAAGACTCCCTAGCCCTCGCAAACCTAATAGCGTCGGGGTAGGAAAAGAACAAAAGTTGACCAAGTTAGGTCAGATAGGATAGATGAAAGTGTGGAGCCTGGCACAAGTAAGTGGAAGCAATGCCAGGACTCAGCTAAGGGCCCCGTGGTCTCCAACCCACGCTCCAATGTTCAGAGCCCCTGGGGCCCCTTTTAGTCGCCTCTTACGACAGGCAGGGGATACCGTGGGTGTTATTCTACCGCCCCCACCCACAGGGGGTATTATTGTTTTAAGAGGAAGTAAAGAAAGACAAGGGCCACCAAGGACGTAGAAAAGAAAGACTCCGTGGGTCTCGGAGACCTAATACAGTCCGCGTCGGAGAAGAACGACAGTTGGTCAAAGGAAGACGGACGGGATTGATGACAGTGAGGAGATTAGTACAAGTAATTAAAAGCAATGCCAAGACTCAGCTAAGGGCCTCGTGGTCGCCAACCCACGCTCCCTAATTAAAAGCCTTTACGGACCTCCTCAGTCGCCTCGTAGGACAGGCAGGGGGTAGCGTGCCACCGGCCTGACCTGCATGGTGAAACCAAATAGAAAACAACAGCTTGAACTGTTTAAGAAATTTAGGCGTTTCCAATCGTTAAACCACCAGCGTTTCGCCCCAGCTTAGCAGTGGGCTCAACAGTTGGAATGCCACACGCTTACAAGCCACCGTTAAATATCCCGACAAGCTATTTTTCAGGCGTTTCATGATACTATTTTCCAGGTGCCGTGAATTCGCTTCGTTGGTGGATTTTGTGCTTTGAAATAACCAGTGTCAATACAATATTTTGAGATGGTTTAGAACATAACCACAAAAATACAGTGCTGTTTAGCTCCAGCTTGTAGATCAGGATACAGTAGAAATAGTGAATAAAAGGCATTTTATCGACTCGCAAAGATAAATTTGGGAAATGGACAGGGTGTTTCAGCGTAAACGTAGTCATCTTTCGGCAAATAACCGTATTTATGATTTTTTCGAATAAGGTCATTTAGGGATATCTCGACACGCTAAGCAAAAACCTGTAATTTTGATCAGGCTTTATTTGCAAAATAGTTCAATTTTTACCTGGTGAATTTGTACACAGTTAGTGTATGTTTTCTATTATTTATGGCAAAAAATAACACTTCATATCATTGTAAATTAGAAAATAAATAAACGATGCAAAAATGTCCACTTCTCCCGCACTTAGAGAGAACCTGACACTAGGTAGGACCTCGGAACAGTTACACAGCTATTGTACACAGTGGGCACATATAAACTGTTCGTCGTTTCCATTTTCCACACACGTCTCGTGGAACCATTTCCTGCATTCCCCACTACACTGGACCCATGCCTCATTTCGGTTGTCGTCATAGAAATAGCCATCACATACTGCGCAGTAATTCTCCGAGCAATTACGACTGCTTGAGGAACTAATCCTGAGAAGTCACCATGGCGGATTCTTGCACTCTTCTTACACTTCCTTTTCCAGATAGAAGTCTTAATATCGGAACAGGAGATAACTCCTGCACTGAGCAACTCGGAGGTGTAAATGCAGGTGAGGCTTCATGTTCCTGTGATAATGTAGGACTACTGGCCTTAGCTTCTACAGCAATATCTTCTCCAACATGTACGTGATTTGAACCATTTTCGTCTTGCACAAGGTCGTATTCAAAAATGTCTTCTTGGAGGATATCGGGATTGTACGGATAAATGCCACATTTCCTAAATCCGCCGGTAAAATTTCCTGCTGTTGCCGATTTGTCCCAAGCCATCTTTAGAAGGTCTCCAAAATTATCTTTAGTGATCCCTTTTCCCGGGAGTGTCGAGATCTCCCACGCTTGTCATGACGACATCTCCCCGAGTTAAATTGGCAGGCAAGAGGTGGCAGCACTTACCACGCTGAATGATTGGCGATTTGGAAATGACATGGCCGCTTCTCCAAAACGTGCTTTGTGCGCCTAACCTCAAACATTGTCTTAAAAATATCGCATATCTACGTATTTCGTTATACAACCTACTCATTATCTTATAGTACGTTACTTTTCCATCACATATCACTTACATACTCACCTTCAACTATTCAGATGTCTTGTATTTATAGTGATAATCGTCTGCTACCAGGATCACAATGAGCACAACACCCTACGGCTCCAATACATGTAGTTACTAGTTCGACCTGTAGAGTACTGTGGTCACCAGTGGCGCTAAGCTTAAAAGTGTCGAGTTGTCCCTCATGTCGGGATCTCCCTAAGTTACCTTACATGTTTTTAAAATCAGACTATTGCATTTGGAACGACATGAGGTGGAAGTACGGCGAGTGTTTGGAAATGGACACATAATAAAATAGACTGACAATGAGCGTCTAGTGCTGAAGCCGGAAGCTGGTCAGTAGTCTTTACCTGGAACGGGAGATAATCCTTATTGAAAGGCTTCACCTTTCACTTTCGCTCCGCACACTCAGTCACTTCACACACAACAGTTGCACGTGGAAGAGGTTTGAACAGAGGGCTGCTGGTTAACACAACACACGATGACTGTTCCTTGGCTCGACTCTACCGCTCCGCATAGTGGACTACTTAAAAATGACAACTAAACAGCAACAATCAACAGTGTTAACCAGCAGGACAACACTCCTCAGGTGGTGGTGGTGGTGATTACTGTTTTAAGAGGAAGTACAACTAGGCAATCATTCTTTATATAACACTAATAAGAGAGAAAAAATGGAAGGAATCCGACACTTCGAAAAATGATGATATCAGCCAAAGAAAGACAAGGCCCACGAAGGGCGTGAAAATGAAAGACTCCCTAGCTCTCGGGAGCCTAATAGCGTCGGGGTCGGAAAATAGCAAGTGATGGTGGTGGTGATTATTGTTTTAAGAGGAAGTACAGCTGGGCAACCATCCTCTATACAACACTAATCAGAGAGAAAAAAGGAAGAGATCCGATACTTCCAAAAATGAAGGTATCGGCCAAAGGAAGCCAAGGGCCACAAAGGGCGTGAAAATAAAAGACACCCTAGATCTCCATACCATCGGGGTCGGAAATGAACAAGAGTCGGATAGGGTAGATGAAATTGAGGAACCTGGCAGAAGAAAGTGGAAGCAATGCCAGGACTCAGCTGTGGACCCCATGGTAACCAACCCGCGATACAAAGTTCTGATCCCCCTTTCAGTCACCTCTTACGACAAGCAGGGGATACGGTGAGTGTTATTCCACCGCCCCCACCCACAGGGAGAGACATGGGTAATGCTAAGAGTGCCGGTGTAATTTGAGCCTGTGTACGGTATGTTACTTTGTGGTTTTCTTTGTTCGTGGACCGTCTTATGCTTATTTTCATAATATGGTTTACTGTTGTGTGCCTTTATGTAAGAGCAAAAGCAGATCGGGAAATGGGATTTCATTTCATGAATTTCCTCTCAACGAACAACAACGTCAAGAATGGTTAAATATTATTTCAAAGAAGGATTTCTCGCCGAATTTCACTTCCAGATCATCAGTAGTTTGTAGTGTACACTTTCTGGAAAGTGCCTTTTGTCCCTTTTTAAAGGTAAGGCGTCTGAGACCCAGTGTTGTTCCTAGCGTTTTTCCCGCGAATCCACCACACAAGCTTCCTGCTGAAAAGCAGAATAGGCGTAGTATTCATGTCACCAATTACTCACAGAAGCAAGAAAAGAAAGCGTGATGATGGCTCTGAATCCACTGGCGTACTGGACGAGGATTTACGTGAAAATGAAATTCTGCTGACTGTCAGTTATTGTTCAGTAGGAACACAGACAACTTCTGACCTTGAGAGTAGGTTGTGTAAGGCGGGTAAGGAAAAAGCAAACCTTTGAATGAAATTGTGGCGGGCCAACATGAAGATAAAAGTGTTAGAGGACAGACTAAAGTTAGCACATAATAAGCTAGAACAATATCAGAATAAGTATTACGATTCTTTAACCTCCGTAATTGAAGCACAGCAAAATGAAGCCAATAACTCTGATCTCAAAGAATGCATTTTCTAGACATGCTGGAGAATTTTCTCTCCCAAAGGCTACAGATTTGCGAGAAACTATATGCTTGCCATACCGAGTAAATCCACACTTTCGCGCTATGTAGGAGATTTAAACTGTGAGACTGGAATAACACCCTTAATAAATGAGCGCCTCTTAGCTCAGAGCCAGCGCCTAAATGAAGCGGAGAGATTGTGTTCATTGGTAGTCGATGAAATGTCCATCAAGCAGCAGATGTTATACGACAAGAAACTCGACACCTTCTTTGGGCAGAAAGACACTTCATTCCATGTTGAGCAAATAAAAACCACTCAAGACGACTGTCATGGAAGTGAAAAGAGAAATTCAGTTACCCTGGCCAAGAACCTTCTCTGTTTTTTGATTTCTGGTGTGACTACTAAATATTACCAGCAGCATTCTTCTCCTCTAGGAGACTTTCAAGTACAGAGCTACATACTTTAACACTCACAACAATAAAGGAAGTTGAAGCTTGTGGCTTTTTCGAGTTGCGCATGTGAGTAACAATCATAAGACGAGTGTCAGCATGATGAGAAGACTGTCTTCTTCAAAAGAAATCAAACTGAAGGTCTGTCATCCTGTTGATAGTGAAAGGCCTCCTTTTCTTGCCTTCGATCAATGCCACATTCTAAAAAACGTAAGAAATTATTTACTTGAAAAATTTATTCTACCGCCCCCACCCACAGGGGGATGAGCCGTCTCACTTTGAATGAATGTGCGGCGCGCGAAAGATATTTTCTCGACTGAAGTAATAACAGCCCTAGAATGCTTAAAAGACCATTCATATCATAAAGATGCGCGCGATTTTGTCAATGCCGTTGCCACTATGAAATACATAATATCAATAAAGAAATGGTTTGATATACATGATGCTAGTAGCCCACATGTAGCAACATTGCAGCCGGACAAGATACATTTCTTCAGCTTGGATGACGAAAGATTGGAGTGGCTGGAAAATGATTTTCCCCAGTACCCGAAGGAACTTAAGACCGCCAGTGAGAAAGCCGGAAAGCAATTTCTGAGCAAGGAGACGTATGAGGCCATTCTGTTAACGACAGCATCAACAGTGGGTTGTGTCAAGTACCTTCTTCAGTCAGGATTTCATTTTGTACTGACCCGAGCATTTAACAGTGACTCTATAGAGATAGTTTTTAGCGCTCTGCGGCAAATGTCAGGCAGCAATGACATGCTGGATGCTAGAGCTGTCATTTTCAGTCTCAACCGAATTTTGGAAACGGGAATCTTAGTTATTCCTGCAAGCAGTAACGTGGAGGTGGAGTCTGGCACTGCTGTGATCGGAAATGCGGAAGTGAGAGTTCCAAACACGCCCTAAGATCAACGAAATGTAGTGCATTTACCAGATCAAGTTACGCGTATCCTAGAGGATCTGTACAAGTCCCCTGGTAAGTTACTTTGCAAATTGTAAATTGCTTTACGTCGCACCGACACAGATAGGTCTTATGGCGACGACGGGACAGGAAAGGGCTGGGAGTGGGAAGGAAGCGGCCGTGGCCTTAATTAAGGTACAGCCCCAGCATTTGCCTGGTGTGAAAATGGGAAACCACGGAAAACCATCTTCAGGGCTGCCGACAGTGGGGTTCGAACCTACTATCTGCCGAATACTGGATACTGGCCGCACTTAAGCGACTGCAGCTATCGAGCTCAGTGTGGTAAGTTACTTCTATACTTACGATAGCTAATGTTTAAATAATATAACTATTTCTTTATTGTTGATCTGAGGTACGGTACGATTTAAAACCCGAAAATTTTCTCTTTCAGATCTGGGCTACTCATCTACGAAGTTAGCATGCCTGTCGTATATAGCAGGTTTTGTTGTTCGAAAAAGCACTCCTTAAAATCAAGTGTGACTTCTGCTTGATTCTTTTGACAAGACCGACGTGTCCATCAGTGCTAATGGACTTGATGTCCGACTCGTTGGCTGAACGGTCAGCGTACTGGCCTTCGCTTCAGAGGGTCCCGGGTTCGATTCCCGGCCGGGTCGGGGATTTTAACCTTAATTGGTTAATTCCAATGGCAGGGGGGCTGGGTGTATGTGTTGTCTTCATCATCATTTCATCCTCATCACGACGCGCAGGTCACCTACGAGTGTCAAATAGAAAGACCTGCACCTGGCGAGCCGAACAGGTCCTGGGATATCCCGGCACTAAAAGCCATATGACATTTCATTTCAATGGACTTGATTTATAAAAGAGATGAAAACAGCAGGCTGCAGTACCCATCTGATTTGCTGCTGTGGATTTTGAAAGTTATTCATGATTTTGTATTGAAAGCACAAACCGTTTATGCATAAAAATCCTGGTGCGTCTACGTGTGACTATTTGTAGCCTGTTTTGCGGGATTCTCCCCAGTTCAGTTATCCTGAAATCGCACATTCACAGTTAATTAGTGAAGTTATTTGCGAGTGTGCTATTCCTGTATTTTTAAATAACATAGCCACATCATCAACAGAGATCTTTGAAAGACCGAAATACTTGAACTCAAAACCCTTAAAGAGAAAGGTATGTAGGTTTCAAACAGACAGGTGTTTGTATCTTTCCTCTGGTACCGTTGACGTTATTTTTTTACGGCTTTTTCCGCTGCGGAGAGACAGGCTCTTCACTGAATTATTTATTAAGATGTAAGGTGTGATTTAAATATGTTCACCGAGTGATTGGCTAAATATTTAAAAAGATATATATGTATATATAAATTACTTTACATGTGCTGTAATGAACAATCGTGTTTGAATGCCAGCGAAACAGCGCTCCGCGGTTAAAATGGGAACTAGGCCCAAATCGCTCATGTCGCTGTATTGGGAAGGCGTATTAGCGCAGCCATAGTAGAGGGCGATGGTTTATTATAATCCATCCAACGCATGAAATAGGTTATGTATACATTCTTTCGCTATTCCTTTATAAATCTATACGTGACATATACAGTAAGATCTACTGTGTATTTTCATAGACACATTTTTTAGTGATATATATAAGCTTATTTGCATTGTCTTAATGCATAGTTTATACATTACAGTGTAATTAAACTGTGTAACCCATCTATTTCACCACTTTCCTTTTTTGCAGACAGCGATTCATTTTCAAAATTAATACTTCCAACTCTGATAAAGTTAATTCTTCAGATGGAAAACAAACATGAAATGGCTGTGAACAATCCTATATATTCGTTAAAACACATATTACTCTAGTAAAGCTCATCATGAACTGCACTGGCAGGCATTATTGAAATCTTACGCACCGCAACCGATCTTGACAACTTTTCAGTACCCGACCCACGAACAAGTACATGTCCTCTCGTACACCAACCCGGACAATGTAATAGAATTATGGGAATGTAAAATCAAGAAGGTTTTAACCGACGAAACATCGCCTGAAATTAACTGTATTATATCTGACGTAACCTCGTTTTCCCTGGGTTCGATTGCTGGCAGGACCGGGGATTTTAACCTTCATTGGTTAATTCCAATAACCCGGGACTGGGTGTTTGTGCTGTTCCCAACTCCTGCAACTCTCACACCACACAACATTATCCTCCACTACCATAACACACAGTTACCTACACATGGCAAGGGTCTGCCTTACAAGGCGGCACTCGGCTAGAAATAGCCACACGAAATTGTCATTATTAGTGTAACTACTATTAAAAACCAAACCAAACCCCATGGCACTACAGCCTTTGAAGTGCCTTGGCCTACCAAGCGACCGCTGCTCAGCCCGTAGGCCTGCAGATTACGAGGTATCGTGTGGTCAGCACGACGAATCCTCCCGGCCGTCATTTTTGGATTTCTAGACCGAGGCCGCCTTCTCACCGTCAGATAGCTTCCCGGTTCTAATCACGTAGGCTGAGTGGATCTCGAACCAGCCCTCAGGTCCAGATAAAAATCCCTGACTGGGCGGGAATCGAAGCCGGGGCCTCCGGGTAAGAAGCAGGCACGCTACCCTTACACCACGGGGCCGGCAACAACTACTATTACCCCAGGAAAATATATATATATATATTGCTAGTTGCTTTACGTCGCACCGACTCAGATAGGTCTTATGGCGACGATGGGACAGGGAAGGGCTAAGAGTGGGAAGTGGTGGTGGTGGTGATTATTGTTTTAAGAGGAAGTACAACTAGGCAACCATCCTCTATTTAACACTAATCAGAGAGAAGAAACGGAAGGGGTCCGACACTTCGAAAAATGAGGATATCGGCCAAAGGAAGACAAGGGCCACGAAGGGCGTGAAAGTGAAAGACTCCCTAGCCCTCGCAAACCTAATAGCGTCGGGGTCTGAAAAGAACAAGAGTTGACCAAGGGAGGTCGGATAGGTGGTGGTGGTGGTGATTACTGTTTTTTGAGGAAGTACAACTAGGCAACCATCCTCTATATAACACTAATCAAAGGGAAAAAGTGGAAGGGATCCGACACTTTGAAAAATGAAGATATCGGCCAAAGGAAGACAAGGGCCACGAAGGGCGTGAAAATGAAAGACTCCCTAGCCCTCGCAAACCTAATAGCGTCGGGGTCGGAAAAGAACAAGAGTTGACCAAGGGAGGTCGGACAGGATAGATTAAAGTGAAGAGCCTGGCACGAGTAAGTGGAAGCAATGCCAGGACTCAGCTGAGGTGGTGATTATTGTTTTAAGAGGAAGTACAACTGGGCAACCATCCTCTATATAACACCAATCAGAGGGGAAAAATGGAAGGGATCCGACACTTCGAAAAACGAAGATATCGGCCAAAGACAAGGGCCACGAAGGGCATGAAAATGAAAGACTCCCTAGCCCTCGCAAGCCTAATAGCGTCGGGGTCGGAAAAGAACAAGAGTTGACCAAGGGAGGTCGGATAGGATAGATGAAAGTGAGGAGCCTGGCACAAGTAAGTGGAAGCAATGCCAGGACTCAGCTAAGGGCCCCGTGGTCGCCAACGCACGCTCCAAAGTTCAGAGCCCCTGAGGCCCCTTTTAGTCGCCTCTTACGACAGGCAGGGGATACCGTGGGTGTTATTCTACCGCCCCCACCCACAGGGGAGAGGTCGGATAGGATAGATGAAAGTGAGGAGCCTGGCACAAGTAAGTGGAAGCAATGCCAGGACTCAGCTGAGGGCCCCGTGGTCGCCAACCCACTCTCCAAAGTTCATAGGTCCTGGGGCCCTAGGAGTGGGAAGGAAGCGGCAGTGGCCTTAATTAAGGTACAGCCCCAGCATTTGCCTGGTGTGAAAATGGGAAACCACGGAAAACCATTTTCTGGGCTGCCGACAGTGGGGTTCGAACCTACTATCTCCCGAATACTGGATACTGGCCACACTTACGCGACTGCAGCTATCGAGCTCGGTAGGAAAATATTAGTCAGTAATTTTATGAACAGTAGATTGAATCCTAACTGCCCTGAACAAATACACGAAATTGAGGATTATTTTTCAGATATTTGGAAAGGAGAAAAAAGAGACACCTTTGGTTGCCAGTAATTTTATTTCAAGTACTCCAAATATAATGGAACTCTCTGAAGTGGACGTGAACGAAGCTCTTTCTACTGTTCGTCTCGATAGAGCACCCGTTCCGCGTAAAATGTCCGAGTTTTAAAACATCTAAAGGAAGGAAAATTTATCGCATTGTTCAGGGCTGCCATGATTCGATTCGGAACTGTGCCCGATGCTTTTATGATGGTGGTTGTGATTATTGTTTTAAGAGGAAGTACAACTAGGCAACCATCCTCTATATAACACTAATCAGAGAGAGAGAGACAAATGGAAGGGGTCCGATACTTCGAAAAATGAAGCTATCGGCCAAAGGAAGACAAGGGCCACGAAGGGCGTGAAAATTAAAGACACCGGCCGAGTTGGCCGTGCGCGTAGAGGCGCGCGGCTGTGAGCTTGCATCCGGGAGATAGTAGGTTCGAATCCCACTGTCGGCAGCCCTGAAAATGGTGTTCCGTGGTTTCCCATTTTCACACCAGGCAAATGCTGGGGCTGTACCTTAATTAAGGCCACGGCCGCTTCCTTCCAACTCCTAGGCCTTTCCTCTCCCATCGTCGCCATAAGACCTATCTGTGTCGGCGCGACGTAAAGCCCCTAGCAAAAAAAAATTAAAGACACTCTAGCCCTCGCAAACCTAATAGCATCGGGGTCGGAAAAGAACAAGTGTTGACCAAGAGAGGTCGGATAGGATAGATGAAAGTGAGGAGCCTGGCAGAAGTAAGTGGAAACAATGCCAGGACTCAGCTGAGGGCCCGTGGTCGCCAGCCCACGCTCACAAGTTCAGACCCCCCTGTGAGTGGGGGCGGTATAATAACACCCACGGTATTCCCTGCCTGTCGTAAGAGGCGACTAAAAGGGGCCCCATGGGCTCTGAACTTTGGAGCGTGGGTTGGCGGCCACGAGGCCTTAGCTGAGTCCTGGCATTGCTTCCACTTACTTGTGCCAGGCTCCTCACTTTAGTCTATCCTATTCGACCTCTCTTGGTCAACTCTTGTTCTTTTCCGACCCCGACGCTATTAGGTTTGCGAGGGCTAGGGTGTCTTTCATTTTCACGCCCTTCGTGGCCCTTGTCTTTCTTTGGCCGATATCTTCATTTTTCGAAGTGTCGGATCCCTTCCATTTTTCCCCTCTGATTAGTGTTATATAGAGGATGGTTGCCTAGTTGTACTTCCTCTTAAAACAATAATCACCACCACCACCAAGTTCAGAGCCACTGGGGCCCCTTTTAGTCACCTCTTACGACAGGCAGGGGATACCGTGGGTGTTATTCTACCGCCCCCACCCACAGGGGGAGATGCTTTTATGATTGGAAGAACATTTCCGATTTCGAAAGATGAGGACACTAATAACTTAATAAATAGGAGACCTGAAACGATTTTCTCTTTTATAAGAAGAATAATAGAACGTGTTCAAGACTAGAAGCATCGTAATTACACGAGTTTTTCATCCTCTCAGAGAGGATTAGCTCCACTTCCCAGTAACCACATAAACGAAACCTTGATCAATGGCTGTCTCAAAAAAGCAAGTCTATTAAAATGAAGAGCCTCAGTGGTTCAGACAGCAGCGCGTCGGCCTCTCACCGCTGGACACCGTGGTTCAAATCCCGGTCTCTCTACGTGAGACTTGTGCTGGACAAGGCGGAGGTGGTGGTGGTGGTGATTATTGTTTTAAGAGGAAGTACAACTAGGCAACCATCCTCTATATAACACTAATCAGAGGGAAAAATGGATGGAATACGACACTTCGAAAAATGAAGGTATCGGCCAAAGAAAGACAAGGGCCACGAAGGGCGTGAAAATGAAAGACTCCCTAGGCCTCCATCGTAATACCGTCGGGGTCGGAAAAGAACAAGAGTTGACCAAGGCAGGTCGGATAGGATAGATGAAAATGAACAGCCTGGCACAAGTAAGTGGAAGGAGTGCCAGGACTCAGCTAAGGTCCAATGGTCCCCAACCTACCCTCCAAAGTTCAGAGTCCCTGGGACCGTTTTAGTTGCCTCTTACGATAGGCAGGGTATACCGTGGGTGTTATTCTACCGCCCCCACCCGCAGTCGGAGATAAAGCGGAGGCTGGACAGGTTCTTCTCCGGATACTCCGGTTTTCCCTGTCATCTTTCATTCCAGCAACACTCTCCATTAACATTTCATAGCATTTATCAGTTATTAATAAAATCGCCTTGGGAGTGCCGACCCCATTATTATATCGTTCATTCATTACATCCCTGACCCCGTCAAAGACTGGAAAGCAGTTTGTAGGTTTTCATTTTCATTAAAATGAACTTATCCATTGCTTTTTTACATGTCACTAAAGCCTTTGATTCTACCGGCCACGATCATATCCACCGATCTCTGGCTTCTTGCGAAATAACTGGAAATTTAAGGACTTAAGTCGTAAGTCCCTAAGACGAGAACCGGATTCAAATCGAAATGGGTCTCAATAACTCAACAACCATCCTTCTAAAGAGAGGAGTTACTCAAGGCAGTCATATCCCCTTGTCCGTTTAATCTGACTATTGATAATGCGTTAGAAGTGCTTCCTGAGCATGATCTTTCTGATATTAACAGTTTTAGTGGTCGAGGGATTACACAAACTGTTTTGTTTAGCTTTCGCTGGTGATATTGCCCTGATAACAAGGGGCGAATCCAGTATCAGCAGACTTACCATCCAACTCTCTAGCATCAATTTTCCTAGGAATCAATCCAGTTAAAAGCAAATTAATTTGTACTAGCGTACCCCTGCGAGAATTCTAGCATGTGGAAATCCGCCTCTCCCACATCCGTATGAAGTGTTAATTTATTTCTGACTTAGAAACATACAATGTTTGATGTAGTATCATTGGTATTATGTACCATTTAACCGTAACTACACCGGTGTATTATGCATGCTTTATGCGTTAAAACAAACATGAGTCATTATTTCCGTACGAACATCAAACTGCACCAAACGAAGCATCGGTCAAATATTCGCGGATAGCCAATCACAGGTCGGAAAGTAAGGCGAACCACGGTTTTCTATATCCCCCTCCCCCAGTCCTCCCTCCTAACCTGTCTGGCTAAGTTTTGAAGCACTCACTACTTTACCGTACTGCTGATTACACTCAACACAACGCGATAGACAATGCCAAGCTCGGTCGTACAACTGCTACGACTTCAAAATATTTTGATTTTTTCTTTTTAGAATTTGCTTTACGTCGTACCGACACAGATAGGTCTTACGGCTACGATGGAATACGAAATACGCTGAAGTGGGAAGGAAAAGGCCTGGCCTTAATTTACAGCCCCAGCATTTCCCTGGTGTGAGAATGGGAGTGGTGGTGGTGGTGGTGATGATTATTATTATTTTAAGAGGAAGTACAACTAGGCAACCATCCTCTATATAACATTAATCAGAGAGAAAAATGGAAGGGGTCCGACACTTCGAAAAATGAAGTTATCGGCCAAAGGAAGACAAGGGCCACGAAGGGCGTGAAATTGAAAGACTCCCTAGCCCTCGCAAACCTAATAGTGTCGGGGTCGGAAAAGAACAAGAGTTGACCAAGGGAGGTCGGATAGGATAGATGAAAGTGAGGAGTGGTGGTGGTTATTGTTTTAAGAGGAAGTACAACTAGGCAACCATCCTCTATATAACACTAATCAGACGGAAAAATGGAAGGGATCCGACACTTCGAAAAATGAAGGTATCGGCCAAAGCAAGACAAGGGCCACGAAGGGCGTGAAATTGAAAGACTCCCTAGCCCTCGCAAACCTAATAGCGTCGGGGTCGGAGAAGAACAAGAGTTGACCAACGGAGGTCGGATAGGATAGATGGAAGTGAGGAGCATGGCACAAGTAAGTGGAAGCAATGCCAGGACTCAGTTAAGGGCCCGTGGTCGCCAACTCATGCTCCAAACTTTAGAGGCCCCTGAGGCCCCTCTTAGTCGCCTCTTACGACAGGCAGGGGATACCGTGGGTGTTATTCTACCGCCCCCACCCGCAGGGGATGTGAAAATGAGAAACTACGGTTTTGAAAATAAAATACAGTCCGTGTCCCTGAGGGATAATATATGTTTATATTTTTAAAAGAACTTTTAGAATCGGTCCAGTGGTTTCTGAGATGACCCTCTAGATATACACAAACTCATAAAATATCGCACTCTCTGTTACATTAGTATAGATGAATTACATAAATAAATATATTTTCCTTGGATTTTCAAGAAATGGAAGATATTTCCTGTTCTATGGAGACGATTTGGTAGATATTGGTACAAACCGCACTTTGTAACTCCTTCTGGTTTAAGAGCTTGAGTTTTGTGAAACATACACGTGGTATACCTTCTCCTGATGAAATCATCAGTATAGAAGGCTCCAGTATACTTTCATTAACATCTAATGAAGGACGTATTAAATACCTCACACTTCATTTCTGTGGTGAGAATGTATATGACGAGGCAACTCTAATTGCTGACGTAACGATACCTCTCCTTTGTTGAGCCGGATCAAAAGATATCCGTTATCAATCAGTATCCCTGGTTATCTGGCCCAGTCTTAAATACCCTCTTCAATGCTCTCCACTAAATAAAATCCAAAATAGCTTTCTGGAAGGTGTTAATAAGTTGTTAAAAGCACACTCAAAGAAATTATACGTCTCCCTCCGGATGGAATTACCTACGCTTCAAAGCACATGCGAGGCTTAGGTCTTATTAGTGTGGTGCTGGTGGTGATTGTAATTTCAAGAGGAAGTACAACTAGGCAACTATCCTCAATATAACACCAATCAGAGAGAAAAAACGGAAGGGATGGTATACTTTGAAAAATGAAGGTAAGTGGAAGCAATGCCAGGACTCAGCTGAGGGCCCCGTGGTCGCCAACCCACGCTCCATAGTTCAGAGCCCCTGGGGCGGGCCACGAAGAGCGTTAAAATGAAAGATTCCCTAGGCCTCGGAAACCAATAGCGTCGGGGTAGGAAAAGAACAAGAGTTGACCAAGGCAGGTCGGATAGCATAGATGAAAATGAACAGTCTGGCACAAGTGGAAGCAATGCCAGGACTCAGCTAAGGGCCCCGTGGTCGCCAACCCAGGCTGCAAAGTTCAGAGCCCTCGGGGCCCCTTTTAGTCGCCTCTTTCGACAGGCAGGGGATACCGTGTGTGTTATTCTACCACCCCCAGCCGCAAGGGGATCTTCAATAGAACAGGCGCTTAAGTTTATACTGATCACCCTGAAGCAAACTTCTGGATAAGTAACATGAAAGGACTGTCAAACTGTGACTGGGCAAATGCTCTCAAAATGTTGTGAAGTATCTCGGTGGTTGGAGCAACTCCTGGCACAACCCGCTACCGTCATTCAGACTGTGGCTAGAACGAAACTCTTGGTCATGTGTTAGGATACTGCTGCAATGGAAAATTGCTCAGGAACACCTACTGTCACACAGTGAGGGCAACCTTCGCTTCTGCACTGAGAGATTTGTAGTGCAGTGTTTATGAAGAAGTTCACTTGTAACTGTTCGACGGGGTCCAACAGAAGAGCAGATATTGTTGTCATCCACCGGCAGACTAGAACAGCTGTTATTCTTGATACAACCAGGTAAAGAAGAGCATTTCCGAACCATGCATCCCATATCTAATTTTGAGACATAACATTCGTCCAGAAAACACGTCCGTGATGGGTTTGCTATTTTGAAGCCGAGACAGTGTACCTAAGCATACGTGGGAAATCTTGGAATCCAGTACACAACTTGGAAAAAAATCACAGCGGACAATTTAAAAGATTTGGTGATAATTTTAAAGCATCACTTACCACTCCAGTAGTATAATTGGACAGTTCGGCGGCCACCTCCACCTCAGGCTCCCAGTGGCCACCTCCACCTCCACCTCAGCCAGAGGCCTCCCAGTGGCCACCTCCACCTCCACCTCAGCCAGAGGCCTCCCAGATGCCTCCTCCACCTCCCGCGGGAAATTTGAATTTGTAAACAAAGCCACGTGCTTTTTGAGAGCTGTCATCGACAACAACGCATCGCAAACCTCAGTACTGCCATCTTGACGGGCCTAAACCTCAGTAGTGCCAACTTAACCTAACTAGCGCGAGGTAAACAAAGCCACGTGCTTTTTGACAACCACGTGCTTTTTGACAGATTTGTAAACAAAGCCACGTGCTTTTTGACAGCTGTCATCGACAACAACGCATCGCAAACCTCAGTACTACCATCTTGACGGGCCTAAACCCCAGTAGTGCCAACTTAACCTAACTAGCATGAGGTAAACAAAGCCACGTGTTTTTTGACAGCCACGTGCTTTTTGACAGATTTGTAAACAAAGCCACGTGCTTTTTGACAGACAACAACGCATCGCTAACCTCAGTACTGCCATCTTGACGGACCTAAACCTTAGTGGTACCAACTTAACCTCACTAGCGCTAGGTAAACAAAGCCACGTGCTTTTTGACAGCCACATGCTTTTTTGACAGCTGTCATCCGCCATCTTTAAACCACAAAGCACTGTGCTGCCCTCTATATCGCAGTAGCTGCAAAATTCGTCACCTGTCATCGGCAGTGCTACCATCTTGACGGGTCTAAACCTTAGTGCTACCAACTTAACCTCACTAGCGCGAGATAAACAAAGCTACGTGTTTTTTGACAGCTGTCATCCGCCATCTTTAATCCAGAGAGCACAGTGCTGCCCTCTTTAGCTACTTACCTTTGAAATGTGGTGGCGGATAATTTGAAAAATGCTTTTTTGACAGCAGCCATCTTTGTGCACCGTGCTGCCCTCTTTAGCTAGATACCTGTGGTGGCAGGCAATTCCACGTGACAGCAGCCATCTTTAATCAAGAGAGCGCCGTGCTGCCCTCTATGTGGTGGCGGCAAATTGAAAAATTCCACGTGCTCTTGTTTGGAAACAAACTCATGTGCTTTTTTTGACAGCTGTCATCTGCCATCTTTAATCAACAGAGCACAGTGCTGCACTCTTTAGCTAGATACCTTTGATATGTGGTGGCGGCAATTTGAAAAATTCTATGTGCTCTTGTTGGGAAACAAAGCCACGTGCTTTTTTGACAGCTGTCATCGGCCATCTTTAATCAATAGAGCACCGTGCTGCCCTCATGCGGGGCAATTTCGTCAGCTGTCATCCGCCATCTTTAATCCAGAGAGAACAGTGCTGCACTCTATGTGGTGGCGGCAAATTCCACGTGCTTTACAAACCCATGTGCTTTTCTGACAGCTGTCATCCGCCATCTTTAATCCAGAGAGAACAGTGCTGCACTCTATGTGGTGGCGGCAAATTCTACGTGCTTTACAAACCTATGCGCTTTTCTGTCATCCACCATCTTTAATCTAGAGAGAACAGTGCTGCACTCTATGTGGTGGTGGTAAATTCCACGTGCTCTTGTTTGGAAACAAATTCTACTCGCTCTTCAGCTGTCATCCACCATCTTTAATCAAGAGAGCACCGTGCTGCCCTCTTTGTGGTGGCGGATAATTTGAAAAAATTCTTTTCGACAAGCAGCCATCTTTAATCCAGAGGGAACAGTGCTGCCCCTCTTTAGCTACTTACCTTTGAGGCGGTTAATTTGAAAAATTCTTTTCGACAAGCAGCCATCTTTAATCCAGAGAGAACAGTGCTGCCCTCTTTAGCTACTTACCTTTGAGGCGGTTAATTTGAAAAAATTCTATTTAACAAGCTGCCATCTTTAATGAAAAGAGCATCGTGGTGCTATCTTGCGAGTAATATTTTACGTCACAGCTGTCATCCACCATCTTGCATTGCTAACCTTAGTGCTGCCCTCTTTAGCTACTTACCTTTGACGAGCTGTCACCTGCCATCTTGCATCGCAAACCTCAGTGCTGCACTCTATGTGGTGGCGGATAATTTGAAAAAATCTTTTTGACAAGCAGCCATCTTTAATCAACAGAGCACCGTGCTGCCATCTTTAGCTACCGCCATCTTACATCGCTTACCTCGCTGCTGCACTCTATGTGATGGCGGTTAATTCGAACAAGTTTAATCACGCATCGGGTAAGCTAGAGTAAGCACGTGCTGCAGTGATGACGTCATTGTGCATGTTTAAACCCGTTCGTTGACTAAAAGGTTTAGTCTTCGAGAAACAGTGATAGAGTGTAGAGTGCAAACATGACGAAAACATTAATAGTTGATGTGCAAGGCTTTAAAGTAAATGGAAACAAATTTGTGTTTAAAGAGGTGGCTGTGTTAGATTGCAGTGTGTTGTGGGCTCTAAAACGTGTTAGTTTAGTATTTAGTCCACCGTTCCCTTACTGTTTGCAAACAGATGAAGATAAAAAGCAGACTCAGTGGATTGAAAACAATTTAGGTTTGAAGTGGGAAGAAAAAGGAATACCTTATCGTTTTCTACCTTTAATGATGAATGCACATTTGTCAAGAGCAGATCTTGTTCTTTTAAAGGGTTGTGAAAAGAAAGAATGGTTGCGTGATTTTCTACCATCATCGTGTGAAGTTATCGACATGCATGAATTGGGGTGCCCATCATTTAAAACTCTTCCGAAAGAGCATAGCAGAGAAACAAGTAAACAGTCTTTACAACATGTAGGTATGCTCTTTGATTGGTTGTGTCGCAGTGCATGCCGGGAAGTGAACAACATATGTAAAGTGCAGTGTCGAAATAACCTTAGTGTAAAAGAAACATTTGTAGAGTAAAGACATCATGTCATTTCTAACAGATACTAAGTGTAACGCAGTTGAAAAGGCGATCGTAAAGTTTTATGCATGCAAAAAGAAACTAAACACTTTTACTGAAGAAGAGTTAAATGCATTACCAAAGGCATTTTTGGTTAATGTAGCTGCGAATGCTGTAAAGAAGATTTGGGAAAAGGTGCCTCGTGAGTGGACTCAAGATCCTGTTTTGTCAGAGCTTCAAACGTGTAGTTTACATCATGAACACGTGAGTTTAGCTAGAAGACCTTCTGTGAGACAGTGCCGTACATGTCAACTAATTAAACTGTATCACGGACCTAAATCTAACGAGTTGTCTTCGCTTATAAACACTTATCATGGCTGTGGAGAGAGTAAACAAGGAAAAGGTGAAGAAACGTGCTGGGAGAAAGATGAGGAAGCATGTTGGGCGTGGACTCATCAATAGAGTGATTGATCTTCTTTTCTTCGTGCTTCATCTCCCCTGCAGCCCTAGAACACATTCGCCTGATACGTAGTTACATGCTGCCTGCATAGAGTGTAGCTGTTAAAATCTGCTTCGTAAAGTTATGCTGTGTGTGTATGTGTTATTACCTAGTGCTTTAGCTGCTCAGAAGAATATAGCAGCACTTGTCGTTGTTGGTGCAATAAAACGAAAACTGAGTGTCAAAGACCGTAACATAAACAAAGGATAAAAATGTATGTATATAGTCTAAAATAAATATGAATTGTCAAAACATATTACAGGTGTTGTTTAATCCTACAGCATGTCCTAGTGACTTAGAAGAAAGGAAACGTAGAGGATTAAAAGAAAACACACACATAAGATTTAAAGTACATCCTCTTTATTAATCCATGAATTAAAGCTGTTATTAAAACCAAGCCATTTAACATACAGTTTATTACCACGACGTCGAATAACACGTTCAACTAAATAGTGATCAGGATATTTTGTTTTCTGCAGTTCTTCGATGTAGAATCCTCCTTCAATAGGCTGTCCTCTGAGATCGCGGAGTAAATACGTAACTGGATTAGTAAGCTTAACACTTCTGATTTGAAAAATTTCAGTGCTCCAGTTAGGTGTGTATCCTTTCGCAAAGATAGACTTGTGTTTGCTGATGCGAACGAAATCACCTTCTTTAAAGCGATGGCGACGTGGATCAGCTGTTTTGATTACAAGATGAATAGCATCTAGACGAGGTGTATTCTTTGTAACAAGACGTGGCTTTGTTCCGATAGTGCGATGAGGTGTATCGTTGTAGGTAGATAAAAGTCTAGGTAGCAGATCAATCCAACGATATGAACCTTGCGCTGTAAATTCTCGCCACATCATTGTTTTGAGTGTACGATTAAAGCGTTCTACAACACTCGCCTTGAGATTGCTGAACGTAGAGTAGTGTTGAATGCCAAGTAACTTGAGGTAAGAAGAAAAATCCTTGTTGTAAAACTCTTTACCTTGATCAGTTTGAAGAAGCCTTGGGCAGCGTTTCGATTCTTCAACAATATGTTTAAATGCTTCTTTAACTTGAGCTGCTGTTTTAGAACGCACGGGTTGTGCAAAAGCAAACTTTGAGTACACATCGATAACAGTAAGTAGATACTTATAGCCCTTATTACTAGAAGCATATGGAATCATTTCTACTAAGTCTGCTTGCCAGAGATCATCTTTTCCTCGTGTAATAACGCGTCTGCGACAGTAGGTGCGACGTGCTGGTTTATGTAACTCATGCGCGATGTTTACCTTTACAGGTGAGATCTTCTCTTGACGAGCCATTACAAAAATAATACCGGCATAACGTAGTTCTCTTTCTATTTCTAGAATTTCTGACCCGTGACCAGTGTGACCAGCCTCTTGCGATGCTCTTAAAAGTTGTAATCGTTCAACGAGTAAGTTTGGGTCATTCCAGTATCTTACATCGACATACGGCAACAAAGGCTTGTAGAAAACGTCTAGACTACGTGCAGTCGGAAACAGCTTAGAAATAAACTCACGATACTTGTAACTCTTATTCGCATTTACAGCTTCTGTTCTCTTGTAATTACGTCGTGTTGCATCGGTAGCAAAAAGTATTGCTTTATACTTTTTAAGATCATCTTGTAAAATTATATCCTTGTCAGGTATTCGTGAGAAAAGAAGTTCTAAGAGTCCTTTCGTAGGTTTATAGGTAACACCTTTTACAATGAGTTTGTTGCTATTAATCTTAACATTTGAATTTCCTATCCGGAAACAGTCATCTTCGTAGCGAATACCATAGGTAGTGTCAGTTTGTCCTGTAAAAAGTTTTTCTATATAAGGTGCAAAGAGAGATCCATAGGTATCTTGAATAAAAGTTCTAAACTGATTGCGATACTCTGGTGTAATCATAACCTCAGACAAAGATGGTAGATTTTGCGTCGATGTAGTAGGTGTTTCTGCAATAACATCTGTAGTTAAAAACTCAACACGCTTAGATGGTGATGCATCATTAAGTTCTTCTTCTTCTTCTTCTTCCTTATCTTCCTCTTCTTGATCTACATCCTGCTTCTTCTCTTCCGTATCTTCTTCATGCTTTTCTTCTTCATGCTTCTCTTTATGATATGATGTTTGCATAGAAGCAAAACTTGAAGTAGGCTGCGGTAATGAAGTAGAATTAAAAATTTCTTTGAGTGGTGTACTTAGCTGTGTTTTTAAAAATAAATCCGTGTCTGCTTGAATACGTTTAAGCTCTTTAAATTTCCGTCGAATATTGTTTCGAGCTTGGATGATATGTTTTGTGATCTCCTTGCTAGATGTTAACATGATGGTGGTTTTTAATCAAGTAGTTACTGTAATTCTGTGTTAATGCATATAAAATGATCGAAACCCATGCGATATCGTCCATGCTGTACATCACTTTCTTTATCAATAACTAAAAAGCTGTAACGGTGTAATGACCAACATTTAGCACACATACGTTTAAAGTCATCGAATGTCATATCAGTGTTAACATGATCGTTATACACATGTCGCATGTTGCGCTCATCTTGCCGAAAAAGCACAATAACATTTGCGTTGTCGCGTATCAACTGCTTGGGCACACGAGAATAGGTTTGGCACAAATAGATGCAATCAACATATTTATGTCGACCCATACTAAAGAATGCACGAATAACGTTTTGCTGTTCTGTTGCGACATCATCAAAGATCATTAGAGAATTAGGAAGCACATCGTCTGGTGATGGTACTTGCTCATGTGAATTAAATTTAAAATATCTTATTCCATCTTTAACTAGATCGTGCATTACAGTTTGTAGAATAGTATATAGCGGCTGATAGAGTGACTTTGCGAAAACGTAAATATTCTCGAAGCGTACACCATTTACAGAAGTAATAAGTGTGAGTAAAAGATTTGTTTTACCGCATCCCGACGGACCTGATATAATACATCGGACAGTAAAAGGAAACAACGTTCCATGACGTTTTCTTGTAGTTGTACTAGAACTAGGTAAGAGATGTGGTACAATGTCGGTAACAGGTAGCGTGTCTTGCTGCTTTATAATCTTCATGATAACTGAATCATAAAGTACGTAATAGTAATATATATATTAAACGAAACAAGAGGCAACGGTTAGTTTATGATTTGCTCTTGACTAGTAAAGTCGTGTCCAGCATGGTGAAACAACGATATCCAAACGACATGAAGAAGAAGAAGAAACTAAAAACTGTTGGATGGAAAGATGTTATAAAGGCTGCGCAAAAAGCTATTCGAGGGGAATACAATCCTCGTGTAGCTATTACTAAGGCGTTACGCGCAGCAAGAGCGAGAATTTCTCCAAAGTGCAGAGCAATATTTAGTAAACGTGCACGAATTATTCCTGTACCAAAACGAGGAAGATTTCTTCCTGCGCTGTTTGCTGGCTTAGCAGCTTTAGGGTCATTGCTAGGTGGTGCTAGTGCTGTAGCGAGAACTGTCAAAGCTGTAGAAGAAGCGAAACAACAGTTGAAAGAGAGTGAACGTCATAACAAGACGATGGAGGCAATTGCGTTACGAGGCAAAGGTGTGAACATGAAGCTAGCGCCATACAAGAAAGGGCTTGGTATCTACATTTCTCCAAAAAACGTCTACTGAATGCACTGCCATATCGAGCTCTAACGCATGATGAAGTTTTTACGTTTGCTAAACAACTAGGAATTCATTATTTTCGAGGAGTGTATATGCGCGATCAACTACCAGCACGTCCACGTGAACGTGAAAGTGCCGTAATTAACTTGGACGACAGTCGTGGACCTGGAACTCATTACGTTGCTTATGTAAAACGTAAATCTAAAGTATGGTATTTTGATAGCTATGGAGATTTACCTCCTCCTTTTGAGCTCATACGTTATTTCGGAAGCAGTGCAGACATTGTTTACAATAAAAACCGTGTGCAAAACTTTAATACACGCATGTGCGGACGATTATGTCTTATGTTCTTATATCAAACCCAGACAGTAGAGAAAGTGTATTAGTATCTACGTGATGACGAACAGTGAAAGAACGTTTGCTGTACGTGGAGAAGGACCTGAAACAACCATCTATTTTAATCCGCCAATCGATCTTGGTTATCAGCCGCATAGTCTTGGACTAGTATCGTTTGAAAGCTACAATAAAATCTATAATGTGCGTGATGGTTTAAACAAGTTCTATTACGATGAGTATGTGCTAACACTACCCTCAGGTAGTTATACAGTAGATGATATTCACGACTATATTGAAAGTACGTTAATTGATCAGTTTGGGGAAGATAGTTTTAGTAATCATAATTACAAGTTCTCAATCACTATAAGCAACATTACGCATAAATGTGTTATTGAATCATCATTTAAGATTGACTTCAAATCACAACCTGATTCGATTGGCCCACTGCTTGGATTTTCATCGAGGGAGCTCCTACCGAACGTACGTTACGAGTCTGATCAACCTATAAAACTCTTCGATGATTATAATGTGAACATTACTTGTAATATTATTACAGACTTGAATAGTAATCTACAACCTTCGCACGTCCTGCACGACTTTATTGTTACAGAGGAACGTGGATATACTATTTGTGAGAAACCAGCAGTAGTTCTTTATCATCCTGTGTCTGTAAAACACATTAGCAACATTACTCTTAGACTTGTAAATAAACATAATCAGCTTATTCATTTAGATCAGCACGCGTACGTAGCTTACAAACTACATCTTAAACCAGTATGAAAACCATCTATAAAACACGGTGTACATTCCGAAGACATACTACATGTGTGCAGAGACTCATCGAGTTAACAGATACCCATAAGCAGATACTCCAAGATTTAGGATATACACTACTACAACAGAATGGAAGAAATGCTAGACATTACGAATACAGTAGAAAGTCGTGAAGGTGTAGTACGAAGTGAGCTTCATTCCTATCAACCTTTTACGTTTGGATTAAATAACAATGATGAAATTCATTTTATTATTAATCAACAAGATGTTTACACCTTACCACACGAAAGCTACCTCTATATTGAAGGACGATTAGAAAAGTCTGATGGAAGTGGACCAAGCACTTCACAACTAAACAACCATGCTCTAGCTTTTCTCTTTTCTGAAGCGCGATATGAAGTAAATAATGTTGAAATAGATCGAACGAAGAATGTTGGTATTACAAGTGCAATGAAACTCTACCCTTCTTTCTGTGATGAAGAAAGTAATCTTTTGCGGATGGCTGGATGGTGTCCAAAAGCTAGTAACAACTGGATGATTAATGAGGATGGAACTTTTACGGGTATGTTATCACTGAAACATATTTTTGGATTCGCAGAAGACTTTACACGTATTATAATCAACGTAAAACAAGAGCTTATTCTAATCCGTGATCGAAGTGATTACAATTCTCTTAAAGCAGTAGAAACACCTGTAGAATCGAAAATAACACTGCATCGTATACTGTGGCGGATCCCACATGTAACCTTATATGATCGTGAAAAACTTCGATTGCTCAAGATTGTAGAAAATGATACACCATTACCTATACGTTTTAGAAGTTGGGAGCTGCATGAATATCCTGTGTTACCACCTACAAACAAGCATAGCTGGGCTGTTAAAACATCACGTTTTACTGAGAAGCCCTTGTACATTATTTTTGGATTTCAAACTAATCGTAAATTCAATCACGAAAAAGATAGCTCACTGTTTGATCACTGCAAATTAAGACACGTTAGACTATATCTCAATGGAATTACGTATCCCTACGAAAACATCGACATTAACTTTGAGAAAAATAAGTTTGGGATGCTCTATGACATGTTTTGTAAATTTCAATCATCGTATTATCAGAAAGAAGATCGTCCGCTATTTACACCTCAAGAATTTAAAAATAAAGCACCGATTGTAGTTATAGACTGCTCTTATCACGAAGAATCTATAAAAGAATCTCCAGTTGATATTCGTTTAGAATTTGAAACATCTGAAAACATTCCTGCTAACACAGCAGCCTATTGTCTTATTATTCATATGAGTGATGTTACTTACCATCCGCTAACGAATATTGTTACGAGACTATAAATAAGAATAGATCTTTTTCATTTTCATTAGTGTGTGCTTCGACATCGTACGCTATGGAACAAAACTGTAAATGTGCATGCTGTTTGCATGCTCATACGCAACATCTTATTTATGTTTCACGAGTGAGTGAGGCTATTAAGATGTTCTATAAACGTAGATCGTCGATGCCGAAACATCTTATTCAATACTTACCACCAGGATTTTTATATACGTACGCTGCCTCTTACGTGCATAATTTTTGGGACATCCTTCCTCCACACAGTAAGATGTCAATCGAAGTAGCTTTATGCAGAACTTGTGAACGACATTACAAGCATCGAGGAGAAAATGGTGATGATGATTGGGATGGACCAAATCCGAGGATTGAACACTGTACACAGTATATGAATGAACTTTCTCTAGTACTTCATGATGATGATGATGATTCCGAAAAGGAATAACAGCAGGGTAAGAAGTACATGATCTTCTCTGTAAAGCATAACATACTTAGTATAATATATTTCTAAATGCTTTGTTTAATTTGAATGTTGCAGGAGGCATTTCAGAAGCATACGTTGTTAAGAAGCACACCAACCTTGTCAGCAGCAAAAAAACGAACACTGTTGTAGTACATTTGTAAATAAATATTTGATCGCATTCAAAAATGTTGTACTTATTGCATTGCTTTACTCCGACTTACTCTTAAGAAAAACGATCAGGTCTAAACATGCACAATGACGTCATCACAACAGCACGTGCTTACTCTAGCTTTCCCCGATGCATGTTTAAACTTGTTCGAATTTACCGCTACCACATCCCTTTACATCGACTTACTCTTAAGAAAACGGACAAGTCTAAACATGTATGATGATGTCATCACAACAGCACGTGCTTACTCTAGCTTACCCGATGCGTGATTAAACTTGTTCGAATTAACCGCCATCACATAGAGTGCAGCAGCGAGGTAAGCGATGTAAGATGGCGGTAGCTAAAGATGGCAGCACGGTGCTCTGTTGATTAAAGATGGCTGCTTGTCAAAAAGATTTTTTCAAATTATCCGCCACCACATAGAGTGCAGCACTGAGGTTTGCGATGCAAGATGGCAGGTGACAGCTCGTCAAAGGTAAGTAGCTAAAGAGGGCAGCACTAAGGTTAGCAATGCAAGATGGTGGATGACAGCTGTGACGTAAAATATTACTCGCAAGATAGCACCACGATGCTCTTTTCATTAAAGATGGCAGCGAGAATTTTTCAAATTAACCGCCTCAAAGGTAAGTAGCTAAAGAGGGCAGCACTGTTCTCTCTGGATTAAAGATGGCTGCTTGTCGAAAAGAATTTTTCAAATTAACCGCCTCAAAGGTAAGTAGCTAAAGAGGGCAGCACTGTTCTCTCTGGATTAAAGATGGCTGCTTGTCGAAAAGAATTTTTTTCAAATTATCCGCCACCACAAAGAGGGCAGCACGGTGCTCTCTTGATTAAAGATGGTGGATGACAGCTGAAGAGCGAGTAGAATTTGTTTCCAAATAAGAGCACGTAGAATTTGCCGCCACCACATAGAGTGCAGCACTGTTCTCTCTAGATTAAAGATGGTGGATGACAGAAAAGCGCATAGGTTTGTAAAGCACGTAGAATTTGCCGCCACCGCATAGAGTGCAGCACTGTTCTCTCTAGATTAAAGATGGTGGATGACAGAAAAGCGCATAGGTTTGTAAAGCACGTGGAATTTGCCGCCACCACATAGAATGCAGCACTGTTCTCTCTGGATTAAAGATGGCGGATGACAGCTGTCAGAAAAGCACATGGGTTTGTAAAGCACGTGGAATTTACCGCCACCACATAGAGTGCAGCACTGTTCTCACTGGATTAAAGATGGCGGATGACAGCTGACGAAATTGCCCCGCATGAGGGCAGCACGGTGCTCTATTGATTAAAGATGGCCGATGACAGCTGTCAAAGAAGCACGTGGCTTTGTTTCCCAACAAGAGCACATAGAATTTTTCAAATTGCCGCCACCACATTTCAAAGGTATCTAGCTAAAGAGTGCAGCACTGTGCTCTGTTGATTAAAGATGGCAGATGACAGCTGTCAAAAAAAGCACATGAGTTTGTTTCCAAACAAGAGCACGTGGAATTTTTCAATTTGCCGCCACCACATAGAGGGCAGCACGGCGCTCTCTTGATTAAAGATGGCTGCTGTCACGTGGAATTGCCTGCCACCACAGGTATCTAGCTAAAGAGGGCAGCACGGTGCACAAAGATGGCTGCTGTCAAAAAAGCATTTTTCAAATTATCCGCCACCACATTTCAAAGGTAAGTAGCTAAAGAGGGCAGCACTGTGCTCTATGGATTAAAGATGGCGGATGACAGCTGTCAAAAAACACGTAGCTTTGTTTATCTCGCGCTAGTGAGGTTAAGTTGGTAGCACTAAGGTTTAGGCCCGCCAAGATGGCAGCACTGCCGACGACAGGTGACGAAAGAGGGCAGCACAGTGCTTTGTGGTTTAAAGATGGCGGATGACAGCTGTCAAAAAAGCATGTGGCTGTCAAAAAGCACGTGGCTTTGTTTACCTCGCGCTAGTGAGGTTAAGTTGGTACCACTAAGGTTTAGGTCCGTCAAGATGGCAGTAGTGAGGTTAGCGATGCGTTGTTGTCTGTCAAAAAGCACGTGGCTTTGTTTACAAATCTGTCAAAAAGCACGTGGCTGTCAAAAAACACGTGGCTTTGTTTACCTCATGCTAGTTAGGTTAAGTTGGCACTACTGGGGTTTAGGCCCGTCAAGATGGTAGTACTGAGGTTTGCGATGCGTTGTTGTCTGTCAAAAAGCACGTGGCTTTGTTTACAAATCTGTCAAAAAGCATGTGGTTGTCAAAAAGCACGTGGCTTTGTTTACCTCGCGCTAGTTAGGTTAAGTTGGCACTACTGAGGTTTAGGCCCGTCAAGATGGCAGTACTGAGGTTTGCGATGCGTTGTTGTCTGTCAAAAAGCACGTGGCTTTGTTTACAAATTCAAATTTCCCGCGGGAGTCGGAGGAGACCTCTGGGAGGCCTCTGGCTGAGGTGGAGGTGGAGGAGGCATCTAGGAGGCCTCTGGCTGAGGTGGAGGTGGAGGAGGCATCTGGGAGGCCTCTGGCTGAGGTGGAGGTGGAGGTGGCCACTGGGAGCCTGAGGTGGAGGTGGCCGCCGAAATGTCCAATTATACTACTCACTCCTACGTGATAAATCGTATAGTGTTTCCTATCTATAAAATGCTTGTAATATTTTCGGTTATCATCGTCTATATTCATATAAACCGTTTCAACCGCTTACAGCTGAACTATCGTTCCGCTCAAAGAGGTCGAGGTGTGTCCCTTTTCCCTCCATTTGCAAGAACAGCATCATTTCAAAGTGGCTTCTTTAGTCGTTCTGCTCGGTTGTGGAATGAACTCCCACCGCAGATAAAAGAACTACCTGCATAAAATTTCTGTAAAGACGTAAAACGGATGTATATATAACGAAACCCTCTGTACAAAACATAATTTATCTACTGTGAGAATGTTCAGTATGAGTGGGAGGATTGAGACGGTAAATGTGTATGAGTGAGCCGGCCTAGCTAAAATATATGTGGGGTTTCTAGAGAGAGAGAGAGAGAGAGAGACTCTGTGTGTGTGTGTGTGTGTGTGTGTGTGTGTGTGTGTGTGTGTGTGTGTGTGTGTGTGTGTGTGTGTGTGTCGAATGACTTGAATGTTGAACAGGTCTTGTGAGTATTACTGTATGTAAATATGCCTATGTAAATATTTTAACTGTATATAAGAACATCATGTAGAATGTAATTGTATATTTGTATATTATAATTTTAAGTGGTGATGGAGGCACTTTTGTGTATATGGGGCTATGCCCTTTCTCCATTCACCATCCCTAAATTGTAACTACAATTAGTGGAAAATAAATAATAATAGTAATATTGTAAAAGCGCAGGATCATTGTTGTTATTCACGGTTTCTGCACTGATGCATTTTGGAAATACTACTGAATCTATCGACATGGGGCTGACGTAATTGAGCGCCTTCAAATACCACCGGGCTAAGCCAGGATCGAACATGCCAAGTCGGGGTCAGAAGGCCAGCCGTCTGAGTCACTAAGCCCGGCTTTAGTAATATTTTTGAAGAGAGATTTTTTGTACAACTTGCTTTACGACGCACCGACACAGATAGGTCTTACGGCGACGATGGGATAGTAAAGGCCTAGGAGTGGGAAGGAATCGGCCGTGCCCTTATTTAAGGTACAGCCACAGCATTTGCGTGGAGCGAAAATGGAAAACGACGGAAAACCATCTTCAGGGTTGTCGACAGTGGGTGGTGCTGGGGGTGGTGATTACTGTTTTAAGATGAAGTACAACTAGGCAATCATCCTCTGTATAACACTAATAAGAGAGAAAAAATGGAAGGGGTCCGATACTTTTCAAAATATGGAGGTATCGGCCAAAGAAAGACAAGGGCCACGAAGGTCGTGAAAATGGACTCCGTAGTATTCACAACGTAATACGTCGGGATTGAAGAGAACAAGAGTTGATCATGGGAGTTCGGATAGGATAGATGAAAGTGAGGAGCCTGGCACAAGTAATTGAAAGCAATGCCATGACTCAGCTGAGGGCCCCGTGGTAGTTAACCCACGCTTCGGAGTTCAGGGCCCCTGGGGTCCCTCTTAGTCGCCTCTTACGACAGGCTGGGGATACCGTGTGTGTTATTTTACCACCCCCTCCCACAGGGGGATGGAAGAGGTTTTCGCTCAAGGAAAGCCACCTAGCCAAGATTACCGAGGCGGCTGTGCGTGGGTTCGTGCTTCCATTAAGGAACCATTTATACTGTATTCAAAAACATAACAATCTATCTTCTGGCAAAACTATCGACGGTCTGTTTCCTAAATAAAGGATTATTAAAAGAGCCTAGAGCCCTAGATGATCAAGACCAGCGTCGTGTTGCGGCGGAACCGTGTAATCTCTCATTCCTTACTTTCGTCACGGTACAGTTGCACGTATAAATTGGTCATCTGTTCCGTGCGGGAGGAAGGTGTCTGAATGTCTGTTAATTTCGAATGCTTTCACCGGTACTTGTTGAGAAAGTTATTAGCACTAGATGAACACAATGCTTCATTTGTGAGTTCCCAGTGGCTTTGTTGCTCATGGTGTGGAGACAATGGCCGGCGGTGTGGCTAATGATGGGCCATTCAGGACGGCAGAACAGTAGCAGCTTCCTTCACGGCGTCACTGACCACTGATATGTCCAGTCCAACGTCTCAACAATACAGTGTGACGTTGTTACGAGAACTATACGAAAATGTGTAAAGATTTCTCTGGTTTAAACTCATTAACTATAGACCTATTTTTGCGTATTCTACCTCCTTACATGGCAATGCGTGTTTCCTGCGTCTTAGCAACGTGCGTTTCGAACTAGATATTTACGCTACAAGGGCCGAAGTGAGATTTTTCGCAAGGGTTGAGATGATGGCAAGGCCGGAATTTCTTAAAGGATAGAGACCCTTCGATTATTTACAGAAGAATGGAAAGACAAGTTGGAAATGAGTTGGAAGAAGATCATTTTGGCTTTAGAAGAAATTTAGGAACACGTGAAGCAATCCGTACTTTACGTCTGATCTTAGCGGGTCGGATTAAGAAGTACAAGCCCACATACATGGCGTTTGTAGATCTAGAAAAGGCATTCGATTATATTGATTGGACAAAGCTATTTGAGATTCTGAAGACCATCGGGATCAGATACCGAGAACGAAGAATTATCTACAGTCTGTATAAAAATCAGTCTGCAGTGATAAGAATTGAGGGCTTTGAAAAAGAAGCAGCAATCCTGAAAGGAGTGAAGCAAGGTTGCAGTTGTCCTCTCTCCTTTTCAATGTTTATGTAGAACAGGCAGTAAAGGAAATTGAAGAGGAATTTGGGAAATGAATCGCAATCGAAGAAGAGGAAATCAAAACTCTGAGTTGTAGATGATATTATTATTTTATCTGAGAATGCAGAAGATCTGGAGAAATTGCTGAAAGTCCAAAACAAAAGTAATGAAGTGCAATCGAACGAAGTCAGGTTATTCAGGAAATATTACATTAGGAAATGAAGTCTTAAAGGAAGTAGATGAATAAATTTACTTGGGTAGTAAAATAACTAGCGATGGCAGAAGTAAGGTTTACATAAAATGCACACTAGCACAAGCAAGAAAGGCCTTTATCTATATAAATAAAATTGTAGGGGGTCCGCTGTCTGTAATTTCTTTTGTTTTGTCAATTTTTCAGATATTTATCCGTTTTAGGTCAACTCAAGACCGAATCGGTGGTTTTTACGTTTCGTGTCTGTTTGTTTGTCTGTTTGTCTGTCTGTCTGTCTGTTTGCCTGTTCCACCATCACGTCGAAACGGCTGGATAGATCTCAACCAAACTTCATATTTAGAGTATACTCATCCCAGGGAAGGTTTCGATATGCATATCGTTTTAGAATCTTTGAATACACGGGGGGTTTATAGGAAAACCAGAATGGTTTTTCCACCATCACTTCGAAACGGCTGGATAGATCCCAACCAAACTTCATATTTAGAGTATACTAATCCCGTTGAAGGTTTCGATATGCATATTATTTTAAAATCTTTGAACAGACGGGGGGTTCTCCATTTTCTCTTATACTATTGATTTTCTGTAAAGTTCGTTTACCGTACGTGAAACGTCTCTTCATTAGAAACAAATTTCGTTATGTTCATAATTTACCTTACTCTTCACATGACGTCTCTGACTGCATGCCAGCAGGGAAGTAACGTATTGCCATTTTCCTCATCATGCTTTTAAATTCGTGGTTGTTCCTTGGGTAGATGGCAAGAGAGGCGTCAATCGGCCCATCTGCGGGATATTGGCGGAATATCTTTGGATGTTATAACCGCCCTCGAATAGATTAAGTAATAACACCATTAGTCATCTTATTATTATTTGTTTACCTAAGAATCACCGACCTAAATTTCTCCTCTGTTACCGCTTTATTATATCCATTACTCACACTAGCATAATTTATTGAGGGGCATTTGATTTTCCAATACATTCACTTGGCATTTACATATTTGTCGTTATCCGGCTGTCCTCAGTTATAATCCATTTTCTATTACTTTCAACTTTCTTAACTGTATTATTTCTTCCTTAGTTACGCCGTATGTACGCGAGTGCTACAAACTACTGGATGTATTTCCACCAAGACTCATATTTAGAATATACCTGTCCTTGATAGGTTTTATGGCAAATATTGTTTCTAAATCCCTGAATTGACTGGGGGTTTATACGAAACCGAAACAGTGATTTTGCACTTCCACAAAATATATACAACCAAACTTAATGGATATCTACCTACCTTGGTAGATATTAATTTCTAAACCTTTTTTCTCATGTGCATCATTTCGATACGAGGATTAATAAGGGAGATATCATTAACGGACCGTTTTTCTGTACGAGTCCCATCGGACTTAACTCACGAGCGGGTGCATGTAAAGCGTACTCCTTACAATTTGAAAACTACTGAAGACATTCGAACCAAAATTTATATTTAGCATCCACCTGTCCAAAGGTAGGTTTTAAACGTAAATAACATTTCATGTTCCGGAATGGACTGGCGGTTTATAGGGAACCGAAATGGTGATTTTACTCTTCCACAATATATAGAGAACAAGACCAACCTGACTGGAAATCGAACAAACGTGATGGAATTCCACCTCTAAACCTTATTTTTTTCATGTGCATTCTTTCGTCAGGAGGATTAATAAGGGATATATCATGAATGGTCAGTTTTGCAGGTTAAGTCCAGCGGACATAGCCCAAAAGGTGTTTTACATGGAGCAGATTCCTTATCTATATAAATCAAATCGTAACGACTGTGTGCCTCTACACTGACTATTTTGGCGAAATTTTCGTACAGCTTTCCGTTTAAGGGGTAATAATGACCATCTCCATAATTTTTGGTTTAGTTTCCTGAAAGTCCTAATTTTTACCCGCCTCGCCCAAAATCCACATTGCGGCATAATCTGCCAGAAGAAAAAGAAGATAATTGAAATTTGGCAAAATTATATGTTTTAGCCTGTAACGAACGGAAAACATCCTAGATCATTAAATTTTTCACTTTTTATCCACGAAGAATATCGAAATATGCAGGCAATTTTAATGATGGTGCACCTTCGGAAATTCCTATCACATAACGGATTGCACAATCTCCGTTCAATTTGGAATGATCTACAACCTTGGTCTTATGACTTTTTGCCGTATCTGTATCCCTTTTACGTTTGATTTTTCTCTATTAATCGATGTTAAGTCAATTTGGAATTTTCACATGCATAATTCATACTTTCAATTACTTATATGAAATACAGAATAATTAAACTCTTCACGAAAACTGGCCCACCCAGTAGCCATATATGAGCCAAATGCTATGTATGTAGCTGTCAAATAATTATCCGAAAAGTAATGTAATGTGAGATAATCTTACAAAACCTTTACCCTGTTCCACGTTTCTAACTCAATCTGACCCAAGAATAGATGACATATCATAGGACCAGCCATTTAGGCCACTAAATCCGGCGTGTCTTATGGTATAATGCTTTGTCGATACGACGTACGTTTAGTAGCAGTTAATCTGTAAATGAAGGTCTTCAATATTGTAAACACGCATATACTTTCGTATGTCGATCTATATATATTCACTGATGTCGATTTTTAGCGATCGAAAAAGGGTGGGTCTGCTATTGTAATCAGTACTCCCCACACCGACTTTGACTGGCAGTAGGAAAGGGTTCCTTCTCCAACTCCTGTGTAACTGTCATTAGTAAGGAAAGCCTACAATTGTAATGAATAGTTCCCTTCTCGATTTGACTTGCAGAAGGCAAGTGAGCATGCAGTTTTGTTTAAAACTCCCCTACCCGATTGTGTTTGGCAGTAGGCAAGGGCGCCCGCCATTATAAAGAAATGTCCTTATCTAAAATGTGACTGGCATTAGGCATAGTGGCCTGCTATTTTGATGAAAACTCACCAACTTGGTGTGACTGGCAGTAAGCTGGCTGGCAGTAGGAAAATGGGCCTGGCATTATAATGATAACTGCACAACTCAATTTCGAGTGATAGTAGGGTAATTGCCTGCCATTATAATAGAAACTCCTCAACTGTAATCTGTCTGGAAGTAGGAAAGGGGGCTGCCATTTTAACGAAAACTCCCCAAATCGATTCTGTCCGCGTAGTAGGCAATGGGGCCTGCAATTATAATGTAAACATCCCAACTCGATTGTGAATGCCAGTAGGCAAGTGAGCCTGGCGTTATATCACAAATCCGTAACAAACACTTTACATTGGAAACAACGTACGGGGACCTCCCCATGCTCTTTCTCGGATAACGCTAAGAGACATACAATTTTAAAACAATCTTATTTACTGCGTGTACACTATTTACTTCGATAACCGAATGCAATGTAGAATACCATAGCGAAGCACGGGTACATTCGCTAGTTAAGAAAATAAATTTGCTCACATCATATATTGATATAGGAATGTCGCAATGTATGGAAGTGGAACATAGACGATAACTAACTCGGACAGAAAGATAATGGAAGCCTTTGAAATGCGGTGTTATAGAAGAATGGTGAAGGTGAGATGGATAGATCTAATCACAAATGAAGGGATACTAAATCGAATTGGTGAGAGGAGATCGATTTGGCTAAATTTGACCAGAAGAAGAGATAGAATGATAGAGGACATATTAAGTGGTGGTGGCGGTGGTGGTGGTTATTGTTTTAAGAGGAAGTACAACTAGGCAACCATCCTGTATATACCACTAATCAGAGAGGAAATATTGAAGTGGTCCGACACTTCGAAAACTGAAGCTATCGGCCAAAGGAAGACAAAAGCCACGAAGGGCATGAAAATGAAAGACTCCCTAGGCCTCCATACGCAATACCGGCGGCGTCGGAAAAGAACAAGAGTTGACCAAGAGAGGTCGGAAAGGATAGATGAAAGTGAGGAGCCTTACACAAGTAAGTGGAGGCAATGCCAGGACTCAGCTAATGGCCCCTGGTCGCCAACCCACGCTCCAAATTTCAGAGCCCCTGGGGCGGGGACATAGTAAGTCACCCAGGAGTTGTTCAGGTGGTGTTTGAGGGAAGTTTGGGTGGTAACAACGGTAGGGGTAGACCCAGGTATGAATATGACAATCAGATTAGAGCAGATGTAGAAGCTGCAGTTGCGTAGAAATGAAAAGGTTAGCAAAGGATAGGGTGGCATGGAGTGTTGCATAAAACCAGTCTATGGACTGAAAACTCAAACAACACAGCGACTGTGAAGGTGCCCCAGGAACTCTTAACTTAGGATAGTGGGTTGGCGACCACGGG
The DNA here is from genome assembly GCF_040414725.1 of Anabrus simplex. NCBI lineage: Eukaryota > Metazoa > Arthropoda > Insecta > Orthoptera > Tettigoniidae > Anabrus > Anabrus simplex. The sequence goes on along the minus strand of NC_090268.1, from coordinate 444,148,204 downwards.
GCTCTTAGCTGAGTGCTGACATTGCTTCTAATTACTTGTGCCAGGCTCCTCACAGTCATCTATCCTATCCGACCTCCCTTAATCAACTCTTAGACTTTTCCGACCTCGACTGACTTAGACACTGGGCCTAGGGAGTTTCAACTTTCACATCCGCGGTGGCCCTTGACTTTATTTGGCCGATGACTTCATTCTTCGAAGTGTCAGGCCTCTTCCACCTCTTCTCTCTGATTAGTGTTAACAGAGGATGGTTACCCAGTAGCTCTTCCTCTTGAAACTACAATCACCACCACAAAAGTACAATATATTATTGCATACTCTGTTTAATTTTATTTTATATTTAAACAGAAGGCTTCGACTGTAAAGGTGCCCCAGGGATTCTTAACTTGTGATGGTATGTTGGCGACAAGGGGGCCCTTAGTTGAATCCTGACATTGTTTTAATTACTTGTGCCAGGCTCCTCACAGTCATTTATCCTATGTGACCTCCCACCCACTGGGGCAAATATCTGGGAGAAATAATTCAAGAAAATGGTTTAGAAAATATGCTGTAGGAAAAAATTTAGACAAGATGGAAAGAGCGTATGGGGTCACTACAGTACAATGGTGAATCCAGAAAGCCTTTACGCAAGTTAATGAGTAGTTTCAAGCTGTAGTTTAGTTAAAACGGAAGAACTAGAAAGAGGAATCATGAGACAAATCGTATATCGAATTAAAACAAGAGAACAATGCAAATTAAGAAGTAATAAGGAACATAGGAAATATACAGAAATATTAAAAGAAAGAGGACTGTTCCTTTCCCTTTCTTTGGACATATCCCTAGAATGGATGGCAACAGACTGACAATACAGATATTCAAAATTCTTTTAGGGAAAAACTCAACACCGAGCTCCATACAAGAGGTCAAGGAAGATATATGCCCGAGTGCACCTACCTCGCTTAAAAGAATACCGCGGAAATCTATATAATTTACCAGAGTAAAGTATTTCTTCTGCACCAAGCTCGGTTTCGAGTTTACCGACGTCTTCGCGCGGTGTAATGTTTATCGCCCGCGAAGGAGCGGTTATCTAAGAAAACCGTGTTTTTTATTTGTGTGTCGGGCTGAGTGGTTCAGACGGTTGAGGCGCTGCCCTTCTGACCCCAACTTGGCAGGTTCGATCCTGGCTTAGTCCGGTGGTATTTGAAGCTGTTCAAATATGTCGGTCTCGTGTGGCACGTAAAGAACAACTGCAGCACGTCAGCGTCTCCGAAAACCGTCAAAAATTAGTTAGTGGTTAGTATGTGGTAAAGATTCCAAAGTGGAGTTTTTAACTACAGGTTATATCTCCAATGGCTTAAACAGTATGAAGGAAGCGAAGGCAGAGTTGTAGAAAAGGCGGGATTTATTTGAAGAACTAATCGTTCCCGAGAAGATTTCGATCACAAAAGGAAACAGGTGCTGGTGGTGATTATTGTTTTAAGAGGAATTACAACTATACAATACTCTATACAACACTAAACAGAGAGGAAAAATGGAAGGGGTCCGACACTTCGAAAAATGAAGGTATCGGCCAAAGGAAGACAAGGGCCGCGAAGGGCCTGAAAATGGAAGACTCCCTTGGCCTCCATACGCAATACCGTCCGGGTCTGAAAAGAACAAGAATTGGCCAATGGAGGTCCGATAGGATAGATGAAAGTGAGGAGCCTGGCACAAGTAAGTGGAAGTAATTCCAGGACTCAGCTAAGTTCCCTGTAGTGGTGGTGATTATTGTTTTAAGAGGAAGTACAACTAGGCAACCATCCTCTACATAACACCAATCAGAGGGAAAAATAGAAGGGATCCGACACTTCGAAAAATGAAGATATCGGTCAAAGGAAGACAAGGGCCACGAAGGGCGTGAAAATGAAAGACTCCCTAGCCTTCGCAAACCTAATAGCGTCGGGGTCGGAAAAGAACAAGAGTTGACCAAGGGAGGTCGGATAGGATAGATGAAAGTGAGGAGGTGGTGGTGGTGATTATTGTTTTAAGAGGAAGTACAACTAGGCAACCATCCTCTATATAACACTAATCAGAGAGAAAAAATGGAAGGGGTCCGACACTTCGAAAAATGAAGGTATCGGCCAAAGAAAGACAAGGGCCACGAAGGGCATGAAAATGAAAGACTCTCTAGCCCTCGCAAACCTAATAGCGTCGGGGTCGGAAAAGAACAAGAGTTGACCAAGAGAGGTCGGATAGGATAGATCAAAGTGAGGAGCCTGGCACAAGTAAGTGGAAGCAATGACAGGACTCAGCTTAGGGCCTCGTGGTCGCCAACCCACGCTCCAAAGTTCAGAGCCCCTGGGGCCTTATTTAGTCGCCTCTTACGACAGGCAGGGGATACCGTGGGTGTTATTCTACCGCCCCCACCCACAGGGGGTGAAAGTGAGGAGCCCTGCACAAGTAAGTGGAAGCAATAACAGGACTCAGCTAAAGGCCTCGTGGTCGCTAACCCACGCACCAAAGTTCAGAGCCCCTGGGGCCCCTTTTAGTCGCCTCTTACGACAGGCAGGGGATACCGTGGGTGTTATTCTACAGCCCCCACCCACAGGGGGATAAGTTCCCTGTAGTCGCCAACCCAAGCTCCAATGTTCAGAGCACATTGGGCTCCTATTATTCTCCTTTTACGACAGGCAGGAGATACTGTGTGTGTTATTCTTCCACCCCCACCCACACGGGGTATAGTGCGCATTGGTATCACCCAAATATCACTATAAAATTTGTCACAAATGGAACACAATAATTGCTTTTACACATATCAAGTGAAAAATCTCTGGCAAATTAAGGAATGTTTCAATTTTGGAGAATATTATGTATACGTACTTTACCACTTTACAAGTACATTTGGTGTTGCGCTCACAGTGACACACGTATGTCTTTTGTCTTACACTTTCAACAATTTCGTGTGTTATATCTGTGTTCTCTGAAGTTCTTTGCATTCGTTTCATTGCTTCAGTGTTAATGACATCATTTCATGAATTGTATCGCGATATGCAATATTTAATAGACGACAAAATGGTATGGCCAATGTACATAAGAAAAATTCAGTGGACTGGTGATTTATTGGTCCAGGGATCGAGCTACTTTCGTTCGAACAGAAATAAAAATATTTATTGGTCCAGGTATCATGCTATTTTTCTGTTGACCTCCATTTTGCTGTTTGAACTGGCCACTCTAGTCATATGGACAATGACAATGAGGATCCACAGACATAGCACTCCCATTCCACGGTGCTAGCCCTGGACCTGAAGAAAGTAACAAAAGACGGCATCAGCAGCGGAATACGACATAAACCAGTCCTGTCTACAAGCCTTAAGTATGTTTTCATATTTCTCAAATAACGACGGTATTTCTTAATTTGCCAGAGATTTTTCACTTGATATGTGTAAAAGCAATTGTTATGTTCCATTTAATGACAAATTTTATAGTGATATTTGGGTGATACCTATGCGCATCATACCCCTTCACAGAATAGCTGGGTTCCGTGGTGTATTGGATGCGCTGGACTACACTCATGTGAGAATACATTCTCCCGGAGGTGTAAATGGAGAGATATTTAGAAACAGTAAAGTTTATTTCTCTCTAAACGTGCAAACTCTAAGCGATTCGAACCTCATGAGAAGCGTCAGCAAGATAGCACTATATTTCACGGATCTCGTCTGAGAGCGAGTCTCGAGAAGAGAGATAAGCTAATGGTTACCTTTTCGATGATGCACTTTATCCTTGTGAATCCGTCCACCTTACACCTATTCAGAATCCCACCTTCCCAGCAGAACAATGTTACAGAGCTCATATTGCCACAAGAGAAACAAGTGACTGTCGGAATGTTTTCTGACTTCTCGATAAACTAAATACAAGTGACTATCGAAATAGTCACTGCCTCTTGAATACTACTTCGAATTTCTTCCGAGGGGAATAACAGCGGGAAAAACAAGCGTCAAGGATATTGACTACCGGTAGACCAAGACCAACTACAATGACATCAGACCGGTAACCCAGAGGAAATATGGCGGACATCGGTGAGTGACTTGTGAGGTAAAGGGGAAGATTATACGTGTTTATTCCATTTCACCTAAAGAAAGCATCACGAGCCGAACGTCATGAAATGCAACTCATCAACTCAAAATGTGCATAATTATGCACCGAAGGCAACGTCATGGCGTAATCCTATTGTAAACCCAACTGTAATTTCAGTGGAAAAATAGCGAAGGGAGAATGATTATAACAACGCCAGATGAAACAGGTATATGCTCTACATACACTACAAAAATAGTTCACATAAGAAACATAAGAAAGTCCAAATATAATAAAAAGATGCCAACGAATAACGTAATTAACCTTACATGAAATATTATTGAACATCGTCTTTAACCACAGCTCATAATATAAAACATGTAGACAAATATAGTACATTCCTCAAACAAAATTTCAACTCTCCAAAACCCACCCGAGTTGTTCGAGTAGGTACAGTGATATTTGTATGATACTCTTGAACAGCGAAGCACTAGTCACCATAAAACTAACTCTTGTAATTTGTTTTAAGAGGGTTATCCTCATTTCAACTCATGAAGAATGGGTTTCGGTTTCATTTACGTACCTACCTCCGTTTAAAATATTGAAAATTATCCAACTGTATTATTTAATATTTAATAGTAAAGATTCGCACAATGTGCAAAGAAAATAATTTTAGCTCTCATTTTCATCGAGGCAGAATTTAGTCAGTGACACCAATCTTTTCCTGCATGACATTGCGTGGTACCTTTCACAGCCCTTGCCACACAATTTGCAGAAGCACTGTGAATCGTTTGGTTCATGGTAGTTGGTTCTGCTGCATAACCGGTGGTGAAATCCATGAACAGCAAATCGCGTCATTACATGTCTAAGCTGATAACTGGGCTTTTTCCATTCGCTGTTTAACATAGCGTCTGTAGAGTAGAAATCCAGCCATATTTCTTCCCTTTTTCTCTGAAGGTCAATGAGCAAATTTTTGTATGCCGGTGTAGAGGGTAGTTGCAGTTGTAGGCGGAGATCTTCTATGAAAAAAGTTTCTCTTGCCAGCACATATACCAGGCGCGATCGGGTGTACTTTGATACACATAAAGTTTTTTTTAAGAATTTGGCTTTCACTTTTTCTATATCTGCTAGATTGCTTTTGGTAAGATACTCCCAAATTAATGCCATATCATATGTTATTACGGGAGTAATTTTCAATTTGAATATTTCCATTGCGGTTGCCAGCGAGATCTTTGGAAGGTTTTTTATATCAGTCATGGCTAAGGTTGCAGCTGTTATTCTTTCTTGGACATGTATCGTGAAAACAGTACCATATGTCTGCAAGGTGATCCCTAGGTATTTAAATTAAGAGACGATTGATAGTGGCTCGTTCTTGTATGTGATCTTGTCATTGGCTGCTGGTCTGCCTCCTTTCCTGAACGTCATTGTCACGGTTTTCTTTTCGTTAAGTTGCAGTTCATTTCTGGTGGCCCACTTTTCCAGTTGGTCGAAGGCTTCTTGAAGTTTTGTTATCTCGGGTGACATAAGAGCCATATCGTCAGCATAGATCAGTATTTTGACGTCCGCTTTGATGTATTTGGTGACATCTGACGTGGCTATATTGAACAATAATGGGCTAAGTGGATCTCCTTGTAGCACACCATTTTTCTGTTCTAGCGGTCTGGATCGGTCAACACGGTCGTCTATCTGTACCAGGTTATCCCCAAGAATATTCCTAATAATTCTTGTGATGTAATTTTCCCCTATGTACCCTACCAGCTTTCCTATTATTATGTATCTGCTTATGAGGTCAAATGCCTTGGTATAGTCCACAAAAGTCACATGGAGCTTTCCTCTCGGATTCCTCAAGGCTTCCTCAATTTCCTCCATAAGACATTTCACAGCGTGTAAAGTCGATTTTCCCTTGGTGAAACCGAACTTCTCTTCAGGGATGAATTCCTCTATCATTTTGTATAGGCGGTTATTCAGGAGACTCGTTACGATTTTGAAGGCTGTACATTCTAATGCTATGCCCCTGTATGCATTCGGATCTTCAATATCTCCTCTACCTTTATACAACAGCTTCAGTGTGGCTTGCCGCCAGATTTTTGGCACTGTACCTTGTTTCAGGCATTCGTTAAAGATGTCCTTTCATAAGTCTAAAAAGTATGGTGCCGTGCTTTTTATATGTTCATAGTAAATTCCATCTGGTCCACATGCTTTATTGTTCTGAGTGTTCTTAATTGCTTTATCTATTTCTGTTCGAGTGAAAGGTTCAAAATGCATTTCCATATCATTTATCGCTTTTGGCCGTGTTTCACGTGCTTGAAGGACTTTTTTTAAATGGTCTTCCCATACATTCATTGGTATATCTTTCGGGAAATGAGGCTGTTTTGTGTTAAGTACCTTGTACCACTTCTCTGTTGCTTCTTCTATCATCTTCTGTTCTTCGCGTTTTTTGAAATCTTCTTTTGCCCTTTTCACGTTTTCTCTGTATTGTTTCCTGGCATCGTTGTAATGCTGTAAATGAATAGCATTGGGTTGTTTTATAGCTCTATGTAGCGCTGTTAAGGACTCTTTCTTTGCTTGGATGCATTTTTTATTGAACCACGGATTTTTCGTCTGTTTTCGTCGAGAAATGTCTACAGTGTTATCTTTGATGAGCTTTTCCACTTTTGCTACTGCTGAGTCCAACTTCCCCATCCGTATTTCCTGCTGTATATAGCGCGTGTCGATGAGGGCAATTGAATCCGTGTCTATTCTTCTGCTGAATTTCGTCTTATCCATTTGGACATTCGCTTGGTGAATGCCTGGCAGATTTATAGTAGTATCCACAGGCAGATGTTTTCTCGCAACTACACTCGTGATGAAGTTTTGCTGAGCTTACTTGCGTTGCTAAAGACCAGATCTATTGTACTAGTGCCGTTTACTCCAATATAAGTTTTTTCGCTGCGTTCATAAATTAAAGTTAGTCCTTCCGCATTTATATAATTTATTACTGCTTCTGATTTTGTTTGCATTAAATCGATTCTGCAGTTCAGATCTCCGGCTAGTATGACTGTGTCTGTACTGGATAACATATAGAAGGCGGTTGCTAGTTCATCTATTATATCCTCTTCTTTATATTCTGGTTGAAAATATGCACCTATAATTTTGCATGACTTTGTTTCGACAGCTAAAATATTGTTTGTTCTTAGAATCACTTTAAAGGGAGCTAGTTTGTGTTTTAGAAGAACAGTTATGCCTTCTTTTGGCCTTCCTCGATCGCCTTGTTTCGCAAAAGAGTGTACGGAATAAAACTTTCCGTGGCTCCATTCTGATGTGAGGAAAGTTTCAGTTAGAATCACTACGTCGTATGTCTGTAAGAGGTCTCCTGGGACGAGTTGGACGGCGTTTCTAATTCCTTCAGAGTTCCATAATAATATTCTCACCGACTCTTTTTGGAGATTCGTTATACGTTCATGAATTGTTCTCTTTATGTTCTTTAGCGTGTTTTCTTTACATATGTGAGTCCAGGTTGACACTCTTGTTCTGTCCGTTTGAATAGCGGCGTGAGAAACGAAAAGGTCTTACTACCACTTCTTGAGGCCAGAAATCTGCTCTTTCAGTTTCCCTGCGGTGTGTCATCGAGAAACCTATCTTGAAAGCTTTATTTAATAATAATGTTTTAATGCAGCCACTGGCCATAAAACAAGAATACAATCATATATATACATCCATACCTGCTTAGTTCGGGCGGAAATCACTATCACTATCAGGCTTTCACAAATTCACTAATTGAGCACTTTCTCTCGGAGCATTCCTGTATATGATATCGCCCGCAGATTTGACCACAGAGCTTGCACACACACTGATCACTTGGGTCATGGAATTTCTTCTCTGAGCACAACTTAAAATGGAAACCATGGACCGCCATTCTTGTAGCGATGTGGCGCAGCTGGTAATTTGTGCCCATCCACCTTCTGTCCATCATGGCTTCGGTAGTGTAGAAGGAATCCCAAATTTCCATTTTCTTGGCTTTCAGTTCTTGTAGAAGCTTATCGTATGCCGCATTAACTGGCAGTATCAGCTCGTTCCGAAGGTCCTCTATCAGGTAAGTTTCCCTCGTTAGCTCATATACCAACAGCGATCGGGTTGACTTTGATACTCCCAGGACCCTTTTGAGGTAGCGAGCTTTGATTTTCTCCAGTTCCTCCAGTTGTTTATAAGTAAGGTACTCTCCTATGAGTTCGAGACCATATGTCAGCACCGGTATTACCTTTGCCTTAAATAGCTGCATAGCTGTCTCTACTGCAATAAGGGTAATATTCCCTATGTCGTTCATTGCTCTGATCGCAGCAACCATCCTGGATCTGATGTGTATTCGGAAGCAATGCCCACTTGTTTGCAGAGTTAGCCCTATATATTTGAAATGATTTACTCTTCTTAGACGCGATCCTCTACACATTATTTGGTCAGCCTCCGCGAATTTACCGCCCTTCCTGAAAATCATCATTTTTGTTTTGTCCTCGTTTATCCAGATTTCATTTTCTTCTGCCCATTCCACGAGTAGGTCCATAGCTCGTTGCAGTTCATCGATGTTCTCTGAAGCGATCGCCATGTCATCCGCGTAGATATACATTTTCGCATTGGTACTTTCTTTTATCTTTAGCCCTACATCGCATGTGAAGGCGTTAAACAAGATTGGACTCAGTGGATCTCCTTGGAGGACCCCTATTTTCTGTGGTATCCACTCTGATACGCCTATCCCATCGTCCATTTGCACATAATTTTCCGCTAGTATATTTGATATAAGCGTCGTCATATTAGATCTTCCGGTCAATTTTTCCAGCTTCTTGACTAGGATCTCCCTGTTCACTAAATCGAAAGCCTTCGAGTAGTCTACAAATATCACGTAGAGTTTTCCTCCTGGTGTTTCCAACGTAGATTTGATGTGTCCTAGCAGATTTTCCATAGCCATGATAGTGGACCTCCCTTTTCTGAACCCGAACTGTTCGTCGGGTAGCAATGGATCTATCATTCCCTCTATTCGCTTGGTCAGGACTCTTGCTAGAAATTTTAGGCCTGTGGACTCTAAGGCTACTCCTCTGTAGGAGTTAGGGTCGTCTGTGTCTCCTTTACCTTTGTATAAAGGCTTTATTGTGGATTTCTTCCATTGTGTTGGTATTCTGCCTAGTTCTAGATACTTATTAAGCAGTGCAGTCCATATAGATATAGTTTCTGTCACTGTCTTTTGGATATGCTCATTCCTAATACCATCTGTACCTGGAGCCCTGTTTTGCTTAGCTTTACTGATGGCCCAACTTACTTCTTCTGTTGTCAAAGGCTGGGGCTCATGACAGACCTCTGACTGTCTGAACTGAGGCCTGGTTTCCTTCGAGCAGATGACCTTGCGCAGATGCTCCTCCCAAGTTTCCATCGGTATGTTTGGCTGGAATCTTCTTTCTTTGGGGCGTAGTGCTTTATATGGATCCATCTTGGCTTCCTCTATAATTTTCTGTTTTTCTCTTTCGATGTTGTCACTTATTTTCTTTTTCAAGAGCTTTTTGTACACCGTTCTTTTGGCTCTATATTCCTCGAGTACTTTATTTAATCCTCTAGTGATCAGTTCTTCACATTCTATATAATTTTCTATTCCTTTTTTTGTTAAGGTATCTTTGGAGGTTTTCAGTTGTGACTTGTCTTGCTAGTCTTCCGATATAGAGCCATGCCATTCTTTCTCCTGCTTGAATGGAGTCGTTTCCTTCAACCGAAGACCCTATTATAATTCGCTGCCGTCTTCTTTGACCTCTCCGATCTCCTTGGGTAAAACTATCCATATTCACATTCTCCTCCTTGTATTCTTTAATTAATTATGAATTTCATATGTCCTGTCTGGAGGATTCTGTGTTTTGATGACTATTCTCGGTTGACTCTTCTCGGATGGGTTCTTCTTGCGTAACTTCTTCTCTTAAAGTATCTTTCCCTCGTCTAATGGCCAAGTCTTCAGATTCTCGGGTGAGCGGTTGTACTCTTAGTAATGTTTTGTCTCTTATTTTGTAGTTGGTTGCATTTGTTTCCCGAATTTTGTCAGGTTCCATTATGAAAGTGTTGCGTACTAAGTTCTGCATATGACACTCCTCTGCCATTTTTTCAAGAGCCTCTATCATGTCTCCCAGTTTCTTATTAAAATCAGTTCGCATGTCTTCCAGTTCTTTTCGCATACTATTTCCTGCTTTACATAAAGTGAAGTCTTGTTCGCAGTTATAGCACATCCATAGAAGTTTCGATTTCTTTTTGCTTGTCGATCTCAGAGCGTTGAATTGTCCTTGTTGTAGTTCCGTGCATGCTAGGTGGAGCCATCCTTGACATAGGCCGTCGCACTATATGGCTGTGTCATTTTCACTTACTTTCTTGTCACAGACGGGACATATATCTTGCTTGTTGGAGCTATCGCTGGTTGGCGTGATTGGTTGTTTATCGTCCTTGGTCATGTCTAACCTCTTTAGTGTCTTTGGAAAGACGTCACAGTGTATCTCTGTGCTATTATTCTGATGCGCTAAATTTCCTGACTCCTGACAAAGATGACAGTGAACAGGCAATTACGTGTTCTGTTTATTCTTTGAAGAAATATTCTGCGCTGTTATTCAGTATGGAAAAATTTCAAGATAAGGAAATATAGTACAGTATTTCCTCCTAGGAATTCTTTCTTGCTCTACAAACCACTATGACAAGATTATAATGTAGGAAACTAGCACTTTATATTCATAAATCACTCACTGTATTAATCTAGATGAACCACATTCACTATGAATAATGATATATAATTGCATCCGCTGAGACACATCACTCATTCACGCTACGCTTTTTTTTAATACCCGTTTAAAATTATCTTCACATCTCAGCCGTAACTTTGAGTCACGAATTTTCGGATCATTCCGAGAGTGATTTAATTTTGTAGTTCGGTACGTTGGCTGATTAGAGAAAATGCTAGAATGGGTTCTTTAGGTAAATTCGGTAGTTTGCGTTGAGCCCGAACAGGATCAATAGCATCTACGTGTATAAAATCTTCCATAACAATTAATTTGATACCAAAATAATTAATGCACACACACACTAGTATCATTTGGTTCGATGTTTTCCCTATGAATACGCCTACCAAATTTACCTTAATACTTGGTCTTTTTGAAATCTGGACATTGAAGCTTCTGCTCTGCCCCTGTAATTGGACTTATATTCAGGCACACATCACACACAACCCACCTCTTTAAAGTATAAGTATACGCACTTATAACTGAAAATATAAAGAAAACGGGTTCAGAGAAGAAAATGAGGACAATAACCTTTTAGCCAACGGAACTCTTCTAATAAATACGCATTTTAAGAACAGACAGCTTCTTACGGCACTGAAAGAGGTTCTATAGCTTTTATAAGGTTTTTAAGGGGAGTATTATGGAAACATCATAGAAAATGATCCAATATTTGCTTACATTCGTGGTACTCCTGCGATTGAAGTTTAGAATGTACAACGTTATAATTATTACGATAATTTCACTACACCTCTAGATGTACTTTTCTTTATAAAACTTAAAAGTAGTTTTTGTAATATTCAGTAAATTTGGTCACAATGTGTGTTGGTACATGTATCTCAGAAGCTACCGAAGAGAGAGAGCTAAAATTATCTACAGAACTCTTAGGCATACATTACTTAAAAGTAGACCGTTTTTAGGGTTCTAGGTGAAATACTTTCCATATAGCGCTGACGCTGATTCAGAATTATTTGATAAGCTAATGATGTAGAAGGAATGTGAGTGTAACGGGAGATCTGAATTTACCAAATATTAATTGGGAAGGTAATGCGAACGACAGGAAACATGACCAACAAAAGTCAAATAAGCTAATATGGGAAGGACAGCTGATTCATAAAGTGATGGAACCAAGTAGAGGGAAGAGTAACCTGGACGTGGTGCTGATAAAACCAGATGAGCTCTAGAGAGAACCGAAGAAATGGATGGTATTACTGATCAAGAAGCTGTTTTTGTTGTAGTTAAAAATGATTGTGATAGAAAGGAAGGTCGTAAATGTAGGACTATTAGACAGTACCATATGACTGATAAAACAGGCATGAGGGAGTTGTTAGAAAGCAACTGTGAACGGTGGAAAACGGTAAATAAAAATGTAAACAGTCTCTGGGATGGGTTTAAAGCAATTGTTGAGAATGTGAAAATAGGTTTGTACCTATAAAGGAGGTAAGGAATGGTGAAGATCCACTATATTATAACAGGGAAGTAAAGAGACTAAGAATGAGGAGCAGGTTTGAAAGAAATTCAGTTAGAAAAGGCTGTGGAAATAAGGAGAAACTGAAGGAACTTACTAGGAAATTGAGTCTAGCAAAGAAGTCAGCTAAGGATAACACGACGGCAAGCATATTGGCGGTCATACAAATTTTAGTGAAAAATGGAACGGTATGCCTTTGCTGGCAGGGCCTAGTGTTTACAGTGCACTATGTCTTCAGGTATAGGCTAGAGTAATTTTGTTACTTTCATTGATCTGTCTCTGTCTTACCCTTGGCTTTGACAATGTGAAAGTGACTGAGGTATGAGCGATACTAGTAATGCCTTTCCTCCTTCAGCTAGTCCCTGCTATGAATGGTGCGAAAATTTTGCTCATAGGGTCGGTTTGTGCATGCATTTCAATGAACTTGGAAGAATGATCTGTAACAGCAACATCTGGCTAGGTGAGGAAAGCAACGGGAAACTATCTTATTCCTCAGTTCCATAGTGTGACTCTTTAGTGATACGTAGGCCATCTATGACAGCTGATGGCAGAGCTGTTGAGGATCCAATCAGCCTTAGGGCTGAAGACCGAACATACATGTATAGGTACTTCAGCTGATACGGGTGTTGGAGCAGCTATAGCTGCTGGTAAACATGAAGAAAAAGGAGTGTGAGCACTTTTAGTCACAGCAGCTAATACTGCTATTGTACTAATGAACATTACAATAAAAGAATCCATACCAAAATCTAAATAGTACACATAATTTAAGCTCCTATACGTTATTATTTAAAGGAAGAAGAAGGTTCCAAGAAAGACATTCCAGGAATCATTAATGGACAAGGGGTGGGTTTATGTGAGGATCTTCAAAATGCAGAAGTATTCAGTCAGCAGTATGTAAAGATTGTTGGCTACAAGGATAATGTCAAGATAGAGGAAGTGACCAATGCTAAGGAAGTATTAAAATTTACATATGATAACAATGACAATTTACAATAAGATACAAAGTTGAAAACTAGGATATCCGCAGGAATTGATTTCTGGGGATAAACTAAAGGCAATAGGTCGGGATATAGTACCATATTTGAAGTACTTATCTGATTATTGTTTGCATGAAGGAACTATACGAAATGAATGGAGAGTTGCTATGGTTACCCCTGGTTAAAAAGGAAAGGTTGATAGACATAAGGCTGAAAATTACAAGCCAGTAAGTTTGACATTCGTTGCATGTAAGCATTGGAAAGGCATTCTTTCTCATTATATTAGACATGTTTGCGAAATTAATAACTGGTTGAATAGAAGTCAGTTCGGGTTTCGGAAATATTCCACTGAAGCTCAACTTGTAGGATTCCAGCAAGATATAGCAAAATTATTGGATTCAGGAGGTCAAATGGACTGTATCGCGATTGACCTATCTAAGGCATTTCATAGGGTAGATCATGGGAGACTACTGGCAAACATGAGTCCAATTGGACTAGACAAAAGAGTGACTGAAAGGGTGGCTAAGTTTCTAGAAAACAGAACTCAGAGAATTAGAGTAGGCGAAGCTTTATCTGTCCCTGTAATAATTACGAGGGGAATTGCTCAAGGCAGTATTAGTGGACCTTCATATTTTCATATATATATATAAAACAATGTTATGTGTAAAGAAGTGGAATCAGAGATAAGGTTTTTTTGCAAATGATGTTATGCTGTACAGAGTAATAAATAATTTACAAGATTGTGAGCAACTGTAAAATGACCTCGACGATGTTGTGAGATGGACAGTAGGCGATGGTATGCTGATAAACGGGGTTAAATGTCAGGTTGTGAGTTTCACAAATAGGAGAAGTCCTCTCAGTTTTAATTACTGCGTTGATGGTTTGAAAGTTGCCTTTGGGGATCATTGTAAGTACCTAGGTCTTAATAAAAGGAAAGATCGTCATTGCGGTTATCACATAAATATGATTGTAAATAAATTTTACAGATCTCTGCACATGGTTATGAGGGTATTTAGGGGTTGTAGTAAGGGTGTAAAAGAGAGGCCATATAAGTCTCTGGTAGGACCCCAAGTAGTGTATCGTTCTCGTTTATGGGACCCTCACCAGGATTACTTGATTCAAGAACTGGAAAAAAAATCCAAAGAAAAGCAGCTCGATTTGTTCTGGGTGATTTCCAGCAAACGAGTAGCGTTATAAAGTTGCAAAGTTTTGGCTGGGAAGTCTTTGGAGAAAGGAGACGAGCTGCTCGATTAAGTGGTATATTCCGAGCTGCCAGTAGAGGGATAGCGTGGAATGACATCAGCAGACGATTAAGTTTGAATGGTGTATTTAAAAGTAGGAAAGATCACAATATGAAGATAAAGTTGGAACTCAAGAGGACAAATTGGCGCATATATTCGTTGATAGGAAGGGGAGTAAGGAATTGGAATAACTTACCAAGGGAGATATTCAATGAATTTCCAATTTATTTGCAACCATTTAAGAAAAGGCTAGGGAAACAACAAATAGGGAATCTGCCGCCTGGGCGACTGATCTAAATGCAGATCAGTAGTGATTGATTTATTATTATTGATTAAAATCCAACTAGGATGTTAGAATGTATAAATCGCCTTAACACCACAGCGTAGGTTGTAATCTCGTCTTACCACGTTGTAGCCGGTACTCTTTTCCCTCTCTGGGGGCTCTAACATCAACCACGCAAAGCTTGTAGGTATGCACGTGTCAGGGTCTGATCACGTATGGAGTGTTCAGAACAATTAGATTGTGTTCAATGCCGAAATAACTTAACGTAATGTAGCAGTATCACTTGAACAAGGGACTGGTTTTGAAGAAAAATCCTGATTCGATAATGCCTCTTGAACGAATGGGTCAAAAATCCAGGTCACCGGTCCCTCATAATGGTGCTGGAATCTGGTAAAGTCGATCCATGGTGTTCCTCATAGCGGTAACATAGTCTCGCGGTGTTTCTAACAAGGTGGTACTAATCACAGGTAACGCAGGCCCAGGGTGGTCCTCACATAGTGATACTTATCACGGTAATGCCCAAACCCGTGATGTTCCTAACATATTGGTACCAATCATAGGCAACGTAGAACCACAGCTTCCCCCATATAGCGCCACTAAACACAGGCAATGTGACTGTGACCATAAAATACTAAGCACAGACCCATGGAGTTACTCACATAGTGATACTAATTGCAAGTAAATTCGGCCCATGGTGTTCCTCGCGCATGGTAATCATCACGAGTAGTCTCATGGTTCAAGTTTATCGTCCCTGGGTTGCCCCATTCAGTCGTTCTTTACGTCAGGCAGAGGATTTCACGGGATTATTCTTCGTCAGCGCCCCACCCCCCTCGTCCTGTTTTATTGACTGTTAGAATGCATTTGATAAAGTGCAACATCACAAGATGATTGAAATATTAAGAAGTATTGATTTAGATGATAAGGATCGAAGAATAATTATCAATTTATACTGTAATCAGACTGGGAGGGAAAATGCGGAAGACGTACATATCCAAAGGTGTGTACAACAGGGTTTTATAATTTCTCCAGTGCTATTTATCATTAATTGAGAATATAATTATTTTCAGGGAATCACCGGGTGATATACAAATGGGAGTGCTTTAAAATGGACAACGGATAAACAACATTCGATATGGGGATGACACTGTAATGTTTGCAGATAGTTTAGAAAGTTTATAATATATATTTGAAAGAGTAACATTCACTAGCCATGAATACGGTCTTAACATTAATATAAAGAAAACCGTAGTTATAATCATAAGCAAAATCTTAATCCCTGCCTGTCATCTAGTAACTGACCCTAAACCTGTTGAACGAGTCCGGAAATACACTTATCTCGTCACCATCGTTAATGATCAATAGGATAATTCGGTTGAAGTGAAGTCCCGCATTGGAAAAGCTAGGACTGTTTTCAACAAAATGGGAAAAGTGTTTAAAATCCGAGACTTAAACTAGTTACAAAAATGAGACTCCTTCGCTGCTATTTATTTTCTGTTCTCTATTACGGTGTTGAAACATGGACTTTAACGGAGTCGCTCAATAAAATGTTAGAGGCCTTTGAGATGCGACTATACTGAAGGATGCTAAAGTGTTATGGACAGATAATGTGACAAATGCAGAGATCCTTCGAAGGATGAGAAAAGATAAGGAAGTACTGACCACTGTAAACACGAGAAAGCTACTGTACCCGGCGCGGTCGGAGAGCTGCGTGTTCGGTTCATAAGATAAGATCAGGATAAATATTCCATAGGTATGTGAACGGGAAACAGCAACATGATTTCGTGAATAAAATGAAAAATAGGGGGTAAGATAGATTTATTGTATAAGAACATTATAGATAACTCGTGTAATAAACAAAATAATGAATGAAACGAATGAAAATGGCTCAAACAAATGCCGAAATCACGAATATGTGTCGTACACATTGTTAACATATTACTAACACATTACATGAAAAGACGGGCAATATCCCGTATTAATATAAACATATTTGCAAAATAAATCTGGGGGAAAATACACACTTCGACGCAGTTAAATTTATCTTAATAAATCCTGACGGATGTCATTTCAATAAATGTTTTATAAGACATACCGCGACAGAATAGAATTGTAATAGATCCGATCCATATTACAAGTTATATTTATACCAATTATAAAAAACTTCATTGTTCCAGGGGTTCCTACCTTAAATCTACACTGAATTTACAAACAGACCGTTCTGTTACATGTGTACAGCTTAAATAGCCGACTTCCCATGAAAGTGAGCTACGGCCTCATGTCTATGAAACAAGTCTTTAACAACGATGGCAATGACACATAAACATCAATAACATGTATGACACAATTCAATACAAATGAAACATTCAAATAATCCTGGAAATATCATGCAAAAAATAAAAAGAATATTACTGTGTACCCGCATATTTGAAATACAATTTATATAAGATGCTAAACTTCTTATTAGAAACCACATGCAAATCCTGACTCAGCTAAGCGTGTGAGGGTAAACATATCATCGTGCACGTTGTAGCATGAATCTTCTAATAAATTCTCCAGCTGTAAGACGGCCTGCCTCCCATGAGATGACGTCAGCTAATTGGATTCTTAATTCATGCCTGAGATATTCTAATATATCGGGGGACACATATTAACGCCGCAAATCACTGCTCTGTTCATTATACAATCAAGGGGCCTCGAACTCAACACAATGCTCTTCAATTCGCATTACTACGGCCTTACTTACAAATTTCAATTCAACACATCTACTTTATATAACACACGGCACATGCGGCCAAACACCTCGTAGTACAAGATTTCGACTCTCATGGTATCAAAGAACAGTCTAGGCAAATCAAGCCTTTCTCTAATTACGCAGCTAACACCATTACATTTCCCCGTTATAATACTTTGCAGGCTTCTCCCTCTCGTCTTAACACACATATATCTAAATCTCAATTTATCAGGCTACTCTTGCCTTTCTCTCATATTATTACACATCACATTCACAATTAGCTGGTTCTCTTTGCCTATCTGAAAGACACTAACACAACAATGCACTTTCAAGCTAGATACATCTGCCATGCAATCACCTGTAAGTCATGCTCCATGCGTTAAGACAAACCAACTGTTCCCTACTGAAATTTGTTCCCATACATATTTTAGGCTGTGAAGCCTCCTTAGTGAAAGAGTCTACACCTCGTAACATAAATACACAGTAACATGATGACAAACACATACCCCTATCAACACCTAATCATTTCCCTCTTTTCCATATAATAAAAAGGAAAAATAATAATAAGAAACTTCAGGGTTCGAACATGCATTTCACCTGAAACATAACACTACTTTACAATAATAAAAAATAGCTCAGTCACAAAAGACTCACATTTAAAATTAAAATACATTAGGATCGAACTAGGCTAATTCTTCTACCTTAGTTTGCTGATAATTTATGATAAACTTAACTGGTGTCGTCTCAGCTTTCATCATGGTCCCCAGGCCGCTGCGTCTGCGTAAATTACGCCATCATTGCAACACATTGCATGGCGTTACAAAATACAATGCTGGTCCTTGCTTCCTCCATCGCCGTCTTTGAAATATGGTGCTCCAGCACACAAACCTTTAATTTATACCGAGCGGTAAATAATGATACGCACACTGTCTTCGCAATCTCGGAACGCGTACCGATTACAGTTTTTGCACTACGCGAACGCAAACTGAGTACACGGGCTTTGAGTTATCGATAACAAATACCGTCTTAGTTATTAAAAACACCGTGCCAAAACCGCACTCTGGCATACTGCAACGTAATACATAATGATATATAGCAAAGGTGATTGCTTTGTAATTTGTACTGTACACTCCCGTGATTAATTAATATCACTTGCACATTGATAATGAATATTATTTATTGAATAACGTCTCACATTTTACGATATAAAGTCTATATACTTGGTAAAGAAAATCGTCGCTTTTAATGTCACCACAATTCAACATGTGCTTGGTATAAAAATTTCCGACCCGCACAGTCCAAAAATTCAGAGCAGAATGAATGTCCGATTGTGCCTCAAACCACACGCGCTCACAGGACTTTTAGTAACTATTAGTAACATCTCGGGGATCTCCACTGATGCGATGACGCAATGGCCCAGCCGCCTACATTTTAGAAAGCGCTGACACAATAAAAATATATTTATTACATTATTAGATCGAATTAATTACTGTTTCAGTCTACAGGTAGTTTTAAATACAGGATTTACTTCTTTAACATGTCAATAACTTGGAGTATGACTTTATAACAGATTGCGTAGTTAAATCGATCAGTAGCAGTGTAGAAATAGAAATTGGTAGGTCTGAATTCGTTTGTTCTGTAGATCCCTGCATTCCGCAATTTTGCTTCCAAGCTTGTGATTGGTCTCTTTCGAATCTGCCGCTCTCAAACGATCTAGTAATATTCCCAACTGACTCATATGAAACATACAAACTGCTCGCTGTTACCATGTAAGATAACGACTTGTTTCCAATGGCACGCGCTCCCGAGAGCTTGCATTGCGCAACTTCCTACTTACATCAGGCCTTCTTTCTTGCAATGAGTCCACAGTATTACACATAGTACTCTTGGGGCATATTTGATAAACCACACTGTATCACCTCGGTGCTTCTCCTCTTTTATCCGAGCACGAGACCGGACTTGGCATTTTCCACGAGGCGGAGTTCACACCTTTCTACAGCAAGTGTTTTCTTGGTGTAATGGTAGAAGTAATAAAGTAATAGAAAAATATATTTATGCTCTTTTAGCCATATAGAGATTATATGCTTATACCAGAGGCTTTTCTTTTCCATATACTCACAGGTAAATGGAGGGAATTCCATTGCAATGTCCTTAGGCATACGTAGCAATATCATTAGCAGCAAATACGCTCTTATCATCATGAGGTGACAAAGCAATTTTATTTAGTTCAACTGATAACACCTGGTGATGGTTCAACGTGATTATATTCATAGGAGTCCTCTTCAATTGCTTGTTTATTAAACAGTCCTTGTAGGCTTTGTATGAGATGCACTCAGAAAC
This sequence comes from Anabrus simplex, assembly GCF_040414725.1. NCBI lineage: Eukaryota > Metazoa > Arthropoda > Insecta > Orthoptera > Tettigoniidae > Anabrus > Anabrus simplex. The sequence goes on along the minus strand of NC_090268.1, from coordinate 444,128,371 downwards.
AACATTATTCTTATTTCCTTAATTTTTTAAGTTTGGATCCATCAATATCCAAAGCACACAGTTTTGCTCGAAGTCCTACAATCCGCCCAATAGTACGAGCTCAACCCTCATCTTTCAACTTAACCACAACTTTTTGTCTTCAGTGGAGTGGCATGGATGGTTGGTTGGGTAATCAGATGTATCAAGATGCTCCGTAAACTGCAATTTGTCTTGATATGGATAAAGGAATCAGTATCATTGTACATAAGTTTAACATTTTACACCTCTCTACATTCCATTGAATTAGGCCCTTTGACACATGGGGAAAGTCTTCTTCTTATTATTATTCCTCTTCTTCTTATGACACCGTCTCCCTTCGAAGGTTGGCAATACAATTGATTATGATTAATCGCGAAACGGCAGCACGGAAGATTTCTATCGACGTATGTCCATACTACCGCCGCAAGTCTTTCAGCCAGGAATTTCTCCGTCTTCCCACAGATCTTTTCCCATCAATCTTCCCTTGATTGAATGATCAGTCGGAGAAGTTCGTATCGTCTAATATAGGTGAAATATTGAATTATCGTACAAGGAAGACGCAAAGCTCATTTTCAGCCTGAAGACGCGAATAAAAACTCGGTAAGGTAAGGTCCTACGGACCTCGGAAAACATGTTTTAAAAGCCTAAAACAAACCGTTATAGATACTGGCATCACACTACCGCACTCGAAGAATCGGATGATTAAACGAGTGGCTGTAACGTCAGGTCAAGTTTTTTACAGTAGAACACAGACCTGGTGTTCGAAGTAGACACGTGAGTGATTGTAGACTTACTGTGTGGAAAAAAGCCGTCCCTAGGGGTGAAGTTGGGAGGGAGGCGCACATAAAATTAATCACAAATCCATAGTTTTCGGGGTCGCTGAGATGTACAGTGACACTCCGCATGTCCATGTTCACTCCCTGTCGGCGTAGGGGTGAGGAGGGGTGAAAAAGTTCAAAATGGCTGGGTGGTAGTAGTGATTATTGTTTTAATAGAAAGTAAAAGTAGATAACGATCCTCTGTATAACACTGATAAGAGAGAGAAAATGTGGAAGAGATCGGATACTTCGGAAAATGGATTAAGGCGAGGGCCACGAAGGGCGTATTTATTTATTTATCGCATAAGAAAACAGTAATATATGCATATGAATACAAACTGTACAAACAAAAGACAAATATTGTTGATATATCTTCATTTCTGCTCGTTACACCGGTTTAGGTAATCAAATTATACCATTGAAACACCAGCTTCTTCACACACACCTGTTGACTACAACTGAGCATCACACACACCATGCAGTTCAAACGTTCAAAGAACAAAAGCAAACGAAGATAAACCACTCCACTCAATTATGTGAGTTACCGACACATAACCTCAATGTTGTATTCTTTAAAGTATATACACATGACATTTTATTTTTGTGAGAAAACCACACTTCCAACACTCCCCCTTTTCTCAAACAAATAAAATAAACTTCATTTCAATCAACCCTTCTCTCATTGCAAACCTATAAGCTTATACAAACTCTTAAGTTTGTTGCCAGATAAATTCTTTGTGAACAAGTCTGCAGCGTTTCTCTCCGTAGCTACATATACAAACTCAATGAACCCCTTTTCTACTAGCTCTCTACATACATGGTACATGATGTCAATATGTTTTGACCATTCACTCACAATATCATTTTTACTCAATTTAATAGCTGTTGCATTGTCAGCAAAAACTTTACAAGGTATATCCACAAAGCTTTCTAGCCCTAGCTCTGATAGCAAATCTTTCATCCAAGTTACTTCTCGAGATACCTCTGCCATTGCCATGAATTCAGCATCCATGGTAGATCTAGCAATACAACTCTGTTTCTTACTATACCATGATACTGCTCCTCCTGCCACTGTGATTACATACTCACTCACTTATCTTCTAGACTTAGTATCTCCTCCCCAATCTGCATCAAAGAACACTTATTCTGAATCCTCACAATTTTTGAAACACAGCATTAAATCTCTAGTACCACATAGATATCTCATGATATGCTTCACTTCTTTCCAATCTTTAATCTTAGGTTTTTGACAATTTTGAATAACTTTACTTACCACAAATGCAATGTCATGTCTAGTATTATTTGACATATATAGCAAACATCCTACTGCACTGCGATAAATGGTACAATCAAATTCCTGCTCATCATTTTCAGCTGCTAAATACCCGCTTGGTAAAATAGTCTTACTCGGTTTACAGTTACCCATGGAAAAATCAGCAAGTAATTTGTCGATGTATAAACTTTGACTCAACATAACCCCTTCTTTTGCATGTTCTATTTTTATTGACAGTAAGTTTGTTGCTTTCCCTAGATCTTTAATCTCTAACTCATCTGCCAACCTTATTTTAACCAACTTTACAATCTCTTTGTCATCTATTACATGTATGTCGTCGACACAAAAGCCAATAATACAAGACTTCTTTACATACACACATGGTTCTTTGACACATTTCTTAAAATCTAGTCTTCTAATTATAGCATCAACACAAGCTTTCCAGTCTTTACTTGAATTAGGTAGTCCATAGATGCTTTTCTTCAATATACATACATACTTTTGTACATCTTTTTCTACGAAAAATTCTGGTTATTCCATGTATACAGTACAACTGATTTTACTATTTAAGTAAGCACTAGTTACATCTAGATGTTCTATAGTCCAAACTTTAGGTACTGCAATACCTATTATCATGCATGACTCTGCTCAGGGATCTAACTTCCTGCTGTCTGCCCTCATAGCCCACGCCTGACGTCCAAATACTTTCAATCTACCTATTTCTTCTTGATCCAACTTCTTATTGAACCACAGTTCATATGGTATCTGAAAATTCATTGCTGAGGATGGGCACCTGTTTGTGATTGACCAGAGCGCCACTGCATTAGCGCTGCGCCTCTTCCAGCGGCTGTTTGTATCTCGGAAGTGTTCGGGCACCTTCGCGTGCCATCGTGTGAGCGAGGGGTTGTCGGGAAAGCAGCATGGCTGCCGAACTATGTTAAAATGTGCTATGCGGACAAGTTTTGTAAATATCTAAACCATCGCGTGAGCGACAGGTTAAACAAATGTATCACGATGTGTATATAGTGTAATAAACCTAGTATATGTATAATTAAGTACAGTTCATCTTTTTATGTGTATGAACCAGCATGTGGTTCCTAGCACCACGTGTTCTCAGGGACCTGTCCGTATGAGGTCGGAACATGGTCCACCGGGCCGGATTCTTTAAAGTGTCGTAATGCTATAATATTACGTGGTCCTCCGGTGTTTGTGAGTGTATGTTTCGAGTGCTGACAACCTGTGGAAAGAATATTGGAGCACGTGTATCATCATCCCTACGGCATGCTGAACTGACGAGGCGGACAAAGCATAAGTGCACATCACAGCAGTATACCAGAGGTCAGTCATTCCTTTAATTTTTCCTGTCTTTCCTAACTCATATCATGGAGTCTAGTGAGAAAAACCTGTTAGTGAAACAACGAGCGGTCATTAAAGGGTCACTGACACGTATCAGTAAATATGTAGACAAGTTTGTGGCGGGCTCCGATATTAATGCAGTACGTAGCAGGTTGAAACAATTGCCTTCACTCTGGGAAGAATATAAGCATGTTCAGTGTAAACTCGAGATTAATGACGACGAGAACTACGAAAATCATGAACGGGATAGGGAACAGTTTGAAGAAAACTATTACGATTTAGAGGCGAGAATGACTACACTGATAGAAAAGAGCACAGCCCCCGAGCAGAATATCGATCAGTTATCTCAGCATTCTTGCGGTAATTCCCAACAAAATTCCATGGATATACGATTGCCCGTCATTGACCTCCCTACATTTCATGGGCAGTATGAGACTTGGACTCATTTTCAAGACACTTTTCAGGCTTTAATTGTTGACAATTTAAAACTATCAAACGTTCAGCGTTTTCATTATCTACTTTCAGCACTCAAGGGCGAGCCTCATCAATTAATTCAGAACATTCCTGTTTCTAACTCTAACTTTGTAGTAGCTTGGGAAGTCGTATGTAAGAGGTACAACAACAGAAAACTGATAGCAACACAACATATCAAGGCTCTATTGTCATTACCTATATGTCACAAAGATATAGCATCAGACCTTAGGAAGTTGAACAATCACTTAGTAAGCAATTTAAACGCTATTCAGAACCTCAACCTTTCAGTGCCTTTACACGAAGCCTTACTCCAGCAGCTGATGTTAGACAAGTTAGATCCCGCTACCCGTAAAGTGTTCGAAATGAAAGCTCCAAGCAATGATTTTCCGAGACTCGCTGAGGTATCCACCTTTTTGGAAGAGAGGGCACAAGTGTTAGAATTGATGATGGCAACACGGGAACAGAGCGTGAGCGCGGCAAATCCAGCTAAGCACCAGTATGTGAGAAACAATGAAAGCCCAATTCAAGTTAACTCATATGTATCTACAAGGGGGAAGTGTGACTTTTGTGACTTAGATCATCCGTTACATCGGTGCGAAGGATTTCTGCAAGCTAACGTAAGAGAACGGTATGATTTTGTTAAAAGAAAGGGTTTATGTTTTAACTGTTTTAGGCATCATAGTGTCAACGTGTGCAAATCAGATAGCTGTAAGACTTGCCAGCGTAGACATCACACTTTGATTCACTTTGACAGCGCCACACACAATCAAACGACTACAAACAAGGATACCCAAGCTAGTAGAGGTACCGGTATTAGAGACGATGAACAGGGTCAGAGTAATGCTAGTTACTGCACACTAAAATTCAAGCCACAGTCTCAAGTAATGCTGTCCACTGCAACAGTAGGAGTTGCAGACAACAATGGTCGAATTCACCAGTGCCGAGCTCTACTTGACAATGGATCGCAATCACATTTCATAACCGAGTCACTTGCAAGTAAGCTGAGGCTGCAACGACATAGAAACTGTATTCCAATTAGTGGTATAAATAACACTGCTGTCACCGCATCTCAAAGTGTTGACGTTCGTATCATTTCTAATGTGTCCAGATTCGAAACTGTTATAACGTGCTCTATACTCCCTCACATAACAGGTGATATTCCAGCGAACCATATTGATTGTAAATCGTGGAACCTGCCTGAGGATATCACATTGGCGGATCCTCACTTCAACAAGCCAGGACCAGTAGACATGCTCATCGGTGCGGAGATTTTTATGCAGTTGTTGCAGGAAGGGTGGCGGAAAAACTGCAATGAGCTACCCATTTTGAAAAATACTGTATTGGGATGGATACTGTCAGGTCCAATTAAGTCGCGGGCTCGGACTAGTGAGAGAGCAGAAACTACACCCACTTCATCATTTTTCCTCAGACAGGACGATGACCTCAATAGGAAGATGGAAAAATTCTGGGCAATAGAAGAAGTGACAACTAGAAAAATGCCCCTAACCCAGGAGGAGCAGTACTGCGAAGAGCATTTCGTAACTCACACCAAACGGGACAACAGTGGACGTTTCATTGTAAGGTTGCCTACGAAGGCAGAAGGTCTGCAACTTGGAAACTCTTACAAAATAGCGGAGAAACGATTCAGACTACTGGAACAGAAGCTTGAGAAGAGACCTGATCTGCGAGCTGATTACGTGAATTTCATGGAGGAGTATGAGACCCTGGGTCATATGAAGCTGGCCCCAGATATATGCAAAGACGAAGGAGCATTCTGCTATCTCCCACACCATGCAGTTCTGAAGGCAGAGAGTACCACTACTAAGACACGGGTTGTATTCGACGCGTCTTGCAAAACTGACAATGGTGTTTCCCTCAATGACACTTTCGCGGTGGGACCTACTGTTCAACAAGATCTACTATCGATTGTGACAAGGTTTCGCACACATCAGATTGCGATGACGGCAGACATTACAAAAATGTACCCTCAGATCAGAGTAGACGACAAGGATGTTAACTTACAGCGTATAATCTGGCGAAAACATCCATCCGAGCCTCTACGCACCTACCAACTGAAGACTGTAACATACGGTACATCCTCAGCGTCCTTCCTAGCCACAAGGTGTCTAACTCAACTGGCTGAAGAAGAAGCCCACGTGTTCCCTACAGCATCTCGCGTGTTGAAGCGGGACTTCTACATGGACGATGTATTGTGTGGTAGCGATACAGTGGAAAATGCTATAGAACTGCGAGGAGAACTACAAGAATTGCTGCAACGCGCAGGCTTCCCGCTCCGCAAGTGGACTTCGAATCACTCCGCTGTACTTGAGACGATACCAGCAGAACTGAGAGAATCACAGTTACCCCTACGATTTGATAAGGAACACAATATTAAAACGCTAGGATTGCTGTGGCATCCCTTGCTTGACAAGTTCCAGTTTGAGGTTCACATCAAGGACAACAATGGAGGCCCTACGAAACGAAATGTGCTTTCAATTATAGCTTCTATATTTGATCCACTAGGGCTGATAGGACCAGTAATCGTAATGTGTAAAATTTTCATGCAGCAGTTGTGGCAAGGAAAACTAGAGTGGGATGAACCACTACCATGTCCTTTACTTGAGGGCTGGATTAAAATCTTTACTGATCTTCCAACACTGAACAACATTCACGTCGACAGGTTGATTCTTTGTACGGGAAGAGTCGTCCAGATACAAGTTCATGGCTTCTCAGACGCTTCTGAACGGGCCTACGCAGCATGTGTGTATATCCGCAGTACCAATCAACACGGTGAAGTTTCGGTACATTTGGTATGTTCGAAATCCAGAGTTGCTCCTCTGAAACAACAGTCTCTACCTAGATTAGAACTGTGTGGGGCTCTTTTGTTGGCACGTCTGGTGGATAAGACTACCAACACCCTGAATCTGAAAATTGACAATACTTTCTTGTGGACTGACTCGACCATAGTACTCTCGTGGCTTGCAGCTGAACCGACGAGATGGAAAACGTTCGTTGCAAATCGTGTCTCTGAGATACAGCAGTTGACTAGAAGAGCCGAGTGGGGTCATGTTATGTCAGAAGACAATCCGTCCGATGTTCTTTCAAGGGGAGAAGGACCACTCAGCCTACAACATAATGAACAATGGTGGCATGGACCGGCATGGTTGGTGCAAGACGCAAGTACCTGGCCCACTAAGGATTCAAACGATTCTGCAGACGAACTTCCAGAAAGAAGGGATACGGTACAATGTTTACTCAGTGCCACTCCATCTGACGAAGTCACGACACGGTTCTCATCTCTCCGTCGTCTACAGAGGGTGATGGCTTATTATAACAGATTTGTTTTCAATTCCAGAAGACACAACGTAAGAAGAACAGGACCATTATCTGCAGAAGAGCTAGCAATGGGACTTCAGATATGTATCAAACTTGCTCAACGTGTGACATTCGCAAGGGAAATAGGCGAGTTGAAGTCGAACTCATCAGTTTCACCGCAAAGTTCAATAAGAAATCTGGACCCATTCCTAGATTTTTTTGCTAGGGGCTTTACGTCGCGCCGTCTTATGGCGACGATGGGATAGGAAAGGCCTAGGAGTTGGAAGGAAGCGGCCGTGGCCTTAATTAAGGTACAGCCCCAGCATTTGCCTGGCGTGAAAATGGGAAACCACGGAAAACCATTTTCAGGGCTGCCGATAGTGGGATTCGAACCTACTATCTCCCGGATGCAAGCTCACAGCCGCGCGCCTCTACGCGCACGGCCAACTCGCCCGGTCCATTCCTAGATGGGAACGATGTATTACGAGTAGGGGGACGCTTACAAAACTCTTTGAAACCATTTGCAGAAAGGCATCAAATCGTATTACCTCAGCGTCATAATATAACCAAGTTGATTGTGGCTGACGAGCATATTCGGCTGCTACATGCTGGTTCGAATCATGTAGCAGCCTCTCTTAAGTCCAGATATTGGGTAGTGAGCATAAAGAAAGTGGTACGGAGTGTCATTCACCAATGTGTGAAGTGTTTCAGACTACGAGCCTCTACAGCAACGCAGCTCATGGGGCAGCTACCGTCTCCTCGAGTGACTCCATCGCGCCCATTCTTGAATACGGGAGTTGACTACGCTGGCCCGTTGTACATTAAACAGGGTGCAACCAGGAGCAAGGTCAAGGTAAAATGCTACGTAGCATTGTTCGTTTGCCTTTGCACCAAGGCAATACACTTGGAATTAGTTCGTGACTTGACCACACAGGCCTTTATTGCCGCCTTACGGAGATTCGCGACCAGGAGGGGGAGGTGTACAAACCTATACAGTGACAATGCTACAGTACTAACTTTGTAGGAGCTAGAAATGAATTGTTGAAGGTGCACCGGTCGGAACAGTGGAAGACAGATGTTCTGAACAACGCAGCGCAAGAGGGATTCACTTGGCATTTCATTCCTCCTGATTCGCCTCACTTCGGGGGACTCTGGGAAGCTGGGGTGAAATCCATGAAACATCATTTGCGAAGAACCGCTGGCAATGCCTGCTTGACATACGACGAGATGTATACCCTACTTTGCCAAATAGAGGCATGCCTAAATTCAAGACCGCCCGTTAGACTCTCAGACGACCCTGATGAACCCTCATACCTGACTCCTGGCCACTTTCTGATCGGAGCCCCCCTGCTATCCTTCCCTGAACCTGACCTTAGTGATTGTGTGCACTGTTATACTTCCAGATGGCGCTACATTCAGGCGCTGCAGCAGAACCTTTGGAAACAGTGGTCTAATGACTATCTTAATAGCTTACAACAGCGGCAGAAATGGTTGACGAGTCAGCCTAACCTTCAGCCTGGAACTATCGTCTTAGTTAAGGACGTCAACATTCCTCCTCTCTCTTGGCGACTTGCAACGGTCGAGGAAACTCATCCTGGGAAGGACGGACGAGTGCGTACGGTTACAATTCGCACCAGCAATGGAATTTTGAGGCGTTCTGTACATAAGTTATGTCCATTGCCAGCTCAAGACTGATACTTGCTAATACATTCAGTGTTTCATTTCATGTTGGTGTTAAATTCTTTGCTCTTGTATTGTAAGATTTTAATTATGATGAGTGTCCTTTATTGTTTGTGTCTAGTGCTGTACTTTTTATTGTAGGATTTGAATTTGTTCACTTAGGTTTCATTATTTGAACATCTGTGTACATTTTTGCTCAGTTACTTTGGTTGAAGTTGTGCGTGTTTCATATCGGTATATGTATTGATGGTGAAAGAACTTCATAATATGACTATGTGTTCATTTTAAATTCAACATTTCTTGTTATTGTTAAATGTGATACATTTAGGTGTGGCGGTATGTTTGTGATTGACCAGAGCGCCACTGCATTAGCGCTGCACCTCTTCCAGCGGCTGTTTGTATCTCGGAAGTGTTCGGGCACCTTCGCGTGCCATCGTGGGAGCGAGGGGTTGTCGGGAAAGCAGCATGGCTGCCGAACTATGTTAAAATGTGCTATGCGGACAAGTTCTGTAAATATCTAAACCATCGCGTGAGCGACAGGTTAAACAAATGTATCACGATGTGTATATAGTGTAATAAACCTAGTATATGTATAATTAAGTACAGTTCATCTTTTTATGTGTATGAACCAGCATGTGGTTCCTAGCACCACGTGTTCTCAGGGACCTGTCCGTATTTATTTATTTATTTATTTATTTATTTATTTATTTATTTATTTATTTATTTATTTATTTATTTATTTATTTATTTATTTATTTATTTATTGACTTGTGGCGTGGCTCAGGCTATGAAGCCTGCTGTTATGCCAAACCATCTCATATGTACTACATTGTACAAACTACAGAGTATTAGGATTTCTAGTTACATATAATTAATTATAAAATTAAACTTAAATAATAGTTATAAACAAAAGGAAAATTTCTGAGAGTTACTTTAAAAAAAACATTAAATACTAATTTCTTAAGTCTATGTACCATTTATAACATGTTTTTTTAAATACATTTCTACTATGTATGTCTGTAATTACAGCCGGAAGGGAATTCCAAGAGCGTATGGTTGCAGGTATGAATGAGTTGCCGTACCCGGTCGTGCGGTAAATTGGGAAGCTCAGCAGGGAAGAGGTTTCTGACCTTGTAGGTATGCTGTTGGGAGATGACAAGTATTTAAGATCCATTCTCAGATAACTTGGTGTGTCTGTACGGAGAATGTTGTGAACAAGCGAAACAGAGTGAAGGTTTCTTCTCTCCGCCAAATATAACCACGACAGCTGTTCAAGACAAGGTGATATATGGCAATACCTGGGCATATTTAATACAAAACGGATGCATGTATTATAAGCCCGCTGAAGTTTAGTGTTAAGTGTGGTGTTTAGGTTGTTGTATATTACGTTACCATAATCGAAGATGGGTAGAATTAAGCTCTGAATAAGTAACTTTCTCATATTTAGAGGGAGGAGATCCCGTAAACGTTTAAGAGAGTGCAAAGAAAAGAATACTCGTTGGCATATTTTCGTCGTGTGCTCCGTCCAATTTAAGTACTTGTCAAAAATGAGGCCAAGGTTTTTTACTGTTTCGTTTATTTGTATTGGTGTTGCGTGGAATAGGATTGGGGGAATTTTAACACTTTTCAGTTTGGTATGATTACTTTTGGATCCAATTATGATTGCTTGCGATTTGAATGGATTGACTTTAAGAGAATTATTTTTAGTCCAGTCTTTTATATTTTCCAGGTCATCGTTTAGTTTGTCAATGTCTAGTTGGATGTCTTTCGGGTTTGTTTGTATATAAAGTTGAATATCGTCTGCGAAGAAATAAGTATTTATAAGTTTTTATATGTTCTGGTAGGTCATTTAAGTACAGTGAAAATAGCAGTGGCGCTAGAACACTGCCCTGAACTACGCCAACTTCAGTTTGTTGCCAGTGTGACACTTTCGTACCTGCTGAAACGCACTGCTGCCGCCCAATTAAATAAGAGTGCAGCCACGTCAGTGCGCTTGAAGAAAATTTTTGTGCTTGTAGTTTAGCTAATAATATTTCTCTGTCTACACAGTCAAATGCTTTACTTAGGTCTAAAAGTACAAGGATAGTCATTTGTCCGTTGTCCATGCCTGCTTGAATGTCATTTGTAACTTTTAGTAGTGCTGTGGTTGTGCTGTGGTTAGGTCTAAATCCTGACTGGTATTTGTCGAGTAAATTGTGTTTGTTAATGTAATTTGTTATCTGCTTGTGAACGACCTTTTCTAATATTTTACTAAGACAAGGAAGTATGCAAATTGGTCGAAAGTCTTCGGGTTTTGTTGGATTATCGATTTTTCTTATCGGTCGTATTATGGCACTTTTCCATATATTGGGAAAGATTCCTGTCATGAGTGAGGTATTTATTATGTGTGTAATTGTTGGGAGAACAATTTCAGTGAGTCTTTTAATTAATGTCAAATTTATTCCGTCATATCCTGTAGCCTCTGACTTTATTTCATGAATTGCGTCTCTGGCGTCATTAAGAGTTACATGTAAAAAATAAAATTCTTCTCCATCGTGTTTTGTTTTCGTATGTAGTCTGTCGATTGTTTCCCTTTTAGTTCGTTCGTCTGTATGTGAATTTTGTGAGCAGAAAAATTGATTTAATTCGTCTAATGGCAAGTCAGTGTTGTTTTCGTCGGTTTTATTTTTTGTCAAACCAATGTTCCGAAGAATTTTCCAAACATTGCCAGAACTGATATTTTTTAGGATTTCATGTGTGTGCCGTATCTTAGCATTCCTGATGGTCTGAGTTGTTGTGTTACGCAATTTTTTGTATTTTTCGAAATTTTCTGCGGTTGGATTTTTTCTATAATATTTGTAAGCTGCATTTCTTTCCTCCATTTTTAACCTTATGTCTTGCGTCAGCCAAGGTGATGGTTTTCGTTTCACTCGTGCAGTCCGTATGGGGGCGTGTTTGTCATACAGTCCTAAAAGTAGTTTGTTAAACAAGGTTATTTTATCGTTAATGTCTTGTACGAGTTGTATGTTGTGCCACGGTGTTTTGAGTGCGTCCTCAATGAACGCCTCTTCGTTTAGGCTTTTGAAGTCTCGATAGGAAATTAATTTAGGCTCATATTTGGGACATTTCAGTGAGTAAGATGCGTAAATAAAGTCATGTTGGGAAAGTCCGGGAGCTGGCTGTTGTCCGTAAGTCTGTATTCTGTCAGTATTGTTTGTAATAATTAAATCCAGTAGTGTATGGGAAGTAGCTGTGTGGTGTGTAGGATTTAGGGGAAGGATCGTCATATTGAGTGAGGTAAGCATGCTTTTGAGTTGTCTAGATTCAGCAGAGTCACATTTTATCATGTCAGAATTAAAGTCGCCCATTAAAATAGCATGCTCATACCTGGGTAATAGGTCCTGTAGTGCTTCCTCCAGGTCTTCGATATATCTCGTCTTCGGTGCACGATACACAACACCCAGTAAACACTTAACACTGCGAATTTGTAATTCAATAAATAGGAACTCCGGCCCGTTGTGAAATTCACTTGGTGTTTTGAGTAATTCTTTGAATTTCATATCTTTGCGCAGATATATCCCTACGCCTCCCCCACCTTTTCCTACTCTATCGTTTCTTATCAGCGCGTAACCCTCCATATTTACTAGTGAAGACGGGATACTTGGTTTCAACCACGACTCTGATGTTAATATGGCATGGAAGTTGTTGTTAGAGAATATGTCTGAGAATTCAGTGAAATGGGAAAGAAGGCTCTGTGTGTTCACGTGGCCCACCTGCAGAGAGCTTGGAGGTACAGGAGGAATGTTGCTGGGGCAGCCAGCAGTGGTTTGGGAAGGGGTGGTTGTAGTTTGACCGGTCTGCGTTTGGGGAGGGGAGGTTTGCAGGCTGTAATTAGAGACATTTGTTTCCTTTAACCTAAGAAAAGCCAACTTGACAGTTTCTAAATGCTAACTGAACTAGTTTCCTGGAATTTAGTTAAGCCTAATCTAAGTTATCAATTAAATTTAACATATACAGTATTTACAAATCTAGGTATTTTCCTATTCAATTACAGTTATCGCCTAGTTTTAGCTTAGGCTCATGATTAACTAATGTTGTTTAGTTCTTGACGATTTGTGACCCGAATTTTCCTGTCACCTCGTTTCACTATCACTGTCCCGTCCTTCGACCACGTATTTTTTACGCCGTACTTTGAAATTGCCTCCTGGAGAAGCTGTAGTCTCAGGGGAGTGAGATGTTCTCGGATAGTTTTGTTTGTGCCCTTCAGTTTTTTCTTATTTGTGAACATTGCATTCCTTTTCCGATAGGACACAAACTTCACTATTATTGGTCTCGGACGACCGCCTTCTCTTTTGCCTACCCTGTGTGACCTATCAATGTCTTCTAGACTGAGATCGACCCCAATTTCCTCAGCGATATTTAAAATTATGTTGTCCGTGTTCTCATTTGCGGACTCTGCTACACCGAACACTCGCAAGCACTGGCGCCTCGTGTACTGTTCCAGATCGTCGGTCTTCTCCTGTAACTGGGACTCTAGTCTCTTTATAATTTTGTCCCTATCTTCGAGAGCACTCCGCAAGTCTTCAATTACCTTAGTATTGAAGTCTATAGACTCCTGCAATTGTTCTACCACTACCTTTGTCACTTGCTCCTGTATTAGGTTGGCAAGCGTGCTCAAGATGTCCTTGCTACACAGCGCGTCCTGGACGGCTTGCTTCACCAAGTTCTCCATCGACACTTGCTTTACTTTACGCGGCATGATATTTTTGTCTGCTGGTAGCTGTTGATCACACGTATCACGTCACTAACACTTCTGTATACGCACAACAATGGTAGGAACAAGTATTAGCGTCACAAATCGTTTACACTGCGAAAGTACACCTTCAAACTTAACGTTAATCAGGAGCCTTGCCTTGACCGACTATGCACTGTCCGCCATCTTAAGAAGATGAGGTCGGAATAGCACCTATTTCTGAAGTACACTGCAGTCATTACCGCTTCTCCCCAGAATTTCTTTGGTAACTCTGACTGGATCAATGGACATATAGCAGTATTAAACATCGTTCTATTCTGCCTCTCTGCTAATCCATTTTGTTGTCGAGTATACGGTACAGATATCCTATGAGAAATAACACATTTTTGCAATTGTGCTTGAAACCCTCTACATGTATACTGTGTATCATTGTCAGATTTCAGTATCTTAATTCCTATACCATGTAATTTTTCTGCCTTTGCATGATACGTATTCAACACCTCCAACACTTAATCCTTATTTTTCACACATATAGCCACATTAAATCTGGAGTATTCATCAATCATAGTTACAACATATTGAGATTTCCCAAGTGATGGTGGACAGTGTGCAGAACATGAAGTGGTTTTTCTGCCTTACGCTCACAAGACTTAGGTACTCCCTTGTTACATAGTTTCCCCTGAATGCATGCAGAACAAGTAATAATATCATTACTTCCTTTGAATTCTAACATAGGCAATTTAAACAATGCTTCAGAATGTGCATGTCCATATCTCTCTTGCCACAACCTTACCTGCCCAACACTTTTAAATGCTACATTGTTATTACATTCTTGATCTATTATTTGATCACAATCACTCACAGCTACAATATCATTTCTCCCCTCTATTTGTACTACATATACATCATTCCTCCTGTTTGCAACAAACAATGCTTCATCTCCATTCTTATCTATAACCACCGCTTTCTCACCTGCAAATCCTACTTTGAAACCTTTGCTGGTTAACTCACAAAGTGATATTAAATTTGCACCTAATTTTGGTACATTCAACACATCCGTAAATGTAATTGTCCAGCCTGTTGACATTTTTACTTTGACCTTACCTATACCTCTAATAACCAGCTTACTGTTATCTCCTATTTCTGCATTCCCGGTTACATTTGTTGACATGTCTATAAACATCTCCTCTGTTGGACACATATGTTGGAACGCACCTGAATCGAACAGCCAATCGCTAATTTTCTCAGTTCCTACAGAAACTACCATGCTCATTGCTTTACCTACTACATATATCATTTCTGAGCTTACCACTTTTCCACTCGCATTCACTGATTTACTCTCCTGCGATGATTCGTCACTCTTCGTTGTTGGACATACTCTTGAATACTTTTGACTCACCACAACTGAAGCACTTTTGGGTACTGCGACAATATTTAGATACATGTCCCTGTTTACCGCAATTGCAGCAACTATATTTTCCTCGTCCCACGTCTTTCTTCTTGATATCTCGCTTCTGTTGAACAACCATGGCTTGAGCTTCATCCTCCTCACGTTTACCAGTGTCGTAACCCTTTCCTCCATTTTGCTGAAGTCTCCTTCTGCTTTCCTCCGTGAGTAATCTCGCCTTCCGCCAAATCAGCTTCTATGGAAGATATACAAGTTGCATATTCCTCTGGAAGATTCCCGATGATCATTCCTGCAACTTGTTGATCTGTGAACTCATATCCCGCTTTACTCGTTCTCCTACACGGTTGATTTATTTTCGCGAAGTATTCTTGAACACTCATGTCCTTGGGCTTCACGAAATGAGTTAACTGTTTCAGGGTCATAGCACCATTCACTAGTCCTCCGTCATTGCACAACTCGTCCAGTTTTTCCCATGCCTTTTCGCTGATTCAATGTCTGCAATATCACTTTAAAAAAATTTCTCCCACATATTTGAAAATAACTGCTAACGTGATCACATTGTTTCGCGCTCGCCGTCTTGTTTCCGTCTGAGGCAGTTGACAACCTGGCGTATCCTCATACACTATTACTGATTCCCATACATCTTTCAACAACAGCTCTTGTTTCACCTTTAATGCCCACGAAAAATACTTTTCCACTGTAAGCTTGGCTACATTCCTACTCAGTGTTTCTTCACCGGTCCACGAGGTCGCCATTTTTCCCGTCAATAATGTCACACCTTCCTTCATTGGACGTTAATTCTCGTTACTGTATTTCCATTTACATTGTCCGAAATTTACTGCTGCGTTTTGGCGCTCTGGAGCTCTGGGCCCTTAACCTGTTGATATATCTTCCTTTCTGCTCGCTACACCGGTTTAGGTAATCAAATTATACCATTGAAACACCAGCTTCTTCACACACATCCATTTATTATGAGCTGTTGACTACAACTGAGCATCACACACACCATGCAGTTCAAACGTTGAAAGAACAAAAGCAAATTAAGATAAACCACTCCACTCAATTATGTGAGTTACCGACACATAACTTCAATGTTGTATTCCTTAAAACTATATACACATAACATTTTACTTTTATGAGAAAACCACACTTCCAACAAATATTTAGCAACATAAGATAAAATAAAAAAGGTTCCAATGTGACAGATTTGAACTATATAGGTGACTTCCTGTCGAGCTCGGTGCTTGGAAAAGTAGATGCTGCGTTGGTTCCTTAATGTGAAGACAGTCTTTGCAAATAACGAATCACAATTGAAGGGTCTAAGAAGACCACAGCACATGGCAAAAGAGCAAAGTTTTATGGTTGCTGATCAATAGTTAGCCACATTCAGGGAATAAGGTGTTGCTTGCACGAGGCCGCCCATTACATGTTGCTGGACACAGTTTGCATTAGGGAAGATGATGCGTTGTCTGTGGAGAACCACAATCATATAACAAAATGCCCACTTCAACAGGTTAGATTTGAATCTTATAACACCTCAGCGCAATCTACTGAGAGATTTCCTCGTTAGCCAGTCTTCTGTATGACCAGGAGGAAGTTCTTCGATTGGAATCAGCCATTTTTCTGAGCGTTTGAACCTCCCTCGCCGTTTAAAAATTCTGTCTTGGTGTGCAGCCCATACGAGAGCCTCCGTTGTTCTGAGGGTAATTTTCCTTGAAGTCAAACGTGGACAATCTGTCTGATAATCACACTGAGGGTGAGATTCAGATGTATCAACTTATTTTCTCTCGCCCTTTGCTGCTATCTTCCGATGGATGTCAGGAAGTGTAATCGCAGCCAGCAAGTATAACTATTTACAAAGACGCAGGCCCTAGAAACACATGATGATTCGATACGTCTCGTTAAGAGCGACGTCCGCCTGTTTGTTATGAGAAGATCTATACCACACCGGGCAAGCATATTCGTCAACAGAATAACACAAGCGCGAGTGAAGGTGTCCTCAGGGTGCTTGGCTGCGCACGCTATGTGGTACTTCTTAGTTTCCGCATCACATTGTTCCGAGCTGACACTTTCTGGTTGATATTGAAGGAAGGTGAGAGCACGATCTAAGCTCACTCCCAAGTACTTTAGGGTTGCACAGTGATCAAGAGTGACTCCTTCCCAGGAGTTACGTAGTGGTTAGTAGTCTCATTGTTCTTAAGATGAAAAACGCAGACTTGAGTCCGGTTAGGATTTCGTTTCAACTGATTCTGTAGTAAGTTCTTCCTGAGCATCAGACAGCTTTCGGTCAACAATCTCAAACCGCGTAACTTGTGCACTAATAGCACGATCATCTGCGTAGATTAAACTTTCCGTTTCTTCTGGTAGAAGGTGGTAATTGGTGTAAATATTAAATTAGGATGGTGCAAGGGCACTTCTTTGAGGTAATCCATTCTTCTGGGATCTCCACCTACTTCTACTCGCCTAAAATTCAACAAAATGTCTTCTATTTTGGAGTAGGTTCTTTACCACGTAGGTGAGTTGATAATCTTTGCGATATTATACAGTTTTTTCTGGAGAAGTGTGTGGTTGATTGTAGCATAAGCCGCTGAAAGTTGAATACCGCCCTCGTAATTTGTAGTCTCTCGAAACCGTCTTCAATATGTTTTGTCGCTTTCAGGACTTTTGTTGTGCAGATTTTCCCCATTCTGAAAACAGCTTAGTGGGATAAGAAGTGGTTCTAGTACTCCTCTTAGTCGATGAAGTATAAGTCTCTATAGCACCTCAAAGAAATGGCATAACCAGGACATAGGATGATAACTTTTAGGGTCAGCCCGATCTTTCCCCAGCTTTCTTCCAGATTTTCTGGACTTTACAGGACTGAACACAATTGTTCATTAGCTCAGGTAGCTATTTAATTGCTAGAGGGCCAAAGTTTTTAATTGGTTAAACTCTTATAATTATATCGCTGTTGCTCATTTTGATATGAAATGAATCAGTAAGTAAATACATGTATTCTAGCGAACATGAGATCAAACGCACTTTTGAACATCCGAATTAAATTATTATCATGTACGATTTTTTGCAACGACTCAACAAGATGCCTCCTGAGTCCGGTAGAGATTTCGCAACGTGCATTCAATTGCTCATTTTCATCTCTGAAGAAGTAGATTTTGATAATTTTATGATTATTGCTGGGAAAAGGAAGCAAAAATTAATGATCTGTGGTAAATTCGTCACTGAATTTTAAATGTCGGCATAAAATTCTCTGGTATAACGTTAGCGCCGAATGAAGTCATCTGAAAAAAGGAACTGTAATTTCTTATATTTTTGAGGAAATGTTTTGAATCATTAGTAATTCCTTTTAACGAAGTTTTCTGCTCAAATTCAGGTAGCTTCATTTCTCCGCTTGCGCAAAACATTCCCGGGGTTTCTCGTTTAAATTTCATTGCTATGCAGTGCGGACAAATATGTCCATTTTTTTCATATGAACGAATTTATATTAGGTATTTATTGTATTGAATATCCGGTTGATATGTAAAAGCTGTTCGGTGATATGGAGCTCGATCATTCAGATACGTCTCCGCTGTTCATCTAACTGTTCTTGGCGTTGTTGAGACTATTGTGCTGCTCTTCTTTTTCTCGATTCAACTCACAAAACTCGTATTATGGCTGGTGAAAACACAGACTACGATCGACTACTTTTAGAGTTTTACGGCACAGGTCACATTTATTCATGTTTGTTAACAGGTATTCGCATTTACAATAACAGGCTATTATTTGCCTACTTACATGCAAGTACATCTAGATCATGGCATGTTAGATTCCTATTTCAAATAACAGGCAATGAGTTTCCTAATTACATTAAACTCCTAGCAAGAAATGTCCTTCAGGAAACATGGCGGCGTGTACCCATCCCCTATATACAGCAATTCTTACCGGGCTAAAAGGATATAGCTTAAGTCGCTGTCGCCTAGCGACAACCTGTCCATCAAGGTCGATCTAATCTTGGTTTAGCTTTGTAATGAAATTAATTCCATAAAAATACTTATTATAAAAAACTACCCATCCGATTTGGTTCAAACCACTTCTTAAAGACGCTCGTACTCGAATGTAAAGTTGTGTCAAAATTTCAAGTCAATCAACCGATTAATTTTAGAGATTTGCGATCACAAATATGCGCAGGCTGTTTTTTTAAATAAGAAAGGCAAGTAAGTCTACGAAACCCTCAAAACCCTGCGTCCCTTACAATAGTGATAACCTACGTCATTCTTCTTATCGAATACCGCAAAAGCCAAGGTTGGGGTGAAAGTTTGACGATCTTTGACGTAGAGGTGAGATGCATGTTCGTTGTTTTACAGGGAAGTATGTACAGTCTGAGCCCATAATTCAACATTGCAGAAGAACCGCCGCACCGTTATATAGGGCTACCTGCGAGAAGGAAAAACGAGCATCCATCTTTTTAAATAGTTAGCGTGATGTTGCTCACAGCAGGAGGTGACCAAAGCATCGAGCAAGAACGGAACAGTTTGGAACGCTTCGGGAAATACATTTTAAAAGATTGGCTCAAAACCTCTATTGGGAGAGATTTCAGCAATATCATTAGAGATGAAATAATTAACAAGAATTTTTGGAATCATTTCATGATGATCACTTAACAGGGAGAAATATTATTAATTATGCCCAGAGAAAAGTTCGCCTGTCGATCGGCAGAGTGGGAACGATACGAGACAAGGCCATCCAGTCAGAATACGCGGGAAAGTCTCCCAAGGAATTAATTAATTACACCCGTGAAAGAATCAGGAGAAGAAAGCAAATACCAGCTTTGTGATCTGGAAAATAGGCGCAATCTCTGGTGTGAGTTTCAGAAAAATCGATCTAGCAGTATAGAAGATGCAATGATTGTACAACAGCAGGGAACGCGTTGTCCCGCGTCCCTATATTTCGTACAAATACCCCGTCTCAATATGTATCGGCCCGAGAGAGTGAAACTGCGACAATCGACACCAAGAAGAGAACTTACAAAAATTCACAAAAACTACAAAATTGGGATCTCGAAAGCCGTATTGGATCGAGAGAGGTAGGAAATCCTAATGTTGGGAAACTTCAGATTAAATGTATTGACAGCAATGCTGCAGTTATCGTAGTGCGAAGGGAGCATTGTGACACAGTGTATTAGTTGTTACGAAGGTTTTAATGAACTTCTGTAAAGAATATAAAAAGTCTGCTATCTAGTCTGTTAACACGATCTTTGGTTACCTGGCAACGAGGGAAACATTTGGTTTGCAGGTGAGAAGGCTAGACGAGGATTATCTCTTCCCACGGATACACAGGAACGAATACCCTGCCGTTAGACTTTAGTAGCTTCAGCCGGTCCAAGCAGTCAGAAGGTGCACCGCATATTTCAAAATGTTATTGTATTAGATTATAATTTATCAGAATTCATGTTGCATCAAGAAGTACAGAGACAGTGTAATGGATAATTTAGTATTTAAGTGAAGAATGCCACCTTTCATTATGAGGCACTAAGACGGAGGTTGCCGGCTTGCTAAATGCAGCCCAAATGATGCCGTATCAATCAGCACAGTTACAAGTCTGTCTAATTCCAATCTTATGTCTTTGTAGTTATAAATAATGTAAATTCTTGTCCTATCAATTAGTTAGTAAATCATGACACCACGTTGTATATGTGGCGTGTGTAGAATTAAGTGTGTTGCGATGGTGATTTTGTGTCGAGTCCGCAGGAAGTGTACCAGGAAACACTATATGTGCGATTTTCGGTCGTTTATAGCCGCGACGTTGAAAACTGTGCTAATTTTCTCAAGATGTCCAATTAAACATTATTTAAAAGTCAGTTAAACATGTCCATACCGGTAAAAGATGTAATAAAGAAAAATAGAAAATCAAATAATAATAATAATCACGCTAGGAGTAAACTGAAATAATGGTAACAACAATAATAATATTCACGCTAGGAGTGAATTGAGATAATAATGATGCATTCAGCAGTTGCGTGAATGAGGTTTAGAGTTTCATATCGAAATCCGGCGAAGTGAGAAAATAAATTCTGGAAAAATGAGGAATGAGATATGTTTGAGAAGAACGTCTGAGGCAGAGTAAGCCCTGTATTTTATGAATGGGTAGTTCTAAGCAGGATGCCGAAGAGAAAAGGCCCTGTAGTTTGATGGAGACCAATTGTTGTGACAAGGGTGTATGTGTTGATGTGTAATATTTCCGAGATGGGCTGTATATGGGGAGCGACATTCTGTAGCGATCCTGAATTATGTTAAACTGAGCGATTAAAACATTTAAAGGTTGTCAAATCCAAGTGAGTGCGTTGTAACGCATATTTTAAGCACAAGTGATATTTTCACATGGTTATTATTTTACGTAAGACTTTAAATAAATTCAATAAAGTCAAGTTGACGATTCCATATGATACCACCGAAGTGCATTTTGTTATAACCGACCTTATGGACAAAATACATTTTTACACACGGTCGACGTAATACTTGCTTATTGAAAATTGGATTTTACTCTGTATCTTTATGAGACGAAAAATATCGCGAATTAGAAATATAGTGGGTGACGAGTGAGTTTACCAAATTGAGAGTTTACCTTGCGTATATTGATGCAAGTTTACTTCACTGGAGAGTTTACAATGACACATGTTTGGAGTGTTGACATTGCCGGTTATTTGGAGCCTCGCACTCTAGGCTACGCCGCGAATATCGTGGTGGGTGTGATTATTGTTTTCAATAATATCACGCAATATCAGACGAGATTTCGGTTTAATTTTATTTAGCGACCTTCACTGTATGTGTCTAAATATTAAAAGTGGTGTATTGTGCTATTCAAACCCGTTATTTACTTTCGATTTCACACTTTATCGTAGGAAATAGTTTTGGCTACTGAGTGTATGACCCGAAGCAGTGCACCGATTCATTCAAGTGTCTGAGTGAATCGATTCACAAGAACGATGAGCTCACGGAACACGATTCAGCTGACTCGCTGCGGACAGTGCTGAGTGGCGCACTCACGGATCAGTGAGACACTACACACATATGGTTCACGATCGGCACACTAGACATACTAGTGGGACATGCAGAGACATGGCACACTGAAAGAACAGTACGCAATCACGGATCAGCGAGACACAACGCACGCAGACACACACAACGCACGCAGACACACACACACACACACACACACACACACACACACACACACACACACACACACACACACACACACGTGCGGTTCATTAAAGGCACACTGGACATTGGCGGGGAGCCGAACTTCCGCTGCAGCGAGATATACAGAGCGAGCGAAAAGTCGTACGCTGTACCGGACTCCCGCTCTCAGCTCATTTGCAAATACGAATAATACACACTTGTATTCACTGCCCTCTTCTCACAGGGAGGTTTAAATAATAGCTTGATTTATTTGCAATGTAAAAAAAGTCCAAACATAATTCCAACGCAACTAGCTAGTAAATAGGTAGGCTATTAGGTTATTCTATTTACTAGTTTTATGTATCGGTATTAAAACTTAGTTGACATTCGCCAATTAGTTCAACTCAATCCTGTAGCCTGCCTTATGACTATAAGTCATGCTCATGACCTCTCGAAATTGTATGTTTTTTATTGGGATAAACCGCTCTGTATTTTCTCAGTTCGTATGCCACATCATTGCATAAGCCTTCAATAATCGAACCACGGGATCACCGGTGTACGTGGACAGTGGATAACTGAGCACACTCACGCAATAACTTTAATGCAAGGATGCGACGTAAAGGAACTAGCAAAAAGAAAGGAATGCAAAGATGTTGAGTCAGAAAACGACAGGTCTACTGCACATCTCGGTTAGTCTATACAAAATATGACGATTTAAAAATCCTCTGCTGATAGAAAGAGACATATGTAGCTATAAGCTTTAATTCTGGGGATGGTGGGTTCGAATCCTACCGTCAGCGGCCATTAAATTGGTTTTCCGTGGTTTCTCATTTTCACACCAGACAAATCCTGGTGTTGTATCTTAATTTAGGCCAAGGCCGTTTCCTTTCCACACCTGGCACATCGTCGATATAATGCCTGCCTGTATCGGTGCGAGGTAAAGCAAATTATTTGATTTAAATCGGCTACTTATTGCAAACACAGGTATTTTTACATCTAATCCTGTATATATAATAGAGTTGTGACTTTCAGAGAACTATGAGAAAACCGTAATTTAGTGTATAAAATTTTAGTTACGCCAGTTCTTCTTCTTGTTCTCCTTATTATTATTTATTTATTTAGGATCCTTTCAACCTCCTATGGGTTACGATTGCACAACTTCCTTGACTGTTAAAGTTCTTTCTTTTTACGCCAGTTCTCCTTCATTATCTGGCTCGCTCTTTCTCGTTCCATATCCGAGAACACCCTTCTCGTTCTCCTGGGTTTCTCTACGAACAGATCCGTCACCTTCTGAACACTGTTCTGTTTGTGATATCTCCCTCCTCAGTGTCACATTTTTTAAGATCCTGATGAACTTCTTTCAGCAATGGTACTTGGGTCTTTCTTCTTTCCAGGAAGATGAGGATCTTATTTACTAGGCGTTTCGGTCCCATTCTTCTCAGATATCCATAGAAAGCCAGTCACCTTTTCCTAATCGAGGTTCAAATTCTCCGCACTTTTCATGCAGCTCAAACTGAAGGTAAACTAATTTCCTGTTGCTTTCCTAGGTCCCAGAACTTTCATCAGAAAACTAGTATTATTAACTATGTAAGTTTTCTACTGTAATATAACGAGCGTGTGTAGTGCTGCACAAGTACCTATCTTTTCCTGCATTTCACTTTTAACTTATTTGTTCTGTATTGTGTACTTACCGTGAATACATTCAAATTTCCACGTCCTTTGAAATCATTTATGAAAAGACTAGGCAAACAATTGACAGGGAATCTCCCATCTGGGCAACAGCTCTAAATGCAGATCACTGATGATTGTGTGTAAACATTTGTTTCATATAATTCTACATACTTATTTAATGGAATTGTCACTGTGGGGGGGAAGGCTTTGTAATATCAAAATTTGATGCGAAGAGGTGCCTGCAGGAGAAACCCGAATCTGATAGCTGGAAGACGTGTAGGAAAACAGTTCATAGAATGAAGACCAGAAGGCAGCAGCAAGCATTGAATATTGTTGCTCCTTTCTTATCTAGACACACTACACAGATGCAATAGGAACGGTGACTCTGTGCCGTGAATCGGTTCACTGTATCGATTCAGTAACATGAACGGAATCAAATGAATCGATATCACATCACTAGTAGAAATGGACATAGAGATATTATTTGAGATTCGAGTTCATTTCCATAGCGGATTTTTCTGTATGTGTTTGATTTTCAGTGTGAATTAGATTTAAATATCCGGACATTGTTTTAAATTTTCGATTTCGTCCGACAGTATCAGTGATGTGTAGATACTATAGTGTTGGCCCAACGATAAGTTCGGGATGCCACCACATGTACATGATTAATATTAGAGGTGTGTAAACACTTTATTGTTGGCTCAACGATAGGTTCGGGATGCCACGTGTAAATGATTATTGTTAGAGGTGTGTAGACAATGTAGCGTTGGCTCACCGATAGGATCAGGATTTCGTTAGTACACATCCAAGTCATAGGTTAGGCACTTTCATGAATCGACTTGAACGATGGGAGTGTCTGCAATAGTGGAAGCAGGTATGGAAGTTGTGATGTTTGGGACATCACTGCATGTTTTTAATTATTGATCTATGTAATTAATTGATAAGATGTTTATATTTAATCACTGATAAGTCATGTTTAAATATGTATATTGTAACAGTAAATTTGGTACTTTGGTAGAGATGAGACGCAGGGCGTGTACCAGTCGCTGAAGTGCACACAGAGGGAGAGGGTTTGTTAACAGAAATTTTAAAAACTTGGTATTAATTACTTTAGTTACTTGTGTGATACGACTTTCTAAGTTGGCTGCAGTTGCGGTACTGGTCTCATTGATACGAGTGTTAATCTCATTAATACGAGATTCTAAAGTGGTACCTAATTGAGCAGTTGCAGCATTGGCCTCATCAATACGAGTGTTAATCTCAGTAATACGAGATCCTAAAGTAGTACCTAATTGAGCAGTTACGGCATTGGCCTCATTAATACGAGCTTGTAAATCAGCACCTAGTTGAGCAGTTGCAGCATTGGCCTCAGTAATACGAGCTTGTAAATCAGCACCTACTTGAGCAGTTGCAGCATTGGCCTCAGTAATACGAGCTTGTAAATCAGCACCTACTTGAGCATGCGATTTGGCGATACGTTCATTTAAGCTAATCTTAAGAGCTTCAATAGCCGCTAAAATATTTTCCATTTTGATGGTAATGCATTTAAATCAAGTAACAAGAAAATCATAAATCACTTGAAAAAAATTCAGACATCACCATTATTGTCCAATGGTTAAAAGTTCATGTTCAAAGTCATTCAAAGAGAAAAATTTCCAAGACATTTAACACACAAAAAATATCCCATATCATTGATAACACTTATTATAGAGAAGTTAAATCTTGTTAGAAAGTTCACTGTAATATAAATAGTTATTCCACATAAAGCACTGGAAATGTATCTGAATTAAATTACTAAGTCACACGATTTAGTGCGATTTTGTCTATCACTGCACTTCTTAATTATTACTAGTATTTCAACATTGAGTCTAGAATGGTTAAGTGTCAATTTAATGTCTACTGCACTCATAATTAAGTTCTGATATTGCTGAAGCGCTAATTTCTAATTTTACTGCACTCCAAATCGGCCCCGATACGACTGGGGCGCCAATTTCTACCCCTCTCCTCTGTAACAGTAAATTTGGTACTTCGGTAGAGATGAGACGCAGGGCGTGTACCAGTCGATGAAGTGCATACAGAGGGAGAGGGTTTTGTTTAAAAGAAATCCTAAAAACTTGTGTTTCAGAGTTTATTAAAAAATTTAAATTAATATCACCTCTGTACAGCATATACAGTCGAAAACGTTCCTTGACCTATGGCTGGCGATGTCCTTGGATTCCGGCAGCTCCACATTCCATAGTGACGAACCACCATTCGTCCCCCGATGGAAGTTCTAGAAGATCTATTCGGTGCTTTGAAGATCCATGGCGTCGAGGTAGTCCTTGTAAATGGTGAACATAAATGAACATCGTTCAGCTCTGGGGCGAGTTAGTGCAACGGCTGCTTCTGCACAGATGATAGAGTGTTTATAAATGCTTTTAACAAAGTCCAAACACAAATGTCTCGGTGAAATGTCACTTAACTTTATCACATGTCAAGTGAAAGAAACATTCACAAAGTAAAGTCCACTCGGAACTGATTGTCCAGTTTAAAGTTATTTAAAGTTTGTTGCACCTATTACAACGTGAAGTAAGTTCATTGAAGCACTGTTCAATTTAAATGAAATAAAGATGTTCCGCTCGTGAATCAAACTCGTTCACGTGTTGAAACCAAAAGACGAAATTAACTGTGTACTGACAGTCCTTGGTTTGACTGTTCATAAACTAAATGTGCCCAGAATTGAAATACACTGTTCATCAGAGTAGAAATGCACTGTTCATTAAAATAGAGAGGCGCTGTTCACACCTGCACAGTTCAAAAATGTCGACACAATTTACGGATTGGTAATTTAAATTTGGATTAAATATAGTTTATAACTTAAAGTATCGAGTCCTCGGCAAGGAGCAATCAGTTTTAAGTCCATCAAATTTCAATTTCGAACACTCGAAGATATTTGCGGGTCTTGGACACTCGTATAGAGTAACAGTCAATAAATAATGTCCAGACGATACACAATTCACCTCACGTCCTATCGGAGTAAAAGGTTGTCACAATATAAGGAAATCTGAATAAGTCCACATTCAGCATGACTACATTAAAGTCCACGAACTTGAAACTTAGCAGCGGCTTCACGTTCGGTTACCGCACCCGCGAACTGACTGCGCGAATACGACAGTCTAGTGTGCCTATAGAAATCCTGGCCGCAAACTGGTATCACATTCTGCAGCGCACTGCTGCTCACTATAACAAGCTGTAACACACACTGACACACTGACACACTCTGATCTGCTGAGCGAAGCAGCACGTATTTATATTTGATCCGAAACTTGTAGAACATTCTGCATCAATCCAGGCTGTGGAGTGCAGCGAGGCAGGCTGTGACGTCACCCGCTCACTACGTCACACGCGCGCAGCAGTTGCTCGCTGCCCGGTCAGTTCTTCGTAAGCGGACCGGAGCATAACACGTAAGTTTAAGATTTTCATAACGGGGCTTAGTCTGTACCGCCGTTACCGGTACAATATATATATAGGGTTTTTATCATCCATTTCAATCATCATTTCATTTCTTTGTATCGCGGCTATAACGTATTCTGAACGAACAAATTATTGGGTAAAGTATTTCAACATCATGCATATTTATAACTTGCAGTAAATTTTCCAATAGCCGCTGTGAGGTGACCAGAGTCAGCAGGCTAATTTCAGCCCAATTCCAGGAAAAGTACGTCATCTAGGTGACGAGAGACCTTACTCTCTCTACCTCATGAAGAGACAGTTGATACATTATTAACACCCACTTTTCAAACTCCGCTTCGGGACGCTTTATTTCAGCGGGAACGTTCAGCCTATGTGAATGAACGTAATGAAGCAACGTGATGGATTCACAGCAATACATCGGAGAAGGGATGAGACCTCGAATCTTACTGGACCATGTGATATGGCTGATGGAAGGAGACTTTTGAACCGATATATACCACCGACAAGAGCTGGAGAGGACATTAGCATTCTTATTCACATTCACATTCTTATTGGACATTCTGATTCTCACTTTTGGAAGAGACTCTTACTACGATTCTACGTCTGCACGTCGGAGAAGATTTTAACTTAGTTCACTTCGCATCTGAGTATATTCTACTCAATAGTTACTCTCAATGGGATTTGTTATCTCAATGACGAGAGGTAGTCAACGGGAGACCGGTTTTGACTAGTTAGGGGAGGAGAGCTTTTATTATGAATTTAGCTACGCTACTGTTCCGTAATACGGAAGAATACGAGTGTATTCTCTCCATGAACATAACCCATGGTGGTTTTGCATTTAAAATTAGGACTCAATACGACTTTATGTAAGGAGTGCAGTAGGATGTGTTAAAGACAGGAAGTAGGACTGGAATCCAACAACAGAGGACGCAGCCGGCACGAGAGATCCACCCATCATCAGCTTCATGATAACAGAGTCTACAAATGGCAAGCTAAAGGCATAAGTTACTGCAATTCTTCGCGCAACCGTTCATTTTTAAAATTTAATTTCATTCAACTTTATCTTGCTTCCGTCAGTACAGATTTCGTTAAAACGCCGTTACGTCACGTTTCTCATCTTAATAAATAGCTGTTTTAATTTTTATGTTCTGAAATTATTATTAATGATCCTTAAATTCCAAGTTAGTGTACTTAATGAATTTGTGTCCCGTCACCCCACCCCTGGGAGTTTTTTGAGTCTCATTACGTATTATTATTATTATTATTATTATTATTATTATTATTATTATTATTAATTATCTACTTTTGTTTTCCAGCCATAAGCTTGAAGACTGGCGCCCTTGAGATACTGTTTATGGAGAAACAATGACATATCATTTATTTATTTTAATATTAAAGTGACCCGGCACGTTATAATTTTGTCATACATCTGTGGGCCAAGTGGGTACGTCACATACTGTCGCCACAACTGAGGGGCTCGTAAATCATTAAGTACTGGTATAGAAAGATAAATTCAGTAGTTTGGGGGTAACTGTTGTGTATCCACAGTATATTTTTCTTGTGTGTTTGATTTTGGGGGTAACATGGCTGAGCAAGAGGAGAAAGACATGACGCTGCGTAGTGGACACGTGCTGAAGTAATTCTAAGGAATAGGTAGATAAATGGGTAGAGGAGGAAACTGATATTAGGAGCGAAGATAGCGAAGGAAATAAGAGTAGGAATGACGAAGTTACGTTACATTCAGAAGATAATACGATGGGGGGCGAGGCGGAGGTTAGCCCTAACAGTGAGGGTAATAATAATCAGTTACTTGAAATGATGCAGTTAATGTTAAGTAAGAGGATAGTAAATCTGAAATAAGAAATGAAATGGAACAAAATAAATCTGAAATAAAAAAGGAATTGGAACAAACTAAATCAGAAATTAAAAATGAAGTAGAACAAACTAAACGGGAATTAAGTAAGGCATTGAATGAACACAAGATAGAAGCTAATAAAAGGATGGACGAACATAGCAAACAGTTACAAGAATTATTTTAACAAAATGAAAGATTTAACAAGCAGATAGAGGAACAGAAGGAGACAACTAAGCAAAACCAACAAGAGGTAGAAAAGAAATTTGTAGAGCAGAGGAGTGAGTTGTTGGGATTAATGGAAAAAGAAATCAACAACACCAGAAAGGAGTTGGAGACACAGGTGACAAGTATTAATAATAAAGTTGAGGCCCAAAAGGAAGAAATAAGAGAATTTAAGGAACAGGTACAAAACAAGATCGATATGGTTAAGTGTATAATAGAAGTCAACACTAGGGAACAAAGAGAAAAGTTTGCGGTAGTGGAAGGCAATACAGTGGAAATTAAGACATTGAAAGAAAAACAGAACACTGTAGTGAATGAAATTGAAAGAAGAGATAAAGATGTAGAGAACCGCATAGCGATGGCAGAAGCACGCATACGACGAGAAGTAAGAGAAAGGCAAGGTAACACTGAGAGGCAAAGTCATGGAGGGATTTACACTAAGGAAATCGAATTACCGAAGTTCAATGGGAAACAAACTAACCCACTAGAATTTCTGAAAATAGCAGAAAAACGGTTTGGGAAACGGATTTGGGGAAGGGTTTATGGACTGGGAAGAGGCGATCGACATTATTGATCATTCTTTTGTGGGAGAGACGCGTTCCTGGTTTTCAGTCTATAAAAGTAACATGAAAAGTCTGAAGGAATTTAAGACGAAGTTCACAGACAAATACTGGAACGAAAACGTTAAAAGCCGTGAAAGAGAAAAGGTAGTATTTGGGAAATTCAAACATAATGAAGAGGTCTCTATGACTGAGTATTTTTTGTCACATGTTATGATTTGCCAGAATTGAGACGGAATCACGGCTGATTCAGATGTAGTCAGATTACTGTTACGACATTTTCCAGACAGGGTACGCGAAGCAGCGTGTATGCAAAGTATTAAAACTATTCAGGAGATGGAGCAGTTATTAGGGAGTTTTGACGCACTAGGAAATATTGTGCATAGAACAGGAAACTCGCATAATTTTGTTCCTCATAGTGAACCAAGGGACAATAGGAGACAGCCAAACTACGAGAATCGTAATCAGTTTCAGCCAAGGAATAACAGTAGGGGTGGAGCACCTGAAAATAGAACGGGAAATGCCCAACAAGTCAGAGGACAAGTTACTAACGAGCCAAGTGTAGGTACACGATCGCAACCTTTAAACTAAATGCAGGCTTTAATGATGGGTCAGAATTCCAGCCTTACCAGGAAGTAGTTAGGAACTGTGTTATGAAACTATTGCCATATGACCTAGATGTTAAGGAAGATCTTATGTGTGAACCAGATAATAATTATTTAGATTCGGGTGATGAAGTGATTAATCCTGTGGTTCAATTAGGAGTTTGGGTGCGTATGTTAATGTGTTAATTGATACAGGAAGTCAGAAATCATGTAATAGTTCAGAATGGTATGACTCTTTAGTTAAACAGGGTATTATGATAGAAGAGATGCCTGTTAAGTCTACATTTATTATTACAGCTGTTGGTAAAAAGTTGAAACAAACATGCAAGCAGGTTGCGGTGGCGATTTGTATAGAAGGTTTTATTTCAGTACAGGTATGTTTGGTTATTCCTCACCTTGTATTTTATCTCATCTTGGGATGTGACTGGCTGACTTTGAAATCGGCTCAGTTAGATTACAATGATGCAACGGCAAATATGAAGTGGGATAATAAGTATGTCAAACTCGAACTGAGAAATGAAATTCAGAGGAAAACGAATGTTGGTGCTATGTGGAGTGTTATTGAGGTTTCTAGATATGAGGAGAAACCCAGAGAGGGGTTTAATTTATGCCAGTTGTGGTTGAAAGAGCATCAGAAGGATGCCTTATTTGAAGCTGCGAGTAACAGTAAATTAGAGGAAGTCCAGAGGGACGAATTGTTGGCAGTGTTATGTGAACACGCTGAGATTTTTTCTAAGAAACCCGGTAAAACACATGTTTATGAACATTCTTTTTCAGTGCTGGATGACAGTCCTTTCAGCGGGCCACGGTATGCTATCCCACACAAATATGCCAAGGCAGTTGACGATCCGATACAAGCTATGTTAGCTGATGGGATAATTGAAGTGTCCTATAGCCAGTATGTAAATTCCTTAATCGTTGTGCCTAAGAGGGATGGGAGCGCCAGACTTTGTATTGATGGGAGAGATATGAATAGACGTATTTGTACTGCCCAGTTAAAATCACAGACTATTGAAGAGTTAATTCAGGGCTTTGAGGGTAAAAAATGGTTTTCATCTGTTAATTTAAGAAGTAGTTTTTGGCAAATTCCTTTGAGAGTGGAGGACAGGCCTCTGACAGCATTTAGTCATAAGTACAGCTTGTAACAGTTTCAGCGCGTTCCCTACGGGACGAAGACAAGTTCTGCAGCTTTAATTAGAGCATTAAATATTGCATTAGGTGATGATACAGGTGATTTCGCCACGGTTTATATTGATGATCTGGTGATTGCGTCTAGGACCTTTGAAGGACACTTGTGTCACTTAGAGAAGGTGTTTACTAAGTTAGAGCGTGCTGGTTTTATATTGAAGTTAGATAAGTGTGGTTTTGGTAGACAGGAGGTCACATTTTTGGGACACCGTGTATCTGCGATAGGGGTACGCCTGAAAGTACGAGGATTGAGAAGATATTGCAATATCAAGGAATTAATGTCGTATATTGGAGTATGCAATTTCTTTAGACGCTTTGTACTAAGATATGCAAACTTACTTGAGCCGTTTAGAGACTTGTTAAAAGTCGGCAGTAAGTGGAAATGGACAGAAAGTCACCACAAAGCTTTTAATGATTTAAAGGACGGTTTCAGGCGAGCAGTTATTCTTAAGTACCCCGTGGCAAATAAGAAGTATGTGTTACTCACTGACGCATCTCACTATGGTCTGGCTGGAGTATTATGTCAAGAGGATGACAACGGAGACTTAGGAATTGTGCCATTAGCGTCTAGAGGTTTAAGTGGACCGGAAAAACGGTATTCCATTACGGAGCTTGAATTCTTAGCTATTGTGTATTCCTTAAGTAAATTTAGAATGTATGTTTTAGCTGTAAAATTTGAGATTAGGACTGATCATCATGCTCTTTCATTTATACCTACATGTAAGCTATCATCCAATAGGGTTAGTAGGTGGATACTGACCTTACAGGAGTACGATTTTCCTGTAGTGCATATAAAAGGAAAAGACAATGTCCTTGCTGATCTGTTATCTAGAGATGAGAAATTGTGTGATGAAGGAAGTGTCCTGGAAATACAGGAAGGCATTTTAATTTGTGCATGCCTTAGTAAGGACAATAAGCCTGCTCTGAACAGATTACGCAACCTGTTGGTGGAACAGTCTGTAGACGAAGAATGTAGGGAACCTTTGTCTGTACTTCAGGGAGGTGAGCAGGTTACTGTGACTCGAGGTAGACACGTTTTTAAATTGTTAGACGGATTTCTATCTAGAAAATGTAGCGAACATAAATGGGCTATTTGTGTACCCAAATCGCTACGTGTGGAGTTAATTTGGTTCATCCACAGGGCATTAGGGCATTATGGTGCTAGTAAGGTTCTGTTTGAAATCCAACAGAATTTTATCTGTGACAAGATGGGAAGAGAAATCAGAAAGGTTCTTGCCACTTGTGATCTATGTCAGAGAAGTAAGATACCGAACCGTTATTTAGAGGGACCTCGTCAGGCAGTAATTGCAGAAAAATCTGGTGACTTGGTGTGTATCGACCTTTTCGGTCCTATTGTAAAAGGACAATACGGCTTTCAATATATTTTTGGTTTGATAGACGCTTTTTCTAAATTGGTCAGATTATACCCTATGAGGAAAGCAACAGGAAAATCCTGTAGTCGTATAATCCAAGAGAAGTATGTCCCTGAATTAGGCACTCCTCAGAGAATAGTGTCAGACAGTGGACCACAATTTACATCGAAGAAATGGAAAGCCGTAATTTGTGAATTAGGTATTACTCAGGTCCATTCATCCATCAGAAATCCTCAGGGGAACATGTGTGAACGGGTGATGAAGGAACTTGCGCGCATGTTTAGGTCACTAGTACACGAGAGGCATTCCGCTTGGGTAGCGAAATTATCCCTTATTGAGACATGGATCAATGCCGTACAGCACGAAATCACTAGATTGCACCTTTGCAAGTTCATTTCGGTACTAAGCCACAAGATGAATTGGTGATGGTGGTGATTATTGTTTTAAGAGGAAGTACAACTAGGCAACCATCCTCTATATAACACTAATCAGAGGGGAAAAATGGAAGGGATCCGATACTTCTAAAAATGAAGATATCGGCCAAAGGAAGACAAGGGCCACGAAGGGCGTGAAAATGAAAGACTCCCTAGCCCTCGCAAACCTAATAGCGTCGGGGTCGGAAAAGAACAAGAGTTGACCAAGGGAGGTCGGATAGGATAGATGAAAGAGAGGAGCCTGGCACAAGTAAGTGGAAGCAATGCCAGGACTCAGCTAAGGGCCCCGTGGTCGCCAACCCACGCTCCAAAGTTCAAAGCCCCTGGGCCCCTTTTAGTCGCCTCTTACGACAGGCAGGGGATACCGTGGGTGTTATTCTACCGCCCCCACCCACAGGGGAATGAATTGGTGAGAGTATTGGGTATTACTGAGGTGCCGCAGCGTAATGCTGAATTTTATGTTAGATTGGCCAGAGAAAACCTAGTAAAAGCTGGCAACCTTCGAAAGAAGCAGCAAAAACGTAAGGTATTGGATGAATTTGAGGTAGGTGACCTTGTTCTTTCGAGAGTTCCCATGTTATTTAACAGCGAAGATAAAGTCACAAAATAGTTTTTCCTTTTATATCAAGGACCTTCTCGTATACATAAGAAACTAGGACCTTGTGCTTATAAATTATCTGACGGCGATTGCATTTTATTGGGTACGTACAACATTAGGAGTTTACGTAAATATATTACGAGTCCGGTGGACTTCCCGTAGAGCAGGAATATAGGTCAGTAGGCCAGGCCACGCTTATCTCTTATATAATATACACCTGTCGTAGCGGGGAGTGACTGCTCTCTGGTAGGTGGAGTTTCCCAAGTTTTGTTATGCTTGCTACACGATGTGTGTGTATACGATTGACACGGATTCATTACCAAGGTTACGTCTGTTCTCTTTATGTATGGGTTATCTGGTAATTGGATCTCATAAACGAGGATCATTAATATTGCAGTTTAAGATTTGTAAATTCCCCGTAGAGTATATGAAGTCATCATAAAGACTTGAGATAATTTTACCCTAGGCTAAAACCACGTGAATGTGTTGGCGTGTGTAAAGTGATAGTCTTACAGCAAGAACGTATTAACACTTGAAAGAGTAATACGCTGCATTTTGTTTGTGTAAATTTTGAACAGATATAAATTGAATTGTCAAGTGCTGCATACACTGGATTCATGAAATCAGCAAGAGATGACGAACATTTGAGAAAGTGAGACATCAGAAACTCGCTAAGTTGTAATATTGTGTTTTAATGGAAATTTTGAAGTGTTATATATTATTTGTTATTAAGTTGTAGGTGGAATCATCAAGTTGTAATTTTGTAAAGTAGTGTTATGTTGTATACAGTAATGAATGAATGTACAGTTGTTTTGAAAAGAAGTGAGACGTAAGTGGCAAAGTGTAAGTGTGAGCCCTCAACGGAAGTACTAATTGTTTCAGGCTCAGAGGGGCGAATGTGATGTTTGGGACATCACTGCATGTTTTTAATTATTGAACTATGTAATTAATTGATAAGATGTGTATATTTAATCACTGATAGGTCATGTTTAAATTAATATGTATATATATATATAGGGTTTTTATCATCCATTTCAATCATCATTTCATTTCTTTGTATCGCGGCTATAACGTATTCTGAACGAACAGATTATTGGGTAAAGTATTTCAACATCATGCATATTTATAACTTGCAGTAAATTTTCCAATAGCCGCTGTGAGGTGACCAGAGTCAGCAGGCTAATTTCAGCCCAATTCCAGGAAAAGTACGTCATCTAGGTTACGAGAGATCTTACCCTCTCTACCTCATGAAGAGACAGTTGATACATTATTAACACCCACTTTTCAAACTCCGCTTCGGGACGCTTTAATTCAGCGGGAAAGTTCAGCCTATGTGAATGAACGTAATGAAGCAACGTGATGGATTCACAGCAATACATCGGAGAAGGGATGAGACCTCGAATCTTACTGGACCATGTGATATGGCTGATGGAAGGAGACTTTTGAACCGATATATACCACCGACAAGAGCTGGAGAGGACATTAGCATTCTTATTCACATTCACATTCTTATTGGACATTCTGATTCTCACTTTTGGAAGAGACTCTTACTACGATTCTACGTCTGCACGTCGGAGAAGATTTTAACTTAGTTCACTTCGCATCTGAGTATATTCTACTCAATAGTTACTCTCATTGGGATTTGTTATTTCAATGACGAGAGGTAGTCAACGGGAGACCGGTTTTGACTCATTAGGGAAGGAGAGCTTTTATTATGAATTTAGCTACGCTACTGTTCCGTAATACGGAAGAATACGAGTGTCTTCTCTCCATGAACATAACCCATGGTGGTTTTGCATTTAAAATTAGGACTCATTACGACTTTATGTAAGGAGTGCAGTAGGATGTGTTAAAGACAGGAAGTAGGACTGGAATCCAACAACAGAGGACGCAGCCGGCACGAGAGATCCACCCATCATCAGCTTCATGATAACAGAGTCTACAAATGGCAAGCTAAAGGCATAAGTTACTGCAATTCTTCGCGCAACCGTTCATTTTTAAAATTTAATTTCATTCAACTTTATCTTGCTTCCGTCAGTACAGATTTCGTTAAAACGCCGTTACGTCACGTTTCTCATCTTAATAAATAGCTGTTTTAATTTTTATGTTCTGAAATTATTATTAATGATCCTTAAATTCCAAGTTAGTGTACTTAATGAATTTGTGTCCCGTCACCCCACCCCTGGGAGTTTTTTGAGTCTCATTACGTATTATTATTATTATTATTATTAATTATCTACTTTTGTTTTCAAGCCATAAGCTTGAAGACTGGCGCCCTTGGGATACTGTTTATGGAGAAACAATGACATATCATTTATTTATTTTAATATTAAAGTAACCCGCCACGTTATAATTTTGTCTTACATCTGTGGGCCAAGTTATTAGCAGGTACTATTCAGGCCACGTTTTGGCATAACATTTACTAGCTGGAAAGTGCTTCCATAATAGCTTTGCGCCAGTATTGGCTTAAAGGTAAGGGTGGCCCCACGTGGAAACCTGGCTAATGGAGATTGGTCCCTACTACTTAGCCACGTGCATTTAAGCTCGATGACCTTTGATTGTCATCTTATTTTGTTTTTCTTTTACTTCAAGATTTATTGTTTGAGCGCACGGTATGTTATGACAGTGCAGTGTTGAAACTCAGTTTTTATTTCTTTTTGTTGAGGAATTTACAGTAGGAATGTGATTTTCAATTCGTCGGCTTTTACATATTTATTTTAAGTTATTTACATTACTTAGGTGTGGTGTTGGTCTACCGATCACTTGTAGTTTACTTTAAGGGGACAAGTGTAGGTGGACAGATTGTAATTGTAGTTGCATTTATGTAGAATTGGAAAGATTTCACGTTGTACATCTTTTGTATTGTGGACTTGTACTTTAACTAATTCAACGACGTAACTGTTTCATAACCTGAAAAGTGGTTTAGTAAGAAGACTTTATAGAGTGATTTGTGTCTTTTGTTTAACTTCACTGTTTGGCGTTTCTTCTAAATGCATAGTGAGTTAATGTTTCTCCGTATTTCGAACTTTTGTACTTTCCGAACCATGTAACACAGTGTTGTTGGTTCATTCTGAACATCTGTTTGGGGTGATGCATATTTCGGCATCGGGATTAATCTGCAACTTAAGGATGTCACAAGGTGACAACTCTGGTGTGATTTTATAATTGCTGTTAACTTTATAACCAACACCATGGTTTCAAATAATATTTCAAAACCTATCCAGAGCAAGTGATAGTTAATTTGGTTCGATTAAGGATCCATTTCGGGGATGTTCCGATATCCGTGAGGGTGGATAACCTTAACAGAATGTAAATCTGGAATTGTACTTGTTAAAGGTCAGATTTTCCGGATCATGAGGGTTAACTCTCATTTAACATTTGGGTCAATGTTGCCCGATTTCCAGGTTTTCTGTTCCTTTCCTGGTTTTGCTGTCCACAAATTTGATATTGCATTTTCAAACTTTGGAAGACACTAATGTAAATAACTTCACTATACTTTCACCATTCACGTTATGGAATGTGATTGATTTATAACATTTTTTTGAACATTTTATTCGCTCTTTTTATGGTTATTCAGTAAATACGATTGTCGTGATTTCGTTCAATAAACTGTTAGTAAGCACAATTTTGCTCCTCATTTGAAGTAGTTATGCGCTCCCCTGAACCCTGTCGATCGGTTAATGAAGTGACAGAAGAGAATCCTACACCACCCCACGATGTAAGAACCAATATTGTTCTATCGAAGC
The DNA here is from genome assembly GCF_040414725.1 of Anabrus simplex. Classification (NCBI taxonomy): domain Eukaryota; kingdom Metazoa; phylum Arthropoda; class Insecta; order Orthoptera; family Tettigoniidae; genus Anabrus; species Anabrus simplex. The sequence goes on along the minus strand of NC_090268.1, from coordinate 444,090,438 downwards.
AACCGAGGCAGACGACCAGCGGTAGAATGGTTGGTTCAAGGGTTCAACCATCGTCTCTCAAACCTACTTTGACAAATAACTACAAGTGGTCCGCCATTTCAAGAATGTGAGTATCGACAGAAGAAAAGAAGTGACCACTACTGCATGAAAATATATACCGAGGAAGGCGAGAGGAGTAGTTTGAAGCAAGACCAACTACAATTCTCAGACCACAATACAGAAAAATCATGGCTGCCATACCGGGCCAAAGCTTACGTGGAGAGGAGTAACCTATAAATGGTCGTGAAAATGTTGTAGTACGAATATGCTTATCGAAGGATTTTTAAAAACATAGCATTTCTTACGAAAAAGAGAAGTGTTCTTTATCCAGGAGAATTTTATTTTGTTTGCTTTGCGTCGCACTAACACATCGAATGTTTTCGGCGACGATGGGAGAGGAAAGGCCTAGGGGCTGTGCCAGCATTAGCCTGGTGTGAAAATAGCAAACTACGGAAAATCACCTTCAGTGCTACGGACTGTGGAATTCGAACCCACTATATCCCAAATGCAAGGTCATATCTGCGCGGTCATGTAGGAGAGTAAGATGATGCTTTGAGCGGATATTAAAATCACTAGTGATTTGGCCCCACGTTCAGAGTTGAATTGCTGTGAGCATGAATTCGGAAGATGGGAGGGCTCGAATCCCACCGTCGGCAGCCCAGAAGATGGCTTCCCGTGGTTTACCATTTTCACACCAGAATAAAGCTGAGGTTGTACCTTAATTAGGGCCACGGCCGTTTCCTTCCCAGTCCTTTTCGCATCCTTCGGTCGCTGAAAAAGTGTGATGTGTTAGGGTGACGTTAAACAGCCGGCATTACAACAACACGTAACAATTTAAAACATGAATATGGACGTCAGAAAAAGTCGACACAACACCAAACTAATATTTAGTTTTCCGGTTATTAACACTATGACCGCATGCCCATGTTGCATCATTGAAGCTGACTAAAACTAACACTCCACACATTCTAGAAATAGTTCCTCTTGGTTCCCTGATTTTGAAGTTCCTCGGCAATTTCATTTGAAATCTTCATATAATTATTAATAAAAGCATTGGCCAGAATATTTACACACTCCTTTATAATATTTGTCGAAAGAACACCACACTTCCACACGTCACTTGAATTCGTAATGTTCCTTTCAAAGGTTAAAACAAGGACATTATTTTTCAGAAAGTTCTCCAACATAAAGACTCTGTCACTCATTTCAAAACTACTCTCTCCACAACTAACAAGACGAGTTACCGGAGTTTCACATTCTCTCTCTCTCTCTCTCTCTCTCTCTCTCTGTCACACTACAGGCCGTCCTGTCTTTAACATGTTATCATCAACTTCATTTTTTCTGCTAGTAAAGCAATCATTATAAAATACCTTTGCACTTCTAGGTCACTCGTAGCTTTCCTATCGATGGAATATAAACAATATGTCTTGGGAACAGAACACTATTACCTTTCGCAATCGCGTTGAATGGCTTCACCTTTCTTGTCGTACAAGACTGAAAATTGTATTTCTTATCTTCTTCACACCAACGTTTGAACGCTTCGTCGTCTATCAATGGCAGTTACTCTTCATGCTCTTTAGGGCACTTACATCCTTCCTTGAGGTAAACAAATGTTATGCGAAAGCTGATTGTAGAATACGGTTAAATATATCTCATCTGACAATTTAATGTATTTCCTAGGGATGAGGTCACCATAGACGTCGTGCGCATGAAGGGTGCTTCGATCTGGCGGCAAGTCACTTAAACAGTCGAGTGCCTGTCCCTATGCTTGATTCAACTTCGACATTCAGAAACGTCCTCGAAACAGTAGAACAAAATTGTTCTGTGGTTGGTTGCAACTTCACGTATATTAACTGTCCCGAATAAAAAGCAGCGTGAAATTAGAAGAAATGCCTAGATTGCGGCACTGAAACGAGGGACTAGTGATGGTAAACTATGGGAACCCACGAATAACTCGCTTGTTTGTTGTCGGCATTTTGTGAATGGAATGCCTTCGAGAGATCCCGACAGTCCTGGTTATGTGCCGAGATTGTTTATAAAACCGCTTGTTTCGATCGAACGTCAGCACGAAGAGGAGCACCGAGTGACGACTAGATACAAAAGGCGAAAACGCAAACATGTAAATGAAAACGTTGAAACTAGTACCATGGAAGTGTAACCGTTCATTACCATGCCATAGGCATGTTAGGAGGTCTAGTCAATTATATATGCCGCTTTCCGCAACATTCCGTAAAATATAATGTAGTAATTCGCAGTCTATATGCCGAACCGGGATGTGATTTGCGATATCGCAGCCCGAAGGGAGCTGTTTTCTGCGCTGTAACGAGAAAAGGATAGCGCAGTATTGCTGAAACTTTAAATCACGTTCTCTTTTCGTGTGAGCGAGATGAAAGGATGACGCTACGCGTGGAAATGTAGGTTGTCGGAGAGTGGGCTGAGAAATAAATGTCCTTTACTAATTCAACACCGCATTCACTGGTGCCACTTCACCATAATTTACTGAAGAGAGGAAGAAGAAAAACACCTTCATCTGAAATAATTTTTGGAAATTTATGGGTCAGGTCTCATTCTAACCGATGTATTTAATGCTAATTGTTGATGCATATAAATGCAAAACTTAAATGGTGGATCGGTAATGACTCTTGTCATACAGTGGTACGCAGAGTAAAGATGACTGCTGAAATCTGACAACGTGTGGAAAAAAGTGGGAGATCTTGCGTGATGAACCATGACGCGTGATTTTCTAAAAGGACGCTTTTGAGATTGTGAATGACCCACTGATCGCTTTAGTTTGATATGCGATCAGTAGAAAGTAGAGGTCACAAGCTATAATTTGAGTGTTTTCACGTCGCCGACAGATTTCGATTACCGGACCTTCAAATTCAGCAGCGGCATAATTTACCTCCCCCCTGATCATTTTGTCCGGAGGCTATAAGTATAACCGGGACCTAGATACAGTATCTCATTGTCATTTGTGTAGCTGCAGTACTAACATGTTAGGAGTGAACTTGGATATCAGTGTATGAAGTGTTGTGTCATAGACGAAAAAGAGATCAGTGTGATGTAAAATATCGCGAAATAAGCCGTGTGGTACCAGATAATATACAGTATTGGTGAACAGAAGCCTTATCTCAACATTTTATATTCTAAATAAGAACAAGTTGCGGTTCATGGTGCAATCATCTGTGAAAGGGAAAACGCGTCAGGTTGTTTAGAGGTAGTGACACAGCTAATTACCTTCAGTAATTATTAATAACCGATCCAAAGCATTTTACGAGTGAGTGACGTTCAGTAAAATTAAAGAATTATTCCTGATAAAATTAGCGTTTGCATACTCTATGGACACTCGTGGTGATAGAGTGTGTGTTTAATGGGGAAATGAACAGTGATTTCTACAAACTTGCCATTATTTGCATTAATTCATTTAAAGTCAGTAGTGGATTTTATCAGCAGTAGATCCCTTTGAAAGTACATAAGGAGTGTTTAATAACTGATTTCCCATTTTGCCTGTATGTTAATGAGCGGTCGTCGAACCCGAGATCTGGAGCCTACAAGAATCGCGCCTAAGTGCCTGCAGCTATTTCTACAAGAAACGCCCAGAGACTTAACTAAGAAGACCACAGTTCGAGACATGGCTCGTGGTAGTACGATGAGGAACCAAGGACTATCAAGGAGAAGACCGCTCATCATGTTGGAGTAAAAACCTAAGATGTACCTCGAGATGACGGCAAACCATAGCCAGTATTTGATAAGTACATTGTTGTTGTTGTTGTTGTTTGAGTCATCAGTCCATAGACTGGTTTGATGCAGCCCTCCATGCCACCCTATACTGTGCTAACATTTTCATTTCTCCGTGACTATTGCATCCTACATCTGCTCTAATCTGCTTGTAATATTCATACCTTGGACTACCCCTACCGTTCTTACCACCTACACTTCCTTCAAAAACCAACTGAACAAGTCCTGGGTGTCTTAAGATGTGTCCTATCATTCTATCACTCCTTCTCGTCAAATATAGCCAAATCGATCTCCTCTCACCAATTCGATTCAGTATCTCTTCATTCGTGATTCGATCTATCCATCTCACCTTCAGCATTCTTCTGTAACACCACATTTCAAAAGCTTCTATTCTCTTTCTTTCTGAGCTAGTTATCGTCCATGTTTCACTTTCATACAATGCCACGCTCCACACGAAAGTTTTCAAAAACATCTTTCTAATTCCGATATCAATGTTTGAAGTGAGCAAATTTCTTTTCTTAAGAAAGCTCTTCCTTGCTTGTGCTAGTCTGCATTTTATGTCCTCCTTACTTCTGCCATCGTTAGTTATTTTACTACCCAAGTAACATTATTCATCTACTTCCTTTAGGACTTCATTTCCTAATCTAATATTTCCTGCATCACCTGCCTTCGTTCGACTGCACTCCATTACTTTTGGTTTGGACTTATTTATTTTCATCTTGTACTCCTTACCGAAGACTTCCTCCATACCATTCAGCAACTTCTCGAGATCTTCTGCAGTCTCAGATAAAATAACAATATCATCGGCAAATCTCAAGGGTTTGATTTCCTCTCCTTGGACTGTGATTCCCTTTCCAAATTTCTCTTAGATTTCCTTTACTGCCTGTTCTATGTAAACATTGAAAAGGAGAGGGGACAAACTGCAGCCTTGCCTCACACCTTTCTGGATTGCTGCTTCTTTTTCAAAGCCCTCGATTCTTATCACTGCAGACTGATTTTTATATATTGTAGATAATCCTTCGTTCTCGGTATCTGATCCCTATCGTCTTCAGAATCATAAATAGCTTGGTCCAATCAACATTATCGAATGCCTTTTCTAGATCTACGAATGCCATGTACGTGGGCTTGTCCTTCTTGATTCGATCCTCTAAGATCAGACGTAAAGTCAGGATTGCTTCACGTGTTCCTACATTTCTTCTGAAGCCAGATTGATCTTCTCCCAAATCAGCTTCAACTTGTTTTTCCATTCTTCTGTAAATAATACGTGTTAAAATTTTGCAGGCATGATATTTATACTAAACTAATGGTGCGGTAGTTTTCACACCTGTCAGAACCGGCTTTCTTGGGAATAGGTATATCAACATTCTTCCGAAAATCGGATGGGACTTCTCCTGTCTCACACATCTTGCACACTAAATGAAATAAACTTGCCATGCTGGTTTCTCCTAAGGCAGTCATAAATTCAGAGGGAATGTCATCAATTCCATGTGCCTTGTTCCTATTGAGATCACTCACAGCTCTGTCAAACTCTGACCTCAAAATTGGGTCTCCCATTTCATCAGCATTAACAGCCTCTTCATGTTCCAGAACCAAATTATCTACATCTTTACCTTCATACAACTGTTGGATATGCTCCTGCCATCTTTCTGCTTTGTCTTCTTTCCCCAGAAGTGGCTTTCCATCTGAGCTCTTAATATTCATACACCTAGATTTCCTTTCTTCAACGGTTTCCTTGATTTTTCTGTATGCAGCATCTACCATTCCCAGGACCATACAACCTTCGACATCCTTGCACTTCTCCTTCAGCCATTCTTCCTTAGCTACCTTGCACTTTCTATCCACTTCATTCTTTAATCGCCTGTATTCTTTTCTGCCCTCTTCAATCCTAGCATTCTTGTATTTTCGTCGTTCATCAATCAGTTATAGTATCTCCTGAGTTATCCACTGATTCTTAGTTGATCTTTTCTTCCTTCCTAACATTTCTTCAGCAGCCCTACTGACTTCATTTTTCATGACTCTCCACTCTTCCTCTATAGTGTTTCCTTCAGCGTTTCCATTTAGTCCTTGTGCAACATCTTCCCTGAAGCAATCCCTCACACTCTTTTCTTTCAACTTGTCTAGATCCCATCTTTTTGCATTCTTTCCTTTCTGTAATTTCTTCAACTTCAGATGGCATTTCATGACCAACAAGTTGTGATCAGAGTCCACGTCTGCTCCTGGGAAACTTTTGCAATCCAACACCTGGTTTCTGAATCTCTGCCTAATCATAATGAAGTCTATTTGATACCTTCCCGTGTCTCCAGGTCTCGTCCACGTATACAGCCGTCGTTTGTGGTGTTTGAACCAAGTATTGGCAAGCACTAAATTATGATCAGTGCAGAATTCAACCAGCCGACTTCCTCTTTCGTTCCTTTGTCCCAATCCAAATTCTCCTACTGTACTACCTTCTCTTCCTTGGCCCACCACTGCATTCCAGTCTCCCATCACAATTAGATTCTCGTCACCTTTTACATATTGTGTTAAATCTTCTATCTATTCATATATTCTTTCGATTTCTTCATCATCCGCTGAACTAGTAGGCATATAGACCTGCACTATTGTGGTAGGCATTGGTTTGGTGTCTATCTTGATGACAATAATTCTTTCACTATGCTGGTCGTAGTAGCTTACCCGCTGCCCTATTTTCTTATTCATTATTAAACCAACTCCTGCATTTCCCCTGTTTGATTTTGTAATGATAATTCGGTAGTCGCCTGACCAAAAATCTTGTTCTTCCTGCCAACGTACTTCACTTGTACCAACTACATCTAACTTTAGCCTATCCATCTCCCTTTTCAGATTCTCTAACCTACCACAACGATTCAAACTTCTAACATTCCACGCTCCGACTCGCAGAATGTCAGTATCCATCTTCCTGATGATCGCCCCCTCTCGTGTAGTCCCCACCCGGAGATCCGAATGGGGGACTAGTTTACCTCCGGAATATTTTACCCGGGAGAAGCCATCATCAGTACATAATTCATACAGAGAGAGCTGCATGTCCTCGGGAGGTAGTTACGGCTGTAGTTCCCCGTTGCTTTCAGCCGTGTAGCAGTATCAACACAGCTAAGCCATGTTGAGTATTATTACAAGGCCGTATCAGTCAATCATCCAGACTGGCGCCCTTGCAACTACCGAAAGGCTGCTACCCCCCTTTCAATGAACCATTCGTTAGTCTGGTCTCTCAACAGATACCCATCTGATATGGTTGCACCTGCGGCTCGGCTATCTGCATCATTGGGACACGCAAGCCTCCCCTCCGCGGCAAGGTCACATGGTTCGCAGAGGAAGGATAAGTACATATTCGAATATATTAAACCACGAGATTTGCATGCCAGTAGCAATTTTTATTTTGTAAATATTAAAATGTATGTTTAACAATATTAAATGTAGGGAACACTATACGCGTGTGACTGGGAAAAGATTTATTATTTTAGTTAGGATTTTCAAGTGATTTAAGAATAATCATTGATACTTAGCAGGTTTATTTCCATGAATTGTTATGTAGATTCCATAAGTTCTTAGTGTATATGATGCACATATTTGGGAAGAATAGCGATTTAGTTAAACTTATAATTTCTTCCAAATGTTATTATCTGGTAAAAATTTTCATAGTAGTTTGAATATAAACTATATGTTTGCTTCAAGGTGATTCAGGTATTATAAATCCCGTATTATAATAGATGATCACTGAAGATGTCCCAAACCGACGTATTTTGCGTATTATATAGATATGCGAGAAGAATTAAATAACCTGTAAGACTGGAGTCTTCTCTGTAAATTAATGGAACGGATTTGAGATGCGTTGGTATGATATGGAAGGATGAAGCTGTAACATGTTATGTTGTTGGAATGATAAAGGATAATAATAATTATGGCTGTTGTGATATATTGAATTGGGCTGAATATATAGCCAATTAATGAATAATAAGAAGTAATGGCTCTCAAATGAATACGTACTTGAGAACAAGCCGAGATGATATATAAAAGAAAGAAAGAAAGAAAGAAAGAAAGAAAGAAAGAAAGAAAGAAAGAAAGAAAGAAAGAAAAAAGAAAGAAATGACGAATTCAATGTGTTTTTGTAGCTGGTCACACAGCTGTTGTCATGATTGACAGCTCTACTACGTGCGACTTAGTGTCGAGGAAGATTTTGTAGTTCCCAGCAAAGCTTAAGGTTTACCAGCGAGATCCTTTTCATTCACCAGAGCAGTCTCAATTCCATTCTAATGATACGTTATGAGTAATGCGGATGATTTTCTAATTTTGGGAAGGAAAGATTCCTTCCCATGTTTATGCATTAAATTAGCTCGGGATTGGAGTTTTAAATATTTTACCTTGGAAGCTGAAGTACCTGAGTTCGACCTATGTTGGAGCGAAGAATTTAACCAGGTAATATGGCTTGGTTAAGCCATAATCTTCGAAATGTATTGTGTGATATATGTTTGATATTCTTTTTATGTAATGTGTTCATGTGTTTTATTATTTCCCAAAGTGTTCTGTGATGATGGGTTCGATTCCAGCGTTGGCTGATTTTTCTTTGAATATAATTTGTTAGGTAAACCCAGGATACACGTATGTGTTCAGTGTAAATATATAATTGTCATGGTCAAATGGACCATGTGTTTGATATACGGCGATGCAATCTCGTGTCTTAAAGGAAAAGTACTTATGGGAATGAATACTTTCTACAACGATGATAATTAACCAAATGATTTGAGATATGCCGAGGACCAACTACAACTACAACTATAACACGAAAGCATACTATATATATAATTTTTGCATTATTCTTGACTGTTTCTTGTTCATGTATAGTAGTATGGTAACATCTCGTGTGATTTTTATCAGTGTAATAAAATGTTTAACAAATAATATTTCAACGAAGATTCTTCTCATTTAATAATATTAGTGTATTCCTCTCACATTATAGAATCCTACTTTCGTTATATTTTATGTAGTGCCAATTTTCTTTTTCTTTTTCGAACATTCCATTGCCCGTATGCTTTATGAGTTCAGCCGGTGACGAAATGAAAGTAGGGAGGACGAGACTTCAAACCTGGTAAGTGACTTCTGGAGGTTCTCATCCAACTATTCCATCTATACATCTGTTTGTGAAGCCAAATTATGGAATAGCTGCCCTAAATTACCCAGTAGAGGAGCACCGAGTGACTACTAGGTACAAGAGGCGAAAACGTAGACATGAAAATGAAAACGTTGAAACTAGTACCATGGAAGATTGTTCCAAATCACACAGTGATTCAAGCACGCAGCCTGAAATAATGACCACCGATGGTAACAAAACCAGCGTGAACCTGTTATTTCTGCTCTGAAAAATAATTGTGAAGCGGAAGCTCAAACAAATTTACCAATGCCTCGAGTGAATAAACAGACGATGACTGAACTTCGTGGACACCAAACATACATTTCATGGATACAGGTCAGTGAAAGACAAGGAACAGCATCTTCTTGAAATAGCATGTGTTAAGTTTGCAGTGTTCCATATACTGTTATTCTTGTTACCCTCTGTTTATCAGAACTGTACACTTACTGAAGAAAACACGGTGCTTCTACTGCTAATGAAATGTAAACTCGGAATTAGTTTCGCCGCTCTAGCCGTAATTTTTAACTGTCATAGGACTACATAATCTGCTACTGTTAAATTTGCTTTCGATCATATTTTTGAGACAATAAAGGAGTGGATTGTCCGGCCACAACGATCCACTATCAAAAGCGCAACCCCTAATGCTTTTAAAAACACTGAAAATTGCAACTGGATTATAGATTGCAGTGAAGTGCCCTGTGAAAGACCGAACAGTGTTCGTCAAAGAATGTTAATGTTTTCTCATTATAAGAATTCATTTGCAGTCAAATTTCTTCTTGCCATTTTTCCATCAGGTTATATTTATTTTATATCCAAATGCTATGGTGAAAGAGCGCCTGACAGCTACATCACAGTTAATTCCGGTATAATAAACTTTATTCAACCTGGGGATATAGTTATGTATGATAAAGATTCCCACAGAAAAGAACCTGTATTGAGAACAGAAACGCTGTAATGGTAATGTCACCTTTTGCGTTCAATCCTCAGTTTTCAGTTGAAGAAGTTGAAACATTATACGATATTGCATCAGTAAGAATTCATGCTGAAAGAGATTTTCAGAGAATTGAAATTTACAAAATATTAAGCAACAAACTCACTATGGATTTACTTCTTCATATAGACAAAATTATTCATATCATAGGTGTCTTGGTAAACTCCAGCAATTAAATCACAAGACTAACTGTTTTTAATTAAGCTTACTAAAGAATTTTGCAAATAATTGTCATAAAATTCGATGCCGTAGTGGAATTTATAACAGCAAAATAATTTGAGTTTGAATTATGCTATCAACATTAAAAATTAAACCTTTCAATTTAAGTTCTCAGTATTGAGAAATGCAATTCGTACATCAGCCATTATCCGATTAGTGATAATTCAAACTTGAATATAGTTACAGTGCATTCACTGCAGCATCTTTAAATATTACTGGAAGGTAATGTTCAAAACAAAATGTATCTCCACTGAAGGAATAGTACTGGAAAGGAAGTCATCATTTCTGGAAATGTTCACTACACCTTTACCTGAGTATAATAAACGTGAGCTTTACGTTACCATCAGTAGTTATATATAAATACGGACATTGCACCTTTTGTCTTCAACTATGGGTTTTTCTCGACACGGATAAGGGCACTTAATCTCGAGAAGATTAACAATATCCTGACCTACCACTATCCCATCTGGACTGCAACTTAACCATGGTGGTTGTTCTTTTATAAACAACCCGAGCTGAACTTATCAAGTGCCTTCCGTTCATTAGCTCTGTCATACCTCACTGCAGTAGTGTTTAAATTCTTAGGTAAAAGAAACGCTAATGCCAGCCTTTCGTAATCTCCACTCTGGAGGGTTTTGATCTGGTGTGCGTTCTAGCTGGCCGAAATGCGTAACGTCTTTTTGCTGGAACCAGGAAGGACATAAATGTTGTTCCTTTTTCCTCTGTTTTTTACTTAAGGATTCGACATTTGCACTTTCCGACGCGTAATAAATTGGTCGCTTATTTGATGGTCCATTTATCATTTCTTATACATTTCCTCCTTAATACTCCGCAATAATGCTCTTAGGTTTCTCCCATTGTTGCATATATAAAGTATGGGAAGAATCTCTCTCTCAGTATTGATATAAATACACAATGTAGCAATATGTTTCAGCCTTGTGAAAGTCAGGCTTTGCAATCGCACGTATCTGATTTACCCTTTCTTCCGCAATCAATCTGTAAAAACATTAATCTTGTGTAAATTAATTGTAAAAACACTTAAAACTGCAATAGATACAAATATTATGCTACCGGTACGTTATTATATAGAAAGAGAAAACATATGTTTACTTACAGCATAAGGCAACACAAGCAGGTTATTTCTTCTCCCAACGCTTCCCTCGCTAGTAGTATGTGTTGGACTGTCACAGAGTTTTGCGCCCTTCTTTAAAGTAGAAGCTCTAAAATACGATGCATCCCACTGAACTTCTCGAAATCCTACACAAATATCTAGAGACGACATTTGAACATTCAGTTCTTCAATGTGCTTGTAGTTGCACAAACTACTACCATCCTCCTGAAAGACTACACAGGTCACCGCTACGAGCGCCAGCAACTATAAATAACATGATGCGTACGAGCTCTATTCTCAGTGGGAAATATATCTTTGCAGACAATAAACTTAGACTCAAAATGTTTGATGAACATGACAGTCTCATTATTTATAGCAAAATTCTCGCTATCAGTGTACCGAATCCATTTCTCTCTAAGAAAGGGTAGATTTACCTACTGAGGGGTACACAACACGATCGATCCACGTTAGGCTAATATATGCACACTACATTCTAAGTAAACACCAATAATCATAACACCACCATTCAAACACATAACCTGTACGGCACCACGTTCAAACACGAAATAATGAACCTACATGTATTTAAGCTTCCACGTCAAAGCAACTCGCGACACAAATACTTCCTTATCAGTATTGAAAATCATGAAGTACGATCACATGCGGACTCGAAATACCTATTTAACAATTATTACTTTGAACTCGTATCCACGATCACATTTAACCTACGTCTGGCCCGTATGGCCAATAATCGAATCAGGCCTTGGAGTCTTATAATTGTAGTTGTTCCTGGTTGAAGCGAGGAAGCTGCGACATGTAAGTACTCCCCTACAGTACGAGTTGAGTCCTTGTGGGTTACCTCTTCAAGTCGTACCATACGTTATTCTGGGGAACCTGAGGGTGCTTTTTTAACGGCTCTGCCCACAGGAAATTATTGATTTTGCTGTTTGTCCTGGCAGAATGCAGCACATTCTGATAAGAGAACGTCCTCTCCTCAACAGGTGCTCCTTAATAAGTAGCCATTAGTAGGACTACGCTGCTCTGTGCTCGCACCATTAGGGCTGTACTGCAGCTATCTACCTGTTTTTGTCGACCTGTACGGGGAGCGAGAGAAGATAAAAGATTCCTTTCGACTCACAGAACGAGCACACAGCTGTTCCATGTAACATTACCAATTCTGCAGTTTCTTCCTCGCAATGTTATGAGGCAAATATAACCTGTAGGTTATACAGAGTGTCTGAAAATAAGTTACGGAAATTGTAAGAAAAGATAGTGTTCTGAAACAAAAATCGATAGGCCTATGTGTTTTTTTATTTCTTCAAGGTAACAGCTAACAAAAAAATCAGCAAAGACATTTAAGTTTAACCAGGAGCAACTTCTGTGTCAGCCTATGCAGCGTGGAGCCGGCCAAGCTACTATGCTTGATAACGTTGGGCGGTGCCCTACCGTTGTACATTTTTGTTATCATTTGCTTTACGTTCCGCCGATACAGATAGGTATTATGGCGGCGATGTGATAGGAAAGGGCTAGGAGTGGGAAAGAAGCGGCCGTGGCCTTAACTAAGGTACAGCCTGGTACTTATTATTTCAACTCGACAACTGCCCGTTGCTAACGAACATCGTTAGGATAGATGAAAGTAAGGAACCTGACACAAGTAAGTGGAAGCAATGCCAGGTCTCAGATGAAGGCCACGTGGTCGCCAACCTACGCTTCCAAGTTGAATGTCACTGGGGCACCTTTTAGTCGCCTCTTACAATAGGCATGGGTTGACGCGGGTGTCACTTACCTCCCCTACCCACAGGGGGATATTTACAGGTATTAAACGGTATTTAGAAGAAATTACCTTAGGATATAGTCTAATAGAATTAAGTCCAAGGGAGATCCGTACGTTATAATTGTGGTTTGATTGGTGCTAATCAGAAATGTACACCACTATTAATGCCAAAATATGAAGAGATACTGAATCGAATTGGTGAGAGGAGATCGATTTGGCTAAATATGACGAGAAGAAGAGATAGAATGATAGGACACATCTTAAGACACCCAGGACTTGTTCAGTTGGTTTTTGAAGGAAGTGTAGGTGGCAAGAACGGTAGGGGTAGACCAAGGTATGAATATGACAAACAGATTAGAGCAGATGTAGGATGCAATAGCTATGTAGAAATGAAAAGGTTAGCACATGATAGGGTGGCATGGAGAGCTGCATCAAACCAGTCTGTGGACTGATGACTCAAACAACAACATCTTCCATGCGTTATTTAGATTTTCTGACGTAATAGGCCGGGCTTTCCCAGCATGACTTTAGAGTCCTTAAGCCATTGAGAAGGTATTTTTAGCGTTAATTGAATTCTGTTAATTGTTTATGTTCGTACATAGTGTGAACATTCACATTTTTTATTTCATTTTGTAGCGTGTTTCACGCGGTGCAAGGCATAAACGCGAGAACTTACAGGAAATTATGATTTAAATGTATCTTTCCCGATGCCTCGCTTGTCCGCTCCCCTCCCCTACATAAGTTGAGTAACGCAATGGACACTTGTGTACCGATTGCCAGCTGCACAGCATATGTAAACATCTGATACCGTGCGTTCCTCAGTCACGCACTCATGTCTGTACTCCGTTGGTTAGAAGAGATTCTGATCATCTCTGGGTACCCCATGCATTTTCCTTGGGAATTTTGAATACTAGTATTAATACTCTTCACCGCTAAAGTTCTATATTTGCTATTGCGCTATGGAATATTACATCATTTGTTCACGATATTTTACCTTAAGTTTTTTAAAAGTAGACGTAAGATTGTCTCCTTCCTTTCCAACATTTATATAGAAAAAGAGCGTGCATGAAATCGAAGAGGAGTTTGGAAAACGAATCGCAGTTCAAGGGGAGGCAAACGGAACTTTTGATATATTCTAATAATATTCTTATTTTTTCAGAGTTTGTAGAATATCTGGAGAAGTAACTGAAGGGTACTGAGTTGGAGAAGGAATACAAGACAAAATAGGGTAATCCAAACATGCACGTAATGGAATGTAATCGAACGAAGTCAGGTGATGTAAGAAATAAAGGTTAAGAACTGTAAGCATAGATGATTATTGTTACTTCGGTAAATGAATAACTAACAAAGACAGAAGTAAAGAAGAGATAACATGCAGACTGGCTCAGGCAAGTTAGGCCTTTCTCAACTTGCTCACTTCAGACATGGATATTAGAAGTATGTTTAGGAAGACTTGTGTATGGAGCGTGGGAGTGAAATACAGCAACAACGAGCAAATACAGACATAGGAAACAAGCTTTTGAAATGTGGTGTCACAGAGAATCCTGAAAGCGAGATAGGTAGATGGGATCACAAAAGAACCGAGTCGGTGACAGCAGATCGGAGAACTTTCACCACAAGGAGGTATAGATTGATAGGACATATCTGGAGACACTTCTTGTTCAGTAAGAGTTTGAGGGAAGTATTCGGTGGTAAGAACGGTAGGGGTGGATTAAGGCACTAATATAATAAATCAATTAAAGTAGATGTAGAATGTTGTAGCTACGTAGAAATGAAAAGGGTTACAAAGAATGACGAGAAATCAAGTCCTGCATCAAAATAGGCTATGGACTGATGACCCGAATAACAACAACGGCCTAAGCTATTTCGAACACTACAACTCGTGAAGGCAAATACACTTATTAATTCATTCGTGCGTTGAAAATGGGTATGATACCAATAATTCCATTAAAAATGTCAGCAGTTGCAGTCAGAGCTTGCATTCAAGAGATGGTGAGTTTGAATCCCACAGTCGGCAGCCCTGCAGATGTTTTCCATGGTTTCCCAATGTCACACCACGCAAATGCTGGGACTGTTCTTTAATTGCGGCCACGGTCACTACTTTCCATATTGTATCCTTCCGCCACCGATGTGTTAGTGGGACGTTAAACCAATAGCACTGAGGTCTGTCTTGATGAAGTGTGAATTGCGGTGGTACACTATATCAGCCTGATGCGGTGTTCCACCATCTCAATCAGTGAGCGGTCTACACTTTGAGTTGGCCATTATCAGTAACAACTAGCATTACACGAAGTGCACACGAGAGCACTGTGTTGCCTTCGTGACACAACACAATGCTCAGCAAGTACATCAGGACATCTCGTAACATTTACTGTCCTGGAATGACCAGGCCGCAGACAGCCGCGAACACTCCTCTGCCATTATTCCGTTAAATGTGCTCACTACTTATTCCAATCAGTGTCTCAGAGTACGGATTAAATAACTCGGATGCTATGATGAACCAGTCTGTTACAGACCGGTAGTATCAGAAAATGTATGAAATGAATGACGTGATACATAGTAGGTAGGGAGAGGATGTATCCCGGTACTGGCACATAGCCTAATCCTGTCGAGCAGCAGTAAGGGGTCTGCTCAAGGTTTAAAGTCCCCATCCGACGGACGAATCACCAACAACAGTGCCATATGCCCTCACTCCACATGAACACTGCGAATGGGTTTGGAATTGAATCCAGCCTTTTGGCACACAATCCAGGGATTAGAAATTTTACAGTGCCACCTCTCCTACCCTGCCGATCAATATTCTGATGGTGACAATTTTCGACCAACGGGATTCGAACCGGCTAACCATGGTGTCAGACCATGTAGACTTCAGGCCTTAGCGATCATGGCCGCAAGGCGGAGTAAGTGAAATTTCTAAGTAATCAGTTGTCTTTTGCTGTGAGGCTGGCCATCTATTCTAGTAGCATATGTGATTCTAGTTCATTATATGTGATGCGGAGTTGTTGGCGAACACTGAGTTTCCTTATGTTGCACATTTATCGTGTTAATATGTACGTGATAACCAGTATCAGCAGCACGGCTACTTCGGAGTCGGTCATGACCAGACGTCCCACGGTCACGTATAATCGATTTCTTTTCTCTGTCTTAATCCTCCGTATCTCAATGATAACCGAGGTCTACCGATTCATCACTAGCGAGCCGAAATGTAACCAAAAGTTTCGCGAATATACGTACATTGTCAAGATGGAAGGTGACATAGACTGTGTTGATGGAGATCTCTGGTTTCCATTTGTTTCACCTTTCTCCGAAGAGATAGTTGGTTTGATAGGTACCGATACCGCTGCGCCACTGGCGCTCCTCTTTCGGTCGTATGTTTGTGAGTTTTTATTTTGAAGTTGGAAGTAATCTTAAGGTTGTTATAGTTTATGCGTTAAGGTTTATTAATTGTAAGGTGTTCAGGTGTGCTTTTAGTGTAAATGAGTTGTGGCAGGGCTGTCTCCTTATTCGCGGTGATATGGCTGATACAGTAAATTAGTATATCCCGTGTGTGAGTACTGGACGGTGACCCATTCAGGTAGTGACCACGCCAATATTGCTGATGCGTCTGAAAACTTAGTAAGTGTAACAGAAAGTAGCGGTAATATGCGCAGACACTTGAAACACTTCAAGTCCATGAATTACCCTAGAACAGGCAGATGTTAGAGGATCCACGTGGAAGTAGGTTTGGACAGGTTGTGCCATGCACTTCTTACCTGAACAAACCTGGACCTCGTAAAGACGTTTCAGTAGCACATAGCGGTCAACAAAAGAGACAATACTATAAAATCGACGGCTCTCTTGGATCAGTCGTTTCCTAAATAGATAAGCGATACAAGCTAACAGCGTATCGTCTAGAATAAATGAGTCTGTGAAAGGTAAAATAAATCCAAGTATTATAAACGTTAGAATTAATACTTTTAAGTCGCTTAAGAATGGGAGAGTACGTACTGAGACTGGAAGCAAACACGAGCACAACCATAAATTCGAATTATCGCAAACACTCAACATTAAGAAATCCAAACTTACAATATTCCTGATGAAATTAATAAAGGAAATGCTCAAAAAACAAAATCTCAGCACTAACAGTGCAGGAAGGAGATATTCAGTAACGTAACTGAAGGAAAAATCGGAATTTAGTTATGGTAATAAATTCACAAGTCCGAAAGAAATGCTGCAGCATGAACTCAAAATGTTAGGTAATTCAGGTAATAAGTCCTGCCAATACAGCCACGAACAAGGTAACCTCCCACTGTACGCAGGAGGACATAGAAAAGAATGCCCTGCTTCCTCGGCAGACTTCACATGCATTAACTGTGCGGCATTAAATAGTTAGAAAAAGGGGACAAAGTATGCGTCACTCACTCATCGCTAGACAAAAACTGGCCACGCCTACTACAGAAGGACGTTCGGGATCTCTGCTGACGAGTTTGAACGGCGTTGGCGGTGCTGTTATCAACTTGAGCACGTACAAACGGGGAGTGATGATTATAATAATAATAATGACGTATGGCCTCCGGAGAGGCCTTGTGCAGGTCTTTTTCTAGTAGACGGCCTATTGGGCGACCTGCATGTCTGTGAAGATGAGGGCCCTACCTAGGATTATTTCTAATGTTGAATACACCACACACACACACCCAGCTCCCGAGCCATTGGAATTAAGCAATTAAGGTTAAAATCCCGACCCGGCCGGGACCCTCTCAACCGAAGGCCAGTACACTGAGACCGTGCGATGATGCCGAAGCTACATAGCAGCCCTTTCCGATGCTAAATATAGCTCTTCTGCAATCATAGGAATTTGCAAGAAGTGTGATTTCTTGATATCAAAGAACGGAATCAGTGCTGAATTGATTTTTTTAAAAGGCGGACTGGGCTTAATTCCAGAGGGGAAAGCACAGACAAAAACACGACCAGCCACCAGTCGTACACCTGAAGTAGTAAGGAAAGTGAAGGCCCTTCTCTCAGGTGGTAACCCCGCCCCCTGTCCGTTTCAACAGTTAACACCATAATTAACAAGGACCTGCGATTAGAAAAGCGGCATAAACGCCGAGTTCACAAGCTGTAGCCTCGTCACATTTCAGAATGAGTTCTATCTGGCCGGGGGCGAATGGAAAAATGTGACGACATTACACGAAGCATGTGTGTACGTTAGTGACTGTAAAAAACCCCGCTCGATTTACTACCGTCCTAGAGACAAAAAAAAAAAAGATCAAACACTGTATAAAGAATGCCAGGAGAGTTTACCTAGGGATTTCATATTCATCGCTTGTTACTGCTACAAGGGCAAATTAACCATTCATCGTGTAGCTAATAATGTTAAGGTGAACTCTTCATACTATCAGGGAGAGGATTTACAATACAGATTTCCCAGCACTGTATGGGAGGGCGAAAAATCAGGTATGGGTACATGCAGATAAAGCATCCATCCACACCGCTGGTTCGACTCGTCTTTCTTGGAGAGAATGGAGACGGAAAGTGGAATCCGTGCAATTCATTTTACTGACATTCCGGTAATGGCACCCTTTAGGTCACCCATGGACGTCTGTGCATTCGAACTCCTAAAAAGAGCCTTAAGAAATAGACTTCCAAGCACTATCGGTGGCATATGGAAAGCCTGTCAGGAGGAGTGGGGAAAGATAGACATGCTGGCTTTCCAATTGAGCATGACTGTTGGTGGAGACATAAGCTAATTACCCTTCAAGCATCGTCCCTAGAGATCCCGAACGACCTTCTGTAGCAGTTCTAAGGAAATATCAAGAAAATACAGATTACTAATATACCGAGCAACTAACAGAACCCTGAGGCACAACTCAAACCCAGCAAAGAGACCTGTAAGATGGTCACAAATGATCCTACAATATTCAAAAGCAGCCACACAAAACGTTATATAAGTATTCATGGAAACAGCGTTTTTACAAGAACCTCGCCGTTTCGAGAACATGCCCACGTGAATTCCGAATAAATATATATTTTTTATCTGGAAACGAAACATGCAAGGCGAATATTCACATGAAAAATATACAGAATAAATCGATGCTTTGATTATCAACTATTTACCTGACGAAGATGTAACAGTAATTGGAATCAAAAGAGAGTACTTAAAATTAACAGCAGCAAGTTTTTACTCAATATTCACCGAAATATTGAAACGATGTGATTAAAATTAAGACGATTTTGAACTCCGATAAAGGGAGAGGTTAGTAGCAGCAATACAAAGCAACCCGAGGTCAAGTCTCTGGTTTGGCGAGTTAACTGTCGTGAAATACAGAATTGGGACTGCTCTATAAAAGAGGGCTGCTCCGAACACAATATCATCATATTTACAGCAGGTCCATTTAAAATTTAAATTGACCTCACTTATCAAGAAATTGGGTATGGTATATGGTAATAAAAACTGTTATGAATGTTTCACTGAATGTACCATAACAGTACAACTGCAGAGCGGAAGAGTTACCAGCTGGTCTACATAGAGAAGTCACTGAAGATCAGCTTGGGCGTAGATGGTGACCTGGGGTTCATACCGCTTTAAAGGAATTTAGTTACCCTTAAAAACTCTTCAGCCTGATCAGAAGTTGCTTAAGTGGGAGAATATGTGCGTTAACCATTTAGGGATAGAAATAAATGTAAACAGATGATGACAGCAAGCATCTTGCTTTCAGTACGACTCATTTTTAAAAACTTAAATACAAGAAGGGCACGAAACTGATGGCTTTTTCAGATGACTTATTGGCGAAAACACACCGCAAATTGAAAACAAGGCCAATATTTAAATGTTGAAAATTTACAATTGGGCCAAAAGTAAACTATAGGCCTAT
Organism: Anabrus simplex; assembly: GCF_040414725.1. Classification (NCBI taxonomy): domain Eukaryota; kingdom Metazoa; phylum Arthropoda; class Insecta; order Orthoptera; family Tettigoniidae; genus Anabrus; species Anabrus simplex. The sequence goes on along the minus strand of NC_090268.1, from coordinate 444,070,575 downwards.
TTCCACATAAACAAAACTGAAGTGATGTTGGTGTCTTAGAATAAAGCCAAATAAACCACATTATTCATGTGTATATTTGAAAATTACAGAATAAATCAGAGTTATTTAATGAAATATTTAGAGATATTAATGGACAGCAGGAGCAGGTTAAGACTCGAAAGTCATGTTCAACACATACGAAACTTTTACACTCCTTGACAAAGTCAGCTAAAACATTAATTAGGTATTGCGTTCCAGTCTCTTCTTCTTCTTCTTCTTTTTCAACAGCTTTTTCCACATCTGTGGTGTCGCGGGTGTGGACTGTGTCGCACATGTGGATTTGGCCCTGTTTTATGGCCGGATGCCCTTTCTGACGCCAACCCCGCATGGAGGGATGTAATCACTATTGCGTGCTTTTGTGGTGGTTGGTAGGTAGTATGTTGTCTGAATATGAAGAGAAAAATATTTGGACAAACACAAAGACCCAGTCCCAGGGTCAGAAGAATTAATCAGACGTGATTAAAATCCCCCACCCGGCTGTGAATTGAACCCGGGACCCTCAGGACTCAAGGCCTCAACGCTGTCCATTCAGCCATCATTTGCAATGGAACGATACGTCCATTACTGTGGTATTGAATCTTTATTTGGGTAGGTGCCTTAAATAAAATCAATAATGCCTACCAACTTAAACAAGTACAGAGGGTAGTAAGTATTAAAATCACGAAAGCCTTTAGAACGACGCGACGCCACATGAGGAATTACACACACTGACTCGATTGACCCCAATCAACATTAATACGTTGGAAGTTGAGAAGAATTAGAATATAATTGAAGGAAGGATAAAACTCATGAGATATACCACTGAAAGTGGCAATACAAGGACTTAAAATATTTGACCTCAAAAACTGAAGACATAATAATACAAGACGAGAAGGAAGTATTACTCCATACAGACCAGACGTACACAGACGGCAGGAAAACCAAATCGGGTTTGGGTCCTGGAATAACTATAAATATCAACTTTAACTCACCAACATCGGTACAAATTATGCAATAGGTGCTCAAACAGCAAGGCTGAGCATGTTGCAATATCTAAGGCCCTTCGGAAGTTAAAATACATAGGTAATATAAATGTCAAATTTACAGTAATACACGCCGAAAGTGAAACGCTATTAATGAGGGATTTATGAACATATATATTTTCCACGCACACAAAAATACCTACCGAAGAATATTTACACAATCTATAAAGCCAGCCTAACAAAATGAAATATATTAATCTGAACTTAAGTACTAAAATGTACATAAAATTACCGTCCTACCAAAAGGCTACACCTTTTGCAAGCACGGGTATACAAATAAGAAGGTATATTACAGTTATGAATGACGTCCTGACAATATTGAATATATTTGGATTATTCGTTTCTGTTAGTGATAATGCACATAACTTCTTGATGGGACGCATAATACCCTAAGACTGGAACATGCTTTAACTGTAGCCACACCCCTGTGGGTGGGGACGATATAATAACCCTCACGTTATCCCCGACCTCTCGTAAAAGGCGACTGAAAGGAGTCCGAGGGATTTTCAATTTGGGAGCGTCGGTTGGTGACCACGGGGACGTTAGCTGAGTCCTGACATTGCTTCCACTTACTTGCGCAAGGTTGCTCGCTTCCCATGTTCCAAGTCTGACAGAAGTCTTGAAACATTTTCTGGACATTTTTCGATCGGGAACGTTGCTGAGAGGACGAGAGCTGTGAGTGTTTAACCAATACTGGGAAGAGGGAAGGAGTTGGGAGGATCTTCGGTGAATCTGGTTATTGGACAGGAATATTTGCATTGTTCTAGTTTTGAGGAAAACTGTATGTCTCAAGGTTGAGTAAGATAAGTCCCGTCGTTTTGATAAAATCTTCACCGTGGTTTGCCAAACTCCTCGAAAGTGCGGCGCTGACGGCGGGATAAAGAGCCAGCTGATGGCTATCGCTCCTATGTCTTTTGAAGGAATCGATGCATTTTGCAAGCTTCCTCCTAATCGAATTAATCTCACTTGATTCCAGATTGGGCTTGAACTCTTGTTGCGACATGGCAATATATATATCCTCAAATGAATCTGACTTACTCAGTGTGGAATGCAGCGTGAGACAAAGGCTGCCAAACCGATCAAAGCAGTCAAATAGTTACCATAAATGAAAAAGGCCTCTAGTTTTCAAGTATTTTACAGGAAGACAATAATAACAACGGTCGAGCGGAGAAGCAGTGCTGCGAACAGGGAGGATTCCGTGGTAGGTACAAGGTAGTAAATTTTTTTATGGGAATCATCAAATAAAGAAAACGCCAGACGAATAGGCGAATTCTAACAAAATACATTACAACGCATATATATTGATCTAAGAAAGAAAAAATTAACTGTAAGAGAAAAGTAATGCAACGACAGTAACTAGAATGTATAGTGAGGGTTTTTCAAAACTTGGCAACAAAGACTAAATGATTAAGGCCACAATTGAATTACACCTTTAGGGTGTTTAAAAGAATTCTTCAAGTGGAACAATAGAATGAAAGAGACATCTATTCTCGAGAAACCAACAGCAAAGAAAGGGTATATGCGGGGAAAAAGGGGATCGAATACTGCGTAAGAGCATAACTGCATTAAAAACAAGTAAAAGCACAAGAACACGATGCAGAGATTTGAATTAGGTGAATTTGAATATAATGTAACTTTTTGACCACATCTTATCGTAAAGTAGTGTTCCACAAAGTTAATTTTAGTATAATCGGAGATTAAGTTCTCACACTGAGAAAGTCAACAACAGATCAGCAAAATACTTTTTTTGTACGCCTTTCAATGACATCTCCGAGTGGAAGAGCTCAGTTAGCAGCAGCTACTGCTTAATCCTCGATTATTTCTCGGCCGGGTGGCTTTCCAGCTCTACTTCAGTTACCTCGTCGACTCTAAGCAAGCAAATTGGCTGACACCTCGTTGGTAGTCGGCCTCCCCACATCATGCATACCTGCATAGTTCGTAACATTGACACCTCCATTTCCGCTCAAGCCATCCACAATGAACTCCATCTAAATGGCGTTCCAGTTCACCAAGTCGCCAGGATTTAAAAAGGCTCCGCACCAACATTTTTTGTCCGCCTCTATTTCGCCTCCGAAGACGACGTCATGAAACTCATTCGCACCGGTGTCCATATCTTCCGCCAGCTCCATCAAGTGGAACCCAGTCGTCGATATACACCACCTCTGACATCTGCCGCCGCGTCAGTCCAACCAGCACCATTAGCGTGGACAGCGCTACCATCGATATCAACCTCCTTCTACACTTCCCCCGCCACCACCATCACCACCACCACAACATCTACTTACCCCCTTCCTTCAGGTCCTATCATTATTACAGTAATGACCTATCCTTCCCCTATTATGACTTCAACTCTCCCCAACCAGACCACACAACAACAACAACCTCAGCATCAATCCGAAACCCTCCAGAAGTAGAAAAACACCACCTCATCAGCCCCGGACCACCACGGACAGCACAACCCAATATGTTCAGCTGCGTCGTCCGTGGAGTCGACCCCGCAGTTCCTGAAGAAGAAATTGTCCGATGACTCTGCTTGGAGGGCTTCCCCGTCCGAAGAGCATTCCGGATATACAACGCCCATGGACCAAATTACCTCGTGCGCCTCCATCTTCCGCATCCAGAAGACGTTCAACATCTCATCGCCCACGGAGCTCGCTTCTATGGCCGTCGTTATAAAGTTGAATCTTCTCGCTCCTCTCCCCAACCCATGAAACGACATCCCTCCAACACAACCCGTCGCCGCCCCCGGCCACATCCACCTCCATTCCAACCTAGCAAGTTTTCATCCTCCCCACCAATTTTCTTCCCTCCGCCGCCAACACCCGATCTTCTCAAACTCCTCCTAACTTCCATTGTTCCTTACGCCTCTAAATATCACATCCTTGCTCTTCACCTTACCCATAACACTCCTGTCTAAATCTCCAACGCCTTCCATTCTCACTAGCCAAGAGACCCCATCTTCACTTCTCAATAAATATTCACATCGCTTTACCCATCCTCTTCCTTCAGCCCCACCGTACTGCTCTCTTAACATATCCCGCCCTGACAGAGAGCGTCACTCTCTAGGGGGCCTGCCCCGCCCTCGGAAGGGGAATGAAAACATGAAAAAGGAAGTTTTTGTACGACACTCCTCTCAACGATCGCTGATTATACCACACGTCTCTAAGGTTGGATTTCTGCGTACTCAACAACACTTCTCCTTTTTGATCGGCCGGGGCCCACAGCATTTTTACTTCCACTCCCAGCTGCGATAAAAAAGCATATCGGCTGACGCCAGGTAGGAAATCGGCTTTCCCATCACCAACGTGCCCAACTGCATCCTTCACGATGTCACCTACTCGGATGAAGAATTTCTCCACTACTTCCGCAATAACTGCTTCCCAATCACCAACGTATCTCGGTTACAGGACAATTGTCTTCCCATTCGTCGGATCCTCGTTCAATTCCAACAGAAGATGCCGTACAAGAACTGCTCCAAGACGGTGTGCACCTCGACCCACATCGTGTGGAACGTTGCCCTCCATATTTTGACGAAGATTTTGAGTGCCTCGCCGGGCCAATACTACCCCAAGGACTCCCGCCTCCCCTAACATCGCTCTCTTCCTATGGCCCCCCTGTCACCACCACCACTTCTACTACTTCCCCTACTGTTACTCAAACTACTACTGTTATGTCCAATTCCTCCCCACTTATGACGTTTTCTCTCTCCATCCCACCCTCCCTTACTCAACAACATGCAACAAACCAGCAACCTGCGGAGGAAAATGCCACCATTCAAGATACAGTGCGCCCACCGCCTCCACCATCACCGCCGAGAAACCAGCATACCATCTACAGCTGTGTTGTTTTGCGGCGTGGATCCGAATCTCCCAACTGAGGTCATCGTCCACGAACTTCATCTGGCAGGGATCCCCGTGCGGAGAGTGTTCAGGATCCACAACGTCGATGGACCCACAAATCTCGTGTGCCTCCAAATTCCGACGTCTCCAGACAATCAACACGTCATCGCTCACGGAATCTATCTCCACGATCACCACCATCGAGTAGAACCCTCCCGCTCAACTCCCCAATCTTTGACCCGACCTGCATCACGTCATCGGCGTCCCTGGCCTTCCCCTCATCCTCCTTCACTTACTCCCAATTTGAGGTTTCACCCACCCCCACCCAATTACATTTCTCCACTTCCGCCCCATCAGACATTCTTCGCCTCTTCCTCACATCGCTTATAAACTTCTCCTCCTTCTGTCACAACTTTGCACTTCACCTTTTCAATACCCACCCTCGTACTCTCCTCTGAATTTTCAATCCTTACACACATCCCCCAAAATATTATCCACCTACACATCTCCTCATTTCTTACTTCGAATTACCCTCCTCCTCACATTATCCCTCCTTCCTCAACAAGTCGAAACTCCTGGCCAGGGTGAAGGCGTAACCTACAAGGTGGCCCGCCCCTCCCATTCAGGGAGGGGAATGAACACATAGGAAATTTTGTTAGAAGCCTCAAGGGCGATAGGGATTTCAAAGACCCTGTATTAGAAAGTTACATGAACATGAGTTCGTTAGCTCACCTAGTCCTCACAGATGATGATTATTTCCAGTTGGACGGAAAAATAAATGAGTGCTACTATAGAACAAGGACTTCAGGCGCAGTCTCCCAACACCAAAGCACAATCGAAGCTGGACTGATTTGTCAGGGCAATATTGAGCCCATTTATAAGAGGGCAGGAGGAATGTCCTTGAATAGAAAGCAAACATCGAGAAAGTTCGATGACGTCATAAAGCACAGCCAGCTCAGTGTGTAGCGGGAACGTAATGATGTCGGTGCGCGAGGCAGACGAGCAGGTAGAGAACAATTTCTAGTAGATTTTCGTTCATTCGAAAGGGCACGTTACACTCTTCAGCTTAGTTGTTTCACATGCCGCAAGGTGGTGGTGGTGATTATTGTTTTAAGAGGAAGTACAACTAGGCAACCATCCTCTATATAACACTAATCAGAGAGGAAAATGGAAGGGATCCGACACTTCGAAAAATGAAGATATCGGTCAAAGAAAGAAAAGGGCCACGAAGGGCGTGAAAATGAAAGACTCCCTAGCCCTCGCAAACCTAATAGCGTCGGGGTCGGAAAAGAACAAGAGTTGACCAAGGGTGGTCGGGTAGGATAGATGAAAGTGAGGAGCTTGGCACAAGTAAGTGGAAGCAATGCCAGGACTCAGCTGAGGGCCCCGTGGTCGCCAACCCACGCTCCAAAGTTCAGAGCCCCTGGGGCCCCTTTTAGTCGCCTCTTACGACAGGCAGGGGATACCGTGGGTGTTATTCTACCGCCCCCACCCACAGGGGGGTCACATGCCGCAACCTTGTAATCAGATCAGCTATTTCATTATGATAAGAGACAGCCTGTAAGATATTAACACAAACGTTAAGGGCATTGTTTATCTTTTCAGGATTCAACGGTGACGTGTCACGCTCATTTTTATTTTTTGTGCAGTTTAATGCGAATCTCAGACAATATCCAGTAGACCGGAATAGTCGGTTTAGAGAAGAAAATCGATCTAAAATGTGTCATCATGACGTATGGGAACAAGAGATATTAAAATTCTCAGATCAGCACGAGTTGCTTTGAATGACACATGTCCTGGACAAAATGTCGAATTCAAGTGGAGCAATTTGAGACTTCCCACAACAAATGACCATCTGAAGATCGACCAATTGTACACCCCTAGATGCGAGGTCTGCAAGATTATCCCGTGAATTAACATGAGGCTAGCGGTCAGCCCCGTATGCTACAATCCCTTGTTTATTTGAGACCCAAATACTTCCATCTTACAGTTCGCAGTTCTAGCTACTGCTAACATCTCGTAAATATAACCGCTGTCTTATCTCGATACAACATTCTGCTACACGCTTAAAATTAAGGTCTCGTGCCTCTTACATATACATACCGCAGCTTCATTTATTACTCTAAAACAATTCTAGCTTTCCACTTGACAGCACCACGGTTCGTTTTTTTCACTGTATCCTTGAATATAGGCATACCTGGCATTCCGTTAAATAACTATATCTTCCAACGCTCCCCTTTTATCATTTAAATTTCCATCTAGGCACCTTTGGCCTTCCTCCTAATAATTCAGTTTTAATTCAGCTCCGTGGTTCGTGCCCACCCCACCCCCCTTCCCACGTATAACCTGGCTTCTTCGCATAATTAAAGACCCTACATACGCAACGTCGTGTACATCCTCGCTTACTTGCTTACTTACTTACTTACTCCTCGACGCTACGGTCCTTGCAAAACCTTGGTCTCCGCAACAATCTTCTTCCAAAGCTCTCTGTCGATTACCTTGGTCCTCCATCTCCGGAGTCCTATGGTACGTAGATCAGCGTCCACCTCTTCTATCCATCGCTTTCTTGGTCTACCTCTACATCGTCTTCCAGCTGGATGCCCCTCCAGCACTTTCTTAGGTTCTCTTGTAGTCTCCATTCGATGGACGTGTCCTAGCCAACGCACTCTAGCAGTCTTCATCAAAGATACTATATCCTGCTCTTGGTACAGGTCTCTAAGCTACTGATTAGATCTAATACACCATCCCAGTTCAGTTTTAACTGGCCCGAAAATCTTCCTCAATAACTTTCTTTCCCTGTCATTAACCTATATTCTTCTGTTTTACTTAATACCCAGGTCTCAGCTCCATAAGTAACCACTGGTCTAATGACAGTCTTATAAATGGTCAACTTAGCTTTCCTGGATATTTGTTTGTTTCTTAATGTTGGAATTAAGGCAGCATAGCATCGATTTCCTGCAGCCAGTCTAGAGTATATTTCCTTTCGTGTTTCATTTTGTGAAGTAATCAGAGAGGCTAGATATTTAAATTCCTGTACTGTGACCGTATAGTCACAGGAATAATTATTTCGAAGTGTATATTGAAGAAATTAGTAGGCTTGTAGCTTCCTTTGTGTGGAGGCTGGCAGTAGCGTCATATTGCATAACACTTCGCGACATAGAGGCGCCTAGATCTCCCAGGGGGTGGCTTAAAAAAACTCCCGAACTGCGCGCGTATCATGGAAAATGGGGAAGAAGAATACAATTTTGCTGACTCCACATTGAAAACAAAAGCCAACACACAGCGATGCCAAAGCGATGGGGCGATTTCAGGGGTATTTTCAGCTCAATAGATGCTAAACTAACCAGAAAACATACGGCAGAGTAATAAGAGGAATATTGGGTGAATGGCAAAATTGAAAATCAAGGTAAAATAATCTCACCTACGAAAATGCATCTACATACGGTTACGTAAGCTCCTCGGCGTACCCACGCCTACAGGGTCGCCAAATGCTCATAGCGAGTACTACCCCCACCCCGATTGTATTGGAATTAATTACTACAAATCCACCGATCATCCTGAGTTCCGCATCACAGCGGGTATTTCGGAGTAGTTGGCCACACAAGTTGCCGCATCGCTGGGATTCGTAAACCTTGTGGATCTGGAAAACTGAAATGTGTAGGAGGGAGATGTCTCCCCAAGCATTCCCCACCCTAGGAAGCCTTTATATTTGCCTGCACATATGAGGGTGGAGGCCAGTCTACGAGGAGTCTACGAGGTGACCACACGGCCGATTTTTGGTCTGATTTCCCTCTCTTTGTGTGAAAAAGTTCTGTAAGCGGGAGTGTGAACAGTCGGATTTCAGTGCGAATCTGCAGTAAAAATCTGTACTGTGTAAACATGATGTGCGCATCTATTGTTTGATCGCGGTGCGACACGAAGGATCGTGAGTGGCATAAATTTGCACCGAGAACGGTGAAACAATGAATTGCCGTCTGTCGAACGTGGAACGTTGTTTTTCAATCAGTATCCCGTAGTGGAGGCAGAGAGCCTCTTAATTATAATCTATGTTAGAAACTGTGTAATCGGCAGGCGAGTGAATAGTGATGGTACGAAGAATTAGTGGTTATCACATAAACAAAATTGTATCAACGTTTATCGTGCTTCAGAACAGCGTAATCTGAGGAGCGCGCTGAACAAAGCATACCAGACAGGGTTGAGAATAAACATAAGTAGCCCACCTTGGGATAATGCGGGAGGTTAAACTGTTCCGGTAATGAAACTGTGAGCTCGGAATTGCATATGTTAGATTAGGATAGATTTGATGCGTCCTGTACCAGGGTATCGTATGCATTCATAACTTTCATTCTGGTTAGAAGAAAGGAAAATTTGCCTGTGACATGAGTGGAGGAAGTTTTGTGAAAACAGTGTAAACAGTGTCATTTCAGTGTTCAAACCCCAACGCTATGGATTATTCCAGGAGCATCATGGAACGTCTTGAACCAGCGATCTCCCACTTCAGCAGGATGGGTTAAGACCTACAAGGCAGCCCTCCTCGGGGCTCGAGCGACGGACGAGGGACAACGGACCAACATGTTGAGTACAAAATTATGATCTTATGATATTGATATTCCCTGTAGATAAATCATGTCAGAATATAGGAATAGCATGGGATGATTTTATATTGAATAATTATAGTAAGATTAGAGTGGTCGGTATTGTTATTTTAGTTTAACCTTTTAAAGTTGTTTGGGAACGAAACAAATTAGGAATAGAGTATGAATTTCCCATCTAGTTGTCTTTATTGCACGAGCATGATTATATCCTTGTTTTATGAGTACTGTCAGAGGAGACGGGGGGAAAAGGCTAATTAATTTCGTTGAGGTAATAAAGGAGCCTTCGTTCTTGGAGAGATATATGAAAGAAGTCAGGTTAAGATGACGCAAGAATCTTTGCCATATATCCTGTGAACCAGATAAAGTTGGATAGATGAAGTACTCTATTTAATGTAAAGTAGTTGTATTTTATGCATGATAACTTAAGGCGTTGCTGTATAACATGTGTGTGAAGAGTCATGGCACCGAGGTACAAATGTCCACCCCACCAACTCTAGCTAGTGCCCCTGTTAAAGAAATTTTCTTTTGTGATTGCTTAAATACCTTTTGGGTAGTTCATTTTATTTCATTTAAATTAATCAGTTTGGTCGGATAATCTTATGCCGATCTATTAAAGAATTATAACTTCATGTCAGGTACATAGTCCGTATTATTATTATTATTATTATTATTATTATTATTATTACTATTATTATTATTATTATTATTATTATTATTATTATTATTATCATGATGGTGATTATTATGACTTTTGTTGTTAGTAAATTCTGTGAGGTTATTAAACTCTAGTTTGCTAGCCCGTGGATTGTGGTAGTTTTACTATGAGAGGCACGAGTATGGAACTCCGGACTCCTATAAGAGAGAGAGAGAGAGAGAGAGAGAGAGAGTAAAATCATGTAACGGCCCAAAAGTTGAGAGATTGGTCTGATGAAGAATACCTGAGCGGGTTTGAGCATAATTCTATGCACCTGTTTGTATTTGTTATTTTTGTTCGCGTGAATAAAGTGGCCCACTGAATAGGCTTTTGTAAACGTACTAATGTTGGGTTGAAAGAGAAAAGTATGTGGCCGGTGTGCCGGCGGCTGACAAGGAAATTTATGGCATCCTACCCCGGGAGGGTCGGAGCTCGCGTGTGTCAAACTAGGCCTGCTAAAAGGCAAACGTATGGCCGTCTTTCTCAAGGATGGGTTCTTCCTCGAACCATCTTGTGCTCTGCTAGTAAATGTTTTATGTTAATCGATTACCACAATCTAACAAGGCTAAGAAAGAATGAATGCAGTAACACTTAGTTCATACACATGGAGAAGCGATAGATAGGGTCTTGATTTTCAGGTTCCCCGACTCGAGAGACCTGTTGGTCTCCCGTTCGTACCTCGGACATGACAAATGGGAGTCAGTCACACAAACGACGGCTAATGGTAATCCAGATGCAGTCACCATGTATGGGAAATGTTATAATATGTGTTTTCTCTTCCAGGTGTGATAATAGTGTAAATAGGATGTTGTTTTGATGCTAATTGATTTGTTTAATTGAGGCTTCGTGAAAAATCCTTTGGTAGTTCGTTTGAGTGGAGGGTTCAGGCCCTAGGATGTGTATAGTTAGTCCTCAAATGAGGTGATTAGCAGTAACTAGAATTGTGTGCATTTCATGTTTTTGCGAGAGGTTGTAACGCCGTGAAGTTGTTTATCATTTTATGATTTTTTTAAATTTCTTTAAACATTATATTTCTCGTGTTATGTTCGATGTAGGTGGCCACTCTAATCTTAGAGTAAATTAGTGTAACTTGCTGTGTTTTAAATATGTAATTTGGGAATTAATCCCGGGAATATTTATATCCGTAAGGTCATAGTTGTCTTATAATTTTTTTTGTAAAAAGTTAGGTTCATTGTAATAGTGTTGACCGTACTCAGCAAGTAAAATAATCGTGTCCGTAAATTCGAAACCAAGTTTTATCAACCAAGAGTGTAGTAAACGCAACTCAAATTTCTCCGAGTTGTTTGAAGTTATATGTGAACACCCAGGTGCTTAATCCGAATAGGTGATAGTTTTTGTGTTATAATATTCAACAGCGTAATGTCAATAGACCACATTATGAATCTTATAATGATGTGGATCAAAATTTCACTTGTGTGATAGCCCGGACATGGTTGTCCGTGGCTGGTATTAAAATTCAATGGATGTAATTTAACGTTGATGTTCAAGGTTGTAGATTGTAAATATGTTCAACGGGAGTGAATTAAATAATCAGAAAATTTATTCGTGCCTATTTCTTGCCGATAATTAGCATCCAGAACCTCTTCCGTTCATGTTATGCCTTTAAGTTAGTTGTAAGGTATTTATTCTCTATATGCCGCGAACGGTCTTCGGCCCTGAGGAGTCCGTGTTCAGACCTCAGGAACGGGAGAGTAGCTTTGATCTGGCTGAGTCGTATGGCCGCTAACCTCTCATGTGAGTGGATTAAGTATACAATCCCAATGAGGGGAAATCGGCACAGACCAAAAAGATCCCTTGACTATCGACTTCCGTGGAGCATGGTCCCATGTGTTCGTGACCCGACAGGGTCACCTCTTTCTTGGCACATGGTACCATGAGCTATGGGGGATGGTGGGAAAGGTCCCAGTACCCCTTCAAAACACTTTTCTCCACACCTAAGTGCATTTGGAAGTTGACTAGATCTGGAACTCACTAGGAACTTAGCTTTGTTGTTATTCACTACCAGTCCAATCTGCTGTGCTCCTCTCTCCAATTCTTCATATGTTTCAAGAAGTGCATTCTTTGTACGAGAAATTATGGCCACATCATCTGCGTGTGCCAATATTTGAATTAGTCTATGATATATGTTCCTTTCACGATTTGCAGTGATGGTACGCACAACTGTTTCCAAAGCAATATTGAAGAGGACAGCAGACATTGGATCTCCTTGCCTCAAACCCATTTTAACATCGAAGGTTCGCGATACTTTGCCTTGTACGAATACCTTAGATTTACTTCGGCTCAAAGCTGTTTTTATCAACCTAATCATCTTCCCAGGATAACCAAGGGCTTTCATTTCGATAAGTAGTTTTCCTCTTTGCACTGAATCGTACGCTTGTTTAAAATCAACGTACAGTTGATACAGTGGTATGTTGTACTCATAGCACCTCTCCAAGATGATCCTCATTGTAAACATATAATATATTGTTGAACGGTTTGCGCGGAATCCATACTGATATTCTCCAAGATCCTGCTCTGCTTTGTTTGTTACACTCTTAGTTATTAATATGGTAAAGATCTTGTACCCTATTCAAAGCAGAGATATCCCTCTGTAATTTTTACATTTCAATTTATTTCCCTCCTTAAGAATTGGGTTCACCAAAGCTGTTTCCCATTCTTCTGGTAATTTCTCTGTCCGCCAGATTTCTAGTATCAACTTATACAATGTTTGTATCAATACCGTTCCACCATATTTTAACAACTCAGCTGTTATTCCATCTTCTCCTGGTGACTTATTATTCTTCATCGATAAGAGGACACCTTTTACTTCTTCCAAAGTGGGTGGTTCACTATTACATTCCTCAGATTCATCTTCATTAGATTCACTATTTGGACATTATAATTCATGTTCTTCATTTTGTATTTTTACTGGTTTCAAAACCTCCTCAAAATATTTTGCCCATCTATTTAATATTTCCTGGGTATTTCCAAGTAGTTGCCCGTCCTTATTTTGTATGCAGTTTACTCTTGTTGAAATCCACTTTTTCTCTGCTTTACGTTTCTATAAAATTTTCTACTTCTCTTATGCTCATAATCTTGTTGCATCTCTTTTATCAGGTCTTTTACCATTTCTCTTTTCTTTCTTCTACAAAGATTCTTGGCTTCCCTTCTGCATTCCACATATTTTTGGTGAGTAGCTCTTGTTGCCCGTTGCATATATACCATCCTTGCTTTATTTCTTTTCTCCAAGGCTAGCTTTACTTCTTCATCATACCAATCTTTCTTTCGCTGTATCTTTCTTTCTCCTAGTACCTCCTGGGCTGCATTCGTGATGGCTTCTTTAATCACCCGCCATGATTCATCCACTGTTACTGCATTTTTATGGTTTTTCAAACCTTCTTCAATCTGTCTTTCATACTCCTTCCTCCTTGCATCATCATTAAGTTGTTCTTGGTTAAATCCTTCCCTCCTTTCTGCTTAACCTCTGACTCTTACCGCAAGCTTTTGTTTCAATTTAACTTTCACCAAATAGTGGTCTTAATCTATATCCGCACCTCTATATGTACGCACATCCTGTACATCTGACGCATGTCTTTTATCAATCAGTATGTGGTCGATTTGATTCTTGGTGTTCCCATCTGGTGCCTCCCAATTTTCTTTATGAATTCTCTTGTGCTCAAATGTAGTGCTACTGATTACCATATCCTTTGCTGTAGCGAAGTCAATAAGTCGTAACCCATTGTTGTTACTTTTCAAATGTAAACTCTGTGCTCCTATTGTGGGTCTAAATTCTTCCTCTTGTCCCACTTTTGTATTGAAGTCCCCAATTACTATTTTAATGTCATGTCTAGGTGCCTCATCGTACTGTTTTTCTAGTTCTTCATAAAACGTTTCCTTTAGTTCATCCTCCTTTTCTTCCGCAGGTGCATGTACGCTTGTAAGTGTATAATTGAAGAAACGGCCCCTGATTCTAATGATACAGATTCTTTCATTTACTGCCTTGTAAGACATTAAGGTATGCTTCAGTTTTTGTTTATATATCATAAAGCCTGTTCCACAGATGTTCTCGCTATCCCCACTATTGATTAAAGTATAATCCTGTAAATCGAACATCTCAATTTCCCGCCATCTAATTTCTTGTAGAGCAGCTAATTCAACATTATACTTTCTTAGTTCCTCTTCTAGTTTTCTGCTTTTCCCTGGCTGGCGTAGGCTTCTCACATTCCAAGTCGCTAATACCAATCCATAACCATTTCCCCGCCTAGGTCGATTTTCAATTTTATCCGTCCGGTTTGTTCTTACTCTTTGCGGCTTCTCAACATTTTTAACGGGATGTAGTTGTCAACCCTATGCCCAACCCCCAACCTGGAGGGCCAAGGTATCCCTTTTAGTCTGGATCATCACCTTCGACCTGTCCGGCAAGGTAGCCCCTACCAGTAGCTAAGCTACCGCTGGCATAGCTCTCAGGATCTTTTGACCACACAAGCCCCACCACCACGACAAGGTAAAGATACCATCAATAGGGGTACATCTCCGCTATCTGCTGCATAATCACGCCCGAAATTCATGCTCCGCTCACATAAATAAGAATCTGCACTGGAGCTAAGATAAGCCCACACGAAAATTAAGGGCGTGCTGCCCATGAAACCATGACCTTATCTCTCATCTCTATCAAATTCACACACAAATGGAATCCACATAAAAAGAAAAATACACGCTCCTACATCTATCCTAATACTCCCTTCTTCCCATCTAAGTAAGTTTAAAAAAAAAAAAAAAAAAAAAAAAAGCTCGAACATGCAGAGAGCCCTGGAACAACATTTACGTTACTTGACGAAACACAAATAAGTGCCAAACTGACTGACATTTTACAGTAAACCCTGTATTTACAAATGATCTTTACTAGCGTGAAAACTACCCCAGGCATGCTTAAAATTTGGACATTTTGAACTTAGCTTGTGTCGACCTCAGCATTCGTGGCGATTACATGGCCGCTGGTGTCACAACGGCTTAGGCCATCATCATGACAAACTCCAAGATGCTAGTAGTCACTCTGTCGATCCTCAATGATGTCATTATTGAAACCCTGCAATATAGATGCTGTTAGCTATCTCCATTTCACCGCTTATAATACACGTGTACTAAGATTCTGCCCTTAATATTAGGCCGTGAATTGGCTACAGCCTGTGTATGGATATTATTTCGATTCGCGCACCATTAAATTAAGGACTCGACACCCAGGCACAATCAGTTCTTTTTGCAGTAATATAGCGATACGCATACGTAATTCTCGCGACCATGAAACGCGAACCGATCCAGTTCATTGAATTACACTGAAGCTAATTAATTATGCGGGATTTTATGCGTCGATAATTAATACCATCCATACCGTTTTTAGGATAGTTAGATAACTTATGCGCCAACCCGCACCTTGGCTTTACTTTAATGATCGTTACGGGTAGAGGTAACTACAATAATTCAATTAAACTGATATCACTCTCGAATTGGAATAGTTTATTCGCCACAAGCATTCTGCATTTAAAATCACAGTCACAAATGATAGACTCGCATATAGCGGATGGCTACGTTCAAATATCGACTGAATAAAGCGTCTCTAACAAAAACAGCGTCGGTTAACGATCAAATATCACTGACGAACAGAACAGGAATGAGCCAGCTCTCCCTTCTCCTCGTTCTTTTAAAGGATCCCCCACTTCCATTTGAAACCGGGGAGTCCCCATGAGTGAATAGGGTGTCGGTTCAACTGCTGCTTGAGTTTAAACAACGAGCCGTTGAAAATGCAAAATCTTTCTATTAAATTCACGTCTGTCACTCTGGACATATCGGTACTGTAGCGGGATGACAGATGTCTCTCGTAATATCATAATGGTTCCCGTCCTCCAATAAACAAAGTTGGTTATACTGATTTCGTTGTTCTGTGACTCCCTGTCACCCCATACTCCTCCTACCAGCTTGTGATTGGCTAAGTTCAAACTCACGGGACAAAGAGCGATGAACTGTTCTCCCCAGCGACTTCGTTCAAATGTGAAAGAATCGTTCATACAAGCTAGGTACCGGCTGGTCTCTTACACAAGCGCGGTCCAGTACTCAACCGTCCTCCAACTGACTCCCTCACTATTTTAAATAAGCCCACAGTGTTATGCATTATCAAATATTATATACCTGGATTATATAACGATATGGTTCAATACAGTACAATGCATCTGACATCTTAAGATTGATATCTTCGTTGAGCTTTGATAACTTATTCTCAAACAGCATGTAAGAGTGGTGGTGGTGGTGATTATTATTTTAAGAGGAAGTACAACTAGGCAACCATCCTCTATATAACACTAATCAGAGAGAAAAAATGTAAGGGGTCCGACACTTCGAAAATTGAAGGTATCGGCCAAAGAAAGGCAAGGGCCACGAAGGGCATGAAAATGAAAGACTCCCTAGCCCTGGCAAACTTAATAGCGTCGGGGTTGGAAAAGAACAAGAGTTGACCAAGGGAGGTCGGATAGGATAGATGAAAGTGAGGAGTCTGGCACAAGTAAGTGGAAGCAATGCCAGGACTCAGCTGATGGTGGTGGTGGTGATTATTGTTTTAAGAGGAAGTACAACTAGGCAACCATCCTCTATATAACACTAATCAGAGAGGAAAAATGGAAGGGGTCCGACACTTCGAAAAATGAAGGTATCGGCCAAAGGAAGATAAGGGCCGCGAAGGGCGTGAGCATGAAAGACTCCCTAGCCCTCGCAAACCTAATAGCGTCGGGGTCGGAAAAGAACAAGAGTTGACCAAGGAAGGTCGGATAGGATAGATGAAATTGAGGAGCCTGGCACAAGTAAGTGGAAGCAATGCCGGGACTCAGCTGAGGGCCCCGTGGTCGCCAACCCACGCTCCAAAGTTCAGAGCCCCTGAGGCCCCTTTTAGTCGCCTCTTACGACAAGCAGGGGATACCGTGGGTGCTATTCTATCGCCCCCACCCACAGGGGGAGAAGGACTCAGCTGAGGGCCCCGTGGTCGCCAACCCACGCTCCAAAGTTCAGAGCCCCTAGGGCCCCTTGTAGTCGCCTCTTACGACAGGCAGGGGATACCGTGGGTGTTATTCTTCCGCCCCCACCCAGAGATGGTGGTGATTATTGTTTTAAGAGGAAGTACAACTAGGCAACCATCCTCTATATAACACTAATCAGAGGGAAAATACGGAAGGGGTCCGACACTTCGAAAAATGAAGATATCGGCCAAAAGTAGACAAGGGCCACGAAGGGCGTGAAAATGAAAGACTCCCTAGCCCTCGCAAACCTAATAGCGTCCGGGTCGGAAAAGAACAAGAGTTGACCAAGAGAGGTCGGATAGGATAGATGAAAGTGAGGAGCCTGGCACAAGTAAGTGGAAGCAATGCCAGGACTCAGCTGAGGGTCCCGTGGTCGCCAAACCACGCTCCAAAGTTCAAAGCCCCTGGGGCCCCTTTTAGTCGCCTCTTACGACAGGCAGGGGATACCGTGGGTGTTATTCTACCGCCCCCACCCACAGGGGTACCCCACCCACAGGGGGACAGCATGTAAGAAACTGGAATGGAAGGCCTACGGAAGTAGGCGGCAGAAGACGAGGTAAATAACGCAGCATGCTCAGCTTTGCCAGAAAATGGCGAGACATCACGAAATTTCCTTCTTCTGAGGCTCCAAAGTAAAAAATAAAGGAGCTGCTTTGAACTTCAATGGCGCTGAATTCAAATACGAATTTTAAAATATTTAGAGACAAATGAAGACAAACGCTGGTTTTTACGGGACAACCGTTCATAGTACGGGGGGCTAAATTTTCACTCAAATACAGAATGCCCCGTACAATGCAACCTTATTTATAGTACTTCATACGAGAAAGTCTAACTCCGGAAAACTCTTAATGGTTGAACATATATTCAGTATGTAAGTGTTGTGGTCAGTCTTAGGCAGCCTATCATTGAAAGAAGTACAAATAAATAAATAAATAAATAAATAAATAAATAAATAAATAAATAAATAAATAAATAAATAAATAAATAAATAAATAAATAAATAAATAAATAGGCCTATTCATTAGTACTGTAGAGATGGAGTATGGAGTATGTTAACACATTATTTAACAAAATACATATATTAAAGTTTTGACTACCGTAGATGTGTATTTTAGTAAAACAAAATGGTAAGTTTCATAAAGAAAGAAAGAAAGAAAGAAAGAAAGAAAGGAAGAAAGAAAGAAAACTTGAATTTCATTATTATTATTATTATTATTATTATTATTATTATTATTATTATTATTATTATTATTATTATTATTATTATTATTATTATTATTATGTAGTTGACACACAAAGGCTTAAAGTTGTTTTAGAGGCTAACTTAATAACACCGGATTATATGGTCAATAAAGGAAACCTTCATTCTCACCCCTCCTCCTCCCTGGCCCTGTAACCCCTTCAAAGGATCCATAAATTTCCTTGTTCTTAGCAGCTGTTAAAGAACACAAACTTACTACTGGTTGGTGAGAGCTAACGTCTAAATTTTATTTTTGCCACGTACATATGTAACTTTTTGCGTTCACATTCCAGACAGCAGAGATCACAACAAAATGAAATCTACTCTAAAAAGCAGACTATCTAATCCTGGCTTATCCTTTTATAAACAGTGGTTTGAATTTATCAAGAGCTGGCAGGGTAAAGTTTTATGTATGCCGGTCAGGAGTGAAGTTAACAAGCTAGGCATGCATGTCACGTGATCTAGTTGAGATATCCCACCAGGTTGTGCTTCTATCTGACCGCCAGGTCAGCCTACATGTAACACAAATCTAGGCTTCATGCTGCTTGATATCGATACAATTCACTTTTATCCAGAATGAATCTATCGAGAGTGTAGATGGATTATTTCATTTAACCAGTGAAGGGGCGTACCACCTGTGTGTGGGGGTGGTCATATACTCTGGCCCTCATTAGCATCAGCTAAAAGGCGGACTGGTGGCTTTCATCTAGGAAGGATGAGATGGCAACCGCCGTTCCCATGGGTGAATCTGGCATTGCGTCCACTACTTGGTAAGAGAGGGTAGGAATGATATTATCCTAGTGAACTTACCATATTTATAGGAAATAGCACAGTTCAGTTTCGAATAATTCTTTCTCAAATAATGAAAATGAGGAAAATAATTCCAATAAAGGACATAGTAGATCCTGAACTTGAAACTAAATCTCCTCACTTTCATCTCACACCACCCTTGACCGTCAATTGTTATTTTCAGACGCCGGCGTTATTAGACTTGCAGCCATGGAAGAATTTTATTTTTACGCCCTTCGTAATTATTGTCTTTCTTTTTGGAGACCTTCACTCTTCCAAGTGGCGAAACTCTTCCGTTTCTCCTCTAATTAGTGTTTAGGGAGGATTCCTGTACTTAATTCCAAAACAACAATAACCACTACCAGAACCTCTACCACCGTACCTAGGGGATTATATAAGGGATATATGTTGCCCCTTCAGAAAAATATATACTGACAGAACCCTTTCAAGTAGCTAAATAAAATATGAGCTCCAAATTCTACGAGAGGTGTTAATAAAGTAGTAGCAGTATAGTCCAGACACTCGCAGGAGATCGGGCACGCGCAAAATGGATATGGGAGCGGTCAAGTGGGGCTGTTGTCGATGTGTATTGTGCATTCGACGGGCATCCAGTTGGGAGTGTGTTGCTGTGCGGTGTTGAAGTATTTCACTGCTCTAAAGCACGTTTTCAAAAGTTGATCAGCGTTCGTGGATTAATATCGAGGTTGTCCGTGGCAAAAAATGCATCAAAATGTTGTCGAGGATTACGTGAAGCATTACCGTATGAAACGGTTGCACGATGGGTCATGTCGTTAAGCTCTTATTGCAACGGTGGCAACACCTTCCGTACTCCCCGGACATGAGTCCTTGTGACTTCGACCTGTTTCCGAAGTTGAAGGAACCGCCCCGGAACAGCCGATTTCCTGAGGCCTATTTCATAAAGCTACAAGTCTACAAGCGTACAAGTTGTAGTTACAATTGGATGTTCCTACACTTGTAGGAAATTTTTGTTTCATAAACAAAATTTCTACAATTGTAAGGTTGGTACATTTCACTACCAGTCTTACAGGTCAGCGAATTTCTGTGAGATAGCCAAGTGGAGCCAAACATGAGTAATACTAAACAGCAATAAGTTGCAAATGAAATTTTTGTCCTGAATACAATCAGGGAAGAAAAGGAAATTTTGTTTGGAGCTTTCTCTACTTCACTCACGAAAGAAGATGAAGTTAGAGAGTGGAGGAATATCCATAATATTGCCTTACCTCCGGAAGAGAATTTCCTATGAAACATCACCTCACGCCATAGTTTATCTGGAAATTGAGAGGAGAAAGATGGTAGCCCTTCAGAATGAACTGTTAGAAATAAAAATCTATAAATCAAAACTGGAATCTCTGAAACAACCCAACTACACAAAGGACCTTACACAGTGTGGGGGCTATATTATATTTTAACAAATTAAGTGGCTGAAGAAGCTAATGTATGATTTTGCATTTTTATTTCATTACTAGCAAGATACCCGTGCTTCGCTACGGTATTATACTGAAATTTAGAATTGAATGATTATATTTTAATATATAATCCGCCGAAATTCGCGATCTGACTCGTTTTCTCAGAGAATCCGCCAAAATTCGCGATTTGAAATTAAGATATTAAGTGAAATGTCTTATAAAGCTAAAATATATTGTATATTGAAATAATGTCGTATAAAAGACAGTTACTTACGCAGAAAAACTCTTAACGTTTAATATAAGGAGAATATATATATATATATATATATATATATATATAATAACTTGTCCTGACTGACTGACTGACTGACTCATCATCGCCGAGCCAAAACTACTGGACATGAAATGAAATTTTGGAGATACATTCATATTAAGATGTAGGTGCTCGCTAAGAGAGGATTTTTGGATATTACTTCGCTAAGGGGGTGAAAAGAGGGGTGAAATTTTAAAATGAGTGTATCTATATCTCAAAATTTTAAAAGTGCACAGTTGTAAAAATTGGTATTTAGAATCTTCTTAAAAAATAAGAAACAGGTAGTTTTTTTTGTTTTCGGAAAATCCCAATAGGAGGGGTGGAAAGGGGTGAAAAGTGGTTGAATGCCTTTAATGAGGATACTTATAACTCAGAAACTGAAGATATTAGAGACCTGAAAATTGGTGTTTGGGATCTCCTTTAAAAACAAAGGATTTGCTGTCAACATGAAGAACTAAGATGTAGGCATTATCTAACGTGGGGAGATAGCGACTGGAAGCAGATTGCCATATAATCAGACCATCATGTGAGCAGATTCAGTCACCGACGGAGAGATCCACTTTCATCAGGAATTTAAGTACCATTTTATAATGACTTTTCTGTTCATCTTTGTAGAAATAATACTTACTTATTCATTAATGATAGTATTTCTATTAGGTTTGTTGGACTCTGTTAGTGTAGTTAGACTGTGTGTGTCTTCTAATATGATTCTGAATGTCCCTCCGACAGCTTAGAGTGCTATTTAAAAATCATAGATCTCACCGATAAAGATTATTGGTTTTTTGAGAGTATTTTCAAATGTTTGAACTCGTGTGGGACAAAATTACTTCACATTTAACATGTTAAAATTCAGAGTAAATTTCATCTCACGTATTTAATTGGATTTTATGCGAGTTAGTGTCATAAGATTCAGTGTCGAATTCAGATTTTTGTGAAATTGATATCCAGCAATAATAATAATAATAATAATAATAATAATAATAATAATAATAATAATAATAATAATTGTACCGGGCGGTACACCTCTACACCGTTTATTTAAAAGTTGCGCCAGTTGAAACTCCTCTTCTGGAGGAAGGTTGAACTTTATCTACTCTATTAATTCTCTATCTTCTCAGAAGATGTCACCACGCGGAAAATTTTGAGTTTTTGAACTGTGTCATTTTTGATGTGTTTTTGTTTCGCTTGAAGTAAGAAGTGTAAACTTTCTCTTCTAGAGGACACTACTGAAGATCAACAATAGTGCACCCTAGTGCGGAGTCAAAGAACTATTTTGTTGGAGAAATTTTTATTTCAAAAGTTTGTGTTTTGTTAAATTTCTTTCTGTTATTGTTTAAGTTGGCTGTATACCCCTCTTTTTCCCCTTGTTTTAGATTTATCCAATCCCGAATTTCTTTTAGTAATTTCTGACCAATCTGGTGTATCTTCCCCCAACTTGTATCTGTTGCGGGGTCCTATCCAATAAAAACATTGTGGGCGGGTGTTTTCATTCCCCTAACGCCTAGAACCTTCCACGAGAGGATATAAACTGCTGATTTTTGGGTCTCTGGGCCACTTCTGTTCCATCCTTCAGTGTATTAAGTACATAGCAGGAGGCGGGAAGCGCCTCTTTCTTCGGCAGCGGTCAACAATAAGGTAATGGCCGATTAATAAATTCTTTCTTTTCTTGCTCAGCAGTTTAACTTTCGGGGCGGGTTCTAAGCGTTCAACCATGTAACCTTTTCCTAAAATGTAAAAACAACTGGTTATCTATTCTATTTTTAAAACGACATATCGGGATAGAGAGTGCTTAACCCTCTCGAGCTCCCACTCACATCGTCTTGAGGTGAACTTATTTTCTCAACCTATTCTTCCGTAATGTAATGTGTGCCATTTCACCGTTCTATAGTTGCTGTATTAGGAACAAAAATGGCGCTCCAGCCATTAAAGAATTAAAATAAAGCAATTAACAGCGGTACGAGCTGAAGAGACAATAAATTCAACCGGCAATCACGGAAAGAACCACTTTTAGAAGGCGGTGCGAAAGAATGACGAGAGCGGATTATTTAAACCGATTATTGAAAAAAATCTTCCATTAGAACAAATCTCAATTCAGCACTGCATCGAAGAAAAGGACGGAGTCGAGTAAAGAAACCAGCTACTTATCGGATTCTTTAATCAATTATTGGAGATAAGATCAAATCTACGATAACCCGCTTAACATCAGCTGTGGTTGACACATATATGTGAGATTATAGACCAGCTGTTAGGAAACGTCAAGTTGGATCTGTACTACGTCACGGTTGGGCTCGGAACATTGTATTTGCC
This sequence comes from Anabrus simplex, assembly GCF_040414725.1. Classification (NCBI taxonomy): domain Eukaryota; kingdom Metazoa; phylum Arthropoda; class Insecta; order Orthoptera; family Tettigoniidae; genus Anabrus; species Anabrus simplex. The sequence continues at coordinate 444,047,249 of NC_090268.1, read as the reverse complement.
CGATACTGCATAACGTCAAGAGAGCTGAATTAAACGGAAAATAGAGTGCAATTCTAAAAGCACGTAAAATTCACACCGTTTCGGCGAGCAAGGCAGTTGAAATAAGACGATATTTAGAGCTGTTATAAGCAAATTAGGCGTACCAAAATACATAATACTTTTCGCATTAGCACTACTAAGCAGATTACAACATGTATAAATCAACTAATGCCTTGTGTTATTCTGTTCTTGACGCAATGAAGACCACCATGATGTTCTAAGAAGCTGAGGCAAAGACTACTCTGGCTATGGTGACGCTTCACGAGATCGATGATCCAGGAGGGCGGTAATCAGCTGTGAGGACGAGATGGACCCGATTACCTAAGCCGAACCATGGAGCAAGGCCTACCATCCCATGACGATCAACAGCGAGATGGAAGTCAATACCCAATAAGCAAAGTTAAGTCCCCATTTGAGTCGTGTCGTAAGTAGAAAACCTTATTCTTTTGGTTAATATATAATGTGCATTATGACATTGTGTGTGCGTAGTTAATATACGAGTGTACTTACAAGGAAATAGGTATTCATCTGTAGATACCGTAAATCCCAGACATAGGCGTAAAAATACCAGCGAATGCCGTTCGTAAGTTTGTCAATATAGAAATGGAGAAGTGATTGATATTTTTCTTAATTCGTTATCAGTGAAGTGTTAGAGTATTAAGAGGAAGCTAATATTTACATGCGTGATGGCTTTAACAAATAACAAGCGTAAAGATCGTATTTAGGGAATGTTTACAATAAAATATAGTGGCACAGTTTTAAGGTTACGATGTGCTGTTCTTTGATACTATGACAGTAATGATAATGATTTATATATGTGTAGGTTATGGCACATATGTTGCGCATTTTGATGAAACGAGTGTTTTGATTATGAATGCTACGCGATAATTGAAGTGTTAAATGGTGAATGTAATTAGCATATGAGTTGATAGTATATTTTGATGGTGATAGTTATTGTTATTTAGGAAGTTGGTCATAGTATTTCTTCGAGAGATGGTAGTATGTGTAGGTTGCACATGCTAAGGTATAGGTATTGAAACGTACTGTTTTCAATTGCTATTTTATTCCCTAATATATATATATATATATATAATACAGATAAGGATACGATCTCAATGCCATCAGTATAGAATTAATTGAGTGAGTAGGATCATCAGAAGAGCCGAGAGGCCACCTACGTCAATATTTAGGCCTTCATTGACATACCTACGATTGTTTTCATACATTCTCACATACGGCAATTTAACTTATGATTTTATGAGAGCAGTTTAATACATCACTGGTAACTTAGTCTTTCATATGTGGATTTTAGATGAAGATAGAGTCTTCCTATGTGTCAATTTTTCCACCTATGGTATTATTCGTTGGAAGATTAATTAAATACACTTGGTAATGTTATATTAAGTTATATACGCACTTTAATTGAATTTCAACCATGAATTAAAATAATAATTGAATGATTTAGCCATATAATCCTTACGATGGAATTAATTTGAGATTGCTTACGACTTAAAGTGGACTTAGATTTGCTTATATGGAGGTCAATTAGGATGAAATATGAAACATAAAATAATTTGGAACCTCAACTAGAGAAAAACCCTAATGGACAGACATTAATCTTCTCACACGATTTTTCTACTATGCGTGGACATTTGATGTGAAGTGTTCAGCCGAGTGATATGCATTTCTGTAATTGCATGAGAATTTAGGTTCAGACGATTGAATTTTGGTAATTTTAAGGAGCAATCCAGTTTAATATGGAAAGATTCCAGATCTTAATTAATTAATTAATTAATTAATTAATTGATTAATTATTGGCCACCTTCCTTGCGTTTCCACATTTTCAATTGAAACTCAATTTGAACATTGTATATAGTAGGGAATATAGCTTGTTTTACTTAAATCATTTGGATGCATCCAATTTTTACAATTATGTTGAATAATTTTACTTGATTATATAATTTATTTATTTTTCTTTTCATTTAATTTTCCTGGATACTACTTAATTATGATACAATTCTTCGATAGGCCAGGATTAAGACATAGGTAAATGAGGCCTGATTTCATTTCTTTTTTATGTTAGAGGTTTCCCTAAACCTGTTTTCTCCAACGTAACATAAGTACATTATTTAGAAGCTGATTGCGTAGGAAACCAGCCACAGTGTATAAATATTTTTTCAAGATACTCTACCTTTATTTCAACTCATACTTAGACCAATTTATTAATAAAAGCTGAGTAGTGGAAACATTAAATTCTTTCAATGTCTACTTAGAATAAGTATTAGATATAAGTTTATAATGACTAATTCTGATTGCGATCATGATGATGACATATACGGAATTCTTGACAAGCCAGGATAATCTGATTTTTACGATAAATTTCGATATCATACAAGTACGGTATCCGACTCATAGCGTGTTGAAGACGTTCATCTACGTAGGTTGGGATTTACCGTAGGCCAGCGGTGTTCTTTCTCACGCGGAACTCACAACCCAGCAATATTTGGCAGATGAAATTGTTAATAGGAGCTAATCTGGAACTCGTGCATCCCACCTGGACGCGGGAGCGGTGCATGTAGTTAATTGTCGCCCATACGTGTGGCAAATAGAGAAAGACACCGTGGCAGTAAGGGGTCGCCAAAACATGTAGTTAATTGGCTGCCCAACTGTGGAGCAATTCAAGAGAAAGACGTCGTGGGAGCAAAGGATCGCCAAAACATGTAATAAATTGTCGCCCACAATAGTGAAGCAAATAGAGAAAAACACCGTGGGAGAGAGACGTTGGTCATCAGACCATGTACATGTGATGCTACGTCATATTCATAATGAAGAGAAAGTTATTAAGGTCAAGAAATGGAGTTGTTGAGTCTTGTAGAATTACGCAAACATGTGGCAATCTGAGAGGAAAAGTTGTACTGAGAGAACCTTGATAAGAAGGAAAGATATTTTTAGGAATTGATTGACAGAGGATTTTGAATGTATGGACCAGATGATGGAGTGAAAATGGAGGTATCGTGCAAAACTTAGGTATATCTGGTAAAAGAAGTTGTCGTTTGACCAGATAAATTTTTATATTGGGATCGAAGAAAGCACAGGAGGACAATAGACTGTGAAGTCGAGTAGATGCCCAATAATAATAATAATCAGAGATAAGAGAGAAGAGAAACGGATGGATGAGATGAAGAAAATATCTCAGGACGGCTGGAAATAGTCGAATTTCTGTCTAGAGGATGCTGAGGTAGAATATGAAGACTTTATAATTGTAGATATAAATAATTGGAAGTGAATTTAAGAAATGATATTAATATGTTAGTCATGATTTATTATGAAATAATTAGATATAGGAAGTAGATGGTAAGAAATTAAGTTATTTGGACCTTTTAAAATTATTTATGCCAGAATTAAGGTCTGGAATCTTAGTCATTAGGGTAAATGTTTCATATTTCATGGAGTAATTGGGTCAATCTCGTAAGCAAAGCCTAGTCAGAGTGGTTAAGCCTATATTTAAGCATTATACCAATACAGTTGAGTGAGTAAGAATAAGAATATTTGTGAATATTGAACTATAAAGAAGTTAGGGCAGAATTAGAATATTACCTGAAATAATACAGAATTCCGAAACAATACGTAAAAGTAAAGATGTCAACGTTAAGCCAATTAAAAGCACAATTTGAAGAGTACCAGAAGGTACAGGAGGAGAAGCAAGAGAAATACCAGAATGAGCAGGAGAAGTATCGGAAGGAACAGGAGGAGAAGCAAGAGAAATATCAGAAAGAGCAAGAAGAGAAGGAGAAAAGACAAGAGGAAGAACGACAGGGAATGTTGCAAGCCATAAAACAAATGATGGAAGAAATTAGTAGAAAACAAAAGGAAGAACAGGAAGAGAAAGAGAGAAAACAGAAGGAAGAACAGGAAGAAAAGGAGAAGAGGCACGAAGAAAAACAGAAGCAAATGATGGAAGAGATGAAGCGGATGAAGGAAGAAATCATTAGTACACAGGAAGAGAAGCAGAAACAGATGATGGAGGAGATGAAGCAGGAAATGAAGGAGGAGATGAAGAAAGGTCATCAGGAGCAGAAGGAAGAATTGAGCAAATATCAGGAAAAGATGGAAAAGGTAACTAGGGAGCAAGAAGAAAGACGCGAAATAATAATGACGGAGATGAAAGAAGAGATCTTGAAAATAGGATCAGAAACGGGCAAGATCAAGAGCCACATGGAGGAATGGAAAGTAGAGATTAGCGGAAAAGTGGAAGAGAAAAACCAGAAAATACAAGATGAAATAAATGACATCAAGAAAGAGATGATAGGGAACAATAACTGTCTACAATCTCTAAAGGAGAATGAGATAAAGAACCTGACAGACAATATGGAGAAATTGCATATAGATTCCCAAGAGAAATGGAAGGAATGCGAGGAGAAGATTGGGGAATTAAGCGGCGTAATACAGACAACGAATGCTGATTTGGAAAAGAAATACGAACAAGCTGCAGATCAGATCGGGAATAAAATGACGGAAATAAGAGACGAGATCGAGCACAACAAAGAAGAACTAAATCAGAGGATGAGTAAATCTGAGGAAGGACTTCGGCAGATACAAGCTCAAATACGAGAGATCCGAGATGAAGAACATGGAAGGACCGTTACGATATCCAACGACGAGTGTCGTAAGAACGTGGAATTTCAGATGAATGAGAGAGAAGCTACATCTATACCGGTTACACGTTCGAATCACAGTATTGTGGAAAGGAATACAGAGAATGGAAGCAGTGGGAGTCCCACTATAGTAAACGTAATAAAGACTTTCGACGATAGGCCTAAACATTTTAATAACACCACGAGTATTTCACCAAAACGTTTTCTTCGGGAAATGGATGATTATTTTAAAGAGCATGGTATCCCAGAGGAGAAAAAACTGAAAATAGTAGAAAAACACTTGGACGCAAATCCTAGTTTGTGGTTCCAAGCATTCAAATATACTTTTCATGAGTACAGCGATTTTAAAACAGCATTCTTGCAGCGCTTTTGGAATCCAGACGTTCAGCACAACCTACGTTTAGAACTCTATTCCCGTAAATATGCTTCAAATGGTCAAACAGGGTTCAGCGATTTCTTTGCCCACCAGTTTTACCGTTTTCAGGACCTGGATTCACCACCCAGCGAACTCGAAGCAATTAAGACTATACAACGTCGATTTCCATTAGACGTTCAACGATTATTAGCTACTGCTAACCCGGTAACCGCAGTACAGATGGAGACAACGCTAAGGCAGATTGACATGACTACGGTACCACATCCTCACAGGATAGCTAGGAACGGTTACAGTGAAGAAACTGTTAACATACTTACGCAAGATGACACGAGTAGAAATACCCTGGAAGAACGTAGGAACATAAACAGAAAAAGACAATGGGGTAATCCAGAAAATGGAAGAAAGGAGGAAGAAAAATGTCATTGCAGGAGAGGAGCCTATGGTCAAGGGACATATATGGGAAATAGGAGATACAAGCCCAATATGCGACTGAGGAACCAGTATCGAGAAGGCAGAGGAAGAAACAATTTCAGAGAGAGACCCCGATACGAAAGAAGGAATGTTAGGGATAGCCAAGAAAACGAAAGTTACAACCGAAGATACATTCAGGAACTGAATGAGGCCCGAAATGATAAAATTAAATGGGAAAAGGCTATAAAAGATCAAGACGTAAATACTGACGTGGAAGGAGCCGAGAGTCTTGAACTACAAAGATTTAAGAAACGAAGACAGGAAGAACAGGCGCTCAATCCCAACACAAAGGAATTTGGGTATAGGAGAGAGAGCGAAAGGCCAACAAGCAAAAAAAAACGCCGATTTCAGATTAGAAGGCGAAATTGAAAATGTAGAAAACGCAGGAAATTTCAAAATTAACAGTTATTTTATAACGCAAGTAGATTCGTGGGAGATTGATTCTGAAGAATTGGTGAAGGACTTAACAAAGCATCATATGAAGAAAAGATATAATTTACCTATTATAGTAGCAAGAGTAGGAGAACTTAAAGTACATTGCCTCGTGGATTCTGGAGCCAGTATTAGTGTGTTATCCAAAGAGCTTTTCCAAGACATGAATAAAAGAATGAAACTACTAACAATACCAGTGTCAAAAATTAAGATACGGGGTATAGTACCTGACAAGACCGTGGAGTGTAATGTACAAACATATCTGGAGATTAATATAGGAAACAGAAATTTTGAACACCCATTCGTAGTCATGAGCCGAATCAAATATAACATCATACTAGGAATAGATTTTATGACAGTCACAGGAATGACCATTGACATGGAGAAACAAGAGATAAGATTTCCTATTTGCGATGAGAATACTGAAGAAAAACAGGAAAGAATTAAGATCAATGAGGACGTTGGTGTAGTTAATAGTGTGAAAGTCGAGGAAGAAGGAGAGGACTCACAGTCAGAAAGGAGTCTGAAATCGCAGATAGAAGGGAATGAAATGTCAATGTCATGTGAGAATATACTAGAAAGTATTGAGAAGGTCATGATTACAGTGGAAGAAGAAAATATACCGAACATCTCAGAGGCAGTTGCAAATGCCAAAATTTCACCTGTTGAAAAATCCAAACTTCACGGAATCTTGCAGGAATATTCAGATCTATTCAGGAACAAGCCAGGACAGATTCCCAATTTTAGGTACAAGTTGTTGGTGAATGATTGGACACCTTTTAAAGGAAAATTATATGGGGTACCGGAGAAATATTTCTCAGAAGTAAAGGAAATTATAAAAGGCATGGAGGATGATGGAATCATCATGAAAACATCTAGTCCATATTTGAACCCGTTAGTAATAGTGGTGAAAAGCAACGGGAAACTCAGAATTTGCCTAGACGCACGATCCTTAAATACCCGCCTAATTCCTGAATATAATACTGTACCGAAGATTAAGGATATCGTACAAAAATTCCGAGACATGAGGTATTTTTCGACGATGGATTTCACGTCTTCCTACCATCATATTGTCCTTGAAGAAAAGTCTCGACTGCTGACGGGATTCATGTTTGACAGTCAGACTTATTGCTACTGTCGGTTGCCTTTCGGTTTGAAAAACAGTTGTGCTGTTTTGGTGAGAGCCCTGGATAGGAATTTAACTCCAGAGGTGAAGGAATTTCTAACTTGTTATGTAGACGACCTCATCTTAGCAACCAAGACATTCGATGATCATTGTGATAAACTGGAGAAGTTATTTCAGAATCTAAGGACAGCTGGATTCAAAATCAACATAGCCAAGTCCAAGTTTTGTCAGGAAGAAGTATTATTTGTCGGTCACATGATAGATGGCACAGGGGTACGACCAAACCCAGTAAAAATCCAGGCGATATGCGACTTTCCTCGACCAAAACGCATTAAACATGTACGACAATTCCTCGGAATGGCCCAATTCTTTTCTAACCACTGTAAAGGCTACACTCAAACTGCAGCACCTCTACAGGATCTGTTGAAGACAAATAACAGATGGAAGTGGGATGAAAAAGCAGAAAGGGCATTCCAAGAATTGAAAACTTTGCTGACCAGAAGTATAAAGTTAGGCTATCCTAATTACGAAAAGGAATTTATTATCCAGTCAGATGCCTCGAATGTCGGTATAGGCGCGTGTTTATACCAAGAGGAAGAGGGAACACCTCCTAAAAGAATATATTTAGCCTTCACCAGTCGAAAATTGAGGAGTCATGAAATTCATTACACTACTACAGAACAAGAGCTACTAGCGATAGTCTATGCTTTACAGCAGTGGAAAAAGACCATCTATGGATATCCGATAACCGTCAGATCGGATCACAAAGCGTTGACTTTCGGACTTAAAGCAGCAATGACGAACGAAAGGATAACAAGATGGATGTTGTTCACTCAACAATTCCAGATAAAGATAGAATACTGTAGTGGAAAGGAAAATATCCTAGCCGATGCTCTAAGTCGAAACCCCGTGGACAACATGGAGGAAGTCCATAAAATCGAGCTAGTTTCAGAAGATGATGATATTCTAGAAAAATTAAGGAATATTATACAGTTGCAACGTCAGGATGAGAAGTTGAAGAATATCATAGACAAGCTAGAAAATAGAGATTGTGGTTCTGAAGCAAGGTCGAAAATATCAAGAGTATACAGCATCGAACGGGGTATGCTCATGGCTAAGACAGGCAAAGATCAAGATAAAGTACGCATCGTATTACCTTCAGTATTATATAGAGAAGTGATCTGGCACGTACATCGAATCACAGGACATGGCGGTATGGAGAAAGTGACTCAAGTCATCCTAGAAAAGTTCACTTGGAAAGGAAATAGAAGGACTATAAGGAATATAGTAAGAACTTGTGATATTTGCCAGAAAGTTAAACAAGGTAATTGTCTGATAAGACATGAACCAAGGGCCATATTACCACACAAAGCCAGAGAGCTATATGCTATTGACATATTTGGTAAGCTTCCTACGGCTAAAAAAGGAAATAAATTCATCGTGGTAGTTATGGACGTTTTCTCAAAGTATGTATCACTTCAACCAATACAGCGTGCTAATTCAAAACAAGTAATACGGCGTCTAGTTAAACACATATTGCCTAACATGGGAAAACCCGAGAGGTTGTTGTCCGACAGAGGAACCCAGTTTACATCATTTCAATTTAAAGAGGCTATGGAAGATATGGGAATTAAACATGTTCTATGTTCAATAAGACATCCAGCATCCAACTCAGTCGAAAGATATATGAAAGAAATAGCTAAATTTTGCCGGATATACTGTTCCAAGCAACACTGGAAGTGGATAGATGTACTTGAGAAAATTGAAGAAAGCATTAATAACACTGTCCACGAATCCAGCGGCCAAATTCCAAAGGTTATTCACTACAATATTAGACCTGAGAGACCATGGGACAAAATAATTCAGCTACCTACCGAACCAAGCTTAGACCAAGATAAGCTGAACCAACTAGTTCGAGAGAGGATGTATAAACAATCCCAGAGGAGACTGAGGAGGATACAACACAAGAAATTCCATCCTGAATTGAAGAAGGGCGACCTTATATTAGTAAAGAAGCCAGCAATCTCGAATGTATCCACTAAAGTATTTGCAAAGTTCGTACATTTATTCGATGGACCATTTGTTATACATCGATCATTTGGGAACAACGCATACGAAGTTCACGATCCGAATGGGAGAAGTAAAGGAATACACAACGCGGCAAACATTAAATTATACTTCAAGGAACAAAGGGATTACAGTCTATCAAATATCGCAGTTAAACAAGGAATGAGAACTGGAATGGCCTATGACAAGAATGAACCAATTGATCTGTAAAAACTTACAGTACTGCTCCCAAAATTCTGATTAAGAACAGTGAAAAGTCCCATTATGATATTAGAAATATATAAGATAAATATATAGCAAGCTATATATTTAAATCAACGTGGGAGGAGTAAATGTGCCATTTCACCGTTCTATAGTTGCTGTATTAGGAACAAAAATGGCGCTCCAGCCATTAAAGAATTAAAATAAAGCAATTAACAGCGGTACGAGCTGAAGAGACAATAAATTCAACCGGCAATCACGGAAAGAACCACTTTTAGAAGGCGGTGCGAAAGAATGACGAGAGCGGATTATTTAAACCGATTATTGAAAAAAATCTTCCATTAGAACAAATCTCAATTCAGCACTGCATCGAAGAAAAGGACGGAGTCGAGTAAAGAAACCAGCTACTTATCGGATTCTTTAATCAATTATTGGAGATAAGATCAAATCTACGATAACCCGCTTAACATCAGCTGTGGTTGACACATATATGTGAGATTATAGACCAGCTGTTAGGAAACGTCAAGTTGGATCTGTACTACGTCACGGTTGGGCTCGGAACATTGTATTTGCCCGATACTGCATAACGTCAAGAGAGCTGAATTAAACGGAAAATAGAGTGCAATTCTAAAAGCACGTAAAATTCACACCGTTTCGGCGAGCAAGGCAGTTGAAATAAGACGATATTTAGAGCTGTTATAAGCAAATTAGGCGTACCAAAATACATAATACTTTTCGCATTAGCACTACTAAGCAGATTACAACATGTATAAATCAACTAATGCCTTGTGTTATTCTGTTCTTGACGCAATGAAGACCACCATGATGTTCTAAGAAGCTGAGGCAAAGACTACTCTGGCTATGGTGACGCTTCACGAGATCGATGATCCAGGAGGGCGGTAATCAGCTGTGAGGACGAGATGGACCCGATTACCTAAGCCGAACCATGGAGCAAGGCCTACCATCCCATGACGATCAACAGCGAGATGGAAGTCAATACCCAATAAGCAAAGTTAAGTCCCCATTTGAGTCGTGTCGTAAGTAGAAAACCTTATTCTTTTGGTTAATATATAATGTGCATTATGACATTGTGTGTGCGTAGTTAATATACGAGTGTACTTACAAGGAAATAGGTATTCATCTGTAGATACCGTAAATCCCAGACATAGGCGTAAAAATACCAGCGAATGCCGTTCGTAAGTTTGTCAATATAGAAATGGAGAAGTGATTGATATTTTTCTTAATTCGTTATCAGTGAAGTGTTAGAGTATTAAGAGGAAGCTAATATTTACATGCGTGATGGCTTTAACAAATAACAAGCGTAAAGATCGTATTTAGGGAATGTTTACAATAAAATATAGTGGCACAGTTTTAAGGTTACGATGTGCTGTTCTTTGATACTATGACAGTAATGATAATGATTTATATATGTGTAGGTTATGGCACATATGTTGCGCATTTTGATGAAACGAGTGTTTTGATTATGAATGCTACGCGATAATTGAAGTGTTAAATGGTGAATGTAATTAGCATATGAGTTGATAGTATATTTTGATGGTGATAGTTATTGTTATTTAGGAAGTTGGTCATAGTATTTCTTCGAGAGATGGTAGTATGTGTAGGTTGCACATGCTAAGGTATAGGTATTGAAACGTACTGTTTTCAATTGCTATTTTATTCCCTAATATATATATATATATAATACAGATTAGGATACGATCTCAATGCCATCAGTATAGAATTAATTGAGTGAGTAGGATCATCAGAAGAGCCGAGAGGCCACCTACGTCAATATTTAGGCCTTCATTGACATACCTACGATTGTTTTCATACATTCTCACATACGGCAATTTAACTTATGATTTTATGAGAGCAGTTTAATACATCACTGGTAACTTAGTCTTTCATATGTGGATTTTAGATGAAGATAGAGTCTTCCTATGTGTCAATTTTTCCACCTATGGTATTATTCGTTGGAAGATTAATTAAATACACTTGGTAATGTTATATTAAGTTATATACGCACTTTAATTGAATTTCAACCATGAATTAAAATAATAATTGAATGATTTAGCCATATAATCCTTACGATGGAATTAATTTGAGATTGCTTACGACTTAAAGTGGACTTAGATTTGCTTATATGGAGGTCAATTAGGATGAAATATGAAACATAAAATAATTTGGAACCTCAACTAGAGAAAAACCCTAATGGACAGACATTAATCTTCTCACACGATTTTTCTACTATGCGTGGACATTTGATGTGAAGTGTTCAGCCGAGTGATATGCATTTCTGTAATTGCATGAGAATTTAGGTTCAGACGATTGAATTTTGGTAATTTTAAGGAGCAATCCAGTTTAATATGGAAAGATTCCAGATCTTAATTAATTAATTAATTAATTAATTAATTGATTAATTATTGGCCACCTTCCTTGCGTTTCCACATTTTCAATTGAAACTCAATTTGAACATTGTATATAGTAGGGAATATAGCTTGTTTTACTTAAATCATTTGGATGCATCCAATTTTTACAATTATGTTGAATAATTTTACTTGATTATATAATTTATTTATTTTTCTTTTCATTTAATTTTCCTGGATACTACTTAATTATGATACAATTCTTCGATAGGCCAGGATTAAGACATAGGTAAATGAGGCCTGATTTCATTTCTTTTTTATGTTAGAGGTTTCCCTAAACCTGTTTTCTCCAACGTAACATAAGTACATTATTTAGAAGCTGATTGCGTAGGAAACCAGCCACAGTGTATAAATATTTTTTCAAGATACTCTACCTTTATTTCAACTCATACTTAGACCAATTTATTAATAAAAGCTGAGTAGTGGAAACATTAAATTCTTTCAATGTCTACTTAGAATAAGTATTAGATATAAGTTTATAATGACTAATTCTGATTGCGATCATGATGATGACATATACGGAATTCTTGACAAGCCAGGATAATCTGATTTTTACGATAAATTTCGATATCATACAAGTACGGTATCCGACTCATAGCGTGTTGAAGACGTTCATCTACGTAGGTTGGGATTTACCGTAGGCCAGCGGTGTTCTTTCTCACGCGGAACTCACAACCCAGCAATATTTGGCAGATGAAATTGTTAATAGGAACTAATCCGGAACTCGTGCATCCCACCTGGACGCGGGAGCGGTGCAAATGTATATTGCTATTAAGTCACCTCTGTAGTATGGGATTAGCCCTTGTAATAACGGCCTAGTGCCAAAGTAGGTTTTAAAAATCAAAGTGTATTAGGAGTGCAAGTTCGCCTCCTCTCAAATTGTTTTAGAGGTCATTTAATTAACCTGCTTTTCATTTAATAGACCTCAGTAGATTGGGTATTTTACCCCTGTGTTTATGTCCGTTGAGGACAACTGGTGGAGTTTGGTGTGCCCTGGGAGAGGCTTAAATTAAAGAGCGTGTGGCTCTTTTGGAAACGGAGTGTTGTATGCCTCGAGGAGGCTTTACTGTGTAATTTGGAGCAAGTGCTCCAGGGTTTGATTGGGGTCTTCTGCCCCTTTGTTAAAATTTGTATATCGGAAAGTTGAGCTAGTTGCTCAAGAATTGTGAACTCAGGGCTCGAAGCCCAAACTCTGTAATCCCTGTAATTGTACATTTCAAATTGTGTTTCGGCTACTAAGTACCTGTTCTTTGTTATTACTTAATATTGAAAAGAAAATATAACCTTGTTAAATTTTACATTAACTTTGATTCCGTAGTTTGAGACTCATTCACGCCCGCACCTTCTTACTCCTCTACCTACCACCAAAACACGGTAACAAGTGGTAGCAGAGCGTGGTTGAATGGGTCTCAATTTAGCCCCTTTTGACGGCTACACATTGTTTTGATCCGAACTCTAACCATTTTCTCAGTTGCTGGAACTTTTTGACCTTTTCAAAATTGATCTGTCATCATGCCCGGCCCTCGCGACGTTCTCCTTCTTAACTATTTGCGCAAGGAGGAGTTGATCTATGAATTAACTATCAGAAATGTGCAATCTGGAGGCACGGTTGCAATAGACACTAACAAGCTTAGAGAGTCCCTTGATTTGCCCATTTCCATCCCCAATTTGTGAGAGAAAGAAATTGACGATTCTCTTTCCACGATCACGGAGAATATTACTGGGCTAGCTTCTGTAGTTAGTTTTTTTGATGAAAATGATCCGTCTCCTAATCAAATTAAGCGTGTGCAAGGCAGGCTATATCATTTTTCGAATAGGGTTAACGATCTGTTGTCTCTAAAACTGAATGATGTTCAGAGGAAGGAAGCTAGTACGCTCCTGGAAAATATTTCCGAATTATCTAGTAAGGTCACTCAATTGTTAACTGGGGAAGTTCCTCCCAAATCTGATCAACCCACCATAGTGAATGCAGGTAGTGAGGAAGCGCCTCCCAAGGGAGAAGTTAATAGGATAACCGTTGCTGCTCAAACTATCTCTGCCCCATTGGACAACGAGTCTGAACGCCGTGCATCGCTGAGTAACATCCGTTCTGAATTAACTTCTTTGCCATTGAAACCTTTACCTACTATGTCACCCGGGTTTAGTAGCTTGCCTCATCCATTGGCAATGTTGCTCAGAGGTATATCTAAGTTTTCCGTTAATACCACCAGTGACGTAATTTCATTTTTATGATTTCTAGTGGAATTTCAGGATCATGCCCTTGTTTTTTCTCTTTCTCCATGTCAAATCTTGCAAATTATCTATCCGTATGCTATTGGTATTCTCTCTGACAAAATAGTTAGAGCCATAGCTGAACAGTCATCCATCGAAGATTTTCATGCACATCTACTTGCTAATTTTATTCCTGCCCGCGCAAGGTCATCTCTGATTCAGAAATACTATTATCGAGTACAGAGGTTGGATGAAAACTTGGCTGATTTCATACAAGACATTAAGTTTTATACTAGGGTGTTTGCTCTGCACTTCCCTGAGGATCAGATTGTACAAGCCATTGTGGAAGGCATTTCACCATCCTACAGGTCATATTTGTGTTTCGCGGCGTGCCCGCAAACTTTCTCTGAACTTGAAGCATTGGCCGTCTCAGCGGAAGGAGTTAGATACGCCGATTCTTTGCGTGTCGCGAAAGAACCCCCGCCTTCCTTTAGTAATACTCGGCCTCCACCTCGCCGATCAGTCACCCCCCGTAAATGTTATGCTTGCGGGTCGCCTGATCATCTGCGCAATAAGTGTCCTCTGATCAAGTCTAGTAGGGCAAATAATGGAGTGGGTTCATCACAAGGCTGTTTTAAATGTGGGGCTTTCTCACATATCGCAAAGAATTGTCCCAATTCGAATAGCACCCCCTCCTGCTCAACTTCTGGTGTAACTTCCAACAACAATCAAAAGTGACTAGTGGCTGCGGCTGAGTCAACTAATTCTGCTTCCCAAGGCTCAGCCCCTGGCAAAAAGGTCGAGAATTCAGGGAACGATAAGTCTTCGAATACATCTTTTGAATGCCCCAAAGAGTGTCTTAGGATTGCGGCGGATACCCCCGCACCTGTTCCTTTTCTTAAGATTGAGTTAAATAACGAGCCTATAACAGCTCTTTTAGATTCAGGCAGTGTTTGTTCGATTATTTCGGCTGAATGGTATTCTAAATTGAAATCGGTTTGTAAACTTCCTGACTATGTCTCTTCTCCTGTCCAATACGTTTCGGCTAATTCATCTCCATTAGAAATTCTAGGTTCCTTACTGGTCAAAATTCGTGTTTTTAAGTTTACATGGAAAATTAAATTGTTTGTGGCCAAGCAATTGTCTTGCCCCATTATATTGGGAGCTGACTTTATTTCTCACACTGGTCTTGTGCTCGATCTCAAGTCTAGGTCGTGCACATTCAAATTTGCTTCTAGTTGTAAAATCCCACTATTAAAGTGTAATTCTGTGTCATGTTCTTCTATTTCGCCTACCCAGGATGAGATGTTGTTAGACCTTAGACATCTACCTGAGGAGCAGGCTGATAGTATTCGTAAATTATGTCAGTCATTTCCAGAGGTGTTCTCTGATACTCTTGGTGTTACTGACCTTATTGAATACAAAATTGAGGTCACGGATTCGATTCCTGTCCGTTTTCCACCTTATAGGCTATCTCCACCTAAAATGAAGGCTCTGAAAGAAATTATCGATCAGATGTTGAAGGATGGTATTATTAGGCCCTCTAAGTCTGCGTATTCATCGCCTATTTTTCTAGTCCCGAAACCCCAAGGAGGCTTCAGGCCTGTCATTGATTACAGGGCTCTCAATCGGAAGGTGGTGTTGCAATCTGTGCCCCTTCCTGACCTTCATTCCAGCTTTTCATGGTTTCGTAAGGCCAAGTTCTTCACTATCTTGTACTTGAATCAGGCCTATAATCAAATTCCCCTTGCCGAAGAGTCTAAACACCTTACAGCGTTTGCCACGGACTGGAATTTATACGAATACAACCGCGTGCCTTTCGGGCTCCCCACGGGGGCAGCTGTGCTCACTAGGCTACTAGATAGGGTCTTCTCCGACATCAAATTCGAGTACTTATATCACTACTTAGATGATGTCGTCGTATTTTCAGAGACTTTTGAAGAACATCTAGATCATCTGCGAGAAGTTCTCGATCGCCTTCGTAAGGCTGGGTTAACTGTTAAGTTGTCCAAGGTCGCCTTTGCTAAGCCCTCTATGTCATTCCTAGGGCATATTGTGTCACCCGATGGGGTAGCAGTCGATCATTCTAGAACACAGGCCATCCGTGATTTTAAACCTCCTAAGGACATTAAAGGCATCGCCAGGTTTATTGGTATGGTGAATTTCTTCAGAAAGTTCATTCCTAACTTCGCTAATAGAGCGGCGCCCTTAAACCTTCTTCGTAGGAAAGGCATCAAATTCGAGTGGGGACCTTCTCAACAAGCCGCTTTTGAAGACCTTAAATTAGCTCTCTGTAATGCCCCTGTACTTGCTATGCCTGATTTCTCGAAGAAATTCATCGTCCAAACCGACGCGTCGTCGTCGGCGGTAGCTGCAGTCCTTCTCCAAGAGACTGAACTAGGGAGGCGCCCCATCGCCTATGCATCTAGGACTCCCTCGGCTCAAGAAGCAAAGTACTCCATATATGAGCTTGAAGGTTTGGCAGTCTTATTCGCCTTAGAAAAGTTCCGTCTCTATCTGGAACACGTCAAATTCGACCTGGAGACAGATAATCAAGCCTTAAGCTGGGTCTTAGGTAGGCCGCGTCGTACTGGTCGTATAGCCCGCTGGGCTATTCGTATTTCCGCCTTCCAGTTTGATGTTAGACATATCAGAGTTACCGAAAATGTTGTTGCTGATGGACTCAGCCGTATGTTTTATAACGACGTCGAGACCCACGAACCGGTCGACAGTTCATCACCTTCCGAGTCCATACTATCTGGTGTTAATGCCATCTTAACAGATGCTCCCATGCTTTTTAGGGATATTCAGAAATACCAACGTGAAGATCCGACGCTGGCTCCGATAATGGAAACCCTTTCTTCTGGGGAACATGTTGTCCCTTATGTTCTGAGGAATGGTGTTCTATGTTGCCCTTCGAGGCATGATAAGATGATGAAAGTTGTTGTTCCAGCTGTTCTTGTGCCTATGATCTTCAAGTACTATCATGAGACCCCATTAGGGGGGCATCTTGGAATCTTTAAAACTCGTGAAAAGATTCGTGAAATGTTCATATGGAAAGGTATGGACGGTGAAATCCGTGAACTAGTAAAGGCTTGTAAATCCTGTTTGATTAGTAAACCCACCATGTCCACCAAGGTAGGCCTTTTGTCTTCGCATCAAGCATCGCGCCCCATGGAACGCCTGTATATTGATTATGTAGGACCCTTCCCCCAGTCAAAGGGTAATGCCAACAAGTTCATCTTTGTGTGTGTAGATGGTTTTACCAGATTTTCTTGGTTACTTCCGACTAAGCTGGCTACCGCTCAGTCCACTATTACCTGTCTAAATTCTATTTTTGCTTCTTTTGGTCCGTGCCAATATATTGTATCTGATAATGCTAAGGCTTTTACATCTAATTTATTTCGTAAATTCTGTTTTGACTTGTCCATCTCTCATGTAACTACTTCGGCTTATTACCCTCAACCATCTCTGGCTGAACGGGTTAACCGAAATCTCAGGTCCGCACTTATTGCCTATCATCATGAAGATCATTCTAGGTGGGACACGTCCCTGCATTGGTTAGCTTTTGCTTTGAATTCGGCGGTTCATGAATCACATAAATTCACTCCAGCTTCTTTGATGTTCAAGTTTGTTCCCAACTCGCCGCTCTCTAACCTCTGGTCTCTGAATGACATTCTACCCGAGACAATAGATCCGGATAACATTAAAGATCTTTGGAAGAAGGCTAATGCCAATCTTAAAGTGTCTCATGAAAAGGTTAGGGAAAGGTATGATCGTGGACGGAGACCCACCCCTTTGAAGGTAGGTGACCAGGTTATGGTCAAAAATTTTGTTCCCGCGGGCAAGCTTGCCCCCAGATTTCATGGGCCATGCATCATTCTCGATTTTCTCACACCGGTTACATTGTTAGTAAGCAATCCAGCCACCGAGAGGATATTTAGGGTTCACCTGTCCCAGGTGAAACCGGTGTAAATTTTGTGTCAACTTGCTTCATATAATTTGAAAGGAATATGAAGGTTATATTTTTTTTTTGAGTTCAACTTTTAAGGCATTCTGCTCCTTCTATAATATTTTATTTTATATGTAAGCATTTCTTGTAAACCTCCCCCGATTGTTAAACTGACATCCTGTCCTTGTCACGGCCATTACCACGCTCCCGTCTCCTGCTCCACCACACTCAGTGACTGGCTTAGATGAAATGCCATGGATATCTGCACGCCGCTGGCCCCTCAATCTCTTTACATGCCTGTGCCCTCAAAAAAAACATGATGGTCCAACACAATTCTGCCGCCAAGATTTAATGTTTCAGTGCCCCCGCAGCCGCGCGGCGCCGTGCAGCCACTGGAGCAGAGGACGGGCCCCCTCGGCCCCAGCAAGGATGACGTGTGCACGGCGAGCCGGAGCTCTCCTCCCGGCCAAGGCTGATGTGCGGCGCACGACCTGCTACTTGCCCGCAGCCTGTATACGTTCACCGCGGGCGCGGCGTGCTTCAACACCTCTGCTCCCCTCATAGTGCGGGCGAGCGGTATCTCAGGGTACTTGAGGGGTCCGAGCGGCCTCCTTTGGACGCAAGCTGTAACGGCCGGTCTGGCCATCCAACTTAGCCTACATCAACTACATAGACATTCCTGTTCAACCTTAATACCGTTTCATGGGAATTCAACAGCAATATTTGGTGGACATTGCAAAATTTTTCATCACTTTTAAGTATTAAAAGTTATCTTCAGAAATTCAAATTCTACAAACTTAAAGACTTTCATTCACCTGCAACAACAACATTTTGAAACTGAATTAAGAAATCTTGTAAATGCTTCTGCTATCTATCTTCGTATCAACATCATTACTTGGACTTTGTTTCAAACTGATTTCATGTGTCACCCCTGGAGGAACTTTTGGGGGGGGAGGTCTGTACCGGGCGGTACACCTCTACACCGTTTATTTAAAAGTTGCGCCAGTTGAAACTCCTCTTCTGGAGGAAGGTTGAACTTTATCTACTCTATTAATTCTCTATCTTCTCAGAAGATGTCACCACGCGGAAAATTTTGAGTTTTTGAACTGTGTCATTTTTGATGTGTTTTTGTTTCGCTTGAAGTAAGAAGTGTAAACTTTCTCTTCTAGAGGACACTACTGAAGATCAACAATAGTGCACCCTAGTGCGGAGTCAAAGAACTATTTTGTTGGAGAAATTTTTATTTCAAAAGTTTGTGTTTTGTTAAATTTCTTTCTGTTATTGTTTAAGTTGGCTGTATACCCCTCTTTTTCCCCTTGTTTTAGATTTATCCAATCCCGAATTTCTTTTAGTAATTTCTGACCAATCTGGTGTATCTTCCCCCAACTTGTATCTGTTGCGGGGTCCTATCCAATAAAAACATTGTGGGCGGGTGTTTTCATTCCCCTAACGCCTAGAACCTTCCACGAGAGGATATAAACTGCTGATTTTTGGGTCTCTGGGCCACTTCTGTTCCATCCTTCAGTGTATTAAGTACATAGCAGGAGGCGGGAAGCGCCTCTTTCTTCGGCAGCGGTCAACAATAAGGTAATGGCCGATTAATAAATTCTTTCTTTTCTTGCTCAGCAGTTTAACTTTCGGGGCGGGTTCTAAGCGTTCAACCATGTAACCTTTTCCTAAAATGTAAAAACAACTGGTATCTATTCTATTTTTAAAACGACATATCGGGATAGAGAGTGCTTAACCCTCTCGAGCTCCCACTCACATCGTCTTGAGGTGAACTTATTTTCTCAACCTATTCTTCCGTAATGTAATGTAAATTGCTATTAAGTCACCTCTGTAGTATGGGATTAGCCCTTGTAATAACGGCCTAGTGCCAAAGTAGGTTTTAAAAATCAAAGTGTATTAGGAGTGCAAGTTCGCCTCCTCTCAAATTGTTTTAGAGGTCATTTAATTAACCTGCTTTTCATTTAATAGACCTCAGTAGATTGGGTATTTTACCCCTGTGTTTATGTCCGTTGAGGACAACTGGTGGAGTTTGGTGTGCCCTGGGAGAGGCTTAAATTAAAGAGCGTGTGGCTCTTTTGGAAACGGAGTGTTGTATGCCTCGAGGAGGCTTTACTGTGTAATTTGGAGCAAGTGCTCCAGGGTTTGATGGGGTCTTCTGCCCCTTTGTTAAAATTTGTATATCGGAAAGTTGAGCTAGTTGCTCAAGAATTGTGAACTCAGGGCTCGAAGCCCAAACTCTGTAATCCCTGTAATTGTACATTTCAAATTGTGTTTCGGCTACTAAGTACCTGTTCTTTGTTATTACTTAATATTGAAAAGAAAATATAACCTTGTTAAATTTTACATTAACTTTGATTCCGTAGTTTGAGACTCATTCACGCCCGCACCTTCTTACTCCTCTACCTACCACCAAAACACGGTAACAATAATAATAATAATAATAATAATAATAATAATAATATCATTTTTAGGCGGGGTTAAACTAAAAGTTAAAAGTCATGAGTTATAAATGTTACTAGTTCTTATTGAGTAATGTTTAATGTGTGCTCTATTAAGTGGAATATGAGCCTGGTATACGGCAGAATCCTGAGGGATTAATTGTATAGTTCATTTGGGAAGTACGTGTCCAGTGAACCATATCTTCTGCAAATTTTGGAGCACGTGTTAAATGATGTAAGATTTAAACGTAATAGTAATTTTATCGTGACTCATGAACTACAGGTTCGATGGTGTTAAAGTTTAACCTACAGTATATTTTAGTGCAGGTTGGTAGTCGACAATTCTTCCGAATATTGAACCGCTGATATTCTTGATGATCAACGTTGTGAGAACTCTGTTATTTCTGAATAAGTGATTTCCCATATTTAATCACATTTCTGTGAGGATCGTGAGTGATATTTACCCGATACCGTCATCTTAAAATTCCATGAGTAAGAGAATAAAAATCAGAATTTGAGAGTAAAATTCCAGAATTCGATTGTAATATATGTAAATAATAATAGTGTATCATTTGTGTGATTGAGGAGTAAGAGTAGGAGTTAATTATATTTTTCTGTGATTTATTAAAATTTTGTTCTGACTTGGCCCATGTTCACCATGTTGGGCCTTGTTTGTGATTATTTATATTGAGATGGTTAAATCCTTTAGTAAGTTTTATTTAAAATTTACGTAAAAGTAACATTAAGGTACCAGCCAAAAATGAATAAGTGCGTAATATTTCAATCGTATGGGTAAGGTACCCAAATTTTGTAAAGATTATTAATTTCATTTTTTGAGGCATCAGGTAACGTGAATGTATTAATGTCGCATATTATTCAGAGCAGTTTAGAAGAAGTTTCGTGGAAATAACAAATCCTGTGAATTTATTTAATGGTGATAAAGTCTTAAATAGACGTGGTTCAGTAAATTTATTTAACAAAATATTTCAAAAGCAGAGTTCAGTGGAACTTACGCAAGATAAACATAATGATGTTAATGGAACTTATCCTCGAGAAGGACGACAATGTTATAATATTTCTGATAGTATTTGTGAAAGTTAATGACGCCACAATTAATTAATTTCTTCATAAAATTTAAACTTTCTTTGTGTGAATATAGACCCTATCACGATAGCATACGATAATATTCGACAGCTTAGACAGTCTAGGATAACAATCAATCAATCAATCAATCAATCAATCAATCAATCAATCAATCAATCAATCAATCAATCAATCAATCAATCAATCAATCAATCAATCAATCAATCAATCAATCAATCAATCAATCAATCAATCAATCAATCAATCAATCAATCAATCAATCAATCAATCAAACAATCAATCAATCAATCAATCAGTCAATCACTGCTGATCTGCATTTAGGGCAGTCGCCCAGGTGGCAGATTCCCTATCTGTTGTTTTCCTAGCCTTTTCTTAAATGATCGCAAAGAAATTGGAAAATTATTGAACATTTCCCTTGGTAAGTTATTTCAATTCCTAACTCCCCTTCCTATAAACGAATATTTTCCCCAATTTGTCCTTTTGAATTTAAACTTTATCTTCATATTGTGATCGTTCCTACTTTTAAAGACACCACTCAAACTTAATTGTCTTCTGATGTCCTCCCACGCCATCTCTCCACTGACGGCTCGGAACATACCACTTAATCGAGCAGCTCGTCTCCTTTCTCCCAAATCTTCGCAGCCCAAACTTTGCAACATTTTTGTAACGCTACTCTTTTGTCGGAAATCGCCCAGAACAAATCGAGCTGATTTTCTTTGGTGTTTTCAAGTTCTTGAATCAAGTAATCCTGGTGAGGGTCCCACACACCGGAACCATACTCTATTTGGGGTCTTACCAGAGACTTATACGCCCTCTCCTTTACACCCTTACTATAACCCTTAAATACCCTCATAACCATGTATAGAGATCTGTACCCTTTATTAATAATCATATTTGTGTGATTACCCCAATGGAGGTCTTTTCTTATATTAACACCTAGGTATTTACAATGATCCCCAAAAGGAACGTTCACCCCATCAACGCAGTAATTAAAACTGAGAGGACTTTTCCTATTTGTGAAACTCACAACCTGACTTTTAACCCCGTTTATCATCATACCATTACCCACCGTCCATCTCACAACACTATCGAGGTCATCCTGCACCCACTCACAATCTTGTAACTTATTTATTACTCTGTACAGAGTAACATCATCTGCAAACAGCCTTATATCTGATTCCACTTCTTTACACATATCATTGATATACATAAGAAAACATAAAGGTCCAATAATACTGCCTTGAGGAATTCCTCTCTTAATTATTACAGGGTCAGATAAAGCTTAGCCTACTCTAATTCTCTGAGTTATATTTTCTAGAAATATAGCCACGTATTCAGTCACTCTTTTTTTATAGTCCAATTGCACTCATTTTTGCCAGTAGTCTTCCATGATCTACCCTATCAAATGTCTTAGATAGGTCAATCTGAATACAGTCCATTTGGCCTCCTGAATCCAGGATATCTGCTATATCTTGCTAAATCCTACAAGCTGAGCTTCAGTCGAATAACCTTTCCTAAACCCAAACTGCCTTCTGTCAAACCAGTTATTAATTTCGCAAACATGTCTAATATAATCAGAAAGAATGCCTTCCCAAAGCTTACATAAAATGCATGTCAAACTTACTGGCATGTACAGTAATTTTCAGTTTTATGTCTATCAGCCTTTCCTTTATACACAGGGGCTACTATAGCAACTCTCCATTCATTTGGTATACCTCCTTCAACCAAACAATAACCAAATAAGTATTTCAGATATGGTACTATATCAAAACCCAATGCCTTTAGTATATCCCCAGAAATCTGATCAATTCCAGCCGCTTTTCTAGTTTTCAACTTTTGTATCTTACTGTATATGTCATTGTTATCATAGGTAAATTTTAATACTTCTTTAGTATTACTCACATCCCCTATCTGGACATTATCCTTGTAACCAACGATCTTTACATACTGCTGACTGAATACTTCTGCCTTTTGAAGATCCTCGCATACACACTTCCCTTGTTCATTAATGATTCTGGAATGTCCTTCTTTGAACCCGTTTCTGCCTTAAAGTACCTATACATACCCTTCCGCTTTTCATTAACATTTGTATGACCACCAATTATGCTTGCCATCATGTTATCATTAGGTGACTTCTTTTCTAGATTCAATTTCCTAATAAGTTCCTTCAATTTCTCCTTACTTCAATAACCATTTCTAACTCTATTTCTTTCCAGTCTCTCGCATGGCATAGGATAATTTACGAGCCATGGAAAGCGTATTGCTATTTAATTTTCTTGTAATTTGTTAATAATCCGACCATTATTAAGAGGAGGTTCTACCAGCATAATTGTATTTTCTTTATTCAAGCCAGATGTGGGCTAATGGATATTTATTGTATATTTCAGTTAAATTCAATCTTCGGTATTAACGGAGAACCAAGATGTAACATATCAAGCAACTTGTGTACAGGAATTTTGAACAAAATCCATCAAGATTTATTTGTTAATATTCTTAAATTTGGGTTTTTAGTGCTAGTTTTAATAAATGTCAAACCTGTTGTTTTAACTGTTTTTATTCTCGCCAGTCCTTGTATCTTACCTGCCTTTAGAAACAATCAAGGCCCGACAACGAACTGTCCACAACTGGGACTTTCGCTCTCCGGCTGAGCCGACCGGGAATAAATGGGGCAATACAAAAGTAAAAATATTAGCCGCAAAAGTACGATTAAATCTACAGATGAATGAGACATGAAAATTTCTCTTTAAAAATCCCAATTGCATTTTAAATTGTAAGTGTTTTTGACTTATGAGCTGTATTAAAACGCATAACTGCATGGTCATTTTTATTATCAGAGACAGGTTTAACAAGCCATTCTTTGAGTGGGTACCCTGAATCGCCAAGAAGAATAGCTCTTGGAAATGGATGCCAACTGGCATGAAAGTGTTGAGAAAGAGTGCTGTTTCTTAGTACGCGTGCATCATGCACACTTCCAGGCCAGTTAGTACTTGCATAGTAAAACTTTAAGATTTGGTCCACACACTACCATGCAATTTATGGAATGATTCCCATGCCTATCAATAAAGTTGGTCTCATTTACTTCCACAGAAGCATTAATGTTTATTAGTGTTCCGTCAATACATCCACATATTTGAGACATACTAGCAATAGCACGGAACTCTCGAACTATGTGGCCAGACAAGAAGTGGGGAAACTTGAAAAAGTTCACTGCATTCACAACTGCACACACTAGATTTTGATACACCATGCATATCACCTACTGTACTCCATTTCCTAACCAGTCTAATGTTATAAGTAATTTTTATTTTGGGGATAAAGCACAGTTTATATTAGTTTCATGTTGAAGTTCATTACCTGTATCTGGTTGAAGTGACTCCAGTTTTACTGAAATCATTCTAAATCTTTCATTGTATTCATAAAATCTTGTGAAAGCCATGTTGACCCTACTTCTGAAAGTTCATTTACAACTGTGTTCATCCCCTATTATATCTTCTTCTAGCTCCGCCAACTGCAGCAACTCACCATGCCATCGATTTCCCAAGTGGAAGAAACACCTGTGGTGAGGTAGTGACCCCATACCGTTTGGATAGCTACCCACAGCTTGCTGATATTTGTAGGTCTTGGATTGAATGGACCTCACCACCACGTCCCATACATGCTCGACAAGGGTCATTACAAGCTATAGCAGTAGTTGAAATTCCCCGTGACGCTCCTTAAACAAATTCTTGACATCCTGGGCTAGATGACACGATGCGTTATCCTGATGACATTTGAGCCATAAGGAGCCAGGGTTCTATATTCACTACATGAGGCACCGAATCAATTACAGGTTATGAGGAGCCCTAGTTT
Source organism: Anabrus simplex (assembly GCF_040414725.1). Lineage (NCBI taxonomy): Eukaryota > Metazoa > Arthropoda > Insecta > Orthoptera > Tettigoniidae > Anabrus > Anabrus simplex. The sequence continues at coordinate 444,021,893 of NC_090268.1, read as the reverse complement.
CAGTTTTATTTCTGACCAGAAATGGTACGTGGAAAACAGGTGGAGTGATTCACATCAGCACGCTGCAGAAATTTACGCTACCCACACGTGTATAATACGAAGTTATTTGGCAGAACTATGTATTCTTTTAAGTACGCCTTTGCTGGCAGGACCTAGTTTTTACAGTGCACTATGTCTTCCGGTATAGGCTAGAGCAATTTTGTTACTTTCATAGATCTGTCTCTGTCTTATCCATGGCTTTGACAATATGAAAGTGACTGAGGTATGAGCGATGCAAGTAATGCCAATCCTTATGCAGCCAGTCCCTGCTATGAATGGTGTGAAAATGTTGTTCATAGGGTCGGTTGGTGTATGCATTTCAGTGGGTTTGGCAGACTGATATGTAATATCAACTCTGGCTCGGTGAGGAAAGCAACGGGAAACTACCTCACTCTTCATTTCCCTAGTACGCCTCTTCAGTGATGCGTAGGCCATCTATGACAGCTGATGGCAGAGCTGTTGAGGATCCCACCAGCGGAATCGCTGACGGACTGAACATACATACATACATTCTTTTAAGTCCATTTTAAGAAGAATTGGCGGCAAAACCGTTGTGGTGAACGTCAGAAAATTGTAAGTGAAACAATGCGGCTGTTAGTGGCAAAGGCTTCAGGCCGCTAAATAGCTCCTGAAGGAAAATTGTCGAAGGATGTGCCTGTTTTTTTAAACTCGGTTACATCGACCAAAATATAGCGCCCAGCTCTAGTTAAATTAACGACTCAAATTTCTACACTGCTACTAAACTAAACAATTATATGTAAAATCAGAATCAGCCATAATTACATTCTCTGAGAGGTTAAAACAGTAAGATAGGTAACTTAAAGGATCCATATTTTCAATAAAAATAAATGTTTTATTGTTAAGTTACAACATGTTTTTACTTGAAACTAGTTTCAACGCTATTTAGTGTCGCCTTCAGCCAGAATGTGAGAAATAGGCACAGGCGTATACATGCAGACATGCACATTACACAAAATGTTACAACATTATGATTAAATAAGAGTAAAGGAGGCATAAAATAGTGAAGTACAAGATCAGAAATTGTCAGTCATCAAAATAGTCCATGAAGGTTGAATCATAACTGTACGAACATGAGTTAGGACTTAAAGACACAATCCCCCAAATATCATACAACATAACAAAACCACGCGGAAGTTCAAGATGAACTTGGCAGTTAAAGATTCAACTTTTTGCAGACACACTTCTAGTAAATGTCGCCTGCCACGAGTGTAGTACAAACATAAGTTCATCTCTAGCCAAAGTATTGGAATGTCGTGTGCAATGTTGAGAGGATTGTTTCTGCTGGGTCCTGGCTCGTGTTTGTGCTGCGCTCGCATCAGTGACATTTAATAAATGAGTGAACACAGGTCTTTGAGTGCCAAGTTCGTCTCGAGCTTACACAAAGTTCAAATGTGTTAAATGTATTTCAAATAGATTGCGTTTATCGAGTCCTAACTCGTGTTTGTACAATCTTATTTCACCCTTCACAGCCTGTTTTGAATAGACACTTGGTGAAAAGTGACCACAAAATTGAATCTTTAACTGCCAAGTTCATCTCAACCTAAGGTTTTTAAAATGTTATGTACATTTTTGAGACGATTGTGTTTGTTGAATCCTAACTTATGTTTGTACTACACTCGTGGCAGGCGACATTTAATAGAATGTCTGCAAAAATTTGAATCTTTAACTGCCAAGTTAATCTTGAACTTCCGCGTGGTTTTGTTATGTTGTATGTTTTTTGGGAGATTGTGTATTTGAGTTCTAACTCAGGCTCGTACAGTTTTGATTCACCCTTCACGGACTATTTTGATGACTGACAATTTCTGATCTTGTACTTCACTATTTTATGTCTCTTTTACTCTTATTTAATCATAATGTTTAACATTTTGTGTAATGTGCATGTCTGCATGTATACGCCTGTGCCTAATTCTCACATTTTGGCTGAAGACCACGACGCTAAATAGCGTTGAAACTAGTTCCATGTAAAAATATGTTGTAACTTAACAATATAACATTTATTTGTATTAAAAAGATGGACCCAAGTTACCTGTCTTACGTTCTCATTTCAATACGGACAAAATATGAAACTCTTAGGTTTAAATAAAAAAAGGTTAAAACAGTGTGAGTAAAATTCTGGCGGTAAATGCGGATGGGATGTGAGTGGGAGAACAATTTATAAAAACACGCCGCGCCATTTGCAACCCCCGCAATGTGTCCACTGAATTTGAGGCGACACCACGTCATTCAGACTAACATTGTAAAATTTGTAGAGAAGGCTAAGTCCTCAGAAGGGAAGGTAGTTTTGGCCAGAGGTGGCCATATAACGTTATCTCCAAGTAAAGATATCTTAGAAGGCATAGTAACGGCATTCCCAAATGTGGAACCGTCGTGTAGATTCACGTCCAGACAACAGACGGTCATTATAATGCCGAAATTCTGCAGTTGAATTAGAAAATATCATTGTTTTAGTTTATTTCTTGTGCGGTTCCGTGTTTTGACGAACGTGTTCGGTTCGCGAGGAAGAGAACGTGTGAAGGGCATTAATTTTTTTGTCGTTATTTTCAGGTGAATAATATAAAGTGAAACAAAAATTTTCACCGAGGGTAAGAATCCTGATGAAAGGAGGAGTATATTTTTTGAAGCCACTATCTGTCTAGGTGGCTAGATGAGATGCAGAGGGTGGTGAGTGAGGGTGGTGAGTTAGTGAGGTGAGCCTGTTATGATATAAGGCAACGTACGACTTCCAGGTATGTAAATTACCTTTCGTAAAATGCATTTTTATTTCATTATGTCACCATTTTATTTGTGTATGCGTGACGCATTTTGGTCCCCTTTTTCTTTCTGAAAATGTCAGAGGAATACGACGAAAGGCCGTTTTATTTTTCTTGGTGACACGCCCCCTCCACAAGTGATATTAAAATGGTATCCGGCTAGTGACACCATGGGGTAAGCGTATCACAACAAGAAGGCAAACAAATAAAATGTACCCAAAACACCAAAATAAAATTAAAATAAATGTGGAAGAGTGAATATATAGCACCAGGGACCCATTTCCCCAGGAACAAAGGGTGGGATCAACAAGGGGAACCAGAACAAGCATCTACAAGAAAACTTTTTACACCCTTTTCAAACAAAAAAAAAAAAACTATAATTAATTCAAACATTACTACAAACTAATACATGTTTAGTAGAAAATAACTGGATGAAAATAATTAATTTTGTTTAGTTAAAAAGGAATCTTAAGTTTCAAGTGAATGAAAATAAATACATAGGGCTAAGTCATATCTACAATTCTATGTAAGCTTTGGGAAGGCATTCTTTCTGATTATATTAGACATGTTTGTGAAATTAATAACTGGTTCGATAGAAGGCAATTCGGTTTTAGGAAAGGTTATTCCACTGAAGCTCAACTTGTAGGATTCCAGCAAGATATAGCAGATATCTTGGATTCTGGAGGTCAAATGGACTGTATCGCGATTGACATGTCTAAAGCATTTGATAGGGTGGATCATGGGAGACTACTGGCAAAAATGAGTGCAATTGGACTAGACAAAAGAGTGACTGAATGGGTTGCTATATTTCTAGAAAATAGATCTCAGAGAGTTAGAGTAGGTGAAGCTTTGTCTGACCCTGTAATAGTTGAGAGGGGAGTTCCTCAGGGCAGTGTTATCGGACTTTTATGTTTTCTTATATATATATATATATAAATGATATGAGTAAAGGAGTGGAATCAGAGGTAAGGCTTTTTGCGGATGATGTTATTCTCTATAGAGTGATAAATAAGTTACAAGATTGTGAGCAACTGCAACGTGACCTCGAAAATGTTGTGAGATGGACAGCAGACAATGGTATGTTGATAAACGGGGCTAAAAGTCAGGTTGTGAGTTTCACAAATAGAAAAAGTCCTCTCAGTTTTAATTACTGCATTGATGGGGTGAAAGTTCCTTTTGGGGATCATTGTAAGTATCTAGGTGTTAATATAAGGAAAGATCTTCACTGGGGTAATCACATAAATGGGATTGTAAATAAAGGGTACCGATCTCTGCACATGGTTATGAGGGTGTTCAGGGGTTGTAGTAAGGATGTAAAGGAGAGTGCATATAAGTCTCTGGTAAGACCCCAACTAGAGTATGGTTCCAGTGTATGGGACCCTCACCAGGATTACCTGATTCAAGAACTGGAAAAAATCCAAAGAAACGCAGCTCGATTTGTTCTGGGTGATTTCCGACAAAAGAGTAGCGTTACAAAAATGTTGCAATGTTTGGGTTGGGAAGAATTGAGAGAAAGAAGAAGAGCTGCTCGACTAAGTGGTATGTTCCGAGCTGTCAGCGGAGAGATGGCGTGGAATGACATTAGTAGACGAATAGGTTTGAATGGCGTTTATAAAAGTAGGAAAGATCACAATATGAAGATAAAGTTGGAATTCAAGAGGACAAACTGGGGCAAATATTCATTTATAGGAAGGGGAGTTAGGGATTGGAATAACTTACCAAGGGAGATGTTCAATAAATTTCCAATTTCTTTGAAATCATTTCGGAAAAGGCTAGGAAAGCAACAGATAGGGAATCTGCCACCTGGGCGACTGCCCTAAATGCAGATCAGTACCGGTATTGATTGATTTTCTTTTAAATAATTTTGGTACATTTTTGCTTTGTAAATAAGAAAAATATAATTTATAAATACTAAGGTGAGGTTTTTAACAATAAATATACTATCTCTTAATATGAATAAGTAAGTAAATAAATAAATAATTTAAGTGAATAGTACCAAATCTACGAAAACTTTAAAATATGCTAGAATGAAATACTAACCCAAGCGACCTAACTGATAAAGGAGCTCCTTAAATAAACCTAAAATATATCATTTTACCTGATATCTACATTTAAAATAAATTAATTTTCTGAGGACCATTATTAGTGGAAGGTTCACCACACCGAACGCATAGTAGAAAATTGTAAATGCCAAAACGCGTCGCACGAATCAATCACAAGGACATCTCTGACGAAAAATATCAGTCACATAGCATATCCAAGAAATAGAACCAAATAACATAGTAAAATTTAGCATCACCAATATAAAACCACAAACAGAAAGAAACGAGAAGTCATAGTTCATCTGCCGTACACTGCAAGAGAGAACCGGTCAGGTAATTAAAATATTAGTAATCACATACTCAAATACACACACTCGTAAGAGAGCAATAACTATTGATCCTAACACAACGGCATTCAGAAGCAGACTCTCCAGGCGATAAGATAATAATAATAATAATAATAATAATAACAATAATACAACGGTTACGCAACGACCAGACATAGATAAGAACAGATAACCAACAATTACAACAGACACGGATCGAGGTGATAGGATGACTCAACAAAGCAAGAATGATGAACGTATAAAGCCTTCCATTAACAATGTCCTTATATATTAAAGAAACACTACTCGTAAAATGAATAATAAGGAAATTGGTGTCACCAAATAGCCCAATACTCATCTACCTTAACATACACTATAATAATAATAGTAATCATTAGGGAAAATTAGTGTCAACATAGCTTGCTCGGTACACAATTCAAAATATTCCCTTACAGAGGAGAAACGAACCTGAAATTATATAATGAAAATAAATAGAACAAGATGTCTCAATAAAACATCACGTCGCACACCAGCAAATTTACAAGCACGGCAGCAATAATACAAATGAAAACACAAGCATGAAGGGAACGTAACGAGAAACACACACAAAATTTAGCAGAAATAAAATAAATAATATGCAAAATAAAATGGAAAAAACCAAACGTGCCAACGGTATAATGGACATCACAAAGCACATACTACGGCTCCAGAATACAAGTGCACATGACGAAAAGAACAGGCATAATTTACGCCTCGCAAAAATAAGACCTAGCAACTACGAGGAGCCTACCAAATTTTGCAAAAAGTATCCACAAATAAATAAGATGTAGTACTTACATGAATGACGAACACAATTACCTACTAATCCAAAAATGAACGGTGCACCGAGCAAGTACTATGTCACACGACCAAATTAATACAAGCTTAAACACTACATCCTTTACAACAAATTAAATATAACTACATTTTTTATGTATAATGAATCCCTGAAACGGGATGTACCACTACACTTTATCCTATTCCCGTAGCAAGGAAATGCATCTTCCAATATATCGTAGACCAGGGGCGGTTTCTCCATAAGGTTGCAGGTTTGCATTACCCCCATTAAATTTTTATGTTTATTTTAGGTAAAGTTTCATTTGGATTTCTGAACTACTGTATTTTCATTCAACAAGACAAACCTTTCAAGAGCTTGAAAGAGCAAATACTGACTACAGGGTACTTTACAAGCCGGTACTCTTAGATGTTCACTGCAGGAGCCGCAAAGTTTGCAGCGGGAAGTCAACCTGTGGTAGGATGAAAACTAGGCTGCTCGAGGGGTGCGCGGGGCTGCTAGAAGTGTGGTTTTGGGCTGCTAGAGGGGTGCGCGGGGAGAGGAAAAGATAGGCGTGGCTTCTTATACATTGCTTAAATGGAGGTTTATCAACCTGACTCCTCCTACCACGGCCGACTGGATCCCTCGCTGCGCTAAGGTGATAGCTAGAGCGAAGCATCAAATCAGCCATGCCCCTACGTAACCAACTACTACAAAGTCGCTAGAGACCGTTGCTGCTCAATGTGAAATTCTGTTTGGATTCTGTTATAGAATAGGAGTGTCATCTAGCGACACCGGATGGAAGTTCATTGCGGGATCACGGCCGGTTGGATCCCTCGCTGCGCTCAGTAAGGAGCTAGCTAGAGCTATTCGTCCTGGCTAGAGCGACGCATCAAGTCGGCCGTGGCTGGATATATAACTAATGGCTCTAAATTTGAAAATAAACACCGCCATTTCTTTCAGTATAGTCGTGAACTTTGTATGTGCGTACAAGCTAAGTAGCTTATTGATTTCATTGTGTAAATATTCGTGTCAGCATGTGTGTTTTTATTATTGTGCGTTTTTATCAGTTACTGGTGTTTTGCCAGATCATGAATTCGGTGCAGTCTTTAACGTTTAGCCCGTTTCCGCAACGGAATGCCGAGGGAAAATCCGAGGTGAAACGAATGGGTAGGCCAACGCGACGTTTAATTTCGAAACCAGATATATTACAAAAGGACATTTTTTCAATACCGGAATTAGGCTACCTCAAGGTGTTTCATTTCAATATGCTAAAAGAGTTTTTAAATGAAAAAATGTTGATGCGTTGTAGTAATATTCCTGAAAATAAAAATGTTTGTTTTATTTTTAATAATATAAAGTATTGTTGAGGTATCTAGATTTGAAAATTAGCCTGTAAGCATATTATATCATTGGTAAAAATTGTGCACCACTGAAGCTTTTAACGACCAGCCGCCACTGTCGTAGACATTACAAAGCGTCTAACTCCAGTCAGTTCAAAATGCAGTCAAGCAAGCCGATAGTCGTTTTCAGAATGCAGAGCGCTTGGCGCACAGCAGCCAGTTCAGAGGGTCAGGCGCTATCTAACAGCGTTCAAACTCACCACAAGTTCCACAGCGCGCCGATAGATAGCGTTGGCGTACACTTATCAGGCAGTTGAATGCACTACGTTACCAACCTAGGAGTGTCAAATGTGCCGTGCCAGTGGCTCAACAACACATACCAAAGGTCCAGATATATTATACAGGAATACGGAGACGTACACCGAGATTTCAAGTTTATTTATTAATTGTAACGCCACATTGGATAATCGGATAATGTTGTATAGTAGTAGATTTCATGGCTGTAAAACGAATATAACGTCTAGAGCAAAGTATCATTTCCGTACGTTTATTTCCTAGATTTGTTCTTTTGCCTAAGTTAAGATATTAAATTATCATAAAATTCTGTTCAGTGTAAACATGAAATTCCTGTAAGTGTAATCCGTGGTTTACTATTTAGAGGGAGTGCGTGGTAATGATGGAGTGTCAGCTGTTGCGGAAGGCACACCATCATGTGTTAGGCGCTGTAAATTTGTCAAGGGAAGGCACGAAGTGAAACGGGTGTGTGATTTGTGGAAGGGAAGTGTTGCTCCAAAGGTCTGTTAAAATCTGATGAGAGGAAATCAACGGTAAAATTTTGTAAGTCATGTTATGAGTTTCGGTTTCGAAATATTGTTGTTGTTAAATTCAGATATGCGAGGTTAATTTGTCACAGATGTAACAACACAGTGGATCACGCAGGAGATACATTCCCTATTATTGTCGTGCAAAGAATTTGAGGCAGCAAGTGGTTCAAGTCTTGCAGAGATAGGATGAAATGTTGAACAGGTGATTGAAATCCTGTAGTGTAGAAGATACTTTTGTGCCGGGATTTTCATTGTAGGGAACCCTAGGATTTATTTTGTGTAATTTAATGATGTGGAAATTGGGTCATTCCATAGTTAGGATCTCACGTGGGACGGTGAGGGATGGGAACGTTTCAAGTGACGTTTCAAATTAAATCCCTTCGCATATTCTGTGTTGGTTAAGAACTGTATTTCACGCGAGTTGTCAACGAGGCGAGGTTTCATTTGATACAGTTCAAGATAGCGTGTGTGTTTTTTTAAGAGAGAGCGAGGAGGGGTCACCTTTCCAGGTAATAAGCCACCTGTTCTGGGCCAGCGAGGCACTTTATTGTCAGAAAGAAATTGTAACTGAGATTTTGCCATTTATAACAAATGTTTGGAATTAGATTTCATTATTTAAGAATAGAATCGTTTAGTAGTGAACTTGCGATTCATTATCGGGACGACGGAAAGGACTCGATGCGGTGTTATGTTCTGAATAACCATTTTCAGGGGTGTCAAAATTTGAGAATCTGTAGCGACGTTGCTTCGGATTGTTGAGGGTTGTCCAAAGTCTTGCGACTATTTTTTTAAAAAATTTGAATGGCACAATAGCTTGTCAATCCATAGAGTTCGTGATGGATGAAGTGTGCTTGTTATTGATTTCCAAGTCAAAATATAGGTTCATGTGGTATGAGGTCATGCTTGTGGAGCACATGGGGTGCTGTAATCCATCCTAGAGTTGGGTGAGGTGCATTACGTCACTTGAGTCTCATCGGCCAGAAATCATATCGAAGGAGGTGCCAGAATCAGTCCAAGGGATAACCGTAAGAGATTTTATATGGGTTGTTTTATTTTGCGCTGTGTGAAAATTTATGCAGATTATAGGATTTAAGGTTAGGATTATCCAAGCTAGTTTCTTGCAATTATTAGTGTTATAACGTAAACTTGTTGAGTGACATGGAATAAAAAATGGTACCGGTAGTTATGACAATGTATTTCGCTTTCCAGCTGCGGAACAAGAAAACTATGAGCATAAACTAATAAATGAAATAAAATAATTCTTCAAAGAATGTTTCTGGTAATCATGTCCAAGTGATGACGTAAATTTAATTGAAACAGTTAGGGAGTTTAAAGAAACTACTTCGTCCGGAATAGATAAATTTGTTGTTAATTAGGATTATGAGATTACTTCATTTATTAATATATTAACATCAATGGAACCGTATTTTGAGAATTAGCTTAAAACCAAGTGACCAACTTCAAAATGTATTCTGGAAATCTTAGTTTTATTTGCTGGGAAATTTCAACTTATTAACGTAACGATTAAGGGGCATATCCGATGGCAAGGGACATGGCCAGACTAAACTAAAGGCCGTGACACTGAAACTTGGCAACACTGTACTGTTACTCCTTGGAGTCTTACTTGTAACATATGGGAAGTTAACCTTCAATGATGTTTTCTCAAATAAAACGTTTCTGGAAGAGCAGTTTTCATTGGATACATATAAAACAAGGTGAAAATTGAAATAAATAAGTTAATGTAAAGATCAGAATAAACAAACATATGGCTACAACTAGAAAAACAATACAATCCTACGTTCAACAAAATACATTTCTAACATTGGGAAACAAATCACTCCAGGGTCATCAGTTTTCTTTTCTTGCTAGAACTCTTAACCATGGCATCAGCATCATTAACATGTTTCGTGTAGTTGTTGATCAAAATATTTGCAAAATAGGGCAAAGATAGGCAGAGAAGTTAATATAGATGTTTTTCACAATATGAGCAGCACTCCCTTGTATCACTTACACTTTGCCTAGCAAGCTGAATCAATACACATTTCTGATACTTACTCTGAAAGAATGTTAGTTCGTATTCCTCAGAGATTAAAATCTGCATGATCTTATATATACATGTACAAACATTTAAGAGCAATTCTGATGGGACCGATAACCCACCTGTGTTTAAGCTATTAAACATGCCATCTTCCACTGTTTCATTTGATATGTTCGAGATACAGTACCTGCAATTAAGTTTACTGGCTAGCTTAAAAGCTACATAACCTGAAATGTAAATGACAGGAAAAATGTTATCAAAGTCTACTTCTATTTCATTTACTTTCACTAGCACACCGGAAAATTCACTGCATATATCTGTTTCGTCAGTTATGTTCAGTGAATCGGAATCTAATTCGAACAAGTCCTTGCTTAAATATATTTCTTTATATTTTGCAGACCTTAATCCTAGCAAACACTGCACTGTTATCTTCTTCTCAGTTTTAAAAACTTGTAAAACAGATATATTATAATTGGCACCACACAACTGTCTATTAGAATCATAGTTGCTGGAGCACGAAGGAACACAGCAATGTCTCGGCATCTGAAATTAAGCCTAGCTTTAGTTGTTATTGTCATACTTGTCATACTTGTGTAACGTAAAATAAAATAACACAATCATTCTGCTCTTTCAAACTACACAGTTTTAAAAATACACACACAGAATGGCTTAAAAAACGGTGTGGATTGTCACTCTTATACATACTGCAACATGAAAAAGCTCACCTTTGCCGTAAATTAATGCCTTCCAGGAAGCCAAATAGCGTGTAGATTAATTTTTTAAACTATAACACATAACATATCTTCAGTATACTTTGAATTTTAAACAATGCCATCAAGTTAATTCACACTCAACACAAAATATAATGATACACCACGTTAGAATTGTTTACAAATTACGAACACAGAAATCACATGCTTGACTCCAAGCGACGTTGTCGGATCTCCAATGTCACGGCCTTAGTAAAGTCCGGCCATGCAAGGGACTATACTGTCACAAGTGTTGTGAGCGTTTGTTGTTGTTATTTTTATATTGATTTGTTGAGTATCAGATGTGCTAGGGATTTATGAATATGGAAATCTTGGTTATCAACTACTGCAACTTAATTTTTTCAGACTTCAGCTTAGAAGTTTGGATGGTCATGGGGGCATCAACCTCAGTGACTTAGATTAGGGTCATCTGCCAGTACAGCATCATTTTTCTTGCGGTCATCCATCATCCACAATGATTTTAACGTAAATCACAATCTTAGATGTTGGTCCATGATATAGTCGCACGTCACATCGATTGAATTAAGGGTCCATGCTGTACAACCACTGTGTGGCACATACCGATAGGACTGCCTTAATTATACCAAGAGTCCAGAGCTCGTGCTGCGGGGACTGGAACAACACGAATCATTATGATGGTACATGCAGTCTCACATTGAAGCCGATCTTAGCGATGTCAAAATATTCTTTACGTCATTCGTAAATTAATAATAATAAATAATGTTATTTGTTTTACGTCCCGCTAACTACTCTTTTACGGTTTTCGGAGCATTCGTAAATTAAGAGAATGGTTTGTAGTAAAGATTCTCTCAGCTGATTATGTTAAGGTCTCCAAAGCCAGCGTCTCTCGTCAAAGTTATTATTCGATACTTTTTAAAATGAAAAGAATTGAGTTCGTTGAGCATGCTGTTGTGAAATGTCACACGTTTCTTTGATTTCGTTTCCAGTAGTAAATAAACTTATACATTCAAATCGAATCCTCTCATTGTAGACATTAGGTTACAATTACTGAAACCCGCCTCTTACCTAAGCAAGTGACGAAGAACCCATCAAAGACCCAAGACAAAGTTGTCATGCCGATTTGCTGATAGGTACGAAAGGTAGGTATCATTCGAAGTGCCTTGAAGGGTTCAATAGCTCATCGTTGTAGGGGCACGTGAAGTCCATGAAGGGCTCCAGGTGGTCACCAAGCACTTCAACGCTGCAGTCACTGGTCAGATGGATGAGCGAATCCTGCCTCTGGCAACCCTCACCATTGTGGAGGTGTGTGGGGGCTGCAGAATAACACCTACGGTATTCGTTACCTGTCGTAAGGGGTGAATAAAAGGGGCATCTTGTGCTCTTGACTTGGGAGTGTGGGTTGGCAACCGCGGGGCGCGTAGCTAAGACCTGACAGTGCTCTCAATTAATTGTGTCAGACACCTCATTTTCATTTATCATATCCGACCTCCCTTGCTCAACTCTTGTTCTTTTCGGACCCCGACGGTGTTAGATTGACGAGCCCTAGGAGTATTTCATTTTCACACCCTTCGTTGCCCTTGTCTTTCTTTGGACAATAGCTTCGTTTTCTTAGGTTTTGGATCTCTTCCTTTCTTTTCCCGCTGATTGGTTTTAATAGAGGATTGTTACCCGTCTTTACTTCCTCTTAAATCAATAGTCACCACCGCCAACAGAGATACGTTTACAAGTAAGCTTAACTGGAACTTTTAAAAGTAGGTGGTGGGGGCGATTATTGCTTTAAGAGGAAATGCAATTAGGCAGCCATCCTCTATATAACACTACTTAGAAAGAAAAATTGGAAGGAATCCGACACTTCGAAAAATGAAGGTATCGGCCAAATGAAGATAATGGCCACGAAGGGCGTGAAAATGAGACTCCATAGGCCTCCACACGTAATACCGTCGGGGTCGGAAAACAACAAGAGTTGACCAAGGAACGTTAGATAGGATAGATGAAAGTGAGGAGCCTGGCACAAGTAAGTGGAAGCAGTGCCAGGACTCAGCTAAGGGCCCCGTGGTCGCCAACCCACGCTCCAAAGTTCAGAGCCCCTGGGGCAGGACTCAGCTGAGGGCCCCGTCGTGGCAACCCATTCTCCAAAGTTAAGAGCCCCTGGGGCACCTTTTAGTAGCCTCTTAGGACACGCAGGGGATACCGTGGGTGTTTTTCTACCGCCCCACCCACAGGGGGAGAATTTACAAGTAGAAAAGTACGAAGTATGAAGATATGTATGAAGATATAGATAAAGTTAGAGTTGAAGAGGGTAAATAGGAGCAAATATTCATTTATAGGCCGAGGAGGAAGCGATTGGAATAATTTATCCAGGAAAACTTTCGATAATTTTCCAAATTCTTTTAAACATTTAAGAAAACGCTAAGTGAATAATTGCTACCTGGGCGACAGTCCTAAATGCAGATCATTGATGACTTCTTATCATGTAAAGCGCGCAAGTGAAATTTAGAATGATTTTCGGAAATAACAAAAATATGTGTGGATAGATAGCGGTATGTCCTACTCTTGTCTCGTTCCAGAACGGGGTCTCCGTGTGAAGTGAGATTAATCTTCATAGCGTTTTCCCTGACGTCAACTTCCTAGAGGAGCTAATGAGACGAAATGTATGGTGCGATATATTGTGGTAGTAAAAACTTGGTTCTGGCACATAGCCTGCTCCTATCGTATAGCATCAAGTGGCCGGATTAAGGCTTAACGTCTCCATCCGTCGGACGAATCACAATCAACAGCGACATATGCTCTCCCTTCATAAGGAGACTGCATAGAGGTTTGAAACCAAATCCAAGCTTTTCGCGCGCAATCTAGTAATTAAAAATTGAATACCTGCCGGCCAAAATTCTGATGGTGAAAATATTTTCGGACAATGGGACTCGAACCTGCTAACCACGGTGTCAGACCCCTTAACTGCCACGGCCACGAGGCAAGCTACGAATACAGCCTGTAAAATCTGTTAACTTTATATTTAAATTGTTAGGTAATGTTGTGGTTTTTTGTTAATATTAAGAAAAGTCCAGTTTCATTCTAAATACCACCGCCATCTTAATCTCTATATACTGCCTGCTCTGTGCCGCGAGAATTGCGTTTACAGCGACATTGCAGATGGCAGCACTTACCGCACCCAGAGCACATGTTGGTTAAATGAGAGCTGGTCCGTAACACCAATATAAAATGAAAAATAATCCTTAATATGTTACTAATTGAGAAGATAATGCACATACAGAAACTAACATTTCACATTTGAGCTTGGCTTAAGATATAGAAACGTAAAATATATACAATATTACCAGTTACAGTAGATATATTAGGATCATCCCATGCTACATGGTACATACAAAATTTCAGAATTTTCTCGACACGAATAACGGAGCACCTTTTCAGTCCTTTCCTTACTGTTATTTCCCAGAAGTGGACGCAAAAATAATTCTACCACTATTTCGCTGACCCTTTGTTCATGACCAGATTTCAGGATACGTTTTATAGCACGTAATGCAGTGCGTGCGTTCGTCGTGTCATTACATCCACCACCCAATCTCACTTAACTAAATAGAGCTTCTATTGCCTCTCCAGAAAATCATCTAATGGGAAAATAAAATAACCGATTTTGTAACAGACAAGACACACATTCCACTATAGATTTCACAGTTAGCGAGACAGCATCTGCCGTCTCATCAGTCAGATACTTCATTTTTTCATGTTTTGATTCCAACCGAATTATTTTAACGTACTCAATCAAATCATCATTCAACCATTGTAAGTATTTTATCTGCTGTTGAATAGAAATGCACACAATTTAGATTGTTTTGCCGAAAGGCATTACAGTAATCATATCTGAACCAAAAGGGATAGGTCGGAGACTTCTAAGCCTTTAACGAGGAAGTAGGCAGCAGGACTAGAGAACTTCTTTGAAAGTCGGATTACAAGAAAACACAACCGTTTATTCGCGAGAGCAGGAGATTTTACAATATCTGTGCTGCATACACCTTGAACATTGACCACGCAAACGAACTTGTCACTGGTTCGGTCGTAGAGGAGCCGTACCTAATTAGGCGTTTAATCGGCGATTACTGTTACACTCCTCTCTGTTGGTCTGAGAGTTTTACATTCAACTCTAAGTCTTTCCTCCACTAATTGGGAAATCCCGACAAACACTATCAACATTTTCCATTTAGGCTACCTGTCCAGAGTACTTTGTGACGGAGCTGACACTAGACCAGTCCTCCTTCCATATTCGTAACCGTTTGGGATACTATTCCCCACGCCACATGGTACCGCGTGAGTGGTCTGACTGCCCGGAGTTTGTCTTGCGAAAATTATGGATTTGATTTTTAAAAACCGGCCTTTTCCCTTTATATTTGGCTGCTTCCTTTACTTTATTCAGACGATCAATTTCTGGGTTGTCTTCGAATTGTCTCTGTAGTATTTTAACTTCATTATGGTTAGTCATTAGCTGTTATCGCAGCCTCAGAATTCTTGATCGGAGCCCGTAATGTCTGATTCCTCCCTGGAATATTGACTTGGATTGATGCATCGTTGTTCAAATGAATTTCGTACTCGTCATCCAATGCATTTCCTGGGGGGTTGAAGAGCTTGTTTCATCACATATTTCTTCCGAAGAAATATTGTTGCTGTCTGGTCTTTCGTGGAGCAATTTTTCTGGTTTGAAGATAATGGGGATAATTTTAAGACCGTCTAGACACGCTCTCTGGCTTCAACATATTTTTCTTTTAGTTTTATCTTTTATTTCCACCTCTAAAGTTCAGGCTACAAACACGAGAATAATCGGATGGAATCCATTCATTACCCTTGGTTGATCCTTACCTTGATATAGCGTTAAGCCAATTTTCCCAAAGTTCTTTACTTGGGGGATAACAGGAATCCTCACACCTGAAGAATTTGGATTTCCTGCTTTGATATACAGAGAGGAACACAACAATTAATTATTTTACAACCAGAGACTCACACATAAATGCTCGATGAAAACGCACTGGAACACAATAACGTGGGTACGGAGATAAGTTGGGTGCGTTAGCTGGCGTCCCTAGCGGAGGTTCGTGACACTAAGAGCTCACGCTGAGAAGCATGTTAACCGCATGGCATAGAGCAGGCAGTATATAGGATTAAGACGGCGGTGCTAAATACATAATTACATAATTCACTGTACATTACAGAGATTTATCAATTGCAGTCAAAATTTCCGTGGAAAGAGGAACTGAACCGGGCCCTCAAGTGTCCTCACCATCTAATCTTCTTTGATTACTAATGTCCAAATTTTGAAGGGTTTTCTTTCAATATTCGTTGAATATGAGAGATTTTTTTCAAGACCGTTTTATAAGTTGATATTTGTTCATCTGGTGCCTAGATTGCACTGACAATAACACAGAAATACAAGATTATTATAAATGATTGAAGCGATTTCACAGATTTTCTGTAGCTACATTGACATATTGTTACAAAACTTTGCAGACATATAGTAAAGCTCAGAGAGTTTTTGGACTATTAGAAGTGTTCCATATATCCAGCGCCTCACCCAACCCCCTTCCCCACTCTACTGATTCTGCAGACATCAAGTCCATAATCATGTTCTTCCCTTACTGGTTGCAGCATGTCCCTAGCAATCTTTTCAAAAGCACTGTTGATGGGAGCTCGCAGTTCTGGTAGGTTTGTTGGTAAAGGAGGCGAAAACACCGAATCTTCTTTTCTTCTGAAGTATCTCTGCACTGTTACGACAGACTGATTCGAATGAAACTCAAGCACAACATGCTTTCTCAGTGCCTGTCGCCATCTTGACTAACTGCTAACTGCTGCGCTCTCGTCGTAGAAATCTGAAGTACGGCTGCATCGAAACAAAGCTGACTGCTCACTGCTGCGCTCTCGTGGCAGAAATCTGAAGCACGGCTGCATCAAAACAAAACTTTTTGAGTTTCACTATATGAATGTTGAGTTTTGTGACAATATAAAAAATAATATAAATACAGTGAATATACGAAACCGCTTCAATCATTTATAATAACCCTCTGCATTCCACTTCTTATCTCACCGCTTAAGTCCAACTATTACTCCTTGCTGTAGTTCATATGAATCATAAGAAAGAATAACTGCCGGGAATAAATCCTCTGAGAGCTGACTAAATCACGAAATATCTGGCACGGCACGGTAATGCTGTGGACCAGTTTATAAAGTCCATTAGGCAGGTATGTAGACAGCTACAGTGTAGAGTGACCGAGCTGACCGGGCCAGATATTGACAAATATTCAAGTGGCGTCCATGTTGAGGCCAGCTGCTACTTCATAACTGTCAACCAGAGGCCACTAGTGCTCTACAACTTGAAATATGAACCTCGCTTCTTATATGGAGTGCCAATGACAGCAGGCAGGTCGATACACGTGGTGCTCGACATTCATATTGGGGTGGTGTTGCTGTGGATAAACACCGACCTGCGTTGTGATTGGAAATAAGACTATTCGCGACTGGACAATTCAAATACCCATTAGATTCTTTCCATTACAAAAAAATATTGATAAACCCTTGACACAAAAAGCGCACTCAAAGGCAAATAAACCTGGGATGCCAACAAATGTTTGTCAATAGAATAGCATCGTAATCAATATTATTTCATTTCAATTCTCTATCCGTTTACATTTCTAGATAATCCGAGTCCATGGCTAAGTGGTTACCTTGCTGGCCTTGGGTCCAGAGGGACCCGGGTTTGATTCCCGATGGGTCGGAGATTTTTAAGCTTAAATGGTTAATTCCGTGGCTCCAGGACTGGGTGGTTGTGTTGTCCCCCACATTCCTGCAACTCACACACCACACATAACACTATCCTCCACCACAATAACACGCAGCTACATACACATGGCTGATGCCGCCCACCCTTATCGGAGGGTCTGCCTTACAAGGGATGAACCCGGCTAGAAATAGCCGCACGAAATTATTATTATTATTATCATTATTATTATTATCATTACTTACAAGATCGGTTTTTTCCCCGGACTCACAGAAGAATCCCACCTCTACCTCCTCAAAGGCACTGTCCTGGAGAGTGGGAGATTTGGTCGGAGATTAAACAGGGGAGGAGAACCAGTACCTCACCCAGGTGGCCTCAACTGTTATGTTCAACTGGAGCCTTGTGAGGGATGGGGAGATTGGAAGGGATAAGCAAGGAAGAGGGAAGGATTCGGCCGTGGCTTACCCATCCAGTGGTTATGTGGTGTCCTCATAACAAAGAAGCATTATTATTCGTTATGTTATAAAGTTACTGGAGTAATAGAGAAACAAATAAGTTACAAGACTGTGAGCAACTGCAAAATGACCTCAATAATGTTGTGAGATGGACAGTAGGCAACGGTATGATGATAAACGAGGTTAAAACGTTGTGAGTTTCACAAATAGGAAAAGTCCTTTCAGATGTTATTACTGCGTTGACGGGGTGAAAGGTCCCTTTGGGGACCATTGTAAGTACCTAGGTGTTAATATAAGAAAATATCTTCATTGGGGTAATCACAAATATGAAATAAAGGGTTCAGATCTCTGCACATGGTTATGAAGTTATTTGGGGGTTGTAGTAAACATGTAAATGAGAGGGCATATAAGTCTCTGGTAAGACCCCAACTAGAGGATGGTTCCAGTGTATGGGACCCTCACCAGAAATACTTGATTCAAGAACTGGGGGGAAAAATGCAGCTCGATTTGTTCCGAGTGATTTCCGACAAAAGAGTAGCGTTACAAAAAAGGTTGCAAAGTTTGGGCTGAGAAGGCTTGGGAGAAAGGTTACGAGCTGCTCGAATAAGTGGTATGCTCTGAGCTGTCAGTGGAGAGGTGGCGTGGACTGACATTAGTAGACGAATAAGTTTGAGTGGTGTCTTTAAAAGAAAGACCACAATCTTCTACAGATATCAAATAAGAGTTGTGTCAGTATATTGCTCAGAATTTAAAAAGATTGGCATTTCTGAACCGGTCATGTCCACAGTAACAAGGAAATGAACTTATTACTTTTCCGTAATTTCTGTCTACCTGTCTCTATGTCTGTATGTATGTACACGCATCACGAGAAAATGGCTGAAGAGAATTTAATGAAAATCGGTATTTAAAGTCATGGATTAAGCCGCTAAATTCTAGGCTATAAATTATTTTATTCGTGCAGAGTTAAATGGTAGTTTAGGGAGAGGCCTAAATTTTAATTCTCAAAGATTACCTTATTAGTGGTATTATCGATAAATACTGTATAACTAAAGTTATATAGGATTTAATTTCCTATCGTGTATATCTTATACATTTTTACCGTACCGGCTATGATAACAGAGATATTCATATATTTATATTTTTGTTGCTAAGTCCATATCAACGCCCGGCCATGAGAAATTGTATAAACAGAATGTAGTGAAAATGGTATATAGATTCGGGGAATAAGAAACTACAGTCTGTGCTATAAACATTTTTTTTCACCCTGGATGAAATGGTAGTTTAGGGGAAGGCGCCTAAAATGTACGTTTTGAAACACCTACGTTATTGGTCCTATCGAAATTACTACATAATAAACGTTATAGATAATACAATTTCCTATCATTTATGTTTTATTCAGTTTTACCGTACCGACTATGGTAGGAGTTGTATTTCAGAGTCGGATGAATACTACATATGAAGGCCTACAATATCGAAGGCTCACAAATTGATCAACAATAACATTATATTGACCACTGTTTGTTGTGATATTTTTGTCTCTAATGCTGACACTGCTCTTAGATAGATGGGTTTACTGCTGCGTACCGAGTATAACAGCCTGCCTGAATATTGGCAGGAAATAGCTGGGGAGTTAGATAACTTTCTTCTTTAGCAATCCATTCCTCTGGTTCATACATTTTTTTTATTGCTGGTACGACAGACACTGGTTCATCATAGTATTCCACTATTCGATCCCTGTTAGGTCGGTAGCGTAGAACTGTTCGTTAAAAGTGAGAAAATGTGTGGTTTTTCATTTGATCGATTATTTCATATGATAGCATTGCTTTTAATCGCGACATTCCTACTGGAGTCAACGTAATGACCTATGTTGATATCAGTTGGAAAAACCACTAAGACAGTCTTTCTGAGGATGTAAAAAGGCAGGTGGAGCGAGAGTGTCCGCCATGGTAATGAAAACTCCCCAACTTGATTGTGACTGATGGTAGGAACAGGGCCTACCTTTACAATGAAAATTTCCTAGCCCAGTCTTCTTATAAGAAAGCACGTTTGATTACTTCCCGATCGCGTTTCTAGGGTAACGTTAAGAGTTATACAATTTAGTACGTAGGTGGATCAAAAGGTTAGTTGCACTAACGCGCCGCAGCAGCGCGCTGTGTGTCGCAAACGTGGACACAGCGGAGAAAGGGACAGACACTGCCCACACGTCTGTTAGGCAGGTCGCTGTGGTGTCTCGTCTAGTATTGTGTGAATAGCGGCTAAATGCAATGGCGCCTCAACTGGACGTTCACTCCAAATATGGGGTGCGTGCGACAATCCGATTCCTATGGGCCAAAAGGAAGAATTGCACGGACATTCATCGTGAAATTAGTGCTGTGTATGGGGAGCGGGCCATTTCCCGGCAAGGTATCGTAAAGTGGTGTCAGCAATTCGAAGCCGGACGCACGGATATCACGGACAACCATCGCGAAGGCAGGCGCGCAACGTCTAGGACCCGTGCAAAGGTCAACAGCGTGAATGCGATCATTAGACAGAACCGGCGCATTAAACTGAGAGAAATCGCGACGCAGCTGAACATGTCGTATGGCAGTGTGTTCGCCATTGTTCACGAGGACCTTGGATACCGTAAGCTGTGTCAAAGATGGGTCCCACGTCTTCTCACCGATGAGCACAAGGGTCAACGTTTCCAATCCTCCCCGGCATTTTTGCAACGCTAAGCCGTTGGTGGCAACGGGTTTCTGCGGCGAATCGTCATAGGCGACGAAACGTGGGCCCACCATTTCACCCCTGAAACGAAGCGAACATCAATGGAATGGGTGTACTCCTCATCACCACAACGAAAGAAAGCCAAGGTTTAACCTTCAGCCGGTAAGATTATGGCGACAGTGTTCTTTGACATGGGGGGTTTGCTGCACGTGGAATTCATGCCGAAAGGAACGATCAACGCGGCATCGTATTGTCAAACGTTGCACCGGTTGCGTAAAGCGATTAAAGAGAAGCGACGGGGGAAATTGAGCGCCGGTGTGATTTTGTTGCACGATAACGCAACACCTCACAAGGCCCGCCAAACGAGAGAACTGCTGCAGCGTTACAAGTGTGAGGTCTGTCAACATCCACCCTACAGTCCCAACCTAGCGCCATGTGACTTTCATCTGTTCAGTAAGCTCAACACGGAGCTCGGTGGTCGACGTTTCCAGACCGGTGTGGAGGTGAAGGCCGCTGTCTCCGAGTGGTTTCAGAACGCTGGAGGAAATTTCTATTCATCCGGCATCGACAAGTTGGTTGTGCGTTCGCAGACATGTTTGGAGTCTCTTGGAAACTACGTGGAAAAGTGACGTTACAGTGTATGTAGTTATAGTCGTGTTGCTGTTGTATAGGTGGTGTAATAAATGGCCATAACTGGAAAGTGCAACTTATTTTCTGATCTGCCCTCGTACAACCTTGCTCACGACGTGTACACTACATAACCTAGAATTCTGTATACAATGTAGAATTCCGTAGCGAAGCACGGGTATATCAGCTAGTATGAAGATAAAGTAGGACTTCAAGAGGACAAATATTGGCAAATATTCCTATATAGTGAACCCATAATTCTATCATGATAAATATTGAAGCTAAATATTGCAGCTACAAATAACTATTGGTGCAGCAATATTCTTTGTTGCAAGATTATCTCACCCTCCATGGCGTGAGAAGTTACCGTGGGATCGTACTCACCGCGGCAAGCTAGCAATCTATTCGGACATTGTCGAGACACTTCGGCTGACTTCGAGTATTAAATAATTAACAATATATAATAAACCGTCAACACGAGAGATTTTGGCAATATCATTAACCAAGGAATAAATAATTGAAATTTGTAAGATTAAAATAACGAAGATAGAATCTGCAGGGTGGAAATGAATTTAAATAGGCCTGGGAAAATCTTGACATCCATTCTAATAAACTGTCCGCGCGTGCCAAGGTCAAGCAACCAAATGTGCGCGAATTTTTTTCATGAAATATTAATTAATTACGCCCGTTACAAGTACAGGAAAAATATGTAAACAACACCATTGTGAATTGGAAATTTGGTTGAAATTTGGAGTGAATTTCAGAGAAATCGATCCAGCGGTTATGAAACTGTAGGACTGCACCACCAGACCTCATGACCAGGGAAGCGTCACCTAGAAACCTATAAATAAGCCCTCTGGACAGCAGACACACTCTCTTTGTAAGTTCGGAAAGAAGAACCCGCGCCGCGCATCTCCAAGAAGATGTTTTTAATTGTCTCCTCAAAATAACTTGTAAAATGTATTAAATTAGTTGGTTCGAGTTAAAATATTTAGTGAAATTAACATAGAATTCCTGAATTTCTGCAGACAAAAACCGCAAAGGCATAGATATTTTTCATTAAAATATTGTGTGTTTTGCAGTCAGTGAAGCGAAACATAAACGGGTCCAGATAAGCTTTGGGTCCCATATCAAGTAACCACCTGGCGATAGTCGATTGAGGGAAGTTCTCACGGGCAGTTGATTTTCTCTGAGGAAATGGAGATGTAGTATATACAGTGGTCGTCCAGAATATTCTTTAATCATGTGTTTCATATCACAAAAACTGTAGAATCGGTGTAATAATGATTAATGTATAATAAGATAATGTATTCTCCAGTCATATGTGGCTGATTCTGAGACGAACTGGCTAACATGTAGCTAGGACCCCATAAGATGACATCATTACCAGGTCTGTCTAAATTTTAATTTGTAGATTAGATTGTACATGCTTGTCCCATTAAATTACCATGTTGCGTGTGTAAAAATTTAAGTATATTTAATGTCCAGGCGAAGTTTTTATTGTTCACGTCAGGGTGCGAAGCTCTTAAATGCGTTTGAAATCTCGTTAAGAAACGGTAAAGAGCGGAGTTTAAATATGGTACTAAAATCAATGAAATATTGTTCAGGCTGATAAAAGGTACAAATATGATAACGATAAAATAGTCGTGGTGAGCATAATAAATTCAAATATATATTAATAATAATAATAATAATAATAATAATAATAATAATAATTAATATTAATTATTAATAATTAATAATTAATTAATAATTAATATTAATTAATATTAATAATTTTATTATTATTATTATTATTATTATTATTATTATTATTATTATTATTATTATTATTATTATTATTATTATTATTATTATTATAAAGGCAAAGCTACTGGATTCCCCTGGACCAAGCAAGCTGACAAAGATCTTGCAGAGCTTAATATTAATCAAGCCGACATAACTGACAGGAATGCATACTGTTTAATGGTCAAAACTAAACCTTTCCTAACATCGCCTACATCAGCTAGCCACAAAGGAGCCGGGAATTGGTCAGAGGAGCGCAGGAAAGAATTCAGTGAGAAAATGAAGGAATACTGGGCCAACAGGAAGGCTCAAGAGGCCGCTAAGAACACAATCCAGTACGCTAAAAGGGGCAGACGACGACAAAAGCACAGCTAGAACACAAGCACCGTGATCCGCAGATGGCCTAATCGCAAAATAATAATAATAATAATAATAATAATAATAATAATAATAATAATAATAATAATAATAATTGTACCGGGCGGTACACCTCCACGCCGCTAGTTCAAATATTGCGCCAATTTAAACTCCTCTACAGGAGAAGTTTGGAACCTTGAAAACTGAACTAATTCTACTATTTCTTAAAAGATGTCACTACGGTAAATGGTGTAATTTTGAAATTTTCTGAACTGTGTCTATTCCGACGTGTTTTTGTTTACTATCTAGCAAGAAGTGTGGACGTCCTCTTCTAGATGCCACTGCCTAAGAACTATAATTATGCACCCTAGTGCGAAGTGAAGGAACTGTTTTTTGAAGAAATTTGGTATTCATAACTTTGTTCTTTGTTAAATTTCTTTCATTCATTTTTTGGGTTGGCAGTATAACCCTTCTCTTTCCGCCAGTTTTGAATTTAACCAATCAGTAATTTCTGTAATTAATTTTCCTCCAATCATAGCTTTCTTCCTCAGGTTTCCATGTGTAATTCCTAGTCTACCAATAAAGTTGAAGGGGTGTGTCTATTTATTCTTGAAAGGTCTCGAATTTTCCACGAGGGTATAAAAACTGCTGATTTTCTTGTCTCCGGGCCACTTCAGTAACATCTCTCTTAGTGTGTGAATATGTAGCAGGGGGCGGGAAGCGCCTCTTTCTTCAAGCGGCAGTTCATCAACAAGGTAATGGCCTGTTAACATCCTTATTTCTTGCTAGCTCAGCAGTTTAACTCTCGGGGAGGGTTCGAAACCTTCAGTATGTAACCTACCTTCTTAAATTGTAAATTCTTTTCTGTCTAACTAAAAAATGAAAAATCTGTAAAGCGGGGATAGAGAGTGCTTCACCCTCTCGAACTCCCCTTCATTTTTGAAAAAGGAGGTGACTACGCTGTCATAACCGTTCTGCTCTTCTTTATGTAGTAAAGTTTTCTCATACGTGTCACCTCCCTAGCTTGGGATTAGCCCATGTATGATCGGCATAGCGCCACATAGGTTTTAGACAAAACTTGGTGTAGGAGTGCTAGTTATCGCCTCCATTCATGTTGTATTTTGGGCCATTTACTTAACCCATTTGTTTTGTTTTCCTTCCTGCGAAGGCCCCGTAGATTGGGTACTAGTTACCCCTGTTTCCTTGTGTAGACTTGTAAAATTGAGAGCGGGTCTGCTCTTTCTCTCTTAACGTTGTAATTAGGAGCAAGTGCTCCTCGTACTTAGGGGTTTTCTGCCCTTCAGCTATGGTGGTTGTGAGCTGAGAGCTCAGGAATTAAACTTGGGGCTCGAAGCCCAAATCTTGTAACGACTGTAATATGTAACTTCTTAAATTGTTGATCTGCTACTTGGTACCTGTTACACTTTTGTTATTTGTTGTCCTTTGTTGATTTTGAAAAGAAAATATAACCTTTGTTAAAGTTTTAAATTAACTTTAATTCTGTAGTTGAGACCTATTCCCGCCCGCGCCTTCTTTCACCTCTAACTACCACGGATAACTCCGTAACAACAATAATAATAGAAATAATAGAAATAATAATAATAATAAACTAATATTTACGTCAGGTTAAATTTCAAATGATATAGTATGTATTCAGAAGTAATGTCGATTCAGATTTGCGATTTATACCGGAAATCCAGTTAAGTCTGATAAAGTTAACATTTATTTTTGGGAAGCATAAATTTTGTGACACCGTGTATTTGTGATACAGAAAATCATGGTACGTTATTTTGCTCTTGAGATCAGAAAAACGTAAAGAAGAAAATTGTGAGATTCTAATGGATTTGTTTATCATGGAATTACGTATACTTGAAAAGTTTCAAACAGGAAGGAATGGATTGTAATGAAGAATGAAATTTTATGAGAATAGTCAGGGAGGTGTTAGAGGCAGAGTAAGCCTGTATTTTATGAGTGATGTATAATGAACGTGTAACCGAGGATGGAGTCTATGTTTGTCGATGGAGAAAATTTTTGTGACAGGTTGTATGTTAAAATGTGATATTTCTGAGACAGGCTGTTTAAGATGACGGTGTCCTGCAAGCAATCCAGAAGATTGGCTAATTTAATAGTAGTCAAGAAAAGTGAGCAAGTTATAACGCCCGTTGTAATTTCAAGTCGAGAATCTCCCATGATAACCAATATTTGTAGAAGAGTGTAGGTCTTGGCAATTAAGTCGAAGTGACGAGTCTGTGTAGAACCAGCGTAGTGCATTTTATGATAGTTGACTTCACGAACAAAGTGAATTCTGACACACGGTCGAGGTGATATTTGATTATTGTAACCAAATTCCATTCTGTATATTTTTTTACGAGACGAAACTATTATTTAGTTGGAAACATTGTGGGATATAGAGTATTGAGTGTTATTAGAAAGATAGTCTGGCTTGTGTAGATCGATGTAAAGTTGCTTCACTGTATAATTCGTGGGTAGACATGTATGAAACGTAGAGATGAAATGCAATTTAGAACCTCACGCTAGAGTTACACTGTGGACATCGTGATGGTGGTGATTACTGTTTCGGTGATATAAGTTAGACGAGTGTTGAATTTATCTTCATTTACCGAACTTCACTGCGTGTGGTGAGATTATATTGAATCATGGATTAAAGTATCCGAATGTTATTTAATTCCAATTTCACCTTTATTGGAAGGAATGGACATGGTTATATTTCTAGATTCCAGTTCATTCTGTGGCGAGTATCATTTCATTGTGTTAAAGTTTCTACAAGGATTTCATTTAAATATCCGAGATTGTGTTGGAAGTTTCAATTTCGCCTGACAGTGTTAATGATGTGTAGACATCCCAACAACGCCTCAACGATAGGTTTAGGATGTTGCGCATATTATATTAATATATGGATGAATAGATATCCCAACATTCGCTCAACGAGAGATTTAGGATGCTGCGTGTATTATATAAACTTAAAGACGTGTAGACACTACGTGAGCTCAACGACAGGATTAGGGTGTCGTCTGTATATAGTCGAGTCTCAGGTTAGTTGTTTTGTGAATTGACTTGAAACATGTTAGTGTCTGCAGCAGTGAATGCGAATGCGAAGAGGGTTAGCAGGTATTATCAAGGCCATGTTTCGGCATAATTCTAACTAGCCAGAAGACGCTCCCATAATAGCGTTGAATCAATGGTGGCATGAATTTGAGGGTTGTCCAGCATGGATACCTAGCTAATGAAGATTGATTATTACTGCTTAGCCGCATATGTTCAGGTTCAATGGACTTTCGTTTTATTTTATTTTCTCTCTTTACTTTTAAATTTATTGTTTGGATGTCCGGTATCCTGTGATAGTGCCGCGTATTGACACTTAGCTGATTTATGTAGGATGTACGTTACGAATGCGGTTTCGATTCGTCAGCTAATCATGTATTTTAGTTTCAATTTTCATTATTTCAATTTATATTGGGTGAGACGTTGGTCTACTGATTACTTGTAGTTAGATTTAATGGGACAAGTTTAGGTAGACATATTTGTAATGATAGTCGTAGCTATTGAAAGTGGAAAGATTTCTGTCATTTGTATTCTAGTCGTAGTTATTGAAAGTGGAAAGATTTCTGTCATTTGTATTCTAGTGTTGAATAGTAATTTATTAAACTTAACGACATAACCGTTTATAACCTGAAAGTTGGTTCTATAAGCATATTTTCAAGTGACTTATCACTTTTCCTTAACTTTACTGTTTGGCATTTCTTCTAAATGCATAATGAATAAATGCTTTCCTGCATTTCGCAGTTTTGTTCCCTCAGAACGACGTAACGTAAGATCCCCTCGGATCAAATTGTCGTTGGTATCTTCTGAACAGCTGTTTGTTTGATGCATGTTTCAGCATCGGGATTATTCCGTAACTTAAGGGTGTCACGAGATGATAATACATGGTTGAAATGTATTTTAATTGTGACCATTGCTGTTAACTTGTAGTGAACACCATGCTTTCTAGTAATATTTCGCAACCTATCCAAAGCAACTGGTAGTCAGTTTGGTTCGATTAAGGGTCCATTCAGGGGATGCTCCAATATCCGATAGGACACCAGACTTGTGAATAACCTTAAATGTAAATCTGGAATTCTACTTTATGAAGGTCAGTTTTTCCACGGATCGTGTGGATTAATTCTCAGTTATCTTTTGGATAAATGGTGCCCGATTTTCAGGTTTATTTTAGTTTTTTTACTTTTTGCTATCCACGAATTTTATGATACTTTTACATTCTCTGACATAATGTTAAACAGTAGTAAGAAGACAACACTCACGCAATGTATTGTGACTGCGTCAAAATATTATAAATAATTAAGTGATTTTATGGATGATTTTTAATAAAAAATATTTTTCTTGCATTGATACAATTGAATACAATTTAGTAAGCACAATTTTGCTCCTCATTTAAAGTAGTTAGACTCTCTTCTGAACCCCATCGTTTGGTCAATATAGTGACAGAAATATACCCGCTACGACCCCTAGATTTAAGAGTTCAATATTGCTCTATTACAGCAGCTGTGGCAGACGACCAACGATGGGTTCAGTAGGAAGGAGAGTTATGGATTGGAATGCCTTACCAAGGGAGATGTTCAATAAATTTCCAGTGCCTTTGCAATCATTTAAGAAAAGGCTAGGAAAACGACAGATAGAGAATCTGGCACCTTGGCGACTGCCCTAAAGGCCGATCAGTAGTTACTAATTACTAAGTTGGCTGTGCTGGTGGCGGGTTCAGTACCTTCTTACCGAACATTGGCATTTGAAAGCAGCTCTATGTTGGCCAAAACAAGCAAACTGTTTGAATGCTATAAACTTTTATTGACACTGGGGTGCTGGATACACCCCACCTAACAACTTGTGTAATATCTTCGTTGCAAAGTCGTTTTTAGATTGTGCAGCCATTTCAGTGGGGAGAAGCCTCCATAGCTCAGGAGGCAGCACGTCGGCCTCTCACCGCTGGATTCCGTGGTTCAAATCCCGGTCACTCCATGTGATATTTGTGCTGGACAAAGTGGAGGCAGGACAGGATTTTCTCCGGGAACTCCGGTTTTCCCTGTCATCTTTCATTCCAGCAACACTCCACTAAAATTTCATGTCATCTGTCAGTCATTAATCATTCCCACAGAGAAGTGCGACAGGCTTCGGCAGCCGACACAATTCCTATCCTCGCCGCAAGTTGGGGGCTTCATTCATTCCATCCCTGACCCGGTCACTGACTGGAAAACAGGTTGTAGGTTTTCATTCTTCAGTATGGAAGCTTTGTTTGCCTTGCCATGTCTTCCGAAAAGGAGCAACAGCGTATAAGGAGATTGCCTGAAGAAGAAACTGAAGATTCGTGAGGCGAGTCAGATGATTGTGAAGTTAGTGAGCATTTGACTGAAAGTGAGCAATCGAATGAAAGTACGGCTGATGAGGGTGAAAGGAGTTCATATCCCGTTATGGGTTCTCTTCTTTCTTCAAACACGGTCGTAACAGAACGGACGAAATATATGCTTGAAAAGGTCCGAACAACTAAATGGTCACGAAATATTGGAATGAACAACGTACCCACCAGGTCAGAGAAAAACATCACTGATTTACCAGGTACTAGACTGCAAAGTAAAGTTGGTAAAACACCACACGATAGCTTCAGTGTGCTCATGAATGATGTTACAATCAGAGCAATCCCTCAGTGTACAAATATGTACATTGAAAATCTTCGCTGTAGTTACGTCAGAAACCAGAGTACTTGCCGCAAAACAGATGAAATGGAAATTAGATCATTCTTGGGATTAATGATCATAGCTGCTTCCTACCGCACAGCAAAGTTAAAACAGAAGGATTTATTTTCTACAAATGGCCTAGGAGTAGAAATATTTCGACACTACCACGTCACTGACAAGATTTCTTGTTTCTTTCGAGGTGTGTAAAGTTTGATGAATTAAATGATAGTGAACAGCGTAGAGAATTGGTTACATTAGCTCCGATCAGAGAATTGTTTAGTGTGTTTACCGAGAGCTGTGGAAAGTTGTACGGCCTTGGAGAATACACAAGTATTGACGAACAGCTTGCACTGTTTAGCGGAAAATGTCTCTTCCGGAAATACCTACCGAGCAAACCAGCCAAATATGGCATCAAGATGTGAGAACTTGGTTTACATCAGGCATGGAAATTTACTGTGGAAAACAGCTTTAATGTCCTTTCAGAGTCTTTAATTCAGCAAAATATGTCATCCTCAGGCTCACAGAGCATATCTATGGTACAGGTAGGAATCTCACGGCTTGACCAGCATACCGCCTGCCGAAGAATCCCTGAAGAAAAGACTAACGCTTGTGGGCACAACGAAAACGACCCTCAGTTGTTGAAGACTCCGATGATGATGCTTGTTGTTTAAAGGGGCCTAACAGCTAGGTCATCGGCCCCTAATGGTACGAAATGAGACGAAAGGTAATGACAATTTAAAAGTCCAAAACTTATCCATTGACCAGATTTTAAAACGTGATGATGAAGAATGATTGGATGAATATGAATTTAAAATAATCAGAGGATACAACTGACAATATTGAAAGGTAAAAATAATTCCAAAATGAATCCACTGACTAGAATTCAATAAAGGAGACTGTGAACAATGATTAGGAACTTAAAACAATCAGTGGATTCGAGCCGCAATGGCCCACCGTCCCAGAGACACTCTTAAAACAATAGTGTATTCCGACCTAGGGGTTGCTTCCAAAGTACAATCCTGAATCGATGATGTTTCTGGTCAGAAGGGGTTCAAAATCCAAGTCAACGGCCCCTCATAATGGTACTTTTTGCTAGTAAAGTAGAGCAATGGTATTTCTCATGTAGCTGTTATAATCACAAGTACAATGTTCCTCACATTGTGGTACTACACATATGCAACGTACTACTCGCAGGTAACAGAGACCTATGGTGTTTCTTACATAATGGCGCCACTCATAGGCAACGCAAACCCACGGTGTTCCTCACACAAGTGTACTCATCACAGGGACTCGTACTATCGCGTGGTGTTCCTCACATAGTGCGTACTAATCACAGATAACGCAGACCCACGGTGTTTTTCATAAGCGGTACTGTAATTAACTTCGTGTGGCTATTTCTAGCCAAGCGCAGCCTTTGTAAGGCAGACTCTCCGATGAGGGTGGGCGGCATCTGCCATATGTAGGTAACTGCACGTTATTGTGGGGGGAGGATAGTGTTATGTGAGGTGTGTGGTTTGCAGGGATGTTGGGGACAGCACAAACACCCAGCCGCCGACCCGGTCGGGAATCGAACCCTGGACTCTCTGAACCGAAGGCCAGTACGCTGACCGTTCAACCAACGAGTCGAACCTAGTGGTACTGATCACAGGCAACGCCCAGCCCCATGGTTTTTCTCAGTGGTGCTAATCACAGGCAACTTAAGTCCGTGATGTTCCGCGTATAGTGGTACTAATCACGGGTACTCTAGACCCATACTGTTTCACCCTCTGTTGCTACTAATCACAAACCTATTGTGTACCTAACACAGTGGTACTACTCGCAAGTAAAGGCGACCCATTTCGTTCCTCGAGTGATGGTACTAATTACCAGTAGTCTCGTGGTTCTTATTCAATCATCACTTGGTCGGCCCTTTTAGTCGCCTCTTACGACAGGCAGGAGATACCTTGGCTGTATTCTTCATCTGCGTCCCCAACCCACAGAGGTGTTATGTTTTCTCAGTGAGAGCTTTTTTATTTCGCTCAAATCCACTGGCAAGCCGGTCAGGACACCCCCCCCCCGCAACCACCACTGGGACACGCCACGCGGGAGTATCACATCTGCCCCTGCTAAGCCAGCGTAGTAGGTTCGTGACCGGAAGGCAGTGGCTGATATCAAAGGAAGAGGAATTTATAGCACTGAATTTCTTTATTCTAACAATATCACATGCTTATTGTACGTTCGCAAGAAAGGTAAGGATGTTATATTGTTATCAACAATTCACCCTCATTCGTTAGACATTGACCCATCCACCGGAAAACAGCCTTTACAACATCACAAAGGGTGGAGTACGTACGGTGGCAGTTCTGAAGATGGTTTTCCGTGCTTTCCCATTTTTACATCGGACTGTACCTTAATTAACGCCACAGCCACTTCCTTCCCACTCCTAGAACTTTCCTATTCTTCGGCTACTTACACTCAGAGATGGCCAATGGTTGTATTTTTCTGGTTGATCGACCTAGCGTGCATCAATGCGCAAGTATTTTTATGGCTAAAAATCCTGATTCTAGTACTGAAAGGCGACATTTAATTCGTCAGTTAGGCCAAGAACTTGTGAAACCTGAAGCTGCGAAGAGAGCAGTTCCAGAGTTAATTCGGCTGAAGGTAACCAAAGCGTCCGACACAAGAATAGTACCACCAGCTCCCGCAAATGAGAACCGTAGAAAAGGAAGAGGTGTCCGAGGAAGTGAGACAAGAAAACCATACACGTCTGCTACAGACGTGCCTGAATCATATGGAGAGAACATGCAATGATACTTCCTCGCATGACACTGATGTGATTACTGTCAACATTTTAGTAATGGTTTCGCGACAGAGGTGCATTGAAAATGCAATATAATCCTTACATTAGTGAGCGAATTTTAAATCAATTTTGGTACTACAGACAGAAACTTTCCAATTTTCCTAAATGATTTTCAGTCTCCTTCTATTTCAAAATTTGTCTTTGTAAAACAGAATGTCTTTAAAATTGTGTATTTTATGAAAATGTGTTATGTTTAGGTTAGTAAAACACAAAACCCAGGCCAGCATGCTAACCGCTTAACCACCGAACCGGACATTACTGAACTGAATTTTTTTCTTTCGAAAGAAAACCTTCATATACAGCCTCATGACTCCTCAGAGTAAATATTTCCCTTGTACTTTTTGTGATACTACGTAACAAAATTTGACGCCATTTCCTTGTATGATATATTTGTGTGTTTATTACTAAAGGCCGGTAGAATTTGACTGAGAAATAAAGGGCGGACTGGACGCCGATTGAATTGTCACAGGATAGAGAAATTTTTGATACAGGCAGCAGGGATTTATACTCTCTCGTGTCGTAACCAGCGTACTGTTTTAACGTGGGGGAGAGCTCATGACTACATCAGTAAATTTACTCTTCCTAGCTGGAGGGTCAGTAGTCATGAGATTTGGTCGTTGGGGTAGAAGAGGAAACTTCTGAGGTGTAAGTAGAGTGTTACATTCAGTTGCTAAAGGATTAAATAATTTTCGCAGTTCAACAAATGATTCATTGTTGGTAGCTAAGGTCGTTTTATACTGTATTCTTTCTGCTCTACATTAGTGGTTGGGACGGAGCGAGTAGAAATGTAGAGTAACTCGGTTCTTCAGGTTTACGTGACGTCACAGCGGAGCACCGATTCAACTCATATACTCCGTATAGCGCTGCGGGTGCTTCCAGCCAGGCTACACTCGCAACGCCACTGTGACCTAAACGTGGTGATTTCAGTGTGAAAGGTAGTGTGTGCTCGGGTAGACCACAACGCGGTATTGTGTGTTTTGAACTCTTGAAGCCCGGCGAAACCGTTAATGCAAAACGCTACCGCCAATAAATGATTAATTTATATCACGCATTGATCGAAAGATGACGGGAATGGGGCAGAAGACAAGGCAACGTGATTTTGTTACACGACACTGCGCCGTCTCACACAGCAAAACCAGTGAAGGACACCTTTGAAATCGCTTGGATGGGGCAACCATCCGCACCCGCCGTACTGCCCCGACCTGGCGCCATACGACTATCACCTGTACGCATCAGTGGGGCATGGGCTTGTAGAGCAGAAATTCAGCAAGTTCGAGGAAGTTGGAAAATGGCTCGATAAATGGTTTGCCACTAGAGACAAGCAGTTTTTCTGAAAGACGGGCGAAGTGTGTAGAAGCCGATGGCCAATATTTTGAATTTTAAAAATGAATTGCCCTTGAAAATTACATGTTTCATTTACCACAAAAACCGGCAAAGATTTATGCATACACCTGGTACATGATTTATTTGAATAGTTTTGACGGCAAATACTTATGTAATTTTGAGACATTTGGACAGGTCGTCATCTATGACAATTTACCTGACCTTGGGGGTGAAGCTGATTCCTGCCCGTGGTGCCCCTGCTAAGGTAGTTGGAAAATATTTTTCCATTACCAAACTGAACGTCATCATTCGACAGACAGATACTCCTAATGATCTCCTGGCTTAAAACTCATCACAATGATCTGACCATGATGGTAAAAATGTAGAAAAGTGAAAGGTACAGGTACGACAATATCTAATATAGGTTATAGTAAAAAATCCAGGTCCCATTGAACTATTGATAGGAGCTGACATCAGGTTTTCACTGGAAATGACAAGGAGCATACCACTGGACTCCTTTCTGTGCATACTCATCTTGGATGGACAGTCATGGGTAACCTATCTGAAAGGCCTGTAATGGTGATTTCTCTGCTAGTAAACGATGCATCTATTGAAGTCATGTGGATGTTAGACCTTATTCAAATTACGGAATCGGCGGAGGAGGGGACCGAAATGGAGCAGCAGGAGGATGCCGAGAGGCATTCTTTAGAAACTGTTATAACATACGATTCTGTAAGATATCAAGTCCACTTGCCATGGTTAGATGAGCACCCGTCCCTGGCAACTAACCTGAAGATAGATCTTAATAGACTTGAAAATACTGTCCGCGGATTTTTCGATGATACAGACCACTGTCTGATCTGTAATGAACTAAGTATCTCTAGGCCTAGGGTAGAGAAAGTGAAATCTGTCTGCAAACGAATAAGGGTAGAAAATCTCCAGGACGAGAAGATTAGACAGAAGTACATGGACATGATTAGGGAGAAGTTTCGAACAGTAGACAGTAAGCAGGTTCAGGATATAGAAAGTGAATGGGTGGCATACAGGGGTGCTGTAGTAGAAACAGCAAGGGTATGCCTAGGAACAACTGTGTGTAAAGATGGCAAAAGGCGAACATCTTGGTGGAATGATGAAGTGAGAGCAGCTTGTAAACGTAAAAAGAAGACTTATCAGAAATGGCTTCAAACAAGGGCCGAGGCAGACAGGGATTTGTACGTAGTTGAAAGAAACAGAGCGAAACAAATAGTTGAATCCAAAAAGAAGTCATGGGAAGATTTTGGTAACAACCTGGAAGGCTAGGTCAAGCAGCAGGGAAACCTTTCTGGACAGTAATAACGAATCTTAGGAAGGGAGGGAAAAAGGAAATGAACAGTGTTTAATTCAGGAGAATTCATAATAGATCCCAGGGAATCACTGGAGAGGTGGAGGGAATATTTTGAACATCTTCTCAATGTAAAAGGAAATCATCCTCGTGGTGTTGCGAACAGCCAAACTCATGGGGACGAGGAAAATGATGTTGGTGAAATTATGCTTGAAGAAGTGGAAAGGATGGTAAATAAACTCCATTTTCATAAGGCAGCAGGAATAGATGAAATTAGACCTGAAATGGTGAAGTATAGTGGGAAGGCAGGGATGAAATGGCTTCATAGAGTAGTAAAATCAGCAGGGAGTGTTTGTAAGGTACCTTCAGATTGGACAAAAGCAGTAATTGCACCTATATATAAGCAAGGGAACAGGAAGGATTGCAACAACTATCGAGTTATATCATTGATTAGTATACCGAGCAAAGTATTCACTGGCATCTTGGAAGGGAGGGTGCGATCAGTCGTAGAGAGGAACTTGGATGAAACCCAGTGTGATTTCAGACCACAGAGAGGCTGTCAGGATCAGATCTTCAGTATGCGCCAGGTAAATGAAGAATGCTACGAGAGGAATAGGCAGTTGTGTTTATGTTTCGTTGATCTAGAGAAAGCATATGACAGGGTACCGAGGGAAAAGATGTTCGCTATACTGGGGGACTATGGAATTAAGGGTAGATTATTAAAACCAATCAAAGGTATTTATGTTGACAATTGGGCTTCAGTGAGAATTGATGGTAGAATGAGGTCTTGGTTCAGGGTACTTACAGGGGTTAGACAAGGCTGTAATCTTTCACCTTTGCTGTTCGTAGTTTACATGGATAATCTGCTGAAAGGTATAAAATGGCAGGTAGGGATTCAGTTAGGTGGAAATGTGATAAGCAGTCTGGCCTATGCTGACGACTTGGTCTTAATGGCAGATTGTGCCGAAAGCCTGCAGTCTAATATCTTGGAACTTGGAAATAGGTGCAATGAGTATGGTATGAAAATTGGCCTCTCGAAGACTAAATTGATGTCAGTAGGTAAGAAATTCAACAGAATTGAATGTCAGAGTGGTGATACAAAGCTAGAGCAGGTCGATAATTTCAAGTATTTAGATTGTGTGTTCTCCCAGGATGGTAATATTGTAAGTGAGATTGAATCAAGGTGTCGTAAAGCTAATGCAGTGAGCTCGCAGTTGCGATCAGCAGTATTCTGTTAGAAGGAAGTAAGCTCCCAGACGAAACTATCTTTACATTGGTCTGTTTTCAGACCAACTTTGCTATACGGGAGCGAAAGCTGGGTGGACTCAGGATATAGAAGTTAGAAGTAACAGACATGAAAGTAGCAAGAGTGATTGTTGGTACAAACAGGTGGGAACAATGGCAGGATGGTACTCGGAATGAGGAGATAAAGGCTAATTTAGGAATGAACTCGATGGATGAAGCTGTACGCATAAACTGGCTTCGGTGGTTGGGTCATGTGAGGCGAATGGAGGAGGATAGGTTACCTAGGAGAATAATGGACTCTGCTATGGAGGGTGAGAGAAGTAGAGGTAGACGAAGACGACGATGGTTAGACTCGGTTTCTAACGATTTAAAGATAAGAGGTATATAACTAAATGAGGCCACAACACTAGTTGCAAATCGAGGATTTTGGCGACGTTTAATAAATTCACAGAGGCTTGCAGACTGAACGCTGAAAGGCATAAAAGTCTATAATGATAATGTATGTATGCATGTATGAAACAAAAAAATTGCCAGTGGTTTGATGAACATCAACAGGTTGGTGTTGAGTGATTTTGAAACCAGTGCCAATTTCACCTTTCCACATGTTATTTCACATATTAGATATAAAACGATTAAAACAACAATTGCGTAAAATCAGAAACTGGTTGCATGTGAACCTGGGAAACAAACTCCCTTAATTGCTGGAATATTCGTAAATAAAATACTGTTTGATATAAATCCAATCACCTACAACAACATCATCTCCAATATCCAAAATAATAATACACTGGCAGAAATAAATGAAATAAAGAATGTAGAATTTGGTAATATATTTGCCGAGGTAACATATTTAATTGATTAAAGGTACAAGACTAGAGGTTAAAGCGCCATGCTGGTCCATTAATAACCGGTGTAGAGTGTTGAATACAGGCATGCAAACATGCATTGTGTCGTACAGTTGCGGGATGTCCGCTTGTGCGATTGAGTTCTGTGCCTGTTACACCTGGTCTGTCAATAGAAGGACGGTTAATGCCTGTTGTGGATGACGCTGGAGTTGTCGTCCAGTGATGTCCCATATGTGATCGATTGGGGACAGATCGGGGATCAAGCAGACCAAGGCAAAATTTCGGCATTCGGTAGAGCACGTTGGGTTACAACAGTGCCATAGGGGTGTGCATTATCCTGTTGGGAAACACCCCTGGGTATGCTGCTCATGAATGGCAGCAAAACAGGTCGAATCACCAGAGAAATGTACACATCTGCAGTGAGGGTGCGTGGGATAATCACGAGAGTGCTCCTGATGTCATAGGAAATTGCTCCCCAGACGAGAACTCCCGGTATGGGTCCAGTGTGACGACGCAGCAGACAGGTGGAATGCAGGCGCTCACCTGGCCTTTTTCTAACCAACACACGCCCATCACTGGCACCAAGGCAGACCCGGCTTTCATCGTAAAACACAACGGACCTCTACTCCATTTTCCAATGAGCTCTCGCTTCACACCACTGAAGTCACGGACGGCGGTAGTTAGGGGTAAGTGGAATGCACGCCATAGGGATTCAGGCTTGCGTCACTGTGGTGCCAATTGCTGCTGCAGACGCAATCCGCTGGGCCACAGCCATACGCCGAATACAGCGGTCCTCCCTCTCGGTGGTGCCAAGGGGTCGTCCGTAACCCGGTCATCTTTCGAGAGTACCTTCTCTTGACCACTGCTGCCAGTATGCATGCACAGTTGAGACATTCCTGTCATGTCGTTCTGCAATAACGTGGAAGGAAGAATCCACCTTCATGTAGCCCTATTAAATGGCCTCGTTCAACCGCAGTTAGCTATCGATACTGGACTCTTCGTCATCGTAAAGGCATTCTTGACCCACTTACAGTCAATGCGTCCAATCTCACAAGTATATAAGGCTATCGCGCATTACAGCGCATTACCTGATGTGCAACGTCATGGGGCCGCTACTAGCGCAACGCTGACGCGATTTGCGGGAAATTTGAATCAACGTCATCTTTCAGATGTATAAATACGTCTACCAATGTTCGTGAACATGGCACAGACCCATCTTTGTGTTTGGATATTTGTCCACCAGTGTAATAAAAATTAAATAAAATGGCCTGTCTTTCAGCCTCTTCAACTGTGTACTAGAGAAGATGGTCAGGGAATGGACTGCCATATTGTCATAGGTTTATACCAGACACAATGTATCTCTGTTAACCACATCTTCATGTACTGTCCTGACAATGTCCAACAACATTTTCACCATGATTTAACAAGCACCATGAAAGCATCTCATTTATTATTTTGATTGAGGATGAAACAACATCTAACAATCCCCCGTCAGCTAGTGGTTATTTACAGCAGTGTCCAATGGATTACATATAGCTAACACCACACAAATAGATTTGATGACAAACTACAGGATCAACATTTACCAGTTCCCAGCAGTATTAGAATTAACAGTTCTGTGTACATAAATTATTACTTGAAATTATTCTGAATGATGAACATACTCAAGATGTTAGAACCTAGTTCATTTTCAGATTTATTCATAATTCCATCCCGGTTTTGAATGTCACTTTGTATATATTTGTTTTCATTTGTTTTATGTCAATTGTGTGCATGTACATTTGTTTGGTTATTAGGTGTTTTACATTAAGGCGGAAGATGACCAGCCCCGGGCGAAACTAGTCCCTAATTAATGTAATTTAGAATATTACATATTATAGTATTGAAAGGTGGCCCATTACTACATTAATTTAATAATTACATTGCCATATTGTCACCAGAGGCAGGACTGAAGCTTGGATACAAGAAAAGCAACCACCGTATACCCTGTTTAGCTATTGCTGATGATCTCACCTCGATGGCCAACAGCATGGAGGATGCTATTCATAATCAATCAATCAATCAATCAATCAATCAATCAATCAATCAATCAATCAATCAATCAATCAATCAATCAATCAATCAATCAATCAATCAATCAATCAATCAATCAATCAATCAATCAATCAATCAATCAATCAATCAATCAATCAATCAATCAATCAATCAATCAATCAATACTGATCTGCATTTTAGGCAGACGCCCAGGTGGCTGATTCCCTATCAGTTGTTTTCCTAGCCTTTTTCTAAATGATTTCAAAGAAATTGGAAATTTATTGAACGTCTCCTTTGGTAAGTTATTCCAATCCCTAATTTCCCTTCCTATAAATGAATATTTGCCCCAATTTGTCCCCTTGAATTCAAACTTTATCTTCATATTGTGATCTTTCCTACTTTTATAAACGCCACTCAAACTTATTCGTCTACTAATGTCATTCCACGCCATCTCTCCGCTGACAGCCCGGAACATACCACTTAGTCGAGCAGCTCTTCTTCTTTCTCTCAATTCCTCCCAACCCAAACTTTGTAACATTTTTGTAACGCTACTCTTTTGTCGGAAATCACCCAGAACAAATCGAGCTGCGTTTCTTTGGATTTTTTCCAGTTCTTGAATCAGGTAATCCTGGTGAGGGTCCCATACACTGGAACCATACTCTAGATGGGGTCTTACCAGAGACTTATATGCACTCTCCTTTACATCCTTACTACAACCCCTAAACACCCTCATAACCATGTGCAGAGATCTGTACCCTTTATTTACAATCCCATTTATGTGATTACCCCAATGAAGGTTTTTCCTTATATTAACACCTAGATACTTACAATGATCCCCAAAAGGAACTTTCACCCCATCAACGCAGTAATTAAAACTGAGAGGACTTTTCCTATTTCTGAAACTCACAACCTGGCTTTTAACCCCGTTTATCAACATACCATTGCCTGCTGTCCATCTCACAACATTTTCGAAGTCACGTTGCAGTTGCTCACAATCTTGTAACTTATTTATTACTCTATAGAGAATAACATCATCCGCACAAAGCCTTACCTCCGATTCCTCTCCTTTACTCATATCATTCATATATATAAGGAAACATAAAGGTCCGATAATACTGCCTTGAGGAATTCACCTACTCTAAGTCTCTGAGATCTATTTTCTAGAAATATAGCAACCCATTTAGTCACTCTTTTGTCTAGTCCAACTGCACTCTTTTTGCCAGTAGTCTCCCATGATCTACCCTATCAAATGCTTTAGA
Source organism: Anabrus simplex (assembly GCF_040414725.1). Lineage (NCBI taxonomy): Eukaryota > Metazoa > Arthropoda > Insecta > Orthoptera > Tettigoniidae > Anabrus > Anabrus simplex. The sequence goes on along the minus strand of NC_090268.1, from coordinate 443,981,653 downwards.
CAGGTCAATCGCGGTACAGTCCATTTAACCTCCAGAATCCGAGATATCTGCTATATCTTGCTGGAATCCTACAAGATGAGCTTCAGTGGAAGAACCTTTTCTAAAACCGAACTGCCTTCTATCGAACCAGTTATTCATTTCACAAACTTGTCTAATATAATCAGAAAGAGGGCCTTCCCAAAGCTTACATACGATGCACGTCAAACTTACTGGCCTGTAATTTTCAGCTTTATGTCTATCACCCTTTCCTTTATACACAGGGCTTACTATAGCAACTCTCCATTCATCTGATATAGCTCCTCTGACCAAACAATAATCAAATAAGTACTACATTGTCTTTAGTGTATCCCCAGAAATCTGACCAATTCCAGACGCGCAGTCGCTTAAGTGCGGCCAGTATCCAGTATTCGGGAGATAGTAGGTTCGAACCCCACTGTCGGCAGCCCTGAAAATGGTTTTCCTTGCTTTCCCATTTTCACACCATGCAAATGCTGGGGCTGTACCTTAATTAAGGCCACAGCCGCTTCCTTACCACTCCTAGCCCTTCCCACCCACCGTCGCCATAAGAACTATCTGTGTCGGTGCGACGTAAAGAAACTATTAAAAAATTCCAGCCGCTTTTTTTGTTTTCAACTTTAGTATCTTATTGAAAATGTCATTGTTATAATATGTAAAATTAATTACTTCTATGGCCTTAGTCTCCTCCTCTATCTCGACATTATCCTTGTAACCAACAATCTTTACATACTGCTGACTGAATACTACTGCCTTTTGAAGATCCTCACATACACACTCCCCTTGTTCATTAATTATTCCTGGAATGTCCTTCTTGGAGCCTGTTTCTGCCTTAAAATACCTAAACATACACTTCCTTTTACACTAAAATTTGTATGACTGCCAATTTTGCTTGCCATTCTGTTATCCTTAGCTGCCTTCTTTGCTAGATTCAATTTTCTAGTAAGTTCCTTCAGTTTCTCCTTACTTCCACAGCCATTTCTAACTCTATTTCTTTCCAGTCTGCACCTCCTTCTTAGTCTCTTTACTTCTCTATTATAATAAGGTAGGTCTTTACCATTCCTTACCACCCTTAAAGGTACAAACCTGTTTTCGCATTCCTCAACAATTTCTTTAAACCCATCCCAGAGTCTGTTTACATTTTTATTTACCGTTTTCCACCGATCATAGTTACATTTTAGAAACTGCCTCATGCCTGCTTTATCAGCCATATGGTACTGCCTAACAGTCCTACTTATAAGACCTTCCTTTCTATTACATTTATTTTCTACTACAGTATCTGGTAAATATATATCTATTAAATTACTTAATTCTATTCCTTTCTTTCAATACTTCTACAGTTCAACACTAACAATGTCTTCCCTACTTTATTTCCAGTTTCCTGTTCCCTAATCACCGCTCCGTAGGCCACCCCGTTTCCCTGAATGTAGGGCCTACCTCCCAATTACCCTTCCAAACAAATTTCCTAACTTATACGTACCACTGCGGTTTAAGTGAAGGCCATCTGAGCGCAGATCCCTATCTCCTACCCACCCATTACTATCCAGAAATTTCACTCCCAGTTTCCCACATACCCACTCCATAGCCTCATTTAAATACTCAATCACCCTCCAGTCAGTATCCCTCCTACACAGTATTTCACTAATAACAATCTCCGCTTTCTTAAACTTCATCCGTGCTGCATTTACCAGATCCCACACATCTCCAACTATGTTGGTACTTTTATCACCTTGCCTTACGTTGTTGGTACCAACGTGAAACACTACCACCTTCTCCTTCCCCTCCTCCCTCTCTTTTACTTTCCTCAACATCTGCCTCAACCTAATTCCTGGATAACATTCTACCCTGGTTCCCTTTCCTCCACACACTTTCCATACGTGTCTAACGATGGAATCCCCCATGACCAGAGCCTCAACCCTACCCACCTCATTTGAACCCCTCCCCTCCTGGTCAGCCCTATCCTTCCTGATAGCTGCAGAAGCTACATCCTCCTCCCTTTTCTCTTTCCCATGACCCTGCTCCACCTGTATTTTCCTATCCTCTATTCTACATTTCCCTTTCCTACCTTTTCCCTTCCTCCTACTTCCACACATCTCAGCAACAGTTCCCTTTCCTTCATCTTCCCTCTGTTCAACTTGGAGTGACTCGTACCGATTTCGCACAGACACCTGCCCTGAATTCTGATCCTGAATAGAGCCCTTAGCCTGCAATCTCCTTCCCCTTAGAACATTTGACCACCTGTACTCTACAACTCACCCCTTCCCTTCCCCTCCCTCTTGTACACCTACTGTAACCTGTATATTGTTTGGGGGAGTCCTATCTTCCTTCTTGCCTTCTGTGAGAATCCTAATTATCTCCCTCAAACTCTCCAACCCCTCCCTCATACCCCTCTATGCCTCGCCACACCCACAGTTCGTACACTCGCGCTCCTTAGCCATTCTTTACGGAAAAAAATGAAAATAAAAAATAACATTTTTGCAAACAATAAGTGAACGGAGGGATATATTGTCTGGGATAGTACTCAAAGATCACACTACAATAAGGTAATTAATATACGACTACATTACAATACTATTTAGTCGTACACTATTTTTTATCCTACAACCCCTAACAGGATAAAAACTGATGTTAATTACTGAATATCGAAAGAAATACACAATTCCAAACTGGAATTACTTCCTCTAATTATTCTCTGCTAGATACTCTTTGATTCTCTGACCTTCCCCAGCTTCTGAATATACTCAACAAAAGGCAGAACGTTCCAAATACCCTTCATGCCCCAAAGAGAAAACAGTTTACGTACGTATTAAATCGACTAGCCTTCTGTATGACCATTAATACAGCGCAGGGACAAACTCTTGAAAAAGTGGGTAGTCTAGTCATCGGAACCAATTGTACGTTGCGCCATCTTGGGCAAGACCGTTTGAAAATATTAAGATCCAGATACAGCCGAATGGCCGAAGCACAGATAATATTGTGCGAAGGAAGTGTTATAAAGTAGATTACGAATGAATGAATCAGTTATTATGTTACTATGTACCGGTGTTAAATGTTCATAAAACTGTTGAAAAGGGCAGGCAGTACATCATGACTAGGACAGTTCCTCAGCCTTACTGTTCTTTTGGAGATGCAGAAGTCCTTCTTTCGATTTACCAGGAATGGGTGGAGTCAAAGGATAAATTATCGGTACCCCTGAATGTCGTAAGGGGCCACTAAGAGGGTAACAGCCAAATAATCTGTGCTATCTCTCTCCTCTTCTCAACCCAAAACCATATTGGAGGCAAAAGTCTCAATCCAAAATTGACAGGCATTCGAACCTCATTCTTCCTGCTGGGAAGCCAGCCCTAAGCCACTGAGCTAAAAATCCTCGAAAATATAAAAACTTCTATTGTTTATGCGGTTCGAAGGGAATTGTTTTAACGTTGGTCCGCTTGAAATGAATAGCATCATAGATTGCGGAAACGTGGAGACAAGCAGGAAATACAGTCAAGCGTGATATGGTTTTCATCGTCAATAACGATCGTCCTTTCCGGTCAATGCGAACTGTTTAGAAAAGCGGAATCAATATGACGCCTAATGGGCGGGGGAGATGGGATAAATAATTGTATTCGGCATAACGATTACAGCAAAACTTCAACTTCATGTTCTAAACATTTCATCACATGTTATGCGGGGATATTTGATAATGTTACTGTATTTAGTATTTCATCTCACTGAGTCTCAACCTATGATTCAAGTAAGAACCGTCCAATCTATATTACCAGTCTTATTTGAACTAGTTTTATGACAGAAAGTCTTTTCTGTCCAAGTGCCGGTTTCATGAAAATAGGGCGGGCAATGGGACAGTTTCTTGAAATTGCCATCTCTCTTTCTCTCTCCCTCTCTCTCACACTTCCTCTCATACACTTTAGGAGTGTGTTGGAGCAAAGGCCAATTTACTTATTGTTTAAAGTGGCCAAACATTTAGGTCATCGTCCCGGAAGGCCAAAGAGTCTATACCACTTGTTCCGGGGTATCTGCAGAACGCAGAGCGGTGAACGAAGGTGTGGGCTCGAATGGGTCTAACTACAATATCAAAATTTGAATTAAAACTATAAAAGGTTATATTTTTTTAGAATATCAAAATTAAAATTTTTTCACTGAGAGATCATAACAACATGACAGGTACAATTGGCAATCTTGAAACAAGACTTAGAAAAATACAAGCTGAGTTAATTTTACAGCTTTAGGGCTTCAAGCCCTTAGTTCACAAATTCTTAGATACCGAATCCAGTTTACAAAATTCACGAAATCTCAATGGTTAGACAGGGACGAAAATATCCTGATTTAAGACTACTTGCTCCAGAAGTTACAATATTTAGCCTTCCAGAGGCATCCCTCACTATTACAAAACTTCTAAAAGAGCTTACATGCTCTCGATTTCTTACAGCCCTCTCAAGGCAACATTACATCAAAATCTTACATTCTCTGGCCTCTCAAGGCACTATTTACAAATGGAAATAGCTTTACACAGGGGTATCTAGAACCCAGCCTACTGGGCTTTTGCGGAAAAAAGAACAGGTTAAATAAATGGCCCTAACACAAACTGAATGGAGGCGTACACTTGCGCTTCTAGATAATGAAATATTAAAACCACGACAGGGCTCTGAGCCCAATGAAACAGGGGCTAGTCCCAAGCTACTGAGGTGACTCGCATGGAAATAAATTTAATACATTACAGTGTGAAAACAGTTAAGCCCGCCTGGTGGCCATGATCGTTAAGGCGCTGAAGTCTAAACGGTCTGACACCGAGGTTAGCCAGTTCGAGTCCCGTTGGTCGAAAAAAATTTCACCATCAAAATGTTGGCCGGCCGGGTAGGGGAGGTGGTGGTATAAAATTGCTAATCACTTGATTGCGTGCCAAAAGCCTGGATTAAATTCCAAACCTCTCCGCAGTGCTCATATGGAGTGAGGGCATATGACGCTGTTGATGGTGATTCATCCGTCGGATGGGGACGTTCAGCCTTGAGCAGAGCCTTGGTGCTATTCAAGAGGAGTAGGCTATGTGCCAGCACCGGGTTTCACCCTCTCCCTAACATCATATATCACGTCATTCATTTCATCTCATCCCATCTCATTAACTCATCTGATGAGGTCCACGTCAGGAAGGGCATCCGGTCATAAAAATCCGCCAAGACAGATTCACCTCACCTCATACCCGACCCCGTAGGGAAACGGCACAATGGTTGGACAAACAAACAAACAGTGTGAAAACAGTTACGAAATCGTAGTCACCTCAAACCAAGATGAAGGGGAGCTCGAGAGGTTAACTCACTCTCTATCCCCGATTTACAGTTAAAGACTTTATTAAGTTTTACATTAGCCGAAAGAAAATTTACATTTAAGAAAAGTTTTGTTACATAGTTAAAAATTCGGACCTTCCCTTCGGATAAGTCTGCGGAGGTAGCTACAAAAAGAGACTTTATGTGGCCATTACCTGGCTGATGTACTGCCTGCCAAAGAATGAGGCATCTCGCCTCCTGCCTTAACACACACACACTCAGAAGGACGACGATCAAATGAGACAAGGAAACTTGAAAAGCATCAACTTATATACCCTCAGGGAAGGTTCGAGACGATTCTGGGCTAATCCCTACACACCCTCTCATGTTTATTGGCTGAACCCAAAAGTAACACTCAAAACCGAAAAAGAAGCCTGTGATGGGCTGAAAATTAATTACAGAAAATTTTCATTGGCCAGATTCAAAACTGGAGGAATGATACAGAAGTGTTGCAAACCTAGAATTACACAAAGAAAACAAATGAAAGTGGAGAATGGCCACCAGGGAATTGACAACAGCAGAAATCAGAGGGGAAGATAGTACATATCGCGTAATACATCCATCAGTGCAGAAGGCCTTAAATCTATTGTTACCATAATTTAAAAAAATTATTATAACCTTCGAACCCTGCCAAATTTTAATGGGTAAAGTAAATACCAATTAAATTACACAGGTTTGCCCTGAGAGAGGTGAACCCTAAAGATCCTCTCTGTGGCTATATTACTGACCAATAAGGTAACTGGTGTTAGAAAATCAAGAATGAAACACGGCCATTGGAATCTGGGGGCAAGCTTGCCCGCAAGGACGAAATTTCTTACCATGACTTGGTCCCGACTTTTAAATTGGCGGGCCTCCGTCCACGATCATATCTTTCCATAACCATTTCATGGGAATCCTTAAGATTATGTTTAGCTTTCTACAATAGATCTCTAAGATTATCAGGATCTATTGTCTCTGGTAATGTGTATGATTAAATGTCCAAACGTTAGAGAACGACGTGTTAGGAACAAATTTAAACATTAGATAAGCTGGAAAATCTTATGGGACTCATGAACCGCCGAATTTAAAGCAAAGGCCAACCAATGCAGGACGTATCCCACCTGAAATGATCTTCATGATGAAACACAATTAGAGCAGATCTAAGATTTCGATTGACCCGCTCAGCCAGAGATGGTTGAGTGTAATAAGCTGAAGTAGTTACATGTGATATAGACAGGTCGAAACAGAATTTACGGAACAAGTTGGACGTAAATGCTTTGTCATTATCAGAAACTATATATTGACAAGGACCAAAAGAAGCAAAAATAGTATTCAAACAAGAAATAGTAGACTGAGCGGTAGCCAACTTAGTCGGGAATAACCAGGAAAATCTAGTGAAACCATCTACACACACCAGAATAAATTTATTTGCGTTCCCCTTAGATTGTGTGAAAGGTCAGACGTAGTCTATATATAAACGTTCCATGGGGCGAGACGCTTGATGAGATGACAATAGACCTAGCTTAGTGGATATGGTGGGCTTACTGGGCAAGTAAGATTTACAGGTCTTTACCAATTCTCGAATTTCGCCGTCCATCCCTTTCCAAATGAACAATTCTCGGATTTTTCCCCGAGTTTTGAAGGTGCCTAAATGCCCCCCTAATGGGGTCTCATGATAGTACCTGAAAATCATAGGCACAAGCACAGCTGGAGCCACCACTTTCATTTTTTGATCATGCCTCGACGGGCAACACAAAACCCCTTTTCTCTATACATAAGGGACGACATGTTCCCCAGAAGCAAGGGTTTCCATAATAGGAGCCAGCACTGGATCTTCACGTTGGCATTTTTCAATATCCCGAAAAAACTTGGGGACATCAGTTAGAATGACGTTAATGCACGAAGGAATGGGCGTAGGAAGAGAAGAACTATCTTCCTGTTCGGTGGTCTCCACATCGTGAAAAAACATACGGCTCCATCCGCAACTACATTTTCAGATCCTCGAATATGCCTCACATCAAATAGGAAGGCCAAAATCCTGATGGCCCAGCGGGGTATGCGGCCAGTACGACACGGCTATAGATAATAACCAACTTAAGGCTTGGTTATCTGTTTCTAAATCGAATTTGACGTGTTTCAGATAGAGGCGGAACTTCTCTAAAGCAAACAAAACTGTCAAACCCTCGAGTTCATAGGTGGAATATTTGGCCTCTTGAGCCCATTATGTCCTAGAAGCATAGGCGATAGGTCGCCTTCCGAGTTCTGTTTCCTGAGGAAGGACAGCAGCTACCGCCGATAATGAGGCGTCTGTTTGGGAAATTAATTTCTTTGAGAAATCAGGCGTTGGTAGAAGAGGGGCGTTACAAAGAGCTAATTTCAGATCTTCGAAAGAGGCTTGTTGAGACGGCCCCCATTCGAATTTGACACCTTTCCTACGTAATAAGTTCAAAGGTGCCTATAAACCTGGCAATACTTTGATGTCCTTAGGGGGTTTGAAATCACGGATTGCCTTTGTTCTAGAATGATCAATGGAAACACAACCGGGCTATAAAATGTGCCCTAGGAATGGGATGGTTTAGCAAAGGCTACCTTGGAAAATTTGACAGTCAACCCAGCTTTACGAAGGCGATTGAGTACGTCCTTTAGATGATCTAGGTGGTCTTCAAAGTTCTCAGAAAATACAACAACGCCATCATCAAGATAGTGACACAAGTATTCAAATTTGATGTCGGAGAAGACCCTCTCTAGCAGTCTAGTGAGAACAGCTGTCCCCGTCGGGAGCACGAAAGGCACTCGGTTGTACTCATACACGTTGCAATCCGTGGAAAAAGCAGTTAGATGTTTCGATTCTTCAGCAAGAGGGATCTGGTTGTACGCCTGATTAAGGTCTAGGATGGTAAAGAACTTGGCTTTCCGAAACCATGAAAAACAAGAGTGATGATCAGGAAGGGGCACTGATTGTAACACCACCTTATTATTTAAAGCCCTATAATCAATCACAGGCCTGAAGCCACCTTGGGGTTTCGGCACCAGAAGAATGGGCGATGAATACGCCGACTTAGAAGGTCGAATAATGCCATCTTTTAGCATTTGATCGATGATCTCTTTAAGAGCCTTCATTTTAGGTGGGGACAGTCAATAAGGCGGAAATCTAACTGGAATCGAATCCGTAACATCAATCTTGTATTCGATAAGGTTAGTAACACCAAGAGTATCAGAAAATACATCAGGAAACGACTGACACAATTTGCGAATACTCTCAGCCTGCTCCACAAGTAGATGTGTAAGGTCTAACAACATCTCATCCTGGGTAGGCGATACAGATGAACATGACACTAAAGGAATTTTACAATTACTAGCAAATTTGAAGGTGCATGACTTGCTCTGAATGTCGAGCACCAGACCAGTAGAAGCCGTGATATCAGCCCCCAATATTACAGGGCAAGACAAGTGTTTAGCCACAAATAATTTTATTTTCCAGGTGAATTTAGAAAAACGAATTTTATCAAGGATGAAACCCGAAATTTCTAAAGGAGAAGAGTTAGCCGAAAAACATTGGACAGGAGACGAACAATAGTCAGGAAACTTACAAACAGTCTTTAATTTTACCATTCAGCCGAAATTATAGAACACACACTCCCTGAGTCCAATAGAGCAGTGACGGGTTCACTATGCACTTCAATTTTAAGAAATGGTACTAGTGCGGGAGTCTCCGCCGCAATTCTGAGGCATTCCTTAGGGCCCTCAAACGATAGATTAGAAGCACCTTTACCCTTACCAGAGCGTTCGCTGGGTTTAACAAGGGCTGAGCCTTGGGAAGGTGAACGTACTGACTCAGCCAATGACACTAGTCACTTGGAGTTCGCGGAAGTTGCACTAGAAGTTGAGCAGGAGTGGGCACTATTGACATTAGCGGCAATTCTTGGCGAGGTGAGTAAACGAATAACGTTTGAAACATCCTTGAGATGACCATGCTCCATTCTTTGTCTCACCCGATTTTATCAATGGGCACTTGATACGCAGATGTTCCGTTGACTCACAAGCATAGCATTTGTGGGTGGTGAAAGTTCGGCGAAGTGGAGGCCGGAAACTATTAGAAGATGGAGGGGGATCCTTCGCAACTCTTAAGGTGTCGGCATATCTTAATCCTTCTGCTGACACCGCCATGGCCTCTAATTCTGCAAAAGTTTGGGGATGAGACGCGAAACACAAGTAAATCCTATAAGGTGGAGAGATACCTTCCACAATAGTTTGCACTATTTGGTCTTCCGGAAAGTGGAGTGCGAACACCCTAGTGTAGAATTTAATGTCTTGGATGAAATCGGCAAGGTTCTCATCTAATAGCTGTTCTCTGAAATAAAACTGTATTAAAGATGACATTGCCCTAGCCTTAATGAAATTTGCCAAATGGTGGGCGTGGAAGTCTTCTATGGATGAGCGATCAGCAATGGCCTTAACTATTTTGTCCGAGAGGACGCCTTCGGAACATGGATACATGATTTGAATAATTTGAGAATGAGAGAGGGAAAAGACTAAAGCGTGATCTTGAAATTCAACTAAGAACCTGAGAAATGAAATGACATCAACAGTGGAGTTTACTGAAAATTTAGAAATTCCCCTAAGCAACATAGCCAATGGATGAGGCAAACTACTGAAACCGGGTGACATAATTGGTGACGGCACAAAGTGTTGAGGGGTCTCTAACACAGCATTGTGCAAAAGAAAGGAGGAATTTGTTTAGGGTAACCGGACTCAGTATACAATGGGACAGAAGTTTGTTGAGTGGCGACAGATTTTCTTCTTTCTACAACTTTGGCAGAATCCTCCTCAGTAGGCAAGTTTACTAAAGGGACTTGGTCCGTTTAGGGAGCAGCTGCCCCAGTCAACAATTGACTAACTCTATTAGACATTTCTGATAGATGGTCAACTAAATTACTAGCCTCCTTAGCATGGTCAGCTTTCAACTTTAGAGACAATAGGTCCCTAGCCTTATTATAAAAATGGAACAATCTAGCCTGTACTCTTTTAAGTTGGTCAGCATATGGATCGTCTAATTCGGTGGTGTTGTCAGTAATGGTGGATAGAGACTCATCAATTTCCTTTTCCCCCAAAATTGGGATAAAATTGGAACTTCTAACGACACTTTAAGTTTGGCAGTATCTGCCAAAACAGTGACTCCAGATTGGACCTATCTGATGAGTAACTCGTAAATTAATTCCTCCTTGAGTAAGTACCCGGGAGCGAGGACTTCGCGAGGGCCAGACATGTTTCAGAAAGTTAATAATTTGGAAAAAATCCCAGCAACCGAGGAAATTCTTAGAGTTCGGCGCGGATTCGGTTTTACCCGTCAAAATTGGCTTAATTTATACCCATGCAACCACGCTCTGCTACCACTTGTTCCGGGGTATCTGTGGAACGCAGAGAGGTGAAAGAAGTTTTGGGCTTGAAAGGGTTTAACTACAATATCAAAATTTTAATTAAAATTTTAAAAGGTTATATTTCTCTTAGAATATCAAACTTAACAATTTTTTCACTGAAAAAGTGAAATGGCGTATGGCTTTTAGTGCCGGGAGTGTACGAAGACATGTTCGGCTCGCCAGGTGCAGGTCTTTTGATTTGACTTCCGTAGGCGACCTGCGCGTCATGATGAGGATGAAATGATGATGAAGACAACACACACACCCAGCCCCCGTGTCAGCAAAATTAACCACTGATGGTTAAAATACCCCGACCCTGTCAGGAATCGAACCCGGGACCCTGTGACCAAAGGCCAGCACCCTAACCATTTAACCATGGAGCCGGACAATTTTTTCACTGAGTGAACATAACAACATGACAGGTACAATTAGCAATCTTGAAAAAGGACTTGGAAAAATCCAAGCTGAATGAATTTTACAGCTTCAGGGCTTCAAGCCCTTAGTTTACAAATTCTTAGATACCGAATCCAGTTTACAAAATTTACGAAATCTCAATGGTTAGACAGGGACGGAAATATACTGATTTAAGAGCACTTGCTCCAGAAGTTACAATATTTAGCCTTCCAGAGGCACCCCTCACTATTACAAAACTTCGAAAAGAGCTTACTTGCTCTCGATTTCTTACAGCTATATGCTAAATTGTTCAAAATAGCATATGTTTCATGACTCCAGATTGTAATAAAAGCAAGAATATTACATATTGGTGACCCTGACGAGATCAGGAGAAAATATTCTATGGCTAACAACGAAATCATGCCTGAAGACCGACCAGAAACAAATACTGTTAGAGTAAAAATTCTACTTTTTTTATGGATAGAGAAACCAAGTAGAGGTACAGTTTAGTATTTGTAAAATTAAGACATAATAAACAATATCTAACCATTTAGGCCCGGTTTTATCAGAGTGGGTAAAATATCCTTAAACCTGGGTTTCTCAACATAGTGGTAATATTTTATCTCATTCTTACGAATCACGCGTTTCGGCAGAGAGTTACCTAACACCGTATTAACTTTCGCCGGTAACAGCTGGCGTACGATCAAGGAGGCATTGACTAAAACTCAGAGATTATGAACGCACTTGTTGCGTCGTTCTTTTGTTTATTTCTTGTGCGGTATTTCGTTTCCTCTCTCAGTTCCGTGGTATGGTAGATGTTATTCTTTCGTGATCGTGATAAAACTGATTGCAGTGATCAGAAAGCTGAATTAGTTCAGAAGGAGAAATAGGGGCACGAAATTTTCTGCTTTAGAAAATAATTATTGAATTAGCCATCAAGCACCAAAGCATAATAGAATGCAAGAAGACCGACCATGGGCATCGCTATAATACTTCGATCTATCAACATTGATCTGCATTTAGGGCACTCGCTCAGGTGGCAGATACCTTATATGTTCTTTTCCTAGTCTTTTCTTAAAAAAAATTGTAAAGAGTTTGGAAAATGATTGAACGTCTCCCTTGGTAAATTATTCCACTCCCTATCTCCCCTTCCTATAAACGAAAATTTCCCTCAAATTGTTCTCTTGAATTCAAACTTTATCTCCATACTCTGATCTTTCCTACTTTTATACACACCATTCAGACTTATTCATCTATTAATGTCATTCCACGGCATCTCTCCACTCTTCCCCTGTGGGTGGGTGCGGTAGAATACGACCCACGGTACCACTGCCTGTCGTAAGAGGCGGCTAAAAGAGGCCCAACGGGCTCTTAACTTGGGAGCTTGGGTTGGCGATCACGGGACCCTTAGTTGAGTCCTGGAATTGCTTCCCCTTACTTATGCCAGACTTCTCACTTTCATCTCCCCTATCTGACCTTCCTTGGTCAACTCTTGTTCTTTTCGACGCAGACGCTGTTAGGTATCGAGGCCTTTCATGCCCCTTGTCTTCCTTTGGCCGATACCTTCACTTTCTAAGTGTCGGATACCTTCCAATATTTCTTTCTGATTAGTGTTATATAGAGGACTAGCTGATGGACCCGTGCTTCGGTACGGAATTCTACATTTTATACGGAATTCTAGTGTACACGTTGTGAGCAAGATTGTATTAAATTGCATAGCACTTAACGTTACTCTAGAAACGCGACGGGAAAATCACCAAACATATTTTCTCATACCAAGACTGAGTTAGGGAAATTTCACTGTAATGGTAGACCCGCTTGCATACCACCCGTCACTATCTGGTTGGGGTGTTTTCATTATAATGGTAGACACTCACTCTCCACCTGCCTTTGTACATCCTCAGAAAGACTGTCTTAGTGGTTTTGCCAAGTGAAATGAAAATACATTACAATGACATCAGTATGAATGGCGCGATTAAAAGCAATGCTTTAATATGAAATACTCGATCAAATGAAACACCACCCATTTTTTCACTTTTAACGAACAGGACTACACTTCCGATCTAACAGTGCAAAGTTCCAGAGCTGGAATGACCAAGCCGCAGACAGCCGTGATTCGTGAACACTCTTCGTCTTTTTTACGGCGGGGAGAGGGTCGGATAATGGAGACTCCCAGGCCAAAAACTATGCCCTTTTCCTAATTTGTTTTCTGGGAGTACCCGATGAGTCGGAAAATATCAGTTCACTACGCTGGAGGCGGAAAAATCTATCTGAGTTGGAAGCAAATTTTTTCTCCGAGCCAGAGGAGAAACTCCCTCTTCACTGATAATTTGGAATAAAATGAATGTAAAATTTAATAAAAGTGAAGAGGAAGAAGCTTTCCTTATGAAACGGCTCTTTTCAGGGTTGGAATAGGCCTAAATTGTTATTCTAGACCAGGCCATACTGTTACTACTACTACTAAGTCAGCCTCTGCCTTAAGTATGCACACTGCTCACTCAAAACAGCGCGTCAGAGTAGGGATCGAATAACTGGAATACTATGAAGAACCAGTGTGTTACGTACCAGCAGTATCAGAAAATGTATGAACCAGAGGAATGACATGCTAAAGAAGAAAGTTTTCTAACTCCTCGGCTATTCTCGACAAATTTCAGTCAGGCTATTATACTCGGTACGCAGCAGTAATCCCATCTCGGAGTTGTAGGCCTTCAAATTTATTTTTCTTCCAACTTTGAAAAACCACTCGTCATATTCGGTACAGTAAAACCGGGTAAAACGTAAATGATCGGAAATTGTATTCTTTGTAACTTTTGTTATGTACTACTTTTCGATAGGACCAAAAACATAAGTATTTAAAAATCAAATTTTATGCACCTTCCCCTAAACTACAGTTTCATTCAGGGTGAATACAATTGTTTATAGCTTAGACTGTAGCTTCTTGTTCCCCGACTTTATATACCGATTTTCATCAAATTCTGTTAACCCATTTTCTCGTGGCACGGCGTCGATATGGACTTAGCAACAAAATAACAAATTCATGAATATCTGTCTTATCATAGCCGGTACGCTAACATTGCATGACACAAATGGTCGGAAATTTAATTCTATATAACTTTGGTTATGTAGTCTTTATCGATACGACCGCTAATAATATAAATATTTGAGAATTAAATTTTAGGCCTTCCCCTAATATACCATTTTATTCAGCGCGAATAGAATTATGTATATACTGTATGTATATCTCAGAAAGTGGCTCATTCTCCGACTTTGTATACCAGTTTTCATTGCGATAGGGCCACTAATGACGTAAATATTTAAGAATTAAATTTTAGGTTTCCCCTAAACTACCGTTTCACTCAGGGTGAATACAATTATTTATATCCTAGATTGTAGAGACTTATTTCCCGACTTTGCATACCAATTTTTATTAAGATAGGACCACTAATAGCATAAATATTTGAAAATTAAATTTTTGGCCTTCCCCTAAACTACCATTTCTATCGGCGTGAATGAAATTATTTATTGCATAGATTGTAGCGACTTATTTTCCGACTTTGTGTACCGATTTTCATTAAATTTTCTTTTGCCGTTTTCTAGTGATGCGTGTACATACATACAGACAGACAGAAATTACGGAAAAGTAAGAAGTGCATTTCCTGGTTGCTGTGGACATGATCGCTCCAGAAATACCATTCTTTTCAAAATCTGAGCAATGTACAGACAAAACTCTTATTTTTTATATATAGATGGTTGCCTAGTTGTACTTCCTCGTAAAACAATAATCACCACTACCACACTCTCCACTGAGAGCTCGGAATATACCACTTAGTCGAGCAGCTCGTCTCCTTTCACGCAGCCGAAAGTTTGCAACATTTCTTGTAACGCTACTCTTTTGCCGCAAATCGCCCAGAACATCGAGCTGCTTTTCTTTAGTTTTTCTTCAGTTCTGGAATCAAGTAATCCTTCTTGAAAGTCACCTTTGGAGTAAATTAAATATCATTTCTTGTACATTGGATAAAACCAGATGGCTCTGTCCCGTGTGTCAGAAAGTGTAAAAATGTTAGGATTACAAGTTAGTTACTTGATAAACTTCATGAGATCCGTAGGTTCCTTCCTACCGTCGTCAACTGAAATACACTACACAAACTTGAGATTTCCAACACGATTATCTTATCGGAGCAAAGAAGGACAACAGACTTATTCAATGGACTGAGAGCGATTAAAAAAATTAACATGTAATCGCAAATGCAACATTGTTATTTTACCCTAACCCCCACCTACCTCTAGTACGGTACGTAGCTATTGACACTGTACTCCAGTAATTGGAAAACGGCAGATAGAGGTCGATTGCATTCTCTGACAAAAGGTGTAACGCTCCAGTACCAACGACCGAGAATTGTTGACAATTTACCCTTTTCTAAAGAAACTACTCGAGGGTACACTGTTATCTTCGCTGACCAAAAGTCGCTCACTTTTGCTTTCAGGCATAGCAACGAAAAGGCATCTCTTAGGCAGATGAGACAACTGCATTACTTCTCACTATTTTCAACAGTTGTCCCTCATCTCAGTGGTCCAGACAACAATGTTACCAACGCACTATCTAGAGCTGTTCAAGTATCAATAATGAACTGTGATGGAACAACTAACAGCCAGTGTTGTCAGATTGAGTGAAATTTCCCCTGGACGAGGGCAATATCGCTAAAATTAAGGAAATGTGGAGAATAATGGAAAAAATCGTAAAATATATAAAATTCTTGGGGTATTTTAACGTCACTACGTCCTACTATAAAAGTATCTTATGAAGGAATCTTAAATGTTATATAATTTATTACTTGTTTAGACAAAACGTATTGGCCTGTTAATATTTGGATTTACTTTGTATTTGGAAGGAAGTGTAGACGGTAAGAACGGTAGGGGTTAGACCAAGGTATGAATATGATAAGCAGATTAGAGCAGATGTAGGATGCAATAGTTCTGTAGAAATGAAAAGGTTAGCACAGAATAGGGTGGCATGGAGAGCTGCATCAAACCAGTCTATGGAATGATGACTCAAACAACAACATTTGGATGAGCCCTTATTTATGTTCAAACCCAACAAGTTTGCGCGATAATGTGGCCCGTCCCTCAACAATCCGCTGTTGTGCTCCGTTATCGTTGTTATCACATGAGTACGTTTCGCACGTTCGGCGGGACTGTAGCGAGCTCGTTGTGATCGAAACCGACTTTCAACCTATTAGGTCGTGTTACGTACATTTACTACGTGTTGAAGAGATGTTAGGTACAGAACAAAAATGGCCAACCGGACACCAGTGGGTTTGTACAGAACATCTCTTCAACACGTACAAAATGTACGTAACACGACTAATAGGTTGAAAGTTGGTTTCGGTTACAATGCGGTCGTGAAAATTCAATACTCGTTGTGATGTTTATTCTAAATAGAACTAGTTCAAAATGGGTGCAGTTTTTCCATTAGTGTGATAATGAATTAATGAAGGAAAAGGCGGTACTTCTAAGAAGAAACGTAAGGTGAGGGGCGAGTTATCTTCAGAAGAAGTGGGGAAATCGAGGAGGGAGGAAAAATATGTTGCAAGAGGAGTGGGTTAGTGATGAAGCGAATGCCCAGAGTCGGAAATAATTACATGTTTATATGTAACGTGAATAATAATAATAATAATACGTTTATTGCAGCCAGTGGCCACAGAGAAACTTACACACTGTACATAAGTAGATGTTACAATTTCATTTGTATAATTGACAGTCTGCGCGGTATTAATTCTCTTCCGAGCAGAGTTTCGTAAGCGGTATACGCCTGATCTCACAAATTTGCACGTGGTATCGATCGCATGACTTACCACACAAGGAACAACTTCAGTCTTCACATGGTTCATGGAATCGATCGGTGCAACAGACTTTCAAATGGAAGCCAGGGATCGCGAAACTTGTTACAAGGTGCCTCAGCTCGTAGTTCGCTTCCTTCCAGTCATTTGTCAACAACGTGAATTATGATGTAACAAAAGTAGACATAGTAAACAAGTGAAACCGTCTTCTGCTACAACGTCAATCATCGTATTTCTATCAAAAAGTAAAAAAAAAAAAAAAAAAAAAAAAAAAAAAAAAAAAAAAAAAAAAATTAAAAGTGTTCTGAAAATGTTAAAGAAGCTGAAAATAAATTATCCGCATTCTTTTCTGATCACAGCGTTGCGTTTCAGCTTGTTGACCATCTTGTTCCCCTAATTAAAAAGGTTTTCATTGGTTTGTCGTATAGCTATCGTTTATATGAAAGTATTGTACCTATTGGAACCATTAGGAATATGAAATATTAGACTTGTGGGGGAAAATCCGGTAGACAAGGGACATTTCAGCAATGTGGCGGGAATTTCTACTCGAAGTATCTGACAAGACTGGTAACAGCCAGCTCCATGAACAAGAATTGCAGCATCTTCGTAATGACAAGTCGTTATATTTCAAGCAACATCAAGAGAAACGTTTTGTGTAAAAATTCCACTGCAAACATCAGACCTGATTTTCGCAGTTCATTACGTCGCCGAATACGCTTACATTTTCGTGACTTGGCCCATTCTCAGTAGAGCTGCAGACTAGTAGCTTTATTTCGTCTAGCATTAGAAGTGGTGCACGGCAATGGACTAGATCCTCTATCAGCCGTCAGAAAAACAAGACCACTAGACATACAAAATCGCAATATGAAGAGCTTCAGTATTGCACACAATGATCTCATTGAAACACTGCCACCCTGTCATATAACCTGTACTTGCATTTTTGATGATACAACAGCTGAAAAAGTGTCAAAAGCTTTCTAGAATCAGTTGATTGCTAGATTCGGCGTCCCATTACGTGTATCACTGACCGAGGAGCACAGATCTGCTCACAATTTTTCCATCTGTGGGTAAGGGCGGTAGAATAATACCCGCGGTATCCACCACCAGCTGACTAAAAGCGGCCCCAGAGGCTCTTAAATGGGGAGCGTAGATTGGCGCCTACGGGGTCCTTAACTGATCCAGGCATTGTTTCCAATTACTTGTACCAGGCTCTTGACCTTCATCTACCCTATCCGACCTTGCTTAGTTGTACTTCCTCTTTAAACAGTAATCACCAACACCACCATCTGGCGTTGCTTCCACGTACTTGTGTCTGGCTCCTCGCTTTCGTCTATTCTATCCGACCTCACTCGGCCAACTCTTGTTCTTTTCCTCTCCCGACGGTATTAGGCTTGTGAAGAGGTGGACCACTTCCATTTCCCCTCATATTAGCGTTAACAAAGGATGATAAAGCAAATAGACTTCCTCTTAAGACAACCACCACCACCACCCTTGTATTTGTTTGGCGGATAAATTCATTTTTCGAAGAGTTGGTCTTTTCTGGCCAAACGTCACAGGAAGGGGTAGGACAGGCTAGGTGCGATGGGACGTCAGTTAGTTGCGGGGACTGAGGGGATAGATGGACAAGTCTTCGTATCGTAGTTCCCACAGCTAACGAGGGACAGGGAACTCCAAGTTCTCCGGAAGACTCCGAACAGACGATTGGTCCATGCACGGCGGTGTCACGTGTATGCTGTTGCATGTGTAAGAATGTTATAGATGAGAAATTTATTTGTATATTTCAGTAGTGTTACTGTTCTCAGAATAATGTTGGTTTATTTGAAGTTTCACTGTGTTATGTTTGCTTTACGTCGCACCGACACAGATAGGTCTTATGGCAACGATCGGATAGGAACTGTCTAGGAATGGGAAGGAAGCGGCCGTGGTCTTAATTGAGGTACAGCGCAGCATTTCCCTGGTGTGGAAATAGGAGACCACGGAAAAACCATCTCCAGAGCCGCCGACAGTAGGGTTGGAACCCACTATCTTCCCATCACTGGATACTGGCCGCACTTAAGCTACTGCAGCCATCGAGATCGTTGAAGTTTCAGTGTATACCGTGACTGACAGTGTGGGATTTCTTTTGTAAAAGGGATGAACCGTATAAAACGGGAAACGGCACTGAATAAACCATTCTTGCAACTGAAGTATGCAGCCAAATTGCTCAGAGTTTACATTGCTCAGCCTATCCCACATTTTCCCCGGAATTGACCTCCGAGTACTCTTAATTCCCCTGGCTTGGGGACTGGGATTTATGACGTCTTCGCAATTCATTTCATTCTTATTACGTCACGACCAAAGATATGCATTATTACTAGCATCATTATAATTATTAAATTAAATTGTAAATTACCGGGCGAGTTAGCCGTGCGGTTAGAGGCGCGCAGCTGTGAGCTTGCATCCGTGAGACAGTGGTTGGAACCCCACTGTCGGCAGCCTTGAAGATGGTTTTCCCAGGTTTCACATTTCACACCAGGCAAATGCTGGGGCTGTACCTTAATTAAGGCCACGGCCGCTTCCTTGCAATTCCTAGGCCTTTCCTATCCCATCGTCGCCATAAGACCTATCTGTGTCGGTGCGACGTAAAGCAACTAGAAAAAGAGAATGTAAATTGTTACAGCATTACCAACGGTTGTACCCGCCGTTCATTGGTTTATTATCCTCCTCAGTACATCAATTGTGGTGTCCGTCCCCTTCCAAAGAACCATGCGTTCCTCATCGTATATATTTTCTGACATTATACTTCTGAGTTAATTATATAGATAAGAAAGGGCTAGTACAGGGTTTTTATTTATGCTTGGCAAGGACTTTCTCGCTCGACCTTGGCCGCCGACGACAGGCCGCTACCGGACGCTGGCACGTGCGGCTTTCAGCTGAGAGGTGAGCTCCGAGATAGCAGGGTGTTCAATGAAGCTACTGCGTACTTTTATCGTATTGTATAGTGTTTTATTGTGATCGTGTAAAGTGCTGTAATGTATGTGAAATATTACTTACATGAACGTGTATATCTTTATTTATTTATTTGGGAAACCAAAACAGCGAGAAGCCGAATTACAGAGTTCCGCAATGAAAACCATATTTACAATAGAGTAGCACAAGGCAAACAAAAATAATAAGTGGAGGAACAATGACGAAAAAACATCTAACGATAAAAATAGAGGAAAAATTAAAAACTAACAAAATAACTGTAGAGACACGACAAATAACAACAAAAAATAAAGGCTAAAGAAACATTAGTTGCAGACAATCGTGCGCTAGAACAAGACAAAAGTTTCGAGCGAAATTTCGAGGGAGACCCATTCCTATCAGTCGGACAATAAAACAAGTGGCCAAGAGATTCAAACGTACAGGTTCAGTAAACAATAAAAATAGACGTAAAGGACGTTATCTCCTTACTGAAGCGTGTTTGGTACGAGGGTCATAAGTAAAAATCTGTGGCCCCCTCGTAGCCCAGATTTAACGGCATGTGATTTTTATTTGTGGGGAATGTTAAAAAATGTAGTTTGTGGGAACAACCCTCACACACTAAACTTAATGTCAATATAAGAGCTGCAATTGCATCCTTCAGTGCTGAAGAACTTGGTAGAGTAACCGAAAACTTCATTAGGAGCTGCCGATTATGTTTGACAGCGCATTGGGAACATTTTCTGCATAAACTGTAAAAATGGTGAATAAAATGCATGATAAATACATGATAATGCGTGATAATTCATGATAATGATTTTGGGCACCTTATTCTGCCGTACACACACAGGCGCGGTCACTGGCGGCCAAGGTCGAGCAAGAAAGTCCTTGCCAAGCATAAATAAAGACCCTGTATATCCCTCCCGGCTACTTCTACATCCTTGTAAGAAGGCACCAGGACTGCTGTTGTAGTAGTAATAAAATTTCATTTTTATAGGTATATCTACTAAAATCAAATGCAATCATGTAGGGTTAGTGTTCTCTTTTTTAGTCTGGAATCGAACCCGTCATCATGAATCGGACACAACCACCGATCTACCAAGGAAACTAATAAACCAGTAAATGATGTATACCACCGCAGGCAATGCTGTAAAATTCTTCACTTTAATTTGATGATGATAATAATAATAGACCTTAATAATAATAATAATAATAATAATAATAATAATAATAATAATAATAATAATGCATAGCCTCTGGAATGGCGAAGACGTCATAAACGCTCAATCCGTAAGTCAGAGGAATTAAGAGGACGAGGAGTTAGATCCCAAGAATTGAACCGGGACCATCGCACCAAAAAGGCAAGCTTTCTATCCATTTAGCCAAAACGCCACTATGCTACCATTTCCACTGCTCAGTGGCCTGTGAAACAGCCCTGAGAACACAGCAGGATATTCCGGTCGCTCAAAACGCTTAAGATTTGACGTTCACTAAACCAACTATCGAAGGGGGGAAGGGGGGTGTAACTTAATTCTAGTGTATATCATTTCGTGTGGCTATTTCTAGCCGAGTGCAGCCCTTGTAATGCAGACCCTCCGATGAGGGTGGGCGGCATCTGCCATATGTAGGTAACTGCGTGTTATTGTGGTGCAGGATAGTGTTATGTGTGGTGTGTGAGTTGCAAGGATGTTGGGGACAGCACAAACGCCCAGCCCCCGGGCCATTGGAACCGGCCGGGAATCGAACCCGGGACCCTCTGAACCGAAGGCCAGTACGCTGACCATTCAGCCAACGAGTCGGACAACTTAATTCTAGTGGCAGCCCACGTCTTGATCCCAGCATACGCCACTGCTAGAAACTGGTCCACTGAATCTCCCCGGTCTTTCCCACAAGACACTGCGTTTGAAGCACGACTCTTACAAGCCCCACATCTCTTCTTTGAAACATGACTCTTGAATCTCCTGACCCAGCTCACTTTAGCGAAGGAAATTGGGCAAGCGTGTCGGACGTCCACCCAGTAAAAGATAAACTCTTCCACAGGAAACGCACGCACTGCAGATTTAGGGGAATAACCTACCAAGAATAATGGTCTTTATTTTCTCTAGCACAACCACAAAAACCTGGAACTTAGACAAGAACTGCGCCACGTACTGTGTTTGTCATCATGATTTCCGGGTGGAACACAGTATGATAGAAGTTTGCTCTTGTAGGGAAACACAAAATAAGCGATATGTTCCCTCAAGAACTACACACTCTGTAACGTTCCAGACGTCACAGTGTAATTATGTTAATTTTATTATGTGTAATTAATTCAGGAATTTTACGTCATGATATTTATCTTCGTATGTAATTTTATTATAATTCATGTTTGATCATTTGCTCACTATCATTTCATTACTTTGTAACTACGACTTGTAAACGAGGGCTGAATATCCTAATATTAATTTAGATTCTTGCGACATTCGTTTAAATTTAACTTGCAGTAGATTTTCCTCTATCTTGCCACATCACCGAGGAAGAAGGAAGGACAAATTTAGACATCAAATTCTGGGAAAAGCGAGCACGTGTTCAAGCGTTGTAACCACAGCTACTGTATTTCGAGCTGAGTAATTCAAACTGATCACCGCCAATATTTTAAAAGGAGCGTCATGTTGCCATGGATACTGAGTGAAAGGGCTAATAGAAGAACAGTTGATATCATGGTTGGGACCCATCCACTTTAATATCTGGAGTGGGGAGAGACGTGTCACCTGATTGGACCACGTGTAGCGACCTGTAATTAGAGCCAGAAAAGCTTACTTAAGGGCGTGTTGGAGCTCTTGGCATCACTCTTCTATCTTGTATTTCGCTTTAGGTCTGATGACTTGTCTTATGGTTGTTATACCATAGTTTATCACTTCTACATTCATTACTTCGTTACCACGACGTGGTACTTAGGGATCTTTGAATGACGGGTGTATAGCCACTCTCATCAGGAAGTACGTACAGCTCGACTACTAGACCGGTTTGTACCAGTCTAAGACAATAGGTAGCATTAAACTAGCTAGAAATGAAACTACTTTACACATTTTCAGTCAAGTTGGAAGGAATGTTAATTCAGTATCCTCTCGACATAACCCAAGGAGGTTTTTCTAACTATGATTTAGGGCTCATCTCCAATATATGGTATAGAGCATAATAGGGAGTGTTAGTGTCAAAGCCATCTTCCAATTAGTGGTCGGTGCACTTAGCAAGGCAGGAATGGTACTTGGCGGCAGATGGAAAGACCTCAAAGACGACCGGCAGTTTTCCAGCTACAAGGACGGAGGCGTTCTCAGGACAAGCAGAAGAAGACTACATGGTGAGCAAGCGAGTTAAAAATATTGCAAGTTTTTCGTGAAGTAGAGTCATTCAAGTTTTTTTGTTAAATTCATTTCCTACTTTAAATTCAGTTCTCGTAAAACCGTCGTCATTTTTATTCAGCATAATAAATGTTCTCTTGGTTCATTTTAATCAGTCTGCCTTAATTAGCCTTTTGATTTCTAATTCTCCTGCTTAATGATTAGTGCACTATCACCCCATCCCTGTGATGAGAGTCCGTCCAAGCTTTATTATAAATTTTTGTTTTTAAGTCATCAACTTAAAGACTGGCGCCCTTAGCTTGCATAGTTGCATTTCTCGTTCAATTATTGTTCTCTAAGAGGGGTACGTCACAAGTCTACTTCCTACCATGTAATGAAGTAATACTCTCTCAGCCTCAAAACTTAGAATGACATGCAGCTCAGATAGGTAAATGGTTTACAGTTTTATTAGTCCACAAACTTAGGGACATTAATACCTATTTGGACCGCCTCTGTGGTGTAGTGGTTAGCGTGATTAGCTGCCACCCATCGCTAGCCATGTGGATGGGGCGGTATAATAACATCCACGGTATACCCTGCCTGTCGTAAGAGGTGACTAAATGGGGCCGCAGGATCTCTGAAGTTGGGAGCGTGGGTTGGCGACCACGGAGTCCTCAGGTAAATACTGGTATTGCTTCCACTTATTTGCGTCAAGCTCCTCACTTTCATTTATCCTATCCGACCTCCCTTGGTTAACTCTTGTTGTTTTCCGACCCCGACATTATTAGAGCACTCGAGGGAGTCTTTCATTTTCACGTCCTTCGCGACCCTTGCCTTTCTTTGGCCTGTACCTTCATTTTTCGAAAAGTCGGATCCCTTCGAGTTTTCCCTCTGATTAATGTTATATAGAGAAATGTTGCCTAGTTGTACTTCCTCTTATAACAATAATCACCACCAGCATTGCCATCTCCAGAAGCCCGGATTAGATTACCGGCTCTGCGATGAAATTCGAAAAGTGGTACGATGACTTGAACGGGGCTCAGCCTCGGGACATCGACTGAGTAGAGGGGGGTTTGATTCCCGGTTCAGCCATCCTCGAAGTGGTTTTCCGTGGTTTTCCACTTCTCCAGGTAAACGCTGGGATGGTACCTGAATTAAAGCTACTACCGCTTCCTTCCCTCTTCATTATCTATCCCTTCCAATCTTCCTATCCCCTCACAAGGCCCCTGTTCAACATAGCAGGTGAAGTATCTGTCATCCTGACCAGTGGTATCCCCCGACCTAAAGTCTCACGCTTCAGGACACTGCCCCTGGGACGGTAGAGGTAGGATCCCTCGCTGAGTCCGAGGGCCACAACTTACTCCTTATCCAAGTACTCTCGTCCCTTAACCAGTCCATGCCAAGCCGCCAGCTAATTATTAGCTTATCCCCCCCCCCGTTCACACACCGCCCTGCTCCAAGAAGTCAACTCCTCATCATACACCCTGTTACACCTGCACCCTCTCGGACTCCCCTAACTTCCTCCTATAATTATGCCCAAACTTCAAAATTAGTTATGAAGCAACATTGGGAATGGTCACTTATTGGATGGGTGACCATCCACCTGAGGTGGCCTCCCCCCTCTTCGTTGGACTCTAACCACAAAGTGCCAACGACCCCCCCCCACTAACCCCTGCCCTACTAAGGGCACCTCTGGCCCCACCTGGGGCCCAGGCCATATCCTGGTCAGTTCGATCCCCACACAACTATACCAGTTCACCTACAACCGTTATGTCCCTACTATCCGAATTATGAAATAGCACTCAAGGCCTGAAACATTGGTCGACGGGCTAAAATCACTCATTGGTCCTTCGGGACCTCTGAGAAGCTGGTCTGGAGTCCGAGGGAAAAACGAACCGTCGAGTGTAAACCGGTTAAGAAAGAAAGAGTAATTTATCATATGAATAATATTGCCATGTTAAATATTATTACAAGACCATGTCAGTCAATCATCTAGACTGCCGCCCTTGCAACTTCCGAAAGGCTGCTACCCCCCTTTTGATGAACCATGTGTTAGTCTGGTCTCTCGTGGTGGTGGTGATGATTGTATTAAGAGGAAGTACAACTAAGCAACCATCCTCTATATAACACTAATCAGAGGGAAAAATGGAGGGATCCGACACTGAAAAAATGAAGGTATTGGCCAAAGGAATACAACGACGACGAAACGCGTGAAAATTAAATACTTCCTAGGCCTCGTATGTTCTAATAAAGTCGGAGTCAGTAAAGAACAAGAGTTGACCAAGGGAGGTCTGATAGGATAGATGAAAGGCGAGGAACCTGGCACAAGTAAGAGGAAACAATGCCGGGACTCAGCTATGGGCTCCGCGGTCGCCAAGCCACGCTCTCAAATTCATAGTCCCCTGGGCCCCTTTTAATAACTTCTTACGTCAGTCTGGAATACCGTGGGTGTTTTTGTACTGTCCCGACCCACAGGGGGTAAGTTAGAGTTTAGTGTAGTTACCAGGCCTGGTAGGGTATATGAGGGGCGTGAACAACATCAGATGTTGAGTGATCACTGTGAAGGACACGGAGATGCCATGTACTCGTGTGAGGCCGGCTGCAATATCCAGATTTGTGGGGCATTCGGATCTGATAATCGCCTGATGTAGGATTGCGTGGTAACGAGAGGGCAGGCTTACAAATCGTCAAGGTTCCGGTCGACCATGTCTGACCACCACAACGGAAGATCGCCGCACTATGCACCAAGCACATCTTAACCCCTTTACATCTGCGCCTGCCATACGGCAGATATTAAACGTTGTTTTGGCATGGTATTAAAGCAAATCCAAATGGTATTGAAATGAGTCGGAAGTCACTGATTGAAAGGATGCTTGTGAAATTCAACATGGAAATTTGGAGAGATTCATCCACATCAATGAAAGAGAAGTAGACGAATCTGATCCAATTATACCAATCTCAAATATCTAGGCAAGATATTGATATGCGACATCCTTTCTTAATCGATGTTTAAACCACCAAATGTCTCTGTTGTGGACCAAAGATGGAAAAGCGTGAAAGTGCCGAAATGTGAAAAATGTGTCTTTTCGTAATGTCTCTTTGTTAGGTCATCAGCCTAGAGGCTGGTTGGATCCTCAAATAGCACCACCAAAGGTAATGTGGTTATAGGGAAACCACAAAAACCAATGGAAGTACCAAGATGAGGCGTACTCGGCAAGGCGAGGAGTGAGGTCGTTTTCCCGCACTGGGCCAGACTGTGCTATTGTATCACAACTAAAGTAGTATAATAAGCGGGTTCGGCGGCCACCTCCACCTCAGGCTCCCAGTGGCCACCTCCACCTCCACCTCAGCCAGAGGCCTCCCAGATGCCTCCTCCACCTCCACCTCAGCCAGAGGCCTCCCAGAGGTCTCCTCCACCTCCCGCGGGAAATTTGAATTTGTAAACAAAGCCACGTGCTTTTTGACAGCTGTCATCGACAACAACGCATCGCTAACCTCAGTACTGCCATCTTGACGGGCCTAAACCTCAGTAGTGCCAACTTAACCTAACTAGCGCGAGGTAAACAAAACCACGTGCTTTTTGACAGCCACGTGCTTTTTGACAGATTTGTAAACAAAGCCACGTGCTTTTTGACAGCTCTCATCAACAACAACGCATCGCAAAAATCAGTACTACCATCTTGACGGGCCTAAACCTCAGTAGTGCCAACTTAACCTAACTAGCATGAGGTAAACAAAGCCACGTGTTTTTTGACAGCCACGTGCTTTTTGACAGATTTGTAAACAAAGCCACGTGCTTTTTGACAGACAACAACGCATCGCTAACCTCAGTACTACCATCTTGACGGGCCTAAACCTCAGTAGTACCAACTTAACCTAACTAGCGCGAGATAAACAAAGCCACGTGCTTTTTGACAGCTGTCATCCGCCATCTTTAAACCACAAAGCACTGTGCTGCCCTCTTTATAGCAGTAGCTGCAAAATTCGTCACCTGTCATCCGCAGTGCTGCCATCTTGACGGGTCTAAACCTTAGTGCTACCAACTTAACCTAACTAGCGTGAGGTAAACAAAGCCACGTGTTTTTTGACAGCTGTCATCCGCCATCTTTAATCTATAGAGCACAGTGCTGCCCTCTTTAGCTATTTACCTTTGAAATGTGGTGGCGGATAATTTGAAAAATGCTTTTTGACAGCAGCCATCTTTGTACACCGTGCTGCCCTCTTTAGCTAGATACCTGTGGTGGCAGACAATTTCACGTGACAGCAGCCATCTTTAATCAAGAGAGCACCGTGCTGCCCTCTATGTGGTGGCGGCAATTTGAAAAATTCTACATTCTCTTGTTTGGAAACAAACCCATGCGCTTTTTTTGACAGCTGTCATCCGCCATCTTTAATCCAGAGAGCACCGTGCTGCCCTCTTTAGCTACTTACCTTTGAAATGTGGTGGCGGCAAATTCTACGTGCTCTTGTTTGGAAACAAAGCCATGTGCTTTCTTGACAGCTGACCTCCGCCATCTTTAATCTATAGAGCACAGTGCTGCCCTCTTTATCGTAGTAGATGTAAATTCGTCACAGCTGTCATCTGCAGTGCTGCCATCTTAACGGGCCTAAACCTTAGTGCTACCAACTTAACCTCACTAGCGTGAGATAAACAAATCCACGTGCTTTTTTGACAGCTGTCATCCACCATCTTTAATCTATAGAGCACAGTGCTGCCCTCTTTAGCTACTTACCTTTGAAATGTGGTGACGGATAATTTGGAAAATGCTTTTTGATAGCAGCCATCTTTGAGCACCGTGCTGCCCTCTTTAGCTAGATACTTGTGGTGGCAGGCAATTCCACGTGACAGCAGCCATCTTTAATCATGAGAGCACCGTGCTGCCCTCTACGTAGTGGCGGCAATTTGAAAAATTCTACATGCTCTTGTTTGGAAACAAACTCACGTGCTTTTTTCTGACAGCTGTCATCCGCCATCTTGCATCACAAACCTCTGTGCTGCGCTCTTTAGCTAGATACCTTTGAAATGTGGTGGCGGCAATTTGAAAAAAATCTATGTGCTCTTGTTTAGTAAACAAAGCCACGTGCTTTTTTTTGACAGCTGTCATCCACCATCTTTAATCAATAGAGCACTGTGCTGCTATCATGCGGGTAATTTCATCACCTGTCATCCACCATCTTTAATCTACAGAGCACCGTGCTGCTCTCTGTAGTAGCGGGCAATTTGAAAAGTTCTGTTAGCTGTCATCCGCCATCTTTGAGCACCGTGCTGCCATCTATGTGGTGGCGGCAAATTCCACGTGCTCTTGTTTAGTAAACAAACTCACGCGCTTTTTTGTCAGCTGTCATCCGCCATCTTACATCGCAAACCTCAGTGCTACACTCTTTAGTTGAAATATGGTGGCGGATAATTTAAAAAGAAAAATTCTACAGCAGCCATCTCTCGGCGCTAATTGCACAAGATGGTGGCTATACATTACTCCTTAAAGGTGCTTATGCAAGATGGCCGCTATACATAGACTCCCTTGGGATGCTTGCGCAAGATGGCGGTTATACATGGCTCCTTTTGAAATATGGTGGCGGATAATTTAAAAAGAAAAATTCTACATCAGCTATCTCTCGACGCTAATTGCACAAGATGGTGGCTATACATGACTCCTTAAAGGTGCTTATGCAAGATAACCGCTATACATAGACTCCCTTGGGATGCTTGCGCAAGATGGCGGTTATACATGGCTCCTTATGAGACGCCCTAGAGATGCTTGCGCAAGATGGCGGTTGCTCTTATGAGGTGGCTTAAGGGTCCTTGCACAAGATGACTAGAGACGCCCTAAGGATGCTTGCGCAAGATGGCGGACGCAAGATGGCGGCTATACACAACTCCTTATGAGACGCTTTAAGGGTGCTTGCGCAAGATGGCTGCTGCTCTTAGCTTAGAGGCTAACGTGTCGTGCTAGTTCGATTCATTAAATTTGGGGCTTAAATGCAAAATGTTAAATATCTCGAAAGCAGTGCATCGTAGAGCAAAACGGACAAAATTTTTCTGACCAATGATTTAACAGCTGCTGTTATGCATGCGGTGGAGGGCAATTTGAAATTCTATGTGCTTAATCAACAGAGCGCCCTGCTGCCCTCTTTAGCTGAAATGTGGTGGTGGATAATTTGAAAAATTCTTTTGACAGCTATCATCCTTAAACAATGGCGACTATACATAGGCTGTTAAGGCCTTATCATGCTCCTCCTCCTCCTCCTCCTCCTCCTCCTCCTCCTCCTCCTCCTCCTCCTTCTCTACCTCCTCCTCCGCCTCTTATGTCAAGGCATAGCTTTATATCGAACAAGTTTAAACCTGCATCGCGAAAGCAAGCGTATGCAGCGATAACATTATTGTGCATGTTTAGACTTTCGAAACATAAGAAGAGTAGAATCAAACGCTGTACTCGATACGACATGTGATCAGAACATTGATTGATGCGTTCAGAAAACAAAATAAGTGATCAAGACTAGAATCGAACACTGTACTCAATACATCATGTGTTTAGAATATGTCATGGGATACCCTTGTTCTAAGAAGATCAGATTGAAACATAACAAGACTAGAATAGAACACTGTAATCGATGTTGTTAACTTCAACATGTGATCAGAACATTGATTGATGTGTTCAGAACACAAAATAAGTGATCATGACTAGAATCGAACACTGTACTCGATACAACATGTGATCAGAACATTGATCGATGTGTTCAGAACACAAAATAAGTGATCAAGACTAGAATCGAACACTGTACTCAATACAACATGTGTTTAGAACATGTTAGGGGGGTACCACAACCTCATCGATCGCTATCAGCAAGAACGCTTGTACTTTGTTAAGTGTAGAAAATTAATCTTTATTGGTAAATGGTTTTATGTTCAGAACAAGGAATGGAACCTAGGGGTTACGTCTTACCTAATAAAATCCCTGAGGTGCGATGAGTTACGTTTTTCGAACTAGTGTTTGGAACACTGAACTTTTCAAGATGGCAAGAGTGAGGTTAGCAATGCTCTGTTGTTGGATTTTAAATTCTACGCTATAACATGCATAAGGTGGCAGCCTTGAGGTTTACCGCCGTAAAGATGGTAAGAGTGAGGTTAGCAATGTTCCGTTGTTGGATTTTAAATTCCTCCGCTCTAACATGCATAAGGTGGCAACCTTGAGGTTTACCGCCGTAAAGATGGCAGCAGTGAGGTTAGCGACGCTCTATTGTCCTCTAAAGTGAGGTTAGGGTTCGTCAAGAAGACAGCTGTCAGAAAAAAGCACGTAGCTATGTTTACCAAACAAGAGCACGTGGCCGTGACGTCACGGTCACGTAATCAATCCTTAGCTCGACGTCGTTAAGAGCAGCATTAGGATGAGCTATGCTTAAAAGTCTTGGGAACAGAGCAGCAGTATGAATTGCCATGTTTCAAAGCGTGTACACATCACCTATCGATTTTACATGCATCGACCATCGAACTAAACTTCATCCGCTAGATCGTGCTGCTATCTTAGCATAACCTATACCCATAAAATTAAAATAAAATGAATAGCCATGTTTCAAAGCGTGTACACAACACCTATCGATTTTACATGCATCGACCATCGAACTAAACTTCATCCGCTAGATCGTGCTGCTATCTTAGCATAACCTAAAAGTACAATGAATAGCCATGTTTCAAAGCGTGTGCACATTACCTATCGTTTTTGCATGCATCGACTCTCGTACTAAACTTCTTCCGCTAGATTGTGCTGCTATCTTAGCATAACCTATACGCATGACCTTAAGGTACAAAGAATAGCCATGTTTCAAAGCGTGTACACATTAACTATCGACTTTGCATGCAACAAATATCGTACTAAACTTCTGCCGCTAGGTTGTGCTGCTATCTTAGCATAACTTATACACATGAACTTAAAGTACAAAGAATAGCTATGTTTCAAAGCGTGTACACATTACTTATTGATTCTACATTCATCGAATCTCGTACTAAATTTATTCCGCTAGATTGTGCTGCTATCTTAGCATAACCTATAACAATGATCTTAAAGTACAATGAATAGTCATGTTTCAAAGCGTGTACACATCAACTATCGAATTGGCATGTATCGACTCTCGTACTAAACTTCTGCAGGTAGATTGTGCTGCTATCTTAGCATAACTAAGACGCATGAACTTAAAGTACAAAGAATAGCTATGTCTCAAAGCGTGTACACATTACCTATCGATTTTGCAAGCATTGACTCTCGTACTAAACTTCTTCCACTAGATTGTGCTGCTATCTTAGCATAACCTATACGCATGGCCTTAAGGTACAAAGAATAGCTATGTTTCAAAGCGTGTACACATTACCTATCGTTTTTGCATGCATCGACTCTCGTACTAAACTTCTTCCGCTAGATTGTGCTGCTATCTTAGCATAACCTATACGCATGACCTTAAGGTACAAAGAATAGCCATGTTTCAAAGCGTGTACACATTAACTATCGACTTTGCATGCAACAAATATCGTACTAAACTTCTTCCGCTAGGTTATGCTGCTATCTTAGCATAACTTATACACATGAACTTAAAGTACAAAGAATAGCTATGTTTCAAAGCGTGTACACATTACTTATTGATTCTGCATTCATCGAATCTCGTATTAAATGTATTCCGCTAGATTGTGCTGCTATCTTAGCATAACCTATACCAATGAACTTAAAGTACAATGAATAGTCATGTTTCAAAGCGTGTACACATCAACTATCGAATTTGCATGTATCGACTCTCGTACTAAACTTCTGCAGGTAGATTGTGCTGCTATCTTAGCATAACTAAGACGCATGAACTTAAAGTTGCTGCTATCTTAGCATAACTTATACACATGAACTTAAAGTACAAAGAATAGCTATGTTTCAAAGCGTGTACACATTACTTATTGATTCTACATTCATCGAATCTCGTACTAAATTTATTCCGCTAGATTGTGCTGCTATCTTAGCATAACCTATACCAATGATCTTAAAGTACAATGAATAGTCATGTTTCAAAGCGTGTACACATCAACTATCGAATTGGCATGTATCGACTCTCGTACTAAACTTCTGCAGGTAGATTGTGCTGCTATCTTAGCATAACTAACACGCATGAACTTAAAGTACAAAGAATAGCTATGTCTCAAAGCGTGTACACATTACCTATCGATTTTGCAAGCATTGACTCTCGTACTAAACTTCTTCCACTAGATTGTGCTGCTATCTTAGCATAACCTATACGCATGGCCTTAAGGTACAAAGAATAGCTATGTTTCAAAGCGTGTACACATTACCTATCGTTTTTGCATGCATCGACTCTCGTACTAAACTTCTTCCGCTAGATTGTGCTGCTATCTTAGCATAACCTATACGCATGACCTTAAGGTACAAAGAATAGCCATGTTTCAAAGCGTGTACACATTAACTATCGACTTTGCATGCAACAAATATCGTACTAAACTTCTTCCGCTAGGTTATGCTGCTATCTTAGCATAACTTATACACATGAACTTAAAGTACAAAGAATAGCTATGTTTCAAAGCGTGTACACATTACTTATTGATTCTGCATTCATCGAATCTCGTACTAAATGTATTCCGCTAGATTGTGCTGCTATCTTAGCATAACCTATACCAATGAACTTAAAGTACAATGAATAGTCATGTTTTAAAGCGTGTACACATCAACTATCGAATTTGCATGTATCGACTCTCGTACTAAACTTCTGCAGGTAGATTGTGCTGCTATCTTAGCATAACTAAGACGCATGAACTTAAAGTTGCTGCTATCTTAGCATAACTTATACACATGAACTTAAAGTACAAAGAATAGCTATGTTTCAAAGCGTGTACACATTACTTATTGATTCTGCATTCATCGAATCTCGTACTAAATTTATTCCGCTAGATTGTGCTGCTATCTTAGCATAACCTATACGAATGAACTTAAAGTACCATGAATAGTCATGTTTCAAAGCGTGTACACATCAACTATCGAATTTGCATGTATCGACTCTCGTACTAAACTTCTGCAGGTAGATTGTGCTGCTATCTTAGCATAACTAAGACGCATGAACTTAAAGTACAAAGAATAGTTATGTCTCAAAGCGTGTACACATTACCTATCGATTTTGCAAGCATTGACTCTCGTACTAAACTTCTTCCACTAGATTGTGCTGCTATCATAGCATAACCTATCCGCATGACCTTAAGGTACAAAGAATAGTCATGTTTCAAAGCGCGTACACATTACCTATCGACTTTGCATGCAACAAATATCGTACTAAACTTCTTCCGCTAGGTCGTGCTGCTATCTTAGCATAACTTATACACATGAACTTAAAGTACTAACAATAGCCATGTTTCAAAGTGTGTACACATTACTTATTGATTTTGCATGCATCAAATATCGTACTAAATTTCTTCCGCTAGATTGTGGTGCTATCTTAGCATAACCTATACCCATGAACTTAAAGTACAATGAATAGTCATGTTTCAAAGCGTGTACGCATCAACTATAGATTTTGCATGTATCGACTCTCGTACAAAACTTCTTCAGGTAAATTGTGCTGCTATCTTAGCATAACTAAGACGCATTAACTTAAAGTACAAAGAAGAGCCTTGTTTCAAAGCGTGTACACATTACCTAATGATTTTGCATGAAACGACTATCATACTAAACTTTTTCCACTAGATTATGCTAAAATCGTGTTAGTGTGCTGCTATCATAGCATAACCTATCGATTTTACATGCATCGACTATCGTACTAGACTTCTTCCGCTAGAGCATGTAGCAATCGCTTTTGTGTACCCCTAACCCATGTGCACGAACTTAATGCACGAAGAAGAGCTATGTTCTAAAGCGTGTACACATCACCTATCGATAATGTATGCATCGACTATCGTACTAAACTTCTCCTGCCAGAGCGTACGACTATCGCTTGTGTGTGCATGAACTTAAAGCATAAAGAATAGCAATGTATAAAAATCTTGTAAACAAAGCAGCAGCATTACGTATAGTCAAGTTTAAATGCGTGCACACATCATGTATCCATGATGCACACAGTACTAAACTTATTCCATTAGAATGTACAAAGTTCGCATGTGTTTGTGCTGCTATCTTAGCATAGCCTATGTGCATGAACTTAAAGAATAAAGAATAGTTATGTGTAAAAAATCTTGTGAACATAGCAGAATGTTTACTACGTAGGTGTAGACATTGAACTTTGCATGCTGAGGCAACATACTACGTGACCGTGACGTCACGGCCACGTGCTCTTGTTTGGTAAACATAGCTACGTGCTTTTTTCTGACAGCTGTCTTCTTGACGAACCCTAACCTCACTTTAGAGGACAATAGAGCGTCGCTAACCTCACTGCTGCCATCTTTACGGCGGTAAACCTCAAGGTTGCCACCTTATGCATGTTAGAGCGGAGGAATTTAAAATCCAACAACGGAACATTGCTAACCTCACTCTTACCATCTTTACGGCGGTAAACCTCAAGGCTGCCACCTTATGCATGTTATAGCGTAGAATTTAAAATCCAACAACAGAGCATTGCTAACCTCACTCTTGCCATCTTGAAAAGTTCAGTGTTCCAAACACTAGTTCGAAAAACGTAACTCATCGCACCTCAGGGATTTTATTAGGTAAGACGTAACCCCTAGGTTCCATTCCTTGTTCTGAACATAAAACCATTTACCAATAAAGATTAATTTTCTACACTTAACAAAGTACAAGCGTTCTTGCTGATAGCGATCGATGAGGTTGTGGTACCCCCCTAACATGTTCTAAACACATGTTGTATTGAGTACAGTGTTCGATTCTAGTCTTGATCACTTATTTTGTGTTCTGAACACATCGATCAATGTTCTGATCACATGTTGTATCGAGTACAGTGTTCGATTCTAGTCATGATCACTTATTTTGTGTTCTGAACACATCAATCAATGTTCTGATCACATGTTGAAGTTAACAACATCGATTACAGTGTTCTATTCTAGTCTTGTTATGTTTCAATCTGATCTTCTTAGAACAAGGGTATCCCATGACATATTCTAAACACATGATGTATTGAGTACAGTGTTCGATTCTAGTCTTGATCACTTATTTTGTTTTCTGAACGCATCAATCAATGTTCTGATCACATGTCGTATCGAGTACAGCGTTTGATTCTACTCTTCTTATGTTTCGAAAGTCTAAACATGCACAATAATGTTATCGCTGCATACGCTTGCTTTCGCGATGCAGGTTTAAACTTGTTCGATATAAAGCTATGCCTTGACATAAGAGGCGGAGGAGGAGGTAGAGAAGGAGGAGGAGGAGGAGGAGGAGGAGGAGGAGGAGGAGGAGCATGATAAGGCCTTAACAGCCTATGTATAGTCGCCATTGTTTAAGGATGATAGCTGTCAAAAGAATTTTTCAAATTATCCACCACCACATTTCAGCTAAAGAGGGCAGCAGGGCGCTCTGTTGATTAAGCACATAGAATTTCAAATTGCCCTCCACCGCATGCATAACAGCAGCTGTTAAATCATTGGTCAGAAAAATTTTGTCCGTTTTGCTCTACGATGCACTGCTTTCGAGATATTTAACATTTTGCATTTAAGCCCCAAATTTAATGAATCGAACTAGCACGACACGTTAGCCTCTAAGCTAAGAGCAGCAGCCATCTTGCGCAAGCACCCTTAAAGCGTCTCATAAGGAGTTGTGTATAGCCGCCATCTTGCGTCCGCCATCTTGCGCAAGCATCCTTAGGGCGTCTCTAGTCATCTTGTGCAAGGACCCTTAAGCCACCTCATAAGAGCAACCGCCATCTTGCGCAAGCATCTCTAGGGCGTCTCATAAGGAGCCATGTATAACCGCCATCTTGCGCAAGCATCCCAAGGGAGTCTATGTATAGCGGTTATCTTGCATAAGCACCTTTAAGGAGTCATGTATAGCCACCATCTTGTGCAATTAGCGTCGAGAGATAGCTGATGTAGAATTTTTCTTTTTAAATTATCCGCCACCATATTTCAAAAGGAGCCATGTATAACCGCCATCTTGCGCAAGCATCCCAAGGGAGTCTATGTATAGCGGCCATCTTGCATAAGCACCTTTAAGGAGTAATGTATAGCCACCATCTTGTGCAATTAGCGCCGAGAGATGGCTGCTGTAGAATTTTTCTTTTTAAATTATCCGCCACCATATTTCAACTAAAGAGTGTAGCACTGAGGTTTGCGATGTAAGATGGCGGATGACAGCTGACAAAAAAGCGCGTGAGTTTGTTTACTAAACAAGAGCACGTGGAATTTGCCGCCACCACATAGATGGCAGCACGGTGCTCAAAGATGGCGGATGACAGCTAACAGAACTTTTCAAATTGCCCGCTACTACAGAGAGCAGCACGGTGCTCTGTAGATTAAAGATGGTGGATGACAGGTGATGAAATTACCCGCATGATAGCAGCACAGTGCTCTATTGATTAAAGATGGTGGATGACAGCTGTCAAAAAAAAGCACGTGGCTTTGTTTACTAAACAAGAGCACATAGATTTTTTTCAAATTGCCGCCACCACATTTCAAAGGTATCTAGCTAAAGAGCGCAGCACAGAGGTTTGTGATGCAAGATGGCGGATGACAGCTGTCAGAAAAAAGCACGTGAGTTTGTTTCCAAACAAGAGCATGTAGAATTTTTCAAATTGCCGCCACTACGTAGAGGGCAGCACGGTGCTCTCATGATTAAAGATGGCTGCTGTCACGTGGAATTGCCTGCCACCACAAGTATCTAGCTAAAGAGGGCAGCACGGTGCTCAAAGATGGCTGCTATCAAAAAGCATTTTCCAAATTATCCGTCACCACATTTCAAAGGTAAGTAGCTAAAGAGGGCAGCACTGTGCTCTATAGATTAAAGATGGTGGATGACAGCTGTCAAAAAAGCACGTGGATTTGTTTATCTCACGCTAGTGAGGTTAAGTTGGTAGCACTAAGGTTTAGGCCCGTTAAGATGGCAGCACTGCAGATGACAGCTGTGACGAATTTACATCTACTACGATAAAGAGGGCAGCACTGTGCTCTATAGATTAAAGATGGCGGAGGTCAGCTGTCAAGAAAGCACATGGCTTTGTTTCCAAACAAGAGCACGTAGAATTTGCCGCCACCACATTTCAAAGGTAAGTAGCTAAAGAGGGCAGCACGGTGCTCTCTGGATTAAAGATGGCGGATGACAGCTGTCAAAAAAAGCGCATGGGTTTGTTTCCAAACAAGAGAATGTAGAATTTTTCAAATTGCCGCCACCACATAGAGGGCAGCACGGTGCTCTCTTGATTAAAGATGGCTGCTGTCACGTGAAATTGTCTGCCACCACAGGTATCTAGCTAAAGAGGGCAGCACGGTGTACAAAGATGGCTGCTGTCAAAAAGCATTTTTCAAATTATCCGCCACCACATTTCAAAGGTAAGTAGCTAAAGAGGGCAGCACTGTGCTCTATAGATTAAAGATGGCGGATGACAGCTGTCAAAAAACACGTGGCTTTGTTTACCTCACGCTAGTTAGGTTAAGTTGGTAGCACTAAGGTTTAGACCCGTCAAGATGGCAGCACTGCGGATGACAGGTGACGAATTTTGCAGCTACTGCGGTAAAGAGGGCAGCACAGTGCTTTGTGGTTTAAAGATGGCGGATGACAGCTGTCAAAAAGCACGTGGCTTTGTTTATCTCGCGCTAGTTAGGTTAAGTTGGTACTACTGAGGTTTAGGCCCGTCAAGATGGTAGTACTGAGGTTAGCGATGCGTTGTTGTCTGTCAAAAAGCACGTGGCTTTGTTTACAAATCTGTCAAAAAGCACGTGGCTGTCAAAAAACACGTGGCTTTGTTTACCTCATGCTAGTTAGGTTAAGTTGGCACTACTGAGGTTTAGGCCCGTCAAGATGGTAGTACTGAGGTTTACGATGCGTTGTTGTTGATGAGAGCTGTCAAAAAGCACGTGGCTTTGTTTACAAATCTGTCAAAAAGCACGTGGCTGTCAAAAAGCACGTGGCTTTGTTTACCTCGCGCTAGTTAGGTTAAGTTGGCACTACTGAGGTTTAGGCCCGTCAAGATGGTAGTACTGAGGTTAGCGATGCGTTGTTGTCGATGAGAGCTGTCAAAAAGCACGTGGCTTTGTTTACAAATTCAAATTTCCCGCGGGAGGTGGAGGAGACCTCTGGGAGGCCTCTGGCTGAGGTGGAGGTGGAGGAGGCATCTGGGAGGCCTCTGGCTGAGGTGGAGGTGGAGGTGGCCACTGGGAGCCTGAGGTGGAGGTGGCCGCCGAACCCGCTTATTATACTACTAACTAACACTATGAAGTAAACTCGTGTCCTCATCCTGAGGTGGTGTAGCTCTTTTCAGGCACACCCCCATTGGAGGTGAGCTGCATGTACCATTTCAACCACATATCAGCCCTCCTGCCATTCTTATATTCCAGGCAGTGCCGGGAATCGAACCCGGGCCCCCGAGGATGGCAGCTAACAACACTAACCGTTACGCTACGGAGACGGACAGCTAACACTATGAGCAACACCCTTTATGACACTCAGACGCACTGGCCGTGCATTGAATGGCATTACTTAGCACCACCCACACCCCAGCAGCTTCCATACTGTCACAGCCTTGGATGAGACTAGGACTTCGGTGGAAGCTACACTTTGCTCTGGCCTGTGCCATGAGACGGATACAAAAGTACTGTATCCATCAAGAAATTACAGCAAGCAGGCTTTTCGTAATAAGGGGAGTTATTTACTATGCCACACATGGTGATAACTTGTGCATGTGCCTGAGGTCATTAGTTTGGTTGCAAGGACGTTCAACAGATAGAGCCACAGTCCAATGTACCCAGCTGAGTTTGGTGGGAAGGGTGAATATGCCAGTCCCGAGCAGCAATTCTTTTGTGGTGTCCATTGTGTCAGTGTGCTATCACTGGTGTATTTACTAATTTTTGACCCAGTGAATTAAATAAATGCAATTTATATAGGCCTAAGCTAAATACTGTTATGTAATTACCGATATATAACATGTATTGGATATGGTATACTTGCATTTTCAAAGTCTTTGGTACTCATTAATTCCTGATCCACGTTGGTAGAAAGTGCCATTGTGATCGGGAACACTATTGTTGGCGTTTACTCGGAATTCTGCCACTTTCACCCTTTTCCACCTTTGGTCCTCAACTGTGGACAGGTGTTGACAGCAACAGTGGACAAGGAGCTTGTTTTTTGTAGGACAGTCCTGAAGAATTCTACTTTTGCTGATGCGGATTTGGGGTAGGACAATACAGATAGAAAGAGTATGAGTGCAATGGTGGCAACCCTATTTCCTACTTCTCCAAAGAACAGCAGTGGTTGCACTCAGCTCGGCGGCTCGGATCTATTGTTCTTAAAATAAATACTTTCCGAATTCGTGAGTGAAATGCCAGTGAAGTGCTTCGTGTTTCTTGACAATCAAGTTGCTATAAGCATGATGAAACACTATGAAATTACTGAACGTTCAAAACATATTGACGTTAAATATTATTTTTAAAGGACCATGCAAACGAGAGAAATATTGCTATGTTGAGTCAATCAAAAATACCGCAGTTCTTTTTACTAAGCCGTAATCAAATACCAAATATGTTAAGTTTTCTTAGTTACTTTCGATACGGTAGTTCTTTGTTTTTTGTACAATTTTTCAACTTTGCCTACATATGAACCAATTTAACATATATATCTTCTTGTTATTAGAGGCCGCGGGAAAACCAACCCTGGAGGGTAA
This sequence comes from Anabrus simplex, assembly GCF_040414725.1. Taxonomy (NCBI): domain Eukaryota; kingdom Metazoa; phylum Arthropoda; class Insecta; order Orthoptera; family Tettigoniidae; genus Anabrus; species Anabrus simplex. The sequence goes on along the minus strand of NC_090268.1, from coordinate 443,941,637 downwards.
AGGGATTAAATATAAATAATATATATTTATATATGAAGATCATCGTTGCCCTGTGTGTTCTACTATCGAGAGAGTTGCCCGAGTGAGCTTGCATTCGCGACAGAGTGGGTTCGAACCCCACTGTCGGCAGCCCTCCCTGAGAAATTTAATATATATATTATTTATATTTAATTCTTTTACCCTCCAGGGTTGGTTTTTCCCCCGGACTCAGCGAGAGATCCCACTTCTACCGCCTCAAGGACAGTGTCCTGGAATGTGAGACATTTGGCCGCAGGGGGGTGTATACAACTGGGAATGACGACCAGTACCTCGCCCAGGTGGCCTCACCGCTATGTTGAACAGCGGCCTTGTGGGGGAAGGAAGCGGCCGTGGCCTTAATTATGGTACAGCCCCGGCATTTTCCTGGTGTGAAAATGGGAAACCACGGAAAACCATCTTCAAGGCTGCCGATAGTGGGACTCGAATCCACTATCTTCCGATTACTGGATACTGGCCGCACTTAAGCGACTGCAGCTATCGAGCTCGGTTTTTCTGTTTGCAGGGACACCGAGATGTGAATATATCTACCAACAGGAGGTAGACAAATATCACTGGACTGAGCAAGGATCGAACCTGCCAGGTTGGGTTCAGAAGACCGGCGGTCTACAGTCCAAGCTTCTCAGCTACATAGTATACTCCTTTGTGTTATCTATTTTACATGTCCATTTGTCACTCTACTCTTTTCTTCTAATTAAACATTAAGTTATGTTTTCTTGTTTCCAAATGTCTGCATTAATTCCACAAAGAATAATAACAGTTATAACGTCCTGGGTCGAGCCCCCAGAATTGAAGGATTTCGGTTACATTTTATTGATAAAATCTAATATTAAGTAACTGACGATAACACGAATATGAAAAGAGCTAACAAACGGAAAAACACAACACCACAACTCACAACTGAAAATACTTACCTAATAAAAAGAAAAGACTTCACTGAAAAGTGTTTCTTGTCGAGTCACCACACATATATTTCACACTCACACACGTACATAGAGAGATAATATAAAGGTGCTACATATTGAGTTTCAGAAACCACCCTTTTAGTTATTACAAGATCAGACAATGCTTCACCTACGGCAATTTTATGAGTTCTATTTTCTATCAACGTAGCCACCCGTTCTGTCACTCGTACACCTAGTTCAATAACCCTTATTTTCGTTAGTAGTCTCCCATGCCTAGAGCTCCACACAGATGCGGATCAGCGAAGTTAATGTCCCGGCGGATGCAAACTGTATGGTAGTGCGAATAATTTTGCTGATAATTTCTAAATAATTATGTTTATTGTTTTTCACTCAGATATACTCTTATATCGATAAGTGGGTCATTTCAAGCAGTTCTTTTTGGTTGTGGTGAAGCGACCCTTGACATTGATAACGGAAAATATTGATATATAAAGAGCCTTGAGTCCATAAAGCCGCAAATCTGACATAAGCCTAACTGGCTCTTGCCCGCAATTAGTGGAAGAAAGGAAGGAACAAAGGCTCCGAAAGAGAACAGCTCAAAACGTCGATAGTTATCGCAAGAAAAATCCCTCATATACTTGAGACTGTAGGGGGTCTGGTGTCAGGTGTCAGGCCCGTTAGTATTGTGTTGTAATACAGTCAAATAGTCGCAATATCCGCGGATGCGATAATACCATGACCTACCCGATCAAAAGTACAGCCCACTTTATCTCCTGAAAGTAACATTTCTGCTGGAATCCTGGAAGTTGAGCCTCACAAGAATCACATTTCGTGAGCCAGAACTGCCTTCTATCAAACAGTAATTGTTCACAAACGTGTCTGATACAATCAGAAGGAATACTCTTCCACAAATTGTAGACTCTCCGTAGTAAGGGACGTGCTGTATTGCTCTCAGCGAACTTCATTTTGTAAAGATTATGTTTTCACTCCTTTTGACATGAAGTCACAAGTGACTGAATATGGGTGGAATCTCCCACCAGGAAGCACTCTACCTCCGCTAACATCCACATTTTATTTACTGCTGACACTTTTATAGCGACAGCACACAAGAGCTTTATTGGCGTCAGGATGTGTCGATAGATTGCTTCAGGCTCAGTTCTGCGAGAGGTCGATCTCTACCACTGTATACAGAGGGGCGGCGACATATCCACATAGAGCTGACCATTACTAGGCCATCCTTTTTGTATTAAACATCAAAGACAAAGTATAGCACAACATTTACCCAGTTTACTCGATATACGTGAAAATTAGCCACATCAAACACACGAAATTGGTACCGTGAGTACATACCCCTCACACTTCTGATACGCAAATCAATAAATGAATGAATGAATGACCTGCATTTAGAGCTGTCACCCAGGTGGCAAATTCCCTATCAGTTGTTTACCCGGCTTTTTCTTTAACATATCGAATAACTTGGAATTATTTGTTATATTCCCTTGATTATTTATTCCAATCTCTAACTCCTTGCCCCAACTTGTTCTCTTGAATCCCACCTTTATCTTCTTACTTTTGAAAGCTCCACTAAAGCCTAATCGTATACTAATGTAATTTCACACCATTTTTCCACTGACAGCTCAATACCCCTGTGGATGTGGGCGGTAGAATAACACTCAATGTATCCCCTGTCTGTCGTAAGATGCGACAACAAGGGGCCCCGAAGGCTCTAAACACTAGAGCGTGCGTTGGTGACCACGGGGCCATCAGCTGAGTCCCGACATTGCTTCTACCTACCCCAGGCTCTTCACTTTTATCTATCCTATCCGACCTCCCTTGGTCAAGTCTTGTTCCTTTCCGATCCCGCCGGTATTAGAGAACTCGAGGCCTAGGAAGTCTTTCATTTTCACGTCCCTCGTGGCCCTTGTCTTCCCTTGTCCGATACCTTCATTTTCTAAGTGTCGGATCCCTTGAATTTTTTATCTCTGATTAGTGTTATAGAGAGGATGGTTGCCTAGTTGTACTTCCTTTTAAAGCAATAATCACCACCACCAATCTCCATTCACAGCTCGAAACATACCAGGTAGTCGAGCATCTCGTCTCCTTAGTACAAAGTCTTCCCAGACCAAAATTTGCAATATTTTTGTAACATTACTCCGTTGTCGGAAATCACCCGGAACAAATCTGGGGGTTGAGGCACAGTATATGATGTATTAAATCCAGGTTTTCCGTTCAACATTAGAAAACTGAACAAGGAACGCCTTGAAGCAGTAGAAATGTGGAATTGTGGTGGTACGCTCGTGTTTAGGAGAAACTAAGGACAAATTGTCCGCGCTATTCCACCCTGGGATGCACAAAATTCCCTGTACTTGCGGCAAGATATGCATTCGATAAACGTGCAGCTTCACTGGTACTCGTATCAAAGAACATGGACGAAATATCCCTCTCAACCAGGCAGACAAATCAGCAATAGCTGAGCACGCCATATCGTCGAGTCATGATGTGTTCCAAGGTCCTAGAGCTCTTTCCCACACTAAACACTACAGCTCTAGCATTATCTGGGAAGCTGTGGAAATACGTAAAACTCCTAACAGTTTCAACAGAGACACTGGCTATAAATTAAGTAATGCGTGGTTCCCAGCCATTAAGTATGTACGTAGGTGGATCTCTTCCCTGCCCATTTAATGTTGTTATTTCGTTTCGGTGTTTTCCAAATCCGCACGTTCCTCATTCCCAGATATTCCATTCCAGGCTTGTGTTAGTGTCATAGTTCTAAAACGTACGTGCACCTGTTACCTACCACCACCTGGACCGACTCTGCTGGCAGCAATGGTTTTGTTTGAGATTCCCGACCTTAATCTCAACTTGATGTGTGGCTCTTAGAGCGTAGACTGTTGGTTTCGTTTGGTACTTAATTCCCAGTATTTCAGGGAAGGTAGTGGAGTGGCGAACGTGATATGTGGTGGTGGCTGTTATTTGCCATTGTTTGGGACTTAGGAATAGATGACTTATTTGCACTTTGGAAGGTGCTGTCGTCAGTTGGGCTCGTTAAGAGGTTTGGAAGGGATATATTTAGGGATGCGTTGTTGGTTGTTGGGACATGCAGTGTTTCTGGGTGGGGAAAAGGTCTTGGGTTGGGGTACTTGAGTTATGTAGTGCTGGTTAGTAGAGAGAGGAGATATTTAAGAAGTTCTATGGTGGGGATGGTTTGTGATGTGCGATTTAGATAGTGCGTGGGAGGGGGGTTGAGGTTGAGGTTTTGTAGAGACGGAAGTTGTTGGTTAGTTGATTGTGGGTGGCGGAGGTGTTTGCAATGTAATGAGCTTTAATTGATTTTTAAAGGATTGGGCAGACTGGATATGAAGCGGCGTGTTTGCCTTTGCAGTTAGCGCACTTGGCCTCGTCTCGTAGGACTAGGCAGACGGCGTGGTGGAATGATCACTGCATCTGTTTCAGAGGGTTTGAATTGTGCAGCTTGCAGCGGAGTGGTTTAATTGCAGACAATTATAGCACATGTACATTGGCGAGGATTGTGGGCGAGGATTGTTACGATTTGTGCGGGTTCGATTCTGGGTAGGTGCAGGTTGGCAGGGAGGTGAGGGGGATGTTTGTGGTTGTGACGAGGGTAGTGATTGTTGAGAGGTTTGAGAATTTTGAGAATCTTTTAGCTGTGAGAAGTTTGGGTGGGTTCTGTGACTGCAGATTGCGTGCTTATTGGATCAGTTGGGATTTCTTTTTCTACGGACAGAGGTGAGCTTTTGGGGCTGATGTCCGTTAGGGACAGTGGTGAGGTAATTTGAGAGCCGCATTCACAAAATATAGGACAATACTTCGATATTTATTCTTCTTCTTCTTCTTCCTGTTCTGTATCTTCAAGATCTTCGAGGTTTTGTTCCTCTCTTATTTCGGTTTTTTCTTCCTCTGATTTTTGGTCAGGGTGGGCGTCTGAGGGGCGAAAAACCAGTGGTCTTGGGACATCCTTAAGTACTGTTATTCGTGTGTGGTGTTCTCGGCTGTGATTGGATAGGATCCCCGCATTTGACATGGGACGTATTTACAACTACTGAAATTTTCCAGAGATAATATTCCTGTGATAATTGTTGAGACCTGGGTGGTCATCCATCCAGGTATCAGCCACGTCCAATGTTGCTTGAGATTGCAAAAGGGCTACTTATGACTGGTATTTGCTTACACTGTAATAAGCTGTGTGAGATGATATTGACACCAAAATGAATTTGGAAAAGTGCATCTAATCGCAACATCTGTACGCACCGCCTCGGTGATCCTAGCCTCCGGTGTTTCGATTGTGTTAGGTGAAGATGGTTATTGGTAGGCTAAAAAGGCTTTCGGAGGAGAGAACGAGCAGGGAATATATTTGGCAGTTTCTGGTCAGGCCTTGGTTCATGGATTGTTGATGAGAGGAGGGAGAATAGCTTGATGACTAGATGGTATTAAATTTCTTGGCTACAGGTTCTCGGCTACTCGAACCACGGAGGTGTCCCTGTAGTGGGACGGAAAGGTTTGTGTGATTGAACGTATAGTGTTAAGTTGAAGGCGAGGATGGGAGGGCGCGTCGGTCGTTGGAGTGCATGGTATGCCGAGTGGGAAAACCATGATTTGCGGCCCGAGGAGGCAAGTCAACCACAAAACGCGAGGGATGTGTCTTGGGTACCTTGAAATTTCCTCTTGACCAGGGAGGGAGGATCCATGCCACATTAGGGTATTCCGTGACATGGGGACGAGGGGAATCAGGCTCCATGGGTACCTTGGCATTTCCCATGGGACCTCGAGTAGGGATGGAGGGGTGCGCTTGGAACGCCGCAAGGGTCAAACACACTTTGGCGGACCGACCTGGTGACAACCCGTCGCCTGAATCGTGTCAGGGCACAGACAAGCCACGGACTCAGGACACTGGGCCGCCGAGACAAACTGCCCGTTCAGCCTATTTGGTGCTGAATTTAGCTGGGCTGAGAGAATGCCAGCTAAAAAAAATCGACGTTCCGTCAGGACTGGATGTCTCCATGCTACTGATGCTTGACTAGACGGGATGGGGTAGTAACACAGAGTTCCGGTTAAGTCGTTCGTCGGTTTTCTCGGCTCTCTTAGCTGCTGGCAGACTGTAGGCTCTATGTTGGTCGATAGGTCGGTCGGTGTGTTGTGATTGGTTGGCTGATTTACTGGACCAGATCACTTGGCTGCTGGCTCGGCAGGATGACTAGGGGTGGCCGTGGGAGTCAGATGGTTCCCGTATTGGAGGAGACGTTGTCTAATGAAGACATTAAACATAATCGCAAAATACTCTCGGCGAAATTCGCGTTCTATCCAAACACTACAAGCGTTTTTAAGTTTTTCTTTCTATGGACTCGTTGTCGAGGACCATAAGTCTACCTTAAAAGGACCTCTATCTGTATCCATTCAAATTTATTCTTTGCATGCGTTAAAGCGTCCAGACGAACCTTCGCTACTCAAACCAAAGTGTCTTTAAATGACGCAAAAGTGAAATACACTTTGTTTTTCAGGCCTATGGACATTATCAACAGAACGAGATTGTAAAAGGAAAGATACTAGAAATTGCAACCGTTAACGTTATAGGCCTATTGTAAACATTTGTCCTGGTCGGTTATATTTCACCCACGCTGTGTCTATGTACCCGTAAATGTCGTAAATGTGGTCTAAAGAGCTTCTTGTAGGATACACATATACATGCGGGCCACCGTAATTAAACAACTTTACCGAGCTCGATAACTACAGTCGCTTAAGTGCGGCCAGTATCTAGGATTCGAAAGATAGTGGGTTTGAACCCCACTGTCAGCCTTGTTTTACGGACGGAAATCCTTCCTGGAGGGATGTATTCACTATTGCGTTGTGGAGTGTGTATAAGGGGAGTTTGCTGGAACAAACACCCAGTCCCCGAGCCAGGGTAACTAACCAGCGACCGCACTCCGGCCCTCTGCCCCGGAGGCCAATGCGCTAACAGTTCCTCACTCGAAGTACCTAGCTGTTAATATAGGGGAAGATCTTCATAGGAGTAATCACATAAAAAGAGGTACAGATTTTTCCAAAAGATTATGAGCTTATGAGAGTGTGAGTGTTGTAAGCATGTTAAGCATGTAACGGAGAGGGTATATGAGTAAGAACCCATCTAGAGTATGGTTCCAGTGTATGGGACTCTCGCAGGGATTACATGTTTCGAGAACTGGACAATATCTGAAGAAAAGCAGCTCTATTTGTTCTGGGTGATTTCTGACAAAAGAGTAGCGTTACAAAAAATGTTGTCAGTTTTAGGCTGGGAAAACTTGGGAGAAAGGAGACGAGCTGCTCGACTAAGTGGTATGTTCCGAGCTGTCAGTGGAGAGATGGCGTGGAATGACATCAGTAGACGAATCAATTTGAGTGGTGTATTTAAAAGTAGGAAAGATCACAATATGAAGTTGAAATTCAGGAGGGCAATTTGTGGCCAATATTCCTTTATGGGAAGAGCCTCCGTGGCTCGGACGGCAGCGCGTCGGCCTCTCACCGCTGGATACCGTGGTTCAAATCTCGGTCACTCCATCTGAGATTTTTGCTGGACATAGCGGAGTTGGGACAGGTTTTTCTCCGGACACTCAACTTTTCCCTGTCACCTTTCATTCTAGCAACAATCTCCCTTCTCATTTCATAGCATTTATCAGTCATTCATTTGGGAGTGGCGACGACATTGTACTAATAGCCTATATATATGGTTCATTCATCCCATCCCTGACTCGGTCAAAGACTGGAAAACAGGTTGTAGGTTTTCATTTTCATTCGTTTATAGGAAGGGGAGTTAGGGATTGGAGTAATTTACCAAGGGAGATGTTCAATGACTTCGCAATTTCTTTGAAATTATTTAAGACATCTAGGTAAACAACAGATAAGGGATCTGTCACCTGGATGACTGCCCTAAATTCAGATCACAGGCGAGTTTGCCGTGCAGTTAGAGGCCAGCAGCTGTGAGTTTGCATGCGGAAGGTAGTGGGTTTGTACTCCACTCTCAACAACCCTGAAGGTGGTTTTCCGTGGTTTCCCATTTTCACACCAGGCAAATGCTGGGGCATTCCTAGCCCTTTTCTGTTCCATCGTCTCCAGAAGACCTATCTTAGTCGATGTGTCGAAAAGCAACTGGAAACAAACAAAACAACCCCTTTAGTCCTTGTTCATAGGTTTGTGAGAAGAATGGGTTCTTTACTTAGTTTAAAATATTTCATAAACAAATATCTCTCCGAAATTGCTCCTGGTGACAAGCTGACGTAGTCTAAATTTGTCCTAGTAAGTAAATGAGGAATGTGTATTCTGCTTCCAGTTCTATTTGTATACGATTTTGTTTCCCAAGTTGATTCTCGTAACTTTTTCTCCCCATCCGCTGCGCTGCAGCTCGCACTATTTGCATGCTCATTGTTCCCCACTGCACCCGCACAATGTACTCGATGCTAATTATATGACCAAACTCCGGAGTCCAAGTCCTGGGCTAAACGAAACGACTGCACCAAGTCAATTACTATGTTGCCATGAGGGTGAACTCAGACAAACTCCATTTGATGATCTGTGGATGATATCAAGTCAACTCAGGACATTGTTTTTGGCCCTTCCCATTATTATGGGCCTGTAAAGGATATGACGTATTACAGGCAGATAAACATAACTGGTGTCAAATGTTTTCGGAAATACCTAGCAACAAAAGTACGCTTCGTACAATGAATCACCACTGATGTCCATTCTTTACGTAGCACCGACACTGATAGGACTTATGACGAAGAGGGTAGTAAAGGGTTAGGAGTGAGAAGCAAGTGGCCGTGGCTTTGATTAACGTGTAGCCCCAGAATTTGCCTGGTCTGAAAATGGGAAATTACGGAAAACCATTTTCAGGGTAGCCGACAGTAGGGTTCGAACCCACTATCTTCTGGATGCAAGCTCACAGTTGTGCGCCCAAAACCGCACTGCTAACTCGCCCGTTGATATCCATTTATGGCAGTCGCCCAGGTGGCAGATTACCTATTTTTTGTTTACCTGGTCTTTTAATAAATGATTGCAAAGTTTTTGGAAATTTATTGAACATCTCCGTTGGTAAATTATTCCAATCCCTAACTCCTGTTCCTATAAACAAATATTTGCCCAAATTTGTCCTCTGTATCACAATTTTATCATTATATTGCGATTTTTCCTACTTTTAACCTCTTCAGGGGCATCGGCACATTAACTTCAGTGTGTTTTAAATGTACTCCAACGCTCAGAGTACACAGATTTGGCAGCAACCACGTTTCTTACCCATAAAGCAGCAGTTTGTTCACAGCTGTTATATTTGTTGTGGAAGGTGCATGCTTCATCCTGGTGTGAGAATATGATATATTGGTAAGTGATTTCGTTATGTTGTAATAAATTTCGAACACTGACAATTTTTAATATGGCAAACGACAACCTGAAAATAACATTGTGATAATAGTCTTACGTAGAGTAGCTTGTCTTCAGGTATTTCCCAGTTCTCTAATCAATTAATCCCAGTGAGCGTCACAAGAACTACTCTTCTTGGGGTCTTACCAGAGATATTGCGCCCTGGTGGGGTGTGATAGGCGTCATTCAATTGTAATTAATTCTTGAGGAATATATATTTCATTTTCAGAAGCAAGAATATCTTACTTTATATATTGTAAGTAGAGGCCAGGCCGAGATAGTGTTGTGAAACCTGCCACAGACTGCTGTCGCCTCTAAGATTAAGAAATACAATGGCCAGCAGAATTAGAATTTTCAGAAATTGTGACGAGGGGGAAAAGACAGGCAAGTGTTATTTCCAGCTCAGTGGAAAGGTTTCAGAGCCGCGGGCAAAATTATAGTGTGATACACCGGATGAGGTCGGGTGCAGAATTCCTAGAAATGACGCCAGGGGATCTCCAATGTACTAACGAGGGATGAACGCAAGGTTGGTACATAAAGAAAATAAATATGTAACTTCTCAGTCCCGCGTGAGCTTGGACCAATCATAAAATTCGCAGACCAGAAGCAGTTACGACAACTTCGTATTGTAAGAAGCACTATTAACGTTAACTCCACGGATTAAAATTATAGAAGGAAGTGATTTATAAATTCGAGATAAGGTGAAATTTAGAAGCCGAACTATATAATAAAAGTTATTAGAAGTCATTGATTGAGGGAGATTGACTGGCGTAATTCTGAAAATTCATGGACGCTATCCGTTGATTGGCTGCAGGCAAGAGACGCGACAAAACAGCGCGAAATCCCAGCCTGGAATAGAGGAGCTAAATTCACGATTATATCAATTACCAGCGAACGATATTATTTGAGACTTGGTATAGAGGCTAATATAACATAATTACATCAGTGGATCCCAAGTTTAAGCCACTGGCTGGGCCGCAAATAGTGGTATGAGGATATTGGAACGGCGTGCCCTAAGATGACCTCCCGTGAACTCGGAGGAGAGGGGAGTCAAATATAAATACATGGTCGTAGAGACGGAAGAATCTTACTTGTGATAAATTGTTCGTGCTTTTAATACGCCAGGGTGCTTAACTTACTTGTGATAACTTGTTCGTGCTGTTAATACGCCAGGGTGCGTAACTTACTTGTGATAAATTGTTCGTGCTGTTACTACGCCAGGATGCTTACTTACACGTGGAGAATTGTTTGAGATGTTATTAAGTTACGTAGCACAGTGATCCAGGACGTGTATTACTTCGTATTGCAGTCTTGAACAGTGTACTAGCAGGAGTTCGAATATATACAGAACTCATTAAAACAAAACTTACGGATAGGAGTGTGAGTTTCCATATCAAGAAGAGGAAGTACGTTACGTGAGAACGGTCGTGGGTGTTCGACGGAATTTCACCAAGTAAACAGTCAATTAACAACTGAAAGTGATACCGAGGTATTACGTGTTCCTAGTGTCCGGAAAAGTAACGAATAATGTATATTTATGTTAAGTGGGCTAGATAAAAAGCCAAGAGTGTAAAATGTATGTGTTGAATTTAGAGTGGAAATTATTCCACGTGCAAATGTTATTTTTTATAAGATTTAAAATGTGTGATATTAAAAAGTGTCAAGGATTACCTCTTCAAGTTTGCATGAATACCAGTAGGATGCAGTGCTAAACATGGGTGAGGGCTATGCTCCTCGTCCAGTTTAGCAAACTACAGGCTGAGATGAGTACCCCTTAATATATATTTGTAGATTGCCATCGTTAGCGGGAGGAAATCATATTCTTTCATTATGGTAACTTGATTGTGAAACAAATCGTTTTTGGCTCGAATAAATTCAGAGATATATTGTAACAGTAAATGTGGTACTTCGGTAGAGATGAGACGCAGGGCGTGTACCATTCGTTGAAGTGCATACAGAGGGAGAGGGTTTGTTTAAATAAATCTTTAAAAATGTTTTTCCAGAGTTTATTAAGAAATTGAAAGTAATGTCACCTCTGTACAGCGGATACAGCAGAAAGTGTTCCTCGTCCTATGGCTGGCGATGTCCTTGGATTCCGGCAGCTCCATTTTCCATATCAGCGAACCACCATTCGTCCCCCGATGGAAGTTCTAGAAAATCCATTCGATGTCTGGAAGATCCATGCGACGTTAATGAATGGCGTTGAGGTAGTCCTTGTGAATGGTGAACATGAATGAACATCGTTGAGCCCTGGGGCGAGTTAACGTAAAGGCTGCTTCTGCACAGATGAGAGGAGCGTTTATAAATGGTTAACAAAGTTCAAACACAAATGTATCTTTATCACACGGTGAAATGTCACTCAATTTTGTCCCATGTTAATTGAAAGAATGTAAGTTAATACTCAAAAGATAAAAGTCCACTACTTATCGTCGAGTTTAACAGAGTCACTTAAAGTTTGTTGCACTTAGTACAACGTAAGGTAATGCCACATGACTTAGTTCATTGAAGCACTGTTCAACATAATCCATTGAAAATAAAGATGTTCCACTCGTGAATTAGAACTCATTCACGTATTGAAAATAACATGAAATCAAAAGACGAAATTACTCGAGTACTGACAGTCCTTGGTTCAAGTGTTCGTAAACTAAATGTTCGCAGAATTGAAATGTGCTGTTTGTTAGAATAGAAATGCACTGTTCACACATGCACAGTTCACAGTTCATGACCTAAAATGTCGACACAGTTCATGGAATGGTAAATTAAATTTGGATTCAAACACAGTCTTATAACTCGAAGTATTTAATACTCGGCAAGGAACAATCAATTCTAAGTCCTGTCCATGACACAAAATTTCAATTTCGAGCACTCGAAAACGTTTGCGAGTCTTAGACACTCGTATAGAGTAACAGTCAATAGATAATGTCCAGACGATACACAATTCATCTCACGTCCTATCGGAGTAAAACGTTGTCACAATATAAAGAAATCTGCATAAGTCCATATTCAACACGATTAGGTTAAAGTCCACGAACTTGAAACTTAATAGCGGCATCACACTCTGGCAACATGCTGTAACACACTGCAGCGCACTGCAGCACCTTCTAACATGCTGGAACACACACTGGTCTGCTGAGCGAAGCAGTACGTATTTATATCTGATCCGGGCCTCCACCCCTTGTTCCATAACTTTATCGTCCCAAGTCAGATTCACGTGAAATTCGGCAGGAACATAGCTAAAGGATCAAGTTATACGGTGATGTTGTTCAATTTGTTCAATTATTATCGTGGGAAACGTTATTACCCGTCGAAACTCGAAGAACATTCTACATCAGTCTAGGCTCTGTAGTGCGGCGAGGCATGCTGTGACGTCACCCGCTCACTACGTCACACGCGCATAGCTGTTGCTCGCTGTCTAGTCAGTCCTTCGTAAGCGGTCCGGAGCATAACACATAAGTTTTAAAATTTCTATGACGGCGACTTAGTTTGTACCGCCGTTACCGGTACAATATAGACAAAGGGAAAAATTAATATGTACATAATTCGATCAAGCACTCAACATAATTTTGATTATTTAATAGAGTAGGGTAGGGTTGATTTTTTTATTCAAGTGCTTGAATTGTTTGAAATTATATGGAGCACGTTTCACGTAAAGATAAGATTAAAATTCATTTTAGAAGTACTCAAATGTGATTTTCAGTTATCGGAAACTTTATAGATATTAAGGCATGTTGTAAGATTATCCAGAGGTAGAGAGTTGCCAAGGGATTTTAATTGTTGTGGGACGGAATGAAGTCCATTGAATTGTCTGTAAATATGGATGATTATTTGTGCGGCGAAGTTTCGCCAGTGGCCAGAAATATAATAATCAGTAGAAGTATCGCAGTGATAAATGAACATGGGTAATGTGTAAACGCGTGTTTATAGTAATGTTTTGTGAATAATGGCACGGGGCTAAGTTGATGGAATGATTGCAAGTTAAAGTAATTTCAATGACAGACAGTAAATTTGATTTTAACCTTAATCGTTGATTTAACGCTTTTGGACTCTATAATAATCATAAATATTTGTTTAGAAGTGATAAAGGCACGTGTATAGGATGGTCATGATATGTTGAAAGCCCAGAATGGTTAGAGCCCAATTTTGAGATCGGAAGTCGTGCGGGACGAAAATGAGGTGAGAATTGATCCGTACTGTTTTTGATGATGAAATAGATAAATCTCGATCCCTACGTCGATATAATATGCCGATTTGGTGTCATGAGTGGAAGGAGTCCACGCACAAGGATTAATGAATGAATTAAATGATTGAAGAGTTCCAGTGGAATAAATGGACTTCAAAATGAAAAGGAAGGAATAGTTTAGCCCTTACAGAGACTGGATGTATTTGCCCAACTGCGAGGTGCCATGGGACTTGAGATTTGTCTTGGGAGAGCATGGTGTTCCCATAAATTAACGACAGTATGAAAATAAGGTTGCGGGTTCGAATACCGTTATTATGTCCCGAGCGATATGAAATCGGTTCTTGGTAGTTCATATTTGGGAGTAAACATAAGTGACTAAGTTCTACAGATTGAAATTAAATTATAAATTTTCAAAATAATAATTGTACCGGGCAGTACACCTCTACGACCCAAGTTCCAATCTTGCGCCAATTGAAACTTCTCTACTGGAGAAACCCAGAACTTTAACCACCGAACTAACTTTACTGGTTAGCAGAAGATGTCTCTGTGTGTTTTTGATTTGCTTTTGTTTTTCATTGATCAAGAAGTGGGGACATTCTCTAACAGAGGTCTCTACCAAAAACTATGATCACGCACTCTGGTGTAAAGGAATGAACCTTCTTGGAGAAATGTGGTAATCGTAAGTTGTGTCTTTACTAAATTTTGTTCTGTGGTTTGTGGGTTGGAAATATTAATCCTCCTTCCGCCTGTTTTGAATTTCGCCAATCAGTAATTTCTGTAATTAATTTTCCTCCAATCATAGCTTTCTTCTTAGAATTTCCATGTGTAACTCTTAGTCAACCAATAAAAATTGAGTGTGTGTGTCTACTCATTCCTGAAAGGTCTCGAATTTTCCACGAGGGTATAAAACTGCTGATTTTCTTGTCTCCGCGCCACTCGTGTAACATCTAATTCAGTGTGTGAATATGTAGCAGGGGGCGGGAAGCGCCTCTTTCTTCAGGCAGCCGTTCTTCAACAAGGTAATGGCCTTTTAACATCTGTATTTCTTGCTAGCTCAGCAGTTTAACTCTCGGGGAAGGTTCGAAACATTTGATATGTAAACTATTAAACATGTAAACCCTTTTCCTGGTAAACTTCAGTTTTCTCGAACTTTCATTCGGGGATAGAGCGTGCCTTACCCTCTCGAGCTCCCCTTCGTTTTTGGAATTGAGGTGACTACGTTTTCGTGACCGTTTTTTTCTCTTCCTTAATGTATTAAAGTTTCTCATACGAGTCACCTCCCTAGCTTGGGATTAGCCACTGTATTATCGGCCAAGCACCACATAGATTTTAAAAAACTTTAGTGTAGGAGTGCAAGTACTCGCCTCCATTCAATTTTGTATTTTGGGCCATTTATTTAACCCGTTTTGTATTCCTTCCTGAGAAGGCCCAGTAGATTGGGTACGAGGTACCCCTGTGCCATTATAAGTGTGCCTTGAGGGAAGTTAGTGTAAAGTCAGTTTATGGCCTCTTAAATAGGCTTGAAAAATTGAGAGCGGGTCAGGTCTTTCTTGTGTGTGAAAGGTGCCTCTGGGATGCTTGAGGTTAAAAGTTGGGAGCAAGTGCTTCATGCAAATAGGGGTTTTGTGCCCCTTTGGTAATTTATGGTTGTGAGCTGAGAGCTCAGAAATTATACTTGGGGCTCGCAGCCCAGATCTTGTAATAATCCCCTAACACTTGTGATTTCTTTGTACCTGATTTTGGCTTGTTGTTGACTTGTTACTTGTTGAGTTTTTAAAGTCTATATGAAAATTGTTAAGTTCTGAAAATATAACCTTTATGAAAATTTTAATTCATCTTTCGGACTTGTAGTTAGACCCATTCCAGCCCGCACCTTCTTTCACCTCTGCTGTTCCACAGATACCTTGGAACAATAATAATAATAATATTCCAAGTAAATCATGTCTTAATTGATTAAGTGCCAAACTAGATCAGAATTGTAAAAGGGGTTATGCGTTAAACATAATAATAGTTAACTGCCACATCACAATTAAAATTAAAATATAGAATTTTCAAACTAATAATAATAATAATAATAATAATAATAATAATAATGAAATTAAAATAAATTTTTATTATTATTTTGGATGATGATGTTGAATGATACTAGGGAAGTCAGCTGGCGAAATAACGTAATAATATCAAGTTGTTGTAAATAATAAGTTAAGTTTGTTATTTGTAAAGTGATGGCAAGTTCTACATCTGGACTTTTAGGATAGAGTCGCTTTGTCGTTTCCTTCAGTTAACGATTAGCATATCTTGGTTTAGGAACCCGGGGAGAATTTGTAGTATCCCGGGTTGGTATCATCTCAATAAAAGTGGAGACGATGACATGATTCATGTCATCGTGCCCTCTTGGCCAATAGGTAACTGGTTCATGACCATCAATGGTCATTGTGTTAAAATGGGTCGAACTAACACCTTCAGAAATCAACGGTTCCACCACCCAAATGGATGGGTGGTCAAAAGTGTAAAATATTATGTAAATTTTCAGGAATGATTTGCCAAATAACCGCCAAATTAAGGGTCAACGAATTTTGTTGTGTGTAAAATTTTTCAACTTAAATAAAATGCTCCTTTAGCATTTGCAATGAAACAGTTCCAGGTCCTTGTTCTTGCAGCATAGCAAACCCTTGGTGACCGTTTAAATATCCGTCCCCATTCCTAGGACGGATCTGATTAAATATATTTTTGTGTGTTGTTAGGATGAGCCTTAATGTTAATGATTAGAGTGTCCCGTTCAACCCTGTCGTACTGATTGGATGGTGCCCATACATTTAATTGGAGATCTTATATCTTCATAATGTTTTTTATTCTTTATTAGTTGCGATAGATTCGGACCGTAACACCCCCTGAGATAAATGCTGGTTGGGACTCAGGCTTTGAGCGGGTTGAATATATATGCTCTCTCTTTTACATCTTTACCATTATCCCTAAATTCCCTCATAACCATGTGCAGAGATCTGTACGCCTTATTTAAAATCCTGTTGATGTGATAAACCCAATGAAGATCTTCCCTTACTTTAACACCTAGGTAATTACGGTGAAGAAATTATCAGCGCTGTGCCTTTCGGATTACAGGGCCCGGTTTCGTTTACCGGTCGGATCTGGGATTTTAATCACGTCTGGTTAATATTTCAGGCTTGGGAATGGGTGATTATGTTTCTCGTAACAGCCGGCCCTTCATATCCACACAACACACCTCACATAGTGAATACATCCCTTCACATATGGTTTGTGACAGGAAAGGTATCCGTCCGTAAAACGAGGCCATATCCATATGTCTGGCAAAGATCCCACCGCGATGTGGGATAAGTGGAAATGTAAGCGGATCATTCACGAAGGGGAACCTAAAAATAATTGTGTACCAACATGATCCAGATATGGTTCACTTTTTGTAGGTTACTGTAGTCACGACATGGTTCGTGATTCATGGGCAACGACTGAGTGGTCTAGTAAGTGGTCCTGAGAGTCCGGGTACCAGTTGCTAAGGAACGGGAGTGGGCATCTCGGACATATTCTGAGCCATGGCAATCCTTGTGCTCAGGCGGCTAGGACTACAGAATCCAACGGTGGTCCATGACCCGTTAGAGGAGAGATCCTCACTTGGACTATGTCTAAGTAGGGTAGCATCCTAATTCATTAAATTTACCGAGCTCGGAACATTTTAAGCAAGCCTTGGACCTATGGGAGTAACGGAGTCCCTCTCCCATTTGACAGTCGAGGGACTCATTGGAAACGAAATGGAATTCGATGAGGAGCTATGAATATAAATGGGGATTATGGATGAATGGAAGTAGAATTGGTGCAATAAGCAATGAGGACGCATCTGGATGTGCTAGGATTAAATGATATTAGGGTATGGTGAGATAAAAAGGAAGAGATAGGATATTATAAAGTGTACTTCACGGGTGTTAAAAAAGGGAACGTCAGAGTGTGGGTTAGGGCTGCTCATCCGGAATACTATTGCAAGCAAAATAGTTGCTGTTAGCCACGTGAATGAGCGAATGGTATGGGTAGGTTTGGGAGTTGGAGGAATTAGGACGAGAATTGTCTCAGTATAATCACCATGTGAGGGTGCAGATGAGGATGAATTTAACAAATTTTATGAGGCATTGAGTGCCAACTTAGTCAGTTTCAACAGCAAGAATAGGACAGGATGGGCGATTTCAATTCGATAGTTGGAATAGAACTGAAGTATACGAAAGGGTGAATGGTAAGT
Source organism: Anabrus simplex (assembly GCF_040414725.1). Classification (NCBI taxonomy): domain Eukaryota; kingdom Metazoa; phylum Arthropoda; class Insecta; order Orthoptera; family Tettigoniidae; genus Anabrus; species Anabrus simplex. Next base: position 443,923,852 of record NC_090268.1, on the reverse strand, counting down.
GTAGGGAAGATATGGAAGCTAATAGGAATGAGCGTTTGCTGGACTTCTGTGTTAGTATGGGTTTAGCAGTTACAAATATATTCTTCAAATAAATGTCTATTCACCGCTACACATGGGGGGCTAGGGGTACCAAATCTATAATAGACTATATCTTAACCGATTTCGAATTTTGGAAATTTGTTAGTAATGTACTGGTTTTCTGGGGATTTTTCGAAGATACGGGTCACTATCTCATCTGTAGTGAACTAAAAAGAGGATAAAGTAAAACCTGTCTGCTAACGAATAATTTCCTGGACCAGGAAATTGAGACAGAAGTACAAGGATATGGTTAGTGAGAAGTTCCAAACAGTGGACAGTAAGCAAGTTCAGGATATAGAAAGAGAATTGCTGGCATACAGAACCGTATCCTGTCTTAATTTCGGCCTAGCTCAGGGTAGAAGCGCTTGGTGCGTCCTTCTATGGGCAATACAATCTCTTAACTAATAAAATACACCAAAGTATAAAGACAGTAAATACGTACGTATAAATCTAGTGAATGAGCCTGCAGGTAATCGGGTAAAATAGATTTATTAAACTAAAAACATGAATTAAAATCGTACTAAGATAATGGAACAAAAGGAATAACCGACCATTGGTTAATCAAAGGAAGGTGGCACGCACATGTACATCAATTAACATTATTAACAAAAAGATTACAAATACAGACGGGTAACGAACCCGAGAAATTAGAATGACATTGTTTACATGGAACATGTATGAATTACATTTTATTTCGTTATGTTTCTTGGCTCGTCAAGACCCTAGTTCTTTGCCCGAAGCCTCGATATCTAACCGTTCATGAGATGCGATAGTAATATCGGAAACACTAAGTAATCGGCCTAATTTGCATATATTGTAACAGTAATGTGGTACTTCGGTAGACATGAGACGCAGGGCGTGTACCATTCGTTGAAGTGCGTACAGAGAGAGAGGGTTTGTTTAGAAATAAATCTTAAAATGTTTTCCTCTGAGTTTATTAATAAATTCAAAGTCATGTCACCTCTGTACAGCAGATACAGTAGAAAACGTTCCTCGTCCTAGGGCTGGCGATGTCCTTGGATTCCGGCAGCTCCTTTTCCCATACCAGTGAACCACCATTCATTCCCCGATGGAAGTTCTAGAAAATCCATTCGACGTCTTGAAGATCCATACGATGCTGATGAAGGGCGTTGAGGTAGTCCTCGTGAATGATGAACGTGAATGAACATCGTTAAGCCTTGGGGCGAGTTAATGCAAAGACTGCTTCTGCACAGTTGAGAGGAAAGTTTATTAATGTTTAACAAGGTTCAAACACAAAATGTATCCTTGAGAGTTTATCACACGGTGAAATGTCACTAAATTTTGTCCCGTGTTAAATGAAAGAAGGCCACTAGACTCGAATGAGCATGTAAGTTTAATACTCATAAAAATAAAAGTCCACTCGAAACTTATCGTCGAATTTTAACAGAGTCACTTAAAGTTTGTGGCACTTGGTACAATGTAAAGTAATGCCGCACGACTTAGTTCCTTGAAGCACTGGTCAACATAATTTAATTGGATTCGAAAATAAAGATGTTCCACTCGTGAATTAGAACTCATTCACGTATTGGTAACAACATGAAATCAGAAGACGAAATTAATCGAGTATTGACAGTCCTCGGTTCGAATGTTCGTAAACTGAATGTTCGTAGAATTGAAATGTGCTGTTTAGTAGAATTGAAATGCACAGTTCACAGTTCATGACCTAAAAATATTTACACAGTTCATGAAATGGTAAATTAGTGACGTAGTCATGCTTGGAATCAAGTAAATCTGAATTCAAACACAGTCTCATAAACTCGAAGTATTTAGTACTCTGTAAGGAGCAAACTGTTCTAAGTCCTGTCCATAACATGAAACTTCAAATTACGAGCACTCGAAAACATTCGCAAGTCTTAGACACTCGTGTAGAATAACAGTCACTTGATAATGTTCAGACGAAACACAATTCATATTACGTCCCGTCGGAGTAAAAAGTTGTCACTCACAGTATAAAGAAATCCGTACAAGTCCATATTCGACGCGATTAGGTTAAAGTCCACGGACTCGAAGATTAATAGCTGCTTCACGCTCGATCACGGTGCTCGCGAACCGACTGTGTGAACTCCACTGCCTAGCTTGTACATACATACTCAGGCCACACACTGGCAACACACTGGTCTGCTGAGCGAAGCAGTACGTATTTATATCTGATCCGGGCCTTCACCTCTCGTTCCATAACTTTATCGCCTCATGTCAGATTTACGCGAAACTCGGCAGGAACATAGATAAGGGATCGAGTTACATGGTGATTTTGTTAAATTTGTTTAATTATTATTGTGGGGAAAGTTATTACCCATAGAAACTCGAAGAATATTCTACATCAGTCTAGGCTCTGTATCTCGGCGAGGCATGCTGTGACGTCACCCACTCTCTACGTCACACGCACACAGCTGTTGCTCGCCGTCCAGTCAGTCTTTCGTAGGCGGCCCGGAGCGTAACACGTAAGTTTTTAAAATTTCTATGACGGGGACTTAGTTTGTACCGCCGTTACGGGTACAATATATACAGGATGAAGCGAAATTCGCGCACTCGGGCGTCGCAGTGCGACTTCTCACATGCCAGCAATAAAAAATGTCTGCCACAAAAGTTCGTCCTGCGAGTATATCAGGTAGAAAAAGGACGTTGAAGGCTGGCAATCTGGCAACACTGTAACCACATGTATGGTAAGTACCTCTGTCAGCAAATACTACTCATGCTGTACAGCTGGTGCAGTGGATAGAGTTTTAGGATGGCATGTAGGAGGTCGAGGGTTCGATCCTGGGTTGATGTGCATTTTTTAATTTTCTAATTTCCATCGGACATTACATAGTGTAATACAGTAAGACACCGTACCTTAGGTCACATGTATCCTACTTATACAACATTTTGTAACGCTGAACACAACAAATACTTTGCTTGGCCTACTGGTAACGTAAGGCCCAAACGAAATGTAATGGACCTGAACTAGGCAAGAATAATAGTTGGTACTAATCTATGAGACCATTGGGGGAGGGTACAGAGAAAACAGGTTTCGCATCTAGTATATGAAGTGGTGCGAATAATTCACGCCCACGACGTGCAAAGGGCGTCTTTCAAAGCTGACCAATGAAAACGATTGTTCGTCCATTTCTAGGATCGTGGTATGTAAGTGCAAATGGTTTCTAGAGGACCCGCTGCAAGCGCTGTTGACGATTAAGGTACCAGATACCATACCTCCTGGACGAAATAAAAAACATACGCTTCAGCCCAGAATCGACCCCTCGACCTCCTGCATGCTAACCCAAAACTCTATCTACTGCGCTGACTGTACAGCACGAATACCAAGTGCTGACAGAGGTAGTTACGCTACATGTGGTTACAGTGTTGCCAGATTGTCACTCTTCAACGTCCTTTTTCTGCCGGATATACTCAAAGTACGAACTTTTGTGAGAGACATTTTTTTATTGCTGGCATGTGAGGAGTCGCGCTGCGACGCCCGAGTGCGCGAATTTCGCTTCACCCTGTATATCCCGATCACTCGGACACAAATATGTAAACACTTTTTCCAGGACTATGTCTAAATTACCCATTCAAAATAAACACAGATTCTAATCATATGGGTCCGTGCCCATGAGCACAGATAAGGTCAGAACCTCTATTCCCAAAATTATCCATCGGGCTATGTCTCCCCCTTAATTAACAATAGTCAACATCATAACACAGATATAAACACACTGGACACAACAATGAAACCACACCTGCAAAATAAGACACATAGGATGTATACACTGAAGTTGATAGAGGTGTCGGTCCTAGAACCCTACATACGGTATCCGGACACGGAACATAGAATCTCTCACGTATAGACACAGCATACCAGCATTATTTGACATGACAGTGAAGATCAGCTGCTTAGCAACGTAAAATCAAAATTACTGGGCTTTGAGTTCATGCAGTTCACGCAGCTAACGGGATCATTTGTAAATAACTTTCACTTCTCTCTCTGCCCTCAGCCTACAGCTGAGTCAATGGAGCTTTTCCACCTGGGTAAGAAAAATATCACGCCGAGGCCTGGTCGACATTCTCAGTGTTTCAGAATGGCACGCAATTCTCACCGGCAAAATATAACTCACGGTCTTATATATTCTCGTATAACACAGGCTGGCTTAACAGCACGTATAAATCATAGCTCCAAATATAACACCATGGTTTCCAACGCCTATCTCTTGTCATCTCAGCCCCGAAAATATCTATCGGCAATTCTCTAGCCTCACATATAAATGTTCCTCGTTTCGGTCACCACTGCATTCATGAATTTTCCTGCCACCACATTTAAAGACCCTATTATACTTTCGACGTTGTAAGATCTCCCGTTGCGTCTCCTCCCAGCCGACATGCGTCATGCAAAGAAACATCCTAACATATGCTGTCTCTAGTCTAATCCTCTTTAATATTACGACGCCTATGACGTACAACCCCTTACATTTTATGAAGAATCTGCCCATACAATTGTATCTAAAATCAACTCACACAGGTATAAAATGCTAATAACTAATACCTATGCCACACACCAATATATAACCTATTCTCACCCTTATTTCCATCTAATTTATATACAAAAAATCGTAGCTCGGGTTCTTGCCATGCATACAGCCCTGTACGTATTTAACTTTACTTAAAATGAGCGGAACAATTGCAACTCTGGCTTACATTTAGATATTAATTTACTTGTTTAAGTATGCTCTAATTAGTGCATCTAGATAACACTTCACATGCTTATAGAACAAAAAGACGTAACTTGGCAGCAACTTTCCCATCAACGACGAATCACATAACCGCTATGTCATGCCTGCTTAGCCCATAACGACGATACACAGCACAGGGATGAAGGTCCTCTTCTCGACTCCGGGATACTTCATGGTTGCTCTCTCCTTGATGTCGGACGTATCTGGAACAGTTCAGTTACGCTAGAAATATCTACTTCACCGCTTAGCATGCGTCAATCGGTGCGTCACTAAATTAAGGGAACTGGCCCGGTTGCAATCAGTCCTTGACTGCGGTTATATTGTAAACTACTCGCGCACGATAATAACACGGTTCGCGTACGCGTTACATAATACTTACAATTTTATATCGTCGCTAGCTCGTGTGAGCTAAATCACGGCGCTTGTACTTCCGTTTAACAAAAACTTCACAAAGAAATATCTCTTGTTGGCTCGCGAATTACGACACGTCTCATTTGGCCTTCCAAATTGGTGGTGGTGATTATTGTTTTAAGGGGAAGTACAACTAGGCAACCATCCTCTCTATAACACTAATCCGAGGGAAGAATGGAAGGGGTCCGACACTTCGAAAAATGAAGATATCGGCCAAAGGAAGGCAAGGGCCACGAAGGCCGTGAAAATGAAAGACTCCCTAGCCCTCCCAAACCTAATAGCGTCGGGGTCGGAAAAGAACAAGAGTTGACCAAGAGAGGTCGGATAGGATAGGTGAAAGTGAGGAGCCTGACACAAGTAAGTGGAAGCAATGCCAGATTCAGCTGAGGGCCCCGTGGTCGCCAGCCCACGCTCCAAAGTTCAGAGCCCTTGAGGCCCCTTTTAGTCGCCTCATACGACAGGCAGGGGATACCGTGGGTGTTATTCTACCGCCCCCACCCACAGGGGGGTGGCCTTCCAAAGCAGAAGGAGATTGAGTGGGTATGCGACAATGAGCTCTTCCTTTCTCACCGCAGATTTTATAGCGTCTCGAGTACGCTAGCTTCGAAGGTAACCATCGGCTAACAGACCCTTTTCCTTTGTAAGAGCTAGCCAGATATTAACGGCCGACCTCGTAAATACGCATATATCTCGGTTTAGCACAAGTAAATAATTTTATCGTCCTATGTTACTCTATAGCCGGCGCCGTGGTGTAGGGGTAGCGTGCCTGCCTCTCGCCCGGAGGCCCTGGGTTCGATTCCCGGTCAGGTCAGGGATTTTTCTCTCGACCTGAGGGCTAGTTCGAGGTCCACTCAGCCTACGTGATTAGAATTGAGGGGCTATCTGACGGTGAGGTAGCGGCCCCGGTCTCGAAAGCACAGAATAACGGCGAGAGGAAGCGTCGTGCTGACCACACGACCCCTCGTAATCTGCAGGCCTTCGGGCTGAGCAGCGGTCTCTGGGCAGGCCAAGGCCCTTTCAGGGACGTAATATGCCGTGGGGCTTGGGCATGTTCCTCTATAGTTCTAAACTTAATATTATGTGTGATATCAGATCTGTGGAATTTAGCCTAATTGCGAATTAACTGATTGAAATTCAGATGATTCCAGCCATGGAAAAGGAAGTTTCTCAACCTGTGAAAATTGTTCGATACATCCCCTCGTTTAAATCTAACCCCTCCAAGTTTGCTGCGCTTGGGTACGCCGATATATAGGGGTCAACATGATTTAAATCACGGCTTGAGGCTCAAGTACAACTACAGGAACCCTTTCCTATCGGAGCGTTGCGGGGTTTTCACAGCCTATGGCACGGCCATCCAGGGTTCCTTCCTTCACTCTCCGCGACTATATTGAGCGCTTAAATAAAATTGTTCCACAGTGTTGTAAGAAATTAATTGAAGCATATTATGATGTTGTTCAATACAGGGGTGCTGTAGGAGAAACAGCAAGGGGAAGCCTAGGAACAACTGTGTGTAAAGATGGGAAAAAGCCAACATCTTGGTGGAATGATGAAGTGAGAGCAGCTTGTAAACCTAAAAATGAAGGCTTATCAGAAATGGCTCCAAACAATGGCAGATGCAGACAGGCAATTGTATGTAGATGGAAGAAACAGAGCGAGACAAATAGTTGTTGAATCCAAAAATAAATCTTGGGAAGATTTTAGTAATAACCTGGAGAGGCTAGGTCAAGCAGCAGGGAAACCTTTCTGGACAGTAATAAAGAATCTTAGGAAGGAGGGTAAAAGGAAATTAACAGTATTTTGGGTAATTCAGGTGAACTCGTAATAGTGTGACAATATCGGCACTATGAATATTTATTATGAAATTAATACATGAGAAGTGAACATACTTCGAGCTTCTTTGTCCGTACGGGAGCTAAGTTGCATCATATTACGCAACATCCCCGACTGACTGACGCCGAACGCATGCGTTTCATAGCTGAAGAAACCCCAGAAGTGAGAGCGAACGATGAGGGAAGACAAGGAAGTAAAATATATCTAGCTGACTCCGCCCCTAAAACAAATGCCACCGAGCTCGATAGCTGCGGTCGCTTAAGTGCGGCCAGTATCCAGTATTCGGGAGATAGTAGGTTCGAACCCCACTGTCGGCAGCCCTGAAAATGGTTTCCCATTCTCACACCAGGCAAAGCTGGGGCTGTACCTTAATTAAGGCCACGGCCGCTTCCTTCCCACTCCTAGCCCTTTCCTGTCCCATCGTCGCCGTAAGACCTATCTGTGTCGGTGCGACGTAAAACAACTAGCAAAAAAACAAAAACAAATGCCGACTCATGGTAGAGCCAACGTGAGAAGGTGATTTTGGAAGCATATTTGAGAAAATGACGCCTAAATTTAACATCACGTCAAAGGAACATCGAGAATATTTGGTCATCGGCAAAATTATAAATCAGACTAATATTACGCCATTTATGAAATTACGCCAACAAGTGGTTATGCAAGTGGCTGGAGCGTACCCACGCTAGCTATGAACCAGACTGCCAATAGAGATTCCCCGTCGGAGGCCTTATTTAGATGGCCAAATTTTAATTAAACTACTGATCGTTTTGTGTTTCGCACTACAGCAAGTGATAGTGATTGGCCGGCCACACAATCTGACGCATCGCTAATTACCGTAGACATCGTGGGTCTTGAGATCTCAAAATTGGAGGGGGGACCGTCTCTCTGCTTGCCTCCTACCCTGTGTGATCCCATATAAGCTTACGCTTGTGAGGGTGGCGGAGAAGTCCACACCGAGACTCTAAGGCAGCCACACGGCCGTTGTGTGGTCGTACTCTACTTTGACTTTGTGGAAAACCGCGAAAGTAAACGGGAGTGCATAGAATGAATACATTTCTAGTGCATTATCAGTGGAATACTGTGATTGAACGATAGTGCCGTACTAACTACGGGTCGGTCGCTACGCGCCGGACAATTAAATAAACTGTGTCATACGTTCGTATCGCGAGACCGGTTTTAAGCGTGTAATAAACGGACAAGGTGATTTGAGCATTGTTAGTGGTGCATCAGCGTTATTGTGTTGAATATTTAGCCGCAGAAGATGCATTGCGAATATATTTATTTGCGGAGAAGCTTGTGTAAAGTAATGTACCTGCCTGATGTCGTAGGCGCGGTCAGACTAAAATGTATAGCCCTCCGCAGGGCTTCGAGTCGAATGGGAGATGTTGAAAGAATTGTTAAGCGAACAGAGGCTTGCAGACTGAACCCTGACGACAGGCATAACTGTCTATAATGATGTATGTATGTACGATCCTGAAACTGTTTAGTATAATACATAGGACACTTCGTTACTAACATGTAAGATAGTAATAACTGTGAAACTTTTGCTCAAGTTGTTACAAAAATCATATCTTATTTATTACTAATGTTGTGATTTGCTGAGTAGGTCAGGCGGTGGACTCCTAATGGCCCACAATGAGGCACTCGAACTCATGCTAGCGGATGACGGACATACTGCTAATCTCGTCTATCGCTGTATGTGTGAGAGTGAATTAATCAAGGGATTGTAAATTTCAAGATTGCAGTGGCATTTTCGGCTTAATAAATTCATTCTTATTACTTTAAGAATCCTTTGTCTAATTCCTCCATTTAATAAATTATTTGAAAATTACTTCCAATTTATTTCCACCATCAGCACCGGTAGAGCGCTTGCAGGATCGATTCTGGCTCAGTCCGGTGGTATTTGGAGGTGCTCAAATATGTCAGCCTCGTGTCGGTAGATTTGCTGGCACGTAAAAGAACTCCTGCGGGATAAAGTTCCGGCATACAAGCGTCACCAAAATCCATACAAATATTATTTTTCTACAACTTGTTTTACGTCTTACCGACGCAGACAGGCTTGGAGTTCGAACCCACTATCTCCCGAATTCAAGATCAGAGATACTCAACCCTAACCACACGGCACTCGCTCGGACGTAAAAAAAACAACATTATAATTACTAGCATTATTTCTGTTATAACGTGGCACGAACCGCACTTGCATTGGTGCGTTCCCTGAGCCTGCGTTGTGTCCTTTGGCGCATTTCGTCCAAAAGAGCTTGAGTGTTCCGTACTTGTTTAAATCCATTGTATCTCAGGTAATGATCAACATTGGGTACAGGTGTTGCTCCTTCATTTAAAGTAAATGTATTTTGTACTATCTTCAGGAATTTCAACAATATTACGAATATTTCCTTCCTCAAACTCACACTTTCGTGATTCTCTCGGACTTTTAACATCCAAACAATCCTCTAATATGTAATCAATTCTCCCAAACGTGGCAGAAATCGTGCGAATGTTCACTTTCGGTGTATCTTTCAGCATAAATTACACTTGACACCACATCTGAGAGACCACAAACGATGCGCATGCCCTTCATTTACCTCAACGAAAATATTTTTCTTCTAGTAAAACCAACAAACAGAGGACATTCACACATAGAAAGTAATAGCCAGTTATACACAAGCAATTACTATGACATTCGAGCATTTTGTCCTGATTGTTCAACATGTATCGTTGCAAGGATGTAGTTCTTAATTGTAAAGTGTATTTTCAGGGCCATTACCATGAGAATTTTTATTTACTTTTATTTAGGAAAATGTTCGCTAACATACACCAGTTTACTTACAGTATAGTAAAACTGATGTCTGGCTCGACAGAATTAAGCGTGTCTCACTAGGGTTTACGGAAACACCCCCTGTGGGTGGGGGCGGTAGAATAAAACCCAAGGTATTCCCTGCCTGTCGTAAGAGGCGACTAAAAGGGGCCTCAGGGTCTCTGAACTTTAGAGCGTGGGTTGCGACCACGGGCCCTCAGCTGAGTCCTGGCATTGCTTCCACTTATTTGTGTCAGGCTCCTCACTTTCATCTATCCTATCCGACCTCCCTTGGTCAACTCTTGTTCTTTACAGACCCCGACGCTATTAGGTTTACGAGGGCTAGGGAGTCTTTCATCTTCATGCCCTTCGTGGCCCTTGTCTTCCTTTGGCCGATACCTTCATTTTTCGATGTGTCGGACCCCTTCCATTTTTCCCTCTGATTAGTGTTATATAGAGGATGGTTGCCTAGTTGTACTTCCTCTTAAAACAATAATCACCACCACCACCACCACTTACGGAAACATACGACCACTATCGTCACGGTATTAAGCGCACCTCACTAGGGCTACGGTGACATGTGACTACTAGCGTAACAGAATTAAGCGCACCTCACTACTGGTTATGGTGACATGTGACCACTAGCGTAACAGAATTAAGCGCACCTCACTACTGGTTATGGTGACATGTGACCACTAGCGTAACAGAATTAAGCGCACCTCACTACTGGTTATGGTGACATGTGACCACTAGCGTAACAGAATTAAGCGCACCTCACTACTGGTTATGGTGACATGTGACCACTAGCGTTAGAGACTTAAGCGCAACTCACTACTGGTTACGGGGACATGTGACCCCTAGCGTTTGTGACCCTTGATGGGGGTTATATGCATATATACCTATATAATAATAATAATACTGCCGAGGGAAATCACAAAGTATCGGTGACACCGAGTAATTTCAATCGGTGGGTAGTAATATTACGCAGCGAGTTAAACGCCAAATTGAGAATGGAGGCCGTGGTAAAAAAAAGAAGAGATCTCCAATAAGTATTCCAGAGTAACACCAGATAGCGCAGTGGAAACCATGGTAGATAATATTAGAAAATGAAAAGAGAATGTGAGGAGAAATAAGGGACATGACGGGTGAAAATAGATGAGAAACCAAGATAAAATTTGAAAACATATATTAGAATAATAAATCAAAACTAACAATTTACATGAAAGGAGAACCGTACAAATATGAAATTTTCCCAACCACATATACAAAATACAAATTAATTACAGTAAAATAAGATATCCAAGAGTAAGAAAGTAAATGAGAGAGAATAGCGCAGGAATGAAAAGGGACGAACAAGGAAAGGATAAATATAACTGTAAAAGGAGAAACCCAGAACAACGAGAAAAAGGGGATGTTTACAGTTACCAAATTCGAGTATGCCAGCAGGAAATCTTCTGAGCAAAATCTAAATGCTATATGCAAGTCACAACCACTTCCGTTATCACTCGATTGACACAAAGCAACGTAGTTCTACAGGCGAATAATCACAATATACTTCAAGTGAACCAGTTTCACAACATCAGAAACTCAAATGGCGAAGCACTGAACGGGTAGAAGTGTGTGTACAGTACGAGTCGCACAGTTGGCAATACACCACACGCACATTTAGAAAGAAAGTCGTTACTAGGTTCGTCAATGAAAAGTTTAAACACAAAAAGGACAAGTGAAATTTCGGCCTGGAAATGCCATGCTCCCAGTCTGAATTGCAAGGAAAGTATCTCGCAATGCAACAAAGGTATTTACAGTAAAGAAATCAGTTTGTCATACCTCATCATGAACCAAATCGCACGAAATGCCCGAAAATGGAGACTTCTGGGCAAATGTCCTTAAGGACGGAGTTGACGTTAGATGTCTGCTCCCTTCACACAGGCCAAAGTCCATCTCAATACATTCAGAGGATGGCCGGGTATTTATAGTGTGGAATAATGAGAAATATGTCTGGAAGATTCCAGAGGTTAGTGGAGCATGCGTGACAATGCAGGCGATGTCACATGACGTCAGGCGGCGAAAAGGAAGTTAGTTTATCGTAGATCGTAAAGGTGAATAGAGCAGAGTTCGTGCAAGGTACGATGTGTGCAAATTCACATAAGTATGTAAGTTCCAGTTGGAGAGAAAATGCGGTTTATATCATGATGAGGGTAAGTCCATATTAATAGTAGAAAAGGGTTATGTGCGTGGCGAAGTACATAACAGTAGTTGCCGGTGAAGTGAGGAGTCCGTTACACGTTACAGAATTAAGTACACCTCACTACAGGTTACGGTGACATGTGACCACTAGCGTAACAGAATTAAGCGCACCTCACTACTGGTTATGGTGTCATGTGACCACTATCGTTAAGGAATTAAGCGCGTCTCACTACAGGTTATGGAGACATGTGACCACTAGCGTTGCAGAATTAAGCGCACCTCACTACTGGTTATGGTGACATGTGACCACTAGCGTTACAGAATTAAGTGCACCTCACTACTGGTTATGGTGAAATGTGACCACTAGCGTTACAGAATTAAGTGCACCTCACTACTGGTTATGGTGACATGTGACCACTAGCGTTATAGAATTAAGTGCACCTCACTACTGGTTATGGTGAAATATGACCACTAGCGTTACAGAATTAAGTGCGCCTCACTACTGGTTATGGTGACATGTGAGCACTTGCGTTACAGAATTAAGTGCACCTCACTACTGGTTATGGGGACATGTGACCACTAGCGTTACAGAATTAAGCGCACCTCACTACTGGTTATGGGGACACGTGACCACTAGCGTTACGGAATTAAGCGTGTCTTTCTATGGTTACGGTGACATGTGACCACTAGCGTTACAGAATTAAGCGCACCTCACTACTGGTTATGGTGACATGTGACCCCTAGCGTTACAGAATTAAGCGCACCTCACTACTGGTTATGATGACATGTGACCACTATCGTTAAGGAATTAAGCGCGTCTCACTACAGGTTACGGAGACACGCGACCACAAGCGCTAGAGAACTAAGTGTGTCTTACTACGTGTTGCGGGAGGTGTTAGAGCAAACTGCATTCTTGAGTACTGACGTTCATTATGTCGTAACTATGAGACTTGCAATTACTTAAAAAAAATTGACGTCCTCTTTCGCGAGTATCAGATAATTCGCTTCTGTTTTACAGCTTGTAAACAGCCATCATCAGATTTTTGTTGTCGGAATCGTATTAACTGAATTTTAACTAAACTAAAATATTTGTCAAGTCAAGGTCCATCTTATTCAATAGCCACGTTCCTCACTCTGAGTCAGTCTCCAGCAGTGAACGCCCAGATCTTCGTCTTCCGTATACCCTTATCACAAGATTCACAGGAAGAACATTCACTAACGAGCAAAACAAAACGCTGTAAGTTGCACAGTTACTAGTTCACGGACTTAGTCTAGTGTCATGGAAACGCAGCGAGAAATAGGAAGTACGTCAGACATCTGTAGTCTCGGGAGTGTTGTATACTCATTCCGTTTGTAGTTGCTATACAAATAGGAGTAAAGTATGCCTACATTCGTCACCTCCTTCCGAAATAGTCTTGGTGGTGGTGGTGGTGGTGGCGATTGTTGCTTAAAGAGGAAATACAACTGGGCAACCATTCAATGTAAGACTAATTAAAAGGATAATGGGAGGGTTCTGATAATTCGAAAAGTGAAGGTATCGATACAAAGAAGGGAAGGGCACGAAGGGCCCGAAAATTAAATATTCATTAGACCTGGAAAACTTTAAAAACTGTTGGGGTGGAGAGGAACAAGAGCTCAGCAAGAGAGGTGGGGCAGAGTGATGGACCTGGTGCAAGTAAGTGGAACAAATCCCGCTTCAGCTAGGAGACTCGTGGACATCAACCCACGTTCCAAAGATGAAAAGGCCACACTGAGTGGCGCGGACGGTTGAGGCGCTGGCCTTCTGACCCCAACTTGGCAGGTTCGATCCTTGCTCAGTCCGGTGGTATTTGAAGGTTCTAATATGCCGGTACGTCAGCCTCCTGTCGGTGCATTTACTGGCAGGTTAAAGAACTCCTGCGGCACAAAATTCCGGCACCTCGGCGTTTCCGAAAACCATAAAAGTAGTCAAGAAAATGAGTATTATAAAGATGAAAGGGCCTGGATCCCCTTCTAATCTCCTCCTGTGATAGGCTGGTGCTACTGTGGATGTTATTCTACAACTCGCGTCCACAGTGGTATCAAAATAGTTCTTTTTTCCCCCCGATGTTATAAATATCGTTGAAGGACAACCCTCTTCCCCTTTTTGTACCAGATGTTCCCGTTATGATAATATAGGCTTTTGAGGATGTTGGAGGAGGGAATTTGAGATACGTAATCTCAGTCTGGAAAAAGCTCATTCGCCAGGCAAAATAAACATTTCTTTACGGATACTTAAGTACGAACGTGCGATTAAAGACCGTAAGTACAAAGGAGATATCAAAACTGAACGCGAACATTTAAAAAATGGATTCCTTATATAGGGAGAAGAGGAGAGCATGGCAGCATTAGTCCGGAAATCAATAACTCCAGTTATCTGACCGTATAGTTGGTTCATAATCAACAACACTCAAATACAGAACAGGTTTTACGTGGTCCCTAAGGTCAAGGTCAAGGGGGTTTAAGTAGTGAATCGTAGTCATCAAGCAAATGGTCCACCTGTACCTCTCCAGCGCCATCGGGGAATAATACTGAAATGTGCGGGAGGTCCATCATGTCGACGTGTTGCTCGCTGTATATCTTCCAAGTAATCCGGTAATTTATTATGCAAGGAGTGCGCGTAGTGCTGTCCAGTGAGCCTGTTCGGAAGAACACAGGGCCCCAACAAGCAAACACCAAGAACTCGAGAGAACAGGATATCAAATGCCGGGGTGCTAGAGGTAGCTCAGGCCCAAATGAAATTTATTCGCAACGTGATCGCTTGTGTAACAATTGTAACTGGCGTGTCGCATTCTTTCCGGTCAGTCAGGACTTAACGGCATGTATAGAGTTAGTGCATTCTCGGACAACTCTGTAATTATTGCAACCCGGGCAGCTCCCTTGTCCGCCATTTCAATCTCTGACTTAGGGTGGGACCAGCGTGTGGAGCTCTGAAGTCACTATCGGGTCCGTCCACTCCTTCCATGGTCGAGCCTAGGTGCAAGACCGCCCCCCCCCCCGAACACACAACACATGACATTCACAGCCCAGCGCTCGTAGAGAGCAGACCTAGAAGAGCCCAGTAGCGACAGCCACGACACTTGCACCCAGCCTGCAAGCCTTCTCGCCGCCATCTACTTGATCTTCGGAGAGCCCCTAAGCTCTCGAACCCAGCACCCGCCAAGAACGATCGCCGGACGGCAGCCCCTGCAGACAGGCCACCATCAACAGCCTGTTTAAATTGCAACAATTACCAACTGCCTTTCAAGAATAAAGGCAGAACAAACCAGCCTGTAAACCCCGTAAAAACAGGCCAAGCAATTTGTCAGAACCCTCAGTGTGGTCACCGGTTCGGAACTTGTCCCGTTGCGATACGGTAAAACTACACCTGTTCCGAGCGTGCCCACTGAGCGAGCGCCAACCACGCCGGTCCTCAAAACCGAGTTTGACCTAACCAGTGTTTCATCTTACCCACTCCTGTACACTATCACTCACAATGAACCAACCACTTACTTGGCAGGAACAACTAGAAATCAATTTTCAAAATTTTCAAGCAGAAATGTCATCCTATCTAGATACACCATTCACTCCACCTCAATCCACTCCTAGCCCGCTCAGAAATTACTCACAATTCACACCACCTCAATCCACCCCCAGCCCGCTCAGAAATTACTCTCCACCCTATTCCCCCGCCTCTCCCCAGCACTCACCCTCACCGCCGCTCATCCAGCCCACCCCACCGGTAGCAAACCGAAGCGACAGTTTCGAAGAGGAAAAAGAAGATGAACCTGCACCCAGCAACGAAGAAGTCGACAACTCAGTCCCACTCTTCTGTGTTCGCGGGAACACCACCTTCCCAGTCTCTCAGAAGTGCATGGTCATTATCTTCAATCTAACAATTCCTGATCCAGTACCAATGACAAGAAAGACCATCATCAGCTCCCTCATGCCGATCTTCGATGAACATATAGCGGTCATCGAAGAATCTCACAACAATCTGTTACTGGTCACTCCACGAAGAAACAAGTCAATACCTCATATACTTCGCACACTGGAACACACCAATGTCTCAACTCCAATTATCATAAATCCACTGAACGGAGATGCCAATCAACAAGTCACCACTCCACCGGAAACAACAGACCAAGAAACTCAAACTTCTGCCACCACCACATTTCAAAGTGAACCATTCTGTTCATTGGAGCAATTGTATTAATTTGAGGATTGGATATTGGAATCATACTAGGCCACCCACGAAGCCGATGTCTTACAGTATATGTCATAAAGGGGTCCAGAAGAAGCGTTCTTATGTGAAGTGAGCGCGAGCGTCATTATGAGAAATCTCCAGAACTCATTAAAAGAAGTTATGTCCCAAGCCAAGCCTCTTGATGGAGATTGGGGACGCTTTCCAGTTCCCGGCTAAACTTATTCTAGGAGGGAAGAATGAAATAAATTAATATCTTTGGTTACAGAAGAGTTGCATTGGATTTGAGACAAGAATTGCAACCTGTATTATTTCTGCTTTATTTTGATAGGCATTAGGGCTGCATTAATTAATGCATTCGCTAATTTGAGCTCATGATATAATTAATGCGGGAAATTTTCCCGGGCACGCTAAGATTACACGCAGCCAAGCGGCTTGATGACGCTACCCGGAATTATAAATTAAGGCCGCCAGGGCATATCAGAGTCATTCTTGGACCGAGAGGCTGCGGGAACGAATCGTCATACTGCTTGTTGGTGCTGAGAACAACGCTTTGTCTTCAAGCTACACCGACTACCTGTACTGCTATTTCTGCAAAGATGTAAGTAATCAACTTGAATATTCAGAGGAATTGAAGATTTTACCTGTGAGATTATGCTATGGGGAGATGAGGTACTGCTTATAAGAAACTAATGAACTAGTAGCTCCATATTTCTGTGAGGTCAAGGGATTGCGGACGAAATGCTAGAATTATTATTGGCTCAGGTTAGGAATTCTAAAACTATATGTTGTCCATGTGATAGGGTGATAGAACAGTGACTGAGAGTAGTGAAGAAACTATTGTGTACCAGGTTAAAACTCTGAACGAGACTTGGTCAGTGTGACGTGTGAGACACGCTAACAGTGAAGACAGGCATCGAGTTTGGACAGTCTGTAATATATGAATTTATTTTCAGTTACCCCAGCATCAAGTCAGAACGAGTGTTTGACAGCATCATTGCAAAGAAGCCACAACCACGAGCTGAAGCCAACACAACAACGGGCATCGATCCAGGAACGTTGGGAGCACCTGACCAGCACAACATCGAAGAGGACACCTTCCGACTACAGAGGGAGCTGTACGAAGACGCCACACCAGCAAGAATGTCTCCAAGTGGTCAACAGTCTCTGATGACAGCTCTGCAGTCTATCAGAATGTGGTAGATCCAGTGGTCCACAGGGATGGCCGCTCCGCTATGTTCTCTAAATTAAGGTCAGAGCTTTCCAATTCTGTTTCAAGCATGTCATTTAAATTTAGATAGGAATATGGGGGCCGTCAGTCAGCAGATTTGTGGTAATAGGATAATTTCCCTTGTAATATAGAGCTAGGCCTCAAACTCGAACCCCGTACTTTAAGGTAGATGTTATTGGTAGAGTCCTTGTTAGCGAAGTTATGGTTCATTGTAATTGCGTTATTTTAAAGTACGTGTTTTTGTAAGGGTCTGATTGAACTCATTTGGGCATAGGAGGTTAGTCTACAGATAGGTACTTTTATTAGATCACATTCAGGCATTTGTTTCTGCAGACGTAGAAGTGTATAGTTATGACCAAGTCGTGACCAGGAATTCACCCAGATTCACTGATAGAGTGAGCGAGTCCAAATATTTAAGAGATTTGAGCCCATAAGAGGCTGAAGTAAAATGTGCAGTTGGTATGAGAGAGCCCAACCATTGAGAGTTTATTGAATATATTTTGGAAATGCCTAGTATGGCAATGTGACGATCGCTTAATGATTAGTGTTTTGTAGCACCAGGATTTAGCCCATGAGAGGCATTAGTAAGATGAGCGAGATTGCGGAAGGTATTGAGACCTGGGCAGATAGCCCAGATATATTTAAATGAGGGCTTTAGCAGCTGACTACGTGAAGTGTTCTTTTGAAAGGCAAGACTTTAGCCTGTCTCCCCGTTGGAGCTCATAAATTAGGGGACTGCCGCAAGTGGAGGGGTGAGAATGGAGGTCATTGAGCTTGACGTCACAGGCTGGTGTGTTGGTCGTCTGCAGTATTTCAAGTATGCTAGGAGGGGAAGAAACGACCTTCTTGTTTTGAAAGCAGAGAGAGATTTGTTTTATGTCCTATTTGTTTTACGTAATATTTTAACACTGGCCCGTTTTATAATGACACCCTTGTATGTGTTGATTGGATTCTTTCATATTGTTTGCATAGGTATCTTGGACACCTTACCTGTCATAGGACTAGGGTTCGTGACCGAGTCAGGTCATTGTAAATTTTTGTGGTGATTTTGTTGGCACCGGGGTTCGACGGCGCGAGGCATTGTAAATTTTTATGGGAATCATTGTTTTTGTGTAATTAAGCAGATATCCATCTTTCAAAACTTCGTTACTTACACCATTGTTACATGCTTGTTGCAGCTCACGTGTTTTCATGAAGGCAGTGAAATGATAGTCATCGGCTCAGCGTCATTTTTCCATCTCATATTGAAATGATCTTTTATTTGTAAATAATTCAATTTTATGTAATAAATCCCTATTTGTTAAACTTTGAATGCAGCGGTGTTTTCTGTTAGATATTTTATTTTAATTTTTTTATTTAGTCGAATTCTTACCTGAGTAGGCACATGTCCTAGTGTTTTATCTTTATGTTGCCCCGTTATACCCATGTTATCCCTGAGAAGTGCGCTCTCCCGGCTGATTGAAGAGGACAGTGTTCAGGTAAGACTATGTGCACCAGCTCACATCTGTGAGAGTTCGTTCACTACTGTACTCTGGGTTCGAGACCGGCCTTCGCCTGGACGGAACTTTATAGTGCAGTAGGGCACATAGTTTAATTGGCGCCGAGCAACGTGGTGGCCGAAATTCCGTAAAGGGGGCCATAGCGCCATAGTATAAATGGCCAAGCAACGATGGGGCTCGATAACCTTGAAAAAAGGGCTAACCATAGCGCCATGGTATTAATGACGACGAGTAACGAATGGCCCGATATTTCAGTAAAAGGGACCATAGTGCCTTTGTCTACATTGTGAACTTGGTGTGGCTAACTGAGGACCCGATATTGCAGTAAGGAGGGTCATACAGCTTATTTTATTATGCCGTCAGGTGATGCTTGATATTTGTGTAAACGAGCTCACATAACCAAGTGGTATTTTGCTGATTTTCCCCATAAAATAGGGCTATAGGTCATAATGTGTGTCTATAAAGGCAGGACCTGATATTTTGGTAAATAAAGGTCGTGCAAGGCTTGATTTCAGGCATATGTTATGACAGCTGCATTCGATTACGTGTTGTGCAGGTATACCAAGTTTGGTCTGTGATCTGTACTGTTAGCATGGTGATATATTTGGAGTATGTTGTTAAACTTGTGAGGTTGAATGACTGCCAGTTCAGAGAGGTATTTTGTGAGGTTCTGTCTTTGATCTTACCATTAGTTTATGGATATTGCTGTTGATGGTGTTTAGCGAGGATGTGCTGATTTTGTGGTTTCCTTGAAGTGATGGATGATATTCGTGCGGGGATTTGACCTGCAAGGTGTTGTGTTTTACAGGTGTATAATCGGATAGCTTGGATTTGTGCATGTGGTAGTTTTTGCTGGTTTATGACATTTTATGGGAGAATTTTATGTTTGTGTTGTATATATGTTTTGTATCATAGTGTTGTACTGACGGTTACCCTATGTTTGAATGACATGATATTAGATTGAGGTAGCCAATTTAGGTTTTGAAAGTTCGAGAGTTTAGCAGTAGGAACATTTTGATAAATTAGAAAGTGTAGGAAATTTAGAGTATTTGAAATTTAATCGAGGACATACGGAGCGGTTTTTCCCGCCGGACGTTATGACAAGTGAGTTGAATGTCGGTAGACATAGGAGAGATGCTGAGGCAACTCAGCGAGCAGATGAATGAACAGTTTGTGGCGCTGGGTGAACGTTTGAACGACCAAGTCAGTGCTCAATTTAAAGAACAGGAAATTAGGAACGCGGATCAGATAAAAGAACTTAAAGTACACGTAACCGAGCAACTTACGGAGAAAATCGCGGAGTGCGAAGAAAAGGTGACCGAACAAGTAGTACGCACCGAAACACGGGTAGCTAACCAAATAACTGAGCTAAGGGAGCACACTAGCATTCGTTTGGAGCAATTGGCCTCTGAAAATGAAGCGACTAGGGAGACCATAGCAGAATTAGATACCAAAATAGAAAATGTACGGCTGTGCTGTGTTACCACGACCGAGAAGTTAAGTCAACAGATGGAAGAATCGCACAGAACGGTAGAGAAGCAAATTCAGGAAGTAAAGAATAGTATCGAGGGGATAGAACAGCGCATGGAAGAAAAAGATAAGGAGACTCAGTCCGAACTAGGAACATTTAGAGAAAACTTGGTGGCAGTCGTAGTCCGCATGGATCATACTCAAGAAGAACTAGTCAGAATAGAAGAAAAACTAGAGGCTAGGACTCAAGAAGTGGTAGACAAACATGAAAGGACGACCGAGAAAAATAAGGCTAAAGTTGCTGGACTAGAATTGGATTTACAACGAACTAGGAAGGAAATCAGCGCGGAGGTCCAGGGTTTGAAGAAGTGCCGTGAGCAGGAACAACGGACAACTGAGAAACGTATACTAGGGTTAGAACATGAAATGGAGAATATACGGGATAAGTTGGACCAATTAAAAATTGAGGAAGACAACGGAGTAAAGAAGCGAAAACTGAGTAGGACTCATAGCCCGATGGAACGCCAGTATGGAGATGACAGCCTGAATGAAAGTCAGGAAGAGGGACATGAGATACTAGGAGAATCATTTAGGGCTAAGCCAAGAATGGGAAATTCAACCCTATTCAGCCAAGACAGTGTATTCCCGGGTTACCATTGGATTAGGGCACCCGAGGAGAAACCGAAGAAATTTGAGGGGAATGGAGAGGTCACACCCTGTTCATTCCTGAAAGAGTTAGAGACCTACATGGACGAAGGACAGATACCACCTGAGCGCAGACTACGCACGGCAGAAAAGTATCTTGGAGGGATTGCTGGAGCTTGGTTTAAAGCGTTTGGGCAATCATTTAGGAATTATGATGAGTTTAAACGGGCATTCCTGAATAAATTCTGGAACCAGGGCCATCAGTTGGCGCTGAGAATGGAGCTCTACGCACGAAGATATGCGAATAGTACTCCCACTAGACTAAGCGAGTTCTTCATTTCCCAATATTTACGTTTGCAAGAGCTAGATCATCAGCCTGAAGAGCTGGAAATCGTCACAACCATTATCAGACAGCTGCCTGTAGAGGTACAGAGGACTCTTATCGCGGCTAATGTTACGACGGCGGTAGCAGCGGAAGAAATGCTTAGGCTCTGGGACCAAACGTCTGCACTGCATCAACCACGTATACGGGCCATAGAGACTGTCCATAATGTGAACATGCAGGCAGAAGAGCAGATGGAAGAAAGAAGCCACAAGGAATGTCAAAATTCCGGCACTCAAACACCTACCCGGAGGGAACGAGATGAAGAAAATCCGAAACCCAGAGGAGATACGAACTGGCGACCTCGAAGATGGAGCACATGGCAGGAGGAACCGGACCGATGGAAAGGGCAAGAACACCGAAGAAATCCATTCGAACAACGGCGGAATGACCGGCCGTACTGGAGACGAGACGGTGAACGTTACAACTCTAGAAGCAACCGCCAGCGATTGAATGGGAACCGAGCGAGATACGACAGGCCGAGGGAGAGTTCACTGCGCCCGAGAAATGGTGAGAGACAAGACGGCGCCTACCACTCAAGAGGGAGAGAGTCGGGGGAGATGTCAACACGCGACACATGGCAGGAAGCGATCCGGAATCACAGTGCGGCTAACTCTCCTGGAGCTGCGAGCTTGGCATACCAAGAATTTCATAATGGCGCCAGGCCGAAGGGTCTCAACCCAAATGCACCTAGCTTTGCCGAGATCGAGAGAGAGGATAAAAAAAAACGAGAAATTTAGTGCCAGGAGATAGAATATTTCGCGAGGATGCCGGTTGGATGACTATAGCTATTCATAATTGGGTTATCACTCCTGATGATCTATTAGAGGATCCTAATAAAAGTAATTTGCCCAGACCGAAAGAATTACCTGTAATTTATACCAGAATTCACGGTTTAAACGTACGCTGTCTGGCTGACACTGGAGCCACGGTCAGTGTAGTATCACAGGCCTTAGTTTCGGAAATTCAAAACAGAGTTCGTATCCCGTCTATACCAATTTCAAAGGTCAAAATTAAAGGGATTATTCCTGACAAAGTAACGTCCTGTAAGGAGCAGGTATTACTTGACATCCAGATTGGAGATTTACTGGTGTCCCATCCATGTATTGTGCTGCCTAAAATGGAATACAATCTTATATTAGGAGCCGATTTCTTAAGAGAATACGAAGCTGTAATTGACATGGGTACGAACTCTATCCTGTTAAAATTAAATGGTAACCAGGAACGAGTAGAATTAAACCAGAACCAGGATTACCAACCCGGGGAACGTATTTGGACAATGGACATGCAGACGGAAGAACTTGATTCAGAAAGATGGCTACAGGATCACGAAGAAATTATTCCAGAGTTCGAAATTATGGTATCCGAATTGGAAGAACAGCGAGAGAAAGAAAAATTTCTGGAACTGTTGCCGAGTAAAATCGAAGAAGCAAAGATTAGTCCGGAAGACAAGGGACGGCTGCAGGAGTTATTGATGAGGCATGAGACGGTCTTTGGTTCGAGGCCTGGAAAGATCCCGAATTACCAATACAAATTATGTGTAAATAACTGGGAGCCTTTCAAACAGCGACCATATCCAATTCCAGAGAAGATGTTACCCCAGGTCCGGGAGGTAATCGAAGACATGAAGAGGAACGGGATAATCGCCAAGTCCCCGAGTCCGTTTTTGAATCCGTTATGTGCAGTGCCCAAGGCGAATGGAACGGTGCGCGTGTGCCTTGACGCACGATCTTTGAACCAACGCCTAGTCCCCGAGTATGAGAGACCTCCAAACCTTAAGGATATTCTCAAGAAGTTCGGAGATATGGAATTTTTCAGTACGGTAGACATGACTTCAAGCTTTCACCATATCGTTTTGGATCCAAGTACAAATATGCTAACTGGATTTTTATTTGACAACCAGACGTATATTTTCCTACGTCTTCCATTTGGCCTAGTCTCAAGTTGTGCTGCTTTGATACGGGCACTGGAATCGAACCTCAGTCCCGAGGTAAAAGAGTTTACGATTCGGTATATCGATGATATTTTAATCTGCACTAAAACCCTAGAAGAACACATGGAAAAATTGAATTTACTCTTTCAGGACCTCGAGAGATGCAATTTCAAGGTTAATTTTGAAAAGTCACACTTCTGTCAGCGCAGGGTATTGTTCCTGGGGCATGTTGTCGACGGTCAAGGCATTCGGCCCAACCCAGCTAAAATTGCGGCGATACAAAATTTTCCTAGGCCGATCAAGATTAAACACGTTAGGCAGTTCTTGGGCCTAACGAACTTTTTCTCCAATCATTGTCCCGGTTACACGGATACAGTGGCGCCTCTTCAAGATATGTTGAAAACCAATAATAGATGGAAATGGGGAGAAGAGCAAGAAAAAGCTTTTGTAAACACTAAGGTACTTTTAGAAAATTCTGTAAAATGGGGGTACCCTAGCTTCGATAGGAAGTTCATCATACAGACGGACGCTTCTGCAGTTGGAGTCGGAGCAGTGCTGTACCAGGAAACACCCGAGAGGGAGCATAAAATATCATATTTGGCTTTCATGAGTAGAAAATTACGCGGACACGAGTTGAAATACACGACCACCGAGTTGGAGATGTTAGCCATAGTTACTGCCTTAGCTCACTGGAGAAAGTATGTGTACGTATTCCCAGTAGTGATTAGAACTGATCACAAAGCACTTACCTTCATTCTTAAGACGGACATGGCTAATGCACGGGTCAGTAGATGGGCACTTTACGTCCAGCAGTTCGACCTCACGGTAGAACATTGCCCAGGGAAACTGAACATACTAGCTGACGCGTTGAGCAGAAATCCTAATCCGGAGGAACTTACAATACACCTAACTCTGTTAGACCAAGAGGATCAAAATATACTGGAGAGACTGCGGAATATTCATGAGGAACAGGAAAATTACCCAGAGACCGGACGGCTAATCCAGTACTTTCGGAAAGAACTCCAACCCGGGACTCCACAGTACGCTGAAGCGGAGCGCAAAGCGGTAAATTATCACTATTTTAACAACATTTTGCATAAATTTGTGGATGAGAATCATACGAAATTTAGAATTGTGGTGCCTCCGCGATTACAGATTGACTTGATATGGATAGCTCATCACTCTACAGGACATTCAGGAATTGATAAAGTGGTAGCAACACTGCAGGAAACTTTCGTGTGGCCTAAAATGAGGTCGATGGTACAGAAAATCCTGCGTACCTGTGACATTTGTCAGAGGGTGAAACCAAATCCGTACCTTCTGAAGCAACCGCCACGACCACTGATACCTACGGGACCACGTAAATTATTCGCAATAGACTTCTTCGGTCCCTTACCCTCTGCTACTAGGGGCTTAAAGTACATCCTTGTCTGTATGGACGTCTTCAGTAAATTTGTTACATTATGCCCTATTCAAAAGGCGAATACTCGTTCAACGCTATCGCAGATCAAAAGAAAGATAATACCCATTATGGGTAAGCCTGAGAGCATCTTAAGTGATCATGGGAGTCAATTCACTGCTGCAGGGTTTAAGCGTGAACTAGAAAGACTAGGAATCAAGCATGTCTTATCCAGCATCAGACATCCGCAAGCTAACCCGAGTGAACGTATCATGAGGGAGATATCCAAGTATTGCAGGATATACTGCCCGAGAGAACATTATAAGTGGAACACT
This sequence comes from Anabrus simplex, assembly GCF_040414725.1. Classification (NCBI taxonomy): domain Eukaryota; kingdom Metazoa; phylum Arthropoda; class Insecta; order Orthoptera; family Tettigoniidae; genus Anabrus; species Anabrus simplex. Next base: position 443,898,733 of record NC_090268.1, on the reverse strand, counting down.
GTAGTGCCCATTATTACAGAGTGTATTAACACAACTAGACACGAATCGACCGGTATGATTCCAGCATGGATTCACAATAATGAGCTGCCTAAACGTCCTTGGGAAAATGTAATTCCGTGCCCTAGGGATCCTCAACTAGCTCAAGAGATATGTGTTAATAACGTTGCAGAACACTTAAAAGCACAGGCTGAGAAGCGGCTGCGAAGAACTAGGAATAAAAGATTTCATAGACCTTTACAAGTGGGCGAGTTAGTGTTAGTTAAGACACCCACGGTCTCTAACCCTACAGAGAGATACTACCATAAGTTCGCTGAGCTATACCCTGGACCGTATAGAATAATTCATAGTTATGAAAATAACTCATACAAGGTACAAAGCTTGGACGCTACAGTGACTAAGGTCTTTAACTCATCAAACCTTAAGCCCTTTTTCCAACCCGGCCAATATCAATTAGACAATCTGGAAGAAGAAGAAGAAGAAGAAGGAGGCGAAGAAGAGGAAGAAGAACCTGAGGAGGAAGACACTGAAAATATTGCCAGAGAGGAGGTTATCATTCCGGAAGAAGATGAAAATGACAGCGAAGAAGAACAACCAGAGGTACCCAATGGTGAAGAAGAAGAAGAAGAAGTGAATACGATTTCTCCAGGCGACCAGAAACAGCTATCTGAGCAGCGCAAAGAAACGGAATGTCAAGACTGCGAGAGTAACCACCGGAGATTTCTAGCTCTGCTGGATGCCTATTACCAAGTTAGGAAGGATAGGGAGGCTATCATGTCTATAGCTGAAGATAGTCCCATGCCCTGAAGTTTTGAATATTGACAGCAGATATGATTGCAATGAGAAAATGATCTTGGAATTTGGGAAAATAAAATTCTTGACAAAATTTTATTTTGTCGTTCACGGGGGGCTATGAACCATTCTGTTCATTGGAGCAATTGTATTAATTTGAGGATTGGATATTGGAATCATACTAGGCCACCCACGAAGCCGATGTCTTACAGTATATGTCATAAAGGGGTCCAGAAGAAGCGTTCTTATGTGAAGTGAGCGCGAGCGTCATTATGAGAAATCTCCAGAACTCATTAAAAGAAGTTATGTCCCAAGCCAAGCCTCTTGATGGAGATTGGGGACGCTTTCCAGTTCCCGGCTAAACTTATTCTAGGAGGGAAGAATGAAATAAATTAATATCTTTGGTTACAGAAGAGTTGCATTGGATTTGAGACAAGAATTGCAACCTGTATTATTTCTGCTTTATTTTGATAGGCATTAGGGCTGCATTAATTAATGCATTCGCTAATTTGAGCTCATGATATAATTAATGCGGGAAATTTTCCCGGGCACGCTAAGATTACACGCAGCCAAGCGGCTTGATGACGCTACCCGGAATTATAAATTAAGGCCGCCAGGGCATATCAGAGTCATTCTTGGACCGAGAGGCTGCGGGAACGAATCGTCATACTGCTTGTTGGTGCTGAGAACAACGCTTTGTCTTCAAGCTACACCGACTACCTGTACTGCTATTTCTGCAAAGATGTAAGTAATCAACTTGAATATTCAGAGGAATTGAAGATTTTACCTGTGAGATTATGCTATGGGGAGATGAGGTACTGCTTATAAGAAACTAATGAACTAGTAGCTCCATATTTCTGTGAGGTCAAGGGATTGCGGACGAAATGCTAGAATTATTATTGGCTCAGGTTAGGAATTCTAAAACTATATGTTGTCCATGTGATAGGGTGATAGAACAGTGACTGAGAGTAGTGAAGAAACTATTGTGTACCAGGTTAAAACTCTGAACGAGACTTGGTCAGTGTGACGTGTGAGACACGCTAACAGTGAAGACAGGCATCGAGTTTGGACAGTCTGTAATATATGAATTTATTTTCAGTTACCCCAGCATCAAGTCAGAACGAGTGTTTGACAGCATCATTGCAAAGAAGCCACAACCACGAGCTGAAGCCAACACAACAACGGGCATCGATCCAGGAACGTTGGGAGCACCTGACCAGCACAACATCGAAGAGGACACCTTCCGACTACAGAGGGAGCTGTACGAAGACGCCACACCAGCAAGAATGTCTCCAAGTGGTCAACAGTCTCTGATGACAGCTCTGCAGTCTATCAGAATGTGGTAGATCCAGTGGTCCACAGGGATGGCCGCTCCGCTATGTTCTCTAAATTAAGGTCAGAGCTTTCCAATTCTGTTTCAAGCATGTCATTTAAATTTAGATAGGAATATGGGGGCCGTCAGTCAGCAGATTTGTGGTAATAGGATAATTTCCCTTGTAATATAGAACTAGGCCTCAAACTCAAACCCCGTACTTTAAGGTAGATGTTACTGGTAGAGTCCTTGTTAGCGAAGTTATGGTTCATTGTAATTGCGTTATTTTAAAGTACGTGTTTTTGTAAGGGTCTGATTGAACTCATTTGGGCATAGGAGGTTAGTCTACAGATAGGTACTTTTATTAGATCACATTCAGGCATTTGTTTCTGCAGACGTAGAAGTGTATAGTTATGACCAAGTCGTGACCAGGAATTCACCCAGATTCACTGATAGAGTGAGCGAGTCCAAATATTTAAGAGATTTGAGCCCATAAGAGGCTGAAGTAAAATGTGCAGTTGGTATGAGAGAGCCCAACCATTGAGAGTTTATTGAATATATTTTGGAAATGCCTAGTATGGCAATGTGACGATCGCTTAATGATTAGTGTTTTGTAGCACCAGGATTTAGCCCATGAGAGGCATTAGTAAGATGAGCGAGATTGCGGAAGGTATTGAGACCTGGGCAGATAGCCCAGATATATTTAAATGAGGGCTTTAGCAGCTGACTACGTGAAGTGTTCTTTTGAAAGGCAAGACTTTAGCCTGTCTCCCCGTTGGAGCTCATAAATTAGGGGACTGCCGCAAGTGGAGGGGTGAGAATGGAGGTCATTGAGCTTGACGTCACAGGCTGGTGTGTTGGTCGTCTGCAGTATTTCAAGTATGCTAGGAGGGGAAGAAACGACCTTCTTGTTTTGAAAGCAGAGAGAGATTTGTTTTATGTCCTATTTGTTTTACGTAATATCTTAACACTGGCCCGTTTTATAATGACACCCTTGTATGTGTTGATTGGATTCTTTCATATTGTTTGCATAGGTATCTTGGACACCTTACCTGTCATAGGACTAGGGTTCGTGACCGAGTCAGGTCATTGTAAATTTTTGTGGTGATTTTGTTGGCACCGGGGTTCGACGGCGCGAGGCATTGTAAATTTTTATGGGAATCATTGTTTTTGTGTAATTAAGCAGATATCCATCTTTCAAAACTTCGTTACTTACACCATTGTTACATGCTTGTTGCAGCTCACGTGTTTTCATGAAGGCAGTGAAATGATAGTCATCGGCTCAGCGTCATTTTTCCATCTCATATTGAAATGATCTTTTATTTGTAAATATCGTCGCCATAAGACCTATCTGTGTCGGTGCGACGTAAAGCCCCTAGCAAAAAAAAAAAAAATTATTTGTAAATAATTCAATTTTATGTAATAAATCCCTATTTGTTAAACTTTGAATGCAGCGGTGTTTTCTGTTAGATATTTTATTTTAATTTTTTTATTTAGTCGAATTCTTACCTGAGTAGGCACATGTCCTAGTGTTTTATCTTTATGTTGCCCCGTTATACCCATGTTATCCCTGAGAAATACGCTCTCCCGGCTGATTGAAGAGGACAGTGTTCAGGTAAGACTATGTGCACCAGCTCACATCTGTGAGAGTTCGTTCACTACTGTACTCTGGGTTCGAGACCGGCCTTCGCCTGGACGGAACTTTATAGTGCAGTAGGGCACAAAAGAGATGATATCCTTGACGACTCAACAATGAAAGCAGCCCCTGTCACAGACATCAAGAACAACCAGCCGGACAACACAACAAAAGAAGCTGACCACCAAGCCGCTGCAGCGAAGAAAACCAAAACCAAACATTCCCCTCCTACCATAAGTACCATCACCCGAACCCAAACTCCAGTCACTCTTCAGCAAGAAACACAAACCTCCCCAGATACCCAAGACATAGACACACAAACCATCCCAATTCCCCATCCCCTCCCACCCCCGCTCACCATAAACAAGGCAACTCAATTAACACACACCAGTACCCAACAAAAGAAACCTAAACTCACTCAAAACCCGAACCAAGGTCCTTCTCCAACAACAGTTCTCAAAACAAAAACCCAACCTCGACCTCCTCATCCCTCCTTAACAATACTTTGTTACAACTGCCTCCAACTGAACCACCATGCCGCCAAGTGTAAAAATGCCACCAGATGCAATCGGTGTGGTGGCCCTCACCATCACTCCGCATGCCAAGTACCCCGGGACCAGGCGACCTGCGCGAATTGCCAAGGAAGACACGCGGCGTCGTTCCCTGGCTGCCCGTACTTTAAAAAGCACTAAAACAGAAACAGCACAAAATTACACTCCACAAGCAACAGACAAAAACTAACACCCACCCAAACACACCTCAGCCACTCCTGACCACCCCAACTCCCCCACAGACCATGCCAAACAATAGCCTACTCACCCTCATTCTCAACCTACTCCACTATCATATCCAGACTAATTCAGGGCCCCCTCGGTGGACCGAGTAGCCGAGACCCTGAAAAGCCCTAATCAGCACCCCCCCCCCCAAAAAAATCCTAACCAAGAGCAAGTACTATCAAGTCAAATTCCTCACTTCCTTAACTGGAACATAACATCTCAAGATGAAGCACTGGTCGCGGGAGACGAGGCGGTGCACTGCTACATGCTGCCAATAAACGATGCTTTAACATTTAACATTACATCAGTCAACATAAAGATGCTTCTAGCCACAATCACAGTGCTACCAACAGCTCGCACACGCAATAAATTAAATGCGTCAACAACAACGGCAGAGCCCTCTGGCGCTTACACTGATAAATCCACAGTGAAGCAACATTGGGCATGGCTAGCACCCGGATGGGTGACCGCCGAGTCAGCCACCTGTCGTTAAAACAAAAAGTTAGACATCTTACTAGCTCAGCCATGGCACACACGGATAATGTTGAGTTTTACCATATTCCCACATAACCGCAATCAATTACAGTACAAACTTCACCATTTTTCTTATTATTATTATTATTATTATTATTATTATTATTATTATTATTATTATTATTATTATTATTATTATTATTATCATCAATTCTTATATACTTATTATTTTTATACCTTATTTCCTACTACAGGCCAGGTGAAGAGCGCTGCATAGCGCACCGGTACTGGCACCGCACCAGGCACCCCCCCCCAGGGGGCGTCCAAAACAGACATATGGGAAAGACGGGCCCCCTCTCTGTTTGCCCGTGACGGCGGGGCGGTCAAATGGGAATTAGGAGAACGATTAACTTAGAGGCTTTTATCTTGCGAGGTTTGTGGATGGGTTCAACTTCCGGACTGTTCTGGAACGACTGGCCCAGGTATATAAGTCAGGTGGGAACTGCGAGTTCAGTTTAGTTGGTGTTGTGGGTTCAATGTGTGTGATTTAAGTGCCGAAAGTCTGAGAGTAACTGCACAGCCTGTAGGGTATTCGTTCTGCTGCAGTGAACTGCGAATCTGACTTGTGCAGGCCATCGCCTTCTGCAATGTACAGTACTACGTATAAGGAGCGGCCGTGGTACTACACACCTGTCCACTCTACGCTTCCTGTGCTTTCGAGCGAACACGTGATGGTTACCGTATTCCCCACAAGAGCGCTAGCATGATGTCATCTTTCTGCATGTTTAGGATACGGGGAACATAGTACTTAACGCTGAGACCGTACTTTTACATTAAAATTAGCAGGTGTTTCCTTCTGTAACAGTACGTATTGCATGTGGTTTGGTGTGAAATACGACAGTACTAGTATCTTCAGAGTGGTATATATGAGAATTTATCATAATTCCGGAAAGAGTGGAAGCTACCAGTCCGTATGATACAGTCTATAGATACGTAAATTTTAAAAAAATGTTATAATATTCATTTGTATCTAGACTTGCATGCCCGAGGTCGGTAGATGCAGCTCTGCACTCTGACCGGCCAACCGAGCAGAGGATGGGTGACCACGGCTCTACTTTGGCTCTACGCCTCTGTATTCGGGAGACGGATCAGGGCTGGACCTCACGGCTGGCCCCAACCGTCGCCTGTCCTGAGAATGGTTTTCTGTGGATTTCCGGGGCAGTTACTAGTATAGGCCACGGCCGCCAAACCCCTCACCTTCTCCGAGCATCTCCTTCACCGTAACCAGTGGCGAAACTACTTGGAGTCATTTGAGGCAATGCCTACCCTAAGAAAGAAGATTACATATCGTAACAAATTTATCAGCTGTTGTTATTGTGCTATAACTACAATAATCTCTATTTGATATGTGCTACATGATGACAGCGGATGATGTGATTCACTGATTGCCCGCTAGATGGCGGCAGCATACTACTTGTTCTGACAGGGAGGCAGGACTTGACTTGACTCACCCAGGACTTTTTGTTTTGTTTGCATTGCGTGAGCTTTAGATTGAGAGCAGAATGGCGGACAGAAGTTGGGTTACCGCCCGCGCTCCTCTCTCCGCAAGGTCTAGGCCCCAGTGAGGCATGCCTGATCTGCTATTAGAGGGTATAGAAACTCTCACCGCGAAGGCGACAATTAAATACCGTATTATTAATTGTGTGCTATTCTTTTGAATTTTTTTAGTAGGCAATCAGTGCATTATTGGCATCCTTTGTGACAATTCAAACATGGAAATTATTAATTAAAATTCTCAGTTTCTGTTCTGTTCGTTGTATAGAACAAAACTGACTTCATCTGGTTTAATCTCGCGTTGAAATAATGAGGGAAGAAGGCCTCTTCGGGAACTTAACGATTCTTTTGAACTCTTTAAAGTGCAAACCGTTCTCTTCTTGGACTTACGAAGACACTGATATCTTCAAGGACATGTTATCAGAAAACACAGTATCCTCTTGCATTGAAGAATGTAGCAAAATAAATAGTGAGATAAATGTAGGTGACAGGACATTCCAAACGCTTAATATTTTAAGATATGAAGTTGTTGACATCTTAATTGCAAATCGAAATACGGTTTGGCGATTTTGAAAGCATTCAGTTTGTTGAGTTATTGGATCCAACACACTTCATAGTTTACAAAGAGACGTTTCCTCCTATTAAACCGAACAGTCATAATTATGAACATTTACCCCGGTTTTAACAGAGAAATATTGGAAAATGAGTTGATTAACATTTATTTCGATATAGAAAACATTTGTCCTCTCAAAATCTTTTACATTATATTGTTCTCAATGACCTGGAACTAGTATACCGGTATGTTGAAGTGTCAAACTAGATTCGTTTAATATTTCCTGAGACCTCGGCTTCCTCTGCAGGGAGTATAAGCACTTTAAAGAGGATAAAGACATGCTTGCGTAATGCAATGAACAGTGAATGACTCAGCAGTCTTAATACCATTCCTATAGAGAAAAAGCTTGTGAAGGAATTGATAAGTCATCAGCTATTGAAGGACCGTGTGACTGACAATTTTGCAACCAAGAAAGCTTGACGTTTGGGACTACACCACAGGAAACCATGAGGTAAGATTTCCTGCCTATCCGTGCATTAACTAATAGCCTCGTTACGGTCCGTAACAAATCCCCCTGCCTGAGAGACGGCATCACCGTGTAAGAGGCCCGCCTCCCTCTTCAGGGGAGGAATGAAAAATTTTTAGTCGAGGTAGTTGATGCCCGCTTAAAGATCACAACACTATTACTTCAACTGAATTCAGACCCAGCAAAATAACCAGGCCACACTGTAGAATATTTTGTGTTCATTTAATACAATGTACGGCCTACTTACACAATGAAAGCTGGCAATTATCTAATTAAAGTACAATTGAAATATACTTTACCGGGCGAGTTGGCCGTGCGGTTAGGGGCACGCAGTTGTGAGCTTGCATCTGGGAGATAGTGGGTTCGAATCCCAATGTCGGCAGCCCTAAAGACGGTTTCCGTAGCTTCCAGTTTTCACACAAGGCTAATGCTGGTGCTGTATGTTAATTAAGGTCATGGCCAATTCCTTCCCACTCCTAGGCCTTTCCTCTCCCATCGTCGCCTTAAGACCTATCTGTGTCGATGCGACGTAAAGCAAGTTGTAAAAAAAAGTATACTTCTTTTCTTTGTAGGTACCGGAGTTACATGACCATACTGGCATGTCACCTGAAACCCCAGGTAATGTACCTAGTATCTCTGGTACAGCAAGCAATATTCATACCTATAAGTTTTGAAGGAAATATTACAAGGTATTTCAATACTGTATAATAGTCATAGGCTGATTCAGGAAGTAATGTCAAACTTGTGTTCGCCACTGGGTTGGTCATCTAAAGTAAATCTAGTAATACACACATGAGCAGAAGATTCTTGATGATGACTAGCTGCCAGTCATGAGCAACTGAGTGTATTGTAATCTCGGGTTTTGTTCGCTAGTTTCATTATAAAAGAGCCTGTGTCTCAGGCTCGGCAGGTTCACTTAATCATCAACACGCTGTAAGGTCCGTCACTAAAGAATCGAACTCTGTATTAACATCAGTATTGAGAGTAGATTATCAGCAACTGTTTAAATGATTCAATATTCTATCAAAGTCAAGTTATTTAAACCTGCTACAAACAGGTCCTGTTGTTTCTGAAGGAGTAGACTGCAGCAAGCGGTAACGAATTCGTGAACTTAGTGGTTTAACATTAACGCTGTTTACGTTCGAGGTATAAACCGCTAAGACTTAACACCGGTACGGGCACAATTGTTTATTGCTGTATTGTAAAAGCAAGAGCGGAGAAAGTAACGGCAATTCGGTTCATGAATTCCCATGTGATGCAGACCTAAGACGGAAATGGCTGAAAAATGTGTCACTGAGAGTTTTGTTCCAAATTTTGAATCCAGAACATCCTTTGTGTGTAGTTTGCATTTTGCTGAAGCAGATTGAAAGACAATGTTCTTCCTTCCGTACTTAAAGACCATTCCGAGCTTAAGATGCCAAATTCAAAATCAACACTAGAAAGATGATTAATAAAAATATGAAGCAGTGAAAACACTGGAAAGAAGAGGAAGAGAGAAGAGAATTTCGCTTATGAATCAGCTGTTTACGATAACAATGCTTGAGTCAGTCAGCTAGCAGATAGTGACAGTACATCTATTGGAGTGCAGAAAACCAATCAGTGATTTTGGCCACCAAAGAAAATAGTTTGAGACTGAAATTGTAGCGCGGCGATCTGAAAAATGAAGAACTCGGAAACTGATTGTAAATAGATACCACGAAGATGGATGAGTTCACCAATAAATATCATACTTCTTTTTTTTTTTTTTGAATGGGCACCAATCAGTTCAACACTGAAGACTCGAAGACCTCATTCACACAGGACCAAATTTTACATTACCAGCCGTCACTCCGTTGGTACATAAGAAAGTGTGTTATCTGGCAATTTATTCCTCCGAAGTATAATGAAGCACGAAACAATTAATCTAAGTTGACTTCTAGGGAGGCATTGAGCCGTTACCTACGAGACACATCGTGCCAAACTGGAGTGACAGATCTCGTCAAAGGAAGACTTGTCATACAAAATGAAAGAATGAATGAGGCAGAAATTTTGCTCCCTCATTATTGACGAAATTGCAATAAAGCAGCAATTGTTATATGAAAAGAAGTTGCATGATGGTCATGATGGTAAATCAACACATGTCGAGGTTTGTCGAAATGTAAACAGTTCTAGCGGTATGTCCATTTCAGTAGAGCCAATAGTTAATACGCTTCCTCATGTGTGGTTTGAGGGCCTGCCTGGCCGAGGCGGTGAAGGCGCGTTCGGTTCGCCCGGAAGGGAGTGGGCTCGAATGCCCGTCAGAAAGTCGTAAAATGTAAGAAACGAGATTTCCACTTCCGGAGGTACACATGGCCCTGAGGTTCACTCAGCCTACACCAGAAATGAGTACCAGGTTAATTCCTGGGGGCAAAGGCGGCGGGGCGTAGAGCTAACCTCTCTACCCCCATCAAGTGCCGAGTTTACGAATAGTGGAAGCCTTTACCTTCAACCACTTCAAGGGCCTTCATTGCCTGTACGGAGATAACTTTGCTTTTATATGTGGTAGCCTATATCAACCTCTTACTAACTTCCCATTGCCTATTTCTTTTCGAAGAGGCTGTCTGGTGTTGAATTTTACTATCTGACACTGTCGGTCATCAAACAGGTTGAAACTATTTGGTTTCGTAATTTTCAGGTTGGTTACAGATAACCACAAGGCAAATGTAAATCTGATGAGACGAGTATAGAAAAGAAAAGTATTGAAGTCTCAGATTTCTCACCCTACCAATCAAGACCGACCTCTAATCCTAGCCTTTCACCAGTGTTACATTCCAAAAAACGACAGGACATCACTTTTAGTAAAGACCATGCACGATAAGGAAGAAGTTATTACTACGTGCCAGCGCGCCGGCCGGCCGACATCCTAGTAGCGCTAAGAGGAGGGCGGTGGAGATTTTGTACACCACTTCAATGTTCGCGCTCTTAGCCGGAGTGGAAAGGCGCGCCGTGCATAGCAAAAGGCGATGTGCAGGATGTGAACTGAGAACTGTGACAGCCGCAACGAGAGTAACTGTGCGACAGAGTGAGATTGTAAGTGCTAGTAGACCTAGCGTAGAGTGAATGAACAGAGAGACTTGAGAGTGAGAGCGTGAACTGTGTAATCATGTGATCTGTCCTGTGCCGTGTAAGTTATGGTTCTGGTCTGCCTGTGTGTGTTCATGTGAAGATGAAATAATTAGTTTAATAAATCTTACTGTAGAACTTTAACGCTACTAGTTCCTGTGTCCCACCAACACGTTACATTACGCATTACCAGATACCCCTTTCTTTTCCCTATATAAGGAATTCATACCTGAAATGATGACGTTGAGTTTTGATACATCCTGTACTTGTATGCGGATTTAATATCTTTATTTGCCTGCACTAGGTACTGTAACCGTTCATCACCATGCCATATGCCGTTTTCCACAACATTCTGTGACATATAATGTAGTAATTAGCAGTCTACATGCCGAACCGGGATGTAATTTGCGATATCCCAGCCCGAAGGGAGCAGTTTTCTGCGCTGTAACGAGAAAAGGGATAGAGCAGTACTGCTGAACCTTGAAATCGAGCTCTCTTTTCGAGCGAGCGAGAAGGAGAGATGACGCTACGCGTGGAAATGTAGGTTGTCGGAGAGTGGGCTGAGTTAAGGTGTGTTAACCCCTGAGAAATAAATGTCCTCTATTAATTCAACACAGCATTCATTGGTGACACTTCACCATAATTTAATAAAATGAGGAAGAAGAGGAACACCTTCAACTGAAATAATTTTTGGAAATTTATGAATCAGGTCTCATTCGAACCGATGTATTTAATGCTAATTGTTGATGCATATAAATGCAATACTTTAATAGGGGATCGGTAATGACGCCTGTCATACAGTAGTGCGCAGATTAAAGATGACTGCTGAAATCTGAAAACGTGTGGAAAAAAGTGGGAGGTCTTGTGTGATGATCCATGACGCGTGATTTTCTAAAAGGACGCTTTTGAGATTGTGAATGACCCACTGATCGCTTTAGTTTTATATGTGATCAGTAGAAAGTAGAGGTCACAAGCTATAATTTGAGTGTTTTCACGTCGCTGAAAGATTCCGATTACCGGACCTTCATTTTCAGCAGGGGCATAATTTACCCCCCCCGACCATATTGTCCGCAGGCTATAAGTAGAGCCAGGACCTAGATACAGTACCCCATGGTCATTTGTGTAGCTGGAGTACTCACACGTCAGGAGTGAACTTGGATATCAGTGTATGAAGTGTTGTGTCATAGAAGAAAAACACATCAGTGCGATGTAAAATATCGCGAAATAAGCCGTGTGGTACCAGATAATGCACAGTATTGATAATTAGAAGCCTTATCTCAACATTTAACACTTTAATTATCAACGACAGTTAGTTGCGGCTCATGGTGCAATCATCAGTGAAAGGGCAAACGCGTCAGGTTGTTGAGAATAGCGAGACAGCTAATTACGTTCAGTAATTAATAATAACTGACCCAAAGCATTTAAGAGTGAGTGACGTTCAGCAAAATTAAAGAACTATTCCTGATAAAATTAGCGTTTGCATACTCCATGGACACTCGTGGTGATAGACTGTGTGATTAATGGGGAAATGAACAGTGATTTCTACGAACTTGCCACTATATGCATTAATCTATTTAAAGATATTAGTGGATCTTATCATCAGTAGATTCCTTTGAATGTACATATACAGTGTTTAATAACTGATTTCCCATGTTTGCCTGTATGTTCGTGAGTGGTCGTCGAACCCCAAGATCTGGAACCTACAAGAATCGCGCCTAAGTGCCTGCGGTCATTTCTACAGAAAACGTCCAGAGATTCATCTAAGAAGACCACAGTTTGAGACATGGATCGTGGTAGTATGAATAAGAACCACCGGGCGAGTTGGCCGTGCGCCTAGAGGCGCGCGGCTGTGAGCTTGCATCCGGGAGATAGTAGGTTCGAATCCCACTATCGGCAGCCCTGAAAATGGTTTTCCGTGGTTTCCCATTTTCACACCAGGCAAATGCTGGGGCTGTGCCTTAATTAAGGCCACGGCCGCTTCCTTCCAACTCCTAGGCCTTTCCTATACCATCGTCGCCATAAGACCTATCTGTGTCCGTGCGACGTAAAGCCCCTAGCAAAAAAAAAATGAATAAGAACCAAGGACTAACAAAGAGAAGACCGCTCATCATGACGGAGTAAAAACCTAAGATGTACCCCGAGATGACGGCAAACCATACCCTGTATTTGATAAGTACAACTGATTTTGAATACATGAAACCACGAGATTTACATGCCAGTAGCAGTTTTTATTTTTGTAAATATTAAAATATTATAATTAACAACAATATTAAATGTAGGGAACACTATACGCGTGTGACTGGGAAAAGATTATTTATTAATTTAATTAGGGTTTTCAAGTGTTTTAAGAATAATCATTGACATATAGCAGGTTTATTTGCATCAATTATTATATAGATCCCATAAATTCCTAGTGTTGATGAAGCACATATTTAAAGAAGAATAGCGCTTTAGCTAAACTTATAACTTCTTCGTAATGTTACTATCTGGTAAAGATTTTCATAGTAGTTTGAAGATAAACTATATGTTTGCTTCAAGGTGATTCAGGTATTTATAAATCCCATATGATAATATCATTGAAGATGTCCCAAACCCAGGTATTATGTGAATTATATAGATAAACGAGAAGAATTAAATAACCTGTAAGAATGGAGTCTTCTCTGTAAATTAATAGAACGGATTTGAGATGCGGTGGTATGATATGGAAGTGTGAAGCTGTAACATGTTGTGTTGTTGGAATGATAAAAGATAATAATAATTATGGCTGTTGTGATATATTGAATTAGGCTGAATACATAGCCAAATAATGAATAATAAGAAGTAATGGCTCTCAAATGATTGCGTACTTGAGAACAAGCCGAGATGATATATAAAAGAAAGAAAGGAAGAAAGAAAGAAAGAAACGACGAGTTCAATGTGTTTTTGTAGCCACGGAGCTGGACACACAGCTGTTGTCATGATTGAAAGTTTTACTACGTCAGGACTTAGGGCAGCAGGAAGATTTTGTAGTTACCAGCAAGCTTAAGGTTTACCTGCGAGATCTCTTTCATTCGCCAGAGCAGTCTCAATTCCATTCTAATGATACGTTATGAGTAATGCGGATAATTTTCTGACTTTGCGAAGGATAGATCCCTTCGCATGTTTATGCATTAAATTAGGTCGTGATTGGAGTTTTAAATTTTTTACTTTGGAAGCTGGAGAACCTGAGTTCGATTCATGTTGGAACGAAGAATTTAAGGCGATACTATGTCTTGATTAAGCCATATCTTCAAGATGTATTGTGTGATATATGTTTGATATATTTTCTATGCAATGTGTTTACGTGTTTTATTATTCCCCAAAGTGTTCTATGGTGATGGGTTCGATTCCAGCGCTGGCTGGTTTTTCTTTGAATATAATTTGTTAGGTAAACCCAGGATACACGTACGTGTTCAGTGTAAATATATAATTGTTGTGGTGAAATGGACCATGTGTTTGATATACGGCGATGCAATCTCATGTTTTAAAGGAAACGTACTTATGGGAATGTATACTTTCTACAACCATGATAATTAATCAAATGATTTGAGGTATACCGAGGACCAACTGCATTTGTGAATAAACTAAAAGAACGTTAAGGAATACCACAGATAAATTTTTTGCATTATTCTTGATTGTTTCTTGTTCATGTGTTGTAGTATGGTACCATCTCGTGTGATTTTATCAATATAATAGAATGTTTACCAAATAATATTTCAACGAGGATTCTTCTCATTTAATAATATTAGTGTATTCCTCTCACATTATAGAGAATCCTACTTTCGTTATATTTTATGTAGTACCCACTTCCTTTTTCGAACATTCCATTGCCCGTATGCTTTACGAGTTCATCCGGTGACGCAATGAAAGTAGGGAGGACGAGGCTTCATTCCCGGGAAGTGACTTCTGGAGGTTCGTATCCAACAATTCCATCTATACACCTGTTTGTGAAACCAAATTATGTAATAATTGCCCTAAATTACCCAGTATGGGTACAGTACATAGGCCACGAAGTCATTTCGAGCAGTTCTTCAAATGGCGTCTGCAAGCTTCCAACTTCTGTGGGAGGAGGTTGTAGAATACTTCTGTCTATCGTTAAGAGGCTACCAAAAGGGATTTCTAGAGGCTGTCACCACGAGAGCGAGAGTTAACTGCCACGGGGCCCCTAGCTGGGTTTGACATTGTTTCTACTTAGTTGTCCCAAACTTCCCAGTGGTATATTTCCTATCCGAACTCACTTGTTCTCTGCCGACCCCGACGACTTTCATTTTGACGCCCTTCTCGGCTCTTCGTTCTAAGTGTCGGATCGCTTCCGTTTTTCGTATGAGCAGTTAGAAAGGATAATTGCTCAGTTGCACTTCCTCTTAAAACAATAATCACCACCACCACCTCAACCAGCTTCGATGCAGCCAAGACAAAATCGCAATGAATTCTGAAGTATCTTGCGTCTTACTGTCGATAGGCAGTAGAAGTGTCTCGTAGATTAGAATCTTAACGTGATCCTACAAGAAGAAATCAAGAGGGGTGCTATCAAAAGAATGACACGCGACAGGACCTATCTTCCTATACACTTGTCCGGGTACATCTGATTAAGGTGCTCACGAATAGTAAAGTGATCTAGAGCCCAACCTTGTTAACACATTGAGTGTCAGACCGAAATTCATGGGATTTCCGCCTAGTGTCGTGAGTTACTCCCTAGTGCCAACACGTTCAGGGGCTTAACCAAGTGAGTGATCGCTGAAATGAGGATACATTTACGACATATTATGTATATTAGGTCAAATATTGCTACCCCGTATTGGGTCGTACTGATCATTACGGATTGTATACGTACACGCGCCCCCATATAAGGTCACATTTGTGTGTTTGAGTCATCAGTCCATAGACTGGTTTGATGCAGCCCTCCATGCCACCCTATCACGTGCTAACCTTTTCATTTCAACGTAACTATTGCATCCTACATCTGCTCTAAACTGCTAGTCATATTCATACCTTGGTCTACCCCTACCGTTCTTATCACCTACACTTCCTTCAAAAACCAACTGAACCAGTCCTGGGTGTCTTAAGATGTGCCCTATCATTCTACCTTTTCTTCTCGTCAAATTTAGCCAAATCGATCTCCTCTCACTAATTCGATTCAGTATCTCTTCATTCATGATTCGATCTATCCATCTCACCTTCAGCATTCTTCTGTAACACCACATTTCAAAAGCTTCTATTCTCTTTCTTTCTGAGCTAGTTATCGTCCATGTTTCACTTCCATACAATGCCACGCTCCACATGAAAGTATTCAAAAACATCATTGTAATTCCTATATCAATGTTTGAAGTGAGCAAATTTTTCTTAAGAAAGCTCTTCCTTGCTTCTACTAGTGTGCATCTTATGTCCTCCTTACTTCTGCCACAGTTAGTTATTTTACAACCCAAGTAACAATATTCATCTACTTCCTTTAAGACTTCATTTCCTAATCTAATATTTCCTTCATCACCTGCCTTCGTTCGACTGCACACCATTACTTTTGTTTTGGACTTATTTATTTTCATCTTGTACTCCTTACCCAAGACTTCGTCCATACCATTCAGCACCTTCCCCAGATCTTCTGCAGTCTTAGATAAAATAACAATATCATCGGCAAATCTCAAGGTTTTGATTTCCTCTCCTTCAATTGTGATTCCCTTTCCAAATTCCTCTTCGATTTCCTTTACTGCCTGTTCTATGTAAACATTGAAAAGGAGGGGGGACAAACTGCAGCCTTGCCTCAATCCTTTCTGGATTGCTGCTTCTTTTTCAAAGCCCTCGATACTTATCACTGCATACTGATTTTTATGCAGATTGTAGATCATTCTTCGTTCTCGGTATCTGATCCCAATCATCTTCAGAATCTTAAATAGCTTGGTCCAATCAACATTATCGAATGCCTTTTCTAGATCCACGAATGCCATGTACGAGGGCTTGTCCTTCTTGATTCGATCTTCTAAGATAAGACGTAAAGTCAGGATTGCTTCACGTGTTCCTACATCTATATATATAAAATAAGGAAAGACATTGAAGAAATTGAGAAGAAGGAAAGAAAGATTCTAAGAAAAATCCTCGGTCCAAAGAAATGTACTGACACATATTGATTACGCAGTAACAAAGAAATATATAAAACGTGCAGTAGGATTTCAGATGCCATTCGAAAACGAAGAGTTAAATTTTTTGGACATATTTCAAGAATGCCTGATGACAGACTTAACAAGAAAATATTTAACCACTTCAATAAGCCCAATTGGAAAGGCAGCTGTTATGAAAAATGGTTTGCTAACACGAAGAAGGATTTGCAAGAAATAAACATCACACATCAAGACATCCACAATAGAACCACCTTCAGAAAAAAAGTTACACACATTTAAGGGTTTCCTAGAACCAGAAACAGCGACCAAGAAGAAACAACAATGGACGACTGAAAGGAAAGAAGCAGCAAGCAGGAGGATGAAGGAGTACTGGCGCCAAAGAAAAGTTAAATCATGAGGAGTTATTTACGTGGTCAACAGCTGGCCAAAATCGAAGGTAAAAAAGGAAGAAAATAAGGGTTTTGTCTGTACATTGCTCAGAATGTGAAAAGAATGGTATATCTGTATCGGTCATATTCATAGTAATAAGGAAATGCACTTTTTACTTTTCCGTAATGTCTGTCTGTCTGTCTGTCTGTCTGTCTGTCTGTCTGTCTGTCTGTCTGTCTGTCTGTCTGTCTGTCTGTCTACGCATCATTAAAAAACGGCTGAGGAGAATTTAATGAAAATCGGTATGTGAAGTCGGGGGATGAGTCACTACAACCTAGGCTATAAATTATTTTCCTCACGCTGAGTGAAATGATAGTTTAGGGAAAGGCCTAAAATTGAATCTCAAATGTTTATGTTATTAGTGATCCTATCAATAAATACTATATAACTAAAGTTATATACAATTAAATTTCCGATCAATTTTGTCATACATTGTTACCGTACCGGCTTCCATTACACAGACATTCATGAATTTGTATTTTTGTTGCCTATTCCAAATCAACGCCGAACCACGAAAAAATGGGTTAACAGAGTTTTATGAAAGTCGGTATACAGAGTCGGGAAATAATAAACTACCGTCTAGGTTATAAACAATTTTATTCGCCCTGTATGAAATTGTAGTCTAGGGGAAGGCGCCTAAAATTTAATTTTTAAATACCTATGTTATTTGTCCTATCGAAAAGTACTACATAACAAAAGTTATAGAGAACACAATTTCCGACTATTTATATTTTATTCAGTTTTATCGCACCGACTATGATAAGAGTGAAATATCAGAGTCGGAAAAAATGACAAGGCCTACAATAATGAAAGCGCATAACATTGACCAACAATAACATTACATTGACCATTGTTTGTGGTGATGTTATTTTCTTTATGCTGCCGCTCAACTCCGATAGCTGGGATTACTGCTGCGTACTGAGTACAACAGCCTGACTGAATATTGGCGGGAAATAGCTGGGGAGTTAGAAAACTTTCTTCTTTAGCATGCTATTACTTTGGTTCATACATTTTCTGATACCGTACTGCTCGTACGTAACTCATTGATTCATCATAGTATTCCAGCTATTCGATCCCTACTCTGCCGCGCTGTTTTGAATGAGCAGTGTGCAGAGGCTCACTTAGTAGTAGTAGTATGACCTGGTCTAGAATTACAATTTAGGCATATTCCAAATGATAGCACCACAATTCACTAAATAACTCAAAATTCAACCCTGAAAAGAACAGTTTCTTATAAAGAGCTTCTTTCTCTTCACTTTTTTTTTAAATTCTACATTCATTTTATTCAAAATTAGCAGTGAAGAGGGGTTTCTCCTCTGGCTTGGAGGGAAAAATTGCCTCCAAGTCAGATAGATTTTTCCGCCGCCAGTGTAGTGAACTGAGATTTTCCGACTCATAGGGTACTCCTAGGAAACAGATTAGTAAAAAAGCATGGTTTTTGCCCTGGTACTCCCGCTATTCGACCCCCCTCTCCGAAAAAAAGACTAATGGTGTTCACGGATCACGGCTGTCTGCGGCCTGGTCATTCCAGCTCTGGAACTTTGGACTGTTAGATCGGCAGCGTAGTACTGTTCGTTAAAAGTGAGAAAATGTGTGGTTTTTCATTTAATCGAGTGTTTTATGTGAAATCATTGCTTTTACTCGCGCCATTACTACTGACGTCATTGTAATGACCTATGTTCAATTCAGTTGGAAAAACCACTAAGGCAGTCTTTCTGAGGATGTAAAAAGGCAGGTGGGGAGTGAGTGTCTGCCATAATAATGCAATTCCCCAACCTGATTGTGACTGATGGTAGGCAAGCGGGCCTACCGTTACAATGAAAATTCCTTAACGCAGTCTTCATATGAAAAAAGACGTTTGGTGATTTTTCCGTTTCCAGGGTCACGTTACGAGCTATGAGTCTTAGTACAGTCTTGCTCACAACGTGTACTCGATCTAACCTACGTACAATTCTGTATACAATGTAGAATTCCGTATCGAAGCACGGGTACGTCAGCTAGTTTCTTCTGAAGCCAAATTGATCCTCTCCCAACTCAGGTTCAACTTGTTTTTCCATTCCTCTGTAAATAATACGTGTTCAAATTTTTCAGGCATGAGATACTAAATGAATGTGCGGTAGGTTTCACACCTGTCAGCACTGGCTTTCTTGGGAATAGGTATAACAACCTTCTGCCGTAAATCAGATGGGACTTCTCCTGTCTCATTCATCTTAAACACTAAATGAAATAACCTTGCCATGCTGGTTTCTCCTAAGGCAGTCAGTAATTCAGAGGGAATGTCATCAATTCCAGGTGCCTTGTTCCTATTTACGTCACTCGCAGCTTTGTCAAACTCTGACATGAAAATTGGGTGTCCCATTTCATCAGCATCAACAGCCTCTCCATGCTCCAGAAGCAAATTACCTACATATTTACCTTGATACAACTGTTGGATATACTTCTGCATTCATTCTTCTTTGTCTTCTTTCTTTAGAGGTGACTTTCCATATAAGCTCTTAATTATTATTCTCGTGTCAGATATATCCAAAAAAAAAAAAACAGTTACAACAATTTTAAGTAACATTTAAATAATCTTAAATAATCTTGGACCAATACAACTTCGAGTCCTCTCTCCGTAGCTCGATGCAGGTCATCTTGAGTGCACGAAGATGGACACAGCGGACACTGAAGCATATGCTGGATGGTTTGATCTTCTACGCAGTCACACTTGGTGTTGTCTTCATTGATGAAGCCCCATCTTGCCAAATTAACTTTGGAACTTCCCACTCCTTAATACTCATACACCTATATTTCCTTTCTCCAAAGGTTTCCTGAGTTTTCGTGTATGCAGCATCTACCTTTCCCAGGACCATACAACCTTCGACATCCTTGCACTTCTCCTTCAGCCATTCTTCCTTGGCTACCTTGCACTTTCTATCCACTTGATTCTTTAATCGCCTGGCCTCTTTTCTGCAATTTTCATTTCTAGCATTATTGTATTTTCGTCGTTCATCAATCAGGTCTAGTATCTCCTGAGTTATCCACTGATTCTTAGTTGATCTTTTCTTCCTTCCTCACATTTCTTCAGCAGCCCTACTAACTTCATTTTTCACGACTATCCACTCTTCCTCTATTGTGTTTCCTCATCCTTTTCATTTAGCCCTTGTGCAACATGTTCCTTGAAACAATCCCTCACACTCTTTTCTTTCCACTTGTCTAGATCCCATCTTTTGGATTCTTTCCTTCCTTCAATTTCTTCAACTTCAGATGGCATTTCATGACCTACAAGTTGTGGTCAGAGTCCACTATACAGTAGTTATGCGCCGACGCTCGGGCATACTTACCTTTCCGTTAGCAGGGACGCGTTATATGTCGTTGATAATGACAGACGTGTTAGCTAGTTCATACTGGAGCAATTCAAAATTACGATCCCGGATTTTAGTTTAGGAAATGTTTGTAAATAACGATCTCCAGATTTAAGGTTCAGATATTTTCCTATATAAACTAGTGAAAATAATGTGAATTTGGTAAAGAAGGATGCAAAATAATCTATATCTATATAAAATAAGAGTTTTGTCTGTACATTGCTCATAATTTGAAAAGAGTGGTATTTCTATATTGGTCATACCCACAGTAACAAGGAAATGCACTTTTTACTTTTCCGTGATTTCTGTCTGTCTGTCTGTCTGTCTGTCTGTAGGTCTGTCTGTACACGCATCATTAGAAAACGGCTAAAGAGAACTTAATGAAAATCGGTATGCAAAGTCAGGGAATAAGTCGCTACAATCTAGGCCATAAATAATTTTATTCACGCTGAGTGAAATGGTAGTTTAGGGGAAGGCCTAAAATGTAATGTTCAAATATTTATGTTGCTAGTGGTCATATCTTAATAAAAATTGGAATAAAAAGTCAGGCAATAAGTCGCTATAATCTAGGATATAAATAATGTTATTCCCGCTGAGTGAAATGGTAGTTCAGGGAAGGCCTGAAAATTAATTCTTACATATTTACATTAATAGTGGTCCTATCTCACTGACAATTGGTGTGCAAAGTTGGAGTATGATCCACTAAAATATAGGCTATAAATAATTTTATTCACGCTGAGTGAAATGGTAGTTTAGTGGAAGCCTAAAATTTATTCTCAAATATTCACATTATTAATGGTCGAATGGATAAATACTATATGTATGTATGTATGTATGTTCAGTCTTCAGCCCTAAGGCTGGTTAGATCCTCAACAGCTCTGCCATCAGCTGTCATAGATGACCTATGCATCACTGAAGAGGCGTACTAGGGAAATGAGGAGTGAGGTAGTATCCCGTTGCTTTCGTCAAAGTTATATAGAATTACATTTCCGACCATTTATGTCTTATACATTTTACCGTACCGGCTATGATAACACAGATATTCATGAATTTGTATTTTTGTTGCTAAGTCCATATCGACGCCGAGCCAAGAGAAAATGGGTTAACATAATTTAATGAAATTCGGTATATAGAGTTGGGGAATAAGAAACTACAGTCTAAGCTACAAACAATTTTATTCAACCTGTATGTATGTATGTTTAGTCCTCAGCCCGAAGGCTGGTTGGATCCTCAACAGCTCCACCATCAGCTTTCATAGATGGCCTAGGCATCACTGAAGAGGCGTACTAGGGAAATGAGGAGTGAGGTAGTTTCCCGTTGCTTTCCTCAACTTGTATGAAATTGTAATTTAGGCGAAGGCACCTAAACTGTAATTTCTAAATGCCTATGTTATTGGTCCTATCGAAAAGTACTACAAAAGTTATAGACAATACAATTCCCGATCATTTATGTTTTATTCAGTCTTATGGTACCGACTATGATAAGAGTGGTATTTCAGACTCGGAAGAAAACTAAATGTGAAGGCCTACAATATCGAAAGCACATAACATTGATCAACAATAACATTACATTGACCATTGTGTGTTGTGATGTTCTTTGTCTCTTATGCTGCCTCTCAACTCCGATAGATGGGATTACTGTTGCGTACCGAGTACAATAGCCTGACTGAATTTTGACAGGAAATAGCCGGGGAGTTAGAACACTTTCTTCTTTAGCATGCCATTCCTCTGGTTCATACATTTCCTGATACATCTGGTACATAACACAATGGTTCTTCACAGTATTCGAGCTATTCTATTCCTACTCTGACGTGCTCTTCTGAATGAGCAGTGGGCATACTTAAGGCAGAGGCTCACTTAGAAGAGTAGTAGTAGTGGTGGTAGGAGTAGTAGTAGTATGGCATAGTCTAGAACAGGACCTCTCAAACGCTCAAAATCTCACGCGTGCAAACAGCGGTGCAGAGTTCCTGTGCACAGTGCATCGGTCCCGCTCGGCTCGGCTCGGACCAACGCTCCTTCTCGGGGCTACTCGGCTAAGCTCGGCTCAACTCAGCTCGGATTTGGAGCGCTACGGAGCAACTGAGGAAGAGAGAGACATGGGGAGCGAGCGAGACAGGCGTGCGGAAAGAGAGAGAAACAGCGCTATTGCTCCAAATCGAGGAGTGGGGGTCTGCACTCTGGTCAACCAAGCGAAGTCGTTTTTTGCACCGTGCACAGTGCATGCACCCTGAGAGTCCCTGGTCTAGAATAACAATTTCGGCCTATTCCTAATTATAGCACCACAATTTAGTAAATAACTCAAAATTCAACCCTGAAAAGGGCCGTTTCTTAAGAAAAGCTTCTTCCTCTTCACTTTTATTAAATTCTACGTTCATTTTATTCCAAATTAGCAGTGAAGAGGGGGTTTCTCCTCTGGCTAGGAGGAAAAATTTTCCTCCAAGTCAGATAGATTTTTCCGCTACCAGTGTAGTGAACTGATATTTTCCGACTCATCCCGTACTCCTAGGAAGCAGATTAGTAAAACGGCATATTTTTTACCCTTGGGAGTCGCCACTATCGCCCGCCGTAAAGGGACGAAGCATGTTCACGGCTCACGGCATTCTGCGGCTAGGTCATTCCAGCTCTGGAACTTTGGACTGTTAGATCGGTAGCTTAGTCCTGTTCGTTAAAAGTGAGAAAATGTGTGGTTTTTCATTTGATTGAGTATTTCATATGAAAGCATTGCTTCTGATCGCGCCATTCTTACTGACTTCATTGTAATGTACGTTCATTTCAGGTGGGAAAACCACAAAGACAATCTTTCTGAGGATGTAAAAAGGCGGGTGGAGAATGTGTCTACCATTAACGAAAGCTCCCCAACCTGATTGTGACTGATGGTATGCAAGCGGGTCTACCATTACAGTGAAAATTCCCTAACTCAGTCTTCATATGAGAAAAGATGTTTGGTGACTTCCCCGTCGCGTTTCTAGGGTGACGTTAAGAGCTATACAATTTCATACAATCTTACTCACAACGTGTACACAACCTAAACTAGAATTCTGTACACAAGGTAGAATTCCGTAACGAAGCACGGGTACAACAGCTAGTAATATTATACGAATAATTTGTAGGTAGGGAATTTTGAATATGTATATGGTTATGTTTGTGTAACTTTTAATTTGGGTAAGAGAACCTAGCAGTGATGATTGTGCAATATGGGGAACCAGTGACTATATCACTGAAGACTGTTGAAGTCCGTCAAAGGTATTGCAACAGCTGGCTTGGAAACCCGGAGTACAGTGAGGAAGTGTATGCTGAAGATTGTAATTCATCAATGTGAATAAACGTGCGAGATCGCTATTTGTTTTTTTACTGGGTTCAACATCGCTGTGATTATATAATTCGTCTACATCATCATTTCCTGACCTGTTCAATATATCGGCCAGACTATCTGCACTAAGTGTTCTACTGATCGATTTACTCATACTGACAAAGAAAAAGGAAACTCACAGCACTGCACACTTACATAAACAATCCGTGAGTCAGATAGGCAATGACTTTGTCACACTACAAAGCACTCTTGACGTACCCATATGGGGTCGCGCCAAAACGGGAATTAACGAATAAAAGGTAGACTATGCACGTTCTTAACTAGGCGGTCATCAGATGGCAAGAAGACACACGCTCGTACGGAGCTCACCTACGAACACCAAGCGCCGTCAGCCAAGAGACGCTCCCTGATAGCTAGCTACAACGCCGACAACTACCAGTACGTATTCCAGCCTGCCAACTACCCGCGAGCCTCCAGCTTGAACTGCCTGTTCAAATTCAACAGTCACTAACTGCCAGCCACGGATTAAGCAGTACCAAGCACTGCCTGCCAGCCAAGTTCATCGCAGACATTCCAGGCGCCCAGAAGAAAGCAAATTTGTCTAGTACCCAGTGTGGTTATCTGTTCGTGTCTTGTCTCGGCGCGATCCGATTAAAACTACGCCTGACACGACTGGTACTCACTGAGTGCGCAAAAATTAGACGCTGGTCCTCTACGGAGTTTGACCGTTCTAGTGTTTTCTCAAACCCCATCAAGTACCCTCCTCACTCACTCACACCATGACTAACCACCAACTCAGGAATATGGATAACCCCTGTGGATTGAGTAGATGGGGCCGTCATAGACACACTACAGACCGACAGAGGAGCGCGGAATAGGCGATAGAATGCACCCTATCTCACGCCATTCGAGACTTCAATGGGCCTGAGAGAGTGTATTGATCTGATGTTACCGTATCACATTGATTGATTGCTGATCGCCCTGCCACTATCGTTGAAACTGCTTAACCGTGACACGATCTCTTCACCACATGCCTGAAGTCAAAAGCTATCAGTCCCTGAACACGTCATCCCCGGTGACACTCTGTCTATCACGAAGTAACGAGGAATGATAACGAGCCCACAGCTTATTTTCCCGATAACCAATCTCCTCGCTAGATTAATAGTGAAGTTATTGCCATACTTTTAGAATCCTACTGTGGTCTGTGGACCAAGAGTAAAGTGTCAGCCTCCAGATTCGGAGACCGGACCCGGCAGAGGTAGTCGGAGAGGAATAAAGTCCAGTCGAAACTCCATGTCCTACGAAACTTTGCTACATGGACCACATAGTAGAGATTCTGTTTCCAGTGTCATTTGGTAGAGGTAAACGTAACGCTGAAATTGACATGCAGGCAGCCTGAAAGACGTCTCGTCAAGGTATCTGTGGCCATGTGGAGATTGTTACTGCTATTATCAACGATGTTTCTATGTTTAGACTTTTTAAATACTTACTTTCTTTCTTAATTTGTTTACCGATCAGGGTGTGTTTTCCCTCGTTCTCAGCGAGGGATCGCACCTCTACTGCCTCAGAGGCAGTGTCTTTGAGCCTGAACAAGTAAACCAGAAAAAGACCCAAGCGATTTTGTTTTCGTGCAGACGGCCGAGATTTCGTTATCTTCATATCCACCGTCGAGAGTTACCATGTTTGAGCAAGGTGAAGGACCTCGGCTTGATCATCTATAGGGGCCTTACCTGGAGATGGTATATAGACCAGGGCTTGCAGCGAGCGTACGCCCGAATGCGGCCTTGAGCCCACTCTTGTTTAATAAACACCTGAGTATTGGGGTCAAACGTTCACTTTACTTAGCGTGTATCCGGCCGATAATCCTCTATGGGTGTGAGGCCTGTTGCTATATTCTAAAGACACCTCTTGGTCGTCTCCAGGTTCTCCAGAGGAAGGTACTTCGCCGCATCTCCCGCTCTCCATGGTACAAGTTCAGCCTTCGTATTCATCGGGAGCTGAATGTTCCCACTTTGTTTGAGCAGATCACGAGATTGGTTAAGATGATGAAGTCTCGGATTCTTCTTTCCCAGTCGAGCGACGAGGGCATCACCCTACTAAAAAAAAGGGTTATTAGGACCAGGGAACGTTTTATTTGCAAGTTGCTTTACGTCGCACAGACACAGATAGGTTTTATGGTGACGATGGGACAGGAAAGGGCTAGGAGTGGGAAGGAAGCGTCCGTGGCCTTAATTAAGGTACATCCCCAGCATGTGCTTGGTGTGAAAATGGGAAACCACGGAAAACCATCTTCAGGGTTGCCGACAGCGGGGTTTGAACCCACTATCTGCCGAATAGTGGACATTGGCCGCACTTAAACGACTGCAGCTATCGAACTCGGTAGGACCAGGAAACCCAATAGTCGTTTCAAGTACCGGGGTCCCTGACTCCTCTACAACAAATTCTGAGTTTCGGCACATTCCCTTTCATTCTTACATCCCAAATTTTGTTTCTTGAGGGGACCCTTCTCCCACGTTAATACCCGGGGTCATGTAGCGATTAGGATGTTTCAGTTCTGACCTGCCCGCCTTTGGACAGGACAGAGTGTTTTTTTCCCCCCACCAGTGAAGGCAAAAAGCGATTTTCTTGGCTCATAAGGATCCCATGGAAACCCATGAGTAAAGAGGGCATTACCTTCGCCCTGGGGCTCCCATCGACTCGCTACCTTGGAAAAAAACTGGAGCGTGACACATTTCGTCGGGGATACAGCTGGGGAGGAGGTAAAGTACCTCGCCCAGGTGGCCTCACCTGCTATGCTGAACAGGGGCCGTGTGTGGGGGAGGGCAATGGGTAGATTAGAAGGGACACCCAAGGACGAGAGAAGGAAGCGGTCGTGGACTTAAGTTAGGTAACATTCCGACATTAGCCTGGGGGAGAAGTGGGAGACCACCAAAAACTACTTCGAGGATGTCTGAGGTGGTAATCGAAATCCCCTCTACGCAGTTGAACTCCGAGGCTGAGTGGACCTCGTTCCAGTATTCGTACCGCTTTTTAAATTTCGTGGCAGATTCGGGAATTGAAACCGGAACTGCGGGGATGAAAACTAATCACACTAATTACCACACCACAAAAGGTGACTTTTATATAATTTTCAAATTGTTTACCCTGGTCAGAATTAGCCTCATCAGAACTGTAAAACGTTTTGCTGAGTGGACTTTCTTAGCAATTTAGATAGTACTTTATCAAGACCAATCTTTATTAACGTGCTGTATACTTCATCACCATACCTTCTCCCGGTGACAAAAGTACGTTGTACATCTTCTGCATAACTCATTAAGTTAGTGCTTTTCTTTACCTACTTAAAAGAAAATTATCGTTAAATTGAATATGACTGAAAACCCAGTGAAAATTCAGACCTTTACAACTGAGAGAACTACGTTTATCGAAAATGTCGTTAGTTGCTTCACAACGAGTACGGTACAGAGAAGTACTGAAGAAGTTTGACTTCAATCGAATCGTATGCCTGACCTTGAAATGTTATGCAGCTTTCCTTCTTAATGGCTACCATGAAATTAGAAAATAGCTAAATTTGTAATGTATACCACTTGATGTCAATTTTATGAATAAAATGTACGAGTTATTCAAGTGTCTTGAGTTATTTACTATGTAGTAAGTACATACATTTAAAAGTTCTTTACTGGGCGAGTTGGCCGTGCGGTTCGGGACGCGCAGCTGTGAGCTTGCATGCGGGAGATAGTGGGTTCGAACCCCAGTGTCGGTAGCCCTGAAAATGGGTTTCTTTGGCTTCCCATTATCACACCCGGCAAATGCCTGGGCTGTACCTTAATTAAGGCCTTGGCCGCTTCCTTCCCACTCCTAGGCCTTTCCTGTCCTATCGTCGCCATAAAACAAATTATGAAAGTTCTTTACTTTTCTAAATGTCTGTCCTTTTCTAATAAATACTAATAGAGGATGGTTGCCCAGTTGTATTTCCTTTTAAAAATGTAATCACCAGGTGCTTCCTTCGACTGTATATTTTTCGGCATTTTTCTTATGTTATTCTTGCCGCATCAAGTTTTAAAATCTGTCAAGACTGCTGTTCAGTGGCTGTTTTTCTTTATTTATTTAACTGCCGGTTTACAATAGCGTAATAAACCCCAATTGCAGTAAACCTAAAAATCATTCAAGTACGTATTAAATTATCTTGAAAAAAGTCTTAGATCTCAATAACTAAATTATTCAGTACCAACAGTTACTTTTTGACAGCTTTCAGTGTGATGTTGTGGCAATGTAACTGCGAAACGTTTTATGAATTTGTATATTGTCATGTCGAAGTCCAAGTTACTGTCTATGCTAGCAGCTTCATTATAGTTGTTACATACCCTGTAGAGTGGTGAATGGTAGTGGGCGGTCGTCAGAGCTCTTTCAGTCCTAAACGTGCTGCGTTCTCTTGAGTGAAAGCAAGGTACGCGAAAATTCAGTACAGACAGTAAATTCATATATCTATTTTATTGTTTAATACTTTATGTACGTCAAGGCTGGTTCTTCCTACACTGGTATGGCACCAGTAATGTGTAAAAGCCACGTGCTCAGTGATGAAGGATTCTTACAAAACGTTTTGGCTCAATTTGGATTAACTTAATGTAAAAGTATTCGTACGGGTTATCAGAAACTGGCTTTAGTTACTCATACTATCGGTGTGACTGACTTCATTAGATATTTATATCACTGGTGTATTTACTTAAGTACGTAGAAATTATTTGTCATGTTTGGAATTATAGTGTATCTTCTTATTTTCTTCATGGGGGCCTCTAAATATTAGTTGCTAATTAGCGTCGACCTCTAAGATATTTTGCTAACATGTTTTCCTTCAATCCCACCTAGATATACCTGCTCCCTTCACAAAGCTGCAGGTTTAAAAAGCAAAGCGAAGTCACCTTCGTACAGGCCATGAACGCCCTTGGAGGTAAGGTAAGGTAAAGGCTTCCACCATTGTTAACCTCGGCACGTGATGGGGTAGAGTGGTTAGCTCTACACCCGGCCGCCTTTGCCCCCAGGAATTAACCTGGTACTCATTTTTGGTGTAGGCTGAGTGAACCTCAGGGCCATATGCACCTCTGGAAGTGGAAATCTCGTTCCTTAAATTTTACAACTTCCTGCCGGGGATTCGAACCCACGTCCTTCCGGGCGAACCGAGCACGCCTTTACCGCCTCGGCCAGGCAGCCCCAAGCTGCAAGTTTAGTGTAAGTATACTTCCGCTAGATAGTACCACAAATATAAATATTATTGAATGTATTTGTTTGATCCGACATTTCGTAACTATTACAAATGATATAATTATAACTATAATTGTCGAGAATTATAACTCTCTGGGCTTGTCACTCATGTCGCACATCATATAATGAATCTCAGTATAAATGTTGAGAAAGGTTCTCAAGTCATGGGCGCACCATCTTGACAATTGTGTACAGTATATAGGTTGTTTTCATGGTTACAATGATCGTAAAAGTGGACAAAAATATCGGTATTAATAACATCAGTGATCCTACTACTCCATGATTTGATAGAAAATAGTTTAAACTATAGGTAACAGACTCCGCAAAATGCTGAAACCTAAGCCAGTACTTAAAAACGGAGGTCCGTCGGCAACCGCTGGTCACTGTACTACGGAGATCTCCGGGGCTATTATTTTTATACTTCACTCCCTTTCCATCTCCACCCAAAGGAGCGCTATGAGCGTCTTACACAACAGTATATTTTTTTCAGATAGTCAATCATATGTGTATCAGTTTTGGTTGGCAGCTATGTCCAAACGTACATCCATAATCTAGCTGCTGTAGAATTCTGGAGCTGACGTTGCCTTGGTTACGGCCGTTCGTTTCTTTATCCGATTCCTAGAGCAGGGGTAGTGTGGTTTTAAGGCCTTAAAACATGGTTTTCTGGCCTGAAGGGTTTACCGAGTTTTGTTCTTTGCGTCAAGAGGCTTAAAATAAGCTTTGTCTCATCCTTGTACGACAAATTCGATTTCGCCTATATTAGCCTATTATTTTAATATTTTTATATCGCCCCCGCCTCGAATTGTTTTGAAAATAAAATACAGCCCATGGTACTGGCAATGTAGCTTTCTATAGGTGAAGTATTTTTTAAAATCGGTTGAGTAGTTTTTGAGTCTATCCGTTACAAACAAATATACAAATATTTCCTCTTTATAATATTAGTATAGATTACATCCCTACACATACGGTTTCCGTCATGATGGGCCTCCAGCCGTATAACAGGGTCAAATCCACATGTGCGACACACTTTGTACCAGCAACCCCACAGGTGTGGGTAAAGCGATAGAAGAAGAAGATACTCATTTTAAAAATTCACCCGCTTTTGTTTTATTCTTTTCACCCCCTTAAGTGGATTTTCCAAAAAGAGTGTGTTCATTTTAAAAGGAGTTTGCAAGTACCAATTTTAAAGTCTGTAAAATCTTCATTTTTGAGATATATGCGTCCTCATATAAATAATTCAACTCCTTCCTCACTTCTTTCCAACCCCACCCCACCCCTTAAGTGGATTTTCTGAAAACGAATATTTGTGTCCTTTTATTTTTAAAGGGGATTCCAAATATCAATTTTCATGTCTGTAATATGGTATGTTTCTGTGATTTATTGTAATTTTGCTGCTCTAGAATCCTAGAGCTGACGTTGCCATGGTTACGGCAATTCCTTACCTTATCCGATTCCTAGAGCAGGGGTAGTGTGGTGCCAATATCTCCGTAACGGTTGAGTTTAGGGCCTTAAAATATGGTTTTCGGGCCCGTAGGGCTTACCGAGTTTTGTTCCTTGCGTCAAGAGGATTGAATTGAGCTTTGTCTCGTCCTTATACGACAAATTCGATATTTTGCCTATATTTTTATATCTCCCCCCCCCCGTGCCCCCCACCCCGAATTGTTTCGAAAATAAAACACAGCCCACGTTACTCAATGGAAATGTAGCTTTCTATTGGTGAAGTAATTTTTAAAATCGG
Source organism: Anabrus simplex (assembly GCF_040414725.1). NCBI lineage: Eukaryota > Metazoa > Arthropoda > Insecta > Orthoptera > Tettigoniidae > Anabrus > Anabrus simplex. The sequence continues at coordinate 443,867,825 of NC_090268.1, read as the reverse complement.
TTCAGTAGTTTTTGAGTCTATTCGTTACAAACAAACATACATATTTTTCCTCTTTATAATATTAATATAGGTTATCGAAGCTTGGATTCCATACAACGCTAACATATTCCAGCTTTGTTCGTACAAAGACATTATAGAGTGATATGATGGAATTCGCCTTCCTGAACAGTTTAGTGTAGTGTTCCGTATGATAAATCCCAATGCCCAGTAGGCCTCTTCTCATGGGCAGTTAAAGCAAAACGCTTGTCACCGGGCGAGTTGGCCGTGCGGTTAGGGCACGCAGCTGTAGGAATGCATCCGGGAGATAGTGGGTTCGAACTCCACTGTCGTCAGCCCTGAAAATAGTTTTCCGTCCTTTCCCATTTTCACACTAGGCAAATGCGGGGGCTGTACCATAATTAACGGCACAGCCATTTACTTCCCACTCCTAGTCCTTTCCTATCCCATCGTCGGCATCAGACGTAAAGAAAATTTTAAAAAACCCTTGTCAACACGGACGCCTATAAGCTACTTTCATATCTAATATTAGCACTATTCATAAAACTAGGAAGCAGGAACCACCTCATCAGATACTGCGACTGATTTTTTAATTTATAATATTATTTTGCTTTGCATCGCTAACTACTTTTACGGTTTTTCGGAGACGCCAAAATTTAGCCCCGCAGGAGTTCTTTTACGTGCCAGTAAATCTACTGATACGAGGCTGACGTATTTCAGCACCTTCAAATACCACCGGACTAGGCCAGGATCGAACCTGCCAAGTGGAGGTCAGAAAGCCAGCGCCTCTGCCGTCTGAGCCACTCAGCCCGGCCATTTATTTTCTAGAGCCAGTCCATTGAAGACTGCAGTGTTCGAAAACGCTGAGCTTGTCCTCGAAGTTTTAAAATTCTACGATTTTCCTTGTTTTCCATTTCTCTTGCGACACGACAGTCATAAAGTCTACTTCATTTTTATTGCTTCTCATATTCCTACTATTCCGAGTATGAGTTGAATATGAAATCACTGTAATTTTAATGCTAGTTACATCTCTGTCTAGTTGAAAACGCCTGTTCAAACAGAGAATGGAGGAGCAGTGTGGCTGTAAGTTAGGGCGAGTGCTGATGTATGGCGCGCAAGCCGAGGTTAAAGTGTTATCGTACTAATCCCGGTCTCCGGAGACTACTAGTACTACATTACAAGAGCTTACCAACACTCTGTTATAAACAATATGCTATGCGTAAAGCTCTGCAAGAAACTATGGCCGGACACTTCTACCGCGACCCTCCTTCTCATGAAGTGAATTATCTCTCGTCCACAGTTCATTCTCAGATATTTTTCTTTTTGTTATTGTCATTCTTATTTGTGAGGAAGCTCATTTAGGGACATATAAATTACTTACAGATGTTTCTTCGCCCATATTTTGTCTATTATGTTGCTGTGGAATCCTTTCTCGTTTAGGTCGAAGTAGCTCCCTCATTTTATTAGGTTTTCTCTCTTAGTTAACTTGCCATCTTTGAAATTTTGGATCTAAATTTCTGCCTGTTTGGGATGCTCTTTTAGCTTGTTTCTTGTCAGCTTTCTGTGTGATAAGGAACTATGTTTTAGCTTCACTCTTGTCACCATAAAGTTGGACTACTTGTTGTGACAGTCTGCCATGGTTCAGTCTTATGATGTGTCAGCAAATTTTTGATCTGCATTTACTACTGTCACCGTGAATGTCTGTTTGTATTCTTCGTATTCTGTTTGTTTCCGAGTCTGTACACTTCACCGGCGTGTTTTAAGCCTTAAATATTCCGTATCATTTCGTACTCTTCCTTCTCAGTATTTTCGGTGTCTGATTTCCTATTCACAATAAAAGTTGCCTTTCCCTACAGATATTCTGGTTTGATGTTTCAGTTTTCTGTGTTCGGAAATGAATTATGCAGATATTCCGGTTTAATGTCCACGTTGCGTGGTCTTAGTTTTATGTGTTTGAGGATGGTTGTGGTTTGTTTTAAGAGGAAGTGCAATTAGGCAAAATAATTATACAGATATCTTGGTTTTACTTTTGCTATTGGTTTTACGTCGCACCGACACAGATAGGTCTTATGACGACGATAGCACAGGAAATGGCTAGGAGTTGGAAGGAAGCGGCCGTGGCCTTAACTAAGGTACAGCCATAGCATTTGCCTGGTGTGAAAATGGGAAACCACGGAAAACCATCTTCTGGGCTGCCAACAGTCGAGCTCGAACCCACTATCTCCCGGATGCAAGCTCACAGCTGCGCATCACAAACCGCACGGCCAACTCGCCCGCTGATATCTTGGTTTAATGGCCGTATTGTAACGTCTTAGTTTTTGTGTCTGGAAATGAATTATATAGATATATTCAAGTTTAATGACCAGAATGGTGATATCTTGGTTTTGTGTGTTTTTAAATGCTTAATTTTTTAAGATATTTTTGGTGAATCGATACGGTCTTTCCATTTTTGTCATCTAACTTTGTCTACTGTTGTTCCGATTGCATTTACCTGAATTGAAGAGTGACAATAGAGAATGCTGAAAGTGCGCAATGGTGAATTTTCCTTTCTTTTAACGCGGAATTATCTGAAAGGAACTTACTGCGTAACATTGTCAAGGCGGGGGGTTCATATTGCGGGTCTCCAGCCTTCACAATGGTACGCCGTATGGTTCTATCAGCCAATTCGAGCAAAAAAGACAATTCACCAACGTGGCACTTACACCATTCTCCATTTACATTCTACAATTGTTTCACCAAGGTATTTCAATTGTGAGTCTCGTTTGATTTTGCCAAATTTTGCTTCTATATATTCTTGGTTCGTGATGTAGTAGGTAAACTACTGCGATTTCTCGAATTATACCAAGGGACCAATGGGACTACTCAATACGGGAAACTAAATAGCGGCTACATAATAGCAACAACTGAACAGCACTATAATACTCCTCACAACAACGACAATCAACACTGTCCCCATGCTATTCACAACAGGTGTCCCTCACACTGACACACAGAGTACTCCGTACTCCAACACGACGATACTCAGATTCTGGTGGGACACTGGCGACAGTCAGTAGTAGTGCCGTGGTGGTAGTTATTATTGTTTTAAGAGGAAATACAAATGGGCAACCATTCTCTATCTAACACTAATCAGAGAGTAAATACAGAAGGGATCCGGCACTTCGAAAAATGAAGGTATTGCCCAAAGAAAAGAAAGGGCCACAAAGGGCGTGAAAATGAAAGACTACTTAGGCCTCGAGTGCTCTAATACCGTAAAGGCAAGTCTGATAGGATAGATGAAAGTGAGGAGCCTGACACAAGTAAGTGGAAGCAATGCCAGGACTCAGGTAAGGGCTCCACGGTCACCAACCCACGTTCCCAAGTTCAGAGCCTCTGGGGCCCAATTTAGTCGCATCTTACGAGGGGCAGGGTATCCCTCATGCGGCTGCGACAGGACCGAACTTCTCTAGAGCACGTAACATTGTCTTACCTCAAAGAAAGACTTATAATTTCACGAGTATAAATCTTGGAGGCAATACTTGAAATGACTTAATATTTTATGTTATTTAGAAATTCGAAACTCCTGCAATACGCGGCCATACTCAGTGAAATACGGAGAAATAAATGCAATCAGATGCAAGTGTTCAGAGTAAACATTCTAAGGCAAGCGATTGGTTTTAGATGACATTTCATGGTATTCCAGTGTGGTATTAAACGTTTCGCCTTTGCTATGGAAAGACGTTCACACTCTTAGATGTGTCCTTCAAAGGTAAAGAGTTTCACAGCGTGAATTACGTACACATTATACGCCTCTCCTCACGCACGCTGGGGGCTGTAAAGTAACGTCATTGAGCGTCTACACAGTGCAGCACTTCAGTGCTATCGATAAAGTTTTATCGACTGAGTTTTCTCATGTTCTATCAGGTAGATGTGTTATCACAAATATATTGTTCATATCCAGGCTCACTCTGGTCCATAAAAGTTCAAAATCAATAATGTGAGGAACATCATGAGTGCTAAAATCGTTCAGGAAATGTGTTCTGTATACAGTCACCCGCACGACGCTACAGAACGAGTTTTATATTGAGAGATCCTAGAGTGGTGCTGGTAGTGATTACTGTTTTAAGAGGAAGTACAAGTAGGCAACCATCCCTGTATAACACTAATCAGAAAGGAAACAGGGAAGGTATTCGACACTTCAAAAAATGAATGTATCGACCAAAGGAAGACAAGGACCACGAAGGACGTGGAAAAGAAAGACTCCCTAGGCCTCGAGTATTCTAATACAGCCGGGGTGGAAAAAAACAAGTGTTGACCAAGGGCGGTCGTATAGGATATATGAAAGTGAGAGCCTGGCACAAGTAAGTGGAAGCATTGCCAGTACTCAGCTAAGGGCCCCGTGGTCGCCAACCCATGTTCCCAAGTTCACAGCACTTGGAGCCCCTTTTAGTCGCTTCTTACCATAGGCAGGGGATACATTTGATGTTATTCTATCGTCGTTATTCTATCGTCCCTACCCCACAGGGGGCAAATAAGTGGAAATAATGCCAGGACTCAGCTAAGGGCCTCTTGGTTGCCAATCCACGCTCCAATGTTCAGAGCCCCTGAGGCCAGTTTAGGCGCCTCTTACGACAGGCAGAGGATACCATTGGTGTTATTGACCACCCTCACTCACAGGAGGTCCTTCAGCATATTGCTTGGTCATGAACCTCTCTGATGGATTTATAACAAGTCGCCATGCATCACGCTTTTCACATCAAATGCCTCATCTCATGCGTGAAGATAAAACAATCAGAGACAAAACGACCCTAATAAACCTTTAAAGTAACTCTCAGCACGATATTTAGATTTAAATGTATTCTCACGGCCCAGGCAGAGAACAAGACCCAAACCCGAAAAGCGAAAAATATTTATATTGATCACAGGCAAGGAGTAACAAAAAGAATATCATGGAGCTGTCAAATACCAAAAATAAAAAGGAGGCACCCGCACACGTGACAAACAAGATGGCAGCCTCCACGAGGTACAAGAAAGATAGGTAAACAAGATCGGTCACCACGGAGACGTTTGAAATATGACGAAAATGGATCTTAAAGGAAATAAACAAGGCATGAAAACATACTCATAAGAACAGAAGGAATATAAATACCCCGTGATAAAACAACCTAAGGTACAACTCCCGTGAAGGCTGACCAGCGCAGAACCGCTGTTTAATGTTCATTTGTCACTGGGGATGTAAGTCAGTTCAATTAGTTCGTGGTACCAAATTTAATTAGTTCTAGTATGACGTACAAACAACTAAACTTAGTTCCTAATACTACACAACACGGAGTACCAACTTGTCTGGGCGATAAGGGGAGGGCACTGATTGCGCGCGATGTTTAATTATTCTTTTCGTTGCAATGGTAATCAACAACTTACTATTTAAAACGGATGTCGCTGGTTGTGGACACTGCTATGTGAAAATAGTAGATTTCGCTCAATTTAGGTCTAAATTCGAAGACTTATTATCGTTTTGTTTTAATCACGGCCTCATCACGAGGGAGAGAAAGTGTGAAAAATGTGGAGAAAGCACCAAACTCAGTGATCGTCGAGGCAGCGATGTATTTTTTAAGTGCTCTCGTAGATACAACAGTGTCAAATGTGGATGGTGGGTTAGTGCTAAAAGAAACACGTTCTTTGAGAAATCTAAACTTTCCTTATTCGGTATGGGATATTTCGTTGTACTTTGGTGCACTTTACCTAAGCCGAGATACGTTGTTTTAAAGACAGAACTTGGTTTCGGTCACACAACTGTGGTAGATTGGAGTAGCTTTTGCTGTTAAGTTTGTGTCGCATGGGTAGCTCGGAACAGAAAAAAATAGGTGGACCGAATGTTATTGTGGAAATAGACGAGAGTAAAATTCGGCAAGTCTAAATACCACCGCGGCAGATGCATTACAGGGCAGTCAGTGGCTATTCGGGGGTGCTGAAAGGGACGATCACACAAAGGTTTTTGTTGTTCCAGTAGAAAGTAGAAAAAGGATACGTTGCTGGAAGTTATTAACCAGGGGGTATTGCCGGGGTCAATTGTGATTTCTGACTGCTGGAAAGCTTACGACTGCTTGGAGGAGGAGGGGTGCATTCATCTTAGAGTCAATCACTCTATACAATTTATTGATAGCAGCAAGAGCGGACCCATTAACAGGAGTAATAAGAGGGTGATGCCTGATAAGAGGCCTTCTGTACATACACAGAACATTTAAAATAGATGACAGCATTTAAAACATTGATGTTCTTCCATTCCGACATTTCGGAGGAGTAAATATCATTTCGTCGGCAATTTTTGTGAATTCCTCTTCAAAAGGGCCTTTCCAATACAGAACAAAGTACACCATTTCTTCCCGGCAGCTGCTGATCTCCACCCTACTCTCCATTCAGGCACGTTCAATGTCACTGTACCGGGCGGTACACCTCCACTCCGCTAATTTAAAATGTGCGCCAGTTGAAACTCCTCTGCTGGAGGAAGTCTGAACTTTATCTACGCTATTAATTCTCTACTTTCTCAGAATATGTCACCACGTGGAAAATTTTGAGTTTTTGAACTGTGTCATTTTTGATGTGGTTTTGTTTCACTTGAAGTAAGAAGTGTGAACTTTCTCTTCTAGAGGACACTACTGAAGATCAACAATAGTGCAACCTAGTGCGGAGTCAAAGAACTATTTTGTTGGAGAAATTTTTATTTCAAATGTTTGTTCTTTGCTAATTTTTTTTCAGTCTTTGGTTAAGTTGGCAATATTAACCCCTTCTTTCCCCTTGTTTTAAATCTAGCCTATCCCGAATTTCTTGAATTAATTTTCCACCAATTATGTGTTTCTTCTTAGTATTGTGTAGGGGGTTTATTGATCTACCAATAAAATCATCGCGGGAGGGTGTTTTCATTCCCCTAACGCCTAGAACCTTCTGCGAGAGTATTTAAACTGCTGATTTTAGGGTCTCCGGGCCACTTCTGTTCCATCTTTCAGTGTATAAAGTACATAGCAGGAGGCGGGAAGCGCCTCTTTCCTCGGCAGCGGTCATCAATAAGGTAATGGCCGATTAATAAATTCTTTCTTTGCTAGCTCAGCAGTTTAACTCTCGGGGCGGGTGCGAAGCGTTCCTCCATGTAACCTTTTCCTAAAATGTAACGATCTTTTCTTCTATTCTCTTTTAAGCTGCATATTGGGATAGAGAGTGCTAACCCTCTCGAGCTCCCACTCACATTGTCTTGAGGTGAACTTATTTTCTCAACCTATTCTTCGTTAATGTAAAACAAATTGCTCTTTTCTAAAGTCACCTCGGTAGTATGGGATTAGCCCTTGCATTAGTGGCCTAGAGCCAGATTAGGTTTTTAAAAACAAGTGTATTAGGAGTGCAAGATCGCCTCCTCTCAAATTGTTATTTTAGAGGTCATGTAATTGCCCATTTTTATTTAATAGACCTCAGTAGGTTGGGTATTTTACCCCTGTGTCTATGTCCAGTGAGGACAACTTGAAGGTGGAGTTTGGTGTGGCCTGGGAGAGGCTTAAATTTTGAGAGCGAGTGGCTCTTTTGAAAATTGAGTGTTGTATGCCTCGTGGAGGCTTTTCTGTGTAATTTGGAGCAAGGGCTCCTAGGTATGAATGGGGTTTTCTGCCCCTCTGTTAAAACTCGTGTTTGGGGTAAAACTGAGCTGATTGCCCAAGCAGTGTAAAATCAGGGCGCGAAGCCCAATTCCTGTAAATATTGTAACTACCCTTTTTGATTTGCTACTTTGTACCTGCCATGCTTGTTATTTCTTTGTTTTTGAAAAGAAAATATAACCTTGTTAAATTTTAAATTAATTTTGCTTTCGTAGCTGGAGACCTATTCACACCCGCACCTTCTTTCACCTCTACCTACCACGGAAAACTCCGTAACAAGTGGTAGCAGAGCGTGGTTGAATGGGTCTCAATTTAGCCCCTTTTGATGGCTAAACATTGTTTGTTCCGAACTCTAACTATTTTCCCAGTTGCTGGAATTTTTTGAGTTTTTCAAAATTGTTCTGTCACCATGCCCGGCCCTCGCGATGTTCTCCATCTTAACTATTTGCGCAAGGAGGAGTTGATCTATGAATTGACTATTAGAAATGTACAATCTGGAGGCACGGTTGCAGTAGACACAAACAAGCTTAGAGAGTCCCTAGATTTGCCCATTTCCATCCCCAATTTGGGAGAGAAAGAAATTGACGACTCTCTTTCCACGATCACGGAGAATATTACTGGGCTAGCTTCTGTAGTTAGTTTTTTTGATGAAAATGATCCTTCTCCTAATCAAATTAAGCGTGTGCAAGCTAGGCTATATCATTTTTCGAATAGGGTTAACGATCTGTTGTCTCTAAATTTGAATGACGTTCAGAAGAAGGAAGCTAGTACGCTGCTTGAAAATATGTCTGAATTATCTAGCAAGGTCACTCAATTGTTAACAGGGGAGGTTCCTCCCAAAAGCGATCTACCCACCACAGTTAATGCAGGTAGTGAGGAAGCGCCTCCCAAGGGAGAAGTTAATAGGATAACCGTTGCTGCTCAAACTATCCCTGCCCCATTGGACAACGAATCTGAACGTCGTGCATCATTGAGTAACATCCGTTCTGAATTAACTTCCTTGCCATTGAAACCTTTACCTACTATGTCACCCGGGTTTAGCAGCTTGCCTCATCCATTGGCAATGTTGCTCAGAGGTATCTCTAAGTTTTCCGTTAATACCACCAGTGATGTAATTTCTTTTTTAAGATTTCTAGTTGAATTTCACATCATGCCCTTGTGTTTTCTCTTTCTCCATGTCAAATTTTGCAAATTATCTATCCGTATGCTATTGGTATTCTCTCAGATAAAATCGTAAGAGCCATTGCCGAGCAATCATCTATTGAGGATTTCCATGCCCATTTGCTAGCTAACTTCATCCCGGCTAGGGCCAGGTCCTCCCTTATTCAGAAGTACTATTACCGTGTACAACGCTTGGATGAAAACTTGGCTGATTTCATACAGGACATTAAGTTTTATACTAGGGTGTTTGCTCTTCATTTCCCTGAGGATCAGATTGTACAAGCTATTGTGGAAGGGATTTCACCACCCTACAGGTCATATTAGTGTTTCGCGGCGTGCCCGCAAACTTTCTCTGAACTTGAAGCATTGGCCGTCTCAGCGGAAGGAGTTAGATACGCTGATTCTTTGCGTGTCGCGAAAGAACCCCCTCCTTCGTTTAGTAATACTCGGCCTCCACCTCGCCGACCAGTCACACCCCGTAAATGTTATGCTTGCGGGTCGCCTGACCATCTTCGCAATAAATGTCCATTGGTCAAAACTAGTAGGGCAAATAATGGAGCTGGTTCAGCACAAGGCTGTTTTAAATGTGGGGCTTTCTCACATATCGCCAAGAATTGTCCCAATTCGAATAGCACCCCCTCCTGCTCAACTTCTGGTGCAAATTCCAACTATGCCAATAATAAAAAGTGAGTAGTGGCTTCGGCTGAGTCGTCTAATCCACCTTCCCGAGACTCAGCCCCGGGTAAACAGGTTGTAAATTCAGGGAACGAGCAATTTTCAAATTCATCTTTTGAAGGTCCCAAAGAGTGTCTTAGGATTGCGGCGGATTCCCCCGCACCGGTCCCCTTTCTCAAAATTGAGTTAAATAACGAGCCTATAACAGCTCTCTTAGATTCAGGTAGTGTTTGTTCTATTATTTCGGCTGATTGGTATTCAATATTGAAATCTGTTTGTAAGCTTCCTAACTATTGTTTGTCGGCGATCCAATACGTTTCGGCTAATTCCTCTCCATTAGAAATTCTCGGTTCCTTATATGTCAAAATTCGTATTTTTCAATTCACATGGAAAGTTAAATTGTTTGTGGCCAAGCATTTGTCTTGCCCCATTATATTGGGAGCGGACTTTATTTCTCACACTGGTCTTGTGCTCGATCTTCAGAGTAGGTCTTGCACTTTCAAATTTGCCTCTAATTGTAATATCCCTCTATTAAAGTGTAATTCTGCATCATGTTCATCTATTTCGCCTACCCAGGATGAGATGTTGTTAGACCTTAGACATCTACCTGAGGAGCAGGCTGATAGTATTCGCAAATTGTGTCAGTCGTTTCCCGAGGTGTTCTCTGATACTCTTGGTGTTACTGACCTGATCGAATACAAAATTGAGGTCACGGATTCGATTCCTGTCCGTTTTCCACCTTATAGGCTATCTCCACCTAAAATGAAGGCTCTAAAAGAAATCATCGATCAGATGTTGAAGGACGGTATTATTAGGCCCTCTAAGTCAGCGTATTCTTCGCCTATTTTCTTAGTCCCGAAACCCCAAGGAGGCTTCAGGCCTGTCATTGATTACAGGGCTCTCAATCGGAAGGTGGTGTTACAATCTGTGCCCCTTCCCGACCTTCATTCTTGTTTTTCATGGTTTCGTAAGGCCAAGTTCTTTACTATCTTGGACTTGAATCAGGCCTATAATCAAATTCCCCTTGCCGAAGAGTCTAAACATCTTACAGCGTTTGCCACGGACTGGAATTTATACGAATACAACCGCGTGCCTTTCGGGCTCCCCACGGGAGCAGCTGTACTCACTAGGCTACTAGATAGGGTCTTCTCCGACATCAAATTTGAGTACTTATATCACTACTTGGACGATGTCGTCGTATTTTCAGAGACTTTTGAAGAACATCTAGATCATCTGCGAGAAGTTCTCGATCGCCTTCGTAAGGCTGGGTTAACTGTTAAGTTGTCCAAGGTTGCCTTTGCTAAGCCCTCTATGTCTTTCCTAGGGCATATTGTGTCACCGGATGGTGTAGCAGTCGATCATTCTAGAACACAGGCCATCCGTGATTTTAAACCTCCCAAGGACATTAAAGGTATCGCCAGGTTCATTGGTATGGTGAATTTCTTCAGGAAGTTTATTCCTAACTTCGCTAATAGAGCGGCGCCCTTAAACCTTCTTCGTAGGAAAGGCATCAAATTCGAGTGGGGACCTTCTCAACAAGCCGCTTTTGAAGACCTTAAATTAGCTCTCTGTAATGCCCCTGTACTTGCTATGCCTGATTTCTCGAAGAAATTCATTGTCCAAACCGACGCATCGTCGTCAGCGGTAGCTGCAGTCCTTCTTCAAGAGACTGAACTAGGGAGGCGACCCATCGCCTATGCATCTAGGACCTTGTCGGCTCAAGAAGCCAAGTACTCCATCTATGAGCTCGAAGGTTTGGCAGTCTTATTCGCCTTAGAGAAGTTCCGTCTCTATCTGGAACATGTCAAATTCGACCTGGAGACAGATAATCAAGCCTTAAGCTGGGTCTTAGGTAGGCCGCGTCGTACTGGTCGTATAGCCCGCTGGGCCATCCGTATTTCTGCCTTCCAGTTTGATGTTAGACATATCAGAGGTACCGAAAATGTTGTTGCTGATGGACTCAGCCGTATGTTTTCTAACGACGTTGAGACCCACGAACCGGTCGAAAGTTCATCACCTTCCGAGTCCATACTATCTAAGGTTAATGCCATCCTAACAGATGCTCCCATGCTCTTTAGGGATATCGAGAAATACCAACGTGAAGATCCGACGCTGGCTCCGATAATGGAAACCCTTTCTTCTGGGGAACATGTTGTCCCTTATGTTCTGAGGAATGGTGTTCTATGTTGCCCTTCGAGGCATGACAAGATGATGAAGGTTGTCGTTCCAGCTGTTCTTGTGCCTATGATCTTCAAGTACTATCATGAGACCCCATTAGGGGGGCATCTTGGAATCTTTAAAACCCGTGGAAAGATTCGTGAAATGTTCATCTGGAAAGGTATGGACGGTGAAATCCGTGAACTAGTAAAGGCTTGTAAATCCTGTTTGCTTAGTAAACCGACCATGTCCACCAAGGTAGGCCTCTTGTCTTCTCAGCAAGCGTCGCGCCCCATGGAACGCCTGTATGTTGATTATGTAGGACCATTCCCCCAGTCAAAGGGTAATGCCAACAAGTTCATCCTTGTGTGTGTAGATGGTTTTACAAGATTTTCTTGGTTATTTCGTAAATTCTGTTTTGACTTATCCATCTCTCATGTAACTACTTCTGCTTATTACCCTCAACCATCTCTGGCTGAACGGGTTAATCGTAATCTCAGGTCCGCACTTATTGCCTATCATCATGAAGATCATTCCAGGTGGGACACGTCCCTGCATTGATTAGCTTTTGCTTTGAATTCGGCGGTTCATGAATCTCATAAGTTCACTCCAGCTTCCTTGATGTTCAAGTTTGTTCCCAACACGCCGCTCTCTAACCTTTGGTCTCTGAGTGACATTCTACCCGAGACAATAGATCCGGATAATATTAAAGATCTTTGGAAGAAGGCTAAAGCCAATCTTAAGGTATCTCATGAAAAGGTTAGGGAAAAGTATGATCGTGGACGGAGACCCACCACTTTGAAGGTAGGTGACCAGGTGATGGTCAAGAATTTTGTTCCCGCGGGCAAGCTTGCCCCCAGATTTCATGGGCCATGCATCATTCTCGATTTTCTTACGCCGGTTACATTGTTAGTAAGCAATCCAGCCACCGAGAGGATATTTAGGGTTCACCTGTCCCAGGTGAAACCGGTGTAAATTTTGTGTCAACTTGCTTCATATAATTTGATAGGAATATGAAGGTTAAATTTTTTTTTTGAGTTCCACTCTTAAGGCATTCTGCTCCTTCTATTTTATTTTATATGTAAGCATTTCTGTGAAACCTCCCCCGATTTGTTAAACTGCCATCCTGTCCTTGCCACGGCCATTACCACGCTCCCGTCTCCTGCTCCACTACACACAGTGGCTGGCTTAGATGAAATGCCATGGATATCTGCACGCCGCTGGCCCCTCAATCTCTCTACATGCCTGTGCCCTCAAAAGAAACATGATGGTCCAACACAATTCTGCCGCCTAGCTTTAATGTTTCAGTGCCCCCGCAGCCGCGCGGCGCCGCGCCGCAACTGGGTTTGAGGAAGGGCCCCCTCGGCCCCAGCGAGGACGACATGTGCACGGCGAGCCGGAGCTCTCCTCCCGGCCAAGGCTGATGTGCGGCGCATGACCTGCTACTTGCCCGCAGCCTGTATATGTTCACCGCGGGCGCGGCGTGTTTCAACACCTCTGCTCCCCTCATAGTGCGGGCGAGCGGTATCTCAGGGTACTTGAGGGGTCCGAGCGGCCTCCTTTGGACGCAAGCTGCAACGGCCGGTCTGGCCATCCAACTTCATCAACCTCAACTACATGAACAGTTACTATAAGCAATGACTACAATTGGGAATTCAACAGCAATATTTGGTGGACATTGCAAAATTTTTCATCACCTTTAAGTATTAAATGTTTATCTTCAGAATTCAACTTCTACAATATAAAGACTTTACTTCACCTGCAACAACAAAATTTTGAAACTGAATCAAACCAAATTAAGAAAATCTTCTAAATTTTTTTGGCAATTAATCTCCATATCTACATCAAAACTTGGACCTTGTTTTCAAACAATTTCATGTGTCACCCCGGGAGGAACTTTTGGGGGGGGGGGAGGTCTGTACCGGGCGGTACACCTCCACTCCGCTAATTTAAAATGTGCGCCAGTTGAAACTCCTCTGCTGGAGGAAGTCTGAACTTTATCTACGCTATTAATTCTCTACTTTCTCAGAATATGTCACCACGTGGAAAATTTTGAGTTTTTGAACTGTGTCATTTTTGATGTGGTTTTGTTTCACTTGAAGTAAGAAGTGTGAACTTTCTCTTCTAGAGGACACTACTGAAGATCAACAATAGTGCAACCTAGTGCGGAGTCAAAGAACTATTTTGTTGGAGAAATTTTTATTTCAAATGTTTGTTCTTTGCTAAATTTTTTTCAGTCTTTGGTTAAGTTGGCAATATTAACCCCTTCTTTCCCCTTGTTTTAAATCTAGCCTATCCCGAATTTCTTGAATTAATTTTCCACCAATTATGTGTTTCTTCTTAGTATTGTGTAGGGGGTTTATTGATCTACCAATAAAATCATCGCGGGAGGGTGTTTTCATTCCCCTAACGCCTAGAACCTTCTGCGAGAGTATTTAAACTGCTGATTTTAGGGTCTCCGGGCCACTTCTGTTCCATCTTTCAGTGTATAAAGTACATAGCAGGAGGCGGGAAGCGCCTCTTTCCTCGGCAGCGGTCATCAATAAGGTAATGGCCGATTAATAAATTCTTTCTTTGCTAGCTCAGCAGTTTAACTCTCGGGGCGGGTGCGAAGCGTTCCTCCATGTAACCTTTTCCTAAAATGTAACGATCTTTTCTTCTATTCTCTTTTAAGCTGCATATTGGGATAGAGAGTGCTAACCCTCTCGAGCTCCCACTCACATTGTCTTGAGGTGAACTTATTTTCTCAACCTATTCTTCGTTAATGTAAAACAAATTGCTCTTTTCTAAAGTCACCTCGGTAGTATGGGATTAGCCCTTGCATTAGTGGCCTAGAGCCAGATTAGGTTTTTAAAAACAAGTGTATTAGGAGTGCAAGATCGCCTCCTCTCAAATTGTTATTTTAGAGGTCATGTAATTGCCCATTTTTATTTAATAGACCTCAGTAGGTTGGGTATTTTACCCCTGTGTCTATGTCCAGTGAGGACAACTTGAAGGTGGAGTTTGGTGTGGCCTGGGAGAGGCTTAAATTTTGAGAGCGAGTGGCTCTTTTGAAAATTGAGTGTTGTATGCCTCGTGGAGGCTTTTCTGTGTAATTTGGAGCAAGGGCTCCTAGGTATGAATGGGGTTTTCTGCCCCTCTGTTAAAACTCGTGTTTGGGGTAAAACTGAGCTGATTGCCCAAGCAGTGTAAAATCAGGGCGCGAAGCCCAATTCCTGTAAATATTGTAACTACCCTTTTTGATTTGCTACTTTGTACCTGCCATGCTTGTTATTTCTTTGTTTTTGAAAAGAAAATATAACCTTGTTAAATTTTAAATTAATTTTGCTTTCGTAGCTGGAGACCTATTCACACCCGCACCTTCTTTCACCTCTACCTACCACGGAAAACTCCGTAACAGTCACTATAAATGTTTCTTTTTTCTATATCCTTCTTTATGTGTGTGCATTTCTTTTTCCCTGGACCACTGTGTACCGCTACCTCTGAAGCACTTAAACATGTCATTATTTGTGTTTGTTATTGATTATGAATCATGAGTGCCAGTATTGCAATCAGTAAGAACAGCGCAATCTATGCTTTACAGTGTGCAATTCCGTAATTACTGTCTCCCTCCATTGGTCTCGATATGTTAAGTCCGGCTAGTGACAAAATCGTTGGTCTGTAAGGAACCGAACATTAGAAGCCGCGAAAAGGCTTCTAAACTCTCTTTCTTCTTGTTATTATTATTAAATCATAAGTGGCGCAATGTATTCTTTACAGTGTTCAGATCCGTAATTACTGCATAGCTACGTCTCAACTATTTAAAAATCTTTGGTCTGTGAACAAGCAACGCGTCTTCTAAATTCTATTTCATATTAATATTTCATCATAAGTGGCGCAATCTTTGCTTTCCTGTGTTCAGAATCGTAATTACTGTTTAGCTACGTCTCAACTATTTCAACATATTGTTATTAATCTTCGGTGTTTGTATATAATCATGGCTAGCGGTGGCACGAATAGACTCTGCCATTGCCTGAAGATTTGCCCCATGAAACGTCACTCCCATAATTCAAGACAGTGAAATATTGTTATCCTTATTTATTTAATATGCTTATTCTTTGACATTGCCTCATTGTCTTAGGTCTTTTCATCCGGCATAAGTTGGCTATGGCTTCTCGCTGTCTTGAATTATGGGAACGATATTTCTTTGGCGTAATCTTCAATCAATGGCAGAGTCAATTCGTCCACCGTCAGCCATGGTTACTATGTTATTTATCACGGCGAGCGTTATGGGGAGTTATACCCAATCTGAAACCTCTGTTTTTAATCAGGAAAGAGCACTGTCAATTTCTGGCTCATACTCAAGATACACACGGAATCCGCGATCTTTAAGGTTAATGTGCCTTTCAACCAGATCATCGAAAGATATCGAGGTACATTAAAATATCCAGGGATACGAGCTGTAAGCCTGCCTAAATTCACCACGGCAGCAGAGTCCCACAACCAAGGATACGTTTGAAAATATCATTTATTCATCAAATCGTACAAAGAAAGGCATTTATATATGAATACAATGCCTGGTCTTAAAGTAAACTTGCTTCGACGTTGGAATGCCTTTTAAGGTCATTCCCAAAGCAAATTTATAGTGTTACGTTTCACTGGGCAAGTACTGAGCTCGAAATACATCTCCGACGATTGGAACACAGGAGTCCGTCTCCACAAAGGCACATTTGACTAGCAACAACCCGAAAACACACTAATAAATCGTACACCAGTTACCAAGTGAAGTGTGGTTTAACGAGCGAGAAACTTTCTGAACAGAAATGGAAATCAAATCGATGTGCCATAATGTCATAAACTACAGGTCAAATTCATACTCAGAATAATGAAGAAACGAGCACCCTACAGATAAAAACCATCCAGTGTTGAGCACCCAAAAGGAATGGTAAAGAATTGTTTCACAAATGAAATAAAGGTAAGATACAGTACCTTACGAGGATATACATATCCACCTTATAGCGATAGTGAGATCCGTCATTACAAATACATTCAAAATGGTTAAAACACGATTATAATTGAGGAAAGCGGTTTGGTTACTTGTTGTATGTCCTCCGCTCTCTTCGCTCAGCGCCAGTCAGCCGCACGCACGCAAGCGTGGATCATTCGAGACTCGACGCGCAGTCTTCAGTGCGCGTGTCTGTTACGTCGTGTGCAGTATATAAGGAGCTCCCTGTCTGTCACTCATCAGGATTCTCCTCAGTGTCCTGCTCCAGAATACACTGAACGTCGAACACGGAGGCTACTCCTCTTAAAAATGTGTCTCGATCAGGTGGACGGAATTCTGGTAGTATGAGGTTTCACCTCAGGTCACTACTCCACTTTCCCGTTCCTTCATCTACGTCGAGCCCCGATGTTGTATGCCACACATCCCCAAGCTCACTCAAGCTCCGACACACACATTAGATTCTCTAATTGTGAACATAGCTTTCATTTAGTACAAGCTTATGAACTCAGACACTTCAAGTTAGAAGGAACTCTCTTAGCTAATCTATGCTAGTGCAAATGATAGTTTTCAACTATCACGAACTATATCTTTCCCAAGAACTATCTTTTCAAGATAGCAGTGAGTGTAAAATTAATACATTCAGAGTGTACATAGTGTATAGAAACAGAAACTCTCTCAAGATTAATCATCTACTTGCTTCAAGACAATTTTATGTTTTATTCCTGTACATACTGTAGAATTCTGTGTGAAGCAAATAAATAAGTTGTGTTCTTGTAAACCTTATCTTGTTTACAACACAACTCATTGGCGACGAGGTAAAAAACATAAATACGTGTTATCTGCCACCAACACATTGGCGACGAAGTCAAACAGTGGTCAGCGTGTCGCCCACTCATTCGAAACGAGGTACAAAACTTATTACATTCGGTTGTCAACTCATTCGCGACAGGGCACCAAACTCTTACAGGATATCGTCCACTCATTGGCACAGTGACACTACACTCCGTAACTATCACCACTCCACATTGGAACCTGTACGGCCTCTACCAGCAGTTAGCCTTTTCTACAGTGCAACTATTAGCCTCCGTCGAACTACGGATAGTCAGCCGACATTCCAAGGCTCTCTCTCGCTCGCAGCACCTGTTCGGCACGCTTCAGCTTGCTTGCTCTCTCACACACTCCCAGCTGTTCCGGTGAAGGTCTCGCCTACATCCAGCTTAGTACACGCTGCTAGACAAGTTCTTTTCTCTCACGCATCTCAACATGCCTACAGCCGAGCAGCTAGCTGCCGTATTGCAAGCTCTACAGCAGCAACAACAGCAATTCATGCAGCAACAACAAGCGACATTGCTCACAGCTATGCAAACTCTTTCTGTTTCTACACAGCCCTCAGCAATTCCTCCGTTCTCTGCTTTTGATCCGGCTAAGGAAGAATGGTCAGTCTATTTCGCCCGCCTACAGCAACATTTCATATGCCATTCCGTCACGGATGACAAGCGCCAACGTGCACTATTTCTCAGTTCGGTTGGCAATGCTACGTGCGAATTACTACAAAAATTAAGTCCAGAGGAGCAACTCTCTGAAGTGCCGTTCGCACAGCTCTTGGCCCGTATCACTGAACACTATGCTAAAGCCCCGCACATAGTGGCCGCTCGCTACAAATTTTTTCAGAGCAGGAAGCAAATGCATCAGACTCATACTGAATGGATAGCGGAATTGGGAGGTCTAGCTAAACCCTGCCAGTTTATATGTTCCAAGGACGGTTGTGGTACGCCCTATACCGATTCCCTCATTCGGGATATGGTCATTCTGCATACTCCTGAGGACAAAGTTCGTTTTGACGCTGTCAAGAAGAGTAACCCTTCTTTAGAAGACGTCCAGCGTATTGCTACGGTATACGAACTTATTACCAAGACTGCGGCAGAAATAGCTTCTAAACACGAAGTCGCTCAAGTCTCTACTCCAGCCCGCCAGTCCTCTGCTACCTTGAACCGCGCAGCCAAGTCGCTCTCTGCCAAGCATTCTCGCCCGGTTCCCTGTCGTTCTTCTCCAAGGAAGCCCACTTCTAAGAGTAAGTCGCAAATCCTGCCTTCCTGCAGAGGATGTTTCAAACATCATGAACGTCGTGCCTGTCGTTTTTTCAAAGCCACTTGTGAACGATGTAATAAAGTAGGACACATCAAGACTGTATGTCAGATTTCGCTCCGCCCTGCTAAGACTCCTGCAGCGCGCCCGAAGCATATACAGCCCCGACAGGACATGGAAGTTGATCAGATAAATCTTATTCTTCCCACCAAGAATTCTCACAAGATCATCGTTCCTCTATCATTCTCTGATCGCTCTGTCGATTTTCAGTTAGACACTGGATCACCTGTCTCTATCATTAACCTGGCTACATATCACGACTTAGGTTCACCTTCATGCTCTCCAGGTGACATCCAGCTTGTTACATTTAACAAAAGGAAGATTGACATTAAAGGTCAAATCACGCTTCCAGCCAGTTATAAAGGAATTCGGAAGGTAATTCCACTACTCGTAGTCAACAACTACACCGCATCGAACATTATGGGCATGGATCTCTTTAATTTATTCGGCTTCCAGATTCATGACAATATCAACGTGGTATCTACTTTGCAACCTACTTCTAATATTACGGCTCTCTTCGTCAGTTTCCTGAAGTCTTTTACTCTACGCTCGGAACCGCCAAAAACTATACAGCTCACATACAGCTGAAATCAGGAGCTAAGCCGCGCTTTTTCAAAGCACGTCCGGTACCCCTGGCACTTCAAGACCAGGTCACTAAGGAATTAGAAAGATGGGTAGAAGCTGGAATAGTGGTACCAGTCAATTCCAGTCAATAGGCCACTCCACTAGTTGTAATCAAGGAACCTGATGGCAATGTACGACTTTGTGGTGATTTCCGATCTACGATCAACGCACAAATCGACACAGATATATTTCCAATTCCCCGTCCAGAGGATTTATTCCGTCGTCTAGCTGGTGGACAATTCTTCTCTAGAGTGGATCTTAAAGAAGCCTATCTACAGCTACTTTTAGACGAAGAATCCAAGCAATTTCTCACACTCAACACTCCTATCGGACTGCTCCAGCTCCAGCGTCTCCCGTTCGGTGTCTCTTCCTCAGCGGCTATTTTTCAGCGCTATTTAGCTCAACTCACCGCCTCCATTCCCGGTTGTGCTAACTACATTGATGATATTATTGTGACCGGCGCAGATCATCAGGAACATCTCCATAATCTGCGCCTCCTTCTCACGAAGTTGAAAGACAATGGCCTACGAGCGAATCTCGCTAAATGCACTTTCTTTCAGCAGCACGTTCACTACCTGGGACACATCCTCGATAAAAAAGGCATTCAACCTAGTGAACGGAATGTCTCGGCGATTGTAAACATGCCTGTACCACAGAACATCAAGCAGCTCCAATCCTTCCTAGGCAAAGCGAACTACTATAACAAGTTCATTCCCCGCTTCGCTTCAGTTGCAGCTCCATTAAACGCTTTACGCAAAAAAGGTGTTAAATTTCAGTGGTCTCCGCAATACCAACAGGCCTAGCAAACGATCAACAAAGCCCTTGTTCAAGCTGTTAAACTCACTCATTTTAAGCCTGGCAAGCTTATCACTCTAGCTACTGACGCATCAGATTACGGCGTCGGCTCCGTTCTCTCCCAGAAGGATCGTCACGGCCAAGAACGCCCCATCGCCTTTGCTTCGAAGACACTTAATGAGCATCAACGTCGGTACTCCCAGATAGAAAAAGAAACTTTAGCAATCATCTTTGGTATTCGCCGTTTCAATGAATATCTCTATGGCAACCATTTCCTGATCATTACTGATCACAAGCCTCTAGTACACTTATTCCATCCTGGTAATAAGATCCCTGAGCATTCCCTCAGAAAGCTTCAAAGATGGTCCATGTTCCTTTCTGATTATTCCTATCAGATCGCCTATCGTGCCACATCCCAGCATTGTAATGCTGATGCCCTCTCTCGCTTACCAGTCGGTCCTGATACCTCCTTCGATTCTCAAGAATCCGAATGTCTTCATTTAGACATAGAACTCGAAGACACCGTATCCACCTTTCCTATTGACGCTACCTGCATTGCTACAGCTACGGATAAGGACAGTACACTGGCTACGGTACGTACTTATATCTGCAATGGTTGGCCCCTTCAGAACAAACTTCCTGCCCACCTTGCGCCTCATCATCGTATTCAGCATCGTCTTACGACTCGTGCCGGAGTTATACTCCTCGAAACCGGCACCACCTTCCGAGTGGTTATCCCACCTAGTCTACAGACACAAGTTCTCGACTTGTTACACCAAAGTCATTGGGGTATATCCCGCACTAAGCAACTGGCACGTCAACACTGCTACTGGCCTGGTATTGATGTCGCCATCGAAAAGCTCATCCGCCATTGTGAACAATGTCAAATTAATCAGAACGCTCCGTCTTCGGATCTAGCTTCATGGCCTCCTGCTACTTCTCCATGGGAACGAGTTCACATCGATTTCGCAGGTCCTTTCCTCAATTCCATGTGGCTCATCGTCATAGATTCTCTATCGAACTTTCCCTATGTAGTGGATATGCATTCGACTACTACTACAGAAGCTACCATTCGTGCTCTTCAGAAAATATTTACAACTGAAGGCCTTCATCTTGAGAGTACACTGGCGGTCAACGGTATATGCAAGATGCCATGATATACACGTCGGTCATTATGGCAGTTCTCATTTGTTTATAACTTTCACTGCAATTCACACGGCATTATGGAGTATTCCTGAAAATATCGTGACATCGCCAGTGTATTTCGTCTCAAATTAGGAAAGGTGATGGATCTATTGATTAAAGGACATTTATTTGGAGAAGTACGCTGTTTCATGCATTCAGCAGCATGGCTTATCTCAAATTCATATACTATTATGGTTGGGGGAGCGTATCCCTCCTAATTAGAATGATGGTGTTATAAGGGAATACATTTCAGATCCTGAACGTGACGCGCTTTTGAAAAATACTGTCATGTCAACAGCTTGCTGCAGAAACGGACACTGCGGTGCTTCAATCCTAACGCTCCCTGCATAAAAGATGGCCGAAGCAGTCATTTTTTATTACTGGGGATGAGTAAATGAGGAGTACAAGGAAAGAAGTACCCACTTACACATCTGTTACCTAGGGCTAACCGATGAGTCGGAAAATCTTTATCTTACAGCACTGGCCGGGGAGAAACAATCTAGCCCGGAAGCGGTCTTTTACGCCTAGCCAGAGCTGAAACCACCTTTTCGCTGGAATGAAATTGAAAAATTATAATTGTACCGGGCGGTACACCTCAACGCCGCTAATTCAAATATTGCGCCAGTTGTAGAACTCCTCTACAGGAGAAAGCCTGAACTTTAACAAACTGTATCAACTCAAAGGTTTCTTGGGAGATGTCACTATTGTAAATTTGGTAATTTTGAAGAGTTCTGAACTCTGTCTATTTCGATTTGTGTTTGTTTATTCCGTATCAAGAAGTGTGGACATTCTTTTCTAGATGTCTCTACAGAGAAAAGACTACGATTGTGCACTCTGGTGTGAAGTGATGGAACTGTTTTTTGAAGAAACGTTGTATCCATAAGTTTGTTCTTTGTTAAATTTCTTTCTTTCAAGTTTTGGGTGTGCAATATTGATCTCTTTTTCCGCCACTTTTGAATTCAGCCAATCCCGAATTTTATAAATTAATTTTCCTCCAATCCTAGGTTTCTTGTTCATGTTGTGTGTAACTTTTGATGTTATCCAATAAAACGAAAGGGTGTGTCCACTCATTCCTGAAAGGTCTCGTATGTTCCACGAGGGTATATAAACTGCTGATTTCCTTGTCTCGGTGCCACTTCAGTAACATCTCTCTTAGCGTGTGAAAATGTAGCAGGGGGCGGGAAGCACCTCTTTCTTCAAGCAGCAGTTCATCTACAAGGTAATGGCCTGTTAACATCTTCATTTCTTGCTAGCTCAGCAGTTTAACTCTCGGGGAGGGTTCGAAACCTTCAGTATGTAACCTACCTTTTAAATGTAAATTTCCTTTCTGTGTATGTAAAAACTTCTTATCTCTTTTACTATAAATCGGGGATAGGGAGTGCTTCACCCTCTCGAACTCCCCTTCATTTTGAATTTGAGGTGACTATGTTTTCGTAACCGTTTTTCTCTTCCTTCTTAAAGTCTTAAACTTATTTTGCCGACTAGTCACCTCCATAGATTGGGATTAGCCCCTGTATCATCGGCCTAGCGCCACATAGGTTTTTAGACAAAAACGTTGTGTAGGAGTGCAAGTTATCGCCTCCATTCTATTTTGCATTATGGGCCAGTAACTTAACCTGATGTTTGTTTTTCCTCATGCAAAGGCCCTGTAGGTTGGGTATCTGGTACCCCTGTTTCACTGTATGTGTGCCGTGAGGGCAGTTAGGAGTGAAGTTTGTTGTGGCCTGTGATAGGCTTGTAAAATTGAGAGCGGGACTGCTCTTTCCTAATTTGATCTCTGCGTGCCTCTAGGAGGCTTAAAATTGTAAGTAGGGGCAAGTGCTCCTTGGTATGAAGGGATTTTCTGCCCTTCGGTAATTGGTGGTTGTGAGGTGAGGGCTCAAGGAATGTAAAACGAGGCTCGAAGCCCAAAACTTGTAACGACTGTAATCTATAATTTCTTAATTTGTTGATTTGCTACTTGGTACCTGTTACACTTTTGTTATTTGTTGTCATTTGTTGATTTTGAAAATAAAATATAACCTTTGTTAAAGTTTTAAATTAACTTTAATTTGGTAGTTGAGACCTATTCCAGCCCGCACCTTCTTTCACCTCTGCTGTTCCACAGATACCTCGGAACAATAATAATAGAGAATTCATTGAATGGAGGAGGAAACCTCACTACCAAGAAACGGGCCTTTTCAGAGTCAATATTGAGTTATTTTGTGAGATGGAGTTGTAATTTGGAATAGGCCGAAGGAGAAAAGCTTAAACAAAGTCGTAAGTGAACCAAGGGCCCCAGTGTATGTACCGTGCGTATGGCTTCTTGGTTCCTATGACCTGTTTAAGAACTGAGATAGCCTGGTCCGTTGATTGAGCTTGGAGAGTTCTAGACTTGGTCATCTTGTTTACTTGAGTTCTAAGAGTCTGTGGGGATCACTACACTTACTGACTTACTAGCTACAGTAAGCACAATATTAAATAGACCTGAATTTTATGGTTTCGCCACACCAGCCACCTACAGAGTTGAGGTAGTCACGGCTGAATGTAGTCCGGGCACCTAACTTTTCGGCCGGAGCGAGTTGTAGTTCCCAAGTCGCGGGATGGTGGAGTACTAGGTGCCGGTGATGCTGCGGCTGAGTCAACGCGGAGAGCGCTCTCTGGGCTGATGCGATGATCCTGAGTGGCATTTTGCCCGGGTAATGGTGTGTTATCAACCAGGAGGAAAGGAGGTTTATCCGATCAATGCTGACGCGGACAGGCTTGCCTTATATCTGCACAGTCCTATCACTTCAATCTAACACTCGTTGTGGGCCAGTGTATAGCGGCTGTAGGGTGCCGCGGAGCGCGTCATCACGTAGGTAGACCTGAGCACAAGTGTTCAAGTCCCTGAAGATTAAGGTGGAGTGTTGATCATGTCGTGATGCTGGCAAAGGACGCAGTCGACGCATTTGTTGGCTGACTCTACCGCGAAGTTTGAAATGTCCTCGAGGCGGTTGACTCTCTTGCCAGAGAGCATTTCCCCTGGAAGTCGAATTGGTTTTCTGTAGTCTAGCCCTACCGAGGAAGCTCCAAGATCTTCATTATGCGCACTTCGGATAACAAACAAGATAATTGGTAAGGCTAGCAACCAAGACATATCAGGATGGCACATGATGGCTGCCGTGAGTTGACAGTGGAAACGTTTGTCCATGCCATTGGCGCAAGGATGCCAGCTGGTTGTTCGGGAGCGTGAGGTTCCGATGAGAATCCCCAGGTTACGGATCAACTGTGATTCGAACTGTCTGCCTCGGTCGGCCGTGATACGGTGGGGTGATCCAAAGCGAGAGATCCAGCATGCTACAAATGCTTCAGCGACGTCTTCGGCTGGATAAGTTCCAGTGGCCATACTTCTGGCCAGCGGGTGAATCGGTCCACTATTATCAGACAGCATCGGTAATTTCCAGGAGGAGGGATTGGGCCGATGATGTCCAGATGACGTGTAGAAAGCGAGCTGGGAGCGGTAATATGGCGTGCGATCTTCGAGCGTTGACAGTGCGGGGCAGTCCTTTTGAATGTGGGGTTATACCAAGCGTTCTGATGCTAGACGGGTGGTCGCTCTGGCACCAGGATGACTCAGACCGTGAAGAGAGTCAAAAGCTTGTCTGCGAAATGGTGCAGTGATAAATGGGCTGGGTATACGAGTTGAAGTGTCGCAGAACAAACTAATGTTGGTTCCTGGTATCCGGACTTGCTGCAACCGAAGTGCTGATCCGTGGTTCAACAGATCAAGTGTTCTGCATCCCCTTCCTGTGATCGTGTCAAAGCGCAGAAGTCCAAGGTACTACTGGCAATTCCGTTGATGCGAGACAGTGTATCTGCGACTACGTTGGAGGGGCCTTCATGTGCGGAATATCCGTTCTAAACTGAGCGATGAATGATAACTGGTTCAGCTGCACAGGTGGAAGTTTGTCGCGACGTTGCTGGAAGGCATATTTCAGGGTCTTGCGGTATGTATAAATTGTAAATTGCTGGGCTTCCAAAATGTATCTAAAGTGCTGCACTGCTTCATAAATTGCAAGTAACTCCCAGTAGTAGGCTGGCCATTCGGTTTGCTTCGGAGATAAGTTCTTAGAGAAGAAGGTTAGGGGCTGCCAGGCATCGTCCACGTATTGCTGGAGGCTAGCTCCAATAGCGTTGTTGGATGCATCTGTGAACGATCCCAGTGGTGTTTGAGGGTCGGGATTCGCTAGGAGTGTAGCTTGGGCGAGGCTTCCTTTATAGGCGGCAAAGTTGCGTTCCATTTCTGGTGTCCAGCATACCGGTTGAAAGCCGCGTAAACTGGACATGGCTGCTTTGAATGGAGCCTGATATTGCGATGCCGAGGGAAGGAAACAAAGGTAGAAACTGATCATTCCCAAGATACTTCTGAGATCACGTGCAGTTTTCGGGAGAGAAGGATTTTGCAAGCATGCGATGCATTCCGGGAGTGGTCGTGTCCCTACGGAGGAAACTTCGTATCCGAGAACGGCGAATCTCGGATATGCTAAGACATTCTTGGTAGCTTTGATGAGGATGCCATACTTAGAGAGACGGTGGAAGGGAGCTAGCAGGTGGCGCCTGTATTCTTCGAGACTTTTAGGGAAGACCATGTTGTCGTCGACGTACGTAAAAGTGCAATCAAGACCAGATGGTAATTCTTCTATGAATCTCTGAAAAGTTTGACCAGCATTGCGTAGTCCGAAGGTCATGAAGGGAAACTCAAAGAGTGATCTTAGGAATGTCACATGGGTTCGGGGGAATTTGGGTGTAGGCTTTCACTAAGTCGATAACGGAGAAACTAGCGCATCCACGGAGTGATGGCTAAAATCATGGAGATGCCAAAGTGGATATCTGTCAGGAATGGTCCTTGAGTCTGAGATACGATAATCTCCACATGGCCACCAAACTTCGTCCTCCTTCGGTACTAAATGGAGCTATGAAAACCAAGGACCCTCAGAGCGACGTGGTATACCTTCCATTTCAAGACTTCAAACTCCGTCTTAACGTCTGGAGACGATCTTGGGCGAGATGACGAGCTAGGCAGGAGACAGGTGGTCCTGGTGTAGTGCGGATGAAATGCACCGTAGAATGGCGTACTTCACGTGGGGCTCCAGATGGACGAGTGAGTTCAGGAAATTCCTTTAAAATTTCATGAAACGTAGTCCGGTACGTTGAGAACCTTCAGTCTGAAATGTAGAGAGTTAGCAGTTTGGATGTTCATTGATTATCCTGTGACGCCGTCGACCAAGCGTTTGTTACGACAGTCTGGCAGAAGGTGGCAATAGGCGAGGAAGTCTGATCCTATGATGGGAAGTGCGACATCTATAACAACAAATTTCCATGAAAGTTCTCGTCGGAGTCTGAGGTTTAGTTTCAAGTGAAGAGTCCCATATGGGTGGATTGTGGAATCATTGGTGGCTGCGAGTTCATAACTGGTCTGATGGCGACGCTCTTTCATGAATTTATGCGGCAAACAACACAAATCCGATCCAGTGTTGACCCGAAATTAATGTTTACTGTTCTTCTCCGTGATAAAGAGGCGGTTTCCATCTGTTGGGAAACCATTTACCGCCGTCACTGGTTGCCGTTGGAGTTTGACGGGAAGCAACAAGGTGATTCGCATTTCTGTGCCTTTTCGCGGAAGCGGCGATGGTACCAGCAGACACGTTTTGCACCACCTTTCGGAGAAGACCTGCGGCTGTTGCTAGGACGGATTGGCCGATCCCGCAAACGAGAGCGTGAGCGAAAGGAAGTTCGCAGTGCTGCTATCTGGTGTGAGTGTTCATCTATCCTTTTCGCGAGCTGGCTTACCTCACTAACTGGTGGTGTTTTTACGGCGTGAACAGTGACGGGAAGGGACTCGGACGAAACCTCAAGAATTTTGTCGGCCAAGATGGGTACCTTATCAAGCGGACGCTCACTCTGTGTTTATAAAATGGCCTGTACTTGTGACGGCAAGCGCTGTATCCGTAACTTTTTAGGAGGTTGTCTTGTACTTGTGTGCTTCCCGAGAGAGACCTAAGGTGTCTAAAGAACTGGGATAGCTATCGGTCATCAAGCTCCTCCTCCATGAGCAGGTGACGAACGCGTTGTACTTCCAATAGGGAAAGACGCCGAATGAGTTCGGAACGGAAGTACGCGTATGCATTTTGCGCCGGATTGTTAGTAATAATATCTTCAGCTTCCGTTGCATACCGAATGTCCAGCTGGAAAATAACTTACGCGTGTTTTGTTGCGTCATGTGTCATGCCGGATATATTGAACTGCGCTTCCGCCTGAGCGAACCACAGCGCCGGCTTATCAGGCCAGAAAACAGGTAACTTAACTCCAACACGGTTCACTACAGTACTCACCAGTGAGGGTGGTGATAGCGGCGTTTGCTGTTGAAGTTGCTGTTGTAGGAGGCCATTTTGGTCTTGTAATTGCTGTAGCTGCTGTTGTAATATTGCTCCATAGCGATGGCGGTCCTTAGCGTGTGAAGAGCACTGACTTTATGGTAGAAAACTCTATCACACGATATCACATCCCGTCAGGGTCACCAATGTGGGGATCCTTACACTTACTGACTTGCTAGCTAAAGTAAACACAACATTAAATAGAACTGCATTTTATTCTACACGGCACTTTACACTGTTTTACTTACAATTCAGTCCATAGATAACATTACGTAGAAAGACACTTGATTTATTTGTTTACCATCTTTATCCCAAGTGTCACCCATCTTGGTATATTTACCATCAATGCCATGGCAATCATAAAGAAAATGGGCACTCTACATGCTTTCACCGGCGTTGCTTAGTGTGGTGAGGTCTACTAGCTTGGAGCTGCTGCCCTCTAGGTTCCTGTGCCGGAGGGATGCCGTGGTTTCGCCAAAAGTCAAAATACGAACGTCCATTCGTATCTTTATGTTAGATCTATGGATTGGGACTCTTGTCATTGTTGTTAATAATTTGTTCTGAAAAATTCTGGGAGTCTGGGAGGCCTCGCAACCATACAGCAGGATGGGCGTAGTACATGTCGTGAAAAGTAAAATAGAACTTGAAATATTTATTGTATATATAGCAGAGGTTTTGAGTTGTTCATACGAGCTGATGATCTTCGCAGGTCGTCTTCTATAGTCCCTTTCAACGTTAAACATCTGTCCATTGTTAAAACCTAAATATTTAATCTGATTGGTCCATGATAGTAGGACATTGTTAACATATCATCGCTCACGTATAAAAGAAACTCAAACAGGAGACGGCGGTTATCCGCTATACCGACGAATAGATAATGGAGATGATGATTTTACAGTAGATATGAATGGAATGGAATTGGATAACTTCGTTCTATCACGAATTTTGGAGATTCACGCAAACGTAGAGCACAGAAGATCTGACCATTCCATTAAATACGTTTGCATGTACGTCATTAGTGGAAGCGATAATGCTCCTTTCGTGCTTGAGAATGGAAAACCTGATGAAGTCAAAGTATGAGAGTGACCGGTATATTAGCAGGTCTGAGGCAGTGTGGAGAATTTTTACGTTACCAGTTCTTGAGAGACATCGGGCTGTCATCCGTTTTGCTGTACACCTTGAAAATGGAAAAGGAGTACTTTTTCTTTACTTCCAACAATTTATCTGACAAAATAAATAATCCACCTCAGGCGACACTCCTGGCTTTCATCGAATTATGCAATATTGATAATTTTTCACGAATTTTGATGTACGCCGTGGTTCCTTCTGACTGCATTTGGACAGCTAATAAAGCATTGGGAAAAAGGAAGCGCGGAAAAATGTTTATCGCTGGCCTGACTTGAAGAATATTGCAGCTTAGGGAGAGTATATACCGTCCACCCAAACAACGTTGAGTGTTATTATCTTCGATTATTACCCCATGAAGTGCCTGCACCAATTTCTTTTGAACATCTGAAGACTGCCAACGGATTCTTCATCCTATGTACAGTCTGCGTGCAAAACATTAGGTTTGTTAGAAAATGGCAGACATTGGGATTCAACACTAAAAGAAGCATCTCTAAGTGATTCGCCTTTTTTTTTTAATGGGAGAAATGTTCACAATAATGTTGGTCTTCTGTCACTGGGCCGATGCTGTAACTCTTCGGGAAAATCAGAAGTACAAAATATCGGAGGACATTAATTGGGAGATGGAGAGAACTATAGAAAATCAAAATCGATTATAAGAGTTCAGTGAGGTATACAAAAAATGATTAAAGTTAATTGAAGATTCTGTGTTGGCTCCGGGCGGACAATGTCTGCATCAGTATAGCTTAACTCAACAATCAAGGACCGAAAGAGTTATTCCGGAAAAAAGAGATCATTTAACATACCGTAAACAAACTGTGATTGTAAGACTTTGACCCAAGTAGTAAAGTATAGACACACGAGCAGTACGATGTGTGCTGTACACAACATTGAATGTGGAGATGGAGATGCTCCCGGTGGAACACGAAAGACATTTCGTATTAAATTACTTTTGACGAAGGGAGAAGGTGATAGTATTGTTTTAGGTAGCGTTTCTACTAGCATTGCCACATTACTGGAAGGCGGTAAAACGTTACTCAGGGATTTTAAATTACCCCTTGATATGAATTATGCGGAGACTGCGACGTATCAGATCACAAAACAATATCCACTTGTGGGTGGAGGTGGTAGAACAACATCCACGGTATTCCCTGCCCGTCGTAAGAGGCGTCTAAAAGGGGCCCCAGGGTCTGTCAGCTTGGTCCCCTGTGGGTGGGGGTGGTAGAATAACACTCACAGTATCCCTTGAGTGTCGTAAGAGGCGAGTAAAAGTGGCTCCAGGGGCTCTCAACTTGGGAGCGCGGGTTGGCGACCACGGGGCCTATAGCTGAGTCCCGGCATTGCTTCCACTTACTTGAGCCAAGCTGCTCACTTTCATCTATCCTATCCGACCTCCCTTGCTCAACTCTTGTTCTTTTCCGACCCCGACGGTGTTAGAGCACTCGAGGCCTATGGAGTCATTCATTTTCACGACCTACGTGGCAATTGCCTTTCATTGGCCGATACCTTCATTTTTCGAAGTGTCAGGTCTGTTCCAATTTTTTTTCTCCGTTTACTGATATATAGAGGGTGGTTGCCTAGTTGTACCTCCTCTTAAAAAACAATAATCACCAACGCCACCTGACAAAACATTGCAATATTGTATCTGTTCCCTCTCGTCCAAAACACTTGGGGAGATGAAAGTTATAATCTTGGGACACATGAATATTAAATAAACTATTTGCGGCTTGCCCGCAAATTGCCACGCAAATAGAAACAATAAACATTCCATGGTTCCCCATTTCTCTATGTAATGTTTGGGCGCCATGGTTACAGTTTTAAATAAAATTGTAAACCAAAATTTATATTTACTAGCATAGAGACTTATACTTAAATCACGGGGGTAGGATTTTAAATAATTAACCATTAAGTATCGCTTAAGAAAGAAAATTAACACAACATAAAATACAAATGAATTTATTATACAAGAAAATGAGATGAATTGGAAAAGTTCCTTAAAGCGTGGAGGGATTTAGAATTTACTGAATTTACTATTGCTTGCTTTATCTAATTGAATCTCACCAATTGCAGCTTTCGTTGACGTCATCTGTTTTCCGTGGTTACTCGTTCTCTCATTCTCGACGTAGAATTTGCTCCATGGACATCCTTCCTTCCTTCCTTCTCTGATATGGTACGGGCTATCTGGACTAACACTCCCTACTTGCCTAGTCTTTAAATTAGACATTGGCCCTATACTTGTAAAAACTGATCAGCGTTGATCGTGAGAGGAGAAAATTCAGAGATATGAATTTTTCCATATTAGTGGAAATCTCAATCCAACTGAGCTATACTATTTATACGGTACCGACTTGTACCAAAATTCAGTAGACTTGAACTAAACATAGTTCTTCGTCCACAATATTTACTGAATATCACACAAGCCATAAGCTTGTTTCGTTTCTCGTAGACCCGATAACATAACCGCACGTAAGTACTGTATCGAAGCGATAACACATTGTACAAAAATACTTATGTCGCGGAGCGACCACATACCGTTTCAAAATCAAATCACGTCGTTCAAAGTAGATGTTCACAGTAGAGGTAGTAGTGATGGAGTTCACGTAGTTAGGTTGTAAGGTTGTAAGGCTGTAAGGTTGTAAGGTTGGAAGGTCCCGTTCTAGTGTTGAGAATAAGTATATATCCGGGCTCACCCCCACTCTTGGTAACAGTTCTATCTCAAAACTCATATAAAACGAAGTATCTGATTCGATAGATGGAAGCATCAACTCCCCTTTTCTTCTTCCTGGACAAGTCCAGAAGGCGTGGCGATGATATAGCTGACCAGTTTGCAAGCCTCGCGCACGGGTCGCTGTTTACTAGCCTTGGTCATAAAATAAACCCATGACTCACGCAAAATCCAAAGCTTCAAGAATAACCCTCCGTATACACAAATATGAGATGAAATGAAAACAACTATGTCACAACATATTGACCGTATTTACAACATAATGAATTCTTATCCTACATAATATAATAATTTAAATAATAAAACGATGTTATCATATATAGAATATGATTCCAAAAAGCCTTGATTACAAATGATTGACGTTGAATAAATATGTTATTACAAATAATTGCCGATGGCGTATAAACTTGATATCAAATGATATCGCGTAAAATTATATTATTAAATTAGTAGGGCTGGAGAAGCCTGGACGGTTACAATATGGCGAGTGCTATTGTCCCAAAATTTTTACAGGGTATACTCTAAGTCAGGCTTTGACAAATATCGGATCCTGCAGCCATTCTGGCGTTTATAATATTTGTGGTTTCAGATAGATATAACAAACTTCCCTCAATTTGGGATAAAGCAGGCATATAATAGATATTTTACCAGGATAAAGAAGAAATCCATATTTGAATGCACTAGTTTGAAAACCTTAATTTGCTCACACAATGGTTTTGGTGGTTTTGCCTCCACGTCTTCATGTATTTCTTCTCCTTTTTCTGTTTATTCCCCAGGGTCTTTTTATCCCTCGGACCCAGCGAGGGAACCCGCCTCTACCGCCTCAAGGGCAGGGTCCTGGAGCATCGGCACTGGGTCAGGGGTACATCTGGGGAGGATGACCAGTACCTCGTCCAGGCGGCTTCACCTGTTATGCTGAACAGTGGCCTTGCGGGGGATGAGAAGATTGGAAGGCATAGACAAGGAAGAAGAAAGGAAGTGGCCGTGGCCTTAAGCTATGTACCATCCAGGCGTTTGCCTGGAGGAGAAGTGGGAAACCACGGAAAACCACTTCCAGGATGGCTGAGGTGGGAATCGAACCCACCTCTACTCAGTTGACCTCCCGAGGCTGAGTGGACCCCGTTCCAGCCCTTGTACCACTTTTCAAATTTCGTGGCAGAGCCAGGAATCGAACCCGGGTCTCCAGGGTTGGCAGTTAATCACTCTAACCACTACACCACCGAGGCGGACTTCATGTATTTCTCGGGTTTAAATCAGTCAACTGGTGCGGCATTTGAATGACTGGACATTAGGCTGGCTGACAGAATGGTGAAATTAAAAAGGAAAGAAGCCAAAGTGGAATGTAACACGCGAGAAATCAGAAGGCTTACACTAATGAGTGGAGTTAAGCAAAGGGCATACGGAACCTACTCGACTACAGGGCTCAGGTTTCAGTTCGGAAGAAAGCCCTATGGCGTACAATGGTGGATTTGAGGCACTAGGCATAACTTGATAGTTGTTAGAAGCAACAACAATGTAATGCGAGGTGTTACAGACCTTTAACGGTTGTTCCAATAGGTACTCGAGCTGACGAGAAACACTTCATTGTCCGGCCCCGCGATGTAGGGGGCAACGTATCCGCCTGTCAGCCGGCGGCCCAGGGTTCGGTTCCCGCCCGGGTCAGGGGTTTTTGATTGAAAATGATCTAAATCCCTGGCCTGGGATCTGGGTGTTTGTGTCGTCCTTAACGCACCCTTCCTCACATTCAACACTCTACACTTCCGCAATTCCAATTACACGCAAGTTCATATCATATGGTGCAAAAGATCTCTAGAGATCGACGCAGCGAACAAATACAATATTTAAAAACCCGCTTCATCACAACGGCACCCTTATTAAAAAACGCATCAGATCACACGAAGGTGGCGATGTTTCTGCTGGACAGTTTTCTGAAGTCCTAAAAACAAGGTAAGGTCATTCATTATACCTGAAGACTTGGGTTCGATAGTAACTACTATGAGTGCGTTGATAGAGTGTATTTATCCCGACGTGGCTCGACAATCTATGGACTGGTTGTGCGAGCGCGTTATATTAACACGCGAAAACGAAGTCACTGCTGACATAAATAACATGCTCCTGAAATCGTTCGAAGGAGAAGGAAAAAGTACAAGTCAGAAGATTCTGTGTTGCAAACTGAAGAAGCAGTCGAGTTTCTTAATGTTTTTGCTCGTCTAGGATATTCTACCCACAAATTTCTTTTGAAATTATTGGCACCTATAATTTTGTTGTGAAATATAAATTCACCAAAGTTATACAACTGTACTAGGCTTCGAATCACAGCAGCATACAACAACGTCATCGAAGCTACAATACTTAGTGGCTGTGCCCAAGGAGATTCAGCCTTTAATCCGAGAATACCACTGACATTCTGAATTTCTCTTTGATTTCAAAAGGTTGAAGTTTCCCTTTAAAGTATGTTTTGCTGTCAACCAAGCGCTTTAATTTAAAAGGAAGAACTGATATTCACCCGGACAACTCTCAGTGTCTTACTCCAGAGCCAGCTGAGCTAGCAGTTTAGTGATCTCAGCGCCTAGAGCCAGAACATCGAATGACTTTAAAGACGTAATTCAATAAATAACTAAATGAATGGTCGCTAAGGAAATCGCTTACTTAATTCATTTAATAGAATTTAATGGGTTAATTATTTAATTTGTCTTTGTCCATTTTTATACGATTTGTCCAAGGTCACTTGAAATACGCTAATTGCATACGATTCAGTGTAATGTATAATTGACGGATTATTTTCATACCTACCCTTTGATACCAAATTCTACATATAATATCACACACGTTTTCTTAACCCAACTAACCGCACTTTGCGTAACACGTGATGTATGGAGAGAAATGCCTCATTAAAGCAGATAACACCGTCAAGGATGCTATAAGGGAAATTCTCCGAGTGATTCACCAAATAGCATGTTATTTGTTTACAATTTGCCTTACGTCGCACCGACACTGATAAGTCTTATGGGAACGGAAAGAGAGTAGAGGGCTAGGAGTGGGAAAGAAGCGGCCATTACATTACGTATGGTCGAGCTCCAGCATTTGCCTGCAATGAAAATGAGAAACCCGGAAAATCATCCTCAGCGCTGCCAACAGTGGAGTTCGGTCGCACTACCTCACGAATACAAGCTCACAGCTGGGCAACCCTAACCGCAAAGCCAACTCGATGTTGTACGCAGATCACAAATATAAGGGCCTGTCACACCACGTGGAAATCTTACTTGCAATAGTTGAATGTCAACAATAAACTTCAAGCTTCAGCACGTGAATGTTGTTCGAGACTACGACGGTGTAAGAACCCGTCGCTTTAACGAAGTTCAGATTATTAGTAATGAGAGATCAGTCACAGTAAAGAAAAGACAGAAAATTCAAGTCCTAGGGTAACTATCCTCATAAAGGGGGTGGTGTTCCAATATTTGCGCATGTCCCATCGGCTGACTCTTGGCTAATACATCATAACTCTGAAGCAATCGTCGCATAGACGTAAATCCCATTGACCAGAACAGAATCTCAGCTAAAATAACACATGCCACTTTCATTCTGAAGACCCTATTTCACAGGTGGTGGTGATTATTGTTTTTAGAGGAGGTACAATCAGCCAACCATCCTCTATGTAACAATAATCACAGAAGAAGAATGGAAGGGATCCGACACTTCCAAGAATGAAGAGACCAGGCGAGTTGGTCGTGTGGTTACAGACGCGCAGGTGTGAGATTGTTTCCGGGGATATTGGGTTCGAATCCCATTGTCGGCAGCTCTCAAGATGGTTTTCCGTGGTTTCCCATTTTCACACCCGGCAAATGCTGTAAGGCCACCGTCGCTTCCTTCCCGCTCATGGTCCTTTCCTATCCAATAGTCGCCGTAAGGCTTACCTGTGTTTGACCGACGTAAAGGAAATAGTAGAAAAATGAAGATATTCGACCAAAGAAAGACAGGGGCCACGAAGGGCGGGAAAATGAAAGACTCCCTAGGCCTCGATACCTAATACCGTCGGGGTCGGGCAGGAACAAGAGTTGACCAAGGGAGGTCGAATAGGAAAGGTGAAAGTAAGGGCACTGGCAGAAATAAGTGGAAGCATCGCCAGGACTCAGTTAAGGGTCCCGTGGATGCCAACCCACGCTCTCAATTTAAGAACCCTTGGGCTCCTACTAGTTGCTTCTTACAACAGGCAGGGGATACAGTGGGTGTTATTCTGCCACCCCACTCTAAGGGGACTATTTCACAAACTGAGTAGGTTGACAGATGAAGGAAGAATATATATAAGCCCATAATTCACTTCTTTCAAAGATCATACAACGTGGACAGAATCAATTTAAATGCCTAGAGCTAGAGGAACTATTACTAAAGAATTTGTAACGTCGAGGGAAAAGTTTAAGTTCGAAAATCAATTTCAAGGTCAGATTGTAACAACCATAAACATCATAAAACATCTGTAGGGATGCCACAGCTCTTGAAGTTTGACTAAGAACTAAATTTTATTACATACTAGCTGTAGTACCCTTCGTTGATGGGACAATCCCCAGCTACTTCCCGCCAATATTCATACAGACTGTTTTATTCGGGACGCAGCAGTAATCCCATCTATCGGAGAATAGTGGCAACGCATCACAACAGTGGTCAATGTAATGTTATTGTTAATCAGTTTAGGAGCGTTGGATATCGTAGGCCTTCACATTAATTTTGTGATATTAGGAGGGATTGTCTGTTTGCGACGGTAAATGTGTGCTCGGTTCGCCCGCAAGGACGCGGGTTCAAACCTCCTCAGGACTTCGGA
The DNA here is from genome assembly GCF_040414725.1 of Anabrus simplex. Taxonomy (NCBI): domain Eukaryota; kingdom Metazoa; phylum Arthropoda; class Insecta; order Orthoptera; family Tettigoniidae; genus Anabrus; species Anabrus simplex. Next base: position 443,831,422 of record NC_090268.1, on the reverse strand, counting down.
AAGTTTAAGAAACAAGATTTGCACTCCAGGAGGTGATTATGGTGCTGAGGTTCTCTCAGCCTACACCAAAAATGAGTACCAGTACCCATCAAGTGCCGAGGTTACGGATAGTGGAAGCCTTTAACTTCCACTCCTCCAAGGGCCTTCAAGGCCTGTACGGAGAAGACTTTGCTTTGCTGTGATATTCATCATCATCATCATCATCTAGGTATTCTGCCTTATGGCAGGTCTTGTCATTTGATGAACCTCTTCCACTGTTCGCTGTCTTGCGCCACGTTTTTCTTGTCCGAATATTTATTTCCTTTGATATTGTCTAACGTTTGATATATTTTCCTTTCTCTTCCTCGTTTGTCTTTCACCATTCCTTCTATTCCTTCTTTCAGTAAACAGTCCCTCCTCAAGCAATGTCCGGTCCAATTCATTTTTTCTCCTTCTAATGATTTGCAACATACTTATTTCTTCTCCAACTCTTCGTATTCGTAATACCTCCTCATTCCTTACCCGGTCTTCCCATTTCACTTGTTCTATTCTCCTCCATACTGAAACCGTACAGAGTCCTGTGCAGCTCAGTGAAATCATAGGTGCCTTTCTACCTTATTAAAATCACTTCTAAAGGTCGCGTCATTGGTAGGATTGTGGACGATGGGGATCGAGCAGCGTCAGGCTAGAACGGAACCCGCGGAAGATCGCCTGGAAGACAAAGGGAAGGTTGAACAGGAGCCAAGCCCCCGCGAAAAAGCCCTCTCAACTCGCAGACGGAGTTGGAGATATGACGCGACGCGACCGTAGTCAAACACGCCCCGAGGTGTGGCCTATTTTACCAGGGATAAAAACTAACAGAAGGAACTTCCGGTCTTTTATGCACTTTCACGGGTGCCAACGTCAAATTTTGGCGCCTAAAAATTATAAGATATTTTGATCCACACATGGGAAAATTATGAGAGGCCCGCCAATGAATAGAGCTGAATTTTCTGCGTATCTCTGACTAAAAATATGGAATAATTTACCCCAGGGACGAAAGGAGGTCATCAGTTGTCCAGCCGTGACATATCGCAAACACATGTGAACGTGAAAGCGTCCCCCAAGCTAAGAGTCGCGCTCAAAATTGACTCCACCCCCCCCCCAGATGACGCTAATGGAATAATTAAAAGCGGGAAGCAAATAATGTGAAAACTGCCTATCGTCGGTAGAGCACACTTGGTGTTCAAATAAGAGAGGAAAGAGTGGGTTACAATACGCACCATTTAAATGTTTTGAATTCCTGGGATGAAAGGAGCTGCTGTCCTTAATGGACCGTGAACCGTTTACGCCAATTGTCTTCCGGTGTGTATACCATAAAGGCTGGGCTGGCCCTCGCTGGAAACAGTTCTTAGCGGGTCGTTGAGAGGGGACAGTGTGTCCCGTTGTGCTCCAGTTTTACAGTCCGAACCCTATTGACCGCATACTAAGACAGTGTTATTGTGTCCGTCGCGGCCGTGAAATACGAAGCCTTTGTGAAGTGTGGACGGGAAGCCAAGCGAGCCTAGGCAAATGTCTCTGTGCCGCATGTCATTAAATAAGCTGCGAGCATAATTTTTAAACGAGTAGCGGGTTTCGGCTATATACAATGCCGGCCCAAAAGAGTCCGTGATATTAGTAAATTGGTATCACCCAAATTGCTACTCTAAGTCAGGGTGCTCAAGTCTCGTGAGTCACCCGATTCGTGCTGTGAACGCGCCCGCTGTGATTAGAATGACCTGCTTATTCATGGTGTAAAGTCTGTGTGTGTGTGTGTCGCGGTAAACAGGGCCATGTGACGAGTTGTGGAGTGTTACCCCTTTGGATTACTCTAAGATTTCAGCAGTGAACGAGCTATCCAGGATGATGGACTTGTGTGGACCAGGGTTGAAGGACAGCACGCCCGTTTCCAGCGCCGAGGCCATGCAGCAGTAAGCACCACCATGGGTCTCCCGTGGAAGGAAAACTACGGCCACCAAACAGATGAGTGATGTCAAATATAATCTCTTAGCACGATAATGTAGAACCGATTGTAGGATGAGTTTTCCTTTGTAATACCAAAATGTTGTAAAACAATGCATGTCCTAATATGGAAATTTTATTGTTCTTGCCATGTTAACGTATAATTCAAGGGAAGCTAACTCCCCAGACAATCCATTTGTTTTTTCCTTAATGATTAGTTTATCGTGAGGGGTTATTCTTAGCAATATGTAGAATATCCTAGCAAGTATGGGAAACAAGGATAGGAGAATATTTGAGTTCCCCTAGGGGTGGCTTGAACAATAGTGGACGAGCAGGGAAAACTATGTCCAAAGGTTGTTAGTTAATGTCCAACATGGCTAGTGTATATGTTGGGGAAACTCATGGGTCAATCAGACGATGCATGCGTAACTTACACATATAATTGCATGCAGCAAGAGAGAAGAGATTCTGACCGAGAGAGGTACATAAATGTGTTATTTAGGTATAATTGTGAGGGACAGTTCGCGAGTTCCCCGTGATTCTTGATTATTTCACCAGAATGGTATGGAGTTTTCTTTGTCTGCAACCGGGATGCGACCCAGGGATGCCAGAGTCTTATATAGGGTAAAATGTAAAAATATGCATAAATTTGAGCGGTGAGCAAAGAAGATGAGAAGCGTGGAATTGAGGAATCATGGGAGTCCTATGCCCAAGGAAAGAAAATACGCGATATGAGACGTAATGAGAGGGCCGAATGCCCAGATAGTTTTATGGTGAGATGATTCGGAAGTGATGGTGCTCACAGTCGGCGCTCTACGAAGAGAATGAGAAGGCATAGAATAAATGAGTATTTCTTGGGAATTCTGCGGTAAGATGAATAAACATATGGGCCAGAGATATGTGTCTCCGAGAAAGGAGGGCTGGCCATTATAATTGAGAGGGGTCAACAATCCGGCGAAGCTAATGAATGAGTGCTGGTTTCAGTACGGCGAATGACCCTCCCTTCCTTTTTTGGTGTTTGCTCCTCGCCTTGCTTGACAGAGCGGCCCCGCTGTGCTATTATAGTTAAGGCTCGAGGCTCTGGGTTTCAACCTTGACTGCTTGTTGTTTTGAATGGTTCAGCTAAGCTCACTTCTGTCAATGATAATATCACGGTGATTTAGAAGGTAATTAATAAATGAGTAGGGATCTCCCCCAATATCCGGTAATATGAGACCGTAGCTAGTGTAGGAATTTTTTTCCAGGAATGTACCTCTTAGTCGGAGTCATCTAGTTCGAGTCCAGGTCAGATGGACTGGGGCAGAAGATACTGATAACCATGTTTTTCTTACAGGAATAGCCTCCTCTATGCATGATGTGTATATATCTGTGTGTGTTTAGTATTTAATGTGCATTTATTTTGAGTTCAAACAGAACCGATGTTCAACGTTGTTTTGTCTTGGTGACAGATAAGGGAAGTCCTGGGATTTTAGCTAATGGTATGTGTGTTTTGTGTATGTATTATGTAAATATATCTTTTAATATGGTAATCATGTAGTGCAGGAGCCGGTTAATTACGTGCTAAGAACACGAAGTAATATGTAGAGGGACATCAGCTCATCTCACGGTGTGATCGACAGAATATAAAAATGTAATGAACGGTTTGAACTAATGAGGGAAAGATGGACGATAATGATCGCTAAACCTCAATTACACCGCTGTGCAGACGACGCCCTTAGGCGAGTCATATTTTGAGTGTTAATTATTTTCTTTTCCTCCCGTATGCGGAGAATTCATTGTATAGGGTTGTATTTTTTTATCATGTCATATTTTAAATAAATTAGTCTTCGTAACCCCCATCATATGATTCTTGTCATTTGTAGCAGTGCTAAGCAGTGTCCAGTAGACAGTTGAACCCAGAGAATCCTACTTTCAGATTACATAAGGCTCCATCTTAAATATTTGTTTTTTCTTTTCTTTCGAACGTACCACCCCCAAATTGCTAGAGCTGCCGAGGCCAGGACAGAAAGTAAGAAGGGGAGAGATTCGAAGTTCGTTTGGCAATTCGGGCCGCTCTTCACTCTAGTCTCATCCATTGGTGTTTACCCTGTTATGTGGAGGCATTCTTATGCGCGGGTCATCCATTCGAGGCCCGGAAGGGCGTAATACCCACATCTCTAGTGTCTCCAATCTCCTATCATCTTCCATTCGCAATGTCCAGCCATACAGCGCTATGCTCCAAATACAACACTTAGCAAATATTTTCCTCAAATCTTTGTTTAGTGGTCCACAAAGTAAATTTGATTTTTCTTAAAGCCTTCTTTTGCTATGGCAATGCAATATATGCTGTGATATTAGGGAGTCTAATATAAAGGAAGTCTTCCCTCCATTCATGACTCCACCTTGTGTTCTTTTTCAAGGGATGGTTCCTTTACGATTTGTCTCTCATGTTTTATAATCATCTTCAGAATTCTTCTTGTCGATACGGACCGATGACAACGCGGTTTTACACATTACGATAATCATCACAAAAACCGTCGCCATCTAACACGATTGAACAACATGTCCATGATAGCAATACTCGGCGTTGATATGGACTACCAACAAACATCTGAATTCATGAATTCTGTTATAGTCGGCACGGTAAAACTGTGTGCGGAAATTTAATTCTACAGAACTGTAGTTATGAAGTATTTATAAATAGGATCATTAATGACATAGGTATTTGTGAATTAAATTTTAGCCCTTCCCCTAAACTACCATTTCACTCAGAGTGAATATAATTATTTATAGTTTGGAATATAGTGCCTTATTCCCCGACTTTAGATACTGATTTCTATGAAATTATCTTCAGCCATTTTCTCGTGATGCGCGTGCAGACAGACACAAATGACGGAAAAATTAGAAGTAAATTTCCTTGATACTGTGAGCACGACCGATTCGGAAACGCCATTCTTTTAAAATTATGACCAATGTATAGAGAAATCTCTTATTTTATATTATAGAGATGCATGTAAATCACTTGTGTATTATTCTGTGTCTCATGACAAGCACATTTTTTTTGCTATTGGCTTTACGTCGCACCGACATAGATAGGTCTTATGGCGACGATGGGATAGGGAAGGCCTAGGAGTACGAAGGAAGCGGCCGTGGCCTTAATTAAGGTACAGCCCCAGCATTTGCCTGGTGTAAAAATGGGAAACCACGGAAAACCATCTTCTGGGCTGCCGATAGTGGGATGCGAACCTACTATCTCCCGGATGCAATCTCACAACCGCGCTCCTCTGCGCGCACAAGCACATTTTAATGCCAGAATAAATTATATATCTGATCCTTTCAAGCAAAATAATACTAATAATAATTTAAGCCAACATTAAATGTTCGCTTGAAATAGACGAATTTTACTGGCAGAATATTTTTCTTTGATGCCGTAATTATTAGTGTTATAGGTACTGTATATTGCAGGAGAAGCGGCGAAGGGTGAAATGTTAGTTGAATTTAAAAATGAACAGTAAAGTCCAAATTTCACTTATTGGATCAGCAAATGTCGACTAGCAGATATACATGACAGATTTGAGGATTTAAACCTACTATATACGATGAATTAAAGCAGTCACTGATCTCACTCATGATCACGCTCGATGTTGGCAAAAATTATAAGTAGCGATGTTTTACGCTAGGCTGAAGCTGGTTTCATTTTATGCCAATGTGGAAGTTAATTCCTGCGGCGGCGGCGGCGTTGGTAGTGGTGGTGATTGCTGTTTTATGGGAAAGTACCTTTTGGCAATTCAAAGGAAAAAATTTGAACGGGCTCGACACTTCGAAAATGAAGGTATCGGCCAGAGAAAGGCAAGGACCACCAAGGGCGTGAAAGTGAAAGACTCCGTCGGTCTATTTTACCTAATACCTTGGGGGTCGGGAAAGAACACAGTTGACGAAGGCAGGTCGGATAAGATAGATTAAAGTGAGGAGTGTGGCACAAGTATGCGGAAGGAATGCTAGGACTCCGCTAAGGGCCCCATGCTCTCTAGTTCACAGACCCTGAGGCCCGTTTTAGTCACCTCCTAAGACAGGCATGGGATACCGTGGGTGTTATTCCACCCCCTCAACCCCACCCCGACCCCCACCCAAAGGGGGATAATTTCTGTGATACTGGGTTAGATGGATTTGGTGTAGCGACATAAACATCCCAGTTTTGAAAACTTCAAAACTGACTGCAACCAAAAAACACGGATGTTGGCGTTGAGAACGAAGGAAAGAACCTTTACTTAAAAACTTAGAGCGGTGTCATATTCAGTGTTCGTCATCTGATAATTACAGCAAGGACAGGTCAAGTATATTGGTCTCTCCTTTACGTGGAAGGCCGATGTGCGGAATGGAGGCGTAAAGTTTAAATATTATTTCTACCGATTCGATGTTTTTATTACATTTCTTCTGTTTCTGTCCTTTTATCTGTGAGCATTATCTATATCACAATTTACGATGCGTTAGTGAATTTCAAATGTGTTAAATAGAGGCCCGTTAGAAAATTTAGCCCCACCAGGGGTATTTACATAGAAGGAACACATATATTTGACTACTTCGTGAAGAGCCCTTCAGGATTTCGAATATTAAACGCAGAGGAATTTTGCTGACGGCTTTAATTAAAGCATACTAAGCGATTGACGTGTTCAAAATAACTTTTGTGACTATGAACTAGAAAATTACATCGACGAAAAAATTATATTCCAGTAAAGTGATTCGATCTTATAAAAAGGACCGTCCACATCAGAAATGATTGCGAAAGTTTTCATGGTATATGTTACTTCTCACTCTCACCTTCATTTCATGAACAGACATTTCAAAACAGGTTTAATGCATTTCAGTGTGAAATAAAATTAACAGAAAGAAGAAGCAGGTTGCTCATAACGGAAAGATAAACACCGAGTTGGAATGAACTCAGTGGAGGAAGTCGTGTGAATACACCGACTTTGGTAGTCGTGGCATGTCAGTTGAATGGAGAGGAGATTGGTTTTACGAGGGAGAAAAATGGACTCAACCATCGACGCGAAAGGAGACCAAAATAGAGTACTGTTAAATTTAGAGTTAATGGAGGTAGAAATAAAGCTGGCCACAGTGCTAGTTGAAAATACTGGATTATCAAAGTGCTTAGATTATTCACAGAGGCTGACAGGCAGCACCGGCCAGCAGTCTGTTATGAAGATACATGATACAAAGTGTCCATAAAGAGAAGTAAACTTCTATGAGAACACGGCAGCAGAACAGGTGTTTTAATGTGCATGCATTCTCTATCGACGCAAAGCAGAGTTCCAGTCCTTCAGGTACTGGCTAAACAAAGAGAAGGATGTGGAAACGAAAGACACTCCTGGGCTCAAAACATAATACCGTGGGGTTGGGAAAAATAATAATAATGGTTTGTTTTACGTCCAACTAACTACATTGTTATGGTCTTCCTAGAAGCCGAGGCGCGGTAACTTTGCCCTCCAGGAGTTATTTTCCCAGACAGTACATCTACCGACAGGAGGCTGACGTATATCAGCACCTTCAAATACCACCAGACTGATCGGGTGCCACCTGAACTACTCATGCCAGCGTGATTGGAAAAGAAGAATAGTTGACCAAGAGAGGTCTGATAGGAAAGACGACACAAATAGAAACTATGCCAGACTCAGCCCGTGGACGTTTGGCCGCTAACAAGGCTCTCTAGTTGTAAGACCCTAGGTTCCTCTTTCAGCGGTCTCTTTCAACGCGCAGGGTATATCGCGAACGTATTCTACTGCCTCCACCACAAACGATAAAAAAGAAGTGCCGGTAGGCTTGTAGATCAGAAACACTTCTAATTTTCTAGAATCCTAATAAACTTGCTGTAGGCTAGTGTTCAACCCTGAAGTGGTTGATTGAAAAATAAAGTAGAGAAGAGTACGCAAGTTTGGCATGGAGGATTTAACTAGGTTATTCAATTTTCTATGCCATATAGAAATATCACCTGCTTCTCTGAAATCTCGTAGTTCATCTACACGTGTATTAAATGGAGCGGAACTATATCTTTCTGGTAGAGAGCTCCTTCAATCTGCTGGTAACTAGCAAAACTCATCTCGACAGGAATCTTACCATTCTTGACGCCCAACTAGTCTGCAGCGTACGTCCAATCTCGAGCAACTGTGATTACATGGAAAGATAACTTACTCTAAGACTGGAGAAATAGTTTCATTGTGCACAAAAGATGAGTTTCTACAGACGGACATAACGTATTAATAACTAAGTGGAACAATGGGGTCAGTGAGAACAGAACAAGGGAAAGCTTCAGGTGAATATGACTACTGTAATCACAAGACACAGAAAGCGTGCATAGCAAGAAATTTGACTTTCCAATAAATAAAAATAAACTCGAAAGGAACAACACCCCAAAACACTTGAATGGAAAAAACATGATGAGAGGGAAACCTCCAGCTGAGTCAACAGGACGTGTACTTGTTTTAGAGACAAGCTGCCTTAAATGCCGCTTTGTCTACATTAACAGTTTGTGGATACCTTTCCTTATTGATAATCTGTACTGCTCACTACATTTACTGCTGCATCATAGCCGTTATCCGGCCACATGGCATAACGGTTAGCGCGCTGGCCTTTGGTCACAGGGTTCACGGGTTCAATTCCCATTAGGGTCGGGAAGTTTAACCATCATTGCTTAATTTCGCTGGCACGGAAACTGGGTGTGTGTGTCGTCTTCATAGTCATTTCATCCTCATCATAACGCGCAGGTTGCCTACGGGTGTCAAATCAAAAGAACTTTACCTGGCGAGCCGAACATATCCTCGGACACTCCCGGCACTAAAAGCCATGCGTCATTTCATTTCATTTCATTTCATTTCATAGCCGTTGTACCCATCAGGAACGTGTCGAAATATATAATTTAAGAAGCAATTTGCAACAAAATTTGATACCGGCCGGAAAAGATATATGTTTGAGATTCTGCAAGTTATGAAAGGAGTAGTTTGCTGCATCCAGAAAAGAAATCTATAAAATCCCAAATATTAAATCAAATAGTAACGAAATAATTACAAAATGTACATTCTGATGAATTGGTTTGTCAGAGTGAAGAGACTATGTCATTCTCAACATCAATTGAATAATTATTGGGTCACGGAAATATGCATTGGGTGCAGAAACTTAGTGAGTCTGTGAGCTACGCATGCGCTGCTTATTGCCTTCCAGTTCCTTAGTTTGTCGTTCGAAACTGGAGTGTTTATCGTAGTGACAGTTAGGTACGATAGGAGGGGGAGTATTCATATTGGTGAAGGAAGAATATGTAAGCTACAAAAAAGTTAATGATGAGTAAAATAGACTTATAGGTAGAAGGCAGATAGATAGAAGGCAGTTCGGTTTTAGGAAAGGTTATTCCACTGAAGCTCAACTTGTAGGATTCCAGCAAGATATAGCCGGTATCTTGGATTCAGGAGGTCAAATGGACTGTATTGCGATTGACCTGTCCAAAGCATTTGATAGGGTGGATCATGGGTGACTACTGGCAAGAATGAGTGTAATTGGACTAGACAAAAGAGTGACTGAATGGGTTGCTATATTTCTAGAAAAATAGAACTCAGAAAATTAGAGTAGGCGAAGCTTTATCTGACTCTGTAATAATTAAGAGAGGGGTTCCTCAGGGCAGCATTATTGGACCTTTATATTTCCTTATATATATCAATGATATGAGTAAAGAATTGGAATCAAAAGTAAGGTTTTTTGCAGATGATGTTATTCTGTATAGAGTAATAAATAGGCTACAAGATTGTGAGCAACTGCAACGTGACCTCTATAATGTTGTGAGATGGACAGCAGGCAATTGTATGTTGATAAACGGGGTTAAAAGTCAGGTTGTGAGTTTCACAAATAGGAAAAGTCCTCTCAGTTTTAATTACTGCGTTGATGGGGTGAAAGTTCCTTTTGGGGATCATTGTAAGTATCTAGGTGTTAATATAAGGAAAGATCTTCATTGGTGTAATCACATAAATATGATTGTTAATAAAGGGTACAGATCTCCGCACATAGTTATGATTGTATTTAAGGGTTGTAGTAAGGATGTAAAAGAGAGGGCATATAAGTCTCTGGTAAGACCCCAACTAGAGTATGGTTCCAGTGTATAGGACCCTCACCAGGATCACCTGATTCAAGAACTGGAAAAAATCCAAAGAAAAGCAGCTCGATTTGTTCTGGGTGATTTCCGACAAAAGAGTAGCGTTACAAAAATGTTGCAAAGTTTGGGCTGGGAAGAATTGGGAGAAAGAAGACGAGCTGCTCGACTAAGTGGTATGTTCCGAGCTGTCAGCGGAGAGGTGGTGTGGAATCAATATATCAATCAATCAATCAATCAATCAATCAATCAATCAATCAATCAATCAATCAATCAATCAATCAATCAATCAATCAATCAATCAATCAATCAATCAATCAATCAATCAATCAATCAATCAATCAATCAATCAATCAATCAATCAATCAATCAATCAATCAATCAATCAATCAATCAATCAATCAACCAATCAATCAATCAATCAACCAATCAATCAATCAATCAATCAATCAATCAATCAATTAATACTGATCTGCATTTGGGGCAGTCGCCTAGGTGGCAGATTCCCTATCTGTTGTTTTCCTAGCCTTTTCATAAATTATTTCAAAGAAATTGGAAATTTTTTGAACATCTCCTTTGGTAAGTCATTCCAATCCTTAACTCCCCTTCCTATAAATGAATGTTTGCCCCAGTTTGTCCTCTTGAATTCCAACTTTATCTTCATACTGTGGCAATTCCTGCTTTTATAAATGCCATTCAAACTTATGCGTCTACTAATGTCATTCCACGCCATCTCTCCGCTGACAGCTCGGAACATACCACTTAGTCGAGCAGCTCGTCGACGAATAAGTTTGAGTAGCGTCTTTAAAAGTAGGGAAGATCACAATATCCAGATAAAGTTGGAATTCAAGAGGACAAATTGGGGCAAATATTCATTTGTAGGAAGGGGAGTTAGGGATTGGAATAACTTACTAAGGGAGATGTTCAATAAATTTCCAATTTATTTGAAATCATTTAGGAAAAGGCTAGGAAAATAACAGATAGGGAATCTGCCACCTAGGTGACTGCCCTAAATGCAGATCAGTATTGATTGATTGTTTGACCTACCTGTAAAGATAACATGCAACTTGATTTTTAAGGCAAGGTGTCGCTGACTCTGATGAAGAGTTGTTTGATACGGTAATCAGCTGTGTTGAGAACGACACAGAAAAGAACAACATTTTAGCGTGTAATCTGAAATTACCAAATATTAATTGGGAAGAAAAAGCGAATGACGAGAAAGTATGACCAACAAATGGTGAAAAAGTTAATATGGGTTCCAATGGGTTAATACGGGTTTCATCACTTTCTAAAAATTGGAAAGTGATGGAACCAACTAGAGGGAAAAGTATTCTAGATGTGTTGCTGATGAAACCAAATGAGCTCTACGCAAAAATTGAACTGATAGACGGTATACGTGATCGTGAAGCTGTCTTTGTGGCAGTTAAGGGAAGCATGGGAATATGAAAAAAGAACAATTTTCATCAATGGAAAATCTTCCATATAAATAAAAACGAATCGCTAAATGTGTTGCTAAGCGCAAAACTCGGGAACGGCTGGACCAATTCGGCTATTTTTTTTCCAAATATTCGTCGAAGTCCGAGTAAGGTTTTAACGAAGAGAAAAATTGGAAAAAAAATGACACGAAAAACGTTTAAGCCCCATTTCTCTTTTTCCAATCAAACTGTTCGTCTCTCTTTCCTTCCCCCACGTTTGCGCTTAGCGCTGTCCTCCTCTAATCCAGCGCGTTTGCCAAATGTCCGTAAATCTAAATGTTAACGGTTAAAATGGGTGAATATCAGATTATGTACAAAATTTCAAGCCGCATTTGATGCCTTGTTACCTCAAATCCAAAATCTTCATTGCATAGAACTTATCATGTCATAACTCCTATTTTACGTTCATCGTATTTGTAATTTTTTCACTGCTGGTAAAGGAACATTTCAGCTCGACGTAGATAAGTTTGTTTTTTAATTTAAATGATAAGAACATGCACTATTTGTGTTTCTTTTCAGTCATTTTCAGAGATTTTTATGTGCAGGCTCGAAAAAGTCAGTCGCTGGCCAACTTCTTTCCTATTGAATTTGCATGGGGGGGGGGGGAGGTCAAAGGGAGGCAAATAGTCTTCAGATATGGAAGTTATTTTTAAAACAAACCCCAAATTCTTATCTCGCTTAGTTCCCAGTTTGTGACAGGAAGAATGTCTCCTTGGGTTTTGGTTTCGCGCGTGAGGCTGGCTGGCTGGCTGGCTGCCTCGACTGCCGGTACGGATCTCCCAAACATACGCTCTCCAGACAGTCGCATGCAGTGTCGTGTTTTGTTATATTTGGAGACCTTTGTCTACTCTGATTGTTTTTAAATCTCCGCTTCTCAACAAACGCTTCTTAACAAACACGTGCTTCCATATAGCCTACAGTATACTCATTTCAAGACTGATGCCGCCCATAAGACGCGGGCGGAGGAACATTGGTAGAAGAACTCGAAATGCTACAAGCCAAGCTAATTTTCAGTCTGATCGGACTGCACAACAATGTGAGGAGCGAAATGATACTGAAAGGATTAGAATATCACAAATCCGTGCAGCGCGTCGTTCGGCTAATAATTTTCCAAGTTTGAATCGAGCTGCTTTCAGTTACGATGTTTCAATTGACTGCAGTGCCTACCAATGCGTTGCTATTAGATCTATGAACTCAGTTTGCCAAAACTGTAAGGCATTGAAATACAAAAATAAAGCCGCTGGATTGTGTTGCGCAAATGGCAAAGTGAAATTAGTGCCATTGATTCCACCACCAGATCCATTGCACTCACTGGTTCCAGGAAAAGGAACAGATTCCATACACTTCCTTACAAATATCCAGAAATATGATTACATTGTTCAAAACTGCACTGGATCTCATGCCATATGATAATCACAAAATTGTAATCAGAACTGATAAAACTCCTGTCGGCCAACATGCAAGACGTTTCAATGCACCAACAATTGATGAAGTAGCCATTGTTGTAGTTGGAGAAAATTGGGAAGCCCGTGATATTGTTTTACATCGCCGGAATGATCATTTACAGCGTGTGTATGAAAGACACCGCTCATACGAAGCGCTACAATATCCCATCATATTTTGAAAAGGTGAAGATGGTTATCACTTTGAATTTAAACGACTGCAGTTTCCAGTGCGGCTCACTTTTGCTATGACCATAATTAAATCCCAGGGGCAGTCATTGAGTGTTTGCGGCATTAATCTAGAAAACCCATGTTTCTCGCATGGCCAATTGTATGTTGCCTGTTCCCGTGTTGGAAAACCATCAACTTCGTTTGTTTACGCGCTAAGTAATCGTGTTCGTTGGAATCAGTGTTTTCTATGATAGTTATTTCCTATAAAGAAAGAGGAGTAACTTTAGACACATTATCTTCACGCCATCAACTTATCAAATTACTTGATTTGCAACGGGGGAGGAATTTGAAGACCTGCTGAACAGTTCCCATCTAGTGATATGCTGTGACCTGTTTGAGCATTTCCTTATTGCAGGTAATGAAAACACGTTTTCCCAGTAGTTTGTTACTGACTTTTGGTAGCAGTAGAAAATCAACTCATTTGATGTTGAGAATGTAGTCATTTGCATTATTCCGATTTTTGCGTGCAGTACAGACTGAATTTCAGTTCGTTCCATTGTCATTTGTTTTTGACAGAACGACGTCTGTCGGGTAAACTAGTTACATATAAAAATGTAAACAGCCTACGATATAGGTTTAAAGCAATTGTTGAGAAGTATGAAAAACGTAAAGACTTTTAAAAGTGGTAAGGGATATTTTCTGTCTGTTAGGTCATCAGCCCAGAGGCTGGTTGGATCCTCAAATAGCACCACCAAAAGTTATGCGGTTATAAGGAAACCGCAAAAACCAATGGCAGCACCAAAATGAGGCGTACTAGGAAAGACGAGGAGTGAGGTAGTTTGCCATTGCTTTCCTCACTGGGTCAGAAAGTGTTATTGCAGCACGACCAACCCTATGAGCAACACCTTTCATAACACTCAGATGCACTAGTCATGCTCTGAATGTTATTACTCAGCACCACCCATACCTCAGCAGCTTCCATATTGCCACAGCCATGGATGAGACTGGGACTTCGGTGAAAGCTACACTTTACTCTGGCCTGTGCCAAGAGATGGATACAAAAGTACTGTATCCATCAAGAAATGGCAGCAGGCAATAAGGGATTTTAAGGACTCATTATATTGTAACAGGAAAACAGAGATTAAAATTGAAGTACAGATTAGGAAGATATGTAGTTAGGAATGTTTGGGGGAGTAAGGTGAGATTGAAGGTGCTTGCTTCAAAATTGAATTTAGAGTAAAAATCAGCTAAGGGCAAAGTGATGGCAAACATAATTGGCAGCCGTATGAATTTCAGGGAGCACGGAAGAATATGTATAGATACTGTTGTGTCTTTTATGTTGGCAACACGCGTGCCGCATTTCATTTGTCACTTTCACAGTTGGCAACGTGCTGCCGCGTCCATAATTACTGGCCAGACTGAACATGGCGACCGGCAGCAGTACACGCATCTTCGTGGATCTCTACATTGATTGGCTTTTATTCGTGTGTAGTAAATGTGTTAAATTACCTTCTGAGTGATGTGTTGTGTCTGCTCGTTTAGGGCATTCTGGTCCTGCATCTGACTTGTTTCAAAATTGTATTTGTGCGCCTACGAAAATGAACATTTTTAAGTGCGTCCAATATGTTGTTTCGTCGGTCGCAACAGATATTTTCAGACAGAAACAGATATCAGGAGAGACTTTTCGGGGATCGTTAATGAACAAGGGATGTGTATAAAAGAGGACTTACAGGAAGCAGAAGTTTTCAGTCAGAAGTATGTAAATATATTTGGACATAAAGATAATGTCCAGATGGAGGAGGTGAATAATACTGGCGAATTACTGAAATTTACGTATAATAAAAAGACATTTACAAAGAGATAAAACAGTTGAAGATTTAAAAGCAGATTTCTGGTAATATATTAAAGACTATGGGTTGGGATATTGTATCATATCTCAAATATTTCATTACTGTTTATACGAAGGAGCGATACCAAATGAACTGAAAGTTGCAATAGTAGCCCCAGTTCACAAGGGAAAGTGTGTGTATGTTGGGTATTAAGCCCGAAGGCTGGTTTGATCCTCCACAGCTCCGCCAACAGTTGCTACAAAGAGCCTAGGCGTCACTGAAGAGGCATAGTAGGGAAATGAGGAGTGAGGTAGTTTCCCGTTGCTTTCCTCACCGAGCCAAAAGTTGCTATTACATATCAGTCTGCCCAGCCCACTGAAATGCATTTATCAACTGACCGTATGAGCGATATTTTCACACCATTCATAACTGGGTCTGGCAGCATAAGGAATGGTATTTCTAGCATCGCTCATACCTCAGTCACTTTCATATTGTCAAAGCCAAGGATGAGACTGAGACAGGACAATGAAAGTAACAAATTTATTCTAGCCCATACCAGAAGACATAGTGCACTGTAAACACTACATCTCGCCAGCAAAGGGTAACAAACATAAAGCGGATAATTATAGGCCAGTCAGTTTGACATGTGATACTTGTAAGCTCTGGGAAAGCATGTTAGACGCTTTTGCGGTAACACTTAGTGAAGCTCAGCAACCATTAATCTGTAGTGTTTGAGGCCAAGGTAGATATTTCCGTAATGTAAAATTCAATGTGAGCGTAATATGTACCGACATCGCAATGGGAACGTGCGGTAGCATACGGATCTGACTAGACAGACATCTCGAGAAGCGCCACGCAGCGTTGACCACAGGAAGGTGAAGCAGGTTAGTCTGCTGCGCCAGTTGAACGTAGTGTGTGTGTGTGTCACAGTGCAACTGAGGAACGCACAAACATACAGTTTTGTTACAAATTGGGGAAAACTGTGAGAGGGACGCATGCGATGTTGATGGAAGTCTACAGAAACTGTGTTTCAAACGCTTTTGGGATGTACAGAAAACTCCTGATGATGCGCCACGTCCTGGTCGACCGTCAATATGCAGATAACTGATATTAGTGAGATTTGTGATAGATCTTTGCTTTACTTCTGAGAGCCACCAAGTGGTGCTACGTTCGATATTAGTCTTAAAATTCTTGCGCAAATTGAGATCCGTTCTTTTCCTAATTATTGTTGCTCGTTTAATATTATTGCCGAACAGATTATTGTCTGAGATTGCTGCTCTAAAACTTCGGTTCATTGTTAAAGAACAGCCCTTCGTATTTAGGACGAGAAGGGATTTACAGGGGCGTCGTTGCTTCGTGGGAAATGTGTGTGAAGTCTCTGTCGCTCGGATATTTTACAATGTCCCACGTATTAGAATATATCTAGGCCTGCGTTTCGTTCTATCTCCTCAGTCGCCTTCGTACTCATCTGAAGGGAAATAGAAGAGGCCGGACTCTTCTACGAATGGAGGTGACGGCGACGGAAAGGGAAGAACCATGACGGGCTTGAAACTGAAACACTCCCGATGTCCCGCAAACCAAATGCAGTCGGGGTCGGAAAAGAAGAAGAGTTGGCCAACGGAAGTAAAATAGGAAGTATAATAATAATAATAATAATAATAATAATAATAATAATAATAATAATAATAATAATAATAATAATAATAATGGTGTTGAATTTTACGTCCCTATAACTGCTTTTAAGGTTTTCGGAGACGGTGGTGTGTCGGAATTTATTCCCGCGGGAGTTCTTTTACGAGCCAGTAAATCAACCGACACGAGGTTGACGTATTTGAACGCCTCCATATACCACGGGACTGAGCCAAGATGGCCTCAGAAGGCCAGCGCTCTACCGTCCAAGCTACTCAGCCCGCCAATAGGAAGTATGAAGGCGAGGAGCCTCACACATATAAGTAACTAGCAAGATACCCGTGCTTCGCTACGGTATTATACTGAAATTTATAATTGAATGCTTATTGTTTTAGATACATAATCCGCCGAAATTCGCGATCTGACTCGTTTTTTTCGAGAATCCACCAAAAATCCCGATATGACTGGTTTTCTATTATTTTACGGCACGTTTCCTCACATTTTTCAATCTTCCTTTCCAGCAATCGATTTCGTACTTCCCGGGCTAGGCTCAGGTATTCCTCCCGGTCAGTTGGGTCCGTAAATCTTTGCCATCTTTTCCTATAATCATTTTTAATATGGATAAAATCCTTCAGGAGATCCGGCGTGGTGTCATATTGGGTGCCTTGGCGGCACTGAGCCCGCGGCCGGACTGCATTCTTAGTCATTACCCGTCCAGGAGCCGTTTCCAGCGCGGTCCGCACATTTGACGACGGTCCGGAATACTATTATTATTATTATTATTATTATTATTATTATTACTATTATGTCTTGCTGGAATAGCTGATGACAGGGAAAACCGGAGTATCCGGAGAAAAACCTGTCCCGCCTCCGTTTTGTCCAGCACGAATGTCACATGGAGTGACCGGGATTTGAACCACGGAACCCAGCTGTGAGAAGCCGGTGCGCTGCCGCCTGAGCAACGGAGGATCCTTACAAGTACATTAATAACAGTAAAATCAATTGGTCTCACCTCCTTCTACACCCTAACGCCGTTAGGTTCATTTATCGCCACCCCCGACCCCCCAGAAGAAGAAATTAAAAGAATGCTTGTTTCTTTATGTTTAAGGGAGATTCCAAACACCAATGTTCACATCTATTACCTTCAGTTTTGAGATATAAGTATCCCCATAAAAATAATTTACTTTTTTCACTTCATTTCACAATACTCACCCCCCCCCCATAAGTGAATTTTCCCGCAAAAAATGCTTGTTTCTTTAATAGTAAAGGATCTTCTAAATACCAATTATCACGACTCTAACTTCTTCAGTTTTTGATTTGTGTGTTCTCATGAAAGGAATTCAACTGCTTTACACTCCCGCCCTCCAAGATGGTTTCCCCACCAAAACGCGTTTTTCTTTTTTTTTTTTAAGGAGATCCAAATACGAATTTTCACGCCTGTAACAACTTTAGTTTTTATTAGATGTATGTATTCTCATACAATTAAGTCAATTAATTTTTCAATTTTTTCACCCCCCCCCCCCCCTTCATTGGATTTTCCGAGAATACGTGTTTCTTTACTTTTAAAGCAGATTGCAAATATCAAATTTCACGTCTGTAACATCTTCATATCAGTAGCCTAATTAAAAGTATTCAACACCATTTTCAGTCACTTTTACCCCCCCCCCCACCACCACCACCACCACCCAAGTGGTATTTGCGAAAACTAAAAATACACGTTTCTTTATGTTTAATAAAGATTTAAAAAATACCATTTTATACTTCTGTAACATGTTAAGTTTTTTAGATATACTGTAAAAATTCTCATTTTAAAATTTCACCCCTCTTGAGTTCCCCTTAAGTGGAGTTTCCAAAAACAAATAACCTATGTTTCTTTACATTTACAGGAGATTCCAAACACCAATTTTTTACGTCTGTAACATTTTACGTTTCCAAGATATTCTGTAGATATAGTCTTTCAAAAAATTCACCCCAATTTGTCACTCCTGTTTAACCACCATTAATTGGATTTTCCAAAAACTAAAAAATACGTGTTTCTTTATTTTTAAAGGAGATCCCATATAAAAATTTTCAATTCTGTAATATCTTTCGTTTCTGAGAAATGTGTATCCTCATTAAAGGCATTCAACCCATTTTTAACCCTTTCACACCCTTCCTATTAGGATTTACAGGAAACAAAACAATACGTGTTCCTTTATTTTTACAGGAGATTCTAACTACCAATTTTTACATCTGTAAATTTTAACGTTTTAAGATGTAGACACACTCATTTTAAAAATTTTACCCCCCCCCCTTTTCACCCCCCAATATTTGGATTTTCCAAAAAAGGAAAAAAATACGTGTTTCTTTACTTTTAAAGTAGATCCAAAATACCAATTTTCAGGTCTGTAATATCTTCAGGTTCTGAAATATAAGTAGTCTCATTAAAGGCATTCAACCAACTTTTCACCCTTTTACACCCTTCCTATTGCGATTTTCCGAAAACAAAAGAATAGATGTTTCTTTATTTTTAAAAGAGATTCTAAATACCAATTATTACATCTATAAACTTTAAAAGTTTTGAGATATAGTTACACTCATTTTAAGAAATCACCCCATTCCTCCCCCCCCATTAATTGGATTTTCCACAAACAAAAAAATACGTGTTTCTTTATTTTTAAAGTAGATCCCAAACACCAATTTTCAGGTCTGTAATATCTTCAGGTTCTGAAATATAAGTAGACTCATGAAATGCATTCGACCCCTTTTTCAACCTTTTCCACCCTTCCTATTAGGATTTTCCGAAAACAAAGCATACGTGTTTCTTTATTTTAAAGGAGATTCTAAGTACCAATTTTTACATCTATAACCTTTAAAAGTTTTGAGATATAGATACTCTCATTTTAAAATATTACCCCCTTTTCGACCCCCCTTAATTGGGTTTTCCAGAAACAAAAAATACGTGTTTCTTTATTTTTAAAGGAAATCCCAAACACCAATTTTCAGGTCTGTAATATCTTCAGTTTCTGAGATATAAGTAGCCTCATTAAAGGCATTCAACCCCTTTTTCACCCCTTTTCACTCCTCCTATTGCGATTTTCCGAAAACAAAAAAATACATGTTTATTTATTTTTAATGAAGATTCTAAATACCGATTTTTACATCTGCAAACTTTAAAAGTTTGTAGATATAGATTCACTCATTTTAAAAATTCACACCCTTTTCACCCTCCCATTAATTGGATTTTCCAAAAACAAAAAAATACGTGTTTCTTTATTTTTAAAAGAGATCAAAAGTACCAATTTGCAGGTCTGTAATATCTTCAGTTTCTGAGATATAAGTACCGGTATCCTGATTAAAGGCATTCAACCCATTTTCCCCCATTTTCACCCTTTTTCACCCCTCCTATTGGGATTTTCTGAAAACAAAAAAAAAATACGTGTTTCCTTATTTTTAAAGAAGATTCTAAATACCAATTTTTACATCTGTAAACTTTTAAAGTTTTGAGATATAGATACACTCATTTTAAAATTTCACCCCCCTTTTCGCCCCCTTAGCGATGGAATATCCAAAAATCCTCTCTTAGCGAGCACCTACATCTTAATATGAATATATCCCCAAAATTTCATTTCTTTATGTCCAGTAGTTTTGGCTCGGCGATGATGAATCAGTCAGTCAGTCAGGACAAGCTATTTTATACATATAGATGACAGACTCAGCTAGGGGATACGTGGTCGCCATCCATCGCTCCAAATATGAAAGCCATTATGTTCCCTTTTAATCGCCTTTTCCGACCGGCGCCACCCACACTGCGATGAAGACTGTGTAAATGAGCTTGTCTTTTCTTTGTGATATTGGGCCTGTTTGATGAGTGGGTGTTTTGGCTTGCGAATAGTGTGAGGCGGCTGCGAAGTGTATTTGTTGAATTTAGAGTGTGAGTTCGGTTCAATATAAATTCGGTTCAATACAAATGTCGCTATAGTTTATTTGTGTAGAATTCATCCTTTTTCTTGTAAGCATTAACCTCGACCTTCCATTGGATACGACAAATTTCGAATTCTATGAGGTACTTTTAGAGGTTTTTAAGACCAACGGGAGCGTTTTGTATTGTGGCTAACGTGGCAGAGTCATCCCTGAATATGGCGATAGAATAGTTACTGTTAGGAAAATATCACTAAAGAAGTATTAGAATTATTAGTATCCTTTTCCGGTATCTGTCGGTGTACGTTCGTACAGTAGGAATCATGTGCTGTAAACCTGCCACCTATCTGTTTCAGGAAAAGAAAGAAAAATACACCTACCACAGTATTCTGAAATCCTGTGTTTGAAACTCGACACACGTAACATGTACCTTCTTAAAAACAACGCTTCAATTTCAAGAAAAACGCTCAAAATATAACCAGCAAAATATGACCAAAACAAAAAAATTGCCGAAAAATGCATTTAAATGCAACTTAAAATTGCTTTGAACAGGGTCGAGGACCCGTAATTTACAGTTATTACTTTCTGATTTCGGGTGAAATGAGCTCAGGAAAGTAATATGACTTTTCCTTCATCACCATCATCATTAATCGTTATGCTCATTACTAAGCGTCGTGACGTCGTTTCCGTGTTGCAACCTTGACAAGATGTCTCCATCCCGAGCAGCTTTCACATTTCTTTAATAAGATCTGAAGTGGTAGACCAGTGATCTTCTTCGCCTGATCTAACCATCTACTTTCTGTTCTTCCTCGTTGTCTACTGCCTTCGATTTTGCCTTGCAAAATGATCTTTTCCAAGTTCTCTCCGTCTCGTCTGAAAATGTGGCCAAGGAACTGGAGGTAACACCCACACGGGAAGATAGACGTTTCTTGACGCAAAGTTCGCCCAGAATGGAAACATTAGTTTTTTCTGTCCATGTTACAGGTAGCATTCTCCGCCAGCACCACATCTCAGAGGCATCAATGCGCTTTTTGTCTTTAGCATTCACGGTCCAGATCTCACAGCCATACAAAAAGACGGAGAACACTACTCATCCTACCAAGCGCATCTTCGTAGCTTTTGATATTGCCCGGTTCTGCCAGATCTTAGTAAGTTTAACCAATGCAGCACGACCTAAGACAATACGTCTTTTTAGCTCTTCATCACAGCTTTCCGTGTCATTGATGACTGACCCCAGGTATACAAATTCCTTTACTATATCCAGGTCCTTTTGGGCATCCTGTAAGTCGGATTTGACCTTGCCGATCAACTACCATTACTTTGGTCTTTTTGATGTTTGTCTCTAGATTATACTAAAGACTAGTGTTCTTCACCCTTGTAAGCAGGTCAGAAAGTTCTGCTTCACTTCCAGCGATGACGGAGGTATCATCTGCAAAGCGCAGGTTGTTAATTTCTCCGCCATCAATCGAGA
Organism: Anabrus simplex; assembly: GCF_040414725.1. Classification (NCBI taxonomy): domain Eukaryota; kingdom Metazoa; phylum Arthropoda; class Insecta; order Orthoptera; family Tettigoniidae; genus Anabrus; species Anabrus simplex. Next base: position 443,809,439 of record NC_090268.1, on the reverse strand, counting down.
TTCTACCATTCCAGCCACTGAGAGCTCTTTAGATGACACACTCTGCATATCCGAACCTTAAAAATGGTAAAACCTAGCTTTCGACAAGACCTTTTCGTACATCGAACTTCATGCTGGTCGACGTTATATTAATCTCACCTATGTGTTCTATTTTTACGGTAAATTACTATTTTTTTAATGTTAATATACGTTGCGTGGCGTTTCCTTTTTGTTAGATTATATGGATGTATGACGTATGTTCTAGGCGAAATGCGGAGTTTAGCTGTTCCTGAGGGTTATTTCCCTCCATTCCTGTTGGAATTATTGGTAGCCTATGTTTGAAAATGACAATGGCTTACCGCTGTAACCGAGCGTTGTTTTGTATTGTGGTTGAGAGCACGTCCGGGTCACCGCAATCGATGTCTTAGTTCCCCAGAATACACGGATATTTATCTACATATTGCCAATAAAAGAGTGGACTTCGATGGGTTTAAAACGAAGTTAAATGATAACTTTCTTAAACAATTGCTCTGAAAGATTACTTGTTACTCTGACTTATATAAGCGAGCTACACAAGTTTATTGGTAAAGTTTGTATTGGTTGAACGAACATCACTGAGTATGGCAATAACAGATCATGACCAGGGCGAGGTAGGCCTAAACAGAGTTTGACGTTCATTTCTCCCAACAAGCTTTTGTGTCAGTCCTAAAGGACTCATGTAGGTTCATATTCCGAGGACATGGCGTCAACAAAATAGTTTTCTGATTATTTTTACAACTGGCTTTACGTCGCACCGAAACAAACAGGTCTTATGGCGATGAAGCGATAAGAAATGACTGGGAGTAGGAAGAAGCGACCGCGGTCTTAATTGAGATACGGCCTGGTGAAAATTGTAAACCACAGAAAACCATCTCAGGGCTGCCGAACCCATCATCTCCCGAATGCAAGCTCACAGCACGGCCAAATCACTCCGTGTCTCCAACACTGTCGTAGTATTTTGTTAGTGGTTTATCGTCGCACTGACACATCGAACGTTTTCGGCGATGCAGGTGTTGAGATGGGAGTGGCCATGGCACAGCCCAATGTACAGCCCCACCACTTGCCTGGTGTGAAATTAGGAAACCACGGAAAACCATATTTACAGCTGCCGACGGTGGGATTCGAAAGCACCATCTGCCGAATGCAAGCTCATAGCTAAACGACCCTAACCGCAAGGTCAACCAGCTCATTATTATTATTATTATTATTATTATTATTATTATTATTATTATTATTATTATTATTATTATTATTATTATTATGCGTGAATGGTCCCTTTCGGAACACACGAAGCTTTATTATGTTTTCGTTTGCGGAGGATCCAGGATGCTTTCATCTGTTGACTAAAGATCCTTTTCCTTTCTTCCGTCCACTTGGTAACTGCTCTTTTTGGTACTTCATTCTCTGGAGTAACTTCCCACTTGTCAATTTTCTTTCTATATACATTTCGATTCAAAATGTCTTCACAGAGAATTTGTGCGTTCTTCATGTCTGCTTTTGTTTGTTGTATCCAAGGAAAATTCTTCAGTTTGTCAACTCTTTCAAGAACTTGGTGGGTTAGTCTAGTTTCTGGAAGCCTCTTAACATGTCCATAAAATTTTAGCCTTTTTTTCCTGAGGTCTGCAGCAATATTAGATAATTTTTCTGTGGATTTCCGGGTTTGGAGGCGGTACCCTTCTCCCGTGTGTCTTGGTCCTAAAATTTTCCCCATGATTTTTCGCTCTTCTTTTAGGATATTTTCCAGTTCGCCTTTCTATGAAGCGTTAGAGTTTCCCCTGCATATAAAGCCTCCGGTTTGATTACAGTATTGTATGTTTAATCTTAACGTGGAGAGACATACATTTTTTGATGTAGATTTCCCTTGTTCTCCCATAAGCTCTTCTGAGTTTTTGGACACGGTTGTTTTGGGCTATTTTCTCTTGTCCGGTTGGTTCGAGGATTTCGCCCAGGTATTTGAAGTCAGGGACTCTGTTGATTTGTCCGTATTTCGTATTGAGACTATGAATGTCTAGTTTTGCACAAAAAAATTCAGTTTTCTGGAAGGAGATATGAAGTCTGACCTTTCTGGCACATTCTTGGAGAATTTCAACTTGCTTCATTGCTGTGACTTCATCGCTGGAGAAAAGGGCCAGGTCATCCGCGAAGGCTAAGCATGGAATTTCAAGCTTGTTTTTTTGTGTCTCGATGTTTACTGGGTTCCAGCTATTTTGTGCCTTCAGTTCGTTTTCCCATTCCCTCATCACCTTATATAGTACGAGGTTGAAGAGGAGGGGTGATAGTCCATCTCTTTGCCGGACACCAGTTTTTATCAGGAATTCGTCTGAGATTTCTCCTATGAATTTCACTCTTGACTTCGTGTCAGTGAGGGTCTGTTTGGTCAAGTTTAGCGTTTTGGAGTCTAGTCCCTGTTCTTTTAGGATGCTGAACAGAGATTGACGATCAACTGAATCATAAGCCTTCTTGAAATCTACGAAGGTACATATGATTGGAAGGTTTCTGAGGGCCCTGAATTTTAGAGCGGTTTTGAGGTTGAAGATCTGTTCAGTGCATGATCTATGAGGGCAGAACCTAGCTTTATATTCACCAATTTTATGCTCTAGTTGTTCTTGTATTCTTTTCAACAGGCATGCAGAGAAAAGTTTGTAGCCGACTTCAAGGAGGGAGATTCCCCTACAGTTGTTCACATAAGTTTTGTCTCCTTTTGTGTGAAGTGGGTGAATCAAGGCACATTTCCAGTCTTCTGGGAGTTTTTCATTTTTCCAGATTTTCTGTATGATTTCTGTAAGTTCCTTGAGTGAATTTGGACCAAGATTCTTAAGGAATTCTGCAACAATCCCGTCCCCACCTGAGGTTCTGTTGTTCTTTAGTCGTTTAATGTGGCTCTGAATTTCTTCCTGGTTTGGTGGAGGTGATTCTGGGTGAGTGAAACTGGATGCTTCTTCAAGAAATCTTTCAGTGGGTTCGGGGCAGTTAAGAAGTTCTGAGAAGTACCGTGCAAGTTCTTGACAGTTTTCTTTATTAGTAAGCGCCAATTTTACGTCTTGTTTCCTGAAACATAAGTTCTGTGGAATGTATCCTCGGATTCTTTCTGTGAATGTTCTGTAGAAATCCCTTGTGTTGTGGTTTCTAAAGTTTTCTTCAATTGACTCCAGTTGTTCTTTCAAGTGCTTTCTTTTCTCTTGCCTGATGGTTTTGGATACTTGTTTCCTGGTCTCATAAAATTCTCGTTGAGTTTTCTGGGATTTTCTACTGTTGAATTTCTGAAACGCAGATTTTCTTATCTCTAGGGCTTGGTTGCATGTTGAGTTCCACCAGGGGTGTTTTGTATTCCCATTATTATTATTATTATTATTATTATTATTATTATTATTATTATTATTATTATTATTACTGGATTTCCTTTATTCCTGCGTCTATGTTGATATCTCTGTAAGTACAGACCAGAGAGTTTCAGTCCATGAGGACTAAGCTTAACCATTTGCGTTCGTACGTCAGAAGTCTTCCGATACGTTCCAAGATGAGTGGTCATTAGCGGAGTTATTTTAGTTTTTAACAAATCTTGGGCGATATCGCGTCTATAAGACAACATTTCTGATAGATTTAGAACATTGCTAAATATAGCAAGAGGAAGGACAAAGTAAGACGAAAGGAAACCTATAGCGTACTTATTCTCCAAACCCCTTTCAAGAAAACTGTGCCCCCATTGAGGTGTGACATGCAGAAATTAAATCTGGATACAAGAAGTGTACCTGCAATCTTTTGTATTTCCACTATGTATGTAACCGTGTATTTTACTTTGTTTCGTTTTTAGGATTAGCTCGAAAACTTAAAAAGGATACAACTTTACTTAACCAAAACAAAAATACAAGGAATGGTATGTGACCAGTCAAATATATTCGACTGACGGGGGCTGAATATCCTCTGCAGTTTCACCTTACCTTACAATAGACAGGTGTGGTATTTGTGGACCTTACAGCAGCATACGACACAGTGCACCGTAGAACTTTGATCACCAAGCTCTATAACTTCACCAGAGACTATGGTTTCACGAAGATTGTTGAAACTCTCCTGCAGAATCGCCGGTTCTTTGTTGAGTTTCAAGGAAAGTGCAGTAGGTGGAGAGACCAACAGAATGGACTTCCTCAGGGCAGTGTCCTCTCGCCAATCCTCTTTAACATCTACACAAATGACCAGCCAAGGCCTTCCTATACAAGAAGCTTCATTTATGCCGATGACCTGCCTTTAGCTGTCCAGTGCGACGACTTTCAAACCACTGAAATGCAGCTCTTAAATGCACTGAAGGAACTTTCAGTGTACTGTCAGAAGAACCGGCTACTGCAAAACCCGGCTAAGACCCAAGTGTGTGCATTTCATCTTCGAAATCGAGAAGCTACTAGACAGCTGTGCGTGGCGTGGGAGGGTAAGCAACTGGAGCATTGTTTTACACCTAGGTAACTGGGTGTCACTTTAGACCGGACCTTAACATACAAGAAACACTGTGTTAACTCTGGACAGAAAGTCTCAGCCCGAAATAACATCCTCCGTAAACTTGGCTCAAGCAAATGGGGAGCCCATCCAACTTTGTTAAGAACCTCAGCTCTTGCTCTGAGTTTTTCTGCAGCTGAGTATGCGTGTCCTGTATGGTTTAGGTCAGCCCATACGAAGCGGGTGGATGCAGCCCTTAATGAAACATGTAGAATAGTAACTGGGTGCCTGAAACCTACTCCCACTGACAAACTCTACTGCTTGGCTGGTATTTCTCCTCCAGACATTCGGCGAGAAGTGTTTGCAAGGCAAGAGAGGTCGAAGGTGGATCTCACAAGCAACCACCCGTTATTTGGACATCGACCTCCACCCAGAAGACTGAAGTCCAGGAAAAGTTTCATCAATGTCTCCAAGGCTCTGGAAAAACCAGCAAGAACAGCACGTTGTGATATGTGGCGAGCAAAAATGGAGCATCTTTCTGATTGGATGGTGCCTTCTGAATCTCCACCCCCTGGTCATCATTTGGAATGGACAACCTGGAAGGCACTTAATCGTTTGAGGAGTGGAGTAGGTAAATCCAAGGATAACCTTAAAAAATGGGGTTATCTGAAAGATCAGTCAGACTTCTGCGATTGTGGGGAGCAACAAACTACCCAACACCTGTATGACTGTCAGTCCTGCCCTGTTCGTTGTACACTTCAAGACTTGATTCAAGCCACTGAAGAGGGAATTTCTGTTGCCCATTTCTGGGCAGACATTGTGTGAAACATGTTTTGTGACATAAAATGTATTCTGTTTTATTTGTATATAATACCTTATTCATATTTTTTTAAGTTTCTCAACACTCTGACACGAAATAAATAAATAAATAGACGTTTCAAGTGACTGTTACGTTCAGTGAATTAGAATTCCGTATTTCTAATACGGTCTCAATCAAACCACAAAGTACGCGTGATATTGTGAATATATTTCAGTTTTTCAATTACCTTCATGATAACCACAGAGAGATGCAGCGTCATCATAGAGACTCATTTCGCGTGGTCTGATTGCGTAATAATGGACAGACTAGAGAAGTTATAATCACGCGATAATGACTTCATCTATATAAAACAGAATATCATTGTATGATTGTTGTTTTATAATATTGAAATATGAAACACAACCGATACGCTAGTGCCATTGCTTTAAATACGAGGAGGGTGTCAAGAAAATAACGGGAAAGAGTTTATTACAGCTAAATATTGTCTACCTTTACTCAAATTCACTTACAGACCTTCAAACTATTATCCCTTTCTCCCTCAGAGACAGAACAACGGTTCCAGCGATCATTCCACTGTTCAACCCGGCTCTCCGCCCCCCACCCCCTCCAAGTCCTTTCCTAAGAGTCTGTTGAGTGTATCCGAAATTGTATTTTGACTTCTTGATCACTTCTATATATATAAAAGCAAGTCGGGCTGGAGCGATGTATATATAAATATTTAAAAATGAAAAAAGACGTGAATTAATGAGGCACTTCCAGAAATCTCAGAAATTTGAAACTTGGTACGAGGGAAACTGATGACCCCAAGATCCCTAGAAAAATCCGAAATTCTCAAAATTCCCTGAAGGGGGCACGCTGGGGGGGCTCAAATTTTGGGCTCAGCATAAGAACACAGTCGTATAGTATATCCAAAACGGTAACCTATAGGTTTCGTGGGCTTAAAAATTTTCGGGAATTTCCTCATTTTTATCCCCTATCCCCCCAAATCAAGATGGCGGCACAACCTGCCAGACGAGGTAGACAATTGAAATTTGGTGAATATATAGCTTTTGGTCCGTAACCGACGGGAAAATTCCAAGATGTTCAAATTTTTCACTTTTTACCCCCAAAGATATCGAAATATGGAGGCAATTTTAATGACTGTGCAGACATTCCTTTTGAGCTATTTTTTGGCTAAACGGTAAGTCGTATCACAAAACGGATGGCACAATGTCCCTTCAATTCGGAGTGATCTACAACTTTGGTCCTGTGACATTTTGTCGTATCACTCTCCCTTATACGTTAAATTTGGCCGTATTTCTGGATTGTTCGTAAATTTGGTGATTTTTACAAGTAAATTTCAATGTTTGACACACTTATAAGAATGATAGGATGATCGCGCTAGGTGTGCACATTGGCACCATTAAGAGACATACGTGTACCAAATTTCATGATTCTAGCTTATACATAAGTAGGCAAATTGTAATGTAAAATGTTAAAAATGCACCCAAATTTCACCCTATCCAATATTTGAACTCAATTTACCCCCTTAATATGGGAGATACGAGGATATGGTTTAAAACAAAGATTTAGAGCGATAAATGAGGCGTCTGATGGCGCAAACCGTTTCTTAATATCATAAACCGTTTAGGAGATATGAATCTCGAAGTGGAAGTCTGCACTTTTCAACGTGCTCATGCTTATCCGTCATCTATATATATAAAAGCAAGTCGGGCTGGAGCGATGTATATATAAATATTTAAAAATGAAAAAAGACGTGAATTAATGAGGCACTTCCAGAAATCTCAGAAATTTGAAACTTGGTACGAGGGAAACTGATGACCCCAAGATCCCTAGAAAAATCCGAAATTCTCAAAATTCCCTGAAGGGGGCACGCTGGGGGGGCTCAAATTTTGGGCTCAGCATAAGAACACAGTCGTATAGTATATCCAAAACGGTAACCTATAGGTTTCGTGGGCTTAAAAATTTTCGGGAATTTCCTCATTTTTATTGCCTATCCCCCCAAATCAAGATGGCGGCACAACCTGCCAGACGAGGTAGACAATTGAAATTTGGTGAATATATAGCTTTTGGTCCGTAACCGACGGGAAAATTCCAAGATGTTCAAATTTTTCACTTTTTACCCCCAAAGATATCGAAATATGGAGGCAATTTTAATGACTGTGCAGACATTCCTTTTGAGCTATTTTTTGGCTAAACGGTAAGTCGTATCACAAAACGGATGGCACAATGTCCCTTCAATTCGGAGTGATCTACAACTTTGGTCCTGTGACATTTTGTCGTATCACTCTCCCTTATACGTTAAATTTGGCCGTATTTCTGGATTGTTCGTAAATTTGGTGATTTTTACAAGTAAATTTCAATGTTAGACACACTTATAAGAATGATAGGATGATCGCGCTAGGTGTGCACATTGGCACCATTAAGGGACATATGTGTACCAAATTTCATGATTCTAGCTTATACATAAGTAGGCAAATTGTAATGTAAAATGTTAAAAATGCACCCAAATTTCACCCTATCCAATATTTGAACTCAATTTACCCCCTTAATATGGGAGATACGAGGATATGGTTTAAAACAAAGATTTAGAGGGATAAATGAGGCGTCTGATGGCGGAAACCGTTTCTTAATATCATAAACCGTTTAGGAGATATGAATCTCGAAGTGGAAGTCTGCACTTTTCAACGTGCTCATGCTTATCCGTCATCTATATATATAAAAGCAAGTCGGGCTGGAGCGATGTATATATAAATATTTAAAAATGAAAAAAGACGTGAATTAATGAGGCACTTCCAGAAATCTCAGAAATTTGAAACTTGGTACGAGGGAAACTGATGACCCCAAGATCCCTAGAAAAATCCGAAATTCTCAAAATTCCCTGAAGGGGGCACGCTGGGGGGGCTCAAATTTTGGGCTCAGCATAAGAACACAGTCGTATAGTATATCCAAAACGATAACCTATAGGTTTCGTGGGCTTAAAAATTTTCGGGAATTTCCTCATTTTTATCCCCTATCCCCCCAAATCAAGATGGCGGCACAACCTGCCAGACGAGGTAGACAATTGAAATTTGGTGAATATATAGCTTTTGGTCCGTAACCGACGGGAAAATTCCAAGATGTTCAAATTTTTCACTTTTTACCCCCAAAGATATCGAAATATGGAGGCAATTTTAATGACTGTGCAGACATTCCTTTTGAGCTATTTTTTGGCTAAACGGTAAGTCGTATCACAAAACGGATGGCACAATGTCCCTTCAATTCGGAGTGATCTACAACTTTGGTCCTGTGACATTTTGTCGTATCACTCTCCCTTATACGTTAAATTTGGCCGTATTTCTGGATTGTTCGTAAATTTGGTGATTTTTACAAGTAAATTTCAATGTTTGACACACTTATAAGAATGATAGGATGATCGCGCTAGGTGTGCACATTGGCACCATTAATGGACATATGTGTACCAAATTTCATGATTCTAGCTTATACATAAGTAGGCAGATTGTAATGTAAAATGTTAAAAATGCACCCAAATTTCACCCTATCCAATATTTGAACTCAATTTACCCCCTTAATATGGGAGATACGAGGATATGGTTTAGAAACAAAGATTTAGAGCGATAAATGAGGCGTCTGATGGCTCAAACCGTTTCTTAATATCATAAACCGTTTAGGAGATATGAATCTCGAAGTCTGCACTTTTCAACGTGCTCATGCTTCTCCGTCATCTATATATATAAAAGCAAGTCGGGCTGGAGCGATGTATATATAAATATTTAAAAATGAAAAAAGACGTGAATTAATAAGGCACTTCCAGAAATCTCAGAAATTTGAAACTTGGTACGAGGGAAACTGATGACCCCAAGATCCCTAGAAAAATCCGAAATTCTCAAAATTCCCTGAAGGGGGCACGCTGGGGGGGCTCAAATTTTGGGCTCAGCATAAGAACACAGTCGTATAGTATATCCAAAACGATAACCTATAGGTTTCGTGGGCTTAAAAATTTTCGGGAATTTCCTCATTTTTATCCCCTATCCCCCCAAATCAAGATGGCGGCACAACCTGCCAGACGAGGTAGACAATTGAAATTTGGTGAATATATAGCTTTTGGTCCGTAACCGACGGGAAAATTCCAAGATGTTCAAATTTTTCACTTTTTACCCCCAAAGATATCGAAATATGGAGGCAATTTTAATGACTGTGCAGACATTCCTTTTGAGCTATTTTTTGGCTAAACGGTAAGTCGTATCACAAAACGGATGGCACAATGTCCCTTCAATTCGGAGTGATCTACAACTTTGGTCCTGTGACATTTTGTCGTATCTCTCTCCCTTATACGTTAAATTTGGCCGTATTTCTGGATTGTTCGTAAATTTGGTGATTTTTACAAGTAAATTTCAATGTTTGACACACTTATAAGAATGATAGGATGATCGCGCTAGGTGTGCACATTGGCACCATTAATGGACATATGTGTACCAAATTTCATGATTCTAGCTTATACATAAGTAGGCAGATTGTAATGTAAAATGTTAAAAATGCACCCAAATTTCACCCTATCCAATATTTGAACTCAATTTACCCCCTTAATATGGGAGATACGAGGATATGGTTTAGAAACAAAGATTTAAAGCGATAAATGAGGCGTCTGATGGCGCAAACCGTTTCTTAATATCATAAACCGTTTAGGAGATATGAATCTCGAAGTGGAAGTCTGCACTTTTCAACGTGCTCATGCTTATCCGTCATCTATATATATAAAAGCAAGTCGGGCTGGAGCGATGTATATTTAAATATTTAAAAATGAAAAAAGACGTGAATTAATGAGGCACTTCCAGAAATCTCAGAAATTTGAAACTTGGTACGAGGGAAACTGATGACCCCAAGATCCCTAGAAAAATCCGAAATTCTCAAAATTCCCTGAAGGGGGCACGCTGGGGGGGCTCAAATTTTGGGCTCAGCATAAGAACACAGTCGTATAGTATATCCAAAACGGTAACCTATAGGTTTCGTGGGCTTAAAAATTTTCGGGAATTTCCTCATTTTTATCCCCTATCCCCCCAAATCAAGATGGCGGCACAACCTGCCAGACGAGGTAGACAATTGAAATTTGGTGAATATATAGCTTTTGGTCCGTAACCGACGGGAAAATTCCAAGATGTTCAAATTTTTCACTTTTTACCCCCAAAGATATCGAAATATGGAGGCAATTTTAATGACTGTGCAGACATTCCTTTTGAGCTATTTTTTGGCTAAACGGTAAGTCGTATCACAAAACGGATGGCACAATGTCCCTTCAATTCGGAGTGATCTACAACTTTGGTCCTGTGACATTTTGTCGTATCACTCTCCCTTATACGTTAAATTTGGCCGTATTTCTGGATTGTTCGTAAATTTGGTGATTTTTACAAGTAAATTTCAATGTTAGACACACTTATAAGAATGATAGGATGATCGCGCTAGGTGTGCACATTGGCACCATTAAGGGACATATGTGTACCAAATTTCATGATTCTAGCTTATACATAAGTAGGCAAATTGTAATGTAAAATGTTAAAAATGCACCCAAATTTCACCCTATCCAATATTTGAACTCAATTTACCCCCTTAATATGGGAGATACGAGGATATGGTTTAAAACAAAGATTTAGAGGGATAAATGAGGCGTCTGATGGCGGAAACCGTTTCTTAATATCATAAACCGTTTAGGAGATATGAATCTCGAAGTGGAAGTCTGCACTTTTCAACGTGCTCATGCTTATCCGTCATCTATATATATAAAAGCAAGTCGGGCTGGAGCGATGTATATATAAATATTTAAAAATGAAAAAAGACGTGAATTAATGAGGCACTTCCAGAAATCTCAGAAATTTGAAACTTGGTACGAGGGAAACTGATGACCCCAAGATCCCTAGAAAAATCCGAAATTCTCAAAATTCCCTGAAGGGGGCACGCTGGGGGGGCTCAAATTTTGGGCTCAGCATAAGAACACAGTCGTATAGTATATCCAAAACGATAACCTATAGGTTTCGTGGGCTTAAAAATTTTCGGGAATTTCCTCATTTTTATCTCCTATCCCCCCAAATCAAGATGGCGGCACAACCTGCCAGACGAGGTAGACAATTGAAATTTGGTGAATATATAGCTTTTGTTCCCTAACCGACGGGAAAATTCCAAGATGTTCAAATTTTTCACTTTTTACCCCCAAAGATATCGAAATATGGAGGCAATTTTAATGACTGTGCAGACATTCCTTTTGAGCTATTTTTTGGCTAAACGGTAAGTCGTATCACAAAACGGACAATGTCCCTTCAATTCGGAGTGATCTACAACTTTGGTCCTGTGACATTTTGTCGTATCTCTCTCCCTTATACGTTAAATTTGGCCGTATTTCTGGATTGTTCGTAAATTTGGTGATTTTTACAAGTAAATTTCAATGTTTGACACACTTATAAGAATGATAGGATGATCGCGCTAGGTGTGCACATTGGCACCATTAAGGGACATATGTGTACCAAATTTCATGATTCTAGCTTATACATAAGTAGGCAAATTGTAATGTAAAATGTTAAAAATGCACCCAAATTTCACCCTATCCAATATTTGAACTCAATTTACCCCCTTAATATGGGAGATACGAGGATATGGTTTAGAAACAAAGATTTAGAGCGATAAATGAGGCGTCTGATGGCGCAAACCGTTTCTTAATATCATAAACCGTTTAGGAGATATGAATCTCGAAGTGGAAGTCTGCACTTTTCAACGTGCCCATGCTTATCCGTCATATATATATAAATAAAATCGTAACGACCGTGTGTCTGTACATTGATTATTTTGGCGAAATTTCCGTACAGTTATCCGCTTCAGGTGTAATAATGACCATCTGCATCATTTTTAGCTTTGGTGTCTGTTTGGCTGTTTGTTTGTCTGTTTGTCTGTTTGTCTGTCCTTCTATAACTTGAAAACTACTGGATATATTTCCACCAAACTTCATATTTAGAATCCACCTGTCCTTGGGTAGGTTTTAGCGCAAAAAATAAAATCGTAACGACCGTTTGTCTGTACATTGATTATTTTGGCGAAATTTCCGTACAGTTATCCGTTTCAGGTGTAATAATGACCATCTGCATCATTTTTGGCTTTGGTGTCTGTCTGTTTGTTTGTCTTTTTGTCTCTTTGTCTGTTTGTCTGTTTGTCTGTCCTTCTATAATTTGAAAACTACTAAATATATATTTCCACCAAACTTCATATTTAGTATCCACCTGTCCTTGGGTAGGTTTTAGCGCAAATATCGTTTCTAAATCCCTGAACTGAGTGGGGATTTTTACGAAACCGAAACCGTGATTTTGCACTCCCTCAAAGTATACACAACCGAACTTAATGGAAATCAACCTGCCTTAATGAAAATTAATTTCTAAACCTTTTTTTCTCATGTGCATCATTTCGATAACAGGATTTAGTAAGGGAGATATCATTAACGGACCGTTTTTCGGTACAAATCCCAGCGGACTTAACGCAAGAGCGGGTGCGTGTAAAGCGTACTTCTTACAACTTGAAAACTAACAAGATATTTGAACCAAACTTTATATATAGCATCCATCTGTCCGAGGGTAGGTTTCCTTGGTGTCTGTTAGTTAGTTAGTTTGTTTGTTTGTTTGTTGGTCTGTTTGTCTTTCTCTAACTTGAAAACTACTGGATATATTTCCACCAAACTTCATATTTAGAATCCACCTGGCCTTTGGGGAGGTTTTAGGGCAAATATTGTTTCTAAATCCCTGAACTAATTGGGGGTTTATACGAAACCGAAACCGTGATTTTGCACTCCCTCATAATACACACAACAAAACTTAATGGAAATCTACCTGCCTTAATGGAAATTAATTTCCAAACCTTTTCTTCACATGTGCATCATTTCAATCACTTACAGGAAAGATAGTATGATCAAACTCTACACGAACATTGGCCCGCCCAGTACCCATATATGAGCCAAATGCTATGTCACATAATTATCCGAAAAGTAATGCAATGTAAGATATTCTTACACAAATTTCAACCTATTCAACGTTTCTGATTCAATCTGACCCATGAATAGATTAGATGCGAGAAAATATCATAGGACCAGCAATTTAGATCGCTAAATACTGCTCCTTACGGTACGATCCTTTGTCGATATGACGTACCGTTTAGCAGCAGTTAATCTGTAAATGAAGGTCCGCAATATTGTAAACATTCATATACTTTCGGATGTCCATCTGTATATATTCATTGATGTCGATTTGTAGCGATCGAGAAAGGATGTGTCTGCTATTGTAATCAGTACTCCCTACAACGACTTTGACTGCTGGCAGTAGGAATGGGGTCCTTCTCCAACTCCTGTGTAACTGGCATTAGTAAGGAGGGCCTACCATTTTAATGAATAATTCACTTTTCGATTTGTCTTGCAGAAGGCAAGGGATCATGCAGTTTTGTTCGAAAGTCCCCTACTCTATTGTGTTTGGCTCTAGGCCAGGGTGCCCGCCATTATAAACAAATGTTCCAATCTAAAATTTGACTAGCATTAGGCATAGTGGCCTGCTATTTTCATGGAAACTCACTAATTCTGTGTGACTGGCAGTAAGCTGGCTAGCAGCAGTAAAAAGGGACTGTCATTATAATGATAACTGCACAACTCAATTTTGACTGGTGGTAGGGAAGTTGCCTGGTATTATAATAAAAACTCCTCAACTGTAACCTGTCTGAAAGTAGGAAATGGGTCTGCCATTGTAACTAAAACTCCCCAAATCGATTGTGACCGCGCAGTAGGCATTGGGGCCTGCAATTATAATGTAAACTTGCCAACTCGATTGTGAATGGCAGTAGGCAAGTGAGCCTGGCGTTATCATCACAACTCCGCAACCCTCACTTTACATTGGAAACAACGTATGTGGACCTCCCCATGCTATTTCTCGGATAAGGCTAAGAGACATGCAATTTTAAAACAATCTCATTTGATGAACGCACAGTATTTACGTCGATATCCGTATACAATGTAGAATACCGTAGCGAAGCACGGGTACATTTGCTAGTTGAAAATAAGTGCCTTTCTCAATGCAGGAAACATGTAGACGACGCATGGTGCTAGGTTCTGTAATAAGGTGCATGTGGCATCATTCCGATGCCCAATTCGGTTATTGTGTCTTGATTACCCGGCGCAAGAGGTGCATTGTTCTGGTGCAGGATCCATCCCGTGAGAGAAAGGATTGGTTCGTTTAACATTCCAGAAATCTGTTCAATGCTAAAACGGCGGTCATCCCGCAACATGGCATCAGTTGTGTTCACATTGATGTCGGTTTTCGAAGTTGAGTGTCCTCCGGGACGTAGAGCATCCCCAAGATACGTTCTATCCTCCTTAAAGCAGTTGTGCCAGTCAAAAACTTACATCTTTCTCATGGCTTCCTCTTTGTATGATTGCTGTAACATTTCCTCTGTTTGTGTTGGAGTTTTGTTCAGAAGAACACAAAATCTAATTGAAGCGCGCTGCTGCAACTTGAGATCCATGTTGGGTACAGCCTCCTTCCTCAGCTGCTCGCACTGTATCATTCAAGGTCTGACCTTTCCAGTACTTTCACCTGCAAACTCCAGCGCGGAATTATTAAGAAAAGAAATCGTTCCGATTATTTCCTGACACCCCTTCGTATTTTCGTGGTCATGTAGAGACCAATTGGTTACAAATATAACCTGTGTGTCTACCTCCAACACTTTCACACACAAGCTAAATAACGGCACTGGGACAGAGTTGGCGTCCGAGCTGGTCTCACACATGTTCTATCGGGAACAGATCTGGCGATCTTGCTGGCCACGAGAGTACCTCAACATCACGCAGACATTTCATAGAGACACGTGGCGTGTGCGGAAGAGCATTATCCTGTTGAAAAATGGCACCGCATTACTGTCGCATGAGAGGAAAGACATGAGTACACTAGAAGTCTGTTAGCTACCATTGCTCTGTCAGATTTCGTTACTACCAGCCGTGACCTGTAATCATAACCGATGGCTCCCCACACGATGGTGCCAGGAATTACAACACTCTGCCTGTCCAAAACATGGGAAGAACGGGACCTGTAGCCAGGTGACAGCCATATTCGCAGACGATGGTCACCCGGGTAGTGCGGAACCGCGATTCATCGCATAATTCAATGCGACACCATTCATTGGCAGTCGATGCTTCCCGGTCACGGCACCACTCCAAACACAGTCGTTTGTATTGTGGTGTTAACGGCAGCCTGTATGGGGTGCTAATTCCCTAGTCCGGCTGCTGGTAGTCTCCGACCAATGGTGCAGGGAGTCCAGGGAGTTCTCGGAGGGTAGGCGAAAATTCGAATGGTTTATGATATGCTTTGTGCACAATACGACAATACTCCCTTGTGATGGTCAGACGTGGTCGATCGGAACCTTCACTACGAGTATGCCTGCCTTCACGTTCGCATGCAGTCCAACATCAGGCCACAGTCACATCCGAATGTCCCACGAATCTGAATTTTGCACGAATCGACCAGCCTGCCAAATGGAGACAGTAGTATAATGGGAGAGTTCGGCCGCACCTCCGCCACCGCCCGCCTCCTCCTTCTCCGCCGCCCGCCTCCTCCGCCTCCTCCTCCTCCGCCGCCTCCGCCGCCCGCGGGAAATTTGAATTTTGGCGGGAAATTTGAATTTTGGCGGGAGATTTTAATTTGTAAACAAAGCCACGTGCTTTTTGACAGCTGTCATCGACAACAACGCATCGCTAACCTCACTGCTGCCATCTTGACGGGCCTAAACCTCACTAGTGCCAACTTAACCTAACTAGCATGAGGTAAACAAAGCCACGTGTTTTTTGACAGCCACGTGCTTTTTGACAGACAACAACGCATCGCTAACCTCAGTACTGCCATCTTGACGGGCCTAAACCTCAGTAGTGCCAACTTAACCTCACTAGCATGAGGTAAACAAAGCCACGTGCTTTTTGACAGCCACGTGCTTTTTGACAGATTTGTAAACAAAGCCACGTGCTTTTTGACAGCTCTCATCAACAACAACGCATCGCAAACCTCAGTACTACCATCTTGACGGGCCTAAACCTTAGTGGTACCAACTTAACCTAACTAGCATGAGGTAAACAAAGCCACGTGTTTTTTGACAGCCACGTGCTTTTTGACAGATTTGTAAACAAAGCCACGTGCTTTTTGACAGCTGTCATCGACAACAACGCATCGCTAACCTCAGTACTGCCATCTTGACGGGCCTAAACCTCAGTAGTACCAACTTAACCTAACTAGCGCGAGATAAACAAAGCCACGTGCTTTTTGACAGCCACGTGCTTTTTTGACAGCTGTCATCCGCCATCTTTAAACTACAGAGCACCGTGCTGCCCTCTTTCGTCACCTGTCATTGGCAGTGCTGCCATCTTGACGGGCCTAAACCTTAGTGCTACCAACTTAACCTCACTAGCTCGAGATAAACAAATCCACGTGCTTTTTGACAGCCACGTGCTTTTTTGATAGCTGTCATCCGCCATCTTTAATCTATAGAGCACAGTGCTGCCCTCTTTAGCTACTTACCTTTGAAATGTGGTGGCGGATAATTTGAAAAATGCTTTTCGACAAGCAGCCATCTTTAATCCAGAGAGAACAGTGCTGCCCTCTATGTGGTGGCGGCAAATTGAAAAATTCCACGTGCTCTTGTTTGAAAACAAACTCACGTGCTTTTTTGACAGCTGTCATCTGCCATCTTTAATCTATAGAGCACAGTGCTGCCCTCTTTAGTTTGAAATGTGGTGATGGTAAATTCTACGTGCTCTTGTTTGGAAACAAACCCACGTGCAGCTGTCATCCGCCATCTTTAATCAACAGAGCACTGTGCTACTATCATGCGGGCAATTTCATCACCTGTCATCCGCCATCTTTAATCCACAGAACACCGTGCTGCCCTCTTTATGGCTACTACCTTAAGCACGTAGTAGCGGGCAATTTGAAAAGTTCTGTTAGCTATCATCCGCCATCTTTAATCAAGAGAGCACCGTGCTGCCATCTTTAGCTAGATACCTTTGAAATGTGGTGGCGGCAAATTGAAAAATTCCACGTGCTCTTGTTTGGAAACAAACTCACGTGCTTTTTCGACAGCTACCATCCGCCATCTTTAATCAACAGAGCATAGTGCTGCCCTCTTTAGTTTGAAATGTGATGGCGGCAAATTCCACGTGCTCTTGTTTGGTAAACATAGCCATGTGCTTTTTTGACAGCTGTCATCCGCCATCTTTAATACAGAGAGCACCGTGCTGCCCTCTTTATCGTAGTAGATGTAAATTCGTCACCTGTCATCCGCGGTGCTGCCATATTTAGCTAGATACCTTTGAAAAGTGGTGGCGGATAATTTAAAAAGAAACTTTCTACAGCAGCCCTCTCTCGACGCTAATTGCATAAGATGGCGGCTATACATGACTCCTTAAGGGTGCTTACGCAAGATGGCTGCTATACACAGGTTCTTATGAGACGCCCTTGGGATGCTTGCGCAAGATGGCAGTTATACATGGCTCCTTATGAGATACCCTAGGGATGCTTGCGCAAGATAGCGGCTGCTCTTATGGGACGGCTTAAGGGTCCTTGCACAAGATGGCTTGAGACGCCCTAAGGATGCTTGCGCAAGATGGCGGACACAAGATGGCAGCTATACATAACTCCTTATGAGACGCTTTAAGGGTGCTTGCGCAAGATGGTTGCTACTCTTATGAAGAATGCTAGCTTAGAGGCTAACGTGTCGTGATAGTTCGATTCATTAAATTTAGGGCTTAAATGCAAAATGTTAAATATATCGAAAACGGTGCACCGTAGAGCAAAACGGACAAAATTTTTCTGCCTAATACCCAGGTTCGCAGTATGAGGAACAAGAAAATCATAGTCTAATGATGGGATCAACGGTTCGGTTCCTACTTAGGACCTTTGGCATTTGCTCTGTTTTAGCTTGTATTGAAGCGAGTCTTCGTAACATGATCAGGTCTAGCTATGGTAGAGAGTATAACGTACCGTGCAGGTTCGATTCATTAAATTTGGAGGCTTAAATGCAAAATGTTAAATATCTCGAAAACGATGCATCGTAGAGCAAAACGGACAAAATTTTTCCGCCTAATACGTAGGTTCGTAGTAACAGGAACAAGAAAAAACATAGTCTAATGATGAGATCAACGGTTCGATTCCTACTTAAGCCCTTTGGCATTCGCAGCTATCTATTTCTACAAGATGGTGGCTGCTCTTATGAGAAACAAGATGCCTTGAGACGTCCTAGAGATGCTTACGCAAGATGGCAGACACAAAATGGTGACTATACATAGCTCCTTATGAGACGGCCTAGGGGTGCTCGCACAAGATGCCGGCTACTCTTATGAAGAAAGCTAGCTTAGAGGCTACTGCGCAAGATAACAGCTGCTGTTATGCATGTGGTGGAGGGCAATTTGAAATTCTATGTGCTTAATCAACAGAGCACCCTGCTGCCCTCTTTAGCTGAAATGTGGTGGTGGATAATTTGAAAAATTCTTTTGACAGCTATCATCTTTAAAAACAATGGCGACTATACATAGGCTGTTAAGGCCTTATCATTCTCCTCCTCCTCCTCCTCCTCCTCCTCCTCCTCCCCCTCCTATTCCTCCTTCTCTACCTCCTCCTCCGCCTCTTATGTCAAGGCATAGCTTTATATCGAACAAGTTTAAACCTGCATCGCGAAGGCAAGCGTGTGCAGCGATAACATTATTGTGCATGTTTAGACTTTCGAAACATAAGAAGAGTAGAATCAAACGCTGTACTCGATACGACATGTGATCAGAACATTGATTGATGCGTTCAGAAAAACAAAATAACTGATCAAGACTAGAATCGAACAATGTACTCAATACATCATGTGTTTAGAATATGTCAGGGGATACGCTTGTTCTAAGAAGATCAGATTGAAACATAACAAGACTAGAATAGAACACTGTAATCGATGTTGTTAACTTCAACATGTGATCAGAACATTGATTGATGTGTTCAGAACACAAAATAAGTGATCATGACTAGAATCGAACACTGTACTCGATACAACATGTGATCAGAACATTGATCGATGTGTTCAGAACACGAAATAAGTGATCAAGACTAGAATCGAACACTGTACTCAATACAACATGTGTTTAGAACATGTTAGGGGGTACCCTTGTTCTAAGAAGATCAGAATGAAACATAACAAGACTAGAATCGAACACTGTAATCGATGTTGTTAACCTCAACATATGATCAGAACATTGTTTGATGTATTCAGAGCAAAAGTACAATTTTGATGATTTGCTTAGTGTAAAATCAAAAACTATGGAAACACACTGTGCACATATCGCGTAGCTAACTCGCTCAGTAAGCAATATTGCAAAACTACAACTTCAATGATTTGCATAGTGTAAAAATCAAAAACACACTGCACACATACTGCGCAGCTAACTCGCTCGGTAAACGATATAGCCAAAGTATAACTTCAAATTATTTACCTTCCATCATTCGTCTTGTGTGTAAAAATCAGTCGAACAAGTTATCGCATAAACATGGCTGAAAAAAAATCGTGATAGGGTATGGAACCCAGGGGTTACATCTTATCAGAAGGGCAAAAAGGATGAAAGGACTCTTCCTCCTCCTTACCGCACATTCCTTGTAGGGCTAATTGGCTGAAGGGCTAATGGGCAAAAGGGCTAAAGGGCTAAAGGGCTAAAGGAGCAACAATCTCGTCGATCGCTATCAGCAAGAACGCTTGTACTTTGTTAAGTGTAGAAAATTAATCTTTATTTGTAAATGGTTTCATGTTCAGAACAAGGAATGGAACCTAGGGGTTACGTCTTACGTAATAAAATCCCCGAGGTGCGATGAGTTACGTTTTTCGAACTAGTGTTTGGAACACTGTACTTTTCAAGATGATAGCAGAGAGTTTAGCAATGTTCTGTTGTTGGATTTTAAATTCCGCGCTACAACATGCATAAGGTGGTAGCCTTGAGGTTTACCGCCGTAAAGATGGCAAGAGTGAGGTTAACAATGTTCTGTTGTTGGATTTTAAATTCCGCGCTACAACATGCATAAGGTGGCAGCCTTGAGGTTTACCGCCGTAAAGATGGCAAGAGTGAGGTTAACAATGTTCTGTTGTTGGATTTTAAATTCCGCGCTATAACATGCATAAGGTGGCAGCCTTGAGGTTTACCGCCGTAAAGATGGCAGCAGTGAGGTTAGCGACGCTCTATTGTCCTTCAAAGTGAGGTTAGTGTTCGTCAAGAAGACAGCTGTCAAAAAAGCACGTGGCTATGTTTACCAAACAAGAGCACGTGGTCGTGACGTCACGGTCACGTAATCAATCCTTAGCTCGACGTCGTTAAGAGCAGTATTAGGGTTAGCTATGCTTAAATGTATTGGGAACAGAGCAGCAGTATGAATTGCTATGTTTCAAAGCGTGTACACATGACCTATCGATTTTACATGCATCGACCATCGAACTAAACTTCATCCGCTAGATCGTGCTGCTATCTTAGCATAACCTATACCCATAAAATTAAAGTACAGTGAATAGCCATGTTTCAAAGCGTGTACACATCACCTATCGATTTTGCACACATCGACTCTCGTACTAAACTTCTTCCGCTAGATTGTGCTGCTATCTTAGCATAACCTATACGCGTGACCTTAAGGTACAAAGAATAGCCATGTTTCAAAGCGTGTACACATTACCTATCGACTTTGCATGCAACAAATATCGTACTAAACTTCTTCCGCTAGGTTGTGCTGCTATCTTAGCATAACTTATACACATGAACTTAAAGTACAAAGAATAGCCATGTTTCAAAGCGTGTACACATTACTTATTGATTTTGCATGCATCAAATATCGTACTAAATTTCTTCCGCTAGATTGTGCTGCTATCTTAGCATAACCTATACCCATGAACTTAAAGTACAATGAATAGTCATGTTTCAAAGCGTGTACACATCAACTATCGAATTTGCATGTATCGACTCTCGTACTAAACTTCTGCAGGTAGATTGTGCTGCTATCTCAGCATAACTAAGACGCATGAACTTAAAGAACAAAGAAGAGCTATGTCTCAAAACGTGTACACATTACCTATCGATTTTGCAAGCATCGACTCTCGTACTAAACTTCTTCCGCTAGATTGTGCTGCTATCTTAGCGTAACCTATACGCATGACCTTAAGGTACAAGGAATAGCCATGTTTCAAAGCGTGTACACATTACCTATCGACTTTGCATGCAACAAATATCGTACTAAACTTCTTCCGCTAGGTTGTGCTGCTATCTTAGCATAACTTATACACATGAACTTAAAGTACGAAGAATAGCCATGTTTCAAAGCGTGTACACATTACTTATTGATTTTGCATTCATCGAATCTCGTACTAAATTTCTTCCGCTAGATTGTGCTGCTATCTTAGCATAACCTATACCCATGAACTTAAAGTACAATGAATAGTCATGTTTCAAAGCGTGTACGCATCAACTATCGATTTTGCATGTATCGACTCTCGTGCAAAACTTCTTCAGGTAGATTGTGCTGCTATCTTAGCATAACTAAGACGCATGAACTTAAAGTACAAAGAATAGCCTTGTTTCAAAGCGTGTACACATTACCTAATGATTTTGCAAGCATCGACTCTCGTACTAAACTTCTTCCACTAGATTGTGCTAAAATCGTGTAAGTGTGCTGCTATCTTAGCATAACCTATCGATTTTACATGCATCGACTATCGCAAGTATAACTAAGACGCATTAACTTAAAGTACAAAGAATAGCCTTGTTTCAAAGCGTGTACACATTACCTATCGATAATGTATGTATCGAATATCGTACTAAATTTCTTCCGCTAGATTGTGCTGCTATCTTAGCATAACCTATACGCATGACTTTAAGGTACAAAGAATAGCCATGTTTCAAAGCGTGTACACATTACCTATCGACTTTGCATGTATCGACTCTCGTACAAAACTTCTTCCGCTAGGTTGTGCTGCTATCTTAGCATAACTCATACACATGAACTTAAAGTACAAAGAATAGCTATGTTTCAAAGTGTGTACACATCACCTATCGATTTTGCATGCATCGAATCTCGCACTAAACTTCTTCCGCTAGATTGTGCTGGTATCTTAGCATAACTTATACCCATGAACTTAAAGTACAAAGAATAGCCATGCTTCAAAGCGTGTACACGTCACCTATCGATTTTGCATGTCTCGTACTAAACTTCTTGCGGTAGAGTGTGCTGCTATCTTAGCATAACTTGTACGCATGAACTTAAAGTACAAAGAATAGCCTTGTTTCAAAGCGTTTACATATTACCTAATGATTTTGCACGAAACGACTATCATACTAAACTTTTTCCACTAGATTGTGCTAAAATCATGTAAGTGTGCCGCTATCTTAGCATAACCTATCGATTTTACATGCATCGACTATCGTACAAGACTTTTTCCGCTAGAGCATGTAGCAATCGCTTTTGTGTATCCCAAACCCATGTGCACGAACTTAAAGCATAAAGATGAGCTATGTTCTAAAGCGTGTACACATCACCTATCGATAATGTATGTATCGAATATCGTACTAAACTTCTCCTGCTAGAGCGTACGAGTATCGCTTGTGCGTGCACGAACTTAAAGCATAAAGAATAGCAATGTATAAAAATCTTGTAAACAAACCAGCAGCATTACGTATAGTCAAGATTAAATGCGTGCACACATCATGTATCCATGATGCACACAGTACTAAACTTATTCCATTAGAATGTACAAAGTTCGCATGTGTTTGTACTGCTATCTTACCATAGCCTATGTGCATGAACTTAAAGCATAAAGAATAGTTATGTGTAAAAAATCTTGTGAACATAGCAGAGTGTTAACTACGTAGGTGTAGACATTGAACTTTACATGCTGAGGCAACATACTACGTGACTGTGACGTCACGACCACGTGCTCTTGTTTGGTAAACATAGCCACGTGCTTTTTTGACAGCTGTCTTCTTGACGAACACTAACCTCACTTTGAAGGACAATAGAGCGTCGCTAACCTCACTGCTGCCATCTTTACGGCGGTAAACCTCAAGGCTGCCACCTTATGCATGTTATAGCGCGGAATTTAAAATCCAACAACAGAACATTGTTAACCTCACTCTTGCCATCTTTACGGCGGTAAACCTCAGGGCTGCCACCTTATGCATGTTGTAGCGCGGAATTTAAAATCCAACAACAGAACATTGTTAACCTCACTCTTGCCATCTTTACGGCGGTAAACCTCAAGGCTACCACCTTATGCATGTTGTAGCGCAGAATTTAAAATCCAACAACAGAACATTGCTAAACTCTCTGCTATCATCTTGAAAAGTTCAGTATTCCAAACACTAGTTCGAAAAAAGTAACTCATCGCACCTCGGGGATTTTATTACGTAAGACGTAAACCCTAGGTTCCATTCCTTGTTCTGAACATGAAACCATTTACAAATAAAGATTAATTTTCTACACTTAACAAAGTACAAGCGTTCTTGCCGATAGCGATCGACGAGGTTGTTGCTCCTTTAGCCCTTTAGCCCATTAGCCCTTTAGCCCATTAGCCCATTAGCCCTTTAGCCCTTTAGCCCTTTTGCCCATTAGCCCTTCAGCCAATTAGCCCTACAAGGAATGTGCGGTAAGGAGGAGGAAGAGTCCTTTCATCCTTTTTGCCCTTCTGATAAGATGTAACCCCTGGGTTCCATACCCTATCACGATTTTTTTTCAGCCATGTTTATGCGATAACTTGTTCGACTGATTTTTACACACAAGGCGAATGATGGAAGGTAAATAATTTGAAGTTATACTTTGGCTATATCGTTTACCGAGCGAGTTAGCTGCGCAGTATGTGTGCAGTGTGTTTTTGATTTTTACACTATGCAAATCATTGAAGTTGTAGTTTTGCAATATTGCTTACTGAGCGAGTTAGCTACGCGATATGTGCACAGTGTGTTTCCATAGTTTTTGATTTTACACTAAGCAAATCATCAAAATTGTACTTTTGCTCTGAACACATCAAACAATGTTCTGATCATATGTTGAGGTTAACAACATCGATTACAGTGTTCGATTCTAGTCTTGTTATGTTTCATTCTGATCTTCTTAGAACAAGGGTACCCCCTAACATGTTCTAAACACATGTTGTATTGAGTACAGTGTTCGATTCTAGACTTGATCACTTATTTCGTGTTCTGAACACATCGATCAATGTTCTGATCACATGTTGTATCGAGTACAGTGTTCGATTCTAGTCATGATCACTTATTTTGTGTTCTGAACACATCAATCAATGTTCTGATCACATGTTGAAGTTAACAACATCGATTACAGTGTTCTATTCTAGTCTTGTTATGTTTCAATCTGATCTTCTTAGAACAAGCGTATCCCCTGACATATTCTAAACACATGATGTATTGAGTACATTGTTCGATTCTAGTCTTGATCAGTTATTTTGTTTTTCTGAACGCATCAATCAATGTTCTGATCACATGTCGTATCGAGTACAGCGTTTGATTCTACTCTTCTTATGTTTCGAAAGTCTAAACATGCACAATAATGTTATCGCTGCACACGCTTGCCTTCGCGATGCAGGTTTAAACTTGTTCGATATAAAGCTATGCCTTGACATAAGAGGCGGAGGAGGAGGTAGAGAAGGAGGAGGAGGAGGGGGACGAGGAGGAGGAGGAGGAGGAGGAGAATGATAGGGCCTTAACAGCCTATGTATAGTCGCCATTGTTTTTAAAGATGATAGCTGTCAAAAGAAATTTTCAAATTATCCACCACCACATTTCAGCTAAAGAGGGCAGCAGGGTGCTCTGTTGATTAAGCACATAGAATTTCAAATTGCCCTCCACCACATGCATAACAGCAGCTGTTATCTTGCGCAGTAGCCTCTAAGCTAGCTTTCTTCATAAGAGTAGCCGGCATCTTGTGCGAGCACCCCTAGGCCGTCTCATAAGGAGCTATGTATAGTCACCATTTTGTGTCTGCCATCTTGCGTAAGCATCTCTAGGACGTCTCAAGGCATCTTGTTTCTCATAAGAGCAGCCACCATCTTGTAGAAATAGATAGCTGCGAATGCCAAAGGGCTTAAGTAGGAACCGAACCGTTGATCCCATCATTAGACTATGATTTTCTTGTTCCTCATACTGCGAACCTAGGTATTAGGCAGAAAAATTTTGTCCGTTTTGCTCTACGGTGCACCGTTTCCGATATATTTAACATTTTGCATTTAAGCCCTAAATTTAATGAATCGAACTATCACGACACGTTAGCCTCTAAGCTAGCATTCTTCATAAGAGTAGCAACCATCTTGCGCAAGCACCCTTAAAGCGTCTCATAAGGAGTTATGTATAGCTGCCATCTTGTGTCCGCCATCTTGCGCAAGCATCCTTAGGGCGTCTCAAGCCATCTTGTGCAAGGACCCTTAAGCCGTCCCATAAGAGCAGCCGCTATCTTGCGCAAGCATCCCTAGGGTATCTCATAAGGAGCCATGTATAACTGCCATCTTGCGCAAGCATCCCAAGGGCGTCTCATAAGAACCTGTGTATAGCAGCCATCTTGCGTAAGCACCCTTAAGGAGTCATGTATAGCCGCCATCTTATGCAATTAGCGTCGAGAGAGGGCTGCTGTAGAATTTTTCTTTTTAAATTATCCGCCACCACTTTTCAAAGGTATCTAGCTAAAGATGGCAGCACCGCGGATGACAGGTGACGAATTTACATCTACTACGATAAAGAGGGCAGCACGGTTCTCTCTGTATTAAAGATGGCGGATGACAGCTGTCAAAAAAGCACATGGCTATGTTTACCAAACAAGAGCACGTGGAATTTGCCGCCATCACATTTCAAACTAAAGAGGGCAGCACTATGCTCTGTTGATTAAAGATGGCGGATGGTAGCTGTCGAAAAAGCACGTGAGTTTGTTTCCAAACAAGAGCACGTGGAATTTTTCAATTTGCCGCCACCACATTTCAAAGGTATCTAGCTAAAGATGGCAGCACGGTGCTCTCTTGATTAAAGATGGCGGATGATAGCTAACAGAACTTTTCAAATTGCCCGCTACTACGTGCTTAAGGTAGTAGCCATAAAGAGGGCAGCACGGTGTTCTGTGGATTAAAGATGGCGGATGACAGGTGATGAAATTGCCCGCATGATAGTAGCACAGTGCTCTGTTGATTAAAGATGGCGGATGACAGCTGCACGTGGGTTTGTTTCCAAACAAGAGCACGTAGAATTTACCATCACCACATTTCAAACTAAAGAGGGCAGCACTGTGCTCTATAGATTAAAGATGGCAGATGACAGCTGTCAAAAAAGCACGTGAGTTTGTTTTCAAACAAGAGCACGTGGAATTTTTCAATTTGCCGCCACCACATAGAGGGCAGCACTGTTCTCTCTGGATTAAAGATGGCTGCTTGTCGAAAAGCATTTTTCAAATTAGCCGCCACCACATTTCAAAGGTAAGTAGCTAAAGAGGGCAGCACTGTGCTCTATAGATTAAAGATGGCGGATGACAGCTATCAAAAAAGCACGTGGCTGTCAAAAAGCACGTGGATTTGTTTATCTCGAGCTAGTGAGGTTAAGTTGGTAGCACTAAGGTTTAGGCCCGTCAAGATGGCAGCACTGCCAATGACAGGTGACGAAAGAGGGCAGCACGGTGCTCTGTAGTTTAAAGATGGCGGATGACAGCTGTCAAAAAAGCACGTGGCTGTCAAAAAGCACGTGGCTTTGTTTATCTCGCGCTAGTTAGGTTAAGTTGGTACTACTGAGGTTTAGGCCCGTCAAGATGGCAGTACTGAGGTTAGCGATGCGTTGTTGTCGATGACAGCTGTCGAAAAGCACGTGGCTTTGTTTACAAATCTGTCAAAAAGCACGTGGCTGTCAAAAAACACGTGGCTTTGTTTACCTCATGCTAGTTAGGTTAAGTTGGTACCACTAAGGTTTAGGCCCGTCAAGATGGTAGTACTGAGGTTTGCGATGCGTTGTTGTTGATGAGAGCTGTCAAAAAGCACGTGGCTTTGTTTACAAATCTGTCAAAAAGCACGTGGCTGTCAAAAAGCACGTGGCTTTGTTTACCTCATGCTAGTGAGGTTAAGTTGGCACTACTGAGGTTTAGGCCCGTCAAGATGGCAGTACTGAGGTTAGCGATGCGTTGTTGTCTGTCAAAAAGCACGTGGCTGTCAAAAAACACGTGGCTTTGTTTACCTCATGCTAGTTAGGTTAAGTTGGCACTAGTGAGGTTTAGGCCTGTCAAGATGGCAGCAGTGAGGTTAGCGATGCGTTGTTGTCGATGACAGCTGTCAAAAAGCACGTGGCTTTGTTTACAAATTCAAATCTCCCGCCAAAATTAAAATTTCCCGTGGGCGGCGGCGGCGGAGGCGGCGGAGGAGGAGGAGGCGGAGGAGGCGGGCGGCGGAGAAGGAGGAGGCGGGCGGTGGCGGAGGTGCGGCCGAACTCTCCCATTATACTACTGGAGACCAATTTCAAACTTTGTCAGGTGCTTATGTATCTCACACGAATACATGGCATCTCCATGTTCTTCACAGTGATCACTCAACATGTGATGCAGTTCACGCCACTGGGCCTGGTAACTACATTAAACACCAACACGAACAATACTAATGCACTTTGGTGGCCGTTCTACAACATAACAGCCGATGGTGTGTACGAAGTTATTCAACCATTTCTTCTGGAATTCAAGTTTCTTTTTTTTGCCAGGCAGTGTATTTTTAATAATCGTTTTGTTCTGCCAACTGTTGAAAATTAAATCAGTGACCCGATATAATATTACTTATACTCTTACTTCCTGACTCGAAATAAATATTAGTCGTGAAGGTATATCAGGCTAATTATCGATGTCGGACAAAATAGCCGAGAGCTTGGGCCACGTGTTGCGGAGATATTGGATCTTATTTGGTTTCCCCCTGTGGGTGGGGGCAGTAGAATAACACCCATGGTACCCTCTGCCTGTCGTAAGAGGCGACTAAAAGGGGCCCCAGGGGCTCTGATCTTTGGAGCGTGGGTTGGCGGCCACGGGGCCCTTATCTGAGTCCTGGTATTGTTTCCACTTACTTGTGCCAGGCTCCTCACTTTCATCTATCCTATCCGACCTCTCTTGGTCAACTCTTGTTCTTTTCCGACCCCGATGCTATTAGGTTTTCGAGGGCTAGGGAGTCTTTCATTTTCACGCCCTTCGTGGCCCTTGTCTTCCTTTGTCCGATATCTTAATTTTTCGAAGTGTCGGATCCCTTCCATTTTTTCCCTCTGATTAGTGTTATATAGAGGATGGTTGCCTAGTTGTACTTCCTCTTAAAACAATAATCACCACCACTCTTATTTGGTTGAGTGGTTTTTATTGCGCGCGTGTTCGAGTGGAATAGATTATCTTGTTGCTGGATTTCGCGATTTCACTCCCCGTTGGTCATTTCGTGCTCAATTATGTTATAATTCCCTTCATAAGTGATCTTTTTATTTTAACTGTGGTAACGATATTACGCGTCAGTTTCCTACTCCCATACCTTCAGTGCTTCGTGGGACTTCAATTGCTTTCTTTTCTGTCTTATGGGGTTATGTTTAAATATAAGTCTGTGATGGTACAAGTCTAGCAAATGGGCGAGAAACACCATAGAGTTAGTAAATAATAAACTAGAGGTAGCATTGGCGCCATCGTCTATGAGAGAATCACTGTAGCGAGCGGACTAAGTTGATATCTCAGCGGTTTGGCAAACGGATCGCTCCGCTATACTCATCAGTGTATACAGAGGCCTTTTTAAACTGTGTGGATATTGATATCGTTTAAAATTCTAGCATCTAACTATTCTCAGAGACTACAGTATAGTTCAGATGCTTCTGTCCAGTAGTAGAGAAGCCCCAAAAGCGTGAATAAAGGAGAAATGTGCTTTAAACGCGCAGTTGCACTTATGTGACACAACATCAAGTTAAGTTATTCAAACAACATCCTATTAGATTAGGGAAGCGTATATTTCACTATCTTTTGTCTAAATAGCCAGTACTTCCGGCTTAATTCTGCCCAACGACCGAAAACTTTTCCATTCATATGAAGCGAATAACAGAGATTTTAGGACTAAAATCCTTGGCGAGATTTTGGGACAAAGTAGTAAAATTATTTTCATCGCTGGATTTTAAACTTTATGTGGAAATAATAACCACCAATTGTGGTTATAGTCGATTGCAGAGTTTTTATTTAGCATTTTCTGAACTGTTTCATTTGTTTTAAATTTTAAGTTGTAAAATAACCTCTATTTTTGTTCCACGCGAGTAGCAACCGTTTACAAGCTATAAACAAATCTCTTTATTATTAGTACAAACATTGAAGACTGGGCCGAATTCATGATCTGGCAAAATACCACAAACTGATAAAAATGCACAATAATAAAACACACACATGCTGACACGAATGTTTACACAATGAAATCAATAAGCTACTTAGCTTGTACACACATATCAAAGCTCACGACTATACTGAAAGAAATGGCGGTTTTTACTTTCAAATTACACCCATTAGTTATTTATCCAGTCAGGGACTGCCGAAGAAAATTCCGAGGTGAAAGGAATGGGTAGGCCCACGCAACGTTTAATTTCGAAACCAGTTATATTATAAAAGGATATCTTTTTCAATACCGGAATAAGGCTACCTCAAAGTGTTTCATTTCAATATGGTAAAAAAAGTTTTTAAATGACAAATGTTAATTGGTTGTAGTAATATTCCTGAAATAGAAATGTAAAAAGTTTGTTTTATTTTTTAATAATAAAAAGTGTTGTTGATGTATCTAGATTTGAAAATTAGCCTGTAATCATATTATATCATTGGTAAAAACTGTGCACCACTGAACTTTTAAAACACCAGCCGCCACTGTTCGAATGGTCGTAAGGGCTTTATACGGTCGATTGGCAAGGGTGCTTCAATAGCTTCACCAAATTTGTTGTGCGCCTTTTTACAGGGCAGACAAGTGCGCAGAACTATCTTTATGGCTTGCCGGGTGCGAAGAATCCAATATTCTGATAGTAGCTCTGACAGCACTATCCGTACACCTAAGTGATGAAGCCTGATATGTGTCTGCCTTATCAGAAGTCTGGTAAAAGTGTGGAATCCATCCAAAAGTATTGGATGGCTTTCTGTATGCGTCAGGTCTGCGTATTGAAGTCGTCCACGAAGTCGAATGACGTCGTTTTGGATGTATGGATTGAATCTTGCAATCTTGGACTTATTTGGAAGCGGAATGTTTCCCTCAAGGCGGTGAGTTCCATACCGAACCATTCTTCTTGAGTCTGACGTATCCAGTAAAGTCGAGAATTATTTATATCTATTTCTGTAAGATACTTGGGGTATCGTACTCTTTCCTTCATCACTCTGATGAAACGTAGAACCCAACAAGTAACATGTATCACTTTCCAGTGTGAAATGAATTGTGATTTGTCTAGCAGTGATTCATGCGATCACGCATCAAATACAATTCTGAACTTAGTAACATCACCAGTTTTCTTCTTAACGGCATGATGTGGCAAGTAGAACACATTTTCAGATGAATCGTTTGCAGGCACGCTCTCTATCCGTTATTCAGCAAAGTAGTCTAGCATATGCTTGTGATACACGGCGCGAAAATCTCCACTTCTCTTTAGTCTCATCTCTACGGCTTAACATCGTTTCCTTGCTGTGGGGAGATTACTCGAAAACTGAACATCTTTCTTTCTAGGAAGTGACACTATCTCCTTCCATCTTTAATGCAGTTACTCTCATCAAAATCTTGAAGGATGAGCTTTTCTTTCGCCAGGGGGGTTCTGGTGGCCATCTCTTGTATCACAATAGACTCTAACGACGTTGTCAAATACCACGTCTTCGTGCACTGAAATGTGATGTACTGTGGTTTGTTTGACTATAGTACTTGATCTGTTCCCACTAATTATGTGTCCGAAAATTTCGGAAAGCACGACCAGTGAAGGTGACATTCTAATTGGCTGTTTAGAAGTCAAGATCTTCCAATAATAATCCGCACCTATAAGAACTTCTATAGGTAGGTCTTCGTTAGATTCGTCTCGTGGATCATCTAGTTTTACCTTCCTGACCGAAGCTAGAACTCCGATGTCTTGCCGCGGTGTTGGTTGCGCTGAATTGTATTATTACTTTCGAAAGCCGTAACGGTAATCAAGGCCTTTGTTGAGTATCTCATGATGTCAAAGCGGACTTCTCTTCTTTTTTCTGCAGTGCTAGAGGGTGCTTCAAAAGCAGTAATTTCTAGACTCGTGTTGCCGGTGACATTAAGTTCCAGTGAATGTGTTACTGAACTGCGAATGAAGCTCGACTGGCTTCCCGAATCCAGTATGCAGCGCGTTATTTTGTTTCTCCCTGTTGGGCCTTTGATCCATATGCGGGCTATTTGTAAGTACGTGAAGTTTGGAGTCGTACCTGAAGTCTGCAAGCTGTCGTTTCTATTGCAGATAGAGACATGGGGTTGCTCCTTACATTTAGTGCAAAATGCCTTCCCGCATTTGAAACATTGACCTTTGTTGTGGCCTCGCCTTAAGCATAGAAACAATGATTCGTAGCTGTCAGCTTTTTCAGTTCCTGACTGGATATCTTTCATTTGATGACAATTTTGACCCCAATGTCCGGAATTCTTCTCACAATACACGCAAGAAATTGCTGTAGTGTTGAATTGACCCCCTTTCTTGCTCTTCTTGGTCTTCATATTCACTTGAAGAGCGGCTGCCGCTGGCATGCAGTTGAGTGGTTGAGTAGCATCACCACGTATCTTTTGGGCGGCTACAGCTCCTTGAATTTATTCATTTATAAATTCCATTAAACGGGGAATGTTGCCTTCCAGTAAGCCAAATCTTAGTGCTGCCTCTGTGGATCAGCGATAGAGTGTCAGCCTCCGGATCCCAAGATAGCGGGTTCAAACCCGCAGAGGTAGTCGGATTTTTGAAGGGCGGAATAAAGTCCATTCGACACTCCATGTCGTACGATGTCGGCATGTAAAAGATCTCTGGTGACACATTTGGTGTTTACCCGACAAAATTCATTAAATCTCAGCCATAGACGCCCAAGAGAGTTTTCGGTTTTCTCGGTCTGCCATCTAGTGGGAGCCTAGAGTGAAACGGAACGTCGAAATTGACGAGCAGACAGCCAGATGGCGTCAAATTGAAATGTCTGCACACGGTAGCTGAGGCCATACGATTATTATTATTATTATAAAGCAGGTAGTATTTAACATCACTGGGACCGGGCGAGTTGGCCGTGCGCGTAGAGGCGCGCGGCTGTGAGCTTGCATCTGGGATATAGTAGGTTCGAATCCCACTATCGGCAGCCCTGAAAATGGTTTTCCGTGGTTTCCCATTTTCACACCAGGCAAATGCTGGGGCTGTAACTTAATTAAGGCTACGGCCGCTTCCTTCCAACTCCTAGGCCTTTCGCATCCCTTCGTCGCCATAAGACCTATCTGTGTCGGTGCGACGTAAAGCCCATAGCATTCAACATTTTTTCTTTTACAACAACTTTCTTAATTAACTATTACAGAATAAATAGGATGTGATCTGCTAATCTGTCGTTTGTCGTGATGTTGATACTCTTGTGATGTGAATAATCGCGGCGTGAAAAAAAGGAAAACCTTTTGCAGTTGTCCGTTCAGTGTAGTCTTCTTTAATGTTATTGTTGATGGTTCTTCGTTTCCGGGGTTTTCGGCACCAGTATTATATTTTGTTCCATGCGAGTAGCAACCGTTTACAAGCTGTAAACAAATCTCTTTATTATTAGTACAACAGATAGACAACTCTCTGCTAGTCTTTGTCACAGAATGATTCACCGATAGAGCGCATAGATGGCGTCTTAATCCCTGACAAACTCCTTTAATGGAAAAGGAAAATGGGAAATTGTATGATTGGAGATAACTGAGAAAATATTTACAATAATTTATTGTGGTTGTATATACACTGTATAGGCCTACATAGTCCTATATCACATTAAAGGAATTTATTGATATCCTATGGCATATAGAGTACAGAGAAACTATATATATATATATATATACTATATACACTTAAAACTATATACTATACGCGAATGTTTTCTTGAGCCCTGAGCTCCCTAGTGCTGAATCGGTAGACCTCGGTTATCTTCGACATCCATATCGGCAACCTTTGAAACACAAACTATGAATAGCTTATTCATCGCTATGCGACATCTGGCGAACACTTTATGAACTAGTATTGTTGTTGTTTACACAGCAAAGCCAAACTATATAATTCATGCTAGTAACAAGATTCGCATTGAGAAATGTTATATAATGTTAAATAATGTATGTGTGACACAATGGTTGACGTAAGATAATAAATATTTAGAAAATTCAAATAGATCGATCATATTATCGATTCAATTCAGATTTAATTTCCATCCAGTTGGCAGTATATCCGGAACCGGCAGCACTCCGTCCTTACTCCTCACCCCGTAAAAATCGGGCTCAAGAAAATGTTCGCGTATAGTACACTTAAAGCAGATAGAACAACAATCGGACAAAGGATCAATGGATGGTAATATGCAAGACCGACTACAATATATCAGACCTTAATATCAAAACCAAGATGGTGGACGTCGTGGGCGCAGTAGCTGCCGACTGATGAAGGATAGGCTGGCACGCAATAGCTTCATTTCGACGATAAACCAACTCACGATTTTCGGAGATGTCGGAATTTAGTGGCGCAGGAGTTGTTTTACCTGCCAGTAAATTTACCGACACGAGGCTGACATATTAGAGCACCTTCAAATACTGCCGGACTGAGCCGGGATCAAACCCGCCAAGTTGGGGTCAGAAGGCCAGAGCTTCAACCGTCTGAGCCACTCAGCCCGGCGTCACATTAAATTACTTGCGTTGATACCACTGAAAGAGCTACACAATATCTGGTTCAATCCGCCAGAAATTACGAAAAGGTCAAGTACATATTTTGCAAACGGTGGTAGGGAATTTAACATGATAAATGTAACATCATAGGAAAAATCACTGTTGCACCTATGAAAACGCTTCGCGAACAAGTACTCATCACATATAATCAACTAGAATCACGCATATTCTGCTAGAATAGATGGACAGCCCCACAGCAAAAGAGAACAACAAGCTGATTATTTCGAAATTTCACTTAGTCAAATAACGTTTTCTCTTATATTACACTTCGCTGGATGGATGGATGGATGGATGGATGGAAATACATTATAAAACTGTTAAAATGATATTTATAACATAATTCTGAATGTTTAAAAATAATTTAAGGTGCGAAATTCCTCAGTTTATTCACTCTCATAAGAACTATGAAACCTAACGTGTTGCCTTAGTTTCGAAGTGGTGGACAATTTCTAATGTGGGTAGATGAAAATATAAAGAATAAAATTAATCAGTTTATTCAGCACTCGATGAAAATGAAGTACGCCCGAAATGATTATGCCAGCCCAATGAACAGCCCCGGTGATGTTAAGCCTTCCTTACTGGAAAATCTTAAATCATATGCTGACATAATGATATAGTAGCACTTCCAACCATGGTGGTAAACTTAGCAATGAAGCGTTCAGACACTAAAGATATAATAGGATTTTCCCCATTGAAGGACATGAGTAAAACAACTCTATTGACTCTAAACAATGATGTCTTTAACCTACATGGACGAGCTACAATTTGGTGTAGACTGCTTGATAACAGATGTCCACAGCATGAATCGGAAGGTATCGATACAATAAAACCCCTGAGTTACAAACAAAGCTAATCCCTGCAAGTCCCCCCTTTGGGTGGGGCCGGTAGAATGACACCCATGGTATCCCCTGCCTTCGTAAGAGGCGGCTAAAAGGGGCCTCAGGGGCTCTGAACTTAGGAGCGTAGGTTGGCGACTACCGGGCCCTCAGCTGAGTCCTGGCATTGCTTCCACTTACTTGTGCCAGGCTCCTCATTTTCATCTATCCTATCCGACCTCCCTTGGTCGACATTTGTTCTTTTCAGACCCCGACGGTATTACGTATGGATGCCTAGGGAGTTTTTCATTTCCATGCCCTTCGTGGCCCTTGTTTTCCTTCGGCCGATACCTTCATTTTTCGAAGTGTCGGACCCCTTCCATTCTTTCTCTGTGATTAGTGTTATATAGAGGGTGGTTGCCTAGTTAACAATAAAACAATAATCACCACCACCACCATCCCTGCAAGTCACTATTTCTTCTGTGTAACATTGTACAGATTGCTCTATCTGTGACATTATACGTTTTGTTATACACCAAGATCTAGCCAAATGTTCCCGCAGGCAAGCACAGATTCTTTCAAAATACAATTACATCTAAATCACACGACACTTTGAAGCACATAGACACTGAAGGAACATCACCATATCAATTATCACGATCTAAATGAATTGGTTTTCTTTTTCAAGGAATACGAATAGCTCCATTCTTTAGAATTAGAAAAAATAGTCTTCCCTAATCTCAGACTTACTCTCAGATGACATATCCACACTACTGTTTTGTAGAAATATTCACGACGTATGTTCCTAACCCACTTCTCTCATAATGTTTTATTCCTTAGAGAACTTAAGAATAGATGTATGAGAGGCATTGCCATAGTTCGATTTAAATCCGGTTCACACCACGATCAAAATAAACATATTCTCACATGACTGCGTATAATTACAGATTATAGTGACCACTGACCCATATAAATACACTCACACACTTATATTCTACATAGAAACTAATACCTATCGTCAACTTACATGAAATTACTCCAACTGAATAAGAAAACAAAAGCGAATAGGTTCACCATTATCTGTTGGAAAGAGATCTTGCCAACGGTATAATAAGATTTACAACCGCGAAGGCAGCAGGAACGACCCATTTTGTGCTATGTTACAGCACGGCAATATAAGCACTATTATACATTAAAAATACCATCATATAAACTTCTAACAAAACACCATACTGATAAATCGTTATAGATTACTATTTTACCAAACATAAGTTATACTTAATAATTCGATCAAAATAACACTCTTTAACTGAATGTAAACACAGATATGAACCGACCACATGTCTCAAACGCTCGCCCACGAATTCGCCATTTTCCTCCCAATCGATAGTAACATTAAGGTGTGATATATTGTAGTCGGTCTTGTAATATGACTTATAGTTTAATGACTCGGCTGTTTACATGGTGCTGCATATCAAGTCGATTATTTATAATTATGGTAAGACTGGGGGCTTCTACACATATTGCATGAAGGCAAAGTAACAAGCTGTATATAAAGAAAATGCACTCAATAGCTGTTACTAAAACAAACATAGACGAAAAGTGAAAAATGTAGAACTATGTAAAATTGCAGGCTGCCATGCACATCAGTGAGTGCCATTAGAAGAAATGAACAAAATATATGTTAATCTCTAACATCTGAAAATGCACAAGAGTGAGCAAGTACCAATGATTACATTATACCCATCAATATAATCAGTACTGTAAGAAATATTGAAAATTCAACACGAACTTCTGAATATAATGAAAGGTAACAGTTTATCACCCATTGGTTGCGAAACAAAATTGTTTTTGTTAGCCTTATTCTGACATTGGGATCATACATGTATGACCTGCCAACGTGATGCATTCGTATATTTGTATACTTTTTCACAATCAGATTTACGAACCTGATGTCATGATTTTCTGGATATTCACTTTCGAAGGCATGGTCAGTCAGTGAAAGAAAAAATTCCATACCGTATATTTCCTAAGACGTTAATTTCAGTCCTCATTGTATGGTCCTTCAATGGTGGAGATACATTACCATAGCTAAGTAATACTTTACGAACATATCTCTCTGTCAAGAGGCACACATTCACAGTATCTTTTGAGGTACAATGAGACCACCACTCTGCTTCCTGTTCAGGAGATGACTGTTCTTTGAAGTCCTCTTTCCTTCGAGAGCATAGCAGCGTACATAACATTTCACCTTCTTCAACAAACCCAGACACATATATGATGATTTCCTTCGATATTTCAGACAATGGGGGATCTGAAAAATCAGGTATTACATGAAGTTCATTTTCTGGGTCCTGTTCTTCATGACGAGTGTTACACTGTCTGAAATATCATGGTCATCTACTTGAGTTACTAATATAGTTGTGACATCCCTTGGAACACAATTTCCCGTTGCAACAACTTTTATGCTGTTGTTTATAAGGAGTTTTCTGTAAACTGCTTAACTGAACGCAAGGAGGATTGTTATTCCAACTTCATTTTGTACGAATTAGGCTAAAATCATTTCACTATCGGCAGCCCTGAAAATGGTTTTCCGTGGTTTCCCATTTTCACACCAGGCAAATGCTGGGGCTGTACCTTAATTAAGGCCACGGCCGCTTCCTTCCAACTCCTAGGCCTTTCCTATCCCATCGTCGCCATAAGACCTATCTGTGTCGGCGCGACGTAAAGCCCCTAGCAAAAAAAAATCATTTCAGCATGGTCCTGACTCATTTTGTATGTTGGGAGGTAGTCAATATCCCCTGTTGCTATCAGCTCCTCAAACATCTGGGTAAAAACTGTATCATTACAAATAAATCCAGCAAGTCCTGTTCTTATGTTGGTAACAACATTTCTTTTACCTGTAACAGGGTCAGTTATACCTAAAATATAGCTTCGCAAACTATTAAGGAATGGTCTTCAGCAGGATTCATTATTGGCTGTGAGCATTGCTTTGTTTCCCTTGGCAAAGGGGTTCTTAGAATTGGATATGTCAAATATTCTGTCAAAAGTATATCAACGCCTAGCAGTTGGACCAGAGCCCTGAAAGTCGGGAGCTTTGAGATCATGCTCTAACACAGTTAATGCATCACCAACAGAGGTACTTAGGAGCTCAGCAACTAATTTTACTTTCATTTTCTGGTTATACCACACCAAATAATAGGCTCGCAAATTATTTGCTAGAGTCAGCCCCTCATTTTCTTGCAGTGCATGCAACTTTCCGAACTACTTACAGTTTATAACCTCAGCATCATGATCCAGAAGCTGTTTCTTATCTCCTAAAAGATTTACCACTAATTTTAGCATACGGCAAGGATCGAGTACAACAAATATTTCCTGTTCTCATCTGAAGGGTCTCGAAACGAGAGCTAAGGATCGTCTGCAGAAAATGATGCTCTAAACTTTTTACAGCATTTAAATTTGCAGCTTCCCCATAGAAAGTTACTGAAATTATCCTGAGCCCTATATCATTAAGAATTTGAAGTGACCAGACCAGTAAATTACATTTTCCTTCTGATGATATTCCATCAACAAAAACATAACCTATGGGCACTTTCTATGAAGCATTTAATGCCACTACCATGAAAACAAATACTTCTTTAGCAGCAGACACATTTTCACTACTGAACTCCAATCCATAGTCAATATAACCCACAAAATTTAATCCATTCCATTCAATTTTTCCTTATCAATCAATCAATCAATCAATCAATCAATCAATCAATCAATCAATCAATCAATCAATCAATCAATCAATCAATCAATCAATCAATCAATCAATCAATCAATCAATCAATCAATCAATCAATCAATCAATCAATCGATCGATCAATCAAACAATCAATCAATCAATCAATCCTGATCTACATTTAGGACAGTCGCCCAGGTCGCAGATTCCCTATCTGTTGTTTCCCAGCCCTTTCTTAATTGATTTCCAAGAAAATGGAAATTTATTGAACATCTCCGTTGGTAAGTCGTTCCTATCCTTAAATCCTCTTCCTACAAACGAATATTTGCCCCAATTTGTCCTCTTGAATTCCAACTTTTTCTTCATATTGTGATCTTTCCTACGTTTAAAGACACCGCTCCAACTTATTCTTCTACTAATGTCATTCCACGCTATCTCTCCACTGACAGCTTGGAACATACCACTTAGTCGAGCAGCTCGCCTCCTTTCCCCCAAGTCTTTCTAGCCCAAACTTTGCAACATTTTTGTAACGCTACTCTTTTGTCGAAAATCACCGAGAACAAATCGAGCTGCTTTTCTTTGGATTATTTCTAGTTCTTGAATCACGGAATCCTGTTGAGGGTCCCATGCACTGGAACCATAGAGTACATGCTGAGATATGCACCCTTTATTTACAATCCTATCTATGTAATTACCCCAATGAAGATCTTTCCTTATATTAACACCTAGGTACTTACTGTGATCCCCAAAAGGAACATTCACCCCATCAACGCAGTAAATAGAACTGAGAGGTCTTTTCATATTTGTGAAACTCACAACCTGACTTTTAACCCCGTTTATCACCATGCCATTGCGTACTGTCCATCTCACAACATTATCGAGATCATTTTGCAGGTGCTCACAATCTCGTAACTTATTTTTCTATACAGAATAACATCATCCGCGAAAATCCTAATCTCTGATTATACTTCTTTACTCATATCATTTATATATATAAGAAAACATAAAGGTCCGATAATACTGCCTTGAGGAAATTCCCTCTTAATTATTAAAGGGTCAGATAAGGCTTCGCCTACTCTAATTCTCTGGGATCTATTTTCGGTATGTCTTTCATTTACAATATTTATACATCTAACTTACAGTGTTCATGCTGTACAAAGTAATTAAATATGTAAATTAAAGTTTATTGCACACGAATGTACAAAATATAGTTTATAATAGTGTGTATATACTAGGTTTCAATTGCTACTTGCGCGTAAAAATCACTATTTGTTTATCCTTGAGGCAATAGTACTGTACATATTACCAGCAACAAAATAAACTATAAATACATCACAACATACCAATGTATACACTGTACAGATCAATACTTTTCGCTAATGATACAAAGTGATAGTACTTGAACGTAGGCACACTTTGAAACTGGAGAACTAGGGTCATTTGTAACTTTTCGACTGAGAGGTTTCTTGGACGGTGACTATGCCCTCTCACACTTCTCAGAGTGATTTGCCGCAATATTATTGAACGTAACTTTCAAGAATATTTTCATGAGAAACAATGCAAGCTCGTCACTGCACTTTTCACATTTAACTCCCATTTTTGAGGAAGAAAGTGAAGCCACAAAATCAGAAATAATTTTTGGGATGCCACAAAATATGTCTGTGGAATTCGCAGCCTTCGATCATGGAAGGGGATCAAGCTCAAATTGGGACTTCTTCCGGCTGGAGATAAGCAGCTGTCACAATTTGTTTCCCCTTCTGCCACGCGTTCCAAAAATCCTGTTAACCATTGCTGTGGACAAGGGGCTGCCTGGACGAGGCGGTAAAGGCGTTCTCGGTTCGCCCGTAAGGACGTGGGTTCGAATCCCCGTCAGGAAGTCGTAAAAGTTAAGAAACGAGATTTCCACTTCCGGAGGTGCATACGGGCAAAGGCGGCCGTACAGCTAACCACTCTACCCCATCACGTGCCGAGGTTAACAATGGTGGAAGCCTTTACCTTCCACTCCTCCAAGGGCCTTCATGGCCTGTACGGAGGTGACTTTGCTTTGCTATTGCTGTGGTCATGATTGATAGGGTGGCCACCGATTCTGAAAATAAGAAAACAATTTATTGTTGCTGAAATTCTAACCGAAGTAGTTACTGAAATGAATTGTTTTTCATTTATATTTAATAGCCATGTCCAATATTTGAATGACATTTTCGGGAAGCTCCGGAGTGGATACCGCAGTGGAACCTCTGGGTGTTCAGCATTGCTTTACGAACTTTGTTTTGGTATCTGCAGGTTCTGAATCAGCTCGATATTGCCATGCAATAATAGTTTTGAGTGTCCACTCTCTCACATACATGCAAGATCTTACAACTACTGCACCATTGTACCCAAAGTTTCGTCTCAAGTGAGTAAAGAAAAGCTCTATGTCATACCTGGTAAAATTCCTAGTCAGTACATAACGATATCCAACAGCCTACGAATTAAATATCAGATATAGGCGACCGCGGACAAAGTAGTTAATAGTTAATTGTAGCGCCTCACGGGTTTCTCTAGAAAATCTCTGGTCCTTTTCAGAATTCCGTTGAATATCCTCTACACAGGTCAGAAATCAGTCGGAAGCCAATTTAGTCTTTCACCATCGACTTCACAAAACACAAGCTTTTCTTTATTTTTGGTGTTGATGCCATGCTTCACATCGCAGATGTCATGTAGATCAAACCACCTGCATAATTTTCCCATTAAGTTGATAGTTTCATGAAATCTTCTCTGGTTTTTGATTCTTTCTAAATAAACAATAATTAAACTCTTCACACCTGCAATTAAAATTGTTTCCGGAGAAAATACAGCCTTGGATCTGCGACATTCATCTTCTCCAGATTTGTTGGATAAATAACTTTACGAGACAGGCTCCTCTCTAGCTTGAGTAAGAGCGCCTTTTGTAGCCTGTCACTACTGTAGCTTTAAAATCTCTACTTAAATGCTGTGACCGCTAATTATTGATCAAATGGCTTGGATCAAAACTCCTTGTTTAATGAGTGTGATATTTCGTGAGCCAGTGTACCATTTGATTTACACGGACATTTGAACATTCAAATATTAACCTGGCAGTTATCAGTCATGATTTTTAAAACCCTGAGACCACTCTCTTCGACAGCTCTAATAGCATATAGCAGCAATCGTTGTAGTTGCTCCCTTGTGTGACCACAAATGAAATAACACGGCACGGGTAGTCTGCAAAATTTCGACATCCCTTGAAATACAGTAATATACATAGCAACGTGTTAGCCAGCTTGACCTCAATGCCGATTGAAAATGTTTTGCGTCACTCATCCCAAGAAGCACATCTAAGTCCATGTTGTATCGAAGAGTCGGTTTTATGGCCATCTCATAAATAATTTGAATGACATTATCGGGAAACTCCGGGTTAGATACCGCAGTGGAATCTCTGGGTGTTTCACATTGTTCTATGAACTTACGAGCTGTTTTCCAAGAGTCACACCGAATGGAAACTCGTGAAAATTTACTCCTTTATTTACAGCCGATCTTGACTTCTAATAGGCATTACTTAAATATTTATCTTCTGCTGTCAGCCTGGCTTTAACCAGAGATGGTATGCGTGTTTGCCTGTGAGAGTACCCAGTATAGGAATTTAGTGTCTTTTGATGAGGCCGATGTAAAATTCCCACCCCCCTGATGGTGATCGTGATGACAATAACGTGCACAATTTTATGGTTGTTTCAAGATATATATATATACATACATAAACCTGAATTTGCTCAATTAGCAAATTTGCTGCAATGCAACTGCCCTCGGCATCGCTACGAATTTTGGCGATCTGATTTTGTAAGCCTTGAATATGTCGCTCTTTTAGTTTGTCGTTGTCTTCTTCCAGACAGTTTACTTTATATCTTAATTTTGAACTCACCCGTCGCTGCTTCTCTATTTTGCTTGGCATTTTCTTCTGTTTCCCTCTTAACCACTTCAAAATGTTAAACTTAATTGCTAGCGGACACTGAGTGCTTGTGCTTACACGCGGCATAAAATCGGGGATCTCGAAGAAGAGAGTGAGGTCCAAGCTATATCAATTTCATTAGAAAACCTGTTCCTTTTACCTAATGGGTTTGCCGAAACTTGGCTTTCTTCGATTTGCCACCATTTCTCAGTGACCTTTGATTTTATGCTCCCTGTTTTAGAAGTGGGAAATCTTTAAACACCAACGGAACAACAGTAGGAAATAGTCTTTTCCTGGTCGTACTAATACTATAATCGGACTGTTTAAGTGCCTGATACACACGTGAGACCTATCATTAGTCATCTACAAGCAACCTTGGTTGTCACCCTGCCGAGAGATAGGCGAAACTCACTGTTTTTCAAGAGTCACACCGGATGGAAATTCGTGAAAATTTACTCC
This sequence comes from Anabrus simplex, assembly GCF_040414725.1. NCBI lineage: Eukaryota > Metazoa > Arthropoda > Insecta > Orthoptera > Tettigoniidae > Anabrus > Anabrus simplex. The sequence continues at coordinate 443,766,261 of NC_090268.1, read as the reverse complement.
TTTACTTACGGCCGATCTTGACTTGCAGAATGGTAGACAAAATCAAAACCATTTTAAGCTTGTGAAATCAATCCTACCACACTCACACAAAATATAGCTCTAATCTGAAACAAAACTACGCGGTCGCACTGTTATACGAGCAACCACATATGACTTTCTGCTCGAAATATGGGCTGGCAAAAGTGATCGTAGCTGAAGAACTGGGAACATCATTGGATCATTTTTTAAAGTAAAAGCGGCCTTGTATATTGGATAGACAACGGATAATACATGTAATAAATGCTCTTTGCCTCATTGTCTACCTACAGTACCGGTCAAAATATTTAGGACAACATAAGGGAAGGATGATAATGTCACCTAAAAATTTTGTCATCAGAGCTCTGCGATTTTATTTCTGAGCCCTTACATATAATAGAATATAATTATATTGCCTGATTTCATTGCATTTTGAGGAGTGCAGGTAATTATGAGTGTGCCCATCATGTTCTTTCCAACATGAAGCTCATTGTCTTCATACGAACTCGTTCACGTATCGCTCTACCCGCATATGCTGACTTAGTATCGGAAATGGGATTGATACATGTATGAGCGATGTTGGGATTCGTCCTCGTATCGCTTTATGAACTGGCATGGAGGAATGCCTCTTGCTCAATATAACAGGAGTATAATCGTGTGGCTATTTCTAGACGAGTGCAGCCCTGGTAAGGCAGACCCTTCGAAGAAGGTGGGCGGTATCTGCCATGTGTAGGTAATTGCGTGTTATTGTGGTGGAGGATAGTGTTATGTGTGGTGTGTGAGTTGCAGGGATGTTGGGGACAGCGCGAACACCCAGCCTCCGGGCCACTGGAATTAACCACTGAAGTTTAAAATCCCCGACCCGGCCTGGAATCGAACCCGAGACCCTCTGAACCGAAGGCCAGTACGCTGACCATTTATCCAACGAGTCGGACATAACAGAAGTAAGACAATACATTAAGAAAATGTTAATTAAATTATTTTCTGTTTGTGAAAAATAACAATACCTTTTCATCTGTATAAAAAATATTCTTGCATCCCACCTCAATAATCAAACTTATCCTGTAGAAAAATCACATGGAAGAAACAAGCGAATGTCAGCGGGGAGTTTCAGTATTTCTCCACTTGTTGCTGAAATGGACAACTCAGTTCGTACTTCATATTGTGGACTACTTCCGATAATGAGTGACTGGTGCCAAGACTTGTTTGGAAAGTCGGACTGTAGTATAGAAATGCATGTATTAATGAAGTTTTGACTGTGCTGAAAAGGAATTTCCCTGTAGCATGTTCTCAAACGCGCCATGTATTGATACAGGCACCTTGTTGGAAATAACCTTTTGAAAATCAAAGGAACACATCATTAATGGGAAATAAATTAAGTTATAGCACTTAGCGACATCGTTTTGAAGTGACTAGTGGTACTTCGGTGTGAAAAAAACTATTTTTATACAATGCTTGCTTCAAGAGACGAAAGTTTTCCTTTGCACGGATACATGGAAGTGACTTATATATCATTGTATTGGTCAAAACTGGTTCGTAGTGTCTGTTATCAATATTCATTTCCCTATGTTGCATTTATGAGGCTTCTCCTGCTGTTGATTAGTGACAGTTATGAAACCAAATTTCTTCAGTTACAGAATGTGATGTCGGCTGGCATGTGATGTAGGTGTTCCTAGCTGCAAATTGAAAAACTTGCACTGGCAGGTTTAACTGAGATGATGATGATGATGATGAGTGTCCATGTGGTGATGGTTTGAAAGTAGTGATTAAAACGTCGACTGAGATGCAAGCCTCAGTTATATGACTTAAGAATAGCCCAGGAATTCCATGCTTATTTGTCCCTTAAATAGGAGATCATAATAGGTCTGGGGTAAATCAATAAAATTTTGTGACAATAAATATTGCTATTAAAACAAAAATATGCTATATATGTACAAACCCACGGCTATTTCGTTGTACACAGTGGCATTGCGCTTGTGTCTGTTCCCCTAGCTCAGTCTGTCATTGTTTCCCGCATTCGTCTTTTGTATCTGATCTCACTTGGTCAATTCCGTTTTTTAACCCGATTGTTTTAGTCTTATACAGCGTAGGGAGTCCTGCATTTTCAAGCTTATCATGGCTCTTCCCTTTAAGTTTCCCATGCCTACAGTTTTCGATGTGTCGGACATTCTCCACTTTCCCTCTGGTTAGTGTGAGCAGAAGAGTAGAGGATGGTTACTCTTAAAACAGCAACAACCACCACCCTCACCCACCGCACCCTTGATCATTCCCATAGGTTGGGGGCAGTAGAATAACACCCACGGTAGACCGATGGCCTAGTTGTTAGGCCCTTAGAAACATCATCATCATTATCACCACCATCAACACCTGCGGTATCCCTCGCCTGTCCCAAGGACTGTCAACTTGTGAGTGTTGCTTACTTACTAGGTAAGTAACAACGTTTTCTCTAAGATTTCACTTCACTGGATAGAAAAAAAAGTACATGATGAAACTGTTAAAATGATATTGATAACATCATTTTGAATGTTTAGATATAAACTAAGGTGTGAAATCACTGAGATTTTTCACTCTTATGAGAACTATGAAACCTACTGCCTTAGTTTAAAAGTGGCGGATGGCACCCAACACAAGGAAAGTACACCCGAAATGGTTATGCTAATCCAATTAACGACCCTTGTGACGCTAAGCTTGTTTTTCTCGAAACTCTTAAAACTTACGTTGACATGTGGCCTGGCAGCACCTCACACAATTATGGTAAACGTAGTAATGAAACGTTCAAACACTAAAGAAAAGACATAACTGAAGAACATGAGTCTATTGACTTAGGTCATTGATGTTTTCAACCTGCATGGACGAGATTCAGTTTGATGGGGGTAACAGATAACAACAGCATCAAACGGTCGATGTTTTCATTATAAAAACCCTGCATTACAAAACCAGCTAATCCCTCCAAATCACTATTTATACTGTGTAAGAGATTACATTTATCAATTAAGTTATTATTTCAGAGAGATACAATTTTGTATCAGTACCACTATAATTGGCAAGACATTCTTCGAGGGCAAGCACAGATTCTACTAAAACACACTTTCATCTAAATCATTAGAGTATGGTTCCAGTGTATGGGACCCTCACCAGGATTACTTGATTCAAGAACTGGAAAAAATCCAAAGAAAAGAAGCTCGATTTGTTGTGGGTGATTTCTGACAAAAGAGTAGCGTTACAAAAATGTTGCAAAGTTTGGGCTGGGAAGAACTGGGAGAAAGGAGACGAGCTGCTCCACTACGTGGTATGTTCCGAGCTGTCAGGGGAGAAATGGCGTGGAATGACATTAGTAGACGAATAAGTTTGAGTGGTGTCTTTAAAAGTAGGAAAGGTCACAATATGAAGATAAAGTTGGAATACAAGAGGACAAATTAGGGCAAACATTCATTTATAGGAAGGGGAGTTAGGGATTGGAATAACTTACCAAGAGAGACGTTCAATAAATTTCCAATGTCATTGAAATCATTTAAGAAAAGGCTAGGAAAACAACAGATAGGGAATCTGCCACCTGGGCGACTGCCCTAAATGCAGATCAGCATTGATTGATTGATTGATTCGACACTTGAAGCACATAGACACGGACGGAACATCGCCATATCAGTTATCAACTAAACGAATTTCATTTTTCGAGGAATTCGAATATGTTCACCTTTTAGAATTAGAAAAATCTTCCCTAACATTAGACTTATTCTCAAAAATAATGTAAGCTCACTATAGTTTTCTCATCGACTTCAAAATAGTGACGATGTACATTCCTAATCTATTTCTCTCTTTATGTTTTATTCCTTAGAAAACTTCAGAATAGTTGTATGAGAGGCAATGCCGTAGTTCGACTTAAACTCGGTTCACAACACTATCAAAACAAACATATTCTCACATTTCCGTGTATAAATACAGATTCATATACATACACTCAAACACTTATATTCTGCAAAGAAACAATATTTATCGCCAGCTTTCACGAAATTGCACCGACTGCATACAAAAACAACGAACCCACGTTGCTAATATGCCCGACTACTCGATTCGCCATCTTCGAGCGATCGAGAGTATCATTAAAGTATGAGGATTAGAATCGGCCTTGGTTGGATATGGTTGGCACCATTGAGCTAAGAACGAGAGATGCTTCCGGCTAGAGGCGGCAAACTATCGATAGTAATCGCCATCGATATTTTCGAATATTATGAGCTCTACTATCGATAGTAATCGATAGTTTTCAAAACGTTGAACGAATCATATCATTATGCCCGAAAATAGAATATTTATTGAACACAAATCACAAAAAATCAGTAAAAAGCACAAGTATTTCATGCTATGTAATTTCTGAAATTCAAATCAGAATCTCTATATATTGAAACCTTGAACTTACCACTCCATCGTCGGTCGGCCACGGCTGCTACAGTAGAACAATCTAGAACTCTTAAATCATGGGTCGTTGCGGGAATAAATTCGGTCACGATCTTAACCAAACGATGGGGTTCAGAAGAGAGCCTAACTACTTGAAATGAGGAGCAAAATGTGCTTACTAACTTTTATTAAATCGGAATAGCACGACAACATTATTAATTTAATATACATTCATGAAATAAAAAATGAATTATTTATTATTGAATGTTTCAAACACAGTCACATTGCATAGCGTTGATTTATTTCTTACAATATCGAAGAGTTGCTTCGGAGAAGTTAGTACATTAGTGGACAGCGAAACTGAAAAACTGAAAAAGGGAAGACCTGAAAACCGGGCACCTATTATTCCAAACGAAAACTGAGAGTTAATCCACACGATCCGTGGAAAATCTGACTTTCAACAAGTAGAACGCCTGATTTTCTCTCAAGTAAGGTTATCCACCAGTCGAATACCCTTTACGGATACGGAACACCCGCCGAATGGACCCTTAATCGAACCAAATTGACTATCAGTTGCTTTGGATAGGTTGCGAAATATTATGGGAAAGCATGGTGTTCACTACGAGTTAACAGCATCATTCACAATTGAAATAAAATTCCACCATGCATTTGTCATTCATGACACCCTTAAGTGATAAGGTAATCCCGATGCTAAATGTGCATCACCCAAACAGCTGTTCGGAAGGAACCAACAACAACATGATCCGTGAGGATCTTACGTTATGTCGTTCTAAAGGAACAAAACTGCGAAATGCAGGAAACACTTATTCATCATGCATTTAGAAAAAATGCCAAACACTGAAGTTAATTAAAAAGTGGAAAGTCACTTGAAAAGTATTATTATTGAACCGATTTTCAGGTTAGAAATGGTTTTGTTACGCTTAATAAAATTACCAATCCACATTGAAAAATATTACAACTTTAAGGAATTCTTTCCCTTGAAAAACAATGACTACCATTACAGATCTATCTATTTATTGTCTGTCCCAACACACTACTTATAAAGTGATTACTTAATCAAATTCAACTACGAATAAAATGAAAGTACGACAAAGATTGAAAATAAAATAGTGTTACTGGCTGACGAATCGAAACCGTATTCGCAACTCAAGTTCTATACTAATACACTGAGTGTCAATATGCACACTATCAAAACGAAACGGACGTCAGAACGACAAAACAATTAAGTCCGTAAAATAAAATAACATATCGAAATCATTAAAACTCAACACGCACGGAGAATTACAGTAAAAATATTTAATCTCCATCAGGACGATATCCAACATTTGGGCAACCCTCATTCGCCGATAGCGGCCCCGTTATCTTAAGGAACACCAACAGCTGTTGGAGCTACGCACTAGTTGGCCTCATCATTACCGATCTGACCCTCTTCATAATTTATGTTTTACTGTAGGTGCTACCTCGCACTTCGCAAAAACAAAAGAAACATCTAATCTGAGACTTGAGTGTGTACAGCTGACATCCCAAACCTATCGTCGGGCTCACTTAAAATCTGTACATCCTAACACTAATCTCTAGTACATGATACCTTCCAAATTCTATCGTCGGGCGTGAACTAGGACGTCTCATCATCAGTAACTCCAAGGATAACATGTGACGTCCTAAATCTATCGTCGGGCGTCAAAAATGGGTCGTACTACGCTTCCCTTAACATATCAGGCGAACTAGCAATTTCAAACAAACTCTGACATTTCAATACTAAACCTGGTCAGACTAAACACACAACGGAACAACGTCTCTTACTATTAAACGAATGCAAGTCGAAAAATACAGTAAGTCTCTATATCGTTACAATACGTGAACTCGAAAATAAATATACGTGACGAACAATTCTCCACCTCAAACACAATCTCAGCCTGTGCAATGAAGTTTTTAGGGAAGCAATGATAATTCCCAACACACGTCTACCATTTAGTGGATGCCTTCAAAATAATAATCATCACTACCGCATTAGAAACTCTCAAATCGCCTATCGTCAATTCCAACTATTTATATCAATGACATATCCAGTGAAACGAAATTCAATACAACACCAAACATGTGTTCTAAATGCTCTTTTATCCTTGAGGTCACATTATCTTAATATTCATACGGGCTTTACGTAACAAGTCACTGGACGTTTACTACCATGATTTTAACCTTTACTAGAGTCGTTTTCACTTGGGATATTACTAGAAATCTACGTGCTTCACACAGTAGTCGTCTCAAATTTCGGATTGGTAGCGGAAAACACTACAGCCTGTCTCAATACAGCCTGTTTCCTAAATACTTCCTCGGCAAAATATAGCCTGTCTCAAACTCATTCTCCTCGCCTTATCCCAGCGGTATCACTTAAAATCCAGGCTTCATTTCATCTTCAATATTCCTATCCCTCTCATCTCCACATACATATAAATTCTTCGCTCTCAATCCTTTTTTCTTATATTTCCAAGACCCTTTTTCATAATTCAATCCTCTGGTGAAAACAACGACCACTATAAAGCACACCTCCTACTTTACTGTTATTACGACTTTCGGACCTCGAGAATCCAAGAACACACCGCGATTTTTCTCGTATCATTGATATACACGATGTCCCAAAATTTTACTTCCCATGAATAAATGTAAATCTATCGAGTTTCACTGAACTTTTCTTTGAATGCCTGCGATCCTTGTAAAAATATACTGGTTAAATGCACTTTTAACATAGAAAAATGTCTTTATCCCGCGGTAGACATTATTACTATTATTATTATTAATATTATTATTATTATTATTATTATTATTATTATCGACAAACATTTCCGAATTCAACTGATATTTGAAATTTAGATATTCGCCACGACTAATTTACACTTATAACTTTCCAAAATTCCTCGCTTTGGACAATATCTCATCGAACATTAACACCAAATTTAAACGTCTCATTTTACAGTTTCTTGACGTGAAATTTACACACTGAAATTTTCACACGCTGACCAAAAATTACAATACTTTTCGCCTGATAATTACAAATATCAACCCGACAATCATCTTGAAAAATTTGTTGGGACAGAACAATAAAATCTAACTACGACATAATACAAATATAGACAGACCTGCACAATGGAGTCATTCCCAGTATTCTGGCTACATCGTCGCCAGCTGACCTCGTGCCTTTAGCCGTACATTTGCACAAATAACATTATCATTTCCAACATCTCACTCTTGCAAACACTGCCTTTTTCACACGATATTAAATTACCACACAAATCACGCACTTTTCTCTATAATTTACACCACGAACTTCCCTCGTTCTGCAGTCAACTGCGACTGTCTGGTTCGTTCCCAAAGTTGTCTCTCTCTGTTACTCCAACAAAACAGGTGTTCAACAGATAAAGAAAGCAGAACTACTCTGAATAGCTTCCCAAACTCTCTTACCACTTTCAAACGTACATGAGGTGATATAATAAAATCTGCTGTGTATATTTTAACAAACGCCTACACTTTCATAGTTCGTCGGCAAACGTTCAGAACTTTTCAGTCACCTTCTCTTGCTAACCGAGTATGTGGACCTCAGCCATGGACATGTATTTAGTTGTTTGTAGATCAATCTGGTGCAATTTTCCACTGACGACGGGCGTAAGCTCCCGCTGCTTCAAGATCCAGATCGACACTGAAAAATATACGGTGGGGGGTTCCTTTTATAATCTCAGGAGGGACGCTATCCACACTAATAAGCTTGATTGCGTAATCTGCCAATTTTGCGTCCAATAGACCGATTTTTATGGGACTTGTACCAGAATTCCGGACAGGCTTGTAATTATTTTAGATGTTAATCTTATAATTTTACCACACTCACAACAGGGGAAATAAATTATTTCTGCCCGTGCGTTTCGCGCATTTTCTTCATCCATTGACCTTGGCACGTGGAGCTAGTTCACTGATCTGACGCTGACATGTACTTAGGCTTAACTGCATTTATGTTTTTCCCTGGGGGCTCTGTCTTCACGTCGGGTTTACGGATAATTTAACTTATTTATTTCTTTATTTACTGTATTGCCAAAATCCCTCGTTATATAGAATTCCGTGAATTTAAAGAATTATCGGGCACTCGAGGTCCGCCGAGGTGTCACGGTATTTCACGAGCTTGCTGCGGGTGAGATCTTTCCCACGCGACATCGGGGCTCTTAGGAGCGCAACATGGCTGCCCTCAAAAATAAAAGTAGCTTGTTGATACGAAATAAATATTGAGAAAAAAATATTTTTCTCACCGTAGAATTATGGGTTCATTATGAAATAAGAGTTTTGTCCGTACATTGCTCATAATTTGAAAAGAATGGTATTTCTGTATCGATCATGTACACAGTAACAAGAAAATGCGGTTTTCACTTTTCCGTAATTTCTGTCTGTCTGTCTGTCTGTCTGTCTGTCTGCCTGTATGCATGTATGTATCTACACGCATCATGAGAAAAAGGCTAAAGAGAATTTAATAAAAATCGGTATCTAAAGTCGGGGAGTGAGCCGCTACAATCTAGGCTATAAATCATTTTATTCACGCTGAGTGAAATGGTAGTTTAGGGGAAGGCCTAAAATTATTTCTCAAATATTTATATTATCACTGGTCATATCGATAAATACTACATAACTTAAGTTATATAGAATTAAATTTCCGATCATTTACGTCTTCTGTATTTTTACCGTACCAGCTGTGATAATCCAGATATTCATGAATTTGGATTTTTGTTGCTAAGTCGATATAAAAGCAGAGCCCCGAGAAAATGGGTAAACATAATTTAATGAAAATCGGTATATAGAGTCAGGGAATAAGAAACTACAGTTGCAGCTATAAACAATGTTATTCACCCTGGGTGAAATGGTAGTTTAGGGGAAGGCACCTAAAATTTAATTTGTAAATACTGTACCCATACTGGGTAATTTAGGGCAACAATTATATAATTCGGTTTCACAGATGTATAGATGGAATTGTTGGATGAGAACCTCCAGAAGTCACTTACCAGGCTTGAAGTCTCGTCCTCCGTACATTCATTGCGTCACCGGCTGAACTCATAAAGCATACGGGCAATGGAATTTTCGAAATAGAAAATAGCCACTGCCTGAAATATAACGAAAGTAGGATTCTCTATAATGTGAGAGGAATACACTAATATTATTAAATGAGAAGAATCTTCGTTGAAATATTATTTGCTAAATATTTTATTATACTGATAAAATCATAAGAGATGGTGCCATACTACAACACATAAACAAGAAACAATCGAGAATAACGCAAAAATTATCTATATAGTATGCCTTACTGTCCCTGTATTTTATTCATTGTTGTAGTTGGTCCTCGGCATACTCGGCATACCTGAAATCATTTGATTAATACACACTGATATGTGGATTTATTTATCTATAACAGTGATGCTAAATGGCATTCATCCTGTTCATTAATTAATTTATCATAAATTATCATTAATCATGTCTTTAATTAATTATTAGTCATGATTTGGAAAGTACATCTACTTTACACACGAGATTGCATCGCCGCATATCAAACACATGGTCTGTTTGACCATGACAATTATATATTACACTGAACACAAACGTGTATCCTGGGTTTACCTAAAAAATATATTCAAAGAAAAATCAGCCAACGCTGGAATCGAACCCATCACCATAGAAAACTTTGGGAAATAATAAAACACACAAACATATTACATAGACAAAATATCAAACATATATCACACAATACATCTCGAAGATTATGTCTTAACCAAGCCATAGTATCAGGTTAAATTCTTCGTTCCAACATGAGTCGAACTCAGGTACTCCAGTTTCCAAGGTAAAAAATTTAAAATTCCAACCACGAGCTAATTTAATGCATAAACATGGGAAGGGATCTATCCTTCGCAAAATTAGAAAATTATCCGCGTTACTCATAACGTATCATTAGTTCACTTCATTAGAATAGAAGGATCCAGCAGGTAAACATAAAGCTTGTTGGGGACAACAGAATCTTCCTCAGATCCTACAAGTCCTCACGTAGTAAAACTGTCAATCATGACAACAGCTGCTTGTCAGCTCCGTGGCTACAAAAACACATTGAACTCGTCATTTCCTTCATCCTTTCTTTCTTTCTTTCTTTCTTTTATATATCATCTCGGCTTGTTCTCAAGTACGCATTCATTTGAGAGCCATTACTTCTTATTACTCATATATGGCTATATATTCAGCCTAATTCAATATATCACAACAGCCATAATTATTATAATCTTTTATCATTCCAACGTCCCAAAAATTCCCAAGCCTTACCCTCCATATCATACCACTGCATCTCAAATCCCTTATATTAATTTAGAGAGAAGACTCCATTCTTACAGGTTATTTAATTCTCTCGCATATCTATATAATTCACACAATACCTCGGTTTGGGACATCTTCAATGATCATCTATTATCATACGGTATTTGTAAATACAGCCTCCTCTGTGGTGTAGTGGTTAGCGAGATTAGCTGCCACCCCCGGAGGTCCGGGTTCGATTCCTGGCTCTGCCACGAAATTTGAAAAGTGGTACTAGGGCTGGAACGGGGTCCACTCAGCCTCGGGAGGTCAACTGAGTAGAGGTGGGTTCGATTTCCACCTCAGCCATCCTCGAAGTGGTTTTCCGTTGTTTCCCCACTTCTCCTCCAAGCGAATGCTGGGATGGTACCTAACTTAAGGCCACGGCCGCTTCCTTCCCTCATCCTTGCCTATCCCTTCCAATCTTCCCATCTCCCTACTAGGCCCCTGTTCACCATAGCAGGTGAGGCCGCCTGGGCGAGGTACTGGTCATACTCCCCAGTTGTATCCCCCGACCAAGAGTCTGAGGCTCCAGGACACTGCCCTTGAGGCAGTAGAGGTGGGATCCCTCGCTGAGTCCGAGGGAAAAACCGAACCTGGAGGGTAAACAGATGATGATGATGATGATGATTTATAAATACTTGAATCACCTTTAAGCAAACATATAGTTTATCTTCAAACTACTATGAAAATCTTTACCAGATAGTAACATTACGAAGAAGTTATAAGTTTAGCTAAAGCGCTATTCTTCTTAAAATATGTGCTTCATATACACTAAGAATTTATGGGATCTATATAATAATTCATGCAAATAAACCTGCTAAATATCAATGATTATTCTTAAATCACTTCAAAACCCTAATTAAATTAATAAATAATCTTTTCCCAGTCACACGCGTATAGTGTTCCCTACATTTAATATTGTTATTAATTATAACATTCTAATATTTACAAAAATAAAAATTGCTACTGGCATGCAAATCTCGTGGTTTAATATATTCAAATTAGTTGTACTTATCAAACGCTGGGTATGGTTTGCCGTCATCTCGAGGTACACCTTAGGTTTTTACTCTATCATGATGAGTAGTCTTCTTTCTAATAGTCCTGGGTTCCTCTTCATCCTACCACAATCGATGTCTCGAACTGTGGCCTTCTTAGTTGAGTCTCTGGTCGTTCCCTGTAGAAATGACTGCAGGCACTTAGGCGCGATTATTGTAGGCTCCAGATCTCGGGGTTCGATGACCACTCACAAACATACAGGCAAAAATGTGAAATCAGTTATTAAACACCGTTTGTGTACTTTCAAGGCATCTACTGTTAATAAGATCCACTAATAACTGTAAATAGATTAATGCAAATAGTGGCAAGTTTGTAGAAATCACTGTTCATTTCCTCATTAATCACACAATCTATCACCACGAGTGTCCATGGAGTATGCAAACGCTAATTTTATCAGGAATAGTTCTTTAATTGTTACTAAACGTCGCTCACTCTTAAAATGCTTTGGATCAGTTATTATTAATTACTGAACGTAATTAGATGTCTCACTACCTCTAAACAACCTGACGCGTTTGCCCTTTCACTGATGATTGCATCATGAGCAGCAACTGACTGTCGTTGTTATTTAAAATATGAAATGTTGAGATAAGACTTCTATTCATCAATACTGTACATTATCTTGTACCACACGGCTTATTTCGCGATATTTTACATCGCAATGATGTTCTTTTCTTCTATGACACAACACTTCATACATTGATATCCAAGTTCACTCCTAACGTGTGATTACTACGGCTACACCAATGACAATGAGATACTGTATCTAGGTCCTGGCTCTACTTATAGCCTCCGGACAAAATGATCAGGGGGGAGGTTTAATCATGCTCCTGCTCAAAATGAAGGTCCGGTAATCGGAATCTTTCAGCGATGTGAAAACAATCAAGTTATAACTCGTGACTCCTGCTTTATACTGATCACATATCAAACCAAAGCGATCTGTTGGTCATTCACAATCTCAAAAGCGTCCTTTTAGAAAATCACGCGTCATGGTTTATCACGCAAGACCTCCCACTTTTCTTTCACACGTTGTCAGATTTCAGCAGTCATCTTTAATCTGCGTACTACTGTTTGACAGGCGTCATTACCGATCCCCTATTAAAGTATTGCATTTATATGCATCAACAATCAACATTAAATACATCGGTTCGAATGAGACCTGACTCAAAATATAAAAAAATTATCTTAGATGAAGGTGTTCTTCTTCTTCCTCTTTTTAGTAAATAATGGTGAAGTGGCACCAATGAATGCGGTGTTGAATTAGTAAAGGACATTTATTTCTCAAGAGTTAACACACCTTAATTCAGCTCACTCTCCGACAACCTACATTTCCACGCGTAGCTTCATCTCTCCTTCTCGCTCACTCGAAAAGAGAGCGCGATTTCGAGGTTCAGCGGTAATGCGCTATCCTTTTCTCGTTACAGCGCAGAAGACTGCTCCCTTCGGGCTGGGGTATCGCAAATCACATCCCGGTTCGGCATGTAGACTGCTAATTACTACATTATATGTCACAGAATGTTGCGGTAAACGGCATATATAATTGACCAAACCTCCTAATATGCCTATGGCATGGTGATGAATGGTCACAATACCTATTTTCTTGGTGCTATGGAAAAGTACTACATAACAAAAGTTATAGAGAATACAATTTCCGATCATTTATGTTTTATTCAGTTTTACCGTACCGACTATGATAAGAGTGGTATTTCAGAACCGGAGGACAATTAATAATGCGAAGGCCTACAATATCGAAATCGCGTGACATTGATCAACAATAATATTACACTGGCCGATGTTTGTTTTAATGTTCTTATGCTGACATTCAACTCCGACAGATGGTATTACTGCTGCGTGGTGGTGGTGGTGGTGATTATTGTTTTAAGAGGAAGTACAACTAGGCAACCATCCTCTGTATAACACTAATCAGAGGGAAAATATGGAAGGGATCCGACACTTCGAAAATGAAGTTATCGGCCAAAGGAAGACAGGGGCCACGAAGGGCGTGAAAATTAAAGACTCCCTAGCCCTCGCAAACCTAATAGCGTCGTTGTCGGAAAAGAACAAGAGTTGACCAACGGAGGTCGGAGAGGATAGTTGAAAGTGAGGAGCCTGGCACAAGTAAGTGAAAGAAATGCCACGACTCAGCTGAGGGCCCCGTGGTCACCAACCCACGCTCCGAAGTGCAGAGCCCCTGAGGTCGCTTTTAGTCGCCTCGTACGGCAGGCAAGGGATACCGTGGGTGTTATTCTACAGCCCCCATCCACAGGGGGTTTACTGCTGCGTACCGACTATAACAGCCTAACTGAATACTGGCGGGAAACAGCTGAGCAGTTAGATAACTTTCTTCTTTAGCATGCTATTCTTCTGGTTCATACATTTTCTGATACTGCTGGTACGTAACACACTGGTTCATCATAGTATTGCGGTATAATTATTTCGTGTGGCTATTTCTAGCCGAATGCAGCCCTTGTAAGGCAGACCCTCCGATGAGGGTGGGTGGCATCTGCCATGTGTAAGTAACTGCGTGTTAATGTGGTGAAGGTTTGTATTATGTGTGGTGTGTGAGTTGCAGGGATGTTGGAGACGGCACAAACACCCAGCCCCTGGGCCACTGGAATTAACCACTGAAGGTTAAAATCCCCGATCCGGCCGGGAATTGAACCCAGGACCCTCTGAACCGAAGGCCAGTACGCTGACCATTCAGCTAACAAGTCGGACAGTATTCCAGTTATTCGATACCTACTCTGTCGCGCTGTTTTGAATGAGCAATGTGCGCACTTAAGTCAGAGGCTCAGTTAGTAGTAGTAGTAGTACTATAGTAGTAGTAGTAGTAGTAAAAATGAAATGGCGTATGGATTTTAGTGCCGGGAGTGTCCGAGGACAAGTTCGGCTCGCCAGGTGCAGGTCTTTTGATTTGACTCCCGTAGATGACTTACGCGTGGTGATGAGGATGAAATGACGATGAAGACGACACATACACCCAGCCTCCATGCCAGCGAAATTAACCAATTAAGGTTAAATTTTCCGACCCTGCCGCGAATCTAACCCGGGACTGCTGTAACCAAAGGCCAGCACGCTAACCATTTAGCCATGGAGCCGGAGAGTAGTAGTAGTAGTATGAAGTGGTCTAGACTTACAATTTAGGTCTATTCCAAATTATAGTACCACAATTCACTAAATAACTCAAAATTCAACCCTAAAAAGAGCAGTTTCTTTAGAAAAGCATCGTCCTCTTCACTTTTTTAAAATTTACATTCATTTTATTCCAAATTAGCAGCGACGATGTGGTTTCTTCTCTGGCTTGGGGGAAAAATTGCCTCCACGTCAGATAGTTCTTTCCCCCGCCAGTGTAGTGAATTGAGATTTTCCGACTCATCGGGGACTCCCAGGAAACAAATAAGTAAACGGGTATACTTTTTGCCCTGGGAATATCCACTATTCGGACCCCCACCCCCCGCCGAAAAAAGGACGAAGATTGTTTACGGATCACGAATGTCTGCGTCTTGGTCATTCCAGTTCTGTAGCTTTGGACTGTTAGTTCGGCAGCGTAGTACTGTTCGTTAAAAGTGAGAAAATTTGTGGTTCTTCATTTGATCGAGTAATTAAAAAATCAAATCAAAATCTCTTTATTTGCAAATGAGGTGCCTACCTCGGTGGCAAATTGTACACTAAAATACATTATTGTCAAGCATTAAATATTAAATTAACAAGAGAACAAAATTTTCCTATAATACAATATTATACAATTTACGCTAACAATTTTTTCTATTAAACACACAGCTCATCCTTAGTAAATTTATATTGTTTACAAAATTCTACTAATAATATCTCCTGTACTACTTACAAATATAGTCAACTGATATACTTTATGTGGAATTACTTCAAATGATACTGTACAACTGGTATAAGATTAAAATTTACATTGCATTTATTTACTTTTTCCTTTTTTCCTTTACCCATTCTGGAACCTAAGTAGCATAACGACCTGCTGCGTCTTAACCAGAGCCCCTTTTGACACCACTTTTCAGAGTTCCTAAAGGGCCTTCACAGCTACCGTAGCGGTCCCAGGGCCCTCGAAGTCCCCACTGTACTTCACCCCTACAGGCAGTCCCCTACTTTGGCTGTCCAAACTCCTTAGACTAGGGGATGGAATTAATTTATTCACACACATTTTTTATTTACATTAACCTGCACTGGTCGAATGCCCTCTAACATTTCATTTATTTTCTCTGTTGCTGTTTATTCTCTTCTTGAATATCTGTACAGATTTTGGAAAAGGATCAAACACTACCCCTGGTAAACTGTTCCACTCCTTCGCACCCTTCCCAATGAATGAAAATTTACCCCAATCGCTTCTACTAAAATTTCTTCTAATTTTACATTTGTGGTCAGTCCTGCCGATATAATTATTTTCCAACTGAAGCCTCTCACGGATATCTCCCCATGCAGCTTCTCCTGTATAGGATCTATATAACCCTATAAGTCTAGTTTTCTCCCTTCTCTTACTTAAAGTTTCCCACCCTAGTTCCTTTAACATTTCTGATACACTACTCTTCCTCCTGAAATCCCCTGTTACAAACCTTGCTGCTTTCCTCTGCACACTGTCTATTTCTTTTATTAGGTATTCTTGGTGAGGATCCCAAACACTGTTTGCATATTCCAATAATGGACGAACCATACTTAGGTAACTTTTCTCTTTTAATTCTTTGTTGCATCCTTTAAGTAGCCTCATTATAACATGTAATGATCTGTATGCTTTCCCAACAATGTCATCCACATGACCCTTCCAGTGCAAATTTCTTTCAAATTTTACACCTAAGTATTTGCATTTGCCATCTTTTGGGATAACTATCCCATCCAAAGTATATTCGAATTCAGTTTTAAAACTCCTGTTTGTAAATGATGTAACAGTTGATTTGCCTCCATTAACCTTCATATTATTCTCTTCAACACGTTGTTGGATACTCTCAAGGTCCCTTTGTAACTCTGAACAATCCTCAACGGTATTTATTTCCCTATCAACAATTATGTCATCTGCATACAACCTTATTTTTGATGTTATATCCTTTCCTAAATCATTTACGTATATTAAGAAAAGTAACGGACCGATTATACTACCCTGTGCAATTCCCTTCCAAACTTTCTCTTCCTGCGATACGTTATTTCCTACTTTGACTTTCTGAACCCTTGAATTTAGAAATGTTTTCACCCAATGTGTAACCCTTACGTCCAGTCCTATTCCCTCCAATTTCTTTAATAATATTCCATGTGCCACTCTATCAAAGGCTTTGGAAAGATCTATGGCTATGCAATCTAACTGGCCTCCTGAATTCAATTGATCTGATATGTCCTGCTGAAATCCCACCAGTTGTGCCTCACAAGAAAATTTCTTTCTAAATCCATACTGGCTCCTCATGAAACAATTTTTATCACCACATATCCCTCTGATGTACTTTGATATTAAACTATCCAGTATTTTACAAACTATACTGGTCAGGCTGATTGGTCTGTAGTTTTCTGGTTTCCTTTTATCACCCTTTCCTTTATAAATTGGTATTATTAGAGATTACTTCCATTCCTTTGGTATTACGCTATTATTTATGACATAGTCAAAGAGAAATTTTAAATAAGGCACTATGTACCACCCCATTGTCTTTAACACCTCCCCAGTAATTTGATAACTTCCTGCTGCTTTTCCTTGCTGAAGCAATTGGATTTCTCCGAAAATATCTTCATTTGTGAATGAGAAGCTTCTTGTTTCCCTCTGTGTCTCTCCTTCTGTATCTTCTGTTTCGGTTTCCAACTCCTGACAATCATCTACTGAATATCTGAATTCCTTACTAAAGAGGTTTGCTTTCTCAGTATCTGTTAAATAGTGTTCACTCGCTTCTCCCACCATTGTAGGAATTTGGATTCCTTTCCCTTTTTGATTCCTGATATATGAATACAGCCTTTTCCATTTCCCTTTGTGGTTATTACGCTCTTGAAGAATGCCATTCATATAATTATCTTTTGCTTCCTTTTTCACTCTATTCAGTTCCCTCATTAGCTGTTTTCTAGTTTCTTTATTCTCCCTACCTCCTTTAATTTTCCTGTTTACTATTCTACATTTTCTTTTTAATTTTCTCATTTCCCTTGTATAATAAACAGGGTCTGAGGTCATTTTACCCTTCTTAACAGGTACAAATCTCTTCTCTCCTTCCCAAATGATTCCTTTGAATTTAGCCCAAAGTGTATCCACATTACTCCCTTCACTTATCCAGCAACTGAATTGTGATTTAAGGTAAGTCCCAAATTCATCAACTTTAGTTTTTCTGTACAATTTCTTGTCTTGTGTGACCCTCTTATTCAGCCTTTTTGGTACCAGTCCTACATCCATTATTACAGCCTTATGGTCACCTATTCCTTCAATTACCTCAGTTTTATCAACAATTTCCCATGGTTTAATCAAGAATACATCTAGTAAGTTATTGAGACGAGTTGGTTCTTGTACTACTTGTGTTAATCCTCCCTCCCAGATTTACTTATTTGCCAGTTTCTGTTCATGGGCTTCACTTGTAGCTCCATTCCATTCAACTTCAGGCAAGTTTAGATCTCCCCCAATTATTACCACATCATTATTATTGTTTTTATGAGTATAATCTATTATTTTCTCAAATATTTCCACGTCCCTTTCCTCTCTTCCTGGCCTGTATGTACCTATAATTCCCACCTCCATCATATTATCACAAATTAATTTTATCCCTAATATTTCATCCCTTTCATCGGTAAACCATTCATGTGAACAATAAGTTTCCTTCACCAGAATAAACACCCCCCTCCCTTTTTATCTCCTCGGTCTCTACGATAGACTGTGTACCCTTCTGGAAATACTTCTCTGTTACCCACCCCTTCTCTCAACCACGATTCCACTCCTATCACCACATCAGTCTCATAAGATTCCATCAATGTACCGAATTTTAATTGTTTATTTACTACACTCTGACAGTTTACCAAGAGCAATCTCAGACCCCCTTCCTCCCTAAAACTTGACTGTTGCAATTGGTTAAATTGAAATTCGTTACTTTCCTGAGTTTCATTTTCTAGTTGGCTGAGCCATCTTGGAGTACAGCTGGCTCTTTCTACTAGTTTTCCTGGTCAGTATTATAACTCAAGGGAGTTGCCTCTTTTACAGTACATATCTTAAGATTAATAAAATCTAGAACAATATTTGCTATCTTTTGTTTACCTGAATTGTTTAGATGAAGGCCATGCTTTGTGTAACAGTGTCTCTCGAAACTGCTGCTATCAATTACCTGTGTATTACGAAAATGTTTACAAATTTTAACCATATCTGTATTAACTTTGTCCACTTCAATGTTCACACACGAGTCTCTAATCAAATCATGCCTGTGGGGCACGTTCACTACAAAGATGTTAGTGTGAGTCAGCTTACCTAGTGTACATTTAAGTTCAGAAATGACATTCTTAGCGTCGTTGTGAGCTACGTCGTTCGTCCCGCCGATGATCACTACTGCATCACGACTTCCGAGATTTCTTGCCGCCTGCTCCGTGTTTTCCAATACCTTCGTCATTGGGGCCCCAGGATAGATGACAGCCGATGCTGCAACATCTTATTGTTCATTTTCTCCGCAATTCCCCTCGCCTGGCTATCACCAAATATGAGAATGTTCGACACTTTCGCCGGTGCACTGTGTGGGATTTTAGGCCTAACTTTGCCGCTTCTCGTAACGGGTCTTGCGCTATACGTCTGACTGCTTCCCGTGCGGATACCTTGCGTATCGCTTACTTCCCTCAGGGCTGAAAATCTATTTTTAGTGTCAATTACAAAGTTGTCCTTATTTAACTGTACTCTTTTCCTCCTCGAATCTGAAGCATCTTGACACCACGCGCTAGAATTCACGGAGCCACCCGTGTTCTGAGTGTTTACTGGTACTGGTACTTTCGATTTCAGTAAACGTACCTTCTCCTTTAACACCTCATTCTCCGCTTTTCATACTTGTAAATCCTGTTGCAATAAAGAGAGAATTACAAGTACATTATCATTACCTTCATCCTCCAAGGAATGAGACGCCAGCGATTCGTTGACCGTTGTAGACCTAGGTTTGTTACCGCTATTCAAATTGCTCTCGCCACAGCTAACACAGGTCCAAGTATCTTCATTTTTAGCAAAACCAGCACTCGTGCCATTCCTACTGACGTCATTGTAATGACCCATGTCCATTTCAGTTGAGAAAATCACTAAGAGAGTCTTTCTGAGAATCTACAGTATAAAGGCAGGCGGAGAGTGAGTATTTGCCATTATAATGAAAACTCCCCAACCTGATTGTGACTGACGGTAGGCAAGCTGGCCTGCCATTACAATGAAAATTCTCTAACCCAGTCTTCATATGAGAAAAGACGTTAGTGACTTCCCCGTCGTATTTCTGGGGCAACGTTAAGAGCTATCCAACTTAATACAATCTTGCTCACAACGTTTACACAACCTAACCTAGAATTCTGTATACAATTTAGAATTCCGTAGCGAAGCACGGGTACATCAGCTAGTCATTCATAAAGCTCTTCAGTGCCATGTCCGAGACATGTTGCGATGCCCGACATTTTCTCGGCTATTGTAATATCTTTGGAAAAATATTTTACAGCATTCTCATTAGACGGCAGGAGAGTTTTCAGTTGTTTTCATCTTTGATCTAAAATGTGCCTTATCTTCTCTCGCCTACATACAGTCTCTGACAACATATAAATGTCATGTTTGTCCTCAGGGAGTAAAGAATACAGGGAGATGCATTGGAGCTCTGAGAGTGACAGTGGTCTACATAGGGGGCGTGGTCGTAAATAGGCGCGAGAACGCATGCTGTTTCTTGATAGTCAATCTATCATTGCCGTGAATACGGTGAACGCAAATTGTAATTGCGAGAGTTGTCAGATGCAAACACTGTACGACACGCTAAAACGTAAAAGAGATAGGCCTCCTAATATTTTGTTGATGTTTTAGCTCTTACAATGTCGTATTGTGCATACGGTCGCGCGAATCGGAAATTCAAAAATATTCCTGGAATAACATTTCACAGGTAAGATTCTAAGTATGGCTTGTAATATGTAGTACAGTATATTATAGTACCTCCATTGTTATTGTGCTAGTATTATGGATCTCTGAAGCACCGTCCACTTTTCGTAAGAATTTTTAGGTTAGACTTGTTGTTCATCGTTAATTTTTCCTGAGCTTTCCTGTTCATGAAGAAAGGAGAGCAGAGTGAATTAAGGCCATTACAATGGAAACTGGGTACTCTCTCCTTACACCAGAATATGTTCAGCACATTTCAAACCGGAATTGTTTGATCGGTCCATGAATAAACTTGTTTTGAAGGAGAATGCAGTACCTACTATTGCTGAAGCATTCCCTTCTTACCTACACTCAAGGCCTAGGGAGTTTTTCTTGTTCACGCCATTCGTGGCCCTTGTCTTTCTTTCGCCGATACCTTCATTTTTCTAAACGTCGGATCCCTTCCATTTTTCCTCCTAATTACTGTTAATAGAGGATGGTTGCCTAGTTGTATTCCCTCTTAAAACAATAATCACCACCACGTGTCGTACAAGGCGATTAAGGGCCCAAGGGTCTCTTCACTTCGGAGTGTGGGTTGGCGTCCAAGGGGCCCTTAGCTGAGTCCTGTATTGTTTCCACTTCTTTCAGAGGATGGTTTCACTTCCTATTAAAACAATAATCAACACCACCACCACTCCAAAATATGTAGTAAGTAATGTTGCTAAGCCCAGTTTGGTGATCTATTGCGCATTCCCGTAAAGCATTCAGATTGCGGTATGCCGATCTTAATAGCCTACTCCTTATCTTTACTGATATCTGGTGAAGATTTGCATTTCCTGTTTTTAATAACTCGGTTTATAGTACCGATAGTCAACTAGTGAGAGGCTGCGGGTCACGGGAAACGCTCCCCTAGGGCTTAGTAAAAAAGCATTAATTGGTCTGTTTGCCAGAAAATGTTGTTATAGTTAATCGCCGTGTTATTTTGAAAACGATCGTACTTAATTGAGCGATTCGAAGTTTCCCTACCCCCGAGAAAATGTCTTAGTTTGTATACACCCACAACGTAAGAATTGCCAAGGGGGGCGTGGCCGTTGGCTTCAACCGACAGAGAGTAGTGTAATGGGCAGCTCCCTGTATTCTTTACTCCCTGTTTGTGCCGTATTAGCACCAACTCAACTAAGGTTAGGTTGGATGGAGAATCCAACCTTCCAAAATGCAAAATAGTATTTCTGCCGGCACTGAAGTGGCAGGTACACAGAGATACTTAAATGCACACCTATGAATCGGAACAAACTCCTCACCAGTTAACTGCAAACAGCTGCACAATTTCTGTTGGCGCGAAAAATAAGCCAGTGAGGAAAAAAAAAAAACAACAAAAAAACAAACAAAAAAGCTATCGTTGACTATCGATAATAGGCAACTGACTATCGATGTATGATGATAGTGGTCGCTATCGATAGTTTTCCGCCTCTACTTCCGGCAATGGCGGAGAGTGAACTGCGTGGCAGACAATGCATTCTACTAGCATCCGTGTCTACAGTAGTCTAGAATATTGTGGAGTCACAATAATTCACATTTTATTTCAGTGTATCATATCGTGTGTATGCCTTTGCTGGCAGGACTTAGTGTTTACAGTGCACTATGTCTTCTGGTATAGGCTAGAGCAATTTTGTTACATTCATAGATCTGTCTCTGTCTTATCCTTCTGTCTTATGAAAGTGACTGAGGTAAGAGCGATGCTAATAATGCCAATCATTATGCAGCCAGTCCCTGCTATTAATGGTGTGAAAATGTTGCTCATAGGGTCGGTTGGTGTATGCATTTCAGTGGGCTTGGCAGACTGATATGTAATAGCAACTCTGGCTCGGTAACGAAAGTAACGAGAAACTACCTCACTCCTCATTTCCCTTCAGTGATGCCTAGGCCATCTATGACAGCTGATGGCAGAGCTGTTGAGGATCCCACCAGCGGCATCGCTGACGGACTGAACATACATACATATAGTGTGTAATATATGTTTGTTGTAACTAAGGTGTTCAAACAAGTTCAATGCAGCATTGTAATCAACTGTCGGGGTGATCTTTTCCAGCTCTCGTCCATTAATCCAGTAAAAGACATCATATTTTGGTCATCACCGGACTAGGATTCTTAATTCTCGATGTGTTATTTTGTTCAGTACGGAAGCAAACTCGCTTTTCATCCGCCCTTCGTGGCCCTTGTCTTTCTTTGGCCGATATCTTCATTTTTCGAAGTGTCGGATCCTTTCCGGTTTTTATCTCTCAGATTGGTCTTTAAGGAGGACAGTTGCCTGGTTGTACTTCCTCTAAAACGATTATCATCACCATCACCTCAGCTGAGTCCTGGCATTACTTCTACTGACTTGTGTCAGGCTCCCCACTTTCATCTATCCTATCCGACTACTCATGGTCAACTGTTGTTCTTTTCCGACGTCGACGGTATTACAGCATTCGAGGTCCAGTGACTCACTAATTTTCATGTCTTTCGTGGCGCTTGTCTTTCTTTAACCGATACCTTCATTTTTCGAAGTGTCGGATACTTGCCACAGGGGTTCTTAAATTTGGGGCGTCGATTTGTGACCGCGGGGCCCTTAGCAGTCCTGGCATTGCTTCCACTTACTGGTGCCAGGCTCTTCGCTTTCACCTATTCTATCGAACCTCCCTTGGTCAACTCTTGTTCTTTTCCGACCCCGACGGTATTAGAGCACTCCAGTCCTGGGGAGTCTTTCATTCTTACGCTTTTCGTGGTCATTGCCTTTCCTTGGCCGATACCTTCATTTTTCGAAGTGTCGGATCCCTTCCATTTTTCCCTCTGATTTATGTCATGTAGAGGATGGTTGCCCAGTTGTACTTCCTCTTAAAGCAATAATCACCACCACCACCACCACCACCACCTGTGAAGAACTTGAAAAATGGGAAGAACAAGAAATATTTGTTCATGGGCTTTAGCGGTTCCATGCAGCAGCATATTCAGCATCACTCTGGAATATACCGAATGTGATTGTTTAAAAGAAGAACCTGGACTGCATGACAATAATATTCTAGACAATAATATTCTGCCTGTAACAACTTATTGTACTCAACTAGTGTATTCAAAGTAATTTTAGCCTATGTTGAATTCCTTCAGGTAGATATTAATTTTGTACCCGCAGGTAATGTAAAGTTGAAGTGTTTGAAAGTCTAATTTTGTAAGTTATATATTTCAGGTATTAAAATGTATGTGAAGTAATGACGATAAATGTACTCTACAGTAAACACATCAAAACATATGAATACTGAATTTTCACGACCGCATTGTAACCTATTAGGCCGTGTTACGTACATTTAGTTCGTGTTGAAGAGATGTTAAGTACAGAACAAAAATGGCCAACCAGACACCAGTGGGATCCGAACCCACAACCTCCCGATTTCGCGTCGGAATTGTATTTTATTGAATTATTTAGAAGGTATCAGATTTTCTCTTCTGATGAAAAATTTTCATTAATGGGCATGACACGTTTTGATTGGTTGTTCCTCTGCATGATCATTGTTGATGTCTTGGAGACGATAGTGAACGACATGGTTCCTTATAATTTTGGTAGTACAACTCCGGCGAATTTGGGACTTGATCAAGCTCCGCCTGTCGTAGTGGGAGAGCGGATCATTCCGGATGGTAACGGTAGGAGGCTTTCTCGACATTGTGGGAATGGAGTAGTGGTATGTCCTCAAATGAGGAGTACCTGATGGATGTTGGAAGTGGTTAGTTTCTATCAGTAGTTGAAGTTCGCTTGAATGTTTTCTTGGGAGGAAAGAATTGAAACCTGTCTTCATCTTTAGATGGGATATGTCGCTTGACTTAGGAGTGAGGATTTGTTCGGCATTATTAGCATTGTAAGTTTAAATTTCTGGTTATGTTCATAATATGAAGGCATCTTCTAAGAAGGTTCTGCCTCTGTGGGTGGGGGCGGTAGAGTAGCACCCCTGGTATCCCCTGCGTGTCGTAAGAGGTGACTAAAAGGAGCCCTCGAACTCTCAACTTGAGAGCGTGGGTTGTCGACCACGGGGTCCTGATCAAAGTATTGGAATTGCTTCCACTTGCTTGTGCTAGGCTCCTCGCTTTCAGCTATACTATCGACCTTCCTTTGTCAACTCTATTCCTTTTCCGACCACGATGGCATTAGCTTGCGAGACCTAGGGAGTTTTTCCTTTTCACGCCCTTCGTGGCCGTTGCCTTTCCTTGGCCGATACCTTCATTTTTCGAAGTGTCGTATCCCCTCCATTTTTTCTCTCTTATTAGTGTTATATAGCAAATTGATGCCCAGTTTTAGTTCCTCTTAAACCAGCAATCACCAGCAACACTACCACCACCATCACCTCAGCGATAATCACTTCAGAACTTTGTAGCATATGACTAGTTACTTAGAGGGGATGCAACTATACAGTGATATTTAGGGGAAACTGCTAAGACATTTCATTTGCGTGATATTTTCAAGGTGTCTTTATGTTTTTAAACCGTCTTTGTATGGAATATTTTCATACACCAATTTTATGTTTTCTGAGTTAAATTAAATCATAAAATTTTGATGCTATCATGACCAGTTAGCATCCTTTCTCACAATGTTCATTTCAAATTACAAAATTACAATTGAGAAGTCTTATAGAGACCAGACTGAGCACTAAGAGATAGATTACTGCAAAATGGCAGTCATCTATTTTAGTTTGTCGTACCCTTATTGCGCTGTGCTAACTGGAGATATTAAGGAACAATATACAACTTGAGTAATGCTACACATTGCATCCAGGATTCTAAAGTTACTGAGTATATTCCTCTACACAGACTGAGCGTTTGTAATTTTTTTACATGTATTTTTTTTAAACAAACTCAGCCTTACAGAATATGTAACCTTGAAAAAGAGGCAAAAATATCCATAGAATGTATACCTACCGATTTGTCTGATATTCGTTTTCCAAATATAAGATACTCATGTTTAAATCCATCTAGATCACAACATATTGCACGTTTCCGGATAGACAGGTTGGATAAGCCCCCTCCCACCAAGGGGAAGCAGCCGCCCCTGCTTGTATTTCAACTTATGCAGATATGTGTTAGATATGAATATATTTATATTAATATGCAGTATATGGAGTAGGTTTAGGAGGAAAGGAGGGCATGCTGTATATAACATCAGATCAGTATAGTAAAGGATAATTACCTTGAAATGTAGGGGTTAGATCGGCAACTTGGTTTTAGGTGTCGGAGGCTTAGGGAGTCTTTCATTTTCCCGCCCTTCGTGGACTCTTCCTTTCTTTTGGCGATACCTTAATTTTTCAAAGTGTCGGGCCATTTCCATATTTTCCTCTGATTAGTGTTAATAGAGGATGATTGCCCAATTCTGCTTCCTCTCAAACAATTATCACCACCACCACCTCGCTCCTCCTGTAGTAGACACGTAGGGCCTACCGATAAAGCTCCTTTTCAATCAATCAATCAATCAATCAATCAATCAATCAATCAATCAATCAATCAATCAATCAATCAATCAATCAATCAATCAATCAATCAATCAATCAATCAATCAATCAATCAATCAATCAATCAATCAATCAATCAATCAATCAATCAATCAATCAATCAATCAATCAATCAATCAATCAACCAATCAATCAACCAATCAATCAATCAATCAATCAATCAATCAATCAATCAATCAATCAATCATAAAATTATCTGCATTTAGGACTGTTGCCCAGGTGAAAGATTACCAATCGTTGACCTAACTTTTAAGTATTTTCAACGAACTTGGACATTTATCGAACATTCTTTTTGATAATTTATTCCAACAGGCTGGTAGCTATCGTTAGGCCACACGTGCGTCAATTAAAAATCATTGGCTTTAAGACATTGCTCATTTTGAGATTTCTTAGCGGCACTAGGTGGAGATCTAACCACACGGTGTTCCTACGCTTTAATAGCGCTCATGTTTTATACAGATCAGGCTACGGCACTGCAGCATAAGCAAGAAAAAAATGTTCTTGATAAACTGAATAGCATCCACCACAGCGGAATTAGGCTGGCAACCGGAACTTCACATAGGTCCTCCCGAGTCTACCTGAGACGCAAGCAAGTGCTTCAAATCTACCGCAGACGGAACTCCACCAGAGTTATCCTTGCGTATTTCACAACTACAATCATCTGCTGCGCGCTGCTTATCTACCTACAACGCAGCCTGTTGGAATACGCTTGGATGGCATTGACAACAGATTTGAAGTACTGTACATTCTTTTCCTTGTCTTGCCAGAGTGCCCAGTGAGGTGTCTCCGTGGACAGTACATCGACCTGACATTGTTCTGGAATTGCACACACCGGCCCAAAAGGCAACTCGGACGCCTCCATAGATTGCAGAATATTCAGTTCCGTTGTAAGCCGGTATCCAGGAGCAAGTACGGATTGTTGGAGGTTAGCAGGGAAAATGGGCTGTGTGTTCATTGTAAAGCTGCAGTGTGTGGGTGGGCGCGGTAGAGAAACATTCTCGGTATCCCCTGTCCGTCGTGAGAGGCGACTTGAGCGCTCAACTTGAGAGCGTGGGTTGGCGATCGCGGGGCCCTTTCCTGAGTCCTGGCATTGCTTCCATTTGTGCCAAGCTACTCACTTTTATCTATCCTATCCAACCTCACATTGTTAACTCTTGTTCTTTTCTGACCTCGTCGCTATTAGAGCATTTGACGCCTAGGGAGTCTCTCCCCCTATGGGTGGGGGCAGTAGAATAACACCCACGGTATCCCCTGCCCGTCGTAAGAGGCGACTAAAAGGGGCCAGGGGCTCTGAACTTTGGAGCGTGGGTTGGCGACCACGGGGACCTCAGCTGAGTGTTGGCATTGCTTCCACTTACTTGTGCCAGTCTCCTCACTTTCATCTATCCTATCCGACCTACCTTGGTCAACTCTTGTTCTTTTCCGACCCCGACGCTATTCGGTTTGCGAGGGCTAGGGAGTCTTTCATTTTCACGCCCTTCGTGGCCCTTGTCTTTCTTTGACCGATATCTTCATTTTTCGAAGTGTCGGATCCCTTCCATTTTTCCCTCTGATTAGTGTTATATAGAGGATGGTTGCCTAGTTGTACTTCCTCTTAAAACAATAATCACCACCACCTAGGGAGTCTATTACTTTCACGCCCTTCGTGGCCCTTTTCTTTCCTCGGCCGATATCTTCATTTCTGAAATGTCGGAACCCTTTCATTTTTTCTCTGTGATTAGTATTGTATAGACGACATTTGCCTAGTTGTACTTCCTTCTAAAACAGTAATTACCACAACCACCACCACCTGCTTGTCATAAGAGGCGAGAAAAAGGGGCCGCTGAAGTTCAACTTCAGAGCGCGGGTTGGATACCACGGGACCGTTAGCTGAGTCCTGACATTGCTTTCACTTACTCGTACCAGGCTCCTCACTTTTATCTTTCCTATTCAATCTCATTTGTTCAAATCTTGTTCTTTTCCGACCCCGACGGTATTTAGTTCAAGAGGCCTAAGGAGTTTTTAATTTTCACGCTCTTCGTAGCCCTTGTCTTTGTTTGTCCGATTCCATCATTTTAATAAATATGTCTGACCCCTTCCATTTTTCACTTTGATTAGTGTTATTAGAGGATGGTTGCCTATCGCTCTTGTGGGTAGGGGCGGTACAATAACATCCACCGGATTCCCTGCCTGCTGTAAGAGAAGACTTAAATGGGCCCCAGGTTCCCTCTAGTTGGGAGTGTGGACTGGCGACCAAAGGACCGTTAGCTGAATCCTCCCCCTATGGGTGGGGGCTGTAGAATAACAAGCACGGTATCCCCTGACTGCCGTAAGAGGCGACTAAATGGGCCCCTGGAGCTCTGAAACTTGGAGCGTGGGTTGGTGACCACTGGACCCTTAGCTGAGTCCTGGGATTGCTTCCGCTTACTTGTACCAGGCTTCTCATTTTCATCTATGCTCTACGATCTTCCTTGGTCAACTCTTGTTCTTTTCTGACCCCGACGCTATTAGATTTTTGAAGGCTAGGGAGTCATTCATTTTCACGCCCCCCGTGGCCCTTGTCTTCCTTGGGCGATATCTTCATTCTTCGAAGTGTCGGATCCCTTCCACATTTTCTCCCGCATTAGTGTGACAGTATATAGAGGATGGTTTCCTAGTTATACTTCCTCTTAAAACAATAATCACCACCACCATCACAACCACCTTAGCTTAATCCTTGGCATAGCTTGCATTGACTTGTGCCAGGCTCCTCACTTTCGTTTACCCTATCCGACCTCACTTGATTAACTCTTGTTCTGTTCCGACCCCGACGGTATTTGGTTCACGAGGTCTAAGGAGTCTTTTATGTTTACGCTCTTTGTAGCCCTTGCTTCTCTCTGGCCAATATCTTAATATTTCAAGTGTCAGACCTCTTCCATTTTTCCCTCTCATTAGTGTTAGTAGTGGATGGTTGCCCAATTGTACTAAACAACAGTCACCACTAGCTTATCGCAATATCCCCTGATGTAAGTAAGTGAGCATTATTGTGTGCCTTGCAAGCTACGTGGGTACAGCGAGAAATAATAAACTGGTGAGGCATTCACATTGCCCCCGTTGCCTTACAAGGTTTGTACGTTCATAGCTGAGATATTTGTTAATGTCTTACCGGAAGGAGGAGTGACAGACCACCCCACTTTCCAACAAGCTGAGGACGATTAGAGGAACAGTGAAGGTATGGAAGACATCTCTTCGAATCTTCCAGAGTGAAGCAGTGGCACTGTGTTGTCTTAAGATCGGCCATGGTATAGTAACGCACTCCTACTTACTGAAGGGAGACGACTCTTCCTTCCCCCGGTGAGTACTTGAGACGGCCATCTGACCGGATAGTGACCGAGAGAGTTGGCCGTGCGTTTAGAGGCACCCAGCTGTGAACTTGCAGTCCGAAGATAGTGGCTTCGAACACCACTGTCCCATTTTTACTCCAAACAAATGCTGAGGCTATACCTTAATTAGGGCCACGGCCGCTTCCTTTCACTCGTAGCCCTTTCCTGTCCCATCGCCACCATAAACCTGTCTGTGTCGCTGCGACATAAAGCAGCTTGAAAAGAAACTTACTAACGAGTGGGTGGTACTGGCCGATCTGCGCTGTAGTCTAAAACTTCCGAGCACCATTTCCTTTCTTCTAGCTGTCAGTAGACCGCGTCATCCGTCTCTTGAGGGAGAGCGGCCTTTAAATTTTCTTTAAGGTTGAGTTTTAATTTTTTGTTTTTGACTTTTAGTTCATTATAAACTACGCTTTCACTCCTTTTGTATGTTATAGTATGATATTTGTTGAAGAATATATGTGATTTTACAGTTAAGTCAGTGCCTTATTTTTATTAAATTTAATTCTAGTTTTAATCTTTTCATAGAAAAGTGAGGCTTTGCGAATGAGGTCCACGGACTATTTTAAATTCATAATTACTTCGTTTTTAGTCCGTTTACCCTCCAGGGTTCGTTTTTCCCTCGGACTCTGCGAGGAATCCTACCTCTACCGCCTCAAGGGCATTGTCCTGGAGCGTGAGACTTTAGGTCATGCGAATACAATAGGGAATAAGGTGGCCGCACCTGCTGTGCTGAACAGGGGCGTTGCGGGCCGGGGTGAGGAGGATGGGAAGATCTGCAGGGATAGACAAGGAAGTGGGCGTGGCCTTAAGTTATGTACCATCCCGGCATTTGCCTGGAGGATAAGTGGGAAACCACGGAAAATCACTTCGGGGATGGCTGAGGTGTGAATCGAACCACACCTCCCCCCACCCCCTCTACTCATTTGAGCTCCCGAGGCTGAGTGGACACCGTTCCAGGCATCGTACCATTTTCGTTGTAGAGCCAGGAATAGAACGCGGGCCTCCGGGGGTGGTAGCTATTCACACTAACCACTACAACACAGAGGCGGACTATCATAATATAACAAAACTTATCCTGAAGTTATTGAAGGAAATCATTCGTAATATGTGCGAAGACGACAATACGGCAGGTACGTCAATGATATTATTTTATTTTATCTGATGATACCGTTTTCCTTACAGTTGACACTCAAGAACTTCAGCTTTCTGTTAAAATATGTAGAAATCTTCTTCAGTTCTTGCCTATAATTTTTTCTAAGGCTTTCCCATTGTTTGAGCACTTCCATTTCTGAAATATAAACCGAATTAATGAGAATTTCTATGTTTGACATATCAGTACATTACAAGAGAGCGCAGTTTGCTTGTTTCATCATTATATTATGTTCTCTTCTCTGATAATGGTGAGAGAAGTCTTCCCCCTGAGGGTGGGGACTGGAATAACATCCCCTGCCTGTTGTAGAGGCTACTAAAAGGAGGAGCGTGGGTTGGTTCTCCAAGCTGAGTCCTGGAATTCTTTCCACTTGCTTTCATCTGTCCTATCCGAACTCCCTTGGCCAACTCTTGTTCCTTTCCGACCCCAACTATTAGGATTGCGAGGCCTAGGTAGCATTTCATTTTCACGCCCTATGTGGGCCTTGTCTTCCTTTGGCCGATACCTTCATTTTTCGAAGTGTCGGACCTCTTCCGTTTTCCGTCTGATTAGCATTAAACGAAGATGGTTGCCCAATTGTACTTCACGCTCTTCATGGCTCGTCCCAATCTTTTGCCGATTACCTTCATTCTTCAAAGTGTCGGTCGGACCTCTGAGAACAAAAATCATCACATCCCCCTCCCCTACATTAATGTTAATACTTGTACTTCCTTTATGAAGAAATAGTCATTACCACCACTACTCTGTGCAGCCAATGACCGAGTAAAATTATGATATGTATTTGTCAACATTCCGTGGTGGACAGGCAGTGGGAGAGGATTGAGAACCCTTGGAACATGTGGAGCAAAACAAAAAAACTCGAGAAACATCAACTTGTACTTCACGTCCATCAATAAGTTCTCTCTGATACAGAGCAGAATCACTTGCAGCACCCAGCGTGCTGTTTCTCATTCAGAAGGTTTTAACAACTACTGGCCAGAGCCCAACTTGCCCCTCATCACAGCCGCTAAGCTCTTCTGAGTAAACTGTCCTATTAGCATAGTGCTGACTTAGTATAGACTGTCCGTGTGGATTAGGGCTGGCCAGATATTATTAGACAGGAGAACTCTAGCACACTAGCACACACCATGCTCTAATAATATTGCTCCCTCACTGTCCATGGGAAATATTCTCTCATATAACCCCTTAGGTCCAGGCGAAAGTCCTATAATTACACAGATAATCCCAGACAGTTTCGCTGCATTTTACGGGTTCCCATTTAAAAAGACCGTTTATTGTATAGCTACAGTACCGATATTTTGACCTGAAACGTTCTTCACGTTTTCATAAAAGTATCTATTGAAGGAAGAATCGCTCTTGGTTGTAGATTAACACCCACCACGACCACCACCACTACCACCACCACCACCACCACCACCACCACCACCAGCTGCCGCAAGAGGCGAGCGAAAGGGGCCTTAGCGGCTCGCGTGGGTTGGCGGTCGTAGGCTCTTAGATAGATCGTGGCATTGCTTCCACTTACTAGTGCAAGTCCCCTCGCTTTCATCTATCTAATCCGACCTTACATGGTCAGCTCTTGTTCTTTACCGTCCACGACGCCCCCTGTGGGTGGGGCAGTAGAAAAACACCCACGGTATTCCCTGCCTGTCCTAAGAGGCGACTAAAAGAGGCCCTAGGGGCTCTGAACTTTGGAGCGTGGGTTGGCGACCACGGGGCCCTCAGCTGAGTCCTGACATTACTTCCACTTACTTGTGCCTCGCTCCTCACATTCATCTGTCCTATCCGACCTCTCTTGGTCAACTCTTGTTCTTTTCCGACCCCGACGCTATTAGGTTTTGCGAAGGCTAGGGAGTCTTTCATTTTCACGCCCTTCGTGGCCCTTGTCTTCCTTTGGCCGATATCTTCATTTTTCGAAGTGTCGGATCCCTTCCATTTTCCCCTCTGATTAGTGTTATTGCGCCCTGGTGGGGGTGTGATAAGCGCCATGCAATTATAATTATGATGAATTATTGAGGAATATATATTTCATTTTCAGATTAAATAGTATCTTACTGTACATACAGTAAGGGCAGGCCAGGCCGAGATGGCAGGTTTGACCATACCACAGCCTGTTGTCTCCATTGAGATTAACAAAAACAATGAACAGCAGAATTAGAAAGGCACGAGTTGTTGACTAGTTGCGGAAGGTTTTCATAGCCCCGGGCAGTCAAGGTAGTGGAAAGAGCGCAGAGAGCCGGGTGCAAATTTCTGAGAAATGATGGCCGGGTATCTCCATGTAACTAGCGGGAGTTGAACGCGGGGTTGGCACTGGAAGAAAAAATATGAGTCTTCCCGGTCACGTGGTTTAGGTGGACCAGTGGAAAAATTCACTTGACCAAAGCAAGGCGACAACTTCGTATTGTAAGAAGCACTAGCGAGGCTAACTCCGTGGATTAAACTGATAGAAGGAAATGAATTATCAATTCAGAATAAAGTGGAATTTAGGAGCCTTACTATACCATAAAACTTATAAAAAGTTAATAATTGCGGGAGATTGCATGGTGTAATTCTGAGAATTCATGGACGCTATTCGCTGATTGGCTGAAGTTAAAGGAAGCCACAAAAGAGCGCGAAACCCCGAGCCGGGATACGGCAGCTAAATTCGCGAATATGTCCATTACCAGCGAACGATAATAGTTGAGAATTGGTATAGAGCCTTTGAGAACATAATTACATCATTGGATCAT
Organism: Anabrus simplex; assembly: GCF_040414725.1. Taxonomy (NCBI): domain Eukaryota; kingdom Metazoa; phylum Arthropoda; class Insecta; order Orthoptera; family Tettigoniidae; genus Anabrus; species Anabrus simplex. The sequence continues at coordinate 443,732,623 of NC_090268.1, read as the reverse complement.
ATATTAAAGCCACGGGCCAAACCGCAAAGTGTCGTATGAAGATATCGGGACTGCGCGTCCCAAGATGAACTCCGGTGAACTCGGAAGAGAAGGGATACGAGTATCAATATGAGGTCGTGGACAACTACTTCTGACAAAGTGTTCGGGCGTATACCACGCCAGTGGTGCGTAACTACTTTTGACAGTGTGTTCGAGCTGATAGCACGCCAGTGGTGCGTAACTACTTTTGACAGTGTGTTCGAGCTGATAGCACGCCAGTGGTGCGTAACTACTTTTGACAAAGCATTCGAGCGGTCACCACGCCAGGGGTGCGTGACAACTTCTGATATTTTGTTCGAGCCGTGATTACGACAGGGGTGCGAGTGTGTACTTACTCGTGGAGTAGGGTTCGAAGTATTATATTGTTACATAGTACAGTGATTCATGACGTGATGTAGCTCATACAGTATTACAGTCTTGAGCAGTATACTAGTATGAAGTGTTTCAAATAGACAGGACTCAGTAAAGCATAACTTACGGAGTGTGAGATTCTACCAACAGATTAGGAAGTGCGTTACATGAGAACGGTCACGAGTGTTTATGTCACCTAGTAAACAGTCGATTCTAAAGTGATAACTGGTCAGCTACACGAACGTGAGACGGGAAATTCAAGTGCGCTCACGGGCCGTTGTAAAGGGAATCCCGAGCTATCCCATGTTCCTAGTGTCCGGGAAAGGAATGAAGAATGTATATCTACATTAAGTGGGCTAGATACAAGGCCGAGAGTGTAAAATTTGTGAATAGAATTTAGGGTGGAAATTATTCCAAAGTGCAACAGTTAATTTATTTGTTTTTATTCAAAATGTGTAAAGTTGAAAAGGGTCAAGGATTAATTCTTCAAGCTGGCATGAATACCAGTGGAATGCATTGCTAAAAACCGGAGGGGCTATGGCTTCTCGTCCGGTTTTAGCAGACTACAATGGCAGATATGAGTAACCTTTTAAAATATTTGTAGATTGCTATCGTTAGGGGGAGGAAATCATATTATTTTATCATGGTAACTTGGTTGTGAAACGAGCCGTTTACGGCTCGTATAAATTCAAAGATAGATAGACAAAGGGACAAATTAATATGTACATGATTAGATCGAGCACTCATCATAATTTTGATTATTAAATAGAGTATAGTAGGGTTGAGTTGTTCATTCAAGTGCTTGAGTTGTTTGATATGATATGGAGCATGTTTCACGTAAAGATAATGTTAATATTCATTTAGAAGTGCTTCCAAAGTGTTTTTCCGTTATCGGAACTTTTATAGATACACTGACTGACAGAGCAAATGCAACACCAAGAAGGAGTGGTCAGAACTTTATGCCAATTGCAGGGTAGACTGACGTCACTGAGATATGCTCATGATGTGAAATGCGCCGCTGTGCTGCGCACGTAGCGAACGATGAATGGGACACGGCGTTGGCGAATGGCCCACTTCGTACCGTGATTTCTCAGCCGACAGTCATTGTAGAACGTGTTGTCGTGTGCCACAGGACACGTGTATAGCTAAGAATGCCAGGCCGCCGTCAACGGAGGCATTTCCAGCAGACAGACGACTTTACGAGGGGTATGGTGATCGGGCTGAGAAGGGCAGGTTGGTCGCTTCGTCAAATCGCAGCCGATACCCATAGGGATGTGTCCACGGTGCAGCGCCTGTGGCGAAGATGGTTGGCGCAGGGACATGTGGCACGTGCGAGGGGTCCAGGCGCAGCCCGAGTGACGTCAGCACGCGAGGATCGGCGCATCCGCCGCCAAGCGGTGGCAGCCCCGCACGCCACGTCAACCGCCATTCTTCAGCATGTGCAAGACACCCTGGCTGTTCCAATATCGACCAGAACAATTTCCCGTCGATTGGTTGAAGGAGGCCTGCACTCCCGGCGTCCGCTCAGAAGACTACCATTGACTCCACAGCATAGACGTGCATGCCTGGCATGGTGCCAGGCTAGAGCGACTTGGATGAGGGAATGGCGGAACGTCGTGTTCTCCGATGAGTCACGCTTCTGTTCTGTCAGTGATAGTCACCGCAGACGAGTGTGGCGTCGGCGTGGAGAAAGGTCAAATCCGGCAGTAACTGTGGAGCGCCGTAATGCTAGACAATGCGGCATCATGGTTTGGGGCGCTATTGCGTATGATTCCACGTCACCTCTAGTGCGTATTCAAAGCACGTTAAAGTGACACCGGTCGCAGCATGTGCTGCGGCCGGTGGCACTCCCGTACCTTGAGGGGCTGCCCAATGCTCTGTTTCAGCAGGATAATGCCCGCCCACACACTGCTCGCATCTCCCAACAGGCTCTACGAGGTGTACAGATGCTTCCGTGGCCAGCGTACTCTCCGGATCTCTCACCAATCGAACACGTGTGGGATCTCATTGGACGCCGTTTGCAAACTCTGCCCCAGCCTCGTACGGACGACCAACTGTGGCAAATGGTTGACAGAGAATGGAGAACCATCCCTCAGGACACCATCCGCACTCTTATTGACTCTGTACCTCGACGTGTTTCTGCGTGCATCGCCGCTCGCGGTGGTCCTACATCCTACTGAGTCGATGCGGTGCGCATTGTGTAACCTGCATATCGGTTTGAAATAAACATCAATTCTTCGTCCGTGCCATCTCTGTTTTTCCCCAACTTTCATCCCTTTTTGAACCACTCCTCCTTGGTGTTGCATTGTCACTGTCAGTCACTGTATTAAGGCATGTTGTTAAGATAATCCAGAAGTAGGATTGCGAAGTGATTTAAATTGTTGTGGGACGGAATGAAGTCCATTGATGTGTTTGTAAATATCGCGAAGTGCGCCAGTGGACAAAATATTAATAATCTGTACAAGTGTCGAAGTAGTACATTAAAATTTGGTAATGTGTAAAGGCGTGTTTAATAATAACCTTTGAGAATAAAGGCACGGGCCTAGTTGGATAGAATGATTGCAAATTAAAGTAATTTAAATGTGGAGATCGCATGTGTCGTGAATAATTATAATTTGTGCAGTGAATCCGATTTTAACACTAGTTGTTGATTTAACGTTTTTGGAGTCCATAATTATCGTAAAATAATTTGGTAGAAACGAGATAGGTACTTTTATAATATGGTCACGCTATGTTTGAGGCCCAGAGTGATTTGAGACAAAGGTGGAGATTTGGAGTTTTGTGGGACAGAAATCCGGCCCGAAATGAAAGTGAATTGTACTGATGTTGATGAAGAAATAGATGGATCTTAATGCCTGCATAGAGGTTGTATTTATATACCGGTGTATTGAGTGGCAGAATAGAGTCCACACACCGAGGGTTAATTAGTGAAAATGTTTTGAAGAGTTCCAATGGATAAATGGACTTCAAAATGGAAAAGGAAGGAATAATTTAACACTTGCAGAGATTGGAGGTATTTGCCCAACTGTGAGGTGTTATGGGATTTGAGAATTGTCTTAGGAGCATATGGTCTCCATGAATTAACGACAGTACGAAAATAAGGTTGCGGGTTCGAACACTATTATGTCCCGACCGATGTGAATTCGGATCTTGGTGATTTCTGCTTGGGAGAGAACGTATGTGACTAAATTATAAAGATGGGGAATAAAAATAAAGATTCCCGAAAGAATAATAATACTATTAATACTAATAATAATATTCCAAGTAAATCATATCTGGATTGATTAGTGCCAAAATAAATCGGAATTGTAAAAGGGGTTGTGTGTTAAACATATATAGAGTGGACTACCGTGTAACAGGCGATATTAATTTTTTTAAATTAATAATAATAATAAATATAAAAAACTACTTTTTTGAAGAAGAATTTACTTTTTTTAATATTTTGGACATAATAATGATGTTGAGAGTTGAAATGAAAAATTTGAGATTTTTTACTAATAATAATAATAATGAGAATATTTGAAGCAGGAGAAGAAGAATAATCAAAGAAGCTACTTTAATTTATTTCAGATGAAAATAAAAATCGCGAAAAGTTGAAATATTATTCCGAGGATGATTACGGGTTACGATAATCATGATCTCCACAAATAATAATAATAATAATAATAATAATAATAATAATAATAATAATAATAATAATAATAATTGTTACGGAGATATCCGTGGTAGTTATGCGTGAAAGAAGGTGCGGGCGTGAACGGGTCTCAAACTACGGAATCAAAGTTAATGTAAAATTTAACAAGGTTATATTTTCTTTTCAAAAACAAAGAAATAACAAGCATGGCAGGTACAAAGTAGCAAATCAAAAGGATAGTTACAATATTTACAGAATTTGGGCTTCGCGCCCTGACTTTACACTGCTTGGGCAATCAGCTCAGTTTTACCCCAAACACAAGTTTCAACAGAGGGGCAGAAAACCCCATTCATGCCTAGGAGCCCTTGCTCCAAATTACACTGAAAAGCCTCCACGAGGCGTACAACACTCAATTTTCAAAAGAGCCACTCGCTCTCAAATTTAAGCCTCTCCCAGGCCACACCAAACTCCACCTTCAAGTTGTCCTCAACGGACATAAACACAGGGGTAAAATACCCAATCTACTGAGGTCTATTAAATGACAAGCAGGTTAATTAAATGACCTCTAAAATAACAATTTGAGAGGAGGCGAACTTGCACTCCTAATACACTTTGATTAAGACCTACTTGGCACTAGGCCGATAATACCAGGGCTAATCCCATACTAAAGAGGTGACTTAAGAAGAGAACAATTTGTTTAACGTTAACGAGAATAGGTTGAGAAAAATAAGTTCACCTCAAAACAATATGAGTGGGAGCTCGAGAGGGTTAGCACTCTCTATCCCAGTATGTAGCTTTAAAAGAGAATATATGAAAAGAGTAGTTACATTTAGGAAACGGTTACATGGTGGAAAGCTTAGAACCCGCCCCGAGAGTTAAACTGCTGAGCTAGCAAAGAAGGAAGTTATTAATCGGCCATTACCTTGTTGTTGACCGCTGCCGAGGAAAGAGGCGCTTCCCGCCTCCTGCTATGTACTTAATACACTGAAAGATGGAACAGAAGTGGCCCGGAGACCCTAAAATCAGCAGTTTATATCCTCTCGCAGAAGTTTCTAGGCGTTAGGGGAATGAAAACACCCTCCCGCACATTCTTTTTATTGGGTAGGATACAGCAACATATCCAAGTAGGGGGAAGATACATCGGATTGGTCGAGAAAAAACTCAAAGAAATTCGGGATTGGATAAATCTAAAACAAGGGGAAAAAGAGGGGTATACAGCCAACTTAAACAATAACAGAAGGAAATTTAGCAAAGAACAAACATTTGAAATAAAAATTTCTCCAACAAAATAGTTCTTTGACTGCGCACTAGGTTGCACTATTGTTGATCTTCAGTAGTGACCTCTAGAAGAGAAAGTTCACACTTCTTACTTCAAGCGAAACAAAAACACATCAAAAATGACACAGTTCAAAAACTCAAAGTTTTCCATGTGGTGACATCTTTTGAGAAGGTAGCGAATTAATAGCGTATATAAAGTTCAGACTTCCTCCAACAGAGGAGTTTCAACTGGCGCACATTTTGAATTAGCGGTGTGGAGGTGTACCGCCCGGTACAGACCTCCCCCCCCCCCAAAAGTTCCTCCCGGGGTGACACATGAAATTGTTTGAAAACAAGGTCCAAGTTTTGATGTAGATATGGAGATTAATTGCCAAAAAAAAATTTATAAGATTTTCTTAGTTTGGTTTGATTTAGTTGCAAAATTTTGTTGTTGCAGATGAAGTATAGTTTTTAAGTTTGTAGAAGTAGAATTCTGAAGATAACCTTTTAATACTTAAAAGTGATAAAAATTTTTGCAATGTCCACCAAATATTGCTGTTGAATTCCCAAGTGTAGTCATTGCTTATCGTAACTGTCCATGTAGTTGATGTTGATGAAGTTGGATGGCCAGACCGGCCGTTGCAGCTTGCGTTAAAAGGAGGCCGCTCGGACCCCTCAAGTACCCTAAGATACCGCTCGCCCGCACTATGAGGGGAGCAGAGGTGTTGAAACACGCCGCGCCCGCGGTGAAGATATACAGGCTGCGGGCAAGTAGCAGGACGTGCGCCGAGCATCAGCCTTGGCCGGGAGGAGAGCTCCGGCTCGCCGTGCACCTGACGTCCTCGCTGGAGAAGAGGGGGCCCGTCCTCTGCCCCAGTTGCTGCACGGCGCCGCGCGGCTGCGGGGGCACTGAAACATTAAAGCTAGGCGGCAGAATTGTGTTGGACCATCGTCTTTTTGAGGGCACAGGCTTGGTGAAGAGGTTGAGGGGTCAGCGGCGTGCAGTTGTCCATGGCATATAATGCAATCAAGCCACAGTGTATATTGGAGCAGGAGACGGGAGCGTGGTAATGGCCGAGGCAAGGACAGGGTGCAGTTTAAAAAATCGGGGGAGGTTTCACACAAATGCTTACATATAAAACAAAATATTATAGAAGGGGCAGAATGCCTTAAAAGTGAAACTCAAAAAAAAAAAAAAATATATATATATAACCTTCATATTCCTATCAAATTATATGAAGCAAGTTAACACAGAAATTACACCGGTTTCACCTGGGACAGGTGAACTCTAAATATCCTCTCGGTGGCTGGATTACTTAACAATAAGGTAACCGGTGTAAGGAAATCCAGAATAATGCATGGCCCATGGAATCTGGGGGCAAGCTTGCCCGCGGGAACAAAGTTCTTGACCATCACCTGGTCACCTACCTTCAAAGTGGTGGGTCTCCGTCCACGATCATACCTTTCCCTAACCTTTTCATGAGATACCTTAAGATTGGCTTTAGCCTTCTTCCAAAGATCTTTAATGTTATCCGGATCTATTGTCTCGGGTAGAATGTCACTCAGAGACCAGAGGTTAGAGAGCGGCGTGTTGGGAACAAACTTGAACATCAAGGAAGCTGGAGTGAACTTATGAGATTCATGAACCGCCGAATTCAAAGCAAAAGCTAACCAATGCAGGGACGTGTCCCACCTGGAATGATCTTCATGATGATAGGCAATAAGAGCGGACCTGAGATTACGATTAACCCGTTCTGCCAGAGATGGTTGAGGGTAATAAGCGGAAGTAGTTACATGAGAGATGGATAAATCAAAACAGAATTTACGAAAAAGATTTGATGTAAACGCCTTAGCGTTATCAGACACAATATATTGGCACGGACCAAAAGAAGCAAAAATAGAATTTAAGCAAGTAATGGTAGACTGAGCGGTAGCCAGCTTAGTCGGAAATAACCAAGAAAATCTGGTAAACCCATCTACGCATACAAAGATGAACTTGTTAGCATTACCCTTTGACTGGGGGAAGGGTCCTACATAATCAATGTACAGTCGTTCCATGGGGCGCGACGCTTGATGGGAAGACAAAAGGCCTACCTTGGTGGACCTGGTTGGTTTACTAATCAAACAGGATTTACAAGCCTTTACTAGTTCACGGATTTCACCGTCCATACCTTTCCAGATGAACATTTCACGAATCTTTTCACGAGTTTTAAAGATACCAAGATGCCCTCCTAATGGGGTCTCATGATAATACTTGAAGATCATAGGTACAAGAACCGCTGGAACAACAACTTTCATCATCTTATCATGCCTCGAAGGGCAACATAGAACACCATTCCTCAGAACATAAGGGACAACATGTTCCCCAGAAGAAAGGGTTTCCATTATCGGAGCCAGCGTCGGATCTTCACGTTGGTATTTCTCGATATCCCTAAAGAGCATGGGAGCATCTGTTAGGATAGCGTTAACCTCAGATAGTATGGACTCGGAAGGTGATGAACTGTCGACCGGTTCATGGGTCTCGACGTCGTTAGAAAACATACGGCTGAGTCCATCAGCAACAACATTTTCGGTACCTCTGATATGCCTGACATCGAATTGGAAGGCAGAAATACGGATGGCCCAACGGGCTATACGACCAGTACGACGCGGCCTACCTAAGACCCAGCTTAAAGCTTGATTATCTGTCTCCAGGTCGAATTTAACATGTTCCAGATAGAGACGGAACTTCTCTAAGGCGAATAAGACTGCCAAACCTTCGAGCTCATAGATGGAATACTTGGCTTCTTGAGCCGACAAAGTCCTAGATGCATAAGCGATGGGTCGCCTCCCTAGTTCAGTCTCTTGAAGAAGGACTGCCGCTACTGCTGACGACGACGCGTCGGTTTGGACGATGAATTTCTTCGAGAAATCAGGCATAGCAAGTACAGGGGCATTACAAAGTGCTAATTTAAGGTCTTCAAAAGCGGCTTGTTGAGAAGGTCCCCACTCAAATTTGATGCCTTTCCTACGAAGAAGGTTTAAGGGTGCCGCTCTATTAGCGAAGTTAGGAATAAACTTCCTGAAGAAATTCACCATACCAATGAACCTGGCGATGCCTTTAATGTCCTTGGGAGGTTTAAAATCACGGATGGCCTGTGTTCTAGAATGATCGACAGCTACACCATCAGGTGACACAATATGCCCTAGGAAAGACATAGAGGGCTTAGCGAAGGCAACCTTGGACAACTTAACAGTTAACCCAGCCTTACGAAGGCGATCGAGTACTTCTCGCAGATGATCTAGATGCTCTTCAAAAGTCTCTGAAAATACGACGACATCATCCAAGTAGTGATATAAGTACTCAAATTTGATGTCGGAGAAGACCCTATCTAGTAGCCTAGTGAGTACAGCTGCTCCCGTGGGGAGCCCGAAAGGCACGCGGTTGTATTCATATAAATTCCAGTCCGTGGCAAACGCTGTAAGGTGTTTAGACTCTTCGGCAAGGGGAATTTGATTGTAGGCCTGATTCAAGTCCAAAATAGTAAAGAACTTGGCCTTACGAAACCATGAAAAACAAGAATGAAGGTCAGGAAGGGGCACAGACTGCAACACCACCTTCCGATTGAGAGCCCTATAATCAATGACAGGCCTGAAGCCTCCTTGGGGCTTCGGAACTAGAAAAATAGGCGAAGAATACGCCGACTTAGAGGGCCTAATAATACCATCCTTCAACATCTGATCGATAATTTCTTTCAGAGCCTTCATTTTAGGTGGAGATAGCCTATACGGTGGAAAACGGACAGGAATCGAATCCGTGACCTCAATTTTGTATTCGATCAGGTCAGTAACACCAAGAGTATCAGAGAACACCTCGGGAAACGACTGACACAATTTGCGAATACTATCAGCCTGCTCCTCAGGTAGATGTCTAAGATCTAACGACATCTCATCCTGGGTAGGCGAAATAGAAGCACATAGAGCAGAATTACACTTTAATAAAGGCATGTTACAATTAGAGGCAAATTTGAAAGTGCAAGACCTACTCAGAAGATCGAGCACAAGACCAGTGTGAGAAATAAAGTCCGCTCCCAATATAATGGGGCAAGACAAGAGCTTGGCCACAAACAATTTAACTTTCCATGTGAATTTAAAAATACGAATTTTGACATATAAGGAACCGAGAATTTCTAATGGGGATGAATTAGCCGAAACATATAGAACAGGAGATGAGACATAGTCAGGTAGTTTACAAACAGATTTCAATTTAGAATACCATTCAGCCGAAATAATCGAACAAACACTGCCTGAATCTAAGAGAGCTGTTATAGGCTCGTTATTTAACTCGATCTTAAGAAAAGGAACCGGTGCGGGGGAATCCGCCGCAATCCTAAGACACTCTTTGGGACCTTCAAAAGATAAATTTGAAAATTGCTCGTTCCCTGAATTTACAACCTGTTCACCAGGGGCTGAGTCTCGGGAAGATGGATTAGTCGACTCAGCCGAAGCCACTAGTCACTTTTTATTATTGGCATAGGTAGAATTTGCACCAGAAGTTGAGCAGGAGGGGGTGCTATTCGAGTTTGGGCAATTCTTGGCGATATGTGAGAAAGCCCCACATTTAAAACAGCCTTGTGCTGAACCAGCTCCATTATTTGCCCTACTAGTTTTGACCAATGGACATTTATTGCGAAGATGGTCAGGCGACCCGCAAGCATAACATTTACGGGGTGTGACTGGTCGGCGAGGTGGAGGCCGAGTATTACTAAACGAAGGAGGGGGTTCTTTTGCCACACGCAAAGAATCAGCGTACCTAACTCCTTCCGCTGAGACGGCCAACGCTTCAAGTTCAGAGAAAGTTTGCGGGCACGCCGCGAAACACAAATATGACCTATAAGATGGTGAAATGCCTTCTACAATAGCCTGTACAATCTGGTCCTCAGGGAAGTGCAGAGCAAACACCCTAGTATAAAACTTAATGTCCTGTATGAAATCAGCCAAGTTCTCATCAAAGCGCTGTACACGATAATAGTACTTCTGAATAAGGGAGGACCTGGCCCTAGCCGGGATGAAGTTAGCTAGCAAGTGGGCATGGAAATCCTCAATAGATGATTGCTCGGCAATGGCTCTTACGATTTTGTCTGAGAGAATGCCAATAGCATACGGATAGATAATTTGCAAAATTTGACATGGAGAAAGAGAAAACACAAGTGCATGATCCTGAAATTCAACCAGAAATCTTAAAAATGAAATTACTTCACTGGTGGTATTAACCGAAAACTTAGAGATACCTCTGAGCAACATTGCCAATGGATGAGGCAAACTGCTAAACCCGGGTGACATAGTAGGTAAAGGTTTCAAAGGCAAGGAAGTTAATTCCGAACGGATGTTACTCAACGATGCACGGCGTTCAGATTCGTTGTCCAATGGGGCAGAGATAGTTTGAGCAGCAACGGTTATCCTATTAACTTCTCCCTTATGAGGCTCTTCCTCGCTACCTACATTCACTATGGTGGGTTGATCAGATTTGGGAGGAACTTCCCCTGTTAACAATTGAGTGACCTTGCCAGATAATTCAGACATATTTTCAAGCAGCGTACTAGCTTCATTCTTCTGAACGTCATTCAGTTTTAGAGACAACAGATCGTTAACCCTATTCGAAAAATGATATAGCCTAGCTTGCACACGCTTAATTTGATTACGAGAGGGATCATTTTCATCAAAAACACTAACTACAGAAGCTAGCCCAGTAATATTCTCCGTGATCGTGGAAAGAGAGTCGTCAATTTCTTTCTCTCCCAAATTGGGGATGGAAATGGGCAAATCTAGGGACTCTCTAAGCTTGTTTGTGTCTACTGCAACCGTGCCTCCAGATTGTACATTTCTAATAGTCAATTCATAGATCAACTCCTCCTTGCGCAAATAGTTAAGATGGAGAACATCGCGAGGGCCGGGCATGGTGACAGAACAATTTTGAAAAACTCAAAAAATTCCAGCAAATGGGAAAATAGTTAGAGTTCGGAAGAAACAATGTTTAGCCGTCAAAAGGGGCTAAATTGAGACCCATTCAACCACGCTCTGCTACCACTTGTTACGGAGATATCCGTGGTAGTTATGCGTGAAAGAAGGTGCGGGCGTGAACGGGTCTCAAACTACGGAATCAAAGTTAATGTAAAATTTAACAAGGTTATATTTTCTTTTCAAAAACAAAGAAATAACAAGCATGGCAGGTACAAAGTAGCAAATCAAAAGGGTAGTTACAATATTTACAGACTTTGGGCTTCGCGCCCTGACTTTACACTGCTTGGGCAATCAGCTCAGTTTTACCCCAAACACAAGTTTCAACAGAGGGGCAGAAAACCCCATTCATGCCTAGGAGCCCTTGCTCCAAATTACACTGAAAAGCCTCCACGAGGCGTACAACACTCAATTTTCAAAAGAGCCACTCGCTCTCAAATTTAAGCCTCTCCCAGGCCACACCAAACTCCACCTTCAAGTTGTCCTCAACGGACATAAACACAGGGGTAAAATACCCAATCTACTGAGGTCTATTAAATGACAAGCAGGTTAATTAAATGACCTCTAAAATAACAATTTGAGAGGAGGCGAACTTGCACTCCTAATACACTTTGATTAAGACCTACTTGGCACTAGGCCGATAATACCAGGGCTAATCCCATACTAAAGAGGTGACTTAAGAAGAGAACAATTTGTTTAACGTTAACGAGAATAGGTTGAGAAAATTAAGTTCACCTCAAAACAATATGAGTGGGAGCTCGAGAGGGTTAGCACTCTCTATCCCAGTATGTAGCTTTAAAAGAGAATATATGAAAAGAGTAGTTACATTTAGGAAACGGTTACATGGTGGAAAGCTTAGAACCCGCCCCGAGAGTTAAACTGCTGAGCTAGCAAAGAAGGAAGTTATTAATCGGCCATTACCTTGTTGTTGACCGCTGCCGAGGAAAGAGGCGCTTCCCGCCTCCTGCTATGTACTTAATACACTGAAAGATGGAACAGAAGTGGCCCGGAGACCCTAAAATCAGCAGTTTATATCCTCTCGCAGAAGTTTCTAGGCGTTAGGGGAATGAAAACACCCTCCCGCACATTCTTTTTATTGGGTAGGATACAGCAACATATCCAAGTAGGGGGAAGATACATCGGATTGGTCGAGAAAAAACTCAAAGAAATTCGGGATTGGATAAATCTAAAACAAGGGGAAAAAGAGGGGTATACAGCCAACTTAAACAATAACAGAAGGAAATTTAGCAAAGAACAAACATTTGAAATAAAAATTTCTCCAACAAAATAGTTCTTTGACTGCGCACTAGGTTGCACTATTGTTGATCTTCAGTAGTGACCTCTAGAAGAGAAAGTTCACACTTCTTACTTCAAGCGAAACAAAAACACATCAAAAATGACACAGTTCAAAAACTCAAAGTTTTCCATGTGGTGACATCTTTTGAGAAGGTAGCGAATTAATAGCGTATATAAAGTTCAGACTTCCTCCAACAGAGGAGTTTCAACTGGCGCACATTTTGAATTAGCGGTGTGGAGGTGTACCGCCCGGTACAATAATAATAATAATAATAATAATAATAATAATAATAATAATAATAATAATAATAATAATAATAATAATAATAATAAATAATAATAATAATAATAAATAAAATAATATTATTTTTTATTTTTATTTTATTATTTCGGATGCTGATGACGGATGATACTAGGGAAGTCAGCTGGCGAATTAACGTAATAATGTCAATTGGTTGTAAATAATAAGTTAAGTTAATATGTGTAAAATGAAGGCAAATCCCTACATCTGGACCATTAGGTTAGAGTCCCTTTGTCGTATTCCTTCAACTAACGATTAGCATATCTTGGTTAGGAACCCGGGGAGAGTTTGTAGTTTCCCGGGTTGGTCTCATCTCAATCAAAGTGGAGGCGATAACATGGTCCATGTGATCGCGCCTACTTAGCCAACAGGTAATTGGTCCATGATCAAATATGGTCATGGTGTTAACGAAGGTAAATCTGATACCTTCAGACATCAACGGTTCTACCACCCAAATGGAAGGGTGGTCAAAAGTGATAAATACAGTATTATGTAATCATTTTTCAGGAATAATTTGCCAAATTACCGGCAAATCAAGGGTCAACAGATTTTGTTGTGCGTAAAAATTATTTTGTTTACTTAAATAAAATGCTCCTTTAGCATTTGCAAGGAAACAGTTCCAGGTTCTTGTTCTTGTAGAATAGTTAACCCTTGGTGACCGTTTAAAAATCCGTCCCCATCCCTAGGATGGAGCCTTCATAATTTCCCTTTGATCTGAATATATATAATTTGTGTGTTTTATGATGAGCCTTAAAGTTAAAGATTAGAGTGTCCCGTTCAACCCTGTAGTACTGATTGGATGGCGCCCTTACATTTAGTTTGAGATCTTATATCTCAAAATATATTTTTTTTATTGAGTATTAGTTGCGATGGATTCGGACCGTAACACTCCCTGAGATTAATGCTGGTTGGGACTCAGGCTTTGAGCGGGTACATTATATAGAGGATGATTGCCTAGTTGTACTTCCTCTTGAAACAATAATCACCACCACCACCACCACCACCGTCTACGACGGTGATAGGTCTGGGGAGTTTTTCATTTTCCCACCGTTCGTGGCCCTCGTCTTTCTTTGGCTGATAGCTTCATTTTTTCGAATTTTTGGACCCCCTTCTTTTCCCCCCCTTGGGTTAGAGTTATAAAAAGGATAGTTGCAAATGAGTAATCACCACGACCACCTCTTCGCCTGCACCGTTCGTACCCCCTGTGGGTGGGGTGGTAGAATAACACCCACGGTACCCCTGCCTGTCGCAAGAGGCGAGTGTAAGGGGACCGTGGTCTCTGAACTTCATTGCGTGAGTTGGTGACCATCGTTACCTTAGCTGAGTCTCGCCTTGCTACCACTTACTTGTCCAAGGCTGCTCGGTTTTACTTTCCTATCTCACCTCCCTCGATCAACTCTTATTCTTTTCCGACCCTGAAGGTATTAGTTTTCCGAATCCTATGGAGTTTGTTATTTTCACGCCCTCCGTTGCCTTCCCGGTTTATTTGCGATATCTTCGTTTGTTCGATGTGTCGGAGCTGTTCTTAAGTTCCTTTCTGATTAACGTTAAAAAAGAATGGTTTCCTAGTTGTACTTCCTCTTAAAACACCATCACTCTGTTCGTCAGACTACCTTGCCATTTCCACAGTGATATAAAAGCTCATTCTTACAAACAATAAATACATAGACAGAAAATTATTCTTAAAATCTATGAAAGTCATTCGAACAAATTAATTCAAAGAGAATTCCGTAAAATTGTCAGGAATATATACTTTTTAATCCTGCTTGCCCAGTAAATTGCAGTTTATCGGGGCTAGAAACACAATCTACATATTTGAGGAATTGGCGGTATCATCATTTAGCAAATACCTCAAACACCACGCGATGAGGAAGCCATAGTGTAAACAAACAGCGTCATTCTTTCTTTTTCCTCTAGCTCGGCAATGCGAGGAGGATAAATGCCACTGCCGTCTCAGTCTCTATATAGTGCCTGCTCTGTGCCGTGAGAATTGCTTTTATAGTGACATTGCAGATGGCAGCACTTACCGCACCCAGAGCACAGTTTGATAAATGAGAGTTCCTCCGTAACACCAACATAAAACGAAAAATTATCCTTAACGTGTTACTAATTGAGAAGATAATGCACGTTCAGAAAAATAACATTTCACATTTGAGCTTGGATTAAGATATAGACACATAAAATATATAAAGTCTCACCAGGTACGTACATATATTAGGATCATCCCACTGCTGCACGGCACATACGAATTTCAGAATTGTGTCGACACGAATAACGGAGCACCTTTTCAGTCCTTTCCTTACTGTTATTTATCAGCAGTGGACGCACATATTTTGTATCACTATTTCGCTGACCCTTTGTTCGTGACCATATTTCAGGATATGTTTTATAGCACATACTGCAGTGCGTGCGCCGGTCATATCATTGTATCCATCACGCAAACTCACTGCACTAATTAGAGCTTCTAAGGCGTCTCCACAAAATCATCTAGTAAGAATATAAAAGAAACCATTTTGCAACAGATAAGACACAAATTTCACTACAGATTTCACAGTTAGCGAGACAACATCTGCCGTCTCATCAGTGAGACATTTCCGTTTTGATTCAATGTGAGTTATTTTAACGTACTCAGTGAAATCGTCATTCAACCATTGTAGTATTGTAACTGCTGGTGAACAGAAATGCACACAATCAGGATTGTTTTGCCGAACGTGCTGAGTTCTGTCAATGACATCGTGGAATGTAATAAATTTGTAAATTGCCTGCATGAAGCCCACCGTTAATTCCGCGTATGAAAAGTCTAAACATGTTCTTATAAACGGGTATCGTATTCTTTCATGAAGTGAATAGCAGCGGTAACTGCTGGAGAATATTTGTACAGCAGAACATTCATCTTTTCCAAATTCCTCTGTTTTTTCGAAATACCGAACCGGTTTGAATGTCAAGTCTCCCTGGAGGCGATAAACTTCTCTCACATATTTAGAAGTAATGATGCCATTGCTGTCATTTCTATATCTAGAAACTGGGATCCAGCATTTGTTTTATCAAATGGTAATAGTCAAAACTTAAAAGAGGTTTACAACTGGGATCACATGGATGAGTCACACGGGGTCCCACTTTCCTTTTACAGAAAGCTTAAAGATTGAGAAATTGGTTCTATGGCTGTCATCAACAGCATTAATCATTTCTGAACTACAAGGAATGGATCAGAGTCTCCTAAACCTTTAACGAGGAAGTAGGCAGCATGAATAGGGAATATTTTGAAAGTTCGTTTACAACAAAACACAACAGTTTATTTGCGAGAGCAAGAGATTTTCCAATATCTGTGCCGCATACACCTCCAACATTGACAATGCAAACGAATTTGTCACTGGTCCGGTCGTAGAGGAGCCGTACCTAATTAGCCGTTTAATCGGCAATCATGGTTACACACCTCTCTGTTGGTCTGAGAGTTTTACATTCATCTCTAATTGCGAAATCCCGACATCACACTCAACATTTCCCATTTAGGCTACTTGTCCAGAGTACTTGGTGATGTAGCTGACACTACATCACGAGTCCCCCCATATTCGTAAACGTTTGGGATACTCTTCTCCACGCCACACAGTATCGTGTGATTTGTTCTGACGGCTCGGATTTTGTCTTGCAAAATTATGGATTTGGTCTAAACGACAAAGGGTCTTTGGTTCATTAAATTTAGCTGCTTCGTTAACGTTTTTCAGACTATCAATTTCTTGGTTGTCTTCGAATTTCCTCAGTAGTCTTTTAAGTTCATTATGCTTAGTCGTCAGCTTTTAATACAGTCTCAGAATTCTCGATCGGAGCCTCTAATGTATGATATTCTGATGACTGCTGTCATTCTTACTCCTTGGAATATTGACTTGGATTGAGACATCATTGTTCACATGAATTTAGTACTCGTCATGCAATGTATTTCCTGCATTTGAAGAGCTTGTTTCATCATAGGTTTGTTCCTAAGAAATATCTTGTCGCTGTCTGGCCTTTCGTGGAACTATTTTCCTGGTTTGAAGATAATAAACCGACCAGGCACACTCTCTGCCTTCAACATATTTTTCTTTGGGTTTAATCTTTTATTTCCATCTCTAAACTTCAGGCTACAAACACGAGAATAATCGGATAGAATCCATTGACTACGTTTGGTTGATCCTTGCCTTGATATAGCGTTAAGCCGATTTCCCCAAAGTTGTTTACTTGGTGGAATTTCAGGAAACCTCATACCTGAACAATCTAGATTCGTTGCTATGATATACAAAGAGGAACACAACAGTTCATCATTTTGAAACCAAAGACACCCACATGAATACTCGATGCAAACGCACGGGAACACAATGACGTGGGTACGGAGATAAATTGGTGCGTTAGCCGGTCTTTTTCCTAAAGATCCGAGTTTACGGGAGAAATGGGGGCTTGCTATTTCTCTACAGGGCAGCAGAAAAGTATCTCATTGGGCTCCTAATGATAACTCCAGAATATGTAGCTTGCACTTTGTCGAATCAGCTTACGGTGTACGTAATGTGAGAGGAATTCTGCTCCCCGTCAAAGTACCAACGCAAATTCGTCTTCTTCTTAAAAATGTATTAATATTTACAACGCGAGCGTTAGGATATCTCGGAAAACGTAACCCTGTCCGAAAGATGAAATTCCTTACCAGTCCAAAGTTTAAAGATACGTTTCAGTGCCGCGACTGTGATCAAGCACACATTACATACGTTATACTTACAGCATTTTTCAGGCCTGTTCTTGAAAACATTGCAAAGAAAGTGACTAATGACTGGGATTTATTAAAGAAATTCAAGAGCAAGCCTCCGAGCAGAAATAGGGAACAATCGGGTGAGTACTTCTATTTAGGCCTATTTCCCTATTCTTTATTCTTGTGTGAAAAACAAGTGCAAAATGAAAGAAATCAATGAAGTGCAGTGTGTTCTGGGTTGTTTTATATATTTATATTTGATTCACACCGGGTATAATTATAATAAAAATGTATTACTGTATTTCGCATTATTCTATGAATCTTCAATATAAAGATATAGACAGAACAACAGAACATAAACGGGATCCAAGTGGCCATTGTCTGAACTACTTTGTTCGCCCAGGCCTTCTACGTAGCGTAGGCAGCGCCCTGAGCAGCATGTCAACAGCGCCTCCTAGAGAACAAGGCCTGGCAACACTAATGAGACTAGCTGATGACGTATATCCAACTGGGTCCATGCCAGTAACTCAGTTAGCTTGTTGCCGCTTGGTGTATTTGGACGCGTTTCCCTGTTATGTGTGTTTTTCATCGATTATATTAATCTTAATCGAGTCTTGTGCGTTAAGACTCGCTTGATATTCCTATTAATGTAAGTTCAGTTAAAGGTGTTAGTACTAATAAATTGTTAATATTAATGAATTGTGTGCCGCCACGTGAGGTTAGAACTGAGTTTATTTTTAATGGTGTGTTGTTGTGAATTGCGATAACTGTTTTTCAAATTATTAACAGCGATGTCTCAGAAATGCAGTGTTCCAAATTGTAAGGGCAATTATCGCACTTGCCCTAATGTGAGTGTTTTCTCATTTAAACTGACGACTCGGAGAGAGCTAAGTGGTTAACAGCTATTCGACGAGATGATTTCGTTTCTTCCAAAAAAATGCAAAGTTAAGTCTTAGTTATTAGTATTGAACCCATGACCTATGTGCCCTAAGAATTTTAAGTATGAAAAGTTACTACATTTCTGAAAATTTATTGATATCACGGGAGTGACACGTGGCAAGGGGGTAGCTGCTTTCCGTCCCACGCTCTGGGATACGTGACTTCATCCGCACGTGTCGAACGTGGAAGGATACAGAAGCAAGTTTTAGACTGCTAAGCCATTTTGGTGGGTTATTTCAGAAGAGCACGTGTGTATAGCGTCCCCACGCGAAGTCGACAGAAAAGTAGTGCCTATCAAATATGGTCATTTAACCAGTTAAATTAATAAATATAAATTTTAAATGTTCAGGATCACTACTGCTAGTGAGTTAACAAATACATCGTTACATCCGAAACTCTTTTAAATACGGATAATTTAAGTCAGAAAGATTACGCTAATTTTATTGGTGGCAAAGGGAAAATGCCTGCAGAGAGGGGGTAACGGCTATAAATATAGAAGGGACACCATGATGAAATCCCTGCATTGTGTTATTGAATCTTGCGCGAGAGAGTTATACTGTTCTGTAAATCCAGCGACAAAGTAGACCAAGTCCGACGAACAGATTTTGGCCGATGTGGCTGGGGTCTTGAATCCAAATGGATTTTGTTTGAGCAAAAGTAGTCTTATAAAAAGGACGGTCAAGATATTGCAGAAGAAGTATAAAGCTGTAAAATATTTTTGTGTTGTAAAAAGTAATTCGTGTGCGGGCAGTAACTACCATCAGTCGAGTGCGATCAACGGAGACACGTGTGAAGGGTATTTCTTTTTTATGTGTTTTATTTCCAGGAAAATAAACAAATATTATGATGTGCAGCCAGAAATGTTAAATGGATAGATAAAGCGACGGAAGGTCACTGGTGATCCGAAGGATGGAATCCGGCGTCGATTTAAGGTAGGTGCTTTGCCATCTTACCACCTACTATATCTTGTTTTGTGATGTCAAACTTATGTGCATTTGAAATAGGTTTTTATGACGCAGTTGGTCACCCCTATGTTTTTGGCGAATGTCAAAATATGACGAAAGGTCATTTGATTTATTTTCTGCTTGGATAAATTTAAAATATTGTGAGTGCCGTGTGACATGTAATAGTTATTAATGAGGGCTTCGAAGTGATATCACGTCCAGAGTAGATCGTCAATTTCCGTGAATTTATTGTCTATACGTTTGTGAGGTTAATTTAGATAATTGTATCTGACGTAAATTTCTTTCTGTTTGAATTTTGACGTAAATAATGTAAGAAATCCATGGTTACCCATTTCCAATCGAGTGGAAGCGCACTGTCGGGTTGAGAATTTAGAGTGGTGAATTTTGTCACGAAGTGAAACGTTATTCTATGTCCATTCAAACTGTGTCTGACTGACAATAAAAAAATAGTAGAATTTTGACAGTCATTTTGTGAAATCCAGTGTGAGATCATTATGCGAAGTGTTCATTATTAATGTATTTGTACGTATTATACGTCGTGGATTCAAAGTATTTTATTCCAGTCTTTTTGTCAGTGAGAGTCGTCGAGTTTGACAAGAGTTCAGAGTTGTCGTATGAGTTCAGATGGGATTTGTGAATTAGGTGATTGGAAGCCTATAAATGTTCCGGGATATGTATAAGCCCGAGGAAGGTTTTGTGTAATGTTTGAGATGGAAAGTAGAATGCGAGAATCCATGCCGATATTAATTTGCGACGTGTACAATTAGTGTAGGGCATTTTGAAGTATAATCTATGTGCAATTTGTTGGTCTGAAATATAGTATTTGTTTAATTATGTCGGCGAAGTTAAAGGTTTCATTCTGAGAGGCCAGTCAAGCAAGACGAACAGATGTCTCATATCACTGCAGGGCGAGAGTCCTGTCTCGATGCCGTCAGCTGATAGGAGTTCGCAGCTCGGGTAACAGGATTTGAGTGTGTTAGAATTGAGATCGCATTGCCTGGCAATGGGTATCAATAATTACGAAATCTAGTTGAAATTTTCATCCGGGAATAACTTGTTTGTTACTAGATACTGTAAATTTGCTTAATCGAGACTGTAATGTACATTTGAGACCACGAATTTAGAGTATAATGAGCGACGTTAGCCAATTTCAGGGTTGTCCAAAGTATAGAGTGATGGTAATGATGCTTGTTTTGTTTGTGAGGGGCGCACAAAGCTTCACGGAAATTTTACGACAAGATATGACGTCGTAATCGGTTTACCTTGTACGGCAAGTTACTTATGGTTTTGCACTTAATTATCAGGGTTATCCAAGTAGTAATAATGGTTAGTATTAAATTAAATTAAAGTGTGATGTCACGAAACAAGGTAAATACTGGAAATAAGTGATGCAATTTTTTTTCCAGCTACCGACGATATACATCCAACATGATTAGAAATGAATTACGTCAAGACTTGTGTGCGGACATGTGAAAGAAACCATTCGTCCGCGGAGATAGAATTTGCTGTTCATTAAGATTTCAGTAAATCATTTCAATTTATTTAATTATTAAATTCAGTGGAAACGTATTTTGAAATAACTTTAAATCAAGCGAATAACTTGGAGATGCATTCAGGAAATCTTAATTTGCTTTCTGGGGAATGTGTAAATGTTAACGTAACGATTAAGGGGACATATCCGAAGGTAATGGATTTTACTGCCACAAAGTATTGCGAGTGTTGTTGTTGTTGCATTATTTACCTTTGATTGATTGAGCAGTAAATGTGCTGGGGTTAGTAAAGTGGAAACTTTCGTCATCAACCGATGTAACTTAATATTGTGTTTAGCTTTCAGCTTAGAAACTTGGATGGTCATGGGGTCATCAACCTCATTGACTTAGAGTAGGGCCATATGCCACCGTAGCATCATTTTCCTTGCGGTCATCGTCCACAATGACTTTAAAGTAACTTAGAAGTTTAGATGTCGGTCCATGACATAGTCGCAGGTCACATCGATTCAATTAAGGGTCCATGCCGTATAACCACTGTGTGGCACACACCGATTGGACTGCCTTAGTTATACCCAGAGTCCATACTTCGTGTTACGAGGACTGGACCATAAAGAATCACTATGATGGTACATGTAGTCTCACATGGAAGTAAGGATGCCCATCAGGCAGTTATGTCAAAGGCTCACACCAGTGTTCTGACCTTCTGTGCAAAATGATTGTGGTGTCCAGCGGACACGATTGGATTCTAAGGATACCGATGATAAAATGATTAACTCTTCAGAGATTACTTGAATAAATAGGATTTTTTTTTAATCAGACCTTTCATTTGAGTAGATAGATTAGAAATACTGAACCCTACCTTTACCTCAGCAAGTGACGAAGAACCCGATACGACCCAAGGGGCAGATCTCATGAACTTTGGCTGATAGGTAAGGAAGGTATGTATCCTTCAGTGTGGACCAAAGGGTTCAGTATATTATATCTGATTTCAATCTTTCAGTGAGTTAAGTTGTGAAATTGTCCTTGAAATAGAGACCTGTGTTGTAGGTGTGCGACCTCCATTTCAAAAATCAGGAGGCTGAATGGACGACCAGCGTGTATGATGAGAGAAATGAGAAATTATTGACTGCACCTTTATCTCATTCAAGGCTTGTGAAAGTTTTGTGGATAGTTCTCTTATATCTTTGATATTTATAAATTAAATAGTAGATTTATATCTTTCTGATTGACGCATTTGCTGTATTGAATTTACCAGTTATTACATTTAGTTTGGGTTGTGCTGAGTATTCAACTTACTTTGGACTACTGTTGTGGGTATAGTGATATTCTGGGAAAACTTATAGGGCCTAAATTATAAAGGCATGTAAGGTATTGACTTTCAAGTATTCCTTCTATGCCGGACCTTTAACTGCAAGTGAGGCAGTTCTATTTAATATATCGTATGAGGGAATATATACCTCTTAGTGTGGGTTAATATTTTTAGTTCAGGCTATATAGCAATGTTATTGTGTTTGTTGCAATTATGTTAGGTTCTGTGTAATTATTGTAAATTACATACAATAAATGATTTTCTCTGTCTCCTTGTGTGGTATTCATTTGATATTAAAATCAACCAGATATATCTAAGACATGACATGGTCCTGTGAAGTAAATGGTGCCATGAATTAATAGATGAGAGCATTTATTTATATCTAGGTGAATACATTATAATTTGATCTAAACGTTGTAGGAGCTGTTCCTTCTCAGTTTCCAAACTGCCCACAGTACTTCTCTGATACCACATCTGCACATCGAGAAGGTCCAGATGACAGGCGTTGTCGAGTAGATAATGAAAGTTTGGCCAAGACTCTTGCTCAAAGTTTAGAGACCTACAAAGGTCATGCCAGTACTGTTTCTTTCAGGAACATCCAGGAATTGAAAGAAAAATTAAGTTCAATATCTGTAAAACAAGGCTGGAACTGCATTGAAAAGGAACAGTGTGTTTACTTCATTTTAATCAAGAAGGAGCCTATCCCACTGATAGTAGTGAGTACAGTGTTTTCTAAAACTAGAAAACTGGCATTTATATTGGTGTGTTGTTATTTGCTAGCTTTGTGTCTCATGGTAGGCAATTTAAGTCTTATAAGATTTTTCACTTCTTGTGTTAATATGAAGTATTTATTATGAAATGCATATTACAACACAAAATTGTTATAACTTCATATCGTATACTTCATAGGGCACTTTAACTACTTACGATAAAAAAGTAATACTGTCTACTAAAACTCTCAATGCAATGGCCGTTTGCCTTTGTTAATTTAAGTTTGAGAATTTCTATATTTTTTTGAATTGGTAACAAGTGTGCGAGTACCTGTGGCAACACAAGTGCTCCATCACTCAAAACTCTGGTGATTGTGCTACTTGTTTTGCAACAATTATCATCCAATACAAGAATTGCTTATGCTGGGGTGGGTTTGTAGTTTCTCTGTGTGTCACACAGAGGAAGGAGGTGGCACAGTTTAGATGTGAGAGGGTGGCTAGTTATGGACGAGCATTGCAGATGAAAGTTGTTAGCAAGCAGATCTCGTGTTATCTGAAGGGGCGTTTCTATATCCGTTACCAGTAGTGCGTTAGTAGGACTTGTATTCATAGCTCCGAGACATATTCTCAGTGCGCGAAACTGTAGGACATCTAGTTTTCGAAGAACAGACTGCGGTGCGTTGCCGAAAAGATGAAACCAGAATCTAGTACAGATCATATTAACAATCGATATAATAGTAGTAGAACGGTTGGGTCAGCTCCCCACCAGACTCGACAAAATGCTCTGATGATTTTTAACGTTCGGCCCACTTTAGTTGCCAGGTATTCGACGTGGATTTTCCATGTAAGTTTACGATCGAGGTATAAGCCTACTAGCTTGGCTGAAGTCCGTAAGAGGAAGGAATATGGCCCAAGATGTACAGATGGTGATGTTGAGTGGAATTTCTTTCGAGTGAAGACAATAATAGAGGATTTGTTGGGGATAAATTAAGATATGTTTGAAAGGTCCATGTGTAGAGTTTCCTTGTAGCGTCATCTAGCCATAAACATGTTAACCAAAGTGACCGGGATGATGCGTAGATACATACGTTATCTGCATACTGTAGAAATTTGACTGTTTCTTTAAACATGTGATCGAGATCTGCAGTGTACATGGCATACAGTAAAGGACTCAGTATAGCACCCTGACGGAATCCTATTGTTACTAGTCTGGTCCCATACAAGGTGTTATCCTGGGTTCGAATATAGATTGTCTTCCGGAATAATAAATTATATGTACCTCGCACGTATGTTTCGAGAAGACCTAGGGCTTGTAGTTTTTCGGAAATTACTTGTATAATAACGCTGTCGTATGCCCCAGATGTATCCAGGAATATGGCGGTAAGGTAACCATGGTTTAGATATGTAGGTTCAATGTCCGCAGTCAGAATGCTAAGATGGTCGTAAGTACACTGACTGACTGACAGAGCAAATGCAACACCAAGAAGGAGTGGTCAGAACTTTATGCCAATTGCAGGGTAGACTGACGTCACTGAGGTATGCTCATGATGTGAAATGCGCCGCTGTGCTGCGCACGTAGCGAACGATGAATGGGACACGGCGTTGGCGAATGGCCCACTTCGTACCGTGATTTCTCAGCCGACAGTCATTGTAGAACGTGTTGTCGTGTGCCACAGGACACGTGTATAGCTAAGAATGCCAGGCCGCCGTCAACGGAGGCATTTCCAGCAGACAGACGACTTTACGAGGGGTATGGTGATCGGGCTGAGAAGGGCAGGTTGGTCGCTTCGTCAAATCGCAGCCGATACCCATAGGGATGTGTCCACGGTGCAGCGCCTGTGGCGAAGATGGTTGGCGCAGGGACATGTGGCACGTGCGAGGGGTCCAGGCGCAGCCCGAGTGACGTCAGCACGCGAGGATCGGCGCATCCGCCGCCAAGCGGTGGCAGCCCCGCACGCCACGTCAACCGCCATTCTTCAGCATGTGCAAGACACCCTGGCTGTTCCAATATCGACCAGAACAATTTCCCGTCGATTGGTTGAAGGAGGCCTGCACTCCCGGCGTCCGCTCAGAAGACTACCATTGACTCCACAGCATAGACGTGCACGCCTGGCATGGTGCCGGGCTAGAGCGACTTGGATGAGGGAATGGCGAAACGTCGTGTTCTCCGATGAGTCACGCTTCTGTTCTGTCAGTGATAGTCACCGCAGACGAGTGTGGCGTCGGCGTGGAGAAAGGTCAAATCCGGCAGAAACTGTGGAGCGCCCTACCGCTAGACAACGCGGCATCATGGGACGAACAAAAAATCAACTTCAAGAATGGCATCGGCTTACGCAGCAGATAGAGCCACCTTTCCTCCTTTGTGGCGATTATAACGAACATAGCACAACATGGGGTTGCGAGATAAATGATACATATGGCGAGGCTGTCTTACAAATAGTAGATGAGTTCAATTTATTTGTGTTAAACGATGGATCGGCTACCCTGTTACCAGTACCGGGACAACGCCGCTTCCTTCCAATTCCTACGCCTTCCCTACCCCATCGTCGCCATAAGACAAATCTGTGTCGGAGCGACGTAAAGCAAATAACAAAAACAAAAAACAAAAAAAACAGTAGAATAATTCCAGTTATGGTATATATGGATTGCTACTTTGCTACTTCTTGAGATACATTATTCTGAGCCATAAGGTTGATTTCAGACTATTTCTTGTACTCGGAACACTTCCTATCCGTAGCTAAGTGTGGACCGTGGCAATACATGCATGTTGGTGGTGCAGTGTCAGTAAATGTTCTTACGTCGTGGGGACCCGCACACCTGCAGCGTTGTTGTCCCCTGCATTGCGATACTGAATGGTTATATCTTAAACAACGGTGACACTGCATCACTGGAAAGATATAAGTTTGAACTTCGCATCGTGTTCCTAGGATATAAATAAGTTGAGGTAGGTGTTGGGCACAAAATGTTATGAGGCAGACGGTTATTGGTCGCTTGTCTGCATTGGGGAGCTTCTTTGTAAATCGTTTCACTTGGGAAACGGGAACAGCACTCTGAATTTCCTTTAGAATTTCATTTTCACTAAATGTCGTGTCGACATTTCTGATAATCCCTAGCCTGTGCACAACACTACTTGGAATATAGACATCAAGGTGTTTTCCCTTCAAAAAGTTTTATTCAACTAGCTTGTTTGCTGCCATTCCGGATAAAGTCTCTATACGAAGTCTATTCTTACCATGAGTTTTAATGTCCAGAACTTGTTGACGGGGAATTATATTTTCACTAAAGATCAGTCGTCCTATTGCCATCGGATGTAAGGTCCCTATCCTACTTTAGTCCCTTCAACAACAACAAGGAGCGGCCCATTATCAGTATCATTGTACCTATTATTTTGACTGAGACGGGATGTTGGCGCTGTACCCCCAGTAGAAGTTGCTGGAGCAGCTAATGGGGTTTTAACAGAAAGTTGATTTGATGCATTTGTGTCATTAGCTGTGCCGGAGGAATTATTTTCCTTCTCAGTATCCATATCTATTGAATGTTCCATATGTAAATTGGTATCGGCACGGAAAACGCTTCATATTAGAACTATTATGTCTATGGGTACCTGTACTTGATTCTCGTTCTGTTGGTGAGTTGTCAGTGCTGACGTTGCTCTCTTCATGACGTCTAGTTCGTAAAGGGTGATGCTGCTCCACTTGGAGGGCTAGTTGCTGTTGATCTTGAATATCTGATTGAAAATTAAGAGGATTTATTCGTAAAGGCGTTGTTGCTGGATCTGCGTAACAAGTCTGCAGGGAAGAATTAATAATCTGCCCCGTATCGGGTGGATCATTCATAGTCCAGTTGATTATCTTAGTTGCAGTTCAAGGAATATAAATACCCAACACTAACACTTAAGTCCGTACGACTGGAACACTAGGTTATGGATGAGTCACACGTAGCGATCAAGAAAGTGACTGCACTCCACTAAGCTAGCCGTTAAATATTATATTTTAGTGTAAATGTCTGTGTGAACACAGAATTCACAATATATTCGCATGAATTTTTGTTTATTGCATTCTTCTCTCCGACAGCGAGAACTTACTGCAAATCCGCTGCCGCCATTTTTCGATGTTAATGTTGAGATTAAGGGTCATTGTTCAATTAGAGTTTTAAAGTTCTTCAAGTCTGCTGTTAGGAAGGGGGCTTTGACAAAGCACAAAAGTCTTTATTTCTATTTATGTATTCGTGTATGGATATGTTAAAAATGTTTACATTTAAATTTCAGTATATATGGTTTCAGATTACATTTCATTCATACATTGCACTAGAATTTTAAATGAACATACAAGGAGAGAAATACATTTTTAGTAAATAGTTGGTAAACTGTTCATTTCAAAGGTAACATTTCGCTTCAAACGTTGGCCTTACTGAACAAATACTAATGGTTCCTACTTGTCAATGTTTAAAAGTTAAAGTTCGGATTATCTTGGATAAAAATATGTTGTGTTGCTGTCATGTGGCAAATGTGACACCCCTTAAAGGATTATTCAATGAAAGAAAATTTAGGGGTAATAAATACCAGAAAATTGAATCAGAAAACTAATCTCAAAGTGATAATTCAAGGGTGGTTGTAGGGAGCTATAATACAAACTTAGGTGTTTCAGTCATCCTCGTGCTTGTAATGTCATTTCTGCTTCAGGCATGTCTTCACTTTATGCTAGTTGCTCAACAGTGAAACTGACATTTTAAAATTAATTCGTAAGCAAAGCTCAACAATATCAGAATTCATCAGATTATGTTTTTGTGTATGTCAAGGTAATGTTCTCTGCTTTGTGCCTGCTTGTTTTTTGTAGTGGGAGACAATAAATTATTTCTGAAAAATGCAAAACCTTTGAAGTGATTTCCTGAAAGATTACAAATTTTACCACGTAATATCTTTATTTCAGAACCAGTCAACACATATTAGAAGAAATTCAGAACACGTGTGATGAAACGAGAATGCACTGCGAGCATTCGCGTTCATGTATTTCTTGAGGAGAACTCGCTAACACCCAGCTGTATGGATTCAAAACGAGCACCGAGCGCGCAGGTATTGTGGGGGACAGCATGCAAGCAAGCGCTGCTACAGCATGCCAGCCAAGGCCAAGTGACGTCACACCGAAATTTCTTTTCGATTCTACGGCATTTCATCACGAACGGGAGGTTAAATCGTAATTTCGAGACCGTCACCTTGCAGGCCTAGTCAACAAGTGCTACAACCCAATATTTCATTAAAATCGGTGGAAGGATAGCCGAGATATGAATTTTTTAAGATGCTGGCATTTACAGTCTCACCGTCCGACCTTGGGCAATAAAAGGAGGTCGACAGCTTTGAGTGTGTCAGTGTGTGTTCGAGCGAACACATCGTCGTGAACCAGTCACCTCGCTATGTGATACGGTTCGTTACTTTGTCCGGCTTGGGACCGGGCTTCGAAAGTACTTAATACTAGTGTTGAAAGCCTTCTCTGTGGACTCTAACTTCGCGTGTAAGCGAAAGCTTATTCTTGTTAATTTCAGTCTCTAGAGCTGTGTAACATCATTTCGTTTTGTGAACTATGTAATTGAAGAGACTGTACATTTTGAAACTGTGCTTAAAGGACTTAGGGCATAAAGACTCTGCTTTATTTGTTCCCTCTACAAGAGACTGTGTTAGGCTATTTCATAAAATTGTGCCATAGTGACAGGACAATTCTTTTATGGACAGTGTCACTTTATTTCGTAAAGAGCAGTGCCTACTTTTCTTCCAAAGACTGTGTCAATCACTCCGCGAGAAAAACAGTCTCGACATTTACTTTTCATAAAACTGTGCCAATCTTTATTTTTAAAAGACTGTGTCAATCCATTTCACAGAACTGTGCTAATATTTACTTTCATAAAACTGTGCCGATATTTCCTTTCAAGGACAGTGCTGATTCGTGGAATACGGTACCTTTATTTCTTTTCGAGGGACCATGTCAATTCCCCTCATAAAGACTATGTCTAAATTTACGTGTAATATTGTGCCTCAGTGATAATTTTACTTCTGAGAATTACGTGATTTTTGTTAAGACTGAGTCGTGACAGAAGTTGGTTCTCTTTTACAAGACTGTGTTATAAACTATTTCCTTCTGTCTTCGTAGAAACATTAATTCATTTCTACGAGTGTGTGTGCTAGGACAGTGCAGAGACTGTGTCCGAAGGACTTAATTTATTTTCTTTTGAGATTGAGTGAAGTGGTAAACCATCGTATCTCAGAAAGTTCCAGATTATTTTCATTGCTTATCACTTCAAGTTCGATAGTGACTATTGCATTATTCTCACAGAACTGTGAATTTGGAACAATTTTTTCTTATAATGTGCGTCCAACACTATTTATAGTGGAACCTGTTCGACCAGTAAACAGTGTCTCGCCTTAATTCGCAGTGCAGTGCGGTAGAGAAGTGTCGTATCAGATTCCATTGAGATTCTGTGCGAACGTTCTACATTTCTCTGCTCCTTTCATGGGACTTAGTGGAATACAAAACCCAACAACTATTCCACGCAGCACTATCATCAGAAGACCGCCCCAGGTTCGAGTCTCCGTCAACATCAAGGGCTGACACCAGCCGTGGGTCAATACCGATAACGTGGGGCGACGCCTCCTCTACATCTTCAAGGGCATTCAAACTATTCGTCTGTAAGAAGTGATATAATTTCTATGCATTTCTTTTGAATAAACTGCAAGTTCCACTTTAAATATGAACTTATTTCACTACCCTTCCCTCGTACTCTCTGAAGCATGAACCGTACACGCCTTGGCGTTATCCATGCTCTCCGCTAAACTGGAGTACGGGCGTTCCTGTTTCAGTATGTACCACACCTTTATATCTCTCTTGTAGTATTAGGGTCAGATATCTTCAAAACTGAAGTTTTAAGAACGGAAATCAATAATTTTCTCAAAATAAAAACCGTACTGACTCCTCTTACATTTTCTTAAAATATTTGATTTAGAGTAACCAGTAAAATAATGTTGTCCACACATAATACTGTAGGCCTACTGATAGTTTCAGACTGATGATGTTATACAGTATATAGCTCATAAGTTACAGGAATGCAAGGAATTTCAAGAAAACCTTAACAATGTTGTGGGATGAATAGTAGAGCTATTTATTACATAACTGAATCATATGCATATGCATCTACGGGCATTACTTTTAACGGTATTTAAAATCAATCAATCAATCAATCAATCAATCAATACTGATCTGCATTTAGGGCAGTCGCCCAGGTGTCAGATTCCCTATTTGTTGTTTTCCTAGCCTTTTCCTAAATGATTTCAAAGAAATTGGAAATTTATTGAACATCCCTCTTGGTAAGTTATTCCAATCCCTAACTCTCCTTTCTATAAATGAATATTTGCCCCAGTTTGTCCTCTTTAATTCCAAATTTATCTTCATATTGTGATCTTTCCTACTTTTATAAACGCCATTCAAACTTATTCGTCTACTAATGTCATTCCACGCCATCTCTCCGCCGACAGCCCGGAACATACCACTTAGTCGAGCAGCTCTTCTTCTTTCTCTCAATTCTTCCCAACCCAAACACTGCAACATTTTTGTAACGCTACTCTTTTGTCGGAAATCGCCCAGAACAAATCGAGCTGCTTTTCTTTGGATTTTTTCCAGTTCTTGAATCAGGTAATCCTGGTGAGGGTCCCATACACTGGAACCATACTCTAGTTGGGGTCTTACCAGAGACTTATATGCCCTCTCTTTTACATCCTTACTACAACCCCTAAACACCCTCATAACCATGTGCAGAGATCTGCACCCTTGATTTACAATCCCATTTATGTCATTACCCCAATGAAGATCTTTCCTTATATTAACACGTAGATACTTACAATGATCCCCAAAAGGAACTTTCACCCCATCAACGCAGTAATTAAAACTGAGAGGACTTTTCCTACTTGTGAAACTCACAACCTGACTTTTAACCCCGTTTATCAACATACCATTGCCTGCTGTCCATCTCACAACATTTTCGAGGTCACGTTGCAGTTGCTCACAATCTTGTAACTTATTTATCACTCTATAGAGAATAACATCATCCGCAAAAAGCCTTACCTCCGATTCCATTCCTGTCTAGTAGTAGGAGTACTAGTAGTATATGTCAGTAAAATAGTAGATATCATAAAAAACGGAAGGTTTTAAAACTATAATATTAACAAGATTTTTAAGAAATTAGTAATGCAAATGCAATGTATAGTTAATATTACTTAAAATTTCAGAATAATTCAGAGCACATGCAAATACCGCACCTATTCATCTCTCTGGTAGTATTGTGCACAGAATGATATCTTCAAACCTGAAGTTTCAAAACTGGTATATTAACAACTCCTCTTGCATATTTTTTAAAATTTTTTGATAAGGCCTTTACTGTCCCGTCATCAACATAAGACATATCTGTCTGCTAGTCTCACACTGTTGCTGTTATACTGTATAGAGTTCATAAGTAGCAGGAATGTGAGCTAACTTCGAGAAGACCTTGACAATGTTGTGGGATGGACAGTACACATATATATATCTCTCTGGTAGTATATATGGACGGATATCTTACAAACTAAAGTTTTTACAACTGAAATATTAACAAGAGAGTAAAAGAATGATAATGAAAAGAAAAAATACTTAGTTAACACCACACCTATTTATCTCTGTGCTAGTATTTTGCACAGACATTTCCAAGCTGAACTTTTAAAACTGGAATATTAACCACTTTCTTAATAATTGCACTGACTTATCTTACATGTTTTTTAAATATTTGATTTGGAAAAACCATTAAAAAGATGTCCACATCTTAAGACATATTGCTAGTCTCAGGCTGATAATGTTATACTGTATAGAGCTCATAATTTACAGCAATGTGAGCTGAATTCAAGAAGACCTTGACATAATTTGTAGGAACGTGAGCTAATTCCAAGAAGACCTTGACAATGTTGTGCGATGGACAGTACGTATATATATCTCTCTGGCAGTAGATATGTACAGATATCTTAAAAATTACTTTTTTAAAACCGAAAAACTAACAAGAGTTTTATAAAGAATGGTTATGTCAAGATAAACAATACTTCGTTAACATCACTTAACACACGGAATAATTCAGAGCATTGTAAACAGCACACCTATTTATCTCCATGCTACTATTGTGCACAGATATCTTCAAACTGAAGTTTTAAACGTGGAATATTAACCTCTTTCTCAATGACTGCACCAACTCATCTTAGGCGTACATCTTGTCTTAAATATTTGATTTAAGGAAATCAGTAAAATTATGTTGTCTACATATAATGACATATTGCTCATCTCAGACTGTTCATGTTATACTATACTTCATAGAGTAGTAGATACATTATGGGAATTGTGAACAACTCCAAAAAGACCTTGATAATGGTATCAAATGTTTACAGATATCATCAAACCTGAAGTTTTTATAACCAAAATAAAGGTTGCAGATCTCTACATATGGTATGAGTGTATTTATAGTTTGTAGTAAGTAAATAAAGAAGATTGTATATAACTTTCCAACAAATATCCAATAACGGACTAACTATATTGGTATTATAAATTTACTCATTCGGAACAAATATTTCAGGTTCCTTATGGGAATCAAAATCTTTATCATAAGCGGTACATTCCAAGCTGTCATTGGAGAGATAACATGTAGTGTTATTACTGGATAATTACTTGAGTTTTTGGGAGTAGTACAGATATCATGAAGAAATTGGAATTCAAGAGGATGAATTGGGGCAAATATTTGTTTGTAGGAAGAGCAATTAGGGATTGTACTACCATAATTTATCAGCGGAAATGGTTGACTAATGTGCAAGTTCTTTCAAAAAAATTTAAGAAAAGACTAGGTAAGCAGTTGAATCTGCCACCTGGGAGACAACCCTAAATGCTGGTTGATGACACTGTAATTGTAGAACATCTCTGTCACTGCACAGTTATATCAGACTCTGAGGACTTTCCTGCTAAGTGGTTTGCGTGAAATATACTTTGATGCCACTAACTTTTCAGTGACAGTTTTTGCTATATTGTCTAAAAGTGGTCTGACAAATTTCTGAGCAATAATGCTGGCAAGTCGCTCCTGACCAGATTGATCACAAACTGGGCACTGAATAAGTGAGCAACTAGCTAGTAAAAGAACAATAAATGAACATATGATTTCCAACACATTTTTGCTTGAAAGGTACAGTACAGTTTTTTCAACAAAATGTTGAAGAATAGACAATACTGTTACAAATGTACGTTTGGGATAACGTAGATTTTCCAGATCTTGATTTGAAATAAGACTCATCAGAAGGGAATTGTTGGAGTTGTGGGAAACGCGGTTCAAACATTCCATACAATGAACTCTTTCTTCTATTGCTCGCACTGTGTAGCCACCAATATATGCCAGGCTTGCAGTCTTCATGGTTGGCAGTGGCGATGCTGAAAATGAAACAAAACTTCTTAAATAACGTTCACTTAATATTATAATAAGTTCCGCATTTTGTACTTCTCCTAAGAGGCCAATGCTTACCTGGATCCTGTAGTACCTCCTGGAGGATGCTCATAACTGCTTCAGGAATGGCAGGCCATTCTTCCTCTGAGTTAGATGCGTCTGATGGCATCAGCTCCAGATCAGGACCATCTGTGATGTTAGATGCAGAGTTCTCTACGTTGCTGAATGATGAACTGCAAAAAATTCCTGTTTAGTATCTTCTGCAAAGTGAAACTTACTGATCTTGAGTCCAGACTATCATTTGATCCTGACATACGCCGCAAGGTGCTGAAAAGTGAGTCAACAGGATCACTGGAAAAAGCACGGGTCAGAACGTAGTGGTAGCCATTTTGCACAAGATATTTTATGCACTGAACAGTTGATTTGGTTGTCAGTATAATCGTTTCATATGTCTCATTGGTCAGGAAATCTTTCCCATGCACAGTGCTATCAGACTTAAGAGTTTCAAGATAGGAAAGGAAATCATTTCCAGCCAATCCAGGCGGGGGTCATTCAATGAGAAGAAATGCTCCTTATCTCGATTTCTGCTCTGCAGATGTTGGTACGTATTATTAACATCATGCATGGCAAACCATCTGTCAACATATTTCATGCAGAATAAGGTTGCATCTGCATCTCTAAATTTATGGGTCTCTGGGTGAGCACTTGCATTTTCCTTCAGAGCAGTAGTGGCACCAATGACTGCTGGTGAGAAAATTTCTTTGGCGCGTTTGACATTCATCTTTTTAAATGGAGTCGGCTCAATATGTTTCTTTGTCAGATTTCTCACAGGCTTCACAATCTCATCCTTCTGCATTTTATACGGCATGGTCAAATATTTTGCTGATATTATCCCCATGCCATCAGTCATCTCTCGCTCAAGAAACTGTGTTCTTATGTTTCTGAGGATGTGACATTGATCAAAGCTAAGGAATAGCTTCCTAGTTTAATCTAATGGATGTTCAACCACTGGTTGTAAAGTGATTCCCCCTGAATGCCTCATCATGGTAGTGTTGGCTTTGTGGTAGTCAGACACAATCCTACCACCTCCGCAATTACTTTCAACACCAGTTGATATAATTCCCGCCCTGACAAATATTTGGTGAAGAAGAAAGCACATGGTATTTGACCCTTAACACAAAACACGGAACCCGATTAGCGCTGTACTGGTCTCTGGGTCTGCTGTCCCCCTGTGGGTGGGGGCGGTAGAATAACACCCACGGTATCCCCTGCCTGTCGTAAGAGGCGACTAAAAGGGGCCCCAGGGGCTCTGAACTTTGGAGCGTGGGTTGGCGACCACGGGGACCTCAGCTGAGTCCTGGCATTTCTTCCACTTACTTGTGCCAGGCTCCTCACCATCTATCCTATCAGACCTCTCTTGGTCAACTCTTGTTCTTTTCCGACCCCGACGCTATTAGGTTTGCGAGGGCTAGGGAGTCTTTCATTTTCACGCCCTTCGTGGCCCTTGTCTTCCTTTTGCCGATATCTTCATTTTTCGAAGTGTCGGACCCCTTCCGCCTTTCCCTCTGATTAGTGTTAGATAGAGGATGGTTGCCTAGTTGTACTTCCTCTTAAAACAGTAATCACCACCACCACTGGGTCTGCTGTCTTCATTTGACTTTCCAAAGATTATTTTTGTCCCCAAAAAAAGTTAAGTTTCCTATTGTAACCTTTCGTGGTATCAGTACATCAATAGACCATAATATTCCCGCAACATGACATTAAAAATGGAACACCTTGGATGAGGCCTTCGACCGGGCGCGGCGCCGAAGACCCCTTCTCCCCTACTAGCGTTACAAGGCACTAGCTGAGCCGGTAGAGACATACGGGTCGCAGTCTGTCCTTACTGGGCAGTAATCTAATAATTTACAGTAGGGGAATCATAATAATGAGAGGAATACTATTTACCTATGAAATGAGAAGAATGAATTACGTTTCTTTTTTTAAAAAAAATTTAATGCCTGAGAAAACACGTGAATAATTTATACATGGATATGCCACCATATTAAACCTATAAATTAGACACCGAAAATTTCCTTGAGTGTGTAACTGTCCTCCTCTAGTCCTTTCCCTAGAATTGCAATTCACTCTGAAGATATTCAAACACATTATGCACTAGTACCGTTGTACACAGAAATAATTGGATGATGGCGTATCTTGTATTACTCGCCTTATTTACATTATTACACTCTATATTCAAATACCGAGTCGTAGTCCTATTGGCGAGAATTAACCTTAGCTATCGAATGAACCAGGTGAGGCGTATTTGATATACGAGCTTGTCCAAAATACCTGAAAGTCGTCTCACTTATTAGAAAGAAAAACACCTATCTCGCTATCTCATGAGATAAACAAATAATACACATCGTATGTTCCAATGGGATGTCACTTAAATATATACACGAATTCGACACTTGTACAACGATGATCCTTAAATGAATTATATTTAGCGAAACAGAAAACAACACAGTGTTCAAATACATATCACACCTGTGGATAGAAGACAATAAATACACTCGACATTCACAATATAAATCACGGACCCGGGCATCCGCCCGTAGCTGGTGGCAGCAGCATAACTGCCTCTGGTGCTGATGAGACATGAACTCATGTCCCATGACAATTGTGAAGTGTGACTTCCACTCTGAAAATCCCTAGTCGTTTAAATTACATAAAGAAATGGGGGAATTCTCTCATTTATTGGAATTGTAGGTCTAACCAACGGTGTTTATTTCTGAATGGTTGCATGTAATATCGATGCCGGAGAGAAAGAGAACGAGCCCTCTAACACTAAGTTCCTCTCACAGCGGTGATAGTATTTCACATCCCTCCTTACCTGGCCGGACTTTAAATCTCACCAGCCAGCTGTTTACACTGTCCTCACCCTGCACTTTCACTTTCAACACAAGGGAACTCGGTCCCGTTATCTAGCCACCTCGGCATTTCGCTTCAAAATATCATTATTCATTGGATGCCACACGCATCAATTAAACACATCGGCTTGCATCTAGCCTACTTTATACCATTAGCACGGGATAAACAACCTTGCGCATAATTTGCTTATATTTCATCAACACCGCATTCGATCTATTCCTTATCGGCCAGAGTAGCTCGATCTCATTTCTCGGCATAACCAATACACGCATATTTTGGAAGAAAGAAAGGCCCTAGCATTCGGGACAAAGTATGCTAACACTCGCGTTCTAAATAAATTCACACATTATCACACTTCACTTGTCATATCGAGGTTTCTTCTTCACCATACTTAATTTATACAGGGGATGACCTAACACATTACGTGAAGCATCTACTACAGAAAACCATGAAATTTCTAGATGACTCATGTTACTCGTGTCCTTTTATCGATGGTACATGGAATGATTTTCAAGAATATTAAATAATCCCTTTTAATTCCCATAGTGCTCCACGGTAAATCAAATCTAGGGTCTTAAATTATCATGCACGAATTCCCACATTAAATAAAGAAATACGGTCCCCGACCGTGAAGAAGCATAAACACTAGCCCTATCAATAACTACTACCATCCCTTTGAGAACAACGAAATCCTACCCTACATTTCTAAAGAATCTGCATGCATTAAGTTTATTACATTTTTACAGGAAATAGACTTTCAAATATTTTCACAATACTCATCTGCCTGGATCACCCCACAGCTCACCCAAGAAGGCACATCTAGTCGTTTAGTCGTCTATTACGACAGTATCAGCAACCTGGAGTCCGGTGTTCGGCTGCCGCTGGGTGGATGGCATGATGTCTTGATTCGCCGTACACAGTAGGAAGTCCTTGAGGTTCCACGGCGTCTTGATTAAGTGCGGGCCTCCCGTTGATTCTCTTCTTTCTCGGAGACTGATGTCACTGGCACACCACAATGAGGGAATCTGACTTAATTATAATTGTGATAATTGGCAACACATTATAATTTTCTATGATCAGAGAGACTCATAGGCTCGAGTCCTCTAACCAAGCACCAGTAATGTTTGTAGCCCGTTGCTTTCCCTATTGGCTGTCTATCCCACTGTCGGCAGTTTAGGCCCTAACTATCACGTTCGCACTTTCACTGTTATTAGAAGTCCCAAAGCTACCCTTACGAACGTGGTTTGACCTTGCCTAATTCAGCACTAGTTTATATGGGAGTACAGATTAGCTACTACGTCTGGGATTTTTTTCTTTACCGATATCGCCCTGAGTTTACGCGTCGCCACTGAGCCGCACTTTCTCCTACACCTGATCATTCATCATTATATGGTTACTGGATCTCCCATGTTATTTCTGCGGCAGTTAATACACTCGTGAATTTACTTACACGATTTCACAGCCTACTAGCGTTTGATTTGCGTTCTCTTTACTCATATATTCGTACACATAAGCACTCTGCATATCATATGACCGTCATGGTTAGGGTTAAATACCGCACTCTGTTAGTATCAATAAATCTTCACTCCACTGTTACATAATCATATCACTGATAGAATTTCAGCTACATAAACACTATTCAAATGATTATTGACTGGTCACACTTTGTAGCACTGAAGCAAAGAATACTGAAAAGTCACTCACATTAGGTACCACTTCACTATGCCACTGGCAGAATAGAACAAGATGCTTGCCTCAGTTCGCACCCCCTTTTATCATGAAACGTGTCAGACTCGAAAGAGAGGGTAAGACTCCTCCTACCTGCAGAAATCGGTCCGGTGGCACGTGGTTTCCAGGATCGATCAATGCATCAAATTAAAGCTCAATTGCGCGAGTTTCTACTGATCACTTATCATTTTGATCACTTCACGTGTTTTGCTTTAATCTCGAAAGCGTCCTTTGATATCCCAGTGAGGGAGGGGCTTGCAATTTGGCGGTTCCGTGGCTTCGGTCACCCTAGCAGCTTTCTCCAGATGGTGAACACCTGTGGGATGTCCACAAACAGCGTAGATTATTCCATTAGAATCATGTAAAGGACTTCTTGGTGTCAAAATTTTCTATAAAATTCGCCGCTTTTAATGAACCTTGAGTCATGAAAATCTGCCTTGTAGTATGCGAGTTATGTTAATTTCTCTCCTGAAAACAATTGAAGACAGGTTTCTGGCAGCGGTGTTTCCGCGGGAAAAGGAGCGGAAAAGTGATATTTGCCAACGCTGGGCACGACCTCCGTGACCTACTTGCTGTGGGAGTGTTTCTTTCTCTGTCGCGCCTGAGTGAGAGCGCTTCTGGCCGGAGGCGAAAATATGTCTCGGTACAGTACTTACGCGCAAAGAGAGTTTGGTGCGTGGGGCTGACAGCTCGCCACTCGCACCCCGTGGAGGGTGGGCGTGCGCTGGCTTGGGCGCTAATTAACGTATGAAAGCGCGGAAAACGGCATATTTGAGCGGCGGAATGCCACAGTATATTGTTGATGATGTGATGAACGGTCACATCCTCTCCCCACTTTGACAAAGAAAAATCACGAGTAGGGATTTTTCTTTCCAGTTCATGGTTTCTGCCATGTCACACTTGACAGTTACGTAGACTGTTATTTTCGCGCCTCAACTCATATCTGGACAGGAGTATACGCAGGTATTCCTCAGTCATCATGTTTCTTCCCTCCGTGCATTCACGGTAATCATCTTGGTTTGATTCCTTGTCGCCATCATTCGCGTCGCGGCGGACTCCGTCAACTATCAGGCAGTTCATCTCGTCTTCTTCTCGTGCAGGCTCTCCTGCGGCGTTGGATCCGTCGTCGTCTTCTTCTTCATCATCGGGCATTTGTTCATCATCTCGTTCCTCAGG
This sequence comes from Anabrus simplex, assembly GCF_040414725.1. Classification (NCBI taxonomy): domain Eukaryota; kingdom Metazoa; phylum Arthropoda; class Insecta; order Orthoptera; family Tettigoniidae; genus Anabrus; species Anabrus simplex. The sequence goes on along the minus strand of NC_090268.1, from coordinate 443,693,325 downwards.
CAGTTCTCTGTCCTCTTGATTGTTTGGATATTTTTAGGTTCATCGTGCCGCATAATTCATGATGCTTCTTAGCTTGTTATCCTAATGGTCATACTTAATAGTATTTCTTATCATTAATGCCTTATGTCGATTACTTTATATTATTCTATATATACATTATATACATGTCTGTTCTGAATAGAGTTTGTCATTGTGTCAGCCTTTCACTAGCCCCTTCCGGCACACCTAAGAGTAAGAGGATTTAGGCTGAACCCTTGTCGTCCTTTGTCATAGTCACGCTGCACAACAGCTTTCTCTTCCCTGCGCCATCTTCTCATTCCCATTGTAATAATAGTCTTCTTCAGTCCGTAGCTTGACGGAAGTGCTGAGCTGGGTTGATGTCTTCCTTTACTTCGGCGTTTTATGAAGAAGTTCTTCTGGATAGTTCCACTGTCACTTAGTCTCTCCAATCTATCTCTAATTAACCGGATATCGTCCTGCTGTCGGTTTGATTCCGTAATGCATCTCTTCATAATCGTCAATAACTTCCGATGCTGGGTAATATGTTCCATTCCGCGGGTCCATACAAGAAATTTCCGGATCTCTTTGCTTGATCCTCCGTGAATATTAATCTTGACTGGTGCCTTCCGGATGACGGGTAGTTCTCTTGTTTTCTTCATCTTCCTCTGGCATTTCCTCCTATCCGTCTTCTTCCTGCTCTTCTTTTGTCTTGTCTTGCCTCTCCGAATCATACGTGTTAGACTGTAGGTGGGAGTCGAATTAACATCCTGTGAAAGAGGAGCTGGAGTCCCTTCATTCATATGGGAGTAATCTCTCACCGTATCTTGCATTATGTGAACTCCTAGTATACCTTGTCCGCCCTTCTCTGGCTTCTTCAGGACTTTTATTTTGCCTTGGGTTTTCCGTTGTTTTCCCTCAGCGGAAGTGTTAAGTTCGACCCTTGCCTGACCCATTTTGGTCGATGTATTCCTTGCATTTAGTTTCCGTTTGTTCCGCCACCTGTGTCAGATTCTCTTCGATCTCTTGGGACCTCAGAGATAAGTCTTCGAACTTAGTTCGTAGATGAATCATTTCCTCCACTTCAGTATTTAATTTGACCTCTAACTCTTCCACCTTAGTCTGCTGAACGATTAATTTATTATTAGCTTCGCTTATTCTTTCGTCTAAACGGACGTTTGTCTGATCCAATTTTAATGTAAGAGAGTCTATACGATGTGTGACATCGCTAATACTTGAGGTAAAAAGGTCCTTAAGTTCCGCGGCCTGGGCTCTGCCTGATGCTTCATACCCCTCTAATCGTGCATTAATCTGTCCCATATTACTAGTGTGCTGATCTAAAATTGCATTTATTTTGCTGGATTGTTCCTGGTTTTCCGTGTTCATCTGTTCCAGTTTATCAAAACGTTCATTAAGCCGTGTGTTTGCCTGCTCCAATTTCTCGTTCTGTTCGGCCAATAATTGGGCGAACATTGCCTTCACTGCCTCCAAATCCATGTTAAACTGTATTCTTGAGAATTAGTGCCCCCTTGAGTTTGAGCTGCTTCGTGAAACCTTGGTTCATTCGATTTATTCCCTAACGAAAGAAGGTGTGTTTTTTTTTTTTTGAAAAAATACAGGATAATTTATGCCGAAACTAGCTTCACAACAGCTGCGTAACACCTCCTAATAATTACTGTGCTTTCTCAGTATACTATACGTAATTCATGGATATCATCCCGATATATAACGAATACAATCTATTTTAGCCCTTCATGAAATAATAATAATAATAATAAGATTCGCGACTACAGGGGCTCGAGAATTTACCTGTACCTGAAACATGGTACGATCGATAAACATTGAATGCTCTCAGCTTCAAGACAGGCAAGATGCGTTTGCAGACAATTCCCCGTCTTAAACTGACAACATCGCACTGTTCATTTAGAAAACAAGAGTCGTGGGATGAGGCATCCCCTCTCATACGCGATATATAATCACTTTACGTGGGATATATCCCCTAAACTACCAAGGCCTGCTGCACATGCAGTACCTTTAGCCTAGACCCATGACCAGTGGAATTTGAAGAATTCCGTCTAATCATTTTATCCTCACTGTTGGGAAAATCATTTCACTGTTTCCATGAAGTTTCACAACTCCATAATATTATTGGGTCTGCTATAATCTGAGTAATTTCCGCGCATATTTCCACTTAACCTGGACGCGCGATATTTCATTCTTCTCCCTACAGTTATTATTTGAATTTAATTTACCTTATCACTCATTTAAATAACATGTATTCCTCTGTCCTAACAAAATCGAATATACGGAATAAATTCAGTGTTCCATTCGTTCAGTTCTGACCGTGCCAGTTTGGCAATACTACTTTACTAGGTTCTCCTTCAATAGTAGCGGTATTCGAACTTGTGCCTAATATTTGGCTATGTCATATTTTCTATCGCCATAAGGGCATTACAGGATTTGCCAAGAAAAACAAAAACAAAAAAAATACAACACGTGCGAGGTGTCAAACTCGATATCGCAACCTAGGTGTAAATCTGCCCATAAATAACACTGCACCACGTGTCGGGCGCCACACTTGATGTAACCTTTCGTGGTATCAGTACATCAATAGACCATAATATTCCCGCAACATGACATTAAAAATGGAACACCTTGGATGAGGCCTTCGACCGGGCGCGGCGCCGAAGACCCCTTCTCCCCTACTAGCGTTACAAGGCACTAGCTGAGCCGGTAGAGACATACGGGTCGCAGTCTGTCCTTACTGGGCAGTAATCTAATAATTTACAGTAGGGGAATCATAATAATGAGAGGAATACTATTTACCTATGAAATGAGAAGAATGAATTACGTTTCTTTTTTTAAAAAAAATTTAATGCCTGAGAAAACACGTGAATAATTTATACATGGATATGCCACCATATTAAACCTATAAATTAGACACCGAAAATTTCCTTGAGTGTGTAACTGTCCTCCTCTAGTCCTTTCCCTAGAATTGCAATTCACTCTGAAGATATTCAAACACATTATGCACTAGTACCGTTGTACACAGAAATAATTGGATGATGGCGTATCTTGTATTACTCGCCTTATTTACATTATTACACTCTATATTCAAATACCGAGTCGTAGTCCTATTGGCGAGAATTAACCTTAGCTATCGAATGAACCAGGTGAGGCGTATTTGATATACGAGCTTGTCCAAAATACCTGAAAGTCGTCTCACTTATTAGAAAGAAAAACACCTATCTCGCTATCTCATGAGATAAACAAATAATACACATCGTATGTTCCAATGGGATGTCACTTAAATATATACACGAATTCGACACTTGTACAACGATGATCCTTAAATGAATTATATTTAGCGAAACAGAAAACAACACAGTGTTCAAATACATATCACACCTGTGGATAGAAGACAATAAATACACTCGACATTCACAATATAAATCACGGACCCGGGCATCCGCCCGTAGCTGGTGGCAGCAGCATAACTGCCTTTGGTGCTGATGAGACATGAACTCATGTCCCATGACAATTGTGAAGTGTGACTTCCACTCTGAAAATCCCTAGTCGTTTAAATTACATAAAGAAATGGGGGAATTCTCTCATTTATTGGAATTGTAGGTCTAACCAACGGTGTTTATTTCTGAATGGTTGCATGTAATATCGATGCCGGAGAGAAAGAGAACGAGCCCTCTAACACTAAGTTCCTCTCACAGCGGTGATAGTATTTCACATCCCTCCTTACCTGGCCGGACTTTAAATCTCACCAGCCAGCTGTTTACACTGTCCTCACCCTGCACTTTCACTTTCAACACAAGGGAACTCGGTCCCGTTATCTAGCCACCTCGGCATTTCGCTTCAAAATATCATTATTCATTGGATGCCACACGCATCAATTAAACACATCGGCTTGCATCTAGCCTACTTTATACCATTAGCACGGGATAAACAACCTCGCGCATAATTTGCTTATATTTCATCAACACCGCATTCGATCTATTCCTTATCGGCCAGAGTAGCTCGATCTCATTTCTCGGCATAACCAATACACGCATATTTTGGAAGAAAGAAAGGCCCTAGCATTCGGGACAAAGTATGCTAACACTCGCGTTCTAAATAAATTCACACATTATCACACTTCACTTGTCATATCGAGGTTTCTTCTTCACCATACTTAATTTATACAGGGGATGACCTAACACATTACGTGAAGCATCTACTACAGAAAACCATGAAATTTCTAGATGACTCATGTTACTCGTGTCCTTTTATCGATGGTACATGGAATGATTTTCAAGAATATTAAATAATCCCTTTTAATTCCCATAGTGCTCCACGGTAAATCAAATCTAGGGTCTTAAATTATCATGCACGAATTCCCACATTAAATAAAGAAATACGGTCCCCGACCGTGAAGAAGCATAAACACTAGCCCTATCAATAACTACTACCATCCCTTTGAGAACAACGAAATCCTACCCTACATTTCTAAAGAATCTGCATGCATTAAGTATTTACATTTTTACAGGAAATAGACTTTCAAATATTTTCACAATACTCATCTGCCTGGATCACCCCACAGCTCACCCAAGAAGGCACATCTAGTCGTTTAGTCGTCTATTACGACAGTATCAGCAACCTGGAGTCCGGTGTTCGGCTGCCGCTGGGTGGATGGCATGATGTCTTGATTCGCCGTACACAGTAGGAAGTCCTTGAGGTTCCACGGCGTCTTGATTAAGTGCGGGCCTCCCGTTGATTCTCTTCTTTCTCGGAGACTGATGTCACTGGCACACCACAATGAGGGAATCTGACTTAATTATAATTGTGATAATTGGCAACACATTATAATTTTCTATGATCAGAGAGACTCATAGGCTCGAGTCCTCTAACCAAGCACCAGTAATGTTTGTAGCCCGTTGCTTTCCCTATTGGCTGTCTATCCCACTGTCGGCAGTTTAGGCCCTAACTATCACGTTCGCACTTTCACTGTTATTAGAAGTCCCAAAGCTACCCTTACGAACGTGGTTTGACCTTGCCTAATTCAGCACTAGTTTATATGGGAGTACAGATTAGCTACTACGTCTGGGATTTTTTTCTTTACCGATATCGCCCTGAGTTTACGCGTCGCCACTGAGCCGCACTTTCTCCTACACCTGATCATTCATCATTATATGGTTACTGGATCTCCCATGTTATTTCTGCGGCAGTTAATACACTCGTGAATTTACTTACACGATTTCACAGCCTACTAGCGTTTGATTTGCGTTCTCTTTACTCATATATTCGTACACATAAGCACTCTGCATATCATATGACCGTCATGGTTAGGGTTAAATACCGCACTCTGTTAGTATCAATAAATCTTCACTCCACTGTTACATAATCATATCACTGATAGAATTTCAGCTACATAAACACTATTCAAATGATTATTGACTGGTCACACTTTGTAGCACTGAAGCAAAGAATACTGAAAGGTCACTCACATTAGGTACCACTTCACTATGCCACTGGCAGAATAGAACAAGATGCTTGCCTCAGTTCGCACCCCCTTTTATCATGAAACGTGTCAGACTCGAAAGAGAGGGTAAGACTCCTCCTACCTGCAGAAATCGGTCCGGTGGCACGTGGTTTCCAGGATCGATCAATGCATCAAATTAAAGCTCAATTGCGCGAGTTTCTACTGATCACTTATCATTTTGATCACTTCACGTGTTTTGCTTTAATCTCGAAAGCGTCCTTTGATATCCCAGTGAGGGAGGGGCTTGCAATTTGGCGGTTCCGTGGCTTCGGTCACCCTAGCAGCTTTCTCCAGATGGTGAACACCTGTGGGATGTCCACAAACAGCGTAGATTATTCCATTAGAATCATGTAAAGGACTTCTTGGTGTCAAAATTTTCTATAAAATTCGCCGCTTTTAATGAACCTTGAGTCATGAAAATCTGCCTTGTAGTATGCGAGTTATGTTAATTTCTCTCCTGAAAACAATTGAAGACAGGTTTCTGGCAGCGGTGTTTCCGCGGGAAAAGGAGCGGAAAAGTGATATTTGCCAACGCTGGGCACGACCTCCGTGACCTACTTGCTGTGGGAGTGTTTCTTTCTCTGTCGCGCCTGAGTGAGAGCGCTTCTGGCCGGAGGCGAAAATATGTCTCGGTACAGTACTTACGCGCAAAGAGAGTTTGGTGCGTGGGGCTGACAGCTCGCCACTCGCACCCCGTGGAGGGTGGGCGTGCGCTGGCTTGGGCGCTAATTAACGTATGAAAGCGCGGAAAACGGCATATTTGAGCGGCGGAATGCCACAGTATATTGTTGATGATGTGATGAACGGTCACACTATCATAAATTACTTTAGGATTGATTGCAGCCTCATCTACAATCAAGGGAGAAACGCGTTCAATTTCTTGCAGATCTTTTGCCTGTAAGGTCAGTCTATCCTTAATCAATTTAGTGACACCAGTGGCACAATTACTGCCACCAGAATATTTGCAACGAGTTCTCGTGGATGGCAGTTTTAAGAGTCCTCTGGTGCGTACATGTGAATAACCTTTAATGGACATGTACTGAAAAATAATGCATTCCCTGATGATGTCATTACTCCAATTTGTCCTGCGTTTATGGGACATAAGAAGCTGTTCTAAAATGAATTTGGCATGAATGTTGCCCTCAGCAGCAGCATCTTCCTTCAAGACCTCTAATGCCCTGTAAAAACCAGAATTTTCAATGTCATTCAGTTTTAATCTTGCCCTTGTCAGTTTTTCCTTCTGCTCTTGTAAAGTGCTTTTTTAGTCGAGTTACCTTCACACGCAACCGGTTCATAGTTCTTCGCATTTCCTCAATATTTGAGGCATCAGTCTGGGTGGATGTAAGGATTGCCCCTATATCAATTTTAGATTCAAAATTGCCTGTACCTTCGTTATTGGCTATTGAACAGCTTGCTTCAGAATTCGGAAAATGATAAGCAGCTTCAACTCTTTTGCGTTTCTTGGGTGAGGGTGGTGCGGTTCTAGCAATTTTTCTTCTAGGACTCTTGGTACTAGTCACCTTATAACTAGGATAATTAGGGAACACGGAAGGTACAGAACTTTTCTTTAGTACTCTTCTACATTTGCCTACAAATGAATAACCATGTTCTTTGAAATGAAGGCTACAGACAACAGAAGAAGCAGAATTAGGGTTAGGGACAAAGTTATCGCGATAAATTGCTTTGAGTCACACCTTAGTGTTGTCCTGATCGACAGGGAATTCGTGAAATAATAGTGTCCCTTTGCCCTTTTTTCCTGTTCGAAGTACAAAAAGGCACACAGCAATGCATGTTCGAAAATTTCCAAACAAAATAAATCACTACATTACACAATTTAAAAAAGCGTATCAGTACAAAAATTAGATTTTTTGTTTAGGACGAAGTTACGGCAAAAAAATCACATTGAGCCACGCATTACATTTGTTCTTGTTTCAGATAATTTCTGTACAAAAAGCCGCACAACAACATCACAAATTCCAAGGCTTGAAAACACAATTTAAAAAATTAAATCACCACACAATACAATAAAAAATAAACTATTTAGCGTATAACTATCAACTCTCCATAACAAGTGAACAAATGCCTCATTACGAACACATTACCAACACGTTCGACAGCAAAACAATATAAATAAAACTGAAAATGCGGTAATTTTCGGTGCACAACTTCGTGTCGGTGACTAGTAGGCCAGCGCTCCAGCGACATTATGGAGAAACTTTCCAATTACAGCTTTATGCTGGGCTTCACAAGCGATTGTCCAGTTCGGTACAAGGAGCGCAGCGAGGGATCCAGTCGGTATATTCCTGACTCCAACCGTGTGCGACAGAGGGTATTTGCGTTCATTTTCGGCTGCAGTCTGTTGCTTACCCTATTATACAAGGCTGGGAAATACAAGGCCTCGCTGGTATTGCGAAACGCACAGTTTTGCCGCTAGGTGCGCGCTTCTTAGACATAACATTGCGCGGGCGAGGTACTCATTCAAACATTCACGAGCGTGTCAAGACGTATTTTTGTATTTTATGAGCTCTCTTGTGCTAGTGCAGGTGATTATAACTGAGTGATTGAAATTAATGACCGTATTTACGTAATATGAACATCGGATAAACTTAAAGAAAATGGTGTTCCGTAGTGTTCCTTATTGCAAACCAAATATCTCAAAAGGGAGTGGTATTTCATTTCATAGATCTCCGAAAGACGGTGAACTTAAAACTAAATGGTGTTTGGCAATTTCTTGTCAGGGATCTCTGTGGAAACCACGTTTACATTCCACTGTATGCAGTAGGCATTTTAACGACTCAGATTACAGTGTGAGCACAGCACGAAAAATCCTACTTCCGAACGTCATTCCATCCGTACTTCAAGACTTTTCCGCACACAAACAAACACAATCGCATACAGAAAGACCACTTAAGAGAAAGACTTTAGAAGAGGGAAATGAAGCTAAACTCTACAAGAAAATTGAACTTCATGTGGAACCAAGGCAATCTACAGCCAGTGAAGAGAATGACCCTCCACCTGTACTTATCAGCGAACCATTATATAAAACCACAGCCACACAGTGTTCTATTAAATGTAAACTATACTGCACTAAATTAGGTTTGAAACTGGAAAGAATAGCCAGGGAATTTAGGAAACAAAGAGCACTCTTAGCAAAGCAAAAACATATTACTACAACTTTAAAAGAAAGTGTGCATCAACTCAAAAATTAAAAAAAATAAACATGTACTTGACAGTCAAATAATAAATTTACAGAACTAGCTGAACAAGGTGATTTGAAAGCAAATTTCTTGATTTAGCAGAGTCAGGCTGTTCGTAAACAAAAGTCCAAATTCAGAGATAACACTATAAAGGTCTACATTTTACTGCCCAACAGGTCATCTACAGGCTACAGGCTCCTGAGATCTCTTAATCTTTTGCACCTACTGTAAGCATGTTCCTGACTTTTTGACTACCTTTACAAACATATAAAACATAAAACTGCATTTAACTTGAAAAATCTGAATATCTGCATTTATAATGGAAATGATGAAAATTAACATTCATTAAATAAAATACACACTCGTCTGACCTTGTACTCACACTTACTTGTTACCTGCTTACTTACACATACATTATTTGAAGGGCGCCAGCTGTCACTCAGTACAGCAATAATAGAATGAGACTCTTGACCATCTCTAGGGTGTGGGGTAATAAGCTTACTTTTGACAACATACCATATAAGTTCTGGGAAAAGGAGATTGGCGTTCGGTTTCCCCATTAATTTTGAGGTTAAGATATTTTACTGTCAATGAAATGAAACTCTGAATTCGTTTGATAGAACAATATATATTTAAATAATATATCAAAAAATAGTGAGTCTTGTTGCGATAAAACAGATGAGAATATGAAATTATGACATTGCAATTGAAAGAAACTAGGCATGAATTTGAATTCTTCTTGACCGGACATTTAACAATTTATACGAAATATTTCCCTCACTGATTCACTTGACTGTACCTTCAACACTTTGAGTGTAATTACGACGTAATCCATTGCTCTGGTGTTTACTGTAGATGTGTCACGCCTAACGTGGTGATACATCCTTGCGACTGCTTCTTCTCCATATCATCTGACTTCTTTGTAAGTCAATATGGTATGACCTCTTGGCAGGTCCAGGGTTGCCCTCTCTGACTCCTTGGTAAGCCTTGCGTCCGCGTCTTCCACTAAGTGACGGACCAACCATTTGGTCTCACTCTCTCAATGACCAATAATGGCTCACTGAGTCTTCACCATCTCTCGTTCACACTGGTTGGCTGACCACTTAAGGCCTCTTGATCTAGTAGACTACTTCACTGTACTGCATCCGTATAAGTAATGACTGACGCTACAATGTGCACCCACCTTATATAGACTTTGGTTGACACAGCTACGTAATCTCCAAAAATAACAATGACATACTCCCACCTACGCGACAGATATTACATACAGTGGTGAAATAGCCCCGCGGCGACGAGTCCGATGCGCGCATATCTAAATAAATACGATGACATAGCCAAGGCGCGGCGATGACTTGGCAGAATCTCCACTGGTATAGCAATATAACAACGTCACTTCCAATCTCTGATATATACAACAATTCTCACTGTACAGGTGTTTAATGATAATCTACACATACGTATATATGCATACATCTAAGTGCAATCTTGCAAGCAACAGGCAATTGCAAAATTGAATAAAACGGATAATTACAATAATAGTAACAATATCACAGATAAAATAATAATAATACTGAAATAATAATAATAATAATAATAATAATAATAATAATAATAATAATAATAATAATAATAATAATAATACAGATAAAATCATACAATAATAAAAATACAGATATCATCTTGTAACGGGATTTGAACCGTTACAATTCGCCTCCCTCATAAATAAATCGAAGAACAAAGAATCGATTGATTTATGAACAACATAATATATATATATATATATATATAACACTGACACATGTAAACACTTTAAATGAGTATACAACAATAATTTTCTTTTTCAGCATCCACACATTTTATAATACATCACATATGAGAATTTTTCTCGCACATTGCCATCGTAGATAACTGTTCAGTGTCCCATTCTCTTTTTCTCTCATACAAATCACAAGAGTACAGCACTCAATTTAACACATACAAATAATTTTAAATGATTACACTACATTCTTCTTTTTTTTTAACATATCAAAACTTTTTGTGAAATATCGCTTATATGAGAACTGTTCTCGCATATTGTTATCGCAGATAACTGTCCAATGTCCTGTTCTCCGTTTATTTGTCACACAGTACATGACAATGTAGCACTTATTCTTCCAATACACCAATACGACACTTGGTTCACACGCAAATCGCAGATGTTAGTTTTATTTTGCCAGTTTCTCACAACATTTAATCATCTTACTCTTATTTCAACAAATCTCACGTGAAATACTTCTTTACATATATAATACTATAAACACCGACAATATCCCCTTCCTGAATTTATAAGAATATGCACACTTCCCGATACGGTTCACAATTGTGAAATACCCCTGATAAAAAAATTTAACTTCCACATATTCCCGCCTCTGCAGATGATGAAATGGAGCTCTGAGTAGCACTCTGTCACTCAAACTGAATCAATTTTGCCCTCATTGACTTACATATATCAATAAATCACATCCTACTTGGCAACAATAATTAAAGAATCAATACTATGGCTACAAGATGGTTCAATTATTCCGTAATCCAGCATAGTGTTTATTTGTTCTTAGACGTCACTAGCATTTTTAAGTTGAATGGGGTACTTACCTCCCACAAATAATGAATGGTCATATACTACAAATTTGTTCATATACGTGTTCTTCCTCACTTACCACTAAATACCTCTCGATGCTTACCTAACATCGACCACAATTACTCCTCCTGTAATTCACTCAAATTACCTCACGTCACTGCCTCATACCGACGATCCCTCAGATCCTGGTCGTATAGACACGTAACACACCCAACAACACATTTCCTCTCACTAGGAACAACTTCACTTACCTCTCATATATTTCAAAGAGCACACGTCACCAACACACTTACCTCAGACCATCATAATTAACACGTACTTCTTTGCTAGTTTTATCCCAGAACAAACACACACTACCTAAATCAAAGTCTACTCTACTTCCATGATTTGCAACCAAGTCAGCTCCCATAATAACCGAATACACAAGTTTTGGTACAACAAGGCGTGGCTGAAACTTACAATTATCTTCAATTGACTGGTACCTCTATCAACTTATTTACTCACTTTGACTTACCCAACGGCTGTTATAAGATCTGATAGTACCTTCTTCATATCACAATTTCCATCATTGGAGTTACTATCTCACTACTTACATCATATTCTCGGTATCACAAGTACTTTCATCACTTACCAGAACACTTCTTACGTCTAACTTACTGCTACTATTAATTACTTCATGATCTACGACTACGGCACTACTTAAATATCTCACTTAACATTACTTAGGTCACACTCACACTACTCTTAAATTTACTTTCACTACATAACTACTTATAATAAATACCAGTTCATCTTCTACCTTTGGACTGTTCACTTAACTTACCCGATTCCCTGTGAATCTGAAGTACTATGGCTCGATAACGACACCTTGATAACCTTCATATTCGGCTTATCATAATCCCTCTGATAACTCAAATCCGTACGCCTCCCATCTTCCGATTCTTTCTGATTACTCTTCTGACCTTCTCTCTCATAACTCAAATACATACGCCTCCCATCTTCCGATTCTCTCTGATTACTCTTCTGATCCTCTCTCTCACAACTCAAATACATACGCCTCCCATCTTCCGATTCTCTCTGATTACTCTTCCGACCTTCTCTCTCATGACTTAACTTCATACGCCTCCCATCTTCCGATTCTCTCTGATTAGTCTTCCGACCACTATCACCATCAACACAACTATTAATCCTCTGCGGATCATGATCACCCCCTCTCCTCTGATACACGGCTAACATTTTCCCCCTTCTCTCTACTACACTACTTTCCCCAACTATCATGCGCTCTCTCTCGCACGCGCGCCCTAGCACACATTCCTCCCAAAGCCTATCAATGAACACTTTAATCTCTTCTAAATTGGACCTATTATCCCAGTACACTCGAAACCATATTCTACTTTCACCGATAAAAACATTAGACAAAATCTCCAACACATATTCCCATTCAGTAATATTATTCCTCAACTTACTTGCAAATCTTTTCTCAACTATTTTTACAAATTCTACAGAACTGAACTGTTCTCCAGAAAACTTGGTTAAATCACGATCCCTACTGAACAACCCACTCGCTATTACCACTTCTCTCGCCATCTCACCTGTACCTTCTTGCCGTATCACTTCCTGGCAACTCAAAATTTCTTCTTCTTCTTCTGCTTCCGCTGCTCTCTCAGACTTCTCTTCCACTATTCTCACGTCTTCCTGCAATTCTTCCTCTCTCTCTCTCACCTGCTGTGATAGCATTTCCTGTTCGTTCCGTAGTTCAGTGACCTCCACAAGTTTGCTTTCAATTTGCTCATTTCTACTAATCTGTTCCCCCATCTCTTCCCCAATTACATTGCAAATCTTGTCCAATCTTTTCTCGACTACCTCATGAATTTCTTCCCGATTACTCGAAATTTTATCACTTAATTCTACGATATTCTCTGTACCAGTTCCTTTATCATGCTTAATTTGAGTATGAAAATCGCTCCGATTCAACTTCATTTCACCTTCAATTTCAACACATTCTTCATTTGACTTACTTTCTAACTTACATGTTGACTTAGATGTTTGATTATTTATCTCTAATATCTTAGAATCTATTTTACTAATGATCACATTACAATTTTGGTTATTGCTGCTAATTAATTGATCCATTTTGCTACTCACAGAGTTAATATGTTTATTAAAATTTTCATTACAACTAATTAATTCTTTCATCTCTTTCTTATTATTTTCACTACTACTACCAATCATTTGTTCAGTTTTCTCACTTATCTCTTTCTTACTATTTTCGTTCCTAATATCCAACTTTTCACACAGCTCGTTTATTTTGGCCAACAACAAAATAAGAAGTTGTCGTTCCCTACCCCCTGGGACTTCGTTTTGAGTTTCAACGTGCTTCTCAATTTCTGCACTTTCCTGAATTATCTCAGAAGCTTCCATCGTATTCACCTGCTCCCTACTCTGAATTTCACCTTGGATGTCCGCAGAAACAATGACCTCGTCGTCACATGACTTGTTATTGTCTTCCTTGTCCATCTTTGGTTCACTAGTGATAGTACGCGATCTCAAATTAATTTCCCTCTTCAAATCCCTTCACATATCCCCAAAATACAAATATATATCACAAAATTATAGTCCTGACATTTACCGGTAATAATTTCCGTTGGCTTAAATGCGCACACTCCTCCCAGAATGAACCTATGATATGCTGTCATTCAGACCAAATTCTGAATTTATTCGAGTCCCACGTTGCGTCGACACATTGTAAGCATGTTCCTGACTTTTTGACTACCTTTACAAACATATAAAACATAAAACTGCATTTAACTTGAAAAATCTGAATATCTGCATTTATAATGGAAATGATGAAAATTAACATTCATTAAATAAAATACACACTCGTCTGACCTTGTACTCACACTTACTTGTTACCTGCTTACTTACACATACATTATTTGAAGGGCGCCAGCTGTCACTCAGTACAGCAATAATAGAATGAGACTCTTGACCATCTCTAGGGTGTGGGGTAATAAGCTTACTTTTGACAACATACCATATAAGTTCTGGGAAAAGGAGATTGGCGTTCGGTTTCCCCATTAATTTTGAGGTTAAGATATTTTACTGTCAATGAAATGAAACTCTGAATTCGTTTGATAGAACAATATATATTTAAATAATATATCAAAAAATAGTGAGTCTTGTTGCGATAAAACAGATGAGAATATGAAATTATGACATTGCAATTGAAAGAAACTAGGCATGAATTTGAATTCTTCTTGACCGGACATTTAACAATTTATACGAAATATTTCCCTCACTGATTCACTTGACTGTACCTTCAACACTTTGAGTGTAATTACGACGTAATCCATTGCTCTGGTGTTTACTGTAGATGTGTCACGCCTAACGTGGTGATACATCCTTGCGACTGCTTCTTCTCCATATCATCTGACTTCTTTGTAAGTCAATATGGTATGACCTCTTGGCAGGTCCAGGGTTGCCCTCTCTGACTCCTTGGTAAGCCTTGCGTCCGCGTCTTCCACTAAGTGACGGACCAACCATTTGGTCTCACTCTCTCAATGACCAATAATGGCTCACTGAGTCTTCACCATCTCTCGTTCACACTGGTTGGCTGACCACTTAAGGCCTCTTGATCTAGTAGACTACTTCACTGTACTGCATTCGTATAAGTAATGACTGACGCTACAATGTGCACCCACCTTATATAGACTTTGGTTGACACAGCTACGTAATCTCCAAAAATAACAATGACATACTCCCACCTACGCGACAGATATTACATACAGTGGTGAAATAGCCCCGCGGCGACGAGTCCGATGCGCGCATATCTAAATAAATACGATGACATAGCCAAGGCGCGGCGATGACTTGGCAGAATCTCCACTGGTATAGCAATATAACAACGTCACTTCCAATCTCTGATATATACAACAATTCTCACTGTACAGGTGTTTAATGATAATCTACACATACGTATATATGCATACATCTAAGTGCAATCTTGCAAGCAACAGGCAATTGCAAAATTGAATAAAACGGATAATTACAATAATAGTAACAATATCACAGATAAAATAATAATAATACTGAAATAATAATAATAATAATAATAATAATAATAATAATAATAATAATACAGATAAAATCATACAATAATAAAAATACAGATATCATCTTGTAACGGGATTTGAACCGTTACACTACCACACTAAGAAACTTTAAAAATTTACATTGGCCATTCCAGAGGTGAGAAAGGAATTACTTCTTTGGTACGAGTTCGTCTGGTTGCAAAAACGAAATCGTAGCTGCATGATAATGAAAAGGTAGGTTCTCTCATCATAGGTGAGATGGCAATAAAATGAAAGCTTGTTTACGACAGGAATTTGGACACGCTTCTTGGAATGACTGATATAGAGGGAAATACTGTCGGTATTGAAGATAAGCTTGCTAATAAATTGCTCTGCATTCTAATCAACGGTCTTTTAACAAATTACAGGATTCCTGTATCATGTTATTTTAAACACAGCCTGACAGGATATCAACTAGCCAAATTAATACGCGAGGCCGTACAGGTTGTTTTAGACTGTGGATTCCAAGTCGTCCGAATTGTGACAGACAATTGTCAAGTGAATGCTGCCATGTTTCACTCCTTGTGTGGAAAGGAGGCAGATCTTGTACATCAAATTCAGCACCCATTACATCCCAGCAGGCCTATATTTTTGAAATTTGACACCAGCCATATATCAAAAAATGTAAGATCGCAACACCTGAGCAGGAATTTAAAAGTAAATGGTAATGTGGTAACTGCAGAACATGTGAAAAGCTTTATCACCTTCAGAAACGATTGCTGTGCGGAAAGTAGTATACCCTGCAAATGTGGAAAAGAAGAATGTTGCAAGGGCTAAAGTAATATTCTCGACAGACACTCTTGCTGGCCTAAAGAGTTTGGAGAAAGTAAGCCCAGAAGAAATTGGTGACAGGAACAGCTTCCATGGAACCATAAATTTTCTTGAAATGTTTCAAACATGGCATGATATTCATGATATCTGCAACACTACACATGTCATTACTTTCAGAAATGGTAAAAAATTTATTTTCAGCAGTCTTGATGATGAAAGACTCTCCTGGTTGACTAATGACTTTATTTCATACGTTGAAGTAATTCAAGCAAATTCAGACAAATCCAACAGATTCACAAGAGAATCATTTCAACAGCTGCATGCATCAAGTATCTGTTATCGATAAACTTCCATTATGTCTTAACCAGAAACTTCACAAGTTATGACATTGAACTCTTTTAATCATTTAAGGCAAAAGGGAGGATTCAATGACATGTTGGACACATGATCATGTCTTTATGCTATGGAAGCAACACTACTGACTGGCATCATTGCAGTTTCTAATCACGGCAATGTGGAACTTGGGAATGGTTGCAAATCTGATTTGCCTCCATTAATAAACAAGGAAAATGAGTCAGAAGTGCAAGTGAATGGAGGCATTGAAATTCCACACATTCCCCCTCATGTTCTAAAAATTCTGGGAAAACCAGTTCAAGGTAGGCCTATTGAACTTCCGTTTACATAAGCCAGTAGAGTGGGAAAATATAGGATCATAAAATTTCATGTCATTAATTTAACAAATATTTTTAAAAGTTCTTACAAATGATTTGATCCTTAAAGCAGCAGTGATAATTACTTTTATCTGTTTACAAAATCTGTAGATACTCTGTCATCAATTCCACTGGCAGTGATAGCTAGATATTTGATGCATGTAGCAGAAGAAGAAACTAGCTGTGACAGTTGTCTACAGATAATACCCTTACCTGCTACTAATAGTCCCGCAGTATGCTTAATCCGTTTTCAAGACAGGGGAGGTTTAAGGTATCCTAACACTTTCTTCGGGGCTCTGATACAAATGAGTTACGATTTTGTTATTGAAGCAGTACACTATCTCCCAAGAAAACACTATCTACCGATCTGTACCCGCTACCTGAAAGACTTGCTTTTTAAGGAAACTAATGTGCAGGACCTGCAATTACGAAACATTGCCACTATTGTTGCTGCAGAAATTACTCAAGCCTTTGGTGGACAATATTGCAAGGAATATTTCATCAAAGTGCCAAAATATTCCGAATTTCGACCGAAAACCTTTGAACAGAAAAGTATTAAAGTTAAGTTAGGCTAGGCAGTGATGTAAGATTCAAATTGTGACTCTGAACTGGAGACCCATTACAAATAGGCTACTACATTTTATGTAATAGCTTTTACGTGAGTATAAAATGACTATATATTTCTCAACACTTTAAAACGCCTTTGTAAATATGTATAAATTCCTGTTGACTGTAGGTCCACACTACGACGACTCATAACCGATATATACTGATGTAAATAAGTTTCCAACAGGACACGCTAATATATTGACGGGATTATTTGCACTACAACAAAAATGGATCACAAGAAACATTCAAAACACGTGGTTTCTTCGTAAGTAAAATAATTGGCTATATTGTGGTTTATTTATGGCCTTTCTATTTAGCATTGTACCAACAGTTTGAATTTATACACAATTATTTTTAAAATGACGTCACACACAGGCATTCAACGCATATGGAACCTTCGTCCTGGTCTTTTCCCATTTACCTGGGGTTAGTTGGCACTTAATATGGCGTCATGAGAAAACACCGAATGTGATGTTAATAACGAGTTGCTCCTCCGCGAACCCTCAAAACAGCAGCAGTACGGTGACGTATCGACTCTACAAGGTGTTGGAATCGTTCTGGAGGGATCTGAACCCACGCATCTTGCACTGCTACCCACAAATGGTCTTGCGTAGTTGGTGCGGGGTTCATGGAGCGTTCTCCAGCATCGACAGCATCCTATAAATGCTCGAATTTATTAAGATCATGGTCGTAAATTCACTGGAGTGGACATCCAACCACGTGCGTGCCACCACAGAGCGGTGACATGGCGCAGAGTCCTGTTGAAACATGGCATCTCCATCAGGGTTCTCTAGGGCCAGAAAGGGTTGCAGATGGTCTGAAAGAATGTCTACATAACGCGCACCCGTCAGTGCTCCTTGCAGCTGGACAATGGTGCGTAATTGCGAATATGAGAACGCCGCCCAGACCAGAACTGAGCCACCTCCCGCATGGACAAATCCTTATTGATATGCAGGATCCATACCTTCGTGAGGTACAAGCCACACCCTCATGCACACTTCAGCTCGATACAACTGGAAACGGGATTAGTAGGACCATACGACACGCCGTCACTGTTCCGTAGTCCACTGCCGAAGTTCGCGGGCCCATGCACGTCGTTGAGGTCTTTGTCGAGGTGTCAGCAAAGAGACACAAATAGGTCGTCGCCTGGTGAAGCCTATGCGGTGCAGTTACCTCCTTACAGTCCTTGTAGAAATGGGTTCCTGACTCCCAACATTCTAGTGGGCGGTGATCTGACTCAGAGTAGCCCGTCGAGCACCCAGTATGGTACTACAGAGGTGACGTGATGCCCGTTCGATTAACACATGTGCTCCTTCCGTACGGCGGTTTATGCGGGTGGTGATATCGCTACGATATTGAAGATCCACCCTCGACACCCTTCCTCGCGTGTAATCTCCTCAATGCTATGACCCATGCAATGTGAGCCAATGATCATCCCACGTTCAAAGTCGGTTAATTCGCGAAGTGTTGCAGTCTTCATGACACTGGTGTCTGTGATAAACTGCTCGGCTACGCCGCAGCTAGCCGCAACGCTCAGGGGCCATACACGGCAAATTTTCTAATGGGACACCCCTTCCTGTGACTTTTGACCACTCAGTGTGCCTTTAAAACAGCTCGTGTGAATGAAACAATTGGCCTTGGCGTGAAACTTTGAAACTTTTTCGGTCTTTCCTTCGAGAAACTTTCAGACAAGATTCTAGGAAAGGGTTGAAATTACTTGGCTTTCTGAAAAGAAACAGCGCCGAATTTGTTTTTGGTTGAACTTTCACAACTTTGTTCTGCACACTAATGAGACCATCGTGAGAATACTGATAATATAATTGGCTTTACGTCCCGCTAACTACTTCTATGGTTATCAGAGGCGCCGAAGTGCCGGAATTTTGTCCCGCAGGAGTTGTTTTACATGCCAGTAAATCTACCGACACGAAGCTGACGTATTTGAGCACCTTCGAATACCACCGTACTGAGCCAGGATCGAACCTGCCAACTTGGGTTCAGAAGGCTAGCGCCTCAACCGTCTGAGCCACTCAGCCCGGCCATTAGTATACTACGTACTGCTGTGAGTTGTGGCTACCTTCCCAGATGTACAATACAAAACTTGGAAAGAGTCCAAATAAGGTTCAGGAAATGGATCATCTACAAAGTTTTGGGTGTTTCTCTTCGTCCGATTACGGGTTCTTTTGTGAGACTATTAGTGTGAGGACATTGCACTCGCGCCGCAGATGTGGCAATGCCCTCCTTCTCTGTAACTGTCAGACGAACAGAGTGGATTGCTCAACATTGTCGGAGTTGATTCCATTACATGTTCCTTGTCGCAATACTAGGCAAAGGAATATTTTCCATCTGCCTGAAGTGAGAATTGTGGCTCGGGCAATCTCATTGGTGCTGAAGGCACTAAGATCACTGAATGAAGTGAGTGAATCACTTGACCTTGTTTTCACTCACCTCCCGTCTAAAATTAGACGTGCCTTAATGACCTCAAGTATATAAGGTCCTCTCTATATAATATGTGCATATAAATGTATCTACACTTAGTTCAACATTGGCAATTATGTTACAAGATTCGCTTTTGTTTATTACATCAGATGTTTTGTTGTATGTTATGATTTATTTAATCACCTGTAATTGTGTAAATAACCTGTTGATTATAAATAAATCTCTCTATGACGCCTACCACATGTGGGGGGATGTATTCACTACTGCGTGATTCTGTGGAGGTTTGTAGTGTGATGGGCTGTGTGTACAGAGAGTTTGCCGCCAGGCGCGCCTCCCGTTGACTCATCACTCCCCGCTCTGCGGCATAGCAACAAGCACAGCACGCCGCTCACTTCACCCGTGCTCGACATGAGATATCAATTAAAATTAAGACACTAAAAATTAAGAAAATAAACTCGTACCTTATGACAGGAGATGTTGCAAATGTTCTCTTCCTTCATCCACACATTTCTGGCATCGTCTTAGGAAACTCCAATTCACACGCATAAGTACGTCTTCCATAACTGACGCTACTATTCTCCGGATATGTTCTTTCAGTGTGAGGGTTTCTTCCATACACCATTTTTTTAAGCTCCCCCATTAATAAAAGTAGTACTAATAACGCAGTCTTCAAAAAATGTTCTCAATTAAGTTTAATGTGTCATTAGGTATATGCGAGGTGCCAGAGTCTTGCTGAAAATATCTATTTCGACAGTCAGTGTCAGTCAGTTATCAAAAAATGGTTTGAGTGTATTATTCTTGCGCGATTTCATTTACTTTCTTCTCGTTAAGCACAAGTTCTTTATCACGCTTCTTATCGAACAACGAACCAGATCCTCTCAATTCGTCTACTAGATTCCGCATGGTCTCGCTAAGTGGACCGCGTACAGCTGGAAAGTGTGTTCCAAATTGCCTAACGACTTCCCTGCAAGACTCTGTTTTCACATAATGACCATACATAAATGTCCTTTCCTCTATGGAGGCAGTATGAGAATTATACCCTGAAGTAACACTTCAAAACTCGAGAACACTTGGAGCGACAAATCAACAATTAATACACGTTCTAAGCACGGACCTAAACTGCGAAGTGCGGGAATTCCCGTGCTGTCGCTGGGTTGTGTAACGGGAAGTGATGGGTCAACGGGAGGCATATAAGCTGGGTGCGCCTGCCGGCCATCCGATGAGAGTAACTCACTGTATATGAAGATGTGTGTTAAGTCGAATACAAACACACAGCCTTCAAACTAGAGGAATTAACCAAACAAAGTAAAAGTTCCCCACCAATTCGGGAATCGAATCCGGGGCCTTCCGTAGCGACAGCTTCTACAGCTATTTATTTATTCTTATCGGAAACAATACATCATGTGTAAATTATTGGTTAAGAATGAGAACATTGATTAGATAACTGGTAAAAAGACGGTAGAGGTGGATTCAAAGTAACAATTATGTCATATCATGTCGAATCAGAATTTGACGAGATCTCGACCACTTGATGTGGCCTTCACTAAAATTTGCATAGTGAAAGCGAGAGGACGGGAGTTGCAATGAAGGAAGTGCACCATGGTTTGCTCTTCTCCGCAGGCACAGAGGGTTGACTCATCAGACAAACTCTACTTCTTCATATTTATCTTAAGCTGCGTTTACAGTAACGAAACTTCCTCGCGAAAGTCGCTCGGGTGAAACTTACTCGCTTCGAGTGAAATTTCGCACTAACCAAAACAGATCGCAATTCAGAGCGAAAAATAGCGCAAGTGGGGCGAGCCGCCTTCGACAAGCCTGAACGCTTTTGTTCTTGTTTTGCAGCTGACATGGAAACCTGTTTTGTCCCTCCAGCCGCTGCAGCCGCGTTTCCCATCATATCAATGTCATTTTTGATCAAGAAAGGGAAGACGATGGTGGAGCAAACAATTATTCCCTGGAAGAAGCCAATATGGAAACAGCCTTATGAGAGAAATGGTACAGTAACCCTTTGATGATACAATTAAGATCTTCGTCCGCATGAGTACCCAAGATTTTGAACAACTCGTTTCACTGATCAGTCAAAAAGTTGAAAAACAAGACACAACATTCAGAGAAGCAGGAACAGTGAGAGAGAGGTTGGCTGTCACACTGCGTTTCTTAGCAAATGGTGATTCGTACACAAGTTTGCAGCATTTATTTAAAATGTCGAAGTGCACAATATAAAAACATCGTCCCAGAAGTTAGTGACGCGTTGATTGAAACACTTCAGGATTATGTGAAGGTAAGGATAATAATTAATCGCATTTAAAGCAGTAAATCGACTCGGTATTATATACGTATTTAACAAAAAGTCAAATGAACAAATAGGAATGCTAATAATTAAAACTCACACAATATTAATTCAATTTAGAAATACATTTCGTATCCAGACCGCACCTATTAAAAAAATAGTGTTTGATATATTTGTTAATTGTTGTGGATCAATACAAAAATGGGTGAAAATGTAAAATAGATAAAATAATGGAAGAAAAAATAAATAAATCACAAACCAAGTAAAACTAGTCACAATCGCAATAGCCCATCTAAGTATGACGAATCCAAATGTTCAGTGCTTGTGCCTTCTGAATGTGGTGTTGTCTGCCCACTAGTGGAAGTTCTTCACAATAAACCAAGAATACTTCAAATAGGTACCAGTAGGTCAAAAAAGTAAAGAAATGACACAATTTTGCATTATAAACCAATAGTAATAGCTTACCTGATTCAGTGATTCGATCTTTCACTTCGATATGATCCCAGTAGCGCCTTCACTGTAGAGATAGGAAAGTTTAGTTTAGAACTAATTTACTTCCACGCATCTTCTCTTTTATTGAGACTGAAATAGTTTTTGTTTTTCGGATTCCACATCAAATCTCTATTTTTGTAGAGCTCGATGAGCTGCAAGCACTGTTCTTGATTCATCCCTCGCGCAACTACGGGGACCACATTTACACCGAGAGAAATTCGATGAGCGAAACCCTTTGATGCGGGAACAAAAACCGACTGACCTCCGGCTCGCAGCGAGGGCCCTCACTCCGCAATTACTGAGGGGTGAGATACCTTATCACAAGGTGTACATCTTAGGCAACTAGTTATAAGCCACCAAATTCCATTTCAAGCAATATCTACCTGTTTGGCATGACATGATCTATACCAAACAGGGGCTGCATATTCTGCTGCAGAGTAGCTCAGTGTTAAAGCAGTAATCCTCATTGTTTGAACTTGCATTCACCAGTTGGTACCGCATAAATTGCGAAGAATTGAATTTCGTGTAGATACTTTGTGTTTCGTGTTAACATAATGTTGTTCATACGTGAGTGCACGATCCAGAATTACCCCTAGATATTTAGGTGTTGAGCAATGATCGAAGAGCTCCCTGAAAATCTTCAGTTCACTTCTTGCCTGCATAATCTTTAAGTGAAAAGCATCATTAAAGACCTTTCAGTGAAGGAGGCAGACTCATCGCGCAGGGAATATGGCTACTAAAGCCCTCTCTAATTAGTCTGACTGAGCTGCGCTTAAACTGCGAGATCATGAATTAGCTTTGCTACACCTTAATTCCGTTTCACTACTGCCATCCTTACAATCTACCATTAAGAGGGAGTCGTCAGCAGTTTAGTGCATTTTCACCCATCTCTGCTATTCTGTACGTTTCAATAAATGACTCCTGTATACTGTGAACAATACGGGTGAACAAATGCAGATTATACTCAGGATTATTGGGCGAAGTTGACCACCACATATAACTCGCGAACCCTTGAAGATACTGACATGCTGTTTTCACTTTCAATAATGGTACCAAGGGGCTCATAATCGGACTTAACAGTACTTTTTAATGGCTTCAATATCTTCTGAGATAATGGTATTCGCTTTATTCCTTCATGTTGAGAACATTTCTTAGCAGCCATACAGCGAAAAACGTAAAGTTAAGAAATCTCCTCAATTGTGCCCAACGTTGAAAGCCTAAAAGGCCTGGAAAGGTTTCAGATTGTGAGTCTTGCGTAGTTCTATCCAACTAGAAGGAAAATCACTTCCGACCTAAATGCAGTTCCAGAAGAACAGCCTAAAATCGCTTGTTTCATACTCGTTTACCTTTTCATTAAAATCCAAGCCAAATTAACTTAATTCTTGCTGTAACGTGTTCCTTGGTTCAATACCCTCAGGCGGCATTGACTCACATTAGCGCTCGTAGTGCTAGAAAAAGGCAAACTGCTAATATAATCGGCCGGCCTCGCGGTGTAAGGGTAGTGTGCCTGCCTCTTACCCGAAGGGCCCGAGTTCTATTCACGGCCAGGTCAGGGATTTTTACCTGCACCTGAAGGCTGGTTCGAGGTCCACTCAGCCTGCGTGATTACAATTGAGGAACAATTGTACGGTGAGATGGCGGCACCGGTCGAGGAAGCTCAGAATAACAGCCCAGAGGATCCGTCGTACTGACCACACGACACCTCGTAATCTGCAGTCCTTAGGGCTGAGCAGCGGTCGCTTGGTAGGCTGCGGCCCTCCTGGGCTCTTGCGCCATGTGGGGGTGTGGGGGAGGGGAGGGTTGGCGCTAATCGAATCGACCGGATAACGATGATTAATAAATGAACTGTGTCCGCCTCTGTGGTGTAGTGGTTAGTGTGATTAGCTGCCACCCCCGGAGGCCGGGGTTCCATTCCCGAAATTTGAAAAATGGTACGAGGGCTGGAACGGGGTCCACTCAGCCTCGGGAGGTCAACTGAGTAGAGGTGAGTTCGATTCCCACCTCAGCCATCCTGGAAATGGTTTTCTGTGGTTTCCCACTTCTCCTCCAGGCAAATGCCGGAATGGTACCTAACTTAAGGCCACGGCCACCTCTTTCCCTCTTCCTTGTCTATCCCTTCCAATCTTTCCATCCCCCACCAAGGCCCCTGTTCAGCATAGCAGGTGAGGCCGCCTGGGCGAGGTACTGGTCATCCTCCCCAGTTGTATCCCCCGACCCAATGTCTTACGCTCCAGGAAATTGCCCTTGAGGTGGTAGAGGTGGGATCCCTCGCTCAATCCGAGTTAAGAACCAACCCTGGAGGGTAAGCAGATTAAGAAAGAAATAATAAAGGAATTGTCATTTTTGGAATAAATAAAAGTATATATTCTCATACTTCTTTATGTTTTATTTACCTAAAATTCGTGGCTAGTATCCCCCTGTGGGTGGAGCGGTAGAATAACACCCACGGTATCCCCTGCCTGTCGTAAGAGGCGACTGAAAGGAGCCTCACGGGCTCTGAACTTTGGAGTGTGAGTTGGCGACCACGGGGCCCCTAGCTGAGTCCTGGCATTGCCTCCACTTACTTGTGCCCGGCTCCTCACTTTCATCTATCCTATCCGACCTCTCTTGGTCAACTCTTGTTCTTTTTCGACCCCGACGCTATTAGGTTTGCGAGGGCTAGGGAGTCATTCATCTTCACGTCCTTCGTGGCCCTTGTCTTCCTTTGGCCGATATCTTCATTTTTCGAAGTGTCGGATCCCTTCCATTTTTCCTTCTGATTAGTGTTATATAGAGGATGGTTGCCTAGTTGTACTTCCTCTTAAAACAATAATCACCACCACCACCGTGGCTCGCATCCTAGGATATTTTCAACATTGAGTTGCTTGCCTGAAGGGCTAGAACTTAGGATTTCAAAATAGAATTAGGTATAACTCCCGATAAGGCACCCCAGGATTAGTAACATAGTAATCATGGCTGACGGTGGGCGAATGGACTCTGCCATTGGCTGAAGATTAGAGCAATGAAATGTCGTTCCCATAATTCAAGACAGCGAGAAGTTATAGCCAACTTACGCGCGATGAAAAGACCTAAGAAAATGAGGCAATGGCAAAGAGTAACGAAATGAAATAAATAAACAATATGTCGCTGTCTTGAATTATGGGAGTGACGTTTCATGGAGCAAATCTTCAGGCAATGGCAGAGTCTATTCGTTCCACCGCCAGCCATGATTATACAGAAACACCGATGATTTATAACATAATGTTGATATACTTCAGACGTAGGTAGGCAGTAATTACGATTCGAAACACTAGAAATCATAGGCAGCGCCACTTACGATTTAATATTAATAAGAAATAGAGGCCTAAAGCCGCGAGAAGAAATGGAGGTTAGAAGCCGCGATTTTTGTAGGTAAGCACTAATTACGATTCCGAACACTACAAATCACAGACAGCGCCACTTACGATTTAATATTAATAAGAAATAGAGGCCTAAAGCCGCGAAAGTAATAATAAGAAAAAATGGAGGTTAGAAGCCGCGCCACTTACGATTTAATATTATTATAGGTGAGCAGTAATTACGATTCCAAACACTACAAATCATAGACAGCGCCACTTACGATTTAATATTATTGTAGGTGAGCAGTAATTACGATTCCAAACACTACAAATCATAGACAGCGCCAGTTACGATTTAATATTATTGTAGGTGAGCAGTAATTACGATTCCAAACACTACAAATCATAGACAGCGCCACTTGCGATTTAATATTAATAAGAAATAGGGGCCTAAAGCCGCTTTGCGGCTTCTAACGTTTGCTTGTTCACAGACCAATGATTTTGTCACTACCGGGAGCTAACCTAGCCAGATGATTTAGTAATAATAATAAGAAGAAGAAATGGAGGTTAGAGCAATGATTTTGTCAGTAGCCGGACCTAACGTATCAAGAGCAATGTAGGGAGACAGTTATTACGGAATTGCACACTTTAATGCATAGATTGGGCTGTTCTTACTGACTGCAATAGTGGAACTCATGATTCATTATCAATAAACACAAATAATGGCATGTTTAAATGCTTCAGAGATAGCGGTACACTGTGGTTCAGGGAAAAAATACACACACGTAAAGAAGGACATAGACAAAGAAACATTTATGGTGACATTGAACGTACCTTAATGGAGAGGAGGGTGGAGATCAGCACTTCAGAGATAGCGGTACACTGTGGTCCAGGGAAAAAAATACACACACATAAAGAAGGACATAGACAAAGAAACATTTATGGTGACATTGAACGTACCTTAATGGAGAGGAGGGTGGAGATCAGCATCTGCCAGGAAGAAATTTTCACACAGCAGTGTCCATAACCAGCGACATCCATTTAAATAGTAAGTTGTTGATTACCGTAGCAACGAAAAAATATAATTAAACCTCGCGCGCAATGAGTGCCCAAGAAGAAGAAAGGAAAAGAATAATTAATTATCGCAGTCAGTTCACTCACCTTTATCGCCCGGGCAAGTTGGTACTTCGAGCTACGTAGTATTAGGAACTAAGTTTAGTTGTTGGTACGTCATACTAATTCAAGTTGGTACCACGAAGTAATTGAACTGACCTACATCCCCAATGACAAATGAACATTAAACAGCGATTCTGCGCTGGTCAACCTTTACGGGAGTTGTACCTAGAATTATACTGTTTTCTACATATGCCCTTAAACTTGCAAACATTACAAATTCAAGATCGTGATGATCTTTTAAATCGGACAACTACGTAATGCATTTAAACGTGCTTCATTCGCCAGCTGGGGACTGTCCTCTTCGATTAGCGTTAGGCATGAAACATGAGTTAGTTGTTGACATACACAGCTGCTTTACCTTCTTCTATGTCCGACTCGTTGGCTGAATGGTCAGCGTACTAG
The DNA here is from genome assembly GCF_040414725.1 of Anabrus simplex. Lineage (NCBI taxonomy): Eukaryota > Metazoa > Arthropoda > Insecta > Orthoptera > Tettigoniidae > Anabrus > Anabrus simplex. The sequence goes on along the minus strand of NC_090268.1, from coordinate 443,665,651 downwards.
CCTTCGGTTCAGAGGGTCCCGGGTTCGATTCTCGGCCAGATCGGGGATTTCATCCTTTATTGGTTAATTCCAGTTGCTCGGGGGCTGGGTATGTGTGGCGTATGCAACATTAGAAATCATCCTAGCTATGGTTCTCATTTTCACACATATGCAGGTCGCCTAATAGGCCGTCTACTAGAAAAAGACCTGGACCTGGCCTCTCTGGATGTCATACGCCATTATTATTATTATTATTATTATTATTATTATTATTATTATTATTATTATTATTATTACCTTCTATAATTTAAAATTTCGTGTGGCTATTTCTAGCCGAGTGCAGTCCTTCTAAGGCAGACCCTCCGATGATGGCGGGTGGTATCTGCCATATGTAGGTAACTGCGCGTTATTGTGGTGGAGGATAGTGTTATGTGTGGGTGTGAGTTGCAGGGATGTTGGAGACACTACAAATACCCAGTCCCCGAGCCAAGGGAAGAAATCATTTAAGGTTAAAATCTCCGACCCGTCTGGGAGTCGAACCCAGGGCCCTCTAGACCAAAGGCCAGCACGCTAACCATTTAGCCATGGAGTCGGACAAACGTAAACTCGTGTCCTCATGCCGAGGTGGTGTAGTTCTTTTCAGACACGCCTCCAATGGAGGTGAGTTGCAAGTGCCATTTTAACCACATACCAGCCCTCCTGCCATTCTTAAACCTCTGGCAGTACCGGGAATCGAAGCCGGGTCCCCGAGGACAGCTACGGATGCGGACACCTTCTTCCGACAGATAGGTATTCTCTTCTCTGTGGTGGTAAATACACCATCAGAGGTAAAAGAAAAGCAGATATGCGACGGGTTTCCTTTCTTACCCGACTTCCCTTAGTCAACCCTTGTTCTCTCCTGCTCACAGTATTTCATTGTCTAGGTTGTCTTTCATTTTCGAGGCCGTTCCCTTTCTTTTGCTTAATTCTTCCAAGAATCGAACCTCATCCTCTTTCCCCCTTACGATTAGCATTAAGAGTGTTCATTGCCAAATTGTACTAGTTTCACTTATCCAGATAACACTCCCGATAATACTTTAGAGCATTCCAACTTGGCCTTTTTCTTTTTGTTTATTAATGTTTCTCACAACTTGATGGGAATGTGTTGTGAGCCGTGTCACGGATGTCGATTTGTCCTTCCTGACGTCAATCATGTATGTTTTTTCTTAGTGTTCGCATTAATTCAGATGGGTTTTCGCTGACGATGGGTTAGGAATGGACTAGGACTGGGAAGGCAACGGCCATGGCCTTAATTAGTGTGACAGTGGAGTGAAACGGGCAAACAATGATAACTCTCTTCAGGACTGCCGACAGTGCAGTTCGAACTTACCATCTTCTGAACTCAGGTAACACACCACGCAGCTAGCTAGTTCGGTCCTGTGTGATTTAATGTCACGTCAGGATAATAATATTGTCGCATTTACCTCTTACCTACGGCGATATTAAAGTATAGTAGTATAGTGGTTAGTGTGATTAACTGACCGGGCCACTTGGCCGTGCGCAGCTGTGAGCTCGCATCCGGGAGATAGTGGGTTCGAATTCCACTGTCGGCAGGCCTGAAAATGGTTTTCCGTGGTTTCCCATTTTCACACCAGGCAAATGATGGGGCTGTACTTTAATTAAGGCCACGTCCTTCCAATTCCTAGGCCTTTCCCGTCCCATCGTCGCCATAAGACCTATCTGTGTCGGTGCGACGTAAAACATAATAGCATAAAAAGGGTGATTAACTGCCACTTCCGGAGGCCCAGGTTCGATTCCCGGCTCTGCCACGATATTTTAAAAGTGGTACGAGGACTTGAATCGTTTCCACTCATCCTCGGGGAGTCAACTAAGAGGGTTCCATTCCTTCCTCAGCCATCCTCGAAGTGGTTTTCCGTGGTTATCCTCCTGTGGGTGGGGTCGATAGAATAACACCACGGTATCCCCTGCCTGTCGTAAGAGGCGACTAAAAGGTGTCCCAGGGGCTCTTAACTTCGAAGCGTGGTTTGTCGACCACGGTGCCCTTAGCTGAGTCGTGGCATTGCTTCCACCTACTTGTGGCAGGCTCGTCAATTTCATCTATCCTATCCCACCTCCCTTGGTCAACTATTGTTCTTTTACGACCCTGACGCTAATAGGGTTGCGAGGGCTAGGGAGTCTTTGTTTTCGCGCCCTTCGTGACCCTTGTCTTTCCTTCGCCGATACCTTCATTTTTCGAAGTATCGAATCCCTTCCATTTTTCACTCTGATTGGTGTTATATAGAGGAAGGTTGCCTAGTTATACTTCCTCTTAAAACCATAATCACAACCACCACAACCTCATCACTACTGCGGTCATCGCAGGCACCTGCTGTCCGGAGTCATGATTTTGAGACTCATTAGAATGTTAATTTAGCTACTAGTTTCTAGTGGTGAGATTTTATACTATTTTCTACTATATTCCATTTATGTTAGCCTCTGAGTTTTGAGACGTAACCATGTGGAAGAGCCATTGTTTGGGACAAGACCATGTTACATTAGATTGCAATATTGGCACTTGGTAGGACGACTCATATTCGACGTCACTCGCTACGTGTTGTTGTCAGTCTAGAGGACTGCCCTGGAAAGTTTAAACATTACTGTACTCTCTGATAGTAAACACAAAGATTTCATAGGTGACGCTTCCCTCTTTTTATATCATATACCTGGTAAAACTACTCGGCAATATTCTACATAACCTTACGGTACGGGAAGCAGAAAAAGAAGAAGAAGTTGATTTTTTGAAGTTCGGGACTACTTCCACATTTCCCTCTAATTAATATTAACCCTTTCACTCCAGTCGACTGCTCTAGTAGTCAGGAGGAACCTGTGCTGCGCACCCGGTGGACTGCTGTTAGCAGTCGTGCTGGAGCTATGCCTCATAGCCGGTCGACTGCTCTAGTAGTCAGGAGGAACCTGTGCTGCGCACCCGGTGGACTGCTGTTAGCAGTCGTGCTGGAGCTATGCCTCATGGCCGGTCGACTGCTCTAGTAGTCAGGAGGAACCTGTGCTGCGCACCCGGTGGACTGCTGTTAGCAGTCGTGCTGGAGCTGTGCCTCATAACCGGTCGACTGCTCTAGTAGTCAGGAGGAACCTGTGCTGCGCACCCGGTGGACTGCTGTTAGCAGTCGTGCTGGAGCTGTGCCTCATAGCCGGTCGACTGCTCTAGAAATCTCGTGTCTTTCGTCTGTTTTCCGTATCGCTAGGATAGACTGCCTTGGAGGTCTCTTGTGGCTGTCTTCAGAGTCTATAATTACGGCTATGAACTCCAAATGAAAGGAATAACCAGTTCGAAGATAGAGGAATGTATCCTATGTGCTACTCACTTCGCACCTAGTTGCTCCCCTGTGCTTCTTGATTTAGCTTTCAAATGCTTTTAAATTGTGAAAGGCCTGATTACGGAGGAAAGATATGCTGTGGAGGAAGCTCTTGCCTCCATATTGAGTAGAAACTTTGAAGATGATGACGATGATAGTGATTTATCATCTGATTCCAGAGACGGACCGACTTAACCACACCTTCTACTTCAAGCACGTTCTCTTCTACAGTTACCTCTTCGTCGTCTAAAAGGTCGGCCTACTTCGACAATTCGACTGAAGGTGAAGATAGTGAGGAAGAAGACCAGGTGCCTGAACCAGCGAGCAGAAAACTAAATTGGAATAAGAAGAACCTGAATTTCTTAGAAACTGAAAAGCTGAGTCCTAAATTTCTTTCAGCTGTTATTTAAGACGAGTATCATAACTCTTCTGTGCGAGGAGACTAATAGATACTATTCTCAGAAGGTGGCTGCAGATGCAGTTCCCATTAAAATTATAATAAAATACATTTAACCTTTTCCTGTTTTCTCCTCACGCTCTGAGCCGTATGCAGACGGGAGAGCGGAGCGAGACAAGTATCCCTTACAGCGGTTTCAGTGAGCTACTCACTGCTGGCGTCCAGAGGGTCACGCCACCGTATTACTCGCGAAACTTTTAGTGATACTTATTTGTACGGGGATGACGAGCAAGTAAGGAGCTTGCCCGGTTCCGGTAATACTGCCAACTGAATTGAAATCAAATCTGAATTGAATCGATCGATCGATCGATCGATAGGAATTTTCTAAACCTTTATTATCTTCAGTCAACAACTGTGTCACACATACATTACATAACATTTCTCGATGCAAATCTTGTCCCTAGCATGAATTCTATATTTTGGCTTTGCTGTGTAAACAACAACAGTACTAGTACAACACAAAGTGTACGCCACATGTCTCACGGCGATTCATAGTTTGTGTTCAAAGGTTTCAAATACGAATCTAGAAGATTGCCAAGGGCTACCGATTTAGCACTAGGGAGTCCAGGCATCGCTAAAAGTTTCGCTAGTGATAGTCGTTACGCCGGAGTGAGCACAAGTACACACGCACAGTTCGAAGGTGATACCACAAGTAATAATTTTCACGGGGTAGAATAGACATATGGCATGTTTCCTTATTTAATTTCACACAGTTCGTCGAGAAATAGTTTTGAATATCAGTTCAGTTGAATTTAGGTAAATTTTGAGTACTTACAGTCCCGATCTAAACACAGGAGAAACAGATGCAATTTACAGTTCAAACAGTGGTGGCGCGTGACATTTACCAAAGTGTTAGCACACTAGTTTCTAGAATGTGGATAAAATAATTATGGGTGTTAAACCTCAAATAGAAGCGTGAATTTTTAAAATTACACAATAGTTTTTACATCTGTATATATTATTTCCTTGAACACAGCTCTATCCGGCGATTTATGGCAGCAAAATTGTCTATAACGGAATCATGGAAACCCAGATTATTCGTACAGCTTTTCAGGAGGTTCTTCTCAATTGAAATGAGATAATTTCGATCATTTTTCTTGTGTTTTCGTACTTCTTAAATAAAGTTTATCCATTTCATTACCGAGAAAGATCGTTCAACAGAGGCGCTTTTAGCAGAAACAGTCAAAATTAAAGAATAGAATTTGGTTACTTCAGATAATGCCACATTTAATCCTGAACATGTTCAATATTTATGAAGTTCTAGTATGCAGGACTTCTTAAATTCTGTTCATGAGTTAATGGCCGACAACGCGGTTTTGAGTGCCAGGGCGCTGAAGTAGCTACCATATGATTTAATCAGAGACTGGAATGGCCGAGTATGTTTCAATGTATGTTTCAAAAATAAAGAAATTCCAGCTTATTCAGTTCCAGAAAACGGTAGGTTTTCGTCGAACCGTTGTATCCAGTACTTCAAAACACAGTCTCAGTATGATATCTGTCCGTCAATTTCCATATCACCAATTCGCCGCATTTTAATTTTAACTTAATTTTCATTCACGGCTTCAAAAACAAATAAACTTTATCACGTTTGTCATTCAGAAATCTCTTTAATTCACCGACTTTGACAGTGCAATATCTTATGCCTTTAATATTAGATTGCAAAATGCTGAATTAGATTTTTGCTTGGCCTCTAAAAGGCAGTTCTTGCTCCACCAGGGAACAAACAACATCTATTAGACAACTTTATGCCCGTTTGCTTTAGTTTTTCAATATGTTTGTCCAGATTAATTTTGAAGGCATAGGGATTCCTCTAATCTAGTGCTATCGAACTTCAATAAAGCTATTTTGTAATTAACATAGTCTACAGACTGTTCATGTCGTTCCTGACATTTGTATAGCACTTTCTTTCGCATCTTCATAGACGGCTATAATTGTGTTACAAATACCGAGTTTTTCGTCGAAATACCTTACACCTATTGGGAGATATTTTTCGTTATTTGAAGCAACAAAACCCACACCAAAGAAGACGTGTTCTCTTAATTCTTTTCGTACACATTCCACACTAAATGTACCTAATACAGCTACCGCTAGAACCTCGCACTGGGTCTTCCCACATGATGTTTTATTTGCTAGGGAAGAATCCGGAAACAGTTCTGAAGGATGTTTGACATTGCAGTCTGTGCTGCCGTAACTTAGGTCGTGTTTTACAGCATAGTATACAAGCCTAAGTTCCGATGCACTTTTCTGGAAAAAGTAGGCCTATATTGAGACCACTCGTTTAAAAACGTGTACGCTGGCCCATCTCATACAATGAAAATGTTGACTAACCTTTTCTGACTCGGAAGCATTTTTCTGAAAGTAGCTTTTCAGTACAGTTGCATGCCGTACTGAATTCTGCCTCTCCTTATGCCAAGTACTGTTGAAATGTTGCCGTACGTCTGTTATTCCGCCGTGACCAATAGGAAGGGGAGTTAGGGATTGGAATAACTTACCAGGGCAAATGTTCAATAATTTTCCAGTTTCTTTGCGATCATTTAAGGAAAACAACAGATAAGGAATCTGCCACCTGGGCGAAGATCAGAAGTGTCTGATTGATAAAATCCATCTCTGGCTATTCCAATACACACTCTGCATCTCGCTCTGTACTTAATACCCACGACGTGCTGTAATTCTGGGAAATCATTTCCCCAGACGGAACGATAGTGCTGCAACCTCCTTTCCTTCTTTGTGTCTTTCTCTTCAACTTCATCGATGTCTTCCCGTTCTTGTTTATTTATAAATTTATCCATTATGGTTATCGCTCAAAAATATTCCATGTGGTTTTCTTTATTAACATTTTGGCTAAGACCATGCTGCCAGCTCTGTACATTTAGAAAACAGGAAGGTCAAAGAGCAACATCTTTACAACATGGGACCGTTCGTGGCATTGTGACTAACTGGTGATAGAAAGCCCCGGTACAGGAGCTTTGGTTGGATGAGAACAGTTTACCTGCAGACTATAAAACAAACATATCACAATGAAGTGAAATGTCGTATGGCTTTTAGTGCCGGGATATCCCAGGACGTGTTCGGCTCGCCAGGTGCAGGTCTTTCTATTTCACGCTCGTAGGCTAACTGCGCATCGTGATGAGGATGAAATGATGATGAAGACAACACATACACCCAGCCCCCGTACCATTGAAATTAACCAATTAAGGTTAAAATCCCCGACCCGGCCGGGAATCGAACCTGGGACCCTCTGAACCGAAGGCCAGTGCGCTGACCGTTCAGCCAGCGAGTCGGACATCACAATGTTAAATTGGCTACACTTAAAAATTATTGGCTATTGCTTGATATATACGGATGTCATAGCTGCTGAACAACGACGAAACGGAAGTGGGAAGTGGAACTTTGAGTTGTATATGCGTTTGATATAAATTGGTTACTTGTAGTTTGTATCTAGTGCGTCCTAAAATTGTATTGTTGAGGTCTGCCTCTTGATTGGGGTCAGAGGGACACTTTGGGGAGTCTATAACTTTAAGTCTAAACAGATGACTGGGGTAAGATGCATGTCCAAGTCGCATTCTCATAATTGATGTGATATGGCGGCGAGTTAGAGATAGTAGATTGAACCATGGTTTCTGCCGGATGTGTCTCTGGATAGCGGCGTAATGCTTACCCTTGATGAGTTGAGTTGTTGCCCAGTGATTTGACCAATCTTTGTAAGCCTCTTTCTTGATGTGGATTTGGAAGTCCTTGTATGGTAGGCGTAGTGCTTGGAACTGACCTTCTGTAATGCTCTGCTTTGCCAGTTGGTCAACGGTCTCATTGTGTATAATTCCAGTGTGGCCTTTGATCCACATAAGCTGAACTTCTTTTCCGTTTTCTTTGGCTTGGTATATACTACTTAGGATGCCCATGGTGTATTTATTCGAACGTGTGTTCCTGCATGGTTGTTCTAGTTTTTGAAGTGCACTCTTGGAGTCCATGAGAATTAATATTCATACCTTTGCCGAAATACTGAAAGCGATGTATCTTGAAGAGTAAGGGGCATAATGTCCTGCAATTTCTTGATGCTTTTGACCAATAGAGGTGCCCATAGCCTTCTGTTTCACAGTGGAAGGAGGTGGCGCAGTTTAGATATTAGAGGATGGCTAGTTATAAACGAGCGTTACAGAAGAAAGTTGTAGGCCAGCAGATCGCGTCTTATCTGAAGGGGCATTTCTTTAGCCTCTACCAGTAGTGCGTTAGTATGACTTGAATTCATGGCTTCCAGACATATTCTGAGTGCGCGGAACTGTAGGACATCTAGTTTTCGAAGAACATACTGTGGTCCGTTGCCGAAAAGGATGCAGCCATAATCTAGAAGAGATCGGATTAACGATCTATATCATAGTAGTAGGACAGATGGGTCAGCTCCCCACCATACTCGACATAATGCTTTGATTATGTTTAACGTTCGGCCCACTTTAGTTGCCAGGTACTCGACGTGGGTTCTTCATGTAAGTTTACTATCGAGGTATAAGCCTAGGAGCTTGGCTGAAGTCCGTAAGGGGAAGGAATATGGACCAAGATGTACAGATGGCGATATTGAGTGGTGTTGCTTTCGACTGAAGACAATAATAGAGGATTTTGTTGGGGATAAATTAAGACCTGTTTGAAATGTCCAGGTGTGGAGTTTCCTTGCAGCGTCATCTAGCCATAAACATGTTAACCAAAGAGACTGCGATGATGCGTAGATACATACGTCATCTGCATACTGAAGAACTTTGACTGTTTGTTTAAACATGTGATCGAGATCTGCAGTGTAAATGGCATACAGTAAAGGACTCAGTATAGCACCCTGAGGGAGTCCTTTTGCTACTAGTCTGGGCCCATACAAGGTGTTATCTTGGTTTCGAATATAGATTGTCCGCAGGAAAAATAAATTATATACACCTCGCACGTTTCTTTCGGGAAGACCAAGGTCATGTAGCTTTTCAGAAAGTACTTGTATAATAACGCTGTCATATGCCCCAGATATATCGAGAAATATGGCGGTAAGGTAACCATGGTTTAGATATGTAGGTTCAATGTCCGTAGTCAGAATGCTAAGATGGTCGTAAATAGATCGACTTTTACGGAATCCATTTTGAGATCGAGGCAGTAAATTGTGAAACATTAACCACCACTCCAGTCTAAGTTTCAACAACCGGTCAAAAGTTTTAGCGATGCATGAAGATGGAACGGTGGGTCTGTAAGAAGAAGCTTGTTCTAAAATCGGGACAATAATCTGCGTCGTCCAGTCGTCGGAAAAATTGTTTTCAATCCAAATATATGTGAAAAGTAATAGCAATATTTCCTTGGCGTTGCGAGGTAAGTTAGAAAGCATGCGATAGTGTATATGGTCATATCCAGGCGCAGAGTTAGCAGTAGTTTTTAAAACTTGTTCTAATTCATGTAGCGCGAAAGGTGATGTAAGAATATCTTGCGTAGGTCGGGAAAGTTCGAACTGTTGACGTTGTTTTGGAGGAAGCGAGGTCGTAGGTGGAGCATTAAGATCAGAAAACTCTTTTGTCCAACATTTAAATGCTTTAGGGGTTGGCGTTTTTTTCTTCATTTTGTTAACCATCGACCATATTTGCGATAGGGGTGTATCGTTGGTCAGTTTTTCACAATAAGATCGCCAGCTATTCTTCTTTACCCTTTTCAGAAAGCGTTTGACTGCCGCATCTATATTCTTGTAATTGAGGAAATTTTCCATTGTAGTCGCTCGCTTTAATTTGCTGAGGGCCTGATTTCTCTTAGCTAACTGTCGACTGCATTCAGAATTCCACCATGGAGCAGGGAATCGTTTTGAGATGTTGGTTTGTTTTCGTTCGGGAATGAATATGGCGGCAGCTAAATTAATTGTGTGTACGAAGGCGTTGTATATATCAAGCGTGGTTTTTTGATGTAACACAGAGTGTATATTTGCGTTTATCACCATGCTGTATTGGACCCAGTCAGCGTTTTGAACGTTCCATTTAATAGTGGGTTTGACCGGTGAAGGACGAAATGGCAAAACATGCGAAATGATGATAGCATAATGATTAGAACCCATTGAGTACATCAAGGTTTTCCAATGAAAATCAGATGAGGTATTAGAAGAACGAATGGTTAGGTCGACAGCGGAGGGACGTTGTCCCGGTACTGGTAACAGGGTAGCCAATCCATCGTTTAAAACAAATAATCCCCCTGTGGGTGGGGGCGGTAGAATAACACCCACGGTATCCCCTGCCTGTCGTAAGAGGCGACTAAAAGGGGACCCAGGGGCTCTGAACTTTGGAGCGTGGCTTGGCGACCACGGGGCCCTCAGCTGAGTCCTTGGCATTGCTTCCACTTACTTGTGCACGGTTCCTCACTTTCATCCACCTTATCCGACCTCCGTTGGTCAACTCTTGTTCTTTTCCGACCCCGACGCTATTAGGTTTGCGAGGGCTAGGGAGTCTTTCATTTTCACGCCCTTCGTGGTCCTTGTCTTCCTTTGGCCGATACCTACAATTTTCGAAGTGCCGGACCCCTTCCATTTTTCCCTCTGATTAGTGTTATATAGAGGATGGTTGCCTAGTTGTACTTCCTCTTAAAACAATAATCACCACCACGTAACACAAATAAATCGAACACATCTACTATTTGTAAGACAGCATAATTATATGTAACATTTATCTCGCAACCCCATGTTGTCCTATGTGCGTTATAATCACCATCATATAATCATATGTTGCGTAAGCAGATATCATTCTTGAACTAGAATTTTGTTCGTGGTGGGCTATATAATGAGACCAATGTAATATCTTGGTTGTTAATGTGAACTCTTGCGGCAACGGCCTGAAAACTTGCAATCTGCGAGTGATCAGTAACTGTTTCTACGTATGCAATTGTATTCTTTATTAATATTGCTACCCCTCCATAACCGTCTTCGCGGTCCTGTCGGGTGGCATGATAGCCAGGAATGGTTCCCAGGGGCTCTGAACTTTGAAGCGTGGGTTGGCGACCGCAGGGCCCTTAGCTGAGTCCCAGCATTGTTTCCACTTACTTGTGCCAGGCTCCTCACTTTGATCTCTCCTATCCGAACCCCCTGTGGGTGGGGGCGGTAGAATAACACCCACGGTATCCCCTGCCTGTCGTAAGAGGCGACTAAAAGGGGCCCCAGGGGCTCTGAACTATGAAGCATGGGTTGGCGACCACAGGGCCCTCAGCTGAGTCCTGGCATTCCTTCCACTTACTTGTGCCAGGCTCCTCACTTACATCTATCCTATCTGACCTCCCTTGGTCAACTCTTGTTCTTTTCCGACCCCGACGCTATTAGGTTTGCGAGGGCTAGGGAGTCTTTAATTTTCACGCCCTTCGTGGCCCTTGTCTTCCTCTGGCCGATATCTTCATTTTTCGAAGTGTCGGATCCCTTCCATATTTCCCTCTGATTAGTGTTATATAGAGGATGGTTGCCTAGTTGTACTTCCTCTTAAAATAATAATCACCACCACCACCAGGAATGGTTAGATTAGAAGCGTTCTTAAGCCAGGTTTAACGCCGAAATAAATACCTTCAGTGTACAAAACTCGCCGTAAAGTCTCTTTATTCGCAAGTACGGAACGTGCGTTCCATTGGGGTACTTTATGCATTATCTGAAGTAAATATACTTGCTATCATGTTATGTATTATACCCGGCTTACAGGCCTCGGGCGTCGTAGATTTAGCTTGAGTAAGGCGGAGCATGATAAAGTTAAATATCTTTCCGATCAAATGCTCATAACTTTGGGAGGCTGTTGTCATGATATTATGTGGTTGGGGTTTGTGGGAAATTTGTGTTACTGGCAAATGTGGGGAATATACTGACGTTGTTGAAGCGATGGATAATTTGGTTGCAGTGTAGATGGGGGAGGAAGTCTCTGGGGCCGGTGCAGTTGCTGTGGTGTGCGAGGATGCACTCTCATCGGCGTTTGTTGTCTTTGAGGAGGCATTATTTGTTGTTGATGGTGCTGTGAGGTTAACGACGAGTTGGTCAAGTTGTTTACTTGCTGAGTAACCTGTTCTGGATACCGAGGCTGCATGTTAGCCGGCAAGATTTCCGCGCGTGTTGGATGTGGCTGAAAGTCAGCTTGAGACGGGACCGCTGATTGTGAGAGAGGAGGGAATTGTTCCCTGCTTTGCCAATTGAAAGACGGAGCCATTACAGCAGTAGAATAATTTCTGTTATGGTACATTTTGATTACTACTTCTTGAGGTACATTTTTCTGAGCCATAAGGTAATTGATTTCGGACCATTTCATATACACGGGACAGTCCCTATCCGTGGCTAATTGTGGACCGTGGCAATAAATGCATGTTGGTGGTGCAGTGTCAGTACAAGTTACTACGTCATGGGGTCCTGCATTTCTGCTGCAGCGTTGTTGTCCTCTGCATTGATATATTGAATGGTTATATCATAAACATCGGTGACATTGCATCACTGGAAAGATGTAGGGTTGAACTTCGCATCGTGTTCCTAGGATATAAATATGTTGAGGTAGGTATTGGGCACGAAATGTTATGAGGCAGACTGGAATTGGTCGCGTGTCTCCATTGGAAAGCTTCTTTGTAAATCGTTTCACTTGGGAAATGGGAATAGCACTCCGAATTTCCTTTAAAATTTCATCTTCACTAAATGTCGTGTCTACATTTCTGATAATCCTGAGCCTGTGCACAACACTGCTTGGAATATAGACATTAAGGTTTATTTCCTTCAAAAAGTGTGATTCAACTAGCTTATTTGTTGCTATTCCGGATAATGTCTCCATACGAATTCTATTCTTAACAGAAGGTTTAATGTCCAGAACTTCTTGACGGGAAATTATATTTTCACTACCGATCAATCGTCCTATTGACCTCGGATGTAAGTTCCCTGTATTATCCTTAGTCCTTTCAACAACAACAAGAAACGGTCCGTTATCAGTAATATTGTACCGATTATTTTGACTGAGACGGGTTGACGGCGGTGTACCCCGAGTAGAAGGTTGGTTTGATGCATTTGTGTCATTAATGGTGTCGGAAGTGTCATTTTCATTCTCAGTAAGCATATCTGCTGAATGTTTCGTATGTAGAGCCCGGATTTCCATGCACTATCAAATCTCAAACTATGCATGCATTCATGCACTATCATATGGCAAAACATGCAAAATAAACTGGAAAATATGCACTATCAAAATTCAGTTCCTTTTGAAACATGAACAAAGACTACCCTAATTTCTCCAAATTGTCTTGATTTAAGCTCATCCGTTTATCATTCAGCACTTGCTTAAGCACAGAAAATTATCTTTATACATCACGACAAGTGATAGATGCATAATTCAATGAAGACATTTGGACAAAGTGAGGTCAAATTGTACGTCTTTTGCATTTTCACCACAATACGTCTTTTATAAGCTTGACGAATTCAAAATCAGGATCTCTATCTGCGGCAGCTGCTTCTCCATGCGATGATTGCAGACACATTTGAATGCCCTCAATAAGTGGTAACGATTACTTGCTGCGATAACACAGACGTGTGACGATTGAGAGTTCCGGGTAGGACATTCCAGTTTCCCCCTGTGGGTGGGGGCGATAGAATAACACCCACGGTAACCCCTGCCTGTCGTAAGAGGCGACTAAAAGGGGACCCAGGGGCTCTGAACTTTGGAGCGTGGGTTGGCGCCCACGGGGCCCTCAGCTGAGTCCTGGCATTGCTTCCACTTACTTGTGCCAGGCTCCTCACTTTCATCTATCCTATCCGACTTCCCTTGGTCAACTCTTTTTCTCTTCCGACCCCGACGCTATTAGGTTTGCGAGGGCTAGGGAGTCTTTCATTTTCATGCCCTTCGCGGCCCTTGTCTTCCTTTGGCCGATACCTTCATTTTTCGAAGTGTCGGACCCCTTCCATTTTCCTCTCTGATTAGTGTTATATAGAGGATGGTTGCCTAGTTGTACTTCCTCTTAAAACAATAATCACCACCACCACTAGGACATTCCAGGATGACAACGGTAGAGGGTTCAATGAAAAACCAGAATTTGTAACGCGGCGCCACAGAAGTGCGATACAAGGTTCCTTTTGTTTGTCTAACAGACGAAAAATGAGCCGTCAATGATTAATGCACAATTTACGGTTCAATTTATAGCAATGTACAACTGTAAAACTGGGACACCTTATTCCTAAGAATTTGATTTCGACGAGTGGCCTTCCGACTTACGTCATTGTTTACTCAAGCAACAGATAAGAAAGTGTTTGGTTAATTGCAAATACTGTAGAACCTGTACCGTATGCAGGCTACTAACTATGGTTGTCACATAGGATGCCAAGAATACTTTCCCTCCGTCTCTCAGTAATAGACATACTGTAGCCTACAACGTGAAAAATTGTCCCAAATTCTGCAAACTAACATTCAGAAAATGCACTATGATGCAAGTTAACAATATAGATGCGTCAAAGTCAGAATAAAAGTCATATTATGCAATATTAAACGTCCAAATATGCGCTATTAAATTCAGAATCTTCCAAATATGCATTATGCATGAATTTTCTCCGAAAAATGCCAAAACATGCAAACATGCACGGAAAAAGAACGGTTATTTGGAATTGTAAAGCCGTAAAACGAATATTTGCAAAGTTTGAGAAGTGTAGCTAGCTTATTTAAAAACATGTATTTGCATGGAAATCCGGGCTCTATTCATATGTAATTGGGATCGGCGCGAAAACGCTTCATTTTTAGGATCTAAATTGTACTTCATATTAGAACTATTATGACTATGTGTACCTGTACTTGATTCTCATTCTGTTGGTAAGTTGCTCTCTTCATGATGCCGAGTACCTAAATGGTGATGTTGCTCCACTGGGAGGGCTTGTTGCTGTTGATCTTAAAGATCTGTATTAAAATGAAGAAGATTTATGCGTAAAGGTGTTGTAGCTGGATCTGCATAAAAAGTCTGTAGGGCAGAATTAATCATCTGTCCCGTATCGAGCGGATCATGATAGTCCAGTTGATAATGTTAGCTGCAGTTCAAGAACGATAAATATCCTACACCAACACTGAAAGCCATACGACGGAAATACCAGGCTATGGATGAGTCACACCTAGCGAGCACGAAAGCGACTGCACTCTACGAAGGTTGCGTACGTACTCTTCCACGTGGTTAATATATAGTCCCGGGCGTGTAAGGACGTACACTAAGGGTGCAACTTTACCCTTTCTCCCCTGTAATATTAAGGTATTGATTTATAGGTACTTTTCTTGCTGTTGGGTCTTTTTCAGTGTCGGTAACCATACAGTTTAGGGACCCTACTTGCCGATACGACGTCTTACTGTTACCGTTAATCTGGCACGTTGGCAACGTTCAGTCGCTGTTCTAGCGTGAATTGCGTGTTGCCACCGCATTGCCTCTAAAGTCACTAGCGATACATTTGCGAGAATATTTAAAGCATATTTTCTTTTTCTGTGGGATTGTAAATCTATTTGGCTAATACCAGGTAAGTAGAATTGTGGCATGTTCGGATAATGCATTTAATAACATAGTTTGTGTGAAATGATGAGCACATCATTTTATTAATTACGTTCCTATTTCGTCCCATACTTATACGAACAGAATTCGATTGGGATGTCTAAGAAGGAAGAAAAATCTGCAAAAACTCCTCCGAAAAGGAAACCAAGGTTACGTCCTTTACAAGCTTCAGGTCAAGAAATGCTTGTACATTGCTACGAGCAATTGAAACAGGAAGACGACGAAGAAGGTATCAGTCGTAGTGATACGAAGCTAATGGCAAGAGTTGCATTATTAAATGGGGTAAGTGTTCGTTTTTATCTTGTTTCTATGATAAGTTTTTGGCATAATGACAATCAGTTGAAATGGAGCAGTATTTCATTCTGAACCTAACCTAACCTAACCTGATCATGTAGGCCTAGGCCTGTACCATGTCTTGTGTCGACTTCGATACGGTTTGTAGACTTAACGTTTGTGTATTCATGTTGACTTACGGTATATGTGTATGTAATATATTTCTGTGTGTGTATTCTTACAGTGTAGTTTCGGTTTAGTCCGAAAAGTAATAGGAAATTTCAAGAAGGGAGTTGAATTTTCTACACCAGGTAAACGCCGAAAGCGTGAACATCCAGTGACCGGCATAGACAGTTTTTCTAAGGAAGCGATAGCAAGGTTTATTTATGATAAATTACATAAAGGTAAGGTGACTTCATAAGGAATCTATTGCAACATTATTTATAGAAATTGGCACGCAGGTGAGATAAGCTCCCAGAAATGTTTTGTGCATGTATTGTCATACAGCTCTTTTGAGTCCCTTGTAACTCTCTTTTTTCTTCCCACAGGAGAAGTCGTAACTGTAAGAAAGGTTTTCGACCACATGAAAGCAAATTATGACACTTATTTGTACAAGGGCTCCGAAACATCATTAAGAAGAATTTTGAAGGCCATGGGGTTTGTGTGGAGTAAAGGTGATCCCTATGCGTATGTTAGAGAAAATGAAGACATTTGTTTTAAGAGATCCTGTTTTCTGAGGGAATACATGCGTAATAAGGACAGTGAGAAACCAAAACCTGTTGTTTTCTTGGATGAGACTTGGATTTTTATGAATGGTGAATATATATGTTATATATTACATTTTATATAAAAAAATCTTGGAATAATTTATCTTCATCAGGTGTCTTTGGTTTCAATTGTGCATTTGTCTTTCAGGGTCACCCACATACTCCTGGAATAAACCACACAAATCTGGACATGATGTTCAAGGAGTAATTCGTCGACCTGTGTCTGAGGGAGGAAGACTGGTTATTGTTCATGCTGGAACGAAGGATGGCTTTGTACCTGGTATGTTCTTACTTTATTTTACTTCATTTCATTGTAGTGAGGTGATCTCTCTTTACATAGTAATGAGGGTATTTAGGGTTTGTAGTGCGGATGTAGGGGGGGGCACATAAGTCTCTGATAAGACCCCAACTTAAGTACAGTTCCTGTGTATGAGACCCTCACTGGGATTACTTGGTTTGAGAATTGGAAAAGTTCAAAAGACAGAAGCACGATTTGTTGTGGGTGATTTCTGACAAAAGAGTAGCGTCACAAAAATTTTGTCGGGTTTGGGCTGGGAAGACTTGGGTGAAAGGAGACAAGTTGCTGGACTAAGTGGTATATTCCGAGCTGTCGGTGGATAGGTGGTGTGGAATGACATTGGTAGACGAATACATTTCAGTGGTATTTTAAAAGTAGGTAAGATCACAGTACAGTGATAAAGTTGATGGAAAGTGGGGCAAATATTTGTTTTTTTTAAGAAGGGAGTTAGGGATTGGAATAATTTACCAAGGGAGATGTTCAATAAATTTCCAAATTCTTTGCAATTATTGAAGAAAATACTAGGCCTATCCCTGAAACTACATCTTCCACCTGGGCGACTGTCCTAAGTGCAGATCAGTGGTGACTGATTGATTGAAATTGACTGGCACTAGGTCGGAAGTGGCATTATAACTTACCGCTCATTGAGCTCTGTACGTGGTTTTTGATTTTGACTTCTCCACTGTTATTAAAAAGACTTGCAGGTATTCACTTTAGGCCAATGATTAACCTTAGAGAGGTATTTCAATCAAAACTTACTCAGTGTATTTTCATATAATATTACTGGATATTTGTATCAGTAAATTACTTGTATTGTAGGCCTATTTATTATGTTTATTCTGCATTCGACAATCTCCACCTGAATCAGTGCTTGATACCTGACTGTTAAACACCTTCCAAGCTTCTTATTTCTTACTGCCTGATATAGGTTCAGTGTTCGCAGCAATTACACTTGTTCTAAGGTATTGAAATCGGTGTTTATACTTATATCTTTAATGCAAGTGATCGTGGACTTCTAATCCAGATATAGGCCTACTAATGGAGATACATTCATGAGAGATGTTACGATAAAGTAGTGTAAGTAGTAATTCATTGACTTCATCATCAGGTGACTTTGCTACACAGTAGTTGGTTTCACTTAAAATCAGACAGCTTTTTGTATCATTCAACAGAAATCACATTTTTTATTAATATTTTTAGGGAATACTCTTTTTAGAAGAAATAACTTCATACTAAAACTTAAAATTCTTACAGGTGCTGATTTGATATTTGCTACAAACTTGAAGAGAAATCAGGATTACCATGGTGCTATGAACAGCGAGAAATTTCAGATGTGGGTGAAGACGCAATTAATCGTAGGATTAAGAAATATAGGACCCTGTGTTATTGTAATGGATAATGCACCATATCACTGTAAGCTTGTTGAGCATCAACCAACAACGAAATGGAGGAAGGATCAATTAGTGGTAATTATACTTAATTGAATATTTCCTTCTACTGAATGATGTTTAATGATGTTACAGAAATTAATTTTTATTTTTCCTTTAATTTACAGTCGTGGTTAATGCAGAATGGAGTTTCTCCACCAGAAAATGCTACAAAAGATGAGCTGCAAAGGTTGTGTAATATGAATCGAAGTCACTTAAAGAGGTACAGAAGCACGTAAACATAAGTTTAGATAATGTTGTTTACACTCGTGTATTTGACTTTCATGTATGCATAACAATATTTCTCTGTTTCTTTAAAACCAGGTACATTGTTGACGAGATGCTGCACAGTGAAGGCCATACTGTCTTACGACTTCCTCCATACCACTCATTTTTCAATGCCATCGAATTTGTATGGTCTGTGGCAAAACAGTATTATAACATAACAGTGGCTTCAAGACCTGGTCACGGATTGGACAGAGCTACAGCTGTGTGGAAAGAATCTCTTGATCAGGTAGGCCAAGTGGAAATGTTATTTATTGGATATAGGCAAGTGGAGTTTATAATATACTTGTCAGGTTGTGATACTTCAACATATCTTATAGGTGACAGCAGAGATGTGGAGAAATGAAGTGAAACACACTGAGAAGAAGATTGTCGAGTTCTACAATAATGAGGTGAGAGGTCTTCCTGAAGTGGAGGAACTAGTCATTCATCATGGAAGCAGTGAATCAGAGGAGGAAGATGAAGAAGATGAAGAAGAAGAAGAAGAAAGAAGAGAAGCCGAGGAGTTAGCTGTACCATTGTAAGAGCCATTTCATGAGATTAAGAATGTTATAACTTTGCTGGGAAATAATACATTTCTGATTGCCCCGTCCTTTCTGATATAACGAAGTTACATTTCAAAATTGTGGGAATTGTGTATCTACAAGTTACAGGGCGGTATAGATGTGCAGGTGGGGATCAGTGTCCAATCGGAGTGGAATTATCTAGAACTGCTGTGGCGCAATGTGAGGGGGGGAGAGAGAGAGAGGGAGACAGCACTCTGTCACCAATACACGATGTAAACATTGTACGCCTGTTAAAATACTGACATAACTCAAATTTTATACACTATCTAATGGTTTTTCACAGTTCTCTGAAAGTCACAACTCACATATACTGTATATATATAGAGAGAATTACATATAAAAATACCTGTGTCCACAATAAGTAGCCCACATATTAAATATAAATCAATTTGCTTTACGTCGCACCAACACAGATAGGTCTTATGGCGACAAAGAGGATAGAAGAGATAGGAAAGGGCTAGAAGTGGGAAGGAAGCGGCCGTGGTCTTAATTAAGGTACAGCACAAGCATGTGTCTGGTGTGAAAATGGGAAATCACCGAAAACCATTTTAACGGCTGCCGACGGTAGGATTTGAACCCACCATTCCCCGAATGCAAGCTCATAGCTACGCGACCCTAAACGCACGGCCAGCTAACTCGGTCATCTTTGAAAATGTCTTTTTCTATCAGCAGAGGCTTTTTTAAAATCGTCATATTTTGTGTAGGCTACAGGAAATGTACAGTAGCCCACTGGTTTTCTGATTAAACATCATTTATTTAAGCTATTGCATCAGTGTACTTACATACTCACTGTCCACGTACATCGGTAACCTCGTGATTCGATTATTGAAGTATTGTGCAATGATGCGACATACAAACTAAGAGAATACCGAGTGGTTCTTCCAAATATAAAACAGACAATTTCGAGTGGTCATGAGCATGACTCATAGTCATAGGGTAGGCTAAATAATAATGTTATTGGCTTTATGTCCCACTATCAACTTTTAGGGTTTTTTTGAGACGTCGAGGTGCTGGAATTTAGTCCTGCAGGAGCTCTTTTATGTGTCAGTAAATCTACTGACATGAGGCTGAGCACCTTCAAATACCACCGCACTGAGCTCGGCCCTGCCAAGTTGGGTTCAGAAGGCCAGCGCCTCGACCGTCTGAGCCACTCAGCCAGGTGTGGAGGCTAGAGAGCTGAGTTTAAGTAATTGTCGAACGTCAACTAGTTATAAAGATACTGATTGATTAAACTAATACAGTAATTAGAATAACCTAATTGACTACCTACTTACAACCTAGGTACTTTGGAATTGTGTTCTATCTTTTTAACACTGCAAATAAATCCATGTATTGTTTAAAACTCCCTGTAAGAAGAGGACAGTGGATGCGAATAGGTATTATTTTCAAATGAGCTGAACCGAGCTCGATAGCTGCAGTCGCTTAAGTGCGGCCAGTATCCAGTATTCGGGAGATAGTGGGTTCGAACCCCACTGTCGGCAGCCCTGAAGATGGTTTTCCGTGGTTTCCCATTTTCACACCAGGCAAATGCTGGGGCTGTACCTTAATTAAGGCCACGGCCGCTTCCTTCCCAGTCCTAGCCCTTTCCTGTCCCATCGTCGCCATAAGACCTATCTGTGTCGGTGTGACGTAAAGCCAATAGCAAATGAGCTGAGCTCGAGAGTCCATTATAGCATACGATTTTTTCAGTGTACCATGACTCTGTATGTATTGCTTCAGAGGAAGTTCGGCTCCCCGCCAATGTCCAGTGTACCGATAATGAACCGTGTGTGTGTTGTGTCTCACTGATCCATGACTGCGTACGATTCTTTCAGTGTGCCATGATTCACTGTGGCTCGCTGCAGCGAAAGCTCGACTCCCCGCCAGTGTCCAGTGTGCCTATAAGGAGCCGTGTGTGTCGTGTGGCTCACTGAGCCGTGATTGTGCATGATTTGTGTGCCGTGAGCTTGCCGTTCCTGTGAATCGATTCACTCGGACACTTGAATGAATCGATACACTGCTTCGAATCATGCACTCAGTAGCCTACACTAGTAGAGGTACATAGTACATTACCATTAAGATAGATAGCATTGCAAAGTAATTCGTCTTTACCATAATAATAATAATAATAATAATAATAATAATAATAATAATAATAATAATAATAATCGTATGGCCTCAGCTACCATGTGCAGACATTTCAAGTTGACGCCATCTGGCTGTCTGCTCGTCAATTTTGACGTTCCGTTATACTCTAGGCCCACTAGATGGCAGACCGAGTAAACCGAAACTCTCTTGGGCGTCTGTGGCTGAGATTTAATGAATTTTGTCGGGTAAACACCAAATGTGTCACCAGAGATCTTTTACATGCCGACATCGTACGACATGAAGTGTCGAATGGACTTTTTTCTGCCCTTCAAAAATCCGACTACCTCTGCCGGGTTTGAACCCGCTATCTTGGGATTCGGAGGCCGTCACTCTACCACTGATCCACAGAGGCAGCTGTCTTTACCATGAAATACATCGTCGTCGTACATGACTGAATTACTATCAATATATCTTAGAGAAACTGTAATGTACATGAAACCGAAATAGAGTTTAATTTCCACGATACATTCTTCCTATATAAAGGAGACCATGTAGCTTATCCACCTTCATTTCAGCCACATAAATATTCAGCAAAAATTGCAAAATCACATTAAAGGACAAATACATTTTTTTAAGTAGAAATAGTCTGGAACATAGATTAGTGAGGTTGGACATCCTGCCCGTCATCATTCAGGAGTCGCTGTTGAACATACTGTACTTGTCAAAACTAGTAAGTTTCTATTTTACACAATAATAGTGAAATGTTGATGAAGACGACATACACCCAGCCCCCGTGCCAGAGAAATTAACCAACGGTGGTTCAAATTCCCCACCCTGTCGAGAATCAAACCCACACCCTGTGACCAAAGGCCAGTACGCTAACCATTTAGCCATGGGGCCAGACAATAATAGTGAAAAAGCATGTTCACTGCAGCTATTGTTGACTGGATATTTCTTCTCTTTAAAGAACAGTGAGTACCACGAATTAATATCCTGTTTTGTTGATTCCTGTAAACTTTGTATGTACGGTTTTGGTTCGCCAGTTCCAAGCGTATCTACTGAATGAAAACTTTGTAGACCAATGGATTCAGTTTTATGTTTATTGCCTTCAGTCGTCACGACAGTTTTTTCAATGACAACAGTCGCTCAATTACAAATCCTGTCGAACCTAACCTAACCCTGCGACAATCAGTGGTTTTCGATGGATCACTACCTAACCGGTCATTATAATTTGTTTTCGGTGGATCACAACCAAACCTGTCCCTATCAGTGGTTTTCGGAAGAATACAGTGGTTTTGTCACAAGTCAATACAGACTCTTGAATCAATGTGTGAAAATGGGAAAGTGTAGAAAACCCTCTTCAGGAATGCCAATCTCTAAGTCCATAGTCTTTTTAGCATTGTCACACAGCTGAAATTCACTTTAGAAGTAATTGTAAAAAGTCGTATATAGGCTCTACAGATACATAGTACATTACCAATTCCATCTCGATTGCTATGATACGCACACTGCATAGCGGTTTTGCTCTATAGATAAATCATATTATAGTGAAAAAAAATTTGTTTAAAAAAATATCTGTCTGGCATGAAGGTCCAGAAGGAAAATACTTTCATTGGAATTCTTATTTATGTGCTCACCACCCTAGTAGGTTTAAATAAACCTTATAAATACGTTGTAAGACCCATTCTCGAATATGGATCTGCATGTTGGTTTAATAAATTCCCTAGAGAAAGTTCAAAGAAGAGCGATGCGTTTCGTAACTGGGAATAGAAGGAATACCATTAATTGGGAAAGTCTTGAATCTAGAAGAACTAGAGCTCGCCTGTGTGGTCTTTATAAGAGCTATACGGGAAGGGCTGCTTGGAGTTGTATTAGGAATAGGTTATAACCTCCCTCATACTTATCGAGAAATTATCATAAGCATAAAATTAGGGCCAGAAACCAGCATACGGATGTGGGCAAGTTTTCGTTCGTCAACAGGACCATAAGGGATTGGAATAAATTACCTGCGGCAGTCTTTGATAGATTCCCTTCTGGTATCAAGTCATTTAAGAAGACCATTTGTGTAAAATGAAAAGTAAAAGTTGTAAATTACGGGCACTGAATTTGTGATTTTCTGCTTGGTTTCGATTGTGAAACTGGGAGGCTTTTTCTTGTGGTATTCTCTTTCCAGGGAAGTGCTTGCTGTACTCATGTTTTTGTAATTGTTGTTGTTCTTGGTTAATTAACAATGTTTTTAACTTTATTTTATCATCACTTGTAACGTTAAGCTAGTAGTAAGCTCAATCTGTAGTTTTGTAAGGCACAGTGGCAAGTATTGGAAATAATTAAATTGTGTATGAAACTGTACATGATGCTGGATTTAGAATGACTAGTAGTATTTCTTGTAATATTTTTTTCCATGGAATTCCTTTTTGTACTTGAGTTGTTGTAGTTGTTGGGTAGTATGATTTAACTTTATTATCACTTGTAGTGTTAAGCTAGTAGTAAGTTCAATCTATAGTATTGTAATTTGTAGTGTTAAGTACTGGAAATACTTAAGTTGTGTGTGAATATGTATATAATGACACTGGATTTAGAAAGTTAAATTAGTAGTATTTCTTGCTTGTTGTAATGTTGTTGTTGTTGTAGGGTAATTACGGTTTAACTTCACTTTATTATCACTTATAATGTTAAGCTAGTAGTAAGGTCAACCTATAATATTGTAAGCCAAATTGTTAAGCACTGTAAATACTTAAGTTGTGTGTGAATTTGTATATGATGTTGCTCGATTTAATATATTAAACTAGCAGTAATTCTTGTTATATTTTCCTTCCATATATCTGCTTCTTGTACTCTTGTTGTTTGTTTGTTTGTTTGTTGTAGTTGGGTAATTATGTTAACTTTATTATCACATTACCGTAAGTGACCGTTGCCACCGGGGTATTTCCCATTTGCAATTTATTATTAATAATAATAATAATAATAATAATAATGAGTGACAGAGTTTTAACGTAATTTGGAAGGAATGTTTTGCGTATGATAAATGAGTACCAGTTAACTATTGGGGGCAAAGGCGGTCATGCGTTGAGATAACCACTCCACCCCACCCCACCAAGTGCCAACGTCATGGATAGTGGAAGCCTTCACCTTCCCCCCTTCCAATGGCTTTCATCGTTTGTACGGAGATGACTTTGCTTTTTGCTTTTTAAATATTAGTATTCATGTTTATTATGTTTGTTTATTCATACCCCTGCTTTGTAATTCAGTGACCATGGAATGGCTCTAAATGTTGTAAATTATATTTATATTTACTTGTATTTATTTCCTTTTTCCTTATTGCACACGTTTGTTGTTGTTATTATTATTACTACTACATATCGTTTAACATGTAAATAAACTAATATTTAATGCAGTAAATAATGCTTATCTCTTCGGATTCATTTCTTCGTTGCATATTCGTTTTGCTATGACAACATGACTTCTTTATGATATAAATAAATATAAAATAAAAGTATTTCTTCCCAAACATATTTGTTATACGTGCACCAATCAGAGAACCAACTAGGGAAGTACCTCTTACTAAGGTGCATTATGTTTTTGCATACATGTATAATTGAAGAATTGAAGATCCATATACAGGTAAGTGGGTCGCCCATGTGGTAGGCCTATTACGCGTCATAGGAAACTGAGTGAACTGGCTGTGCAGTTTGATCACATTGCTGTGAGCTTGGTTTCAGGAGATGGTGATGTATTCGAACCCCACAGCTGGCAGGTCTGAAGTTTTTTTTTGCCCGTCATTTTCATTTCAGGCTAGTGCTGTGTCTGTACGCTTATTTACATTTTAAATCCTAGCCCTCTTTCCTATCCAATTCTTGCATCACAACCTGTCTTCATATCATTTAAGCCAATCTATGTAAAAATCTGGTAATGTTGTTTCACTCATAGTGCTCCTGTACATTGGTTTCCGTAATGTTGAAAGCTTGAGATACACCAACTTGTAAGCTGAAAATATGTTTAAAATGCCAAATGCCGAAAACCGTAAAAGTACTTAGTGGGATGTAAAGCTGTTAGCATTATTATTAAAAGGAAGGACATATGTCTTATGTGGTAAGTCCTTGAACTTGCAGAAATCGCAATGAATTATTCAATCTATATTCCCTCCCCCCTTCCTTTAAGAATGCAGTTATAGTAATGCATACATCAGAATCAGAATAAAGGCAGGAAATGTTTAACATTATTTTAAGCGAGTGAAGGAGAGAATGTATGACTAGCTCAGGTTGGCGGATTCGAGTTCGGCGGTATTTGAAAGTGCTCAAATACTCCAGCCTCATGTCTAGATCTACTGATACATAAAGAACTCTTGCGGGACGAAATACTGGCACCTCGGTGTATGTGAAAACGATAGAAGTAGATAGTAGAACTAATATTCAATTCTGCAGTGAGCTTGAAAGTTGACCTAATTTCCGTTCACGTAGCTTGGCACATTAGTATTCCTATATGTTTCCTGATAACCGTGAAGATATAACCAGCCTGCAGGCTGAAAATATGCCCAATCTCTCTCCTTAGGCTACTGGTTACCGGTATTGAAGAGAGAAGGAAATGTTCGCGCAAAAGAAAGGGAAGTCATTGGACTTTCGAAAATCACACTGCAAAGACTTATTAAACAAATTGCATCGTTTAACACGCCCCTATTTTCAAGAATATGGTTATAGTACGCCTACTGCATATCAAAATGACAGATATATGTAACATTAATTTGAGTGAGAAAGGGTGTTTATTTCCTAAATTTCTCATTGAGCGTGGAAACCGACTTCATTATGAATATCTTGATTTATTTCATCTTAACTTTTATCATTTACTAGGGTAGGGAAACATTTATTATCGGTGTTTACATTGAGGTTAGTTTGTTATGGTTATGTCTGGTGATTTTAATATGTAACCAGGCAGGTTGGCAGCAGTGATCAGCCATTACAAAAAAGAGAAAAGGAGAGCATCGGGCGGCGATATTTACTTTCTGGGGTATTTCGTTACGTGGCGATTACTATAGCTGTCGTTTACATAACACACTATGCGAAAGCAATTCCTCGTTCACCGCAGACGTCCTGCGTCCGCTCACAATGAACCTCAAAAATAAAATGGAGGAGACTCGTGTTATACATTTCCGCTGGTACCGCTAGCACACTGCCAGAGGCGCTGTTCTCAACTGTGATAGCTGATCATTGGTCAGAAATCAGAATGCAGAATATTTTGATCATAACCGTGCACTTTTTCGATACTGTATTATTGTCTAAACCGCGATATTTAAAAAAAACGGAGCATTGGGCGTACGGTTTAAAGGGTGCACCGTACGCGGAACAAAATGAGAATAAACCGTATTGTTCCGGACAAAACCGTACATCTGGCAACCCTACATAACACGAAGAATAATGGTGCGTCAAACAAGTCTTGTAGGTGATCAGTAGATATTTAACCGTCACCATTGATGCTATTTCCCGGCAACGGGAAACGAAGTTCCAACATGACGAATACAACAGCTCGCCACAAACATAAGCAACAGGTTCAGCTACTTCCAGCCAACTGACTAAGGTATAATGGCCAACTAGCTTATCACGCACACGCAGATTGAACAGCACTTCCGTTTAGCGGCTGACACTCAGGAGCGGCCTTCGGCTATATTCGCTACACTCGACTCATTGTGCCGAACGCATCGTGACGTCACAAGCCCCGTTCACCTTTCAATATTTGGAAATCTTGGAGTGAAATGATTAATTAAGCTAGTGTATTATTTAATTCTACAATAGTAATGAATAATTTCGTGTGCCCGGTACATCTCTCAATTATAGACATTAATTTTGTTTTTTCCTTTCTTGCAGTATACGCACTCCCGAAGATCCCGAGCGGAAATATGCTTCCTCTAGCTTACGGTATTCAGATGAAGTTGGTTAAAACGTGGACTTGAATTTTTCTTTGAGAATTTTGCAGTGAAATTATTAATTAATCTAGTGTGTTATTTACTTCTAAAGTGGACTTGAATAATTTGCTCAGTATGTTCTACATCCTTTAATATGTAGAAAAAACTTGAATCAACTTTTTAAGACGAAACATTCAGGTGAAGCATGTGACTTCTGCATCTAAAATATTATATGGGCCTCCGACATATGTTGACAGTTTACCAACATAAGTGCCATAATAATAGATTTTTGAGATTTTGATTCAATACTATGTATACATACATACATACATACATACATACATACATACATACATACATACATACTTACATACATACATACATACATACATACATACATACATACATACATACATACATACATTATCATTTTAGGCTGTTATGCCTTTCAGCGTTCAGTCTGCAAACCTCTGTGAGTTTACTATACGTCGCCACAATCCTCGATTTGCAACTAGTGTTGTGGCCTCATTTATTCTATACATCTTATCTTTAAATCGTTAGAAACTGAGTCTAACCATCATCGTATTGATCCACCTCTACTTCTCTTACCCTCCATAACAGAGACCATTATTCTCCTAGGTAACCTATCCTCCTCCATTCACCTCACATGACCCCACCTCCGAAGCCGGTTTATGCGTAAAGCTTTATCCATAGCGTTCATTCGTAAATTAGCCCTTATCCCGTCATTCCGAGTATGCTCCTGCCATTGTCCCCACCTGTTTGTATCAGCAATCATTCTTGCTACTTTCATGTCTGTTACTTCTAAATTATGAATAAGATATCCTGAGTCCACCCAGCTTTCGCCCCCGTAAAGCAAAGTTGGTCTGAAAACAGACCGATGTAAATATAGCTTCGTATGGGAGCTCACTTCCTTCTCACAGAATACTGCTGATCGCAACTGCGAGCTCACTGCATTAGCTTTACTACAACTTGATTCAATCTCAATTACTATATTACCATCCTGGGAGAACACACAACCTAAATACTTGAAATTATCGACCTGTTCTATCTTTGTATCACCAATGTGACATTCAATTCTCTTGAATTTCTTCCCTGCTGACATCAATTTAGTCTTCGAGAGGCTAATTTTCATACCATACTCATTGCACATATTTTCAAGTTCCATGATAATAGACTGCAGGATTTGTGCACAATCTGCCATTAAGACCAAGTCATCAGCATAGGCCAGACTACTTACTACATTTCCACCTAACCGAATCCCTTCCTGCCATTTTATACCTTTCAGCAGATGATCCATGTAAACTACGAACAGCAAAGGTGAAGGATTACAGCTTTGTGTAACCCCTGTAAGTACCCTGAACCAAGAACTCATTCTACCATCAATTCTCACTGAAGCCCAATTGTCAACATCAATGCCTTTGATTGTTTTTAATAATCTACCTTTAATTCCATAGTCCCCCCGTAAGCGAACATCTTTTCCCTCGGTACCCTACCATATGCTTTCACTAGATCTACGAAACATAAACACAACTGCCTATTCCTCTAGTAGCATTTTTCAATTACCTGGCGCATACTGAAAATCTGATCCTGACAGCCTCTCTGTGGTCTGAAACCACACTGGTTTTCATCCAACTTCCTCTCAAAGACTGATCGCGCCCTCCCTTCCAAGATGCCAGTGAATACTTTGCCCCGATAGTTGTTGCAATCCTTCCTGTTCCTTTGCTTATTGATAGGTTAATTATTGCTTTTGTCTAATCTGAAGGTACCTTACCAACACTCCATACTAATCTTACTACTCTATGAAGCCATTTCATCCCTGCCTTCCCACTATACTTCACCATTTCAGGTCTAATTTCATCTATTCCCGCTGCTTTATGACAATGGAGTTTATTTACCATCCTTTCCACTTCCTCAAGTGTAATTTCTCCATCATCATGTTCCTCCTCCCCATGAGCTTGGCTGTTCGCAACTCCACCAGGATGATTTCCTTTTACAATGAGAAGATGTTCAAAATATTCCCTCCACCTCTCCAGTGATTCCCTGGGATCTATTATGAGTTCACCTGAATTACTCAAAACACTGTTCATTTCCTTTTTCCCTCCCTTCCTAAGATTCTTTATCACTGTCCAGAAAGGTTTCTCCGCTGCTTGACCTAGCCTTTCCAGGTTATTACCAAAATCTTCTCACGACTTCTTTTTGGATTCAACAACTATTTGTTTCGCTCTGTTCCTTTCATCTACGTACAAATCCCTGTTTGCCTCGGCCCTTGTTTGGAGTCATTTCTGATAAGCCTTCATTTTACGTTTACAAGCTGCTTTCAATTCAACATTCCACCAAGATGTTCGCCTTTTCCCATCTTTACAAACAGTTGTTCCTAGGCATTATCTTGCTATTTCTACTACAACATCCCTGTATGCCACCCATTCACTTTCTATATCCTGAACCTGCTTACTGTCTACTGTTCAAAACTTCCCAATAATCATATCCATGTAATTCTGTTTAATTTGCTCTTTCTAGAGATTTTCTACCCTTATTCGTTTGCAGACAGATCTCACCTTCTCTACCCTAGGCCTAGAGATACTTAGTTCACTATGGATCAGATAGTGGTCTGTATCATCGTAAAATCCCCGGAAAACTCGTACATTCCTAACAGATTTCCTGAATTCTGAGTCGGTTAAGATATAGTCTATTATGGATCTGGTACCCCTAGCCTCCCATGTGTAGCGGTGAATAGCCTTATGCTTGAAGAATGTATTCGTAACAGCTATACACATACTAGCACAGAAGTCCAGCAAACGCTTCCCATTCCCATTAGCTTCCATATCTTCCCCACATGTACCAATCACCCTTTCGTATCCTTCACTTCTATTTCCAACACTCGCATTGAAATCAGAGAAACACGGAGACAATTATAGTCCTAATTCCTCCCACTGACAAATCTACCCACATCATTCGCTCATTTACGTGCCTAACAGAAACTATGTTGCGTGCAGTGGTATTCCTGATAAAGAGCCTTACCCCAGACTCTGCCCTTCCCTTTCTAACACCCGTCAAGTACACCTTATAATCTCCTATTCCTCGTTGTCTCCCCTTAACCGTACATCACTTACCCTTAGCACATCCAGATGCATCCTCTTTGCTGACTCAGCCAGTTCTACTTTCTTTCTTTCATAAGCCCCGTTAATATTGATGGCCCCCCATCGAATTCCATTTCGTTCGCCAAGTTGTTTCCAAGGAGTCCTTCGCCTGTCAAATGGGAGGTGGGGGTGATTATTGTTTTAAGAGGAAGTACAACTAGGCAACCATCCTCTACATAACGCTAATCAGAGGGGAAAATGGAAGGGGTCCGACTCTTCGAAAAATGGAGATATCGGCCAAAGGTAGACAAGGGCCACGAAGGGCATGAAAATGAAAGACTCCATAGTCCTCGCAAACCTAACAGCGTCGGGGTCGGAAAAGAACAAGAGTTGACCAAGGGAGGTCGGATAGGATAAATGAAAGTAAGGAGCCCTGTACAAGTAAGTGGAAGCAATGCCAGGACTCAGCTAACGGCCCCATGGTAGCCAACCCACGCTCCAAAATTCAGAGCCCCTGGGGCCTCTTTTAGTCGCCTCTTACGACAGACAGGGGATACCGTGTGTTTTATTCTACCACCCCCACCCACAGGTTATGTCAAATGGGAGTGTGGCTCCGTTACTCCCATAGTCCGAGGCTTGCTTAAAATGTTCTGAGCTCGGTAAATTCATTAAGCAGGATGCTACCCTACTTGCACCTAGTCCAAGTGAGGATCTCTCCTCTAACGGGTTATGGACCACCGGTGAATTGTATAGTCCTAGCCGCCTGAGCACAAAGAGGTCCATGTCCTTTCCCATTCCATAGCAACTGGTATCCCGACTCTCAGGACCATTTACTAGGCCACATGGTTCACGAATTAGGACGCCACACCATGAACCATACTATATAATAAAACTTTATTAAGGGAACAATATTACACATGTATTACAGCGTGATTATACACTAAAAATCATTTAGTATTTGACTGGTACAAACAGGTGGGAACAATGGCAGGAGGTACTCGGAATGAGGAGACAAAGACTAAGTTGGGAATAAACTCGATGGATGAAGTTGAACGGATAAACCGGCTTCGGTGGTGAGGTCATGTGAGACGAATGGAGGAGGACATGTTACCTACGATAATAATGAACTCTATTATGGAGAGTAAGAGAAGTAGTAGGAGACAAAGACGACGATTGTTAGACTCAGTTTCTAACGATTTACAGATTAGAAGTATAGAACTAAATGAGGCCACAGCACTAGTTGCAAAAAGAAGATTGTGGCGACGTTTAGTTATTTCACAGAGACTTGCAGACTGAACGCTGAAAGACATAACGGTCTATAATGATAATGTATGTATGTTTCAAGTATTTGACTCCACGCACACTAAACCGACTGCCAGACTTAAGAACGCGTGCGTGCGGCAAGCGGCGACTGTCCTCCCCCACCCCCTTCACCGCTATTGTAAAGAGATGCGTGTCTTTCATAGTATTTTTAGCCACGTATATTCTCTTTAAGTTGTTAGAAGGAATTAATGTGTATTAGCTAGCATTAGAAGCGATTATAAACTGGGCACTCAATAGCATTCTGAGGGTTCAATTATATTATTGAGGCTGTAATTCTGTTCACAAAACACTGAGCTCGAGGAAAGTGAAAATTCTTAGTTTTGTAAAGATCAAAAAGAGAGAAGGAGTGGCTAAATGTCCTGCCACGACGATCATCTACGAACTTAGCCACTGACGGCTTCTGAGTGTCACGCGCTACAACAAAGTCTGCGCAGGATGTTACTCAATTTAATTACTTAATACAACAGACAGGGGAATACAATAATGCCGCAATTTCCAGGTCCGAGTTCGATTCCCGACTCTGCCACGAAATTTGAAAAGTGGTACGAGGGCTTGAACGGAGTCCACTTAGCCTTGGGAGGTCAACTGAGTAAAGGGCGTTCGATTCTCTTCAGTCATCCTCGAAGTGATTTTCCGTGGTATCCCACTTCTCCTCCTGACAAATGCGGGATGGTACCTAAATTAATGCCACGGTCGCTTGCTTCCCTCTTCCTTGTATATCCCTTCCAAACTTCTCATCCCCCCAAAAGACCCCTGTTCAGCGTTGCAGGTGAGGCCACCTGGGCGAGATACTGGTCCCCTACCCCAGCTGTATTCTCCGACCCAAAATTCTCACGCTCCAGCGCACTGCCCTTGAGGGGATATAATTTGGATCCCTCGCTGAGTCGGAGGGAAAAACCAACCCTGCACGGTAAACGGATTGGGAAAGATGTAAAGAAAAGTGGAACCTGGTATACTGATGGAGGTGATGAACATCTCTTTGAATAAGAGAATCACAAAATCCCTAAAGGCAAGCCAGCAGTCTCACTGCCTCACCATTCTTTCTAAATACCATTATTATTATAATTATTATCACATCGTTATGCCCAACTGAGGAGCACGCTTCAACTTATTTAGCTGATGAATTTGCTCTCTTCTGTTCCCAAAATCTCTACATCCTCTCACTGAAATTCTTCTTACGTTCTTCTGTCCACCTTTTATTAGTTCTAGCTGTTGGCTCAGCGAAACAATGATTATTCATCATTCTTAAAGCAGATCTTGTTGTATGTCCGTCGCTCCCTTCTCGATCCGCCAGCCAGCTACACGCGTGCCAGTGTGTTATTCTTCGAGCCTCGACGCGCACCCCCTCTAGGGACACCATGACCTTGAAGTCGGTGTGGGGGCTTGTGTGCTTGTTGATCCCGAGGGCTGTGCCAGCTCAGGGTTACCCATGCTGGATAGGCCTCGGTGTAGGGCCAGACTAACAAGGTGTCCCCCGAGTTGCTTGAGAGGTGTCTGCGCTCTTTATTCTTCATCACTATTTCTACCCTTCTATTCTCACCATCTTTAATTTCATTCCTCTTCCTGTCTGGCCACCCTCTCTGCCTCGGGTAGATTAGGTTAGACATTACAGAAAAAAATGAAAAATAAAATAAAAAAATACTTAAAAAAATTAAATGAAAAAATAATTAGGTTAGTACGGAGGTTTTATCCTCCCCCAATCACAAGTTTCGGGTCGTGGCGAGGTGATGCATGGCTACTGGGAGAGTAGTTCCAAGCGACCCCCTCCAGATACCGGGCGCCCTCTGGAGTATATAGCCTTGCCTCCGGTAAATCTCCTTGGCTCTGCCGGAGGTCGACCTCATATTTCCGTGAGTACTCGTGGGACAAAAGACGCAACCTCTTTCTCTTCCTTCTTTTACAAAGGGTGGCACCCTTCAAAAAACAGCGTCAAATATTGCTAAGAAACGTAAGCGGTATACTCCAGTTCCTGTAGACTACATGAGTGACGAACGTCTTCCTCGATTCCTGGTTGCTTCCAGGGTCGATGGTAAAAGTTTCCTTGACGAATGTCCTTTTATGATAAGCAATTCCATCGAAGAAATTGTTGCTGGTGAAGTCGACGAGATGCGCAAGCTCCGAGATGGATCCGTACTTATCAAGACATCTACGGCTGAACAGTCCAGACGGCTACTTAAAGCCAAGTTATTCGGTAAGGTAGAGGTGAAAATCGAGAAGCACCAAACCCTTAACTCCTGCAAGGGAGTTATAATCCACAGGGATTTGGTTAAGTCTTCCGATGATAGAATGATCCGGTACCTAGCACGTCGGGGGGTAACCGACGTGAAGAGGTTGAAGAGGCGTGTGGGTGATAAGCTTCTCGATACGGGTGCTTTCATCCTTACCTTCGAAGCTGAGACCATACCTGAACGAATAAAGGTAGCAATGTATCGCCTGACTGTTCGTCCGTACATTCCGGCACCAATGAGGTGTTATAACTGTCAAAAGTTTGGCCACACCTCATTGCGATGTACAGGTTCGACGACCTGCAAAATGTGTGGGAAGTGCGAGCATGCTGGGGTTGAATGCACACCACCACCTGTGTGCGTCAACTGCCCAGGTACGCATGCTCCAATCTCCAAGGAGTGCCCCACATTCAAGCGGGAGAAGAAGATCCAGGAGATAAAAACGCTGGATAAGCTATCTTATCCAGACGCCCGGAGGAAGTTCAAATCCATGGCTGCTCCGGAGTTCTCATTCTCATTCGCGGAAAAGGTCACAAACGTACGGATCACTCCACAGAGTTTTGTACAGAACACCGGTACTGAAAATGCATTGAAAAGTCAAAGCCAGCAACAAAATTCAGTAAGTAAAGAAACTGGAGTTTCACCATGTGAAGCACCGAAAAGAGCGTTACTGTCGCCGTTGCCTGGGAAGGGCCCTTCCCAGGAACGTTCGGCTGGGAAGTCCTCCCCCAACAGGGCGGGGGGAAAGACTTCCCCAAATAGGGCTGGAAAGTCCAGCCCTCCTTCCAATGCCCAGATCATAAAGGAGGAGAAGGTGAAGCCACAGAGCTCCCTTAAAAAATTGGAGAAGAAGCCTTCTCCAACTCAGTCGGGGCCCACAGGATCACCGAAGAAATCCGGCAAGCTATCTGCCGGCTCTCCTCCCAAAAAGAGAGAAACGGTGGGCAAGAGCGAGAGGCCCCGACGCCCTCTTGTTCGATCACTTTCTGGAGAACCTAGTTCTCCCAGAAAGAAGGCCCACTGTTCCAGACCAATGAGATCACCGTCCGCGGAGGGTCCAGTCACTGCGCCTCCTTCTTCTGAGGAGACAATGGAGACTGAACCACTCATTGTCGCGAATGGTGACGACAATACCGACAACAACGGCGGAAAATGGCAGGTAGTTGACAAAAAGAAGGGCAAGCAATTGTCCTAATTTCGCAACACTACCAATCCACGCAATGGCACTATTGCAGTGGAACTGCAGTAGTTACCACTGCCGCCTAGCTGAGTTACGTCAACTGATATCTGTCTATGCGGCCTCCATAGTCT
Organism: Anabrus simplex; assembly: GCF_040414725.1. Classification (NCBI taxonomy): domain Eukaryota; kingdom Metazoa; phylum Arthropoda; class Insecta; order Orthoptera; family Tettigoniidae; genus Anabrus; species Anabrus simplex. Next base: position 443,630,821 of record NC_090268.1, on the reverse strand, counting down.
GTCTACAGGAATCTCGTTTGAGACCTGGACACGACACGACTAAGAGAGGATATCGTCTTTATTCCAAAGACAGAGTAACTGTGGATGGCGCGGCAACTGGGGGCGTTTGTACCCTAGTTCGCTCCGACATCTTCAGCGAAGAAGTACCGCTCCGTACTCGGCTAGATGCAGTTGCAGTTCGCACTCCGTTGCCAGTAATGACAACGGTTTGCAACGTGTACTTTCCACCGGATTATAACCTTGACATGCATGCACTACAAGATTTGATCGCTCAGTTGACTCCTCCTTTCCTCATGCTGGGGGATGTGAACGCCCGTAACACACTATGGGGTTCTCCGTCTTCCTGTTCTAGGGGGAGGAAGCTCGAGCGAATGATCAACCTATTTGATCTTTGTGTGCTCAATACAGGGGAACCGACACATTTCAGTAGCGCGCATGGCACATTCTCACACCTGGATGTCACTTTGTGTAGCCGTGCGCTAGTTCCCCTGCTACGGTGGCAAGTTCACGACGACCTCTGTGATAGTGACCACTTCCCGATAATTCTGTCTCTTAAATCAAAGACAGTCCGAAGTACCCAAGCGCTGGTTACTTCGGCGGGCAAATTGGCCAGAATTTACAAAACGCGCAGTGATGGATGATGATATGCTGATGTCTGTTGACGACCACGTCTCCTCCATTACTACTGGAATTTTGGCTGGTGCAGAGGAAACAATTCCTTCCTCGTCCGGTATTCGTCGCCGGAAGCAGGTCCCATGGTGGACGGACGAAATTGCAGCAGCCATACGTGATCGCCGACGGGCTTTTAAACTATATCGTCGGAATCCCACGATGGCCAATCATATCGCATTTAAGCGTCTGCGCGCTAAGGCCCGTTTTTTGATTCGAGAAAGTAAGAAAGCTACGTGGGAAAAGTATGTGTCATCCATCACGGCACATACTCCGTCATCACAAGTGTGGACAAAACTCCGCCGAATTGTCGGAGTACAGAATGTGCCCTCAGTACCCGGAATCTCCATTAATGGAGATATAGTTACGATTCCTTCAGTCATTGCAGACCACATCGCGTCACATTTCGCAGATACGTCCAGCTCTAGGAGATACGACCCTGCATTTCTTACAATTAAGCGCGAATCAGGGGCCCACCGTCTCTCTTTTGCCTCTAGTGCTTCGCATCCCTACAACGTGGCCTTCACGGTGTGGGAGTTGCGAAGTGCACTTGCGCTATGCAGAGATACGGCTCCTGGACCGGACAAAATCCATAATCAAATGCTTAAGCATTTGAGTGACAGATGTCTCAAGGATATCCTCACCCTATTCAACAGAATATGGAGTGAGGGAGTGTTTCCATCTCAATGGCGTGAGGGAATTGTAATACCAATTCCCAAGCCAGGTAAAGATCCAAAACTTCTGGATAGTTATAGGCCAATATGCCTTACAAATGGCCTCTGTAAGCTATTTGAAAGGATGTTTAACCGGCGTCTTGTGTGGGCCATGGAAAGGGAGGGCCTCTTGTCTAACTACCAGTGTGGTTTTCGCTCTCATCGGTCTGCCACTGATCATCTGGTCAGACTGGAGAGCGCCATTCAGGAGGCCTTTCTCCGGAAGGAACACCTAGTCGCCGTGTTTTTTGACCTGGAAAAAGCTTACGATACTACCTGGCGATATGGGATTCTCTCCACTCTACACCAGTGGGGATTTCGGGGAAATTTGCCAACGTTTATTGAGAACTTCATGTCCCTCCGTCTCTTTCGAGTCCGAGTAGGGAATGCATTTTCTCAATATTACGTTCCGGAAAATGGAGTACCTCAGGGATCGGTACTGAGTGTCACGCTGTTCGCAATCGCCATCAACGGCATAGTTGCCGCTACTGGGCCCGCAGTCGTTCCATCGCTGTATGTAGACGACTTAGCTCTACATTACAGCTCCGGAAGGGTGGCGTTTGCTGAGAGACAGCTACAGCAAGCTATTAACCGAGTCGACAGATGGGCCCTGCAACATGGTTTTCGATTTTCAGCAGCGAAAACCTCAGTTGTACACTTCTGTCGACGTCGACCTGTGCATCCCGAACCAGAGCTCAGCTTGCGAAACAGTGTCTTACCAGTGGTTGACACCTGCAAATTCCTGGGTCTCCTTTTTGATAAGAGACTTACGTGGCAATCCCACATCCGTCAGTTAAAGGTTGCCTGCATGAAGAGACTTAACTTGCTTAAGTTTCTCAGCGGCACTTCGTGGGGGGCTGACCGTGCGGTACTGCTACGATTTTACACGGCGACGGTCCTCTCCCGAATTGACTATGGAAGTGCGGCTTATGGCTCAGCATCAAAATCTACGCTGAGCCTTTTAGACAGTATTCACCATAGTGGAGTAAGGCTGGCAACGGGTGCTTTCCGTACTAGCCCCATTCCCAGCCTGCTCGCTGAAGCGGGAGTTCCACCTTTACGGATAAGGAGGCAACAGTTACTCCTAACGTACGCTGCCAAAATTCGTGAAATGCCGCTACATCCAAGCTATCAATGCATCTATCGCACCCAATACCACCAGCGGTGCCAAGACCGGCCGAATGCCACACGGCCGGTTGGGCTTCGGATTGATAGCTTGTGTCATGATTTTAATATTGATATCGGTGGTTGTCTTGAACGAACTCTTAGCGAGGTACCTCCGTGGTTGGTTCCGCGACCGGATATACGTCTAGATCTACTCCGTGGACCCAAGGTGAACACGGATTCCTCCGTTCATCGGAGGTATTTCCAGGACTTTGTTCACCAATATCCGGCCGCGAGACTTATCTTCACGGATGGTTCTAAAATCGGAGATAATGTTGGTTGCTCTTTTGTCATTGATGATATGAGTACGAAGGTCTCGCTCCCTAAAGTATGTAGCGTGTATACTGCAGAGTTTTACGTCATCTTAGAGGCTCTGCAGTTTGCACTGCGTGACGAAAGAAGCCACTTTCTGTTGTGTACCGATTCGTTAAGCTCTCTGCAGTCTATTGAAACCTGTTTCTCGCAACACCCACTGGTGCAGCGGATACATGACCTTCTAGCCAGGTTAAGCGATGCTAGCACCAGAATTACTTTCGCGTGGCTTCCAAGCCACGTTGGGATTGCGGTAAACGAACTTGCGGATGAAGCAGCAAAGGAAGCTGCACTTTTACCTCCAAGACCCGTCAATGTACCTGCTAAGGATGTTTGTTCTCAGCTACGTCGAACCATCTTGGCGTTCTGGGAATCGGAGTGGCTAGATATCCGAACTCCCAACAAGCTGAGAGCAATTAAGAAGACAACTACCGTGTGGCGGTCCTCTTTCCGACCTTCACGGAGAGAGGCCATAGTACTGTGCAGGCTGAGGATAGGTCATTTACGATCCACGCACTCTTATCTCCTAAAGAGGGAAGACCCCCCAGTGTGTTCTTGTGGTGCCGAATTCACCGTGGCCCACATCCTCACAGAGTACGCCGATCTCTCTGGCCTAAGACGGAGCCTCGGCCTGCAGGAAACACTCGAACGCATACTAGCCGATGACGCGACTACTGCTGATCTCGTCGTCCGCTTTATGTGCGACAGTGGACTTATCAAGGGTATGTAAATTACTAGTGTACTGTTACTCAGGGAACGTACGTTCCCTTTTGATACGTTAGTAATCCTTTCGGCCTAATTCTATAATTGTTTTTTTTAATTTTGTACTGCGTTTCCAAATTCCTTTGTTGAATAAATAATTTTGTTTTATATTTTAAATTTCTTTTCCACTTATTTGTTCAGAGAGGATGATTACCTCGTTGTACTTCCTCTTAAAACAAAAATCACCACCACCACCTCGATGCGCAGCTCTCAGTGCGCGTGCCTGGAACGTCGTGTGTGCTATAAAAAGGAGCTCCTAGTCTGTCCAGACGCCCACTGACCCCGGTGTCCAGCTCCAGAATACACCCTACGTCGAGCACGGAGGCTACTCCTCTTGAAAATGTGCTTCTTCGGCCAGGTGGACTGAATTTCTGGCAGTAAGAGGTCTCACCTCGGGTCACCGTTCCTCTTGTCTATTCCGCTGTCCATGCCCAGTCTTACCATTATATGCCAATATCATTCCCTAGCTAATGCGAGCTCCCATTATCAACTTAGTTTTGCTAAGAAGGAACTCTTCAGTCATTGAACTTACGTTAATGAACTCAGACACTTCAACAAGGAAGGACTCTCTGAGATATCTACGTCAGTGCTTCTGATAGTTTTCGACTATCAAGAACTTTTCATGTCACAAGGACTATCTTTCCGAAATAGTAGTGAACGTGAATACTCCAACATGTATATAGTGTACAAAGACAGACTCTTTCTCCAAATTCATAGTTCATTTTGCTTCGAGATAACTTTCAGTTTTGTTAGTATAAATATTGTAATTTTACATGTGAAGTAAATAAAGAAGTTGTGTTTTTGTAAATCCAACCTTGTTTACAACACAACTCTGTGGCGACGAGGTAAAAAAACTACAATTCATCGGCCCCAGTTGCCAACTCTGGGGCAACGGGATCACAAACTTGCAATTCATCTGCCCCAATCGACACTCAGTGGTGACGAGACACAGCACGAACTTTATAGGCCCCGTCATCCACTCATTCACACCGAGATACAGCAAACTCCGTGCCCTCAGACACTCATACCTTGGCGACGAAGTCAATCAGTGCTCAGTGTGTCGCCCACTCGGTCGAAACAAAGTGCAAGCCTGTGTCCATTCGCTTATCAACTCATTTGCAACAGACCAACAAACTCTTGCTGGATATTGTCCACTCATGGGCACAGTGACATTATACTACGTAACTATCATCATTCCACATTGGCGCCCGTACGACCTATCACAACAGTTCGCTTTTCTCAAGTGAAGCTATTAGACTTCTTCACACTCCGGAACGTCAGCCGACATTTCACAGCTCTCTGTCGTACGCTACACCTGTGTGGCACGCTCCAGCGTGTTTGCTTGCTATCTCTCTCACTCCCCGCTATACCGGTCAAGGTCTCGCCTACAACCAGTTCTGACACACAGCTATACTTGCTCTTTATTGCATGCATCTCGCAATGGCTACAGCTGAGCAACTCGCTACAGTATTCCAGGCCTTACAGCAGCAACAACAACAGTTTATGCAACAACAACAGACAGCATTAATTCAGGCTATTCAAGCCATTTCTGTCTCTCCACAGCCATCAGCTATTCCTCCGTTCTCTGCTTTTGATCCGGCTAAGGAAGAATGGTCAGTTTATTTAGCCCGCTTACAACAGCATTTCATCTGCCATTCTGTCACAGATGATCAACGCCGCCGAGCACTATTTCTTAGTTCGGTTGGCAATGCTACGTGTGAATTACTACGTAAATTAAGTCCAGAAGAAAACCTCTCTGCTGTCCCATTCGCACAGCTCTTGGCCCGTCTCACTGAACACTATGCCAAAGCTCCTCACATAGTGGCTGCTCGCTATAAACTTTTTCAGAGCAGAAAGCAACCCCATCAGACACATACTGAATGGATAACTGAATTGCGTGGTCTAGCTAAACCCTGCCAGTTCATATGCTCCAAGGACGGTTGTGGTTCACCCTACACTGATTCTCTCATTCGGAACATGGTAATTTTACATACTCCTGAGGACAAAATACGTTTTGACGCTGTCAAGAAGAGTAACCCTTCTTTAGAAGACGTCCAGCGTATTGCTACGGTTTATGAGCTTACTACCAAGACTGCCGCAGCCATAGCTTCTCCACACGAAGTTGCTCAAGTCTCGCCTCAGGCCCGCAAGTCCTCTGCTACAGTGAACCGCGCAGACAAGGCGCTCTCTACCAAGCATTCTCGCACGGGTCCCTCTCGTAATTTTACAAGGAAGCCCAATTCTAAAAACAACTCGAAACTCCTGCCTTCCTGCCGAGGCTGTTTCAAGCATCATGAACGTCGTGACTGTCGTTTTTTCAAAGCCACTTGTGAACGATGTAATAAACTTGGACACATTAAGACGGTATGTCAGAGTTTGCTCCGCCCTGCTAAGACCCCTGCAGCACGCCGGAAGCATATACAGCCCCGCCAAGACATGGAAGTTGATCAGATCAATCTTATTCTTCCCACAAAGAATTCTCACAAGATCATCGTTCCTCTCTCATTCTCTAATCGATCTGTCGATTTTCAATTAGACACTGGATCACCTGTCTCTATTATTAACCTGGCTACATACCACGACTTAGGTTCACCTTCATGCTCTCCAGCTGACATCCAGTTCGTGACATTTAACAAAAGGAAAATTGACATTAAAGGTCAAATCAAGCTTCAGGCTAGTTATAAAGGAATTCAGAAGGCCATTCCTCTTCTCGTAGTTAACAACTACACTGCCTCCAACATTATGGGCATGGATCTATTTAACTTATTTGGTTTCCAGATACATGACAACATTAACGTCGTATCTACATTGCATCCTACTTCTGACGTTACCGCTCTCCTAGAGCAGTTTCCTGAAGTCTTCGACTCTCAGCTCGGAACAGCAAAAGACTATACAGCTCACATACAGCTGAAATCCGGAGCTAAGCCTCGCTTCCTCAAAGCACGTCCAGTACCCCTAGCACTTCAAGACCAGGTCACGAAAGAATTAGACAGATGGATACAAACTGGAATTGTGGTACCAGTTACTTCTAGTCAATGGGCTACTCCACTAGTGGTCATCAAGAAATCTGATGGTAATGTTCGACTTTGTGGAGATTTTCGATCTACCGTCAACGCACACATCGACACAGATATCTTTCCTATTCCACGTCCAGAAGACTTATTCCGTCGTCTTTCTGGTGGACAATTCTTCTCTCGTGTTGATCTTAAAGAAGCATATCTCCAGCTACTTTTAGACGAAGAATCCAAGAAATTTCTAACACTCAACACTCCTCTCGGACTGCTCCAGCTCCAGCGGCTCCCATTCGGTGTTTCATCCTCAGCGGCTATTTTTCAGCGCTATTTAGCTCAACTCACCGCCTCCATTCCCGGTTGTGCTAACTACCTGGATGATATTATTGTTACTGGAAAAGACCATCAGGAACATCTAACCAATCTACGCCTCCTTCTCCAGAAATTGAAAGACAATGGCCTACGAGCGAATCTCGCTAAATGTACATTCTTTCAGCCTCAAGTTCACTACCTAGGACATATACTTGATAAGACTGGAATTCGCCCTAGTGCACAGAATGTCTCAGCTATCGTAAACATGCCGGCACCTCAGAACCTCAAGCAGCTCCAGTCATTCATAGGCAAAGCGAACTACTATAATAAGTTCATTCCCCGCTTCGCTACAGTGGCAGCTCCATTAAACGCTCTACGTAAAAAAGGTGTTAAATTTCAGTGGACTCCGCAATGCCAACAGGCATGGAAAACCATCAACAACGCCTTAATTCAAGCTATACAACTCACTCATTTTCAACCCGACAAGCTCATCACGCTAGCTACTGACGCTTCAGACTACGGTGTCGGTGCCGTTCTCTCCCAGAAGGATCGTCATGGACAGGAACGCCCCATCGCCTTCGCTTCGAAAACACTTAATGACCATCAACGTCGATACTCACAGATAGAGAAAGAAGCTTTAGCCATCATCTTTGGTATTCGCCGTTTCAATGAATATCTCTATGGCAACCATTTCCTGATCATTACTGATCATAAGCCTCTCGTACACTTATTCCACCCTGGTAATAAGATCCCTGAGAATTCCCTCCGAAAGCTTCAAAGATGGTCCATGTTCCTTTCTGATTATTCCTATCAGATTGTCTATCGAGCCACATCCCAGCATTGTAATGCTGATGCCCTGTCACGCTTACCAGTTGGTCCTGATACTGCCTTCGATTCTCAGGAATCTGAATGTCTTCAGTTGGACATAGAACTTGAAGATACTGTATCCAGTTTTCCTATTGATGCTACCTGCATAGCTAAAGCTACGGATAGGGACAGTACACTTGCTACTGTGCGTACTTACATCCGCAATGGTTGGCCTCTTCAGAGCAAGCTTCCTGCCAACCTTGCACCTTATCATCGTGTGCAGCATCGTCTCACGACTCGTGCTGGAGTCGTACTCCTAGAAACAGGCACCATCTTCCGAGTGGTTCTCCCACTTAGCCTACAGAAACAAGTTCTCGAATTATTACACCAAAGCCATTGGGGTATATCCAGAACAAAACAACTAGCACGTCAACACTGCTACTGGCCTGGTATTGATGCCGCCATCGAAAAACTCATCCGTCATTGTGAACAATGTCAAATGAATCAGAACGCCCCATCTTCTGATCTAGCTTCATGGCCTCCTGCTACTACTCCATGGGAACGAGTTCACATCGATTTCGCAGGTCCTTTCCTCAGTTCCATGTGGTTAATAGTCATAGATTCACTATCGCACTTTCCATATGTAGTGGATATGCATTCAACTACTACGACAGAAGCTACCATTCGTGCTCTTCAGAAAATATTTACTACAGAAGGTTTACCTCAAGTACTCATTTCGGACAATGGACCTCAATTTACAGCTACTGCTTTTAAGAACTTTTGTACATATAATGGCATTCGTCATATCCTAGCACCGTCTTTTCACCCTCAATCTAATGGTGAAGCTGAACGCTTTGTACAAACATTTAAGAGAAGTATGAAAAAAGCTGTCTCTTCAGGCTTAACTAAAGACCAAGCATTGCTCCAACTCTTAAGCAACTACAGAACTCTGCCCGGCGCTGATAATATCACTCCTGCACAGAAGCTCCACGGACGACCTCACAGAACTTTACTTTCTCTGTTGCAGCCTCTTCCGGCCCAGCCTCAGACCTCACCACCGAAGTTCTCCGTCAACGACAAGGTCTACACCAGGACATTCAAGTCCACCCCACTCTGGATACCTGGAGTCATCTGCAGATCGTTGGATCATCGTCTCTACGAGATACAGACTACGGAGAAACGTATCTGTCGCCATCAAGACTAGATACGTCTGCGCTACCGCCCATGTCCAGCTATTGATGCCATTGCTAAGCCAGATAAATCTATTGCTGAACGAGCTTTAGACCATTTAATAACCATGGGTTCCTTTCAGGACGAGGCAGCGCCACTCCGCCCAGTCCCAGCTCCGGACAATACAACAGAGACATCAGCAGCTCCGGCCCAGCATCGCAGCCGCCGCCAGCGCCGCCGCCGTTTCACGCCGTACCGGCGTATTTAGGAGGGGAGGGTGTTGTATGTCCGTCGCTCCCTTCTCGATCCGCCAGCCAGCTACACGCGTGCCAGTGTGTTATTCTTCGAGCCTCGACGCGCAGCTCTCAGTGCGCGTGCCTGGAAGGTCGTGTGTGCTATAAAAAGGAGCTCCTAGTCTGTCCAGACGCCCACTGACCCCGGTGTCTAGCTCCAGCATACACCCTACGTCGAGCACGGAGGCTACTCCTCTTGAAAATGTGCTTCGGCCAGGTGGACTGAATTTCTGGCAGTAAGAGGTCTCACCTCGGGTCACCGCTCCTCTTGTCTATTCCGCTGTCCATGCCCAGTCTTACCATTATATGCCAATATCATTCCCTAGCTAATGCGAGCTCCCATTATCAACTTAGTTTTGCTAAGTAGGAACTCTTCAGTCATTGAACTTACGTTAATGAACTCAGACACTTCAACAAGGAAGGACTCTCTGAGATATCTACGTCAGTGCTTCTGATAGTTTTCGACTATCAAGAACTTTTCATGTCACAAGGACTATCTTTCCGAAATAGTAGTGAACGTGAATACTCCAACATGTATATAGTGTACAAAGACAGACTCTTTCTCCAAATTCATAGTTCATTTTGCTTCGAGATAACTTTCAGTTTTGTTAGTATAAATATTGTAATTTTACATGTGAAGTAAATAAAGAAGTTGTGTTTTTGTAAACCCAACCTTGTTTACAACAGATCTATTCTTCACAATTTCCTGGTTGATATTCGTTTCCTGAAGAAATGATTCTATTTCATTTAGTCAGTTTTTCTTGACTTTCATTGTGAAGGCAAGATTTAGAATTCTTTTGGTGAGTATATAATTGTTCATTCTGAGAATGTGACCATAGAATTTCAACCTCTTTTCCTGATTGTGTCTGAGATTTCTTTTAATATGGCAATACATTTCATGAGATTTCCTTTTAATCCATACTCCCGCTGTGCTGATTGGGCCGAAAATTTTCCGTAACATATTTCTTTCTTGCTCTTCTGTATCCACCGCCAATGATTAAGGTTTCCGATGCGTATAATGCTTCGGGTTTTATTAATGTATGATAATGTCTTAGTTTTGTTTTCCGTTATTATTATTATTCATTTATTCGTACAGGCCACTAATGGACCACGTAAATCGTCTACATGATGTGAGATTTCCTAAGGCGCCACACTTCTTTCATCTTCTCACTGTGTGCTTTCTTACTTTGTTCAGACCAAATTGTTCCAGTCTTCAGTTTCTTGACCACCCGGCCCACTTTCCAGTTACGTACTTTTTGTCTGAATATCCGTCTGTCGTGTATGTCCGAGTGTGTGATGCCAGCATCCTTCAAGTCTTCTCTAATTTCGCTGATCCACTTCATGTTCTTTATGCTTTCGGTGTATTCCAATATTTGTTTAGTCAGTCAGCTGTCCGGCATTCTCTTGATGTGACCATAGAATGTCAGTCGACGTTTCATCATGTCGTGTACTATGTTCGATATATGCTCAGTCTCCTGTCTATTTCGTAACCGATATCCTTCTTGTGTCTCTTTGGGTCCTAGAATATTTCTGACAATTCTACTCTCTAGTTTCTAGTTCACCTTTTCGATTCAAGACCAATGTTTCAGACGCGTACATAATTTCAGGTTTGATGATCGTCTCACTTTGGTGTTACGTGATAGACATGATCTATTGTAGATGTTCCCAGTCTTCCAGATTGCTCTGGTCATCTTTTGTCTTCTCTGCTCTCCATCCCATTGACCTGTATCATCTCTCCGACGTACGTCTTGATATTCCCGTATTTTGTAGTAATTTCCTACGGTGAGTCTTTCAGGTTCGGCAAATATTGTGTTTTCTCGAAGGAAATATGTAGTCCCACTTTCCCAGTCACCTGTTTCAGAATTTCGGTTTGTTTTGTTGCTGTTTCTATGGTATCTGCAAGTATTGCTAAATCATCGGAAAATGCTAGACAACTGATATCTATTCCCTTGTTCCTTCTTCCTAACCTGATGGATTTTTGAAGTGCCGGCGCCTTCAGTTCCATTTTCCATTCGCTGATAACTTTGTGCAGTATTATGTTGAAAAGAATAGATGATAGACCACCACCTTGTCTTACTCCCGTTCTAATTTCAAATGAATGTAATAGTTCCCAAATTAATTGGTTTTGGATTTAGTGTCCGTTAGTGTCTCTTTGATGAGTTTTGTCGTCTTTTCGTCAAGGCCTCTCTCCTTTAGTTCTTGTATCAGCGATTGTCTGTTTACAGAATCGTAAGCCTTCTTGAAGTCTACGAAAGCACAAATGATCTGTTTGCTTCTCACTGCATGATATCTCAGAATTGTTTTCAGATTGAGTATCTGTTCAGCACAAAATCTTTCAGGTCTGAAGACTGCTTGGTATTCTGTCGTGCGTTCCAGTTGCGACTGTACTCTACCTAGCTGACACTGTGAAGGAATCTTGTATGCAGATGATAATAACGATATTCCTCTGTAGTTATCTACATTCGTTCTATCTCCTTTCTTATGAAGAGGGTGTATGACTCCACTCTTCCCTTCAGGCAGTGTTTCAGTTTCCCAAATATCTTGTATTATCTTCGTGATATCACTGATTGTTTTCGGTCCGAATTCCTTTAGTAGTTCGGCTACGACTCCATCTTTTCCTGCAGCTCTACCGTTCTTCATTTTCATGATTTGTGCTTTGATCTCGAATTAATCTGGTGCTACTGTTTTCTCAATTCTGTTAATCTGTTGTATCGTTGAGAATCTCTCTGTTGCTTCGATACAATTCAGGAGTTCTTCGAAATGTTTGCTAGTGTTTCACAGTTTTCTTTGTTGTTCATTGCCAGTTCTCCTTTTTCTTTTCTGAAGCAAAGGTTTCGTGGTTGATATGCTGTGATTGTGCATTGAAAATTTTGTAGAATTCTCTGTTATTGTGGTTACGGAAGTTCTCTTCGGCCCCTTTCAACTGATCCTTTAGATATTCCCTTTTGACCTTGCTGATGTCTCCTCTCGTCTGCTTCCATGTCTCTAAGTATATCGAAAATTTAGTTTCCGTTTTATCGCTTTTCCAATTGTTGTATGCTGCTTTTCTATTCACAATTGCTTCTTCACATATGTCATTCCACTATGGGTTTCTGTTTGTTTTGGTTAGAGGAATTTTCTCTTTATTTCCCTTAATTATCTTCTCTTTGAATTCTCTCCAGATCGTTGCTGTTTCCTCATCCCATTCCTCTTCCATTCCTAATAAATGTAGTTTCGTCATATCGAAATTTGGTATCCGTGGAATCTTCTTCTTTATTCTCTTCGGTGTCAGTTTGATTTTGGATCTCGTGAGGTAGTGATCGGAGTCGATGTTTGCCCCATTTCTCACTTGAACTTTCCTAATTTCTCTGTGGATTTTATGTGTTATTGCTACATGATCAGTCTGGTATTATCCTAAGGGCGTTACTGGTGAACGGCAGGTCTTAGTTTTCCTCACATCCTTCTTGAAGTGTGTCGACATTATCTTCATATTGTGCTGATAACAAAACTCCACCAGTTTCTCACCATTCTTGTTAGTGAACTTATGTTCGGGGTAATGTCCTATTGTTTTTCTGAATCTTCTTTATCTGCCTAATTGCGCATTGACGCCGCCCACTAGAATTTAACATCTCTTTTGGGGATTTTTCTCATGGTTTTCTCAACTTGGTCCCAGTACCGTTCAACTCCTTCTTTGTCTATCTTGTTATCTTCGTTTACTGGTGCGTGTATGTTGACTATTGTATAGTACTTGTTAGCACATTTGAGTCACATCGTCATCAGTCTGTTGTTTATTGGTTTCACTTCCGTTACTGAGTTGAGTATGTTCATGTTGACAGCGAAGGCCATTTCCAGGAGCGGTGTTCCTTTACCTACTTTCCTTTCTGTTTTGCTCTTGAATAACCAGTAGTTGCCGAAGTCTATCGCATTGTCATCTGTTATGCGCATCTATTGGATTCCTAGATGCACTCTGTTCATCTAGCATCTTTTCCAACCGTAGTACTTTCCCTTCTCTGATTATTGTGTTGATATTCAATGTTCCTATGCACGTCTTTGTCTTGATGGCAAGTTTGCCAGAGGTCTCCGACTCCCTATGTTCTCGTGGTTGGCCGGACTCCCCAGAATCCGATGCTACCCTGAGCACCGGTGGATTGGTTACCACCTGGGGTATTGAAGTTATCCCTCTCACGATCCATGTCTATGGTTGTTGACACTTGTGGGTCCAGCTCTGGATGGGTGGTCAGAACTAGAGTGATTAGTTCCAAAGCTTGGTTTGCAGCCGCACCAACGCTGACTCCCTGCCGCTCGCTCCGAGTACGGACGCAGAAAGATTTGCTTCATTCAGTTCTTGTCTCTCTCCGCCGTCGGGAAATGGAACTCCTCTTCCGCCTTCGAGACCGTTGACTGTATTACCCCACAGTATTGGGTATAACAATGATAAATTATGCAAATTCTGTGTCCTAGGCAACGCCGTGAAGAACATACATTCTGCCTGTCTTCTTCCATGACAGTCTCGACAAATCGACCAATATGGCTGACACCTAGGGCAAACATTATACACGTGATATCAAGTTCCTTTCTTCGGAGTGTTACCTTTGAATCAAGTTTAGGCTAAAAGGAAATGGCTGCCACTTATGACGCAAATGTGATGCAAATTTTTTGTCTAAAATCACTATTAAACGATCATATACTTACAAGATAACATTAACACTCATTATACTGTCATAAACACTGCCAGGAAACCATAAACGAAGTATTGTTCTTTCTTATAGATGTAAATAAGGCGCACCCAAACTACACACGATCGTAGCTCATTGCGGCCAATATTATTATTACTATTATTATTTCAAATTTTGTACCATCGAGCATAGTGAACAACATCCTGTTTAGCGGTTATTTTGCTCTCATCAAACATAAGCCTCAGGACAGAGCATCAGGGGTCGTGAGTTGGTGGCTGTGAGTTGGGAATTCCCCGCGCCAACAAGTCATGTAGCCTGGAGCGTATCGGTGTTGACGGCCACACTTGGTGTGTGATGTCGATTATCTCACTTGCTGGGCTCACAGCTGTGAATGTTGGACTTAACTCTGGTTCAGTCTCTCCGTCAGTATCCTAACCGTGGATATCGGGGTTTCTGCTGCATGGCAGTCGGCTTTCATTAGACGATTATACCTCTGTGGGTGGGGGCGGTAGAATAACACCCACGGTATCCCCTGCCTGTCGTAAGAGGCGACTAAAAAGGGCTCGAGGGGCTCTGAACTTTGGAGCTTGGGTTGGCGGCCACGGGGCCCTCAGCTGAGTCCTGGCATTGCTTCCACTTACTTGTGCCAGGCTCCTCACTTTCATCTATCTTATCCGACCTCCCTTGGTCAACTCTTGTTCTTTTGCGATCTCGATGCTATTAGGTTTGCGAGGGCTAGGGAGTCTTTCATTTTCACGCCCTTCGAGGCCCTTGTCTTTCTTTGACCGATATCTTCATTTTTCGAAGTGTCGGATCCCTTCTATTTCTCCCTCTAATTAGTGTTATATAGAGGATGGTGTCCTAGTTGTACTTCCTCTCAAAACAATAATCACCACCACCATTAGACGATTATACATACACACAAGACATTTCCTGGAAACTTGAAACAACGCTGGTAGAAGCTCTGGTTTTCCCTCATTTTGACTATAGTGATGCAATTTATAGAGAGGCTGGGCGCAGTTTATTGAGAGGATTACAACGTGGTCAAAATACATATGTAAGGTACGTCTGTAACCTACGGTACTATGACCATGTAACTGATTCATATAACCATGTATCTTGTCCCCGATAAGGAACCCGTCGAACTGTGCATACATTATGCCATTTCCATAAAATCATCCATACCTCACAGCCATTTGACCTTGATTCATGACTCAAATACATCTCATCCTATCACAGTCGTACAGTATATATAATCATAATTCCATCCTTGATTTACCTGCCCATAGAACTGCCATTTACGATAATTCAAACACAGTAATTGCCTGCCTTTAGAGAAACCTTCCCGAAAGTATCAGAGGGTTAAGCGCTATTCGAACTTTCAAAGACGCAGTTTGGAGACATTTTATGCACCAATGTTTGTCCAATTCTTGTCCCGTCTCTCTACAGGGTTGGGTATGACGTGATATGAATCTGTCGTGGCGTGTTTTTATGACCTGATGCCCTTCCTGACGTCAACCTCATCAGAGTAGTTAATGAGATGAAATGAATGACGTGATATATGATAGTAGGAAGGGAGAGAGTGAAACCTGGTGCCGGCACATAGCCTACTCCTGTCGAATAGCACCAAGGGGTCTGCTCAAGTCTTAACGTTCCCATCCGACGGACCAATCACCATCAACAGGGTCATATGCCCTCACCCGATATGAGCACTCCGGTGAGGTCTGGAATTTAATGCAGGCTTTTTGCGCTCCATGTGGTGATTATAAATTATATACTACCACATCCCCTACCCTGCCGGCCAACATTCTGACGATTACAATTTTTTCGTCCATCGGGACTTGAACCAGGGCGTCAGACCACTTAGACTTCAACGCCTCAACGATCATGGCCGCCAGGCGTACCAGTAATATCAGAAAATGTATGAAGCAGAGGAATGGCATGCTAAAGAAGAAAGTTATCTAACTCCCCAGTTACTTCCCGCCAATATACAAGCAGGCTGTTACACTCGGTACGACCAGGCGAGTTGGCCGTGTGGTTAGAGGCGCGCAGCTGTGAGTTTGCATCCGGGAGATAGTGGATTCGAACCCCACTGCCGGCATCCCTGAAGATGGTATTCCGTGGTTTCCCATTTTTGTACCAGTCACACCAGACTGTACCTTAATTAAAGCCTAGGCCGCTTCCTTCACACCCCTATTCCTTTACTACCCCATCGTCGCCATAAGACCTACCTGTGTCGGTGCAACTTAAAGCGATTTAAAAAATAACCTCGGTACGCTGCAGTAAACCTATCTATCGGGGATGAGTGGAAACAGAAGACAAAAAACACATCACAACAAACAATGGTCAATGTAATGTTATTGTTGATAAAGTTTATGAGCTTTCTATATTGCAGGCCTTCACATTAGTTTTCCTTCGACTCTGTGATATTGGGGCGTTTTACAAAATTATTTATATCATAGACTGTAGTTCCTTATTCTCAGACTTCACATACCTATTTTCACTAAATTCTGTTTACCCATTTCCTCGTGACTCGGCACTGATAAGGACTTAGTAACAAAAATCTAAATTTATGAATATCTCTGTGATTATATGCGGTACGGTAACAATGTATAAGACATAAGTGATCGGAAATTTAACAACTTCTTACATAACTACTACTAACTTACGACATAACAAAAGTTATTTTAGTTATGTAGTATTTATCGATACGGCCACTAATAACATGTATGTATGTTCAGTCTTCAGCCCTAAGGCTGGTTGGATCCTTAACAACTCTGCCATCAGCTGTCATAGATGGCCTAGGCATCACTGAAGAGGCCTACTAGGGAAATGAGGAGTGAGGTAGTTTCCCGTTGCTTTCCTCACCGAGCCAGAAGTTCCTATTACATATCAGACTGCCAAGCCCACTGAAATGCATACACCAACCGGCCCTATGAACAATGTTTTCACACCATTCATAGCAGGGACTGGCTGCACAAGGAATGGCATTACTAGCATCGCTCATACCTCAGTCACTTTCATATGCAAAGCCAAGGATAAGACAGAGACAGATCAATGAAAGTAACAAAATTGCTCTAGCCTATATCAGAAGACATAGTGCACTGTAAACACTAGGTCCTGCCAAATAAGGCATGCTAATAACATAAATATTCACACTGAGTGAAATGGTAGTTTAGGGGAAGGCCGGAAATGTAATAAACGGCGGTTCGATAGTGCCCTCGAATTAGAATACGTCCAAGGTATCTGCTGTTTATCATAGACCCCTATGGGTAGGGGCGGGAAAGTAACACACACGGCATCTCCTGTCTGTCGTAGGAGGCGACTAAGAGGGCCACGGGGGCTCTTAATTTTGTAGCGTTCGATTGTGATCTCGGTTCCTCTTGGTGAGTCCTGGCATTGTTTGTACTTAATGGTGTGAGGCTTCTTTCATCTTTCTTCTCCGACCTTAGCTGATAAGCTCTTGTTCTTTATCGACCCCGATGGTATTAGGTATTCGAAGTCTGGGGAATCTTTCATTTTTCATGCTTGTGGCAGGCTCCTCACTTTCATCTATCATATCCGACCCCCCTTGGTCAACTCTTGTTTTTTACTGACCCAGGGCGTTATTCGAGCATTCGTGCTGTAGGGAATCTTTCATTTCCACGCTCATCGTGACCCTCCCCTTTCTTTTTGAAGTGTCGGAGTTGTTCTATTTTCCCGATTATTAATGTTAATGGAGGATGGTTGCCTAGTAGGTTGTACTACAATATTCAACACCACCATTTTTCTCAATCACTTTCATATTGTCGAAGCCAAAAACGAGTCTATGGCCGAACTGTGGAAGCATAACCTTTGTTCCACCTCACAGCGGAAATTATTTTTGCGATTTATTTATTGACTTACTTTTTATTTTATTTATTTACAAGTGATTTTATGTCGCACCGACACAGGTAGGTAGGACTTATGGTGCGTTGCGAGAGGATACGGCTAGAAGTGGGAAGGAAGCGGCCGTGGCCTTAAGTAAGGTACAGCCCGGTTTGACAATGGGAAGCCACGGAAAACCATCTTCAGTGCTGCCGACAATAGGGTTCGAACGCACTATCTCCCGAATAGTGGATACATAAGCGAGTGCCGGTATCGAGCTCGGTGACTTATTTTATATGGCGTGCTTGGAGCTATGAAGCCTGCTTTTATGCCAAACCATCTTATACGTGCTACATTGTACAAAATACAGAGTCTTATGGTTCCTAATTATATTCAATTAATTATGAAATTAAAGTTCATTAATACTTGTAAACGAGATATGTTTCTAACTGTTAATACAGGGAAACATTATTGTGTATAGTACTCCCTAAGTCTAAGTACAACTTATAGCATTTCTTTTTAAGTACATTTCTAAAATGTACCTCTCTTATTACAGTCGGAGTATTGAGTGGACGAAATGAAACAGGCACGAAAAATATCTACAATAGGACTGACGCTGGATTGACCCTTGGTAATGAGTATCACAGAAAATGCTGGAAGTGGCCTCAAGAAATGAGGAATTGAGGATCCAGAAGTCCTGATTGCACTTCACTGGAAAACACTCGAAGGTCCTGCGGGACACCTTAACGCATGTACGACAGTACATTTGGGAGGATACGGATGCGATCTCTTAAATCCCACTTGCACGGATGAACGGCGCTGAGATTTTTCCAG
Organism: Anabrus simplex; assembly: GCF_040414725.1. NCBI lineage: Eukaryota > Metazoa > Arthropoda > Insecta > Orthoptera > Tettigoniidae > Anabrus > Anabrus simplex. The sequence goes on along the minus strand of NC_090268.1, from coordinate 443,612,273 downwards.
GCCTTCCCACACTCGAGCAACGTTTCCTGGTGTCGGATAGTTATGGTTTTGATTCGCTGCAGAGCCATTTCACGCCATTTTGCTACTAAGATTTGTATTGCTGAGTCCTAAAATCGTGCGCAAACAGTTCCACACAGGTTTTCAATGAATCGTGATTCGCACAACACTCGACAATGAACACGCGCTGTTTTATCGTGAGCACCATTTTGTGTTGAATTCAACTCATCTGCTCCTAGCAGTCACTCACACGTAATGACACAGCGGCGTACTCAGGAGATGCGCAAGCGCAGACATTTGATAGCAAGCGATTGGTGCATCGAAATCATGGTTTACAGCATTTCTTTTGATGGGCAGTTCTCCTTTAACTTAACAGGGGTCAATTCCGCGTCAATTATTTGCCGGGGTTTTCCATTTGCCCACCATGAACGAAAGAATTGACGTAACTTGTCGTGCGGTAAATTGGCAGGAGATTTCAGACCTTCTGCGAGTACTGTTTGGGTATAACTGATATTTAAGGTCCGTTCTCAGATAACTTTGTGTGTCTGTACAGAGGATGCTATGGACAAGCGATTTTAATTCATTTATTCCTTTCAAAAATACGGTGCAAATAATACGGGAGGAGCGCGATGGAAAACCCTATATATATAATACATCATAATGTTTTAAGAGTTTATATTGGTATCTAATTTGATGCAATTGTAGTAAAATAACACAGAGCATCACCTTTGTGTGGAAGTTTACAATACGTAAATATTACTCTCAATGTAATATAGTAAATAAGACTGAATTGTTTTAATCCTAATTCTGGAGTTACGAAATTACGAATCATCAACATTTTCAATGAGATCGGTGTATCTGCACGGATTGACACAGTTCCTTCCCTGAATATTCACGTGAAACTTCCAAGTGGACATGCATCTCCAAACTGGGCTTTTTGCACTTCTTATATTTTAGGTGCACCATGGATAAGAAGCTACCCTCACAAAGATATTCTGTTGAATCCTCATCCGGAAATTTGATCGAGCGTTCCAATTGACCAAAAATATCTATAATAAGATGCTGAGTTTTGGAGTCAAATTAAGGCATTACAGCACTGTTGTTAGACCAGAAGGCGTATATTCTTCGGAAGAGGACATGCCAATCAAGTACGTACAGGAGAACGCAGGCTACTACCGAAGATCTTGGGCAACAGATGGGTTGAAGGGCAGGTTCGACTTAAATCGAATAAATACGTATACAGAAAGATGGAACCGATAACAATAACAATTAGAAAGAGAAGATTGCTGCTCTATGGGCACATCTTCCGTTTGAATAATGACCGGCTTACAAAGAAAATCTGGAATTTTCAAAAGCCAAAACATCTAAGTTGAGATGGTTCCAAGAGTGTGAGAAAAATCTGAGAGGTGGGCATTAAGGAGAAGAAAATCAGTTGTTCCTGTCCAAGGCTTCTATACATAAATAAATTACCGTACCCAAAAACATGATATCAAAATGGAGCACCTTTGATGAGACATTCCACCTCATCCCGGCGTCGTTAGTTAACACATTCCCAAAATAATTATTTACGATGTCCTAACATCATGTGGACTGAGGTAAACATTAAAGTTATTATGAGCACACTTTCAAACACATGAAGATCGTATTTAGTCATTTACCTAGGAAGCTAATTTAATCATGTATGAATCTATTGTATCATACAAGGCGCTTGTTTCATCAGGATTTTTCTAAACATACATAACACGGCATGATTTAAACAACGTTGTTTACTGTGAACAACATATATAGCGACACGATATCCAATATATCACGCAATGTAACATTTTAGCACTCCCTGAAATAAAAGGCACATTCACAAGATGAATCACAGATGGCACAGTCCATCTGCAGTTGGCAACACTAATCATTAAACTTTTACTGTGCCCTGCTTATCAACCCAAGATCTTCTGGCACATGGGGAATATTTCACCTGAAATTCCCTACACGATTTAAATAATTACGGAAAGAAAAATAGCGGGGTTCTTCCTCTAATGAACTCTGGAATCTATGCGACTGTGGTAATATCAAAATTGCTGCATGTAATCGTTGTATCGAGAAGCTAGCTAGCTGCCTGCATTCTGTCCCCAGTATGATGGAGCAAACTTCTCCCAGGCTCTGCCTTGTAGGGGGCTAAACATCACGCGGACCAGCTGACAGCCGTCCTTACTCTCACTCCCTGGATATAACGGAACAATTCGGCTCCCCTTATTATTCATACTTTCGTGGCAACTTATTTCATCTCTTTATTCGCCGGCTGCTATCAGCAGAAACTGCAGTATAGAATTGTGCAATCTTGTGCATTCCTTTCGGTATTCAGAAATTAACAGCAGTTTTTATCTGTTAGGGTGTTGTAGGACAAAAATAGGATACGCTAGTTGTTTTACGTCGCACCGACACAGATAGGTCTTACGGCGACGATGGGATAGGAAAGGGCTAGGAGTGGGAAGGAAGCGGCCTTGGCCTTAATTAAGGTACAGCCCCAGCATTTGCCTGGTGTGAAAATGGGAAACCACGGAAAACCATTTTCAGGGCTGCCGACAGTGGGGTTCGAACCTACTATTTCCCGAATACTGGATACTGGCCGCACTTAAGCGATTGAAGCTATCGAGCTCGGTAAATAGAATACGACTAACGAGGGAACACATACATGTGTTTCACTCGGATTCGGTTGAAATTTGGTAGGAATATTTGTGGGAGGCAGTAGAATTCTAAGGTGAAAACTGCATGTCCTCAGCACAAGTTTAAACGCCGAAATAGAACAAACAAATAGTCATAAAATTAGAAGTGCCGCGGGAGTATCTGGGTGTGGCGGAGAGGGAGGGAGGAGCGAAGCAGCGGACGTGAGCAGCGTATAGTCGGGCTGCTTGCTCGAGTCGAATAAATGACCACCCACCACCATCCTCCCAGCCACTCTCCTTTACTAGACCGCACTTTGCACATACCTCGTATCTTCCCGATTAGAAACGTCAAAGCAGATCAAGAGGTGGACATTGATCAGTCGTCCGATGAGACAACGTTCTTACAATGACAGGTAAAATCTGACGTTCTTATAGTCATTTTTATGAATGGTGACTGTATATTTACTTTAACCATGTATGGTAATAATTGATTGTTTACGCATACAAACAAAAAACGCCCACTAGAGAAGTCATTCAATCCGTGGAATGTAGTAGTGTGCCTTCAGAATTGTTTTGCGGAGTGTGACAAAAAAGGACACCCCATTTTCTGAAGATGAAAGGAATTTGGGATTGGAATTACATCGTAAGTAGGTCAATGTATTTATATATATTTACTTTTACGAGAAAAACAAGCGTTTACAGGAATTGCGTTCTTGTCTCCGTTTTACAGGTCTAATTGCCGACAGGGTTTTGGATACCGATATGACAGTGGAACTGGATGACACATTGGATATGTCAGATGATCACTTTTATTTCGAGGAAGACAATATTGAAACACCGTTATTTGACCTCGTCTCCAAAAATGTTGCTCCTAACCCTGCATCCACAACAACGGCTGAACGATGCCTAATCCCAATAACTTATAAGAAGAAGGTCGTCGAATATTGGCGAAACAAAGGTGGGAAACAGAGGAGCTTCGCATCAATGAAACACAGGTTTTGTAAATTAAAGTTCCGGCAAGAGATTCACAGGTGGAGCAACAACTGGAAAACGGTGGCACAATGGAAGAAAAAATAATTTGTTACGAAGAAGACTTATCAAAAGTTCAAAGAAAGTAGACAACGAAACAAAATTGTTCACGATATGAATATTAAAAAATGGGTCTTAAAATACGCTCGTCTAGTTAACTACGACACGTTTCGAGCGTCTCATTTCTGGGTAAAGAGATTTAAAAAGAAATTCAAAATTGGATCAAGAAAAAATTGCAAATTCGTATCTAAAAAGTACCAATTTGACAAAGAAGATACTAATTGTAACGCGACATTGTTTGTTGAAGAAGTGTCGCAATTAATAGAAAGTCACGGCCCGGAGTGTGTGCTTAATACTGATCAGTCTGGTTTTCATGAAGAGTTCCATTCTGGCAGGACCCATAATGAACGAGGAGAAAAAGTCGTATTAGGGGAAGTACAAGCTATGAATTCACTAACTCATAGCTACACAATACAGCCAATAATTTCGGCAGATGGACAACTCCTGCCGAAGTTGCTAGTGGTGTTGAAAGAAAAAATGGCAAATTTGGTCCTAATATAGAAAAAAAACTATTTACCGCACCAAATGTGTACACTTTGCCTTCAAAGTCTGGAAAACTGACCAAAGAACTTGTACAGAAATGATTACGGGATGTTTATTGTGAGCTAGTACCAGAGTACAGTGTTTCAGTTCTCGATTCCTGGACCGGACAGAATGAAAATATTTTAAATGCTAAAATTGGGAGTAAGAAAATCATTAATGTTCAAACAATTCCGAAAGGAGCCACTGGACTTATCCAGCCGTTAGATGTTTTGAGCTTCCGCATTTGGAAGCAATATATACGTATTTGTACGATTTAATTTTGTTAAACTCGTTAGACATCAAGGTACATTTAAGGAACAACATTTTAAAAGTGCAATCTTTGACGCACAACCAGTTCTTCTCTCCGCGTTTTCGTAGTATGTGGCAGTGCAGTTGGTACAAATGCGGCTATGTTAACAAGAAACCTTCACAATTTGTTAATTCAGTCGATTATTGTTTCAAAGAAGAGCCTTCCTATAATCAGTGTAATACTTGTGAAAGGGACAGCGCTGTAAGATGTGCATGGTGCACACAGTATCTGTGCGTTGTACACTTTTTTGTAAACAATCACTATTGCACTAATTACAACGAGTAACAAGAACTCGGGCGTGAATTCTTCAAACCTTTTTGGCATCGTTGTTCAAGCATCGTCCTTTGTACACTTGTTTCATGTGCTGTTTTCATATTTAGGTTTTGCACACTAATCGGGAAGTTAAGGGGAACGCGCTAACTATATGCTGCCTGGCTGCTGGCGCAGCTCGACACAGCCAGGTTGGCTCACGTCCGCTGCTTCACTTCTCCCTACCTCTCCGCCAAACCCCGATACTTCCGCAGCACTTTTAATTTTACGACTACCTTTTTGTTATATTTTGGCGTTTAAACTTGGGCTGGGGACATGCAGTTTTCACCTTAGCATTCTACTGCCTCCCACGAATATTCCTACCAAAGTTCAACCAAATCCGAGTGAAACACATGTATGTGTTCCCTCGTAAGTAGTATTGTAGTGTAGTAGTATATTAATTACCTTATAGTCGTGTGATTTTTGAGTACTATCACAGACAATATGTCTTTTGTGTTCATTTTGTTTTTCACAAAATGACTTATTTTATTTTTCCTTTAATTTTTATTTTTTCCGTAAAGAACGGATAAAGAGTGCAAGTGTAGGAACTGTGGGTGTGGCGAGGCATTGAGGGGTATAAGGGAGGAGTTGGAGAGTTTGAGGGAGATAATTAGGATTCTCACAGAAGAAAGGCCTCCCTTAAATAATGTACAGGTTACAGCAGATGTAAAGGAGGGATGGGAAGTAAAGGGGGGAACTGTAGAAGACAGGTGGTCTAATGTTCTAAGGGGAAGGAGATTGCAGGCTAAGGGCTCTATTCCGGATCAGAATTCAGGACAGGTGTCTGTGCGAAATCGGTACGAGCCACTCCAGGTAGAGCAACAGAGGGAAGGTGAGGAATAGGGAACTGTTGTGAGATGTGTGGAAGTACGAGGAAGGGAAAAGGTAGAAAAGGGAAATGTAGAGTAGTGGATAGGAAAAGACAGGTGAAACACGGTCATGGGAGGGAAAAAAGGGAGGACGAATTAGCTTCTGCAGCCACCAGGAAAGATAGGGCTGACCTGGAGGGGAGGGCAACAAATGAGGTGAGGCTCTGGTCAAGGGGGATTTCATCGTTAGACATGTGGGGAAAGTGTGTGAAGGATACGGAACCAGGGTAGAGTGTTATCCAGGAATTAGGTTGAGGCAGATGCTGAGAAAAGTAGAAGAGAAGGTGGAGAGGAAGGAGACGGTGGTAGTGTTTCACGTTGGTACCAACAACGTAAGGCAAGCTAATATAAGTACCAACATAGTTGGGGATGTGTGGGATCTGATAAATGAAGCACGGGTGAAGATTAAGAAAGCGGAGATAGTTATCAGTGGAAAACTGTGTAGGAGGGATACTGACTGGAGGGTGATTGGGGATTTAAATGAGACTATGGAGTGGGTATGTGAGAAACTGGGAGTGAAATTTCTAGATCCTAATGGGTGGGTAGGAGATAGGGATCTGCGCGCAGATGGCCTTCACTTAAACCGCAGTGGTACGTATAATTTAGGAAATTTGTTTAGAAGGGTAATAGGGAGGTACATTCAGGGAAACGATGTTGTCTAGGGAACGGTGATGAGGGTACAGAGATCTGTAAGTCAAGTAGGGAGGACATAAAAATGTAAGTGTTGAAGTGTATAAGTATTGTAAAAAAGAATCGAATTAATTAATTTAATAGATATATATTTACCATGTATTGTAATAGGAGTTGAATCATGGCTAAGAAATGATATAATTGGTGCAGAAATTTCCTCACGGACCTGGAGTGTGTATAGTAGAGATAGGATAGGAATGGTGGGAGAGGGAGTATTCATTCTGGCCAAAGGAGAATTTGTAAGCTACGAGATAGTTAAAGATGAGAAACATTAAATTCTAGGTGTAAGGATCATTTCTACAGATAATAGGCAAGTTGATGTCTTTGGAGTGTACAGGCCGGGAAAGGGTAGTGCTGAACGGATTCGGAATTACTTGACAGATAATGAGCTATGTGGGAAACGACATGGAAAGGAATGTGATTGTAACGGGAGATCTGAATTTACCAAGGAAATGCGAACGACGAAACGCATGACCAACAAATGGCAAATAAGCTATTTCAGAAAGCGACGGAACCAACTAGAGGGAAAACATCCTGTACGTGGTGCTGATAAAACCAGATGAGTTCTATAGAGAAACCGAAGTAATAGATGGTATTAGTGATCACGAAGCGGTTTTTGTCGTAGTTAAAAATAAATGTGATAGAAAGGAAGGTTATAAAAGTAGGACTATCAGGCAGTAACGTATGGCTGATAAAGCTGGCATGAGGCAGTTTTGAAAAAGTAATTATGATCGGTGGAAAATGGTAAATAAGAATGCAACAGACTCTGGGATGGGTTTAAGGACATTGTTGTGGAAAGTGAAAACAGGTTTGTACCTTTAAAGGTGGAAAGGAATGGTTAAAACCCACCTTATTATAATAGAGAAATAAAGAGACTAAGGAGATGCAGATTGGAAAGAACTAGAGTTAGAAATGGTTGTGGAAGTAAGGAGAAATTGAAGGAACTTACTAGGAAATTGAATCTAGCAAAGTAGGCGGCTAAGGGTAACATGATGGCAAGCATAATTGGCGGCCATACAAATTTTAGTGAAAAGTGGATGAGTGTGTATAGGTACTTTAAGGAAGAAACAGGTTCCAAGAAGGACATTCCAGGAATAATTAATGAACAAGGAGAGTGTGTATGTGAGGATCTTCAAAAGGCAGAAGCATTCAGTCAGCAGTATGTAAAGATTGTTGGTTACAAGGAAAATGTCCAGATAGAGGTGGTGACTAATACCAAATAAGTATTAAAATTTATATATGATAACAATGATCTTCAATGAATTTCCAATGTCATTGAAATCAATATCGCATGTCGGCTCTAATCTAGCCTTAATCATCACATTTATAACGCGGTATTCCATCTCGCGCTTATCAATTACACATTGGGGAAATTCATATTTCATCTCTTAGTGCAACCTCAGACCAACAGCCTGCATGATAAGCTTTGCCTTCCCTCTCGGTACCACGAACACATGCTTTCTTAAGATGAAACCCTGCCCCTCGGGACAAAATTATACCATACACTCACGACTAAATATCACATGAACATACCCCAATGCCATACCTTCATCCATTGGTCCAGCTGTCTTAAATTATAGGTGGGAGGACTTTCCTATCTCAAATTTGAAGGGCAAAAATAAACAGTTTGAGAATTTATTGATTGCTAATATGAATTTATGAAACGGTATTGATTGGTGTCATATAACGAATATTTAAAACCCTTTTACTTTACAGCTCTTCACACTTAATTAACTGTAAGGCCTTAAAATTTACGTCATGCACTACAACGCCCTTGTTTAAATGGCAAAAAAAAAATGGTTATCACAACATGAATCAAACATCCTATAAAATCCCGTTGAAGCAGCGTATTAACAATTTACGTTCTGAAATATATACACGTAATGTTACTGATGTAATATTTACACGGGTGATACTTACTTCAAGCAAGAGAAAGGTTAGAAAAGTGTTCTCATCACTTCTGCATCACGAATAGCTCCTCAGTTAAATACAATAATGGATTTACACAGACATGATGGTGACTTCAGCGACGTGGAGTTCAAGGTTCACCTGCTGATTAGTCGCATGCATGGAGACTTGATCCTCGTTCGGCGTTCGACGATTTGGAAATTCTCCGCTGTGTACGATGAATACCAGGCAAATGGCTCGATGTCTCGTTTAGTACACGACGTCCTCGCTGCGTCAATTATGTAAATGAGAAGAATTGACTTGGTGTAAATGTATTAGCCTCTGTTCCACATTACAAACCACTTTGATTAGAACTACTCATCAGCTCGAGTATCCTAATCTAGCAACGGTATCGTCCAGTAGCCCGTTACTGATCTACTATAACTCATTTTCATATCTCCTTCATTCATATCAGGTTTAGGCCCTGAAGCTACACTCGTTCGTCTGGTTAACGCCACTAGATATACACTGTCGACTTTCTCAGCACTTTACGTGGTAATAAATGTAACTTGGCCCAATTCACTGCACTACTCATAGATAAGACAAGCTATTAACTGCATTTGGGACTACTTGGTAGAAGCCATGTATGATACCAACAATAAGCCGTCCATTCTTTCACCAGGTTTACTCCCAGACTAATACTGACGCACAGTTAATAAATTCTTAAATCACTCCCTCGCCGCATTTGTCGGCGCACTTGGTTATACGATGTGCATAATTTATGATAATTAAACAGCACTCGTTTCAGTCATTTACGTGGTTTAACACGCAACCTCCTCATCACACGGATAACTATTCGCACAATTTCCTGCCAATTTTATGAATCCTCTAGCGGCAAACTTTATATGCACCGTACATTCGAATCACTTCATTATATAGTGATCTATTTCACAGAAAATCACGTACTCACAGTGAAAAGAAAGCAGAATGAGGTCTGTCTTGAGGCTCTTTCTCTTATAAGCAAGCCGCCCTGGTGTGAACAGGGAGGGTAAAACACCCGGCTTTGCCATACTTTGGTCCGGTAATCCGCGACCTTCGACATTGATTGAGGTACCAAATTAAAGGTTATCCGCTCCTCTTCTTACTTATCGAATTTCATTACGATCGCATGGTGGGTTTTTGTGTAGTCTTTAAAGCGTCATCTGGCATTTTCCAGTGGGCGGCGCTAGGCCCGTGGGATTCCTAGAGCTTGCTCGAGTTCTCAGAGTCCAACATCTGTTTCTCATTAGGTCGCACCCTTGTTTACTGCGTATTTATTTTTAATATAATCATGTTGAGCACTTCTTGGCCTTAAAATTTGGCAAAACATTCCCAGATTCAGAGGATTATTATCCCCTGTGGGTGGGGGCGGTAGAATAACACGCACGGTATCCCCTGCCTGTCGTAAGAGGCGACTAAAAGGGCCCCAGGGGCTCTGAACTTTGGAGCGTGGGTTGGCGACCACGGGGTCCTAAGCAGAGTCCTGGCATTGCCTCCACTTGTGCCGGGCTCCTCGCTTTCATCTATCCTATCCGACCTCCCTTGGTCAACTCTTGTTCTTTTCTGACCCCGACGCTATTAGGTTTGCGAGGGCTAGGGAGTCTTTCATGTTCACTCCCTTCGTGGCCCTTATCCTCCTTTGGCCGATATCTTCATTTATCGAAGTGTTGGATCCCTTCATTTTTTCTCCTCTGATTAGTGTTATATAGAGGAAGGTTGCCTAGTTAAACTTCCTCTTAAAACAATAAGCACCACCACCACTCAGAGGATTATTAACTTGTAAATATCCATCACATAATTCGCAACTTCAGTTATTATTATTATTATTATTATTATTATTATTATTATTATTATTATTATTATTATTATTATTATTATTAAAAACAGCTGAAGGCTGTGAGTTGGCACTGGTGAATATGCAAGGGAATTCACGGGATTATGCTATTTCGTACGTTGGGACGACTATTTGAGTCCCGCGTGGTGACCTAGGTTCATAGTCACGTGAGGCGTGCCTCATTCGAACTCACTCGCACAGGAGAGAGAACGTTTTCAAGTTCAGGCGCTTGTAGTCGCTTCCCCCTCTAAATACGTGCAATGAGCCTTCAGTCGCGCGAGCCAATGTAGAGCTACTCCTGTCCCGAAACGGTTGAAAAGTGCTCGTTTGGACATTATTCGTCATAGAATGTTGCTGAAGACGACATAGTTTATTTTCAGAGTCTCATGACGTGCTCTTGATGATGTTGTGAACGGTCACAAATGACAGGGTTAGTTTCAGAAGGGTGATGAAAAGCTATAAGGGTTTTATAGTGGACCCAAAACGCAGAAGACGGAGAGGCCCTTTATCAGAGGAACGCAAGAAGCGCTGATCTACGGGCTCAAGAGATGCCGGCAGACGAACAAGACGCATAAACTGAAAATGAGACTGGTTGATAATACGCAGTCCGTGGAAGCTCGATTTGAAAAACTAAACTAAACGAAATGGTTGAATCGGTATAATAAACGTATTGGCAAGTTCAGCGATATGAGTTTAAAAGCCACATTTTTCCAACTCTGAAATATCACGGCTAACTTAAACACCTGCTTCATTGTTGGTCGTTGTGTAAAGTTACGAGTAGTGAAATATGCTCTGACAGAACTGGGATAGGCAAAATTAAAACTTCGTCAGCAGCATTATGGCATATTGATATTAATTTTAAATAAATAGCTTCATTTTATTTGTACTTATTTCGATTTTCGCCTTCAAAAATTATATTGGAAAATACTCGTGTATCCATGAGAATTCTCACTCGCTCCTCTGAGTACCCGCACAACATTTTGAGGCCCAATGTAATGGAAGAATATATTCCTTCTACAGTCCTTTGCTAACTGGAAGGACATCCGGCCGTAAAACTGTGCCATGTCCAAATGTGTGACAAAGATCGCAGCCACGGCTACACAAATCTCTGGTGAGAAATAAGCTGTATGGGAAAGAAACCACTTTTCCCTTTGCGAAAATCAAATGATCATGTCTCCTGGTCATGTCAGTCCATCAACGGCTGCTAATTTCAGATGATCTCCAGCCATAAGGCACAGCCTGCACGGTTGCTATGGTTACACTACGTCACGCATCTTGTCGCGTCACGTTACACCAGCCACAAGATATTATTTCTGTCAAAATACATTTTTCTCCAAATTTGATTGATATGAAAACCTTTCCTTCTCCTTCTGCTACAACTTTATTACATCAATCAATCAATCAATCAATCAATCAATCAATCAATCAATCAATCAATCAATCAATCAATCAATCAATCAATCAATCAATCAATCAATCAATCAATCAATCAATCAATCAATCAATCAATCAATCAATCAATCAATCAATCAATCAATCAATCAATCAATCAATCAATCAATCAATCAATCAATCAATCAATCAATCAATCAATCAATCAATCAATCAATCGGTCATTAAATAAATACTGATCTGTATTTAGGGCAGTCGCCCAAGTAGCAGAATTCCTATCTGCTCTTTTCGTAGCTTTTTTTTAAATGATTGCAATGAAATTGGAAATTTGTTGAACATCTCCCTTGATAAGTTATATAAATCTCTAACTCCCCTTCCTGTAAAAGAATATTTGCCCCAATTTGTCCTTTTGAATTTCAACTTCATCTTCAAATTGTGATCTTTCCTACTTTTAAAGACACCACTCAAACTTATTCGTCTACTGATGTCCTCCCACGCCATCTCTTTACTGACAGCCCTGAACATACCGCTTAGTCGAGCAGCTCGTCTCCTTTCTCCCCAGTCACCCCAGCTCAAACTTTGCAACATTTTTTAACGCCACTCTTTTGTCGGAAATCACCCAGAACAAATCGAGCTGCTTTTCTTTGGATTTTTTCCAGTTCTTGAATCAAGTAATCCTGGTGAGGGTCCCATACACTGGAACCATACTCTATTTGGAGTCTTACCAGAGACTTATATACCCTCTCCTTCACATCCTTACTACAACCCCTAAATACCCTCATAACCATGTGCAGAAATTTATGCCCTTTATTTACAATCATATGTGATTAACCCAATGAAGATCTCTCCTTATATTAAGACCTAGGTATTTACAATGATCCCCAAATGCAACTTTCACCCCATCAACGCAATAATTAAAACTGAGCGGACTTTTTCTATTTGTGAAACTCATAACCTGACTTTTAACCCCGTTTATCATCATACCATTGCCTACTGTCCATCTCACAATATTGAGGTCATTTTGCAGCTGTTCACGATCTTTACAAATATCATCTCTAATAATTCATCTCTGAGCTCTATTTTCTAGAATTATAGCAACCCATTCAGTCACTCTTTTGTCAAGTCCAATTGCACTCATTTTTGCCAGTAGTCTCCCATGATCTACCCTATCAAAAGCTTTAGATAGGTCAATCGCGATACAGTCCAATTGACCTTCTGAATCCAGGATATCTGCTGTATCTTGCTGGAATTCTACAAGTTGAGCTTCAGTGGAATAACCTTCCCTAAAACCCAAACTGCCTTCTATCAAACCAGTTATGTAATAAAATTTCGCAAACATCTGTGGGGTCGCGGGTCCGAACTGTGTAGCACATGGGGTTTTGGCCATGTTTCACGGCCGGATGCCTTTCTAACGCAACCCTGTAATAAAGGATGTAATCACTATTGCGTGTTTCTGAGGTTTTCGCAGCGTATAGTAGTGTGTTGTCTGAAATGAAGAGGAAAGTGTTGGGGCAAACACAAACACCCAGTCGCCGGGTCAGAAGTATTAGTCAGAAGCAATTAAAATCCATGACCTGTTCGAACCCGCGACCCTCTGAACTGAAGGCCTTAACGTTGGCATTCAGGTAGGCACAAAGAATATACGCCTGATATGTCACAATAACTCTCCCTGTGGTTGGGGGCGGTAGAATAATACACACGGTATTCCCTACCTGTCGTAAGAGGCGACTAAATAGAGCCCCAGGGGCTCTGAAATTTGGAACGTGCGTTGGTGACCACCGGGCCCTTAGCCGAATGATGTTATTGCTTCCACTTACTTGTGCAGGCTCCTCACTTTCATCTATCATATCCGACCTCCCTTGTTCAACTCTTCTTGTTTTCCGACCCCGACGGATATAGGTTTTCGAATCCTAGGGAGTGTTTTATTTTCACGACCTGCGTGCCGTTATCTTTCTTTGGCCAATACCTTCATATTTGAGTGTGTCGGATCCTTCTCTCTGAATTGTGTTATTTAGAGGATGGTTGCCGAGTTGTATTTCCTCTTGAAACTCCCGTCTCCTCACACAATAACCAATGTGCTGAGCTAAGCATGGGCAATATTAGGTCTAACGTTGTTTTATATTATTTATATCAATCAGTGTTCAGTAATAATGAATCCCCAGTTTCATATTTCTGCATTCGTGATTTAATTTTCTCCGGGAGAATATCGTCCGTATTTTTCCTTACAGAATTATGCGGCTTTTGGCGAGAACTGTTATGCCTACAGGAGTGGTAAGTATTAGTCTACCCTGGAAAAATCTTATGGCCGTAAGTTGTCAGCCTCAGATACGTGCGTCATGTAATTGAAATAACGGACATCTCTAACTTTTAACTGTGTAGCTACGAGAGCTCATTTAATATTACTGCGCTGAACACGGAAGTTCCCATTTCCTCTATTAAAACAGTAGCTCCCTGGATAACTGATGCTTTGCGCATATATCCTAGGCTGTAATGCGGTGGTTTAGTACCACATAAACACGAAACAGTACTCGCGAATATTTTCACTGCGGTTTGTTTGGATATAGTGCGATGTTGAGAATTTATGGAATGAAAAGTATTGCTCACTACTGAGAGTCACTAAACAATGTGCTGTGTAATGAGGAGACTAATGCTGATAGATCGTCTCTTAACTGCCTTGTAAAACAGCCATATGTGTATTTCAGTGTCCATGTGCTGTGTAATGAGGAGACTAATGCTGATAGATCGTCTCTTAACTGCCTTGTAAAACAGCCATATGTGTATTTCAGTGTCCATGTGCTGTGTAAGTGAACTACATCGGCCTGCGAGTTCAGTCATCATCTGTCAAGGGTTTGGTTTCAAAGTAGTTGCAAGTGGTAGATAAGGCTGTAAACTTTCAGCTTTACTGATAATATTAGGCAAGGATACTTCATTCTTCCTTTTCCTTATCGCAACCTTTTCCCAAGTCACGCATTATCAGTGCTTCTTTGGAGAAATCTTTTCTTCTATATTTAGCGTACGGTATGGCTTTTTGAATACATTCTGAGAACCATAATTACATTAATCACTATAAGCAAACACCTAGTACTTAGCTGTATATGATGGAATTCGGGGTTGCCATTAGGAATTGCTCATACTCTTCTCCGTAAGCTCTGTTTCTGCGGTTTTCCCTAATATGTTGAAAGGTCTGCCGACGTGCGCCGCATTTACATGTGGGTGAGGATTTCACTCCCCACTTGAAGAGTGAGTCTCCACCTCTTCCATGCCTTGCGAGGTAGGTCAAACCCAGGGACCGTCTCAGAGATGCAAGGTAACAGCTGGCATGTTTCTTTAGCATTTTGAAGCCATTCCTCCCTCCAGGAATTAATGATGTTAAATCTAGTGGGATTATTTCCAATTGTGAGAGGAGAAGTCTGTTGATTCTGGTGTCAGGAATATTAGAATGCAGTGGTAGTCCAAGGTTTACTAATACCTTATTGTATTCCATAAACAACGCTTTTTCTTCGAAGATTTGGGGGTGATATGTGACTTAGTACAGGCAGCCAGAAAGTGGGTGTAGACCTCATTGTTCCTGAAATAATACGCATATTATTATTAAGTCGGGCGTCAATTTTTGTTACATGAGCACCGTTCAACCATCCTGGTGCACAATATTCCACTGCAGAGAATACCAAACTCAATGCAGAGGTCAGAAGAGTTGTCGCAGATGAACCCCACGTGGTTACACAAATGTTTTGAATTATATGATTTATTTTTCTCAGTTTAGCGGCAGTTTTTATGAGGTGGGGATTTATTAGACAGAATTCTATCTAGTGTTACACCCAAAAATGGTGGTTCTTTATTGTGGGCAGGGCGTGTACCATCCATATACATTTCCAGTATTATATTGGATTCTCTGTTATTAAGATGAAAACAAGATACTGCACCCGCCCACCTCCTGAGTCCCAGACTAGCATTTATCTCAGGGGTGATCAGTTCGAAAACGAATAAAAAAATTTTATATCAAAAAAAAAATTATATATACCGGCGCATCAAATGAACACAGGGATGAACGGGGCATGAAAATTTAAGGTTACGGGGGACGACTCATTCATGGATACAAAATTCTGACTCCACAATAGGACTGGGAAGTGACAACTTAAATTCCATGGGCATACTGGACTAACTACAATGAAAAGATATGGAAGCTGTTTCCTATTGAAATTGCAATGAGGAGCAATTTATTCACTTATTTTGCATACTACACATGATGACAAATTTACATTGTGACACTTTAATCCTGAAAAATAAATGACATAATACTTGGATTTTACCTCACTACTCTGGTAGTGTAAACCATCTGGTGAATTCGTCCCAATTGGTTACTGGGGATCGAATTCACATCCGTATGATTGGACGTTTCACCGCTGGAGATCTTTCGGCGACGAAGGCACGACAGTAACCTTTTACTGTCGTCTCCTCGTTCCGTTTGGACATGAGACACTTCCGGTATGTACATTCTGGTGAGCCGGACACCCACCGTAGAAAATGTTATCGCCTTGAAAAAACGGGAATTTATAATACGGACAAACTCTAGCCTATTATTTCCAGATTCACAAACACACCAGGTAGAGTTCATTAAGTCAAAAGCTACTTTAATATTTACACTTGTCAATACGACAAGACGTACGGAAAGGTTCATTACTCTGCTCTGACCCTGCAAACATGTGCCGTCCGTGGGTTATTTACGGATCTACCGCTATCTCCCCGTGAAAACCCAACATCTGGTTCAGAGCAATTCGACACAGGATGACTGTCCCTAGCATATCCTCCTATTATTATTAGATAATATCATTACCATTCTCTGTCTGATCATTAGCATATACTTTGACTACCATCAATTAATTTATTATTATCATTAATTTCAATTATAATCCTATATTTGATTATTATCATTTGTCATCCGGGATGATTATGTGCCAACCCTTGCCGACGTTTCAAACGAAGGTTAGTTCTTCCTCCTAAATTATCCGCACAATATAATGATCAGCTTCCTCATAAATATTTTTATTATTATTATTATTATTATTATTATTAATAGTGGAAATCGTGATTATCGTAACCCGTAATCAACCTCGCTATAATACTCCAACTTCTCGCTCTTATTAATTTCATAAAAAAAAAATTAAAAAAAATACCTTCATTGGTTATTCTTCTTCTCCTTCTTCAAATATTTTATTTATTATTATTATTAGTTAAAAATCTCAAATCTTTCATTTCATCTCCCAACATCATTATTATGTCCAAAATCTAAAAAAAATATTCTTCAAAAAAAATACTTTTCTTAATATTTATTATTATTATTATTATAAAAAAAACTTAAATTCGCCTGTTACACGGTAGTTCACTCTTAATATGTTTAACGCATAACCCCTTTTACAATTCCGATTTATCTTGGCACTAAGCACTCGATTTAAGACAAGATTCACTTGGAGTATGATTATTGTTATTATTATTATTAAAAATGGAAAGATGATATTTTAATATCCACTCTTTAGAATTTAGTCACATATGTTAAATCCCGTTATGAACCACTAAGATCTGCTTTATATTGGCCGGGACAACACAGTATTCGGGACCGTACCTTCAACTTCGTACTGCCGTTAATTTTATATGGGGACACCTGTCCTCCCAAGACACATCTCACAACCTATGGCACATCGCGGCTGGGCAAATACCTCCAATGCCGGCGATTGCTAAACTATTCCTTCAAATTTGAAGTCCATTTCCTTTCATCGGAACTCTTCAAACATTTAATTCATAAAATAATCCTCGGTGCGTGGATTCTACCACTAAGAACACCGGCATATGCATTTATATCATCTTAGGCCTTGAGATTCATCTATTTCATCATTACAAACAATACGGCTCAATTTATTTCACGCCGGATATTCGTCCCTCATGACTTCCAACTCTAAATATGGGCTCAAATCATTCTGGGCTTTTAACATATCGTGACCATTCTAATTCACGTGCCTATATCGCTTTTAAACAAAATTTTAATGGTTAAAATAAAGTCCAAAAACGTAAAATCAAAAATTTACGTAAAATCAAACTGACTACGCGAATGAAAGTCTTTAACGCTACATGTCATCTCCACTTTGATTATTATATTTGCACTGGCTAACTCGCGAAGCACTGTCATTATTATTATTATACTTTAACTTGCACACGCCCAAATATTATTATTATTATTATTTTACTTTCCTTTGTCGACTCACAAACATGATTATTATTAGTATTTTAATGACCTTCCGTACGCAACACAAATCTTCCATACTCTGGCTCTTTCATAATCTGGCTGTCTAATAGAAATTATTCCTAATTAAAATACAAATGATCACCGCAGTGAATGAAAATCAAATAAATGGGTTAGCACAAAAATAGAATTTAACACTTGAAATGAACTTAATTCAAAGTATTACAAACAGCATGCATTAATTGAAAGAAATATATCCCATATTTACATTATATACAACAAACAAATGCTCAAATTAATTAATCTAACCCATTATTACGTTAATATAAATTAGTTCGTCCGTCTAACAAAAAAATAAAATCATGGACTCGGGAAGCGGACCATGTTAAGTAACCATAATTAATTTACACTGAACCCCGTTTAGTCGCGATAACATCCCCTAAATATCAAAATTGTGTACTCATTCCTGTGTAGAATTCCATTGTCTCGTAGCGGAGGAGATATAGGCTTTACGGCCCCATGGTGATTTAACCGTCCATCATGTCGCACAATACAAATTTAACATAATAAAACACTTCTGGGTGACTACCCATGATTAATACCTTATTACACTATTTTACACAAAAATATTAATAACAAAAAACACTTATAGGTGCTCCTAGACCCATGACACTCGCACAATATACTCTTCATATACGCCCGAAACACACGTCGTGACACATTACGGCGAAATGTCGTTCATTTGAACCGGCGCGTATCGCGTCTTCAACCGGCACTTCCTGGTTTATTTCAAGCCGTCTTGATCATCGCCTAGCTCCTATAATTCCCTGCTCGGATAGTTATTCACCGTCTATCTTGAGGTGTTTACTTCAGGCTCCGCACACTGCCTTCCAAAGGTACTGTCGGCGTTCCGTTAGTTATTTATTATTTTAACACATGACATTCATTAAATTCAACATACAATTGTGCTGATTATACACACTCGGTACTATGGATAATTTCACTGTTCGTCTTCATTCTCCTAATAATTCACGTACTTTCAGCTCTAATTGACTTCGAATACGTCCCGAGGTACTGACTTACAGAGTCAACATGTCAGAGTCTCAACTACTTCATTACGACTGACACGACTGGTGACCGATAACGACTGGTGACTGGTAAGAACTGAGTGCTGGTAAGAACTGCTGTGATGTGAGGTCTGCTACTGGACTTTTATGGACGATATGATTTCCCGCCGGGGTCATCCGCGGTCAACTTTTGGAGAGGGGGGTTGGTTATCCTAAATCGGCATATGCAGGCGGAGTTGGATCTCTTGCTTTATCCTACTTAATACACTGGTGATACACATGCATGTGTCGTATTCTGAACTCATATCGTTCGGTGATCATGGAAATATCACTTAATTTCTGTACTCCACCTTTCGCGCGCTAACTCGGCGTCCCTGATGGCGTGCTCATCTCGACCAATGGCGAGATAGCGTGGGTCATTTCCACGAATTCATTACTTTAATTTATTACGATTACCATTATTCAACATGGGAACGATATCACAAAAATCCCCTCTATTCAATCATGTGGTTGGAATAATTTAATTATTGTTATCGGAGAAGCTAACTGGAGTTCACTCTGAGTTTTTCTTATGTTGGTTCATCTGCGGCCTACGATAAATTTTCTCATTGGTCAACACCGCTTTGGTTAGTTTTAAATCTCTCCCTGTTAAACGTGGCCACACCAAATGCCTCGGGCGTGGGCGAAACCCGTACGTCATATTCTCGGTATTGGCGATGCATCTTGCTCGACCTTGGTCCGAAATATATACTCATTCACTTCCTTGTAGTAATTATTCTGTTGTTGTGAGCTCTAGATTTTAATCCTCTTATCTTTTGACCAGGAAACCTTCTTCCCCTTAATGACAAGCTTACCGTGGCGCCGGACTGTCGCGATCATGTTGAAATTCTCCCGTCCACACAAAACTGACACTGTATTTATTTAATATTCCAATATATCTGTATTTCTCATATCAAAATCAAATCATGAAACTAGGGGATATCTCATCAGGGTACATTTTCCTGTTGCTCGGTAAAAAAAATCTTGTGATAATCATGAGATTTTTTTATATATCCGCATCATACTTTCATCATGATTTGATTACTGCTTTCGTTCCTTTTTGATGGTGACTGATCTCGTCCCGCAGATTCTGGTTATTGAGTCTCAATTCTTCATTCTCTCGTTGAATCAGGTGGATCCTGTTAACGAAATCTTGGACATCACTGTCGATCTCTCCGCATTCTGGGCATGGTCTTGCTTCTATTTGCCTATGGATCAGCTGGACTTCTTCTTCTCTTCCGTCTTCTTCTTCATCATTCTCTCCTTCGTCCTCATCTTCTTCTTGGTCATCCTCTGTTTTATTGAAACTCTGTCGTTTTCCTCCTAGCTCCGAGTTGTCGTTCGTCCTCGAATCTAGGGGCGTTTGGATTTAGCTGGCTACTATATTGCGAATGTGACAACGGCGCGTTCCTTTCCCCGTTGCGACCATCATTTGCCTCCTTCTTCCATTTGTCTTCTAAATATTGCTTGGTCTCCTGATGTAGCTCCTCCATAGTTTGTATCGTCGCCTCTATGTATGGTTTCCCATCGTCTCGGTCCCAAACACTACATGGCTTGTCATCCTTTCGGTCATGATTTTGGATTGCCTCCTTCCATTTCCTCTTCTTCAGCTCATCGAGATACTGCTGGGTTTCTGGGTGTCGATCATCCCCATTTCTACGGTATTCCTCCGTGTAATGCCTTCGGTTATTCTGATTTCTTCCGTGGTAGGGCTGAGTTTCGCTCCTTCCCCTTTGATATCCACGGTATCCCCTTTCTCCTCGGAATTTATCATGATTCATTTGCCGGTTGCTTTCCGCGAATCCTCCTCGGTTATTCCATTGTCGAGGTCTCCATCCTGGATCATACATCCTCTTGGGTTCTGGATCGGTACTCGTTCCTTGGCTTCTAGTACTGATGGTTCTAGTTTCCGTCTGCCTCTCGACGTTATTTATCTGTTGCTCTCTAGGCCTGGGTTGCCTCTGGTTAGAGTGATACGTGGTCTGATCTAATTGACGTAACAAAGCTTCCGCTTGCACTGCAGTCTGAATATTCGACGCAATCATCATCCGTTGGACCTCAAATGGTAACTGCTTCCCGATAGCGCTAATGAGTTCTGTCTCACTGACCGGATTGTCTAATTCCCGCATCTTATGAAATTGGGATACGAAATACTCTGAATATTTAGTTGGGGACGATGTTGAATAACGTCTAGAATACAACTCCAACCTAAGATCTTGCTGTTCTTGGATACTCCAGAATTTTTGTAAAAACGCCTGTCGGAATCCTATGAAATCCTCGAATGTGTATAAGAAGGCCCTGAACCACATTGCAGGTGCTCCGTCCAAAAACTTTTCTACAGTTCGTAATTGCCGCTCCGCCGGAATTTTATTTTCACTAATATAGTTAGTGATCTCGCGGATGAAGCCTTTAGGGGTTATATGTCCTCGAGCGTCGTATCTAGGTGGTTTGTCGTCTGACATTTTGATGACGTGGACCACAGATGTCGGAAGGGCATTTGATGATGATGACGATCCGTCTCCTACTTCAAACTTAAGTCCTGTCGTATCGGCTTGTGACATGCCTTCCTTTTTATGAAAGCCCTGATTGTCTGGGGTCTCGAACTCTCGGTACTGGAGATGGAAGTCCTGAAGTGACCCTGGCTGTTCTAACCTGGCCTTGACCTGTTCCAGATCCTTTCTAATTTCTTCCAGCCTTTCGGTATTACTGTCGGGCATTTGCTTGGACACTGAATTCTGCCCCGTGTGGACCTTAAATTGTTCCACTATTCTGACCTCTGTGTCAGCGATCGTCTGGCTTTGTTCCGCTAACCCATCAGTCTTTCTGAACAATGCTATATTTGCCTCCTCACACTGTGTGAGTCTACGGCTACGATCTTCCGAATTCGTCTTTATATCCTGAATTTCATTTCTGAGACCGGCTACTAGTACTAGGGTACGAACAGTTTCACCTCGTAACTCATCGATTCCCTTTTCGTGCCTGTCCAAAGTACTTGCAGTATGTGCACCTTTACTTTCCACGTGGCTTCGGATGATATCGTTTTCCTTGCGACATTCACCCCTCACCTCGTCGATGTGCGCCTTTAAATCTTCGCGGTCGACCAACCTCTGAGCTGAAATCTCCTGAATACTGGCCTTTAATTTCTCCTTAATTTCGTTACGTTCTAGTAACGCCTCATCCCTGAATCGGTCAACCTTTTCATTGACACTAATAATACAAGAGTCGATATGCCCTTTCAATTCGTCCTTAGCGAAATGACACGCCTCCTGGACTTGGGTCATTTGGTCCCGTAATTCCTGTCCTAGTGATATACTGGCGGCATGAAACTCAGCTATTTGTTCTGTGAGTTTTATTTTATTAAATTCACACGCGGCCTGTACCATATCCACTTTATTTTCCAAAGAAACGCTAGCGGCCTGTATTTGTTCCGTCAGTTCCTGTCTATTAGTTTCAATTTTACGCTCTAGTGAAACACTCGCGGCATTAACTGTAGATGTCAGTTCCGTGAGTTCTTGTTTATTTAGAACCATAACTCGCATTAAGTCTTCCAAAGTGAGAGCTTTCACCTCTCCCTGTCCTTCTAACTGTTCACCTTGGGGACGCTCCCCACCTTCGTCTGACATTTTATCAAATGAGAAAAGAGGGCCGATCAGCCTCTCATCCTATCGCACACGATTACGACAATTTTGGGTCTAGGCCCTATCATACGGTTATATCCTCGTTAATATTTTCTAGAATTTTTAAATTTCCAAATTCAAAACCAAACAATATTTTTCGCTTTCACATAGCGAATAATTTATATAACGTAATTCAAATTTGCATATTAATTGCCATCACGTGCTCATTATGAGTGAAATTCATATCATTAGTCACTCCAGACTATGACAACAACAACAATCGATAATACCATGACGAAAATCTTGAAGTCACCTGTCTTGAAATAATTTAAATTTAACTTACACAGTTCCATTATCTTTTTATTAATACTTGAATCTGGTTCTCAGTCACATTTTTACCAAATACAGTATTCCTAATAAATTTTGCCTATATAAAATTCCTGCCCATGGATAGTTACATTTATGTGGAGTCTCACTAAATCACAATAACTTTTAATTTCATAGAATAGGGAATTATTAATTTAATGAGTCTTTATAGCAATAAACTACTCTTGTATAATTATCAAGTCTAGCCCCGTTCGAAACTAACCTTACTTTAACATGAAATACTACTTGACATATCAAAAACCACTATTCAACCGTGATGCGGTCAAAATTTAATTAAATATCCCGATTGGGTTTACATTGAAGTTAAACAACTGGGCCTATTTATAATGAAATCGGGCACTGAGCTGGTCGCTAATGATATCGTAGCTAATACAACAACAAAAAAATTTCGGATGTTTTTTTTTGCGTAAAAAAATAAAGTCACCCGTTGCTCAAACATGATGCAATAGGCCCTTTTACGTTGGGCGCCATTATGCACCCGCCCACCTCCTGAGTCCCAGACTAGCATTTATCTCAGGGGTGATCAGTTCGAAAACGAATAAAAAAATTTTATATCAAAAAAAAAAATTATATATACCGGCGCATCAAATGAACACAGGGATGAACGGGGCATGAAAATTTAAGGTTACGGGGGACGACTCATTCATGGATACAAAATTCTGACTCCACAATAGGACTGGGAAGTGACAACTTAAATTCCATGGGCATACTGGACTAACTACAATGAAAAGATATGGAAGCTGTTTCCTATTGAAATTGCAATGAGGAGCAATTTATTCACTTATTTTGCATACTACACATGATGACAAATTTACATTGTGACACTTTAATCCTGAAAAATAAATGACATAATACTTGGATTTTACCTCACTACTCTGGTAGTGTAAACCATCTGGTGAATTCGTCCCAATTGGTTACTGGGGATCGAATTCACATCCGTATGATTGGACGTTTCACCGCTGGAGATCTTTCGGCGACGAAGGCACGACAGTAACCTTTTACTGTCGTCTCCTCGTTCCGTTTGGACATGAGACACTTCCGGTATGTACATTCTGGTGAGCCGGACACCCACCGTAGAAAATGTTATCGCCTTGAAAAAACGGGAATTTATAATACGGACAAACTCTAGCCTATTATTTCCAGATTCACAAACACACCAGGTAGAGTTCATTAAGTCAAAAGCTACTTTAATATTTACACTTGTCAATACGACAAGACGTACGGAAAGGTTCATTACTCTGCTCTGACCCTGCAAACATGTGCCGTCCGTGGGTTATTTACGGATCTACCGCTATCTCCCCGTGAAAACCCAACATCTGGTTCAGAGCAATTCGACACAGGATGACTGTCCCTAGCATATCCTCCTATTATTATTAGATAATATCATTACCATTCTCTGTCTGATCATTAGCATATACTTTGACTACCATCAATTAATTTATTATTATCATTAATTTCAATTATAATCCTATATTTGATTATTATCATTTGTCATCCGGGATGATTATGTGCCAACCCTTGCCGACGTTTCAAACGAAGGTTAGTTCTTCCTCCTAAATTATCCGCACAATATAATGATCAGCTTCCTCATAAATATTTTTATTATTATTATTATTATTATTATTATTATTATTATTAATAGTGGAAATCGTGATTATCGTAACCCGTAATCAACCTCGCTATAATACTCCAACTTCTCGCTCTTATTAATTTCATAAAAAAAAAATTAAAAAAAAATACCTTCATTGGTTATTCTTCTTCTCCTTCTTCAAATATTTTATTTATTATTATTATTAGTTAAAAATCTCAAATCTTTCATTTCATCTCAGAACATCATTATTATGTCCAAAATATAAAAAAAATATTCTTCAAAAAAAATACTTTTCTTAATATTTATTATTATTATTATTATAAAAAAACTTAAATTCGCCTGTTACACGGTAGTTCACTCTTAATATGTTTAACGCATAACCCCTTTTACAATTCCGATTTATCTTGGCACTAAGCACTCGATTTAAGACAAGATTCACTTGGAGTATGATTATTGTTATTATTATTATTAAAAATGGAAAGATGATATTTTAATATCCACTCTTTAGAATTTAGTCACATATGTTAAATCCCGTTATGAACCACTAAGATCTGCTTTATATTGGCCGGGACAACACAGTATTCGGGACCGTACCTTCAACTTCGTACTGCCGTTAATTTTATATGGGGACACCTGTCCTCCCAAGACACATCTCACAACCTATGGCACATCGCGGCTGGGCAAATACCTCCAATGCCGGCGATTGCTAAACTATTCCTTCAAATTTGAAGTCCATTTCCTTTCATCGGAACTCTTCAAACATTTAATTCATAAAATAATCCTCGGTGCGTGGATTCTACCACTAAGAACACCGGCATATGCATTTATATCATCTTAGGCCTTGAGATTCATCTATTTCATCATTACAAACAATACGGCTCAATTTATTTCACGCCGGATATTCGTCCCTCATGACTTCCAACTCTAAATATGGGCTCAAATCATTCTGGGCTTTTAACATATCGTGACCATTCTAATTCACGTGCCTATATCGCTTTTAAACAAAATTTTTATGGTTAAATTAAAGTCCAAAAACGTAAAATCAAAAATTTACGTAAAATCAAACTGACTACGCGAATGAAAGTCTTTAACGCTACATGTCATCTCCACTTTGATTATTATATTTGCACTGGCTAACTCGCGAAGCACTGTCATTATTATTATTATTATACTTTAACTTGCACACGCCCAAATATTATTATTATTATTATTTTACTTTCCTTTGTCGACTCACAAACATGATTATTATTAGTATTTTAATGACCTTCTGTACGCAACACAAATCTTCCATACTCTGGCTCTTTCATAATCTGGCTGTCTAATAGAAATTATTCCTAATTAAAATACAAATGATCACCGCAGTGAATGAAATTCAAATAAATGGGTTAGCACAAAAAAAGAATTTAACACTTGAAATGAACTTAATTCAAAGTATTACAAACAGCATGTATTAATTGAAAGAAATATATCCCATATTTACATTATATACAACAAACAAATGCTCAAATTAATTAATCTAACCCATTATTACGTTAATATAAATTAGTTCGTCCGTCTAACAAAAAAATAAAATCATGGACTCGGGAAGCGGACCATGTTAAGTAACCATAATTAATTTACACTGAACCCCGTTTAGTCGCGATAACATCCCCTAAATATCAAAATTGTGTACTCATTCCTGTGTAGAATTCCATTGTCTCGTAGCGGAGGAGATATAGGCTTTACGGCCCCATGGTGATTTAACCGTCCATCATGTCGCACAATACAAATTTAACATAATAAAACACTTCTGGGTGACTACCCATGATTAATACCTTATTACACTATTTTACACAAAAATATTAATAACAAAAAAACACTTATAGGTGCTCCTAGACCCATGACACTCGCACAATATACTCTTCATATACGCCCGAAACACACGTCGTGACACATTACGGCGAAATGTCGTTCATTTGAACCGGCGCGTATCGCGTCTTCAACCGGCACTTCCTGGTTTATTTCAAGCCGTCTTGATCATCGCCTAGCTCCTATAATTCCCTGCTCGGATAGTTATTCACCGTCTATCTTGAGGTGTTTACTTCAGGCTCCGCACACTGCCTTCCAAAGGTACTGTCGGCGTTCCGTTAGTTATTTATTATTTTAACACATGACATTCATTAAATTCAACATACAATTGTGCTGATTATACACACTCGGTACTATGGATAATTTCACTGTTCGTATTCATTCTCCTAATAATTCACGTACTTTCAGCTCTAATTGACTTCGAATACGTCCCGAGGTACTGACTTACAGAGTCAACATGTCAGAGTCTCAACTACTTCATTACGACTGACACGACTGGTGACCGATAACGACTGGTGACTGGTAAGAACTGAGTGCTGGTAAGAACTGCTGTGATGTGAGGTCTGCTACTGGACTTTTATGGACGATATGATTTCCCGCCGGGGTCATCCGCGGTCAACTTTTGGAGAGGGGGGTTGGTTATCCTAAATCGGCATATGCAGGCGGAGTTGGATCTCTTGCTTTATCCTACTTAATACACTGGTGATACACATGCATGTGTCGTATTCTGAACTCATATCGTTCGGTGATCATGGAAATATCACTTAATTTCTGTCCTCCACCTTTCGCGCGCTAACTCGGCGTCCCTGATGGCGTGCTCATCTCGACCAATGGCGAGATAGCGTGGGTCATTTCCACGAATTCATTACTTTAATTTATTACGATTACCATTATTCAACATGGGAACGATATCACAAAAATCCCCTCTATTCAATCATGTGGTTGGAATAATTTAATTATTGTTATCGGAGAAGCTAACTGGAGTTCACTCTGAGTTTTTCTTATGTTGGTTCATCTGCGGCCTACGATAAATTTTCTCATTGGTCAACACCGCTTTGGTTAGTTTTAAATCTCTCCCTGTTAAACGTGGCCACACCAAATGCCTCGGGCGTGGGCGAAACCCGTACGTCATATTCTCGGTATTGGCGATGCATCTTGCTCGACCTTGGTCCGAGATATATACTCTTTCACTTCCTTGTAGTAATTATTCTGTTGTTGTGAGCTCTAGATTTTAATCCTCTTATCTTTTGACCAGGAAACCTTCTTCCCCTTAATGACAAGCTTACCGTGGCGCCGGACTGTCGCGATCATGTTGAAATTCTCCCGTCCACACAAAACTGACACTGTATTTATTTAATATTCCAATATATCTGTATTTCTCATATCAAAATCAAATCATGAAACTAGGGGATATCTCATCAGGGTACAATACTTCATAACAGTCTATCCATCGTTTCTTCCCTCTTCCAAATTTCTTTTATATTCGCTTCTACCTTGCCTTTCCATCTTATTTCTGGTCTTCCTCTCTTCCTTGACTTTTAGTTCCCAGATTTCTAACTCTTTTCCCTACGTAGTCCCCCCTGCTCTTTTCTGCACATGCCCATACCATCTTAGACTACTTTCTTGAAGCTTCTTTCCTATCGGTTCCACTTTTGCTGATCATCTGATGTAATCATCGCTTATTCCGTCCTTCCTTGTAAGTCCACCTTAACATTCTCATTCCTGCCGCGTCCATCTTTCTCTCTTGGGCTTTAGTGATCGGAAAAGTCTCTGCATATGAAGCATCGCAGGTCTCACCATAGATTTGTAGAGCTTTCCTGTCATCCTACATCTAACCTTCTTATCACACTGCACTCCACTCACTTTCTTCCAGTTCATCCATCCATTATTTACCCCGTGCTTTTTTCAGCCTCCAGACTTCCTTCACTTTGTACGTACGAACACAGATATTTAAACTTCCTGACCAATAGTAGTTCCTATTCCTGCAGGTTAATATACAGGATTTATCAGAACTATGAGGGGAGCATATTGAACATCTACTGTAATGAAAGCATTGGAGGTATTGGGAATACAAAATCGTGGGGCGGAAGTGTTGCATCTTCGAGCATGTTATATAATAAAAAACGTTACTGCGACGAGACGAGAGGAGAAACGATCTGGTGCATATCTTGAATGGCAAGTGTGTCTTAATTGCAGTGTGTTATTGTACAGTGTGTGCAGTTACGTCTATTTAATAAACGAACTGTGGATATTTCCTGTAAGAGTCGAGGTCGAATGAGGAAACTTGTGCATTCGCGCATCTCTGTCTTCATCATAAATCCCACTTCCTCTCCCTCCGTCGTCAATTTCAATCGCGCGCCCAGAAGTAACAAAGTAACCTCACTTTCTTGAACAGAAAAATTTTCTCCGCCAATCCGATTGCACCATCGTTTTTAACATAACACGAAGAGTACCCCCCTGATTTCTTTTTGTTATGATACACCCAGTAGAGATCTTGTGCTTCCTCCGTACACGTATATTCTGTTTTCACCCTGCCGATCCTCATTTCTCTTTCTTCCAGAGCTTTCCTCCACACTTTAAAATTCTCTTGTAGTTTCTCTCGTGTCGGTTCGCAGAGTACAACGTCGTCGGCACACATCATGCTCAATGGCGCCGCCTTCTTTACATCTAACACATCCATTACCAGGTCAACGTGGTACGGGCTAAGAGCAGACCCCCTGAGGTAGCCATACTCTTCGTTGTACCTATACTGCTTCTGCAACGATCATTTATCGGAAGGTAAAAAATGCCTGGTTGTAAATATAGTAAGTAGTTTAGTGTATCCATCAGATTTGGCTTGAATGGCAGGATGTGCTCAAATTCTGCATTCTAATATCATTCCCTTCGCGATGTACAGACCTACTGTAGTTCCGATGACGTCACGCAAAGAGGCGAACAGTTTCCTCCGTCCAACCAGCGTAATGCAATCACATGATATGTCTAAGCCTCGTAATTGAGGAATATTCTTAAGAAATCTTCCCAAATGTTGTATTAATATAGCAGGAGAGATCATTCGTGTGATATCTCGTTAAGTTAGCTCTTGTCATTTAAGGAGATGTAGGCTTAAAATACACTGACTGACAGTGACAATGTAACACCAAGGAGGAGTGGTTCGAAAGGGATGAAAGTTGGGGAAAAAACAGAGACGGCACGGACGAATAATTGATGTTTATTTCAAACCGATATGCAGGTTACACAATGCGCACGGCATCGACTCAGTAGGATGTAGGACCACCGCGAGCGGCGATGCACGCAGAAACACGTCGAGGTACAGAGTCAATAAGAGTGCGGATGGTGTCCTGAGGGATGGTTCTCCATTCTCTGTCAACCATTTGCCACAGTTGGTCGTCCGTACGAGGCTGGGGCAGAGTCTGCAAACGGCGTCCAATGAGATCCCACACGTGTTCGATTGGTGAGAGATCCGGAGAGTACGCTGGCCACGGAAGCATCTGTACACCTCGTAGAGCCTGTTGGGAGATGCGAGCAGTGTGTGGGCGGGAATTATCCTGCTGAAACAGAGCATTGGGCAGCCCCTGAAGGTACGGGAGTGCCACCGGCCGCAGCACATGCTGCACGTAGCGGTGGGCATTTAACGTGCCTTGAATACGCACTAGAGGTGACGTGGAATCATACGCAATAGCGCCCCAAACCATGATGCCGCGTTGTCTAGCGGTAGGGCGCTCCACAGTTACTGCCGGATTTGACCTTTCTCCACGCCAACGCCACCCTCGTCTGCGGTGACTATCACTGACAGAACAGAAGCGTGACTCATCGGAGAACACGACGTTCCGCCATTCCCTCATCCAAGTCGCTCTAGCCCGGCACCATGCCAGGCGTGCACGTCTATGCTGTGGAGTCAATGGTAGTCTTCTGAGCGGGCGCCGGGAGTGCAGGCCTCCTTCAACCAATCGACGGGAAATTGTTCTGGTCGATATTGGAACAGCCAGGGTGTCTTGCACATGCTGAAGAATGGCGGTTGACGTGGCGTGCGGGGCTGCCACCGCTTGGCGGCGGATGCGCCAATCCTCGCGTGCTGACGTCACTCGGGCTGCGCCTGGACCCCTCGCACGTGCCACATGTCCCTGCGCCAACCATCTTCGCCACAGGCGCTGCACCGTGGATACATCCCTATGGGTATCGGCTGCGATTTGACGAAGCGACCAACCTGCCCTTCTCAGCCCGATCACCATACCCCTCGTAAAGTCGTCTGTCTGCTGGAAATGCCTCCGTTGACGGCGGTCTGGCATTCTTAGCTATACACGTGTCCTGTGGCACACGACAACACGTTCTACAATGACTGTCGGCTGAGAAATCACGGTACGAAGTGGGCCATTCGCCAACGCCGTGTCCCATTTATAGTTCGCTACGTGCGCAGCACAGCGGCGCATTTCACATCATGAGCATACCTCAGTGACGTCAGTCTACCCTGCAATTGGCATAAAGTTCTCACCACTCCTTCTTGGTGTTGCATTTGCTCTGTCAGTCAGTGTATGATGAGGTGGGTCAAAGTGATATGATTGTTTTACTCGTCAATGTATCCAGCAAATCATAACTACTTTGCTTCAATAGAAATATGGAGACAACGAACGTACATAAAACCAAAGGTAATGATAAAGCTTTAC
This sequence comes from Anabrus simplex, assembly GCF_040414725.1. Classification (NCBI taxonomy): domain Eukaryota; kingdom Metazoa; phylum Arthropoda; class Insecta; order Orthoptera; family Tettigoniidae; genus Anabrus; species Anabrus simplex. The sequence goes on along the minus strand of NC_090268.1, from coordinate 443,581,233 downwards.
CTCCTTACCTATAGATGCCCATCAATACAGCAGCATTCGTGGGTTCTTTTCTTGGAATTTCTGGCACTATCCTTTAAAGACTTCTTTGAGGCTGTTTAATCCACAGAAATATCTGTATGAATTTTTTGTAGTTGGTTAGGAGTAGCCCACCTGTTATCAAAATGTTAATGCAGTGACCGTCAAGTTATTTCCCACATTCACAGAAATTGCCAGGAAATAATGTTGCATTGCTTCCAGTACCTAAATATAGTCTACTGGCAAGAATTGAATTTTAAAATATATCTATAACAATGCTAAAATAATGTAAGGGAAAGTTAGCTGATGGTGAGTTCTACTTTTGGTAAAATGAGTGAAACTTACTCCTACATTCTTCGTATTCAATCATGGAATCATTCATTCGATTCAATTCATTCATGAACTTATTCATTAAATTCCATTCATCCATTCATTGGTGAAACTCTTTCCCTAGTCGGTGGCTATCCGTGACTGGTGAGAAAAGTGTTATTCTTTCATTCATGCACGAAAATAATTCAATCATGAAATCATTCACTCACCAATTCATATAGGCACTCGATAATTCTTTCAGTCATTCAATTCATTCAAAATGTATGTTGTAATCTTAGGATAACTCTATAAAGACTGAAGAGACAAAAGTAAGGGAGACTATACAAGGTGTATACCTAATTCTTCTCCTGTTTCGCTAAGAGATGGCGCCAGCGAACAGTGCGCAGCGTATGCACTTAACCCATACGCCCCAGGGGCTCTGAACTTTGGAGCGTGGGTTGGCGACCACGGGGCCCTCAGCTGAGTGCTGGCATTGCTTCCACTTACTTGTACCAGGCTCCTCACCTTCATCTATCCTATCCGACCTCTCTTGGTCAACTCTTGTTCTTTTCCGACCCCGACGCTATTAGGTTTGCGAGGGCTAGGGAGTCTTTCATTTTCACGCCCTTCGTGGCCCTTCTCTTATTTTGGTCGATATCTTCATTTTTCGAAGTATCGGACCCCTTCCATTTTTCCCCTCTGATTAGTGTTATATAGAGGATGGTTGCCTAGTACATAAAATTAAAGATTTGCCCTTCACACACCTCAGTTATCCCAAACGCTATAATGTATCACATTCACACGTGCTACTCGTAACTTTCGCTTAGACCGTATCAGTCGATCAGCTGATGGGCTTGGCGCTCATTCCACAGTACATCACGCGGAGGCAGTGTAATATCATCGAACTTGAAGAGGGATACGGAGAGTATGATACTTAATTAGCCGATCCTCTACCAGAAAGTGCAGAGAGCCTTCCACCCCGTTCCTTTTCCACCCCAACCCCTGACACTGCAGCAATCTACGTCTCTTTCTGTCAGATATCGTCTGATGTTATCTTCCGAGGTGACTTGTGGTCGATCGCGGGGCGGTTTGGCTTGCCATACTCTGCGTATAAGTTCTCTCCATTGTTTCCACTTTGTCGCTATCACTGAAATGTCAGTACAATACATTTCAGCCTAACTGTCTGATATAGAATGAATGTTGGGCACACGGAAGAATCTTTCACGAACTTTTTATCAGCTGGAAGGAAAGAAGAAGATAAAGTAACTCAAATTTGATACGTAGATTCTACATCGTCCTGTGTTGTATCAAAGGTAATTCCATTCCGAAAGTTCACTCCAAGATATCTGGGGGAATCATCTGGCGGTACCCCTTGTATATCCCCAACGAAGACACAAATTAGGCCATCAGTAAACTGACTTTTAGGTATGTTGATGAACACAAATTTAGACATATTCATGTTCAAGTCTATTCCTCTGAATCTTCTCATTGTTACGGCCTGGCGGTGATGGGAGGTATAATAACAACCACGGTATCCCCTGCCTGTCGTAAGAGGCAACTAAAAGGACCCCCAAGGGCTCTGAACTTTGGAGCAACGGTTGGCGACCACAGAGCCATCAGCTGAGTCCCGGCATTCTTTCCACGGACTTGTGCCAGGCTCCTCACTTTCATCTATTCTATCCGACCTCCCAGTCAACTATTGTAATTTACCGAGCCCGACGGTATTAGGGAGTACTTCATTTTCACACCCTTCTTGATCCTTGTCTTTCTTTGGCTGATGTCTTCATTTCTCAAAATGTCGGATCCCTTCCATTTTTCTCTCTCTGATTAGTGGTTTATAGAGGACGGTTGCCTAAATGTACTTCCTCTTAAAACAATAATCAGCACCACCATTCACTGTTAATTCAGTTATATCTAACGCGGAAGCTTTGTCTTTGCCGGCAATAATAGCGTCATCAGCAAACACTGCACGGTACTGTAAGAGGCTCTCCATCTATTGTTTCCCCTGAAAGTTTATTCAGGAAATGGTCCGTTGAGATATTATAAAGCGTAAGGTATAATGGTGAACCTTCCAAAACACCTCTTCTTAGTTTTGTGCTCTTATTTCTCGATTAGTTGGCCTCAATTTTGTTGTATACCGCTCTTGAATAGAGAGGATTTGCTCGAAAAGGTTATATGAAGTGGTATAACTTTCTAAGGCTCATCACAAATGGTCGTGGCCAATGTTATCTAATGCCTTTAGAAGGAGGACTATGGTCACATCAGTTTTCTCGTTCATTGCTTTGGCCAGAACCGAATGTTAAATTGAAGTGATAGTTGTGGTGCCAGATGGGGCAGTGAAATTCCTCTGATTACAGTTAAAAGTCACTTCTCTCAATATGCTCTCTAGGGATCCCTCTATAACCCTATGTACAACTGAACAGATGGAAATCGGGCCACCAATTTGACGAAATGACAAATTTGACGTGTAAATGAAGACAGTTCTTTGTTTTTTGAACGCATGCAGTGCCATGACTCGTTGTCAACATCCTCGCTTCTTTTATGGCAATAATGCCACACAGAGAATTATCTTTCGCAACCCTGAGCGGCACATGATCTGATCCTGGTGATCTGTAGCTTTCACCGTGAAAATTACCTCCTCCTTTGGACTGCTTAGTTGATATGTGTCATGTAAAGTGACGGACACAAACAGTGAACACTAGCCTGCAAAATAAAACTTTTTTGTGCGGTAAAAACGAAACTAGGTGGGTTTTATGAATTTCTTAACGCAGAATTCGAGAAAAAATTAGTTTTGGCGAATCACGTCTGATTTGGTGGCAATTTTACAAAATATTATTTTGTTCTTACGTAAAATTGTTGATACTTAGTATTGATAAAATTTGATGTGTTAATGTACATTTCAGCTTGCAAAACGTAATCATATTTTTCATGTTTTGAATACACATAAATGCTGCTTTGTAAGCAAGTAGATAGTATGTATCATATTTTTACTGTATACTGAAATTCGTGAAATTGAAGCATAAAGCGCCTATTTAGTTTCGACTGTACAGTTGCTTTTAAATTAATGTAACCGTACCTTGAATAAAAATTACATGGTTAAACATACATAATTTAGTTTTGTTACTTACATTATGTGCAGGTTAGATTCACACCTCCGTCTTTTCCCGTTTTCCGTGGAATTTCCGGGTTTTTAAAGTTCTTGAATGATCTCTAGAAGGGTCGTCTCGTGCAATCGACCAACAGTAATCGGCCATCATATTCACATCCCAACGTCCCTGATAGCGCCGTTCTGCATCTTTGAGATCCTGGTGAAACCTTTCACCTTGTTCTTCACTGACAGCTCCTAAATTTAGAGGGAAATAATCCATATGCGAAGCTAATAAATGAAGTTTAAGGCTCATATTACAACCGAGTTCCTTAAACTTTACCAACATTTTCCTTACAGTTTCTTTGTATTGAGGGTCCTTAATGTCACCAAGGAATTTAGTCACTACATCTTTGAATGCGTTCCATGCCTCTTTCTCAATTTTGGTCATCGTGTCTGTGAAAATTTTGTCCTTCATTTGTTTACGAATCTGTGGTCCATCAAATACGCCTTCTTTGTTTTTTGCATCTAATAATGGGGGAAATTTAGTGGATAAATATTGGAAGCATAGGCTACTTTTATCTAATGCCTCAACATACAGTTTCATCAATCCAAATTTGATGTGCAAGGAGGAAGTAGAATTTTTTCACGGTCAATAAGACATTTTTGGATTCTGGTTGTAGTTCTTTCCTTTCTGTCCAAATCACGGTATCCCAATGTTTATCCAGTGCCCTGCTATCCCATTCGCATAGGAAACAGGGAAATTTTGTATAGCCTTTTTGTTGTCCCAGCAACAATCCAATGATCTTCAAATCACCACAAATATGCCACCCATGCTCATGATATTTAATTTTTTCGAGCACCAACTTTAAGGTCTGGTATGTTTCAGACATTTTTGTGGAGTGTGCAAGTGGATGGACGCCAGAACATTTGTATTATGAAACAAAATAGCCTTTAAACTTATTTTGGAAGAGTCAATAAAAACACGCCAGTTACTGGGATCATACTCTTTCTTTCCCAATCAACGTAGAAGATTTGAAACATCCGTACAAAATACAAGTTCATCTTCTTGAGTATAATACTTTCGGACTGTTATCTTTGAAAGGAAACTGCTTTATCAGTCCATCATAAACATTGCATAAGGGCTGGGGCTTTTAACACGTCGGATTATTCAAGTGGTCTAAGATGAAAGACAAACTCTCAACTGTCTTATTTTCAATCCTACATACCTCGCGGTCTATTGCGTATCTGGGGGAGTTTGTTATGAATTTACCAGGAAATCCCCAACTACAAAATGAAAATTTAGACAGCAATAAACCTATAATAAAATGCAAACAATAACAAATCAAATCACATAATTGTATTCTAAAAAAAAGTTGCGCAAGAACATCTCTCAACATCACATCTTACGAATTCATGCAGATACTAAAACACCGAATTGCGTCAAAACTGGACGTAATAGGACAAAAATAGCATCATTTTCGGAATCAGGGCAGCGATTTCCATAAAAATTACATATTTTCTATTTTACCGCAAAATCATGTTGGCTAGTGTAATCATTTCGTATGCAATCGTTGTTGGTTGAATAGAGGGAATGGAAATTGAATTCAACATCATGAATGGGAAAGTGCATTGTTTTCCATTATCTTCTACTATTCTGCGGACTTCTTTCCTTCTATGATTAAAGCTGTATTAGATGACAGGTATACTTTTCTTGTCTTTTTTGGCCCTAGCACCTTTAGATTGTCTTCCTGGATATGTTGATTTTGCATTATTTCTCTGAACTGTAAGTTGTTCTTATTTTTCCTAAAGGCATATAACTTTCTGGCAGGGGTTTTAGGTCCAAAGAAAGTATCAATTAAGGAAGTTGACTTCTAAAAGGCTCATAGACCTATAGGCCTATCTTACGCAGAATATATATTTTTCGCCTTTTTCACCAGTTAAAAAGGGCGAAATATTCAGCGTGATATGTTGAAAACTGATGTTGTTACAGCTGTTTAAATTTATGCAGGCGTGGTCACAGCTTCCCACAGCGTGTTAGGTACATTGGACTTAACAGACAGAACATTAACCAGAAAGAAGCCTTATCGTACTGCAGTGGTATTGTGCCCCAGAAACCCTTCTCCATGGATGTGGACCAGACTGGGATAAGATTTATCGCCATTCTCTTTTTGACAAGCTAGTATCTGGAAATAAAGTCCCATTCACAATAATGCAGAATATGACTATAAACAAAATGAGAGGGGGTCCTGTTTAGTGTTCTCACACCTTCACTGTAAATTTTCGCATTTGTAAATGTCCTTAGAGACGAGAAAATTTCACCATTGGAAAGACGGCTCTCCTGGACATCAACCAAAAGAAAGTGAAGCCTATAGGACGCCTTTACAAATTTTTGTCTGGAGACGATCTTGCTGTTATTGAGGGGATGATATACAAGACGGAAAAGTAAAATGAAGTATGGCTTTTCGATATTATTCTCTGACAATATTAATAAACCAAGACTGAATAGAAAATTCTACTCTCTGAAAATACTGATCTATTGTAGCCACTTAAATTTTCCACGAATTCATTCTTTGGTTTCAATATTGGATTACATTTAATTTGCAGCTCTGTACTAAAGTCTTGTTTATTGAATTTTACCACCGAAAATGCTGTCTGTGTAAAAACAAAGAATATAATATTGATTTAAAAGTTTTTATTTGTTTAATTCGTGAAACATTTACGTCGTATTTTGCAAGAATTACTCATATGTGAATTAAATACCGTAAATAATAACAAGCACTACAGTATAGAAAAGAAATAAATACCGAAGAAAAACAAAGACAAATAGTTAACTTACTTTTCTCCAAAGTGCGTTTTCACCTATATGCCCTGTTTACGTCAACCGCCTCAATTGCTTTCGGAAGATATTCGGAGAAGTCATCCGCCAAATACGAAACGGTGGTGTTATTAATTATTATCCTGGAATGGCTTTTCCCATTTCTGCACATCATTCTGGAACGAGCGTAAGTCCGTGTCATTTGACATCCAGAGAACAGGTGGTACACAGTTCGAGACGTCGCCTGAGGAACAAGTGTTATTGATGGGATTTTTATCATTCACTTGTCAATTAACAATAATTTGCCTGGATATCCGGACGCTCTTTTCCGATCTGGACACCCACACTACTGGCACCTCGAGAATAACGTCCACAGTTTTTGCATTGATTTTGATAACTTGGTCACCTTGTGTACGATTCTGCAAACCATCAGGTGTGACCTTTACATTTGAATTCTCATCCATAATTTTGCCTTCATTAGGTGTCGGAGTATTTGTTTCATTCCTGAGTGATGACCTCAAAATAACAAGGCTGAATGGTCAGTGTAGATATATATTATTCCATGAATACATTAGGAGTTGGGGCGCAAATAATAATACCGATATAAATATTAAAGGACGTATATATGTATATACCAGAATGATTACTAAAAGTGCGGAATTGGATATTTAGAAACCAGAGCGAGCAACTAAAACTATACTATCATGGGAGATAATTTCGATTTTTATTTTGATGTTTAAGATGGTACATATGAGTCTCTTTGGAGTTAGACTTAGAAGTCGTGGGTGCCTGATTGTATTTTTTTCTAATGTGATTGTGTGTGAATGTGCCTACACTCGACTAGTGGTAAAGACCATCAAGAACACTTGTAATCTCTGTAATCCTGGCGAAAATCGGCTACAATGTAAACAAACAAATTCGACCACATATATATCGGCATTGTCACAGAACAATCAAGAACTGAAACCAATCCACATCTAATATAAGACTTACTTAAACAGAACTTCAAAAACACACACATTATCTATATAAATAAAATTGTTTCTGTTTGTCTGTTTGTCTGTCTGTTTGTCTGTTCCACCATCACGTCGAAACGGCTGGATAGATCTCAACCAAACTTCATATTTAGAGTATACTGACCCCGGGGAAGGTTTCGATATGCATATCATTTCAAAATCTTTGAAAAGACGGGGGTTTTATAGGAAAAACGGTTTTCCTCCATTTTCTCTTATACTATTATAGGCAAAATATCGAATTTGTCGTATAAGGACGAGACAAAGCTCAATTTAATCCTCTTGACGCAAAGAACAAAACTCGGTAAGCCCTACGGGCCCGAAAACCATGTTTTAAGGCCCTAAAACCAACCGTTACGGAGATATTGGCACCACACTACCCCTGCTCTAGGAATCGGATAAAGAAATGAACTGCCGTAACCATGGCAACGTCAGCTCCAGGATTCTAGAGCAGTGAGATTATGCATGTACGTTTGGGCATAGCTGTCAACCAAAATAGGTACAAATAAGACTTAATATCTGGGAAAAAAATATACTGTTGTGTAAGGCACTCATAGGACTCCTTTGGGCGGGGATGGAAAGGGGGTAAAGAACGAGTGTAAAAATCTATATAAATAAAATTGTTTCTGTTTGTCTGTCTGTTTGTCTGTTCCACCATCACGTCGAAACGGCTGGATAGATCTCAACCAAACTTCATATTTAGGGTATACTCATCCCGGAGAAGGTTTTGATATGCATATCATTTTAAAATCCTTGAATAGACAGGGGGTTTATAGGAAAACCAGAATGGTTTTTCCACCATCACGTCGAAACGGCTGGATAGATCTCAACCAAACTTCATATTTAGAGGATACTCATCGCGGGGAAGTTTTCCATATGCATATCATTTTAAAATATTTGAATATATGGGGGGTTTATAGGAAAATCAGAATGGTTTTTCCACCATCACGTCGAAACGGCTAGATGGATCTCAACCAAACATTGTATTTAGAGTATACTAATCCCGGGGAAGGTTTAGATATGCATATCATTTTAAAATCCTTGAATAGACGGGGGGTTTATAGGAAAACCAGAGTGGTTTTCCCACCATCACGTCGAAACGGCTGGATAGATCTCAGCCAAACTTCATATTTAGAGTATACTCATCCCAGGAAAGGTTCCGATATGCATATAATTTTAAAATCTTTGAATAGACGGGGTGTTTATAGGAAAACCACAGTGGTTTTCCTCTATTTTCTCTTATACTATTGATTTTCTGCAAACTTCGTTTACCGTACGTGAAACGTCTCTTCATTATAAACAACTTTCGTTATGTTCATAATTTACCTTACTCTTCACATGACGGAGAAATTTACAATTTTCTGCTGGTATCATGCTCTGCATTTAGTGACCGACAGACCGACAACGAATCTACAGGTTACCATGGCAACGTCTCTGACTGCATGCCAGTAGGGAAGTAACGTATTGCCATTTTCCTCATCATGCTTTTAAATTCGTGGTTGTTCCTTGGGTAGATGGCAAGAGAGGCATCAATCGGCTCATCTGCGGGATATTGGCGGAATATCGTTGGAGGTTATAACCGCCCTCGAATAGATTAAGTAATAACACCATTAGTCATCTTCATATTTGTTTACCTAAGAATCACTGAACCTAAATTTCTCCTCTGTTAGCGCTTTATTATATCCATAACTCACGGCATTTATTTATTTGTCGTTATCCGGCTGTCCTCAGTTATAATCCATTTTCTATTAGTTTCAACATTCTTAACTGTATTATTTTCTTCCTTAATTACGCCGTATGTACGTGAATGCTAGAAACTACTGGATGCATTTCCACCAAGATTCGTATTTAGAATACACCTGTCTTTGATAGGTTTCAGGGCAAATATTGTTTCTAAATCCCTGAACTAACTGGGGGTTTATACGAAACCGAAACAGTGATTTTGCACTTCCAAAAAATATACACAACAAAAGTTTATGGAAGTCTACCTACCTTGGTAGAAATTAATGTCTAAACCTTTTTTTCTCATGTGCATCATTTCGATACGAGGATCAATAAGGGAGATATCATTAAAGGACCGTTTTTCTGTACAAGTCCCATCGGACTTAACTCACGAGCGGGTGCGTGTAAAGCGTATTCCTTACAACTTGAAAACTACTGAAGACATTCGAAACAAAATTTATATTTAGCATCCACCTGTCCAAAGGTAGGTTTTAAACGTAAATAACATTTCATGTTCCGGAATGGACTGGCGGTTTATAAGGAACCGAAATGGTGATTTTACTCTTCCACAATATATACAGAACAAGACCAACCTGACTGGAAATCGACCAAACCTGATGGAATTCCACCTCTAAACCTTTTTTTTCATGTGCATTTTTTCGTCAGGAGGATTAATAAGGGAGATATCATGAATGGTCACTTTTGCAGGTTAAGTCCAGCGGACATAGCCCAAAAGGTGTTTTACATGGAGCAGATTCCTTATCTATATAAATCAAATCGTAACGACTGTGTACCTCTACACTGACTATTTTGGCGAAATTTTCGTACAGCTTTCCGTTTAAGGGGTAATAATAACAATCTCCATAATTTTTGATTTCCTGAAAGTCCTAATTTTTACCCGCCTCGCCCAAAATCCACATTGTGGCATAATCTGCCAGAAGAATAAGAAGATAATTGAAATTTGACAAAATTATACGTTTTAGCCTGTAACGAATGAAAAATCCTATATCATTAAATTTTTCATTTTTTATCCCCGAAGAATATCGAAATATGCAGGCAATTTTAATGATGGTGCAGACCTTCGGAAATTCCTATCACGTAACGGATTGCACAATCTCCGTTCAATTTGGAATGATCTACAACCTTGGTCTTATGACTTTATGCCGTATCTGTATCCCTTTTACGTTTGATTTTTCTCTATTAATCGATGTTAAGTCAATTTGGAATTTTCACATGCATTATTCATACTTTCAATTACTTATATGAAATACAGAATCATCAAACTCTTCACGAAAATTGGCCCACTCAGTAGCCATATGTGAGCCAAATGCTACGTATGTAGCTGTCACATTATTATCCGAAAAGTAATGTAATGTGAGATGATCTTACAAAACCTTTACCCTGTTCCACGTTTCTAAATCTGACCCAAGAATAGATGACATATCATTGGACCAGCCATTTAGGCCACTAAATCCGGCGTGTCTTATGGTATAATCCTTTGTCGATATGACGTACGTTTAGTAGCAGTTAATCTGTAAATGAAGGTCTTCAATATTGTAAACACGCATATACTTTCGTATGTCGATCTATATATATTCACTGATGTCGATTTAGCGATCGAGAAAGGGTCGGTCTGCTATTGTAATCAGTACTTCCCACACCGACTTTGAGTGGCAGTAGGAAAGGGTTCCTTCTCCAACTCCTGTGTAACTGTCATTAGTAAGGAAGGCCTACAATTGTAATGAATAGTTCCCTTCTCGATTTGACTTGCAGAAGGTAAGTGAGCATGCAGTTTTGTTTAAAACTCCCCTACCCGATTGTGTTTGGCAGTAGGCAAGGGTGCCCGCCATTATAAAGAAATGTACTCATCTAAAATGTGACTGGCATTAGGCATAGTGGCCTGCTATTTTGATGGAAACTCACCAACTTGGTGTGACTGGCAGTACGCTGGCTGGCAGTAGGAAAAGGGGCCTGTCATTATAATGATAACTGCACAACTCAATTTCGAGTGATAGTAGGGTAATTGCCTGCCATTATAATAAAAACTGTAATCTGTCTGGAGGTAGGAAAGGGGGGCTGCCATTTTAACGAAAACTCCCCAAATCGATTCTGTCCGCATAGTAGGCAATGGGGCCTGCAATTATAATGTAAACTTCCCAACCTGATTGTGAATGCCAGTAGGCAAGTGAGCCTGCCGTTATATCACAAATCCGTAACAAACACTTTACATTGGAAACGTACGGGGACCTCCCCATGCTCTTTCTCGGATAACGCTAAGAGACATGCAATTTTAAAACTATCTTATTTACTGCATGTACACTATTTACTTCGATATTCGAATACAATGTAGGATACCGTACCATGGCAACGTCAGCTCCAGGATTCTACAGCAGCGAAATTATCTATATAAATAAAATTGTAGGGGGTCCGCTGTCTGTAATTTCTTTTGTTTTGCCAATTTTTCAGATATTTATCCGTTTTAGGTCAACTCAAGACCGAATCGGTGGTTTTTACGTTTCGTGTCTGTTTGTTTGTTTGTCTGTTTGTCTGTTTGTCTGTTTGTCTGTTTGTCTGTCTGTTTGTCTGTTCAACCAAACTTCATATTTACAGTATACTTATCCCGGGGAAGGTTTCGATATGCATATCATTTTAAAATCTTTCAATACACGGGGTGTTTATACGAAAGCCATCACGTCGAAACGGCTAAATTGATCTCAACCAAACTTCATATTTAGAGTATGCTCATCCCGGGGAAGGTTTCTATGTGCATATCATTTTAAAATATTACAATAGATGGGGGGTTTATAGGACCTTTTTCTCTTATACTATTGATTTTCTGTAAACTTCGTTTACCGTACGTGAAACGTCTCTTCATTATAAACAACTTTCGTTATGTTCATAATTTACCTTACTCTTCACATGACGGAGAAATTTACAATTTTCTGCTGGTACCATGCTCTGCATTGAGTGACCGACAGACCGACAACGTCCCCCTGTGGGTGGGGGCGGTAGAATAACAAGAGAGGTGTCAATCGGCCATTCTGCGGGATAATGGCGGAATATCGTTGGAGGTTAGGCCTATAACCGTTCTCGAACAGCTTCAGTAATAACACCATTAGTCATCTTATATGTTTACCTAAGAATCCCTGCGCCTAATTTGCTCCTCTGTTACGGCTTTCTTATATCCATAACTCACACCAGCATAATTTATTGAGGGGCATAAGTAAGAGCAATACATTCACTTGGTATTTACATATTTGTCGTCATCCGGCTCTCCTCAGTTATTATAATCTATTTTCCATTAATGTCAGATTTCTTAACTATTATTTTCTTCCTTAATTACTCCGTATGTATGTTGATTGATTGATTGATTGATTGATTGATTGATTGATTGATTGATTGATTGATTGATTGATTGATTGATCGATTGATTGATTGATTGAATCCCAGCAGAAAGGCGTAATTGTTCAATACAATCCTCCACATTCGGTTGGCCTCAGGAACGGCATACGATCTTAAAATTGGGCCAACTCCCGAGATCTCTCAAACGTAAGAACACAAGTCGGATGAGAGAAGAGAGTGGTGATGGTGCTGATTTTTGTTTCAAGAGGAACTACAACGGGGCAACCATCCTATATTAACAGTAATCAGTGACAAAAATGGAGGAATCCGACTCTTCCGAAATTAAGTTATCCGCGAAGGGCGTGGAAATGAGGCCTCGAATGTTCTTATGCCGTCGGAGTCTGCAAAGAACAAGAATAGACCACGGAAGTTCGGATAATATAGCTAAAGTGAGGAGCGTGGCATAAGTAAGTGCACCTAAAAGGGTCCGTGGTCGCGAGCCCACCCTGCCAAGTTAAGGACCCCTGGGGCGATTTCAGTCACCTGTTACGACAGGCAGGGAATAACCCGGATGTATTCCTCCCCCCCCCCCTCCCACCTTCACCCCGCAACAGGCGGTTCACAGAAACGAACTACGATGCACACGCTACGCAAAATACAGTAGGTCACTATATACACCAACAGCAATATAAGGAAAGAAATTACGTACAGATGTTACATGGAAATCTTTCCTTTATAAGAGAGACAGCTATAAACAAAGAAATAAGATACACGTGCGGTTGTGTGCTACACAGTCACGGTGCTCCTGTGGGGAAAACCAACATCTACTGTCGTTCTCTATATGCGATTTTCTATTTTACGCAATAAAAATATCACACGAGAACACTTTAACGTATTCTAAAAGCAACTTTATTATCGCTACGAACTTATCCTGTCAGATAGAAGAAAACATTCAGTGCCTCTCTCGGAATACAAAAAAGAAAACAATCGCTCTCTAAAACAATCTACATAGAATTTATACATGTTTTACATCAGAGATCTAATGGTGCTGTTCCTTGACGCCATATTGGAAATCTGTGTGCCGTACGTCCGCACGTTATACGTCCATGGACACGAAACATAAATATAATAACATAATAATTTCGGCTCATCATAAACCTTCAAAATACCAGTATTGAAGGTTTTATCCTAATTAGGATACCTGTCCTACGACACTACTGCGCAACCAATCTGGGCCACCCGTGAGTCACAGGCAACAGCTACTTCGGTCAGCTTCAGCAGTCTATATCATCCATGTCGATAAGCGTAACCGAAATCAATATTGCTCTGAGCAAAAGGAACTTGACTGCTTAATGGTATTCACACTGGTGGCGCTTAGTTCTTCTCTGTATTACATTGTTACTTTCTAACTGAGATTGTTAACATATCTATGTGAGTGTTCATGTCAGTTATTGCGTTTAAAAATATCTGAAATATTGTTTCCTGTTTCAGAAGTGTTGCGACGGTACGTTAATTTATTTCCACTTTAGAAATTTTCGGATACTCTAATTTCATTGGGAACCACTGCATCTGAAATTCTTTTCTGGGCGGGGTTTGTGGTTGTTATTTGGAAGCATTTTGCGGCCTTTCCCTTTCTTTTGCCGATATCTTCATTCTTCGAAGTATCGGATCTCTTTCAATTTCGTTCTGATTAGTGATAAGGCAGGATTGTTGAGGAGTTGTCCCTCCTTTTGAAACAATCACCAATACGGCCATTTCAATTCTGTTGCTGATTGCGATTTTTAACCCCTTTGTGGACTTTATCTTCCTTTTCCGATATCTTCATTCTTCGAAGTATCGCATCTCTTCATATTTCGTTCTGATTAGTGTTAACAGAAGATTGTTGCGCATTTGTACTACCTCTCGAAACAATAATCACAACTACCTCTATTTTGTTGACTATTACCCCTTAGTACTTCCTGCCTTCCCAGTTTCTGCTCTGGGAGGGGTTTCTGTTTTTGATATTTTCGAGCTCATTGCGGCCCTTCCCTTTATTTTGCCGATAACTTCATTCTTCGAAGTATCGGATCTCTTTCAGTTTTCTTCTGATTAGTGTTAATAGAGGATAGTTGCCCCGTTGTACGTCCTGTTAAAACAATAATCACCAACACCACCGTCACCAACAGAAAATAATCACCACCACATGCACTTTGCTGCCCATTACAGAGTTACTGATTGGGTTTCGACACTTTTGTGACTGTTCCTTTGACCATGCCTGCTAGGAAGCGAATTAACATTGGACGGTCCATATCAAAAGCTAAAAAAGTTAAGATATTGAGGGCTTCCGAGACTGCTTCAGACCGCGAGGCCAGACTCAATGCAGACAGACTGAGGAAGAGCACTCACCGTGATTCGGAGAGTGCTTCTGAGCGCGAGGCCAGGCTTAGCTCACAGAGAGCACGCCAGTCCACATCTAGGGCGTCTGAGACTGCTTCAGACCGCGAAGCCAGACTCAGTGCAGACAGACTGAGGAAGAGCACTCACCGTGATTCGGAGAGTGCTTCTGAGCGCGAGGCCAGACTCAATGCAGACAGACTGAGGAAGATCACTCACCGTGATTCGGAGACTGCTTCTGAGCGCGAGGCCAGGCTTAGCTCACAGAGAACACGCCAGTCCACATCTAGGGCGTCTGAGAGTGCTTCAGACCGCGAGGCCAGACTCAGTGCAGACAGACTGAGGAAGAGCACTCACCGTGATTCGGAGAGTGCTTCTGAGCGCGAGGCCAGGCTTAGCTCACAGAGAACACGCCAATCCACATCTAGGGCGTCTGAGACTGCTTCAGACCGCGAAGCCAGACTCAATGCAGACAGACTGAGGAAGAGCACTGACCGTGATTCGGAGACTGCTTCTGAGCGCGAGGCCAGGCTTCGCTCACAGAGAGCACGCCAGTCCACATCTAGGGCTTCTGAGACTGCTTCAGACCGGGAGGCAAGACTCAGATCGCAAAGATTTAGACAGATGCGTTTAAGAGAAACAGAATCAGAGGATCAGCGGATGGCTCGAATGGAGCATGACAGAGAGCACCATTCCCTCACACGCGAAAACCTAGCTGCGGAGGAATATTCTCAGGCGTTAACACAACGACGAAGTACCTACGCATCGTTAAACGAAATGCAAAATGTCCAGCAGGAAGAGAAAAGACAACGTGCAGCAGAAAGACGTTCATCAGAGACCACTGATGAATATCTCAGACGGTTAGATGAAGATAGAGTGAGACATGCCAATGTTAGAGAATTACATTCAACGTCAATTGAATCTAGGTGTCCTAATATGATTCCATGGCATGAAAAGCAGCGAAGTGCATTTGCTTATAACCCTCTTATCGACTACCATCCAAGAGCCCATATAGGGTCTTTGAGTAAAGTGTGCCCTTTCTGTAGGGCTCTCAAATGGAAGCAAGAGCCAGAGGGAATGTGCTGCTCTTCCGGAAAAATTAAATTAAATCATCTAACTCCTCTACCGGAACTTCTTATTTCTCTGTTAAATGGGACGCATACTGACTCTCGCCATTTTCTTCAATTTGTGCGAGCCTACAACAGCGCATTCCAAATGACAAGCTTCGGAGCTACTAAAGTAGTGGAAGGAAATTTTATGCCAACATTCAAAATTCAAGGACAAGTATACCACTTAATAGGTTCACTTCTCCCTGCAAACAATGAAAATTCTAAATATCTTCAAATATATTTCATTGCAGACCACAAAGCACAGGTAGATCAAAGAACAGCAATAATACCAAATTTAAAAACCCATTTAGTTAATGATTTGCAGGGCATGTTACATGATGTGAACCCATATGTCAAGGAACTGAAGACAACTCTAGAGACAATGCCGGACGGTGACACCCACAAGATTGTGATCCACGCCGACCGAGTTCCTGCTGGTGAGCACAGAGGCTGTTATAATCAGCCGACAACAAACGAGATAGCTGTCATATTGGTTGGACACGAATGTGATAAGCGAGACATCGTGCTTCGGACAAGAGACCAGGGCCTGAGACGAATATCTGAAACCCACCGATCATACGACGCTCTTCAATATCCCCTGATGTTCCCTCGTGGAGATGATGGCTACCACTTCCTACTGTACCACGTAGACCCACGAACCGGAGAACTAAAGACCCCTCTCAAGAAAACATCTTCTCTTCAGTTTTATTCTTATCGTATAATGATAAGACAAGGCGAGGTAAACTACTTACATTGTTACCGTCAACTGTCCAATCAGTTCTGGGTAGACATGTATGCTAAAATAGAGACTGAAAGGTTAGTCTATATCAGAACACACCAAAGGGAATTAAGGGCTGAGAGCTACATTCACCTTAAAGACGCCCTGAGGAAGGACGAGGGTAACATGGCAGATTTGGGACGGTTAGTCATTTTACCGTCCACTTTCACTGGAGGACCCCGATATATGCACGAGCGATCTCAAGATGCACTCTGTTATGTGCGAAAATACTCATGTCCAGATCTTTTTATTACAGCTACAACTAATCCAAAATGGGAAGAAATTGGTAATACCGTATATAATGGTCAGTCAGCGAATGATCGTCACGACATTATTACACGTGTATTTCACATGAAATTAAAATCTCTCATGGACTTACTAACCAGAGAACAAATATTTGGGCCAACTCTTTGTTTTATGTACTCTGTTGAATGGCAAAAGCGTGGCTTGCCTCACGCCCACATATTATTATGGCTTGAGGACAAGATACGACCCGTCGATATTGATAAGGTTATTAGTGCTGAATTTCCAGATCCTGATAAAGATCCACAGCTTTTTAACATAGTTAAATGTCACATGGTCCATGGACCATGCGGATCTTTCAACGTAGGCTCACCATGTATGAAAGGTGGACGATGCTCAAAACGATACCCACGAGCATTCGTCAATGAAACTGTCACAGGGAACGATGGGTACCCATCCTACAAGCGCAGGATTCCTTCTATGGGTGGCTTCACTGCACGCCTTATGATAAATGGACAGGATATGGAAGTGGATAATAGATGGATAGTGCCATACTGTCCTGTTTTGTCTAGGGTATTCAAAACACACATCAATGTTGAATACTGTAGCAGTGTTAAGTCCATCAAATACATCTGTAAGTACATCAACAAAGGAAGCGATCAGGCAGTCTTAGGTTTGCAAGACAAAAATGATGAAGTGTGCCAGTATCAGAGCGGAAGGTACATATCCAGCTCAGAAGCAGTTTGGCGAATTCTTTCATTTCCTATCCATGAAAGGTATCCTCCAGTAATGCATTTAGATGTTCATCTACAAAATTTTCAAAGAATTGTCTTTACTGCAGAAACGGCTCATGACATAGTAGAAAATCCACGTAACACCACCTTAATGGCATTCTTTAACTTATGTCAGACAGATGATTTTGCTAAGACACTGTTGTATGAAGACGTTCCCTCTTACTATACGTATAACAAACAGCAAGGTACATTTGTAAGAAGAAAGAAAGGAGTACCTGTGGTAGCATTTTCGGGCGTTAGAAAGCAGCACGTAATTAGCCGAGTGTATGCAGTCCATCCTAATAATTCCGAGTGCTTCTATTTACGCATGCTTCTGTTCACTGTCAGGGGACCAACATCCTTCACTGACCTTCGCACCGTCAATGGCATACTTCACCCTACATATCGGAGTGCATGCAAAGCCCATGGATTACTCCTGGATGACTCTCAATGGGAAGAGACACTGAAGGAGGCGATAGTTTCACAAAGCCCAGCAAAACTTCGCCGGCTTTTTGGCATATTGTTAGTCTTTTGCAGTCTCTCTGATCCGTTGGATCTGTGGAACAAATATAAGGAGAGCCTAGCAGAAGATTTCTTACGACAACTTTCCCCCTGTAACGACGGTACTGCTCATGAAATGATCGCCCATGTGGAAGACAGATGTCTTCAAGACCTCGAAGAATACGTTCTATCGATTGGCGGTCAGCCTTTGAACATTTACGGCCTTCCTTCCCCTCAGATCTTACAAACGTTAAATGCTGACTATCTCAGGGAAACAAATTACAATAAAGAAGCGTTAAGGTCTTTTGTTCTATTAAATGAACCAAAACTTACAGATGAACAGACTGTAGTATATCGGGAAATATTAAACTGTGTTAGAAATAAGGAAAGTAGAATGTTTTTCTTAGACGCTCCGGGCGGAACTGGAAAAACATTCCTGATTAACTTACTGTTGTCTAAGATCAGACAGGATAGTAAGATTGCTGTAGCAGTAGCCTCTTCGGGGATCGCAGCCACTCTTTTACCCGGTGGCAAAACTGCTCACTCGATGTTTAAAGTTGTAACGTTCCAGACGTTACAGTGTAATTATGTTAATTTTATTATGTGTAATTAATTCAGGAATTTAACGTCATGATATTTATTTTGGTATGTAATTGTATTATAATTCATGTTTAATCATTTGCTCACTATCATTTCATTACTTTGTAACTACGACTTATAAACGAGGGCTGAATATCCTAATATTCACTTAGATTCTTGCGACAGTCGGTTAAAATTAACTTGCAGTAGATTTCAGTTATCTTGCCACATCACCGAGGAGGAAGGGAGGACAAATTTAGACATCAAGTTCTGAGAAATGCGAGCACGTGTTCACGCGTCCTAACGTAAGCTACCGTATTTCGACCAGAATTATTCGAACTGATCAACGCCTATATTTTCAAAGGAGCGTCATGTTGCCATGGATACTGATTGAAAGGACGAATAGAAGAACAGTTGATATCTTGTGTGGGACCCATCTACTCTAAAATCTAGAGTGGGGAGAGAAGTGTCATCTGATTGGACCACGTGTAGCGGCCTGTAATTAGCGCGAGAGAAGGTTATAAGAGGGCGTGTTGGAGCTCCTGGAGGGTCTCTCTACAACGTCTTATTCGCTTCTGCGAGTCTCTCTACATTATTCTACGATCTTCTACGAGGCTTCTACTTGATTTTCTACTTGATTCTGCGTCTCGATACTTAGAAATTCTGAATGAGGTGTGTATAGCCACTCTCATGAGGAAGTACGTACAGCACGGCTACAAGACCGGTTTGAACCAGTCTAAGTCAATAGATAGTTTTAATCTAGATAGAAATGAAACTTCAGAGAACATTATCAGTAAAGTTGGAAGGATTCTTAATTGAGTATCCTCTCCATATAACCCAAGGTGGTTCTTCTAACTGTGACATAGGGCTTATCTCCAATTTATGGGATAAAGCATAATAGGGAGTGTTAGTTTTGAAGTCATCTTCCAATTAGTGGTGGGTGCAATTTGTAAGGCAGGAATGGTACTGAGCTGCAGATGAAGAGATATCAAAGACGACCGGTGATGTTCCAGCTACAAGGAGGGAAGCTTTCCAAGGACCAGCAGAACAAGACGACATGGTGAGCAAGCGAGTTAAAGATATTGCAAGTTTTCGCGAAGTAGAGTCATTCAATTTTTATTAAATTCATTTTCTGTTTTAAATTCAGTTCTCGTTAAACCGTCGTCATTTATATTAAATATAATAAATAGTATTTTTCTAGTTCATTGTAATCAATCTGCCTTAATTAGCCTTTTGATTTCTAATTCTCCTACTTAATGATTAGTGTACTATCACCTCACCCCTGTGATAAGAGTCTGTCCAAGCTTGATTATAAATTTTATCTTTAAGTCCTCAACTTAAAGATTGGCGCCCTTTGCTTGCTTGGTTGCATTTCTCGTTTGATGATTGTTCTCCGAGAGGGGAAGTCACATAAATGCCGCTCCAACGTGTGGCGAGAAAATCATTAAGTACGGAGCAGTTAATAACAGTAACAATATCAGAATTCGTATTATGGGCAAAATTTGGATATCCACGTTTCATTAAGAGTGTTTGATTGTGGGAAGGGTCATGGCTGATCAGACGAAAGAGGAGAGGATGTTGCGCAGTGGACGGGCGATAAAAGGCAATAACGTATTGAGTTCAGAGGAAGAGTTGTGTAGTCTTGTAGAGGAAATTGAAGATAGAAGTGTAAGTAGTATGGAGAGTGAAGGCAAACAGAAAGAAGTCAGTATGGAGTCAGATGATAGTAAGATGGGGGGCGAAGCGGAAGTCAACACTAACAATGAAAGTAATAATAATGATCAGTTAATGGGAATGATGCAGTTAATGTTAAGTAAGATAGAGGACAGTAAAACTGAAATAAAAAATGAATTGGAACAAACTAAATCTGAGCTTAAAAGTGAATTAGAACAAACTAACACTAAAATTGAGAATATTAAATATGAACTTAAAGAACAGTTAGAGCAAACTAAAGCTGAATTAAGTAGGGAGATGAGGGAAAATAAGGAGGAAGCGAATCGAAGAATGGACGAACACAGTAGGCAGTTACGCGATCTGGTGGTAAAAAATGAACATTTTAATAAGCGATTAGAGGACCAGGAAAGTGAATATGTACGGCAAGGGAAAAAGGTAGAAGAAAAGTTTGCGGAACAGAGAAGTGAATTCCTGGAATTAATGGGGAAGGAAAACAACTCTACTAGGGAGGAAGTAATGAGGCAGGTCACTAGTATTGATAAGAGAGTTGAGACTCAAAGAGGGGAAATACGGATATTTAAAGACCACGTCCAACAAGAGATTGACACGGTAAAGCTTAGAATAGAAGATGAGACCCGGGCAAGTGAAGAAAGGTTTGCGATAGCTGAAGAGAATAAGATTGAAATTAGGACATTGAAAGAGAAGCAGGTTAATTTGGAGAGAGAAATTGATAGGAGAGACAGAGATGTAGAATGCCGGATGGAGAAAGCAGAAAATAAGTTAAAACAGGTGGCAAAGGATAAACAGGTTTTCACGGGAAGGCAATGTCTAGGAAATAGCTACATTAGGGAAATTGAACTACCTAAATTTAATGGGAAACAAACAAACCCGCTAGATTTCCTTAAGATGATAGAGAAACGGTTTGAAAAGCGTCTAGAGGAAGGGTCTATGGACTGGGAAGACGTTATGGAAAATATTGACCATGCTTTTGTAGGAGAAACTCGATCTTGGTTCATGGTATATAGGCAGACGATGACGAACCTGAAAGAATTCAGAAATAAATTTAGAGAGAAATTCTGGAATGAAGCGATACAAGCTAGGGAGAGAGAAAGGGTGGTATTTGGGAGGTACAAACAGCATGAAGGAGTTACTATGACCGAGTACTTCCTGGCACATGTCATGATTTGTCAGAACTTAGATGGTATAACCGAAGGGTCTGATGTAGTAAGATTACTTTTAAGACATTTTCCGGACAGGGTGAGAGAAGCGGCCTGTATGCAAAAAGTTGGAACTATTCAGGAGATGGAGAATCTACTAGGCAGTTTTGATGCGTTAGGTAACCTTAGAAGTAGAACGGAGAATATTCAGAACTTTAGTCATCACAACGGAATGAGACATAACGGTAGTACACAGAATTACGAAGCTCGCAATCAGTTCAGACCTCAGCAGAACAGCAGGAGAGGAGCATCTGAATATAGGACAGGAAATTCCCAACGGAGGCCAGAGCAATGTACTAATGAGTCCAACGTCAATACACAAAGGGAACCTTTAAACTAACGAGAGGCTGTAATGTTAGGTCAGAATTCCAGCCTAGTAAGAAGGTAGCGAAGTGTCTTGCCATGAAAGTGTTACCATATGACCTCGATGTTAGAGACGATTTGTTGTATGAACCCGAGCAGAATAATGGAGATTCAAGTAATAAAGTAGTCAATCCCGTGGTTAAATTGAAAGTTTGGGGGGCGTGGGTTAAAGTTTTGATTGATTCTGGTAGCCAAATATCATGTATTAGTTCTCAGTGGTATGAGTCATTTGTGAAACAGGGTATTCAGTTGGAGGAAATGCCTGTTAAGTCTACTTTCATCATTACGGCTGTTGGAAAGAGGTCTAAGCAAATTTGTAAACAAGTAGCTGTCCCGATCTGTATTAATAATTTTATTAGCGTTCAGATATGTTTGGTAATTCCGCATTTGATATTTGATCTTATCTTGGGATCTGACTGGTTAACGTTAAAATTGGCTCAGTTAAATTACAATGATCTAGTGCTAAATTTGAGGTGGAATAATGAGGATATTAAGGTCAAGTTTGAGGAGGAAATTCAGAGGAAAACGGAAGTTAGTACAGTGTGGAGAATGAAAGAGGTTTCTAAAGTAAATGAAGAGGCTAGTGAGGGCCTGAAGTTGTGTCAGTTGTGGATTCATGAGGATAAAATATGTGGCTTGAAAGAAGCCGTAAGTAGAAATGAGTTGAATGAAGTCCAGAAGGACAAGTTATTTGAAGTGTTATGTGAACACGTGGAGATTTTCTCCGAGAAACCTGGTGTTACCCATCTGTATGAACATTCTTTTTCTGTGCTGGATAAGACTCCATTCAGCGGACCGCGATATCCGATACCACACAAATATGCAAAAGCCGTAGAGGATCAAATTCAAGCTATGTTAGCAGACGATGTGATTGAATTATCAAACAGTCAATATGTTAATCCCTTAATTGTTGTGCCTAAGTCTGATGGATCAATACGTTTGTGTATTGATGGCAGGGAGATGAACCGACGTATTGGTGCTGATCAGTTGAGATCACAAACCATTGAAGAGTTGATACAGAATTTTCAGGGTAAGAGTTGGTTTTCTACGTTAGATCTTAGGAGTAGTTTTTGGCAGATACCTTTAAGATCAGAAGACAGGCCTCTTACTGCTTTCAGCTATAAGCATAGTTTGTACCAATTTAGGCGTGTTCCTTTTGGGACCCGTACGAGTTCGGCAGCTCTTATTCGCGAACTTAGTATTGCCTTGGGAGATGATACTGGAGATTATGCTACTATTTATATCGATGATTTGGTTATAGGATCTAGTACCTTTGAAGAGCACTTGGACCACTTGGAGAGGGTTTTTTCTAAATTAGAGTATGCTGGTTTTACTCTGAAACTTGACAAATGTGTTTTCAGTAGACGAGAGGTGACTTTTTTGGGGCACCGTGTATCGGCAATGGGAGTGACGCCTGAGAGCACAAGAATTGAAAAAATATTGAATACTACGACACCTAGAAATATTAAGGAGCTCAGATCGTATATTGGTGTATGTAATTTTTTCAGACGATTTGTAGTGAGATTTGGTAACTTACTAGAGCCATTTAGAGAACTATTGAAAGCTGGCAGTAAGTGGGAATGGACACAAGATCATGATAGAGCTTTCCTAAAATTAAATGAAGGATTCAGGCAGGCGGTTGTTTTGAGATACCCCATGCCCGATAGGAAGTATGTGTTGCTGACGGACGCATCTCACTGTGGTATCGCTGGTGCACTATGTCAAGTAGATGATGATGGTAATTTAGGGATTGTGTCTTTAGCTTCCAGAGGTTTAAGTGCTGCTGAAAAGCGTTATACTATCACGGAACTTGAATTCCTAGCTATCGTATACTCCCTCAGTAAATTTAGGATGTATGTTTTAGGTACCGAATTTGAAATTAGGACGGATCATCATGCTCTTTCTTTTGTATCCAAGTGTAAATTATCATCTAACAGAGTTAGTAGATGGATACTCGCCCTACAAGAGTATGATTTTAAGGTAACTCACATTAAGGGAAAGAATAATGTCCTTGCTGATTTATTGTCACGTGATCCGAAGTTGTGCGAAGAAGGTAGCCTTCTAGAGCCACGTGAGGGCATTATTATATGTACATGTCTGTCTAAGGAAAATTAAACTGCTCTTAAAAGACTACGTAACCTATTGGTTGAACAGTCGGTAGACGAAGAATGTCGGGAACCTTTGTCTGTACTTCAGGGAGGAGAGCAGCTCACGGTGTCGCATGGTAGGCACATGTACAAACTGGTTAACGGGTTTCTAGCCAGGAAATGTGGCGAGGATCTCTGGGGGATTTGTGTACCCAAAGCGCTACGTGTGGAATTGATTTGGTTTATCCACAAGGAATTAGGACATTATGGAGCTAATAAAGTTCTGTATGAGATCCGACAGAATTTTATATGGGACAAGATGGGAAGAGATATAAGAAAAATTCTTTCCACTTGCGATCTGTGTCAGCGTAGCAAAGTTCCTAACCGCTATTTAGAAGGACCTCGTCAGGCAGTAATCTCAGAAAGACCTGGTGACTTGGTGTGTACTGATTTATTTGGACCTGTGGTTAAGGGACAGTTCGGCTTCCAATATATTTTAGTCATTATTGATGCCTTCTCGAAATTGGTCAGATTATACGGTATGAGAAAAGCCACTGGAAAATCTTGTAGTCGTATAATCAAAGAGAAGTATATACCTGAATTAGGTACTCCTCTTAGAATATTATCAGACAGTGGACCGCAATTTATTTCGAGAAAATGGAAGTCCATAATTAGAGAGCTAGGTATTACACAGGTTCATTCATCTATTAGATACCCTCAGGGCAATATGTGTGAGCGCGTTATGAAAGAGTTATCTCGCATGTTTAGATGCTTAGTGTTCGATAAGCATACAGCCTGGGTGGCTCATTTATCCCGCATAGAGACATGGATCAATGCAGTTCAACATGAAAGCACGAGATTGACGCCGTCACAAGTTCATTTTGGTTGTAAGCCTCAGAATGAACTAGTGAGAGTATTAGGTTTGCCTGAGGAACCCCCTCGTAATGCTGAATTTTACGTCCGACTGGCACGGGAGAACCTGATTAAATCTGGAGATAAACGTAGAAGGCAACAAAAACGTAAGGTACTTGATAACTTTGAGGTAGGTGATATGGTTTTGGTGAGAGTTCCAATGTTGTCAAATAGTGAGGATAAGGTAACAAAGAAATTTTTTCTTTTATATCAAGGCCCGTATAAAGTACATAGAAAACTTGGACCCTGTGCTTACAAGTTAGCGGATGGCGAGAGCGTAATGAATGGTTCATATAACATTAGTAGTTTAAGGAGATACCTGTCGTGTGAGGTGGCTGAACCGGATTGTGAGATATAGGTCAGTAACTCGGGGAAGTTGCTACTTGTTATGTCAGACTACGAGCGGTATGTGTTTACGTCTCAATTGTGGTGGTATTTCCTAGTTGTGTTTGTAAACAAGGGAGGTGTTTGTGTGACGGTAGAATTACGCTAGTTCATTGACGAGAGATCATCTGTTTTCCGTATGTGAGGCCATGAAATTTTATATATATTTGTTTCTGAGATGTTACATAAGGCTAATTAAAGCTGACGACGGCAAATAATTAATTTTCCCGTATGTGCATTTCTAACTTGCAATAGTTTTACCGTGAGCTTAAATCACGTGTGTATTTGTGTGAAGTGTATTGCATCCTGCTTCAAGATAAGGTTGAAACATTCGAAAGAGTGATAAAAGTGTAAATTGTTTGTATCATATGTTTTCCATTTTTTTTAATGTAAAAGATTGGAAGAGAACGTGTTACTGCTATCTAGCACAGAATGTCGGAAAGATGGGGAGTCAAAGGACAGATAGACACTCGGCAGAGTTTGTAATCTGAATTGTATATATTATGTTATATTCTCTAGGATAATCTTGTTTTTTTTACAAAAGTGAAAAGTTGCTCATGATGGGCATAATTTAGCATCTAAACCTCAAGATGAACTGAAATAACAGACAGTCGCAATGGGAAGCAGTCTAAGCGAGATATGGAAAGAGTGAGATATAATTAAGTGTATGAAAATAATGTCGCTCGTTATGGGCAGGTAATAGAGGTATTTCATGTCAATGTGGGAGTAAGTGTGTGAGTTCTCAACTCATGTGATATTTGTTAAGAACTCATGGGGGCGTATGTAACGTTCCAGACGTTACAGTGTAATTATGTTAATTTTATTATGTGTAATTAATTCAGGAATTTAACGTCATGATATTTATTTTGGTATGTAATTGTATTATAATTCATGTTTAATCATTTGCTCACTATCATTTCATTACTTTGTAACTACGACTTATAAACGAGGGCTGAATATCCTAATATTCACTTAGATTCTTGCGACAGTCGGTTAAAATTAACTTGCAATAGATTTCAGTTATCTTGCCACATCACCGAGGAGGAAGGGAGGACAAATTTAGACATCAAGTTCTGAGAAATGCGAGCACGTGTTCACGCGTCCTAACGTAAGCTACCGTATTTCGACCAGAATTATTCGAACTGATCAACGCCTATATTTTCAAAGGAGCGTCATGTTGCCATGGATACTGATTGAAAGGACGAATAGAAGAACAGTTGATATCTTGTGTGGGACCCATCTACTCTAAAATCTAGAGTGGGGAGAGAAGTGTCATCTGATTGGACCACGTGTAGCGGCCTGTAATTAGCGCGAGAGAAGGTTATAAGAGGGCGTGTTGGAGCTCCTGGAGGGTCTCTCTACAACGTCTTATTCGCTTCTGCGAGTCTCTCTACATTATTCTACGATCTTCTACGAGGCTTCTACTTGATTTTCTACTTGATTCTGCGTCTCGATACTTAGAAATTCTGAATGAGGTGTGTATAGCCACTCTCATGAGGAAGTACGTACAGCACGGCTACAAGACCGGTTTGAACCAGTCTAAGTCAATAGATAGTTTTAATCTAGATAGAAATGAAACTTCAGAGAACATTATCAGTAAAGTTGGAAGGATTCTTAATTGAGTATCCTCTCCATATAACCCAAGGTGGTTCTTCTAACTGTGACATAGGGCTTATCTCCAATTTATGGGATAAAGCATAATAGGGAGTGTTAGTTTTGAAGTCATCTTCCAATTAGTGGTGGGTGCAATTTGTAAGGCAGGAATGGTACTGAGCTGCAGATGAAGAGATATCAAAGACGACCGGTGATGTTCCAGCTACAAGGAGGGAAGCTTTCCAAGGACCAGCAGAACAAGACGACATGGTGAGCAAGCGAGTTAAAGATATTGCAAGTTTTCGCGAAGTAGAGTCATTCAATTTTTATTAAATTCATTTTCTGTTTTAAATTCAGTTCTCGTTAAACCGTCGTCATTTATATTAAATATAATAAATAGTATTTTTCTAGTTCATTGTAATCAATCTGCCTTAATTAGCCTTTTGATTTCTAATTCTCCTACTTAATGATTAGTGTACTATCACCTCACCCCTGTGATAAGAGTCTGTCCAAGCTTGATTATAAATTTTATCTTTAAGTCCTCAACTTAAAGATTGGCGCCCTTTGCTTGCTTGGTTGCATTTCTCGTTTGATGATTGTTCTCCGAGAGGGGAAGTCACAAAGTGCCTATAGATCTTGACTGCACAGAGTCACCAATATGTAACATCACAAAACAAAGTAACATATCCAAGGTTCTGCAAGACTGCAGTCTTATAATTTGGGATGAATGCACTATGGCTCACAGAAAGGCGATTGAAGCAGTTGACCGAACGCTGCGGGACATCCGAAACAGTGATAACTTCTTTGGAGGTGTCCCTATCCTCTTTTCTGGTGATTTTCGTCAAACGTTACCGGTTGTTCCAAGAGGGAGCAGAGCAGATGAAGTGAACGCTTCATTAAGGAGATCATCACTTTGGCCAAATATCAAAAAACTGTCTCTGACACAGAATATGAGGGTACATCTAGGTGGTGATGAAAACATACATACATTCACTGAAATATTGTTGTCGATTGGGAACGGCTCACTGGGAGACAGTAACGGGATCATTACTCTTTCTGATGAATTTTGTTTGTCGCTTTCTAACCTTGAAGCTCTCATTTCATCGGTGTACCCGGACGTAGAAAATATTAGGAGCAAACCCATCTCATGGCTCTGCTGCAGACGATCTTAACTCCAACTAATGAACAAGCGGCGTACATTAATTCGACTATCCTCACAATGTTCCACGGCGAGGAGACAGTTTATACGTCTGTCAATGAAGTAATCAACTCTGACGACGCAGTTCACTATCCTCCTGAGTTCCTGAATTCTATAACGGCTCCGGGGCTTCCATCGCACAAAATTACCTTAAAGATCGGCGCACCAATCATACTCATGCGCAATCTCAGCCCACCTAATTTGTGCAATGGGACAAGACTTCAGGTAAACGCCCTCCACAAACATGTGATAGAGGCAACTATCATGACTGGATGCGGTGAAGGAGAGTCAGTTCTTATCCCGCGGATACCACTAATCCCAACCAACTACCCGTTTGAGTTCAAGCGTCTGCAGTTTCCAGTCAGCCTCTGCTTTGCGATGACTATTAACAAATCCCAAGGCCAGACGTTGAGTATTGCTGGACTTGACCTCAGATCACCCTGCTTTTCCCACGGGCAACTGTACGTCGCATGTTCCCGAGTCAGCAGCAGCAAGTCCCTGTTTATATGTGCACCAGAAAATAAAACACGAAACATTGTTTATCAAGAGGTTCTTCAATGACTCTGTTCTTCCTTCGCTTCAGTACGTGTACTGGTGACAAATTAAATGAAATTGATCCCATAAACGAATAGACTCCTAATTATGGGAAGATCATCAGTGTTACTTAATTTTTCCAAGCACACTGTTGATTATCTGGAAGTAGAAATGGGGGCATGCCAACATAATGAAAACTGGCCAAATCGACACTGACTGGGAATAGGGAAGAAGACCTACGTTAAAATGGGAATTCTCCGAATTGACTGCGATTGGCCCTAGGTAAGGGGGTCTGCCCTTAAAATGAAAACTCTCGAGCTTGATTGACACTGGTGGTAGGCAAGGGGGAGTGCTATTATAATTAAAACTCCTCAACTCGATTGTGAATTGCAGTAGGTAAGGGGCTTGCTATTATAAAAATCCTTCCCAATTCGACTATGACTGGAAATAGGAAAGGAGATCGGCCGTTATAATAGCAACTTCAAACTCGACTGTGACTAGCACTGGTAAACTCTACCAGCATTGATGATGAAAACTCCCCATTTTGAATGTGACTGGTAGTAGGCAAGGGGAACTGCTACTATAATTAAAACTCCTCAACTCGATTGTGACTCGCAGTAGGCAAGCGGGACTACCATTATAACCAAACCTCGCCAATTACACTATGACTGAATATAGGAAAGAGGGCTGTGGCTATCGATAGGCAAGTGGGCCGGCCATTATAATGAAACCTGCGCAAGTCCATTGTGACAGGCAATAAGAGAAAGTATGCCTGACATCATAACTAAAGGGTGTATTCTGCCCGAAGGCAGGTCCGAACCTCCGTAGAGGTGTGCCTGAGCCGGAGTTTACGTACGGTAGGGTGGCCAGTCCCTTTCCGCTCCTCCATTCCCTTAACCCCACCCAACAGCGCGTGGCAACCCATCCAAATCTTGACCACGTCCAGTGTTGCTTAACTTCGGATATCTCACAGGATCCGGTGCTTCAACACGGCTACGGCCGTTGGCTGTCATCATAACCAAAGCTGCTCAAATCTACTGTCTGTAGCGGTAGGGAACCTTCCACCTCGACTGTGACTGGCAATAGGCAAGAGGATCTTTTATTTTTTTATTTATTCATTCATCATGTCGTTTACATATTTACAGGACTCTGTTTTATATATACATAACTCTTCTAATAACATTATTACTTGAGAAATATTAATCTTATAACTAAACCACATATATTACAGAAGTAGTAGGACATATTATCAACATATTAATACTTAAAATAAATTGAACTACTAACTATCTCTTGCACACATTAAATAAATTATTATTATTATTATTATTATTATTATTATTATTATTATTATTATTATTATTATTATTATTATTATACAAAATCACACCAACCTCATCAGAGTCGAGTAGATATCAGTAAAATACCACGTAAGGTGAAACCTTGTGTGTGGTAATTTAGAATATTAATTACATAGTGAGAAATATATTTTAAATGATGCCTGAAATACGAGTATGGGTATGAGTGAATGACGGATATGATCAACAGCACATGGTGGAGCATTGAATAACAATTGGATATGGTGACGTGATATTCTCATTTAGTTATTTCTTCCATAACAGTTTTATTATCCCTGACAAAGGATTTAAGACACTTCAGACTCATTTTCTGACCTAATAAAGTAGTTTGTAAAGAACCGGGAAGGACATTAAAGAATTTTGGAATGAAGTACAAGAAATTGCGCTTTGTTATGCTAAGTTTGGGTTTGTATAACATACAACGGTGGTTCATCTTACTGCGTGTTGAATATTCATGTTTAATGTTCTCAATTATATTTTTGTTTTTGTTAATATATTTGTATATTTCAAGGGCATAGAGCTGTTTTACATTAAATATATTTGCTTCAGCATATAATTGACTACTTGGGTATAATCTTCCTTTCTGGTACATTATTCGTAATATAAGGTTTTGAACAACCTGTATTTTATTGATTACATTTTTGTAGGCTCCTCCCCATGCCAAAATTCCGTAGCTAAGAATAGACTGAACTAAAGCGTAATAAATCTCTCTTAACGATTTTATACTGGATATGTATTTTAAATTATGAAATATATAAACAGTTCTTCTGATTTTCTTTCTTAAATCGGTAATGTGACTTTTCCATTTCATGTTCGAATCAATTAATAATCCCAAATACTTAACATTATTTACTTTATAAATTTTGTAGCAGTTACAATTAAATTTACAGTTGATGTTGTGTACAATTAATTCATTAAAATCGTTTCGTGTATCTGTTACAGAAAAATTCATAAATTTTGTCTTTTTAATGTTTAGAAATAATTCATTATTATCTAACCATGCTTTAACTTTAAGCAGTGCTCGAGTTGCTCTCTGTCTGACGAGATTCCAGCTATCACCCTCAACATAAATGACTGTATCATCTGCATATGTTACGACGTGCGTATGTTCGGCATTTGCTATTGTTTTCTCTAGATCATTAATAAATAGAATAAACAATAAAGGACCTAATACTGTGCCTTGTGGGACACCCTTTATTATCCTCATTGGTGTGCTTAGATGTTGATTAATTTTGACATACTGTACTCGATCTGTCAAGTAACTCTCAAGCAAATCCAGCACATTACCCCTAAAGCCGTATTTTTCCAATTTCTGGAGGAGCAAGCGGTGTGACACACTATCGAATGCCTTTTCAAGGTCGAGAAATATCCCTGTGGAGAGCAGAGAAGAATTAAGATTTTCGTATATTCTATTTGTTAAGGCGGATATAGCATCAGTCGTTCCGAGATTTTTAATGAATCCAAACTGTCTGGGCGAAAGTATTTGGTGTTTTTCTAAAAATTGGTAAATATTGTTCTTTAAGCATTTCTCGAATATTTTTGATATTGTTGTAGTTATCGAAATGGGTCTGTAATTTCTAATGTCATAAATATTTCCAGACTTGTGAAGAGGTTTTACTATTGTTGTTTTAAGCTCTTTTGGAAAGTAACCTAAGGTGAAGGAATGATTGATAATATTCAGCAACGGTTCCTTTAATGACTCTATATTTTCTTTAATAATTCGAGCCGAAATATTGTCTATTCCTACAGCTTTGTTTTCATGTACTTCACTCAAACATCTCTTCAGATCGTATTCTGTTACCGGTGCAAGGAAGCAAGTATGAGGGTTGCGAGCGATATTTAATGTGGAGTCGGAAATCTGTCTGTGATGCTTTGCTTTCTCAGTGGTTTCGTTAATGAAATAATTGTTAAATTTATTAGAGATATTTATGTCATCTTTCCAGATTTCACCTTTATATCTGATTTCCTTGATCTCTTCTTTTCTAACTGACCTTTGTGTTATTTCATTGACTATGCCCCAGACCTTACCCCGGTTATTTGAATTGCGATTGATCAGATTCCTATAGTACTCAGTTTTCGTTTTCGTAATTAGATCATTTAGTTTGTTCCTATATTTCCTGTACTGTTCTTTAATTTCCAAGTTATCCTTATTTTTTAAATATTGTTGATAAAGTCGGTCTCTTGTGTGAATAGATTTTACCAAACCGTAAGAAATCCATTCTGTTCTTTTGACTTCCTTTGATTTCAATTTAACAGTGGACAGGGTCATGCAGCTTTTAATTGTATTCACGAATTTATCAAGTTTGATATCTAAATCACTGCTGTTTAAGATGTCTCCCCAATTTATTTTACTTAAATGATTTTTAAGCTCAAAATGATCTATTTTAAAACAGTTACGTCGAAAATTTGGTATATTATTAGGGACCGAGGCATTTTGAATGTTGAGACTTACTATTATAGGATAATGATCTGAAATTTTACTTTGAGAGATGATAGACAGAATGTCGTCATTTCTCAACCTACTTTTAATCAAAGCATGATCAATACAGGATTTACTTGTACCAGATACTCTAGTAGGATTGTTTATTAAGGACTGAAAATTTCTTTCTTGTACCATGTTGAGATATTCGTCACAGTCGTGTTCATTTAAAAGGTCTATATTTGTGTCCCCTATTATCAGTTCGGTTTCAACATGGCATCTATCTTGGATATAATGATCTAACGCACTGAGAAACCGCTGTTTGTGATATTCATGTGACCGATATACTCCAGTAATAGCTACTTTCTTGTTGTCATAGTTAATTACTACTCTGAGAAATTTAAAGTTATCATACTCAATAATTTCCATTTCGTGCTCCAAACCATTTTTTACCATTAATACAACACCATCACATTTGTTAACTGAACCCTCATTGTAATAAGATTTATACAAGGCATGGTTACTTATATTTACATTACTCAGTGACCAACTTTCTGTTAAAATTACGACATCAAACCTATGATCATATGCTTTCAAAACAACGTCTAAAATGTTCTTATTTTTCCTTATGCTTCTAATATTAGTATGAAAAATTTGTAATGTACTTTTCCCTTCCGCATGCTTCTGCAATCTACTCGTGCAATCTTTGATGCCCCTTCTCGTCTCTGAAAGAGGTTGGTATGTTACATAATCATCTTCTAGACCTATTCTGACTATTTACAGGAAAAGGTTAAAGTCAGCTGTTAGTTATTACTAAGAAGGAAGTTACTGTAAGTACGGAGTTTGTACAGAGGGTTGGGACAAGGTCAGTGTCCAGTGGGGTACCGTAATTAACGAGCTAGTGAAGGTCAAGCAGGTAGACTACAGCCGTTCAGCCAAGCAGGGTGGAATGCAAGAGCAGTGAAGGGGAGAGTGAGAGAGAGAGAGAGAGAGAGAGAGAGAGAGAGAGAGATAGCGAGAGGGAGATGTGTCCTAGAAGAGGAAACAAAACTTAATACAAAGGGTTACCAACTTATGGGTTAGTAAACTAAACACAGGTTAGATATGAGTAAGCTCATGGAATGTCACTCATCTGCGTAGCGCGGTGCATGCTGCCATCAGCGGTCTTAAACAGGATAACTCCATCACTGGTCCAGACATTTCTGACGCCGAACTTGGAGATAGCCGCCTTCAGAACCGTCAGTCTGGCAGGCGTAAGGTCCTCCCGGATCGTGACACGAGATCCTTTTAAATGCCTTTTCTTTGCAAATATCTCCTTCCTGCTGCGATAACTTGTCATCTTCACGATAATAGGCCGGGGTTTATTACCAATTTTAAGCCCGACTCTGTGGCTCCTGTCAATATCAGTCAATTTTATGTCGGCACCAATGTCACGTGCAACATTTAATACTAAATTGTCCGTGTCCTCATTCGACTCTTCGGGAATGCCAAATATGCGGAGGTTATTTCTACGCTGATATTGTTCCAAATTATCATAATTTGACTTCACTTCCGCTTTAAGTTCTGCGAGTTCCTTGTCTCTCTTGGCAATCTGATTCTTTAGGTCCTCACATGCATTTATATTGAACTGAACAGATTCCTCTAGTCTCTTTAACACACACTCCGTAATTTTGTCCACTATGGTACTCACAATTAATTCCACGAATACCTTAGACTGAAGTGTCTCTTCTATTATTTTCTTCACGGTGTCTTCTGTTGGGTTGGCACTCCTGCACTCGGCCTGCTGTTGATTCTTCTTCGTTCCTGGCGCCATTTCACTATTACACTAATTGCACGGCACTCGAACAAAGAACGAACTAATTGTTGATAGTACTTGATTCCACGATACAAATAGATGCACTGTGGCAAATTACAGCACTGTCGCAATTGTTTACACCTGCCAAAACACTTAAATTCCACGAGCTTAAACTCACGCGTGTTACTCGTATGGCATCTCTGCCACTGTAATGAAAATACCCCACGTCGGTTGTGACTGGCAGAAGGTAAGGGGGCCTGCCAATATAATTTTAACTCCTCAACTCAATGTTTTTCGCAGTAGACAAACTGGAATAATATTACAATGAAAACTGTCCAACTTCGTTGTGACTGCCAATACGCAAGGGGGCCTGGCAATATAATCAAAACACGATAACCGGAAATAGGAAAGAAGATCTGCCGTTATCATGGGAACCCCCAAATTGACTGGGTTTGGCAGTAGCAAGGGGACCTACTTTTATAACCCACACGCCCGAACACATTTTTGATTGGTAATAGGCAAGAAGGCTTGACATTGTCATGAAAAGTCGCCAACTTGATACTAACTGGCCATAGGCAAGCGGAAATGCCATTTCAATGAAAACTTCGCAAATCAACAGTGACTGGGGATAGCAAAGACGACCTATAATGATAATGGGAACCTTGAAATTCGATTGTGACCGCCTGCCCACCAGTGGGCCTGCCATTATATTGAAGAACCCTAAATACATTTCGCTAACAGTAGACAAATGGGCCTTCTTTTCTAACCGAAACTTTCCAACTCATCTGACTGGGAATAGCAAAAATGATCTACCGTAATAACGGAAACCCTCCACCTCGACTGTGACCGGCACTAAGTAAGCAACCGAGCTCGATAGCTGCAGTCGCTTAGGTGCGGCCAGTATCCAGTAATCGGGGGATAGTGGGTTCGAGCCTCACTGTCGGCAGCCCTGAAGATGGTTTTCCGTGGTTTCCCAATTTCACACCAGGCAAAAGCCGGGGCTGTACCTTAATTAAGGCCACGGCCGCTTCCTTTCACTTCCTAGGCCTTTCCTATCCCTTCATCGCCATAAGACATATCTGTGTCGGTGCGACCTAAAGCAAATAGCAAAAAAATAAGTAAGCAGAACTGTCATTATAATTAAAACTCCCAACTCGACTCTGACTTCTACTCGAACTCCCCAATTGGACTAATACTGTCGGTAGACAAGTCCGCTTGCCATTATAGTTAAAACTCCCCAACTGATTATCATTGGAAAAAGGAAACAAGATATCCCATTGTAATGGGAACTCTCCAACTCGACAGCGACTGGAAGTACACACGGTGGCCTGGCATTAAAACGGAAAAACTCCATCACGTTTTTGATTGCTAACACCCAAGGCCACCTGCGATTTCATGATACTTCCCCAACTACACTATGACTGGAAATAGGGAAGGTATTTTCATTATAATGGCACGTTCCCTTTACTACTGTCAGTCGCAGTCGAATTCGAGTGCTATCATGATGCCGTGTCATAAGAGGCGACTACAAGCAACCTCAGGGGCTGTTAAGTAGGGAGTATGGGTTGGCGATCGCGGGGCCTTAGCTGAGTCCTGACATTGCTTCTGTTTCCTTGTGCTAGGCTTCTCACTTTCATCTATCCTTTTCGACCTCCCTTGGTCAACTTTCGTTCTATTTCAACTCGCACGGTATTACATGTGGAGGCCTTTCATTTTCACGCCCTTTGTGGCGAGGGGGGGAGTGATATATACAAATAATCGAAAATAGTGTCGAATCCATAGATTTCGGGGTCGCTGACATGAATACTGACACTTCGGATTTTTTAAAGTTCAACTTCAGCCCCCTTTGCGGTGGGGGCGTACAAATATAACCTACTATGTGGAAAAAGTACTGTGGGAGCAAGACGCCCCTAGAACCCCTCGGTAGGGGGGTGAAATATAATATATATATTAATAAATTGAAGTCGCTTTGGAGACTCACCTAAGGGTCCGTGGTCGCGAGCCCACCCTGCCAAGTTACGGGCCTACTCACTGCCTTTACAGTAATTTACGGAGGAATCCGTATACAATGTAGAGTACCGTAGCGAAGCACGGGTACATTTGCTAGTCTATACTAATATTATAAAGAGGAAAAATGTGTATGTTTGTTTGTAACGGATAGACTCAAACACTACTGAACCGATTTTAAATATTTCTGCACCTATAGAAAGCTACATTGCCAGTGAGTAACATGGGCTGTACTTTATTTTCAAAACAATTCCACATGAGGGCACAGGGGGGGGGATATAAAAATAACAGGCTAATATAGGCAAAATATCGAATTTGTCGTATTAGGACGAGACAAAGCTCAATTTAATCCTCTTGACTCAATGAACAAAACTCGGTGAGCCCTACGGGCCCGAAAACCATGTTTTAAGGCCCTAAAACCAACCGTTACGGAGATATTGGCACCACACTACCCCTCCTCTAGGAATCGGATAAAAGAAATGAACTGCCGTAACCATGGCAACGTCATCTCCAGGATTCTAGAGCAGCGAGATTATGCATGTACGTTTGGACATAACTGCCAACCGAAATTGGTACACATAAGACTTACTATCTGGAAAAAATACACTGTTGTGTAAGGCGCTCATAGGACTCCTTTGGGCGGGAATGGAAAGGGGTTGAAGTATGAAAATCTAACTAATGTATGTATAAAAATGATGTATGTGTGTGTGTAAATGACACATCTCCTCTTAAACCACTGGAGCAATTTAAACCAAACTTGGTACACGTATTACTTACTATTGGGAGACGAGCACTGTGGGGGTAAGCCATCCCTTGCGCCCTTAAGGGAGGAGGCAGGGGGGGTTAGTTGTAAAAATAATCGAGAATAGTGTCGAATTCATAGTTTTCGGGGTCACTGAGTTGAAAAGTAATACTCCAGAATTTTTTAAAATCCAAGTTCCGCCCCCTTTTACGTAGGGAGCGCACGGGGTAGATATAGAAATAATTAAAACCACTTTCGAATCCATAGATTTCAGGGTCTCTGAGATGAATAGTAATACTCCAGAATTTTTACAAATCCAAGTGGGGGAGAAGGGAGTGAGATATAAAAATTATCGGAAAACTATATATAAAAAAATTATTTTCATTTTCTTACTATATAAAAAATGGATGTATGTGTGTGCGTGGGTGTGGGTGTGTGTGTGTGTGGGTGTGTGTAAATGACACATCTTCTCCTAAACCACTGGAGCAATTTCAGCAAACTTGGTACACTGATCAGTTAGTATCAGGAGACAAACCACGTGGGGGTAAGACACCCCTAGCACCCTTACGGGCAGGGGCGAGGGGGTGGTATAAAAATAATCTGGAATAGTATTCAATTCATAGTTTTCGAGGTCGCTGAAATGAATGGTGACACTCCGAATTTTTTAAAGTTCATGTTCAGCCCCCTTTGGGATGAGGGTAAGGGGGAAGTGAGATATAAAAATAATCGAAAACAGTGTCGAATCTACAATTTTTGGGGTCACTGAGATGAATGGTGACAATCCAGATTTTCTATCTCGGGGGGCGGGAGAGAGGGACAGTCTCATTGACAGTTGAAATGCTCTACATCGTATCTATAGTCATTTACATGGTTTAACACGCAACCTCCTCATCACAAGGACAAATACATGTAGTTATCACTTATTAATTTTTGACAGGATTAAATACTTCCCAGTCGATTCGAGCTTCCGTAAGGACGAAGTTTTACTCGAAAATTAAATAATCTAAAACTTGAAATCAAACACTTCTAAATAATTCTAAAACTACATAATAGATCGTAACATATCAATCTGCAAGTCAAAAAGGAATGCTATAAAAATTCACTTCACAGATAACTAACTGGTAATGCAAATCTTAAAAGTGAAATATTCAGAAACTATCCGGGCAACGCCGGGTACTACAGCTAGTCATCTATATAAATAAATAGAAGTCGGTTTGGAGCGATCTATATTTAAAAGGTATAAAATGAAAATATAGTGAATTAATGAGGAATTTCCAGGCATCTTAGAAACTTAAAACTAGGTATCAGAGAACTGATGACTACAGGAACCCTAGAACAATCGAAATTTCTCAAAATTAACTGAGGGGGCCTCGCTGGGGAAGGGTTTCAAATTTGGGGCTCAGCATAAGAACGCAGTGGGATATATTTATTCAAAGCTAAAACCTATAGGTTTCATGGGCTTAACAGTTTCGTGAAAGTCCTAATTTTATCCTCACTCCCGAAGTGTATATGGTGGCACAATCTGCCAGACGAGAGAGAATATATAAAATTTGGCACAATTGTAAGTTTTAGCCTGTAACCGACGGAAAAATTGCAAGATGCTTAACATTTTCAATTTCTAACCCGAAAAATATCGAAATATGGAGGAATATTAATGATGGCGAACACTTTCGTTTCGCGGTATTTGCGGTAAGTAGTATCACAAAACAGATAACACATTCGAATTCAGTATGAAGAGACCTAAAACACTGGTCCGGTGACTCTTTGTCATAGGATCCCTTATACGTTAGATAGAGCATCATTTCTCGATTTTCTGTAAATTTTGTACTTTGTACACGTATATTTTCTACTTTGGCATACATATACATTTACACGACCAAAGCCCATATACGAGCCGAATTTCATGATGCTAGCGTCCTTATAAGTATGCGAAAAATAATGTAAAATGTTAAAATTGTACACAAATTTCACCCTATTCAAGTTTCTAACTCAATCTAACCCATAAAGTTGGGAGATACGAAAATATTTCACAGGACCAAGCAAATGGAACGATAGAAAGTATGCCTGATGGTGCAATCCGTTTGTCGATATGAGTTACCTTTAAGGAGCAGTTAATCTCGGAATGAAAGTCTGCAATTGCAAATGTGCACATATTTCGTATGTCTGGAAGAAGGCAAGGGAGCGTGAAATTTAGGTCAAAACTACCCCATCCGATTGCACCTGGCAGTATACAAGGGTGCCCGCCATTATAAGCGAAATTCCCCAACTGGATTGTGACTGCCAGTAGGCAATCTGGCCTGGTATTATAATGCAAACTCCCCAACTCGACTGTGACAAGCAGTAGGAAAGATGGCCTGCCGTTATAATGACTACTCTCCAACTCGATTGTGACTGGCATTAGCAAACGGGGCCTGTCTATAACGATAATACCACAACTCAATTTTGGCCGGCAGTAGAAAATACGACCGGCCTTTATAATGACCACCCCCCCCCCAATCGATTGTCAAAGGCAGTGGACAAGGGGGCCTGCTATTACAATAATAACTCCCCAACTCGATTGTGGATAGCAGTAGGCAAGTGAGCATGCCTTTTGGTAGAAACTTCCGAAATTAATTGTGAATGGCAGTGGAAAAGGTGCTCTGCCATTATCACAACTCGGCTACTCGCACCTTACATGGGAAAGGACGTATGGGGACCTCATCGTGGTGTTTCTCGGATAACGCTAAGAGACATGCAATTTAATGAAATTTTACTCACCGCTTGTACAGTAATTTACGTAAAAGTCCTTATACAATGTAGAATGCCGTAGCCAAGCACGGGTACATTTGCTAGTATCAAATACGTAATAATAAATCATCCATAAAATCGTAAGCGTCAAACCATATCGGACTTGCCAAGCCATCGCCTTCTTTATAGTTGCATCTAAAACGGATGTAAAGAATGATATGTCATAACAAGCTCCCTTATAATCGCAGACTCTGATGGAATATTCTTAGTCAACAAGCACCTTGCTCAAATGAACTGAATCAGCTGCCATGCGGGTACAAAATTCGTGGCCACTATGGTTTACTGCACCAACCTTACTTTGTTAGTTTTCAGATTTGGACATAAATTAACGTGAACATGGTTGCATCTGATTTTCTAACACAGTTTGCACTCAAAATAAATGATTGTGGTGTTTTATATAATTTTATTTATTTCTGTTTATTATGTAATTATCTCATTTATGAGCTGGTCATTTATTTGGCTGTAACCTTTGTAGGTCAAAGCGACAGGATTTGTATAACGTAGTTATACAGTAATGCAGTAATATTAATAAAGTGGCTGTCACTGTATTTTAGCAGCAAATTGTTGATTCATTGCCTTTGATAACAGTCTGTGTGTTAACTTCGCTCTCAAACACATTTGCCCTTCCTGTTTTTTTACAATTTGCTTTACCTCACACCAACGCTGATAGTCATACGGTGACGATGGGACAGGAAAGGGCTAAGGGAAAACCAGGGCTGCCGACAGTGGGGTTCGAACCCACTATCTGCCGAGTACTGAATACTGGCCGCGACTGCAGCTATCGAGCTCGGTTGAACTTTAGGGACTAGGGAATGGTGGTCTTCGGTTTGCTACTGACAAGGGAACTATCCATATTGTCATATCGAACCCGACAATAAAATTTTTCAAAGAGGATGTGGGGTCCATTAGAAAGATATGTACAGAAACGTAGCAGCCATTTCGAGCTGTAAGGTCCTGAGATCGACACGGAAATGTCTAATAGGATTGCACGCGTTAGCGAATAGGTCGACTCCGGTGACCAGCTGAAGTGAGCGCCAGTTACACGTGTTCCTTTGAGACAGCAGTCATGGATCCGGCTAATATTCTGAAGTATGCATTAATTTATTTCCGTGAAAAAGGTTTCTCCTTTTCCCGTGAAATAACATCAGAAGAAAGGGAGATGGGTCGACATGTGATCGAACTAATTGAAAATCTCGAAGTCACGCCTGGAGAGCAATAGTGGCAGTGAAAGTGATAGTGAAAGCAGCGACATCTGAATGGGAAGACAGCACACCATTATCAGGTACAAGAGGTGTTACGGATCCGAGTTTGAGCCCCGAGTATGATTCCCGTCAATCCAGTGGAGAGACACCGCACTCATCTAACGGATCTCCTAGTTCGAGCTATGCTCCCAGTCCACGGAAGAAAGTGAAACAAACAGTAGATCTAGCGTACTAGAAGCAAGCTCTAAATTCATGGTTAAATGAAAGGGGTAAGAAGTGGCTTTCATTAACCACGGTTCACAGAATTTGCCGTAAGATGACGTCACTACGACAACTTACAGGTGAAGGAATCAATTAGAATCCACATCAGTAAGTCCTGTTGAACACAGGAAATTGACGCTGAAGTGAAATACATGCGATGAAGACCTGCGACTGTGGGCCTTGCATATTTTAAGAGATATTTGAATGGGCCAATTACACAAGGGAGATACCTCCCGTGTTCGAAGTGCCTGTGAAATGTTGCCTTCAAACAAGTAAGGAAAACTGTGAAAAACAGTGTGGCCTTAAAGTGTATATTCGTTGTGCATGGTCCAAAAATATTTGTGATTTTATCATGCGATTAACGCACCTCAGTTATGTTTCACATTGGATTCCTAATAATAAAGTACTGGGCGAGTTGGCTGTGCTGTTAGGAGCGCGCAGCTGAGAGCTTTCATCCGGGAGACAGTGGGTTCGAACCCCACTGTCGGCAGCCCTGAAGATGATTTTCCGTGGTTTCTAATTTTCACACCAGGCAAATACTGGGGCTGTACCTTAATTAAAGCTATGGCCGTTTCCTTCCCATTCCCAGGCCTTTCCTATCCCATCGTCGCCATAAGACCTGTCTGCGTCGGTGTGACGTAAAACAAATAGAAATAATAATAATAATAATAATAATAATAATAATAATAATAATAATAATAATAATAATAATAATAAAGTGAACTTGGCGCGTGGTAGGATGCCATTTCGTTCTCTCTCTGTCTCTCTCTCTCTCTCTCTCCAGCACCACTGCAGCTCCACTCCACTGTGCGCGTAGCGAGCCAGGCTGTGCGCCGAGCGAGCTGGCCAGATGCAAGGGTTGTCAAGTAGTTGCATTGTCACACGGATTTTGTATCGAGATTTTGACATCTTCTAATGTAATTCGAAATGGCAGCAACATTTTTGTACATCGCTATTCCATGGTCTCCCCATCCTCTATGCGAAATGTCATTGTCGATTTTGATATGACCGTATGGATAGTTCCCTTGTGAGAGCAAGTCGAACATTATTACCCTATGCAACGCAATTACTAAGTGAGTCTCCTTAGAAAATGAATATCATCAAATGTCCCAAGGAGGTTGCTTTTGGTGATCTTGATTTATTAATACTACATGGGCCATAATAGAGTATTTATCTATATACACTGAAGAAAATGGAAATTGCAACACCCATAAGGAGTGGTGCTACATTGCTATAATTGAACATGCAGGACGAGCGTTCGGTTGTGACTCGATGATTACACTTTCAGGTCCCTCTGATCGCATGTTTGGACAACAATCATTACAGGATGTACCCAACAAGAGCTGCAATACATTGATGAATTCGTCGAGCCATGGAGTCAATACGGCCCTGGATCGCTTCCTGAGGAATTGTGGCGCATTCTTGCTGCACTGCACGGGTCAGTTGTTCCAGAGTTGTGGGTGGCTGAGGACGGTTGGCCAGTTGTCGACCCATCATGTCCCACACATGCTCAATAGGACTGAGGTCCGGGATCTAGCGGGCCATACTAAGGTTGTGATGTAGTGGAGAGCTTCTCTGGAGATGCATGCAGTGTGAACCCGGGCATTGTCCTGCTGAAACATCCCATTAGCAATGATCCCATCATAGGGACAACCACTGGATTGAGTACCCTATCAACGTACTGTCGAGCAGTAATAGTGCCCTCAACAAGCACTAATTGTGATTTCACATTAAAGCCAATAGCTCCCCAGACCATAATGCTTGGTGTTGGCTCTGTGTGCCTCTCGTCAATAATATCTGGGCGGCCCCTCTCCCCGGTACGTCGGCGCACACGATTTCGGCGATCACTGCGGGCAAGACAGAAGCGCGATTCATCACTAAAGACGACCCTATGCCGTTCGTCGACTCAGCTCGATCTTTATCGATACCAGGCCAGCCTGACACGTCACTGTTGTGGGGTCAATGGAACACCTTCTGCAGGGACACGGGCTCGTAAGCCAGCTGCACGCAGGCGATTACCAACTGTTTGTTGTGTTTGTTGTGTAACGTGGGGTGCCACAGCTGCTCGAATTTGCGCTGCTGTTGGATGGGGTTCCACCCGGGCCATCCGAATGATGCGGCGATCCTCTCTCACAGTTGTCTGTCGCGCTGGGCCTGTGCCAGATCTGCGAGTGTGGGTACCTTCATTTGACCTCGGCTGCGATACACGTTGTACCGTAGATGCCTGTCGGTCAACACGTGCAGCGACAGCCCTTAAGGATAATCCATCCTCACACAGCCCAATTATCCGAGCCCTCTCAAACGGCGACAGTTGTTGATAGCGTGCTCCTCTCTGTCGTCGAGGCATGTTTGACGGGGAACACTTCACTGCACAGACTGCAAGTCAGCTACGCTACACCAGAGTCCGTATACTGGAGTTGATTCCTCCGCGACCAATCACGTGGGTTGACCTGTGGCAACAATCCAATGGGTCTGAAACTTTGATCGTTTACGTATCTACATGGCACCATTCCATTTCTTGAAAATCAACACAAACGACCAATACCTTCATGGTATTGCAATTTCCATTTTCTTAAGTGTATTAAAGGAGTTTAAATATAGATTTGTCAGATCCGTTCTTCCCTTCTACTGGACCGATGTGCTCCATTTTTGTTTTCTGGTCTCCGGAATTACCACCCAGTGATTCATGGGACATCGATAGGTCTCTAAGTTCAACCAACTTTGAGTAATCATAAAATCAAATTAAATGATCAATCCAATAATTGCAGGTGGAGGCTTGCCCTAACCTGCAATACATTCTGCATTAAGCAGGTTCCTAAGCAACTATCACGTTCATTAATATTCTGATATATATGATTTTCATTCTTAGTAAACCGAACTCGATAGCTGCAGTCGGTTAAGTGCGGCCAGTATCCAGTATTCGGGAGATAGTAGGTTCGAACCCCACCGTCGGCTACCCTGAAAATGATTTTCCGAGGTTTTCCAATTTCACACCAGGCAAATGCTGGGGCCACGGCCGTTTCCTTCGCACTTCTAGCCCTTCCCTGCCCCATCGTCGCCATAAGACCTATCGGTGTCTGTGCGACGTAAAGCAACTGGCAAAAAAACAAAACAAAAAAAAAACGTAGCATTCTTAGTAATGTCATTGCATGCAGCAATGTTCGATTACTGGCAGAGAGTATAGGCCTAAACTTCCTCTGATCACGAAATAATACAATTCTCTGACGCTCTCACCTTTCCCAATTTTTGAATATACTCAACAGATGGCAGAACGTTACTAATTTCCTACATGCTTGCAAGAGAAAACAGTCTACGTACGTGCAGACGGGAAGGTGTCAAGTTGAGTAGTATTTGCCAGGCTGAGTAGCTCAAACGGTGAAGGCGCTGGCTCACAGAGCCAGAGATGGCAGGATCGATCCTTGCTCAGACATGTGGTATTTGAAGTGGTTCGAGTACATCAGTCCCGTGTCAGCAGTTTTGGTGGCACGTAAAATAACTTCTGCAGGACA
The DNA here is from genome assembly GCF_040414725.1 of Anabrus simplex. Classification (NCBI taxonomy): domain Eukaryota; kingdom Metazoa; phylum Arthropoda; class Insecta; order Orthoptera; family Tettigoniidae; genus Anabrus; species Anabrus simplex. The sequence continues at coordinate 443,536,531 of NC_090268.1, read as the reverse complement.
AAATTCAGGCACCTCGTTGTCCGCGAAAACCGTAAAAGTAGTTAGTGAACATAAACCAATATTATTATTATTATTATTATTATTATTATTATTATTATTATTATTATTATTATACATAATTCGCTGGGGCCATCAAGGACCACGTTAAGTCTTGTTGCATTTGACACTGAACTTGGCCTTCTTTAGAGCCCAGATTTCCCTCATTCTTTGTGAGTGGGCCTGCTTACGCTCCTCTGTCCAAGGGGCACCGTGTCTTCTCTTCGGTTGCTCGTCTCGGTTTAGCCCGTTCGTCAATATTTTCTTGCGGAAGAGATCTCTGTTAAGGGCATCTTCAGCTGAGATATGTAGCATTTGCAGGTCTTCTTTGGTACTTCTAAACCAGGGAATTGTGGTTTTGGGGTTTGAATAAAACAAGTGAAAGATTTCTTTAGTTAACTTTCTTCCGTCCATTCTTTTCAGATGACCGTAAAATCGTGCCCGTCTTTTTCTGATTGTGTCGGTAATTTTCTCTATTTTACTGTAGACTTCCTCGTTGGATCTCTTTTGATGGATTCCATTTCTGTACTTTGATCCCAAGATTCCTCTCACAATTTTGCGTCTTTTTTCTCCAGTTCTTCAAGGAGTCCTTTGTTGGTATTTAGAGACAGGGTTTCGGCTCCATGTAGAACTACTGGCTTCAGAACGGTTTCATAGTGACGTATCTTGGTGTTTTGGGAAAGGCATTTTTTGTTGTAGATTGTGCGGGATGTTTGGTAGGCTATTTCCAGTTTGCGTACTCGCTCCCGAAGTGCTTCTTTGTCCAGTCCATTTTTCATGATGATCTCACCCAGGTATTTGAATTTGTCTACTCGGGTGATGTCCCCGTATTTTGTATGGAGTTTTGGTGGAGCCTCTTTGATGTTAGTCATTACTTCTGTTTTCTCAAACGATATCTGCAAACCAGTTTGTTCGGAAATTTCATTTAAAATTTCAACTTGAGCTCTAGCGGTTTCTATGTCGTTTGAGAGAAGAGCAATATCATCGGCAAATGCTAAGCAGTCTGTTGCGATCCACTTGGATTTGGTTCCTATTCTCAATGGACTATAGTTGGTTTCCTGTAATCTCATCCACCAGGTTCTGATGATCTTTTCAAGAACACAGTTGAAGAGTATCGGGGATGGCTCATCACCTTGTCGGACTCCTGATTTGATGTCAAAGGAATGCGAGAGACATCCGTGGAACTTCACCTTCGATTTTGTATCGGTCAGGGTGGCACTAATTAATGCCAGCAGTTTCAAATCAACTCCGAATTCATTTAAGATGTTTAGCAGGACTTCCCGGTCAATGGAGTCGTACGCTTTCTTAAAGTCCACAAAGACAGACACATACTGCTTGGACCTTAGTGTACAATATCTGATGATCGGTTAGAGATTTTGGATCTGCTCGGCTGTTGAGCGACCTTTTCTGAACCCCCCTTGGTATTGAAACCGTACAGTGTCCTGTACAGCTCATGGGAATGATATGGGCCTTTCTACTCAATTAAATTACTCCTAAAGGTCGCGTCATTGGTAGCAGTATGGGCGATGGGGATCGAGCGGCGTCCGGCCAGAACGGAACCCGCGAAAAGAGCGCCTGCGAACAAAGGGAGGACAAAGCAACAGCCAAGCCCCCGCGGAAATACGCTCTCAACTTGCAGAGAGAGATAGAAGGGGACGCGATGCTGGAGTAGTCAGATACGCCCCGAGGTGGGGCTTAGCTTCCCAGAGTTCCAAACGAACATAAGGAACTTCCGGTTTTTTATGCACGTGTCACGGGTGCCAACGTCGGACTTTGGCGCGTAAACAATGGAATGATATTTTAATCCAGACATAGGAAAATTATGCGAGGCACACCATTGAATAGAGCGGAATTTTCTGCGTTCCCCAGACTAAAAATATGTAATAACTTATGCAGGGGAAGAAATGAGGTCACCAGCTGTCAAGATGTAACATATCGCTAACACATGTGGATACAGCGGCGTCACCCAAGCCAAGAGTCGTGCTAAAAATTGACTCCACCTCCCGAGGGACGCTAATGAACTAATCAAAGGCGGGAAGCAAATTACATAAAAACTGCTGATCGTAGGTCCAGCACGCCTGGCTCAAATGAAAGAGGAGACAGAGGGCTACAAGATGCAATATTTAAATATCGTCAATTCTTGGTACGAAAGGAGCTCTTGTTCTTAATGAACCGTGAACGTTGACGCCCCCAAGCTTCCGGCGGGCAAGATAATATAGGCCGAGCAGGCCATTGCAGAGACAGTTGTTCTCTTACGGGTCGTTGAGAAAGGACACTGTGTCCCGCGGTGCTCCAGTTACAGTCAGAAACCCCTGACCGCGTACAAAGAAGTGTTATTGTGTCCAAAAGCCTTTGTGTAGTGAACGGGAGGCCAAACGAGCCTAGGTGAATTGTTTCTGTGCTGCGTGTCAAACTAGTAAAAACCGCGAGCATAATTTACGAACAAGTATTAGAATTCGGCTGAGAAACTGCCGGTTTAATGAGTCAGTGAAATTCATAATTAGGTATCACCCAAAGTGTTACTTTGAATTAGGGGCTCGAGTCTCGTGAGCCACCCGATTCTTACTGTGAACGCGCCCGCCGTGGTTTGAAAGACCGTCTTATTCGTGGGTGTAAACTCTGAAATAGAGGGCGTGTGACGAGTGTAAAAGTGTTACCCACTTGGATTACTGTAAGATTTCAGCTGTGACGAGTCCCCCAGGATGTCGGACTTGTATGGACCAGGGATGAAGGACTGCACGCCCGCCACCTACCGAGTGGTCATGGAGTACTAAGAACTTCACCATGGGTCTCCCGTGGCAGGAGAAACAACGGCCACCAAACAGATGAGTGATGTCCAAATTTAATTTCTAAGCATGACATAACCCGGGGATAGGATTAGCGTTCTTTTGTAAATATCAAAATGTTGTAAGTTAATGCATGTCCTAGATGGAAATTTTATTGATTTTTATAATGTTGAAGTAAAATTCAAGGGAGCTAAATTCCCGGACGACTCATATTTCTTTCTTAATGATTAGCTTATCGTGAGGGATATATTTTTAGTAATATGTAGAATGTCCTAGCAAAGATGGGAACAAGGTTAGGAGAATATTTGAGTTTCCCGTAGGGGTTGATGGAACAATAGTGCTGGCAAGCAGGGAAACATGTCGAAATGTTGGTAGTCACTGTCCCACGTGGTTGTCGGATATGCCAGGGAAACTCATGGGTCAGTCAGACAATGCATGCCTAGCTTACAGATATAATCCGTGCATGGACAGCAAGAAAGAAGAAATCCCGACCGGGAGAGGTACATATTGTGTGATTTAGATAGGTGTGTGGAACCATGTGCAAGTCTCCCGTGATTTTTGATTAATTGGCCATAATGGTTTGGAGTGTTTTCTTTTAATCTATAGCCGGGGTGAGACCCAGGGCAGGAGTCCCTAATCTTTGGTCAGAAGGTTTAAATATAAGTGTATTGTATGTGGTATGAACGAGGAGCCATGAGAGCCATATGCCCAAGGGAAGAAGATACGCGATATGATACATAGTGAGAGGGCCGAATGCCCGAGTAATTTACGATGAAATGAGTTAGAATTGATTGTGCCCATAGTCGGCGCTCAGCGATAATAATGAGAGAGAATAAAAGAGTAGTTTATGGGAATTCCACGATAATATGAATAAGCGAATGAAATGGGCCCAAGATATGTGTCCCCGAGACGAGAGGGTGAACGTTTGAGGGAGAGAAGAATCTGAATGGCCGTGCGAAGTGAATGGCCGGCCTTCCTTTTTTTGTGAATGTCTAGCTCTCGCCCTCGTGACACAAGGGTCCCGTACCCCATTGTGCTAGGGCTTGGCGCCGGGTCTGCCCGCGTTCTTTTGTTTGGATTAAATGGCTTAGCTAAGAATACTTGTGTAATGATAATATCACGGTGATTTCTTTTAAAGGTATTTAATAAATGAGTAGGGATCCCCCCCCAGATATCCGGCGATATGAGATTGTAGCTATTCTAGAGATCTACAGAAACCCACAGTACCTCTCGGTCGGGAGTCTGCCAGTTCGACTCCGGATTACAATGGCGCCCTTGAGCGAGCTGCTCCAAGCTTGCGCTTTGGGCCGGAGACAGTGATAACCATGCTGTTTCTTTTCTAGGAATGGCTCTCCTGTGTGCATGAAGTGTATATATCCATATATCTGTGTATGTTTCGTAATTATGTGCACATATTTTTGAGTTCAAACAGAACCTATGTGCACGTTGTGTGGTCTTGGTGATAGATGAGGAGTCCGGGGTTTAGCAAAAATGGTATTTGTGTTTGTTTGTGCGTTATGCAAATGTGTCTTTTAATATGATATTATGTAGCGTAGGCCCCGGTTATGTTCGTGCTTAGAACAGCTAGTAATATTTGTGTATAGGGACATCAGATCATCTCACGGTGTGATCGACAGAATAATGTACAAATTTCATGAACGGTATGAATTAATGAGGAAAAATGAACGATAGCAAGTCGCAAAACCTCAATCATACCGTTACGCAGACGACGCCCATGGGCGATTCGTATTTTAAAGTGATTATTATTTTCTTTTCCTCCCATATGTGGAGAGTCATTGTATAGAGCTGTGTCGACTTCTTTAAATTGTCATATTTTGAATAAATTCATATTCGTGATCCCTATTTTATGATTCTTGTCATTTGTAGCAGTGCTAAGCAGTATCCAATAGGCATTTGAACCCAGAGATCCTACTTTCATATTATAGACATAAGGCTCCATCTTAAGTATTTGTTGTTTTTGTTTTCCTTTCGAACGTACCACTTCCCCAAGTGCTCAGGCTGCCGGGCCGGCACAGAAAGTAGGAAGGAGAGCGGTTCGAAGCTCGTTAAGCTATTCGACCCACTCTTCAATCCAATCTCATCCGTGGGTGTTTACCCGTTACGTGGAGGCATTCTTATGCGGGGGTCATCCATTCGAAGCCCGGTAGGGTGTAGTATTCACCTATTTGATGTTCGACTTGTGCTTCCAAACGTTCCAGGATGGCAAGTGATAGAATTTTGTAAGTCACGTTTAGCAAAGATATTCCTCTGTAGTTGTTGATGTTCTTCATGCTGCCTTTTTTGTGTAATGGATGGATCAAAGCTATTTTCCAATCTTCGGGTAGGGTCTCCTTGTTCCAAATTTCTTCTATTTGCTTTTGCAAGATATCAAGTGATTCCTCTGAGGCATATTTCCATAGTTCTGCTACTACTGAGTCTTCCATCGGCGCTTTGTTATTTTTGAGACGGGCAATGTGGCGCTTGATTTCATCTCTGTCGGGTGGTCTGGAATCTGGGTACCTGAGTAAGGGTTCCTTGGTCTCAATGGGGCTTTGCGGTTTAGAGCAATTAAGTAAATTCTTGAAGTAGTCTACCAGAATGCTGCAATTTTCTTCATCTGACGTCGCCAGTGTGCCGTCCTTTCGCTCGAAGCATAGAGATGGTGGTTTATAGCCAGTGAGTTTGCGTTTGAAGGCTCTGTAGTACTCTCTGCTTTCATTCTTCCTAAAGTTTTGTTCTATCTTTTCAGTGAAAGATTTTTCGTATTTACGTTTCTCAGTTCTGAACACCCTAGCTGCTTGGACACGTTAGGTTTTGTAGGTTTCTCAATCATTTTCTGATTTTGTAGAGTAGTACTGTTTCCAAGCATTGAGTCTTTCTTGGAGGACTGATTCGCAGGTACCATTCCACCAGGCATGCTTTTTGCTTCTCTTGATTTCTGCAACGTCTTTAGCGGCCTCAACAAGGAGACTTTAGGCGTTGTTAAAGTCACAGTCATTTGGTCTAGCCTTCTCCTGGAACTCCTCGACCCTTTGCCGAAGTTTATCATTGTCGAAGCGTGTGATCTGTTTGGTTGTCTTCCTTGTGTTTGCGGGAATTGGTTTGAATTTGATAAGAGACATATAGTGATCTGAGGCCACATTGATGCCTTTCTTTACCTTGACATTCATAATCTCAGGGCTATTTCTCCTGGAGACTGCAACATGATCAATTTAGAACTCTCCGAGAGTTTGGACGGGAGAACGCCAAGTCATTTGCTTTCTGGGTAGATGACGAAAGTGGGTCGACATGACCTGCAGGTTGTGATTTTCGCAAATGGACACCAGTCTTTTGCCATTGGGATTGGTTCTTTTGTGAGCAGGGTAATTTCCTATAACTTTCTTGTACTTCTGTTCACGACCTAGTTGGGCATTGAAGTCACCCAAAAGAAGCTTGACATCGTGTTTGGGGATTTTGTTTAATTTTTCATCCAGTAGGTCCCAGAAATTATCAACTTCGTCTGGATCAGACTTGTTCTTATCGTTTGTAGGAGCATGTGCGTTAACTAGAGCGTAGGTTTTGTTCGCGCATTTAACTGTGAGTAAAGACAATCTGTCATTCACAGGTTCGAAATTTGCAACCGATTTAAGGATCTTGGTTCTAACAGCAAACGCAGTTCCAAGCATCACAGCTCCATTGAGGATTCCTCTTTGCGCTTTGCTCTTGAAAAATCGGTAGCCTTCGGATTCAAAAATCTCTTCATCTGGGTATCTTGTTTCCTGTAGGGCCAATTATCCGAGCCCTCTCAAACGACGACAGTTGTTGATAGCGTGCTCTTCTCTGTCGTCGAGGTATGTTTGACGGGGAGCAATTCACTGCACATAATGCAAGTCAACTACGCTACACCAGAGTCCGTATACTGGAGTTGATTCCTCCGCGACCAATCACGTGGGGAGACCTGTAGCAACAATCCAATGGGTATGAAACTTTGATCGTTTACATACCTACATGGCATCGTTCCATATCTTGAAAATCAATACAAACGACCAATGCCTTCATGGTGTTCCAATTTCCATTTTTTTAAGTGTATTTGAGATTAGTGCATGCATTTCGAATTTCGGTAATATTGTGCAAGTTTTAACAGGTTTTACAAGCAGTATTCAAGAAAATGAAGAGTAATTAATATCATTAACTCTTGAAACGGTTCAAGGGAAACTATCAGTTATCAAGGCACACTTCCACATCATACCAGAATCAATCAGTAAGTTAGAAACACGTGGGTTGCGTCAAGGACTACGTGACTCGCTAGTCACTATGGAGAACGTGAAGCGTGAAATGCAAGGGATGGCAGGAAAACTCGGCCATGTCCATAAAGGAAATCCGGGCTACGGCATCATTTGGTTGGTACTGTTCCAGGAAATGATTATGGGGCCAGAGCAATGGAAGGATCTCAGGTAGTGTTCTGTTACTTCTTGGAGCAGGTACAGAGATGGATAGTTTCGCAGGGCGAATAATAAATGGTAAAATATTTTTGATAATATTTATTAAAAATTAACCCGTTACGTAGCCAAACACCACAACTACTACTGTAAGGGCAGCCCAAAATTCCAACTAGCAGTAACATTACTGCCCCAGTTCGTCAATAGCAAGTGGAAGCACAATCAGACACTATACACACCCCACAAAATGACAACAAAACAAGAACTTACCTTAATTAGTGGATACGTGTCACAACTAACCGTGGATAAAAAATAAACCACTGTACTGGGCACCAGAACACATTAAATGAGTGAAAGAAAGAACAAGAAATATTTTCTTAAGAAGGTTAAAATAATTTAATCTTGATACCCAAAGTAGAACAACTTCATTAAAAAATAAAACCGTCCATTGAGAGAAAAACTATAATATAAGGTAATTAACAGCAGAGAAAACTCGTCAATAAATGTAGTCGACCAACATAAAATAACAGAAAACGGTACATGACTATACATTATTTTTACAGTAAGTGAGTAGTGCCTTTGGGGTGCAATTCAAAGATTAACTTTAAAGTATAAGATTTCTCTTCATTTACTCTTACTTTCATGTAATTAATTATTTTCGTCAGGATAGTATGATCACGGAGCTTTCGCAAGGGGATCAGGCTTATTACGTGCCGCGTGACAAAAACACAGAGTAAACAGGCGAAACAAACACAAACGAGGAAAAGGAAAAGGTAGGATAAAGTGTTAAGTCACACGAGTACCAAAATAAAAATATATACTATAGTGTCAGAATCCAAAAAATCAATCACCACCATCACTACAGAGTAGCCATAGTAACCAACATACGCCATCAAGGGTTAGCAACGACCAATCACAAACAAATAAGCATAACAATAGTCGTAAAATAGAGAAGCCAGAAATCCCGAAGGCACAATTAAATTTTGCAAGATAAAATAAAAGGAAAAGCAGGAATAAAATTAACAGAGAGCCAGATTTAATTTCTGATAATCTGGTAAAACTCACATGGTCCTTAAACCTTTCCAACAGGTAGAGTTGCTTTGAGGTACATTTAGCGGAGATACAGCTTATCTCTCAAAAGTCCACATTAATCATAACTTTTCATAATTCCCCAAATTAGATGAAATAGAATACGCCTTCATACCACACGTATCCAGATCACTTAGGATATGTACATCAATATATAAAAATTTCTACAGAGGAAACCCGAAAACATGAACAGCTACTGCCTTTTAGATTTTTGAACCAACAATTAGGATTATGGCAATTTCAAATGTCTTAAACACACCAAAGTTCTATAAGAGCGCATGTTTTCCAAAATATCATTCCGGTCTTCAAAGACAAGGATCAATTTAAATGAAGAAGAAATTTACAGTTCCAGCATCAGGCTTGTAGTAACATCAAAGCGTCAGTTGCTCCATACTCACGTAATGATAATATCTCCAAATAATACATTTACTGAAGAAAGGAGGATGGTCTTCAAAATAAAATAAATAAAACCTTCAAGGATGGTACAATGCCATCGCTCTAATATATTATGTCGGATCCATAATGTGCGCTAAGGCCAGAAGCCGGAGCGAGTAAGTAACATGTCCTTCCTCCACCATGGTCAAGCAATTCTCATTCTTAATGACCGATTACTCCCGCTGGAAGAGAGCAGATCATCTAAGATGGCGAGGAGCTCCCTGATTGGTCGGAAGCGAGGTCACGTTTCGACCACACCATAGCAGATGGCAGCACACAGCAGAATAAGGGTTAAGTATCGAGAGCAAGTCCCAGGGAATAAATTAATTACTTAAGAAATATGATGACTTAAAAATAGGAGAAAGCCAAGTTGAGAATTAAAATGTGACACAGACTTCTACAGCAAACTGGCCAGATCTAAACCGTTCCTTGGGAAAGGAGATTTAAATCAGTAATACTGTCTCAAAAATATTCATGTAAATCACCCTGCAGTTGATTCTTCAAGATTAAATTTTCAGTCAATATTTTCAAAAATATCGGTGCTGTTGTATTCTGAGACATCCACTTGTTTAAAAATGTCCAAAATTAATATAACTTTTTTAGAGATAGTAAACATCATACCTTTCATCTAAGATTAAATGGATTTAAATACCAAAATAACACGTTGCACAAAGGATTTCACTTAAGCAAGTTTCTAGGCTGCGTAAAAATTAAGTCCATCACTTGTGATGCAAACCTACAGTTTTCTAATATTTTAAACATAATATTAACACACACTTCCATTAATAATGTGATAGTTCAAATAAAAGTTCCAAACACTTGCTGTATACTCCTACAGTCCATCTAAGTTGATTTTATAAGAAAAAAAAAATAGTGCACTTGCAAATCCTAGAGTTCATCTACGTGAAATTACTTCAAGTTATAAAATATTTAAAAAAGGAATTTACAGTTCAAAAGCAAGACATGAAGCCTTCTTAATTTATGAGGAATAGCAAGCTGAAATTCACACGAAGCACTTTTCTGTTGTTGGAAGGAGCACTATGATTAACGATAAAATGACAAAGTCCACAATACCGTCAACTGGTAAATGAAATACACTTCAATTCACAATTTCTATTGTAACTTCACTCGGTTTACACACTCCTAAATATCATACAATGAGGATTTAGTCGGAGAAAATGTTACAACATTTCATTTGTTACGACGCGGTAGAAACTTTACTTTCGATGTCTTCGCACAATTTCAAAGTGTTCGAGTGTGACTTCTACGTCTTCGCGTAGCGCGACGGAGCATAATCGCGGAGTTCAAGGTACACACAATGGTTATACGTTCGGTTTGTTGACCTATTTATATGCGGCTCCGAGCAGCGCTCCGAGTCAGGTGATGAAGGGGTGATAATACTTCCCAAATTCCACTTGTTATATCTTGGAATCCACTGGACGGATTAACCTCAAATTTGCAGGGTTGTACTTTAAAAATATGGGCTACAATTTAGTGTTGGTTTGACAGGCAGTCCTGACGTCACTTAACCTTGCTCCACTCATGCGGCCCCCCTCACGCAGTGCAGTGTGAACGAGAACATTCTCTCGCACAGCTGTTTGTGCTTCGTAACTTAGCCGTTCGCTCATGCCTTCCGGGTACAGTACTGATAATGTGGACCTACCAGAATGTTTAACACCTACACTCGTTCAAGTACTATGCTGTCACATCCGTAGATGTAGAGAGATCATTCTCACCGATGAAGTTAATTGTAACAAACCCCATAGACTTATACCAGAAAACTTGGAGAGTACTGTTGTAGTGTACTGCAAATCAAATTATGACAGGAATACTATGGTGTGCAGTGTAAAATCAAAGAGGTATACGTATTTATGTGTGTTTAATCACGTTTGTGCTAATTTTGATTTATCATGCGTATTAATGAACACACTTATCTAGGAGACGTGTGCATATTGTTTTTATTTTTACTGCTATTATTCTTTACGTCACACCTACACAGGTAGGTTTTATGGCGACGATGGGATAGGAAAGGACTAGGAGTGGGAAGGAAGCGGCCGTCGCCTTAATTAAGGTACAGCATTAAGGTACCAGCATTGGCCTGGTGTGAAAATGGGAAAACATGGAAAACCGTCTTCAGGGCAGCCGACAGTGGGGTTCGAACCCACTATCTCCCGGATGCAAGGCCACAGCTGCGCGACCCTAAGCGCACGAACAACTCGCCCGTTGCATATTGTTTTAACACTGAATACCGATAGAGTGATACATCTAACAATTTACTACTATAACTACGAAAACGGTTTCATTCCTCCCCTGAAGGGGGAAGCGCGCCTCTTAGACATTAACACCGTATCTCAGGCCGGAAGATTTGTTACGGTGAAGGAGATGCTCGGAGAGGTGAAGGGGTTGGTGGCCATGGGCTATACTATGAACTCTCCCGGCATTCGCCTTAGTGCAAGAGAATGAAAAACCACGGAAAACCATTTTCAGGGGGAGACGGGCCTCTTAGATTGTAACGCCGTCTCTCAGGCCGGGAGATTTTTTACGGCGAAGGAGATGCTCGAAGAAGGTTAAAGGGGTTGTCGGCCGTGGCCTATACCATGAACTCTCCCGGCATTCGCCTTAGTGCAAGAGAATGAAAAACCACGGAAAACCATTTTCAGGACAGCCGACGGTAGGGGCCAGCCGTGAGCCCTGTCCCGTCTCCCGAGTGCAGAGGCATAGAGCCACGGTAGAGCTCGGTTGGCCGATCAGAGGGCAAGACCCACTCTGCATCTACCGCCGTCACGAACTATGCACGCATTGTTTGTACCAGTGTGACAGCTGCAGCTTTTCACTCACTTGTTTTTCATAATTTTATGTATTGATGTGGCCGAATGTCGTAAGGGAATGTTACGTTTACATTTCATGCAAGTGTTTAAAAACGTGAAAATAAATTCATACTTAAATGCAAATTTCAGCACTTTTGCAGCGTATTTCATGCTTATATTTGTGATTTATACAGTATATAAATCCGATGTCCAATTATAACTACTGAAATAACCGGTCCCTTGGCTGAATGGTCAGATAGATCAGATGGCTTCGGGTTCGTTCCCAACCAGCTCAGAGATTTTAACCTTAAATGGTTAGTTCCGCTGGCTCGGGGACTGGCTGTTTTAATGTCCCGATCATTCCTGCAACTAGTGTAACACACCACACAAAACACTATCCTCCACTGCATAAATACGCAGTTCCCGGCATAAGCCACCCCTCTTTCAGGAGGGTATGGCTTACAAGGATTGCTCCGGTCAAGCTTTTTCCCTCAGACTCGGCGAGGAATACTGGCTCAAAGGTAGTGTCCTGGAGCGTGATACTTTGAGTCGGGATAAAACTGGGGAGGAGGGCCAGTACCTAGTTTACGCGGCCTCACCTGCTATGCAGAACTGGGGCCTTGTAGGGGAATGGGAAGATTGGAAGAGATAGACAAGGAAGGGGGAAGGAAGCGGCCGTGGCCTTATTATTACTACTTCTACAAGTCCAATCAAAGAAGTGAAAAGATAAGAAGGTATGATGGAGTTTACTGGTGCTGACCGATGACAGTCGGCAAGATGAAATATAAGGTGGTTGGAAATAATGTGAACTGGGTATAATGAGTGTTGGTCATCATCATCCTTTAACCGTCTCCGGTCGCCCGGCTGCGGTACAAAAGCGCTCCCCATTTTTGTCTATCCGTCTTTTGCCTTCCATTTCCTTTCCTAGTCATTTTCTTGTTGTTCTCATTTGATCGACCCTTTTCTACATGGCCATACCACTTAGCGACTGTTTTACTTATGTTTTATGACGGATCTCCACATCTTTCTTTCTTAATCCGTTTGGTTTCTCCTTCGGACTCAGCGAGGGATACCGCCTCAAAGGCAGTGTCCAGGAACGTGACACTTTGAGACTTGGTATACAACTGGGGAGGAGGGCCTCACGTGGTATGCTGAATCGGGGCCTTGTATTAGGTACGTTCAAGGTATTTGCCTGGAGGAGAAGTGAGAAACCACGCAAAACCACATCCAGGATGTCTGAAGTGGGAATCGAACCCACCTGTACTCAGTTGACCTCCCGAGGCTGAGTGGACCCCGTTCCAGCCCTCGTACCTCTCCAAATGTCATGGCAGAGCCGTGAATCAAACCCGGTCCTCCGGGGGTGGCAGGTAATCATGCTAATCACTACTCCACAGAGGGAGAAACGGACCTCTTCATTCTTATCCCTTCTTGTTTTCTGCAGCATTGACCTCAGGAACTTCCTTTCTGCAGCTTGACGATTTCTAGCGTTGATCGTACAGATTTCAAGGGTATATGTAGTTATAGGCACGAATTAAACCTGGTAAAGGTCACCTAAAACCGCTCGCAACTTAAGAGCCCCTGGGCCCCTTTTAGCCGCATCTTACGACAGGCAGGGGATACCGTGTGTGTTATTGTACTACCCCCACCCATATGGGTAAGTAGTTAGTGGGACGCAAAGCCAATAATAATAATAATAATAATAATAATAATAATAATAATAATAATAATAATAATAATAATAATAATAATAATAATAGACGCCAAATCAGAGAGTAATGAGGTATTTTATAAAAAAGATTTGAGTTTCCCCATTGTCAGCTTACCTGATCTGCAGTTCAAACGTATATTTCTCTGTTCCTTACTTCATCTGAAACAATACGTCAGGTAATGTTACAGCTTCTGACACTTACACGAGTATAAGATAGTGTAAATACTTCCTCCGCCAACAATGTAACTTCATTAGACCTATGTATCAAATAACAATTAGGCCTAGGCCAGTTTCATTCAATCAGTCACTACTGATCCGCATTTAGGGCAGTCGTCCAGGTGACAGATACCCTACCTGTTGTTTTCCTAGCCTTTTCTTAAATGATCGCAAAGAAATTTGAAAATTATTGAACATTTCCCTTGGTAAGTTATTCCAATCCCTAACTCCCCTTCCTATAAACGAATATTTGACCCAATTTTTCCTCTTGAATTCCAAGTTTATCGTCATGTTGTGATTTTTCCTACTTATAATTTTCTTTTGCTATTGGCTTTACGTCGCACCGACACAGATAGGTCTTATGGCGACGATGGGACATGAAAGGGCTAGGACTGGGAAGGAAGCGGCCGTGGCCTTAATTAAGGTACAGCCCCAGCATTTGCCTGGTGTGAAAATGGGAAACCACGGAAAACCGTCTTCAGGGCTGCCGACAGTGGGGTTCGAACCACCTATCTCCCGAATTTTGGATACTGGCCTCACTTAAGCGACTGCAGCTATCGAGCTCGGTCCTACTTTTAAAGACATCACTCAAACTTATTCGTCTACTGATGTCCTCCCACGCCATCTCTCCACTGACAGTTCGGAACATTTCCACTTAATAGAGCAACTAGTCTTCTTTCTCCCAAATCTTCCCAGCCCAAACTTTGCAACATTCTTGTAACGTTACTCTTTTGTTGGAAATCACCCAGAACAAATCGAGCTGCTTTTCTTTGGATTTTTTCCAGTTCTTGAATCAAGTAATTCTGGTGAGGGTCCCATACACTGGAACCATACTCTAGTTGGGGTCTTACCAGAGACTTATATGCCATCTCCTTTACATCCTTACTGCAACTCCTAAATACCCTCATAACCATGTGCAGAGATCTGTACCCTTTATTAACAATCATATTTATGTGATGACACCAATGAAGATCTTTTCTTATATTAACACCTAGGTAGTTACAATGATCCCCAAAAGAAAATTTTTCCTGTTTGTGAAACTCACAACCTGTCTTTCAACCCCGTTTATCATCATACCATTGCCCACCGTCCATCTCACAACACTATCGATGTCACCCTGCAGCCGCTCACAATCTTGTAACTTATTTATTACTCTGTACAGAATAACATCATCTGCAAACAGCCTTATCTCTGATTCCATTTCTTTACACACATCATTTATATATATATAAGAAAACATAATTGTCCAATAATACTGCCTTGGGGAATTGCCCTCTTAATTATTACAGGGTCAGATAAAGCTTCGTCTACTCTAATTCTCTGAATTCTATTTTCTAGAAATATAGCCACCCATTCAGTCACTCTTTTTTCTAGTCCAATTGCACCCATTTTTGCCAGTAGTCTTCCATGATCCACCCTATCAAATGCTTTAGATAGGACCTCGGCCGATCAAGTCAATACTAACTTGAACAACTGGGAGGCGTTAGTGTGCGCGAATTCACCTTCTACAGTAGGCGGGAACTTGCACTAGTACCTTAAAGGGCTTTAGTAAGCCATCGATTCCGCTCAAGTGAAGCCACTGCATTCGCTTATACTCAGTGAGTTTCACAGTAACATATCCATATTTGGCTTCACTGAGCTGAACATCTCCTCGTAACTAGGAAGTTGTCAATACATACGCACTCGTCTTTGTTAAGTACACACTCTTACTGTTATCTAGCAACATAAACTAGTACCATGAACTAAAAGTGTGGTTTATAATGCACTATAAACAGTTCTCAAGAAGTAAGCAGTTTGTTAGAGATCGTAAGGCAATGTTACTCAGTTCTCTTCATGTATAATGGTCCTGAATTGCTTTTAACTTCAGGTTACTGATTTCTTATGCCTTTATGCTCCTTTCAAACGTTTTACCCAAAGTTTCTCCAGACAACAAATAAAAGTTCTCTTCAGCCTAAGACTTCTGAGGGAGTTCCCATATGCTATCAAAGGCGTGGCAGAACATGGGACAGTGTTCGAGCGGAAAAGAAATGTTCATAACTGTTTGAAACCTCACCGATACTCAGCTTGCGGTGCCTACGTTGATCAAAGCGGCCTGAATGACCTTTCCTGTGTGTAAAATAAAGGCAGACACATCCGTCATTCTACTATCAATGATGTCATCTTGCGGACTCTCGATTCAGCAGAAGTTCCAACTGGCTGCTCCCGCTCAGACGGTAAAATGCCAGACGTAATGACACTCGTGCCATCGGAAACGGGTAGAGCTCTCCTGAGGGATTTTACCTATGCCCACACATTCACCCGGTCCTGTCTTTCCCTTTCGTTAATGAGTGCCGGAGTTGCAGCCGCGAGTGGGGAAAGACAGTGATGTTTAGGACAAATTCATCTTCGCACTAGTAGCCATTGAATCCAGAGATAGCAGGTTCAATGATGGCCTCAGTTTTATCAAAGATGTTGGCCAATGGATTGTTTGGATTTCCGGCGTTACCCGATCAACTTTTTCTCATTCAGCGCATCAGCGTAGCTTTACAACGTGGGAATGTCATATCAATCCTCGAGACACCACCACCTGGTATAGAAATTGATGAATTTTCTTCCTACAATATCAGGAAAAATATATCTTCTTCCTTCCTTTATAAGTTTTTCGCCCAGGGTTGGTTTTTCTCTCGGACTTAGCGAGGGATCCCATCTGAACCGCCTCATGGGCAGTGTCCTCAAGTGTGAAATATTCGATCGGGGATACGACAGGGGAAGATAGCCAGTACCTCGCTCAGGTAGCCTCACCCGATATGTTGAACAGCAGGTGTGGAGGGAAGGGAAGATTTGAAGGGACAGAAAAGGAAGAGGGAAGGAAGCGACAGTGACCGTAAGTTAGTTTCCATCCCGGCATTTGCATGAACGAGAAGTGAGTAAAACACGGAAAACAACTTCGAGGATGGCTGGGCTGGAAATCGAACACCCCTCTACTTATTTGACTTCCCGAACCTGAGTGGACCCCGTTCCAGCCTCGTACCACTTTTAAAATTTTGTGGCAGAGCCGGGGTGGCAGTTAATCGCACTACACCACAGAGGAGGACCAAAAATATATATAGTATTTGATATTAATATAATGTGAATTCAACTCATACGTTCTCAAACCTCTTATTCTTTTATTTATTATTACATAATATATATGGCTGAACCTGAGTCGGTAGAAGATCAGTTAGGCTTCTGAAGAAATGTATGAACACGTGAAGCAATCTTGACTTTACGTCCGATCTTAGAGGATCGAATTAAGAAGGACAAACCCACGAAAATGGCGTTCGTATATCTTGGAAAGGCATTCGATATTGTTGATTTGACCAAGCTATTTGAGATTCTGAAGGTGACTGGGATCAGATACTCAGAACGAAAAATTATCTACAATCTATATAAAAATCAGTCTGTAGTGATAAGAATCGAGGGCTTTGAAAAAGAAGCAGCAATCCAGAAAGCAGTGAGGCAGTTTGCACTTTGTCCCCCTCTTTTGCAATGTTAAAGGAAATCAAAGAGGAGTCTGGGAAGGGAATCACAGTCCAAGGAGAGGAAATCAAAACCTTGAGATTTTCTGATGATATTCTTGTTTTATCTGAGACTGCTGAAGATCTGGAGAAATTGCTGAATGGTATGGACAGGTTCTTGTGTAAAAAGTACAGGATGAAAATAAGTAAGTCCAAAACAAAAGTAATGGCGCGCAGTCGAACGAAGTCAGGTGATGCAAGAAATAGTGAATTAGGAAATTAAGTCTTAAAAGAAGTAGATGAACATGGGCAATAAAATAACTAACGATGGAGGACGTAAAGGGGATATAAAATGCAGACTAGCACAAGCAAAGAAGGCCTTTCTTAAGAAAAGAAATTTTCTCACTTCGAACAGTAATACAGGAATTAGAAAGATGTTTTTGAAGAATTTCTTCTGGAGAGTGGCATTGTGTGGTAGTGAAACATGGACGATAACTAGCTCAGAAAGAAATAGAATACAATATTTTGAAATGTGGTGTTACAGAAGAGTGTCGAAGGCGAGATGGATAGATCGAATTAGGAATGAAGTGATTTTGAATCGAATTGTTGAGAGGACACCGATTTGGCTAAAAAAAGAAAAAAAGGATGATAGGACACATCTTAAGACACCCAGGACTTGTGCAGCTGGTTTTTGAGGGAAGTATAAGCGGTAAAATAGTTAGGAGTAAACCATGGGATGAATATGACAAGCAGATTGGAGCACATGTATGATGCAGAGTTACGTAGAAATGAAAAGATTAGCTCAGGATAGGGTGGCGTGCAGGGCTTCATGAAACCAGTCTATGTTTGGATGTCTCAAAGAACAACAACAATATTTTACGTAATGTAAAGTAAATAAATTCTGACCTTTATCATTCAGAAATAAATAAATCCAGTACAAATAAAAAAATCTACGGTTGTTTTTAATACTGTGTTCGACTATTTTATATTTTGCTATTTCAGACCTGAGGTATTCATTTTAATGTAATTTGCTTGGTTTACACATTGCAGCAACACAAATTGTCTAAATTTCTCACACTATTTAATATCATTTGTACGGTCAGTGGTAGTAACCTTATTTGTATCTACGTTTACATAATATTGTTTATTGCTGTCGCCATAAGACCTGTCTGCCGTAAAGCCACTAGCTCACGTTCTACTTGATGTAAAATGACGCGTACAGTTGTACTTTACTTTGTGTGACAAAGGGTAATGGGGATGCCAGGAACAGGAACTTCGCTACGATAAAATAAAGCCATCTACTAATAATAATAATAATAATAATAATAATAATAATAATAATAATAATAGTAATAATAATAATAATAATAATAATAATAATAATAACAATAATAGTTAAAATGTTTTATTCTATTTATACAGAGTGTCTCAAACCTTTCGGGTCAAATTGAAACAGATGATAGTTGGTCCACAACCGATTGTACTGAGACAGGTAACCACTGGTCGGAAATGCGTATTTATTTTCTTATGGACGTACACAGCATAACAACAGCGTAGCTCATAGTAATTGGTCAAAGTAACGACCGCTAGTCTCAATGCATGCATGCCAACGGAGCGTGAAGTTCTTCCCCAAGCAAACTCCCGAGATCTTTGCGAGAGTGTCGTAGAACTGGTTGCGCCGTTGCAATACATGCCTTGAGAATGGCGGTCGTCACTTTGAACAGTTACTATGAGCTATGTTGTTGTTGTTGTTGTTGTTATGCTGTGTATGTCCATAACACAACAAATACGCAGGTGCGACCATTGGTTCCCTGTCTCAATTTAATCGGCTGTGGACCCACTATCACCTGTTTCAATATGACCCAAAAGGTTTGAGACACCCTGTGCTCATGCTAATGGAACAAGTGGTTACAAGCCAGATCTCGTGGCCATGATCGTTAAGGCGCTGTGTCTAGCCGTGATTAGCCGGTTCGGGTCCCGTCGATCGAGAAAATGCCACCATCATTTTATTGCCGGCAGGGTGGGAGAGATGATGGTATAGAATTTCTAATGAATAGACAGCGTGCCTAAAGCCTGAATGTAATTTCAAACCTTTCCACAGTGTTAATATTGAGTGAGGGCAAATGATAGTGTTGATGGCGGTTCGCCCTCGAGATGGGGAAGTAAAGCTTTAAGGAGATCCCTTGGTTTATTCGACAGGAGTCGACACCGAGTTCAGCCACTCCCTAGCAAATTATTATTGATAGATGGATGGGTCATAACGGGAAATAAGCGTGCGGGATAAATGGCCGGACAAAGCATGCACAAGGCATCAAATTTTGAAAAGTATTGTCCCCATATAGCCACCAAAATCTGGTGATGCCCCAACTAGCCAGCCACTCAGGCGTGTCCGGTCCTAACCCTCTATGAAAAATTCGAACTTACACCGCTATTTCAGATTTTGGGAACATATACTTCGATAAACAGACACTGTATAATGGGTGAAGCTATCTACTGAATAATGGGCAACAGTTGATTTAAAACAGATCCTAATTTATTCAAAATAAACACATAAATAGCAAGGCAAATTAAACAAAACAAATTAAACATCCCTGGATTCAATAACTGTAAAATTCATTGCGTATATGAACGTCCAAAGTCCTATATCTAATGAACACGAATATACCATCTTACACTCGTGGATTTAATTCTTTAATGTTGACGCAAAACGGAAACTGTGCTTGTATTTTATTTCTCGCTGAATGGCGTGAGTAGCTAAATTTCATGCCCACAAACATTGTGGTGAAATCCTATCCGACCTCTACGTAAATATTTAAGGGATGACTAACACTAACTCTAAAACTTGGTAAAATGAATCGCAAGAATCAATTACTTATGCACAAACAGTATTATCAAATCACTTATATCATCCCTCACGTGGATTTCAATTTACCACGGACACGCATTATTCACAACATAAATTAAACACATGACGCACTCACAACACCTGTAAACATAATGCCAGTCTCACATACAAACCAAAATACATAATAATAACATTCAGCCATGAACACTGTTCGCCTGTCATTCATACCAACGATGACTATCTCTGACATGAACCTAGCATATGCCCTTCCCAGGTCACTTACCGAAAGCACTGTCTAACTCATTAAATGAAACTGTGGGTGATGAATGCGCATGGGCCTTCGTTTATGACAATCCCTGGGGTATTAACTATTCGCTTCGCCCGACCACATTCGCCCTGGCGGAATTTACACACTGGGAGATCACACACGCTCCCTAATCTCTATAACTTGAGGAATTACAAATCTCAATCTCACTATCTCTATAGCTTGAGGAATTACAAATCTCAATCTCACTATCTCTATAGCTTGAGGAATTACAAATCTCAATCTCACTATTACCTTCCCAGGGCCTGTCTGTACACTATAATCAGATTCACATGACTATCGTGTCATTACGATGAAGACTCTATCCACGTTTAGTTAGACCATTCTATAATACGAATACCTGTAAATATGGACTCTTCCTACGACAACAGGAATTATTCCCTGAATTTACATCTTACTAGCTGGTTCATTCCTAGATGCTGGATTTTAACACACCTCAACACACATTTGACGGCCGAACATTTCACTAATTTAATTTAACACTTTGAATTCTCTCGATGATTCTCCTCTTAACTAGGATCGAAGAATTGACAACATGCATGTAACGATCACATTCATTCTCTAGCATACGTAGAAAATCACGCATACCCACGCATGTCCTCATTCGTTTCAAAGCATGCATACTACTAGATTACACTAGACCTGACATTATATTTGAGGCTTGTCCGCGCGTTTATTAAAAAAAGAAAACTATCACTGAATGAAATGTAATTATCCACATGAATTTGACCCTTATTTACATTTTATTTCCAAATGACATGCATCCTTACGTTAAACTCCCACACTAAACAAGATGAAATGAGATGAAATGGGTCGATTCATTTACCAATTCTCGCTTTTACTCTTACGTTACTGGCGATTGCCTCTTTGAAAATACAAAATTTTATAAATTAAAACTACTATTTACAAATCCCTGTAAATATCTACGTAAAGTGCTACATGATTAAAATGGTATGTTTTCTACTCAGCCTTCAGGTCACTCCTTGCTTCGGATCGGACGGCCCCATCCTATCTAGGCCATCATTGTAGTGGGCGTAGGATGTCCAGATCTCAGTTCCGTCTCCCCTGTGGTCCAGCTGCTGGTCTCCATTGTCGCGCCCTCGTCCTGGATAGGTTGCTCCTGAGGCTGCGTCTCCGGAGTATCTCGTACACTGCTGTCTTGTCGGTAGCCTAGTGACACTATAAAATTACGGTCACCTTATGAGCTATGTGTAACTGAGCTCCTGAGTTTGTGTGGCTACTATAGCATCCTAGAATTTGTAATGTTATTAAATTTAGGTGCTAACATTGTCTATTCTCTCCCTCTGCTCACAGTTCATGGGTCTCCCCTCTCGTTCGCGCCGCGGTCGCCCGACAGAACATTTCCCGCACTGCCAATTAACACTGTTCTGTATTTCCGGGACACGATTTGGACTTCGACGTCGGTCAAGCCCCGTTAGTCTCTTTATGCGGTGAACAATAGCCTTCCACCGTCGCGCATGTTCCAATGGACTCGATTGTAAAATGGTAACACTGATTAAAAATAACTGTTTCTCTGGTTGTTATTTTCTTATAAGTTCAGATAACTGCGTTCACGAACTTTGATTCAGAGTACCTAGACAACTCTCTGACACGAGGTAAAGTGATATCTAAATATTACTACGATATGACAGTGTCTCAATGCATCTGTCTGTAAATACGAACGTCACCAGTCAATATGTAGAGTGTACCAGTGAGACGTTCAAAGTAACACGAACTCGCGTGCCGATCCACAAGTACAAGAGTCTGACAATCTATGAACGAGAAATAAACTGTTTGACGAATGATGCTAAGACCGATAGTACTATGAATTCTGATGTTGATAAGACTACAACTGCGATTACGATACCACTAAGGATTAAAGAGTGCCTTTCCAGGTTCTGCGCGGCTAAATTTATCAACTCGGTTTTCTCCCTCCAGTGTATTCATCATTTTGGTTTCTCTTGCCTTTAACCAATCCTACAGGGATAATTTACATGACGCTTTTCCTCATTGGCTGGTTCGTTGTGATTCCTTGCACTGAATTCAATTCTTCCCCTGTTTGTGCGCGCTTGGGTTAGACTTTCTACTATTGTACGGGCTTGGTCATATTTTCTAGGCCTCCACTTCGTATTTTTGACGTTAGTTCAGATCTGTTGTGAATGTATCACTTGGTTCAATTGCGTTCCTTTTCAATTGTTTTTATGACACTTCCGTCACACTACTTTTTAACCGTGAAGCTGGATATCGAGTGTATTGTTTCCTCCTGGTCAATTGTCTTTCCTCGCTCCCAACCCCCTGTTGTTCTTTCCGGTCAGTCCTCGTGAGAATTTATGGCAGGGTTGGCATTTTAACCTCTTGTCGAAAACACTTGCACGTCAACCAAGGGTTCTTTTCTCTGTTCGCTGTATAAGATTTATTTCCTTGTCCATTCTTTAGAGAATAAATATACTTGATGCCAGGATACGCTTTCAATGAGCTCGTATTGAAAACGGGCGCAGTATATTTACTGAAAAATCTTTTCCTTCTTTGCTGCCTATTTTTTTCTAATTAACAACAACAATAGTAATTTCACAACAGTAAATAAATGAAAGACAAGTTTAGAAGCTTATTTAATTCACGACCAGGAGAGAACAGTCTCCCAGTTTCATTAACAAGACAAATAGGTTTTACAAGAATCCTGAAGCTGTAGAATTAGTGAGATCAGTGAGGCACTAACCCTTAAAATAAGTTTTCGAGCAGATGAATCATTGGACCTTACTTTATTCAAAACAGGAGGAAGCGGAAGCTTCCTGAGCAAAGAATTAGTGAGATCCGTAAGGCACTAACCTTTAAAAATCAAGTTTGAGAACAAAGGGAATGTCGAATCTTACTTCGTTCAAAACAGAAGGAAGCAGAAGCTTCCTGAACAAAGAATTATTGAAATCAGTAAGGCACTAACCCTTAAAAGTGAAGTTCCCGAGTGGAGGGAATATTAGACCTTACATTGTTCAATACAGAAGGAAGCAGAAGCTTCCTAAGCAAAGTTACCAGTAGCGAATCGAACCATCAAATTCTGAGTTACATATCAGAAGGTTCTCAAATCATGAACCTCAATTTACTATTTACAGTTTAGAACGGCCTAACGAGCCAGGTTGTGAGTTTCACAAATAGGAAAAATCTTCCCAATTTTAATTACTGCGTTGATGAAGTGAAAGTACCTAATTGGGATCATTGTCAGCACCTAGGTGTTCAGAAAGATTTTCATTGATGTAATCACATAAAAGGGATTGTAAATAAAGTGTGCCGATCTCTGCACATGGTTATGAGGGGGTATTTAGGGGTTGTAGCAGTGGTGTAAACGAGAGGGATTTAAGTCTCTGCTAAGACCCCAACTAGAGTATGGTACCAGCGTACGGGACTCTCACCAGGATTACATGCTTGAAGAACTTGAAAAAAAATCCCAAGACAAGCAGCTCGAATTGTTCCGGGTGATTTCCGACAAAAGAGTAGCGTTATGAAAATATTGCATAATTCGTGCTGGGAAGACTTGGGATAAAGGAGACGAACTGCTCGACTAAGTAGCATATTCCGAGTTGTCAGTAGAGAGATGGCGTGGAATGACATTAGTACATGTGATAAATCTCATAATTAGACCGTATTGAAGATAATGTATTAAAGTTAAAAACTTTTTATTTTATAACCACCTATGCAATACAAAGATAATGCACTCAATTATTTATAAAATATTCATGAGGTACATGTCCTATTAACCAATGTACCTCATGACTATTTTATAAATAATTGAGTGCATTATCTTTGTATTGAATAGGTGGTTATAAAATAAAAAGTTTTTAACTTTAATGACATTAGTAGATAAATAAGTTTGAGCGGTGTTTTTAAAAGTAGGAAAGATCACAATTTGGAATTTATAAGGACAAACTGGGGCAAATATTCGTTTATAGAATGGGGTGTTAGGCATGGGAATAATTTGCCAAGAGGGATATTCAATAAATTCCCAATGCCCTTTCAATCATTTAAGATGAGGCTAGGAAAACAACAGATAGGGAGTCTGCCATGTGGGCGACTGCCCTAATTGCAGATCAGTGGTGATTGATTGATTGATTGATTGATTGATTGATTGATTGATTGATTGATTGATTGATTGATTGATTGATTGATTGATTGATTGATTGATTGATTGATTGATTGATTGATTGATTGATTGATTGATATCAGATACTTAAATTACATTCACGAGTTCACATCAAACACCACTAGCTACTCCGAAAAGTTAACAAATTTACACACACGCTGCCCTTATTCAATAGGGAAGACGCACCATGTAACAGAGCGAAATATCCAGAAACGCAGGAGCCGAGGAAAGGAAACGCTAAATACAAAGGCGGAGAAAAAAAAATGAAAGGGATGCAGAGCACCTCAAGCGATCCCGTGAAATTACATGTCGCTAAAACATAATGGGGCAGAAGGCACGGTGACACAGTGGATAAGTCATACATTGTGGTGACTACGACTGGAAAAACAAAAGATACAAATTTTGAATCAGAGAATTTGGTCACCATACAGCAAGGTGAATAACAGGAACGAGGGTACACACTCGTACGTCCTTACATAATTCAAGTTCCCATGAAGGGTTTATACCACGTCCGTAGACAGCCTAGGAAACATACGTAAATCTACTTAGAACCCTACATTAAGATGAAGGTAATGGCAGCGCGTTTGACTATAAAATGATAAGGGGAAACCTACATTTCACGACACGTAAAAAAATTCCTTGTTAGGTGTTTATTTCATTAAAAGGAAGTGAATCTAGACAACTATCCTCTATATAACACTAATAAGAAGAAAATGGAAGGGGTCCGACACTTTGAGAAGTGGAAGTATCGGCCAAAGAAAGACAAGGGCCAGAAAGGGCGTGAAAATGAAAGACTCCCTAGGCCTCGAAGACGTCGGGGTCGGAATAGAACAATAGAACCAATGGAGGTCGGAAAGAATAGATGAAAATAAGGAGCCCGGCACAAGTAAGTGGAAGGAATGCTAAGTGATCCATGGTCAGCAATCCCCGCTCCCAATTTCAGAGCCCGTGGGGCCCCTCTGCCTTACTTAGCTGCCGCCAACCCACCCTTCTCCATTGCCTCCCAGAGAGGGACCTCGCACTATGTTGCGCTCTCGGAGATCAGATCAAGAACGTCTTATTGAGCTCAAACTGGCTCTATATAAATATATGGGCTGGATGCGGATTTAGGAAATGACGTAATTATGCAGTCTAACTGATGGAACATGACATCAGGAGGCAATAATCTGGTTGGTTGATATTTGCAGTAGTGGAAACTTAGAAACAAAAGGCAATATAGAAGCAATACTCACCTTAAAAACACAACAGTAGTGACATCTTGTGATACACCAGAGAAGAAAATGGAAGGGATCCGACACTTTGAAAACTGAAGGTATCGGCCAAAGGAAGACAAGGGCCACGAAGGGCCTGAAAATGAAAGACTCCCTAGGCCTCGATACCTACTAACGTCGGGGTTTTGTTCAAGTCGTATCCGTGTCTTTCATCAATCAATCAATCAATCAATCAATCAATCAATCAATCAATCAATCAATCAATCAATCAATCAATCAATCAATCAATCAATCAATCAATCAATCAATCAATCAATCAATCAATCAATCAATCAATCAATCAATCAATCAATCAATCAATCAATCAATCAATCAATCAATCAATCAATCAATCAATCAATCAATCAATCAATCACCATTGATGAGCTTTTAGGGTGGTCGCCCAGATGCAGATTCCCTATCTGTTGTCTGCCTAGTCTGAACTTAAATAATTTCAAAGGATTTGGAAATTTATTGAACATCTCACTTGGTAAATTATTCCAGTCCCTAACTGCCATTGCTATATACGAATACTTGCCCCAAATTTTACTCTGGAATTTCAACTTTATCTTCACATTGTGATCTTTCGTACTTGTACAGACGCCACTCAAACTTATTCATCTACTAATGTCATTCCTCCACTGACAGCTCGGAACATACCACTTAGTCGAGCAGTTCGTCTAGCTTCTTCCCAGTCTTCCCAGCCCAAACTTGACAATATTTTCGTAACGGTAATATATTTTCGTAAATCATCCAAAACAAATCAAGCTGCTTTTCTTTGAAGAGACAAACTACTGTCACAATTATCACCATCATCATCATCCCCAAATTCAGACGCGCAGGTCCCCTACGGGCGTCTATCAGAAAGCGATCCGAACCTGTCTTCGAACACTAATGGCATTTAAAACCATACGATAAATAATAATAACTAGCGCTGCTCCGCATCAATAGACCAGGTAACTCGTCTTGGTATGCCTGTCGCAGTCACACTGGTTTGACCGGTTTCATGAACATTAATACCGGTACATAATAACTGATTCATTCGTAATTTCGGTTATAACATTTCTTTCCATACAATATTCTCTGTGCTTACATCATTCGGCCGTATCTGGATCTTAAAATTGTCAATAGATTGCCCGAGATATTACCGTGGCTGTTTACTGGTTCGGATAACGACATGGCCACTTTTTCAACAGTTTGTCCCTGCGCTTTATTAATGGTCGTAGACTGATGTGAAAATAGAAATCAATGAAAAATCATCTACAGGGTTGCCAGTTCTGGGGTTTGAACCCAAAATTTCCCGAAATCAAGGTTACTACTGCGTGCCCCGTTTAACGGCCAAAACACTATGTTAATTTTGCTATTATTTTATTATTCTTTCTTTATCCGTTTACACTCCAGGGATGGTTTTCTTCCCTCGGACTCCGCGGGGTGTGCCACTCTACCACGTCAAAGGCAACATCCTGCAGCGTGAGACTTCGGTTGGGGTGTATAACTGAGGAAGAGGACCAGTACCTCGCCTGGTTGCCTCACCTGCTAAGCTGAATAGGGGGAATGGGAAGATTGGAAGGGATGGACAGGGAAGAGGGAAGGAAGCGGCCGTAGCCATAAGTTAGGTACCATCCCGGCCTTTGCCTGGAGCAGAAGTGGTAAACCACGTAAAACGACTTCGAGGGTGGCTGAGGAGGGAATCGAACTCCCCTCTACTCAGTTGATCTCCTGAGGTCAAGTTGACGCAGTCCCAGCCCTCATACTAGTTTTGAAATATCGTAGCAGAGCCGGGAATCGAACTAGGGCCTCCGGGGGTGACAGCTAATCACAGTAACCACTACACAAGGGAGGCGGCCTATTTTATTATTATTATCATCATCCGGGTTTGTACATCCGGCACAAATGCCTTGTACTGTATGTGACATCTACTAGAAAATAGACAAACCTGACTGGTGGAGGAACCCACTACCTGGTAAGGCGCGCAGAGGATGCCTGCAGGGCATAAGGATGGCGCGCAGCCTGGACGCGCAGAACTGTGCTAGGCCGCGCGGGCAGGCGTCAGCTGAGTCCAGTCGCCGTCGGGACGTCATTGCGTCCGCCAGCGTGAGTCGCGAGTTCGATGCCCGCGAGCAGTCGATATCGCCGCATAGCATAGGGCGTGTTCCGTTCCCTCATATAAATTAGCATATGTAAGCAGTTCAAAACTCTCGTCATATCCCTCGTGCATTTCAACTTCAAAATAAAATATAAATAAAATATAGTTATGCCATTTTAAATTTTAGTTCGCACGTGACTTCATCAACACAGTTAGCCTTGTGACTAAAAGTTTTGACATATAATAGTTCAATTTTTGTGTGAGATTTACGGCAAAATTTAATATCTAAAATCAAAGTAAAGTGGACATATATAAAATATTTGACAATTCAACAAATTCTATTTGTTTAATTTTGACCGAGTGTATTTCTGATTGGACGATTAGCAATACACACGGACTGGATACAGTGGACTTTCACTCCAGCATCTTCAGGTAAGGGAGAAGAATTTCCACTCCGTTCGCAATATTTGATATCATGACTTAGCCATTTACACTCCGCAAAATAAAAGTTGAACACATTGATAACCAACTACCACAA
This sequence comes from Anabrus simplex, assembly GCF_040414725.1. Taxonomy (NCBI): domain Eukaryota; kingdom Metazoa; phylum Arthropoda; class Insecta; order Orthoptera; family Tettigoniidae; genus Anabrus; species Anabrus simplex. The sequence goes on along the minus strand of NC_090268.1, from coordinate 443,508,384 downwards.
CCATTGGGGGATAGAAATTAAGAGTCTGTGATAGATTTCTGAAGATCATGGGTTCCCTTCGTTATTGTTTGCCTCCCATTCACCATAATGCACACCATGCATGGAACGTTAAGATACCACTGTGCAAGATTTAATTTACCTTTCCGTGGTTCAGCTGTAAGATAATTAGCCTAAATATGACGTGCATTTTGTTTTGAGTATAGTCCTATTACCACACCATGTTGTTCGCCGCCTTTTTTTCCTGCTATAGCGGTTTATCCCACTCCTACAATTTATCTCATTCTTGATTACAATTTTCTCCGTAATTATGCATTTGGAACGGGCTCTTTAAATATTGAATACTTTTCTTGTAATTATTTTATAAATATTTCTATTTTGACATCAACATTTAATTGATCAAACATTAGTATGAAGAAGTTTAATTTCCCTAACACTTCTTCTTCTTCTTCTTCTTCTACCGATTTCCCCACATTTCTGGGGTGGCGGTTGCGAACTGCGTCGCATATATGTATCCAGCCCTGTTTTATAGCAGGATGCCCTTCCTGACGCCAACCCTATATGGAGAGAGTAATCACTATTGCGTTTTTCTGTGATGGTTGTTAGTGTGGTGTTTTGTCGGGATATGCAAAGGAAAGTTTGGGTACAAACATAAACATCCAGTCCCCGAGACGGAGGAATTAATCAAATGGGATTAAAATCGCCGATCCAGCCGGGAATCGAACCCGGAATCCTCTGAACCGAAGGCCTCAACTCTGACCATTCAGTCAAGGAGTCTGTCAGTTTCCTTAACCAACCTTCAGCCGGAAGTATTTTCTGTAGTTTAAAAGATTTCCTTTCTTCATATCTAGTAACTAGAGGAAATAATATCAAGTGCTCATTTTGAAGGACTTTTATTTATCATAAGTCCTAAATGCAAACGAGTATTTAAGTATCCTCAATAGCAACAGGAAATCAATTTAAAAACAAAATAGGCTATTAGTTATTTTCTAACTATAAGGAACAAAATAATATCCTCGAATATGGAATATATCTTGAAAAATATTACGATTTATGTCTTTTTAAAAACAATGAGATGAAGAACTCTTGAAAATAACGTGTTTTGCACACAAAAAAACAATTTTTAAAAAGGCTTGATCAAGTTCTGCACAGTGGAAATAAAAGTTTGACACTGTCAATCTAAGAATTTCCTCAAAATGCATGCCAATCCGCGACGAAATAAACTAAATACTTTTCTAAGTGGAGATAGGGACACGATATCGTTGATATGATCCGTTTTGGTTGGTTAGTGGTTAACTAGACTTCAAATTCTTATATACTCGTAGTAATAGGACAATACAAACTAACTTAGGTAGAAGGAATTGTTGTGCAGTCCGCTCTTCCATAATGTAGTGAGAGAAACATAGATTCAAGGGGGTTTTATAGGCCGTACCCCTAATGTTTATGCAAATATCATAGCATAACCACTGGGCGGGGTGGAGTATACTACCTAATAATCGGGAATCTAGTCACCACGATGCCGGTCCTCACCATCAATCGGGGCAGTTGAAAGGAAAAGTCACTGACGGTCTCTCGCCTTTCACGGTTGGTGAGTTATCTTCACTTTTCTTTAGAGAAATATAGGGAGTCAATTGGCCGCCGCAGCGGTGAAATGGCGACGCTTAGAAATTCCACTCAGAGGAATTTCTGAACGTTCATTAGTGGTTACAATGGCACTTACCTAATTTATGAAGAAATTATTTTTGTGGTGCTTTAAGGAATACACATCTGACTGACCTCACTCAGCATACAAACCAGTCGTCGAAATAACGATAAGCAAGAAAAATCGTTCGACTTATCTTCCCGTCCCGTGGTCTAGGGGTAGGGGAGGCCACCGGTTCGATTCCCGGCCAGGTCTGGAACTATTAAGTGAATCGGAGGTCTGATTCAAGGTCCACTCTGCCTGTGTGTATACAGTTGAGGATTGATCTCACGGTAGTTAGAGGCCCGGTTTGATTCATGGCCGGGAATATTCGTTGTGCTGATCGTTCGTCACTTTGTAATCTGCAAGCCTTCAAGATGAGCAGGGGGTGTTTGGAAAGCGAAAGTCCACCGCGGCTGAGGCAGCATGCAGTTTCGAAGTATTTCCGTACATTAGGATTTGCATCAAAATCATCCACCACTTAAGGAAAAAATATTCATTTTCGTCTAGTTCATTCTGTATAATTTATAGATAGATAGATGGAAGATAGATAGATAGATAGATAGATAGGTAAATAGATAAATAAATAGATAGAAGTGTTTTTATTGGCGTAGTTAAGGCCGTTAGGCCTTCTCTTACACTAAACCTATTATTGTACATTAGAATCCTGATTAATGCTATCGTAATTAATACTAAATAAAGGAAATTTGCTCTAACAGGATCAAAATATTTTATAACTGAAATAAAATTCCACCTTAGCGATACATACATAGTTACACGGCTATGAATAATAATAATAATAATAATAATCATAATAATAATAATAATAATAATAATAATAGCTAGGGAGTCTCCCTGGCGCAGACGGCAGTGCGCCGGCCTCTCACCGCTGGATACCCTGGTTCAAATTCCGGTCACTGAATGTGAGATTTGTTCTGGACAAAGTGGAGGCGAGACAGGTTTTTCTCCGGGTACTCCGGTTTTACCCTCTCATCTTCCATTCCAGCAACACTTTCCATTATCATTTCATAGCATTTATCAGTCATTAATAATCACTTTGGGAGTGGCGACCCCATATCTGTTTCATTCATTACATCCCTGACCCGTGATTAAGGTTCCTAGGTAGCAAAACTGTTTAACTTGTTCAAGTTTATCACGGCTACTTTTGATGTGTGTTGTAGGCGTTTTCTTGAATTTACATATTGTCATGGTTTTTTGTTTTCCTTGCATTAATTCTGAGGTTCCATTTGCCTGTTTCTGCTAATCAGTGGCGGCAGAGAAGACAAATCACATCACAACAATGGTCAATACAATGTTATTGTTGATCGGATTTATCAGTTTTCAATATTGGAAGCCTTCACATTTAGTTTTGTTCCTAATCTGGGATATTAGAGCATCTAATATAAAGCTAGCTTCCCCCTCTATCATGACTTCCACTTGTCTTATTCCTCAAGCGATCATTCCTTTACGATCTGTTCTAATTTGTATACACATCTTTACTATTTTCCTTGTCGACACGAACCAATGACCACGCGATTTTACATCTTAAGACAATCATGACGAAAAACATCACCAGTTAACACGATTACAAAGTATTTCCATATTAGCAATGCTCGGCGTTGATGTGGACTTTTCAATAAAATTTGAAATTTATGGATATCTCCGTTTTCATAGCAGGTACGGTAGAAGTGTATAAGACGATAAGTGATCGGAAATTTCATTCTATATAACTTAAGTTATGTAGTATTTATTGATAGGACCACTAATATTATGATTATTTGAAAATTAAGTTAATTACCGTAAAGTACCACAAAATATAAATTTCATGTTTCCGTATTGACAGCTAAACTACTATTCTTTAAATCACTAGAAAAATGATTAATTTTTGAACAATATCTTCTTGAATCTGTACCTTGCGGTTAATATGAATTTAAAAAACTTTAACTTTCCAATTTCAGGCAATCACACCACTGAGCATTATGCAATTTTGATGAAATGAAATGAAATGTCGTATGGCTTTTAGTGCCGGGATATCCCAGGTCGGGTTCGGCTCGCCAGGTGCAGGTCTTTCTATTTGACGCCTGTAGGCGACCTGCGCGTCGTGATGAGGATGAAATGATGATGAAGGCAACACATACACCCAGCCCCCGTGCCATTGGAATTAACCAATTAAGGTTAAAATCCCCGACCCGGCCGGGAATCGAACCCGGGACTCTCTGAACCGAAGGCCAGTACGCTGACCGTTCAGCCAACGAGTCGGACTGCAATTTTGATAATCCTTATTGGCAGCAAACCAAATCACATAATATCAATCATTAAGCAGACACCGCCTAGTACAATTATTAGTAGACTTGCAACTAATGATAGCATCAAGAGGACTAAGTGGGCGATAGTGCACACGGAAGATTTTAAACCACGACCTTATAGAAACATCAATTTTGTCTTAATGAGGACATTTAAACAATCACAATATCATCCTCACTTCGGTTTTAAATGTTTATAGCTACAATATGTAATGTGAATTACAGCATTCTACTGCAAATGATCCAATTAGGATCGAAACATGTATAGTTGTGACGAATGTGAAATTTAAGTATTTTAAGTTCACATTAACGGTAAGTTATTGATTAAGGAGGATATTGTTCAACAGTAAATCATTATTATAGTGATTTCAAGAATGTTACCATGAAGTAATAAAATTATATGTAGGCTAGACTGTAGCGCATCATTCTCCACCTTTACATACCGATTTTCATTAAATTCCCTTCAGCCATTTTTCCTTCAAGGCCGTACATACATCCATACAGACAGACAGACATGAAGCAAAATTGAAAATTGCATTTCCTTGTTATTTTGGACACGACCGATAGAGAAATAACATTCTTATTAAATTCTGAGCAGAACTATTATTTCTTTTGCTAGTGGAAGCGCCCGTGGTCTTAATTAAAGTACAGCCGCAGCATTATTTGCCTGGTGTGAAAATGGGGAACCACAGAAAACCATCTTTAGGGCTGCTTACAGTGTGATTCGAATCTTCCGCATGCAAACTCACAGCCGCGCGCCCCTAACCGCACGGCTAACTCGCCCGGTGAACTGTTACTTTACGTATTATATATATATATATAGTTATACAAGAACATATACAAAAGTCTATGTAAATATTAGCGGAGATGCATTATTACAACACGGTCATTAAATCCAGAGTGCGGGTATGCAGCTGGATGTTCGTTATTAAACAAAACGTTTTGATTTAACTAATTAGAAAAGGAGGAGAGGAAAGTTCAAAGAAAATTTCTTGTTTGAAGGAGAAATGAAAATAAATGTAGGAGAAATAACAATCTACCACCTAGTTCTATTTCTTCATACAGGTGCGGGAATGTGGTGAGATCAAATTATATGCCATGTTTTAGGCATGATGCTTTTCCTGTCGCCAGTGCTAGTTGAGGAATGAATGTTGGTGAGTGAAACTGCACAAGAAGGAGGAAATAATCCGTTGTCGGCTATGAACAGAAACTGCCCCGGCATTTGTCTGGAAGTGAAAATGGGAAACCACGGAAAACCATTCTCAGGACCATCGACGGTAGGTTTCTAACCCACCCATCTCCAGAATGCAGAGCTTCGCTGCAAATAATGATAATAATAATGTCTGATTGACTGGCTCAGATGTTGACGTACTAGGGTTCCGAGTCCAAGCTGGCGGGTTACAGTCCGACGCAGTCCGGTGGTATTTGTGTGGTAGTAAGGCAGAAACAGATGTCAAAGAAGTTGTTATTTTACGAGGAGCTTTTAACAGTCGGTAAGGTCACCGAAATTCGTATTGTATTTCAATGACCTATAATTTGAAGTGGCATGCATTTTTTGAATGTAATTCTATGACATGTTATTATATGATAGGCCTCAATTGAAGATAACAAAATATATGGCACCGGGCGAGTTGGCCGTGCGCGTAGAGGCGCGCAGCTGTGAGCTTTCATCCGGGAGATAGTAGGTTCGAATCCCACTATCGGCAGCCCTGAAGATGGTTTTCCGTGGTTTCTCATTTTCACACCAGGCAAATGCTAGGGCTGTACCTTGATTAAGGCCACGGCCGCTTCCTTCCAACTCCTAGGCCTTTCCTATCCCATCGTCGCCATAAGACCTATCTGTGTCGGTGCGACGTAAAGCCCCTAGCAAAAAAAACAATATGGCCAATATTAAGGACACTCCATTTAATATAAACAAAACAATGGGCATTGTTCAAAAGCTTGAAGCTCGTCCGATCACCGCAGTTAAGCAACATTAGGCGTGGTCAGTACTTGGATGGGTGACCGCTGGGAAACACCACGTGTCGTTGGCTCAATTCCCTTTCTCCCCTGTGGGTGGGGGCGGTGGAATAACACACGCGGTGTCCCGTGCCTGTCGTAAGAGGCGACTAGTAGGGGCCTCAGGGGCTCTGAACTTTTGAGCGTGGGTCAGCGACCACAAGGCCCTCAGCTGAGTCCTGGCATTCCTTCCACTTACTTGTGCCAGGCTCCTCACTTTCATCTATCCTATCCGACCTCCCTTGGTCAACTCTTGTTCTTTTTCGACCCCGATGATATTAGGTTTGCGAGGCCTAGGGAGTCTTTCATCTTCACGCCCTTCGTAGCCCTTGTCTTCCTTTGGCCGATATCTTCATTTTTCGAAGTATCGGATCCTACCATTTTTTCCTCTGATTAGTGTTATATAGAGGATGGCTGCCTAGTTGTACTTCCTCTTAAAACAATAATCACCACCACCTATGAATAGCAATGAAAAACAGGGTGAGAACGCAATATTAATGAAAATGATGGATGCATACATGAGGACTCTTGATATATACAATAGGAGGCGTAAGATCCGACACTGCCAGACAGTTGTTAGACCAGATAGACGTTTGATATCCATCAGAGACACTGAGCTTGTGAAATAAAACTTCAGAACGAGAACTCGACTAACTAGTGAGGAAGGATCGGGTGAATGATCTTAATACCCATTATAAAGGAACGATCATGGAATCTCAGAGAAAAAATGTAGAAATTATTCATGAGTTGTATTTTTGGGCTTATGCCGTGAAAATAATTATAAACACACTCAACGTTTCAAAAGGAACCTTGCCTTTCTTCATCAGGAGACAAAAGAGAAGAGAAACGACGTATTGATGGTTGCTAGGAGAAAGCAACAAGAAAGTTTCAAATGGTGCCCAAAGATGTAAAGGGGACGCCATTTTGGCCCAATGCTAGAGACAATGAATAGTAACAGCAAAGCATTACTCTCTAATGGTTCTGATTATAGGTAGCCATGATTCACTGAGGTTGTAACCTGTATCGCGGTTGAAATTATCTGGATGTTTACGTATTTCAACCGCCTCCCTGATAATTCTTGAGCGATATTGCTTTATACGGGCAAGAACATCCACTTCTTGGAACAAGACATCATGACCAGGTGTTAGGGCATGGTCAGCAACAGCTGATTTATCAGGTTGGTTGAGTCTGATACATCTGGTATGTTCTTTGATGCGAGTACACACCGTTCTCGAAGTCTGCCCAATATAAACCTTGCCACAAGTACAGGGAACTCTGTAGATACCAGGTTGTTGTGATTTAGGCAAACTATCCTTAGTTGGTCGCAGGAGTTGCCTAATCTTAACTGATGTTCCAAAAACAGTTCGTCCATGGTACCTACGTAAGATTTTAGCAATACGATCCGTCGTGTTATGTATGTAAGGTAGGTAAGCAGTTCCTTTTACATCTTTTTTCTTAACAGACGTCCGATTATGTGCCGATTTCAGAACCCTTGAGATCAAAGCTCTGCTGTAACCGTTGCTCTCAAAGGTGGTTCTCAAGGTGTTAATTTCCTCTTGTAGATCTGACGCTTCACAAATCCTCCTGGCCCTGGTAGTCAGAGTTGTAAGGATACCATGTTTCTGGGCAGGGTGATGGTGAGAGTCTGCATGGAGATATCTATTGGTGTGTGTAGGCTTACGATACACGCTGTGTCCTTAAGATCCATCCTCTTTCTTGGTGACGAGAACATCTATAAATGGTATCTTGCCGTCAGATTCCATTTCCAAGGTGAAACAAATGGAAGGGTGCTGGCGAATAAGGTGATCCAGAAAGTGACCAAGATTGTCTTCACCTTCTGTCCATACGACGAACGTATCATCCACAAATCGCCACCAGATCTTCGGTTTGCAAGGTGCCGACGACAAAGCTTTCTCTTCGAAGTTTTCCATGAAGAAATTGGCCACAACAGGAGAGAGAGGACTTCCCATGGCCACACCATCTGTCTGTTCATAATATTTCCCATTCCATAGAAAGTAGGAGGAGGTCATGCAGTGATAGAAAAGCCTTGCGATCTCTTCAGTAAAAATATCAGTAATAAGAGACATAACACCGTCAACAGGTACTTTCGTAAACAGAGACACCACGTCGAGACTCACCAAGATATCGCCTGGCTGAAGTGATATAGTTTTTAACTTCTCAATGAAGTGTGTGGAATCCTTAATATATGAAGGGGTGTTACCCAGGTGTGGTTGAAGAAGACTACCTAAATATTTCGAAAGGGCATATGTCGGGGAACCAATCGTACTGACAATAGGCCTAAGAGGAATACCATCCTTATGCATTTTGGGAAGGCCATACAGTCTCGGAGGAATAGTATCCCCTGGAAGGAGACTCTTTGCTGTATCTTCTGGAATAGAAGATTGCTTGACCAATTTGACGGTCATATTTGAGTAGCGAGTTGTGGGATCACGACTGTTGATCCTGTATATAGGATCAGCTAACAAGGAGGAGATCTTGTTGTCATATTCATCTTTATCCATTACCACCGTCACGTTACCCTTGTCAGCGGGGAGAATGATTACATCAGAATTGTCCCTTAGATCTTTTAGCGCCCGGATTTCTAAAATAACCTTAATCTAATAATTTTTTATTAAAAAACTGAACGACTTTGTAGACATTCTGGATTGTCATAAGGAAAATGTTGAACTATTTAAATAGAAGTATCACACTTAACACAGAATACAGTCTAGAGCATTAACATTTGGAGTTCCGTATGTCTGACAGCAGACTCAAGTTCGGAATCTCAAAGGTAAACTCAAATGGCAGCAAGCAGTGGCTCATGGTTTGAGGCTGAGCGGGATAACAGAACAATATTATCTTGGATAGACGCATCTTTAAACAAAACTGCAGGATTGTAGGGTAGGTGAAGCTGAGGTGAACCAGCGGAACACCTTCCCTAGTCACAGGACAGAAGAAATGCTCACTTTTTCTTGACTTTCGTCGAATAATATAATTTTGTCTATTAATCATTACGTTTTTGTGTAGATATTCACGCAGGATTTATGTTTATTATGAGAGATATTTGTATGCATTGTTACTTACATTTTTCATGTATAATTATATTATGTAAAAGTTCATGAGCAATTTTTTTAGGTACCATTTTCGACCCCACCTCACCGTTTACGAACACGAAATGATACCTCAGCGTTTGAGGGTCAAGAGATTGTGCAAGGGTACGTAAAGATGGTTGGAAATCTAAATAAACCTGGTCCAGTGATGTTAAGAAATATTATTATTTTTTCGGGAAGTTCAGGGAACAAATGACTGGTTTGTCTCAATTTCTATGAGCTTAACATATCGGACGTTTTGCATTCCACGGGCACCAGAATCTTAGCGGGCTTTTTCCATTATACTCCCCGTCGCAAGATATAGCGTATTGGGATTAAAAATGAGAATTCGATTTTTTACATATCGGATTGTGCCTTGGTTAAACAGATTTGTAGGTGCAAAAATGCGACAGCTTCATATTGGTGAGCTTACCGGCTCTTAATAGAGCTACAGTGGTAGAACATTACGGCACTTCAGAAAACCGAAACGTAGAAGAAGATAAACTAGCCGTGTGTCCTCACAGAAAATTAGTGAAGAGAAGTTATGCAAGGTACGTTTCCGCAAAAAAGGAATCTCAACCATCCCTGGGGAAAAATTGTATAAGTGTCAAAAGTGCAATAATACGTTTGCGCGAATTGTAGATCTCAAAAGACACAATTTCATCCACTGGGAGGTGAGACTACACAAGTGTATAACATGCTGGAATACGTTCTCACGAAACAAACTAGGAAATAACCTGCATAATAATTCTCCTCAAGACCTACTCACCTGATGAGTTAAACTGAGCATTGCAGGAGGCGATTGCCCTTAAGGGATTTACAAGGTTATTTATTAATTTATTTATTCTTTCTTGATTTGTTACGCCCAACTAATGAGCGCGTTTGACCTAATTAGCACTATTTTGGTTTTTCTTCGTCTCTTCCCATTATCTCTTCATCCACTCGCTGTGTTCTTATTTTATGCTGTTCAGTCCATCCTCTATTTAGTCGGGCGGGCTTTACAAAAATGTGTGCTTATACATTAAGATTCTGAATTTTATTCTATCGTGTATGGTTTCTTCATTAATGCTCTTCACTGATCTCTTTTAGCCAATTATTGATATTTTTCAAAGATAGGGCTTTAAAATTTTCTACATATCATTAACACGATTTATGTCTTCTTCTTTCCTCGATCTTTGCACCACGGTATGCAATTGACTTGCTGGTTAGTCCATTTTTCTTCTTCCCGAATTTTTTCATAATTTCGCCGTCGTTCCTCTTCCTCTCCGCTGACAACATGCTCTTGGGCTTTTCATTTGGTTTTTCCAGGAACCCCTTGAATTTATCTATTTTAGCTCTAAACATATCTCTATTGAAGGTTTCTTTTCTACTGATGTCAACTTACTTCATGTCTTTTCTGGTTTCTTCTATCCATTTAGTAGTTGCTATTATTTTGATGATGTTTCTTTTTGCTGGCCGACTCTCATTCATTCTTGTGAGTTGCCCATAAAACAACACTCTCTTCTTACGTATGGTGTCTGTGATCTTCTCTGTCTGTCTGTCTGTCTGTCTGTCTGTCTGTCTGTCTGTCTGTCTGTGTAGATCTTCATTCCGCCTATTCCTCCATGTACCATCCTTTCATTTTATGGATCCTAAGATGGTTCTCAAGATTTTTCTTTCATTCTTTCTTCTCTAGCTCCTCCATTTCGCCTTTCTTATTCAGTATCAAACATTCCGAACTGTTAGATCCCTCTGTCTTTATAACCGCGCTATATTGTTCGACCTTTCCTCTGTAAGACATCGTTCTTTTATTGTATTTGTCCTGTACCAATCTACAGGCTGAATCCATATATCTGGCTCTTCCCAAATTTACTTCTTTATCAAGTCCACTCGGCTGGATCCATTCACCAAGGTATTTAAATTTATTTGACCTCTTCTCTTTCCCATACTTTGGTTTCCAGATGCTTTTCTTTATTATGTTTGTATTCTATATATTCTATGTATTATTTTCATATGAGATCCGGAGTCCTACTTTTTCTGGGATTTCATGTCATTTCATTTATTTATTTATTTATTTATTTATTTATTATCAGTTTCGGCCCGCTGTGGACCGCGTTATTTCAACCGTTCGCATCCTTGAGCTTGAATTCTTTGCCAGTCTTCCCGCATTCACTTTCTGTGAGCCTCCTTTCTTTCATCAGTCCACTTCTTGCCTGTGTTCAACTTCGGCTTTTCTTGGAATCGTTGGTATGCTCGAACTTTATTCTGGAGAGGAACACGTTCCTGGATGTCTTCATGTGTGATCCCTATTTCTTGAAGGTCTTTTTCAACTTCGGTGAACCAGTTTCCCTTGGTTTCCTTGCTTACAAAGTAGGATAAGATCCGGTTGGTCAATCTCTGCAAGCTCATACGTGTTATGGGGCATTAAAAATGAATCCTCCGTTTCTGAATGGTGTCCGTTATCCTTTCCACATGCAGCTACAGTTCGTTGTTATGCCGTCTCCTGTACTCACCATTTTCTCTGATTGGTCCTAGGATCTTTCTCAGGATTTTCCTTCTTTGGCTTCTAACTTTTCAGTTAAACCCTTCCTGTTCTATACAAGGTATTCTGCTGCATAAAGGGCCTCTGGACGAATGACTGAACAATAATGCCTAAGCTTGGCCTTGATGGACACTGATCTTTTGTTGTAGATATTTCTAGTTAGTTGGGATGCCACTTCTATCGTGTTGATTCTAGATGTGAATGTTAGTTTCTCATGGTTGTTAGGTGCTATCCACTCACCTAAGTATTTAAACATTTTTGCTCGTTTTATTTTGCCCTGTTCTAAAATTAACTCTCTAGAAGCTGGCCAGATATTCGTTATAAACTCTGTTTTTTCAGTGGAGATCTGGAGGTCAGCCTTTGCTGCTTAGGTTTAAGTAGGTTGATTTGTTTTGCAGCGGTATGTAGGGAATCAGAAAATATCGCAGGATCATCTGCAAAAAGCTAGGCAATCAATCGTCAAGGCAGTTCTCTTGTATCCTATTTGAAGTCCTATCCTGATCTCTTCCTTAGACATCTCTTTATTTATTTATTTATTTAATTTATTTATGGAGTTATTTCTCCTGCTCTTTGTCGTGAAGGTTGAACCGCTGTCTAAGGCTCAACATCCACGAGCACTTTTGCCTTCCATGATGACTTGTGTGAAGCTATACTTGTCATTTCGGAACGTGTGACTTAAATATGCTGCTTTCGTACATTTTGTGAGGATTCAGGCTTCACATGATTTCCGGACTCCAGGGAGGAGAACCTCCTCGTGGTTGATGTGCCCTACTCATGAGACCTTCATCCACATTTTAAAATCTGAAGCCGGTTTGTTGAGGAAGCACTCTGACCGACAAGCTAACACGAAGAGTAGGTATAACAAAAGGGGAATATCCTTCTTCTTCTTCTTCTTAATCTGTTTACCCTCCAGGGTCGGTTTTTCCCTCGGACTCAGCGAGGCATCCCACCTCTACCGCCTCAAGGGCAGCGTCCTGGAGCTTCAGACTCTGGGTCGGGGGATACAACTAGGGAGGATGACCAGTACCTCGCCTGCTATGCTGATCAGGGGCCTTGCGGGAGGATGGGAAGATTGGAAGAGATAGATAAGGAAGAGGAAATGAAGCGGCCGTGGCCTTAAGTTAGGTACCAACCCGGCATTTACCTCGAGGAGAAGTAGGAAACCACGGAAAACCACTTCCAGGATGGCTGAGGTGGGAATCGAACCCCCCTCTACTCAGTTGACCTCCCGAGGCTGAGTGGACCCCGTTCCAGTCCTCGTACCACATTTCAAATTTCGTGGCAGAGCCGGAAATCGAGCCCGGGCCTCCGGGGGTGGCAGCTAATCACACTAACCACTACACCACAGAGGCGGGCGGGAATATCCTACAGAGCCACAATCCGGCATCATAACTCAGTAATAAAACAGGAAGTATTGTACACTTCAGAATGCCATTTCTTTTTTTAAAAAAAGGGGGAGCTTCAAGAACTCGAGAAGAAGAAAACGAGGATTGTGAGGAAAATTCTGGGATTGCAGAAGACATCCTCCTTTGGGTGGAGACGGTGGAATAACACCCACGTTATCATCTTCCTGTCGTAAGAGGCGACGAAATTGGACCCCAGGGACCCTCAACTTCGGAGCGTGGATTGGCGAATACGGGGCCCTTAGTCGACATTGCTTTCACTTGCTTGTGCCAGGCTTCTAACTTTCATCTATTCTATCTGACCTCCATTGGCCAACTCTTCTTCTTTTCGATCCCGACTGTATTAGGTTTGCGAATCCTAGGGAGTCTTTCATTTTTACCACCTTCATGGCCGTTGTGTACCTTTGGCCGATATCTTCATTCTTCGATTTGGATCCCTTCCATTTCTTGTCTCTGATTTGTGTTAATAGAGGATGGTTGCCTAGTTCAACTTCCTCTTAGAACAATAATCATCATCACCTCGCAGAAGACTACTGATAGGACTAGTAAGAAGAAAGGGAAATCAAGAGCTCTACGGGTACACTGAAGAGATTGGGGACATAGTGCAGAAACGTGGGCTGAAATTCTACGGACACCTGGTGAGAATGGGTGGCAAACCACTGAAAAAGATCTTCACGTACATCATAGGATTTAAGGTCACATCCAAGTGCGTAGGGGAGGTCAAGTGGGATGCAGAAGTTGTAAGTACACGAGAGATGATGCACAATAGAAGAGAGTTCAGAAGAATGAGGAAACAAAATACAACTAACCGCACTTTGTTTGAAAATCCTCTTGTTTCAAAGGATGGACATATTGTGCAGGTGGTAGGACTACAAGTATCATCTCATCGACCACTGGATGTCCGCAGTTTACGAATATCTTCGCCTTCCTAGAATGTATAAAATTAAAGATTCTTTGCCGGCCAGGTTTCATGCGGCTTAGGGCACCTATTTAACCACACACCGGCCCTCTTTCCAATCTTAACTTTTTGAAAATACCGAGAATCGAACACCGGCCACCGACTGTGGCAGCGAATATTGCTAACCACTATGCTACGTAACGAGGCGGACATTTTAATGGTTGTTATCTTTTTGCCAAAAGATCAGTGCTAGTGTTAAAATTAATTGCTGAAAAGCTAGAAACAATTAGCTTATGATGAAACAAAGGTCTTGAGAATGCACTGTACTAGTTTATTTACTTATGTTTTTGTTTATTTATTTATTTATTTATTTATTTATTTATTTATTTATTTATTGAGCTTCAGACAGGGTCTAATCTAATTGTGTGAAACATACATACACAAGCAATTATATAATCTGTTTACCGTCCAGGGTTGGTTTCTCCCCCGGTCTCAATGAGGGATCCCCACCTTTGCCACCTCAACGGCAGTGTCCTCGTGCGTGAGATATTTGATCGGGGATACAACTGATGGGGAGGACTAGTACCTCGTCCAGATGCATCACGTGATATGCTGAGCAGGGGCCTTGTAGGGGGTGGGAAGTCTCGAAAGGATAGATAAGCAAGAGGGAAGGAAGCAGTCATGGCCTTAAGTGAGGTAACATCCCGGTATTTGCTTAGATGAGAATTGGAAAACCAAAAAATGGCTGAGGACGCCTGAGGGGGGAATCAAACCCAGGCCTTCGGAGGTGGCAGCTAATCACACTAACCACTAAACCAGAGAGGTGGACGTACATAATCCATACTATTTCAGTGAACAAAAAGCAGAAACTTAAAATGATATGAACTCCAATGGAAGTTCTTATAAAAATAATCAAGTATAAATAAAGTCATATACAAACAAATGACACACTTTTCTTCAAGGCGTAATGTCGACAGTATTTAAAATATTCAGTTATACATGCACAAAACTTAAGATGTTACTTCTACTTCTTCTTGGGCCTATCGCTTTTGTGTGGGGTAACGTGTGCAAACGCACACGTGGATTGTCCATGTTTTATGGCCGGATGCCCTTCCTGATGCCAACCCTATATAAAGGGATGTAATCACTATTGCGTAAACTGTAGGTCTTCGGGCTGAGCAGCGGTCGCTTGGTAGGCCATGGCCCTTCGGGGCTGTTGCACCATGTGACTTGGTTGGTTTTCGTTTGCGTGTAAGTTATTAGGAAAGTTCTGTTATCTGCAGAGTATATTTAGAATCAAAGAGTATATAGCACAGAATAATATTTTTCCATGATCAGAGGAAGTGTACACTCTCTGGCTTGACAGGTAATAATCAAACATTGCTGTATTCAATGACGTTACTAAGGATGCACATCAAATATGCCTATCAGAGTATTTATGAAAGTGTCAGTCACTTAGCAACCTGCTAAGTACAGAATTTATAGCGTGTTAGGGCAAGCCTTCACCTGCAATTATTGGAGTAATCATTTAATGATTTGATTTCATGATTACTCAAAGTTGGCTGTGCCTAACATTGTCTCGTGATTCACTGACAGGTGATTCCGGAGAGAATACAACAATAATGAAGCATAGAGGTCCAGTAGAACGGACGGACGGATTTGCCAAAGCTGTTTTTAGTAAACTCTTTTAATATATAGATAGAAAAAAGAATTAAGTTATTTATTCCTACTTCTCTGTCTAGAAGTTGCCGCAGGTCAAATTATCCATTCAATGTGTCTTCCTACGGGGTATAAATCAGTAAATGTATGACATTATAATTTTAGAAAGATTAATATATTTTGACCATGAGACATTGTTGCCAGTTATAAAGATGATTGTGTTACTGTGGAAGAGTAATTAGCTCCAAATATACCTAGACTCTGCTGCAGTCAATAATATAACTGTTATATACTTTCATAGGCTTCAACACTGGTGAATTACTACGCTGCTCGGTTCTTAATTTTTAACTTTGGACGAGTGGCACTCGTTAATGGCGTGGCGCACCTTCCGACTACTATGACTCAACTTGCTCTAATGACATATGACAATTCATTAGTTTCAAACAGAGAACCATTTTCTGACAAAATTACAGTCTTATTAGAGTATATTACTCCAGGACACTGTAATGAAAGCAGGCATATCCTGTAGGGTGACCTGGTTACAAAACGAAACTCTCACAATACAGAACAGATTCATGCTATACGTGTTTACGTATCTGCATCATTAATGGTGCTACTTGTTCCTCGGAATCGATTCCGGAATCGGGTACCCGTTTCCCCAGGCACGTGGAATAAACTCTTCGCGTTTCCAGTCGCAACCAATCACAATTGTCGGCCTCCGCATCTCAGCACATCGGGTTCAAACCCGGCAGAGGTTGAAAGATTTTTGAAGAGCGGAACAATGTCCATTGGACGATGTCGGCATGTAAAAGATCTCTGGTGTCACATTTAGTGTTTGCCCGACAAAATTCATTAATACTGACGTCAGCCACAGACACTGCCATCTACAAGGCCTAGAGTCAAACAGAACGTAGAAATTGACGAGCTAGCAGCCAGATGGCGTCAAGTCAATATACTTTCACAGGGCAGCTGAGACCATACGATTACTATTATTATGACAGCGCCACCGTGTAGGGGTAGCGTGACTGCCTCCTACACAGAGGCCCCGTGTTCGATTCCCGGCCAGGTGGCATACTTGCCTGGATATGACGGCTGGTTCCAGGTCCACTCAGCCTACGTGATTACAGTTGAGGAGTTATCTGACAGTGATATGACGGCCTCGGTCTAGAAAGCCAAGAATAACGGCTAAGAGAATTCGTCGTGCTGACCACATGACACCTCATAATCTGCAGGACTTCAGGCTGAGCATCGGTTGTTCGGGAGGGTACTTGGGTGCTGTTGCACCAAGTGGTTTAGTCGCGAATTCCCACAGTATTGGAAGACGTAAGCTAATGTTCTATGGGTTCTTGTTCTTGTTCCAATAAGCTTCCATTCTTTCCGAGAAGACTTGTTTACGTTGTACCGAGCACTTCGTTCTGTTGAGCTGCTTCCCAATTGCTTACTTTGTGTCTATAGAGTGTCCGTTGAACTTATTTTTGCGTTTTTGAGGTCTTTTCAAAGTTCATTAAGCCAAGGTGTTGAGTTCTTCTTAAGTGAGGATTTATAATAAATTTTATTTTTTTGTCAATTGATTTTCTGGTAATCTAGTGAGATGACCGAAGAATTTCATTCGTCTTTTCTTAACGTCAGTTCTGATGTTTGAGAACTTTTCTGTTGTTTTGATTGATTGTATCCTTTAACCGGCGTCAAGTGTGTGCCAGTGTTTTACTTGCGTGAAAGACTGGTTTTATGAAAGGATTGTAATGCCGAATTTTGTAGGGCCTATATCTTGATATGAGTTTTTCGTTGCAGCTGTTTTGGACTAACCCTAAATTATTTCGATACGAGCTTGTTGTGAGATCATTTCAAGGTCTGTTCGTTCGATACATTCTCCGAGATATTTAAAGCAAGGGAACCTGTCGATTGTACCATATGTTGTTCTCAGGCTCTTGATATCCGTCTCTGAATATAAGAATTTAGTTTTCTCGAACGATATCTGTAGTCTGAACTTTTCTGCACTCAATCTGTTTAACGGCAGTCTCCTTATCCTCTGTTAGTAACGACAGATCATTTGCAAAAGAGAAGTATATTTTGTAGAGGTTTGGGAAACCTAGTCGGAGCTCGCATTTTGTGTACGGTTTTAGGTTAAAAATTTGTTCTTGGCGAGCCCTATTTGGTCTGAATCCTGCTTATATTCAGCTACTTTGGGTTCTAATTACAAGAGACATGTTGATAAAATTTTGTAGGTGACAGTTACAACAGGGATCCCTCTCTAATTATTTTCAACGGATTTGTCACTTTTTACTACAACGGATGGATTAGAGCAATATTCCAGTCATCCGGTAGCTTTTCAGTTTGCCAAGCCTTTAATAGTAAAACGTTCTAACTCCCGGAGTTTTCGCATTCTGTCAATAAACACTTATTTCCAATTCCTTCTACAGAGGCACCTGGTTGTTGCAAACGTTTTAGTACCAATCGATGTTTTTATATCCAGAGGTGATCAAAAGTACAAAAGATGCATTTCGCATTTCTGTGGAGTGGTTTAGTAGTAAGCTATTGAAATGTTTCAAATTATTTGTGCAATTTATTTGAGTAAATTTGGTCCTACATTTTTCAAAAATTCCGCTACAATACCGTCCTCTGATGCTGCTTTGTTGTTTTCAAGTTTCTTGATGTGTGAAGATATTTCTTCTTGTGTTGGTGGTGACGAATTTTCTAGTGTGATTTCTAGCTGTATTTTTGGGAATCTCTCTGTAGATTCTGCATAATTTAAAGTACGTAGCAAGTTCCTGGCAATTTCTTGTTTGTTAAGGCCAGGTTACCACCTTATTCGTGAAAGCCAAGGTTCTATGGAAGAAAAACTTTAATTTGGTTCATGGAGTTCTTGTTTAAATCTTGTGTGCTGTAATTTTTGAAATCGTCTTCAATTGACTTCCGCTCATCGTTGACGTATTTTGTCTTAGAATCGCAGATGCTTAATTGCGAAATTCGAAAAATTTCTTTTATGTTTCTTCTGATTTGCTGCGATTGTAGTTTTGAAATGCCTTTTTCCTTTCTCCTAGCGCGCTCTGACTTTCTTGATTCCATTCTTGATTCCACCAAGGGTGTTTTGGTTCCTTGTGAAGAGCGATGAGACCTTTTTCCCATTCATCTGTTATTTTAGAGTGTTTGATTTTGTGTAGATCGAATTTTGGGATCACTGGCGTTTTCCTGTTTTATTACTATTGTTATCATTATTCAAAATATTATATGAGCGACTAATTTCCTTTACTATAGACACATGTTTATGTTAAAATCTAACGTGTTTATAATGCTTAAATATGATATGCAGTTGAGGTAGAATAACACCCTGCATGTCGTAAGAGGCGATTAAATGGGCCCCAGGTTCTCTGAACTTGGGAGGGCGGGTTGGCGACTATAGGATTCTAGCTGAGTCCTGGCATCGCTTCCCCTTTCATCTATCCTCTTTGACACCCCTTATTCATCTCTTGTTCTTTTCCAACCCAGACGGTATTAGGTTGCGAGGGCTAGGTAGTCTTTCATTTTCACGCTCTTTCTTTGGCCAATACCTTCATTTTTCGAGGTAACGTATCCCTTCCATTTTTTTCTCTCTGAGTAGAGTTACATTGAGGACGGTTGCCCAAGTGTACTTGGTCTTAAAACAATAGTCGTCACCCCCACTCATAGCAATAGACGGCTTCGATAAATGACATTCCTTTTAACACTGTAGCAGAAATTTATTACGGTGACTCAATTGACCATTCTATGGCAGTCGGCCTGGTCTGACACGATCAGTTCCCTTAAGTCGGGAAATACAATGTAACCAGTTATAAGGATACTCAGACCGAGCTCGATAGCTGCAGTCACTTAAGTGCGGCCAATATCCAGTAATCGGGAGATAGTGGGTTCGAGCCCCACTGTCAGCAGCCCTGAAGATGGTTTTCCGTGGTTTCCCATTTTCACACCAGGCAAATGCCGGGGCTCTACCTTAATTACGGCCACGGCCGCTTCCTTCCACTTCCTATGCCTTTCCTCTCCCATCGTCGCAATAAGACCTATTGTGTCGGTGCGACGTAAAACAAATAGAAAAAAAGGATACTCAGAAACACAGTATAATAATAATAATAATAATAATAATAATAATAATAATAATAATAATAATAATAATAATAATAATAATTTCGTGTGGATCTTTCTAGCCTAGTGCAGCCCTTGTAAGGCAGACCCTCCGATGAGGGTGGGCGGCATCTGCCATGTGTAGGTAACTGCGTGTTGTTGTGGTGGGGGATAGTGTTATGAGTGGTGTGTGAGTTGCAGGGATGTTGGAGACAGCACAAACACCCAGCCCCCGGCTACCGAAATTAACCAATGAAGGTTAAAATCTCCGACCCAGCCGGGACACTCTGAACCGAAGGCTAGTACGCTGACCATTCAGCCAACGAGAAAGACACTAGCTTCAGTGATTACATGCGAGTTATCAGGGAGACCCTATGGGTTGGATCTCCACCATCTTTACTGTGGGAAATGAATTGAGCTGTAACTTCCCGATATCGCAGGCTGAGAACGGTACAAGCATATTTCATGTACGAGCTCACAAACTCGATAAATGTAGCTGAATAAAGAACAGATTACTCGAGCCGCAATACAGTGGTGGACATCGAGAAGGAACACACTGCTACGAGGGTTTATCTCATTTTATTGGTACTGAACTGCACCGGCTTCAAGGGTTGGCAAGGCAATTGACTTGTCACTTATGTTTGGTAATTTTATTATTTTAAGCTTTAATCCCCTTTCGTATATCAGCACGAAATAATTATAACAGATTATAACAATATACTTGATCTTCCGCATATTTGTGTAAATTGAAAAACCCATTGTTATATACATCTTGCGAAAATATTTGTGTCACTGTACATTGAATTTCAAACATTTGCCGACAGCCGCTAATTCGTTGACAATTACGGTATCCCATTCATATAGTGAATAAAATGGCGAATGGCTTCTAGTGCCGGGAGTGTCCAAGGAGAAGTTCGGCTCGCTAGATGCAGGTCATTTGATTTGACTCCCATAGGCGACCTGCGCGTGATGAAGTAGAAATGATGAATACGGCTCATACACCTAGCCCCGTGTCAGTAGAATTAACCAATTATGGTTAATATTCCCGACCCCGCCTGGAATCGATCCCGGGACCCTTGTGACAAAAGGCCAACATGCTAACCATTTAGCCATAGAGCCGGACATTCATACAGTAAATTCTCCCGCATAATTTAAAAAAAATGTAATGTTTGCTGGTTAGTATACGAATAGATTGTGTAGAACCATACTGTTGTTCTTAATATTATTTATGAGCTCAGCGAATGGTCCATGTCCAGAGCTATGCTGTGAATGACGGGAAGGGAGGAGATCCATATCAACAGAACCGTTTGTTCTATGCTCACATTTCTATGAATTTCCCGACCATACTGTTCCGTGTGACGTCAGACACAACAGTCTAATGCCTTAATTGTTTTCCTTGGAAAGCGACAACCATAACATAAATATTATAGAACGTAAATAATAAAACCTGGTCATAGTCTTGTTGAAGAGTTCGATTCAGTGCATGCAATTCTAAAACGGCCACTAGAAATATGAAACTCCATCGTCCATCGTCTGTGTTCAGAGTTATTTTGAAAGGTAGGTCAAATAAGATATTCTAAGTTAGCCAAATGGTGCCAAATTATGCTTTTGATTTTGATTTTAAACCAGTTGCTCTTTAATCGAATCTAAACAAAGTGCCACACTAAAAATTAAAGCACACACTATATGCAAAATTAGAACTTCAGTGAAAACCAAAGCTCATTTTCAGAGAGTGATTTTTTATGTAGTTGACATATTAGTGCACACTAAGACGAGGTCTAATTCCACGGTACGTTTACCTCAACCAAATATAATTAGCACTGAAACCCGTAAAACTGTGCAAAAAATGCAAAGGACCTCAATTTAGTTAACAAGTATTTCTCATTAGGAGACAAAGAGGTATGGAACTCTTTCCTGAAGAGAAACTTGTATAAATGATGTCAGAAACTGAGAATAATAGTATATTACATTATTGTTTGTTAATATGAATGTTCTATGTCCATCACCATCATCTCCCTGTGGCCCATTAATCTCCAATGTTTGGAATAGTTTGTTCATCAATGCGTCTTATAATTACATAAGAACCTAATAAAGTCACAAGGTCAGCCAATGGTAATTAATCAAGTAAAAAATTGACTGCCCTAAAATGAAATCGTTTCTACTGTAAAAGGAGATAAAT
This sequence comes from Anabrus simplex, assembly GCF_040414725.1. Taxonomy (NCBI): domain Eukaryota; kingdom Metazoa; phylum Arthropoda; class Insecta; order Orthoptera; family Tettigoniidae; genus Anabrus; species Anabrus simplex. Next base: position 443,486,561 of record NC_090268.1, on the reverse strand, counting down.
TGGACTTGGTTCTAGACCATCGAAATGTGTTGATAATTCATGGACATATTTACAGTGGATGGCTTTAAACAGCAAGACGTGAAAAGAGGTGGTAGAAAGCACTTGCAGAAGGCTTTGAAGTATGCGGAGGCATGGGAAGAACGTATTGTGATGCTGTAATGACAATATATGCCTTCAAGTGAGTTGTATCTAGCACTACCCGAGGAAATCACACGGCTTTACAAACATGCCGCAGAAGTAATATCAGCAGAATAGTCCTTCCCGTCCAACTGGGTGTCTAAAACATGAATTGCCCCACACCGTTCCAATGTGCAGTAATACTGTGCGTCTGATTTGGAATCAGCGAGCGGTGGCCGTACCATTTCTGTCAGGCTCGCAGCAGCATAATATTGTGCTCTCCGTTAACATTCTGCAAATATTTTAGAAAGTTTTGTTCTAAATCCTCTACTCATTCTTCCCTCTCTGACAGGAGGGACAGTTTGCCCATTATTTCAGTTTTTTCTTTTTCATTTTTCATTTTCACTAAGGAAAACGTAATATTAAGGAATTTTCTCAATAGTGCCAAACGTTGATGCTAAAGGGCTTTCAAATTGTGAGTCTTTGATAGTTCTATAAAACTAAGAGAAAAAAATCGAAAATCTCTTCCGATCTAAATGCACTTTCAGAAAAACCGCTTGTTTCTTAGCTCGTATTCCTTGTGATTCACATCCTAGCCAAGTTATTTACATAATTCTTGTCGTAATGTGTTCTTTGGTTCAATACTCTCAGTATTTCACATTTCCTGTCACCAGATAGCTTTTTTTTAAAAAATACAGCGAAATTGTACTGTAATTGTACGTGCAACTTAATCGAGATGTATCAAATAGTTCAGAAGTTTCACTAACATACAAACAGAATTTATTGAATTACTGTACTGAAAGAAGTGGAGCTGTCGGTAACGAAAGAATATGCGAGAGACAGACAGCGATTGACCAACATCTGCACTAAGGGGACAATATTCGTAATATTTTGTAGTATTTATTTATTTGTTCATTTATTTATACATATATTCATGAAAGGCCCCAACGAGCAAAACTCACTTTAAGGGGCTGTATACAAAGGACAGTTGTATTGAATTCAAAAGGTAAAATTTGAACGTGTTGAATATGTGTGATAAATAATTAAACTACAATGGGATTTAAAATTGAAACTGCTAAAATAAAGAAATAATTATAGTCTGAACTAAAACTAGATTGAAATTGAAAGAAACTACATTTTAGCCTAAGTATAATCAAATTAAGTTTACGTGTATTATTAATTGACAGAAATATATATTTGCATATATATTTTTAGACCAGGTAGGACTGAAACAGTAATTTCCTTAGTTTAAATTTAACAATATTTGAAATAAATTTTATTTCATGACGTAATGCGTTGTATATTTTAGACAAATCATTCTTCAGACTCTTGGTTCCATAAGTTAGGTCTTTATATCCGGGTATAAGTATTTACATTATTCCGTATGTCATGTTTATGTATATCTGTTTTTTTTGTATGATACTATTTTTATGAATTTTATTGTTACGTTTTTGAAGATATGAATAGTGGCATTGAACTTAATCTCTAATTCCGGAGGCAGTATCCTAATAAAATGCTGTTGGCTTCACGTTCTACTAGCTACTTTTACTGTTTTCGGAGACACCGAGGTGTCGGAATTTAGTCTCGCAAGAGTTCTTTTACGTGATAGTAAATCTACCTACACGAGGCTGACGTATCTGAGCACCTTCAAATTCCAGCGAACTGAGCCAGAATCGAACCTGCCAAGTTGGGGTCAGAAGGACAGCGCTTCAATCGCCTGAGCGACTCAGCCCTGAAACGTGGTATTATCCCAGCCTGGTCAAAAAGAAATTTAGTAGGTGCTAAATATGGTGCTCCTAGCACATTTCTAATGGCTCTATTCTGTACAACTTTGAGTGGTTGCAAATATATTTTGTATCTATGACCCCAAACGAAAATCGTATAAGTTGTCTGAGAACGAATGAAAGAATAAGACGAGAATCTCTGTACAGAAAGTGTAGAATTCCTTTAACCCATAAATGCGCAGTTGATTATTTATTTCATACATTATGGTTTTTAATTCCAAAATTAGTGCATTATTATCAGAAAACTATTTTGCGAAAATAAATATTTTTTAATTTATTTGTATCAGTCCAAATGTTAAGAGTTTTAAATGTTCATTTTCCTGTATGTGCAAATCTGTACTATTACTTTAGCTACTGCCACATTTCAGTCTTAGGGATGTCCTTGCTCACGAATTCCCCGAGGTAGATAAAATTTTAATTGTTTTATCTTAGCTGTTTAAAGTTTACAACATTCCAGCTCATTAGCAAGAAAAATCATAAAAAAGACTGTTCATTGTGTGCTACATTACTGACCCTGAAGAGTTCGTCTGCAAGATGGAAGTAAATGGATAGTTGTAAAACCGTAAAAAAGATTATAACGATCAAGTAAATTCTCCTTCGCACATATTCAGTGCTGTGCATTTAAGGGTTAAGTCGCCTGAACACACCTATAATTAGAGCAATCCTATCGCATAAACTACAAATATGTTGTTTCTAACCTAATTTATTATCTACAGTCAAGCCTAAGATATTTACTTTGTTTAGTTACTGAATAATATTGTTTGCACTTGGTTTGTATATGTGTTTTTCTTTGTCTTCTGCTGTGGGTCTCAATGGCGTGTAAGAAGGAATAAAATATGATGACAATGGGAGAATGTTCCAAAGATAAACGTTACGCTAAAAAGAATATATGGTAAATATGGATGTCAGTGGTAAACTGTCGTGAATGCAATAAGAACGATTTTAAATTTTTAAATCGTATGTGACTTGTTTCGATCGTGTCGTCTTATGGTACACTATTGCACGTGTATGTTTCGTTGGAACGAAGGTAAGCTATAGGTGGACCCACAAGAGTTGAGCGGCGAAAGCGGTAACTACGAAGTACGCTGCGTTGTCATAGTTACCTAATTCTGCGACATATCACCCTTCCATACAGGCTGAACATTTAACCAACTATGTTGGCCTAATGCGATTCAATAACCTTTGACCCGTTCCTAAGCTCGTACTAATAATCCTGGCACTTAAGATAGAACACGTCATTGCCGAGAAATATGAGGTTTCACATTCACTAAATTGACAATAACTTCAACAAATGTACATGTTAAATAGAGAATAGAACTATACAACTAGCCACTGATTTACTTACAAAAAAAAAAACTAACAACGAAAATAATATTCAGGAAATAAACACTTAAATTATTACATACACCAACAAGAATTAACACAGCTTACACAGGATTACTCCGAATAGTACCACAAAAGCTACTGAGAGTAAGCCAAACCGCGTGACGTTAGCGTCCTTAAATGTGGCATCTCTGTTATCTTTGCCATAGCAAGAGACCACTTTCAAGCAGCGTCAGTCAACTGTTTCTCGCCGGTGGCGCTATACGTCAGACTTCAACTCTCGTGGGCCCAACTATATGTGATACTATAGTATGTGCAAAGACAACCCAGCGATAAGCAATGGTAAGTGAACGCTATGCCGTCCGCTGTACTCCTTACTTCATTAACCCTCGATTGTTCACCATAGTCAGAACTGTCCATTCGACGTGCCTTAAAAGTAGCAATACCCGCGCCTCAGTAGATTCTTTCTGCTCTCCTGTGAAATTAGTGAAATGTCCCTTACGATGGTTTACCCCTGACGTCTAGAATAAAAAGGCCATTTTCATACCTACTTTACAATTAGAGGATTTTCATTCCAATAGTGAAAATACTGTTATTATTGTAAATTAAACTGGAAAACACTTTATATAGGTAGGGACCTGCGCTTTTTGCGTAGCGATAACACCGAATCTTTAAAAATATTCCCTAAAATGTTTGGGAAACAGTTTCCCATACAAAACGTTCTTAACAATTCGAAAATTAGACAGCTTTATTTCGCGAAATGAAACGAAATGAGACAATAAAGCAAATACAACTTTATCCATTTGATATGCATAATAATGCGAATTCACGCTGTGTGCCTTCTTATAGAGGGTTTTCCATAGCTCTGACCATCACAGTCATACAAGGTCCAATAGAAGTGAACTCTGAGATAAGGCTTTTTGCAAATGATCTTATTCTGTACAGAGTAATAAATAAGGTACAATATTGTGAGCAACTGCAACATGACCTCGATAATGTTGTGAGATGGACAGTAGGCAATGGCATGGTGATAAACGGGCTTAAAAGCCAGGTTGTGAGTTTCACAAATAGGAAAAGTCCTCTCAGTTTTAATTACTGCGTTGATGGTGTGACACTTCCATCTGGGGATCATTGTAAGTATCTAGGTGTTAATATAAGGAAAGATCTTCATTGGGGTAATCACATAAATACGATTGTAAATAACGGATACAGATCTCTGCTCATGCTCATGAGGGTATTTAGGGGTTGTAGTAAGGATATAAAGGAGAGGGCATATATATATAGGGGAGAGTCCTACAGTACCGGCCAACTTAACTTTTTCCCTTATAAAAAATAAAATGCTGTACGGTATGAGATTTTAATACAATAATCTTGTACTTCATTAAATTCTTTTGCAATTTCAGGATGTGATTTCCATAAAATCTTATTAAAAATACAACAAAGCTTAATTTCCAAGGACTAAAAAAATCTTCTTCCAGTACCGGCCAGTTACTATATTCTAAGATATATATGTCTAATAAATTATTAACATCAAACAAATACAGACTGAACTCGACAACACATAATTATTGGAATTGACATCCACTAACTTCAAGTTTGGTTTAATTTTTGCAATAATTACAAATAAACTACAAAATATTCCCCTGGTCTACACATCCAACATGCGCCCAGTCTTTGCATTTCGTACACTGCACCCATTTTTCATCTAATGACTCCCAGCAAATAATGCATAATGTGTTTTCTTCCATTTCCTTAGTGTTTACATAATAATCATAATAAAACTGCTTCCCGGCAGTTTTGTTTTCTTTGTTGAACTGGTGAGGTACTTTTGAATGTTCGACCAAAGCGAATGCTAATTTTTTAAAAAATTTCCTGTTTAGGGAAATGAAGATTATCTAGATCCTTCATATAAGAAACCAACTGATTTTACATATCGTAATCAAAGGATTTTTTAATTCTTCCCATCTGAAGAGTTAGATCCACAGCCTCACCAACTCTAAATGCCTTCAGACGATCTTCTAACGTACTTCTTGGCGCACAAAAAGCCTCAGCAGCCTGCCTTGCAGTCATTTTGTTAGAAATAATTTAGTTTAGTGCCATCTTCATCCCGTCCTCGGTCCACTTTCATTTTATTTTATCCCTTTTCTCAGTCATTTCACTCTGGAAAGTGATAAGAAGTGAATACAATTGTATTTCTTTAAAAGTCCTATTGGCCGGTACTGGAAGACATATGGTTGGCCGGTACTGTACGAAACTCACGTGAAGGAATTTCCCCAACTGGATATTGTTTAACAGACGATGTCGTGAAACTTTCACCCGCTATAGCATCCTCAAAGCATGTATGTAACATATAAGTAAAAACAAAATCAACAGCTCAGTTGGAAATGGAGTACCTGGGGCTTGAAAATAACTTTTCGCGCGCGATCGTAAGCCGTCCAATGTACAAGACTCACATCTCACACAGGACTTAACGCTAAACGAAACCCCCAAAGGTATGACACGCGGGAATCTAGCATCCTTCATATGCCACCTGTAAGCTACTGCCATATAGCACCTAAAACGAGAACCAGCAATGGCCGGCACTGCAAGCCGGCCGGTACTGTAGGACTCTCCCCTATCTGGTAAGACCCCAACTAGAGTATGGTTCCGGTGTATGGAACCCTCACCAGAATTACTTGATTCAAGAACTGGAAAAAACGGCTCGATTTGTTCTGGGTTATTCTAGACAAAAGAGTAGCGTTACAAAAATGTTGGAAATTTTTTGCTGGAAAAAACGTGGGAGAAAGGAGACGAGCTGCTCGACTAAGTGGTATGTTCAGAGGTGTCAGTAAAGAGATGGCGTGGAACGACATGTGTTTACAAATATGTTTGAGTGGTGTCTTTAAAAGTAGGAAAGATCACAATATGAAGATAAAGTTGGTATTCAACAGGACAAATAGGGGCAAATATTCGTTTATAGGAAGGGGAGTTAGGGATTGGAATAACTTAGCAAGGGAGATGTTCAATAAATTTCCAATTTTTTGGCAATCATTTAAGAACACAAGAGATAGGGAATCTGCCACTTGAGCGACTGCCCTAAGATGAGTAGTGATTGATCGACTGATTGTTCTCCCATCCATCCACTCGACTCATGGGCATGCGTCATTCTGCTTAAGAAACTGGTCAGTAACAGCGTTATTTTCTCTCTGTGTTCTGTTACGGCTAGTATTATATCTTTAAAATACCAAAGCAAATATAAAATGATTAAAAATAACGCGAAATTCTTTAAAAAAATCTATTTCCAGGAAAACGTAAAACAAAAACCGCTGGTTCCACTATTATAGTGTGTCCTCGAAAAAGGTTCCAAAGCCCCCAGCCCCTCATAATTCAAACCATGTATCACAATCCCTTCCCACGATAGATCTTCTAAAATATCTTCTCTTCTTCCTAACAAGCACAACCTAAGTCAAGTATGGTACTCTAAAACGTAAGACCCACTCCAACCCACAAACAATGTATGCGTATCCAAGAAATACCGCACGCCATAAATTAATCTCCTTGTAGACTTCAAAGCGAGCCTACACCTTGGAAGCACCTTCTAACTTTATAGGTAGTTTCATATCCTTAACTGCCAATGATGGTAAAGTCAAGTCACCACCACCACATTTCAAATCCTCCACATTCACCCACACTCCTACCTTCCCTGCAATACTGGAAATTAGAGCACTGTCGCAACGATGTTACATCTACAGCATTCGTTACAAATAGGTCAGATAACTCGTCTTGATATGCTTGTCGCTGCTTTGCCTGCCCTTTCCAATAGTTTAGTGAACATTTGATGAGAAGCGTGTTGTGGTATGCCACAGATCGTAGTCAGAATTCATCCATTCTGTTGTCGTCCTGCCGCCCGTTTGAAAGAAAGCTATTCATATACTGCAGTTCTTGATATAAAGCTTGGTATTGTGTCGCAGAAGCCAATGGCATTTTAATCGCAGTTCTGTATAGAACGGTTGTCTTGTGAGCTCATAGATTAGGAGCTCATTTTGCCAGGCTGAGAACTTCTTTATGATGCATGGACTTCGCTCTTTCTAATGGAGTTAGGTCATCCTTCGATAGGTGTTCTCAAATAATGTCATGATGGGGTCTGCTTGTACGTAGATATTTTTTTCTTAGCAGCATGTAGTTATTAGGAATCTGAGAAAGGTTAGAGAATCAAAGAGCATCTAGCAGATAATAGTATTACTCCGTGTTCCGTAGAAGTGTGTACTCTCTGGCTTGACAGGTAGTAATCAAACATGTGGCTCACGCAATGACATTACTTAGGATGTACATCACATATATCAGAATATTAAAGAAAGTGTTAGTCGCTTAACAACATGCTAAGTACAGGATGCATTGCAGGTTAGGGTAAGCCTTCCACTGCATTTATTGGTGTGATCATTTAATTATTTGATTTTGGTATTGTTCAAAATTCACTGAACTTAGGGAGCTATCAATGTCTCATGGTTTTTCGGCAGGTTATTCGGGGATAATAAAAAAATAAACAAATCGTCCACTAGAACGGATGGAGGGATTAGACAAAGCTATTTTTAGTGAACTCTTTTAATATCTAGATGTTGACTCTCAATGCGTTTGAGAAATCCTGTTTTTTAATATTCTACAAACAAACCTTCTCGCCTCATAATATTAGTGCTGGCTATGCAATCAAGTACACAGGATATAAGAATGTTGGAAATACGAGTGCTAGCTCCTCTAAAGGAGGATTACGTCTTCAATTTCTCAATTTCTCACCGTACTGCGGGAGTGACCCCTATTGAGAAAACAGCGTTACGTCTCGAGTGGACCTGTCCCCTCATGAGACGTGGACCAGCTGCTTTCATTTCCTTGGGTCTCACTTTCATCTCCCTTGTCCTAACACCTGCGATATTAGCTCGCCGTGACTCAATTTTATCCCAGCCTTCATACCCGATACATGTATTTTATAAAAGATTGGGTCCTTTTCTCTTCTCACATCAAGTGATGGCTTCGATGTTATTCTTGTGAAAGTAAATAACAAATAGAGTCGTTTGTGTTTAAAAGGGTACTTGTCCACAATTTTGCGAAATTAAGTTAACACCTTCAGTATGCATTTTACGCTTATGTACACGTTTGTTCTATCTGCAACTCTGATGAGTTTATGGAAGCCAGGGAAGCAGTGTTTATTTTTTGAAGGGCACCTCTTACGCATTTGTGCCGTTTTAAAACAACGAATGGTAACATATTCCTCCCCTGTGATCGAGATATCGAAATGATAAAATTATTTTTGCGAAAAATCGACCGAATCTACACACCAGAAAAATGTGCTCGAAAGATTGCAGAAACAAGAAAATCTGGTAAATTTGTTGTAAAACTGATGAAGATTGAATACATTAATAATTATAAACGGTGGTGGACAAAATATTATAAGCAAGATGCACTTTCTGCATATTCTTTGAGGAAAAATGTTTCTAAAGAACTAAAAAATCTTTTGCAATCAGCCGAGTTTCACACTTTGTGTAGAGCCAAAACGTACCAGGAATCGTAGAGTCGTAGGAACATCCTCAGACTGCTGAAAACCTCTGACTGGATAATGGTAAGTTAACAGTTGCCAACTTACACTCAGAGAACACCCTTTAATTCAAAGAAACTACAAGACATCAGTAAGGCGATGCAGTATATCTATTACGAACATGAAGAATTTTACAAGGACATTCTGACACGGCCAACAGCTGATTGTGAACGTTGTTGACTTTGATCCTGTTAAGTAGCAGTTCCTGTATAGCAAAATAATGTTGCTTATTTTTAAGAGGACTCATGTCCACGGACTTATGTACCCCTTATTGGGAAGAAAAGTGATTTTGTTTGTATGAATAATGTTCTAAACTGTATTATACGACCAAACATTTTACGACAAAAGTAAAATACAGTATAAAAATTATTATATGTGAAGTGTACTCAGTGTTTTGTTTCTCCTGAAAAATTGACTATTGTGGACAAGTGCCTCTTTAAAGAAACTATTCAATTAGTGAGCGCTAGACACACTCCAATATTCTTTTTACAATATGCTTTGTTGCACGCACACAAGTAGGTGTTAAGCCGACAATGAGATGCGAAAGGGCTAATAGTGGGAAGGAATCAGCCGTGGCCTGAAGTAAGGTACAGCTCACAGCTCACCCGGTCTACCGAAATTAAATACAAATCCAAAATTATATCCTCAAAATATGTAGTGAGTGATTCCAACCCAGTGAATGTATATTGGTACCTCCACCACAGTTGTAGATTCTATAATTATCAGGGATCACAGTAAATTTGAGCCCCTCTTTAAAATTAAATATACGTTTTGGGGTTGGTGAGTTTCTTGATACCGTGTTGAACGTAGGCAATTCTCTATATCTGAAACATAGTTAAATTGCGATTCCCATTAGCGGCCAAACCAAGTGATTCCGAACATGCGTTTCTGCTTTGAAAGTAAACAAATTGCTCCGCACAATATATTAAGCATTTTCGGTTTTGTTCACATATACATGTCTCATAGCTGAAAATTTGCGGGACAGAAGTGTAAAGCTGAATGGTCAGACATTGTTACCTAGCAGCCGTCCAGGCTGCGATGTAAGGTATGTATGGATGGTCAGACATTGTTACCTAGCAGCCATTCAGGCTGTGATGTAAGGTATGGATGGATGGTCAGACATTGTTACCTAGCAGCTATTCAGGCTGTGATGTAAGGTGTGGATTGACGGTCAGACATTGTTACCTAGCAGCTATTCAGGCTGTGATGTAAGGTATGGATGGATAGTCGGACATTGTTACCTAGCAGTCATTCAGACTATGATGTAAGGTATGGATGGATAGTCAGACATTGTTACCTAGCAGTCATTCAGACTATGATGTAAGGTATGGATGGATAGTCAGACATTGTTACCTAGCAGTCATTCAGACTATGATGTAAGGTATGGATGGATAGTCAGACATTGTTACCTAGCAGTCATTCAGGCTGTGATGTAAGATATGGATGGATAGTCAGACATTGTTACCTAGCAGTCATTCAGACTATGATGTAAGGTATGGATGGATAGTCAGACATTGTTACCTAGCAGCATTCAGGCTGTGATGTAAGGTATGGATGGATGGTCAGACATTGTTACCTAGCAGCATTCAGGCTGTGATGTAAGGTATGGATGGATGGTCAGACATTGTTACCTAGCAGTCATTCAGGCTGTGATGTAAGATATGGATGGATAGTCAGACATTGTTACCTAGCAGCTATTCAGGCTGTGATGTAAGGTATGGACGGATAGTCAGACATTGTTACCTAGCAGCTATTCAGGCTGTGATGTAAGGTGTGGATTGATGGTCAGACATTGTTACCTAGCAGACATTCAGACTGTGATGTAATGTATGTATGGATAGTCAGACATTGTTACCTAGCAGCCATTCAGGCTGTGATCCACCTGTGGGTGGGGGCGGTAGAATAACACTCACGGTATCCCTTGCCTGTTGTAAGAGGCGACTAAAAGGGGCCTTAGGGGCTCTGAACTCTGGAGCGTGGGTTGGCAACCACGGGGACCTCCGCTGAGTCCTGGCATTGCTTCCACTTACTTGTGTCAGGCTCCTCACTTTCATTTTGGTCAACTTTTGTTTTTTCCCGACCCCGACGCTATTAGGTTTGCGAGGGCTAGGGAGTCTTTGATTTTCACGCCCTTCGTGGCCCTTGTCTTCCTTTGGCCGATACGTTCATTTTTCGAAGTGTCGGACCCCTTCCAGTTTTTCTCTCTGATTGGTGTTATATAGAGGATGTTTGCCCAGTTGTACTTCCTCTTAAAATAAACATCACCACCACCACCGTACATCATCCCCACAAGACCTCTCTCTGTCGGTGAGACGTAATGCATATCGTAAAATCTTAAATTTAATAATAATAATAATAATAATAATAATAATAATAATAATAATAATAATAATAATAATAATAATAATAATCGTGCGTCTTCAGCTCCAGTGCTGCAAGCATTCTGAAGTGGTAACACCTTTCCGGTCTGCCTACAACTTCCACATTCCCATTATTGCCCTGTCTAGTGCCTCCTTGTCCCGTCCCTCTACGTGGTTGGGTATGAGGTGAGATGAATCTTCGTGGCGAATTTTTACGATCGGATTCCTTTCCGGACTTCAACCTAATCAAAAAACCAAACCAAACCACATGGCGCAACAGCCTCAAGGGGCCATGGCCTACCAAGCGACCGCTACTCAGTCCGAAGGTCTGCAGATTAGGAGGTGTCGTGTGGTCAGCACGACGGATCTTCTCGGCCGTTAATCTTGGCTTTCTAGACCGGGGCCGCCGTCTCACCGTCAGATGGGTCCTCTACTGTAATCACGTAAGCTGAGTGGACCTGGAACCAGCCCGCAGATGCAGGTGAAAGTTGCTGACCTGGCCGGGAATCGAACGCGAGATCGGCCTCAACCTCATCAGATGACATGAAATGAATGACGTGATATATGAGAGTTAGAAGGGAGAGGGACAAACCCGGGACCGGCACAGAGCCTCTCCTGTCGAATAGCACCAAGGGGTCTGCTCAAAGCTTTATGTCTCCATCCGACGCACGAATCATACAAGCACTGCGGATATCTTTGGAATTTAAACCAGGATTTTGGCCTGCAATCTACAGATTAGGAATTGTATACCACCAACTCCCTTACCTTGCTGGGGAACATTCTGATGGTGACATTTTTATATACCAACGGTACTCGAACCGGCTAACCATATAGACCAGTGGTATTTTTGGTTGGCGTATCCGCAAATCCAAAATTATATTTTACCGCCGTACCCCTGAAGTACGAGCATATTTGGATTATAGTATTATTAACGAATGCTAACTGCCGAGCTCGATGGTTGCAGTCGCTTAAGTGCGGCCAGTATCCAGTATTCGGAAGATAGTAGTTCGAACCCCACTGTCGGTAGCCCTGAAGGTGGTTTTCCGTAATTTCCCATTTTCACATCAGGGAAATGTTGGGGCTATACCTTAAATAACGCCACGGTCGCTTCCTTCCCACTCCTAGCCCTTTCTCTTCTCATCGTCACCATATGACCTATCTGTGTCGGTGCGACGTAAAGTAACTTTTAAAAAAAGTGCTGTTGCTGGATGCCAAGTAATCTTCATCATCTTATCCCGCACGCAATGAGGAATGAAAGAGTTGTTGCCGGGAATTTACGGTCACGTGCCCTTCCTGGCACCACGGGATTTTCAACTGAATACCTCATCCCATCAACACCAGGAATCGAAGGAACGCCGCGGGGATGACAGGCAAGCAACTAAACCGTTACACCATTGTCGCTGGGCAAACGAAACTCCTTCGGAGTAAAGTTTACAGTAGTCGAAAACAGAACGGTCCTCGATAATCTGGCATTTTCACTGCTTAATGTTAGCTCAATTATTGGACTATTGGAGTCTTTCGTTCCCCTGTCAGTCAACATGCCAACCTTCACCACCCAATCACTAATGATCTGCATTTAGGGCCCAGGTGGCACATTTCCCTATCTGACGTTTTCGTAGCCTTTTCCTAAATGATTGCAAAGACATTGGAAATGTATTGAATATCTCTCTTGGTAAGTTATTCCAGTTCCTAACTCCGCTTCCTATAAAGGAATATTTGCCCCACTTCGTCGTCTTGAATTTCAAATTTATCTTCATACTGTGATCTTTCCTAATTTTAAAGGCACCTTTCAAACTTGTTCTTCTAGTAATGTAATTCCACACCTTCTCTCCACTGACACGTGTTGAAACACCGGATCCCGTGAGATTTCCGAAGTTAAGCAACATTGGGCGTGGTCAGGAGTTGGATGGGTTGCCACGCACTGTTGGTGGGGGGCAGGGAATGGAGGAGCGGAAAAGAACTGGCCACCCTACCGCACGTAAACTCCGGCTCAGGAACACCTCTGCGGAGGTTCAGACCTGCCTTCGGGCAGTATAACCCTACCTACCTCTCCACTGACAGCTCGGAACTTACCACTTAGTCGAGCAGTTCGTCTCCTTTCTCGCAATTCTTCGCAGCCCAAACTTCGCAACATTTTTTTAACACTACTCTTTTGTCGGAAATCACCCAGAACAATTCGAGCTGCTTTTCTTTGGATTTTTCCAGTTCCTGAATCAAGTAATCTCGATGAGGGTCCCATACAGTGGCATTAGTAGAGGAATATGTTTGAGTGGTGTCTTTAAAAGTAGGAAAGATCACAATGTGAAGATAAAGTTAATATTCAAGAGGAAATACTGGGGGGGAAAAATTTCATTTGTAGGTAGGGGAGTTAACAACGTGTTATCTCGTGAGTGGAATTAGCAAATATGTATACGAGTATTATTAATGTAACATACGCTGCTACTGAAAACACTCAAGTAAATGAGTGGATTTCGAAGAAAACAAAAGAAGAGCAATGCAGCATAAGTAAGCATTTTTATAGCAAAGCAAAGTCACCTCCGTATAGGCCCTGAAGGCCCTTGGAGGAGTGGAAGGTAAAGGCTTACACTATTGTTAACCTCGGCACGTGATGGGGTAGAGTGGTTAACTGTACGCCCAGCCGCCTTTGCCCCCAGGAATTAACCTGGTACTCATTTTTGGTGTAGGCTGAGTGAACCTCAGGGCCATATGCACCTCCGGAAGTGGAAATCTCGTTTCTTAAATTTTACTACTTCCTGACGGGGATACGAAATAAATGGGAGGTAAAAACTGACACAATTAGAATTTATTTCACAAACTGAGTAACATTATGAAACCAACAAATTGTTTACAAAACAGAATAAATACAAAAAAATCAAGGCAAAACATAAAATAGAAATGGAGAGAGATACTGTATCTACTATGCTGAAAAATGCAAAGAAAAATACAAAAGAAAAACACACAAACGGTGTAAAAAATAAGTAAATACATAAATTAACAAACGAAAATGAAAACTAAACTGGGATGTCTAATTGTTGTGGCCACTGACTAGCCGTTGTTGAAGCTGTCAGCAAGTCGCCGATAATTACGTGGAAGGCATCTGAAGGTGATGTGTCACATTTTCTGGAATTCTTCACCACAGTCACAGCTTGGAGGAGGTCGAAGGAGCCTCTTCTTCCATGCCCAGTAGGACTCATACACTCCGCGAGAGATGAAACCCGGGCGTAGTGTCAAAGATCGATCTCCATTCTCCCTTCCAAATTCACAGTCCAGAGTAGTTTTCTTTCATCAGTTTTTGAGTCAGCAACAGGGCAGTGTGTCTGGATTTCAGTCGGGTTGAAGCTATTGTTTGGATACCTAGGTGCATTGGAAGTGTTTTATTGGTCTGTATTTTATTTGCTCCTCGGACGAGATTGTTCATGCGGCATAGATCTGTAGGAGGGATACGTCTAAGGACTGCAAGCCACTGCAGTGGGGTTGTTTTGGTAACATCGCTGATAATCCCCATTGTCTGATTCTGTTGTATAAACCAGTACGTGAAGTTGCCGCTAAGGATCCAGCATTAGAATGAATGGTTGGGAAGTGACAACGTGATAGGAAAAAACACAATCAAAGCAAGATTTTACTGAAAATGAACAGGCTCGACATCTTCTGAACTGCCCGTTGAAATCAGTTAGAGGCTACGCCTCAGCTCCCGTGACTGAGTTGACTTATTTCTGATGTCACATGCAGTAGGATTGGTGACCACCATTCACATTTCGAATACATTAGACGGACCGCAAGTGGTATTACGGAACCCCAGTTATTTTATTGGCTCAGATGGCCTTCAGAGCTCATGTTAGCTCAGTAGTTTGTTATTTGAAGGTTCTCGCATCGGCAGACTCAATTGGACATTAAAAATATCATCTAGGATAAAATTCTGGCACCTCCGCGTCTCATGAAACATACAAAGAATTATTCTGAAGTAAAATCAGTCCCATCGTTATTGCCTTTCTACGATAGAGTTTTGTGCAATGTTTGATAGAAAGTGTCCGCATCCCTGTCGTGGTTGGCTGCCATCCCCGGAGGCCTGGGTTCGATTCCCGGCTCTACCACAAAGTTTAAAATGTGGTACTACTATTGGAACAGGGCCCACTTAGTCTCAGGTCAACTGAATAAAGGATGGTTCGATTCCCAACTCAACCATCCTCGAAGTGGTTTTCCGTGGTTTCCCATTTCTCTTCCAGGAAAATGTCGGGATGGTACCTAACTTTACACCACGGCCAATTTCTTCCCTCTTCTTCGCCTATCCTTTCCCCCTGTAGGTGGGGGTGGTAAAATAACACTCATGGTAACCCCCTGCCTATCGTAAGAGGTGACTAAATTGGGCCCCAGGGGTTCCGAACTTCGCAGCGTGGGTTGGCGACCATGGGGCCTTAAGGTGAGTCCTGACATTGGTGGCACTTACTTCTGCCAGGCTCCTCACTTTCATACATATTACAATAATTACCACCACCTCCTTCCCTCTTATTTGTCTGTCTTCCTCCCGCTGTGGGTTGGGGTGGTAGAATGACACTCACCTACAAGTAGGCAACAGTCCTCTATTAATATTATCAGAGACAAAAATGGAAGGGGTCTGCTAATTTGGAAAATGAATGTTTCAGCCAAGACGAGAGCTGCAGTGGGTGTGAAAATGTAAGACGTCCTACGCCTTGAATAATCTAATAGCGTCGGTGTTGGAAAAGAACAAGGGTTCACCAAGAGAGGTCGGGAGCCCCTCCGGATAGGGGTGGTAGAATAAAACTCACGGTATCCCCTACCTGTCACGAGAGGCGACTAAAACGGGCCCCAGGGGCTCTGCACTTTGGAGCTTGGGTTGGCGACCACGGGGCCCGTAGCTGGGTCCTTGCATTGGAGCCACTTATTTGAGCAAGGCTTCTCACTTTCATCTATCCTATTCGACCTCCCTTGGTCAACTCTTGTTCTTTTCCGAACCCGACGGTATTAGAGCATTCGATGCCTGGGGAGTCTTTCATTTTCACGCCCTTCGTAGCCTTTGTCTCTCTTCGGCAAATACTTTCATTTTTCGAAGTGTCTGAGACTTTCCATTTTCCTCTCTGATTAGTGATATATAGAGGATGGTTGCCTAGTCCTACTTCATTTTAAAACAATAATCACCACTACCACCAGTCCCTGCCTATTCCTTCCAGTCTTCCCTTCCCCTAATACGGCCCCTGTTCAGCAAACCAGGTGGGGCTGCCTGGGCGACGTAATGATCCTCATCCCCAGTTATATCCTCCGACTCGAAGTCTCACGCTTCAGGACACTGCCCTTGAGGCGGTAGAAGTGGAATCCTTCGCTGAATCCGAGGGAGAACCAACCATGGAGGGTAAACAAATTATAAAGAAAGAAGGAAAGAAAAAAGAAAGAAAGAAAGAAAGTTTGAAGGTAAAGTTACCTCGTATTACGCATTTAATGGAGTATTTTAGTCCTAATAAGCAATTACGGGAGGTAGATATATGATATGATTTTTAAAAGAATGAGAAGAAGCCCTTCTCAAGTCATAATAAATTAGATTTGTTTACAGACCTCGAAACGATGAGATGCCATTTGAAGACCAGTTTTCAATTATATTCTGCAGGTTTTTTAATTTGCTTGAAGTTCACCCTCTTTTATATTCCTCTAAAGCTGATACTGATTAGAAAATAATGGGGCTGAGAGTAGAGGCCCTAGAAACTTGTGATAAGATTGCAAGTGATTTGACGAGTTCGTTCGGAATCTGATATTTGTGTTATTAGATCTTTAGCCACTCAGCCCGGCGGCGGTAGTAGTAGTAGTAGTAGTAGTGCTTAAGTGCAGTAGTTCAGTGGTACAGCACTAGCCTTCTAACGCCAAATCGCCAGGTTCGATCCTGGTTCAATCCGTTCGGTTTTGAAGGTGCCCTAATACGCCATATTCGGACTGGTAGATTTACCTGTGGGATAAACTTCTGGCATCTGGACGTCTCTGAAAACCTTAAAATGCAGTTAGGGGGATGTGAAAAGAATAAATGTAACGTAACGGTTAGAGGTATAACTCGCCGTCCTGGGCGATCTGGATTCGTTTCCCGGTACTGCGAGGAATTCAAGATTGACAGGAGGACTGGTAATTGGATAAAATGTTTCACGATCACCTATATTGGGGGGTGAGCTTGAAAAGTGCTGATCCACCTCGGCACGAGGCAAGACTTTACGAATATTATGATTACTATTACGCCAAATACTGTGAGATTTTTGTTTCCCTTCCGTGTGCCAATATCTCTGATTCTTTTCCTGAGCGTTTCTTTTTAGAGATAACAGTTTTACCGACACCTTCTCGCTCACAACACAAATAGTCGAATTCTATGGAAATAGCCGGAACAGAAACTTTGACATGAACTGAAGAAATCTTTGTTCCACGTTCTTCCGGTCGTTCTCTTCAGTTTTTCTCTTTCGTCAACTTACCAGTTATCATCTTTCGACCTAAAGCTTGCACCAGCTTTGAATTTTCTTCTTGTGAGATACCATTTTTGATTTCTTCAGTCCGTGTCATCGTTTCTGTTCCGGCTTTATCCCTACTCCCATAGAATTTGAGTGTTTGTTTTGTGTGTCAGGAAGTGTCCATACAACAGTAATCTCTGTTCTGCGAATATCTGGGTATTGTTTGTTTCCGAGTCTGTACTGGTCACCTTAGAATTTATGAGCTAAAGTTTTCCTTATCATTTGGCCTACATTGTTCCCTGTGTTTTCGATGGGGCCTAATAGTTTGTAGACGTGATAACAAGCTTATGAGCTTTTGTATGTTAAATACTTTACGTTTCGCAGTTAATTTTGCTCCGCGTCTTCAAAAGAAAATCTAGGCTGTTCACGAGCAAGATTTCTCTAATAATGGCCTGGATGAGTGGCTCAGACGGTTGAGGCGCTGGCCTTTTGACCCCAACGTGGCAGGTTCGATCCTGGCTCAGTCCGGTAGCATTTGAAGGTAGTCAAAATACGTCAGCTTCGTGTCGCTTCGAACGTCTTGGAAGAAGACATCACGACCCGTGGATAGGGTGTCATCAGCTATTGCTGAGCTTTCTGGCTGGTTGAGACAGATATTTCGTTAGTGTTCCTTGATATGAGTACCAATGGAACCGGCATGTTTTGGCCAATGTATACCTTGCCGCAAGTACAGGAAATTTTGTACACCCCGGGCTGTATTTTGTATAGCATTTTCCTGCCTTTGTAAGGCAGACACTTTAATAATGACGGGCACCATCTGTTATAAGTACAACGTAGCTTCAAAAAATAGGAAACAAGATCATGCACGGAGAAATTTCATTTTACAGGCATATAAAATACAGACTAGTGATACTCACCCTTCTTATCAAAACACTTGTTCCAACGTTACACCAAAACGTCGATGCTGACAAGGAGAAAAATCTGTGTAAAGTCCCTGAAGCACCGTCACGGCGACCGTATCGTCGTAGAAGCGCTCAACACTCTGGTGATTCTTCAACGGTCTGAAGAGATGGAAATCATTGGGTACCTGGTTGGGGATGCAGAGAGGATGGTCACCGCTCAACCAAGCTAGACTAGGTTTGACTAAATGGAATCAACAGAGCGGTGTTAGTATGTGTCCTTGTTTTCTGTTGGCGTGCCATGAGGCACCGACGCCCACCTCACAGCCTGTGGTGACCTACCTGTTTGAGCGAATGGCCGACGAGTGAATACTAACGCAGGAAAATAGCCTAGTACAGGAGTACAGAATAACTTTAGGTGCAAAGGCCAGACTTATGCCAGCTACGTCCACCCCTCCGGAAAGGAGAAGTTATGAGAAAGCTTCCTAAACGCACCCGGCAGTTTCGGCACTGGTTACCCTGTCGCGGTCATCCCAAGACATCCCTAGCGCTAGACCACTGCCGTTTAAGCGCCACTATCACCTCTGTCCATGGCCGCCTGTGAGGCTTTCAAGGTAGGAAATGGAAAAGTTAATGAAATTAAAACAATTTTAATGCGCGGTCGAGAGAGAATTAATTTGGAAAAAATCTAGTCTTGCAAACGCCTATGCGGATGGCCAGTAATGCAAAAGCTCTTCCCGCTGGAGATACTTGCATATCCACTTCAAATTAGTAAATTATTGCGGCCACCACTTATAACATTAAGGGCGGACCGCATAGAGAATATGGTGCCGCACCATTGTTGTCACACAAGGCAAGTGAGGAGTAGGTACGTCCCATATCCACAGTGTTAAAATTGCAGATATATAGAGATCTAACATTATTTGTAAGTACATTTTCACTCCTTTTATTATTACTGAACCGGAATCAGAATATACAGACAAATAATTAGTTATTATTTCTTAAATATTGTATTCAACTTTTTCTCTAAATGTCCGCTTATGGTTCTGTAAGTATAACACCGTTTGAGGTACAAATGTTTTCGTGGTTAATTAGCTGCGGTAGGTCTATACTAAGAGGTAATACGGTTTAAAATGTAACTGCAATAGTTCTTGAGGTAATGGGTCAAATGTTTTAAAATTCATTTTCAGGAAATCAGTTTTAAGTTTAACTTGGTATGAACTTGCATACAGCCAAGCCTATAACCTTCATTGTCTGGATCATGCTCTTGATTATACTGCAAACCTATAAGCTTTCTTCTTTTCCTGCCTCTTGCTTCTTTAGTCAGTTCTTCTGCTGCGCGCTGGGCTTTCATGATCCTAAGTCGATCCATTCGCTTGAAGGCTTGCTGTGTATTGGCTCCTGGAGTGATACTAAGGTGCTCTAGTACCCTAATTACTCCCTTATTACCATCATTAAAATTGTCACAGCATCACAAACACCCAAGAATAGAGTTTTCATTCCTACAAAGACATTTATTTGTATGCGGGTCCAAATAGCATTATAGAAAGACATTTGGGTCTTGCGCTCGACCACGGAGATATTTGAAAATAAGGTCAGCATGAGCTATCACCTTATGCACTGGTTTAATAGCTTCCATCACTGCAGGCTAATTCTGCTTTTATGCCTAAATTGTTCCTTCCTGAGCCTTGCGGCACTTGCACCATAAATCAACACCAGGTGGAAAAATACCATGTATAGGTGTATCATCGATGGATGATTTGTGGAGTAATGTAGCCGACACTGCTCTCTTCATCCCTTGTAGTACATAAGTGTTGATTCTGATCGCCATTCCACAATAATGCTGGAGTTCATCAATGTTTTTATCAGTAAGTATTCCTTTAACATTTAGAGTCTTTCCATCTGATAACGTCTCTTTTTCTTTTGTCCGCTTCATCTTTTGACGGCGTCATCCCAATCGTTTTTGAACCTGCCCCACACATTCAATTTTTAAATTCTGCTTTCCACCATAAGGTTGGCTCTTGCACTACCGGTACTGATTTGAAAGCTTTCGAATCCTCATTCCCCAGTACTCAGTGTAACACATAATAATTGAGCTGCAGTCACTCCTTCCCACATGTGATTTTATAAAATAACCTGGCATTGCTCCGAATAAAACCATTCTTGCACTTTTGAGATGTCCAAAATGACTTAGGTAGCCTGCAAACTTCGCACTGAATAACAAGTTTGTTAGCAAGTCCAGTCCTTGCAGATATGTTCTCAGAGGTGCTAATTTCCCCACCACAAACCTTAGGTAACACACCACCTTTTAAACTTGTTGTGACGCATTCAGATCTTTTTTTTTTTTTTTGTTAAGAATGAAGCCATGTTTTCCAGTGTTGACTTACTTAAATGCAACAAAGGCTTTTCAGACTGTCAAACACACAGCAAATTCAATGTAAATTATAACACTATAAACTTACCTGTAAAATACACACTAACATACAAAGAATGGCATGATTCATTCTACAAGAACATCCTCAGATTCTATCAAATCACTTAAAAACAAGCTTATATATGTACAGTATTGTTTACGTAGCGTAAACTTGTCAATGATAGAGAGTTCAGTGATAACATGAAACATTAATGACAAAAATAAAAATATATACAAGTATTAATATAATGAAAACTTCTAGACTGCCGATGTTAAGTCCGTTGTCACAAACACTATTTCAGAACTGTGGTCATGGAAAGTTTTTGGTGAGGCACGCTGTGCGCGGAGAGGGGAGGGGGAAGTAGGGCGGAGCGACTGGAGTGCTGTGGAAACTTCCACCAATATTGGAGAGGGGAGAGAGGTTATTGACCTACTTCATGTTAAATATACATTTATGTAATATGGATGAATGCAAATGAATAATTTAGGTGAATAAAGTAAAGAACGGTATTATTTTTATGATAAAAGCAATTTAATGAGTAGGTGTTGTCAGATATTATGTGAGTAGAGAGAATAGGGGGGAATTATTTAAATGGGTATGCTCATTCAGGTTATTTGCATTAGCATTTTCTGCGACGAAAATTTCTATTGCTTCCTTTATATTCAAAGATTTACTTTTACTGAGGATCTGAGGATGTTCTTGTAGAACGAAACATGTCATTCTTTGTATGTTAGTGTGTATTTTACAGGTATGTTTATAGTGTTATAATTTACATTGTATTTGCTGTGTGTTTGGCAGACTGAAAAGCCTGTACTCGACCAACAGCCTGGAACCAGCACCAGGCGGCCTTTCCTCTGGTACGTCACGCCTTGTGTTATGTTCACAAACTTACACTCGTTCTTTAGCGTACAGTTGTCTCAACAGTGCTCCATTTTAACTCTTTTTAATTCATTTTGACGACACACTCATGTGGACTTAAGTGTTGTAAATAGTTTTAACACTTACGATGGAAATTAGAGGCCGAAAAAAGGTTAAGTAATAATATAGTCTGCTGATAAGAATGTTGTGATTAATAGTTATAATAAATACTATCAGCAGCACTGTTGTTAATATGGCTTTGCTATCTTATAATTATAAAGGAATTAGTCAGGCGCCGCTAAAATCATCTGAACCGCCACAATCATCATTTATTTATTTATTTATTTATTTATTTATTTATTTATTTATTTATTTGTTTAATTATTAGATACAGCCTATGGAGGGCCATTTTACACTAATAATAATAATAATAATAATAATAATAATAATAATAATAATAATAATAATAATAATAATAATAATAATAATAATAATAATAATAATAATAATAATAATAATAATAATAATAATAATAATAATAATAATAAGTTTAAATAAGTATAAAAGATAACAAAGGTATAAACAACAATATTAAGTAACAACAATAATTAACAATTTTAACAGTAACAATGTGACAACAATGACAACGGTAACTGGCAAGTGTCGGTTTCAGAAATTAGGAAGAAGAAAGGTCAAGGGTTGGTGGGATGGAAGAAAGTGAAAACCTGGAGAGGACTTCAAAGGAATCTTTTAATTTTTTGTTTGAAGGGTGAGAAAGGTGTGAATATGTCGATATCGGGTAGTGAATTACCAAGAGTAGGGAGACGGTGGAAGATAGAGCGTTGTTGTAAGGCTGGGCGCGGATGGGACACATGATGGGTGCGCCGGTTGCGTGTAGGGCGGGGAGGAACGTGTATAGGGAAGTACGCTGGAAGAGAATTACATTTGGTGTAGCCATTGATTATTTTGTGAAGGTAACATAGATCAGAGAACTGTAAACGGCTTCTCAGGTCACGTATACCCAGGTAGTTCATAATGCCAGATTTAGTTTTGTTCTTAAAAACAGGATTGCGAGTCTTAACAATGAAAGTCAAAAAGTTAAAAATACTATTTAGTTGAGATATGTTTGTGATAGCAGATGAGGACCAAATAGGGGAACAAAAGTCAATCATGGGGAGAACATACGAGACAAACTATAATTTTAAGGCGTTAATATCATTAATTTCAGTAAACCTGTAAAGAATGCCTAGAGTACGCATAGCACGGGATTTTATGGAGTGAATGTGAGCAGAGAAGGTTAGTTTACAGACTATTATAACACCTAGGTCTCTTACATGAGAAGCCGATTGCAATGTATTTTGGTGGATGGTATATGTAGTGTTCATTCCTTGCTTTAGCAATGAAAAGCAGATTGTATTGCACTTCTTAAAATTGGGAGAAAGATTCCATTTCTTAAACGAGTCACCACACGAATTGAGAACAGTCTGTAATTCGTCACAGTCATCAGGCGTAGACACTTCTCTTAGGATTTTCAGGTCGTCGGCGTACAAGAGGAGGGCACACTGACTATTTCGGGTGCAAAAAATTATGTCATCGATATAGAGAACAAAGAGTAGGGGTCCCAGAATACTGCCCTGAGATACTCCTGATAACACAGATAACCATGATGAGGCAGATTCAGGCAGTACCACTCTTTGTTTTCTGCCGGAGAGGAAACTTGTTATCAATGACAAGACGGGGCCATGGATATTAAATCTGGTAGCGAGCTTATGAAGAAGAAGTGCATGATCCACTGAGTCGAATGCCTTGGCCAGATCTATATAGATTGCATCTAACTGAGATTTATTTTCCATTGCTGAAATGATGTGGTGATTGAGAACAGTGAGGTTAGTGAGGCATGATTTTCCGGGAGTGAATCCGTGTTGTTCTTCAGATATGTACGGCTGTGTGAAAAAGAGGAGACGGCGGTGGATTATTCTTTCGAGGACAGAGGATAGTATTGGATCGATAGATATTGGGCGGTATGATGAGATATCATATTTGTTGCCAGATTTGAAAATAGGTGTGATATCAGCTTGTTTCCAGCTGTCGGGGAATGTACCAGTAGCCATACACAGGCTTAAAATTGTAGATAACGGTGCACAGAGAGATGCAGAAGTATTTTTGAGGAATATAGGGCTAATATCATTGGGCCCGGTGGAGCGGTTTGTTGGGAGACTATTGAGAATATTTTGTACTTCGTTAGGGGTCGTTGATATTTGTAACGGTGAGTAACTGCAAACACTATTGATCTGTGGTAGTTCTGTGATAGGTGCAGGAGGGCTAAAGGTAGAGTGAAAGTACTCATTGAATTTTTGAGACCTTAATTCAGTTGGGACATCATCACTATGTAGTTTAAGATTCAGTGGTATCCGGGGTGACTTTCTGCGTGACGAAATTATGGTCCAGAAATTTTTAGGGTTGTTTTTAAGGTTTCCAGTTATAGAAGTGATGTGCCGGTTGTAGTCATTTTTAAGATGAGATTTTGAGATTTTCCTGGGGTGTTTAAAAGTATTATACGTGTGTGAATTGGGGATAGACTTCCAGAGTGACCACGCACGGGTTTTGTTCTTTAGTAGCAATTTAGTTTCGGCACTCAGCCAGGGGATATTTGTGTGTTCTGGGTTTGGAGAAAGGTACATGCTGTTTAATGGTGGTAAATATTAAATCCTCAAACAGGGAAACCGCACTATTGACGTCACGCTCAGCTGATAACCAGCACCAAGGGAGGGATGACAAGTCCTGGTTGACGACTAGCCAGTCCACTTTACTCCAGAGCGGAAATGTTTGCCTCGCAGCGGGTGGGAAGTCTTTATGTTGACAAGCAGGTAGGCTGAGCAGGTCAGCAGCGCTAAGAATGTTTCTGCCAACAGATACACTAACACCAGTTACTGTAGAGAAGAGGAGGTCCAATGTTGCCAGATTTCTGGTGGGTTTTAAGCAGAACTGATGTAGATGAAGACCGTGTATGAAATTAGACAAAATAAATGAGTCCACAGGGTCGGTTACTGTTCCAGTGGTTGTAGATTGCCAGAATATGTGCGAATTGAAATCACCGATTAGCACAATATCGTTGGATTTATTTAGAGCCAAAACCGTTGAATTAAAGCAATTTTCTAACGCTGTGATATCACCGGAGGGTGGGCGGTAGAAGCAGCCAACTAACAAGTGTTTACTTCTGGGGATCGTAATTTCAACCCAGGTTATCTCACATTCAGTTTCTAGGTCGGGCCTGTGACGGGCTTTAAGTTTATTACTTACTGCAATCATTACACCACCCCCACGCTTAGCGGTACCTCTGTTTTTACGGAACACTGAAAAGTTATACGAGAATGGAAGTTCACAGTCCGAGACAAAATCAGGTAACCAAGTTTCAGTGAAACATAAGATATCAAACTCGCTAAATTCAGGTTCACTGAGTACACAGTCAGTTAATTTGTTTTTCAGACTCTGGGTATTCTGATAATAAACATTAAGCGGTCCTGGATTTAAATGAACGTCACCGGAAAGAAGTAGTAAGATAGCGAACACAGCACGTGAGGAAGCATGGCAACCTTTCGTCCTTTCGCTGGAAGAGACAGGGGCATGGCGAAGCACAGGGAGATCAGAGACGGACAAAGCAGAGAAAATATAATGCCGTTCAGCGAAGCACCATTGCAGTACTGAATCACACGACACTTCACTTGCTTCAGGGATGGTTGGAGATATGAAAGCACAGTACGACACACTTCTATACACAATAAAGACTAAGAAAAGAAAGTAATATGTCGGAGGTACAAAAACACGCCCGTTCCCAGTTACCGCCATCTTTATCGTCATCGTCAATTAATCATCATTGATCTGCATTTACGGCTGTGGCGCAGGTGGCATAATCCCTAGCACTGTTTACTTAGTTTGTTCGTAAGTTATTTCAAAGTACAGTAGTTGGAAGTTCAGCGAATATTTGCTATGGTGAATTACTCCATTCCCACATTCCTAAGGTCATTTCAAAAATTCTGCACACCGGAAAATTAGGGTTCTTTCTTTTTTATCACAAAATTACTTTTCAACCCTTCAATTTAATCTAAGTTCACCTCAATAACAGCGGCCCAGCGTTTTGACAAGTCTGGTATTCCCATTGATCTGCCTGATTACTCCGGTTGCTGCAACAGAAGCCTGCTCAATGCTTTGAAAACGCTCCCCTCGGTAGTTATCTCTTGAGTTTTGCAATCAAAACAAAGTTTGGTGGGCTCGTGTCAAGACTGTAAGGCAGATGGGGAAGAATTTATCATCCGCAATTCTCCAAAACTCTGCGTACTGGTTCGGCAGTATGTAGTCATGTGTTATTATACATAATGCACACTCCAGCTGCGAATAATTCGGACCTATTTTGAAAATCTTTGGTTGCGACATATTTCGCAGAAAGTCCGTGTACCTGGTAGTATCACCCTAGTATATTGGTTTCCTGGGCCGCTCTATCTGTTGCCATCTTCTTGCAAAATATTGTCAATAATGTAGTCTGTTGCAGTTACCGGCGACCCACACCTTGTCCAGCCATCGCCCACCATAACACTGTGCTTCGATTCACTACAGTATCTCCATAAACTTCAACTAGAGCGTAGTGAATTTCATTTGGTGTTTTCCCACGAAAACTCAATTTTGATGTAAGACCGCTGGTCAGTTTGTGATAGTGGCATATTATAATGCAACGGCCAAGTCACCTTAAATGTTAGTATTAAGACATATGAATTATTTAAAGTACTTAAGTGTGAACGTGCTGTATTTACAATGCTAAGACAATAATAATTGGGGGCTCAGCCTACTGTGCCATAGTGTAAAAGTTTGTACGTGTGAGTTTGTATATGACGGTGTTGTAATGTTAAGCTGGTAGTAAGCTTACCATATAATGTTTTAAGCCGCAGTATTAAGCACTGGAAATACTTAAAGTGTGTGTGTGAATTTGTATATGATGATTCTGGATTTAGAATCCTAAACTAGTAGTATTTCTCGAGATATTTTATTTCCGTGGAACCCTTGTACTTTTGTTGTTGTAGTACTAGGTGTTGTTTTGTTAGGAAATTATGTTTTTATTTTATTTTATTATCACATTACTGTAAGTGACCATTGCCCGAATATTTCCCACTTGCGATGTATTTGTTAATAATAATAATAACAATGACAATAATAATAATGATAATACTAGTAGTAGGACTGAACTACGCAAGATTAGACCTAAGTCATTTTGGCCCTCCAATTCAAGTAAGAACTTCTCACTTAATACTCAAATTATCATAACACTGGAAAAACGCGGTGATAGCTTTCTCACAACTGACGCTTCGCGCGCGAATCGTTATATTGTTGCGGTCGCGCATGCGCCCTGTACGGAAGTTTTGAAATTCCCTTTCATTTATACGAAAACAAATCCTGCTGCTTTCCTTCCGACCTTTCCCCATTCTTGTGTAAAGTAATCGTGGTGAGAGTTCCATACACTAAATGGGCTCTTACTTACACGCCCTCTCCTTCACATCCTTGCTTCAACCACTAAATACTCTCATAACCATGTACAGAAATCTGCTGTACTCTTTATTTACAATACCGTTTATGTCATTACACCAATGAAGATCTTTCCTTATATTAACAACTAGGTACTTACAGTGATCCCCATAAGGAACTTTCACTATATTAACCTAGTAATTAAACCTGAGAAAACTGTCCCCATTAGTGGAATTCAGAACCTGACTTTCAACCCTGTTTATCATCATATAATTTTCTGCTCTCTATCTCACAATCTTTTTGAGTTATTTTTGCAGTTGCTCATAATATTGTAACTTATTTGTTAATGTATATAGTATAATATCAACCGCAAAAATCCTTACCCAGGATACAAGTTCTTTACTCGTATCATTTTATATAACACACATGAAGGCCCATTAATACAGGCTTGAGACATTCCCCCCTTAATGGCTACAGGATCAGATAAAGCTGCACCCGCACTTTCTATTACCTAGATATATAAGTACCTATTCAGTCAGTAATTTGTCTAGTCCAATTGCGCTCATTTTAGCCAGTGGTCTGTCATGATCTACGCTGTCAGATGCCTTGGATAGGTCAATCGTGACTAAATCCATTTGACTCCCCGAAACTAGGATATCTGCTATATCTTGCTAGAATCCAACAAGTTAGACTTCTGTGGAATAACATTTTCTAAAAACGAACTGCCTTCTATCGAGCCAGTTATGAATTTCAAAACATGTCAAATACAATCTGAAAGAATGCTTTCCCAAAGCTTACATGCATTGCATGTCAAACTGACTGGCCTGTATTTGTCAGCTTTAAGTCTTTTATACACAGGGCTACTATAGAAACACTCCATTCTTTTGGTATAGCTCCTTCATGCCAACAGTAATCAAATAAGTACTTCAGATATGGTACTAGGTGCTTATCAACTTCGGGTGCTTTCCAGTTTTCAACTTTTGTATCTTATTGTAAATGTCGTTGTTAACGTAGATAAATTTCAATACTTCGTTAGTATTAGTCAGTTCTCCTCTCCGTATATTTTACCATTCCTTACCACCTTCAAGTTACAAACCTTTTTTCAAATCCCTCAACAATTGCTTTAAAATCATCGCACAGTCCGTTTACAATTTTATTTAACGTTTTCCATTGACCATAACTATTTCTTAAAAGCTCCCTCGTGTCTATATTATCTGCCATATGGTACTGCCGAATAGTCCTATTTTTAAGACCTTCCTCTCTATCCCATTTATTTTTAACTACAACAAGAACATCTTCGTGATCATTTACGCCATCTATAACTTCAATTTCTCTATAGAACCCCTTTGGTTCTACGAGCACGACGTTCAGAGTATCCTTCCGTCTAGTTGGTTCCATCACTTTCTGATGGACTGTCTTTCCGAGAGTAACCTATTTGATATTTGTTTATCATGTTTCCTGTCGTTCGCATTACCTGTAAGCTACGAAAAAGTTAAAGATGACGAACATGAAATTCTAGGTGTAAGGCTCATTTCTAAAGATAATAGGCAACTTGATGTCTTTGTAGTGTAAAGCCCGGGAAAGGGTAGCACTGACGATGATTCAGAATTATTTGATAACATAATCAGCTATGTGGGAAACGAAAAGGAAAGGAACGTAATTGTAGCGGGTGACCTCAATATACCAAATGTCAATTGGGAAGGTAATGCGAACGACAGGAAGCATGCCAAACAAATTGTAAATAAGTGAATATGGGAAGGGAATCTGATTCAGAAAGTGATGGAACCAACTAGAGGGAAGCATATTCTGGATGTGGTGCTGGTAAAAAACAGATGATCTCTATAGAGAAACCGAAATAATAGATGGTATTAGTGATCACGAAGCTGTTTTCATGGTAGTTAAAAATAAATGTAAAAGAAAGGAAAGATATAATTAAGACTATTAGGCAGTACCATATGGCTGATAAAACGGGCATGAGGGAGTTTTTAATAAGTAACTATGATCGGTGGAAAACGATAAATAAAAATGTAAACAGACTCTGGGATGGTTTTAAATCAATTGTTGAGGAATGTGAAAATAGGTTTGTACCTTTAAAGGTGGTAAGGAACGGTAAAGATCCGCTATATTATAACAGAGAAGTAAAGAGACTGAGAAGGAGTTGCAGGTTGGAAAGACATACATTTAGAAATGGCTGTGGAAGTAAGGACAAATTGAAGGAACTAAGGATAATATGATGGCAAGCATAATTGACGACCATACATACTTTAGTGAAAAACGGAAGAGTACATATACGTACTTTATGGCAGAAAAAGATTCCAAGAAGGATATTCCAGGAATAATTAATGAACAAGGGGAGTGTATATGCGAGGATCTTCAAAAGATAGAAGTATTCAGTCCACAATATGTAAAGATGGTTGGTTACAAGGATAACGTCCAGATAGAGGAGGTGACTAATACTAAAGAAGTTTTAAAATTTACCTATGACAACAATGGCATTTACAGTAAGATACGAAAATTGAAAACTTAAAAAGCAGCTGGAATTGGTAAGGTTTCGGGGGATATACTAAAGACAATGGGTTGGGATATAGTACAATATTTGAAGTACTTATTTGATTATTGTTTAGTTGAAGGAAGCTATACCAAATGAATGGAGAGTTGCTATAGTAGCCGCTGCGTATAAAGGAAAGGGTGATAGACATAAAGCTGAAAATTACAGGCCAGTCAGTTTGACATGCACTTCATGTACGCTTTGGGAAAACATTCTTTCTGATTATATAAGAGATATTTGCGAAATTAATAACTGGTTTGATAGAAGGCAGTTTGGGTTTAGGGAAGGTTATTCGACTGAAGCTCTACTTGTAGGATTCCAGCAAGATATAGCAGATATCCTGGATTCAGGAGGTCAAATGGACTGTATCACGATTGACCTACCTAAGGCATTTGATAGGGTAGATCGTGGGAGACTACTCGCAAAAATGAGTGCAATTGGACTTCACAAAAGATTGACTGAATGAGTGGCTCTGTTTCTAGAAAAATGAACTCAGAGAATTAGAGTAGGTGAAGCTTTATCTGACCTTCTAAAAATTAAGAGGGGAATTCCTCAAGGCAGTATTATTGGACCTTTATATTTTCTTATATATATCAATGATATGTGTAAAGAAGTGGAATCAGAGATAAGGCTTTTTCCGGATGAAGTTATTGTGTACAGAGTAATAAATAAGTTACAAGATTGTGAGCAACTGCAAAATGACCTCGATAATGTTGTGAGATTCAGAAATAGGAAAAGTCCTCTCGGAGGTTTAATTACTGCGTTGATGGGGGTGAAAGTTCCCTTTGGCTATCATTGTAAATACCTAGGTCTTAATATAAGGAAAGGTCTTAATTGGTGAAATCACATAAATATGATTGTAAATAAAGGGTACAGATCTCTGCACATGGTAATGAGGGTATTTAGGGGGTTGTAGTAAGCATGTAAAGGAGAGGCCATATAAATCTCTGATAAGACCCAAACTAGAGTTTGATTCCAGTGTATTGGACCCTCATCAGGATCACCTGATTCAAGAACTGGAAAAAAATTCAAAGAAAAGCAGCTTGACTTGTTCTGGGTGATTTCCGATAAAAGAGTAGCGTTACAAAAATGTTGCAAAGTTTGGTCTGGGAAGACTTGGGAGAAAGGAGACGAGCTGCTAGACTAGGTGATATGTTCCGAACTGTCAGTGGAGGGATGGCTTGGGAGGACATCAAGAGACGAATAAGTTTGAGTGGTAGAAAAGTAGGAAAGATCACAATATGAAGTTAAGTTTGAATTCAACAGGACAAATTGTGTCAAATATTCATTTACAGGAAGATTAGTTAGAGATTGGAATAACTTATCAAGGGAAATGTTCAATAAATTTCCAATTTCCTTGCAATCATTTAAGAAATGACTAGGAAAACAACTGTTATGATATCTGCCACCTGGGCGACTGCCCTAAATGCAGATCAGTAGTGACTTAATTGGCATTTGGTAAATTGAGATCACCTGCAAAAACCACGTTCCTTTCCGTATCATTTCCAATATAGCTGATTATCTTATCGAATAGTTCTGAAGCAGCGTCTGCGTAAACCTTTCTAGGTCTATTCACTCCTAAAACATCAAGTTACCTATTTTTCGTAGCTTACAATTTTTCATTCATCAAGAATGAATAATCCCTTCCTACCATTTATATCCTGTCTCTACCATAAACACTCCAGTTCCGTGAGTAAATGTCTGCATCCATTACACAAGTATCATTTTTCAGGCGTGTTTCAATTCCTGTTACAATACCTGGTAATATTTTATCTATTAAATAAGTAATAAGTTATATTCCTTTCTCTAGAATACTTCTACACTTAGACACTGATATTTTATAAATCATCCCTACTTGTCCTCCAGATCACTGTACCATTATCACCACTCCTCAATTTTGCTAAATATACCTCGCGATAACCCCTCCAAATCCACTTCCGAACTTATACGCACCACTGCGTAGATCCCTATCTCCTACCTAACCATTAGGATCTACATATCTCACTCCCATTTTCCCGCATATTCATTTTATAGTCTCATTTAAATCCCCAATCACCCTGTGGTCAGTATCCCTTATTCACAGTATCCCCCTGATAAAAATGTCTGCTTCCCTGAACTTCTTCCGTGCTTATATAACCAGATATCACTCATCCTCAACTATGTTAGTACCTATTCGTGCTTGCCTTACGTTATTGGTACCGACGTGGAAGACTACCAGGTTCTACTTACCCTCGCCCCTCCCTTCTATTTTTTCAATATTTGCCTTAACCTTATTCCTGGGTAACACTCTACTGTGGTTCCTTCTCCTCCATGTCAATGTACACGTGAGTCTTGTCTACATAAACCACTGAACAAGGTTTGTTTGAATAGTCTTCCATAACCTCCTTCGTGAGAAGAGATTTTGTAACCACACTGAGTGTATTGAAAAAACTATCAATAACTAATTGTGCAACAGAGATCAGCAAGAAAGGAAGGAATGAAGAAAGAAAGAAAGAAAGAAAGAAAGAAAGAAAGAAAAACGGATGAAGGAAAGGAAGAAAGGGATAAATTATTTGCCGTTTCGTCCGGAAGTAGAGCTACAATGAAAACATGAAAATCCACACCCTGTTTCCAGCCATTCTGCGGGCGAGGATAGGGATCGTGCCCGCTGCCTAAGCCTGCCGCGCTCCTCTGGAGAACTACAGTTAGTACACTATGGTAATTATAATTGACAAAGCAACTAATGAAGTATAAATCACAAGTATTATCATATTTCAGTCGCGCTCAGCTGTTAATGGTGATTATGAGAAGATATTTCAGACTACAATATGTGACAGAGTTCACCCACTTAATTATGTAAAATAATAGCAGACAATAAATTGAAGTCGAGTTAAACACGCTGTAACATTCGATAGCGTTAATTAGCAGAGTTTAATAAAATAATAAATGTTCCTGCTGTATATTTATTTATTACTAACAGGGTGTGGGGTAATAAGCTTACTTTTGACAACATACCATATAAGTTCTGGGAAAAGGTGATTGGCGTTCGGTTCAACCATTAAATTAGGGTTTAAGTGATTCTACTCTGGAAATGAAACGAAGGATTAAGTTGATGGAACAAAATATATTCTTGCAATAATTTCAATTAAATATAGCAAGTCTTGTTGCGATAAAACAGATGTGAATATGAAATTATGACATTGCAACTGATAGAAACTAGGCATGAATTTGAATTCTTCTTGACCGGACATTTAACAATTTATACGAGATATATCTCTCACTGTTTCACTTGACTGTACTTTCAACACTTTGAGTGTAATTACGACGTATTCCTTAGATCTGGTGTTTACTGTAGATGTGTCACCCCTAATTTGGTGATGTATCCATGTGACTGCTTCTTCTCCATATCATATGACTTCTTTGTAAGTCTGTATGTTATGACTTCATTGCAAGAGTATACTTCTATGACTCCATCACTGTTAACCATCCACTTCTTCTCTCTTCGCCTTCCGTTTAACTAATGACTCCCGTTGACTGACTGAGGCCACTCTATTTCGTTCACTTAATGGCCAACTGTGCCTCTCCTTCCAGTACAATAATGACTGACGCTACAATATGCAGCCACCTTATATAGACATTAGGTTGACGCACCTACGTAACCTCCAGAAATAACAATAATCTACTCCCACCTCGAGACAGATATTACAAACAGTGGTGAAATAGCCCGGGGCACCCAGTAGGTCTCTCCCAGCAGTGAGCGCACCGCTAAATGAGCACGATGACCTAGCCATGACGTAGCGATGACTCTGCATTTACTCCAGCAGTATTGCACAATGTAGCAATGTCATATCCACATCTGATATACAGCAACTCTTTACTGTACATGTCTTTAGTGTTAATCTACACACACGTATATATGCATACAGTTAACTACAATCACGCAAGCGACAGGCATTGCAGAATTGAATTGAATAAGAATGATAATACAATAATAGTAATCTCAGATAAAATAATAATAAAAATACCTTGTAGCGGGATTTGAACCGTTACACTGACACTCAGAAATATTACTGGTATACTTCAGTTGATCGTGTAGTACACCTCGTCTGGTCTACCCTGTGTTTTCATGAACATATTTTTTAAATTTCTTATTTAGAATTTGCTTTACGTCGCACCGAGAAAGGTATCTTATCTCTTATGGCAGCGGAAAGGAAGCGGACGTGGTCTTAGTTAATATACAGCCCCAGCATTTGCCTGATGTGAAAATGGGAAACCACGGGAAACAATTCTCATGGCTGCCGACAGTGGGGTTCGAACCCACTATCTCCAGGAACCAATCTCACAGCTGCGCGCCACTAACCGCACGGCTCGTCCGGCGAATACAAAAATTAATCATGCTAAGAACTGTAGAGTTCTTAATACGTATTACTAGATTTTGTAGAACAATATAAGTGCGTAAATCTGCAGATCTCACGATCGCGGCAAATACACTCAGATTTTTAAGAAAGAGAGAACATATGTTCAACACTCAAGTCGTCAGCATTTAAGATGGATTTCTGGTGGTACACTTTATGTTTAGCCGAAAAATGCAATTTAAACTCAGAATATCCTAAGCGAGGCGACTAGCAGAACAATTGTCACAAAAGTGGGGGAAGGAACAAAACAATTTTCATAAAAGCACTTTAATAACAGTCCCCCGTTTATAAAACATAAGTTTGTACCGGTAGACTTTCCAACATGTCACCGTCGCATCCAGTCTTCTTCTCTCCATTCGGGCTTATCCTGCCACCTGCGACGTTTATCATAACTTTAACACCGACGCACCAGAGTGTGCCTATTTTGAGGGTTGTTTTGCTATAAGGAAAAGTTTGTTCTAAAATGAATAAGGGTTGGCGGCGGTTATTGTTTTAAGAGTGGTGGTGGTGGTGGTGATTACTGTAAGGGGAAGTGCGAGGGGGGATGAAATATAAACGGGATTTAATTTTTTATTCCAATTCATTTATTGAAAAACACAAGGGAATTACAATTATCTATCCATATAGTTTCCTGCTTCGGAAATGCATTTGTCCCAGCGTATGGGCAGCTTTTTGATCGTAAAAGGAACAGGGTCGTGTCACCAGCCAGTTGGGCACGAAGTCTTCCACACTCTCGACATCCGACTTGCCCTCCTAGAGCTTCTTTAAGCGGTCCGAACAAATGGAAATCGTAGGGCGATAAGTCCGGGCTGTAAGGAGGATGATCAAGTGTAGTCCAGTGCATTTCCTGTAGCTTGGAGACAGTTAGAGCTGCATGTATGGGGCCGCGCATTGTCGTGGAGGGGGATGACCTGTCGAGTAGGTTGGTCTCGTCTTTTGCGGTGATATGCAACCTCCCCCCCCCACCTTGTTCAACAGCACACAGTAGTAAGCTGCATTAATCGTGAGTCGTTCATGCAAAAAATCAATCAGCAAAATGCCTCACCGAACAGAAAAAAAAGTTTGCAAGAATCTTGCCACCTGCCAGTCACTGGCGCTGCCCCCCCCCCCCCGTCCTTTCCGCCGTCACTCCTTACTAGCTTGTTTGGATTCGGGAGTGTCCAGGTGGACTCATGTTTCGTCGCAGGTGACTATCGGACTCAAAAATGCATCATCGTCTTTCGAAAACCTTGCTGTAAGAGTCTGACAGACCTCCAAACGTCTCAACTTCAGATTTTCGGTCAACAGGCCAGGGATCCACCTGGAATGCAGTTTGCGAAACAGTATATCGTTTGTGATGATTGCTTGAATGCTCACCTAACTGATTCCGACTTGTTCTACAATGTCTGATACTGTTGCCCGTCGATCGTCGTCAAAATGTCTTTAACCGCACGAATGTTTTCGTCCGAGAACGACGATCGTTTATCTGATTATTTTATACATTCTCGTCATTCCTTGAACTTTTTATGCCAGGCAAACACACGCGTCTTTGACAATGTTTGGTCACCGAACTGTGTAGTCAATCTCTAGCAAATTTCCGCCGCTGTAACTCCTTCACGAGCAAGAAATTTTATAAATATGTGTTGTACATTTGGGGGGTGGACCTGTTGCTCCGACATCGTGAGCGTTACTGACGGAACGCCGGGAAATATCTAACACCACACTCTCCCTACTCCTAGTGGTCCCTCGTAAGCTTAGCAGAAGCGCGGGGCCAGTATTATCAACTGTTGATGTTCAGGAACAAAAATCCCGTTTATATTTGATCGACTTTCGTTCAACTAGGCAAACATTCTCTGTTAAATGTGATCAGAGGAAGAAATAGAAGGGGTCCGACACTTCGAAAAACGAAGGTATGAGCCAAAGGAAAACAAGGGCCACAATGTGCGAGAAAATGAAAGACTCCCGAGGCCTCGCCTGTTCTAAAGCCTTCGGGGTCGGAAAAGAACAAAGTTGGACAAGGGAGATCGGATAGGGTAAGTGAAGGCGAGGAGCCTGGCACTAGTAAGTGGAAGCAATACCTGGACTCAGCTAAGTGTTCTGTATTCGCCAACCAACGTTCCTAAGATAAGAGCCCCTGAGGCCTATTTTAGTCGCCTCTTACGACAGGCAGGGGATACCGTGTGTTTTATTCTATCGCCCGCACCCACAGTGGATTTCAGGAAGAGGTACAACTGGGAAAGCATTCTCTACTAACACTAACGAGAGGAATAAAATAGAAGGGGTCCTCCATTTCGAAAAATGAAGATATTGGTCAAAGAAAGACAAGGGCTGCGAAGGGCATTAAAACACAGTACTCTCTAGGCCTCGAGTGCTCTAATCTCTTCGGGATGCGAAGAGGACAAGAGTTGAACGAGGAATATCGGATGGGATAAATGAAAGTGTGGAGCCTGGCACAAGTAAATGAAAGCAATACCTGTAATCAGGAAAGGGCTCAGCATTCTGTCTGTTCTTCGGACAGCGTTATCCCATAGCAGGAGAATACTACTCCCTTTAGGAGGTCTAAAGAAATGCCTACCAGAAGATGATCGGTCATATCCAGTGTAGGAAACAGCGCACTGTCTTCAAACACAATTGCGATGTGATGTACTGCACTGCTCACTAATGACCACATCAAAACCTCCTGAGAGTGACACTGGAGAGCAATGTGAATTCCGATAACACGACACAGAAGTAACGCGTAGTAAAGAGAAGCCTCACCTGCTGCCGCTGGTGGAAGAACCGTGCCGACCCGGTGGTGGTGGGGTAGCGTGTCTGCCTCTTACCCTGAAACCCCGGGTTCGACCTTAGGGCTGGTACAAGGTCCCCTCAGCCTACGTGATTAGAACTGAGGAGCTATCTGACGGTGAGGTAGCGGTCCCGGTCTAGAAAGCCAAGAATAACGGCCACGACACATGGTAATCTGCAGGCCTTCAATGGCTGTAGTGCCATGCGGTTTGGTTTGGTGGAAGAACCACTCTCTGCAGTCGGCTTGAGGGTGAAAGGAGAAGGCCACATACTTCCTCCAATATACTCTACGATTTAAGGTAAAAATCTTCGACACGAGCGGGAATCGAATCCGGATACTTTTCAGTCGCAGAGCACTACACTGATCATTCAGCCAAGGAGCCGGACATTAGACCGTTAGAGGCTCCTGATGAACCAACCCAAGAAATTCGTTGTTACCTTCTTAAACACAGCCTGTTCATTTAGATTTAGCTACTTAAGAAGAAGTTCTAATAATTAAGAACAATTCCTTACGGTATTTATTAGATATACCACAAACCGTATATGATTGCCTCTTTGCAAATTCCGTCGTGAACCAATTTAATTGTTATAATGTATTATTATCTTACACATACGCTATATTTTTCGAATTGTCCCTTAATTTTGTGTAATTAATATACAAGTGATATTTTTTTGCTAGGAGCGTTAAGTCGCACCGACACAGATAGGTATTTTTGTGACGATGGGGTAGGAAAGACCTAAGAGTTGGAAGGAATCGGCCGTGGACTTAATTAAGGTACAGCCCCAGCATTTGCCTGGTGTGAAAATGGGAAACCACGGGAAACCATCTTCAGGGCTGCTGAGAGCGGGATTCGAACCCACTATCTCCCAGATACAAGCTCACAGCCCGGTAAGAAATATACAAGTACGAATTGGTATAGGTTCTCATAATAGGCAGCCCACGATTATGATAAGTATAAATAAATGAGTCCACCTCAGTGGTGTAGCATGATTAGCTGCCACCCCCGTAGGCGCTGGTCCGATTTCCACCTCTGTCACGAATTTTGAAAAGTTGTACGAGGGCTGTAACGAGGTCAACTAAGCCTCGGGAGGT
This sequence comes from Anabrus simplex, assembly GCF_040414725.1. Lineage (NCBI taxonomy): Eukaryota > Metazoa > Arthropoda > Insecta > Orthoptera > Tettigoniidae > Anabrus > Anabrus simplex. The sequence goes on along the minus strand of NC_090268.1, from coordinate 443,448,497 downwards.
TAACTAAGTAGACGGGTGGGTTCGATGCACACCTCAGCCTCCTCGAAGTATTTTTCCGTAGTTTCCCACTTTTCCTACAGGCAAGTTCAGGGATGGTACTCAACCTAAAGCCACGGCCGCTTCCTTCCCTTTTCCATGCCTATCACTTGCAATCCTCCCATCACCGCCAAGATTCCTGTACATTATAGTAGGTGAGACCCACTGGGCGAGGTACTGGTCCTGCTCCCCTGTTGTAACCCCGACCAAAAGTCTCACGCTTCAGAACACTGCCTTTGAGGCGGTAGAGGTGGGAAAACTTGGTGAGTCCCAGAGAAAAGCCAACCCTGGAAAGTAAACGGATTAAAGATATTATTACTTTCACGTCCCCTAACTACTTCTTTGACGGTTTTCGGAGGCGCCGGGTTGCCAGAATTTTGCCCCGCAAAAGTTCTTTTACGTGCCAGTATATCTACCAATACGAGGCTGACCTATTTGAGCACCTTCACATATTATGAATTCTGAATAAGTACACCTGGTGAGGGTGCTATACGCTGGAACCATACTCTATTTGGGGTCTTAACAGAGACCGTATGCCCTCTCCTTTACATCCTTACTACAATTCCTAAACACCCTCATAACCATGTGCAGAGAGCTTTACCCTTTATTTACAATCCCAATTATGTGATTACCCCAATGAAGATCTTTCCTTATATTAGTACCCAAACTGAGGCAGGATCGAACCTGCCAAGTTGGGGTCAGAAGGTCAGCTCCTCAATCGTCTGAGGCACTCAGTCCGGCGGTAAATTAAGAAGAAGAAGAGATAAATAAACGAGCAAATAATAAATAAATAAAAATAAATAAATAAATAAATAAATAAATAAATAAATAAATAAATAAATAAATAAATAAATAAAAACAATACGGAATTACAAACTAATTTTACAAGAAGAAATGCTTATTTAAAAATGTTAATGATAATGATGATGCTTGTTGTTTAAAGAAGCCTAACATCTAGGAAATCGGCCCCTGTAAAATCTTAACATAAGGCACTACAATACAGTACAATGGTGAAACCAGGATGTCCTTACGCAAGTGAGTGCCTTGTTTGGATCTATAGTTTAAATAAATTGGAAGTACTAGAAAGAAGAATCATGAGAAAAATCTATGACCAATGAAAACAACAGAAAGAAAAATAGCAATAATTAGTGAATATACTAGAACATAGAAAATATAACAGAAATAGTAAGAAAAGAGATACTGCTCCTTTTTCGGACATATCTATAGAATGGGTGATAATAGAGTGACAAACGAGATATTTAAATATTTTTGGGGGAAAAAATGAACGTACTGGATACAGGAAGTGAAGAAATATTGAAAATAAAAACGTAAGAGAAGAGGGAAATGCAGACAGAGATATTCTTAAAACTTTAGTTTGCAAGGAAGAAAGAAAAGGGGAAACGGTTAAAGTGGTCTGAGGAGAAAAGAATAAAGGAATACTGGAAAGAACGCGAAAGGACTCAACAAGGGGTGGTGGTGATTATTGTTTTAAGAGGAAGTACAGCTAGGCAACCATTCTCTACATAAAACTAATCAGAGGGAAAAATGGAAGGGATCCGACACTTCGAAAAAATAAAATGAAAGTATCGGCTAAAGAAAGATAAGGACAGCGAAGGGCTTGACAATGAAAGTGTCCCGAGCCCTCGCATGCTCTAATTCCGTTGGAGTTGGAAAAGAACAAGAGTTGACGAAGGGAGGTCGGATAGGATAGTTGAAAGTGAGGAGCCCGGCACAAGCAAGTGGAAGCTAATGGTGCCGTGCTCGCCAAACCACACTCTAAAGTTAAGAGACCCTGGAGCCCGTTTTAGTCACCTCTTATTACTGGCAGTGTTTCTGTGGTTGCTATTCTAGCACCCTGACCTACAGGGGAAAAACAACAAGGATGGATGAACTGAAATTGACATGTGGTCCCTAGTAGGGCTCATCGTAAAGAAGAAGAAGTCATACGGATAAAAGTGATATTGTTTTTGCTAAGTAAATAATAGTTTCTGAGAGGAAGAATGAAGTGTAACTGAAATAGAACTTTTGAAGTGTTCGTGTACCTACACATGAAAGTTTCACACCACATGAGTTAAATCAGAATGTGAAAAGCAACGCACTATATTGGGAAGATGGAGGTAATTACTCTGCGATCGTCAGGAACACGAAGGCGAAATCTGACGTGAGCAAGTGAGCCGCCCTGTTAGCTGTGAATCTCCTCCCTTTTGTATGGCGAGGAGGAAAGTGCCCCTTCACTTGCTCTCTGTCGAATCATAAAGGTCGTTAAAATTCCGCGCTCTCCGCGTTAGAAATATAAACTGATGAATTAAGCGGAAACAGGGAGAGTTTGAATGAGCAGTGAGAGGAAACGGAAAGACGGTACGGTGAGGGTAGGTTTGTCCTCTCCTATTTCCGAGCGCAGCTAGTTTTAATCAGCCGGTGACCTTGCTCAGCGTTCTGGGTAGCAACTTAGTCCTCTACACCCTATGTTTCACGAAGGGAGACAAATAATATCTATTTTTTTATAGAAAATGATTTTCTTCAGCACTCATGACTACACATTGGATTTTTATGCAAATGTATATTTGTTTTTGCCAATATGCAGACCTCCAAAACCGACAAGGAAATGTGTTTGAAGGTGAAATTGTGTAAATTATTAAGTTTAAACCTCGAATGCGCAATTTATTATTTATTTTACATAATGATTTTTCATTCCAAAATAATAGATTGTTACCAAAAAATCTTCAAAAAGAATTATTATTGATATTAATACATTTTTATTTATTTGAATCAATCAAGATATTAAGAGTTTTGAATGTTTTACGCATTAGTGTTGCACCGTACCGTAGATGTAAGGACCACCTAATACGATCATTTCACTTCCTGTCTGAAACTTCGACAAAGTTCAAATGGGTAGAGAGTGGGTTAGGCCGTCAAGCGTGGAAATAAAGCCGAAGTTCAAACTTACAACTAAGTATAATGACAGGAATAATGGAGGTTCATCGACTGAGAAATACATTTAAGGGGTAACATGGATTTATTCCCAGAAAAATAACCGATCCATGCTAACACAAAGAAATGAAACAAATTAAATTTACCTCAAATCGGCTCCAGAAATATGATCCGCACATAATAAAATAATATAATGAAACAAAAATCAATGAATAAAATGTACACTCGGATATAGTTCCAAAGTAAATTAAATAGTTAAACATAAATTAGGGTATCGTCCCAAATCAAATATACAAAATCAAAGTTCTTAGTTCCATGGAGTCACGACACTAAGTTTACGATTTTATGTGAGTGTGTAGCTGCATCATTTAATTGTGATGTCGAGTGGCCTAACCACGTTTGAATGTATTTAACATGAATTTATGATATACGGCAAATACTAGTAACATACAATTACTCTATATGTACATCCGAAAATACGGTTATAAAAATCAAATACTATACATTGGTACAAGGTTGGCTAAATGAATCCCCTCCAAAAACACAGATTCTACACGTGAGTCCCGGCTCACAACAAAGATCTAGGCAGAACTAGAAGAAACAACAATCATAAAGCAGCATACGGGCTGTATCCCAAATTTAAACAACAAGTCAAAACAAATTTCAACACACAGCAGAAATATACACTCCTGAAAATAAAACAATGGCAATATATCACAATACACAATAGAAGGCAACGGACAACATTCCCGTATCATCCAGATGCATATGAGCGTAACACAACGCCCACCTTCGTCTCTCCTTCTCACGCCACATGCTTGTCTAACAGCTGTAAATGTCACAAGACAAATCAAGTCACTAGACTTGGATTACTGTTTGGGGGCCAGTCTTACTTCGGAAGTGACTTTTCACATCACACAGGGCTAACATTATCTAAGCTGATTGCACTGGTCGGTAGTGAGCTCATCACTCATCAGCCTCTCTACAGTACAAGCACGTTCGGGACCGGCCCGGTGCCGGACTATCGGGCGGTACCTCTAACTACGATATAGATTAAGGCGTACAGCAAAAGCAGCTGTAACACGGCGTTTTGAAGTAAAATGTTGATCAGAAGAATCATTAGTTTAATAACTTTAGCTCAAAATTAGGTCAGCACCAAATTTTCATTCAACACATTCAGTTTACGTACATGTACTGTACAATATTTTAGTGTGACTTAGTGTTTTCGAGATTGTTGTCGCTTGGCATAAAACAATTCTGATGATATGTAAATATAAGTTCAGTGGCAAATGTGATGAATTTATTCAGGGACTCTGCGGCTTCTGCCCAGCTGATTCTCTTCTCTCCTTCCCGCACTTTGATTTGTATGTTCACGACACTACCAGATTACTGTAATACGGATCCTAGATTGCAAGAAAAAATACTATAGCGAAAAGTGCTCGCAATCAGAACAATGAACTGAGCCTGTGTGTGGTGACAGCCAACAATGCCGATTGTGTCTGGCAATAGCAGACGCGTAGTGGACACTTCCGGGTGGTTTCGAAACGCGCGGTGCGCTTTAACAGTCACAAACTTAAAAAATAACATAAGAAACAACATTAAAATCCTGGAAATGTGCCGGACCATCGGGCCTTCCGGACTGTTGATTGCCGGAGTAATGAAATTCTACTGTATAAATCAGTAGACATTTCATTATCATTCAACGTGCAACGGCACGAGCCCTTCAATAAATATCCATATTTCGAATCCCTGCTCAACCTTTCCCCAAACTCATTCAATGACCCTGCTTTAAATCAACGGCGTGCATGCAACACATTCCTTCTCGTAGACTCTGGAAACACACGTGCAAATAAAACATTCTGACTGAATCTATCTACTGTAATTACGAAACAAAATTAATGTCAACGCAGCAAGCGTATTTCTCATAACTTATTTGATTATTGCAGCTAGCTAAACCTTCACACGTAGAACACAGGAAAACATACACAGCAATACACAGAAACACACGGAAAAATGTACAAAAGTGAACCTATCATTCCCTTTGATCCAAACTATCTAACTATATACAGAAAATCAAAGCAAAGCATGCAATCCAACCCTGTCCATCATTACAATTAATTAAATACAAAATGAGCAAATGCAATGAGGGTGAAAATTACACTAAAAACATTAATCTAATTCTAACTAGCATGTAACGCGTATGATAAATCATGCATTTAAAATGACATCATAGCACCTAACTTCAGCAGCTCACACGACGCCACCCAGCGGTTCACATCGACGCTGCATCCTGCCTCCTTACTCCATCATCAGCCTCACATGTAGCACACGCAGATTGTGGCTACTCCAACCACTACTCTTATACCTTCATATCTTCCACACAATATAAATGACATTTGTTTGAGCGCCAGTTGCTTTTTTAAGAAAAACAACAAAATTTGGTAGAGCATACCTCTTATATCAATTATCTCAAGGCGTGAGGTGATAAACTCACATATCTGGCAATATACAGGGATATGGATCAGGAAAATATTAAATTACTGTTGCATTTCCACAATTGAGGATTGTACATGGAACTGGAATCACTTATTATAATTAAAATAAAACTGAGTTTATGAATATAATTTACGTCACAATGAACAATCATTGACGTCTTTTAATTTAACAAAAAAATATATCGTGAGATTTGCGGTACTAATAAAAGGAAAATTTAATGTAAACAAAAAAAGCTATTGGCATGAACTTGAAGTGAGATGTGATATCGCCGCTGATTACATTCTTCTTCATGTTATGAATGCATAACATGTCTGATGCTTTAATTACCTGATGTCGGCATACACCGCTGTTGAACTTGAAATTCTTGGGAAAACCTCTGAGCTGAAGTCGGGAGCCGTCTGCTGTTATCTTCTTATATAACAAGGAGTTGGCCTACATACCATGTACGCGTGTAGGGAGCTCCAATGTAATTACGTCCACTCAATATATTATAAGAAATTTGAAAATATTATTGAAACATCTTGTGAAGTCCATCCTCACAAGAAGATGATGTTTCTTTATCAGCATAGTACCAGTCTTTGCTCGGATACAACCACCACTTGTAGACCTCCTCGATGATTACAAGACCTCTTGAAAACACAACTCTTAGCTCTGACCATCACACTAAGACCACTTCTTCCATTTGATACATCTGACTGTTACATATGATCTGCACGATATCACCTGAACGATATGAACTGAATACCTCTCCCCACCGTCGCCTTGACTTATATCACCCCGCGATGACGACTCATCTCCCTACTCACTGTCCATCCCTTCCACTTCAACATACAGTAGCTGGCGAATACTGACACTTGGTCGCAATCACGTGCCCACGCACTGATGTCATCAGTCATGTGTCGTCTAAGCGTACCCAAGCGGATTGAGAATGACTATGCTGAATGCGTCACCGGGAAATCTACTTGCACAGTTAAACATAGCCTCGATTGCAAAATACTATGCCAGCTCATCTAGCCAGAGTTACAAGCCACAGCATGACAATATGAAACCAACAAATCTCACTTACTACAATACAGAATAATTACAAACAAATTTCACTTAACCTATGATTAAATACAATAATATACGTGATACCTAATTATTACAGTCTAAATGATGAGAAACAGAATATATAAAATCTAATGAATCGGGTTAATAATAATAATAAAATAATAATAATAATAATAATAATAATAATAATAATAATAATAATAATAATAATAAATACTGAATGGAATCTGTAACCCTGTTGTACGGTTACAAGATAAGTCCTTGCTTCTTCTCCTAGTGATGCCATCTTCTTATGAAGCTCGTTCCTGAAGATCTGCAAAGTATGTAGAAGATTAGTTCCTCTTCACCGCTAAGCGTACTCGGTGCACAGCACTGAGTCAACACAGGCTATATGTATAACGTAGCCGTAGTCATCATCATCATCATCATCCTTTCATGTACTAGTCATATAGAAGAACTGTTACGGTCTATACAAAAGATTTGCATTTTCATGGCATTTCTTTCTGGGGCGTCCCAGAGATCTCTTCCCAAAGGGGCATTACTTTATGACTGCTTTGGGGATCCTGCTTCTGTCCATCCTGTTTAGGCGTTCTAGCCAATTTCTCTGGTATTCATAGATGTATTCCAATATAGGTCTGCTTTTAGGGTCATTCAGCACATCTGTATTTATTTAGTGTTCCCATTTAGTGACTTCTGCTGTTCGCCGCCTGCATTTCATTTCAGCTATAGTTATTCTTCTCTCATCGCATGTTAGCACATCGTACATTTTAAGATAAAAATACCTTAAGGTTCAACGCTCGTCCTTTGTAGCGGCACAATATTTTACGGAACGCACTCGTACAGGTTTTCACCCGTCCGCGACCCTACCGATGATAATAATCATAAGCGTCCCTCGCGCGTTTATTGCCAGGTTGCAATTGTATAGTTACCAGTTTACACCGTTAGTGTGTGTAGATAATGCCATCCCGCACTTAGCAAAGGAATGCAGTTACTTTTAAATAAGGCACGGTTTTTCTTATGCAAAAGTACACTGTTTCTGCTCTGCCTGACCACACAAAGAATATCTGCCCACGTGGCACCCGTCTCGCGCGTCGCGAACTACTCTCACCACGCATAGCACAATACAGCACAAGAACGTTGCGGCGAGCTTAAATATCCTTCACCAGGTTCGTTAGCTCAGGGGAATCCCCTAGTGTTTGAAAAGGTAACCAATCAGCTGCCAAGCTCTGATCAACGGCTCTGTGCTTGAACTAGATAATTAGCAAAAGTGCTCTAGTACTCAGTTTAAATATCCAAATGTATTCCATAATTTTATCTCACATTTCTATCCCACTTAGACCTGTGGAATAGCTGCTAATAACGGATTTAATTACCCAAATTTGACAATCATAGCACTGCCACTACGATGTTGGTCATTCTGGAGACTTTGTCATGGGCTTCCCTGTATTTAAATCAGGCACGCTCCTAGCTTCCCATTGGCTAGATGTAACTTATGGTGTGGTGCTCCCTTACATGTGCGTACCGGTATCAACTTGCTACGCTGTTGGTGGAAAGTCTCTCGCACTTGTCACTCCAACTGATTTCTGGTCTTGTCTCCAACTTACTACGTCTGGTCCATCAGACTGCTGTCCACGTTGAAATTATGATTAAATGTATCAATGAGGCGTCCAGGGTACGACTCAGTATATGCAAAGCTGCCCGTTTCTGTGGTGTAGTGGTTAGTGTGATTAGCTGCCACCCCCGAAGGCCCGGGTTCGATTGCCGGCTCTGCCACGAAATTTGAAAAGTGGCACGAGGGCTGGAACCGAGTCCACTCAGCCTCGGGAGGTCAACTGAGTAAAGGTGGGTTCGACACCCACCTCAGCCTCGGGAGGTCAACTGAGTAGAGGTGGGTTCGACTCCTACCTCAGCCATCCTCGAAGTGGTTTTCCCTGGTTTCCCACTTCTCCTCTAGGTAAATGCTGGGATGTTACGTAACTGAAGGCCACGGCCGATTCCTTCCCTCTTCCTTGTCTATCCCTTCCAATCTTCCCATCCTCCACCAAGGCCCCTGTTCAGCATAGTAGGTGAGGCCACCTGGGCGAGGTACTGTGGTCATTCTCCGCAGTTGTATCCCCCAACGCAATGTCTCACGCTCCAGGACACTGCCGTTGAGGCGGTAGAGGTGGGATCCCTCGCTGAGTCCGAGGGAAAAACCAACACTGGAGGGTAAACAGATTAAGAAAGAAAGATATGCAAAGCAATGATTGCTGTAGCTACTGCTACACTTCAATCGTAGGGATGTCCTGGCTCACGAATTATCTGAGGTAAACAACATTTTATTTTTTTCCCTTAACTGTGCAAAGATTACACCTCTTCAGGTACTTAGCAAAAAAAGTCGTAAAATCAATTATTGCTCATATTTTTAATACACTAATGACCCCTAGCGAGTTCGTCTGCACTGGTAAAATCATAAAGGAGATATAACATGGAAGTATATTCTTCTTTGCACATATGCAATACTGTGCATTTAATGGTTAACAGTATATATATGCATATTTGAGATGAGAGCATACATTTCAAATTTCGGATTTATTATGCATGTTTTCGATTGTTATTTTTACAACCAGTCTTCAAGAAAATGTAAAGTAATTAATGGAGTGAACTCTTGCGGAATTAGAGGCCTTGTCCGAATTTCAAATTACAGCAGTGGTAAGATTTCGAGGAAATATCAAGACAAGAACACAGCGTGCGCTCCCGATTTCGAGTACCGTCCTGTCACATCCATTAATATAGAGAGAACTATTTCCGCACTGAAGCTAATTTTAACAGGAAAACGCCATCCATTTACAGTGGATAACTTGGAAGACTGATGTAGTGTTCTACAAAGCAGGTAGAACAGGAAAAGTAGGGTGTGCAGGATAAAATGAGCGGGATGTGTATTTAAATGTGTTATTCACGTTTGTACCTCGTACAGGTTTTATTACAGCATTACTAATTATGATTTTTCATGCGTGTGGATTACCACACTGTGCATTATGAAGGAGGCGTGTACATATTGTCTTATCAGTGAACACTCACGAACCATGCGCGGATTGTTTGTCCTAGTGGAACTGCCGCAGCTTTTAGTAGAGTGTGATTTCATTCAATTGTTTATGCATGATCATCATATTATGTATTGGTGCGGGAGAATCAAGTGATTCTAGTAATGGAATCTTACGTTTGTATTTCATACAATTGTTCAATAGCAGGAGTATAAGTGCATATTGCACCACTTCTTGCACCATACTTGCTTGCTTGTATATGTGGTTTACATAGCATATACATCCAATGTTTGCTGATGACTTTCAACCAAGAATAACAGCCGAGAGGATTCGTCATGCTGACCACACGCCACCTCGTAATATGCAGGTTGGCGCTTGGTAGGCCAACGCCCTTCGCCCATGTCGCGTCATGGGATTTGTTCTGGTTTCTCATGACTTTCAATTAAGAATTTCTGTCTGTTTAACCCTTAAGCTGCACAATTAAGAATCGACCAGTAAAAGAAAGAAACCAACGGCCGTAGCCGTGCTAAATCACCGAAGTTAAGCAACATTGGCCGTGGTCAAGATTTGGTTGGGTTGCAAAGAGCTGTTGGTGGGCGGTAAGGAAGTGAAGCAGCGGAAATGGACTGGCCACACTACCATACGTAAACTCCGGCTCAAGCACACCTCTGCGGAGGTTCAGACCTGCCTTTGGCCAGAATACACTCTTACCTTACTTTTATAAGAAATATGTCAAATATGAGGGAAAAAGTGAATAATTTCAAATCGGATCTCTTATGAATTATGCATGTTCCAGTGGCAAGTAGGAACTCATTAGAGTAAATAAAGACCATTAATGGATATTAACAATTCTTATACTGACAATGATTACTGTTGAGTTTTTCAATAACAAACATGTACATAAAAACTTGCTCAACATTTACTAACAATTAGTAGCCAATTAAATCCCTCTAGCAAAGTGACTTGGCAACACTTACCGTCAAAATACTGTTGTTTGGTTCAGGGAGAAAAGTAGACCCCATCCACAGCGGAGAAATAGATTTCCCATAAATGAAAAGAATAATGATTGTATTCACAATAAGACAAATACGTTTTGAGAAAATTATATATATTCTAGACTTCGTAAATATAATACTAATCTATTTATAGTTATCCATATTGTACCAGGAACGCTGGTCCAATTTCAACCTGAATTCCGCGCTGCACGCCGGCTCAACAGCGAGCGACAGCGACATGGGGCGAGTGACGTCACAGCTTACACCTCCTTGCGGCTGAAAGATTCCATCAGCCGGAGAACATTCGAAATATTCTACGTTTAAAAACGAATAATAAGATTATGTGAATAACATCATCGTGTTGCCCGATTTTCATCTCCAGTTCTACCGAGTTTGGTGTGAATTCAACACATAAGCAACGTTAGCTTGAAACATTCTAACAGCGTTGAAATAAAGTCTCGATCAGGGCAGAATTTAAAGAGAAACTTCCTATCTTGTAAACCATAAAATCAGTACCCAATTTTACTTGACACGACAACTTAGAAGCCACTAGACAATTTGTCTTCCACGTAAATTCAGCAATTCTAATTTTGACCAACACAGAACCAAAGATTTCTAATTTACTTCGATTTGCAGTTATACACGCAATCTTAGATGGTTCAATTTTAGGCAACTTACAGCAACATTTCATCCTCTGATACCAAATATCATTCACTATCGACACGATACTACCTGATTCAATCAAACCGAGCACTGGTTCGTTATTAAACTGAGTTTGTCCCAGAGAAGCTTTAGGTATGACCCTGCTCGAAAAATCACTGACTCCATTACTATCTTTAAAACACTTTCCATTTACTTTTTTAGAACTTTCTACTAGTCACCGTGAGTTGTTTTTTGGTAAATTAGGATAATTTATTTTCACGTGCTGTTTGGAACAGGATACAAAACAACAGACACTAGGGTTTTGAACAGGTGGATTTCTAGGTTTGGCGGAAGGGCAATTATTCCTGAGATAATCTCTCGAACCACACGCATAACATTTCCTACTCTGATTTTCAGTAGAACGATAAGGGGAATAATGCTGTGAATTACTAAACCATTGGGGAGGTGGATAGTTTACATGACGTGATTCATAACCATGTTTCACATCTTCAGCAAAGGTTCATGCCTCCTGAAGATTACCAAAGTTAGTGGGGCTTTTGATTAATGACAAATATGACCTGAAAGTTAAGTATTGTAGCTACCATTTCCTCTTCAGGTCCTACAATCTTAAACATCTCGCAGTAACGTTTGAGGTCCAATACATACGCTAGCAAACTCTCATGAAAGAGCTGGGTTTTAAAACAATTTTAGGTATCAAACTCTGCAAAGGCAGAGAAGGAATGAATGTATACAAAATCACTTCATGAAATTCGGTAATACTTAAATTGCTACCAATAGCTTTGGATATTTCTTCTTTTAGAATTCCTTCGCAGTTTGGTAATGGGACTTTAAATATGCCTAGAGCATTCATAGAAAAGAACGACAGAAATCGAATAGTTTCATCAATAGAATTCACAGAAAAATCTTTACATTTTGAACAACTCGTTATTTGAGTTAGGAGTTGAATTTGGCTTAGCTAATACACTGACTGACAGAGCAAATGCAACACCAAGAAGGAGTGGTTCGAAAGGGATGAAAGTTGGGGAAAAAAACAGAGACGGCACGGACGAATAATTGATGTTTATTTCAAACCGATATGCAGGTTACACAATGCGCACGGCATCGACTCAATAGGATGTAGGACCACCGCGAGCGGCGATGCACGCAGAAACACGTCGAGGTACATAGTCAATAAGAGTGCGGATGGTGTCCTGAGGGATGGTTCTCCATTCTCTGTCAACCATTTGCCACAGTTGGTCGTCCGTACGAGGCTGGGGCAGAGTTTGCAAACGGCGTCCAATGAGATCCCACACGTGTTCGATTGGTAAGAGATCCGGAGAGTACGCTGGCCACGGAAGCATCTGTACACCTCGTAGAGCCTGTTAGGAGATGCGAGCAGTGTGTGGGCGGGCATTATCCTGCTGAAACAGAGCATTAGGCAGCCCCTGAAGGTACGGGAGTGCCACCGGCCGCAGCACATGCTGCACGTAGCGGTGGGCATTTAACGTGCCTTGAATACGCACTAGAGGTGACGTGGAATCATACGCAATAGCGCCCCAAACCATGATGCCGCGTTGTCTAGCGGTAGGGCGCTCCACAGTTACTGCCGGATATGACCTTTCTCCACGCCGACGCCACACTCGTCTGCGGTGACTGTCACTGACAGAACAGAAGCGTGACTCATCGGAGAACACGACGTTCCGCCATTCCCTCATCCAAGTCGCTCTAGCCCGGCACCATGCCAGGCGTGCACGTCTATGCTGTGGAGTCAATGGTAGTCTTCTGAGCGGGCGCCGGGAGTGCAGGCCTCCTTCAGCCAATCGACGGGAAATTGTTCTGGTCGATATTGGAACAGCCAGGGTGTCTTGCACATGCTGAAGAATGGCGGTTGACGTGGCGTGCGGGGCTGCCACCGCTTGGCGGCGGATGCGCCGTTCCTCGCGTGCTGACGTCACTCGGGCTGCGCCTGGACCCCTCGCACGTGCCACATGTCCCTGCGCCAACCACCTTCGCCACAGGCGCTGCACCGTGGACACATCCCGATGAGTATCGGCTGCGATTGGACGAAGCGACCAACCTGCCCTTCTCAGCCCGATCACCATACCCCTCGTAAAGTCGTCTGTCTGCTGGAAATGCCTCCGTTGACGGCGGCCTGGCATTCTTAGCTATACACGTGTCCTGTGGCACACGACAACACGTTCTACAATGACTGTCGGCTGAGAAATCACGGTACGAAGTGGGCCATTCGCCAACGCCGTGTCCCATTTATCGTTCGCTACGTGCGCAGCACAGCGGCGCATTTCACATCATGAGCATACGTCAGTGACGTCAGTGTACCCTGCAATTGGCATAAAGTTCTGACCACTCCTCCTTGGTGTTGCATTTGCTCTGTCAGTCAGTGTAAATTTTCCAATACCGGAATGTGGGCACAGCAATGAAATTACTTATTACATGACGATTGAGGCACACCAGTAGGAATATGTAGTTCCTGACTATCACATTCATCGTTTTTATAGTCATTCATAGATAGATTATTAAAATTGTTAATGCTCAATATTAAATCAAAGTCAACAGAAATATTGATCCCAAATGTTGATAACTTGGTACATTGGACAAGGAAGTCAAGTTCAGGTCGCAAGGTAATTAAATCTTGAATACTGCAGATGTAGTGATTAGTTATATATAGCCTCAGTCTTTTAAGCTGACGAATTGATGGTTGCAGATCCTTTAAATCACTGATTACAGTGGCAATTTCAGAAAGAGAAGAATTAATCAGTTCCACTGACTCACCCATTCTGCAGATAAGGTTTAATAGGATTATTAAGGGCAGCAAGGAGTAGGGCTACGCTACCCGAAGTAGATCCAGAAGTCTTCACACCACGAACTTCCATCACATACAGTTCTTCACTTTTCTCAACATTCGGGAATATAGTGCTGACCGTGACGACATTTTGACATGAAACAGAAAAAAATCACTTTACAGTCTAAAATAATGGTGCCTTTCACTTTCACTTAGTTGCACGTAAATCTTTCCGAAACTTAGGAGTATCTATTCAAAGGGCGCTATTTCTACCATGACAAATTTGTGGAAAAATACATGAAACGTACAATAAATGACACATTGTTCGTACCCATGATCGGGTATAGTGTGACTGTTACGGAATTATGTCCGTATTACTCATGGCATCCCGTAGTAATTAGTTACTGCAATGCAAGTGGAATAAATATTTATTTATGTTTGAAATTTGCTATTCGTATGGTACTTTCAAAGAAGCACTTTGGAGACTATAAGGAACATATATGAGCTTGACGCTGCTATTCACAACCCTTCTATTTTTATGGTTGTCCTGGTAGACGTCATCATTAAAAGTAATAAACTTAATTGTTAGGTTCCGTATTGAGTTGAGACTATGCTTAAAGTAAATACAAAATGTTAATATTCCACCTTCTCAATACTAAACAATCATTTGATGTTTTTACAAAAACATTACAATGACGTTAAAAGGTACTAGTTTCGGTCCACTGTGGACCATCATCAGCCTAGCCAAATTACAACAGTAAAAGACATAGTGATAAAAATAGTATGGAGAAATGAGAGAAGATCTAGAAGGATGGGATGGTGGTGGAATGACAGATAAAAGTGAAAAAAACGTATTTGCGAATAATGATAAAAGTAACAGAAGTGTTCACAATGACAAGTAAAATCTTGTGAAGTCACGTAAAAACTCTTGATGAGATAGTCTTTGGTTGGCAGTTGCTCCTCTGTTGCACGACTGACATATATAACTACGTATATGCTTCTAGAAAGTTGTAGATGTAAGTTCCACTTTTGCGTAGAGGGAAGAATTGTCCGATGAGACTAGCACCAGATTAAAATTGACAAAGTTGAACCTGTTCTATGGTGGAATTAAAGGCTTTCTGTGTTGAACAGAAGTAGTCTCAGTTCAATCGGGACCCCAATGAACCTGGGGAAAGAAGATAGTATTAACGCGGGTAATCGGATAGAGAACAAGCGAGGCACCGGAAAATATAAACGATGACTCACCTTGCGCTGCTTGGAACAAACTTGCTGGATTGAATGCAACTTACGGAGTGAGCGTGGCGCGGAGTAGATCAACAGGAAAGCTGTAGGTGAATACGGAGGGGAGGAATGACGTAAGTGGTGGAAGGTGGGAGGGATGGGAAAGGTTCAAGGCGGGGTGGACGGGAGAGGAAGTGAAGGTGTTTGTACTGTCGGGGGACCCTTAATTGACTTAAAGAAAGAATTTTGAACGACCGATTTGTTTTTTCTGTAATAAGTAATGAAAAGGTCAAATAAAATATTGGGTTTCTCAGTTATTTCGTTAAGGTTATAGTTGGCATTAAAGTATTGATCTAAATGAATGTAAAAGTTCTCTATTATATTGAGTAGAGGTCCTTTCTTAGCTATTTTGAGAATGTCCATGTCTGTTTCAATATTCGTGAATTTGTGGTTATAGTCGACCATATGTTGGCCGACAGCTGAAAATTGTTGTATCTGACTGCATTGAAATGTTCTAAATATCTAATGTTGAAGCTCCGGCCGGTTTGCCCCCACATAAGAAATATTAGAGCATGTATTACATTTAATCCTGTAGACGCCTGATTTTGTGTACCTATTTATTTTATTAATACGTGATGTGTTATGTAAGATTTGTGTGTTGTTGTTGTTGTTGTTGGTTTTAAAGGCTATTTTCATACCTTTTTTCTTTAAAACATTGGTGATCTTGTGAATTCCATTGACGTAAGTGAAGATGGAAAAAGAGTCATGTTTAGGTGGTTCTTTTTTAAGTGTGGTCTTGGGGCGAAATTTATGTTTGTTAATGATGTTTTCTATGAAATGGCTATTGAAGCCATTGAATCTGGCGATGTAGCGGATAGTATTCAATTCGGTATAAAGATCTTTTTTATTCATAGGAACGTTGAATGCTCTATGTACAAGACTGTTATATGTTGCTTTTTTGGGGGAGGGGGTGAGCTGAATCTTGTCGGATTGTGACGGCCGATTGGGTGGGCTTTCTGTAGATCTTGTAGGTTAAAGATTCCTGTTGTCTAGTGATCGTAATATCCAGAAAATTGATTTTTTGATCTACTTCTGACTCCAATGTGAATTTAATAAGCGGATCGATGTTATTAAGTTTTTGGAGTGTGGTGTGAGCATCTTCCAAGTTCTCGTTGATAACTACTAGGACATCGTCGACGTACCTAGCCCAAAGGAGAATATTGTCGAATTTATTGTCGATTTTAGTATTCTCGAGAAAGTCCAGATAGATTTCTGCGAGAATGCCTGATGCAGGTGAACCCATTGCCAGACCGTTTTGTTGATAGATCATACCATTAAACGTAAAATAGTTGTTATTTACGACTAATTTCAACAATGTAATGAAATCTTGAATTTCCAATTTACTCAAATGACTGTTTTTGTATAAGTTACTTTTGATGATGGGAATTAATTTAGAAATTGGAATGCTTGGGTACATGTTTACGATATCAAAGGAGTGAAGTGAGTAATGAGGTTGCATGTTAAATTTATTAAGTTTGTCTATTAATTCAAAGGTATTTCTAACCGATTTATTGGATGAAAAACGGTAATTTTTGCTTTATATAAAACCGCACAATTTATTCAAAAGTTCCTAAACATGACTCTTTTTCCATCTTCACTTACGTCAATGGAATTCAAAAATCACCAATGTTTTAAAGAAAAAAGGTATGAAAATAGCCTTTAAAACCAACAACAACAACACACAAATCTTACATAACACATCACGTATTAATAAAATAAATAGGTACACAAAATCAGGCGTCTACAGGATTAAATGTAATACATGTTCTAATATTTCTTATGTGGGGCAAACCGGCCGGAGCTTCAACATTAGATATTTAGAACATTTCAATGCCGTCAGATACAACAAATTTTCAGCTATCGGCCAACATATGGTTGACTATAACCACAAATTCACGAATATTGAAACAGACATGGACATTCTCAAAATAGCTAAGAAAGGACCTCTACTCAATATAATAGAGAACTTTTACATTCATTTAGATCAATACTTTAATGCCAACTATAACCTTAACGAAATAACTGAGAAACCCAATATTTTATTTGACCTTTTCATTACTTATTACAGAAAAAACAAATCGGTCGTTCAAAATTCTTTCTTTAAGTCAATTAAGGGTCCCCCGACAGTACAAACACCTTCACTTCCTCTCCCGTCCACCCCGCCTTGAACCTTTCCCATCCCTCCCACCTTCCACCACTTACGTTATTCCTCCCCTCCGTATTCACCTACACCTTTCCTGCTGATCTACTCCGCGCCACGCTCACTCCGTAAGTTGCATTCAATCCAGCAAGTTTGTTCCAAGCAGCGCAAGGTGAGTCATCGTTTATATTTTCCGGTGCCTCGCTTGTTCTCTATCCGATTACCCGCGTTAATACTATCTTCTTTCCCCAGGTTCATTGGGGTCCCGATTGAACTGAGACTACTTCTGTTCAACACAGAAAGCCTTTAATTCCACCATAGAACAGGTTCAACTTTGTCAATTTTAATCTGGTGCTAGTCTCATCGGACAATTCTTCCCTCTACGCAAAAGTGGAACTTACATCTACAACTTTCTAGAAGCATATACGTAGTTATATATGCCAGTCGTGCAACAGAGGAGCAACTGCCAACCAAAGACTATCTCATCAAGAGTTTTTACGTGACTTCACAAGATTTTACTTGTCATTGTGAACACTTCTGTTACTTTTATCATTATTCGCAAATACGTTTTTTTCACTTTTATCTGTCATTCCACCACCATCCCATCCTTCTAGATCTTCTCTCATTTCTCCATACTATTTTTATCACTATGTCTTTTACTGTTGTAATTTGGCTGGGCCGATGATGGTCCACAGTGGACCGAAACTAGTACCTTTTAACGTCATTGTAATGTTTTTGTAAAAACATCAAATGATTGTTTAGTATTGAGAAGGTGGAATATTAAAATTTTGCATTTACTTTCAGCATGTCCTGGTAGAAGTTAAAAGTTCTTAACACTTTTATTTTAATGTTGTTAAATTTTATTCACTACCTCTTTTTCACATGTAGAATCTTACATTTAAGAATTCTTCCTTTTATTATACCGGGTGCTTCACCAGCTCCTCATTGTTTTCGGAGACAGGCAACCCAAACAACGCGTAAATGCTAATGATCCTGATCATTTAGTTTTATGAACACCAAATAATTTGAAATTCCTCCTATTTGCCTAAGACTCTCCCCTACCTGTGTGTCATCACTGTAAATTGATCCATGGACCTATCAAAGGAAAGACTACTATGCACAATGACCGTCCTTCAAGCATGTGAGTTATTGCACCTTGAAATATCACAGTTACCCGTAATACGATCGAATTAATAGGTTATGCTACGTGCTCTGTAAGGTAAGGAAGTCAAATGAACACTGTAAACCTTCACTGAAGACTTTGACACGTATGTTAACTTTTGAGGTGGAACAGCCATACTTAAGCCTGCATCATACATGTTGACTTCGTGGCTGATTTGGTTAAGGGATGGTGGAGGAGAAATGTGAGTATCGGCAGTGTAGTGGGTTCGATTCAAGCATAAGGCAGTTTTTTAACGGCAGAGGTGCTCCATTTTAGCGGGGATAATATAATAATTAATATTTTTTGCCATTGGTTCTAAGGGTTGCGCTCTGATTTGGCGCCTTTCCTCTAAGGATGTGTGGGGGAAGGAGTGGGGAGGAAATCGACCTTGGTCTTATATTAGGGTAATGTATCGACACGGCATTCGTCTGGTGGTAAAAATGTGAAACTGAGGAAAACCGTTTTCAGGACGGCCAGCATGGTTCCGAAACCACAAGCTACTGAAATGAAATGGCGTATGGCTTTTAGTGCCAGGAGTGTCTGAGGACAGGTTCGGCTCGCCAGATGCAGATCTTTTGATTTGACACTCGTAGGCGACCTGCGCGTCGTGATGAGTATGAAATGATGATGAGGACGACACATACACCCAGCCCCAGTGCCAGCGAAATTAACCAAGGTTAAATTTCCCGACCCTGCCGGGAATCGAACCGGGGTTCTCTGTGACCGAAGACCAGCACGCTAAATATTTAGCCATGGAGCCGGACAACCACACAAGCTACTGAATCCAATGCACACAAATAATAACCCACACCTACCAGGTCATGTCCCAGCACTTATTCATTTCCTCACAATGTATTCGTATGAAGAGTACGTTGAGTTGTTGCTAATTAAGGGAGAAAATACGGTCGAATTCAAGTGATGCCACGTGTTCCGTAATGGTAAAAAGCTAAATGAACACTGTAAGGTGGTCAACATTTCGAACACTTGTTACTCAGAATATGCAGTGTACCATACTTCCTACCTACAGACCAATACGTCGTAATCCAAACTGATTACGTAACATCAGATAAATACCGTCCTTTTCAGGACAAATGAATAATTCACTCTTTGCAACAGGATGACATGCGACCATATTAAAGTCAGTGTAAACGGCGTTAATCGAAGAGCAATGTGTACCAGCCTATCACTCCAACCTCCTACCGCACGGCTTGGCTGATGCAACAGCAGTAAGGTGTTCTTTAGCCACCTTAACTACCGCGAGCAGTAGCGGCCAGCTACTAGGTTGTAGTCCTGATAGACACTTCTTGACCAGCTGCGATCGTTTTACACATTCATTTTAGTTTAAGTAATACAAGTAATGGTATAGTTGAACTAAGGCCATAATGGAGCTGGTAGTAATGTTTTTCGGATGACTATGTTATACGCGTTAGTTGGGTTACCTACCTCGGAAATAATAAGGGGCTGGTGAACCAACCGGTGTATAATTTATTTAAATTTATTTCTTCATTCTTGTATAATAATTTATTTCGTATTTATTCTAATGAATGTAATATATGTATACTTCAGTGCTTGGTTAGATGGAAGAGAAGGCCTGAAGGCCTTAAATTGTCGGATAAAATAAAACATAACTAACTAACTAACTAACTAACTAACTAACTAACTAACTAACTAACTAACTAACTAACTAACTAACTAACTAACTAACTAACTAACTAACTAACTAACTAACTAACTAACTAACTAACTAACTAACTAACTAACTAACTAACTAACTAATTAACTAACTAACTAACTAACTAACTAACTAACTAACTAACTAACTAACTAACTAACTAACTAACTAACTAACTAACTAACTAACTAACTAACTAACTAACTAACTAACTAACTAACTAACTAACTAACTAACTGACTAACTAACTAACTAACTAACTAACTAACTAACTAACTAACTAACTAACTAACTAACTAACTAACTAACTAACTAACTAACTAACTAACTAACTAACTAACTAACTAACTAACTAACTAACTAACTAACTAACTAACTAACTAACTAACTAACTAACTAACTAACTAACTAACTAACTAACTAACTAACTAACTAAGTAGCTAACTAACTAGCTAACTAATTAGCTAACCAACTAACTACAAACACAACTATTCCAACTCTCCTTTAGGGTTTCAATTTCAACATATATCTACCCTTTATTTTTAATATTACTAATCAATGCATAGTTTAGATGTTCATTAAAATTATAAATTATAAAGCCTGAAGGACTCGTGACTATTTTATTTTCTGATTAATATTGTACAAACATATATTGACAGGTTGTAAATTCTCCACGAGGATATTTATATTAAGCTCTCAGATCAATTATATTACACATTGTTTATCAATAATTTAATTTCTTTCATACGCTATACAAATGAATATTAACAGCAAAATGAGCAACGTCCATTGTCCGCTATGATTTACATGAGAGAAGTACAGCAGTGCTTGCTAATAGAACGATTAAATAAAAATATTACCACTCCAGATAAAAGGTGAGAATCGGATTAGGGATGACATAAATGGGATCACCCTGTCTACAAGAATAATTATATTGTTTGGGTCATTAGTTTTCATTCCTGTGTGATGCCTTCTCCATGTATCTCTATCCAGTGCAAATATTTGCTTCTTTACCAAACTGATGCAAACTACATCTATTCAAGTATACTTATCTTATTCATGATTTAAGGTTCACATACCAATTGTTCCCATTATTTTTCGCACAGAACCAACTGAAAAAGTCGTAGGATTCTAAAAGTGTATTGATTCCTTTGGTCGGGTTATAATTCGTCAAATTGTTCTCCTCTTATCAAGATGATGAAGCAGCTCTTCATCTCTCAACCGGTCTATCCATGCCATCATCAGCTGTCTCCCGTAAACCAAGACTCAAGTGTCCTCTAGTCTCTTTGCTTAGTACAAATCCTTACTGTCTGAAGATGCTAGAGCAAGATTCGTCTTGGGACACGACATGAAGTTACGTAGTTTCATCACCACTGAACATTTTTTTGGGATCTGAAAGAATATGAAACACATTCCTTTCTTCAAGGATATCCTGAGCAAAATTGAACCATCCGTCAACGTCTTTTTCGCTACACAAGCAATAGTAGCTATCACTCCTTCAGGAGTCCCACAAGAAATAATAGGGGGTCTGCGTACAAACCCCAGGTACCGTTTATTACCAGTCATGTTTCATTTAAAAGGGGTTCTGGGGTTCTTTTCAAGAAATTTGTTAAACCTCATTTGAATGTCTTCGTTTCTAATTGGAAATCCCTTCTGACGACATTCATAAATCAATATGTAAAAGTATGGTATTTAAAATGTATTAACGACTAATCCAATGTCCTACAATATTTTCAAATGAAACAGACGTAATCATTGCTTGAATGAACTAAAATGTCACCTGCCCCCATGTAAATGGCGCTGGTGACCATTACATCTCAGGACCCTGTTTGAATATACAGCAGAATCATGAAAGACGAGATGAAAGAAAGTGTTGGTGGTGGTTATTCTAATGCACAGATGCAGTGTGTTCATTTTCAAGAAAAGTTATTGTAAAACATTAATAAAAAACAACAGACATATATACCGAACAGTGTGTTCCCTTCCTCGTCACTTAAAACAGTGGTAGGTCCATGTTTACTTTTAGAAAAATCACCTCGGTGAAATTGTATGGTACATCTAGGAGCTCCGAATGATTTTGAGGCGGATTTAAAAGATATTCCCTGTCTCACTGCTTCAACGGCTCTTCTTATTCCGTCCTCACTATACTTGTTTACTCGCCGAGTGCCCATTATAAACAGAGCTTAATTCATAAAAACAAAACATAAGAAATAAGTATTATCTCATTGACACATCATTTGCTAGTCATTGGCACCCATGCCAATAACTGGTTACATGTGTTTTATCACTTCAGGAAGCGAAATACAAATATCAGAATCGATGATCTACTTTTCTCCACCGGTATTCTATAACAGTGAAAGGAAGTGTTTGTCTGTGTTTTGTGTGTTTTTGTGTGTGTGCGCGCGATGCCCAGCCAAATCTACAGCACGCAGAGATCTGAAATGTTTAACAAATGTAGATAGAAGGGGTCCGAATGCACCTCGAAGACTAATTTTTCATTTTAGCTTTCGTTCGTGAGTTATGAACCAAAAACCATCGGAAAACGTGTATTGGGATATGACAATCCAACGTTCTGTCACCAAGATTAAATGCATAGGTTCAATGTCGCCAGGCAACGTACAAAAGATATGTAATACAAGTCAAGGAGCCATTTTAAGTCCATGGTGTAGAAGCCATTTTCAGCCTCAGATATGAGGACCAATATTCAGCCAGTCCGTGATATCCGAAAGTGTTCGTCTGTATGTGCGGAAATACACGGAACGCATATATATAAGAATGTATTTTAACAACGACATGAAAAATAAACAACCGCGTATTTTCAATGAATCTACCATAGACTTGAGCCTTAAAAGTTGCTGTGTTCTCGATATGTCTTTGAGAAAGCGTAAAATGTGAAAATTTTGCAGAAATAACGGTATGTTAAATAAATAAATAAATAAATAAATAAATAAATAAATAAATAAATAAATAAATAAATAAATAAATAAATAAATAAATAAATAAATAAATAAATAAATAAATAAATAAATAAATAAATAATAAATAAATAAATAAATAAATAACGTGATTCGTGATGTATCGCACTAAAAGGACATATTAAGTGATTACAATGGAAGAGAAAGGCCAAAACATGAGTAGTGCAAGAGAGATGAAATAATAATAACAATTATAATTATTTATCGATATGTCCACCTGTGGGCCACGTTTACACAGTCTTTCTTCAGTCGCGCAGACCGATACCCTTCTCTTTACACTCTCGCCAAAGATTCTTGAGTCTTTGACTTCTTTTTGCTCTCTCTTCCGCCGAGATGTTCCGTGGCTTCGCATGTTGCTCTTCAGACGCATCCCTCATTCCCGCAAACTTTTTCCTAACTAATGTCCTTCCTTTTATATCCTCCTCCTTGATACCTATTTCTGCCAAGTCATTGTGCACCTGTGTAAGCCATCCTGGTTGCTTTTTCCACTTTTCCTGCAGAAGAAGTATCCCGTTGGCCAATCTCTCAGGGTGCATTCTTTTGATATGCCCATGAAACGTCAGTCTCTCTTTCCTGATCACAGTCATGATTCTTTCTACTGTCTTGTAGAGCTCCAAATTCGATCTTAATAGGAATGTGTTTGCGTCACTCGTCGACTTTCTTGGGCCTATGAGTTTTCGTAAGCATCTTTTTTCTATTTTCTCAAGGACTGGGTCAGCCATCCTCGCCAAGGTTTCTCTTCCACAAAGGCACTCCGTTCTAACCACTGTGCAGTAATGTTTTAACTTGGCCTAAATTGGGAGGGACTTGGACTTATAGGTGTCATTACATAGTCCGAATGCCAACTCCATCTTTCTTACCCTCTCCTTTAATCCCTCCTTTTCATCTCCATTGGGGGTGAATATTTCTCCCAGGTATTTAAATTTATGCACTCGTTGGATATCCCCATACAGTATAACAAGTCTGTCCGTGTCACCTTTTTTTTTTTTTTTTTTTCAGAATGAATGAATGCAGTTTTCTCGAAGGAGATTCTTAACCCTGTTTTGACTGCAACATTTTGTAGTTCTTCAAGTTGTTTCTTGGCTGTTTGATTGTTGTCTGTTATAAGAACGACGTCGTCTGCGAAGGCAAAACAGTCGAACATGATCACATTTTTTCCACAACCTATCTTTACCCCATTCTTCATTCCATTTTAAGCCATTCTCAACCTTCGTTCCATAATGACTTTTTCTAAAATGCAATTAAAGAGTAGTGGAAAAGGCTGTCTCCTTGCCTCAAACCCGTTTGCCCATAAATTTTACTTGAGAAAAGGTGTTTGTAAAAGATTGTAGAATTATGGCTAGAGATTTCTTATCCACTCCAATAATAATAATAATAATAATAATAATAATAATAATAATTGGTACGGGGTTACTGTGGGTTACAAAGGTGTAAGGAGGTGCGGGCACGAATGGGTGGACATACAAAAGATGAAACTATAATTTAAAAGCCGACAGCTCATCACTATTGAAAAAATGTAATGTATTTAGTTGTGTGTTTTCTTATATCCTTGTTCTGTATAGTAGTTGTTAATGTAGATTTTGATGCTGTGATGTGCAATGATACTTCACGGCATTACTTGTACTGACAGCGAAATTCGCTATGATTTCTTTTGTTCTTGGTTTTGTTATTTAGCTGTTGTTTCTTATGCACATTTTACTTTTACTAGTTTTTCAATAGCGTATCTAATTTTGACCATTATTTCCTTGGGGTGATAAGACGGCACAGTATCACCCGGCATTGCGCCGTCAAATTTATTAAATGTAATAAACTGCATCCACCATCCCGTGACCTATAACATTCATCCGTTGTCCATTTTCCCCCAAAATTTGCCTCGAACTTTCTCCGGAAACCTAGACCCCATATTTTACAAAACTAATTTGGAGATTATATTCTTCTCCCTTTTATTTTCAAATTAAATACTGGGTTTTACCAATATCTGGGCCGCCTTCTGCTGTTGGGCAGATCTGTTCGATATGTCATAAGAGCAACACTGTACCACCTTCACGTTGCAATATAGGAACTGCATGCTGTAGTTTGGGTGACCAGGTTTTCAAAAGAAAAGGAATGGGATATTTCAAAAGAAAGAACAAAACGGAACACGTCTTTAAAATTCAGCAGTAGCCGATCATAATGAGTTATTTCCCACTCGGAACAAAGAACTGAAGTGTACTGTCGACCTTTGTTATATTTGTAAGTTTTCAACAGTGTTTCGAAAACATGTGGTCCAAGATACATAACTCAGTTATATTACGAACTATAAAGACTGACACATTTGCTTTATAAAAAGATAGCTTGCAGAAATACAGTGGACGTTATCACAGAACTGAGAACAGTAATGCTATTATTTACGTACTTTTCTGAGGAAACTACTGCCTGAATTTTTTTTTATATTTCAACCCGACAATTTTGCAATTTGTTGTTAGTACAGCTGTGCTTCATCACACTGCAGCATCAAGTTTTATTTACTGAAGAGAGAGTGTGAGAGCTATTTCTTCTTTGCTACTCGCTATGTTGCGTAAACTCTAAGGCAGAATAATTGTTTAAAGGTTTAAAACGTTTAGTACTGTACTCATTGTGCGTTTATTTCATTAACATTATGAATTCGATTATTCGGATTTTTGGTTATCCGGACGCCTCGTAGTTCGAAATGATCCGGACCATTTCCTACTGCATTTCTCAATCGCGCAGTGTACAGATATTCGGTTTCGGTATATGACGGTTACTTTACCCACCATCACCAGATCATTGCGCGTATTTAACATTCAAAGCTTCTACAACTACTGCGGTCATTCTGTTATTGTGAAATGTCAAAATGGGACGGAAATTGATATAAAAGGGACAATATAGCGTCTCGTTTGAGTCTCATGGGGTTAACAGCGTGACATCTGATCACCCCTCGTTAGTTTCTTGTCCTCATTAATGTTAATTAATAAAAAAGTTAATACATCTGAATCTCACACTCTGAATGATCTCCAGCCTGCTTCTCCACGTTTACTTCAATGAAACATTTCCTCAGAACAACGGAAGCTCTCGTAGGGACTGCACACCAACCCCGAGGGAGAGGAATGGGTGTCTCCGATCGAAGAACTCGCTCCTGGCCAGACAGAAGGTTTGCTAACGTGGAAATCTCTCAATAGATTGCGTTCATGTGTTACAAGATGCAAATCGAACCTGCTGAAGTGGGTTTCATCGTAGACTCGTCGCTATGTGATTGTGGATCTCCAGAGAAAACGCCTCATCTTCTCCGATGCAAACTGTGTCCAACTACATGCTCTATGGAAGACCTCATGCAAGCAATACCTGAGTCCTCGAAAGTGGGTAATTATTGATCAGCAACCACATAAGCTTTTCTTTCCGCCATCTTCTGTTGTCTTCTTAGACCGTTCAATTGTGGCTCGTCACATTAAATAACCAACGCAGCATCTACTTTTCCAAGCACCGTGCCCGACAGGAAGTTACCTATCACACCGGGACCCTTTTTTTAAATAATTGTTACCGAGCGAGTTCACTGTGCGTTTAGGGACGCGCAGCTGTGAGCTTGCATCCGGGAGATAGTGGGTTCGAACCCCACTGTCGGCAGCTCTGAAGATGATTTTCCGTGTTTTTCCATTTTCACACCAGGCAAATGCTGGGGCTGTACCTTAATTAAGGGGGGAGACCTAGCTTAACACAGGGAAAATAGGCCAATATTCATTCGATTGTTATGTATGCTACAAACGTAGTTGACAAATGCTGCGCATATCCCAGTATTGGCATGCTTCAGAGCAATCAGAAGCAACTTCAATAATGTCGAAATTCTAATTATAATATTTTAAAATAAAATGTTCAAAATTTCCCGCCTTTTTAACGGTTTCCTTCATAACCCCCTTACTGTTTCACGGATAATTATGATTTTTTTCAGAGTTTCCTCCCATAGTGTTGTACTACAATCTGTACCTCATTCAGATCAATGGGATTTAAATTAGATTTTATATAACATATTTATTTACAAAAATATTAATATTTTCTGGTGCTCGGAATAAAAACCCAACAAAAAATCCGAATTACAGTCTATGTTAATGATTGAGGTTCATTTTGTAGCTGGAGGTTTGATACATACTTTAAAAAAGGAAAAGTACGAAAATTCTTATAAACTTGGAATTTATAAGGGAAACGGTTATATATTGTTAAAAAGGCGGGATATTTTGAATTTTTTACTTTAAAATATTAAAATAACTAAAATTTTGACATTATTGAAGTTGCTTCTGGTTGCCGGGAAGCATGCCATTTTTTGGGATATGTGCAGAAATTGTCAACAACAATTGTAGCATTTTTAACAATCTAATGAATATTAACCATTTTTTTCCTTTGTTAAGCTGGGTCTCCCCCCTTAAGGCCACAGCCGTTTCCTTCCAACTCCTAAGCCTTTCGTATACCATCGTCGCCATAAGACCTATCTGTGTTGGTGCGACGCAAAACAAATGTCAAATATATATATATATATATATATATATATATATATATATATATATATATATATATATATATATGTATTTGCTATTTGGTTATTTGATTTATTTACTTATGTATTTACTTATTTATTTGATTGTTATATGCTTGTCATTTGGTTGTACAGTTTGTATTTATATGTATATACTAGCAAATGTGCCTGTGCTTCGCTATGGTATTCCACATTGTATACGAATGTCTACGTAAATTTCTATACACGCTGTGATTGAAATTTTACTAAATTGCACGCCTCTTAGCGTTATGGGAGAAACGCCATTGGGAGGTCCCCATACGTTCTTCTCCGTGTAAGGTGTGGGTTATAGAGCTGTGATGATAACGGCAGGCTCACTTGCCGACTGAAATTCAAAATCCAGTTGGGAAGTATATTATAATGGCAAGCCCCCTTGACTACTGCCGGTGGCAATGGATTTGGGGAGTTTTCGTTAAAATGGCAGGCCATCTTTACTTCTACCAGACATATTTCAGTTGAAGAGCTTTCATTATAATATCAGGAAACTTCCCTGGTGCCAGTCTAAATTGATTTATACAGTTATCATTATAATGTCAGGACCTTTTTCATAATGCCAGTCAACTTACTGCCAGTCACACGTGACTTGGTGAGTTTCAGAGGCCACTTTCCCTAATGCTAGTAACATTTTAAATGAGTAAAGTGGTTTATGATGGCGAGCAGTTTTGCCTACTGCCAGAGAGAATAGGGTTGGTGGGATTTGGACTAAATTCCATGCTCCATTGTCTTTCTGTTAGTCAAACCGGGAAGGGAATTCTTCATTAAAATGGTAGGCCACCCTTCCTACTGTCAGATACACAGGATTTGTAGAAGGACCACCTTCCTACTGCCAGTTAAAGTAGATGTGGGCAGAACTGATTATAATAGGAGACGCCCTCCTGCTGACAGTCACTATCAATTTGTAAAGTATTAATAATAACGACAGAGCTACAAATCGACCTCAATTAATATAGATAGATACGTATACTACGTAAGAAATTATATGCAGACATTCATTTACAGATTTACTGCTCCTATAAAGGGAGTCATATCGATAAACTGTTTGCGTCATCAGACGCCCCTTTTATTGTTCCATATGTTTGGTTCTAAAACATTTTCTAGTACTGTATCTCCCAGATATACGGGTTAAAATTTTAATGACTGTGCAGACATTGCTTTTGAGGTATTTATTGGCTAAACGGCAAGTCGTATCATAAAACGGCAAGTCGTATCATAAAACGGCAGGCGCAATTGTTGTTCAATTTAGAGAGATCTACAACTTTGGTCCTATGACCCTTTGTCGTATCTGTCCTCGTATATGTTAGATTTGACTATATTTCTGGATTGTTCGTAAATGTTGTAATTTTTACATTATATTGCTTGACACACTTACAGGAAAGACAGAGTCATCACATTGGGTACGTATATTGCCACGATCGAACGCCATGTGATATAAATTTCATGATTCTAGCTTATACATAAGTATGCAAAAAATGATGTAAAGTGTCAAACATGTACCAATATTTCACCGTATTGAAACTTTATAAATAACATTTCTTCCATATTTCGATTATCTTTTGGGGGTTGGGGGTGGGGTAAAGAGTGAAAAAAAATACATCTTGGAATTTTTACGTCGGTAACAGGCTAAAAGCTATAATTTCTCCAAATTTCAAGTTTTCTAGCTCGTCTTGAAGATTGTGCCACCATCTTTATTTGGCGGCAAGGGGGTCAAAATGACGAATTTCCTGAAAGATTTTAAGCCCACGAAGCATATAATTTGTTGCCTTGGATAAATTATACGTCTGCGTTCTTATGCTGAGCCCAAAATTTGAAGTTCCCCAGCGTACCCCGCTGAGGAAAATTTGAGATTTCTTATTTTTGTATGGATCCTGAGATCATCAGCTTCTCTGGTACCATGTTGTATGTTTCTGAGATAAATAAATAAATAAATAAATAAATAAATAAATAAATAAATAAATAAATAAATAAATAAATAAATAAATAAATAAATAAATAAATAAATAAATAAATAAATAAAGTTTGTTCTCATGAACTTTGTCGAATACACAACTCTCTAGGACGTCGGCCTCCGAGAGCCGTTCACCCCGCAACTGACGTATTACACCGCTCTCGACTCCGTCGGTACCGACCTTGTCCTCGTTGATACTCTCCAAATGAGTGACTGCCACTGCTAGGCCGTGCCAGTCCAAATTGACGAAGGCAATGGCTCTCTGTGGGTTAAACACTGGATACATACGGTCTAATTATCGGATACGCCCTTACTTCCTTAAATCTTCAGGCAGCTTGGTCTTCCAGATCATTACAGGTGCCTTCTCTAATGTTTGTCAGTCTCCAGCATCTTCTTAGGGACTCTCTCATCACAGTTGTTTAATATGTAATACTTGGTTTAACCCGCCATCGGTATCGTTGTTAGGTAGCCCCTAACAAAAACATTCCTTATTAAGAAAAGTTTTTTGGTTTAAGACTCAAACTTTTCAAACTCCAGGTATTCTCAAATGAGTTTATGAGTCACATGTTTTCCTTCGTTACGTGATGATTCAAACCAAAAAACTTTTCTTAATAAGGAATGTTTTTGTTAGGGGCTACCTAACAACGATACCGATGGCGGGTTAAATTACTGATTTCTTATTTTTCTCATTCTTTCCTTGTTTTCCTTTTACTTTCTATTTTAAGGGTGGCACACACACCCAGGCCCCGAGTCAGTGGGAATAACCAATTAGGTTGGGAATCCCGGACCCGACTGGGTATCGGACCAGGGAACTCTTGAACCAAACGACAGAGATTTCGCTGGGGTTGTTACTTTACTGACCGCTGGCTGCGCCCTTTTACTCACCGGCACACTGCGACTTTGCCACCTCTCACTCTGCC
Organism: Anabrus simplex; assembly: GCF_040414725.1. Classification (NCBI taxonomy): domain Eukaryota; kingdom Metazoa; phylum Arthropoda; class Insecta; order Orthoptera; family Tettigoniidae; genus Anabrus; species Anabrus simplex. The sequence continues at coordinate 443,417,868 of NC_090268.1, read as the reverse complement.
ACACACACTCAGTCCTCTATGTTTCATTATCTATCTTCTATATAAATAAAATCGTAACGATCATGTGTCTGTACATGGATAATTTGGGCAAAATTTCCGTACAGTTATCCGTTTCAGGTGTAATTATGACCATCTGCATCATTTTTAGCTTTGGTGTCTGTCTGTCTGTTGGTTTGTCTGTTTGTTTGTCTGTCCTTCTATAACTTGAAAACTACTGGATATATTTCTACCAAACTTCATATTTAGAATCCACCTGTCCTTGGGTAGGTTTTAGCTCAATTATCGTTTCTAAATCCCTGAACTGAGTGGGGATTTTTACGAAACCGAAACCGTGATTTTGCACTTCCTCAAAGTATACACAACCGAACTTAATGGAAATCTACCTGCTTTAATGAAAATTAATTTTTAAAACTTTTTTCTCATGTGCATCATTTCGATAACAGGATTTAATAAGAGAGATATCATTAACGAACCGTTTTTCGGTACAAATCCCAGCGAACTTAACGCAAGAGTGGGTGCGTGTAAAGCGTATTTCTTACAACTTGAAAACTACTGAAGATATTTGAACCAAACTTTATATATAGCATCCATCTGTCTAAGGGTAGGTTTTCCTGGCGTCTGTTTGTTTGTTTGTTTGTTTGTTTTTCTGTTGGTCTGTTTGTCTTTCTATAACTTGAAAACTACTGGATATATTTCCACCAAACTTCATATTTAGAATCCACCTGGCCTTGGGTAGGTTTTAGGGCAAATATTGTTTCTAAATCCCTGAACTAATTGGGGGTTTATACGAAACCGAAACTGTGATTTTGCACTCCCTCAAAATATACACAACCGAACTTAATGGAAATCTACCTGCCTTAATGGAAATTAATTTCTAAACTTTTTCTTCTCATATGCATCACTTTGATACCAGGATTAATAACGGAGATATCATTAACGGACCGTTTTTCGGTACAGGTCCCACCGGACTTAACGCAAGAGCGGGTGCGCGTAAAGCGTATTTCTTACAACTTGAAAACTACCGAGATATTTGAACCAAACTTTATATTTAGCATCCACCCCTCCAAGGGTAGGTTTTAAGGTTTAAACCACTTCAAATTCCCGGAATGGACTGGGGTTTTATAGGGTACCGAAATGGCGATTTTTACTCTCCCACAATATATAAGGTACAAGACCAACCTGACTGGAAATCGATCAAACTGTTTGGAAATCCAATTCTAATTTCTTTTCCTCATGTGCATTTTTCAACGGGAGGAATAATAAGGGATATAATATGAAAGGTCGGATTTCAGGCTAAGTCTAGCGGTCATAGCCCAAAAGGTGTTATACGTGGAGAAGATTCCTTATCTATCTAGATAAATCATATTGTAACGACAGTGTGTGTGTGCATTGACTATTTTGGCGAAATTTACGTACAGCTTTCCGTTTAAGGAGTAATAATGACCACCTGCATATTTTTAGCTATAGTTTCCTGGAAGTGCTAAATTTAACCCCCCCCCCCCCAACTCGCCCAAAATCAAGATTGCCTCACAACCCGCCACACGAGCTGAAAAATTGAAATTAAGCAAATTTATACGTTTTAGCGGGTAACCTACGGAAAACTTCCAAGATCTTTAAATATTTCACTTTTTATGCCGAATAATATCGAAATATAGGCAATTTATTGACGGTGCAGACCTTCGTTTTGAGGTATTTCGCAGCTAAACGGTAAGTCCTATCACAAAACGGATGGCACGATCTCCGTTCAATTTCGAAAGATCTACAACTTTGTTCCTGTGATATTTTGTCGTATGTCCCTCTCTCTCCCTTATAGGGTAGATTTGGCTGTATATTTCGACGGTTCGTAAATTTTGTGCTTTTTACATGTGTATTAGTTTGACACACTTATAGGAAAGGTAGAGTCATCTAATTTGGCACGCACATTGATCCGACCAATGGCTATATGCGAACCTAATTTCATGATTCTAGCTTCCACATAAGTATGTGAAAAAGAATGTAAAATGATGAAAATGTACCCAATTTTCACCCCATTCAAATATCGTAACTCAGTCGAACCCATAAATATTTGAGGTACGAGAAAATGTTTTAACACCAGACATGTAGAGAGATAAAAGGGACGTCTGAGAGTGCAAACCCTTTGTTGGTATGATGTACCGTTTACGAGCAGTAAATTTCGAAATGAAGGTTTGCACTTTCATACGTGTCCATGCTTATCTGTCATCTATATAAATAAAATCGCAACGACCGTCTGTCTATACATTGGCTATTTTGGCGGAATTTCCGTACAGTTACCCGTTTCAGTTGTAATAATGACCATCTGCATATTTCTTAACTTTGGTATCTGTCGGTTTGATTGTATGAGTTTTTATAACTTGAAAACTACTGAATATATTTCTACCAAACTTGACATTTAGAATCCACCTGTCCTTGTGTAGGTTTTAGGGACAATATTATTTCTGAATACCTAAATTTACTGGGGTTTATCCGAAACCGGAACCATGATTTTGCACTTCCTCAAAATATGCACATCCGAAATTAATCGAAATCTACAATCCTTAATGGAAACCCATTTCTAAACCTTTTGTTCTCATGTGAATGTTTCGACAGGAGGATTAATAAGTGAGATATTATGAACGGTTGGTTTCGTAGGTTAAGTCCAGCGGACGTAGCCAAAATGTGTTGTACGTGGAGCAGATTCCTTATCTATCTATATAAATAAAATCGTAACGACTGTGTGTGCCTGTACATTGACTATTTTGGTGAAATTTTGGTACAGATACCGTTTTGAGGGGTAATAATGATCGTCTGCATATATTTTGGTTTAATTTCCTGAAGGTCATAATTTTTACCCCCTCACCCAAAATCCAGATTGCAGCATAATCTGCCAGACAAGCAAGAAAATTGAAATTTGGCAAAATTATACGCTTCAGCCTGTAACGAACGAAAAACTTCGCAGATCTTTAATTTTTTAATTTTTTTTCCCCGAAGAATATCGAAATATGGAAGCAATTTTAGTGATGGTGCAGACCTTCGTTTAGAGGTATTTCGTGGGATGAACGGGAAGTCCTATCACATAACGGATGGCACAATCTTCGTTGAATTATGAGTGATCTTCAACCTCGGTCTTATGACTTTTTGTCGTATCTGTATCGCTTATACGTTAGATTCATCTCTATTTCTCGATTTTAATTAAATTTGGACTCTTTACGTATAGAATTCATACTTTCAATCACTTACAGGAAAGATAGTATGATCAAACTCTCCACGAACATTGGCCCACCCAGTACCCATATGTGAGCCTAATGCTATGTCACATAATTATACGAAAAGTAATGCAATGTAGGATAATCTTACACAAATTTCAAGTTATTGAACGTTTCTGACTCAATCTGACCCATGAATAGATGAGATGCGAGAAAATATCATAGGACCAGCCATTTAGATCGCTAAATACTGCGCCATACGGTACAATCCTTTGACGATATGACGTACCGTTTAGCAGTAGTTAATCTGTAAATGAAGGTCTGCAATATTGTAAGCATGCATATACTTTCGTTTGTCCATCTATATATATTCATTGATGTCGATTTGTAGCGATCAAGAAAGGTTGTGTCTGCTATTGTAATCAGTACACCCTACACCGACTTTGACTGCTGGCAGTAGAAATGGGGTCCTTCTCCAGCTCCTGTGTAACTGGCATTAGTAAGGAAGGCCTACCATTTTAATGAATAATTCACTTCTCGATTTGTCTTGTAGAAGGCAAGGGATCATGCAGTTTTGTTCGACAGTCCTCTACCCTATTGTGTTTGGCTCTAGGCCAGGGTGCCCGCCATTATAAACAAATGTTCCAATCTAAAATTTGACTAGCATTAGGCATAGTAGCCTGCTATTTTCATGGAAACTCACTAATTCTGTGTGACTGGCAGTAAGCTGGCTGGAAGCAGTAAAAGGGGCCTGTTATTATAATGATAACTGCACAACTCAATTTTGACTGGTGGTAGGGAAGTTGCCTGCTATTATAATAAAACCTCCTCAACTGTAATCTGTCTGAAAGTAGGAAATGGGCCTGGCATTGTGAATAAAACTCCCCAGCCCCTGCTTTTCAATGTTTGTGTAGAACGAGCGGTAAAGGAAAACAAAGAGGAAGTTAGAAAGTGTGTCCCAGTCCAAAGAGTGGAAATCAGAACCCTGAGATTTTCCGTTGTTATTGTTATTTTATGTTAGAGTGAAGAAGATCTGGAAAAATTGCTGAATGGTATGGAGAGAGTCTTGGGGAAAGGGTACAAGATGAAAATAAATATATGCTAAATAAAGGTAACGGAGTGCAGCTGAACGAAGTCAGGTGATGCAGGAAGTAGTAGGTTAGAAAATGGAGTCCTAAAAAAAAGGAGATGAATATTGTTACTTTAGTAGTAAAATCACTAATTTTGGTGGAAGTAAGGAGGACATAAAGTGCAGGCTAGCAGAAGCAAGGAAGGCCTTTCTTAAAAAAAAGAAATTTGCGCACTTCGAACATTGATCTAGCGGAGCGTGGCACATTGAGGATAACAAGCTCCAAAAAGAGAATGTGGTGTCACAGAAGAACGCTGAGGATGAGGTGGATAGATCGATTCACGGAGCTAGATTTGACTAAATGGACAAGAAGAAGGAGAAAAAGACGAAGAAGATGATGAGAATAAGAATAAGAAGTAGAAGAGGGGGCTACTAAGAGGGGAACAACTAAAGAATCTTACTCGCTCTCTCGTCTTCTAAGCCCAAAGACATATCCATGTGCATGAGTTTCCTTACTCTGTATAAGGAATCCATTCCTCAAATTTTGCCGCTGAATTTTGATGCACTGTTTATATCAATTTTATTGTGGAATTTGCACGGAATATTAAACTGGACTGTGACAGCAGCAGAAGCTAGAAAGAGACAAATTTGCAATTTATGTAACGAACGTGACGAAAACTATTTCATTTTTTATTGATGATTGTGATGATGATGATGATGACGCTTTCTGATTAAAGGGGCCTAACACCCAGGTCATCGGCTCTTAATGGTACGAAATGCAATGACAAAGTAAAAGTCCAAAATTCATCTATTTACCAGAATTCAAAACGTGATCATGAAGAAGGAATCGATGTTTATGAATTTAAAGTAATCAGCTGATTCAACTCACAATACTAAAAAATAATCCCAATCTCCATCCAATGACTACAATTCCAAAAGATGAAGATCAACAATGAAGATGAACTTTAAACCATCAGTGGATCCAGTCCGCAATACACCACATGCCCAGAGACGATTTTGAATCCACAGTATTACTGACCAATTGATTGCTTCGAAAGCACAACCCTGAATCGATGAGGCTTGTTGTCTAATGGGGTCCAATTTCCGGGTCAACGGCCTCTCATAATGGTACTGATCGCTAGTAAAACAGAACCATGATATTTCTCATGGAGCGATACTAATCAAAAGTAACTTTGACTCACGGTGTTCCACATATTATTGTATTATCACAAGTAATATACGTAACAAATGTAACGCAGACCTATAGGTTTTCTTATATAATGACACCGCTCATAGGCAACGTAAACTCATGGTGTTCGGCACATAATGGGTACTAATCACAGGCAACGTAAGCCCGTGGTGTTCCTCACATAGTGGTACTAATCACAGGCAACGTAAGCCCGTGGTGTTCCGCATATAGTGGCACTAATTACAGGTACTGTAAACCCACAGTGAACCACTGACTGCTGCTACTAGTCATAAATTTACTGAGTGCCTAACATAGCAGTACTACTCGCAATTAAGGCGACTCATGTTGTTCCGCGCGTGATAGTACTAATCACAAGTAGTTGCATAGTTATAATTCAATCATCCGTTGGTTGCCCCGTTTAGTCGCCTCGTACGCAAGGCAGGGGATACAGTGGGCGTATTCTTCGTCTGCGTCCCCCATTCACAGGGAGTAGATTATTTATTACTTTTTAATTAAGGAAGAGTTACCTTTATAGGCCTTACCCAAAGATACTCATCACAATTCACGTTATTGTAAAGAAAATGAAGGATGGGGCGATAATACATTACCTACAGGCGTAAGCTCAGCAACGTTGAACCAATTAGTAAAGGATATGGAGGTCTGTGAATAAAGGGCCCAATATTATGATCTGTTACTGCGAAGTAAAACAAAGTCAAGGGTAAATTTCCACTAGTTTTGCTTCAGCTGGGTGTTAACCCCTTTGTCGAGCCAACATTTTTGTAATTATTCAACGACTGGAGTGAGTTCATAAAGAGGATTTGTGGTCTGCAATAGATCGTTAGTAAATTAAATTTAATGCAGTTCCTTCTTCGTGTGTACGTTCTTCCTAGCATTAATTGCTTGGCTGATTCAATTTGTACAAACCGCAGTCAGACGGATGGATTGCTTACTTTCATCAGAGTTCTAAACTTTTCCATTAAGTAAGTGGCCTCAACTGTAAATGTTAGGTAAGCATCCGTAATTAACACGGGGATAACTATCTTAGAGTTGAAGTTTCCACTGTTTGGTAAGCTGTTGTTACCTTCTTACCAAGTTGGATCATGTTCTTCCTTTATCTAAGTTGTACTACTGAAGTCAGTAGTTCGTGAACTGGAGCCAAAAGTGTAGGCAGTAAGGCATTCATTCATGTATTACAGTCAATAACTTCTTGAACTGTGCTTACAGGGTAGGTAACGCAGTGTAAACCTATGTACGAACCGCAGTCAATATGTTCGTGATCTGGCGCCTACAGAGTAGGCAAGAAGGAATACAGTCATATATTGCAACCAATAACATCTTGGACTGACAGCTGCCGGTGTAGGCAACACAGTGTGCTCCTGTGTACGAACCGCAGTCAATATGTTCGTGATCTGGCGCCCACGGTTTAGCCAATAAGGCATACATTCGTGTATTGCCTTATTGGACTGACAGCTCACCATGTAGGCAACATGTCTCGGCGTCTCCCGAATGCAGAGCGGTTGAGCTACGGTAGAGCCATCGCTCGTCTGCTCGGTTGGTCGGTCGGAGTGCAGAGCTGTCGGGCCACAGACCAGCCGTGGCTACTTGTGCGCCAAAGCCTACTCTGTAACCACCGACCGAGAAAAACTGGGAAGGTCCACTATTTCGGAGCTCAATTTTAGTTATGGATTTGTAACATTTTCCATACGTTTTGCTGTGTCATGTTTGAAAACATATGCTTCAAATAATTAAGTTCAATAAACAACGAAAATATAAGAAAACTTCGTATAATTGAATAGTAAATTTCTGGAATCAGACGGACATCATGGGACCAGTTTCGTTACACAATTATACGGTGATATTTGAAGATTTAATCTCACTGTAACCCTATTATCAACATAAATTCCTTTTATTGCCTGTAATAACCTATCTTGATCTTCGAAAGCTTTCTGAACTTTAATCCTACATTGAGAGATCAATACTCTACGTAATGTTCCTCTGTAATCATCGAATCGTTTTGAAAATGATGAAGATGTTTTAATAACTGTACAGATTTTGTTTACCCGTGAAGTCTCGCTATGAATGCAGTGTCAGGTTATGGGATCATGACGCCGATATTCCCACTGAAGCACTGCTTGCTACTGACAGCTGGAATGAAACATCTCTGGAAACGGTGAACGTTTACTGTCACAACCACTGTAATATCAATCGCCGGTGTCAAAACTGACTTGACTCTGCCACGCTGAAGTCCAATTGACACTGACAGAACTTATGAGGGGAATTTTGGAGGGCGGCGTAATGCAGATAATTAAAGTTTTGAATTACTTTGGAGTTCAGTGTTTGAGGTAAAAATTTTACAAGACATAACGTTAATTATACAATAATACTAGTAGTAGTAGTCCGCCTTTATGATGTAGTTGTTAGTTTGATTAGCTGACATCCTCGAGGCCCGAGTTCGATTCCTTGCTCTGTCATGAAATTTGAAAAAGTGTGGTACAAGGAGTGGAATGAGGTCCACTCAAGCTCAGGATGTAAACTGAGTGCAGGGGGTTAGATTTACACCTCAACCATCCTTGAAGTGGTTTCCCGTGGTTTCCCACTTCTTCTTCAGGCAAATCCTTGGGCCGTACCTTAATTAAGGCCACAGTCCCTTCCTTACCACTCATTACCCATCCCTATCCCATCGCCGACCTAAGACCTATCTGTGTCGGTGCAACGTGCAGTGTAATTGCAAAAAGTATAAAAATGAGCATGCGTGGCTCCAGGGACGCCAGAAGTAACCGGGGAAAGCTGATGAAATTATTATTATTATTATTATTATTATTATTATTATTATTATTATTATTATTATTATTATTATTATTAGTTCTGTATTGTGCCTGCCTCTTAGCGGGAGACCCAGTTGTTCGATTCCCGGTCAGGCCAGGGAGCTAACTGACGGTGAGATAGCGGCCAAGGTCAAGGAAGCCACGAATAACGGCCGAGAGGGATGGTCGTGCTGACCACACGACACCTCATAATCTGCAGACTTTCGGGCTGAGCAACGGCCACACGGTAGGCCTAAGCCAGCTCGGGACCTATATCACGAGATTATTATTATTATTATTATTATTATTATTATTATTATTATTATTATTATTATTATTATTATTATTTTTATTATTATTATTATTATTATTATTATTATTAACTGTGTCGCGTAAGCACCATATGTGTCACCAGAGATGCCTTATTTACGGACATAGCACGACTTGGAGTACCAACCGGATTTTCTTCCGTAGTTTTGGTGGTGGTGGTGGTGGTGGTGGTTATTGTTTTAAGAGGAAGCACAACTGGGAAACCATCCTCCACTAATACTAATCAGAGGGAATAGAAGATGTCCGACACTTCAAGGAAAGCAGGTATCGGCCAACGAGAAACAAGGGCCATAAAGTGCGTGGAAAAGAAAAGCTCCTTAGACCTTCTTTATCTAAAACCATCGGATCGGAAAATAACAAGAATTGACAAGGAAGTTGGATTGGAGTGATGATTGTGAAGAGACTCACATGATTAAGTAGGAGCCATGTCAAATTTAGCTAGGAGAACGAGGTCGCCAACCACTCCCTCGAGTTCAGAGCCCCTGGTCTCCCATTTACAGGAGTTACCTCTTAAGAGAGGCAGGGCATACCGTGGATGAATTTTACAACCCCCACCCACAGGTGGAACTTCCTTCCGTCTTTTAGAGTACAGCTACGCGAATTGTACCTTCGATTTGGGGATATAGAGGCCGATGCTACATCACTCATCCACAGATGAGACAATGGAGACCAAATTATGTCGAATGTTTAAGATCTTGACCATGACACTCTTCATTTCTACAACAAGAATTTCTCAAGAATATATTATAAATTGTGTTGCCGACGAACAAACACAATGCAGTAAAGAGAAACACCACCTTGGCGGTCCACGATCAAGTAAATTCTGAAAAGCCCGTTCAATATTCTCTGGGGCTAGAGGCCCACGCGCGGAGGCTTGCTCATATTTATATTTTATCAGACTGTACATCAGCAGAAAACCCGATATCGTTTAATCAGCTAGACTAATTTTAAGTCTGGGATACAAAAGCTTCTGGCTAATTAAATTTCAGTAGAATAATCGATGTTTTGTAAGAAAAGGTAATTTACCTCAACGCTTGTAACTGATGGCTGTAAATTAACAGATGTTTCGTCTTCCAACTCCTTCCAAAGGCAGTGTTCCGTAGTTCTTTCAATGACGTTTTAAGAAGCATTGTGAATTTAAATGCCAAATAGAGATACATATTCTGATCCCTGTTGGTGGTGGTGGCATAATAATATCTACGGTATTCCCCGCCTGTCATAAGAGGTAACTAAAAGGGGCTCCAGGTTCTCTTAACTAGGGGGCGTCTACTGGTAACATTCAGTTACAATTGAGAAGGTTTTCAATACAATAGCTTACAAATGAATGAGCATGGTAGCTCTAAAGGTACGCTCTATCAAAGAGCATAATTTATCCACTCAATTTACACTCTCAGTCCGGCCTCTGAAAGGCACAAGTCTCTTATCCGAATTTTAAATTAGATCACTTTGAAAACAGTATATACTGTCATTTCTGCTCAATATTTTAATCCACAATGGTCTACAAATAACTCGAATATAAACAGGGGCAATAAGTGCCTATTCTAAATGACCCAAATCTACAGAAAGAAAATGTTTAAGAAAATCGGCCATGAAGAAAATGCTAGGATTGCACTCCTTTTGAAACACATTGAAAAACGCTTAAAATCCTATGTGGACTTATGGCCCGAAGTTACACAGTCTAAGCCTATACTACAGAAGGTGACTAGATGGAGAAATATTTACTTCGAAAATAGTGATCAAAATTTAGAGATTTAGAAAAACCTAGTCACCCCCAAAGCAAACTGAATGGGGATTAATAGAGGGTGAACACCCTTTATCCCCTAAGTTACATATTTGAATAGTGTCCTTTGACTTGGCTGGAAATTTACGTTAACGAGCCATTTTGAAACCTTCCCCTCAAGTTAACTTTCTGGAGCTATCACTCTAGTAACTGGAGTGACGAAGAAGACAAAATGGCCCAAAAGCGCACGGCTTATAGAGCAAAGGGGAAAGTTCCAGAACGCTCTAGGCCGAGGCCCTGTAAACAACCCCAATTAAAATTGGCTACAGAGATATTTACAAAAAATTCTAATTGGCTATTAATTTAAGGAAGAAGGAAGCGATGGAAGTGTTACTAACCATAGCACATAAGAAAACAATCCGCTAACACTTCCGGTTCACAAATTTAGACAATATGAAACTCCCTTAAAAATAATTGTCCGTCTTTCCGCCAGAGGGGGTACATAAATCTCTAGCAGAGACATCTGAAGAATAAAGGTCCAAACTTCCTCTAACACATAGTTTAAGACTGATAACACAGATGGCCTTCAAGTGCACGGAGAAGGTGTATCTCAGGTACAATCTACATTTAAGGCTGTCGTGCAGGTGATAGTTTCCGTATCTCTCTGAAACGATTTCAAAGAACTTGTAAATTTATCGAACATTTCGTTACTCCACATCCTATGCCGGCCCCTCTTGAATTCACAACTTTATTTTGATCTTTACTACTATTAAAAACCTCAATCAAGCTTAACTTTCTACTTATGTCATTCCACGTCAACTCAACACTGACGCCACAAAACCTGCCACATAGTCGAGCATCTCATCTCCTTACTCTCGGGTCTTCCGAGCCCAAAGTTAGCAACAATTTAGTAACACTACTCCTTTGTCGAAAATAATCCAGAAAAAAATCGTACTTCTTTCCTTTGGATCTTTTCCAGTTCTTGTATCAAGTAGTCCTGGTGAGGATCCCATACACTAGAACCTGATTCTAATTCGGGTCTTACCAGAGACGTACACGCCCTCTCTTTTACATCCTTACTACAACCCGTCAATACTCTCATAACCACATGAAAACACCCCCAACCTTTCTTAGCAACCTCGTTAATGTGAAGATCATAACTTATATTAACACCATAAGGTACTCTCACCCTACCAACTGAGAGCACTTTTCTTCTTGGTGATCCGCTTACTTGTGCCAGGTTCCTCACTTTCATCAATACTATTCGACCTTCTTTGATCAACACTTGTTCTTTTCCTGCTCCACCAGTATTGAGTTTCCAAGGTCCAGAGAGTGTTTCCTTTCTCCGCCCTTCGTGGCCCTTGCCTTCCTTTGACCGCTCTTCACTTTTCCAAGTGCGGACACCTTCAATTTTGCCCTCTTATTACTGTTAATGGAGGATGGTTGCCTAGTTGTACCTCCTCCTAAAACAATAATTACCAACACCGCTCAATCTAGGGCTGCGAACTTACTACTTGCCCGCAGAACCCGGATTCGTTTCCCAGCCAGGTCAGGTATTTTTCACGTGGATGTGATGGCCGATTCAAGGTACTGTACATTCAGCCTTAGTGATAACTTTTGAGGACTTACCTGACATTGAGATAGTGGTCGCAGTCTGGAAATCCAAAAATACCGACCGAGAAGATTTGTCACGCTGACTACGTGTCACCATATATTCTGCACGCATTCGGATGAACAGGTATAGATCTCTAACACAATAGTTTATTCCTTTCTTAGTTTTTTATAACATTTATGTTTTAAAGAGCGTGAAAGTTCGTTTTTCGACAGTCGGAATAGTTTTTTTTGAAAAAATTTGAAAATGAACCATTAATTTACTGTATAATACAAACTAAAGTTTCATTTCCCATTGTATGTAGATGCCAGTTTTATACAAAACGAACGGTTATTATATGATTTCCTTAAAAATATTTTTGAGTATAGTTGTAAATGGACTTGGCAGGTTGAGTCCTGCCTCAGTCCGGTGATATGATAATCTGAAAAGGGAGATGGATAGACTAAAGTTAGATGTAGTTGGTATAAGTGAAGTACGTTGGCAGAAAGAACAGGACTTTGGGTCAGGCGACTACCGAATAATCAACACGAAATCAAACAGGGGAAATGCAGGAGTTGGTTTAATAAAGAATAAGAAAATAGGGCAGCGGGTAAACTACTACGACCAGCATAATGAAAGAATTATTGTCGTTAAGAGAGACACGAAACGAATGCCCACCACAATAGTGCAGTTCTATATGCCTACTACTTCAGCGGATGATGAGGAAATCGAAAGAATGTGTGAAGAGATAGAAGATTTAACATAATATGTAAAATGTGACGAGAATCGAATTGTGATGGGAGACTGGAATGCAGTGGTAGGCCAAGGAAGGGAAGGTAATACAGTAGGAGAATTAGGATTGGGATAAAGGAACGAAAGAGGAAGTCGGTTGGTTGAATTCTGCACTGATCATAATTTAGTCCTTGCCAATACTTGGTTCAAACACCACAAACGACGGCTGTATGTGTGGACGAGACCTGGAGACAATGGAAGGTATCAAACAGACTTCATTATGATTAGGCAAAGATTCAGAAACCAGGTGTTGGATTGCATAACTTTCCCAGGAGCAGATGTGGACTGTAACCACAACTTGTTGGTCATGAAATGCCATCTGTAGTTGAAGAAATTGAAGAAAGGGAGGAATGCAAAAAGATGGGATATAAACAAGTTGAAAAAAAAGAGTGTGAGGGATTGTTTCAAGGAACATGTTGCACAAGGGCTAAATGATAAGGCTGAAGGAAACACAATAGAGGAAGTGTGGATAGTCATGAAAAATGAAGTCAGTAGGGCTGCTGAAGTGATGTTAGGAAGGAAGAAAAGATCAATAGAAAATAGAAAACGATATTTGAAGGGGCTCTAATACGTCACCCTCGTGTCGGCATGTGAAACAACTTCTTAGGGACGAAATTCTAGCACTTCGGCAGGTCCAGTAACCTTCAAAAGTAGTTAGTGGGGCATAAAAGCAATAGCCTTACTATTAACTAGCAAATGTATGCGTGCTTCGCTACGGTATTCTACACTTTTTTAAACTGCATGCCTCGTAGCGTTATCCAGAAACAGCAGGGGGAGATTCTCATACGTTGTTTCCAATGTAAGGTGTGAGTTCCGGAATTGTAATGATAACGGCTGGTGCACATGCCTGAAAATTATAAAATTATAATGAGAGGCTCCATTACCTACTGCGCCGTCACAATCGATTTGGGGACTTATTCTTACAACGGCAGGCGCCTTTTAGTACTTCCAGACAAATTAAATCTGAGGAGTTTTAATTATTATAGCAGTCACCTTCCCTACTGCCAGTCAAAATTGAGTTGTACTGTTATCATTATGATGACAGGCTTCTTTTCTTAATGGCAGTAAGAACGAGTTAGTAAGCATCTATTACAATAGCAGGGCAACTATGCCTAATGCCAGTCACATTTTAGATGGGTAAATTTGTTTATAATGGCAGGCACACATGCCTACTCCCAAACACAATAGGTTAGGGGAGTTTTGAACATAATTGCATGCTCCCATGAGTTCTGCCATTCAAATCGGTAAGGGAATTATTAATTACAATGGAAGTCCCTCCTTACTCATGCTAGTTACAAAGGAGTTGGAGAAGGATCCCATTCCTACTGCCAGTCAAAGTCGATGTGGAGTGTAATGATTACAATAGCAGACGCGATCCTGCTAAGAGTCACTATCGATGTAGAATATTAATTATAATGGCAAAATCACTCCTACGTCGCTACAAATCGACTTCAGTGACTTATTGTTACAACGCCAGGCGCCTGTTACTACTTCCAGACAAATGAACATTGGATTGTAATTTCCTTTCCAAATTCCTCCCTTATTTCCTTTACTGCCGGTTCTATGTAAACGTTGAAAAGGAGGGGGACAAACTGCAGCCTTGCCTCACTCCTTTATGGATTGCTGCTTCTTTTTCAAAGCTCTCGATTCTTATCACTGCAGACTGATTTTTATACAGATTGTAGATCAATCTTCGTTCTATGTATATGATCCCAATCATCTTCAGAATCGTAAATAGCTTGGCCCAATCAAGATTATAGAATGCCTTTTCTAGATCTACGAATGCCATGTACATGGGCTTGAACTTCGTGATTCGATCCTCGAAGATCAGACGTAAAGTCAGGATTGCTTCACGTGTTCCTACATTTCTTCTGAAGCCAAACTGATCTTCTCCCAACTCAGCTTCAACTTGTTTTTCCATTCTTCTGTAAATAATACGTGTTAAAATTTTGCAGGCATGTGATACTAAACTAATAGTGCGGTAGTTTCCACACCTGTCAGCACCGGCTTTCTTGGGAATAGGTATAACAACATTCCGCCGAAAATCGGATGGGACTTCTCCTGTCTCATACATCCTGCACACTAAATGAAATAACCTTGCCATGCTGGTTTCTCCTAAGGCAGTCAGTAGTTCAGAAGGAATGTTATAAATTCCAGGTGCCTTGTTCCTATTTAAATCTCTCACAGCTCTGTCAAACGCTGATCTTAAAATTGGGTCCCCCATTTCATCAGCATCAACAGCCTCTTCTTGTTCCAGAACTAAATTATCTACATCTTTACATTGATACAACTGATGGATATGTTCTTGCCATCTCTCTCCTTTGTCATCTTTCCCTAGAAGTGGCTTCCCGTCTGAGCTCTTAATATTCATACACCTAGATTTCCTTTCTCCAAAGGTGTCCTTGATTTTCCTGTATGCAGCATCTACCTTTCCCAGGACCATACAACCTTCGACATTCTTGCACTTCTCCTTCAGCCATTCTTCCTTAACTACCTTGCACTTTCTATCCACTTCATTCTTTAATCGCCTGTATTCTTTTCTGGCCTCTTCATTTCTAGCATTCTTGTATTTTCTTCGTTCATCAATCAGGTCGAGTATCTCCTGAGTTATCCACTGATTCTTAGTTGATCTTTTCTTCCTTCCTAACATCTCTTCAGCAGCCCTACTGACTTTATTTTTCATCACTATCCACACTTCTTCTATTGTGTTTCCTTCAGCCTTATCATTTAGCCCTCGTGCAACTTGTTCCTTGAAATAATCCCTCACACTCTTTTCTATCAACTTGTTTAGATCCCATCATTTTACATTCTTTCCTTTCTTAATTTCTTCAACTTCAGATGGCATTTCATGACCAACAAGTTGTGGTTACAGTCCACGTCTGCTCCTGGGAAAGTTTTGCAATCCAACACCTGGTTTCTGAATCTCTGCCTAATCATAATGAAGTCTGTTTGATACCTTCCAGTGTCTCCAGGTCTCGTCCACACATACAGCCGTCGTTTGTGGTGTTTGAACCAAGTATTGGCAAGGACTAAATTATGATCAGTGCAGAATTCAACCAACCGACTTCCTCTTTCGTTCCTTTGTCCCAATCCGAATTCTCCTACTGTATTACCTTCTCTTCCTTGGCCTACCACTGCATTCCAGTCTCCCATCACAATTCGATTCTAATCACATTTTACATATTGTGTTAAATCTTCTATCTCTTCACACATTCTTTCGATTTCCTCATCATCCGCTGAACTAGTAGGCATATAGAACTACACTATTGTGGTGGCCATTGGTTTCGTGTCTATCTTAACGACAACAATTCTTTCATTCTGCTGGTCGTAGTAGTTTACCCGCTGCCCTATTTTCTTATTCCGTATTAAACCAACTCCTGCATTTCCCCTGTTTGATTTCGTGTTGATTATTCGGTAGTCGCCTGACCCAAAATCCTGTTCTTCCTGCCAACGTACTTCACTTATACCAACTACATCTATAGTCTATCCATCTCCCTTTTCAGATTATCTAACCTACCACAACGATTCTAACTTCTGACATTCCACGCTCCGCCTCGCAGAATATCAGTATTTATCTTTCTGATGATCGCCCCCTCTCGTGTAGTCCCCACCCGGAGATCCGAATGGGGGACTAGTTTACCTCCGGAATATTTTACCCGAAAGGAAGCCATCATCAGTACATCATTCATACAGAGAGAGCTGCATGTTATAGGGAGTTAGTTACGGCTGTAGTTTCCCGTTGCTTTCAGCCGTGTAGCAGTATCAACACAGCTAAGCCATGTTGAGTATTATTACAAGGCCATATCAGTCAATCATCTAGACTGCAGCCCTTGCAACTTCCGTAAGGCTGCTACCCCCTTTGTACGTGTACAAAGAGCAAAATGTAGGTATAATCGAGAAATTGAGACAAATCTAACATATAAGGAATAGAGATACGGCGAAACGTCATAGGACCAAAGATGTAGATCACTCCAAATTGAACTGAAATTGGGCCATCCATTTTCTGACACGACTGACCGTTTATCCGCAAAATACCTTGAAACGAAGATCTGCACCGTCATTAAAATTGCCTCCATATTTCGAAGTTCTTCGGGGATAAGAAGTGGAAAATTTACAGGATAAATCGTATAGTTTCGCCAAATTTCAATTTTCTGGCTCGTCTGGCAGATTGTGCCGCACAACCTTGAATTTGGGTGAGGGGGTTAAAATTAAGACTTATAGGAAACTATATCTAAAAATATGCGCATGGTCATTATTACATCTTAAATGGATAACTGTACGAAAATTTCGCATAATAGCCAATGCACAGACACTCGGTCGTTACGATCTTATTTATATTGATAAGGAATCTACTCCACGTACAACACCTTTTTGGTCTATGTCTGCTGTACGGAGCCTCCAAAACCAACCGCTCGTGATTTCTCCCTTATTTATTTATTCATTTAGCGTATGGCAACTAATTGAAATACTTCGGAAGAATTATCCATGTGCATTATGGCCAGGAGATCAGCAATTGATAGTTTGGCCGCCAGTGAGTTACTGTTGCTCACTTAGCACCAGGAGACACGTGTAGGGTATTGAGGAGGTAATTCCTACACACTTGAGCAACGATCATCCCCCATCTCCCTTATTATTCCTCCTGTCTAAAAAAATGCACATGAGTGGACCCGGTTCCAGTCCTCGTACCATCTCTCAAATGGAACTCGGGACTCCGGGGATCGCAGCTAATCACAGTAACCACTACACCACTGAGACGTAAATAATAATAATAATAATAATAATAATAATAATAAGAAGAAGAAGAAGAAGAAGGAGGAGGAGGAGAAGAAGAAGAATTCTTAATCCGTTTACCATCCATGGTTGGTTTCTCCATCGGACTCAGCAAGGGACCGCACCTCAACCACCCCAAAGGCAGTGTCCTACATGGTGAGACATTAGGTTGGGGACACACGTGGGGTGGGAGGTCCAGTGCCTCGTCCAGCTGGCCTCAACTGCTATCCTGAACAAGGGCCCTGTGAGGGGTTGGGATGGTTCGAAGGGATAGACAATTAAGAAGGAAGTAAGCTCCCGTAGCCTTAAGTTGTGTACCATCCCAGCATTCTGGTTAACCACCGAAAGCCACTTCTAAGGTGGCTGAGGTGGCAATCGAACCCGGGACTGTGGGGGATGCAGCTAATAATACTAATCAGTACATCACAGAGGAGAAAATAATAATAATAATAATAATAATAATAATAATAATAATAATAATAATAATAATAATAATAATAATAATAATAATTTAATTTTAATTCGAAGGTACAGCGCACAAATTGCGCATAGATTTGAAAACAAACCAGAACTATTATGTACAGGTATGCTGTCATCACTCACTTTTACAAAAGAACATTATAGAAGAATTCCGATTTGTACAAGTGAGTGCATTGCATACCGCATAATTTACATACGCAGGATTCGTCTGGGTCATGGAAATACTCGGTGTTAGACAGCTTATGGCGGTGACCATGTACCGCCATCGAGTTAATAAAATGTCGCAGGTCTTGGTTAGTGTTTCTCCATGTCGTATTCATCACGGCCTCCGCTGTTTAAAAGTCGATCAAGATTTCTACCACATCGTAACACTTTGCCAGCCATGCCTCAACAGAATGGCGAGTTCTCCGGCAAACCCTCCCCCCCCCCCCCCACACAATAAAATCAGACCATAAACATATAAACACAAAAACATAACAAAAATCTCTGCCCCCACTTGCTCAGCATCATGAGTGATCATTCGGAAAAATACTGTGGCGAAACGGACGTAGAATCGACAAGCGGATTGTTTCACAAGACGGTTTTCTGAGGTCTACTTGTTCTGCCCTATGATATATTCTCGTATATTCATAGCATAGATAGATAGACATTTTATACGTATTTCACATCATCATTATAAGACTGTTATGCCTTTCAGCGTTCAGTCTGCAAGCCCCTGTGAATATACTAAACGTCGCCACAATCCTCTATTTGCAACTAGTGCTGTGGCCTCGTTTATTTCTATACCGTTTATCTTTAAATCGTTAGAAACCGAGTCTAACCATCGTCGTCTTGGTCTCCCTCTACTACTCTTACCCTCCATAACAGAGTCCATTATTCTCCTAGGTAACCTATCCTTCTCCATTCGCCTCACATGACCCCACCACTGAAGCCGGTTTATGCGTACAGCTTCATCCATCCAGTTCATTCCTAATTTAGCCTTTATCTCCTCATCCCGATTACCCACCTGCCATTGTCATATCCTGTTTGTACCAGCAATCATTCTCGCTATTTCATGTCTGTTATTTTTAACTTATGAATAAGTTGCCCTGAGTCCACCCAGCTTTCGTTCCAGTAAAGCAAAGTTGGTCTGAAAACAGACCGATGTATAGATAATTTCACCTGGGAGCTGAATTCCTTCTTACAGAACACTGTTTATCGCAACTGCGCGCTCACTGCATTAGCTTTACTGCACCTCGATTCAGTCTCACTTACTCTATTACCATCCTGGGAAAACACACAACCTAAATACTAGAAGTTATGTACCTGTTACAGCTATGTGTCACCAATCTGACATTCAATTCTGTTGAATTTCTTACCTGCTGACATCAATTTAGTCTTCGAAAGGCTAATTTTGATACCATACTCATTGCACCTATTTTCAAGTTCCAAGATATTAGACTGCAGGCTTTCGGCACAATCTGCCATTAAGACCAAGTCGTCAGCGTATGCCAGACTGCTTACAATATTTCGACCTAACCGAAACCCTCCCTGCCACTTACAGGCTTGTCTAACCTCTGTAAGAACCCTGGACAGAGAACTCATTCTATCATCAATTCTCGCTGCAGCCCAATTGTCAACATAAACGCCTTTGATTTATTTTAATAATCTAAACTTAATCCCATAGTTCCCTAGTATGGCGAACATCTTTTCATATGCTTTCTCTAGATCTACGAAATATAAACACAACTGTCTATTCCTCTCCTAGCATTTTACAATTACCTCGCGAATACTGAATATCTGATCCTAACCGCCCCTCTGTGGTCTGAAACCATACTGTCTTTCATGCAACTTCCTCTCAATCACTGATCGCACCCTCACTTCCAAGATGCCAGTGAATACTTTGACTGGTATACTAATCAATGAGATACCTCGGTATTTGTTGCAGTCTTTCCTGTTCCTATGCTTATTAATAGATGCAGTTACCGCTTTTGTCCAATCTGAAGGTACCTCACCAACATTGCATGGTAATGTTATCACTATATGAAGCCACAATACTTCACATCTATTCCTGCTGCTTTATGACAGTGGAGTATAGTGTATTACCACTTTTTACACTTCTTCAATCGTAATTTTACCAACATAATTTTCCTCCTCCCTATGAGCTCGGTTGTTCGTGATACCACCAGGAATATTTCATTTTACGTTGAAAAAATTTCACAATATTCCCTCCAACTGTCCAGCGATTCCCTGGGATCTATTATGAGTTCATCTGAACGACCCAAAACACTGTTCATTTCCTCTTTCCATCCCTCCCTATGATTCTTCATTACTGGCCAGAAAGGGTTCCCTGCTGCCTTTCCAGGTTAAAATAAATATCTTCTTACGACTTCTTTTTGGATTCAACAATGATATGTTTCGCTCAGTTTCTTTCATATAAGTTCAATTCGCTGTCTGCATCAGCCCTTGTTTGGAGCCATTTCTATTAAGCCTCCTTTTTACGTTTAAAGCTACTCGCTTTTTCCCATCTTTACACACTGTTGTTCCCTTGCTGTTTCTACCAGAGCATCCCTGTGTGCCACCCATTCCCTTTATATATTCCGAACCTGCTTACTGTCCACTGTTCGGAACTTCTCAATAAACCTATCCCTGTACTTTATTGCTTACAAGTTGAGAAATTATTTTTCTCACCTAATGCACAGCTACAAGTGTGAGTCAGTAAAAAAGTAATGTATATAGAAAATAAACAAAATTTACCAATACTGGGAAAACGAAGCTTAATCTAAGGTAGAAGAGTTCGAGATGTGGCAAAAATTCATGGGACCAAAGTTATAGATCTCTTCATTTTAGGGGACGAATGTGCATTTCATTTGTTGACAACAATTACCGTTTATCCACAAAATACCTCAAAACGAATGTCTGTGCCGCCATTAAATTTGGCTGAATATTTTGATATTTTTTTTGGTGGGGGGGGGGGGGGAGTATTAAATATTTGAGCATCTCGCAATTTATCCCTCGGTTACAGGCTAAAAGCTATAATTTTGTAAAATTTGAATTTTCTAGTGCACTGGATCACGGCGCCCGGCATTTTGTTTTGGAGGAGGTGTAAAAATTTTAATTTGAACTTTCTATAATTTTTTCGTAGGTTAATAGCTATCAGTATGCCAAATTTCAAGTTTCTAGCATATTTACAAGTGAGTGAACATTAATGTCAGTTAACACATACAAAAATACTGACAGAGCGCAAATGGGCGCCCCGGCATCGGTACTACACATACCACCTATCTCTTCGGAGATGGCCTGAGTCTCTTTCCTTCATTGTGTCCTGCATTAGTTCTCCCCGACATCTGTAAATGGTAGCCATCTGTTCATTCGGAGGTCCTCGATGAAGAAGTCTTCTTGGGAAGTAATAATAATAATAATAATAATAATAATAATAATAATAATAATAATAATAATAATAATAATAATAATAATAATAATAATAATACTAATAATAATAAATTTGTGACTTTAACCATATGAAATATCGTTGCTCTATTGCCTCTGGAGTATATTCTCGCTCACAGTGTAGCATGTTTTGTCGCTAACTTTATAAGTTTAGGGGAGATTAAGTTCCTAAAGGGAAGCAGAAATGTGAAGTGGGGACACGAAGGCAAATATAGATAAGAACCCGTGGCCTAGGAAGGGAAATGAAGTTTCCTTATCTGAAATAATTTAACTTCATATCAGTTTTTGGGCTGTGACGTCGAATTAGATTCCAACATTTGTCGTGAGAATGAAATCTGATTGAGAGACAGAACTGCCACACGGGGACAGAGAGTTAAACTTAGGAGCAATTACCGGGTTATATATGTATTACCTGCTCTATTAAATACATATTCTCGGTAATTTTCACGTAGGTTCGCCGGTACTATGTAATTTTCTAGGGCTATTTCTTAAGCAGAATTAACCCTTGCTCCCGGAAGTCAGCTTGTTGCGTGCTTCTAATCGCTGTGTACAGCCGTCACATGAGATATCCATGTTTCTGTTGCGAGAAATACCGATTTGGAGACATCACGGTCATGGCAGCCATGAGCGAAAAATGACTGAATTTCGACAAAAAGATTCTTATTGCCTGCCTTGAAATATTCCCCACACGATTTCTTTCTTTCACTTTGCTTTATTTTTAAATTTCTGTCCACATAATTCCCCAACGCAGCATGCGTCGATAGCTCTAACTCCTTGCCGAGGTCGTACTGAGTTCTGCAATGTGATATTAGGGCTTCTCTTGCCTGTTCAGCCTTTGCCGAGACTGACTGAGCGCGCTGCAGGCAAGCAACTCCATGTTGAAAACATCCTGGGGATATGAGCTACGAATTTTAAGCAAATAAAATATAATAAAGCATGAGGATATCCTGTTTATTTATTCCAAATAATTACAATCGATTTCCTATACATCGTTATGCGGTCGATTAGATCAGCAGTTTGAGGTTTTCTATCACTATGAGCACTAATGAGAGTTAATGCAGAGTTCCACTTAAGCCCTTATAACTACATTCGGTGCGTAAATATTTCAAGAAATTAAAAAACCACCTGAGGCAATTGAAAAAACCATTACAGATATATTATGTAAATAAGTTAATTTTGCTAGGATTTGAATCAGAAAGAAAACGAATAAAGCAAAGAGCTATTTTAGTCAGTTTTCCGGAACTGCATTAGGCAGAAGGCGATTTTAGAAACTTCTCTTTTTAGTTTGGTAAAGCTATGCAAGGCTCACAGTGTGAAACCTTTCTGGATCCTTCAACCCGTCAACTTCCAGTCCAACATTTCTCTTGATAAGTTATTCCATTTCCTTGCAGTATTTGATCCAATTTGCACTCTTGAATTCTATACTATGGTCTTTCCTACATTCCTACTTTTAAAACCTCCACTGTAACTTATTCTTCTACTTATGTCATTCCACGCTGACTCTCCAATGACAGCTCAAAACATACCACATAATCGACCATCTCGTCTCCTCATTCCGAAGTCTTTCCAGTCCAAAGTTTGCGGTGTAGGATGCAACGTGTCTGCCTGTCACCCGGCGCCCCGAATTAGATTCCCGGCCGGTGAGCGGTTTTAATTGTAATTGATTAATATCCCTGGCCTCGGGACTGAGTGTTTGTGTCGTCCTTAACGATCCTTGCCTCACATTCAACACTCTACACTTCCGCTATTCCACTTACACGCAGGTTCACCCCAAATGGCGAAAGCAGTGGCAAAATATTTTCATGGGTCGACGCCACGAACAAATATCATTTTAAAAAATTACTCCTTTATCGGGAATCAGCCAGAAGAAGCCGTGCTGCTTTCCTTTTAATTTTTTTCCAGTTCTCGTATCAAGTAATCCTGGTGAGAGTCCCATACACTGGAGCCATACCCTAACTGCGGTCTTACCAGAGACTTACACGCCCTCTCCTTTACATCTTTACTACAAACTTTAAATACTCGCATAACCATGTGCAGAGATTGTTACCTTTCCTAACAACCTCGTTAATATGATGTCCCAATGAAGATCATTCCTTATATCAACACCTAGGTACTATCACCCTGTCAACACGAAAGATGCCTCCAGGAAGATTGTAAAGACAATCGGGCGTATCCTGGGCAACGTTCAGAAATACTCAGCGGCTGATTCTTCAATCACTGAAACACTAACTTTTTCAAACGTCATTTGTCAAAGCCAGCTTTAGTAACGATCTCAAATAATATATATAGAGAATTTCACCAGAAAAGGAAGCCTTATTACATGACATTTGCACAAAACATAACCCTGATATCCTGCTGGTTCAGGAAACACATGGAGAATCAAATGATCGCCGACCAAAGGTGAATGGAAAGACCTAATGAACAGTATGGGACTGCAGTTTTCATTAAACAGGGCACCAACATTTTTGCAGTCTTGACCTGTGTAGACGACATTGAAATCCTGACAGGTGAAATTCAATCCTTCATTATTATATCTGTCTGTAATCTACAAAATAAGGAATATAAATTTACAGAAACTTGCAATTTCCATTCTCAACCAACAAAGCTAGTCATCGGTAACTTTAATTGCCATAGTACGTCTTGGGGATACAAAGAGATTTAAACAAATGGCAAAAACTTAGAAGAATGGGCCGAATCCATGAGCCTTAAACTAATACGTAACCCAAAGTTATCCCATTCCCTTAACAGTGGTTCATGGAAGCGAGCTTATAATTCAGACAACATTTTTGTCACCGAACACATTGATCAAAAAACAAAGAAACATGTTGCAGATCCATTTTTAAGAACACAGTATCGAGCTCTTATATGTACCGTACAAGCAGTTGTTAAACCAGAGAAAGTCATTTTTAAAAGACAGTTCAACTTCAAAAAACTCAGTGGAATACTTCCTTTCAAAATCAGGACGATAAAGTGGCAAAAATCATGCTTAATCCAGTAAATTACCCAGAGTTTGTATAATTAGTGAAAAGCATCTCCCGTACAACATTCCTAGGGGTTGTAGAACCATGCACATACCTGTACTTGATAAGGAATCAAAATCCATCCTTAATAAATATGAACAGCTATTTGAAATTGGTCGCTTCGCAGAGGATAAAATACAAACAGAAGAACACCTCCTCGAAGCTATATCAACATCAAGAACAGAAAAATGGTATAACTTTCCGGAAAGTTTGTATATGAAACCCTCAAATCGACAAGCCTGTGAATTACTAAAATATCTTAACGGTGATCCTACAGTCTCGCCCTGGGAGTTTATTAGCCTATCAAATATTTCTGAATGGCAGAACCACAATAAGATCCAGAGATATAAATATACCACGGTATGAAGAGGAGAATGACTACCTTGGCACACCATTCACGGAAGAAGCACTGAGAACTGCTATCAAATGTATGAAAAATAACAAAGCTGCCGGTTTGGATGACATAAGATCAGAGCAAATAAATCATTTTGGCCCCACAACTATCAACTGGGTTTTGAAACTGATGGACACGTGTGTGACTAGAATGTTGATTCCAAAGATCTGGCGGAAATCAAAATTGTGGCTTTGCTTAAACCAGGAAAAGAGCCAATTGACCCCAAAAATCTTCAGACCCATATCTCTTCTCTGTCATATTTGCAAAAGTCTGGAGAGGATGGTATTCAGTCTTATTTCTGATTCAATTGATAGAAAGATTATAAAGGAACAATCAGGTTTCAGACCGGGGAAGTGATGTGCTGGTTAGAAACTTAATCTAACCCAGGATATCGAGGATGGATATGAGAGGAATCAAATAACAGGAGTTGCTTTTATAGATCTCACGGCTGGTTGTGATGCAGTGAATCATAAGAGAATGACAAGGAAGCGGTATTCAGCTACCAGAGACTATCGACCAACACAGTTTATTCAATGCATGCTCCAGAACAGACGTTATTTGTCACTCTAAAAGACAAGAAAAGCCGACGGACATGTCAAAAGAATGGCCTCCCCCAAGGAAGTCAGTTGGCTCCAATATTATATAACATTTATACCAACGATGAGTCGCGTAACACCGGAACTAGGACTTTCATCTACGCAGATGTTACTGCTCAAGGAGTGACATTTGAAGAAGTAGAATTAAAACTGACATCTGCCCTTGAAAATCTAGGTGTCTACCATGACGAGAATCATCTGAAACCCAGTCCGGAGAAAACTCAGGTATGTGCATTCCATCTGCACAACAAAGAACCAAGAAAGGAGTTCAACGTAACCTGGAAAGGACACAAATTAAACTATTGTGATCAACCCAAATATATAGGTGTAAAGTTGGACCGTGCCCTAACTTATAAACAGCACTGTATAGATACCAAACAGAAGGTGTACAGCAGGATTAACCTTATTCGCAAAATCACTCACTCAACGTGGGGAGTACAGCCTAACGTCCTCCACACGTCTGCCCTTGCCCCATGTTTCTCTGCTGCAGAGTATGCTGCTCCAGCCTGGAGGAATTCCGCTCATACAAGCCAAGTGGATGTTGCCCTCCACGATACAGGTCGCATTGTTACGCGCTGCTTACGACCAACTCCTGTTAATAAGATCTTTCCACTCATGGGAGTAGCACCTCCAGATGTTAGGAGTCAAGAAGAAGCAAGAAACAGATCCAAGACACCGAATGTTTGGACTTCACGCCCACCCATCAAGATTCAGATCGCGGAAGAGGTTCCTACAAACATCACCAATACCATCAACAGCCGAATCTCGGCGAGAGGAACTCTGGAGGAGGAAGTCGCCTGTAGGATTATGGGAAGTGGAGGAGAAGCCAGCTGCAGGACATCGTCTCGAATATAGACATTGGAAGAAGCTGAACAGATTTAGATCTTGAGTGACACGATGTAAAACCAACTTGAAAAGGTGATCAAGATTTGTGTGAGTGTCGTGTAAAGCAAGATCATGGACACCTCATATTTAGCAATATTCCTAAACCATGTAGTATCAATGATTTGGTGGAAACTAATGAATGTGCCATCTTGACAGTTGAGTACTGGAAAAACAAATAGTAAATAGAGTTGTTTTAAATATATTGTAGTGATTTCGGACTCGGACAACTAAATAAAATCAACACAGTAAATAAAATTGAGAGTAATGTTCCTGTTGGTGAAACTTACAACTTGACTTTTCATCCCATTTACATTTATACCACTGTCTGCTGTCCATCTCACTACAGTGCTTAAGTCCCCCTGCAGTCGCTCACAATCTTACAACTTATTTATATTCCGTACAGTAGAACATGATCCGCAAATAGCCGTATAGTGATTCCAGTTCCTTATTCAAATAATTTTTTCTCGTTGTTTTCCGACGCGAACGCTATAAGAGCTTCCGAGGCTTCCATGGCCCTTGTCCTTCTTCGGCCGATACCTTCATCCTTCGAAGTGCCGAATCCCTTCACTTTTTCCCCTCTGATAAGATTTAATAGACGATGGTTAGCCAGTTTGACTTTCTCTTAAAAACAATAATCAACACCAAGCCTACACACTTCCCATTCCTAGCCCTTACAGTTTCATCTACCTCAACATAAAACACTCTTACACAGCGGTACATGTAGCTTACCCGCACACAGCGAGCAGAACATGTTTCGGACTATACCACTACTAAAAGCCGGTGTCGTCTGGATTGCGAACAGTCTCGATCGAGGACACCGAAGTAACAGTCTCGATTACGAACACAAAATATTTGGGAAGAATGCCTGCTCGTTCCAGGGTGTTCCCCCTTGGGTTGGATCTTTACTGCGACAGTCTTGATTGCATACACTATTTCCTACAGATAAGGCTTCGTGAAATAAAGTAAATAAGTAAACAAATATATAATCTGTATAAAATAAGAGTTTTGACTGTACGTTGCACAGAATTAAAAATAATAGTATTTCTGTACCGGTAGTATCCGCAGTAATATATCTGTCCGTCTGTCTGTATGCCTGTACGAGCATCACAAAAATTATCTGAATAGAATTTCATGAAAATCAGTTTGGAAAGTCGGGAAATAAGACACTACAGTGTAGGTTAAGGCCTTTCAAACGCCCAAAATCTCACGCGTGCAAATTGAGGCACAGAGTTCCTGTGCACAGTGCATCGGTCCCATTCGACTCGGCTCGGAC
The DNA here is from genome assembly GCF_040414725.1 of Anabrus simplex. NCBI lineage: Eukaryota > Metazoa > Arthropoda > Insecta > Orthoptera > Tettigoniidae > Anabrus > Anabrus simplex. Next base: position 443,390,323 of record NC_090268.1, on the reverse strand, counting down.
CAACGCTTCGTCTCTGGGTTACTCGGCTAAGCTCGGCTCAACTCGGCTCGGATTTGGAGCGCTACGGAGCAATTGAAGAAGAGAGAGGCAGGCGGAGCGAGCGAGACGGGTGTGGGGAAAGAGAGAGACAGCGCTATTACTCCAAATCGAGGAGTGGGGGTCGGCACTCTGGTCAACCAAGCGAAGTCGTCTTTTGCACCGTGCACAGTGCATGCACCAGGTGCATGCACTCAAAGAGGCCCTGGTGTAGGCTATAAATAATTGTATTTACGCTGACTGAAATGGTAGTCTAGAGGAAGGCCTAAAGTTCAGTTCTGAAATATGTTATTAGTGGCCCTGTCGATAAATACTACATAAATAAAGTTATAAAAATTTAAATTTCCGTTAATTTATCTCTTACACATTTTCACCGTACTGGCTATGATTAGAGAGATATTAATGAAATTAGATTTTTATTCCTAAGTCTATAATAATGCCAACCTGCGAGAAAATGAGTGAACAGATTTTAATGAAAATCGGTATATAAAGTTCGGGAATGAATCACTACAGTCTAGGCTATAAGCAATAGGCTGGATGAAATGGTAGTTAAAGAGAAGGTGCTTAAAGTTTTATATTTAAATATGTATGTTATTATTGAATTCAATAAAATCTTATTCACAACATGTACAGGACTTTATTTAGAATTCTGTACACAGTGTAGAATTCCGTAGCGAAGCACGCGTAGAGCTGCTAGCAATTAATAATTAAATATTTAATAATATAAAACAATTTCTTAACAATTTCTTTATTTGCTAATAAATACACCCGAATTAAGTTAAAAACTCTTGTACAAGCATCATGACACGTGCAGAGAGAATTTGAGTTTGTAAATTTGGATAAAAATTATATCGTGTCACAAATAGTAAATATATATTATTTTAACACATTTGCACCTAAAGTTTAAATGAATCAGAGTTGAAACTTAACAGAGAGGTCTATTTATTGAAATAATTAAAATCTGTTAAAATAAGGATCCCAAATGATTGGACAGCAGCCCTGATTCATCCCCTACATAAGAAAAGTGACAAAACAGATATAAACAACTATCGCGGAATTTCCCTTCTCTCAGTAACATACAAAATTCTCTCCAAAGCCCTTCAAACTCGGACAGAAGAGCAACTTGATTCACAGTTGGGTGAATACCAAGGAGGCTTTAGAAAAGGGCGATCTTGTGCAGAGCAGATCATGAACCTTAAGTCTGTCCTGTCGTACCTAAATTCCAGGAATAAGAATTTTGTAGTTACTTTTGTTGACTTCCAAAAAGTCTACGACTCCATAGATCGACACACACTCATTCGCATTCTGAAGGAAATGGGCCTAGACAACAAAACGAGATCAGGGGAGAAATTTCGAAAGTCTTCGAAATCAAGACTGGTGTTAGGCAAGGGGATTGACTGTCACCGCTTCTCTTCAACTGCGTTCTGGAGAAAATCATTCGGGAATGGCGCAAGGAGATGTGCAAGGAACATGTTGAGAATGGCCTTAGAATAGGATATAAGAAAGATGATCTTATCATAGACTGCCTAGCTTTTGCAGATGACATAGCGATCTTTTATGATTCCCTAGATACTGCTGAAAAACAAATCAACCAACTGAGAATCCAAGCAGCAAAAGCTGGTCTCCAAATCTCTTCCAAAAAACAGAGTTTATAACCAACATCAAGCCAGCTCCCAGCGAGCTCATTGTGGAACAGGGTAAATTTAAGCAGGTGGAAAAGTTTAAGTATTTAGGTGAGTGGATAGTACCTAACAACTCTGATAAAAAAAGCAATCATGTGCAGAATCAACAAGATGGAGGTGGCATATCAGCTGACTAGGAATGTCTACAACAAAAGATCAGTGTCCATCAACGCCAAGCTTAGGCATTATTGTTCGGTTGTACGCCCGGAAGCACTGTACGCAGCAGAATGCCTTGCAACGAACAGAAAAGTTCTGATGGAGAAGCTAGAAGCTAAAGAAAGAAAAATCCTCAGAAAGATTCTTGGACCAATCAAAGAAAATGGTGAGTACAGGAGACGACACAAAAGCGATCTGTACCAGCATATGGAGAGGATAACGGACACGATTCGGAAAAGGAGGGTTAATTTTTATGGCCATATAGCACGCATGAGCACACAGAGACAGACCAATAGGATCTTTTCCTACTTTCTTAACAAGAAAACCAATTGACCCTGGTTTATAGAAGTTGAAAAAGACCTTCACGAAATAGGAATAACACTCGAAGACATCCAGAAACGTGCTCCTCTCCAGAAAAAGCTTCAGGCATACAACAGGTTCCAACACAGGCCAAAGTTGAAAACAGGCAAGAAGTGGACTGATGAAAGAAAGGAGGCTCACAGAACGAGAATGCGTGAGTACTGGGGAAGAATTAAGCTCAAGGATGCAAACGGTTGAAATAACGTGGTCCACACCAGGCCGAAACGAAGAAAGAAAAGGAAGAAAGTTCTCTTACATACCACTAGTAAATAATTTTCCTTTGAATTTGCTCCTTTTTTCGTTCAGACAAATGCATATGGTAACATCATTTCTACTAATTCTGAATTTTCAGTAACTATCGCCATGCAATACAGCGCATGCCTTACCTTTCTCCGTCTCTATAACTTCCATAAATGAAAAATGATCAAAAAGAAACAATAAACAATTGTGGCGGAACGAAGTTTCCGTGTAACAAGTATAAGAGCACTGTATTGGTAAGACGGATGGAAGAGGGTTGAAAAGGAAAACTCTAGAAATATTTTTGTCCGCAATCAACACGCAACTCTAAAAGTCATTAACTACGAAGAAAAGAAAGATGATGACGGTAGTCGTCTGATGATCTGACCTTACATGTTGTCGGTCTCGTATCGTACAGCCATGAGCACAGACCGCCTTGTTCCTTCAACTGTGGAAAGTAATGTGCACATGAGAAACTATTTTCATTACTGTCGAGCAGCGTTCTGTTCGTATCCCAGTCCATAGATGATTTACGCCACATCGGCCCAGATATCATTGCCAATGTAATATGAAAGATATTTCCAGCAACTGTGTCATGGCTTTTTCTGTCGTTTTGCGATGATTAACACGACATGCCCCGAGAACGATCCGTGGGGGTTATGTGCAGCGCCGATAGGACACAGCTACACATTTCAGATAATCAGGATCCGGGGAACAAACTGAGAAGATAGAAATCAATGAGAGCCCGCAGGGAAATAGAACGTTTTAATCAAGAATGAGGCGACAATGAAAGAGGTGATTCTGGTTGTAGTGACCAATCCGTTACAGGAGGGGAAAAGGGGGGAAAATGTAATTCAGAATGAATTGTTAACTTGTAGACCATCAACCTCAGGAGGGGAAATCATTGAGAAACACAATTAATGATGGTATTCTGTAAGACAGAATTGAGTTGATTACTTTGGCTTGTTTTCAGACTGGTTTTGTTGTACGGGAGTGATCGATAGATGGACTCAGAATATCCTTCTCATAAGTCAGAAGTAGAATATATGAATCTATGAGAATGATTGTTCACACGAACAGATAGGAGCAGTGGCTGAAGGATTCTCCGAATCAGGAATTAAAGACAAACTTAGGAATAATTGCAATGGATGGAGCTGTATCTATACGATTGAGAGAATGTGAGATGAGAATGGAGGAGGAGAATAATGGACTTAGCCATGAAGGATAAGAGAAGTAGAGGAAGCCTATCTGTGCTTAAATAAATTTAGTAACGATATAAAGAGAGGGCGTGGAAGTCTGTGGTAAGACCCCAATTAAAAGTATGGTTCCAGTCTATGGAACCCACACCAGGACTACTTGATACGAGAACTAGAAAATATACAAAGGAAAGCAGCACGATTACTTCAGGGCGATATTCCACAATGGAGTTGTGTTACGAAAATGTTGACACCTTTGGGGCTTGAAAGACTTGGAAGTAGGGAGACGAGATGCTCGACTACGTGGTATGTTTCGAGCTGTCAGTGGTGATTTGGCGCAGAATGACATACGGATAAGAATACGCTTGGGTGGAACTTTTAAAGTTATGAAGATAAATTTGGCATTCAAGAGGACAGATTGGGGCAAATATTCATATCATGGACAAGGAGCAAGGGGTAGAAATACATTGTCACGGCAATAATATTCGATACATTTCTATGTTCTTTGATAACCTTTAAGAAAAAGCTAGGTGAACAATTGATAGAGAATATGCAGATTAATGGTGATATGTTGGTTCAGTTTGTAATGACTTGTGGTATGAGGTGCGCAAATAAACGAGATCAGACAGCTGGCTGTTGATATATATCGAGGAGAAGCTTCGTCAATTCACAGAAGCTTGAAAACTGAACACTGGAAGATGAAACAGTCTGCAATGAAGATAAAAGCATGTACGTAAATACATTGTGTACGAACGTATGTGAAGAAGGCAAAAGGTAGATTAAGATTATCAATGGTATTACTATTTATTATTATAAAAATTATACATTTAATAATTTATCATTATCAATTTATTGGCCTTAATTCTCACAAAACCGAAGAAAAACATGGCGCAACAGCCCCGAAGGGCCATGGGCTACCAAGCGGCCACTGCTAAGCCCAAAGGCCTGTAGGTGCTCTGTGGCCAGCACGACGAATCTTCTCGGCCGTTATTCTTGGCTCCTTAGACCGGAAGTGTCACATCACTTTTACAGTTTTGAGAGACGCCAGCATGGCGGAATTTTGACCCTCAGGAGTTCTTTCATCTGTCGACAAATGTATCGATACGAGACAGGAGTGCTGAGCACCTTAAAATTCCACCGCAAATAGGAAGCTCGGATTGAAGCCAACGACTTGAACTCAGAACAACGCTTGTTTAAGAGAGATGTTGGCTGCTAACTACTGCGATAAGGGGAGATACAATTAGACAATCATCCCGTGATTTTAATGCATACCGGAAAAGAAAATGAAGAGACTATTAACTCAACCAAAAGCAAGTGGTAGCGGTGATTACTGTTTCATGAGGAATAGCAAATGGGAATCTATCCTCTATTAACTTTAATCAGAGGAAAAAATACGGAAGGGATCGAAGGTATCCGCAAAAGAAAAGCGAAGGGCGTGAAAACGAATGCATCCCATGTCCTAGAAACAGAACAAGAGTTGACCAAGAGAGTTTGGTCAGGAAAGCTAAAGAGGAAGAGCCTGACACAAGTATGTGCAAGCAATGCCGTAGTCAGCTAGGGGAACCGAGGTCGCCAATTTACCCTCTGAAGTTAGGAAGCCTATGTGGTCCCATTTCAGTCGCCTTTAATAGGAGCAGTATCCCTGTTTGAACTAGTGTACGCCCAGTCATTCGCGCTCTCCGTGACATGAATCGGGGCGTGCCCTCTCGAGAGGAAGGGGTCGCTCGATAAACAAAATGTGAAGTTCGTGTAACGGAGGAAGACAATGACTCTGAGAGTAAACGACGTGATACTGGACCGAGCAAACCTACGCCTTCATCGTACGGAGCCCACATTATGTAAACAAAATTCACGTGGATTGTGTAGATCGCTGCATTACACCTACAGCCCTGAGAAAATCTGTATTTGCCATTAATACGGACGGGAAGTGCAGTAGAATGTTTAGTTTATTTTAAACCTTCCGATATGAATTGTGAGACATGCTAGTATAGCATGTTCGTAAAAAAATATGTTTCCCGTATTGCTAAGAGCTTGTATCAGCTTTAGCTTGATTGACTTAACTATTTCCAGGGTTGTACTACAGAGGGTAGCACCCTCTTCGTGAACACGCAGGGTCATTCTTTCCGGCGAGTCTGTAACTTTATCTCTTTCACTCGAATGTTTGTTGTGGTTAAGAGAGAGGAATATAAAATGGACTCCACGCAGATCGGATTGGCTTTTCTGAGCTACAGATGGGTATTTATTAGATTTAAACTCAGCCTATACTGTCATCCTTCTTTTTAATTTGACGGCTGATATTGCAGGTATGGTGATCCTTGTATTTATATTGGTTCTTTGATTATCTCGTGGTTTTCTTGTGCTTTCAGTCATAGCTGATTGATATGCGGCTTTCTGCTTTGCGGCGTGAATGGACCGCGTGTTTGTTGCTGTTATTGTGATGGTGAGATGTTGGTAATTGGGTTCCTGATCAATTCTATTTATGCGCACTGCATTCTAATGCATTTTGCCATCAAATGAATGTATGCCCTGCGTGTCGACGCAGAGATCCGTTCCTGTCGTACGGAATGCGTAAGCTGGTGGACTTATGCATGACCATTGGGACCCTATTATCCTGCTGATGAAATATTTGCGTCGTTCACGTTACTCTGACACACGTGAGACCTTTGTTTTTGACCATGAGAGTCATACTACATGAGTTTGTGACCAACTTATTGAATGGAGCTACTGCTCGCATTGTTGGCCGATACCGGCAATGTCTGAATGTTTGGGTGTGTGTTCGTGAGTGTGGGGAGTAAATAGATGACGTATCGGTCAGTTTAATTTTTCCTTCTGATCTTATTTCCGTACCTTGTGTTTGTTTTTCGGTACGATGTTAATTATTTTGCCTTGGTCTCTGTTTTGACTGTTTGCTTGCCCACGAGGCCGCCATGTTTGTTTACTTAAATTCAGGTGATGGGCATGCCTGTGATTCTCTTTGGGTTTGACTATTGTTCTTTGGTCCAGTGATGTTTTCTCTCTCGGCCATCCCGATACCTGCATTTATTTATTTATTTATTTATTTATTTGTTTATTTATTTATTTATTTATTTATTTGTTTATTTATTTATTTATTTATTTATTTATTTATTTATTTATTTATTTATTTATTTATTTATTTATTGCACACTACAGGATTTAGTGTCCCAATTACAGTGGCAATTACGACAGATAAGCTACAATGAACATAGTGAAACTTATATCTAAACTATATTCTACAATTTTATCTAATCTCCTATAATATATTTATACAAAATATCAAAGTACTTTTCTGAAGACTAGAGAACCTTATGTTAATGCGGTGGAAAAACACACTAGTAAAATGATAAAATAAATGAAGCAAAACATGATGTTGCATAATCTTATAAAACTTCACCTTACAATTTCCCTATTTTTAGGACTTCATACAATTGCGCGATGAAGTTCAGTTACAAACTCACGCAATGGCAGACTGAAGTCAAGGCCATTATTTTTCTGAGTGGCACTGTTCAAGATACTGCAGAGTCTGTTTACCGGCGAGTTATCATCGGCACACGTCCTGGTTTTTTCAATTAAAATATTATGTTATTTCTGGAATTGAAGCGAGGTACATGGAAATTTAGGAGAGAAAGAAATTCAGGATTATCAATAGCATAGTTTACAACTTTAAAACGAAATTTTACTGCATCATTCCGTCTGCGAATTTCTAAACTCTCCACTTCAAAATTTAAAAGGATATCACTATAGGGTACCATACGGTGATAGCAGCCAGTTTTTATAGTGTAAGTACTTTAAAAATCTTTTTTTTAAATTTTCAATCTGATAAACATATATCTGACACCTAGAGCTACAAACGATGCTGGCATATTCTACTTTAAGTCTTACTATGGTGTTGAACAGATGAATGCAAATTTGTATGCTTTTGAAGGGTTTTATATTCCTGATAATGAATCCTAGGGTCTTGTACGACCCAGCTACCACTTTCAGTATACGCGAATTGAATGTAAGCTCGTGGTCGAATAAAACCCCGAGGTCTTTCATCTCGCAAACCGATCGTAAATCACTGTCATCTAGCTTGTAAGTGTAAAGGAAGGGAGTTTTCCTTCTGGTGAACGACATCGATACACATTTTTTCTACATTAAAGTACAGTTTATTTTCAGCCACCCACTCCAGTACACTTTTCAAGTCTAGCTGAAGCTGTTCATAGTCGTTCATGTCTTCAGTGTCTTTGAACACTTTGAAATAGTCGGCGTATAGCAGACAGCTGGAATATTTCACTTGTTCAGGCAAGTCATTGATGAATGCGAGAAAAACTAAAGGGCCAAAATTTGACTCCTCACTTATTCCTGAATTTACTGGGTATTCCCGAGAAGAATATCTCTGGAAAGAAACGAACTGCTTCCTATCACCCAGATAGGAACTGAAAAAATGCAACAGTTGTTTAGAGAAACCGAACAGGTTTAACTTACTTAGTAGAGCATCGTGATTAATTTTATCGAATGCTTTTGCGAAATCTGTAAATACTACGTCCATTTTTTCCGCCAGTGTCAAGTTCTGTGAACACTCGCTGAGTGAAGTTAACCAAGTTTGTGACTGTGGAACGTCGTAAAAGGAGACCATGTTGTTTGTCTGATATAATAGGTTGTTGTTAGTCGATTATATAACATATTTTCGAAAACTTTTGCTATCGCGGATAAAATAGAAATAGGCCGCTAGTTGTTTATTAGTGTGGGATCCCATGATTTAAGTGTGGAGCACACTCGTGATAAATTCCAGACGGATGGAAATACAGATGTTTAAATCAAATTATAAATAAGTAGAAGTGGATGCTTAAGTACTTCTGGACAACCTTTTATCACATACGGTGGTACATGGTATGGTCCTGCAGACGCTTTAGGTTTCAGCTTTTTAAGTGCTACTTGAACCTCAGTAGTATAATTGGACAGTTCTGCCGCACCTCCGCCGCCGCACGCCTCCGCCCGCCTCTTCCTCCGCCTCCGCCGCCCGCGGGAAATTTGAATTTTGGCGGGAAATTTGAATTTTGGCGGGAAATTTGAATTTGTAAACAAAGCCACGTGCTTTTTGACAGCTGTCATCGACAACAACGCATCGCTAACCTCACTGCTGCCATCTTGACGGGCCTAAACCTCACTAGTGCCAACTTAACCTAACTAGCGTGAGGTAAACAAAGCCACGTGTTTTTTGACAGCCACGTGCTTTTTGACAGACAACAACGCATCGCTAACCTCAGTACTGCCATCTTGACGGGCCTAAACCTCAGTAGTGCCAACTTAACCTAACTAGCGCGAGGTAAACAAAGCCACGTGCTTTTTGACAGCCACGTGCTTTTTGACAGATTTGTAAACAAAGCCACGTGCTTTTTGACAGACAACAACGCATCGCTAACCTCAGTACTGCCATCTTGACGGGCCTAAACCTTAGTGGTACCAAATTAACCTAACTAGCATGAGGTAAACAAAGCCAGGTGCTTTTTGACAGCCACGTGTTTTTTGACAGCCACGTGCTTTTTAACAGACAACAACGCATCGCTAACCTCAATACTGCCATCTTGACGGGCCTAAACCTTAGTAGTACCAACTTAACCTAACTAGCATGAGGTAAACAAAGCCACGTGCTTTTTGACAGCCACGTGCTTTTTTGACAGCTGTCATCCGCCATCTTTAAACTACAGAGCACCGTGCTGCCCTCTTTCATCACCTGTCATCGGCTGTGCTGCCATCTTGACAGACCTAAACCTTAGTGCTACCAACTTAACCTCACTAGCTCGAGATAAACAAATCCACGTGCTTTTTGACAGCCACGTGCTTTTTTGATAGCTGTCATCCGCCATCTTTAATCTATAGAGCACAGTGCTGCCCTCTTTAGCTACTTACCTTTGAAATGTGGTGGCGGATAATTTGAAAAATGCTTTTCGACAAGCAGCCATCTTTAATCCAGAGAGAACAGTGCTGCCCTCTATGTGGTGGCGGCAAATTGAAAAATTCCACGTGCTCTTGTTTGGAAACAAACTCACGTGCTTTTTCGACAGCTACCATCCGCCATCTTTAATCTATAGAGCACAGTGCTGCCCTCTTTAGCTACTTACCTTTGAAATGTGGTGGCGACAAATTCCACGTGCTCTTGTTTAGTAAACAAACTCACGTGCTTTTTTGTCAGCTGTCATCCGCCATCTTTAATCTATAGAGCACAGTGCTGCCCTCTTTATCGTAGTAGATGTAAATTCGTCACAGCTGTCATCCGCAGTGCTGCCATCTTAACGGGCTTAAACCTTAGTGCTACCAACTTAACCTTACTAGCGCGAGATAAACAAATCCACGTGCTTTTTGACAGCTGTCATCCACCATCTTTAATCTATAGAGCACAGTGGTGCCCTCTTTAGCTACTTACCTTTGAAATGTGGTGGCGGATAATTTGAAAAATGCTTTTTGATAGCAGCCATCTTTGAGCACCGTGCTACCCTCTTTTGTGGTGGCAGGCAATTCCACGTGACAGCAGCCAACTTTAATCATGAGAGCACCGTGCTGCCCTCTATGTGGTGGCGGCAAATTCTACATGCTCTTGTTTGGAAACAAACTCACGTGCTTTTTTCTGACAGCTGTCATCCGCCATCTTGCATCACAAACCTCAGTGCTGCGCTCTTTAGCTAGATACCTTTGAAATGTGGTGGCGGCAATTTGAAAAAAATCTATGTGCTCTTGTTTAGTAAACAAAGCCACGTGCTTTTTATGACAGCTATCATCCACCATCTTTAATCAATAGAGCACGGTGCTGCTATCATGCAGGCAATTTCATCACCTGTCATCCGCCATCTTTTAATGAACAGAGCACCGTGCTGCTCTCTGTAGTAGCGGGCAATTTGAAAAGTTCTGTTAGCTGTCATCCGCCATCTTTAATCAAGAGAGCACCGTGCTGCCATCTATGTGGTGGCGGCAAATTCTACGTGCTACGCGCAGCTGTCATCCACCATCTTACATCGCAAACCTCAGTGCTACACTCTATGTGGTGGCGGATAATTTAAAAAGAAAAATTCTACATCAGTCCTCTCTCGACGCTAATTGCACAAGATGGTGACTATACATGACTCCTTAAAGGTGCTTATGCAAGATGATCGCTATACATAGACGCCCTTGGGATGCTTGCGCAAGATGGCGGTTATACAAGGCTCCTTATGAGGGATGCTTGCGCGAGATGGTGGTTGCTCTTATGAGGCGGCTTAAGGATCCATGACTAGAGACGCCCTAAGGATGCTTGCGCAAGATGGCGGATGCAAGGTGGCGGCTATACATAGCTCCTTATGAGACAGCCAGTACTCGATACAACATGTGATCAGAACATTGATTGATGTGTTCAGAACACTGTACTCGATACAACATGTGATTAAAACATTGTGTGGTGTGTTCAGAACACTACATAAGTAGAATCGAACGCTGTATTAGGGGATACCTTTGTTTAGATTGAAACATAACAAGACTAGAATTGAACACTGCACATTGATTGATTGATGTGTTCAGAACACAAAATAAGTAGAATCGAACACTGTACTCGATGTCGTTAACTTCAACATGTGATTAAAACATTGTCTGGTGTGTTCAGAACACTACATAAGTAGAATCGAACGCTGTACAACATGTTAGGGGATACCTTTGTTTAGATTGAAACATAACAAGACTAGAATTGAACACTGCACTCGATGTCGTTACATGCGATCAGAACAATGATTGATGTGTTCAGATCACGAAACAAGTAGAACCGAACACTGTACAACATGTTAGGGGATACCTTTGTTCTAAGAAGATCAGCTTGAAACATAACAAGACTAGAATTGAACACTGCACTCGATACAACATGTAATCAGAACATTGATTGATGCGTTCAGATCACGAAACAAGTAGAACCGAACACTGTACAACATGTTAGGGGATACCTTTGTTTAGATTGAAACTAACAAGACTAACACTTCAAATGATTTGCTTAGTACGAAAATAAAAAAATCTATACCGCGTAGCTAACTCGTTCATCACACTGCTAAGACGCTTAGTAATTGTGAATACACTCATACGAAAATCAAGAAAGCACACTGCGTAGCCAACTCGCTCGGCTCACTCGCTTAGTAATTGCAACACACACGGATAAGAATGTTCCGAGATACTTACATGTTTTTTAAGGGGGGGGGGTGAAAGATCATAAATTATATGTACACATGTTGTCTCCTCCAAGTTGTAAGATGAAATAGACGCAGTACTGCGAGTTTCCGCTCTAGCTGGCGAACGGAAGTAGCATGATATCTCAGCAAAAAATAAAAATACGCGTGAGCTTGCAAGTCAGACACAATGATGGATACCGCGATTCAAATCCTGGTAACTTATGCCGTCGGGAAGGGTATCCGGCGAGCATCTAGCTGTAAATCCCCGATTCTCGACAGATTCTTAATCCGAGTTCTTTGACGTCAGGAAGGGCAACCGGTTGAAAACAATTATCGAACACGCATCGCGAAGGCAAGAGTGTGCAGCGATATGCTTGTTTAGACTTGCAGATTACGAAAGAAACATAACAAGACTTGAGTCTTAAAACACATTCTTGCGATTTAAAATCTTAGTCAGGAAGGGCATCCAGCAGTAAAACAATAGTTCGTGATACTGCGATTTAAGATCTAGCTGTATATCCCCCGATTCTCGACAGATTCTTAATCCGAGTTCCTTGACGTCAGGAAGGGCAACCGGTCGAAAACAATTATCGAACACGCATCGCGAAGGCAAGAGTGTGCAGCGATATGCTTGTTTAGACTTGCAGATTACGAAAGAAACATAACAAGACTTGAGTCTTAAAACAAATTCTTGCGATTTAAAATCTTAGTCAGGAAGGGCATCCAGCAGTCAAACAATAGTTCGTGATACTGCGATTTAAAATCTAGCTGTAAAACCCCCGATTCTCGACAGATTCTTAATCCGAGTTCTTTGACGTCAGGAAGGGCAACCGGTTGAAAACAATTATCGAACACGCATCGTGAAGGCAGGAGTGTACAGCGATATGCTTGTTTAGACTTGCAGATTACGAAAGAAACATAACAAGTCTTGAGTCTTAAAACAAATTCTTGCGATTTAAAATCTTAGTCAGGAAGGGCATCCAGCAGTCAAACAATAGTTCGTGATACTGCGATTTAAAATCTAGCTGTAAAACCCCCGATTCTCGACAGATTCTTAATCCGAGTTCTTTGACGTCAGGAAGGGCAACCGGTTGAAAACAATTATCTAACACGCACCGCGAAGGCAAGAGTGTGCAGCGATATGCTTGTTTAGACTTGCAGATTACGAAAGAAACATAACAAGACTTGAGTCTTAAAACAAATTCTTGCGATTTAAAATCTTAGTCAGGAAGGGCATCCAGCAGTAAAACAATAGTTCGTGATACTGCGATTTAAAATCTAGCTGTAAAACCCCCGATTCTCGACAGATTCTAAATCCGAGTTGTCAGGAAGGGCAACCGGTCGAAAACAATAGCGTATGATGTAAGAGCTTAGATACTGCCAATTTTGCATCAGGAAGGACAACTAGTCTTAAAACAAAACAGATTCTTAATCCGAGTTCTTTGACGTCAGGAAGGGCAACCGCTTGAAAACTATAGTGTATGAGGTTAGATACTGCTAGTTTTACGTTAGGAAGGGCAACTCAACAAATTCTTGCGATTTAAACACATTTTTATTGCCAAGAGAATCGAACCCGAGACTACCGGGTGAGAGGCATGCATACTGTAGGCTATGGGTTTGTTCTACAGTCCTTGAAGTTGTATCAGAGCGAGCCGCGGAATGTGTGTGTTAGCTGAAATTGTACACGTATCTTCCTGCTGTGGTAGTAACCTTGAACGAGGACACTGCATGCTGATAAGCGACTTGTAACTCACGTACGTCTTCTTAGCTGAGTACCATTCAGCTCATGTAAGCTCTTAACATATTATGATTGTACGGAGAGGTTAAAACAGAGTACCAATTAAGGTTGTAAAATATTCTGTTCTGTAAAACTGAAATAGTCCTCCTCTGTGGTGTAGTAGTTAGTGTGATTAGCTGCTACCCCCCCCCCGGAGGTCTGAGTTCGATTCCCGGCTCTACCACGGAATGTGTAGCATTTAGCCTATGTAAGTTCCTAACGTAAACTATCATGATTGTACGGAGAGGTTAAAACACATCAACAGCCCTTACTTAATGCTGGCTTTCTTGCACACCCCACCTCACACCATAGTTTTACGACCGGTTGCCCTTCCTGACTAGGATTTTAAATCGCAGTATATGCGATAAATTTGTTGTAGCGGGTTTTATAACTAGATATCCCGGTACCGACACATAGCCTACTCCCACTGAAGAAGCCTGCACAAGGCTTATTGCCTCCATCCGACAAATGAATCACCGTCAAGTCTTGTACTCAAAAAATCATTTTCGAAGGAGTCTGCACAAGGTTTAACGTCCCCATCAACAACCCTTACTTATTGCTAGCTTTTTCGCACACCCCGCCTCACACCATAGTTTTATACGACCGGTTGCCCCTCCTGACTAGGATTTAAAATCGATATCCCGACATAGCCTACTCCTACCGAAGAAGCCAGCTTAACACCTCCATCCAACAAATGAATCACCCTCAAACACTCTTCAATCATTCTCGCTACTTCGGAAGATAGCGGGTTCGAACTGGAAGCCGTAAATGTTAGGCGAGGGACCTGCGTGATCGTCATAACATGATCTAGCTAGATGCCCTTCCCGACGGCATAAGTTACCAGGATTTGAATCGCGTACCCCGACTAGAAGAAGCCTGCACATAGCTTAACGCCTCCATCCGACAGATGAATCACCATCAACACTCTTGTACTCAAAAATCATTTTCGAAGGAGCCTGCACAAGGTTTAACGCTCCCCCTATCAACAGCCCTTACTTAATGCTGGCTTTCTTGCACACCCCGCCTCACACCATAGTTTTACGACCGGCTGCCCTTCCTGACTAGGATTTTAAATCGCAAGAATTTGTTGAGTTGCCCTTCCTGACGCAAAACTAGCAGTATCTAGCCTCTTACATCATACAGTATAGTTTTCGACCGGTTGCCCTTCCTGACGTCAAAGAACTCGGATTAAGAATCTGTTTTGTTTTAAGACTAGTTGTCCTTCCTGACACAAAACTGGTAGTATCTAACCTCTCAAATCATACGCTATTGTTTTCGACCGGTTGCCCTTCCTGACGTCAAAGAACTCGGATTAAGAATCTGTCGAGAATCAGGGGTTTTACAGCCGGATGCCCTTCCCGACTAAGATTTTAAATCGCAAGAATTTGTTGAGCTGCCCTTCCTGACGCAAAACTGGCAGTATCTAGCCTCTTACACTATTGTTTTCGACCGGTTGCCCTTCCTGACGTCAAAGAACTCGGATTAAGAATCTGTCGAGAATCGGGGGTTTTACAGCTAGATTTTAAATCGCTGTATCACTACAGCCGGTTGCCCTTCCTGACGTCAAAGAACTGGGATTAAGAATCTGTCTAGAATCGGGGATTTACAGCTAGATGCTCGCCGGATACCCTTCCCGACGGCATAAGTTACCAGGAATTGAATCGCGGTATCCATCATTGTGTCTGACTTGCAAGCTCACGCGTATTTTTATTTTTTGCTGAGATATCATGCTACTTCCGTTCGCCAGCTAGAGCGGAAACTCGCAGTACTGCGTCTATTTCATCTTACAACTTGGAGGAGACAACATGTGTACATATAATTTATGATCTTTCACCCCCCCCCCTTAAAAAACATGTAAGTATCTCGGAACATTCTTATCCGTGTGTGTTGCAATTACTAAGCGAGTGAGCCGGGCGAGTTGGCTACGCAGTGTGCTTTCTTGATTTTCGTATGAGTGTATTCACAATTACTAAGCGTCTTAGCAGTGTGATGAACGAGTTAGCTACGCGGTATAGATTTTTTTATTTTCGTACTAAGCAAATCATTTGAAGTGTTAGTCTTGTTAGTTTCAATCTAAACAAAGGTATCCCCTAACATGTTGTACAGTGTTCGGTTCTACTTGTTTCGTGATCTGAACGCATCAATCAATGTTCTGATTACATGTTGTATCGAGTGCAGTGTTCAATTCTAGTCTTGTTATGTTTCAAGCTGATCTTCTTAGAACAAAGGTATCCCCTAACATGTTGTACAGTGTTCGGTTCTACTTGTTTCGTGATCTGAACACATCAATCATTGTTCTGATCGCATGTAACGACATCGAGTGCAGTGTTCAATTCTAGTCTTGTTATGTTTCAATCTAAACAAAGGTATCCCCTAACATGTTGTACAGCGTTCGATTCTACTTATGTAGTGTTCTGAACACACCAGACAATGTTTTAATCACATGTTGAAGTTAACGACATCGAGTACAGTGTTCGATTCTACTTATTTTGTGTTCTGAACACATCAATCAATCAATGTGCAGTGTTCAATTCTAGTCTTGTTATGTTTCAATCTAAACAAAGGTATCCCCTAATACAGCGTTCGATTCTACTTATGTAGTGTTCTGAACACACCACACAATGTTTTAATCACATGTTGTATCGAGTACAGTGTTCTGAACACATCAATCAATGTTCTGATCACATGTTGTATCGACTACTGGCTGTCTCATAAGGAGCTATGTATAGCCGCCATCTTGCATCCGCCATCTTGCGCAAGCATCCTTAGGGCGTCTCTAGTCATGGATCCTTAAGCCGCCTCATAAGAGCAACCACCATCTCGCGCAAGCATCCCTCATAAGGAGCCTTGTATAACCGCCATCTTGCGCAAGCATCCCAAGGGCGTCTATGTTTTTTTTTGCTAGGGGCTTTACGTCGCACCGACACAGATAGGTCTTATGGCGACGATGGGATAGGAAAGGCCTAGGAGTTGGAAGGAAGCGGCCGTGGCCTTAATTAAGGTACAGCCCCAGCATTTGCCTGGTGTGAAAATGCGAAACCACGGAAAACCATCTTCAGGGCTGCCGATAGTGGGATACGAACAGCGATCATCTTGCATAAGCACCTTTAAGGAGTCATGTATAGTCACCATCTTGTGCAATTAGCGTCGAGAGAGGACTGATGTAGAATTTTTCTTTTTAAATTATCCGCCACCACATAGAGTGTAGCACTGAGGTTTGCGATGTAAGATGGTGGATGACAGCTGCGCGTAGCACGTAGAATTTGCCGCCACCACATAGATGGCAGCACGGTGCTCTCTTGATTAAAGATGGCGGATGACAGCTAACAGAACTTTTCAAATTGCCCGCTACTACAGAGAGCAGCACGGTGCTCTGTTCATTAAAAGATGGCGGATGACAGGTGATGAAATTGCCTGCATGATAGCAGCACCGTGCTCTATTGATTAAAGATGGTGGATGATAGCTGTCATAAAAAGCACGTGGCTTTGTTTACTAAACAAGAGCACATAGATTTTTTCAAATTGCCGCCACCACATTTCAAAGGTATCTAGCTAAAGAGCGCAGCACTGAGGTTTGTGATGCAAGATGGCGGATGACAGCTGTCAGAAAAAAGCACGTGAGTTTGTTTCCAAACAAGAGCATGTAGAATTTGCCGCCACCACATAGAGGGCAGCACGGTGCTCTCATGATTAAAGATGGCTGCTGTCACGTGGAATTGCCTGCCACCACAAAAGAGGGTAGCACGGTGCTCAAAGATGGCTGCTATCAAAAAGCATTTTTCAAAGTATCCGCCACCACATTTCAAAGGTAAGTAGCTAAAGAGGGCACCACTGTGCTCTATAGATTAAAGATGGTGGATGACAGCTGTCAAAAAGCACGTGGATTTGTTTATCTCGCGCTAGTAAGGTTAAGTTGGTAGCACTAAGGTTTAAGCCCGTTAAGATGGCAGCACTGCGGATGACAGTTGTGACGAATTTACATCTACTAGGATAAAGAGGGCAGCACTGTGCTCTATAGATTAAAGATGGCGGATGACAGCTGACAAAAAAGCACGTGAGTTTGTTTACTAAACAAGAGCACGTGGAATTTGTCGCCACCACATTTCAAAGGTAAGTAGCTAAAGAGGGCAGCACTGTGCTCTATAGATTAAAGATGGCGGATGGTAGCTGTCGAAAAAGCACGTGAGTTTGTTTCCAAACAAGAGCACGTGGAATTTTTCAATTTGCCGCCACCACATAGAGGGCAGCACTGTTCTCTCTGGATTAAAGATGGCTGCTTGTCGAAAAGCATTTTTCAAATTATCCGCCACCACATTTCAAAGGTAAGTAGCTAAAGAGGGCAGCACTGTGCTCTATAGATTAAAGATGGCGGATGACAGCTATCAAAAAAGCACGTGGCTGTCAAAAAGCACGTGGATTTGTTTATCTCGAGCTAGTGAGGTTAAGTTGGTAGCACTAAGGTTTAGGTCTGTCAAGATGGCAGCACTGCCGATGACAGGTGATGAAAGAGGGCAGCACGGTGCTCTGTAGTTTAAAGATGGCGGATGACAGCTGTCAAAAAGCACGTGGCTGTCAAAAAGCACGTGGCTTTGTTTACCTCATGCTAGTTAGGTTAAGTTGGTACTACTAAGGTTTAGGCCCGTCAAGATGGCAGTACTGAGGTTAGCGATGCGTTGTTGTCTGTCAAAAAGCACGTGGCTGTCAAAAAACACGTGGCTGTCAAAAAGCACGTGGCTTTGTTTACCTCATGCTAGTTAGGTTAAGTTAGTACCACTAAGGTTTAGGCCCGTCAAGATGGCAGTACTGAGGTTAGCGATGCGTTGTTGTCTGTCAAAAAGCACGTGGCTTTGTTTACAAATCTGTCAAAAAGCACGTGGCTGTCAAAAAGCACGTGGCTTTGTTTACCTCGCGCTAGTTAGGTTAAGTTGGCACTACTGAGGTTTAGGCCCGTCAAGATGGCAGTACTGAGGTTAGCGATGCGTTGTTGTCTGTCAAAAAGCACGTGGCTGTCAAAAAACACGTGGCTTTGTTTACCTCACGCTAGTTAGGTTAAGTTGGCACTAGTGAGGTTTAGGCCCGTCAAGATGGCAGCAGTGAGGTTAGCGATGCGTTGTTGTCGATGACAGCTGTCAAAAAGCACGTGGCTTTGTTTACAAATTCAAATTTCCCGCCAAAATTCAAATTTCCCGCCAAAATTCAAATTTCCCGCGGGCGGCGGAGGCGGAGGCGGCGGCGGAGGAGGAGGCCGGCGGAGGCGTGCGGCGGCGGAGGTGCGGCAGAACTGTCCAATTATACTACTAACCTCTTCTAAAGCCAAATTGTTAATATGCAATGTATCGTTAGTGTAAGAATGAGCGTTAGGAATGCGATATTGTGCCTTATGCGGGGAATATACTGATTGGAAGTAGTCCGCAAAACCTTCTACAATTTCATCTTTAGTACCTAGTACGTTATTTTCATATTTGTAAGTGTCGCAATCCCTACTATTCTTTCTCCTATTTTTAACGTATGTCCAGAAAGATCTAGTGTCAGTGTTGGTACCTTGTTTCGCTGTCTCAATGTATCTTCTGTGTGCGGACTTAATTTTAGATTTAATTTGAGCTCTTAGAATTTTATATTGACTATCATAATGTTACGTAATGTGCTTCCGCTGTCTGTAATATTCTTTTTCTTTCAATTTTCGAATTATGCTATCTGTAATCCAAATGGGGTATGTTTTTCCGTTACCTGTTTTTTCGTGGGAACCGATTCGTTTATAGCTGAATAAAGGTTGCCGTAAAAACAATCTACTGCAGCATCAACTTCAGTGCATTCATAGAGAGAGTTCCAATTCGTGTCTCTAAGCCTCATGGACAGTCGTTCGTAGTTGGCTTTTTTAAAATTATATGAAGTCTGGGGGGTAGTGTTAGGTTTAGTCCGATGTTATGTAATTCGTAGCTCTATTTCTAAGGCCGGGTGGTGTACATCCTCTGGCAGTAGCGGGCCTGTGCTCCTTGTGCATTCAATATTTGAAATATTTTGATTAGTCATTACTAAGTCTAAAGTTTTTTCGTTACAATTTGGAACAGAATTTCATGAGAAGAGTTTATGACGATCAATAAAATTTCTTAATTGCTGACTTTGCGTATTTGTGTTCAAATCACTGTTCATGTTACTTATCGATGGTATGTTGAAATAACCGACAATGACGACATTACTGTTGTGTAGCTCGTAATGAGATTCTAACCATCCAAATATTTCACTGTAGACAGCTGATTTTGAGGTAGGTGGTACATACACATTACCGAAATACCATACCTTTCCTTGAATGACAACTTTCAGTAAGAGCCCCTCAAAACTATTTGTGACCTGTTCTGCCTTTAGCACAGTTAATCCTCTCCTGACAGCAGTGGGCACATCCCCGCCCCTCCTAGTGCTACGGTCAGCCCTGTACACTCTGTACTGCTAACTACAGACCTCACTATCGAATACAGTAGAGTCCAGCCAAGTCTCTGTTAGGGTAACGAATTGATATTCACTGGCCTGAATGTTCTGACTCAGTTCATCAAGTATTGTTTTTAACCCGCGCACATTTTGATAATAAATATTAAGCCTGGTGTCGTCCATTAATTAACAGCTTATTTAGATCATCCTGGTTGTTAATAACAACTACTTTGGAACCCTGAGTTTTACGCATTTCAATGACTCCGCTTCTTACTCATATGTACGCGTAGTCCTTCTATCTGCGTATGACTCGGGCCGAGGCTAGCAGTTTTCTTCTCTGCGGTGACAGACTCTCGTTGATGTAGATGACACTGTCGCCTGGAATATCTGCGTGTCTGGTGGAGAGGTTTCTCTTCACTCGCCGTCTTTCCATGAACAGATCTTTGTCCATTCGCCTTACCAGCTTCACCATAATTCCGCAGTGTTGTTGGTGCGAGGCTTTCGGGAGGCGATGACATGCGTCCACCATTTCTTCTTTCACCTATATGTCCAGAACCCGTCCAGTCTTCTTAATTGTGTCCAGTATAGTTTCGTTTTGGATATCAGGAACCCCCTGGATTTCAATTGTGTTCCGTCTTGAGTACATTTCCGCGTCATTCACTCGGCACTCTAGGGATTTTATTTTTTCCCTTAAATTGCAGTTTTCCTGAATCAGGTTTTCTATGTGATCAAAACACTTACTGAGATCAGTTTGTTGCTTTGAAATAAGCTGGGCCGTATCATCCAACTTCTTACGACACAGTTCGAGTGAGTTTTCTAAATCAGTCTCTCTTGTCTTTTGGTCTTCCTTCATTTGCCGAGTTTCTTCGGTTAGTTCTTTTAGAAGAGAAAATATACTGTCTAAGTATGGGATAGTGTTCCCCACTGATTTCCTCTTACTGTTGTCTCCTTCATTTACACTACAACTTTCACAGGACCACACACTATATCTATTCAGGTTGTTCACACAATTCTTGTGGTACCACTTTTTGCACTGAACACACTGTACTTTAGGGCTCTTCCCAGCTCCACTCCACATCGCTCGCAAGCGCCCATTCTGCTATGTTCACAACAAGCTCCAGAATTAATACTACTTCGGGACTCCTGATGAGTAAATTCGTGTTTTCATTTAATGACTTCACAATAGATATCCCACACTTGAACACGTCGTATGCGTACACTGAAAATCCTGCTGTTAAACACTTTGAAATTACACACTTTCGAGGAGGTGGTTTCGCGCATTCCACTCACTCAGACGCCATCTGCTCTGTGTTTCTTCTCCGGGATGATTGGGGATCTTATCTTTCTATAGCTATTGTTGTCGAGATGATGATGGAGTTTGATGGATGCGTATGTAAAACAATGTAATTAATCTCGTGGAAAGAACGACCAAACAAATCCGTGTGGATTGTTTTCAGATTAGCTAATTATGTAATGAAATTATGATTGAAGCGGTGAGCACGTCGTAAATTAAATATTAATTTTGGTGTTTGAGAAATGCTGTGCTCACGCATTTATGTTACTGCTTCGACTGAACCAAATGAACACAAGCATGTCTCCTTTTTATTTTTTTATTGGTGGCTTAATTTTCTTTTTCTTTGAAATTTTATTATATTAATAAACCCTCATTTAAATTGTATTTGAATTGTATTGCTAGTAGTTAGTCTCATCCCTGCTGTGCTTTGTTAATGAGGGACGTTTCCAGTTCAGGGCTGTGTTTTTGGCCTTTCCTGGTTACCGTCCACGCCTAGAATCTCGCGATGTGCGTATTGTATTATGTCGTATACTATCGGTAAGGGAGAGGTGTGGTTCAATTGCCCTGTATAAAATATCCACTCTAGTCCAGAAGGAGCCGTGAATTCTTAGAACTGCATTATGAAATGTGTTGGGTACCGGATAGGAAACCGGGAAACTCAACCGACTCCAAAAAAACTTAAACTGATAACGCCCCTTTTTAGGCGAACAAATACTTTTCAGCTTCAGTAGAATTATTCGTCCAATAAGAGCGAAGTTTCCCAGCGATAGCGGCGAACAGTGGCACTGAACGTGCGCTCATAAGCATGCTCCACTTTTTCTGTAGGGAACCTGTGGCTGTAAGAGCGTCGAGAATTTTTCCAAGTCCGATATCAGTGCTATTGCGCATGTGCGTGACTTTTCCACACACGTACTGATACAAGCTGAGGCTTGCGTTCTAGTGTATGCAGCCGGCTGTGCCGTCGAGACTATATAGAAGGCGCTGTAAAGGCTCAGGATGCTCGGTATGGACATTTCCATTACCGAGAGCGTTTTACTGAGTAGATCGGCTGCACCTACTTGTATTTTGTCCTGCAGCCTAGCAAACGTGTAAGATAGTCGTGCAGTCTACCTTTCGCTGTCAAGCATCCCGTATGGTACTAATGCGGTGTGAGCACAGACTGCGAACGATTCTGGACGCTATTATCGTTCCCTCCCTGTGAATATAGACTGATAAATATGGCATCGTAACAGTCATTTAATCTTACCTCAGTTTTCCATGTAACTACGTTAAGTTGTCGTGCCAAGATACCGGATATAGCAAAACGTTAAATTGACACTTACAATTACGGCGAATGGCGCGGAGGTCGTACAAAACAGTGAACTGGAGGAGTAACTTACTCTGAGGCATTCTTGGTACCAGTTTTAAATCGCAGCTGTGATTTTAGCACACGTGGTCGAACGCTAGCCTACCTATTAACATAAACTTTGAATTAATTGTTCAATTAATAATACATCGTACAATATTTTTACAGCAATTTGAAGGTTCACTGCTTAAAGAGAGGACAGTGCGTGGCGCACGCAAGCAGTAAAACTCTATACGCACAATGCTCTCCCATGCGGCGGGAAGGTTAAGCTCGTTGTTCGGTCTCGTTTGTCCACAGATGTTCAACTCCATGGCTAAATGGTTAGCATGCTGGCCTTTGGTCACCGAGGACCCGGCTTTGATTAACCATAATTGATTAATTCCGCTCGCACGGGGGCTTGGTGTATGTGTCGTCTTCATAATCATTTCATCCGCATCGCGACAAGTGGATTGCCTACGGGCGTCGAATCAAAAGATCTGCTTGTGGGAAGCCGAATTTGTCCTCGGACACTCCCGGTACTAAAAGCCATACGCATTTCGTCGACAGAAAGTAAGCTTATGTCCATCCTTGGAGAAGACTGAGCCACCACCTGGTCTACTAGTATGGCCACGCAGAATTGGAAATCTCGTGTCTAACTTTCTGTATTTCCTACTGGGGAAATCATACGTCATTGGAGGTGAACAACGTATGCCTTTACCACATTAGGTAGGCTACATTTAGGAAAGTAGGTAAGTTTGATACTTTGTCAGATAATAAAAAATACCTCCTATATCTCGCTTGATTACTGAAAGCTAATCCTCAATGGAGTAACTTCTCCTAATTTCGAACTGACTTCTAGCAAACTTACCATTAATTTCCAAGAATTTACATGCAACAAATGTCAAGCCGACTTGCCTGTAATCATGCTCTTTCCTTCGCACTAATAGACAACTATAACATGTCTCCATTCATTTTGTATAGCTCCTCCTTGCAAACAAGTAATAAAGTAAGTACTGTATCTGTCCCGGGCCTCGACAGAGTACTAAGTATAAAATCGTGCTTCACAAATAGCTCTCGGATGAAAATGTCATGGATGAAAAGAAGTTCGAAAAATCAAACCCCGGCATCGAAGTCCCATCCTCCCTACCTCCATATCCATAATAAGACTGTTTGAGAAATCTGGTAACGCCAGAATCAAGCAAGGTTATAGCCGCTCTCAACATCACGACTCTATTTTCTGTACTTTATCACGCATGTTCTTAACATTTTAAAACAACAAAAATGTAACTCAGCTTCAAAACTGCTGTTTCAGGCCTCATAATAATTATTAGAGATCCTCTCAATGCCTAGTCCGATGTATCCATTATATATTTAAGTTAGCCATTCATAAATTAAAAATGCCTGTAAATTCGCGACCTACAATGGGCTCGATATTACCTATACGGGAAACATGGTATATTTGAAAGAGCAGGAATCGCTCGGGCGGGGAATGAAACACTGACCTGACAGGATGACGTCATAGCAAGTACACTACGGCTGAAACGAAGCGAGTGTTAGTGTTTGATGCCGCCTTTCAAGCCGTTAATTAGCAACATCGCAAAACCCCTTCAAATTTGCCCGCGAAGCTATCTCATTGGATAAATTCAGAAGCAAATAAATAACAACGGTGAGAAATATTGAATTCGTTTTTTTTCAAATACTTTCTTAGTTTGACCAATCCTGTCTTACCTGGTTCACGTTCACTCTGTAGCCTACCATCAACGGGCTTGCGATAAGACACAGTATTGTACAGTTTTTATGTCTTGGAATAGAAATGGTTCCTTAAAAGAAGCACGGACGCACGCACATCGTGGCTAGGAGCTTTTCTTGATGCAAAACTCTTGCACAACTCGGCCATCATGCCCGGTATGCACACAATAACAATCCGTAAAGGGGGACGGAGTAAACATAATATTCCTCCATGATTTAATAGACCATGCTTTATCTGTCCCTGTAATAATTAAGAGAGGAATTCCTCAAGGCAGTGCAATTGGACCTTTATGTTTTCTTATAATATATAAATGACATAAGTAAAGAAGTGGAATCAGAGTTAACACTTTTCGTCGATCATGCTATACTGTATACGGTAATAAATAACTTAAAAGAATATCAGCAAACGCAGCATGACCTCGATAATGTTGTGAGTTGGACAGTACGCAATGGTATGATAATAAATGGAGTTAAAAGTCACGTTGTGAGTTTCACAAATAGGAAAAGTAATTTCAGTTTTAATTACTGCGTTAGCGGGGTGAAAGTTCCTTATGGGGATCATTGTAAGTACCTACGAGTAGGTGTTAATATAAGGAAAGATCTTCACTGGCGTGAACACATAAATGGGATTGTAAATAAACGGTGCAGATTTTTGCACATGGTTGTGAGGGTGTTCAGGGGTTGTAGTAAGGATGTGAAGGTGAAGGCATATAACTTTCTGGTAAGAACCCAGCTAGAGTATGGTTCCAGTGTATTGAAGCCCCACCAGGATTGCTTGATTGAAGAATAGGAAAAATCCAAAGAAATGCAGCTCGATTTATTCCGGGTGGTTTCCAACAAAAGAGCAGAATTATGAAAATGTTGCATAGTTTGGGCTGGGAAGATCTGCGAGAAAGGAGAAGAGCTGCGCGACTAACTGGTATGTTCCCAACTATCAGTGGAGGTATGGCGTTCAATGACATTAGAAGACGTCTGTAACAGTAGGAAAGATCACAATTTGAAGATAAATTTGGAATTTCAAGACGACAGTTGGCGCAAATATTAGTTTATAGGAAGGGGAGTTAAGTATTGGAAAGGTTACCAAGGGAGATGTTCAATAAATTTCCAATTTCTTTGCAATCATTTAAGAAAAAGCTAGGAAAACAACAGATAGGAAACCTGCCACCTGGGCGGCTCCCATAAACGGAGGCCGGTAGTGATTGATTGATTGATTGATTGATTGATTGATTGATTGATTGATTGATTGATTGATTGATTGATTTATTGATTGATTGGATAGTGGAAGATAGATTGCCTGCTTTTCACAGTGTACATCGTACGGCTGTTATTCACCTGATTCTAGACGTACTGTTGTCTTTGGTATTTCCCCAGAAATCCCGCCAATTCCAGCTGGTCTTCTAGCTTTCAAGTTGTGTATCTTTTTGTAAATGTCATAACAAAGAATGAAACTGAAGGCCAGACAGAAATTGAACCTAATTCGAAGTAGAACGTTTAATACGACATACAGACCAATGTCTGAAGGTAAAAGTTGAAGTGTACACACATAATTATGATTTTACTTTTTTAGTTACCTCCAAAGTGAAGCAACGGGGAACTTCTGAGTGATTCAAGTTAGAGAAAAAATCTAGGAGGAAATTACCATTGACGTTGTTCTACTCGTAATTAGACGAGACAGTAAATGAGCTCTCCATAAAGAAAATTGGGTATCATCCATCAAACGAGAGGACGGAAGATGTAGGCAAAGAGACGAACTAAAATCAATTTCCGATAAAAACGAAATTAATGGGAACGGAAAAGGAGGAGAATACAATTGAAAGGAAGTCGTGAGATGTGGAGGATAACAAAAACATATCTGAGAAGCATTTCGAATATTGAAGTGCAGGAAAGATGGAGATTTGGCGTCGTATGAATGGACTCAGCCAAGTGGAACAGGTGAATAAAAAACGAGAAATAGTGAGTTGTATCTGAGTATGTGTGGTACGGAAATAGGGGAGCTTCGTGAAGAGGGTTAAGGAGACCAACTTCAGGGTAGGGGAAAAGTTATAACGCTCAAGAGTAACATTTAGTGGTTAATTCAGGTAAAGCTAATGATATCTGGATCACTAGTCCATACACTGGATGGATGCAGGTCTATGTCACCCTGTCTGTGTTGATGGAATCTTTTCATTTCTTGATAATGTGTATTCAGCCCGAAGGCTGGTTTGATCCTGCACAGTTCCGCCAACAGCTATCATAAATAGCCTAGGCGTCACTGAAGAGGCATACTAGGGAAATGAGGAGTGCTTTGCTCACCGAGCCAGAAGTTGCTATCACATATCAGTCAGCCAAGCCCACTGAAATGCATGCACCAACCGACCCCATGAGTGATATTTTCACGCCATTCATAACAGGGACTAGCTGCCACAAGGAATGGTATTACTAGCATCGGTCATGCCTCGGTCACCTTCATATTGTCAAAGCCAAGGAGGAGACTGAGAGAGGTCAATGCAAGTAACAAATTTATTCTAGCCCATACCAGAACACATAGTGCACTGTAAACACTACATCTCACCAGTAAATGCATTCTTAATAATAATAATAATAATAATAATAATAATAATAATAATAATAATAATAGTAATGTGCGCCCCTGTGGTGTAGTGGTTAGTGTGATTAGCTGCCACGCCCGGAGGGCTGGGTTCGATTCCCGGCTCTGCCACGAAATATGAGAAGTGGTACGAGGGCTGGAACTGGCTCCACTCGGCCTCGGAAGGTCAACAGAATAGAGGGGGTTTCGATTCCATCCTCAACCGTTCTCAAAGGGTTTCTCCATGGTTTCTCACTTCTCCTCCAGGCAAATGCCTGGATGGTACCTAGCTTAAGGCCACGGCTGCTTCCTTCCCTCTTCGCTGTTTATCCCTTCCAATTTTCCCATCCCCCACAAGGCCCCCTACAGGATAGAAGGTGAGGCCACCTGTAAGGTATACTGGTCCTTCTCTCAGTTATATCCCCTGACCCAAAGTCTCACGCTCCAGAACACTGCCCTTGAGACGGTAGAGGTGGGATCCCTCGGTGTGTCCGAGGGAAAAGACAACCCGGACGGTGAACTGATTATGAAAGAAAGAAAGAAAGAAAGAAAGAAAGAAAGAAAGGCAGCCAGACAGAAAAAAAGAAAGAAAAACCAATGATCATAAATATATATTGTATTATAGTATAATGTACATTATATTAAGTTTCTTACTCATGTACATAAATGATTTTTATGGCCGTACTTATATTTCCATTTACTTTATTACTTATTGTGTTCTCCTGATGCATTGTTTATTTTTCAGTTTGTATCTTCCTTTTTTATTATGACTTTGTCTCTTTCTTATTATGTTCACGCTCCGAATTTTATTCTATTTTATTTGTTGAACTCTGTTTTCTTCATTATATGTTGTCCAAATCTCTATTTTATAGCTTATCTTTGATTTTATAATAAAATAGTACATTTCTTTTATATATGTATTGTCTGTAAATTAATTTTGTGGTTAAGTGTAAGAGAGGGCCACGAGCCCTAACTTCGCCTCTGCTAAATAAATAAATAAATAAATAAATAAATAAATAAATGAATAAATAAATAAATAAATAAATAAATAAATAAATAAATAAATAAATAAATAAATAAATAAATAAATAAATAAATAAATAAATAAATAAATAAATAAATAAATAAATAATAAATAAATAAATAAATAAATAAATAAATAAATGATTGAATAAGTAAATAAATAAATAAATAAATAAATAAATAAATAAATAAATAAATAAATAAATAAATAAATAAATAATCAATCAATCAATCAATCAATCAATCAATCAATCAATCAATCAATCAATCAATCAATCAATCAATCAATCAATCAATCAATCAATCAATCAATCAATCAATCAATCAATCAATCAATCAATCAATCAATCAATCAATCAATCAATCCCCATCATTTGTTCATCTACCTCTTTCTTAAACTTGGAAATGTATCGACAATTTACTCCAGCACTCCTCGTCCTTTCAATGATTATTTCCCCCAGTTTGTCTTCCAGCTTCACCTTCATTATCTTATAAATAAAGTTGTTCGTGTCTGTTTGTCTGTTTGTTCCACCATCACGTCGAAACGGCTGGATAGATCTCAACCAAACTTCATATTTACAGTATACTGACCCCGGGGAAGGTTTCGATATGCATATCATTTTAAAATGTTTGAAAAGACGGGGGTTTTATAGGAAAAACGGTTTTCCTCCATTTTCTCTTATACTATTATAGGCAAAATATCGAATTTGTCGTGTAAAGACGAGACAAAGCTCAATTTAATCCTCTTGACGCAAAAAACAAAACTCGGTAAGCCCTACGGGCCCGGAAACCATGTTTTAAGGCCCTAAAACCAACCGTTACGGAGATATTGGCACCACACTACCCCTGCTCTAGGAATCGGATAAAGAAATGAACTGCCGTAACCATGGCAACGTCAGCTCCAGGATTCTAGAGCAGAGAGATTATGCAGGTACGTTTGGGCATAGCTGCCAACCAAAATTGGTACAAATAAGACTTAATATCTGGAAAAAATATACTGTTGTGTAAGGCACTAATAGGACTCCTTTGGGCGGGGATGGAAATGGGGTGAAGTACGAGTGTAAAGATCTTACTATATATAGAAATGGAAGTGTGTGCGTAAATGACACATCTCCTCCTAAACCACTGGAGCAATTTCAACCAAACTTGGTACACGTATTACTTACTATCGGGAGACGATCACCGTAGGGGGGTAAGCCATCCCTAGCGCCCTTAAGGGAGAGGGTCAGGGGGGGGGGAAGTTACAATAATAATCGAGAATAGTGTCGAATTCATAGTTTTCGGGGTCGCTGAGTTTAAAAGTAATACTCTTGAAATTTTAAAGCCCTTCTGCTCTGTTACCGCTTTCTTATATCCGTAACTCGTATCGTCACAATTTATTGAGGGACATTTCATTTTCCAGTGCATCCACTTGGTATTTATATATTTATATATTTGTCCTACCCGGCTGTCCTCAGTTATAATCCTATTTTCTATTAATTTCCACATTCTTAACTGTATTACTTTCTTCCTTAATTACTCCGTATGTATGTGAGCGCTGATTCCGAAACCTGGACAGATCTTTTTACATGGTTATGGGAGTATTTAGGGATTGTAGTAAGGGTATAAATGAGAGGGCACCAGAACTACTTGATACGAAAACTGCGAAACAGGCAAAGGAAAGCAGCAAGATTCGTTCTGGGTTATTTCCGACAAAGGAGTATTTTTACGAAAATGTTTCAAACTATGGGCTGGGAAGACTTGGGAGTAAGGAGACTAAATGCTCGGCTATGTCGTATGTTTCGATCTCTCAGTGGAGGGAAACGTGGGATGCCAGAGTTTGAGCATACCTTTTAAAACTGGAAAACATTATAATATACGAACATGAAGTTGGAATTCACGAGGACACATTGGAACAAATGTTCACTGACATGAGTAGAGTATTGGAATAAATTATCAACGAAAACGTTCCATAAATTCCAAACTTCTTTGAAAAGGTCTAAGTTGAACCTAGGTAAACAACTGATGGGGAATGTGCCACGTGAACGACAGACCTAAATGCAAATAATTGATAAGTTGATCGATTGATTGATTGATTGATTGATTGATTGATTGATTGATTGATTGATTGATTGATTGATTGATTGATTGATTGATTGATTGATTGATTGATTGATTGATTGATTGATTGATTGATTGATTGATTGATTGATTGATTGATTGATTGATTGATTGCCCGCAGAAAGACGTAATTGTTGAATACATTCCTCCACATTCGGTTGGCCTCAGGAACGGCATACGATCGTAAAACTGGGCCAACTCCCCAGATCTCGCAAACATAAGAACACTGAAGTCGGATGAGAGAAGTGAGTGGTGCTGGTGCTGCTTTTGGTTTCAAGAGGATGTACAACTGGGCAACCATCCTATATTAACACTAATCATTGGCAAAAATTGAAGGAATCCGACACTTCCGAAATTAAGTTATCGGACAAAGAAGACAAGGACCACGAAGGGCGTGGAAATGAGGCCTCGAATGCTCTAATGCCGTCGGGGTCTGCAAAGAATAAGAATTGACCAGGGAAGGTCGGATAGGATAGAAAAAGTGAGGAGCGTGGCACAGGTAAGTGCAAGCAATTACGAGACTCACCTATGGGTTCGTCGTCGCGACCCCACCCTGCTAAGTTAAGGGCCCCTGGGGGGATTTCAGTCACCTCTTACGACACGCAGGGGATAATGTGAATGTATTCTACCACCTCCCCCCCACCCACAGGTGGTTTCAATCTTAAAACTCAGCCAATTCCCTAGATATCACAAACATAACACTGGAGTCGGATGACAGCAAGAGTTTACCAAGCGAGAGCAAGGGCGAGGAGACTTGAGTCCCAACAAATGGGGTTATGTTTTTCCTGTTTCATACCTACTATTAAAAATTACAGTCATAAGCAACAAAATCACGAACTTCAGCAAGAAACAAATTTCATAAATTGTGACGGTACGAGTTACGGATATAAGAAAGCGGTAACAGAGGAGGAATTTAGGCGCAGGGACTCTTAGGTAAACAAATAAGAAGACGACTTAGGGTTTGTGGTTGTTATTACGAAGCATTTTGCGGCCTTTCGCTTTCTTTTGCCGATATCTTCATTTTTCGAAGTATCGGATCTCTTTCAATTTCGTTCTGATTAGTGATAAGGCAGAATTGTTGAGGAGTTGTCCTTCCTTTTGAAACAATCACAAATTTAATAAATGATAGGAGAATTAAACTTAAGGTATGCTGTTAAAAGCCAGAGGTATCTTTCTCTAAATAAATGAACCATTTTGCCAAAGAAAAATAGTTATATCGTCTCATGGAACCAACAATACAGCGTAATGTTACGATACAAATGTCAAACCTATGAAGTGTCTGCCGCCATGACAGTTACAGGCAACAGTTACTTCGGTAAGCTTCAGCGAGGGGCGCTGTAACGAGTATGTTTTAGCTGTCTATATCATCCATGTCGTTAAGCGTTGCTCCGAGCAAAAGGAACTTGACTGCTTAATGGAATTCACCCTGGTGGTGCTTAGCTCTTCTCTGTATTACATTGTTACTTTCTAATCGAGATTGGTAACATATCTATGTGAGTGTACATGTGCGTAGTTGCGTTTATAAATATCTGAAATATTGTTTCCTGCTTCAGAAGCGTTGCCACGGGACGTTAATTTATTTTCACTTTCGAAATTTTCGGCTACTGAAATTTCATTAGGAACCCTTGTGTCTGAAATTCTTTTCTGGGCGGGGTTTGTGGTTGTTATTTCGAAGCATTTTGCGGCCTTTCCTTTCCTTTTGCCGATATCTTCATTCTTCGAAGTATCGGATCTCTTTCAATTCCGTTCTGATTAGTGATAAGGCAGGATTGCTGAGGAATTGTCTTTCCTATTCAAACAATCGCCAATACGGCCATTTCCATTTTGTTGCTGATTGCTATTTTCAACCTGGACTTTCCCTTCCTTTTCCGATATCTTCATTCTTCGAAGGTATCGCATCTCTAATTATTTCGTGCTGATTAGTGTTAACAGAAGATTGTTGCGTATTTTTACTTCCTCTCGAAACAATAATCACAACCACCTCTCATTCGTTGACTATTACCCTGCCTTTCCAGTTTCTGCTCGGGGAGGGGTTTCTGCTTTTGTTATTTTCGAGCCCTTCCCTTTATTTTGCCGATAACTTCATTCTTCGAAGTATCGGATCTCTTTCAGTTTTTTCTGATTAGTGTTAATAGAGGATAGTTCCCCTGTTGTACTTCCTCTTAAAACAATAATCACCAGCACCACCGCCACCACCAAAAAACAATCACCACCACATCCACTTTGCTGCCCACTCCAGAGTTACTGATTGGGTTTTGACACTTTTGTGACTGTTCTTTTCACCATGCCTGCTAGGAAGCGAATTACCATTGGACGGTCCTTATCAAAAGCTAAAAAAGTGAAAATACTGAGGGCTTCCCAGACTGCTTCAGACCGCGAGGCCAGACTCAATTTAGACAGACTGAGGAAGACCACTGATCGTGATTCGGAGACTGCTTCTGAGCGCGAGGCCAGGCTTAGCTCACAGAGAGCACGCCAGTCCACATCTAGGGCGTCTAGGACTGCTTCTGAGCGCGAGGCCAGACTCAATGCAGACAGACTGAGGTAGACCACTGACCGTGATTCGGAGACTGCTTCTGAGCGCGAGGCCAGACTCAGCTCGCAAAGATTTATACAGGTGCGTTTAAGACAAACAGAATCAGAGGATCAGCGGAGAGCTCGAATGGAACACGACAGAGAGCACCATTCCCTCATACGCGAAAACCTAACTGCGGAGGAATATTCTCAGGCATTAACACAACGAAGAAGTAGCTACGAGTCGTTAAATGAAATGCAAAATACTCAGCGGAAAGAGAAAAGACAACGTGCAGCAGGAAGACGCACATCAGAGACCACCGATAAATATCGCAGACGGTTAGATGAAGATAGAGTGAGACATGCCGATGTTAGAGAATTATATTCAACGTCAGTTGAATCTAGGTGTCCTAATATGATTCCTTGGCGAGAAAAGCAGCGAAGTGCATATGCTTATAACCCTCTTATCGACTACCATTCAAGAGCCCATATAGGAACTTTGAGTAAAGTGTGTCCTTTCTGTACCGCTCTCAAATGAAAGCAAGAGTCAGAAGGAATGTGCTGCTCTTCCGGAAAAATTAAATCCTCTAACTCCTCTACCGCAACTTCTTATTTCCCTGCTAAATGGGACACATACTGACTCTCGCCACTTCCTTCAGTTTGTGCGAGCCTACAACAGCGCATTCCAAATGACAAGCTACGGAGCTGCAAAAGTAGTGGAAGGGAATTATATGCCAACATTAAGAATTCAAGGTCAAGAATACCACTTTATAGGTTCACTACTCCCTGCAAACAATGAAAATTCTAAATAGCTTCAAATTTATTACATTGCAGACCACAAGGCACAGGTAAATCAAAGAACAGCAATAATACCAAATTTAAAAAAGCCATTTAGTTAATGATTTGCAGAACATGTTACATGATGTGAACCCGTATGTCAAGGAACTGAAGACAACTCTAGAGACAATGCCGGACGGTGACACCCACAAGATTGTGATCCACGCCGACCGAGTTCCTGCTGGTGAGCACAGAGGCTGTTATAATCAGCCAACAACAAACGAGATAGCTGTCTTATTGGTTGGGCAGGAATGTGATAAGCGAGACATCGTACTTCGGACAAGAGACCAGGGCCTGAGATGAATATCTGAAACCCTCCGATCATACGACGCTCTCCAATATCCCCTGATGTTCCCTCGTGGAGATGATGGCTACCACTTCTTACTGCACCACGTAGACCCACGAACCGGAGAACTAAAGACCCCTCTCAAGAAAATATCTTCTCTCCAGTTTTATTCTTATCGTATTATGATAAGACGAACAGAGATAAACTACTTACATTGTTACCGTCAACTGTCCAATCAGTTCTGGGTAGACATGTATGCAAAGATAGAGACTGAAAGGTTAGTCTATATCAGAACACACCAAAGGGAACTAAGGGCTGAGGGCTACATCCACCTTCAGGACGCCCTGAGGCAGGACGAGGGTAACATAGCAGATTTGGGACGGTTAGTCATTTTACCGTCCACTTTCACTGGAGGACCCCGATATATGCACGAGCGATCTCAGGATGCATTCTGTTACGTGCGAAAATACTCGTGCCCAGATCTATTCATTACAATTACAACCAATCCAAAATGGGAAGAAATTGGCAATGCCATATACAATGGTCAGTCAGAGAATGATCGTTACGACATTATTACACGTGTATTTCACGTGAAATTAAAATGCCTCATGGACTTACTAACCAAAGAACAAATATTTGGGCAAGCTCTTTGTTTTATGTACTCTGTTGAATGGCAAAAGCGTGGCTTGCCTCACGCCCACATATTATTATGGCTTGAGGACAAGATACGATCTGTCGATATTGATAAGGTCATTAGTGCTGAACTTCCAGATCCAGATAACAATCCAGACCTTTTTAACATAGTTAAATGTCACATGGTCCATGGGCGATGCGGATCTTTCAACGTAGGCTCACCATGTATGAAAGGTGGACGATGCTCAAAACCATACCCACGAGAATTCGTCAATGAAACTGTCAGGGAGCGATGGGTATCCATCCTACAAGCGCAGGAATCCTTCTAAGGGTGGCTTCACCGCACGCCTTGTGCTAAATGGACAGAATATGGAAGTGGATAATAGATGGATAGTGCCATACTCTCCTGTTTTGTCTAGGGTATTCAAAACACACATCAATGTTGAATACTGCAACAGTGTTAAGTCCATAAAATACATCTCTAAGTACATCAACAAAGGAAGCGATCAAGCAGTCTTAGGTTTGCAAGACAGAAATGATGAAGTGTGCCAGTATCAGAGCGGAAGGTACATATCCAGTTCAGAAGCAGTTTGGCGAATTCTTTCATTTCCTATCCATGAAAGGTATCCCCCAGTAATGCATTTACATGTTCATCTAGAAAATTTTCAAAGAATTGTGTTTACTGCAGAAACGGCTAAAGACATAGTAGAAAATCCACGTAACACCACCTTAATGGCATTTTTCAATTTATGTCGGACAGATGATTTTGCTAAGACACTGTTGTATGAAGACGTTCCCTCTTGTTGTTGTTTGAGTCATCAGTCCATAGACTGGTTTGATGCAGCCCTCCATGCCACCCTATCCTGTGCTAACCTTTTCATTTCTACGTAACTATTGCATCCTACATCTGCTCTAATCTGTCTGTCATATTCATACCTTGGTCTACCCCTACCGTTCTTGCCACCTACACTTCCTTCAAAAACCAACTGAACAAGTCCTGGGTGTCTTAAGATGTGTCCTATCATTCTATCTCTTCTTCTCGTCAAATTTAGCCAAATCGATCTCCTCTCACCAATTCGATTCAGTATCTCTTCATTCGTGATTCGATCTATCCATCTCACCTTCAACATTCTTCTATAACACCACATTTCAAAAGCTTCTATTCTCTTTCTTTCTGAGCTAGTTATCGTCCATGTTTCACTTCCATACAATGCCACGCTCCACACAAAAGTCTTCAAAAACATCTTTCTAATTCCAATATCAATGTTTGAAGTGAGCAAATTTCTTTTCTTAAGAAAGCTCTTCCTTGCTTGTGCTAGTCTGCATTTTATGTCCTCCTTACTTCTGCCATCGTTGGTTATTTTACTACCCAAGTAACAATATTCATCTACTTCCTTTAAGACTTCGTTTCCTAATCTAATATTTCCTATATCACCTGCCTTCGTTCGACTGCACTCCATTACTTTTGTTTTGGACTTATTTATTTTCATCTTGTACTCCTTACCTAAGACTTCATCCATACCATTCAGCAACTTCTCGAGATCTTCTGCAGTCTCAGATAAAATAACAATATCATCGGCAAATCTCAAGGTTTTGATTTCCTCTCCTTGGACTGTGATTCCATTTCCAAATTTCTCTTTGATTTCCTTTACTGCCTGTTCTATGTAAACATTGAAAAGGAGAGGGGACAAACTGCAGCCTTGCCTCACTCCTTTCTGGATTGTTGCTTCTTTTTCAAAGCCCTCGATTCTTATCACTGCAGACTGATTTTTATACAGGTTGTAGATAATTCTTCGTTCTCGGTATCTGATCCCTATCATCTTCAGAATCATAAATAGCCTGGTCCAATCAACATTATCGAATGCCTTTTCTAGATCTACGAATGCCATGTACGTGGGCTTGTCCTTCTTGATTCGATCCTCTAAGATCAGACGTAAAGTCAGGATTGCTTCACGTGTTCCTACATTTCTTCTGAAGCCAAATTGATCTTCCCCCAACTCAGCTTCAACTTGTTTTTCCATTCTTCTGTAAATAATACGTGTTAAAATTTTGCAGGCATGAGATACTAAACTAATAGTGCGGTAGTTTTCACACCTGTCAGCACCGGCTTTCTTGGGAATAGGTATAACAACATTCTGCCGAAAATCGGATGGGACTTCTCCTGTCTCATACATCTTGCACACTAAATGAAATAACCTTACCATGCTGGTTTCTCCTAAGGCAGTCAGTAATTCAGAGGGAATATCATCAATTCCAGGTGCCTTGTTCCTATTTAGGTCACTCACAGCTCTGTCAAACTCTGACCTCAAAATTGGGTCTCCCATTTCATCAGCATCAACAGCCTCTTCATGTTCCAGAACGAAATTATCTACATCGTTACCTTGATACAACTGTTGGATATGCTCCTGCCATCTTTCTGCTTTGTCTTCTTCCCCTAGAAGTGGCTTTCCATCTGAGCTCTTAATATTCATGCACCTAGATTTCCTTTCTCCAAAGGTTTCCTTGATTTTCCTGTATGCAGCATCTACCTTTCCCAGGACCATACAGCCTTCGACATCCTTGCACTTCTCCTTCAGCCATTCTTCCTTAGCTACCTTGCACTTTCTATCCACTTGATTCTTTAATCGCCTGTATTCTTTTCTGCCCTCTTCATTTCTAGCATTCTTGTATTTTCGTCGTTCATCAATCAGGTCTAGTATCTCCTGAGTTATCCACTGATTCTTAGTTGATCTTTTCTTCCTTCCTAACATTTCTTCAGCAGCCCTACTGACTTCATTTTTCATGACTCTCCACTCTTCCTCTACTGTGTTTCTTTCAGCCTTTCCATTTAGTCCTTGTGCAACATGTTCCTTGAAACGATCCATCACATTCTTTTCTTTCAACTTGTCTAGATCCCATCTTTTTGCATTCTTTCCTTTCTTCAATTTCTTCAACTTCAGATGGCATTTCATGACCAACAAGTTGTGGTCAGAGTCCACGTCTGCTCCTGGGAAAGTTTTGCAATCCAACACCTGGTTTCTGAATCTCTGCCTAATCATAATGAAGTCTATTTGATACCTTCCAGTGTCTCCAGGTCTCGTCCACGTATACAGCCGTCGTTTGTGGTGTTTGAACCAAGTATTGGCGAGGACTAAATTATGGTCAGTGCAGAATTCAACCAGCCGACTTCCTCTTTCGTTCCTTTGTCCCAATCCAAATTCTCCTACTGTGCTACCTTCTCTTCCTTGGCCTACCACTGCGTTCCAGTCTCCCATCACAATTAGATTCTCGTCACCTTTGACATATTGTATTAAATCTTCTATCTCCTCATATATTCTTTCAATTTCTTCATCATCCGCTGAACTAGTAGGCATATAGACCTGCACTATTGTGGTGGGCATTGGTTTGGTGTCTATCTTGGCGACAATAATTCTTTCACTATGCTGGTCGTAGTAGCTTATCCGCTGCCCTATTTTCTTATTCATTATTAAACCAACTCCTGCATTACCCCTGTTTGATTTCGTGTTGATAATTCGGTAGTCGCCTGACCAAAAATCCTGTTCTTCCTGCCAACGTACTTCACTTATACCAACTACATCTAACTTTAGCCTATCCATCTCCCTTTTCAGATTCTCTAACCTACCACAACGATTCAAACTCCTAACATTCCACGCTCCGACTCGCAGAATGTCAGTATCCATCTTCCTGATGATCGCCCCCTCTCGTGTAGTCCCCACCCGGAGATCCGAATGGGGGACTAGTTTACCTCCGGAATATTTTACCCGGGAGGAAGCCATCATCAGTACATCTTTCATACAGAGAGAGCTGCATGTCCTCGGGAGGTGGTTACGGCTGTAGTTTCCCGTTGCTTTCAGCCGTGTAGCAGTATCAACACAGCTAAGCCATGTTGAGTATTATTACAAGGCCGTATCAGTCAATCATCTAGACTGCCGCCCTTGCAACAACCGAAAGGCTGCTACCCCCCTTTCGATGAACCATTCGTTAGTCTGGTCTCTCAACAGATACCCATCCGATATGGTTGCACCTGCGGCTCGGCTATCTGCATCATTGGGACACGCAAGCCTCCCCACCGCGGCAAGGTCACATGGTTCGCAGAGGAGGCGTTCCCTCTTACTACCCGTATAACAAACAGCAGGGTACCTTTGTAAGAAGAAAGAAAGGAGTACCTGTGGTGGCATTTCAGGGCGTTAGAAAGCGGCACGTAATTAGCCGAGTGTATGCAGTCCATCCTAATAATTCCGAGTGCTTCTATTTACGCATGCTCCTGTTCACTGTCAGGGGACCAACCTCCTTCACTGACCTTCGCACCGTCAATGGCATACTTCATCCTACATATCGGAGTGCATGCAAAGCCCGTGGACTACTCCTGGATGACTCTCAATGGGAAGAAACACTGAGGGAAGCGATCGTTTCACAAAGCCCAGAAAAACTTCGCCGGCGTTTTGGTATATTGTTAGTATTTTGCAGTCTCTTTGACCGTTGAATCTGTGGAATAAATATAAGGAGAGCCTAGCAGAAGATTTCTTACGACAACTTTCTCACCTTAACGACAGTACTGCTGATAAAATGATCGCCCATGTGGAAGACAGATGTCTTCAAGACCTTGAGGAATATATTCTATCAATTGGCGGTTAACCTTTGAACATTTACGGCCTTCCTTCCCCTCAGATCTTAAAAACGTTAAATGCTGACTATCTCAGAGAAACAAATTACGATAAAGAAGCGTTAAGGTCTTTTGTTCTACTAAATGAACCAAAACTTACAGATGAGCAGACTGTAGTATATAGAGAAGTATTAAACTGTGTTAGAAATGAGGAAAGTAGAATGTTTTTCTTAGGCGCTCCGGGAGGAACTGGAAAAACATTCCTGATTAACTTACTGTTGCCTAAGATCAGACAGGATAGTAACATTGCAGTAGCAGTAGCCTCTTCGGGGATCGCAGCCACTCTTTTACCCGGTGGCAAAACTGCTCACTCGATGTTTAAAGTGCCTATAGATCTAGACCGCACAGAGTCACCAATATGTAATATCACAAAACAAACTAATATGTCCAAGGTTCTGCAAGACTGCAGTCTTATAATTTGGGATGAATGCACTATGGCTCACAGAAAGGCGATTGAAGCAGTTGACTGAACGCTGCGGGACATCCGAAGCAGTGATAACTTCTTTGGAGGTGTCCCTATTCTCTTTTCTGGGGATTTTCGTCAAGCGTTACCGGTTGTTCCAGGAGGGAGCAGAGCAGATGAAGTGAACGCTTCACTAAGAAGATCATCACTTTGGCCAAATATCAAAAAACTGTCCCTGACACAGAATATGAGGGTACATCTAGGAGGTGATGAAAACATACATACCTTTACTGAATGTTTGTTGTCGATTGGAAACGGCTCACTCGGAGATAGTAACGGGATCATTACTCTTTCTGATGAATTTTGTATGCCGCTTTCTAACGTTGAAGCTCTCATTTCGTCGGTGTACCCGGACATAGAAAATATTAGGAGCAAACTCACCTCATGGCTCTGCTGCAGAGCGATCTTAACTCCAACTAACGAAGAAGCGGCGTACATTAATTCGACTATCCTCACAATGTTCCACGGTGAAGAGACAGTTTATACGTCTGTCGATCAAGTAATCAACTGTGACGACGCAGTTCACTATCCTCCTGAGTTCCTGAATTCTGTAACGGCTCCGGGGCTTCCATCGCACAAAATTACCTTAAAGATCGGCGCACCAATCATATTCATGCGCAATCTCAGCCCTCCTAATTTGTGCAATGGGACAAGACTTCAGGTGAACGCCCTCCACAAACACGTGATAGAGGCAACTATCATGACTGGATGCGGTGAAGGACAGTCAGTTCTCATCCCGCGGATACCATTAATCCCAACCAACTACCCGTTTCAGTTCAGGCGGCTGCAGTTTCCAGTCAGCCTCTGCTTTGCGATGACTATTAATAAATCCCAAGGCCAGACGTTGAGTATTGCTGGACTTGACCTCAGATCGCCCTGCTTCTCCCACGGGCAACTGTACGTCGCATGTTCCCGAGTCAGCAGCAGCAAGTCCCTGTTTATATGAGCACCAAAAAATAAAACACGAAATATTGTTTATCAAGAAGTTCTTCAATGACTCTGTTCTTCCTTCGCTTCAGTACGTGTACTGATGAAATATTATATGAAATTGACCCCATAAACTGAATAGACTCCGAATGATTGGAAGGTCATCAGCGTTACATAATTTTTCCTCGCACACTATTGATTATTTGCAAGTAGAAATGGGGGCATGCCATCATAATGAAAACTGGCAGAATCGACACTGATTGGGTAAATGGAAGAAGACTTAAAGTTAAAATGGGAATTCTCCAAATTGACTGCGAATGGCCGTAGGCAAGTGGGCCTGCCCTTAAAATGAAAACTCCCCAACTCGATTGTGAATTGCAGTAGGTAAGGGGGCCTGCTATTATTAAAAAACCTTCCGAATTTGACTGTGACTGGAAATAGGAAAGGATATCCGCCGTTATAATATCAACTCGACTCTGATACTGATAAACTCTACCAGCAATGACGATGAAAACTACCCATTTTGATTGTGACTGGTAGTGGGCAAGGGGGACTGCCACTATCATTAAAACTCCTCAACTCGATTGTGACTAGCATTAGGCAAGGGGAACTGCCTTTATAATTAAAACTCTTCAACTCGATTGTGAATTGCAGTAGGTAAGGGGGCCTGCTATTATAAAAAATCTCCCCAATTCGACTATGACTGGAAATAGGAAAGGAGATCCGCCGTTATAATGTCAACTGCGAACTCGACTGTGACTGGGACTGATAAACTCTACCAGCAATGAGCATGAAAACTACCCATTTTGATTGTGACTGGCAGTAGGCAAGGGGGACTGCCACTATCATTAAACTCGATTGTGACTCGCATTAGGCAAGGGAAACTGCCTTTATATTTAAAATTCCTCAACTCGATTCCGACTTGCAGTAGGCAAGCGGGACTACCCTTATAATTAAAACTCGCCAACTACACTATGACTGAATACAGGAAAGAGAGCTGTGGCTACAGATAAGCAAGTGGGCCGGCCATTATAGTGAAACCTGCGTAAGTCCGTTGTGACTGGCAATAAGAGAAAGTATGCCTGTCATCTATATAAATAAAATCGTAACGAACGTGTGTCCGTATATTGACTATTTTGGCAAAATTTCCGTACAGTTACCCGTTTCACGTGTAATAATGACCATCCGCATAATTTTTAGCTTTGGTGTCTGTTTGTCTCTTTGTTTGGCAGTTTGTCTGATTATAACTTGAAAATTACTGGATATATTTCTACCAAACTTCATATTTAGAATCCACCTGTCCTTGGGTAAGTTTTAGGGCCAATGTTGTTTCTAAAGCCCTGAATTGACTGGGGGTTAATACGAAACCGAAACCGTGATTTATCACTCCCATAAAATAAACACAGCCAAAACTTAATAGAAATCTACCTGCTTTAATATATACCAATTTCTAAACCTTTTTTCTCATGTGCATCATTTCGATACGAGATGTCATTAACGGACCATTTTTCGGTACAAGTTCCACCGGACTTAACTCAAGAGCGGGTGCGTGCAAAGCCTATATCTTATAACTTGAAAACTACTGGAGATATTTCAACCAAACTTCATATTTAGCATCCCTTTGTCCAAAGGTAAGTTTTTAGATCCATACCATGTCAAATTCCCGGAATGGACTTGGGGTTTATAGGAAACCGATACAGTGATTTTACTCTCCCACAATATATACAAGACCAGCCTGACTGGAAATCGACCAATCTTGATGGAAATCCATTTTTCTCATGTGCATTTTTTCGACAGGAGGAATAATAAGGGAGATATCACGAACGGTCGGTTTTGCACCCTAAGTCCTGCGGACATAGCCCAAAAGTTGTTTTACGTGGAGCAGATTCTTTATCTATCTATAGAAATAAAATCGTAATGAGCGTGTATCTGTGCATTGAATATTATGGCGAAGTTTTCGTACAGCTATCCGTTTAAGGTGGAATAATGACCATCTGCATATATTTTTAGCTATAGTTTCCTGAAAGTCCTGATTTAACACCCCCCCCCCACTCAAAATCAAGATTACGGCACAATCTGCCAGACGAGCCAGGAAATTGAAATTATACAAAAGTATACGATTTAGCCTGTGACCGACGGAAAACTTCCAAGGCCTTTAAATATTTCACTTTTTATTCCCGAAGAATAACGAAATATGGAGACAATTCTAATGACGGTGCACACCTTCGTTTCGGAGTATTTTGCGGCTAAACGGTCAGTCGTATCAGAAAACGGTGGCCCAATCTCAGTTCAGTTTGGAGTGATCAACATCTTTGGTCCTATGACGTTTCGTCGTATCTCTATTCCTCATATGTTAGATTTGTCTCAATTTCTCTATTATAGCTGCATTTTGCTCTTTTTGCACGTATAATTCGTAGTTCGAATCACTTATATGAAAGATAGAATCATCTAATTCTATACGAATATTGGCCCACCCAGTATCCATACGTGAGTCAAATTCTATGTTTGTACCTGTCAGATTCATACACAAAAGTAATGCACTATGAGACAACCTACCAAACTTTCACCCTATTCAACGTTCCTAACTCAATTTTACCCATCAATGGATTATACAGGAGAAAATATCTTAAGACTAGCCATTTAGACCTCTGAATGAGGCATCTTATGGCACAATGCGTTTGTCGATATGATGTTTCGTTTAGCAGCAGTTACTCTGTAATGAAGGTCTGCAATATTGTAAACATGCATATACTTCGTATGTCGATCTACATATATATATATATTCATTGAAGTCGATTTGTAGCTATGTAGAAAGGGTGTGTTTGCCATTACAATCAATATTTTATATCGATAGTGACTCTCAGCAGGAGGGCGTCTGCTAATGTAATTATTACTCTCCACATCGACTTTGACTGGCACTAGGAATGGGATCCTTCTCCAACTCCCTTGTAACTAGCATTAGTAAGGAGGGACTACCATTTTCATTACTAATTCCCTTCTTGATTTGACTGGCAGAAGTCAAGGGAGCATGCTGTGATGTTCCAAAATCCCCTAACCGATTGTGTTTGGGAGTAGGCAACTGTGCCCGCCATTATAAACAAATTTACCTATCTAAAATGTGATTGGCATTAGGCATACAGTAGTGGCCTTGCTATTATAATGGAAACTCACCAACTCGGTGTGACTGTCATTAAGAGAAGGGGTCTGTCATTATAATGATAACAAGCGCAATTCAATTTTGACTGGCAGTAGGGAAGGTGCCTGCTATTATAGTAGAAACTTCTCCAGTGTAATCTGTCTGGAAGTAGGAAAGGGCGCCTGCCATTGTAACGAAAACTCCCCAAATCGATTGTAACCGCGCAGTAGGTAATGGGACCTCTCATTATAATGAAAATTTACTTACTCGATTGTTATTGGCAGTAGGCAAGTGAGCCTACCGTTATCATCACAACTCCGCAACTCGCACTTTACATTGAAAACAATGTATGGGAACCTCCCCCTGCTGTTTCTGGATAACGCTAAGAGACATGCAATTTTTAAAGAAATCTTATCACTACATGTACAGTAATTTACTTCGATATATGTATACACTGTAGAATACTGTAGCGAAGCACGGGTACATTTGCTAGTTTTTCCTACTTTTAAAACATCGCTCGAGCTTAATATTTTTCTTATATCATTCCACGCCATTTCTCCACTGACGGCTCACAATGTTGAGCATCCCGCCTCCTAACTCCGAAGTCTTCCTAGCCCAAAAATTTGTAATATTTTCGTAAATTTTATATGTTCATAGGAACTTAGCCATCGTTTTTAATGACACTGTGAATATTTGTGTACTGTTTAATTTACTGCTTGCTTCTGAGGTGGTATTGTCGATCTGCAAGTTTTCGACCTAGAATCTTTCTTAAGATTTTACGTTGCTTTTTATCACAGTTTTCAATACGTATTTATTTATTTATTTATTTATTTATTTATTTATTTATTTATTTATTTGATTTATTGTTCAACAGGCATGTATGCCCACTTACAGATCATTCCCATTTCTTATTTTTAATTTTATATATAATTTACAATAAAATATATAAACCTTATATTATACCTATGAACTATGGACAGTGGTAAGTGTGTGTTTCAACTTATTATTTTAATTTCTCTTAAAATTTATATTATTATTAATCTAAATTAATCTAAGGACTAAATTATTCATGGTATTATTCTCT
The DNA here is from genome assembly GCF_040414725.1 of Anabrus simplex. Lineage (NCBI taxonomy): Eukaryota > Metazoa > Arthropoda > Insecta > Orthoptera > Tettigoniidae > Anabrus > Anabrus simplex. Next base: position 443,345,677 of record NC_090268.1, on the reverse strand, counting down.
CTATGTGAGTCTCCCCCTGTGGATGGGGGCGGTAGAATAACACCCACGATATCCCCTGCCTGTCGTAAGAGGCGACTGAAAAGTGCCCCAGGGGCTCTGAACTTTGGAGAGTGGATTGGCGACCACGGGGCCCTTAGCTGAGTCCTGGCATTGCTTCCATTTACTTGTGCCAGGCTCCTCACTTTCATCTATCCTATCCGACCTCCCTTGGTCAACTCTTGTTCTTTTCCGACCCCGACACTATTAGGTTTGCGAGGGCTAGGGAGTCTTTCATTTTCACGCCCTTCGTGGCCCTTGTCTTCCTTTGGCCGATACCTTCATTTTTCGAAGTGTCGGATCCCTTCCATATTTTCTCTCTGATTAGTGTTATACAGAGGATGGTTGCCTAGTTGTACTTCCTCTTAAAACAGTAATCACCACCACCTCTCTGTGAGTTCCCTTCTGACTGACCTAAACAAGATACTCTCGTCGTGAAATATGTCCACTTTTGACACTTTTATTAATTGACTGACATTTTCTGTTTATTGGTGAATTCATATGGTGATTTGTGTTTGACCTTTTAACAAGGAAATTTAAATCATTTCTATTGCTTCCAAACGGTGCATCCAGTTACAACGTTACGGGAGATTGCCATCATAGCCTTAAGGGGCTCACTGATAATTTTAAGAAATCACTGTTACAATTAGGTTACCTTCAACATTTCTCAAGTACAGAATATCTATTTCTCTTCTAAATATAAATGTAAAAGTATACTTTGTCGCAAGCCAGCCTCTGCATGAGAGGAAGTATTTCATAAAGTAATATATAGGAAATTAACTTGAACATTTTCTATTTCTTTTATACGTTTAATACATGATGGATTTCAGACTATTATAGAGGCATATTCTATTACTAGTGAATTATAAACCTGTGGTTGTGTTTCTCATATTGAACTGAAGTTTACTATTAAATATCACTCCTAAATCCTTCTTTTCTTCAACTCGTTTTAGGCTGATACCGTTCATTTCATAAGAATGGATTTATAGTTGTCTTTTTCTAGTAAAGATCATTGATTGACAATTCTTAACAATGAATTGAAAGAAATTGTGTTTTCCCCATTCAACCAGTGCTGTGAGGTCTTGTTGTAATTTTTCGTTACCTTTGTTTGAACAAATCTGCCCGTAAATTTTCATGTCATCGGAAAATTAACTGAAATTTAGAATTCTTCAATACAGAGCCAATATCGTTAACAAACAGAATGAACAACAGTGGAGATAATTTTGAATCTTGGTTTATGCCTGAAGTTACCCTATAGATGGACCCCTTTGAAACTAACAAATTGAAATCAATTCCTGAAGTAGGAGTTAAAGAATTCGACCAGTTCAGGGCTGAAACTAAAACTGTGAAGCTTGTTTAGAAGTTTATAGTGATCAATCCTATCGAATGCTTTTGTCATATCCGTGTATATGATACTCACTTAAACCAAACCAAACCAAACCCCATGGCACTACAGCCCTTGAAGGGCCTTGGCCTACCAAGCGACCGCTGCTCAGCCCGAAGGCCTGCAGATTACGAGGTGTCATGTGGTCAGCACGACGAATCCTCTCGGCCGTTATTCTTGGCTTTCTAGACCGGGGCCGCTATCTCACCGTCAGATAGCTCCTCAATTCTAATCACGTAGGCTGAGTGGACCTCGAACCAGCCCTCAGGTCCAGGTAAAAATCCCTTACCTGGCCGGGAATCGAACACGGGTCCTCCGGATGAGAGGCAGTCACGCTACCCCTACACCACGGGGCCGGCTATGATATTCACTTGCCCTCCTTAATCTAAAATAGATGACACACTGTTTGTAAAGTTTACTAAATTTGAACTTGTTGATCGTCCTTGCATAAAGCCATGTTGTTGCTCTATGATGACTTTCTCAACATGTCGATAGATATTGCTGTAAAGTATATCCTCAAACACTTTGATCCATGGAGGTATTCGGGATTAATAACTCTTCTGTAATGTGTTTGTACTTGGAGATTATTATTATTTTATGACAATTTCTCAATCATTTTACCGTCCAAGGTTGGTTTTTCCCTCGAACTCAGCGAGGGATCGCACCTCTACCACCTCAAGGTCAGTGCCCTGGAGCGTGAGACTTTGGGCCCGGGATTTAACTGGGGTGAAGGACCAGTACCTCACCCAGGAGGCCTCACATGCTTAAGTTACGTACAATCCCGGCATTTGCCTTGAGGAGAAGTGGGAGACCACGGAAAACCACATCGAGTATGGCTGAGGAGGGACTCGAACCCCACCGTCAACCCTGTACTCAGTTGACCTCCCGAGGCTGAGTGGATCCCGTTGCAGCCCTCGTACCACATTTCAAATTTTGTGGAAGAGCCGGGAATCGAACCCGGCCGTCAGCTAATCACACTAACCACTACAGCACACGGGTGGCTTATTATTATTATTATCCTTATTCTTATTATTCTTCTTATTATTATTACCTCCGACAACCTGCTCTTTCGATGCTCGAAGACTTCGTAGTGGCGGAATTTCTTCTAATAGAAGTTAATTTACATACAGGCAAATCAATCGACACGAGGGTGTCGTAGACAAGCACACTGAGTCAGGATCGAGCTCGCGAACTTGAGGTGAGAAGGCCAGCCTTTTTCCGCCAGAGCTACTCATCCCGGCAGAAGGGAAGGTTGAGTAAGAAAAAGGAAATAAATAAAGCCGGGGGCGTAGGAAGTCAGGTGGTGGAACGCTGGAAAAGTCACCTAAGGAAGCAACATAAGTTCATCTAATTACAACTTGGTAATGGCAATGCCCAAGCTGAACGAAGTGATGAAACCCGCCATCAGGATAGTTGGTGTGTTGTAGATCCTCCAGCCTTACCTCTTCGGAGACATACGACCAGCCTCGTTGCAATTATGCAACTATAACTCTGGCCGTATCCACATTCCAGCGCCACATAACGTCCAGCAACAAGACCAGGAACTCTCCGCTGGTATGGGAATTGATTAACGTTCCATCGAGCGCGTGGCTACGGACTTTGGATCACGCAGCTGTCAGTATGCATTCGAAAGGTAGTGGGCTCGAAACCCACCGTCGGCCACCGTGAATATGGTTCCCATTCTTCTCCAATTTTCACACTAGGAAAATTCTGGGGTTGTAGCTTAATTGTCCGCCTATGTGGTGTAGCGGTTAGTGTGATTAGCTGCCACCCCCAGATGCCCGGGTTCCATTCGCACTCTGCCACGAAATTTGAAAAGTGGTACTGTACCCTACCCAGGAGTAAATACCCACTAGGACGATGCCTCCATTCCAGTATGAACATCATATTACGAGAAAACAATAAAATCAACGAAAAAAATAAAATATCAAAATGAACTCAAAAATATAGAAGTTAAATGGAAATTAAATCGTTACTTGAAAACGTCATCCTGTAACGGAAAAACATATAAATAACCCTTGATATCACGAAGAAAGCAATGGGCAACATTGCCTCCTTCTACTGCATTTGAGCGCTCAACAGCGCGGTCATCCGTCATGTACTTCCGGGTAAATTATGAGCTGAAAAGAAATGTTGAACTCAACACTATGCTAAAGTTTGGAATCTGTCCCCCGAGGCTGCCAAAAGGGAAATCTCGTCTCATTCGCGCAACACCATGCCAATAATCAGCTTGTCATGAGATAACGTCTCTCACCAGCTACACGGAAGCTCACGTATATTTATTCCTTCTTAGCATGCTTTTTACCATATAACATTAGACTCAACAGTCTGGAATTTATACTGTCCATTCTGATCACAATATACATTCAGAAGACACTTGGCAGGCAAACACATCTGCACAATATCCTTTCTCTTGTCAGGCATACCATCATCCTGCACCAATACATTATAATTTAGCATGCAATCTTTATCCCATATTTATCATAAATCCCATTGGCCTTCACATAATGAGACTCAGTTCGTTTCCTTTCCAAGCCATCAGGCAAAACAGATTCCAACTCAACTTCAAAGATCTTATTTTAAGAACGACGTTCTGCAGCTCCTTCAGTCAGCTTCCGAAAATATCATGCGTCATGCAGATTAGCTATACCTTTCCCTCTGAATAACCGAAATAAAACGAAATAATACGTATTTAACGTTGTATTGAGATGAACCTGTCAATCTAGCCCTTCTAGCATAATTATATAAAAAACTCGGAATATCCTACACTACATGCATAAATGAACAACAACTAATCCTATCAATCCCTCATTTTCCCAATCATCTAATCATAAATCAAAATGAAGATAAAATAAACATGCATTATTCTCGTATCCGAATCTATCATAGTAACAAAATTAAACAAACATATTAAATTAAAAAGCCTAGCTACACTGCCCTAGTACCTTAACATAATTTACATATCATGCCATAAATAACACATGCGCCTTAACTGAATCGACGACTCTCGGGATACCAGGATAGCAGCTTACATCCCCGCTGATTTAGGGATCTACATCATGTTAATCACAGCATTAACATGTGGGAATGCACTTCCTTTCTCTGCAGGCGTATCCATCATCTTGCTGGAAAATAATTCACTGGAACACAAAAGAATTTGGTTGACAATATCTTCGCTGCTCAATGCTACGAGCCGAAATACCCTGTCTCTATACAGGATCAGCTAACACACTGATATATTTATAATAAACACTACACTTAAAGGGTGAAAATACAGTTTTAAGAGCAGCACACGATTCGTCACGAAAGTTCCTCGTGCAACGCGCCCGTCGCGAAATAGTGAAACAATATCAGGTCTCCTATACACTTGCTACAGATCGGTCAGTTTACACCGTCTTTATATACTGAAAGTAAACTCTGCCTGATTATACTTTTCCATTAATTCAGGAATAATTATATCTTCCGACTGCACACTTTAAAATATTATTTAGAACCAAATACTGTTACTGGAATAACCCTCCGTTAATCACGATCTCCAACCAGAGTTTGTGCTTCCGCACTAGCCAAGCATTTAACACAGAGTTACAGAGTTTGTGCTTCCGCACTATCCAAGCATTTAACACAGAGTTACAGAGTTTGTGCTTCCGTACTATCCAAGCATTTAACACAGAGTGACGCTCTCCCGAGCTTGGGTTCCTGAGGAGGCTTCGGTGACGCCATTATAATACTGGGGTTCCCAGGTGTCTGAACCAACCACCAATCAGAAAATTCGTCGTATATGATGGCACTGTATCAATTATGATATATCTATCAAAACACAGCTCAAACACTAGCAAATCTCTTCTTCAAATTATTGTATTACATTTCCAAATATATCTGACTTTAAAATATGTGGAAAACCCGATGACCGACAGAAACTGACTTTAGCAACAGAGCACGTGGGTCATCCTGGAATTAAGATTTGGCGCGGTAGAGCCTCCATGTTTTCCAAATCCTTAAATTCCCATTGGCTGAAATATATTGCTTGGTCAGCATCTAATACACGTGTCGATTCTTGCCAACGCTTAGTTACGCCACCCTTTTTCACGGTCATACGGAAATATGAAGCAATATCCAGCGACTCACTGTCTTGCTCAACATCCGGTATCAACTATCTTGGGATACGATGCTTTAACATTTTATACTGTAACTTTTATGAATAAATTTTACATATTGGGTCAAATAATACTCTAATTATTATTATGGGCCGACAGGATACGGCTCATCCCTCTCTTACCCAGGGAAAAAAATGAATATGGTGTATTTTTTTAAATGTATTATTTGAATATTTATTATCATCTGGATATATGGAACCTCTTTCCTATAGTACTATTTGCCGTCTCGCAATTTTGTATTCTCTTCCCATAGTCTATCATTGTCTTGGCGGATGTTGTAGTAGATATCAAGTAACGCGTGAAAACGTCGCTGCACGCCACCACACTCTTCACGATCTTCTTCCTCTGAATAATTATCTCTTTCCATATGCGCGAATTTGACATTCTCCGTGTCTTCTTCATGGTCATCTGCTTCCACCATCACGGGTCCATCATTCGGGTTTTCCTCTTCTTCTCCATCATCTTCACTCTCATCTTCTGCCATCTCTCCTTCTTCTTCTTCTTGGATGTCATCTATTATAATTTTCTGTAATTGTCATTGGGCTTTGCCTCCACTATTTCCTCTACTCTCGTAATTAGGAGCATTAGGATTCAACCTGTTTTCCTGTTGTCTTACACTGTATTCCCTGTACGCAACACTTTCAGCCCCATGACATTCTTCATTACCACTGGCTTGTATGGCTCCTCTCCACCGGTCTTCCTCCTGCCTTTTTGCTCTCAACTCTTCAATGTACTGTCTTGACTCTTCTCTTCTTTGGTCATGGTTCTCCTGGTAATTGCCTCTTCCTCCTCTGGGGTTTCGCTCTTTCTCGCCCCAATGATAATATGGTCTTCTGGGTCCACCATAATTTCGATACTTACATCTATAGGTCCTCCCGTTATGTCCGCTTGGATAGCTGTATTTTCGCTGATTTAGGCTATTTCCTTGATAATTATTCCTTCGAAACTGATCTCTTCTGTCTATCCGCTGCCAATTACCATCCTGATGTATAGCACTCCTGTTGGTTTGCTCATGTGTCGCTGTTTGAGTCCCTAAGCTTTGATAATCATTTCGCTTCCTTACTTTCGGTGGATTGCTTCCTTCTTCCACCCCTAACGTATGAATAGCCTCAACATGCCTCAATCTTGGCTGGTTTTGACTAGATGTTAAATCTAGTTGTCGAAATGTCAATTCTGCCTCTGCTGCCGTTTTGACATTAGCTGCAATTAATGTCCTCTGCACGTCAAGAGGTAATTGCCGAGAGATTGCTGCTATTTCTCTCTCGCTCGGTGGCATGTCTAGGTCCCGAAATTTGACCATCTGAGAAATGAAAAAAGGAGAATACTTTGTTGGCGACGGGGCCGGTTACCGACGAGAGTATAGTTCCATTCTCAGTGATTGCTGCGTCGATACGTCCCAGAACATTTTAAGAAATGCCTCCTTAAACTCCTCGTACGTAGTAAATGTGTAACGAAAAGTATTCGCCCATTCTGCCAGTGAATCACCCAAAAATCTTTCTACTGTCCTCAATTTACGCTCCGGTGGTACCTTGTAATCTGCTAAGAAATCATCAATTTCACGCAAGAAAGCTTTAGGTGTTCTCTCATCATTCCCTGTAAACTTCCGTGGTTTTTCTTCATTGCTCCGCAGGATATTGTAAATAAGAACGTTATGTGTCTCATTCGGAGTTGAACAGTGGATCTCCTGACGCGGTAACTGTGGAAGATCGCTCAACGCAACGTTATCGCTAACTTGACTTGGTGCCTTTTCTATAATGGTTTGTTGAACTGTACATTTCAATTTACTAAGTTCTTTGTCCGTTCGTAAATCCAACAGTTCTATTTTATCCTTCATAAAGGCGATTTCCTTCTCGACAACCTCTATCTTCACTTGATTTTTCTATGAAACTTCTGTCCACGTCTCTAGATTCGAACCAAGTACCTGTAGATCTTCTTTGTTCCTTTCCCTTTCAGCCATTATCATATTTTTGACTTCTTTGCCTGTCTCCGTAATGTCCTCCTTCATTTCCAATCGAATCTGAGTTTCTATTTCCTTCAGTCTTTCCTCAGTCTCTTTTTGCTTCATCTTAAGTTTCAGATCAATTTTGTCTTCCGTTTTCTGCTGAGCTTCTGTAATTTGTTTACTGATGTCCACGGTGAACTCTTCCAACCTCGTCTCCGTGTCAATCCGCAACTTATCAATCGCGCCTCGCTGGAGTGTAATCTCAGCTGTAGCTTCTTCTAATGTGTACGATAAGTCTTCCAGACGCTTATCTGTGCTTGTCATGTGTTCTGTCACCCGATCGGCGATTTCCTCAACAGAATCTCTAATCTTTTCAATTTGCGTCTGTGTTTTAAGTTATACTGTCTCTAGCTGTTTCTCTAATGTTCCCATGCCTTCTAAACAGCACGTACGAACGAAGTCAATTTTCTCCTGTAACTCATTGGTCGCCACCTTAAGTTGCTCCTCAGTTTTCTCCGCCGCCTGTGTTAATTGTTCCTCGGTCCTATCTGCAGCTTGTTTAAATTGTTCCCTAGTTTCTTCCATTGACCTATCCGCCGCTTGTTTAAATTGATCCTCCAACTTACTCGAAAGTTCATTCATCCACTCCTGCTCCCTCCTGTCCATCTCCGCCAACAACTCCTCTATCGTCATCGCCATACCAAATACGTATTCAAGAAAACGCAGGGAAGCTCCCCACTACCTAGTATCCTATACCGTATCTTGTGTACTCCATACGAAAACCATTTATTTTACTGAAAAGCTTCTATGACTTACGTTAATCATATACCAAGAAAACATGGCCTCAAAATTCGCCATATAGAAGCTTCCTATGATTTGGGATATTTATCTTCTGCCGCGCATAACAAACAAACGCGTCATCATAACCTTGAAAAGAAATGACTAATATTGTAGCCCCAAATTCTTCTAATCCAAACATTATTAATTTACCTGTCTTTTGGGCTCTAATCTAAGTACTAGACAACAGTACCGGGCGGTATTTACGATAAATACCTTCGACTCTAGGCTAATATTCCAGCATAGGTTTACCAGTCTCGAATCATCACCATTTATTGTAAATATCACCAACATTTTCTTAAGCCTGAGGCGATCTTAAGTTCCTAGCCTTACTCTGAATCAAACAAAATTATCATTATTGGCAATTGAAATTTCATCTGCACACAAATTCCAGGCTATGTGCAGATCAATACATGTCTGACGGACACGTCATCGACCACTTTATCTCATTAGAGAAATCTTTTTATAGTTCTCTGACTCCAATAGAGTTCCTTTATTACTACGACACGCCTTACTTATCGGCCATGTGTTTCTCATTCTTCCTAACTTGATTTAAATCAAAACTTTTTTGCCGATGTTCCTAACGTAATACATTTAGATTTTTACTCTGTTTTCTGAATACACGACTTCCGATGAAACCTCGCCCCTTTCATGTCCGCCTACTATCATTCGTAGTACTGAACATGGGACTCTAGACTCAAGTTGTCTGAACGTTAGGTTGCCAGATTCCTAAATTGCGCCTATGGTTCGAAATTACCTATCTACCATTCTTAAATTTAATAATTATCTGGATACCAATTATTGGTTTCTTCCAGCTTTCGAACCATGATCCTAATCCTATCTAGACTTCGGAATAGCTCCTCAAATCACATTCATTCTCGTAAATCTCAATTTGACCTGCCCAAGTTTGTAAGAACAACCTAGATATGTTTGGGTAACACAAAAATATTCCCAGCGGGATACGAACATACGCCAAAGTGTCTATTTGCCGTTAGTTGCGGCGCCAAATATATGTACCGTACCCAGGGGTAAATACCCACTAGGACGATGCCTCCATTCCTGTAGGAACATCCGACTAACTCAGGGTTGGGCAGAGTGTGGGTTGGTTGTCGGTTGGGTCAGGACAAAAGTCGAAGTTCTACACTAAAATATCTATCAATGACAGGAAATGGAGGTATAACACGAATGAGAAAACAATCATAGGGGGTAAGATGGATTTATTGATAAATATCCCCGATCATATTACGAGAAAACAATAAAATCAATGAAAAAGAATATCAAAATGAACTCAAAATATAGAGGTTAAATGGAAATTAAATCGTTACTTGAATGATAATACAACATTTGAAATCAAAAATCAAATTCAACAAAGAACATTTGTATACATCAAGACTGAGCTTCTTCTTATAGTCCAATGTTTATATTTTATGGCAACAAGTGTACGCAAACACTGACATGTGGTATTTCCGTACGGAGTTACACACTATCGCATCACAACGATACGGTTTCCAAAGTTAAGTTAAAGACACGAGAGTCGCCGAAATACTATCGTTAAATAAAAACTACATTATAAAGAAAAGTTACGACGAACAAGAAAAAAATTAAGACGCAATGGAACGCTATGTAAGTTATGCAAAATACTAGGGGCATATCCTATACTGTATTTACAACAATTCAAATGATCAAAATAAACACCTATATACATCGGATATCGAGTAAAATCTTAAATGACACACAGATTCTAATGTGAAACCCTGTTCACTGCAAAAGATCTAGACAGAAATAGATAAACCACCAATACATCAGCACTCGGGCTGTTCACTTTAAAAAAACAGCGAGACAAGGTGTACAACCACATATAACATGTAAAACATTACCCGGTAAGGGAAAAACATATAAATAACCCCTGATATCACGAAGAAAGCAATGGGAAACATTGCCTCCTACTGCATTTGAGCGCTCAACAGCGCGGTCATCCGTCATGTACTTCCGGGTAAATTATGAGCTGAAAAGAAATGTTGAGCTCAACACTATGCTAAAGTTTGGAATCTGTCCCCCGAGGCTGCCAAAAGGGAAATCTCGTCTCATTCGCGCAACACCATGCCAATAATCAGCTTGTCATGAGATAACGTCTCTCACCAGCTACACGGAAACTCACGTATATTTATTCCTTCTTAGCATGCTTTTTACCATATAATATTAGACTCAACAGTCTGGAATTTATACTGTCCATTCTGATCACAATATACATTCAGAAGACACTTGGCAGGCAAACACATCTGCACAATATCCTTTCTCTTGTCAGGCATACCATCATCCTGCACCAATACATTATAATTTAGCATGCAATCTTTATCCCATATTTATCATAAATCCCATTGGCCTTCACATAATGAGACTCAGTTCGTTTCCTTTCCAAGCCATCAGGCAAAACAGATTCCAACTCAACTTCAAAGATCTTATTTTAAGAACGACGTTCTGCAGCTCCTTCAGTCAGCTTCCGAAAATATCATGCGTCATGCAGATTAGCTATACCTTTCCCTCTGAATAACCGAAATAAAACGAAATAATACGTATTTAACGTTGTATTGAGATGAACCTGTCAATCTAGCCCTTCTAGCATAATTATATAAAAAACTCGGAATATCCTACACTACATGCATAAATGAACAACAACTAATCCTATCAATCCCTCATTTTCCCAATCATCTAATCATAAATCAAAATGAAGATAAAATAAACATGCATTATTCTCGTATCCGAATCTATCATAGTAACAAAATTAAACAAACATATTAAATTAAAAAGCCTAGCTACACTGCCCTAGTACCTTAATATAATTTACATATCATGCCATAAATAACACATGCGCCTTAACTGAATCGACGACTCTCGGGATACCAGGATAGCAGCTTACATCCCCGCTGATTTAGGGATCTACACCATGTTAATCACAGCATTAATATGTGGGAATGCACTTCCTTTCTCTGCAGGCGTATCCATCATCTTGCTGGAAAATAATTCACTGGAACACAAAAGAATTTGGTTGACAATATCTTCGCTGCTCAATGCTACGAGCCGAAATACCCTTTCTCTATACAGGATAACCTAACACACTGATATATTTATAATAAACACTACACTTAAAGGGTGAAAATACAGTTTTAAGAGCAGCACACGATTCGTCACGAAAGTTCCTCGTGCAACGCGCCCGTCGCGAAATAGTGAAACAATATCAGGTCTCCTATACACTTGCTACAGAGCGGTCAGTTTACACCGTCTTTATATACTGAAAGTAAACTCTGCCTGATTATAGTTTTCCATTAACTCAGGAATAATTATATCTTCCGACTGCACACTTTAAAATATTATTTAGAACCAAATACTGTTACTGGAATAACCCTCCGTTAATCACGATCAACAATCAGAGTTTGTGCTTCCGCACAATCCAAGCATTTAACACAGAGTTACAGAGTTTGTGCTTCCGCACTATCCAAGCATTTAACACAGAGTTACAGAGTTTGTGCTTCCGTACTATCCAAGCATTTAACACAGAGTGACGCTCTCCCGAGCTTGGGTTCCTGAGGAGGCTTCGGTGACGCCATTATAATACTGGGGTTTCCGGGTGTCTGAACCAACCACCAATCAGAAAATTCGTCGTTTACGATAACACTGTATCAATTATGGTATATTTACCAAAACAGAGCTCAAACACTAGCAAATCTCTTCTTCAAATTATTGTATTACATTTCCAAATATATTTGACTTTAAAATATGTGGAAAACCCGATGACCGACAGAACCTGACTTTAGCAACCGAGCACGTGGGTCATCCTGGAATTAAGATTTGGCGCGGTAGAGCCTCCATGTTTTCCAAATCCTTAAATTCCCATTGGCTGAAATATATTGCTTGGTCAGCATCTAATACACGTGTCGATTCTTGCCAACGCTTAGTTACGCCACCCTTTTTCACGGTCATACGGAAATATGAAGCAATATCCAGCGACTCACTGTCTTGTTCAACATCCGATATCAACTATCTTGGGATACGATAGTTTAACATGTTAGACTGTAACTTTTATGAATAAATTTTACATATTGGGTCAAATAATACTCTAATTATTATTATGGGCCGACAGTATACGGCTCAGTACGAGGGCTGGAAAGGTGTCCACTCTGCCTCGGGAGGTCGACTGGGTAGAAGTGGGTTCGATTCCCACCTCAGCCATCCTGGAAGTGGTTTTCCGTGGTTTCCCACTTCTCCTCCAAGCATATGCCGGTGTGATACCTTACCTAAGGCCACGGCCTTTTCCTTCCCTCTTCCTTGTCTATTCCTTCCAATCTGCCCATTTCCCCCGCAAGGCCCCTGTTCAGCACAGCAGGTGAGGCAGCCTGGGCGAGGTTCTGGTCATCCTGCCCAGTTGTATCCCCAGACCCGATATCTGAAGCTCCGGGACTCTTCCCTTGAGGCGGTGGAGGTCGGATCCCTCGCTGAGTCCGAGGGAAGAACCAACCCTGGAGGGCAAACAAATTAAGATAACATAAAAAGTAGCTTAATTAAGGCAACGGTCGCTACCTTCCCTTTCCTAGCCTTTTCCTATTCCAGCGTTGTCATAAGACCTATCTCTGTTTCGGTGCGAATTAATGCTAATTTTATACAGGATATCACAGGAGGAGTGGTCAATATTCAGGGATATGACAGGAACGATCATTCGAAGGAAAAAGAAAACTTCATACTGACATATGCCCTAATCTGAATGGTTTCCGAGATGGAAAACATTTAATGTGCAATTTGTTTTGGGGATTAAAAAAAGTCTTTGTTCTGGGCGTCTACCCATGTGGATCTTTTGCCCCTACTGGCAACATATTTATGGACCTGCCTGTTATTGGAATGGCGGTAGGGTGGAATGTTATGCGTGACGAAAGGAACATTAAGTACGTCACAAACACCCAGTCCCCAGGCCAGGGATGTTAAACATTAGAACTAAAATCGCTGATCCGGCTGGGAATCTAACCCGGGGCCGCCGGGTGACTGGCGGACGCGTTGCCCCCTACACCGCGGGGCTGGACTGTTTTGGGACTAGCTGAGAGCACGTATGTTACTTACCCATCCAAAGTCACAGGGGCTCTTAAGATAGGATTGTGGGTTGGCACCCATAGGGTCCTTTCCCCATGTGGGTGGGGGTGGTAGAATAACACCCACGGTATCCCCTGCCTGTCGTAAGAGGCGACTAAAAGGGACCTCAGGGGCTCTGAATTTTGGAGCGTGGGTTGGCGTCCACGAGGCCCTAAGCTGAGTCCTGGCATTGCTTCCACTTACTTGTGCCAGGCTCCTCACCTTCATCTATCCTATCCGACCTCTCTTGGTCAACTCTTGTTCTTTTCCGACCCCGACGCTATTAGGTTTGCGAGGGCTAGGGAGTCTTTCATTTTCACGCCCTTCGTGGCCCTTCTCTTATTTTGGTCGATATCTTCATTTTTCGAAGTATCGGACCCCTTCCATTTTGTCCCTCTGGTTAGTGTTATATAGAGGATGGTTGCCTAGTTGTACTTCCTCTTAAAACAATAATCACCACCATAGGGTCCTTAACTCACTCCTGGTATTGCTTCCACCGGGCAAGTTGGCCATGCGGTTAGGGGAGGGCAGCTGTGAGCTTGATCTGGGTTCGAAGTCCACTGTCGGTAGACGTGAAGATGATTTCCCTGGGTTTCCCACTTTTTACACTAGGCAACTGTCGGGGCTGCACCTTAATTAAGGCCACGACCGCTTCCTCCCAACTCCTAGCCCTTTCCTACCACATCGTTGCCATAAGACCTATCTGTGTCGGTGTGACGTAAAGCAACTTGTAAGAAAAAAGAAAAAGGCATTGCTTCCACTTACTTGAGCGAGGTTGCTCACTTTCATCTGTCCTATCCGATCTCACTTGGCCAACTCTTGTTCTCTTCCGACCCCGATGGTATTAGAGCATCGAGGGAGTCTTTCCTTTTCACGTCCTTCTTGGCCCTTGTCTTCCTTTGGCCGACATCTTCAATTTACAATTTCATTTTTCCCTCTGATTAGTGTTATATAGAGGATGGATGCCTAGTTGTATTTCCTCTCAAAACAATAATCACCACCATCACACCCACCAAACCTTTCTGACGTTTTATCCTATTCCAACCTACCAGGATTACTTGATTCAAGAACTGGAAGAAGATCCAAAGAAAAGCAGCTCGATTTGTTCTGGCTGATTTCCGACAAAAGAGTAGCGTACAAGAATGTTGCAAAGTTTGGCCTGGGAAGACTTGGGAGAAAGGAGACGAGCTGCTCGACTAAGTGGTATGTTCCGAGCTGTCAGTGAAGAGATGGCGTGGAATGACTTCAGTAGACGAATAAGTTTGAGTGGTGTCTTAAAAGTAGGAAAGATCACAATATGAAGATAAAGCTAGAATTCAAGAAGACAAATTGGGGCAAATATTGATTTATGGGAAGGGAAGTTAAACACTGGAATAACTTACCAAGGGAGGTGCTCAATAAATCTTCAATTCCTTTGCGATCTTTCAAGAAAAGGCTAGGTAAATAACAGATAGGGAATCTGCCACCTTGGCGTCTGCCCTAAATGCAGATCAGTGGTGATTGATTGATTGATTGATTGATTGATTGATTGATTGATTGATTGATTGATTGATTGATTGATTGATTGATTGATTGATTGATTAACCTCGTTGCTTTCAAACACTTTACTCGGGATGTCTTTTTGCCATTAAACTAGCCCGTTGAACGCGTGTTGTGAATGAGTACTGCGAGGGAATGAGAGTGTATCAGAGAGAAGCACCGGTTAACTGTGTTTTTACACTCACTGGTTAAAACGCCACACATCTACACTAATGAAGTAGTGCGAGCGATTGAGAGTGTATCAGAGAGAAGCACCGGTTAACTGTGTTTGTACAGTCACTGGATAAAACGCCACACATCTACACTAATGAAGTAGTGCGAGCGATTGAGAGTGTATCAGAGAGAAGCACCGGTTAACTGTGTTTTTACACTCACTGGATAAAACGCCACACATCTACAGTAATGCAGTAGTGCGAGGGATTGAGAGTGTATCAGAGAGAAGCACCGGTTAACTGTGTTTGTACAGTCACTGGATAAAACACCACACATCTACACTAATGAAGTAGTGCGAGGGATTGAGAGTGTATCAGAGAGAAGCACCGGTTAACAGTGTTTGTACAGTCACTGGATAAAACGCCACACATCTACAGTAATGAAGTAGTGCGAGAGATTGAGAGTGTATCAGAGAGAAGCACCGGTTAACTGTGTTTTTACAGTCACTGGTTAAAACGCCACACATCTACACTAATGAAGTAGTGCGAGGGATTGAGAGTGTATCAGAGAGAAGCACCGGTTAACTGTGTTTGTACAGTCACTGGATAAAACGCCACACATCTACACTAATGAAGAATGCACAGATATGTTGTATGTTTACGTCTTCTGTGATTGTAGTGCTCCTGCTGCTGTCGAGGAGTACCGTCGGCGAATTCCGACATGTCGGAGAGTGTTTACCAGAGTTTTCAGCACATTGCCTGGAAGCGGTATTTGTCCAAGTTCCCATTCTTATTCTGAATGTATAGTTCCAACAACCTGTACAGGAACAGCAACGCGTTGTTGAAATGATGCAGCGTTGCACACGGCCACTTTCTGCACGTATCAATGTCCCATGAACACATTACACGTGGAAAACTCGTACCCAAAGAGGTTGTGCTGGTAAGAAACATGCGTGCGCGCCTCTAGCCCAAAAACAGATGCACATTAAATGTGCCCTTTCTCGGAAACCATTCGAAATAAGGCATATGATCATATGCAGTTTTGTGCTTCAAATTATCTTTCCTGTCATATCCCTGAATTTTGACCATTCCTCCTGAGAATTCCATTATGGTACTACACGCTTTCAGGGACACTGGAGAAGGGTACATGTATAAATTTGTAGCAGGTATAAAGCCCATTTTTACTGGGAAACTTATGAAAGTGGGATTTACAGGAAATTATTAACCTTTGTGTATAATACCTTTATTTACCTGCATTACATGCAAGGACATGCTACAAAGACATGTACAAGAACTGTTCAAAATTGCGTCGCATAGATTCGACAACATTTCAGTAAGATTATGGCGCATTGTGTCGAACATCTCTGGTCTCGATTATCAAAAATAATGAGGATTCATGCCAGCACGGTAGCTCTGTTTCAGTTCCTATAATTGTCTCGCAGGCAATTCTCTTTCCATAGTTCCACGAGAAGGAATGGAGTGGGATCAGATCAGGCGAAGGAAGAGGCCACGTAACAGGATCTCCCCTTCCTATCCACTTTTTCGAGAACGTGTGATTATCGTGTTCTCGAGCATCCTGTGATAAATTCCTCTTACTATAAATGAATACTTGCCCAAATTTGTTCTCTCAACTTGCACGTGTATTTCCGTTTTCCACTCAAACGTATTAGTCTACTAATTCCACGTCATCTCTCCACTGACAGCTTGGTACATACCCCTTAGACGAGCAGCACGCATCCTTACTCTCAAGTCTTCTTAGTCGTAAGTTTGGAACAGTTCCGTATCAAACCTGTTTTGTCGGAAATCATCCAGAACAAATCGTCTTGCTTTCCTGTGGATCTGCTCCAGTTCTCGTATCAAATAATCCTGGTTTTTGTTGTTGTTAAAAACATCATGCGGATATGAGCTACGAATTTTAGGTAAATAAAATATAATAAAGTATGAAAATATTTTTTTATTTATTCCTAAAAATTACAATCCATTTCTTAATCATCGCTATCTGGTCGGTTAGATTTGCTGCTTGCCTCCTTCTAGCACTACGAACGCTAAATTGAGTCAAGTCAGAGTTTTACTTAAGGCCTTATTACTATATTCGGTGTGGATACTTTTCAAACAATCAAAAAATACTGAGAGTGTTGAACTGAGGAACACATTACAGAAAGAATTATGTAAAATGTTAATTCGGCTAGGGTTGGAATCAAACAGGAAGCGAGTGAAGAACCAAGCGATTTTATGCTGTTTTACTGGAACTTCATTTAGGCCGAGGGTTATTTACAAAATTTGTTTTTTAGTTTGATAGAGCTATCCGGGACTCACAAATTGAAACCTCGCCGCGCCCTTAGCCCTTCATCTTTCGTCAAAATTGAGGAAACTGCTTAAATTTGCTATTTTTGTAGTATGGGGAACCCTACTTTGTCTGCTAAGTAATGTTTTCAATATTAAAATACAGAGGATTGCTGCTGATTGGAGGTCTGCCTTAAAGAGGAACACTTTTGACATAACTATATCTTATGGCTGAAAACCAACCGAAAAGCTGTGTAACGTGACACGTGTGACGGATGTGTAACCATAGCATCCGTGCTGGCAGTGATGGTAAGCTACGGATGGATGGCCAGACAATGTTACCTAGCAATCGTGCAGGCAGTGATGTAAGCTACGGATGTATGGTCAACAATGTCACCTAGCAGCCGTGCAGGCAGTGATGTAAGCTACGGATGGAAGGCCAGACAATGTCACCTAGCAACCGTGCAGGCAGTGATGGTAAGCTACGGATGGATGGCCAGAAAATGTTACCTAGCAATCGTGCAGGCAGTGATGTAAGCTACGGATGGATGGCCAGACAATGTTACCTAGCAACCGTGTACGCTACGCCTTCTGGCTGGTGGTCATTTGAAATGAGCAACAATTGATTGATGGCCATGTATTATGATCATTTGATTTTCGCAAAGTGAGAAGTGGTTTCTTTTTTCTCTTCAGTATATTTTCAAATGCCTAGAAATCTAAAGACGTTCTATATAGTATTAACTTCTCTTCCCGCTGTGCAATCATGTTGATGTAAGTATAGAGGCACTCTATATTCTTGAATTCCAGTTCCTGTTCCACATCCGCTCTTTATCCATTACAGTAAAACGACGATCACAAGTTAGCGTAGGGGTGTGCCCCGCCCAGCGAGCTCACAAATCCTGCCCCTCAGTTAATGGTATCTCTTCCTCCTGCACTGTAACTTTTCCCATTACACTTTGAACGCCATGTTTTAGCTGTCACACCGTCTCATTTAGGAGGAATAAAGGGCAACACTCTTCACTTCCGACAGAGAACGTGGCCTGCTTATGCACAGTTTCAATTCAAATTACCTGCTAACGCCTCTCCGTCAAGCAACGAGGATTCATTAGCACAACATCGGAGGAGTTATGACCGTAAATGATAAAACACTTAAGCAGTTGGCTATAAATAACAAAATTAGCGAACCTATCTTTAAGAACACAGCTAAACCTGACTTTTTGAAATACCTCGGTATGCTTAACGTCAGAAATGGTTTACAATTCTCCTATTTATTTTACCTTCATAAAGTAAGTAATGGCTACACTAAATGCAATACTCTTCCAACGTACATCGCGATGATATTAACCTCCGCCCACCTCCAGGCCAATACGCATCCGGCATACTCATGTGTCCCGTCCGCGCCTAACCTTACAACAACGCTCTGTCTGCCACCGTTTCCCTTCTCCTGGTAACTCACTACCCGATACTGGCATATTCACACCCTTCGCATTCTTCAAACAAACAAAAAATGTAAAGTTTCCTTTGAAGTCCTTTCCAGGTTTTCTTTTTCTTCCGCCCGTCTTACCTACGATCTTCCGTCCGACTCGTTGGCAGAATGGTCAGCGTACTGGACTTCGGTTTAGAGGGTCCCGGGTTCGATTCCCGGCCGGGTCGGGGATTTTAACCTTCATTGGTTAATTCTAATGGCCCGGGGGCTGGGTGTTTGTGCCGTCCCCAACATCCCTGCAACTCACACACCACACATAACACTATCCTCCACCACAATAACACGCAGTTACCTACACATGGCAGATGCCGCCCACCCTCGTCGGAGGGTCTGCCTTACAAGGGCTGTACTAGGTCAGAAATAGCCACACGAAATTATTATTACCTACGACCTTCCTTCTGCTAGGTTTGTAACCGACCCTTGCCAGTTATCGTTGAGTAGCGTTACAAAAATTTTGCAAAGTTTGAGCCGGTAAGACTTGGGAGTAAGGAGGCGAGCTGCTCGACTATGTGGTATGTTTCTAGCTCTCAGTAGAAAGATGTCATGCGATGACATTAGTAGACGAATAAGTTTGAGTGGTGTCTTTAAAAGTAGGAAGTATCACAATATGAAGAATTCGAGAGGAAAAATTGGGTAAATATTCGTTTATAGGAAGGGGCGTTAGGGATTGGAATAACTTAACAAGGGAGATGTTCAATAAATTCCCAATTTCCTTGAAATCACTTGAGGAGAATCTAGGAGAACAACAGATAGGGAATCTGCCACCTGGACGACTGCCTTAAATACAGATCAGTAGTGATTGACTGGTCATTGTTGTTACAATGTTATTGTTATTAATTGTTAATAATTTACTGTTGAAACTTAATATTGTTGTTTATACCGGTTGTTATCTTTTATACTTATTTAAACTTATTATTAGTTATATCTAATAAATAAATAAATAAGTAAATAAATAAATAAATAAATAAATAAATAAATAAATAAATAAATAAATAAATCTAAAGGGAGGTCGAAAACAACATGAACCATGTATACGTACGTTAGAGGGTTGATAAAGAATTTGAGAAAGTAATTCGATAACCCGTGCCGTTGTTTTATTAGCTGGTGAAATTAGCCTATCAGATCGCTTCGCGGGCGATTTGAAATCAGCTTTGCGAGACGATGTTGCTAAATCTGCAGGTGACTTAAGACTGGCATTAAACAGAAACACGCCGGTGTCACTGTAGCACACTTGTTACGCGCGATTCTGTCAGCTCGGAGGTCCATGATTCAATCCATCCCCGGGCGAACTTATTTTCTTCCATTGCTGTTTTCAAGCCAGTGTGCGAACACTTCTTGCTCTGTGTGTATACACACAAATGACATCCATGTAAATACTCCCATGCAGTAGGTACCTGAAGTTATACGATTATTATTATTATTATTATTATTATTATTATTATTATTATTATTATTATTATTATTATTATTATTATTATTATTATTATTATTATTATTATTATATAATTCGCTGGGGCCATCAAGGACCACGTTAAGTCTTGTTGCATTTGACACTGAACTTGGCCTTCTTTAGAGCCCAAATTTCCCTCATTCTTTATGAGTGGGCCTGCTTACGCTCCTCTGTCCAAGGGGCACCGTGTCTTCTCTTCGGTTGCTCGTCTCGGTTTAGCCCGTTCGTCAATATTTTCTTGCGGAAGAGATCTCTGTTATGGGAGTCTTCAGCTGAGATATGTAGCATTTGCAGGTCTTCTTTGGTATTTCTAAACCAGGGAATTGTGGTTTTGGGGTTTGAATAAAAAAAGTGAAAGCTTTCTTTAGTTAACTTTCTTCTGTCCATTCTTTTCAGATGACCGTAAAATCGTGCCCGTCTTTTTCTGATTGTGTCGGTAATCTTCTCTATTTTGCTGTAGACTTCCTTGTTGGATCTCTTTTGATGGATTCCATTTCTGTACTTTGATCCCAAGATTCCTCTCACAATTTTGGGTTCTGTTTTCTCCAGTTCTTCAAGGAGTCCTTTGTTGGCATTTAGAGACAGGGTTTCGGCTGCATATAGAACTACTGGCTTCAGCACTGTTTCATAGTGACGTATCTTGGTGTTTTGGGAAAGGCATTTTTTGTTGTAGATTGTGCGGGATGTTTGGTAGGCTATTTCCAGTTTGCGTACTCACTCCTGAAGTGCTTGTTTGTCCAGTCCATTTTTCATGATGATCTCACCCAGGTATTTGAATTTGTCTACTCGGGTGATGTCTCCGTATTTTGTATGGAGTTTTGGTGGAGCCTCTTTGATGTTAGTCATTACTTCTGTTTTCTCAAACGATATCTGCAAACCAGTTTGTTCGGCAATTTCCTTTAAAATTTCAACTTGAGCTCTAGCGGTTTATTATTATTATTATTATTATTATTATTATTATTATTATTATTATTATTATTGATACGGGGTTTACAGCGGTGAAAGAAGGTGCGGGAATGAAGGGGTCTATATGAGGCAGTCAGGAGATTAATTTACAACTTTTAAATAAGGGATATTTTCATTTTTCTTCTCTTTTTCTTTTTCAAATGCCACATTTTAACAAAACACGACGCTCAAGACAGAACAAGATTTCACGTACAGAAATAGTTGGTTAGCTTAGATATAAAGTAGGAGAAATCAGAACAATCAACAAAATTTGTCAATTAATAATGTGGGCTTAAAGCACTGTCGCTCCATCCACTCAATAGTCAGGGAGTCAGATCTCCCAATTCCATTTACAGAGTATTCACAATGTAGACCCTTCCAACAGCACCTTTTCCTCCACAAAATTGTCTAGGAGACCACACCGTTACGGCCTTCTAAAACGCACAATTCACTAACACCTCTACATGAATAGAAAGAGCATCTATGCTCTATGAATTTATCTAGGAGACTGTGCTCCAAACCTTATACCCTTAGAGCCTTCTCAAGGCAACCTTTATAACAAGAGCATCTTTGCTCAATAAAATTTAAACTTTCCAAGCCTCTCTAGGCACAATCTACATTTAACAAGACCGTATCAACAGTCCGCTTACTTACACACAAAATAAATGATACAGGGGTATCGAGTACCCATTCTACCGGGCCCTTGTGGAAAAACTGCAGGTTAGAGTTACTGGCCCAAAAATCAAAATGCGGAGGCGGACACTTGTACTCCTTGAAATTTGCACTCAAAAGATTAAAACACTATTTTGGCTTCAGGCCCGAAGTTACAGAGGCTAAGCCTATACTACTGAGCTGACTAGATGGAGAACATTTAAGTTACAAATGCTACAGACAGAAAACGGTTACAGAGTCATAGTCACCTCAAAGTCAAATTGATAGGGTGTCACACTCTCTATTCCCGAATTACGGCTGAGTTTCTTGAAATTTACATGATAAAATAAAACTTACATTACTGAAGATAGGAAATGTAAGATTGGAAACCTTCCCCTCGAGCTAGCTTTCAGAGGCTGCCATTACCATAATCAGCTGCTAAACTCGATGTTGGGCGAGACGCCTCCACCTCCTCTATTAACACACACTCAGTAGACTGGACGATCAATAAGACAACGTGGCTCGAAAAAGTGCCAGCTTTTATACCCGAGAGGAATGTTCTAGTAAACTAGCTCTGGGCTAAGGTGAGACACACAACTAAATATATACAAGGATATGTTCATTGGTTGAAAATGAAATACACAGCATTTCTTATTGGCCAACATCTCAAGTTGGCGGGAAGAGATGAAATGAAATGAAATATCGTATGGCTTTTAGTGCCGGGATATCCCAGGACGGGTTCGGCTCGCCATGTGCAGGTATTTCTATTTGACTCCTGTAGGCGACCTGCGCGTCGTGATGAAGATGAAATGATGATGAAGACAACACATACAGCCAGTCCCCGGGCCATTGGAATTAACCAATTAAGGTTAAAATCCCCGACCCGGCCGGGAATCGAACCCGGGACCCTCTGAACCGAAGGCCAGTACGCTGACCGTTCAGCCAACGAGTCGGACGCGGGAAGAGATAAAAGTGTAGCAAACTGTAATACACCAAAAACAAAAACCTTAAAATAAAATATTACTTTAGGATTTTAATAGTTCTTCTTCACACTAGAGGGCATAACATACGTTTTTTTGGTAGAGACATCTGTGAAGAAAAGTCCAAACTTCTTGCACGCGTTTTTGCAAACTTTGTATATCAGATGGCGTTCTTCAATTGGATTCATTTGAACAAACGAGGCGGGTGTACCTCGCGTTACTATTATTATTACTTGTTAGTGGTTTAACTTCACACTAACACATGGAAGGTTTTCGGCGACGAAAGGATTGGGAAGGGAGCAGCCGCGGCATTAATTAAGGTACAAGTGCAGCATTTGCCTGGGGTGAAAATGGGAAAACAGGAAACCATCTTCAGAGCTGCCGACGAGGGGTATTCGAACCTACGATCTCCCGAGTTTAAGGTCACGGCAGGGTCCTAACCACACGGCCAACTCTGTCTGTATTATTATTATTATTATTATTACTATTATCTAACGTGCCACAGCAGATCATTTCCTTGCCATCATGGCACGACACGGAGCTCTGATCGTTGAGGTGTCAAGTCTGTAGGCCTATGGTCTGACACCGAGTTTAGCCAGTTAGAGCGCCGTTGGTCGGCACGCTACGAGAGGTTACTAATCTCTAGACTGGGTGCCAAACCACTCCCCAGTTTTCCTATAGAGTAAGAATATGTGACGCTGTTGATGGCAATTCGTACATCGTACTCTTGAGTAGACCCACTTGGTTCTAATCGACAAGAGTTGGTTATGTGCTACCACGGGGTTTCTTGTTCTCCCTCAGTACTATATCACGTCATTCATTTCATCTCATTGACTCCTCTGATAATGCTGACGTCATGAAGGCCATCCAGTTGTGAGTTGTGAGTTTCACAAAAAGGAAAAGTCCTCTGCATTTTAATCACTGCGTTGATGGGGTGAAAGTTTCTTTTGGGAATCATTGTAAGTACCCAGGTGTTAATATAAGGAACGATCTTCACTGGGGTAACCACATAAGTGGGATTGTTAATAAACTGCACGTGGTTATGAGGGTATTTAGGGGGTGTAGGAAGGATATAAATGAGAGGGCATATAACTCTCTGGTAAGACCCTAACTAGAGTATGGTTCCAGTGCATGGGATTCTCACCAGAACTACTTGATTGAAGAACTGGAAAAACTCGAAAGAAAAGCGGCTCGATTTGTTCTGGGTGATTTCCGACAAAAGAGTAGCGTTACAAATATGTTGCAAAGTTTGGGCTGAGAAGACTTGGGAGAAAAGAGACGAGCTGCTCGACTAAATGGTATGTTACAAAGTGTGGGCTGGGAAAACTCGGGAGAATGGAGACGAGCTGCTCGACTAAGTGGTATGTTCAGAGCTGTCAATGGAGAGATGGCATGGAAGGACTTTTGTAGAATACATTTGAGTGGTGTCTTTAAAAGTACGGAAGATCACAATATGGAGATAATGTTGGAATTCAAGAGGACAGACTGAGCAAATATTCGTTTATAGGAAGGGAGTTAGGGATTGGATTAACTAACCAAGGGAGATGTTCAATAAATTTCCAATTTCTTTGAATTATTTAAAAAAAGCTAAGAAAACAACAAATGGGGAATGTGCCACCTGGGTGACTGCCCTAAATGCAGATCAGTATTGATTGATTGATTGATTGATTGATTGATTGATTGATTGATTGACTGATTGATTGATTGATCCCGTCGTAAACATTCCTAAAAATCTCTCTTTACTCCGTAGCGAAGCGGGCAGGTTTGGGACACACACACACACATCGTACAAAAGGGAGCATCTTTCAAATCCGACGACCTGCGGCAAGTTAAAACTCTTTAAGTATTGGAACTGAAGGCTTGTCATTTTAAAATATCCCTGAGTTTTCAAGAGCGGCTTTTTATATTGCGTGCGGATTCCTGACTTCCCATTAATTCATAAATAAAGCCTCTACTTTGTCAAACATGCTGTTAACTGTGGAGGTCGTATTTCTCACTGAAACTGCGATACACACAAATTACGGTAAATGACCATCATTACCCGCCATAATGGCACGTGTGTGGCTGTGATTAACTTCCCCATCCTCCCCTCGACCAGAGCTCTTTGCAAGCATTTAATTTACCAAGCTAATGACAGAGTTAAACGCATCTCCTGACCCACGATAATAAACTCGTGCTCAACTTTTCCTTCAGCTATGCGTTAGTTTCATCAGGATTGTGAACACAGCGGGAGGGGCAGTAGCGGCGATCGGGAATTAGAAGAGTGTCTGTGTGTGTGGGGGGGGGGAGATTTTGCAGACAAAAAGTACCCTTTTTGCGAGTGGGGGAGGAATACATTCTTAAAAATGCTACAAAACTGCAATTTTTCTGATGCTCTCTGAGCGAATTCAGACAGGAGAGGTAAACGTTGACAGTTTACCAACTTAAGTGCAGTTTCTTGAGATATTGATTGAACACTACACAATGAAACTTCCAGCTAGGGAACAATATTACACATTTGAATTAAAATCTAAAACCTACAGCCTGTTTTCCAGTCCTTGACCTGGTCAGGGATTGAATGAATGAAGCCCCCATCTAACGGGGAGGATAGAAATTGTGCCGCTTGCCGAAGCCTGTCGCACTCCTATGGGGCAATGATTAATGACTGAGAGATGAAAATGAAATGATATTGGAGAGTGTTGCTGGAATGAAATATGACAGGCAAAATCGGAGTACACGGAGAATAACCTATCCCACCTCCGCTTTGTTCAGCACAAACCTCACATGGAGTGACCGGGATTTGAACCACAGAAGCCAGC
Organism: Anabrus simplex; assembly: GCF_040414725.1. Lineage (NCBI taxonomy): Eukaryota > Metazoa > Arthropoda > Insecta > Orthoptera > Tettigoniidae > Anabrus > Anabrus simplex. The sequence goes on along the minus strand of NC_090268.1, from coordinate 443,319,925 downwards.
GGTGAGAGGCCGATGCGCTGCCGCCTGAGCCACAGAGGCCACAATATTGCACATTTAATAAAATTAAATGGACTTATTATACAATTAAAGGAGCCGGACCTGGGTTGAAGGTATAGCGTGCCTGCCTCTTACCTGGAGGCCTCGAGTTCGATTCCCGGTCAGGTCAGGGATTTTTTACCTGCATCTGAGGGCTGTTTCCAGGGCCACTCAGCCTACGTGATTACAACTTTGGAGGTATCTGATAGTGAAATGGTGGCCCCGGTCTAGGCAGCCAAGAATAATGGCCGAGAGGATTCCTTGCGCTGACCACACGACACCTCATAAACTCACGGTTGTTCGACCGCTACAAGAAAAAACTGGTACTTTTCAGAGGAATAAAACGGTTGCAAATTTCTGGGTTTCACATTCGGAAATTTTGTGTTTTGACATGAATATGTCTTCGAGCTGCGGATCATCCGAAAATGTGTGTAACAAAATAGTGTCAAATAACAAAATGTGTGACGGAAGTGTAACTTAGCAACCGTGCAGGCTGTGATGTGAAGTATTCTTGCCTAGCAACCATGCAGTCTGTGATGTAAAGTAGTGTTACCTAGCAACCGTTCACTGAAGTATTGTTACCTAGCAACCATGCAGGCTGTGATGTAAAGTATTTTTACCTAGCAACCGTGCAGGCTGTGATGTGAAGTATTCTTACCTAGCAACCATTCAGGCTGTGGTGTAAAGTAGTGTTACCTAGCAACCGTTCACTGAAGTATTGTTACCTAGCAACCATGCAGGCTGTGATGTAAATTATTGTTACCAAGCAACCGTGCAGGCTGTGATGTAAAGTATTTTTACCTAGCAACCGTGCAGGCTGTGATGTAAAGTATTTTTACCTAGCAACCGTGCAGGCTGTGATGTGAAGTATTGTTACCTGGTAAATGTGATGGCTGTGATGTAAATTATTGTTACCTAGCAACCGTGCAGGCTGTGATGTGAAGTATTTTTGCCTAGCAACCGTGCAGGCTGTGATGTGAAGTATTGTTACCTGGTAAATGTGATGGCTGTGATATGAAGCATTGTTACCTAGCAACTGTGCAGGCTGTGATGTGAAGTATTTTTACCTAGCAACTCTGCAGGCTGTGATGTGAAGTATTGTTACCTAGCAACTGTGCAGGCTGTGATGTGAAGTATTGTTACCTAGCAACTGTGCTGGCTGTGATGTGAAGTATTGTTACCTAGCAACTGTGCAGGCTGTGATGTGAAGTATTTTTACCTAGCAACTCTGCAGGCTGTGATGTGTAATATCGTTACCTAGCAACCATGCAGGCTGTGATGTGAAGTATTGTTACCTAGCAACTGTGCAGGCTGTGATGTAAAGTAGTGTTACCTAGCATCCGTTCACTGAAGTATTGTTACCTAGTAACCATGCAGGCTGTGATGTAAATTATTGTCACCTAGCAACCGTGCAGGCTGTGATGTGAAGTATTGTTACCTGGTAAATGTGATGGCTGTGACGTGAAGTATTGTCACCTAGCAACTGTGCAGGCTGTGATGTGAAGTATTGTTACCTAGCAACTCTGCTGGCTGTGATGTGAAGTATTGTTACCTAGCAAATATGCAGGCTGTGATGTGAAGTATTGTTACCTAGCAACTATGCTGGCGGTGATGTGATGTATTGTTACCTAGCAACCGTGCAGGCTGTGATGTGAAGTATTTTTACCTAGCAACCGTGCAGGCTGTGATGTGAAGTATTGTTACCTGGTAAATGTGATGGCTGTGATGTGAAGTATTGTTACCTAGCAACTGTGCAGGCTGTGATGTGAAGTATTTTTACCTAGCAACCGTGCAGGCTGTGATGTGAAGTATTGTTACCTAGTAAATGTGATGGCTGTGGTGTGAAGTATTGTTAACTAGCAACTGTGCTGGTTGTGATGTGTAGTATTGTTACCTAGCAACAGAGCAAGCTGTGATGTGAAGTATTTTTACCTAGCAACTCTGCAGGCTGTGATGTGTAATATTGTTACCTAGCAAACGTACAGGCTGTGCTGATGTAAGGTAAGGATGTACGGCCAGAAAATGTTACCTAGCAACCGTGCTGAAATTCTGAAATTATTCACCGTTCACACGTTTTGGATAGTGACCACTCAAATCCTCATACAAATTTGATGCTCAGTAAATGGGACCTCAAACGTATCAACTCACGGACTTTCTAGTGAGAAATTAAACGAACTGGGATATCCACTAATAAACACAAGAGGACAATACGATGAAGACTCTAAGGGTAAACGGCGACGCATTAAGACGAATGCTATAAAACCCACTCTAATACAGGACCTAAAGCCACGTAAACCGACCGCATTCTACTCAGGTGACATTCGACATTAGTGAGTACAAACAAACTATACACTACTCATCCTGCTTAGCACGCCTCATTTTGGCCACGCGATTTGTGTTTACGGTTTCCCTGTAACCACATAGCCTTGATAATCCAAGCAGCCTTCATTCCGATGACCTGACAGAAAGATCCAACTCTGTACATCGCTTCACTTCGATTTCCGTTTAATAGTTTGCTAGATAGATAAGTGTGTGAATTCTACTACTTTCACATCTGGAATTTTATTACAAAAAAGAACGAACTCCCGTATTAATAGGCAACATAACATGGTAAATCGAAGGAATAGCTGGGTGATTTGGTTCTCGTAGCTGTCAGCTTGCATTCGAGAGAGAGTGGCTTCGAACCCTAGCCTTTCCTATCTCATCGTCACCATAAGGCCTCTCTGTGTCGGTGCAATGTAAGGAGAATAGAAGACAAGTTAACGCTCATTCCATGTGATAAATAGGGACATTCCGAAGGAATAGACCCAGAAATGAGATAGTACGAAGGGAGTTCAATATATAATACAACATATGTTTTCTAAAAGCAGGTTGGTTTTATTGAGAATTCAAAAACACCATGTTATTTCCCAGTATTTTGTTACAATATATAATCTCCATTCAATGCTACCGTAATGCGAGGGTTTGCATGCCTGCATGGTACCACTCGACTGGTCATTGTCGGAACCAACGTCTTGTTGCATCGATAACTTCCCGTAGTGTTTCTCGCGGAAGTCAGAAGGCGCCAGGTGCGGGCTGTAGGGTGGATGAGGAAGAACCGTGAGCTTCTGTCGGGTGTCAGGTCTTGCGTTGTCGTGGAGAAGGAGAATTTCGCTTGCATATTTGTAGCTACAAAAATGCTGAAGTCGTTTCTTCAGTTTCCTTAGAGTAGCACATTACACTTCAGAGGTGAACATTTCATCACGAGGGACAGAATAAACCGTTCAGAGCGATGAAACACGCCTCGCCCAGAGGCTCACAGTGCCACGTCTCCGTAGACATTCTGCAAGCGCCTATGTATATCTGTAATGCACAGCTTTTCCACCAAAGGAAACTCAATAACTGCTCTCCGTTTGGTACACACACCCTTTACAGACGCCCATTTGAAGGCTAGTTATCGCGCTGCCACCTAGCAGATATCAATGAACCTCCATGAGACGAAGCGAAAAAATTCAAAGGTATCCTACAAAAAATCAAGCTTTTTAAAGACAGAAATTGCCCGAGAAATAAAGTGTGTGACATTATGTATTGAACGCCCCTCGTACATACGTACATCTTCGTTATAAACTCTCCTACCTTTCGGTGTACAGCCTGAATTTTTTAACCTCCTTTCAAAAGAATAACATAACTGTAAATAAGGTAATGTTTTGTCGGTAACGACTTCATGTACTCAATATGTGGGGTCTCTGGAGGCTAATGGTACCTCGGAGAGCTATCATGACCGTTCAATGAATGTCCTCACGTGTAGCTGTATTGGCGAAGTGTGGAGGTGCACATTATCCGGGGAGGTTGCTATATTAGAATGAGCTGAATAAGAAATAAACCTCCTGGATACATTTACAGCTCTGTTACACTGTGTGCGAAAAGTGTTTGTTTTTCTGCATTTGGGAAACAAGGGAGACACGAACTAATCATTGATACATTCTCCTGCCTTATCAGAGGCTTCCCGCCAAGGTTGGAGTAACTTGCCGGTTATATACCAACTTTTTGTCTGCTAACAGAAGTGGCAAGCCACGTTCAAAGGGCATTTTCATTAACAAATGAACTTCCTTGAATTTTCTTGGAAGCAAAACGTTAAACGAGGAGTTCTGAGTAGGAGTGAAATCGAATAATTACGAAAAATCAATCAATCAATCAATCAATCAATCAATCAATCAATCAATCAATCAATCAATCAATCAATCAATCAATCAATCAATCAATCAATCAATCAATCAATGTTCTGCATTTAGGGCGGTTGTCCAGGTGGCAGATTCCCTATCAATTTTTACCTCATATTTACATTTAACATTCTTTACCTGGCTTCATCTTAAATATTTTCAACGAACTAGGAAATTGATCGAAATTTTCCTTGATATTTTATTCTAATCGTTTACTTTTCGTCCTATAAATGAATATTTGTCCCTATGTGTCCTCTTTAATTCCAAATGTATTTTCATATTATGATCTTTCCTACATTGAGAAGAACCTGGCAATCAACCACAACAATATCACTTCAGGTTACAACTGGCAAGCGGTAAACAAACTCCTAGCAACCTTATCCCCCTGTGGGTGGGGGCGGTAGAATAACACCCACGGTATCCCCTGCCTGTCGTAAGAGGCGACTAAAAGGGGCCCCAGGGGCTCTGAACTTTGGAGCGTGGGTTGGCGACCACGGGGCCCTTAGCTGAGTCCTGGCATTGCTTCCACTTACTTGTGCCAGGCTCCTCACTTTCATCTATCCTATCCGACCTCTCTTGGTCAACTCTTGTTCTTTTCAGACCCCGACGCTATTAGGTTTGCGAGGGCTAGGGAGTCTTTCATTTTCATGCCCTTCGTGGCCCTTGTCTTCCTTTGGCCGATATCTTCATTTTTCGAAGCGTCGGATCCCTTCCATATTTTCACTCCGATTAGTGTTATATAGAGAATGGTTGCCTAGTTGTACTTCCTCTTAAAACAATAATCACCACCACCACTAGCAACCTTAGTGTTGTCCGGCCACTACGCCAACCCGATAATAAAATTTAACTTTGATCATATTTGGAAACCTAAGGTCTGAAAGGTACAGATTAAGGGAGGGGCCGTAATCTATGTGTTTACAGTTAGTGGTATGATAATACTCTATGGCTGCGAGTAGGTAGTCTGGGTTAGAATAATGCATACGTTATTCCTTGCCTGTCGTAAGAGGTGACTATATTGGACCCAGGGACTCTCAACTTGGGGGGCGTGGGTTGGCGACCACGGGGCCATTAGCTGAATCTCGGCGTTGCTGCTACTTGATTATACCAGGTTCTTTATTTCCGAGCTACCAATGTCAACTATTATTCTTTCCGGCACGACAGTGTTAGGATAGTGAGGCCAAGGTGTCTTTTAATTTCACGGTCTTTGTGATCCGTACCTTCCTTTGGCCGATACCTTCATTCTTCGGAGTGAAATTGAATGGCGTATGGCTTCTAGTACCGCGATGTGTCCGAGGACTTCGGCTGGCCAGATGCAGGTCCCTTTTTGTTTTGACGCCCGTAGACGACCTGCGTGATGAGGATGAAATGATGATGAAAACGACACATACACCCAGTCCCCAGCATGCTCACCATTTAAGCCATGGAACCGGACATTTTTCGAAGTGTCAGATCCTTTCCATGTTCCTTTCAGATTAGTGTTAATAGATTCTTGGGCAAGTTCTTCACCTCAACAGCATAAATTAAGTAATATTCTTCAATGTTATTATTTTTACGTCCCACTAACTACTTGTGACTGTTTTCGGAGTGCCAGTAAATCTACAGGCAAGGAGCTGACGTATTTGAGCACCTTCAAATACTTCCGGACTGAGCTAAGATCGAATCCGTCAATTTGGGGTCAGAAGGCCACCGCCTCAAATGTCTGAGCCACTCAGCCCGGTCTTTTAATAACATGAAAGTGAAAAATATTGCGATTCTGATTGAAAGCAAAATTATTGGTATTAAGAATAGAACAGTCTGCTCTGGCGATCTAATTTACTCCAGGATGACCCAACTAGTGCACACACACACACACACACACACACACACACACACACACAAAATCGTATTCGACAATTAATGAGACCACTCCACTAAATGTTGTACCGAGCTCGATAGGTGCAGTCGCTTAAGTGCGGCCATTATCCAGTATTCGGAAGATAGTGGGCTCGAGCCCCACTGTCGGCAGCCCTGAAGATGGTTTTCCGTGGTTTCCAATTTTCACCCAGGCGAATGCTCGGGCTGTACCAGAAAATAATAAGGGCATGGCCGTTTTCTTCCCACTGCTAGTCCTTTCTTCTCCCATCGTCGCCATAAGACCTATCTGTGTCGGTGCTACGTAAAACAAATAGCAAAACTAATTGTTGTCCCCTTTCAAATTCCCTGTCTTCCTCCCAGTAGGTAGTTTGGCTGACCGGTGTTGCCCGACAGCTGGTAATCCTGACATTTCACTTTCGCCTCACACGTTCAGTGCCTCACTCAACAGCTACACGCATACAGGTACGAACACAGAGCTACTAACCACCACAACACACGACTGTTCCTTGGCTCGGCTGCAGGGAAACTCCACCACTGAAGCAGCCAATATAGTTAAATAACGTGACTGCTCCATATATCACTGACAACTAAACACCAACAACTCAACAGTGTTGAACAGCAGGACAATAATCCTCACAATAACGAGCATTAACACGACAACTCTTCCTCACAATGACTCCACTACAGTTCACGATAGCACTCCGTACCCAACACGGCGATACTCGGACACTTCAACAGCCGTCCTAGTCCAAGTATTCCTGTTATTTACTGTTCGTGGCCTGCCTCATTTTTATATCCTTATGACGGAGTAGTAGACCTCTCGGGGCTCGCCTAGAGGAGAAACATTCTCGCTGTTCCTTCCAGAAGGCGCACGAGGAAACCAGACGGGGATAACAATAGAGGATAATCCGCGACACCACTTCGAGCTGGGTGGGAGGTTTCCGATCTTTCTTAGTCATCCCTTCCAGGAAGTACTGAAGGGGGCTACGACAGGGCTGGCACGTAATAAATACAGGGTGAGTCATGAAGATTGTTACATGTTTAAAGTTACAGAGGAAAGTGGTGGCAAAATCATACTTGTTAATTTTGTGCCAGAGTCGCGTGTCTTAACTTCCGTAATTAGTCAAGAAGGAACTGAACACGTGACAGAAATTTACAGTGGCAGAGTGAAAAACTGCATACTGAAACCATCTGGAGGCTTCGAGATCGGCAAGACGTGATTTGGACATAGCACTGTTACCATTGATTGAGGAAAATAAACCATAATACATCTTCATTATGTACTGTTATGCCTTTCAGCGTTCAGTCTGCAACCCTCTGTGAATTTATTAACCGCCGTGGCAATTCTTTGTGTAAATAATTCTGTCGCCTCGTTTAATACATCAAAACCTCGTTAGAAACTGAGTCTGACCATCGTCGTCTTGGTCTTCCTCTACTTTTATTACCTCCATTAATCTCCTAGGCAACCTGTCCTCCTCCATTCGCCTCACATAGCCCCACCACCGAAGCCAGTTTATGCGTAAAGCTTCATTCATTAAGTTCATTCCTAACTTATCCCCTATTTTCTTATTCCAAGTACTCTCCTGCCATTGTTCTGAACTGTTTGTACCAACAATCATTCTCGCTTTCATGTCTGTTACTTCTAACTTATTAATTAGTTATCCTGAGTCCACCCAATTTTCACACCCGTAAACTAAAGTTAATCTGAAAACAGACCGATGTAAAGATAGTTTCGTCCGGGAGCTGACTTCCTCATATAGAATACTGTTGATCGCAACTGTGAGCTCAGTGCATTAGCTTCACCTTGATTCAATCTCACTTACTACACTACCATCCTGGGCCATCCTAAATACTAGAAATTATCAACCTGTCTCAGCTTTGTATCAGCAATCGGGCATTCAGTGCTCTTAGATTACTTAGCTACTGACATGAATTTAGCCTTGGAAAGGCTAATTTTCATACCATACATATCGCACCTATTTTGGGATGTGAAAATCCCCAGCATTTTTCAGGATTTTTGGAAGTGAAAAAGGTATCATGAAGACGAGAAGTAAGAGGAATGCAAAATATCAAGAGGGTTTCTTTTTTCTTAAATATCTGAAGCCATCTCTTTGCATTTTGACTCATCGTCAGTTAATTTATAACTGTTAGGTTCATCAATCTGCTGAAAGTAATTTTGAATAAGAAATTATAAAATACGTTCAAAAGAAATCCTCTGGAAGGTATCAATTCACATGATCGCTCCACACAGTGTACTACTCAACACTGACAACTATACAGCAGTAACTCAACAGTGCCAACCAGCAGGATAATACTCCTCACAAGAACGAACATTGACACAGTTATGCTGTAGCACCGATGCAACAACAACAACAACGGCAATAGTTGTGGATACCCTTGCCAACAGCCGACAGAAATCGTCCGATAAAAATGTACACTAGCTTGTTACCAGTCTAGTGATCCAGTCTCTCATTTTTCTTGCTTTGAGAGCACTTCGTGTCCTCGAACCTACAGTCCTAATATTGAAAGAAGCGTTCTGACAGGTAGCGCAGAGGGGAGCAGCTACTGTAGTGCTGATGAGCGGTGTTGTCACATTCCTTTCTCCTTCGCTCTCGTGTACGTTCAGCCTCTGTAGTCTATTGTAGTGCCTGACTAGATCTAACTGAAAAGTGAATGGTTCGACAACTCCAGGCGGGCAGCAGAAACGTCTCCATGGCGGCCAAGTTTCTCTGATGTCCAGCCTGGCGGACAAAAATACACTCTCCCTGCGCTTCTTTCAATAGTAGGACTCTAGGTAACATGACTGTGACAATTGGCCAGAAATGTGTGAACATATTTTTAGAGAAAGTGGAAATGATGAATCTTGGTATCACAAATTGGACTTTTCTGATAAAACTGAACTCCATTTTAAATGAAAGTGTTAATGAACACGACTGTCAGGCCATGCTGAAAACAGCGAATAAGAAAGACATTCTTGTTATTCCAGTGAACATGTACCATAAAGAAATGGGCGACATTCCGAAGCATTGCTGGTTATGCATGTATAAGAACGGCGAGTACTTCCAGGCTGCCGTTGTATGATCTGTATATTAAAAATATTCACTAAAAGAGCTTCGTCCAGTTCTTCCGGAGGTTCTACTGGTCCGATTTGCTACATTCATTTTGTATTCTCTCCGGAATTACCTGCTGGTGAATCATCAGGTATTGATTGATATGTCTCTAAGTTCAGTCAATTTTGATCAAATCAGATTACTAAATGATTACTCCAATAACTCCAGGCAAAGGTTTATCCTAGCCCGCAACGCATTCAGTACTTCGCAGGTTGCACACAGTTAGGGAGCAATATCCTAAGTAGAGTTATTGGCCGTGCTGACAGGCGTCTATAGCCAAAGTTGCAATTTCAACCAAACATAGTGAACATGACTCAATTTTATCTGAAGAGAAATAATGTGTGGGTAAGATACCGCTAGCCCGCGTAGGGGTGGAGAGGTGAGTGGGTGACACGTAGAAATAATCGAAAACGACTTATATCAGTGTTGAATCTATAGTATCTGGGGTCGCTGAGATGCATAGTGACACTGCGGATGACTTTCAGGTCCATGCTCGGCCACCATCGCCATGGGTGAACGGTGAAAAATGTCCAAAATAGTGTCGAATCCACATTTTTCGGCTCGCTAGGGTGATTGGTAACAGCCCTAATGACGGTTGGAATGGTGCACACCAAATCTCTACACTTACCACTTATTTTTTATTAATTATTTTAAAGAATGAACAATTGAATGGTCAGCGTACTGGCCTCCAGTTTAGACGGTCCCGGATTTATTCGATTTCCGGCCAGGTCGGGGATTTTAATCGCTTCTGATTAATTCTTCTGGCTCGGGGACTGAGTGTACCTGTCCGTCCCAACACTAACCTCATCATATTCACACAACATACCACACTACCAACCACCAGAGAAACACGCAGTAGTGATTTCATCACTTCATATAGGGTTTGCGTCAGGAAGGGTATCCGGCCGTAAAACATGACATAATTCCCATGTGCTACGCCGTTAACATCCGCGATTCCACAGGTGTGGGAAAAGCGGTACCAAAAGAATAAGAAGAAAAATTTCAAAGAATGAACAGCTTTCCAGCAAACGGAGAGTTTCTTCCTTGAAACAAAATAATTTAAGGCTAATATTTTGAATTAAAAGTGCAACAATAATTATAATACTACAAAGTAGTTCGTAAAATATTAATCAATTTCACATTAAGGAAATCTTGACACAAAACTGAGAGATTGATTTTTAAATTTTGGCAACCATGCTCCAGCACAGCCGTGCAACGGTGCTAGACTCTGTTATTCTTACCATTGTTTGCTGACCTGCGTCTCCTTCCTGCCCCCCGCTCCACGTCTTTTTACAGCGGCCACGTGAAGATGAGCAGTTTTGAGCAAGCGCTCGCGAATGACAGCCCCTATGTTTCCAATCATGAGCAGAGAAGCTGGTAAACTATTCAACTGTGCTGCAGGTCGTACCAAGGACGCGAACGCGTGTTGGTCATGTCTCGATCTGGTCACTCACCAGTAAGTATAGACTGGGTCCACATTAGTGGAGATGCATCGGATGTGATCTTAACGCACACCGTAAATGTGGGATACTAAGGTTCATTTTTGCAAAACAATCTGCGAGCATCTCTGAGAAAGAAACTGCGACACTTCATGGATAACCCACCCATGACAATGCTACGACACACACACACACACACACACACACACACACACACACACACACACACACACACACACACACACACACACACACACACACGAACACACACACCAGAAGTTGTGTCTGCATTGTTCAATCCCTGGGGCAGCTCTATGGCCCCCCATACTTTCCGGATTTTAGTCCCTGTGACGTCGATTTAATTCCTAAGAAGAACGAGCCACTACGTAGGAAGCGCTTTCGTAGAATTGAAGACGTTTTACAGGCCACCGACCGCTCTCTGGCTGACTAGACAGTGCCAGCGAAATGCAATGACTCTCACATCGCTGGGAACACGTTTGACTATGTTGAAGGCCTGTAACGGTTCAAATCCCGTTACAAAATAATATGTATGTTATTATAATTATTTTATTATTATTATTATTATTATTATTATTATTATTATTAATAATATTATTATTATTATTATTATTATCATTATTATGTCCGTATTATTATTTTATCTGTGAGATTACTATTATTTTGTTATAATTCTTATTCAATTCAATTTGCAATGCTTGTCGCTTGCAGGATTGTACTTAGATGTATGCATATATACGTGTGTGGAAAATAACACTCAATACATGTACAGTGAGAATTGTTATATATCAGATGTTGGATATGACGTTGTTATAGTTTGCACTACTGGCGATTCTGCCAAGTCATCGCCACGTCATGGCTACGTCATCGTATTTAGTTAGCACTGAGCTCACTTTCTTTGAGAAACCCAGCGAGCCGGCGGCGGTTTCACAACTATATGTAATATTTGCCGCGTTGTGGGAGTATGTCATTGTTATTTCTGGAGATTACGTAGCTGTGTCAACCAACGTCTATAAAAGGTGGTTGCATATTGTAGCGTCAGTCATTAGTTAAACGGAAGCTGAACTGTGAAGAAGTCTACTAGATGAAGAGGCCTCAGTCGGTCAGTCAACGAGTGTGAACGAGAGATGGAGAAGACTCACTGAGCCATTAATCATTGGTCATTGAGAGAGTGAGGCCAAAGTTAGTTGGTCACTTAGTTGAAGACACGGACGCAAGGGCTTACCATGGAGTCAGAGAGGGCAACCCTGGACCTGCCATGAGGTAATACCATATTGACTTACAAAGAAGTCAGATGATATGGAGAAGAAGTAGTCACAAGGATGTATCACCAAGTTAGGCGTGACACATCTACATTAAACACCAGATCAAAGGAATACGTAGTAATTACACTCAAAGTGTTGAAGGTACAGTCAAGTGAATCAGTGAGGGAAATATTTCGTATAAATTGTTAAATGTCCGGTCAAGAAGAATTCAAATTCATGCCTAGTTTCTTTCAGTTGCAATGTCATAATTTCATATTCTCATCTGTTTTACAGCAACCAGACTCACTATTTTTATATATAATTTAAAGAATATGTTTTGTTCTATCAAACGAATTCATAGTTTCATTTCAATGACAGTAAAATATCTTAACCTCAAAATTAATGGGGAAACCGAACGCCAATCTCCTTTTCCCAGAACTTATATGGTATGTTGTCAAAAGTAAGCTTATTACCCCACACCCTAGAGATATTCAAGAGTCTCATTCTATTATTGCTGCACTGTGTGGCAGCTGGCGCCCTTCAAATAACGTATGTGTAAGTGAGCAGGTAACAAGTAAGTGTGAGTACAAGGTCCGACGAGTGTGTATTTTATTTAATGAATATTAATTTTCATATTTTCCATGTTAAATGCAGATATTCAGATTTTTCAAGTTAAATGAAGTTTTAAAATATGTTTGTAAAATTAGTCAGCGAGTTAGGAAAGTCTCAATATGTCGACGCAACGTGGGACACGAATAAATTCAGAATTTGGTCTGAATGACAGCATATCATAGGTTCATTTTGGGAAGAGTATGCACATTTAAGCCAACGAAATTATTACCGGTAAATGTCAGGGGTGTAACGTTGTGATATATGTTTGTATTTTGGGGATATATCAAGGGATTTGAAGAGGGAAATTGATTTGAGATCGCGTACTATCACTAGTGAACCAAAGATGGACAAGGAAGACAATAACAAATCATGTGACGACGAGGTTGTTGCTTCTGCGGACATCCAAGGTGAAATTCAAAGTAGGGAACAGGTGAATACGATGGAAGTTTATGAGGTAATTCAGGAAAGTGCAGAAATTGAGAAACACACAGAAACTCAGAACGAAATCCCAGGGGGGATGAACCAAGATCAATTTTCCTTGCTGATGGCCACAATAATTAGTAGTAATGAAAGTCAGAAAGAGATAAAAGAATTAATTAGTACTAGTAATGAAAATTTTAATATGCTGAGTAACTCTCTGTGTAGCAAAATGGATCAAATAATTAGTAGGAATAAAGAAAGTAATATTAAAATGAAAGAATTAATTAGTAGTAATAACGAAAATTTTAATAAACATATTAACTCTGTGAGTAGCAAAATGGATCAATTAATTAGCAGTAATAACCAAAATTGTAATGTGATCATTAGTAATATATATACTAAGATATTAGAGATAAATAATCAAACATCTAAGTTAGAAAGTAAGTCAAATGAAAAGTGTGTTGAAATGGAAGGTGAAATAGAGTTGGATCGGAGCAATATTCATACTCAAATTGAGCATGTCAAAGGAACTTGTACAGAGAATATCAAAGAATTAAGTGATAAAAGTTCTAGTAATCGGGAAGAAATTCATGAGGTAGTCGAGAAGAGATTGGACAAGATTTGCAATGCAGTTGGGGAAGAGATGGGGGAACAGATTAGTAGAAATGAGCAAGTTGAAAGCAAACTTGTGGCGGTCACTGAACTACGGAACGAACAGGAAACGCTATCACAGCAGGTAAGAGAAAGAGAGGAAGAATTGAAGGAAGAAGTGAGAATAGTGGAAGAGAATTCTGAGAGAGCAGCGGAAGAAGAAGAAGAAGAAGAAGAAGAAGTTGAAAACTGCCAGGGAGTGATACGGCAGGAATTTGAATTTGCAAGTGAGTCGGCGGGTGAGGTGATAGTAGCGAGTGGTTTGTTCAGTAGGGATCGTGATTTAACTGGGTTTTCTGGAGAACAGTTCAGTTCTATAGAATTTGTAAAAGTAGTTGAGAAAAGATTTGCTAGTAAGTTGAGGAATAATAATACTGAATGGGAATACGTACTGAAAATCTTGTCGAATGTTTTTGTCGGTGAAAGTAAAATATGGTTTCGAGTGTAATGGGATAATATGTCTAATTTAGGAGAGTTTAAAGTGTTCATTGACGGGCTTTGGGAAGAATGTTTACAGGGGCGCGATAGAGAGCGCATGATGTCTGGTAAAAGTAGTATAACGGAGAGAGGGGGGAAAATGTTAGCCGTGTATCAGAGAAGAGGTAGTGATCATGATCCGCAGAGGATTAATAGTTCTGTTGATGGTGATAGTGGTCGGAAGAGTAATCAGAGAGAATTGGAAGATGGGAGGCGTATGAATTTGAGTTCTGAGAGAGAGAGTATCAGAGGAGTAATCAGAGAGAATCGGAAGATTGGACGTGTATGGAATTAAGTTGTGAGAGAGAGGGTCAAAGGAATAACCAGAGAGAATCAGAAGATGGAAGGCGTACGGATTTGAGTTATCAGAGAGACTGTGATAGTCTGAATATGAATGTTATCAAGGTGTCGTTATCGAGCCAGAGTATTTCAGATTCACAGGGAATCGGGTAAATTAAGTGAACAGTCCGAAGGTAGAAGTTGAACAGGTATTTAGTATAAGTAGTTATGTAGTGAAAGTAGATTTAAGAGTAGTGTGATTGTGACCTACGTAACGTTAAGTGAGATATTTAAGTAATGACGTAGTCGTAGATAATGAAGTAATTAATGGTAGTAGTAAGTTCGACGTAAGAAGTGTTCTGTTAAGTGATGTAAGTATTTATCATACTGAGAATATGATGTAAGTAGTGAGGTATTCGATGATGGAAACTGCGAGAGGAAGAAGGTAAATGAAGGTTATAATAGGTATTATAACAGCCGTTGGGTAAGTCAAAGTGAGTAAATAAAATGATAGCGGTACCGATCATAAGTAAAGATAATTGTTTCAGCCACGCCTTGTTACCACAACTTGTGTATTCAGTTATTTTGGGGGCTGACTTGGTGGCAAATTATGGAAGTAGAGTGGACTTTAATTTAGGTAGTGTGTGTTTGTTCTATGAGGAAACTAGCAAAGACGTATGTGTTAATTATGATGGTCTGAGGTGAGTGTTTGGGTAACGTGTGTTCTTTGAAATATGTGAGAGGTAAGTGAAGTTGTTCCTAGAGAGAGGAAATGTTTTGTTGGGTGTGTTACGTGCCTGTACGACCTGTATCCGAGGGATAGTCGGTATGAGGCAGTGACGTGAGGTAATTTGAGTGAATTACAGGAGGAGTAATTGTGTTCGATGTTAGGTAAGCATCGAGATGTATTTAGTGGTAAGTGAGGAAGAACACGTATATGAACATAAATTTGTAGTACATGACCATTCATCATTTGTGGGAGGTAAGTACCCCATTCAACTTAAATATGCTAGTGAAGTCTAAGAACAAATAAGCATTATGCTGAATTACGGAATAATTGAACCATCTTGTAGCCATGGTATTGATCCTTTAATTATCGTTGCCAAGGAGGATGTGATTTATTGAGAGATGTAAGTTAATAAGGGCAAAATTGATTCAGTTTGAGTGATAGAGTGCTACTCAGAGTTCCATTTTCATCATCTGCAGAGGCGGCAAAGATGTCTAAGTTATTCTTTTTTATCAGGAGTATTTCACTATTGTGAACCGTATCGGGAAGTGTGCATTTTCCTAAAAAAAATCAGGATGGGAAGATTGTCGGTACTTATAACATTTAAAGAAATACTTCACGTGAGATTTGGTAAGATAAGAATAAGATGATTAATTTTTGTGAGAAACTGGCAACATATAAAACTAACATATGTGAATTTGCGTGTGAACCAAGTGTCGTATTGGTGTATTGGAAGAATAAGTGCTACATTGTCATGTGTTGTGTGGCAAAAGCGGAGAACGATAACAATATGCGGGAAAAGTTCTCATACAAGTGATATTCCACAAAAAGTTATGATATGTTAAAAACAGAAGAATGTAGTGTAATCATTTAAAATTATTCGTATGTGTTAAATTGAGTGCTGTACTCTTATGATTTGTATGAGAGAAAAAGAGAATGGCACACTGAACAGTTATCTACGATGGCAATGTGCGAGAAAAATTCTCATATTTGTGATATTTTATAAAACGTATGGATGTTGAAAAAGAAAATTATTGGTGTATACTCATTTAAAGTGTTTATCTGTGTCAGTGTTATATATATAATTTTGTACATAAATCAATCGATTCTTTGTTCTTCGATTTATTTATGAGGGAGGCGAATTGTAACGGTTCATATCCCGTTACAAAATAATATGTATATTATTATTATTATTATTATTATTATTATTGTATTATTATTATTATTATTATTATTATTATTATTATTATTATGTCCGACTCGTTGGCTGAATGGCCAGCGTAGTGGCCTTCGGTTCAGAGGGTCCCGGGTTCGATTCCCGGCCGGGTCGGGGATTTTAACCTTCATTGGTTAATTCCAATGGCCCGGGGGCTGGGTGTTTGTGCTGTCCCCAACATCCCTGCAACTCACAGACCACACATAACACTATCCTCCACCACAATAACACGCAGTTACCTACACACGGCAGATGCCGCCCACCCTCAACGGAGGGTCTGCCTTACAAGGGCTGCACACGGCTAGAAATAGCCACACGAAATTATTATTATTATTATTATTATTATTATTATTATTATTATTATTATTATTATTATTATTTTATCTGTGAGATTACTATTATTTTGTTATAATTCTTGTTCAATTCAATTTGCAATGCTTGTCGCTTGCAGGATTATATTTAGATGTATGCATATATACGTGTGTGGAAAATAACACTCAGTACATGTACAGTGAGAATTGTTATATATCAGATGTTGGATATGACGTTGTTATATTTTGCACTACTGGCGATTCTGCCAAGTCATCGCCACGTCATGGCTACGTCATCGTATTTAGTTGGCACTGAGCTCACTTTCTTTGAGAAACCCAGCGAGCCGGCGGCGGTTTCACAACTATATGTAATATTTGCCGCGTTGTGGGAGTATGTCATTGTTATTTCTGGAGATTACGTAGCTGTGTCAACCAACGTCTATAAAAGGTGGTTGCATATTGTAGCGCCAGTCATTAGTTAAACGGAAGCTGAACAGTGAAGTAGTCTACTAGAAGAAGAGACCTCAGTCGGTCAGTCAACGAGTGTGAACGAGAGATGGAGAAGACTCAGTGAGCCATTAATCATTGTCATTGAGAGAGTGAGGCCAAAGTTTGTTGGTCACTTAGTTGAAGACACGGACGCAAGGGCTTACCATGGAGTCAGAGAGGGCAACCCTGGACCTGCCATGAGGTAATACCATATTGACTTACAAAGAAGTCAGATGATATGGAGAAGAAGTAGTCACAAGGATGTATCACCAAGTTAGGCGTGACACATCTACAGTAAACACCAGATCAAAGGAATACGTCGTAATTACACTCAAAGTGTTGAAGGTACAGTCAAGTGAATCAGTGAGGGAAATATTTCGTATAAATTGTTAAATGTCCGGTCAAGAAGAATTCAAATTCATGCCTAGTTTCTTTCAGTTGCAATGTCATAATTTCATATTCTCATCTGTTTTATCACAACCAGACTCACTATTTTTTGTATATTATTTAAAGAATATATTTTGTTCTATCAAACGAATTCATAGTTTCATTTCAATGACAGTAAAATATCTTAACCTCAAAATTAATAGGGAAACCGAACGCTAATCTCCTTTTCCCAGAACATATATGGTATGTTGTCAAAAGTAAGCTTATTACCCCACACCCTAGAGATAGTCAAGAGTCTCATTCTATTATTGCTGAACTGTGTGGCAGCTGGCGCCCTTCAAATAACGTGTGTGTAAGTAAGAAGGTAACAAGTAAGTGTGAGTACAAGGTCCGACGAGTGTGTATTTTATTTAATGAATATTAATTTTCATATTTTCCATGTTAAATGCAGATATTCAGATTTTTCAAGTTAAATGAAGTTTTAAAATATGTTTGTAAAATTAGTCAGCGATTTAGGAAAGTCACAGGCCTATGGAACTATGTATCTACAAGGTCAAATTAAGTTCTTAAATCGGCATGCTAAAATATCATTGGAAGGTACTCTTAAAAATGTTTTTAACACAACGATGAAATGAAAATCCACAGCCAGTTTTCAGTCATTCGACCGGGTCAGGAACGGAATGAATGAAGCCCCTCTCTAGCGGCGAGGATAGGAATTTTGCAGGCTGCTGAAGCCTGTCGCACTCCTCTGGGACAATGATTAATGAATGACAGATGAAATGATATTGGATGTGTTGCTAGAATGAAATATGACCGGGAAAACCGGAGTAGCCGGAGAAAAACCTGTCCCGCCTTCGCATAGTCCAGCACAAATCTCACATGGACTGACCGGCATTTGAACTACGGAACCCAGTGGGGGCCGGCGCGCTGCCGCCTTAGCCACGGAGGCTCATTAACACGATAACGATGTAAAATTGTTTTTTCTCATGAGAAGGTCACAGTTTTCATTTAATGTATGCTGTTATGTTATATTACAGTGGATGTCCACAGCATATCGGTATTCAAGTAAAAGGGACAGATGCCTGTTAATCTGTAGTGAAATGTACACATACAGTGTTTAATGATTTTGGTATGGGAATGCCAGTATGAGATTAAGGAGTTAACAACGAACTGATAAAGGCATTCAACGGCATTACGCATAAGATAAAGTTCAGTGTGTTATATTTTAACAATTGCTTCGCAAGCACTTATGTGGCATTTTTTCGTGTGTGTAAAATGTTCACAAATGATTTCTCTCTGTGATTAAAATTGTGCTTTAATTTGGAAAAATCTATTCTAATCATTTAGTAGATTAGCGAATTCCTCTCACTATAGTGCCCAACTTTCAATATATCTATATTAAATGCCCACTTTATATCAACGAACAGGACCATTCACCCGTATGCTTTCGAGCGTAGCCGTTGTACTGGATGAAGGTAGGGAGGACGGGACTTCGATGCCCGCCTTTTTTTTTTCCGAAGTTCGTCATCCATAATATTTCCATTCGATGATATATTTGTGAAGCAGGATTTTATACGTAATACTCTCTGGAGGCCTGGGTCCGGTACAGTATCAATAAATAAAGCAATTGCGAAAATTTAAACATCGTAAAAGTAAACCTTCAAGAAAGTACCCGGACGGCGCATGGAGACATTGAATTTGATATCACGACAAAGTTATCCGGTCTATTTGTAACGAATGGTGCGGAGCAGCACGGGTCATCTAAAACCCCAAACCCCATGGCACTACAGCTCTTGAAGGGCCTTGGCCTACCAAGCGACCGCTGCTCAGCCCGAAGGCATGTAGATTACGAGGTGTCGTATGGTCAGCACGAAGAATCCTCTCGGCCGTTATTCTTTGCTTTCGAGACCGGGGCCGCTATCTCACCGTCAGATAGCTCCTCAATTCTAATCACGTAGACTGAGTGGACCTCGAACCAGCCCTCAGGTCCAGGTAAAATTCCCTGACCTGGCAGGGTATCGAACACGGGGCCTCTAGGTAAGGTTGAGGGACGCTACCCCTACACCACGGGGCCGGCAGCAAGGGTCATCTTGTATCCCTAAATTTCAAGAATTGCCTTTCCACCTCTAATACCTCATTTCAGGCAGTCATAATTCTGTAAACTCAGGATGCTACAAAACATGTGGCAGTATTTCTGACTCACCTGTCACAATTCAAAGAAGCCACTAAGAAACTTCTCATAAATTAACAAAGATCTATTGAAGTAAGGAGGACTTTCACGGGAGCTCTGCCTCTGAGGTTAGCCCTCCGTGACGCCTTCCATTCAGATCTTAATTCGTATTCTAGAGAGCGCGCGATCGACAGCTCTAAGTACAGATTAATGCGGTGCGGGAGGAAATGAATGCTGTCTAATTACGCCTGCGAACGCGCTTCCCTTCTCAAATATCGCATCTAACTTTCTTTTAATCTGGCAGGGAAGCGATAACTCTATTTTAAGGTTTCTAAATGTGATGGCTTTACTTAATCACGCGAGTTTTATCTGTATGAGCCACTTTTAAATGTCCATCAGCCAGCAGTATAAAGTACATTCCTACGGCGTAATTAAGGTCTCCGATCTCTCCTAAAGCTGACCTTTTATTTTCGCAAGGGAAAGAACACTTCACTTCAGTGAATGACAAGAGCCGAGTTTTGATCTGCCCTTCCTTTTAACATATACTGTGGATAAAATAAGTATTCATACATACAGGGTTTCGAACGGTACACAAACGGGAATTGACGGTAAGCGATTTATATTAACACTACAGTTGAATGTAATTACTTGTGACGTGCATGCGGTGTACATACTATATTCCCTGGTTAATGACAAAGTATTGTTTGACGGCACATAAATAAAGTTTTATGCAACTAGATCGCAGTCATTAGTGTGTAAACATCACAGAATTACTGCTCAAAACGAATCATTCATCGTGTATCCGGTTGAACAGTGAGTACTAGTGCCTGGAACTATTTGACGTCGATTGTGTGAGCTGAAGAGAGTTGTGAAAGAATAGGTAGTCCCCTTCTGGAAAGAGGGACTTAGTTACCGGAACATTGCTAGAACAGAACCACTCGCATACTACTCTCTAGTACGTTGTGAATAGGTACAAACGAAAAAGATCTACGGTGAATGTGCGAAGATCTGGACGTCTTAGAGCTCTAACGGATCGAGAGTCGCGATACGTAGTACAAGAAGTGCGCAAGAACTCGGATGTGAGCGTCTGGGCGCTTCCTGAAGATGTCGCAACAGCAATAGGCAAGGAAGTAACACCTTAAATCATAAGGAATTGCATTCACGAAGCTGGCTTAAAAGGCAGAGCGCCAAGAAAAGAACAGTTCACTAATTAGAGCAATAGGGTGAAAGGTCTGGAGTTTGTTCGCGCATTTGTCAACAAACCTATGGAATATTGGAAAAAGTTTCTATTTTCGGATGAGGGGAACTTTAACCTTTTTGATCTGATGGCCGAAACTATGTGTGGCGTAAATCAAATCAAGTATTTGACAATATGAATTTTGTACCAACTGTCAAGCATGACGGAAGTCATGTCATGGTAGGGGGGATGCATGCTGGGGTGGGAGAACTGATGTTTTTGAGGGTAATATGACTGCTACAGCATATGTGAACATACTCCGTGATAATATGCTGGCCAGTGTTGCGAAATTAACTCTTGAGGATCGTTGTTTTTTCAACGGGACCATGATCCCAAGCATACGGCTCGTATAACTAAACCACGGCCGCTGTATAATGCTTGCGCCTCCACAATTCCCAGACATCTCTCCCGTAGAAAATCTGTGGGCATTGCTGGAGTAGAGAGTAAGGAAACGTATATGCTCGTAAAAAGAAGACTTCATTGATTTTCTGCAGAAGGAATGGTGGAAAATTCGTGCCGAAACTACATCAAACCTTGCAAACTCCATGTGACGAAAATTTCAAAAACTTTTAAATGCCCAGGGAATGCATACTAAGTACTGTGTATGTTTGAGAACAGTGTTTTAACACGTATGAATGTTAATTTGGGAAACAGAAATTTATATTTGTTTTGTTTTGCTGTAAATTCTGCACAACCTACATCCGTTGGTGGTTGTTCGCACCTCATTCAGAAATGTAATTCATGTACTAGGGGAGGAAGAATTTATGTTTTAATTAAACCGATCTCCATTGCTGCATTCGCTTAAGTACGGCCAGTATCCAGTATTCAGTATCCAGTATTTGTAAAAAAAAAGGATTTATTACAAATATGTAACAAGCCACACATGCTGTGTATGAATATATTATTTTATCCACTACATATATATCTATGTGTCTGTCTTCCCCAGTGGATGGAGGTGGTAGAGTAACACACACGGTATCCCCTGCCTGTCGCAAGAGGCGTCTAAAAGGGACCCCAGGGGCGCTGAACTTTAGAGCTGTGTCCTGGCATTGTTCCCAGTTACTTGTGCTGGTTTCCTCACTTTCATTTATCCTATCAGACCTCCATTGGTCAACTCTGGTTATTTCCCGATCCCGATGATATTAGAGCACTAGAGGCCTAGGAAGTCTTCCATTTTCACGCCCTTCGTCGCTCTTGCCTTTCTTTGGCCGATATCTTCATTATTCGAAGTGTCGGACCCTTCCAAATTTTCTCTTTGATAAATGTTAATAGAGAATGGTTGCCTAGTTGTACTTCCTTTTAAAACAATAATCACAACCACCACTGTGTTTATCTTGATTTAGCGTAATTGAATTCCCGACACCATAATAAGCATTGCCATCCGTGTTCATCTGTGTATACCAATGTTCAAATCGGAAAAAAATCAGAGTTTAGATTTCTTCCCCTTTGACTGTGATTCCTTTTCCAAATTCCTAAAGAATGGCTGCTGTAAAATGTTCGCGAGCAGATTCCAACACCTCCACATTCCCCAGACCCCAATCCCATAGAAAATCTGCAGGCATTGTGAGTATTGTTTCGATTATTAGAGTATCCGCTGTCCGAGTTTTCGAAGTCGATCACAACTGGGCTCTGAGTTGTTCTACACAAACAATGAAAGGGAAAGGGGAGAATCTGCAGCCATGCCTCATTACTTTTTAGGCTTCTGTTTAGTTTTTAATTCCCTCGATTTTTATTAATGCAGACTGAATTTTGTACATAATATAGATAATTCTTCTTTCCTTCTATCTGAACCCGATCGCCTTCAGAAACTCAAAATACAAAGCTGTGCAAAACTTAAGGACGAAGTAGATAAAGCAACATAACATATCAACTACTCAGTGGAAATGAAGGAAATTGAGCTAACATGTGCATAAAAACCTGGCGTAAGTTCAGCTCGACTATTGCGCCAAATGGGTTTGACCCCAAAAAAGGAGTCAGTTGAAGGAACAGGGCAAGACGGTGTGAGTCAGAGCTGTCACGGTGTACTGTGGTGGTGGTGTTATTCGATGGCCGGGAGACAACACTTGGATGACTTCACACGGGAAAAAATCATCGGGAACCTGGAAGAAGGACGAAGTGCGACAAGTGTAGCCCAGGAGTTTGGTATCGCTCACAGCACTGTTCCGCTTGCATGAAGAGCATTCCAAGCCACGGGCTCTGCTGCCCGAAGGAGAGGAGGGGTCGAGCACGGTCAACTGCAGCAGCAGATGACCGCTATATTGTGCAAGAGGCAAGAAGAGACTCACCTCAAAGAGCTGGTGCAATTACAAGCACACTTAACAGGGCTGCAAGGCATCTAGTCTCACGCTCGACAGTGGCACGACGACTGCATGGGGGTGGTCTGTCTGCCCGACGACCATTACGTTGTGTTCCGTCGGCACCCGCACATTTGCGATGGTGCCACCAGAATCAGGTGTGGATAAACGAGGATTGGGGTGACGTGTTCTTCTCAGATGAAAGATGATTCAGTGTGGGTAGTGATTCTAGACGTACCCTCATCTGATGAGAGGTGGGATCACGTAATGCACAAGGGAAGGTTGTCGGTATGATCATTTTGGTGGTCCAAGTGTTATGGTGTGGGGAGGCATAATGTTGCATGGGCGTGCCGACATCCACAACTCACCGGTCAGTGTAATCCTTCCGCATATGTGTCTTTTCAGAGGTATATTTAGCACTGACTTCATTTTCATGGATAATGATACACAACCGCATCGAACCTCGCTGGTTGAGGAGCTCTTGGAACAAAAGGATATACTGAGAATGGACTGGCCTGTCCGTTCTACCGAATTAAATCCCATTGAGCACGTGTTGGACATGTTGGACAGACGTATTGCAGCGCATCCACATGCACCAACGACCTTCTAGCAGTTGTCAACAGCGATGGTGGAGGAATGAAATGCCCTATCACAAGCATGCATCGCTGTGCGTGCTGATTGCACACCCGTTTACGGTGTGACCAGGCGACCATCATGGGTCGCAGTGACTTACCTCTAATCAATTGTAATTTCTGTTTGTCTCATCTCATATTCCTTTCAGTTCCCCAACTTACTATACCGTAGCAGTTCTTCCTCTGTACGGTTCAAGTTTCATCGAGTTACACAACTTGCGAAACTTACTTTCGTCCGTAAGTTTTGCACAGCAGTGTAATTCAAACCAATAAGTGATCGGTAAACTTTAAAGTAGTTCACTAATTTTCATTAATAAAATACCAGACATGCACAAAAAGCAAAGTTACAAAAGTGTTAAATCTGCCGAATGCTTTCCACTTGTGGAATATTACTGGCGTGCAGTTTGGAATGTACTATTTCGTTAGATGTTTCTGTTCGTAATTTTATCTTCAATATATTCTCTTTTACAAATCAGTGAATTCCCCTATTTATTAAATACTATTTGCTCCCAACAACGCACAGCATATCATTCATGAACGGCATTGTTGATGTTGCATTGCGAACGCTGTTGAGATTCAGAAAAGCTCGTATTATTTCAGCTATTCCATTCCATGGAGTATTGCTTCGATTATTAGAGTATCCGCGGCCCGAGTTATGCGAAACATGTCGAAGTCGATCGCAGCTGGGCTCTTTTGTATTAAATACCTGAGTTATTCACAGCGAGTAGGATCTGGAATGTGATGTGGTCAAGAGATGGAAACAGTGCGTTTCTCAAAGAAGCAGGTCTTGTTTTGTCAATACGAGTATTTATTTTACTTCAGCGTGGCCCTCTCTTACACTTAAACACCGTAAATTATAGATAATGCATAATAGAAGGAATGTACTATTCTATTATAAAACAAAATATTAGTAAGCTAAAAAAAAATTTGGGTAACAATAATAAGAAAAAAAAGCAAAGCTAAAAAATAAAATAAAATAAATAAAATAACATAAAATAAATTAAAATAAAATAAAATAAAATAAAATAAAATAAACGAAGATCCCTAGGTTTGATATCACCAAACTCAAAGGAGACAGCACTAGTTACCAAGAGAGACTGATTCATAATACCAACAGGATTAACACATCTACAAAATAGGATCAACTTAGGTTTGCCAAAAGAGTAGCGGCTCAGGAAACAATCCCCAATAGACCTAAAGGGAACAAGCATCCGTGGTGGTCCAGCGAATGTGATAAAGCTATAGAATCTAGGCGGCTAGCGTGGATCAAATGGAATGTACATAAGAACGAAGCTAATTTACAATCCTTTATTGCAAATCATAAGAGGGGCCAAGAGGAAGCGTAACCAGGAATTCATTAAGCAAGCAGAGGAGGATTTTGTAAGGAACAACTCTAGAGATCTATACAAGGGCCTCAAGCAACAAACAACCCAATTCGCTTCCCCTGCCTTACATCTCCAGAGACCAGATGGATCCCTGTGTCTTAATGACAGCGATTGTACCAAGACCCTAGCTAACTACGTCAAAGGACTCTTAATGCAGAAGAACCTATTGAACGTCTCCAAGTTACAGAACCAACTAACCCTAATACTGAGTTAATCCCTCCTCCAACCTATGAAGAAGTCAGAGATATAATTAAACTACTCAAGAATAATGAAGCTTCTGGGGAAGACGGGATAGTAGGAGAAATGCTAAAACATGCCGGAGAACACACCTTCAGGAGCATACATAAAGTAATTCTGGACATATGGACTAGTGATAGGCTCCCAGATGATTGGACGTCAGCCATTATCCATCCAATCCACAAGAAGGGAAGCAAAACAGTTGCTACAGAGGAATATCACTCCTTGCTGTTACCTATAAGATATTTTCTAAGATTCTGGAACGCCATGTAACAAGACAGTTGGATAAAGAGTTAGGAGAATATCAAGCAGGGTTCAGAGCATCAAGGTCTTGTACCGGGGACCATCCTTCAATACAGCAAGTCAAGAGCCCGACAATGGGTAGCTATATTTGTCGACTTCCAGAAAGCATACGGCTCAGTAGACAGAATTAGGTACTCTTTATAAGACATTAAGAGGACTAGGACTTAACGACAAGATCAATAGGCTGGTGCAAGCCACCTTGCACAATACCACAGCCAGATAAAGTTTAGAGGACAACTCTCGGAGAGTTTCGCCATTAAAACAGGGGTGACACAAGGAGATGGCATCTCATGTATATTATTTAATTGTGTTCTGGAAAAGATAATTAGAGAGCGGATGAGAGTCCTTCCAGAGAACATTGGATTACGGATGGGGATTAAAGCCGACAACCTAAGGATACTATGCCTAGTCTTTGCAGACGATCTGACTTTATTGGCAAATGACATACAGGCGGCTACTGCTCAGCTCCAAATATTGCACTCAATAGCGGCTAAAACGGGTCTTTTGATCAACATAGGAAAGACCGAGTTTGTTACTAACATCAAAAATGCCCCTGGAATGCTGAGAGCCAGTGATAATATCTACATCAAGAGAGTCAAAAGTGTAAAGTACCTTGGGGAATGGTTCTCGGAGGACCTCAGCGAAACAATGGCTCTTGTACACAGGAGACTCTAACTAGATAAGGCTTACCATGCCTGTAGGAAACTATATGCTTCAAAAATATGTCGATGAATGTCAAACTAAGACACTACAATGCAGTAATCAGACCTTCAGTCCTCTATGCAGCAGAGTGTCTATATTTAACTAAGAAGGCCCCACTAAGAGCCCTCGAGGTACAAGAAAGAAAGTTCCTGAGACGGATAGTGGGACCAAGAATTTTACCAGATGGAAGCCCATGGTATCAACCAAATCGTGAGCTATATAAACACCAAGAAAATCTCTTAGATGCCATCAGAAGAAGGCGACTGGCTTTTTACGGACACCTATCCAGAATGGACTCAAATTGGATCCCATAGGATCTTCAAGGCTGCTAACAAGGGCAAAGCTACTGGATTCGTGCGGATGAAGCAAATGGAGAAGGACCTTTCGGAACTCCATATAAATCATAACGACATAGCTGATCGGAGTAACTATCACACAACTAAAACTAAATACTTAGTAACATCCCTCACAGAAGTTACCCACAGACCAAAAAACGAGACCAGGAGATGGTCTGAGGAACGTAAGATTGAATTTAGCCGGAAAATGATGGACTACTGGGCCATCAGAAAAGCTCGAGGTACCAACAAGAAAACAGCTGCCAAACCAACCGCTAAGAACACCAATTGTGGCAAACAACGACGATGACATCAAGAAACAGCTGAAACACAAGCACCGTGGTCCATAGATGGCCCTAACGAAATAAAAAAAGAAATAAAATAAAATAAAATAAAATGCAATAAAATAAAATAACATAAACTGAAATAAAATAGAATAGAATAAAATAAAATAAAATAAAACAAAAAAAATAAAATAAAAAAATAAAATAAAAAATAAAAAAATAAAAAAATAACATAAACCAAAATAAAATAGCAAAAAATAGTATAATTCCAGAGCATAAAGATAAAAGGAAAGAGACAAAGTCGTAATGTAAAAGTAGATAGATAGATAGATAAATGTCTTTATTGGCGTAGTTAAGGCCATTGGGCCTTCTCTTACACTAAACCAATTAGTATACATTAAAGTCATAAGTAATTAATACTAGAAGACACAATTACAATCAAGTAAGGTACACACTGATAAAATGTAAACAATTACAATACTGTACGTAATAAGGAAATGGAAATATAAGTATTACCATAGGAAGTGATCTATGTACATCAATTAAAAGTAAAATATTATGTGCATATACACTACAACAATATTATTAATAATCATAAATCTTAATAATAATAATAATAATAATAATAATAATAATAATAATAATAATAATAATAATAATAATAATAATAATAATAATAATAATAATAATAATAATTAATAACCAAACATAACCTCGAATGGATAACCCCAAACATGAATGAAGATCAGGCCATGAACAGTAGGAAGGCGCCTACCACCTATGTAAGAGTATGTACAAATATAAATCCCTCTACCTTAAGCTCAAAATAAGGCATTACACTACTGCAGCGAGACCGTCAGTACTATACGCCTCAGAATGCCTAAGCATGGTAAGGAAAGCGTGACTTAGAAAACTTGAGCTGAAGGAAAGGAAGATCCTGAGAGAAATCTTGGGCTCTATTAAGAAGAAGTTAAGTACAGAATCAGGCTCAACAACGAACTGTACCAACAACTGGAGAGCATTACAACCTATATGAGGAAGAGGAGATTGAACTTCTATGGTCATGTCATGAGAATGGTCAATCAGAGGCTCACCTCCAGAATCTTTCACACCATTTCTAGAAGGAAAGCGACTAATGCCAAGTGGGTAAGACTCGTCAGAAAGGACCTCCAAGTATTGGACATTGCTCCCTGTGAAATTTATGACAGGAATAGGTACAGAACGTTGATCAGAACATCAAACTCTCTACAGTCACTAACAGAAAAAAACAGTACGTCCGAGAGGATGTGTGAAATGGACTCAGCAGCAAAAAGACATTCACAGTGCAGGAATGAAGGAGTACTGGTCAAAGAAGAAAGGTGCTAGAGATAAGTACCACGTGGTCCATAGCAGGCCCAAGCGGAACGAAACATAAACAACAGTGTTCTTCCACAGTACAGTAAAATGGTCATGTTACTAGGCTACCTGCCACAATCACACGAAACAATCAGCGGTTAGAGTTCCTGACCGCACCTGGAAGTGAATTCCAAAGTCGTGACCCAGCCACAATGAAAGATCTATTATACATTGAAGAGTGGTTGACGGCAATAGTGACGGAAGTACCAGATCTTGTGTTGCAATTATGAAATGAGGATAACTGGAAATTTTAAGAAATGTATTTGAGTAGATTTTCCTTCAAGTTTTGATATATCAACGTATGAGGAACTCCGTCGCCCCTCGGGTTTAAGCCAGTAAAGAACTGTGCAGCTATAGGTTATGTGAGCATCATAACTCAAGTTAAAAGCACATCGAAGACCAGAGTTCAATGCTCGTTGAAATTTCATTGTTTTCTCAAGGATCGTATAAAGGAGGGCAAAATAGTTCCATCGTTCGTATTATACTTGAGGCTCCTAGATCTTATTAAGAAAAAATATTCTCATTTACAATAAGTTCTAGAAAATGTACTTGCCTTTGGCGAATACCATTATCAATCAATCAATCAATCAATCAATCAATCAATCAATCAATCAATCAATCAATCAATCAATCAATCAATCAATCAATCAATCAATCAATCAATCAATCAATCAATCAATCAATCAATCGATCGATCAATCAATCAATCAATCAATCAATCAATCAATCAATCAATCAATCAATCAATCAATCAATCAATCAATCAATCAATCAATCAATCAATCAATCAATCAATCAATCAATCAATCAATCAATCAATCAATCAATCAATCAATCAAATGTGTGAAATGTGTGTAAAGAATTTGCTGTTTGTCTCCTAAAATAATGAAGACGTTATATTTTCACAATTCTATAACTGTTTCAAGTCTGGAAATTAGTTTTGAGGAAGTGAGAAATGTGTTTATTTTTGAAATATGGTACCATTCAGTCCTAGTGACTTTATTGCTTAAGGCTGAACTTCAGTGTATATCTTTTTTTCTTACAGACGAAACCTCCGAAGTGGATAACTTCACCTTCTAGCAACGAGAACAGGTAAGACGACATTACTGTAACAGGTTGAGGAAACGGAACGTTCTAAAAACAATTAATCTACTACTCTTCCTCTGAGATTTTGTTACTTTAATTAATGGAACTGTAATTGTTCTTCTAGTGAGAAATGACATTTTCAGAGTAACGTACCTTTTTAATTGCTGATCAGACGCAGTGCGGTGGAGAGCCAAGTAGTTGGCTTCCATAGTAATAATGCATTTTATTCACTGTAGACGCCCTAGCTTGTGCCATAGAACACAGCTGCTGTTGTGCGCTTTATATTGGACTCGTATGTGGTAACGCGTTCACCAGTTGCTGCTTATAGACTAACGAACAAGTTGGGAAGCGAAAAATCTCAGTTGAAAGAATAACGTCAGGCTCCGCCTCCAGAATGAATTAGTATTTATCTTTGCTAAGGTGGAATGTTTAGAGTGGTATGCACTAGAACAAGTTGGTTTTATTTATGGATTTTTATAATACAGACAGGTGTTATGATTAGGATGGGATAGGAAAGTTCTAGGAGTGGGAAAGAAGCGCCGGGGCCTTAATTAAGGTAAGGCAGCAACATATTCCAGGTGTGAGAATGGGAATACACGGAAAACATCTTCAGGGCTGTCGACGGTAGGCTTCAAACTAGTGGCGTGCATTGTTGGAACTAGAGACTGGTAACCATGACGGAGTAAGATGAGCCTTGCTCTATATGCAACCACCATCACGCCTTAGTGGAGCGTGCAATCTAAATTGCCCGAGCTTGCTCCAACTCCTTCTACAGGGCACGTTCGAAGCAAAGTTTTCTGACAGGGGATGGATGACCTCACTTGCTTTACTGGCATTGAGAGCAATGTGGTTAATACAGAGATGAGTAAGCTCTTGTTTGCAAAGAGCAAATGCCGGTAAAGAGAGGTATAAAAGAATGGCTGAGTAGGACCAGTAACTTACTTCGCCCAGGTGGCCTGAGCTGCTATGCTGAACAAGGGCCTAGTGGCGGTAGGAAGATTGGAAGGGATAGACAAGAAGGAGAGAAGGAAGTGGCCGTGGCTTTAGATTAGGTACAATTCCGGGATTTGCCTGGAGGAGAATTGGGAAACTACGGAAAACCACTTTGAGGGTGGCTGAGGTGGGAATCGAAGCCCCAGTCTACACAGTTGACTTCTCGAGCCGGCGTACCACTTTTGAAATGTCGTGGCAGAGCCGGGAATCGAACCCAAACCTCCAAGAGTGGCAACTAATCGTACCAATCACTGCATCACTGAGGCGGCATATATTCAGTATTGTGTATTATAAACTGTATCTAACAGTTACGAGTGAAATAAGTAAGTGTTCTCTCCTCGGTTTGTGCTCGTTCGTGATTGGGAAAGACGAGCATTATATTCATTCATTTCAGTCAACGTGTGTGATATAACTTTTTATAATTTGATTACTATGTTATAGGGCGTTAAGTTCATAGCACCCATGTTCCTGAACGGCATCATGTACAGCTCTGACTGGGAGACTTTAACGCGTGGTTTTACTACACGTTCATGACATGCCTGGCAGTTCCATGGGGAATCGACTTGATAATGAGTTTTTCTGCCGGAATGAGCAGACGGACCTAATATGTAAGAACATTTAGAGGCTCTGATCCCATCTCCACTAGACTAATCCTTTTAGTCTGCTCGCTCAGAGTCCTTCCTTCTTAAATCCTATTAACGTTATACGGATTGTTTTTACAAGACTCCATACATACAGATACCAGGAAGTAATTGCAAATTTAAAAACTTAATATCCTCTTTCATCAGCATAGCTCTGTCGGATAATCTGGTAATATTCTGAAAGAAATTTCTCACCCTACATGAGCTAAACACATAGCTGTTGTTTGGGGCTCCAGTTCCTAATCGCATTCCAGTGGTTATCGAATATCATTGGCCTTGGCGAGATAAGTTTTTATTATCAGATATATTATAGTTAATTCTTATGACGAGGCCCTCCTGCCTCAAGGATGGCATCATTCGATTAGTGGAACAAAGATCGTCGACGTCTTTACAACTGAGGAGTTTCGTTTATAATTAGAGAATAAAACTAATTCCAGATATTAGCACAAGCCATTACAAGTAACAGTCAACTTCTCTGCCATGGAGAGTAGCAAGATGTTATTGTTACTACTGTAGTTGAAGATAACCTACTTAGCTGTGTTTACTTCCTACATCCATGCAATTTTCTCTATATAATACATAACACTTGGAAGAAAATACTACTTTTTCTGTTTATACTTTTATTTTAATATGTTCATGTACACTACATATGATACCTTACTGTCTGGCGCATGCACAAATATAGTTTTTGCTTTTACGACACGTGAGAAAACAACGTAGAGCTGACCCTGTGGGAAACAGGAATCTTTCAAATTAACTCCACAGTTTTGCAGAACATGTGACCCTAAGCCTTATTGACAATCACACTATAAGCTAATCTCACTGAAAATTGTAATTATCTGAAACAAAATGTCAAATCAGTTCAGAAGAATGGAACTCTTGGTATGTAAAGGGATTTTCCTTTTTTTTTTTTACCGGTTAGGATAACTGCTTCAATGATATTGTTAAGGAGCTGTTTCAGTAATTGTCTGATTTACATTCAAGTATTACAGAAAAAACTCACAGATGTAATTTTTTTTGCTAGTTGCTTTACGTCGCACCGACACAGATAGGTCTTATGGCGACGATGGGACAGGAAAGGGCTAGGAGTGGGAAGGAAGCGGCCGTTGTCTTAATTAAGGTACAGCCCCAGCATTTGCCTGGTGTGAAAATGGGAAACCACGGAAAACCATTTTACAGGGCTGCCGACAGTGGGGTTCGAACCTACTATCTCCCGAATACTGGATACAGGCCGCACTTAAGCGACTGCAGCTATCGAGCTCGGTACAGATGTAATCAAGCAGCAAACTGTTATGGTTCTAAGATCACCATACTCCTGCCAGATCAATCAAAGATGGACAATAAAATCAAGGTCTACACATCACGGCCTTCTAGAATACATACCCACTCCGTTCCTTCCAGTACATTCTCGATTATTTTTTAATACGTTCAATGACGAAATCAGCCAATTTCACGCCCCACATCTCTCACACCACCACAACTACAGACACGCAACCGCATTAGTGCACGATGAGAGACAGTAGCCTACTGCCACACACAAACATCAATAGTGCACGATGAGAGACAGTAGCCTACTGCTACACACAAACATCAATAGTGCACGATGAGAGACAGTAGCCTACCGCCACACACAAACATCAATAGTGCACGATGAGAGACAATAGCTTACCGCCACACACAAACATCAATAGTGCACGAGGAGAGACAGTAGGCTACTGCCACACACAAACATCAATAGTGCACGATGAGAGACAGTAGCCTACCGCCACACACAAACATCAATAGTGCACGATGAGAGACAGTAGCCTACCGCCACACACAAACATCAATAGTGCACGATGAGATACAGTAGCCTACCGCCACACACAAACATCAATAGTGCACGATGAGAGACAATAGCCTACCGCCACACACAAACATCAATAGTGCACGAGGAGAGACAGTAGGCTACTGCCACACACAAACATCAATAGTGCACGATGAGAGACAGTAGCCTACCGCCACACACAAACATCAATAGTGCACGATGAGAGACAGTAGCCTACCGCCACACACAAACATCAATAGTGCACGATGAGAGACAGTAGCCTACCGCCACACACAAACATCAATAGTGCACGATGAGAGACAGTAGCCTACCGCCACACACAAACATCAATAGTGCACGATGAGAGACAGTAGCCTACCGCCACACACAAACATCAATAGTGCACGATGAGAGACAATAGCCTACCGCCACACACAAACATCAATAGTGCACGAGGAGAGACAGTAGGCTACTGCCACACACAAACATCAATAGTGCACGATGAGAGACAGTAGCCTACCGCCACACACAAACATCAATAGTGCACGATGAGAGACAGTAGCCTACCGCCACACACAAACATCAATAGTGCACGATGAGAGACAGTAGCCTACCGCCACACACAAACATCAATAGTGCACGATGAGAGACAATAGCCTACCGCCACACACAAACATCAATAGTGCACGAGGAGAGACAGTAGGCTACTGCCACACACAAACATCAATAGTGCACGATGAGAGACAGTAGCCTACCGCCACACACAAACATCAATAGTGCACGATGAGAGACAATAGCCTACCGCCACACACAAACATCAATAGTGCACGAGGAGAGACAGTAGGCTACTGCCACACACAAACATCAATAGTGCACGATGAGAGACAGTAGCCTACCGCCACACACAAACATCAATAGTGCACGATGAGAGACAGTAGCCTACCGCCACACACAAACATCAATAGTGCACGATGAGAGACAGTAGCCTACCGCCACACACAAACATCAATAGTGCACGATGAGAGACAGTAGCCTACCGCCACACACAAACATCAATAGTGCACGATGAGAGACAGTAGCCTACCGCCACACACAAACATCAATAGTGCACGATGAGAGACAGTAGCCTACCGCCACACACAAACATCAATAGTGCACGATGAGAGACAGTAGCCTACTGCCACACACAAACATCAATAGTGCACGATGAGAGACAATAGCCTACCGCCACACACAAACATCAATAGTGCACGATGAGAGACAGTAGGCTACTGCCACACACAAACATCAATAGTGCACGATGAGAGACAGTAGGCTACTGCCACACACAAACATCAATAGTGCACGATGAGAGACAGTAGGCTACTGCCACACACAAACATCAATAGTGCACGATGAGAGACAGTAGCCTACCGCCACACACAAACATCAATAGTGCAC
Organism: Anabrus simplex; assembly: GCF_040414725.1. Taxonomy (NCBI): domain Eukaryota; kingdom Metazoa; phylum Arthropoda; class Insecta; order Orthoptera; family Tettigoniidae; genus Anabrus; species Anabrus simplex. Next base: position 443,285,515 of record NC_090268.1, on the reverse strand, counting down.
GATGAGAGACAGTAGGCTACTGCCACACACAAACATCAATAGTGCACGATGAGAGACAGTAGCCTACTGCCACACACAAACATCAATAGTGCACGATGAGAGACAGTAGCCTACCGCCACACACAAACATCAATAGTGCACGATGAGAGACAATAGCCTACTGCCACACACAAACATCAATAGTGCACGAGGAGAGACAGTAGCCTACTGCCACACACAAACATCAATAGTGCACGATGAGAGACAGTAGGCTACTGCCACACACAAACATCAATAGTGCACGATGAGAGACAGTAGCCTACCGCCACACACAAACATCAATAGTGCACGATGAGAGACAGTAGCCTACCGCCACACACAAACATCAATAGTGCACGATGAGAGACAGTAGCCTACCGCCACACACAAACATCAATAGTGCACGATGAGAGACAGTAGCCTACCGCCACACACAAACATCAATAGTGCACGATGAGAGACAGTAGCCTACCGCCACACACAAACATCAATAGTGCACGATGAGAGACAGTAGCCCACCGCCACACACAAACATCAATAGTGCACGATGAGAGACAGTAGCCTACCGCCACACACAAACATCAATAGTGCACGATGAGAGACAGTAGCCTACCGCCACACACAAACATCAATAGTGCACGATGAGAGACAGTAGCCTACCGCCACACACAAACATCAATAGTGCACGATGAGAGACAGTAGCCTACCGCCACACACAAACATCAATAGTCTGCGGTGGGTGAAATATACGGTCATTGAAATTTAGCAATTCTTTCCTTGTTCGCTTACTTATTTAACCCTGCTGGTTCAAACATTTCACTTGGATACATTTCCATATTTTGTGATTCTGTTGACTATTGAAATCTGATTTAGTCCCCTCCATATACGCGGTCTTAAGAAATTAGGAGTCCTATTTCATGGAGATTTTCCACGTACAGACTGTATTGCTTCCTGTTGTAGGAGAGGATAGCAATGTCATTAGCAAATAGATTATTATTATTACTGAAATGAAATGAAATGAAATGAAATGAAATGAAATGAAATGAAATGAAATGAAATGAAATGGATTTTAGTGCCAGGAGTGTCCGAGGATAAATTCGGTTCTCCAGATGCAGGTCATTCGAATTGATCCCCGTAGGCAACCTGCGCGACGTGATGAGGATCAAATGATGATGGAGACGACACATACACCCAGCCCCCGTGCCAGCGAAATTAACCAACTGTGGTTAAAATTCCCAACCCGTCTGGAACCGTACCCGCGGCCCATGTGACTAATTATTTAGCCTTTGAGCCGGATATTAATACTGTTATTGTTATTATTATTATTATTATTGTTGTACCTGGAGGTACACCTCTAAGCCGCACATTTAAATCTTGCGCCTAAAGGCTTGGTTTCTCAGAACTGACGCATGCGAGGTGCGAGGTGCGAGGCCGACGTTGCGTACTTTCATCCCAATGACGCTGCGAGGCTCGTGGTTTCCCAGGCTGCGAAGCGGATCAGTTGCCGAGCACATGTCTCGCAGCCTGTGCGCTACTGTTGGAAGAGGAAGCGGATTATGTGTCAGTGCTGGACTTCACCCCTATAGCAGTATCAATGGAAACTGTTGATGATCTTGTGATGTCAGCCTGTATCGTCCACAACCTTCTCCGGAATGAGCGAATTCCTTGCCCAAATTAACACTTTATTGGCTATTTGGAATTAACAGAAAACATGATTCCTCTGGCAGCTGACAACGGAGGTAATTCTATACATGATGCTTTCATGATAAGAGACAGCTTCAAGAAATATTTTTGTAGCAGGGAGAGAGAATCGGTATGAGAAAGAGAATATGCTAACAGGGTGGAGTGAAAGTTTTTTTTCTAACGGACAAACATGTATTTGTTTACCTATAGTTTACTTTTTTCTGTGACCCAATTAGCATAATAACGGAATGAACATCGTTTTTAAAATAAAACACGTGATTTTATTAAATGAACAATACTGAACTCAAATTTCGTAAAATTATATATATTGGCATATTTGATATTAAGGTAATGGATTTATTGGTTGATATATTTCTAAATCTGTTAATTATTTAATCCTTTGAAACTGAACTCATATTTGTTATAAGTAACATCAATAATAATAATAATAATAATAATAATAATAATAATAATAATAATAATAATAATAACAGACACTCTACCACCGATCCACAGAGGCAGCTACCACATCAATGAAAAAAAAAAGAATCCCAAGAACGGGGTTCCAAATGACAGTAAATTAACATTAATCGTCTGGTACCTCCGTTTTTTGGAGTTTCTATTTTTACGAACTCTTTCCTTCTCAAGACCATCGTATAATACATAAAACTAGCAACATTTATTAGCTGTTCTACCCAACTTCAGTGATATCATTTTCCATAAGTTGTCTTTCACAACGTTGTTTTTGTAGCTCTTGTGTTGTAAGTTATACAACACTGGGTGTATTCGAACTTCTTTAATCAGTTCCTCGTCCACTTCGTCCGTAAAGCTCATTGTGTTGCTTAAAACAGTAAAAACAAGAACAGAAACAATCGCCTCGCACAAATCTGGCCGGACGAATCAGTGCGCGGTGACGCTGCGAGGTCTTACTGCGAAGTTGCGCAGACTGCGCACCGCGCAGCTTGAGAAACCACTTGCATAAGCTCGTGTAGTCTGGATTTGTGCGAGGCGGGCCTCGCACCTCGCACCTCGCATGCGTCGGTTCTGAGAAACCAAGCCTTAATAGAACTCCTTTTCCGGAGAAACAGTGAACTTGAAACTACACCTACTTAAACCAGAAATCTAATGAAATTTTGTTATTTTGAAGTTTCATGTACTGTATGAAATTCTACGTGTTTTGTTTACCATTTGTCAAGAAATTTGGACTTTCTGCAACAGATGTCACTACAAAAACTGCGATCATGCACCCTGGTGCGAAGTGGATGAAATTTGATTTAAAGAAGTTTTGTATTCATAAGTTTCTTTTACTAATTGATGTTCATTTATTTTTGGGTTGGCAATATTTATCTTTTCTTTCCGCCAGTTTTGAATCCAGCCAATCCCTAATTTTTGTAATTAATTTCCAACCAATCCTTGATTTCGTCTTCGACTTTGAGTGTAAATTTTGAATCGTCCAATAAAAGTGAGAGGGTGTGGCTTGATGATTCATGAAAGGTCTCGAACATTCCCCGAGGGTTTATAAACTGCGGATTTTCATGTCTCTTGGCCATTTGATCGTCATCTAACTTGGTGTGTGTGTCAAGCAGGAGGCGGGAAGGCGCCTCTTCTATCAGGCAGCAGTACATCGACATGGTAATGGCCACATAACATCTTTATTTCTTGCTAGCTCGGCAATTTAACCCGAGAGATAGGTCCGAAATTTTAACTATGTAACCTACTTTCTGAAAATGTAATTTCTGCCGGCTTATGTAATAACTGCATAAAATATTTAACTATAAATCGGGGATAGAGTGTAATGTACCCTCTCGAACTCCCCTCCATATTGGTCTGAGGTGGCTAGGTTTTGTAATTGGTTTTCTGCCTTTCCGTAAAGTCTTAATTATTCTTATTCGAGTCACCTCCATAGTTTGGGAATAGCCCCTGTTTCATCGGCCTTTTGCACTTTAGGTCTTAAGAATTCATATCTGGGAGTGCAAAATTCGCCTCCTTTCAATTTGTGTTTTGGGCCATTTACTTAACCTGTTCTTTTCGGCTACGGCCCTATAGGTTGGGTACTAGATACCCCTGTTCCAAATTTGTAAGTTGTGCCTTGATGGCAAATGATTGTAATTTTCTGATATAGCCTTGAATAGGCTTGGAAAACGGAGAGCACGTTAGCTCTTTTTCAAGTACTGTAAAAGTGCCTCTAGAAGGATTAATATTGTAAATTACGGAGCGAGTGCTCCATTGTATTAGGGGAGTTCTGCCCTTGTATAAAAATTGTTCTCTTCTTAAAGTTGAGCTGAGAGCTCAGGATATGTAAGGCGAGGGGCTTGAAGCCCAGAACTTGTGGAATTCACTGGATTGTATTTTACTCGACTTGTTCCAAATTTGCTAATTGTAACTGTTATTTGTTGATTTTGTTGAAATTCAAAAAAATATAACCGTTGTTAAAGTTTTAAATCAACTTCGATGTTGTAGTTAGACCCATTCACCCAGGCACATTCTTTCACCTCTGCTGGTCCACGGGTAACCACGGATCAATAATAATAATAATAATAATAATAATAATAATAATAATAATAATAATAATAATAATAATAATAATAATAATAATAATAATAATAATAATAATTAAAATAATAAATAAATAATAATTAAATAAATAAATAAATAAATAATAATTAAAAATAATAATAATAATAATAATAATAATAATAATTATTATTATTATTATTATTATATTATTATTATTATTATTATTATTATTATTATTATTATTATTATTATTAGGTTAGTTTTAGCGTGATAGCGACAATGGGACTCATCTTAATAATTATCATTGTTCTTCTTCTTTTTCTTGGCCCAGTATACTTTCATTTTCTGGCTGTGTGCCTGTTTCCTTCCATCCGTCCACTCAAGTCTGTTGGTCCCTGTCCTATTTTTACTTGTGAGGGACAGGTGGAAGATTCCCTGTAAGATGACTGGCGTTATTGAGATCGGTTCTGTGTTGCCTCTAATGGGTTCTGTAAGTCCTCTAGGTCTAATTCTACCGAGGTGATCCACTTGGTCTTGGAAACCTTTCCCCTATTGGTCACTGAGAGGATACTGTTTGTGAGCCAGCAGGGTTTCAGGCGGGTCGTGTGCCCGTAGAATGTCAGTCGCCTTTTCCTCAGACATGTGACTATGTCTTGCTGATATTCGTAGAGCTCGGTATAGTGCCTGATCCTGTAGGTTCCATCCTCCTCTCTTAAGGGTCCTAGTATCCTCCTCAAAATATTTCTCCCTTTAAGTTCTAGTTTCGCGATTGGGCCCTTCCGATTCTTCACTATGCACTCAGAGGGTCTTACTACTGAGTTTAGCGGTCCAACTACTTCTTATAATTCTTGAGATTCGCAACTCATTCAAGGTTAGGCACGTTACAAGGTTCTAGGCTAATGCAGTGTCAAGAAAACAAGTTGAAATTCTTTGCGTTTCACAGAGAACTTCTTTCCACGTTCTCAGAAGAAAATGTCGTCTGTTCACGAAGAAGAGTTTCCTAACAATGAAGGTTTGAATTTAGAATGCCTTGCCATTGGTCTGTAGTAAGTGATACTCTCGTTTGTTATTGTGCGCTAGCCTTACGAGTGCGGCGTGACAACAACACCTTAGCTACAATTAAGATGTTCCTTGTTCCATCGTATGTGCGTGCGAAATAAACAGCAAGGTCATCAGGGACGAATGCAGTAGAAGAAGTTAATAAATTAAATAAAATGTGCAACGAAAGACTGACAGAAGAATAGAATACAGCTGAAATGGAAAGAGAATGTGTGGGGCGCGGACGAAGGACGAAGCAATAGCTGAACACGCCGTGATGTATTCCAAGATGTTCCAGCTCTTACCGCACTAAACACTACAGGTCTAGATTTATATGGGAAGCAGTGGAAATACGTAACTATCCTAACAATTTGAATATGGACACTGGCTATCAATTAAGTAATACGTGGTTGCCAGCCATTAAGGATTTCGCTAGGTAGTTATCTTCCCGTCCGCTTCTGTGGTGTAGTGGTTAGTGTGATTAGCTGCCACCCCCGGAGGCCCGGGTTCGACTCCCGGCTCTGTCACGATATTTGAAAAGTGGTACGAGGGCTGGAACGGGGTCCACTCAGCCTTGGGAGATCAACTAAGTAGAGGCGGGTTCGATTCCCATCTCAGCCATCCTGGAAGTAGTTTACCGTCCTTTCACACTTCTCCTCCAGGCAAATGCCGGGATGGTTCCTAACTTAAGGCCACGGCCGCTTCCTTCCCTCCTCCTTGTCTATCCCTTCCAATCTTTTCATCCTCCCACAACGCCCCCGTTCAGCATAGCAGGTGAGGCCGCCTTGACCAGGTACTGGCCATCCTCCCCAGTTGTATCCGTCGACCCAGAGTCTGAAGCTCCAGGACACTGCCCTTGAGGCGGTAGAGTTGGGATCTCCCGCTAAGTCCGAGGGGAAAACCGACCCAGGAAGATAAACAGATAAGAAGGAGAAGAAGAAGAAGTAGAAGAAGAAGAAGTTATCTTCCGTGTCCTTTCACTATTGTTATTTCGTTTCGGTGTTTTTCAAATTCATACTCGCCTCATCACTAGATGGTTGACTCCAGGTTATGGTTCTATAGGTCATACTTACATAACATGTAGCCTACTCAGCTGTCTTCAACCTCTTGTGTATGTACTTTCATCATCCCTTCACCCTCCATCCCCGTCCTAATTAACTCTTCTCAAAAATATTTTTTAATCGTTTAACAGCCAAACACAAATTATTGTTTCAATGGTATATTTGCAAAGTAAGGTGCAGTAGGGTCCGTCTCTCTGGTGTAGTGGTTAGTATGATCACCTGCCACTCCTGGATCCCGGGTTCGGTTCCCGGCTCTGTCACGAAATTTGAAAAGTGGTATGAGAGCTGGAACGGGATCAACTCAGCCTCGGGAGGTCAAGTGAGTTGAAGGAGTTCCATTCCCACCTCAGCCATCCTGGAAGTGGTTTCCCACCTTTCCTCCGGATAAATGCCGGGATGGTAACTAACTTGATCCCGCTGTGGGTGGGGGCGGTAGAATAACACCCACGGTATCCCCTGCCTGTCGTAAGAGGCGACTAAAAGGGGCCCCAGGGGCTCTGAACTTTGGAGCGTGGGGTGGCGACCACGGGGCCCTCAGCTGAGTCCTGGCATTTCTTCCACTTACTTGTGCCCGGCTCCTCACTTTCATCTATCCTATCCGACCTTCCTTGGTCAACTCTTGTTCTTTTCTGACCCCGACGCTATTAGGTTTGCGAGGACTAGGTAGTCTTTCATTTTCACGCCCTTCGTGGCCCTTGTCTTCCTTTGGCCGATATCTTCATTCTTCGAAGTGTCAGATCCCTTCCATATTTTCCCTCTGATTAGTGTTAAATAGAGGATGGTTGCCCGGTTGTACTTCCTCTTAAAACAATAATCACCACCACCTAACTAACTTGAGGCCACGGCCGCTTCCTTCTCCCTTCCTTGTCTATTCCTTCCAATCTCCCCATCACCGCCACAAGGCCCCTGTTCAGCATTGCGGCTGAAGCCGCCTGGGTGAGGTACTGGTCCTCCTCCACAGTTTAATCCCCCGAACCAAAGTCTCACGCTCCAGTACCCTGCTCTTGAGGTCGTAGAGGTGGGATTGCTCGCTGAGTCCGAAGGGAAAACCAAACCCTGGGCGGTAACGAGACTAAGAAATAAAGAAATAAGGAATTTCGCACACTACGAGGACCGCGGGAAGGCAGGTTTGCCGCAGTAACATTTCTCAGTGGGAATGTCACTCAGGAAAGAAACGTTGTTAATGTAGCTTAAGATTCCACGTGCTGACAATAATTTTTCAACCAATCACGCACAATGGATATGTTACCAAAAATTGGCGCTTGCAATTATTCATTATAAATCAATGCGCGGATTTTGATTGCATCGCGTCTAGTCGTTAGCGATTGTTACACACCATTTTTACTCACTGAGTTTAAACTCCATGTATTGGATTTTATTTGTGCAATAAAATTCGTCTGATGGTTGACAAATTTATGTTTGAGTTTTTACTCAAAATCCGCTTAGACCCAAAGAGCAGGAAAAGGAAGAAAATGTTCATATGAACTAATTAGGAGACATATCGTTCTATTTTCTAATAGGTAGATTATCCCTCTGCACCATCGGAAACATTCGGTGTGACTTTAGACCACTGGCAAAAGGAAGCATAAAAATATAACACTTTAAAGATCATGGCCATTGTTAGTCCGGGTGGAGATCATGTTAACAGATAAAATTCTGGATGGTTTGGAGTATTCCCTGAACCTCCTTCGTACAGATTGTGCTTTTTGGAAGAGCGCTATGCCAGGAAACAGATTGCGCGAGGTTTTATATGTGAGACGTGCAGCCGTCTTGCTTGGAATAAGACTTTATTGGCTCAACCGGAAAGTGAGCTCCGCATCGCATTCGCCTCACGTTTCCACAGGTAGAAAGATTAGCCTGGGGAAAATATGTGTGCCTTCGACTTCCTTCGCTTGTCCTACATCAGGATTTTAATTGAATGTATTTCACGAATGGAGAGGGAATTTTAACATGGAATAAAGTGTTTCTTAGCAGAAAGAAGAAAATATCGCACGCTAAGCTTGTTACATCCATGTAACAGCAAGAAAAATGTGTTCTCAGTGAGCGACTTTTACTCCACAGTTGTCTGTTCAGCCTTCAGTCCGCAGGTCGGTTGTATTCTCAAACTGCATTAAAAACGCAAAGGGGTTACAAGCAATTCGTAATGAGGTGTACACGGTATGATAAAGACTGAGATCGTCTTCATTCACTGCGCTAGACTTTACCGTGTACCATACACATGCATTCGAGATATGGTGGGTTGAAAGCTCAGTATCAGCAGCCCTGAAGGCGGTTTTCCATTTTCACACCAGATAAATGCTGATAGCAAGGTCATCTCCGTACACGCCATGAAGGCCCTTGGAGGGGTGGAAAGTAAAGGTTTCCACTACCCGTAACCTCGGTACTTGGTGGGGTAGAGTGGTTAGCTCTACGCCCGGTCGCATTTGCCTCCAGGAATTAATCTGGTACTCATATATGGTGTAGGCTGAGTGAACCTCAGGGCCATGTGCACCTCCGGAAGTGGAAATCCCGTTTCTTAAAGTTTAAGATTTTCTGACGGGGAATCGAAACAACGTTCTCCCGGGTGAACCGAGCACGCCTTTACCGCCTCGGCCTGACAGCCCGTAGATAACTGCTAATACTGTACTTTGTAACATCTCGTCCGCCCGGGTGAACCGAGCGCGCCTTTACCGCCTCGGCCTGACAGCCCGCAGATAACTGCTAATAGTGTACCTTAAACGCCAAGTCCTCCCGGGTGAACAGAGCACGCCTTTACCGCCTCGGCCTGACGGCCCCTAAATAAATTCTAATAACGTACCTTTATAACATCTCGTCCGCCCGGGTGAACCGAGCACGCCTTTACCGCCTCGGACTGACAGCCCCTAAATAAATTCTAATACTGTACTTTATAACACCAAGGCCGCTGCCCTTCCGCATCATTACATCACCGAAAATGTGTATATGATTTTCATCCTGTAACATTTTAGTGTTGAAAACATCCTACGGATATGAACTACGAATTTTAGGTAAATGTAATAAAGTATGAGATTTTTTAATTATTCCTAAAAAAACAATTATTTTTAATCATCTTTATCCGGTCGATTAGATTCGCACTTCGCCTTTTTCTACCACTACGAGCGTTAATATGAGTGAATGAACTGTTTCACTTAAGCACCACTAGGAACGCTAATGTGAGTCTATAACTACATTCGGTGTGGATATCTTCAAAAAAGTCAAGTATTTAAAAAGGAACACACGCAGAAAGAATTACGTAAATAAGTTAGTTTGGCTAGAATTTGAATCAAACAGAAAATGAGTAAAGAAAGAAGCGATTTTAGGCTCTGTTTACGAAGGTCCATTTAGACCGGAAGAATTTTCTTTTTAGTTTTGTAGAGCTGTCCAAGACTCACAATTAGAAGTCCTTCCTGGCCCTTTATCCCTTCAACTTTCGACACAATTGAGGAAGTTGCTTCATTTTACATTTTTCGTGGTATTGGGACCCCTACTTTGTCTGTAAACTGCTTGTTTCTTTACTCGTTTTATTTTTTATTCAAGTCCTAGTCAGATTAACTTATTTACATAATGACTTCCTTTGTTCAATACCCTCAGGCGTTTTCTTCATTTATTGAAAAATGTCCAGAGCGTAAGTGAAACATTGCATTGACTCACATTAGCGCTCTTATTGGTAGAAAAAAGGCAAGCTTCTAATATATTCGACCAGAAAATGAAGAAAAAAATAATTGTAATTTTTAAGAAAACAAATAAAAATCGTATTCTTATATTTCATTACATTTATTTACCTAAAATTCGTACCTCATGTCACTAGGATGTTTGAAACATTTGATTTGCTTTCCTGAAGGGCTCGAACTGTGGATTTTTAGTGAAGAAGATCTTACCCAAGCGCGTGCGTAAGAGCCCTTACTTATGAATAATTCAAACGTGAGTTTATTAATTGATACAACTGCTGTGTAAAAGGATTCGTTACCCATGAGTAAACTGCACTCTATGTTGTACGATGTAGAACATATTGTGGCCCATATCCTCACAGGATGTGCCGATCTCTCTGACCTAAGGTGCAGACACTCAAACTCATCTTAGCGATGACGGGAATACTGCTGATCTCGCCATTCGCTTTGTGTGTGAAAGTGTATTAATCATATGCACTAAATTTTAAGTTTTCAGTGCCATTTTCGTCTTAAAGTCATCACTTTTATTTTATTAAAGTAACATTTTTTTGAAACTCAATAAAGTGTTAAATTCATATTGACTTTTGTTTCCACTTAATTTAGTCAGAGAAGATGATTGTCTAGTTTTACTTCCTCTTAAAACAATAATCACAACTACCACCAACACCACCTGACCAGCTTCCATATTGTCATAGCCATAAATGAGCAAAACACGCGGCTTCGACGGAAGTTACATTGTGAAAAGAGATGCATGAAAACCCCTGTATTCATCACGAAACATCCCCTGAGCCAAACTGTGACTATTACTTGATGAATTTAATTTCCCGTCACACTCACGCTACCTCTGAACGAGTAGATGGTCACACTTCTGAATTCCTTCAAGTGTTCAAGGGTGTCAGACAGGGCAGCATTCTCACCATGAGTAGCGTCTCCCGAATGAGACTACAGGAGCAGCTAAACAGCCACATTATTTCAATGATATTATATATCATAAATATTTTACAAAACAAAGGCTATTAAGTATCGTATTGGTTATACAGTTGTTTGTTTCAAACGACCGATTCCGGTATGGAAGCATTCAAATGTAGCACTCCTCTCCAGACGGTTACAAGTGAGAGAAGTCTGGAGGTGTACATAACTGCTCGTATGGAAATTCGGACTGAGTGGCCTTCTAACCCCAACTTGGCAGGTTCGATCCTGGCTCAGTCCGGTGGTATTTGAAGGTGCTGAAATACGACAGCCCCGTGTCGGTAGATCTACTGGCACGTAAAAGAACTCCTGCGGGACTAAAACAAATAATATTATTATTATTCGGAAAATAGATTTTGTGTGATCCTGCTGAGGGCAGCGTTTGTCAAAGTCTCGAACATTTTAAACCATTCGTTGTATGATACGCCTAGGTTTTTTACCTCATTCTTTCAAAATCTACATTTGTTTTACTAAACTTGGAAATGAGATAATTTTCTTCAGTCTCCTTTTTTTTTTTTGCCAGTGGTTCATCGTCGAACTAACACACTGACACAACGGCGGGAAAGGGCTAGGATCTGGAAGGTAGGGACGGTGGCTTTAATTAAAGTACAGCCGCAGCATTTGCCTGGTGTGAAGATGGGAAACTACGGGAAACCAACTTCATAGCAGCCGACGGTGGCATTCGAACCCACAATCCTTCGAATGAAATCTCATAGCAACGTTTCGCTAACGGCACGGCCAACTCCCTCCATGTTTGATCTCTGTTGTTGAAGCTCATAAAAAGTTGCCAATGCTTGTAATGCAGGGCACTGTTCCTAACCGTTACAGTTCCTCAGCAAATATCACATTGGCACTACTGGTAGTGAATTCTGCAATTTAAAAAAGGAAATACTCTGTCTGATTTCGTGAAACAGCCTATTATACGATATGAATAAAAACATTTACCATTACTCGGAAATTGTTAGATGAACGCTTGCGCAATTATTCCTTTAAGTGACTTGATCTTTAGTTGGTGCACACAGAGAACCTGAACACGTTCCGAACTTTTATCGTGAAGTACCACAACACTTGTGTTTACTATTGGAATACACATGTGTGTTCCTGATTTGAAAGTTGCGTTATAACCATATGAATAGGAGGAATATTATATTATATTATATTATATTATATTATATTATATTATATTATATTATATTATATTATATTATGGAAATGTTGTGACTTCATGAATAACTATAATTATTTACTGAACCAGTGGAACTTTACAGGTATATAGGTGAGGTTATAAATAACCAAGGTAAGTTCTCTATTGTTTATTTTCAGCTAGTGTAAGCACACGGTTACTTTGTCCAAGAAACGCCACGGCTCATCACTATTGTACAGTCACTGTGATGAATATGTAATGAGAAAGCCCTAAATATATGGAGAGCAGACATACTAATCGTTGGGAGAAGAACGAACAGCCTGCACTTTGCTGATAACATTACTTCCACCGAGTTCGATAGCTGCAGTCGCTTAAGTGCGGCCAGTATCCAGTATTCGGGAGATAGTAGGTTCGAAACCCACTGTCGGCAGCCCTGAAAATGGTTTTCCGTGGTTTCCCATTTTCATACCGGGCAAATGCTGGGGCTGTACCTTAATCAAGGCCACGGCCGCTTCCTTCCCACTCCTAGCCCTTTCCTGTCCCATCGTCGCCATAAGACCTATCTGTGTCGATGCGACGTAAAGCAACTAGCAAAAAAATACGCATTAAGAAACCATTACTTCCCTCGCAAGCAAAAATATGATATTGCAGGCCTATTTGTAAAGTTGAAGGTTACGAGTCTTGAAAATCGACTGGAGATCAACCTAAATAAGTCAAACGTTATGGTAATCGATCGAACAGCCCAACAAGCTTTTCAATAAAAATAGAGTTGGTAAAGTACTTTGTCTATCTTTGTTTGAATATTCCTCATATATGAAGCTCTGAGCAATGGAGACGGTGCACTGTAGTTCGGACTAATGTGAATATACAGGATGGTGCAGGGAAACAGGAAATTATGAAGTAACGTAATTTGGGCGAATAAACACAGGAAATATATTTTTATTGGATAAAGTACATTTATTCTGTATGCTATTTATGTTTTCATTTCCAAATGTCACAAATTGCCACTTTACTTCCTAAATATGACATCGGAAAGATGTGACCCATTTCTGCGTTCACTTTCTAATAACCTGTTATGAAAACTCTCGAATGCTCACTCTAGTATGTCTCGGGGAATGGCAGGGGTTTTGTCTTCAATCTTCTGGTTCAGTTCATGGATAATTGCAAGACGTGAGCGTCCTCACAGGACGAAGTCGCAAACACTAAGATCAGGCGATCTCGCAGGCCGTGGAATGTCGCGCCTTCCAAACAGTTGGCGAACAGTGTGTCCGAGCTGGTAATGTTGTCGAAACAACCGTTGCGCAGCAGTCACGCGTTCACCCTGCTTGTAATTCGCTCTCACAACGACAGCACGTTCCGCACCAGTTCAATGCTGCATGACTACAACTACGCATCGGTTCCGGAAACCTGCCAGCTCTACAGTGTTTCCCGTTTCTCTGCGCAACCCTATACTAACCAGGAGATGGAAGAATAGGATGATTATGAACAACGGTCAGACCTGCCGTGGGCAGCTTCAAAGTATCACCGGATTGAGGTAGAATGAACTCTGCCAGCGGTTCCAGTGTCTGCGCCATGCAGCGCGCTCCTCTTGTTGCTGTTCGAGGCCCTTATGAGTTTTATTATCTAGCAGCATATTGTCGTGACGCCTCGTCTGGATGTCACACGTAACTGTGTTAATCCAGAGTACGAAGAACAACGGGAACAAGGCGGATCCTTGATGGACAAAAACATTTATTTGGAGGCTATCTGGCATTCATAATGCACATCGTAAAGAACTTGTAGACTTTCGTAACAACATCTTCACCTAGTTGACCTCAGCCTCGTACCGGGAGATTTACTTCGGGATAAAATTCTGGCATCTCGGCGTTTCCGAAAATCGTAAAAGTAGTTAGCCAATAACATTATTTGAATTTGGGATGGAATTATGTCTAGAGTAGGCTGAGCACAGTGTGTTGGGTTCATCATTAATAAAGTGACCCAATTCGAACATTTGTTGTCGTGCATTACCTTTGATCCCCGATAAACATCAGTACCGGTTGGTTGTAATAGCGCCAGGTACTGCGCGATGAGAAAATCTAATGTTTACCGTACAGTGGCCCTACCGAAGAATGAACAGTCAATTCATGCAACAGAAATGAAGATGCTACGATTGTCCATCGGCTTGATTCGACTGGACCATATCAGGGACGGTGATGTGCGGAGGAAGTTCAGGTATGTCCCAACCACAGATAAAATGCGAGAATTACCCTTGTGATAGTAAGGGCATGTACTCCGTAACAGTGAAACCTTAGTTTCAATGACTACCCTTCAACAAAATGTGGATGTTCGCCGACCTTAAGGGGCGAACAACACCTTTGACCAATCAAAAATTCGAATTTTTAATTTATTTTTCACTTAAAATTAAAACTTTCTCTTGATAACAGTGCAAACTGTTTGTTAATATCTCCAGTACTTTCTTAGTTATGACCAAAAACGCGAAGCTCTCTCACCCAGGCAAGCCCTTTATCGGTAAGTTTGTTGTTCGTTTCCCTGATAACTCTGAACGTTTTTAAGATATTATGATGAAATTTTGCAAGCACGTACATTTCACAGAGTAAAAGATGTACCAGAATTGCTGAACTAGCTTATTGATTAAGTTTGAAACGTATTTTCAAATGAAAAAGTTATGAAAAAATTAAGTACTTGTGAATAACCTCATGAAAAATATTTTTATATTATGGACATCACTTCTTCTACTGCAGATTGTAGCTATAACATTAAAATCATCATAAAAAATAATAATAGAAAATATTCATGGGTTGGGGTACGTATATTATTAGGAAGTAATGTGTTTGTCATACTAATACACCCCCTGTTTCCATGTTCAAAGGTGTAGGTTCCCCCTAAAACACTCTGGGTGGACCACGGGAGAGATGATACTTGTCTCGCGAAAATCAACTTTCGGGACGTTATGGCTCGATTGGAGTGTGGGGAACAAAGAAAGGAGGCAGACCCGACGTAAGCGGGAAAATTCAAGAAAATTATTATTAAATATATTGTATTTCTGTCCCACTTACACTACAGTACTACAGCAGTGGCAGCTTGGAATTAGAAGTAGGGGAAAAATTTTTGGACAACAAAATGCACCAGGGTTTTGGGGGTATATAGGGCGCGCAGAGGTTACATAAACATTGAAGAAACAAAGCTAAAAATTAGTAAGGATTTTTATGCTCCCTGTGTGAATTTCGCAAAGAGGTAAAGATTTACACTCTACCAACTTAAGTGTGGTAATAATAGATTTTGATATGTATATTCTATACAATAACAAGGTAACATACACCAGACAGTACTACACAGACACATTGGATGAGCGAGCCTACCACACCGACGAATGCGCGTGGAAGGTGAGTGAATCATACGTGTGTCCTAGACCTTCTCGAAAATATGCCCCTGCTATATTTCCTCAAAGCACAGGACATGAAGTTTGAGATATGAGGAAATAAAACGACACTAAACTTCAGTTCCCTCTATAAACAAACTAGCAAGATACCCGTGCTTCACTACGGTTTTAAACTGAAAGTTATTATTCAAAGTTTTACATTTTGGAGAGTCCACTGTCAGCTGAGCCTGTTAAATGCGCCCTCAATTCGTACGTCAAAGGTGTTTGGAGAATGGTTATATATTTCCTGTTCTAACACTCATTTGAATCCCATACGGAATAATTTGAATGTTTTAAACCCTATCTTATTTAACATCTGCGATGTAAAAGCGACCAAGCCGTGAAATTTTGATTTGTATATCAAACAGTAATGTAGGAGTAATGGAGGAGGAAATGTTTTTAAAGATCTTAATATCTTGAATATAGAAAATGAAATGAAGTGACGTATGGGTTTTAGTGCCGGGAGTGTCCGAGGTCATGTTCGGCTCGCCAGGTGCAGGTCTGTTGATCTGACTGCCGTAGGCGATCTGCGCGTCGTGATGAGGATGAAATGATAATGAAGACGAACACATACATCCGGTCCCAGTGTCAGCGAAATTAACCAATGATGGTTAAAATTCCCGACCGCGCCGGGAATCGAACCTGGGGCCCCTGTGACGAAAGGCCAGCACGCTAACCATTTTGCCATGGAGCCGGACTTGAAAATAGAAGACCATCCCTCATTCAAAAAATTTAAGTTCATGCCTGAAACGGTTTCGGAAAAAGGGATATTGTGTTTTTGAGAGTCAATCACCATCTAAACCCCTTAGGTGAAGTTATTACACCTAGAACATAAAACTTTGTACGTCAAACGGTTTTGGAGGGATGAATAATTTATTTTACGGAACTAACCTCATGTAACACTAGGGATAGAACGTTTAAAGATAATTCTTATTTCACACCTTGGATTTAAAATATATACCGCCGTTTGGAATGTTTTCTTCGTACATTAAACCGTTTGGGAGGAAGGAATGAATATATTTGTTTTCGCATCTTAACCCCAACTTAACTCTCTGAGCGGTTCAATTTTTTTCAAACCTTCTGTTCCTTACCACGTAGGATACCATTTGAAATATTAACTTCGCAATTCAAACGGTTTCATATAAACACACATTTTTGTCATCATTCCTCACCCCCAGTCAAAACCCCTTAGGAATTTCACTTCTTAATTGTATCCTCATAAAAAAGAAATCAATTCCTTTTAAACCCCGCTTAAGTTGATTCTCCCGCAACCTCCTAGAAAATACGTGTTTCTTTATTTTTAAAGGAGATTATAAATAAAAATTTTCACGTCCCGTACATCTTTTGGTTTTGAGATATAAGTATCCTTATACGAAGAATTCAACATATTTTTTATATCATTTACCCCTCTACCCCCTTAATTGGATATTCCGAGAACAAAATAATTCGTGTTTATTTATTTTTAAAGGAGATAACAAACACAAATTTTCATGTCTGAAGTATTTGATATATAATTTTCCTCACAAAAATAATTCAACATTTTCTTCTTTTCACCGACCCCATCCCCTTAAGTGGATTCTTCGAATACATAAAATACGTGTTTCTTTACTTTTAAATAAGATTCAAAATGCAAGTTTTCATGTCTACAACATCTTGAGGTTTTCGAGATATAAGTATCCTAATAAAAATAATTCAAACCCCTTTTTCAGTCAGTCAATTTTATAATCCCTTAAGTGGTCTTACCGAAAACAAAAAAATATGTGTTACTTTCTTTTTAAAGAGATTAAAAATGAAAATGTTTACGTCCGTAATACGTTAAGATTATGAAAAATACACTGCATATATGCTTATTTTAAAAATTGACCCCCTTTAACATGTCCCCTTAAATGGATTTTCAGTAAAAGTATGTGTCTTCCTTTGATTGTACAGGAGATTCCAAATACCAATTCTCACATCTCTAGCATGTTACGTTTTTGAGATATACTGTAGATATACTCATTTTAAAAATTCATCCCTTTTGTCACATCTGTTCACGCCCACTTAAGTAGATTTTCCAAAAACTACAAGACGTGTTTCTTATTTTTTAAGGAGATTCTCAATATCACGTTCCATGACTGTAACAACTTCAGCTTTTGATATATAAGTATTCTCGTAGAAGGTATTCAACCCCTTTTTCACATTTTTAACCCTCTTTAAGAAGAGGAGTTTCCGAAAATATATGTGTTTCCTTATTCTGAAATGAGGTTCCAAATAGCAATTTTTGTGCGTTTAAATATTTGAATTTTTGAGATACAGATACACTCATTTTAAGAATCCACCTTTTCTTTTCACCCCCTTGGCGATATTATATCCAAAAGTCCTCCCTTAATGACCACCTACTTTTTTATGTAAATTTTCCCCAAAATTTCATTTCTTTTTGTGCGGTATTATTGGCTCCGTGATGATGAATCAGTCAGTCAGTCAGTCAGTCAGTCAGTCAGTCAGTCAGTCAGTCAGTCAGTCAGTCAGTCGGTCAGGACATGTTATATTACATGTAGATTATTATCATACAAAATATTGGTCAGTGGTAACTTACCATAACATTATGTCTTTTTACTTTACGGGACCGAATTTTACGTGCTCCATTTTCCCCTGAGCTAAATGTGGAAAGCAATGATTTAAAGGCCCTAGTAACTCACTCGTTTATTATGCTGAATATAAACTAGATATTGATTTTGGAATACAGCCATGAATTAAAAGAGGTAACCGAGCACGTGGCTGTGCGGTTAGGGTCACGTAGCTGTAAACTTGCATCCTGGAGTTACTGGGTTCGAACTCCATTGTCGGCAGACGTAAATAAGTTTTTCCGTCGCTTCCCATTTTCACACCAGGCAAATGCTGTTGTGCTTCCTTAATTAAGGCCACGACCGCTTCCTTCCCACTCCTAACTCTTTCCTATCCCATCGTACCGATAAGACCTATCTGTGTCTGTGCGACGTAAAGCAGATTGCAGAAATGAATAAGGATGCTTAACTGGCTTCCCTTTGTGGGTTGGATGGTAGAATAACGACCATGGTATTCCCTGCTTGTCGTAAAAAGCGATGAAATGGGTCTCTCTACTTGGGAGCGTTCTGGCGAGCATGGAGCCTTTATCTGACTCCTGGCATTGCTTCCACTTACTTGTGCCAGGCTCCTCACTTTCAACTATCCCATCCGACCTCACTTGGTCATCTCCTTTTCTTTTCCGACTCCGACGGTGTTAGGTTCCCGAGGCATAGGGAGGCTTTAATTTTCAAGCCCTTCGTGGCCCTTGTCTTCCTTGGGTCGATATTTGCATTTTTCGAAGTATCGGATGCCTTCATTTTTCACTCTGATTAGTGTTATATAGAGGATGGTTGCCTAGTGGTACTTCCTCTTAAAACAATAATCACCACCACCATCACCACCATTTATCTGATTGAATTCTTACCTGTAAATTGAAAAATGCAAAGAAAATTATTTTCCTTTGTAAGTAAAATTAGTATGCCTTGCCTTGCGCGAACGAATTAACAAAGGCTTCCACTGTTATCTTTCAGCATTGCATGCTTGTCTTAACACTGATATCCAGTGTAATTAAGTACGTGTGAACAAACACCACGCACTCACGCCCAGTAAAACTGTACCGCAGTATCTGTTGTATCAACTGTGCATAACCTGCGGTGCTCCACTCTAATTGCTGCGAATCGATATTGTCAAAATTAAAACCCATTGGATGACTTTCATTCGTCTGTTATGTTGATTTAGAGAAAATGGGACGAATTTTCCGCATGGAATTAATTCACGTTCAGAGATACCCGTGCTTCACTACGGCCTAAGCTGATAAGTTGGTCTTAAGGCAGATTGTACCGAACTGCAGTCAAATATCTTCGAAAATGCAAATCGTTGTAATGAGTATAGTATGAAAGTGAGCCTTGTTAAGATTAATTTGATGCCAGTAGGTGAGAAATCCGAGATAATTAAATGTGAGGTAGGGGATGAAAAGCTGGAAAGATAAACAATTTCAGATATTTAGGCTGTGTGTTCTCCCAGGATGGCAATATAGCATGTGGGATTGAATCAAGCTGCAGTAAAGCTAATGCAGTGAGCTCGAATTGCGATCAACAGTATTCTCTGAGAATGAATATTATCAATGCATCGGTCTGTTTTCGGACGAACTTTGCTTTACTGGAGTGAAAGCTACATGGACTTAGTTTATGTTATTCATAAGTTAGAAGTAACACATACGAACGAAGCGAGAATGAATGGTAAAAACAGGTGGAAACAATGGCAGGAGGGTGTTTGGAATCAGGAGATAAAGGCTAAGTTAGGAATTAAATCGATGGATGAATGTGTACGCAAAAAACCGGCTTCGGTTGTGGGGTCATTTAAGGTGAATAGAGGAGGATAGTTTACCTAGGAGGATAATGGAATCTGTTGTGAAGGGTAAGAGAAGTATAGAGAGAGACCAAGACGACAATGGTTAGACTCACTTTCTAACGATGCAAAGATAAGAGATACAGAACTAAACGAGGCCACAGAACTACTTACACATAGGGGATTGTGGCGGCGATTAGTGAATTCACAGAGACTTGCACACTGAATGCTGAAAGCCATACGAATCTATAATGAACATGTATATAAGTAAACTTCAGTTAAAAGTGAATTTTGGTAATGTGTCAGTTCATTTCAATAGCCTTGTAATGAACTGTGTCGACGTTATTTGGAAGTACTTCCTTCTGTGAACAATTATTTTCGGTGATTAAACACTTGAGATGTAAATGGTAATCGCAAGTACTGAGAAACATTTGGAAAGGATTAGGTGATTTGCAACATCGAAAAACGAACCTGATATTCGGAAGTTATGAAGCTTAAACCGTAACAAGTTCCGAATTAATCCTGACTGACTGACTGACTGACTGACTGACTGACTGACTGACTGACTGACTGACTGACTGACTGACTGACTGACTGACTGACTGACTGACTGACTGATTCATCATCACCGAGCCAAAACTACTGGATATAAAGAAATGAAATTTGAGGGATACATTTATAGTACAATGTAGGTGCTCGCTAAGGGAGGATTTTTGGATATCCGTCCCTAAGGGGGGTGAAAAGGGGGGTGAAATTTTAAAATGGGTGAACCTATATCTTAAAACTTGAAACGTTTACAGATATAAAAACTGGTATTTAGAATCTCCTTTCAAAATGAGGAAACATGTATTGTTTTGTTTTCGGAAAATACCAAGAGGAGGGATGAAAAAGGGTGAAATTGGTTGATTGCCTTTAATGAGGATAATTATATCTCAGAAACTGAAGATATTATAAACCTGAAAATTGGTATTTGGGATCTGCTTTAAAAATAAAGAAACACGTATTTTTTGTTTTTGGAAAATCCAATTAATGGGAGGGTGAAAAGGGGGGTGAATTTTTAAAATGAATGTACCTATATCTCGAAACATTAAAAGTTTGCAAATATAAAAATTGGTATTTAGAATCTCCTTTAAAAATAAAGAAACACGTATTTTTTCGTTTTTGGAAAATCCCAATATGAGGGATGAAAAAGGGGTTGAATGCCTTTAATTAGGATACTTACATCTCCGAAACTGAAGACATTACAGACCTGAAAATTGGTATTTGGAATCTCCTTTAAGAATAAAGAAATATGTAATTTTTTTTGGAAATTCGAATTAATGGGGGTGGGATGAAAAGGGGGGTGAATTTTTAAACTTTGCGTATCTATGTGTCAAAACATTAAAAGTGAACAGATGTAAAAATTGATATTTAGAATATTCTTTAAAAATAAAGGAACACGTATTTTTGTTTTTTGACCATTCCAATAGGAGGGATGAAAAAGGGTGAAAAAGAGTTTCAATGCCTTTAATGAGGATACTTGTATCTCAGAAACTGAATATATTACAGACCTGAAAATTGGTATCTGGGATCTCCTTTCAAAATAAAGAAACACGTATTTTTTGTGTTTGGAAAATCCAATTAATGGAGTTGAACAGGAGTGACAAATTGGGGTGAATTCTTAGAAAGAATATATCTACAGTATATCTCAGAAACGTAAAACATTACAGCCGTAAAAATTGGTATTTGGAACATCCTGTAAAAGTAAAGAAACATAGGTGATTTCTTTTTGGAAATTCCACTTAAGGGGAACTAAAAAGGGGGTGAAATTTTAAAATGAGATTTTCTAAGGTATATCTCAAAAACTTAACATGTTACAGAAGTGAAAAAATGTATTTTTCATCTCTCTTAAAAATAAAGGAACGTGTATATTTTGTTTTGGGTAAAATCACTTGGGTGGGGAGTAAAAGTGACTGAACATGGGGTTGAATTATTTTAATTATGATACTGATATCTCAAAAACTGAAGATGTTACAGACGTGAAATTGGGTGTTTGGAATCTGCTTTAAAAGTAAAGAAACACGTATTCTCAGAAAATTCAATGAAGTTGGGGGAGGGGTGAAAAATTGAAAAATTAATTGAATTAATTGTATGAGGATACTTACATTTAACAAAAACTAAAGTTGTTACAGACGTGAAAATTGGTATTTAGATCTCCTTTAAAAACGAAGGAAAACACGTTTGGCGGGAGGGGGGGGATCATCTTGGAGGGTGGGAGTGAAAAGGAGTTGAATTCCTTTTATGAGGACACATATCTCAAAAACTGAAGATGCTAGAGTCGTGATAATTTGTATTTAGAAAATCCTTTACTCTTAAAGAAACAAGTATTTTTGCCGGAAAATACACTTAGGGGGTGGGGGAGATTGTGAAAAGATGTGAAAAAGTGAATTTTTTATGGGGATAGTTACATCTCAAGACTAAAGGTAACAGACGTGAACACTGGTATTTGGAATCTCCTTTAAACAAAAAAGAAACACGCCTTCTTTCTCTTGGAGGGGGGGATCAAACTAACGGCGGTGGGGTGAAAAAAGGAGTTGGAACCAATTTATTTTACTGTTCATAATGTACTTATTCGGAGCCTAGGTGGCTCAGGGGCAGAGCGCCGGCCACTCACCGCTGGGTTCCGTGGTTCAAATCCCGGTCTCTCCATGTGAGATTTGTGGTGGACAAAGCGGAGGCGGAACAGGTTTTTCTCCGGGTACTCCGGTTTTCTCTGTCATCATTCATTCCAGCAACACTCTCCAATATCATTTAATTTAATTTGTCATTCATTAATTATTTCCCCAGAGGAGTGCGACAGACTACGGCAGCCGGCACAATTCCTATCCTAGCCGCCAGATGGGGACTTTATTCATTCCATTCCTGACCCGGTCGAATGAC
Organism: Anabrus simplex; assembly: GCF_040414725.1. Taxonomy (NCBI): domain Eukaryota; kingdom Metazoa; phylum Arthropoda; class Insecta; order Orthoptera; family Tettigoniidae; genus Anabrus; species Anabrus simplex. The sequence goes on along the minus strand of NC_090268.1, from coordinate 443,262,712 downwards.
TGAAAACAGGCTGGGGATGTTCAATGTATTTATTCTGATCATAAATCGATCATTTTTAATCTTTCCTGGGTTCGTTTGCAAGAGCCATCTTTTCCTTTGGAGAACGTTCTTAGTAGTCTACAGTAGATTCTCCTGGCATATAAATAAAAATTTAAACACATTTGAAATAAACGATAGGAATGATATTGACGGTGCAATTGTTCACCTCTATAATAATATCAATAATGCATGGAAATTTATCATTCGTATCGCAAGAAATCCCGCGCACTTGCCTACACACGACAATGGTGCTGGTCACATAGTCAGCAATGATAATGGCAGCAGATGTAATTTACCGCAAAGTAGCGGTCTTGCATCTTGCTGTGGGGTCCTGAATAATAATAATAATAATAATAATAATAATAATAATAATAATAATAATAATAATAATAATAATAATAATAATAATAATAATGTTCAGGACCGTCGTCAAAATGTGCGGACCACGCTGGAAATGGGTCCTAGCCTGGTAATGACTATGAATGCAGTCCGGCCTCGGGTTCAGTATCGCCAAGGCACCCAAGAAGACACCATGCCGTATCTCCTCAAGGATTGGATCCATATCAAAAATGCTTATAGGAAGAGATGGCAAAGATTTAGGGACCCATTTGACGGGGCGGAATATCTGGACGTAACCCGGAAAGTACGAAATCGATTGTTGGAAAGAAAGATGAGAAATGGGGGGATCTTTGCTGTAATCTCTCAAAAACGAGCCAGAATGCGAATTTTTGCGGATTCTCTCAGGAAACGAGTCAGATCGCGAATTTCGCCGTATTATATATGAAACGTTAAGCATTCAATTATAAATTTCAGTATAATACCGTAGCGAAGCACGGGTATCTTGCTAGTGTGTGAATAATACAGAAGTCACTGTGCCTCCGTGACTCAGGCAGCAGCGCTCCGGCCACTCACCGCTGGGTTCCGAAGTTCAAATACCGGTCGTTCTATGTGAGATTTGTGCTGCACAAAGCGGAGGTGGGACAGAATTTTCTCCCGGCACTTCGGTTTTCCCTGTCATATTTCATTCCATCAACACTCTCCAATATCATTTCATCAGACATTCAATAATCATTGCCTCAGAGGAGTGAGACAGGATTCGCCAGTCGGCACAATTCCTATCCTCGCCGCTAGATGGAGGTTTCATTCATTTCATTCCTGACTGGGTCAAATGATTGGAAACAGGCTGAGGATTTTCATTAATTATTGTGTCAGTCTAAGTATCAGAGCCGGAATGTTGACATGTCTCCCACTGTAGTTGAGGGCGGTAAAGTAACACACACGGTATCCCCTGCCTATCATATGAGACGACTAAACGAGATCACAAGAGCTCTTAACACTGTAGCGTGTGTTGGCGACCACAGGGCCCACAGCTGAGTTCTCGTATTGTACCATTCTGTTCAGTCATTAACAAATTATATTTAACGCAGAAATAATATTGCGCAACATGACGCCAACTGGAAGGGCGTGATGCCATACAGAACGCGGGAACTCAGAAGGTGATTTCCCTAGGCGATGCATGAGTGAGATAGAATATGTGGAAAGGAGAAAGAGAGATAAGAATTTGTTTGGGGAAGAACCATACCATCCTAACAAAAATTTTTAGCGGGAGTAGTCAGGTTTGCCACGTCACGGGAATTAAGCTATATCTCCTCTATCTGAAGGTTTTTTCCAGGATAATAGAGGATAGAAATTATCTCCAGAGTTTTACGTAGCCAACGATACGTGTAATGCTGTTAATAAATAATCAGATTAATAACCACGTGGTCAGCCGCCGACCGTGGGAAACTTTTTAGTGGCTGCATACCAATCTCAAGTTTTTTCCAGGGTCTCTGCCTCCTATAAGAGCTGAAAGATGTGGAAGAAGGGGATTGATTCGACGATAAGACCGCTGCCCGTGCGTGTCGCGTGTCTGCTTGTATTTACGCCAGAAGCCTTTGTTTAGGACAAAGACTGTGAATACTAAGTGCAGTGGCGATAACTAAGATTCAGTGGATCGGGGATCCCTAACTTTACGATAGTAATTCAAGTGTACGATAATATTTAGACGCTTTGCAGTGATATAGCGAGTGCCTAATTAATTGACGGTAAAGAATGCCGTATTTATAGACTTTGTTATGAAGCGGTAAGAGTGAAGTTTGCGAAGGGCGAAAGGAATACCAATAATAAACTAAAGCTATCGGTATTATTTCTGCTAGACTTAGGGGACTAGATCAGTGGAGCATGAAACAATAACAATTGCCTCGAATGACTCAGTGTTGGTTTCAATTTTGAGGTTACAGGTAGCCAGTACCGATTCCCAAGTCAAAAGGGAATAAAATGTATCGCAAGACGGTGTGCTGTGAATAAAGTAGATATTTCATTCTAGTAAAGACCTGCGCCGTGTCCAAGAGACGAGTGTTACGACCTTCCGGCCACAACCCCAAGAAGACGACCGACGAGCCATCCATACAGAAGAAGACGTCCTGAACGAGCTACACATGGAGACTGGACCTAGAGGATCGACCCAGGACCATACTACTACCATGATGGCTTAAGCAGGCGGTTCAACCCTGAAGGAGAGGAAGAGGTCTCCAAGATGATATATAAGTGAACCATATGTATGCATGTGTTAAGGTCGGGGTTTGTTGCGCAGAAATACCGTAGTTAAATATATAAATAATTGGTAGATGATGAGATTATAGCCTAACAGGCCATTCATTAAGGTGGTTTTATAATACTAATGTGTAAAGCATATATATATTTTGATGCAGCAATAACGATTGAAATTATGTTACATGATAGGAAGAAGATTGCCCAGTATTACAGGAGCTTGTTTTGCGTACATGAGATTAGTACATTTCCTTAGGATCAGTATAAAACTTTCTTGTAAATGAGAGTTACTCAGAGTAGTTTATTTTTTCTCTCCTTTGGGTAGAATTGTCGGTAGTTCGAAAATTCATAGAGGCTTGCAGACTGAACGCTGAAAGGTATGAAAATGTGTGTATTGTGCCCATACTGGGTAATTTAGGGCAGCTGTTACATAATTTGGTTTCACAAACAGATATGTAGATGGAATAGTTGGATGAGAACCTCAAGAAGTCACTTACCAGGAGTTGAAGTCTCGTCCTCTCTAATTTCTAATTTCATTTCGTCACCGGCTGAACTCATAAAGCATACGGGCAATGGAATGTTCGAAAAAGAAAATAGGCACTACATAAAATATAACGAAAGTGGGATTCTCTATAATGTGAGAGGAATACACTAATACTATTAAATGAGAAGAATCATCGTTTAAATATTATTTGCTAAACATAAAATCACACGAGGTGGTGCCATACTACAACACATGAACAAGAAACAGTCAAGAATAATGCAAAAATTATAGATGTATAGTATGCTTTCATGTCCTTGTAGTTTATTCATAGTTCTAGTTGGTCCTCGGCATACCTCAAATTATTTGTTTAATTATCATGGTTGTAGAAACTATTCATTCCCATAAGTACATTTCCTTTAAAACACGAGATTGTATCGCGGTATATCAAACACATGGTCCATTTGACCACAACAATTACATATTTACACTGAACACATACGTGTATCCTGGGTTTACTTAACAAATTATATTCAAAGAAAATCAGCCAACGCTGGAATCGGACCCATCACCATAGAATACTTTGGGAAATAATAAAACACATAAACACATTACATAAAAAATATCAAACATATATCACACAATACATCTCGAAGATTATGGCTTAACCAAGCCATAGTATCTGGTCAAATTCTTCGCTACAACATGGGTCGAACTCAAGTACTCCAGCTCCCAAGGTAAAAAATTTAAAACTCCAATCACGAACTAATTTAATGCATAAACATGGGAAGGAATCTATCCTTCGCAAACTTAGAAAATTATCCGCATTCCTTATAACGTATCATTAGAATGGAATTGAGACTGCTTTGGCGAATGAAAAGGATCTCGCCTGTAAACCTTAAGCTTTGCTGGAAACTACGGAATGTTCCTCGACTCTAAGTCTCACGTATTAAAACTGTCAATCATGACAACAGCTCCGTGACCAGCTCCGTGGCTACAAAAACACATTGAACTCGTCATATCTTCTTTCTTTCTCCCTTTCTTTCTTTCTTTTATATATATCATCTCGGCTTGTTCTCAAGTACGCATTCATTTGAGAGCCATTACCTCTTATTATTCATCATTTGGCTATATATTCAGTCCAATTCAGTATATCACAACAGCCACAATTATTATTATCCTTTATCATTCCAACAACATAACATGTTACGGCTTCACCCTTCCATATCATACCACCGCATCTCAAATCCGTTCCATTAATTTACAGAGAAGACTCCATTCTTACAGCTTATTTAATTTTCTCGCATATCTGTATAATTCGCAAAACACTTCGGTTCGGGACACCTTCAATGATCATCTATTATCATACGGGATTTATAATACCTGAATCACCTTGAAGCAAACATAGAGTTTATATTAAAACTACTATGAAATCTTTACCAGATAATAACATTACGAAGAAATTTTAAATTTAGCTAAATCGCTATTCTTCCCAAATATGTGCTTCATATAAACTAAGAATTTATGGGATCTATATAATAATCCATGCAAATAAACCTACTAAATATCAATGATTATTCTTAAATCACTTGAAAATCCGAACTGAACTAATAAATCTTTTCCCAGTCACACGCGTATAGTGTTCCCTATGTTTAATATTGTTAATAATAAATTTTTAACATTTACAAAATAAAAATTGATACTGACATGCAAATCCCGTAGTTATATATTCAAATAAGCACTTATCAAATGCTGGGTATGGTTTGCCGTCATCTCGAGGTACATCGTAGGGTTTTACTTCGTCATGATGAGCGGTCTTCTCTTTGATAGTCCTTGGTTCCTCATCGTACTACCACGATCCATATCTCGAACTGTGGTCTTCTTAGTTAAGTCTCTGGGCGTTTCCTGTAGAATAAATGCAGGCACTTAGGCGCTATCCTTGTAGGCTCCAGATCTCGCGGTTCGACGACCACTCTCGTACATACAGGCAAAATGGGAAATCAGTTATTAAACACTGTGTATGTACTTTCAAAGGGATCTACTGCTGATAAGATACACTGATACTTTAAATAGATGAATGCAAATAGTGGCAAGTTTTTAGAAATCACTGTTCATTTCCCCATTAATCACAGTCTATCACCACGTGTGTCCATGGCGTATGCAAACGCTAAATTTGTCAGGAATATTTCTTTAATTTTACTGAACGTCACTCACTCGTAAAATACTTTGGATCGGTTATTATTGATTACTGAATATAATTAACTGTTTCACTACCTCTAAACAACCTGGCGCGTTTGCCCTTTCACTGGTTATTGCATCATGAGCCGCAACTGACTGTCGTTCTTATTTTAAATATTGAATGGTGAGATAAGGCTTCTATTTACCAATACTGTACATTGTCTGCTACCACACGGATTATTTCGCGATATTTTACATCGCACCGATGTGTTTTTCTTCTGTGACACAACACTTCATAAAATGATATCCAAGTTCACTCCTAACGTGTTAGTACTGCAGCTACACAAATGACAATGAGATACTCTATCCAGGTCCTGGCTCTACTTATAGCCTCCGGGCAAAATGATCAGGGGAGAGGTAAATTATGCCTCTGCTGAATTTGAAGGTCCAGTAATCGGAATTTTCATCGACGTGAAAACACTCAAATTATAGCTTGTGACCTCTACTTTCTACTGATCGCATATATAACTAAAGCGATCAGTGGGTCATTCACAGTCTCAAAAGCGTCCTTTTAGAAAATCACGCGTCATGGTTCATAACGCAAGATCTCCCAATTTTTTCCACACGTTGTCACATTTCAGCAGTCATATTTAATCTGCGTACTGCTGTATGACAAGCGTCATTAACGATCCACCATTAAAGTATTGCATTTAAATGCATCAACAATGAGCATTAAATACATCGGTTCGAATGAGACCCGACTCATAAATTTCCAAAAATTATTTCAGATGAGGGTGTTCTTCTTCTTCCCCTTTTTAGTAAATTATAGTGAAGTGGCACCAGTGAATGCGGTGTTGAATTAGTAAAGGACATTTATTTTTCAGGAGTTAACACACCTTAACTCAGCCCACTCTCCGACAACCTACATTACCACGCGTAGCGTCATCCTTCCATCTCGCTCACACGAAAAGAGAGCGCGATTTCAAGGTCCAGCAGCACTACGCTATCCCTTTCTCGTTACAGCGCAGAAAACTGCTCCCTTCGGACTGGGGTATGGCAAATCACATCCCGGTTCGGCATGTAGACTGCTAATTACTACATTATATGTCACAGAATGTCGCGGAAAACGGCATATATGATTGACTAAACCCCCTAATATGCCTATGGCATGGTGATGAACGGTCACAGTATGATGCATGAATCTATTTATTATTTGTTCTTTTATAAATATATACTTATATATATATACTTATATATTGTGCATCAGGCAGGTATAAACCTAGTGATGTGAAACACATATACATAAGTATACTATTTCATTAAACAAAAACCAATATCAACTTAAAATTATATTACCTCCTATGAAAGTCTTAGTAAAATAAAGTGATATAGCACGTTTCCCAGTAGCGTATCGTTATAAATATTCAGTTATATATGCCCAAAATATAACAAAGTATTTAAAAATTTTAATTAAAGTTACGTCTTGTTACTTTTATTTTCGGCACTGCGAGTTTTACATTCACTTAATGTGTTAGAACGCCCAAAATAAGGCACTATATTTCCATTGAAGAGAAACCATTTCACAATACGGCTAGGTCAACCAATGGCACTAGAAATACGCGAGAGAGAGTAGCACCTGGTATCCAAAATATCAGTGGATGACATTTCTTAATTCACTTATCGTCCAGGGTTGGTTTTTCCCTCAGACTCAGTGAGGGACCCCACCTCTACAGCCTCAAGTGCAGTGTCATACATCATAAGACTTTGGGTCGAGGGGTACAACTAGGGTGGAGGACCAGTATCTCGCCCATGTGGACTCACCTGCTATGCTGAATGGGGACCTCGTGGGAGTGGGAAGATTGGAAGGATAGACAACGAAGAGAGAAGGAAGCGGTCGTGGCCTTAAGTAAGGTACCATCCCGGTATTTGCGTGGAGGAGTGGGAAACCACGGAAAGCGACTTCGAGGATGACTTTGGTGGGAATCCAAACCCTCTCTACTCAGTTGACTTACCGCGGCTGAGTGGAGCCCGTTCCAACTCCCGTACCACTTTTCAAATTTCGTGGCAGGGCCCAGAATCGTACCAGGGCTTTCGGGGGTGACAGCTAACTGCACTAACCACTACACCACAGAGGCGGCCTTTGACATATAGATGCGTTGTACGAACTGGTCTTTAAAAGACAACTGAGATATATATTCTTTTAATCTTTAGAATTGGCTTTACGTCGCACGGTCACAGATTACTCTAATGGCGACGACGGGTTATGAAAATTCTACGAGTTGGACGGAAGCGATCGTGGCCTTAATTAAGGTACAGCTCCAATGGAAAACCACGGTAAAGCATCTTCAGGGCTGCCGGCAGTGGGGTTCGAGCTCATTACCTCCGGAACGCAAGTTCACAGCTACGTGCCCCTGATCGCACGACCAACTTGTTCGATGAAACACTATTCTCTCATCTGTTTCTGTAGTTAATATTATCATTATTATGATTGTGAATAAGCCCATTAGGTTTGCACGAAGTACTTAGAGGTGTATATTGCTTTCCTTTGTGCACACATGGGCTTCCTCTCTGACTTCAGACCTGGTCGTTCCAGCCCTCTTCTTTGGTCTGTCCGTTTTGTCAGCTTGTCATTTTGAATGTTGGATCTGAATATTATCCAGTTTTGGACATGTGCTTGTATGATTGCTGCCTGTTTCAAGCCGGTTATGATTTCGCCAATCGATTCCATTTTGTCTGTTTTGGTTTTATTCCAGTTTTCATAGAATTCGACTTTGTTTTTTGTGTGTCTGGATCCATTGCCGGGCTCAGTGGCTCAGATGGTTGAAGAGCTAGCCTTCTGACCCCAACGTGGCAGGTTTATCCTGGCTCAGTCCGCTGGTATTTGAAGGTGCTCAAATACGTCAGCCTCGTGTCGGTAGATTTACGGGGACGTAAAAGGAATCCTGAGGGACGAAATTCCGGTACCTCAGCGTCAGTGAAAACCCAAAAATTCGTTAGTTGGACGTAAAACCAATAAATTTACTATATTATTATTAACTGGATCCATTCCTTTCATATTTCCGTAGGATATTAACCTGAGTTTTCTGATGCCAATATGAATGTATGTATTGTTTGGTTTTCTGTTTGTCTCCGAGTTAGAATTGTCTATTTGCAAGTTTTCGGCCTAGAATTTTTCTTACGTTTATGCGACAATTTTTCTTAATGTCTGCGTTTCCTTTCAAAATTATTGTTTCTGATCCATAAAGACGTAGGATTTCTCCTAGAACCCGAGGACTAGTTGGAACCTAATATCACCGACTAGCATTCATTTTCACGAATATTTACATTTCATTACTTGTCTGCAGTCAACTCACTGTACTGAATGTAACTAGTTCTGTCAGTAGCCTACGGATCTGTTGTTAGCTAGCAACGTTTAGAGAATGCGTTCGTGCAACGAAATTAAGGCCGGGAATGGCAACATTCAGGGGAACCACAACTTATCATTGTTGGTGGAGATAAAACTGAACCTCCTCTTCAAAATATTATTGGATTCTCGTACGGAACTCGTTCGTTACTTGTGGATTGACAATGCCATTTGAAACACGCTGAATCACCGTCGTTATTTCAAGATATTCCTTCCCTCTTTGTGCTCGGCCTATAAGAATATATCAGTAAAAGGAATACATTCTTCTCTTGCTGATTTGCTTTATTTCTTAACAAAGGACATCCCCATTGTGAGACATAACAAAGCTGTCACTGCATGTAACGAGGAATGTCGATACGTTCCTCAGTGAGTGATTTCCGCCCTCAACTCCACTGTATGGGGAGCTCACAGCCTATCAACCGAGAGAATCGATGATGAACTCAGTATCAATGCACCCTCAGTATGAAGAAAGTTCCACTGCAGTGACTTTATCACTAAATTTCAATCCTTCCTGCTGAAGTTCTCAAGTGCAACGCTTTACGAGTGAAATAGGCTACCTCACGATGCAACATGTGTACTCATTACTGGCGCCAATTCGTCAGCCACTAATTATGGTACCAACACGCCTGAATTGTTGAACTTTACGGCACGATACAAATGAAGATAAATAAAATCCCATATGAGCACTGTGACACGATTTGTTTCCGCTATGTGAAACAACCATTGTACATGTACCATGAGTTACCTCCTCGCCTATTTAAATTGGCGCCGATGTATTTATGTTTTACTGACTGAACTTTCATATATTTCGGAAGTTTGAACTTTTGGGCACAGATGTCCGTAGCTTCGATTTTCTAGCACCTCTTAGTGTTCTGAAACTCTAACTACAATCCAGTATGTTTGCGATTTGAAGCTGGGTAATTAATTAACATTCAAGTGTTTATCATTCTGGGGTTACACTGTGATTATATCGAGTCGAGAATCATAGGGATACATATCAACATCGTATCTGCCTATAATAACTGATGTTATTCAATTCCTTCTGGAACTGTCTGCCACCCCTCTATAAAAGGAGGGAGTTATCTTATGGCAGTGGATTACTGGGTGTGCTACGTGGCTGCATGGGGAGGTGACTTTAACAAGGTATGGCAGAATTTTAAACATATGAACCCTCTGCGTGCGAAGATAGGGAAGGTCCCAGTGGTCCAGCATTCCTCGAAATTTATTGTAGGATTTTCTCTTTCTTTACTTACATTGAATGTACGTTTCTCTAGATAGTCATCGGACTTGAAAATTTCTTCCCTAATTCGAACTTGGTGAAATTTAAGGACGTATGAGCGGTTACCATCGTTCAATTCTCTTAATTTCATTCTGGATGACTAGGTTTACAGAACTTCTAAATGTATTGCTCTCCTTTCGGCCTCTATTATTTAATTGTTTCTTAATCACATCATGGCATCGTAGCCTCCGAGTCATCGGGCCTTACGCCGTGTTAGGTGTTAGTGATTTAACTTTAACATTCGAGTGCTTGGTAATTCAGCTTCCAGCCTTATTTTGTTCTCGGATTTTCTTCGTTTTTCGTGGCCGTGTAGTGTATGCTTAATGCTTCTGATTACTTATGGTTACTACGATCCTTTTCGGGGGTAACTACGGTACAAACTAATTATTTATTTAAGTAGAGTGAATTTTCTGCTTCATGGTCTGTAGTGTTAGACAACTGATATTAAGGTGGACTACTGGCCCGATAACGGGCTTTTGTAAAATTTACTGTAAACTGGAGTGGAGGGTTATTGACCCGGCTGGTGTAAAGTTATAAAAGAAGCTACGGCTTATTTATCAGTTCTTTATTGACTATAACTTCTCAGATTTTCTGAAAATGTAAACATTAGGACACCTACGGGTCAGCAATCTTTGACTCGTCCTCTTGACATGGGAGATCCCCTCCCATAATATAACACTGTATGAGCCTTCGAGCTCCTATATAGTAAGGATTTCTGAGCTTACGAGCTCTCTGGTTTGTAACAAATCCTTCGGTAAAACATTCCTCAGAATTCTGTGTGATGCTTAAACAATTCTTATCAAGAAATGAAGTAAATTACACATTTTTCAGATCTTGTTAGCAATAAAGCTCTGATTTATGCTCTGACCAGCCATTCACCCCAAAATCCTCTTTCCCTTCCTGGTAAGAAAACACCGTAATATTAAACATTTTTATTAACCAAAAAAAAAAAAGAATTCTCGTGTCTCTCAAGCTTCTTCCGTCATTTTCCTTAAGACTGGCCACGTCTCCCAGCCACGTATGGATATGAAATACATCAGAACAATTTTGTGTGTGTTGAATATCACACATATGTTAAGGAAAATGAGCTCTACTGAACCGTACTGAAGGAATGTATGTTTGCGCTCCTACAGTGTACTGTAAATAAGGTGCCTTTTCCGTTACACGTTCGCGTAGGAAAATGAACACCATTAGGTACATAATGGATAGGAAGAGCATTGTGACATACGGGGTATTGTATCTTCACCAACGATGCCACGACTTGAAGTCACGTCCATACGTCCAATAAATTCTTTACTTCCACTCACACAGTATTCCGCAGCAACACCACGCTGTTTAAATTTCGCTTTTGGTATTGTAGGCCGTTTATTATCATCTCCACTCGATTACATAACGGCGATTAAATTAACTTTTCATAGTGAACAAGAGGTACTTGTATGCACACTACGCTTATGCCACCGAGGCTGATATAATTTAATCAGTCACGACAATGAAGAGTACGGTAGTTGAAAGTGGGTGTTTGTTGAAATCAACTGAACTGGTGTGTCAGTTTTGAGTAGCAAGATGTCACCTTTGGTTCAGGCAGTTTTACAGGAGGACAAATTAAATAGCAAAAATTAATGCAAGTGCTGAGAATATTATGAGAATTTCAACTGCTACATTACATTGAACAGAGAAATGCATGCAACCTCATTATGTTTTGTGAATAAACTCTAGATAAATCGAACATATATGAGTAGTATATAAGCCTGTCCTTGATAGTCAAAATTACTAAATATAAAGTAATTGGGAATTCTAAATGGATTATTAATATATCTTATGATTAAAATATACACTTTCAGGATTTTATATGGCATTCGAGTGGAATCAAAGCAGGCATTATGGTACTTCCTTATAAACCATATTGAGTGCAGTTGTACTCTGACATCTGCGTACTCTTGAGAAAGCTACATACAACTGCCCAAACACTATCTCCTTCTTCTATAACCGCTTTTGCAACTTACGTGGGGTCGCGGGTGCGAACTGCCTCGCACATGTGGATTGGTCCTCTTTTACGGCCGGATGCCATTCCTGACGCCAACGCGTGTTTCTGTGAGTGGTGGCTGCTAGTGCAGTGCTTTGTCTGCATATGAAGATGAAAGTGTTGGCACAGACACAAATATCAAGTCCCCGAGACAGAGGAATTAATCACAAGCGATTAAAATCACCCACCCGGCCGGGAATCTAACCCGGGACCCTTTGAACCGAAGGCCTCAATGCTGACCATTCAGCCAGTGAGTCGGCCTCCAAAAGGAATCACCATCAACAGCGTCATATGCCCTCAGTTCGTATGAGCACAGCATAGCCGAGAGGTTTGTTATTTAGTCCAGACTTTTGGCACGCATTCTAGCGATTAGAAATTGTATATATCGCCACCTCCCGTACCCTACCATCCAACATTCTGATGGTAAAAATATTTCCAACGTACAACAGAGATAAATGGAAAAAATAATTCATTCATTTCACTGAATGATAGCATTTTCACTATATACTTCAAATATGGTTGTCTTCATTGCATTGTTCTTGTAACTCATAACTGGTACCAGTTTAACTCTCGAATGTTCCCGTTCATCCATATACAGTATCTGGTGAAGGCAATAGAAGCCACGATGTGGTAGGCCTACGTAGGTCCACCTCATGCCGACAGATAAAGCCGCGTGCCTACGGCAGCACCGTGAATGAGAAAACTACTTAGCTGAGAGAAACACGTTTTCTTTATAAAAGTGTAGAAGGCGCGGTTGTCAGAGGTTCATTGTATTCTTCTTGTAAATAAGACATAACAATTGGTACCAATTTTATCTCTTGAAAACATCTCATTTTTTAATAGCGCTCTGAATGAGACAGGATGAGGGAATTTATATTTCGATGATATTGTAACGTGAACCACACCCCCTCCCTTACCGAACGCTAACCTAGCACAAACGAATGTATCGGGAGATCTGAGGCGTAGATCGCGAGTAGGAAAGGCCAAAGTACACAGCCTTGAACTGGAAAAGACCCTCATTACCTATGAAGAATGCTAAGAGACTATTATTACTAGGAATAAATTTCAAGTAAACTTAAATGAGGGTTTATTGATATCGTAAAATAAAATCAAAGTAAAGAATAAAAGCAAGCAATTAAAGATAAGTGGAAAATGTACATACATGAGTAGACTTTTTTCAAACGATGTCGTAGCATTATTGCGTGAGCATGGCATTATCGAATACAAGGTAAAATTAAACTTACAACGAGCTCACTCACTGAAATTGAGAATCATAACTCAATATGCCACTTCCAATATATGAATCACAGATAAAATAGGTCGTTCTTACCACGAGTTCAATACCATCTTTTACATACTCATTTCAACACCATCATCTCGTTAACAATCAACAATGACCGTCAAAGCCCCCACGCCTCACGGAGAAAAAACAGAGAACGAAAGGTAAAATCTGAAAGATATCAGAATGGCACAAAGAAAAACATTTCTGGACCAAAGAAACTATGCCAATAACCCAAAGGAGAAACTCAGGCATGCACATAGCCAAATATAGGAAAGAACATGGCGGCCCCCTGGATAAGCTAGCGCCACCAGAATAGGTGCGAAGGCAAAATAAACAGCGCCGTACGAAATGCAAAAATGAGACACAAAAACAAGAATAAAAATGGAAATTTAACCGACCGATACGTCATCCTTTCACTCCCCTCTCATACCAACATACGTGCATACCATTCACACAAAGCCGGTATCGGCAACCAATATGAGCCCCAGCTCATTTTCATGTTGTATGACTCCCGAGTCAATAGACAACGTCTCGTTAACACCAGACGTAGCGTGCACAGCACAAATGAATTAGCTGCGAGATCAGAGAAATTCGGGTCTCATGCACAAACCCATCAGTGTACGCGCCTCGTACGAAGCGAGTGGAGCTCGCAGCGCCACGAAGGGCAAACAGTTATTTGATGGTGAAATACGTTACAATGGAGTGCACATAAACGAAGTAATATGAGACCCAATTATCACAACAATATAATTCAAATAACCACAACAATACACCCAGCCCATTCATGCTGTAGAGCGAAAGGAGTGTATGAATCAGATATGAATACTATTGCAGATATCACAGAGGACAGTAGAACCAATAATAATATGAAATAATAGCCATACCTGTAATATTAACCATCAAGACATGAAGAAGGATGGCAGTATAGGCTAAGTTTGAATCTAATAGATACCCATCTTTAGCTCAGAAAAGCCACTTCAATCTGCATGGGGTCCATTTTAAATCATGCCCTCTAAACCACAACAAACATTCGAGTCCAGGAGATAAAGTTACAGTCTCGGCGGAAAGAATGATCCTCCGTGTTCACAACTGAGGGTGCTGGCCTCTCTAGCACAATCTTGGAAATAGTTAAGCCAATCAATGAGAAGTCGGAAGAGGCCATTAGCAATAACTGAAAGGTAACCTTTATGAAACTGCCATTCAAACATGGCTCAAACGTGTAGGCGGATAGCAGACAAATACATATACAAATGGTAGTTTTTACTGTATAATTTATTATATATATTAATTGCTGTTCAATTACGCAGTTAAGCGCCCTTCCTCCGTTCTCACTCTTCATTAGCACAAATCATACTCTCCCTAGGCTTACAGTGACAGTCTACATCAGTCACAGCCCGCGCAAAACAGCCTCACAGTGTCATATGACGTACTGAACCCACTCACCTCCTGAGTCCCAGACTAGCCTTAATCTCAGGGGGGATCAGTTCGTAAAAGATGTTAAAAATTTTTAATCCATAAATAAACCAAATATATATAGGCGCACCAATGAACACAGGGATGAACGGGGCATGAAAAATAAGGTAAGGGGGACGGCTCATTCGTGGATACGAATTAGAGGACTCAACAATAAGACTGGGAAGTGACAACTTAAATTCCATGGGCATACTGGACTAACTACAACAAAAAGATATGAAAACTGTTTCCTATTGAATTTGCAATGAGGAGCAATTTATTTACTTAATTCACAAACTGCAAGTGATGACAATTATTACACTTAGAAATTTCCATCCTGAAAAAGAATACATAAATTTCGATTCACCTTACTAATCTGGTAGTGTGAAATATTTGTTGAGTTCGCCCCATTGGTCACTGGGGATCGAATCCACGTCCGCATGAGTGGACGTTTCACCATTGGAAATCTTATTTCGGAGACGTAGGCATGAGAGTAAATTATTTACTGTCATCTCTACGTTCCGTTGGATATGAGTCACTACCGGGTAATTACATTCTAGTAGGCCGGGAACTAATTGTACGGACAAACTCTAGCCCAAAATAACCAGATTTACAAACATGCCAGAGGTAGCTCGTCAACTGAAAGCTTACCTCAGTGTTTACATTTGTCAATACGACAACGACATACGAAAAAGTTCCCATTTATACTTGTACAATTAAGACATGTGCCGTCCGTGGGTTATATCGCACGTACCGCTAACTATCTCCCAAATTGAAAACCAATTTTAGGTTCCGACCAATTCGACACATCTTCCTATGATTATGAAATAATTATCATTATCATTACTTATCTGATCATTATCATATATTGTAAATACCATTAATTATTTTAGTATTATCATTTATTTCAGTTATCATCCTATATTTGATAATTATCATTTATCATCCGGGATGATAATATGCTAACCTTTGCCGACGTTTCAAACGAAGGGTCGTTTTTCTTTGTAATTAATCTGCACAAATTAATGATTAGTTTCATAATATTATTATTAGAGATTATCATATTCGTAACACTGAACCATCGTCCATTAAATATTGTAACTTCCTTTCATCATTATTATTATTCTCTTCTTCTGCTCCTTCAAATTTTTATTATTATTATTAATATTATTATTATTATTATTATTATTATTATTATTATTATTACGGGGTTACCCGTGGAGCAGAAATGGGTTAAAGAACGTGCTAGGGTGAATGGGTCTAACTACAAAGTCAAGAATAAATTTAAAACTTTAACAAAGTTTATATTTCTTTTAGAACTTCAAACTTAACAAATTTTTCATGACAAAATTACAGGTACAAGTAGCAATCATAAAACAAGTCTAGGGAAAACAAGATTAGTGGTTTTAACAGATCGTGGGCTTCAAGCCCTCGCTTTACTTTTCCTGAGCTCCTAGCTCAAATTTACAAAAGAGCAAAAATTTACACAAGGGCAGAAATCCCCTAATTCAAAGAGCACTTACGTAGTTAACGATTCGGACCATTATCTTCTGTTAAACTACGGAGTTAGCAAGAAAGAAAGATGTTATGTGGCCATTACCTTGTACAAGACCTAGCAGCTGACAAAAGAGACCGCCCGCCTCCCGATTTGACACTCACACTCAGTAAGATGACGATCATTTGGCCAAGAGACGTAAGAAGCAGCAGTTTATAAACCCTCAGGGAAGTTTCGAGGTCATTCAGGAGTAAACCAGCCACACCCTCTCAATTTAAATGTTCCAATTCAAAGTTACACGTCAGGTTCGGACAAGAAGCCAGTGATTGGTAGAAAATTAATTACAGAAATATGGGATTGGTTAGATTCCAAACTGGCGGAAAGGAAAAGAGAATATTGTCAACCCAAAAATAAATGAACATCAATTAGAAAAACTTATGAAAACAAAACTTCTTTGAGTCAAAAATTGTTTGACTTCGCACCAGGGTGCATGATCATAATTTCTGTAGTGTCATCTGTGGGATAATATCCATACTTGTTGATGAATGGCAACCAAAACACTGATAATTTCAGTCAGTGTAGGCCACTGCACAATAACGAAATTACTCGATGTATTAGTGGTGACACCTCCCGATTAAATTTCTAAGTAGGTGTAGTTTCAGTTTCACTGTTTTACCAATATAGGTGTTCTTTAGGCGCTGAATTTGATGTGCGGCGTTGAGATGTACTTCCCGGTACAATTATTATTATTATTATTATTATTATTATTATTATTATTATTATTATTATTATTATTATTATTATTATTATATTCCTAATACTGAATCATCGTCCATTAAATATAGTAATTTCCTTTCATCATTATTATTATTCTCCGAAATAATACTGCAACTTCTTCTTCTTCTTCAAATTATTATTATTATTATTATTATTATTATTATTATTATTATTATTATTATTATTACGATAACTTAATCTCACCTGTTACCCTGCCGTTAGCGATATTTATGGTTAATGCATAAGCTTTTACAATTTCGGTCTAGTTTGGCACAAAGCAATCAATTAAGACAAGATTTACTTGGATTATTATTAAATTGAAAGTTTTATATTTTAATTTCCACTCTTAGAATTTAGTCACATATGTTAAGTCCCATTATGGCCCACCAAGATACGACTTACATCGATCGGGACACCACAGTATTCGGAACTGCAACCTTCTTTTTCGTACTGCCGTTAATTTTATGGGGACACCATGTCCTCCAAAGACGCATCTCAAATCCCATGGCAAGTTGCATCTGGAAAAATACACCCAATACTTGCGAGTGCTAAATTATTGCTTCCTTTTCATTTGAAGTCCATTAATTCCACTGGAACTCTTCAAACATTTATTTCACTAATTACTCCTCGGTACGTGGATTCTGCCACTCATAACACCGGAATCGGCATATTATATCGTCTTAGGCCTCGAGATTTATCTATTTCCTCATCAAAAACAGTACGGTTCAATTTTCACCCCATGCCGGATTTTTGTCCCGCACGACTACCAACCTCATAAATGGGCTCGAACCACTCTGGGCTTTCAACATATCGTTCCCATCATGTACACGTGCCTCCATCACTTCTAAACAAGTTGTTATGGTTATTACAGAGTCCAAAAACGTTCAATCAACAATTTATGATAAAAATAAAATCTTCTGTCCGAATTAAAGTCTTTAACAACACACGTTATCTCCACATTGATTATTACTTTAACCAGCGTACTCTCTAAGCTTTTTTTTATTATTATTATACTTTAACTTGCGAACTCACAAAGCATTATTATTATTTCACATGACCTTCCGTACGCAAACACATAATGTACAAACCCTGGCACTTTCACATATCTGGATGTCTGGTAATAAATATGCCTAACCTAGGTACAAATAATCATCGCAGTGATTGAGAAATCAAAAATAAACTGGGTTATCATAAGAGAAAAACCTGACACTTGAAAATGAACTTCAATCAAAGTATTCACAAACATTACTTGAAAGATATAACCCATATTTACATTATATACAACAAACAAATAATCAATTAATTAGTCTAACCCATAATTACATTAATGTAAATAAGTTCGTCCTTCTCTTAAATAAATCATGGATTCGGGAAGCGATCCATGCCTTATGTTAAGTAACCATGATTAATTTACACTTATTCCCGTCTTATCGCGATAACATCCCCAAATGTATCAATTTTGTGTACTCATTCCTGTGTAGAATACCATTCTCTCGTGGCAGTTGAGAAGACTCATGGCCCCATATTCGTTTACTCGTTCATCTTGCGGACTTAATAACTCTGCTGGGCTATCAACCATTGCTAATACCTTAATTATGAATTTACAATGATTTATACAATAAAACACTTATAGGTGCCTAAAAACCCATGACACTTTAACAATTATTTTCTTCACTTGCGCCCTGAACCACAAGCTGCGACTCTTTACGAATATGTGTCGTTTTATTCGACTCGGCGCGTATCGCGGTAGTCAACCGGCACTTCCTGACGTATTTCTAGGCCCTCCAGTGATCGCCACGCTCCTACTGTTCTCTGCTACAGATAATTGTTTCACCGTCTATCTTAAAATTATTACTACAGGATCCGCACACTGCCTTCAAAAAGTTCTCTCGGCGTTCCATTAGTTATTTATTTTCAATGTCAAGAAACGTTTATAAATGGATTAACTTCAACATACTGATTATTAACACTCGGTACTATGAATAATCTCACTGTCCGTCTTCTCTTTCATAACAATTCATGTACTTTCAGCTCTAACTGACTTAAAATGCGTCCCGCGGTACTGACTTACAGAGTCAACGTATTAGAGTATCAAATTATTTCAAACGACTGAAGGTTCCTCTCCCTGGTATTTATGGACGAAATGGTTTCCCGCCTGGGTCATCCGCGGTCATACAAGAGGGAGGGTGGTTGGTTATCCTAAATCGGCACTTGCAAGTGGATTTGGATCTCTTAACTTATCCCACTTAATAAACAGGCGATACATATTCACGTGTCATATTCTGATCGCATATCGTTCGGCGATCACGAAGGTATTGCTTGATTTCTGTCTTCCACTTTTTCGCGCGCTAAGTCGGCGTCTATGCTGGTGTTATCTTGCTGACCGATAGCAATACAGCGTGGGTCTTTTCCTAGAATTCTGTATTTTAATTTATCTAATTTACAATTAATGAACATGTGGATGTTATCTAAAAAATCCCAGCTGTTCAATTCGGTGGTTGGAATATTTTAATTATTATTACCTGGGAAGATAACTGGAGTTCATATTATATTCTGTCATGCAGGCGCACCTGTAAGTCCTTTAAAAATTTTATCATTGGCTTACACTGCAGCGGTTAGTTTATATATCTCCCCCGACAACTTAAAAACAATATGCCTAGAGGCACGGGAATCTTTATTGCGACATTTTCTCTGTATTTGTGACGCACGGGCTACACCCTTGTTCAGGAATAAAGGCTCCCTCATTTCCTCGTAGCAATCAGCTCTGTTGTTCTGAGCGCTCTATTTAATCCTCTGAGCTTTCGACAAGGAAATACATCAACCATTATGACAGGCTAAAATCTTGGTGACCGATTGTCGCCAGCACGCCTACAATGTTGAAATCTTTCCGTCCACACCAGACTGACAATGTGTATATTTCAATATTCTGATATGCCTGAATTTATTTTAAAATATCAAATCATGGTACCTATGTCTATCTCATCCGGGTACAATACACCGTCCGAACATACACACAAGAGCTTTTATTCACTGGCACTTGCTGATACCAAGTCGAACTCTCCCAAGCAGGACCAGACCCAATGTTCGCATCAGTGTAACTGGACAGAGAGACTCAATTCCTTCAACGACAGACAGACAGACAGACAGACAGACAGACAGACAGACAGACAGACAGACAGACAGACAGAACGAACACTCAGTTCCACGGACAGGATACTCAGAGAGACTGCCTCCTCAACTCAGGGTGAACCTCAACCAGATACGCCACTGTCCACAGCAGCCTTCACTCGTCAGACTGAAATGACTGCACTCCAGACTCGCCTGACCCGCCTTAAATAGGAGGCCAGTTGTTCAAGAAATGTCGGCAAACTGGATATGCTCAGAAAACTCTTGGCCTCTAATCGTCTCTAGGTTTCTGGTTATCGCTAGTGGGTCTCTGAAAGACACCGGGATGAGACGGGCAAATCCCATAAAACGCTCTTCCTTCATGGGGCAGACAAGCAGGCAACGGCGAACAGCCCATCTGTGACGTCGCTTACTTGTGGGTTGGGACAGACCACCTCGCTCCACTAGGCTGAGTATCAGCATCAGCATGGTGGACGCTGCCAAAATATATTTTGAAATAATAAAAAATATGGTAGCCTCCGTGGCTTAGGCGGCAGCGCGCCGGCCTCTCACCGCTGGGTTCCGTGGTTCAAATCCCGGTTACTCCATGTGAGATTTGTGCTGGACAAAGCGGAGGCGGGACAGGTTTTTCTCCGCGTACTCCGGTTTTCTCTGTCATCTTTCATTTCAGCAACACTCTCCAATATCATTTCACTTCATTAATTATTCATTAATCATTGCCACAGAACAGTGCGACAGGCCCCCAGAGGCGGTACAATTCCCATCCTCGCCGCTAGAAGGGGGCTTAATTCATTCCATTCCTGACCCGGTGAAATGGCTGGAACAGGTTGTGGATTTCCAAGAAAATTATGGTATTTTTGCATACTTGGTACACTAAGCTTAATTACTATATGCTTACCATAATATTATGCCACGGCTGGCTGCTCTACTACTCGTGAATATTCGACTCGCTGGCTTAATATGTGACAATTCACGTCATCAGCTGCTAATAAATTAATAAATTAGGAACGTTTCGTATCCCCTAGTGAATTTGAGTTTTATGTTCTATTTAATTTTTATTTGGTTTATATTTTTGACGTAGAAAATCTCTATCACTTCCTTCCAGTACTGAGGTACTCAGTAAAAATCTGTATATCTAAAAAAATGTACACCAGGCTTTCTTAGGTAATTTAATAATAGATTTATTGCAGCCAATGGCCAATAACTACATATACAAATTAATTTTCTTCACTATATCTCACTATAGATTTTGTTCGTTTCAAGCATTCCTGTAGGTGATACCTCCCACGTTGTTTGCCACAAAGTTCACAAAAGCAGTGTTTATCCGGTGAGTGATAGGACTTTATTTTACATATACGATGATGAAATCCGTGCACAGAAAACCGAGTCACTGCATGTCTAGGAGCGTAGTTGTTTTGAGTCCATTCCTTATTTATCATTGCGTCGGTGCAATGAAATTCCTCCCGGATATTTGCCCTTTTCTCCTTCCTATCATTTAGGTGTTTTTCTAAAGCTTTGGTTGTTGGTAGATGCAATCTAAATTTAAGATCCTCGATGAAGAAAGTTTCCTTTGTAAGTTCATAAACTAGTATTGTAGGAGTAAATTTTGAAACGGCTAGTGTCCTCTTCAAGAAACTTGCTTTTACAAGATCTAATGTTTCGAGGTCTCTGGATGCAAGGTGTGTCCAAAGTAAATGTATGCCGTATGTTACGATCGGTGCTATCATTGCGGGAAGTAAGAATAACGCTGTTTTAATGGATTGGTGATGTCTTGAATAATACGAATATCTGCTAATGCTCCTTCCTTTATGTCTGTTCTAAATGACGTTCCGGTTGTTTGTAGATGTATTCCTAAATATTTGAAATGATTTACAATTTCCAGTTTCTTATTTCTGAGAAGTATGTTATCTCATTTGGCTAATCTTCCACCCTTCCTAAAGACTATCTGTACCGTCTCGTTAATGTTAATAGTACAATCATTTTCCTTTGCCCATTTCTCCAGGTTGTCTACTACTATCTGTAATTCCTCTTTATTACTGGATCCTAAGACGATGTCATCAGCATACATGTATAGTACTGCTGGGGAGTTCCTAGGTATTATTTTAGTGACTATATCTGAAGTGATTACATTAAATAGTAGTGGGCTTAATGGGTCTCCTTGTAAGACTCCGTTTGTCTGAGTGATGCTTTTTTGACCTAGTTATCCCATCATCTATCAAAATTCTGTTTGAGGTCGGAATATTATCTATAACAGTAAGTAATTTCGAACCTGTAAAAGCGAGCAGGTATTTCGTGGCTAGTTCAGAGCTTAGAGCATCGGATAAAATTAGTTTACCTCGGATTAGCGACGAAAACTTTACTAGGTGCGTCAATAATTGTGAAACAGTGTTGAATTTGACGTGAAAATTATCAACGTTCTCACGCATACAGTATGACTTTATACTGTCTGGAGAAAAATACTCCGGGGTTAAGAAACCTAGGGGTGGAGTGGGTAGGGAGTGTTATATAGAAATAATCGAAAATGACCTATGTTAGTTTAAACCATAGTTTTCGTAGTCGCTGAGATGAATAGTGATATTCTGGATGTAGTTTAGGTATCCATCTGCATTCGGAGTGAAAAGGAGTGGAAAAGAATATATTCAAACTGGCCTAAATTATGGATGTATGTGTGTATATTTCACCATGACTCTCAACCAAATTTGGTGCACATATGAATTAATATCGGGAGAAAATTACTGAGGGGGTAAGACACCCCTAGCACCTCCACATTTTGGTGCTGGGGTGTAGTGGTTTGAAGAAATCATCGAAAACTTCTAATATTAGTGTCGGATCCATACTTTTCGGTGTCGCTGAGATATTGACACCCTGGATAACGTTTAAATCCAAGTTCACCCTCCATCGACATGGATGTCAGAAGGGTTGAAGAAGAAAATGTCCAATATGACCGAGATTAGTGTTGAATCCACAGTTCTTAGGTTTGCTAGGGTGATTGGTAAGAGTTATAATGAAAGAATCGTGTACATCATATCATTATGTATAGCCTAGGGCTTAGGTACATACAATCATCACTTATTTTCATTATTTTGCCATATATGATTATCTACTCCCCACACAATACGGGCTACAAAACGGACAAACTTCCTCGTGAAAAAATAATCCAAATTAAAAGTTTCAATTGAACACATATCAGTAACTGTAAAACTACAAAGTAGTTCATCACAGTAAACAAATCTACAAAAAAAAAAAAAAAAAACTTGACACACAATTAACAGGCAAGTTAAATCATAAAGGTGAACACTGAATATACCCGGGCAACGCAAGGAACAATTATTTGTAAAGAAACGTTATTTAACCTATACATAACGAATGCTGCGGACCATCATGCGCGCTCTAGTTAATAATAAAAACAGAAATTCCATTTGAGTCATGAGGAACTTATGGAGTTGTACATTAGTAAAGCGGATGTAAATTACCCATAACTTCAAGAACTAAACAGACTCAATAAACTAGCTAACTGAGTTAGTGTAATTGAGTTCCTGATTCACTAGCTGAAGCTTTGCCACAGTAACTGCAAGCGACACACACTGCCTGTCACTAATTACAACAACAACAGCATGAAGAAATCGAGAGGTGTTGAACTCTGCTGCTGGATAAATCTATCACAGTACAATTAGTAACAGCTCTAGTACTGACTTTTAATTGCAGTGTTGATGGTGATAGTACCTCGTGGGTATCACTGTATGCACCTAGGTGTTAGGCCTAATAAAATGAGTGATCTTCGTTGGGGTAAGCAGGTTAAGGAAGTTGTAAAGAAACGTTACAGATCATTTCACATGTTTATGGGAGTGTTTAGTGGTTGTAGTAAGGATGTAAACGAGAGAGCGCATAACTCTCTGGTAAGACCCCAAGTACAGTATGGTTCTAGAGTATGAGATTCACACCAGGATTACCTGATAAGAGAACTGGAAAAGATCCTAAGGAAAGCAGTGCGACTTGTTTTTGGTGCTTTCTGACAGAAGAGTAGTATTACGAGAATGTCGCAAGCATTGGGCTGGGAAGACTTGGGAGTAAGCAGATGAGATACTCGACTAAGTGGTATGAACCGACATGTCGATTGAGAGATGGCGAGGAATAATATTGGTAGGAAACATCATAACATTGTGACGTTCCCACTTTGCCCACAGATGTATGACAAAATTATAACGTAGCGGGTCACTTTAATATTAAAATAAATAAATGATATGTCATTGTTTCTCCAGAAACAGTATCCCAAGGGCGCCAGTCTTCAAGCTTATGGCTTGAAAACAAAAGTATATAATTAATAATAATAATAATAAATAAAAATACGTAATGAGACTCAAAAATCTCCCAGGGGTGGGCTGAACGGAACACAAATCATTAAGTACACTAACTTGGAATTTAAGGAACATTAATAATCATTTCATAAAATACAAATTAAAACAGCTATTTATTAAGATGAAAACGTGACGTAACGGCGTATTAACGAAATCTGAACTTACGGAAGCAAAAGAAAAAGTGAATGAAATTAACTTTAAGAAAATGAACTGTTGCGCGAAGACTTGCAGTAACTTATGCCATAAGCTCACCAAATGTAGACTCTGTTGTCTTGAAGCTGAAGATTGGTGGATCTCTCGTACAGGCTGCCTCATCTGTTGTTGGATTCCAGTCCTACATCCACATTTCCTGTCTTTAACACTTCCTTTCCGTGGTTTCCCATTTTCACACCAGGCAAATGCTGGGGCTGTACCTTAATTAAGGCCACGGCCGATTCCTTCCCACTCCTAGCCCTATCCTGTCCCATCGTCGCCATAAGACCTATCTGAGTCGGTGCGACGTAAAGCAACTAGCAAAAATTTAACACTTCCTATTGTACTCCTTACATAAAGTCGTAATGAGTCCTAATTTTAAGTGCAAAACCACCATGGGTTATGTTCATGGAGAGAATACACTTGTATTCTTCCGAATTACGGAACAGTAGCGTAGCTAAACTCATAATAAAAGCTCTCCTGCCCTATACCAGTCAGAACCGGTCTCCCGTTGACTACCTCTCGACATTGAGATAACAAGTCCCAATGAGAGTAACTTTTGAGTAGAATATACTCCGATGCGAAGTGAACTAAGTTAAAATCTTCTCCGATGTGTAGACGTAGAATCGTAGTAAGAGTATCTTCCAAGCGTGAGAATCAGAATCAGAATGTCCGAATCTCTGAATGTGAGTCTGAATGAGAGTCTGAATGTGAGAATGTCCTCTCCAGCCCTTGTCGGTGGTATATATTGGTTCAAAAGTCTCCTTCCATCAGCCATATCACATGGTCCAGTAAGATTCGAGGTCTCATCCCTTCTCCCTTGTATAGCTGTGCATCCATCACGTTGCTTCATTACGTTCATTCACATAGGCTGAACTTTCCCGCTGAAATAAAGCGTCTCGAAGCTGAGTTTGAAAAGTGGGTGTTAATAATGTATCAACTGTCTTTTCATGAGGTGGAGAGGGTAATATCTCTCGTAACCTCGATGACGTACTTTTCCTGGAACTGGGCTGAAATTAGCCTGCTGACTCTGGTCACCTCACAACGGCTATTGGAAAATTTACTGCAAGTTATAAATATGCGTGATGTTGAAAGACTTTACCCAATAATTTGTTCGTTCAGAATACGTTATAGCCGCGATACAAAGAAATGAAATGATGATTGAAATGGATGATAAAAGCCCTATATATATACATATTAATTTAAAATGACCTATCAGTGATTAAATATATACATATTATCAATTAAATATATAGTTCAATAATTAAAAAATATACAGTGATGTCCCAAACATCACAACATGGAGATATGGTTAGAATTCAAGGGAGTGAATTATGGCATATATTCATTTATAGGGCCAGAAGTAAGAGATTGTAATAATTTATCAATTTATCAAGGGAAATATTTCGAAGTTCTTGAAAACATTCAGGAATGAACAAGAAAACAGGATATATATCACCTAAGCGATAGCCCTAAATGCAAGTCGCTGATGACTGATGTTGATTGGTGATGACTGATGTTGGATTTACCGTTTCTATGAAATCATTTTAGAAAAGACATTGTTAACCATTGATATGGACAATGCCATCTGGGTGATAGCCATAAATGCACGCCAATGTTTAATGATTAAACGTTTGGGAAGAATTTATTTAGTGAAATGTCAGGTCAGACAAAAAAATAAATGACTTGAACATTACAAAAAAATGCGTTGTTTATCAGAATTCGAAGAATTTAGAATCAACCTTGGTAATCGTCAGGACACTTGATTGCTCATATGTCAAATCACATCACAGAGCAATTATATTTATCTTGAAGATGTGCAACGTTGTGCAGATAATAACAATCTCAATAATAAAATATTAAATTCTGATTGATAACATACTGGCATAAATATGGCTGTGGGTCATCCAAAAATTTGTGTAACGTGACGCGACAAAATGTGTGACGGATGTGTAACGATAGCAACCGTTCATATAGCGATGAAATTTGTGAATGGTCAGACAATGTTACCTAGTAACCGTGCAAAGGGTGATGTAAGGTACGGATAGTCAGACAATGTTACCTAGAAACCGTGCAGGCAGTGATGCAAGG
This sequence comes from Anabrus simplex, assembly GCF_040414725.1. Classification (NCBI taxonomy): domain Eukaryota; kingdom Metazoa; phylum Arthropoda; class Insecta; order Orthoptera; family Tettigoniidae; genus Anabrus; species Anabrus simplex. The sequence continues at coordinate 443,235,950 of NC_090268.1, read as the reverse complement.
TGTGAATGGTCAGACAATGTTACCTAGAAACCGCACGGACTATATCGTTTGGCCGGTTTCCAGCAGAAATGAGCAGCCGTTGATGGATGGCCATGACCAAGAGACATATTTAAGATAATTTGATTTTCGTAAACCGGAAAGCGGTTTCCTTTTTATTACAATAATACCCTTCACGCAGTTTGTATTCAACATCGAAATGTGCAGCGGTGACCCAACCCAACCTATTTTCTTTAATATTCTTCCCCTCGTTCCCTCAGTCCTGAGGATTGCGACGTGTGAGGACAATTCTCTGCATATGTTTCCATCATTCAGGATTTTCTGATTATTTATTTGTTTATGTGAGAGATGTGCAGCTTGTAGAATCTCGTCCACGTTTCATATTCTTAGTGATATTTCCTAGGATCATTTGTCCTTCGAGAACACTTTATCCACCTTGTATTATGAGTTAAAAAATGTGGAGAATTCTTTGTTGGCAAATTGCCGATAATCTTGAGATCCCTAGATCTTTCAGGATTGTTTCATTGCTAAATAAAATGCCGTGTAAGTGAACCGAAATATTCTTCTCTAGCATCACATCCATAATCTGTTGATATTTCTCAAATCCACAACTCCTGAGGTTCAAGCTTCAGGACTGTAGAATAAACATGAAGTACTAGTGTCTGGGCTAAACTTCCAGTGCAGATTTTCAGATATATTCGGCGTAAATATTAAAGAACACCAATGACAACACATAGCCCTGGTGAACAGCACTTTGCGTATAAATACATTTTAACACAAAATACTCAACGACAAAAGTAGGTTGAGTCTCATCAAATGGATGTAAATCCGACCAACTAAGGTTCGACCGACTTCACACAATTAAAGCAGATATGGAATAGTATGTTTCGATGAAATTATCTAGGTATACGTGCAAGGAATTGTGAAGTGACTATCATTAAGACGTAGGCTCCTCTGATCACATACCGAGTATAGTAGAGCAGAACGGAACAGAAGTGGACGTAATAATATTGTCTTCGGAAAACGTACAGTTACTTCGTAAACAACAGGTGCGTGTGTGGTGTTAGCGTGCTTTCCTCTTACCCGTACGTCCCGGGTTCGATTCCCGGCCAGGTCAGGTTTCGAAGTCCACTCTGCCTGCGCGATTTCAATAGAGGAGCTATCTGACAGTGAGATGACAGCCCCGATTTAGAAACCCAAGGATAACGGCTGAGAGTGTTCGTCGTGCTGACCACACAACACCCCATAATATGCAGGCCTTCGGGCTGAGCAGCGGTCACATGGTAAACGAGGGCCCTTCGGGGCTGTTGCTCCATAGGGAGGTTGCACATGGCGAGGACCGAGTACATCCTACGTATAAACTGTACAATCCATACAGATTGGTTTGAAGCAACATTCATGTGTCCGCCTGTGTAATACTTAGCCAAGAATATTGTTACTCTTCATTCTATTTCGGGCAGCTCTTATGGCGACGACGGGACAGAAAAGGGGTTGTTGTGGTGATTATATATTCTGTACAAGTAAGCAAACTTCCCCTACTGACACAATTGGGAGGGAAAGTGGAAGGCATTCAACATTTCGAAACCTGAAGCTATCAGTAGAAGGAAGGGGAAGGTCACCCCCGGCCTCGCAAACTTAATACCGTCTCTCTAGACCGTCGTGCTATACGTCTATTCCGTCCCGTTTTGCTGGTGTCAATAGATAGGCACTTCTTACTATGCAATCTTTTTGGGCTGCATATTACATTACCATACCACCTTAATCGCTTGTCGGTTAGCTTTCATGTTAGGGGTGTGACATTGAAACTTTCTCAAGCACACTGGTTCCTTTCTTGATCTTTCAACGAGTTTCCTCCTGAGCAGCGAAGTGTGGACTACCAGTTCACCGCCAAGCATTCACTTGTTGATCGAATAGTAGTGTTAATACGTTTATATTATGCCCATGATTATTCTATCACATAACATGCCACTAAGACTGCGCCATATTTTATATAACGGTTGTAGTGAAATTTGTTTGTTTTGTGTGCTAGAGTCATTTATAAGAACTTGAGTATCCAAGGTGACACGCTGACTTGAAGCTCATAGACCTCAATGCAGGAAAATGAAGTACCACTAAAATACTAGATGACGACGGGAAGAAAACTTGGCTGCATTGCTAAATGAGAACAGGATATGTTCGACCAAGGAACAATAACGCGTATCCACGATGCTTTTCCTATCCATTGTTTTCCTAAAGACTTGTCACACCTCCCAGCCATATGCAGAACATTTTTCCTTTGTGTTCATTATTACGCTCATGTGTAAAGAAAAATGAACCTTAAATACTGTTATGTGCCAGCGCTGTGGAAGCCCCTTCCAGTACTGTCGTGTGTCAGACACAGCCGGCCTTTCCTTGTATTGTTCTCACCTGCGGGTTCACCTTTGAGTTCCTGGGAGACCCAAAGGCAATGTTCCATCTCTAGCCACGTCGCGAATATTCTGGTACACACCACCCGAGGTATACAAAGGAGGCTAGCCGCGAACAGGTGTTAGTGTCACTCAGTGCGAGATCCAGTGTGTTGGGGTTCGGTGGATGGGCTGAGGGCGACAGAGGTGTTATTGTTGCGTCGCAGTGTTCAGTGGTTAACTGACGACGTACTGTGTACTATCTGAGAGTACTGTGTGTGTGCTTCTCTGCACTGACGACTGTCGTAGAGTCGGCGATCGGAGCACCTATCATGAATGTAGTTGGAGCTGTGTTAATAATCGTTCTGTAGGGACTACTGTTCAGCACTGTTGAAGTATTGCTCTTAAGTTGTTCCCCCTTGTGACTGTTGGAATTACTGGACTGTCCCTGGAGTGCAGTTGAGGAATAATCATCGTATGTTGCAAGGCTGTGTTCAAATCTATTTGTTTGCATGCAGTTGCTTTGTGAGGTGAAAATAAGCATACTGTGTTTCTGCTCAGCTCCCTCGGTGGGTCAGGGGTAATGTGTCCGACTCATGTGCAAGTTCCATCCCGGCCAATGTGGTCGATTTGTGAAAGGCGATCAAAATAAAGGTTCTCCATATCATTGTTGCTGGTTTGTTAATGATCACTCAGTGTCCGTCATAGGAACCATCTGGCAGAATTTCACTTTCAATATGTGTCTACACAACAGCACAATGGAAGAGTTCAAATTGATAGGCAGACTGCCTAGACGGCATCTCTTCAGAAAGCCTGTAACTCAGCAGTTGAGCCAGACAAAACAACAATATCATCGGTAATTTTCAAAGTTTTGATATCCCCTCCTTCGATCGCGTTTTCATTTCCAAATTACTTTTTGATTTCCTTTAACGCCTATTCTATACAAACATTGAAAATAAGAGGGAGCACGCCTTTTATATTGCTCTTTCTTTCCCATCGCCCTGCAGACTAATAGTAATAACCGTACGACTCCACTGCATGGTATGGACAAAATATTGGAGATGGTGTAGAAAATGAAAATAAATTAATTTAAAACAAACAATATGGAGTGCAGTCCAACGAAGTCAGCTGCTGCAGGAAATATTAGATTAGAAAATTAGGAAGTAGATGAATATTGTTTTAGTAAAATAGCTAACGATGGCAGAAGTAAGCAGGACATAAAATGGACTAGCACAAGCAAGGGAGGTCTTTCTGAAGAAACAAATTTGTTCTCTTCAAACATTTATACAGGAATTAGAAACACGTTTTTCCAGAATTTCGCCTAGAACGTGGAATTTCATGGAAGTGAAACATGGAACATAACGAGCTAAGAAAGAAGGAAAGAAACAGAAAAAATGTTTAAAAATGCGGCATTAAAGAATATACTTGGAGGTTAGCTGGGCAGATACAATCACAATTAAGGTGCACTGAATAGAATATCTGTGAGAGTATAACGATTTGGCGAAATTTGAGGAGAAGAAGGGACAGAACGGTAGGCCACATCTCAAGACGCGCAGGACTTGTTCGGTTGCCTTTTGAGGGAAGTATATGTGGTAGATAGTACGGGTTGTCAAAAATATGAAAAATGTCATAAGATCTCCGTCCATTGTGAGTGAAACTAAACTACACACTAGAAATTCGCAGAAAACGTGTTTGTCACCTGTTCTAGAATAAATAATTCACTTAAAATAGACAAAACTATCAAATTTTACTGATACTAATGTATTGGCTATGCTGTCACCACCACTCTGTATCTGGATCTCTCAAACCGAAAATGCCCTGAGGAAGGCCACAGTGTATCCGTTGGGTTCGTTAACTTATTTCCTTCGAAAAAGAACAATAGTTTTCCGAGGGAGGTGAGAAAATGTTGAAAGTGGGGTGACGGACAAGCCTATGGGTTATATTATTAACTAGCTACTAACCAATTCGACCACCGAAGAAAACTCTAAAATTATTTCTACTCTACTCATCGGAACGTCGGCGGCGAAATTCTAAGCAGTTATGAAAGCGAAGAAACTGGTACAAGTCAGCTAGGGGCCTCATGTTGACCAAGCCACTCTTCCAGAATGAGAGCTGTTAGTGAGTACTCCTTTCTGTTTTCTCTTACAGTTCGCAAGAATACGTTGTATAGTAACCACATCCGCGCACAAAGGGAAGCGGGGTAGACAAAATTCTACATTAGATTTGCAGTATTAAATGCTGTTATACAACAAGAGAGAACACAACTCGCGTTTGGATCTCTGGTATTACATCTATAGAACTGTAACAAGCAAGCGTAGGGTTTCTCGCTGATGCTTTGTTTAAGGATTTACCCAGCCTATGTTTAATATATGTACGGCAAAGGCACCGCATAAAATATAATCCAACGTTCATTTATTTCCACTCAGAATGCGGTGGATAATTATACAAAATATTATTCCTCCTTCATTGCGTCTCGGAACAAATAAGAAGTAATTAAGAACGTCTGCAAATACAAACATAGAATTTAATTCTCATCTCTCATATTTTTTATATATTTTCAAATCATAATGAAATATATTCAGGTATTTATAATAATTTTTCTCCACCGGGCGAGTTGGCCGTGCGCGTAGAGGCGCGCGGCTGTGAAGCTTGCATCCGGGAGATAGTACGTTCGAATCCCACTATCGGCAGCCCTGAAAATGGTTTTTCGTGGTTTCCCATTTTCACACAAGGCAAATGCTGGGACTGTACCTTAATTAAGGCCACGGCCGCTTCCTTCCAACTCCTAGGCCTTTCCTATCCCATCGTCGCCATAAGACCTATCTGTGTCGGTGCGACGTAAAGCCCATAGAAAAAAAAATTTTCTTGCTATTTCTGAGCTCAGATTAGTGACCAGTTGAAAGTTAAATAATAGAACATTAAGCTCCCCTTACAGTCTAAGTAGAACGGTGACACGTCAATGAATTATAAAGCAGTTCCAGGGTAATTCGTATTAGAGGTACGTATCACACGTATCTCTAGTGTTGGTGAATGATTTTCGTGAATGTAGCGTCAGTACGAATTGCGTTCAAACAGATTACTTATTCTCAACATGCCCACCATACTTGCAGGGAGAACACCTGTAAACATGAGGAGTTCGACATGTTTTTATAAACTTAAAATCCTTTCTATATGTTATCGAAATACAGTACTTTGAAAGTCTATATCAAGGACAAAGTGATCGGGAAAATAAAAATGAAGCCACATTTCCATTGATAAAATCAAATGATCGTGAACACATCTCTCGGTCATTGCCATCCATCATTAGCTGCTAATTTTAGAAAACCACCAGCCATAAGACAACTTTATGTCAATATTCATTGACTAGTTCAAGACGGGAGACTTCGGTGCAATGTACGGTACACCAGACCTGAAGCTTAGATCACTTCCAACAGAAGAAATGAGGATACTGGTATCATTGTATTGTACCAATAGTCCTCTACTAAGCTATGTTTTCATTTTGCACGAAATAATAAAATCTTATCGCTTCATGCCATGAAATTACAACGTTGCTTTGAAACAAAACAATCTGCGCCATCTGTTGGAATCGAGTGGGGCAATATCCGTAACTACCAATCAGCTCTTACCGTTCTGGTCAATTGAAAGCTTCCATATTGTTTCAATGGGGTTAAAAAGTGAGACTTCCCTGGTAATTTGTCATATTTGTAGTTATATTTGAGATATATTCGGTGTTTTGAAACTATATGAAAATGTACAAACATATCAGATTATCAGAACAAGCTGTAGTGTCCTGTGTTGCATACGATTCCAAAAAACTTGTCACCTGTGTTAACCATAAAAGCGAGCAAATGGACCTGAGATCAAAGGAAATGGAAATCAGTTGTTGATAAAAGGCTTAGGTAATGATAACTTGTGTAGACGAGGAGGAGGAAGAGACCAAAAGATGAAACATATATTTCAAAGCGATTTCAAACTAAAATGTATATTGGGAACGGTAAAAGTAAAAGGTCCCTGTATGTCAGCAAGCCTTTAACATCCTCCATGTCTCCAGAAGGCGTGTTGATACTATAGATAAAATGCACGAATAGGTACTTCCCCCTTTGAAAATCGCAGGTGTGATAAGGAGACACAAATATTCTGACCAAAAAAGAAAGCGTTGTAAAATTTATCTCCTCAGTGTGCGTTGAATCACACTAACGCCGTAATAAGCCAAGCTTGAGAATTTACGCCTTATGAATTAAGTGCTGTTTCGAAAATATTATCGTTCACATTTGTAACAATGTCCAATATTCAATAAAGGTACTTTGTAGTGTCAGTTTCAATTTAGTGTAAAAAATATAAATAATATATTAATGGCATTTATACTTTTTTTTTGCTAGGGGCTTTACGTCGCACCGACACAGATAGGTCTTACGGCGACGAAGGCATTTATACTGAAGTAAAGACTGTAGGTATCACAATTATGCATGTTATTAACAGAAATATCAATCTCTATGAATTTTGATATCAAAAAGAGTAATGTCCACTAAAAATCGTTCAGTTTGTATCCGAAATAAAATTTAATTATTCGCTTGGTTTTCTATGAATATTCGCATACAACCCTTTTCTGTTTACGTAAGGCCAAAGCCATTCAGGTACGACAGAAATGCATCATATAAAACTGACCAGTACTGTGAAATGCAGGGAGGTGGAGGTTGCTCGTTTTGATACCAATAGTCTCACATACGAGCTCAGTTGGTTACAGCACCCGACGTGAAATCGGAACAACGTTTCACTGAAAACGGTGCTCGACATTTTCAAGGGTTCTACTCTCTCCGAATGTCGGGTAACAAAAATTTCGAATAGCTATTGCCAGCATGGTGGAGCACTGGTAAAGCAGACCCTCCGAACAGGGGGAATGACATCTACAGTGTAAAACTCTTTCCCTGCTCAAAACATATTGGTTACTTTTTAAATAAAATAAACGCATACATACATCTTCGTTATAGAGTGTTATGCCTTTTGGCGTTCAGTCCGCAAGCCTCTGTGGATTTACTAATCGCCACCACGATCCTCCATTTTAACTACTGTAGTTATATTTCCTCGTTTAGTTGTATGTCGTTTATCATTAAATGGGTAGAAACTGAGTCATCATTGCCTCCCTTTACTGCTCTTACCATCCATAGCAGAGTACAGCACTCCTTCTCGATTCCCCTCGCATGACCCCACCACCGAAGCCGGTTTAAGCGTACAGTTTCATCCATCGAGTTTATTCCTTACATAGTCTTTATCACTTCATTCCGTGTACCCTCCTGCCTTTGTTTCCACCTACTTGTACCAGCAATCATACTCGCTACTTTCATGTCGGTTACTTCCAGATTATGAATACGGTATCCTGAGTCTGCCCAGATTTCAGTCCCGTAAATAAAATTGGTGAGATTTTTTATACAATGGGTTTTACGTCGCACCGATACAGAAAGATCTTATAGCGACAATGGGATAGGAAAGGCCGGAAGCGGTCGTGGCCTTAATTAAGGTCCATTCCCAGCATTTCCCGTGTGTTAAAACAGGAAACCATCTTCAGGGCTGCCGACAGGGCGGATCGAACCCACTATCTTCCGGATGCAAACTCACAGCTGCGCGTCCGTAACCGCTCGACCAACTTGCCCGGTAATTTCGTCTGGAAAGAGCCCGTTGTAAAGATAGTTTTGTCCGGGAACTGATTCCCTTCTAACAAAATACTCTTGATCACAACTACAAGAGTTCACGGCATTACCTGTACTGCACCCTGATTCAATCACACTATGCTACCATCCTGGGAGAGCATACATCGTGAAAACTTGAAATTATCTACCTCTTCCAGCTTTTTATCACCAAACAACTGGCTTTACGTAGCAGTGACACATATATGTCATACGGCGATGATAGGATAAGAAAGGCCTAGGAGTGGAAATTTAGTCGCCGTGTCCTTAATTAAGGTATAACCCCAGCATTTACCTGGTGTGGAAATGTGAAACCTCGAAAAGCCATCTTCAGTGCTGCCGATAGTGGGGTTCGAATCCAGTATATCCCGGATGCAAGTTCACAGCTGCTCGCCCCTAACCGCACGGCACATTCTTCAGGTTTTTCAATAACGAATTTTCCATTCATTTCTCTTGGATATCTTATCTACTGACATCAATTTAGTCCTAGAAATGCTAATTTTCATACCATACTCGTCGCAACTATTTTCAAGTTCCAAGATTTTAACCTACAGGATTGTCATTAAGTCGTCAGCATTGACAAGACTGATTACTACATTTCAACCTATCTGAATTCTTCCTTGCCACCTAATACCTTTCATCAGATAATCCATGCAAAACAATGAACAACGAAAGTGAAATATTACAGCCTTCTCTAACCCATGTAAGTACTTCGAACCATGAACTCATTCCACCATCAATTCTCACTGCAGGCTAATTGTTATCATAAATGTCTTTGACTGATTTTAATAACCTACCCTTAATCACAGAGTCCACCCAGTACGGCAAACATCTTTTTTCTCGGTACCCTGTCATATGATTCCTTCTCTAGATCTACGAAACATAAACATAACTGTATGTTCCTCTCGTAGATCGTTCAATTAATACTACGAGAGGGCGTAAATACATCGTTGAAATAAAGCGTTGAGAATCTAATGAAACATTTTAAACCCACGTAGAGCTAATCTGCAAATAGCAAGCAGTAGAGAAGCGCATAAATAACACAAGTTCTGTTCATGTCATTATGGCTGACTTTGTTACGCGCACCCACACTCTTCACGTCCCATTGGACATGACTCAAAATGTCTCCATGTCCTGCATTTTATTCGATATTTCTATCTGTCATAGGAAAGGAGTGGGAAGGTGTTCCATGGATTATTATTATTTTAGCAGTACGAAGTCTGAGGAAGTTACTGTTGAATCAATCAATGAATCAATACTGATCTGCATTTAACGCAGTCGCCCAGGTGGCTGATTCCCTATCTGTTGTTTTCCTAGCCTTTTCCTAAATGATTTCAAAGAAACTGGAAGTTTATTTAACGTCTCCCTTGATAATTTATTCCAATCCCTAACTCCCCTTCCTATAAATGAATATTTGCCCTAGTTTGTCCTCTTGAATTTCAACTTTATTTTCATATTGTGATCTTTCCTACTTTTATAAACGCCACTCAAACTTATTCGTCTACTAATGTCATTCCACGCCATCTCTCCGCTGACAGTTCGGAACATACCACTTAGTCGAGCAGTTCTTCTTCTTTCTCTCAATTCCTCCCAATCCAAACTTTGCAACATTTTTGTAACGCTACTCCTTTTTTGTCGGAAACCACCCAGAACAAATCGAGCTGCTTTTCTTTGGATTTTTTCCAGTTCTTGAATCAGGTAATCCTGGTGAGGGTCCCATACACTGGAACCATACTCTAGTTGGGGTCTTACCAGAGACTTATATGCCCTCTCCTTTACATCCTTACTACAACCCCTAAACACCCTCATAAGTGGATGATAGTGATAGAATTCGGTACCTGACGAAGCCTGTACAATAGGCCTAGATGTCAGAAAAAGTCAAAGGCCTTGTCAACATCCAGCTAGACAAAGTCAGCGGTTCTTCGGAGTCGAAGGTAGGATTTAAGGAGAATGTGAAATAAGTGGCCTTGATTTGCATGGATGGAACAAGAAGCCTATGTGGGATTAAGGGCGGAGTCCTAGGAAGCTGAGAAAAGAGGAGAGACATTTACTCGTTATTCCTTCTGGGATCTTTATTATGACCGGTAAGGAGAATATTGGATAATAAGACTGAAGGTCTCAAGGGGATTTGTTTGGACAGAGGGAGAGGAGGAGGAGGATGATATGACTTGATCAATCCCCATCCCGTACGTTTACATAGTCTGAAGGGGACTCGCACCACATGTATCACTTAGAAGGAAAATTCGCTGATATAGTTCATGCAGTACAGAACCATTCTGGTCAGAGTTCTAAACTGAAATATTATCACATAGCGGTTTTTCTCGGCGCAGTGACAATATCCCGTCTCTGATTGCTCATGACTGCGTCCCGTAGAACACCGACACCCTTATATAGTGTTCTCTTGAGATTGACGGTCAGTATTTTATTACCGAGCACACCGGATGTCATTTTCGTTTCTCTTTTTGTTACGACAATCCTGGGAGCTTCTTCTGCACTTAGATCTCCATGGCACTGGCCTTCGTTTATTCAGGCACGTGAAAGTATCAACATTCTCACACCTTGCTCCACTCATCTGAATTCCTCCTTTCCCGTAATCACAGTGTCCAAGTCCCACGTACCCAACTTTCTGCCTAGTAGTCTTTATACCTCTGTATTCAAGTAAGTTCCTCTACTTTTCCATTGTCTATTTCACCTTTGCTATTTGTATACTGCAACCCCTTACGAACGGGAACAGTGGGATATGTGTACAGCATTACCTGCCTGTCGTAAGAGTAGACTGAAAGGAGGGGCAGGGGCTCACACTTTGGAAGGGTGAGTTGACTACCAAAGTTACCCTAGCAGGCTCTGGCATTCTGTCAGGCTCCTCACTTTCACCTCACCTGATCAACTCTGATTTCTTCCGACCCGACGGTATTGGGTTTACGAGGTCTAGCAACCCTTCATAGCCCATTTCATTCTCTGACGACGTATGACGCGGTGCAGCACCGAAAACTTCTCCCAGCATTGAAACTGCTGTATTGCGATCCGAGTGTTGATATTCTACCACAAGTCCATTCACCCGGTAGTCATAATCGTTAAGGCGTAAAGGCTGTACGGTCTGACACCAAGGTTAGGCGGTTCTATTCCCGTTAGTGAAAAACATTTCACTGTCATAATTTTATTCGGGAGGGTAGGAGAGTTTCTGTACAACTTCTAATCTCTAGATTCCGTGCCAAAGCCTGAATTAAATGCCAAGTCTCCCCGCCATGTTCGTATGGAGTGAGGACATACGACAGTGTTGTGAAGGTGATTCGTCTGACGGATGGAGACGTTAAGCCATAATTTTATAAAAACAGGAGTAGGCTATGCTTCGCCACAAAGGTTCATCCCTTCCCCCTTAATTATAATCAGCACAAGCCTTGTGAATAGGTGACTGACGCAAACGGGAAAACGGAGGCAGCATCCACATTACAACCAAACACAGATAGACTCTAATTTTGTACGTCCTGGTACTCAAATATAAAAAATTTCAAATTTCTTAGCGATAATTAGGTGCAAACTATAAGCGCACACTTTCAGCAGTATCTGCAATAAAGAATATTTCTCTCTGCAGTGAAATTCTGCTGTGCAGTCGTAGCAGCTACCGGAAGCATGGATCTTTGCTTTTCTTAAAGACCGCAAGAAGAGTACTTCATTGTACCGGTGCCCGAAAACAACCTCCTCCTCCTCCTCACAACGGCAGCCGACGTTCAGATTAGACATGAGCACATGTTTGAAATTAATGTTTGTGCGTGAATTACGAGAGTAAAGTATTTAACGTGAAGCAAATATTTAATATATTTGCTCGTATTCAAAGGAATAACATAAGTATCTTACATTATGTTTTCCTTTTAACTTATTGAAATGCATTTCTATTTATTGTAGTTATATTGTGTGTAATTTTTATTGGTCTTTGTGCAGCAGAGGCATGCAAAAAAGTTCATCATTCGGTACCTTTTGTAGCAAGTTTTTTACTTCATCTCACGTTTCCCCAATGTTTCTCCAACTGTTCCTGGGTCTTCCATTCTTCTCTTTTAATACGGGTAGGTTTCTCGGCTACGTGGTCTGTATGGAATTAACAATAGCCTCGACTATGCCAACCAGTGTACATCATATGGGTGGAAAACGATGCCATTTTGATGTTTTCAGACACTGTTGATGCTGGACGTATTATATAGTACCTATGATGAGAGGCTATAATCAGAACAATGGCGGATAATTCAACGTGAAAATATTAATTAAACGCTGCGGGAGGAAGATAACATGATTGGACATAAAATCATACGCGCTTGAACAATATTTCGTTTTCCCGTAATGGCATAGATTTTCCTTTTCTTTGCATTACTTCGTGATTCCATCCACGAATATGGCGTCGTTATATCACCCATTGTCTAACATTTTTTATGATTTCTTTTGAGCCTTGGTTGGTAACGCCAAGAATATAGAAGGGGAAACTTAATTGAATTGCTAGAACTAGGTAATGGTCTCCAAGCAATACACTATAGTAAGTCATCTTATACACGTAAGAATTTAGAAAGAGATACTAAAGCGCAGTGTACGAGCTAGGTAATGGTCCCATAAATAATAACAGTCTTCCATTGACTATGTGTATTACCTCGGTATTGTCATCCATCCGTTATTATAATAGAACTCAAACTCTTAGTAACTTGCTGTTTGTTTATTTATTATGTTTCAGTCACCCTCATTTCTGAGTATGTCTGTACATTAACGTTTAAAAGAAATGTGTAGATTTTAACATGTTTGGTTTGGACGTCTGTCTGGAATTATAATAATCAATTGTCTGAAAAATTACGAAATGAAAATCCTGATCCGGTTTCAAGTCTTTCAACCGGGTCAGGGATGGAATGAGTGAAACCCTCATCTAGTGGAGAGGATAGGAATTGTACTAGCTGCCGAAGCCTGTAACACTCGTCTGGGGCAATGAATAATGATGACTGAGAGATGAAATGAAATGATACTGGAGAGTGTTGCTGGAGTGAAATATGACAGAGAAAACCGGAGTACCTGGAGAAAACCTCTCCCACATCTGCTTTGTCCAGCACAAATCTCACATATATTGATCGGGACTTGAACCTTGGAACCCAGTGGTGAGAGGTCGGCCCACTGCCGTTTGGGACAAGGAGGCACCTCCGACAACATGCTATTTATAAAAATGGTTTCGTCTTCTTATACTAAAAATGTATCCATGATTCGATGTTTCTTTGGGAAGCTGAGAAAATAGTAATTTTTCTCTTTGGATGTGTCTCTAAGACCCATTTTTCAACAGAATCTTCCTCATTTCTTATTATTTGGCCTATCTAAACCAGGTTTCTTTTCCTGAGTTCTACGTAAATGCGTTTCTGGTTGGTTTCCTTCGACAGGTTTTGGTTTTTGATCACCTCAAGCCATCTTATTTTGATGTTGCAATGCAGGCAGTGCTTCATGACCACTTGGGGTTTGACATTCAAAGATTCACGGACTTTAAACCGTGTATTGCAAAATCGAATACATTTCTACAACGAACATTAATTGCTCTTTTGGTGATGATCGAACTTCTTGTTCTTGCATTCAAAACTTTATGCGAATTATTCATTCTTGAATTACAAAGTCCTCCAACGTCGTAAAAGAAACAAAGGAGATGTTATCAAGCACTGTTTATGTAATTTGTTATTTCATATTTTAATAACGTAATGGAGTTCATTTGAAGTGGTGTGCTTGAGGCGCTGATTTCAATCTAGATAGCGGCATTGGTAGCATGACTGTTCTCAAACTGAAGACGCTCCATTATTCTCCATTACCTCCTGAAGAGACAATGTAATTTCCACATGATGTTGAGAACTAAACTAAGAGGGCAAATATATAGCATCTTACTGAATTATGAGAAGTAGAATTTAATTGTTCTCAGCAGATGTATGCCGAGTACAAGGCAGGATGAGTATTGTATTAGCAACGAATACAACATCAAGAGCGAATATGTGATATGATGTAGGTGCCGTAGCGTTTCGTCCGAATTTCAGGAACAGTCAGCTTAGAGTTGGGCTTGTTACCTCACCGAGTAGCGTTTCGTCCGAGGCCTACCTCCTGATAGTGTCTAATGAAACTTTGAAATGTATTGTTCACAGATGCACAGAGTGATAAGGTCGATTGACAGCGCTAGCCGTGACTGTGTACCCTCCTCTTTCACAGGTAAACTGCCACAGCACTTTTTTCCGACCCTCTGAGGTGATAAATTTTATGGAATAAAATTGATTAATTATTCATTATTTAACTTCTGAACGTTTGTTTGTTTGTTAAACCCTTTTCCTTTTTCTCTACGGGATCGGATATGAGGTGAGATGAATCTCTCGTGGCGGGTTTTTATAACCGGATGCCTTCCTAACATGAACCTCGTCAGAGGTTTTAATGAGAAGAAATGATTGACGTGATGTATGGTAGTAGGAAGAAGGAGCGTGAAACCCGAAACTGGTACGTAGAATAGCACCAAGGGGTCTGCTCAAGGCTTGATATCCCAATTCGAAGGACGAATCACCGTCAATAGCTCATGTTCCCTCACTCCATATGAGTACTGCGGAGAGGTTAGGAATTTAATTCGGGCTTTTGGTACTCAACCTAATGATGAACAATTTTATGCCACCACCTGCCCTACCCTGCCGGCCAATATTATGATGGCGAAAAATATTTTCACCAACAGGACTCGAACCGGATAACCACGGTATCAGACCTTCATACTATGTAGAATCGGTGCCCTAAGGATCACGGCTCGACTTTGCGCATAGTCAGAAGCAGAGGAGTTGTGCGGTTCTAACCTGTAGAGAAAGAACCCTGGGCTTTGATTTCTGACAGGATTCTTACCTAGTTGCACTTCCTCTTCAAACAAAAATCACCACCACCACCAACACTAAGAATGACACCCCATTAGATGGCCCTTAGTGATTGTTGTTTCAAGAGGAAGTACAACCGTGCAAAAACCCTATATTAACACAAACCAGAAATAAGGTAAAAGGAAGAAAATGGTCACGAAGGGCATGAAAATGAAAGACTCCCAAGGATTCACAAACCTAACACCGTTTGGGGTCGGAAGAGAACAAGTGTAGACCAAGAGAGGTCAGATGAAGGATGAAAATGAGCAGCGTGACACAAGTAAGAGAAAGCAAGTCATTTCCTATCAGAGGCAGGGGATTCTTTGTATTAACACCCCCCCCCCCACACACACAGGGGGTTCATAGTTCATAATGCAATGCGGACATCCACTATATTCGCCTATAACATGGAGTGCTCTTCACTGCTAGTGGTTTATTTCGTGATCACGGCCGCTCTATTAGTGAGGTGTCCAGGAGGATTTTATTGCTGTCAGCCGTGCATCAACTTTGACGTGGAAAGAAGTTAATTAACATGACATGGACTGCTAATGAAATTACAGGTCAGACGTGGAATAACGAACGGAACGGAAATTAACATCTCAACATCAAACCTGCCAGCAAGCTATTAAAATAACTCCATGGGAATTAGTTCATTTAACTGTTACCGCAGTAGGATCCTTAACTCAAGAAGATGATTTATAATACATGTAGTCCCTGCACGGAACAGAATACAATTTATTTTTAAGTAAGAAATGTAGCTTAAGTAAACGTTTTGGCATATTATATCGTATTGGATACCGAGAAAGAAGAATTATCTATAATCTGCATGAAAATCAGTCTGAAATGACAAGAAACGTAGGCTTTGAAAAAGACGCAGCAATTCAGAATGGAGTGAGGCAAAGCTGCAGTTTCCCCCCTCGTTTCCAGGAGCTGGAAATCAAAGATAAGTTTCGAAAGGGAATCACAATCCAAGGAGAGGAAATCAAAACATTGAGATTTGCCGATGATATTGTTATTTAACCTGAGACTGCAGAAGACCTGAATAAAATATTGTATAGTCTTGGACAGGGAGTACAAGCCAAGAAATCCAAGGCAAATTGAATCGAGTGCAGTCGAACGAAATCAGGTCATGCAGGGAATTACGTCTTAAAGGAAGCAGATGAATATTGTTACATGGGTAGTCTAATAACTAATGATGGCAGACGTAAGGACATAAAATGCAGACTAGCACAAGCAATGAAGGTCTTTCGTAAGTAAAGATATTTAATCACTTCAAACGATGATATTGGGATTCGAAAGAGTTTATGAAGACTTTCGTCTGGAGCGTGGCGCTGTATGATAGCGAAACACAGACGATAACTAATATTTTATTATGAATATGGTTACTAAGACTAAAGACGACAGAGGTAATTAGGACATAAAATGCAGATTAGCACAGGATAATAAATGTACTCACTTCGAGCATTGATTTAGGAATTAGAAAGATGCTTTTAAAGACAATCGTCTCGAGCGTGGCACTGAATGGAAATGAAACATGGACGATAACTAGCTCTGAAAGAAGGAGAATAGAAGCTTTTGAAATCGGTCAGAGGAGATCGATTAAACTGAATTTGACGAGAAGAAGCGATAGAATGATACGACACATCTTAAGACACCCAGAATTTGTTCAGTCGGTTTTTGAAGGAAGTATGGTAGGTGCGAACGGTAAGGGTAGACCAAGGTTTGAATATGACAAGCAGATTAGAGCAGATGTAGGGTGTAGTAGTTACGTAGTAATGAAAGGATTAGCATAGGTAAAACAACATCACATCGTGTTGATTATCTTACTCTAAATGCCGAAGCAATGTTAAGAAGATAAAAAAGCAGTCAACTGGCCACTATTGGGAAACGAACCCACAACCTTACGATTATACGTCATATGCTCTACTTATTGGGGCATGGTGGCTAAGGTGACATATGCTATGTTGGAATAAATCTGAATCAACCTTACGTACAGCACCCACTTGTAGAGTCACATGCTATGGATAATTTCAAGTAAATGTTTAACCTTCATGGTCGCATTGAACTTGAAATAGATCTTTCTGTTTATTAGGTCGTGCTGAGTACACGAGGGACATGCTTCCGTGAGATTCTGAGTTCGGACTCTTCGGCTTGCACACGTACTCAGTACCATCTGATGAGTTAACTAGTACAACATACATGTATCTGCATTATGTACTGTTACGGCTTTCAGCGTTCAGTCTGCCAGCTTCTGTGAACTTACTAAACTCCGCCTAAATTCTCTATTTGTAGCTCTTCTACAATTTTCTTTTTACACAGATGGGCCTTATGGGAACGATGGAAGAGGAAAGGCCTAGGAATGCGAAGGAACCGGCTGTTGCCTTATTTATGGTACAGCTTAATGGGTGACCACGGAAAACCATCTTCAGGGCTGTCGACAGTGGGGTTCGACCCCACCATCTTTCGAATGCAAGCTCACAGCTGCGTGACCCTTACCGCACGGCCAGTATTTGTAGCTAGTCCCGTGGCCTCGTTTTGGTCTGTGCCTCTTATCCTTGAATCATTAGAAACTAACTCTAACCTTCGTCGTCTTGGTCTCCCTCTACTTCTCTAACCCTCCATAACAGAGTCCACATTATTCTCCTAGATAACCTATCTTCCTCCATTCACCTCACATCACCCCACTACCGAAGCCGGTTTATGCGTACAGCTTCATCATGCGAGTTCATTCTTAACTTAGCTTTTATCTCCTCATTACGTGTACCCATCACACTACTATGATAGTTACAGTGATTCATTCACCCCGCTACTATCCGCCAGTGGAATTTCCCGCCGGCTGAAATTGGAGACATTCCTAGGGCTCGGCAGTTCAAGAGAAGTTACTGCAAACACTATGTAGGTATAAAATATAATCTATAGCACATATCCTAAGATAATGTACTTTCTTCATGTAAATATTAACCGTAGGAGTTACACGATAAGCTTTTTGCAGTTCGTCAATAAGTTACACCCCGGTCTAGGAAGCCAAGAATTACGGCCGAGAGGATCCGTCGTGCTGATTACACGACACCTCGTAATCTGCAGGCCTTCGGACTGAGCAGCGGTCGCTTGGTAGGCCAAGGCCCTTCATGCGCTGTAGTGCCATGGGGTTTGGTTTAGTTCAACAAGTTACACAGTATGCTGTAGAATTTAACGAAAATTAAATTGTGTTTATGATTGGCTCTATAGCCTGAACCACACCATAGAAAACAAGTCGGTAATAAAGAAACAAATAAATAAATAGCAAAGCAAAGGAAAGCGAAGCAAAGTCACCTCCGTACAGGCCATGAAGGCCCTTGGAGGAGTTGAAGGTAAAGGCTTCCACCATTGTTAACCTCGGCACGTGATGGGGTAGAGTGGTTAGCTCTACGCTCGGCCGCCTTTGCCCCCAGGAATTAACCTGGTACTCATTTTTGGTGTAGGCTGAGTGAACCTCAGGACCATATGCACCTCCAGAAGTGGAAATCTCGCTTCTTAAATTTTACGACTTCCTGACGGGGATCGAACCCACGTCCTTCCGGGCGAACCGAGCACACCTTTACCGCCTCGCCCAGACAGCCCCTAAATAAACAAATAAATAAACATAGCCAGGATGCACATCCAGAGATTCACTTCAAGGATCTTCAACACTGTATCAAGAGGGAAAGCAACAAATGCCAAATGGACACATTTAGTTCGGAAAGACCTACAATACATACAAATTGACATTTATAACCGAGATAAGTTTATAAAGTTAATCAAGACGTCTGACTCTCTCCAGTCACTAACAGCTAAATCACTGCGTCCAGCAATAGGAGTGAAGTAGACTCAAGAAAGAACAGACATCCATAGTGCTAGAATGAAGAAGAAAAAAGCTCACCAGAATTGCATTCTAGGCCTAAGCGAAGAAGAAGAAGAAGAAGAGAAGAAATGAATGAATGAATAAATAAATAAATAAATAAATAAATAAGTAAATATATAAATAAATTAATTAATTAATTAATTAAGTAAACAAATAAATAAATAAATAAATAAATAAATAAGTAAATAAACAAATAAATAAATAAATAAATAAATAAATAAATAAATAAATAAATAAGACTGCACACCGGAGAGCTTTACGAACGTATAAAAAGGCTCTCTCATAGTGCTAGTAAAAGGAGAGTAGCTTTATGTGGCCATATAGTAAGACTACCTCCCAAAAGACTGAAAAATCGCCTGTTCATCTTCTAGCAGAACACGATGATTTGTATCACTTGCCTGACAGAAACCGAGAAGGATTTTGAAGACCTAGGAATATTTTATCTTCAAGACAGACAGTCTGTACGACAGGCCCTGAAAGAAGTCCATGGATTTCAGGGAAATAAAATCGGAAGAAATATACCGTCTGGTCATATGAGAGAAAGGGGTTACACCCGCAGAAAATGCGAGAATACTGGGCAAAACCTAACAGTTGAGCAAGCGTGGTCCAAAGTAGGCCATTTCGAACCTAGAGAAATAAAAAATAAAAGAATTAAATATCCTTCTGCCATTGTTTCCACCTGTTTTTGACAACGATCATTGTCGCTACTTTTAAGTCTGTCACATCTAACTTATGAAATAGATATCCTGAGACCACCCAGATTTCACTCCCGTAAAGCAAAGTTGGTCTGAAATCGACCGATGTAGTGATAGTTTCGTCCGGGAGCTGACTTACAGGATACTGTTGATCGTAACTGCGTTAACTTTACTGTACCTTCACTTACTATAACACCACCCTGATGGAAAATACATCCTAAATACTTGAAATATAATCTTGATGTTCCAGCTTTTTATTCCCAATCTGACATTCAAATCTCTTAGATTTTTTACCTACTAATTTTCATACCATACTCATTGCACTTTTTTCAAGTTCCAAGATATTAAACTGCAGGCTTTCGGCAAAATTTGCCATTAAGACCAGGTCGTCGACATATGCAAAACTGCTTACTACATTTCCACGTAACTGAAACCCTCCCTGCCACCTGATATAACATTCAGTAGACGATCCGTATAAACTATGAACAACAAGGATTAAAATGTTTCAGCATTGTCTAACCGCTGTAAGTACCTTGAACTAAGAACTCACTCTACCATCAATTCTCACTGTAGCCCAATTGTCAACATAAATGACTTGGTCATCACACTTGCTATCTGTATTCTGATCTTCTGTCCTAAGTACAGATAACTGATGAATCTTCTGTCCTTCCAACCCATTCCTATCCTCGTTAGGATGTTGATCATGTTCTTCGAGTGCACTTTGTCAAAGGTCTCTTCCAAATCAACAAAACAAGAAACACTTTCTTTCTTTTGTGAATATAAATCTCTCACCTATCATTCTTATTCCCAACAATCCAGCGTACACGTTGAAGCTTTCACGGTCCGTACTTGTAGATCTGATACGGGCTTATGCGGTGTCAAGAGAACAAGGTGAAACTCGTTAAGTTTCGCAGAGACCTTTGCTATGCGTCTTCAGAAGGAAATCTCGACTGTTCACGAGAAAGACTTCTACAATAATGAGGGTTTGAATTTAGGATTGTTGTACCGTTGGAGAATTGTAGTGGTACGCTGGTTCGTCACCAGGTGGCTCGCTGCGTGCTGGCACAGCGCTCCAAGCGGGAGCTGACGACAACATTAACCTACAAATAGGATGTTTTGTGACACCGTATCAGCGTGGACATCGGACGAATCAGGGACGAAAGTCGTAGAAGAAATAGGAACTAATGAAATGAAAGCAATGAGAGGCACTGGGATAAAATAGAACATATCTGAATAATGGAAAGGAAGTATGTGGAGAAAACAAGCGAGGGGGCGAGGTGGGGAGCATACCCGGTGTACACACGTACGAAAGAATGACATCAACACATAACACATGAACCAACTGGTGATAACGAACGTACGAATTTGGAAAACACCGGAACAAGATAACAATATAGAGAGGACAGGGAAGAGAACTTCTAATGTAAATCCTTAATGACTGGCAACAACGTATTAATTGATTGATAGGTAATGTTCCTGTTCAAATTGTTAGTTTTCTGACGTATTCCCACATCTTGCCGTGCATGCCTAGACTGTAGTGTTTAGTACGGGTAAGAGCTTGAACATCTTGGAAAACGACATCGTGACCCGACGATAGGGTGTGCTTAGCTATTGCTCATTTCTCTAGCTGGTTGAGACAAATATTTCTTTGGTGTTCCTTGATTCGAGTCCCAATGGACCAGCATGTTTGGCCGATGTATACCTTGCCGCAAGTACAGGGCAATTCTATTGAATTCTCTGCGAAACGTAAAGAGTTTGACCTTTTTTTTTTTGACACGGCATACGCCCAAAAGCCCTATCATGTCTACAATCCAGTGCTCTTTTGTCTGTGCGAATATCATACTGCTTTATGCATTACACCTCTTTAGCTTTGCGTACGCTGGAAATAACTGAAATCATTAGAGTGGATTGTGGACGAGAAATGTATTGTTAGACGTACTACCAATAGTCGAGCTCCATTTCTGTATGACGTGACGGGCCCTGCATAACAAAATGCTTTATTAACATTTCCCCTTGAGTCACTCTTATTTATATGCGACCGCGATCACCTGGTAATGCAATATGGAGAACAATAGGAAATATTGTGTTTCAGCACATCAACGTCAAATTGAGTTTTCCATCAGTTTTACGCTCATTTTACCACATCATTGCTCAATTTCGTGCCCAGATAACTTAATTTTTGTGACGATAACGAGGTTACTAGAACACACAAGTGCAATAAACAATTAGTCAGCAGCCACAGGGTGATATTTTTGAGTTGTCATTTAAGCAATGTAATTATTGGATTTGGAATATGACGTCTCTGTTCATTAGCATATAATTAATGTCTGTAAGGCTACGCACGCATGCGCACTAACAATGTGTGTCAAATGAGAGCCACAGGCTTTTGACTCCTGTAAATTGAACGTCAAATATTGAAGCTATCGTTATAATCCTGTTACTGATAATAAACGCTGCCTTACAACCAACCGCAATTATCACATATTCTTCCACATCATGTGAGTTAAACGAGGTCTGAATCGCAGACTTTATGAATGACACTTCCATTGAATTTTTCTTGTACGTAATAAGGTGGTAACTGCAAAGAACATTCTGGCGTGGATCTGGTTATTCACAACAGAGAGGACTCCTGACTTAGAGAAAAGCAAATATTAATATTATTAATATTAATTATTGTACAGTAATTCTACCTGAAGCTCTATATCCAGCATAATTCCTGCCAATGAATAAGAAAGGTCTGGCAGAACAACTAGAACCAAAGAAAGGAAGACCTTGGGCCCAGTGAAGGAAAATGGAGAATATAAGGGAAGGCACAATCATAAACTCTATCTGTATATGCAGAAAATAACTGGCACTTTTAGGAAAAGAAGGATTTCCTTCTACGCTAACTAAATACGAACGACACCAGAAAGATTGTCCACTAGAATATTTGCCTACTTTCTGAATTCTAAAACAAAAGGGGTCTCGCTCACCAAGGTGGAAAAGTATTACAAGATTTGGGGATCTTACGAGATGACATCTTGCAACCCAACCCTTTAAAGAAGAAACTACATAGTTTTCGAACAAAATCTAAAATGAAGACAGGTAAGATGTGGACCGAAGAAGGATGCGGGAGTGCTTTTGTTTCTTTTTGCACGTTGCTTTACGTCGCACTGACACAAGTGTTACGGCGACGATGGGACAGAGAATTCTAGGAGTGGAAAGGAAGCGTCCGTAGCCTTAATTAGGCACAGCGCCTATATATGCCTGGTGGGGAAATGGGAAACCACGGAAAACCATATTCAGGGCTGCCAACAGTGGGATTATAACCCACTATCTCCCGAACGCTGGATACTGGTCGCACTTAAGTGACTGCAACTATCGAGATAGGTGCGAGTGTACGGGGCGAGTTTCAAAGCTCAACCGAGAGCGTGTCCATAGGTGGCCGAAACGAAACGAAATAATAATAATAATGGGTGGCTTGATTTTTGTAGCATCAACTGTAAACTTATATGCTCAGACATCGAGGAGTCCCGTTGGCGAAGAAAGTTGGCTCATTAATAACACCATTACAGTATGTACTCTCGTAACCACGTAAAAAGTTCAGAATCCTTTCTTTAAAATCTCGTTAATGTGATTACCCCATTCCTTACACTGAATCCTACGTACTTACAGTGGTACTCTCACCCAGTCAACACAGTGATCATAACTGAGAGGATTTTCCCTCTTGGTGAAACTTACAACTTGACTCTTAATCTCGCTTATCCTCATATCATATCTGGCCCCGCGGTGTAGGGGGCAACGCGGCGGCGGCTGCCCCGGGTTCGATTTCCATCTGGGTCATGGGTTTTTGATTGTAAATGATTAATATCGCTGGCCTGGGGACTGGGTGTTTGTGTCCTCCTTAACGTTCCCTTCCTCACATTTAACATTGTACACTTCCTCCATTCCAATTACACGCAGGTTCATATCACTTGGTGCAAGTAGGGGCCGACGCCCCGAACGAATGGCATTTTAAAATAACAAAAAATCCTATCCTCATAGCATTGTCCTCTCACGACGTTATCGAGTTTTAATGTTGGAAACATTCCTTAGCAGACAAAGTAGGGGTCCCATACTACGAAAAACGCCCCGGAGGGGTTCCAAATTGTGAGTTATGGATAGCTCTATCAAAGTAAAATATCCAAAATCACTTTGGGCCTAATTGCAGATTCGGAAAAGCAGCCTAAAATCGCTTGTGTCTTTACTCGTTTTCTTTTTCACTCAAATCCTAGCCAAATTAATGAATTTATATAATTCTCTCTGTGATGTTTTCCTTGATTCAATACCCTAAGATTTAGTTTTGATTTTTTAAAAATATCCGCACCAAGTGTAGTTATACGGCCTTAAGTGAAACACTGCGATGACTGACATTAGCGCCTGTAGCGGTGCTTAAGTGAAACAATGTATTGACTCACATTAGCGCTCATAGTGGTAGAAAAAGGCAAACAGCTAATCTAATCGACCGGAAGACAATGATTAAGATTTTCATACTTCATTACATTTTAATTTACCTAAAAACCGTAGCTCAGATCACTAAGATGTTTTAAACAATTGGTTGCTTGCCTAAAGGGCTAGAAGTGTGTATTTTTGGTACTCGGTCACAATCCTGTAACTCTCTATACGCTATAGAGTATCAGCAAAAAGCCTTATGTGTGATTTCGGCTCTTTCCTCACATAATATATGTAAAAGAAACTCTATAGCTCCTCCTCAATCATTACTTGATCAGATTATACGACCGAACAGATATGAATGAGTAAAATAAAGCAGTATATCGTATTCCTAAAATTTGCTCAGATATGGATTTCGTTAGTGACATTGTTCATTATTGTGGACTGAACATGAACTCAGGACACAGCATATTGCTATAGTTCAAGAGTATCTCTTTAGCTTAACGGTACTGATATGGGAAAGCAGGACAGATTATTTCTAGTGAACAGTAAACTGAGCAAGGTTTACATCACTTCTAAGTCTGCTGGATACAACCGTACGAAGTAGGACGAGTTGAAACAGTGTTCGGCATTAGCGTTTCAATGGATTCAGTGCTGTGCGCACAATGGGCAGTGTTACACCCAACACGGGCGAAGCACAATAGAATGTAACTTACTGTCGGTGACGTTACAAGCTGCGTACAATGACAGTCTGGCTCCTCGATCGTCAACAAAATATCTCAGTTCACGAGTAAAATTCTTTCTCCGTACGAATCTTATGTTGTTGATATCTCAGCGGCGTGCTTGTTATCACTACTTTCCAATTACTGATTAATTAATCATTTTAGGGCTGAGGAACGGCTGTAGTTGCAGTGAGAAAGAATACAGTTTATCTGCGGTGTTTTATAGATCATTCTTTATGAATTCCTAAGTTTAGTTGTAGGTAATAATTAATCTTGGGGGAATTACTGGAGACCACTTTTCGAAAATTATTATGAAATTCACTTTACCAAACAAATGGCGACATATCTGAAATAAAGTATTTTAAAATGGTATGATGGTCCATCTCTGTGGTGTAGTGGTTAGTGCGATTAGCTGCCACTCCCCCCCCCTGCAGGCTCTGCCACGAAATTTGAATTGGAACAGGGTCCACTCAGATTTGGTAGGTCAACTGATTAGATGGGTCTTTCGATTGCTACCTTAGCCATCCTCGAAGTGGTTTTCCATGATTTCACACTTTCCCTCCAGGTAAATGCCGGGATGGTACCTAACTTAAGGCCACGGCCGCTTCCTTCCCTCTTCCTTGCCTATCCCCTCACAAGGCCCTTGTTCAGCAAAGAAGGCGAGGCCGCGTATACGATATACTGGTCCTTCTCCACAGTTTTATCCCGGACCCAATGTCTCACACTCCGGGACACTATCTTTGAGGTGGTAGAGGTGGGATCCCTCGCTGTCTCCGAGGGAAAAGCCAACCCTAGAGGGTAGACAGATTAAGATAGAAAGAAAAGAAACGATATTACAGTGAACGGTGTGAAAAGTCAGGTCTTTAAGTTTCATAAAGTCCTCCCTGTTTAATTACTGTGCTGATGGGGTGATAGTGCCTCGTGGGGATCAGTGTATGTACCTAGGTGTTAGTATTGGGATTACAATGAATTAACATTAACGAGGCTTTAAAGAAACGTTAGGGATTTCTTCGTGTTGTTTTGAGGGGTTGTATTAAGGATGTAAATGAGAGGACGAATAAGTCACTCGAAAGACCACAATTAATAGTACGTTCTAGTGTCGGCCTTTAGCACTTGGTAGAGGGCGCACCGACGCTGCACTCAGAGGCACCATTTCCCATTCTTTCCCATTTTTCCCACGTTGTGATTTGTGCGTATGCAAGGGTGCGTCAGAGACTGCAAAGTAGCATATACCCGTTGATTAGTACGATGTGTGATAGGATTAAGGCGTTCTTTATTTAAAAACCAGCTTAAAACCCGGAAATTTTGGCAATTTTCCTTCATTATAATCATTCAATTTGTCTTCTTACAATAACCTGTGATAATAATGGACGTCGTTACAGAATTTGCTTCACGAATTCAACAGCCGATTCAAAGAATTTAACGATATGGCAAATGAACTTGAAATATTTATGAAACCGTTTTCACCCTGTCCTGAAAAATCACCATCATATTTTCAAACCGAGCTGATGCCATTAGGAAGGAAAATCAGAAAATTACATGTAAATGGCAGGAAATTCGAAATTCGAATCATATTAGCTGCAGATGATCTGAACCATTTGAAACGATTTCAAATGTCAGTGCAGCGGGATTTAATTCCTTTCTGTTTCAATTCACTCTTCAGACAGTTTTAAAATATTCTACCCGCTGGTACAAAATGAATTTAACATTATAAATAGTGCAAATTGCTGGAAATCCCAACTATTGTAAAAGGTTCTACAGTGCGTCCGCAAACTCAGTCTGCAGCGAAAGCAGCCAGCTCGATCTTCTAGCGGGAAATGTTAGGTTGTCACCTCTACCGTCAGCATGTGTTCAGAAATTGGCCTTCGAGTTGGGTTAGCGGAGGAGGGTACAATGTTTGAGTTCCGCTACGTTGATGCTTTAAGAGAGCGGTGGCCAAAGGCTGCACAGTTCACAGTGTGTACAGTTACCCACATTGATTTCACACGCGTGAAGAGCATGGTAGGCGTGTCCGCTCTCGTAGAAAGAGACGTAATGTAGTGGGGAGCGCTAACCGTAGAGGTGGCCAGATGTATTGTATTAGGGAAGTTCAGAAGGGTGGTTCGTCGGAAGTGCTGTTGCAAACGCATTACATTATGGAAAGCACATCAAAAAAGGAAAAAGTGGCAAAAAATTGCAATCTTTTAAAGCGGGTTGGGAATTGCAGTTGTTTATCACGCCCGACGACAACAATTCTACTATCAGCGGACGCCGGAAATTTATTGTCGAGCTTCATGATAATGCTGTGCACAAACAAGAATATGAATGTTTTAGCAGAGGTTTACTCAAACAAGGACATATCTTATGGATTTGTACTCATTTATTGTATATGACGTATAAGCCGCAATATGCTGTTGTTAATCGGTGGGGAGGGTGAGCAGTATGCTCCTTCCGAAAGGCTAGTCGAGTCGGTCACGCTGGGAGGAGCAGTTCCGGAGGGGTAGTGCAAGCATGAGGCCAGCTCATCGCACACCGTATCAGTGTGCTGCACAGGTGCGAAATTCCTGGCAGGACTGCTTTAACTTGTTTGGTTCTTGTTGTGAGCTTAGTGTGATGAAAATGCTTACTATTGAAGAGAGAGTGTTTCATTGGAAAATGATTTTTCGTGCTGCTTGCTGCTGGAAACTTTAAGGAAAATGTGAAGGTCCTATTTCGTTTGCGATTTCATGTTTCGTAGTGTCCACATCGTGACAGTGTGCGAGATTTAATTAGCAAATTACGTCCAACAGGTTCAGTTCATGATGCACCACGAACTGGTTCGCCAACAATATTAACTGAACGGAAGATTGAGAACATCGAAATAACCCAAAGACACTAGATGACCTGAATATAAACATAAATCATTAAATGCATTAGATTGCACATGAAACGATGATAAATGTTCTCGCATATAAATATAAACGGGTTGAACTTTGCGTTCAAGAGAAAGGAAAACATTTCAGCCCCTACTCTGAGTACTAGAGGGTCAGCAGCATTCGTTATAAATAGGTGAGGTATCCTGTCGTAGTCATGATTCAACCATTCTGGCGTCATCATGCCGTCTGTTTGCTAAAAATCTACCCACATATTCCGTATTTTATCCTGAAGTTCTTGATGTAAAGCTTGGTTTCGCTTCGTAGAAGGCAATGGTATTTTTTTTTATCGCAGTTCTTCTACACTGTACCAGTAAAATAGCACGACTTTAAGAATTAATTTTAAACTTAGCACGAAATAGTTCTCAGGGCAATTCTGGGTGATTTCTAGCTAGAGCTTGGTACAGGAGGCAGAGTCCTATCTACAAACATTTTTTTTAAAATTGACTGAATAATAATTTTATTCAGAAAATGCATTTCAAAGTGCACATCACCTCTGTTGATAGTCTCTGTCTTCCACATCGCCTTTTGATGACCCGTGCTCCCAGTTCACCAGGCTGAATGGGGCTGGAACACGTTCTGGAAGTAGCTAATATTACGTTGAGATAAGGCCGGAACACCCAGCTTGGCTGGATATGGGTTTGAGTCTCGAACCTTAGACGTTCTGGACGATCTCCGAAGTTCTCTGACGATCTCCGACGATGTTGCGGGATAACCACTCGTCACATAACTTATACGAGTGTCCAGAATTACACAGTCTCCCGACACTTTGGTTTAACAGCACTGTTCATTTAATATGTTTGGGAAATGCAGTCGAATTCACTCTTAATCTTGTAGATAGAATTTACAAGTTCACTAAAGATGAAGATGCGGCTAGCATCGAGATTGGAAGAAAATAAAGCATAGTTCATGAATATAAACAATGAAACTGAAAATTGTTCACGCACTTGGCACAGATCGGGGTGATTTTCCACTAAATAAAGTAGCACTTGTCATTGAAGGAAATGTATGACTGTTCTAGAGTTTATCAAAGACACTGCTGTCAGTCATGAAACAACACTAAACACTTTGACGAAGAAATAAAGTTGAAATGAGAAGCACAGTTCGAACTTGACATTAAATAAAATATGTGACTGTTCGAGAGTTTATAAAAGACACTGCTGTCAGTCACACACAAATAATTTACACACTGTTCAGAAGAAATAATACACATTTTTTTTTGAATTGGATAAAGAACACAGTTTGAGTTTGGAGTGAAACCTTTGTGTCGTAGCACACGATTATGGTAATCACTTGCATTAATATTCTTGTGTAAGTTCGAACACTTTCATAAACACTCTAAATCCAAATGAAATTTAGCTGACTGAGTTTTAACAAAATGTCACAGTTAATAGTATAACGTAGTAGCGTCACATTGAAATTAATTATGTTTGTTCACATTCTAAGTTTCACACAGGCAACGTGGTAATAAACTCAATTCTACAAGAACAAAACTAAGTTGCATCGAGAAGTTTCTACATGCGAACAGAATATAAGTTCAACTTGACTGTTGTCACTTAAGTCCAATATACGACTTGTCATAACCAGAGTTCCAATACGCGCACAGATTATAAGTTCAACTTGATTGATAGATGCAATGTCCATTATAAAGACTTTGTTATACATTAGAGTTCACACGCGCACAATTGATAAGTTCAACATGACTGTCAGAGTTTAAGTCCCACATGAAGACTTTAAATATTCGAAGATAGCCTTTGTCAGCACTTCGACGAACACTGCAGCGTGGAGAGTCAGGCTGAACACCCATCTATGACTGTCTGAGCTGGGTAAAGTGAACCAAACCAAACCAAACCCCATGGCACTACAGCCCTTGAAGGGCCTTGGCCTACCAAGCGACCGCTGCTCAGCCCGAAGGCCTGCAGAATACGAGGTGTCGTGTGGGCAGCACGACGAATCCTCTCGGCCGTTATTCTTGGCTTTCTAGACTGGGGCCGCTATCTCACCGTCAGATAGCTCCTCAATTCTAATCACGTAGGCTGAGTGGACCTCGAACCAGCCCTCAGGTCCAGGTAAAAATCCCTGACCTGGCCGGGAATCGAACCCGGGGCCTCCGGGCAAGAGGCAGGCACGCTACCCCTACACCATGGGGCGGCTGGGTAAAGTGAGCTCTCCTTATATTCGGTTTGGGGCTACTACGTCATCATATAACGTAATCTTTTTGAAGCGGATTATCTCGCGAATCCCTTGACGGATTTTCTTGACATTCAAAATTTGAGACGTTTATGTTATCCTCTCCAAAATGGCGTATCGCTCAAGTCGCTGTGATTATTATTAGAGAAGTTTTAAATGTTTTCAATCGAATGTTCGCGAAGGCGTGAAGTTCATATCCAGAACATACATGCAGGCTACATGTGGTGTCAGGCGGGTAGTTTATCTTGTCCCTGCAGCTACGTCACACACACAGCTGCTGGTGGCTCGCCTGCTCGCTCTTCCGAACGTAACAAACCAAGTTAGCTCTGAACGTCTTGCGTGATGATGAAGTACAATTAGTAGTCAAAAAATACGGCATGTACAGGTCGTAACCGGTACAATATAGAACGTTTGCCTTGTGAGCTCATACGTTAGTCTGAAAGGAGCGATTTTTTCCCGGCACAGAACTCTTTTCTCAGACATATGGTCTTCATTCTTTCTAGTGTAGCTGGGTTATCTTCGATTCCAGTTTCCAGATAATGTTTAAGGCCAATGTCATGATGAGGTCTTTGTGGTACATAGACTTTTCTCTTAGCAGCATGTAAGATATTAGAAACGCTCTGCCATCTGTTGAATATATTTGGAAAGTGGGAAAGTTTAGATAATCAGAGGAAATGTATACTCTCTGGCTTGACAGGTAGTAATCAAACATGAGTGCATGCAGTGACATTACTTATCGTGTATCAGAACATTAACCAGTGTACGTCGCTTAGCAACCAGCTAAGTGTATAATGAATTGTGGATTAAGGTAACCCTTAGCCTGCAATAATCGGAGTGATCATTTAATGATTTGATTTGTTGATTACTCAAAATTGGCTGAGCTTAGAAGTCTAAATATATCATAATTCATCGGCAGGTAATTCTGAGGATTATAGAACAAACATGAAGCAAATTGGTCCAGTAGAACGGTCGGACGGATTTGCCAAAGCAGTTCCTAGCAACTTTTTTAATATACCGAGTGCCTCTATTCACTCATTTTTATGCAACCTGCAGATTATAGCCTGACCTAAAAACATTGACCGTGGCTACTCACAGCGATGTCTGGTCTTACTACTCTTTCTATAATTCGTTTATTCACATCAACCAAATCAGCACTAACGACAAAATGTCGAATGGCGGTAAACATTCGTGAACATTCCGTACCACAGAAAAGTCATGTACCGAGAGCATGATGGCTGAATGACTCGAAGTAGTGTTGACATAACGCTATCCGACGACAGTTCGTGATAGCCGAGCGCGCTTGCAGTTTGGGGAGGAGTACGGTGCTCGTTAGACGGAGGTTCGAGTGTGACATGGGACGTTTTTATATTTCGTTGTTAAATGTTCGTGTGAGCCGCGTTGTAGAAATACAAATCTGAATCAAGATCAGTTCTCATGTTACAGATGCACTGTTATGTTCATTTCTAAGTAGCTCTTAAAAGAGCTATTTACAGTAAAATGAGCTGTTACCGACAGAGGGGCAATGGGCTTGTGCAAGGCCAATTTCATTAATGAAGAAAATGTTCAAAATAACCACCTCCTTCGTTGATGCATATCTGAGTACGGTAGAGGTGAGTCATTCTGCAACATGTGCGGCGGAACCTGCCTGCACTTTGCTGTGAAGATTACTATGTGCTGTTTCATGTTCCCTACGGATAAAGTCCAGTCGTTTTTGGAGTCGAACGAGCGCAGTTGCTTGGTTGAATGGCTGCGTCATAATGCTGACAATAAGTACAGTGCGCTTCATTCGTAGCCGTTTGCCATATGAAAGTCGCATGTTATTATTCGTTTCTGATGTATCCTTTCTTATAAAGGTACAAAGTGACACTTTCTTTCTTTCTCAATCTGCTTACCCTCCACGGCTGGATTTTCCTTCGGGCTCAGCGAGGGATCCCACCTCTACCGTCTCAAGGGCAGTGTCCTGGAGCGTGAGACATTGAGTCGGGGGACACAACTGGGAAGAATGCTAGGGGCTTTACGTCGCACCGACACAGATAGGTCTTATGGCGACGATGGGATGGGAAAGGCCTAGGAGTTGGAAGGAAGCGGCCGTGGCCTTAATTAAGGTACAGCCCCAGCATTTGCCTGGTGTGAAAATGGGAAACCACGGTAAACCATCTTCAGGGCTGCCGATAGTGGGATTCGAACCTACTATCTCCCGGATGCAAACTCACAGCCGCGTGCCTCTAAGCGCACGGCCAACTCGCCCGGTACTGGGAAGAATGACCAGTAACTCGCCCAGGCGGTCTCACCTGCTATGCTGAACAGGGGCCTTGGTGGGGGGATGGGAAGATTGGACGGGATAAACAAGGAAGAGAGAAGGAAGCGGCCGTGGCCTTAAGTTAGGTACCATCCCGGCCTTTGCCTGTAGGAGAATTGGTAAACCACGGAAAACCATTTCCAGGATGGCTGAGGTGGGAACTGAAGCGGCGCTTACTTGGGGATAATTATTATTTCCGTTTATTATTATTTCCTTAGAAGAATACCTGAGACTTCAGAAAAGTGAAGTCTTCGTAAAGGATGCCTAGAAGTATACGAAATGAAAATGTGAAAATCCATAACTCAATAAGCTTTCGAGCCCCCACTGCTCCATATAGCTTGTCCCAGGTGCATCCAACATGCTTAATTCCGCGCAGCTGCTTCCTGCGTGGACGCCCAGCTCTTGCAACTCTGTATTCACGAGGAGAGCGAAAGTGCTCGCTTCGTAAATTTACTGATTTGTTACAGCCTCATGGTCCAATTTTATGACTTTATTGAAATCTGTAACGGTAGTACTTACATGGCGTAAGCTATCACACCTGCCGTACAGCATTTGTGTGCCACAGATTAAGATATAACGTGAAAAAAACTAGTTTCTATGAATTTCCATGTGATGAGACTATTCACATTGGCAGCGAATTGATAGGTCTGTAATTGGTCCTAACCTATCACGCTTTCTATGATAACGTGACAATGCCTTTCTATCAAAAGAAAGTTGCCTCTTGAACCAATCAGGTCCGCAATTCTCTACCGAAAGCTGAAGGAGTGACGATGGATTGTACTGTACACTAACATTTCGTAACAATGACTGGAGTACTGGACTCCGCTCTCTATAAAATGGTAGTGTTTTTGAGTTTGGCCCCACTTACTGCATATTGTATCGTTTTTTTCATTGTGCAGAGAAGTCTATATCAGGCTAACTGCACATAATATTGCTGTAAGATGTTGCGCAAGATAAGAGTCAGATACATTGAATTCCTAGCTGGTTGCATATGTTCAGGAACAAATAGGGGCAGCTGTACCACCCGGTATAGATAACGTTGAATCGCTCCTGCCAACATAACTGTAGACTCTAGCGTATACATCGCCCTCTTCTCGCTGCAGACGATAGTTTGTTGTTGTTGTTGTTTAGGGTGAGTACCTGACAGTCCCAGGGCGAAAACTATGTCCCTTTAGTCATCTGTTTTCGAGAAATGCCAATGAATCGTGAAAGTCTCTGGTACTACACTGGCGGAGGAAAGCGATCTGGCTGAAAGGCGGCATTCGCCTCTCGTCAGAGAAGAAACCCTCTCTTCGCTGGAGATATAATTCAAATTTCGAGACGGAGAGCTAATTTTAGGATGGGGGTGAACTTCCCTTTTTAAAAACCGGCCTCATTCAGGTGTTCAATTTTTAAGTTATTTAGAGAGGAAAATGTTCAAAAATGTGGAAAAGGGCGCGATGTTGGTTCTTGGTTCTGACGACCTGTTTCAGGAGTAGGATTCCAGGGTCTGCTGAATGGCTAAGGAGGATTTTGGTGCCAACCTAATATTTACCTCTTGTAGATCGCTACGGAGTGAATTTGTAGACGCACTGTATAACTCAGCATTGGAGAACTATGCCAAAATGGTATTCGAAATATTATTATAGACACTTGACAGGACCAGATTCCAAAACATCTTGTACTATTTACTTGCCTGGGTTTTCTTCACATCGTAATGACAATTCACTTCTTCTTTCGAAAGTAGCATAACAAAGTGACCAACAGGTGAATAGTGACCTAATGTGGTACAGTCGCTCAAAAAGAATGATACATGGTGTTTTATAAGCTCATTGCAAATTAACCTTTCTTGGAAACGATTGAACAGTGTCGGTATCCGCAGGGTTTGTGAGAGGGGAATAATATTTTGATGTTAGTGATGTCTGACTCATCAGTTCATACATTGGTTTGATGCAGCTCTATCCTATGCTATACTTTTGAATCCTACATTTTATCTAATTTGCTTGTCATATTCCTACCTTGGTCTCTTCCTACCGTTCTTAACAATTACAGTACACTTCCCTGAAAAACCAACTGAAAAACTCCTGCGTGTTTTAAGGTGTGTCCTATCATCGTGTCTCTTCTTCTGCTCAAATTTAGCCAAATCGATCTCTTCTCACCAATTCGATTCAGTACCTCTTCATTCCTGATTCGATCTATCCATCTCATCTTCAGCTATGCCCTGTTACATCACATTTCAAAAGCTCCATTCTCTTTCTTTATGAAAAAGTTATCGTCCACGTTTCACACAACGCCGCAGTACAGACAAAAGTCTTCAAAAACATCTTTTTAATTCCTGTATCAATGTTCGAAGTGAGAAGAATTATTTTCCTAATAAAGCACCTCTTTTCTTGTGTCATTCTACATTTTATGTCCTCCTTACTTCTGCCATCGTTAGTTATTTCACTACCCAAGTAACAATATTCATCTACTTTAATACTTCATTTCCTAATCTAATATTACCTGCACCACTTGACTTTCTTCGGCTGCACTCCATTACTTATGTTTTGGAGTTCTTTATTTTCATCTTGCACACTTTACCCAAGATTTCGTCCATACCATTCAGCAAGTTTTACAGTTCTTCTGCAGTCTCAGATAAATTAACGGTATCCAAAAATCTCATGGCTTTTGTTTTCCTCTTCTTGGATTGTGATTCCCTTTCGAAATAACTCTTTGATTTCCTTTAATGCATATTATATATACACATTGGAAAGGAGGGGGTCAAGCTGCAGGCTTTCCTCACTCCATTCTGGATTGCTCAAAGCCCTCAACACTTATCACTGCAGACTGATTTTTATACAGATCGTAGATAATTTTTGGCTCTTAATATCTGATCCCAGTCACTTTCAAAGTCTCACATTGCTTGGTCTAATCGACACTATCGAATACCTTTGCTAGATCCACCAACTCATGTGCGTCTGCTTGTTTTTCTTAATTTGATCCTCTGAAATCAGTCGTAAAACAGGATTGCTTCACGTGTGTGTACATTTCCAGTTTCAACTTTTCTTTCCATTCGTCTGTAAATAATACGTGTTAATATTTTGCAGGCATGAGATACTATAGTAATGGTGCCTGCCCACTGTGGAAAGGTCACATGATAATAGTTCAAATTAAGTCTGATAAGAGTGATGACATATTAAATTCGAGAAATGTACAATATAGTGTGTTCGCTTTGAGAGGGGCTGTTGCGGCTATATACATTAGAATTGACTCCGCAGAATACGACATCGTGTCTGAGCTTCCTTCGTTCTTCAGGCATTCCACCTCATAAATTAGACATAAAAGTTGACTGCGTCGCAATATTCTCCTTTACAATGTACTGTAAATATTGAAGCTGGCTTATGCAATACAGTGAAATTAAGTGAGGTAACGCCAGACAAATATGTTGCTCTTGCAGAAATTCTGATGTGCTCATCGTGAGAAAGAATGCCTTCTATTCCAAGAATGGCAATAGGCCAACGCAGTATGGAAAATAAAATCCTCAACATCACGCTGAAAGACAGAATAAGGAACAAGGAGATTCGCAGAAGAAGCGGTATATGAAACTCAACACAGCCGACAGACTGAAGTGGAAATGGGTAGGCCACACGGGGCACAAGAGGTGAACGCACTGACCAACGTTGTGGGACCCCAGAGTTGGCAGGAGAAACGTAGGAAGGCAGAGGACCCGATGGGCTGACTCGTTCAAGAAAAAGACTGGATCACAGTGGACAAGAAGAACAAGAGGCTGAGAAGAGTGGAAGAGCCTAGAAGAACATTTTTTAATATATAAGAGCAGTCATATGAAAACCTAAGACACATTCCGCGCAAAATGAGCAACGCTGTGGTAATAGTGACAGCTCACAGGCACACGCAGTTGTTGCGTTATTTCTTTGTTGGTGCGCGGACTGGTCTAGTGTGTTCGTCCAGCTGTAGAAATGGAGGCAAGCAAAGAAGATGAGAGAAGTGTGGTTCGTTTTCTGGTTGCTGAGTGTGCAAGAGTACGCGAAACCCATCGTCGCATGTCTGCTGTGAATGCCGAACACTGCATGTCCATGACGAGTGTGCACGATTGGTACTGGATATTTCGAGAAGGGCGCACATCACTGCAAGACGATGCCCGGCCAGGACAGACCCATCGCGCCATTACGCCCGAGGGCGGATTGATGGCCTTATCCGGGAAAACCAACGAATCACGGAGGAGGAAAGACTTTCGAGGACGTCGGTTTCATTCAGAAGAGTAAGTGCAGTCAGTGACCTACTTCTTTCTAAAAAACTGGAATTGATTATCTCGTCTCCCAGAGGGATAAATGTATTAGTGCTTCTGGTAATTACTTTTGAATGAAACCTTTCCATGATCGGGTTGTAGCCAGTGTTCTGTTTATATTTGACATTGTAAGTTCTTAGATATAAGAAATTTGCTATTGGCTTTACGTCTCACCGACACAGATAGGTCTTATGGCGACGATGAGACAGGAAAAGCCTAGGAGTTGGAAGGAATCGGCCGTGGCCTTAATTAAGGTACAGCCCCGGCATTTGCTTGGTGTGAAAATGGGAAAATGGGCTGCCGACAGTGGGATTTGAACCCACTATCTACCGGATGCAAGCTCATAACCGCGCGCCTCCAACCGCATGGCCAACTCGCCCAGTACGAAATAAATTAAATTCTAGTATGAATGAAAATCCACATTTTCCTAAATTTGTATTTATTGCCACCACGTCTTCCGAGGTTTCAGTTTCTGCTAAGAGCTGCCGAATTCCGTTCACAACAGTTTGCAATTGACCGTTGCTATCAGTCCCCGATAGATGGCACTACACATGAAAGTATTACGAATAAGTGTTTCTGCATCACTACACTGAATTCTCTGTCTACGTTTGTACAAGAGCAGGCATGATATACGTACAGTATATGTAGAATTTGGGACGCCTTGTTACCTTAAGATGTTTTTGGTTTTTGTTTTTGTTTGCTAATTGCTTTACGTCGCACCGACACAGAGAGGTCTTATGGGGGACGATGGGATACGCAAGGCCTAGGAATGGGAAGGAAGCGGCCGTGGCCTTAAATAAGGTACATCCCAGCATTTGCCTGGTTTGAAAATTTGAAACCACGGAAAACCATCTTCAGGACTGCCGACAGTGGGGTTCGAACCCACTATCTCCCGAATACTGGATGCTGGCCGCACATAAGCGACTGCAGCTATGGAGCTCGGTACCTTATGATGTAACCACCCTACGTCTGACATAAAATATATTCTTGTAATATTTTATAACCCAAGAATGATGGATAAAACAATTAAAATATTATTCGAACACGCATTTAATCTGTGAGATAGCACTTTGATGATTGCACAGCACTGTGGTTTTGGATTCAGGCAGTATGACGAACATGGTTCTTATTTGCACCGAAGGTGGTTTCCTGCAATATGGCCGGGTAGAAACGTAGAGTCGTCTCCGCAAGGATTATAACATAATAATATGTTAGTGTGAATGCAGCTATTCTTACACAGAAATCACTCTGGAGGAGAGATGTGCTCATTACGCCTGACAGGGATCAACTAACCCGCTCCTATAAGTACATTATTACTTTTATAATTTATGGTCCAGGGGCCATTATCCATTGCTTCTGCCAAGGGTCATGGACAGGGGCCGAGATTTCGAAGATTAAGACGTCATTCCCACCAATTAAGAGACATATTTCGTTATCAACCACTGCAGAAGAGAAAAGACAAAAAATGCCCGCGAATTTTTAAAGTGTCATGGCTTCGGGCAACCTTACACTTTCTCAATTCCTCCTTTAATCTCGCGGCTTACGATGAGAAAAAAATGCTCATTTAATAGTTGTAACCTATATTTGAACATTCACCTCAGTCTCTTAATGATAATAGAGGCGTTTTTCTATCTCCGCGACGCTTACTGTCCGCATGGCTAGACAACAGTTGGCAGCAATGCTGTTCTATTTACCTCTACTTGCCTCAGCGCTACTAATGGGGACATAAGTATTAAGCAAAGGAGAGTCACTTTTCGTGCACTACACAGTGGTGTAGTATTGCGGGACGGATTCTATAGTTATGCCCAGAGGAGGTGGCAAACAGCAAACGAAGGACAAATGGTACCATAAACACTGCTCGCTAACACAATATATTCGGAGTTATGGTCCACTATGATCACGATGTTCAAATAATTTACGGAGGGTTGTGTAGGAAAATACGTTCTTACCTAAACATTGGTCGTAAACGACTGCAAATGTGGTACGTGCATCATGGGTCACCAGCCCATTTTCATCTTAGGTTTAGGCGACACCTACCAGGGGTCTTCCATGAAGGATGGACTGCTCGGAGAAAGACAATATGTTGGCCTGCCCGTTCGCCTAACCTTAACCTTTCGGATTGTTGGCTTTTTGGACATGTAAAGACCATGGGGTATGCGAACATGACAAATGATGTAGATACGCTACAATAACGATTGTTCAATATCTGTGGTACAATCCGGCAACAGCCAGGGGTGTACCAAGAAATGCGTGATTCTATGCGATTTGAGGTGGGAGGCTGTATTACAGTGGATGGCGGTCGCATCGAGCACATGTTGTGCAGAGTAGGTGAAAGACAGGGTGTTCATTGATGATAGTGGTAACTCTGATGATACTGGGATTGCAACCAATGTTTGTAGGGTCTTTTCTCCTTCGTTCGCTGCGTGCTGCCTCCACTGTAAATTTCCGAACCTACTTCACTGACACCCTGGTGTTCATTTCAATGCGGTTAGCTCCCGTTTTCGTGCAGTATCCACCAATACAGCAATAGGCCATTAGTGGAAATAGATCCATATTACTGTAAATGGACCGAAGGGAAATGTGCTGTGAAACTCTGGTCCGGAATGGCATCATACAGAGAAATGAAGTGAAATGGCGTGTGTTCGGCTCGCCAGATGCAGGTCTTTTGATTTAGCACCCGTAGATGACCTGCGCGTCATGATGAGAATGAAATGATGATGAAGACGACAAATACACCCATCCCCCGTGCCAGCGAATTTGACCAATTATGGTTAAAATTCCGTACGCTGCCGGGAATCGAACGCGCGGCACCTGTGACCAAAGGGCAGCACGCTAACCATTTAGCCATGGAGCCGGACATAACTAATTGAATTAGATCGATAAAACAGACAGTGATTTTCCTGTCCTGGGAACTATCAGCTCTGCCTAGTGAACTGCTGCAGTGTATGTGATCGTACAAGTGACGTGATCTCCCCACCCCCGCCGTTGCTCTGTACTCAGAACAAAGGCTCATGAGGCGAACAATACGGAACGTTGCTCTGCTGGGATACACGACGTGCTCTTGAGGAGGGCGCGTCTATAGCACTTGTCAAGTTGGCTGCATTGCTGTCACAAACACTCCAAGACGACGTCATGCAGTGGTGTTTGCTGAACATTTCCATTAGCAGGGGATTTTGAATAATCCTCTTACACGGCAAGAAAACTCTAAAGGCGGTAATAAATGGGCAATGCATCACGCTGTCTTCAAGTGGAAAGCGTTCCTTAAGAATTTAAAATGTCTCACGAGATTTATCTTTGCTACGACTAATCACTGTGTAGAACCTCCTTTATAAGGATATCCTTCTAGGTAATCTTAATGTAATTTTTACTTCCATACAAAAAGTGCTGCTGGGAGTTATAACTTTTAGTACAGGGCTGTCCCATTGCTGTAGTTTATGCTAAGATAGACGCAGCCTCCTTTATAACAAAAATCTTCAGCACAAACTTAATGTAATATCTAATACTCGTTCGGGATCACTGCTGAAATAGTAACGAATCGAACAAATACGTACAGCCATACCTTACAGGTCACTGCTTCGAGGTTATGGAATACGATCCCGGTAGACTTAAAGAAGTCTTGTTTCGACCAGCGTGTCACTGAAGATCTTCTTTATTACTTTCGACTGTATAGTCATTAAACCTTCTGATTTGACTTCATGTAGATATTCAACTGAATGTTTCACAAATTTATTTTGAAAACATCGGTGAAAATTACGTCTAAAACACAGATAAAACTTAAGAACAAGATATATTTTGCTTCAAGCTAATAAAATTGGTAAAACATATGGCCTTAGAATAAATTGAGACAGATTTCCTTATTAAACGAAGAACAAGCGACGAACTGTACCGAAGAAGTAAAACTCAAAAGAGCAAGATTTGCTGGGCATGTGTCAGGACGGACATGGAGAATATGACTATCAGAGTATTTACTTAATTATTTATTATGCCTTTATAGGTGGCGAAGTTAGGGCTCTTGGCCCTCTCCTACACTTAACCACTGTAGTGATACATTATTGGGAGCAGACTTTGAATACATAATATTATATAGTAAATAATAACATACACAAAAATACATTACACTTTTCTAACTCACATTCGTTTGATCATCCAGTCATACAAGTTAGTCAGCTGCATTCAGCAGGTAGTCTCGGCAAGCAGTCTTTAATTTAAGTAATGAGGTGGACTATCTGACACCAACAGGCAGGGAATTCCAAAGTCGAGAACCCGTCACAACAAAGGAATTGTTGTACATAGAGGATCGGTGAACAGGAATAGAAAGGAAGGAACCAGAACGGGTATTACTGCTGTGAAATGAGGACAAATACTTAAGCTGGGATGAAATGTGTAGTGGTCTATCTTCAGAGAGCAGTCTGCATATCTGTATCAGTACGTGATATTGTCTTCGTTTGTCAGGTTACAGCTATGATATAGTATGATAGTATATGTATATAAACCTGAGGCAACAATTATGCGCTCGCTGAAGTTTCGAAGTCTGCTCTTTTGTTACGTCTGCCTGAATGACGTCACAGTAGTCGAGGACGGGAAGCACTAGTGTTTGTATGAGTTTGACTCTCACATTGCAAGGTAAAATTTAGCTGGTTCTTTTAACCGAGTGAAGTATCGAACAAAAAGAAGAAAGACGGTAACTAAGTGGGCTGTCGAACTCCGGAAGGCCTGAACCGAGATGGGGATTAAGGTGGAAGGGA
Source organism: Anabrus simplex (assembly GCF_040414725.1). Taxonomy (NCBI): domain Eukaryota; kingdom Metazoa; phylum Arthropoda; class Insecta; order Orthoptera; family Tettigoniidae; genus Anabrus; species Anabrus simplex. Next base: position 443,194,914 of record NC_090268.1, on the reverse strand, counting down.
CAGAGAACTGTAGATTTAAATATACACCAACCAATATGCCAGAGGGGAATGACAAAGAAAGGTACCTACAGGAACAGTAGGGAACTAGAGAGGAGGATACTGAAAATGTTAGCTGAAGATCGGGTGAGAAAGAGAAAAGGAGTGCGAGGATGAAGATGTTCTTGGAGGAGAAGAAAAAAACCCAAACGAAGACGAAGCTGCTCGTCGACCTACAGAGACCGTAACGAAAGAAAGCAGCAGAAGAAGAACCTTATGCTGTCCCATTTTCGTTTTTACTCTTCTCATCTGGCCCCAGAAAGAGATTTATTTTTGTTTTTGCTAATGGCTTTACGTCGCACCGACAGAGATAAGTCTTATGGCGACGGTGGGATAGGAAAGGCCTAGGAGTTGGAAGGAAGCGGCCGTGGCTCCAACATTTGCCTGGTGTGAAAATGGAAAACCACGGAAAACCATCTTCAGGGCTGCCGACAGTGGGAATGCAAGCTCACAGCCGCGCGCCCCTAACCGCACCGCCAACTCGCCCGGTCCCAATATAGATAACATTGTAACATTGTTTATAGTGAACTTTAAACCGGGGTAACTTTGTACCATCTTTGTAAACTTTTTACGGTTTTGTTCTGCCCTTACAGCATTCGCCACTGGAGCGTCACAAAGGGTTTTCCAAACATGGTGCAAAGTTACCTCCTCCCCAAAAGTGCAAAATAACCCCGATTTACGGTACTTGCTTTTAGACTCATATTAGAATCAGTTTTCCTCTAAACTAGTTGGTAGATACATTCTTTAGTTATTAATTTGATATATTTCTGTTTTTACCTAATACCTATTCATCCTGTATTTTCTTCATTAATAGTAGACGTAATCTTATTTAACTGTACTATTGTTACTCCTAACTGATTTACTCGTCTTATCTCATTAACTGTAATCGATTATCATGATATTTTAAATTTCATTTTCAATTTCCTCCGTTTAATAATTGGTTGTATTTCATTGTCGTTGTTTGCACTGAGAGGATGGTTACCTCATTTTACTTCCTCTTGCTATTGGATTTTATGTCCCACTAACCACTTTAGCGGTTTTCGGAATCGCCGAGGTGCCGAAATTTTGTCCAACAAGAAATATTTTACGTGCAAGTAAATCAGCCGACACGAGGCTGACATATTTCAGTATCTTCAAATACCACCGGGCTGAGCCAGGTTCGAACTTGCAAAGCTGGGGCCAGAAGGCCCTGAGCCTGGCTAACTATGAAGAAGGCGATTGCTCGGCAAGTCTCATATAGTTTGACGATTTTATGGATGTTGTATGATTATTTACTTAATACTAGCAAATGTACCCGTGCTGCCGTACGGTATTCTACATTTTATACGAATTTCTTCGTAAATTACTGTACACGCGGTGAGTAAAGTTTTAAGTTATCCGAGAACACCACGGAGAATTCCTTATACGTTCTTTCCCATGTAAAATGCGGGTAGTCGAGTTGTGATGATAACAGCAGGCCCCCTTGTCAACTGCCTGTCACAATCGATTTGGAGGGTTTTCATAACAATGGCCGGCTCCCTTTCCTACTGCCTGTGTTGCGGTATTATCATTGTTGGAAGACATAACCCATTGTTTTATTAAGCAATATTTCTACAAAATAAATGAGTATAAATAATAATAATAATAATAATAATAATAATAATAATAATAATAATAATAATAATAATAATAATAATAATAATAATAATAATAATAATAATAATAACAATTTATTTATTTATTTTTTACTCGTGTAAGAAGCATACTTAATCATAAAGTTATAAATAAGTTAATAATTAAACCATTTACAAAAATTAACAGTCAAAGGAAATTGACCAAATTTACTGTACATCTAGATGGTGTTTTTCCAAACCTGAACCACACCTAGGGCGTTGTCATCAGCAAGCATTAAATCTTGCTCTGAGCACGAAAATGGGCAGAGAGGACATTGATACATATGGCTCACTGTTTGTTCTTCACCACAGTCGCACATGCTGTCCTCTGATGTGAAGCCCCATAACCTAAGTGAGGACTTACTCTGCCGACACCAGTTCTTAATCGGTTAAGGCACCTCCAGACAATCCAGTCTTCATTGTAGCCAGCCGGAAGTTGTTCACGCGGCTCCATCCATTCTTGTTACTTAGATTTCCAAAAGGAAAGTTTTGCCTTATCTGGTGGTCCTTTCAAGGGCTTTGATGTCTGGAGGAAACGTTTCCTGGATTTCGGCCTAGATAGAGACTGTTGGTGACCAAACAGCGGGTGAGCTTCAACGTTCTCAACCTTCAGTCGTTCTTGATCAGCAGCGAATTCTCGACGAATACTTGGAGGTGCAACGCCAGCAAGACACTGCATCTTCTCAACAGGGGTAAGTTTCAGGCATTCTGTGATTAATCTACAAGCTTCATTCAGGGCAGGGTCCACGATGTTGGCGTGGGATGATCTATACCATACAGGGAATGCGTATTCTGCAGCAGAGTAACACAGAGCCAATGCAGTGGCTCTAAGAACTTCTGGTTTTGCACCCCAGTTTGTACCTCTCAACTTGCTCAGGATGTTGTATCTGACATTGACTTTGTGTTTGATGTGGAACAGTGTTTTATGAAAGTGAGGGAGCGATCCAGCGTTACCCCTAGGTACTTTGGAGTAAAAGAATGTTCCAAGGGCGTTACATTCCAGGAGACATGTAATTTCCTTGATGCCTCTCTGTTCTTGGGGTGGATAGCACAAAGCAGAGATTTTGATGGATTCGGCTTTAGGTGGTTAGCTTTGTAATATGTTCCTAATGCCTTCAGAACACTGTCAAGAGTGAGTTCTACCTCTTCAAAAGTTGCACTCTGGTAGGCTAGTGTAAAGTCGTCTGCATATATGAAACTTGTGTTTTTTTAGGGAGTGGTTGGTATTTGGTTTAAGTATTAAATAGCAATGGAGCCAGTACACTTCCTTGGGGCAACCCATTTTTCTGTGATCTCCATCTGCTTCTTTCTCCTTGAAAGTCAACAAAAAAACCTGTGGTTCTGCAACAATCTTGACATCAATCTGGTAAGTTTTTAATATTTCGTGAGTGTAAACATCTTATGAAGCAGTATACGGTGGTTCACTGTATCATATGCAACACTGAGGTCAATAAAAGCTACCCCTGTAATTTGTCGATTTTCAAAACCATCCTCAATGTACTGCGTGGGGTTGAGAACTTGTGCAAAAATCAAACACTATTGCACTGTTATCCGGCCAGAGGCTCTATATGCTGCAGAATGACTCGCCATGAACAAAAAAGGCATGATGGAGAAATTGGAGGCCAAGGAAAGAAAGATTTTGAGAAAAATCTTAGGTCCAGTCAAAGACAACGGCGAGTTTAGGAGACGGCAAAACCAGGAGTTGTACTCGCATGTGGAGAAAATAACTGATGTGATGCGAAAAAGGAGGATTACTTTTTATGGATACATGGCCCGAATGAATTCAACACGGTTAACCAACCGCATTTTCACTTTCCTGCAAGAAAAAAAGGCAAAGGGGGCATGGTTCAGTGAGGTACAGAAAGATCTGCAGGAGATTGGGATCTCATTTGAAGATATCCAGGAGCGTGTCCCACTTAAGAAAAAACTCCAAGAACATCAGAGTTTCCTACCGAAGCCGAAGATGAAAACTGGAAAGGCATGGACGGAAGAACGAAAGGAGCAACACCGTATACGAATGAAGGAATACTGGACCAACACTAAAGCTCAAGGGAAACAGTTGAAAAGACGTGGTCCTTAGTTGGCCGAAACGAAACAAGAAATAATAATAATAATAATAATAATAATAATAATAATAATAATAATAATAATAATAACATCGAAGATAAGAAGAACTTGCAGAAAGTAGAACAATTCTGGTCTAATCTCGAAAAAATCTTGGCAGCAGTCCCCAGAGAAGATACAAAGATATTGCTAGGTGATTTCAATGCACAGATTGGTAGGGAAAAAGAATACCAAAAGACCGTAGGCAAATATCCAGCTCATAAATTCACCAACAAGAATGGCATGAGACTTATTGAGCTCTGTCAACAGAACAACTTGAAGGTAATGTCCACCTCTCTGAGGAAGCATCCTCGAAAACAGAAGACCTGGAGATCACCTTTACAATCTCTTGGAGAATATCAGATTGACCATGTAGCCATCACACATCCTTTACAGAAAGAAATTCATGATGTTCAAGTTCGAAGAGGAGCGAATATTGATTCTGACCATTATTTAGTGCGTATCAAAGTGAAATTTACCCCGAAAAGAATCCACTATAAGAAATGTCATCTTCAGAAGTTCGACACGAAAAAGATAAAGGAAACTAACATAAAAGAAGAATGGGAAAAGGAAAAGGCGGACACCTGGCAACAGTTCCATGACAAGATCATTACAAGAGCTAAAGAGACGATTCCAATGAAGAAGAATACGAAACACCCTTGGTGGGACTCTGCATGTGAAGAAGCACTGGAAAAGCGGAAGAGAGCCTTTCAGAAATATAACTGTAAGAAGTCACTCGAGGCTCAACAACACTATCTTCAGACAAGGAAGGAAACGTCAAAAGTAATCAGGCAAACGAAGAGGAGATACATGAAGGACCAACTGGAATCTATTGAAAAAGATTTCCAAGATCACAATATGCGAGACTTCTACAGGACTTTCGCAGGAAGAATCCGTGGATACACCCCACAGAATTTATGCTTCCGAAAACAAGACGGAAAACTCGCGCTGTCTAACCAGGATAATTGTAAGGAGTTGGCTCGATATTTCTCTGAATTACTGAATTGCCAGGAGCCAACATTACGATGGCCCAAAGAAACTCCTGTACACGTAAACCCTGAATCTCCACCACCTACCAAAGAAGAAATCCAGAGACACGTCTTCAGACTCAAAAATAACAGGGCGCCTGGAGAAGATGGCATAGTTGCAGAACTATTAAAGAACATAGGCCCAAATACGCTTGAGGAGCTCACACTAATAATCATGGACATCTGGGAAAAAGAAAAGCTACCTGAAGAATGGAAATGTGCACTTATCCATCCGGTACACAAGAAAGGTGACAAAACCGATGTAAATAACTACAGAGGGATTTCTCTCGTTCAAGTCACCTACAAGATTCTCTCCGCGTGTCTTCTTCAAAGAGTACAAGAACAGCTTGAACACAAAATTGGAGAATATCAAGCCGGTTTCCGACCTGGGCGGTCCTGTGTTGAACAAATTTTTAACTTGAAGACGATATTGAAATATAGAGCAACCCGAAACTCCCCGATTATTTGTAGTTTCGTCGACTTCAAGAAAGCGTACGATTCGGTCGATCGACAGTCTCTCTTTAACATCTTAGAAGAACAAGGGCTTGACCCAAAGACATTAAGACTCGTCAAGGAAACACTCACGGACACAAAGTCAAAAGTTAAATTCATGGGTGAAGTATCGGAGCCCTTTGCCATTAAGACCGGCGTGCGACAGGGTGACGGACTGTCACCACTGCTTTTCAATCTTGTTCTAGACAAAGTCATTCGGGAATGGGAGAAGGAATTAAAAGTTCAGAAGCACTGGAAACCCATTCAACTTGGCCGAAAGAACGATGACATTAAGGTCAGTTGTTTAGCTTTCGCAGACGACCTAGCGATACTAACAGACAGTGAAATTTCAGCGATCAAACAGATTGAAATCCTCAAGGAATGCGCTGAGAAAACTGGACTTAAAATCTCATTCGAAAAGACCAAGTTTATTTGCACTAAATTCGACATTCAGGAATTACAAACAAAATATGGACACATCAAACGAGTTCCATACTTTAAATATCTCGGTGAGATCCTAGAACCAACAGGGTTGGAAAAGGAAGCACAGAAAGTTCGGTTACAAAAACTCAAAAGAGCATATTGGAGAACCCGTGACATCTACAACAAGAAGTGCATGTCCATACATACAAAAATCAAACATTATAATACGGTGATTAAACCTGAAGTGCTGTATGCAAGTGAAATCTTGGTTCTTAATAATAAAGGTGATCTGGAAAACATCTTGAAGGAGGAAAGGAAGATCTTGAGGAAAATTCTGGGTCCAGATAAAAAGGAAGAAGGGTATAGGCTCAAATCACGCAAAGCTACGGAAAGACTGTCTAACCTTGCCGCAGACGTCAGGAAACGAAGACTGAAATTCTATGGACACGTTCACAGACTATCGTCTTCAAGGCTAACCCACAAGATTTTGACATACACCGAAAAACTGAAGAACGTACCATGGATACAAGATGTCAAAAATGATCTGGAAAAGGCCCAGATAGAACCATCAGAAATAGTGGACAGAAACATTTACCGTCACAAGATACATAGATGGGTAGTAAAGCCAGAGAATGAAGTCCCTAAAAGATCGGGGACTAAGTGGTCAGAAGAAAGAAAACAGGCACACAGCGAAAGAATGAAAGCAATATGGTCTGTTAGAAAGGCGAATCATAAATGTAATGCGTAATCCAACAGGGTCCATACGCAAATAATTAATTAATTAATTAATTAATTAATTAATAATAATAATAATAATAATAATAATAATAATCATAATAACATTGGGTTTACGTCCCACTAAATATTTTGACGGTTTTAGGAGACGCCGGAGTGCCGAAATTTAGTCCCGCAGGAGTTCCTTTCCCTGCCAATAAATCTAGCGGCATGAGGCTGACGTATTTGCGTATCTTCAAATACCACCGGACTGAGCCAGGATCGAACTTGTCATGTTGGGGACAGAAGGCGAGCTCCTCAACCGTCCGGTGTGCTTACTCTTAAAACAGCAATCAGCACCACGACTCACAGACTTCATTGGGCTACATCTTATTTGAATTGGCCAGTATTATGGCGATGAATCCGAGAGAAAACAAAGCAGCGGACGAACTTTGAACGACGCGTACGAAGTTAAAATATTTAGGTTCCGAACTATGTGTCACACTAACTTTTGTATTGCTTTTAGTATCACATTCCCTAACTACACGCCAGTGACGTAATTCATGCCTCTGCACAGTTGAAAACAAGTGTCCATGTCACATGATTAAATTTTGCAAGCCATTGCCGTATTCGACAACTGAATACTCGAAAATAGCTTCAAGGAACCACTCTTATTTAGGTTACTACTGTTAATTCTACAGGATAATTTAAAAAACTGAACTCCTTGAGGAAATGTCCGGTTGTATAGATAATTGGTTTGGTTCAAGGGGTCCCGGATCCTTCAATTAAAACAATACTCCACTGAAGGAAGAGGGACACAGAGGGCACAGCTTCAAGAGAAATCGCCCTCAATCGTACACTCCGTCTAGAGAAAGACGGGAGGTTAGCTTCATCAATTTTCCCGACACATTGTAACCATGACAACCAGAGTTCGTGTATGTATACTAGGTCAGTAGCGCCATCTTCTCACTGTGCGCTTTCTTCCTGTAACTAAGAGCTTGGGAACATCCCGTATCAAGTGAACACCGTCTACTCCTCAGTACGGCGGGCTGAGTGGCTCAGATGGGTGAGGCGCTGGCCTTCTGACCCTAACTTGGCAAGATCGATCCCGGCTCAGTCCGGTGGTATTTGAAGGTGCTCATATACGTCAGCCTCGTATCGGTAGAATCATTGGCACGTCAAAGAAAACTTGCGGGAATAAATTCCGACACCTCGGCGTCTCCGAAAACCATAAACGTAGTTAGTGGGACATAAAGCCAATAACATTAGTATTAGTCTATTAATATTACTCAGTCCAGAATTAAAATCCTTAAACTGACCGGAAATCGAACCCACTGCCTTGAAATAAAAAACAGACACCCAATCTCTACACCACAGAGCTGCTGCTGGTACTGCTACTACTACTAATAGAAGAAGAAGAATCCTCACGGTGACAAGTAGGGGAAGAGCAACCTAGACCAAGGGGATCACGTCAGCAAAATCAGACCTAAAGGAAGTATAGATTCTATTGGAGACCACAAAGAAGAGTTCTCAATACCGAAAGACGAAAGTAGCGAAACTACAGGAAGTCTCCCCACTGTCCTTCACAAGCCTAGGTGGACGGATGGAACGAAGCAGGCACACAGCCAGAAAATGAAAGCATACTGGGTTAACAAAAAGTAGAAAACCATGGCTAAAAGTTCAGACGAGCCCCGTGGGCCCTAGTAAGACAATAATAATAATAATAATAATAATAATAATAATAATAATAATAATAATAATAATAATAATAATAATAATAATAATAATAATAATAATAATAATAATAATAATAATAATAATAATAATAATAATAATATTTTTTTAAATTCCATGTGGCTATGTCTAGCCGAGTGCAGCCCTTGTAAGGCAGACCCTCCGATGAGGGTGGGCGGCATCTGCCATGTGTAGGTAACTGCGTGTTATTGTGGTGGAGGATAGTGCTATGTGTGGTGTGTGAGTTTCAGGGATGTTGGGGACAGCACAAACACCCAGCCCCCGGGCCATTGGAACCAACCAATGAAGCGCCTTAAGGAACGCTATCTCTCTAACAAACAGGAAACAGCTACGGCAGGAAGTTGGGACATTGACCAGAAGATGTCACCAGTCAATTATTGAGTAATGTGTTATTTGAAGTTGCCTAAACTGACTGGATTTATTTGTTTTGTTTTAGTTTACGTCAAGAAGTTTGAACTTTTCTTCATGGATGGATGTCATTACAAAAACTGGGGTAATGCACTCTGGTGCAAGGTAAAAGAATTACTGATTTTAAGAAGTTTTTTGTTATTATGTTTTCTCAACTAAATTAACGTTCATTTATTTTGTTATTTCAGGGTTTGCAACACTTCTTTCTCATTCCGCCAGTTTTTGAATCTGACCAATCATGAATTTTCTGTAATTACTTTTCAGCCAATAATACGTTTCTTGTACCTTTTGAATTCAGCCAATAAAAATGAGAGAGTGTGTCCGGATTTAGTCCAGAACCTTTTCGAACCGTCCCCTCGGGTACATAAACTGCGGCTTTTACGAGGCTACCTTGTCTTTTGATCGCCGTATTTCTTTGAGTGTGTGTGTTAAGACAGGAGGAGGGGCGCCTCATTCTTCGCCATGCAGTTCAACAGCCAAAGTAATGGCCACCAGTCATATCTCTCTGTACCTACCTCCGCAGATTTACACGAGAGGAAGGTTCTAATTTCTAACTATGTAACTTCCTGTTTTTTAATGTAAACCTTCTTTCGGCTAATGTAAAAATTTCATGAAGACTTTAATTTGTAAATCGGGGATAGAGAGTGCTTTACCCTCTCGAGTTCCCCTTCAGTTTTTCTTGAGGTGACTACGACTTTGTAACCATTTTCTCCTGAAAATTTCCAAGTAACTTGTTCATTCTAGTGACCTCAGTAGTTTGGGGTTAGCCTCTGTATCATCGGCCCGCGAGCCCAATTAGGTTTTTACACTTAATTTTCTAGAAGCGCAAGTGTACACCTCTATTCATTCTGTGTTTGGGCCCGTAAATTAACCTGTTCTTCTTTCCACGACGGCCGAGTAGTTTGGGTAGTAGGTACCCCTGTGTAACAAATGTCACTTGCACGTTTGGGCCTAGAGAGGCCGGAAATTGTAAGATTTATGCGTAAGAAATTGGGAGCCAGTCTCCATTGTGGAATTCAGAGAGAGTGTACACTCTTGCTGGTTTTGTGTAAAATTGAGTGGGGCCTTTTGGAAGGCCATATTTTGTAACCTTTGGAGCAATGTGCTCTCCATGACTAACTAAACGTAACATTGGTGATGTAGTAAACTTGTAAACTGGGAGCTGGAAGCTCAGCACTTGTAACCTTGTTATTTCACTCAGTGAAAATTTGTTAAGTTGGCGATTTGAAAATAAATGTAACCTTCATTTTTAAAGTTTTAAGTTAATCTTTGATACAGTAGATAGACCGATTCCACGCAGCACCTTCTTTCACCTCTTTCTGCTCCACGAAAATACGGTAATAATAATAATAATAATAATAATAATATCCGCCTCTGTGGTGTAGTGGTTAGTGTGATTAGCTGCCACCCCCAGAGGCCCGGGTTCGACTCCCGGCTCTGCCACGAAATTTGAAAAGTGGTACGAGGGCTGGAACGTGGTCCACTCAGCCTCGGGAGGTCAACTGAGTAGAGGGGAGGGGTTCGATTCCCTCATCAGCCATTCTGGAAGTGGTTTTCCGTGGTTTTCTACTTCTCCTCCAGGCAAATGCCGGGATGGTGCCTGACTTGGCCACGGCCGCTTCCTTCCCTTTTCCTTGTCTATCACTTCCAAACTTCCCATTCCCCCACAAGGCCATTGTTCAGCATAGTAGGTGAGGCCGCCTGGGTGAGGTACTGGTCATATCCCCAGACCTTGAATCTGAAGCTCCAGGACACTGCCCTTGAGGCGGTAGAGGTGGGATCCCTCGCTGAGTCCGAGGGAAAAACCGAACCTGGAGGGAAAACAGATTACGAACGAATAATAATAATAATTTAATTTTCCTTTCGGCCGTCTATGGACAACGTTTCACAATCTTTGCTGTATTTTTATCCTTCTCTACCTTCCCTCTCTGTCAGTACCTCATCCTTCCTCCAACTTCCATCTTCTGCTCTTCCGTATAAGACCTCCCTTTCCTCACTGGTGTTTCCCCAGTCTGCTGGAAACCACTGTACCTTTTGATGAGTTATCTACATTGATTTCTGCCCATGATGGAATCCTCCGGAACTCCCACCTTCGTCAAGTCCAGCCTCACTTCAGCTCTGTCTACCTCTTCCTGAAGAATTCAAAGGTTCTCTTCGACACTCTGCTACTGTCCATCCTCAAAAACTGTCCATAGAACTGTAACCTCCTCTTTCTCATCATTTCAACAAATCCTTCAGTTCTTCTATACAAATCTTTGTTAGATTGGAGTCTCCCCTCCCCAACTTTTACATTTGTGCCCAGAATTAATGTTACTCTTTAAGTTCACCTTTCCCAATCATATCTAATTTCGCTGCACACAGGCACTCCGGTTTAATAACGGTGTCAAGATGCCTCAATTTATCCCCATAAGATAAAACCTTTCTGCTGTAGGTAATACAAAATAATAATAATAATAATAATAATAATAATAATAATAATAATAATAATAATGGTAATGATTGTACCGGGGGTACAGTATCTCTATTTGCGTATTTCATGAGCCATTCTATACTATCTCCATCTCTGCTAATGGCTATGAACTTTGAGATATTGTAATAGAATTTCTTTCTATGGTTAGATGGCTCTGCCATCGATATATAAGTGACATCTTGAGGGTCTAATCCTAAAAGAAAGTTTGTATTGCTATATTTTTAAACTTGATATCATGCTGTTGTTATTATTTTTAGTTGCCAAATTGCACACACTTCCCTTACCACCTCCTCTAATTCCTTCAGCCTGTCGTAAGTTAGACCGTAATATTTCTCCCCAACCTGGGTCCCTGTCTTGGTTAATGCAAGCCACCCAATCCGATCCTTGGATTGTAAACACCTAGTTCTTTCCGGGTCTCTCTATATATGAACTGAGATATTTTCACCCACAGTGTCTTGCTTTACTGTGTCATTGTGTGTGCGTATCGACTGAGGAGGGAGAGGGTCCCCCTCCTGAACATCTTGGAGGCAGGGGTTGCGACCTGAAAGAAGTTCCAACTAATATGGTATGGCGGAATAAACTTATCTAAGTGTTCTTAAGTACATTTAACATGTAGGGAAGATTTTCTCAGTTTTCTTTTAAAATGTAAGGGTTATGACTTTCTGTTCTCATCCTAATGCATGGTGGTGTCCGGAGTTCAATAATTATCCACTTATGGGAATTTGGATGAAGGTAAGGCAGCACGAGTGATTACCCTCGTAATTCTCTCATTCAATCTGAATTGGGTGATTAAGATTTTGTACATTAAAAATTGAAATAGCGTGTTTCGGCCGTAAGTGTTTCTTCCACTTAATCACTCCGTGGTATGGTATTAGCCTCTGCTTTATTGGGACATTAGCACACACGATTGGAATATTTTCCTTTTTGGTGTGCTTTTATTTCCGCCTCCTTCCAAATTAATTATCAGCCAACTGCAAAAATATTCCTTCTTTCTAATCCAGTCCCATGTGGTCGAGTAGTATAAGCCTCTGGCTTCTGTATGTAAGTTCTCGAAGGGTAACCGTGGGCTTCAATATAATTGTTGAATTTGTTATCATTCATGAAATTTGAAGGACATTATCCATAGCACATCAAGGGGTTGATTTTGTAAAACATTGCTAAAAACGTCGTTTCCCTTAATTGGAAATTATAATAAGGGACGTGATCTCTTTCCCGAAATGTAAGGCTAGTCTCTATTTATCTATTAGTGTTAAGTAGAAGTTTACTCCTTTGACTATGGCACCTATTAGTAACTAATAAGCTCAAGATGCACTTGTGGTAGAGCTATTTAGGTCTCATTTTGTTTCCTGGAGCTGACGAACTCCTGTGTTGTTGCATTGTTATAAAGGTTATCGAGCAACCCTGCTCTTCTACAAGTTGTTAACTTGTTGTTATGAAATTGAAGTTTTAGTAGAAAAAAATAAATAAACGTTCTTGAATTGTGTTAGTTTAACACATTCACTGGATCTTGCTTGTCTGCCCATTCAGCACGGACGCTCCCTATTCCTCTGTGAGCCACGGAACACGGTAACAATGATAATAATAATAACATGTGTATTACGGAGAGAGTTGCCCGTGCGGTTCGGCGCACGCAGCTCTGAGCTTCATATCGGGAGACTGTGGTTTCGAAACCCACTTTCGGAAGCCCTGGAAATGGTTTTCCGTGGTTTGCCATTTTCACACCAGGCAAATGCTGGGGCTCTACCTTAATTAAGGCCGAGGTAGCTTCCTTCCGACTCCTAGCCCTTTCCTGTGCCATCGTCACCATCATATATCTGTGCCAGTGCGACGTAAAGCCAACTGTAAAAACTGTGTTTTGTATTTACGAGACCTAAAAATCCTTGCATTAGCTCACAATTCTTCGATGAATAAACTCAATTCCGTTTAGATTTGTCCGAACTCTTAATCTTTCCCGTCGGTGGAGTCAAAGGATGCATTATCTGTACCCCTTGCATGTCGTAATAGGGGAACAACCAAAGAATCCGTAGGAGTACGCTCTCTCTCTCTCTTCTTCTATCCCCTAAAAGACTCTACGCTCCTTTTTGTACCGGAGGAAATGTATCCATGCGATGTTTTCCTTTCTAATTATAGACAACACTGCTTTATGGAAGCACCACTCTCTCGGCTATCAGTATATACCCAACACTTGCACTTCCTGGAGTCAGGGTATGTGAACGAATCGTATCCATGAAATTTCTTTGTAATATTTGTCCTACATGGAGGATAATAGTTGCTTTCACATAAATCAACAGTAAAATTAGCGGTAAATTAATAAATACCATTATTACTAGAGAAATATAGAAACCTAACTATGGGGACTATTTCGCTGTAGACACACGACTCTCTTCTGTGGCATTCCGCTTCATCGGACCGTCTTTTGTTCCCTTCTCTAGGTCCTGGGCTAGCACAAGTCCAACTACAATACCTCAGACCTTAACCGACCTATCGGAACTGTCCATAATGGCGAGAGCTAGCATGCGCTTGTTTTGATTTGTGCAAGTCGTGCCGTTACCGGATAGTTACGGAAATTTGAATATTATTAATAGTTCATTATCCTTATTATAGTTTTAAGAAGGTTACAGATCTTCTTTCAGTGCAGTAAAAAGCTATTTGTTCTCGAAAGAGCTTATTTATTCCAACAATAACGGTGGTGATTACGTTAATGTTGACTCTCGTGTTCTTCTCTGAAAGTTTATAGTTTAACACGCTGTGTGCCTGGAGGAAGGACACAAGCTTCAATGTTCCCATTTCCGAAAGACCTAGTATTAAGGCAAAATTGGGTTAAGAGCATTCGTAAGGAATTTTTTTTCTAGTTACTTTACGTTGCACCGACACAGACGATGGGACAGGAAAGGGCTAGGAGTGGGAAGGAAGCGGCCGTGTCCTTAATTAAGGTGCAGCCCCAGCATTTGCCTGGTGTGAAAATGGGAAACCACGGAAAACCATTTTCAGGGCTGCCGACAGTGGAGTTCGAACCTACTACCTCCCGAATACTGGATACTGGCCGCACTTAAGCGACTGCAACTATCGAGCTCGGTAGGAAAACTTCCCACCGAATGATAGGCCAAATAATGTTGTGTGCATTAATCATTTTATCATTTTTGAAATCAAATGTATTGTTAGGGAAGATATACACTCATATAAGGTGGTGATCTAATTCAAGTGCCGCGCAAACTTCTGAAGTTAAAACTAATGATGCCTATCCTAGCATTTGCCCTATCAGCCAACGTACCGTACTACAAAGAAAATTAAATCAGTCCCGGAAAGATCCGGTAAATCACGACCAAGAGATAATATTTAGAGGCCAAACTAATCATAAACGTTGGTGCAAGAATGGTGTAATTAATTTTCAACGTTTTACAATGAACCTCATAAACATGAGGATTATTTTTTTAAAAATGTAAATAGAATTGTTCTATCAATTCTGGTGAGTTTTAAGTTGACGAGTGCTTTAGATGGTCAACTGTATCGTACAAATATCGCTTGTACCTACTTAACAATACAGGTGGATTTTGAAGGGTTGAAATTTTCTTGGAGAAATTTGCATGTTTTACATAAAGAGCTTTGGTTAATGATGATGTTGCATATTATTTTATGTAAGGTTAATCATGTTCTTTGTTGACATCTATATATCTTATTGGCTGACCGGAGATTCATATATGGAATATTGTTATACTCTGTGTCTCTTCCAATCTGTCGTTGATACAATAATTCTCCCTCCATTATTTTCCCCTCTGAAATTACATTTAGACTTACAATACGCGATAACGCCACTTTTGGTATTTAATTATTCATATTTCGAGTTAATGAGTTGCATTTCATGAAGTTCGACTTGTGATCTTTTCTTTAGGTGACTCGGAATAAACATGTATAACCTTCCCCCCAACCTCTCATATCCCCCACCGATGTCCGCCATGTTTCTTCTGGGTTACGGTCTGATGTAATTGTGGTTTGTCTTGGCAAATACAGTAGTGACAATACGCGACACTCAGCGAGATTTCGAGGGACAGCTATTAGAGCTCTCACAAGCGGATTGACCTGAGAACTACTGATTCTGTCATAAGAGCACGTGTATTTGTGTGTGAAGTTTTTGGTGTTATTTATGCGTTTTCAGTGAGTTGACATAATTAAATAGTAGCGTGTTTCATTCCTTGATATCTCCTCTCAACATGAGGGGAAAGGTATGTCCTGTGTTTGGCTGCAGTAACTATGAAGTAGAGAAGAATGCGCGGTCTTTCTTCAGGTTCCCTCGTGACAAGAAAATGTAAGAAATATTGTGTTTGCATATATATTCTTCCAGTGACAAAGAGAGTTTTATAGTACTTCATAATCTTCTGACCTGCTCGACTCATATTTTAACTGGCTTAAAATAGAATACGCATATTTTATTGTATAGTGCAGCAGTTAACCTTCAATACCGATGTGTTGTAGGTGTGATCTGTGGGTTTGATTTAATTCAGGAAAATGCATATGCATATGAGTGTGGCAGGTTGTGTTCCAAGTTACCGCATTTGGAATGCCGTAATGCGTTGTCAAACAGTGAAGAAAATATGGGTGATTTAAGAAATTTACATATTTTGTTGAAACAATATGATGATGCAAATTTGCTTTACGCTTATGTAGTGGCATTATGGCAAGTATTGCTTATAGGTAAAGTTTAAATGCTTTTGAGGCTAAATTTTATAGATTTTCTTTCTGTCTGTAGGCTTCAAGTTAAAGTGAAAATTGTCCAGCTTTTAAATGTAAATTCATTGGATCATGCGTGTAAGGAATGTGCCGATATTTTCGTTGACAAGTGTTTTAATATGATGATACAATGCATTTAAATGAGAGAAAAAATCTAGTCGTGAATGTTAAGGCAGGAATTCTAAATCTAAAAAAAGTAATCAATAAATGATAGATCAAGTCCTTTCACAGCAGCCCATTCCACATCTTGATTATATGTCTAATTTCAGTCTTTAAATAATAACCTGTTAAATAATTCTTTATTCATTTATCCAGAATTGCTTTATCAACTTTGAAGTTAATATCTTAGCAACACTTTCTTTCTAGAAGTAATTTATTTATCCATTTCCGTATATATATTTCCATTGATATTTGAATTTAGCGCAAATTTTCAAGTCAAGCCACTAGGAGTGCCACTTGCTACTTGTCTCCCATTTTAACAAGGCTAAATCCGGAAGTGTCGAGTATTGTCTCTACTGTATTTGGTCTTGGCTAGCACCGACGAATGGAAGTGCTATGTCTGCGAATTCTCAATATCTTTGTCCATCATGACTAACTCGGGCAGTTCAAACGAAAACGTCGAGGTGAAAAGTATACCGCAAGTAACACAAAACATATTTTTGTTGCAAGGAAAAGTAACATGATCCCTGGACCAATAATTATATTAATTAACTAGCAAGATACCCGTGCTTCGCTACGGTATTATAATGAAATTTATAATTGAATGCTTAACATTTTATACATAATCCACAGAAATTCGCGATCTGACTCGTTTTCTGATAGAATCCGCCAAAATTCGTGATCTGACTCGTTTTCTGGGAGATTGCGGCAAGGTGCCCCTAATTTATCAACCTTTCTTTAAAGCAAACGATTTCGTACTTCCTGGGCTAGGTCCAGGTATTCCACTCGGTCAGTCAGTTCCCTAAAACTTTGCCATCTTTTCCCATAAGCATTTTTAATACGGATCAAATCCTTGAGGATATCCGGCGTGGTGTCGTCTTGGGTGCTTTGGCGATACTGAACCCGCGGCCGGACTGCAATCGTAGTCACTACCGGGCCAGGACCCGCTTCAAGCGCGGTCCGCACATTTTGATGACGGTCCAGAAAATTATTATTATTATTACTATTATTATTATTATTATTATTATTATTATTATTATTATTATTATTATTATTATTATTATTACTGCTGTTCTGGACCCCAAAGCAAGATCAATACCGCTACTTGGCGGTAAATTACATCTGCTGCCATTGTCATTGCTGACAATATGACCAGCACCATTGTCGCGCGTAGGGAAGTGCGCGAGATTTCTGGCGACACGAATGATTTACTTCCGTGCATTATTGACCTTATTATAGAGGTGAACAATTGCACGGTCAATATCATTCCTATCGTGTACTTCAAATGTGTTTTAATTTCGATTTATATGCCAGAGGAATATACTGTAATCTATGATCTCCTAAGGAAAATATGGCTCTTGAAAAACAAACCCAGGAAAGATTAAAAGTGATCAGTTTATGATCAGAATAAGTATATAATGAACAGTAAAATCAATTTCCGGCAGAAAATACTTGTTTCTTTAATAGTGAAGTATCTTCCAAATACCAATTATCACGAGTCTAACTTCTTCAGTTTTTGATATATGTCCCCTCATAAAAGAAATTCAACTCCTTTTCACCCCCGCCCCCAAGATGATTCCCCCAAAACGCTTTTTTCTTTGTTTTTAAAGGAGGTCCAAATACCAAATTTCACGTCTGTAAGAACTTTAGTTTTTATTTGATGTAAGTATCTCATACAATTAATTCAATTAATTTTTCACTTCCTTCACCTCCCCCACCCCTTCATTGGATCTTCCCAGAATACGTCCTTTTTTAATTTTAAAGCAGATTCCAATACCAATTTTCACGTCTGAAAAATCTTTCGTTTTTGAGATAATTGTATCCTCATACAAATAATTCAACTAATTTTTCAATAACCCCCCCACCACCACCCTTTAGGTGCATTTACGAAAACAAAGAATACGTATTTCTTTATGTCTAAAGGAGATTCCAAATACCAAATTTCACCTCTTCAGTTTTTGAGATATCAATATCTTAATTAAAAGAATTCAACCCCATTTTCCGTCACTTTTACCCCTCACCCAAGTGGCTTTTCAGAAAATAAAAAGTACATGCTTCTTTATTTTTAATAGAGATAAAAAGTACTATTTTTCACTTCGGTAATATGTTAAGTTTTTGAGACATACTGTTGAAATGCTCATTTTAAAATTACACCCCCTTTTTAGTTCCCTTTAACACTAGAACGGCCGAACATTCCTCATACCTATAAAGGCCGTAGGCGGTCATTTTGACCGCTGCCGCTTACTGTCATATACGTAGGATCCAGGTTACATGTGAATGTTAAATAATTTATTTGAATACAACAGTTCACCATTAGGATGTATTGTATACAGATCAGTCCATTGTTAAATATTAATAATTGTTCATATTCTCGCACTTCTCATAGGTAACAATGAAGTATTTCGGCGGACTTGCTATTGAGTGCCTTTGTGGATAATTATGATAAAAATAACTGTCTCTATTTGTTTACAAGCTTATTTAGGCACTTGGCAAGCAATTCATGCAAGCTATTACCTTACACGAACATTTTTCACAGACTACTTTGTTGCACGAAGAACATGTGTCACAGGTTTTGTTCTGTTTACAATTGAAGTTCACTTGACATTGTCGTCGCTTACGACTGGCACACTGAACCTGAATCTGAGGCTCAGGCTGAAGTGTAGGAAATTCAATCAACCGGGATCTTCTCTTCACAAAATCAGATCTTAGTTCTTGTATTACTTCAAGAATATAATCATGTCGAGATATTCTCTGTCCCGTAACTTCCTTGTAGGCTATCTATGAATTTATTGCTGCTAGATCAAGTACGTTGTAAAATACATGTACAGACCACCTTCGGCATCCAGTTTTAGTGCTGTATTTATGTGCCATTTGATCAGCTACATCCACACCATACTTAGTTCCGTTATAAAATTCAGTAGTACTAGGGACCTTTTTGTTATCTTCACTGATTTGAACGATTGTGTGTAGCGTGCTTAGCAGAAGCACATTCTTGTTCACTTTTCCTTGATATACTGTGAGAGTAGTGTGATCTTCCTTCTGAAGTACGACAGTCTCGTACAGATTCATACGTAGTGCTTTGATTGACACCGGGATTTCCTTCCTCACTCGATTGATTGTTCCAACAATACTAGTTTTCTTCTCTTTCAGTCTCTCAGCCAACTTTACCGATGTAAAGAAGTTATCAATGGTCATGTTACGTCCTTTCTTGAAGTATGGGTCCATTAGTTTCATGACAACATTTTCAGGCAATGACTCATTGGTGGGTCGCATTTCGTCTTTCCCAAGATAAGGAAACCCATTGCACACATACTTAGAATCAACGTCTACCAATAGCCAGAATTTTATGCCAAATTTATCTGGCTTGTTGGCCATATACTGCATGAACCTTCACCGAGCTTTGCTGGGGAAGAGTTGTTCATCAGCTGTGACATTCGCTCCTGGTTTATAGCACGCATAACAATTCTCAATAAATCTATTCCAAATAGCCGACACCAATGCAAATTTATCTGTATGCAAACGAGTGGATCTAGTTTTACGGAGATCAAAGCGCAAATATCTTAGAATTTCTTTGAACCTGTTTCTTGCCATTGTGTTAGTGAAAACAGAGGGAACCCATAAAGAAGACCACATATGATCTACAGCTAGACTAGTAAGTTTATAAGCTCCACGGGCGTATAACAAAGCAATAAAAGCATCTAATTCTTCCAAAGAAATAGATCAGTTATTATCCATTGTCTGTCTACGAGCTTCGGTCTCCGTGCACATCTTTTTATGCTTCAACATGGTTGCGCCAATGAGTAAACGCCAGGCACTAGCCTTGTCATTAGACTCTACATTACGCTTAGCGTGAGAAGTAGGCCCTGCTGCCATTTTCAGTACATTCAGCGCAGCCATCCTTCCAATGGGGGTTCCCACTACTGTCAATAACAGTCCAAATAGTTGTTCCACCCTTACTACATAACTGATTCCCTGGGGCAAATGAAGAAGACTTTATCAGTTCATGACCGCTCCCACCTCGTCCCCTTCCTCTTCGAACAGGTTGCCCGCTGCTAAGAGATCGTTCTCTGCTGCAAGATTGATCACGGCTAGTTGAAGGAGTAACTGCGTCTATCGTAGGTGCGAAGTGCACTCAATGTGTGCATATTTTCATCTGCCGAATCACCATCACTATCCAACATATTATCACACTGTTGAGGTATAAAATCCTCATCGTCACTCATTGCGCCTGTATCTAATAATGTATCTTTGTCACCTGATTCGTCTTCTCCTAGCTTTTCAAGTTCTGCTAATAAATGAACAGGAGTAAGTTTTTGCCGCCGAGCCATTATTACGCACTATACGACACAAGGGACAGGCAATAACTCGTCCACTCGCAACCACTGCTAGAGGCATAGTATTTAGTTACATCATACGCCCCTATAGTGCTACTTGTAAATATATCACAGGAAGCAAGCTGTGAGCAGAATAGAGCTCTTCGTATCAAGGAAGTGAAGCAAGCGGTCAAAATGACCGCTTATGGCCGTCCTAGGTATAAGGGACATTATCGCTGTTCCCTTATCATCTACAGATGTAATTTTTCGCGTGAATGTACATAACCCTAAAAGATTAAAAGTCGCAAAAGAACAACCTCGTGCATAAAAAATTACGAGCATGGAAATACCTTGAAATTCGCTAACGGTCAAAATGACGGCTCTGGCCGTTCTAGTGTTAAGTGGAGTTTACAAAAACAAATCACCTATGTTTCTTTACTTTTGTAGGAGATTCCAAATACTAACTTTTACGTCTGGTACATTTTACGTTTCTGAGATATACTGTAGATATAGTCTTTCTAAAAATTAACCCAAATTTGTCACTCCTATTTAACCCCGATTAACTGGATATTCAAAAAAAAAAAGAACAAAAGAAATGTTTCTTTATTTTTAAAGGAGATCCCAAATACCCATATTCAGGTCTGTAACATATAAGGATATAAGTATCTTCATTTAAGGCATTCAACCAGTTTTTCACCCTTTTTCACCCTTCCTATTGGGATTGTCCGAAAACAAAATGATACCTGTTTCTTTACTTTTAAAGGAGATTTTAATTACCAATTTTTACATCTGTAAACTTTAAAATTTTTCAGATATAAATACACTCATTTTATAAATTCACCCCCACATTTTCACTCCCATTAATTGGAGTTTCCAAAAACAAAAGTACATGTTTCTTTATTTTAGAGGAGATCCCAAATACCAATTTTCAGGTCTGTAATATCTTCATTTTCTGAGATATAAGTATTCTCATTAAAGGCATCCAATCACTTTTCCACCCGTCTTCACCCTTCCTATTGGGATTTTCCGAAAACAAAAAAAATATGTTTCTTTATTTTTAACGGAGTTCTAAATACCGATTTTTACACCTGTAAACTTTTAATGTTTTGAGAAATAGATACACTCATTTAAAATTCACTCCCCATTTTCTTCTTCACACTAATTGGATTTTCCAAAAACATAAAAAATACGTGTTTCTTTATTTTTAAAAGAGATCCAAACTACCAATTTTCAGGTCTGTAATATCTTCAGTTTATCAGATATAAGTATTCTCATTAAAGGCTTTCAACCATTTTTTCACCCTTTTTCACCCCTCCTATTGGGATTTTCCGAAAACAAAAAGATACGTGTTTCCTTATTTTTAAAGGAGATTCTAAATACCAATTTTTACATCTGTAAACGTTTAAAGTTTTGAGATACAGATACACTCATTATAAAATTTTACCCCCCTTTTCACCCCCTGAGCGAAGGATTATCCAAAAATCCTCCCGTACCGAGCACCTGCATCGTACTATAAATGTATCCTCAAAATTTCATTTCATTATGTCCAGTAGTTTTGGCTCGGCGATGATGAATGAGTCAGTCAGTCAGTCAATCAGTCAGTCAGTCAGTCAGTCAGTCAGTCAGTCAGTCAGTCAGTCAGTCAGTCAGTCAGTCAGTCAATCAGTCAGTCAGTCAGTCAATCAGTCAGTCAGTCAGTCAGTCAGTCAGTCAGTCAGTCAGTCAGTCAGTCAATCAGTCAGTCAGTCAGTCAGGACATGTTCTTATATATATATACACTGACTGACAGTGACAATGCAACACCAAGGAGGAGTGGTTCGAAAGGGATGAAAGTTGGGGAAAAAAACAGAGTCGGCACGGACGAATAATTGATGTTTATTTCAAACCGATATGCAGGTTACACAATGCGCATGGCATCGGCTCAGTAGGATGTAGGACCACCGCGAGCGGCGATGCACGCAGAAACACGTCAAGGTACAGAGTCAATAAGAGTGCGGATGGTGTCCTGAGGGATGGTTCTCCATTCTCTGCCAACCATTTGCCACAGTTGGTCGTCCGTACGAGGCTGGGGCAGAGTTTGCAAACGGCGTCCAATGAGATCCCACACGTGTTCGATGGTGAGAGATCCGGAGAGTAAGCTGGCCACGGAAGCATCTGTACACCTCGTAGAGCCTGTTGGGAGATGCGAGCAGTGTGTGGGCGGGCATTATCCTGCTGAAACAGAGCATTGGGCAGCCCCTGAAGGTACGGGAGTGCCACCGGCCGCAGCACATGCTGCACGTAGCGATGGGCATTTAACGTGCCTTGAATACGCACTAGAGGTGACGTGGAATCATACGCAATAGCGCCCCAAACCATGATGCCGCGTTGTCTAGCGGTAGGGCGCTCCACAGTTACTGCCGGATTTGACCTTTCTCCACGCCGACGCCACACTCGTCTGCGGTGACTATCACTGACAGAACAGAAGCGTGACTCATCGGAGAACACGACGTTCCGCCATTCCCTCATCCAAGTCGCTCTAGCCCGGCACCATGCCAGGCGTGCACGTCTATGCTGTGGAGTCAATGGTAGTCTTCTGAGCGGACGCCGGGAGTGCAGGCCTCCTTCAACCAATCGACGGGAAATTGTTCTGGTCGATATTGGAACAGCCAGGGTGTCTTGCACATGCTGAAGAATGGCGGTTGACGTGGCGTGCGGGGCTGCCACCGCTTGGCGGCGGATGCGCCGATCCTCGCGTGCTGACGTCACTCGGGCTGCGCCTGGACCCCTCGCACGTGCCACATGTCCCTGCGCCAACCATCTTCGCCACAGACGCTGCACCGTGGACACATCCCTATGGGTATCGGCTGCGATTTGACGAAGCGACTAACCTGCCCTTCTCAGCCCGATCACCATACCCCTCGTAAAGTCGTCTGTCTGCTGGAAATGCCTCCGTTGACGGCGGCCTGGCATTCTTAGCTATACACGTGTCCTGTGGCACACGACAACACGTTCTACAATGACTGTCGGCTGAGAAATCATGGTACGAAGTGGACCATTCGCCAACGCCGTGTCCCATTTATCGTTCGCTACGTGCGCAGCACAGCGGCGCATTTCACATCATGAGCATACCTCAGTGACGTCAGTCTACCCTGCAATTCTCATAAAGTTCTGACCACTCCTTCTTGGTGTTGCATTTGCTCTGGCAGTCAGTGTAGTATATATATAAGACTGAACGCACAAAATTATTACATGAACGGAAATGCAGTGTTGTGGTAGTCTACATAATTCTCTAATAATAATAATGGTATGTATTAATTTACCGCTAATTTTAGCCTTAATTTGCGTAAGACCAATTATTTTCTTCCATTTACGACTAAAATATTACGAAATTTCATTGATACGGTTCGTTCATGTACCCCAGAGCCAGATTCCCAAATTTCAGCTACTAAATAACAATCCGTAAATGAAGTGACAATATCTGAGCGATCCGGTTCAATAACTCGTTTAATAATCATAGCAACAGTCGAGCTTGGGAGGGATGTTGAGTGCACCGCTGTAACGCAATACAAAGTTCTGTAATCCTCGGAACATGCGATTACCATTAGTAGCCACTTCTTAAAGTGAGTATCTGCCGCCAGCACCTGGTCGCTCCCATCTGGGGAGGACGGATTACCGGCCGTGCCAGGCTGCTGTTATCAACTTGTATCACGTCATGGGCTATTAATCCCTGTAAAAGAGGGAGATATGAAGGGGAAAGAGGATTCATAGGAAGAATTTAAACACTCTGTGTTGACATCAAGTTCAGTGGGACAGTCTTTCAGTTCCTGTCTTCTTTTCCCACCACCACTGGGTTTCCAGCGGTTTAATATGTATATAAAGACCAAACTCCATGGCATAACAGCCCCGAAGGGCCATGGCCTACAGGGCAACCGTTGCTCAGTCCGAAGGTATACGGATTGCGAGGTGTCATGTGGTCGGTACGATGAATTTCATTGGCTGTTATTCTTGGCTTTCCAGACCGAGAACTCTATCTCACTGTCAAATACTTTTTCAGTTTTAATCACTTAGGCTGAGTGCATGTCGTACCAGTCCTTAGATAAAATTAAAAATCCGTGACCTGCCCGGGACTACCTGCTGATCGTACGACACCTCAAAATCTGCAGGCCTTCGGGCAGAGCAGCGGTCGCTTGGTAGGCCACGGTCCTTCGGGACTGTTACACCATGGGATTTGGTTTGGTTTTGGCTTGGTGATTAGTCCTTTGCGTTTCATACAGTATTGTTCATGTTCCATGATAACTCAATTCCTACGATTTTACAGTATTTATTTATTGATTTAATTTTTTATTTATATATTTAATTAATTTAATCATTTAATTTGACCGTAACCTCCGTAGCTCAGGCGGCAGCACGTCGGCCTCTCACTGCTGAGTTCCATGGCTCAAATCCCGGTCACTCCATGTGAGATTTGTGCAGGACAGAGCGGAGGCGGGACAGGTTTTTCTCCGAGGACTCCGGTTTTCCCTGCCATATTTCATTCCAGCAACACTCTCCAGTATTATTTCATTTCTTCTGTCATTCGTTAATTATTGCCCCAGAGGAGTGCGACAGGCTTCGGTAGCCGGCACAATTCCTATCATCGCTGGTAGATGGGGGCTTCCTTCATTCCGTTCCTGACTGGAAACAGACTGTGGATTTTCTTTATTTCATTTGACCCCAGGATGCTTTGCCTAAGAACAAAGAACAGCATATATTTTTCTTCTTGTATACTTAAGTTACTAAAGGCAAATGCTGTCCGGCTCCATGGCTAAGTGGTTAGCATGCTGGCCTTTGGTCACAGGGGTCCGTGGTTCGATTCCCGGCGGGGTCGAGAATTTTAACCATCATTGCTTAATTTCTCTGGCACGGGGGCTGGGTGTATGTGTCGTCTTCATCTTCATTTCATCTTCATCACGAAGCGCAGGTCGCCTACAGGAGTCAAATCAAAAGACTTGCTCCTGGCGAGCCGAAAATGTCTTCGGACACTCCCGGCACTAAAAGCCATACGCCATTTCATTTTTTACATACAAATGCTTTTCGAATGATGGCTACTGAATACTTTATTATTAGTATTAGTTCGTATGGGCCTACTAGGGACTATGCCTGTCTTCTCTGGGATTTGGCCAGTGCTACTTCATTCGTTGGCGGTGTTGCTCTTTTCTTACCTCCGATAATGTCTTTCCTGTCTTCAACTCAGCGAGGACGCCACCTCTACTACCTCCAGCGCAGTGTCCTCGAGCGTGAAACGTTTGGTCGGAGATACATTTGGGAAGTAGGAGCAGGCGGCGTTACCTGCTATGCAGAACAGGGAACTTGTGGGTGATGGGAAGTTTGCAAGACAGAGACAAGGAAGTGGCTGTGGCCTTAAGTTAAGTACCATCCCGGCATTTCCCTGGAGAATAAGTTTGAAATCAGGGTAAACCACTTCGAGAATGGCTGAGGTGTGAATCGGAAACCCTTCTCTCAGTTGACCTTCCGAGGTTGAGTGGACACTGTTGCAGCTCTCGTACTTCTTTTAAATTTCGTTGCATAACCGGGAATCGAAACCGGGCCTCCAGGCGTGGCAGCTAATCTCACTACTCATTACACCACTGAGGCGGACGGAGTGCTTCATTATAGCAGTTAAAACATTTTCTTAAAATTGCTTTAACAATCCGTAAAACTTAATGAATAATTTAGAAATAGTTCCACTCGAAAAAAATGGCAATTAAAACATATGAGTTACTTTAATTCTATCAAGTCCGAGTCCATAGCCAAATGTTTAGCGTGCTGGCCTTTGGTCCACGAGATCCCGGGTTCGATTCCAGGCCCTGGAGGGGATTTTTATCTTCATTGGAACGTCTCGTTCAGGGGCTGCGTATTTGTGGTGTGTGTCAGAATTAGAAATCGTCTTAGGTAGGACCCCATACTCACAGATATGCGGGTATCCTATAGGTCGTCTGCACGAGGCCTCTCCGGTGCCATACACCATTATTAATTCCATCAAGTTCATATTTATTAAGAAGGTAGGGCATAGTTGGGTCATAATATTCATTCTTATGGTTGTGCCCCTGAGGTCTCGAAACCAATGGAAAGATCGATGAATTCACCATCTTTTCTGTCGATGGAAGGCAGTAATATCGATTCGTTTGAAGCTCCCATCATCGGTCAATCAGTGAACCTCTTCAGAAAATTCTAATCCTTTGCTGCGAAGCTCATTGACCAGCACCTCACGTATTTTGTTATAGCTTCTAATTCGTATTGTTTCTCTCTTGGAACACGACCACATACTCACTGCAGTAGCCTGTGCTGATGGAACGACCATGATGATAACGCACAGAGAACGCAATTTCCCTCCATTCAGAGCTAGAAAGACCTTTCTTCGTTACAACTCAAGGATGTGAAGGAGAGGGCACATAATTCTCTGTTAAGACCCAACTAGTGTATGGTTCCAGTACATGGAATCCTCATTAAGACCCAATTAGTGTATGATTCCAGTACATGGAATCCTCACCAGGATTACCTGATTCAAGAACTGGAAATATTCCAAAGCTCGATTTGTTCTCGGTGATTTCCGACTAAAGAGTAGCGTTACGAAAATGTTGCAAAGTTTGAGCTGGGAACATTTGAGAGAAAGGAGACGAGCTGCTCGACCAATAAGAGAAGGGCGCGTAACGGGGAATCACGGAACATACGCAAATTTTGCAGATACGTTAAATGAGCCAAGAATAATACAACGGCCAGAACATTTCTTCGGAGAATTAACTTATGCGACCTACAGAAAGCGTTAAACTCGTCGAGGGTCCGTGCCACTGCTCTTTTATATTCCGTTATTAATTTTTATTTTATTCCTGCATTGATTGTGGGTCAATAAAGGCAATAGAATAAGATTGTTATTGTGAAAAGAAAGGTTAATCAAATATAAAGTAACATGCAAAACATAACGGAAACCATAAAAAAAGGAGATTACTATGTTTGGATATATTTACAGAAAGGATAGGGCCTATTCCAGATTAACAAAAAAAGATTTTCAAGTACATTTGGGACAAAAGGCAACAACTAGCTGGATTCAGCAAGTGAAGCAAGTTTTAGAAAGAAATAATATAAGAGAAGAAGAAACTAGGGACAGAGATACTTTTAGTAAGAGGGCAGTAAGTATGGAAGGATTCCAAGAGAGATTGAACAAGAAACCCGGTGCGAAGTGGCCCGAGGACAGAAAGTAACAGCATTATGAAATGATGAAAGAACATTGGAAGGGAAGGAAGAGAAAACAACAAAGTACGCAGAATTCAATCGAAATTGGCACATATTCTTTAGCAGGCCTCATCTTAAAGAAGAAAAAAAGGTTAATCAGTATATTAAGGGACGTTAGGCACGAAAGCAAGTTTCTGCAACAGTTATGCTCGTGGTAGGAATGTTGAGAGCACAAAGCGGTTCTACACAAACCACGCCTAATGACGCGAGGGCGAACGAGTGCTTAATATTCATGTTCCATATTTTCCTTCCAACGCAAAAATAACGTTGCCTATGTTGATACCATTACACAAACAACCACTAGTCGGGATACAACGACTATAAGCGTATGTCAGGGTGGCCTCATATCAACTGTTGCACAGTGCAAGTTGCGGGTAGAGGCCTGCGTGGCCGAGCGCGCTGATTCAAACATACACATTTTAACCCCTTCTCTAGGTCACGCGAGTTAATTTCCGAAAGAAGTATTTTGGGGATTGTTTTACTCATGGCTCATTTAACGTGTGTGCAGAATTTACGCACGATCAGCCATTCCCCGATACGCACCCTTCACTGGTATGCAACAAGCTGTCAGTGGAGAGATGGGTTGAATGACATTAGTAGACGAATAAGTTTGAGTGGTGTTTTTAAAAGTAGAAAAGATGACAATATGAAGATAAAGTTGGAATTCCAACCGTTAAATTTTGGCAAATATTCGTTTATAGGAAGAGGATTTATGGATTGGACTAATTTACCAGGGAAAGTGTTCATTAAATTTTCGAATTATGTGCAAATTATTTGAGAAAGCCTATGTAATCAACAGATAGAGAATCAACCACCTGCGCGACTGCCCTAAATGCGATCAGTGGCAAGTGATTGATTGATTGATTGATTGATTGATTGATTGATAGCTTAGCAGGTAGAATTTTGAAAATAATTCTATTCCCTTATGAGGATAAACACTTCTTTGGTCTCGAGGATGAATCCGCACCTGTCAGACAGGTTTATCTGGTCCTTACAGGTTAATTGGAAGTTCTTTAGAGTTATTCTACTCGTAATTAGCATCAGTGTGGGGCTGGTTCAGTGTTTTTTGTTTTGTTGTTAATATTACATAGTTGTATGTATGCCTCCCAAAAGTCCCACTGCAATGATAAAACCTTATATTTGTGGCTATAGTAGATCATTCTATTTCGTGTATCCCTAGAAAGTTGTTCGTTGTTTTGGTCATCATTCCAAATACTGGTCTGATGCGGCACTCCATGCCACCCTATCCTGTGTAACATTTTCGTTTCTACGTAACTACTACACCCAACATCTACACCAAAATGTTTGCATTTTCATACCGTGGACTACCCCTGCCGGTTCTACCACACACACTTCGCTCAAGAGACCAACTGAACAAGTCCTGGGTTCCTTGAGATGTGCCCTATCATTCCGTCTCGTGAAATCGTTCTCATCTCACCAGTTCGATTCAGTATCCCTCCTCTTGTGATTCACCTTCAGCATTCTTCTGTAACACCGCACATCTCTTTCTTTCTGAGACAGTTATCGTCCATGTTTCACTTCCATACAATACCACGCACCAAACGAAAGTCTTCAAAAACATCTTTTCAGTTCCTACGTCAATGTTCGAAGTGAGCAAATGTCTTAAGTAATAATAATAATAATAATAATAATAATAATAATAATAATAATAATAATAATAATAATAATAATAATAATAATAATAATAATAATAATAATCATAATCATAATCATAATAATAATAATTGTTCCGAGGTATCTGTGGAACAGCAGAGGTGAAAGAAGGTGCGGGGGTGAACAGGTCTCAGGATACGAAATTAAAGTTAAGATAAAATTTAACAAGATTATATTTTCTTAGCAAAATCAAGAAATAACAAGAATGGCAGGTACAGAGTAGCAAGGCAACAAATGTACAATTGCAGTATTCACAGGAATTGGGCTTCGAGCCCCGGACTCACAATTCTTGAGCAATTAGCCCAACTTTACCCAAAAAACAAGATTCAACAAAGGGGCAGAAGACCCCAATCATGTTCAGAAGCATTTGCTCCCAACTACAAGGTAAAGCCTCCTCGAGGCACCCAAAATCAATTTCAAAAGAGCGATCCGCTCTCAAAGTTTAAGCCTATCAAAGGCCACACCAAACTCAACTTTCAAGCTGTCCTCCAAGGACATAGACACAGGGGTAAAAAGATACCCAACCTACTGAGGCTATTAAGTGAAGAAACAGAAATATTACATGGCCTCGACAATACCAATTTGAGAGGAGGCGAAGCTGCACTCCTAATACATTTTGTTTAAAACCTACTTGGCACTAGGCCATTAATGCAAGGGCTAATCCCATACTAAGGAGGTGACTTATATGAGAAGACAATTTACATTACGCTAGACAGGAAGAAACGGTTGAGAAAATAAGTTCACCTCGAAGCAATATGAGTGGGAGCTCGAGAGGGTTAAGCACTCTCTATCCCAATATGTAGTTTAAAAGATAGAATAGATACTAAGTGTCTTTACATTTTAGGGGAATAGTTACATGGTGGAAAAGCTTCGGACCTGCCCCGAGAGTTAAACTGCTGAGCTAGCAAGAAAAGAAGTTAATAAAAGGCCATTACCTTGTGGTTGAACTGCTGCCCGAAGAAAGAGGCGCTACCCGCCCCCTGCTACGTACTTTACACACTGAAAGATGTTACTGAAGTGGCGCGGAGACCCGAAAATCAGCAGTTTATATACCCTCGTGGAAAGTTCGAGGCGTTTCAGGAATGAGAAAACCCTCCCACAAAAATTTTATTGGCTAGGGTTAAGCAACATATCCAAGTTGAAGAAGATACACCTGATTGGTCATAAATTAATTAAAGAAATTCGGGATTCGTTAAATTCAAACCTGGCGGAAAGAAGGGGTTAATATTGCCAACATAAACAATAACTGAAAGAAATTTAACAAAGAACAAACTTATGAATTCAAATTTTCTCCAAAAACATAGTTCTTTCACTTCGCACTAGGGTGCATAATTGTAGTTCTTCAGTAGTGCCATCTGGAAGAGAATGTCCACACTTCTTACTACAGGCAAAACGAAATACATCGAAAATGACCCAGTTCAGAAACTTCAAAATTTACAAGTAGTGACATCTTCTGAGAAACTCGAAAATTAACACCATAGATAAAGTTCAGACTTCCTCCAGTAGAGGAGTTTCTGCAACCTTACCAATCAGAAAACCAAACATTCAAAAGAAAAGCACAAACATCAAGAAGAAAACAAGCACAATACTTACCGAAAGGCAGTAGCATAAAGTATGAAGCGTGGAAGGCAAAGCGAGAATTAAAAAGGCCAGGATCTTACATAACTTTGACAGGTTGCCAGGTAAATACTGCTAGCTACTAAATGACACACCAGATAAATTTGAAATGAAGAAAATTTACTAAGCAAATGTAATTTGAAAATGGTATAAAATAAGAACAATAAAAAATATATAAAATTCTTTTTCTGAAATTTAAAAATGCAATCAAGCTAGACGAGGAAAACAGTATTTTAAAATAAAGTAGAAATTAAGGAAAAATGGAGCTCACATAAACATAGGCTTCCGCCGAAATTAAGGTTTGAAAATTCATTAATAACTCATTACCTTACATATAGAAACATTAAAATTGGTTGCAACCGATATGCGGGCCCGCGATATAAAATCACTTTAAAACTGAAATTTGCTACACTACAAGATACTAAGTTACAAGATGCACACAAGGACACACGAAAAAGAAGAAAATTTAGTGGCTCCAACCGCGAATAAACATTACACAAAAGAAACGAGCTAGATGAAAACACAATAAAATAATAGTGCCCAGCAATCCGAACAAAATGAAGTATATTAAAGGAAATTTACAATTAACGGTGCACTCATAAAAATAATAAAGGACACCGAAAACCAAACAGAAGCTACCCGTTACCGACGCGAAGCCAAGATCCCCTAATAATCATCAAAGCCACCCAAAATATTAACGTATCATCAGATAAGATAAGAAGGGGTGACATGACGTAATAAAGACAAAAGCAAGGAACCCAAACAATGGGAGAAAAGATAATAAGACAACGAAAGAAAAGTCCCATAATTAAACTTAATTTCGACCAGCAAATTTCAATTTTAAGATTTTAAGTTATTAAAATAATAATAATAATAATTATCATTTATCCAAGAGGTGATAGTGCCAGTTTACATTAGCCTTACTTAATTAAATCACCAGCGATTTACATACTTTAGAACAGAGGGGGCCGTGGAATGCGCTACGATGCGAATATGAGGTGTCATTAATTGAGGCCCGTAACAATGCGATAATCATTACGTACAGATAACCAGCCACGAAGGCAATAGGACAAAATTAGACAGCAATATCAACCAAACAGGACAACACTAAGGGAGAAAACACGCACCGAAATGAATTACCCAAAAAATAAAAGTAATAATAATAATAATAATAATAATAATAATCGCCATCATAATGAATATCAAGAAACACAGTTGGCAAAAATGCACCCCGACAAAAACGTAAGATAAAATCACTTACACAAAATATCACCTCATAGATGCATAACTAGCGATCCTCGAGCTCCCTACATTACATTAAATTTTCTTTTTCAAATGCATTCACTTCAAATATATATCAGATTTTGCTTACAAGGTTAACCAATACCAAAATAGTCGTTTATAATGTTGCTCATGTCCAAGATGAAATTACTCACATAGGTGCCTGAACGACTGGGATCCCTTCAATAAATTATAATTTTCAGTACTTACTTGGAGTAAAGATATCCAAACTTACAAGACACTTGAAACTTTGAATTCCGATAACGGATAACTCACTGCACCAAGTTTACATGTTACATTAAGAACAAAAAAAAGGGTTGGAGCACACTGGATAACTTTGAAGGAATAATAGGGCCTAGCCCTCACATTACTCCTTAACCGCCGGAGTCAAGCTCCATTATAATAGCTTTCCCTTCTCGCCAGGCCGTCTGCTTGGGAACTCCATACAACACAGCCATCTTGGAGAGTAACGGCAAGCTGACTACTGCAGACTACTGAGCTCACACCGAGCTAGCCGAGAGGCAGTCCCATAATTCAATGCGTGCACCGCGAAAATGCGCAGAACTTACAAATGATAATTCGGCGCACTACAGAGTTCAGTCAAATGCCTGACAATAATGGATAGATAACTTGAATTAAATTGGTCTGGTAACTTCCACAGTTAAGAAACAGTTCTAACAATGGCCGATAATACAGATAACGGCTGGATACACAAGTCGACATGACAGATGAATAAATAAATACACTTAGATGCTTTGATGTAATAATTCAGTTATGTCCTGTAAATATTAGTTCCCATTTTCACATTACAGTTCTCCCCTCCCGAAGCCAGAACACAGGGGAGGCGCAAGTCCAAAACAATGGATAGGATGCCAATGGTATAATTTCAATGTCCAAACAAATCTTCATACGTTGGATACAGGAAGAGAGACACCAAATTTTTTTTTTCCAGGTTCAAATAACAAGGAATGGTCTTACTTGGTTGCAGGAATGTTGACCTTCACACAATACTAGCAGATAACATGTTGAGTGTGAACAGAATGGGATGCAACGTGGCCAGCGTCTCATCACACACCACACAAGTTGACAGTACATGACACAGAGTAGGATTATCATACCAGTACAGAGTGTAGTAGGCAACCATAGGTATCATACACATTAGATCTCCAATCAGCAGATGCATGGGTGGTCGCGCGCGCAAATAACTGGAACACCACA
This sequence comes from Anabrus simplex, assembly GCF_040414725.1. Taxonomy (NCBI): domain Eukaryota; kingdom Metazoa; phylum Arthropoda; class Insecta; order Orthoptera; family Tettigoniidae; genus Anabrus; species Anabrus simplex. The sequence goes on along the minus strand of NC_090268.1, from coordinate 443,161,595 downwards.
CACAGGAGCAGAAAGAGAGGGTCCAAGTGTACATAGCAGACCATAATAAACAGAAATGATCCAACCACTAATATTGGGGACCACAAAATTTTTCCAACTAGGTTTCCAGGACACCTTAGCAATATTTCATTATGCTTCGAGGAGTTACACAAGTTCCACATGTCCAAATTTACCACCGATAATAGTTCCAATTTTGCATCCGAGTTGAACACATAAGTAACACCGTTAACGTCATTATACTAGACCACACAGTTTGTATCGGCATTTGGAGAATTACCAAAATAACGAGGTTGTTTTACATTCTTTTGTTGACTAGTAAGCAAACATATAAAATTTTTGAATTACCAATTCATGAGTTATAGTATTATCCATCCAATCTTTGAATAAGACTTACATATTAAGAAAAGTGAAAATAACTCAACTGAAATATTCCAAGACTTTAATATACTAGTATCGAGACCAATCACGAGAGATCAGAAATGTAATTTTGAATATTTAAGGTGGCTCATGGAATCCAGTGGCAAGTTACAGTGGTTTTAGTCCCAGCTAGTTAAGTAAAATTCAATAGACTCAACAATTTGATAGGTCGAAGACCATTATAGTTTACACATTCTTTTACATGTAATACTAGCATTCTTCCACACATCACATAATTCCACAGGACAGTACATATACCAGAAAGATCGTTAAGACCAAGAGCAGGAAAGATAAATGACCAGGGTGTACAGGGAGGTAACAGAGCAAAAAGATATTACTAAATGGAGGCAGCAGAGCACATACTGACAAACCATGTACAGAAAACAGGTAGCCCAGAACATGAAGATTAAGAAAACAGGAGACACAGAGGCAGAAACTTTCACAATAAACACAACCATCCGCAACCATAACGTAGCAATCACATGGATAATCGACCAAGAATAAGAAACAACGATGGCAATAACTGGAGACTTCGCATGCATAATAACAGATGGTGGGGTGTACACAATGTGTGTCCGCAAGAGATCACCATGCAACCATTACCGAGGCCAACAACCACATGACAGCCAACAATTACAGTCAGGACGATAGAGAACAACTGACAAGACATGAAAATTACATTACATGAAACAGAACCAGCTAAACGCAGCATAACAAGGGCCAAAATTCAGGGAAAGTTACCTCTCCATATAAATAATCTTTGAATATACTGAGCACAGGTGTATTATCACAACCATCAAGTGTTCAGAAGAACCTCTGGATAACCCAGGACTAATAATATGGTGGCAAAACAACAGTCCACCCTGTGTGATTAGGCCAATCACCACAGACACCCTACCAGCCAGTCGGAATACACGGGATATAATAAAATATAAACGATGAAGAAGTGATAGGTTACACGATGATAAAGCGCATAAGTTGATGGAGAAGAACCTTCAGTCAATCAGTTGGGTCCCATACCCCAACGACGGACAAGGAATTTTAGCGACAGTGCCGGATTTATCCCAAATGATCCCATACTCATTGGAATAGAACCTAGAACAGTCAGATGACAACCAGGCAACAATATAGTGTTGCAAAAACATGCAGGGTAGAGCCAGAAGCAACTGAGTTACCAGGGGTTACCTTACTAAACCAGATGAGGAACTACGGAAGGCACCAACAAAGGAATACCTTATGTAAATAAGATAAAACGGAAGACGTTACACAGTGACAAGCACCAGATGCAAGGAAAATTTCTCGTACACAAATTTTTCACAATAACAGCAGATCACATACAGCATCTGATCCACGGATACAAATCAAAAGAGACATAAGCGCTCATACCACTAGACATCAAATGAAGACATGATCAGGACAGTGTACATTCACAAAATGACAAGATTTACCAATTACACTCCCATAACCCACAGAAAATGAACAGGAAGGAAGATTTACTACAGAAGGTTAATTTCAGAACAGATTCCACAATAACTAGATAAGGAACAGCACCAGTAACAACACAACAATTGCGAAACTCACAACCAAAATCCCAACATGAAGACACAGTAAAAACGAAGGGTCGTTTAAGCGATAAGCCAGCTGTACTCCACACCAGAACTCAGAAATGAACCCACACAACTGCCATGAAGTACCAGTAACAACACATGGGTAAAGCGACAAGAGATAAGGATGACCAAGAATCAACACATGCAGCAACCAACTAGGACTAGCAATGAAAAATCAGGAAGAATGAAAATTCACTCAAGCACATGGCCAAAACTGATATTATTAACCAGCACCAGAAGATCACACACATGCGTGACACTAGTCACACATAATGAGCAGCAGAGAATGAAATCCAAAGCAAGAATTTAGTACACAGACACCTGACAGAAAATATGCAAGAGGAAGAAGCTAATACACAATGACTACAATTAACCAGGTCAAATAAACCACAGATTCACAAGGAAATTAAGACCACACCTCATTACAACAAGACCACATGAGTGAAGTACATGCACACAGCAGAAAAGGTGAATAACAGGTGATGAGTAGCACCAAAAGCACAAGACATGAATAACATCAGGTACTGAAATTAATCACTCCACAACAGAACTGACAGAGCTACCTGACCTGGACACATCAAATTAAAAGATAATACCATCTCAGATGAACCATACAGACGTAGCCTATCACCGTTCAATCAGGAAAGGCTTTTCAGAGTATATGACAATAGGAAGACTGCCCAAGGTTACACAAATAGCATTAAACACAACAGTTCCAAGTGAGATTCCCATCAATACACCATAATCACATGACATAATCATTCACGAGTTCAATACAGACCTACAACAACACCATATCAAGAACGGGAACATGCACAAGACCACATAAGGTAAAATAGGAAGAAATCCCACAGCACATGACCCAGATACGAACCAATATAGGCCTACATAAGCAAGAATCACCAACACATGAGAACTCACCACATTAAATAAACTCAGAATAATAACACATGACACATAGTAACCTGGACAAGGCAGAACAGTAAAAATAAAAGTGGAAGGAGAAAGTCACCATGGGTCAAGATTGTAAATCAATTTCACATGTTCAGGCCAAACAGCGAGGTGGGTACACAGTCACTGCAAGAGAAAATGAAATTACAATACAAATTGTAACACTCCATCTGGACCAGGAATGAAGCTGGAATAAAAACATCACTTAGAATTTAAATCAGGGTCACAACAACAGTTCCAAAACGCAACACAAATTAATCCAAGTAAATCCCACCAAGGACAGGTACTGCAATTCCAGCAAGACCTATAGTATACCAAGAAGCTGCAGATAACAAGGTCAAAGAACATCACATCATTAAGGTAAAATGTGGAAGAACTTTCAATTATTTAAATCAGAAAGCAGATTAAGTAAATACTACAAATTAATTATTAATAAAAGTGAGAATGGTCTTCAACTTACCCCTACATGGCAGGTATAGAATAAGCAGACCCCAAAACCAACAGGATTCCATGACCACGGAACATGGTAAATAAACAAGCAGCAAGTGCACAGATACAGAGCCACGCCATACTCCAAGTACAAGAGGGCAGCAACAAGCAAGTCTCGATCAAACATGAAACACATATTAAGCACAATTACTTGGATCCATTTCAGTCTTACAATTTTTAAGTTTAAAAGGTTGGTTTCCTTTGGCAGCCAGCAACACTGACCCGGGCAACTTATCAAGTTGTTAGAATAACAATAACAATAGCAACCACAGCGAATTGCTACCACTCACTACTGCAACCTTACCAATCAGAAAACCAAACATTCAAAAGAAAAGCACAAACATCAAGAAGAAAACAAGCACAATACTTACCGAAAGGCAGTAGCATAAAGTATGAAGCGTGGAAGGCAAAGCGAGAATTAAAAAGGCCAGGATCTTACATAACTTTGACAGGTTGCCAGGTAAATACTGCTAGCTACTAAATGACACACCAGATAAATTTGAAATGAAGAAAATTTACTAAGCAAATGTAATTTGAAAATGGTATAAAATAAGAACAATAAAAAATATATAAAATTCTTTTTCTGAAATTTAAAAATGCAATCAAGCTAGACGAGGAAAACAGTATTTTAAAATAAAGTAGAAATTAAGGAAAAATGGAGCTCACATAAACATAGGCTTCCGCCGAAATTAAGGTTTGAAAATTCATTAATAACTCATTACCTTACATATAGAAACATTAAAATTGGTTGCAACCGATATGCGGGCCCGCGATATAAAATCACTTTAAAACTGAAATTTGCTACACTACAAGATACTAAGTTACAAGATGCACACAAGGACACACGAAAAAGAAGAAAATTTAGTGGCTCCAACCGCGAATAAACATTACACAAAAGAAACGAGCTAGATGAAAACACAATAAAATAATAGTGCCCAGCAATCCGAACAAAATGAAGTATATTAAAGGAAATTTACAATTAACGGTGCACTCATAAAAATAATAAAGGACACCGAAAACCAAACAGAAGCTACCCGTTACCGACGCGAAGCCAAGATCCCCTAATAATCATCAAAGCCACCCAAAATATTAACGTATCATCAGATAAGATAAGAAGGGGTGACATGACGTAATAAAGACAAAAGCAAGGAACCCAAACAATGGGAGAAAAGATAATAAGACAACGAAAGAAAAGTCCCATAATTAAACTTAATTTCGACCAGCAAATTTCAATTTTAAGATTTTAAGTTATTAAAATAATAATAATAATAATTATCATTTATCCAAGAGGTGATAGTGCCAGTTTACATTAGCCTTACTTAATTAAATCACCAGCGATTTACATACTTTAGAACAGAGGGGGCCGTGGAATGCGCTACGATGCGAATATGAGGTGTCATTAATTGAGGCCCGTAACAATGCGATAATCATTACGTACAGATAACCAGCCACGAAGGCAATAGGACAAAATTAGACAGCAATATCAACCAAACAGGACAACACTAAGGGAGAAAACACGCACCGAAATGAATTACCCAAAAAATAAAAGTAATAATAATAATAATAATAATAATAATAATCGCCATCATAATGAATATCAAGAAACACAGTTGGCAAAAATGCACCCCGACAAAAACGTAAGATAAAATCACTTACACAAAATATCACCTCATAGATGCATAACTAGCGATCCTCGAGCTCCCTACATTACATTAAATTTTCTTTTTCAAATGCATTCACTTCAAATATATATCAGATTTTGCTTACAAGGTTAACCAATACCAAAATAGTCGTTTATAATGTTGCTCATGTCCAAGATGAAATTACTCACATAGGTGCCTGAACGACTGGGATCCCTTCAATAAATTATAATTTTCAGTACTTACTTGGAGTAAAGATATCCAAACTTACAAGACACTTGAAACTTTGAATTCCGATAACGGATAACTCACTGCACCAAGTTTACATGTTACATTAAGAACAAAAAAAAGGGTTGGAGCACACTGGATAACTTTGAAGGAATAATAGGGCCTAGCCCTCACATTACTCCTTAACCGCCGGAGTCAAGCTCCATTATAATAGCTTTCCCTTCTCGCCAGGCCGTCTGCTTGGGAACTCCATACAACACAGCCATCTTGGAGAGTAACGGCAAGCTGACTACTGCAGACTACTGAGCTCACACCGAGCTAGCCGAGAGGCAGTCCCATAATTCAATGCGTGCACCGCGAAAATGCGCAGAACTTACAAATGATAATTCGGCGCACTACAGAGTTCAGTCAAATGCCTGACAATAATGGATAGATAACTTGAATTAAATTGGTCTGGTAACTTCCACAGTTAAGAAACAGTTCTAACAATGGCCGATAATACAGATAACGGCTGGATACACAAGTCGACATGACAGATGAATAAATAAATACACTTAGATGCTTTGATGTAATAATTCAGTTATGTCCTGTAAATATTAGTTCCCATTTTCACATTACAGTTTCAACTGGCGCAAGGTTTGAATTAGCGGCTTGGAGGTGTACCACCCGGTACAGACCTCCCCGCCCCCAAAAGTTTCTCCAAGGGGAAAGACCGAAGAACGTAAACTTTGTTTTAAAACAAGGTCCAAGTTATACTGTTGAAATAAGAATTAATTGCAGAAGTATTTACAAACAAATTTTCTTAAAATGATCGGATCCAGTCTCAGAATTCCTGTAGTAACTTTTGAAGTAATGTCTTTATGTTTGTAGAAGTTGAATTCAGAAGGAAACTTTTAGTTTTTAAAGTTGAGGAAAAGTTTTCTAATTCCACCAGATATTGCAGTAAAATCCAAGAAAAAGGTAGTAATTGTTGAACTGGAATGTCCATATAGCTGAATAAGTACTTTAAACGTTGATAAGTTTGACGGCCAGACCAGCCGCCGCTGCTTGAGTTCAGAGGAGGCCGCTTGGACCCCTCAAGTACCCTGAGATACCGCTCGCCCGCACTGTGAGAGGAGTCGTGGAGTTGAAACACGCCGCGCCCGCGGCGAACATGCAGGTCGCGGGCCAGTTACAGGTTGTGCGCCGCACATCAGCCTTGGCCGGGAGGAGGACTCCGGCTCGCCGTAAACTGGTTGGCCTCACTGGAGAAGGGCGGGCCCGTACCCTGCCTCAGGAGCGGTACGGCGCCGCGCTGCTGCGGGGGCACTGAAACATTAAAGCTCGGCGGCAGAATTTTGTTGGACCATCATCATTTTTTGAGGGCACAGGCTTTGTGGAGAGGTGGAGGGGCCAGCGGCGTGAAGATATTCATTTCATATACAAGCCACTGTGTGTTATGTTAGCAGGAGACGGGAGCGTGGTAATGGCCATGGTAAGGACAGGATGGCAGTTTAACTGATCGGGGAAGGTTTACAATAAATGCTTAAATATATATATATATATAAATATTATTGAACGGGCAGAAGGCCTTAAAGGTGAAACCCCTCAAAAAAATAACCTTCCTATTTCTTTCAAGATAATATGAAGCAAGTTAGCACAGAAATTATACAGGTCTCACCTGCGACAGGTGAACCCGATTTATCCTCTCGGTGGCTGGATTACTTAACAATAAGGTAACGGGAGTAAGGAAATCGAGAATGATACACGGCCCATGAAATCTGGGGGCAAGCTTGCCCGCGGGAACAAAATTCTTGACCATCACCTGGTCGCCTACCTTCAAATTGGTGGGTCTCCGTCCACGATCATATATTTCCCTAACCTTTTCATGAGACACTTTAAGATTGGCTTTAGCCTTCTTCCAAAGATCTTTAATGTTGTCCGGGTCTATTGTCTCGGGTAGAATGTCACTCAGAGACCAGAGGTTAGAGAGCGGCGTGTTGGGAACAAACTTGAACATCAACGAAGCTGCAGTAAATTTATGTGATTCATGAACCGCCGAGTTCAAAGCAAAAGCTAACCAATGCAGGGACGTGTCCCACCTAGAATGATCTTCATGATGATAGGCAATAAGCGCGGACCTGAGATTACGATTAACCCGTTCAGCCAGAGATGGTTGAGGGTAATAAGCAGAAGTTGTCACATGAGAGATGGACAGGTCAAAGCAGAATTTACGAAATAGATTAGACGTAAAAGCCTTAGCATTATCAGGCACAATATATTGACACGGACCAAAAGAAGCAAAGATTGAATTTAGACAAGTAATGGTGGACTGAGCGGTAGCCAGCTTAGTCGGAAATAACCAGGAAAATCTTGTAAAACCATCTACAAATACAAAGTTGAACTTGTTGGCATTTCCCTTTGACTGGGGGAAGGGTCCTACATAATCAATATACAGGCGTTCCATTGGGCGCGAAGCCTGATGAGAAGACAAAAGGCCTACCTTGGTGGACATGGTGGGTTTACTAAGCAAACAGGATTTACAAGCCTTTACTAGTTCACGGATTTCGCCGTCCATACCCTTCCAGATGAACCTTTCACGAATCTTTTCACGAGTTTTAAAGATGCCTAGATGCCCCCCTAATGGGGTCTCATGATAGTACTCAAAGATCATAGGTACAAGAACAGCTGGAACGACAACTTTCATCATCTTATCATGCCTCGAAGGGCAACATAAAACACCATTCCTCAGTACATAAGGGACATCATGTTCCCCAGAAGAAAGGGTTTCCATTATCGGTGCCAGCGTCGGATCTTCACGTTGGTATTTCTCAATGTCCCTAAAGAGCATGGGAGCATCAGTTAAGATGGCATTAACCTCAGATAGTATGGATTCGGGAGGTGATGAACTATCGACCGGTCCATGGGTCTCGACGTCGTTGGAAAACATACGGCTGAGTCCGTCTGCGACAAAGTTTTCAGTACCTCTGATATGCCTAACATCAAATTGGAAGGCAGAAATTCGGATAGCCCAACGGGCTATACGACCAGTACGAAGCGGCCTCCCTAAGACCCAGCTTAAGGCTTGATTACCAGTCTCTAAGTCGAATTTGACATGTTCCTGATAGAGACGGAACTTTTCTAAGGCAAATAAGACTGCCAAACCTTCGATCTCATAGATGGAAGACTTGGCTTCTTGAGCCGATAGAGTCCTAGATGCATAGGCGATGGGTCGCCTCCCTAGTTCAGTCTCTTGAAGCAGGACTGCAGCTACCGCCGACGACGACGCGTCGGTTTGGACGATGAATTTCTTCGAGAAATCAGGCATAGCAAGGACAGGGGCATTAAAGAGAGCTAATTTAAGATCTTCAAAAGCGGCTTGTTGAGAAGGTCCCCACTCAAATTTGATGCCTTTCCTACGAAGAAGGTTCAAGGTCGCCGCTCTATTAGCGAAGTTAGGAATAAACTTCCTGAAGAAATTCACCATACCAATGAACCTGGCGATACCTTTGATGTCCTTGGGAGGTTTAAAATCACGGATGGCCTGTGTTCTAGAATGATCGACTGCAACACCATCAGGTGACACAATATGCCCCAGGAAAGACATGGAGGGCTTAGCAAAGGCAACCTTGGACAACTTCACAGTTAACCCGGCCTTACGTAGGCGATTGAGAACTTCTCGCAGATGATCTAGATGTTCTTCAAAAGTCTCCGAAAATACGACGACATCATCAAGATAGTGATACAAGTACTCGAATTTGATGTCGGAAAAGACCCTATCTAGCAGTCTAGTGAGTACATCTGCCCCCGTAGGGAGCCCGAAAGGCACGCGGTTGTATTCATACAAATTCCAGTCCGTGGCAAACGCTGTAAGGTGTTTAGACTCTTCAGCTAAGGGAATTTGATTATAAGCCTGATTCAAATCCAAGATGGTGAAGAACTTGGCCTTACGAAGCCATGAAAAACAAGAATGAAGGTCAGGAAGGGGCACAGATTGTAACACCACCTTCCGATTGGGAGCCCTATAATCAATGACAGGCCTGAAGCCCCCTTGGGGTTTCGGGAATAGAAAATTAGGTGATGAATACGCTGACTTAGAGGGCCGAATAATACCATCCTTCAACATTTGATGAATGATTTCCTTCAGAGCCTTCATTTTAGGTAGAGATAGCCTATAAGGTGGAAAACGGACAGGAATCGAATCCGTGACCTCAATTTTGTATTCAATAAGGTCAGTAACACCAAGAGTATCAGAGAACACCTCTGGAAACGACTGACACAACTTACGAATACTATCAGCCTGCTCCTCAGGTAGATGTCTAAGGTCTAACAACATATCATCCTGGGTAGGCGAAATAGAGGAACATGATACAGAATCACACTTTAACAAGGGGATTTTACAATTTGAAGCAAATTTGAATGTGCACGACTTACTCTGATGGTCGAGCACTAGTCCGGTGTGAGAAATGAAGTCAGCTCCCAATATAATGGGGCAAGACAAGTGCTTAGCCACGAACAATTTAATTTTCCAAGTAAATTTAAAAATACGAATTTTGACATATAAGGACCCTAAAATTTCTAATGGAGAAGAATTAGCCGAAACATATTGAACAGACGATGAACAATAGTCTGGAAGTTTACAAATAGATTTCAATTTCGAATACCATTGAGCCGAAATAATTGAACAAACACTGCCTGAATCTAAAAGAGCTGTTACAGGTTCATTATTTAACTCAATTTTGAGAAAAGGTACGAGTGCGGGGGAGTCCGCCGCAATCCTAAGACATACTTTGTGGCATTCAAAAGATGAATTTGAAGACTGAATTTTCCCTGAATTTTCGACCTGTTTACCAGGGGCTGAGCCTTGGGAAGCTGAATTAGTCGACTCAGCCGAAGCCGCTAATCACTTATTATTAGTGACATTGGTGGAAGTTGCACCAGAAGTTGAGCAGGAGGGGGTGCTATTTGAATTTGGCAATTCTTGGCGATATGTGAGAAAGCCTCACATTTAAAACAGCCTTGTGATGAGCCAGATCCATTATTTGCCCTACTAGATTTGATCAATGGACACTTATTGCAAAGATGGTCAGACGACCCGCAAGCATAACATTTACGGGGTGTGACTGGTCGTCGAGGTGGAGGCCGAGGATTACTAAAAGAAGGAGGGGGTTCTTTCGCGACACGCAAGGAATCGGCGTATCTAACTCCTTCCGCTGAGACGGCCTATGCTTCAAGTTCAGAGAAGGTTTGCGGGCACGCCGCGAAACACAAATATGACCTATAGGATGGTGAAATACCTTCTACAATAGCCTATACAATCTGATCTTCAGGAAAATGAAGAGCAAACACCCTGGTATAGAACTTAATATCTTGGATGAAATCTGCCAAGTTTTCATCCAACCGCTGTACACGATAATAGTACTTCTGGATCAGGGATGACCTCGCACGAGCCGGAATGAAATTGGAGAGAAGGTGTGCATGAAAATCTACAATTGATGACTGTTTCGCTATTGCTCTTATAATTTTGTCCGAGAGAACACCGATTGCATAGGGATAAATTATCTGCAAAATTTGACACGGAGAAAGAGAAAAAACAAGAGCATGGTCCAGAAACTCAACTAAAAACCTTAAGAATGAAATTACTTCACTAGTGGTATTAACAGAAAACTTAGAGATACCTCTGAGCAACATTGCTAATGGATGAGGCAAGCTGCTGAACCCAGGTGACATAGTAGGTAAAGGTTTAAGTGGCAAAGAAGTTAATTCAGAACGTACATTATTCAACGAGGTACGGCGTTCAGACTCGTTGTCCAATAGGGCAGAGATTGTTTTAGCTCCAACGGTTTTCCTATTGACTTCTCCCTTAGGAGGCTCTTCCACGCTACCTACATTCACCGTAGTGGGTTGATCAGTTTAGGGAGGAACTTCCCCAGTTAACAATTGGGTAACCTTACTGGACAATTCAGAAAGATTTTCAAGAACCACACTAGCTTCCTTCCTCTGAACGTCATTCAACTTCAGAGACAACAGATCGTTAACTCTATTAGAAAAATGAAATAACCTGGCTTGCACACGTTTAATTTGATTGGGAGAAGGGTCATTTTCTTCAAAAAAGGTAATTACGGATGCCAGCTCAGTAGTATTGTCCGTGATCGTGGAGAGGGAGTCGTCAATTTCTTTCTCTCCCAAAGTGGGGATGGAAATGGGCAAATCAAGGGACTCTCTAAGCTTATATGTGTGTACCGCAACCGTGCCTCCAGATAGCACATTTCCAATAGTTAATTCATAGATCAACTCCTCCTTGCGCAAATAGTTAAGATGGAGAACATTGCGAGGGCCGGGCATGATGACAAAGCAATTTTGAAAACAAACGGAAAAATTAAAAAATTCCAGCAACTGAGAAAATAGTTAGAGTTCGAAAATAAGGCAATGTTTAGCCGTCAAAAGGGGCTAAATTGAGACCCATTCAACCACGCTCTGCTACCACTTGTTCCGAGGTATCTGTGGAACAGCAGAGGTGAAAGAAGGTGCGGGGGTGAACAGGTCTCAGAATACGAAATTAAAGATAAAATTTAACAAGGTTATATTTTCTTAGCAAAATCAAGAAATAACAAGAATGGCAGGTACAGAGTAGCAAGGCAACAAATGTACAATTACTGTATTCACAGGATTTGGGCTTCGAGCCCCGGACTCACAATTCTTGAGCAATTAGCCCAACTTTACCCAAAAAACAAGATTCGACAAAGGGGCAGAAGACCCCAATCATGTTCAGAAGCACTTGCTCCCAATTACAAGGTAAAGCCTCCTCGAGGCACCCAAAATCAATTTCAAAAGAGCGATCCGCTCTCAAAGTTTAAGCCTATCAAAGGCCACACCAAACTCGACTTTCAAGCTGTCCTCCAAGGACATAGACACAGGGGTAAAAAGATACCCAACCTACTGAGGCCTATTAAGTGAAGAAACAGAAATATTACATGGCCTCGACAATACCAATTTGAGAGGAGGCGAAGCTGCACTCCTAATACATTTTGTTTAAAACCTACTTGGCACTAGGCCGTTAATGCAAGGGCTAATCCCATACTAAGGAGGTGACTTATATGAGAAGACAATTTACATTACGCTAGACAGGAAGAAACAGTTGAGAAAATAAGTTCACCTCGAAGCAATATGAGTGGGAGCTCGAGAGGGTTAAGCACTCTCTATCCCAATATGTAGTTTAAAAGATAGAATAGATACTAAGTGTCTTTACATTTTAAGGGAAAAGCTTCGGACCTGCCCCGAGAGTTAAACTGCTGAGCTAGCAAGAAAAGAAGTTATTAAAAGGCCATTGCCTTGTGGTTGAACTGCTGCCCGAAGAAAGAGGCGCTACCCGCCCCCTGCTACGTACTTTACACACTGAAAGATGTTACTGAAGTGGCGCGGAGACCCGAAAATCAGCAGTTTATATACCCTCGTGGAAAGTTCGAGGCGTTTCAGGAATGAGAAAACCCTCCCACAAAAATTTTATTGGCTAGGGTTAAGCAACATATCCAAGTTGAAGAAGATACACCTGATTGGTCATAAATTAATTAAAGAAATTCGGGATTCGTTAAATTCAAACCTGGCGGAAAGAAGGGGTTAATATTGCCAACATAAACAATAACTGAAAGAAATTTAACAAAGAACAAACTTATGAATATAATTGTAGTTCTTCAGTAGTGCCATCTGGAAGAGAATGTCCACACTTCTTACTACAGGCAAAGCAAAATACATCGAAAATGACCCAGTTCAAAACTTCAAAATTTACAAGTAGTGACATCTTCTGAGAAACTCGAAACTTAACACCGTAGATAAAGTTCAGACTTCCTCCAGTAGAGGAGTTTGAAGGTTTGAATTAGCGGCGTGGAGGTGTACCACCCGGTACAATAATAATAATAATAATAATAATAATAATAATAATAATAATAATAATAATAATAATAATAATAATAATAATAATGCTACTTGCTTTAAGTCCCACTAACTAATTTTATGGTTTTCGGAGACGCTGAGGTGCCGGAATTTTGTCCCGCAGACGTTATTTTAGGTGCCAGTAAATCTGCCGACACGAGGCTAACATATTTGAGCACCTACAAATATCACCGGACTGAGCCAGGATCGAACCTACCAAGTTGGGGTGAGAAGGCCAGCGCCTCAACCGTCTGAGCCACTCAGTCCGGCGTTTTCTTAACTAAGGCCTCCCTTGTTTCTACAGGATGAGCAACATAAAGCGGAACCAGACCTGCAGCCCAGCAGCGCAGCCTGCACACGGGAGGTGCTTGCGTGACAGGAAGTCCGTAGTGAATACATTTTCGCGTAAGCTATTTCTAACAAAGAAACAACACAAAAAATTAAAAGTAATCTTCAAGCCAGGAGATGTTGAAGCTGCCTCCCGTTGTTGTTCAACCTGTTTAGGAAGTCATCCATTACCCTCTGCTGCCCCTCTAAGAAATGGCAGCAATTTCTTGACGAATAATATACCCACTTAGGTGAAACCATGATTCGTCCGAAAAGAACATGTGATTAAGGTCTTTTCCCCGTCATGTATCGAATTCGTAATGCAGGGTCAGCCGGTTTAAGTTCTTGCACTGCAGTAATTTTATGCGGCTTTAACTTCAGTAACTTTGTACACGTTCGAACAAGACCATAGGAAATTTCCATTTCCTGAGGATGTCGTCGAAGTGGTTTTGTAGGAGACCTTTCCAAAGCGTTACCAATGTTACCTAGTTTCTTGTGTGAGTGCTGTACGTGGTTTATTACGTTTCTTGTCAAGAAGACTTTCCGTACTACGTAATTTATTTACTAATCCATGAATCGATTTCTGACCTGGAACTTGAACTTGAACATCAGGAAACTTCTCTTGAAATAATCTCCTTACGGCCCTCGCACTTTCTGTGCGGACGTATGAATCGTAACTGAATTTTCTTTATGGAGAAGAATAGTGATACCCAAATTGAGCCCCTGACCATTTCACTGAATTCACACAGTGTACTAATTTCGCCGACGAAACACGTGCCACGTTTGCAAACGTTCAACGAAGACTGAAACCTGGCGCGGTAGCGCAGCTTAGAGTACACCCGGCACTGTATTTCGTCACCGGCCGACTCAATCACTCAGAAGAATTCCCACGAACAGAATGGAGCTGTTCCACTCTACTCGACTCACCCGGGACTAGTCTGCATTTTATGTCATCCTTTTTACTTTTTTAATTAGAGAAATGTTATTTGTTCGTGGCATCGATCTCTGTAGATCTTTTGCCACTAATTGCACCGTGTGGTATGTACCTGCGTGTAATTGTAATTGCGGAAGTGTAGAGTGTTGAATGTGAGGAAAGGAACATTAAGGACGCCACAAACACACAGTCTCAAGGCTAGGGATATTAATCATTTACAATTAAAAACACCTCACCCGGCCGGGAATCGAACCCGCAGACGCCGAATGACAGGCGACGCGTTGCCCCCTACACCGCGGGGCCGGACTATGTTATCCTTACTTCTGCCATCATTATGAATTCTCTTACACGAGTAACAATATTCAGCTACTTTCTTTGAGACTTGATTTCGTAATCTAGTATTTCCTGCATTATCTGACTTCGTTGGACTGCACTCCATTACCTTTGTTTTGGGTTTATGTATTTTTATATTGTACTCCTTCTCAAAGATTGTTTCCAAACCATTCAGCAATTTCTCCAGATCTTCTGCAGAGTCAGTATCATCGGCAGTTGTACAACTTCCTTAACCGAGCTTCTAATCATATTACTAAATTTAACCAGGAATATTTACGGCATCTCCTCAACTCTGGCTAACTGAAGCGGATATAACCTATTAAAGCTGCTCCTGTAAACTGACTGAATATATAATTAACAGCAATTACATTTGACTATTGATGCAATATGAACTACAATAAATAATCCCACACTCATTGTCAGCGGTATTCAGAAACTGAAGAAAAAATACATTATTAATTTCTTTCAACTTATCTGCAAATACTTTTTCAACCCAGGGTCGACACATCCTTTGTTACGCCGGCAGCCGTGAAGCAGCGGGAGGAGCTTGCATAACACTCGCTGATGATGAAATCGATTGTAGCCTGTCGACACTTTCGCTGAATTACTGAGATTTCTCTTTATCTCTAGAGGACGGTATGCACGGAGGATCATCGATGATAACTGAACCGTACGATTACTCCACGCTTTCAACAGAGCCTTTTTCGATAATTGACATCTCGCGACTAGAAAACAGTCGCACTAAAGTGGATTGCAGAAAAAATATTGCTGGCATATACAGGAAGTTGTGAAACATGTGCTTCAGCAGAACTTTTAAAATCTCATTACTAAAGCTGCATGCAGAAGTGCTTCCCTTGTCATCGACTGCCGGCGTAATTTGTAACATACTTTGTATCATTCATAGAGGGTGGATTTATGTGCTCTAAAATTCAAGAATATAGACAGAGAATATTCACTTAGGATACCTCCGCTAATACTAGTGAAACAACATAGGATCTGCCTACCGATTAATCCGTAAGGACAATAAGAAAGTGTATTTAAATAATTTTCATTGGAAATTCTAAACCGCTGCAATATTTGTTATTTTCGAGCAGCTACACCTCCCCCCGTCTCGTTGGATTCTATTTATCCAAATTACTATTAAAGTTATGCAGATGGGTTTGTAAAATTCGGACTGAATTTCTCAAAATCGCAGTTGACATAGATAGATAGATAGATAGACAAATAGATAGATAGATAGATAGATAGATAGATAGACAGACAGATAGATAGATAGATAGATAGATAGATAGATAGATAGATAGATAAAATCCTTTATTTTCTTTGGCGAAGTTAGGTCTCCTGGATCTTTCTTACTCTTAACCACACACATATTATTACTTATTAATACAATGACACCGATAAACTTAAAATACTAAGAGTTAAAAATAACACTATTGTTTAAAACAAAAATATGAATATATACACACAAAGAACATAAAGTAAAAGAGAACTGCCTACATAATACAGATTTTAAAAATAATCATTTCAATACACAACGAAATAAATACTAAATTAAAAATAATTGTAAACTTCATAAAAGTATTAAATGAAATTTTTACTCATTGTATTCTTGCAATACTAGATCTAAGTTAAATACTGTAATTACTACTAGTTAAGTCTACTTCTAATTGGTAAATACACTACTTATATTTGTAATTTAATTAAATGATCATATTAAACTAATATTTTATTTAATTGTACAATAATCTCAACACATCATTTTCACACACAATCACTCGTTCCACTCATACAGATAGCTTGCTGGACGCACATAACGAGGAACTGCTGGTAAGAGGTTTTAAATATACCTTTTGATGCAACATCCTTGATGTCTTTGGGAAGAGCATTCCACCATACCGAAACGGTGATAATAAATGATCGATTGTATGTGGCAGTTTGGTGGACACTGTGTGAGTATCGTGGGGATGTAAAGAACCAAAGTGACGAAAATTGCTGGAGAGTACGCAGGGATGTCTTCTGAAAGTACCTGGTACACAAGAGTATTTGAATTTAGTTTACGCCTGTCGTCTAGTCGTAACCGAAATAATTGTTTATAGTAGGAAGAAACTCGAGCGTCATACTGTACATCCATAGCATGCCTAAGGCAAGCCTTTTGAGTGCGTTGTAGTTTCAAGCTTACTTCATTTGTTATAGCCGTAAAAATTACATCACAGCAGTCAAAAATGGGAAATAATAATGACTGTACAAGTTGAACATTTACTGATCGAGGGAATAAATTCCTGAACCATTTTAAGTGGTGCAAGCCACAATACACATTTTTACAGATATTATTATCTTGCGCTGACCAGTTTAGAGTTTCCGTTATGATAACTCAAATGTTAGAAACTGATGCACAATAAGGTATAACATTATTATTTAAATTTATGGTAGGGATGAAATTTTGTTTCAAAATGTGAAGATTCTTTGATGTACCGATGATAATGGCTTGAGTTTTATTGGGGGTTTAATTTAAAGTTGTTTTTAATTGCATAGCCATTACTTACCTCAAGGTCAGCATTTACATTACATATTGTTTGTTGTATATTATTAGTTCTAGTGTGGTAATTAAATTTGCAGATCATCTGCATAAAAATGGTACTTGCAGTGCTTACTTGATCTGATGATATAATTTATATATAAAATGAACAGGACAGTGGCCAGGATTGACCCTTGTGGTACACCAATATTTTTTGTTTGCCGCGTTGATGTATTATTATTTACAACCACATACTGTCGACAGTTTGTAAGGTAAGAATAGAAAAATCCCAGCACTTTCTGGCTAAAGTTTAATGACTGTAATTTGGGAAGAAGCAACCAATTATCATCAAGCAATTATCAGCAAACAATTATCATCCAGAACACAAGTAGGGATTGCAAACATTTTCTAAATATTCACAGATAAATAATTTTGATTCGCCCGCGCTACACACAATGTTCCAAGCCACGAAACAAAGTTCACAGTGTCGTATCAACATTTTCATCGCGCGCAGATCTGACTTTTGGATCGAGAATGACGCCTTTGTTGAATTTCCTCTCAATGACTACAATACCCACTCGTTTAATGAACCTTCATTTCGTACAGTTACTTCTTCATAAACTTCGAACTGGTTTGTATTTCGAAAGCAGTCAGCTATCCTTCTTCTTAGCCTTTAGAGCCTGTTGTTTCTTAAGAGCTCCCCTTTATGGTAGAAACAAAAAATCCACGCAAACAACTCAATTTTGAAAACATCCTACGCATATGAGCTACGAATTTTAGGTAAATACCTAGGTAAAATATAATAAAGTGTGAGAAAATATTATTATTTATTTATTCCTAAAAATTATAACCATTTCCTTGATTATCGTTATCCGGTCGATTAGGTTAGCAGTTTGCCTTTTTCTACCACTATGAGCGCCAATGTGAGTGAATGCATTGTTTCACTTTATCACCGCTATGAGGGCTAATGTGGGTCAATGCATTGTTGCACTTAAGCACCACTACGAGCGCTAATGTGAGTCAATGCAGAGTTTCACCTATCGCAGCCCTTTATATTCGGTGTGGACAATTTTCAAAAAATCAGAAAGGTGTTGAATCGAGGGACATATTACAGGGGGAATTAAGTAAATGAGATAATATTGGCTAGGATTTGAATAAAAAGGAATACAAGTAAAGAAACAAACGATTTTAAGCAGTTTTTCGGGAACTGCATTTAGACTGGAATTGAATGAAAACCTAAAACCTTTTTTCCAGTCATTGGCCGGATCAGGGAAGGAATGAATGAATCATGTATAGGCTAGTAGTGCGATGGGGTCGCCACTCTCAAAGTGATTTATTAACGACTGATAGATGCTATGAAATGAGAATGGAGAGTGTTGCTGGAACGAAAGATGACAGAGAAAACCAGAGTACCCGGAGAAAAACCTGTCCCGCCTTCGCTTTATCCAGCACAAATCTCAGATGGAGTGACCGGAATTTGAACCACGTATCTAGTGGTGAGAGGCCGACGCGCTGCCGTCTGAGCCACGGAGGCTCTTAGACCGGAAGTGATTTTCAAAAATTGATTTTAGTTGTTTGATAGAAGACTCACAATGTGAAAACTTTCTGGGCCTTTAGACTTTCAACTTACTTGAGTTAACGTTTTTCGTAGTATGGGCCCCCCTACTTGGTCTCCTGAGAAATGTTTCCAACATTAACACGAGGAAGCGATTAAATCTCGTTTCACTCCTGGCAACGAACATGTAGGCTTCTGCCGGGAACACTACGAACTACGACAACATTGCAGTTCATTATTGTGACGTTCGTCCATAGAGAAGAAGATAGGCCAGTTTTCGTCGATATCCAAATATTAGATTTCTTCCACTCCGAGAAATGAGGAGGAGGGCAACAATGTTATCCCATCAGCTCCGAATTCTTGTTATTGTTATGCCCCAGACATTATACAAGGCGGTATAGAACAGGCCAGTGAAGCAATCTTCTTCCTCGACGACCAGATGACATGAGGGCTTTCTCTCGAGCAATATCCATACGCCAGTAACCTGTTCAAACAGGACTAGGAAGACTTCATCCACGTTTTTGCCCAGAGACAAAGCAGCAGAACAAGAACGTCCTATGATTGTCCAGGATTTACAAGCTGTATTTAAGGAGATCCACGCCTTGCAGAACCAAAACACTAGAGTGAATGAAGAGCTTACACAACTAACGGACTGCTTGGGACAAACCTATGATCAGGAGGAGGCGGACTCAACCTGTGGTGACCCACTATATCACCAAAAGGAATCCTGGAGCCGACCATTGGTGCAACCTCGTGCCTTCCCGTCACGGGAGATTCGGACCGAGTGTTTCGACTTGCCGACACGCTCCGACAACTGGTAGCGGGATCACCCGTCTGCCGGAGTCAGCAAGATGCAATCACCACTTTATGGGTCCACGCCTCAACGAGGCTCAACGTACCAACTTCTACACACGGGCCAGTTCATTTTACATAGCGCTCACCAAAGGGAGGGCCTATGCTTTCCAGCTGGGCACGGCGGTGAGGGATGGTCTTATGTCCCTATCGATGGGGTTCCAGTTCCATCAAGGCCATTTCGATCAGCCACGGCAGGGCCAAACGGGGAGAGGTCGTGGCAACACTTCTTTCAATTTTCATATTCCTGATCGTCCAGTTCCTTTATTATTTTATTTACATCTCTTCATCAATTTCTAGGTTAAGAGGTCTTAAAATGTTGTAAATATCTCCTCTGAAATTTCTGGAACGTTGAGAAAGCACACTTATGCACACACCTATGTAGTAAGAAGTTCGGAAATATGCTCAAATATCGAGAAATTCGCACAAAATACTGTTTTACTATAATAATGGAACACAAATTTTTCTCACAAACTCTCATCATCAATTTACGGCGCCAGTTTCGCGGGCACTGTTGGCAAGCATCTTCCACTCTGCCTTATTGAAATGCGTTTTATTATTTAATATGCCCAGTGACATCCGACCTCCAGGTGCGTCGCTCATCTTTACGATGTCCATCTGGGGATTTCTTGGTCTTCCGATCATCCATTTTCCTGTCATTTATATGTACTCCCCTTTACATCATCCTTGCAACAACCCGTAAATACTCTCATAACTTCTCTACACTTTATTCAAAATCCCATTTATGTGATTACACCAATGGAGATCTTTCCTCCTTGCTTTCCATCTCACAACATTGTCAAGGTCGTTTTGCGGTCGCTCAAACTGAAACACTTGGCCAAGTAAAGGGAGCCTTTCCACAACGTGATCTTTTACGGTACTCGTGGCATCACTCATTCCGATCATCCATCCTCAATGCATTGTCTTATTGTGGTGCTTTTCCATCAGTAGAAGAGTCTGGATTGCGTCTGTTGTTTTTCTTGTTCTTAACAAAGTCATATCGGTTAAACGAGACAGTTGCAATATCTCTTAATCTCGCACGCGTTGAGGACACATTCAGGAGACGTATTGGTCTATCCATGCCTATCCCCTTTCCTTTCGAAATTAGAATTGTGATACTGATCTGCCGAATCTCGCGTACTGTGCCCTTTTTAATGATATTGTTGAAGAATTATTTAAGCCATGCTTTACCTGTACTTGAAGAAAATTCCATGCTTCGGCCGGTGTATCATCTGCACCAGGTGCTTCACCAAGCTTCATTTGTTGATGGCAGTGGACACCACTTCCCTGGTGATAGTAGGCACTGCACCTTGAATGCGATCTACTGTACGTAGAGGTGGGAAAGGGAGCAGCTCATTGTATGTGTCATCCAAGTACTCCTTCCATTAATACGGTATGTCATTTCCCTTGTGAAGCAGAAGCCCATTTTCGTCTTTGATGTTGACAACGTGACCTAGATCTTGTGTGGCGTCATTGCGAACATGGACAAGGTTGTAATGTTATTTGTGCTATCACGCTAACGTACCTAGTTATATATGAATTAGTAATGTGCTGCTTTTTTAGTTGGTGCTGCATCTTATTATGAAGCTAACGTAAGAACCCGATACTTCTCCTAATTACCCGCGCTGCCTATAAGGTCCGGTGGCTTACAAGCAGCTTCCTTTGCCCTGGTTACCTTCCGCACATCATCATTCCATCACTAGGTATGCTCGTCGAAAAGGAGTGTGTTTAGTTTGGTGACACCTGCGGTTGATGTGGCACATGTCTTGATGGATTCGGACAACGCGTTCCATCTAGCCTCGACATGATATTGTAGACCCCCTTCCAATGCTGCATTGGGTAAATCGATATTTCACCAGTGCCCAAGTTGTCTTTGATATTGTCTTCTTCTCTTTTCCCTTCATCTTCTAATTTGTTTTTATATTGGTATCCTTTAACTGACATCTATGTAGATAGAACGCACGTATGGATCGTAGACGATCGAAATCAGGACAAGCTCACTTACAAAACATTCGTAGATCTAGAAAAAGCGTTCAATAATATTGATTGGCAGTGGTTTGAGATTCTGAAGGTGACTGGAATGAGATACCCAGAAATAAGAATTGTCTAAAATCCGTACGAAAATCAGTCCGCAGTGATAAGAATCAATGGCAATGAAAAAGAAGCAACAATCCAGTAAGCAGTGAGGCGGTAAAGGAAATCAAAGGGCAATTTGGAAAGGGTATCAGAGTGCAAGGAGAGGAAGTCAAAACTCTAAGATTTGCCGATGATATTGCTATTTTATCTGAGTCTGTAGGAGAAACCATTGAATGTTATGGACACCGACTTCGAGAAGGAGGGCATGCTGAGAATAAACCAATTGAAATTATAATTAATGGACTGAAATCGTTGTAGCAAGGATGTAAAGGAGAGGGCATATAAGTCTTTGGTAAGACCCCAACTAGAATATGGTTCCAATGTATGGAACCTACACCAGGATTACTTGGTTCAAGAACTGGAAAAAATCAAAGAAATGCAGCTCGATTTGTTCTGGGTGATTTCCGACATAAGAGTAGCGTTGCAAAAATGTTGCAATGTTTGGGCTGGGGAGGCTTGGGGGGAAAGGAGACGAGCTACTCGACTAAGTGGTATGTTCCGAGCTGTCAGCTGAAATATGGCGTGGAATGACATTAGTAGGCGAATAAGTTCGCTATTGGCTTTACGTCGCACCGACACAGATAGGTCTTATGGCGACGATGGGACAGGAAAGGGTTAGTATTGGGAAGGTAGCTGCCATGGCCTTAATTGAGGTGGTGTGAAAATGGGAAACTACGGAAAACCATCTTCACGTTTGCCGACAGTGGGGTTTGAACCCACCATTTCCCGAATACTGGATACTCGCCGCACTTAAGCGACTGCACCTCTCAAGCTCGGTGAATACGTTTGAGTGGCGTCTTTAAAAGTAGGAAAGATCACAATATGAAGATAGCTGGAATTCAATAGTACAAATTGGGGCAAATATTCATTTATACGCAGGAGAGTTAGGAATAGGAATAACATACCAAAGGGATGTTCAATAAACTTCCAATTTCTTCGAACTCATTTAACAAAAGGCTAGGAAAACAACAGATAGAGAATCTGCCACCTGGGCGACTGCTCTGACTGCAGATCAATGTTGACTGATTGATTGATTGAATCGAATGAAGCAGGGTGATATAGGAAATATTACATCAAGAAACGAAGTCTTAAAGGAAGTAAATTAATATTGTTACTTGTGTAGTAGAATATTTATTGTATGATATTCGAGTCGAAAAACATACAAATCTATACGTCAGTTTGAACTACACAAAACATAACATTATGTGATCATAATAGACATGCCCTTTGTTTTGCAATGTCCAATGCACTCGGAGTGGATTGTTGAAGATCATCCTCCTTCCAGGATGGTGATTTGTTCTTGTACACATTCACACGTTGTATCACTTGTGCTGAACAGTAGGATAATCAATGATGGCAGAAGTAAGGAGGACATATACAGGCAAGGAAGGCCTTTGGTAAGAAAGTAAGATCGAATCACGAATGAAGAGGTTCTGAATTGAATTGGTGAGAGGAGAAGGAATTGACAGAAATTGACCAGAAGAAGAGACAGAATGGTAGGACACAGTTTAGTTGTTCTGTTGGTTTTGAGGGGAGCATAAGTGGTATGAACGGCTGTGGTGGACCAAAGTGTGAATATGCCAAACAGATTACAGTAGATGCAGAATGTAATAGTTACGTAGATATGAAACGGTTAGCATTGCATTGGGTGGCATGGAGAGCTGAATCGAATCAGTCTATGGATTGATGACTCAAGCAATAATGAATGAAATGTACGATTTAGTTCTTTATTTATGAAAATTAAGATTTTGTTTAATTAAAGGTACTATTCTTGTAATACATATACCCTAGAATAAGCGTCCGTGGCTCAGGCGGCAGCGCGTCGGACTCTCACACTGGGTTCCGTGGTTTAAATCCCGGCCAATCCATGTGAGATTTGTGCTGTATAAAGCGGAGGCGGGACAGGATTTTCTGGTACTCTGGCTTTCCCTGTCATCTTTCATTCCAGAAACATTCTCCGGTACAATTCCTGTCTTCGTAGCAAGATGGTAGCTTCATTCATTCCATCCCGGACCAGGTCACTGACTGGAAAACAGGTTGTAGGTTTTCATTTTCACATATACCCCATACACAACCACTTTACGTTCATTGCGTCTGTCTGTGTGCGCATGCATGTACAGTACATAAGTATGCATGTTTGTACGAGTATAATGTCAAACCAGTGGTGCATAATTTAATTAATCTGAGCATATATTGTACATTTATTGTGTTACCATAGGCAGTGGGTTAAATGGCATGACAGTATACAAAGGAGGACTTTAATTGAATAGAATTTATTGATGAGTTTTATGCCCTTGTGGTTAAAATTCGCCTTTGTGTAGCGAATTCATATAATAGTTATAGGTTTTAAAGCAGGCTATATTAATAATTGAATTAAACATTAAATTTAAAAGTAGACTTAAATTAGGATGGTGCGCGTACAGGTACTAAATCAAGTAAAATTAAAACATATGCTATATAGGCTATGTACACTGACTGACAGAGCAAATGCAACACCAAGAAGGAGTGGTGAGAACTTTATGCCAATTGCAGGGTAGACTGACGTCACTGAGGTATGCTCATGATGTGAAATGCGCCGCTGTGCTGCGCACGTAGCGAACGATAAATGGGACACGGCGTTGGCGAATGGCCCACTTCGTACCGTGATTTCTCAGCCGACAGTCATTGTAGAACGTGTTGTCGTGTGCCACAGGACACGTGTATAGCTAAGAATGCCAGGACGCCGTCAACGGAGGCATTTCCAGCAGACAGACGACTTTACGAGGGGTATGGTGATCGGGCTGAGAAGGGCAGGTTGGTCGCTTCGTCAAATCGCAGCCGATACCCATAGGGATGTGTCCACGGTGCAGCGCCTGTGGCGAAGATGGTTGGCGCAGGGACATGTGGCACGTGCGAGGGGTCCAGGCGCAGCCCGAGTGACGTCAGCACGCGAGGATCGGCGCATCCGCCGCCAAGCGGTGGCAGCCCCGCACGCCACGTCAACCGCCATTCTTCAGCATGTGCAAGACACCCTGGCTGTTCCAATATCGACCAGAACAATTTCCCGTCGATTGGTTGAAGGAGGTCTGCACTCCCGGCGTCCGCTCAGAAGACTACCATTGACTCCACAGCATAGACGTGCACGCCTGGCATGGTGCCGGGCTAGAGCGACTTGGATGAGGGAATGGCGGAACGTCGTGTTCTCCGATGAGTCACGCTTCTGTTCTGTCAGTGATAGTCACCGCAGACGAGTGTGGCGTCGGCGTGGAGAACGGTCAAATCCGGCAGTAACTGTAGAGTGCCCTACCGCTAGACAACGCGGCATCATGGTTTGGGGCGCTATTGCGTATGATTCCACGTCACCTCTAGTGCGTATTCAAGGCACGTTAAATGCCCACCGCTACGTGGAGCATGTGCTGCGGCCGGTGGCACTCCCGTACCTTCAGGGGCTGCCTAATGCTCTGTTTCAGCAGGATAATGCCCGCCCACAGACTGCTCGCATCTCCCAACAGGCTCTACGAGGTGTACAGATGCTTCCGTGGCCAGCGTACTCTCCGGATCTCTCACTAATCGAACACGTGTGGGAT
Organism: Anabrus simplex; assembly: GCF_040414725.1. NCBI lineage: Eukaryota > Metazoa > Arthropoda > Insecta > Orthoptera > Tettigoniidae > Anabrus > Anabrus simplex. Next base: position 443,136,134 of record NC_090268.1, on the reverse strand, counting down.
CTCATTGGACGCCGTTTGCAAACTCTGCCCCAGCCTCGTACGGACGACCAACTGTGGCAAATGGTTGACAGAGAATGGAGAACCATCCCTCAGGACACCATCCGCACTCTTATTGAATCTGTACCTCGACGTGTTTCTGCGTGCATCGCCGCTCGCGGTGGTCCTACATCCTACTGAGTCGATGCCGTGCGCATTGTGTAACCTGCATATCGGTTTGAAATAAACATCAATTATTCGTCCGTGCCGTCTCTGTTTTGTCCCCAACTTTCATCCCTTTTGAACCACTCCTCCTTGGTGTTGCATTTGCTCTGTCAGTCAGTGTATGAAGCCTCCTTGGCTTAGGCGGCAGCTCACCGTCCTCTCACGGCTGGAATTCCGTGGTTCAATCCCGGTCACTCTATGTGAGATTAGTGCTGGACAAAGCGGAGACAGCACAGGTATTCCTCCGGGTACTCCGGTTGATTGATTGATTGATTGATTGATTGATTGATTGATTGATTGATTGATTGATTGATTGATTGATTGATTGATTGATTGATTGATTGATTGATTGATTGATTGATTGATTGATTGTGGCCACCAGTGAGTTTCTATTATCTGATATTTTACATCTTGCCCCACATGCAGCCTGCGTATGTTTCGTCGTACGACAGAGTTGTTTGTTTGTTAATGTTATAGGTTCTGATCTTTTCCATAGTAATACCATTGAATTGTTATTATTGCTAATCATTTTCTAACTCACTTTCATTTTTAATAAAAATCTTCCGGGCTATTATGCCTTTCGTTGGTTCCAGACGTTTCGACTACCACAGCAGTAGTCTGGAACAAACGAGAGGAGTGCACCACGGCATAATAGCCCGGAAGATTTTTATTATATTGACACTGCCCGTGAAAGCCGTGAAAGCCTTCATATTTTAATCACTTTCATTTTTCTGGTTGTCACTGTTATCATATTATTATGGTAGAGAGGCAGTTTTACACATTTTAGGATAGCCTAATGAGTTCTTCAAAAGGCAAGCGTAGTGTCATTCAATCATTAAAAGTAATACCTCGGGTTCCGTTTTCACAAGAACAAGGTACGTGTTTTGAAATGCAACTTTTTGTGTATTAGTTTTAACGCATTTTGGAAATATAAGCACACGGCAACAATTTCAGTATTTTTACAATGATCACAAAGGGATTTGTTTCGTAATCGGTAAAATAGGTTGCAATAGCTAACATTCCTTGTGCTAAAGTGGCTTATACAAAAGCAGTGTCGTAGTTATCACTCTGTGCCTCTACACCTCAAAACAATGTGTTTACAAAACCTCTCTGATTGAAGAGATTGCTCTCAACCATTCAATACACCCCGACCTGATACATCCAACTTCTACTATAATTATTTTGTTGATATGATATAGGCTTTTGGACTTATACCTTGTCAAGAAAATAAGGCGAAATTCTTTATGTTTCACACAGAATTTTTCTTTGTGTCATCAGAAGAAAATCTTGAATGTTCGCGAGAAAGTCTGCTCAAGAATGAGGCTTGAATTTAGACGTTATAATATAAATGGAAATGGTACGTTAATTCGTTACCAGATGGCTCACCGGACGCAGTACACTGCTAGCGTTCGAAGTGGAAGCTGACGAAACAATCAGAAGGAGTCACATAACAACAGGAGTACATGCGCATGAAAGTATGGAATGAAAATCTGGTGATGAGGAACGCACGAATTTGGAAAACACTGAAACGAAATAACAATAGTAAAGGAAGAGGGAAGGGAACAATTACGTAAATCATTATTGGCTGGAAACTACGTATTACTTAATTGATAACCAGGGTCCCTGTTGAAACTGTTAGGATTTCTACGTAATTTCACAGCTTCCCGTATAATCGTCGACCTTTAGTGTCTAGTGTGGGTAAGAGCTTGAGCATCTTGGAACATGACATCTTCACTCGACGACAGAGCGTGCTTAGCTATTGGTGATTTGTTTGGCTGATTGTGGCGAATATTTCGTTCACGTTCCTTGATACGAGTACCAATTGACCTCCATGTTTGGCCAATGTATACCTTGCCGCAAGTACAGGGAACTTCGTATACCCCAGGAGGTAATAGTGGGGAGAGTTTTTCCTTGGTTTTGCCCACACTGTGAGCAATTTTAGTGACGCTGCCAAACATGGTTTTTATATTGTGTTTGCGGAGGACTTTGGCAATTCGATCTGTGGTGTTGTGAATGTAGTTTCACTTCTTCCTTCTGTGAGCTTTGCTTCGTCGTTTCTCTGGGATGCAGGGCTCTATGAATCAGCAAATCGCTGTAACCATTACCATTGAACGTGACTTTGAGAGTGCCCATCTCCACCAATTCTTTTGTTGTTAGTACAAAATTCGAACATGCAGTTCTTTGCCCACTGATGTAAGGGATACCATAACACAAGCACATTGTTGCTACAGAACTGCCAACAGAATAGTGACAAAATAATACAGATGTAAAAATACACACTTCTAGCCTTTCAGCTAAGCAAATCAATGTTAAAAACATTCTAGGGATATGAGCTACACAAAATAAAGTATAATAAAGTATGATATTATATTATTTATTTATTCGTAAAATTACCATATTTTTCTCAATTATTGTTATCTGGTCGATTAGATTAGATTAGCAGTTTGCCTTTTTCTACCACTACGAGCGCTAATGTGAGTCACTGCATAGTTTCACTTAAGGCCTTATAAATACTTTCGGTATGCACATTTTTCAGAAAAACGTAGTGATGGTTTTGAAACAAGGAACATAAACAAATATGTACCTAAATAAATTAATTTGGCTTGGATTTCATAAAAAATGGAAAGTAGTAACGAAGCAAGCGATTTTCCAGGATCTACATTTAGGGCGGATGAGATTTTCGATTTTTAAAATTTTGATAAATCTATCCAAGAACCACAATTTGAGACCATTCTTGGCCTTTTAGTCTTTCAAATTTCGGCGCAATTGAGAAAAGGTTTAATTTTACGATTTTCGTTGTATGGGGCCCCTACTTTGTTTAATAGCGAAGGTTTTCTGTCCATGATAATGGATGGAAGGTGAGGTTAATGCATAAAAGCGGAAAGAGTAAACAATAAAAATTAAATGAGGTAGGTCTGATAGATTCAGGTGAGGGGTTCCAAGGTTAAGAAAGTAATGTATTGGAACTATTGCAGGTGTACTTCCAGGAATTTAAATTAATTAATCGGTATTTAATTTGTTGTGCTGACGAACGTGGACGGTTATACACACTAGGATTGAACGCATGGCTTGTGAAATGATTATGCACGTCTGGATGCAGGTGAAATGCACTGCATTATAATCAAAACCATTCTTTAAATCAGTTCAGTATCACACCTTTTTCAAGTCGTACTGAGCAGGAGCATGAGTATTCAGCATTTAGTTTATAACTAATGTGGCCAGTGCTATTCTCCCAGTTGTTAAGAACAATAGTTACGAATCATATCACTGTAATAATCAGTAAATGAAATATTCATTTTTACTGGTCGAAATAAATATTCATGCTTAGGACCCCATTGATTTTAATTTTTGTGAATGCTGTGACCGTGTCCATCACTGTAAGTCAGTTGTACTGTCACTTAAAACAGAAGGTTGATACAGGAATTAGAAAGACGTTTCTCAAGACTTTCGTCTTATGTGCTGCACTGTATGGAAGGGAAACTTGGACGAAAAGAGAAACAAAGAGAGTAGAAGTTTTTGAAATGTGGTATAACAGGAGAATGCAGAAAGTGAGATGCTACAGGAATCAGGAATGAAGAGATACTGAATCGAGGCTAAATTTTACGAGAAGAAGAGATAGGTTCATAGGGCACATCTTAAGACACCCGAGACTTTTTCAGTTGGTTTTGACCGAGCGAGTTGGCCGTGTGGTTAGGTGGCGCACAGCTTGCATTCGGGAGAGAATGGGTTCGAACCCACTGTCAGTACACCTGGTTTCCCATTTTCTCACCAGGCAAATGCTAGGTCTGCACGTTGAGTAAGGCCACACTTGCTTCTTTCCCTCTCCTATCCCTTTTCTATCCCATGTTCGGCATAACACCTATGTGTTCTTGAGGGAAATGTAGAGGATAAGAACTGTAAGAACCCCGAACGCCTTTCTTCCAAATCTTCCCAGCGTAAACCATGGAACATTTTTGTAACGGTACTCTTTCTTCGGAAATCACCCAGAGCAAATCGAGCTGCTTCTCTTAGGATTTTTAGGGTTCTTGAATCATGTAATCCTGGTGAGGGTCCCATTCAATGGATCCATACTCTAGTAGGGGTCTTACCAGAGAGATATGTGCGATCTTCTTTACATCCTTACTACAACCCGTAAACAACCCCATAATCATGTACAGAGGTATGTATCCCGTATTTAAATCCCATTTATGTGTTTACCCCATGGAAAATCTTTCCTTATATTGACGTCTAGGTACGTCCAATGATCCCCATAAGGAGCATTCATCCAATCAACGCTGTCATTATTTAAAACTGAGAACACTTTTCCTATTTGTGGTACTCACAACTAGACTTTTCACCCCGTTTATCATCATACCATGGCCCAACATTATCGGGGTCATTTTGCAGTAAGTTGCTCACAATGTTGTAACATGTGTATTACTCTATGAAGAATATCATCCGCAAAAAGACTTATCTCTGATTCCACTTCTTTACTCCAAAACCAAACCAAACCCCATAGCACTACAGCCCTTGAGGGCCTTGGCCTACCAAGCGACCGCTGCTCAGTCCGAAGGCCTGCAGCAGATTACGAGATGTCGTGTGGTCAACACGACGAATCCTCTCGGCCGTTATTCTTGGCTTTCTAGACCGGGGCCGCCATCTCACCGTCAGATAGCTCCTCAATTCTAATCACGTAGGCTGAGTGGACCTCGAGCTAGCCCTCAGGTCCAGGTAAAAATCCCTGACCTGGCCGAGAATCGAACCCGGGGCCTCCGGGTAGGAGGCAGGCACGCTACCCGTACACCACGGGGCCGGCTACTTCTTTACTCATAGCATTATTATTAGCATTATTCCCCTCTTAATTATTACATAGTCAGATAAAGATTCGCCTACTCCAATTCTTTGAGTTCTGTTTTCTAGAAATATAGCCACCATTCTGTCACTCTTTTATCTGGTCCAATATAACTCACTTTTGCCAGTATTCTTCCTATCAAATGCCTTAGGTAAGTCAATTGCGACACAGTCCATTTGTCCTTCTGAATCCAACATATCTGTCGTATCTTCCTGGAATCCTGTAAGATCAGCTTCAGTGGAATAACCTTTATGTCTGAGGACTGACAGGTCTCTGGCGTGATTAGGTTAGTTCGAGAATGTTTGAACATTGCTTTCTTACAGTCTCCTCATCCTCTCTGTAAAATTTACCAGTCAGTTTCGATATGACCGTATCGATAGTTCCCTTGTCAGTATGTCCGTCAAACCTTTCAGCTTCGGAAGAGAGCAAAGGCTGAGTAAGGGAAGTAAGGGTGAGTCGTTGAAAGCAATAGGGCTGGGTCAAATAAGTGGAATCAATGCTAAGCTCAGCTAGGGAGCCCGTGGTCGTCAATAATCCCTGGGGATTACACGTCTTAAGATAGGCAGGGAACACTGCTCATATGGATGTACTCCACTGACCACCGGTCACGGGAGCAAACAAGAATAATGATATGCTTCCTGCCAAAGACTTGCCATAAAAGTTGGGACCTCAAATATGCAGTATCTTGTATTAAAAGGGGGCTGCCTGACCGAGGCGGTAAAGGCGTGGTCGGCTCGCCCGGAAGAACGTGGGTCCGAATCCCCGTCAGGAAGTCGTAAAATTTAAGAAACGAGATTTTCACTTCCGGAAGTGCATATGGCCCTGAGGTTCACTCAGCCTACACCATCACGTGCCGAGGTTAACAATGGTGGAAGCCTTTACCTTCCACTCCTCCAAGGGCCTTCATGGCCTGTACGGAGGTGACTTTGTTTTGCTTTGTATTAAAAATGGTTCACATCAATCGATGGTCTGTCCCAGTTGGCGATAAAATGTACCTTTGTTCGCACGACCGTTGTACAACATGTAATATTCCCTGCGAGACAGGATAAATGTTCACTTCGTGTGCTGAATCCTACAGAAATGTAAAAGGTTAACTAGTGGGCCGTTCATGTACAATACAATTTATTTTGATATGCCATATTGACTTCTAGCCTCGAGAATCATGTGTGATATTCCTTTCTTAACCTGTTTACTCTCCAGGGTTGTTTCCTTCCCTTGGACTCAACCAGGGATCCCACCTCTACCACTTGAAGGGCAGTGTCCTGGAACGTGCCAGTTTGGGTCGGGGAGATATAACTGTTGAGGAGGACCAGTACGTCGCCCAGGCGGCCTCACCTGCTATGCTGAACAGAGGCCTGGTGGGGCGGGAATGGATTAGAAGGGATAGACAAGGAAGTGGGAAAGAACCGGCTGTGGCTTTAAGTAAGTTACCATCCCAGCATTTGCTTGGAGGAGAAGTGAGAAACCACGGAAAACTAATTCGAGGATGGCTGAGGTGGGAATCGAATCCAATCCACCTCTACTCAGTTGACCTCCCGAGGTTGAGTGGACACAGTTGCAGCCCTCGTACCACTTTTCAAATTTAGTGCCAGAGCCGGGAATTGAACCCAAGTCTCCGGGGGGTGGCAGCTAATCATGCTAACCACTACACCACAGAGGTGGGCCATGTGTGATATATAAAAGTATTTGATCATTAGTTGATGAGGTTTGTTGACACAACGAACTCAGGATTAAGAAAAGTTTCTAATATTAAAGACGTCACAATTCGAAATAGATGGCAAGCGTCGAGCTGGTAGACAGCCGACATGTATGGACCAGCATCCTCGTACTCGTTCTTTTGTTTCTCATTAGGGCAAGTCTCGAACTTCTCAGTGCATTGTAAAAGTTCTGCTAATTAAGACTCAGCGAAAAAAGAATGTTAAAACCAAAGAAGCCGGGTCATAGTGATCACCAATTTCTGGTGGACTGGGTACCTCCAGTGGCTGAGTGGACCCCGTTCCAGCCCTCGTACCACTTTTCAAATCTCGTGGAAGAGCCGGGAATCGAACCCGGGCCTCCGGGGATGGCAGCTAATCACACTAACCACTACACCACAGAGGCGGACAAGATTTCATTTCATAATATAGTATTTCCTGCATCACCTGTTTTCGTTCGACTGCACTCCATTACTTTTGTGTTGGATTTATTTTCATCTTTACTCTTTCCCCAAAGAGTCTCCGTGCTCAGGCGGCAGTGCGCAGGCCTCTCAACGCTGGATACCTTGATTCGAATCTCGGTGACTCCACGTGAGTGTTGTGCTGGATAAAGCGGAGGCGGACAGGTTTTTTCCGGGTACTCCGTTTTTCCCTGTCATCTTTCATTCTGGAAACACTCTCCATTAACATTTCATTTCATCTGTCAGTCATTTATCATTGCCCCAGAGGAGTGTGACAAGCTTCGGCAGTCGGCACATTTTCCTATCCTCGCCGCTAGATGGGGGCTTCATTCATTCCATTCCTGACCCGGTCGAATGACTAGAAACAGGCTGTAGATTTACATTTTCACTCCTTCCCCAAGACTCTGTTCACGCCATTCATCAATTTCTCGAGACCTCCTGCAGACTCAACAATATCATCAACAAACCTCAGGGTTTTGATTTTCTCTCCTTGGATTGCAATTCCATTTTTTACATTCCTCTTTCATTTTCTTTACCCCTGTTCTATATGTATATTGAAAAGGAGGGAGGGGGAGGAGCAAACTGCAGGCTTGCCTCACTACTTTCTGGGCATGTTAATCAAAATGTATATAACCAGTGGAAAACTCGCCTAACTCTGAACCCACACGCCGAGTTTCGGCAAATTATTTTTAACGCGGAATCGCGCGATATCGTGAAAAGGAAACATAATACTGAATTTGAACTGAATTTACTTTGAATTTTGTTTATCAAAACTTAAATAATGAGGAATTATATGGAAAATATTTGAGGTGAAGTGATAGCACCTTACAGACGCTGAGTGTACTCTGTCTAAGAGGAGAATCATGGAGTCCTGACGTGTTGTCGTTGTAGTAATAGCATCAATTATGTCCCCCATTGTGCAGCATCTCATTGTCACCTGAACACGTGTGGCCATTAGCACGAATCTCGTGGTGGTCCTGTCGTACTTGTCACTTGTTGATAGCCCTACACCGGAGCTCGGTGCCGTCTCATCACATATGATTGCCTCCCGTGTAAGAGTTCAACTATCGTGTATTTCGCACCACTGTGCGGGCTCCCATGGCCGGGATAACTACCTCCGCACTTCGTAGGGCTATGTGAATCAAGTAAGAATACACTAGAAGGCAGGCTGGAGAAATGGATAAAGGCGATGCATGAGAATTAGCAGGTAAGAGCGCAATATCTAAATGCAGCAATGTTTATGTTAGCGTGGTATCACGGTCTAATATTTAGGCGTGTAAAGGTGCCGTGGTAAAGAGCCGTGACCAAAATGGAAAGTGGCCTATTCACACGCCTTCTCTTCACGGCTATAACTCAGTTTGCAATGGAGTTTTAATGTTGAAATATTTCTTAGCAGGCATTGTAAGGGTCCCCATACTACGACAAACATAAAATTGATCATTTCCCTTAATTGCGCCGGAAGCTGAAGCTCCCGGAAATGTTTCACATTATGAATCACTTCCGGCCGAGATGCACCACAGGAAAAACAGCCCCAAAATCGCTCGTTTATTCACTCTTTTTTTAATTCAAGTTATAGCGAAATTAAATTATTTACATAATTTTTTCTTTAATGTGCAAGTAGGTTCAATACCCTCGGGCATTTTTGATTTTTGAAAAATGTTCCCACCGAGTGTAGTCATCAGCTCTCGTAGTGGCAAACTGATAATCTAATCGACCGCAATGCGATAATTAAGAGAAGGATTGTAAAGTACAGGAATAAATTAAGAATATATTCTCATAATTTATCATACTTTCTTCACGTGGTTGCCTTTGCTGGCAAGACCTAGTGTTTACAGTGCACTATGTCTTCTGGTATCGACTAGAGCAATTTTGTTACTTTCATTAATCTGTTTCTGTCTTATACTTGGTTTTGACAGTATGAGAGTGACTGAGGTATGAGCGATGCTAGTAATGCCATTCCTTCTGTAGGCAGTCCCTGCTATGAATGGTGTGAAAATGTTGCTCATAGGGTCGGTTGGTGCATGTATTTCAGTGAGCTTGGCAGACTGATATGTAATAGCAAATTCTGGCTCTGTGAGGAAAGCAACGGGAAACTACCCCACTCCCCATTTCATTATACGCCTCTTCAGTGATGCCTAGGCCATCTATGACAGCTGATGGCAGAGCTGTTGAGGATCCAACCAACCTCAGGGTTGAAAAATGAACGTACATATTCACCTGACATTCGTAGCTCATAACGCTCGGATGTTTTTAACAATGAGTTGCTTGTCCCAAGGGCAAGAACTGTTCATTTTTGGGACGTATTACAAGTCTGGGCTTTTGAGATTCGATTTAATTATTCTTCGGTTCTTTTATCCGCACTCTAACGGAACATGTTGTGCTGATCTGTAGTGCTGTTGTTAAAGTCAGAATTCTTGCTTGCAGCAAAGAATTTGACATTTTAAAAGTGTAGAATGAAGGGAAGATGGTGAATTAGAAACGTGGAACACCTTTCGAATGCAAGCATCGTCGAGTCGTGTTTCGAACTTCTCACTATCTTCAATCTACTTCAGTGTTTACGGAAATGAATTCCGCAATTTTTTTGAATTTTAATACAGTTTCTTTGGGAAGGTAGCCGTCAAGTGAATGACCTGCACCAATAGTACAGCTCGTAGATAACGAATTTTGTAGTCATATGAATTGACATCATACAAATAACATTCAAGGTTAAATCAACCGCATGTTATTGTTCTCGGATAAGTTTACAGATACCCATTTATATCTTGTTTCTTGGACATTCCAGATGACGTTCTCTCACGAGTTGAAACACAAAACTTACACTCACACACCTCCATACTACAAATTGAGGTAAAAATATCAAACGCGTTTTGATTATTTGGTACGCCTGATTGTCAGAGGCTTCCGTTTACGCCTGCGCAGTGTTTAGACGAGTTTTACGTTTGTTTCCAGTCGTGTTACAACGCTAAAGTAAACAGCAACGGTGAAAAAATTCAAGTATGTGGGCTTGTGCCTTCAAAGGGAAGGTAAGCTGGAGGATAAAATACGAGACAGGATAAAATGTGGCTGGATCAAATGAAGAAAGTTGAGCGCAGTAATCTGTGGTTAATAGGTGAACTGCAGTCTGAAATGGAAAGCGTGCAAAAATAATAGTAATTATAATTGTTCCGGGGAATCTGTTGACCGGAGAGGTGTAAGATGATAGTGAGGTGAATGGCTGGACAGAGTTTAAGTTAACTCTCTAAATTTTGAAATTTCATTTCTTTCGTTTTTTTTCTTTGAGATGGTTCATGTTTGTGGGATACTGTAGTCACGTCCTAGTTCGTGAACCATGGGCAACGGCTGAGTGGCCTAGTAAGTGGTCCTGAGAGTCGGGATACCAGTTGCTATGGAATGGGAGTGGGCATCTCGGACATATTCTGAGTCCTGGCCCTCCTTGTGCTCAGGCGGCTAGGACTATACAATCCACCGGTGGTCCATAACCCGTTAGAGGAGAGATCCTCACTTGGACTATGTGCAAGTAGGGCAGCGTCCTGCTTCATGAATCGACCGAGCTCAGAACATTTTAAGCAAGCCTCGGACCTATGGGAGTAACGGAGTCCCACTCCCATTTGACAGGCGAGGGACTCCTTGGAAACAACTTGGTGAACGAAATGGAATTCGATGGGGAGCTATCAATATTAATGGGGCTTATGGAAGAAAGAACGTAGAACTGGCTGAGTCAGCAAAGAGGATGCATCTGGATGTGCTAAAAGTAAGTGATATTCGGGTAAGGGGAGATAACGAGGAAGAGATAGGAGATTATAAAGTGTACTTGACGGGTGTTAGGAAGGAAAGGGCAGAGTCTGGTGTAGGGCTCTCTATCAGGAATACCATTGCACGGAACATAGTTTCCGTTAGGCACGTAAATGAGCGAATGATGTGGGTAGATTTGTCAGTTGGAGGAATTAGGACTAGAATTGTGTCCGTGTATTCACCATGTGAGGGTGCAGATGAGGATGAAGTTGACAAGTTTTATGAAGCATTGAGTGACATCGTAGTCAGGGTAAACAGCAAGGATAGAATAGTGCTAATGGGCGATTTCAATGCGAGAGTTGGGAATAGAACTGAAGAATACGAAAGGGTGATTGGTAAATGTGGGAAAGATATGGAAGCTAATGGGAATGGGAAGCGTTTGCTGGACTTCTGTGCTAATATGGGTTTAGCTGTTACGAATACATTCTTCAAGCATAAGGCTATTCACCGCTACACATGGGAGGCTAGGCTTACCAGATCCATAATAGACTATATCTTAACAGACTTCGAATTCAGGAAATCTGTTAGGAATGTACGAGTTTTCCGGGGATTTTTCGATGATACAGACCACTACCTGATCTGTAGTGAGCTAAGTATATCTAGGCCTAACGTAGAGAAAGTGAAATCTGTCTGCAAACGAATAAGGGTAGAAAATCTCTAGGACGAGGAAATTAGACGGAAGTACATCGATATGATTAGTGAGAAGTTTCGAACAGTAGACAGTAAGCAGGTTCAGGATATAGAAAGTGAATGGGTGGCATACAGGGATGCTGTAGTAGAAACAGCAAGGGAATGCCTAGGAACAACTGTGTGTAAAGATGGGAAAAGGCGAACATCTTGGTGGAATGATGAAGTGAGAGCAGCTTGTAAACGTAAAAAGAAGGCTTATAAGAAATGGCTCAAAACAAGGGCCGAGGCAGATAGGGAGTTGTATGTAGATGAAAGAAACAGAGCGAAACAAATAATTGTTGAATCCAAAAAGAACTCATGGGAAGATTTTGGTAACAATCTGGAAAGGCTAGGTCAAGCAGCAGGGAAACCTTTCTGGACTGTAATAGAGAATCTTAGGAAGGGAGGGAAAAAGGAAATGAACAGTGTTTTGAGTAATTCAGGTGAACTCATAATAGATCCCAGGGAATCACTGGAGAGGTGGAGGGAATATTTTGAACATCTTCTCAATGTAAAAGGAAATCATCCTGGTGGTGTTGTGAACAGCGAAGTTCAAGGGGAGGAGGAAGATAATGTTGGTGAAATTATGCTTGAGGAAGTGGAAAGGATGGTAAATAAACTCCATTGTCATAAGGCAGCAGGAATAGATGAAATTAGACCTGAAATGGTGAAGTATAATGGGAAGGCAGGGATGAAATGGCTTCATAGAGTAGTAAAATTAGCGTGAAGTGTTGGTAAGGTACCTTCAGATTGGACAAAGGCGGTAATTGTCCCTATCTGTAAGCAAGGGAACAGGAAGGATTGCAACAACTATCGAGGTATCTCACTGATTAGTATACCAGGCAAAGTATTCACTGGCATATTGGAACGGAGGGGGCGATCAGTCGTTGAAAGGAAGTTGGATGAAAACCAGTGTGGTTTCAGACCACAGAGAGGCTGTCAGGATCAGATTTTCAGTATAAGCGAGGTAATTGAAAAATGCTACGAGAGGAATAGGCAGTTGTGTTTATGTTTCGTAGATCTAGAGAAAGTATATGACAGGGTACAGAGGGAAAAGATGTTCGCCATACTGGGGGACTATGGAATTAAAGGCAGATTATTGAAAGCAATCAAAGGCATTTATGTTGACAATTGGGCTTCAGTGAGAATTGATGGCAGAATGAGTTCTTGGTTCAGGGTACTTACAGGGGTTCAACAAGGCTGTAATCTTTCACCTTTGCTGTTCGTAGTTTACATGGACCATCTGCTGAAAGGTATAAAATGTCAGGGAGGGATTCAGTTAGGTGGAAATGTAGTAAGCAGTTTGGCCTATGGTGACGACTTGGTCTTAATGGCAGATTGTGCCGAAAGCCTACAGTCTAATATCGTGGAACTTGAAAATAGGTGCAATGAGTATGGTATGAAAATTAGCTTCTCGAAGACTAAATTGATGTCAGTAGGTAGGAAATTCAACAGAATTGAATGTCAGATTGGTGATACAAAGCTAGAACAGGTCGATAATTTCAAGTATTTAGGTTGTGTGTTCTCCCAGTATGGTAATATAGTAAGTGAGATTGAATCAAGGTGCCGTAAAGCTAATGCAGTGAGCTCGCAGTTGCGATCGACTGTATTCTGTAAGAAGGAAGTCAGCTCCCAGACGAATCTATCTTTACATCGGTCTGTTTTCAGACCAACTTTGCTTTACGGGATCGAAAGCTGGGTGGACTCAGGATATCTTATTCATAAGTTAGAAGTAACGGACATGAAAGTAGCAAGAATGATTGCTGGTACAAACAGGTGGGAACAATGGCAAGAGGGAACTCGGAATGAGGAGATAAAGGCTAATTTAGGAATGAACTCGATGGATGAAACTGTACGCATAAACCGGCTTCGGTGGTGGGGTCATGTGAGGCGAGTGGAGGAGGATAGGTTACCTAGGAGAATAATGGACTCTGCTATGGAGGGTAAGAGAAGTAGAGGTAGACCAAGACGACGATGGTTAGACTCGGTTTCTAACGATTTAAAGATAAGAGGTATAGAACTAAATGAGGCCACAACACTTGTTGCAAATCGAGGATTGTGGCGACGTTTAGTAAATTCACAGAGGCTTGCAGACTGAACCCTGAAAGGCATAACAGTCTATAATGATAATGTATGTATGTATGTATGTATGTATGTATGTATGTATGTATGTATGTATGTATGTATGTATGTTGTTCTTTGAGTTTAAAACTTGATAGGTAATATGAATAAGCGTCCGCCTCTGTGGTGAAGTGGTTATCGTGACTAGCTGCCAGCCCGGAGGGCCGGGTTCGATTCCCGCCTCTGCCACGAAATTTGAAAAGTGGTACGAGGGCTGGAACGGGATCCACTCACCCTCGGGAGGTCTACTGAGTAGAGGTGGGTTCGATTTCCACCTCAACCATCCTGGAAGTGGTTCACCGTCCTTTCCCACTTCTCCTCCAGGCAAATGCCGGGATGGTACCTAACATAAGGCCACGGACTCTTCCTTTCCACTTGCTTGTCTATCCCTTCCATTCTTCCCATCCCCCCGCAAGGCCCCTCATCAGTATAGTGGGTGAGGCCGCCTGGGCGAGGTACTGGTCATCCTCCCCAGTTCTATCCCCCGGCCCAGAGTCTGAAGCTCCAGGACGCTGCCCTTGAGACGGTAGAGGTGCTGAGTCCGGGGGAAATACCGACTCTGGATGGTAAGCAGGTTAAGAAGAAGAATAAGAATAAGAATAAGAAGAAGAACATGAATAAGCAACAACAAATATAAAGATGAGCGCGTCAGGTCCTACTCAGGTACAGCAGAGATGATCGTAGATACAAGAAGTGAGCACTGTAGGTACACGGCTTTACAAGAGCAGACCTGCTCCACCCACTGAAAAATTTCAAAACAAGTATTTACTGTCCTTTCTGCTCGACAACCTGTTACAAATGATGACAATCTAAACAGTGCCCATTCTAAATGGCCCAAATGTACAAAAGAAAAGGTTCAAGACGATCAGCCTTGAACAAAATGCTAGGAGGTGAAACTCTTGGACTCCTATTAAAAGACAAAATCCTGCATGGGCTCGTGGCGCGAGGTTGCGGAGACTAAGCCTATACTACAGAGGAGTGGCTAGAGGGGAAAGGTTACGTTCCAAAACAAGATAAAAATTTTAGAGATTTAGTAAACCATAGTCACCCCAATGCAAAGTTGACTGGGAATTAATAGAGGGTGAACACTCTTTATTCTCCAAATTTACATATTTCCCCGCGGAAATTTGAACAAAGTCTTCAGACTTGCCTCAAAAATTACAGTTAAACGGTGATATTAAACTTTAGAATTTTACCTAGGAAAGAAGTTTGAAACCTTCCCCTCAAATTATCTGCTCGGAGCTATCACATATTGAGAGATGTCTACGATTACCTTGGATTGTTGGGCCTTCCGGTGACAGCAAGGCTGACCCTGCCTCCAATTACACCGTGCACACACTTAGACCGGAGCAGCGAAGATGACAATACGGCCCTAAAGCGCCCAGCTTTTATAGCAATTCTGAGGGCAAAGTTCCAAAATTCTGCCTGTACACACCCCCCAATTTTAACTGGCTAGAGAAAAATACACAAAAATTACTGATTGGTTAATAAGAAGGAAGCCATAGTAGTGTTGACAACCTTAGCACGTAAACAGCAATTTACAAACACTTAAAGTTTACAAACTTAGACAATAGAAAATTCCCTTTTAAAAAAGTAACTGTCCGTCCTCCCGGCGAGGGGACATATAAGCCGATAGTAATAATAATAATAATAATAATAATAATAATAAAAATAATAATAATAATAATAATAATACGTTTTATTTATCCTGACAAAGTTAGGGATGTACTCCCTGTCTTACACTTAACCGGTCTTAACCTAGAACACTTAACAATAACTACTGATGTCAATAATATGATAATATTAACAATAATAACAGTAATAGTATTAACAACAGTAATCACACTTAGAAAAATCACATCATCTATATAATACAAATCGTACGTAGAGTAAATTAAAAATATATGAATAATGAGTATTATAACTACTACTTAAGAGAAAGTTTAGAAAATACATACGTTTCTACAGTACACCGAAATATCGCCTTCAGTTGAGAGGGGAATAGAAGGATTAGTAAGAAGAAGGAAGTGATGAAGAAAAAGAAGGAAGATCTGTGAAAGGAAGAGGGAAATAATGATGGAGAGGCGGTAGGAGGAGGTGTTTTCAGGTCATAACTTGATGATTCATGCATGTTTACATAGTATTTCGACACAAGGCATGTTTAAGAGCTGAGTTGCTGGACATGCTTCTGACGTCCACTGGTAAGAGATTCCATTGTCGGGCTGCGGTAACGGTGAATGATTTCGTGTAGATTGCTGTTCTGTGTACAGGAAGGGATAAACACATGGTGCTGCAGGATCGGGTATTTTTGTTGTGGTTTGTGGAGAGGAGCTTCATGCGATCACGGAGATAGGCTGGTTGAGAAGTTTTAAGAATATTATGCAAAAAGCAAAGAGTATGAAGTGTGCGTCGTTCTTGCAGGCGATGCCACTCGACCCGCGTGTAAGACGGTGTGACATGGTCAGCGTAACGAAGTCCACAGATAAATCTTACACAAGCATTGTAAGAACACTGTAATTTCCTACCCCAGTTTACTCCTAGTTTGTTATAAACTATATCGCAATAGTCAAAATGAGGTAATGCGACTGATTCAACAAGAATTTTCTTTAGTTTAAAAGGGAGAGTGAATTTGAATTTACTGAGACAGTGTAGCGTTCCGTATATTTCTCCACACACAGATTTAGTTTGGGCAGATCAGGACAGATGTTCGTCAAATATTATACCAAGATTTCTTACATTTTGGGTATACTGTATGGGAGTACTAGTTATGGACAACTGAGGTGATGCTGTTCGATTGAGTTTGCAAAGTAATTTAGGGTAACCAATAATTATTGCCTGGGATTTTGATGGGTTTAATTTTAATCCGTAATTTCTGACCCATATATCTATGGTCGTCAAGTCTTCATTCAAGTGACGTGTTTCTGAGTTTAGGTTTTCGGAAGGTCCAAATATCTTCAGATACAAAGTTCAGGAATCACAGCACAAAAGACCTTCTAGAAGGCACGCAGTTCGAATGGACGGAGATAGCGTACTGTCCATCGGTTCAGAGGGTCCCGAGTTCGATTCCCGACCGGGTCGGGGAATTTAACCTTCATTGGTTAATTCCAATGCCCCGGGGGCTGGGTGTTTGTGCTGTCCCCAACATCTCTGCAACTCACACACCACACATAATACTATCCTCCAATACAATAATACGCAGTTGCCTACACATGGCAGATGCTGCCCACCCTCATCGGAGGGTGTGCCTTACAAGGGCTGCACTCGGCTAGAAATAGCCACACGAAATTATTATATCAGTATGACGGTAAGTTCCACTTTCTACCACACAGTGGACTTTTTCTTGAACTTCGATGCTTCCGAGGTTCAAATCCCGGTCACTCCATGTGGGATTTGTGCTGGACAAAGCGAAGGTGGAGCAGGTCTTTCTACGGGTACTTCGGTTTTCCTGTCATTTTTCATTCCAGCAAGACCCTCCAATATAATTTCGTCTGTCAGTCATTAATCAGTGCCCCAGAGGAGTGCGAGAGGCTTCGGCAACCGGCACAATTTATGTTCTCGCCGCGAGTAAGGGGCTTCATTTATTCCATTCCTGACCCGGTCGAATGGCTGGAAACAGGCTGTGGATTTTCATTTTCCTTTCATTTACATTCACGTTAATAAAAACTTACGAAGAATGGGAATGTTCAGTGACGTACATACTGTACTTTAATGCAATTTAAATAGACCTAGCGTAGATATACAGTGTCTCTCGTACAAGCGTCATTTTTACCCTCCGATAACGAAGCTGCAGTATGGTGATGGTGGTGGTGGTGATTATTATTTTAAGAGTAAGTGCAACTAGGCAACCATCCTTTGTATGACACTAATCAGGGGGAAAAGAATGGAATGCATAGGACACTTCCAAAAATGAAGGTATCGGCCAAGAAAGGCAAGGGTCGCGAAGTGCGTGAATGTGAAAGTCTCCCTAGGCCTCGAGTAAGTTATTGTAATACTGCCGGGATCGGAAAGGAACAAGCATTGACCAAGGGAGGTCGGATAGGATAGATGAATGTGAAAAGCAAAGCAGAAGGAAGTAGAAGCAATGCGGGAATCAGCTGAGGACCCCATGGTCGTCAACCCACTATCTTTAGTTCAGAGCTGTATTATGAGAGGCGCACACATGGTTCTTGACCTTGCAAACAGCGTGCACGTGTTCGACCTGGCAAGCATCAGTCTCCAGTCTGAATCTCAGCTGCTAACATGGTGAAATTGAAATACCGCATTTTCGTATGTAAAAGTTCTGATCTCGGCTTAACCGTCGTGCGAACAGTGTTGCTGTGTGCAGAATATTTTAATGGTGTTTGTGAAGTCCCTCATTATGACAGGAAGGTTGGTGTTTTGTGTGCTGTTAGTTCAAGATGAGCCGGGCTGAGTGGCTCGCACGGTTAAGTAGCTGGCCTTCTAACCCCAACTTGGCAGGTTCGATCCTGGCTCAGTCCGGTGGTATTTGAAGGTGCTCAAATACGACAGCCCCGTGTCGGCAGATTTACTGGCACGTAAAAGAATTACTGCGGGACTAAATTCCGGCACCTCGGCGTCTCCGAAGACCTTAAAAATGTAGTTAGTTGGACGTAAAACAAATAATATTATAATAAAACGGAACGTCGAAATTGACGAGCAGACAGCCAGATGGCGTCAAATTGAAATGTCTGCACACGGTAGCTGAGGCCATACGATTATTATTATTATTAGTTCAAGATGAATAATTGGGCCTAATTTTCTTCGACAGTTAAAGCAGAAAGGTACCAAGATAACATTTCCGCGCTTTTTCCATAAGTTAACGGAAGAAGAAAATCGCATGGAGGGTTTCAACAAGATTCAGCCCATACTCACACAGCATCTCTTATGTGTTTACAGACACACGTAGTGCTGGTCTAATTACCCCTTGTTTTCCAAATCTAACACTGTGTGGTTTTACCTGTAGGAGACCAAAAGAACATGTGTATCTAACAAATTCTTACACATCGGAGGAACTAAAAGATAACATTACGAATGAACTCAGAAACATTACAGCGGCAGAACTCGCTCGCGTCTGCCTGAATGCTGTTACTAGTTGCAATATCTGCAATACCCAGGAAGGGCGACGCTTCCAGCATCATTTATAAGGTATTTATACACGCTCAAAGCACGGCGTCCACGTTGAGGTCTTCGTCACAGCTTCGTAAGCCGTCACTTTACAGGGTTCTTGTAAGGACCTCATAGCTACCTCAGCGGTCATGGGGCATTCGTAGTCCCCGCTCTACGTCATCTCTACAGGGGCATGCCTGCCTGCCTCCCACGACCTTGATGGCAGTTTGGCATAAGAGCAATCTTGCAAACTATGGGCTGGGAGGGCTTGAGAATAAAGAGCTGATCTGTTCGAATGAGCGGAATGTTCCTAGCTGTCAGTAGAGAAATGAAGCATATATCCGAAAGGTACCAAATCCAAAAAGCTCAAAATTGAGCAGACGATGGAAAATATACGGTGGTACATAGTATGAAAAAATAGAGATTTTTTAAAAACGACTCAAATCGATGTCTAACACGTTTGATGCCAATAAGTAAAATATCGCACGCGGTGAATTGTTAATTTATTTATTCGTACTTCTCAGTTTATGGGTTGTCACAGTACAAAGTGTATTACTACAGTGTATAAGTCTGTAAATAGCTCACCGGACAAATAAATAGTCGCCCCTGGAGAAATCATTACAAACATCATTCACTACCGTGTAACTGCGCCTCTGGACTTGATAACCGCCTGGATTCCGTCAGGAAGTGAGTCTACAAGGTTGTGTAGTTACGTAATATATATTATTAAGTTAATAGCATGGCATTCTATCAAAAATTTATGTATACATCCAATAATCATCAGCTTCACAGCATATGAATATTATACATTTAAAAACTTGTCATGCACAGGAATGATCTTTATTGGACACCTTAAATTGCTGGATTCAGCTGACAGACTTA
The DNA here is from genome assembly GCF_040414725.1 of Anabrus simplex. NCBI lineage: Eukaryota > Metazoa > Arthropoda > Insecta > Orthoptera > Tettigoniidae > Anabrus > Anabrus simplex. The sequence goes on along the minus strand of NC_090268.1, from coordinate 443,116,377 downwards.
GCTTCTGATAACTACGTAGTTCTATTCCTGTGCGGTGAAGAGGAGTCGCTCCAAAATAATTACGCTACTGGAAATAATTATCCTCTTCATGGCAATACATGTCGTGATAGGTAATTCGTTTGCTAGGATAATTTCTTCTGACTCTTTCAATTTCCAGGTTAGAACAGTTTGCAATGGCTTGCAGCATATTACCATTCGTGAAAAAAATGCTCTGAGCTTTTTCAGGTGATGCACTTCTTGCTGCAATTTTCATTCCCGGTAAATGAGTGACGACGTTGTGGTTTCAAGTACGTGAGATTTTAGTGGGAGGATCTTTTATCCATTTTGTCACACCATCCTTTCCTGTTATGGCCCAAAACCATTGAGAAAGAGATACATCATCATCACTTATGTTAACATCTCATCATTTGCACTCTGACACTGTTAGAATCTACAGTACTATTGTCATTCATTCTCACTCTCACTAAAACTTCTCCCTGTAGACGCTTCATAAGTCATTTCAACGATAATGGACTGAGTGAATGAATTCCTAACATGATTACACAAGTAACTGACTGGGTACACTCAACACTGCTCCTGGTGTACTTCCAACATTCAAACGGGCGGGACAAAAAGGCGCAGGGTTCACCCCTTTGCACCGCTTGACAATAATACCTTCTTCTAAGAATAAATACCCTTCCCTACAATGCCACAGACTTCAGTCAAAAGGCAAGAAAAGTGAGGAGAGGTATGTGGCAGCCAAGGTCTCTAAGATTAAAACTAAGCTCAGTCGAACCACATACGAGTAAATTTGTGACAGGTCAGAAAAGATCTCGGGTCGCAACTCCCGGTTTAAACTGGCCACGACTTCCAGGGACAAGTGGATGCGTAGTTTATAACAGCAATTTTCGTTGTGTTCATTTTCTTATGTCTATCCGTAAAGGAAGTTAAACCTTTTTTTACTGCACTGTAGAAATGTATGTCTTCATGACGTATTTGCGCATCCCTGGTTATCTGTATGTACCACCTAGCTCTCCAGAGATATCCTAGGGATATGTGAGAAGTTGCGATACCGGTGCACAGTATCGCGCTTCTCTGTCGGTCTGTATGTAATTACGTTAATTTATGATTATAAAGAATTGAAGAGGGTTAATTTTGTGCAGTGAATTTAAATTTGTAATTCAGTATGAGTATATGTGAACAGAGAAATCGGCAAGCTTTTTGTTGACTGACACAGTAATACATTTATACGATGTGGTTACCCATGCAGGGTTTGACCTAGCTTAATGTTTCCCACACTTATTTATAAATAAGTATCTGCGGGTGGTTTAATTGAAGTTTTGAAGCCATATTGGCAGCTAGTCTTACAGTGTACTGTATTTAACAATAATTTTCCTTCACACCTTCGCTAGGAAAGGGAAAATTAGAAACGAACATTGTTCTGATGGAATGCATATCAATATGGCCGGGAGGCTTCTTACGGGAAGTAATGGATAGGATAGGAAAATAATTGTGGCATACGATGTTTTGTTTCATCACTGATGATATATTAAATGATATGAACACGTAGAGCAAGATTCCTGTTCAGGTTTTCATAATTGTTACGTCAAAAAATTGTTGAAAATGTTACGTAACATCCAAAGATCCCTTCAGACAAACAACTCAGTAACGAAAACGTCCTAGGAACATGAGCTACGAATTTGAGGTAAATAAAATATGATGAAGAATGAGAATAAATTCTTTATTTATCCCTAAACATTACAATCCTTTACTTAATCACCGTTATCCGGTCGATTAGATCACGGCCGACTTGATGCGTCGCTCTAGCTAGAGCGCAGTGAGGGATCCAGTCAGCCGTGATTACATTAGCAGGTTGCCTTTTTGTACCACTACGAGCGCTAATGCGATTCAATGCACAGTTTCACTTAAGCCCTTATAACTAAATTCGGTGTGGAATTTTTTTTTCAAAAATCAAAAAATGCCTGAGGGTATTGAACCAAGGAACTCATTACAGAAAGTAGTTTGTAAATACGGTAATATGGCTGAGGATTGAATAAAAAATACGTATAAGAACACAAGTGATTATAGGCTTTTTTCCGCAACTGCATTAAGGCCGTAAGTGATTTTCGAAATTTAGTTTTACGGATCTGTCCAGGACTCAAATTTGAAACATTTGCGGAAAATTTAGCCCTGCAACTTTCTTCACAATTAAGTTTCCAGTTCAAAGCAAATATTGCGACGAAAAGCTCATTCGTTCAATGAGTACCTACGCCTCATTGATGCATAAGGAGAGTAAGTCTCTGGGCCCTTGAGGAATGAAGGTCATCATTTTCTTCAAACGATGTTCTCACTTTTTGTTTGAGCTATGAATAAGCCCGATAGAACCTGGCCTTGTTTGCAACGTATCATATCTAGCTCGGTTCAGCTGTCAAACGACGGTGATATATAGCACCTTCTCGACGCGCTGAAAGGGAGCTGCTATTGAATTAGCAAGTTTAAAAATAACTTTTTCCCGTCTATAGCAGTAAATAGCCTCTCATCTTCACACGTCGGGAGCAAGTTTTTGCTAACACCGTACGACGTAACTTCACACATTGATTCGGTGGACCATACCAGTTTTTATAGTTAAGCTTACCGGACAGAAAAAGTGTTACCCCGGGATAAATCATTACCAGCATCATATAATAGCGTGTAACTGGGCTTCTGGAATTGATAACCGCCTGGATTCGGTTAGGAAGTGAGTATACAATTTTGTGCAGACACGACGCATCCAGGTTAAGCCACTCACTGAGGATCTCATCGCGCAAATCCATCAAATTGCAGAGATCCTTATGTGGGCGTTTCATCCGCTGTTGCAACATGTGCGACAGATCTTCAATGGGGTTCATGTCAGGTGATTTTGCAGGCCAATCGAGATGTAATAGGGTGATGGAGTGTTCATAAACCAGTCACTGATGCGTCCCGCCCGATGAACTATGCTGCTGTCATCTTGAAAAACTCAGGGTATCAATAGCATACTGATCATGGAGATGTTGACTGAAAGGCAACACCTGATCATCCAGAATGTTTAAAACCGGTCGAGTTGGTCGTGCGGTTAGGAACGCGCAGCTGTGAACTCGCAACCGGGAGATAGTAGGTTCGAACCCCACTGTCGGCAGCCCTGAAGATGGTTTTCCGTGGTTCCCATTTTCACACCAGATAAATGCTGGGACTGTACATTAATTAAGACCACGGCCGCTTCCTTCCTATTCCTAAGCCTTCCCTGTCCCATCATCGCCATAAAACTCATCTGTGTCGGTGCGACGAAAGCAACTAGCAAAAAAAGATGTTTAAATAAATATGCCCGTTCAGGTTAGTGGACTCCTCAGTGAGCGGGCCCCATCCGTGATATGAAAAACACCCCGAAAACATCACAGACCCATCTCTGGCTTGAACCTGACCTTGCACACATCCAGGATTACATGATTAATTTGGCCTTTTTTGACTCTATGAAGGGCGTCATTAAATGCAGGCAAACACCTGACTCGTCAGTCCACATTAAGTTCCATCAGTCAGCTACTGTCCTTGTTCGCAGCTCTATGTGCCTGTGTGATCAATGATCTCTCGCTAACAGGTTGAGACGTACCTTCATTCACTGATCGCAGCATTTCCTGTCGGGTTTGGAAGCGATTCTGATTCACAAGCCGTGAAATGCTTCTCCGTCCCTCTCAGTCAGGAGCTTTTTCAGACCACAATTCTGACGTCGTGCTTCGTGGCCTCGTGTTGTACATCAATGCTTGTAGACACGCAGAATAGTCCGGTGCGAAACACCGACAAATCCAGCAACTTCGCGCACCGCATGGCCATGTTGACGTACGCTGTCTCACTGATCGCTACTGCCTTGTGCTCACGTAGAGGCAATGCACGGGACTCGTTCGCTGCGCCATCTGAACGATCGATCAGTGTGACTAATATTTTCTCCGGTGAACTTATTTGTAGCATAATAATGTTCTTAATCAGTGCTCAGCTGCTTGACTCAATAAATAGCGGAGTGGCGTTCCATTCAAAGGGTCGATTCTCGAACGAATGTGGGATTTTGTATGCATATTGTTGACTTCCGTAGCTCGGCGAAGACTGGACGTTCTGTTCCTCTCGCACAAATCTCCATCTACATACAACACATCGCAACGCAGTAATTCAGTAACACGCCTTTTTCCACAATGTAGGATTGGGGTCGAGAAGGGAGTGTGGCGTTAATTAAGGTACACTCCTAGCAATTGCCTGGTGTGAAAATGTGAAACCAGGGGGAAAAAATAAGGACTGCCGACAATGGGGTTCGAGCCTGCTATCTCCCGAGTGCAAGCTGATAGCTATGTGACCCAAACTGCACAGCCTCTTGCTTGTAATATTTTATAACAAACAATTGAAAATATATCGAAAAACAAAATGGAATTTCATCCTGCCAAGTGTTCCTCTATTTCGATCACGCTTCGTAAATCCCATATTCTTAGTAAATACTCGCTCCTCGGTAACCCGTTCCCAACTCGAACAGAACAAAATGACTTACGAGTGTTGTTTGACAGTAAATTGTTATTTGTCCCCCATATACAAAAGCTAACCTCACGAGCAATGTCACTTCTCGATTTGTTGTGTAGGTTTACTGACATCACCGATATCCGCGCCCTCAGACCTGGAGTACTATGTACTGTATCTTGTATCCTACCGATTATTGAATTCGCGTTTCCCATTTTGGTCTACCTCTTCATGCACTAATCTGAATCGATGTTCAATAAATTTTCATTTCTTTGCAATCATTTAAGAAAACGCTAGGAAAACAACAGATAGGTAATCTGCCACCTAGGCGACTGCCCTAAATGGAGATCAGTATTGATTGATTGATTGTTTGATTGATTGATTGATTGATTGATTGATTGATTGATTGATTGATTGATTGATTGATTGATTGATTGATTGATTGATTGATTGATTGATTGATTGATTGATTGATTGATTGATTGATTGATTGATTGATTGATTGATTGATTGATTCCCTTTAGCAGAATCCCTTTGACCGCCTGCAGTCATCTTCTTTGCCATTGTTAGAGCTAGAGTATTTGATTGTCGAAACTTGAGCAGGCTTAACCTTCGTCTGTTGTCTAGTTGCAGGAATCTAGTCCACCTTAGATACCTATATAACTCTGTTAACGGTTTACTTAATTCTCCTGAATCTGCATCCTTCTTTTCCGTACATGTCCCCACTCGCAAACCAAGGATAAATTCACCCCTTCATATTCCGTATTCTCCCCTCTCTGCTGTTCAAAGGACTTTATTCATCCGTATTTCAAATCTCCTTAACTCTTTATTTTCTGACAGGAACTTGGACAATTTTTCTTCGTATGTTTCCTTTAATAGATTCTTCCTTAACTTAACCTAACCCATTTTCTTCATATTCCTTTTCCTCTTCTCATTGCTGTACCCTCTATTGTACATGATGTAGGCCAAGTACAGTATTTATTTAATTTTTTACTGTACTATACCATTACTTACGTTTCATATCTGTATTTATCTTACTGTGTCTAGCTACAAGTTCTTCTCTACGTTTCATTTTCAGTCTTTATTTTCCTCGTTCTTTTCCTTGCCTATGTATTTTATTGCTGTTGTCTCTACAGTTATTTTGATAGTTTTTAATGTCCTTCCGCTATTTTTACCATTACATTATTTTTCCTCATTTCCTTTTCATTTACTTTCTATGTTTGTATTGTGCTACTCCATTGTAAGTATATTTTTCATTACGGAACTCTGTAACTCGGCTTTCCAAAATCTTATCTTAAACCTACTATATTTAAAAATGGATGAATGTGTGTAAATGATACATCTCCTCCTAAACCACAGGAGTAATTTCAATCAAATTGTGAAAACTAATTATTTATTTCCGGAGACGATCACTGTGGGGGTAAGCAATATCTAGCCCCCTTAGGGATGTCGGGTCACGGCGGTTAGGTATAAAAATAAACGGAAATAGTGTCGAATCCATAGTGACACTCCGAAATTTTTAAAGTCAAAGTCAGCCCTCTTGGCGGTGGGAGGCTAGGGGGGAATGAGATATATTACTAATCGAAAACAGTGTCGAATCCATAGTTTTCGGGGTCACTGAGGTGAATGATGAAACTCCGGAAATTGTAAAGTCCAAGTTCATCCCCCTTTAGGGTTGGGGAGCGAGGCGGGAGTGAGATGCAAAAATAATCGAAAATAGTGTCGAATCCATAGTTTCCGGGGTCGCTGAGGTGAATGATGAAACTCCGGAAATTATAAAGTCCAAGTTCATCCCCCTTTAGGGTTGGGGCGCGAGGCGGGAGTGAGATGCAAAAATAATCGAAAATAGTGTCGAATCCATAGTTTTCTGGTTTGCTGAGATGAATAGTAACACTCCGAATTTTTTAAAGTCAAAGTTTAGCCCCCTTTGGTGTGGGAGGGATGAAGGGGGTTGCGAGATAAAGAATAATCGAAAATAGTGTCGAATCCTTAGTTTTCGGGGTCACTGAATTGAACAGTAACACTCGGGATTTTTAAAGTATAACATTCTACCCCTTTTTGGGAGGGGATCGACGGGCGAGTTAGATATAAAGATAATAGAGAATAGTGTCAGATCTATAGTTTCTGGGGTCTCTGAGATGAATAGCAACGAGTTTCACAAACAGGAAAATTCCTCTCAGTTTTAATTACTGCGCTGATGGGGTGGAAGTTCCTTTTGCGGATCATTGTAAGTATCTAGGTGTTAATATAAGGAACGATCTTCATTGGGGTAATCACATAAATGGGATTGTAAATAAAGGGTACAGATCTCTGCACATGGTTATGAGGATATTTAGGGGTTGTAGTAAGGATGTAAAGGAGAGGGCATATAAGTCTCTGGTAAGACCCCAATTAGAGTATGGTTCCAGTGTATGGAACCCTCACCAGGATTACTTGATTCGAGAACTGGAAATAATCCAAAGAAGAGCACCTCGATTTGTTCTGGGTGATTTGCGACAAAAGAGTAGCGTTACAAAAATGTTGAAATGTTTGGGCTGCGAAGACGTGGGAGAAAGGAGACGAGCTGCTCGACTAAGTGGTATGTTCCGAGCTGTCAGTGGAGAGATGGCTTGGAATGACATCAGTAGATGAATAACTTTGAGTGGTGTCTTTAAATCCAGGAAAGAACACAATATGAAGATAAAGTTGGAATTCAAGAGGACAAATTGGGACAAATATTCATTTATAGAAAGGGGAGTTAATGGACTGGAATAACTTACCATGGGAGATGTTCAGTAAATTTCCAATTTCTTTGAAATCATTTCAGAAAATGCTAGGAAAACAACAGATAGGGAATCTGCCACCTGGGCGACTGGCCTAAATGCAGATCAGTATTGATTAATTGATTGACTGATTGACTCCAGATATTTTTAAAGTCCAATTTTAGCTCTCTTTTGGGTGGGGTGCAATGGGGGGAAGTGAGATATAAAAATAACAAATAATCGATAGTTTCTGGCTCTGAGATGAACAGTACCACTCCAAGTTCAGCCCGCTTTTGATGGCGGTCAAGTGGGTGAGATGAACAGCGCCACTCCAAGTTCAGCCCGCTTTTGATGGCGGTCAAGTGGGTGAGATGAACAGCGCCACTCCAAGTTCAGCCCGCTTTTGATGGTGGTCAAGTGGGTGAGATGAACAGCGCCACTCCAAGTTCAGCCCGCTTTTGATGGCGGTCAAGTGGGTGAGATGAACAGCGCCACTCTAAGTTCAGCCCGCTTTTGATGGCGGTCAAGTGGGTGAGATGAACAGCGCCACTCCAAGTTCAGCCCGCTTTTGATGGCGGTCAAGTGGGTGAGGAAAGGGGAAAAAGGATATTTCAAAAATGACCGAGATAATAAACGTATGTGTGTACGCTCAAGCATAGCTCTCTATCAGTAATGATGCAAGTATGTGTTCCTATCTGAATAAAAGAATACTGTGGGTGTAAGAGACGCCCAGCCACCTAGGGTAGGTTTGAAATGTAAAAATAATCAATAACGACCGATATTTGAATCAAATGTATAGTTTTCGGGGTCGCTGAGATGAACTGTGACACTCTGGATGACGTTTAAGACGAACTTCAGTACTAATCGGCAGGAGGGTTCAGAACGAGTGAATCGTGCTGACCACACGACACCTCGTAATCTGCAGGCCTTCGAGCTGAGCAGCGGTTGCTTCTTAGGCCAAGGCCATTCAAGGGCTGTAGTGCCACGGAGGGGGGGGGTACAATTCAGCTAGCACCACTAGTGGCAGAGTTGAATTATTAAAACGTGCAGAAAGAGGGGTGAAATATTAAAATAATAAACAACGACAATATTAATGTTCAGACCATAGTTTTCGGGGACCCTGAGGTGAATAATGACACTCGGGATGTTTTTGAAGTCCATGTTCAGCCGGCATCGGCATGAGGATGAGAAGGGGAGAGGAGTAAAATACCAAAATTTCTGGAAATTATGCATGTATGTATGATTCTTCCTGCATAGCCCTTATGCAGTATTGGTACACATATGACTTACTATCTGAAAAATATAGTGATGGGGGGATAATACCCCTAGGGAATGGGGGGTAAAATTAAAAAAAACGAAAACGACTGATATTAATATCGAATCCATTTTGGAGAGGTGTTTTTTGTTGAATTGTGACATTCTGCATGCTGGTTAAGTCCTACTTCAACCGCAGTCAGATTGGAGGTTGAGAAGGAATGACAATTAAAGTAAAAATAACAGATTCTGGATGTTTATTGGTAAGTTTAGAATAGCTCTCAAAGAAACTTGGTATAGGGTACATATGACCATCAGGAAAAAAAAAAATACCCTGTGGAGATGGAACATCCCAAGCCCCACTATGGTTGGGATGACGAGTAAAACTAATCGTCAGACTCCTTGGCTGAATGGTTAGCCTAGCGGCCTTCGGTTCAGTGGGTCCTGGGTTTGATCCCAGGCCGTGTAGTGAATTTTAATCACTTCTGATTAATTCTTCTGGCTCGGGGACTGGGTATTTGTGTTTGTCCCAGCACTTTTTTATATTCAGACAACATACTACACTACAAACCACGACAGGAACACGCAATAGTGATTATATTCCTCCATATAGGATTGGTGTCAGATAGAGCAACCGGCCGTAAAACAGGGCCAAAGCCATACGCACCAGGCAGTTCGCTGCCTCAAACCCACAGATGGGGAAAATTGGTAGAAGAACCTATATTAATGTCGAATCCATTCTTTATGTGTTGCTGAGATGAATTGTTACACTATGGATACCGTTAAAGTCCACGTTCAGCCTCCATTGAGATGGGCTTAAAAGTAAATAGTGTAAAATAACCGAGATTAGTGTTGAATCCTCTGCTTTTGGGGTCGCAAGGATTATTGTGGCAGTCCCAATGACAGTTGAAATCGTATACATCGTATATATATTGCGACGGGTAAATACATATAGTTTACACTTATTATATTTTGACAGCGTCAAATACTTCCCAGTCAATTCTAGCTTCCATAACGATAAAGATTTACTCGAAAATTAAATAATCTAATACGTGAAATCAAACACATTTCAATAACTCTCAAACTACCTCATTGATCATAAAATATCAATCACCATTTCAAAAAGAAATTCTATAAAAATTCACTTCACGCATAAGTAACCGGTAATACAAAATACATTCAAAAAATAACCGGGAAACGTCGGGTACTACAGCTAGTATATATATATAAACAATCTATCCCAGGGAATCACTGGAGGGGTGGAGGGAATATTTTGAACATCTTCTCAATGTTAAAGGAAATCATCCTTGTGGTGTTGCGAACAGCCAAGCTCATGGGGAGGAAGAAGAGAATGCTGGTGAAATTATGCTTGAGGAAGTGGAAAGGCTAGTAAATAAACTCCATTATCATAAGGCAGCAGGAATAGAGGAAATTAGACCTGAAATGGTGCAGTATAGTGGGAAGGCAGGGATGAAATGGCTTCATAGAGTAGTAAAATTAGCATGGAGTGTTGGTAAGGTACATTCAGATTGGACAAAAGCAGTAATTGCACCTATCTATAAGCAAGGGAACAGGAAGGATTGCAACAACTATCGAGGTATCTCATTGATTAGTATACCAGGCAAAGTATTCACTGCCATCTTGGAAGGAAGGGTGCGATCAGTCGTTGAGAGGAAGTTGGATGAAATCCAGTGTGGTTTCAGACCACAGAGAGGCTGTCAGGATCAGATATTCAGTATGCGCCAGGTAATTGAAAAATGCTACGAGAGGAATAGGCAGTTGTGTTTATGTTTCGTTGATCTAGAGAAAGCATATGACAGGGTTCCGAGGGAAAAGAAGTTCGCCATACTGGGGAACTACGGAATTAAAGGTAGATTATTAAAAGCAATCAAAGGCATTTATCTTGACAATTGGGCTTCAGTGAGAATTGATGGTAGAATGAGTTCTTTGTTCAGGGTACTTACAGGAGTTAGACAAGGCTGTAATATTTCACCTTCGCTGTTCGTAGTTTACATGGATCATCTGCTGAAAGGTATAAAATGGCAGGGAGGGATTCAGTTAGGTGGAAATGTAGTAAGCAGTCTGGCCTATGCTGACGACTTAGTCCTAATGGCAGATTGTGCCGAAAGCCTGCAGTCTAATATTTTGGAACTTGAAAAGAGGTGCAATGAGTATGGTATGAAAATTAGCCTCTCAAAGACTAAATTGATGTCAGTAGGGAAGAAATTCAACAAAACGCAATGTCAGATTATGATACAAAGCTAGAACATGTCGATAATTTCAAGTATTTAGGCTGTGTGTTCTCCCAGGATGGTAATATGGTAAGTGAGATTGATTCAAGGTGTCGTAAAGCTAATGCAGTGAGCTCGCAGTTGCAATCAACAGTATTCCTTAAGAAGGAAGTCAGCTCCCAGACGAAACTATCTCTACATCGGTCTGTTTTCAGACCAACTTTGCTTTACGGGAGCGAAAGTTGGGTGGACTGAGGATATCTTATTCATAAGTTAGAAGTAACAGACATGAAAGTAGCAAGAATGATTGCTGGTACAAACAGGTGGGAAAAATGGCAGGAGGGTACTTGGAATGAGGAGATAAAGGCTAATTTAGGAATTAACTCGATGGATGAAGCTGTACTCATAAACCGTCTTCGGTGGTGGGGTTATGTGAGGCGAATGGAGGAGGATAGGTTACCTAGGAGAATAATGGACTCTGCTGTGGAGGGTAAGAGAAGTGGAGGTAGACCAAGACGACAATGGTTAGACTCTATTTCTAACGATTTAAAGATAAGAGGTATAGAACTAAATGAGGCCACGACACTAGTTGCAAATCGAGGATTGTGGCGACGTTTAATAAATTCACGGAGGCTTGCAGACTGAACGCTGAAAGGCATAACAGTCTATAATGATAATGTATGTATGTAATGTCTATTTCTGTCCAGTTCGATAACTTTTTAAATTTATTGAAAATAATTTTTTTGATTCTTAAGTATATATCAAAGTTGGAACATTTATATTGGCAACTGTTTAATTACAACTGATACAAAATTGGTATACGTTACCAACATTTACTCTCCTTCGAAGTAGTCATCAGCACTGAGTACAAATCGTTGCCAGCTATGTGGCACTTCGTGTTGATAGTTCTCCTTCAACATACCTAAGCTCTGCTGGCTGAATACCTTGATCTATTCGAGATGAATCCCTTTGGCGAACAGACTGTGCAGAAAGGTCTTGAGCTGACAATAATCTTAGCGGAAGATAAACGACATCGTTTGATATCTACCCTTGAAGAGCTTGACATGTCTAAAGGTAGTCGTCACTTAAAGAGGCCTAATAAATACTTCACAAGAACACCTGTACAGGTGAATGTGTCCCCAGATACCATTGCTCATCAACTTTTGCTCCATGGTAAAATACGGGGATTATATGAATAGAGTTAAAATAGAACGCCAGATAGACAAGCGGTGTAGCGACCTCACCAATAATATCACCCTAGCAGAACTAGAGAAAATCATAAAGAAATCCAAAAATGGCAAATCTAAAGGTCTGGATGATATGGGAGTGGAGCAAATAGAATATTTTGGTTCCAGGTTAAGTAAGTGGGTAGTTGATTTCCTAAACTTTTACCCGCAGAGTAAACAGATACCCAAGGTGTGCAGGAAGTCTCAATGACAGCTCTTTTAAATCAGGTAAGGATCCATTAGATCCTAAGGGCTGTAGCCAAATATCATTACTTTCCCACCTATATAAGTTATTTGAAAGGATCCTACTTGAACGCCTCACATCCAAAGTTGATCGACATCGTATTCCAGAATAGGCGGGCTTTAGGTCCGGAAGGAACTGCACACCACCGGTGCTCAATATAACTAAGCACGTAGAGGATAGGTTCGAAAGCCGTAAAATCACGGGAGTGGTGTTCGTGGACCTTACAGCAGCGTACGACACAATACATCATAGAACTCTGCTCATCAAATTCTATAACTTCGCCAGAGACTATGGTTTCACGAAGATTGTTGAAACTCTCCTGCAGAACCGCCGCTTCTTTGTTGAGCTTCAAGGAAAGTAAAGAAAGTGGAGGCATCAAGGGAATGGACTTCTCCTGGGAAGTGTCCTCTCTCCAATCGTCTTTAACGTCTACACGAATGACCAGCCAATGCCTTCCTGTACAAGAAGCTTCATTTATGCCGATGATCTGGCTTTAGTGGTCCAGTGCGACGACATTCAAACCAATGAAGTGCAGCTCTCAAATGCACTTAAGGAACTGTATTATCATAGAAACCGGCTCCTGCAAAACCCCGCCAAGTTCCAGGTGTGTGCATTTCAAGTTCGAAATCGAGAACCTACTAGGCATCTGGGCATGACGTGAGAGGGTAAGCAACTGGAGCATTGTTTTACACCAAGGTACCTGGGTTTCACCTTAGATCGGACCTCAACATGCATGAAACACTGTGTTAAATCTGGACAGTAAGTCTCACCCCGAAATAAGATCCTCCTGGAACTTGGCTCAAGTAAATGCGGAGCCCATCCAACTGTGTTAAGAACCTTAGCTCTTGCTCTCAGTTTCTCTGCGGCTGAGTATGCATGTCCTGTCTGGTTCAGCTCAGCCCATGCGAAGCGGGTGTGTACAGCTCTTAATGAAACATGCAGAGAGGCCTTTCCTATCCCATCGTCGCCATAAGACCTATCTGTGTCGGTGCGACGTAAAGCCACTGGCACGAAAAGAACATGCAGAATAGTTACTGGGTGCCTGAAACCAAATCCTATTGACAAACTTTACTGCTTCGCTGATATTCTAGACATTCGGCAAGAAGTGTTTGCTAGCCAAGAGAATTCGAAGGTGGATCTCACAAACACCCACCCGTTCTTTTGGGATCGACCACCACCCAGAAGTCTGAAGTCCAGGAAATATTTCCTCAATATCTCCAAGGCTCTGTATAAACCAACAATAACAGCAAGAATGGAGCATCTTTCTGACTGGATATTGCCTTCTGGAAACTATAGACTCGACACTATTCGGGACAACCTGGAAGGCACTGAATCGATTGAGGATTGGAGTAGGTAAATCCCAGGATAAGCTAAGAAATAGGGTTATTTGATAGAACAGTCAGACTTCTGAGACTGCGGGGAGCAACAAACTGCCCAACACTTCTATGACTGTCAGTCCTGCCCTTTTCATTGTACACTTCAAGACTTGACTCAAGCCCCTGCAGAGGGAATTGCTTTTACCTATTTCTGGGTATACTTTGTGTGAAATATGTTTCTGACATAAGATGTACTTTGTTTTGTTTCTATATAATACCTTATTTATATTTTACATTTTTCAACACTCTGACACGAAATAAATAAATAGTTCGAATGGAGAAGTCTGCTACCTGACGAATCTCTGGAAGAGTTCTTAAGCGAATGCAGTTTTACTTGCCAGGGGTAGTATAGCACGTCGGTGCCATCAAGGTCTTCAAGAGACTTGCGGGGAATCAGCATTGTCTTAAAGAAGACTGGCACGGTGAGTAACAGCCTTCTGTTCGTCGTCCGAATTCTCCATGGTGTTCAGCTTGCATGTTGTATTCCTGACCACTGGCGTTGCACTCTGACGTTGATGATACCTCCCTTAATAACTGATCTATCGAAAAGAGGAAAATGGCTCTTTAGTTTCACCCATTACGCACCTTGAAGTGACATGCACGACATGACCCACGGGAATTCGACTTAATACTTGTAATCATCTGCGTTATTATCCGTCGAACGATAAATATGTGCATGGCACAAAGAAACGGAAATAAAATATTCTTAAACCTTTTGTCTTATACAGTCCTCTGATAGACGTAATATTAACGAAAATATTTGAGAACAATCTTCATATAGATACCAACTCCATGTGATTACCATGACATCATGTGCACCTGATAATACAATCCTGAGTGAATATATATATATGTATGAAATAAGTCTGGCAGTTTCCCACTTTTAGGAATATACAAACAGATAGATAACCAGACAGACAGACAGACAGACAGACAGACAGACAGACAGACAGACAGACAGACAGACAGACAGACAGACAGACAGACAGACACGAGAGGGAAAAGTTCTACCTTATGTTTCCTTGCTGGCAGTTATATTAGCTGGGGTAAATTTTCAAGCCGAACGAAATATTATGCATCCTCTGATTTTCTAGAGTTATGGATCTTTCAAATATATGTAGGTCTTCGAAGTTGTCCGTCTCTGGTTGCAGAGCATAAATCCCGGAAAAATAGCGATTTTATCAGTCATTTGAAGAGTAAGGGAAATTATCTACATAACAAAAATGATTTAAAATGAAGGGGAGTTTCACTTATAGTCTAGAGATTTTACATATAATCAATAGTCTAAGAGAAAATTGAAAAAAAAATCTTTCTGGTCATCCCGTATGGTAAAATTAATAAAATAAAGGTGAAGGGGGTTTGGCTTTATTATTAATTTTTTTTCAATTTTTCATGATATACCGACCCTCAGAGTGCCTCATCGGATTTGGTGAAAATTCTGGTACAGTGGAGGCGTAGAAATGTTTATAACAAACAAACAAACAAACAAACAAACAAACAAACAAACAAACAAACAAACAAACTTACTTTTGATTTGTTAGATGTAGATAATACATTCCCTGCCAGAACCGAACCTTCGTTAGTGTTAACCGGGTGTTCGTCCTAAGCAAGTTCGTGTTAGTCTTTATGAGTCTTTAATGTACACATTAATTTTAACTAGCTGACCCGTGCTTCTCCGCAACATTCGTTATAAATAGGTCAGATAACTCGTCTTGATATCTTTGTCGTAGTAATAATGGTTTCCGTGCCCTTTAAATGGTTTTATGAAACTTAGTACCGGTGCATAATAATTTATTCATTCGTAATCTAGTTTATAATTCTTCTTTCCGTACAATATTCACTGTGCTTCGACCATTCGGGCGTAACCGGACTTTAACATCTTCAAACGCCTAGCACGAGACAGTGCAACATACAATTAGCCGTGACTGAATATTGATTCGGGTAAGTAGACACCCTGTGTTACAAGAGTTTGCGCCTGCGTTTTATTAATGGTCATACAGAAGGCTAGTCCACTTGATGACTTCCCGTCTGTGCGTAGGTCGACTGATTTCTCTTGGCAGCATGTAAGTTATTAGGAACGTTTCGCAATCTGTTGATTATATTTGAAAACGGTGGAAGGTCTGAGAATCAAGGATTGTCTAGCAGAGAATAGTATTTTTCCGTGATCAGAGGAAGTGTATACTCTCTGGCTTGACAGATGGTAATCAAACAGGGCTGCATGCAATCACATTACTAAGGATGAAAATCACATATATCGGAATTAAGGAAAGTGTTGGTCGCTTAGCAACCTGCTAAGTGCAGTAAGGGTTGCGGGCTAGGGTAAGCCTTCGCCGGCGATTATTGGGACGGTCATTTAGTGATTAGATTTTATTTAATCTTGAAAATAATTATATTTCTCTTGAATTTTCAACAAATGCTTGAGTTATTCTCTACTCTTGAGACGATTTTGACGATTTTGGTACAAACCGCATCCTTCTTGTTTAAGAACTTCAGTTTTGTGAAACATACAAGTTAGCGTTTTATACATATGAAATACTATATATCTTGATCATATTTACATATGATAAATGTAGAATATCTGATCATGATAGTAATAAAGGTGAATATTTACCTCATACCATGCCGTTCGTTTTATACCTATAAATGAAACACTGTGTCTTAAAATTACTGTGCTATTTCCCCTCAGCTCTGCTGCAAACTCTGTGGACTGGAGAACGCCCTCATACTTTCAGCCGCAAATGTTATGGGACTCGGCGTTTCCACTTCAAGCAACGTGAACTTGCACATCACAAACTTGGTCTCTCACTGAATAAAGGTGGACATCTGTAATTGGATTCAGAAACTTTCCTTTTCAACTCGACTGGCTTAAATGAGCAGTGCTTCAGGCTATTCGGTCAAGTACAGAAATAGCAGCTGAATATATTAGAAAAACCTACCGACATTTCAATTTCCCATGTTCCAAATGTCTAAGAACATTTTTAGCATACCTCAACAACAAAGCAGAAGTATGCAATATCCTCTTAATAAAATATTCTTGTTCTGCATGCCTGTGTTCGAGGTAAGATCTCATAAAGAGTGAAGAGATGAAATGCTGTAACCTAGCAACATACAGTACCATTTCTCAAAGAACTCGACTTACGATATCTTTCGTACAGAATCCATTGGTAACACTTCTTGTAACTTCTTCGTAACCGAACTTTATGAAGCCATGTATCAAATTATACACTCAAACAGTAATAGTAGTAATAATGATAATACGAATGAATGTAAAAACAAGTGGCTGCTCGAAGTTAGAAAAGTTCTTCTGTAATTAAACATCACAGATGACATTGTGTTAGACTAATCTAAGTTCAGAAAATTAATCGATAACCATCCCTTTATACATCAACCAAGCACTTCCACCAATAAAACCTGGTCAGAAGATAGCAGGAAAAGCCACAGCGAAAATATGAAGAGATAATGGGAGAATAAAAAGGCAACGGCATCAGATAAAGTTGGGCATAAAGAAGGAATAATAATAATAATAATAATAATAATAATAATAATAATAATTATTACACCTGAAGACATCCAAAGCCGCGTTATCTTCAGAACCAAAGTTCATAAGTGGCAAGTTGATCAAGAGGAAAAACCAAAGAAGAAGACCGGAACAACATGGTCTCAAGAGAGAAAAGAAGCACACAGCAAACGAATGAAGGAAGTGTGGGCACAAAGAAAGGCAAATGCCTGTCTCTAAGTACTTTGCGTAGTCCTAATGGGCTCATTCGCAATATATATATATATAATAATAATAATAATAATAATAATAATAAATAATTGGACGAGGTGCGCAGTGCCTATCACAAAGTCACTACAAAATTTCTTCAGTGATGCATTTATCAGCGTGGTATCCTTCACAAGGTTTGTCCTAGAGTGAAGAGATGCAATCATCGTTCGGCGTCTGGAAGTGATTCGAACGGTTTTTCAATCAATCAATCAATCAATCAATCAATCAATCAATCAATCAATCAATCAATCAATCAATCAATCAATCAATCAATCAATCAATCGATCAATCAATCAATCAATCAATCAATCAATCAATCAATCAATCAATCAATCAATCAATCAATCAATCAATCAATCAATCAATCAATCAATCAATCAATCAATCAATCAATCAAACAATCAATCAATCAATCAATCAATCAATCAATCAATCAATCAATCAGCATTAAGCGGCATTTAGGGCAGTCGCTCAAGTGGTAGACTCTGTATGTTGTTCACCTAGACTTCTCTTAATGCTCTTCAAATAATTTGGAAATCGTTCAAATATCTCCCTTGGTAAATTATTGCAATTTCAACTCCCCTTCCTATAAACGAATATTTACCCTAATTTGTCCTCCTGAATTCCAAGTTTACCTTCATATTGTGATTTTGCGTGCTTTCAAGAATCCCACTCAAAATTATTCGTCTACTAATGTCGTTCCACGTCATCTCTCCACTAACGGGTCGGAACATACCACTTAGAGAGCAGCTCGTCTCCTTTCTCGCAAGTCTTCCCAGGCCAAACTTTGCAACATTTTCGTAACGCTGCTCTTTTGTAGGAAATCGTCCAGAACAAATCAAGCGACATTTTATGGATTTCTTTAAGTTCTCGAATGAAGTAATCGTGGTGAGAGTTCCACACACTGGAACTGTACTCCGATTTTGGTCTTACTCGAGAATTTCATGCCCCCTCCTTTATATCCCTACTACGACCACTAAACAATCTCATAAGCATGTGAAGAAACTTGTAGGTAACCTTTATTTAGGAACCAGGTTATGTGATTGTCCCAGTGAAGACATTTCCATATACAGACACCCAGGTAGGTTTATACTTGCAATGATCCCAGTGGGGAACCACCCCGTCATTGAAGAATTAAACTTGAGGCTGTGGAACCTGTAACGTGACCTTTCAGCCCGTTTATCATCAAACCGTTGCCTGTTGTTCATCTAACAATATTCTCGAGGTTTTTCTGCAGTCACACATAAGGTTATAATATATGTATTACTGTGTACAGTGTAACATCATCCGAAGAACTCCTTATCTCTGATTCGAATTCTTAACTTGTAACATTTATAGGTCTATATACGGGAGGGTCAGATAATGCTTCATCTAATCTTATTCTCTGAGTTCTATTTTACTAGAAATATAGTCACCCATTCAGTTTGTCTAGTCACATTTCCCTATTTTTTTGCGAGTATTTTCCCATGTTCTAGCCAATCAAATACCTTAGATAGGTCAACCGCGATGCAGTCCATTTGACTTTCTGAGTTTGAGATATCTGCTAAGATATATCTTGCTGGTATCTTTGAAGTTGAGCTTATGTGGAATAATATTTCCTAAACACGATTTTTTTAAAATCAAACGTGTTAGTAATTTTGCAAGCATGTCTAATATAACCTTAACAAATGCTTTCCCAAAGCTTACGTGCAACACATTGTCCCTTTATTCTACCATCGCGGTAATACGCTACAAACCAGTCAGCGGATCCCAGGCGTGATTAGTTTGATCTCCGCTAACATACATCTATCATCAAATTTCACCCTGGGGAAACATATGTTTCTACTATGGACAAGGTAAACTAAAGCTAGAAATAATGTTTGCAGAAGCATGACGTCATATTTCAGGAAAATATTTTCTCACAAAGTACGTACAAGTGAGTCCGCCTTTGTAGTGTAGTGGTTAGTGTGATTAGCTGCCACCCCCGGAGGCCCGGGTGCGATTCCCGGCTCTGCCACGAAATTTGAAAAGTGTTACGAATGCTGGAACGGGGTCCACTCAGCCTCGGGAGGTCAACCGAGTAAAGGTGGGTTCGATTTCCACCTCAGTCATCCTTGAAGTGGTTTTCCGTGGTTTCCCACTTCTCCTCCAGGCAAATGCCGGGATGGTACCTAACTTAAGGCCACGGCCGCTTCCTTTCCTCTTCCTTGTCTATCCCTTACAATCTTCCCATCCACCCACAAGGCCCCTCTTCAGCATAGCAGGTGAGGCCGCCTGGGCGAGGTACTGGTCATCCTCCCCAGTTATATCCTACGATCCAGAGACTGAAGCTCCAGGACAATGCCCTTGAGGCGGTAGAGGTGGGATCCCTCGCTAAGTCCGAGGGAAAAACGACCCTGGAGGGTAAACATATACGTACAAGTGAATGAAATTCACCTATCAGTCAAAATAATTCTGAGAAAAATACAAATGTAAAAGTTGTCTCTATTTTATAGAGTTCATCTCGAGATAATCTTTACAAGGAAACACAGCCACCGTGCGGCGACACACGCTCTTAACCTTTACACTGAAAACTTGAGTATTTTAACACTTTCGATGACTTGAGCTCGCGTGCTCGCACCATGCATCTGGTTTGTTTTGTAAATTATTTAACTACGGATGACGTCATCTAATGCGCTTTGCGGGAAATTACATAATCTAAATGTGCACATAAAATATCTGAGTAGTAAAGGACATCTTACTATTTACAGTCCGGCTCCATGGCTAAATAGTTAGCGTGCTGGCCTTTGGCCACAGGAGTCCCGGGTTCGATTCCCGGCGGGGTCGGGAAATTTAACCATAATTGGTTAATTTCGCTGACACGGGGGCTGGGTGTATGTGTCGTCTTCATCATCATTTCATCCTCATCATGATGCGCAGGTCGCCTACGGGAGTCAATTCAAAAGACCTGCATCTGGCGAGCCGAACTTGTCCTCGGACACTCCCGGCACTAAAAGCCATACGCCATTTCATTTCATTTGTTACTATTTACAACCCACAACAAACCGTGGATCGGAAACACACGCGAAATAAATCTTATTGAAGGAAAAAAATACAAAAATCAACGAGCATAACACGTTGTCATATTTTTTTCATTCACAAACAGTAAGCATGACACATTCAGACTAATTCCGCACACACAATTTGGATTGAAAAGGTATCACAGTAAACAAATAAAAATGTATACAATTCACTCCCTAATCAACGTTGTTTACTGAAAAAGAGTACATGATTTATTGTTATAATTATAAGTACTACCATCAACACTGTTAATAAGATGACTTTTTGCATCCGGGAGATAGTGGGTTCGAATCCCACTGTCGGCAGCCCTGAAGATGGTTTTCCCTGGTTTCCCATTTTTACAACAGGTAAATCCTGGGGCTGTATCTTAATTAAGACTACGGCCGCTTCCTTCCCATTCCTAGGCCTTTCCTTCCCCATCGTCGCCATAAGAGGTACATGTGTCGGTGTGACGTAAAGCAAATACAAAAAAAGATGAATTTGATATTTTATAATTTTCGTATAGAGTACATGACACAAATTCAAATCAACACAGATATTATAACATCAGGACGACTCACGGTGGGTAATTTCTAGCATCCAGCCTGCCAAAAATAATATTTTCAACCCTTGTCTTTGGTGCGCATTTTCTGTGAGTCGTGTTTATAAGACTCTTCGGTACAGTAATTAAGTATTGAAAAGTCGCGCTGTCTGGTTATCTATTCTCACCGGAAGGCCTATTTGGCTCTCCTCCGTTAGGGCATCATATTCTGGCGAGGCGAGTTCGCAGTTATTATTATGTGAGGGCTCAGTAAAGACATCAGAACTAAATATTTCTTTAGCTTGCAATGTGATTATATTAGATGAAGGTATGTATTTTTATATAGTATGTAGCATTTTATGAAAATTACTATATTGTTGTCCGAAATATGCACTTAAAGTTCAGGTACACGGTGTCCAAGTGCTATCTAATAATACAAATTGAGCTGACTTTCAAAATGGATTGTCTTTGATTTCCGCAATGAAAGTCTTTTGGATGAGTTTCTATACTTTTATGAATAGAAAACTGTGACTTTTTTCTGCGACCAGGCGCGACCATGAGAGTAATTAATTTTTTTCAGAAGCCACGTACTCTGTAACCCGGAGGTCGGTTTTCGAGCTGTTGAGGAACAGCAGGGAATATAAGCGGAACGATGATATTGCGAATGCTGTAATTCAACATTTAGGCTATGATGATTGTTCCGAGGATATATCCAAGTCAATAAGAAAATCTGTCAGTATTTTGTGTGCTAAAATTCGATCACGCTGGACAAAATATGGTAGAAAAAGGGACAAACTGCTGAAGTATAATAAAAGTTGGTTCGAGCAGAGAATTAGCCTTGCAGAAGGACGTCCATCACAACAATGTCAGGATGAGCCTGCCAGTACTGTAGCTCATTCCATGTTAACAAAACAGTATTTCTCTTATGACAACAGGGTTGCCATATCGAACGGCTCCGCTCAACGCCATCACGGGAAAACGGCGGCACATAAATTTGTGAAATTCAGTATGTAAGTTCAAGACAAAAGGCTGAAGAAACTAAGCTACAAATTACTTTTATAAACTGAAGGGTACGTGGGGTTTACAGGGCCACTTTCGGTTCGTACAGAATCGGAGGTAAACTACGGCACATAAGAAACCTCAGCACTGAAATATAAGGCGAAGTGCGGGAGAAAATAGACAAATAATTGTTATGGACTTGAAGGGCGGGTGATGTATTTAATTGCATTTAATAAATTTATTCAGACAATAAAAGCTAGAAAACAGACGCAGTAAATAAATACTGCAGATAACTACAAAAGATCACAGTGTTAATGTTAACGAAATAAATCACATACGTAGGCTTATCGCGTAACTCTCATTCAACACAATACATTTACGCACTGATTTAAAGCCCAAAATACACACGCAATAAATAAACAAATAAATACTGTCGATGACTTCACTACAGAAGTTCAGGGAGGAAACGAGTCTATTGGTTGATATCCGAAGCAAAGTGTTGGCAATACCAATGATGGAAACCACTAGAAGATTCTTCAGAGAGGCTTCCACTTCTGCGGATATTACTAGAGTAGATATACACTTAATAAACCATCTGCGTGCCATCGTAGAAACTCTTTCGTGTGGGTATGTCATTGATAAAGTAACATTTGGCATGTACGCAAAGGAAACTACAATTTTACTTACAAAAATACAAATCGTACTACATGCCTGTAACTTTGCACAAACTCTTGGGTTATGGGACTGTATTATTTCTATTGGACACTCTCCGAGGAAACCCAGGAGACCAGGAATAAAGATAATAGGAAACCTTCCAGAAAGAAACAAATACTGACCTTTTCCATAGGTTGCTTATATCATCGGACCCTTATATTACCAGCTTATGGAAATCAAGGAGGAGGAAGTTGATTCCGCTTTCACGAGAAGTGCTCAACTTACTGTCTGAGCCTCCTGTATCTGGTTCTGCCGAAGGAGATAATGAAAGTGACGATAGCGATTATGATGTAACTGCATCTGATAAATAAATTGTTTGG
This sequence comes from Anabrus simplex, assembly GCF_040414725.1. NCBI lineage: Eukaryota > Metazoa > Arthropoda > Insecta > Orthoptera > Tettigoniidae > Anabrus > Anabrus simplex. The sequence goes on along the minus strand of NC_090268.1, from coordinate 443,093,456 downwards.
CAAGTATATGTATTCCTGTATCTGTTTTTAAACATTCTAAACAGCATGTCCCACTATTAACATCTATTTAATTTCTTAAAGCTATAACGAAAAATGTTTAAAATTACAAATATTACTAATTCTATTCCTGGCATTGTAATTTGTTCTTTGTACTTGATTGACCACACACTTAATTATCTCCAATAATTGCAGTTACATACTAAGTTTTATGTAGATCGGTCCATTAGTTACCGAGATACGATTTTTGGCCGGCTAGATTCCTGAAATTACGCAGTGTGCGACTCAAGAATGAAAACAACGCGCTGTTTAAAGATCTCACCTGCAGCAATAAGAATGACATGGACAGAAAACAAACAAAAATCGGTCGCTTTCAAAAACCCTCCTTGGGAGGTGCAAATAATGTGGTTTTTGCTAGTGGCTTTACGTCGCACCCTCAGGTCTTATGGCGACGATGGGATAGGGAGGGCCTAAGAGTAGGAAGGAAGCGGCTGTGGCCTTAATTAGGGTACAGCCCCAGCATTTACCTGGTATGAAAATTGGAAACCACGGAAAATCATCTTCAGGGCGGCCGACAGTGGGATTCTAACCCACTATCTCCCGGATGCAAGCTCAAAGCGGCGCGCCTCTAACCGCACGGCCAACTCGCCCGGGCGCAAATGAATTACTGTCGTCTATCACACAGCGGAATCTGGTTGTATTTGCCATTTCGGAAGTGGTTACTAAAATAAACGTTTTCCTGCGATTTGCACACGACATTGATGACGCTGGCCTCTTGTCCGTGGGGGTGGTAAAACATTACCACGGTAAACCCTGACATCCGTAAGAAGTGACTAAAAGTAGCCCCAGGGTGTCTTAAGTTACGAGCGTGTGTTGCGGACCATGGAGCCCTTAGCTGAGTCCTGGCATCCTCACTTCCATCTATCCTATCCGACCTCTCTTGGTCAACACTTGTCCTTTTCCGCCTCCGAATCTATTAGGCCTAGGGAGTTTTTCATTTTTTCTTGCCCTTCGTGTCCCTTGTCTTTCTTTGGTCGATACCCTAATTTTTCGAAATATTAGACCCTTTCCAATTTTTCCTTCTGATTATTGTTAATAGAGGGCGGTTGCTCAGTTGCATTTCCTCTTAAAACAGTGATCACCACCACCGTCCTGTGCTTTTGGTCGTTGTCCTGTTTCATTTCTTAAGATCTAACCTTCGAAAATATTTTACAAATTGTACCACATCTCTGTAACTCTCCAGTGAGCTCTGCTTTGCGTTTACCTAATATTTTAAGCAGTTGTCTATCCTCTCCTAGGGGCGATGACCTAGATGTTAGGCACCTGTTACCAACGAGCATCATCATTTTCTCTCCTATTTTTGCAGAAGCATATCATTGCTCTCCTTATCAGTCCATTTTTTCTGGCAATTCTCCACCAAATCCGTTGGTCACAAGGGTCCCGGGTTCCATTCCCAGCAGGTTAGGGAATTTTAACAATAATTGGCACGAGGCTGGATGTCTGAGTCTTTTGCATCATCATTTCATCCTCATCACAACGCGGGTGTCAAATCAAAAACCTGCACCTAGTAAGCCGATCATGACTTCGGGCACTCCCGGCACTAAAAGCCATATGCCATTTGATTTCATTTCCACCAAAACATAATTTCTGCTCGCTCGAAACGAGTTTTCTCTCGGTTTCATAACGTCCACGTACAATCTTATGTCAAGACACTCCATTGAAAAATTCTTAGAAATCTTTTCTTAGTGCGGACGTTGATGTCCTTGTTCCAGTTGAAGATAAGCGTTTTCTTTCGTCAGTGCTAATTCTCTCTTCATCTAGCCACTGCTCAGTTCAGTGCTTCAAGCGAACATTTAATTTGTAAGCAATAAATGATCACTCTGTTTTTTGTTTCAGACATCCGTTGATAGACTGGTTTAATGCGGCTCTCGATGCGACCCTATCCTGTGATACGTAACTACTACATCCTACATCTGTTTGTCACATTAATACCTTGGTCTACACCTAAAGTTGTTAGCACATACACTTCCCTGAAATCCCACTGAACAAGTCCTCTGTTTGTTATGATATGTCCTATAATTCTATTTCTTCTTCTCGTCAAATTTAGCCAAATCGATCTCCTCTCACTAATTCAATTCAGTATCTCTTCGTTCGTAATTCGATTTATCCTTCTCACCTTCAGCATTCTACGGTAACACCACATTTCGAAATTTCTATTCTCTTTCTGAGCTAGTTATTGTCCGTATTTCACTTCCATACAACGGCACGCTCCAGACGAAAGTCTTCAAAAACATCTTTGTAATTCCTGCATCAATCTTCGAAATTAGTACATTTCTTTTCTTAAGAAAGTTTTTCCTTGCTTGTGCTAGTCAGCAATTTAAGACCTCCTTACTTCTGCCATCGTTAGTTATTTTGATGCTAAAGCAACAATATTAATTTACTTCCTTCAAGCCTTCCTTTCCTAACCTAATATTTCCTGCATCGCCTAACTTCGTCGACTGCATTTCATTACTTTTATTTGGACTTGTTTAGTTTCATCATGTACTACATACACAAGGCTCATTCAGCATTTTTTTCACATCTTCTGCAGTCTCAGAATAAATAACAATATTATCAACAAATCTCAGCGTTTTGATATCCTCTTCTTGATTCCGAATTTATTTCCAAGTTCCTCTTTCAATTCCTTTATCGTCTGATCTGTAAAAATATTAAACAATGAGTCAGAACGGAGCCTTGACTCACTCCTTTCTGGATTGTTGTTGCTTTTTTGAAGCCCTTGATTCTTATCACTGCAGTTTGATTATTTTACACTCTGCTATTTCTAACATTTTCGCTTAGTTTCAACCTTGAAGTCTGCATAAAATATAATGTTCGTTAGAGAACGGGTTTTGGATATTTGGGATTTTAATAACGAACCACGTTCTGAATGGTCAGCAGATATAATAAATTGTAGTGATCCCCTCCTGTATTTACTGACACTACTGCGCAGAATGTACTTTCATCTGGAACCAACAAAACAAATATTTTCCCCAAATGCCCCATTTACTACGATCCAGAAGTTATGATGGAGAAATACTCATCTAAATTATTTTCCACGAATCTGTCTTGTTTTATTTCCGTGGCATAAACTGTGTGTTTGTAACCAACGATCACGTAGACGAGATAGCTGTGGTAGCAGCACCTCTTATACTCGTTCCAACGCACAACTTTGGAATTAACTTCTATTGGAAATTTCCATCCTCGGTGCCATCATCAGGCCTGAGAACGTGACATCTCCAAAGTTCTTCAGCAGACCCGCCACTCTGAGAGTAAACTATCAACTTACATTACCGTAATAACGAATGTAATTAACGAAGACGAAGAGAATTTTCGTCTAGGAAGTACGTGTATTTCTAAAGGTAATTATCACTCTAAGGGAAGCTCATTGGCTATTCTAAAGTTAGATTCACTATCATTATTTTTGTGTCTAATTCGTATTTTGATATGAATATATCTAATTGCTGGGGGCCATGTGACGGAAGTGACATCACAAATAAATAGTTCGTCATCAGTATTTGAGTTCAATTTACGAAAGTGACATATTCATTATCATTGTTCTTTCGCAACGGGAAAATAATCTATACTTAAATTTTTTGTGTAGATAATATATATGAGGATATTTTAGCAGAATGAAACATATAATTCTGCTGCCATTGATTCTTTCACGCATCGTACTTATAGACGTGATATAGGCTTTTTGGTTTATGCCGTGTCAAGATTAATGATTAATGTTAATGTTAATAGAGGATGTTTGCCTAATTTGACTTCCTCTTAACACTTCCAGCCCCAGTGATTCCATATGGCATTTTCTATTTAGATATTGTTTTTAGTAACTAAGACATTTCACTAATTTGGCTTAGGTGATGTAATTATATAGTGTTTACTCCATGTTTTAATTTTAGTTTAATTTTCACAAATACCGTACAGATCACAATATGAAGACAAAGTTGGAATTCAAGAGGACAAACTGGGGCAAATATTCATTTATAGGAAGGGGAGTTAGGGATTGGAATAACTTACCAAGGGAGATGTTCAATAAATTTCCAGTTTCTTTGAAATCATTTCGGAAAAGGCTAGGAAAGCAACAGATAGGGAATCTGCCACCTGGGCGACTGCCCTAAATGCAGATCAGTATTGATTGATGTTGACAATACAAGACAGTTCCGGATTTAGCCTTGTTAATATTGGAAACATTTCGCAAGTGGCGCTCCTATTGGCATGACTTGGAAGTCGCGCTAAATTCATATATTAATGGAAATTCATATACGGAAATCGATAAATAAATTACGCCTAGAAGGAAAGTGTTATAAAGATATTAACTTTAGAGTTGCTAAAACAATTCTGGATAAATAAAAGAAGTATTATTCAACAGGACTGAAATTATGCATAAGTTATAAACAATATGTGAAATACACTGCTGTGAATGGACTTGATCTTGCATTTATGCATTGCATTTTTAACTTTAGCATTCCTGCCTGAACGTTCCCAGTTAGATTTGTCTGTTCCCTTAAGACACTTGTCAATAAACAGATCGGCACATTGCTGCCTTTTCTCTTGAAAGTACTACCCCTTTTGGAAAGGGCGGTAGCATTTGATGTCTCATTTCTTGGGAGATTCTCTGTTGGTACGGATTACAGCTTTAATCTGAGGAGAGGGATAAGATAAAGAAGAGGCATGAAAATGCTAACAATAGTTATATTTCGAGGAATAATTACGTACAGTTAGAGTAAGAAATGAACATGCCCTTCGCTGTATAGTGTGGAATTTGTAAAGTAGCTGACTTGAAAATGATCTGAACAGATCGTGCAATTGTTATTCAAGCGTAACTTCCTTCTTTCATATGTACATTATCGAAGTGACTTCTCTGATATTTCAAAACTCACCAAAACTCATCGGTATTGAAGGTTAACTGCTGCACTATACAATAAAATAAGCTTACGGGATTTTATTTTAAGCCACCAGGTCAGAAGTTTACGAAGTACCGTACTATAAAAATATCTTTGTCACTGGAAGAATATTATATGCAAACACAATATTCATTTTCTTGTCACGAGGAAAACGGAAGAAAACCGCGAATGTAGTTATTGCAGCCAATTGTAACACATATCTTTCCACTCGTATTGAGAGGAGATAAAACGGAATGATACACACTACTATTTAATTGTGTTAACTTACTTCAAACGAATAAATAATACCATAACTTCACAAACAAATGCATGTGCTCTTATGACAGAACCAGTAACTCCAGATCTCTCCGCCAGAGAGAGCTGTCCCTCGATATCTCGCAAATTGTCGTGCATTACCTCTAGTGTATTTAGTTTCAATACCTTCATGTAATACTGCATTCCAGTGGAAATAACAGAAGGTGCTATTGCGGTCCATGCTCTCAGTGCCTAGTGTCAGTTGCGGAATTAATTTGAAAAACGTTTGAATACTCTGAATGGTTGGAATACAATAGTTGTTTGTTTAAAAGTTAACGTTCTTCTGACTTGTTTCAAGTGACGTTTTGTGTGAAATGGTTTGTTAAACATCCCAGTGAAAGTCTAAATTCCATTTGGCGTCATTGAGATCCATGTAAATATTCAGAACTGCGTTACAGGCTACAGCAGTCCCTCTTTTTGCTTCTAGATGGCAGCTGGAAGTTTAAAATTGTCTGAAGATCGGATTGTCCTATTAGTATCAGGAGATATATCTGAAGTAAAACTGACTGGTGATACAGACATTGAATATCATATTGAAAATGATGCTCCTCTGAGAAAAAGCAGTTTGATCAAGAATTAACCTCAGGAGAAAGCTTGAACAGTCCAGTGTCCTATGGATTTTGAAGTCCATGAAGAGAAATAATATTGGAAGAAGAAAAAGATGATTATGAGGTGGAGAGGATCGAAGGCGAACAAGCAACAGGAGGTGAGTGAGAATAACTAGTGTCTGACAAGGTTAGATCAGAAATTCAAAGAAACAACACTATCGAATGGAGACATACTGATGTTGAAGAGGTCGACACCTTTGAAGAAAATTTTTCGCAGGATTTAGGTTCTAATGATACACTTTTACAGGTCTTCAAAATATTTTGTACTGATGCTATGATCGATAATTTTACTAATCAAACGGAATCTTTACCCCTGTGAGAAGTGTGAGAAGTCTGTGGACACATCAAAGGAAGAAATGGAATAATTTAAAGGTATTCGTGTCTTATCTGGAATCGTTCGAATGCCCTCATAAAAATGCACTGGGCTGAAGAGGCATGGTATCCAAGTATAGCAGATGTAATGACAAGAAATCGGTTCTACAATATAAGAAAATATCTTCATATCAATGATAACTCCAACGCATTACCATGTGAACATCCTCAACACGATAAACTCTTCAAAATCCGGGCTTTTGTAGATGACTTGAAAAGTGCAATGAGGAAGACGGAGCTGGAAGGATATCTTAGCGTGGATGGGTTTGGATATCATTCTAGGATAGGAGTGGAATGAAGCAGTACTGTACCGGTAAAAGAGCTCGACTCTCAGATTATATTTTAAAGTAAGCAAGAATATAGTTCTCAGGGCTAAAACTGGGTGACTAGTAGCTAGGGCTTGGTACAGGAGGTAGGGTCCTATCTACAAGAAAACATTGATTCTGACTGCACATGAGTTTATTCATATAAGACATGAAATAGCACATCACCTCCAGGTAGATATAAGTTGTCTTCCACATAGTCCTATAATATGGCTCGGATTCTAAAGTTCACCAAGCCGAGCAGGTTGGAACACGTTCCAGAAGATTCCAGGGACTCCGTACAGAAGCGGCTGGACTGTCTGGGTTGGTAGAAGGTAGAGATGCCTCGAAATTTCGAGGCCAAGGTTGAACCCCGATGATCCTGGTGATGTTGCAGATAATCATTTGCTACCTCAGTATAATGTGACTGAGAGGGTTGATGTCTCCAAGGTCACTCGCAGTACTGATAAATCTGAGTTCATAAAAACCTTGGCGCCAACTGCTGCTGTTGTGTGAAACGCCTCTCCAGTAATCTCGTTAATTAGCAAGATTATCAGCCAACAAGTGCCATTTGTGACTTTCTCAGTGTAACTAAACTGTCATTGACCTGAAGCATCATTCAGTATGTCCGCGAAAGAAGCTATTCGTCGTGTAGCGTCTATTGAAGATGTTATGAAGGACTTCCAAGGCCGCCTGGAACACGTCGCAAGCTGCACCTGCCGCGCGGATGAGCTGCAGCGGCTAAAGGCTGAGTTCTCCCAGTTCCAAGAAAAGGTGTCTAGTGAGTTGAAAGACATAACAAAAAACTGGAATTTACTGAACAGCGCCTCGAACAACAGGCCGAGCTGCTTGATGAAGCTGAACAGTACAGCCGGCGGAACTGCTTAGTGCTGCATGGTATTCCAGAGGAGCCGACAGAGAACGTTTATGATAAAGTTATCAACACGATGAAGGGCAAGTTAAATGTAGATATAACTATGTCTGATATAGATCGTTGCCATCGTTTAGGAGTGCTAAAACGAACCACAGCTCAGGTTGTTGCTACGGGTAAGCGCCCTATAATTATAAAGTTCGTGCGTTACCATGACCGGGACAGAGTTTGGAGGGCCAAGCGGCTGTTAAAAGGAACTGGCCTTCTACTGACTGAATCCCTGACAGGTATCAGAAAAACTATTCTAAACAGGGCACGTGATCACTTCGGACTCCGACGGGTGTGGACACAGGACGGCCGCATTGTTGTTTTGAAAGACAATGGACAGAAAATGTTTGTTAGCAGCATGGCACAATTAATAAGCCTTATGTGAGCGACGAGATTGACTAGGAAAAACAATGAGTGATATAATAGCGTATAATGTTTGTGTATGTGAATGTGATAGTGTGTGTGAGAGTGATTGTGTAAATATTTCTGGAGGTGCTTATGAAACAACTAGGGTGAGTAGTTTGAATTTTTCTGTTGACAATGGCTAACGTAAATGAGTCAATTATTTATACCGAACAGCATGTCCGTGATGTCATTGACACTATCCCTCTTCATTGTCGTCCGCCTTCACCCTTACCTTCCCCTTCACCAGCTGTGGCAGGAGACATTCTTAAGGAAATGTTAGCTCCCCACCAACAATATTTTCAGTGTTGTCATATCAATGCACAATCGCTTCTTTGTCACTTTGACGAAATACAGGCTCTATTTAGTAACAGTAACTTGCATTGTATTTGTGTAACAGAGACATGGTTACAGCAGTCACTCAAATCTGATCTCGTAAAGCTGAATAACATGACGTTACATCGCCTAGATCGTTTAAATCGTGTAGGGGGCGGTTGCGCTATATATTGCCGTAGCGACTTAAAAAGTAAAATAATTATGACCTCAGATCCTAAGACTCCATTTCGACCTGAATTCATGTTTGTTGAACTCTTGGTTAATAATCAAAAACTACGGATCGGAGTGGTATACAAGGCGCCGGACATACAACATATATCTGACCTAGAAGTGGCATTATCGAAGTTAACTCCGCTGTACGAAAACATAATCATTCTTGGTGACTTCAATACTAATCTCCTAGTTACAAGTAACGAATCAACATACTTACAAAACTTATTCCATGGCATGGATTACAATATACTGACACTAGACGCGACTAACCATGTTCACAGAATAAACCACACGTCTCACACACTGATTGACCTTATTATAACAAACAATCCGCAGAAAGTGGTAAAACATGGACAGCTTGCTGTACCAGGTATTTCGACCCACGATCTCATATACTTATGTTACTCTCTCAAGGCACCAAAGTACAAAACCAGGTACATAATGCGAAGAGACTTCAAGCATTTTAATACTGAGATAATACGAAATGAAGCATATCAATTGCCGTGGAATGACATTCTACTGACTAATGACATTGATGATAAGGTTGACAGACTGAACTCTTTAATATTAGGACTGTATGACAAACACGCTCCGAAGAAGCAAATTCGAGTTTCTCACCCTTCGTCTCCTTGGCTAACAAATGAAATTAAGTCGGTCATGGCAAATCGTGATGCTTGGTATAGGCGATTTAGGCGAACTGAAAGCACTAGTGATTTCGAAAATTACCGTATTCTCCGAAATCAAGTTAAGAAATTAATTCGTAACAGCAAGTATAAATATATTCAAGAGATAACAAACAGACGAAATTCAGCACTAATATGGAAACATTTGCATCAGATGGGTATAGGTCGCAGCCTGACCATGCAGACACCCAGTATACCACTTGATGATCTAAATTCTCATTTTACGAAAGCAGCATACACTAATAATGATATTACTGACAATAATGACTATGACGCTAACTATCCTAATAATGATAATAATAATAATAATAATCATCAACCAGTTGATGACCTAACTATTGATGATATTAACGCCATAAATGCTCATTCCCGAGTAAATCAAGTAAAATTCACTTTCAAAAAAGTTGGGGCGAACGATGTGAAGCGTGTAATTTACTCCCTCAAGTCTGATGCTCCCGGTAATGACGACATACCATTATCTTTCATAAAAAATATTATTGGTGCCATATTACCTATTCTGACGCATATATTTAATCATTGCCTTGTACAGGGAGTATTCCCAACTGTGTGGAAGCACGGTATCGTCATTCCTATTCCTAAGAAGAACTCTCCTAGTTTACCATCAGATTATCGCCCTATATCCATTCTATCACCCCTTTCCAAAGTACTAGAACGCTTGGTACACGAACAAGTCCTCACTTACTTGACTAACTTCTCACTGCTTGACCCTTACCAATCTGGTTTCAAGAAAGGACACAGCACAACGACTGCCCTACTGAAAGTAACTGATGATATCCGACAGGCAATGGACACTCGACAAGTGACTGTACTGGTTCTACTTGATTTTCCTAGTGCTTTTGATACTGTTGTTCCTCAACTGCTACTTTCAAAATTGGATTCATTAAATTTCAGCAAGACGGCAATAAACTTTTTTAGTTCGTACCTCAAAAATCGCCGTCAGTGTGTCAAAGTAAATAATAGCAGATCTGAGTGGCTTAACAAACCCCTCGGTGTCCCCCAAGGGTCTGTACTTGGACCATTGCTGTTTGCAGTTTACTTGCACGATGTTGCCAAATCGATTACACATTGCAAGTATCATCTTTATGCTGATGATCTGCAGATCTACTACCACTCAAGAACTGATAAAATTCAGAGTGCTGTAGAAAAAGTTAATGCTGATTTAAGTCTCATAAGTAATTTTGCATTGAGTAACAATCTCAAAATTAATCCTCTTAAAACGCAAGCAATAATCATTGGTACTTCAAAAAACTTACACGTCTTAAAACAATACGAAATTCCTCCTGTAGCACTAAACAATACCATTATTCCATTTTGTGAAACAGTTATGAATCTTGGTGTGGCTATAAGCGAAACATTGAACTGGTCGCAACATGTGATGAAAGTGTGCCAAAAGGTATATCAAAGCCTGCATCCTCTGAAGCGGTTTAAAAATATATTTCCTCGGTCCTTGAAAATAAAGCTCATTCAATCACACTTGTTTCCAATTCTCGAATACTGTGATACAGTTTTTATTGATATCAATAACGAGCAAAGCATGAGACTGCAACGTGCCCAAAATGCATGCATCAGGTATGCATTCGACATACAACCATACGCCCATGTATCCCCATTCTATACACAATTATCTTGGTTACGACTGAATGACAGACGTAGACTCCACGCAACAACTTTGGTGTATCAAGTGCTTTCTGAAAACACTCCTCCTTACCTATCCACCAGATTTCGCTACCTTAATTCCCTGCACCTGTTCAATACCCGGTCAGGCTGTACGCTAGAAATTCCTGTGCATCGAACCGCAACCTACAATAGATCGTTCACTATCACCGCCACGAGCTGGTGGAATGAACTCCCCAATGACATCAGGGAAGCTAAATCTAAGACAAAATTTAAAATCCTTTGCCAGCGTCATCTTTTAAGCACTTCCAGTCTTTCTTGAGTGTGAATGGGATGCATGAATGAGAGTGAATCCTGTATATAATTTAGTTATACTTTACTCACCTTAGTTTAGTTAGTGATACTTAAGTTGCTTTAGTTATACTTTAGGTTGTAAAGATTTCATATGTTTAAATTTTATGTAAAATATACATTGTATATACATGAAGTGGTTAAGTGTAAGAAAGGGCCGGGAGCCCTAACTTCGCCACAATAAAGACGCTTTAATAATAATAATAATAATTAACCTATTAGCGAAGTCACTGGTTATTATTCGTCAAGACTTTCAAAATTTAACACTCGTAAAATGATATATCTCTGTATACGAGGACTATAAATAATTTCAGAGTTCACCACTAGCAAAGTCCTCATCTCTGAATAAATACTGGCAAAAAAACACAAGTCCCTTCTCATGAAACTATGACCAAATTTAAAGTTCATCACTGGCGAAGGTACAAGTCTTTGAATGAACACGGACGAAAAACATAAGTCCATCCACATGAAAATCTGAATAGATTTAAAGTTCATCACTGACAAAATGTATAAAGTTTTGAATCAACACTGGCGACTGTACAAGTCTTTGAGTGAACATGTACGAAAACACATGTCCATCCACATGAATAAATTTACAGTCTATCACTGGCGAAGTTTATAAAGTTTTGAATCAACACTGGCGAATGTACAAGTCTTTGAGTGAACATGGATGAAAAATACAAGTCCATCCACATGAATAAATTTACAGTCTATCACTGGCGAAATTTATAAGTCTTTGAATCAACACTGGCGAATGTACAAGTCTTTGAGTGAACATGGACGAAAAACACAAGTCCATCCACATGAATAAATTTACAGTCTATCTCTGGCAAGGTATCCAAGTCTTTGAATAAACACAGGTGAAATCCTAAATTTATGTTTTAAAGACGTTGAATGAAGTTGGAGTTCATCACCGGCAGAGCTTATAAGTCTTTGAACCAGTACCGGCAAAATCACAAATTTATGCTTACGGGGACTTTGAGCACATTCAGAGATCATCACTAGCAAAGTTTATAAATCACTGTTTATTAGAGGAATGAGTCTCTTAACACTCGCAAATATTGCAGGTTCAATTTATGAAGAATTCGTTCTTTAACACACGTAACTAATACAAGTCCAATCATGAATTTAGCACGCGTAAATAATACGAGCCCATTTCATGATTAATTGGAAAAATTCCAGTCTCGAACACCCGTAAATATTGTAAGTTCAATTATGAAGACTTAGAAAATGTTCTTTAACACTCGAAATATTGCAAGTCCACTTGAGAATACTTGGAAGAATTCGTTCTCCCACACTCGAAAAAAATACAAGTTCACTTTATGAATACTTAGAAAATTACAGAGCTCCTCTTCGGGACTGTCACTACACGACGATAGTAGCAGCGAGAGTGTCCACGCTGACTACTCAGCGGTAACTGAGTGAACAGGCTACAGTGGGCCCCCCTTTTATTAGATCCGGGGCGTCTACGTCACAATACGGCTTGACTGAATATCTCCTAAATCCCTCTATGAATTTACTTAAAACTCGAGCATTGCGACGTTCAGGTGATCCCTAACAAGATGACATATCGCTCAAGCCGCTAGCATAATTATTACGGGAGTTACAAAATTTTCCCCGTCGAACAATCTGGAAGATGTGACGTGGAATCTAGAATATACGAGTCCAGGCTGGGAACACGTGGTGTGAGGGGCGGGCGGTCTAGCTAGCCCCTGTGGCTACGTCACAGCTCACAGCTGTCCTTCACTCGCTTGCTTGCCCCGCTGACGGTAAACAAACCAGGCGTGCTCAGAACATTACGCGTGATAATTAAATGTCATTTATACTCAAAAAGTACTCATGTACAGGTCGTAACCGGTACATATCCCTCCCTCTCAGGGAAAAGAAAATACGATGAGGATTTTCTTTAGTTAACTTTATTCAAAGTATTATTTGAGATTGGAAGCATTGTAGATGCCTGCAAGGTTGCCATCTAATCTTGTGATCTCATAAGCACCGTTGTCCAAAGATCTAGAAATCCTGAAAGGTCCATGTCCATATCTGAAAAATATGTCTTTCCATAAAATCGCTTAATGACATATTTAAGCGGAGGAGGGTGGTCATATTCAAGGACCAGTCGGTCAATCAAGGCACGAGCGTCCAAACACAAACGTAGATTACCATCGGGTTTCCTTACTATGTTAAGTGGATTAATATAGGGCGTAACGCATTTTGGGATAATTCTGTCAGCCTTCATCTGACGAATCAGTGTCCTGGTTTCATCCATGTACTTCTCGGGCACTGGATATGGTTTGCGTTTATAAGGCAAGCATCCTTGACGTTGAAGTGGTGCTTAAAATTCTTAATCTCTCCGGGATTCTCATCAAAGACGTCCGGATAAGCCTGATAGATTTCTTCCTCCGCCGTTGCTATGTAAGGGTGGTAATCTGGGGCTTCAGTTACACTGGAGATGTAGGTGAGAAAATCGGGCCCTTTGTCATTTAAAATTTCATCAATGGGTCCCTCTTCATTGGGATCTCCTTCTTCTGACACGGGTCCCTCTTCTTCCTCGGGATCACCCTCTTCTTTCAGTACCTGGTCGAATGGGGCGGCATCGCCAATCACACCATCGACTTGTGTACAGGGTAAATCAATCCCTTGAAGCCTAAAATCTTCACCATCCACCAGTTGCAACTCTACAGATCCAATCCTACATAGATGAATGGTGTTGGCAGAGTAGTCAATAGCAGCCTTATATTTAGACAAAAAGTCTGAACCCAGTATAAGGTTAAATTTCATAGGCAAAACTTTCAGAAAGACATGTTCGCACTCTTCCTCATTAATGGTGAACTCAAGGAATACTTGCTGCTTGAATTTGATATTCCGGTCAGGAATAATGCCCTTGATCTTCACTTGTTCAACTGGCAAAATCAGAAGATCACATTTATCCTGAATCAATGTTATCAGTTTGTCAGAAATTAGGGACACTTGAGCTCCCGAGTCCACTAATGATGATACTTGGAATCTCCCAATGGTAATAAAAATTATGGGTAAACTTCGTTGGACATGTTGACGAATAGGTAACTCGTCCTCAAACACTAAGTCATCGTCGATGTGCCAATAATTTATTATGTCTACATGAAATGGCCCGACCTCCTCATTTTCAGGCAATCTTATTTTTCAAAAAATTAAGTTTTATTTTGTAACAGCACCTGTGCATTCTGGATTTTGACCAAAGGTGTTGTTTCTCTTATGATATTCTTGATATTCAAGAGAAGTCGCTCCAGGTTGATGACACTCTTGTTTCATCTGATGGAGATAGTCCTGTGTTTCCTTCCATTGTTTGTGCAAGTCCGAATTATTTGAGTCTCTACTCTCTTGTTTTTTCTTGTTTTAACCAAGTAGGTTTGGTTTGGTATGGCATCTGGCCACGGTATGGGCGCTTCCTAAACCCTCTATACCGCGTAGGTGATGATTGAGTAACCCTTTCTTCCTTCCTATCCGTTCGTTCTGGACATTGTCGTGGTTGTTCAGAAGCATTAACCTGAACTGGATGAGCAGCTATGTCCTTACTCTTGCTCGGTTTCAAAGTACCCTGTGCATGAGCAGTATCAAGACGTCGAACAATCTGGAAGATGTGACGTGGAATCTAGAATATACGAGTCCAGGCAGGGAACACGTGGTGTGACGGGCGGGCGGTCTAGCTAGCCCCTGTGGCTACGTCACAGCTCACAGCTGTCCTTCACTCGCTTGCTTGCCCCACTGACGGTAAACAAACCAGGCGTGCTCAGAACATTACGCGTGATAATTAAATGTCATTTATACTCAAAAATACTCATGTACAGGTCGTAACCGGTACATATCCCTCCCTCTCAGGGAAAAGAAAATACGATGAGGATTTTCTTTAGTTAACCTTATTCAAAGTATTTTTTGAGATTCGAAGCATTGCAGATGCCTTCAAGAACTGGCACACGGCCTCAGCATCTGGATATCAAACAAAGGGATGTTTCACCATTCAACAAATTGTAAAATACATTAAATTATAAGAAGACCCGTTTCAACTCCCTTGGAGTCATCATCAGTTCCTTTGAAAATTAATTCATGGGGAATCTGATAACAATCATCATAATAAGGAAATTTAAAGGTGATAGCCTGGAGAATCATCAATGGGTTGCAAGACATTACTTTGAAATGCAACGCATACATGGCAAGCAGCACTTGGAACTTAATATGTTCCTAGTTCTGGCCTAAACTGTCCTGAGTTCACGGAACACGTAACACTGGAAACAGATGCACTGTTGAACACATAACACGGACACTTATGATGATATGAAACCTTGGCTCTCTAAGAGCGTTCCCGCACTTGACAGTTCTGTTTCTATCTAAAAAAACTGGATAAAATACACACACTTTGAAACAAATGTACAAAGACATGGTTTCGGTCTAGACTGTCTCGCGTTCATAGACACAGAAATACTGGAAATTCTTGCACTGGCTGAAAATACACGTATGATATGAGACACTTACAACGATATGAAACAATTGGCATTTCAAGTATGAAGTATGTTCAAGTATGTTTCTGGGCGTGACAGTCTTGTCTCCAAATGATTGAATTAGATGAAACATATATACATTAAATGTAGAAAGACAAAACACTTGGCATCTGAAAGTTCTTGGGTTAGTTTAAAAAATTGTCATGTGTTCGTGGAATTAGAATAGAACCGTTGGTTCTGATACAATCTATTGTTTCAACAGTGCAATGCTACGTGTTCCATGAACTCAGGACAGTTTAGGCCAGAACTAGGAACAAATTAAGTTCCAAGTGCTGCTTACCATGTATGCGTTGCATTTCAAAGTAATGTCTTGCAACCTATTACTGTTTTTCCAGGCTATCACCTTTAAATTTTCTTATTATGATGATTGTTATCAGATTCCCCAACGTGAATTAATTTTCAACGGGAACTGTTGATGACTCCAAGGGAGTCGAAACCGGTCTTCTTATAATTTAATGTATTTTACAATGTATTGAATGTTGGAACATCCCTCAAACTGTATATTATTAGTTAAATGTCAACACGGAAATGAAGATCGTAACTTACGAAAGTGCAGGATTTGCATAAAGAGCTACTCGCGGGTGAAGTGCAAAAAATGTGATGTAGCTTTATGCTTCAACTAGAACAACAATTGTTTTAAACGCTATCATGTGAAGTAATGATATGACTTGAGTGTTGGTATGTAATATAAAGTATCCGTTTAGACTAGTTTAGTTGGGACAAATGATTTGACTGAAATATTATTGTACAGCATTTTATATTGTTGTGCCTTGTATTGATGATTTTATACTTTCCTGAAATTCATGGAATGTAAGTTGCATTTTAGGAAACAAAAACTATGCTTAAAAGAACAAAATATTTAACAGACACATGATTTATATTTGTCAAATAATCATCTCGTACTAATGATATCAATTGGTATCATCATAAACGGTCAAAAGGGTGACATTAATTTTCTTTCACGGACACCACACGAAGTAGCAAAAACCACTAGAATGATATTTTTCGTACACGGTTTAATAATTCGGTGCTGAAAGGCTTAAAATGTAATCAACACCATCACTAAGAAATGTTTAGAAGCAACAGATATATTTTACGTCAAAAGTGGGATTTCAGGAGAGATTCGTGAAGGTTGTAGAGCAAGGATTCCAAAATTTCACCCACGCCGACAAAAGCTTATCACCGCTCAAGGAGATTACGTTGAAGGAGGTGTTACGATAGCACTATTAATTTTCTCGGTGAGCTGCACGTCAATCCCCAAACTTTTGAATTCTACTTCGTGTAAAGTCTTTACAGTGTCGGAGTTATTATCAGGGTGAGAACCAATGTTGATGTTTCGTCTAGAAATAACATGAAAGGTAAAGTCATTATCAAGCGTGTTGACTGAACACTACAGGAAGTGTAGCTGACACCTTGTATTTGGGAGATGGTGAGTTCCAACCCCGAATGTCGACAGCTTTGCAAAATGTTAACCATCCTTTCCGATTTTCACACCTGGGAACAGCACCTTAATGAAGTCTAAGGTCCTTTCCATGCCAGTCCTACGCTACAATCACAATAACACCTGTCTGTGTCGGTGTGTTTTAAAATTAATAGGGTGATTCCGAGTTAGGTACAAATATATAGGATGTGCTTGAAAAAGGTTCTAATATTTATAAGGGAGGCAACACGCAACTAACGAAGGAAAAATGGTCCTGTAAACGTCGGTCGTAAACCCAAAATCTTCGGAGTTATGGCTCACTAACACTACTGTCAATAATCACCATGCTCCTATACTTTACGAAGTGTTATACAACAAAAGACGAAAATATGTTCCTAGCAAAACATTGTTCGTAAACGACTGCGGATGTGGTACATGCATGATGGGGCATTGTCCCATTTTCATCGTAGTCTAGGGCGACACCTAACATGGGTCATCCATGAGCGATTTGGCTTTTCCGTTCGCCTGAACTTTACCCTTTAGATTTTTGCTTTGTAGACATGTAAAGATCATTGCGTATGCGAAATTAAATGGCGTATGGATTTTAGTGCCCCGAGTGTCCGAGGACAAGTTCGGCTCACCAGATGAAGGTCTTTTGACTTGACATCCGTGGGAGACCTGTGCGTCGTGATGAGGATGAAATGGTGATGAAGACGAAACATACACCCAGTCCCCGTGCCAGCAGAATTAACCAATTATGGTTAAAAATCCCGACCTACCAAGACCCCTGTGACGAAAAGCTAGCGCACTAACTATTTAGCCATGGAACCGGACTCTCAATAAATCATGCGGACTCGCTACGAGAACGCGTGTTCAATCAATCACTACTGATCTGCATTTAGGGCAGTCGCTCAGGTGGCAGATTCCCTGTCTGTTGTTTTCCTACCCTTTTCTTAAATGATTTCATAGAAATTGGAAATTTATTGAACATCACCCTTGGTAAGTTATTCCAATCCCTAAGTCCCCTTCCTATAAACGAACATTTGCTCCAATTTGTCCTCTTGAATTCCAACTTTATCTTCATATTGTGATTTTTCCTACTTTTAAAGCCACCATCCAAACTTATTCGTCTACTGATGTCCTCCCACGCCATCTCTCCACTGACAGCTCGGAACATACCACTTAGTCGAGCAGCTCGTCTCCTTTCTCCCAAGTCTTCCCAGCCCAAACTTTGCAACATTTTTGTAACGCTACTCTTTTGTCGGAAATCGCCCAGAACAAATCGAGCTGCTTTTCTTTGGATTTTTTCCAGTTCCTGAATCAAGTAATCCTGGTAAGGGTCCCATACACTGGAACCATACTCACGTTGAGATCTCAAAAGAGACAACTATGCTCTCTCCTGTACATCCTTACTACAACCCGTAAATACTCTCATAACCAAGTGCAGAGATCTGTACCCTTTATTTACAATCATATTTATGTGATTTCTCCAATGAAGGTCTTTCCTTATATTTATACATAGGTATTTACAATGATCCCCAAAGTGAACTTTCACCACATCAACGCAGTAATTAAAACTGAGAGGACTTTTCCTATTTTTGAAACTCACAACCTGACTTTTATCCCCATTTATCATCATACCATTGCCTGTGCTGCAATGTGGCAGCAGCCAGTGGTGCTCCAACGGATGAGTGAGTCCATGCGACATAGGGCACAAGGCTGTTACATCGAGCACTTGCTGTGGGTAGTAGATCATTGTTAGCAGTAGTAGCGGTCCGTAACTCTGAAGATATTGGGTGTGCGACCTATGTTTATAGGACCATTTATCTTCGTTTGTTGCGTGCTGCCTCCTCTGAACATATTTGAACCTTTTTCAAGGACATCCTATATATGCCACTTTAATTCGTAAGACCCTGAATACATCAGACTAAAACAATGTTTTACTTCAAAAGAAATTACATAAAGTTTCAAATTTGTTGTTTGTCTACCTGAAGCTGTGGCTGCTCTCAGCAAAAGCTACGCTGCTCGTGCCAAATGTGGCTACTCACTTTATTTATAACTTACTTTTACAAACGTTTCGCCGCACCGACTCAGATGGGTCTTATGGTAACGATGGGGTAGGAAAAGGCTAGAAGCGGGAAGGAAGAGGCCATGGTTTTAACTGAGTTCTAGGAATTAACAGTACGCGAAGCTTCACCTGTCCCTGTAATATTTAAGAGGGGAATTCCTCAAGGTAGTGATATTGGACCTTTATGTTTTCTTATATATATAAATGATATGAGTAAAGAAGTGGAATCAGAGATAAGGCTTTTTGAGGATAATGTTATTCTGTACAGAGCAATAAATAAGTTACAAGAATGTGAACAACTGCAAAATGACCTCGACAATGTTGTGAGATGGACAGCAGGCAATTGTATGATGATAAGCGTAGATAAAAGTCAGGTTGTGAGTTTCACAAATAGGAAAAGTCCTTTCAGACTTTAATTACTGCAGCGATGGGGTGAAAGTTCCTTTTGGAGATCATTGTAAGTACCTAGGTGTTAATATAGGAAAAGACCTTCATTGGGGTAATCACATAAATATGATTGTAAATAAAGAGTATAGATCTCTGCAATGGTTATGAGGGTTTTCCGCGGTTTCTGTGGAACGGCAGAGGTGAAAGAAGGTGCTGGGGTGAATGGGTCTAACTACAAATGCCAAGAAAAGAAAAATTTAAAACTTAAACTGAAGGTTATATTTCCTTTTTTTTTAAATTCAACTTTAGTAAATTTTATAACAATGAAATTTTAGGTACAATGACAAGGCTTTAACCAAAACAAGAAAATCCAAAATTTATACACAATTTAACAATCTGGGCTTCAAGCCCCAAATTTTACAATCCTTGAGCTACTAGCCCAACTTTACCAAGGCACAAATTTGTCCAAAGGGCAGAAATCCCCTAATTCCTGGAGCACTTGCTCCCAACTCACAATATCAAGCCTTCAAAAGGTTACACGCAGTTAATCAAGCCTATTCAAGGCAACATCAAATTTTACAATTATTACTTGGCATCAAGGCACAACTTACAAAATTAAACGGGGGTACCTTACACCCAACTTACTGGGCCTTAGCAGAAAAGAACAGCTTAAGTAAATGGCCCGACACACGAAAGGAATGGAGGCGTGAATTTGCACTCCTACATGAAACTTCTTAAAACCTAAAAGCACTAGGCCGATGAATTAGGGGCTATTCCCAAACTATGGAGGTGACCCGTATAAGAAAGGAATATGAACATTACGGAAGAAAAGAAATTCAGTTACCAAAACGTAGTCACCTCAAATCAAAATGAAGGGGAGCTCGAGAGGGAAAACACTCTCTATCACCGATTTACGGTTACAAATTTACTTAAGTTTTACATAAACTTGAAGAAATTTACATATTTATAGAGAAAGGTTACATGGTAAAGGTTTCGGACCTTCCCCGCGGGTTAAACTGCTGAGCTAGCAAGAAATACAGATGTTAAGCGGCCATTACCTTACAGCAGAACTGCTGCCTGATGGAAGAGGCGCTTCCCGCCTCCTGATACACGTCCATACACTAGGTTGGATGTTGATGAAGTGGCCGAGAGACAAGAAAATCAGCAGTTTTTATACCCTCGGGGAAGGTTCGAGACCTTTCCTGAATAATTAAGACACACCCACAGGCTTTTATTGGGTAGCTTAAGATTACACATCAAAATCGAAGAAGAAAGGCACAATTGGTCAAAAATTAATTACAGAAATTCTCGATTGTCTAAGTTCAAAACTGGCTGAAAGAAAGATTAATATTGCCAACCCACAAATGAAAGAACGAAATTTAGTAAGGACAAAAACTTATGAGTACAACATTTCTGCAAGAGAGTTCCTTCACTTTTTAGGCAGTGCCATCTGTGAGAGAATGTCCAAACTTCTTGAAAAATAGTAAACAAAAACACGTCGAAATTCACACAGTGACATCTTCAGAGGAAAGGTTTAATAGATCCAGTTTTAAGTTCACCGTTTCTCCTGTAGAGGAGTACTTTAAGGCGGAAAATTCGAATGTGCGGCGTAGAGGAGTACCACCCGGTACAAGGGTATTTAGAGGTTGTGGTAAGAATGTAAAGGAGAGGATATACAATTCAGTGGTAAGACCCCAAATAGAGTATTGTTCCAGTGTATGGGACCCTCACCAGGATTACTTGATTCAAGACCTGGAAAAATCCAAAGGAAAGCAGCTCGATTTGTTATTCGTGATTTCGGACAAAAGAGTAGCGTTACAAAATTGTTGCAAAGTTTGGGCTGAGAAGACTTGGAAAAAAGGAGACGATCTCCTCGACTTGACCTGTCAGTGGCGAGATGACGTGGAATCACATCAGTAGACGAATAAATTGGAGTGGTGTCTTTAAAAGTAGGAAATATCACAATATGAAGATAAAGCTAGAATTAAAGAGGACAAATTGGAGCAAATATTTGTTTATAGGAATGAGAGTTAGGGATTGGAATTACTTACCAAAGGGGATGTGCAATAAATTTTTAATTTCGTTGCAGTCATTTGAGAAAGGCTAAGAAAACAACAGATAGGTAATTTGCCACCTGGGTGACTGCCCTTAATGCAGATCAATAGTGATTGTGATTGTGTGAAGGTACAGCCCCAACACTTGCCTGGTGTTCAAAATAGGAAACCACGGTAAACTATCATCAGGGCTACCGACGGTGGGATTAGAAACCACTATCTCCCGAATGCAAGCTGATGGAACATAAGGCCTCGACGAAATTTCTCCATCTTTTTCAATCTGCCAACAATGCTTTCACCTCCATCTATGTGTTGTTAACACCAGCAATCTCCCTGTCTAAGGTTCTCTTCCAGGTTATCTTCTGTCTGCCTTGCCTGCGACTACCTTGTGGATTCTAGCTCAATGCTTGACTTGTGATACTTTCTTGCGGTCTTCTCAGGGTGTGCCCATTCCATCTCCATTTCCTTCCCTTTATCTGTTCCTCTATGGGACTTCGACTTGCGGCCTCCCAAAGGTCACTGTTTGAGATTGCCTTTGGCCACCATATTCTCATCATACACCTCAAGCAACGATTTATGAAAGACTGTAACCTTGTAGTAATATCTTTTGTCACTTCGAACATTGATGAGCCTGGGGTATTTTAATTACCACACATACGTTAAAAGTAGTACTGCACTCTCATCTACAATGAAAAACATGTCGTAGAGAAATTTTAAGTTATTAAGTGTTTCTCCCTTGGATCACAATATAAAAATATCATAATTTGGTCTCTACTCATCATAAGACAGTCAATGAAAAGAACTTTTCGCTGGTACATATCCCCCTACACGGAGAAGCGTAGGTCATGGATATGTTTTTGCGCTTAGAAGATGAGGGAACGACTACAGATTCTTTGGTAGATGCCCTCTTAGTAGCCTCTTATGACAGGCAAGGGATACAGATAAACCTTCTTTTGACTTCACCCACAGAGGAGATAAATATTCCCGATAAATCAAAATGAAAAAGAATGTATCCACAAACGAATCGTAAGACTCATGAATTGTGAAAAAGGAACATAATTATAATGTAATTGTTTTAACGTCACACTATCTACTTAAGACGGTTTTCGGACACGTCGAAGTCCCGGTATTTTGTTCCGCGTGAGTTCTATATGTCAGTAAATCTGCCGTCACAAGGCTGGCGTATACCAACGGAATGAGCCAGGATCGAACCTGCCAAGTTGCGGTCAGAAGGCCAGCGCCTCAAGTGGCTGAGCCACTCAGCCCGGCAATTCCGGCCACTTCAACGATTTTATTTTTGGAATGAGGAGTAGAGTGGAGTTCACTTGGTACGAGATGTTCTCAAGCTCTAAGTTACAGGAAGAAAGCGCACAGTGATAAGATGGCGCTGCTGACCAAGTGTACATAGACAACACTGGTAGCAGAACGTGGTTCACTTGATACGAGATGTTCTGAAGCTCTTAGTTACAGGAAGAAAGCGCACAGTGAGAAGATGACGCTACTGACCGAGTGTACATAGACAACATTGGTAGCAGAACGTGGTTCACGTGATACGAGATGTTCTCAAGATCTTAGTTACATGGGGAAAGTGCACAGTGAGAAGATGACGCTACTGACCGAGTGTACATAGACAACACTGGTAGCAGAACATGGTTCACTTGGTACGAGATGTTCTCAAGCTCTTAGTTACATGAGGAAGGCGCACAGTGAGAAGATGACGCTACTGACCGAGTGTACATAGACAAGACTGGTAGCAGAACGTGGTTCACTTGATACGAGAGTGACCACTGTACATAGACAACACTGGTAGCAGAACGTGGTTCACTTGATACGAGAGTGACCGAGTGTACATAGACAACACTGGTAGCAGAACGTGGTTCACTTGATACGAGAGTGACCGAGTGTACATAGACAGCACTGGTAGCAGAACGTGGTTCACTTGATACGAGAGTGACCGAGTGTACATAGACAACACTGGTAGCAGAACGTGGTTCACTTGATACGAGAGTGACCGAGTGTACATAGACAACACTAGTAGCAGAATGTGGTTCACTTGATACGAGAGTGACCACTGTACATAGACAACACTGGTAGCAGAATGTGGTTCACTTGATACGAGAGTGACCACTGTACATAGACAACACTGGTAGCAGAACGTGGTTCACTTGATACGAGAGTGACCGAGTGTACATAGACAACACTGGTAGCAGAATGTGGTTCACTTGATACGAGAGTGACCACTGTACATAGACAACACTGGTAGCAGAACGTCGTTTACTTGATACGAGAGTGACCGAGTGTACATAGACAGCACTGGTAGCAGAACGTGGTTCACTTGGTACGAGATATTCTCAAGCTCTAAGTTACAGGAAGAAGGCATACAGTGAGAAGATGACGCTACTGACCGAGTGTACATAGACGAACAGTCGTTGCCATGGTTACAATGGTGTTTGGGAATTCTGTCTTTCTTTCTTAACCAGTTTAACCTTCAGAGTTGGTTTTCCCCCGCACTCAGCGAGGAATTTCACCTCTATCGCCTCAAGCGCAAATTTCTGGAGCGTAAGACTTTGGGTTGTGGATACAACTGGGAAGGAGGACTAGTACCTTACCCAGGTGGCCTCAATTATTATGCCGAACAGGGGCCTTGTGAGGGATGTGAAGTTGGTAAGAGATAGACAAGGAAGAGGGAACAAAGCGTCCGTGGCCTTAAGTTAGGTACCATCACGGCATTTGCCATGAGGAGAAGTGGGAAACCACGGGAAACTACATCGAGAATTACTGAGGAGGGAATCCAAACCCCTTTACTCAGTTGACACAGTGGCACAGCGGGGAATTGAACCCGGACCTCCGATGGTGACAGCTATTTATGCTAACCACTACACACAGGACCCCACTTTGGGGGTTACGTTTCCGGAGTATCCGTGGAATTGCATGGCATGTCCAAGGAGTACGTTTGGTTATTCTTATTCTTACTATTATTACTTTGTTTGTTCATTTCTGTTTATTGGGTGTATTATTTTTCTTTTGTTTTTTCTGTACAGTATGTGGAGTTTGAAAGAGTGAATTTTGGCATAGGCTGGACTTTTTTATTTTTCTCATTTAACGGATCAAATGGGTATTTGTTACTGTAGATCTAGAGAAAAATAATAAAGTATCATGATTGTATCACTACACCACATAGGCGAGCGTGTTTGGGAATTGATTATGGTAATTCCAGAAAGACACCAGTCCAAAAATGCCTGATATGCACTAAAAATAATTGAACTGTCGGTGGTTTTCTTCCATGAGTGGGAGTGAAAAATTCGTGCACGAGATAATACGTTCAATGACGGCGGGCTCGTTCCATCTACAGTATCTACATAAGTGGAGTATTCAATAATAATAAAACACCTTTGCTCTCTTTAACAGTCATAGGCAGTAAGTGATGTAATTCCGTTCGGTCTGTACTCGACCCGATGATGCAAATCTTTCTCCTTGTGAGTGGGAGTGTAGTGTTCGGGTCATTGTCCAGTAACAGGTGTAATCCGCGCACGCATTAGCCGTACAGCGGACTGCCCCTGTAATGTATGTGTCACTCGGGCACGCCTGATTGCTTCCCTGGGAGGATCGCTGCAGCAATTCAAAATGTGTCTGGTCGCAAAGTGTAAATACCTCTCGAACACGCCAGCTCCAATACTAAGTTCAATCAGGTGCACCAGGAAATTACCATAGTGTTTTAATTTATCTCGACAGTGGATTTCAGAACTCACAAATCCGGGAAATAATCAATCATTTGTGGTCAAAAATTTCCTTCAATATGACCCTTGTCGCCAACAAACATCTGATGAGGCATGGTGTTTATAGTAATAGAAAGTTTTATGGTATCGATTTTAGTAATTTGTTAATTTCATTGACTTGTCTTAGTCTCATCCATAGCTTTGATAGTATTGACCCCTCTAACTAAAACATCCGGTCTGGATTAAGTAAATTGTTGAGGGGAACTGAGTAATGTTTCAAAAATTTCAGACAAATCAGAGATTTTTCGATGTTAACGATTATGTGTTCTTTGGAATGCATTAATGCTTTGTTTATTTTGCCCCAAGAAGGATTTTTTAGTGTCCTAAATAACATATATACATGTAGTTATGATATTGCTGAACTGAAATTATTGTCCGGCTCCATAGCTAAATGGTTAGCATGCTGGCCTTTGGTCACAGGGGTCCCTGGTTCCATTCCCGGCAGGGTCGGGAAATTTTACCATCATTGGTTAATTTCGCTGGCACGGGCTGGGTGTATGTGTTGTCTTCATCATCATTTTATCCTCATCACGATGCGCAGGTCGGGAGTCAACTCAAAAGACCTGCATCTGGCGAGCCGAACATGTCCTCGGACACTCCCGGCACTAAAAGCCATACGCCATTTCATTTTTACTGAAATTATCAAAAGAAAGCGCATCGTTTGTGATTAAGTTACGATGTTTTCGTTGGAGATGAGTGAAGAAATAACTGCATAAATCAAGTTACGATATTATTGTTCGGAGATTTTAATAAAATAATGACCATTGACTTCAAGTCAAGTCTTTTTATGTAAAATTTTATTTTTACTCCTTAAAATGAGCTCAAAGGACGAAATGATTGAACTTAACACTCTTGAGATTATTGCCTCTGAATAACACATCGTTAAAGACCATGGAGTTAGACATGTCATCTATATATATAAAATAACTTGTCCTGACTGACTGACTGACTGATTCATCATCGACGAGCCTAAACTACTGGACATAAAGAAATGAAATTTTTAACATAAATTCATATTAAGATGTAGGTGCAAGCTAAGAGAGGATTTTTGCATATTCCTTCGCTAAGGGGGTGAAAAGGGGGTAGAAATTTTAAAATGAGTGTATCAATATCTCAAAACTTTCAAAGTTTACAGATGTAAAAATTGGTATTTAGAATTTTCTTTAAAAATAAGGAAACACGTATTTTTTGTTTTCAGAAAATCCCAATAGGAGGGGTAAAACAGTGAAAAAGGGGTTGAATGCCTTTAATCAGGATACCGGTACCTATATCTCAGAAACTGAAGATATTACAGACCTGAAAATTGGTACTTTTGATCTCTTTTAAAAATAAAGAAACACGTATTTTTTTGTTTTTGGAGAATCCAATTAATGGGAGGGTGAAAAGGGGGGTGAATTTTTAAAATGAGTACATCTATATCTCAAAACTGTTAAAGTTTGTAGATGTAAAAATTGGTATTTAGAATATCCTTAAAAAATAAAGAAACACGTATTTTTGGTTTTCGGAAAATCCAAATAGGAGGGGTGTAAAAGGGTGAATAATGGGTTGAATGACTTTAATGAGGATAGATATCTCTCAGAAACTGAGCATATTACAGAACTGAAAATGTGTATATGGGATCTCCTTGAAAAATAAAGAAGCACGTATTTTTTGTTTTTGGAAATTACAATTAATGGCGTTAAACAGGAGTGACAAATTGGGGTGAATTTTTCGAATATCTAAGAAACGTAAAATGTTACAGACTTAAAAAGTGGGTATTTGGAATTTCCTGTAAATGTTAAGAAACATAGGCGATTTGTTTCTGGAAACTCTACTTAACGGGAAATAAAAAGGGGTGAAATTTTGAAATGAGAATTAATACAGTATATCTCAAAAAACTTAACATGTTACAGAAGTGAAAATGGTATTTTTAATCTCTATTAAGAATAAAGAAACGTGTATTTTTAGTTTTAGGAAATACCACTTGGGTGGAGACTGGGAGGGGGGCAAAAGTGACTGAAAATGGTGTTGATTTCCTTTAATTAGGCTACTGATATCTCAAAAATGAAGATGTTACAGACGTGAAATTTGATATTTGGAATCTGCTTTAAAAGTAAAGAACACGTATTCTCGGAAAATCATTTGAAGTGTGTGTGTGTGTGTGGGGGGGGGGGGTTGAAAGAATTGAAAATATATTGACTTAATTGTATGAGAATACATACATCTAACAAAAACTAAAGTTGTTACAGACGTGAAAATTGGTATTTGGATCTCCTTTAAAACAAAGGAAAACGCGTTTTGGGGGGGGGGAACCATCTTGGGGGGCGGGAGTGAAAAGGAGTTGAATTCCTTTCATGAGGACACATAAATAAAAAACTGAAGAAGTTAGAGTCGTGATAATTGGTATTTAGAAGATCCTTTACTATTAAAGGAACAAGAATTTTTTGCCGGTAAATTCACTTGGTGAGGGTGGTGGTGGTGGGGGGGGGGAAGAGTGTGAAAGGAAGTAAAAAAATGAACAATTTTTATGGGGATACTTATACCTCAAAACTGAAGGTAATAGATGTGAACATTGGTGTTTGGAATCTCCTTTAAACATAAAGAAACACGCCTTCTTTTAAATTTTTTTTTGGGGGGGGGGGTAAATAAACTTAACGGCGGTGGGGTGTAAAAGGAGGTGAGACCAATTTATTTTACTGTTCACAATGTACTTATAAGGAGCCTCCGTTGATCAGGCGGCAGCGCGCCGGCCTCTCACAACTGGGTTCCGTGGTTCAAATCCCGGTCACACCATGTGATATTCGTGCTGGACAAAACGGAGGCGGGACAGGTTTTTCTCCATATACTCCGGTTTTCCCTGTCATCATTCATTCCAGCAACACTGTGCAATATTTCATTCCATTTGTCATTCATTGATCATTGCCCCAGAGGAGTGCTTCGGCAGCCGACACAGTTCCTATTGTCGCCGCTAGATGGGGCTTTATTCATTGCATTCCTCACCCTGTCGAATGACTGGAAACAGGCTGTAGATTTTCGATATACTTATTCTGATTATAAACCGATCATTTTTTATCTTTCCTGGGTTCGTTTTCAACAGCCATTTTTTTCCTTCGGAGAACGTTTTTAGATTACAGTAGATTCTCCTGGCATATAAATAAAAATTTAAACACGTCTGAAATAAACGATAAGAATGAGATTGGTCGTCAAATTGTTCACCTCTATAATAAGGTCAATAATGCACGGAAGTATGTCATTTGTATCTCCAGAAATCCCGCACACTTGCCTACGCGCGACAACGGTGCTGGTCACATTGTCAACAATGACAATGGTAGTAGATGCAATTTACCGCCAAGTAACGGTCTTGCATCTTGCTGTGAGGTCCAGAACATCTAATAATAATAATAATAATAATAATAATAATAATAATAATAATAATAATAATAATAATAATAATAATGTTCTGGACCGTCGTCAAATGTGCGGACCGCGCTGGAAACGGGTCCTGGACGGGTAATGAATAAGAATGCAGTCTGGCCGCGCTTCAGTATCGCCAAGGCACCCAAAACGACACCACACCGTATCTCCCGAAGAATTTGATCCATATTAAAAATGCTTATAGGAAAAGATGGCAAAGATTTAGGGACCCAACTTACCGGGTGGAATACCTGGACCTAGCCTTGGAAGTACGAAATCGATTGCTGGAAAGAAAGAGTGAAAAATGGGAGAAAACTTTCCGTAATCTATTAGAAAACGAGTTAGATCGCGAATTTGGCGGATTTTATATAAAACAATAAGCATTCAATTATAAATTTCAGTATAATACCGTAGCGAAGCACGGGTATCTTGCTAGTTAAAAATAAATTACTAATTTACAGGTTAGGTGATTTGGAGGGATAAGGGTATTTTTAAAAAATAGTACCGGCAGTTACCAATTTTAAAACTTCAACTTTTTTTGCTTGGAAAATGTAAATTAAAAAACCTAAGCAATTTAACTGTGAGACCACTTACGTTTATAAGTCTTTGTTTCTTACTACTTACGCCGGATTCAATTTGTTCGGCTGCCGCAGTTTTCAGATTTTTGTAGGAGTGTTCATGCATAACTTATTACGAATTAGATTATATGCACATAGAGATTGTAGGTCCGCCTCCTTTTCCGGAGCTACTGGAAACAGTCCCTGATCAGCTTTACCAAGTTCCAAAGTGCTAATTTATTCCCGTCTTCCTCCTAGTTTCTGGTTAAACTTCCACATTTCTCCTGTAATCGGAGGCTGTAGCTGTTGGTGGTGAAAACTACATTTCTGACAGGTAAAATGACTAGTCCTGCTGAACAAAGGAATATACACTTACTTTGTGACTGAGTTGAACAAGCAACCATGCTCCTCAATAAATCAACCATCAATTTAGCTCTTGAATACATTTTGGAAAGAGTAAAAGACTACACACAATTACCATCCTATTTTAGTGGGGTTTAACATTGCACTGGTAACATTCCCACCTGTAATGTGTCTCGACTTCAGTGACAGGAAATGTCTCTCCCCAGCAGCTGAAATGTGCACTAAAATCACCTGATGATCTATCAGGTCCCAAACCAGTGAGTATGGATCAAATCATCAAATCAAAGTCAATTAGAGGTGTAACATTGATCTGCATTTAGGGCACTCGCCCAGGTGGCAGATTCTTTATCTGTTGTTTTCCTAGCTTTTTGTTAAAGGTTTGCAAAGTATTTGGAAATATATTGAACATCTCCCTTGGTAAATTATTTTAATCCCTAACTACCCTACCAATAAAAAAATATTCGCTCAAATGTGTTCCCTTGAACTCCAATGTTATCTTCGGAAACTTGGAACACCGTGCCGCGTCAATAAGGACCGATGCTCAAAATCAATAAAATGCTTGCCATGCAGTGTTGAGTGAATTAGTTCAATACTTCCTGTATGATGGTCGTAACTCACTCTTACAGAACCCGTTATAGACAACACTCCATTTAAGATGTTACGATGTTCTTAAAGACTGAGTTAACAAAAACATATATTGCGAATCAGTTTTCCAGTTAATAAAGCTCATTTCAGTGCATGATAAGCAAATACGATGTTCTTAGGTGGAGGGGTCGACATGGAGGTGACTGATGTATGAGGGATCTAATAATGCCATTTGTAATGCAGCCAGTCCCTGGCACTGTCACTCACACGGTCAGTTTATGTGTGAATTTCAGTAGGTTTGGCAGCATGACATGAATTGGAAAATTCTGGCTCGGTGAGGAAAGCAACGGGAAACGCCCTTGCACCTCATTGTCCTTGCAAGACTATTCAGTGGAACCTACTGGTGACTGAGCTGTCGGGGATTCAAACAGCCTCTGGAGTTACGACACAAAATGCTCTCTCTCTCTCTCACACACACACACACACACACACGTAAACACGATGGTCGGGAAAAACGTGATCTTGGTGTGTGAGCGTTACAAGGTAGGTCATACTGATAAATAATTTGAGAAGTAATTTGATACCTCAAGCCTTTGTCACTTTATCAGCTGTAAAGTCAGCCAAATAGATTACATCGCAGGCAAATGCAATTGGGCTTTGCGAGACGGTCTTTCTAAATTTGGACGCGTCGGAGAGCCCTAACTGAAATTTGAAACTTGTATAGTTCACCATATATCACTAAGAAATATATTAATAAGATAGGGCATAACACAAAAATTGAAGTTGATCTAATAATTTCTTACAGAGTTATTAACAAATTATATTTTTATATGTTGCATGGCAAATTCACCTTGCGGTAGAGTTTTGATTGTTTATTAGGTTGTAATTCGACGGACTTGTCAAAAATACTCATGCCAGGCTGAGTGGCTCAGACGATTGAGGCGCTGGCCTTCTAACCCCAACTTGGCAGCTTCGATCCTGGCTCAGTCCGGTGGTATTTGAAGGTGCTCAAATACGACAGCCCCGTGTCGGTAGATTTACTGGCACGTAAAAGAACTCCTGCGGGACTAAATTCCGGCACCTCGGCGTCTCCGAAGACCTTAAAAAGTAGTTAGTGGGACGTAAAACAAATAACATTATTTTTATCATCATCATCATCATCATCTGTTCACCCTCCAGGTTCGGCTTTTCCCTCGGACTCAGCGAGGGATCCCACCTCTACCGCCTCAAGGGCAGTGTCCTGGAGCTTCAGACTCTTGGTCGGGGGATACAACTGGGGAGTATGACCAGTACCTCGCCCAGGCGGCCTCACCTGCTATGCTGAACAGGGGCCTTGTAGGGGGATGGGAAGATTGGAAGGGATAGGCAAGGATGAGGGAAGGAAGCGGCCGTGGCCTTAAGTTAGGTACCATCCCGGTATTCGCCTGGAGGTGAAGTGGGAAACCACGGAAAACCACTTCCAGGATGGCTGAGGTGGGAATCGAACCCACCTCTACTCAGTTGACCTCCTGAGGCGGAGTGGACCCCGTTCCAGCCCTCGTACCACTTTTCAAATTTCGTGGCAGAGCCGGGAATCGAACCCGGACCTCCGGGGGTGGCAGCTAATCACGCTAACCACTACACCACAGAGGCGCATTATTTTTATTATTATCAAAAATACTCTTTTCTTAATTATAACTCCGGATTTTGCAGTAACGTATGAACTATTGGAGAGACATGTTTCCAAAATTAAATTATTCATAATTGGGCAAAACTCTCATTTGGTGGTATTTTAGGAACAAAGGCAATGTTCAACCGATAACAAAATGCAGAATGCTGAAAACATTTCTTAGCACACAAAGTAGAGGTCCCCATGCTATGAAAAACGTAAAAGTTAAGCATTTCCTCAATTGTGCCTAATGTTGAAGCGCGAAAGGGACCAAAAACATTTCAAATTGTGAGTCTCGGTTGTTATCAAACTACGAAAAAAAAAAAAAAAAATCTAAAATCACTTCTGGCCTTAATGCAGTTCCGAGAAAACTGCCTAAAATCGCTTTCTGCTTTACTCGCATTCTTTTTTATTCAAATTCTAGACAAATTAACTTATTTACATAATTATTTCTTTAATGTGTACCTTGGTTCAAAACCCTCAGACTTTTTTTTGGATATCTTTAAAGATGTCCACACCGAATGTAGTTATAAGAGCTTAATGGGTACACTTCATTGACCCACATTAGCGCTTGTATTGTCCGACTCGTTGGCTGAACGGTTAGCGTACTGGCCTTCGTTTCAGAGGGTCCCGGGTTCGATTCCCGGTCGGGTCGGGGATTTTAACCTTAATTTGTTAATTCCTACGGCACGGGGGCTGGGTGTATGTGTTGTTTTCATCGTCATTTGATCCTCATCACGACGCGCAGGTTGCCTACGGGCGTAAAATAGAAAGACCTGCACCTGGCGAGCCGAACCCGACCTGGGATATCCCGGCACTAAAAGCCATACGACATTTTATTTCAGCGCTCGTATTGGCAGAAAAAGGCAAAGCGATAATATAATCGAACGGATAACGGTGACTCATACTGTGGATTTTCTTTACAATTTCCTTTACGCCGGAACGACACATATAGATCTTATCACGATGGTGGGATAGGAAATGTCTCGGAGTGGGAATCAAGCGGTCGTGGCCTTAATTAACGTACAGCCCCAGCATTTGCCTGGTGTGAAAATGGGAGACCACGGAAAACCATCTGCAGTGCTGCCAACAGTGGGGTTCGAACCCACTATCTCCCAGATAAATGCAGAAATACCTTCAATTCCTGTACGTATTGAAACCTTATGAGAAACTTTCAGGTTCTGAAAATGAACTCTGTTTCATGAAGCATTTCATACATGGCCATGAGCTGATAATATTTTAAGGTAGACTGCATAGACTAGGCCTGCTATAAGGTAAAAGTATCCCAGCGTGTTATTAAAATATCAGTCCGGAGTGTTGTTTCTTTCTTTCTTTCTTTCTCTTTCTTTCTTTCTTTCTTTCTTATTCCGTTTACCGTCCTGTGTTGGTTTATTCCTGGTACTCAGTGAGGGATTGCACCTCTGCTGCCTCTAGGGCAGTGTTCTGGAGCGTGAGACTTTGAGTCGGAAGGGATACTCATGGGAAGGAGAACAAGTAGCCCGCTCAGGTGGCCTCACCTGCTTTGCTGAACACCCGTGGGGAATGGGATGTTTGGGAGTGGTAGACAAGAAGAAAGAAGGAAGTGGCCATTGTCTTAAATTAGGATACCATTCCGGCATTTTCGTGGAAGAGAAGTGGGAAATCACGAAAAAACACTTTGAGGATGGCTGAGGTGGGAATCGAACCCCACTCTACTCAGTTGACTTTGCGATGCTGAGTGGACCCTGTTCCAACCCTCGTGCCACTTTCCAAATTTCGTGGCAGACCCGGGAATCGTACCCGGGCCTCCGGGAGGGGCAGCTAATCACACTAACCACTAAACCACAGAGGAGGACACCGAAGACAATATTGTCTCAGAACGTGAGTGAAAGTAGCGTATGCTTGTTCTATATTCACCATGCCACTACCATTAAAATACCGCATTGAGAGTTTAAAAAATGGTGTTGGAGGGCAAAATTTTTAACGCGATTTTGAAGACGAAGAATTAGTGATTTTTAAGGTTAAAGTTAAAAATTGCAACTGCAGTCATGATTCTCCTTGAGACCAGCTTGAGAAGAAAACCCTTCTCTAGGTGAGAGCTGGCAGGATCGCACTACACGCTACGGCAATAATAGTGGTGTGTGCCCTCGTAACAGGCCTGGGGCAGGCGCCCTGTGCGTCTATGGGGATGGCGTCCTATCTATGATTAATTCCAAAGCTGAAGGCGTCACACACACCCAGCTCCTGAGCCATCGGAATTAACCAATGAAGGATAAAATCCCCGATCAGTCCGGGAATCGGACCCGGGAACCATTTTGTCACGGAGCCGGACTACGCTACGGTGACATCCACGTTTGCCTCTGCCTGGTCCTTGAGCCGGTCTTAAGTCACGTGCAGATTTAGCGACATCACCCCGTAAAGCCCATTTGAATTCGGCCACGAGGCAATCTGATTGGCTAATTTTACCACATGATAAAATGACTACAACGTCAGATAACGAATTATGTTTTCGAATTAGAATATCGGTATGACCAACCCATTAAATCTGACATATCCGGTTCAAGATTTTTCCTACCACCCTATACATTGCTAGTTATTTAACATCGAAGGTTTTCGGCCATGCAAGGATGGGAAGGGCTAGGATTTCGAAGATAGCAGCCATGGCCTTAATTATGTTACAACCCCTTCATTTCCCGCGCGAAAATTGGAAAACTTGGGAAAACTTCTTTAGAATTGCCGACAGCAGTATTGGAAAATTTTGCCTCCCGGATGCAAGCTCACCACCAAAAAGGCTGCTACTTCAGTACTCACGGCTATTCAACCACCAGTCAGGGGGGTGGATGAATTTTAAGGATTTAGAACATAACATGTAGATTCCCCCAGGAGTGGGGGTAGTGGGGCTGAAGGAAATATATATGTATAAATGGATTAAAATTATTTAATTAATGAATTAATTAATTAATTGAATATTCTTCCCTCCAAATTACTGATCGGCAAATGGGGAAGAGAACATCCGCCCATAGCCATCATCGCAATCACATGCATCTAATTTTGTTAGTAATATAAAAATCCATTCTTTTTCCAACTAAAATGATGACACGACACATGATTCCACTATAATTTACTGCTGCAGTACATTATATAAACTTATCATTTGAGGACCTTCTAGACTTTCATAAAGTCATAGAGTCTACTATACCTCCATACACACATTCTTACTACTGTCTATGAATCTTCTCTGTTTTCATCCTCTATAAATTTCTTTTTCCACATTACTCTTATAGTATTACATCATTTTGGTGTTCTCGCTGGTGTTTCCCATTCTTTGTTTAGTAACTTAGCAATAGTGTAAAGTTTAGGTTCATTTTCGATTTTACCAATCGTTTTCCCTTCTATATATTATATTTATCTCCGACCTTTCGTCTTTCTTAACGAATATATCCAGAATGACCCCTGCCTATCACCGAATGGCAATGAAAGTGTAAGCCTAAAGTCCCTCGACCTAGGAGCGTGGTTTGGTGACCAAAGTTCCACTAGATGAGTTTGGATTTGCTCCTAGTTGTAATCTTTCTTATCCGACCTCGTTTGGTAAACTCTTATAATCTCCTGGCCAGTGCGGTCCTGGCTTTGTGAGGCGTGGCGTGCCCTTCATTTACACGCCCTTCGTTACCCTCCATTTCGCTCGACGATCCCTTCAGTCATCAAAGTGGCCGAGTGATTCTGTGTTTCTTAATAATAATAATAATAATAATAATAATAATAATAATAATAATAATAATAATAATAATAATAATAATAATAATAATAATAATAATCATCATCATCATCATCATAATAATAATAATAATAATTTCTTTACGTCCCACTAACTACATTTTTACGTTTTTCGGAGATGCAGAGGTGCTGGAATGTAGTCCCGCAAGAGTACTTTTAGGTGCCAGTAAATCTCCCGACACGAGGCTGACGTATTTGAGCACCTTCAAACACCACCGGACTGAGCCAGGATGGCACATGCCAATGTGGGGTCAGGAGGCCAGTGCTTCAACCGTCTGAGCCACTCAGCCTGGCTCAGTGCTTCCTCTAATTAGTATTGACAGTGGATGGTTGTTCACTTTTACTGTCTCTTGAAACAGTCCTCAAAACCTTTACCGAGCCAGTTGACCGTGCGGTTAGGGTCGCGCAGCTGTGAACTTATACTCGGGAGATAGTGGGGTCGAACCCCACCTCCGGCAGTCCTGAATTTGGTCTTCCGTGGTTTCCCATTTTCACACCAGACATGGGGACTGTTCCTTTAGTGTTGTGGCCTCATTTAGTTCTATACCTCTTATCTTTAAATCGTTAGAAACAGAGTCTAACCATCGTCGTCTTGGTCTCCCTCTACTTCTCTTACCCTCCATAACAGAGTCCATTATTCTCCTAGGTAACCTATCCTCCTCCATTCGCCTCACATGACCCCACCACCGAAGCCGGTTTATGCGTACAGCTTCATCCATCGAGTTCATTCCTAAATTAGCCTTTATCTCCTCATTCCGAGTTCCCTCCTGCCATAGTTCCCACCTGTTTCTACCAGCAATCATTCTTGCTACTTTCATGTCTGTTACTTCTAACTTATGAATAAGATATCCTGAGTCCACCCAGCTTTCACTCACATAAAGCAAAGTTGGTCTGAAAACAGACCGATGTAAAGATAGTTTTGTCTGGGAGCTGACTTCCTTCTTACAGAATACTGCTGATCGCAACTGCGAGCTCACTACATTAGCTTTACTACACCTTGATTCAATCTCACTTACTATATTACCATCCTGGGAAAACACACAACCTAAATACTTGAAATTATCGACCTGTTCTAGCTTTGTATCACCAATCTGACATTCAATTCTGTTGGATTTCTTACCTACTGACATCAATTTAGTCTTCGAGAGGCTAATTTTCATACCATACTCATTGCACCTATTTTCAAGTTCCAAGATGTTAGACTGCAGGCTTTCGGCACAGTCTGCCATTAAGACCAAGTCGTCAGCATAGGCCAGGCTGCTTACTGCATTTCCACCTAACTGAATCCCTCCCTGCCATTTTATACCTTTCAACATATGATCCATGTAAACTACAAACAGCAAAGGTGAAAGATTACAGCCTTGTCTAACTCCTGTAAGTACCCTGAAACAAGAACTCATTCTACCGTCAATTCTCACTGAAGCCCAATTGTCAACATAAATGCCTTTGATTGATATTAATAATCTACCTTTAATTCCATAGTCCCCCAGTATAGCGAACATCTTTTCCCTCGGTACCCTGTCATATGCTTTCTCTAGATCTACGAAACATAAACACAACTGCCTATTCCTCTTGTAGCATTTTTCAATTACCTGGCGCATACTGAAAATCTGATCCTGACAGCCTCTCTGTGGTCTGAAACCACACTGGTTTTCATCCAACTTCCTCTCAACGACTGATCGCACCCTCCCTTCCAAGATGCCTGTGAATACTTTGCCTGGTATACTAATCAATGAGATACCTCGATAGTTGTTGCAATCCTTCCTGTTCCCTTGCTTATAGATAGGTGCAATTACTGCTTTTGTCCAATCTGAAGGTACCTTACCAACACTCCACGCTAATTTGACTACTCTATGAAGCCATTTCATCCCTGCCTTCCCACTATACTTCACCATTTCAGGTCTAATTTCATCTATTCCTGCTGCCTTATGACAATGGAGTTTATTTACTATCCTTTCCACTTCCTCAAGCATAATTTCACCAACATCATTTTCCTCCTCCCCATGAGCTTGACTGTTTGCAACACCACCATGATGATTTCCTTTTACATTGAGAAGATATTCAAAATATTCCCTCCACCTCTCCAGTGATTCCCTGGGATCTGTTATGAGTTCACCTGAATTACTCAAAACACTGTTCATTTCCTTTTTCCCTCCCTTCCTAAGATTCTTTATTACTGTCCAGAAATGTTTCCCTGCTGCTTGACCTAGCCTTTCCAGGTTATTACCAAAATCTCCCCATGACTTCTTTTTGGATTCAACAACTATTTGTTTCGCTCTGTTTCTTTCATCTACGCACAAATCCCTGTCTGCCTCGGCCCTTGTTTGGAGCCATTTCTGATAAGCCTTCTTTTTACTTTTACAGGCCGCTCTCACTTCATCATTCCACCAAGATGTTCGCCTTTTCCCATCTTTACACACAGTTGTTCCTACGCATTCCCTTGCTGTTTCTACTACAGCATCCCTGTATGAAACCCATTCACTTTCTATATCCTGAACCTGCTTACTGTCTACTGTTCGAAACTTCTCACTAATCATATCCATGTACTTCTGTCTAATTTCCTCATCCTGGAGATTTTCTACCCTTATTCGTTTGCAGACAGATTTCACTTTCTCTACCCTAGGCCTAGAGATACTTAGTTCACTACAGATCAGATAATGGTCTGTACCATCGAAAAATCCCCGAAAAACTCGTACATTCCTAAAAGATTTCCTGAATTCAAAGTCTGGTAAGATATAGTCTATTATGGATGTGGTACCCCTAGCCTCCCATATGTAGCGGTGAATAGCCTTATGCTTGAAGAATGTATTTGTAACAGCTAAACCCATACTAGAACAGAAGTCCAGCAAACGCTTCCCATTCCCATTAGCTTCCATATCTTCCCCACATTTACCAATCACCCTTTCGTATCCTTCAGTTCTATTCCCAACTCTCGCATTGAAATCGCCCATTAGCACTATTCTATCCTTGCTGTTGACCCTGATCACGATGTCACGCAATGCTTCATAAAACTTGTCAACTTCATCCTCATCTGCACCCTCACATGGTGAATACACGGACACAATTCTTGTCCTAATTCCTCCCACTGACAAATCTACCCACATCATTCGCTCACGTACGTGCCTAACAGAAACTATGTTGCGTACAATGGTATTCCTGATAAAGAGCCCTACCCCAGACTCTGCCCTTCCCTTTCTAACACCCGTCAAGTACACTTTATAATCTCCTATCTCTTCCTCGTTATCTCTCCTTACCCGAATAACACTTACTCCTAGCACATCCAGATGCATCCTCTTTGCAGACTCAGCCAGTTCTACCTTCTTTCTTCCATAAGCCCCATTAATATTGATAGCTCCCCATCGAATTCCATTTCGTTCGCCAAGTTGTTTCCAAGGAGTCCCTCGCCTGTCAAATGGGAGTGGGACTCCATTACTCCCATAGGTCCGAGGCTTGCTTAAAGTGTTCTGAGCTCGGTAAATTCATGAAGCAGGATGCTGCCCTACTTGCACACAGTCCAAGTGAGGATCTCTCCTCTAACGGGTTATGGACCACCGGTGAGTTGTATAGTCCTAGCCGCCTGAGCACAAGGAGGGCCACGACTCAGAATATGTCCGAGATGCCCACTCCCAT
This sequence comes from Anabrus simplex, assembly GCF_040414725.1. Classification (NCBI taxonomy): domain Eukaryota; kingdom Metazoa; phylum Arthropoda; class Insecta; order Orthoptera; family Tettigoniidae; genus Anabrus; species Anabrus simplex. The sequence goes on along the minus strand of NC_090268.1, from coordinate 443,054,232 downwards.
TCCATAGCAACTGGTATCCCGACTCTCAGGCCACTTACTAGGCCACTCAGCCGTTGCCCATGGTTCACGAACCAGGACGTGACTACAGTAACCCACAAACATGAACCATATAAATAAATAAATAAATAAATAAATAAATAAATAAATAAATAAACAAATAAATAAATAAATAAATAAATAAATAAATAAATAAATCGCAAATTTTAAATTCTGTACTGAGCTTTTTCTGATCAAAGTACTCTCACTAAGATGTGCTGCTATACTGACATTGACTTTGCAGCAGATATGTGGGGGTGAACAATCTCCGGTACAACTCCATTTAATGGCCGAGGGGGGAGTTGTGTTATAGAACGACAGAGCCATGAGGGCGCGAGTTTATTACAGTCTACGAACTATGTGGGGCAAGCAAAGAGACCGCGTGGAATGTGAGCAAGACGTCCCAAAGTTCTCCTTTAAGCTGCAATGCTCAATGTTGAATTCTGCGATTTACACGGCCCTACTGGCAAGTTCGGAAGTAAGCTGTCATTCCAGGGAACAGATGCAGTTGTTGTAAACGTACTTGATACACAGAAGAGTCAAAATCCGTACCAGGGATCCCTTGCGCTAGCTCCTCTCCGACCGGACACAGTGAACTGTGCTTCTCCTCCGAACGCGACAATACGCAGTGGGTGATAGGCGTAATTAAGCGCTCAAAGCACAGTTCTGCAAATTTCAACAGAACAGTTGAAAATTGGCAGGAAAATGTATAGAATCACATGGGTCATCCTTTACTATAAACAGTCAGACTGAACACTGTCACACATTTTCAAGCAAGGGAATTACGTTGTATTTTTTCTGCTATTGGCTTTACGTCACACTGACACAGATTTGTATTATGGCGACGATGAGGCAGGCAAGGGCTAGGAGTGGGAAGGAAGCGGCCGTAGCCTTAATTAAGGCGTGAAAATGGGAAACCACGAGAAACCATCTTCAGGGCTGCCGACAGTGGGCTTCGAACCCACTATCTCCCGAATACAGGACACTTGCCGCACTTAAGCGACTGCAGCTATCGAGCTCGGTGGGGGGAATTACGTGAGCTATATATGTTTTCTGTGAACTTCTCAAATTGAAATATTGATCTACTTTTAAAAATCGAAATAGGCATGAAATTAAAAGCGGTTGTTGGCAGTAATTCGTCAAGGTATTAGAAACTAAATCAAAATACAACGTCAAGGACCACAGCGTTGTTGAGGAATCTTGCACATCAATGTGATCAAAATTCGAATTTGAAAAATATACTTTATCACAAACATTTATGTAAATTAACAAATTGGAGTTTGTAGTTAAAAGCAGTGTATCAGTGTACAAATCGTGTCCAAGTTACGGATAATTTAGAAAATCAATTAATTTCTCCAGTGTATCAGTGTACAAATCGTGTCCAAGTTACGGATAATTTAGAAAATCAATTAATTTCTCTGCGCATCCTCCTCTTAAGGTGAAAGTCTCTGAGGGTTACTTCACGACACGCAGGGTTTACTACACCTATTCACCGGGGGGCAGCGGTTGACAAGAAGAGACAGAATAAGGTACTGGAATATGAACTCAATTGTCGACTCAGTGCCTGAGTCGTCGGTGGTCCGGATTTGATTCCCGACCAGATCAGGGAATTTTAATCCCAACGGAATAATTAACTGGGTTCGAGTACTGAGTATGCCGTGAGAAGCGTTCCTCTATTTCACACACAAAACTGTCCTCCTTCACTATGAAACACATTTTTTTACGATGTCCAACCTCCTCGGATGATCTTCCTTACAAGCGCTACTCCAGGCTGTCAATGGCCAACAGAAATTACTACTTCAATTCAGTTCCTCGAGAACTCTCCATGCAGAAAACGGAATGTCCATTGTTCCAGCACTGAAGGAGATACTCAACCGTTGATCCCGTAAATGGGGCGGTTGAATGGTATCTCCTGCCCGTCGTAAGAGGTGACTAAAAGGTAATTCAGGGACTCATAACTTGAGAGTATGGTTCCTCTAGCTGAGCCTGGCGTCGCTTCTGCCCATCACGTAGCTTCTATGGACAACTCTTGTACTCTTCCTCTCCCGAGGAGGAGTCTTTTATTTTCACGTCCCTCGTGGCCCTTCCCTTTCTCCCGCTGATACCTCCACATGTTGAAATCTCCGAGCCCTTTCATTCTTCATTTTTTATCTGACAAAAGTTAATAGAGGATGGTAACCGAGTTGTTCTTGCTCTAAGAAGGCACACTTTACTGTTCAAAACTAAAACCTCTTTACCTTATCCGAAAATCAAATGATCAAAAATGTCTCCCGGTCATGGCCCTCCATCAACAGCTGCTAATTTCAGATGGCAGCCAGCCATGAGACAGTTGCTAGTTAACGTTGTCTAACAGTCCAACCATACTTTACCTAAACTCCTGCACGGTTCCTAGGTAACAATGTCTGACCGTCCATCCATACTTTACCTAAACTCCTGCACGGTTCCTAGGTAACTATGTCTGACCGTCCATCCATACTTTACATAAACTCCTGCACGGTTGCTAGCTAACATTATCTGGCCGTCAATCCACGCCCTCCATAACCACCCGGACGATTGTTAGGTAACATTGTCTGACCGTCCATCCATATCTTACACAAACTTCTGCACGATTGCTAGATAACAATAACCGACCGTCCATCCATAACTTCCATAACCGCTTGGACGGTTGCTAGATAACATTGTCTGACCGTCCATCCATATCTTACATAAAATTCTGCACGGTTGCCAGATAACATCATCTGACGGTCCATTCACATCTTAAATAAACTTCTGCACGGTTGGTAGGTAACATTGTGTGAACGTCCATCAAGCCATTTCTATAAACGCCTGCACGGTTTCTAGGTAACATTGTCTGACGGTCCATCCATACCTTAAATCACTGTTTGCACGGTTGGTAGGTAATATTGTTTGACCGTCCATCCGTACCTTAAATCACTTTTTGCACGGTTGGTAGGTAACATTGTCTGACCGTCCATCCATACCTTAAATCACTTTTTGCACGGTTGGTAGGTAACATTGTCTGACCGTCCATCCATACCTTACATCACTGCTTGCACGTTTGGTAGGTAACATTGTCTGACCGGCAAACCGTATCTTACATCACTGCCTGCACGTTTGGTAGGTAACATTGTCTGACCGGCAAACCGTATCTTACATCACTGCTTGCACGGTTGGTAGGTAACATTGTCTGACCGTCCATCCATTCCTTACATTACTGCTTGCAAGGTGCTTGGTAACATTGTCTGATTGTTCATCCATACCTTACATCACTGCCTGCACGGTTGCTATGTAACATTGTCTGACCGTCCATCCATTCCTTACATTACTGCTTGCAAGGTGCTTGGTAACATTGTCTGACCGTCCATCCATACCTTACATCACTGCTTGCACGTTTGGTAGGTAACATTGTCTGACTGGCAAACCGTATCTTACATCACTGCCTGCACGGTTGGTAGGTAACATTGTCTGACCGTCCATCCATATCTTACATCACTGCTTGCACGGTTGGTAGGTAACATTGTCTGACCGGCAAACCGTATCTTACATCACTGCCTGCACGGTTGGTAGGTAACATTGTCTGACCGTCCATCCATTCCTTACATTACTGCTTGCAAGGTGCTTGGTAACATTGTCTGACCGTCCATCCATACCTTACATCACTGCTTGCACGTTTGGTAGGTAACATTGTCTGACCGTCCATCCATATCTTACATCACTGCTTGCACGTTTGGTAGGTAACATTGTCTGACCGTCCATCCATATCTTACATCACTGCTTGCACGGTTGGTAAGTAACATTGCCTGACCGTCTATCCATTCCTTACATTACTGCATGCAAGGTTGCTGGGTAACATTGTCTGACTGACCATCCATACCTTACATAACTTCCTGCATGGTTGCTGGGTAACATTGTCTGACTGTCCATCCATACCTTACATAACTTCCTGCATGGTTGCTGGGTAACATTGTCTGACTGTCCATCCATACCTTACATAACTTCCTGCATGGTTGCTGGGTAACATTGTCTGACTGACCATCCATACCTTACATAACTTCCTGCATGGTTGCTAGGTAACATTGTCTGACTGTCCATCCATACCTTACATAACTTCCTGCATGGTTGCTGGGTAACATTGTCTGACCATCCATATCATATCATATCATATTCTTTATTCTTTCTCCAGATCTACATAATATGTATATGATCCATTTATGTGGAGAAAAAATAACAATTCTTACCTAAACTAGCTCACAAAAGGAAAAGGAAAATACTGTCACCTGATAAACAAACAGACACATGAACAAAAACAAAAATAATAATAATCACCATAGGAAAACAAGGCAATAGGCAGAATAAACACTGCCGCCTGACCCGAGATCAACCCTGATTGATAGTCTGTTGTCCGTGGCAGAAAAGTAGTCTAGGAGTATAATAAACAGGAACTAAAACAATAACGCATTGCTGCATGTAGATATTAAACAATAACATGTTGCTATGTAGAGTGCAAACTAAACCCATAACACATTTCTGTGGAGAGTGTCTACACAATGACATATTGCTATGTAGGATGCAATATTGTAAGCAGACGGTGTCTGTTCTTTAAACACGCGGCATGTCTCTTCCGGCCTGGTACGTTACTCAGCACAATCTTTTCTGAACACTGACCTTCCTGTATTTCTACTTACATTGCAAACCCAGCTATCTTGTTACCTCCATTGCCGTATCCTTGAGCACTCTTTCTCCTCCCGTTTCATTGTTACCTCCACTACCGTGTCGCTGTGCACTTTTTCTCCTTACGTTTCATTGCTATTGTCCATTCTTGAATACCACTGCCTCGCTACACTTCTTTACTTTTATCCACACACAGTTCACCTCCTGCTAATTTAATACTTGATCACTCTTATTTCAACTGCAAATAACACACATCCTCCACTGTTCCCTTTAGCTAAAACACTTTACTTGCTGCTACTGCTTGTTTTTTTACTTCTTGTCATTACACCTACGTCCAGGTTACTCGTCTTCTCCCACATTTCTTTCAGGCTCAAGCTCCTCCCTTTTACCAAGCTACCTCGTGCTTCTGTCTTCTCCCTTTCACTCCGTTTATGTGCACTCGTCGTGTCTTGTGGTTCCTCCCCCCCATTCACTCCGTGTTTCTTCCTTTCGTCTCTGGCACCGAACTCCGACCTCATCTCCTCAATCATCGTCTTGGACTCCATCCTCATCTCTTCACCGATAATCTGTATGATCTCCTCTACCGTGATGTCTCCTTCTCGTTGCGATTTCTTTTCTAATGCCCTATTTTCCTTGGTTTTTCCTTTGTTTCCATGCCCGTCTTCACCAACTATACTATCTGTAGTTCGCATTTCTTCCACCCTATTCCCCATTACCACTTCCTTCTCATTCTGCTCCATTTCACGTAATTTCGTTACTGTCCAATATTTGGTCCATTGACCATTGGTTACCACTAATAAGTGACCGTTGATGTAGGCTCTTAACCCTTGCAATCGAGCCCGGACCAAATGTCTTTTCAGGGTGTTTATATTCTTGATCCCATCTACTCCCATATCTCTTTTAATCCAAATTTTTGCTCCCTGTATATTATCCGCTCCTCTTATCACTATTTCCGCCATCAGGGTGGAAAACAACTTCATTTTTATCGGTCTGTTTCCCCGTGCTTTACCTACCCTTCCCACATCGCCAATATCAGCTTCGCTAAAATTGATTTTCATCATTTTTTGGATGACTTCCAACACTTTGTATATAGTCAGCACTTTGTCCTCACCTTTTTCTTCCGGCACCCCATATATGAATAAGCATTTATTCCTGCGTTCTTGGTTACCATCTTCTACTACTGACTTCAATTTTACTATCTCTTCCTCCATCTTCCTTATTTTCGTCTTGAGTGATGTAATTTCTCTCTCGTTAGTTTCCACTTTGGTCATTGTTTCCTCCGTTTTTCCCTGTATCCATCGCCTTATATTTTCAAGTTCTTTCACTTGTTCCTTCATCACATTTTTAATCTGTTCAAACGGGAAACTTCTTCTACAACTTCTTTGACCACTTTTCTTATGACCTCCACGTCTTCCCAGTTCATGTTGCCACTGTGAGTCGGACCGGGATTTGTTTCCACACCCCCTATAATTAACAGTACCATAATCACCGCTGCCACCTGTATTATCTCACCCATCATTCTCGTTTCTACTTTACCTCCTTCACTCCAAGCTGTTTCCATCTTCGATCTTCCCTGCCATCTTCCAATAACCACCCGATATTGGTCCACACCAATCATCTTCTTCTTCCCTCCCGTCTTTCTTCCCACTCGCCGCACACACTGCGCTCCCGCTCTACCGGCACTGTCAGCTCCGAACGTCTGCTTCCGTCCGCTGCTTAGGTAAGACTGTTGTCTGACCATTCATCCGTACCTTACATCGCAGCCTGCACGGTTGCTTGGTAACATTGTCTGACCGTCCATCCGTACCTTACATCGCAGCCTGCACGGTTGCTAGGTAACATTGTCTGACCGTCCATCCATACCTTACATAACCTTCTGCACAGTTACACTTCCATCACACATTTTGTCTCGTCAAGTCGCAAACATTTTATGCTGAAAACATTTCTTAGGAGACAAAGTAGGTGTGACCATATTACGAACATCTTAAAATTAAACAATTTCGTCAGTTTGCGAAATTGAAAGGCTACAGGGTCCGAAAAGGTTTGTAAATTGTGAGTCTTGGATATCCCTATCAAAATTTAAAAAATAAATTTCGAAAATCACTTCCGGTCCTAATGTTGTTCCGGAAAACAGTCTAAAATCGCTTGTTTCTTTGCTCGTCTTCCTTTCGATTAAAATACTATCGATTTTTTTTACATAATTCTTAATGTAATGGGTTCTTTGGTAATACCCTCAGGCGTGTATTTATTTTTTAAATGTGTCCTTACTGAGCCCTAACATAATAATAACTGCGCGCTCGCCTCGCCAGAATATGATGCCCTAACGGAGGAGAGCCACTTTAGGCCTTCGGTGAGATTAGATAATCAGACAGCGCGACTTTTCAATACTGAATTACTGTACCCAAAGAGTCTTATAAACACGACTCACAGATAATGCGCACCAAAGACAAGTGTTGAAAATATTATTTTTGGCCGGCTGGATGCTAGAAATTACCCAATGTGCGCCGAAAGATTATGTAATTTTGTTATTGTGCAGTTTCCTAAACTGAGTGAATTTCTCCTTGTTTTGTTTGCCATTCATCAAGAAGTTTAGACATTATTCCATAGATGACACTACCAAAAAACTATGATGATGCAACCTGGTGCGAGGTGTAAGAAGTTATAATTTAAAGAAGTTTTGTATTTCTAGTTTTTTGTAACTGATTGCTGTTCATTTATTTTTGAGCTCGCAATATTTCCTTCTTCTTTCCCCAGTTTTGATTCTGGCCAATGAAATATGTCTGTAATTAATTTTGAACATATCACAGGTTTCTTGTTCGATTTTGAGTGTTACTTTTGAATCTGCCAATAAAATTGAGAGGGTGTGGCTTGTTTAGTCTTGAATGATCTCGAACCTTCCCTGAGGGTTTATAAGCAGCGGCGTTTCTCGTTTCTTGGCCAATTGATCGTCATCTTTCTGAGTGTGTGTGTTAAGCAGGTGGCAGACGGCCTCTTCGTCGGCAGCTAGAACATCTACAAGGTAATGGCCATATAACTTTATTCTTTCTTACTACTCCGCACCGGGAGAGTTGGCCGTGCGCGTAGAGGCGCGCGGCTGTGAGCTTACATCCGGGAGATAGTAGGTTCGAATCCCACTATCGGCAGCCCTGAAGATGGTTTTCCGTGGTTTCCCATTTTCACACCAGGCAAATGCTGGGGCTGTACCTTAATTAAGGCCACGGCCGCTTCCTTCCAACTCCTACGCCTTTCCCATCCCATCGTCGCCATAAGACCTATCTGTGTCGGTGCGACGTAAAGTCCCTAGGATAAAAAACTACTCCGCACTTCAATCCGAGAGGAAGGTCCGAATCATTAACCATGTAACCTGCGTTTTTAATATGTAACTTTCTTCCGGCTAATGTAAAACTTTCATAACATCTTTAACTGTAAATCGGGGATAGAGAGTGATGTACCCTCTCGAGCTCCCCTTCATCTTGGTTTGAGGTGACTACGTTTTGTAACCGTTTTTCCTTCTATAATGTGTTAAAGTAATTTCTATACGAGTCACCTCAGTAGTTTGGGAATAGCCCCTGTTTCATCGGCCTAGAGCCCTTTAGGATTTTAAGGTTTCATTATCTGGAGCGCAGTTTGCGCCTCCATTCATTTTGTGTTTGGGCCAGTTATCTAACCTATTCTTTTTCCATGAAGGCCCAGTAGGTTGGGTATTAAATACGCCTGTATAAATCATTTTCCAATTGTAACTTGTGCTTTGAGAGGCCGGACATTGTACATGGATGTCGCCTTGTGTAGGCTTGGAAACCTGAGAGCCTGTTGGCTCTTTCTCAAGTTTTGTAACTGTAAAGTGTGCCTCCGGGAGGCTAGATAATATGATTTTGGTAGCAAGTGCTCCATGAATTAGGGAATTTCTGCCCTTGAATAAATTTGTGCTCCTTTGTAAATTTGAGCTGGGAGCTCAGAAATTGTAAAGCTTGGGGCTTGAAGCCCAGGATCTGTAAGGTTCACTAATCTCGGATTGTCCTAATCTTGTTCCAAGAGTACTTTGTACCGGATATGTTTTATGTTCACAAAGTGAAAATTGTTAAGTTGTTGTTTTCTGAAAAAATTTAACCTTTAGTTCAAGTTTCAAATTGATTTTGATATTGTAGATAGACCCATTCACCCCGGCACCTTCTTTAACCTATTTCTGCTCCACGGGTAACCCCGGAACAATAGGAACTAAAAAAATACACACATTGGAATAATGACTATGTGACATCTTAGTAGACATCTTATGTGACAACTATTTTAAATATTGATTTTCTGGCTTACAAATTGCGCATTTTATTCATGAAACGAGATAATGCGGTCAATTTTTGAATATTTTGAATGGCCGACCGCCTTATGTAAAAAAGTAATCACCACCACTTACAGCATTGATTCATAAGCCAATCAGGTTATTATTGTTTTTTCGGTACTTCTTTACCTTCTTGTCAACAGAAGCTTATTTGGAGAAATTTAATTTAACTTTAAAATGAATTTCAATCTCGCGACTTCGGAATTCGAGAAAGGCTCGCTTTCAGCCAGTAATGGAGTGATCGCCAGCCAAGAGTCTAGCACTGGATATTTCATGAGCGATGTAACACAGGCGACTCGTTTCTCATATGTCTGAATAGAAGTGATATTATTTCTCGTTACTGTGTCTCTTATTTTCTCCGCGTGAAGAAACAATCATAGCAGGGCAGACCTCACCGGGCGGTCGTAATGGGGAAATATTACTGTGCAGTCCCGAACAACAACTAAGAGACCTCCCGGAGATGAGGAATACTGTTACTGTTAGGAGGTCATCTGCACATGGTGATGTACTGAAAACTCAATAAAAGAAGAGATAGCTTATGACTACAATGTCGGGGAAATACGATGCTTGTCGAATCTATATCATCAGGTCGGCAGCTGAAAGGGGTGATGAAGTGTTAATATGTTAGACCAATATATTAAGATACATTATTGTCTTCGGCATGAATTTAGTATTGTTGCCATCGCTGGAGTGTAGTTTCTGTATGAATGTACTTCAGTATAGTTTTGCTAAAAAATTAAATATATATTGTACGTTAGAATGACTGCAGATCTTGCTAACCAGTTCTTGGTTGTACTACTATATAGTCATGCTTCACATGATGAGAAATTTCTCACTTACAAGGTAAGGTAAGGATTTATTCTGCCAGAAGGCAGGTCCGAACCTCCGTAGAGGTGTGGCTGAGCCGCTCCTCCATTCCCTTCTCCCCACCAACAGCTCGTGGCAACCCATCCAAATGTTGCTTAACTTCGGAGATCTCACGTGATCCGGTGTTTCAATACGGCTACGGTCCTTCGCTCACTTACAAGAATATTAAAGATTTATATATACACGAAAACAAAGGGCATTCACACCGCAAACGGCGGAAAAAGAAATAAATTATATAAGCATCACAGGTTCATACTCAGTCCGCCTGCTGAGCTGTAAGAGGGTCATCTCCTTGCACTTCCTCTTCGATTCCCACATCTGTTCGTAGTCAGGTGCATTACAAACACTATTACTAATAGTAATTTTACTGAAAGAAACATTCATTATCATCTTTACTTCCTGAAAGGCGGTTGTACATCTGTAACTTTCAGATGTTTACTGTAGCCATCTTGTTTACAAGCGAGTCTCACAGTCTAGAGATAGCCCACTTCAAACTACTATTACCAGATACGTTATCGATATATATTAGCAAAGAGCATATGACGCTGGAGGGGAAGAGTTCCTACACAAATCACAAATGAAACTCACTTTGACATCTGTAGGGAAAAGTTTAATTATGCAGTAAAGTGAGACAATGGAACAGTTCCCTGGTCCGGCATTTGGTCCACCAAAACGAAACGGGGAACGGTTCCTTTAATCGAGCGCATTGTTAACTTGCCAGCTGGATCGGATATCCCAATCCCTATTATTATTCCCTGTAAGGGATGTCGAAGAGAGGAGTGAAAGTCAACAGCCCTCTCATAAGAAACGACTACAGAGGAACACTGAGTTCGTTATGTTGGACATCTCACGCACTGATATTCGTCGAACCGTGTGAGTTGGTCTTGCGGTTAGAACCGCGCAGCTGTGAGCTTGCCTTCTGGAGATGGTGGGTTCAAACTCCACCGTCTGCAGCCCTGGAGATGATTGTCCATGGTTACTCATTTACACACCAGGTAAATGCTGTGTGTGTTCCATTATTAAAGACCACGGTCGTTTCATTCCCGCTCTTATTCCTTCATAAGACCTCCCTGTGTCGGTGAGACATAAAATAATTATCCAAACCCCATGGCGCAACAGCTCCGAAGGGCCTGGGAATAACAAGCGACCGCTCTTCAGAACGAACGCCTGCAGATTACGAGGTGTTGTATGGTCAGCACGACGGATAGTTTCGGCCGTTATTCTTGGCTTTTTAGATCGGAGCTGCTATCTCTGTCAGACACAAAGAAAAAAAATTGAATGAACAGATCTCTAACAGGCTAGTGGAGAATTATTTCTGTGTTATCAAGCATCATTGACTCCCACTAGAGGTACAAAGTCAATTACAATTGAAAACGGGTAGCCAGCCCTACTGATCAGCTCAAGTGGTGAGATCTGGGAAGGACGCTGGACATGCACAGGGCGTAATAATCAAAAGCTTGGTTCCATTGCTGTGCGGCCGTGAAACCACAGAAGACTTCCATTCAGTTCCTTTGAGTGGCCTAACTTGGTTTGTTAAGCTCGAATGGAGCACATTTTATAGACTAGGACGATGTCCCATAGTCGAAAATCTACCTGTGTTGTGGCGGGAAGCAATACTCAAAAAGAAGATAGATGCATAATTGTTGACTTACATCTCACCTTCAGTCCACCCATAGGGGAGATAAAGAGTTCCGATAAATCGAAAGGAATACGTTATGTAACAACACGATCTACATCGAACAATATGACAGCTGATGTATCACAAATTTTGTTGGACACAAATATTCGCAAGATATGTATTATGAGAAAAATTCTGCTGCCGTCGGTGCAATAGAACTAGACAAAAGAGTGAATGAATGGGTGGCTATATTTCTAGGAAATAGACCTCAGAGAATTAGAGTACTTGAAGCTTTATCTGACTCTGTAATAATTAAGAGGGGAATTCCTCAAGGCAGTATTATTGGAAATTTATGATTTTTTATATTATATAAATGATTTGATTAAAGAAGTGGAATCTGAGATAAGGCTTCTCTGTGGATGTTGCTATTGTGTATAGAGTAATAAATAAGTTAAACGATTGTGAGCAATTGCAAAATGATAGTGGGCAATGGTATGATGATAAACGAGGTTATAAGTCACGGTGTGAGTTTCACAAATAGGAAAAGTCCTCTCAGTTTTAATTACTGCGTTGATGGGGTGAAAGTTCCATTTGGAGATCATTGTAAGTATCTAGGTGTTAATATAAGGAAAGCTCTTCATTCGCTTAATCACATAAATGGTATTGCACAGATCTCTGCACATGGTTATGAGGGTGTTTAGGCGTTGTAGTAAGAATGTATATATATATATATATATATATATATATATATATATATATATATAATGCCAACTAGAGTATGGTTCCAGCGTGTGGGGATTGCTTGATTCGAGAATTGGAAAAAATCCAAGGGAAAGCAGGTCGATGTGTTATGGGTGATTTCCGACAAAAGTGTAGCGTTAGAGAAATGTTGCCAGGTTTGGGCTGGGAAGACCTGGGAGAAAGGAGACGAGCTGCTCCACTATGTGGTATGTTCCGAGCTGTCATTGGAGAGATGGCGTGGAATGACATTACTAGACGAATAAGTTTGAGTGAAAAGCAAAGTCTTCTCCCGTACAGGCCATGGACGCCCTTGGAGGGGTGGAATGTAAAGGCTTCAACCATCCATAACCTCGGCACTTGATGGGGTAGAGTGGTTGCCTCTACCCCCGGTCGCCTTTGTCCCCAGGAATTAACCTGGTACTCACTCTTGGTGTAGGCTGAGTGAACCTCAGGGCCATGTGCACTTACGAAAGTGAAAATCTCGTTTTTCAAATTTTACAACTTCCTGACGGGAATAAGTTTGAGTAGTGTCTTTAAAAGTAGGAAAGATCACCCCCGTACGAAGATAAATTTGGAATTCAAGGGGAAACTCTGGGTCAAATATTACTTTGTAGGATGGGGAATTAGGGATGGGAATAAGTTACCAAGGGAGATGTTCAATAACTTCCCTCATTCTTTGCAATCGTTTAAGAGAAGACTAGGAAAACAACAGGTAGGGAATCTGCCACCTGGGTGGCTGTTGTAATTGCAGATAAGTAGTGATTGATTGCTTGCTTGCTTGCTTGCTTGATTGATTGATTGATTGATTGATTGATTGATAGATAGATAGATAGATAGATAGATAGATAGATAGATAGATAGATTGATAGATAGATAGATAGATAGATAGATAGATAGATAGATAGATAGATAGATAGATAGATAGATTGATTGATTGATTGATTGATTGATTGATTGATTGATTGATTGATTGATTGATTGATTGATTGATTGATTGATTGATTGATTGATTGATTGATTGATTGATTGATTGATTGATTGATTGATTGATTGATTGATTGATTGATTGATTGATTGATTGATTGATTGATTGATTGATTGATTGATTGATGTTACCGTGTGTAAGGTGTTTTGCTGTGATATAGGCAAAACGCCAGTCAAGGACGGTGGAAACTCATTTCAAACCGGTGCCATTTGTACATACTGGCACACGGTAATAATGTGAGAAAGATGACGAAAGCTTAGTGTAGACCTCATCAGAATAGTTAATGAGACGAAATAAATTATTCGATATACGGTACTAGCAACAGAGAAGGTGGACCCCGGTGACGGTACAGAGCCTACTCCTGTGAAATAGTAGGAAGGGGTCTGCTCAAGGATTAACAACCTCACACGGCGGAGAACTTTTGTTATTGAGTCCAGGATTTTGGTTAGAAATTGTACACCGCCACCTCTCCTACCCTGCCGGTGAACATTCTGATCGGGAAAATAGTTTCGACAAACGGGACTCGAACCGACTAACCACAGTGTCAGACTGGATATGCTTGGCGCCTTAACGATCACAACAACCGGGTGGATTATCTACGCTAATTCCAGAGAATATCACTAACGGAGAAGCACAGGGAAATTAACCGGGTCGATACTATGGCAGTTCTTTCGTTCCTGATTCAGCCCGCATGTCCATTATGCCCTAGTAATTCCCGTCACAGTCCAGTGATGAGAAATACTGACACGTGAATGAAGGCAGATTGACACGTGGACAAGTAGAGTTTAAGCTTGTATCATTCCGAGCTCGAGAGCGTAATCCTGCTGTAATACGATACATGGCTTTGAAGACCGCAAATCAATAATAGGTAGTTTAATGATACATACTGTATTTGTGACATTTTAGAAAGGGTATTTACCCTAAAATGGCAGTGGGTAGGCCATGTTGCTCGGAGAACTGATGGTAGGTGGACAAAGCTTGTGCTTGAGTGGTGTCCGAAAGACCATCTCAGACCAAGGGGAAGACCACTGGACAGATGGGATAAAGACATTCGGAAGATTACTAGGATCAATTGGCAGAACATCGCTCAAGACCGTCCCAGATGGAGAGACCTCATGAAAACCTACCTTGCTTCGGACTTAAAGAGGCCACATCTTAAAAACGATTGAATATGGCTGATAGTGATAGTGATAGTGACTGTATTTGTTGTGGCCGTCTTTGACGGGTAAATTTTTCAATAATTGCATCAGAGACGACTGGAAGCAGAAGAGAAAGGACTCTTCTCAAGAAAGAACTGCCAGTCACTATTATGACATTTTTAGCCCGTCTGGTGTCTAGGACGGTTATGTATATTGACCTAACATCGTGGTTACCTGCTCGAGTACCGTGTGTCGAAATATTTTCGTCATCAAAATATTCTCCTTAAATTTTTTTAAGAAAAGACTGAGGTAACCAACCGATAGGAAAAGTGGCACCTGGGCGACTGCACTAAATGCAGATCGGTGGTGACTGATTGCTTATTGCTTTGCCGGCAGTATTGGTAGTAGAATTTTTATTGACTTAATCCGTTTACACTTCAGGGTCGGTTTCTCCCCCGGACTCGGCGAGTGATCCCACCTCTACCGCCACAAGGGCAGTGTCTTGGAGCGTGCGGTATTTGGTCGGGGATACACACGGGGAGGGAGACCAATACCTTGCCCAGGCGGCCTCACTTACTACGCTAAGCAGGCGGATGGGAAGATCGGAAGGGATAGGCGAGTAAGAGGGAAGAAAGCAGCTGTGGCCTTAAATTAGGTACCATCCCGGCATTTGCCTGGAGGAGAAGTGGGAAACCATTTCGTAGATGGCTGAGGTGGGAATCGAACCCCCTTCTATTGAGTTCATCTCGCGAGTTTCAGGCCCCTTTGCAGTCCTCAAATCACGTTTCAAATTTCGTGACAGAGCCGAGAATAGAACCCGGACCTCCGCGGCTGACAGCTAATCACACTAACCACTACACCAAAGAGGAGGATATTTCTTCTACTTTCTTAATGTGTTTACCACCCAGGGTTGGTTTTTCCCTTGGACTCAGCGAGCGATCCCACCCCTACCGCCTCAACGGCACTTTTCCTGGAGTGCCGAGCTTTTAGTCCGGAATGAAACTAGGAAGGGGGACCAGAATCTCGCCCAGGTGCCGTCACATGATATGCCGAACAGGGTGCTTGTGGTGGATTGTATGTTTGGAAGGGGAGAGACAAGGAAAAGGAATCGCTCGTGGCTATACATTAGGTACCATCCCGACATTTGTTTGGAGAAGACGTGGGAATCGAATCCTCTCTACTCACTTGACCTCCGAGGCTGAGTGGACCCCGTTCTAGTCGTCGTATATTATTTCAAACTTCGTGGCACAGCCGAGAATCTAACCCCGGCATTTCGGGGTGGCTCTTGCGGTGTACATTTACCACAGTTCTGAGCAGAAATGTGGAAGTTTTGGAGAAAAAGGTTGACGTCCATGTACAGAAGAACAATAAAAAAAATCATATCTTTGAAGACGTGAATTATAAAGAAGTCCACTTCGGCTATGTTGGGCAGCTGGATACATTTTGCATCACGGCTCCTAGTTCTCATTCACTGCGTCAGTCGCTTTCATTTAACACTTTTCCCTCTCTTCCCCCTCCTACTCGTGATGTGCAATTACTTGCAGGACTGAGAAATTATTAACACATAGCACGCTCCCACCTAGCACAATTGATCAGTGTTAGACTGCAAAATTCATGACTGCCATAGTAGCTAGTGTCCGTGTTACGGCGTAAAATATTGTCTGTCCCAATGAAAACGCCATGATATCGTCAGGTAACGAGTGCTTACGTAAATTCTAAATGCTTCACTCTAATCTGATATGGCACATTATTCACATGAATCAAGGTAGAAAGACCTGGCATTTTTGGCATTCGCGAGGAAGAGATTCGGTGCGGCGTTTCGCCTAGGGATGCTCAGAGAGGCATTGGACGCCTACCGGGCATTGATTTAATGTGTGTTTCTATCATTGAAGAAGGTTACTTGAAACTTCACAGGAGAATCCGTTCCTAAACTCGGTGGAGCTCGTGCAGGACGTCCGTTGGTTGTTACGATGTGCCGGACTATATTGCAGAAAAGCTGCCACCAAAGAGTCTGTCTCCGATGAACAGATGGCCGATCGGCGTGCCTTTCTCGAGATCTAGTTAAATCCTAACTGGGATCGTGTGATCTTCTCTGACGAGACTTCCTTTAGTTCGGCAGAGGTCAGGACTGTTCACTACTGCAGGTCTCATGGAGTCCAATACGATAAAAGTGGCCTTATATCTGTGTCGTGTTGTGGGTGGAAATCGTTTGATGGGCCTGGAGTGCTACATCGGATAGATGAACGTCCCACATTGGACCAATATTTGGGCAGTATGGCGAATATTATGGTTCCGAGTGCGAGAGATGAGGTAATAGAGTTCGTGCAAGACAACTCATCAATCCACACGAGCGGTTAGTTCAGGGCTGGATTCAATAAATAAATAAATAAATAAATAAATAAATAAATAAATAAATAAATAAATAAATAAATAAATAAATAAATAAATAAATAAATAAATAAATAAATAAATAAATAAATAAATTAATAAACAAATCAATCAATCAATCAACCAATCAATCAATCATCTGCATTTAGGGTGGTTGTCCAGGTGGAAGATTCCATGTGAATGGTTTACCTTATATTTACATTTATTTATAATTGTTTACATAGATTTTTCATAAATATTTTCAACGAACATGAAATATATCGAACATTTCCCTTGGTAACTTATTCCAACAGGGGATGCCTGGCCGAAGCTGTAAAGGCGTGCGCGGTTTACCCGGAAGGACGTGGGTTCGAAATGAGATTTCCACTTTCGGAGGTGCATATGGCCCTGAGATTCACTCAGCCTACACCAAAAATGAGTACCAGGTTAATTCCTGTGGGCAAAGGCGGCCGGGCGTAGAGCTAACCACTCTACCCCATCAAGTGCCGAGGTTACGGATAGTGGAAGCCTTTACCTTCCGTCGCTCCAAGGGCTTTCATGGCCTGCATGGAGAAGAATTTGCTTCTTTGCTTTGCTTTGCTTTTTTATAAACTTATTCCAATCCCTTCCTTCTCATCTCATAAACAAATATTTGCCCAAATCTGTCCTCTTGAATGCCAACTTTACTTTCATACTAGCTGTAGTACCCGGCGTTGCCCGGATAGTTTTTGAATGTTTACCTTTAATATTTGTATTACCAGTTAGTTGAGTGTGAAGTGAATGCTTATAGAATTCTTTGTGGGATGTTGATTTTACGACTTATCATGTAGTTTTATAGTTATTTAGATGTATCTGATTTCAAGTTTTAGATTATTTAAGTTTTGAGTAGACACTAATCTCGGTCATTTTATACTATTTACTTTTAAGCCCTTCTCAGCTCCTGCCTCGATGGAGGCTGAACGTGGACTTAAACGCTATCCACAGCGTCACAGTTCGTATCAGCAACACATAAACAATGGATTTCGACATTAATATTGGTTATTTTCCTTATTTTTGCAAGTCAGCCCCTCCCATTCTCCAACACCAGCGGGGGCTAAGTGTATCTGACCCCCACAGTAATGTTTTCTATATAGTAAGTCATGTGTATACCAAGTTTGATTGAGAGATATGCTAAAACATACACACATCCTTAAACTCTGTCCGTTTGGACGTTTTCAATTTTTTGCCAGTTCTCATCCGCCTGCCGAGTAGGACTGAGCTTTATCTTAAACGGCATCCAGAGTGTTACAGTTCATCTCAGCGACCCCGAAAACTATGGATTAGACACAAATTTCGGTCATTTTCGGTTAATATTTACATTTCGCCCCTACTTTAGAGGCTAGGAGTCTCTTACCCCTAGCGTATATTTCTCCAGACAGTAGGTCCAGTATACACACATGCGTCCATTCTCTCGGTCATTTTCGAAATTTTGTGTTTCACTTTTTCTCACCGCTATGCGAAAGGAGGCAGAAATTTGACTTTTAACAAAATTGGAGCGTTACTATTCATCTCAGCGACCCCGAAAAGAATGGATTCGACACTATTTTCGGTTATTTCTACATCTCATCCCGTCGTAGGTGTGCTAGGGTTGTCATACCTCCACGCACTTTGTCTCCTGATAATAAGTCATAAGTGTCCAAGTTTGTTTGAAATTGTTCCCGTAGTCCCGAAACGTATGGATTCAACACTAATATCGGTCATTTTCAGTCTTAATTACATTTCGTACCCTTATCTAAGGCTTCAAGGGGTGTCTTTCCCCCTTAGTATTTTTTTCAGGTAGTAACTAATATTTGTATTAAGTTCTGCAGACAGTTATACTGGAACGTACAAAAAACACCCCTAATCTCGGTCATTTGGATATTTTCTGTTCTTGACTCCTTCTCACCCGCCTGGCAATTGGGGATCAACTTGGACTTAAACGACAACCGGAGTGTCACTCCTCATTTAAGCGACACCTAAAACCATGGATGTGACATTATTTTCGATTATTTTATATCTAACTCCCTTCCTAACCACTCACCACAAAAGGGGCCTTAATTTGGACTTTAAATGTCCAGAGTGCCACTATTCACCTCAGCGACCCTAAAAACTGTGGATTCGACACTAATTACGATTATTTTTATATATCACTCCCCCTTGCCCCCCACCCTAAAGGGGGCTGAACTTGAAATTAAGAATTTCCCGGGATGTCACTGTTCATCTAAGCGACCCCGAAAAGTATGGATTCGACACTATTTTCGTTTATTTTTATATATGAACCCCCCTTGCCCCCCGCCCCTAATGGTTCCTGGGGTGTCACTATTCATCTCAGCAACCCCAAAAATTATGTATTCGACACTACTTTGATGATTTTCATATCTCAAGCCCCCCGCCCCCCACCCTTAATGGTTCCTGGGGTGTCTTATTCCCACGTGGCTTGTCTCCCGAAATTAAAATTCCAGAGTGTTACTATTCACCTCGGCGGCCCCGAAAACTGTATATTTGACACTAAATACTATTATTTTTATATCTCACCCCCCTTGCTCCCCGCCCCAAAGGGGGATGAACTTGGACTAAAAGAATCCCGGGGTGTCACTATTCATCTAACCGACCCCAAAAGTATGCATTCGACCCTACTTCCGATGATTTTTATATCTCACCCCTTCGCCCCCCGCCACTATGGGTTCCTGGGGTGCCCTAACCCAAGTGGTTTGTCTCCTGATAGTAAAAATCCGGAGTGTCAGTATTCATCTCAGCGACCCCGAAGAGTAGGCCTACTCCACATTCTTTTCGATTATTTTTATACATCACTCCCCCCCTTGTCCCCCACCCTAAAGGGGGGTGAACTTGGAATTTAAAAATTCCCGGGATGTCACTATTCACCTAAGCGACCACGAAAAGTATGGACTCGACACTATTTTCGATTATGTGTATATATCACTCCCCCCTCGCCCCAACCCGAAAGGGGGCTGAACTTGGACTTTTAAAAAATTCGGAGTGTAACTATTCATCTCAGCGACCCCGAAAAGTATGGATTCGACACTATTTTCGTTTATTTTTATATATGACCCCCTCGCCCCTCACCCCTAAGGGTTCCTGGGGTGTCTTACCCCCACGTGGTTTGTCTCCTGATACCAAAAATCCGGAGTGTCGCTATTCACTTTGGCGACCCCGAAAATTATGTATTTGACACTATTTTCGATTATTTGTATATATCACTCCCCCCTCGCCCCCACCCTAAAAGGGGGCTGAACTTGGACTTTTAAAAAAATAGGAGTGTCACTATTCATCTCAGGGACCCCGAAAAGTGTGGATTCGACACTATTTTCGTTTATTTTTATTTATGACCCCCTCGCCCCCCGCCCCTAATGGTTCCTGACGTGTCATACCCCCACGTGGTTTGTCTCCTGATACTGAAAATCCGGATTGTCGCAATTCACTTTGTCGAACCCGAAAACTATGTATTCGACATTATTTTCGATTATTTGTATATATCACTCACCCCTCGCCCCCACCTCAAAGGGGGCTGAACTTGGACTTTAAAAAAACTGGAGTGTCACTATTCATCTCAGTGACCCCGAAAAGTGTGGATTCGACACTATTTTCATTTACTTTTATATATGACCCCCCTCGCCCCCCGCCCCTAAGGGTTCCTGGGGTGTCATACCCCCACGTGATTTGTCTCCTGATACAAAAAATCCGGAGTGTCGCTATTCACTTTGGCGACCCCAAAAACTATGTATTTGACACTATTTTCGATTATTTGTATATATCACTCCCCCCCTCGTCCCCACCCCAAAGGGGGCATAACTTGGACTTTTAAAAATATCGGAGTGTCACTATTCATCTCAGCGACCCCGAAAAGTGTGGATTCGACACTATTTTCGTTTATTTTTCTTTATGACCCCCCTCGCCCCCCGCCCCTAAAGGTTCCTGGCGTGTCTTACCCCCACGTGGTTTGTAGCCTGATACTGAAAATCCGGAGTGTCGCTATTCACTTTGGCGTCCTCGAAAACTATGTATTCGACATTATTTTCGATTATTTGTATATATCACTCCCCCCTCGCCACCACCCCAAAGGGGGGCTGAAGTTGGATTTTAAAAAAAATTGGAGTGTCACTATTCATCTCAGCGACCCCGAAAAGTGTGGATTCGACACTATTTTCGTTTATTTTTATTTATGACCCCCCTCGGCCCCCGCCCCTAAAGGTTCCTGGCGTGTCTTACCCCCACGTGGTTTGTAGCCTGATACTGAAAATCCGGAGTGTCGCTATTCACTTTGGCGTCCCCGAAAACTATGTATTCGACATTATTTTCGATTATTTGTATATATCACTCCCCCCTCGCCCCAACCCGAAAGGGGGCTGAACTTGGACTTTTAAAAAATTCGGAGTGTAACTATTCATCTCAGCGACCCCGAAAAGTATGGATTCGACACTATTTTCGTTTATTTTTATATATGACCCCCTCGCCCCTCACCCCTAAGGGTTCCTGGGGTGTCTTACCCCCACGTGGTTTGTCTCCTGATACCAAAAATCCGGAGTGTCGCTATTCACTTTGGCGACCCCGAAAATTATGTATTTGACACTATTTTCGATTATTTGTATATATCACTCCCCCCTCGCCCCCACCCTAAAAGGGGGCTGAACTTGGACTTTTAAAAAAATAGGAGTGTCACTATTCATCTCAGGGACCCCGAAAAGTGTGGATTCGACACTATTTTCGTTTATTTTTATTTATGACCCCCTCGCCCCCCGCCCCTAATGGTTCCTGACGTGTCATACCCCCACGTGGTTTGTCTCCTGATACTGAAAATCCGGATTGTCGCAATTCACTTTGTCGAACCCGAAAACTATGTATTCGACATTATTTTCGATTATTTGTATATATCACTCACCCCTCGCCCCCACCTCAAAGGGGGCTGAACTTGGACTTTAAAAAAACTGGAGTGTCACTATTCATCTCAGTGACCCCGAAAAGTGTGGATTCGACACTATTTTCATTTACTTTTATATATGACCCCCCTCGCCCCCCGCCCCTAAGGGTTCCTGGGGTGTCATACCCCCACGTGATTTGTCTCCTGATACAAAAAATCCGGAGTGTCGCTATTCACTTTGGCGACCCCAAAAACTATGTATTTGACACTATTTTCGATTATTTGTATATATCACTCCCCCCCTCGTCCCCACCCCAAAGGGGGCATAACTTGGACTTTTAAAAATATCGGAGTGTCACTATTCATCTCAGCGACCCCGAAAAGTGTGGATTCGACACTATTTTCGTTTATTTTTCTTTATGACCCCCCTCGCCCCCCGCCCCTAAAGGTTCCTGGCGTGTCTTACCCCCACGTGGTTTGTAGCCTGATACTGAAAATCCGGAGTGTCGCTATTCACTTTGGCGTCCTCGAAAACTATGTATTCGACATTATTTTCGATTATTTGTATATATCACTCCCCCCTCGCCACCACCCCAAAGGGGGGCTGAAGTTGGATTTTAAAAAAAATTGGAGTGTCACTATTCATCTCAGCGACCCCGAAAAGTGTGGATTCGACACTATTTTCGTTTATTTTTATTTATGACCCCCCTCGGCCCCCGCCCCTAAAGGTTCCTGGCGTGTCTTACCCCCACGTGGTTTGTAGCCTGATACTGAAAATCCGGAGTGTCGCTATTCACTTTGGCGTCCCCGAAAACTATGTATTCGACATTATTTTCGATTATTTGTATATATCACTCCCCCCTCGCCCCAACCCGAAAGGGGGCTGAACTTGGACTTTTAAAAAATTCGGAGTGTAACTATTCATCTCAGCGACCCCGAAAAGTATGGATTCGACACTATTTTCGTTTATTTTTATATATGACCCCCTCGCCCCTCACCCCTAAGGGTTCCTGGGGTGTCTTACCCCCACGTGGTTTGTCTCCTGATACCAAAAATCCGGAGTGTCGCTATTCACTTTGGCGACCCCGAAAATTATGTATTTGACACTATTTTCGATTATTTGTATATATCACTCCCCCCTCGCCCCCACCCTAAAAGGGGGCTGAACTTGGACTTTTAAAAAAATAGGAGTGTCACTATTCATCTCAGGGACCCCGAAAAGTGTGGATTCGACACTATTTTCGTTTATTTTTATTTATGACCCCCTCGCCCCCCGCCCCTAATGGTTCCTGACGTGTCATACCCCCACGTGGTTTGTCTCCTGATACTGAAAATCCGGATTGTCGCAATTCACTTTGTCGAACCCGAAAACTATGTATTCGACATTATTTTCGATTATTTGTATATATCACTCACCCCTCGCCCCCACCTCAAAGGGGGCTGAACTTGGACTTTAAAAAAACTGGAGTGTCACTATTCATCTCAGTGACCCCGAAAAGTGTGGATTCGACACTATTTTCATTTACTTTTATATATGACCCCCCTCGCCCCCCGCCCCTAAGGGTTCCTGGGGTGTCATACCCCCACGTGATTTGTCTCCTGATACAAAAAATCCGGAGTGTCGCTATTCACTTTGGCGACCCCAAAAACTATGTATTTGACACTATTTTCGATTATTTGTATATATCACTCCCCCCCTCGTCCCCACCCCAAAGGGGGCATAACTTGGACTTTTAAAAATATCGGAGTGTCACTATTCATCTCAGCGACCCCGAAAAGTGTGGATTCGACACTATTTTCGTTTATTTTTCTTTATGACCCCCCTCGCCCCCCGCCCCTAAAGGTTCCTGGCGTGTCTTACCCCCACGTGGTTTGTAGCCTGATACTGAAAATCCGGAGTGTCGCTATTCACTTTGGCGTCCCCGAAAACTATGTATTCGACATTATTTTCGATTATTTGTATATATCACTCCCCCCTCGCCACCACCCCAAAGGGGGGCTGAAGTTGGATTTTAAAAAAAATTGGAGTGTCACTATTCATCTCAGCGACCCCGAAAAGTGTGGATTCGACACTATTTTCGTTTATTTTTATTTATGACCCCCCTCGGCCCCCGCCCCTAAAGGTTCCTGGCGTGTCTTACCCCCACGTGGTTTGTAGCCTGATACTGAAAATCCGGAGTGTCGCTATTCACTTTGGCGTCCCCGAAAACTATGTATTCGACATTATTTTCGATAATTTGTATATATCACTCCCCCCTCGCCCCCACCCCAAAGGGGGGCTGAACTTGGACTTTAAAAAAAATTGGAGTGTCACTATTCATCTCAGCGACCCCGAAAAGTATGGATTCGACACTATTTTCATTTATTTTTATATATGATCCCCTCGCCCCCCTGCACCAGGGGTGTTTGGGATGTCTTACCCCCACGCGGTTTGTCTCCTGATACCAAGTCATAAGTGTATCAAATTTGGTTGAAATCGCTCCAAAGGTTTGGGAGGAGATGTGGTACAAACCCACCCACCCACCCACCCACATACATACAATGACTTTTATATATATATAGATTATGATCTTTTCTACTTTTCAAAGGTCAAGTCAAGTTTTTCGTCTTCATCTACTTACATCAACTCGCCACTGACAGCTCGAAACACACCACATAGCCGATCATGTCGTCTCCTTACTCCCAAGTATTCCGAGCTCAATGTTTGCAACATTTTCGTAACACTACCCCTTTGTTGGAAATCACCCAGAGCAAACTGTGCTGCTTTGCTTGGAATTTTTTCCAGTCTTCGTACGTAGTAGTCCTGGTGAGGGTCCCATACACTGGATCCATACCCTAGCAGCGGTCTTACCAGAGACTTACACGCCCTCTCCTTTACATCCTTATTACCACCTCTAAATACCCTCATAGCTATGTGAAGAGATCTGTAATCTTTCTCAACTACCTTGTGAATATGATTACTCCTATGAATATCATTCTTCATATTAACACACAGTGTTTCCCATGAGGTACCATCACCCCATCGATACAATAATTAAAACTGAGAGGATTTTTTCTCTTGATGGAACTTATAATTTGACTTTTCATCTCATGTATATTCATACCATTGTGTGCTGCCCAACTCACTGCAATGTTTACGCCCCCCTGCAGTCGCTCACAATCCTACAAGGTAAGGTCCTGTGTAGCACTCTATTGTAAGGTTCAGTTAGGTTCCTCGAGCTCGTTGAACAAGGTGAAAACACCAGTAAAGGAACACTAGCATCAACATTCCCCGCGTTCGCATGATACTTTGTCGGGTGTTAAGTTGGACGCATGGGAGCAGATCACGATCGACGAGGAACCGCTACCTTCCCAGTCGTAGCCCTTTTCCTACGCCGAACTCCGTCTATGTGTTAGTGCAACGTTAAACCACAAGCCTGAGTGGCTCAGATGGTTGAGGCGCTTGACACCAACTTGGCAGTTTCGATCTTGGCTCAGGCTGCTTGTATTCTAAAGTGATCAAATTTGTCAGCCTCATGTCAGCAGATTTACTGGTAAGTAAAAGAACTCCTGCGGGACAAAAATGGGCCACCTCGGCGTCTCCGAAAATCCACACAAATAGTTACTAGGACGTAAATTAAATATTGTTAAAATTGATAAGCCTAAATATAAATTTTTCTCTCTTTTCCTAAATTTTCTACCCATAAAATAACGAATTTCGCAATATTCAGGACACATTATGATGATTCTGGAGAGCATTTTGTCCCTAGTTATAGATAATGAACTTTTTTTTCGTTCACTTTAGGAGCGTTTCCAATTTTGCCACAGTAATAT
Source organism: Anabrus simplex (assembly GCF_040414725.1). Classification (NCBI taxonomy): domain Eukaryota; kingdom Metazoa; phylum Arthropoda; class Insecta; order Orthoptera; family Tettigoniidae; genus Anabrus; species Anabrus simplex. Next base: position 443,028,768 of record NC_090268.1, on the reverse strand, counting down.
TCCGAAACTCTGAGTGGCATTACATTTCAACTGCTCCTTCAGCTTGCTTTTAACTCTTTGTAGATTAGCAGGGATGATGAGACGAATAAAGTACGTACTTATTGGTGAGAGAACAAGAAAAACATGCTTTCAAACTGTGTGCGGCTTCCAGTGAAGGGAAATACGTACTCACTCAGATATCAGGTTATTATAGAAAAGGCTCCCAATAATAACTTCCTTGAAGGTTGCATCACTCTAGTCCAATATACTAGCAGCCAGTATTGGCGGATAGTGTTTGAGGCTGGCAGCAACGGCTAGCAAACCCCATACAAGGCTCGCAGTGGCAGATAATTCCTCCCAGCTAGTAACCCAGTTGTTGAACAAACTCTCTGAGAGTGTGAGGCTGCCAGCAACGGCTAGAAAACCCCATACAAGGCTCGCAGTGGCAGATAATTCCTCCCAGCTAGTAACCCAGTTGTTGAACAAACTCTCTGAGAGTGTGAGGCTGCCTTTTACATCTGATTCATGTATAAACCAAACGAGGGATTGAACAAACGTTCATACTTTCTGAATATGTCTATAATTTAATAATTTTTTTTTGCAGTCCACTTCAATGCACCGTGAACATTTTTGCTTCCTCAGAGAACCGAACTAATCCGCTTCGTATGGACTTAAGGAGGGGTTTTTGAACCCCAATTAAAATACAAGCTGGGACTCTACCTTAATTAAGGCCACGGTTGCTTTCCTCGCCCTTTCTTATCCCATCCTCCCCATAAGACCTACCTGTGTCGGTGCGGCGTAGAGCAAAATTTAAAGAAAATAGTACAAGCCCCCACTGTTCGATGAAGCATGGGTGGGGGAAATGATAGGGCAGGTAGAAAGTACATTGTACAGAAAAGTGAAACTTTAATACATTGTACTTCTGGAGGTAAGTACGTCATGAAAACATTCCTACAGTACGGTACAGTAAGCTTCATTTTCCTTTACACACGCGTATAGGAAAATGAACTCAACCAAAATTGTTATGATGAACTGCATTTCAATTTGTGGCTGGGAGACGTGACCAGTCTTAAGAGAAATAATACATAAGAAGAGCATAGTCACATTCGCGGTTTTGGTACAGCAGCGACAATATCTATAATGTACTTTCACAGTATGTAGAATATTAGAAGAGTATGAGAGACAACGGGTAGGACGAGGAGAAAGACGGGAAGTAAGTGGGTTGTCGAACTCCAGAAGGACTGGACTGAGATAGGGATCAAGGTGGAAGGGACAGAGAAGTGGAGAAATAAATATATAGCAAAAAATGCCAGAACCCAATGACAGTGAAGAAGCACAGGAAGAATGGACGAGACAAGAGAACAGGATACTGAAAATATGAACTGAAGAATGGGGGATAACTCCTCCTAGAGAGGCCATAAGGAAAGAAGGGGAAGAATGTTATTGGCTTTACGTCCATTAATTATTTTTAAAGTTTTAGTGGACGCTGAAATGCCGGAATGGAGTCACAAAGGAGTTATTTTATCTGCCGGTAAATCGACCGACACGAGGGTGACGTATTTGATCACCTTCGAATACCACCGGACTGAATCATGATAGAACATGAAAACTTGGAGAGTCAGAAGACAAACGCCATACTGTCTGAGCTACTCGCCCCAACAAATTACGAAGAAAAGCCAGGAAGAAAATAATAATAATAATAATAATAATAATAATAATAATAATAATAATGGAACTGCATTTCAACTAATCCAAAATATCTATGACAAAAAATATATCCCCAAGCCCACAAAACTGAGACATTACAATACAGTCATTGAAACAGAATGACTTTAGGGATCAGAGACGCTAATTTTAAACAGGAAACCAGACACTGAAAACATTGAGAAAAAAGAACGGAAAGTCATAAGAAAAGTTCTAGGCCCAATACTCACCAACAGACAATACTCCAATAGACAATACTACCTTAGATGGAGACGGGAATTCAAACACTACACAAATATTCACAGTGACATCGGAAAACGCAGGCGAAGATTCTATGGACATATTACTAGAATGCATCCGCTACAGATGTTCGCTACAGCCCGCAAATTCTGCAGGAAAATTTCCCAACAATGAAGAAACGAACATATATTTGGGGGAAAAACGCTTTCCATTGCGAAAAAGTAATGTCTTTCAATAAATTAAACTCAATATAGAACTATAACTCTACCTGAAAGGAATTAAACTTGTAGCCGCTGCACCTTTGGCGACCAAGGCCTATCGTAACGACTAATGTGACGCCATTGACGATACACTTTCTATTTCAACACATTCTACTTATACAAATCCACAGCTGCAGAATTTTTGGCGACCAAGGCGTACGATAAAGACTAATGTGACGTCAATTGCGTCACACACTTTGTCGCGTTACGTTACACAAATTTTCGGATGACCCCCGAACCATAAGACATATTTATGGAAGAAAATGGTAATATATTGACCTATAAGCGTGTACCTGTCCTCTTCATTTATGTCAGAGTTTGACTGTGAGATAACATTTACATCAGCGAACACATACAACACGCTGTTTTGTTAAACAGCCCATCATTATATTTCGGGTAATGCTAATGATGATTGTTGTGGCTCAATTTGAATATTATAATTTAACTAACATGAGAGAGTATCTCGTTACGGTATGTAATTGAATTTCATAATGGAACGTCATCACACAAACCGCATACAATATTTAACACAAGCCACAAAATGTATGCCGCTTTGTTACAAGGCAGACAGCTTAAAAACTTGACTCGTCCAGGTATGCTCGTCATCCGCAGCTGTATTGCCCATTCGAAACCAGGTTTACATTCTGAGAGCGAATCCAGGACATATGGCACTCAGTGTTTCGGAAATTTTTGGACTTCAATGAACATACTGTTATTAATAATGCGAATAAAATTGATAATAATAATAATAATAATAATAATAATAATAATAATAATAATAATAATAATAATAATAATAATAATAATAATAATAATAATAATAATAATAATAATAATAATAACAATAACAACCTGTGTTGCTCCTCAGCGTTCGTTATAAATAGCTCAGATGACTCGTCTTGATATGTCTGTCGTAGGCATGTTGTTTTGTCTGCCCTTTTCGATGGTATCATAAACATTTAGCCCTTCACTGGGCAAGTTTTCAAATTTTGATGAAAAGAATATTTTATTACTTAGAATGTACTAATTTGTGGAAAAATAGTAAAAGGAAAATATATTTACAAAATGTGACGATTATGGCTTAAAAAGGGTTTGGATCTAAGGAGGAACACTGCGCACTAAGGGTAAAATAATGTTTGAGAACTCTTAGAACACATAAATACTTTATTGCAGGGGTCTTTTTAAAGATGTAATAAAAAAATTAACCTTTCAAAGCAAAAAGCACGATAAACTAAAGGGCACATGTATACAGCATGTACAAAACACATTGTTTGAAAAAGAAAAATCTAATACGAAAAATGAACATTCACGTCGATTATGAATAATGCATTGCACAATCAGGTAAATTTCCGGCCCCGCGGTGTAGGGGGCAACGCGTCCGCCTGTCACCCGGCGGCCCGGGTTTCGATTCCCGGCTGGGTCAGGGGCTTTTAATAGTAATGATTAATATTCTTGGCCTGGGGACTGGGTATTTGTGACGTCCTTAATTTTCTTTTACTCACACACAACACTCCACATTACCGCCATTCCAATTACACGCAGGTTCATACAATATGGTGCCAGTAGGGGCAAAAGATCCACATGGATCGACGCCCCGAACAAATAGCATTTTAAAAGAAGTAAAAAAAATATGCAGCAAGGATCAGTTTGAAAATAAATTTTATATTTTCCTTTCAATGGGAAATATCGTGTCTACTCAATTTCAATTAGTGTGATAACTGTAAAAACAGTTTTTCTTATTGTGTAGGCACTTAGAATGTGTTTTAGCACCACAACCAGGCAATTTAATGCGCTGTTGATTCTCGGCAAATACTGGCAAATGAGAAAGATAATCACTCCGAATATCTTGTGGTGGTGCTGGTGTAGTAGAGCCTTTCCTCTCCTTTAGTTGTAGCTGCACTTCAACTTCAAATCTACGCCTTCCCCGTGAGTGAGTAATGGGTTTTCCAAACTTGCAGAGTATTACACCAAGGTCAGCACGGAATTCAGCAAGTGTCATAATAGGCTGTATCCCTTTTACAGTAACGCATCCCTTAGACAAAAGCCAAGCATTTATGACTAACAGATCCAGCTCACATATTTCATCCGGTAGCACTGATTTGGCAGAAAACTTGAGATCTTCGTCAGTCCATTGCATTCATCCTCTTTTCCATATAACACTTATTTATTTCTCTTTGTCTGTTGTTTGATTTGCTAAGGTAGAAATACACCTAAGACCTGTCTGTTTTGCAACATCTGAGACAGACTCTACACTGACAGATGTTTGTGGCTGATTGGAATAAGGCTCCGTAGGTGTTTGTTGTTCGGTACCAAATGTTGATTGTTTAGGCCCAGGGCCAACTGGTGGTTGTCTGGAGAAAGCCTTAGGGGTTATGGCCTCAGAAGAGGGTATATTTTCCATCCTGAACTCTTCATCACTATCATCTGAATCATCAAGTCCATCTTCACTATTTTCAGCTACTGCAAGTATTTCTTCCAGTGCAGCAAACAATTGTTTATCAGTTAGTTTATCATTATATGATATTTTTAATACAATACAAATATCATTAAGGCATAAAAACACTTTGAAACACTGTCAAGCAATTTAAAAACACTCCATTTCGGTCCCTGAACAAAACCAAGTCAATAATAACGAAATCATATAACCTCTAACATGGACTCCATAAAAATATTCATGACTGCGCAGTCGGTCTCACAAGGAACAAACAGTTTTCACTAAATTTCCTGCTGTAAAGAAACATAATTCCACAAAACACCATGTGTATATTATCCTAAAAGCCTTCAATAACACAGAAAATATTTTAACAACTGAAATTTGTCACTCTATGCACTTCCTATCAACAAGAGAAACAATTTGGAGTAATGGCTGTTGTCATGGAAACACTATAAAATTTCTTTGTAGGTGATCCCTTTGTTGGTCTCTGGTGGATGATTTATGAACTAAAATGTCTGAATAATCCAGGCCTCACAAGGAACACCATCCCATGTGGAAGATCGGTTATTCAGTTACTGAGGGATGCAAAAAGAAGTATGGGTCTCGTGAGACTCCGTCCGCAGTGTAGGGTAAGTAGCACGTTGTGGTATGTCGCAGCTCGTAGTCAGAATTCATCCATTCTTCTGTCAGCACGTCGTCTGTTTGGTAAAAAGTCTATCCATACCTTCGCTTCTTTTATCCTGCAGTTCTTGATGTACACCTATGTATTTTGACGCAGAAGGAAATATTTCCAATCACAGTTTTCTTCTATATAAAACGATTGTCTTATAAGCTTATAGGTTAGATTCGAAGGACCATTTTTTTTACCAGGCAGAGAACTTCTTCAGTTACATGGCCTTCACTCTTTCTGAGTAGCTAGGTTATCATGGGTTGTCATGATGGGGGTCTGTTTATACGTATACCTTTTCCTCTTAGCAGCATGTAAGTAATTAGGAGCGCTCTGCCAGCTGTTGAATATACACTGACTGACAGAGCAAATGCAACACCAAGAAGGAGTGGTCAGAACTTTATGCCAATTGCAGGGTAGACTAACGTCACTGAGGTATGCTCATGATGTGAAATGCGCCGCTGTACTGTGCACGTAGCGAACGATAAATGGGACACGGCGTTGGCGAATGGCCCACTTCGTACCGTGATTTCTCAGCCGACAGTCATTGTAGAACGTGTTGTCGTGTGCCACAGGACACTTGTATAGCTAAGAATGCCAGGCCGCCGTCAACGGAGGCATTTCCAGCAGACAGACGACTTTACGAGGGGTATGGTGATCGGGCTGAGAAGGGCAGGTTGGTCGCTTCGTCAAATCGCAGCCGATACCTATAGGGATGTGTCCACGGTGCAGCGCCTGTGGCGAAGATGGTTGGCGCAGGGACATGTGGCACGTGCGAGGGGTCCAGGCGCAGCCCGAGTGACGTCAGCACGCGAGGATCGGCGCATCCGCCGCCAAGTGGTGGCAGCCCCGCACGCCACGTTTACCGCCATTCTTCAGCATGTGCAAGACACCCTGGCTGTTCCAATATCGACCAGAACAATTTCCCGTCGATTGGTTGAAGGAGGCCTGCACTCCCGGCGTCCGCTCAGAAGACTACCACTGACTCCACAGCATAGACGTGCACGCCTGGCATGATGCCGGGCTAGAGCGACTTGGACGAGGGAATGGCGGAACGTCGTGTTCTCCGATGAGTCACGCTTCTGTTCTGTCAGTGATAGTCACCGCAGACGAGTGTGGCGTCGGCGTGGAGAAAGGTCAAATCCGGCAGTAACTGTGGAGCGCCCTACCGCTAGACAACGCGGCATCATGGTTTGGGGCGCTATTGCGTATGATTCCACGTCACCTCTAGTGCGTATTCAAGGCACGTTAAATGCCCACCGCTACGTGCAGCATGTGCTACGGCCGGTGGCACTCCCGTACCTTCAGGGGCTGCCAATGCTCTGTTTCAGCAGGATAATGCCCACCCACACACTGCTGGCATCTCCCAATAGGCTCTACGAGGTGTACAGATGCTTCCGTGGCCAGCGTACTCTCCGGATCTCTCACCAATCGAACACGTGTGGGATCTCATTGGACGCCGTTTGCAAACTCTGCCCCAGCCTCGTACGGACGACCAACTGTGGCAAATGGCTGACAGAGAATGGAGAACCTTCCCTCAGGACACCATCCGCACTCTTATTGACTCTGTACGTCGACGTGTTTCTGCGTGCATCGCCGCTCGCGGTGGTCCTACATCCTACTGAGTCGATGCCGTGCGCATTGTGTAACCTGCATATCGGTTTGAAATAAACATCAATTATTCGTCCGTGCCGTCTCTGTTTTTTCCAGAAATTTCATCTCTTTCGAACCACTCCTTCTTGGTGTTGCATTTGCTCTGTCAGTCAGTGTACTTGGAAGTTGGGAAAGGTTAGACAGTCAAAGAGTATATAGCAGAGAACCGTATACTTCCGTGATCAGAAGAAGTGTATATTCTCTGGCTGTATGCAATAACATTACTAAGGAAGAAGAACACATGTATAAGAATATTAATGAAAGTGTTGGTCGTTTAGCAAGTATAGAATGTATTGCGGGTTAGGGTGAGGCCCCACCTGCAATTATTTGAGTGATAATTTAATGATTTGATTTTATGATTACTCGAAGTTGGCTAATCTTAGGGACCTCATGATTCATCTGCAGGTAGTTCCGGAGAGAATAAAATAGAAATGAAGCAAATGGGCCGAGAAGAATGGACGGACGGATTTGCCAAATGTGTTTCTAGTAAACTCTCTTCATATATAGACAATATTAATTATAATAATACCGAGCAAGTCTAACACTTGTACCGAGGAGAAATCAATTATTTTCGTTAAGACTGGTCACGCCTCCCAGCCACAAATAGGTATGCAGTCCATTAGTACAATTTTCCTTGCGTTGATTTTCAGTGTTTAAGTGTAAAGGAATATGAACGTTAAATGCAGGAGTGCGTCACGCCAACACATATTCCTAAAGCGCGGTACGGCACTGTTCAATTTCCTTTTCGGATAACCATAGGCAAATGAACACAACGAACATTGTTCTGATGAACTGCATATCCGTATGTGGTACCGAGTGAGTTGGCCATGCTGTTAGGGGCGCACAGCTGTGTGCCCCCATTTGGAAGGTAGTGGGTTCGAACCCCAATTTCGGCAGCCCTGAAGATGGTTTTCCGTGGTTTCCCAATTTCACACCAGACATGTATGAGGGCTGTACCTTAATTGAGGCCAATACCGATTCCTTCCTACTCCTAGCTCTTTCCTATCCCTTCGCCGCCACAAGACCTATTTGTGTCCGAACGACGTAAAGGCAACTGTAAAAATATTCATAGGCCAATGTGGCTGGGGGGCGCGACCGAACGTAAGGATAATAACACTGAGTTACAAAATGAAATTTTATGGGTGATTGTAATGTAGTTTTGCCTCCTGTTTATGAATCTGAAATCAAATTTTATGAATCACGTAAGGATTCTACAGAATTTCAAATTAAGTATTGACCTAATATATAATATTACAGCGAAGTTCGCGAATTAAACACCAGTAAAGTAACTATAACTTAAATTAAAAAGAATCCAGAAAACAATTTATTATTTACCTGGTTTGTGAACATATAAAATTAAATTCTACAAATGGCAAATCCAGGATACAATTTTCATGACTTAAACTCTCTTCCGTTTGCTGCGGAAGTGTGATCTTCGTGATCGTCTGACGTGTTGCAACTCCGGATTGTCCCTCTTCATAGACCAGCAATAGTCAGCTAACATCACGGCATTCCACCTGGCCTGATAACGTGTTTCTATCTCTTTCATGTCCTGGTGGAACCGCTCCCCATATTCTTCACTAAAATCTCCTAATTTTTCAGGGAAAAAGTCTAGAGATGACTATGAAAGAAATGAAGCTTGATACTCATATTACAACCTAAATTTTTTATAGCCATCAACATATCTTCTACGATTTTCTTGTAATTCGGGTGCTTCCTGTTCCCCAAAAAACTGTTTATCACATTCTTGAGACCTATCCAAGCCAATCATTCCTCAAAGGTCATCAACGCCTCAAATTGTTCGTCTGTCGTAAGGCTCCGTATCTATGGTCCTACAAAATTCCTTCTTTTAGTTTCGCATAAGACAGGAAGGAGAATTTCTGACAGATGTACTTAAAACACTCACCTTTATTCAATCCCTTTATGAACTGTTCCATGATCGCTAGTTTAATATGGAGAGGTGGCAGAATGATTTTTTTCTCGTTTCACCAAACATGATCTTATTATATTCTTGTCTCCCGGATCCATTGTTGTTCTAGATGGCCATTCCTTTCTAACCCAGTGTGCATCACGTCTACGGCTGTCCCACAGGCAGAGGAAACATGGATACTTTGTGTAACCTGACTGTTGTCCACGAAGGATTCCTATAACTTTCAGATCACCACATACAATCCATTCGTGCTCTGAATACTTAATTGCCGTTAATAACATTGCAAGGGTTTCATAGTTTCCCTTCAAGACGTAAGAATACGCTACAGGTATTGAACCATACTTATTGGTGATGTGTAAGAGTACAGCTTTGATATCGTTTACAGTTCCATTGATAAATAACCTCCATGCATTCTTGTTGTATGTAATTCCGTATTTTGATACTACTCCCTCAATGTTATTACAGTAAACAAGAGGACCCTCTTCAGTGAAGTACTCACGAAATTCTTCTTCTCTTGTTCAGTACTAGGAAAATGTTGTACCTGGAGCTAGCAGTCTTTTCTCCTTTGTGACAACTCCTTTGAGAGACCCAGATCTCTTACCAAGTCGTTTAGTTCACATTGAGTAAGCAACTCTGGTTGTAGCTCTTCTGTGGTTATCAAGATTTCATCGCTGTCACTAGAACCAGACGATGATGATGATGATGATGATGATACCGATGATGATTGCAGGGTTGCTGGTGGGTTACACACAGGAATGTCAGGTCCATGTGGTACAGGTCTGATTGCTGATTTCAGGTTTAGATATGCAATGCTTTTAATACTTTTCTTGTTATGGCCGTCAACTTTTACGATACAAAAATAGCAATCATCGGTGTGAATTGTTTGCTCTCTCCACATCATCAGAATTCCAAAAGGTAACGACTTCTGCTTCCCCTGAGTCCATTTTTTAAATCCCGGAACAAACGTATGGTACACGCTGTGCGGCGCAAACCTTTTATCTTGGTCGCCTAACTTGACACCGAAATATGTCAGGTAAGCTTTCTTTACGAATGAGGTTATGTTCTCTCTTCTCGATTTCAAAGTCAATGAGCCGCAAATGAAACAAAAGGAGTTGGGGTTGTTTACACACTGTCGTCTTGAGGAACTCACCATTTGCGCTTGTAATATGTATTAAATAGCTATTTAGAGCACGTTTCCAAACGAAAAAGAAACCAGTTGCAGTGTTCCCCTGTAAAGATAGACATCAGACTATCGATTTTACCGCAATTGATCGTTTTCGATTACTCTAACGTACATATTTTATCGATCAGTGCATATTGTTTTGCGCAAATTAAAAAAAGGAAAATTACGTAATTACATAAAAACTGTGGGTGTTACAGGAAATCTGATACCATATTTGTAAACAGCTCTAAAACGTGATTTAAATACACCCATTTTCATGTAAAGCCCGAAAATGATGTTACCCAGTGTAATGGATGAGAAGAGCATTGTCAGCGACGCTCGCGCAGGGACGATACACTTAATAACAAACAGTAACGCAATATTTTTTCTAGAGCTGTCATTATTATACCAAGCGACTTGCGAGCGCCGAGCTTTCTATTTACAATTGTCCCGCATGCGCTAGTGATGCATGGGATGCCTAATCACCTGTTTTCGAAGGAGTGCTACAACATGCTGTATTGTGGATGTTGTGAGACTAACAGTAGTCATTTTACTGCACATAAAAGTGTGCATTTGTAAATACGCTAGATAGGAAAGTAACATTTAACAACTTATTAATTTATACGCGTCTAGACATTACACTCTGTAAAAAGAATTGTTTGTATAAACAAAAACTAATACACTTCAGCGAAATACGTGTGTAGAAAGCAGACGTATATTTTGAGCTTCGGTTGCATTCTCACCAGATTTTCCACAGACTGCAGTTAAATGACGTTTATGTATTTGTCGCTGCTGAACACTCGTACATACAGTACACCAGCCTGGTACTACGCGGTTGTAAACGAGGTTTAGTTACCCTGTGAAAATCAATTAGTAGACATCCCATTCATCATTTTTGCATGTAGGACATTTATAAGTAGAAAGTATGGCCCTCGCTAGCAGCCTGGAAGCCCCTACATTGTTCCATAGGTCATATTGCGTTGTTTTGGCTAACTAATCATCAGACACACACTCATCCATACTACAGCCACTCATTCTGGTGTCCTCAGCAGGTGATCTAAAATGTTAATGAAGACTTAGTTTCTCTGGCCTGAGCTAGTAGGGCATTCCATAATCTGGCGATGGTCACCGCAAATGATCTGTTAACTTTATTTGCGTGGTGGAGAAAACAATGGAAAGGCCGGAGGGGGTTTCCAAGGTTTCTCGGGAAATAAGAAAAAGGATCAGCAGTTACAAGATTTATTATATAAATAATGTAGAAATAACAACAAAGACTGGAGAGATTTTAACAATAATTAATAATTGAATATGATATTCCAGCGCATGGCCTTGAGCCAAAAGTAGCCACAGGCTTTGCGTATAAAAATGCTTGCAAGTAAGACTGTTGTCTTACGACAGCTGAGAAAATCAGAATACAGTATCTGAATGATTACATTAATTTGAAGGCTGGTTAAAACCAGAACGATAATTAAGTTGAATAATCACGAACAATTAGAAAAATATTAAAGTTATCAAAATAACAAAGTTGAATGTACGAAATTTTGATGAGAAAAGTTTACACAGTAACGCCACAGTTCTTGAGTTGAATTTTACAGCACTCAATTCTCCACCGGGGAGTAAAAAGCTCAAAGAAAAAATGGACCTTTTGTCCAGCAAATTCATTATCCAGTAGTAGGCTGCAATTAATAACTTTTATAGACTAACCAGCCGACATATAAATAAAATGTGACCATAGACACGACTGGCTAAAATCGTCATTAAAAATTCAGCAGATTTCGCTGCAAAGAAGACCAAAACTTAGGCTGGCGTAAGTTTCATGTCCAAAATGGGAAATACAAAGGCCGGCAAGGGCCACATCAAGTGCAGTTACGCTGGTTGACAAATCATGCTTGTAGCGCTCAACACATGAGCAAAAGGAGAGGTGACTGACCTCGAACAAACTGCAGCAAAGTACATGCTGACGAGGAGTCACTATTCCATAATGCGTGCGGCAAATATGTTGCCAAATGAAAGTGCAGCATAGGAGCTGACGTAGAATACCAGCGGCGATTCCAGCCAGACCCGGAGTGTGAAGGCAAAGCATTCCCGTAGGCTTCATCCTTAAATAGCGCTGAGGAAGATTCCAGATGGGACTCAACATAGTGCTGTAAAACTAACGGAAATAATTACAAACCTGTACATGAACATCTTAACAAAAAATAACAAAATAGCGAGGAAAAGGGAGCCCAGAAAGAATATTTTAAAAATTTCCAATTAATTAATTTAACAAAGACTAAATGCAAATAACAAAAATGACAAATGAAAAGACAGAAAAGCGGGGAAGGATACACTTTCGGTACCAATCAAAAGGAAAGTTGCCAGTGACGTAAACAGTCATGCCAAGGTGCTGCAACCCATCAACAACCAAGAAGGAATGACGTAAGGCAGCGAAGAAAAGAAAGAGAATATACAAGCAGAGTTCGTTTAACCTGTGACATGATTGCACGTCGAAGAAAACTTGTAATCAATTAACGAAAAGTAACCAGACCGAAACAACTAATTAAGGTAAGAACAACATATATCATAAATTTAGAAAAATAGGAGAGGTACCGAAAAATAGCGAAAATTGCAAACAAATGGTATGTTCATGAACCATGAACCACGTGGTATAGGAAAATGGAAATAACGGCCACTTAGGTCGTAGAAAGATAATAATAAGAAGAATTTGGAACCAGCTGGTTTTCTTCTGACAGTTTCTCATCAAGTACATCTGCGGCGGGAAGTCGAGCGAGGCCTTAAAGTATCTACAATTTGTGATACAATGTGATGAAAGCTTAAGTGAACAGAGGATTGCAAGCTGCTGGAACAAATTGTGTGTGGCTACACGAGTTCTTTGTGATAAAAGTGACCCGTTATATGTCAAAGGATTTTTATAGCAGACTCTTCACTCACATAACTTCTTGACGCGCGAAGGCTGAGCGGACTATTCTGCTAAGGAATAAACTTTGTACATCTCGTCCTGTCCTATGGTGTTCTGCAACAAAATAAATGCTGTATTACTGTTTCTCCGATATTCATTTAGCAGGAAATTCATTTCAAGCTAATTTGATTAAGAGTAGAAATGTACGCATATAGTGTAGATAAACCATGGAATTCTTATGATAATATGGTCCTTAATTTAGGTAGTGCTTACCCTCGCAAATTTTTTAGCTGATCGCTTATAAAATAATAATAATAATAATAATAATAATAATAATAATAATAATAATAATAATAATAATAATAATAATAATAATAATAATAATAATAATAATAATCATAATAATAATAATAATAATAATAATAATAATAATAATAATAGATGAGATATCTCTTGCCCGTCCCCATTAGGGAATCCAAATGATTATTCTCCTTGTCAACTCACATGAACAATATACATCACAATTTCTCTTATTTGTTTGAGGTAGAAGAACGAGGAAAGAGGTAAAATACAGGACGGACTAAGACAGGTTTGCACACACACACACACACACACACACACACACACACACACACACACACACACACACACACACACACACACTTCCAGTTAACAAGTAATAACGAAAATGGAAGGAGAACATGGAACAGCAATCGCACATTAAGAAAAGGAAGTCATGTCTCTCAGTCTCCTGAATATTTAATAGGAATCTGCACGAGATATCGTTGAACTACTAAATGACATGGACTTGGTCCTGGAAAAGGTGTACAAGATGAAAATAAATAAATCATAAGAAATAACATTGGAATGCAGTCTGGTGGTGCAGGAAAATTTTCACTAGGAAATTAAGTATTAAAGGGACTAGGTGAATATTGTTAGGCGGAAAGTAAGGAAGGCATAAAATTTCGGCTCTTTACAAGCGAGCAAAACCTCCCTCCATAAATGTAATTATTTAAAATATAGATATAAATATTAGATATATGGTTTTCAAAATTTGGGTGTAGCATGGTATTCTGTGAAAGTTAAACACGGACAATAGCCAGTGTAGTAAGAAGGATAAAAGGAAAGTTTGAAATGATGTGTTAGAGAAGAATGCTAATGGTTTACAGATGAAGGAATACCTAAACGTGTTCGTTAGAGGAGAATGATTTTGGCAAAATTTGAATAGAAGGAGAGATAGAATTATGTGACATAACTAGAGAAACTCAGGTGTTATTTTGTTAGTTCCTGAGGCGGTAATGTGATGGAGGAAGACCAAGACATAATATGATAAAGAGATTAGAGTTGGTATGGGGATGAAAATGTCAGTACAGTGTAGGGTGACATGAACCTAGCCTAGGCTCTAATGCACCAAGTGGCAACAACGACAACATTATAGGGTAATGCAACCTTAATTCTAAATGAGCCAAATACACGTAGTTAACGAGATTTTGAGTATGACCCAAGTCTCTGCTGTCTAGATGCAATATATCAGCCTGCTGCATTGCGGATAAATGTGGATTTAAAACTCTTGTTTGTTATAGATTCAAACTTATCTGTCAACTATTCTAGAATATCCAGCCTGAAATAGATATAGAATGGGTAAATTTTGGAGGCGGATGACGATGTTGTTGTTTGAGTCATCAGTCCATAGACTAGTTTGATGCAGCAGTCCATGCCACCCTATCTATTCATTTCTCCGTAACTACTACATCCTGCAGCTACTCTACACTTCCCTCAAAATATAACTGAACAAATGTTGGGTGTCTAAAAATCTGTCCTATAATTCTATCTGCTTTTCTGGTCGAATTTCACCAAATATTTCATGTCTTATCATTTCGATTCAGTGTATCTTCATTTCAGAGATGAGCAGTTCGTTCTATGTCAGAATAAAATGTCCCTCACCTTACGTAAAAAGATAATAATGTAATCCTATGTTTGGTCTTGTGCTGTATTGTGCTGAGACCTAGACGTTAATCAAGAGTGATATTAAGGAGGCTGGAGGTCTTTGAGATGTGGTGTTGGATAAGTTAGGTAGAGAAGAACACCAATACTGAGATGTTGAGCATTGTCCAAGAAGAGAGACACGGCAGCTGTCGAGTTAGGTTCGGAAGAGAGACTTTTCTTGCATGGGCGTAGGCTTCGACATAGCAAGGTAAGTAGTGCGGAATTTTGGAAGTTAAAACGCCAGGGAAACGCCCTCGTGGAAGACAGACATTCATGATGAAATTTCTTGTTCAATCAGGATGCAGGGGTTATGCAGACACAAAACGTACTGTACAGGATCGACCCAGTTGGAGAAGACTCATGACAGTGGCAAACCAGTCATTAGACTGAATTACTTAAAGAAGATATTTTGATTGGAGAACCAATCTACCGATCTCACCTTCAGCATTCTTCTGTAACACCACATTTCAAAGTTTCTATTCTCTTTCTTTCTGAGCTAGTTATCGTCCATACTGTATTTCATTTCATTTCCATTCAGTGCCATACCCCGGAACAAAAACACCTTTCTAATTCCTATAATTATCAATGCTCGAAGTGAGAAAATTCATTATCTTATGCTAACCTCAATTTGATGTCCTACTTACCTCTGTCCATATGTCCTCTTACCATATTCATATATTTCCTAATAACATATTTCCTGCATCACATGACTTCGTTCGATTGTAGCCTACTAAATTATTTTTCTTTTGGATTTGTCTTTCATCTTTTACTTCTCTCTCCAAGGCTGTGTCGGTACCATTCAGCATTTTCTCCAGATAGAATAACAATATCATCGTCAAATCTGAGACTTTTCATTTCCTCTGCTTGGATTGTGATTCCTTTTCCAAATTCCTCTTTGATTTCCTGTACTGCCTGTTGATTATAAAGAAATTAAATCATAAGCTAAAGCATGTATAAATTGAGTATTTTTATATTTTACTAATGTGTCCGGAGTTTGGGAAAACGGTGAGAATGAGTGTGTGCAGAATTGAGAGAACGGGTCCAGCTCCTTGCTGAATGATCAACGTATTGGCCTTCGAACCAGAGTGACCCACATTCGATTCCTTGCCGAGCCACGGATTTTAAGTATTTTATGTCTGGCTCGTGGACTAGGTACTTGTGTTTGTCTTAACAAACTTCTCTCCACGTACTTACAACACAACCACTTTATAAACTCGCTTACCGAGTGAATTGGCTGTGCGGTTAAGGTAACATAGCTGTGAGCTTGCACACGGGAGATGGTGGCTTGAAATCTCACCGTCGACACTCCTGAAGATGGTTTTCCGTATTTTCCCCATTTTTACACCTGTCAATTGCTTGGGTTGTACCTTAATTAAGCCTGTGGCTGAGACATTCCCAATCCAAGTCCTATCCTGACCCCAGTTTCCTCCACGGGATCTTGTATGGACATTGCCGCTCGGATCATCTTATCTCACTTTTCTCTCTAGGTGTTCCTTCCCACTCCACCAGAATCAAAGATCTCTCCACATTCCTCACACTCAGCTCTCAATACTTCAATGATGTTTCCTAATCGGCCTCCCAACTGTCTTCAACACTATTAACAGGAGACAAGAGCTTGACATAGCATCAAGAAAAAATATATTCGAGAGGGGAGGAAATAGTCTCTTGTGAACTGATCTTGTTACCTTTCGTTATGATTGTTATATATATTTTATGACGAAAGTTTATACTTGTAAATTAGTCTGTTGACAGTACAAGTGAAATGTGCTCAATTTATCTGTATCTTGTGCTTCGTGAATTAATAAATACATCTACATATATAAAAGAAATTCAATCCGGAATGATCTAAATATATATAAAGGTATACAAATGAAATTAGACGTGAAATTAATGAGGCACTTCCAGAAATCTCAAAAATTTGAAACGTTGTACCTGAGAACGTACACTAGGATCACCAGGAAAATAAACAATTCTCAAAATTACCGAAGGGGTTACGCAGGGGCGTTATGTTGGGCTCAGCAAAAGAGCGCTGTCGCATAACTTATCCAAAGCGACGACCGATAGGTTTCGTGGGCTTAAAAATGTTTCAGGGATTTCCTAATTTTATCCCCCTTCCCCCCAAATACAGATGGTGGCACAATCTAACAGACGAGCCAGAAAATTGAAACTTGGCAAAATTATAGCTTTTAACCTGTAACCGACGGAAAGAGTCCAAGTTGTTCAATTTTTTTACTTTTTACGCCCGAAAAATATGGAAATACGGAGGCAATTTTAATGACTGTGCAGACATTCCTTTTAAGGTCATATCACAAAAGGCACGGCACAATCTGGGTTCAGTTTGGAGTGATACAACTTTGTTTCTATGCCTTTTTTTCGTATCTCTCTCCCGTATACGTTAAATTTGGCTGTATTTATGGATTTTTCGTAAATTTGATTACATTTCCTCGTATATTTCATTGCTTGGCACACTTATAGGGTAGATAGAGACATCAAGTTTGGTACGCACATTGACACGATTGGAGGCCATATGTGAACCAGATTTTATGATTCTAGCTTATACATAAATAAAGTAAAGTTTTAAAATTGTACCTACATTTCACCCCAATTAAATTTTCGAATTTTATCTGTCCCATTAATATGGGTGGTACTAGAAAACATTTTAGAGCCAAACATTTAGAAGGCGTAAACCGTTTGTTAATATGATGTACCGTTTAGGAGCAGTAAATCTGTAAATTAATGTATGCTATATTGTGAGCGTTCATATACCTCCGTACATCGATCTATATTATATACCTTCCTATATAGATCTATATACGTTGAAGTCGATTTGTAGCGATCTAGACAGGGTGTGCCAGTCATTATTATTCATTACAAATTGATAGTGGCTGTCAGCAGGACGGCGGCTCATGTTGTAATCAATACTTTGACTGGCTGTAGGAATGTGGTCCTTCACCAACTCCTGTGTATCTGGCATTAGTAAGGAGGGCCTTCCATTTTAATGAAGAATTCCCTTCTCGGTTTGATTAGCAGAAGGCAATGGAGCATTCAATTTTGTCCAAATCTTCCCTACCCGATTCTGTCTGGCAGTAGGCAAGGGTGCCTACCATTACAAACAAGTTTACCTATTTAAAATGTGACTGGCATTACGTGAAGTGGCCTGCTATTATAATCGAAACTCACCAACTCGAGTGCGTCTGGCAGTAGGTTGACTGGCATTACGAGAAAGGGCCTGCCATTATAATGATAGCTCCGCAAATGGAATGTGTCTGGAAGTAGGAAAGGTAGCCTGCTATTTTAAGAAAATCTACCCAAATCGATTTTGACGGGAAGTATACAAGGCAGGCTCACATGGTGACTGAAATTCACAATCGAGTTGGGAAGTTTCATTATAATGGCAGGCCTGCCGTTATCATCACAGCTCTACAACTCGCACCTTACATTATAAAGGAAGTACGGGAAACTCCCCACGGCGTTTCTTCGATAACGCTAAGTGGCATGCAATTTAATAAAAATCTCATTTACCGCGTGTAAAGTTATTTACGTAGAAATCCGTATACCGTAGCGAAGCACGGGCACATTTGCTAGTAAGTAAATAAAGGTAATTTAAAGCGTTAGTAGACAGTATGTAACAAACAGTATTAAATGGACATACACAGACATTGTGAATATAATAATAATAATAATAATAATAATAATAATAATAATAATAATAATAATAATAATAATAATAATAATAATAATGCCTCAGAGCGCACTAAATTTCTTAAATATTTGTGGTCACTTCTACCAAAAGTCGTTAAATCTCGCAAACTTCTTTCACAGGAAAGAAAGGAAAAAGCTAATAGCAGGGCTCAAGATGTACTGGGAACGAAAGCGAGCAACCAAAAAGAACTAGTACGAAGCGGTCTCTAGCGGGCACAAATCAATAATTATAATATGTTTTATTTATTCTTGAAAGTTACGAATGTACTCCCTTTCTTACACTTTACCAGTCTTAACTTAAAACACTGTTAATAATAATTACTGATGAAAATAATACGAAAACAATAATAACCGTAGTCATATAAATAAAAGTATTCACGCGTAGCGATATCATACATAAAAAACAAATCATATAATCTATGTAATACTCATCGTACGTAGAGTACATTAACAATGAGCATTAGATATACTACTTAAATGAAAGTTTGAAAAATGTATACATCTCAAGGAGATAACGAGAGCTCGCCTTCAATTTGGATAATGATTAGTTAGAAGAAGAAACGAAGGAGCTCTGTGAAGGAAGAGGGAAACAATGATGAAGAGGAAGTAGGAGGAGGTGTTTATAAGTCAAAACTTGATGATTCATGCATGTTGGTGCCCCTCATATGACTGTCACTCGTATAAACAATATGAGCTTTTGAAAATTACCTTCCTCACTCGCATTATTACTTAGAAGTTTCTCAAGTTAAGTAATTTAAACATTCGTGAGTCGGAGGGTACCACATTCGGAAACGAACATCCTTTCTCCTCTAGGCCTACAAATCTCAACACATTACAAGTTCTCACCTTCCCTTTCAGCGATTATAAGCACCCAAATTGGCGACATTGGAACGTAATGAAGCCATTTGTACGCGAGACTAACAGGGCTACACTCGATAGAACCCGTCTGAGTGCAGTACAATGTTACACTCGCCTTAGTGTTAACGTGATACGGCGCCAAAGTCGTTCAGCTGTCTCACCAGTGATGATAGGCTTACTGAAGTCGATATTAAATGAGAGATAGGCGGATGAAATTCTCTCCAGTCCTCCTTCCTTGCGTCCAAACTTAAGACGTACCCTATCGACGTAGATTTAACTGCGATTTCACTTGTATAAAGTATTAAATATACTATTTGCACCGCGGCGAATATGAACAGCTAAACTTAATATTTATTTGAATAGGGCACATGTGGGAAATGGGTGGAACTGTTTGACGTATGTTGACTGGCAGACTGTGTTAAATACGCGCAATCTAAGCAACCAATCTCGATAGCTGCAGACGCTTAAGTGCGGGCAGTATCCAGTATTCGGGAGAAAGTGGGTTTGAACCCCATTGTCGGCAGCCCCGAAGGTGGTTTTCCATGGTTTCCCATTTTCACACCACGCAAATGATAGGGCTGCACATTAATTAATGCCAGGGCCGCTTCCTTCAAATATCCTAGTCCTTTCCAGTCCCATCGTCGCCACGTTTCGATGCAACGTAAAGCAACTTATAATAAAAAGGCAACCTAATAACATAAAAAATGAAAAGAGGTGCTATGAGTGTTTGTTTGTTCAACCCTTGTCCTCTTTCTCTACGAGGTCGGGTATGAGGTGAGATGAATCTGTCGTTGCAGGTTTTTATGACCGGATGCCCTTCCTGACATCAACCTCGTCAGAGGAGTTAATGAGGAGAAATAAACGACGTGATATATGATAGTAGAAAGGGAGAGGGTGAAACCCGCTGCCGGCATATAGCCTACTTCTATCGAATAGCACGAAGGGGTCTTTTCAAGGCTTAACGTCACCATCCAACGAACGGATCACCATCATCAACAACAAGAACATAACATGCTCTCACTCCACATTGCCCCCTTTATGCCGGGCTCAGCTCGCCGGAGAGCGAGGGTCTCAGTGGTGGACCGTTCGCTATCGGCTGCGCAGAAAATTTTAAAGGCAGGGATAGATGAAGGACTAGCGACAAATGAAAGGAGACTAAATTAGGTTTACACATTTATTAACTAACACTCTTTTAAAGAAAACAATTAAATTAACAAAATCTGGGTTAGATTCTTGAAAAACATCTTCTCCTCGTGCTTTCATTCGTGAGGGATCTCGCTCAAATAAATTTTCAATGATTGTTCTTTTCTGCAATAATAAATATAGAAACCATTAACTTACTGAAAAATTGATTGGAAAACAAAATAATATCTAATATCCTTCTCTTATGATGATAATCCAATTATTAAAATTAAAATCTTCCCTCCTGGGTTTCAATTATTTTCCAAGAAAATGACTATTTTCTCCTCCTTATTTAAATTATTGAAAATTATTTAATTCATTAATTTATGATTAGCAAGTCTTCCCTAGACTTTCCTTTCAACAATTACTTCGTTTATATAATTATTGATTGAATAAACTTCTTCTAATAACTTTTACTTGAACTTATATCACCTTAACTTTTGCTCAATTTTATGCAGAAAGTGACTGTACAACATCTAACAATTAAATCTCGTGACATCAGTCCACGGACGTTGCCTTCTCTTATTCACTTTGAGTTAGTAAATTAGGCCCTAATCAACCTTAAATTACGATAAAATCTTCTAAAGATTCAAAATTGATCCAATTACGGACACGCGAAATAATACAAGTCGGTCAAAACTTTGACGCACATAATGAAAATTACCTTCACAAAATCGTACATGAAATATTCCAAAAAACACAGAATAGGATCAAATCTCACATCACACATTCACACAGGGGTACACGGCGTTATTATAACATTATTTACACGAACACTAACCCATTATTATTAATTTTAGGATTTTACTGCGAATTAGGGAAATCATTCTCCAGATGACACTATCACACACATCCCAGGTATCAATTCAGAGTGTGATAGAATTAAGGTTATCACTTATACAAAGAAATTAACTATACAACGATGTTCAAGGAGTATTTTAAACATAAATCATCCTAATTTAGCGAATAGAATAATTGTAACACAGGTCAAAATAATAGAATACGCGCTAACGGTACATGAGTTGCGGCATTTATTTTTATTCATCATAATGTCGTGGCTCTCAATTATTCTGCACTGAAGCTCGAAGAAATCATGTCCAGTGACACATCTCTTCCCAAAATTGACTCTAATGGGTGCATAAATTATTACTCAAAATATAATGCCCATCTGCAAGTCATACTCAAATTCATAGCGCAAAAATATACCTATAATTCGTCGATACTCCGTCCGGAGAATTTGCCATGTTCCAGGCTTACTTTACATAAAGTAATCTTTAGAAGATTTTATCGTAATTTAAGGTTGATTAGGGCCTAATTTACTAACTCAAAGTGAATAAGAGAAGGCAACGTCCGTGGACTGATGTCACGAGATTTAATTGTTAGATGTTGTACAGTCACTTTCTGCATAAAATAACTACTTTCCAAAAGTAACTAACATTAAACTCATGACCTTATTAAATCATTTTATCCCGTAATTAGCTTTAATTATTTTTACTCATTATTATTATTATATTCCTGACCGTGCATAATCTCATTCGTAAAGTTGTCGTGTGAAGTTATACGGATGACTCTAAATAAATTCGAACCCATAAACATGTCGTACAATCATAGAATGAAATTCTACACGAAGAAAAACACTAGAACACTGTCCTAATTTGTTTTAAATAACTTTCAAATTATTTCAAAACTAATCAAAATTAACGCGGGGTTCATTTAATTTTTATCTCACCTGTCTTCTAAATTCTTAGGACAGTTAAGGTCTCTCTCGATGACTCACATTCATTTCTAACTAATAGAGCAAACACACACTCATTCCAAGGGTTCTAACTACCTCTCACCAAAGAAAGAAGAATGAAAAATCAAACTACTGCAAAACTAATAGAAATCCAAAGGAATAAGTAAGGCTACGTTTACAGATATTTACAAAGATAGAAAGCAATTGAATTCTTAAAGAATACTCATGTGACTGGTGTGAACTGGATTGTGGCTGATGACCTAGCACGTGGTCACATCACCTTCCATCGAACGAAGTCTCGCCCATGTCCGATGCCTTACATGTTTAGTGACTCATGGAGGCGTTGACGATGTACAGGAACTTGCAGTATTCTTCGTGGAGCTGGATAACCATCTTGCCGTAAACTCGAACTCAGGACCTTTCTTCTTCCACGTTCTTGTAGAAAGCTGAAACTAACAAAAAGTCTTAGAAATAGCCCAGGATTCACTCTCGATGCTTTATAATCTGGCTGAAGACACTTATCTTAGAACAACCCTAAATTAATCGTAGTGAAATTTTTCGAGTGTCTGAATTGCTGTTTATACAGTCCTCGATGCCTTCTCCAATGTAAAGTCTTCCGACGAAGCAAACGACGTCCAGTCTCTTCGGTTGCTGCAGTCAGAGTAATGCTCAAATTTAGCGTTCAGAAGTATAAAACCCTCTACCAAATTTTCCTCTGGAATTACCATTAATTTCCTGTCGTAATACATAGGTGTGTCTCTTAATTACATCTAATTGGTGGATTTGTTGAATTCCAGTGAAGGTTGTCACTTTTATTGGCTGCTCCAGTTTTACGTCACTTGACTTTCCATTTATTGATCGATTGAGATCTGCCTGCTCGCCGTGTCACGTGGTACGCACACATGTGTCTGAAGGCCACATAACAGGAATTCCAGCCTGCTCCCTCGTGCTCTCTGTAGGTCGGGAAAACCGGTTCGCGAAGTGACTAGCTCGTACTGGCACGAAATACGGAATCTCACCCTCTTGCCGATTAAAATAATGTCCCAACACACTGATGAAATAAATCATTTTCTTTCTAATAAAATATTACCACTTTTGAAGGGGACATATTGAGCACTGCAGAGAGGTTTGGAATTTAATCCAGGCTTTTGTCACGCAGTCTAGCGATTAGAAAATGTATACTACCACCTCCACTACCCTTCCGGCCAACATTCCGACGGTGAAATTATTTTCCGACCAACGGGACTCAAATCAGCTAACCTCGGTGTCAGACCGTTTTGTATTCAACGTCTTAACGATTATGGCAACCAGGGGGCTAAAAGAGGCCCCGAAAGTATGACATAACATTAGCATTTCAAGGAATGAAGTGATGCGAACATAAAATTAATCTATGAGATCTGAAAGTCGGATCTGAAATACAAAACTGGAACCGGTGAATCATTTCAGTACAGGGTTATTAAAAAAGGATGATTCTGATGTATTTCTCACTGAACTGACACACAGGATCCTCAATGAAATGCAAAGAGAGACGACTTTCATAAGGTTGTTTTTCGTAAGTTTCATGTATCTCTGTAGGCAGGATGCTGAAACAGCTCGAAATGCAGTATCTGAAGAGATTGACCTGTGCAGGCGGCGGTATGTGGACACGTTGTCTTGCAACGAAAGAACTCCTTCCGAAAATTGACCTCCGCGTTTGTTGCGAATTGCAGTTTTCAGCTTGTTTACCAGCATATTACTGTAACGTTCATTGTTTACTGTTTCCACGTTAATGCCCTTGAGCGTCCCGAAAGACCGAGAGCATCACTTCTCCTGCAGAAGATTGACTCTTGAATTTCTCTTTGACTGAGTTTCCATTGCATGCTCTCAAGATGTCTGGTTCGAAGTGGTGAACCCATATTTCATCTCCAGAGATGATCCTCGTTAGCATGACGGTCCAGTAGGTGCTGAACCCATCTCGAGCAGACTCTGTAAAAGTTACTCCTGTTTCATATGCAGAACCATGGCTAAAGTACATATGGTTTGCCACGTCATCAAGAGTCACTAGTCTGTTAATCAGGATCATATCACGCACCTGCTCAATATTGGCAACAGTTACGGCTGCAGATGGACGCCCGGAAATGTCCTCATCCTTCAAGATCGTGCGACCATTTTTGAACTGTTCAATCTATTGGTAAACACTTTGCTGTGGCGAAACATTGTCCCGTATTCTTCTGAAAGTGTTCTATGAATTTCTACTTCTGGTACACTCTCAGACCCCACGGAGCGCTGTTCATCCTTGGTGCAAACAGAGAGTGACGCGCTGTACTGATCTACCACAGACGTAGACAACGTGCCGTTACTTGTTGACTTGCCTACGTAGTTTACGTACTCGCCCCCCCAAAAGCGCTGTTGTGGTTGTTTATATTTGGTGGAAAATGGTGATCTCCTGTCAAGAGAAATAATTCCTTGTGAAGGAGTTTGAATGGACAGAGAATTGAATTTAGGAAAGAAATCAGTTTGATAGCAAGTTTAATTGGAGGTGATATGCATTTTAGTAAAACATGATTTGTAAAGGAGAGGGTGTTGAATATCTATGTCTAATTTTCCTGCCAGTTTAATTACAGCGATCATGGAATAAAAGTACCTCATCAGGATTCCTGCAAGTACCCGGGATGACTGGGATTGTAAGCAAACGTCACAGAGGTTATGAGGGTATTTATCGGTTATAACGTTGAAAACATTTCTTAACAGACAAAGTGTGTGACTACGAAAAACGTTAAGTTAAGCAATTTCCTCAATTGTGACGAAGTTTGAAAAGCTAAAGCGTCCGAAAAATTTTCACATTGCTAGTCTTGAATAGCTCTATCAAAGTAAAATCAAATTAATTTCTAAAATCACTTCCGACCTACATGCAGCTTAGAGACAACAGCCTAAGATCGCTTGTTTCATTACTCGTTTTCTTTTATATTCAAATCCTAGCCAAATTAACTTGTTTACATTATTCTTCCTGTAATGTGCTCCTTGGGTCAATACCCTCAGGATTTTTAACTTTTTATTTTTGGTCTTAATGTGCCGAAAGCCCGCAGTCTAACATCTTGGAACTTGAAAATAGGTGCAATGAGTAAGGTATGAAAATTAGCCTCTCAAAGACTAAATTGATGTCAGTAGGTAAGAAATTCAACAGAACTGAATGTCAGATTGGTGATACAAAGCTAGAACAGGTTGATAATTTCAAGTATTTGGGTTGTGTGTTCTCCCAGGATGGTAATATAGTAAGAGAGATTGAATCAAGGTGTCGTAAAGCTAATGCAGTGAGCTCGCAGTTGCGATCAACAGTATTCTGTAAGAAGGAAGTCAGCTCCCAGACGAAACTATCTTTACATAGGTCTGTTTTCAGACCAACTTTGCTTTACGGGAGCGAAAGCTGGGTGGACTGAGTATATCTTATTCATAAGTTAGAAGTAACAGACATGAAAGTAGCAAGAATGATTGCTGGTACAAACAGGTGGGAACAATGGCAGCAGGGTACTCGGAATGAGGAGATAACGGCTAATTTAGGATTGAACTCGATGGATGAAGCTGTACGCATAAACCGGCTTCGTTGGTGGGGTCATGTGAGGCGAATGGAGGAGGATAGGTTACCTAGGAGAATAATGGACTCTGCTATGGAGGGTAAGAGAAGTAGAGGGAGACCAAGACGACGATGGTTAGACTCGGTTTCTAACGATTTAAAAATAAGAGGTATAGTACTAAATGAGGCCACAACACTAGTTGCAAATCGAGGATTGTGGCGACGTTTAGTAAATTCTCAGAGGCTTGCAGACTGAACGCTGAAAGGCATAACAGTCTATAATGACAATGTATGTATGTTATTTCCTTGATAAATGTCCACACCGAATGCAGTTGTAAGGCCTCACATTAGCGCTCGTAGCTGCAGAAAAAGTCAGGCTGCTAATCTAATCGACCGGATAACGATGATTAAGAACAGGATTGTAATGTCTGGGAATAAATACAGAATATATTCTCACATATTTTTGTATTTTATTTACCTAAAATTCGTAGCTCATATGCCTAGGATGTTTCCAACATTGAGTTGCTTGCACGATGGGTTAGAGCTTTGCTTTACGTCACAGAGAGGTCCTACGGGGACGAAGGGATAGGGAGGGGCTTGGACTGGCCTTAATTGAGGTACAACCCCAGCATTCATTTGGTGTGAAAATGAGAAACCATAGGAAACCATCTGCCGAGAGTGGCGTTCGAACTCGCATCTCCCGAATGGAAGCTGATAGCTACGTGACCCAAACAGCACAGCTACTTGCTCGTTAGGGTGTAAAGAGGAGGGCGTACAAGTGACTGGTAAGACCACTATTTGAGTGTTGTTCCAATGCATGGGACTTTCTCCAGGATTTAGGAATATGCTTGATTGGAGTTCAAAAAAAATAATAGGATAGATCGCAATATGAAGATACATTTGGAATTCAACTGAACGAATTTTCGCAAATATTAGGTATTTTATACGCGGATGAGTTATTGATTGAAATAATTTACCAAGGGTATTGCTCGATAAATGTCAAGCTTGCTTAAAGTCATTTAAGAAAATACTAGGTAAACAACTGATAGGTAATCTGCCACCTGGGCGAACGTCCTAGGTGCATATCTTTGACGATTGATTGACACTGTGCAAAATATAATTTCCGATCGTTAATGCTTATACCTTTTTACCGTGCGAGGTGTAATACGGAAGATATTTTCCATGGTTACATTTTCACAAAGTTTCAAAAATCTTCGAACAAATTAGTACTTTCAGTACGTTTCAGACTGTACGGCTATAATAATGGAGGTAATTACGAATTAATTATTACCAAGTCCACCAAAGGCGAGCATCGCTTACGACGGAATACTGCTTTGTCGTCATGGAAATAAACTTGCTACTGGTGGTGATTGTGTTTTATTAGAAGGGAAACTTCGTGGTAAACAGCCCCTATTCATCAGTAAGATCACTCAAAGGAAATGGGTAAGTGGAATCATAATGATTGTTGGAACCTAAGATAACATGCTTTAACATGTTATGGCCTATAAATTTGTGAGTACATAAAATCTATTAACAATAACATTACATTGACTATTGTTCTGAGTTGAGGCATGGTATTTCTCTTCAGCTGCCAATAATCTCCTCTGTTATCGTCGCAAATATATACCCGGCAACGAAGTGCGGTAGTTGTAAAAAAATTGACCAGGTGTGCGAAATACAGTGAAGTTGTCCCTATTTTTATGAAAGTTTACGAAATTTACCAAATAAACCAGTAGAAAGAATGAGTTCAAGAGTGTGACGAAATGTTACCATTTTGTGGCAATAAAGAGTTTAGACTGACACATGGGGGAAGTCTGTTACAATCTCACAGTACAAATGAAATAACGAAATGATGTCTATGTGGTAGTGAATTATAATAATAGGGTGTGAAGCTACAAACAATTGCAGTACAGTTACTATGCTATGAAAAACATTACTGTCAAGGGAAACGATGAATCTGACGAAGGAAAGTGCTCGCAAGCTTCAGCGAACACAACGAGCCATGGAGCGACAGATGCTAGGGATGAGCCTTAAGGATAAGGTCCGTTCAGAGGACATTAGGAGAAGAACGAATGTAGCAGACATCCTAGAGAGAGTAGCAAGACTAAAATGGCAATGGGTAGGAGACGTAGCTCGACAAGACTACAACAGATGGATCTATAGGATTGTTCACTACAGACCATGGGAACACGAGAGAGGCATTGGAAGACCCCAGAAGAGATGGCGAGGTGACATAAAGCTGTTGGCTAGAATACGCTGGTTCCAAGTGTCTCAAGACCGAAGACGATGGAAGCATATGGAAGAAGCTTACATCCAGCAGTGGATTGATTCAGGCTAGAAAAGAAGAAGAAGTCAAGGGAATAATGATCTCCAATTTTGAATTTGAAACACAGTGTTGCGAAAACAAAGCACTGAGGTACAAGGCCCGGGGGACAAGACACGGATGTGGGTAATAAGTGTTCACTAGGTCAAATTACTAAAAGGGAATACATCCTAATGTTGATGTTTGATAAAATGATATATTTACATTCAATACCCATTTTAAGGAGAAAAAAGAGATTTAACATAAGTTGTGCTCAGTAAGAAGAGACAATAGTAAACAACAATAAAGTTTCCAGACAAGGGACTATCACGAAATGAAGGGCCACAAAAGCCGAACAAGAAGAGCTTTCACGACCAGCGTATTTACAATAAGATTATCAATTTAGGTACTTAAAAATATCCGAACAGGTACACTAAAGTGTAGATACACGACCTGTAAATCAGAGTTTTTTTATCAAAGTGGTAGGTACCAAGAGTGGTAATGCAAATAACAATAAAATAATGAAATTACCTCAACAGCAGCGAATTCCGAACGACTATACATATTTTAACAAGCGTTGAGGTTAGCGCAATATTATTTTTTAAACGTAGACAGGGTTATGTTGAGGTACTCCCAGAAGCTACATCAAGATGAACCAGGCAGAAGGTCTAACGTAACGACACTTAAACATTGAGTTTACAGTTCAGTACTTACAAAACATTTGTATTTTACATTCGTATATGATGAAAATTAAAGTCGTTTAAACAGTTGGCCGTAGTAGGGACTGCACGAGACCAGTAAGCTATAGGGAACAATTTTACGCCTAGACCATGCATACAAGTTTATCACTTCACTAAAGCACTTTACACTTTTTTTTAAAATAGGAGTCGAGCTCACGAGATAAGTGTCAAAAATAACACAAGTGAAGGACGCATACCCACAGATTGGTGCATGCAGTTCAAAACAAATAAGCCGAAACATCAGATCATGCGATTAGTGTAAGAACAATTTACTGGCTGGGGAACATCCCGCAATATTGCGCTATCCCATCCGCATTAGAAAGAAAATATGACAAAAAACATGGCAACGTAGTTTAGTGCTAACATTCAGCTGACCTGATAGAAGTAGAAAGAGCTTCAGAAATCCGTAGTAGCCTGGTAGTGACAGAGTCCCCAGAGAAGGTGGTAATGAGCAGTCGGACAAAGTCCTATATTATCAGCATGCAAGTGATGCGAAATTTAGTTCCATGCACCAGACGAGTTGGCCGTGCAGTAGTGAATTCGTGCCCCACTGTCGGAAGTTCTGAAAATGGTTTTCTATGGTATCCCATTTTCACACCAGACAAATGTTGGGGCTGTACCTTAATTAAGGTCAGAGCCTCTTCCTTCCCACTCCTAGGCCTTTTCGGCCCCATCGTGACTGTCTGTGTCGGTGCGACGTAAAGCCAATTGCAAATTTAATTCCAACGATGAGCTGTGTTTTGCACTCACCTTAAGTAGGTTTGAGAAACCTTCGTAAGTAGACGGCGGGACACATGGGGAACGAATCAGGAGTAGTTGCGTAGTGGAAAACGTCGAGATATATGTGTATCGGGTGGCCAGTTCTCAGCACAAGCACAGCATGGCTTCAGAATTTTCCACAAGCGAAAAAGCGAGGTTGGAGGAATTTTAAGGCGTAGATGCGGGCGGAAATTGCAGGAATATTGTTCATACTGAGGTGAGCACTGTACTTTAGTTTTCGCAGGAAGTTTAAGTCTTCGATGAGTCACAGGTAAAAGTATGTATACCCCTACGTTTGTGGGTTCGATAGTCTAGTAGAGGGAATAGCCTTCCATCATTTTGTACCTCTTGCTTTATGTTTCTGGTCTCTCTCAGATTAACTTCGTCAATTCCCGCCATCATTGTAACCACGGCAACCACTTCACCCTCGTACCACTTTGCACGAGATGGTCTTCTAAAACGTTCCCGAAGATCCTTTATTCCTTGTTATCACGGTAACGTCCTTGAAATAGAGGTACTAGTCTGATCCACCTTCACTGCAGTCAATTCTGAAGTGGTACGTATTCATATCATGAGAAGATTAAGAAATCTGTATGTTATTCCGGAGTTTGCAATTCCGGGAAGATGACCTTAAAATATGATATGGAGATTCCTTACAAGTGGAAACTTTTCACATTTAAGGTTCAACCCTTCATTTTACCTCAGGTGATATTAGTCTTGAGAATTTTGACGTGTGCTAAGGATTCCTCATAGTAATTCCCTCTCTTTAACCCTCCAAGTGATACGTAAAAACCTCTTAAGTGATAGCGACTGTAAGGCCATCTACACACGGAGCTACTCATTAGTAACTGGTTGTTAACTGAAGTTTCCGGCCGCGTACTTGAGTGACACTTCCTGTGTATTTCCTGGAAAGCCACCAGTTAGTAACTAGTTTGTAACCAGTTCCAGGTGACTCGCTGAGCCAGTCACCAGCGAGTTTAGTTTCTCAGTTCCCAGTGATCAAGTGCCTTTTTACGATGGCGAGGGAACAATTTTTCAACGTAAAGTTAGTGGGAGTACGAAAAACACCCTGTACCGTACAATTGTACTCTGAAGGATTATGCAAGAAAGGATATTACGGAGAAAGCATAGAATTATTTTCTAAGCTTTTAAATTTTTTTGTTTGTAAAAATTAAGTTCACTTTTATTACCTGAGAGTTATTAGCACACTTTCCTCAGCACTCACACATTCTCTCACATTTATATTTCGCTGTCGGATGGCACCACCGGGTGAGTTGGCCGTGCGGTTAGAGTCGCGCAGCTGTAAGCTTGCATCCGGAAGATAGTGGATTCGAATCCCACTGTCGGTAATCCTGAAGATGGTTTTCCGTGGTTTACCATTTTCACACTCGAGGTGCCGTAATTTTGTCCCACGGGAGTCCTTTCACGTGTCAAAATTTATAGCGCCACACACGTTTCCATAATATGTTGAGTGCATTTTAATCAGTACAGTGGTTCTGCTTCAGATACTGACAACACGAACACTGTTCACGTAGTGAACCACTATAAAAATATTATGTATCCGTGATCCGATATACAGTAAATACGTAGAAAGAGACAAAAATGTCGGTCGGTCGGTCGGTAAGTCACTTGCTTTCTTGGCTTACGCTGCGTGAACCATCAACGATAGACCCCAATTGTAAGCGGACGAAATGTAGAGCATAGAATCCTCTACAAAAAAGTCCGGGATGGCACATATCTATTTCCAACCGGCTGCCCTCTAGAAGGGATTTTATGCTGTAGTCCGCGGTAAAAAATGTAAATCCTTAAAATTAAATGAATATTTCGATATTATCCTCGAGTTCCTCATCAAAATAAATTGTTTGACCTCCTCCAGTATTTTATAAGGATTACAACAACCTTATCAGGACGTTATCTGCATGAATGGTTCCGAAGATATGAACATTTTAGACTGTAGTGGTAATACGTGTCAACAGGACGGGCGAGCGCTGTGTCCGCCACTGTACAGTAGCTTCGTGTGTGGAGCCGAGTTACTATTCAGTTACTAACCAGTTTGTGACCCCGGTCACGTTTCTAATGAGTAGCTCCGTGTGTAGAGGGCCGAACATCTTAACACAAGTTTATTTAAAATTAATAAAAAATACAAAACGACAGTAAAATATACCATATTACATATATTTTTGTTCAGTATGAACTAGCGAACGTCATTATGTAATAATATTGGGTACACACCTTGATTCCATTTATTGGGGGTGGTAAATTACGATT
This sequence comes from Anabrus simplex, assembly GCF_040414725.1. Classification (NCBI taxonomy): domain Eukaryota; kingdom Metazoa; phylum Arthropoda; class Insecta; order Orthoptera; family Tettigoniidae; genus Anabrus; species Anabrus simplex. The sequence goes on along the minus strand of NC_090268.1, from coordinate 442,996,758 downwards.
TTTCACTTTTGAAAAAAGAAATGTTTCAAATGTCACTGTACGTAGCTTCAAAACTATCAAAGACTGAAACAAGAGACTTCCTGTACATATTTACCGTAAAACTAAAGAACAGAAAGTTATGTATTAAAACCAAAACTATGTACATCTCCTCTTCGGGCGTTCGAGTCACTTGCAAGAGTTTTTCTTTTCCTCCCCTCTACTGTGGGCCTGTAGCAAGTAGGACGAATGCCACAATTACACTCGGGGCACCACAATTTGCTTCGCTTTCTTTTTATCATCCTCGTTTTCGGACGAGTCACCACTCAAAGAAACTGCTTGTGGTATTTCGTCACTGTCATCACTGAAAACATAATCTTGTTCTAACATATCCCGAATATCGTCATTTTAGTTTATTAAAACACTAACCAAGCAAGTAGAACAGTACGCGGTTGGTTCCTCTTTACTGTGGCGTACTGGCGGTATTTGGCATGCCATGAGATCAGTCTAAAGTACGTAATAATGGCTATTGGCTTTACGTCGCATCGACACAGATAGGTGTTATGGCGACGATGGGACAGGAAAGGGATAGAACTGGAAAGGAAGCGGCCGTGGCCTTTATTAAGGTACAACCCCAGCACTTGCCTGGTGTAAAAATGGGAAACCACGCAAAACCATCTTCAGGGCTGCCGACAGTGGGATTCGAACCCACTATCTCCCGAATACTGGATACTGGCCGCACTTAAGTGACTGCAGCTATCCAGCTCGGTGTAATAACAATTTCGTGTGGCTATTTCTAGCCGAGTGCAGCCCTTGTAAGGCAGACCCTCCTATGAGGGTGGGCGGCATCTCCCATGTGTAGGTAACTGCGTGTTATTGTGGTGGAGAATAGCGTTGTGTGTGGCGTGTGAGTTCCAGGGATGTTGGGGGCAGCAAAAACACCCAGCCCCGGGCCATTGGAATTAACCAATGAAGATTAAAATCCCCGACCCGGCCGGCAATCGAACCCAGGACCCTCTGAACCGAAGGCCAGAACGCTGACCATTCAGCCGACGAGTCGGACAATCTGAACGAATAAGTGGGTTCACAAAGGCGAAACGCTGCTTCCCTGCGTTTAGCCCGATATTTCAGAGCTTCTTTTTCTGACAAATTAAGGGAAATGGTTATATCAACTTACTTCAAAATGAAGGCGAAATATTATTTTTATGCGTTTGTTATCGAGAATTTGGTGGTATTATGACGATCAGTCGTGATCTCTTCAATTTTAAACAATATAAATTGAATAAAAATTATATCATCGTTGCTCCTCGAAATACCGCCATGTGACAACGTTCAGGGGAGAAATACTGGTCCGAAGTATATGTATCACTCAGAACGAAAATTCGTTGATATAGTTAATGGAATACTGAACCTTATACGACAGAACGTTACTGGTCAGAGTTCTAAGCTGAAATATTATCAAATTATTGTGTTTTTGTAGATGCAGTTATGATATACTCACTGACTAGCCCCGGCAGATATTTACTGGGAAGGAAAGAGTGTTCAGTTGAATTGTATTCATTTCCCGTAGGTTCTGATTTGAAATATGGTTACATTTCTAACAGTAGCCTTCGAAGAACTCATCTCAGAACATAGTCAATACATCCCTTTAAAGAACGCCAGTGCTATTGTCTTCAAACACGAGACTTTAGAGTGTCCCAGTTGGTTCGTTGCCAGGATGGAGCAGCGCCAGACGCACATTCTGTATCAGTTCTAGGACCTGTTGTTAAACTGTTCAACTTTCAGCGGAATGGGACAAGGAAAGTGACTACAATGGCCACTGCAGAGTTAAGTACCTTTGAAAGTTTCAATTGGCTTCCCGGGAGTAACGAAGCAGCGGTATGGCCTTCCCTAGCAGGAAACTAAGAATAGATGAGCAGTATTTGGACATACAGTAACTTTACTTGCGGTGCACGATATATTATTTATTGTTCAGGGTAAGATCGGCAGCGGTAGATTTTCAAATCTTATTAACGTTATCATCTGTGATTTTATTCGAGAAATTAATAAATTTGTGACTAAAATTGTTTCACGTTATATTTGAACAAGGCGCAAGTATTATCTGGCCACTCTACAATTATGTCGGCCAGTTGCATAACCTTTAGGGGTTCTGATAGTTCAGATCGCTAATATTTATGCAAATCACATTACATAACTGTTATGCGGGCTGGGATACATATGTACCTTGGTTAAGTACGGACACGCAAAGATAGTCGTTAAACACGTCCAGATAATGTCCATACCTTCAACTACATGATATCAGACTTAAAGGATCATCAAAATAACGCAGATCCGCACTCGAGGCGATGGTGAGGCCGCGGCAGGCAATCTATCACTTCCCACCGGATGGGCAATAGGACAGCGAGGTATAATTATAATTATTGAAGCTACTTTATTGTGGCGAAGTTAGGGCTTCTGGAAACTGCAACACGTTACAATCAAGCAACCATATTCTCTCTCATTCACGCATCCAAATCAAACTCAAGAAACACTGGAAGTGATACAAGATGAAGCTGTCAGAGGATATGAAACTTTGTCTTAGATTTAGTTTCCCCGATGTCATTGAGGAGTTCATTCATTCCGTTAGTTCCATTCATTCCATGCGCTTAACTACTATTGACCCCTAGCTTCTCGCCATGAAGAGTTCCCTCGTGGGGCAGATTAGGTTTTCCAGCACTAGAATATCCGCTGTTTTGAGAATTTTTTTTTTTTTTGCTAGGGGTTTACGTCGCGCAGACACAGATAGGTCTTATGGCGACGATGGGATAGGAAAGGCCTAGGAGTTAGAAGGAAGCGGGCGTGGCCTTAAAGGTACAGCCCCAGCATTTGCCTGGTGTGAAAATGGGAAACCACGGGAAACCATTTTCAGGGCTGCCGATAGTGGGATTCGAACCTACTATCTCCCGGATGCAAGCTCACAGCCGCGCGCCTTTACGCGCACGGTCAACTCGCCCGGTTTTTGAGAATTTAGAAACCCATGTAATTAAAATCACACTACGCTTGAGAAGAGAATGAGTTGTTGTTGGGTCATCAGTCTATAGCCTGGTTTGATGCAGCTTTCCACGCCACCCTATTATATGCTAAACTTTTAATTTCTATGTAACAATTATATTTTACATCAGCTATAACCTGCTATAATCAAACATTAGTTCACCCCTACCGTTTTTACCTCCAACACTTCCCTCATAAAACTCACTGAATAAGACCTGGATTGCCCTGTCATTATGTCTCTTCTTCTAGTCCAATTTAGCCAAACCGACCTCCTCTCGACAATTCTATTCAGTACCCGTTCATTCGTGATACGATCTATCCTACTCGCCTCCAACATTCTTCTGTGACACCACATTTCGAAAACTTATATTCTCTTTCTTTCTGAGCCAGTATCGTCCATGCTTCACTTCCATACAGTGCCACGCTCCAGACGACAGCCTTCAGAAACATCTTTCTAATCCCTATATCAATGTTTGAAAAAAGCAAATTTCTTTTCTTAAGAAAGCACTTCTTTGCTTCAGTTAGTCTGCATTTCATGGCCTTCTTGATCCTGCCATCGTTAGTTATTTTACTACCAAAATAACAATATTCATCTACTTCCTTTAAGATCTCAGTTCCTAATCTAATATTACCTGCACCACCCGACTTCCCTCGACTGCATTCCATTACCTTTATTTTGGACTTATTTATTTTCATCTTGTACTTCAAACACAAGACTCCGTCCATAAGAGTCAGGAATTCCCCACATCTTCTGAAATCTCAGATAAAATAACAATATAATCAGAAAATCTCAGGGTTTTCATTGCTTCTCCTTCGACTGTGATTCTTTTTCCAAATTGCTCTTTGATTTCCTTGACGTACTGCTCTATATAAACTTTGGAAAGGAGGGTGGAACTGCAGCCTTGCTTCACTCCTTTCTGGATTGCTGCTTGTTTTTCAAGGCCCTCGATTCTTATCAATGCGGACTGATTTTTAAAGAGATCGCAGAAAATTCTTCGATCTCGGTATCTGATCCCTATCGTCTTCAGAATTTCAAATAGTTTGGTCCAATCGACATTATAGAATTCTTCTTATAGATATACGAACGCCATTTACGTGGTCTTGTGCTTAATTCGATCCTCTAAGATCAGACGTAACGTCACCTGTTGCTACATTTCTTCTTTAGTCAAATTGATCATCTCCCAACACAGTTTCAACTTCTCTTTGCATTCTTCTGTAAATAATACGTGTTAGAAGTTTGCAGGCGTGAGATACTAAACTAAAGGTGCGGTAGTTTCCACAATTGCCACCACCGGATTTCTTGAGATTAGGTATAACAACTTCTTCTTTTCCTACCGCTTTTCCCACATCTGTGGAGTCGCGGGTGCGAACTGCGTCGCAAATGTGGATTTGGCCCTGTTTTATGGCCGGATGCCATTCCTGACGCCAACCCTATATGGAGGGATGTAATCACTATTGCGTGTTTCAGTAATGGTTGGTAGTGTGGTATGTTGTCTGAATATGATGAGGAGAGTGTTGGGACGGACACATACACCCAATCCCCGAGCCAGAAGAATTAATCAAAAGCTATTAAAATCCTCTACCCGACCGGGAATCGAACCAGGGGCTCTCTGAACCGAAGGCCAATACGATGACCATTCAGCCAACGACTCGGACTGGGATTAGGTATAACAACATTCTGCTGAAAATCGGATGGCCATTCTCCTGTCTCATACATCTTACACACTAAATGGAACAATCTCGCCATGGTGGTATCGAGGGAATGCCTTAAATTCCAGGTCCCTTGTACCTATTTAGGTCTCTCAAAGCTCTGTCAAATTTTGACCTCGGAATTAGGTCTCCCATTTCATGAACATGAACAGTTTCTTGCATTTCTTGTACCATATCATCTACGTCTTTTTCTCGATACAACTGCTGGATATGTTCCTGCCGTCTTTCTGCATTTTCATCTTTCCCTAGAAGTGGTTTTCCATCAGAGCTCTCAATATTCATACAACTAGTTTTTTTTCTCTAAAGGTTTCAATGATTTTTCTGTGTGAAACATCCACATTTCCTAGGAACATTCACCCTTCAACATCGTTGCACTTCTCCTTCAGCCATTCTTCCTTAGCGGTCCTGCACTTTCCATCTATTTCATTCTTCATTTTGGACTCACTGAAACACGAAACTGACTGTGGTGATAGGCAAAGCCCTCCCTCCCACTCAAACGTCGACTTAGTCACTTCCAGCTGTCCTCTGGTTACAAAATAATTGGATAATCCAGCTCCTGTTCTAACCTGTCGACACGAAATTACTCTTCACACTTTCTCTGCTGGGGATAAAACAGAATTCTCCAATGCGGAATTAAAACTCTCCAAGTTCAGCCAGGCCGACCTGCTCTGACATTTTGCCTATTAGTTGAACTCGTGATCAGTTTAACAACCTAAAGGGCAGTGTTTTATGGAGGTCGTAATGGCATACCGACTTGAAAAAATTGTTATTTTCTCCGGTATAACATAATCTGCGATACATGGCAGGAGAATTCGGTTCATCTTAGGGTCCTACACTGATTTGCTTACATTATTTGTCCCGGCGGACATACGTGTGAATAGAACTACGAGGACGTGCTGTAAAGAAAAGCCTCTGAAGTTTGTATGTGAAAACCCTTAAAAGATTTTAAAATAAAACAAATGATATTGTAACGAGTTGGCGGGGTCAATTAACACTAGACTGGTAGCTTCAATACTACGAACTAAACTATACAAGACTACACACAACTGTTGCTCATACACAGTTCGTGCGCTCTCTCTCCCTTCGTTTCTCAATTGTTCTCACACTACACAGTTTTACATTCACACACAAGGTCCCACGTCACACGGCTACACGTTCTCTCCTTCACCGACAGTCCGCACTCTAGCACACTAGTCCGATAATCACGGCAGTTCGCATACTTCACTAGACTGGCAATCGCTCACGACTGAACCACACAAACGTCTAACTCAGTCTAACTCTCACTAACTGCAGGCAGGTCATTCCTCTCTTATATACCTGCGCAGGCCCTTCTAGAATCGTCCGGATGCTGGATGGATCCAGGAACATCGTGAGATGGAACACTCCAGATTAATCGCGGAGTCATTTCCGTACTCCTCTGCTACGGGACCGCGAACAGAAGTGAGTGGGGCTGGCCTAGAACTTAAGCTGCTAGTGATTGGCGCAGTTGAGACGTAAGGGTTGGATCCATACGGTGCCGGGCCGGGCCCACTGCCAGTTGACATGGCGGACGCTGTCACCATGACAATATTAACATTTTACAACATTTTTCTTCATGTCTAAATATTTATTTCTCAACATAGTCTCCCTGGAGACGAACACATTTCTCCGAAAGAAAAACCAGTTTATTGACACTGTCACAGTAGAATGTTTTACTTTTTCGATGGAGCCACAACCGCACCTCTGCTTGCACCGCTTCATCTCTCTCAAAGTGAACTCCTCGAAAGGACTTCTTTAACCCTTTGTTGCCTGACGGTACTTTAAAGTACCATCTTATATTTCATGGCTTTGGAATTATTCAGTAAATCCTACCCTTGTATTTTCCTCATGGTACTTTCAAGTAACTAATTCTTGAAACAGAGATCTTTCATTTTTGAGGTTGGTATTGATGAAAAACGCGGGAGATCGTTTTATTCTTAGGAGTGTAGTCATAGTGTTACCACTGTAAACAAATGACATTTTGATTGATTATTTCTTTGCTCCTATTGTTACATTCGACCTGCAAATGATCTTAGTGCATGTAAGTATGCTTCTATAATGCAATAAAATACTCAAATTGATGAAATTTGCAATTGGTGTGGATATATAGCTAGTAAATGGCGAGGTACTTAGAAGTACCGTCAGGCCATATGGAGGGTCTCATGTTAGTCATATCTAAAACCGAAAGTAATGCTTTCCTTCGATGGACATCAGTGTTTTTCTATGGAAAGACAGTAAAGGTGTGTGCTTGGCATCTAATTTCCATGGAACAGAAGCCACAATCGTTTCTAGGAAACAGAAGGACGGAAGTAATGTTACTGTTGATTGCCCGGTTGTTGTGCAAGACTACAATGCACACATGGGTGGAGTGGACCATGCTGACAGACTTCGAGGCGTATATGGTTTAGACTGTCGATCCAAAAATGGTAGCGTAGATTATTTTGGGGAATGATTGAGATAGCATTTGTCAATGCCTACATCATATACTGTAACCTGCATGAAGAAGTCCCTCTAATGGCATTCCGGCGTAATGTGGCCCTAGGACTGATGAACCAGAAAGAAATTCCTCTTCCAGGAAAACTTTCACGTGATATGAGATCACCAAGGTCACCAGAGAAAACTTGTCTACCAAAAAGGAGGAAAACAGAATATTCTCTGCCCAGTGATGTCAGACTAAGTAATCGTGGAAATCATTTTGTTGATTTTGTAAAAAACCGTGGTCGATGTGAGGTGTGTTCGAGAAAGAAGGTGCAGTCAAGACCGCATTCAAAGTTTACTACATGTAGTGCTTTTCTTTTCTGCAATGAAAACAAGATGTTCTACATGTGAACAATAATATTGGGAAACTTCACTCTTATTACACATATTTGCTTTAAGTTTTGCTTTTACATTTTTGTAATAGTTTTAGGTATGAAAAGCATGTTCTACTAATATTTTGAGACACTAAATGTGAAATAATTCCAAAATGTGAACATTCTTAGCTACACGAATATGAATCCTCCTATATGCCTGACGGTACTTAAAAGTACCAGGCCCCAAAAACATACCAAAAATTAAAATTATGATTTGAAAGTATTGGCATTTACTACTTGAACATATTCCATTAGAATAAGGTGAAAAAAATCATGTTTACTTATTATTTTTCACTATTCAGGCAACAAAGGGTTAAGTTTTGGAAAAATATAGTTATCGGACGGGGGTAAGTCGGGATTTTATGTTGGATGATCGATGACACCGAATTCTAGGCGTGTGACTGTTGTGGATGTCGCAGCGCTCGTGTGAGGTCCAGAATAGTGATGCTGAATGAGAGGGTGCACCGTGTGTGGACGAACTCGTCGAATTCGTTCTTTCAGTTTGCTGAGGGTCTCGTAATACCGTGAAGAGTTTATAGTGGTGCCTTTAGACATGAAATCCATATGGTCCACACCTTGAACATCCCGGAATACTGTTAGCGTGACTGATGGCATGGACTTGGACCTATTTGGCGGCTTAACTCCACTGATGCCCTCTTGGGTTCGGGGTCAAAATGGTGAACCCAGCATTCATATGTTTCACAATGTTGTTAAGGAACCCAACACTCCCACTCTCGGAACGCAGAAGCATTTGTTTACTGGTGACTATCTCCTCTGTTTCATGTCAGGAGGGATCATCCCCGTGCACCAGTTTCTCTACCCTGTACACACTCTCGTGATGTGCCATACTAACCTGAGGGTTGTGTCTGTGTTATCCGAATATTTTCTCTGATGAGTTCATCAACCGGATTCTGACGAGTCTCGTCGCTTCCCGTACGCGGTCGTCCACTTTGAGTTGTGTCACACACGTCGAGGATTGCGCCACCTCGCATATTACTGACGTCAATACAATCATCAGCGTACACAACTTTCATGGAGGCATGTTTTCTGAAGTTACAAACTCGATCAGAGCACCTAGTTACACGCTACAATTCGGAGCCCTCTAGCGGCAAAGAGTTACGACTTGCGTCAGCGACGCGTGAAAGTCGAATTGAGAACAGAATAATGAATTTGGGGCATTACTTTCAAAACACCAACTTTGAATAATCGTATCTGTACATTTCGAATGTTTGAGTCATTCTTCACTTCCATTCTCGGATTTTGTGTACAACAGTCGAAAGTGATTCCAGTTCAGATTTTGAATGTCGGTCTGTCTTTCTGTTTGTGTTTTTACGAACTGACTTGAAAATAAGTGAAGTAAACTCATATCCTCGTCCTGAGGAGCTCTTTTGAGGGATTCTCAGAATAGAGGTAAACTGCATGTGCTATTTTAACCACAAACCGACCCTGCTGCCATTTTGAGAATTTCTGGCAGGGCTGAGCACGGAAGCCGGGATCGGAAGACGGGAAATAATAGTCCTAACTGCTACACAATGGACTAAGCAGAATTTTTCGAAATTCCACATTGAAGTTCAGGGATAGCTGCGGCTTGAAGTAGGCATTCTAACATAGAGGCGGGTAGCAGGTTAATAAGTACACGACTAGCAGAATTATCTCTAAGATTTATCTGATACTAAATGCTGTACAGTTACAGAGGAACACAACCACTCTCTTTGCTCTCACAGTTCTGTCACACAAGTAATCTGCACTTACAAGCTACAACAATTAGACTACACACACTTCTGCTACTATCACTTGTAACCTAATGGAACTCACGATGGAATTCACTGTGCAACGATAGCGGCCACACAGTCCACAGATTATCCGTGCAACACGGTCTGACATTCGCACTTACAGCGGTCTTCGTACACAGTCACACGTAGATCAGCTGCACTGATCCGCCTTCGTCAGTCCACATGCAGCACTCCGTCAAAACAGTAGCACACTTATCCAGTATTCCATACCTGTACACCCAATTTACAGTACTGTTTCTCTGACTGCGTTAGCAGTACCAGCACAACTGAGCCAAAAATGAACCATCACGGTTATATCCGGACTGTGTTATATAGGAATTTCAGCCCTTCCGGATCGTTCCCTCTGAAAATCTCTGGAATCAGAAAGCTCTGAGTCCCTCTCGCACTGTCAGGGAGGCCTGGTGATGACAGTGGTGGTGCAGGGGGCTGGTCTTCTGCGCATACCTTGTCTCTGACTGGTTACTAGCAGTGGCGAGAGGACTGGGTCGAGTCGGTGACTGAAGCTAGGGTAACTTGCTCCTCCCAAAGACGTACACTAAAATGGAGGGCACAGTCACAGTATATATACCTTTCTTTGTGTACAGTGTTCTAATAATATTTAAGAAGGTAAGGAATGGGAAATAGCGAAGTTTCCCGTTTATCTATCTAGACCAATTTCAATTAGATTTTCGTAACCAGCACAGTATTTTAACTGCCTCTGATCACATAAGACAAGCGGTGGAAGAAAGACAAACCACACTAATGGTCTTTGTTGACTTCAGCAAGGCTTTCCATTATATATATTATGATCCGTTACTGTTGAAATAGCACCCTGAACTGGATGCAATATGTATCATGAACTTTGGCCAATCTTCTTCGTGGCAGATTGTAGCGACAGGAGTACCTGAAGGTTCTACACGTGAGCATCTTATCTTTTCATTATTTACCAATGATCTGTTTAAAGAAGTTAAGTGCATAAGACATCACATTTGCGTAGACGAAGTGCAACTGTGCATTCATTGTAGACCGGATGACATTTTAGGTACAAGGTCGGTAGATGCAGAGTGGGTTTTGGCCCTTGGGCTTCGTTCCTTAAGAGGCCACAGCTTGTCCGTTGTCCAACATCTCTGTACTCCGACCGGCCAACCGAGCAGAGGAAAGGTGGCCACGGCTCTACCGTGGCTCTACGCCGCTGCACTCGGGAGACGGGACAGGGGCATAGGGCTGGACTTCACGCCTGGCCCCACCCGTTGGCTGTCCTGAGACTGGTTTTCCGTGGTTTTCCATTCCCCTGCACTAAGGCGAATGCCGGGACAGTTCCTAGTATAGGCCACGGCCGCCCAGCCTCTCACATTCTCTGCACATCTCTTTCACCGTAACAAATCTCCCGGCGTCACTGTCTAAGAGGGGAGGAATGAAAACGTTTAGTAGTAGTAGTAGGCGTAGTAGTTTAGATACAACAGGAAAATTACATTTTGATCTCGAATCAGTAAACAACTCGGCAGGAAAGCACGAACTGTTTCTCAATCCTCAATAATCCGGAACAAAAGTGTAGCCAATCCACGACTATCATCCGAATCATATCGAGCAGTTATTTCGGTGATACAAATACAAAACAAACTCATATCTTACGGCAAAATTGTGAATGATTTTGGAATCCCGCTAGACGAATATTTATCCTAATACGGTCGATTAGATTATAAGTTTGTCTTTTTTTAGCAATGCATTGTTTCGCTTAAGCCTCACCACTACGAGCGCTAATGTGAGCCAATGTAGAGTTTCACCTAAACCCTTATAAATACATTCAGTGTGGACATTTAAAACAATCAAAAAACGCCTGAGGATATTGAACAAAGTAACATATTACACAAAGAATTACCTAAATAAGTTAATTCGGCTGGGATTTGAATAAAAAAGGAAAGGAGTAACGAAACAAGCGATTTCAGGCTCTTTTTTCCGAACTGCAAGTAGGCCGGAAATGATTTTCGGAATTTGTTGTTTAGTTTGATTGAGATATCTAAGACTCACAATTTGAAACCGTTTGGGGCCCTTTAGCCCTTCAACACTCGGCACAGTTGAGGAAATTACTTAATTTACATTTTTCTAAGTATTCGGACTCCTATTTTGTCTGTTAAGAACTATTTTAAACATCAAAACAAATTATCAGACAAAATGATTTTGAAATAATATCGATAAAGAAGTATGTTCATAGATACCGAGGCCTTTGCACGGTCTTCCTTCCTAGCTATTGCTGAAGCTCATACTGTGTGTTTCAAGTGCCGTCGGATATGAATATCTTCCGCCCATTCTGTATTGTATGCACTTGGTTTTCGTTTACGTCAGACAATGCATGCGTTTCCATTTTTAATCAATTATGAAGTTATATTTGAACCATTGTACAATATTGTCAAAGTGGACAACAACATTTCCACAAAATGTATTTTCACAGCCGAACATTAATAATGTAGACGTGTTGATGAAAACAGTGTTTCATATTCTTCACAATGGCTTTGTTCGTTAGCATTGTTCTTGTTCATCACAGTGCGCACTAAATCTCTCATATTTGCATTACACAGTCCGTCTTTTGTTGCCCTACTTCATTTATGTTCGGCGGCGTATTTAGCTCAATCGAGCACGTTGTACCGTGATAAGCCAGGTTCAGTAGAATGCGTTTAGTTCAAACCTCGACCCAGAAATATGAAGGGGTATCTATGTCATTACACGACTCAGATAATTGGTCCTACACATCTCATCAGTCTCTCTGAAACCGTCGTGGCTACATTAACCCCACGTACAATATCAGTAACATTAGAAGGTTGTGAACATCTCCAAAAGTCATCGACAATGTTGTAAGAAGGAGAGGCAACGGATTTAAAAGCCAGGTTGTGAGTTTCAATAACACGAAAAGTGTGATTTGGCAACAATGAATTGTTTGTACTTACTGTCTTCGCGCGTTACATTGCTGTCCATCATAATACCTTCTATTTCGCGATCTGCTCATTCACGAGGAAATAATTCAATATCGAGTTGTGCTTTTTACGAGGTGCTGTGTTTATCAATCAATCAATCAATCAATCAATCAATCAATCAATCAATCAATCAATCAATCAATCAATCAATCAATCAATCAATCAATCAATCAATCAATCAATCAATCAATCAATCAATCAATCAATCAATCAATCAATCAATCAATCAATCAATCAATCAATCAATCAATCAATCAATCAATCAATCAATCAATCAATCAATCAATCAATCAATCAATCAATCAATCAATCCTGACCTGCATTTAGGGCAGTCATCCACGTGGCAGATCCCATATCTGTTGTTTTCGCAGCCTTTTCTTAAATTGTACCAAGGTAGTTGGATATTTTTTGAACATCTCCCTTAAATTATTCCCATCTCCTCTTCCTAAAACGAATAATTGCACCAGTTTGTCCTCTTCAATACCAGCTTTACCTTCATAATGTGTTCATTCCTACCTTTAAAGACGCCTCTAAAACGTATTCGTCTACTAACGTCATTCCGCGCCATCTCTTCACTGACAGCTCTGAACATACCACTTAGTCGAGAAGCTCCCCACTCTTTCGTCGGAAATCACTCAGAAAAAATGCAGCTGCTTTTCTTTGGATTTTTCCAATTCTTGAATCAATCCTGGTGGGGGTCTCATACACTGGAACCGTACTCCAGTTGGTGTCTTACCAGAATCCAGGAGTAGTTGTTCTTGCAGAGGTTCAGATAATCGCACTGTTGTCGTATGCGATGCGCAGGGCTGTACGTCCGAATACGAGACATTAACGGGGCGGAGGTAGGTACTACACGCTCGGAAAATCACAACTCTTTCTTATGCGTAGGCGTCCACATAGCATGTTTACATTAGGATTAAACTCTCGTGAAAAAAGGAATAAGCCTCTAGATTGCTGAGTAAACTGAATGCCTCTAGGGCCTCTATGGCTGAGTTATGTCGTGTAACCACCAAATTTGTCACCACGGGTGTTTTAAACCCTGACATCGTATGACATGGACTTCGTCTCTCGGGTTTGAACCCAGTATCTTGGGATCCGGAGGCAATATGATCCACAGAGACAGCTAAAGACTCCATGGCACAAAGGCCCGAAGGACCTTGGCCTACGAAGCGACCGCTACTCAGCGCGAAGGCCTGCAGCTTACGAGGTGCCATGTGGTCGGCATAGCTCTTCAATAGTAATCACGTAAGCTGAGCGGACCTTGAATCAGCCCTCAGATCCAGGTAATAATCACTGGCCTGACCGGAAACCTAACCCGGAGCCTCCAAGTAAGAGGCAGGCACGCTGCCACTACACCGCAGGGCCGGTAGCTAAATATACATAATATAACATTGCATTACATACCCATTCCAGCTTGTTCTTTCCATTCAGGAAATACACCAGACAGTAAATAATATACAGCACACAACCATGATTTAGGTACCCCGTACCAAAGGCACTCGTTACGACGGCAGATAGAGGCAAGTTGAGTACCGGATCAAGATTCCAGAATGACGTGTATCATTCACCGTTTAACGCACATGCGGCAAAAAACAGTATGAAACACGGTTCACTCTCACCGCCATTCAAATTCAATTCAAATTTTTCTAAATTTTGCATACAAATTTTCAGCTAAATGTATTTAAGGGTGTAGAAGCTATTTACATTTATATTCTTCGATCATCAGTTTTTTTTTACTGGCTTCCTCCAGACTCAAGAAGCGCAATTTTCTGCCAGATCGTTTGAGTTGCGGAGAAAGCCATACAAGAATTTGTATAGCATATTTAAAGTTAAAATATATGTGTGTGCTGCTTTTAGTTTCTAACAGTTCGGCAGATAGTTTCATGTCCGATAAAGTATCAGCCAAAACATGCAAGACTAATTTTAATGAAAACGATTATACTTAGAAAAGCATACATTTTTCTAGGAAATTGATGTCTAAAGAAATTTTATACGGTGTTTTGTAATACGATAAAAGTTTAGGCCGCATATTCACATTTAAGTAGCTCAGGTGTACATTTTCTTCTGATTTTCCACACACTTTTGTCATAAATTTCTTACGGATGAGTAGAATTAGCAATACAAAAATTGTGACGCTATATTACCTAGGAATTGTGCAGGCTGTGATGTGAACTACTGATGGATGGCCATGTCTGAGAGACACATACAATGTTCCTTTATCAAAGAGGACTCACCTCATCATACTCTAGAAAAGTGATTATTTCATTCGTGGTACTTTCATAGGCCTTGAGTAGTTCCCCTATTTGGATGCATCCAGAGAGAAGACAGAATAAGAGGAGTGATAGAATACTCCCATCACCTGAAGCTGGGAATAGAGCGTTCGCTTATTGCAATTCATTAAGTTCACTGCATTAATTAATTTCTCCTTTTATAATTATTTGACTATTACTGAAGTACACATAATTTATTTTGTCCTAGACGTTAACAATGCTATATAGTCTAGGAAAACATGTATCTTTCACATCCTTAGCTTGTTTAGTGTTTACTATTGTTTCACAAGTATTATGGACCGAGCTTCATAGCTGAAGTCGCTAATGTACATACTGGGTTCGAACCCCACCTTAATGAAGGCCACGACTGCTTCCTACCCACTCCTAGCCCTTTCCTATCCCATCTTCCCCGTAAGATCTATCTGCGTCTGTGCGACGTAAAGCAAGTTGAAATAAAGCAGTCTTATGGAGTTATCCTACCATTAAAACATACGTTATGAATGAATTGAAGGAGTGCATGACTGCATGAGTAAATGCGTGAATGAATCACACTCTTATCGGCCGATGACGAATATTGACTAAATGATGAATATTTGAGTGATTAGTTAAGTGAATGACTTGTCAGGCCCCGCGTTGAAGGGGGCAACGCATCCGCCTGTCACCCGACGGCTCTTGGTGCGATTCCCGGCCGGGTCAGGCGTTTTTAATTTTAAATGATTAATATCCTTGGTCTGCGGACTGGGTGTTTGTGTCGTCCTTAAGGTTCTATCCTCACAACACCTTACACTTCCGCAATTTCCAAATACACGCAGGTTCCTAACATATGGTGCAAATAGGCTGAAAAGATCTTTCTAATTAGACGCCCCGAAAAAAATATTTAAAAAAGTGAATGACTTGATGGACTGAATTTAAAATTCCATTATGAATGAAATAGCGACTCCCTAAATTAATGTCTGTGTGCACGAATGGTTCGACTGGATACCAACTCCTCTCTCCCAGTCAGCGGTAGCCACCAACCGGGCAGAGAGCATTATGTAAAGTATGGGTGCGTGATTGTGAATTGAATACTGACTGAGGAAGACTGATATTGAGCTATACTTTTACGGTACGAGCGCCATGATTGAGGGAAACTTGCCGAAGGAAAATCAACAATTGAAACACATGGTAACACGATTCACCATTCAAGGCTTCCCCCACAACATAATTATGACCATACCGTACCGCAGTTGTGTGTGTGTTACGCAAGCACCTCGCATACCTTCACAAGATAGTAATGACATCAACAGAGCATATCAGCCTCTTCCGGCCGATAATTTATTCTTTAATAATAATAATGTCTCTGCCCACATTTTAACGCAGTTCTACTTATTGGAAGTATCCATCATACCAAAGACACCCAACTTGCTGTCAGTGCCGAAGCAAAGGAGTAAGCTTGGCTTACGTTAAGTTAATAAGTAATAAGAATTAAAACTTTTTCAAAGCGCAGACGCCAACCCTCCTGATGCAACTGGAAGACAGAAAAGAGGGCATCGGTGTATGAGGACAAATGTATGTAGGAAAACGAGAGCCCATCTATGTGAATGTGGCGCTGTATGAAAAGTGAGGATATTTCTCTTGCCCTTTTGTGTTTTCACGTTTGTTCATCTTTTCACTTACTGTTCCCCCCTCCCGATTTGCCACTGTGTTTATCCTTTCGCGTGTTCCTTTCACATTCTCATCTTCCTGTATTACTTGCTGGTTCTTGTCCATTGCACTTCACTGTTAGGCGACAAGAGTGCTGCCAGAATTACATCGTCACTTCCTGGTAAGAATGTTACTATTCCTTACAATAGTTTCGTATTCTAGGCCTCGGATATTTCTGTGGCTTGGTTCTAAACGAAATTATCGAAATTGAGATATTAACTGATAAAAACGCGTTTTAACCTGGCTTGCAAAATGTTAAAAGGGCCAATGTCTCTGTTAACTACTAAACGAACAGTTAACGTTTAATTAAATAAGCCCTTGCCAATAATGTTAGATTACCAATAAAGATTAGAGACCTGGCAATTTTTAAAGAATACGATGGAAAAAATTAACGTTTAATAAGGTGAATTCCACAAAGAAGGTATAAAGTTATTTAAAGTTAGTTGTTGAAAAAAGTAAATGGAGAACTATAAGCAAAGCTTCAAATGCTCATAGCTCAAAAACCAGGTCTTTTGACATTGGCCCTTTTAGAACCAAGCCACAGATTTATGAAGTATTAGGTTAGAATGCGAGAGTAACATAAACTCTAGGGGTTTCAATGGGCTGTATCCTCAATGCTTATGCAAACCTCATAGCAAAAGCGTTGCACGGGAAAGTGTATACTTGTTAATGTAAGTTTGCATTCTAATCCTTTTCTGCATAAATTGCGGTCAGCAGCTGTGAGCGTGCATCCGGGTGATAGTGAGTTCGGACCCCACAGTCGGTAACCCTGCAGATGGTTTTCCGTCGTTTCCCATTTTCACACCACCTTAACTAAGACCAAGGCCGCTTATATCCCACTCCTACACCTTTCTTATCCCATCGTCGCCATAAGACATTTCTGTGTCTGTGCGACGTAAAGCAAATCGTAATATATATATATATATACATGAAATACATGAAAGATAGAGGTACGTGTCATCAATTTTTGAGAGGACACGGCTGCTTCCTTCCCACTCCTAGCCCGTTCCCATCCCATCGTCGCCATGAGACGTAAACAAATTGTAGGCCTATATGGTCTCTCATAAACCCAGACCGTCCAGCGGTGTTTCTACACTCCGAGACCTAAGCAGCTGTACGGAAGGCGCGCGCATATTGCAAGGAGCGCGCACGTGTTCGACTCAGCATTAATAGCCAGTCTGAATCTGCGCTGTTAACATGGTGAGGCCGTTATCATTGCAAAACCGTACTTTCGTATGTAAAAGTTTTGTTAAGTACGAGTTGGCTCGACGAGGACGCGATGCACTCGTTCGGCAATTTCCTGGCGAAGTGCCACCGTCATGAGCACAGATTTGCGTAATTGTAAATAAATTTGAATATACTGACTCAGTATCCATAAAAACATGCGCGCACTCGAACAGTTTTAGCGGAGGCAAAGCTACGTGATACTGGTGTGAATCTTGAACGGTCACCGAATAAATCACTCAAAAAATTAGGACAACAAAAGGGGTTTCGATTTCTTCTGCGTAGCTCGTAGGTTGTTAAAAGCTTTACATGCACGTTTGAAACCTATTATCTTGTACATCACTGCTTTAATATCCTTATTCGTAACCTCCATATCCCTCTGCTTACGTTGCCCTATCTGAAAATAATAATGAACTTTATAAATAACGAATAAAATGAAGGCGGACGAAATTACGAACATTCCCTGATTTATTACAATGGCGGCTACAGTGACTCACACCAACCACGATTACACACCACACGACTGAAATACAGTTCAGTATTTCATATATATCAATGCTCACTCTAGGAATAACGAACTCAGCTCAGCATGAGAACTCCTTGTACGCGGAAACTAAACTTGGTGCACACAACCAACTCTCACAAAAAGACAACGGGATGAGGCTACGCGTGTGCGCGCGGCTAAACGTTAGGTACCAACCGTGCAAACTGGAAATCCCTAGGGGGACGAAATTAGTTACGGGAACGGAATTTGCCACCTGCCCCCCACTGCCTTACCTCCCGAATACTCGCCTTAATGTTCCGAGAGCGAAACGTATTGATAGATATGACAAACCAGGACGAAATACACATACAAATACAAAATATGATGTACGTTCTTGTCTGATAATTATATTTTGATCATGGACCAGATGAATAAAGAGATCGACAAATTAGTAACAAAAATATTCTAGTTTTTGGCGACATTTTCACGTTAAGTCGTCAATATTAAAAATCCAACAAATGTTAGTAAATTGTTCTTACTCTCTTCGGCCGGAAAGAGTGGCTCAGACGGTTGAGGCGCTGGTTTTTTGAGACCAAATTGGCACGTTCGATCCTGGCCCAGTCCGGTGGTGCTGAAATGCGCCAACCCCGTGTCGGTAGATTTACCGGCACGTAAAAGAAGGCTTGTGGGACGAAATTCCGGCACCCCGGTCTTTCCGAAAACCTTAAAAATAGTTAGTGGGACGTGAAACGAATACAATTAATTATATTAGAGTATTTTTCCATTACGGCCTCTCCACGATCACGGGTAGTTTTGTCATGGTATCGGATTTCTTCTACTTCTCCTCACAAACCTCTTCATCCTCACCATCATTTTTTCTCATTCCTCAGTTGAGATTTTCAGTATCCTCTCCTCTTGTCTGCCCTTTTGGTGTTTATCTAACCTTTTCCTTGAACTTCCTCTGTCACTGAGCTACGGCATAGTGGATGGTGTATATTTATTACTCTACTCATCTGTATCTTCTACCTTAATCCTTATCTCCTGTCCCTTCGGAGTTCAAGAATCCTCTTAGAGAATCTTAGAGAATCCCATTAGTCCTTACGCCCTCTCCTGGTCATTTTGACCATGTCACATGTTCCATAAATCTTGCTCTTTTTTAGTCTTAATTCTTCTGATAAGTTCCTAATGTTTTGGTATATTTCGTCCCTTGATATTCGTTGCCATTTTCACGTCCATCTTTTCGGTCCCATTACCTTCTTAAGTATTTTTTATTTCTTCTTTCTCGTGCTGTTTTGACCCATGTCTTCCTTGATTCATCGTCTCGGCCGCGTACAGTAGTGATATCGTCACTGTTGCATTGTAGAGTCTGATATTTGATCTTTATGTTCCTTAATCACAGTTACGTGGATGAATGATAGGATACATTTTTCTTCATCAGAGTGGACTAACACAATAAGGATATCAGGTAATACATCAGCAGCGATAATGTTTCCAGGACCTTCACAGTTTACCATTAAATGTAGCCACTGGGAATGTGAACAACGTGAGACCCTGGGTCATGTGTTGGGCTACTTCTCCAAGGGAGATTTGCAGAGGTACATGCGCTATCACTATGTCCGTTCCTTCATTGCGACGACCCTGCGGAAGTTTTAGTGGAAGGTTCACGAGAAAGTGCACTGCCTTTGAGAAGGTGGATCGACCAGGCAAGCGGATATAATCGAAACCAACCATAATGAAAAGTAATGCCTCATATTGGACACCACCATATACTTTGAAGTCAACTCGGAGCAGGCATTGGGGTGGTGACTGGCCATGCCTCCTTCACTTAAGTGAGAGCTATGCCACAATTCGTAACGCATGAGAAGTGGAGAGACTTGTCTTCGGAGCCAGGGAAACTTCATTTATGGATACGAGTTCCTATCTCAAGAAGCTGTGCATTACGTTGACAGATGTACAACATTTTTCGTTCAATATTTTGAAGGATTCGGAGGCAGTATTTAACCACCATTTATATTCTGGTCAATAATTAATATTGACTCGTTATATTACATTTCTAATACATATTTCAAGAAGTTGTATTGTATTGCGAATTTTTGTGGTGACACGCTATTGCGGCCGAATGTCTCTTCTGTTAAGAATAAAATAAAAGTTGTATGCAAAACTTGTAAGGCATCACAGGAAGAATATTACTGTACATCTGCCTTTGGTAGAATTGATATAATAGAGAAGGGACAGTTTAAGGTAAAGTGGACTCTTTTTAAGACATAGTGTTGTCACATTACTGTATGAGCTGCTTCTCACCTGCGCTGATAATGGACGTATCATGTGAATAAAATATGATAAATATAGAGAATTCAGTAGCAAACACAGATTGTAAAACTTTTGTTCAGTGACGTGATGGATCAATGCAGTAGGTAAACATTTAATAACAAACAAACTCAGTTTAAATATAGTAGCACGATAATTAATTGAGAGACGTGGGAGCTTTTCTGTCCATAGCAGCGATATAACTTCTGGAACCACTTGGGAATATCACAGTGTGCACCCGTACGGAGGCAAATAACATGTATACATCCATTATTTTTCTTCTTATTAAAGTACAGAATTGTTGGGTCACACCTGGGGCTATCAAAAAGTTTCCATTGGACGATTGTACAGTCCCGTATTGGGATGCAAAATCTCCGTGAGCATTGAGCAGGTTAAACACCGCGTCCTGCTGCACATTCTCGTCCGACAGGAAACGTCGACAGTTCGAGGCCTTTTTGAGGGAACGAAGACGTGCTAATCGCATGGGGAGAGATCAGGACTATAGGGCGGGCACTCGCTTGTTGTTATACGTAATTTATAAGGCTGGCCTCCCAGATCGACCGGCGTCTTGTGTCGAAACGCGACCCCCAAGGAACTTGCTGCACCATTTTATAACCGTGGTTTTTGACAGACATCCTCTCACATATACAATTTTCATTCTCCGGTGCTTGTCCTTCGGCTGCCAGGAACTGAATAACAGCACATTGGTCCTGTTTGGACGCATTTGGTCATAACAATCACCATAATTCACGTGGGCGCAACACGGCAAGACACAACTGGCACACGAATCCCTTTGCATACATGCCCATGCTTATATAACAGCATCGCAGTTGCGCTACGTTGCATGTCCGCGGCAGCAACGCCCTCAAACGGAACCTCTTGATCACGCCTTATATATTGGTTTTATATAACCATTGACAGCCACTGCTCCTTCAATGCCCTATTTTGCCCGGGTTTTGGCGTCCATATTATGAAGTTCTGGAGTAGGCTATTCGATTACATGACGTGCAGAATCATTTGCGCTATGCCCAAAAACCTCTTCATGCAGTTCAAGATCTTCCATTCTCAAGGCATTGACTATCTAATTGAACGATCAGTGGCGGCACTTGGCTATTCACTTACACGCAAGCGCACATCCGAACTGGTTATCGTTCTGGGATGCGATTTTATTTGACGTAAATAAATATCACACGAGAACACGTTCACTTCCTTGTTATAATTACTTTATTTACACTGTAAGTCACAACACACAATTATACATACTAGCAAGTGACACTGCAAATCTTAACAGCGGAGTACCCTTAAGTCGATTCTGACCAGTACAGATATCAACAACACTGACTCGCACACTATAATATACACTCCCTTAGACTCCCCGACTCCACCTCGGACCCCAACAGTCACCCGCAGTCCATCACTTGCCGTCGAGTCCAACCTGTCTCCGAGTCCAACACTGACTGAGTCCTTACTTCACTTGACTGTCTCACTGACTGACAGCTCGATATATATACTATTCGATCAACCATCTAGAATTATCGATTTTTGGAATGGTTCTTACAACACTCTAATGGAACACACTCAAAACATCGATCGACCAGCTAGTCGAATGGGTACTCTCTACAACATTCCTAATGTCTCTAGATAATAAACCTTACAGTAACTTTCCAGAGCCCTTCTTATATACCAAATTATAGTACAATAAGTCTAGTATACGAATATTATAGAATTTTCTACCGCTTTGGACCATATGGATTTTGAGGTTAAACCTATCACAATATGTATTTGAGGTTATACAAAGTTATACTACATATTTACAGGGAAACCCTGTACTAGTCATGTCTAACATTTAATAAAAGATAATTTTGAATTAAATATACTGTAATTAACATATATTAAACATAATCATTGAAGGTTTTACATCAGTTACGATGTCGTACCTACGACATGGTTAGCATACATAGCATTAATTGTAAGGTTAATAACATTCAAGAAAATACAAGTTTCCGATCATGTAAAGCTCTCACCACTGCTATTGTCAGCTCGCACGAGCACGTCTTTTAGCAGAATCGCAATATCAGAATCCTGTGAGCTGTCCTACGAGTTTTCGGGGAGCTGTGCTATTTGATTTATGTCGCACCGACACAGATAGGTCTTACGACGACCATGGGATAGGAAAGGCCTAGGAATGGGAAGGAAGCGGCGGTTGTCATAATTAGGGTAGAGCTTCAGCATTTGCCTGGTGTGAAAATGGGAAACCACGGAAAACCATATTCAGGGTGTGACCGTATCGGCACAAGTAGTATATGGGTTACTTCAGGACATTCCGGCATTCACTGGCATGCCGATTCACAAACACATAATTTTTTCCTATCTGTCCTGAATACCCTCAACGAAAAAATTGTTTAAATACCTATATTTTTTTTCCTTTCTGTCCTGAATCCCCAACGAAAAAAGTTTGTTTAAATACCTAAAATGATGTTTAAATACCTATATTTTTTTCCTATCTGTCCTCAATACCCCAACGAAAAAAATTGTGTAAATACCTAAAATGGTGAAAAAACTGTTTAAATACCTATAATTTGTCCTAAGTGTGCCCCTCGAAAAAATATAAAATAACAATCATTTAAGATTATTATTATTATTATTATTATTATTATTATTATTATTATCCCGATTTGTCTTGAAAGACAAATATATTAACATTATTATTATTTTCGTATTTGTTCTTAATACAACCCCTGCAAAATAAAAATATAAATGAAAGATTTTGAATTAATTATTCCCCTTCTCGCGTTTTCTAAGAAACTTAACTAGCGATGAAAAACATGCAGCAATCAACTCTAGAATGCTTTTTAGTTTTTTATTCATTTATATAGCTTAAAATTTTTCTGTAATTAGTCTATGCTGAGCATCGAAGATTAGGTTCTTCTTTCCATACATGATTACATACATCGATGTATTACCAGGAATAGGTGCATTAAATGTTGCACACAACTTCATACTTGTTTTTGTAGCAGTTATAACATTTCTACGTTTACTCATGTTAATAACATAAACAGGATATGATTTAATATACTGACGAGGACTAATACCAACATCTGTGCTTAATTGAGTTATTCTCTTGAAATCTGTAAATGCGTCGTAAGCTTTTAAGAATTTTCCAGGAGGGTCAAGATTCCAAGATTCTTCTGGAAATATTTCATCTCGAGCATTTTTTACGTATATGTTCTGAAGCTGTACGTGGTCAAAGAGAGACGAATCTAGCCACTGATTTCCTTTTCTGTTTGTCTGGAATACTACAAAAATAAATAAAGGTTGATCAAACTCCATAGACTGATAGTAATTGGTAATATCTATCTCAAAGTTCCTTTTACCAACAATATCTGAAAATTCATGTGCTTGTAGGTCAAAAAATGAGATGAGACTTTTTGGATTTTTATATATTTGTTCTCTGCACTCAACTTCATAATTTGGTTCGTACTTGACAACAGGAGTGCGTATCTCTAAATGTGTAATAGTTCCTTTTCCTTCCTCAGACCGAGTTCCTGCGATATCGCCTCCTGTTTCATCTTTACTGAACCATCTATATAGCACATCTCCTGCGCTTGGGCTCCAAGTGAAACTAATTGTATAATTAACTTCCCACTCAATATCTTGATAATCTTTGAAGAATCCACCTAACTTTTCTAACGGATACAGTACTTCGACTGGTTTTGATTGCAACTTTCCATTGTTGACAATGTTAGATTCAAGTCTAACTTCCTCACTTAAAGACGAAAGGAGTTTATGCAATACAGAGGCAACGATACCTGGATTCTCTGTCCTAGAAACAACATTGTTACCTTTTTTAACAGTTACTGCAGAGAACAAGAATGCTGGATAATTATCTATGAGTCTCACGTTCGATTTTCCTTCGTAATGTGTATAGTCTGTGCCATTAACATGAGTAACATTTAAATTCATGAATAGTTGGAATTTATCTTTTATCCATCCATCACCAACTTTGACTTCTATTTCAGTGTCTTTGTTTGGAACCATGACATTATTTTTAGTTCTTTCATTCACTGGGAATGAATGCCACTGATAGCTTTCGATTTTCTCCATTTATATAAAAGAAAATATCGTGTCTTTGCTTTATCGTCTAAGGCTATTTACGATATCTAAAATTTCACTCGGATTACTATGTCCTTCCGAAAACAGTTTTAAAACAAATAGGCACAAGTGACCACAGATATATTCGTCATAGTTTTGTATTCTTTCAGCATTAAAGAATAAATTTTCGGGTTTAAGATAATCAACTAATTCTTTCGGAACATTACCACCGTAGGAATCGAATACAAATTTTTCATCACCTTTCTTGTAGTAGCAAATCCAGTGCGTACCAACATGATCAGAAGTATCTAGATTTACAATCCCTGATTCAATTTTTTTATTAGGGTTAGTTGGTAGTTCATCAATCATAAACACGCCTCTAAAATTTTTAATCTTTAATTTTTTAACTAATTTCTCTATGTCAAAATTACTCAGTGCCTGTGGGTATTGTTTGATCAATGAATTTAATATACCATCGTCTATTTCTGTAAAAAAATCCCTCGACCAGATTTCTTTTTTAGTGCCTCAATAATTTTTTCTAAACCGTACTTGACTAAAAGTGATCCGAGAATTGTTGGTAAACCAGAACCTTTTTTCTCTACAGCTAGATTGTGTCCCTTTTGTTCTTCTAGTTCAGCGTCATTCTTTTGTTTATTGTGTACAGAACTTGTTATTGCTGCCGCACCTCCAGCTAATGCACCAAGAGCACCCAGAGCAGCAAATATAAGTGGTAAAATTCCTCCTTCATGTTTTGATAGACCTGAACCCTCTTTCTGTTTTATTAAATGTTCGTATATTTTTTTCAGTACAGGTATAGTAAATGTTAAGAGTAAATTACCACCTTTCTTTATTTGATTTTGTTTTCTCGTCTTCTGTGTGGCAGTCAAATAATCATCGATGCTATTGAGTTCTTTTACCTTATCTTTTGGAAATTGGATAGAAACAGATTTGGGTTTGGGTTTACCATTTGGACAAGTTGTATAGTTAATACTAATTGGACTCATTTATATAGATAAAAATATATTACAATCCTAATCCGTTCTCATCAACTTCCATGCCCATACCTAATTTTCTTTTAGAGTACATTATTCCTCTAACAGCTGCAGCAGCCAATCTTTCTTTCATATCTGCATCTTTACTATACATTCTCTCTCTTGCTGCTTGTTGTAATTCTTTATCAGCTACATCTCTATGTTCTAAATCTTTATAATCTCTGTATGCTATATCGTGAGATTTACAAGCTTCATCGAGAGGGTTTATTCCTTTATCACCTCTTGCTAATCGTTCTTCTAACTTCGTGTAAGGGCCACAATAATTAAATCCAGGTATATGCATTTCTGGAAGAGGTAAATTATTTAAAGTCCAATTTACTATTCCTTTTCCATGTTTTTCAGATTTCCAAAAAGTATGAGGAAGATTACTCAAGAATCGAATAAGATAAGGAATACCTTTAGGATGATTCACAATGAAGTCATTAAACTTACTCGTTAACATTTGTGTGATTCCAACCTTCTCATTTAAAAAATTATTATTACCAGCATTCTCTTCACCGTGAATGACAGCAAGTCTATCAATCAAATCTCGAACATCATTCATCCAAACATATTGTACAGGCTTTTCTGTGTATTTTTTCACAAACCCTGTACCAGTTTTTACAGGAGACATTGCAGATTTTGGAGGAGTAGTTAAAGATGCTGATCTTGATATTTTTCCTATTCCCCTCTTTACCTTAATGTCTTTCGATAGATCACTAAAAATATCTGTCCATTTTTCTCCTCTTGATGATCGTACTTTTCCTGTATCTGGATTATAGTCCTCGAAAATCAAATTCGTGTGTTCAGCTATCTCTTTGTAGTTATTTAAATCGTCCTCCGTATACTCTTTGTTGGATATCTCCTTCCTTGTTAGAAGTGTTAGAAGACCTTTTGTCCCTGTATATTTCTTACCTGTTTTCTGAACGATAAAATCATCGTGATCGAATGTAACTTTCGAATCACCAATATATCTCTCTTTTCCTTCAGGTCTAAATCCAAATATAAAATCGTCAGAATTGTTAATGGCTTCTAGTAATTCAGGCCCTACGTTTATGAGACTAGGACTATCTTTTAACATACGTTTTCTAGCAATTCTATTCTTTTCTTTCTCTTCAACTTGCTCCAAGAGTGGTTCTAAATTTCTCCTTGCTGGAGAAGAGATTGATTCATCGTCACTTAGGAATAACTTTCTCTCAAACGATGTTTCTTCAGGTGTTGGTGGTATCGGAAATAAATCACTAAAGTCATCGTGTTTGTATGGTACTAATCTTTTTTCAACCTCTCTGTTTTCTTCTATAGCTTTTACAACATTATCTTCTAATGCCTCTAATTTATTAGTAACCATACTAATGGCATCTATAACAGGTTGGTCTTCTTTCTTGTACGTTTCATATTCTGTAATTGGTTGTCTCTTCCAAGCTTTGAAACCTTCTTTCAATTCTTCTGCTTTTCTAATATTTAATTTTGCTTGTTTGACGGCTTCAGATTCCTCCGAGTCCTTCGAAGTTTCTTGGTCTCTCTGTTAGGTTGTCTTCTTTTTCTTTGGCTTAGCTGTCATAGACTCGTAATGTGCTAACATTTATATAACGAAAAAAACAGTGTGTTTGTCTGTTGTGTCTGTTGTGTCTGTTGTGTCTGTTGTGTCTGTTTACAAGAATGTTTGAATTTTATTTCTGTACTTACCATCATGTGTCTTGCGTGTTCAATCTATAGTTAGAAATCCGAAAGAATCTTGATTCCAACAATTACTACACATGTTTTTAAATTTATCGAATTTCATATCTCCACCTACTTTTTCATGGTAAATGTGATTTAAGTTGGTGTCGTCTTGTCTGAATATATTTAAAAAGTTCAAGTTATCTCTAACTAACTGTTTAGGAATTCTAGAGTAAGTTTGAGCTAAATAAAAACAATCAATATCCATGTGTCTTCCTCTCGTAAAGTATTCCCTAACAATATCTTGATTTTCTAGAATAAAGTCGTCAAATAGAACTATAGAACAATCTTCACACTCGTCTAAAGGTATAGCATCTTCATTATTGTCTATAAACGTAGCTATCGAAAGACCATTTTTATCTTCAATTTTTTTACATCTGCTGATGAGATCCTGATACTTTGATTGATCTAAGCTCTTTGAATAAACGTACAAATGGTTGATTTTCTTCCAATTAAGCCATCCTGGAGCTAAGATGTAATTATCTATCATAAGTGTAGTTTTTCCAGATCCACTCGAACCAACGATAGCACAACGAATAGAATTCGGTAAAAGCTCTCCATGTTTAGTTTTTATCTCCTTTTCTGGTAATCGTATTTTTGGATCCCAATCAACCTTCATTTATTTATCTATAATAAATGAGTAGATTATTAAAGTTGAGCGGAGAGTCATCTACCCTAGAAAAGCGACTAACAGTACCCTTGAATAGCGAGTTTAGAAAAGTTAGGCTCGCTGGATTGTATTCTAGATTTTTGACACCAAATGTAACTTCAAAAAACAATAAACTACATTATGAAAAAGTTCTTCCTGGTTCATCGGATGATGGAACACATGTAATATCTATGATGATTATTCCTCCAGGACAATATACATTAGAGAGTTTAGAAAAAAGTATTCAGAGTCAACCACCTTTCAATGCTACCAATATAAGTATTGAAGCAAATAAACAGCTAAATAGAGTTGAAATTAAAAGTGATTTTAAATTGTACTTTGATAAAGAAGAGAGCATCGGTTCAGTGTTAGGATTTAATAATCAAATCGTATATCCAAAAACAAAAACTCTTGCGCTTGACTTACCAAAAATAATACCCTTCGAAATGATCAAAGTTCACTTTAATTTAGCCGATGGAATGTTTGAAAAAGATGGGAATCACTATCACCGAGAAACAAACGTAATTTCTTGTTTTATGCCAGATGTTGAATTTGGAGGAGCAATAATCTACGAACCACAATACCCTTTATTTGTTCCGATTTATGACAGAATTCAAAATATACATCTCGAGATTACAGATGAAAATGATGACTTGATTGACTTTAATGGTGCTATGACTACCGTAATATTAGAGTTACAATAAGGTTGAGAATTTTTTACACTATAAATGAAACATATCTGGTGCTTGAAGTGCAAGAAAGAAACAAACACAGTTGATTCTCAACGAGTGAAAACAGTAAATGGAAGAGAGAGAATATCAGGTATATGTTCGATATGTGGTGCAAAGAAAAGTCAATTTGTTGAAAAAAAATTGATCGGTGAGGGAATACGAGAAGACATTATCGATGAAGTACACAAACCAGCTAGAAGAAATTATCCTACTAGAAAAACTATCACATACGGTATCGATGATCTATGGCAAGCTGATCTTGTAGAAATGGATTCTGGTAACTTGAAAGGAATTTCAAAAATCAATAAAGGCAATAAATATTTACTGACTGTCATCGATGTGTTTTCCAAGTTAGCATGGGCTATACCACTTAAAGATAAATCAGGTAAATGTGTTAGAGATGCACTAGACCATATATTTAAAACATCAAATAGATCTCCAAAAAATATACAGACAGATAAAGGTAAAGAGTTTTACCACAAGGATGTTCAAGATCTCATGAAGAAATTCAACATCAATCACTACTCTACATTTTCAATTTTCAAAGCAGCTGTTGTTGAGAGATTCAATAGAACACTGAAAGAAAAAATGTGGAAGCAGTTTTCAATACAAGGAAATTATAAATGGGTAGACATTCTCCCAAAATTAGTACATGACTATAATAACACATTTCATAGCACTATTAAAATGAAACCAGTAGATGTTAGTCCAAAGAACCGAGAAGATGTATATAATAATTTATTTGATTCTGAGCCTACTATACATGGAAAACCAAAATTTAAAATAGGTGATTACGTACGTGTAAGCAAATTAAAAGGGTTATTTGAAAAAGGATATACTGGGAACTGGTCCACAGAAATATTTAAAATTGACAAAGTTTTTGCAACGAACCCTATCTACTATTTTCTAAAAGACTATAGAGGAGAAGAGATTAAGGGCACATTTTACGAACAAGAACTGCAGAAAACAAAACATCCTGATCACTACTTGGTTGAAAAGGTTCTAAGAAAAAAAGGTGATCAAGTATATGTCAAGTGGCTCGGGTTCGATAACTCACACAACAGTTGGGTACCGAAAGATAGTGTTATAGGACCATAAATTTTGGATATAATAAATGGATATATTCGGTAATAAAATTAAAGAACACGATAGTATTATAATAAGGGAAAAAATGGAGAGTGCTTATGAAAAGATAGATATAGATGATAAAATTAAAGATTTTTTACCTAAAAAGAAATTTGACGATGAATCCAAAAAGATATCAAAATTAATAAACAGTATTGATAATAAAACTAAAGATCTTATATCTAAAGACAAATTTGATGACGAATCCAAAAAATTATTGGAATTAATAAATAATACTAATGATAATGTAGACAGTAAAATTAAAGATTTGTTAACTAAAAAGAAATTTGATGACGAATCCAAAAAAATATTGGAATTAATAAATAATACTAGTGATAATTTTGAGAAAGAATCCAAAAATATATTGGAATTAATAAGTAATACTAATGATAAAATTAAAGATTTGTTACCAAAAGAAAATTTTGAGAAAGAATCCAAAAAAATATTGGATTTAATAAATAATACTAATGAAAATGTTTACAAAAAGACAGATGTAGATAACAAAATTAAAGATTTGTTACATAAAAAGAAATTTGATGATGAATCCAAAAAGATATCAAAATTAATAAACAGTATTGATAATAAAACTAAAGATCTTATATCTAAAGACAAATTTGATGAAGAATTCTAAAGTAGAATCTGGTATGGTAAGGATTATTTCGGTTTCAGAAAAAAGATATTAAGAAATATTGGCGATGGTGTTGAAGATGGTGACGCAATTAATTTGAAACAATTTAATACAGCATTAGAAAAAGGCACCAGTTCAAAAGATATATCTAAAGATGAGTTTAAAAATTATTATACAAAAGAAGAAATTGAAACAGTATTTCGAGACTATTCTACAAAAACAGAAATTGCTCCCTTAACAAATGATATACATAATCTGGAACGGAAGGTAAATAAAATA
This sequence comes from Anabrus simplex, assembly GCF_040414725.1. Lineage (NCBI taxonomy): Eukaryota > Metazoa > Arthropoda > Insecta > Orthoptera > Tettigoniidae > Anabrus > Anabrus simplex. Next base: position 442,966,209 of record NC_090268.1, on the reverse strand, counting down.
AACAGGAAAGTTTTTGATAAAATTGAAAGAGAAAAGAAATTTTCAACTGAATTAGATACTGAAATAAGCTACGTATTTTCCTATGAGCTGTATATCAGAAAAATAGTTGTTTCAATATTTGATATCGAAATACCCGTTCCTGAGATACATTCTGGAAGCGATATCAATAAAGTTTTTTCTGTGTATATCCAAAATAATCCGATGGAAGAAACTATCACTCATTTAAATTTAAGTAAACCATTTAAGGTTAATATTTACAACAAAATAACATTTAAAATTAATGAAGGTCTTAAGATCTTACCCGCTCAAGTGAAAATAATTATGTTCGGTGAAATAACACTTGATGAGGATTCTATCGAAACCGAAATTGATCCTGATGAAGGTGTTTTTTAATAAATGAATAATTATTAATATTTTTTTATTTTCAAGTTGCTTGGGTTCAATAATTCATACAACGGTTGGGTACCAAAAGATAGTGTTATAGGGTCATAATTTTTTATGTAATTTTTTCTGTAATAAATGAACAGACTAATCTTACTTTCAACCTTTATATCACTGGTATGCGGTATTCAATTATCAAGCCAAAATCAGACCTTATGTACTATAAATTATTTACATGAATTTGGTTATGTGCCGTCTGTTGATGAACATCAAATTTCAGAAGTAAATTTAACAACTTACCAACAAGCTCTAAAATTATTCCAAGAGTACTACAATCTCGAAGTTACTGGAAAATTAGACCAAGCAACATTAGAATTAATCAATACTCCAAGATGTGGTGTTCCAGACGATGAAATATATTTCAGTACAAAAAAATACAAATGGAACAATAAAAATATAAAATGGCATTATGCTTTTGCTAGTCAACAAGTGCTAGAAATAACGGAAGCTGCTTTTAAAGCGTGGCAACAATATGCTGATCTGGAGTTTGAAAATGATATAAAGAATCCTGATATTATTATTTCTAACAAACGAGGATATCCACATAGAAATCAAAAAATTGGTGGACAATGTTCTGCTAGATTAGATGGAAAAGGAGGAACACTAGCTCACGCATTTTATCCAAATAGTTTAAATTCACCTATTGAAATTCATATTGAACAAGACGAAGATTGGTACTTGAACATCGATGATAATACACCACAAGGGAAAACAAATCTATATTCTGTTTTACTACATGAAATCGGCCATGCTCTAGGAATATCGCATTCGAGTAACGATGAGTCCCTCATGTATGCTTTTTATAAAAATCAAATAGAACTACACCAAGATGATATTCTTGCTATTCAAAGTTTATATGGAAAAGCTATTAACCGTAATAATGAACCTAAAAGCAAGCCAGCCCCTGAATTACCAAAGACAGAGCCTAAATTATGTGATTTGAACGTAAACACATTTTTAATTGTCAATCAACTAATGTATATATTTTATGAAAAATGGTTCTGGATTCTAGATCTCGATAATTCGGTAACTGTAGAAAATACACATCCTCAACTCATTACTGATTGGTTGACATTCCTGCCTCAAAATTTCAAAAACATCACAGCTGTTTATCAAAGACCATCCGGTGAAATTGTTATGATTATCAACAATGATATTTACATGGTGGACTACCCGAGCTTAATGTTAGTAAATGATTATCCAAAATCTATGTCTGTTTGGAATATTAGATCAAATACAAGAATACATTCGGTACTGAATACATACTCAGGGATACTTATATTTTCTACAATGATATATTTTTTACAGAAATAGATGAATGTACCTTTAAGCCTAAACGTCACGGAATAATTTCGAAAAGTTTTCCTGGTAACCTCTAGCTATAGATTCAGCGTTTCGATACATAAACGGTATGCTGTATTTTTTTAAAGACAAGAACATGTATGAGTACAATGAGTTTACAAATTCATTAATAAAAGCAGGAAAATTCGATATCGAACTCTTTGGTATATATTGTCCGAGGAAGTCTTCTACCTTTGTAGAGATAGTAAATGATTTAAAGAATATTGTAGTTCGGTTAGGAAATAAAAATTAAAAAACATAATTATTCAGTAGATTTTATTTTAAAGATTTTTTACTGATGTTTTTTTCTATAATAAATGGAAACAGTTTCTATGGTTATTTGTCCCTTGTGTAAACAAGAGAAAGAAATGCATAAAGAGATCAAAATAACTAAACAGAAAAATTTACCATCGAAGAGTGGGTGCTTTGAATGTATAAAGAAGAAACAAAAAGATTATAGAGAGGAACATTCTGAACATCTTAAGGAACTCGAACGTAACTGGAAGCAAAAAACAATTACTTGTCCAGTATGTAATGAAGACATTAAAAATGGTAGCAGATATAATCACAAATGTGGTCAACCAACAAAAGAAAAACGATGTTTAAACTGTACAAGCGAGCATAGGTGTAGAGATTGTGCAAAGGCTTATTATGATAAATATCGCTCGAAATTAACAGAGAAAGTTGAATGCATTTGTGGTAAGGTTCTCTCCAGATGTAGTATGAGAAGCCATCTAAAACTACCTTATCATGAGAAAATTACCGCTTAAATTATGCTGAATATTCTTTTATTTTTCATTTTTCATTTTTTATTTTTTATTAAGAATTTTTTCCTATATAAATAGAAAGGGCGTAGTCTCTTTCACAAGAAAATATTATTCATAATTTTTTTCCTATATAAATGGACAACTTGAGAAATCTGTCAGTGAGAGATTTAAGAGAACTAGCTAGAACAAGAGGTCTTAGAAATTATTCTCAATTAAGAAAAGCTGATCTAATTCAAAGACTTCAAAATCCCCTAGAGGTACCGCCAATCAACAATAATAACTTGAACAGTCTAAAAGTAACAGAGTTGAGAGCATTAGCAAGAGAAAATCGTATTAGGAATTATTCTACATTAAGAAAGGCTGATCTGATTCAAAGACTTCAAAATCTTATACAAGGAGAAAAATCTGTAAGCAATCCATTCCTTGAGTTTAGTAATGATATCTTTGAACAACCAAGACCTCCAAGACAAAAGCGTGTTCCAAATATTAATTACTTTTATCGGTTCGATGATGATTTATTTAGTAACAGTAGAGAGAGACCACAAAAATTAAAAGATATATTTCCCTTCAGCAATAAACTGTTTAAGAAACCAAGAGATGAAAAGAAAGAGTTCAAGAGAGAAAGAACAGATATTTTTAACATCGTAGAATCAAAACCAAGGTTTAATGAAAAATATAAATCCTACGAAATTAATTACCGTTTTGAATTCAATAACAACGCAAATACCACTACTGATGTTAACGTAATTGAAGACACACTAACCAGAATGCTAAAGTTGGTTGCAAAGAGGACTAAACTACAGAGAGACGATATGGTGTGTATTGTGGCTAATAATCTATCTTTTAATAATCCCATCTCTACAGGACTTTACAAATTTCACAGCTACAAGGAATCAGTTCACTCATTTTCCGAAAGAATATCACAGATTTTAACTTCAAACGAAACTCTTGACTTTGCTAAAACCAGTTTCAGCATTCGAGTTATTTCCATGCCTCGAGGTGCAGGTAGAAAGAAAATTATAAATTTAAGTCAAGACGTGAGAACAAAAAAATGTATAACTCAGATCAACAATAATGATAATTTATGTTGTCCGAGAGCTGTTATTGTGGCTTTAACCTATCACACAAAAATAATTCTTGACCGTGAATTAAGTGATAATGAAGTAACATATATTAGAAAAGGGAGAAAATTACAGGACCAACTTGCTGCAGAATTGTGTAACAGATTGGGTGAATTTAATGAAGAAGGGTTTACGTTGGCTGATATAAAAAATACAGAAGAGTTATTAAATATTCAAATCAACGTTGTATGCGCAGAAAATTTTAACTCGATTATTTACAGCGGTAGGGATAGTGAGACAAAAATATACCTATATAAAAATAAAAATCACTTCGATGTAATCAACAGTATGCAGGCTTTCTTGGGTTCTTCTTACTTCTGTCACAAATGTAAAACGCCATACAATAATAAAAATAAACATACGTGTAAAGGAGAAGAGGTAAAAACCAAATGTATATTGTGTTCTGGAGATGAACATGAAACGGAAGAGGATAAAATATATTGTCGCCAATGTAATAGATATTGTTACAATCAAGAGTGTTTAGATAACCATCAAAAAGTTTGTGACACTGTTTTGAAATGTACAGGATGTAATAAAATTATATTGAGAAATCGAGAACATAAATGCGGATTCGAATGGTGTAGAAACTGTAAAGAAGGGGTAGAGATTAAAAATCACAAATTTTACATGCAGAGAAGAAAACAAAGAGGTGGAATATGTACGAGATTAATTGAGAAAGGTAGAAAACCTTTGATGGCAAGAGGATGTCCTAATTGCAGTAAAGATGGCACGACTTTAACGAATGCTTTCGATAAGACAAAAATTGTAGATTTGTTCCATATTATTATTTCGAGTGCTCAGAATGTCACAAAATTTTAAAATGTGATAATATCTCTGAATTCAAGTGTTGTAAGGACAAAAAAGGCAGATATTTAAAACCTAAGAACGATTGTGACTATACCGAAAAGTATATGTGGTTTGATTACGAGGCTCAGCAAGAAATAGGTATTCATATACCTAATTTAATAATAGTTCACAATTTCAGTGGTGATACAGTTTACCGATTGAAAACAAATGAAGAATTCTGTAAGTGGTTGGTTTCGAAAGAACACAAGGGTTATACATTTATAGCTCATTATGCTAAGGCCTACGATTCACAGTTTATTTTGAAATATTGCGTTGAAAATACAATCACACCTTACACTGTTTACACTGGAACGAAACTTATGCTTCTTGAAATTGAGAGTATCAGACTAAAAATTATTGACAGTAGTAATTTAGTACAAGGTGCTCTGAGTGCTTTTCCAAAAACATTTGGATTGAAAGAACTTAAAAAAGGATACTTCCCACACTTGTTTAATACTCAAGGAAATGAAAATTATATAGGTTCTATTCCAGATACAAAATATTACTGCATCGATTCAATGAAGCCAAAAGACAGAGAAATGTTTTTGAAATGGCATAAGGAAAGAGTTGAAGAGAATTACGTATTCAACATGAAAAAAGAAATTAACGAATATTGTAATTCAGATGTTGATATTCTGCGAAGAGGCTGTCTAGAATTACGGAAACAATTTTTGGAAATTGTAAATATTGATCCTTTTTGTTACCTCACCATAGCTGGAGTTTGTATGGCTATATATCGTTCAAAATATCTACAAGAAAATACAATCGCTGTACTAGATAAAGAACAAAATGAAAGATACAGTAAAGAATCTATTTCGTGGTTATCAAGTCATTCCAAGAAAAATATTCAGCATGCTTTGAATGGTGGAGAAGTTAGAATTGCGGGCGCTAAAGTCGATGGTTTTGACAGAGAAAATAATACCGTTTATCAGTTCCACGGATGCTTCTGGCACGGATGTCGAAGATGTTTTAAATCTGAAAGTATTAACAACAAAAATCAGGAAACTATGAGTGATTTGTATCAAAAAACATTAGAGCGAAGTAAAAAAATACGAGATGCTGGATATAACCTAATTGAGATTTGGGAATGCGAATGGAAAAATTCTCAAACGTATAAAACGATGAAAAAGAACAAAAAACTGCCTGAAATTACTGAACCTCTTAATCCAAGAGATGCTTTCTTTGGAGGAAGAACGAATGCCACAAAACTAAGAGTTACAGTTGACGGAGTTCATGAAAAAATAGAATACATAGATGTTTGCAGTCTTTATCCAACAGTTCAGTATTATGATTACTATCCTGTCGGGCAACCAATTAAAATATATAAGCCAGATTACTATGATCGTTCTTGGTACGGATTAATAAAATGCAGAGTTACAGCACCAAGAAAATTGTATCATCCTGTACTTCCTGCAAAAATCAAAATTGACAAGAATGGAAAATTATTATTTCCTCTATGTTACAAGTGTGCAGAGGAACAAATAAAATGTTGTAACCATACCGAAATAGAACGAAGTTTTATAGGTACATGGACAACGGACGAGGTCGGCAAGGCTATAGAAAACGGATATAAAATACTAAATATATATGAAGTCTGGCATTTTGAAAAGAAGAGCAACACATTATTTAGAGGGTATGTGAAAGATTTTATGAAAATCAAACTGGAAACAAGTCCTTGGAAAGATGATTTCGAAAGCAAGGAACACTATATACAGGCTGTTAAGGAAAAATTAGATATTAATCTAGATTTATACAATATTGGAGAAAATCCAGGAAAACGTAATGTTTCAAAAACATGTTTAAATTCTTTATTGGGTAAGTTTGGTCAGAGACAAAATATGAGTAAAACTGAATACGTAACTACGCTAGATAGATTCTATGAAATTCTTCTAGACGACAGGTTAGTGAAAATAGATGTGAATTTTCTCAATGACGATATGGTTCAAATGAAGTACAGTTTTAAAGATTATTATATAGAAAATAATACAGCAACAAACGTCTTTATTGCTGCTTTTACTACTTCAAACGCAAGACTACGCTTATATCACATGCTTGAAAAATTGGGGGATGCTGTGATATATTTTGATACTGATTCAATAGTGTATAAAAATAATGGTTTAAATACTATAGAAACAGGTTGTATGTTAGGTGAATGGACAAATGAACTGGGAAAAGGTATGTGCGGTGTTGAGTGGGTATCAACAGGGCCAAAAAGTTATTATTTAAAAAAGAATGATAGTTCCACTATTACGAAAATTAAGGGTTTCACTCTAAATTGGAGAAATTTACAACGTCTGAATGGTGAAGCTATGATAAAAATTATTGAAAGCGAAGTAAGGGAAAATATACCATTACACTACAATCAAATATCCAGAGACGCTATAACTAAAAATTTAGTAAATAAGGACGTAACCAAATAATTTTCATTTGCGTACGATAAAAGAGTAGTTCTTCCTAATTATGATACTGTTCCATATGGTTATTAACACATATACTAACACTAAGAAAAAAAGGCAAAACATACACACAGACTTACGAGCAGTTATGCTACGCCAGAGGTCTTTCATTCACACAGACTTGTAGACGTTTATAGCCATGACAGAGGTCTTTACATTCAGGCTTGCGAGTGTTTACCACTACGTCAGAGGCCGCATACACACACACATAGAGACACTTACTGGCTAGTTATAGCAGCGCCTGAGGTCTCTCATATTCAGTCTTAAGGTTTACAGGTTTTTTTAGGCATGCCAGAGGCCAAATACCCACAGAGAGACTTACGGACTAGTTAAAGCCTCGCCAGAGGTCTCTTTACATTCAGCCTTAAGGTCTACAGGTATTTTAGGGGCAGAGCCTTACAGGATACTTATAGCCTCGCCAGGAGTCTCTTTACATTCAGGCTTGCGAGTGTTTACCACTACGTCAGAGGCCATCATACACACAGACTTACTTGCCAGAGGTCTTAACATATACGCTGTTAGATATTGCAAAACTCCTAACTTAGGAGAAACCCTGGGGACTTTTCGAAGCCAGCGCTGGTTTTCTAATTTTCCCCTCGATCTAACCCCAGGGTTTTTTATTCGCTCCTTTCTCCTTCTTTCACTCCTTCTCCTTCTCTCTTTCCTTTCTCCTTCTCTTTACTTCCTGGAGCGGCCAACTCCTCCGAAGTCATCTCTCAGCATTGTAAACGCTGGAGAGCCTTCACCAACATTACACTCACACCTCTCCTACATAGCTCAGAATTTTTGAAAGGAATGAATAGAGATTCGAACTCGAACCAGTCAGTCGAGGCGCCTTCGACCGAAAGAGAACAAATCCTAGACATTTACCTAACATCTAACCACCTGAGCTAACGTGGCAGACAAAGATTCTCGTTCTGTTAGGGATATATATATGAACTTAAGGTTGAATAAATCTTAAAAATTCTTTCCAATAGTTGTACTCGAACCTCGAAGCTTTGGATTGCCAGCTCAAGACTTAACCAACTACGCTACGACGAACGTTGAATGAAGGACAATTTAATCAAGTATATGATCCAAGATTAACACAAGTTAAATATCTAGAAAGTTCAATCTGTACTCGTAAGAGTGCTCTTTGATAGTCTTTGTCTAAGTATGTATCATCGGTAGCTACTAGAGGGCATTACTAAAAGCATCTAGTATTATCTACAAGAGGGAAGCACATGCGGAAAAACAAGATCACACATCGCAGTGCGCTTACGTCACCGGAACAGAGTAGATGACATTGAAGAATGATTAATACCGCAAGCAGTAATTACATTGAGGAAATGACCTTGTTAGCTTCAACAAGATAGAACGTTGCTCCGGAAGGTCGTTTCAACAGAGAACGAGTATGAATGAGTACTGTCAAATAATAATAATAATAATAATAATAATAATAATAATAATAATAATAATAATAATAATAATAATAATAATAATAATCTTAAATGATTGTTATATTTTTTTCGAGGGGCCCACTTAGGACAAATTATAGGTATTTAAACAGTTTTTTCACCATTTTAGGTATTTACACTTTTTTTTCGTTGGGGGGTATTGAGGACAGTTAGGAAAAAATTATAGGTATTTAAACATCATTTTAGGTATTTAAACAAACTTTTTTCGTTGGGGATTCAGGACAGAAAGGAAAAAAATTATAGGTATTTAAACAATTTTTTCGTTGAGGGTATTCAGGACAGATAGGAAAAAATTATGTGTTTGTGAATCGGCATGCCAGTGAATGCCGGAATGTCCTGAAGTAACCCATATACTACTGGCACAATTAATATTTATTTCAAGTGATATGTTTGGTAAGGAAGCAGGCAGCAGGCTCTCTTTGTGTAGATGTTGGGAGTAGCATCAGGTTGTGCAATAAGACGCCCGCCAGAGAGGCGCCTTCACCCGCCCACTGGGTGGCTTAGAGAATCCCCGAACTAGGCACACGTCATAGAAGAAGCAGGAGAAGAACACTATTTAGCGACTCCATATTGCAAAACAAATGCCAGCGTACAGCGATGCCAAAGCGATCGGGCTAAATTTAATGTATTTTCGGCGTAAATAAGGCTTGATTAACAAAACTGCACCCGTCAGAGCAGTGTGCTGAATTTTGGTGGTATTATAAAGTCAGGAGTTCTGATAGAAAATACTCTCCAAGCGAAAGGCGTTGGTAAACAACTTATATAACTCCGTTAGCGTACGTACGCCTAGTGAAACGCCAGATGCCTTCGGGGACTCCCTACTTCCCCTCCAAGCTGATTAATTAATTACTGCAGATCCGCCGAACATATTCAACTCCGCATATCATAGCGTACTTGTGCATAACCAAGTCACACAGTCTAGCGTATTGCAAATTTCGACAGGCTGGTTTATCCAGGAGCAGTCGAAATAAGAGTGGGGGTTGATCTCATTTGCCGCCCCTACCGCCGGGATTAGTATAAGTTTTTCGCACTTCCAGGGAGCTTCAGCATTCGTTGAGGAGCTTTCGACGGGAAACGACGGCCGGTCCGCTATCGAATTACCGCTCCATTGTATACTGTGTGAACAAAGCGGGAGTGAAAACTTTCAGTCTTTTCGCTTATAATTTGTGATAGGCAACAGAAGATTACGGTAATGAGATGTACTTAAGATCTCGGTTGCGAAGTAGACTAAGACTTCGTGAAATATGAAGTAGGGTTTTGTATAGCAACAACTACTTGATAGTACGCAGAATTTCTGTAGGAGAACAAAGAACTGTATAAATCCACGCTGTTTCTGAACAAAGCGCAGGTCAGATTATTAACTGATTAACAGGTAGTGAGGAGTGTTCCTGAACTATTAAACCATACGGAAGATAGGGATAGAAAATTCTGCATCTTGCGGATGTTGGGAACGCCCGGCTTAACAGTGTAATAGACTAGCTGAAAGTAGCCGATATAGTCATCTCCATGCAACTGTCAGTGGGTAGACAAAGAAGTAATAGGAGTGCTACAAAAATGGATTACGCGAGACAAGATATGGAACTTCTGAACTCCAGGACTCCAGGATCCAGCACCATGGAGTAATCCAACATGGGTAGGCCTCCGGAGCTTTCGGAGGGGGCCGAAGACATCAACCGTTGAGTACAAAGTTATGTTTCTATCCCAATGCTAGTATTTCCCTTTGTAAATAACAGTCATGAAGTATAGGGTTATAAATAACATTAGTAAATAGGCCAAATCCGCCTCAGAATGGTCGGGAATCCTTTTATTCATTTTTGTTTTAATTAATTAGATATGGGAAGGGAGTGATCCTATGTTAGTGTATAGAATATGGGACCCCTTTTTAGTGGTTATATTTGCATGTTATCATATTTTGTTTATTTAGTGCTGAGAAGGAATTGAGGGGGAAAAGGAGTAGAATGCTATGTAGATTAATGATGTAGATCTCATCCGAGCAATTGCCTAAGTTACGCAGGGATTAGCGAGGTGACAGAGTCATCAACAAGTGCCCGTATAAAAGAAAAGGCTTGGGCTAGAATCAGCACTATGTTCGTAAAGATAGAGTTTGTTGCATGATAATATAAGTTGTGGCTGTACCTGAAGATGTTCAAGGAATGGAGTGCCGAGGTTTGAACCCCTGTCCCCCACTACACTAATCAGGTTACACATATAAGGTCTGTTAGTGTTTTGGCAGGATTTAATAATTTTAATTAATTTTGATTATTATTATTATTATTATTATTATTATTATTATTATTATTATTATTATTATTATTATTATTATTATTATTATTATTATTATTATTTTACCAAAGGTATTTTGATTGATGATTTATACCGATAGATTTCGAGCAATAGGGTAGTATCTGATAGGTACACACTCTCGCCTCAGAGGCGGAGAAATAGGAGTATTGCTGTGGTCAGTGGCTGACGGATGGTGGACTTTTGGAAGGAGAGAAGATACGAGTCGAACTCCAGACCTCCAGAAATATGAGAGAATGAAATGTGAATTAACGGTCGAATTTGCGAAATGATTCTCGTGTACTGAAGGTATATGGGCTGGCCCGAGCATTGAATGAAATGTGCCAGTTGTAACCGTACAACAGGGTTACAGATTCCATTCATTATTTATTATTATTATTATCATTATTATTATTATTATTATTATTATTATTATTAACCCGATTCATTTGATTTTTTATATTCTGTTTCTCATCATTTAGACTGTAATACTTAGGTATCACGTATATTATTGTATTTCATCATAGGTTAAGTGAATATGTTTGTAATTATTCTGTATTGTAGTAAGTGAGATTTGTTGGTTTCATATTGTCATGCTGTGGCTTGTAACTTTGGCTAGATGAGCTGGCATAGTATTTTGCAATCGAGGCTATGTTTAACTGGGAATGTTGTGTACAAGGAGATTTCCCGGTGACGCATTCGGTATAGCCATTCTCGGACCGCTTGGGTACGCTTAGACGACACATGACTGATGACATCAGTGCGTGGACACGTGATTGCGACCAAGTGTCAGTATTCGCCAGCTACTGTATGTGGAAGTGGAAGGGATGAACAGGAGTAGGGAGAGGAGTCGTCATCGCGAGGTTATATAAAGTCAAGGCGACGGTGGGGAGAGGTATTCTGTTCGTACTCAGTTGATAGTACTCAGTTCATAAGCAGTTGATATTGTGGAGATCATATGTAACAGTCTGATGTATCAAATGGAAGAAGTGGTCTTAGTGTGATGGTCAGAGCTAAGAGTTGTGTTTGAAGAAGTAATAATCGAGGAGGTCTACAAGTGGTGGTTGTATCCGAGCAGAGACGGGTACTATGTTGATAAAGAAACATCATCTTCTTGTGAGGATGGACTTCACAAGATGTTTCAATAATATTTTCCAATTATTTAAAATATATTGAGTGGACGTAATTACATTGGAGCTCCCTACACGCGTACATGGTATGTAGGCCAACTCCTTGTGACATAAGAAGATTACAGCAGACGGCTCCCGACTTCAGCTCACAGGTTTTCCCAAGAATTTCAAGTTCAACAGCGGTGTATGCAGACAACAGGTAATTAAAGCATCAGACATGTTATGCATTCATAACATGAAGAAGAGTGTAATCAGCGGCGATATCACATCTCACTTCAAGTTCATGCCAATAGCTTTTTTAGTTTAGATTAAATTTTCCTTTTCTTTGTACCGCAAATCTCACGATATATTTCTTTTGTTAAATTAAAAGACGTAAATGATTGTTCATTGTGACGTAAATTTAGTCATAAACTCAGTTTTATTTTTAATTATAATAAGTGATTCCAGTTCCATGTACAATCCTCAATTGTGGAAATGCAACAGTAATTTAATATTGTCCTGATCCATATCCCTGTATATTGCCAGATATGTGAGTTTATCACCTCACGCCTTGAGATAATTGATATAAGAGGTATGCTCTACCGAATTTTGTTGTTTTTCTTAAAAAAGCAACTGGCGCTCAAACAAATGTTATTTATATTATGTGGAAGATATGTAAGTATAAGAGTAGTGGTTAGAGTAGCCACAAAGTGTCGCCAGCAACGTGGGACTCGAAAGGTTCAGAAAAAGTGTTTCTGAATGGCAATATACATGGATCAGTTCTTTTAATGAGTACGCACATGTTAAATTCACCGAGTAATTTTAGGAAGGTCATTTTGTTGAAGTTTGTATTTAAGGGGTAATGTCAGAGGAAGTGCAAGGGGAAATAGCTTTGAGATCGCGAAAAATTAGTAGGAAACCGAAGATGGACAAGGATAGCAATATGCAGTCAGGTGATGAGGCTGAGGTTATTGTGTCCAAGGAAATCCAAGGTGGTAACATAAATAGGAAGTTGGTGACTAAGTTGGGACCTGCTGAAAGTCAGAAAATAGTAGAAAGTGAGGAAAACGCTGTCACGCAAGATCAAAGTAAAGGGGTGATTGACCTGGGTTTATTTAATTTGCTGATGTCCAAAATGACTGAGCAGAATAATATCATTAGTGAGAAAATTGAATCTCAGAATAATGCCATTAGTGAGAAAATTGAATCTCAGAATAATATTATGAGTGAGAAAATTGAAGCGGTCATTAGTGAGAAAATTGAATCTCAGAATAATATTATGAGTGAGAAAATTGAAGCTCAGAGTAATGTCATAAATAGTATTAATAAGAAGATTGATGATGTTAGTAATAAGATAGATCATAAGGTGTTAGAAATAAGTAAGCAAATTAATTCTTTAGAAAGTAAGGTAAATAGGGAGTGTAGTGACATCAGAGCTGAGATGGAATTGGGTCGGAGCAATCTCCATGCGGAAATAGAGCAAATTAGTGAGACATGCATCAAACAGATTGATGAATTAGGCGCCAAGATCGAGTCTAATAAAGGAGAAATCAATGAGTTAGTAGAAGAAAGGTTTGAAAAGATAACCAATACAGTGGGGCAAGAAACTAGGAAATGTATTAGTAGAGTAGAACTTGTGGAAAGAAAACTTGGAGAAGTAGGTGATCTAGGGAGTGAGCAGAAATCATTATCACAGAAGGTGAGAGAATCGGAAAAAAAGTTGGAGGAATTAAGAAAAATTCAAGAAAAGACTGAGGAAACAGTAGAAGAAAAATTTCTGAGTTGCCAGAGAGTACTCCAGCAAGAAGTGCGTGATAGTAAGAATGTACGTGAGATAATTGTAAATAATGGTTTAATCACTAGAGATCATGATTTACCTAAGTTTTCTGGGAAAGAATTTAACCCGATGGAATTTATGAGAGTAGTAGAGAAGAAATTTGCTGTTCAATTAAGAAACAATATTATTAGCTGGGAAACTGTATTGGAGATCTTATCTAATGCTTTCGTAGGAGAGACTAAGTCTTGGTTTCAAGTATATAAAAGCTCGATGTCTAGTCTAACTGAATTTAAGGAGAAATTCATGGCTAAATTTTGGAGTGAAGGTGTTCAGAGTAGAGAGAGAGAGAGAGTAATGTTTGGCAGGTATAATTCTAACGAGGGTGTTAGAATGACTGAATACTTTTTGGCTCATGTTTTGGTGTGGAGAAATTTAGAATGTATTGGACCTGAGGCTGATATAGTAAGATTTATGGCTATGCACTATCCCGATAGAATAAGAGAAGCTGTTTGTATGCAAAGAGTGGAGACTATTAAGGAAATGGAGATTTTGTTGGAAAGTTTTGATGCTTTAGGTAGTAGCTTGTATAATAGTAGAACACTAAATAGGAATGTAGAAGGAAGGGGTAACCAATCTAATAATCAGGACAGGACTATGAATAATCGTAACTACAGAAGAGAATATCAGGAGAGACCTAATAATAATTTCCACAGGGAGAGAAATTATCAAAATAGTTCGGAAAATTTCAGGACTGGGAGGCGTGATTATGGTAATCAACCAGAAGCTGGGAGGCGGGAGAATACAGGCCATAATAATAATAATAATAATGACGCTAGAGGAAATAGGCAACAGGGGAGGCCGACTGAGGTGTGTAACCAACAAGTCGTAACCGAACCAAATACTTTAAACGAGCAACGGACTGTATAAACAGGTCACTGAGACAGTCCGTAAATGGTGAGTTCACGTATAAGGTAGATAAGTATGTTAATGTCGACCAGCCTATAGTTGTAAGTGAACATGATTGTGACCTAAGTAGCAATAATTCAAATGTTTTAAGTGACGACTTAATCGTAGACAATAAATTTTATAAGTGTAATTTAAATTTAGATATAAGGCAAGATTTGTTAAGTGATCTTATATTATGTAATGAGGATAATTTAAGTAGTGTTACTGTTACACCGACGATTGAACTGCTGATATGGGGCAGAAAAGTTAAGATTTTGTTGGACTCTGGTAGTGAGAAGTCATGTGTAAATTCCAAGCTGTATGAGGAAGTTTTAAGAGAGAAGTATGAGGTAGCGGAAATTCCAGTGAGGAATACGTTCATCGTAACAGCTGTTGGAAACAAGTCTCAAAGAGTGAATAAACAAATAGCTGTCCCCATTAGCATAAGTGGAGAATGTATTTTCCAACCATGCTTAGTAGTGCCTAATTTAGTTTATGCCGTTATTTTAGGTACCGACTGGTTAACGTGTCACAAGGCTAAATTAAATTTTGATCTGTGTAATGTCAATCTTATTTGGGGAAAGAGTAGCAGGGAAGTCAGTTTACCATATGATGTTTTGTCAGAAATTAGTGCGAATAAAGTGTGTTCTAGTACGGAAGGATCTTGTGAAATTCCTAATATGAGGAAAAATATTGATGTCTGCCATGTGTCTATACAGAGAGATTCTAGAGATGAATTGTATGAGACAGTGGAGAAATGTAATTTAGCGGAAAGTCAGAAGGACGAATTGTGTGAATTATTGATATCACATAGTGATGTTTTTAGCGATCGGCCTGGTAGAACACATCTTTACGAACACAAATTTAATGTTATTGATAACTCAACTTTTGTAGGACCGAAATATCCCATTCCGTTAAAATACGCTAGCGCTGTTGAAGAGCAGATTGACATTATGCTAGATTATAATATAATTGAACCATCATGTAGTCCTAATTTAAATCCACTTGTTATTATACCTAAGAAGGATAACACGGTAAGACTGTGCATTGATGGCAGATTAATGAATATGAGGATAGAAGCCGATCAGCAAAGGGCGGAGACGGTAGAGGAACTTATTCAACGTTTTGAAGGTAGAAAATGGTTTTCTACTTTTGATTTGTCGTCATCTTTCTGGCAGATTCCACTTAGAGAAAGTGACCGTCCACTTACGGCCTTTTCATACAAGAATTGCTTGTATCAGTTCGCCAGGGTGCCCTTCGGGACCCGTACTTCTTCTGCAGCATTAGTTAGAGCCATGAATAAAGTATTAGGGAGAGATACGGATAGTTTTGTGACCATGTACATCGACGACATTGTTATAGCATCCCACACGTTTGAGGAACACATGAAACACTTACAGATTGTTCTACATAAAATCAGGGAAGGGGGATTTACATTAAAACTGAGTAAATCGACATTGTGTTCACAACAGATCACATTTTTGGGACACACTGTATCTGAACAGGGGGTTAAACCGGAACAGACGAGATTAGACAAGATAAACAACACTCCTACTCCACGTAATGTTAAGCAATTGAAATCTTTTCTGGGAATGTGTAATTACTTTCGACGTTTTGTGGGTAAATATTCTGCGCTGTTAGAGCCGTTTCGTGAGCTATTGAAAGGAGGTGCGAAGTGGAAGTGGAGGAAAGAACATGATGAGGCTTTCCAGAAGTTGAAGGATGGATTTAATGAAGCTGTTATGTTGAGATATCCTATGTCAGATCGTGAATTTATTCTCATGACTGATGGTTCAGAGAAGGGAGTTGCTGGATGTTTGTGTCAGAGAGATGATAACGGCAATTTAGGCATAGTTTCCTTGGCAAGTCGTGGGCTCAGTATGGCAGAAAAGAGATATACGATCACTGAGATTGAATTTCTTGCAATCATGTATTCATTAAGTAAGTTTAGAATGTATGTTTTAGGTAATAAATTCGAGATATGGACTGACCATCAGGCTTTGGTATTCTTAAATACTTATAAATTAACTAGTAATCGTATGACTCGTTGGATTTTAGCCATAAGTGAATATGATTTTAAGATACGTCATATTAAAGGGAAAGATAATGTTATGGCTGACTTTCTCAGCAGATATCTCCCTAAGGAGGAAAATACTGTCTCTTTAGAGGTGAAAGAAGGTATTTTGATTTGTGTTGGCTCGATGACTGATAATACTGCAGAAAGAGATAGACTTCGTTATCTGTTGTCCGAGCAGGAAAGAGAAGAAGAGTTGGCGGGACTGTTGACCTCGCTTAGAGATAAGGAACCAGGTACTGTTCTAGTGAACGGTAAATTTACGTATAAGTTATGTAATGGTTTTCTCACTCGGAAATGTTATTCTGGGAAGTTCAATGTATGTGTACCTAAAGCCCTGCAAGAGGATATGATTTGGTTTTATCATAAGGAGCTGGGTCATTTTGGAGCAAATAAGGTCTTATATGCTATTCGGGGTAACTTTGTGTGGAGGAATATGGGAAGGCACGTGAGGAAAATACTCGCTACGTGTGATCTCTGCCAACGCTCTAAGCACCCGACTAGACTTCTAGAGGGGCCCAGGCAGGCTGTTATCGTTGACAGACCCGGGAAGCTTATTAGTGTTGATCTGTTTGGACCGTTAGTTAAATCCAGATATGGTTACCAATTTGTTTTTGTCTTGATTGATGCCTTCAGCAAATATGTCAAGATGTACCCATTGAGGAAAGCTACAGGGAGGGGTTGTCTCAAACAGGTCGTGGACAGATATATTCCTGAGTTCGGATGTCCCCTCAGAATATTATCTGATCATGGCAGCCAGTTTATTTCGAAGATCTGGAATACCAAACTAAATGAACTGGGGATCAAAACTATATTTTCATCGGTACGTTGCCCGCAAAGCAATATGGTTGAAAGAACGATGCGTGAAATAGGACGTATATTTAGGGCATATGTGCATGACAAACACAACTCGTGGTTTTCACAGTTGGGTAATGTCGAACGTTGGTGTAATATCACGTTGCACGAGTCCACTGGATTTACGCCCTATGAAATTCATCACGGCAGGAAGCCTACTGATGAAATTGCGAGTATGTTAGGTTTGGACTTGGGAGAGGAGAAAACTAAGGATTTTTATATCCAGCTGGCTAGGGAGAATTTAAAGAAAGCAGGAGATAAACGTATTCGCCAGCAGAAAAAGACTACATTGGATGAATTTGAGCTTGGTGACAAGGTTTTACTCAGAGTGCCACTCCCGTCATCAGCAGAAGCTGGTCAATTTTCTAAGTTTTTCTTGTTATATCAGGGATACTTCACCGTAGTGAAACGGATTGGGAAATGTGCTTATTCATTAGAAGACAAGGAAGGAAATATCGTAGGCACATACAATATAAGAAATCTTAAGAAATATATCATGTGAGTTTGTTGATTAATTTTCATTATTATGTTAATTTCACCATATTTTATGAAGCTGGCATTGCGAACAGGACTTCAGTGAAATTAGCGTGTGTTGTGATAATAAGTGAGGCACGGCAGTGCAATAAACTCCAGTGCTTGGAGAAAGTGTATATAATGGAATGTCTTCGAGAACTACTTTTGAACACTCAATGAACGTTTGAAACGACAGAAGTGAGAAAGAAATGTAATCTGTATGTAAATAATACTGTATAATCAAAGTGAAAATGATAATTGATAAATGTTTTATATGTGTAACAACGAACATCCAGATGGATGATACTATGTACCCAAATTTGTAAAGGGCATTTTTATACATGTATCTATGGTGTACTCGATTTCAGGTGATTGTGTAGATATTTCATGAATCAATCGATTCATTTAATCGATTATTTCATGAGGGAGGCGTTCTGTAACCGTACAACAGGGTTACAGATTCCATTCATTATTTATTATTATTATTATCATTATTATTATTATTATTATTATTATTATTATTATTAACCCGATTCATTTGATTTTTTATATTCTGTTTCTCATCATTTAGACTGTAATAATTAGGTATCACGTATATTATTGTATTTCATCATAGGTTAAGTGAATATGTTTGTAATTATTCTGTATTGTAGTAAGTGAGATTTGTTGGTTTCATATTGTCATGCTGTGGCTTGTAACTTTGGCTAGATGAGCTGGCATAGTATTTTGCAATCGAGGCTATGTTTAACTGGGAATGTTGTGTACAAGGAGATTTCCCGGTGACGCATTCGGTATAGCCATTCTCGGACCGCTTGGGTACGCTTAGACGACACATGACTGATGACATCAGTGCGTGGACACGTGATTGCGACCAAGTGTCAGTATTCGCCAGCTACTGTATGTGGAAGTGGAAGGGATGAACAGGAGTAGGGAGAGGAGTCGTCATCGCGAGGTTATATAAAGTCAAGGCGACGGTGGGGAGAGGTATTCTGTTCGTACTCAGTTGATAGTACTCAGTTCATAAGCAGTTGATATTGTGGAGATCATATGTAACAGTCTGATGTATCAAATGGAAGAAGTGGTCTTAGTGTGATGGTCAGAGCTAAGAGTTGTGTTTGAAGAAGTAATAATCGAGGAGGTCTACAAGTGGTGGTTGTATCCGAGCAGAGACGGGTACTATGTTGATAAAGAAACATCATCTTCTTGTGAGGATGGACTTCACAAGATGTTTCAATAATATTTTCCAATTATTTAAAATATATTGAGTGGACGTAATTACATTGGAGCTCCCTACACGCGTACATGGTATGTAGGCCAACTCCTTGTGACATAAGAAGATTACAGCAGACGGCTCCCGACTTCAGCTCACAGGTTTTCCCAAGAATTTCAAGTTCAACAGCGGTGTATGCAGACAACAGGTAATTAAAGCATCAGACATGTTATGCATTCATAACATGAAGAAGAGTGTAATCAGCGGCGATATCACATCTCACTTCAAGTTCATGCCAATAGCTTTTTTTGTTTAGATTAAATTTTCCTTTTCTTTGTACCGCAAATCTCACGATATATTTCTTTTGTTAAATTAAAAGACGTAAATGATTGTTCATTGTGACGTAAATTTAGTCATAAACTCAGTTTTATTTTTAATTATAATAAGTGATTCCAGTTCCATGTACAATCCTCAATTGTGGAAATGCAACAGTAATTTAATATTGTCCTGATCCATATCCCTGTATATTGCCAGATATGTGAGTTTATCACCTCACGCCTTGAGATAATTGATATAAGAGGTATGCTCTACCGAATTTTGTTGTTTTTCTTAAAAAAGCAACTGGCGCTCAAACAAATGTTATTTATATTATGTGGAAGATATGTAAGTATAAGAGTAGTGGTTAGAGTAGCAACACAGTTTACTAATGAATTAATTTGATGGACACAGAAAGAAAAATCCTAGCGGGAAGCAGGTTGAATAGTGTCTTTAGTCTCCGGACCGTGGGACAAGTGTCAGCCGTGAATTATGGCTGAGAGGGGGAGGGTCTGGAACAGGGAGGAATAGATACAAGCAGAAAGGTTGGTCGGACCAACAGTCTGTTTTCTTTTGAGAATAAAGACAGCAAGTTCTTTAATTGCCACGCCGTAGACCACGACCCACAGAGCAATATAGATGTTTATTTTTGTTATGACTGTTCGATACATGATTAGATTAATTAGGGCTTGATTACAGTACCCTGGATGGAGACGACCAGAGTCTCAGGTTCAAACCTCGTGTGAGCACAGCAGGGATCAACAGCTCGCTAAGACAGCGGGTTACAACGGGTTAATTACAGCCATTGTCTTTATTGATACATGTGTTTGATATATTTCTTTTCCAGGAAGTGTTTTGTTTACTTGTAAACCATGTCGATTTGAATCCAGACTTCGTGAAAGTCCACTGGTAGTGGTTGCAAGTGATAGTTCGTTGTTCAAGTCTGTGTTTAATTTTATATGGAACACTTGAGTCCATTTATTTTCCTTTTCGGTGATTCAGTGACGGATTTCTGATGTTGTCAGAATGTTCGGATTAATTATGTTACTTTATTGATTTCTTAAGTTAGCCGACCATTCAAAAAGCGGACAGTTTTCTTTTGTGTAAATAGAGTCTAATGTGTAATACGGGATTCAGTCCCATGGAATACTCGCATTGGGGAAACATGGCTTGTTTTGTTTTTGTGAATATGGTAGGGTCATTTTATTGTGTATGTCCTACTCAATGGTTTATGATAACTGGGTGATAGCACGCACAAAACAATCGCGATAATACACAAAACAATCTGTGTAGCATACATCCAAACTAATGTAATAGTTAGGTAAGCAATATAGGACACAGGCAATTCAAAGTGATAGTATGTGAAAAAGTGAGATCATATTAACAACCTCTCGGTTATTCTCTGTTTTGGTAGAGAGGGATATGGATATTAACGTCTGTGTCAAAAGGGAAAATTTATTGGATTAGAGAAAGTACCAGTTAACGTTGCCGTCCACATAGATTTTGTCTGTGGAATGTGGAGGTAACATCTGATGTCAATGGCAGCCCGGATTTTTCAGCTGCTAAAATAAATGATTGCTTATATCAATTGTGTAATAAGTATCAAGAGTGTATGTAAATTTTGTATATTTCACCGAGTGAATAGTAAATTGTTCTAAACGATTTCATGCCTATCTATACCGAAAAACATGCATCCAGAATCCTCTTCCGTTCATTGTAGGCCTTTAAGATAGTTTATGTTTGATAGCCTCTATATGCCGCGAACGGTCTTCGGCCCTGAGGAGTCCGGGTTCAGACCTCAGGAACGGGAGAGTAGCTTTGATCTAGCTGAGTCGTATGGCCGAGAAATGTGAGTGGATTAAGTATACAATCCCAATGAGGAGAAATCGGCATAGACCAAAAAGATCCCTTGACTATCGACTTCCGTGGAGCATGGTCCCATGTGTTCGTGACCCGAAAGGGTTGGTTTGTTGTCACATGGTCCCATGAGTCATGGGGGACGGTGGGAAAGGTCCCAAGGGCTGCCGGCAGTGGTGTTCGAACGTTTTCGGGGAGTAGAGGGCAAGGCAGTCTTGTAAAGGACGCATGGAAACACGTCTTGTAATTGCAATAGGTTGTGCGCATGACCTTTTAGGAGTTGAAGTAGGTGATGTAGGAACTTCAACCAACACTGGCTAACATTAGAGTGCAGCATTCACCCCCAGTTACGTGCCACTCTCACACTTTGTAGACCACGCTAGGCTGAGTGAAAGGTGTGTTGGGGGCGGAGCCTTTGTCACTCCGCTACTTGCCCTCACGCGGGTCTCATTTCTTGTGAGGTGGGCTGAGTGGCTCGGACGGTTGAGTCGCAGGCCTTCTGACCTTAATCTGGGAGTTTCGATCCTGGCTCAGTCCGGTGGTATTTGAATATGCTCGAAAATGTCAGCCTCGTGTTGGTAGATTTACTTATAAAAGTAACGTTGGTGAGTTGGCCGTGTGGTTAGAGGCACGTAGCTGTGAGCTTGCATTCGGGAGATAGTGCGTTTCAAACTCAATGTCGGCAGCTCTTAAGATGTTTTTCCGATGTGTGGCCATTTCTCACACCTGGCAAATGTTGGAGCTCTGCCTTAATTAAGGACATGGTCGCTTACTTCCCACTCCTAGGCCTTTCCTATCCCATTGTCATGATAAGACCTATCTGTGTCAGGGCGACGTAAAGCAAATTGCGTCTCATTTGTTTCCCGGAATAAATACATTTTCCGACCGACTCTTCGGTTGAATGGTCATCGTTGAGACCTTTGGTTCGGAGGGCCCTGGTTTCTATTTCCGGCCGGGTCGGGGATTGTAATTACGTTTGATTAATTCTTCTGGCCCGGGGACTGGTGTGTTTGTGTTCGTTGTAACACTCTCCTCTTCATATTCAGACAACACATCACACTATCAACCATCACAGAAATACGCAATAGTGATTACATCTCTCCATATAGGGTTGGCGGCAGGAAAGGCTTCCGGACGTAAAACAGGGACAAGTCCACATATGTGTGAATCAGTTCGCGCTCGCGACCTCACAGGCTTGGGAAGAATTGTAAAAGAATATTAATAAGAAGAACAGATACACTTTCCAGCAAAAATGACCGGAGAATGGGCTTAATACCGCACGATGTGGTCTAAATCGTCAGGTAGAGAGATAATATGAGTATCAAAGTAATGCTGCCAATGTGAATGATGACGTGGAATTCTGAGGTATGATCACTGGTTGCACTGTCCTAGGACGCATTGGAGAGATTCAGTCTCCAGACAACAATCTCTGTGTTGGGTATTGAGCGGTATCTTCACACATATTTCCAAGTAAGTTAGACATTGGGATGTCCGAAGGTGTACCTTATTTTAAATACATGTATTAGCTGCCGCCCTACCCATTCATGGCAGTGAAGCCAAGTCCTTACACTTTTTGTCGCGAAAGTCTTCCCAAATATTCCTCGCTGTTGACATAGTGAGCTGTGTGTGCATTGGAGTATGCAATATGCACACGACTTCTTCAGTTCTTCTTCCAGTTGTTCTGTTAAGCACCAGTACTTACAAATTGTTCACATTCCCTTCCAAGAGGATAGCTTTCTATTGGAAGGAGGTTTAGAAGATAAAAAGTCTCGATCTCTCAGAAAACATGGCACAAGTTGAAATTATTCCAAAACGAACATGGTATAAATTTTTCTGTATAAATGCAATTTGTTTCTTCTCTTGCAGATGTGGCAGTGACTGACCAGCACCAATATTTCCCGTCATTTCGTATGAAATTTACTGAGTCCTGCGAGCGCCAACAGACAGCACATCCTACTTTGTAAGTAATAATATCTAATGGCCATGTGCACAGTGTTCTCCTTATGATTACTAAATGAATCTCCAATTTTTATTATTGCCATTATCAAGATATTGACAGTGTGGTTGTCAAATTTGTACACATTTTAAATGCTTTGGAAGACAGAAACATTATGAAAATGAATTTATTTACAATAGGCTACAATAATGCTAGGAAGTTTTTTATAGTAGTACTCCTGAATTAAAAGATATGATTAGCAATTTATATAACGATTGAGCACACAGAGCAGACTGTAGATTAAAAAGCCTCTGTATAAGTGGCTCCTCAGTTGGTTAATATGTTGCCAACAATACTACACCGTAAGAATAAACTGGCATGAAAACAAATATGAATTTAAAACACGAAATTTCAAACTAACTTACATTTCGGTCAAACAAACCCTCCCTTCCACTTCGAGGAATATATCCTTACATCCTACTGCATGGTTGCGAACACCTTTGTAGGAATTATAATTAATATTTTTAAGTACACAATTTGAAATTAAAATTGAAATAAAAAAATCAATTTTGTAAGCAAGCATATAATTAAAAGGCTCTTTCGTTTATTAAGCAATTATTATGCTCCACCTGCGACTGACAAGAGCAGCGCCATGCGGTTGATCAGTTAACTACTCCGTGGTAGCAGTCCTGTGCCTTAGCCAGTGAGAAACATGCAGTCACATTTGGCATTTGAGAAGAACTTCAGGAAAAGGCATTGGAAGCAGGCAATCGGACCGTGATCACACGGGAATTGTGCTCATCTTTGCCATACCAACAGCATTGCGCCTTCATGCTCTAGCTATGCAATACGCCCGACTTTTTACTTATCAACTGGCATGGCGCGTGATTGAAATAGAAAAGGGAAAGAGAATCGGCACTCAAAAATTCGTAAATACGTTGTCAACGTACAAAAATGTTGTGCTCATCATATAACATCGTGTAAATTGCAATTGTGGGGGATACCAGGGTGTTCATGTTAGAGAGTGCGATTGATTCAAGGCTTTAAGAGTAAGATACCTACAAACAAAAGCAAGTAGTTCTCGTTATACAAGCTCATGCCAGTCGTTTATAACTTAGAACTATAGTTTTAAGTTACAATGTTCGTTGATATTTTCATGTGTACGTACCGTCTGAATATCGACAAAATTTGCCATGTGAAAAGCAGATACGAAAGTAACAGGTGTATATGGTTCTTCTAATTTTGAAAATTTGACCCTTTTCTTGGAAAGGGACCCAATGTCGGCAGTGGAAATTGTATAGGCGAGCTTAACAGAAGGGTGTAGAAATTGCATTTCCCCATTTTGACATTGTGCGCTACCTATGGGTTTTCTTAACAAACTGATTTGCACAGCAGATCGAGTGTTCGCTACTCGATGCCATTAAACATTTGTAGAACTGGTAAGATTATTAGTGAAAGCGTTTTTTTGAAATTACAGTTTTCTAAACAGAAACAGTCAATTAATATCTTATCCTCTGAAATATTTCACCTAGAAGTGTGCATTTTTTACAATCCTCAGTATCTTATGCCAATTTTAGACCACACAAATCTCAAGAATGAAAAATATGACTTTAGATCCCTTTAAGTGCAACGGAACAAATACTGATCGCAGTTCTAGCTGTCAGATGAAATATTGTTTGAATCTGATTCACTTTGTACAGTACAAAGTGAAGAGCGCTATACATGTTATACGACATACCGAACGAGTTGACTACGCGGGTTTTATCTCGCAGCTGTCAGGTTATATTTAGTATATAACGCATTCGAATCCCACTGTCGACAATCCTTATCATTTCCCATGATCTCCCACTTTCACAGATGAAAAAAGATTGGACTGTACCGTAATTAAGGCCACGGTCGTTCCTTTCAGCCTCTACCGCGTGGTTTTCATGAGACCTGTCTGAATCTTTGCGACGGAAAGTAAATAAAAAAACCCCAACCCCATGGCACTACAGCCCTTGAAGGGCCTTGGCCTATCAAGCGACAGCTGCTCAGCCTGAAGACCTGCAGATTACGAGGTGTCGTGTGGTCAGCACCTCTAATCCTCTCGGCCGTTATTCTTGGCTTTCTAGACCGGGGCCGCTATCTCACCGTCAGCTACCTCCTCAATTCTAATCATGTAGGTTGAGTGGACCTCGAACCAACCCTCACGTTCAGGTAAAAATCTTTGACCTGGCCGGGAATCGAACCCGGGGCTTCGGAGTAAGAGGCAGCCACGCTGCCCCTATACTAAGGGGTCCGCGGAAAATAAACAGCAAAACATAAATTCAATTGACATAAAATCTAATTCTACTTCTCTACTTACTATTTAATATTACCTACAGTAATTTAATGAAAGATATATAAAAAAGTAATCAAACTACGGTAACTAACTTCTGATTTAGTACATTTTTTTACAAACGGAAGAACGATAGACTGATAAGAATTCGGATTCGTCTTTCTTTTCCTGTAAATGTCCAGATGTTAAAGGTTCATTTTGAGTAGGCCCTATTTAAATGTATAGCAAGGTATCCATTCGTTTTGGCCTCGTAGTTAAAGGCTTCGAACCGTGAGAATAAATTGTGTGATTAATTAGGCAGTGGCAGTAAGAGATTAGATTGCAAGCTCATTTAGTTAGTAGAAAGTGTCGTCTAGCCCCGTGCTTCCGATATGTAGCCAGAGTAACATAAATTCTACGGATTCTGATGAGATGTAGTACTAATTTTTATGCAAGACTCATAACATATTCGTACCCCTAATTTTTATGCAAAGTTCATAGCATAACCGTTGTGCAGGATAGGCTTTGCTTGTTTCCCGCTTCAGTACACTTGCACTCTAACCTTTTGCAGCCTAAAAGTTCAATAAGCCTGATAAAATACACTGGTAGGCTACAGGTGCAAACAATCATGAACGAGCATGAGCTCGGGGGAATGAGTAGGGTATGAATGACAGTGTCTTGATCCTTCTAAGTGTATAGTATATAAATTACGATTATTATTCTAAGATGACAGTGTTTGGAGTATAATTTTATATGAACATTTAAAATTCTTTGTACATCTGTAAATAATCATCATTGTTTGACTAAACGCACATGTGAGGAAGGAGGCACTTCCATTTATCTGGGGCTTGCCTTCCTCCATCTACCATCCCAAGATTGTACACGTTCAATTTTAAACTAATATATAATAATGATAATAATATAATAATAACACCTTTGCTTCCATACCCAGTGCTTAATAGAATGTTGTTTCCGATTTTACAAAGTCACTAAGTTAGCAATAAAGAGTTCCTTAATTGTTAGGGTTTGGTCTTGCGAATTTTGTTGCAGGTAAGTGATCTGCTGGAACGTAAACTTCCCTCATTTTACCCACCTTCTTCTCATCGACTTCTGTCAATCACCAATCACCAATGATCTGAATTTAGAGCAGTCGCACAGTTGGCAGATTATACATCTGTTGTTTTCCTAGTTTTTCTTGAATAATTGCAAAGAATTTGGAAATTTATTGAATATATCTCTTGCTAAATTACCTTCAAATCCGTAACTCCTCTTTCTGTAACGAATGCTTGCCAAAATTTGTCCTCTTTAATTACACATTTATTTTCATATTGCGATCTCTCCCACTTTTAAAATCACCGCTCAAATTTATTCATTTAATAATGTCATTCCACGCCATCTCTCCACTGACAGCTCGGAACCTACCACTTAGTAGAGCATCTTGCCTCCTTTCTCCCAAGATTTCCCACCCCAAATTTTGCAACATTTTCCTAATGCTACTCTTTTGTCGGAAATCTCCCAGAACAAGTCGAGCTGCTTTCCTTTGCATTTTTCCAGGTCTTGATTCAAGTAATCCTGGTGAGGGTCCCATACATTGGAACCATACTCTAGTTGAGGTCTTACCAAATACTTATATGCCCTCTCCTTTACATCCTTACTACAACTCCTAAATACCATAATAACCATGTACCTTTATTTGCAATCCCCTTTATGTGATTACCCAATGAATAACTTTCCTTATATTAACACCTAGGTACTTACAATGATCCCAATAAAGAAATTCCACCCCAAATACACAGTAATTAAACCTTAGATTACCTTTTCTACTGGCGAAACTCACAACCTGAATTTTCAACCCCATTTTATCATCACATCATTGTCTTTCCTCGTGTATCCCACTTCGGAGTACTTGGTTCAGTTGAAATGTTTATCTGATGCTAAATTCGGGACGTTGATTAGACACATTATCATTTCTATTTTGATGACCACATCCGTCCTGTTCTTTGCTGTCTATTTTTATTTCAGGCGTTTAGCAACTGATAGTTTGGTTACAATGGTCCAATAGAAATGCAAAAAACATTTTTCGTGTCATACTTATTCAAGCCAGCATGGCTGTACAATATAACTTTATTACTTTATTTTGAAAATATTTATGGATTTTTGAAGCAGGAGTGTATATGCTCGACACTCGACACCCACTGATTGTAACTGAGTGTGGACAAATACTCTGTGGTGTCCAGGGATGTCTACTAGGTAGCTGGTGAAACACACGTTTCAATTGTGGATGGATCACATATCGTAAATGTGCGTATATTTTCAAGAGTGTGGGGAGGGGGGCGTGGTTTCATCATCTGCTTTCCCCAACTGATATTCTCAATAGTATATTTTAAGTTCACAAATTTTCTAAGATAGCGTATAAAAATTCCTGACATTTTGAAATTCTACTTAATATATAAATAAAGAATTAGTTCTAAACAAATAATGAGATCCAAACTAAAAGAAGAATAAAAAGGTATTATTTATGATGATTTGAATCTTACGCTCATCCTTCACGCAGTTCAACAAACACTTTGTTTTAAGGGAATTGGTGCAGGGTCAGTTGTGAAACAAAATGCGTATGTATTAGTTGTATAGAATATCAAATTCAATTATGTCTCTTATTTCTCGTATCGCAGACCCATATTACACCGAATCATTACGTACATTCCACGGGTACCACGTTCTACTGAATAATATTAAATTATTTTAATGTCCACATAATGTTTGTTTTTTCTTTCCGTTAAGTAAGTCTGCAAAACCCTCAAAAGCTCACGGCCATTACAACAGTGACAGCCTACCGCCAATTCTTTAGGCTCTGAACGTTAGAATGCAAATTGAAGTGCGTAGAAGGATTTATGCAGAACGCTCTACGATGGTGTAGGGAGTGCTGCATGATGTTTAGGGGCCCTTATCTAGCCGTTCCCCTTACGTTCATTCTAAGCTTACAACACTTGCTGGCTTATTCACTTCAAAGACGATGCATTTTAACCGATTAGAGCCAGAAAATCCGGTCTGTTGTAATGACATTGTAAAGTCTGACAGGCCTTGGGAAGTTGAAAGCTCTTCGATCATGAAGCTCTGAGAGCTGTTAATTGTGACAAATATTCTAATTTTTGTCACTGATTTAGAGTTCTTTACAAACTGGTATTTAATGTGTTCGCCCAGTATTGTTCGAGTTAGTATATTGCTTAAGCGAAAAGGAAAGTTAGGGAATACACTTAAAATTTCATTTTAATGAGGTCATTTAATTGTCGAGTCCAATGGCCCTGACGTTTGATTCCTCACCCTCAGCGATGTCCTCGGTGTGAATTCCTTGAAAAAAAAAATGAGTGGTGACCAGCGCAGTTTGGGAACTACGATGTTAAAAGTTATCGTATATATAACCCTTAACCCAGTAGTGGTTGCACGGGGTCTTTCGGGACCTGGCGCAAATTTATTTTATTTTACTGTGCTTACTTTTAGGGGCTGCCTGGCCGAGGCGGTAAAGGCGTGCTCGGTTCGCCTGGAAGGACGAGGGTTCGAATCCCCGTCAGGAAGTCTTAAAATTTAAGAAACGAGATTTCCAATTCCGGCGGTGCATATGGCCCTGACGTTCACGCAGCCTACACCAAAAATGAGTACCAGGTTAATTCCTGGGGCAAAGGGGGTCGGGTGTAGAGCTAACCACTCTACCCCATCACATGACGAGGTGAACATTGGTGGAAGCCTTTACCTTCCACTCCTCCAAGGGCCTTCATGGCCTGTACGGAGGTGACTTTGCTTTGCTTGTGCCTATTTTTTGAAGTTTGAGACGTTTTCCGACACCTACCTCTCCCATCCCCCATTCCTTGCCTGAGGTCAGTGGTGTTGAAGTGAAGGGTGTTCATTCTTAGAAAGAGGGATTATTGTCAAGCGGTGCAATAAGGCACACGACAGCAGTCCTGTTCATCGGAAGTACACCAGTGGCAGTGTTGAGTGTACCCAGTGACTTACTCAGTCACACCTTATCGTTGAAATGAGCTATAAAGTGTGTGAGGAAAGGATGTTACCTCTTTTATAATCTGTGGAAGAGGAAGAAGTTTTAGTGAGAGTGAGGATGAATTAGAAGTACAGTAGATTCCAGCTGTTATACGAGACTGTGCGGTAATGAGGAAGCAGTAAATATTAGTGATGATGATTGTGCCATTCTTAACGGTTTAGGACCATGATGTTACCAAGGTGGTCAAACATTTCTCCTCTTAAAACTAGAACCCACAATATTTATCGGGAGTGAAACTCATAGCAAGAAATACAACGTCGCCTAAAGAAGCTTGGGTCATGTTTTTCACGAATGGTAATATGTTGTAACTAACTGTAAACTGTACGAACCCGGAAAATGCAAGACACAGCAGAAATTATATTTGCAAACGAATTACTTATCACGTGTGGATTATCATGAAGAGAATAATTACTTCCAGTAGCGTAATTATTTTGAAGGGTCTCTCCCCGTCACCCAGGAATATACCGCTGGAATGGCATTACGTAGTTAGCAGAATCTGAGTTTGTCAGCTGAATTCAGCAAGATAAGGTTTTCAATAAAGATTACACCTGTGCATGACAAATTTTTACTTTTATAACATTTATAGCTGTCAATCTACTTAGTATTGGATCATTACATATATTTTCAATAAAATATCTTACTATTGAGTTGATAAACCCAATAAACCAATATTTATGCTACACAAAAATTAGTAATTTTGTTATTAGAGCAAGTTCAATCATAGTGGTCAGAAAGTGCCACACGCCACCTATCACGTTTTAACAAGTGTCCAGGGTTAGGACAGTTACTATAAATGATCTCAGAATAATTCTTCAGAGTTTATTAATAGTACCAGCACAAAGTCTCACTTGTTAATTGGCAGTTAAAAGTCATTTTCTTATAGATTCCACCAAATGTATTGCATGTGCACTCGCTCTGAAGTAGCGCACTCTCTTCCTGAAATAGTGTCACGCGTTCCATTATTGGCCTGGAGATAGTGACAAACAAGTCTCTGCTAAATCACATACGAAAGATTGAGAATTAGTGAAAATACGAGGAATAACGATTACAGAGGAATGTTTGCCAACTGTTCTGTCTTAAAATATGTTCCGTTTTGTTTGCGCCATAAATAATTCATAAAATGTTCAAATAAAAGTTGGAGAAAATTACGTACACACAAACAGCAACAAATTTGTGTTTTATTCTGAGAATTACAAAATTTACGATCTGACATTGTGTGTTTGCTTGTCTGTAAATATTTAACTGCAGCCACAGCAGCAATCTTGGTGCAAATTTATATAATACCATGTTGAAGACATACAAATGTGCAGAAATGTATTATCTTTAAGGGGACACTACAGTGAAATTTCATGAAATTCGAGCAAAATATCGAAATTGGATTTACAATACTAAAAAGTGTCCAGATATATGATCTACCAAAGAATGCTTTTATTTTACAAAGGCCGCCATTTTTAAAGTCCAAAGCACCTCCTTTAAATGGCACTGGTCTGGCATTTGATTTTTCCGTGCTACTAGACACGCCCCTACAAAGCAGGGGAAGGAGTTCAGTTGAAAGCAAAGGGCTGAGGAAAAAGAAGAAGGCGATTAATATACACTGGAGGAGAAAAATGGAGGATTCTAAAGAGCACAGTTATTGTGCAGGGCAATTCTAAAGTGAGTAAAGTTGCATAGAGTTCTGTTTTGCATTTTACGCCTTAGCAAAATCTTAATGTTTTCTTTCATAGAAAGAGTCACTTAACATGCAGTTTTTGTCTGATGTAGGTGAAATTTTACACAATAGTAGTTAGATATTTGGTGCGTAAATAATAATGTCTATTTCAAGATGGAAGGTGATTCAAAATTTTCTACATGCCAATATATCTGACAAACTACAAACTTTGACACTGATATTTGTTAGCGTGACTATCCAGAACACTTGTGCGAAATTTGATGCCAAACGGGAAAACATTGTGATGCCAGGGACATTTTTTAACGATGCAGATAAAATGAAAGAAGCAAATTCCCACACAAAAGTTTTGTAAGTACAATATTGAAAGTTGGCACAATTACTATATCGGAAGAGGTATACTCAGAAAAAATCTAAAATTCTTTGAAAAATATAGAATTTCACTACAGTGCCCCCATAAATTCAGAAACACTATTAAATTTTTTATCAAGAATATTTCTGAGTACTTGAAATTTATTTCATTAATGTTATTTATTATGATATTAAGATAGCGCACGCAGCCATAAAATGAAAGCGTACTGTGCCGAGAGAAAGCAGAAAACCATAGGTAAAGTTAATACGAGCTCCGTGGCCCCTAGTAGGACAAAACGAATTAAAAGGAATACGATTTATCGAATTGTTCTTTCTTCTCTTTTAAATTTCAGAGTTAGTTACTTAATGATTTGTTCAGAAGAATTAGTATTTGCAGAATGTATATTAACTGATGAATACCTGGTGGAGATAAAAGGCCGTTTATATCTCTCTTTAGAGCGCCTGAAAGGTATGCATGGCCAACTCGTCCGATAAGTTGTCCAGTTAAGCAGAAATACAAGTTATCGATAGTGGAGGATTGCAGAATCTCTCCTGGCTCTCCGAAAAATGTCAGATCATATGCACATGACGAACGAATCACTTAGCACAACTTACACAGCTATGCGGACATAGAAAACAAAGTCCTCAAGCAGAGTTACTTGACTGATAGACTCTTGGTCAACTCTTATTTCTTTCCGAAGTCTAAGGTATTAGGTTTGCGAGGCCAAGGAATTGTTTAATATTCACACCTTTGGTTGCGCTTCCCTTTATTTCGCCAGTACCTTCATTCTTCGAAGTGTCAGAACTCTCCGATTTTCCTTCTAGTTAGAGGATGGTTGTCCTGGTGTACTTCCTCTTAAAATAAGTACCACCTCCACCTCAAAATACTTGCATCTAAACTTCTGATTAAATATCACTATTCGTCAGATACAATATGTTTATTTAGCAAATGAATGTATTTTATTGCATCTAAATCGGGTGAAGCTGCGAATCACAGCAGCTTCTTCTCTGCAGCTGAAGGTATATCCATCTCTCCGCGTGACTCTCTCCGCGTTCACGATACCTTTTTTTACGCATGTCGTCTAGTCGGAAGATACGCTCTACACATTGACATGGAGGAAAATAATCAGGAGCTTCGTAACGTACGAAGGCTTCAAACGCCTATCGAATGTCACCACGCATCTTTCCCTGATCATCACCAATCAAAGATTTGGTTTATAGCATTTCTTCATGTATGTCTCTTCTCTACGTTCAGCGCAGACGACACAGTTCATGTCACTGATACGTGTTTCATATAGCTTAGTGTTGCTCTTCTTCCGCTATTTCTACCATGTATCTTCCCTTCTATGACGGTCTTCGCTAGTTCACTGTGCCTCAAAGATCATGGAAGAAGAACTAAGTAATTCAACAGACCAAAGAAGCTTCACATTGATCCAGATGGTGTTGCAGACGTATTCAGTGTAAAAGTGTTCAGAATTAGTTACGTCCTCGACCTGATCGGAATAATTTCAGCCAAGATCCGACCTGCCATAAATTTCTACAATAGACGACTTTCTGAGCACGTTCGTAGTTGGATCACACAGATTTTGACGGACACAAACGATACAAGCTAACTTGTTTACATGCTCAAAGGAAGTAGATTTATTGGAATCCCGAACGAATTGTTTTGAAGTGGCTCACGAGATTAGGAGTGGGAATTAGATTTGAAATAAATAACGTGTCTCCTTGTGGTGGCTAAAATGGGAATGTCTGTCGACAAATTTTATCGGTGACATGAATGATTAGACCAAATGGACTTCCCAATAGTACTTTTTTCGGGATGACTGCTTATCTCATCTTTATTAAAATGTGTCAGTGTTAAAGAGATCTAGGTATAATATTTATCATCCGTTCAATGATTAAGGTATTAATCGTCCCTTCACTACGACCACTTCCTTGAAAAATGAAATTGCCCTGTATGAAAGTGTGATTTCTCTAGTTTCTATTAATATACTTAGAGCTAATGAAGATGTTCATATTATTTATCTGACTGATCCAAGTTACTGGTCATCAGCTGAAGTTCGCTAAACTGGCGTTACATGGTCTGTATTTTAAAAATTTTCTTTCTAAATCCAGAGTGTGCTTGAACAATTATATATCATGCTCTGAGAATTCATATTTTCCTGGCAGGCAATAAATCTCAATACGTACGAGATATAATTCTTTAAAAAAATCAGGAATGCGTTTTTCCTTCCCATGGAAATACTGTGGTATAGTTAATGCATGAAGGTTTCTGTTATAGTCTCCTGTATTACCAAATCACAAATGTGCGGAAATTCAGATTTTGAGTTATATTCATAGTTTCTTTACATTTGAAATGAAGAGCGAGTTAGTACAAATTATTTTCTCAAAAATGTGTGAGCTTTGTGACACATTTGTGTTAGTTGTTGATATGAATTAATGGAAGAACGAAACCTCCACTAACATACGGGGATGTAGTGATGTTTAAACAGTAATACGTTAATGTTTAGTGTAGTGTAGTCTCCGCGTTTCTCTACGGAGTGGAACATGAAGTGAGATGAACTTTCCTAGCGAGGTTCTAGGACCAGGTGCCTTATCAGAAGAGTTAATGTGATGAAATGAATAACGTTACGGTATGTATTATAGTAGTCAGGGAGAAGGTGAAACCCGGTGTCGGCACATAGGCTGTTCTTTTCGAAAAGTACCAAGCGCTATGCTTAAGGCTTAACGTTCCCATTCGACGTATGAATACACATCAACAACGTCATATACCCTCAATATATGAGAACACGTGCCTAGAAGACTACTGAGAATTTACAAACTACCTACTGCAACCCCATCGTAAGCTTGTTAACAAAATGGACATCATATCCACCTCGTGGCATAGTGAAAATTAATAGTCTCCCGTTAAAATCTGCAGGATTCAACGTGCCCCATCGTATATGGTGTAGTTTAAACCGATCAAGATGTGGAGCGGGAAGAACTGCTGCTACTCCACGCAGTTGGGGATGGGCATTTTACCCTTTCCTTGACTGCGAAGAAGTCCAGCAAAAAATAAAACACATTGTACTAGATTGCGCACTTCTTGCCTTCTTTGGAAGCACGGAAGTCATCCATTCATCAACGCCCGAAGCAGTTCAATGGATATAAAATCTATATCTCTTGATATAGTCCAGTCTGAAGTGATGTAAATGCTGACAGTAATGAGAAGTTATTTGTATCTTTCTTTACTGTGTTTATGATTGTCCTTAATATAGTTAATCTTACAGTGTTATTATGTTTCCTCTTCTAGGTGTAGCATTTCTTGAACAATTTCCTCATTTTCTTCATAATTAGTTACTTTGGTTGGTCAATTATACGTATAGCCTACTAGTATTCAATTCATTGTTATTTTGTAATTCTGATGGTTCCCATGTGAGCATCACACGCTAAATAAGTAAATAGGAAATCTCCAAAGAATTATAAAATTGAACCCAGAATTGTACACGTAATATAGTGATTAGGAATTGTATTACACCACCATTCCTACCCTGTCGTCCACCTCTCCGATGGTGAAAATATTTTCAACCAAGGGGATTCGAACCGGCTATCCACTGTGACGGATCATGTGCACCTGACACTAATGATCATGCCCACGAGGCGGGGTTTTATGTATTTACGGTAATGCGTTCTTTCTGAGATTAATCAAAATTAATATCCAGCTCCTAAACAAAAGGGAATAATGGTATGGTTACCTACAAAAGTTATAAGAGTAACATATTTAGTAGTATAAGTGGATGGTTCTGCAGCGTCCTCCTCTTACGGCCCTCCTCAGAGGCACCCTCCTTCTCCTCCTACTTCTCCTCCTCCTTCTTCTCCTCCTCCTCCTCCTCCTCCTCAGGGCGGCAAATTTGAATTTTGGCGCGAGATTTGAATTTCAAAACAAAGCCACGTGATTTTTTGACAGCTGCCATCGGTCATCTTGTGCCGCTAACCTCACTGCTGCCATCTAAATGGCACAAAACCTCAACATCAACAACAACAACAACAACAACAACGCATCGCTAACCTCAGTGCTGCCATCTTAACTGCACTAAACCTTATAGGAACGTGGTGGCGGGCAATTTGAAAAATTCCATGTGCTTTTTTCGACAACTGTCATCCGCAATCTTGCATCGCTAACCTGAGTGCTGCCCTCTTTATGGTACTAAACCTAATCGGGGTGGTGGGTAATTTAAAATCCACGTGCTTTTTAACAGCTGTCATCCGCCATCTTGCATCGCTAACCTTAGTGCTGCCCTCTTTAGCTACTACCTTTGAAATGCGGTGGCGGGCAATTTGAAAAATTCCACGTGCTTTTTCGACAGCAGCCATGTTTATAAACAGAACACCGTGCTGCCATCTTTAGCTACTACCTTTGAAATGTGGTGGCAAAAATTTCCACGTGATTCTTTGACAGCTGTTATCCGCCATTTTTAATTAACAGAGCAAACAAAGCCAGGCGCTTTTCTTTTTTTTTCTAGGGGCTTTACGTCGCACTGACACAGATAGGTCTTATGGCGACGATGGGATAGGAAAGGTCTAGGAGTTGGAAGGAAGCGGCCGTGGCCTTAATTAAGGTACAGCCCCAGCATTTGCCTGGTGTGAAAATGGGAAACCACGGAAAACCATCTTCAGGGCTGCCGATAGTGGGATTCGAACCTACTATCTCCCAGATGCAAGCTCACAGCCGCGCGCCTCTACGCGCACAGCCAACTCGCCCGGTACGTGCTTTTCTGACAGCTGTAATTCGCCATCTTCCATCGCAAACCTCAGTGCTGCCATCTTTAGCTACTACCTTTGAAATGTGGTGGCGGACAATTTCCACGTGCTTTTTTGACAGCAGCCATCTTTAATCAACAGAGCATCGTGCTGCAAACTTTAGCTAGTACTTTTGAAATGTGTTGGAGTGAAATTTGAAAAATTCTACGTGCTCTTGTTTGGAAACAAACCTACATGCTTTCTGACAGCTGGAAAGCGGCCATCTTTAATCAACAGAGCACCGTGCTGATATCTTTACGGCTACTACCTTAAGCACGTGGTAGCGGGCAATTTGAAAAGCTTTGTTAGCTATCATCATCATTAAACTTTAGTGCATTCGCGAACCTGCCCTTTCATCTACCGTCTTGAAGGGGGATATCCTTAGTTTACGAAAAGCTGCCCTTCCCGACGATAATTAGCGCATAGAGGTTACTACACCAGATGACAGCGGCTGTTACAACCTCCTCCTCCTGCACCTCTTCCGCCTCCTCCTCTGTCAAGGCATAGCTTTATCGAGCATGCATCGCCAAGGCATGAGTGTGCAGCGATAATATCATTGTGCATGTTTAGACTTGCGGATTACAAAAGAAACATAACAAGACTAAAATCGAACACTCTACTCGATGTTGTTAACTTCAACGTGTGACTAGAACATTGATTGATATGTTCAGAACAGTAAATAAGTGATCAAGACTAGAATCGAACACTGTACTCTATACAACATGTGTTTAAAACATGTCAGGGGATACCTTTGTTCTAAGAGAGACACTATTGACAGAATATTTTCAAAGGGAAAGCATGGTGGTGAAACATTCTACTTCTCTCACGTGACTCCAGGTGATGTAAAGAGCGCCCTTAATGACATAAATCAAAGTCTACTGGACACGATGGAATAAACCTGTCCCTTTTAAGAATAATTTTAGACATCATTCTTCCTACAATAACGCATATTATTAACACCTCTCTTATGACGGGAATCTTTCCTGGGAACTGGAAAAATGCCATTATCCGACCCTTGCAGAAAAACAGTACCCCCACAACCCTTGACGATTACCGCCCTATTAGTATTCTCCCTGTACTAGGAAAAGTACTGGAGAAACTAGTACACAAACAAATGACAGCCTATCTCTTACATCATAACTTACTCGACAGATATCAATCAGGGTTTAGATCGAACTACAGTACCAGCACAGCATTAGTAAAAGTAACTAACGACATTCAGCTAGCAATGGATAACGGACAAATGACAATTATTATTCTTCTCGACCTTACAAAGGCATTTGATTGCGTAGATAAAGACATTTTACTAGCTAAATTAGAAATGATGAAATTTTTTAATAATGTATTATGCTGGGTACGTTCCTATCTCAGTGGACGTAAACAATGTGTGTCAGTGGGAGACAATGTGTCTAGGTGGCGAAATACTGAGATGGGGGTAGCACAGGGTGGGGTGTTATCACCACTTCTGTTCTCCCTATACATGAATGACCTATCAGAACAACTGACGAACTGTAAATATCACTTATACGCTGACGATATCCAATTGTTTATTCATACCAAGCCGAATGACTTACAAGAAGCAACCATGAAATTAAACGAAGACTTATTTAACATTAACGAATGGACTAGTAGCCACTGCCTGAAAGTAAACCCATTAAAATCGCAAGCCATCATAATAGGATCTAGAAAAGCGCATGCCAACTTAGAAAGCATCAACGTACCGGTTGTCAAGATCAATGAAACACCTATAGCACTGAAAGACTCCGTTAAGAACCTTGGAATAATTTTTGATAAGTATTTATGTTGGTCAGAGCACGTAACAAAAATTTGTCAACGTGTATTCGGTTCATTACACTCACTATACAAACTGAGAGATTTTCTACCTGTCAAAACCAGGAAACTGCTCATTCAAGGACTAATACTACCAATATTTGATTATGGTGATGTAGTCTATAATAACATAAGTTGTTCACTTGGTTCTAAACTTCAACGGGCGCATAATGCCTGCATTCGATTCATTCTAAATGTTTCGCTCCATTCCCACATCAGCCCATTCCTCCATCAGCTGTCCTGGTTAAGATTATGTGATAGACGTAAATACCATGCTGTTTCTCTTCTTAACAAAATACTGCGAACAGGTAAACCACATTATCTGAGAATAGATTTCAACTACCTCTCTCCCTCAGGCAGAACACCCTCAAGGTCATCAGTACAAACCCTGCTGTCCATCCCCACTCATCACAGTAGTACGTATAACAAGTCATTTGTACCGGGGACCATACGTTCCTGGAATTCTCTCCCGGCTGAAATTAGAGACATAAGCAACCTAAAGCTATTCAGAAGAATGTGCTGGAAATTTTACCTACACTCGGATTGATTTACTCTTAGAAGTACCCTTAAATTTTAGATTATTAAGTTAAATGAATAAAATGTCAATGTAAGGTTAGAAACACTATAGTTTATGTTTTTCGAGATATAGCTTTAATAATAGTAAATATTATAAATTAATTTTAAAATGTTAAAATGATTTTTATGATGCTTTACATTTCATACAAATTACATTTCACATTAACTTTAAATTATAATTAACTTATTGTTTAAGTAGTTATAATATTCAGTATATTATGTTTATGCGTTTGCATAATTATATGGTTTGGCATAATAGCAGGCTTCATAGCCTGAGCCCCGCCATGAACAGAAAGACATAAATAAATAAATAAATAAATAAATAAATAAATAAATAAATAAATAAATAAATAAATAAATAAATAAATAAATAAAAATAAATAAATAAATAAATAAATAAATAAATAAATAAATAAATAAATAAATAAGAAGATCAGATTACAAAAGAAGTGATTGAAACACAACAAGACTAGTATCGAAACTAAATAAGTGATCAGGACTAGAATCAAACACTGTACTCGATACAACATGTGCTTAGAACATGTTAGGGGGTACCTTTGTTCTAAGAAAATCAGATTACAAAAGAAGTGATTGAAACATATCAAGACTAGAATCGAACACTGCACTTGATGTCGTAAACTTTAACATGTGATTAGAACATTGATCGTTGTGTTTAGAACACGATACACGATACAACATGTCTGGGGATACCCTTGTTCTAAGAGAAAGATAATAAAACTAGAATTCTGAATAGCTTGCGAGCGAGTGTCATAACCTCCTTTTCCTCTTCCTGCTCTGTCAAGGCATAGCTTTATCGAACATACAACGCGATCTTATGCATAAAGCAGTGCACATATCGGGTGGCCTACTCGCTCAGTAAACGATCATATGTATATAGCAAAAGTACAACTTCAATGATTTGCCTAGTGCGAAAATAAAAAACTACGGAAACACACTGTGCGCATATCGCGTAGCTATCTCGCTCAGTAAACGATCATATGTATACAGCAAAGTACAACTTCAATGATTTACCTAGTACGAAAATCAAAAACTATAGAAACACACTGTGCACATATCGTGTAGCTAACTCCCTCAGTAAACGATAATATGTATACAGCAAAAGTACAACTTCAATGATTTACCTAGTACGAAAATCAAAAAGTACAGAAGAAACCATACTGCGTAACCAACTCGCTTAGTAAACGATAATATGAATATATCAAACATACAACTTCAAATGATTTGCCTAGTACGAAAATCAAAAACTAGAAAACTATACTGCGTAGCCAAGTCGCTCGGTCACATACATTCCGCACAGCTAACACGCTCAGTGATTGCAAATACATCACAACACGTGTTATCGTCCAGAACTCTGATATTCACATACACATCACTCTTTTTTCGAAACACACGAAAATAATAATGCGAGATACTATAATAATAATAATAATGCTATTTGCTTTACGTCTCACTAACTACTTTTTAAGGTCTTCGGAGACGCCGAGGTGCCGGAATTTAGTCCCGGAGGAGTTCTTTTACGTGCCAGTAAATCTACCGACACGGGGCTGTCGTATTTGAACACCTTCAAATACCACCGGACTGAGCCAGGATCGAACCTGCCAAGTTGGGGTTAGAAGGCCAGCGCCTTAACCGTCTGAGCCACTCAGCCCGGCAATGCGAGGTACTACACCTAAGATACTTACAGGTAAAAAGAGGGAGGAAAAAAAGAATAAATCATAATTCTTTTTGCATGCATGTTGTACGACCACGTGGGAGCAGTACTGCGAAAACGTGAACGGAAGTGACATGTTGTCTCAACAAAATACTGCAATTCAAATCCCGGTCCTAGCGTCAGGAAGGGCATCCGGCCATAAAACATGTCCTTATGTTTCTTGTAATTACACGTTGTTAGGAAGATTGACGATCGAGCAGGAAAGGGCTAGGAGACGCCAGCTACCCCCTAGCATTTGCTATTTTCAGGACTGCCGACTGTAGGGTTTCGAACCTGTTATCTCCTGAATACTATATCTTATTCATAAGTTAGAAGTAACAGACATAATGGAAGTGGCGAGAATGATTGCTGGTACAAGATGTTGATGTTAATTTATCTGTCGGATGGAGACGTGAAGCGCCAAAATGAGGCGTACTAGGCAAGATGAGGAGTGAGATAATTTACCACTGCTTTCCTCACTAGACCACAGAGTGCTATTGCAATACAACTAACTCTATGAACACCTTTCATAACTCTCAGACGCACTGGTTGTGCTCTAATGTAGTTACTCAGAACCACTCATACCCCAGCAGCTTCCAAATTGTCACAGCCATGGATGATACAGGGACTTCGGAGGAAGCTACACTTTACTGTGACCTGCCCCATGAGCTGTACTCTATCCATCAAGAACGGACAGATGGCAGCTGACTTCATTATTCATTTAATTATTTATTAAAGTTAGTTCATTTAGACTAGTATTTAACTAGGTAAGCTTTCATAACTGGATTAGATTGTTTTATTGCACCTGGAATACCAATTAGGAACTATTCTTAAATTTCATTCATAATTTTATAATTATTCAAATTATTCTTTTAGCGCGCTTTAAACGGTAAAACGGATTCCCTTATATTATATTGTACTGTTTATCATAGTGTACTTCGTACATTTGCTCATTAAATACACTGTTTCTCCTGCAGTCCGAGACGGACATGCGCCGTGCGTTGACACACTGCTTCAGAAAAATTCCCTGTTCTGTATCGAATGTTCCGAAACAGTCAGCAGTGACAATTCGCCCGTCCCTACTAACCACTTAATTATTTCGGAGATGCATACGATGTTTAGTGATATTGCTACCGAATCAGCTGCAGACTTATTTAGGCACATTAATAATGGAGTGGTTGATGGGACATAGAATTGTCGTCGATTTACCTATTCTGTATGTGTGATGACAGCTTTATCAATACATACCGCTAAAAAACTTGCCACTGAAATATTGACTACGAATTGTGCTGCCTGCTCCCACCGCTGGGTTCGTGGTTCAAATACCGGTCACTCCATATGAGATTTGTGCTGGACAAAGAGGAGGGGGGCAAATTTCTATCAGGATATTCCGGATTTCCCAGTCAGCATTCATTCCAGCAGCACTCCCAATATCAGTAATTTCATCTCATCTGTCAGTCATTATTCATTGCCTTAGAGGATTGCGACAGGCTTCTGTAACAATTCATATCGCCGCCTTCCTATTCTTGATCCAATCAAATGACTGGAAACAGGCTGTGGATTTTCATTTTAATTGTGCTGCCTGCGAGAAATGTAAGATATGGGACATGATTTCTCCTGATTTCTTGGGTTGATTAATTGATATATTGTTTTATTGATAATTTTTGATTGATTTATTGATTGATTGATTGAATGATGATTGATTCATTGATTGATTGATTGATTGATTGACTGATTGATTGATTGATTGATTGATTGATTGATTGATTGATTGATTGATTGATTGATTGATTGATTGATTGATTGATTGATTGATTGATTGATTGATTGATTGATTGATTGATTGATTGATTGATTGATTGATTGATTCACTGCACAAATATTCAACGATTGCATGTCGAAATGGTCTGATTAACCGAGAAGAATTCACAGCGAATGCAAAACACTGCCACTCACAACACTGACAAGCATACTATCCCTAGCGTGAAAAAGAAATTTACGTGGTTCGAGTATTTACATTCGGCACAAAAAAGTGACACGAAGTAGTATAGTACCACTATTCAAGGTGTTTTACGTTATCAAGTCCGGGACTGACAATAGAATTCGGTGAAGCTGGCGGTAGCCAGTATTGCAAGCGGCCTTAGTTGAGTACAGGGCGTGTCTGTGATTTAGAATACACTAAGCTTTACCACTATCACTAGCACAGATTTTTGGAAGTCAGAAGATGTAAGGTAATATAAAACTTTTCACAGGATATAATCAAGGCAGGCAAAATTCTCAGCAAGTCGAAAGAGTGCAAAAATGGAATAAATGATGAGAGTTGTGAAGAATATCGAAACAAGAAATTGACTTTGGCTACCGGTCACTTATTAAACGGTGTACTGAATCGGAAATAGGCAGGTCAGAAGAATCAACCTAGTCTAAATCGGAAGACAAAATAACATAATTTGTTGAAAAAGGATGGCAATTGTTTGCTGGCTTCTACCAAAAATTCCCAAAGATCAGAATATGAAATTCAGTAATTTAATAGACTACGGTCTTTCATGATATACAATTCCATCTAATTGAAGGACCAAAAACAGCTTTATCACAAGGAGAAGAAACACAGGAGTTACGTGAAAACGACAAGGAAATTTAAAACAACTATGAATCTAAAATTACGTTCAATCCAATGTGCTATTTGAGATCGTGACATTCAGTGTACATTGTCTTAGAGCTCGCTGCACACGCGGGTGAATAGAAGTTTAAAGGAAATTTGTAAAGAATTGATACCTTAAAACATCGCCCCCTTTAAAGAAGAAGTATTTTCCTCTTTGTGACATTGAGAACTTTTAACAAACTGTAATGTTCAAGGAAGAATTCCGTAATCAAGCCGAGCACGTTTTCAATAGTTATATTGATGATGACATACTTAATGCGGATAAAACAGAATTTAACAAAGTGATGACTGCGGGCAGACCATTTCCTAAACATCGGTGCATCAAAGTTTTATGTGGTAGTTCAATCTAAAAGTGTAACTTCACACTCACACAGAGTTATGGCTGTAGTAAGGAATTGTAAAAAAAATTCCTAAAGTACATCTTATCTCACAAAATCAATCGTTAATGATCTGAATTTACGTCTATCACCCAGGTGGCAGATTTCCTATCCTTTTTTTTTACCTAGAACGTTTGCAGAGAACTTGGAAGTGTATCGAACATCTTCCTTGATAATGTATTCCAGTACCTTATACCTCGTCGTATAAATGAACATTCCTCTTGAATTCCAGCTTTATATTCAAGTTATGATCTTTCCTACATTTAAAGGCTCCTCTCAAACTTATTCACCTACTAATGTCATTCTACGCCATCTCTCTCTGCTGAAAACACGAAACATACTGCTTAGTCGAGCAGCTCGTCTCCTTGCCTCCAAGACTTACCAGCTCAAACTTTGAATCATTATCGTAACATTACTCCTTTGTAAGAAATCACCCAGAAATCACCGTGCTGCTTTCCTATGGATGTTTTCCACTTCTCGTATCAAATAGTTCTAGTGTGGGTCCCATACACTGGATCCATACTCTAATTGTGATCTTACCAGACACGTATACGCCCTCTCGGTTACATTCTTGCTAAAACCCGTAAATACTCCCTTAAGCATGTAATGAGATCTGTAAGTTAATATCATCCAGTGTTGAAGTAAAAGGGATCTTCCTCCCGATCAACAGCATTATCACACGATAGAGTGCTTGAGTAAGATGACAAGAGAGGTGATAGATAACTTCAAACATGCTGACTGCCGTTCCTTGCCAATTTTAAACCTCACAAGGATGCAATCATAAAACTGTAGCAATATAAAGTAGGAAGAAGTAGTGAAGAAAATTAAAGTTTTAAACATTGCCATCAGGGACGTGCACTAGAATCGCATGTACTAACAAAATTCCCATATGATGAGAGCCTTCATATAAGGAATAATATCATAAAGATTCAATCGCTTGTTCATCAACAATTTATATCACCATGATTGGAGAACACACACCGGCAACTCGATAGTAGCTCGACTTGAATATCGCATGCATGGGAGAATCGAAACAATAATTGATTA
The DNA here is from genome assembly GCF_040414725.1 of Anabrus simplex. Classification (NCBI taxonomy): domain Eukaryota; kingdom Metazoa; phylum Arthropoda; class Insecta; order Orthoptera; family Tettigoniidae; genus Anabrus; species Anabrus simplex. The sequence continues at coordinate 442,921,563 of NC_090268.1, read as the reverse complement.
GTGTATCAGATACTTATAGATAAAAAAGAATGAGTTGTTTGGTACCGAATGTTCATTGCACTTAAACCTTTATCAGAATTATTGGTGAAGTATAATTCACCTCACTTGTAGGTACTTATTCTGGGAATACCCACAACAAATATCATATAGATAGGGTCAGTTATTGTATAACTGAAATACGTTCACAAGCGATGAACAAATAGAATATCATCTTCTCTTTCTTCATCCTTTTCTTTGATAGGTTTTGGTGAGAAATGTACAGTGAACTGCCGAATTTCACCCATTACCTAATGTGATTGGTCCAAGGAACAATCGTATCTTCTCCACCTTTTCATCCATTACCAATGCTAAATCAATTAATTTCCTTAAGTGGAATTCAGAACAATGCCACAGAAGATTACACCGGCATACACTTATACCGTGGAAAACCATGGGAAACCACTTCGAGGATGGCTGAGATGGGAATCGAACCCATCTCTACCTAGCTGACTTCCCGAGGCTGAGTGAACCCCGCTCCAGCCCTCGTACCTCTTTTCACATTTCGTGGCACAGTCGGAAATCGAACCCGGTATTGTTTCCAATTTTCACATTGAAATCATAATTCTACGATGAGAAATTATTTTTGATATTTCTCAAAATGTATTTCAAATAACAAGCTACTTTTATTTTTGAGAGCAGCCATGTTGCGTTTCAAGAGCCTCTCTGTCGCGTGGAAACGAACTCACCCATGGCAAACTGAGCCGCAAGCTCGTGAAATACCGTGACACCTCGGTGGACTTCGAGTACTCAACAATTTTTCAAATTCACGGAATTCTTCTTAACGAGAGATTTTGGCAACACAGTAAATACAGAAATAAATAATCTAAATTATTCTTAAACCCTACGTGAAGACAGAACCCCCAGGGTAAATATAAATGCAGTTAAGCCTAAGTACAAATCTGCCCCCGATCAGTGGACTAGCTTCACGTGCCAAGGTCAATGGATGAAAAAAACCTGCGAAACGCCCGGGCAGAAATAATTTATTTCACCTGTTGCGAGTGTGGTAAAATTATGAGAGTAACATCTAAATAAATCGCAAGTCTGTCCGGAATTCTGGAACAAGTCGGTCTATTGGGCGCGAAATTAGCAGATTGCATAATCAAGCTTAGTGGTGTGAGTGGCGTCACCTCATAAGACTATAAAAGAAACCCCCTCTGTATATTTCCCAGTGTCGGTCTGGTTTCTGAAGCAGCGGAAGCTCACGCCCATCGCCGGCAGAAAAGTGTATAATGTGATCTCCAAATAACTTAGTACATGTTCGTGGCTATGGTTCACATCTACTGTTAAAAATGGAAGGTGATAGAAATTTTTCTGAACTTTCGCCGACAAAACTGTGAAAGCATAGGCGTCTGTTTAAATACATAGCTGATTTTATTGTATCACCTCGTGTGTGTTGGAAATTGTTAAGGGAGTTGGGAAGCTAGTCAGAGTAGTTCTGATTTCGTTATCTGTGGAACAACACCTGTTGTATTAGGGTGAATGAAAGCCGAGTCTTGGGAGAAGGGAGACAGTTGCGGTCGACTGCAGAACGAAAGAGGTTTGCTGTACAAAATCATAACGAAGGAAGTGCGTGATTTGTGTTGTCATTTAATAACGTGTGAAAAGGCAGTATTTGTAAGATAGATATATATAAGAAGATGATGTTCCTTGTAGCCATGTGCGGCTAAGCACGAGGGCAGCTGGCTAAATGTAGCCAGAATACTGGAGATGACATCAATGCAGGTCTGTCTATATTTTTTATTATGTTGTAGTTAGACTGTTGTTTGTCCCAACCAATTTTTCAAGGCGAGTGTCGGGTTGATATTTGTATTAATCAGGCGAAAAGTGTTATAATTTTGGTCAGCGTGTGAAAATCTTTCGTTTGGTAAAAAATCACGCCAAGAAACTGTAAAATGCGACGTTTGAATCATGTGTTATTGTTCTTCGAGATATTGTCCGATGTGAGGAAAATTAGGAAAGTGATAATAGTAAAGTAGTCGTGGCAAATGTCTTAATTTCGAATACCGTTTGAATTCAGAAAATGTTTGTCAATAATAATAATAATAATAATAATAATAATAATAATAATAATAATAATAATAATGTCTACCGCGGGATAAAATTTTCCTATGTTAAAAGTGAATTTAACAAACATGTTTTACGTGGATCGCAGGCATTTAGAAAAAATTCCAGTGAAATCCGATAAAGTTATGTTTTATTCATGGGAAGTAAAATTTTGTGACATCGTGTATGCCGATGATATGGAAAAGCACCGTGTGTTTTTGTATTCTCGAGGTCCGAAAGTTGTAGTAACAGTAAAATAAAGAGGTATATTTTATAATGGTTATTGTTTTTTGTACCGTGAATTATCACTGGCGAAACCTACAGAAGGTGCGGCCTCCATAGGGTCTGGACTTCCCGAGAATATAGCACAACCCAGAGGGCAAGAATACAGATAGCCGAGGAAATCAGATTAACAAATTTATTTAACAAATAGGTAAACACCAAAAAAGGTAAACAAAGATTAAAGTATTTAAACACGACCATCACCCAGGCTCCTCCGACACGTGCTCAATTGTAATTTACAGGGATCCAGCCCCTGTTCACAGTTCATCACCCAAAAAACAGTGTAAAAGGCAATTCTGGATAAAACTTATTGATAAACCGCCACCTCAGGTGGCTCAAGGAGGAGCGCAATTTTCCCTTAACATGGCATACCACGATACCATATACATATATATACTTTCAACCACTAAGGGCACAAGCGCCCAATAAATTAAGTTGCAGTAAGACTGCAATAAACGGTCCCAAGAGGTTCACACATACTTTACAATTTAGAGGTAACTGTGCCTTTATAACAACTTGAAACAACTCTAGCGCCTATTCAGTGATTGTAATCAAATAATGTCCTCCCGTAACCTTATACTTGTTAACCAAATTCAGGGGGCTTACCTCCCATACCCCTTAGCGGTCCGGGATTCGAAGGCGGTGCGTGAGATGCTCAAGTCCGAGAGCGAGGCAAGAATGACACTTGCTCCCAGCCAGGCCGCACGGCCTGGCCAAGAGAAGCCGTGACGCGAGACCACGTGACGCAAGGCGACACGGGGAGTCTGCGTAAAGAGCTTGGTGCATCCGCAGGGGGTACGGGGGGGAAGGCAGAGGGGAGGCAGCACAGGCCGGGCCGTTCCCAGGGCGGAAATACTTCCTTTACCCTGGGAGCATCTCTAAGGAATAATTTTATTATTATAATTTGCCCAAAGGGACAACAACGGGCGAAAAAACACAATAATGCACAAAAATTGAAAAGCATAAAACAGGCACAATAAATAGTATAGGAGGGGAGAGAATATCAAATACATGGCTCAGATCTCCCCCCCTAAAGCACCAACCAGGGTGAACAATAAATTTTCATCAATAAAATACTCTTGCAGTATAGTCCATTCAGTGGCTCATAAGCTAATAATATAATAAAAATCTTGCCTTACAATTAATAAGCTATATAAATTACTTGGAATACAATAGAAAAAAAAATCATGTAGTATAATAGACGACAGTTCTTATAGTATAATAGACGAAAATTCTTGTAGTATTATAGACGAAAGTTCTTGTCATAATATCCCGGGATGTAGACAAGTAACAGCTTCAGCTTAATTCAGTTAGTTAATTAATAGCTTCACCAAGTGATATCTCAGTCAATTTTCGAGACCAGAGCGGCCTCACACACCATCACCAATACAACCTAAAATATCTTCTCAAACAGCTGGACAGTTCTCGTGGCAGACACACGCCACGTGACGAAAGGCAGTAGCGACCTGCACAAACTAGGTCAGCAGTAGGCTGGCGGAAGATAGTCCATCACGAGCAAGGCCGAAGGGCTCGGGAACTGGAGACGAGGCACACCAAGACAGCCCACACGGGGGGCCCTTCCCATGCAGGCACGGGCGAAGATAGTCACTCCAGTACACTGTAAAACAAATCAAGCGCCAGCAATTGTGTCGAATAGATGCCCAGCACATCGGGGAGATGCAAGTAAGAGATGGTTCGATGAACCGGACCGGGGTATGGGAGTGATAAGGGAGAAACGGGACTGCGGGAGGACTCACATAATCATTAAACATACCACTAAAATTTTAAATCCAAAGAAAATAGCTCCTCTTTAGGCAGAACACGTGTCAAAGGAACCGGAGGGAAGGAAAACACAAGGAAAAGAATGAGCGCAAAAAAAACAATACACATAGCAAACAAAATGCCACAAAACCTAGATAGCACTAGGCAGCCTTAACCTGGGACAAATGGACTCGGAACACTCTCTCCGTGTCCGGATCTTTCACCAACAGGGTGACTGGTGTCAAGAAATCGATAATTTCGCAGGGCCCGCGAAACCGAGGAGCGAGTTTCCCAGAAGGAACGAAATTCTTAACAAAGACCCTGTCACCGACGGCAAGATCGGTAGGACGGCGCCCCTTATCATAGCGCTCCTGTTTCTTCTCATACGAGACCTTCAGATTTTGCTTGGCCTTTCTCCAAACGGCCCTGATGTTAGGGGGATCAATCTTTTCAGGCAACAACTCATTTATATTCCACAAGTTGGTGAGCGCAGAGTTAGGAACGAAAGAAAACATGAGAGAATTAGGGGAAAATTGATAAGCCTCGTGTACCGCAGAATTAAAAGCAAATGCAAGCCAAGGCAACGAAGTGTCCCACCTCAAAACATCGTCGTGGTGAAATGCAATGAGAGCAGACCGCAAATTTCGGTTAACCCTCTCGGCGTAAGAAGGTTGTCGGTAATAGGGGGATGTGGTAACATGAGAAATGGACAAGCTGAAACAAAATTTCTTAAACAGGTTCGATGTAAAGGCCTTGGCGTTGTCTGAGACCAAGTACTGGCAAGGACCAAAGGACAAAAATATAGACTTCAAACATCTAATAGTAGTCTCGGAAGTAGCTAGCCTCGTTGGAATCAACCAGGAAAAACGGGTAAACCCATCCACACAGACGAAGACAAACCTATTACCATCAGTCCTAGTTTTCGGCAAGGGACCTACATAATCGATATAGAGCCGCTGCATAGGGAGGGTAGCTTGGCTAGAAGACAGCAAGCCTACACGTGTGTTAGGAGAAGGCTTACTGAGCGCACAAACCTTACATGCTTTAACAAGTTCCCGTACTTCAGCGTCCAACCCTTTCCAAATAAAATTTTCCCTAATCTTCTCCCTGGTCTTGAATACTCCTAGATGGCCACCAAGAGGAGTTTCGTGAAAGTATTTAAAAATCATAGGCACCAAGACTGAGGGAATAACGACCTTCATTTTATGATCGTGACGGGCGGGACAACACAGTACGCCATTCCTTAACACATAAGGATCAATAATTTTCCCTTCCTTAAGATCTTGAACAATCGGTCCCAAAATAGGGTCCTCCACTTGAAACTTAGCCACGTCATGATACAGTAATGGGGTATCAGACAAGATAGCCCCCGCTAAGGGTAAGGACAAGGGAAGCTCAGAACTTGACGATTCGCCCTCCTGAGAAGGCTGATCCGAAAACATGCGACTAAGAGAGTCGGCGACTACGTTGTCCGAACCACGGATATGACGTACGCTGAACTGAAATGCTGAAATCCTAATGGCCCAACGGGCCAGACGGCCGGTTTTCCTAGGTTTCCCCAAAACCCAACTCAGAGCCTGATTGTCGGTCTCGAGTTCGAACCTTTCATGCTCTAGGTAAATCCGAAACTTTTCCAAAGCGAACAATACCGCCAATCCTTCTAGCTCGTATACAGAATACTTGGCTTCGACAGAAGACAAGGTCCTAGAAGCATATGCAATGGGACGTCTCCCCAATTCCGAGTCCTGCAACAGGACGGCCGCAACGGCAGACGCCGACGCATCGGTCTGAACAATGAAAGGCTTGGAAAAGTCAGGCATAGCCAACACCGGAGCGTTAGATATGGCCAACTTTAAAACATCAAAGGCAGCTTGTTGGGAGGGCCCCCATTCAAATTTAACCCCTTTACGTCGGAGGGCGTTAAGAGGCCCTGCTCGATTGGCAAAATTTGGAATGAATTTTCCACAAAAATTAACCATCCCAACGAAGCGAGCAACACCCTTAACATCCAGAGGAGGTTTGAACTGGCGAATGGCCTCGGTACGAGAATGATCAACAGAGACGCCATTGGATGACACGATATGTCCCAAGAAGGACATATGGGGCTTGGCAAAGGATACCTTAGAAAGTTTGACCGTGAGACCAGCCTTGCGAAGACGGGACAACACTTCCCTCAAATGGCGGAGATGATCCTCAAAGGTTTCGGAAAAAATTACGACATCATCCAGGTAGTGATACAGATAGTTGAACTTGATGTCAGAAAACAGTTGATCGAGCAGCCTAGTGAGGACAGCAGCGCCAGTGGAAATACCGAAAGGCAAACGGCAAAATTCGTAAAGATTCCAGTCCGTAGCGAAGGCTGTCAAGTGACGAGACTCTTCAGCTAACGGAATCTGGTAATACGCCTGATTTAAATCTAAAACTGTAAAATATCTAGCCTTCTTGAACCATGAGAAGCAAGAATGCAGATCAGGGAGAGGAACTGACTGCAAAACAACTTTCTTATTCAAAGCCCTATAGTCCAAAACAGGTCGATAACCACCTTGAGGCTTCGGACAAGGAAGATGGGGAGGAGTAGGCAGAAGTAGACGGCCGAATAATGCCCTGATCCAACATTTTATTGACTATCTCCTTTAACGCTTGCATTTTGGGAGGAGCCAAGCGATAGGGCGGTGACCTAACCGGAACCGAGTCCGTGACCTCGATCTTGTACTCTAAAAGTTTCGTCATCCCCAATTCTTCGGTGAAAACGTCCGGGAAATCATCACATATTTCCCTAATACATTCCGCTTGATTCTCGGGCAAATGACTAAGGTCTAATGCCATTTGGTCCTGAGGAGGTGAGGCAACACATGAAGAAGAAGAATTACACATAAATAAGGGTATCTTAGTAGCCTTACAGAATTTAAACCAGCAGGAGCCCTCCTGCATATCCAACAGGAGCCCAGTATGTGCAAAAAAATTAGAGCCGAGGATAATAGGATATGGCAAATTTTTAGTTACATAAAGGGGAAATTTCCAGGAGAAATTAGCCAGTCGAACCTTACACTTTACTACGCCGGAAACTTCCACTCTGGAAGAAATTGCAGCAACAAACGACAGAGATACAGGCAGTACATCAGAAAATTTACAAACAGAACTATTGAGAGCGAACCACTTCTCACTGACAAACGAGACTACGCTTCCGGAGTCCAAAAGGGCCGATACCGGTTCATTATTTATCTCTACCTTGACGAAGGGGGCTAATCCCTTGACCTCGGTGGATATGGCTAAACACTGATCGGGACACCCAGGATAATATTCGCGGGAAGAAGGGCGAGCATAACCTGGTTCTACAGACGCTAGATCGGGGAGGCCAACACTTCCCACTTCCCGATCTAGTCAACTAACATTTGGCTTACGCGAACACTGCCGCGCCACGTGGCCAGGAACCCCACACCTGAAACATACAACATTAGAAGGCCTAGACTGAACCCTGGTGCCCGAACTGGCACCCGACACCTGTGCGCCAGTAGAACGAGCAGGGCACTTATTTCGAAGATGATCGGAAGCCCCGCAACCAAAACATCTTTTTAATGGGGCAGGTTTATTAACGAACGGAGAACCAGAATTATCACAGGACAAGGAAGAAGTATTCTCAACTCGAAGTGAATCAGCATGCCGAAAACCCTCGGCAGACACAACCATCGCTTCCAACTCTTCAAAATTACGAGGCTGGGACGCGAAGCATAAACATGAACGGTATAAGGGAGAAATGCCCTCCACGATTGTAGCTACAATTTGCTCGTCAGTGAAATTCAACGCAAAAACCTTGGCATAAAACTTGATATCCGAAATAAACTCCGATAGAGACTCATCCAAGCGCTGCACTCTGAAATAAAATTTCTGGACTAACGAATGAAGAGCCCTAGGAGGAATGAACTGAGCCAATAAATGAGCATGAAACTGATGTAGTGAGGATTGACTCAAAATAGCGTTTACTATTTTATTTGACAAAACACCAATCGTATATGGGTAAATAATCTGTAGAATTTGAGCATGCGTTAACCCAAAGACTAAGGCATGATCCAAAAATTCAACCAAAAACCGAAGAAAAGAAACCACATCGCTTGCCGAGTTTACTGAGTAACGAGGGGCACCTTTCAACATCATATTCAAAGGATGAGGCATACTCGAAAAGGGAGAGCTCAAAGATGGCACAGTGGACTGTTGATTCAACGGGCGACAATCAGCAGGAGCATTTAAATGAACAAACTGCCGCGGTGGAAGCGAAGCTCTCTCCTCGTCAAGCTCACCGCTACGAGACTGTTGATTCAACTCACCTTCCACCTGGGCAGGTGGGGGAAGGACGGGCTTAGATTTAATGGACAGCCATGCCAACCAGGCCTCCACCTTCTCTAAAAGGTCAGCTGATGTGTCCTTTAATTCGAGAACCTGACCCGATATCTCTTCCTTCAAGTCCAAGGAAAGGAGATCTTCCACTCGTTGACAATAGTGATTTAATCTACCCTGTAGTCTCTTGAGTTGATGAGGAGAAGCCACGTCATTCTCCAGAAAATCCATGACAGATGCAATATTAGAAAGGTTAGCCTGAATAAGGGACAGCGCGCTAGCGACCTCGCCTTCAGCATAATGGGGTACCGTAATCGGTCTATTTAAGTTATTCCGTAAGAAAATTTCATCGGCCTTGACGGTGCCTTTAGACTCTAAGTTACGTATCCCAAGTTCATACAAAAGCTCCTCCTTCCGCAGGGAACCCGGATAAGGTATGTCTCGAATGGACATGGTTGAATTGATATAAACCACACAACGACTAGAGAAATCCCGGAAACGGAAAGAATGTTACGGGCTCAAATTCCTCGGCTAATCGAAAACAAGTCCAGATCCAACCACGCTCTGCTACCAGTTTTGTACCGTGAATTATCACTGGCGAAACCTACAGAAGGTGCGGCCTCCATAGGTTCTGGACTTCCCGAGAATATAGCACAACCCAGAGGGCAAGAATACAGATAGCCGAGGAAATCAGATTAACAAATTTATTTAACAAATAGGTAAACACCAAAAAAGGTAAACAAAGATTAAAGTATTTAAACACGACCATCACCCAGGCTCCTCCGACACGTGCTCAATTGTAATTTACAGGGATCCAGCCCCTGTTCACCGTTCATCACCCAAAAACAGTGTAAAAGGCAATTCTGGATAAAACTTATTGATAAACCGCCACCTCAGGTGGCTCAAGGAGGAGCGCAATTTTCCCTTAACATGACATACCACGATACCATATACATATATATACTTTCAACCACTAAGGGCACAAGCGCCCAATAAATTAAGTTGCAGTAAGACTGCAATAAACGGTCCCAAGAGGTTCACACATACTTTACAATTTAGAGGTAACTGTGCCTTTATAACAACTTGAAACAACTCTAGCGCCTATTCAGTGGTTGTAATCAAATAATGTCCTCCCGTAACCTTATACTTGTTAACCAAATTCAGGGGGCTTACCTCCCATACCCCTTAGCGGTCCGGGGTTCGAAGGCGGTGCGTGAGATGCTCAAGTCCGAGAGCGAGGCAAGAATGACACTTGCTCCCAGCCAGGCCGCACGGCCTGGCCAAGAGAAGCCGTGACGCGAGACCACGTGACGGAAGGCGACACGGGGAGTCTGCGTAAAGAGCTTGGCGCATCCGCAGGGGTACGGGGGGGAAGGCAGAGGGGAGGCAGCACAGGCCGGGCCGTTCCCAGGGCGGAAATACTTCCTTTACCCTGGGAGCATCTTTTAGGAATAATTTTATTATTATAATTTGCCCAAAGGGACAACAACGGGCGTAAACACACAATAATGCACAAAAATTGAAAAGCATAAAACAGGCACAATAAATAGTATAGGAGGGGAGAGAATATCAAATACATGGCTCATTTTTCACAAGAGGATTGAAATTTGAGAAAGAGTCTTGAAATATAAGAAAATGGATTGAGATCGAAGAATTTACATATGTGGAGATGAGAGCGGTAGAAATATTGAAGGTGAAAGGGAGCCTCGATTTTAAGTAATACCGCCGGGATAAGGCGAGGAGAATGAGTTTTGAGACAGGCTACGTTTGCCGAGGAAGGATTTGTGAGACAGGCTGTATATTAAATGTGAAATTTCATGCGGCAGGCTGTAGTATATTCCGCTAACAATCCGAAAATTGAGACGACTACTGTGTGATGCACAGTAGATTTCTAGTAAGATCCCAAGTGGAAAACGATTCTAGTAAAGATTAAAAATCTTGGTAGTAAAAGTCAAGTGACTAGTTACGTAAAGTCAGTAATGGATAATAGAATAATATGACCTCAAGGATAAAAGAGCATTTTGTGTACACGTTGGTGTTATTTGGTTGTGAGGACGAGCTTCCATTCAGTAGAGTTCATAAATTACAGGGTGGTAATTTATCGGTAAATAGGAGCATTTGTGAAATGAGGTATTCAACGTTTTTAGAGCGATATGCTTGAGTGTGTAAATTTATTGAATTTCGTTTCACTTGATAGTCATGGATATGTATATTTGGAATATGACGTTAGGCAATCTGACGGCTTTATCCTAAAATTTTAGTATGGATTTCTGCGCTGGTGATGTTTATTAATTTTGACGACATCCACTAAATGTAGACGTGTGTTGGAAGACATTATTCTTTCCTAAACTTCATTGCGCAGGCTGAGATCGTGTTTGAGTTGGGGGAATGTTCGTCACGTGATATTTATTTTCAAGTTCACGTTGTTTTTGTAACAAGATAGAAACTTATGGCATTTTCGACTTGCATTCGTTCTGTGACAAGAGTTGTTTCGTTGTGTGTTATTCGTTTCGACCATACTTGCAGTTAAAAATACCTGAGTTTGTTTGAAAATTACGGGTTTGCCTGTTATGCTAGGGGAAGCATAATACGACCCCGTTTCCGCCCGACAATAGATTTAGGACGTCACATGTTATCATAGGAGTATACTGATGATGATAATTAGGAAGGTATTGTGTATACAGGGATTAGTGTTAGGGTGTACAGACATTAAGTAATCCCGACGATAGGTCTGGGATGTCAGCTGTACATACTGAAGTCTCAGATTATATGTTTTTGCGTAGGGCCATGACCGAATATAGTGCCTGTAGTAAAATAGGAAATATGAAGAGAGTTAGCTTGATAATAATGAGGCCAATCTTGCTCGCAGCCCTCAACATCTGGAAGGTGTTGACCTATGATGACGGGACCCCTGACGGCGTGCATAATAAGGGTGGTCCAACATTGGATATCGAGCTAATGGGGATTGAATATTTTACTAGAGTTCTCCACGCGTGTTGAGTTCAAATAACTTTGATATTTTATTTTATTTTACGGAACTAAGTATTTGGCGTTTTGGTGTTCATTTTTGCTTTGATAGTGTGTATATTGACACTCAATGTATTAGTGTGAGACTTGAGTTGCGAATGCGGATTCGACTCGTCAGCCAGTAATATATTTTATTTTCAATTTTTTTCATTCTTGCATTTTATACGTATTTTGAGTTCGATCAAGTGATAACTTTGTAGGAAGTATGTTGGGACAAACAATAAGTAGATGGATCTGTAATGGTAGTCATTGTTTAAGAAGGAAAGAATTCCTTAAGTTTGTTGTATTTTTTCAATGTGGACTGGTAATTTTATTAAGCGTAACGTAACCATTTCTAACCAGAAAATCGGTTTGATAATAATATTTTTAAGTGATTTACCACTTTTTAATCAACTTCAGTGTTTGGCATTTCTTCTAAATGCGTGATGAATAAGTGTTTCCTGCATTTCGCAGTTTTGTTCCTTCAAAACGACGTAACGTAAGATCCTCGCGGATCATGGTATTGTTGGTTCTCTCTGAACAGCTGTTTGGGTGATGCACGTTTAGCATCGGGATTATTTTATCACTTAAGGGTGTCATGAATGACAAATACATGGTGGAGTTTTATTTCTATTATGAATGCTGCTGTTAACTCGTAGTGAACACCATGCTTTCCCATAATATTTCGCAACCTATCCAAAGCAACTGATAGTCAATTTGGTTCGATTAAGGGTCCATTCGGCGGGTGTTCCGTATCCGCAAGGGTATTCGACTGGTGGATAACCTTAATTGAGAGGAAATCAGGCGTTGTACTTGTTGAAAGTCAGATTTTCCACGGATCGTGTGGATTAATTCTCAGTTCTCCTTTGGAGTAATAGGTGCCCGGTTTTCAGGTTTTCTTCCTTTCTCAGTTTTTCAATTTCGCTGTCCACTATATTTATTACTTTCCCCGAAGCAACTCTTCGATATTGTGAGAAATAAATCAACGCTATGCAATGTGACTGCGTTTGAAACATTCAATAATTTATATTTTTTATTTCAATGATTTGTATAAAATAATAATATTGTCGTGCCATTTCGAATTTAATAAAAGTTAGTAAGCACACATTTGTTCCTCATTTCAAGTAGTTAGGCTCTCCTCTGGACCCCATCGTTTGGTTAAGATCGTGACCGAACTTCTTCCCGCAACGACCCAAGATTTAAGAGTTCAATATTGCTCTGCTGTAACAGCTGTGGCCGACCAACGATGGAATGGTAAGTCCAAGGGTTCAACATCAGGCAAATACTGTGGCTGTACCTTAATTAAGGCCACCTCCTCTTCCTTCGCACTCTTAGTCCTTTCTCATCCCATTGTCGCCATAAGACCTATCTGTGCCGGTGCGACGTAAAGCCAAATGTAACAATGAACAACCTCCGTAATTTTGTCGATGGAGTTTGGCTTCATCCTGTATATACAATGTACAAATCAAAGACCTCCTCTAATTATGGGGGACAGCGAACAAAATGTAGCTTATCAGGACACAGAAATGTTAATATTATAGAAATATAGCAGTAACCCATTTTTATTTATCATGTCCAAACAAATTTCACCTTAGAATATATATAGATCCACGTACCGTGGTGGGAAGTATGCTTTCAATTCTGTTCATAGGCAGCTCGAACTCTTTCCAGAATTCCATAAACAAGGCAATTATCGTGCCATGAGTCCCCACCATTAGGCCCGTAATCTCTACTCCATTCAGTTAGTATGAATTTTCGTACAACGGTACGGTGGGCGCGTAAATGCCCTGCTTCTAAAGGTGGACTTCTGTAGGCTCGCCGACATGCCTCTCGAATCGGATGGTCGGACCGATAATGAAGCATTTCTTGTCATTATCTTTGAAGACAATTATGTCACTTCACATTGTACTTCCTGTCATAGACAAAACATCTACTTCATTTATATAGAAGGCTTTACGTCAGACTTATTTTACAATCATTGATCTTACCTTGTGGTGACGTGAGTTTCTCAGTACTTTGCTATAGAGGCAAGAACCAGTTGTGTTACTCAAGAATGACTCCTGTCCAATGATTTCCTATCCTAATATCGCAACTTAATAATCATGTTATTTTGAGAAACAACACATGTCCAGGACGAACTTTGACTAAACATATGGAAATAGAAGTAGAGGGAAAGCATCCGCCGCTATGACTGCAGGTGTTAGGAGTAAAATATCAACACGGTGCTGCAATATCTATCTTAAGTTTCTTGAAATGCAAATTAAATCTCCGAGGAATATTAAGTTGGTTAATTTTTGGGAATCCAGAAGGCCTACATACTGCGGGCCTTAGAACTCTCTTTAGAAAATATATTCATTTTTGAAGAGCCTGTAAGAATAAAACACAAGTCCAAGTAAAAAAGCCCATATAACAAAAGCCTGTTAGTCCAAAATTCTTAAAACACGATCGCCATGCAGTCTGAACATGAAAGGTTTAGTAATCCATCATTCATCAGTCATCACTATCCAAGGTATTCCCTACCTGTCGTAAGAGGCACCTGAAAGGGGCTACAGGGCTCTTAAATTGGGAGCGTGGTCTGATGACTATGGGGCACTTAACTGAGTCCTATAGTGTTTCCACTTACTTGTGCCTCACTTTGATCTACCCTATACGACCCTCTTGGTCAACTCTTGTTCTTTTTCGACCCTGACGGTATTAGAGCAATCGAGGCCTAGGGGGACCTTCATTTTCACGCCCTTCGTGGACTTTGTATTCCTTTGGCTGATAGCTGCATTAATCGAAGTTTCAAATCCCTTGCATGTTTCCGTCTGGTTAGTCTTAATAGTGGATGGCACCCCTGTTGAACTTCCTGTTAAAACAATAATTACCACCGCGTCCTTGAATAATTAGTGTGCGTTAGAAACCAAATTTAAACTGCTTAAAATAACCCCTTTTTGACTTGTGTCGTTTCTCAAACAATCGATGCATTTATTTTTCCGTGTAGTTTCCTTTCAGAGGTAAGGGTAAGATTAGAAAGAAGCATTCTAAATGTTTGCGTCCGACTGAACGACACGGCCATCTAACTTCTTTATACACATCGTAGTTCCTTGAATTACAGCCAGTGACAATAAAGTTCGCTGAATGAAGTCAGAACGGTCGATCCGGCAAAACTGGCGACGCACAACGCTGCACCTGCGTAGCAGCAGGTTTTGAACTGCTGCTCCCAACGTTGTTCAGTTGAACATCGTGTGTGTGTCGTGTAAGGCATGTTTGACACACTGCGACCGCCGTCAGTGAAGAAAACATTGAGAAGTTGAGGACATTAATCACGAATGATCGGCGATTAACTGTGCGCATGATAGCGGATGAACTGCAGATTAACCGTGAATCCGTGCGACAAATCGTTATCCAGAAGTTAGGGAGACGAAAACGTGTTCTCGCCTTGTGCCACATCACTTGACTGACGATTAGAAGCAGGCACGTTTAGAGTCTTTCTCTGCGATCCCCTAGTCGGGAAAAAGTCAGAGCCGAAAATTCACGCATCAAACTCGCTTTGAAAGGAAAGAGATTTGACGATATTCCTGACATCCAACGAAACGTGACGAGGCTTTTGAATTCCATCCCAAAGGAAGCCTTCTTGCAAAGTTTCTTGGACATGTATCGCCGATATCTGCAGTGCATTTTTATGGGAGGGGACTATTTCGAAGGACAGTAAGGTCACATCCGTGCACTGTTCATATATGTTGATAGTACAAGACTATTCACCGAACTTTATTGTCACAGGTTGTATTCTGCCACTTGCTGAATAAGTGACGAACTTTTACCGCTTGAGTCGATGAATATATTATTTAAGCTTACTATATGGATCAAGCTATTTGAGATTCTGAAAATAATCGGAGTAAGATACCAAGGAAGGAAAATTATCTACAATCTGTACAATAATCACTCTGCAGTGATCAGATACTAAGGCTATGAAGAAAATAGCAGCCGTCCAGAAAGGAATGAGGTAATGCAGGTAATATTATACTTAAAAAGGAAACCTCAAGGGAAAAAGAAAATAACTAACGATGGCTGAAGTAAGGAGGATACATCATACAGTCTAGCACAAGGACAAAGGCATTGCTCAGGAAAAAAATATTTGCTCACTCCGGTCAAAGATGTTTATGAAGACTTTCGTCTGGAATTGTATGGAAGTGCAACATGGACGCCAAGTGGGTCAGAAATAAAGAGAATAGAAGCTTTATAAATGTGATATCACATAGGGATTCCGGAGGTGGGATGGGTATATCGAATCATGAATGAAGTGACACTGAATCGAATTGGCGGGAGAAGAACAACTTGGATAAATTTTACCTGAAGTATTTTTAGATTGATAGAACACCAATTAAGACAGCTAGGATTTGTTCTGTTAAAATTGAGGTAAGTGTACCGAACGTGGTAAGAATGGTGGTGGTATACGAAGATTAGAGTAATTGTAGGAGGTAGTATTAAAGTAGAAATGAATGGATATGGTGTCATGGAGGTCTGCTTTAAACCAGTGCATGGACTGATGACTCAATGAGTATATGCACATTTCTTGAGGTGGAACTGTACTTGACCCGCTGAGCATTGCTTAAGGAGCCGAGACATTCACACAAATATTCAGAGAAAGAGACAGACAGACAGACAGACATACAGACAGACAGACAGACAGACAGACAGACAGACAGACAGACAGACAGACAGACAGACAGACAGACAGACAGACAGACAGACAGACAGATCTTCACACTCGTACATTTTCTCAGCTACACGATAAATAATAGAATCTTGGATATGTTTTGAGCTTAGAAGACGTGACCGTGAGTACAGTTTATTTGGTTGTTCCCCTCTTAGTAGCCTTTTACGACGTGCAGAGGGAACAGATAATACATAATTTGACTCCACTCACAGGGCAGAGTTCACATAAATCAAATGAATAATGAGTGTAACCACAATAGAACCCGATCCTGTGCTGTAGAGTTAGCGTACCTGTCGCTTATTCCAAGGCCCTGGTTTCGTCTTCGGGCCAGTTGAAGGATTTTAGTCCTGGATTGAGGTGTAGAACGGTGTTCACTTGTCTTAGTTACAGGAAGAAAACGCACTGTGATAAGATGACGTGACCTAGTGTACACAGACCAACACTGGTTACCATGGTTACAACAGTGTCGGGGAAATTGATTACACGAACCCCAGCCCAAACATATATCAATGTGGGTTGATGACGTAGATGTTAGGCCTCTTCAAGCAACACGAATCATCACCATGATGACCATCATCATCATCATCTATGCGACCAGGATGTTCAGGCAGTAATGGGCTAGAAGGCAACATAATTTGTCTGGAAGGATGGGTAGACCAGCCCGCTCTTCCGCGTTGTAGTGAGAGCAACATAAATTCTAGAGGTTCTGATGCACCGTGCCCTTATCTTTATGTAAAACTTATAACCGTTATGCAGGTTAGCGAATACGTATTACTCACTTCGATAAGTTTGAATTCTAACCTAATACTGCCTAAAAGTCAAGATAATTATCTTCATGGTCTTCATCATCATCGTAACCATGTTGAAATGTAGAAGTTTTAAGACCGAACAACACGCGTGACGACCGTGATCAGTATCGCATTGTAAAGATGAAGAGTAAGTGTCTGACGTCGGAATGATGTCACCAGGCGATGCTAAAGGACTACCGTCCGAGCAAATCAGCCGCGCGGTTAGTGTGGCTTAGCTGTGAGCTTTTATTCGGATGATAGTGCGTTCGAACCCCACAGCCAGCAGCCCTGAAAATGTTTTTCCGTTTTTACACATTTTCAAACCATGTACATGGAGGAGCTGTCAATTAATTCATTCCAACATACTTCCTTTCCACTCCTAGGCCTTTCCTATCCCCTCGTCACCATAAGGCCTATCTGTGCCAGTAAAGCAAATTTTAAATGCATACCGCCATTTTTAGCTACTAAAATAGTTTTGTCAAGTGGCTAATAATCAGTGTAGTTTCGGACTCCGGTAATTAAATATTACACTTCTGCGTTTGTTCCAAGATGGTTCAGTCTACTAATACATGTTTCCTGCTGAAGTTGATTCATGACCTTCTGGCCAGATTGCGACACACTGGCACCGGAATCAACTTTGGGTGTTTTGCAAATCACGTGGGGGTGATGGGCAATGAACTCGCGGAAAAGGCTGGAAAAGGACAGGTAATTTTACTACCTACACTTAAGAACGTACCTACTATGGATATTTGTTCTCAGCTACATCAAACCATATGTCCTCGGAATCGGAGTGGCTAGCAATCTGCACTCTCAACAAGCTGAGAGTGATTAAAGAGCTGTATGTTCTTGTTTTGCCAAATTCAGCGCGGCCCCCATCCTCACAGGATGTGCCGATGCCTCAGGCCTAAGACGGAGCCTCGGCCTTCAGGAGACACCTGAACTCATATTAGCCTATGACGGGTATACTGCTGATTTAATCATTCGCTTTATGTGTAATATTAGATTAATCAAGTATTCGTGTGTTCTTTTACTCGGGGAACTTGCGTTCCATTTTACAGCATTTGTATCCACATTCATTACATTAAGGTAAATAATGTTCAAATTCCCGTGTTAAATAAATAGTTGTGTTTCATTTTCAATTTTTTCCACTTAATTTATTCAGAGAAGGTGATGACCTGGTTGTACTTCCTCTTACAACAGAAACAGAAATTCACAACAATCACCACCACCGCAGCAAGTAATTTGAAAGACATCTTGTTGGAGTATGTGAGTTGTTGAGATCATTCTTGTTATACATCAGATATATTGTGCAGGCACCCAGTGGCCTAAATTCCATATTTTTATTTGTTTTATTGTACTGCCGTAGCATCAAATTATCCACGGTGTTTAGGGAGGGAGGCTCTGTGGCACGTGGATATTTTTCTCGAAGTACTCTCCTGACAACACGAGACGATTCGGAACGCATATTCGAGTGGTGAATATGCACTTCTTGTGAAAGAGGTATACGGGATATTCCTACAGTCAGTAAGTTCGTAGACTGGCGCCTACAGTGGAGGCAACACAGCATACACTAACATACTACAGTGAATAAGTTTGTGGCCTGGCGCCCTCAGCGTAGGCAACGCAGCGTGTACTTACGTACTACAGTCAGTACCTTCATGAACTGGCACCTCGACTGGCATCACCTTGTCTTTTGATCTGCCTTTTCCCGGCTTTTTGCCATCGTGGTGATAACAGCGATTTCGGCTTCAACCTATCAAAAGTTTCAGTAGCGGGTTTGTCTAATGTTTGGCAGAATTTGATAATTGCCCGTTGCTCAAACTACGACAATCTCAAGTCCTGCTACTCACATTCAACTACCCTTCACTTCATGGATCTTATCTTCTATGCATGATATTACCTCTTTCCGGGACTAGAGAAGAACAGTCACGGCACTATTCCGTGGTATAACCTACCCGCTGCACTGCACCACAGTAACACCAGACGGCCAGTCCATGAACTAAATGACTGTACTGAGTATCCTTTGGCATCAGTTTTGCGTCAAACCGATCCAGAGATGTTTTATAATGACGATGCTGTAGAGCAGGTCAAGGAAACGACCCCTGCTTTAATTAAGGTTCATCCCCAGGTTTTGTGTGGTGTGAAATTGGAAATCCGTCTTCAGGGCTGCGGACTTGGTTTGTGAAGTAGAATGCGTAGTCCCTTCAGTAGCTCACTGCTGTTCACATGTGGTTTCACCAGCTGGTTAACTCAGACTGATAAGGTACTCACAGCTCCCACAAAGTTTGGGATTCACGGCATGTCGAACAACATCACAGCTGGACTGAAACCACCGCCAGCACGAGAAGCGGTGTAGTAAAAAAAAAGCACACAAGCAGTTCTTTGTGCACCAGGACGGATCCTTAATCCTACCCAACTGTCAATTGTAACACCGGGTGTGCCACAAGTCTCTATCCTGAAAAATTCTATGTTGAACATAATAGGCACACAGCATACTTTGCCTGGAATATATCACAGTCGAAAAGCTGATTCTCTTCATATATTTCGCAGGCTGTGGCCTGGCTAAAACATTGAAAATCGCAGTAATAAACAATTAGGCGTCATTAAAATAAGATTGATCTTAGCTTCGTGAGTGCCCTTTGTTTGCTTCTGTGATGTAGTGCTTAGTATGATTATATGCCATCCCCGGAGGACGGGATTTGATGCCTGGCTCTCCCACAGGAATTAAAACGTGGTACGTGGACTGAAAAGGGGTCCGCTCAGCATCGGGAGATTAGCTGAGTAGAGGGCAGGTTCGATTCCCATCTCAGCCATCCTCGATGTGGTTTTCCGTGGTTTCTCACTTCCCTTGCAGGCAAATGCCGGGATGGTAATTAAATTAAGACCATGGTCGCTTCCTTCCCTCTTCCTTGTCTGTATCTTCTAAATTTCCCATCCACTCCCCCACACGGATCCTGATCAGCATAGCAGGTGATGCCACCTGGACGAGGCACTGGATCTCTTCTCCAGTTGTATCCCCGACCCAAAGTCTAAAGTTCCAGGACACTGACTTTGAGGTGGTAGTGGTGAGATCCCCCTCAGAATCACATGAACGGTAAACGGATTTAGAAAGAAAGGAAGGAAGGAAAGGAAGGAAGGACGCAAGGAAGGAAGGAAGGAAGGAAGGAAGGAAGGATATTCTATATCAGTGGCGTGCATTAAACTCCAGCTACACCAGCGCTGCTGGGGCAAATCATTTTGTATTTACATTTTCTTATTCTTCGTAAGAACGTATCTTTATCAAGTTAAAAACTCCAAATACCTAAGTGAAGGCAAGTACAGATGTCTCAAAAACTCGTTCGCTCTACCGCAGCGTAGTTTCTCCAGCGAACTGGGTTTCTTTGCCGGCGACCCATCAAAATTCAAGTCGCTTCTTTGACGTATGCGCTTTAAGCCTCTTGCTCTTCGGAAAGCGGAGTGATAGCTGTTGGCGTCGCTCGAGACTCACAGCGCCTTACGGCAGGGGAGCAGCTAGCTTGGGCACATGGTAGTTGTAACAGTTAACACTCGCAGTGTTCAGCTCCACATATTCTTGGCTATAATAAGAAAAACCGCTTTAGCCACTTGCACATTATCTTGTTAATAAAAACAGCCATTTTATGAAATCAATTGCAATAAAATAATTTATTTTATTATTAAATTTTGACATGTATGAAGGTTTTGGGAGCGATTCGTTGATGGCACGTGTAGAGAAGGTTTTTCGATGAAAGCGGAAAATTATTTAGGTTGCCCAGCATGAACACAAAGTCAAGTGGAAACTAGCCTAAAATAATTTTGTATATTGTTGTTCTGTACGAGTCGTTTTTCCTGTAATGGTGGTATAATGTGAATTTTGTAGCGTTCCTCTTGGATTTTAGGTGACGTTTTCGTGAGTTCTGCAGCATATAACAGTGGTATACGCTGTCGTTGCTGTACATACGCTCAGTAGGAGAGTAAAACTGCAAAACTTGGGCATAATAAAAGGATAGCCCCAGTATATTTCTGTGAAAACCATAACTGTACTATTACCAAGCGTCAATGAGTGAAGTGTTTAAAATTAGCTGTAGCTTATGTTACTTATGATGTTGCCTTCAAATCGGTGAATACAAGTTTGGAGATATGTGCGACTATGTGGTTGAAAATATTATTATTCAAGTGAGTTGTAATTTCATTAGTTCTTTAATACCTACATTGTCTTATTCATGTACGTAAGTATTGTCTGATCTGTTATATTCCCACTTAGTTATCCAGTGAGTTTATTAAATAGTAGTGTTGGATTTAGAGGGATTGGTGAGGCTGCGACTTTCTTTTCAGAACATTTTTGCAGCTGGGGTAAGGAATGAGTTCACCGCACGCTACTGATCTATGCAGTATTTACATGTCAGAGGTTGTTTTACCCTTATCAGTAATTTTCTGTTTGACACTCTTATCTTGTTTGCCCGACTCTTTGGTAGAATAGGCAGCGTTTAGGCGTGCGATTCAGGGGGTTTCGAAATCGATTACCGGCCAGACCAAGGATTTCAATCGAGTTTGATTAATTCTCCTTGCTCTGGGACTGGGTGCTTGTGTTTATCCCAACACTCAACTCTTCATATTCAGACAACACACCACACTGCCACAGACAGACACAATTTTGTTTACACCCCTCCACATATGATTTGTGTCAAGAAGGGCATCTGGCCTTAAAATAGGGCCAAATCTACATGTGGGACGCAGCTGGCACCCAGGACTGCAGAAACGTGGGATACGTGAAAGAAGAAGAAGAAGATTCTAAGCTTGCCTGTAGCGTTTTCAAATGTATTTTATTTACGGTACGTCCAAGTTTAAGGCGACACTCCGGAGATAAAGATCGATCTTTTGGTCATTTTGGTGAAATTTATTTTATGACTGAAATTGAAGGGATTGAGTTTCTTTTTTTCTCGTCACAAAGTTATTGCGCTAAATTTAAACAATGTATCACTGTAATAATGCTTTGTTTGCCAATTGTAATTTTGCATATCGTCGCTTCACCGGTAAAAGGTTGTAATCCACAAAACTCTTCCTATCGGTTATTCTCCTTAAGACTTGTCACGCCTCCCAGCCACATATGGATATGCAGCCCATCAGAACAATGTCACAATGTCCGTTGTGTTCATTTTCCTATGCCGATGAGTAACCGAAAATGACCCTAACATGCATTATACAATAGGAGTGCGTAAATACGTAATGCAGGCATACATTCTTATAGTACGGTACAGTAAGGTAAATTTTCCTTTACACATGAGCATAGGAAAATGAACACAACAAAATTTGTTCTGATGCACTGCATAACCATATATTGCTAGGAGGCATGACCAGTCTTGAGGAGAATAATCGATAGGAAGAGCTTTGTGGATTACAACCTTTTACCGGTGAAGCGACGATATATATCCCGTTTTCCTCCCATAATATTCTGCCAAATGTAACAAACAATGTATGCTATATATATCATAGCTGTATTAAGAAACCTGCGTATGGAATTTTTGATTTCAGAATTTTTCAAGTAGAAGGGATTTCTTAGTCCAAAATTTTGGAAAGTAAAAATTACACAAGCTTTAGTACGATATATATCCTTGTGTAAATTATGTACGAAAACATCTATACGTAGTGGTTTTAAAAATAGTAGTATTATCTACCTGATAACGAATTTACATTAACATGTTAATTAAAGTTCATGAAAAAATGGAATGAAAAATCTTCAGAAAAAGTATTGGGAAACTATTAATTGTATATGAAAGAAATGTTCATGATATCTCTACTTTTATGTAGGTGACATTCCCACAAAGTTTCATGAAAAACCTTGCATTAAGTAAAAATATATTTTTATCTCGGGAGTGTTGCCTTAAACTAATTTAATTTTTACAGGTAGCTAACTTCTCCAAACAAGATTTGTTATCTCCGGTATCATCATAGGCCTTCTATTTTCACTTTTTTATCTGTCATAAAGTTTTAGTCCATGTCCGTAGTGTAGCGATTAGCAAAATTATCTGCCATCCTCGGAGACCCAGGTTCGATTACCCATCTGCGAAAATTTTTATATTGGCAGGAGGGCTGGCAAATGGTTAATATAAAACATTCAAATCACTTCCACTTGGCGTGTAGTCTACCGGATATCGGCTGCTCCACCTCGAGAATAGGAAATGATTTTAGGTTTAGTCCAGCTCCATGACTACGCTGTTAGAGTACCTGCTTTTAGTCCAAGATATCCCGGGTTCAGTATACGCCCGCGTCTGGGATTTTAACTTTCACTGGTTAATTCCTCAGACACTGATTGTGCCGTCTCCATAATTAGAATTTATCCTAGGAAAGGCCGTAATCCCCTCAGTCCCGCAGGTCACCTATAGGGTTTCAAGTCACAATACCTGTACGAGGTCTCTCCCGAGGCCGGATGCCATTATTATTATTATCAAGTTATAAGTATTTCTTCTGCTTATTTTTAGCAGTACGATTTCGCTCGGCTGTGATATATATGTTGGCCACGTCTTTTTATTTTTACATCTTTGTTCATACAAAGTAATACTCTTTTAATTATGAACTTTGGTCTTCGGAGTTGGTGGTTGATTTTGTGGTTGGAGCCTTCAAAAATGTTGGTAGTGCGGTGGCATCTCGTGTAGCAAGCCCACAGGTCAATAAGGATTTATTCATTCTCTAGCCACCTTTCTACTACATAGTAAAATAATGAGGCAATTTCGGATTGCTGCGAGCAAATGGGAGGGCATCAACCGACTCGTCCATGACGTCGTCAAGTTTCAGAAAGGCTAGCGCAGAAAATATCTGAATGACTTTATTTTGATTGGTCATTACAATGCCTTATGCTCTTCTTCACAAACTCTTTTTACCGGGCAAGTTGACCGTTTACCGTACCCCACTGACGGCAGCCCTGAAGATGGTATTCCGTCGTTTCCCATTTTCACACCAGGCGAATGCTGGTGTTGTACCTTAGATAAGGCCATTGCCGCTTCCTTTCCACTCTTAGACCTGTCGTCATAAGACCTAACTGTGTCGGTGCGACGTAAAGCAGCCATTTGCTTCCACGCCACTGCCACAAAGTCAACTTCAATTTTTCTTTGTTTTCAATCAGGCAAAGGGACTGCCTGGCCGAGGCAGTAAATACGTGATCTTTCAAGTCGGAAGGATGAGGGTTCGATTCGCGTCAAGTAGTAAAAACATTTAAGAAATGAGATTTCCGCTTCCGAATGTGCACATGGCCCTGAGGTTCACTCAGCCTACACCAAAAGTGATTACCACGTTAATTCCTGGGGATAAAGGTGGTCGGACTTAGAGCTAACCACTCTATCCCACCAGGTACCTTTAACTTCCACCCTTCCACGGGCCTTCATATCTTGTACAGAGATGACTTTGCTTTGGACTTTTTTGAGTCAGGGATAATATTTAGAATATGGTCGAAAATTTGGATCTAAGTCTATTTTATCTTATTGGTAGCAGAAGCTATTTTAGTGCACCTCTTTGAATTTAATAAAATGTATCCATTCTGAATTTCAGTAGTGGCAGCAAGACGTTGTTCTCATCCTTAAGACATTTTGTTCACCACAACCATAAACCAATACACGTAATATATTCTCTCTGCATTAGATATTCGTTTCTTTTTTAGGGCTCCCACAATCATCGTGGGACGATAATCAATCCCACAGCCTGCACGTTAGATATTAATTGCGACCCCCTAAACCATGGGGTTTGTTTGAATGTATGGCGGAGAGACGAAAGTACGTGTATTGCACTATGGTTCCGATGAACAAAATGTGTGAGGTATGAGAGCATCGTCTTGCTTTCGTTACTGAAATCCAGGATTGATACATTTTATTAAATTCAAAGAAATGCACCCAAAATTGGTTCTCAGAAAGATTTTGAAGAAAGCTCACTTCATCTCCACTCATTGTAAACCTGGCATTCATTACTAATGTACAGTACATAAGTTAAAATTATACCTTATCTCACATATTTCTCCCGTCTTAGAAATATCTTCTTGTATGTGGTCCTCACTTCCCATATCTGACGTTTCTAATTACAACACTGTTTTTAATTTCTTGATTTCGAATCTTAAATGTTGTAATCTTTCTCGACCAAATCAGAAATCTTAAAATGTCTCAACGTTCCTCACCTGAGAATCCGTTTAATCTTCTCCGATCTGCATTCTCTACATAAGATAACGAATGGTTATAACAAATAACAACATGTTACCGACCTATTTCCTGCTTATGTTCCCTCCTACTCAACACGTAACCAATATCTGGATCGTGTGTTGTACCCGAGAATGGAGTTACAGAAGAGCTTTTTCTTTTACTGACTACCTATCCTCAGTAACACTTTCCGACCTCATGCAATATTCGAGAATAAATCTGGTAGATTTGATTTAGCTCCCACTCTGACTTTTCTTTCCCTACGCGCCTTTGCAAAAGGTTTCTCCTTCCTAATTCCTTACCTACTTTTTCTGAGTTATGATCCTTGCTTGCCGATGTCATAGATGTATGTTTTATTTTCTTGTTATTTAGTTTTTCAATGATTGCTTTATGATTGCTTTTCATTGCAATATTGCCTAAATGCTTTCCTTTCTTCTATCTTAATCCGTTTACCGTGATGATGATGCTTGTTGTTTTAAGGGGCCTAACATCGAAGGTCATCGGCCCCTAAATCCGTTTAGCCTGTCGTCCAGGGTTGGTGCTTCCCGCAGATTCAGCGAGGGATCTCGTTTCTACCGTCTCAAAGGCAGTGTCCTAGAGAGTGTACATTTGATCGGGAATAAAACCGGGAGGGAGGACCAGTACATCGCTCAGTTGGCCTGAAGTGCCATGGCGAACAGGAGCCTTTCTGGCTGTGTGGGGGTGGGGCATTGGAAGGGACAGGCAAGGAAGAGGTAAGAAAGAGGCCGTGGCCTTTAGTTAGGTACCATCTCGGCATTTGCCTGGAGAAGAACTGGGAAACCACGGAAAACAACTTCGAGGATGGTTGAGATGTAAATAGAACCCACTCTTCTCAGTTGATCTCCCGATACTGAGTCATTTAACATTTTAAAATTTTAAAATTTCGTGGCAGAGCCGAAAATTGAACCTGGGCCTTCGGGGGTGGCAGCTAATCACACTAATCTCTACACCACAGAGGATGACAAGGCTTTGTCCTATCAATGTAAAATATCTGCTCAGGTTGTATCTAATTAATGGTAAATCATCGTCTACCGATTTTCCCTCAGCTTGCGGGACGGGTGCGATCTGTGCCTCACATGATGATTTGACCCTGTTTTGCGGCCAGATGCCCTTCCCGGTACCAACTATATGTGGTGGGAAGTATTTACAATTGCATGTTTCTATGGTGATTGTCTGAACATGAAGAGGAGAGTGTTGGGAAAAACACAAACATCCAATCCCGGAGCCAGAAAAAAAATAATCACACGAGATTAAAATCCCCTACCTGGCCGAGAATCGAATCCGAGACCAAATGAACCGAAGGTCTGAACGCTGCACATTCTGCCAAGGACTACCTAATAAATAAATAAATAAATAAATAAATAAATAAATAAATAAATAAATAAATGAGAGGGTCATGAAGTACTTTACTAGCGACTTGAACGATACACCTCACTACAAAGCTAATTCCATTATGTGATGTTATTGATGTCGACTGTTATTAATTTGCATTATCACATGTCGGCTGCTTGTTAATTAAATGTGACACACATACAAGAATCTCTCTCTGATATTTCGTCTGCTGTGAACATTTGCTGGGAGGCTGCGCTCTCTCTTGTACAGGAACATAATAGAGCGTGTTTGTCGTAAGAGGAAACTGAACGTGGTGAATTCCCAGTGAGACCTTTTAACTGAGTTTGGCATTTTTGACGTAAGTAGGTCTTAGGGCTGGGTGTCATGCGAAGATCTGTGTAACGCGATGTTACCGTGTGTCATGGCCATCTATTAGTACTTGACTTTGCAGCATGAATGGTTGCTGGGTAACAACATTGGATCGCACATTTTATTAAAAGTCATACATTATGTATAATGATTTGATTGGAGATTTAATAAGATTTTATACTTACTTGCGTCAAGCTCCTCACAGTCATCATTCCCATTTGACCTCAATTGGTTAACTCAAGTTCTCTTCCGAGCTCGATGGTATTAAGCCTCGGAGTCCTAGGGATTCTTTCAAGACCTTCATGGCCCTTCTCTTTCTTTTGCTGATACCTTCATTCTTCGAAATGTTCAACCTCTTCCATTTTCTACTTTTTTAAAGTTGCTTCATATCGCACCGACAGAGATAACTTTTATGGTGACGATGGGACAGGAAAGGGTTAGAAGTTGGAAGGAATAAGGTACAGCCCCAGCATTTAACTGGTGTGAAAATGGAAAACTACGGAAAAGTATCTTCAGGACTGCCGGCTGTGGGGTTCGAACACTATCTCCCGAAAACTGGATATTGGCCGCACTTAAGCGACTGCAGCTATCGAGCTTGGTCATGTTTCTTTCTGATGGCGTTTAGTGTTTAGTTCTCCACTTATAAATCCTCTTAAAGCAATAATTACCGCCCTCACCGTCAAACCCGGTGTTGGCATGTAGCCTACTGCTGTCAAATAACACCGAAGTATCTGCTTCCTAACGTCTCCAGCCAGAGGACGAATCACTGCCAGCAGCGTGGTATGCTCTCACTGCGGAGAGGTTCGGATTCTTATCCAGATTTCGTTCTGTCACGGAGCGATTTGGCCGTGTGTTTTTGGTTCGTGTAGCTTTGTGGTTGCATTTTGGAGATGGTGTGTTCGAACTCCACACTACCGAGCTCGATAGCTGCAGTCGCTTAAGTGCGGCCAGTATCCAGTATTCGGGAGATAGTGGTTCGAACCCCACTGTCAGCAGCCCTGAAGATGGTTTTCCGTGGTTTCCCATTATCACACCAGGCAAATGCTGGGGCTGTACCTTAGTTAAGTCCACGGCCGCTTCCTTCCCAGTCCTAGCCCTTTCCTGTCCCATCGTCGCCGTAAGACCTATCTGTGTCGGTACGACGTAAAGCCAATAGAAAAGAAACCACAGTTGGCCCCGCTGAAAATAGTTTTCCTTTATTTAACATTTACACACCAGGCAAATGCTGGGACTGAACCTTATCTAAGTCCATGGCCTCTACGTTCCAAATCTTAGTACTTTCCCATCCTACGTCCCCGAAAACTTCGGTGTATTATTGTGAGATTAAACCACTACTAAGAAAAAAAAGGCAAGTTTTTGGCAAGCAATCTGTCGTGTAGTGGTTAGTGTAATAAGTTCTTATCCCTCAAGGTCCGTGTTCGATTCCCTCTTCTACCACTAAATTTGAAATGTCGTATGAAAACTGGAAGAGAGTACACTCAGTCTCGGTAGTTCAACTGACTAGAGGAGTTCGATCCCGCCTCAGCCATCCACGAAGTGGTTTTCCGTAGTTTCGCCTATTCTTCTCAGGGCACTTTCTGTGATGGTACCTAACTTAAGACCAATACCGATTCCTTCCCTCTTTCTTGACCATCCCCTGAAATATTCCTATCTCACATGAGGTCACTTTTCAGCTTAGCAAGTGAGGACGCCTTGGAGAGGTACTAGCTACTCTTCACAGATCTATCCCCACCAAATGTCCCACTCTATACTTCCACTGAGGCGGTAGGTGTGGGATCACTGCCTGAGTCCTGGGGAAGAACCAACGCTGGAAGGTAAACGAATAAAGTAAATATACCCACTGGTTAGAAATTATGTACCATTACTTCTCCTATTCTTTCGGTCAACAATTCGATGATGGAAGTGTGTCCCAAAACAGCACTAAACACGCTGTCAAGACCATGTAGACTTGATTACGTCCGTCGGAAGTGGGGGGGGGGGTGAGATGTGCGCGATCGAAATTGGGACTAAGAAACAGCAACATAATTATGCAACCATAAGCTTTCTTCCGCCAAATGTGAGACCTGGTCCAAATATACCAGGTGACACCCCAGCCTCTTAATTTCTACTTATAAGTGTCCCGCGTGCACATGTGATGGGTGGGTTGCCTGGTCGATGATTTGTAAAGGAGTGCTACAACGTGCAGTATTTCGAATATGAAACAAATGGCAGTCATTTTACTGCACAGATTCTGTAAGGGGGTGCATTTGACACACGCTGGGGATGCAGAAATTAAAGTTTAATATCTCAATACTGGACCCGCGCTGCTCCACGGTATTCCTCTTAAAAAAGTTCAGATATCTCGTCTCGATATACCTCTCGTAGTTATGTTTTTTGCCTGCCATTTTCAATAGTTTTTATGGACATTTAATGCCGGTATATCATAATTGATTTATTCGTAATGTAGTTTAAAACAATTTTTTACATGCAATTTTCTATGTACTTCGATCATTCGGCCGCACCTATATCTTAACATTTTCAAACGATCTTGCCCGATATAGCGCAGGTAATTAGACACCCACTTTCTGTACAGGTTGTCCATACGCTTTATTAATGGTCATACAGAAGGCTACCTTCTTGTCTCTACGTACGTAGACAGTTTCTTCTTAGCAACATGTAAGTAATTAGGAACGCTCTGCCATCTGTTGAGTATATTCAGAAGCTGGGGATGGTCAGATAATCAAAGAGTATCTAGCGGAGAATAGTATTCCTCCATGATCAGAGGAAGTGTTTACTCTCTGGCTTGACAAACATGTCTGCGTGCAATGACATTACTAAGGATGCAAGTAACATAGCTTAGCAAACTGCTAAATACAGAATGTATTGCGGGTTAGGGTAAGCCTTCGCCTGCAATATCTGTAGTGATCTTTTAACGATTTGATTTTATGATTACTCGAAGTTGGCTAAACCTACACACCTATCAATGTCTCATGATTCCCCAACGGGTAATTCGGGAGGGAATAAAATAGAAAGGAAGCAAATTGGTCCACTAGAGCAGACGGTTGGATTGGCCAAATTTTTTAATATATAGATTATTATATACACGTACCATATACAGACATTCCGCTCTACCAAAGAGTTGAAGGTACGCTGTATGTGCCTTGAGCGATCCATTAGCTCTTAATTACAACTCTGTACGGCGAAACACGTGTATATAAGGATTGCGGCTATTTGGACACTGGACGTCTGCGAGCTTGTGCTGTATTCCGACCACATTCTACATAGACTAAAATTATGTCTGTGTATTCGTTGTTGCTAAAGATAGCAGCCATGGTCGATATGTTGATATCAACTGTAGTGCTACTCTAACAAATACTAGCCTACTACCGAAGGTTCGAAAACGAGGCTTACTAAGAGGCCACATTTGACAGGTAGCGCTGACGAACATTCAGCGAATTTCCGTCCGGCTTTTATCACATTTTATTGTAACATTGTAAGCTGGAGGCAGTAATACCTGTGGAAGATCAGTTATTAGATATCCCATTCATCACCAGTTCATGCGAGGCATTCATAGGTAGAATGTAAGCTGCTGACGGGCAAACTGGTATAAGGTGCAGCTGGCAAATAATAATAATAATAATAATAATAATAATAATAATAATAATAATAATAATAATAATAAAGAACGCCCACTCTCTACAATATAAGTTCGCGTCGAAAGCCTTTTCTACCATATGGAGACAGGCAATGATACATGTTTTTTGACCACAGTGTGACGTGGCTTGATATCTCGGTAGTTTAAAAGGCCGAGTTCTGCGCGTTGCTATTGTAGCGTATTGGTAAATTTGTAGACTGGTATTCGTGTAGTCGTGTGTTACAACACAAACTAGTGATTTCGTTTTCGTAACTAACAACAGGATCATGCATTTAATATGCCATGAATTTATAATTATTTTTTATTTTTAATTGTTTTTAGAAGGAAAATGATCTTTATTCTCAACAAACATTTTACTTGATTTAGTAAACCGAAAGGAAACTTATTGAAGGGAAGCCAAGAAAAACACATACAGACGTTCTTGTGTTGCATTGGTAAATAATTCTAAAGAAATTAAAAACCAGGCGAGTTGGCCGTGTGGTTAGGGACGAGCAGCTGTGATCTTGCATTCGGGAGATATTGGGTTCGAGCCCCACGGTGGGTGGACTTTCTGTGTTTTTCCATTTTCACACCAGGTAAATGCTGGAGCTGTAACTTCATTAAGGCCATGGCCACTTCCTCCTCACTACTAGGCCTCTCCAATCACATCTTTGGCGTAAGATATATCTGTACCGGTACGATGTAAAACAAAATGTAAGAATTTAAAAGAACAGCCCAGATAGATTCATTTACAAGATTCATCGTAGGAACAAACCTCTTGTAAGACAGAATACCTGAAGTCGAGAAGTTAGGGATGTGGAACGAGCGCTCTCTTACACTAAACCGATATTAACAATTAGTATGTTATACAGTCACCAGAAACAATTAAAAATTACCTATAGAATGACGGTAAAAGTCATAGAATTTTGGTGATAATAATAATAATATTAATAATAATCATTAAAAATATCCCAAGTGTAGAAATTCAGATACCTGGGAGAAGTCATCCATCCTTCAAAACTGAATCGTCAAGCAAACAAAAAAGGATCTCTGAAGTTCAAAGAGCGCACAGACCCAATAGGAACAGATACGATAATACTCCATATTAGGAAATGCAAAATTAAGGCATTATCACACGGTAATCAAGCCTGAAGCACTATATGCATGTGAAACGCTGATCGTTGGGGGATAGATCATTGATTCAATATGTACTGAGTGAGTTGCCAGTGCTAAAGATGGTCTCCGTGGTTTCCTCTTTGCCACTCGTAGGCATTTCTTATTTTACCTTTGCCATAAGACCTATCTGTGTTGATGCTACGTAAAACAACTTGAGAATAAAAGTGGATGAATATGTAGATACGGAACAACAATTTTTTAAAGAAAATGTTCTGACTTTTTTGTGCAAGGGGAATCTGCATGATAAGGAAATTTCATGACCTGTAGCAAAACCCGCAGAAAATCTCAGACACATTTAGGAAAATACGTTTGAAATTTTCTAGCCATTATGAGAGTGAGTAATCAGAGTTTGACGAAGATAAATCCGAACCTTGCCCTATCAATGAAAGTAAAGAAAAAACAATTGGCTGCTTGAAGTTGGAAAATATATTCGGGAAGTAGACATCACAAATTACATTGTATCGGGCAAATCAAAATTCAGAAAATTTGTCGACAGTCCTCACTTTACGCACCATCCAAGCAATACCACCAACGAAACCTAGTCAGAAGATCGCAAAAAAATCCACAGCGAGAAGATGAAGAGATTTCGGGAGGAGAAGAAGGCAAGATATCTGCAAAATTAAGTTCAATCGCACTACTTCTCGGGCATAACGAAGTAATAATAATAATAATAATAATAATAATAATAATAATAATAATAATAATAATAATAATAATAATAATTGTTACCGTGTTTTAGCGGTAGGTAGAGGTGTAAGAAGGTGCGGGCGTGAATGGGTTTTCAAACTACGGAATCAAAGTTAATGTAAAATTTAACGAGGTTATATTTTCTTTTCAATATTAAGTAATAACAAAGAACAGGTACTTAGTAGCCAAAACACAATTTGAAAAGTACAATTACAGGGGTTACAGAGTTTGGGCTTCGAGCCCAGAGTTCACAATTCTTGAGCAACTAGCCCAACTTTCCGATATACAAATTTTAACAAAGGGGCAGAAGACCCCAATCAAACCCTGGAGCACTTGCTCCAAATTACACAGTTAAGCCTCCTCGAGGCACACAACACTCCGTTTCCAAAAGAGCCACCCGCTCTTTAATTTAAGCCTCTCCCAGGCCACACCAAACTCCACCTTCAAGTTGTCCACAACGGACACAAACCCAGGGGTAAAATACCCAATCTACTGAGGTCTATTAAATGAAAAGCAGGTTAATTAAATGACCTCTAAAACAATTTGAGAGGAGGCGAACTTGCACTCCTAATACACTTTGATTTTAAAACCTACCTTGGCACTAGGCCGTTATTACAAGGGCTAATCCCATACTACAGAGGTGACTTAATAGCAATTTACATTACATTACGGAAGAATAGGTTGAGAAACAATAAGTTCACCTCAAAACATTATGAGTGGGAGCTCGAGAGGGTTAGCACTCTCTATCCCAGTATGTAGCTTTTCAAGAGAATAGAAGAAAAGACTAGTTACATTTTAGGAAAAGGTTACATGGTGGAACGCTTCGCACCCGCCCCGAGAGTTAAACTGCTGAGCAAGAAAAGAAAGAATTTATTAATCGGCCATTACCTTATTGTTGACCGCTGCCGAAGAAAGAGGCGCCTCCCGCCTCCTGCTAGGTACTTAACACACTGAAAGATGGAACAGAAGTGGCCCAGAGACCCAAAAATCAGCAGTTTAAATACTCTCGCGGAAGTTTCTAGGCGTTAGGGGAAAGAAAACACCCGCCCACAATGTTTTTATTGGATAGGACCCCGCAACAGATACAAGTTGGGGGAAAATACACCAGATTGGTCAGAAATTACTAAAAGAAATTCGGGATTGGATAAATCTAAAACAAGGGGAAAAAGAGGGGTAAACAGCCAACTTAAACCATAACAGAAAGAAATTTAACAAGAAACAAACTTTTGAAATAAAAATTTCTCCAACAAAATAGTTCTTTGACTCCGCACTAGGGTGCACTATTGTTGATCTTCAGTAGTGTCCTCTAGAAGAGAAAGTTCCCACTTCTTACTTCAAGCGAAACAAAAACACATCAAAAGTGACACAGTTCAAAAACTCAAAATTTTCCACGTGGTGACATCTTCTGAGAAAGTAGAGAATTAATAGAGTAGATAAAGTTCAACCTTCCTCCAGAAGAGGAGTTTCAACTGGCGCAACTTTTAAATAAACGGTGTAGAGGTGTACCGCCCGGTACAGACCTCCCCCCCCCCAAAAGTTCCTCCAAGGGGTAACACAGAAGAACATAAACTTTTGTTTGAAAATAAGTTCCAAGGTTTGATGTTGAGATTAAGATAACTTGCAGAAGTATTTGAGAAATTTCTTAAGTCGGTTCCAAAATTTTGTTGTTGCAGGTGAAGTAAAGTCGTTATGTTTATAGAAGTTGAATTTCTGAAGATAAGCTTTTAATACTTAAAAG
This sequence comes from Anabrus simplex, assembly GCF_040414725.1. NCBI lineage: Eukaryota > Metazoa > Arthropoda > Insecta > Orthoptera > Tettigoniidae > Anabrus > Anabrus simplex. The sequence continues at coordinate 442,887,503 of NC_090268.1, read as the reverse complement.
TGAAGGAAAAATTTGCAATGTCCACCAAATATTGCTGTTGAATTCCCAAGTGTAGTTATCTCTTATAGTAACTGTCCATGTAGTTGAAGTTGATGAAGTTGGATGGCCGGACCGGCCGTTGCAGCTTGCGTCCAAAAGGAGGCCGCTCGGACCCCTTAAGTACCCTGAGATACCGCTCGCCCGCACTATGAGGGGAGCAGAGGTGTTGAAGCACGCCGCGCCCGCGGTGAACATATACAGGCTGCGGGCAAGTAGCAGGTCGTGCGCCGCACATCAGCCTTGGCCGGGAGGAGAGCTCCGGCTCGCCGTGCACATGTCGTCCTCGCTGGAGAGGAGGGGGCCCATCCCCCTCCCCAGTTACTGCACGGCGCCGCGCGGCTGCGGGGGCACTGAAACATTAAAGCTAGGCGGCAGAATGGTGTTGGACCATCATGTTTCTGTTAAGGGCACAGGCATGTAAAGAGATTGAGGGGCCAGCGGCGTGCAGATATCCATGGCATTTCATCTAAGCCAGCCACTGAGTGTAGTGGAGCAGGAGACGGGAGCGTGGTAATGGCCGTGGAAAGGACAGAATGGCAGTTTAACGGGTCGGGACAGGTTTTACAAAAATGCTTACATCTGAAACAAAATATTATAGGTAGTGCAGAATGCCTTAAAAATGAAACTCAAAAAAAAAATATAACCTTCATATCCTTTCAAAATAATATAAAGCAAGTTAACACAGAAATTACACCGGCTTCACCTGGGACAGGTGAACTCTAAATATCCTCTCGGTGGCTGGATTACTTAACAATAAGGTAACCGGCGTAAGAAAATCGAGAATGATACAAGGCCCCTGAAATCTGGGGGCAAGCTTGCCCGCGGGAACAACATTTTTTGACCATTACTTGGTCACCTACCTTTAAAGGGGTGGGTTTCCGTCCACGATCATACCTTTCCCTAACCTTTTCATGAGATACCTTAAGATTGGCTTTAGCCTTCTTCCAAAGATCTTTAATATTATCCGGATCTATTGTCTCGGGCAGAATGTCACTCAGAGACCAGAGGTTAGAGAGCGGCGTGTTGGGAACAAACTTAAACATCAAGGAAGCTGGAGTGAACTTGTGTGATTCATGAACCGCCGAATTCAAAGCAAAAGCTAACCAATGCAGGGACGTGTCCCACCTAGAATGATCTTCATGATGATAGGCAATAAGTGCGGACCTGAGATTACGGTTAACCCGTTCAGCCAGAGATGGTTGAGGGTAATAAGCAGAAGTGGTTACATGAGAGATGGACAAGTCAAAACAGAATTTACGAAAAAGGTTTGATGTGAACGCCTTAGCATTATCAGATACAATATATTGGCACGGACCAAAAGAAGCAAAAATAGAATTTAGACAGGTAATGGTGGACTGAGCGGTAGCCAGCTTAGTCGGAAATAACCAAGAAAATCTGGTAAAACCATCTACACATACAAAGATGAATTTGTTGGCATTTCCCTTCGACTGGGGGAAGGGTCCTACATAATCAATATACAGGCGTTCCATGGGGCGCGACGCTTGATGAGAAGACAAAAGGCCTACTTTAGTGGACATGGTGGGTTTACTGATCAAACAAGATTTACAAGCTTTTACAAGTTCCCGAATTTCACCGTCCATACCTTTCCATATGAACATTTCACGAATCTTTTCACGAGTTTTAAAGATACCCAGATGCCCTCCTAATGGGGTCTCATGATAATACTTGAAGATCATTGGTACAAGAACTGCTGGAACAACAACTTTCATCATCTTATCATGCCTCGAAGGGCAACATAAAACACCATTCCTCAGAACATAAGGGACAACATGTTCCCCAGAAGAAAGGGTTTCCATTATCGGAGCCAGCGTCGGATCTTCACGTTGGTATTTCTCGATATCCCTAAAAAGCATGGGAGCATCTGTTAGGATGGCATTAACCTCAGATAGCATGGACTCGGAAGGTGATGAACTGTCGACCGGTTCGTGGGTCTCGACGTCGTTATGAAACATACGGCTGAGTCCATCAGCAACAACATTTTCGGTACCTCTGATATGTCTAACATCAAACTGGAAGGCGGAAATACGAATAGCCCAGCGGGCTATACGACCAGTACGACGCGGCCTACCTAAGACCCAGCTTAAGGCTTGATTATCTGTCTCCAGGTCGAATTTGACATGTTCCAGATAGAGACGGAACTTTTCTAAGGCAAATAAGACTGCCAAACCTTCGAGCTCATAGATGGAATACTTGGCTTCTTGAGCCGACAATGTCCTAGACGCATAGGCGATGGGTCGCCTCCCTAGTTCAGTCTCTTGAAGAAGGACTGCCGCTACTGCTGACGACGATGCGTCGGTTTGGACAATGAATTTCTTCGAGAAATCAGGCATAGCAAGGACAGGGGCATTACAGAGAGCTAATTTCAGATCTTCAAAAGCGGCTTGTTGAGAAGGTCCCCACTCGAATTTGATGCCTTTCCTACGAAGAAGGTTTAAGGGCGCCGCTCTATTAGCAAAGTTAGGAATGAACTTTCTGAAGAAATTCACCATACCAATGAACCTGGCGATACCTTTAATGTCCTTGGGAGGTTTAAAATCACGGATGGCCTGTGTTCTAGAATGATCGACTGCTACACCATCGGGTGACACAATATGCCCTAGGAATGACATAGAGGGCTTAGCAAAGGCAACCTTGGACAACTTAACAGTTAACCCAGCCTTACGAAGGCGATCAAGAACTTCTCGCAGATGATCTAGATGTTCTTCAAAAGTCTCTGAAAATACTACGACATCATCTAAGTAGTGATATAAGTACTCGAATTTGATGTCGGAGAAGACCCTATCTAGCAGCCTAGTGAGCACAGCTGCTCCCGTGGGGAGCCCGAAAGGCACGCGGTTGTATTCATATAAATTCCAGTCCGTGGCGAACGCTGTAAGGTGTTTAGACTCTTCGGCAAGGGGAATTTGATTATAGGCCTGATTTAAGTCCAAAATGGTGAAGAACTTGGCCTTACGAAACCATGAAAAACAAGAATGAAGGTCGGGAAGGGGCACAGATTGTAACACCACCTTCCGATTGAGAGCCCTGTAATCAATGACAGGCCTGAAGCCTCCTTGGGGTTTCGGTACTAGAAAAATAGGCGAAGAATACGCTGACTTAGAGGGCCTAATAATACCGTCCTTCAACATCTGATCGATGATTTCCTTCAGAGCCTTCATTTTAGGTGGAGATAGCCTATACGGTGGAAAACGGACAGGAATCGAATCCGTAACCTCAATTTTGTATTCAATAAGGTCAGTAACACCAAGAGTATCAGAGAACACCTCGGGAAACGACTGACACAGTTTGCGAATACTATCAGCCTGCTTCTCAGGTAGATGTCTAAGGTCTAACAACATCTCATCCTGGATAGGCGACATAGAAGAACATGACACAGAATTACACTTTAATAGTGGGATTTTACAACTAGAAGCAAATTTGAATGTGCACGACCTAGACTGCAGATCGAGCACAAGACCAGTGTGAGAAATAAAGTCAGCTCCCAATATAATGGGGCAAGACAATTGCTTGGCCACAAACAATTTAACTTTCCATGTAAACTTAAAAACACGAATTTTGACCAGTAAGGAACCTAGAATTTCTAATGGAGATGAATTAGCCGAAACGTATTGAACAGGAGAAGAGACATAGTCAGGAAGTTTACAAACCGATTTCAATTTAGAATACCATTCAGCCGCAATAATCGAACAAACACTACCTGAATCTAAGAGAGCTGTTATAGGCTCGTTATTTAACTCAATCTTAAGAAAAGGAACAGGTGCGGGGGTATCCGCCGCAATCCTAAGACATTCTTTAGGGCATTCAAAAGATGAATTTGAAGGCTGATCGTTCTCTGCATTTACAATCTGTTTACTAGGGGCTGAGTCTCGGGAAGATGGATTAGTCGACTCAACCGAAGCCACTAGTCACTTTTTATTATTGGCATAGGTGGAATTTGCACCAGAAGTTGAGCAGGAGGGGGTGCTATTTGAGTTCGGACAATTCTTGGCGATATGTGAGAAGGCCCCACATTTAAAACAGCCTTGTGCTGAACCAGCTCCATTATTTGCCCTACTACTTTTGACCAATGGACATTTATTGCGAAGATGGTCAGGCGACCCGCAAGCATAACATTTACGGGGTGTGACTGGTCGGCGAGGTGGAGGCCGAGTGTTACTAAAGGAAGGCGGGGGTTCTTTCGCTACACGCAAAGAATCGGCGTATCTAACTCCTTCCGCTGAGACGGCCAACGCTTCAAGTTCAGAAAAAGTTTGCGGGCACGCCGCAAAACACAAGTATGACCTATAAGATGGTGAAATGCCTTCCACAATAGCTTGTACAATTTGGTCCTCAGGGAAGTGAAGAGCAAACACCCTGGTATAAAACTTAATGTCTTGTATGAAATCAGCCAAGTTTTCATCCAACCTCTGTACTCGATAATAGTATTTCTGAATCAGAGATGACCTTGCGCGGGCAGGAATAAAATTAGCAAGTAGATGTGCATGAAAATCTTCGATGGATGACTGTTCAGCTATGGCTCTTACTATTTTGTCGGAGAGAATACCAATAGCATACGGATAGATAATTTGCAAGATTTGACATGGAGACAGAGAAAAAACAAGGGCATGATCCTGAAATTCCACTAGAAATCTTAAAAATGAAATTACGTCACTGGTGGCATTAACAGAAAACTTGGATATACCTCTGAGCAACATTGCCAATGGATGAGGCAAGCTACTAAATCCGGGTGACATAGTAGGTAAAGGTTTCAATGGCAAGGAAGTCAACTCAGAACGGATGTTACTCAATGATGCACGACGTTCAGATTCGTTGTCCAATGGGGCAGGGATAGTTTGAGCAGCAACGGTTATCCTATTAACTTCTCCCTTGGGAGGCGCTTCCTCACTACCTGCATTCACTATGGTGGGTTGATCAGATTTGGGAGGAACTTCCCCAGTTAACAATTGAGTGACCTTACTAGATAATTCAGAAATATTTTCCAGGAGCGTACTAGCTTCCTTCCTCTGAACGTCATTCAGTTTTAGAGACAACAGATCGTTAACCCTATTCGAAAAATGATATAGCCTGCCTTGCACACGCTTAATTTGATTAGGAGACGGATCATTTTCATCAAAAAAACTAACTACAGAAGCTAGCCCAGTAATATTCTCCGTGATCGTGGAAAGAGAGTCGTCAATTTCTTTCTCTCCCAAATTGGGGATGGAAATGGGCAAATCAAGAGACTCTCTAAGCTTGTTAGTGTCTATTGCAACCGTGCCTCCAGATTGCACATTTCTGATAGTTAATTCATAGATCAACTCCTCCTTGCGCAAATAGTTAAGAAGGAGAACATCGCGAGGGCCGGGCATGGTGACAGAACAATTTTGGAAAACTCAAAAAATTCCAGCAACTGGGAAAATAGTTAGAGTTCGGAACAAATAATGTTTAACCGTCAAAAGGGGCTAAATTGAGACCCATTCAACCACGCTCTGCTACCACTTGTTACCGTGTTTTAGCGGTAGGTAGAGGTGTAAGAAGGTGCGGGCGTGAATGGGTTTTCAAACTACGGAATCAAAGTTAATGTAAAATTTAACGAGGTTATATTTTCTTTTCAATATTAAGTAATAACAAAGAACAGGTACTTAGTAGCCAAAACACAATTTGAAAAGTACAATTACAGGGGTTACAGAGTTTGGGCTTCGAGCCCAGAGTTCACAATTCTTGAGCAACTAGCCCAACTTTCCGATATACAAATTTTAACAAAGGGGCAGAAGACCCCAATCAAACCCTGGAGCACTTGCTCCAAATTACACAGTTAAGCCTCCTCGAGGCACACAACACTCCGTTTCCAAAAGAGCCACCCGCTCTTTAATTTAAGCCTCTCCCAGGCCACACCAAACTCCACCTTCAAGTTGTCCACAACGGACACAAACCCAGGGGTAAAATACCCAATCTACTGAGGTCTATTAAATGAAAAGCAGGTTAATTAAATGACCTCTAAAACAATTTGAGAGGAGGCGAACTTGCACTCCTAATACACTTTGATTTTAAAACCTACCTTGGCACTAGGCCGTTATTACAAGGGCTAATCCCATACTACAGAGGTGACTTAATAGCAATTTACATTACATTACGGAAGAATAGGTTGAGAAACAATAAGTTCACCTCAAAACATTATGAGTGGGAGCTCGAGAGGGTTAGCACTCTCTATCCCAGTATGTAGCTTTTCAAGAGAATAGAAGAAAAGACTAGTTACATTTTAGGAAAAGGTTACATGGTGGAACGCTTCGCACCCGCCCCGAGAGTTAAACTGCTGAGCAAGAAAAGAAAGAATTTATTAATCGGCCATTACCTTATTGTTGACCGCTGCCGAAGAAAGAGGCGCCTCCCGCCTCCTGCTAGGTACTTAACACACTGAAAGATGGAACAGAAGTGGCCCAGAGACCCAAAAATCAGCAGTTTAAATACTCTCGCGGAAGTTTCTAGGCGTTAGGGGAAAGAAAACACCCGCCCACAATGTTTTTATTGGATAGGACCCCGCAACAGATACAAGTTGGGGGAAAATACACCAGATTGGTCAGAAATTACTAAAAGAAATTCGGGATTGGAAAAATCTAAAACAAGGGGAAAAAGAGGGGTAAACAGCCAACTTAAACCATAACAGAAAGAAATTTAACAAGAAACAAACTTTTGAAATAAAAATTTCTCCAACAAAATAGTTCTTTGACTCCGCACTAGGGTGCACTATTGTTGATCTTCAGTAGTGTCCTCTAGAAGAGAAAGTTCCCACTTCTTACTTCAAGCGAAACAAAAACACATCAAAAGTGACACAGTTCAAAAACTCAAAATTTTCCACGTGGTGACATCTTCTGAGAAAGTAGAGAATTAATAGAGTAGATAAAGTTCAACCTTCCTCCAGAAGAGGAGTTTCAACTGGCGCAACTTTTAAATAAACGGTGTAGAGGTGTACCGCCCGGTACAATAATAATAATAATAATAATAATAATAATAATAATAATAATAATAATAATAATAATAATAATAATAATAATAATAATAATAATAATAATAATAATAATAATAATAATAATAATTGTTACCGTGGTTTGGTGGATCAGCAGAGGTTAAAAAGGGTGCGGGCTGGAATGGGTCTAACTACAAGTCCGAAAAATGAATTAAAAAAATTTAAATAAAGGTTATATTTTCAACAGACAACAAAATTTAACAACTTTTCACTAGGTGAAAAAACAATGAAAAGCACAAGTTAAGAGGTCTTTACAAATTCTGGGCTTCGTGCCCCAAGTTACAATTCCTGAGCCCTCAGCTCACAACCACAAATTACCGAAGGGCAGAAAATCCCTCATTACCTGGAGCACTTGCTCCCCACTTTCAACCTCAAGCCTCCCGGAGGCACTTTTCAAACCCAAGGAAGAGCTGAACCGCTCTCAATTTTCCAAGCCTATTGAAGGCCTTACCTAGACTTCAGAATCCACTGCCATCAAGACACAACTTACAAATATAAACAGGGGTATCTCGTACCCAGTCGAATGGGCCTTCGTGGAAAAAGAACAAATTAATTAAATGGCCCCCAAACTACCAAGATAAATGGAGGCGTTAACTTGCACTCCTGCATGAAGCTTGTTAAAACCTAAGTGGCGCTAGGCCGATAAGCAGGGGTTATTCCCATACTATGGAGGTGACACGTATACAGAATAAATTTAACACATTAAGAATGAATAGAAGAACGGTTACAAAAACGTAGTCACCTCAAATTCAAGATGAAGGGGAGCTCGAGAGGGCAAGCACTCTCTATCCCCGCTTTACAGTTAAAGTTATATGCAAATTTTACAAAGACTGGAAAGATTTTACATGTTTCAATGGATTGTTTACATATTAAAGGTTTTGGACCTGCCCCGAGGGTTAAACTGCTGAGCTAGCAAGAAATAAAGATGTTAAACGGCCATTACCTTGTTGAAGAACGGCTGCCTGAAGAAAGAGGCGCTTCCCGCCCCCTGCTACATATCCACACACTGAACTAGATGTTGTTCGAGTGGCGAAGAGCCGAGAAAATGAGCAGTTTTTAAACCCTCGTGGAAGCTTCGAGACCTTTCATGAATAATTAAGACACACCCACTCAACTTTATTGGGTAGCTAAAAGTTATACATCAACATCGAAGAAGAAAAACACTATTGGTCGAAAATTAATTAAAGGAATTCGGGATTGGATGAGTTCAAAACTGGCGGAAAGAAAGATTAATATTGCCAAGCCAAACAAATGAAAGAACAAAATTTAGTAAAAACAAACTTTCGAATACAAAATTTCTTCAAAAAGTTCCTTCCCTTCGCACCAGGGTGCGTGATCATAGTTTTTTAGTAGAGACATCTGTCAGAGAAGGTTCACACTTCTTGATCAACCAAAACAACAAAAACAAATCTAAATACACACAGTGGTATCTTCTGAGGAACTGTTGGATTAATTCAGTTGTTAAAATTCAGATTTTCTCCTGTGGAAGGTAATTTAAGGCGGAAAATTGAAATGTGCGACGTGGAGGTGTACCGGCCGGTACAATAATAATAATAATAATAATAATAATAATAATAATAATAATAATAATAATAATAATAATAATAATAATAATAATAATAATAAAACGACGGTTGGGGCAAAAGTCATGACAACTCTTCTTTAACTTGTTTCGGGCCGTTTACTTAACTTGTAGGTTGGGTACGAGATACCCCTGTTTCAGTTTGTAAGTTGGGCCTTGGAAGGTCAGATATTGTTAGAATTGTGTGTAATGTTGCCTTAAGAGGGCGGTTAAAAGTGGATGAATTTTGGAGAGCCTGTTAGCTCTTTTTCTAAGTTTTGATTATTGTAAAGAGTGCCTCTGGAAGGCCAGATATTGTGATTTAGGGAGCAAGTGCTCTTGAATTAGGGCATTTCTGCCCCTCATTAAATAATACCTCTTCCTTTTGTAAAATTGTAAAACTAGGCGCTTAAAGCCCAAAGTGTTAAGGTTCTGAATCTTGGGTTTTTCCTATTCTGGTTTCAAGATTGGCATTGTACCTGATTGTTATTTTTCCTTGTGGAAATTTGTTAAGTTTTTTCATAATGAAAGAAATATAACCTTTGTTAAAGCTTTCATTCAATACCTGACATTGTAGTTGGACCCATTCAAGCCCGCACCTTCTTTCACCTCTGCGTTCCACAGATACCCCGGAACAGTGATAAAGGAAATCACAAATTTAGGTGTAACAATAAAACCAAACCAAACCCAAAACCCCAAGGCACTACAGCCCTTGAAGGGCCTTGGCCTGCCAAGCGACTGCTGCTCAGACCGAAGGCCTGCAGATAACGAGGTGTCGTGTGGTCAGCACGGCGAAGGTGTAACAATAGTCACAACAACAACCAGAAATTTAATGCCTCCCAAAGTTGGTTTTCATTGAAGAGCCCAACGTTAGGCCTGGTATGTGATGTGGTGTGGAGTTGCACACGCGCGCTGCATGCACTTTGAAGGAGTAGATGTATCGCTTAATGGTGTATTGGTGTGTTGGTGTGGTGAGAGAAGGTCTCTGAAAGCTTTATGCTGCACATGAAGCTCCCTCCTCGTTTGCAGGTTTAGCATTGACAGTTGTTATCGAGAGATATATTGACGCGGGCTCACGCTCAAAATAAAACTAATGAGCGTTTAGCAGCTAACAGAGGATTACGACGGCTTTGCATAACATTGTAGTAGTCGAATACGGGTGTTATTAAAGTGATGATTATGTTGCTAGAGGAGGGAAATTTGTGACTGTCTACAACGGGCGGGTATATTTCACACGTTCCCTCAGTCATCAATTATCTATGTTTAGAGATGACGCCGAGGTTTCAGATTCCCTAAGAACTGTTTACGAACCGTTCTTTTAAATGCTTTATTAGAACTTAGAAATTTATTGCGCATGTATTTGATGAATTATTAAAATCGCTTATTCCTCGTCCTATAATTGAATATTTCCCCAAAACTGGTCCCTCGAATTTCACCGTTACGTTCTTATTATTATCCGTCCGACTTTTAAAAGCTTCACTCAGCGTATACGTCTACTAATATTATTTCCCGCCATCTCTCCTCTGATAGCGTGGAACATATCTCTTAGTCGAGCAGCTCTTCCCCGTTTTGCCAACCCATCCCCGCCCAAGGTTTACAACAGTTTGTCGGAAATCACCCAAAGCAAATGGTGCCGATTAGCTCTGAATCCTTTCCGCTTCTCGTATCATGTAGTCCTGGTGTAGATCCCATACACTGGATCCAGACTCTAACTGGGATTTACACGCTTTCCAATTTGCATCCTCACTATGATTCCTAAATACCCACATAACTAAATGAAGACATGTGAAACCTTTCTTTGCAACCTGGTGTCCTGAAGTGCGAAATATATGCACAAGAAATCATAAATATCAGTGAGACATGAACTTGAATGTATAATATGTCACCATAAACAGTGTCATATGACGTCATTCCATACGAAATCTGCGGCAAAGTTTGGAATTAAATCAAGATTTATGGAACGCAATCTAGTGATAAAAAATTGTACACAACCACCTTCCCTACCCTGCCGGCCAACATTCAGAGGGTGAAATATTTTTCGACTAGGAGGGCTCGAACCAGGTAGGCAAGTGTCTCACAGTATAGATTTGCTATTGATTACAACTCTGTTCGGTTAAATACGTGCATAGAAGGCACGTGGCTATTCGGAAACTCATACACATACCGTCTGCGAGCATCGGCAGCATTTCGATCAGATTCTCGATATACTGAAATTATGTCTGTATATTCATCGTTGTTGAACACACGAGCAATTGTTGACATGTTGACAACAACTGAACCAAGTACCAGCCTGCTACTGAGCGTTCGAAAAAGTGGTTGACTAATTCAAGCAGGCGCATTTGACGCGTAGCGCTAAGGAACATGCAGCGAGTGGTTGCCCGATAGTTACCTCTTCATTTTCTGACCAAACTAACCTACAGGCAGTAATTCCCCTGTAGAAATCAGATGTTAGACATCCCATACATAATTGGTGCATGCGGGTCACTTGTCAGTAGAAATCACGGGGCTGGTGGGCGACCTAGTATAGTAAACTAGGTCCAAGGTATCTATCACCACATCGAGTGGAGAGACTGTGTATCTCGCTGTTTCATACCTTGGTCAGTAACAGTGGTAGGTAATTGAGCTCATGACCTCAGAATGGATACTGATCGTCTTCGTGTGGAAGGCTGTGGCCGTTTGCAGTGCGGAGAATTTGAAACACGTTCATTTCAATGAATTTAATATTTATAGATACACATCCACGAAGAAACGTAGTTTGGCCATGGGATTATTATTATTGATTGTCTACCCGTTCATCCCGTTTTCTGATACGGACTCAGGAATGAGATTAGAAGAAATTATATCGCATTTTTATGGCCAGATGCCCTTCCTGTCACGAAACTCAGTTGAGGACGTAATGAAGATGAAATGAATTATAGTGAATGAAATTGCGTAAGGAGGTGGGAGGTATCGGCTATTGTATTCTAATAGGAACTCTCCCCGCATATGCCTGGAAGTAGAAATGTGAAACCACAGGTAACCGTTCTCACGACAGCCGACGGTGGGTTCCGAACCCGGGCGCCTCCCAAATGTAGAGCTTGACTCGATAGCCGTATCATGTTAACATACGCGGCCACTCTGCTTGGCCTTCTTCCTCTCTTAGCTAGCTGCCCACTCCGGCTACTTACAGGAGCAGTGATGAATTTAAAGTCATAGGTTACTTTTAACCGAGGAGTTATAAGATTTCCTTGTATATGACGTAAGTCGTTTATCAACCAGTAGTGAACAAAAAAAGATTTTATTTTCATATAACACGTGAAAGGGACACGTACAGCTGTCCATCAGAATAACTTCCTCCACTGAGAGCAACTCCAGTCTCACTAAGAGTCCAAATCTTCTGCTTTATTTCTTGTCATGTCATGTCTTACAGGGAATTGGACTCGTTTGAAATCAAAAGTCAAATTTGAAAATAAAAACTTAGGGATTATCGGTATTAAGGACACTTCTTCTGTGCTTTAACCAATTAAAATATTAGCATCAATCTAATATCTTTTCAAAATGTTCACTACGTATCGCGTCCCATTGTATAACTTTAGTGGATGTAGGTACCCTTACAATCAAAATCAGCCTGTTCGGTGGCAAGCCCAAAAGATATAAAGCATTTAGAATTTCTGTAGGGTAATGACTCTTGACTGCTGTATATACTGAGTAATGAACTGGAACCTGGGCAGTAAATTTGGAAAATGTTGACTCCCTTTTTGGCTTTGCGATATCGTTCCTTGTGACATTCGGGAGTCCCTTTGTTCGTTAGTTAAAAGCACTTACAGTCGCCATCCACCTCCGCATGATGGGTTATCATAGATTTAATGTAGATAACGAAAATTCACTCAAAAAGTAATCGTTATTGTATCCTAGCATGTTCAGGGAACACCGGCCGAAGCCGTTGGTAATCTACTCGGTCGCTTTGGAGCTACTAATTTCTATTTCAGAATGGAAATTGCACGAAGAATTGGAAACGACACCTCCGGAAGTACAGATGAAAATAACATTCTGCAAATTACATTTTAATGTAAGGATTAACTAATTTTTAAAGTCGTATTTTAATTTGAAGAGCTTTTACTGCAAACTTTAAAATACAATCTGTCATTGTGGGTTATTTGTTGACTATAGAACATGGTGTCGTGGATATTTTAGTAGAACAATTCTTAGCCGCATATTATAGATGTATTTTTAAAGGTTTACCCAGCGTAAGCTAAAACGGTGCACAAACGACTGTTTATTCTTCCACTTGCTTCACTGAAATAGCTACTTCTAGGCTTCCTTTGGTCATAGGTAAATATTTATATATACAAACCTTTCTCAAGGAATGCTTCACAGGACTGTGAAAACCGATCAAAATACATCCAATCGTTCTTGAGGTTAGCCCTCACAGACAAACAGACAGGATCGAGGACATTAATATGAACCAAGTAGAGATAGGAAACGCCATTGCACTAGAGCCCTGATGGGCCTTGGTTTACCAAGCTACCACTGCTCATCCCGAAAGTCTGCAGATTACGACGTGACTATAGTCAGTTCGACGAATCCTCTCCGTCATTTCGTTTGGTAATTTTAACCAGAGGACCATCTCAGCGTCATATAGCCCCTCAGCCGTGATCTCATAGGCTCTGTCCAACACCCAAGCTCCAGGTTAAAATGTCTGACTTGGCTGGAATGGAACCCATTGTCTCCGGATGAGAGACATGAATTCGATACCTCGATCGCGGGGCCAACCGTTAATATTAATATTTTTGTTTATACTATCGTCAGCGGAATGTAAACTGAGACAAAGCATAGCTCTTGAGAGACGGGAGGTCTCAAAGTCGTATGTAAGTGAGTGGTTACAGAAGCGCCACTTCGATCAGCAGATGCGCTGCGCCGCACGACTCCGTTTTGTTTTTGTTTATCGCTCCTCCTTTGTTCTCGGTTTTCCATTAAGGAAACGGACTGCTTGTGTCTGAGAACTTACAAAGATTAATATCGCAGCACTTTGTATTTCTGTGCCAGTGCTGAATAATATATGAATTAAAAGTGGAGTTAGATTTATCACTGAAAAACAAAAATTCTCAATTAGTTTATGCTACACGTTCATGTATCAAGATTAGTTCCCCTTTCTCACAATAATGAATCCATCCTGCTATTTTTTCTATTTGTTTTACGTCGCACCTACACAGATAGGTCTTATGGCGACGATGGGATAGGAAAGTCCTAGGAAGTGGAAGAAAGCGGCCGTGGCCTTAATTAAGGTACAGCCCCGGCATTTGCCTGGTGTGAAAATGGGAAACCACAGAAAACCATCTTCAGGGCTGCCGACAGAGGGGATCGAACCCACTATCTCCCGATTACTGGATACTGGCCGCACTTAAGCGACCGCAGCTATCGAGCTCTGTATCCTGCTATTAAGAAGATGCATATTCTGATTCTTTGACCATACCAAATAAATTGCTGCTATAACATGACAATGTATGAAATTAAATTAAATGAACCGAAGATGTACGCCATCGTAAAGAAGATTTTGCTGTCGTAATCAGAAAGCAAATTTGAAATATACTTTTTTCTCCTGTTTTCTTAATTCGTTTACCCTCCAGCGTTGGTTTTCCCGTCGGACTCAGCGAGGGATCCTATGTCTACCGCCTCCAGGGCAGTGTCCTAGAGCGTGAGACTTTGGGTCGTGGATACAACTGTGCAGGAGGACTTGTACCTCGCCCACGAGGCCTCACCTGTTATGCTTAATAGGGTCCTTGTAGGCGATGGTAATATTAGAAGGATAGACGAGGAAGAGGGTAAGAAGCGGTTGTGGTTTTGAGTTAGGTAACATCCCGGCATTTGCCTGGAGAAGTGGGAAACCACGGAAAACCACTTCGGGGTTGGGTGAGGTGGGAATCGTAACTCCTCTGCTCAGTTGACCTTCTGAGGCTGAGTGGACCCCTTTTCTGTCCTTATACCACTTTTCAAATTTCGTGGCAGAGCCGGGAATCGAACCCGGAACTCCAGGGGTGGCAGCTAATCACACTAAACTCTACACCACATAGGGGGACTGAAATACATCCGCACGAAGTTCATTTTATTTCAATTAGATTATCCTCTGTATTTTGATCACTGGGCTACATGTCCATGGCATGAACATTCCACAGAATTCTGTTATAGTGCTTCTACACTTATTTTAAGCAAACAAATGTACCCGTGCTTTCCTAAGGTATTCTACATTTTGTAGCTACGGATTTCGACGCAAATTGCTGTACATGCAGTGAAAAAGATTATATTTAATTGCATGTCTCTCAGCGTTATCCGAGAACCACCAAGGGGGGACCGCATACGTTGCTTCCGATGTACGGTGAGCCATGAGAAGTTTTGATGATAATGACATGCCACGTTTCCTGCTGCTATTCACAATCGAGTTCAAGAGTTTCTACTATTACGGCAGGCTCACTTGCCTAATGCCATTCACAATCGAGATCGGGAGTTTTCATTCTAAGGACACGAGCCTTTTCCTAACGCCATGCACAGTCGAGTTGGAGAAATTTGATTATAATAGAGAAATGCAGCTCTATCTAACGTATAAGGATTGGAGATACGAGAAAAAGTCATAGGACCAAAATTCTAGATCACTCCAAATGGAAAACCGATTGTGCTGTCTGTTTTGTGATATGACTTACACTTCAGTCACTAAGGTGCGCACCGTCACTCAAATTGCCTGAAAATTCTATATGTTTCTGTGGCCGGGAAGTCACACAATTGAACATTTTTGAATTTTTCCTCAAAGAAAAGAGTGACCAGTTTTCGGGATTAGCATTCAACTACATGCGGAGAAATTAAGGAAGAAAATAATACAGTTTTGAAAGTTGACATTAATTGAAGATAGGAAAATAAGTGAGTATGACGGGATAGGACAAATATCTAAATACCAAGTAGACGTATTGGAAAAATCGAATGGCCCTCACTAAATTGTAATTATATGAGTTACGGTTTTAAAATAGCGGTAACAGAGGAAAAATATAGGCGCAGGGATTCTTAGATAAGAAGATGACTTATAGTGTTACTAGTTAAGCCTAAAGAGGCATGCAGAGGCACCAAATAAAAGGAAAGAGAGTAAGTAGAAGGGAAATACCGTAAAATTTTTAACAAATGCCATAAAACAGCGTACGGTGTGAAATAATGGACTACAGTTTGCAGTACGGTTGAAATAAGAACAGCCTCCCTTAGCGCTATTCGAAGACGATTGTAACCTCTAACGGTATCCCGCAGAATGGCAGCTTCACGTCTCTCTCGCCTTCTACCCAACGAACAACCACGAGTTTATAGGAATAAGGACGAAAGTGGCAGCAGAAGACGTTGCCATGGTAACCGGTAGGTTACTTGTCGGTCACTCAACGCAGAGCATGAAACTGGCAGAAAGTAATAGCGGTCTACGGAGTTTAGAGAAAATCAATAGTACAAGAGAAAATTGAAGAAAGTGTTCTGGTTTTCTTATAAACCCCCAAGTCTATTCAGTGATTTTTAAATAATATGCATATCCGAACGTGACTCTGGACGAGTGTACTGCAGATATGAAGTTTGGTCGAGATCTATCCAGCTGTTTCGCCGTGGTAGTGGAACAGATGGACAAACATACAGGCAAATAGACACGAAAGCTGAAAACCACCTCTGCGTCCTTGAGTGGAACTAAAACCGATAAATATATATACAAAATTGGCAAAATAAGCGATATTATAGACAGTGGACCCCCTACAACTTTATTTATATAGATCAGGGCCTGTCAGTGTGCCGGTAGCCTCTCCTCTCCCGCCTTCCACACTTTCCCCACTGTTTCTCCCCTCACTGCGAAATGTTTACGTGCGGTGAGCGGAGACACTCAGTTGTATCGCACAAGGTTACCGCTATTCAAAATCTCTTCTTTCAATTTGGTTTTGAATAGAAAATTTATCTTCTCTAGCTCTTTTCCTTTTTTCTTTGCAATTATACCGGTAATGTTTGGAACAAGCCATCGGCTGACAGCAATTTTGAAAGCGGGCATTAAATCACAATCGGAAATAATCACACGCAATCTAGTTTTCCATAAGTTGAATCAGAAAAAATCCTTTCACATATGCATGTGGAACCTAACATAGAAATTCTCAGCTGCTCCTGGATGCATCATAGGAAACTCATCCTTGGACAAGTTCTGGTAGAATCCGAGCGAAGACTTGGTACTGAAAGAAATATCTATTTGATGATCATTGTTTTGCAAACCTAGTAACTTAAATTGCAAATTCCCCGTTCGATTGAAATGGACCTTCGGAAGTTTTTGCTTTCTTCAAAACAGGTTGCTCCATTATTGTGCGGATTTCTTACACTTATCTATTTCACTAACAAACAAGCCGTCTATTACCGAACACTTCGTCGCCCTCAGCACTCTAAACCAACCGAGTCAAGCCCAGTTGGGCCGAGTCAAGTCGATGCACAATTCACAGAGCCTCTGCGCCTCGGTTGGCACGCCTGAGATTTTAGCCGTTTGCCATTTGCTTTACGTCGCACCGACACACATAGGCCTTATGGTTACGATGGGATAGGAAAGGCATAAGAGTTGGAAGGAAGAGGCTGTGGCCTTAATTAAGGTACCGACCTGGTATTAAAATGGTAAACCACGGAAAACCATCTTCAGGGCTGCCGATAGTGGGGTTGGAACCCACTATCTCCCGGATGCAAGGTCACAGCGAGATTTTGGGCGTTTGAGAGGCCCCAGTATAGATGCATATTTTGAAGGATGTTTTATTCTATACTCTAAGGATCGCCTTTCCCGTACCGAAACAGAGTACGTGGGAACACTATTTCATATCATAATTTTGTGACACGCTTTTCCAAAAGAGGATGTAAAAATATGGTACCGTCAAACTTTCACGCCACATTCCTCACACGTAGGGTCTCGAAACGCTTTATGTCCATGTTAGAAAACATTTTCGAAAACTCTACATGGTGTACGACGGGGTACCCAAAAATAACGTGAAGTACGTTGCCGTGGATGAAGCTTGTGTAATACGTATTCCTTGCGCTAGGTGTATAGCGCAACTCATTGCCAGTTCAGTTGTTGTCGACCTGGCATGTTCTGTTCTTCTGCGGCGATTGTTTTTGCTAGAGCTATTTTGTTCTTTTTTCGTTTTTTATGATGGCAAGTAATGTGAACAACGTGTAAACCTTTTATTGGCAATTTTTAAGACGCAACAGTGGTTGTCAAAGAGGCGATCTGTGGTAGAGAGGAGACTGGTTAATCCAGCACGACAACGCACCTGCACACACAGCCATCTCTGTTAGACAGTTTTTGGCTACAAATGCCTTGGTCCTGCTGCCCCACGCCTGGCCTCACTCCGTGCGATATTTTCTTATTTCCACGCATGAATAGGAGCATAAAAGGATACCACAACATTGAGGAGGTAAAGAAAATACAAGGGATGAGCTGTCAGGGATTTCTAAAGGTGACTACAAAAAATATTTCGAACAGTGGAAGCTCCGGTGGGACAAATGTATCACAGTTCATTCCATGTTAAGAAAACAGTATTGTTCTCTTGACAAAGGTCCTGCTCAGCACAATCACGGCAAACCGGCGGCACATAAATGAGTGAAACTCAGTATTTAAGTTCAAGATAGAAAGCGGAAGAATTTAAGCTGCACATTGTTTTATGAATTAAAAGGGATGGTGGTTTACAGGGGCGTTTTTTGATGGTTTGTATAGAATCAGAGGCAACTAGAGTGTAAGGGAAATTGGGGAAGAAAATAGAAATATAATATTTTTAAGGACTCTAGGAGTAAGGGATGCATTTAATTGTATATAATAAATTTCCCCAGACAATGCGGGGTACTGCTGTGCTGTTGTATGGATAAAGAACAACAGTAGAAATTAAATGCGGTAGTAAAAAGAAATGCAAAATTAAAATGCGCTTAAGAAAGAACAGCTAAGCAACAAAATCAAGCACACATAAAGCACAAGACTTTTTTTATAAGTAAAGTTATGCCATGACATATCGCTGCACACCACAACACCAAAAACTTCAGTAACAATTTCTGTACAGTACGAAAGTAATAGAATGCAATATACAACCAACTCTCACTCACAACAAGACAAGTACGCAC
Organism: Anabrus simplex; assembly: GCF_040414725.1. Taxonomy (NCBI): domain Eukaryota; kingdom Metazoa; phylum Arthropoda; class Insecta; order Orthoptera; family Tettigoniidae; genus Anabrus; species Anabrus simplex. The sequence continues at coordinate 442,868,757 of NC_090268.1, read as the reverse complement.
TATTTAAAGCCTAAAAGCACACACGAAAAAATAAATACTGTAGATGACTTCAATAAAGAAGTGAGCTGCTGGGGGTTCACAGAGTGAGGAACTACACTAGGCTGGTACCAGAGCAAAACAGAAGAAGGAAGATGAAGAAAGGCAACGAAGCGATGGCTGTTCCTGCCATTGTGCTTCCTCCCTATGAGTATATTTATGAAAAAGAAAATATTATGTAGTTCTTTTTAATATCTCACGGGCAAAAATGCTTCATCCTTGTTATCTGTTTTTGATGATACATTACAAAGTACAGTATAATATTCCTTACTCACGACGAATCATGGGTGTCTGAGAGGGGGTGTGTTCCCTCCTTATAGGTCCATAAGAGCAGTACTGTATTCTTAACGTGGAATGATTTGTAGTTGTAATGGAGATTATTTTGAGGGGGATAAGGTTGTTTTGTAAAAAATCAAAATATGTAGCTTCAAAAACAATGCCGGTTCTTTTGGGTAACCCCTCGTGTAAAGCCTAACTACGTGAATCACACAGGAACATAACGTAAGGGCATACCACACCAATCACTTTCCTCTTTTCCGACATGAAATGTTCAAATTGTCTTCCGTTAGCGTTGATACCCGCACACAACCGCCTGAATGCGCTGAAGTATTTCGCTATTTGATTTTTCTTTGCCGTACCGGCCTACTGTGTATCCCATTAAGACTAATCAAACTTTTCAAGACGTGCTACCACACACAATTACGGAGCAGGGTGGCACGGACGTGGCAACATTATTGCATACCCACTGACCTCATGCTGAAGTGAGATTCTTATTGCTAGGTACGTAGTTCCTTTCCCTTTGTGTCGGGCTGAGTAACTCGGACAGTAGATTCAGGTTGTATTTGAAGATGCTCAAATATGTCAGTCTCCTGTGGGAAAAATTCCGGTACCTTGGCGTCTCCGAAAACCTTAAAAGTAGTCATTGGGACGAAAATTAAATAACATTATTATTACTCCTTGAACCAAATGCTAGTGTCCTAGTCCTGAGGTGGTGCAGTTCTTTTCAGGTACACGGTGATGAACTGCAAGTACCGTTCTAACAACGTACCAGCCTTCCTACCATTCTTAAATGTCTGGCAGTACCAGAAATCGAAGCTGTGGCTCTGAGGACGGCAGTTAAGTGCTCTAATCGTTACTCCACGGAGTCGGATTTCTCATTAGTGTATAGAGGATGGTTGCCCAGTTGTACTTCCTCTTAAAACAATAATCACCATCAGTAGAAACCTATCTGATATTCTTTCGAGCGAATGAGATATTTGTATTTTGAGACGGATGGAGAAAAATGCGTGTTTCACTAGAAAATACCGCTGGAGTTCCTATCGTGCAGTACATCACAGAGTTAAGAAATGTCTGCTATCTCGTCCTAATAAACTTCGGCTCGTCTGGATGTTGCGGAGACCATCGCTCAATGCCAACCTCGGCAGGCAAGAAAGCAATGCAGTCCGATCCAATCCATCACTGACACTCCACAATTAAACAAACCACGATGACAGTGTGCACTGGGCCTTCGCTGATTGTACCACCTGTGTCGGGGCTTTGTCTTCACAGACTATATTTTACAAAGCCTGCGGGTGCCTGGAGATATATGCCCCTGTACTGGAGAGCGAACCGGCTATGGACACATCATCCTTCATTGCGGTATCGTAACTCATTTATCTGTATCCAGGTACATTAATAAACATCCTAACTTTCCTTTCTATTGAATGTAAAACTACCGTGCACGGACCAGCTTGCTAGCTGTAGCTAGGGGAATTACTCAGGTAGTTGTGTTCGACATAAAAAAGAGTACACTTTTCTTAGCGATTACACAACAAAAATGCAAGGCGAAGGGAACCATCTAGTAATAAACAGTGCCGCAGTAGGTAGGACAAACGTAGTCAAAAATTCAGATACAATATTTGAAAAAACTTAACATGGAAATGAAACACACCGGCATGGAATACGGTATATCGCAATAATGTGTAGTTCTTCATACAAGACAAGCAAAATAACACTTGCCAGAAAAATAGTTATAAGACAGGCGCGGAACCGTCCCTTGTCAATGAACAGGAGAACTGCCCATCACAGGAAATGCTGGAAACCGTGATTTTGATGCACCATTCTGTAGCTCCCACATGTCTGCGCGTGCGCATTTTCTGCACCTCCCGAGTACTACATGTGAGTGATTGAGAGGAGCAGACATGTTTAGTGTCCAGCTGAATGCAACACAAAATGATGCTCAAATTAAACAGCGCTTGTTCATTGTTGAGTGTTACGCGAAGCACGCGATGAAAGAGTGTGTGTTCATTGTTGAGTGTTATGTGAACCACGCGATGAAAGAGTTTGTGTTCATTGTTGAGTGTTACGCGAAGCACGCGATAAAAGAGTGTGTATTCTTTGTTGAGTGTTACGCGATGCACGCGATAAAATAGTGTGTGTTCATTGTTGAGTGTTACGCTAAGCACGCGATAAAAGAGTGTGTGTTCATTGTTGAGTGTTACGCGAAGCACGCGATAAAAGAGTGTGTGTTCATTGTTAAGTGTTACGTGAGGCACGCGATGAAACGGTGTTTGTCCGTTGTTGAGTGTTACGTGAGGCACGCGATGAAAGAGTGTGTGTTCATTGTTCAATGTTATGCGAAGCACGATTCGTGGATTTGCTTTGCTTTGACTTGCTTTACGTCGTACCGACACGGGTATCTTATGACGACGATGGGATAGCAAAAGGCTAGGAGTGGAAAGGAAGCAGCTGTGGCCTTAATTAGGGTTCAGCCCCAGCATTTGCCTGGTGTGAAAATGGGAGACCACGGAAAACAATCCTCGGGGATGCTGACAATGGGGTTCGAACCCACAATCTCCTGAATGCAAGGTCACAGCTGAGCGGCCTAAACGCACGGCCACTTGCTCGGTGCGCAAGAGTATAAGACTGGAAGCAAAATTTCTAATGAAAAACATAGTGGAGAAATATTTTAAAACGAACTCTGTAGCGAATACAAACTGTAACAGTCCGAAAAGAGTTTGAACACCGGAAAAGATTTCTCGAGTGAAAGAAATCCTGGAACAAAGTCCGAAAAAATCTCAACGTCGTTTATCTGTGCAAGTGGGAATTGAGATATCGCTATGTCGAAACTTTATGAAGAAGGACCTGCATGAGTAGCCTTACACATTTACCGTTGTACATGCGTTAAACCATCCCGCCGAACCTTCGCATGTTGATTCTGCCGGTGGTTTCTGAGCGAAGTGGAGTCAGGAACTTTTGGACCCTAAGTTTTTCATTTCTTCAGATGAGTCTATTTCTAGCATCTTCAGTGATGTTCATTAACAAAGATTAATCCCGCGTCAGTCTTATTGTAAATATTTTCCGGCCAGTTTCATTCTGTCCACTCTGTACTACGAAGGTCGGGAAGAACGGGGGTTTGGTTGCCCATTAATAATTGAGAATTCAACATGACCGTTTGGCCCACTCACCCTAAACCGAAAATGAGTACCAGTTTATTTCCTTGGAACGAAACCTCAGCATCATAATCATCATCAGTCACTTTTGATCTGCATTTAGGACAGTCACCCAGGTGGCAGATTTCCTATCTATTGTTCACCTAGACTTTTCTTAAATTATTGCAAAGGAATTGGAAATTAGTTGAATATCTCTCTTGGTAAGTTTTTCAAATCCCTAACTCCTCTTCCTATAAATTAATATTTGCCCCAATTTGTCCTCTTGAATTCCAACTTTATCTTCATATTGTGATTATTCCTACTTTTCAAGACGCCACACAAAATTATTCCTCTCCTAATGTCATTCCAAGCCATCTCTCCACTGACAGCTCGGAACATACCACTTAGTCGAGCAGCTCGTCCCTTTTCTCCCAAGTTTTCCCAGCCAAAACTTTGCAACATTTTTTTACGCTACTCTTTTGTTGGAAATCACCCAGAACAAATCGAGCTGTTTTTATTTGGATTTTGTCCAGTTTTTGAATCAAGTAATGCTAGTGAGAGTCCCACACACTGGAACCATACTCTAGTTTGGGTCTTACCAGAAACTTATATGCCCTCTCCTTTACATCCTTACTACAACCCCTAAGACCCTCATAACCATGTAAAGAGATCGATACCCTATATTTACAATCATATTTATGTCGTGACCCCAATGAATATGTTTCCTTATATTAACACCTAGATACTTACAATGATCCCCAACAGGAACATTCATCCCATAAATGCAGTAATTAAAACTGAGAGGACTTTTCCTGTTTGTGAAACTCACAACCTGACTTTTAACCCATTTTTATACCATTGCCTGCTGTCCATCTCACAACTTTATCGAGGTCATTTTTCAGTTGCTCACAATCTTGTAACTTATTTATTACTCTGTACAGAATATCATCGTCTGCGAAAAGCCTTATCTCTGATTCCACTTCTTTACACATATCATTGATGTATATAAGAAAACACAAAAGTCCAATAATACTGCCTTGTGGAATTCCCCTCTTAATTATTACAGGGTCAGATAAAGCTTTGCCTACTCTAATTCTCTGAGATCTATTTTCTAGGAATACAGTCACCCATTCAGTCACTCTTTTGTCAAGTCCAATTGCTCTCATTTGTGCCAGTAGTCTTCCATGATGTACCCTATCAAATGCCTTAGACAGATCAATCGCAATACAGTCCATTTGGCCTTCTGAATCCAGGATATGTGCTATATCTTGCTGGAATCCTAGAAGTTGAGCTTCAGTGGAATAATATTTCCTAAATCCGAACTGCCTTCTATCAAACCAGTTATTAACCAACTAATCTATCCCCAACAGGGCTAGTGGGCGCACGGTTTAGGGTCACATAGCTGTAGCCGTGAATTTATTCATTAGCTTTTCTTTTTAATCTTTTAACACATGCGTTATTTAAGGCTCTTTTGTTTATATATGCTGGTTCATTAATAAATAATAATATAAAGGATTCTCAAGATGTTCGGTTTTAAAAAAATTATTAAAACAAGTATGGTTAACGTAAATTAGCAACAATTTTGCATTTGGGAAATAGTCAGTTTTAACCCCACTGTCTGCAGCCTTTAGAATGTCTTATCCGTGGTTTTTCAATTTCACACCAAACAAAATTCAGTCGTGGCGCTAAGAAGCTTTGGCCCCATCGCAATAATTGAAAATGGGCCCCTCGTTCCTTGATCAGGAAAGCTACAAGTTTATTTCGTAGTACGAGGTTGTATATCATTACAGCAACGACGATAATAATAAGAAGAATAATGTTAAACAATTTCGTTTTCGAATTCGAATGAATTAAAGTAATACATTATATGGTACAAACACACACAAGAAATGCATATTCCAGGTAAAGTAACCACAACACGCCCACCATCACAATATTAAGAAATACTCTCTTTCCTAGGACAAAATAATTTGCTGCTATTTACTACTCAACCGTCCATGTAGGCCTCCTTAGCTAAACTAACTGCCGACAGTTATAAACTGGCTCGAATCTTCAGTATTTAGAGTTTAGATTAGGAGGCTGTCTTTGTTATCGTATCTTCGCTCACTACAGAGTTTTCAGAAATGGCTGGTTACTTCAAAATCCTTGTTGATTGTTGTGAGTGGCAGCGAGGGATGGTTATTATTGGATCAGTTTGGGAAACACACATTCATTCAGAAATAACTACTGTACTGCTATTGACGAAAGAAGCTTTGCACTACGACGGCCTAAGTTTCCAACAACCCTCTGTAATACAAATAACCCTTTGTTGTCTGTTGTGCCTGTATCAATATGTAAAATCATTCTTCAGCTAGCGCAGGGGTTCCCAGTCTTTCAGCAACTGCTTACCACTTGAATTTTTTAAAATGTTGGCATTCCAACAGTCGTAATTTTTTTAGAAACATGTTTATTGTCGGAAAACTGCCCAATTGCTTCTCTAACGTTATCAAATTACTGAGGAAACTTCATATTTAATTATCAACGCACTTGAATTTCGGTTTTCTTAACCCTCCCAGTCAGCGTTGATTTCACAGTGAATTCACTGTGAGTCCACAAGTGAAACACCTGTAAATTACATCTGATTCACAATTTGCGCCTCATTATGCCTCAAATGATTTTGCATTGAATTATTTGTAAACTTACAATCAATTTGCAGACAAGTTTTTTGTGAGATTCAACATATTTAAAGTCTTTACTGCTAAATCAGCTTTGAAATTCACAGTGAATTCATTCTTAAATTCAATCTGACTGGGCTTTATCAAGGCAAAAATATATACAGTATGTATATTTTTTTCAAAATTTCTTACTAATTCTTATGTAAAAGCATATAGAAATATTCATAAAAAAATAAAACGATTACTACAAATTACATTTTTTATTACTGATAGGTCTAAAAACACACAATTTTATGTAATTGGTACACATTAAGCAAAAAACATCTACATCATTAAAAATCAAGTTTTATTGCGAAAGTAATCCGCGAGGCCCGCCAATAGGTCACGATGCGGCCGCAAATCGTTCGCCTTTAACTTGGCCGCTCCGTGGACGAACTGCGAAAACTCCCCATATGACGGGCTTATAACTCTGAATAATATCAATAATAATAATGTTATTTGTTTTACGTCCCACTAACTACTCTTTTACGGTTTTCGGAGACACCGAGGTGCCGGAATTTAGTCCCGCAGGAGTTCTTTTACGTGCCAGTAAATCTACCGACACGAGGCTGACGTATTTGAGCACCTTCAAATACTACCGGATTGAGCCAGGATCGAACCTGTCAAGTTGGGGTCAGAAGGCCAGCGCCTTAACCGTCTGAGCCACTCAGTCCGGCCTGAATAATATCACCATATGGCATACACGAGGATGAGTGTTTAGTCATGGTAACATATCTGCTTTCGGATTAGTGTCCATTCCGCATTCGGTGCTACATCTTTTCAGCATAACGTACTGATCCCTTTGCGTGCTTGCGTACTCTATCTGTAACATCTCTATTCTCGTAACAGCCGCGCGTACCACCGGTTGGGAACCCCTAAGCTAGTGAATTAAGAAACAGTCATGGGACTCCGCAAAAGCCACGGGCGGGGTCTCTGGGGTACTTATCGTCGCCATGAGACTTGACTGTGTCGGTGCGACGTAAACCAAAATTATAAAAGGACGCAAACAAATTACACCTCTATCCCCCACAGAAATCTGCTGTTCTAGCCCTTCAGAAGTCTGTTTATCATTTTCATCATACTGTAATAACATGGAACGGCTTACCGAATTCTCTGTGTATATACAACCCACTGACGGAAATGACTCGAGTGAATAATGAACGCCGAATGTTGTTAATATTATTATTATTATTATTATTATTATTATTATTATTATTATTATTATTATTATTATTATTATTATTATTATTATTATTATTAAAGCGTCTTTATTGTGGCGAAGTTAGGGCTCCCGGCCCTTTCTTACACTTAACCACTTCATGTACATACAATGTATATTTTACATAAAATTTAAACATATGAAATCTTTACAACCTAAAGTATAACTAAAGCAACTAAAGTATCACTAACTAAACTAAGGTGAGTAAAGTATAACTAAATTATATACAGGAACACATTGCAATAAACAACCATATTCACTCTCATTCATGCATCCCATTCACACTCAAGAAAGACTGGAAGTGCTTAAAAGATGACGCTGGCAAAGGATTTTAAATTTTGTCTTAGATTTAGCTTCCCTGATGTCATTGGGGAGTTCATTCCACCAGCTCGTGGCGGTGATAGTGAACGATCTGTTGTAGGTTGCGGTTTGATGCATAGGAATTTCTAGCGTACAGCCTGACCGGGTATTGAACAGGTGCAGGGAACTAAGGTAGCGAAATCTGGTGGATAGGTAAGGACGAGTGTTTTCAGAAAGCACTTGATACACCAAAGTAGTTGCGTGGAGTCTACGTCTGTCATTCAGTCATTCTTAGCTAAGAAAAGGAAAGTTCGGGCTGAGTAGCTCAAGGGGTAGAGCGTTGGCATTCTGAGCTAAAGTGTCGCGGGTTCGATTCCGACTCAGTCCGATGATATTTGCAGGTCCCCAAATGCATCAACCTCGTGTCGGTATATTTACTGGAACCTTAAAGTGGTAGTGGGGGACAAAATTGCTGCTCCTCGGCGTCTCCGAAAAACAGTAAAATTTGTTTCAAAGACGTAAAACCAAAATAATAATAATAATAATAATAATAATAATAATAATAATAATAATAATAATAATAATGATATAATAACAACTAGGAGAAGAAGAATAAGTTACGGAATGCCCCCACTGGTATTCGACGACATGCCGGCTGCCTCGACGTCGTTCTCAACTTCCCGTTTCACGCCGCTAGCTTGTGGAGCAAACTGGATTTCTGGCGGACAATTTATGACTGGGTTTTAATTAATTTTATTCCATTATCACCAAGCAGGTAACTGGAGATATTTTACGTAGTGACGACGAAGAGCATGTAGTGTTGATTGCTCTGCTTTCCACCTAATAAAATCCTACATCACTGCTGGGTTTGAACCGCGGACCTTCGCATATGGAGTCCGACACTGTACTGGTGATTCACATATGAGTCAGACAACAGTAATCACAATGGTCGTACAGTAAAATCGCATAATTTGAATCTGATTGTACCCACGCACTTAAATTATCTCCACGAGTTGTTCATCTTTCTCTCCAAATTACAATGCGCGACTGCTAGCAGGATACGTTTCTTAATTCAAGTCAGTTTGTTCTACTCCACTTGGAAATTGGGCCGCAGGAGAAAAATTACTTAACTTCCTATTTGGTCATTGAAAACGAAATAGCAGTAGAACTTTCCTGAGTGCTATAAAAGTAAACGATCTCCTCTGTTCATTATTTTCTAAACGACTGTAGATCCGTGCGTTTTTAGCTCTGTGAAGTTCGCGTTCTCCTCATTTCCATTTGTTATTCCTTTTTTCATCATTAGTATGTGTTGGGATTGTTGTTCACGATATGTGTACCACAAATAACACAAACAGGCAGAATTCCGCAGCGATTTTAGCAACTGTTACCTTGTACATAACGTGATCGAAAGTATCCGGACACCAATATGAATTTGCACTTAGAATTTATCCGTGTCCCGTTCACTACTATTGGATATAAGGGTACTGGGAAGTGTTCCAAGCAGTGAGATGCGCATCTCGGCATTTCATCCATTTAAACATTAAGTTTTCAATGGTTTTTTAAAATTATTTCAGTAGTTTATCAAAGCCTGTTCTTTGATTGTTCATACATTCATTACTCTAAAGTGCAAAGTAAACGAGTCATAAACTTACTGAAAATCCTAAAAATCTTTGATATTTTATGTACGATTCTGAGAGCGATTTTAAAAATTTGGTCTTGAGATTTTTACACGTTATTCTATCACTATAAGTTGACCTTGGAGAGTAAATTCAACTCCCTAATTGAAATATCTCTCAGTGAAAAAAATAAGCACCTTGCATAAAAAATCTACCAAAATCCTAATAAATAAAAGAAATTAGTATCTTAGAATCTATTAAATCTAACTGCATAATTTTACTTATCAGCAGTCATTAATACATGTATAATGTATGGTCCAAATTTAAGATTTCTATGCCTCACAGTTCCTGAGAAAAATGCACCTACGTTTGCAAAAATGTAGTATTAAGTAAAGTGATTAAAATATAAAACTTAGTATTACAACATACTTCAGGGCATCTCTGAAGAATAGTCATCATAATCTGCTTCAGCTGATTCATCTAACTTCCGTTTGCTTCGTTTTGCAATCCTGCTTTCCTTTGATGAGGCCTCAGAAACTCGATCAGCATATTCTACCCGATCTTGATAAATTCGACACAAGGCTGTTGTGGTGTTGTGACCTGGTTTTATGCCCAATGCCTTCAAAACTTTAATTCTCCCCATTGCAACCACATTGAGTGTGATAACAGCATCACATACACCAATAACTATTGCACTATATTCTATGAATAGATTTTTTGGTAGGCGCTCCTACACAATCAATCAATCAATCAATCAATCAATCAATCAATCAATCAATCAATCAATCAATCAATCAATCAATCAATCAATCAATCAATCAATCAATCAATCAATCAATCAATCAATCAATCAATCAATCAATCAATCAATCAATACTGATCTGCATTTAGAGCAGTCGCCCAGGTTGCAGATTCCCTATCTGTTGCTTTCCTGGTCTTTACTTAAATGATTGCAAAGAAATAGGAAATTCATTGAACATATCCCTTGGTAAGTTATTCCATTCCCTAACTACCCTTCATATAAATGAATATTTTCCCCAATTTGTCCTCTAGAATTCCAGCTTTATCTTCATATTGTGATCTTTCGTACTTTTAACGACACCATTCAAACTTATTCGTCTACTGATGTCCCCCAACGCTATCTCTCCCCTGACAGCTCGGAATATACCACTTAGTCGAGCAGCTCGTCTCCTTTCTCCCAAGTCTTCCCAACCCAGGCTTTGAAACATTTTTGTAACGCTACTCTTTTGTCGGAAATCGCTCGAACAAATCGAGCTGCTTTTCTTCGGATTATTTTCAGTTCTTGAATCGAGTAATCCTGGTCAGGGTCCCATACACTGGAACCGCACTCTAGTTTGCGTCTTACCAGAGACTTACATCCTTACTACAACCCCTAAATATCCTCATAACCACGTGCAGAGATCTGTACACTTTATTTACAATCATATTTATGTGATTACCCCCAAATGAAGATATTTCCTTATATTAGCACCTAGGTAGTTACAATGATCCCCAAAAGGAACTTTCACCCCATCAACGCGGTAACTAAAACTGAGAGGACTTTTCCTATTTGCGAAACTCACAACCTGACTTTTAACCCCGTTTATCATCATACCATTGCCTACCGTCCATCTCACAACATTATCAAGGTCATTTTGCAGTTCCTCACAATCTTGTAACTTATTTATTACTCTATAGAGAATAACATCATTTGCAAAAATGCTTGTCTCTCATTCCACTTCTTTACACATATCATTGATATATATAAGTAAACATAAAGGTCCAATAAAACTACCTTGAGGAATTCCTCTATTAATTATTACAGGGACAGATAAAGCTTCGCCTACTCTAATTTTCTGAGTCAAATTTTCATTTCAGTGATAACAGTTCTCTACCATAAAAAATGAAAAAATCAGTCCAAAGAGCCATATATTAGTGCAAAGACTGTAACAACATCTGTGTCCACCACCACATTTTGTGAAATACCATGCAAACAGCATTATTAATCATGTAGATTGTGTGATTTTGATGACTGATCACTATTTAATGTATGACTCAGCCTTTTTAAAATATAATATATTATGTGTCTCTTCCTTACTTTATAATGAGGTTTATTTATGAGCGTGCAAAAACATAAATTGTGGGGTATGTCGGTGCTTTCAATCCCGACCTTAAAACTGTTAATGTAGCCGAGGATGTAACTCACACGCACCCTTGGAAAATTCGTGCATCCTGGTTTCAGCGGGGAGGATGTCTTGAGCAAAGTATTCATTTGTCATTAGCTGCACGTAACCAACGGCGTTTCGCCACTCTCCACAATAGATTGCGCCGCTAACGCCCTACGGAATATTAGAGGCCTAACATCCGCTTCACGGACCTACACCCGTCACACACACTTTGCTTGATCACAGTCCAATGATTTTTATCCGTAGCCTGACCTAACAAATTAAGACCAATGGTTTTGTCACTAAGCGGACCTAACCAATCCAGACCAGTGGTTTTGTTACTAGCCGGACCTAACTAATCCAGACCATTGGTTTTCTTCACATGTCCCTAGCCGAACCTAACCAGTGAAGACCAATAGTTTTGTAACTAGTCATTAGCCGAACCTAACCAGTGAAGACCAATAGTTTTGTAACTAGTCATTAGCCGTACCTAACTAGTGAGGACCAATAGTTTTGTAACTAGTCATTAGCCGAACCTAACCAGTGAAGATCAATAGTTTTGTAACTAGTCATTAGCCGTACGTAACCAATGCAGACCAATAGTTTTGTAACTAGTCACTAGCCGTACCTAACTAATCCAGACCAGTGGTTTTCTTCACATGTCCCTAGCTGAACCTAACCAGTGAAGACCAATAGTTTTGTAACTAGTCATTAGCCGAACCTAACCAGTGAAGACCAATAGTTTTGTAACTAGTCATTAGCCGTACCTAACTAGTGAGGACCAATAGTTTTGTAACTAGTCATTAGCCGAACCTAACCAGTGAAGACCAATAGTTTTGTAACTAGTCATTAGCCGTACGTAACCAATGCAGACCATTAGTTTTGTAACTAGTCATTAGCCGTACCTACCTAATCCAGACCAATAGTTTTGTAACTAGTCATTAGCCGTACGTAACCAATGCCGACCAATAGTTTTGTAACTATTCACTAGCCGTACCTAACCAATCCATACCAATAGTTTTGTAACTAGTCACTAGCCGTAAGTAACCAATGCAGACCAATAGTTTTGTAACTAGTCATTAGCCGTACGTAACCAATGCAGAAGAATAGTTTTGTAACTAGTCATTAGCCGTACCTAACTAATCCAGACCAATAGTTTTGTAACTAGTCATTAGCCGTACGTAACCAATGCAGACCAATAGTTTTGTAACTAGTCACTACCCGTACCTAACTAATCCAGACCAGTGGTTTTCTTAACATGTCCCTAGCCGAACCTAACCAGTGAAGACCAATAGTTTTGTAACTGGTCATTAGCCGAACCTAACCAGTGAAGACCAATAGTTTTGTAACTAGTCATTAGCCGTACCTAACTAGTGAAGATCAATAGTTTTGTAACTAGTCATTAGCCGAACCTAACCAGTGAAGACCAATAGTTTTGTAACTAGTCATTAGCCGTACGTAACCAATGCAGACCAATAGTTTTGTAACTAGTCATTAGCCGTACCTAACTAATCCAGACCAATAGTCTTGTAACTAGTCATTAGCCGTACGTAACCAATGCAGACCAATAGTTTTGTAACTAGTCACTAGCCGTACCTAACTAATCCAGACCAATAGTTTTGTAACTAGTCACTAGCCGTACCTAACCAATCCAGACCAATAGTTTTGTAACTAGTCACTAGCCGTACCTAACTAATCCAGACCAATAGTTTTGTAACTAGTCATTAGCCGTACGTAACCAATGCAGACCAATAGTTTTGTAACTAGTCACTAGCCGTATCTAACTAATTCAGACCAATAGTTTTGTAACTAGTCATTAGCCGTATGTAACCAATGCAGACCAATAGTTTTGTAACTACTCACTAGCCGTACCTAACTAATTCAGACCAATAGTTTTGTAACTAGTCATTAGCCGTACGTAACCAATGCAGGCCAATAGTTTTGTAACTAGTCACTAGCCGTACCTAACCAATGCAGACCAATAGTTTTGTAACTAGTCATTAGCCGTACGTAACCAATGCAGACCAATAGTTTTGTAACTAGTCACTAGCCGTACCTAACTAATCCAGACCAATAGTTTTGTAACTAGTCACTAGCCGTACCTAACTAATCCAGACCAATAGTTTTGTAACTAGTCACTAGCCGTATCTAACCAATCCAGACCAATAGTTTTGTAACTATTCGCTAGCCGTACCTAACTAATCCAGACCAATAGTTCTGTAACTAGTCACTAGCAGTACCTGACTAATCCACACCAATAGTTTTGTAACTAGTCACAAGCCGTATCTAACTAATCCAGACCAATAGTTTTGTAACTAGTCACTAGCCGTACCTAACTAATCCAGACCAATAGTTTTGTAACTAGTCACTATCCGTACCTAACAAATCCAGACCAATAATTTTGTAACTAGTCACTAGCCGTACCTAACTAATCCAGACCAATAGTTTTGTAACTAGTCACTAGCCGTACCTAACCAATCCAGACCAATAGTTTTGTAACTAGTCATTAGCCGTACGTAACCAATGCAGACCAATAGTTTTGTAACTAATCACTAGCCGTAGCTAACTAATCCAGACCAATAGTTTTGTAACTAGTCACTAGCCGTACCTAACCAATCCAGACCAATAGTTTTGTAACTAGTCACTAGCCGTACCTAACTAATCCAGACCAATAGTTTTGTAACTAGTCACTAGCCGTACCTAACTAATCCAGACCAATAGTTTTGTAACTAGTCACTAGCCGTACCTAACTAATCCAGACCAATAGTTTTGTAACTAGTCACTAGCCGTACCTAACTAATCCAGACCAATAGTTTTGTAACTAATCACTAGCCGTACCTAACTAATCCAGACCGGTAGTTTTGTAACTAGTCACTAGCCGTACCTAAGTAATCCAGACCAATAATTTTGTAACTAGTCATTAGCCGTACCTAACTAATCCAGACCGATAGTTTTGTAACTAGTCACTAGCCGTACCTAACTAATCCAGACCAATAGTTTTATAACTAGTCACTAGCCGTACCTAACTAATCCAGACCAGTAGTTTTGTAACTAGTCACTAGCCGTACCTAACTAATCCAGACCAATAGTTTTGTAACTATTCACTAGCCGTACCTAACCAATCCAGACCAATAGTTTTGTAACTAATCATTAGCCGTACCTAACCAATCCAGACCAATAGTTTTGTAACTAGTCACCAGGCATACCAAACTAATCCAGACCAATGGTTTTGTAACTAGTCACTAGCCGTGCCTAACCAATCCAGACCAATAGTTTTGTACTAGTCATTAGCCGTACCTAACTAATCCAGACCAATGGTTTTGTCACTAGCCGGACCTAACAAATTCAGGCCAATTATTTTATCACTATCAGACCTAACAAATTCAGAGCAATAGTTTTGTAACTAGTCACCAGCCGTACCTAACTAATCCAGACCAATGGTTTTGTAACTAGTCACTAGCCGTACGTAACCAATGCAGACCAATAGTTTTGTAACTAGTCACTAGCCGTACCTAACTAATCCAGACCAATAGTTTTGTAACTAGTCACTATCCGTACCTAACTAATCCAGACCAATAGTTTTGTAACTAGTCACTAGCCGTACCTAACTAATCCAGACCAATGGTTTTGTAACTAGTCACTAGCCGTACCTAACCAATCCAGACCAATGGTTTTGTAACTAGTCACTAGCCGTACCTAACTAATCCAGACCAATAGTTTTGTAACTAGTCACTAGCCGTACCTAACTAATCCAGACCAATGGTTTTGTCACTAGCCAGACCTAACTAATTCAGCCCAATTATTTTCTCACTATCAGACCTAACAAATTCAGAGCAATAGTTTTGTTACTGGCCGAACTTAACCAATCCAGACCAATGCCTTTATCATTAGCCGGAATACTAATGCCCTCATACCCCTAAACTCTTTGAACCACTAGTTCTTAAGTTCAAAAGTTTGAAGCCTTGTGGACCACGAGAACTCCGCGAGGAACCTGCAAAGGACAGTGCAAACGTGCCTACATATATGCGCTGAAAAGCAGTCTGCAGACACTGAAATTATGCCACGAACAAAATCAGATGTGCAATATTTGGAAATGTCACTGGACGAATAGGGACCTATGGTATGAATGGGCAGATGGTATTACTGAAGGTTTTGTTGAACAACTGGAAAACTTTATTGGCAGTTAACAATGTGGCCGTAGTCAGGCAACTAGCGCCAGGGATCACTCCCGCCCGGGGGATGTAGACTCAAGATGTGTTTGATTCCCTTCCTGCCTTTCTTCTGTATGCTCAGCTAAATGGATATTGTAACGAAAAATCCCAGGGATGCAGGCTATCCGAAGTTACTGCGGTATCAACCGCCTAAAAAGGCTCCCAGAGTTGTTCCTGCATTTACAATTCAAGCCTTGCAGAAAAATGTTGTCGTGCAGGAGCCGCCTAAGTGTGGAATTTTCCAGGTGAATCTTCCCAAGAAGACCTCTCAGTTCAGTTTGTACTACAAGAGAGGAGACTTACCTCTCTACCTGGTCGTCGACAAGGATTACAAGCTCGTCTGGACGTGTGATATCAAGTCCTTGGACTACCATTACTACCTCCCACTGTTCTTTGATGGCTTGTGTGAGACGGATCGCACCTTGAAGAAGATAGCAGAGCTTGGCATTGCGGATATGTTAGCACACGGTGGTAATAAGATACTTCCAGTCGTGCCGCAACTCATTCTACCGATGAAGAGGGCATTGAACACCAGAAGCGAAGATATTATTATATCAACTTTGAAATCTCTTCAAAATCTAGCTGTGACTTCAGACATGATAGGGGAAGCTTTAGTGCCTTATTACAGGCAGCTATTACAAGTAGTGAACCTTTTCAAGGACAGGGAGGATCCCAATCAAGATCTTGACTCCGAGAAAGACAAAGAATCCTTGGGCCAAGTGATAGAGCAAACTCTGAACATTCTGGAAGAAACTGGTGGTGAAGATGCTTACATCAATATCAAGTACATGGTTCCTACCTACGAGTCATGCATTATGAATTAACATTTAGATAATATTTTTACATTTGATACGGATTTACGTTTTGGGCTTATTCGCCTTAGTATTTTGATTTATTTATTTTGGAGAATAAACTTTTAATAATGCTATTGCTTTCAAGGTAAAATTCCAGACCTATTCACGCTAGTTTTATAAGGAGATGAGGAAGTAGAAAACATGCAAGAATTTACGTGTAATTCCTTTTAGAGAAAAGATGTGCTCATTGCCATATCCAGGGACACCCCAGTCCACTCCCGGAAGTAAAAATACTTTTATAACCTAATGAAGAGTAGTGCACGCGATGTTCAATTGCTGGAACGGCTACTCTCATTGTTACTGGCTGTCATATATATGTTACGACGTCATTCCATCCATGATTAGAAGTACACGGCCTCACCAACCCGCGGAGTAAAACAAAGCACAGCTAAGTCTGTAAGTGAAGCAATCTATAATACAGGAGAAAATATCAATAGAATTACATAGGTATTTTATGAACAATTGAAAGATGCACTGCTGTCACGATCTCGAGGTGCCATCTACCGAGGTGCCAATATACTAGGCTTTGCTACTATCCGCCACTCTTATAGAATTATGCTTTTCACAACTAGCAAGAAAAATATGTTTCATTTTCTCACCCTAACCAGTGCAGACCAACGGGGTTCGCACAGGAAACTAGAGGCCCAAATCCGCTTCGCGACTCTAACCTGTGGGTTACCCCCCAAGAGCCTTTTGCTTGTCCCCATAAAAATGATCTTGTCCTGCCCCTACCGTAACCAACCCTGACCAATGACCTCGTGCAGAGCGATATCACGTCGTCTGCGAGAAATGAACCCAGGGCGGTCCTACTGCGCGTAGACATTGGCGATGCAAGTGGTAATCCATGGTACTAATGTTGCGTGAACAGAACTGGAGTTATAAATGGATTACGTAACACTTATTTACGGAAATGCCACGGATGTGAATTTTACGTTAGGGGTGAGATGTTTCGAGTTTCAAAACGGGTATCGTCAATTTATCACTTTAGTGTGTCTTCAAGTCAAGAGAACTCTCCGCGGCTGGAATGGTGGAATCTCGATTGGCGGCGATTTGCAGATGTCACTTCCCTTACAGCTGGGTGTGAAGAGGAACTGAATGACCTGTTTACAAGTGTGAAGAATATTAGCCTTCACTATGGCCTAGAGATAAACATGAAAAAGACTAAACTAATGGCAGTTGATCGGCAAGGTCACATCCAACTCACAGGATGTCTAAAGGACCTGTATATCTTCGGTCAGGCATCACTGACGCGGGAAGCTGAGAAAGAGGTCATAAGGCGTGTTGTTCTAGGTCATGCTGCAGCGGCTAAACTCACTACGATCTGGCAGAACGGGACAATATCAAAAGCTACGAAGATGCGCTTGGTGGAATGACTAGTGTTCTCAGTCTATTCGTACGGCTGTGAGACCTGGACCGTGAATGCTAGAGACAAAAGTCAAATTGAAGCATTTGAGATGTGGTGTTGACGAATAATGCTGAATGTACCCTGGGCGGAAAGAAGAACCCATGTCTCCATTCTGAACTAACTGAGCATCAAGAAACGTCTACCTTTTCGTTTGAGTGAGTGCTGCCCCCAGTTCCTCGGCCACATTTCCAGCAGAGAAGAAAATAACTTGGAAAAGAACATTTTGCAAGGCGACGTTAAAGGCAGTATACCAGGAGGAAGAACAGCAAGTGGATGTTAGATCAGGCCAAGAAGATCACCGGGCTGTCTATTCTGATCGTGTTAAGGAAAGCTCTGGGTGGAGGCATCTCATCAAGTGTGCAACGCAGAAATGATAGAGTTATGAGGTCTCGACACTCAGCAATGAGAAAAACGACTAATGATGATGATGAGTGGCATTTTACCTCCTTATAAACTCCGCCGGTACTTTATTACACAATAATATTTCCCACCACCATATTTCAACTACTCCACTTTAAGGCTCAAAACCCCAGTGGGTGGAGTACGCAGACGAAGAATACACTCACAGTATGCCCTGCCCATCGTAAAAGGCGACTAAAACGGGCGACCAAGGGACGATGAGACTACGTGTGATTAGTATTATTACGTGAGGAACACCATGGGTCGACGTTATTGCAATCAGTACCATTTTTGGCACAACACGGATATGGGAGTTGCCTGTGATTAGTACCTTCGTGTGCATTCCAGCACTGGTGGGGGAGCGGGCGCTCGATTGCGTTGGTCCCACTGTGTTCAGAATGCGTCTGCGTTACCTACAACTAGCACCACTATATGAGGAACACCACGGGTTTACGTTGCTGAACATTAGTACCACTATGTGAGGAACACCACGGGTTTACGTTGCTGAACATTAGTACCACTATGTGAGGAACACCACGGGTTTACGTTGCTGAACGTTAGTACCACTATGTAAGGAACACCACGGGTTTACGTTGCTGAACATTAGTACCACTATGTGAGGAACACCACGGGTTTACGTTGCTGAACATTAGTACCACTATGTGAGGAACACCACGGGTTTACGTTGCTGAACATTAGTACCACTATGTGAGGAACACCACGGGTTTACGTTGCTGAACGTTAGTACCACTATGTGAGGAACACCACGGGTTTACGTTGCTGAACATTAGTACCACTATGTAAGGAACACCACGGGTTTACGTTGCTGAACATTAGTACCACTATGTGAGGAACACCACGGGTTTACGTTGCTGAACATTAGTACCACTATGTGAGGAACACCACGGGTTTACGTTGCTGAACATTAGTACCACTATGTAAGGAACACCACGGGTTTACGTTGCTGAACATTAGTACCACTATGTGAGGAACACCACGGGTTTACGTTGCTGAACATTAGTACCACTATGTGAGGAACACCACGGGTTTACGTTGCTGAACATTAGTACCACTATGTGAGGAACACCACGGGTTTACGTTGCTGAACATTAGTACCACTATGTGAGGAACACCACGGGTTTACGTTGCTGAACGTTAGTACCACTATGTGAGGAACACCACGGGTTTACGTTGCTGAACATTAGTACCACTATATGAGGAACACCACGGGTTTACGTTGCTGAACATTAGTACCACTATGTGAGGAACACCACGGGTTTACGTTGCTGAACGTTAGTACCACTATGTAAGGAACACCACGGGTTTACGTTGCTGAACGTTAGTACCACTATATGAGGAACACCACAGGTGTACGTTGCTGAACATTAGTACCACTATGTGAGGAACACCACAGGTGTACGTTGCTGAACATTAGTACCACTATGTAAGGAACACCACGGGTTTACGTTGCTGAACATTAGTACCACTATGTGAGGAACACCACGGGTTTACGTTGCTGAACATTAGTACCACTATGTGAGGAACACCACGGTTTTACGTTGCTGAACGTTAGTACCACTATGTGAGGAACAACATGGGCCTGCGTTGTCTGAGAGCAAGTACCCTTATGTGTGAAACACCATGGGTCTGTCTTTCCTCTGGGTGATACCATAATGTGTGATACACCGTTGGTCTACATTACCTGCAATTATTTCCACTATGTGAGGAACACATGGATATAGCTGGCGCCCGTGATTAGTCCCACAATGTGCGGAATGCCATGGATCTAGTACGTTGCTTGTGAGTAGTACCCTTATGTGAGAAATACCGTGGGTCTGTGTTACCTGGGAGTGGTGCTGCCATTACGTGTGACATAACATGGGTCGGCATTTCCTAATATTAGTACCACCATGCAAGGAACCCAATGAGCCTTCGTTACCTGTAATTAGTACCACTATATGAGGAACACCATGGGTGTGATTTACCAGCGATTAGTACCATCATGTGGGGCCGATGGTCTGGATTTCGGACCCCAGTAGATAATAAGCATCGTGCCAGTAACTAAGGCATTGTGAGTTGGATCCACTGATTGTTTTAGTTTCACGATCATTTTTCCATCATTCGTTTCTGATTCTAGTAAGCAGATACGTATTAAAGTCTTTTTTGGTTGCACCTCGTACCATTAGGGGCCCATGATCTAGCTCTTAGCACCCTTTAGAAAACAAACTTCACAATCTAATGCTCACACCTTTCCTCAAATCCTGGAAAATAGGGCCAACAGGTCTCTGTAATGCTGCGAGCCAACAAGAGGCCTAAACATGCAATTACACCAACCACTCTTCAGGACATAACAGTTGGTGGTCCCTCCTTTCATTGGGAGTTGCAAACGCCACCTCAGTTACGTTACGTACAACTCTATATTCATGCTCTCGTTAATTTACTTTTATGAATTAAATGAATCTAATTTTAAATAGTTTTGATTCATCAGGACTGAAATCGTCCAGGTTTGATACATGCATTGACGATTTCTTGTTTTGCTGTTCGTGACATGCTGTGAAAGACAGAGTAAGGGGTGTGTACTGTACATCTGGTTATGGTGTTATAAAACCAAAATGTTTATTTGAAGGCGCCAACAGTCAACTAATCTACCAGAGTCATAAACATAGTCCTCTGGCCCTGGATTAGTGAAAATAATACGAAATTTATGATATAAGGTTCGGGGGCAATATTTCATTCCCATAGCAAATTGGACTTGTTGAAATTCAGGAATATTATGGACAACTCTAGAAATTGGTATGTATATTACTGAATATATTCTCCAATTACAGGCAAGTTACCGTCAGACTGTTGTAGCGTAAGGTAGTCAATATTTTACATAAACCAAAGCACTACAAAAACTACTAAAAATGTGTTCGTAATTTCGTCCCCCAACAAACTGATGAAAAGTACAACTAATTTTAAAATATTTATCCTTTCTAACCTTACCAAACAATTTCCCTACGATTAATTACTTGAAAGCCTTTTATGGAAAAATGATTTCATGGTATTGTTTTTAACATAGTCTGGCAGCGTTCCTCGCGGCATGTTAAACGCTTGATTTGCACGTTGGTAACCATTACCTTGTCCCTCACTGCCTTAATGGCTTTTTCATAGCCTCCTTAGAGTAAGATTGGCAAATATGGGCACCAAAAGATATATCTTAAAAAGGTAGCACTAAGAGAAATCCCATTTAGCTTATAAAAAATCCTTGAAAACTTACAACCATTCCTATTCTAAGAAAGCTTGAACCAGTCTCCAAGCCGTAGTGGTTTACATACTGTGCAGCTTCGCAGCAAACCCTGCAACTGCCCGTATTTGCCAAACTCTTAAGGTAATATGGGCATTTTTACTGGGAATATGGACACAAGTTATTAAATGACAATTAGAGTAAAGGACATCATTACATTCATTTGGATTATAACAAGGTGGTTGTATTGAACATACATGTATGAAAAAAATGGGTTATATTTATTGTAATTAAACAATGAGCATGAACAAATACTACCAAATACCATCATTAAGTTGTCGAGTACGAATCACTTGTACTGAATTAGAAAATATAAATAATAAAAAATTACCCAAATTGTGTGCAATATAAAAAGAAAAATGATTGATACAACAAAACTAATCATATAAGAGCATTATGAGATTGAGTCATAAATACTGAGAAAGTCTTACTATATCAACTACAGTCATCACAATAGAAGGAATCACCTTCCATCTCTATGGAATCCTCATGGAGCCACATAGCACATGAACCACACTACTTAGCTCACCTCTACCCTTCATTTTCATCATTTTCAACATTACACACAGGACGAATTCAGGGAACTGTGTTGCCCTTTATGGCTTTACGCTTTGTCAATAAAACTTCTCTACTGGCTCCCGCGATTGGCCTACCTCTTTTCTGCGCTGAAGCCAGACTTTCTTCAATAGTAAGTTCTCTCGCAGAACACTTACGTCTTTTCCGGTTACTATTCGTCATATTCAGGGCGGCTAGGATGAGAAAGATAAAGGAAGTGAACATGGTCCATGAACGAACATGATCCGTTCATTTTTCGACAAATACCGCTTCAAAGTTTGTCTAGGCACATTGCACTCTCTAGATGCTTGTAACTGGTTACAATTTCCATTTCTTACAGCTAATACAGCACGCGGCATATCCTCTTCATTCCATTTCAGGCGGATAACGGCTTGTTCATTCCAACTTTGTTCACTATTTGGAAAATAATTTTATTTCGTTTTGTGAAACAGCTGCATGCCATATTAATCTATTAACCAAAAACGAAGAGATTGCTGCAAAATAAAGAATAATAATTATTACTCAGACAGCGTAACGTAAATACAATGTAATTTGGTGATGTCCATATTCCCTACAATATCAATGCATGCATTTTCCCACTAATAATATACTTCATAAATAAATAAAATGATAGGGGACGAAATTACGAACATTCCCTGATTTATTGTAATGGCCGCTACAGTAACTCTCGCCAACCACCTCACTGTGGCGATTACACACCATGAACTACACCACACGATTGAAATTCAGTCCAGTACTTGACACACATATCAGTGCTAGCTCGGCATGAATAACGAATCCTCCTTGTGCACGGAAACTAAACGTGATGCACACAAGCAACTCTCACATGACAACGGATTGAGGCTACGCGTGTGCGCGCGGCTAAAAGTTAGGTAACAACCGTGCAAACTGGAAATGCCTAGGGGGACGAAATTAGGTACGGGGACAGAATTTTGTCCGAGCTGGGGGTTTGTGTAGGTGAGTACGAAACCGCAGTGCTGCAAACAGTAGGAGAACTAATTCAACTACCCGTGTTTACGTTACTGTGAAGCTGAGTTCAACCAATCACAGACGATTTGTAAATGCACGTAAAGTAATTTCAGCACGGTAAAATGTTATTTTCTGTACTCTTTTCAGGACGGGAAGAATGTTATTACGGTGCCGTATAAACGTTTAGTAGGATATTTTTTCATTTTTAGTTGTTCTTTAGGAAATTCTAGAGATTGTCGGAAATGAGGAAGAATACCAATCAAGTTTCCTGACAGTGGTCTAGAAACAAAATAAGGAAGAATGAAATAAAACGCAACATAACTGATTTAGTTGAAGTACTGATAACGCTTAAACAAAAAATGAATACATATCAATGTAACAAATGTAACATGTAGCATGGTAGTGTAAGACGTGTGTTGTGTGAGCTCCGCATTATTATGAAAATGTGTTGGTTTTAACGGCTACACAAGAGTAAGAGTGGTCTCTTCTTAAACTATAAGTTACACTGATTCATCTTCGATAATTATGATGTTTGATCTCGTATACTATAAGTCAAATACTGAACTATAATAGCGTATCTTTTTCATCATAACCTCAAAGGATATTTTTTGCTAGTTGCTTTACGTCGCACCGACAGAGATAGGTCTTATGGCGACGATGGGACAGGAAAGGGCTAGGAGTGGGAAGGAAGCGGCCGTGGCCTTAATTAAGGTACAGCCCCAGCATTTGCCTGGTGTGAAAATGGGAAACCACGGAACACCACTTTCAGGGCTGCCGACAGTGGGGTTCAATCAATCAATCAATACTGATCTGCATTTAGGGCAGTCGCCCAGGTGGCAGATTCCCTATCTGTTGCTTTCCTAGCCTTTTCCTAAATGATTTCAAAGAAATTGGAAATTTATTGAACATCTCCCTTGGTAAGTTATTCCAATCCCTAACTCCCCTTCCTATAAATGAATATTTGCCCCAGTTTGTCCTCTTGAATTCCAACTTTATCTTCATATCGTGATTTTTCCTACTTTTATAAACGCCATTCAAACCTATTCGTCTACTAATGTCATTCCACGCCATCTCTCCGCTGACAGCTCGGAACATACCACTTAGTCGAGCAGCTCTTCTTCTTTCTCTCAATTCTTCCCAACCCAAACACTGCAACATTTTTGTAACGCTACTCTTTTGTCGGAAATCACCCAGAACAAACCGAGCTGCTTTTCTTTGGATTTTTTCCAGTTCTTGAATCAGGTAATCCTGGTGAGGGTCCCATACAGTGGAACCATACTCTAGTTGGGGTCTTACCAGAGACTTATATGCACGCTCCTTTACATCCTTACTACAACACCTAAACACCCTCATAACCATGTGTAGAGATCGGTACCCTTTATTTACAATCCCATTTATGTGATTACCCCAGTGAAGATATTTCCTTATATTAACACCTAGATACTTACAATGGTCCCCAAAAGGAACTTTCACCCCATCAACGCAGTAATTAAAACTGAGAGGACTTTTCCTATTTGTGAAACTCACAACCTGACTTTTAGCTCCGTTTATCAACATTGCATTACCTACTATCTCCCGAATACTGGATACTGGCCGCACTTAAGCGACTGCAGCTATCGAGCTCGGTCCTCAAAAGATAAACATTGGATCAGTGAAGCCAACTGTGAAAATCTTGGCAAAGACTATTTATACAACCAGCGACAGTTAATCTCAAGGAATAGTAAATTATTTCCAGTGAAGCCACGTATGAAATCTGTGCAAAGAGTATTTATATAACCAGTTACTGTCAGTCTCAAGGAATAGTAAAATATTTCAAGCTCCATCATCTCTCTTCGTGTCGCCAGTCTATATTCTCGGAGCTCAGCGACTATTAACCTCATCTAACAATGGATATCCTGCAAGGGAAAATAGAAGGAAAAAGATCTCCTGGGCGAAGAAGAATTTCCTGGTTCGACAACCTTAAAACCTGGTTCAACAAAACATCTGCAGAACTGTTCCGAATTTCAATGGATACAGCCCGAATAGCCATGTTGATCGCCAACGTCCGAGGCGGACAGGCACGCTAAGAAGAAGAAGAAGAAGAAGAATAGATATGTGCAATATTTGTAAAAATAAAACATCTAGTAGGTCAGATAAAACCAACAGGATTACGTGTGGCTTATGTGATAAAACCTTTCATACAATGTGTCTAAATTTACAAAAGGAGGACATTGACAATTTAGGAAGTACAGCTGCTTGTTGGATATGTGAGAGTTGCACTGACAATAGTAGCAGTCTCCCAACAATCGGGCATGAGGGGGATATTTCTGGCACTTTGGACAGTAACCAACCTGAAAGAGAGAGTTATAGTAATAAAACTCTTTATTCAATAAAATTTATGATGAGTAAACTGAGATACAGGCAAATATAGTAACCATGGAGAAGACCCAGAAATCCTTAGAAACAGCTCTTGGAGAAATGAACTTGTAGAAATGAAGCAGCATATTGGATCGGTCAAGAATTCTCAGAAAGAACTTGAGCGTGATCTAGGTAAATCCATAGAAGTGTGTCATGAAAAGTTGGACCACAGTATCACACAGCAACAAGAATATAATAAGGTGTTACAAGGGGCCCTGGGGATGATCGAGAGTTTGAAAGATGAGAACATAAAACTCAAGAACGCAAACCTGGGGCTAAAACAGCGCATTGAAGACTGTGAACAGTACTCGACGGTAAATACAATAGAGATTCAAGGCATTCCAACACAAGCTAATGAAAATACAGTGCATTTAGTGAAGGCTGTGGGAAGATCTCTGGACATAAATATTAATCAAGAGGATATTGATGCATGTCATAGGCTCTCAAGTAACCCTAACTACCTGTCGTCTAATCCTATCATCGTCAAATTCTGTCGGAGAGTACATAAAGATGAAATGCTGAGGAAACGCCGCGTGAAAATGAATCTGTCGACTTTGGACTTAGGATTCACCTACACCAGTCCCGTGTATATCAACGAGAGCCTTTGCCCTACCACGAAGCGGCTTCTGGCTCACTGTCGTCAACTTCGCAGGTCATCTAATGTGAAGCATCTTTGGACAAGGAATGGCCGAATCTTCATGGGACAAAGTGACAATTCACCAGTTGTCAATATCCCCTGTGAAGAAGACATCAGAAAATTCAAGAACACTATTCATATTCTGTAATGAGTTTGTTAGATAATTAATTTATAATTTATTATCAAAACGTACGTGGATTTAGAACTAAAACGCATACTGTATACACAGGTATATTATCCAATAATTTTGATATAATATGTCTGACTAAGACTTGGCTGAATGATACTTTACATGATTCTGAACTATTTGATAATAGGTATATTATATTTCGTAAGGAAAGGAATGCCATAACTAGTTGCAAAAAGATGGCGGTGGAGTCCTCATTGGTGCTGAGGCAACATTTAATCCAGAAATGGTCTATTCATTAGACTCAAATACTGAGTCAGTATGGGTTAAATTTACCTTCAACAATAATAAGTACTATATCTGCACAGATTACTTTCCCCAAAATTCACACTTAGATGCCTACTTAGAATTTTTTAGTAAGTTAGAACAATATATTAATTTATTTGGATATAACATTATTATTGTTGGTGACTTTAATATCTATGAAATAGTTGACAGTACGTATGATTTGAACAAAGGAAGTAATATATGTCAAGAATTAAGCAGGGTCTTACATTTTTGGAATCTCCACTCTGTTAATAATGTACAGAATAGTAATAATAAGGCACTTGATCTTGTGTTAACAAATAGAAGAAAAGAAAATATTCATAATAGAAGATATAATTTCACAAAGGCATATTTTGAGAAACTTTACAGTCTGTTGAAGGAAACGGATTGGATTAATATTAAAGAATGCAGAGATGTTAATTTAGCCACACAAATTTTCTATGATAAACGTATGCTGTATTGGATCAGTGTGTTCCGAAAACAAATAGCTACAAGAAAAATATCCCATCTGGTTTACTAAGGATATTATAAGTAATATTAAATTTATAGAAAAAATTAGAAAGTAGAAACATTCTCTGAGTATTGCAGGCATATATTTAAAACCCTCAGGGCAAAACTAAAAAGAGATATAACTATTGCCTACAACCAATATGTTCAGAAGATTGAAAATAACTTGAGTAATGACTGTAATGTATTCTTGAACTTTATTAATAATTAGAGGAGACGCTTAAAAATAACCCACAGTTTGAATTTCAGGGTTTTTTGTTATAAACACAAGATGACATAGCTAATGGATTTGCAGACTATTTAAAAACCATATACTCTCAGGAAGAGTCTAAATATAATTTGGAATTCAGGAATAATGATCAATTAAACGAAATAGGTGTACTTAATATACAGCATATAACTATAGAAGAAGTCCTTAAAGCAATTGACCACCTAAAACCGAAGAAATCAGTAGGACCTGATGATACTTCCCCGTATATTTTGAAAGGTTTTAGAGAAATTTTCGTATATCCTTTAACCATTCTCTTCAACCAAATTGTAAAAACAGAGACATTCCCTGACTTATGGAAACATACCAAGGTTACTCCTGTATACAAAACTGGAGATATCAAATTGTTCAGTCATTATAGACGTGTTACTATTGTTTGTGCCCCAGCTAAAATTTTCAAAATTATATTGTACAAACAAATTTATGATCATGTTAGAAATAGTACCCCACCGAGACAACATGGATTCATGGCGAGAAGATCCACCGAAACAAATCTTTGCAACTTCACTGAATATGTTTCCGCTAGTTTAGATGATTATGCTCAGGTTGATGTAATTTACTCGGATTTTCAAACAGCTTTTAACATGGTTAATCATGATTGCTTAATAAATAAATTTTCTTCCTTTAGATTTTCTACTACGTTACAAAACTTATTGATATCGTATTTAAAGGATGGAACTCAGGTTGTAAGTTAGAAAGGTCATGCATTTTCCAAATTTGATGTGAATTCTGGAGTTCCACGAGGTTCTAACTTGGGGCCTTTGCTATTGAGCCCAATTGGCTCATATCATTGTCTTTAAAAATATTAGAAATTAAAAAAATGGCATATGAGGGAATAGCCGCAGTTACATTATAGGCCGGATGTGTGGCGCCATTTCGCTTGCCCAGGTTTAAAGATAGTTCCACGTGTCAAGGTCATCTTATGATGAAAAGGGAAAGCATTGGAATATTCCATGAGGTGTGATGACCAAAGTCACCAGATTTAAGTTGGCAACATTTTCAGGCAGCGAATCGCAGCAGAGCAGGTTTTGGAATGATGGGGGTAAATTAAAGATGGGTGCCGCATAAATGACTTCTAAAATAATTAAATCCACCAAGGGATGCTGTAAAAACAATATTGAACTATTTTGAGAATAATAATTAAAGACGGCGTATTTGCAACAATTTATTGGAATAAATAATCGCAGGCATATGTGACGGGATGTTACATCATTGTTGATGGGGTTCCCCGAGCTCACTATCCAAGATCCGGCGTGCATGAAGGAGACACGTGCCGCTGAGAAGAGGCACTCTGCTACGGAAATTTGAACGTGTCGGACGTACGTGTATGTGGTTCACGAGAACCCTAATCTAGAGCATTTCCTATCAAATAACTAGCTGTCGAAGATACTACGGGTCCGATAGACTTTGCATTTAACTCAATAATGACCGAAATTTTTGTAAATTCAAGAAGGTGAATTTTTACAACATTAACTGAAAATTAGGATCGGAGCGAGATCAAACAAGGACGCATCGCAGTGCCACGTGTAAACTCGCGGAAAGCAGAGACAAAGTGTATATTACAATTGTGAATAAGTGTATGTGCTAGAATAATTTAACTATATCTGTGTTTTTTTATATGTATTTTAGTGTAGTAAGAAGTGATGAGCGTGTGATTTCATGAAAGCAACAAGAGTGAAGACCATGGTTGTGAAGAATGGTCTTGGTTCAGGTTCTGAAGCCGTTAGCATGATGGCTTAAGTACATCATGGGGCCGACCTGAAACCATGAGGCCGTGGAGCTGAGTATGGAGCGTCGCCGAGTCGATAAGTACCCTGATTCATTATCTAGCATGTGCATGATTAGCTGTTAACTGTAAATAAATTAATGCATGATTATTCGTTTATTTTCCTTTTTAAGTACTGTAGCAAGGATAGTTAGGTTTTTTTTTTAGGTTTTATTTTATGCTGATGCCTAGGGGGGTGTACATATTGTGATATTAGCGTGTGTTAAAATATGGTCTTCGCGAGTGTGGAAATAATGTATGTAAATAATGATTTTCCATTACGGGTGTGAAACATGGTTTTTTTTCTCAGTGCGTGATCTTCTAGCAAATATTAGCGTGTGCGTGTGTGAATATTTAATGACGTAGGAGGCATCAGTAAGGATTAGTTAGAGGGAATAGATAGATTAACCCGGCATGTCGCATGAAAAGTTCGTCAAGAAAATTTTCACTGACCCAAGATTCGAACCCGGACTGTCTGGCACATTACAGTGGGATTTTGGAAAATATATGTCATCAGTAAGTAACGTGCACCGTTAATCAATGAGAAAATTTTGTGCTGAAGGGAATAATTGTCATCCTAAAATTTTTCCGAGAAGTAGTTAGCTAGTGTTGAAATAGGGACCTCTAAGACACAAAATGCCGACCGCAAGAGTCGAACCAATGATTGTGTAGCGCCATATATATATGTAAATACCGGCATAATGATATACGTGTTCCTGATAATGGAGTGAGAAATGTAGAATAATACGTGAAATATGGAATGAATAAAATATATTGAGAGTATTATATAATTAGTAACTGTTCGCACAGGCGCATGATATTGTGGAGGAACATATGGCTTCATTTAGAGTAGAGAGAGAGAGAATTTAAGTGGGTGCGAACATGTTAGAATGCCGTGTCAATGAAATGAGTCGGACGTGAGATAAGGCAGCAGACCAGGACGGCGCGTTGTGTATTAGAGAGGCTATGGCAGCTGTAGTAAGGTCTTATAAGTAACAAAATATCGCATTCATCCGTAAGAAAAATTCTGTTTGTGGAACTCAGGACAGCACAATTAGATTAAATAATGATA
Source organism: Anabrus simplex (assembly GCF_040414725.1). Classification (NCBI taxonomy): domain Eukaryota; kingdom Metazoa; phylum Arthropoda; class Insecta; order Orthoptera; family Tettigoniidae; genus Anabrus; species Anabrus simplex. The sequence continues at coordinate 442,838,518 of NC_090268.1, read as the reverse complement.
GCTAGACTTCGTGACAGATCATTGCGGCAAGCATAATGATAGGTCACTGTAATGATGCCATGTTGAGGGTCGGAGTTCGATGCCCGGCCGAGCCAGTGTATAATGATTTTCCCTGTGACTATTGATTGAAATTATGTTGTGTTTGTTTATGTTATATGTTCTTCAATATGTGGGCAATGCAAATTTTGATTTTGCAGTTGCAATATTTCTTGTGATGTTGAATTCAGTTCACGGTGGTTGTTTATACTTGCGGCAATGAGGTTCATCCCATTGTCTGTAGAATCAGTGTAGGTTAAGATGTATTTAACATTATAGTATAGGGTTTCTTGCTACAGGGTAGGCATGTTTTGTGTATGATAAAACAGCTAATTAAGCATATGTGAGATATTTATCATTTTAATGAATCGGTAAATTAATTTAATTTATTTATGTCAGGGTTACTTTTCGATTTCGTGCGTGCGTTCCATATTATCAGCATTATATGAAGGAGGATGGTATTGAGAAAGAATAAGTTAAATAGTTTCGGATTCAAATAATAATAGGGACTATTTTAGATAAAATTTGTGATGAATAATTTTATGATATATAAAATTTTGGATTGAATTACCAAATCTAACAAACGTAATTGGATAAATTTATGATTTTCAAGGTAACAATTATACCGACATTGATAACTGCGAATTTGTAAATTATAATGAATTTAATGGATTTAATTAATTAAAAGATGAGTTGTGAATTACACGGCGGATGTTGCTTAATGAATTTACACAGCCTCATACATTTCATTTTGAAGAGTGTATTTAAATAAATAATTTGGTATCTAGTAAATGGTAACTACAAGGTTTATCATATGGTGAGGAAATAACTTAAAGGTATGGAGAGCAAATATGAATTTGTTATTCAAAGAATGAACGGAAGAAGTTTGGTTGTATTAACATTTTAAAAAGGTACTTGGACAAATTAACAAAGGTCATGATGATAGATTATTATAATATTTTATTATTGAAAATTTTGAAATATGGTGTTACCAAAATATGAGTGGAATGGAATTGGATTAAAAATTTTGAAGTACTGAAGTAGAGTTGATGAATAAGATGAAAGGGAATTGTAATAAAGATGAAGTAATGTGTTTAGAAGGATTTGAAATCTATGAGTCATGAGGTTGATATTTTATAGTCGAGGGTGATAGAGGTTGTGAATAATATTTGGTCCGAAGAGTTTATTGTTTGTATAGAAGATATTTGCTTTGCCAAAGTTTAGCCTTTTTCAATAAATTTTGCATTCGTAAATGTTCTCATTCGGATTTTTATTTAATTATTTTATTTCTTCTCTTTATCCTTCCCGCTTGATTAATTTAAGGTTAGTTTATGATATCTGAAGATATCTCTGAGGGTAGTACCCAGTCAGCGACCCTGGGATGTCTCGAGCCGGCGCCACATTTCAAAGGCAGGAAGGGTAGAGGGTTGAGTTGTCGCCCGTGACGTGGGGCACGATTGTGTGTTTACCCATTAAGTGGAACCAAGTTGATCATGGTGATGATAGAAATTTTGGAAATTTTTTTGGAAAATCCTAAATTTCGGGTTTCACGATTTTTGTTAGATATTTTATGAGTGACATGTAAATGTAGATTATTTTGCGAAACTGAATGAGAACAGATCGTGAGTACCATTGTTATGGACATAGGCTCATGGCAGTCACTTAATAGAAATGCCCAAAAGAATAGAGGGATTGTGTTAAATCCAAACGAGGGTAAAAATGTCTGGTTTATTCTTCAAATAAATTCAGCCAGGGGCAATAGTTTAAGAAATTGTAGATTTTCGTGGAAGGATGAGATGACCTCGGTCTCAAGTTGTGGAAAATGGCAGTGACAAATGTTATGGTGTCAGTTTACGACGATATGGACCATTGTTTCGGTCGTATCCGCCGTAATGCTGAGGGCATGTGTTTGTATACTGGCATGTACTGTATGTGAAGTACTTAATAATTCGAAAGCCCAATGATAGTAGCGCGATATTCGGTGGTTCGATGTTAAATTTCTTTGGGGCTGTGTTAATTAGTGGTTTGTGAATTTTTTTTCCGGGTTTAGTTTTCTTTGTATAGAACTTTGGCAAAATGTAGATGAAATAGGGACAGCTTCTAGATGGCAATGTTTGGCCAAATTTTTGATTGATATTATCCACGTAACGTAAAGTAAAGAAGCTGGAATTAAATTATATGATAGTAATTATGGAAATTTGAACTTATTCTTTCTCATATCCACGGCACATGGTTAGAGGGAAGGCCCGTTTTCTCAGTGAGATAATATGGTAGATGTGGAGGTGATGAAGGGTCTTATGACCGAACTCATGAATGAACTGAGGGAGGACATGAATGAACAATTTAGGGAAGCGAAGGAGAGCACTAATGAACAATTTAGGGAAGCGAAGGAGAGCACTAATGAACAATTTAGGGAAGTTAAGGAGAGTGCGAATGAACAATTTCAAGGTGTCAATGAACGATTTAAAGAAGTCAGGGACCAGATGGTCAGTATCAAAGATCAGCTATCGACAGAGATAACTATAGTTAAAGAGGGCTGTGATAGGAATGCTCAAAGATTAGAGAAGCAGATAGAAGAGGTCCGAATGGAAGCAGTTACCCGCAGTGACAAGTTGGAAGAAAAGATAGATCAGGTCGCTTTAACAGTATCGCAAGTAGATGCCAGGTTGTCGGAGAAACTGAGTCAAGTCGAAATAAACGTCGAGGGTCAACAGAAAGCCGTGAATTCGGTCAAGGATAAGATGGTTGATATCGAGGAAGCTATTGTATTGACAGACGCCAAAGTTACCAAGTTACAAATAGAAACACATGAATCGTTTGTTAAGACTGCCGAGGGATTTAATGACCGGTTGTTGCAATTGAGAGATAATGTCCATGGAGAAGTTAAGAAGGTAGAAGACCAACTGAAAGAAGAGATGGCTGAAAATAGGAAGGAACTCTTGGAGGAAATAAATGGAGTGCAAGCGGATCTTCGAGCTGAAGGTTCTGAAGTAACCAAGCAAATTAGTGAATGGGCTCATAAATGCCATAAGACGGAAGTGAAGGTGGACATACACGAAGAATTAATGAAAGAAATGAAAGAGGAGATCGGACAAATCAAGGGACTTAAGGATGATGTCGAGATATTGAAATTACAGGAGACTAAGGGTGAACTGCTTATGCGATCAATGATAAATAAACAGAACGTCTTAGAGCAAGCAGGAAGCCATTCTAGTAGTGTAGGATTGGGAAATGGAGTAGATCAGACCCGTCTACCTGAAACTACCAACCAACCATTTGAAGAACGAACTTCAACGCCACAGATTATGGGACCAATTCCATATTTTGAATTGATGAGATTATCCGAGGAAATTCACTGGCGGAGCCGAGATAACACCGAAAAGTTTCCTTAGAGAGATGACAGAATATATTCAGGACAATAGAATTCATCCGGATAGACAGTTGAGGATTGTAAAGCGATTTCTAGATGGACAACCATTGATCTGGTTTAAAGCATTCAAATATTGTTTTGATGACTACGAAGGTTTCAAGCGTGCCTTTTTACAAAAATACTGGGGTCAGGAGGTTCAACAAGGACTCAGACTTGAACTGTATTCACGAAAATACCAGAGCACAGTACCCACGAGATACGCAGACTTTTTCAGTGGGCAACTTTTGAAGCTTAGGGAGTTAGACTGTCCGCCTCCAGAAGAAGAGTTAATCGCATCAATCGAAAGACAGTTACCTGTGGATGTGCAAAGGACATTGATAGCTGCGAACGTGAAAACAGCTGTAGAGGCCGAAGTATTGTTGAGGCAATTAGATCAAACATCGAATTTGTATCATCCTAGGAATCGGAATATTGAAGCAGTCCATACTATTGACTTGACCAAGGAAGAGAATTCATCAGAGAAGAAGACCCAGGGAACTAACACGTACAACAATAAGAACGATGATAATCAGAACAGAGAGTATCGAGGAGGATACCAGGGAAGAAATTGGAAAGCTCAATCCTTTGGAAGAGGACGAGTCAACGATAGAAGTTATGAGTCAAATTATAATCAGAATTATGGAGGAAACAGAAGACAAGGGTACCGATATAGATATGGAAGGTTTGGAGAGATGAGAAGACCATATCCACCATATAATAGACCAGGTGATGCAAGAGGTCGACCAAGAAGAGAAGAAAATGACAGAATGGATCTTCAAGAACGCAGGAATGAGTCTAGAAGATATGTTGAGGAGTTGGCCACGAAAGGAGTATCGTCAGACCAGTGGAAGAGCGCGATTCAACAAGGGAATCAGGACAGAAGTCATGGAGCTGAGAGTAGGGAATATCAGGCTCATAGACGTAGAGAGGAATCTGGTGGATTAAATATAAATGCCCCGAGGTTTTCAATGGAGGGAAGTGGAGCTAAAAAAAAAGCCGAAATGTAGTATTCCAAGATAGTGCAACCGCAGGATGTCGCCATCAGGATAATCACGGATGGGCAATTGCAACCATTGATTCTTGGATAGCTAGACCAGAAGATCTTGGAGAGGATAAAGATAGATTTGTAAATAATGAAATAAAGAAGTTACCTGTCATTTATGTCAGAGTTGGGAGTCTGAGGGTCAGGTGTTTGGTGGATACTGGGGCCAGCGTCAGCGTGGTATCACAAGTTTTAATCGAAGAATTACAGAGGAAATGTCAAATACCAATTATACCAGTAGCGTCAGTTAAAATTCGAGGCATAATACCAGACAAAGTTACAACATGTAAAAGTCAAGCTTATGTAGATGTAGAAGTTGGAAGTAATATCATGTCTCACCCATTCATTATAATGAACCGAATGGAATTCAACATGATTATAGGGGCTGACTTTCTCCGAGAATTTAAGGCAGTTATTGATATGGAAAAGGATGTAATAAGCTTCAATCTCAGTGATGATCAGTCAGAAATTCAGTTAAACCAACTACCAAACGTTGAGGGAGAAGAAAGAATTTGGTTGGCAGAACAATCGGTGGAAGAGATAGTTAGAAACATACATCAAAATCAGGATGCTATTCTAGAAGAATTTGAGGAAATGATTTTCGCATTGGAAAGGGAGACTGAGTTACCAGATTTCGGGGACAAAGTCAAAAATAAAGTATCAGAAGCCATGATAGGAGAAGAAGATAAGTCAAAATTAAAGGGGATTTTAGGCCACCATAAAACAGTATTCGGATCCAAACCGGGGAAGATTCCAAATTATAAATATGAGCTGAAAGTAAATAGTTGGGAACCGTTTAAACAAAGACCTTATCCAGTAGCAGACAAGTTTTACCCTAAAGTTAAAGAAGTAATCAAGGAAATGGAGGATAACGGTTTAATATCAAAAAAACCTACACCATTTTTGAATCCTTTGGTGATTGTTGAAAAACCTAATGGAAGCATCCGTGTGTGCTTGGACGCAAGGGCCATAAATCAACGACTTGTGCCTGAATACGATAAGGCCCCTCCTATCAAGGAATTGTTGAGAAAATTCCGAGGCAAACATTATTTTACGACTATTGACTTAACGTCATCGTATCACCATATTGAGTTGGATGAAGCTACTAAGGTTTTGACAGGATTTCTGTTCGACCAACAGACGTATATCTTTAATCGATTACCTTTTGGTTTGAAGACAGCTGGTTCTGCTTTGATCCGAGCCCTAGATAAGAATTTAACGCAGGAAGTCAAAGATTCTACGGTCAGATACGTAGATGATATCATGATTGCAACGGAGACTTTGGAAGAGCATTTTGATGTATTGCACAAAATTTGGAAAATTTAAATCGTGCAAATTTTAAAGTAAATCTTGAAAAGTCTCACTTTTGTCAAAGAAGTATTATGTTTTTAGGTCATATTGTGGACGGTAATGGCGTCAAACCTAGTCCTGTAAAGATCAGATCAATACAAAATTTCCCCAGACCCATGAGAATCAAACATGTTCGTCAGTTCTTGGGAATGTGTAACTTTTTCTCAGACCATTGTCCTTTGTATACGGAAGTTGTTGCACCTCTTCAGGATTTGTTAAAGAAGGATAAGAAATGGAAATGGGATGAAAATTGTGAAAATGCATTTTTGAAGACGAAGGAATTATTGGCTAATAGTGTGAAATTGGGGTACCCAGATTTCGGAAAACCATTTATAGTTCAGACAGATGCTTCAGCTGTGGGAATTGGAGCGGTCTTATATCAAGAGTCGGAAAACAAAGATCACCAAGCAAATTATTTGGCTTTTATGAGTCGCAAATTGCGGTCTCACGAAATTAAGTACACTACGACGGAGTTGGAGATGCTTGCCATTGTTACAGCATTGGGACATTGGAGGAAGTATATTTATGGCTATCCTATTATCATTCGGACGGATCATAAAGCCTTAACCTTCCTTTTCAAGACAACTATGTCAAGCGAGAGGGTTAGCCGATGGGGCTTATTTGTTCAGCAGTATGATGTTACCCTTGAACATTGTGCTGGCAAGTTAAATGTGATTGCAGATGCGTTGAGTAGAAATCCTGAATCTGGAAAAGCAGAAGTAAATTTGATTGAAATTACACAAGAGGATAATCAGTTTTTGGAAAAACTTAGGAACATTTCGGAAGCACAAGAGTTGTGGGATGAGACCAAGAAATTGAGGGATTATTTTCAGAAGAAATTGCAGTCGGGAACAGTTGAATATTGAGAAGCAGAAAAACAAGCTATAAATTACAGTTTCTTTAATGGCATACTTCACAAATTCATTGATGAAGAGCACACGAAATTGAGAATTGTTGTACCACCACAGTTGAGATGTGAATTGATCTGGCTTACACATCATTCGATAGGACATGCTGGGATTGATAAGGTGACGGCGACCATTAAGGAAACCTTTATTTGGCCAAATTTGAAAGACATGGTGCGGAAAGTCATAATGACATGTGATATATGTCAGCGAATTAAACCTTGTCCATTTTTAATGAGACAAATTCCTAGGCCAGTGCTACCCTCTAAGCCTAAAGAGTTGTTTGCAATGGATTTCTACGGCCCTTTGCCACGTGCAAGTAGAGGATTAAAATATATTCTGGTATGCGTTGATGTGTTCACAAAATTTGTGACATTATGCCCTATCCAAAGAGCAACTACGAAAGCCGTTATTAGTCAAATAAAGAACAAAATTATACCTCAGATGGGAAAGCCGGAATTTGTACTAACGGATCATGGGACTCAGTTTACGTCCGAAATTTTTAAAAGGGATACTCAGAATTTGGGAATAGGACATGTACTCAGTTCAATTAGAAATCCCCAGTCAAATCCTGCTGAAAGAATTATGAGAGAGATTGGGAAGTTTTGTAGAATTTATTGTCGGAATGAACATTGGAAATGGATCAGAGTATTGCCAATCATAACTGAGAGTATTAATTCAACGATACATGAATCTACTGGCCAGATACCCGCTGTCGTACACCATAATGAGTATCCAAAAAGACCATGGGAAGGTATAATCCCGTTACCAAGTGATCCAAGACCTTCACACGAGCTTTGCGTCCAGAATACATCTCAACATCTCAAGGAACAAGCTGAACGACGTTTGCGAAGAATGCGTAATAAGAGGTTCCACCGAAGTTTACGTGTGGGAGAATTGGTGCTCGTGAAGAAACCTGCAGTCTCAAATCCTAGTTCAAAATTTTATCATAAATTTGCTGAACTTTATATTGGGCCATATGAAGTCATACAGGACTATGAGAATAATTCTTATAAAGTCAAAAACTTAGAGACAGGAGTTGAAAGCACTTATAATGCTGGAAATTTGAAATTATATTATCCCACAAGGAGAAATATTGACCAGGAAACAATGGTTGACGAAGACGATCTTGAAGGACATCCTGAAGAAGATGAAGGAGGAGAAGAAGATGGTGGAGAAGACGATGAGATGGAAGATGAAGAAGAAGAAGATGTTATGGTAACCTACGATACTACATACGAGATGCCCAGAGGAGAAATGGATGAAAACGAAAGTTCTGGCGGAGAATGTGCCTGTGAAGAATTAATTGAATTAAGAGGAATGATGGAGAAGGTGGTTACTAAGTTAACAATGAATAATACTCGTCTTAAGGAAGAAAATTTGAGTCTAAAATCTGGATTTGTTAAGTAAATAATGGAAAGACAATGATATATTTGGAAGATGTGTGGTTGGAAAAATCCCTTGTCAGTAATTTTTCCAAAAAGAAAGTGGGGGAAAGATGAGCCCAATTGGCTCATATCATTGTCTTTAAAAATATTAGAAATTAAAAAAATGGCATATGAGGGAATAGCCGCAGTTACATTATAGGCCGGATGTGTGGCGCCATTTCGCTTGCCCAGGTTTAAAGATAGTTCCACGTGTCAAGGTCATCTTATGATGAAAAGGGAAAGCATTGGAATATTCCATGAGGTGTGATGACCAAAGTCACCAGATTTAAGTTGGCAACATTTTCAGGCAGCGAATCGCAGCGGAGCAGGTTTTGGAATGATGGGGGTAAATTAAAGATGGGTGCCGCATAAATGACTTCTAAAATAATTAAATCCACCAAGGGATGCTGTAAAAACAATATTGAACTATTTTGAGAATAATAATTAAAGACGGCGTATTTGCAACAATTTATTGGAATAAATAATCGCAGGCATATGTGACGGGATGTTACATCATTGTTGATGGGGTTCCCCGAGCTCACTATCCAAGATCCGGCGTGCATGAAGGAGACACGTGCCGCTGAGAAGAGGCACTCTGCTACGGAAATTTGAACGTGTCGGACGTACGTGTATGTGGTTCACGAGAACCCTAATCTAGAGCATTTCCTATCAAATAACTAGCTGTCGAAGATACTACGGGTCCGATAGACTTTGCATTTAACTCAATAATGACCGAAATTTTTGTAAATTCAAGAAGGTGAATTTTTACAACATTAACTGAAAATTAGGATCGGAGCGAGATCAAACAAGGACGCATCGCAGTGCCACGTGTAAACTCGCGGAAAGCAGAGACAAAGTGTATATTACAATTGTGAATAAGTGTATGTGCTAGAATAATTTAACTATATCTGTGTTTTTTTATATGTATTTTAGTGTAGTAAGAAGTGATGAGCGTGTGATTTCATGAAAGCAACAAGAGTGAAGACCATGGTTGTGAAGAATGGTCTTGGTTCAGGTTCTGAAGCCGTTAGCATGATGGCTTAAGTACATCATGGGGCCGACCTGAAACCATGAGGCCGTGGAGCTGAGTATGGAGCGTCGCCGAGTCGATAAGTACCCTGATTCATTATCTAGCATGTGCATGATTAGCTGTTAACTGTAAATAAATTAATGCATGATTATTCGTTTATTTTCCTTTTTAAGTACTGTAGCAAGGATAGTTAGGTTTTTTTTAGGTTTTATTTTATGCTGATGCCTAGGGGGGTGTACATATTGTGATATTAGCGTGTGTTAAAATATGGTCTTCGCGAGTGTGGAAATAATGTATGTAAATAATGATTTTCCATTACGGGTGTGAAACATGGTTTTTTTTCTCAGTGCGTGATCTTCTAGCAAATATTAGCGTGTGCGTGTGTGAATATTTAATGACGTAGGAGGCATCAGTAAGGATTAGTTAGAGGGAATAGATAGATTAACCCGGCATGTCGCATGAAAAGTTCGTCAAGAAAATTTTCACTGACCCAAGATTCGAACCCGGACTGTCTGGCACATTACAGTGGGATTTTGGAAAATATATGTCATCAGTAAGTAACGTGCACCGTTAATCAATGAGAAAATTTTGTGCTGAAGGGAATAATTGTCATCCTAAAATTTTTCCGAGAAGTAGTTAGCTAGTGTTGAAATAGGGACCTCTAAGACACAAAATGCCGACCGCAAGAGTCGAACCAATGATTGTGTAGCGCCATATATATATGTAAATACCGGCATAATGATATACGTGTTCCTGATAATGGAGTGAGAAATGTAGAATAATACGTGAAATATGGAATGAATAAAATATATTGAGAGTATTATATAATTAGTAACTGTTCGCACAGGCGCATGATATTGTGGAGGAACATATGGCTTCATTTAGAGTAGAGAGAGAGAGAATTTAAGTGGGTGCGAACATGTTAGAATGCCGTGTCAATGAAATGAGTCGGACGTGAGATAAGGCAGCAGACCAGGACGGCGCGTTGTGTATTAGAGAGGCTATGGCAGCTGTAGTAAGGTCTCATAAGTAACAAAATATCGCATTCATCCGTAAGAAAAATTCTGTTTGTGGAACTCAGGACAGCACAATTAGATTAAATAATGATAGCTAGACTTCGTGACAGATCATTGCGGCAAGCATAATGATAGGTCACTGTAATGATGCCATGTTGAGGGTCGGAGTGCTCTGCCCGGCCGAGCCAGTGTATAATGATTTTCCCTGTGACTATTGATTGAAATTATGTTGTGTTTGTTTATGTTATATGTTCTTCAATATGTGGGCAATGCAAATTTTGATTTTGCAGTTGCAATATTTCTTGTGATGTTGAATTCAGTTCACGGTGGTTGTTTATACTTGCGGCAATGAGGTTCATCCCATTGTCTGTAGAATCAGTGTAGGTTAAGATGTATTTAACATTATAGTATAGGGTTTCTTGCTACAGGGTAGGCATGTTTTGTGTATGATAAAACAGCTAATTAAGCATATGTGAGATATTTATCATTTTAATGAATCGGTAAATTAATTTAATTTATTTATGTCAGGGTTACTTTTCGATTTCGTGCGTGCGTTCCATATTATCAGCATTATATGAGGGAGGATGGTATTGAGAAAGAATAAGTTAAATAGTTTCGGATTCAAATAATAATAGGGACTATTTTAGATAAAATTTGTGATGAATAATTTTATGATATATAAAATTTTGGATTGAATTACCAAATCTAACAAACGTAATTGGATAAATTTATGATTTTCAAGGTAACAATTATACCGACATTGATAACTGCGAATTTGTAAATTATAATGAATTTAATGGATTTAATTAATTAAAAGATGAGTTGTGAATTACACGGCGGATGTTGCTTAATGAATTTACACAGCCTCATACATTTCATTTTGAAGAGTGTATTTAAATAAATAATTTGGTATCTAGTAAATGGTAACTACAAGGTTTATCATATGGTGAGGAAATAACTTAAAGGTATGGAGAGCAAATATGAATTTGTTATTCAAAGAATGAACGGAAGAAGTTTGGTTGTATTAACATTTTAAAAAGGTACTTGGACAAATTAACAAAGGTCATGATGATAGATTATTATATTTTATTATTGAAAATTTTGAAATATGGTGTTACCAAAATATGAGTGGAATGGAATTGGATTAAAAATTTTGAAGTACTGAAGTAGAGTTGATGAATAAGATGAAAGGGAATTGTAATAAAGATGAAGTAATGTGTTTAGAAGGATTTGAAATCTATGAGTCATGAGGTTGATATTTTATAGTCGAGGGTGATAGAGGTTGTGAATAATATTTGGTCCGAAGAGTTTATTGTTTGTATAGAAGATATTTGCTTTGCCAAAGTTTAGCCTTTTTCAATAAATTTTGCATTCGTAAATGTTCTCATTCGGATTTTTATTTAATTATTTTATTTCTTCTCTTTATCCTTCCCGCTTGATTAATTTAAGGTTAGTTTATGATATCTGAAGATATCTCTGAGGGTAGTACCCAGTCAGCGACCCTGGGATGTCTCGAGCCGGCGCCACATTTCAAAGGCAGGAAGGGTAGAGGGTTGACTATTTCTAATCTTTGTTAATGTCATACCGGAAACTATAACATCTTCTGAAATTCTTATTTTTGCTGATGATATTAAAATATACAAATTTATTAAAACAGGATCGGATTGTCAACTACTTCAAAACGATTTAGGTTCTCTTGTAGACTGTAGCAAACAGAATAAGTTAATTTTTAATATAGGTAAATGTGTAGCCATGGCATTTATTCGGAAGAAAAGGAAGATTAAATATAACTATGCAATGGATAGTGACATATTAACTCGTGTCGAGACGAAGATGGATTTAGGAATAACAGTCAGTGAAGATTTAAGATTCAACGACCATATTAAAAGATACGAATAATGCTCTTAAAATGTTAGGCTTCATTATACAGAATTCATTATTATTTCGTCCAAAGACACTATTAACCTTGTTTAACTCATTTGTAAGGTCCAGACTTGAGTATGGCTCAGTTGTTTGGAACCCAATGACCACAAAAAATATCAATCTTATCGAGAGTACTCAAAACAAGTTTTTAAAATTCATGACTTATAAAAACACAGGAAATTATCCAAAATTCATAAATTATTCAGGTATACTCAAGTAACATGGTGTGAATAGCTTGCGCCACAGACGAAGTTGCAAAAATTTGACTTTCCTGTATAAAATAATTAATTATATAATTGATGACTCAAACATATTGAAGTCAATAACATTTTATGTGCCACACAAACTAAGTCGTCCTGGAAATATATTTTTTTTATCAAAGGCTAAGACTGAAATGCATAAGAACTCCCCAATTAACAGAGCAATGAAACTCTACAATAATATTCATCACTATGTTGACATTTTTAGTATGACCGAAGCTACATTCATATCGACATGTAACACTGTACTCCTGAACATAATTTAACAGATTATGAAGATTTTTTTTAAAAAGGACAACTAGTATAAACTATTATAAGCGTTGTAAACCATGTTTTTAAATGTATTGGATTCCAAGTGGAAATCCTGTTAAAATAATTGTTTTAAATATTATACTAATTTTAAATAGAATGTGTTAGTACTGTAATGTAATATTAGTTATTTTAACCGTAATTTCTTTTTGTTTTTGTAATGTGACTTGTGTGTCAGAGGAATTAAGTTTTAAGATTACTCTAGCTATGTAGTGATTTTGTTTAATTTGTATTTTGATGTCTAAGGAACAATTGTCGTGGACATTGTAATTGGGACTCATGACCTATTATGTTCACAATTAAGTAAATAAATAAATAATTCAGGGAACATAAGCTCATTTCTTCATTTCTTCTTCTTCTTCTTCTTCTTCTACTTCTTCGAGTCTGGCAACTATGGGCAGCATAGAATTTAAGGCTTCTTGGTCTTTCTGTTCTTCTCTTCCCAAAACCTCTTCATTCTTTCGCTTCTCATCTCTCTCTCTTCTTCGGAAATGATCTGTTCGGGTTACCGTTTTAGTGGTTTCTCTTCAAATGATTTTAGACTGTCGAATTTTCTTCTGAACTTTCGTCTGTTTTGGATCATCTCTACTGTAATTCCAACTTCCTCCGCATCTTTCTAGACCTCTTCTACCCACCTGAAGGTAGCCTTTAACCCCATGATGTATTTTAGTCAGTCGTTTGTCATCCATTCTTACTAAGACGTCCGTAGAAATGCACCATTCTTTTCCACATCGTTTCCATGATATACTTGTAGAGCTCCATTTCTCCATTTTCTTCCAATTCCCATCAGTAGTCTTCTGTCATCCCAGATTTTTCATCAGAATTTTCGTTTATTTTTCGAGTTCTATCAGCTCCTTTTTTTAAATTTAAAATCAGTTACTCTGATTTTTTTTCGTATTAGAACATTGTAATGTTGTTGGTTGGCTCATAAATCAATAGACTGGTTTGATGTAGCCCTCCAAGCCAACCTATCCTGTCCTGAGATTAATTTTCATTTTTACGTAACTATCACATCCTACACTAATCTGCTTGTCTTATTCATACCTTGGTCTACCCGCACCATTTTTACCGCGTACACTTCCCTCGAAGACTAACTTAATAGCTCTTGGGTGCCTTAAGATGTCTCCTGTCATTTTGTTTCTTCCTCTGGTGAAATTTCGCAAAATTGATTTCCTCTCACCAATTCGATTCAGTACCGCTTCATTCGTGATTCTATATAACCACCCCATGTTCAGCATTCTTTGTAACACCACATTTATAAATCTTCTATTTTCTTTCTTTCTGAGCTAGTTAACTTCATGTTTCACTTGCATACAATGCCACGCTCCATACGAAAGTTTTCAAGAACACCTTTAAAATTCCTGTATCAGCGTTGGAGCTGAATAAATTTATTTTCTAAAAAATTGCCTTCCTTGTTTTGTTGCTCTGCATTTTATAGCCTCCTTACTTTAGCCATCGTTATTTATTGTCAGAGCTTTTCTGTGGGGGGGGGGAAGGTGCAGGTACTCACCATGTCAGTGTCTGACAGGACCACGTCCACACTTCTAACACACACTCCGATATGCTCTGCCCATCACCATCTACTTCTTTCTCTCGCGGAAACCGAACATTTTATTCTATTTTGCAAATGTTTTCAACGGTCCAACCATCATTATAGAGTCAATTTCCTTTTGACCCCGTATCTTAGGCCTTGGTGTTGTGATCCTCTTTTCGGGGTGTATTTTCGGTACTAGTTTTGTGTTTTACAGGATCACAAGTAGAAATTTGAAAATTTCTACTTCTTCACCCTACCTTCTTTTTTCTAATTGACTAAAAGTGATTACCGGTAATCATTTTACTAATTTTTTAACAATGTTTGCACTGATTTAACTTACAGTATACTAATTCAAAACTCACATGAAGACCTGAATATTTCACAGCGGATAGAGTCTGACAATGGAAGCAATCTAAAAGTGAACACTGCTGAAACCAACCTATGAAGCCTATGAAACATGTAAGCAACTTGCGAGAATCAAAGTGAAAATTCTGTTAAGGCGTTGACATGGGAAACGTAATAAGTATTTAAAAAATATTTAAAATTGTAAACTCCGTTTCTTCATGGAGATCGTAGTAAACGCTGATGCCATTGACACGGAAAACATAAGTCAATCGGTAGAGTAGATGTGCTTCTAAGACTGACGCAAGATGGAAACTGTGTTAAGTCCCCGAGGTGCCTCTGGTGGAATTAGGTACAACCTTTGCCGTTTGTTGACAGTCAACTGCGTGTAAACCTTGCTTATTGCTATTATAGTTCGTCATAGTCTTATGTCAGTATGCCTGCGAAACCTATTCCATTGACACGGAAAGTCGTTATGGCCAGCATCTTGACATGATCTTGATACTTGTTCTTTATTTTTATAAGCAGGTATGATGTGTGTCCAACAATGGTACGAGAAGAAGTTGCGGAAATGATCAGAGATGCTAAACATTTCCAACAATTTCATGTAATCGTGAAAACACCTGGTGATTTTCGTGACCGTCATGGAAAACAAGAGTTATTTAAATATTCAACATATTAAGATGGGAATTTTGAGCTGGCTATGGGTTCGAAGAACTGAACATCCATCACTCAATACGACAATCATTCAAAGAGAACCGTGAAACGATAACAACATACTCAAAACAGGACGGTCATATGACGCCATGAACAACACGCAGACCTTACGACCACTTGCAAGGTGACAAACCGTCAGCGAACCAAAATAAAAATACTTATTGGAATGCTAGATTCTTTCGATGAAAAATTTCATGCGTTCTATCATGACATTGGTGCTTGAATCATACACGTCAACTGATAAACTGATTAGACAGTGATTTTTCACAATGCGTTTTATATCACAATTTTTGCTTCAGATATAATTACGATACCTTATGATTTGAATAAAAAAAGAAACGAATAAAGGAACGAACGATTTTATGCATTTCCGGAAATACATTCAGGCAGGAAGTTAGTTTCGAATGTTGTTTTCTAGTTTGATAGAGATATACATAACTCACAATTTGAAACCCTTCAACTTTCGGCACAATTGAAGAAATTGTCTGCTAAGAAGCGTTTCCAATATTAAAAGAACACGAGATAACAGAATGAGCTCGGAAGGATGAAATAACGAGGCTGGCATAAGTAAGAGAAAATAAAGTCAGACTCAGTGGTCGCCTACTTACGCTCCCAAGTTGGGAACTCACGGGAGTTCACTTTCAATCGCCTCTCACAGCAGGTAACTGGAGGTATTTTACAGCCCTCATCCACAGTGTGGGATTTCTCTCTAGCTCTGATGTTCATACGTGAGAGCAATACTTAGCTCAACCACCACAAACGTCAGTACACTGGAAGGTATCTAATATATTTCATTACAATTAGGAAGAAATACAGAAACCAGGTATTGGATTCAAGACATTCCGAGAAGCAAACGTGGACTGTGACCACAATCTGGCGGTCACGATTTCCACCCGAAGTTGAAGAAATTGAACGCACTATTGCGCAGCTATGTGGCAGTTAAATGGCGATCCTGGTCTGTGCAGTGGTCACTACGTAGGCCCAGACCCCCAAGGACCTAGGTAAATATGTATCATAAACATTTCAATGTTGAAATCTATTAATAGCACACGAATTAATGATCCGCATACTACGAACAACATAAAATGAAGCAATTTCCTCAATTGTGCCGACGGTTGAAGGGTCAAAGCGCCGGAAAAGTTTCAAATTGTGAATCTCGTGTAGCTCCTTCAAACTAAAAACACATTTCGAAAATTGCTTCCGGTCAGTTCCGGAAACTTTGCCTGAATTACCTTGTTTCTTTACTCATCTTTTGTATTCAAATCCCAACCATATTAACGTACTTACATAATTATTAGTGTAATGTGGTTCAATACCCTTAGGAATTTCCTAAGTTCTTAGAAAAATGTCCGTAACGAATATACTGTAGTTATATGGGCTTAAGTGAAACTCTGCATTGACTCACATTAGCGCTCTTGAAATGAAAAATGAAAATCCACAACCTGTTTCCAGCCGTTCGACCGGGTCAGGAATGGAATGAATGAAGCCTCATCTGGTGGCGAGGATAGGAAATATGCCGGTTGACGAAGCCTGTCGCACTCCTCTGGGGCAATGATAAATTCCTGACGGGTGAAATGAAACGATATTGGAGAGTGTTGCTCGAAGGAAGATGTCACGGTAAACCGGAGTACACGGAGAAAAACCTGTCCTGCGTCCGCTTTGTCCAGCACAAATGTCACATGGAGTGACCGGGAGTTGTACCACGGTATCCAGCGGTGAGAGGTCGGCGCGCTGCCGCCTGAGCCACGGAGGCTCCTGTTAGCGCTCGTAGTGGTATAAAAAGACTAACTGCTAATCTAATCGACCGGATAACGATGATTAAGAACAGAACCGTAAAATTTCAGGAATAAATAAATAATATATTCTCATACTTCAGTATATTTCATTTACATACAGTTCATAGCTCATATCGCTGTTTTCAACATTGAGTTGCTTGCCTGAAAGGCAGCCTTCAAGCAGTTATGGCAACTGCAAAATGACCTCGATAATATTTTGAGATGGACAGTAGGCAATGGTATGATTGTAAAAGGGGTTAAAAGTCAGGTTGTGAGTTTCACAAATGGGAAAAGTCCTCTCAGTTTTAATTACTGCGTTGATGGGTTCAAAGTTCCTTTCGGTGACCATTGCAAGTACCTAGGAAAGATATTCATTGTGGTGATCACATAAATATGATTGTAAATAAAGGGTACAGATCTCTGCACATGGTTGGGAGGGTATTTAGGGGTTATAGTAAGGATGTAAAGGAGAGGGCATACAAATCTCTGGTGAGGCCCCAACTAGAGTATGGTTCCAGTATATGGGATCCTCTCCAGGATTACTTGATTCAAGAACTGGAAAAAATCCGAAGAAAAGCAGCTCGATTTGTTCTGGGTGATTTCCGACAAAAGAGTAGCGTTAAAAAATGTGGCAAATTTTGGGCTGGGAAGAATTGAGAGCTGCTCGATTAAGTGGTATGTTCCGAGCTGTCAGTGGAGAGATGGCGTAGAATGACATTAGTAGACGAATAATTTTGAGTGATGTCTTTAAAAGTAGGAAAGATCACAATATGAAGATAAAGCTGGAATACAAGGGGACAATTTGGGGCACGCTACGCTATAATTTACTCAGGCTGAGATGAATCGTAGTTTAGGCGATGGCCTCTCATTTAATTCTAAAACATTTATGTTATTATTGTTTCTATCGATAAATGCTATAAACCTAAAGTCGTATAGAATTAAATATACGATCATTATTTCTTATTAATGTTTACCGTACCACCTATGATATTCATGAATTTGGATTTTTGTTGCTAAGTTTTTATTAACGCCGAGCATTACTCACATAGAAATATGTTTTAATCTTATTAACTGGGGAAGGTTCTTGTCATGTTTGTCTGAAGTTTTAAAACCGCCTGAACATCGGTCCGTATCATCAAGGAAATTTCTGAAGATGATTGTAAAAAATGAGGAAAAATCGGGAAGAAAGAATCACTTGAAGACTAATGCGAGATGGAGTATTGAAAGAAGGCAGGACTGCTCTAATATCCCAGAGTCGGAAGAAATATAAATACGAATGCCTACAATATCGAAAGCTCATGAAGCTAATCAACAATAACATTATATTGACCATTGCTGGGATGTGTTTTTATCTTCTGCTGCCACTCATCTCCAATAGATGAGAATACTGCTACGTCCCGAATGAAACAGAATGCTTGAATATTGCCGCAAAGTAGCTGTAAAGTTAGATAATATTGTACATTCTATATGATTCTCCCGTCAACGCTGGATACTGCATCTAGTCTTATATCTGTACCTGAGAACCAGACTATCTTAAGTCCAAATGGTAAGTTTAACAGTAGAACCAGAAAACGAATTTTTACTCGCAACTTTCCCTACAAGGTCGTAACAAAAGACTTTATCTTACATTTATATAATCATAGCCCCTTGTACTTCATACTGTGATGACGGGGTTTTGTTCTCTCATTTTTTTAAATACTTTTGTGGACTTAAGATATCTGTTTTTCAGGATGTGGAGAGGACTTAGGATAGGAGAAGACATGTTAAACTATAAAATTACAGCGCTAACTCCTTTCACATTGACTTTATTATGAACATACACAAAATTACAAGGAAGAAAACATCAATAACATTCAGTACAGCATTGAGAGCTACTGCGCTTTTGTTAAAGTTTATAGATCATGAGCCAAAACTGCTAACCAGGCAATTTTTATTCCGAGTCCGGGTAGTATTCTGTGACGGATTCTTCAGTCTTGAGATTCCTGAAATACAAGTGGTATTCTTCTGGAACCCACTACAAAATGGTGCACAAATCCTTATACTTTTCTTTACAAATCGACTTCTTAACAGTTCTAATCACAGGAAGAGTTTGTGGGAAAGATGTCCTGGCACTTCTGGTATTCCTCCTCAAATCAACTTCTTGGAACATTTCATCCTGGAACGAGGTTTTGTACTGATAGGTGTATGGTTTGTCTTTTCTCACCTGGATCCAAACTATTTCAGAAATATGTGCGTTTTCTCCCAAGGGTGTTTTTCTTCCTCAGAAAAATCATATTGGTGGCTTTGCTTGAAATACCCAAGAAATCTTTGAATTCTGCCAAACACATTCTTTCAACTTCGAGATTTTTTCCACTTTCTTCTACTAAGTTTATCCAATCATTACAAGTGATTCCTTTCAATAATGCTGTGTACAGTACCCACTTCCATGTGGGTGTGCCCACGCAACAAGTACTTGTGGTTAATAACTTGCAAATTTTTCCATTTTGAAATAAGCCAGGAGTACATGATAATCATTTGATGATTTCTGTTCTGACCTGAACAGTTATATGACCAGACAGTGCATCATGCAATGGGACTGTCTTAGTGTGGAATCATATACAGTATAGTTCAGTGTCCATAACTTCCTGAGGTAGTAGCACTCTGAATTTGTTAGATATGGTGTCGGTAAACATTTTTGTGGGTCCACCGTTACGACTTTCTCGTTTTCGCCGCAAGTTTCCTTGTCATTTGCTTTCATTTTGTAGCGGCGGGTGGCTTCTTCCAAGTGCTCTTTCTTCCTTTCCATAATTTCAGATATCTCATGTTGTGTGGACGATGATTGGTTTATCTGGATATTATATTCATCGCACTTGTCACATGTATCGTTATCTGGCAACTTAAAAGCGATGTTATACTCTTCATTGATTATTTTTCGAAACAACCATTCTTTTGCTGCTAGTTTTCCTTCCTTGGTACATTCTTGGCAGTATAAAGAATACATTTTTTATAGATTCAGTTCACTTCCTCTGTACTTCTTCTTCGTTCGTTCCCTGCTGTAATGACTCTCATAAGCTGGATATCTGTCAATATGTGCTCTAATGTCATGACAAAGCTCTTCTGAGATTTTATTTGATGGCGTGTGTTTACATCTTCCATCAACTTCAATCATACCACACCCACTGGCCTTTTTCAAGGCAGTTTTCACCATTTGAATACTTATCCCCAGTGTATTTAAAAACATTCCTTAACAAACGGGGATTTTATTGTTTGACATGTTTAAATGATAAACATTTCTTGCTGTTCTTTGCCGTTGTGTCTCATGACATCGTGGCCTATGCCTTATAACTAGTTTTTCCTCCACAAGGGAAATAGTGTACTGTCTCTTAAGGTCCCAACTCTTCTCTGCGCTTCAAAATTCATTAAATATTTGCTGTCTTTCAACCTCAGTTACCTTTGTTGAAAATTTCATTCTGCAGTTTCTACATTCAGAACGAAGGACACGCTTACCAACTAACTTACCAGCTGAAGAGACACATTCTTCTCCACCTAATAACTTTACTTTCCTCACATTCTTCTTCCACAAAAAAATATTTCTTTTCCTTTTCCTACAACCATTATTTTTATTTTCAAAATCATCTTCGGAATTTGAGTACGGAACCAATCTAGCACCAGTTGTACGAGAGGGGAGCAAAAATGTTCCGCTCACTCTTTGCTTGATGTCACGAACAGAAGAAAGGGCACTGGATGGGGTATCATTAGAGTCATTCAGCAACGAATGCTCTTGTGGGGACTGTGATCTCTTACCAGAACTACTCACAAGCTGAAATCTCTTCAGCAACAAGCGGCGGGTAAATAGGCGTGGAGACTTGATCATTGTAACCTACGTCAGTGTAATGCGAATTCACTTTAACACATTCTAATTGAGTATAAACCTATTCTCCACTATCTTCTTCGTCTTCTTATTCTTCTTATTCTTCTTCACAAAATCGGGTATCGTAATAGTAGGGGCCTGTGGAAAAAAAATATTTTTAAGCTACTATCCAACAGATAAAAGCACACGCAAGAATAACAGTTCTTGAACAAATTGCATTGACTCTTAAAACAATGTCTTCCCAAATACAGTATAACCTTTCATGAGTATAAAGTGCGATGAACTTAATACTTACTTCCACTTTTTTTATCTACATGTAGATTCATAGCAGGAAAGGCAGTTTCTGTTCCCTTAAGCTCATTGATTAACAAGCTAATTACTGCGAGACTCATAAAGAGGAAGACTCTTTTCTAAAACGTCAACAAATTACTTTTCAATATCTGTAGAGCATAGAAATATGAATACATTGTAATAACCAATATTATTCTTACCTCCTGGACACTGGTTTAGCTGCAGTGCAAGATCAACCAACATCCGTCCACGACTCATTGCTTCTTATGAATGAAACCGAGCAGAAAATGCAAAACAATGGTAATATTCCCGCCTAAATCAACAAAACCCTTGTCAATAATGTGACTTGAACTACAATGGTAACACAAAATCTTAATGCCAAACTATCTTAAACGGACTTAGGCTATTGCAAGTTATGATTTGCTTAGAACCAAAGTATCGTAAGTGGACTTAGGATAAGTTGGCTCACAGGATTCTCAGGACTAAAGATTATATTGACACTGCTAATTCGTAAAATTATTGTTTTGCAAGACTTAACATAGTCTGGCTCAATAAAGCGCTCCTTCATCATCTACACTCCGGATTATCTCAAAAAGGCAAAAAATTGACTTAAGATAGTCTGGTTCTCAGGTACAGATATATGTTTGAAAAATCAAACTCAAAATATATATTAGCAAAACATAACTCCTAGAGATGCTTATCAATTATTACTATGATAATAAGCCGGCCCCGGGTTCGATTCCTGGGCATGTCAGAGATTTTTACCTGTCCGAGGTCCACTCAGCCCACGTTATTACAATTGAGGATCTACCTGTCGGTGAGATGACGGCCCCGGTCTAGAAAGCCAAGAATAATTGCCGAGAGGATTCTTCGTGCTGACCACGTGACACCCCGTAATCTTCAGACCTTCGAGTTGAGCAGCGGTCGCTTTGTAGGCCACGGCCTCTAGGGGCTGTTGAGCCGTGGGGTTTTTCATGATAATACATTGAAAGTTAGCCAGCCTTATGTTAGTAATATATAATACTAAGTTTATTATTGATTCAGATAGTAAGTCATATATACTGTATATATACATGGAAAGATTAATTGCGAGCTAAGCTGGAACATACACACATTCTTCTTTCCCCCATGCCGATCCCCATTTCGATTGCGGCTGAGTTTGGGTTTAAACTCCATCCGGAATGTCACAGTTCAACTTATCGATCCTGAAAACTGTTGATTCGACGCTAATATTGTTCGTTTTCGATTATTTTTACGTTTCACTCCCTTCCAAGGTAGGCTAGGGACGTCTCCTCCCCACAGTATTTTTTTCCAGTTGGCAAGTCTTTCTTTACTAAGTTTCGTATAGAAATATGCTGGAACGTACATACATTCATCAGTAATCTCAGTCATTTTGGACATGTTATTTTCACGCCTTTCTCACCCCGTTATAACAATGGGGGCTGAACTTGAACTTAAATGGCATCCGGAGTGTTACTGTTCATCTCTTCGACCTCAAAAACTACGGATTCGGCAACGAATTTCGTTTTTGACATGCCTCCGCCGCCCGACGCTCAGTCCTAGTGGTGGCTTACCGGCACAGTGATTGTCTTCAGATAGTAAGTCTCAAGTACTGAAGGGATTTGAAGGTGCAACACCTTTACAAAGATTTATCTATTTTCAAACAGATAGGTCAACGTTTGTATTTTCTTATTTCCACACATCCATTACCGACCTTCTAAAAACCCTCATTTCAACTTTAACTCGCCTGAATCTCCTCGCCAGAGAGAAGGCGTTTCCTTCTAGGTGGCCCGTCTCCCCCTTCAGGGGAGGAATGAAAACATGCTTAAAGAAAACGAGCAGGACTGGTTGGTGTTTGCAGAGTGGGCTTAGACCTACAGGTGGGCATGGTTGATCCGTGGTCCGACAGCTCTGCACTCCGACCGAGCAACCGAGCAGAAGAGGTGCGCCGAGGCAGTGTCATGACTCTACCCCTCTGAATTCGGAAGACGGAGATGGTCTGCTGTCCTGAGAATGATTCCGTGGTTTTCCATTCCCCTACACTAGGGCTAATGCCTAGTATAGGCCACCTTCACCACATCATATCTCCCTGCCATGAGAGACGGCGAGGTTTGAAATTATACAAACTCCGGCTCCTGCATACTGCGGTGTAAGGGAAGGTGCGCTTTTTTAAGTTACGCAGGCGAGAAGGAGAGAATTTTCAGAAGTGAAACATAAAAATCTGGTAATTAATGGCAGCATACGCCCGTAGAACTCGGCCGCCACTCTAAACCCGGGTATTACAGTCGAAGAGAAACGAATGTCCAAGGGTTTGTGAGTGTCAGGAGTGTAACAAATGAAGGGCTCTGTGAAATAACCTGCCCTGATGGATGGTCTCCTCCCACGTGATCTTCAAATACCGAGTCCTTTTTGCTGTCTCAACTCCTCGCTGGATAAACGTGTATTATCCTAATTAATGAGAACTGAAATAGCGACGACGACAGTACAATACGCAGCCGTCATATAAGATTTATGGCGGGGATGACCTGTACGATGAGAGAGGTATGTAGACTACACTGAAATTTTCTTGTCACTCTATTTTGGAAAGCTCCTCCGTTCTGCCTTGCAGATTTCTTTGCAAGAATTCATGGTTTGCAGGAAACTTTTTGTGAAATAGGACCGAAAATCTATGAGTATGGGCTACTTAAATTATTCAATTTATTCCTAGAAAAATGTGGCAGAAATTGCATGATATTAGCCTATTTTAAATACGTCTCCCGGAATTTCTTCCCAAGTGCGTCGCCTGGTAGTACATGGCTGAATGTGAAAATGAATGACACAGTGCTTTATTATTTCCGCTCATTAATGCTAGTACTAAGTGATGTAAAATTAATGTTTCTACGTAACTCTACAACCAATGGAGTATACGATTTTATAATTTAGGCCTATTTGTTAATGTTAACTTATTATTCGAATGATCATTATTACACACAGTCATCTAGTTAAATACAGAATTTACTAAATATGTTATGAAATTCCCTTTTTTTCACTGCGTATTGAATGTTGAAATCTCCTATTACCCCAATTACCGCCATCATTAACATCATCTTAATTTGTTAGAACAGACAACTTAAGTTAAACAAAGAATGTAGGTAAGTGGAAGTGAGAGCCAAGATTGCAAATTGCAAGGACATAAATAAATAAATAAATAAATAAATAAATAAATAAATAAATAAATAAATAAATAAATAAATAAATAAATGTCCAACACTTGGTTCAAAATAGATTTCTAATAAGTGAAAAATGTCTGCGATCATGTCGATACACCGCGACCGGATCTCATTCAGCACAACACAGTGCCTATCTATATATTTAAGTAACGTATTGATTTTTGTGTGACGGCAGGGAAAGTAATTTTAGGCACAGATAAGTTGAAAAGCGAAGATATTTGAACAAGGCGCGAATGTCTTCTACCCGCACAAAGACATTACAACGATGTTTGCATAAATATAGACGACATGAACTATCAAGAAACCTTGGTTTTTGCAACACACCGACATCGCCGTAGAGTGGCTAGATGATATTGCGCCTTGTTCATATACTTTTCCATTGTAACACATTCGTGGCTAAAACAATTCGCGTAGTGATGGTGGTGGTGATTATTGCTTTTATTTTTGTTTTTGCAATGATTTCGAGTCACCCTAGCACTAGGGCGCTTTTCGGCGACGGAAGAATGGGAAGGCAGCACCCGTTTCAAAATCCCAGTAGGCCTACTTGACTGATCTGAAGATGGGAATAAACGGTAATCTACCTTCTGAGATACCGATGGTAAAATATGAACCCAGTATCTCCTGAAGACAAGCTCACAGATACGTGGACTGGAACGGATACCCATCTCTGGGAAATACAAATGTTCTACCAAATTATCCTAACAGTAATCGCGTAGTTTTTGAAGGGACAAGAAATGTCAATTCGGCAGTATATGTCCAACAATGTCGGCATATAAAGGATTACTCTGGTGATACATTCGGGGTTTAACCGGAGGAATTAATTGAAAGTCAGTCGTAGACGCCCAAGGGTTATTAGGTTCACTCTGTCAACAAGTACGCCTAGATTAAAGGTCGTTTCACACATCTCCGGGCGTGACGAAACCTTCCCACAAAATAAAATATCATCGCCTTGTAAAGGCTTTTTGCGGATGATGTTATTCTCTATAGAGTGATAAATAAGTTACAAGATTGTGAGCAACTGCACGTGACCTCGAAAATGTTGTCAGATAGACAGCAGGCAATGGTATGTTGATAAACGGGGCTAAAAGTCAGGTTGTGAGTTTCACAAATAGGAAAAGTCCTCTCAGTTTCAATTACTGCGTTGATGGGGTGAAAGTTCCTTTTGGGGATCATTGTAAGTATCTAGGTGTTAATATAAGGAAAGATCCTTACTGGGGTAATCACATAAATGGGATTGTAATTAAAGGGTACCTATCTCTGCACATGGTTATGAGGGTGTTTAGGGGTTGTAGTAAGGATGTAAAGGAGAGTGCATATAAGTCTCTGGTAAGACCCCAACTAGAGTATGGTTCCAGTGTATGGGACCCTCACCAGGATTACCTGATTCAAGAACTGGAAAAAAATCCAAAGAAAAGCAGCTCGATTTGTTCTGACTGATTTCCGACAAAAGAGTAGAGTTACAAAAATGTTGCAATGTTTGGGTTGGGAAGAATTGAGAGAAAGAAGAAGAGCTGCTCGACTAAGTGGTATGTTCCGAGCTGTCAGCGGAGAGATGGCGTGGAATGACATTAGTAGACGAATAGGTTTGAATGGCGTTTATAAAAGTAGGAAATATCACAATATGAAGATAAAGTTGGAATTCAAGAGGACAAACTGGGGCAAATATTCATTTATAGGAAGGGGAGTTAAGAATTGGAATAACTTACCAAGGGAGATGTTCAATAAATTACCAATTTCTTTGAAATCATTTAGGAAAAGTCTAAGAAAGCAACAGATAGGGAATCTGCCACCTGGGCGACTGCCCTAAATGCAGATCAGTATTGATTGATTGAACGAAGTGATGAGTTCCAACAGTTCAGTGTTTCTCCGTGATCCGTGCTGGCAAGAAGTATTCGCTCGCCAATGATATTTTCTTGTTTTCACGGGCGTGATTTCTCACTTCCCGCTTCTCCTATTTTCTAGTGCTCCCGTTATCTGTACGCGTTCGTGTAGAATTCAGTTCAGTAACATGACGACTAGTTCAGTATCTAGGAACATTCATGATTATAACTACATTTTTCTCTGTTTTTCAAATACACTTACATTTTTTACAATTTTTCTCGTAAATGGTACGTTTGAGCTTTTACAAAATATTGGAATTGTGTAATAATCATATTAATAACAATTTATCTTGAACATGAATCTTATTCATTGCAGTGGCGTACCTACCTCATTTTAATATAATTTAACTGGACCTAGCATAGATACACTGCCAATGGTTCATCGGGTACAATTCCATGTCTCCAGAAAGTGTCCTGCTTTGCAACTAAACGTTCAAGTTTCTTCAATAGCACACTGCTTGTATTTCAGCTTATTTAACATCGTCATTCCTCAAGTCCATAAATGTCTCCTTTTAATATTGATTATTTTCATAAAGGTTGAACCCACTCTTTCTTCGTCTCTTCTTCGTCTTCATCCAAGATTATAGTGATCCTTGACAGGTTGTCATGAGTAGGTAGAAAAGGAGAACTCTGGCGCAGGGGCTAGTGTGCAAGGTGGCCGCTCTACAGGGGTTCTTATCGAGAAAGCTGGTCCAGGGGCTACTGTGCAATATGGCAGCTATACACGGGCTCTTATGGAGAATGTTGGCCCAGGGGAGATATAGGACTTCACGAGACGGCCTAGGGGCGATTGCGCAAGACGGCGGCTATGCCCGGATTCTTATAGGACTAAACCCTGGGAGCTGGCCCAGGGGTTACTGCGCAAGATGGCGGCTATACATAGGCTCTTATCGTAAAAGATGGACCAGGGGAGACATAGCAATCAAGGAGACGGCCTAGGGGTGATTGCGCAATATGGCTGGCAAGGCCCTCGAGGCAAGGTTGTTGCTATATAGGTTACATGAAACTAACTTTAAGGAAAAAGAGCATGAACTAATGGCGATATGTTGTTTTTATAGTCCTCACTCTACAGAGCTCCCTCTTTTAACTTTAAACTTATAACCTATTAGCTTGATCAGCCTAATAATTCGAGAACTGAGGTAAGGTCTACCATGCAAGATGGCTGCTATATCCTATTCGTATATACTTAACTACAGGGCTCTGTCAGGGGTTCAGAAACTTGTAACTTACGACCTATTAGTTTGATCAGCCTGACATTAGAGGACTGAGGTAAGGGCTACCATGCAAGATGACTGCTATGGTATATTCGTATATACTTAACTACAGGGCTCTGTCAGGGGTTCAGAAACTTGTAACTTACGACCTATTAGTTTGATCAGCCTGGCATTAGAGGACTGAGGTAAGGACTACCATGCAAGACGGCTGCTATATCCTATTCGTATATACTTAACTACAGGGCTCTGTCAGGGGTTCAGAAACTTGTAACTTACGACCTATTAGTTTGATCAGCCTGGCATTAGAGGACTGAGGTAAGGGCTACCATGCAAGATGACTGCTATGGTATATTCGTATAGACTTAACTACAGGGCTCTGTCAGGGGTTCAGAAACTTGTAACTTACGACCTATTAGTTTGATCAGCCTGGCATTAGAGGACTGAGGTAAGGACTACCATGCAAGACGGCTGCTATATCCTATTCGTACAGACTTAACTACAGGGCTCTGTCAGGGGTTCAGAAACTTGTAACTTACGACCTATTAGTTTGATCAGCCTGGCATTAGAGGACTGAGGTAAGGGCTACCATGCAAGATGACTGCTATGGTATATTCGTATATACTTAACTACAGGGCTCTGTCAGGGGTTCAGAAACTTGTAACTTACGACCTATTAGTTTGATCAGCCTGGCATTAGAGGACTGAGGTAAGGGCTACCATGCAAGATGACTGCTATGGTATATTCGTATAGACTTAACTACAGGGCTCTGTCAGGGGTTCAGAAACTTGTAACTTACGACCTATTAGTTTGATCAGCCTGGCATTAGAGGACTGAGGTAAGGGCTACCATGCAAGATGACTGCTATGGTATATTCGTATAGACTTAACTACAGGGCTCTGTCAGGGGTTCAGAAACTTGTAACTTACGACCTATTAGTTTGATCAGCCTGGCATTAGAGGACTGAGGTAAGGACTACCATGCAAGACGGCTGCTATATCCTATTCGTATAGACTTAACTACAGGGCTCTGTCAGGGGTTCAGAAACTTGTAACTTACGACCTATTAGTTTGATCAGCCTGGCATTAGAGGACTGAGGTAAGGGCTACCATGCAAGATGACTGCTATGGTATATTCGTATAGACTTAACTACAGGGCTCTGTCAGGGGTTCAGAAACTTGTAACTTACGACCTATTAGTTTGATCAGCCTGGCATTAGAGGACTGAGGTAAGGGCTACCATGCAAGATGACTGCTATGGTATATTCGTATAGACTTAACTACAGGGCTCTGTCAGGGGTTCAGAAACTTGTAACTTACGACCTATTAGTTTGATCAGCCTGACATTAGAGGACTGAGGTAAGGGCTACCATGCAAGATGACTGCTATGGTATATTCGTATAGACTTAACTACAGGGCTCTGTCAGGGGTTCAGAAACTTGTAACTTACGACCTATTAGTTTGATCAGCCTGGCATTAGAGGACTGAGGTAAGGGCTACCATGCAAGATGACTGCTATGGTATATTCGTATAGACTTAACTACAGGGCTCTGTCAGGGGTTCAGAAACTTGTAACTTACGACCTATTAGTTTGATCAGCCTGGCATTAGAGGACTGAGGTAAGGGCTACCATGCAAGATGACTGCTATGGTATATTCGTATAGACTTAACTACAGGGCTCTGTCAGGGGTTCAGAAACTTGTAACTTACGACCTATTAGTTTGATCAGCCTGGCATTAGAGGACTGAGGTAAGGGCTACCATGCAAGATGACTGCTATGGTATATTCGTATAGACTTAACTACAGGGCTCTGTCAGGGGTTCAGAAACTTGTAACTTACGACCTATTAGTTTGATCAGCCTGGCATTAGAGGACTGAGGTAAGGGCTACCATGCAAGATGACTGCTATGGTATATTCGTATAGACTTAACTACAGGGCTCTGTCAGGGGTTCAGAAACTTGTAACTTACGACCTATTAGTTTGATCAGCCTGGCATTAGAGGACTGAGGTAAGGGCTACCATGCAAGATGACTGCTATGGTATATTCGTATAGACTTAACTACAGGGCTCTGTCAGGGGTTCAGAAACTTGTAACTTACGACCTATTAGTTTGATCAGCCTGGCATTAGAGGACTGAGGTAAGGGCTACCATGCAAGATGACTGCTATGGTATATTCGTATAGACTTAACTACAGGGCTCTGTCAGGGGTTCAGAAACTTGTAACTTACGACCTATTAGTTTGATCAGCCTGGCATTAGAGGACTGAGGTAAGGGCTACCATGCAAGATGACTGCTATGGTATATTCGTATAGACTTAACTACAGGGCTCTGTCAGGGGTTCAGAAACTTGTAACTTACGACCTATTAGTTTGATCAGCCTGGCATTAGAGGACTGAGGTAAGGGCTACCATGCAAGATGACTGCTATGGTATATTCGTATAGACTTAACTACAGGGCTCTGTCAGGGGTTCAGAAACTTGTAACTTACGACCTATTAGTTTGATCAGCCTGGCATTAGAGGACTGAGGTAAGGGCTACCATGCAAGATGACTGCTATGGTATATTCGTATAGACTTAACTACAGGGCTCTGTCAGGGGTTCAGAAACTTGTAACTTACGACCTATTAGTTTGATCAGCCTGGCATTAGAGGACTGAGGTAAGGGCTACCATGCAAGATGACTGCTATGGTATATTCGTATAGACTTAACTACAGGGCTCTGTCAGGGGTTCAGAAACTTGTAACTTACGACCTATTAGTTTGATCAGCCTGGCATTAGAGGACTGAGGTAAGGGCTACCATGCAAGATGACTGCTATGGTATATTCGTATAGACTTAACTACAGGGCTCTGTCAGGGGTTCAGAAACTTGTAACTTACGACCTATTAGTTTGATCAGCCTGGCATTAGAGGACTGAGGTAAGGGCTACCATGCAAGATGACTGCTATGGTATATTCGTATAGACTTAACTACAGGGCTCTGTCAGGGGTTCAGAAACTTGTAACTTACTACCTATTAGTTTGATCAGCCTGGCATTAGAGGACTGAGGTAAGGGCTACCATGCAAGATGACTGCTATGGTATATTCGTATAGACTTAACTACAGGGCTCTGTCAGGGGTTCAGAAACTTGTAACTTACTACCTATTAGTTTGATCAGCCTGGCATTAGAGGACTGAGGTAAGGGCTACCATGCAAGATGACTGCTATGGTATATTCGTATAGACTTAACTACAGGGCTCTGTCAGGGGTTCAGAAACTTGTAACTTACTACCTATTAGTTTGATCAGCCTGGCATTAGAGGACTGAGGTAAGGGCTACCATGCAAGATGACTGCTATGGTATATTCGTATAGACTTAACTACAGGGCTCTGTCAGGGGTTCAGAAACTTGTAACTTACTACCTATTAGTTTGATCAGCCTGGCATTAGAGGACTGAGGTAAGGGCTACCATGCAAGATGACTGCTATGGTATATTCGTATAGACTTAACTACAGGGCTCTGTCAGGGGTTCAGAAACTTGTAACTTACGACCTATTAGTTTGATCAGCCTGGCATTAGAGGACTGAGGTAAGGGCTACCATGCAAGATGACTGCTATGGTATATTCGTATAGACTTAACTACAGGGCTCTGTCAGGGGTTCAGAAACTTGTAACTTACGACCTATTAGTTTGATCAGCCTGGCATTAGAGGACTGAGGTAAGGGCTACCATGCAAGATGACTGCTATGGTATATTCGTATAGACTTAACTACAGGGCTCTGTCAGGGGTTCAGAAACTTGTAACTTACGACCTATTAGTTTGATCAGCCTGGCATTAGAGGACTGAGGTAAGGGCTACCATGCAAGATGACTGCTATGGTATATTCGTATAGACTTAACTACAGGGCTCTGTCAGGGGTTCAGAAACTTGTAACTTACTACCTATTAGTTTGATCAGCCTGGCATTAGAGGACTGAGGTAAGGGCTACCATGCAAGATGACTGCTATGGTATATTCGTATAGACTTAACTACATGGCTCTGTCAGGGGTTCAGAAACTTGTAACTTACTACCTATTAGTTTGATCAGCCTGGCATTAGAGGACTGAGGTAAGGGCTACCATGCAAGATGACTGCTATGGTATATTCGTATAGACTTAACTACAGGGCTCTGTCAGGGGTTCAGAAACTTGTAACTTACTACCTATTAGTTTGATCAGCCTGGCATTAGAGGACTGAGGTAAGGGCTACCATGCAAGATGACTGCTATGGTATATTCGTATAGACTTAACTACAGGGCTCTGTCAGGGGTTCAGAAACTTGTAACTTACGACCTATTAGTTTGATCAGCCTGGCATTAGAGGACTGAGGTAAGGGCTACCGTGCAAGATGACTGCTATGGTATATTCGTATAGACTTAACTACAGGGCTCTGTCAGGGGTTCAGAAACTTGTAACTTACGACCTATTAGTTTGATCAGCCTGGCATTAGAGGACTGAGGTAAGGGCTACCATGCAAGATGACTGCTATGGTATATTCGTATAGACTTAACTACAGGGCTCTGTCAGGGGTTCAGAAACTTGTAACTTACGACCTATTAGTTTGATCAGCCTGGCATTAGAGGACTGAGGTAAGGGCTACCATGCAAGATGACTGCTATGGTATATTCGTATAGACTTAACTACAGGGCTCTGTCAGGGGTTCAGAAACTTGTAACTTACGACCTATTAGTTTGATCAGCCTGGCATTAGAGGACTGAGGTAAGGGCTACCATGCAAGATGACTGCTATGGTATATTCGTATAGACTTAACTACAGGGCTCTGTCAGGGGTTCAGAAACTTGTAACTTACGACCTATTAGTTTGATCAGCCTGGCATTAGAGGACTGAGGTAAGGGCTACCATGCAAGATGACTGCTATGGTATATTCGTATAGACTTAACTACAGGGCTCTGTCAGGGGTTCAGAAACTTGTAACTTACGACCTATTAGTTTGATCAGCCTGGCATTAGAGGACTGAGGTAAGGGCTACCATGCAAGATGACTGCTATGGTATATTCGTATAGACTTAACTACAGGGCTCTGTCAGGGGTTCAGAAACTTGTAACTTACGACCTATTAGTTTGATCAGCCTGGCATTAGAGGACTGAGGTAAGGGCTACCATGCAAGATGACTGCTATGGTATATTCGTATAGACTTAACTACAGGGCTCTGTCAGGGGTTCAGAAACTTGTAACTTACGACCTATTAGTTTGATCAGCCTGGCATTAGAGGACTGAGGTAAGGGCTACCATGCAAGATGACTGCTATGGTATATTCGTATAGACTTAACTACAGGGCTCTGTCAGGGGTTCAGAAACTTGTAACTTACTACCTATTAGTTTGATCAGCCTGACATTAGAGGACTGAGGTAAGGGCTACCATGCAAGATGACTGCTATGGTATATTCGTATAGACTTAACTACAGGGCTCTGTCAGGGGTTCAGAAACTTGTAACTTACGACCTATTAGTTTGATCAGCCTGGCATTAGAGGACTGAGGTAAGGGCTACCATGCAAGATGACTGCTATGGTATATTCGTATAGACTTAACTACAGGGCTCTGTCAGGGGTTCAGAAACTTGTAACTTACGACCTATTAGTTTGATCAGCCTGGCATTAGAGGACTGAGGTAAGGGCTACCATGCAAGATGACTGCTATGGTATATTCGTATAGACTTAACTACAGGGCTCTGTCAGGGGTTCAGACACTTGTAACTTACGACCTATTAGTTTGATCAGCCTGACATTAGAGGACTGAGGTAAGGGCTACCATGCAAGATGACTGCTATGGTATATTCGTATAGACTTAACTACAGGGCTCTGTCAGGGGTTCAGAAACTTGTAACTTACGACCTATTAGTTTGATCAGCCTGGCATTAGAGGACTGAGGTAAGGGCTACCATGCAAGATGACTGCTATGGTATATTCGTATAGACTTAACTACAGGGCTCTGTCAGGGGTTCAGAAACTTGTAACTTACTACCTATTAGTTTGATCAGCCTGGCATTAGAGGACTGAGGTAAGGGCTACCATGCAAGATGACTGCTATGGTATATTCGTATAGACTTAACTACAGGGCTCTGTCAGGGGTTCAGAAACTTGTAACTTACGACCTATTAGTTTGATCAGCCTGGCATTAGAGGACTGAGGTAAGGGCTACCATGCAAGATGACTGCTATGGTATATTCGTATAGACTTAACTACAGGGCTCTGTCAGGGGTTCAGAAACTTGTAACTTACTACCTATTAGTTTGATCAGCCTGACATTAGAGGACTGAGGTAAGGGCTACCATGCAAGATGACTGCTATGGTATATTCGTATAGACTTAACTACAGGGCTCTGTCAGGGGTTCAGAAACTTGTAACTTACGACCTATTAGTTTGATCAGCCTGACATTAGCGGACTGAGGTAAGGGCTACCATGCAAGATGACTGCTATGGTATATTCGTATAGACTTAACTACAGGGCTCTGTCAGGGGTTCAGAAACTTGTAACTTACGACCTATTAGTTTGATCAGCCTGACATTAGAGGACTGAGGTAAGGGCTACCATGCAAGATGACTGCTATGGTATATTCGTATAGACTTAACTACAGGGCTCTGTCAGGGGTTCAGAAACTTGTAACTTACTACCTATTAGTTTGATCAGCCTGACATTAGAGGACTGAGGTATGGGCTACCATGCAAGATGACTGCTATGGTATATTCGTATAGACTTAACTACAGGGCTCTGTCAGGGGTTCAGAAACTTGTAACTTACGACCTATTAGTTTGATCAGCCTGGCATTAGAGGACTGAGGTAAGGACTACCATGCAAGATGACTGCTATGGTATATTCGTATAGACTTAACTACAGGGCTCTGTCAGGGGTTCAGAAACTTGTAACTTACGACCTATTAGTTTGATCAGCCTGGCATTAGAGGACTGAGGTAAGGGCTACCGTGCAAGATGACTGCTATGGTATATTCGTATAGACTTAACTACAGGGCTCTGTCAGGGGTTCAGAAACTTGTAACTTACGACCTATTAGTTTGATCAGCCTGGCATTAGAGGACTGAGGTAAGGGCTACCATGCAAGATGACTGCTATGGTATATTCGTATAGACTTAACTACAGGGCTCTGTCAGGGGTTCAGAAACTTGTAACTTACGACCTATTAGTTTGATCAGCCTGGCATTAGAGGACTGAGGTAAGGGCTACCATGCAAGATGACTGCTATGGTATATTCGTATAGACTTAACTAGAAGACTCTTTCAGGTGCTCACAACTTCTGACTTTTGACCTATTGGCTTTATCGGCCTAATTTTCAAGAACTGATTCAATGGCTGTTATACAAGGTAGCTGCTATACTCTATTCGTTTAGACTTGACTACAGAGTTACCTCAGGGGCTTAAAACTTGTAACTTATGACCTATATGGCCACGCGCTATGACCTCTAACACCCCGAGAAAATAGGATGTGGTCATCTTATGGATTACTGACGAAAGTGGCTGATAAAAGAGACACCTGACTTGAGAGAGCATGAGTTAGCGTTCTCGAGGTCTTTAGCTGAGTCTAGGCATGATGTGTGCTAAGCTGTCGTCTATCTAACCTCCTTGGCCAACTCTAGTTGGAGGCACTTCTACCCGAGGTGTGGTTGAGCAGAGTAAATGCCACTCCCAAGGATTCGACCGTGGAGCTGACATGAACTAAAATTTAAGAGCTTAAGTGCAATTCAAATATACTCACTCTGATTGAAATGTGTGTGTACTGACTACAGTAAATGTGGAGACGTCTGCATCTCAGCAAAAAAATAGTGACCTTGTGAGATAAGCTGTATTTTCCTATTTGGTGTAGTAAACGAATGCCTACAATGCGCTATGAAGGAATACCCTTGACTTGAGGGAACTTTAGGTCTACTGGCCAAAGTTTGTTAGTGGTGACATTACTAAAGCTCTCGCTACTATGACGACGCCACTCCGCTTTGATCCTTATTTCATGAGGTGGGGTAGATGGGTAGAATTACATCAACTGTGTACTGATAGTCGATAAGTGTGACTAAAAGGGATGGCGAACTCGGGGAGGGAGCTGTGCTAGGGCACAGGGTTACATAAGCATACACAGACCCCTATGAGTCTAACTCAGGGAGATCTGTGTTAGGGCTTTTCACGTATTTGGCTAATGCGGGGTTACAAGTTATAAATCTCATTATAAAGCCGTATTGGAATTCAGAATTAGAAATTTTTACAATAATAAAAACCACCGTTCCAATACTTAGTAATTCTTTATATTTAGGATAAAACTATTAACATATATTAAAAATAGGACATGTTTCGCTCATTCTTTGTGAGCATCATCAGCCAAAGTAACTTAATTTAAGGTAGGTCAGGGCCCTATAATAGACGTGTTTACATTATATGTACTGGCATCAGGGTCCTGACCCACCTTGAATTAAGTTATTTTGGCTGATGATGCTCACAATGCATGAGCGAAACATGTCATATTTTAATATATGTTAATGGTTTTATCGTTAATATGAAGGATTACTAAGTATTGGATAGGTGGTTTTTATTATTGTAACAATTTCTAATGCGCGGCTTTCATCCTCCTAACCGGATGGCCTTCCTAACATCAGTCCAGTTCAGGGGCTCCTGAGTATACATAGGCTCTTATGGGACTAACCCTGGGAGAGAGCTGCACAAGGGCTCTCGAGGAAGGTTAGTCGCTCTAAGCTAAAAGCATAATCAGAATGATGAGATGTAGATAAACATAGAATGTTCTTACAACCTAACTTTTAACCTAACTTTGTTATCCTGTTAGAAGTGATAAAGTTCATTCAGTGTAGGATTGAAAAATGCTCAAATGAAAAAAATCGTCCTACACACATGATAGAGAATGGAACCCATGGGTCACGTCTTGTCGGAAGGGCAAAAGGGCAAAAGGACTCCTCCTCTTCCTCCTCACAGCGCCCTCCTCCTCCTAGGGCCAAAGGACTAATGGGATAATGATCTAAATGGCTAAAGGGCCAATGGGATAATGGGCTAAAGGGCAAAATGGCTCCTCTTCCTTCCCCTCCCTGTAAGTAGCCTCTTTCGACAGTATTCCATAAGATTACGACATCCTATTATCTCGAGGTGTCAGAGGTCGTAGCACTGGACCCTAGCTGCAAGTTGTGAGCCCCTGATGTAGCTTTGTAGTTAAGTCTAAACGCATAGAGTATAGCAGCCATCTCGCATAGCAGCCCTTGCCTCAGTTCTCAAAAGTTAGGCAGATAAAAGTAATAAATCATAACTTATAATTTGTAAGCCCCTAAGACAGCCCTGTAGTTAGGTCTATACGAATAGAGTATAGCAGCCCTTACCTCAGTTCTAGAATGTAAGGCTGATAAAACTAATAGGTCGTAAATTACAAGTTGTGAGCCATCTAGTTAAGGTCTAAATGAGTAGAGTATTGCAGCCGTCTTGCATGGTAGCCTTTGCCTCAGTTCTCGAATGTCATGCTGATCAAACTAATAGGTCATAAGTTAAAAGTTGTGATTCTGTGTGGCAGCCATGTACAGTTAGGCCTATCGCCGTTAGCTCATGGTCCATCTCCTTAAAGTTAGTATTATATAACCAACGTATAACAAGCCTCGGCCGCCATCTTGCGCAATCGCCCCTAGGACGTCCCCTTAATTCCTATGTCTTCCCAGGGCCAGCTTTCTCCGTCAGAGCCCGTATATATCCGCCATCTTGCTCACTAGCCCCAGGGCCAGAGTTCTCCTTTTCTACCTACTGCCATGGAACACTTAAATACAGAGTTTTCTACACGGAGCTGAAATTTATGACCAGACTTGAAAAATTCATGTCGGAAAGGAGGGATAGGGATACCGAAAGCACCGTCATGTCTCGGAGACGTGTGGATTGGTCTTTAACAGGCACTTAGAAATTGACGATCAAGCAGCCCGATGGCGTCAAATTTAAATGTTTGCACACTGCAATTTATTGTTATTAGAACAGTAATCACATGAAGACTGGATGAGGGGATTATTTGCAAATGTTACGGAAGTGCCTCGGGGGCCATTAATATTAAAATTTCCCAGTGCCCCACAACCTAATACCATCCGAGTCAGAAGGCTTCAAGAATTCATCAAGGTATGTTCGACAGAAAAGGACAAAACTATAACAAATCACAAATAAGGAGAAGCAATGTCATACGCAGCTCTGAACCCAGTGGTCACCAACGTTATCTCCAGTTTTGACATCCCTGGACGTGTATTCTCCGCGCCGAACACACAGGGAGTAGAACATCATTTATTAAATACTCAATTTTCCGGCTCTGTTTTGTAGTGGTTATTGTGATTACTTGACACACTCTGGAGGCCCGGGTTCGATTTATGGCTCTGCCACGAAATTTGAAAAGTGGTACGAGAACTGGAACAGGATCCACTCATCCTCAGGTTATCAACTGAATAGAGGGATTTTGATTCCTACCTCAGCCATATTTAAAGTAGTTTTCCGTGGTTTGTCTATTCTTCTCGAGGCAAATGCTGCAATTGTACGTAACTTAAGACCACAGCAGCTTCCTTCTCTCTTCCTTGCCTATCCCTTCCAAATTTCCCATGCCACACAAGGCCCTTGTTCAACATATCTGGTGAGACTGCTTGGGCGAGTTACTGGTTCTCCTTCCCAGTTGTATCTCTTACGCTCCAGGACACTGCCCT
Source organism: Anabrus simplex (assembly GCF_040414725.1). NCBI lineage: Eukaryota > Metazoa > Arthropoda > Insecta > Orthoptera > Tettigoniidae > Anabrus > Anabrus simplex. The sequence continues at coordinate 442,800,302 of NC_090268.1, read as the reverse complement.
TTAAACGGTAGGTGTGGAACCCCTCGCTGAGTATGGGGGGAAAACCGACCCTGGAGGGTAAATGGCTTAAATAAAATAAATAACAAATGCATGGCTATAACAGTGTGAAGTGCTCTCGCGGGATGGATTGTAGAGACACAAATCGAATCAATATGAAGCGAAGGTAACACACAGTGTCGCAAATGTAATCAGCAGTATTTTGTGGAACGATATAAGCTTGTACAGTAAATTATGCACACATGCGGCGTGCGAGTTCTAAAGCTGATTAAATTCCCTCCGTCTCATTCATGACCTAGAGGCAACAGACGTCAATGTTGCGATTATATTCGCATAGCTGAGAACTATGGAGAAGGTAATACAGAGGCAATTAATACTTTCGATGAATGTCTACAGTGCAATATTAGAGGACGTAAGGGGCGAAGAGGCCTAAGTCACAGAAGGTCATAGAAGGAGAGGAACATGTACAAGTCTCAGATATGTTGTGTATCTACTCAACGCCACGTTTTGACCGTAACTGTCCACGGAGAATGCAGAAGCACTATGGGGTATTATCGGGGGTTTTCAATTTTTCATTTGTTATTTGATAAGTTTACCGTCCAGAGTTGGTTTCCCTCCCGACACAGCGAGGGATCCAACCTTTACCGCTTCAAGGACAGTGTTCTAGAGCGTGAGACATCTGGTCGGGGATACAGCTGGGGAAGCTAGCACTTTCTTTTGCTAGTTGCTTTACGTCGCAGCGACACAGATACGTCTTATGGCGACGATGGGACAGGAAAGGCCTAGCAATGGGAATGAAGCGGCCGTAGCCTTAATTAAGGTGCAGCCCGAGCTTATTCCTGCTGTGAAAATGGGAAACCACGGAAACCATCTTCAGCGCTGCTGACGGTGGGGTTCGAACCCACTATCTCCCGGGTGCTAGCTCACAGCTGCACGCTCCTAACCGCACAGCCAACTCGCTCGGTTTCTTTATGATAAAGGTCGATAATTATCTCGTTATAATTCCATTTAAAGCAATGTTCCCCACCACCACCACCAGAGATGTGTTGTACTCACGGAACAGGATCCGCGCCTCAACCACTTACCTACAGCATGAGAGCCACACGGACTGCAGACAGCTATTAGCTGTAAGTGAAGAAATGGCAAGGTCCACAATTAGCTGTGGCTGTGATGTTGTAAGAATAGTAATTGCCCAAATCAGAGAAGAGCGGAGAAAATTGCGAAGTAAACTTGCTCAGTTATTTCTTCAAGTTCTGAGATGTTTTGAAATGTTAGTATGGTATAAGTTAGAAACTCTGTGTTAAAAGAACAATATTTATTCGTTATCGTCTTTAATGCGTGCATACAAGGCAGGGAATTGGAACCAGCAAAATGTGGACCAATTCGCTGAGCATTCGATTCTGGCCATCCTTTGTAGTAGGATGCGGCTTTAGTAGGTCTTTATTGATTAAGGAATGTTTCCAAAGACGATACAAGAATGTTATAAAGTGTCGACAAATGGGCGAATGTAGCGACTGATTGGTGGATGTAGCGACTGATTGGTGGATGTGGCGGCTGATTGGTGGATGTGGCGACGTATTGTCTACTACGATCCATAACATTTGGAGTAATAGCGAGGAAGGAACGATTCCGATAAAGGGAATCTCAGAAAGGCACTAAAGATCAGAAATGAAATAACAACCTTAATCCATTCTATAGTGATACTCGTGAGCGGTTGAATGCCTTTTATGAAGACCACTTTTTCTATATTTTTATGGGGAGAGCTAAAACTCATGCCAGTGATCTTAAGATCTCAGAACAGCCCAATCGTCGCAAGTGGGCTTTCATTTTAAAACTGAATATAATGTACTCACATTCATCACCGATCGGTTCTTGGTACACTACAACATTTCTTCACCTGTGACGTGGAGTTTCTCAAGAGGCCTACATTCTAAACCTTCGATCAACGCATGTCCTGACCTTGTTTGTACAATTTTATCCAGCCAATATTAATGAGGTGTTGTATGGCTTTGCCATTACTAAATGGTTCTGATCTAGGCACTTAAATGTGGAGCTTCACCCTTTTTTAGCTTAAATTTCATAAGTAGTTTTTTATAGCTCAGCAACCACAAAATTTACGTTAAAATATTTTACAAATTTAACTCATTAAATTTATGAAACAACGTTCAGATTTTAGTAATTATTTGTATATTTTAAAATCACACTTGTTCATTATTTTTTACTACTAATTAGAGCTTATACTATGAATACTCCAATCTACTGAATATTTCCATAATAATTTCACTGAAATTACTTTTAATTCTCTATCTAAAACTCTATAATAATGGGCACGAACACAACAGATGATGTTTAGTTCCCACTAATTAGCGATATGTAACATCATGCTGATAGCTGCTCCAACGAGAGCTTCTCAATGGATCAACCTGCTAATCAGTTCATTATTAGAAATATGTCGATATTATACTCGTATTTTTTAACCTACCGTGTGGCAAATTAAAACTGGCCCAGAACATTTTTTCAATAGGACTTACGCAGGATTGATCCTTCTTGTTGAATATAAACAGAAGATGCATCGTCTGGAGAAATGGAAAACTGGGCATCCAGAGATCCTGAATCAACTTCATTCACAAACCACAGGCACGGTAAGGTTCGTCTGGACGATTTAGGGCTTGTACGCATACAGGAGGAGGTCCTGCTTGATCATGTTTCGACACTACGATCTCTTACTTCCCGCTTCCACATATAAACGGCGTTGAGGTTTTTTTTTCGGACTACGTTCCGGGCTTTCCTTCACTCCAGCGCTGTTTTCTGGTGTTCGAACTCTTTTCGTTTCTCGCCGTTTTGCCAATTATTTTTGCATTACGGACTCTGTTGGATGTTTTGCTGAAACACTTATAGTCTTAAACTCTTGCGAAAACAAATCAGCACAGGTTTTCCACGACAATGAGCACGCGCTGTTACATCTTGAGCATTCGTTTGTGTTGCATTCAACTGGCCATTAAACACCTCTGCTTCTCTCACTCACACGTGATAGCAACAGATTGGTCCATCGAAATCACTGTTTCCAACATTTCTTCTGATTGGTATTTCTCCTGTTCTTTAGAGAGGGTCAATACCGCGTCAGTTTTACCAATGTTCCACCGACCACTTTAATTTTGCCCACCCTGTATTTGGTTCGTAGTTTTCAGAGACTAACGTTTAATCTTCACTTCAATGCAAAGAGTACAACTGATGATAAAGAGAGATGAGTTCTGAATAAAACAATTGCCTCAATCGTATTCTCGAGGATTATTAGTTTGTTCGGGAACTATAAAGTTTCACGAGGAATACTGCCTCTCTCACTAAACATTAGCCTAACAACCTTCCATCCATTCATTCCCTACCTTGCCTTCCAATCTTGTCAACATGGGTGAAAGATTTTAACAACATTCAGGCAGAATAGGGAGACGACATAGGCTTGTTGAATACTCAGATATCAGCCCGTTCATTGCTTCTATACTCCGCCAAGCAATGAATATCATTCCACCTTTAGTAAATCTGATGTGATACGAGACCGAACCGTATGATCACGACTGTTCCGCAACTATTCACCTTTAGAACAGTAGCCCAGCGTTTTGACCTCTCTATACCCTAGGAAAAAGCAGCAATTTTCCATACACGTTCTTCCTGAAATGGATCACACTGCAGCAGTTTTGCAAGACATCTTTGAGGCGGACAGTGCTTAAAACGCAATACAATAAGCGATAAAGATGTTAAAGCAAACGTTCTGTTTCTGTTTGAACACCCATCGTATGTTCCATGTGATGAACTTAAAACTTATGATTGAACAAATGATAGTTCCAAATATGTTCAGAATATTTCTTGCTTTTCATACAAACCCAGTGGATGCAGATACTTCTTAGGCCCAGGAAGGAAATAACCCTTACATGTGAGATAACTGGCTTTCCCCTCATCATCTACATCTATAGCCTGCCTATATTTATAGAAAATACAACTCAGAGAATTAGAGTAGGTGAAGCATTATCTGATCATGTAATCATTAAGAAGGTGATATTAGTGGACATTTATATTTTTATACGTGTATAAATGATATGAGTAAAGACCTGGAATCAGCGATAAGATAATTAGCGGCTGATCTAATATTGTACAGAGTAGTAAATAAGTTATAAGGTTGTGAGCAACTGCAAGAATACCTCGACAATGTTGTGACATTGGCAGCAGGCAATGGTATGGTGATAAATGAGGTTAATAGTCAGGTTTAGGGTTTTACTAATAGGAAAAGTCCTCTCTGGTTTAAGTACAGCGTTGGTGGAGTGAATGATCCTTAGGGGGATCAATATAAACAAACAAATAAATAAACTAGCCGTGTGAATCCCCTAAGGGCTATGGCCTCCTGCAATACAGGGACAGTGCTCAGTTTAACTCATCAGGTTAGCAGGTCCTGAAGAGAGTTATTATGTACCTGGGTGTTAATATATGAAAAGATTTTCATTCGGGTAATCACATAACGGGATTGTAAATAAAGGGTACAGATCTGTGCACATGGTTATAAGGGTATTAGGGATTGTACTAAGGCCATGTAAGTCTCTGGTAAGACCCCAACTAGAGTATTGGGCGGGCACCGGGATTAGTCGTCCATCCTGAAGGACATACACCTTCTCTGTTACTAATCCAGGTTTTGCCGTAGTTGAGTTCATGCTGTGTGCTATGTGCGTCATCATGGCGAATGTCACAAAATCGTTTCCCTGAAATGAACTTATATTTCCTAGATAAGATTACTAGACAACAATCATCCATTCTCCATAAAGCTCCAGAATACATAACTTACAGTAAAGAAATATTAGTCTAAATAACAATGAAATTGTACTTTACATTTCAGGAAAATTCACCATTAGTCAGAGATTGCGGTCTATAAATGAAACACAATAATTTATAGAGAATATCTTAAGACATGTAGTAATATTGTTTTCACGTCAAAAGTACAACATTCATAGTTGTGAGATAATTATAGTACTTTTCTCGAGAAAAGGGTGATAATTTATATTTGGTGTCACTTATGACAGGAGAAATAGTATAATTTCCTCAATATTGCTGTCAGAGGCAGATCGACGTAAGACATGTATATAATATATAACATATTTTTTTCCAACATAACATGAATGCTATTATCTATGTTCATTTCACATCGCTTGTGCTTAGAAACTCTATCTTTAAGTCAATATTTTATATTACCCCATTTTTAACGGCTCAGCAGGTAACTTAGGAAAACCTAATTTTAAATTCTCTCCCGAGCATCAGCATTAGAAAGTTGTGTTTATTCGTGGGTGTGCTGCAGGCATGCTATAACTCCGTTTATAAAAGAGTGTTACAGACATTTGTAACAGAGGAGCTGGTGTGGACCCTTTAAAAGCTCCAACAACCACAGAACTACTGCTGGCGATAACATAAATCGTAGCGCAGTTGGCAGCCTTTCTCTCTCCTCCCACCTTATCTGCGATCGTTATGTTGCCTGCCTGCATTCCTGGCACTCCCAACGGCTCGAGTAAAGAGCTTAATGTGTGACGATAACCCTCTTCTGCCAGGTCATTCTCAATTGTGCTGTAAATGTTGGCATTAATAAGGAATGCGCACACAAACAAGACGACTTTAATATAGTTCTAAATTCCATAGAAAGATGAATTAAGGTTTTCTGGTAACTTCTAGGTGTGTCCAGAATTAAACATTAATATTCTGGATATGTGTTTATAAATAAGACTTTACACTTGAAACTTCGTCTTTCATGTAGAATTATGTATAGATAAGTTTAAATTGGGTTCAGTACAGTGTCTGACTGTTTATAACAAATAATGGGAAAACGGATGAACAAAAGTTTTCTCAAAACTCGACATCAGATTTCGATGATATCAGGGTTGTGTATTAAACTGTTAACATAAGGAATGGTCTTCATTGGGGTAATCATATTAACAAGGTTGTTAAGAATGCTTACAGATGTCTTCACGTAGTTATAGAGCTTTTAGGGGCTGTAGTAATGGATGAAAGGAGAGGGCGTACAAGCCTCATGTAAGTCATAAATTAGAGTGTATGGCACCCACACTAGGATTAATTGATCCTAGAACTGGGAATGATCTAAAGAAAAGCAGCCCGATTTGTTCTGGGTGATTTCGGACAAAGGAGTAGTGTTACAAAAATGTTTCAAACCTTGGGCTAGGAAGACTGGAGAGTAAGGAGACGATAAACAGTGTGAATCAAGCTGTCAGTGGAGAGATGCCATTGGATGAGGTTAGCGGATGAATATGATTGAGCGGAGCTTTGGAGGTAGAAGAAATCCTGCCGGGATAGTACCTGACTTAAGGTCACGGCCGCTTCTGTCCCTCTTCCTTGTCTATCTCTTCCAGCCCCCCATTCTACAAGAGACCTTTGTTCAGCATGGGAAGTGAGGACGCCTGGGTGTGGTACTGCTGCTCTTCTTCAGTTGTATTCACGACCAAACGTCTCACGCTCCAGGACACCAATAATAATTACATTAAATAATTAATAAATTAATAATAAATTATTATTATTATTATTATTATTATTATTATTATTATTATTATTATTATTATTATTATTATTATTATTATTATTATTATTATTATTATTATTATTATTATTAATCAGCATCGTAGTCATAAAAATAAATTTGTATTTTATACTTTTGGATTCGGGAAAGCCTACTATATAAAAACAAAGTGATCAATCAAAATGATAACTGTTGAATCCTTTTCAGGTCGAGGTGTCAGCTAATAATCAAAGCGGACTCATCATTACGAGAACGCATAAGATCAACTTCGTAAGCACCCCCGAAAATTTCCATCGCGTATTTTGCTTTGAACGAGGCAGTACAGAGGACATCGACAAGCGTGATAAAGGTTTAAAAAAGCTCTTACCAGAATGTGTGTGTCCCCACATACGTGGAACACTAAAACGATTTGAAAATGAGAATTATTAGCAGTGAGATTCCTTTATTATTCAACTGCAGTAATAACAGAAACATTTGAAACTCGCATTATCCGTGATTAAGGAGGCCATAAAGCGAACACGTGGTTATTGCGCTATAACCCCGTTGGCTAATGTGGCCATATCGCTATTAATGAATCTGTCTGGCAGTTAATAACCAACACAGGTGTGACGTCTAAATCTAGCTCTCTGTTTTAAATTCCTTATTAATGGAGCGTACTCGTGTCATAATGTGTTTTGAGGTCTAAACTCACTTCAATAATTCCGTCGCTTTTATTGATATGCTATCACAAGTGATCTGTTTTACTAGCTGCGGTCATAACGATCTTTGGTCTGCAAAATTCAATTACTTCACTGGTAGAAAGGATTTCGAGGCACAAATAGGTTAGAATGGAAACATTTATAACCAAGGTTGTCTACCCGTACAACCCTTCTGCATGGAAATTTGCATAACCATTAGCGATCTGAAGTATCGTATCGCTACAAAATTTAGAGCGGCAGATGCCTCAATCAGCACACATTCTTCCCTTACGTGATAGAAGTTCACGTAACTTGAGAGTTAGTTTTACTGTAAAAACTTAAGAAATTCTTGACTTGTAGGCTACTTAACGAATACCAACTCTCTAAGTTGCACATCGTTGTAGATTTCTTTAACACCACTTGCTTCTTCTAGAAACTTACTTATGAACTGTGAATAACTGCGGATTGAATGTACATAATCAAAATTATAATTTTCCATCGAAATCACCTTCAAAGTTAGTGAACATTTCGTCAATTTGGCTGAATTTCGCAAAGAGTCGTAAAATTCATAATGAGTTTGAAGAACATCCATACTTGCTCTCTAAAGTTGAAGGTAGTTACACATTCGTATATGGAGATCAATAATTTGATGGAGTGGCATGATATACGCTTCTTTATATGTAACCGAAGGAGTTTATGTCACTTGCAATTAGATGAATTTAGTGACTTTTGCACGGAATGGTCATTGTGTGGGATATTCGAGGTTTGCACCAGAATAACAGTTTAATATTAATAATAATAATAATAATAATAATAATAATAATAATAATAATAATAATAATAATAATAATGTTATTTGTTTTACATCCCACTACCTACGGTTCTTGGAGACGCCGAGGTGCCGGAATTTAGTCCCGCAGGAGTTCTTTTATGTGCCAGTAAATCTACCGACACAAGGCTGACGTATTTGAGCATCCCCAAATACCACCGAACTGAGCCAGGATTGAACCTGCCAAGTTGGGGTCAGAAGGCCAGCGCCTTAACCGTCTGAGCCACTCAGCCCGGCGAATAAAAGTTTGATGATGATGATGATGATGATGTTTGTTTTAAGGGGCCTAACATCGAAGGTCATCGGCCCCTAGAATAAAAGTGAAGGGGTGGGGATGCTGTTATTGGAGTACGAGACAATACTAAAATCTTTTCGATTATGGAATTGTCAAGTGGAAGGAGAATGGGTAGGGAAGGTGAAATATTTTACTGTTTGCTCAATGTTACCTAAAGTAACCTAAAGTAAATTGATATAATTCCACATAAAAATTAGTGGTTAATGCATACGACACAAAGATGATAATCTCACACTTGTAATGAATGATTAAGACTACTACTTGGCTCCCCTGTTTTAAACAGAGCACTCGAGTACCTGGTATTTACACAGCCTGACCTTATTCCGGACACATATCACTGTGTGCAATTGTTCTGAAACTTTCTTGGGAATATCAGAATTTCTTAAAAGCAGAACTCAGAGAAGCATTATCTGATCCTCGAATAATTAATGTGGAGAGGCATCTCACAGCGCAGTGTTACCGGACCTTCATATTTCATCATATACCATAAATGATGCGAGTAAAAGACTAGAATCACTTATAGGAAGCATTCAGAATTTGATAATCTAAAGTACAAAATATGCAAGAAAAATATGACCTAAAATATATGACGTAACCATTTTACGCTTGGGTAGATAATATTAGATTAATACTAACATTATACGTGCAAAAACGTGATTGGCGATAATACCAAAGACACATTAAATGATGCGTACTTTAAAGCTTTATGGATTCATTCGGAGTTCACATTCCGTTTTCCTAAAAAAGGAACCAAGAAAAAAGTATTAACATGCATGACATCCGTCGGCGAACGTTCGTACATCATTTCTTTATCGGAATTATGCCTTGTAAACCTGCCGCTTATCTGTATTTTAAAGCAAAGCAATACACATCTACCACAGTATCTGGAAATCCTGTGTTGGAAACTCGGCGCAGATAGCATGTACCTTCTTAAAAGCGACGCCCAAATTTAAACAAAAATGCTCAAAATATCACCTTATATCACTAAAATCTCCAAACTATGGCAAGGGCAATAACAATGGTCGAAATATGAATTTATATGCACCATAAAATTGCTTTAAATGGGGTCAAAGAACAATCCAATTTTTTTTTTTCAAATTTCGAGTAAATTGAGCTCAGGAAAGAAATGCGACTTTTCTTTAACATCCGAACCTTACAGGTAAGGTTGTTTGAGGATCGCGTTGTTCTGTAGAGAGTAATAAATAATTTACAAGATTGCGAGCGACTCCAACAACACATCGACAGTGTGGTGAGATGGTCAGCGGACAATGGTTGTGTTTCATAAACAGGAATCCTCCTCTCAGTTTCAATTGCTGCATTGGTGGGATGAAAGTTCCTTTTTTGGAACATTATAAGTATCTAGGTGTTAATATAAGGAAAGATCGTATTTGGGTAATCACATAAATGGGATTGTTAATAAAGGGTAGAAATCTCTACACATGGTTATGAAGGTATTTACGGGTTGTAGTAAGGGTGTAAAAGAGAGGGCGTAAAAGTCTCCGGTATGAGCCCAGCTAGATTATGGTTTCAGTGCGGGAGGACCTCACCAGGATTGAATGATTCGAGAATGGGAAGAAATAGAAATACAAGCTGCTCGATTTGTTATTGTGTTTTCCTAAAGATGAGTACATACATACATGTTAATTACAGAAAGTTACGCCTTTTAGTCTTGAAAAAACAAACCTCTGTGTATTTTCCAAATACCGCCGCAGTCCTCTATTTGTGGTTTAGTTCTACGCCTCTTATCCTTAAATCTTTAGATACTGAGTGTAACTCTCGTTGCCTTGGTCTCTCACCAGTTTTCTTACCCTCCGAGAGTAGCGTTACGAAAGTTTTGCAGACATTGGGTTGCGAAGACTTGCGAGAAAGGCGACGAGCTTCTCGACTAAGCGGTATGATCCGAGATGTCAATGGAGAAATGGCGAGAATGACATTGATAGGTATTTTTTTAAGTAGGAAATATCACAGTATGAAGATACAGTTTGAATTCAAGAAGACAAACTTGGGTAAAAATTCGTTTATGGGAAGAGAGTTAGGGATTGGAATAATTTACCAACGAAGATGGTCAAAAATTTGGAAATTGTTTGAAAAAACTGTTAGGTAAGCAAGTGATACGGAATATGCCGCTTAAGCGATAGCACTAAATGCAGATAAATGGTGGATAATGATTTATTGATCGATTGATTGATCAATTGATATATTGCTTGATTGTTTTATTCATTGACTCGGAACAAATGAACGCCTTTAACTCATAAAAATGATATAAACTCATGTTTTTCAACAAATGCACTTCTATTTTGTTGATTACTTAACTCTGAAAACACGACAGTTTATTTATTTATTTCGTATGGCATGAGGATACATTGTTACAATTTGGTTATTAACTATATTTATACATTTGAGCTCATCAATATCTGCATTGCTGCTAAAGCTGAATGTCCAGTTTTGTTAGCCAACTCACAGCTTCATCACTGGCCTCGTGGATATCCTTTATTGTCCCACTGAATCTTCGGAGTGGGCACTCTGTGACGATATGTTGAACGGTCTGAGGCACATCAGAGCAGTCGCAATAAGGATCGCTCGTAATCTTCCACTTGTGTTTCCAGAAGTTGCATCTGCCATGTTGAGTTCTGATCCGATTAAGTGATGACCAGATTTTTCTGGGTAAGTTGAAACCAGGAGGTTGCATAACTGGATCCGAAATTAGACCTAATCTGTCAGGGTTTGAAGCTGCCCACCCATAGCGCCAGGCAGTGTTAGTATGAAATTCATCTTGGACTAGCCTCTTTCCTAGTAACCAAGAAGGTTTCCTAGATTTCAGCCTGAGATTTTCACGTAGGCAGTCTTGATGTATTGGTAGAAGAGGATTGTCACAGCATTTAACCCATTCTTTCTTCAGTGCCATTTGTCTTCGGAGATGAGGAGGTGGAATATTTGAAAGAACTGGTAACCACTCCAAAGGTGTGGATTGGATGGTTCCTGATATAGCCCTCATTGTATCGTTTAACTGAGTGTCTATCTTCTTTGTATGGGCACTGTTGAGCCATACTGGGCAGCAGTATTCGGCTACTGGGTAAACTAACGCAAGTGCTGTAGTTCGGAGGGTGGATGCAGATGGGCCCCAGCTTGTTCCTGTGAGTTTGTGCAGGATGTTATTGCGGGTTTTGATCTTGGCAGATGTTTTGCGTACATGTTCGCTGTAAGTCAAAGATCGATCCAAGGTAACGCCTAGATATTTTGGATGAGGATTGAACTTCAGTATATGACCTCTGAATTGAACCTGAGGGGCATAATTAGCTTGTCTGTTGCTCAAATGAAAGCAGGAATATTTATATTAGGTTCGCCTCGCCTACAGAACAGTTTTATTTAAATTGTTATTACTTCAATAATGCTTTCATAGAGTAAGCTTACCACCTGTCACAATATGAATACCCTTGTTAATTCGCTTACAACACGCAGACATGACGCTCTTTGCTCATTTCACTAAACAGTTCTTAAAATAATTAAATTGTTCCCAATCTGATTCGTAAATGCGCACAGGTGTTAGGCTCTAGGCTCTCAACTGCTTACTAGTGTTATAATTAGTTGAACAACATTTGTTGTGAAAACTACTTAGCAAGACACTCAGGCTAACTCATGACAAACAAGTATGATATCCGGCAAAGCACTCAGCATAAAATTGGGTACATTCTCGTAATATTTTGGAATGTGTATCATATTACTAATTTAATTTTTGGAGCAGAGGTAATCCCAACAAATAACGTTGAATTGTTAAGAAGGAAGCCATAATTCCCAGTGTCGACTCAGGTGTAAATATAACTTACCCCCCCCCCCCCTCTGTTCTATCTTGTCGAACGCACAATTTCAAATATATCGTTTTCTTCTTTTCATCTACTTCTTAGCATTTATCCCGCGAATATTTAATGCCATGTAGCAGGTGGTGGTGGTGGTGATTATTGTTTTAAGAGGAAGTACAACTAGGCAACCATCCTCTATATAACACTAATCAGACGGAAAATTTGAAGGGGTCCGACACTTCGAAAAATGAGGATATCGGCCAAAGGAAGACAGGGCTACGAAGGGCGTGAAAATGAAAGACTCCCTAGCCCTCGCAAACCTAATAGCGTCGGGGTCGGAAAAGAACAAGAGTTGACCAAGGGAGGTCGGATAGGATAGATAAAAGTGAGGAGCCTGGCACAAGTAAGTGAATTGCCATGTAGCATTCGGAGACGTCTGGTGCAGGTATTTTGATTTAACACCCGTAGGCGTCCTGCGCGTCGTGATAAGGCGGCACATTAACCCAATCCTCGTGCCAGGGGAATTAACTAATTATGCTTGAAATTCTCGACCCTGCCCGGAATCGAACCCCGGAACCCCTGGGAACAAAGAGGAGCACGTTAACCATTCAGCCATCGAGCCAGATATGTATTTCGATTCATTTCAGCGTCTTCTGTTGTACACTTCATTTTCTACCTGATGCGGTCTTGTACATCTTTAGGGGAGACTTCCACCACGCGCATGTCCTACCGCAGAACGTTATTCTCGTTTTAATGTCCTTCTCGCAACTAAAGAACCGTTCCTGCGTAGCACGTTGCCATACCATCGCAATCTATTATTTCGCATTTTCTGAGAGCTTGGGGCCACACCAATTTTCATCCGAGCATCCCCATTCCTGATGTGGTCCAGCCTAGTGAGTCCCCTTGTGACTTGCCAACCCTCCTTTCCATACAGTAACACTGGTCTAATGATGGTTTTATAGATTTTCATTTCCGGCACATTGGTGCCCTTCGATACAGAACATTCCTGTGACTTGGTGCAACTTAATCCAGGCAGCATTGATTCTGATTCGAACATCTGCTGATGGTGTCGAGAGAGAGGAGATAGAGCCGATCCGATCCCTGATTAACGCCAACTTAAATTCGAAATGGTGTAGACATTCCAGCAGCACATCGGACAGATCTGGCTGCATTCCCATATTTATTTTGCTATTTGCTTTACGTCGCACCGACACAGATAGGTCTTATGGCACATTCCGGTACAGAAGCTGGATCCTCCAATATATACTTCTGGTACACCACACAGCCTGAGTGCATGCCCAGTAAGATCACGAGGCACCCGGTCAAAAGCCTTTTTAAGGTCCCAGAGAGCGGTGTGTAGTGGTTAATTCTTTTCGTTTTTTGCGTTTTATCAAAAGACGTGTTACATGTGTAACGTCGATCGTTCCCGTTTCTTTCACAAAGCCACATTCTTGGGGGGCAATGCCAATGGTGTCACGAAGGGTGCGTCTAAGACACCCCCGAACATCATCATTATATGACAAGAACAGACGAACTAGTCGATATTTAGCGCAGTCTCTGACATCTCCTATCCCTTTCCAGATTGGAATCGTAACACTCATAAACCAACTAGAAGGTCACAACCTTCATCAATGATCTAGTTGAATAATTCTGACAAGAACGTATCTGCTTATGGTCCAAGCATCTTCCACACCTCTGATGGAAAGTAATCCGGTCCAGTTGCCTTTCCGTTTCTTCTTTTCTTAATGGCGAACTCTACTTCAGTAACCGTGATGCTTGAAGATAGAACGTTCACAGAATTTACTGTTGATATTTGCTGGTGTAGGAATTCTTCATTGGAGATTTTTCGAAATGTCTTCCATCGGAAAAGGATCTCAGTTGGTCTTTCTAGTAGTTTATGGTGTTCATTCTTTATGGTCATGATATGCCCAATATCCTCTGTGAAACGGTGACGATTTTTCGCTAGTTTTTAAATACATTTTTCTCCCTCTGGGGTGTTGAGTTTATTATACATGTCTATATAATGTTCTTCTTTAGCTTTTGCCATTTTCTGTTTTGCTATGGATTTTAGTCATCTGTATTGTTGACGATGAGCAACAACTCTCGAACTGAGCAAGGTCTCATAGGCATGATTATTTGCTTCAGACCGGGCGAGTTAGCCGTGCGCGTAGAGGCGCTCGGCTGTGAGCTTGCATCCGGGAGATAGTAGGTTCGAATCCCACTATCGGCAGCCCTGAAAATGGTTTTCCGTGGTTTCCCATTTTCACACCAGGCAAATGCTGGGGCTGTGCCTTAATTAAGGCCACGGCCGCTTCCTTCCAACTCCTAGGCCTTTCCTATCCCATCGTCGCCATAAGACCTATCTGCGTCGGCGCGACGTAAAGCCCCTAGCAAAAAAAAAAAAAATTTGCTTCAGTGGCCTTTTGTACATGTTCACCCCACCACCAAACCTCCCTGTTGATGTAAAGACATCCAATGTGTGTTGTACTCACGATGGTCGTGTGCTCAGTGATTGTTGTCCAGGCCTTGTTGACATTTTGTCCATGTGTTCAATTAAAGGACCGAGGGAGGTTTCCTCTGGGTGTAATACTGATTTATTTTCCATAGCTTAATTTTCTCAGACGTATACTTCAGGATTTTTCTACAGAGATCGAGGTGTATTCTAAGACAGATGAGGAGCAGATGTTGTTGGGATGCAATATTATCAGATTTAATAACCTTAGTGTCAATGTCTGACTTCAGGTTACGCCTTCATACTAACCAGTAATCAATTTGTGTACTTCTTCCACCACTGTCATAAGTAATGAGGAGTGATGGACGCTTTCTCTAAAAGGCGTTAGCTATCTCAAACTCAAATGCCCCAGCAAAATCCAAGATATTGTTCCCATCCCCATTTCTCTCATCAAGGCCCAAATCTCCATGTATTATATCATATCCATCCCTATTTTCCTCGACGTGTCCTTTTAATGTAGAGTTTGAGGGATGTTCCACCATTCATCACATTGCAAAAATTTATTAAATTATAAGAAGACGGGTTTCGACTGCCATCGAGTCATCATCAGTTCTTGGTAAAACTTAAATTAAGGGAAAATCTGATAACAATCATCATAACGAAAAATCCTTGCACATATAGGTGGTTGCATGGAAATACATCATTGAGTTGATAGATATAACCTTGAAATGCAACATACACTTGGCAAGGAGAACTAGGGGCTTAGAAAGTACCCAGTTCTGGCTCTAACAGTCTTGTGTTCATAGAACTCGGAACACTGGAATTACATGTACTGGATTGAAAATAATTACAAAACACAATAAGGACACTTATAATGGTGTGGAAAACTTGGCTCTCTAAGAGCATTCTGGATTTGACAGTCCTGTTTCTGTCTGAAAAAGATTGGATGAAATACACAATTAAGCAAAATGTATAAATACATAGATCCAATCATGCAATCTTTTTCAGACAGAAACAGGACTGTCAAATCCAGAATGCTCTTAGAGAGCCAAGTTTTCCACACCATTATAAGTGTCCTTATTGTGTTTTGTAATTATTTTCAATCCAGTACATGTAATTCCAGTGTTCCGAGTTCTATGAACACAAGATTGTTAGAGCCAGAACTGATAACTTTCTAAGCTCCAAGTTCTCCTTGCCAAGTGTATGTTGCATTTCAAGGTTAAATCTATCAACTCAGTGATGTATTTCCATGTAACCACCTATAGGTACAAGGATTTTTCGTTATGATGATTGTTATCATATTTGACCTAAATTTAATTTTTACCAAGAACTGATGATGACTCCATGGGAGTCGAAACCGGTCTTCTTATGATTGAATAAATTGTTGCAATGTGTTGAATGGTGGAACATCCCTCAAACTCTACATTATTGGTTGAACGTCAGCACGGAAATGAAGATCGTAACTTACGGTGACCTTTTAATTCACCACAAATGAAGAAGAGCTAGTTTTCCTCAATAGTTTGTAGGTGAGTTGCAAGGCAGGTCCAGAATTCGTCCTTTTCATCGTCAGCACGTCCAGTTTGTGGAGCAGAACGACTACTGACATGATCTCGGATGCTAGGGCTCACAGCAATAGGTACACAATTACGGTTAGGTAGAACAACTTGTAAGGTATTTTTCACCAATATCTTTAGCCTTGGAACCAGTCCACTTTGTTTCTTGGATGCAGGCAATGTCTGTGTGTCGGTTGTTCAGTACATCAGCAAATTCGCGACTTCGAATTTTCCGAGCACCAATGCTGCTGGATGCCATCTTTATTTGTCGGACTTGCTTCTTTAGCACACTCCGTGCTTGAGTGGGTAGTCCTCACCCATTTCTCACACAATTCAGGCGATAATTATGCACGTCGCATAAAGTGGAAAACCCCCTATGAGTTTATATCTGAATATTTCTTATATGCAACAGACGTTTTTACCAACAGCCTTGTTGCTGTAAGCCTGACGTTGATCCTTCCTCCTTTACTCGGGCTTGGGAACGTGAACAGCATCTACTGAGGTACTCATTTCACCCAGCAGCAACTGCAGGCTTAGTTAGTTATATATATAATTCATACCTCTATGAAAACGCTATTGAATATGGAATAAAATCACACACTATTCCTTATTCAATAGTGTTCTTTTGCAGTTATGTTATAGTGTAATATTTATATTGAACTTGTGTGTTCTACAGATTGAAAATGTTTAAGTTACAAATAACGCCGAAGTTAACTCAGGGACTCTTGGCTTAGTAAATAAATCAATGTCCCTACCAGATTTCAACGAAATGTTTACTGAAATTCTTCAGCGAATATACTTAAACTATCTTCACAAATTTCAATTTTATAAAAATGAAATTGAATTCACTAATCACTTTAACTTTGTAAATTATATAAATATACATCAATTGTAAATTTAGAGAATTTTTTTTGCACTAATAATCATGCAAGGGAAATAGGTTATTTCTTAAATGTGGAAGTTGTGCAGCAGATGCGTTGCAACTAAGGACATGCATCCCAAAATATTTAGGTATTTCCCATTTATAAAATCAGTAACCAGTAATTGCAACATAGTTAGAATACAACTCGGATCTGTATATATAAAATTATTGAAAAATATTTACTTTTTTGTCCTTTTTCTAGTTTTCGTTATTAAAATCCTTAAAATATATTCTTAAACGTTTTGGGTATTCATGTCTAACTTGCATCACCTATTACAATATAAGTAGCAAAGTCAATAAGTATCTGCAAGTACGGCATTGTGTGGTAGGTTTCAGCGTTATCAGGTCAGTAAAGCTTCCGCTGTTCGCAGCGTCACTCTCTGTTCCCACAAATGAAGAGGAGCGTTCCGTAATCCGTCATTCTGTTGTCTGAGGGTGAACCAGGAGTGGAGACTTTCAGCTCAATGTTTCGCCACGGTGAAGTGGATTGGACAGTTCAAGAGGTTTCGCACGAGCGTGAAGGCGTGGAAATATCCGGGCGCCCTTCTCCAGCCGTAATTGAGGCCAGTATTGAACAAGTGCGTGATATGATCCTGATTAACAGATGAGTGACTGTTGATGACGTATCATTAGCCGTGGTTACGAATACGAAATCGCGCATAGCAGGCTTAACTTTCACAAAGTCTGTTCGACATGGGTTCCAGAAACAACTCAATGAAGAGCAGAAGCGCAATCTGTCATCACCTACTGGACCGTCATGCTTACGAAGGTGAAACATTTTTGAAATGAATGATCACTGGAGATGAAACTTCGAACCTGAGAGCAAACGTTAGAGCACGGAATGGAAGCATTCGCGTTCATACCAAGGTATTGATATGATGATGAGCAAGTTAGAGCAGATGTACAAATGCAAACATTAGGAGAGGATGGGGTGGCACCAAACCATTTATGGGCTGATGACTCAAACAACAACATTTTGAAATTACCCCTTTCATGCACAGAGTCCTCATATGAGGACATCCGAAATTTAGGCATTATTATTGTACCGGGAGGTACACCTCTAAACCGCACATTTAAATCTTGCGTGTAATAGAACTCTTCTTCTGAGAAATAGTGAACTTAAAACTACACCTACTTAAGCCGTTACTCAGAAGATGTCACTACAGTAATCTAATGAAATTGTGTTATTTTGAAGTAGCATGTACTTTATGAAATTCTTTACCATATATCAAGAAGTTTGGACATTCTTCAACAGATGTCACTGCTAAAAAACTATGGTCATGCACCCTGGTACGAAGTGGATGACCTTTGATGAAGAAGTTTTGTATTCATAAGTTTTTTCTAACTAAATTATGTTCATTCATTTTTGGGTTGGCAATGTTGATCTTTTCTTTCCGCCAGTTTTGAATTTAGCCAATCCCTAATTTATTTAATTAATCTTCGACCTATCGCAGGCTTCTTCTTCGATTTTGCGTATAACTTTGAGGTAACCAATAAAGTAAGAGGGTGTGGCTTGATTATTCATGAAAGGCCTCGAACTTTCCACGACGGTTTATAAACTGCGGATTTTCACGTCTCTTGGCCATTCTAATCGTCATCTTAGTGTGTGTGTGTGTCAAGCAGGAGGCGGGAGGCGCCTCTTTCATCAGACAGCAGTTCTTCAGCAAGGTAATGGCCGATTAACATCTTTATTTCTTGCTAGTCCGCAGTTTAACCTGAGGGAAAGTTCCGAATCTTTAACTATGTAACCTAGTTTACATACAAATGTAATTTTCTGCCGGCTTATGTAATAAATTCATAGAATATTTTAACTGTGAATCGGGGATAGAGAGTGATGTACCCTCTCGAGCTCCCCTGCATATTGGTTTGAGGTGACTGCGTTTGGTAACTGGTTTTCTTCCTTCCCGTAAAGTCTTAATTCATTCTTATAAGAGTCACCTCCATAGTCTGGAAATAGCCCCTGTTTCATCGGCCTAGTGCCCCTTAGGTTCTTTTTGAATGCATACTTAAGAGTGCAAGTGCACACCTCCATTCCAATTGTGTTTCGGGCCATTTACTTAAACTTTTCTTTTCCGCTACGTCTCAATATGTTGGGTACTAGATACCCACGTTTCAAATTTGTAAATAATGCCTTTTAAGGCCTGTCATTAGTAAATTTTCATGTAATGTTGCCTTGAGTAGGCTTGGAAAACTGAGAGCACGTCTGCTCTTTTAAGTTGTTGTAAAAGTGCCTCTAGAAGGCTTAATATGGTACATTACGGAGCTAGGGTTCCATTGTATTAGGGGAGTTCTGCCCTTTTGTAAAATTATGCCCCTCTGTAAAATTTGAGCTGGAAGGTTCAAAATTGTAAAACTAGGGGCTTGTAGCCCGAGTGTGTAAAAATTTTGAAATCTTGGATTTTTCTAAGTCTTGTTTTTAAATTGCTATGTCATTGTTATCTCACTAAGTGAAAATGTTTTTAACTTGTAGCTTTTTGAAAATATAACCTTCCATTTCAGTTTAAATTCTTTCTTGACATAGTAGTTAGACCTATTCAACCCGGCACTTTCTTTCACCTCTGCTGGTCCACGGGTAACCCCGGAACAAGTGGTAGCAGTGCGTGGTTGAATGGTTCTCAATTAAGCCCCTTTTGACGGCTAAACATTGCATTCGGATCGAACTCTAAGTATTTTGTCAGTTGCTGGAAATTTTTTGTCTTTTTCCAAATTTATAAATTTCTGTCATTATGTCCGGCCCTCGCAAAGTCCTCCATCCCGGCTACTTGCGCAAGGAGGAATTGATTTACGTATTATCCATTAGAAATTTTCAATCTGGAGGCACGTTTGCGGCAGATACAACCAAACTGAAGGAGTCATTAGAGTTACCAATTAGTCTTCCAACTTTGGAAAAAGAAGGACATTGATGAGGCTCTATCCACTATCACGGGCAACACCACCGAGCTAGCTTCTGTAGTTAGTTTTTTGAAATGAGTGATCCTTCGGCTAACCCACTTAAGAGAGTGCAGGCAAGATTGTTCCACTTTTATAACAGGGTGAGCCATCTATTGTCACCAAAATTAAAGGAAAATCATGCTAAGGAGGCGAGTAATTTAATTGATCATCTATCAAAAATGTCTAATAAAGTTAGCCAATTGTTAAATGGGGAAGCTGTTCCCAAAACCGACCAGCCCACTGTGGTAAACGTCGTAAGTGAGGAGGATTCTTCGAAGGGCGAAGAAGGTAGACAAACTGCGGCAACTCAACAAAATTCTGCCCCATTAAGAAATTAGCCTGATCGTCGTTCCTCAATTCCACCTTTCTTTTTAAATAATGCTGGTTCTGAAGCTTCTTCACCGCCTAGGCCGTTACCTACTATGTCACCTGGGTTTAGTAGTTTGCCTCACCCTTAGGCTATGTTGCTTAGGGGAATTTTTAAATTTTCGATTAATTCTACTAATGATGTCATTTCATTCTTAAGATTTTTAGGATTACGCTCCAGTATTTTCTCTTTCTCCTTGTCAAATACTTCGAATTATTTACTCTTACAAATTAGTCAGAGCCATAGCTGAACAATCCAAAATCAAAATCTCTTTATTTGCAAATGACGTGTCTACCTCGGTGGCAAATGGTACACTAAAATACATTATTGTCAAGCACTAAATTTTAAATTAACAGGAGACAAAGAAAATTTTCCTAGAATACAATATTATACAATTTACGCTAATAATTTTTTCTATTAAAGACACACATCATCCTTAATAAATTTATATTGTTTACAAAATTCTGCTTATAATATCTTACAAACATAGTCAACTCATATACAGTATGTGAAATTACTTCAAATAATAATATACAACTGGTATACGATTAAAATTAACATTGAATTTATTTACATATTTATATTTTACCCATTTTGGAACCTAAGTAGCATAACGACCTGCTGCGTCTTAACCAGAGCTCCTTTTGCCACCACTTTTCAGAGTTCCTGAAGGGCCTTCACAGCTACCGTAGCGGTCCCAGGGCCCTCGAAGTCCCCACTGTACTTCACCCCTACAGGCAGTCCCCTAATTGGGCTGTCCAAACTCCTTAGACCAGGGGATGGAATTAATTTAATCAGACACATTTTTTAAATTTACAATATCCTGCACTGGTCGAATGCCCTCTAACATTTCATTTATTATCTCTGTTGTTGTTTATTCTCTTCTTGAATATCTGTACAGATTTTGGAAAAGGATCAAACACTACCCCTGGTAAACTGTTCCATTCCTTCACGCCCTTCCCAATGAATGAAAATTTACCCCAATCGCTTCTGCTAAAATTCCTTCTAGTTTTGTACTTGTGGTCAGTTCTAACAATATAATTATTTTCCAACTGAAGCCTCTCACGGATATCTCTCCATGCTTCTTCTCCTGTATAGGCTCTATATAATCCTATAAGTCTAGTTTTCTCCCTTCTCTTACTTAAAGTTTCCCACCCAAGTTCCTTTAACATTTCTGATACACTACTCTTTCTCCTGAAATCCCCTGTTACAAACCTTGATGCTTTCCTCTGCACACCATCTAGTTCTTTTATTAGGTATTCTTGGTGAGGATTACAAACACTGTTTGCATATTCCAATAATGGACGAACCATACTTAAGTAACTGTCTTCTCTTAATTCTTTGTTGCATCCTTTAAGTAGCCTCATTATGACATGTAACGATCTGTATGCTTTCCCAACAATGTCATCAACATGACCCTTCCAGTGCAAATTACTTTCAAATCTCACACCTAAGTATTTGCACTTGCCATCTTTTGGGATAACTACCTCATCCTAAGTATATTCAAATTCAGTTTTAAAGCTCCTGTTTGTAAATGTTGTAACAGTTGATTTGCCTCCATTAATCTTCATATTATTTTCTTCAACCCATTCTTGGATACTCTCAAGATCCCTTTGTAATTCTGAACAATCCTCAATGTTATTTATTTCCCTATAAACAATTATGTCATCTGCATACAATCTTATTTTCGATGTTATATTGTTCCCTAAATCATTTACGTATATTAAGAAAAGTAACGGACCGATTATACCACCCTGTGCAATTCCCTTCCAAACTTTCTCTTCCTGTGATATATTATTTCCTACTTTGACTTTCTGAACCCTTGAATTTACAAATGTTCTTATCCAACGTATAACCCTTACGTCCAATCCTATTCTCTCCAATTTCTTTAATAATATTCCATGTTCCACTCTATCAAAGGCTTTGGAAAGATCTATGGCTATGCAATCTAACTGGCCTCCTGAAACCAACTGATCTGATATGTCCTGCTGAAATCCCACCAGTTGTGCCTCGCAAGAAAATTTCTTTCTAAAACCATACTGGCTCCTCATGAACCAATTTTTATCATGACATAACCCTCTGATGCACTTTGCTATTAAACTCTCCAGTATTTTACAAACTATACAGGTCAGGCTGATTGGTCTGTAGTTCTCTGGTTTCCTTTTATCACCCTTTCCTTTATAAATTGGTATTATTATAGATTCCTTCCATTCCTTTGGTATTACACTATTATTTATGACATAGTCAAAGAGAAATTTTAAATAAGGCACTATATACCACCCCATTGTCTTTAATACCTCCCCAGTAATTTGATCACTTCCTGCTGCTTTTCCTTGCTGAAGCAGTTGGATTTCTCTGAAAATATCTTCATTCGTGAATGAGACGCTTCTTGTTTCCCTCTGTGTCTCTCTTGCTCTATCTTCTGTTACGGTTTCCAAGTCCTGACAATCTTCTACTGAATCTCTGAATTCCCTACTAAAGAGGTTTGCTTTCTCAGTGTCTGTTAAATAGTGTTCACCCCCTTCTCCCACCATTGTAGGAATTTGGATTCCTTTTCCTTTTTGATTCCTAGTATATGAATACAGCTTTTTCCATTTCCCTTTGTGGTCATTACCCTCTTGAAGAATGCCGTTCATATAATTCTCTTTTGCTTCTTTTTTCACTCTATTCAGTTCCCTCATTAGCTGTTTTCTAGTTTCTCTATTCTCCCTACCTTCTTTGATTTTCCTGTTTACTATTCTACATTTTCTTTTTAATTTTCTTATTTCGCTTGTATAATAAACAGGGTTTGAGGTCATTTTGCCCTTCTTAACAGGTACAAATCTCTTCTCTCCTTCCCAAATGATTTCTTTAAATTTAGCCCAAAGTGTATCCACATTATTCCCTTCACTTATCCAACAACTGAATTGTGATTTAAGGTAAGTCCCAAATTCATCAACTTCTTCTGTATAATTTCTTGTCTTTTGTGACCCTCTTATTAAGCATTTTATAGAAGACTGCCATGCACACCTCCTGGCGAATTTTATTCCGGCTCGAACTATGTCAGAGTACAGACTTCATCCAGGACATTAAGTTCTATACTAAGGTATTTGCTCTTCATTTCCCAGAAGATCAAATTGTGTAGGCCGGTGTGGAAGGGATTTCAGCACCCTACAGGTCGTTCTTGTGTTTTGCGTCGCGCCGTCAGTCTTTTACTGAGTTAGAGGCGAAGGAGTTAGGTATGCAGATACCTTAATAGTCGTTAAAGAGCCCCCTCAGTCTTCTAGTAATTTTCGGCCTCAAACTCGCCGAACATCTACCACCCGTAAATGCTATGCGTGTGGGTCTACGGAACATTTCCGTTACAAGTGCCCTTTTAATTCAATGGGACAAAGAATGGAGCAGGGTCATCACAAGGATTGATTCAAGTGTGGCTCATTTAATCACCTCGCCAAGAACTGCCCTATTGCCAATAGCACCCCCTCCTGTTCAGCTTCTGGGGCAACCTCCACCAACTCAAATAATAGGAAATGACTAGTATCTCCTTCTGAGTCAGTGTGTTCATCTTTTAAAGGCTCAGCCCCTATTATACCGTCCGAAAATTCAGGCTCGGAACAAGGCAGAAGTTCTTCTAACTCCGCACTTGAATTCCCAAAAGAATGCCTTAAAATAATGAACCCGTTAACGCTCTATTAGATTCAGGGAGTGTTTGTTCTATTATATCGGCTGAATGGTACTAAAGATTAAAATCTGTAAATTCTTTGATTATTGTTCGACTTCAGTTCAATGCGTTTCGGATAATTCTTCACCATTCGAAATTTTAGGTTTCCTATTTGCCAACATTCGTATTGCTAAATTGACCTGGAAAGTTAAATTGTTTGTGGCTAAGTACTTGTCTTGCCCCGTAATATTAGGAGCAGATTTTATGTCCTCTACTGGTCTAGTGCTCGATATTCAGAGCTAGCCGTGCACTTTCAAATTTGCCAAATATTGTAAAATTCGCTTGCTTAAATGTAGTTCTGAAGCATGTTCATCTGTTTTGCCTACCTACTGTAGGATGAGATGTTGTTAGACCTTAGACATCTACTTGAGGAGCAGGCCGATATTATTCGTAAGTTGTGTCAGTCGTTTCAGGATGTATATTCCGATACTCTTGGTGTTACTGACCTTATTGAATACAAGATTGAGGTTACGGATTCGATCCCCGTCAGGTTTCCACCTGATAGGCTATCTCCCCTAAAATGAAGGCTCTCAAGGATATCATCGACCAAATGCTAAAACATGGTACTATTTGACCCTCTAAGTCGGCATATTCGTCGCCCATTTCTCTCCTTACGAAACCTCAAGGTGGCTTCAGGCCTGTGCTTGACTATATGCCTTTAAATAGGAAGGTGGTGTTACAATATGGCCTCTTCCCGACCATCACTCTTGTTCTTCATGGTTTCGGCAAGCTAAGTTCTTCACCATCTTAGACCTTAATGAGGCATATAACCAAATCCTCTAGCCGAGGAATCAAAACATCGAACAGCTTTTGCCACGGATTGGAATTTGTATGAGTTCAAACGCGTGCCTTTTGGGATCCTCACGGGGGCAGCTGTGGTCACCAAACTGCTAGATAGGGTCTTCACTGACATCAAGTTTGAATACTTATACCATTATCTTGATGATGTCGTCGTATTTTCTGAGACCTTTGAAGAACACATTGATCATCTAAAAGAGGTCCTTAATCGCCTTCGTAAGACAGGGTTGACGGTGAAGCTATCTAAGGTAGCTTTTGCTAAACCTTCCATGTCATTCCTAGGGCATATTGTGTCGCCCGATGGTGTTTCATCGATCATTCTAGAACACAATACATCCGTGATTTCAAACCTCATAAGGACATCAAAGGGATTACCCGGTTCATCGGCATGGTGAATTTCTTCAGGAAATTTATTTCTAACTTCGCTAACAGAGCGGCGCCATTGAACTTACTCCGTAAGAAAGGCGTCAAATTCGAGTGGGGGCCGTCCCAAAAAGCCGCTTTTGAAGATCTGAAATTAGCTGTTTGCAACGCCCCTGAACTTGCTATGCCTGATTCCTCGAAGAAATTAATTGTTCAAACCGACGCCTCGTCATCGGCAGTGGCTGCTGTGCTTCTTCAAGAAACCGAACTCGGGAGGCGACCCATCGTCTATGCATCTAGAACATTATCGGCTCAATAAGCCAAGTATCTGTGAACTTGAGGGTTTGGCAGTTTCATTTGCTTTAGAGAAGTTCCGCCTCTATCTGGAACATGTCAAGTTCGTCCTAGAAACTGATAACCAAGCCTTAAGTTGGGTCTTAGCTAGGCCGCGTCGTACGGGTCGTATAGCCAGATGGGCCATCAGGATTTCTGCCTTACAGTTTGACGTTAGGCATATAAGAGGATCTGAAAATGTTGTTGCGGGTGGACTAAGCCGCATGTTCGCTCATGATGTAGAGACTTCCGAATTGGAAGATAGTTCTTCTCTTCCCACGCCCATACCTTCGGACATTAATGCCATTCTAACTGATGCCCCCATGTTGTTCAGGGATATTGAAAAAAGACGGGAAGATCCTGTGCTGGCCCGGTATTATGGAAACCCTTTCTTCTGGGGAATATGTCGTCCCTTATCTGTTGAGGAATGGGGTTTTATCTTGCCCGTTGAGGCATGATCAAAAGACGAAAGTTGTGATTCCAGCTGTTCTTGTACCTATGATCTTCAAATACTAAAATGAGACCCCATTAGGGGGCATTTAGGCATCTTCAACACTAGAGAAAAGATACGAGAGATGTTCATTTGGAAAGGTATGGTCGGTGTAATTCGAGAACTAGTAAAATCTTGTAAACCTCGTTGGCTTAGTAAGCCCACCTTGTCCACCAGGTTCGGTCTATTATCTTCTAATAAAGCGTCGCTCCCCATGGAACGCCTCTATAACGACTACGTAGGACCCTTCCCCAATCAAAGGGGAACGCCAACAAATTCATTCTCGTGTGTGTAGATGGTTTCACTAGGATTTCCTGGTTATTTCAGACAGAGCTGGCTACCGCTAAGTCTACCATTTCTTATTTAAATACCATCTTTGCTTCTTTTCGTCCATGTCAATACATAGTTTCTGATAATGCTAAGGAATTTACATCCAATCTCTTCCGTAAATTCTGTTTTGATGTGTCCATCTCTCATGTAACTACATCGGCGTATTATTCCCAACCATCTCTGGCTGAGCGGGTCAATCGTAATCTGAGATCGACGCTCATCGCATTTCATCATGAAGATCATTCCAGGTGGGATACGTCCCTGCATTGATTGGCCTTTGCTTTGAATTCAGCAGTTTATGAGTCCCATAATTTCACTCCAGCTTCTTTGATGTTTAAATTTGTGCATAACACGCCGCTCTCTAACCTTTGGTCTCTTAATGATATCTTACCGGAGACAATAGATCCCGATAATATTAGAGATCTATGGAAGAAGGCTAAGGCCAATCTTAAGGTTTCTCATGAAAAGATTAGGGAAAGATATGATCGTGGACGGAGGCTCACCAATCTAAAAGTAGGAGATCAAGTCGTGGTAAGAAACTTTGTTCCCGCGGGTAAGTTTGCCCTTGATTTCATGGGCCGAGCATCGTTTTAGATTTCCTGACCCCTGTTACATTATTGGTGAACAATCCAGCCACCGAGAGGATCTTTAGGGTCCACATCTCGCAGATAAAACCTTTGTAATGTCCTTGTTAATTTAGTCACCAATATTTAGCAGGAGCTTTGAAGGTTATATTTTTTTGTATATAAGGCCTTGCTGCCCTACGGTTTCATTTCCGTATGCGTGTAATTTGGATGTATGAACTTCCCCTCTGGTTTTCCTGCTGTCCATACCTGTGTGGCAATTACCCAGCCCCCGCCTCCTGTATATCCACGCCAGTGGCAAATGCCCTCCACGCAGCACGCCCCTCAGCATCACCAATAAAGATCGTACAATCTATTCTCAAGTTACCAACAACACTTTCTGTCGCCGAGATCTTACTGTTTCAGTGCCCCGCAGCCGTTCGTCGCCGTACCACCACTGAGTTGGGGTACGGGCCCACTCCACTCCCGTGATGTCTACCTGTGTTCCCCCGGGAATGGCTGATGTGCGGTGCCCCTCCCGCCAACTCAGCTGGGGACGGTACATACACTTCTGATCTGCGGCGTCCTTCACCACGACTACACCTCTCATAGTAGCGGGAGAGGTGTATCTTAGGGTACTTGAGGGGTTCGGGCGACCTCAAAAGGATATCGGTGCGACGGCAGTTCTTGCCGTCAAAATTATCAACATGTATTTCAC
Source organism: Anabrus simplex (assembly GCF_040414725.1). Taxonomy (NCBI): domain Eukaryota; kingdom Metazoa; phylum Arthropoda; class Insecta; order Orthoptera; family Tettigoniidae; genus Anabrus; species Anabrus simplex. Next base: position 442,772,628 of record NC_090268.1, on the reverse strand, counting down.
AATATTCTGTAACAAAGACACTCTAAAACTGGAGCTTAACAAGTTCCTACAAAAAAAAAAAAAATAAAGCTTAGATTTTTTCTTCAAAATGAAATAATTGTTTTTCAAAATTCTTCTGTGTCATCCCGTGGAAGGACATTTAGGGGTGGGGGAGTTCTATACCAGGAGGTACACCTCTAAGCCGAACATTTAAATCTTTCGCGTAATAGAATTCCTCTTCCGGAGAAATAGTGAACTTGAAACTACACTTACTTAAACCGTTACTCAGAAGATGTCACTACAGTAATCTTATGAAATTTTGTTTTTTGAAGTTTCATGTACTGTATGAAATTCTACGTGTTTTCTTTACCATACATCAAGAAGTTTGGACTTTCTTCAACAGATGTCACTGCTAAAAACTATGGTCATGCACCCTGGTGAGAAGTGGATGAACTTTGATAAAAGAATTTTTGTATTCATAAGTTTTTTTCCTAACTAAATTATGTTCATTCCTTTTTGGGTTGGCAATGTTGAACTTTTCTTTATGCCAGTTTTAATTTAGCCAATCCCTAATTTCTGTAATTAATTTTCAGCCTATCCCAGGCTTCTTCTTCGATTTTGTGTGTAACTTGAGGAAACCAATAAAGTAAGAGTGTGTGGCTTGATTATTCATGAAAGGTCCCGAACTTTCCCGAGGGTTTATAAACTGTGGATTTTCATTTCTCTTCGCCATTCGAATCGTCATCTTAGTGTGTGTGTGTGTCAAGCAGGAGGCGGGAGGCGCCTCTTTCATCAGGCAGCAGTTCTTCAGCAAGGTAATGGCCGATTAACATCTTTATTTCTTGCTAGCTCCGCAGTTTAACCTGAGGGAAAGTTCCGAATCCTTAACTATGTAATCTAGTTTATCTACAAATGTAATTTTCTTCCGGCTTGTGTAATAACTTCTTAGAATCATTAACTGTGAATCGGGAATAGAGAGAGATGTAACCTCTCGAGCTCCCCTGCATATTGGTTTGAGGTGACTACGTTTTGTAACTGGTTTTCTTCCTTCCCGTCAAGTCTTAATTCATTCTTATACGCGTCACCTCCATAGTTGGGGAATAGCCCCTGTTTCATCGGCCTAGTGCCCCTTAGGTTCTTTGAATGTATATTTAGGAGTGCAGGTGCATGCCTCCATTCCATTTGTGCTTCGGGCCATTTACTTAACCTGTTCTTTTCCGCTACGGCCCAATAGGTTGGGTACTAGATACCCCGGCTTCAAATTTGTAAATAGTGCCTTAAACGGCCTGTGTTTAGTAGATTTTCATGTAATGTTGCCTTGAGTAGGCTTGGAAAACTGAGAGCACGTCTGCTCTTTTAAGTTGTTGTAAAAGTGCCTTTAGAAGGCTTAATATGGTACATTACGGAGCTAGTGCTCGATTGTATTAGGGGAGTTCTGCCCTTTTGTAAATTTATGCCCCTCTGTAAAGTTTGAGCTGGAAGGTCCAAAATTGTAAAACTAGGGGCTAGTAGCCCAAGTGTGTTAAAGTTTTGAAATCCTGGATTTTTCTAAGTCTTGTTTTTAAATTGCTACGTCATTGTTATCTCACTAAGTGAAAATGTTGTTAACTTGTAGGTTATTGAAAATATAACCTTCCATTTCAGTTTAAATTCTTTCTTGACATAGTAGTTAGACCCATTCACCGCGGCACCTTCTTTCACCTCTGCTGGTCCACGGTAACTCCGGAACAATTATTATTCCCTGGAGATTCCAAATAGGGAGGTAAATTTATTAAAATATTATTTTAGTTTGCTGGAGTGTAAAACGTTGGTTTTTGAAAGAATCAGCAGGTCGCAGCATTTAAGTGGCATCATTGAATACATGATATGCATATTTTCCCCTTTTGTGAGAAAGCGTCATAGTGCCCAATTGTTTTGAACTGTTCGCATCTTGAAAATATATTTTATTTTTATTTTGTACGTTATACTATTATTACCGCTATAATTTATCTTGGAAACTCCAACAATATCTAGCAAACTAAATTAAATCTGAGTAAATATATTCCATTACATGGAAATACTCAGACAGTACACTGGCTTTGGTAATGGAATGTGTGCTTAAACACCTGTAACACAAGAACAATGTGAAAAAGAAGCAAAATATCTGCGGCCAGGATGAGCTGCTGGGTTCGTCAACTGAAATTGGTGAATTCGTAATCAGCTCAGCCTGGTGATATTAGAAGGTACTAGAATACCTCACCCAATCTCGGTGCACGTAAATGAACACCTGCGCGACAAAGTTCTGTCCTACGCCGTCTTCAAAAACCATAAACATTAATTATAGGGACGTTATTATGATGAAAATCACAGCCAGGCTAGTTAAGAGGTCACTACATTGCATGAGATCCATTCCGTTGGAAGTGAACCCAGTTGTGAGAGTATCTTGTTGGTGCAGTGTAATCTCATATGGCAGTAACTCTCATTACAACCTGTACGTGTTCACTGTTCCAAACGACTGTTTAATACGCTCATCACATGGTACTTCATATTACGTGTGTTACGAGTTACTGTGCGGACACAGGTGGATAACATTCCGTCACAAGAAAGCAAAACACTATCATTGATGGAGATACAACGAGCGCCTCGTCCCTTTTTGTCTTCTGCATGAACGAGCTGTGTTTCTGCACCAACAAGAACTTTAGTTAACTTTAAGCGTCATGCACTCTCGATATAAATCATGTATTTCATTTCAAATTTAGTTCTCCACTTTGTTACAGAATGCAGTGTACTGACATATTCAGGTATAGAGTTTGAAATCATTACCAACCGCTCTGCTCTGGGGTTCTTAGAGGTTTGGCAAATTGATTTTTCTCCCACAAACATTGTAATGCATTGTAAGTTTGTTTTTCAGGTACGTAGATTGGAGTACCTTTCTATATTGATTTGCTACTTAAATGTTGAACGTACCTTAGACATGTAATTTTACCTATTAAAAATATTCACACTTCTAGCCTTTGAGGCAAGCAACTCAATGTTGGAAACTTCCTAGGGATATCTGCCATGAATGATAGGCAAATACAATATAATAAAATATGATTACATCTTGTATTCCTAAAATGTACAATTTTTTTCATAATGATCGTTGTCCGGTCGATTATATCAGCAGTTTTCCTTATTCTACTACTACAAGCCCTAGTGTGAGTCAAAGAATTGTTTCACTTAAGTACCACTACGAGCGCCATTGTGAGTCAATGCAGAGTTTCGCTTAAGCCCTTATAACTACATTCGTTGTACACACTTTTTTCAAAAATAAAAAGCGCCTGAGGGCACTGAACCAAGGAACACATTACAGAAATAATTATGTAAATGAGTTAATTGGGGTAAGATTTGAATCTAACTGAAAACGAGTAAAGGCACAAGCGATTTAGACGACTTTCCTGGAACTGCGTTTAGGCCGGGAATGATTTCCGAATTCCCTTTCTAATTTCCTGGAGACATCAAGGATCATATTTTGAAATTCCTCCGGGCTCTTAAACCCCTCAACGTTCGGCACAATTGAGGAAATTGCTTAATGTTACGTTTTTCGTAGTATGGGGCCTCCTACTTTGCTAAGTACTCATCATGTTTTGATTAAAACAAACAAGTCAACAGATCAGTATTATACATATTTTTGTTGCAAAATATATACTTATCACTGGTTGAAACGGATAACAATATCAGAATATTCTTAATGGAAAACGCTATTCATAAGCGGGACAGAAATATATTTACTAATATTTAACACTGCATTAGGGGCGTGCTCATGTAACATCAGTGCTCGCTTCGTATCTGAGAAATACATAAATTCAGTCCAACTCCACAACACCTATATAATTTTTTGGAAAATAGAAACCAACATAAAATTCACTTAAAGATTTATTTACAACATGTCCTTTGAAGTATTGAGAAAGGACACTGGCATATTTGAAACAATGGAACTAATTATCTGATTGTTCTTTTCGCAGTCTTTAAGACGCTGAGGTCGTAATGTTAGTGACTAGTGAAACAACTCACTGAACAAAATACACTTATACATATAATTATCATATTCTGCTTATTTTTTATTTTAAATTTTAAAAGATATCGAGCTGCAAGCACAAGCACACACATTAATGTGCTACTTTACAGAAAATTACTCCAACTTAAGAATTTACTCGCGTCGTATCTGCGAGATAACATTCCTCCATTTTTTTGGGCGGTAGAATAACAACCAACGGTATCCTCTGCCTGCCCAGGGGTTCTGTACTTGGGAGCATAAATTGGCGACCATGCGGCTCTTAGCTGAGTCCTAAGATTTCTGCCACTTACTTGTGCCACGCTGCTCATTTTCGTCTATCCTATCGGACATTCCTTTGTCAACTCTTGTTCTTTTCGACCCCAACGGTATTACAGCACTCTAACCCTAGACAGGCCTTTATTTTCACGTCCTTCGTGGCCCCTGACTTTCTTTTTCTTTTCAGTTTTCGAAGTATCGGATCTCATTCAAGTTCCTCTCTGATTAGTATTATATTGAGGATGGTTGCCTAGTTGTATTTCCTCTTAAAACAATAATCACCACCACTACCGTTTATCTGTGAGATAACACGCGACTAATGCAATGTAAAGGAAATTAACTAATGATTCTTCCAAAATTACACTCGCATCCAGCCCTGTCCACGTTGAGCAGAGTAACATTCACACACCACTGACTTGGGTAGTAGCACGGCCGTTTAGCAACACACAAAAAATAACGAACAACTCTAATGGACTTCATTGTTTGCTCCTCATGTCATGTACCTTGCCACAGGCTAATGTGAGTTATGCTCGCACATAATGCGTAAGAGAATATGCTAAATAGAACTGATGTATACAGTGAAGGGACATTGGTTCAGAAGAATGTAATTTAGGCTAAACATTCGTCTAGGTAACAAATGTATTCTGTTTGGTTAACTTTTCCTGGACACAGGTTTGCGTGATAAGACATGAGACATGGCAGTGCATTAATAACCGCTGTAGTCGCCTCGATTTTGAATGCAAACAATCATGCCTTGTGTCGTACAATTGCCGTACGTCATTTTGTGGTAAGGATTTCCACGCCTGTAGCACGCGGTCTGTCAAATGAGGAACAGTTGATACTGATAATGGATGGCACTGGATTTATCATCCCATAATCTCCCAGATAGAAAGATGTGGTGATCACGCAGACGAAGACAACTGGTCGACACTCTGTGCAGCACGCAGGGTGACAGAATTGGTATGAGGACGAGCGTTATTCTGCTCCATTGTATACTGCGAACGAATCGCAGCACAACTGGTTCAATCACCAGTCTGACACAAAAATCCACTGTCATGGCTGTTGGAATAACGACGAGAGTCCTCCTGCTGTGAAAAGAAGTCGCTCCTCAGACCGTAAATCCTGGTGTAAGTCCAGCTTGTTTCCAAGAGCTCAACTGGCCTTTCCTCTTACCAACCTGTGGCCATCGCCGGCTCTAATCCAGAAACACATATCAACTGACAATACAAACGACCTCCACTCAGCACTCTAACGAGCTCTAGCTTGACACTACTCCAGTCGTAGATGGTAGTGATTCGGAGTTAGTGGTATGAACGCTACACAAATTATGGCTTTGAGTTGTCCCTAATGTAATCGATTTGTTACAGTTCGCTGTGTCACCGTGGTGCTAACTGAAGCTGTAGTGGTTGCTACATATGCATCGTGATCCACCACATTCATGTGGCGAGTACGGCGGTCTTCCTCTCCGTAATGGCCCGTGTGCGCCGGATCCCGCTCTTCTTGAGGCAGCACATTCCGTGGCCGGAATAATTTAAACCTGCAAAGGAGTTCATACGCAACGGCATTCCGAAATGTGAATGTGGGTAATGAATTACTAAAATCTCGAGACACCAGCGGGAAGAAATTTGGCTTGGGTCTTGAGGTACATATGTACCGTGTGTTGGAATGCGGAATTACCTTAATCCGCCAGATACAGCGTTGAAAATCAGGCTAATTTTCGCTACCTTCAATGGATGGAGGACTGCAGAGTATCATCACAATAAAATATTTAATTTGAGTTATCAGATTAGACATTCAACATGCTTAACGAAATTAATGTGTATAAATTAATTGAAAACCATCAATACAAATTATACATACTTTTTCAATTTTCTTGATGAGCAATGGTATGAGAACTACCGGGCTAATAATATTTCCTCCCACTTTTGACTTAATAACGGTGGCGATGTTCCGCACCAAGGACTCTTTAGCACACCGAAAATATTCGGGAGGCATAATGATCTACGATCGCTGAGCAGTCTCCCAAAATGCACGGAGATTACTCGGTGGGGAGTTGTTGTTTCTACAGCTTTGCAGATTTACTCACTATGATTGAAGTCGGGCGACGCTGAGTGCCAAGCAGACATCTTGATGATCAAGGAGTGTTAAACGAATAAGTTGGCTGGAATTCGGGAGTAAAATCTCGTTACATTGTCTTCCTGTACGTACAGATTTCCTGCAGGGAGCTGGAGGCGAACAAGTGAGTAGATGAGTTCTGACAGCACACACCGGTAAGGAACGTTGTGAGAAGGTCCTCTTTTAGCCCATATGAACAGTTTACATACGATAATACCACCACAACCAGCCTGAGTATCAGGACGTTAGGAAGACACATCTGCTGCCAACCGTATTCTATCCGCACAACGCTTTTGCTGTGATATTTGCATAAATGTTAGCGAAGTGAGTAGTATAATTGGATGGTTCGGGCGCCGCCACCGCCACCGGGCTCCCAGAGGCCACCTCCACCACCACCACAGCCAGGGGCCTCCCAGAGGCCTCCTCCACCACCACCTCAGCCAGAGGCCTCCCAGAGGCCTCCTCCACCAACCGCGGGAAATTTGAATTTGTAAACAAAGCCACGTGCGTTTTGACAGCTGTCATCGACAACAACGCATCGCTAACCTCAGTTCTGCCATCTTGACGGGCCTAAACCTCAGTAGTGCCAACTCAACCTAACTAGCGCGAGGTAAACAAAGCCACGTGTTTTTTGACAGCAACGTGCTTTTTGACAGACAACAACGCATCGCTAACCTCAGTACTGCCATCTTGACGGGCCTAAACCTCAGTAGTACCAACTTAACCTAACTAGCGCGTGGTAAACAAAGCCACGTGCTTTTTTGACAGCTGTCATCCGCCATCTTTAAACCACAGAGCACTGTGCTGCCCTCTTTATCGTAGTAGATGTAAAATTCGTCACCTGTCATCGGCAGTGCTGCCATCTTGGCGGGCCTAAACCTTAGTGCTACCAACTTAACCTCACTAGCGTGAGATAAACAAATCCACGTGCTTTTTGACAGCTGTCACCAGCCATCTTTAATCTATAGAGCACAGTGCTGCCCTCTTTAGCTACTTACCTTTGAAATGTGGTGGCGGATAATTTGAAAAATGCTTTTTGACAGCAGCCATCTTGCATCGCAAACCTCAGTGCTGCCCTCTTTAGCTAGATACCTGTGGTGGCAGACAATTCCGCGTGACAGCAGCCATCTTTGAGCACAGTGCTGCCCTCTTTGTGGTGGCGGCAAATTCCACGTGCTCTTGTTTGGAAACAAATTCACGTGCTATTTTCTGACAGCTGTCATCCGCCATCTTGCATCACAAACCTCAGTGCTACACTCTTATGCTAGATACCTTTGAAATGTGGTGGCGGCAAATTCTACATGCTCTTGTTTGGAAACAAACCTATGCGCTTTTTTGACAGCTATCATCCGCCATCTTTAATCCAGAGAGAACAGTGCTGCATTCTTTAGTTGAAATGTGGTGGCGGCAAATTCCACGTGCTCTTGTTTGGAAACAAACCTATGCGCTTTTATGACAGCTATCATCGGCCATCTTTAATCCAGAGAGCACCGTGCCGCCCTCTTTAGCTACTTACCTTTGAAATGTGGTGGCGGCAAATTCTACGTGCTCTTGTTTGGAAACAAACCCATGTGCTTTTCTGACAGCTGTCATCCACCATCTTTAATCCAGAGAGAACAGTGCTGCACTCTTTAGTTGAAATGTGGAGGCGGCAAATTCTACGTGCTCTTGTTTGGAAACAAACCCATGTGCTTTTCTGACAGCTGTCATCCACCATCTTTAATCCGGAGAGAACAGTGCTGCACTCATTAGTTGAAATGTGGTGGTGGCAAATTACACGTGCTCTTGTTTGGAAACTAACCTATGCGCTTTTATGACAGCTGTCATCCACCATCTTTAATCCAGAGAGAACAGTGCCGCACTCTTTAGTTGAAATGTGGTGGCGGCAAATTCCACGTGCTCTTGTTTGGAAACAAATTCTACGCACTCTTCAGCTGTCATCCACCATCTTTAATCAAGAGAGCACCGTGCTGCCCTCTTTGTGGTGGCGGATAATTTGAAAAATTCTTTTGGACAAGCAGCCATCTTTAATCCAGAGAGAACAGTGCTGCCCTCTTTAGCTACTTACCTTTGAGGCGGTTAATTTGAAAAATTCTTTTCGACAAGCAGCCATCATTAATCCAGAGAGAACAGTGCTGCCCTCTTTAGCTACTTACCTTTGAGGCGGTTAATTTGAAAAATTCTATTTAACAAGCGGCCATCTTTAATGAAAAGAGCATCGTGGTGCTATCTTGCGGGTAAGTTTTTACCTCACAGCTGTCATCCACCATCTTGCATTGCTAACCTTAGTGCTACCCTCTTTAGCTACTTACCTTTGAAAGAAAAATCTATTTGACAAGCTGTCACCCGCCATCTTGCATCGCAAACCTCAGTGCTGCACTCTATGTGGTGGCGGATAATTTGAAAAATCTTTTTGACAATCAGCCATCTTTAATCAACAGAGCACCGTGCTGCCATCTTTAGCTACCACCATCCTACATCGCTTACCTCGCTGCTGCACTCTTTAGTTGAAATGTGGTGGCGGTAAATTCGAACAAGTTTAATCACGCATCGGGAAAGCTAGAGTAAGCACGTGCTGCAGTGATGACGTCATGATGCATGTTTAGACTTCTCCGTTTTCTTAAGAGTAAGTCGGTGTAAAGGAATGTGGTAGTGGTAAATTCGAACAAGTTTAAACATGCACCGGGAAAGCTAGAGTAAGCACGTGCTGTTGTGATGACGTCATTGTGCATGTTTAGACCTGATCGTTTTTCTTAAGAGTAAGTCGGTGTAAAGCAACGCAATAAGTACATTTCTTGAATGCGATCAAATATTTATTTACAAATGTACTACAACAGTGTTCGTTTTTGCTGCTTAACAACGTATGCTTCTGAAATGCCTCCTGCAACATTCAAATTAAACAAAACATTTAGAAATATATTATACTAAGTATGTTATGCTTTACAGAGAAGATCATATACTTCTTACCTTGCTGTTATTCCTTTTCGGAATCATCATCATCATCATGAGGTACTAGAGAAAGTTCATTCATACACTGTGTACAGTGTTCAATCCTCGGATTTGGTCCATCCCAATCATCATCACCATTTTCTCCACGATGCTTGTAATGTCGTTCACAAGTTCTGCATAATGCTACTTCGATCGACATCTTACTGTGTAGAGGAAGGATGTCGCAAAAATTATGTACGTAAGAGGCAGCGTACGTATATAAAAATCCTGGTGGTAAGTATTGAATAAGATGTTTCGGCATCGACGATCTATGTTTATAGAACATCTTAATAGCCTCACTCACTCGTGAAAGGTAAATAAGATGTTGCGTATGAGCATGCAAACAGCATGCACATTTACAGTTTTGTTCCATAGCGTACGATGTCGAAGCACACACTAATGAAAATGATAAAGATCTATTCTTATTTATAGTCTCGTAACAATATTCGTTAGCGGATGGTAAGTAACATCACTCATATGAATAATAAGACAATAGGCTGCTGTGTTAGCAGGAATGTTTTCAGATGTTTCAAATTCTAAACGAATATCAACTGGAGATTCTTTTATAGATTCTTCATGATCAGAGCAGTCTATAACTACAATCGGTGCTTTATTTTTAAATTCTTGAGCTGTAAATAGCGGACGATCTTCTTTCTGATAATACGATGATTGGAATTTACAAAACATGTCATAGAGCATCCCAAACTTATTTTGCTCAAAGTTAATGTCGATGTTTTCGTAGGGATACGTAATTCCGTTGAGATATAGTCTAACGTGTCTTAATTTACAGTGATCAAACAGTGAGCTATCTTTTTCGTGATTGAATTTACGATTAGTTTGAAATCCAAAAATAATGTACAAGTGCTTCTCAGTAAAACGTGATGTTTTAACAGCCCAGCTATGCTTGTTTGTAGTTGGTAACACAGGATATTCATGCAGCTCCCAACTTCTAAAACGTATAGGTAATGGTGTATCATTTTCTACAATCTTGAGAATCGAAGTTTTTCACGATCAGATAAGGTTACATGTGGAATCCGCCACAGTATACGATGCAGTGTTATTTTCGATTCTACTGCTTTAAGAGAATTGTAATCACTTCGATCACGGATTAGAATAAGCTCTCGTTTTGTGTTGATTATAATACGTGTAAAGTCTTCTGCGAATCCAAAAATATGTTTCAGTGATAACATACCCGTAAAAGTTCCATCCTCATTAATCATCCAGTTGTTAGTAGCTTTTGGACACCATCCAGCCATCCGCAAAAGATTACTTTCTTCATCACAGAAAGAAGGGTAGAGTTTCATTGCACCTGTAAGACCAACATTCTTCGTTCGGTCTATTTCAACATTATTTACTTCATATCGCGCTTCAGAAAAGAGAAAAGCTAGAGCATGGTTGTTTAGTTGTGAAGTGTTTGGTCCACTTCCATCAGACTTTTATAATCGTCCTTCAATATAAAGGTAGCTTTCCTGTGGTAAGGTGTAAACATCTTGTTAATTAATAATAAAATGAATTTCATCATTGTTATTTAATCCAAACGAAAAAGGTTGATAGGAATGAAGCTCACTTCGTACTACACCTTCACGACTTTCTACTGTATTCGTAATGTCTAGCATTTCTTCCATTCTGTTGTAGTAGTGTATATCCTAAATCTTGGAGTATCTGCTTATGGGTATCTGTTAACTCGATGAGTCTCTGCACACATGTAGTATGTCTTCGGAATGTACACCGTGTTTTATAGATGGTTTTCATACTGGTTTAAGATGTAGTTTGTAAGCTACGTACGCGTGCTGATCTAAATGAATAAGCTGATTATGTTTATTTACAAGTCTAAGAGTAATGTTGCTAATGTGTTTTACAGACACAGGATGATAAAGAACTACTGCTGGTTTCTCACAAATAGTATATCCACTTTCCTCTGTAACAATAAAGTCGTGCAGGACGTGCGAAGGTTGTAGATTACTATTCAAGTCTGTAATAATATTACAAGTAATGTTCGCATTATAATCATCGAAGAGTTTTATAGGTTGATCAGACTCGTAACGTACGTTCGGTAGGAGCTCCCTCGATGAAAATCCAAGCAGTGGGCCAATCGAATCAGGTTGTGATTTGAAGTCAATCTTAAATGATGATTCAATAACACATTTATATGTAATGTTGCTTATAGTGATTGAGAACTTGTAATTATGATTACTAAAACTATCTTCCCCAAACTGATCAATTAACGTACTTTCAATATAGTCGTGAATATCGTCTACTGTATAACTACCTGAGGGTAGTGTTAGCACATACTCATCGTAATAGAACTTTTTTACACCATCACGCACATTATAGATTTTATTCTAGCTTTCAAACGATACTAGTCCAGGACTATGCGGCTGATAGCTAAGTTCGATTGGTGGATTAAAATAGACGGTTGTTTCAGGTCCTTCTCCACGTACAGCAAACGTTCTTTCACTGTTCGTCATCACGTAGACACTAATGCACTTTCTCTACTGTCTGGGTTTGATATAAGAACATAAGACATAATCGTCCGCACATGCGTGTATTAAAGTTTTGCACACGGTTTTTATTGTAAACAATGTCCGCACTGCTTCCGAAATAACGTATGAGCTGAAAAGGAGGAGGTAATTCTCCATAGCTATCAAAATACCATACTTTAGATTTACGTTTTACATAAGCAACGTAATGAGTTCCAGGTCCACGACTGTCCTCCACGTTAATTACGGCACTTTCACGTTCACGTGGGCGTGCTGGTAGTTGATCGCGCGTATACACTCCTCGAAAATAATGAATTCCTAGTTGTTTAGCAAACGTAAAAACTTCATCATGCGTTAGAGCTCGATATGGCAGTGCATTCAGTAGACGTTTTTTGGAGAAATGTAGATACCAAGCCCTTTCTTGTATGGCGCTAGCTTCATGTTCACACCTTTGCCTCGTAACGCAATTGCCTCCATCGTCTTGTTATGACGTTCACTCTCTTTCAACTGTTGTTTCGCTTCTTCTACAGCTTTGACAGTTCTCGCTACAGCACTAGCACCACCTAGCAATGACCCTAAAGCTGCTAAGCCAGCAAACAGCGCAGGAAGAAATCCTCCTCGTTTTGGTACAGGAATAATTCGTGCACGTTTACTAAATATTGCTCTGCACTTTGGAGAAATTCTCGCTCTTGCTGCGCGTAACGCCTTAGTAATAGCTACACGAGGATTGTATTCCCCTCGAATAGCTTTTTGCGCAGCCTTTATAACATCTTTCCATCCAACAGTTTTTACTTTCTTCTTCTTCTTCATGTCGTTTGGATATCGTTGCTTCACCATGCTGGACACGACTTTACTAGTCAAGAGCAAATCATAAACTAACCCTTGCCTCTTGTTTCGTTTAATATATATATTACTATTACGTACTTTATGATTCAGTTATCATGAAGATTATAAAGTAGCAAGACACGCTACCTGTTACCGACATTGTACCACATCTCTTACCTAGTTCTAGTACAACTACAAGAAAACGTCATGGAACGTTGTTTCCTTTTACTGTTCGATGTATTATATCAGGTCCGTCGGGATGCGGTAAAGCAAATCTTTTACTCACACTTATTACTTCTGTAAATGGTGTACGCTTCGAGAATATTTATGTTTTCGCAAAGTCACTCTATCAGCCGCTATATACTATTCTACAAACTGTAATGCACGATCTAGTTAAAGATGGAATAAGATATTTTAAATTTAATTCACATGAGCAAGTACCATCACCAGACGATGTGCTTCCTAATTCTCTTATGATCTTTGATGATGTCGCAACAAAACAGCAAAACGTTATTCGTGCATTCTTTAGTATGGGTCGGCATAAATATGTTGATTGCATCTATTTGTGCCAAACCTATTCTCGTGTGCCTAAGCAGTTGATACGCGACAACGCAAATGTTATTGTGCTTTTTCGGCAAGATTAGCGCAACATGCGACATGTGTATAACGATCATGTTAACACTGATATGACATTCGATGACTTTAAACGTATGTGTGCTAAATGTTGGTCATTACACCGTTACAGCTTTTTAGTTATTGATAAAGAAAGTGATGTACAGCATGGACGATATCGCATGGGTTTCGATCATTTTATATGCATTAACACAGAATTACAGTAACTACTTGATTAAAAACCATCATCATGTTAACATCTAGCAAGGAGATCACAAAACATATCATCCAAGCTCGAAACAATATTCGACGGAAATTTAAAGAGCTTAAACGTATTCAAGCAGACACGGATTTATTTTTAAAAACACAACTAAGTACACCACTCAAAGAAATTTTTAATTCTACTTCATTACCGCAGTCTACTTCAAGTTTTGCTTCAATGCAAACATCATATCATAAAGAGAAGCATGAAGAAGAAAAGCATGAAGAAGATACGGAAGAGAAGAAGCAGGATGTAGATCAAGAAGAGGAAGAGGAAGATAAGGAAGGAGGAGAAGAAGAACTTAATGGTACATCACCATCTAAGCGTGTTGAGTTTTTAACTACAGATGTTATTGCTGAAACACCTACTACATCGACTCAAAATCTACCATCTTTGTCTGAGGTTATGATTACACCAGAGTATCGCAATCAGTTTAGAACTTTTATTCAAGATACCTATGGATCTCTCTTTGCACCTTATATAGAAAAACGTTTTACAGGACAAACTGACACTACCTACGGTATTCGCTACGAAGATGACTGTTTCCGGATAGGAAATTCAAATGTTAAGATTAATAGCAACAAACTCATATAAAAGGTGTTACCTATAAACCTACGAAAGGACTCTTAGAACTTCTTTTCTCACGAATACCTGACAAGGATATAATTTTACAAGATGATCTTAAAAAATATAAAGCAGTACTTTTTGCTACTGACGCAACACGACGTAATTACAAGTGAACAGAGGCTGTAAATGCGAATAAGAGTTACAAGTATCGTGAGTTTATTTCTAAGCTGTTTCCGACTGCATGTAGTCTAGATGTTATCTACAAGCCTTTTTTGCCGTATGTGGATGTAAGATACTGGAATGACCCAAACTTACTCGTTGAACGATTACAACTTTTAAGAGCATCGCAAGAGGCTGGTCACACTGGTCACGGATCAGAAATTCTAGAAATAGGAAGAGAACTACGTTATGCCGGTATTATTTTGTAATGGCTCATCAAGAGAAGATCTCACCTGTAAAGGTAAACATCGCACATGAGTTACATAAACCAGCACGTCGCACCTACTGTCGCAGACGCGTTATTACACGAGGAAAAGATGATATCTGGCAAGCAGACTTAGTAGAAATGATTCCATATGCTTCTAGTAATAAGGGGTATAAGTATCTACTTACTGTTATCGATGTGTACTCGAAGTTTGCTTTTGCACAACCCGTGCGTTCTAAAACAGCAGCTCAAGTTAAAGAAGCATTTAAACATATTGTTGAAGATTCGAAACGCTGCCCAAGGCTTCTCCAAACTGATCAATGTAAAGAGTTTTACAACAAGGATTTTTCTTCTTACCTCAAGTTACTTGGCATTCAACACTACTCTACGTTCAGCAATCTCAAGGCAAGTGTTGTAGAACGCTTTAATCGTACACTCAAAACAATGATGTGGCGAGGATTTACAGCGCAAGGTTCATATCGTTGGATTGATCTGCTACCTAGACTTTTATCTACCTACAACGATACACCTCATCGCACTATCGGAACAAAGCCACGTCTTGTTACAAAGAATACACCTCGTATAAATGCTATTCATCTTGTAATTAAAACAGCTGATCCACGTCGCCATCGCTTTAAAGAAAGTGATTTTGTTCGCATCAGCAAACACAAGTCTATCTTTGCAAAAGGATACACACCTAACTGGAGAACTGAAATTTTTCAAATCAGAAGTGTTAAGCTTACTAATCCAGTTACGTATTTACTTCGCGATCTCAGAGGACAGCCTATTGAAGGAGGATTCTACATCGAAGAACTGCAGAAAACAAAATATCTTGATCACTATTTAGTTGAACGTGTTATTCGACGTCGTGGCAATAAACTGTATGTTAAATGGCTTGGTTTTAAAAACAGCTTTAATTCATGGACTAATAAAGAGGATGTATTTTAAATCTTATGTGTGTTTTCTTTTAATCCTCTACGTTTCCTTTCTTCTAAGTCACTAGGACATGCTGTAGGATTAAACAACTCCTGTAATATGTTTTGACAATTCATATTTATTTTAGAATATATATATATATATACTTTTTTATCCTTTGTTTCTTTTGCGGTCTTTGTCACTCAGTTTTCGTTTTATTACACCAACAACGACAAGTGCTGCTATATTCTTCTGAGCAGCTAAAGCACTAGGTAA
The DNA here is from genome assembly GCF_040414725.1 of Anabrus simplex. Taxonomy (NCBI): domain Eukaryota; kingdom Metazoa; phylum Arthropoda; class Insecta; order Orthoptera; family Tettigoniidae; genus Anabrus; species Anabrus simplex. Next base: position 442,756,894 of record NC_090268.1, on the reverse strand, counting down.
TAACACACACACACACACACACATACAGCATAACTGTACGAAGCAGATTTTAACAGCTACACGACATACTCTATGCAGGCAGCATGTAACTACGTGTCAGGCGAACGTGTTCTAGGGGCGCAGGGGAGATGAAGCACGAAGAAAAGAAGATCAATCACTCTATTGATGAGTCCACGCCCAACATGCTTCCTCATCTTTCTCCCAGCACGTTTCTTCACCTTTTAGTTGTTTACTCTCTCCACAGCCATGATAAGTGTTTATAAGAGAAGACAACTCGTTAGTTTTAGGTCCGTGATACAGTTTAATTAGTTGACATGTACGGCACTGTCTCACAGAAGGTCGTCTACCAAGACTCACGTGTTCATGATGTAAACTACACGTTTGAAGCTCTGACAAAACAGGATCTTGAGTCCACTCACGAGGCACCTTATCCCAAATCTTCTTTACAGCATTCGCAGCTACATTAACCAAAAATGCCTTTGGTAATGCATTTAACTCTTCTTCAGTAAAAGTGTTTAGTTTCTTTTTGCATGCATAAAACTTTACGATCGCCTTTTCAACTGCGTTACACTTAGTATCTGTTAGAAATGACATGATGTCTTTACTCTACAAATGTTTCTTTTACACTAAGGTTATTTCGACACTGCAGTTTACATATGTTGTTCACTTCCCGACATGCACTGCGACACAACCATTCAAAGAGCATGCATACATGTTGTAAAGACTGTTTACTTGTTTCTCTGCTATGCTCTTTCGGAAGAGTTTTAAATGATGGGCACCCTAATTCATGCATGTCGATAATTTCACATGATGATGGTAGAAAATCACGCAACCATTCTTTCTTTTCACAACCCTTTAAAAGAACAAGATCTGCTCTTGACAAATGTGCATTCATCATTAAAGGTAGAAAACGATAAGGTATTCCTTTTTCTTCCCACTTCAAACCTAAATTGTTTTCAATCCACTGAGTCTGCTTTTTATCTTCATCTGTTTGCAAACAGTAAGGGAACGGTGGACTAAATACTAAACTAAAAAGTTTTGGAGCCCACAACACACTGCAATCTAACACAGCCACCTCTTTAAACACAAATTTGTTTCCGTTTACTTTAAAGCCTTGCACATCAACTATTAATGTTTTCGTCATGTTTGCACTCCACACTCTATCACTGTTTCTCGAAGACTAAAGCTTTTAGTCAACGAACGGGTTTAAACATGCACAATGACGTCATCACTGCAGCACGTGCTTACTCGGGCTTTCCCGATGCGTGATTAAACTTGTTCGAATTTACCGCCACCACATTTCAACTAAAGAGTGCAGCATCGAGGTAAGCGGTGTAAGTTGGCGGTAGCTAAAGATGGCAGCACTGTTCTCTCTGGATTAAAGATGGCTGCTTGTCATAAAGATTTTTCAAATTATCCGCCAACACATTTCAACTAAAGAGTGCAGCACTGAGGTTTGCGATGCAAGATGGCGGGTGACAGCTTGTCAAATAGATTTTTTTTCAAAGGTAAGTAGCTAAAGAGGGCAGCACTAAGGTTAGCAATGCAAGATGGTGGATGACAGCTGTGACGTAAAAAAATTACCGCAAGATAGCACCACGATGCTCTTTTCATTAAAGATGGCAGCTTGTCAAATAGAATTTTTCAAATTAACCGCCTCCAAGGTAAGTAGCTAAAGAGGGCAGCACTGTTCTCTCTGGATTAAAGATGGCTGCTTGTCGAAAAGAATTTTTCAAATTATCCGCCACCACAAAGAGGGCAGCACGGTGCTCTCTCGATTAAAGATGGTGGATCACAGCTTAAGAGCACATAGAATTTGTTTCCAAACAAGAGTACGTGGAATTTACCACCACCACATAGAGTGCAGCACTGTTCTCTTTAGATTAAAGATGGCGTATGACAGCTGACGAAATTACCCGCATGATAGCAGTACGGTGCTCTGTTGATTAAAGATGGCAGATGACACCTGTCAAAAAAAAGCACATGGCTTTGTTTCCAAACAAGAGCACGTGGAATTTGCCGCCACCACATTTCAAACTAAAGAGGGCAGCACTATGCTCTGTTGATTAAAGATGGCGGATGGTAGCTGTCAAAGAAGCACGTGAGTTTGTTTCCAAACAAGAGCACGTGAAATTGTTCAATTTGCCGCCACCACATTTCAAAGGTATCTAGCTAAAGATGGCAGCACGGTGCTCTCTTTATTAAAGATGGCGGATGATAGCTAACAGAACTTTTCAAATTGCCCGCTACTACGTGCTTAAGGTAGTAGCCATAAAGAGGGCAGCACGGTGTTCTGTGGATTAAAGATGGCGGATGACAGCTGACGAAATTGCCTGCATGATACCAGCACGGTGCTCTGTTGATTAAAGATGGCGGATGACAGCTGTCAAAAAAGCACATGGCTTTGTTTCCAAACACGAACACGTGGAATTTGCCGCCACCACATTTCAAAGGTATCTAGCTGAAGATGGCAGCACTGTGCTCTGTTGATTAAAGATGACGGATGACGGCTGTCAAAAAAGCGCGTGGGTTTGTTTCCAAACAAGAGCATGTAGAATTTGCCGCCACCACATAGAGGGCAGCAGGGTGCTCTCTTGATTAAAGATGGTTGCTGTCATGTGGAATTGCCTGCCACCACAGGTATCTAGCTAAAGAGGGCAGCACGGTGCTCTCTAGATTAAAGATGGCTGCTGTCAAAAAGCATATTTCAAATTATCCGCCACCACATTTCAAAGGTAAGTAGCTAAAGAGGGTAGCACTGTGCGCTATAGATTAAAGATGGCGGATGACAGCTGTCAAAAAACACGTGGCTTTGTTTACCTCGCGCTAGTTAGGTTAAGTTGGTAGCACTAAGGTTTAGACCCGTCAAGATGGCGGCACTGCGGATGACAGGTGACGAATTTGCAGCTACTGCGATAAAGAGGACAGCACAGTGCTCTGTGGTTTAAGGATGGCGGATGACAGCTGTCAAAAAAGCACGTGGCTGTCAAAAAGCACGTGGCTTTGTTTACCACGCGCCAGTTAGGTTAAGTTGGTACTACTGAGGTTTAGGCCCGTCAAGATGGCAGTACTGAGGTTAGCGATGCGTTGTTGCCTGTCAAAAAGCACGTGGCTGTCAGAAAACACGTGGCTTTGTTTACCTCGCGCTAGTTAGGTTAAGATGGTACCACTGAGGTTTAGGCCCGTCAAGATGGCAGCAGTGAGGTTAGCGATGCGTTGTTGTCGATGACAGCTGTCAAAAGCACGTGGCTTTGTTTTCAAATTCAAATTTCCCGTGGGTGGTGGAGGAGACCTCTGGGAGGCCTCTGGCTGTGGTGGTGGTGGAGGAGGCCTCTGGGAGGCCTCTGGCTGTGGTGTTGGTGGAGGTGGCCTCTGGGAGCCGGAGGAGGTGGTGGCGGCAGAACTGTCCAATTATACTACTGAAGTGAACTATCAGAACCCCTAAGATATATGCAACTCATCGACTAAACGTGGAGAGAGTAGAAAATACTTGGGCTTTGTTCAAATACGTTTGCGTTATAACTATTAGTGTCTAAATATCCTGTTTCTATCCATTAGCGTGTTAGAACTGGTACCTCGACTCATCAGTCTAGGCGGCCTTTCTGTATGCTACGAGAGACCAATGGTTGTATTGCTTTGCCCATGCCAGTCTTCGTACATTGTGAGGTACGCCGAGCAGAGGTACCTTAATGGAACGGTAAGATGATGATTCTGTTGGAACTTCAGTGTCGTCCATCATTGAATTTGTAAGATATCTACTTAAATGTTGCCCGTCTATCCCCTCTTAACATTCAAGTTAGCCAACATAGACCTCTGTCATCAACTTGTTTTAACCCACGTAAGTTGACCCTCATGAGGGTGGGTTTGTCAGAATCCAAAAGGTCACGGTTCCGATATGCAATGGCCCATATAACTCTCTCTTCTCCGTGTTGCTCCCATCAAATGGGGTCCACTGTTCGGCTACATTTTCGCAGTTTAATCCTGTCTACGACGTCTCGATCGTTGAAACCGACGGCACGCATAATGTTGTGAATCCACCGCCTTGGAGATCACCCTCGTGGTCGACATCCACCTGGGTCAAGATGAAGGGCCTTTTTAATTACTGAATTGTCGTTCTCTCATATGGCACGACCTCACCACAGCAGTCGAGCCTCTCGTTATCTCTACCAGTGGATCCACACCAAGTCTACGTCGTACATCTTCATTTCTGGTTTCCCTGTCAACGTCTCCATGTCATGTATGATGTTTCCGTGCTTCATTGTCAAACAGTGACGTTCTATTCCACATAGAGCAACTAGTTTTATCACTGTATTGCAAATAGTGACCTAGCACCTTTTTATCGAAGAAGCCACCTGTCTCCTCTCTGACCACGCTGCGCTGACTCTCAGTCCTTTTTCACAGGCAGCATCATTATCTGGTGTGTCCAAAAATCCAAGATATTTAAAAGAGTTTGTTTTTGTAAGGTCTGCCCATTGACGGAAATGGTGCCAACGGCTTGGCGACCATGTTGTGACATTGTGATGTTGACTCGAAGCCGATTCTGATCCAGGTCTGTTTCCAGTTTTCTGCCTGGTTCTCATGTTTAAGGGCGCACTCTTGTGTAATGACCATATCGCCCACATAGGAGAGTGTCTGGGAATGGCGATAGTGTACGTCAGCTGTTGAAGAGTAGGGCAGTGAGTGATGAAACTTAATGGACACCGACATTTATAATCTGGCCGCGGTCAAATTCGTTGTCATTTTGATACGAAGTCTATTAATATCACCGTGACGAGATTCGCAATACTGTTAATTTCGCGAAGACAGCCACAGTGCACCTCGGTCAATATGGCAGGCATCTCTAAATTACTTGCGCGTCAGTGTACAACTAACACTAATGTTTTAACTGAAATGTTTGGCATCGTTTTACTGACACGTATGCAGTACAAAATTAGCGGATATTGGACTGTTCATCGTTTATGCTTCCATTTTATGGAATTCCGTGAAATCACTGCACAATAGGTCAAAGCTTCAGCTATGAATAACAAAATAACGCTAGCTATTCTGTCGCTTGACATAAATTCTCAGGTAAACGAACATGTAACTCAGAAGCCTAACTCTCAAACATAATACTACCCTAGTATTTCACTTACAAATATTACGAGTCCCATTTTCCTTTCCAGTGGACGTTATCAGTAGCGGATTTTGAATTTTACATGTTTATGCAAATCTCTAAGTTGGTTAGATACATTATACCACCCTTCAGTGACACTCATGGTTCTTGAAGTTAAGACGGCAAAGAAGGGGAGAGCCGCCATTACGATTTCGATGGTTAGATGGTGTAATATTTAAATACACTCGAAGTCAAGAAATAGTTTCACCCTGAATAAAAAGTTGGAACGGAATTAGCTTAGGAAGGAAAATAGATAATACCAGTGGCTGTAAATAAAGCCTACGCTCAATGAACGTTGTCAATCAATATGTAGACAAGTTGAGATTTTCAAAGTATAAGGTTGTACAGGTATCCGTCGCTTTGTGTAATACAAAAGCGCATAAAGTGAATGTATTATAATATGGGTTAGACTGGAGATAGGGAATATTTCAAGTGAAACATAAAATGACTATGACTTTTAAGCAGGTGGAAGTTTCTTTTATTCATGCCATTGGTACAGTGTGGAACTCTATGCACGTAACTTTTATAGTCTTCAATAATTTCCCCCATATTTGACTCCCTTTTTTAAGTTTTCTTAGATGACGTCATTCTGGTCGCACTTTTTGCAGCTTTCTTTCTTTTTTTGCTTGATTTCATGTTGTTTTCAGGGTTAATTCTGAAATTCAAGTGCCCTGAAAATGTTTCTAATGCGCTCATTGCATTCATTATGCTTTATAACTTCCAGCTTGTCTTGATTTCCTTTCAATTTTGCATTTGGAAGCATTTCGATAGCTTCTTCACGTATTAGAACCAATTAAAGACAGCTTGCTAACTCAGTGCTCCCTTTAATGCCGATCACATGCCCCCAGTCAGTACTGAGACAACGCAACACAGCCACTGACTACACGCCGGCTTGCAGCGCCGCACATTCGTCATGAAATAGTCCACAGGGTGATTGTGAATCCACAACCTAACTTGTATATTTAAAATATTTTATATTTTTATTTATGAATAATTGTTTAAATCTTGTTATGGCGAAAACGTGTAAAGTGAAAAGGGGAACTACCATTGTAACAAAACTGCCCAAGTCGATTTTGACCGGCATTGCCATTATAACGAATCTTTTCAACTCGATTGTGAATGTCACTCAGCAAGTGAGCTTCCGTTATCATCAAAACTCCATAACTCACAGTCTTATATGGGAAAGAATGTATGGCGACCTCCCAGTGGCGTTTCTTCGATAACGCTAAGATGAATACAATTCATTAAAATCTCAATCACCACGTGTACATAAATTTGCGTAGAATTCCTTATACGATGTAGAATACCGTAGCGAAACACGGGCACATTTGCTAGTACACAACAAAACAATAACACCAATAATAAGAAAAATATAAAACTTATTACAAGATTAGCAAATTCTGTCTTGTTAAATTATACAGATTGTTAGGTGCCAGCCCTGTGATAGCCCCTTTCCCTACTTTTTGGAAGGGGGTAGTGAGTCGGATAACTGGGGAGCTGCCAGCGATCCTGGAGGACGTGTACCGTACTCCTAGGCTGGCTTCCGCACGAGTTCCTGGAAAATGCAACGAGAAAGCTCCGTCTCTGGCCACATCGCGAATATTTTGATACACTTCACTAGAGCTATGAAATTTGGGCTAGCCGTAGACATTTAGTCAGTGCTGAATCCGAGTTGGACTCGACAGAGGTGTTGGTTGTCGGTGGTGTTCCTCCGGAGTCGGGGTATCGAGTGACAAGCTGGTCTAGGACGTCTCTTCGTTGCCATCGCTGTCCCATCGGAGTCAGGGTTTCGTCGCGTATGGAACGGAATACCGTGTGTACTGCCTTAGAGTAATGTGTGCGTACTACTGTGGGCTAAGCATCTGGAGCAGCTACCGTGAGTGTAATTAGGGCAGTGTTAATGGCCGTTCTTGTGAGGAGTATTACCCTGCTGTTTAATATTGTTCAGTTGTTGCAGTTCACTGTGTTTGAATATGCGAATTCCTGGACTGTCTGTGGTCGAACAAGAGAACAAACATCGTGCATTCTTTCGCTAGCTGCCTTGTGTTCAAACCTGGTGGTCTTTACGCACCTGATGTGTGATGTGACCGAACATAGAGAGGATAAAGTAATGCGATCCTGTGAATTACCTTCTCAGGCAATGTCATCGAGCCGGACCGTCTGCAGTGTGAAAAGAACGGAGACTTGTGAATAGACAGCAATTAGAAAGTGGAGCTTTTCATGTTTGAATGGAAGTGTGTGTATATACTGTGTGCGCGTGTGTGTGTGCATTTATTGGGTCATATTGAAATAAATTTGAGAAATAAAGTAGACAGTGTTTCATTCGTAAATATATTGAAAAATGAAAGGACTCCATGTGTCTTTAGAACATTACATAACAAAAATATCAACACTGTGATTTCTTTGATATTACAAAGACAGCAAACATAAACGTAAAGAAGAATTTAGAGACTTTCATTATTACATTATGAGGCTCTCATTATCGAGTACAACAGGTGGGCTTACGCGTTATCCTATTCGATAATCGCACCCGGCAGAGAGTTCGATAGGGAAAGGTAGGGTAAAATTTTACAAGAAATACTCAAAATATAACATTTCAAATTTCGTGGAAGAACAGGAAAACGAACCCAGGCCTCCATGTGTGGCAGCTAAACACACTAACCACTATACTACATAGGCAGACTGTCTTCCTTTTACCTAATTATTGTATTCATTTAATTTGCTGTTGTTTACATCAGAGTGAAATCATGCCATTTACAGTAAACTTACACTAACTACAGTTAACATCATCTTAATTTAATTATAATCCAACCTAAAACTATTTATAATATCTATACAGTTCTTAGAACTTTGGCCGGTAAGCTTCTGTCATCTAAGGCTCAATATCGTGCCACAGTTGTCTAGGAATTGTCGCTCTTCCTTATATCTGTCCCACGAGTCAGTATTACTACAAAAAATAATGGTATATAGTGGTTTTCTCAGGTGCAACAATGACAAATTGGAAGAGTTCTAATTACAAAATTTAAATTTATCGAGTGTCTTCCTTCAGTGTGGTGAAATAATTGCCCGGGATGAATACCAGACGTGATTTGACGCTGTAGGCATTCGTGCTCCACACCATGACACGAGGCCTTATATAGGAGTGACCTTCAACGGCTAACCGCTGAATTTGTTGTCACCACACGCCGATTCGCTGATTATCTCCGTGATGACAGAAGAAAAAGTCATCATTCAAAACCACTCTGAATGCGCAGAAGCTTTTCCGGGATATCACAATTCCAGTCTTTACGGATGATTATACATTGTTAAGGTCAGTCGTCGGCACGAACATAAGTTATCGTCACGCAGTTGCTAGAAGTGGTGCTACAAAGCACAGGATTAGTCAAGGAGGATGCCAACACTTGACCGCAGTCCTAATGTTCGGAAGTTTGTTCATTCCGAGCCTGGTGTCCCTCCCGTTGTGCGATTTTTAGGTTCTCTGGAACCTTCCCGTTGGCGATGAGTGCCTCTTTGTACGCAGCCGTTTCATTATCGTGGTACGGTTACATCTGCTCTAACTTGATATGCTGGCCGATGCGCTGAAATGACCTGCAGCTCTAAGAAGGCCTACAATGCAGCAACTCTTTCACCTATTCACAATACCTGTAAGGGTTCTACTGTAATGCCGACCGGCGAATGACAGTGCCATCTTCTTGCATAGGGGGAAATTAACCTAGATGCAGACACATGAGTTCGAGGAAGTTATGCGTGAAACCTGAATTATACCCTCCAACCCTACTGAAAGTTTGTCACATTATTCGCGTACCTTATAAATATATAAGATGTACCTTAGACTTATTTGAACCGACAATATAATATTGTTATTATTATTAAAATCCTCTCATATTCCATAAAAAGCATTATTTTCTATGGGCTAATTAAGTTCCCTACCTGCCGACAATCGACTTCCGTGGAACACAGGGGCTCTCCTGAACGCCCACAGGAAGAAATCACATGAGTTTAAGCCTGGGGAAATCGGTGGCCATTGAACAGGTGTTAGGCACTTCCTGCGTACTGAATGTCGAGAGCATCTCTCACTGGTCGGCTGAAGTGTGCTGGACCACCGTCATGCAAGATCCACTTGATAGATCATATTCTTAGTGTTATTCCTTCTAACCAAACTGGAAAACATCATCAAGCATTTTACTGTGGCTGTGTTCGTTCAGGTGTTTTTACAGCCAACGCGATCTTATTAAGAAAGTTTCCACGAATCCCACACCAAATATGTAAACAAAGATACTGCTAATGGTGATGGTGATGATGGTGATGATGATGATGATGATGATGACGATCGTATCCGCGTATCCTCAAATCCTGCAAGCGCTCCGGTATGAAGCAGCCGCAAATCACTGACTGTAAAGGAGTCTTCAAGTTGGGTTTCGACAGCGCGGTTTGACCATTGAATTATCTACTGGGGAACAACTGTGTTCGCATAGCCATTTAGAACGCCTGGAAGGTATGCATAGCTACTTAACTGTGTGGACGGACAAGTTGCCGCCTAACTCCTATCCATGCCATTGCAAGGACATCTGTGTTTTCGCTGCTGTACAGCGGGTTGTGGTCATTCCAGTGCAAGGACACCTGCGTTATCACTGCTCTAGTGCGGGTTGTGGCCATTCCAGACCAAGGACATCTCTGTTATCACTGCTGTATAGCGGGTTGCGTTCTCCCTAGGCTGCATATTCCTGCTCTATGGATTGAAATACGAACGGACCACCAGATAGGTGCTCAAGATCTGAAATTGCACCACAGCCACAATCAGTATCCTTTGTATATTCCAACTTTTCGACTGTAGACTTGGTTCTATGCTTTTTTTTCTTTGCTAGTTGCTTTACGTCGCACCGAAACAGATAGGTCTTATGGCGACGATGGGACAGGGAAGGGCTAGGAGTGGGAAGGAAGCGGCCGTGGCCTTTATTAAGGTACAGCACCAGCATTTGCCTGGTGTGAAAATGGGAAACCACGGAAAACCATTTTCAGGGCTGCCGACAGTGCGGTTCGAACCTACTCTCTCCCGAATACTGGATACTGGCCGCAGTAAAGCGACTGCAGCTATCGAGCTCGGTTTGGTTCTATGGAATCCTGTTCTTATCCCATTAAAGACCCATTTGCTAGTAGGGAATGGGGATGTTCTTTGGACTATTCGTGAATATTATGCATGTTCATGATGCTGTATCGTGTGTTGAGGTTTTTTACTAGTAACTAGGCTGCCGATTTCGGGTGTAAAAAGGCGTACAAGACACGGTGTGTCAACTAACAGAAGCACATACGTGAGAGGCGACGTCCCACCAAACATCCATAATTATCTTACGAACACCTTCATTGTGACGGCATGTTCACTGAGGCACCGCAGAAGTGTACATTAACCGTTTCGGCTTGTCTAATCACGTCTTACATACATTTACCCTGTACAAAGAAGAACTCAAAATTGAGAAGTGACTCATGAATCCCCGGTGAGTAGGGGTGGAGATTACACCCATAGTACCCCTTGCCTGTCCTAAACGGCGACTAAAAGCCTTTAAATCTTGAGAGCGTAGGTTAGTGACCACGGGGCCCTTACCTGAGTCTGGCATTGCTTTCACTTCCTTGTGCGAGCTCCTCACTTTCATCTATCCTATTCGACCTGAAATGGTCATCTCCTTTTCTCTTCCGACCCCGAAACTATATGTTTTGTGATGCCTGGGGAGTCTCACACTTTCATGCCCTACGTGGCGATTGTCTTCCTTCTTCTTTCTTGCTTTCCTTCCTTCTTAATCTGTTTAGCCTCCAGTCCTGTTTTTTACCTCGGACTCAGCGAGGGATCCTATCTCTACCGCCTCATGGGCAGTGTCCTGGAGCGTGACAGTTTAGGTCTGGAATACACCTTGGAAGGAGGACGAGTACCTCACCCAGGTGGCCTCAGTTGCTATGCTGAACAAGGACCTAATGGGGAGATGGGGTGATCGGAAGAGGCAAGACTGTAAGAAGGCAGGAAGTGGCCGTGGTGTTAAGTTAGGTACCATCCCGGCATTTGCCTGGAGAAGAAGTGGGAAATTACGGGAAACCACGTTGAGGTTGTTTGAGGCGGGAATAGAAAACCCTCTACTCAGCTAAACTTCGAGGGTTTAGTGGACCCCGTTCCAGCCCTCGTACCATTTTTCAAATTTCGAGGCAGAACCGGGCATCGAACCCGAACCTCCGGAGGTGGCAGCTAATCACATAATCACTACACCACAGAAGCACATTGCTATTTCTTACCGATATTTTTATTTTACTTTCTTTGGTTTACAACAGGGTTAAATCACCCCAATTACAGTAAACTTACATTATCTACACTGAACATCATATTAATTTAATTAAATCAAACCTAAAACTATTTATAATATATATATACTGTATAGTCGTTGCTCGTGCATAAACCACGATGTGAAATGTTCGAGCTTAGAACATTGCCCTGAAAGCTTCTGTTATCTAGGGTTCAATATCGGGCGACAGTCGTCTAGGAACTCTCGCTCTTCATTATATACGTCCTGCGAGTCAGTATCACATAGGCGCAGCGACGGTATAGTGCAAGAGCTGTAGTTACAGTATTTAAATTTTATCGACTACGAAACTAATCTAAACTAAACTAGCATATATTCAGGGAGTGTCTTCTGTCGGTCGCGTTAATCTTTTGTTAGCGTGTTGAAAATGTTTAAGAACTGTTTGATAGACAAAGTGAGGTCTAGTGTTTGTTCTTTGATGACAGCTCTGTTGTAGCTATTACATAATCTGTAAGGTGGCGAATTATTCTGCGAGGTACTGTGTGCTTTCTCGTACTTGAATGTAGTATTTAGCCTTGAACTGATACGAGATACGTGAAATTTTGTTTCTGGATAAGATATAGGGGTTGGCTACGGTAGAGGATTTTAGCATCACCAATTTCGTTTTTTTTTTTTTTTTTTTTGCTAGTGGGTTTACGTCGCACAGACTCAAATAGGACTTATGGCGACGATGGGATAGGAAAGTCCTAGGAGAGGGAAGGAAGCGGTCTTGGCCTTAATTAAGGTACAGCCCCAGCATTTGCCTGGTATGAAAACGGGAAATCACGAAAAACCATCTTCAGTGAGACTCGAACCCACCATATTTCGGATGCAAGCTCACAACGGCGTGTCCATAACTGCACGGCCGACTCGCCTGGTCACTAATTTATATACGGTCTTCCAGGCTAATTATATTCATATCATTTAACAGCTGATTTTCTGCTAAAAAGTGTCTGACCCTTTCCTTTTTTCATTCTGGTTAGTTACCCAGTTGCACCGATCGAGTTGGCCGTGCTGTAAAGCCTCATTCAGGAGGTAGTGGAATCGAATACCACTGTCGGCAGCCCTGAAGATGGTTTTCCGTGTTTTCTCGTTTTCACACCTGGTCAGTATTAAGTCTGTACCTTAATGAAGGCCACAACCAGTTCCTTCCTACTTCTAGCCCGTTCTTATCACATGGTCGTCTGTTTCAGTCCAAGGTAAAGAAAGTTGTAAAATAAACATAATACTAAATATCACCACCAGCAGCAGCAGCAACAGTTCCCTGAGGCACCAGATTCCCTTGTCTACGAAGAGGAATCTGTTCAACATTCTTGTGTATTTAAATTCATACTGCTTCCAATTTATTAAACTAGGATTACGAACAAATTCCATTTCATTTTCAGTAGCTGTTTTAATTATTTTCTCTGCAGCACATCTGTCACGCAATGGCGCATAAATACCTATACATATTACATTTATTTGTCAAATTAATTAAAACTGAATGTATTAGAGATTCCTCTCTTGTTTAACATGCTATTGTGTTTGGACAAGCAATCAGCGGAATTCGACCCAGGAATTTTATTGTCAACCTGGTGAACATATTCAGTTTTAAACTTATGTAAGCTAATACGTATACTTCTTTTTACACAAACTTCATCTATAGGGTTTCAGTCCGCTATGACTCAGTGGTATTCATTTAACGACACGTTTGAAGTTTTTCAGAATTATGGAAGTATATTTATATGGATACAATTCTTTCCCTAGATTGTGTAACCACTTAGGCTGCTGTCGTTAGCGCACACGGAGGTCCTAGAAAATTTCGATGGGCAAAATATCTGGCGATCGGGTAGGCCACGGAAGACAGGTAGTATTGAAAAATCATTCCTGTGATACGCTTGTTGCGTGAGAGTGAACATTTTCCCACAGGAAAATGTCTCTTGGATATTCTGTCCAGAAAGGCAACACATACGGCTGTATGTCGCTGTATTGTTAATAACCCGCGTGTCATGCTAGGGGTGGCCGACTGCCTATGAGATAGCCGCGTCTAGCAGTTAGGACAGTGTGTGGTGCCACAGTTTTATTCAACGTCAAAGTGCTTATCATGAGGCATCAAGACACCTACACTACCGCTGTCGGTTTGCAAAGAAAACCGGGATTCGTACTAAAGACAACCCGGATCCAGTGTGTACGAGTCCTTTTTTCCGTCTGCTCAGGCTATGGTATTCTGAATACAGCTGACGGGTATGCATACCCTCTCGTGTCTAATGGTCCCGACACGCTCTAACACTCTGATGAGAATGGCGTGGTTGACAGTGGTTCGAGGATACGAGTTGCAACCCGGATACAAGTGTTGAAAATATATCTTAGCAGGAAAACGTAAAACAAAAAACGTAACATTAAGCAATTTCCTCAATTAAGTTGACGTGCTAAACATGTTTTAAATTGTGAGTCTTAAATAAATATCAAAATAAAAAAACAAATTTCGAAGATCATTTCCGGCCTAGTTGCAGGTCCGAAAAAGACATCCTGGAATAGCTTGTTTCCTTACACGTTTTTTCCCACTCAAATCCTAGTCAAATTAACTCATCTATATTATTTCTGCAATGTGCTCCTTTGATCAATACACTCAAGCGTTTCTTGATGTTTTGATAAATATCCTCACCGAATGTAGTTGCAAGGACTTCAGTGAAACTGTGCATTGAATCACGTTAGCGCTCGTAGTGGTGCTAAAGTGAAACTGTGCATTGACACACGTTAGCGCTCGTAGTGGTGCTTAAGTGAAACTGTGCATTGACACACGTTAGCGCTCGTAGTGGTGCTTAAGTGAAACTGTGCATTGAATCACGTTAGCGCTCGTAGTGGTGCTAAAGTGAAACTGTGCATTGACACACGTTAGCGCTCGTAGTGGTGCTTAAGTGAAACTGTGCATTGAATCACGTTAGCGCTCGTAGTGGTGCTAAAGTGAAACTGTGCATTGACACACGTTAGCGCTCGTAGTGGTGCTAAAGTGAATCAGTGCATTGACTCACTTTAGCGCTCGTAGTGGTGCTTAAGTGAAACTGTGCATTGAATCACGTTAGCGCTCGTAGTGGTGCTAAAGTGAAACAGTGCATTGACTCACATTAGCGCTCGCAGTGGTGCTTAAGTGAAACAGTGCATTAACTCACGTTAGCGCTCGCAGTGGTGCTTAAGTGAAACAGTGCATCGACTCACGTTAGCGCTCGTGGGGGTAGAGAAAGGAAAACCGTTAATCTAAGCGACCGGATAACGATTATTAAGAAAACGATGGTACATTTTAGGAAAAAATAAAGAATGAATATCAATATATATAATTATTTTTTATTTACCTTACATGCGTACCTCATATACCTAGGATGTTTTCAACACTGACTTGCTCTCCTAAAGGGTTAGACCTGTGTATTTTTTAGATATTACAGAAAACACTCAGCCTTCTCAACATCGTTGCGGTGGGCGGCTGGGATGAACATACGTTAACTCATGCTGATTGTACTCGTCAACATGGCGCACATGACCCAATCACTCAGCCGGAAGGAATATTCATCTCTTGAAATGTTCAAAAATCGCAGTGGTGGTACTTTCATTGTATTTTTTGTTGCGAATGTAAAGTAGCGTATTTCTTGTGTCAGTTGACACGTTCTCATTTTGCTAGAAAGCGCTATAAGATATGTACTAACGTAGCGACTACATGCTTATCGATTGATGACATCGATAATTAAAATTTACAATAGAAATAACTCGTGTTGTCGTTATGCAGTGATTGCGAAGAGAATTAGAAGCAACAAAGACCATCATGGAAAGGAAGTTAGCATAATTCGGCCACATTATGTGCAACGAGAAGTAACACCTCCAATAACTGTTACGCAAGAAAAGTAAAAGGAATAAGATGCCCTGGGTGAACACCCATTTCCTGGTTGGGGTCTGGGAAGCCTCCGCCAGTGATCCAATAGGTCATGAGTTGGCTTATGTAGAGCAGCAGTTAGTAGGGAGGCCTGGACAACATCTACTGAGGGTATGGCACTTCTAGTAGTAGAAGAATGACAGGATTTAACGTAAATATTTATGCAGTTACTTAAAGGACAAGACAACGCGCAATTAATCATGCTACACACGTTTACAAGATCCCCCACTGTATACGGCTAGGAAAATATAGAGAGTGAACTTGTTTCATACACGTTATTTCAAAAGAAAGAAAAACTCAGTAGCATGTACGCAAAATTTCTTATCCTTACAAACTAAAGAGATAAGAAAAGAAAAGTATGATTGTGCAAGACCGAAACCGTTGAAAATTAAGCCATTATTTGATAACCCAGAAGAAATAACATGGTCACGTTATCTTCAACCGATCTCAATTTAGATTTCATTTTCGATTTTGAAAGGTAGACCAGCTACTAACGGCCAGATTTATTCACCTCAGAACAGCTTGCTGCGCCTCCAGTCAGCAAGTGCACACTACACATCACGGCCAAACAGTCTCCTTGGTGGGTGATTGGGTTACGGAAAGAAGCACTATTGCCAACTTGTTTAATAATGTGCCCTTAGTTGTTCTTTACTATCCATTTCAACAGACGAGTAATGCGCGGTGCAGTAAGTTTGGAGAGACGCTGTATGATGTCAGCCTGGTGGCACAGTGATAATGACAATGGGACTATACCATATTCATCGGCATTGTGATGGGCAGAGAAAAATTCATGTTACAGTTATTATTATTATTAGTATTAGTATTATTATTGTTAACGTTTGACCAAAGTAGCTTAGAAACTCACAAGTTTACAACAGCGTACCTCATAAGCTCAATTTTGCAATATTGGGACGGAAAGATATCAGTCAGAGATTTCCGTCCCGAAGTGCCTAGCGGAATCTACATTAAATTGAATTTGAAGCGTAGAGCCCTGGAAAGAAAATACTTAACGACCTAGCCGTTACAAGCTACAGGGGAAGAATAGAATCTTTCTTTTCTTCACTCACAGGATGTTCACATAGTTAAAATTCTGCCACTACCATAGATACCTCACATTCTAAAGTCAGTTCTCAGCCACTTAGAACACATCTATGCAACAAGACTACTTCGCTAAAAGTAACTCCCAGAGTTTATCGGGGCTGGCAGATAGTTCGAGACCAATTATGTAATATCGTTTTTAACTGGAAGAACAGATTTTGATATAAACGTTTTTGATAGGCGGATGAATTAAACGAGAGTGATTATAACTGAAAAATATAAAATATTGAATGGCGAATACGATTACTAAACCTCACAACGCATATATTATCGATAACAGTCATGGTCTCAACAAAAGGTAGCCCTAGATAGTAGCTGCTTAGGACATCTGTTCCAAAAAGGTAAAGCTTCCAGGATATACAATATACCAGCGAGCTGTCCGTGCGATAAGCTCACATCCCAGAGAGAGTGGGTTCGAATCGCACTGTCGGCAGCCCTGAAGATGACATTCCATGGTTTCCGATTTTCACACCAGGAAAATGCTGAGCCTGTACCTCAGTTAAGGCTACAGCCGCTTCTATCCCACTCCTAGCCCTTTTCTATTTCATCATCGCCATGCGAGATGTCTGTGTCGGTGTGACTTAAAGCAAATTAAAAAAAAAACAACAACAGATATTCAAAAGTTCACCCAGTTCACAATAGATAACAGCACGATCGGAGATACCGCGGCAGTTTTAAATTATTAAGGGATTTAACACGTGGTACAATTATTATTATTATTATTATTATTATTATTATTATTATTATTATTATTATTATTATTATTATTATTATTATTATTATTATTATTATTATTATTATTATTATTATTATTATTATTATTGTGATTCTATATGGTTCATGTTTGTGGGTTACTGTAGTCACGTCCTAGTTCGTGAACCATGGGCAACGGCAGAGTGGCCTAGTAAGTGGTCCTGAGTGTCGGGATAACAGTTGCTATGGAATGGGAGTGGGCATCTGGGACAAAATCTGAATCCTGGTCCTCCTTGTGCTCAGGTGGCTAGGACTATACAATCCACCGGTGGTCCATAACCCGTTAGAGGGGAGATCCTCACTTGGACTATGTGCAAATAGGGTAGCATCCTGCTTTATGAATTTACCGAGCTCAGAACATTTTAAGCAAGCCTCGGACCTATGGGAGTAACGGAGTCCCACTCCCATTTGACAGGCGAGGGACTCCTTGGAAACAACTTGGCGAACGAAATGGAATTCGATGGGGAGCTATCAATATTAATGGAGCTTATGGAAGAAAGAAAGTAGAACTGGCTGAGTCAGCAAAGAGGATGTATCTGGATGTGCTAGGAGTAAGTGATATTCGGGTAAGGGGAGATAACGAGGAAGAGATAGGAGATTATAAAGTGTACATGTCGGGTGTTAGGAAGGGAAGGGCAGAGGCTGGGGGTAGGGCTCTTTATCAGGCTCTTTACCATTGCACGCAACATAGTTTCTGTTAGGCATGTAAATGAGCAAAAGATGTGGGTAGATTTGTCAGTTGGAGGAATTAGGACTAGAATTGTGTCCGTGTACTAACCATGTGAGGGTGCAGATGAGGATGAAGTTGACAAGTTTTATGAAGCATTGAGTGACATCGTGGTCAGGGTAAACAGCAAGGATAGAATAGTGCTAATGGGCGATTTCAATGCGAGAGTTGGGAATAGAACTGAAGGATTCGAAAGGGTGATTGGTAAATGTGGGGAAGATATGGCAGCTAATGGGAATGGGAAGCGTTTGCTGGACTTCTGTGCTAGTATGGGTTTAGCTGTTACGAATACATTCTTCAAGCATAAGGCTATTCACCGCTACACAGGGGAGGCTAGGGGTACCAGATCCATAATAGACTATATCTTAACAGACTTCGAATTCAGGAAATCTGTTAGGAATGTACGAGTTTTCCTGGGATTTTTCGATGATAGAGACCACTATCTGATCTTTAGTGAACTAAGTATCTCTAGGCCTAGGGTAGAGAAAGTGAAAACTGTCTGCAAACGAATAAGGGTAGAAAGTATCCAGAACGAGGAAATTAGACAGAAGTACTGTACATGGATATGATTAGTAGACAGTAAGCAGGTTCAGGATATAGAAAGTGAATGGGTGGCATACTGGGATGCTGTAGTAGAAAGAGCAAGGGGGTGCCTAGGAACAACTGTGTGTAAAGATGGGAAAAGGCGAACATCTTGGTGGAATGATGAAGTGAGAGCAGCTTGTAAACGTAAAAAGAAGGCTTATCAGAGATGGCTCCAAACAAGGACCAAGGCAGACAGAGATTTGTATGTAGATGAAAGAAACAGAGCAAAACAAATAGTTGTTGAATCCAAAAAAGTCGTGGGAAGATTTTGGTAACAAAATGGAAAGGCTAAGTCAAGCAGCAGGGAAACCATTCTGGACAGTAATAAAGAAAGAAAGGGAGCGAAAAAGGAAATGAACAGTGTTTTGAGTTTTTCAGGTGAACTCACAATAGATCCCAGGGAATGACTGGAGAGGTGGAGGGAATATTTTGAATATCTTCTCAATGTAAAAGGAAATCATCATGGTGGTGTTGCAAACAGTCAAGCTCATGGGGAGGTGGAAAATGATGTTGGTGAAATTATGCTTGAGGAAGTAGAAAGGATAGTAAATAAACTCCATTGTCATAAGGCAGCAGGAATAGATGAAATTAGACCTGAAATGGTGAAGTATAGTGAGAAGGCAGGGATGAAATGGCTTCATAGAGTAGTAAAATTAGCATGGAGTTTTGGTAAGGTACCTTCAGATTGGGCAAAAGCAGTAAATGCACCTATCTATAAGCAAGGGAACAGGAAGGATTGCAACAACTATCGAGGTATCTCATTGATTAGTATGCTAGGCAAAGTATTCACTGGCATCTTGGAAGGGAGGGTGCGATCAGTCGTTGAGAGGAAGTTGGATGAATACCAGTGTGGTTTCAGACCACAGAGAGGCTGTCAGGTTCAGATATTCAGTATGCGCCAGGTAATTGTAAAATGCTGCGAGAGGAATAGGCAGTTGTGTTTATGTTTCGTAGATCTAGAGAAAGAGAAAGCATATGACAGGGTACCGAGGGAAAAGATGTTCGCCGTGCTGGGGGACTATGGAATTAAAGGTAGATTATTAAAAGCAATCAAAGGCATTTGTGTTGACAATTGGGCTTCAGTGAGAATTGATGGTAGAATGAGTTCTTGGTTCAGGGTACTTACAGGGGTTAGACAAGGCTGTAATCTTTCACCTTTGCTGTTCGTAGTTTACAAGGAACATCTGCTGAAAGGTATAAAATGGCAGGGAGGGATTCAGTTAGGTGGAAATGTAATAAGCAGTCTGGCCTATGCTGACGACTTGGTCTTAATGGCAGATTGTGCCGAAAGCCTGCAGTCTAATATCTTGGAACTTGAAAACAGGTGCAATGAGTGTGGTATGAAAATTAGCCTCTCGAAGACTAAATTGATGTCAGTAGGTAAGAAATTCAACAGAATTTAATGTCAGATTGGTGATACAAAGCTAGAACAGGTCGATAATTTCAAGTATTTAGGTTGTGTGTTCTCCCAGGGTGGTAATATTATAAAATTGAATCTAGGTGCCGCAAAGCTAATGCAGTGAGCTCGCAGTTGCGATCAACAGTATTTTGTAAGAAGGAAGTCAGCTCCCAGACGAAATTATCTTAATATCGGTCTGTTTTCAGACCAACTTTGCTTTACGGGAGCGATAGATGGGTGGACTCAGGATATCTTATTCATAAGGTAGAAGTAACAGACATGAATGTAGCGAGAATGATTGTTGGTACAAGGAGGTGGGTACTCGGAATGAGGAGATAAAGGCTAATTTAGAAATGAACTCGATGGATGAAGTTGTAGGCATAAACCAGCTTCGGTATTGGGGTCATGTGAGGCGAATAGAGGAGGATAGGTTACCTAGGAGAATAATGGACTCTGCTATGGAGGGTAAGAGAAGTAGAGGTAGACCAAGACGACGATGGTTAGACTCGGTTTCTAACGATTTAAAGATAAGAGGTATAGAACTAAATGAGGCCACAGCACTAGCAAATCGAGGATTGTGGCGACGTTTAGTAAATTCACAGAGACTTGCAGTCTGAACGCTGAAAGGCTTAACAGTCTATAATGGTGATGTATGTATGTGATTCTGTTGCTCAGGCAGCAGCGGACCCTGCTCTGACCAATGAGTCCTGTGTTTCAAATCCCGGTCAATTCATATGAGATTTGTACAGTGCCGAGGTAGGCTTTTCTCCGGGTAATCCGGTTTTCGTGATCATCTTTCATTCCAGCAATATTCTCCGACATAATTTCATCTGTCAGTCATTAATCGTTGCCCTAGAGGAGTGCGACAGGCTTCGGTAGTCGGCACAATTCCTATCCTCGCCGCTAGATTGGGGCTTCATTCATTTCATTCCTGACCCGGCTGAGACTAAAATTGCTACTTTGACTTCACTTTAGCATGTCCTCTCCCACAATCTGATTTAACTTTGTTTATATCCATGAGATTTCCTGCTGCCATTCCTTTTCCACGTTTTCAACAATCTATGTGTCTTGTCTGGTTCTGCTGTTCAAATTATTGCTTATATATTTTCAACTTCGTTGCTAATTCTAGGAACCTCACAGCTTGTAAGTTAGAGACGACGTTTGTTGTATTACCTTGCCCTGAGTTGCATTTGTGCATCAGCCATGGAAAATTATATTTTACGCTAAGTGTGAGATGTTTACGGAATTTTGAAACGACTAACGCAATATATTTCATTTCATACGATTGTGAATTTATTTAGTGATTATAA
Source organism: Anabrus simplex (assembly GCF_040414725.1). Lineage (NCBI taxonomy): Eukaryota > Metazoa > Arthropoda > Insecta > Orthoptera > Tettigoniidae > Anabrus > Anabrus simplex. The sequence continues at coordinate 442,735,649 of NC_090268.1, read as the reverse complement.
ATTAAATAAATTTAACTGTACATAATTTTGAATGGTCTCGGTGTAAATCGTCTATATTTCGTTGATGCATTCATGTTACCTTGTTTTGTGTTTCGTGTCTTCTGGATTATATCAGAGGTTTGTACATGCGGTTAAGTTGTGATTAAACATTAAAATTAATGTTATTTGAAGCAGCAATTTGTCCACTAATTTACCAAGAGTCATAAACATGGTCCTCGGATCCTGGATTAATGAAGATAATATTAACTGTGTGATATACTGTGATATATGCGATGTAATAATCTATTGGAGGTTTAAACATATTTAAAGTTATAGTAAGTTTTATTTTAATAATATGTTTATTATGTTATCAGTCTAATTTAAGTAAAACAGGGAGAGCTGTCCCTAAATTTGCCAGGATAAGTGAATTATCTCTCTATTCTCTAACCTCTACTTTAGTCACCATTGTGATGGCGGCAGATTACTTGAGCTGAGAATGTAGAGTTGCCAATTTTGTGTAGACTGATGAGGAACCGCGCTGCCGTATTTCAGGTGGAGAAAAAATTCAACAAGTTTAAGTTTGCTTTTCCTTGATTTATGATTTCACTGACTATCCGTGTTAATAATTCTGTGAAGGTAAGTTCAAACAATCACGGACTATTTCTAACAAAGCAATGCCGAAAGTAATTTGAGTACCGTAAAGTGTCATTGTTCGAGTATGGGAAGAAGACAATTACGTCGTAGTATGAAATGATATATGCATCCGTAGCTGATGAACTAAGCATCCTTTGTCAGGCGTTAATAATAAAAATGTTAATTATTTCCGTCTCTCTAATCTATGATGCATTTAAGTACACACATGTGAGAATACTAAGTTGAAAGTGGTTTTGGTTGTTACTTGAGGAAGTTGGTGCGCAAGATTTACATCGTGGTGGTTAATTACCAACTCAGCCAAGTGAAATGGAGGGAGTTGCACTTCGCTAACTGCCATTGTTCTAACAAGATATCATCCAACAACCTGTTACAGTACGTACAAGTTCCTTTTTGTTAGTTAATGAGGTTTATGATTATAGTTTGTGATGTACCACTAGCAATACTCTAATAACTACTGTTTTGTAACCTTCAACTGGTTGGAATTTAAAAGGAACATGTAGGCATGAAGGCACCATTGAAGGCAATAATAAAACTGAACACATTTAGCTACATTTTGTACTAAAAATAATATTTAGAATAACTCCAAAAATATCTTAGAACGAGGTCATTTTTGCTGAACACCACCAAGCAGATATTCTAAACGATGTTTGCACTGCTAGTTACTAAACTAAAATAAATAACAATGTGATGCATTTCCTTTACATGAAACCAATATTTTCAGTGTTCTCTACACAGACATTACAAATTAACCTAAATTTCCCTTACCGTCATAATTTGTGTATGAAAAGTAAGTTAAGCCTCTTCATTCGTGATTCGATCTATCTACAAATTCACTGGAGGAAAACACTGTTAAGAATTCATACGAACACTTGAACCTTATGCCTATATCTAGATTATGTAAATTTAAACTGTGATTTATCTGACGTTCATTATACTCACCGTTCAAAAGGTAAGGAATAGCCGTCTCAAGATCCGGTCTCCGGCTTCTAGATTCTCCGTTATCAGTTCAGTTTTTTAACCCGAAATGCACTGTAGCCTCACACACGTTCCGTCCTGCTCTTACGAAGCACTGTACGCCTCAACAATGAAAACAGTCTGTACGCCCCTACCACGTACCCATCTGTTTCACCCTGGCTGAAATTTTCATTAGACAATACTGCGCAAGACAATTTTCTAACAAATTATATCTGATAGTAAATATATTGCAGGCAATCTCGCTAAGAAATTACAACAATTATTCAGTTATGACGCAGAATTGTAGTTCTCCGGAGTTCTCGGAGCTTGTTAGTAATACTGACTGTGTTCTTAACAAATGATTTATTCTGTAATATCTTTGCGACACTTGTTAGTGGTTAAACACAAAGCCACTGCACTGGTGCAGCACCACTTCCTACGGCAAAGGATGTTCGCCCTGTCTCGGCCGTGGTCGGTCTATGTGTGACTCTGATCACGTGACCGAGAAACCGCAAGAATGGCTGCCTGAACGACCTAGTGAATGTGTTGTGCGGTCATGATCAGTGGAGATCTCAGCAATCATGTTGTGTTGTTAGTAGTATAATTGGATGGTTCGGCGGCCTCCTCCTCCTCCGGCTCTCGGGAGAGGCCTCCTCCTCCCGCGGGAAATTTGAATTTTGGCGGGAAATTTGAATTTTGGCGGGAGATTTGAATTTGTAAACAAAGCCACGTGCTTTTTGACAGCTGTCATCGACAACAACGCATCGCTAACCTCAGTACTGCCATCTTGACGGGCCTAAACCTCACTAGTGCCAACTTAACCTAACTAGCATGAGGTAAACAAACCCACGTGTTTTTTGACAGCCACGTGCTTTTTGACAGACAACAACGCATCGCTAACCTCAGTACTGCCATCTTGACGGGCCTAAACCTTAGTGGTACCAACTTAACCTCACTAGCGCGAGGTAAACAAAGCCACGTGCTTTTTGACAGCCACGTGCTTTTGACAGATTTGTAAACAAAGCCACGTGCTTTTTGACAGACAACAACGCATCGCAAACCTCAGTACTGCCATCTTGACGGGAATAAACCTTAGTGGTACCAACTTAACCTCACTAGCTCGAGATAAACAAATCCACGTGCTTTTTGACAGCCACGTGCTTTTTTGATAGCTGTCATCCGCCATCTTTGAGCACAGTGCTGCCCTCTTTAGCTACTTACCTTTGAAATGTGGTGGCGGATAATTTGAAAAAATGCTTTTCGACATGCAGCCATCTTTAATCCAGAGAGAACAGTGCTGCCCTCTATGTGGTGGCGGCAAATTGAAAAATTCCACGTGCTCTTGTTTGAAAACATACTCACGTGCTTTTTTGACAGCTGTCATCCGCCATCTTTAATCCAGAGAGAACAGTGCTGCCCTCTATGTGGTGGCGGCAAATTCCACGTGCTCTTGTTTGAAAACATACTCACGTGCTTTTTTGACAGCTGTCATCTGCCATCTTTAATCTATAGAGCACAGTGCTGCCCTCTTTAGCTACTTACCTTTGAAATGTGGTGGCGGCAAATTCCACGTGCTCTTGTTTGAAAACATACTCACGTGCTTTTTTGACAGCTGTCATCCGCCATCTTTAATCCAGAGAGAACAGTGCTGCCCTCTATGTGGTGGCGGCAAATTCCACGTGCTCTTGTTTGAAAACATACTCACGTGCTTTTTTGACAGCTGTCATCTGCCATCTTTAATCTATAGAGCACAGTGCTGCCCTCTTTAGCTACTTACCTTTGAAATGTGGTGGCGGCAAATTGAAAAATTCCACGTGCTCTTGTTTGAAAACATACTCACGTGCTTTTTTGACAGCTGTCATCCGCCATCTTTAATCCAGAGAGAACAGTGCTGCCCTCTATGTGGTGGCGGCAAATTGAAAAATTCCACGTAGAAACAAAGCCATGTGCTTTTTTGACAGCTGTCATCTGCCATCTTTGAGAACAGTGCTGCCCTCTATGTGGTGACGGCAAATTCCACGTAGAAACATACTCACGTGCTTTTTTGACAGCTGTCATCCGCCATCTTTGAGAACAGTGCTGCCCTCTATGTGGTGGCGGCAAATTGAAAAATTCCACGTAGAAACAAAGCTATGTGCTTTTTTGACAGCTGTCATCCACCATCTTTAATCCAGAGAGAACAGTGCTGCCCTCTATATGGTGACGGCAAATTCCACGTGGAAACAAAGCCATGTGCTTTTTTGACAGCTGTCATCTGCCATCTTTGAGAACAGTGCTGCCCTCTATGTGGTGGCGGCAAATTGAAAAATTCCACGTGCTCTTGTTTGAAAACAAAGCTTTTAATCCAGAGAGAACAGTGCTGCCCCGGTGGTGGCAAATTCTACGTGCTTTACAAAGCTATGTGCTTTTTTGACAAAAAAAAATTCTGCTCTCGAGATACTTACCGAACTATACTCACGAAACTGCTCATCACCTTCTTTCTTCTATGAGTAATAAACAAAAACTCTATCCTGCAAATAAGGAGCGGGAGGAAGGTGATACCTAACCTAAAATAAAAGAATATGCCAATTCTACATTATTTATTTACATCTTGTATGTACAAGTTTTATCTCGAATCATTTCACCCTAGCGTACTTCTCGATGCAATTCTTGAATGTACAAGTTTAGACTTGCCGTACCAGCGTTCCTCTCCCGAATTGTGATGTAAGACAGCGTAACGTAAGTACACACACCTCTAGCATAATGTTTATGTAAAGTAGTACTTATCAATACTACTATGCCCCCAGGCTAGCGTGTTGGTAGAATTTGGAATGACAAACCGTTTACAATCATCGCTATTAAGGGCTACCTTACTAATTAAATGAGTGTACAACTGGTGCTTCTTGCTTCTAATGACAGACATTTGCTTATGCAAAACAGGTGGATTACTTTTAATGCAATTGTTATAGTTTTCAAAACTTAGCTGATTCTGAACGATATTCTTTTTAACCCCCTTCAATCTCTTTATTTGTAATTCATTTAAGAGTTTTATGCAATATGACTTGGATTTAGTACCTACAAATGAATCGATAATATTCCCAGCACATTCATCTTTCATTTTACCTAGAACCTTTTTGTTCACTAGCGGTAGATGATATTGATTATCTGCAGGATAGTTACTCGTATCAAACCTACCCAAGTCAGGCTTTATATCATTGTAATAGTCATCAGTTTTGATTTGATAAATAAACGAATCGGTATCTGTGTAGAGCAATTGCGCATTATGCGCGTACTTCTTCATCATATAATCGTAATGGAATTCATACATGAGTGTTTTAGCCAATTCAAGTACTGTGAAGCCGACGTAGGTAGGTTTGTCATACTTAACCTTGACACGATTCATCTGTATAATAACTAAATTCTCGTGTATGATGGTGCAGCTGTGGAAATTTGGTTTACTTATTAAATAGTTAGCACCATACCTTTTCTTAATATTATCCCAGTTTGTAATCAATTTTACATCAACGCGTTTGTCAACATTCTCCATAGTCTTACCAAACACACTATTATTCATGAGCTTGTAGAAATCTTTTTCAAACTCGTTAACCGCATTCGTTCTTAAATTATTGTTCAGATCGATATATGGCTTTAGCCACGGTGACTGATTAAATTCTAGTACGCGATGAATTTTGGATAACTTCAAACCATGCTGCAAACACTGTTTTAAATTTCGGTAATGAATGATATACTTAGATTTATCGCATAAATTAGCAATGAGCATTTTCGTCGTTGATGCAATGTACGGGGACTTCATATTTTCAGGGCAGAACGGTAGGTCATTATGAGAAGTGTGTAACTCTTTCGGATACTGTAAGTCAACTTCGAGGAAATAACCTTTATCAGCTTCATCGCCTAGGGCGTGTAGCTGTAAAGCATCAATTTCGCACTGCGTCAGCCAGCGGAAACCACTCACCGGTAGATGCTGACTCATCGCCCACCCATACTGATTATTAGCATCCAGATAAACGATATACTGAGATTCCTGACTGGTATCGAAACTCGGCATGTACTTATTATTAGCACTCGAATACCGGCCGCTACACTGACTCAGACCGCCTCGAATGGATGCTTTTATAAAGTGCACCATATCGATATCCGTTAGCAGCTCCAAATTCACACGCGTGTATTTTAACATCGCGTCCCAACTTAACCCAGGTGCAGTAAAATACTGACATGGGTCAAGGCTGTAGGTGTTCATGCAAACACAGCGAAAATTTTCAAAAACATCAGCTAACAAAAGTACATCTGTCTTTAAATATAAATCGGAGTATTCACCCAGCGTTTGAATGTGGAACTGCTCCCAGATATGTTGTGCATGTAAATAGTCATCATCACTAATATCTGCTGAATTCAGCGAGCTGTAAAAGGATTGTTTCGATGGTAAGGCACGTTCTTCGAGGCGGTCTAAGCAGTCGAGATATTCGTAACAAAAAACACCCTTACGCCGAAGTAAATTAAACTGCGTTTCTTCAGGGAAAACGCGTCGAATTTCCGTAAATTGGTCAGGCTGTAAATGACTAGAAAGTTTATCGAGGCTACTCGCCATAAAGCGAAACGAGTCAAGGAATCTCAGTTTTATAGAATGCTCAGCATCTACTTTTACAGACTTTGCAAACGCAATGTACCGCTCTTTATTCTGAGGGATTATATCTACTTTTTCATCCGAAGCTCCAAATTGTGAAATGATGAAATGAGAGTCGTAACCAGATAAGTTATGAAAAATTACAGGGATGAATTTAGGAACTCTATACTTAAGATTACAGCTATAATGAGCGGCACATCTGTAGAAACCAGTTAAATGATCATGATCAAAAACTTTAGGGTCATTTTCGGAAAATTCCCCATCACAAATGCTACACTTTGTAGCACGTTCATGATCATTTAACTGAATGTCGGTGAGTGGCTTCATAGGAATATTACTATTCAGAATACGACCGAGACGAACTGCATCACTTTCAAGTCTTTCTAAAAATACTTTAGCAGCATCATGTCCTCGATACAGCTCTAACTTGTTAAGCGTACTATCGTAACTACACTTGATGTAATACGCGAAGCTATACGGGACATGCATGTGCGTAGTATTAGTGAAAGAGTTGTCAGGATTAGGTGAGCATGTGTTGCATGGCGTGAGGATGGCTTCAAAGTCTGCATAAATCACGAACGGTACCCACATCTGCTTGTGAAAATTTGTAAATTTTAAAACATTATTGCCTGTAGTAGGTATCTCTGTACGTACATGATTGCAGTCATTCTTGGAATGCTTCGTTAACTGATCTTCATTTCTGAAATACTGCAAGCATCCATCACATAGCCACTTTTTGTTACACCTGTTTGACAACTGACTGCCAACAAGTCTACTCAGATTTTTAATCCAGCAAAAGTGGCTATTCTCACTGTTTTCAATATAGAGTAAATTAACGTGAGTACTCTTCTTATGACATGTATAATACAGAGGACCTACTACAGACTTTTTCTCTACACCATACACATTGATACTAATGTTATTTAGTTCCTCAAAGCGCTTAATATCCTTTAACTGTACGGGAAATTCTATACTATCGAAATTTAGCTGCGTTGAATAGTGTAGATAGGAAGATGTTCTCTTAGCTACGTCTGATTTCGCAGGATTTAAAGCCGACATCACCGCCCATGCGAAACATGCTTCGTCATTGTTTTGGATGTTTACAACAGCTTCTTTTCGCTTAATCCATGCCGGCAGCTCGATGTACGATGAACCTCGCATGGGATTGTACTTATTGATGTTAACTTCTAGATACATTATCTCAACTAAAGCCCACCCTGATTCCTTTTCCTGAAATTCCTCGCTCTTAGTTGAAATAATGTTAGAGACATCCCTAAGTACATCACCAAAATTAGTCGACTCACTTATGACAAAATTCTTCGTATTAAATGATTTAATGTCCGTTATTTCGGATTCATCCGTGCTTTTAATGTACAAGGCGAAAAGTTCAAAATTAACTTTAAATAAACTATGATTGGACAAAGATTTAGCAAGAAGCTGTTGTACATCCGGTTGAACGCAATTTAAAAAGTTTGAAGTGCTCTGAAACTTTTGACTGGTGCGAATTCGGTAACTAGCAATCCTACTTTTAAATGCTGTATTAATTTCCTCGATGTTTGCGTTACTACCACTTCTACACGCATTATTTTTATGCGCATTACTCCGTAAGTGTCCCTGAAAATGCGAAGATGGTACATCAGTGTTACAGTGCTCGCAGTGAATAGTTTGAAGTTCATTTTTCCTAGGTTTTTTACTACTAGTACTTTCTACAGCTACATCAGTAGCTGCACGCTTTTTCCCTACTACTACCTGAGGGCAAGTAGATATTTGATGTACCTCTGCTAAGTGAGCCTGGTATTGCTCTACATTAGCGAAGTACAGCCCGCAAACATCACATAAAGCAGATGTTATGCTAGGGTGTTTTGCTTTTATATGACGTGCGAGGTTATCCTGTCTTACGAACGTTGCCTTACACTGTTCGCAGGGGAACATAGTTGGGTTATAGTCGCAAGCAGATAGCTGATGATGTTTTGTTTTTACATGGCGTGCAAGGTTGTCACGTCTTGTGAACATTGCCTTACACAGCTCGCATGGGAACATAGTGTCTTCTCTTTCTTCGAATAAAGTGTTTAGGTGAACAGCGTATGCAACAAGTTCTGAAAAGAGAACAACCAATAGAGATTAGCCTAAAGTTGCGATGTTCAACCTATAGAGGTTGGACATGGCTGTGAGTTAGGCCTATAGCATGAGGATTGAAGAGAACGACTAAAGTTACGATGTTCGGAAGAAACCAAGTTTCAACCTGTTGAGGACAGACATAGCTACGTGTGCGTGTTTGAAATTATACCACGTCTATAGTATGTTGATTAAAGAGAACAACTATTTATGATTAGCTTAAAGTTACGATGTTCGGAAGAAACCAACTTTCAACCTGTTGAGGGCAGACATAGCTATGTGTGCGTGTTTGAAATTATACTACGTCTATAGTATGTAGATTAAAGAGAACAACTATTTATCAATAGACTAAAGTTACGATGTTCGGAAGAAACCAAGTTTAAGCCTGTTGAGGACGGACATAGCTATGTACGCACCTCGTCTATAGTATGTAGATTAAAGAGAACAACTATTTATCAATAGACTAAAGTTACGATGTTCGGAAGAAACCAAGTTTCAGCCCGTTGAGGGCAGACATAGCTATGTACGCACCACGTCTATAGTATGTTGATTAAAGAGAACAACTATTTATGATTAGCTTAAAGTTACGATGTTCGGAAGAAACCAAGTTTCAGCCTGCTGAGGTCAGACATAGCTATGCGTGCGTGTTTGAAATTATAAGATTAACCTCTTCTATGACATGCAGATTAAAGAAAATAACTATTTGTCAATAGACTAAAGTTACGATGTTCGGAAGAAACCAAGTTTCAACCCGTTGAGGTCAGACATAGCTATGTGTGCGTGTTTGAAATTATACCACGTCTATAGCGTGAGGATTAAAGAGAACAACTATTTATCAATAGACTAAAGTTACGATGTTCGGAAGAAACCAAGTTTAAGCCTGTTGAGGATGGACATAGCTATGTACGCACCTCATCTATAGTATGTAGATTAAAGAGAACAACTACTTATCAATAGACTAAAGTTACGATGTTCGGAAGAAACCAAGTTTCAACCCGTTGAGGGCAGACATAGCTATGTGTACGTGTTTGAAATTATACCACGTCTATAGTATGTTGATTAAAGAGAACAACTATTTATGATTAGCTTAAAGTTACGATGTTCGGAAGAAACCAAGTTTCAGCCTGCTGAGGTCAGACATAGCTATGCGTGCGTGTTTGAAATTATAAGATTAACCTCTTCTATGACATGCAGATTAAAGAAAATAACTATTTGTCAATAGACTAAAGTTACGATGTTCGGAAGAAACCAAGTTTCAACCCGTTGAGGTCAGACATAGCTATGTGTGCGTGTTTGAAATTATACCACGTCTATAGCGTGAGGATTAAAGAGAACAACTATTTATGATTAGCTTAAAGTTACGATGTTCGGAAGAAACCAAGTTTAAGCCTGTTGAGGACGGACATAGCTATGTACGCACCTCGTCTATAGTATGTAGATTAAAGAGAACAACTATTTACCAATAGACTAAAGTTACGATGTTCGGAAGAAACCAAGTTTCAGCCCGTTGAGGGCAGACATAGCTATGTGTACGTGTTTGAAATTATACCACGTCTATAGTATGTTGATTAAAGAGAACAACTATTTATGATTAGCTTAAAGTTACGGAAGAAACCAAGTTTCAGCCTGTTGAGGGCAGACATAGCTATGTACGCACCTCGTCTATAGCGTGAGGATTAAAGAGAACAACTATTTATCAATAGACTAAAGTTACGATGTTTTAGAAGAAACCAAGTTTCAACGAATAGAGGTCAGACATACCTTAAAATCTTCGCGCTGCAAACTGTTACTCGGATGTATAAAATGCGTGCGTTCAAGCCTGAAACTCGAATGATAATATTCTGGTCGTACCTAAAAAAAGAAGAAACATATATGAATGTAGTGTAGGGTACATCATCTAACCTAATTATCTTTACAACTCAAAGTTCGAAAACATACCTTTAAAAAAATGCACGTGCTGCAGGCTGTTACTGGGATGAATAAAATTGTTGCGTACTTTCGAACGGTACCTAAAAAAAGAACAAACATATATGAATGTAGATGTCTAGCGTAGAAGTTGCTTTGCAAATAAAAAAAGGTAATTAACAGTTCTACCTTACCTTAAGATAAAGGCTGAAGAATAATATTCACTGCAGACGGGAGATGTGTGCATGTAATAAACGCATACAGAGAACTGTGAGCACTTCGCGCAGACTGCTGCGGCTAAATATTCTGCTTGTTACCAAGCGGATATGATAATCGCTGAGCTGACAACTGCGGTACAGTCGGAACGAATGCAAACAAGAGCTCCTACCTGCAGGCTGACGTATTCAAACCTCCTGTTGCTTATTGCTAGCTTTTTTGCACACCCCGCCTCACACCATACGACCGGCTGCCCTTCCTGACTAGGATTTTAAATCGCAGTATACGTGATAAATTTGTTGTAGCGGGTTTTATAACTAGATATCCCGGTACCGATACATAGCCTACTCCCGACTAGAAGAAGCCTGCACAAGGCTTATTGCCTCCATCCGACAAATGAATCACTGTCAAGTCTTGTACTCAAAAAATCATTTTCGAAGGAGTCTGCACAAGGTTTAACGTCCCCATCAACAGCCCTTACTTATTGCTAGCTTTTTTTTGCACACCCCGCCTCACACCATACGACCGGCTGCCCTTCCTGCCTAGGATTTTAAATCGCAGTATACGCGATAAATTTGTTGTAGCGGGTTTTATAACTAGATATCCCAGTACCGACACATAGCCTACTCCTGACTAGAAGAAGCCTGCACAAGGCTTATTGCCTCCATCCGACAAATGAATCACCGTCAAGTCATGTACTCAAAAAAATCATTTTCGAAGGAGTCTGCACAAGGTTTAACGTCCCCATCAACAGCCCTTACTTATTGCTAGCTTTTTTGCACACCCCGCCTCACACCATAGTTTTATACGACCGGTTGCCCTTCCTGACTAGGATTTTAAATCGATATCTCGACATAGCCTACTCCTACCGAAGAAGTCAGCTTAACGCCTCCATCCAACAAATGAATCACCCTCAAACACTCTTCAATCATTCTCGCTACTTCGGAAGATAGCGGGTTCGAACTGGAAGCCGTAAATGCTAGGCGAGGGGCCTGCGCGATCGTCATTACATGATCTAGCTTTAGCTCAATACCTACAGGTAAGGAATACCGCGTATGTACCCTCGAGAAGTCGAGGATCACACGCTAACTTTCCAAGGATCGAACTCTTAAATTCTGACACCTCGGTATCAACAGGAGGTTTGAATACGTCAGCCTGCAGGTAGGAGCTCTTGTTTGCATTCGTTCCGACTGTACCGCAGTTGTCAGCTCAGCGATTATCATATCCGCTTGGTAACAAGCAGAATATTTAGCCGCAGCAGTCTGCGCGAAGTGCTCACAGTTCTCTGTATGCGTTTATTACATGCACACATCTCCCGTCTGCAGTGAATATTATTCTTCAGCCTTTATCTTAAGGTAAGGTAGAACTGTTAATTACCTTTTTTTATTTGCAAAGCAACTTCTACGCTAGACATCTACATTCATATATGTTTGTTCTTTTTTTAGGTACCGTTCGAAAGTACGCAACAATTTTATTCATCCCAGTAACAGCCTGCAGCACGTGCATTTTTTTAAAGGTATGTTTTCGAACTTTGAGTTGTAAAGATAATTAGGTTAGATGATGTACCCTACACTACATTCATATATGTTTCTTCTTTTTTTAGGTACGACCAGAATATTATCATTCGAGTTTCAGGCTTGAACGCACGCATTTTATACATCCGAGTAACAGTTTGCAGCGCGAAGATTTTAAGGTATGTCTGACCTCTATTCGTTGAAACTTGGTTTCTTCTAAAACATCGTAACTTTAGTCTATTGATAAATAGTTGTTCTCTTTAATCCTCACGCTATAGACGAGGTGCGTACATAGCTATGTCTGCCCTCAACAGGCTGAAACTTGGTTTCTTCCGTAACTTTAAGCTAATCATAAATAGTTGTTCTCTTTAATCAACATACTATAGACGTGGTATAATTTCAAACACGTACACATAGCTATGTCTGCCCTCAACGGGCTGAAACTTGGTTTCTTCCGAACATCGTAACTTTAGTCTATTGGTAAATAGTTGTTCTCTTTAATCTACATACTATAGACGAGGTGCGTACATAGCTATGTCCGTCCTCAACAGGCTTAAACTTGGTTTCTTCCGAACATCGTAACTTTAGTCTATTGATAAATAGTTGTTCTCTTTAATCCTCACGCTATAGACGTGGTATAATTTCAAACACGCACACATAGCTATGTCTGACCTCAACGGGTTGAAACTTGGTTTCTTCCGAACATCGTAACTTTAGTCTATTGACAAATAGTTATTTTCTTTAATCTGCATGTCATAGAAGAGGTTAATCTTATAATTTCAAACACGCACGCATAGCTATGTCTGACCTCAGCAGGCTGAAACTTGGTTTCTTCCGAACATCGTAACTTTAAGCTAATCATAAATAGTTGTTCTCTTTAATCAACATACTATAGACGTGGTATAATTTCAAACACGTACACATAGCTATGTCTGCCCTCAACGGGTTGAAACTTGGTTTCTTCCGAACATCGTAACTTTAGTCTATTGATAAGTAGTTGTTCTCTTTAATCTACATACTATAGATGAGGTGCGTACATAGCTATGTCCATCCTCAACAGGCTTAAACTTGGTTTCTTCCGAACATCGTAACTTTAGTCTATTGATAAATAGTTGTTCTCTTTAATCCTCACGCTATAGACGTGGTATAATTTCAAACACGCACACATAGCTATGTCTGACCTCAACGGGTTGAAACTTGGTTTCTTCCGAACATCGTAACTTTAGTCTATTGACAAATAGTTATTTTCTTTAATCTGCATGTCATAGAAGAGGTTAATCTTATAATTTCAAACACGCACGCATAGCTATGTCTGACCTCAGCAGGCTGAAACTTGGTTTCTTCCGAACATCGTAACTTTAAGCTAATCATAAATAGTTGTTCTCTTTAATCAACATACTATAGACGTGGTGCGTACATAGCTATGTCTGCCCTCAACGGGCTGAAACTTGGTTTCTTCCGAACATCGTAACTTTAGTCTATTGATAAATAGTTGTTCTCTTTAATCTACATACTATAGACGAGGTGCGTACATAGCTATGTCCGTCCTCAACAGGCTTAAACTTGGTTTCTTCCGAACATCGTAACTTTAGTCTATTGATAAATAGTTGTTCTCTTTAATCTACATACTATAGACGTAGTATAATTTCAAACACGCACACATAGCTATGTCTGCCCTCAACAGGTTGAAAGTTGGTTTCTTCCGAACATCGTAACTTTAAGCTAATCATAAATAGTTGTTCTCTTTAATCAACATACTATAGACGTGGTATAATTTCAAACACGCACACGTAGCTATGTCTGTCCTCAACAGGTTGAAACTTGGTTTCTTCCGAACATCGTAACTTTAGTCGTTCTCTTCAATCCTCATGCTATAGGCCTAACTCACAGCCATGTCCAACCTCTATAGGTTGAACATCGCAACTTTAGGCTAATCTCTATTGGTTGTTCTCTTTTCAGAACTTGTTGCATACGCTGTTCACCTAAACACTTTATTCGAAGAAAGAGAAGACACTATGTTCCCATGCGAGCTGTGTAAGGCAATGTTCACAAGACGTGACAACCTTGCACGCCATGTAAAAACAAAACATCATCAGCCATCCGCCATCTTTGAGAACAGTGCTGCCCTCTATGTGGTGACGGCAAATTCCACGTAGAAACAAAGCCATGTGCTTTTTTGTCAGCTGTCATCCGCCATCTTTAATCACCGTGCTGCCCTGTGACGGCAAATTCCACGTAGAAACAAAGCCATGTGCAGCTGTCATCCGCCATCTTTAATCACCGTGCTGCCCGGTGACGGCAAATTCCACGTGGAAACAAAGCCATGTGCTTTTTTTGACAGCTGTCATCCGCCATCCTTAATCACCGTGCTACACTCTATGTGGTGGCGACAAATTCTAAATGCTTTACAAACCCATGTGCTTTTCTGACAGAGCTGTCATCCACCATCTTTAATCACCGTGCTGCCCCGGTGACGGCAAATTCCACGTGCTCTTGTTTGGGAACAAAGCTTTTAATCCAGAGAGAACAGTGCTGCCCCGGTGGCGGTAAATTCCACGTGCTCTTGTTAGTTCGTGATTTAAAATCTAAGCTAGCTGTAAATCCCCGATTCTCGACAGATTCTTAATCCGAGTTGTCAGGAAGGGCAACCAAGAGCTTAGATACTGCTAGTTTTGCATCAGGGAGGGCGACTAGTCTTAAAAACAAATTCTTGCGATTTAAAATCTTAGTCAGGAAGGACATCCGGCCGTAAAACAATAGTTCGTGATTTAAAATCTAAGAAGTGCATCTAGCTGTAAATCCCCGATTCCCCGTGTTAGACGATGTAAAACAGATTCTTAATCCGAGTTGTCAGGAAGGGCAACCGGTCGTAAAACTATGAGGTTAGATACTGCTAGTTTTGCATCAGGAAGGACAACTCAACACATTCATGTGATTTAAACACATTTTTATCCCCAAGAGAATCGAACCCGAGACTACCGGGTGAGAGGCATGCATACTGTAGGCTATAGATTCGTTCTACAGTCCTCGAAGTATCGGCACAGTCATTCTGAGCGAGTTGTGTGGAATGCATGTGTTAGCTGAAATTGTATACGTATCTTCCGGCTCGACCTTGAACGAAGACACTGATAAGCGGCTTGTAACTCGCGAACGTCTTCTTATGTGAGTACCATTCAAGCTCTTAAAACATAGTACTAATTAAGGTTGTAAAATATTCTGAAATAGTCCACCTCTGTAGTGCAGTAGTTAGCTGCTACCCTCGGAGGTCCGAGTTCGATTCCCGGCTCTGCCATAGAATGTGTAGCATTTAGCCTATGTAAGTTCCTAACGTAAACTATCATGATTGTACGGAGAGGTTAAAACACACACAGTGCCTACTCCTATCGAAAGAACCTGCACGGTACCGGCATGTAGGCTTCTCCTGGTGAAGGAGCTTGCACATGGTTTAACGCCTCCTATCAACAGCCCTTACTTATTGCTAGCTTTTACACACACCCCGCCTCACACCATAGTTTTATACGACCGGCTGGCCTTCCTGACTAGGATTTTAAATCGCAGTATACGCGATAAATTTGTTGTAGCGGGTTTTATAACTAGATATCCCGGTACCGACACATAGCCTACTCCCGACTAGAAGAAGCCTGCACAAGGCTTATTGCCTTCATCCGACAAATGAATCAGCATCAACACTCTTGTACTCAAAAAAATCATTTTCGAAGGAGTCTGCACAAGGTTTAACGCCCCCATCAACAGCCCTTACTTATTGCTAGCTTTTACACACACCCCGCCTCACACCATACGACCGGCTGCCCTTCCTGACTAGGATTTTAAATCGCAGTATACGTGATAAATTTGTTGTAGCGGGTTTTATAACTAGATATCCCAGTACCGATACATAGCCTACTCCCGACTAGAAGAAGCCTGCACAAGGCTTATTGCCTCCATCCGACAAATGAATCACCGTCAAGTCATGTACTCAAAAAATCATTTTCGAAGGAGTCTGCACAAGGTTTAACGTCCCCATCAACAGCCCTTACTTATTGCTAGCTTTTACACACACCCCGCCTCACACCATAGTTTTATACGACCGGCTGCCCTTCCTGACTAGGATTTTAAATCGCAGTATACGTGATAAATTTGTTGTAGCGGGTTTTATAGGTCTTATAGTGCCGATGGGATAGGAAAGGCCTAGGTGGTGGAAGAAAGCGACCGGGGCCTTAATTAAGGTAGAACCCCAGCATTTTACTGGTGTGAAAATGGGAAACCACGTAAAAACATCCTCAGGGCTGCCGACAGTGGGATTCGAACACAGTATCTTCCGTATGCAAGCTCACAGCAGCACCCCCAACTTTACGGCCAACCGATGATTTGATAGTGAAATATTGAAGACTGGGAAAGCTCTGTACCTGAATTTGATAGCACAGTTCGAAACTCTTCGATTGAGAAGTGTTCAGTGTACCATTTTGCTGGTTAAGTTGTTAATCACTCTTTTAAATTCATTAAGTGTTCACCATGTGCCCATCTACGTGAGAATAATCAAAGAAAATTTCCAGTTTTTTCCAGTTTCAACCAACAATGAAGTGTTTTCAACACGTCGATCGAAAAGTGTATGTGATATTCGTTTCCAGGCCGAAAGAGTAAATAACGGAAAACTGAGCTCAAAATTGATGTGTTGTGAAACATTGTTCGATTGTATCCATTTCATTGAAACAATTTCAATTGATCCTTCACGAGAAGTTAGTTTTCTTCAAATCCACAGGCCTGTTTATGATTATGTAAAGTTGGGATTTTCCTCAGAACAAAGGAAATCCGACGAGATTTGCAATCTCGAACATCCACCAAATGTTCAGGAAAGCTCTGAAAAATCGAGTAACCGACAAATTGAGCTGGTAAGTAGAGTAAATGGGTGTTTGTTTTAATATGCTGGGAGTTATGTGCTATTTAGTTGTACATGTACACTCCAGTAACCTGTGCTTTCCTCAACAAGTGATGAAGGCCATAACACTTATTTCCACGTATGTTTTTAACCATTGAATCGTTTTTTTGAAACGACACATGTCAAGATTTTGCCACAGTTGAGTTAAGGCAAGTAATACAGTCTTTAAGTATAGATCTATCGTTTTCTGCAGACACTACACACGTCACTGCATTGCTTTATCCGGTAGCTCTGCCTGGTAATAATAGTTTGTTGGTGAAACAGCACTTGTCACTGTCACTGTACGTTTCAGGTGGATATCTCCAAACTAAGATTTATTGACATGTGCTGTTTAATAAAAAAACGATTCCATTGTACCCTGCCGTGGTATATTAATTGTAATCTCTCATTGTATTTTAAAAGACAGTGTATATACTTATGAGCTAAGAAGTAATACGTTTCCTCTGGCATCATTCCTAAGACCAGTTGATCGCTACTGAGGAGCTTGCACACTCTAGCGCTGTCTGGCGGAGCGCGCGTGAACTGGAGGACTCCTCACATATTATGTTCTTACACACGTCATGCTAATGTAGTTGATTTCACTCGACCATGCAATAATGGACCTGTAATTGTTACGCTTATTGTTGATTTTTCGCTTTGTATCGGTGAGCAGAATATATAATTGTCAAAAGACATTCTCTCGAATCTTTACCCAGGATTAGAACTGGCAATATCTCTTAAGACATAGGCTTGTTTTAAAAGTTAATGGAGAAACTCCTTGTCAGCTTTGTATACAACGAAAAGTAAAAAAAGTAATTTATAAATATTATTTTCGACAAACCAACGTAAACGTCTTGCCAGTTTCACTAGGAGTCTTGCAATCAATTCAAAAATCTGCAAATATATGGCAGAGCATACCTTTTATGTATGGCCATAGTATTTATAGATGTTGCAGGGCGAGTTGACCGCGCGGTTAGGGGCGCGCAGCTGTGAGCTTACATTCGGGAGATAGTGGGTTAGAACCACACTGTCGGAAGCCCTGAATATGGTTTTCCGTGTTTCCGATTTTGACACCAGACAAAAGCTGCGGCTGTAGCTTACTTAAGGTCGGGGCCACTTTATTCCCTCTACAAGCCCAATTCGTATTCCGTCGTCGCTGTAAAACGTACCTGTGTCGGTGCAATGTTAAACTCCTTGTAAAGAAGAGGAGGTTACAACCAAAAATCCATGTGCAGGGCAACATATCCCAAACATACCCTGAGGTTTCCTTTTCTTTCCGGTTTCTGCAACACTCCTTTCAGTCTTCAGTCATGCCTAATGTATCTCATCTCTCTGTATTTTCAGGTTCTCCCATCGTTTCAAAAATGTTCTGCGAAGTACTTCGCGTTTTAGGCATTTAATATGAAATGAATATTGCGGTCTTCCTCCATACTGTATTGTTAGGTTTCCTTCGCAGCCATATTACTTGGTCCCCAGAAACACTCCATTCTTCAACATGTTCCTTCACATTTTCGAGACACTTGGCTGCAAAATTAGAAAATATTCTAAACATAAGGTATGTTTATCTGGTTTTGACATGATTATCTTCCAGCCTCCATCAAAGACATTCGGTGGTATTAATGCTAAACCGTTCAACCTTCCTGTTTTCCTTGCATTCTAGTGTCAGTTTAATGTCCTCCATCGTTCACCAAAACCTTATTTAAACGGAAATGCTATAGTCCGACAGACGCTACGTAAAACGTTGATCAGGACAGTTTCAAAATATTTTGTTGTTGTTTCCGGTTTCCATCGAATTATCCAGTAAAAAGGTACAGAAGCGAGTAACAAGTGTATTATGTTATTCACTACCAGTTTTGCATAGACATTAAGGTTCGTCCATTGAGAATCCCTAGAAATTTATATTACTCTCATTACAAAACTGAAGAGACGCCTAAAAGACTTCTAATAAACAAATTACTTTGAATTCTAACCTTACTGCATAAAAACCCTGGGTTCTCTGGAGAATGTGAAGACGCATGTGTATGTCTCAGCTGACGTATCTCCCAAGACGTTCATGAGACGGACCTCTTTGTAAAAGATTCTGGAGCTAAATATTCCCCTAATTCGGATCTCTGCGAGGGGTATACAACGAGTTTTCTGAAGAATGGAAGGTAGGGGAAGAAGAAAGAAAGATTATTGCGGATAAGAACGTGGAATATTCTAACACATTTGCAGGAAGGAATATTAGAAAACGCTAGATATGGGATAAAGGGAAATAATTTGGATGTACTTGGAATGTGTGAAGTGATTTGGGGTGGATATAGAGAATTAGAAAGGGGCGACTTTCGATTATATTATTCGTATGAAGATAGAAATGGACTGTATAAAGTTGGAATATTGATTGGGAAACGACTGAAGAACAAAGTTATGAAGGTTAAGTGTATAAATGGAAGGATGATGACGATAAAACTGAAAAAGAAAAGACGTAGTGGTCATACAAGTTTACATGACGACCTGTAACCATTCTACTGAAGAAGTAGAAAAATGTTACGAGAAGATAGATCGACTCTTCGGCAAAAAGGAAAATATTGCATGTATTGTTTTAATGGGTGATGGGAACGCGGCTTTAGGTGAAGGAACTGCTGGTAAGACCATTGGAAAACTTGGACTGGGGGACAGAAATGAGAGGAAAGAAAGTTTGTCTGAATTTTGTAATGAAAATTGCATGGTAGTTGGAAAAAGTATGTTTGACAACCACAAAATGAAAAGGTATATTTGTATATTTCGATTAGATGACAAGAAATACAAATTTAATTAAATAATGATACAATAACGGTACAGAAACTGCCTAAAGTACACTAAATGTTACTTAGGGGCAGACATTTGCTCTGACCGTACTCTAGTTGCAGCAGAGGTACTAATTAAATTGAAAAGAAACATGTAAAGTAAAGTAGACAGAAGAAATTAATATTGAGAAAGTGAAAGATGAAGACATGTGCAGAGGACTAGAGGATGAGTATCGTGACAATAATACGCTAGGAAATGAAAGAGAAATTGTAGAAAGGAAATAGGAAACTGTTTAAAATGGGATGAAAGAAGCAGTTAAGGAAACGCTTGTAGTCAAGGGGAGGAAAATGACAAAAAAGGAATGGATTACTCAGAAATGGTAAGCAAAATGGAAAAACGCAGGAAATGGGAAACAGAAAATACAGAAGATGGAAAGCGTAACTACACGAATTTAAATAATGAATTAAGAAGAGGATCAGGAAAGGCAAAGGTGAAATTGTTTCAGAAAAGTGTGATGAGATAGAGCAGCTGGAGAAAGAAGGGAATGTGACTTGATGTACAGAGAAGCAACAAATATAGTATTCAACGGAAAGAGAGGGAAAAGTAGCAATAAGGAAATAAAGGCTACAGATAGCATAATAATATGTGAAACCCACACCAAAACCCATGGCGCAAGAGCCCGGAAGGGCCTTGGCCTACCAAGCGACCGTTGCTCAGCCCGAAGGCCTGCAGATTATGGGGTGTCGTTTGGTCAGCACGGTGAATCCTCTCGGCTGTCCTTCTTGGTTTTCTTGACCTGTGCCGCAATCTCACCGTCAGCATCACTGAACGAGATTAAATATAGAAAAGCAATGGAAATAAATGAGCTTACTGTTGAACTGTTTAAAGCGTTAAATAAAGAAGGAAGACAGGAGTTGATTAGATTCTGTAATCAGATATACAAGATAGGAAACTGGCCGAAGGACTTTAGTGACATCATCTTAATCCCTATGGAAAAGAAAAAGAACAGCAAAAAATATGAAGAACATTGAGTCTAATTTCACATGCAGCCAAAGACGTACTGCGGACGCTCAGCAGAAGGACATATGGAAAGCTGAATAAATTTATAGCTGAAGAACAATTTGGTTTCAGGCGAGGAGTTGGAACAAGAAATGCCATTGATCTAATGACGGTGATAGGAGGGAGGTACATAGAGAAAAACAGGAAGTTTTTTGCTGTGTTTATTGATCTTGAGAACGCTTTTGACTGTGTCAGATGGGACGAATTGATGACAATTCTAATGAAACATGGAGTTGATTTGAGGGATAGGAGGCTAATAAATAATTCGTATTTAAGCCATAGAGCAAGAGTGCGAGTAGGAGATGAGATGGGTGAAGTAACTGAAATAGAAAGAGGTGTAAGACGGGGCTGCTCTTTATCACTGACACTGTTCAACACCTACCTCGACAAAATAATCAATGGAAATTTTAATGGAACAAGTGGTGTTTGTGTTGGAGGTGAGTAGAGTGTATATGGCAGTCATGGGAGAGAGTGAACATGAAATGATACAAATTTTAGATAAACTCAACATGAAACTAGAAGAATATGGAATGAGAATTAATTAGAAGAAGACCAACAGTATGATAACTGGAGGAAGAGTTAGAAGTTGTGGTATTAGTATAGCGGGAGAAAAATTACAGCACGTCATTAAGTTTAAGTATTTGGGAAGTATGATCAGAGATTAAGAAGAGAATTATTGTCAAGGCAAGAAAAGGCTTTAAGAGAAAATCAAAATTACTTTTGAGGAAAAGACTTGCTAAGTGTTATGTTTGGAGCATAGCTTGCGTGGCGCAGGGACTTGGACATTTCAAAAGGAAGATGAGAGAAAATTGGAGGTACTAGAGATGTGGGTATGGAGAAAAACAGAACAAGCGCAATGGAAAGACCGGGTAACAAATGAGGAGTTATTGCAAAGAGTTGGAGAAGAACGAAGTATGTTCCAAATCATTAGAAGGAGAAAAATGAACTGGATAGGACATTGTTTGAGGAGGGACTGTTTACTAAAGGAAGGAATAGAAGGAATGGCGAAAGGTACGTGAGGAAGAGGAAGGAAAAAATATCAAATGTTGGACAATATCAAAGGAAATAGATATTCGGACATGAAAATCTTTGCGCAGGAGAGGGAAAAGTGGAAGAGGTTCATCCCCTGACAAGACCTTCCATAAGGCAGAATACCTGGATGATGATGATGACTGTCTTCTCCGCAAGTAAAAGTGAATGTTTTGTATCTCATCGTCAGTTGTGTCGATGGCCACGTGAATGCTACATAGTTGAGTGAGTTATCTTGGAAAAGTATGGAATGGTTCTTCCAAGAGAAACGTTTTGACATTATATACAAAATCACGATCTGATTCATCTCCAGTCCGCTGTCTGAAAGCTACTACCGTTAGAAAAAGTCAGAGCTGTTCTTGGATTACGACGGTTGTTCTTTCTTTCCAGAGTTCCGATTTTGGGTTTTTACAATGAATAAACTCGGGAATAAATTCATATCGCCTGTTTTGCAGTTCCCTGGACTAAAATACGTGCCAGTATAGCACAACGCTTTATCAAATAACCACAAATTCGCCAGAATAAAGGTTATTTTGATATAATCATTGAGATATATAAATTCAAACCTGAAACTTCCGCGAGACACCAGGTGACGGTTTTTAATGAAGGACCAAGTATCCTCTGCCCACACAACGGTACTGCAGTGAACTTTGTGTAATTATTGTCGATGTGAACTATCAGAACCCCTAAAATTTATACAACTCACCGGCATAAACGTAGTGCGGCTAGATCAGCGGTTTCTAAATGGCGGCCCGCGAAACCATATTTTGCGGCCCACGAAAGCTTTATAAAAATAAAGATATGTAAATAAAATGTACAGGAAATCATTCATAGCTCCTTCAAAACTGTATTCATTTTGAATATCGAATTTTCACGACCACATTGTAATCGAAAGCGACTTTCAACCTATTAGGTCGTGTTACGTACATTTAGTAATTGTTGAAGAGATGGTCGTGTTACGTACCTTTAGTAATTGTTGAAGAGATGGTCGTGTTACGTACATTTAGTAATTGTTGAAGAGATGGTCGTGTTATGTACATTTAGTAATTGTTGAAGAGATGGTCGTGTTACGTACATTTAGTAATTGTTGAAGAGATGTTAAGTACAGAACAAATGGACACATACTAAATGTACGTAACACGACCTAATAGGTTGAAAGTCGCTTTCGATTGTATTCATTTTTATACCCATCATAGATCCGAGTCAAAACCAACTCATTCTTACATCATTTCCTGTTTTTAATTATTCACTTAATCTGAGTAGATTATTTTTGATAAAAAGAATTATAATACAAACATCGGACTAAAATGAGATGTCACAAATGCCAGTGCTGATTAATTGACACATTTCCCTTTCTGCCTAAAATTTGTGGAGGAGAAAGGCAAGGAGACTATACATTTTTCTGGTTTCAGTTCACACATTCAAGAGATCCTTGATTCAAGAAAAATGAAATTCTTAAAAGCATGATACAACTTTACGCGAGTCCTCTTGGTGCTGCGATCTAGGAGCAAGAACATCTACAACCTATTTTGTACGATCTACAAGCTGACACGTTCCTACAGACCAGACAAGGCAAAGGATCATATTTTTTAATCTTCTATGCTGCTAAAAATTTCGAAAGTTCAGACAATTTGGACTAAAATGACCTCAATGATTGGGAGCCTGTACATATGTGAAAGTGTATTTTGTTCTAAGATGTTCATTAAAAAAGTCGTCTTTCAAATTATTTCATGTTGCATCTTTTGAAATTAGCGACAACAGAGCTGGAGTTCAGTGGTAGATTCAGCTGATCGACCTCACTACACACACTAAAGTCCTCCTTCAAGTTTTGTTTTAACTATATTATTAATGTCAAATTGTCTTTCCGTAATTTTCTGTTTTTGTCATTTTGAAGTATTAATTCAAGTGAATTAATCTTGAAATCTGAATTAATTGGAGCAAGACAAAACTAATGATTGTCAAGAAAGGTGCAGATATTTAGCTGCCATAGCACCTGAACTACCTCCAAGGAGTCTATCAGTTTCCTTATCTTGGTTCATTAATCGAGGATACAATTAGCTGCGAAAAAGAAATCAAACGTCGCATCATTCCAGGACGTACAGATATGGCAAAATTAAAGAAGATCTGGGAAGATAGAGCAATATCTATGAGTAAGAAAAAAAAATTAGTCCATTCGCTTGTGTTCTCGATCTTCTTGTATGAATGCGAAACTTGGATAAAAGATCAAGGCAGGAACCGAATCAACGCCTTTGAAATGTGGTGTAGGAGAACTATGTTGTGAATACCGTGAACAGCCAGGCGAAGAAATGATTCTATCATTCGGGATATTGAAACACAACAAAGTCTATGCCGACTTGTGTACCAGAAATTTCTGCATTCTTTGGTCGCATTACGAGAAGAAGGAATGACAACCTGGAAAAATGAATTGTCCAAGAAAACATTTCTGGCACAAGGTCACGAGGATGGGTCCCAAAAAGATGTGTAGATCAAGTGAGAGAGATCATCGACTTACCATGGAGAATTACTGTCTGGAAAACGCAAGTTCGTACAGAATGGCATCAGCCTATAAAAGAAACAACAAAGTCCTCGAGTCACGATACTCAGTCACGAGTAAAAAAAGAATCCTCTCCCTATATCTGAAACATTCTAAACACAATACGTTCCTTGTAGCTCGAGAACAGCCGAACATTATCTGATGTACACAAAGGCTCTTTCGCTTGCCATGTGTCAATATCGCGTCTTAATCATTTCTATCCCACTGTCGTTCATTTTTCCTGAACAGATTGCTAAAACAAACAAACAAACAAACAAACAAACAAACAAACAAACAAACAAACAAACAAACAAACAAACAAACAAACAAACAAAAACAAACAAACAAACAAACAAACAAACAAACAAAAGTATGCTGTTTACAAAATGTGAACAACGCATGTAGCATACAGACGAGTCGGAGTATGCTGTTTACACAGAGAGGAGCTGGAATTTCCTACTTAGCTGACTTTAACCCAGCGAAGTTGTTATCAAAGTTATCCATCCGTACGCCCCAAGCACGGAGCCATAACACATACACCAGGCAAAATTTCAAGAGTGGCTTCTTTATACGTAGAGAATAAACATAGATTAAATCTACTTCGGTACAGAGGTTCCTAATTTTTTAATTTTTGTGCCCAAATGGTCATTTTTCTGGAATAATGATTCAATTTCTTACCATTCTTTAAATGCAATGTTACCCGGCTCCATGGCGAAACGGTTAGCGTACTGGCTTTTGGCCTGAGGGGTCCCGTGTTCGATTCGCGGAAGGGTCGGTTATTTTAGCCATAATTGGTCAATTCCCCTGGCATGGGAACTGGGTGTATGGTATGTTCCGTATTCATGCACTTCACCACGCCACGCACAGGTCACCTAAGGGCGTCAAATCGAAGACCTGCATCAGGCCTCTCCGGAGCCCTCATGTTATTATTATTATTATTATTATTATTATTATTATTATTATTATTAACTAGCTGTAGTACCCGGCGTTGCCCGGATAGTTTCTGAATATTTACCTTTAAGATTTGCATTACCAGTTAGTTATGTGTGATGTGAATTTTTATAGAATTCCTTTTTGACTTGCAGATTGATATGTTATGATCTATTATGTAGTTTTCAAATTATTTAGATGTGTTTGATTTCAAGTTTTATATTATTTAGTTTTCGAGTAAAACTTCGTCCTTATGGAAGCTCGAATCGACTGGGAAGTATTTGATCCTGTTTAAAATTAATAAGTGATAACTATATGTATTTAGCCGTCGCATTATAGATACGATGTACAGGATTTCAACTGTCAATGAGACTGTCCCCTTCCCGCCCTCCATCACTAAGGGATATAAAATCTGGATTGTCACCATTCATCTCAGTGACCCAGAAAACTGTAGATTCGACACTGTTTTCGATTATTTTTATCACTCCCTCTCACCCACACCCCAAAGGGGGCTGAACATGAATTAAAAATATTCGGAGTGTCACTAATTATTTCAGCTACCACGAAAACTATGGATTCGATAATATTCTAGATTATTTTTATACCACCCCCCTCGCGCCCTACCCATAAGGGTGCTAGGGGTGTCTTACCCTCACGCGGTTTTTCTCCTGATACTAGTTGATAAGTGTACCATGTTTGGTGAAATTGTTCCAATAGTTTAGGAAGAGATGTGTCATTTACACACCCACACATCCGCACACACATACATCAATTTTTATATATAGTAAGAAGAAGAAGATCATATTTTTATATGTAGTTTTTCGATTAATTTTATATCTCACCCCCTCGCTCCCCACTTGGACTTGCAAAAAATCCGGAGTAATACTATTCATCTCAGAGACCCTGAAATCTATGGATTCGAAACTGTTTTTAATTATTTATATATCTAAACCCCCTTTGCTCCCCACCTAAAAGCGGGCTGGACTTTAAAAAATTCTAGAGTATTACTTTTCAACTCAGCGACCCCGAAAACTATGAATTCGGCACTATTCTAGATTATTATTGTAACTACCCCTCCCCCTGACCCTCTCCCTTAAGGGCGCTAGGAATGTCTTACCCCCCACAGTGATCGTCTCCCGATAGTAAGTAATACGTGTACCAAGTTTGGTTGAAATTGCTCCAGTGGTTTAGGAGGAGGTGTGTCATTTACACAGACACTTCCATTTCTATATATAGTAATATTTTTACACTCGTTCTTCACCCCATTTCCATCCCCGCCCAAAGGAGTCCTAAGAGTGCCTTACACAACAGTATATTTTTTTCCAGATATTAAGTCTTATTTGTACCAATTTTGGTTGGCAGCTATGCCCAAACGTACATACATAATCTCACTGCTCTAGAATCCTTGAGCTGACGTTGCCATGGTTACTGCAGTTCTTTATCCGATTCCTAGAGCAGGTGTAGTGTGGTGCCAATATCTCCATAACGGTTGGTTTTAGGGCCTTAAAACATGGTTTTCGGGCCCGTAAGGCTTACCGAGTTTTGTTCTTTGCGTCAAGAGGATTAAATTGAGCTTTGTCTCGTCCTTATACGACAAATTCGTTATTTTGCCTATAATAGTATAAAACCGTTGTGGTTTTCCTATAAAACCCCCATCTTTTCAAAGATTTTAAAATGATATGTATATCGGAACCTTCCCCGGGGTGAGTATACTCTAAATATGAAGTTTGGTTGAGATCTATCCAGCCGTTTAGACGTGATAGTGGAACAAGCAAACAGACAAGCAGACACGAACAACTTTATTTATAAGATAATAATGCAATGTCCAAACTGTCTACTCTCTGTCTGCATGCAGGCCAAGGTCTGTCCCCTTGTCGACTTCTGAACAAGCTTTGACATTCGTCACGGAGTTCTTATTAAGTGATAGGGCTGATGTAGCATCCTTCAGTTCAGCCAAGACAGATACAATTACACAAGGACACGGTTTCAGCCAGTGAACATATAGGAGGCACTGAGTTCGTAATAAACAGACTGATATGTCCTAAAATTAGCATTTCCGGGCCTATATGATTCCTGTATATGAGGAATCAGTTCTTGATATCCTGTCTCATATTCTTGTAACATCTGTGTGGTGGTGGTCTTGAACATCTGACCGGCACTGTATGGTTCGCAACACTAATAACTGGCTTGTTTGATTAGAAACTTTATTCCCTCCAATCTACTTATTGCGCAGGACCAATCCAGAATCTGTAACTTCGTCGACCAAGTGGCGCCAAAATATGGTCACAACCAAAAACTAAACTAAATGAATCATTTAACATTGAAACTTGCAATGCATTCTGAAGCACGTGAGCGATGATAATTGATGTATTCAACAAAGGATGACTTCTTCCATGTACAGCAACATCTAACTCACTTTGTGTGGAAAACTACACAAGGTATTCATGCGTATTAACACTCCGTACTTGATGTACCAACCACTCTCGCATTTCCCAACTTCGCGTCAAAGCATAATTATCTAGAACACACATTGCGTCAATACAATACTTAAACTAAATCGATATCTTTACAACAAAGCGGGTTACTCTATTTACCAAGACGAAATATTTCATGTCCATCAAGATTTCGAGCGGATTATTAGTTTCTCCATCGCACATCAAGCCATTTTAACCAAACAACAACACGTACTGATTTAAGGGCACAAAAGTAGATCACAAATCTGTAGTTACAATGTCATAAAAATGGTAACACTGTTAGGAAAAAATGGCATTTCTCACCTTCTCTCACCACACCAGTCCATTCAGGATTAATTAGAATTTATCTTCTCAGTTTCGTGTATTATTTCAACGAAATAAGTAATATGTGCCGAATTCAATCGAATTTCATAACCGTGGTACTTGTAGATGTGTAACAAGTAAGGACTTTGGAGCTTCGGTTGGCCCAATCTCAATTCTGAAATATAAATTACCATCTTCAGAGTGGCCGAGGAGATCGTGAGCTCTCAGCGTATTCGGTCAGCGTTCGTTGATACAATAATTTATAACTTTCCCGTGATTTTTGTTAACTTTATAAAATGTATGACAACCCATCATAGCGAGTCAGAAAGCGAATATAGGTGGTACTACATTGCATCGAAAAAGTGAGTTACTGGGTGTAAATGACTAACAACGGGACTCCCGAATGTTAGAACAGAGGAAGAATGACTTTACAAATACGAGGGGAGTCGTCTTTCTACAAATTCACTGCTCAGGTTCAAGTATATTATTCAGTATACACAGCAGTCGATAGTAAAAATACTGTTCATTATTCTACAATATTTTGTAAATATTTACATCCCTTGGGCTTGCCAACACAAAAGTTGATTTTTAAATTAGGGGTGCCTGTTACATTTTTACGTAATAAACACCCACAGAAGCTATATAGAGGGATGCGATTGGTAGTGAAAATTTTTTAAACTGTTCGATTTAAGATAGTTGTGATGACTGTTTCAAGAGGAAGTACAACGCGACAACCGTCCGCACTGATAACAATAAGCAGGAAAATGGAAGAGGACCTGTAATTCGAAAATTGGGGGACGCTAAGGACACAAAACTGAAAGACTTTTTCGGCCTGGCAAACTTAATAAACCAAACTCGACCAAGGGAGTTCGGATGGGATAGATGAAAGAAGTAATGCCATGACTCAACGCACGCTCCCTAGTTCAGAGCACATGGGGCCTTTTCCATCACCTCTTAGGACAGGCAGCGGATAACGCGGATGTTGCGTGAAAGGAAGTCCATATTGTAGAGTACATCCTTGACGTATTCCTACAACAATATTTTTATAAGTATTCGTTTATATCCATCTGAGGCCACGTTAAGCAGACGTCATACATTACCTGAAGCATTCTTTGCAGCCCAGAATCTTTGCATTCTTCCTCCGGCAGACTGTCCTATTTCCTCTATCCATCCCCCATTCAGTTTCTCCGGACCAAAATATATTAATGTAGATTAATGCTTTTACAAAAATTCCATTGTGGTAAATGTGTAGATATAAACGTATAAACATAAAAATCTATATAAGTATATTACTAACAAATATACTTCTGGTTACAATTCTCTTAAAAAAACAAAGCTCTTATGTCTTATGAGTTTATTATTGTTTTTATACAAGACTCCGTACAGATAACGTGACTCTTATATATTGATATATTTGATTCTTCAACATCAAGATTTTCTTCCCCTCCCCTTTCTGAGTCAATTCGTCTTAGATGCTGCGTTGGGAGGATGGGGTACGGTATATTCTGGAAGGGGTACGAATGGCATATTACTGGAAAATGGATGATATATAGTACCAAGAATTTCTAAAAAAAGAATAGTTCTAAGCGTTGAGTATATTGATGAGCAACATATTGTTGTACAGTGCAAGACTATGCGTTCACTGCGGGAATTTTGGCGTGTAATTGCAGATAATATAATATAATATAATATAATATAATATAATATAATATAATATAATATAATATAATATAATATAATATAATATAATATAATAGATATACATTTTGTTTGCTTTTTTTACGTCGCACCGACACAGATATGTCTTACGGCGACGATGGGATAGGAAAGGCCTGGGAATGGGAAGGAAGCGGCCGTAGCCTTAATTAATGTACAGCCCCAGCATTTGCCTGGTGTGAAAATGGGCTGCCGACAGTGGGATTCGAACCCACTATCATCCGCTGCTAACGGCACGGCCAACTAGCCCGATAGATATAGATATAGATATAGATATAGATATAGATATAGATATAGATATAGATATAGATATAGATATAGATATAGATATAGATATAGATATAGATATAGATATAGATATAGATATAGATATAGATATAGATATAGATATAGATATAGATATAGATATAGATATAGATATAGATATAGATAATAGAAGGAAAATGGAAATGAGGAAATGTGTCTGAATTATTTCATATCGTATATAATTCAATGTTTCTCCGCTATTCACTGATATTTAATAAATTCTTATAAATATAACACAAAGAATATCAATCTTTTCTTTCTTTCATTCATTCATTCTTTCTTTCTTTACTTCTTAATCCTTTTACACCCCAGGTTTACGTTTCCCCTCGGACTCAGCGAGGTATCCCACCTCTATCGCCTCATGTGCAGTGTCCTCGAACGTGAGACTTTGGGTCGGGGGAGAAAACGGTGGAGGAGGACCAGTACCACGCTCAGGCGGCCTCACCTGCTATGCTAAACAGGTATCTTGTGAGGGGATGGGAAGATTCAAAGAGATAGACAATTAAGTCGGAAGGAAGCGCCCTTGGCTTTAAGTTAGGTACCACGCCAGCTTTTGCTTGGAGGGTAAGTGGGAAATAACGGAAAACCTTCGAGGATGGCTGCAGTGGGAATCGAACCGTCCTCTACTCAGTTAGGCTCCCGAGGTTCAGAAGACCTCGTTCCAGTTCTCGTAACACTTTTCAAATCCGAAAATTGAACCTAGGCCTCCAAGGGTGGCAGCTAATCGCACTAAACATTACACCACAGGGGCCGACCGATTTAAAATAGTCGTAGTAAATCGTAAAACAAGTACAAATATATTGAAATATCTAAGACAGGTAGAGATTATATTGCGCCAGACGTCGGGGGAAATTGATCCTCTGTTTTAAATATGTATATGGGTATATTCTGCGTTCTATTTACTTTGTAATCCGGGCCCACGGTGTAAGGGTGCCCGCCTCTTATCCGCAGGCCCCGGGTTTAACTTCCGGCTAGGCCAGGGATTTTTACCTGGACCTGAGGGCTAGTTCCAGGTCCACTCAGCCTACGTGATATTGAGGAGCCATCTGACGGTGAGATGGCAACCCCGAACGGTCGCCTAGTAGGCCATTGAGCTTGTATTTAGGTTGTAAAATGTCAATATATATCAATAACAACTAATACAGTGTCTTACACTCAAAGTGAGGCCGGGTAGAAGGGCGAGCTGAAGTTAGACGAGCTCATGGCAACTCTCTGAGCTTGGGCCCGAGTGAGCGCTCGTACGACTCGCATGTAAGTAACCAGCACACATAATAACACACAATCAAAGTAAAATAATTACTCATCTTGTCAAAGAAGATGTTGAAAATGTCCTCCACCTACATCTACACATTTCTGGCATCGTCTGAGGAAATTTTCATTCACACGCATTAGTTCATCTACGGAGATATTTTGTTTGAGTTCATCTAGAGTGTGAGGGTTTGTTGCATAAACCTTATTTTTCAATTTTCCCCGGAAATAAAATTTGAAAACGGTAGGATCTGGGGATCTTGCGGGCCACAGTGGCTTACTTATTACCCTGTTGTCGAAAGTTTCCTCAAATAAACTTAATGACTCGTCAGCCCTATGCGCTGTTGCCGAGTCTTACTGGAAATATCCAGACTTGCATTCATAGTCCGTCAATTGTTCAAAAATTGGTAAGAGAATGTTATCCCTATATCTCTTCCCAGTGATTGTGGTTTCAAAATATATAGTGATTCCGGGAGAGATGGCCCACTGGGTGAGATGGCGCAGGGTAGGCCAGTGCGGCAATCCCCCGCTAGATCGCTCGACCACTGCTTCTCGTGTGTACAGTGTGTACGTCAGAACAAAAGCTACCTGTTGGATGTCACATGGTGCGAGTGATTTCGCCTGAAATCCTGGATATTTCTGGCAAGTGCGTCTTCTCTGCCTTCAAAGTTTTGCTACGGCATGCTATAAAAGCCCACAGACTGGGTTGTTCAAGTTAAATTAACTTAGCATTGGCACAGGCGGCTGACTAGGTTAGTCAATGGCTATGCTGGTGTGATATACGCCATGTTGGGCCAACACAGTTCTTGGGACGGGGGTGTGCCATCTCTCCCCAAATGTCGGGTGAGATGGCGCGCTACATTTCCGGGAGAGATGGCGCGGTATTCTTTGAATTACCATTTAGGTGTAAAATGTGTTTCCATTCTCCGATCAGCTCCTATATGTATTTTGTTTAATTCTGTGTCAAATTATACTAATTATGGAGAAGCAGAAGCAGCCACAGCCTAATCGAAGTTTGTGGTACATGCCGTTAATGCAACTTTAAAGCGTAATATCTCGAACAAAAGAGAAATCTCAGCGAACCAAAAGAACAAAGTGCAAAGAAAAATTACAACCACTGCCACAACGGGAAAGAGTAGGAAAGGAGAAAAACCTCATTCCAATGAAGCAGCCAAGATGAATCCAGATGGGCAAAATAATGCAACATCTGATGATTGCAACTAGTGTGTGGAGTGCTGAGAGTACTATCATTTTCAAAAAAGAAGGACGATTGGATTAAGTGCACCGTCTACAACAAGTGGGTGCACGAATTGTGTTCAGTGTATAAGAACTTATGTAATGATTGTGGAGGAGAAAGAGTAAGCAAAAACATATCCTAAAAGGACTGAGGGATAAATCTTGAAATTTAAATAATTAATTGATTTATTAATGGCCAAGGAATAATAGACATGTGAATGTCAAAAAGGTAAATAAATGTATTAAACCTGTAATCATAGTTTAATTCTTAATTTCTTCCCTCCTTAGCATATCAAGTACATAACACCATCTCACCCGGACACTACTGGAGAGATGGCGCAGGTGACACATTTTCAAATAAACGATCTCTTTCTGCAATCTACTTACATTAAGACCATGTCCTTCAAAAGGCAGTGAGGAGAGACATAAGGAATGACGTCGAGCATAAAAATAAGCTAATCGAAATGTTGGCGAAGACTTGCTGCACGATTATTACACAATTTGCGCCATCTCTCCCCGACTTACTCCATAGGTTCTGTTATCCTGTCTGCAGTTACTGACGCCCACTATTCCATTTGCCACATTCAAACAGTAGAACGACGCTGTTATTCACCCTGCCCCAGGAATACTCCGCTGGTTAGGGCCTGAATGCAATCTCTGCTTTCATTCCACAGAGGAATACGTTGATATGCTCCCCATTGATGGAATGCGTGCGAGGCACCACGTCTGTACCAGGAGTGGTATCCCATGAACACTCGCAGGAGATCCAGCATGCGCAAATAGGATATCGGGGCTGTCAGGTGGCGCTGTTGTCGATATGTAGTGTGCATTTGACGGGCATCCAGTTGGGAGTGTTGCTGCTGTGTGGCGTTGAAGTGAAGAGTGTTCTTTTCACCGCTCTAGAGCACATTTTTAAAAGGTGATCAGCGTTCGTGGATTTATATCGAGGTTGCCCCTTGAAAAAATCCATCAGGATTTTGTCGAGGATTATGTGAAACTTGTGACGGGAATGCATTACCATAGAGGATGGTTGCACGGTCTGTGAAGGCGTTTCGTGTGGGACGAAATGAGACTGCGGGTTTTCACCGCATATTCCTCAAGATCGGATTGACATCCTGAGTGGTCTGCTCTACCTAGGCCATCCGGTGTGGCACATACTGACGAAATGTCTTAACGTGCATAAAATTGCGTCCCGTTGCGTTCCACATAGAGTAAACTAACGGATGTACAGACATCGCACGAGGCTTGTTGCGAGACGATCGCTCTATTGTGTTGCATGACAACGCACGTTGCCATGTCTAGTTATTATTGCAGACGTTAGTATTTGGAGGTCTTGGAACACCCTCCTAACTCACCAGACATGAGTCCTTGTGACTTTGACCTGTTTCCGAAGTAGAAGGAACCCCTCTGAAGTCACCGATTTCGTGATATTTATCGACATTTGGGAAAAGGTAATAGACTTTGCGGGTAAGTGCATTGAAGGAATGTAACGCAATTGCACGTGTTAATTCATTAAATGTTGCATTCCACCTATACTACCACTAGTTTATTTATAACCCTGGTATTATCGATATTGGCCTACTAACCCCAAACTCTCTGCAACGAATACTGCCTCCGTTTTATAGAATTCAATCTTAAGTCCTGAAATGCAGCTACATTTACTTGTACTCTTTACCCCTGGCTCGAGAGGTATATCTCCTCCCCTTTACACTTGAATTGTATCATTGAGTGAAGTACATTTCCTCGTACAAACCACATTCATTTTATTCTAGATCAGAATGCTCCCAACACGTTAAATATTTTACTAGCCACGTCACTTCTCTCTCATATCCTGGGTTTTGCTACCCGCTCATTCCGCCAACTCACGTTCTCCTTTACGACCACTTCCTTCGTTTTATGACAAGACAATATTATTCTGTAATCGTTACGATAGTTCTGATTTTTAGGAGTATCCCCGTAAATTTCGGTCGGCTGGTTACTGTTTTACCGATAATCTCCGTAGTCTTGTGCTTGGGCCCTTCGTCTACGCGACATAATCTACAGACCAGCCAAACCCCACTCCACATTCTGTTTCATTACTCCCAGGGAGAGTAGTTTGAAACTTATCGAATATTGTATGGCCTCCCCTGCCAGTGTCTTAACGTGGCAGCCTCCAGGTGTTTCGGCGTTCTAAAATTTGCCTCCAGTTTAAGTGATACAGATCCACGATATTATTAGCTCACTTAGTAGAGAAACTGGAAAACTCTTTCGGTTAATTTAACCGATGATAGTTATTTACTGGGAATACAGAAGGCTGCATATATTATAGTATTACCACACCCGTGTTTTCTCCTTATAAGTGTCCAGCATGCACTAGTGATGATTAGGATTTCTAATCGCTGCCTCTAAAGGGAGCGCTACAAAATGTTTTATTTCGGATGTTGTGAACAGATAGTAGTCATTTTACTAAACACATTTTGTTACTGGGTGCATTCGTAAACACACCGAAGACGCAGAAAATTATAGTTTAATAACTTATTACATTATACACGTACAGATATTCCACACTCCCAAAAGAGTTCCTTGTATGTGCCTTAAAGGATCCATTAGTCGTTAATTACCACTCTGTTTGGCGGAATACATGTATAGACAACAGGTAGCAATTTGCAAACTCCTACGTATACTGTCTACGAGCTTCGGCAGCTTTCTTCTTGATTCACAGATTAAAATTATGTCTATGTTTTCTTCGTTGCTGACCACACCAGCAATTTTCGATATGTTGACAGCAACTGTAGCACTGCTTTACTAAATACCAACCTGCTACTGAGATTATTAAACGAGGCGTACTAAGGCAAGAGGGTGCATTTGAATGGTAGCGCTGAGCAACATCCAGCGAGCAGTCGTCCGGTCGTTATCTCTTCATATTCTAACGTATTTTTTTCTGAACGCAGTAATTTCCTTTGAAAATCAGATATTAGGCATCCCATTCATCATTAGTGCATGCGGGACGCTTATAAGTAGGAAGTACGGCGCTGTGGGCCACCTGATACATGCTAAGATTAAAATGGTGACCTGAGGATTTTCATTCCAAAGTCAGACAACATCCGCTTGGATGGTATCTGCAGTCATTGTAACCATAAACTTTCTCATTACGTCGTCACCTGCCAGTTAGTAACCCTATCCGATGGAACATAAAGAGTACGGTGAATGGACCGACGTGTGGTAACACTGAGTGACATGTCGGGAAGCGCTACGTACCGTCGAAACAGGTGGCCAATCAAACGTAGCGAATGGAAGACTCGTTTCATAGTGCAATGGAGCACCCCTTAACCCTTGTTACTAATTCTGAAAAATCGGTGACGGAGACTCTAGTGATGTTGGGCAAGTATGCGGAACAGAAGCCGAAAGTAAAAAAAAATTAAGGCTGGTTCAAACGCTTTCGGGGAGGGGGGGAAGGAAAGTCCTGATCAGCCACACTTCTTAACGTCTCGACCGTCACGAGCAGAAGTTCATAAAACGTTGAGCAAGTGCAACTATTTCTTTTTATACTTTTTTATATCATAATGGCACAAATAGATTTTATAGTGACGAAGAAATAGGAAATAGCTAGAAGTGAGGAAGAAGCGGCCGTGGCCTTCATTAAGGTACAGTAATACCCCTTTGAAAACCAGTTGCCAGGCATCCCATTCATCATCAGTGCGTGCGGGACACTATAAATAGGATGTACGGCCCTAGCGGGCCACGTGATACATGTTAAGATTAAAATGCTGACCTACGGATTTTCGTTCCAAAATCAGACAACGTCCACCTGGATTAAATCTGCAGTCATGGAACCATACAATTTCTCATTACGTCGTCACCTAACCTCTATCTCCCGAATGAAATCTAACAGACCGCAGAATGGAGTATGCATAGCTGAGGCTGGGCTGGCATGGGGACTAGCCTCAACGGTCTAAAACATCCTCTAGATGGGTTCTAATCCCATCATCGGCAGTCCTGTAGTTGATATTCCGTGGTTTCCCATTTTCACACCACGATAAAGCCGGGATTATACCTTAGTAAAAGCCATGGCTCGTACCTTCCCAAATCCAGTAATTTGCGTCGGAGAAACCCTTGGGTGTGTTTGATGCATGTTGAAGCAGTAGTAAAGTATCATCCTCTCTAATGACGAGGAATTATGTGAGAGGTTTCGTCATTCAACACAATTGCCATTTCTGAGAGGAACGCGACAGATTTCTAAAAGCCACCGCATTCTGCAGAATGACGGCCATATAACCATTAACTTGGTACGCTACAGTGAGGTGCCTAAACGTGGTGTGTGTGGACGGCTAACAACAACAACAACAACAACATTCTTTCCTTTATGGGTGACGGCCCTCTTAGTTTAGAAAGTGACGTGCATATGCGGTTGGTTTGCAAGATTTTGGGACTTAGGCTCGGTTAACGCGGACCTCACCAATGACCCGCGAGAAGTCCATACCTCGAAACTTACGGTTTTATCCTGTAAATAATGAGGTCTACTTGAGCAAACCTTGCACACTGGAAGCACGAGTCCGCAACTTTATCACCAATATCCTTCACGTTTTCCCTCAAAATACGTGGATTCCATTCCCTGCGTTTTGGATATTGGTGCCTACACCGCACTTTGTGGTTCGTATTCGTATTCCGAAGAACATTAATTGCAATAAATTTTCTTTATAAGTACAGAGTTTATGCTAAAAGCAAAGCAAAGTCACCTCCGTACATGCCTTGGAGGAGTGGAAGGTAAAGGCTTCCACCATTGTTAACCTCGGCACGTGAAAGGGTAGAGTGGTTAGCTCTATGCCCGGCCGCCTTTCCCTCCAGGAATTAACCTGGTACTCATTTTTGGTGTAGGCTGTGTGAACCTCAGGAACATATGCACCTGCAGAAGTGCAAGTCTCGTTTCTTAAATTTTACGACTTCCTGACGGGGATTCGAATCCACGTCCTTCCGGGCGAACCGAGCACGCCTTTACCGCCTCGACCAGGCAGCCCCCAGAGTTTATACTTCAATACCAATTTACTTTCCACCCAGCGTGTACTATTAAGAGAAGAGTGATTGAAAAAATGAACATCCACAGCCTGCTTCCAGTCATTCGCCAGGGTCAGGAATGGAAAGATTTAAGGCAGTATCTAGTGGCGAGGATAGGAATTGTGCCGGCTGCCGAAGCCTGTCGCACTCCTCTGGGTCAATGCTTAATAACGGACTGATGAAATGGAATGATATTGGAACTGTTGCTGGAATGAAAGATGCCAGGGAAAACCGGATTACACATAGAAGAACCTGTCCTGCCTCCGCTTTGTCCAGCACAAGTCTCACTTGGTGTAACCGGGATTTGAGCCACGGATCCCAGTAGTGAGTGTTCGGTGCGCTGCCGGCTGAGCCAAGGAGGCTCTGACAAGAGTGATTGATGAAGTCCAAATAACAGTCTCACTTATTAATACTATATTAGTCTGAAGCTGCAGCTAATACAACTACCATGGCTGCATGTATTTAGGTCACCATGCGACTAGCATTGCGTTTGCCTTGCACAGCTGAGGAGTGTCGATGTAAAAGCAAACAAATCCGTCACATCCAGACTTGCAGGTACAAAGGTGGATATCGGGATTTGAATATGGAACATTTTAACACAAGTTTTGCTGATAGGGAATGGCACTGACTAACAAGTAATATTTATATGTGTAAAAATGGACTTCCTTGCTTTCTTCCGAACCCTGTGTGACTTAATATAAATCAGAAAATCCAGACAGTGTTGCCAACTTATATGTTCAAGATCCGCTAAATACTACTAAAAATCCGCTAAAATTCCGCCAAGAAACCCGATCTCAAATAATAAGCAATAATAATAATAATAATAATAATAATAATAATAATAATAATAATAATAATAATAATAATAATAATAATAATTGTTCCGAGGTATCTGTGGAACAGCAGAGGTGAAAGAAGGTGCTGTGTGGAACAGGTCTCAACTACGAAACTAAAGTTAATTTAAAATTTAACAAAGGTTATATTTTCTTTTCAAGATCAAGAAATAACAAGTATACCAGGTACTCAGTAGCATATCAACAAATTAAGAATGTACAATTGCAATTTGTTAATGGATTTGGGCTTCGAGCCCCCAGACACGCAATCCTTGAACAACGAGCCCAACTTTACCTATGTACAAAGTTCAACAAAGGGGCAGAAAACCCCAATCATGCCAAGGAGCACTAGCTCCCAATTACCCAGTTAAGCCTGTTCGAGGCACACAGAAAATACATTTTAAAGAAAGAGCAACCCGCTCTCAAAGTTCAAGCCAATTCCAAGGCCACACCAAACTCCACCTTCAAGCTGCCCTCCGGGCACACAAGAACAGGGGTAATGATACCCAACCTACTGAGGCCTATTCAGTAAAAGAACAGGTTAATTATATGGCCCAAAATTCCAGCTTGACTGGAGGCGTAACTTGCACTCCTAATACACTTTTACCTATTTGCCACTAGGCCGTATACACAAGGGCTAATCCCAAACTAAGGAGGTGACTTGTATAAGAAGACTTTATTACATTTAAAAAAAGAAGAAACGGTTGTGAAAACAAAGTCACCTCAAAACAATAGGAGGGGGAGCTCGAGAGGGTTAGCAATTTATAGTTAAAGAGCCGAAGTTTTACCAAGTGTCTATTACATTTTAAAGATGGGTTACATGGGAAAAGTTTTCGAACCTGCCCCGAGGGTTAAACTGCTGAGCTAGCGAGAAATGAGGTTATGAAACGGCCATTACCTTATGGATGAACTGCTGCCCGAAGAAAGAAGCGCTTCCCGCCCCCTGCTACATAATCACACTAGGAGAGATGTTACTGAAGTGGCCCCGAGACCTAAAAATCAGCAGTTTATATACCCTCGCGGAAAATTCGAGACGTTTCATGAATGATTACAACCCGACCACAAAATTTTATTGGTCTGCTAAAGATTACAAGTCAAAACTAAAGAAGACACCTAGGATTGGTGGAAAATTAATTACAGAAATTTCTCATTGGTCAAATTCAAAACTGGCGGAAAGAGAAGGTTTATACTGCCAACCCAAATAATGACTGAAATAAATTTAACAAAGAACAAACTTATGAATACCAAATTTCTTCAAAAAAAGTTCCTTCACTTCGCACTAGGGTGCACAGTTGTAGTTCTTACGTAGTGCCATCTAGAAGAGAATGTTCACACTTCTTACTACAGAGCAAACAAATACAAATCGAACCAGGAATAGTTCAGAACACTTCAAAATTTACAGTAGAGACATCTTCTGAGAAACCTTAAAATTAATATAGTTGTTAAAGTTCAGGCTTTCTCCAGTAGATGAGTTTCAACTGGCGCAATGTTTGAATTAGCGGCTTGGAGGTGTACCGCCCGGTACAATAATAATAATAATAATAATAATAATAATAATAATAATAATAATAATAATAATAATAATAATAATAATAATAATAATAATAATAATAACAACAATAAAGTAAATGTCTGCGCTCATCTGATGAGTTTCACTGGGATTAACCCCCTGCCTGCGAACCGGCGAGCTGAAACTGTTAGGCGTTTTACTGTCGGGTGCAAACTAAGTGAAGCCCCTACTTCAAGGGCCACACAAAGAGAACAGGCCAGTTCATTAAACGGTCTTTCTTCATAGCATAAATATAAATGCTACTCTCTCACAGTTTCATTATCTGTCGTCATTCGTCAACTAAGAGATAAGTGCCCTTTCCCCACGCATTACAAATTTATGATACCATGATCTCATAACATCAAATCCATATAACATGTTTTCCTCATGTGACTGCTAGCTCCTGACAAGAACTACGGAATAGCTCGGAGACAGACTGGAGTACAATTTTTTTTAAACGTAAAATAGATAAAACGCTAAATTCCGCTATAATAAATCTAGAATTCCGCCAAAATATCCGCTGTCCGCTAAATGATATATTTCTCCGCCGGCAGTCTTCTAATTCCGCCAAATTTAGCGGAAAATCCGCTAAGTTGGCAACACTGAATCCAAACGCCAAAAATTACCGGTGTTTCGCCCAAGTACGTCATGGGTTCATAAATTGGATACCGCACTTTCCCAAGACATTCGCTGTCACATGATAGCTTGCAGTGGTGTCACTACTGGAGTGCCAGCCGGGCAGTGTCTTGGGAAGGTGCGTATCCATCTGATGAGTTCATGCCGCATAGAAACGAAAATGAAAATCCAAAGCCTGTTTCCAGTCATTCGACCGGGTGAATGAATGAAGCCCCCATCTAGTGGCGAAGATAGAAATTGTGCCGGCTGCCGAAGCCTGTCGCACTTCTCTGGGGCAATGATTAATGAATGACAGATGAAACGAAATTATATTGGAGAGTGTTGCTGGATTGAAATATGACAGGGAAAACCGGAGTATCTGGAGAAAAAGCAGTCCCGCCTCCGCATTGTCCTGCACAAATCTCACATGGAGTGACCGGGATTCGAACCACGGAACCCAGTGGTGAGAGGCCGGCGCGCTGCCACCTGAGTCACGGAGGCTCATTCCTGAAATATATTTACAGTAACTATCTCAATCGAAAACCATGTTTTTGGTCCTGTGTGATTTGTTTGCATAGGCTCGTTCGCTAACACTAGCTCTGACACTTGCTGAGGCGGGAAGTCACGTGTCAGTTACTCGACCTGTGATTCATGGTTCGGACACGTTCTCATTTCCCCTTGCCCACCATTCCGGCATGTCCGGTTTAGCTAAGACCCAGATTTTCATAACTTCAATATTTGGAGGATTTGCTCGATTTTGCTCAGATTTCAGTTGAAATACTGATTCAAACGATACTGTTTTACCAAAACCAAAACTTACGGTACCAGTACTTAAATATTTTACATTTATTTGTTTTTTCTAATCCGTGTACCCTCCAGGGTTGGTTTTCCCCTTGGACTCAGCGAGGGATACCACCTCAGTAGTATAATAAGCGGGTTCGGCCACCTCCTCCTCCTCCCGCCGCCTCCTCCGCCTCCTCCTCCGCCGCCGCCTCCACCTCCGCCTAATAAGCGGGTTCGGCCGCCTCCTCCTCCTCCCGCCGCCTCCTCCGCCTCCTCCTCCGCCGCCTCCTCCGCCTCCGCCGCCGCCGCCCGCGGGAAATTTGAATTTTGGCGGGAAATTTGAATTTTGGCGCGAGATTTGAATTTGTAAACAAAGCCACGTGCTTTTTGACAGCTGTCATCGACAACAACGCATCGCTAACCTCACTGCTGCCATCTTGACGGGCCTAAACCTCACTAGTGCCAACTTAACCTAACTAGCGCGAGGTAAACAAAGCCACGTGTTTTTTGACAGCCACGTGCTTTTTGACAGACAACAACGCATCGCTAACCTCAGTACTGCCATCTTGACGGACCTAAACCTCAGTAGTGCCAACTTAACCTCACTAGCATGAGGTAAACAAAGCCACGTGCTTTTTGACAGCCACGTGCTTTTCAACAGATTTGTAAACAAAGCCACGTGCTTTTTGACAGACAACAACGCATCGCTAACCTCAGTACTGCCATCTTGACGGGCCTAAACCTTAGTGATACCAACTTAACCTCACTAGCATGAGGTAAACAAAGCCACGTGTTTTTTGACAGCCACGTGCCTTTTTGACAGCTGTCATCCGCCATCTTTAATCCAGAGAGCACCGTGCTGCCCTCTTTATCGTAGTAGATGTAAATTCATCACCTGTCATCGGCAGTGCCGCCATCTTGACGGGTCTAAACCTTAGTGCTACCAACTTAACCTCACTAGCGCGAGATAAACAAATCCACGTGCAGCTGTCATCCACCATCTTTGAGCATCGTGCTGCCCTCTTTAGCTACTTACCTTTGAAATGTGGTACGTCACAGCTGTCATCCGCCATCTTGCATCCGAAACCTCAGTGCTGCACTCTATGTGGTGACGGCAAATTCCACGTTCTCTTGTTTGGAAACAAAGCCACGTGCAGCTGTCATCCGCCATATTTAATCACCGTGCTGCCCTCTTTAGCTACTTACCTTTGACAGTTGTCATCCGCCATCTTGCATCGCAAACCTCAGTGCTGCGCTCTATGTAGTGGCGGCAAATTCTACGTGCTCTTGTTTGGAAACAAATTCACGTGCTATTTTTCTGACAGCTGTCATCCGCCATCTTTAATCCATAGAGCACCGTGCTGCCCTCTTTAGCTACTTACCTTTGAAATATGGTACGTCACAGCTGTCATCCGCCATCTTTAATCCAGAGAGAACAGTGCTGCAATCTATGTGGTGGCGGCAAATTCCACGTGCTTTACAAATCAACATGCTTTTTTGACAGCTGTCAACCGCCATCTTTAATCACCGTGCTGCCATCTATGTGGTGGCGGTAAATTCCACATGCTTTACAAACTTATATGCTTTTCTGACAGCTGTCATCCGCCATCTTTAATCTAGAGAGAACAGTGCTGCCCTCTATGTGGTGGCGGTAAATTCCACGTGCTCTTGTTTGGTAAACATAGCCACGTGCTTTTTTGACAGCTGTCATCCGCCATCTTTAATCAACAGAGCACCGTGCTGCGGGCAATTTCATCACCTATCACCCGCCTTTTTGACAGCCGTCATCCACCATCTTTAATCAACAGAGCACAGTGCTGCACTCTATGTGGTGGCGGCAATTTGAAAAAATCTATGTGCTCTTGTTGGGAAACAAAGCCACGTGCTTTTTTGACAGCTGTCATCCGCCATCTTTAACCAACAGAGCACTATGCTGCGGGCAATTTCGTCAGCTGTCATCCGCCATCTTTAATCCAGAGAGAACAGTGCTGCACTCTATGTGGTGGCGGTAAATTCTATGCGCTTTACAAACCTATGCGCTTTTCTGACAGCTGTCATCCGCCATCTTTGAGAACAGTGCCGCCCTCTATGTGGTGACGGCAAATTCCACGTGCTCTACAAAGCCATGTGCAGCTGTCATCCGCCATCTTTAATCACCGTGCTGCCGGGTGACGGCAAATTCCACGTGCTCTTGTTTTTAGAAACAAAGCCATGTGCTTTTTTGACAGCTGTCATCCGCCATCTTGCATCACAAACCTCGGTGCTACACTCTATGTGGTGGCGGCAAATTCTACGTGCTCTTGTTTGGAAACAAAGCTTTTAATCCAGAGAGAACAGTGCTGCCCCGGTGGCGAGAACAGTGCTGCAATCTTTAGTTTGAAATGTGGTGACAGCAAATTCTACGTGCTCTTGTTTGGAAACAAAGCCATGTGCTTTTTTTGACAGCTGTCATCCGCCATCTTTAATCAACAGAGC
Organism: Anabrus simplex; assembly: GCF_040414725.1. Taxonomy (NCBI): domain Eukaryota; kingdom Metazoa; phylum Arthropoda; class Insecta; order Orthoptera; family Tettigoniidae; genus Anabrus; species Anabrus simplex. The sequence goes on along the minus strand of NC_090268.1, from coordinate 442,691,890 downwards.
ACCATGCTGCTATCATGCGGGTAATTTCGTCATCTTTAATCCGCAGAACACCGTGCTGCCCTCTTTATGGCTACTACCTTAAGCACGTAGTAGCGGGCAATTTGAAAAGTTCTGTTAGCTATCATCCGCCATCTTTGAGCACCGTGCTACCCTCTTTAGCTAGATACCTTTGAAATATGGTGGTGAGAAATTTTACGCGCTCTTGTTTGGAAACAAACTCACGTGCTTTTTTGACAGCCATCATCCGCCATCTTTAAGCAACAGAGTACAGTGCTGCCCTCTTTTTTGTGGCGGTAAATTCCACGTGCTCTTGTTTGGAAGCAAAGCCATGTGCTTTTTGACAGGTGTCATCTGCCATCTTTAACCAACAGAGCACTATGCTGCTATCATGCAGGCAATTTCGTTAGCTGTCATCTGCCATCTTTTAATGAACAGAGCACCGTGCTGCCCTATGCGGGGCAATTTCGTCGGCTGTTATCCGCTCGCATACCCGCAGTGACACATGTTTAGACTTGAACACACACATACTACTGTTCAAAACTTATTACAACTTGAACTGCATACTAGTGTTCGATGTTGCAGAACACAGCATTGCGAGACTAGAATCAAGCACTGTTTAGAAAAACAAAAAATTCTCTTCTCAACATACTTACTGAGCTGCTCTTCCTGCTCAGTGAAGGTACATCTCTATCGAACGTGCATTGCAAAAGCAAGATTGTAAAACATAACAAGACTAGAATCGAACACTGCACTTGATGTTAACTTCAACATGTGATTAGAACATTAAATCAGGTTCAAACATAGCAGGACTAGAATCGAACTCTTCCTACTCTTTCAAGGTACACCTCTATCGAACATGCATTGCAAAAAACAAGATTGTAAAACATAACAAGACTAGAATCAAACACTGCATTCGATGTTGTTAACTTCAACATGTGATTAGAATATGAAATGAGATTAAAACATAGCAAGACTAGAATCGAACATTGCACTCGATGTTGTTAACCTTAACATGTAGTCAGAACATTAATTGATGTGCTCAAAACACTAGATAAGTGATCAAGACTAGAATCGAACACTGCACTCGATGTCGTTAACCTTAACATGTGATCAGAACATTAATTGATGTGTATAACTTCCTTTACCTTTACTTACTCTGTCAAGGTACATCTTTATCGAACATGCATCGCAAAGCGAGAGTGTGCAAGTTTAGACTTGAATACATACCACTGTTCAAAAAACATATATACACATACTATAGTGCGATGTTGTAGTACACTATATTACAAGACTAGAATGAAGCATAGTTTAGGAAAAAATCTCTTCTCAACATACTTACTGTGCTAGACGATAACATACTTACGAATTTAATCAACATCTTCTTTCTTGCTCTTATTCTTCTTCGAGAGGAAGGAGTAGGAGGAGAAGGTAATACCTAATCTAAAATAAAAGAATATGCCAATTCTACAGTATTTATTCACATCTTGTATGTACTAGTTTTATCATGAATGATTTTACTTGTAGTGATGTTTGCATACTTTTGCTTTCTCGATGTAATTCTTGTATGTACATGCTTTTACGCATCAGTAAAACTAATAACACAAGATTTGTTCTCTATGCCGTGATATATAATGAAAATAGAACGTTGATTTAGTTCTTCTATTTCTAAATCAGTTAGCACGCTAAATCTATTAGGTAAAAAAACCTGAAAGTCTTCGCAGACACATAAAATCCTTTCTCCAAATTTCGTTTTTAATCTTCGTAGTGAAATTACTTTAAATTGCTCATTTAGCGGTAGACTTGTTAACGGCTTGGTAGTTGGAGTTGAAATATGACCTAGCTGGTTAATCTTCTCCATGGTTTTTCTAAAAAGAATAAATATATAAATGTAGCGTTAGCACTTGCATCACACATAGTAATAATAGGATATAAAAGGGTAAGTGTGCTAGCCTAGAGTTACGATGTTCGGAAGAAAGCAAGTTTCAACCTATAGAGGTCAGACATGGCTGTGAGTTTGACATTATAAGATTAACCTCTTCTACAGCATGAAAGATTGAAGACAATAACTATTTATCTATAGACAAAAGTTGCTATGTTCGGAAGAAAGCAAGTTTCAACCTATAGAGGTCAGACATGGCTGTGAGTTTGAAATTATAAGATTAACCTCTTCTACAGCATGAAAGATTGAAGAGAATAACTATTTATCTATAGACTAAAGTTGCTATGTTCGGAAGAAACCAAGTTTGAACCTGTACAGGTCAGACATTGCTGTGAGTTTGAAATTATAAGATTAACCTCATCTACAGCATGAAAGATTGAAAGAGAACAACTATTTATCAATAGACTAAAGTTGCTATGTTCGGAAGAAACCAAGTTTGAACCTGTACAGGTTAGACATTGCTGTGAGTTTGAAACTATAAGATTAACCTCTTCTACAGCATGAAAGATTGAAGAGAACAACTATTTATAATTAGACTAATGTTACGACGTTCAGGAGAAACCAAGTTTCAACCTATAGAGATTAGACATTGCTGTAAGATTGAAATTATAAGATTAACCTCTTCTATGGCATGCAGATTAAAGAAAATAACTATTTATCAATAGACTAAAGTTACGGTGTTCGGAAGAAAGCAAGTTCCAACCTATAGAGGTTAGACATTGCTGTAAGTTTGAAATTATAAGATTAACCTCTTCTATGGCGTGAGGATTGAAGAGAATAACTATTTACCAATAGACTAAAGTTACGATGATCAGAAGAAACCAAGTTTGAACCTGTACAGGTCAGACATTGCTGTGAGTTTGAAATTATAAGATTAACCTCATCTACAGCATGAAAGATTGAAAGAGAACAACTATTTATCAATAGACTAAAGTTGCTATGTTCGGAAGAAACCAAGTTTGAACCTGTACAGGTTAGACATTGCTGTGAGTTTGAAACTATAAGATTAACCTCTTCTACAGCATGAAAGATTGAAGAGAACAACTATTTATCATTAGACTAATGTTACGACGTTCAGGAGAAACCAAGTTTCAACCTATAGAGATTAGACATTGCTGTAAGATTGAAATTATAAGATTAACCTCTTCTATGGCATGAGGATTGAAGAGAATAACTATTTACCAATAGACTAAAGTTACGATGTTCGGAAGAAACCAAGTTTCAACCTGTACAGGTCAGACATTGCTGTAAGTTTGAAATTATAAGATTAACCTCTTCTATGGCATGAGGATTGAAGAGAATAACTATTTACCAATAGACTAAAGTTACGATGTTCAGAAGAAACCAAGTTTGAACCTGTACAGGTCAGACATTGCTGTGAGTTTGAAATTATAAGATTATCCTCTTCTATGGCATGCAGATTAAAGAAAATAACTATTTATCAATAGACTAAAGTTACGGTGTTCGGAAGAAACCAAGTTCCAACCTATAGAGGTTAGACATTGCTGTAAGTTTGAAATTATAAGATTAACCTCTTCTATGGCATGAGGATTGAAGAGAATAACTATTTACCAATAGACTAAAGTTACGATGTTCAGAAGAAACCAAGTTTGAACCTGTACAGGTTAGACATTGCTGTGAGTTTGAAATTATAAGATTATCCCCTTCTATGGCATGCAGATTAAAGAAAATAACTATTCTATCAATAGACTAAAGTTACGGTGTTCGGAAGAAACCAAGTTCTAACCTATAGAGGTTAGACATTGCTGTAAGTTTGAAATTATAAGATTAACCTCTTCTATGGCATGAGGATTGAAGAGAATAACTATTTACCAATAGACTAAACTTACGATGTTCAGAAGAAACCAAGTTTGAATCTGTACAGATCAGACATTGCTGTAAGTTTGAAATTATAAGATTATCCCCTTCTATGGCATGCAGATTAAAGAAAATAACTATTCTATCAATAGACTAAAGTTACGGTGTTCGGAAGAAACCAAGTTTGAATCTGTACAGGTCAGACATTGCTGTAAGTTTGAAATTATAAGATTAACCTCTTCTATGGCATGAGGATTGAAGAGAATAACTATTTACCAATTGACTAAACTTACGATGTTCAGAAGAAACCAAGTTTGAATCTGTACAAGTCAGACATTGCTGTGAGTTTGAAATTATAAGATTATCCTCTTCTATGGCATGCAGATTAAAGAAAATCCACGTCTATAGTATGAGGATTGAAGAGAACAACTATTTATCAATAGACTAAAGTTACGATGTTCGGAAGAAACCAAGTTTCAACCCGTTGAGGTCAGACATAGCTATGTGTGCGTGTTTGAAATTATACCACGTCTATAGCGTGAGGATTAAAGAGAACAACTCTTTATCAATACTCTAAAGTTACAGAAGAAACCAAGTTTCAGCCCGTTGAGGGCAGACATAGCTATACCTCGTCTATAGTATGCAGGAACAACTATTTATCAATAGACTAAAGTTACGATGTTCGGAAGAAACCAAGTTTCAGCCCGTTGAGGGTAGACATAGCTATGTACACGTGTTTGAAATTATACCACGTCTATAGCGTGAGGATTAAAGAGAACAACTATTTATCAATACTCTAAAGTTACAGAAGAAACCAAGTTTCAGCCTGTTGAGGGCAGACATAGCTATGTGTGCGCGTGTTTGAAATTATACCACGTCTATAGCACGAGGATTAAAGAGAACAACTATTTATCAATAGACTAAAGTTATGATGTTTTAGAAGAAACCAAGTATCAACCCGTTGAGGTCAGACATAGCTATGTGTACGTGTTTGAAATTATACCACGTCTATAGCATGATGATTGAAGAGAACAACTATTTATCAATAGACTAAAGTTACGATGTTCAGAAGAAACCAGCTTTCAACCCGTTGAGGTCAGACATAGCTATACCTCGTCTATAGTATGCAAGAACAACTATTTATCAATAGACTAAAGTTACAATGTTTTAGAAGAAACCAATTTTCAGCCTGTTGAGGGCAGACATAGCTATGTGCGCGTGTTTGAAATTATACCACGTCTACAGTATGCGGGTTGAAGAGAACAACTATTTATCAATACTCTAAAGTTACGATGTTTTAGAAGAAACCAAGTTTCAGCCTGTTGAGGGCAGACATAGCTATGTGTGCGCGTGTTTGAAATTATACCACGTCTATAGCACGAGGATTAAAGAGAACAACTATTTATCAATAGACTAAAGTTATGATGTTTTAGAAGAAACCAAGTATCAACCCGTTGAGGTCAGACATAGCTATGTGTACGTGTTTGAAATTATACCACGTCTATAGCGCGAGGATTAAAGAGAACAACTATTTATCAATAGACTAAAGTTATGATGTTTTAGAAGAAACCAAGTTTCAACCCGTTGAGGTCAGACATAGCTATGTGTACGTGTTTGAAATTATACCACGTCTATAGTATGCGGGTTGAAGAGAACAACTATTTATCAATTGCTTAAAGTTATGATGTTTTAGAAGAAACCAAGTTTCAACCTGTTGAGGGCAGACATAGCTATGTACGTACCCCGCGTGAGGATTAAAGAGAACAACTATTTATCAATAGACTAAAGTTACGATGTTTTAGAAGAAACCAAGTTTCAACGAATAGAAGTCAGACATACCTTAAAATCTTCGCGCTGCAAACTGTTACTCGGATGTATAAAATGCGTGCGTTCAAGCCTGAAACTCGAATAATAATATTCTGGTCGTACCTAGAAAAAAGAAGAAACATATATGAATGTAGTGTAGGATGCATCATCTAACCTAATTATCTTTACAACTCAAAGTTCGAAAACATACCTTTAAAAAAAATGCACGTGCTGCAGACTGTTACTCGGATGAATAAAATTGTGTACTTTCGAACGGTACCTATAAAAGAATAAACATATATGAATGTAGATGTCTAGCGTAGAAGTTGCTTTGCAAATAAAAAAAGTAACTAACAGTTCTACCTTACCTTAAGATAAAGGCTGAAGAATAATATTCACAGCAGACGGGAGATGTGTGTGTACGTAATAAACGCATACAGAGAACTGTAAGCACTTCGCGCAGACTGCAGCGGCTAAATATTCTGCTTGTTACCAAGCGGATGTGAAAAAATCGCTGACAAACTGCGGGTACAGTCGGAACGAATGCAACAAGAGCTCCCACCTATAGTCCTGCAGGCTGACGTATTCGAACCTCCTGTTGATGCCGAGGTGTCAGAATTTAAGAGTTCGAGCCTTGGAAAGTTAGCGTGTGATCCTCGACTTCTCGAGGGTACATACGTGGTATTCCTTACCTGTAGGTATTGAGCTAAAGCTAGATCATGTAATGACGATCGCGCAGGCCCCCTCGCCTAGCATTTACGGCTTCTAGTTCGAACCCGCTATCCCCGAAGTAGCGAGAATGATTGGAGAGTGTTGAGGGTGATTCATTCGTCGGATGGAGGCGTTAAGCTATGTGCAGGCTTCTTCTAGTCGGGGTACGCGATTCAAATCCTAGCAACTTATACCGTCGGGAAGGGCATCCGGCTAGATCATGCAATGACGATCGCGCAGGTCCCTCGCCTAACATTTACGGCTTCCAGTTCGAACCCGCTATCTTCCGAAGTAGCGAGAATGATTGAAGAGTGTTGAGGGTGATTCATTCGTCGGATGGAGGCGTTAAGCTATGTGCAGGCTTCTTCTAGTCGGGGTACGCGATTCAAATCCTGGCAACTTATACCGTCGGGAAGGGCATCTAGCTAGATCATGTTATGACGATCGCACAGGTCCCTCGCCTAACATTTACGGCTTCCAGTTCGAACCCGCTATCTTCCGAAGTAGCGAGAATGATTGAAGAGTGTTTGAGGGTGATTCATTTGTCGGATGGAGGTGTTAAGCTGGCTTCTTCGGTAGGAGTAGGCTATGTCGGGATATCGATTTAAAATCCTAGTCAGGAGGGGTAACCGGTCGTATAAAACTATGGTGTGAGGACGTTAAACCTTGTGCAGACTCCCTCGAAAATGATTTTTTGAGTACAAGACTTGACGGTGATTCATTTGTCGGATGGAGGCAATAAGCCTTGTGCAGGCTTCTTTGGTAGGAGTAGGCTATGTGTCGGTACCGGGATATCTAGTTATAAAACCCGCTACAACAAATTTATCGCGTATACTGCGATTTAAAATCCTAGTCAGGAAGGGCAGCCGGTCGTAAAACTATGGTGTGAGGCGGGGTGTGCAAAAAAGCCAGCATTAAGTAAGGGCTGTTGATAGGAGGCGTTAAACCATGTGCAGGCTCCTTCACCAGGAGAAGCCTACATGCCGGTACCGTGCAGGTTCTTTCGATAGGAGTAGGCACTGTGTGTGTTTTAACCTCTCCGTACAATCATGATATTTTACGTTAGGAACTTACATAGGCTAAATGCTACACATTCCGTGGCAGAGCCAGGAATCGAACTCGGACCTCCGAGGGTAGCAGCTAACTACTACACCACAGAGGAGTACTATTTCAGAATATTTTACAACCTTAATTAGTACTGTGTTTTAAGAGCTTACATGGGACTCAGACAAGAAGACGTTCGCGAGTTACAAGCACGCAGTGTCCTCGTTCAAGGTCGAGCCGGAAGATACGTGTACAATTTCAGCTAACACACGCATTCCACACAACTCGCTCAGAATGACTGTGCCGATGCTTCAAGGACTGTAGAACAAATCTATAGCCTACAGTATGCATGCCTCTCACCCGGTAGTCTCGGGTTCGATTCTCTTGGGAATAAAAATGTGTTTAAATCGCATGAATTTGTTGAGTTATCCTTCCTGATGCAAAACTAGCAGTATCTAACCTTATACACTATAGTTTTCAACCGGTTGCCCCTTCTTGGCAACTCGGATTAAGAATCTGTTTTACAACGTCTAACATGGGGAATCGGGGATTTACAGCTGGATGCACTTCTTAGATTTTAAATCACGAACTATTGTTTTACGGCCGGATGCCCTTCCTGACGCAAAACTAAGATTTTTAAATCACAAGAATTTGTTTTAAGACTAGTCGCCCTTCCTGATGCAAAACTGGCAGTATCTAGCCTCTCACGTCATACACTATTGTTTCGACCGGTTGCCCTTCCTGACAACTCGGATTAAGAATCTGTTTTACAACTTCTAACACGAGAATCGGGGATTTACAGCTTAAAGATGGCAGATGACAGCTGTCAGAAAAGCATATAGGTTTGTAAAGCACGTAGAATTTGCCGCCACCACATAGAGTGTAGCACCGAGGTTTGTGATGCAAGATGGCGGATGACAGCTGTCAAAAAAGCACATGGCTTTGTTTCTAAAAACAAGAGCACGTGGAATTTCCCGTCACCCGGCAGCACGGTGATTAAAGATGGCGGATGACAGCTGCACATGGCTTTGTAGAGCACGTGGAATTTGCCGTCACCACATAGAGGGCGGCACTGTTCTCAAAGATGGCGGATGACAGCTGTCAGAAAAGCGCATAGGTTTGTAAAGCGCATAGAATTTACCGCCACCACATAGAGTGCAGCACTGTTCTCTCTGGATTAAAGATGGCGGATGACAGCTGACGAAATTGCCCGCAGCATAGTGCTCTGTTGGTTAAAGATGGCGGATGACAGCTGTCAAAAAAGCACGTGGCTTTGTTTCCCAACAAGAGCACATAGATTTTTTCAAATTGCCGCCACCACATAGAGTGCAGCACTGTGCTCTGTTGATTAAAGATGGTGGATGACGGCTGTCAAAAAGGCGGGTGATAGGTGATGAAATTGCCCGCAGCACGGTGCTCTGTTGATTAAAGATGGCGGATGACAGCTGTCAAAAAAGCACGTGGCTATGTTTACCAAACAAGAGCACGTGGAATTTACCGCCACCACATAGAGGGCAGCACTGTTCTCTCTAGATTAAAGATGGCGGATGACAGCTGTCAGAAAAGCATATAAGTTTGTAAAGCATGTGGAATTTACCGCCACCACATAGATGGCAGCACGGTGATTAAAGATGGCGGTTGACAGCTGTCAAAAAAGCATGTTGATTTGTAAAGCACGTGGAATTTGCCGCCACCACATAGATTGCAGCACTGTTCTCTCTGGATTAAAGATGGCGGATGACAGCTGTGACGTACCATATTTCAAAGGTAAGTAGCTAAAGAGGGCAGCACGGTGCTCTATGGATTAAAGATGGCGGATGACAGCTGTCAGAAAAATAGCACGTGAATTTGTTTCCAAACAAGAGCACGTAGAATTTGCCGCCACTACATAGAGCGCAGCACTGAGGTTTGCGATGCAAGATGGCGGATGACAACTGTCAAAGGTAAGTAGCTAAAGAGGGCAGCACGGTGATTAAAGATGGCGGATGACAGCTGCACGTGGCTTTGTTTCCAAACAAGAGAACGTGGAATTTGCCGTCACCACATAGAGTGCAGCACTGAGGTTTCGGATGCAAGATGGCGGATGACAGCTGTGACGTACCACATTTCAAAGGTAAGTAGCTAAAGAGGGCAGCACGATGCTCAAAGATGGTGGATGACAGCTGCACGTGGATTTGTTTATCTCGCGCTAGTGAGGTTAAGTTGGTAGCACTAAGGTTTAGACCCGTCAAGATGGCGGCACTGCCGATGACAGGTGATGAATTTACATCTACTACGATAAAGAGGGCAGCACGGTGCTCTCTGGATTAAAGATGGCGGATGACAGCTGTCAAAAAGGCACGTGGCTGTCAAAAAACACGTGGCTTTGTTTACCTCATGCTAGTGAGGTTAAGTTGGTATCACTAAGGTTTAGGCCCGTCAAGATGGCAGTACTGAGGTTAGCGATGCGTTGTTGTCTGTCAAAAAGCACGTGGCTTTGTTTACAAATCTGTTGAAAAGCACGTGGCTGTCAAAAAGCACGTGGCTTTGTTTACCTCATGCTAGTGAGGTTAAGTTGGCACTACTGAGGTTTAGGTCCGTCAAGATGGCAGTACTGAGGTTAGCGATGCGTTGTTGTCTGTCAAAAAGCACGTGGCTGTCAAAAAACACGTGGCTTTGTTTACCTCGCGCTAGTTAGGTTAAGTTGGCACTAGTGAGGTTTAGGCCCGTCAAGATGGCAGCAGTGAGGTTAGCGATGCGTTGTTGTCGATGACAGCTGTCAAAAAGCACGTGGCTTTGTTTACAAATTCAAATCTCGCGCCAAAATTCAAATTTCCCGCCAAAATTCAAATTTCCCGCGGGCGGCGGCGGAGGCGGAGGAGGCGGCGGAGGAGGAGGCGGAGGAGGCGGCGGCGGAGGAGGAGGCGGAGGAGGCGGCGGGAGGAGGAGGAGGCGGCCGAACCCGCTTATTATACTACTCACCTCTACCACCTCGAGCGCTATGTTCTGGTGTGTATGATAATTCGTCGGGTAATACAACTAGGAAAGAGGACCAGTACCTCGCCCACGCGGTCTCTCCTGCTGTGCTGAACAGAGGCGTTGTGGACGATATGATTAAAACGGATAGACAAGGAAGAGGGAAGGTACCATCCCGGCATTTACCTCGAGAAGAAGTGGGAAACCACGAAAATCCACTTCGAGAATGGCTGAGGTGGTAATCGAACTCTCCTCTATTGAGTTTCCCTCCCGAGTCTGAGTGAACGAAGTTTCAGTCCTCGTAACACATTTCTAATTTTGTGGCAGATCCGCAAATCGAACTCGGCCTGCGGTCATGTCAGCTAATCACAATATCCCCTGCACCACAGAGGCTGACAGATGTATTAGATTCATCATTATCATCATCATAATCATCATCATCATCATCATCATCATCATCATTTTATAATTCCAGTCTCCCGGGTAATGTTGGTGAGCCTCTTCCATTCTCTCTTATTGAGATACGTCCTGTTGTTAATGATGTCCTCCACTATCCTTCCCCGATCTGCAATATCCACCTTTACGCTTCCCATCCAGTAGGTTCCTGGTCTTCCCACCATCCGTTTTCCTGCCACATGTCTCTCCAAGTTAACATATGCTGTCCTTGTTGGCGCCATCCTCATTACATGCCCAAACCACCTCAGTCTGGACATAAGCTGTTCTTGTTGGCGCCATCCTCATTACATGCCCACACCACCTCAGTCTGGACATAAGCTGTCCTTGTTGGCTCCATCCTCATTACATGCCCACATCACCTCAGTCTGGACATAAGCTGTCCTTGTTGGCGCCATCCTCATTACATGCCCAAACCACCTCAGTCTGGACACAAGCTGTCCTTGTTGGCGCCATCCTCATTACATGCCCACACCACCTCAGTCTGGACATAAGCTGTCCTTGTTGGCGCCATCCTCATTACATGCCCACACCACCTCAGTCTGGACATAAGCTGTCCTTGTTGGCGCCATCCTCATTACATGCCCACACCACCTCAGTCTGGACATAAGCTGTCCTTGTTGGCTCCATCCTCATTACATGCCCAAACCACCTCAGTCTGGACATGGTGGTCCGATCTAACAACAATCCCAGCTTCCTTCCTAACCACATCACTCCTCAACTTGTCCAGTTTGGTTTTTTGAATTGTAGACCTAAGGAACTTCATGTCGGATGCCTACAACCTTGATGAGTCTTCCTTAAGAGAGTGAAGGTTTCAACACCACAGGATTTGTATGAAATACCACCTTTGATTTTTTGAGTACTTTGGGATTCCAGAGGAGTGTTCGTACTTGCTGGTAAATGTCAGAGCTCTTCTGCACTCAATTTGACACCTCCTTTGTGGCTAGTGTATCTCGAGATGTTACACTGCCGAGGTATGTAAAGCTTTCCACACTTTCTAGTGTATGGCTTCCTAAAGTGATGTTCGTTGATCGTCCCTCTCTGTTTATTTCCATCCCTACTGTTTTGAGGTCGCTTATCTTGAGATTGAACTCCTGGAACTTAACCTTCCATTCATATTATATTATATTATATTATATTATATTATATTATATTATATTATATTATATTATATTATATTATATTATATTATATTATATTATATTTTATTTTTATTTCGTATGGCATGAGGATACATTGTTACAATTTGGTTATTAACTATATTTATATATTTGAGCTCATCAATATCTGCATTGCTGCTAAAGCTGAATGTCCAGTTTTGTTAGCCAACTCACAGCTTCATCACTGGCCTCGTGGATATCCTTTATTGTCCCACTGAATCTTCGGAGTGGGCACTCTGTGACGATATGTTGAACGGTCTGAGGCACATCAGAGCAGTCGCAATAAGGATCGCTGGTAATCTTCCACTTGTGTTTCCAGAAGTTGCATCTGCCATGTTGAGTTCTGATCCGATTAAGTGATGACCAGATTTTTCTGGGTAAGTTGAAACCAGGAGGTTGCATAACTGGATCCGAAATTAGACCTAATCTGCCAGGGTTTGAAGCTGCCCACCCATAGCGCCAGGCAGTGTTAGTATGAAATTCATCTTGGACTAGCCTCTTTCCTAGTAACCAAGAAGGTTTCCTAGATTTCAGCCTGAGATCTTCACGTAGGCAGTCTTGATGTATTGGTAGAAGAGGATTGTCACAGCATTTAACCCATTCTTTCTTCAGTGCCATTTGTCTTCGGAGATGAGGAGGTGGAATATTTGAAAGAACTGGTAACCACTCCAAAGGTGTGGATTGGATGGTTCCTGATATAGCCCTCATTGTATCGTTTAACTGAGTGTCTATCATCTTTGTATGGGCACTGTTGAGCCATACTGGGCAGCAGTATTCGGCTACTGGGTATACTAACGCAAGTGCTGTAGTTCGGAGGGTGGATGCAGATGGGCCCCAGCTTGTTCCTGTGAGTTTGTGTAGGATGTTATTGCGGGTTTTGATCTTGGCAGATGTTTTGCGTACATGTTCGCTGTAAGTCAAAGTTCGATCCAAGGTAACGCCTAGATATTTTGGATGAGGATTGAACTTCAGTATATGACCTCTGAATTGAACCTGAGGGGCATAATTAGCTTGTCTGTTGCTCAAATGAAAGCAGCTGACCTCTGTTTTTGTTATGTTTGGTTTCAGTCGCCAGGTTTTAAAATAATTATCAATTCTGCAGAGATCTTTAGTGAGTGTGGTTTCTGCTCCAGCAAAATCACTAGACTGGGCTGCCAAACAGATGTCGTCAGCGTATATAAACTTCCTAGCATTAGTTGAAGGTAGATCTGCTGTATATACGTTGAAGAGCAATGGGGCTAGTACCGATCCCTGTGGTAATCCGTCACTCAGTTTGTAAGTTTTACTTATGTTGCCATGTAGGTGTACTTCCATCATTCTATTAGCCAACATATTATTCAGCAGGGTGGCAAGCGTCTTACAAGGGATTAACTTCAGGAATTTGAGAATCATTCCTTTTCGCCAGACTGTGTCATATGCTGATGACAGATCTACGAACACTGCTACGGTCTTCTTTCGATCTTGAAATCCCCTCTCAATATGGGTGGTTAGGGCTAACACCTGGTCGGTACAGCTGCGGCTTGGTCTGAAGCCAGCTTGTTCAAGTGGTATGTGCTCTAGGATTTTGGCTGAGATTCTATTGTATATTACTCTCTCCAGTAGTTTGTAGCAGACACTTAAAAGGGCTATGGGTCTGTAATCTTCTGCATTGTCTCCACTTTTCCCTGGTTTAAGGATTGCTACTATTTTTGTTCTTTTGAGTATTGATGGTAGTTGTCCAACATGTAAGATATTGCTGTAAAATTTGGCAAGCCATTCGGTTGTTCGGGGGCCACAATGTATAAGGAATTCTGGGTATATTCCATCCAATCCGGCTGCTTTTCCTGACTTTATTTCTTTTAGCGCAGTTGAGATCTCAGCAGCTGTGAAATCAGAGGAAAACTGAGAGACTGCTTTGGCCTGGGTTATCCTTGATTTTAGCTCTTGTTGAATTCTTTTTGACTCTTTCTTATTTGTGCCGACTGGTTTTCTTGTCAGGTTAACTAATCTGTTTGCCACCTCGTTTGGTTTTATCTTAGAGCTCTTGGGACCGAATTTGGGAGTGCTGTTGCCAAGTTTCCTTAGAAGTGACCATGCTTTTCGACTGGAATGTTGAAAACTCATATTTTCCATGAGATTGAACCATTTTTCTTTTCTAGATGAATCTAGAGACTGGATCAGTACCCGTGCTTCGCTACGAAATTTTCCATTGTATACAGAATTCTAGCTTAGGTAGTGTACACGTTGTGAGCAAGATTGTATTAAACTGCATAGCTCTTAACGCGACGGGGAACTCACCAAACATCTTATCACATATGAAGACTGGCTTAGGGAATTTTCACTCTAATGGTAGATCCGCTTGCTTGCCATCCGTCACAATCAGCTAGGGGAGCTTTCATTATAATGGTAGACACTCACTATCCATCTGCCTTTTTACATCCTCAGAAAGACTGTGTTGCTGGTTTTGCCAACTGAAATGAACATACATTACAATGACGTCAGTAGGAATGGCGCTATTAAAAGCAATGCTTTCATACGAAATATCCAATCAAATGAAAAATCACACATTTTCTCACTTTTAACGAGCAGGACTAAGCTGTCGATCTAACAAAAAGTTCCAGAGCTGGAGTGGCGAAGCGGCAGACTGCCGTGAGCCGTGAACACTCCTCGTCCCTTTTCGGTGGGGATGGGCTCGAATAGTGGCGACTTCCAGGGCAAAAACTATGCCCTTTTACTAATCTGTTTCCTAGGAGTACCCGATGAGTCGGAAAGTATTAATTCACTACACTGGCGGCGGAAAAATCTATCTGACTTGGAGGAAAATTTTTCCTCCATGTCAGAGGAGAAACCCCTCTTCACTGCTAATTTGGAAAGAAATTAATGTAGAATTTAATTAAAATGAAGAAGAAGAAGCTTTTCGTAAGAAACGGCTCTTTTCAGTGTTGAATTTTGAGTTATTTAGCGACTTGTGGTGCTACAATTTGCAATAGCCCTGATTTTAATTCTAGACCAGGCCATACTATTACTACTACTACTACTGTACTACCACTACTACTCTCCTAAGTGAGCCTCTGCCTTAAGTATGCCCACTGTTCATTCAAAACAGCGCGTCAGAGTAGGGATCGAATAGCTGGAATACTATATTGAACCAGTGTGTTACGTACCAGCTCTATCGGAAAATGTATGAACCAGAGGAATGGCATGCTAAAGAAGAAAGTTTTTTAACTCCCCAGCTATTCCCCACCAATATTCAGTCAGGCTATTATACTCGGTAGGCAGAATTAATTCCATCTATCGGAGTTGAGAGGCAGCATAAGAGACAAAGAACATCACAACAAACAATGCTCAATGTAATCTTATTGTTGATCAATGTTATGCGCTTTCGTTATTGTAGGCATTCACATTTAATTTCCTTCCGACTAGTCGGTACGTTTGAATAAAACATAAATGACCCGAAATTGTATTCCCTATAACTTTTGTTATGTAGTACTTTTCGATAGGCCCAATAACATAGGTATTTATAAATCTCATTTTATACACCTTCCCCTAAACTACAATTTCATCCAAGGCGAATAAAATTGTTTATAACTTAGGCTGTTGTTTCTTATTCCCCGACTCCATATACCGATTTTTATTAAATTCTATTAACACATTTTCTCGTGGCTCGGCAAAAATACAAATTCATGAATATCTGTATTATCATAGCCTGTATGGTAAAAATGTATAAGACATAAATGGTCGGAAATTTAATTCTATATAGCCATGGTTTTGTAGTGTTTATCGATACGACCACTAATAACAGAAATATTTGAGTATTAAATGTTATGCCTTCCACTAAACTACCATTTCACTCTGAGTGAATTAAATTATTTACACCCTAGATTGTAGTGCCTCATTCTCCGACTTCGCATAACAATTTTCAATGAGATAGGATCACTAATAATGTAAATATTTAAGAATTAATTTTAGGCCTTTCCTTAAACTACCATTTCAATCAACGCGAATAAAATTATTTATGGCCTTGATTATAGCGACTAATTCCCCGACTTTGGATACCGATTTTCAATAAATTATCTTCAGCCGTTTTCTAGTGATGTGTGTACATACAGACAGACAGACGGACATACAGACAGACAGAAATTAAGGAAAAGTAAAAAGTGCATTTCGTTGTTACAGTGGACATGACCGATACAGAAATACCATTCTTTTCCAATTCTGAGCAACGTTCTGACAGAACTATTATATTATATTATATTACATTATATTATATTATATTATATTATATTATATTATATTATATTATATTGTTAGAGATGGGAATTATTGGCACGAATACATTAGGATTCAAACGTATTTGAACAAGGGTAAAATATATGAGTTGCATAAACTTGAGCGGTTCTGATAGTTCAGATCAATACTATTTATGCAAATATCACTGCAGAATCGTCGTGTGGGTAGAAGACAGTTGCGCCTTGGTTAAATAGGTATGCAATCTAAATTATTGATGTCTGTAATTCCCGTCCCTATATAGGCCTAGTATATATATTCGATTTGCCCGGCCACTCCTCAAATTAAACATAAACTCTACGCTTACCTTCATGCAGTGTGCCATGGGTTTGGGTACTGCACATCAAATAATGAATTAATTAAACTTTTCCAACCTGTGTTAAGAAAAACATCAAATCTCTTCTCCACGTCTGCCACATGTCCTAGCAGCAGTATAAGCGAAAGGAGTCCATAACCCATACAAGTACTCATACATACTGAGCGAAGTTCTCTCCGATTACTGCTTAAATCCCTCCATCTGTTTAAACAGATATCTATAAGTAGGATAATATGCCTGTTTCATTCTAAATAGTTTTCACTTTCCCCTCGAGCCTAGTGCACCGTGTCTCTCGGATCGTGACATATGACAGCTGACAGGCCAAGTGAGCGCCGCTGGCTGTGACGGGTGTGATGTATATTGGGTAACAGATGAGTGGACCTCAACATTTCTGTTTCAATACGCCCTGCAGTACCCAATCCTGGACTGACTTCATGCCACTGATCTCGATTGTGGCTTGCTAGCGCAAAGATATCTGTAAGCGAGGTAGGGGAAGGAGGAGTTCAGCGGAGGGAGCGATATGCTGCGTGGCATTAGTCTATTTGTCTTTAGGTGTATAAGAAAATTAATGTACGAGGTTGAGTTTTGTATTAAATTGTTGTGGAGCAATGAATTAAATATTACATGGCGTGACTTCATCTTTAGCAAGAAAATAATAGCTTACAAAACGCTCCCGAAAGCCAAGCCGTTGTCGAAAGTAATAGAATTTAGTACAGATAGGTATAACCTGACCTACATTTCAAGCGTACTTTGAGTCAGAGTGACCTTCAGTGGGATTAGTTAAGCTCTAAAAAATATATGGTGTAAAATGTTCTTTTACAAAAATTTGAATTAATGTATTGGAGCGAAGGTGTGTAAATGCTTGTTTAGTTGGTTATTTACTACTTTTTGGGATGTGTGTTTCTATCGCTTCTTGATGATTGCTTTGCTTTTATTTTCGGTGTGTAAAATTTTAAGATCTCTGTTTATGTCTCTGAAATGGTCAGAGCTCTCGTATATCGCGTTCTCCGAAGACTGATTTCAGAATATATCTAGCAGTATTTTTGTGTTCGCATATGGTGTATCGCGCCCCGTTTTACCCTAACACCACTTACACGCATTTCAATCAATCAATCAATCAATCAATCAATCAATCAATCAATCAATCAATCAATCAATCAATCAATCAATCAATCAATCAATCAATCAATCAATCAATCATCTACTAAGGTTCAGTGAACTAGGTGGTACATTTCGTGCTTCTACAGACTGGAAATCTCATATAATTTGAGTCGAGGTTGAAACGAACATGCCTATCTTCTTAAGAAACACGTTATACATCCATAGATCTTCCCTTCCTTGCTAGTTTCCTTACTTTAGTATATCCTTCATTTCTTCCATCTATCTGTTTCTTCCTGTATCAACTTTACTACTGGTTCTCTGAGATCTCAAAAATGCCTCTAGCTACTTGCATTGGTCTTCATCTCTCACGAACTTACCTCCCTTTACCCTAGATCTCGGAGGGTAACCATACATACAGTAGTACGACAACGGAAAATATTAACATATACACTGACTGACAGAGCAAATGCAACACCAAGAAGGAGTGGTCAGAACTTTATGCCAATTGCAGGGTAGACTGACGTCACTGAGGTATGCTCATGATGTGAAATGCGCCGCTGTGCTGCGCACGTAGCGAACGATAAATGGGACACGGCGTTGGCGAATGGCCCACTTCGTACCGTGATTTCTCAGCCGACAGTCATTGTAGAACGTGTTGTCGTGTGCCACAGGACACGTGTATAGCTAAGAATGCCAGGCCGCCGTCAACGCAGGCATTTCCAGCAGACAGACGACTTTACGAGGGGTATGGTGATCGGGCTGAGAAGGGCAGGTTGGTCGCTTCGTCAAATCGCAGCCGATACCCATAGGGATGTGTCCACGGTGCAGCGCCTGTGGCGAAGATGGTTGGCGCAGGGACATGTGGCACGTGCGAGGGGTTCAGGCGCAGCCCGAGTGACGTCAGCACGCGAGGATCGGCGCATCCGCCGCCAAGCGGTGGCAGCCCCGCACGCAACGTCAACCGCCATTCTTCAGCATGTGCAAGACACCCTGGCTGTTCCAATATCGACCAGAACAATTTCCCGTCGATTGGTTGAAGGAGGCCTGCACTCCCGGCGTCCGCTCAGAAGACTACCATTGACTCCACAGCATAGACGTGCACGCCTGGCATGGTGCCGGGCTAGAGCGACTTGGATGAGGGAATGGCGGAACGTCGTGTTCTCCGATGAGTCACGCTTCTGTTCTGTCAGTGATAGTCACCGCAGACGAGTGTGGCGTCGGCGTGGAGAAAGGTCAAATCCGGCAGTAACTGTGGAGCGCCCTACCGCTAGACAACGCGGCATCATGGTTTGGGGCGCTATTGCGTATGATTCCACGTCACCTCTAGTGCGTATTCAAGGCACGTTAAATGCCCACCGCTACGTGCAGCATGTGCTGCGGCCGGTGGCACTCCCGTACCTTCAGGGGCTGCCCAATGTTCTGTTTCAGCAGGATAATGCCCGCCCACACACTGCTCGCATCTCCCAACAGGCTCTACGAGGTGTACAGATGCTTCCGTGGCCAGCGTACTCTCCGGATCTCTCACCAATCGAACACGTGTGGGATCTCATTGGACGCCGTTTGCAAACTCTGCCCCAGCCTCGTACGGACGACCAACTTTGGCAAATGGTTGACAGAGAATGGAGAACCATCCCTCAGGACACCATCCGCACTCTTATTGACTCTGTACCTCGACGTGTTTCTGCGTGCATCGCCGCTCGCGGTGGTCCTACATCCTACTGAGTCGATGCCGTGCGCATTGTGTAACCTGCATATCGGTTTGAAATAAACATCAATTATTCGTCCGTGCCGTCTCTGTTTTTTCCCCAACTTTCATCCCTTTCGAACCACTCCTTCTTGGTGTTGCATTTGCTCTGTCAGTCAGTGTAAATTACATAACAAAAAGTACAAAGGTACAACAAATAATTCCATGAAAAGCTAAATATTGCAAGAAATTAGATCGAAAAAGTTTCACAACAAGAGAAGAATAACAACGAAACGTCAAAACCAGAAACGAAAACTTCATAATTAAAAATTATATTCGGGTAGTGTAACATAGAAACGAAGAGCAATCGCAAATGTATTGAGATAAAATTTGCGGAAAATATCTTAAAATATCCCTTGATTACAAGGACGTCACTGAGGACATTAAACAAAATCTACAAAATGTTCCATTACAAGCTTTTCTATTTTTTCCAGTGTGCTTTGCGTCGTATCGACCATCTTTTGGCGACGATGGAATAGGAAAGGGGTAGGAATAGTAAAGAAAAAGCCGGTCCCTTTATTAAGGTACGTTTACCCTTTAATTACTCTCTCCTTTCCCTTCTATTCGGCCATTAATGTTTAATTTATCCATCTTCAATCTTTCCTGATTTGCACCTTCTCTCCCTTCATATACTTTATTTCCCTACGTTTGTGCCATTCGTACCTTACTTTTCATCCATTCTTCTTACTCATTTCCTGCTATTACACATATATACCGTTCCTTTCTACTTACTCGTTCCGCCAATTATTCAGGCAATCTTTCCTAATACGGCGTAGTCAAATCCTTTCGCAGTTCCTACCCTTTATCACGTAGGCGCTATTTTCTCTGACAGTACCGCGAGCTCGCCTGTTATAAAGTGTTACCTCGCATATTACTGTAATATTCAGAGTGCTAAGCGTCGTATTGTCAAGATATAACTTCATTCAATTTCGAGCGGGACTATGTAATAGCGGTATTATTTTCTCATTTGACTGCGGCATTGCGTGTGTGTGCTATTGGGCGCGCTCCAGAATCAATAACTCGTCCGAGATGTAACATTTCTATCCGCACGGCTCACTTACGCACAATTCTGTTCAGCAGGAACAAATCTACCTGAATCCCTTTCTCTGCCATCAGAGTTGCCTCCAGAATACTGATCCGCCGATAAATCTTTGGTAACAATCCAGCTATCCGAAGGCATTGGCGAAGAGATCTAGCGGAAGTCTTCTCGTAAACTTCCAGTGTTATTTGTGGTGAAAGGATATGTCAGGCCTTGAAGAGCAAAGTGCAAACACATGGGGAGCGTAGCGGAAGAGAGGGAAGTGGTGGGCCTATGAGGCTGGACAGATAAGCACTCGAATCATAGTGCCTAAACATTATTATATAACATTTAAATTTGCCTTGTTTTGATGACATTTGCTTCGCACCTTAATCATAAACTTTGTCAGACTCTTTATCCAATATATGATAAGAACACTCTAGTATAATAACTTATATAATTTACGAATGCCACACAAGGTAACCTAGGGAACCAGCCCAGGTAATTTAAAATATACAGTTAATACAAGCTAAAGAAGGAGGGTATCCCACTTCATATAATTGCAAATTACCAACAGGTAATTCTAGAAAACAACGTGGCTAACAATATTACACTTTAGGTAAGCACGATATTACCACAACAACATCTAAACAGCTTTTAGAACTGCGGAGAAACTCTTCTAGTTTCCAAAAGATGCGACTTAATACACACTTTACTTGGCATTACATGAAGCTGCATAGAACCTTGCCACTTCATCATAAGGAACCTCAAATAACATTACTCGTGGCTTTACAATTCATTATCAGGAACTTTACAATTGAAACGTCCCCATGCAAGCGTAGACTTGCCTCATCTAACAACTGCCATGGCAGAAGTGAAACACTGTACAAGAAATAACGAGCATTAGCACCAACTAGACTTTTACAGAGGATAGTTACAAATGAGTTTTTTTTTTTGTAAACCTAACACCTTGATTTTCAGTAAGAAAGTCCAACCACCTCATTGCCTTTCTTACGTGGTAAGACATCGAGAAACTATAGAAATTTCAGCTCCCATCTCCATGTCAGTGGAACCTAGTTCGAACTCCACACGGCACCAGCCTGTAGTGTGTCGCCTTTAAGCACAGGAAGCAGAATCTTCTCTCTGAGTTCGGTCAACCGTGACCTTGCCCAAGAGGCGAGGTCACGTGTCGAGCGGGTCAACCACGATTGGATCCCCCGAGGGGGACAGGGGAAGTAACCCTAAGACATGGAGGCATGAGAAAAGGGGCAACGCTTCCAGAGTGGGAGAAATGCGTTTCCTCTGGAGCCATACTTAATAATCAAAGAATGACCCTTTATTAAGGTAAAGAAGGCAGGCTATAATGAATATACAAGTAACCAGTTACAAATATAAAGTTACACATAACATTAGAGCAAGGCCAGGACAAGGGGCCGGGGATGACTTCCCACGGCACAAGCAACATCCGCACTTCGGGACATTACGGCTAACTCGATATTGAGTATACCAGGGAGATTCACATAGAACTACTCAAATGGTTTTGACATATATTCGTCTTAGAGCAGGCGATCATTAAATTTTTTGTAAAAAAATCTTAACGACCTATGTTACACTACATATACTGCTTGGAAAAGCTCAAACAGCGCTCCTAGCTGAGGAAAGTTGCAACACGTCCGCCATCTTTTCTGCGGGCACTTTGTTAGCTGTTAACTGTCAAGAAGGAAAGTTCTTTAAGTCCTGTTCTGCAATTAATTGCATGAATATAGGGAATACAAGTTGAGTATTTGTTCCTTGCCCGAAAATCATTTCCGGCCTAAATGCAGTTCCGGGAAAAACAGCTTAAACCCGCCTGTTTCTTTACTCGCCTTCTTTTGGATTCAATTTCTAGCCAAATTAATTTATTGACATAATTCGTTCTGTAATGTGTTCTTTGGTTCAATACCCTAAGCCGTTTATAATTTTTTTAGTTGTCCACACTGAATGTAGTTATAAACGCTTAAGTGAAACTCTGCATCGACTCGCAGTACTGCTCTTAGTGGTGCTTCGGTGAAACAACGCATTGACTCACATTAGCGCTTGTTGTGACAGGAAAAAATGCATATATAATCGTATATAATCGACCTGATAACGATGATTAGGAAAATGATAGTAATTTTTAGGAATTCATAATTTATTATATTTTATTCACCCATTCTTCGTAGCTCATATCCCTAGGATGTTTTCAACATTGAATTGCTTATCTCAAGCGCTAGAACTGTAGCTGTTTACCTTAAGTCCGGTCACGAATACCAGCTATATATGTATGTGCTGCCCATTTTGGTTGTGTCCATTTCCTTATGGTTATCTTTAAAGAGAAATGAATGGGCTAGAACAAATTCAATAATTCCATTGACCTGTCGCAGTCTCATTTGACGTGACTGAGGTACGAGGGATGCTACTAGCGCTATTCCATATGCAGCCAGTCCATGTTTTGAATTGTGTGGTAACGGAGCTCACAAGGTCGGCTGATGCATGCATATCCGTGGGCTTGACTACGTGGAATGTCGGGCCTTGACGAAAATTCTCCTGCTTTTTCTTTCTACCACTTTGCTCTATTTCTCATGTATTTCCTTGTCTGTGGTTTTCATATAGGTAATCCTTGGTCTGACTTGTCTGTCACTATCCTGCGGATTCTAGCTCACTATCTGCCTTGTGATTCTTTCTTGTGGTCTTCTCAGGGTGCAGCCGATCCATCTCCATTCTCTTCTCATTATCTATTGCTGTGTGGGACTTTGACTTGTGGCCTCCCAAGGCTCTTTCTCTGAGATGTCCTTTGGCCACCATACTCTCACAATGTACCTCAAGCAACGATTCGTAGAAATCTATAACCTAGTGGTAATGTCTTTGGTCACTTTCCAGATCTCACCTCCATACAGTAATATGGATTTGAGATTCGAGTTGAATATTCTTACATTAGTTTTTATGCGAATGTGAGGGGATCTCCATATTGATCGTAACTGTGTGCAAGCTCCTCTGGCTTTAATTATACGACTCACCACATCCCTAAAAGCACCTGCAACCTGGCTGATCATGCTTCATGAATAGCAAAATTCCTCTGTACTTTCTATATCCATTCCATCTAGAGCCGATTGCTTATTCTCATTCCTTTAGTCTTTTTGTTATTTATCATTTGGCCTATTTTATTTATATTCTATTTTTAAATCATTCAGTTTTATTTACATGTCCTGAAAACATTCTTCAAGAAGACAGCCATCATCCTCATAATATAATTCTTCTAATCTGTTATTTAATCTCCAGTGAATGCTCCGCCTTCTATTCGTTGCCTCTATCAAAATACAATCTAGTTGCAAACTATCAATCGCATATATCTGGCAGAAATAAATCAAACCTTAAATTTAATGATTGCACCTAATCGTCTAAACGAGACGTACCTGATGATGTCTAGTCACTAGACGAAACATGTACTACAGTTTTTAGTTTGCTAGAGGCAAATAGATAGTATGGATTAGGTGGAATCATTGATTAATTTCTTTCAATTATACAATTTAGTGTAATGATAAACAAGTTTGGCGACAGGTGACATCATTATCTTACTCCAGATTGCACAGCATGATCCTGATACAGCATCCCTTTATGTTTTACTTGACAAGTATCTCCATCATATATTGTCTGTGAAAGGCAAAGTATTTTTGTGGGATCCCAAACTTTTCCTTAGCCTTCTAAATTTTCTTTCGGTTACCAGAATCAAAGGCCTTCCGTGGGTTGGGAGGACTGATACTTCATAGCTTGGTGAGGGAGGCAACGCGAAACTACCTCACACCTCGTTTCCTCGTACGCCTCTTCAGTAATTCAGTAACGTCTAGACCATGGATGACAGCTGATGGCGGAACTATTGAGGATTCAATCAAACTTCGGTTATGTTTTTGTCGGTATAAGGACGGGAAAGGAAGTAGCCGTGATCTTAAGGTACAGCCCATTCTAAGAATGGAAAATAGCAGAAAATGATCTTCAAGGCTGACGTTGCGTTTCGAACTCCTAATCACCCGAATGCAAGGTCAGAGTTAAGTGACTCGAATCACGCAGCAATCTGGCTCAGTACCGTAGTTGACATTCATATGTAACTTAGTGGTTTTCGTTGCTAGTGACTCTCTACAATGGGGTACTATCCCAGTATAGCTTTATCATCAACATTCACCGCGTACGGTGGTAGACCTGTGTGTAGGTCTTCTTAAACATACGCACAGTATTGAGTATTCAGCTATTAAATCTTCCCCTAGAGTGCTGTTAAATGTACGCAGGCCTCTCTCGATCTCTGGCAGGCTCTCATTTAATGGAGTGGATGGTGGGCTTATCGCTGACCTACCAGCACTTCCGAATGCGAGTAAACTGTCCTTGTATTTAAACTCGGGCCGCGAATGAACACAGTTCAAACTGTAACATTATCGGACAACGGAACGCCGCGCTTAACACAAATAGATAAAACTATTGGCGTGGTTTTTAAGTCCGAGAGAGGTAACGTGGCTTTTCGTGTCTTCAGATCCCCAATAGTGTCTCGTCTTCTCTTAACACATTCCTTATACTTGATTACAGAAGCGTTTAAATATTTGATACATTTCTTCGATATCCCAGCTAAGGGTTTGTCTGCATGTAATAGCAAATTATAATTTAGTGTATACTATCTGATGTACAAGTACTGCGAAACAGAATTATTAGAAAAACTGTATTTGTGATTTTTCCCAAGTGAAATCAACATAGTTCATTACAATGACGTCAGTAGGAATGTCGCGATTAAAGGCAATGCTTTCATTTGAAATACTCCATCAAATTAAAAGCTGCACATTTACTCACTTTTAACGAACAGTCCAAAATACCAGGCAGGTAGCCGTGAACACTTTTCTGCCATTATTCCGTTAAGTGTACACACTGCACATTCCAATCAGTGCCTCAGATATGGGATTGAATAGCTGGGATGCTTTGATGAACCAGCGTGTTTACGATCCAGTAGTATCAGAAAATGTATGAACGAGAGGAATGGCATGCTAAAGAAGAAATATATCTAACCCTCCAGCTAATTCCCTCCAATATACAGGCAGGCTTACGCGGCACGCAGAAGTAATCCCATCTATCGCACATGATTGTCAGCAGAAGCCACAAAGCACATCACAACAAACAATGGTCAATATAATATTACTGTCCATCATTTTCATGAGCTTTCTAAATAGTAGTCCTCCATATTTAGCTGTCTCCCGACGCTGTGATATTAGGGCATTTAATTCAAGTGAATCCCCTTTTCTTTAATGACTCCCTCTTGTTCTATTTCTCAAGCGATTTTTCCTTTACGATATCTTCTCATTATAATCATCTTCACAATTTCCCTTGTCCATGGGTCCTGGCATTATTTCCACTTACTTGGGCCATGTTCCTCTATCCTATCTGACCTTCCTTGGTCAACTCTTGTCCTTTTCCGACTCCGAAAGCATTACCAATTGAGGCCAAGGGAGTCGCTCATCTTCACGCCATTCGTGGCCCTTATCTTTCCGCCGTTCTTGGAAGTGTCGGACCCCTTCCATTGTTCTCTCTGATTAGTGTTATGTAGAGGATGATCGGAAATTGTATTCCCTTCAGCTCTTGTTATGTAGTACTTTTCGATAGCACCAATAACATACGTAATTAAAATTTACATTTTAGGTGCCTACCCCTAAACTACAATTTCAACCAGGTTGAATAAACAATATTTATAGAGTAGATTGTAGTTCCTTATTCCCCGAATTGCATACCGATTTTCATTAAATTCTATTCAGCCGTTTTCTCGTAATGCACGTACAGACAGACAGACAGACAGACAGACAGACAGACAGACAGACAGACAGACAGACAGACAGACAGACAGACAGACAGACAGACAGACAGACAGACAGACAGGCATTACGGAAAACTAAAAAGTGCATTTACCTATTACTGTGGACACGATCCATGCAGAAATATATGTATTTTGATGCAGCCTTTCTACGTCTAGGTTTATTTTACTAATACATTCGTTAATACGATTCGCAGGACATTGATAATAGATCTGTAAATCATCAGGGGAAGGTCAGGAACGACACAAAAAAGTTGAGGAAGGAAAAATGTCTATTCATGTATTCATTCACTAAGCAACGCCCAAAGAATGTTCCCCACTTTGAGTGAGAATTTTTCATCCGTATACCCTGCTTGTATAAGAGACGAATAAGAGAGATAACCCTCACAATGTTAGCGTATCTTGGCTACTGCAAGGCTCCGAGCTGGGTCTGCCGTTACTTCCACTTCTCACATGTCACTCACTTTCATCCTATCCATCCGACCGTTCTTAGTGGTGTTGGGTTTTCGATTTCTCTGCCTCCGTGTGCCTTTGTTTTCTATCCCCGACACCTTCATGTCTGTAGGGTTGCATTTATTCAGAGTTAAGAGGATTTGATTGCCCAGTGGTACCAAATAACCTATGTACTTCCTCTTAAGGGGACGCTTCACCCTAAAACGTCAATTTCGAAAAATCTACAGTTCAGGCAAGCAATGCAATGTTGAAAAATCCTAGAGATATGAGCTACGAAGTTTTGATAAATAAAACATAATAAAGTATGAAAATATATTCTTTACTTATTCCTAAAAATTAAATCCTTTTTGTTAATCATCGTTATGCGGTCAATTTGATTAGAAGTGTTAGCTTTATTCTACCATTACGTGGCTAATGTGAGCCAACGCATCGCATTCGGTGTGGGCATTTTTCAATAATAAAAAGAATGGCTGAGGCTACTGAACCAAGGATCACATTACAGAAACGAGCATGTAAATAAATTATTGTTGCTACTATTTGATTCAAAAAGAAAACTAGCAAAGGAACAAGCAATTTTACACTGTTCTCACAAAACTGCATTTAGGCCAGAAGGTATTTTCGAAATTTGCTTTTCGTTTGATAGAACTGTCCAAGACTTAAAATTTGAAACCTTTCCAGGAACTTTAGGCCTTCTACTTTCGGCAAAATTAATTAAATTCCTAAATTTAACGTTTTTCAGAGTATGGAAACCTCAACTTTATCTGCTAAGGAATGTTTTCGACATGGAAGGAATAAATGACTACTTCAGACCTTGGGAGTGCTTACTTACTCTTAGATCCCTGTGGTCAAATTGCAAATACATATGTCTAAAAGTATAGACTTCATTACAGGACTTGACTCATGAACAACTTCCAAAGATATCTTTTGATTTCTATTTCCATCAAACACGACTATCCTCACACTCTTGTCGTTCAGTGTTCACCCCTTGCATTTCGTAGGCATGTAGCGGTACCTAGCGAGAGCAATAGTACTATAGTAATAGCCA
The DNA here is from genome assembly GCF_040414725.1 of Anabrus simplex. NCBI lineage: Eukaryota > Metazoa > Arthropoda > Insecta > Orthoptera > Tettigoniidae > Anabrus > Anabrus simplex. Next base: position 442,664,204 of record NC_090268.1, on the reverse strand, counting down.
CGTAACGAAATACCCCAGAAAGTAAATATCGCCGCCCGATGCTCTTCTTTTCTCTATTTTGTAATGGCTGATCACTGCTGCCAACCTGCCTGGTTACATATTAAAATCACCAGACATAACCAAACAAACTAACCTCAATGTAAACACCGATAATAAATGTTTCCCTACCCTAGTAAATGATAAAAGTTAAGATGAAATAAATCAAGATATTCATAATTAAGTCGGTTTCCACGCTCAATGAGAAATTTAGGAAATAAACACCCTTTCTCACTCAAATTAATGTTACATATATCTGTCTTTATTTTGATATGCAGTAGGCGTACTATAACCATATTCTTGAAAATAGGGGCGTGTTAAACGATGCAATTTGTTTAATAAGTCTTTGCAGTGTGATTTTCGAAAGTCCAATGACTTCCCTTTCTTTTGCGCGAACATTTCCTTCTCTCTTCAATACCGGTAACCCGTAGCCTAAGGAGAGAGATTGGGCATATTTTCAGCCTGCAGGCTGGTTATATCTTCACGGTTATCAGGAAACATATAGGAATACTAATGTGCCAAGCTACGTGAACGGAAATTAGGTCAGCTTCAAGCTCACTGCAGAATTGAATATTAGTTCTACTATCTACTTCTATCGTTTTCACATACACCGAGGTGCCAGTATTTCGTCCCGCAAGAGTTCTTTATGTACCAGTAGATCTAGACATGAGGCTGGAGTATTTGAGCACTTTCAAATACCGCCGAACTCGAATCCGCCAACATGAGCTAGTCATACATTCTCTCCTTCACTCGCTTAAAATAATGTTAAACATTTCCTGCCTTTATTCTGATTCTGATGTATGCATTACTATAACTGCATTCTTAAAGAAAGGGGGGAGGGAATATAGATTGAATAATTCATTGCGGTTTCTGCAAGTTCAAGGACTTACCACATAAGACATATGTCCTTCCTTTTAATAATAATGCTAACAGCTTTACATCCCACTAAGAACTTTTACGGTTTTCGGCATTTGGCATTTTAAACATATTTTCACCTTACAAGTTGGTGTATCTCAAGCTTACAACATTACCAGATTTTTACATATATATTGGCTTAAATCACATGAAGACAGGTTGTGATGCAAGAATTGGATAGGAAAGAGGGCTAGGATTTAAGATGTAAATAAGCGTACAGACACAGCACTAGCCTGAAATGAAAATGACGGGCAAAAAAAAACTTCAGACCTGCCAACTGTGTGGTTCGAATACATCACCATCTCCTGAAACCAAGCTAACAGCAATGTGATCAAACTGCACAGCCAGTTCACTCAGTTTCCTATGACGCGTAATAGGCCTACCACATGGGCGACCCACTTACCTGTATATGGATCTTCAATTCTTCAATTATACATGTATGCAAAAACATTATGCACCTTAGTAAGAGGTACTTCCCTAGTTGGTTCTCTGATTGGTGCACGTATAACAAATATGTTTGGGAAGAAATACTTTTATTTTATATTTATTTATATCATAAAGAAGTCATGTTGTCATAGCAAAACGAATACGCAACGAAGAAATGAATCCGAAGAGATAAGCATTATTTACTGCATTAAATATTAGTTTATTTACATGTTAAGCGATATGTAGTAGTAATAACAATAACAACAACAAACGTGTGCAATAAGGAAAAAGGAAATAAATACAAGTAAATATAAATATAATTTACAACATTTAGAGCCATTCCATGGTCACTGAATTACAAAGCAGGGGTATGAATAAACAAACATAATAAACATGAATACTAATATTTAAAAAGCAAAAAGCAAAGTCATCTCCGTACAAACCATGAAAGCCATTGGAAAGGGGGAAGGTGAAGGCTTCCACTATCCATGACGTTGGCACTTGGTGGGGTGGGGTGGAGTGGTTAGCTCAACGCATGACCGCCTTTGCCCCCAATAGTTAACTGGTACTCATTTATCATACGCAAAACATTCCTTCCAAATTACGTTAAACCTCTGTCACTCATTATTATTATTATTATTATTATTAATAAATTGCAAATGGGAAATACCCCGGTGGCAACGGTCACTTACAGTAATGTGATAATAAAGTTAACATAATTACCCAACTACAACAAAGAAACAAACAAACAAACAAACAACAAGAGTACAAGAAGCAGATATATGGAAGGAAAATATAACAAGAATTACTGCTAGTTTAATATTCTAAATCGAGCAACATCATATACAAATTCACACACAACTTAAGTATTTACAGTGCTTAACAATTTGGCTTACAATATTATAGGTTGACCTTACTACTAGCTTAACATTATAAGTGATAATAAAGTGAAGTTAAACCGTAATTACCCTACAACAACAACAACATTACAACAAGCAAGAAATACTACTAATTAAACTTTCTAAATCCAGTGTCATTATATACATATTCACACACAACTTAAGTATTTCCAGTACTTAACACTACAAATTACAATACTATAGATTGAACTTACTACTAGCTTAACACTACAAGTGATAATAAAGTTAAATCATACTACCCAACAACTACAACAACTCAAGTACAAAAAGGAATTCCATGGAAAAAATATTACAAGAAATACTACTAGTCATTCTAAATCCAGCATCATGTACAGTTTCATACACAATTTAATTATTTCCAATACATCCGTATGCTGGTTTCTGGCCCTAATTTTATGCTTATGATAATTTCTCGATAAGTATGAGGGAGGTTAGATAGATAGATAGATAAAGAATGGGTGAACCCTGCCTTCGCAGGGCTCCACACGTAGGTCTGTGAAGACCCTTTGTGTCCCTTAAACGGGTTTGCCTAGTCCAGACCTAGTGCTCCTATAAAGGATACCAGTGCCCGGATGTTGGCATTCCTGATGTCTTCCAGGCTCACGAAATGTGAGCCAAGGTATCGATGTCTAGTGCTTGCAAGAGCCTCACACTGACATAACACATGCGCGGAGGTCTCCTCCTCCCTACCGCATCTTCTACACATCGGATCCTGACTGATTTTCATGATGTGTAGGTGTCTCTTTAAGGTATTGTGGCCTGTCAACAGTCCAACTACCATTCGCATTCTGGTCCTATTCAAATTTATCAGGACCTTTTTATAACTTTGGCTAGGCCCTTTGATAAGTTCACGTGCCTGCCTTGCTATAGTTAACCTCTTCCAAATGTCTTAAGTGAGACTGGTTTGTCCACTGGGATATTACCAGTTTCACGCTTCGGAGTGACACTCCCAGGAAGGGCTCTGGTCCTATAAAAGGACCTTTTGAGCCTTGTTTCGCTAGTTTGTCAGCTTCTTCATTTCCACTGATACCTGTGTGCCCAGGGACCCGTAATAGGGTAACTGAGCTAAATTCACACAGCTGATCTAACATCCTTTGGCATTCCCATACCATTTTTGATGTTGTTTTAACTGCACATAGTGCTTTTAACGCTTCCTGGCTATCGCTGCAAATAGTGATACAATGAGGGAGGTTATAACCTATTCCTAATACAACTCCAAGCAGCCCTTCCCGTATAGCTCTTATAAAGACCACACAGGCGAGCTCTAGTTCTTCTAGATTCAAGACTTTCCCAATTAATGGTATTCCTTCTATTCCCAGTTACGAAACGCATCGCTCTTCTTTGAACTTTCTCTAGGGAATTTATTAAACCAACATGCAGATCCATATTCGAGAATGGGTCTTACAACGTATTTATAAGGTTTATTTAAACCTACTAGGGTGGTGAGCACATAAATAAGAATTCAATGAAAGTATTTTCCTTCTGGACCTTCATGCCAGACAGATTTTTTTTTAAACAAATTTTTTTTCACTATAATATGATTTATCTATAGAGCAAAACCGCTATGCAGTGTGCGTATCATAGCAATCGAGATGGAATTGGTAATGTACTATGTATCTGTAGAGCCTATATACGACTTTTTACAATTACTTCTAAAGTGAATTTCAGCTGTGTGACAACGCTGAAAAGACTATGGACTTAGAGATTGGCATTCCTGAAGAGGGTTTTCTACACTTTCCCATTTTCACACATTGATTCAAGAGTCTGTATTGACTTGTGACAAAACCACTGTATTCTTCCGAAAACCACTGATAGGGACAGGTTTGGTTGTGATCCACCGAAAACAAATTATAATGACCGGTTAGGTAGTGATCCATCGAAAACCACTGATTGTCGCAGGGTTAGGTTAGGTTTGACAGGATTTGTAATTGAGCGACTGTTGTCATTGAAAAAACTGTCGTGACGACTGAAGGCAATAAACATAAAACTGAATCCATTGGTCTACAAAGTTTTCATTCAGTAGATACGCTAGGAACTGGCGAACCAAAACCGTACATACAAAGTTTACAGGAATCAACAAAACAGGATATTAATTCGTGGTACTCATTGTTCTTTAAAGAGAAGAAATATCCTGTCAACAATAGCTGCAGTGAACATGCTTTTTCACTATTATTGTCTGGCCCCATGGCTAAATGGTTAGCGTGCTGGCCTTTGGTCACAGGGTGTGGGTTTGATTCTCGACAGGGTGGGGAATTTGAACCACCGTTGGTTAATTTCTCTGGCACGGGGGCTGGGTGTATGTCGTCTTCATCAACATTTCACTATTATTGTGTAAAATAGAAACTTAGTAGTTTTGACAAGTACAGTATGTTCAACAGCGACTCCTGAATGATGACGCGCAGGATGTCCAACCTCACTAATCTATGTTCCAGACTATTTCTACTTAAAAAATTGTATTTGTCCTTTAATGTGATTTTGCAATTTTTGCTGAATATTTATGTGGCTGAAATGAAGGTGGATAAGCTACATGGTCTCCTTTATATAGGAAGAATGTATCGTGGAAATTAACTCAATTTCGGTTTCATGTACATTACAGTTTCTCTAAGATATATTGATAGTAATTCAGTCATGTACGACGACGATGTATTTCATGGTAAAGACAGCTTCCTCTGTGGATCAGTGGTAGAGTGACGGCCTCCGAATCCCAATATAGCGGGTTCAAACCCGGCAGAGGTAGTCGGATTTTTGAAGGGCAGAAAAAAGTCCATTCGACACTTCATGTCGTACGATGTCGGCATGTAAAAGATCTCTGGTGACGCATTTGGTGTTTACCCGACAAAATTCATTAAATCTCAGCCACAGACGCCCAAGAGAGTTTCGGTTTACTCGGTCTGCCATCTAGTGGGCCTAGAGTATAACGGAACGTCAAAATTGACGAGCAGACAGCCAGATGGCGTCAACTTGAAATGTCTGCACATGGTAGCTGAGGCCATACGATTATTATTATTATTATTATTATTATTATTGTTATTATGGTAAAGACAAATTACTTTGCAATGCTATCTATCTTAATGGTAATGTACTATGTACCTCTACTATTGTAGGCTACTGAGTGCTTGATTCGAAGCAGTGTATCGATTCATTCAGTGTCCGAGTGAATCGATTCACAGGAACGGCAAGCTCATGGCACACAAATCATGCACAATCACGGCTCAGTGAGCCACACGACACACACGGCTCCTTATAGGCACACTGGACACTGGCGGGGAGTCGAGCTTTCGCTGCAGTGAGCCACAGTGAATCATGGCACACTGAAAGAATCGTACGCAGTCATGGATCAGTGAGACACAACACACACATGGTTCATTATCGGTACACTGGACATTGGCGGGGAGCCGAACTTCCTCTGAAGCAATACATACAGAGTCATGGTACACTGAAAAAATCGTATGCTATAATGGACTCTCGAGCTCAGCTCATTTGAAAATAATACCTATTCGCATCCACTGTCCTCTTCTTACAGGGAGTTTTAAACAATACATGGATTTATTTGCAGTGTTAAAAAGATAGAACACAATTCCAAAGTACCTAGGTTGTAAGTAGGTAGTCAATTAGGTTATTCTAATTACTGTATTAGTTTAATCAATCAGTATCTTTATAACTAGTTGATGTTCGACAATTACTTAAACTCAGCTCTCTAGCCTCCACACCTGGCTGAGTGGCTCAAACGGTCGAGGCGCTGGCCTTCTGAACCCAACTTGGCAGGGCCGAGCTCAGTGCGGTGGTATTTGAAGGTGCTCAGCCTCATGTCAGTAGATTTACTGACACATAAAAGAGCTCCTGCAGGACTAAATTCCAGCACCTCGACGTCTCAAAAAAAAACCTAAAAGTTGATAGTGGGACATAAAGCCAATAACATTATTATTTAGCCTACCCTATGACTATGAGTCATGCTCATGACCACTCGAAATTGTCTGTTTTATATTTGGAAGAACCACTCGGTATTCTCTTAGTTTGTATGTCGCATCATTGCACAATACTTCAATAATCGAATCACGAGGTTACCGATGTACGTGGACAGTGAGTATGTAAGTAGACTGATGCAATAGATTAAATAAATGATGTTTAATCAGAAAACCAGTGGGCTACTGTACATCTCCTGTAGCCTATACAAAATATGACGATTTTAAAAAAGCCTCTGCTGATAGAAAAAGACATTTTCAAAGATGACCGAGTTAGCTGGCCGTGCGTTTAGGGTCGCGTAGCTATGAGCTTGCATTCGGGGAATGGTGGGTTCAAATCCTACCGTCGGCAGCCGTTAAAATGGTTTTCGGTGGTTTCCCATTTTCACACCAGACACATGCTTGTGCTGTACCTTAATTAAGACCACGGCCGCTTCCTTCCCACTTCTAGCCCTTTCCTATCTCTTCTATCCTCTTTGTCGCCATAAGACCTATCTGTGTTGGTGCGACGTAAAGCAAATTGATTTATATTTAATATGTGGGCTACTTATTGTGTACACAGGTATTTTTATATGTAATTCTCTCTATATATATACAGTATACGTGAGTTGTGACTTTCAGAGAACTGTGGAAAACCATTAGATAGTGTATAAAATTTAAGTTATGTCAGTATTTTAACAGGCGTACAATGTTTACATCGTGTATTGGTGACAGAGTGCTGTCTCCCTCTCTCTCTCCCCCCCTTGCCCGCTCCTCATCACATTGCGCCACAGCAGTTCTAGATAATTCCACTCCGATTGGACACTGATCCCCACCTGCACATCTATACCGCCCTGTAACTTGTAGATACACAATTCCCACAATTTTGAAATGTAACTTCGTTATATCAGAAAGGACGGGGCAATCAGAAATGTATTATTTCCCAGCAAAGTTATAACATTCTTAATCTCATGGAATGGCTCTTACAATGGTACAGCTAACTCCTCGGCTTCTCTTCTTTCTTCTTCTTCTTCTTCTTCATCTTCTTCATCTTCCTCCTCCGATTCACTGCTTCCATGATGAATGACTAGTTCCTCCACTTCAGGAAGACCTCTCACCTCATTATTGTAGAACTCGACAATCTTCTTCTCAGTGTGTTTTACTTCATTTCTCCACATCTCTGCTGTCACCTATAAGATATATTGAAGTATCACAACCTGACAAATATATTATAAACTCCACTTGCATATATCCAATAAATAACATTTCCACTTGGCCTACCTGATCAAGAGATTCTTTCCACACAGCTGTAGCTCTGTCCAATCCGTGACCAGGTCTTGAAGCCACTGTTTTGTTATAATACTGTTTTGCCACAGACCATACAAATTCGATGGCATTGAAAAATGAGTGGTATGGAGGAAGTCGTAAGACAGTATGGCCTTCACTGTGCAGCATCTCGTCAACAATGTACCTGGTTTTAAAGAAACAGAGAAATATTGTTATGCATACATGAAAGTCAAATACACGAGTGTAAACAACATTATCTAAACTTATGTTTACGTGCTTCTGTACCTCTTTAAGTGACTTCGATTCATATTACACAACCTTTGCAGCTCATCTTTTGTGGCATTTTCTGGTGGAGAAACTCCATTCTGCCTTAACCATGACTGTAAATTAAAGGAAAAATAAAAATTAATTTCTGTAACATCATTAAACATCATTCAGTAGAAGGAAATATTCAATTAAGTATAATTACCACTAATTGATCCTTCCTCCATTTCGTTGTTGGTTGATGCTCAACAAGCTTACAGTGATATGGTGCATTATCCATTACAATAACACAGGGTCCTATATTTCTTAATCCTACGATTAATTGCGTCTTCACCCACATCTGAAATTTCTCGCTGTTCATAGCACCATGGTAATCCTGATTTCTCTTCAAGTTTGTAGCAAATATCAAATCAGCACCTGCAAGAATTTTAAGTTTTAGTATGAAGTTATTTGTTCTAAAAAAAGTATAGGCCTATTAATAAAAAATGTGATTTCTGTTGAATGATACAAAAAGCTGTCTGATTTTAAGTAAAACCAACTACTGTGTAGCAAAGTCACCTGATGATGAAGTCAATTAATTACTACTTACACTACTTTATCGTAACATCTCTCATGAATGTATCTCCATTAGTAGGCCTATATCTGGATTAGAAGTCCACGATCACTTGCATAAAAGATATAAGTATAAACACCCATTTCAATACCTTAGAACAAATGTAATTGCTGCGAACACTGAACCTATATCAGGCAGTAAGAAATAAGAAGCTTGGAAGGTGTTCAACAGTCAGGTATCAAGCACTGATTCAGGTGGAGATTGTCGAATGCAGAATAAACATAATAAATAGGCCTACAATACAAGTAATTTACTGATACAAATATCCAGTAATATTATATGAAAATACACTGAGTAAGTTTTGATTGAAATACCTCTCTAAGGTTAATCATTGGCCTAAAGTGAATACCTGCAAGTCTTTTTAATAACAGTGGAGAAGTCAAAATCAAAAACCACGTACAGAGCTCAATGAGCGGTAAGTTATAATGCCACTTCCGACCTAGTGCCAGTCAATTTCAATCAATCAGTCACCACTGATCTGCACTTAGGACAGAAGATGTAGTTTCAGGGATAGGCCTAGTATTTTCTTCAATAATTGCAAAGAATTTGGAAATTTATTGAACATCTCCCTTGGTAAATTATTCCAATCCCTAACTCCCTTCTTAAAAAAAAAACAAATATTTGCCCCACTTTTCATCAACTTTAGCACTGTACTGTGATCTTACCTACTTTTAAAATACCACTGAAACGTATTCGTCTACCAATGTCATTCCACACCACCTATCCACCGACAGCTCGGAATATACCACTTAGTCCAGCAACTTGTCTCCTTTCACCCAAGTCTTCCCAGCCCAAACCCGACAAAATTTTTGTAACGCTACTCTTTTGTCAGAAATCACCCACAACAAATCGTGCTTCTGTCTTTTGAACTTTTCCAATTCTCAAACCAAGTAATCCCAGTGAGGGTCTCATACACAGGAACTGTACTTAAGTTGGGGTCTTATCAGAGACTTATGTGCCCCCCCCTGCATCCGTACTACAAACCCTAAATACCCTCATAACTATGTAAAGAGAGATCACCTCACTACAATAAAATGAAGTAAAATAAATTAAGAACATACCAGGTACAAAGCCATCCTTCGTTCCAGCATGAACAATAACCAGTCTTCCTCCCTCAGACACAGGTCGACGAATTACTCCTTGAACATCATGTCCAGATTTGTGTGGTTTATTCCAGGAGTATGTGGGTGACCCTGAAAGACAAATGCACAATTGAAACCAAAGACACCTGATGAAGATAAATTATTCCAAGATTTTTTAAATATAAAATGTAATATATAACATATATATTCACCATTCATAAAAATCCAAGTCTCATCCAAGAAAACAACAGGTTTTGGTTTCTCACTGTCCTTATTACGCATGTATTCCCTCAGAAAACAAGATCTCTTAAAACAAATGTCTTCATTTTCTCTAACATACGCATAGGGATCACCTTTACTCCACACAAACCCAATGGCCTTCAAAATTCTTCTTAATGATGTTTCGGAGCCCTTGTACAAATTAGTGTCATAATTTGCTTTCATGTGGTCGAAAACCTTTCTTACAGTTACGACTTCTCCTGTGGGAAGAAAAAAGAGAGTTACAAGGGACTCAAAAGAGCTGTATGACAATACATGCACAAAACATTTCTGGGAGCTTATCTCACCTGCGTGCCAATTTCTATAAATAATGTTGCAATAGATTCCTTATGAAGTCACCTTACCTTTATGTAATTTATCATAAATAAACCTTGCTATCGCTTCCTTAGAAAAACTGTCTATGCCGGTCACTGGATGTTCACGCTTTCGGCGTTTACCTGGTGTAGAAAATTCAACTCCCTTCTTGAAATTTCCTATTACTTTTCGGACTAAACCGAAACTACACTGTAAGAATACACACACAGAAATATATTACATACACATATACCATAAGTCAACATGAATACACAAAGGTTAAGTCTACGAACCGTATCGAAGTCGACACAAGACATGGTACCGGTATAGGCCTAGGCCTACATGATCAGGTTAGGTTAGGTTAGGTTCAGAATGAAATACTGCTCCTTTTCAACTGATTGTCATTATGCCAGAAACTTATCATAGAAACAAGATAAAAACGAACACTTACCCCAGTTAATAATGAAACTCTTGCCATTAGCTTCGTATCACTACGACTGATACCTTCTTCGTCGTCTTCCTGTTTCAATTGCTCGTAGCAATGTACAAGCATTTCTTGACCTGAAGCTTGTAAAGGACGTAACCTTGGTTTCCTTTTCGGAGGAGTTTTTGCAGATTTTTCTTCCTTCTTAGACATCCCAATCGAATTCTGTTCGTATAAGTATGGGACGAAATAGGAACGTAATTAATAAAATGATGTGGTCATCATTTCACACAAACTATGTTATTAAATGCATTATCCGAACATGCCACAATTCTACTTACCTGGTATTAGCCAAATAGATTTACAATCCTACAGAAAAAGAAAATATGCTTTAAATATTCTCGCAAATGTATCGCTAGTGACTTTAGAGGCAATGCGGTGGCAACACACAATTCACGCTAGAACAGTGACGGAACGTTGCCAACGTGCCAGATTAACGGTAACAGTAAGACGTCGTATCGGCAAGTAGGGTCCCTAAACTGTATGGTTACCGACACTGAAAAAGACCCAACAGCAAGAAAAGTCACTATAAACCAATACCTTAATATTACAGGGGAGAAAGGGTAAGGTTGCACCCTTAGTGTACGTCCTTACACGGAGAGGACTATAGTTACGTAAACAAACATTTGATTGAGAGTGAAGTTCATGAAAGTTTGGCTCTGCCGTTTTGTCTTTACAGCAGTTGTGTTGTGTTATATTATAAAAGTGACTAGCAATATATCTTGTGAATATTGTAGTAGTAAACCCGGAAAAATTACCTGCCAGAGAGTAGCAGCAACACGTAGTATAATTTTGTGAATAGTAACTTTTAGTACATTTGTTAGTGTAAGCCCTAAAAAAGAAGGGAGATAAAAAATACTGAGCTGGAGAATTTTCAAAGGTAAGGTGGTGCGGAGGTAAATTTTGCCCCGGCACCTAATTCCGTCCCCATAGGAATTTCCAGTTTCCACGTTTGGTGCCTAATGCTTAACCACGCGCACGCGCGTAGCCTCATCCTTGTGAGAGTTGCTTGTGTGTACCATGTTCAGTTTCCGGGAACAAGGAGGATTCTTTTTCGTGCTGAGCTCAATTAGTGCAGCCTCTTATGCCTAGAGTGAGCACTGACATGAATGTGTATGAAATACTGGACTGCATTTCAGTCGTGTGGCGTGTAATCGCTACAATGAGTCGGTTGGCGAGATGTACTGTAGCGGCCATCATAATAAATCAGGGAATGTTCGTAATTTCGTCCGAATTCGTTTTAGTCATATTTGTTATTTATGAATTTATTATTATTTTCAATCGAGGAAACGCAAGCAGTGGGATAACTATGCTGCGAAAATGGCTATTATGGTAGTGAAGGACAGGATAATGGGTAACAAAAGTGCAGGTAAAACGTTTAACATACTACCAGCAACACTGAAAGTCCTTCTTAAAAAGATTTTTTCTGTGTATTAACAATACAGGCAATGCAGTTTCTGTATTTGATTATTATATTTGTGGACGGATAATTAAAGTAACATTAAGTTTGAAATTTGAAACAAAACCTGCAAATAAATGAATAATATTTATTATAAAATGTATACACAGAACTGGTTCAGTATGTCTTGTCAATATACCGAAACAATCTGGAAAATAACAATTGAGATTTGAATACAAACATTTCGTTTTCAAAAATACAATAAAATTCATATTAAAAATTCAGAAACCAGCGGACCTATGGGCTTCAAATCGTGGTCACTGCAACGTATTTACATGACAAATATTATTTCAAAATTTGATTGGAATCGACCAAGTAAAATAAAAGTTTTGAAATAGAGTTTCGAGGCACTTGATTTTAGCAAGTATCGTTTCCCCATACTTCTGGTGCATTTCTGCGTTGCGATGTTAGGCATGCACAATGGCCTCCTGCGTCTCTTGACACACCACATGCAATCTAGTGGTGAGTGTTTGAAATGTACAGAAAAATAGAATAACAAAAACACTGCGAGGTGCGGTCCGTCATTCGTTTCTTGAATACACGAAACATTTGATCACCTTACTACAATCATCGCCAAACGTATGAAGTGTATGGTGAAAGTGCAATAACGGGTGTAATTATGAGAAAATGGTTTCGAAGTCGTCAGCATGTGCTTGATGTCCCGTGGAGTCGCTGACCGTTGCACATGACTTGGTGCATGCAGTTGGAGAAAACGTTGGTGAGGACGAACGATACACATTTATGTGAAAAATTGGTGTCCCGTTTTGATAAGTGCCTTAATAGTGGAGGTAACTATGCGAAGATATATTTTTATGTAGAATCCAAAGATAATAAAATGATTTCAAAATAATATTGTGTTTCTATGAAAAATGTCGGTACTTACTGTTAGAAAACGCCCCTCATTGTTGTACTGAATAACATAAATTAAATAATATTGCACTTCGATCAATCAATCAATCAATCAATCAATCAATCAATCAATCAATCAATCAATCAATCAATCAATCAATCAATCAATCAATCAATCAATCAATCAATCAATCAATCAATCAATCAATCAATCAATCAATCAATCAATCAATCAATCAATCAATCAATCACTGCTGATCGGCATTTAGGGATGACACAAAGGTGGCAGACTTTTCTTAAATGATTTCAAAGAAATTGGACATTTATTGAACATCTCCCTTGGTAAGTTATTCAAATCCCTAACTCCCCTTCCTATAAACGAATATTCACCCTAATTTGTCCTCTTGAATTCCAAATTTATCTTCATATTGTGATCTTTCCTACTTTTATAAACACCACTCAAACTTATTCGTCTACTGATGTCATTCCACGCTATCTCTCCACTGACAGCTCGGAACATACCACTTAGTCGAGCAGCTCGTCTCCTTTCTCCCAAGTCCTCCCAGCCCAAACTTTGCAACACTTATGTAACTCTACTCTTTTGTCGGAAATCGCACAGAACTAATCGAGCTGATTTGTAGGTCCCATACACTTGAACCATACTCAGACTCCGTCTTACTAGTGATTTATATTTTCCCTGTCGGACTCCGTGGCTAAATCGTTAACGTACTGGCCTTTGGTCACAGGGTTCCTGGGTTCGATTCCCGGCAGGGTTGGTTAATTTCTCTGGCACGGGCGCTGGGTGGAGGTGTCGTCTTCATCGTCATTTCGTCCTGATCACGACGCGCAGGTCGCCTACGGGTGTCATATTAAAAGTCCTGGCGAGTCGAGCAACTCCTCGGACACTCGCGGCACTAAAAGCCATACGCCATTTCATTTTCGTATGTTCCCTCTCCTGTACATCCTTAGTGCAAACCTTAAATGCCCTCATTACCATGTGCAGAGATCTACATTTGTTTACAAACTAGTTAATATGATTGCCATAATAAAGACTTATCCTCATATTAACATCTGAGTACTCCAGTGTTCCCCTGTGGCACTTTAACCCGATTAACTCTGAAATTGAAAGAGAGAGGATCTTCCCTTGCGGTGAAATTTGAAACCTAACCTGTAATCTCGTTTGCCATCATACCATTGTCTGCTGTCCATATCACAACATTTTTCTAGATCTGTTTTCAGTCATTCACAATCCTGCGACTTATTTGCTATTCTATAAAGTATTATATCATCCGGAAAAATGTTTATCTCTGATTCCATATCTTTACTCACATCATTTATACACATAAGGAAATAAAGAGGTCCAATAGTTGCGCCTTGTGGAACACACCTGTAATAGCTTTATCATCACAAAATGCTTCACCTAATCTATTTGTTCAAATTACTCTTTTTGATCCACACTTTATATTTGCTGAAATTTTTGGTATTTCTAATTGGTAGAATGTTATTACCATTCTCATTTCTGATTGGCATTAAAAATGGACCGTCGCCTAATGACTCTTCCCCTAAAAACAATAATCATCAGCACTCTTGTTGGGAAGAATTAACGTATAAATTTATATATTTCGGGAGTAGTTGACTGAATAGAACTGCCTCCAAGGGACAAGTCGGAGGTACTATACTGACTACACACACTCACTCAGACTCATTGATTTGCAGGAAAGCTACAAGAGGTAGTTGAATACGCATTCGGCTGTGTTCTCTTAATAACGATGGACTCTTGATGACAGGAGAATTGTTAAAGATCTGTAATTGATTACGTAGACGGCATGGGAGATGGAACGTTACAGCTGCACTGAGCAGGGAAGGGAGTTGAAACACAGACTGAAGTGAAGAAAACGTTTGTTGCTGGAGGAAATAAAACATTCACATGTAAACTTCCTTCGTGAGGTAAAATTTGAGCTCAGTGTTCGTAATAGCACTTTAAAGTTGGGTTAAACTACAAGCTCCTTCAGTTTCATTATCTGCACAAGGAACGCATGAGAATAATACCTCCTCTCAGCAAAACAAGTAGGCCTAGCTGATTTCATTACGATCTCATCTGGATGAAAATAAAAATTGCAAATCAATTATCAGAATGCGGATACGCAGCATGAAAGCGCCTGAAAACCATAGCTTGGTGTTAAATATTCAAATGTTACTTCCTGCCACCATGTTGAGAGAGCAATTTCGTCTCAAAATCTCCGTCTGAACAAAACTAAGCACAGAAAATTCGTTCCTTACTGTGAAGGGACAAGGTGTGCCTCTGACAGGATAAAGCCGTCTCTCAAACCATGGGATTTGTTACAGTGAAGAAAATGTGGGGAGTAGGTGAGAGGGATGGCGGCCGTGGCCAATACTAGGAACTGTCCCGTGCAGGAGAATTGAAAACTACGGAAAGCAATTCGCAGGGCGACGGTGGGGAGCATCCCCCCGATATAGAGGCGTAGAGCCACGGTAGAGCCGAGGCTCGGGTGGTCGGTCGCAGTGCAGAGCTGTCGCCCAACGGAGCATCCCCCCGATGTAGAGGCGTAGAGCCACGGTAGAGCCGAGGCTCGGGTGGTCGGTCGCAGTGCAGAGCTGTCGCCCCACGGAGCATCCCCCCGATGTAGAGGCGTAGAGCCACGGTAGAGCCGAGGCTCGGGTGGTCGGTCGCCCCACGGAGCAGCCGTGGGCACATGCACACTGCTACTGCCGAACCTGAATTCAAGAAGGGGCACAGTGTTGGAGACTTGTCTGGGGACATTTTGTGGGCCATACCCGTAATAGCATGTCTGAAAAGACTGATCTGCTTAAACTTTCTGCCGACTAAGCCTGTTGTTGTTTTTAAGTCATCAGTCCATAGACTGGTTTGATGTAGAACTTCATGCCATCCTATCCTATCCTTTTCGTTTCTACATAACTGCTGCATCTTCCATCTGCTCTAATCTGCTTGTCTTAATCATACCTTGACCTACCCCTACCATTCTTACCCCGTACAATATTCTCCAAAACCAATTGAAAAATTCCTTCTGTCCGAATCACATTCAGCATTCTTCCGTAACACCACATTTCAAAAGTACTTATTATCTTCATTTGTGAGCGACTTAAAGTCTATGATTCACTTCCATGCAATGCCACGCTCCAGACGAAAGTCTTCAAAAACATCTAATTGCCTTATCAATGATCCAAGTGAGCTAATGTCTTTTCTTAGGAATTTCCTTGCTTGTGCTAGTCTGCATTTTATGTCCTGATTACTTATTTCATAGTTATTCTACTAACCAAGTAACAATATTCATCGACTTCCGTTAAAACTTTATTCCTAATCTAAGATTTCCTGCATTCCCTAACTTCGTTCGACTACACTCCATTAGTTTTTTCATGGACTTAACGGTTTAATCCCTGAATTATTTTTACTTTAACTACAGGACAAGCTATTATCTTTGTTTTGAATCTGGTTACCTAACCACTTAATTACTTTCTTGAACTTTTAATTCTAATAAAAGATATTATCAATTTTCTTTTGCTGGGCACAGAAGACCCCACCGCCCACCCCGGTGGTAGTTCGTGTAAATTACTATGAGACAATGGATGGAGAGTGGTACGTGGATAAGATAGGGAGCAAAAATTGCACAAAATGTGGCACTCGGAATTTTCTACAATGAGCTTTTTACACTATTTCAGAGATTGCGGCAGTGAACGGTTTCACACATTTTTGCTGAATTTCCCGAAATGGAACAAACAAAAGCCTAATAAGCAAAGAATATACATACGAAAACAGGCTGTCCAACTCGTCAAACCATGAATTGAGGAGCTTGTTCATTTTCTTGATTTGCTTGACGTCGCCCCGACACGATTGGATATAAAAGGCGTAGGAGTGCGAACTTTAATTAAGGTTCAGTCGCAGCATTTAAATGGTGAGAAAATGGCAAAAGACGGAAAACGATCCTCAGGCCTGACGCCAGTGGGGTTCTAACACACTATCTCCTGGATGCAAACTCACAGCTGTGCACCCCTAACTCTCCCGGTTCAGAATACTCAGGGACTGCTAAAGACATTAACGTTTGCCATGGAAGAGATATTAGGCTGTAAATTCAGACAGTGAAAGAAATCAAAGTTTATGGTGGAACATGTCGTTACCGCTTTTCCACAACTGAACATAATTCTGAAGGGCAAAATTACAACGAATTCAACAAATCCCGCGTCATTTGTTCCGATTGCATGCTGAAAACACAGTAAGATAACAATCATAGTTTCTGAGGCCGCTGAACATAGCGAAGAGCATGATGAGTCAGATTAGTATTTCTTGTCTGCACTACAGTTTCCACGACATAGAAAAATTATATGATTTTCTTTAGATCTGCTATTAATTAATTATTATTATTATTATTGACACGGTATTTCCGTAGTTCACAGAGAGGTAAAAAGCTTGTGGTTTGAATGGCTGGACACGTAGTTAGCTAGAGCACAACTTATCACAACAAATTTGGAATTTTATTTCTTTCTTCTTTTTCTACTTTAAAATGAGAAATACAAAATCGGAATGAATAACAACAACTCTAGCAATAATAGGGACTTAGATGTTCGAAACTTGCGATAATTAATAGTTTGGTTGAAAAGGGCGCTATTGCCCTTGACAGGTACAAATCTTCAATGAGCAGGATTTACTCCCACAAGTTATATTACTCAGATGTCTGAGCTCCACAGTACCATAGTGTATCCGTTTCTTCCACCTCACATTGAAGTGTTCATGTACATTTGCCCCAATGTGGGCTTATCCATTTCACAATAGTTACTGTTCCAAAAATGAACTAATACACGTACAATGTGACGCACAGAAAAGAACATACAGGGGTACAATAGCCCGTACTCCGGGACGTTAATCGTAAAAGAAAAATGTTGCACGGGACCAGCCGTAAAC
Organism: Anabrus simplex; assembly: GCF_040414725.1. NCBI lineage: Eukaryota > Metazoa > Arthropoda > Insecta > Orthoptera > Tettigoniidae > Anabrus > Anabrus simplex. The sequence goes on along the minus strand of NC_090268.1, from coordinate 442,646,419 downwards.
GAAATGCGAAACACTTGCACTCCTTCAAGAAATAGTGTGCTTAGCCCATTGATACGGAGGCTAATACACCGGCGTGACTAAATGAGAAAATTTAGTGCCAAAATGAAAAAGGCTTTGATAACTTTAGTCACCCCATACAAGGTTATACGGGATGCAACAGAGGGATATCACTCTTCCTTCCCTTACATTACATACTTTCTAATTTTTACCAGTTTTTACAAAATTACATTAAAAGAATAGACTGAAACCTTCCCCTCAAACTATCCACAGGCGCTATCACATGTTTATGAAAATTCTGACATTACCTTGTGTAGCTGGGCGTGCCTCATGCAGGCCTCGCCCTCGCCTCCTGGCTCACGTCAGCTCACCCTCCTCACACTGGAGCAACGGTCCCAAAGTGCCCCGCCTTTATAGAACCACAACGGGAAGAGTTCAGAACTCTTTACTGATAGGCTGGATTCCTGTACACAACCCCGGTTTTAATTGGCTACATAAAAAGTTTACAATTTTACAAGTTTACAATTACAATGGAGGAGGAATCAGCTGTAGATCTGACAAATTCGGTATATTAACAAAACACTTTTCAGGACCAGGTTTATAAACTTCAAAAATAAACATCACTCTATGTAGTAGTTAATCATTAGTCCGCAAGAGATAGCCAGTAAATTAATGATAGCGTCATCTAACCATCGAAGTCAAAATATCTGGTTGATCACAAGTTAGAGTTTGTTTACACAGATGGCCTTAGGGAAGGCGCGTATTGTAAGTAGCCGAGGAAGGTGAATCTATACACTATAGTTTAAAATCTTACAAACCATTTACTCGCACATTTGTACACATTCACTCAGGTACTTCTATAGTTCAGGAAATAATTTCAGCAATTAGATATAAGGGCCTTATAATTTGTAGATTTTCTAATATTCACTGGAATATAATTTCAGAGTCCGGCACCCGACACTTGGAACGACCAGTTAAAAATAGTTGTTTCGTTTCCCTTTCATGTTCGATATGTATGATATTTTGCTTAAAGAGTAATTCAAATCACAAAAAAGAATTTAGCCTGGTGGACTCAAAATACCTATACCGATTTACTCATTGGTAGATTGCGGTTTGAAAATAGCTGGGTGTTTCTACGGTTTAGCCCTGAAGGAGACGGAATGGAAATGTTTTAGTAGTAGATACCATCTAGGAGGCCCTGAAGGAGACGGAATGGAAATGTTTTAGTAGTAGATACCATCTAGGAGGCCCTGAAGGAGACGGAATGGAAATGTTTTAGTAGTAGATACCATCTAGAAGGCCCTCAAGGAGACGGAATGGAAATGTTTTAGTAGTAGTTACCATCTAGGAGGCCCTGAAGGAGACGGAATGGAAATGTTTTAGTAGTAGTTACCATCTAGAAGGCCCTCAAGGAGACGGAATGGAAATGTTTTAGTAGTAGTTACCATCTAGGAGGCCCTGAAGGAGACGGAATGGAAATGTTTTAGTAGTAGTTACCATCTAGAAGGCCCTCAAGGAGACGGAATGGAAATGTTTTAGTAGTAGTTACCATCTAGGAGGCCCTCAAGGAGACGGAATGGAAATGTTTTAGTAGTAGATACCATCTAGGAGGCCCTGAAGGAGACGGAATGGAAATACTTTAGTAGTAGTTACCATCTAGAAGGCCCTCAAGGAGACGGAATGGAAATGTTTTAGTAGTAGTTACCATCTAGAAGGCCCTGAAGGAGACGGAATGGAAATGTTTTAGTAGTAGTTAGCATCTAGAAGGCCCTCAAGGAGACGGAATGGAAATGTTTTAGTAGTAGTTACCATCTAGGAGGCCCTCAAGGAGACGGAATGGAAATGTTTTAGTAGTAGTTAGCATCTAGAAGGCCCTCAAGGAGACGGAATGGAAATGTTTTAGTAGTAGTTACCATCTAGGAGGCCCTCAAGGAGACGGAATGGAAATGTTTTAGTAGTAGATACCATCTAGGAGGCCCTGAAGGAGACGGAATGGAAATACTTTAGTAGTAGTTACCATCTAGAAGGCCCTCAAGGACACGGAATGGAAATGTTTTAGTAGTAGTTACCATCTAGGAGGCCCTGAAGGAGACGGAATGGAAATATTTTAGTAGTAGTTACCATCTAGGAGGCCCTGAAGGAGACGGAATGGAAATGTTTTAGTAGTAGATACCATCTAGGAGGCCCTGAAGGAGACGCAATGGAAATGTTTTAGTAGTAGTTACCATCTAGGAGGCCCTGAAGGAGACGGAATGGAAATGTTTTAGTAGTAGTTAGCATCTAGGAGGCCCTGAAGGAGACGGAATGGAAATACTTTAGTAGTAGTTACCATCTAGAAGGCCCTCAAGGAGACGGAATGCAAATGTTTTAGTAGTAGTTACCATCTAGGAGGCCCTGAAGGAGACGGAATGGAAATGTTTTAGTAGTAGTTTCCATCTAGAAAGCCCTGAAAAAGAGGGAATGAAAACGTTTTAGTGATAGTCATTAGAAAAGTCCTGCTCGTGAACCGTCGAGATATTCTTCTGAACGTACTGAGAAAATATATCTGCGAAACTTAAAGAATTTCACCTTGTTTCCTTCACACAGCAAAATCCCAGATGTTTATTATTATGACTACAATTACAGACGTGTATACATAAATCTAAATATCTTGAAATTTTCAAGGCTGAATATCTCGCTTACTCACCGCAAAGTTCGTCTACATTTTATCCGAATTCATATATGCACAATACAATATCGATTGCATATACTTTCCTATGATTTCATATGTATTGTTTGAATTTCCAATGATGTCATATCTGACCTCTGCATTTTCTCGGAACGATATTTGCTGTAAGTTGAAGTTGATTGGATAGTAGATTAAGTAAAGAGGAAGTTGTCTTAAAATGCGAACTAAAGCAATGAAGGAAAACGTAAAAGAAAGGGACGGACAACAACTAACATAGAGAGAATAGTAAATGAAGCTCTTGATGTGTTATGTTTTAGTATTAGTAGTAGTACGGTCCAATACGTATGTTTGTTCAGAGTAGTCAAATCTATATATATAAAATAACTTGTCCTGACTGACTGATTCATCATTGCCGAGCCAAAACTACTGGACATAAAGATATGAAATTTTGGAGATATATTCATATTAACATGTAGGTGTTCGCTAAGAGAAGATTTTTTATATATTCCGTCTCTAAGTGGGTGAAAAGGGGGATGAAATTTTAAAATGATTGTATCTATATCTCAAAACTTTAGAAGTTTACAGATGTAAAAGTTGGTATTTAGAATCTTCTTTAAAAATAAGGAAACACGTAGTGTTTATTTTCGGATAACCTCAATAGTAAGGTTGAAAAAGGGTTAAAAACAGGTTGCATGCCATTAATGAAGACACTTACAGTATATCTCAGTAACTGAAGATATTGCAGTCCTGAAAATTGGTATTTGGGATCTCCTTTAAAAATGAAGAAACGCGTATTTTTTGGTTTTTTGAAAATCCAATTTAGGGGAGAGTGAAATGGGGGGTGAATTTTTAAATTGAGTTTATCTCTATCTTAAAACTTTCAAAGTTTACAGACGTAAAATTTGGTATTTAGAACCTTCTTTACAAAGAGAAACACGCATTTTTTTATTTTAGGAAAATTTCAATAGGAGGGGTAAAAAGGGGTGAAAAGTGGTTGAATGCCTTTAATGAGAGCATTTATAACTCAGAAATTGAAGATATTACATACCTGAAAATTGGTATTTGGGATCTACTTTAAAAATAAAGAAACACATAATGTTTTGTTTTTGGAAAATCCAATTAATGGGAGGGTTAAAAGGGGGGTTAAATTTTAAAATGAGTATATCAATATCTCAAAACTCTTAAACTTTACAGATGTAAAAATTGGTATTTATAATCTCCTTTAAAAATTAAGAAAAATGTATTTATTGTTTTCTTAAAATCCCAATAGGAGGGGTGAAAAAAAGGTGAAAAGGGTGTTTAATGTCTTTAATGAGGATACTTATGTCTCAGAAACTGAAGATATTACAGACCTGAAAATTGGTATTGGGAATCTCCTTTAAAAATAAAGAAACACGTACTTTTCGTTTTTGGAAAATCCAATTAATGTGGAGGGTTAAAAGAGAGGTGATTTTTTTAAATGAGTGTATATATCTCTCAAAACGTTTAAAGAGTACAGATGTAAGAATTGTTATTTAGAATCCCCTTTAAAAATAAAGAAACACTTATTTTTTGTTTTCGGAAAACCCCGATTCTAGGGGTGAAAAAGGGATTAAATGCCTTAAATGAGGATACTTATATCTCACAAACAGAATATTGTAGAGACCTGATAATTTGTATTTTGGATCTCCTATGAAATTTAAGAAACACGTATTTTTTGTTTTTGGAAAATTCAATTAATGGGGGTTAAACAGGAGTGACAAATTGGGGTAAATTTTTTGAAAGATTATATCTACAGTATTACTCAGAAACGTAAAATGTTACAGACGTAAAAATTGGTATTTGGAATCTCCTGTAAGAGTAAAGAAATGTAGATGATTTGCTTTTGGTAACTCGATTTAAGAGGAAATAAGAGGGGGATGAAATTTTAAAATGATCATTTCTACAGTATATCTCAAAAACTTAATATGTTACCGCAGTGAAAAATAGTATATTTATCTCCATTAAAAGTAAAGAAACATTTATTTTTTGTTTTCTGAAAACCCACTTGGGTGGAGGGGTAAAAGTGACTGAAAATGGGGTTGAATTCTTTTAATTTGGATACTGATATCTCAAAAGCTGAAGATATTTCAGACATGAAATTTGGTAATTTGGTATTTGGAATTTTCTTTAATTTTTTTCTAATTGCTTTACGCCGCACCGACACAGATATGTCTTATGGCAACAATGGGACAGGAAAATGCTAGGAGTGAGAAGAAAGCATCCGTGGCCTGAATTAAGGTACAGCCCCCGCATTTGCCTGGTTTGAAAATGGGTAACCACGGAAAACCATCTTCAGGGCTGCCGACAGTGGGGTTCGAACCCACTATCTCCCGAAAACTGGATACCGGCCGCACTTACGCGACTGCAGCTATCGAGCTCGGTGAATTTCCTTTTAAAAACTACGTATTCCCTTATTTTTTAATTTCCTTTACAAAATAAAGGGATATGTATTTTTTTTATTTTTGGAAATCCACCTAAAGATATGAGGGAAATTGGAAAATGAGTTGAATTTTTTGTATGAGGATATTATTATCTCAAAAACGAAAAGTTTGCAGACGTGAAAATTGGTATTTGGAATCTGCTTTAAAATTAAAGAAACACGTATTCTCGTAAAATCCAATGAATGGGGGGTGGGGGTGGTGAAAGAATTTAAAAATTAATTGAATTAATTGTATGAGGATACTTACATTTAATAAAAACTTAAGTTGTTACAGGCGTGAAAATTGGTATTTAGATCTTCTTCAAAAACAAAGAAAAAAGGTTTTTTGGGGGGGGGGAAATCATCTTGGGGGGCGGGGGTGAAAAGGAGTTGAATTTCTTTTATGAGGACACATATCTCAGAAACTGAAGATGTTAGAGTCGTGATAATTTTGATTTAGAAGATCCTTCACTATTGAAGATACAAGTATTTTGTAATGGGAAATGAAGTGAATGAAAGGAAGTGAAAGAAGTGACTACTTCTTATCGGGATACTTATATCTCAGAACTGAAGGTGAGAGACGTGAACGATGTATTGGAATCTCCTTTAAACGTAAGGAAACACGCCTTCTTTTTTTGGGGTGTGGGGTGGGGGAATCAACTTAACGGCGGTGGGGTGGAAAAGGAGTTGAGACTAATTGATTTGACTGTTCATAATGTACTTATTCTGATCATAAACTGAGCATTTTTAATCTTTCCTGGGTTCTTTTTCAAGAACCATCTTTCCTTTTGGAGAACATAAAGTTAGATTACAGTAGATTCTCCTGGCACATGTTGTTGGGTATTCCGCCCGCTGGTTTGATCCTCCACAGTTCCGCCAACAGCTGTCATAGATAGCCTAGGCATCACTGAAGAGGCATACTGGGGAAGTGAGGAGTGAAGTAGTTTCCCGTTGCTTTCCTCACCGAGCCAGAAGTTGCCACAACAGATCAGTTTGCCAAGCCCACTGAAATGCATGCACCAACGACCCTATGAGTGACATTTTCACACCATTCATAACAGGGACTGGCTGCATAAGGAATGGTATTACTAGCATCACACATACCTCGGTCACTTTCATATTGTCAAAGCCAATAATAAGACTGAGACAGGTCAATGAAAGTAACAAATTTGTTCTAGCCCATACCAGAAGACATAGTGCAGTGTAAACACTACATCTTGCCAGCAAAGGCATCTCCTCCTGGCACATAAATAAAAAATTAAACACATTTGAAATAAACTATAGGGATGAAATTGACCGTGCAAATGTTCACCTCTATAATAAGGTCAATAATGCACAGAAGTATATCATTCGTGTCGCCAGAAATTTCGCGCAGTTTTCTACGCATGACGATGGTGCGGGTTATACTGTCAGCAATGACAATGGCAGCAGACGTAATTTACCGCCAAGTAGTGGTCTTGCATCTTGCTGTGGGTTCCAGACCAATAATAATAATAATAATAATAATAATAATAATAATAATAATAATAATAATAATAATAATAATAATAATAATAATGTTCTGGACCGTTGTCAAAATGTGTGGACCGCGCTGGAAAAGTGTCCTGGCCGGGTAATGACTACGATTGCAGTCCAGCCGCGGGTTCAGTACCACCAAGGCACCCAAGACGACACCACGCCGGATCTCCTTACGGATTTGATCCAAATTAAAAATGCTTATAGGTAAAGATGGCAAAAGTTTAGGGACCCAACTGACCGGTGGAATACCTGGACCTAGCCGGAGAAGTACGAAATCGATTGTTGGAAAAAAGATTGAAAAATGGGAGGAACTTTGCGGCAATCTCTCAGAAAACGAGTCAGATTGAGAATTTTGGCGGATTCTCTCAGAAAACGAGTTAGATCGGGAATTTCGGCGGATTATATATAAAACGTTAAACATTCAATTATAAATGTCGTTATAATACGGTAGCGAAGCACGGGTATCTTGCTAGTATTTCATGTTTATCTACGCAAGCTCTGTCTGTATAACATGACAGTCTTCACATGAAAAAGGAAGGTATTTAATTACAATATTGTCATCAAGTACGAAGGAAGCCAGGGAACTCCACATGTAAATGGCTCAATCCCCGCTGAGAATGTAGGTTAATCTAGGAGTTGTAAGAAGGAGACGGGATTAATAGGCCCCCACTAGCTGATCGATGGTAATGTTCATTGAAGGGGTAGGCTATATGTGGCGTTATTCCAAAGATCCTTATCATGCATCATTTTCCACTCGATGTAGCTCGCCAGCTATTCAGTATCACTCATCCCCTTAATCTATCATTGTTAAATCCATCCGGCAGTCTTCAAAAATTGCACAAAGGACTCCTACATGCAGAGTTATTCCCGCTCTATCTAGTATCGTCATAAACGTCATTGTATGCGGAAGTTTAAATGTGCTGTCTTTCAAAATTACTTCAAAACGCTTTCAAACGTTAAATGAATGTTTTGTCTTGTAAAATATGAGAACGATAACTTAGTTTCTCGGAAAGTACTTCCATGTTATAATGCAAGGACTTTAGAGATTTAAAACCGGAGGGGGGGGGAGGCGACCATGAAATGGTGGAAGGTGGTGCAAATGACAAGAAGTTCAGAGGAAAAGTGGACCAAGCCACTTCCACACAGATGCGGGATGATATAAAGAGATGCGCTGCAGTAAACTGGATGATCAGGACGAAATGGAATAGACTAAAGAGGCCTACGTCCCGAGGCTGAAGAGGAGCACATTACTTCAATTCCTCGACTATCTGCAACTACACATGATACTCTTTCCAGTGTCACCTGAAAACATGAAATTCAAATTATATTTTACAATAATGGTGTCAATTCACATTATGGGATGATTGGAAATCACTACATTTGGTAGAAAACAGTGTTCACACGTAGACTGAAATTGTTTTCAGCTGATATTTTGAAATTGGTGAAAATTTTAGAAATATATCTAATAAATCCCACTTCAATTTTAATTCCGAAAAATTTACATCATGGAAGCTCTTTTGATATAACTATCACAATAATATTTTTTCTTTCCTTCTCTTTCTTTTTCTTTCTTTCTTTCTTCCCTAATCAGTTTAAACTCCAGGGTTGGTTTCTCTCTGGGACTTAGCGAGGGATCCCACCTCTACTGCCTCAAAGGCAGTGTCCTGGAGCGTGAGACTATGGGTCGGGGATACAGCTAGGGAGGAGGACCAGTACCTCCCCAGGCGGCCTCGCCTGTTATACTGCACAGGGGCCTTGTGGTGGGGATGGGAGGATTGGGAGGGATGGATAAGGAAGGGGGAAGGAAGCGGCCGTGGCCTTAAGTTAGGTACCATTCCGGAATTTGCCTGGACGGGGAGTGGTAAACTACGGAAAACCACTTCAAGGATGGCTGAGTTGGGAATCTAAACCCCCCTCTACTCAGTTAACTCTCCGAGCCCGAGTGGACGCCGTTCCAGCCCTAGTAGCAATTCTCAAATTTTGTGTCAGAGCCGCGAATCGAATCCTGGCCTCCTGGGGTGGCAGCTAATCACACTAACTACTACACCACTGAGTTCGCAAACATTTCTTAATTAATAATGCTAAATAATCTTCCATGTTTAATAAGAACATATTTTCGGTGTAATAAGGTCAAAACAGGTAGCCTGTACTATGCTGAAATTGCATCAAAGAGTGTTCTTACCCTGTGCTGAATAGATACGTTTAAATCAGCTGACGGGACATTTGGCTAAAACATGGCGGAGCCAATCAGAATGAAGCACCCGTTGGCCACACTGTACATATATAGTCACTGTAGTACCAATTAGTACATTCTTGCTGTCTCACTTGCTACATGGCAAATCACGTGCTCTAAACGTAAGTTTAATTTATATTTTCCTGTTGGATTGAAGTTATTTTCTTTAAGTCCCATTAACTACTTGGAGTTATATCTCTATTGGCTTTGCACAGAACTGATTTCATTTCCTATTTTGAGCCATTGATAAAGCAAAAATATAAATTATAAATTGATTGAAATGAATCCGACATAGAAGAAGGGGAAGATGCCCGTCAAACGAACGTGGACTATCTGGCAATGTTCTGTCTTTAAACTCTATTTCTACAACTGATTTGATTGAGTTGGACTTGCCAAATACCTGAAATAAAACGGGATATGGTATATTGGAAAAATACGGTCTGACGGAACGAGTAACTGTCCACAGCTCTCTCAGGAGGAGCTCGAAAATGAAGGCCAAGTTTTCTATGATTGGTGGGTTGAAACAAACTTGGATATCAACATCGCTCGATGGCTGGACAGTAAGGCAGTTGAACCAATCTCTTCATAATGCGGTGAACCCCACCAACACATGCAAGCGCCACAGCCACAAGGATAAAATCCATATTGAAGTAATATATAACACATGAGTACAATCTGTTTATGGGTAGCGTAGATCTGGCCAATACGCTCACAGAACTGTACCGGATTGATCTTCGCTCAAGGAAATTGTACTCCAGAATAGTAAATTGATGCCTAAATACTGCTCTGGTCACTGCTCTGCTGTTGTACATACATCATGAGTAACTTCAGAAAAAACCAAAGGATATTTTGACACTAATTCAATTTATTTCAGTCACAAGTTGCAGTTGGTTTGACCTACTTCGGGAAGATTCCTGAAAGTAAGAGAGGTCGGCCTTGCTCGGAAGGCTCGGAGAAGGCAAGGAGATGGCAAAATTAAATGGAACCTGATGCTGATGTCAAGTACGGTGAAGTGGATGCAGAATCAAAGAAGAGTTGTAAACTATTCATCAAATGAGTTACAACAGTAATCTGCAAGATGCACCTATGTTTCGTTCCAATACGAAACCGTTTCCTTCATTTAAACACATGGTATGACATTCTTGTGACGTATTTATATTCACATTCTGAGGCTGATGATCATGATGTTATGTTCTATTTGTTGATTACTAATATTTTGTTTGTCACAGCTTTGTATTATTCGCTTACTAGCTTGCTGATTTTGAGTTCAGGGGCTTTGTTCAAACGTGAGGTGAAACTGATGACCATTACGTTATATTTGATTTCTTTTATGAATTGTATATTGCTTTCATTTTGTTAATTTTGACTGTAATTTTAGAAGAATGGGGTTATATTACTGTAACAGCAGCTCAAAAAATATACTGTTGGAGTCGGTAAAATCACATGCATAATTCTTACCTAAACTGCCCTCTAGTTTACATGTCACCTATTTCTAGGCTTTTCCACAAAATTATGTTTTTCCGTGAATAATGTAGTGATATGACTCTAATTTAGAGAAAAACGTGGTCATTTATTTTTTGCAACGTAAATTCATAATTTAGGTATGAAAGGGGTAGGACCTTATGGATCACCCGCCTTACAGCCAAGATCTCTCCCATTGCGAAAGTCACGTCTTCGGTATGCTGACGAAAGCACCGAAGAGCAAATATTTCACCACCGATGAAGAGGTTTCTAATGCTGGGGAAGAATCTATATATATAAAACAAGAGTTTTGTCTGTACATTGCTCAGAATTTGAAAAGAATGGTATTTCTGTATCGGTTATGTCCATAGTAACAAGAAAATGCACCTTTTACTTTTCCGTAATGTCTGTCTGTCTGTCTGTCTGTCTGTCTGTCTGTCTGTCTGTCTGTCTGTCTGTCTGTCTGTCTGTCTGTACATGCATCACTAGAAAACGGCTGAAGAGAACTTAATGAAAATCGGTATGTGAAGTCGGGGAACAAGTCGCTACAATCTAGGCCATAAATAGTTATATTCACGTTGATTGAAATGGTAGTTTAGGGGAAGGCATAAAATTTAATTTTCAAATATGTTAATAAAAATTGATATGCGAAGTCGGGGAATAATTTGATACCATCTGGGCTATAAATAATTTTATTCACGCTGAGTGAAATGGTAGTTTAGGGGAAGGCCTGAAAATTAATTCTTAAATATTTACACTGTTAGTGGTCCTATCTCATTGAGAATTGGTATGCGAAGTTGGAGAATGAGTCAGTAAATTCTAGACTAAAAATAATTTTATTCACGCTGAGAGTAGTTGAACGGTAGGCCTAATATTTTATTCTCAAATATTTATATTATTAGTGGTCGTATCGATGAATGCTTCATAACTAAATTTATATAGAATTGAATTTCCTACCATTTATGTCTTGTACATTTTTACCGTACCGGCTAAGATAACACAGATAGACATGAATTTGTATTTTGGTTGCTAAGTCCGTATCAACGCCGAGCCACGAGAAAATGGGTTAACAGAATTTAATGAAAATCGGTATATAGAGTCCGGGAATAACAAACTACAGTCTAACAATTTTATTTACCCTGGATGAAATTGTAGTTTAGGGGAAGGCGCCTAAAATGTAATTTATAAATACCTATGTTATTGGTCCTGTCGAAAAGTACTACATAACAAAACTTATCGAGAATACAATTTTCGCCCATTTATGTTTTACTCATTTTTAACGTACCGACTATGATAAGAATGGTATTTCAGAGTCGGAAGAAAACTAAACGTGAAGGCCTACAATATCGAAAGCGCATAACATTTATCAACAATAACATTACATTGACTATTGTTTGTTGTGATGTTCTTTGTCTCTTATGCTGCCTCTCAACTCCAATAGCCTGACTGAATGTTGGTGGGGAATAGCTGGGAAGTTAGAAAACTTTCTTCTTTAGCATGCCATTCCTCTGGTTCATACATTTTCTGATACAGCTGGTACGTAACACTCTGGTTTATCGTAGTATTCCAGCTATTCGCTCCCTACTCTGGCGCGCTGAGTTGTATGAGCAGCAGGCATAGTTAAGGCAGAGGCTCAATAATACAGTAGTAGTAGTATTCGTAATATGGCCTGCTCTAGAATAACAATTAGGGCTATTGCAAATTATAGTACCACAATTCAGTAAATATCTCAATATTCAACCCTGAAAAGAGCCGTTTCTTAAGAGAAGCTTCTTCTTCTTCTTATTCATTTTTATTAGATTCTACATTCATTTCATTGCAAATTAGCAGCGAAAATGGGGTTTCTCCTCTTGCTTGGAGGAAAACTTTGACCCCAAGTCAGATTTTTTCTCCGCCAAGGCAGTGAACTGATACTTTCCGACTCATTGGGTACTCCTAGGAAACAGCTTAGTAAAAGAGCGTAGTTTTTGCTCTGGGACACTCCAATATTCGACGTAGAGTGTTCACGGCTCACGGAAATCTGCGGATTTGTCATTCCAGCTCTGGAACTTTGGACTGTTAGATCGGCAGCTTGGTCCTGTTCGTCAAAAGTTAGAAAATGTGTGGTTTTCCATTTGATCGAGTACTTCACATGAAAGCATTGCTTTTAATCGCGCCATTCCTACTGACGTCATTGTAATGTACGTTCATTTTCAGTTGCGAAAAGCACTAAGACAGTCTTTATGATGATGTAAAAAGGCAGGTGGAGAGTGAATGTCTACCATTATAATGAAAGCTCCCCTACCTGATTTTAACTGATGGTGTGCAAGCGGGTCTACCATTACAGTGAAAATTCCCTAACTCCGTCTTTATATGAGAAAAGATATTTGGTGACTTCCCCGTCGCGTTTGTAGGGTAACGTTAAGAGCTATGCAATTTTATACATTTTTGCTCACAACGCGTACACTACCTAACCTAGAATTATGTACAAAATGTAGAATTCCATAGCGAATCACGGGTACATCAGCTAGTGGTTCTATAAGCAACCAGCGCATTTTAACGTAGAGGGTATAGATACACTTCTGTCAATGTCGGACAGTGGTGGTGATAATCATTAGACTGTCTCAAACTACCATCAGCATGCTACCGTAGTGAAATACTGCAGTGCATGTTGTGCCTGCCTCTTACCCGGAGGCCCCGAGTTCCATTCGCGTCCAGGTCAGGGATTTTTACCTTGGTCTAAGGGATAATTCGTGGTCCACTCAGACTAAGTGATTACAATTGAGGAGCTATCTGAGATGGCAGTCCCAGTCTAAAAAAGCCAAAATAACGGCCGAGAAGATTCGTCGTGCCGAGTACACGAACCCTCGTATTCTGCAGGCCTCGGGCTGAGGAGCGGTCGCTTGGTAGATCAAAGCCCTTCAGGGCCATAGTGCCATGGGTTTAGTTGGTTGGTAGTGTTTGTTGACCAATATACTGCCCCCATTATTGCCGAGCTAAGCCCAGCCAGTGAGCGAGAGATCCCGGGGTTGACCGTTCGTTCCTGGATTTCCGTTTTTTAGAGGCGTTTAAGGGAAAAGGGGTGACGAACAAGTATAAAAATAAATTTTTAAAACAAAACTCTAACATTTATTGACATAAGCATCCGAAAGCACATAAATATCCTTGCAGGAGTTTGATCACAATAGGCTTTCATAATGTCGAGTCCTCCTGTAGCAATTAAAAATGTAATTCTCGTCCTCCAGTCTTACTGTTCTGGAATCAAAATTAACAAAAGATTAGTCCTTCACTGCTTTTAAAAATTAAAATATTTAAATGAAAGTGTCCAGAGACTTCAATGAGGATTTACACAAAATTAGTAGGCAGCTATCTCGCTTATTATTCCATAATAAAATTAACTTAAGGTTCCATTAACTTTAGTAGTATCAATAAGTGGTCAATGTTGAATTCTGATTAATTCCAATAACTAAAGTGCATAACGTTCATTGATAACACCAGTAGAAAATCTGATTGAAAATCTAAATTAATTCCAACATTTATAAGCAATTAATTATTATTAATCTCTAACATTATTTGCGTAGCTTTTAACTTTTATCATCACACGATCGTGTATCTCACTAAATAATTATCATGGTAATCGTTATACACATTTTCCTAATTAAGTAGGTTTCCAATTAATTATTATTGTTACCGTGTTTTTGTGGTAGTTATGCATGAAAGAAGGTGCTGGGTGGTGAATAGGTCTCAAGCTACTAAAGTGAAATTAATTTTAAAATTTAACAAGGTTATATTTTCTTTTCAAAATTAGGTAACAACAAATAGAACAGGTACTTAGTAGCCGAAACACGATTGAAAAATACATTTACATAGGTACCCCATTTGGGGCTTCAAAAGTCAGAAACATAATTCTTGAGCAATGAGCCCAACCTTACAATGAACACCATACAACAAAGGGGCCGAAAACCCCCAAACATGCCAGAAACATTTGCTTCCAATTACACCCAAAAGCCTCCTTGAGGCAGAAACACAATTTTCAAGAAAGGGCAACTTCCCCCTAAAATACAAGCCTAATATAGGCCACTCCGAACTCCACCTTTAAGCTGTCCTCAAAGGACATATACACAGGGGTAAAATACCCAACATACTGAGGTCTGTTAAATGACAAGAAGGTTAATACATGACCTCTAAAATACAATTTGAGAGGAGGCGAACTTGCACTCCTAATACACTTTGCTTAAGACCTACTTGGCACTAGGCCGTTAATACAAGGGCTAATCCCATACTACAGAGGTGACTTAATAACAATTTACATTACATTACGGAAGAATTGGTTGAGAAAAATAAGTTCACCTCAAGACGATGTGAGTGGGAGCTCGAGAGGGTTAAGCACTCTCTATCCCGATATGTCGTTTGAAAAATAGAATAGATACCAGTTGTTTTTACATTTTAAAGGAAAGTTACATGGTGGAAGGCCTAGAACCCGCCCCGAGAGTTGAACTGCTGATCTAGCAACGAAAGAAGTTATTAATTGGCCATTACCTTGTGTTGAACGGCTGGAGAAGAAAGAGGCGCTTCCCGCCCCCTGCTGTGTACCTTACGCACTGAAAGATGGAACAGAAGTGGCCCGGAGACCCTAAAATCAGCAGTTTATATATCCTCGCGGAAGGTTCTAGTCGTTAGGGGAAAGAAAACACCCTCCCACAAATTCTTTATTGGGTAGGACCCCGCAACCGATTCAAGTTGGGGGAAGATACACCAGATTGGTCAGAAATTAATAGAAGAATTTCGGGATTGGATACATTCATAACAAGGGGAAGAAAGGGGTAAATATTGCCAACTTAAACAATGACAGAAAGAAATTTAACAAAGAACAAACTCTTGAAATTAAATTTTCTCCAACAAAATAGTTCTTTGACCCCGCACTAGGTTGCACTATTGTAGATCTTCAGTAGTGTCCTCTAGAAGAGAAAGTTCACACTTCTTACTTCAAGCGAAACAAAAACACATCAAAAATGACACCGTTCTAAAACTCCAAAATTTACAGGTAATGACATCTTCTGAGAAGGTAGAAAATTAATACCGTCAATAAAGTTTAGACTTCCTCCAGCAGAGGAGTTTTAACTGGCGCGCATTTTAAATTAGCGGCGTGGAGGTGTACCGCCCGGTACAATTATTATCATTACTCGTTCTCACCTAAATTCAAGCTGATTATGCCGTTTGTGAACATTAAAATTATGGTTGCATGGCATTTAAAGTTTCAAGTCAGTTTGAAAATATTTTGGAATTTTAATAAAAATGCTTTGAAAGTTTTCTCATATCCGCGTGTGAGTTAGTTGAAGACTAATTTAGAAATCGCTTGCCGTTGCTAAAAGTGAACTCGACGATATTTCATCTAAATCTTTAAATAATGCAAATGAAATCCTAGCCTGGCCTTACTCGACACTAATCTTATCAAATTGTTCCTTAAGGTGTGCTAAATAAGTCAATATGATGGCAAACAACGTTGAACACAATCCGTTCCTTTGCAATAAATGCACGACCATATTAAATTACATTAAACAATGAAGATATGGAAAGTATTCACAATTACAACACACACACACCACATTCACACAAGGTAACACGTAATTTTTATATACACTATTTACAAGGAATCCTGCTCTTATAAATTAGTAAATTGTTTTCAGCATGCCGCGTCAATAATATCCGGAGGATGAATTCGTGTCTGGAAATTTTCTTACTCTGAGAGTGGCTAGTGATCGAAATTCGTGGTATCACTTGAATGAAGTATTCATTAAACAGCTAAGGAGATTCATCTAAATTTCTGAAATTAATTTGAAGATTCTAATATAATTCCATAATCATCACCATCACATGGGTTACAAGTCGCAATGTAGCGTTCGTGAGCCTTAATCACGTTATTATTACTCCCTATTCATGAAATATATTCAACATGTGCTCCACTTATAATAAATCGCATTGTGCTCCCAAATATATAACAAGTTATTCACTAATAAATTCTCCAATTAATAAATTATAATATCCCGCAGGATTGCCGTATTCCAGGCGCATCATGAAGTGAGCACATTAAATCTAACATATAAAGAATCTAAAATATTTTATAGCTCACGACCGTTTAATTCCATTCTTAGCCCGATCTTTACTTGATTTTATTTTTGTTTTAAGTGATTATTAGATCTATCAGTCCTCTTGGAATGTCGTGAAATTAGATGACTCGATCCTAAAGAATGCAAGTGATCTGAAAATATCACTAAATTCGACCCTATCTCACAAACTTTACACGTAACTCCAATCCAGATCATTTCCAATATCACAGGTAAACAGGTGAGCTTTATCGCGTGGTCTGATTTTTTAAAATCTGTCTACATCCACTGTATGAGAACTCACTCAAAGACAGACTACACAGCTAATCTCATAGGTTCCAAATCTCAGTCACACACATGTAACTCGACTACCATGACACCTTAAGAAATGAAAAATGAAATAACTCAGTCTACTACAATAACTAATAGAGGTACGATTTAGAGAAGAAAGATCCTTTAGCTTTACAAAGATGAGGATGGAAATAAACCGTTAAATGGTACTCAAGTTTAGCTGAGGTTCGATTCCAGGTTGAAGTCAGTCATTCCGGCATTTTCCCGGTCAGTCACCCTCTCTGAACAGATGTGCCTCACATATTTAGAAGGGCATGGAGACACGGCAGTAGACGTCCCACGATGAAATTAAGATGCACATTGTAGAGGAAGAATACATCTTGATGTACACAGCGATTCACTGGGATGAATTACGTCACGCTCCAGAAGTGTAGGCTGTAACTAATAGTACAGATATTAAAGTGTGTACACACACGCTGGAATACTTAATGTTCTCGTGGAGAAATGAACTTAACTTGGTTCACTAATGTTGAGATTCACTCCATAAGATTTGACAATGAAATTGCACTAATTTTAGCAGAGCGGATGTCTGCTTGCACAGCAGAATTTTCTTCCCACATGGTTCCGATGAAAAAGTAGCGTTGACCAGAGCAGAGTGACAGCGTAGAACAAAGCAGAACACAGCAGAGCAGCAGCAGAGATCGATTTACTGCGAACTTGACATTTTATAGTCTTCGCTCGGGAGGCGTGTACGTTTGAGAGACGATCATTGGTTCACGGGGCTTCTTGTAATTGGCTGTGACTGTTTCTAGAAGTTTGCTCGCAGCACAGGTGGTCGGCGCGTGGCTCGCTGGAAACACTGGATTGTCACGTGATCTACCCTGCACTCAGTCGAACACGGATCAATACACCGTTCTTAGGAACGACAGAAAAAACCAGTTTGGTGCTCATCCACAGCTTTTCAAGTGATGAATACAACTCCAGGTGAACAATAAAGCTTTTAATGTTGACTTTTCGTAAATAATCTCAAGATAACCAAATTTGGAGGGGACAATACATAATGTAAGTTATTATTATTGAGTGAAAATTCCAGCAGTTTTCAGTCATTTCACCAGTTCATGAATGAAATGAGTGAAGCTCCCATCTAGCGGCGAGGGCAGGAAATATGTCGGCTGCCGAAACCTCTTACATTCCTCTGGGGCAATGATTAATCACTGAAAGATGAAATGAAATGTTAATGGAGAGTGTTGCTGGAATGAAGGATGAAAGGGTAAACCGGAGTACTCGGAGGAATCCCTGTCCTGCCTCCGGTTTGTCCAGCACAAATCTCACATGGAGTGACGGGGATTTGAACCACGGTATCCAACGGTGAGAGGCTGCCGCCTGAGGCACGGAGGTTCAAGTTGTTATTATTATTTCATTTCATTTCATTTATTCATGAACATAACAGGCGTTCAGAACCAAATACATGTTCACAATAAAATAATCCAACCTAAGCCCCCACACTCCACCATATAAACAAACACAAACAGAACAAACACCACATAATAACCTACCGTCCGGCCGAGTCATCACCCCTGTTGAGAAGAAGGCCGCCAACCCAATGATGACTCGACCGGCACTTCCCGTAGAGACCTCTTGAAGGCCCCAAGATCCAACCAGATTACAATGCTTACCCTCTCACCATTCCACTCTTAATCGTCTCAATAATAATAATAATAATAATAATAATAATAATAATAATAATAATAATTGTTACCGTGTTTTAGCGGTAGGTAGAGGTGTAAGAAGGTGCGGGCGTGAATGGGTTTTCAAACTACGGAATCAAAGTTAATGTAAAATTTAACAAGGTTATATTTTCTTTTCAATATTAAGTAATAACAAAGAACAGGTACTTAGTAGCCAAAACACAATTTGAGATGTACAATTACAGGGGTTACAGAGTTTGGGCTTCGAGCCCAGAGTTCACAATTCTTGAGCAACTAGCCCAACTTTCCGATATACAAATTTTAACAAAGGGGCAGAAGACCCCAAACAAACCCTGGAGCACTTGCTCCAAATTACACAGTTAAGCCTCCTCGAGGCACACAACACTCCGTTTCCAAAAGAGCCACCCGCTCTTTAATTTAAGCCTCTCCCAGGCCACACCAAACTCCACCTTCAAGTTGTCCACAACGGACACAAACCCAGGGGTAAAATACCCAATCTACTGAGGTCTATTAAATGAAAAACAGGTTAATTAAATGACCTCTAAAACAATTTGAGAGGAGGCGAACTTGCACTCCTAATACACTTTGATTTTAAAACCTACCTTGGCACTAGGCCGTTATTACAAGGGCTAATCCCATACTACAGAGGTGACTTAATAGCAATTTACATTACATTACGGAAGAATAGGTTGAGAAACAATAAGTTCACCTCAAAACATTATGAGTGGGAGCTCGAGAGGGTTAGCACTCTCTATCCCAGTATGTAGCTTTTCAAGAGAATAGAAGAAAAGACTAGTTACATTTTAGGAAAAGGTTACATGGTGGAACGCTTCGCACCCGCCCCGAGAGTTAAACTGCTGAGCAAGAAAAGAAAGAATTTATTAATCGGCCATTACCTTATTGTTGACCGCTGCCGAAGAAAGAGGCGCCACCCGCCTCCTGCTAGGTACTTAATACACTGAAAGATGGAACAGAAGTGGCCCAGAGACCCAAAAATCAGCAGTTTAAATACTCTCGCGGAAGTTTCTAGGCGTTAGGGGAAAGAAAACACCCGCCCACAATGTTTTTATTGGATAGGACCCCGCAACAGATACAAGTTGGGGGAAAATACCCCAGATTGGTCAGAAATTACTAAAAGAAATTCGGGATTGGATAAATCTAAAACAAGGGGAAAAAGAGGGGTAAACAGCCAACTTAAACCATAACAGAAAGAAATTTAACAAGAAACAAACTTTTGAAATAAAAATTTCTCCAACAAAATAGTTCTTTGACTCCGCACTAGGGTGCACTATTGTTGATCTTCAGTAGTGTCCTCTAGAAGAGAAGGTTCACACTTCTTACTTCAAGCGAAACAAAAACACATCAAAAGTGACACAGTTCAAAAACTCAAAATTTTCCACGTGGTGACATCTTCTGAGAAAGTAGAGAATTAATAGAGTAGATAAAGTTCAACCTTCCTCCAGAAGAGGAGTTTCAACTGGCGCAACTTTTAAATAAACGGTGTAGAGGTGTACCGCCCGGTACAGACCTCCCCCCCCAAAAGTTCCTCCAAGGGGTAACACAGAAGAACATAAACTTTTGTTTGAAAATAAGTTCCAAGTTTTGATGTTGAGATTAAGATAACTTGCAGAAGTATTTGAGAAATTTCTTAAGTCGGTTCCAAAATTTTGTTGTTGCCGGTGAAGTAAAGTCTTTATGTTTATAGAAGTTGAATTTCTGAAGATAAGCTTTTAATACTTAAAAGTGAAGGAAAAATTTGCAATGTCCACCAAATATTGCTGTTGAATTCCCAAGTGTAGTTATCTCTTATAGTAACTGTCCATGTAGTTGATGTTGATGAAGTTGGATGGCCGGACCGGCCGTTGCAGCTTGCGTCCAAAAGGAGGCCGCTCGGACCCCTTAAGTACCCTGAGATACCGCTCGCCCGCACTATGAGGGGAGCAGAGGTGTTGAAGCACGCCGCGCCCGCGGTGAACATATACAGGCTGCGGGCAAGTAGCAGGTCGTGCGCCGCACATCAGCCTTGGCCGGGAGGAGAGCTCCGGCTCGCCGTGCACATGTCGTCCTCGCTGGAGAGGAGGGGGCCCATCCCCCTGCCCAGTTACTGCACGGCGCCGCGCGGCTGCGGGGGCACTCAAACATTAAAGCTAGGCGGCAGAATGGTGTTGGACCATCATGTTTCTTTTAAGGGCACAGGCATGTAAAGAGATTGAGGGGCCAGCGGCGTGCAGATATCCATGGCATTTCATCTAAGCCAGCCACTGAGTGTAGTGGAGCAGGAGACGGGAGCGTGGTAATGGCCGTGGAAAGGACAGAATGGCAGTTTAACGGGTCGAGACAGGTTTTACAAAAATGCTTACATCTGAAACAAAATATTATAGGTAGTGCAGAATGCCTTAAAAATGAAACTCAAAAAAAAAAATATAACCTTCATATCCTTTCAAAATAATATAAAGCAAGTTAACACAGAAATTACACCGGCTTCACCTGGGACAGGTGAACTCTAAATATCCTCTCGGTGGCTGGATTACTTAACAATAAGGTAACCGGCGTAAGAAAATCGAGAATGATACAAGGCCCCTGAAATCTGGGGGCAAGCTTGCCCGCGGGAACAAAATTTTTGACCATTACATGGTCACCTACCTTTAAAGGGGTGGGTCTCCGTCCACGATCATACCTTTCCCTAACCTTTTCATGAGATACCTTAAGATTGGCTTTAGCCTTCTTCCAAAGATCTTTAATATTATCCGGATCTATTGTCTCGGGCAGAATGTCACTCAGAGACCAGAGGTTAGAGAGCGGCGTGTTGGGAACAAACTTAAACATCAAGGAAGCTGGAGTAAACTTGTGTGATTCATGAACCGCCGAATTCAAAGCAAAAGCTAACCAATGCAAGGACGTGTCCCACCTAGAATGATCTTCATGATGATAGGCAATAAGTGCGGACCTGAGATTACGGTTAACCCGTTCAGCCAGAGATGGTTGAGGGTAATAAGCAGAAGTGGTTACATGAGAGATGGACAAGTCAAAACAGAATTTACGAAAAAGATTTGATGTGAACGCCTTAGCATTATCAGATACAATATATTGGCACGGACCAAAAGAAGCAAAAATAGAATTTAGACAGGTAATGGTGGACTGAGCGGTAGCCAGCTTAGTCGGAAATAACCAGGAAAATCTGGTAAAACCATCTACACATACAAAGATGAATTTGTTGGCATTTCCCTTCGACTGGGGGAAGGGTCCTACATAATCAATATACAGGCGTTCCATGGGGCGCGACGCTTGATGAGAAGACAAAAGGCCTACTTTAGTGGACATGGTGGGTTTACTGATCAAACAAGATTTACAAGCTTTTACAAGTTCCCGAATTTCACCGTCCATACCTTTCCATATGAACATTTCACGAATCTTTTCACGAGTTTTAAAGATACCCAGATGCCCTCCTAATGGGGTCTCATGATAATACTTGAAGATCATTGGTACAAGAACTGCTGGAACAACAACTTTCATCATCTTATCATGCCTCGAAGGGCAACATAAAACACCATTCCTCAGAACATAAGGGACAACATGTTCTCCAGAAGAAAGGGTTTCCATTATCGGAGCCAGCGTCGGATCTTCACGTTGGTATTTCTCGATATCCCTAAAAAGCATGGGAGCATCTGTTAGGATGGCATTAACCTCAGATAGCATGGACTCGGAAGGTGATGATCTGTCGACCGGTTCGTGGGTCTCGACGTCGTTATGAAACATATGGCTGAGTCCATCAGCAACAACATTTTCGGTACCTCTGATATGTCTAACATCAAACTGGAAGGCGGAAATACGAATAGCCCAGCGGGCTATACGACCAGTACGACGCGGCCTACCTAAGACCCAGCTTAAGGCTTGATTATCTGTCTCCAGGTCGAATTTGACATGTTCCAGATAGAGACGGAACTTTTCTAAGGCAAATAAGACTGCCAAACCTTCGAGCTCATAGATGGAATACTTGGCTTCTTGAGCCGACAATGTCCTAGACGCATAGGCGATGGGTCGCCTCCCTAGTTCAGTCTCTTGAAGAAGGACTGCCGCTACTGCTGACGACGATGCGTCGGTTTGGACAATGAATTTCTTCGAGAAATCAGGCATAGCAAGGACAGGGGCATTACAGAGAGCTAATTTCAGATCTTCAAAAGCGGCTTGTTGAGAAGGCCCCACTCGAATTTGATGCCTTTCCTACGAAGAAGGTTTAAGGGCGCCGCTCTATTAGCAAAGTTAGGAATGAACTTTCTGAAGAAATTCACCATACCAATGAACCTGGCGATACCTTTAATGTCCTTGGGAGGTTTAAAATCACGGATGGCCTGTGTTCTAGAATGATCGACTGCTACACCATCGGGTGACACAATATGCCCTAGGAATGACATAGAGGGCTTAGCAAAGGCAACCTTGGACAACTTAACAGTTAACCCAGCCTTACGAAGGCGATCAAGAACTTCTCGCAGATGATCTAGATGTTCTTCAAAAGTCTCTGAAAATACTACGACATCATCTAAGTAGTGATATAAGTACTCGAATTTGATGTCGGAGAAGACCCTATCTAGCAGCCTAGTGAGCACAGCTGCTCCCGTGGGGAGCCCGAAAGGCACGCGGTTGTATTCATATAAATTCCAGTCCGTGGCGAACGCTGTAAGGTGTTTAGACTCTTCGGCAAGGGGAATTTGATTATAGGCCTGATTTAAGTCCAAGATGGTGAAGAACTTGGCCTTACGAAACCATGAAAAACAAGAATGAAGGTCGGGAAGGGGCACAGATTGTAACACCACCTTCCGATTGAGAGCCCTGTAATCAATGACAGGCCTGATGCCTCCTTGGGGTTTCGGTACTAGAAAAATAGGCGAAGAATACGCTGACTTAGAGGGCCTAATAATACCGTCCTTCAACATCTGATCGATGATTTCCTTCAGAGCCTTCATTTTAGGTGGAGATAGCCTATACGGTGGAAAACGGACAGGAATCGAATCCGTAACCTCAATTTTGTATTCAATAAGGTCAGTAACACCAAGAGTATCAGAGAACACCTCGGGAAACGACTGACACAGTTTGCGAATACTATCAGCCTGCTCCTCAGGTAGATGTCTAAGGTCTAACAACATCTCATCCTGGGTAGGCGAAATAGAAGAACATGACACAGAATTACACTTTAATAGTGGTATTTTACAACTAGAAGCAAATTTGAATGTGCACGACCTAGACTTGAGATCGAGCACAAGACCAGTGTGAGAGATAAAGTCAGCTCCCAATATAATGGGGCAAGACAATTGCTTGGCCACAAACAATTTAATTTTCCATGTAAACTTAAAAACACGAATTTTGACCAGTAAGGAACCTAGAATTTCTAATGGAGATGAATTAGCCGAAACGTATTGAACAGGAGAAGAGACATAGTCAGGAAGTTTACAAACCGATTTCAATTTAGAATACCATTCAGCCGCAATAATCGAACAAACACTACCTGAATCTAAGAGAGCTGTTATAGGCTCGTTATTTAACTCAATCTTAAGAAAAGGAACAGGTGCGGGGGTATCCGCCGCAATCCTAAGACATTCTTTAGGGCATTCAAAAGATGAATTTGAAGGCTGATCGTTCTCTGCATTTACAATCTGTTTACTAGGGGCTGAGTCTCGGGAAGATGGATTAGTCGACTCAACCGAAGCCACTAGTCACTTTTTATTATTGGCATAGGTGGAATTTGCACCAGAAGTTGAGCAGGAGGGGGTGCTATTTGAGTTCGGACAATTCTTGGCGATATGTGAGAAGGCCCCACATTTAAAACAGCCTTGTGCTGAACCAGCTCCATTATTTGCCCTACTACTTTTGACCAATGGACATTTATTGCGAAGATGGTCAGGCGACCCGCAAGCATAACATTTACGGGGTGTGACTGGTCGGCGAGGTGGAGGCCGAGTGTTACTAAAGGAAGGCGGGGGTTCTTTCGCTACACGCAAAGAATCGGCGTATCTAACTCCTTCCGCTGAGACGGCCAACGCTTCAAGTTCAGAAAAAGTTTGCGGGCACGCCGCAAAACACAAGTATGACCTATAAGATGGTGAAATGCCTTCCACAATAGCTTGTACAATTTGGTCCTCAGGGAAGTGAAGAGCAAACACCCTGGTATAAAACTTAATGTCTTGTATGAAATCAGCCAAGTTTTCATCCAACCTCTGTACTCGATAATAGTATTTCTGAATCAGAGATGACCTTGCGCGGGCAGGAATAAAATTAGCAAGTAGATGTGCATGAAAATCTTCGATGGATGACTGTTCAGCTATGGCTCTTACTATTTTGTCGGAGAGAATACCAATAGCATACGGATAGATAATTTGCAAGATTTGACATGGAGACAGAGAAGAAACAAGGGCATGATCCTGAAATTCCACTAGAAATCTTAAAAATGAAATTACGTCACTGGTGGTATTAACAGAAAACTTGGATATACCTCTGAGCAACATTGCCAATGGATGAGGCAAGCTACTAAATCCGGGTGACATAGTAGGTAAAGGTTTCAATGGCAAGGAAGTCAATTCAGAACGGATGTTACTCAATGATGCACGACGTTCAGATTCGTTGTCCAATGGGGCAGGGATAGTTTGAGCAGCAACGGTTATCCTATTAACTTCTCCCTTGGGAGGCGCTTCCTCACTACCTGCATTCACTATGGTGGGTTGATCAGATTTGGGAGGAACTTCCCCAGTTAACAATTGAGTGACCTTACTAGATAATTCAGAAATATTTTCCAGGAGCGTACTAGCTTCCTTCCTCTGAACGTCATTCAGTTTTAGAGACAACAGATCGTTAACCCTATTCGAAAAATGATATAGCCTGCCTTGCACACGCTTAATTTGATTAGGAGACGGATCATTTTCATCAAAAAAACTAACTACAGAAGCTAGCCCAGTAATATTCTCCGTGATCGTGGAAAGAGAGTCGTCAATTTCTTTCTCTCCCAAATTGGGGATGGAAATGGGCAAATCAAGAGACTCTCTAAGCTTGTTAGTGTCTATTGCAACCGTGCCTCCAGATTGCACATTTCTGATAGTTAATTCATAGATCAACTCCTCCTTGCGCAAATAGTTAAGAAGGAGAACATCGCGAGGGCCGGGCATGGTGACAGAACAATTTTGAAAAACTCAAAAAATTCCAGCAACTGGGAAAATAGTTAGAGTTCGGAACAAACAATGTTTAGCCGTCAAAAGGGGCTAAATTGAGACCCATTCAACCACGCTCTGCTACCACTTGTTACCGTGTTTTAGCGGTAGGTAGAGGTGTAAGAAGGTGCGGGCGTGAATGGGTTTTCAAACTACGGAATCAAAGTTAATGTAAAATTTAACGAGGTTATATTTTCTTTTCAATATTAAGTAATAACAAAGAACAGGTACTTAGTAGCCAAAACACAATTTGAGATGTACAATTACAGGGGTTACAGAGTTTGGGCTTCGAGCCCAGAGTTCACAATTCTTGAGCAACTAGCCCAACTTTCCGATATACAAATTTTAACAAAGGGGCAGAAGACCCCAATCAAACCCTGGAGCACTTGCTCCAAATTACACAGTTAAGCCTCCTCGAGGCACACAACACTCCGTTTCCAAAAGAGCCACCCGCTCTTTAATTTAAGCCTCTCCCAGGCCACACCAAACTCCACCTTCAAGTTGTCCACAACGGACACAAACCCAGGGGTAAAATACCCAATCTACTGAGGTCTATTAAATGAAAAGCAGGTTAATTAAATGACCTCTAAAACAATTTGAGAGGAGGCGAACTTGCACTCCTAATACACTTTGATTTTAAAACCTACCTTGGCACTAGGCCGTTATTACAAGGGCTAATCCCATACTACAGAGGTGACTTAATAGCAATTTACATTACATTACGGAAGAATAGGTTGAGAAACAATAAGTTCACCTCAAAACATTATGAGTGGGAGCTCGAGAGGGTTAGTACTCTCTATCCCAGTATGTAGCTTTTCAAGAGAATAGAAGAAAAGACTAGTTACATTTTAGGAAAAGGTTACATGGTGGAACGCTTCGCACCCGCCCCGAGAGTTAAACTGCTGAGCAAGAAAAGAAAGAATTTATTAATCGGCCATTACCTTATTGTTGACCGCTGCCGAAGAAAGAGGCGCCACCCGCCTCCTGCTAGGTACTTAACACACTGAAAGATGGAACAGAAGTGGCCCAGAGACCCAAAAATCAGCAGTTTAAATACTCTCGCGGAAGTTTCTAGGCGTTAGGGGAAAGAAAACACCCGCCCACAATGTTTTTATTGGATAGGACCCCGCAACAGATACAAGTTGGGGGAAAATACCCCAGATTGGTCAGAAATTACTAAAAGAAATTCGGGATTGGATAAATCTAAAACAAGGGGAAAAAGAGGGGTAAACAGCCAACTTAAACCATAACAGAAAGAAATTTAACAAGAAACAAACTTTTGAAATAAAAATTTCTCCAACAAAATAGTTCTTTGACTCCGCACTAGGGTGCACTATTGTTGATCTTCAGTAGTGTCCTCTAGAAGAGAAGGTTCACACTTCTTACTTCAAGCGAAACAAAAACACATCAAAAGTGACACAGTTCAAAAACTCAAAATTTTCCACGTGGTGACATCTTCTGAGAAAGTAGAGAATTAATAGAGTAGATAAAGTTCAACCTTCCTCCAGAAGAGGAGTTTCAACTGGCGCAACTTTTAAATAAACGGTGTAGAGGTGTACCGCCCGGTACAATAATAATAATAATAATAATAATAATAATAATAATAATAATAATAATAATAATAATAATAATAATAATAATAATAATAATGGACAACTCCTATCACAAAAAAGGGTAAGAAAAGAAATTGCCGTATCCCCTGGGCATACCATGAGGTTCGTTGGATACTCCGGAAACGTACAACCCCCAAAATAGAGTCACCACAGCAGTCATCCTCAGAACCTCGTGCCATGCCCCTCATTCCGTTGAATTAAAACCCCAGAATCAAGAGAGAAATATTGTTATTATTATTATTATTATTATTATTATTATTATTATTATTATTATTATTATTATTATTATTATTATTATTATTATTATTATTTTCCTTAAATTGTATTTATTTAGAAATGCATTTATTTCTGCTTCCTCCATTCTGAGGCTGCCAAAAAGACAAAGCTTACATAAAAATTTTGATTAGTAATTGCAAGGGCCGTTTAAAATGTGTCTATAAATAGGTATACTACAGTAAAGCCTAAATAATAAAAATTGTATCAGTCAATAGTTATGAAATCAATGATAAATTCCTCATAGGACAAAGATATAGCTAGGAGTATAAATGATTTTTTACTATTGCTAACGATCCTTTCAGGACTGCTAACCCAATGTCCTTAATGAATTGGTTATGCAAATTAAATTTCTTGCAAAAGTTGTGAAATGTGTGAGTAATGGTGCCTCTTGCTCCTATCATCAATCCTAAAACATGTATGGAGTCCAGATGATATTTCTCGGCATGGTATGGAATTGTGGGTTCATATATATCACATTTCTCCTTGCGTACATGTGGTTGAGTGGATGATGCTTCGGTTTTAATTGTGGGGTCTATTATGAACCCTTTACTTGAGCCCGGTGATATAGCTATCATATCAATCCGCCGGTTTGACCCTGTCTGAGACAATCCATGTACCTCCTCGTGCACTGTATAGTGCTTTTCTCTCAGGGCTTCAGCAATCATAGATCTTATTCGATGATGTAGTGAATTCCTCAGGGCGTCACTAAATGGACAGGAACCCAAGACGTGACCAAGTGTTTCAATCTCACTGTGGCAACATACACTGAATTGCCACCATCCCCGTCTGTATGTAGGATGGGTCAGAACTATACCGATAAAATATCAGGGATACTCTGAGTATTATTTTTAAAATGTGGGTACCATCAGATTGGCGGAAAAAATATTTTCGATAAAATGAGGTTACTTTATTTCTTGAGGACACGTGAAGAACTTGTATTTGCTGTTCTAGAGAGCCAACCGCTGTCTGTTGTTCGTTAAAGGAGGGAAGAGAAGAGAAGTGGAAAGAGGTGATGCTCGGTGCGAATGCGCAAGTTTCTCGTTCGTTTCTCTTAGTCACTTCCTAGCCCCAGTGGGCAGTGTACAGAGAAATAACCTACTGTGCGAATCTCGTAAAATGAGAAGATGAACTAATACCGTTGTGAACTGTGCATCGAAGTAGGAGGTGGGAGGCATATTGAACATCTACTGTAAATGAGTGTAGAGTTTATTTCATTCAGTGTTTTATCCTTTTTACGATGTTTTGAGTGAAGGAATACACAATCGTGCGGGGGCAGCGTTACATCTTCGAGGATGTTAAATAATAAAGTACCTTGCTGCGATCAACAGACGAGAGGAGAAACGATCTGGTGCATTCCTTGACTGGAAGGTGTGTCTTAATCACAGTGTGTTCTTGTACTGTGTCCAGTTACGGTTGATTAATAAACGAACTGTGGATAATGCTTGTAAGAGTCAAGGACAATCCAGTGCGAGTCGAATGAGGAAACTTGTGCATACGCGCAGAACATTCCCTCTGTCTCCATCATACACCCCACTTTCCCTTCCTTTCCTTCTCTTCCGTGAAGCGGACCGTGTGTTGCGCTCTGGAATAGAAAATACGGCGGGTTCATCAATTCGAATCACTCGCCCGGAAGTAACGAAATAACTAATTTTCTCGAAGAAGAGAAATTTTTCGCAATCAGATTACACCACATTCTTAGTATAACATGGAGAGCACAGCTGAATGTTTTATCAATATAGTTCTGTCACATAATGTATATCGTCGTTGCCGGGACAAAACCTCCCATGTGATAATGTTTTTGGAGATATACTGACCCGCAGCACATACATTATACAGAGCGAGAATGCCTTGACGATATTCACACATTAATGCACCTTAGATGACACAACCTTACTGGCCAAATTTCTATCGTAAAATTTTTCACATAGGAGATTTTGTCCCGGCAGCGACGATATGTTTGCATAAACACTTCCGAATATTTACAGATGCGTGTTTTATTCGTATGCTGAGGATTCATCCCAAAGGCTGGTTTGACACTTCACTGCTCCGCCATTCAGCTCTCATAAATAGCCTAGACATCACTGAAGAGGCGTACTAGGAAAATGAGGAGTGATGTAGTTTGTCGTTGCTTTCCTCACCGAGCTAGAAGTTGCTCTTACATACCAAACTCCCAAGCCCACTGAAATTCAGACACCAACCGATCCTATGAGCGACATTTTCGCATCATACATTACAGGGACTGGCTGCATAAGGAATGGTATTATTAGCATCTTTCCTACATCAGTCACTTTCAAATTGCCAGAGCCATGAGAATGAGACAGGTCAATGAAAGTAACAAATTTGATATAGCCCATAACAGAAGACACTACATCTCGCCAGCAAATAGACAATTTTTAATGTACATACTTACGTTCAAACTGTACTCATAGAATAATAATTATCTTTAATTTGTGCTGAAGAGTAAGCAGACACAGTCACTCACACCCTATAATACAGTCACTCTACACACTCGTTCGTAACCACTCTCATACGCACACGCGTGCAAACGCATTCGCCTACATTCAACTGTACCTGTACAGATCATTCTTGAAATACTAATTTATACAAGTCGTATACATTGCATATGCGTTTATATTTACATATATAATTTATCTCCTGCGCGGAGGAGGTGAATAAGAGGAAGCAGTTTTACTTCGGGTGGTAGAAGGTTCCATTGTAGAGCTCTACATGCGTAAATCCACTTAAATATGAGGTTGTTCTGACGGGGGAAATGCACCAGTCTAATTTTACACTGAGCAACACTTACACATTAATTCTTACGACAGTCGTTCAGGAAGCAATACCGTGTACATTACAAAATGCTCAGTGTTAATTTTCCTATATCAATATGTGTGGGAAAATGAACCTTAAATACGTTTTCTTTTGGGAGTGAATAAGTACGTCCTACAGTACGTTACGGTAAGGTTCGATTTATTTTACCCATACCCACAGGAAAATTGTTCTGATGGACTGCTGGGATACCTAACCAGAATGGGAAGAGTATTTTCGGATGTGGGGTACTGCTTCCTCAGAGACGATATTATTGTAGAGCAGAACATGTAATTCTACTTATAACTGTTCCATTTTAACAAATTAATTATAATTAATTACAGCTTTACATTTCGTGTTCAGATAGACTGAAAATGTGAC
Source organism: Anabrus simplex (assembly GCF_040414725.1). NCBI lineage: Eukaryota > Metazoa > Arthropoda > Insecta > Orthoptera > Tettigoniidae > Anabrus > Anabrus simplex. The sequence continues at coordinate 442,615,748 of NC_090268.1, read as the reverse complement.
TGTGTCGAGACTGAAATGAACCAGTTCCTTCTTAATAATGTATCACTACTGCATATCCCACAGACTATTCTCTCAACAATTAAAATGCTTAGGAACTTTGCATAAAAATTCAGAGAAATAATTGGACAAAACACAAACAAAGCACTCATACACGGATTAAATTTAGGAGACGCACATAAAGATTTTCTCTTCATATAACTTATTATATAAGTAGAAAATGCCAATGTAAATTATGCATTCAACATTTAATGCAGTAAACTTTAAACAAGATTCAGCTCCCGTAATTTAGAATTAGCGAGTCTTTTTCTTACCCGAAGACCGCTTATTCGATTCCCGTTCAAGTCAGAGATTTTTACCTGGATCTTTGTGGGCTGGTTCAAGGTCCACTCAGAAATGTTAGAAGAATTGAGGAGCTAGCTGACTGTGAGATAGCGGCCCCGATCTAGGAAGTCAAGAACAACAAACGAGAAGTGTCGGTGTAACCACGCGTGACCTGGAAATTGGCAGGTGTTCGGGATGAGCAGCGGTCGCTTTGTAATCCAAGGTTCATCAGGTCCTCAGTACTATATATTTTCCTTTTATCAGACATAACACGCTAATTACAAACTTCTTTCTGCAACAAAATCGGGAAGATAAGGACATAAACTTGACAATTTTATCATTTACGGTATCGAGCATTCCAACTTCCCTTATTTTGATGATCAAAACGTATCTTAGCAGCCATTGTAGGGTTCCCCGTACTATGAAAAACGTAACCTCAACCAATTTCCTCAATTGTGCCGAATGTTGAAGGGCTAAAACGACCGGAAAGGAAGTCTCGAAGCTCTATCAAACTTAAAAATCGAATTCCGAAAATCACTTCCGGCCTGAATGCATTTCTAGAAAAACAGCCTAAAATTCCTCGTTTTATTTACTCGTTTTACTTTTTATTCAAATCGCAGCCAAATTATCTTATTTACATAATTATTTCTGTAATGTGTTCCTTGATCCAACACCCTCAGAAGTTTTTCTGACTTTTTTCGAAAATATCCACACCGAATGTAGTTATAAGGGCTTATAGGAGACTCTGTATCAACTGATATTAGCGCTCGTAGTGGTAGGAAAAAGAAAACTGCTAATCTAATTGAGGAATGACGATTAACAAAAGGATTGTAATTTTAAGGAATAAATAAACAAGATATTGTCATAATTTATTATATTCTGTTTGCCTAAAATTCGTAGCTCATATTCCTAGGATGTTTCCAACATTGAGGTGCTTGCCTGAAAGGGTAGAACTGTGGATTATTTGTTACAACGAATAAAGAAGCTGTTTCTATCATACACTACAGATAAGTTATTTCTATAGATCTAATTCTCATGCTGTAACTGGCCGCGTACGCTAACATTTTGAGCGTGGACATGATTACGGCCTGTCCGTCCACTCGTAATCCCTACACGTGTTGACTTGCCCGTGGTTGCTCGCAGGCTAATCTGGATTACCTCATTCCGCTGGGACACGAGAACGAGTTACCATCCAATTTATGGCCAGCATAGAGTTCTTATCTCTGATTCTCTGTCATCAACTTTTAAATCCGAATCAGCTCGATAAATGGCCTCCCGAGCTGCCCACTGTTCACCTACCTTGTCCTTCAGCTGGAGTTCATCGCTCTCGATGCTCCGAATGAATTCGTTAGGTTTTATAAAATGGTGAATCAATACCTGCAGGATTATTTCATTGTATCAGAAGCCACATAAATACACAGATTAAAATGTACTTATATTCGAAATTAAGGGATAAATGTTTGCCAAAGCGGGGTAGATTGGGATAATCGATGCTTTGAAGCAATTACATATTAGTATTAAATTATGGTTTGTAATGTGCCGTAGCCATACATTCTCTTGCCTAACACATGTATAATCAATCATATGAGTACAGCCTGTTGTTCTAGGCTAAAACCATTATTATTGTATTTATATGTGTCATAGTCAGACTCGATTTCGTTAAGATAGAATAAGAGCCAGGCTGCTTGCCTCAGGAGTGACTGTATATGACCGATGTAATAAAAGTGTAATCGTAAATACACTGGTGGAAAAAATATCCGAACATGACAAAATAAGGACTGTAGAACACCGAAATTATGGCAAGATATTTGTCGAGGTAACATATTTAACTGATGAAAGGTACAGGACTACAGGTTAATATCCGTGTGAGAAAAGCCATCGCAAATGTGTCATGCCATGCCCGTCCATTAATAACCGGTGTAATCGCCTGACTGTTGCATTCTGTCGTATATGTGCTGGATGTCCGCTTGTGTTATGTAGCTGTTGCACTTGGTCTGTCAGTACAGGGACGGTTAATGTCGGTTGTGGATGACGCTGGAGTTGTCGTCCAATGATGTCCTATGCGTGCTAGATTGGGGACGGATCGGTTGATCGAGCAGGCCGAGACCACATGTCGACACTCTGTAAGCACGTTGGGTTGCAACAGCGGCATGGGGGCGTGCATTATCCTGTTGGAAAACACCCACGGGAATGCTGTTCACGAATGGCAGCACAACAGGTCGAATCACCAGACGGATGTACACATCTGCAGTGATGGTACGTGGGATAACCACGAGAGTGCTCCTGCTGTCATAGGGAATTGCTCCCCAGACCAGAACTCCCGGTGTAGGTCCAGTGTGTCGACTAAAGCAGGCGCTCACATGGCCTCCTTCTAATGGACACACGCCCATCACTGGCACCAGGACAGACTCGGCTTTCATCGGTAATCACAACGGACCTCCAATGAGCTCTCGCTTGACACCACTCAAGTCGCAGACGGTGGTGGTTTAGGGTAAGTGGAATGCACGCCGCAGGGCGTCTGGTTCGGAGCTGTCCTTGATGTAACCGATTTCGAACAGTTCGTTGCGTCACTGTGGTACCAACTGCTGCTACAGACGCAGTCCGCTGGGCCACAGCCATACGCCGAATACGGCGTTCCACCCTTTCAGTGGTGCCACGGGGTTGAGCGGAGCTCGGTCTTCTTGTGAGCGTACTTTCTCGTGACCATTGCCGCCAGCACGCATGCACAGTGGAGACATTCCTGCCAAGTCGTTCAGCAATAGCGCGGAAGGAAAGTCCACCTTCACGTAGCCCCATTACATGGCCTCGTTCAACCGCAGTGAGCTGTTGATACCAGCCTGTTCGTCATTCTCAAGGCATTCTTGACCCAATTATAGTTACTCCATGCAATCTCACAGGTAACTAACGCTCTCGCATAACACAGCCAGTATTAAAAGCGAACCTCATGTGCAACTACTTCTGCCACGCTAATGCGATTAGCGGGAAATTTGAAACAGCGCAATCTTTCAGATGTATAAACACACCTACCAACGTTCATTAATCTAGCATAAACCTTTTTTGGTGTTTGGATATTTATTTTGTCCACCTGTGTATGTGCAGAACATTAAAGATCATATCCGGGTAAAATCTTCCCATCTCGCCTTGTTATATACTTCTTACAGGACGGATAAGTTCCATGCAATTATTTAAAAATGAATGAAAGAATAAATTAATTAATGTTGGACCTTGGTCCAGTAATTTTCTGATCATTTAATTGTAAAATTATTATTATGGCCAGTATCCTAGAACATCCGCTACTTGTAGCAAGCACGCCAGAAGATTTCACTTAAAACTGCGAATCATATTTTTCTTCTAACTCTACGACTTATTGTTTAAACGTTACCAGAATACCATAAGAAATTCCATTCCGGATAGTAACATGTACTTGAAACTTTAAATAAACTATCAACTCTGCGACGACTGATTTAATGTCTTCTATGGACTCGAGTTAAGACTCAGAGCCGAACGTAACTAGACTAACCATTTCTTTGGAAGTTAACCAAAACTATGTGCTCGTCACGTCCGGCTACGTATTCGATACGCCTTGAAATTCTACAAATTAGGCATACATTTGCATAAGTGTTCTCGAACCTGAGAATAGAATAGAACAAAATTTATTCAGTCGTTATTCCGAGAATATTACTCTAGAATTCACGGAGGATAATAAATTCCCAAATGCTTGCTCGTACGCTATTACCCAAGTACACAGACATGATTGCGATGTAACCGGCACATTCATAAGAGTTATCTACTTCTTGTATGAAATGGTTCTATAGCTGTAGTTACAAAAGAAAGACTTACTCACCTTTCACACATATGACTAATAGTGGATCACTTTGGTAACAATAAAAATACTTTACTTTGTTGTTTTATTATTACTGTACTATAGATTGGGATAATCAATGTTTGGAAGCAATCGCATGTTACAAAATTATATAAAAGTATGGTTTCTATAATTCCCACACCACGTTTACAATGTAGCAACATAAAGAAAATGTGCAAATTTCCTGGACATATAAAGGTCATAGATCGTCTATATTTGCCGTCATTACGTGCGATATATATTGATATTTTAGGTCTGTCATTGCAAAGGATATTGCAAGTGATTAATTATCAAAGAAAAGAAAAATGAATAATTTCTAGGACTGCAATATTATTAGGTGAACACCGTGAAGTAACTTTCTGTCAGACTATTACGTAATTGCCTCCTTCTCGCACACAACTATCGCTACTGTGACATCAGTGATAGCTTCCTTGCAGTAGTAAGTCGGGTGTCGCGTGTCCGGTCGATTATGGCTCTGAAACGAATTCACGGGGAGGGGGGCACTATCATTAGATAAAATATTTGGTGACTCTATGACTTTACTTTCCAAGGGAATTTACTTTTAGGAACCAAATCTTATTGCATGTTTTTCTGCACCATACTTCTATGAGGGTAAAATCACAAAACATGAGCGAAAATTTTCAACTCTCTCTCTCTCTCTCTCTCTCTCTTGGGGCCTGCCGGGAATAGATCGAACAGCACACACATCATTCGTTCCCTCGTTCATTGACTGATAACCGAGTATGATTTCAAACGCAGTTATTTGCAGGTTCATGCTCTTCAAAGAAGGTCACAGCTTTTCCTTCGTGAGGTAATTCACACTATCTCTTGAATTCACGATTTCTAAGCTGAACTATGATTTTGGAAGTGAAAGGCAAATGAGTGCCTTTGTCGATGAGGTGTTCTTGTTAGTGCAAGTGTTTTGAGAGAGCCATTGCCTTCTTTCATGTCATCTCTTGTCACTGTAATATATGACATCCTTTCCATTGGTAGCCATTTACACATGTTGACATGTGAGAATGTTCATTTGCAAGACGAACAAAAACCCTTCAAAATACCTTCCAGAGTCAATCATGATATTAGGTACATAAGTGGAAATTTCATTGTCCGTTTTGCCATATATTTGATTGCCTTGTCAATATCGGAACGTAAGCCAGTAGGAATCAGTTCTGGACGAGTTTTTGAAAATGATAACCAAGAGATGGTGATGTTGAGGAATTTAAGATGACAAAGCCTTCGTCGTTCTGTAGAAAGGACGATAAAATGGCTTGCCAATTTCCCCTTATTTGCAGGGACCTTCGAAGATTTCACTGTTGTGCCGCTTATATCGAAAAAAATTGGTTAATATAACAAGTATCCTAAATTATTCGTGTCTTGGGAAGCATATTCATCCACACCACGCACCAAAGTTGGTTTTCAAGGTTTAACACCGTGACTGTTGCGGGAAATACCTCCGTGCACTGGCGATAGATCGAATGGGCCGCGTCCTGGATGACACCAGAGACTAAGATTCCACCACCTTCTGGAACGTAATGCTCCCGCTCCAGCCAGACGTTCGACAGGTTCGATCCACTATGTGGTGACGTGTTCATTTTTCATTTTGCGTTGTTGACAATCTGGTTGGAAGATGATTAATTTTGAGCCTCCATAATTGTCAAATGAGTGATAGCGGTAAGCCCACTTGCCTGCAAGAAGATTAAAGCATTCTGGCGAAAAATATAGGAAACGTCTTCGTATTTTTCGAGTTGAGGCGCTAAAGACTTTGTCACAAAATCTTCCGGTAACAGTGACGAAGTAAGACGCTCCGTTCGCAACGGATACGTCTCAATAAATATTCTGATCTCAATCTTCATGTTTACTTGCGCTTTAATAACTGCGTAAGTGTATTTCTTATTCATACACTAGCATGTATACATGCTATAACCCGCGCTTATTAATTCTATCGTTAGATGTTCTTAAACCATTTCATTAAGAGCAAAATGAAAGTAAAATTAACACATATCGTTTCTATAAAAATGGCATGAAATCCATTATTGTATTTTATGAATATTTTTGGAGGATGATACACATAATATTTAAAACAGATACAGCACCAAATTATATAATAAGAAAGTAATGTTTCCTTATAGAGCTTCCAGAAAAATTGCATTAAGTGTTCTTCCATTTGTAGCTAAGATGTTTAGTGTGTTTGCCTTTCGAACTCTTGAACAACCCACGTATAGCGGACATGGGAGAAGCACCGTTTCTGACTATCGAGTCCTACAGCTTTAAAGCAATGTCTTTGTGCCTTGTTGATGCATACAGCGAAATACAAACAAACGGGAAAATGCGTACGTCTAAATTGAAAGGTTATGTCGGAAGGGATAATTTCAATGAATACTACTTAACCAACAGAGTTTTCAGTCATGGCGGTGGCTTCAATAATATTCGGCATCAGTTTCTTGACAGTCGTGTTCCATTGTAGAGGGAAAGAGGATTTATATTCCTCAGAAGGATAATCGGTGCCACAATCATCCACTCCAAGTCGTTCGGAGCTCTCTCGTGTAGTTGAATGCCTCATCTGTATTACGTGCTGTGTCGATAGACTTGTAAATTTGTAGAAAACCGGGTATTTCTTGTAAAAGTTACATGTTGATAAAGCTGACAGCTTCATTTCTTGGAGAAGGAATTGCTCTTTGACACACCTGTGCGTGATAGGTGAAATGTTGTGTCAACCTATAACAAAATTCTCAGATCTCTGCCTGCCGTAGATTTGGCTGGGCAACGCATACATACACATAGACACATCAAGGACTGAATTAAAATGGCTTCTTAGGCCATGCACTTAAAGCGGCAACATTGCTGATATAGCCTACAGGAAACTCTTGTAGGAGAAAGTTCGACTCAATTAGGGATCGAATAACACCAAAATTATTTCTGCTGAGCAAATTTGATGGTTAAGAGTAGCAAGCTGTAGTGCTGTCCTCTTTAAGAAACAAATAACAAAATAATCATACGATATTTTAAATCACACATCATACATCAAACATCATTCATTATCAACATGGATATTGTTGGGCTGGGATTCTGTCTCCAATTACATTCATCAACTTTCCGAAAGCATAGTAACCATAGCAACCAGTGTTCGTCTATGTACACCAGGTCAGTAGCGTCGGCATTTCCTTGTGCGTTTTTCTTCCTGTAACTACAAGTTTGATGAAAGTCTCTCCAGAATTAAAATCCTTCAGCTGGACTTAAAATGGACCCATGGCCTTGGAATAAGAGATACCTCTACACCACAGGCATGGCTAATAATAATAATAATAATAATTGTAGCATGGTTACAACCTCCCGGGCTATTTAAACTGCGCGCCTTCTCTATGGCCATCTATGACAGTGACCAAGAAATGTTAAGATTTCTTAAAACGTTATTCTCCGATGGTTAGATGGGTCTGCCATATATTTTCAAGCGATACCTAGTGGGCTAAGCCCGAATTAATTTCAGAATATATTTCATGTGTTGTAGTTCGTAAGCCTCTCCTCTCGTTGGTTTTTTGATGTGCGGAAGTTTTCAACACCTCACATGGTTCCTCCTCTAATGTAATCGGCCTATAACATGCTTGTAACTAAATACTCTGACCAATCAAACCCAGAGTGGTGTATGGAATCTTAGCCTGTCAGTGTTCTAGATGATAGTTTTTATCTGGAACCTTCTCCTGCGGAGCTGTTTAAGGAGAGCACTTTAGGGCCGCCTTGTCTGATTTGCTCAGGTTATTGAGAGTGCTGTTTGACGGAGGTGAAAAAGGGCAAGAAGGAAGGGTGCGGCCGGCTTGGGGAAGAAGAGCCAGCGCTAAAAGGTAATGGCAGGATTTACCTAAACATATGATTGAGACGGCGTGTGCGCTCGTGTGGAAGATTTCTGCAGATTTCTTAAATCGAATATGTAATCTTTTTCTTTTTTTGGACTGAAATGTAAGACCTTCTGCGCAGTCTTTGGACTCTATTTATATTCCCTACTGGGAAAATGTTTCATGCGAGGGAGCACGAGTGGTGACCCCCGGTACTCTTCTACTTTTGAGGTGGGTGACTAAAGTTTTCAACCTCTAAATTTTGGAAATTTTGTCTCAACCTTTACATTTTCCCCCTTTAGTCACCCTTTTTACTAATGAGTCTAGCCTCTGTGTCATTGGACCTTAAGCCCACTTACGTTCTTATCTCTTCTCGAATGTCCGTTAAGGAGTGCCAGTGCCTCGCCTCCTTGCCTTTTGTCAATGGCCAGTTTTGTATAACATTTTCTTTCCTTCTGAAGGCCTTGTAGTATGGGTAATTACGGTCCTGTATTTTCCTTATGATTCTTCGGGTAACGGTGTCTATATTTAGGTCCTTTGACTAACGGTACTTAAACTGATTGTGGAACATTCTAATGGATAAGGTGTGTATCAACACTGTGAAGTGGGGTCAGCCTAGGGGTTATAAGTGTAATTGAGATTGTAAATAGCAACCGAATGCATGATCGAGACTAGCCTCTACGCATAATGGAGATACGACTCTATAACACTGTACCTGCTAGGAGCAAATTTGCTCTTTCATATGTAGGTTAACGACAGGGATTTCTCCCAATTAATCTTGTACTTGATGAAGGACTTCTAAGTCCAATGTATTGTTGGAGCTGACGAGCTCGTTATTTAATGTGAATATCCTTACGTATAATGTCAACTGTTTCTTTTTAAATTACTCTATCTGAATGTCAAGAAATAAAATTTCCAACTTTTTAAATATTTAATGCTGTAAGCGATACCCTGTCCAGCCATTCCCACCAGGCGCTTCCTATTCCCCTGTGAGCTCCGGAAACACGATAATAATAATAGTAATAATAATAATAATAATAATAATAATAATAATAATAATAATAATAATAATAATAATAATTACATATAAGATTTTGTCCAAGGCAATCTTAGAAAGATCTGAAGAAGTACTAGACCCGAAATTACGAGAGTATCAAGCAGGGTTCAGAAAGGAAGGTCATGTTCAGAACACATTTTAAATCTAAAGAACATAATAGTTACGAGGAAGATCAGAAACTCTAAATTTGTAATCACTTTTGTAGACTTTAAAAAGGCCTATGTTTCAATTGATAGAAATACTCTATTTGATATCTTAAAGGAATTTGGAGTTGGTAATAAAAACCATTGAAATATTTAAACAACACTAACAAACACAACGTCCAAAGTAAAATTTTATGAGAACTCTCAAAACCATTTTAAATAAGGTCAGGTGTACGACAGGGAGATGGTTTGTCACCTCTACTCTTCAATTGTGCATTAGAGAAGGTAGGTCGGGAATACTAAAGGTGTTGGAAGGAATACGAATAAAATCATTACAGATTGTTTAGCTTTCCCAGATGACATGGCGTTATTTACAGACTCATTAGATAATGCTCAATAACAAATACGAGAATTACTGAAACAAGCGGCCAAAGTAGGATTTCAAATATCATTTGAAAAAACAAAGATCATGACAAAAATCATCAATGCCCCTGAAAACATCACAAATAAAACTAAGATACTTTCTCGGACAGATTGCTTTAAATACCTGGGAGAATGGATAACAAACAATACATAAGAAAACGTAGCTGTAGATATAAGAGTAAACAAAATGGAAAGGCTGTTTCATATGACAAACAATATATGAGAAATGTATGTCCTGGAACTTGAAATTAAGTAATTATCAAACAGTGGCTCGGCCAGGAATTTTATATGCAGCAGAAACCCTTAAACTTACAAGAATTGTAGAACTTGAAAAATTAGAAAAAGTGGAGAGAAGAATATTGAGAAGAATACTGGGACCTCTAAGAATAACAATGAGGAATTTAGACTGCGATCAAACAGAGAGAGATATTTAAAAATTCAAAACTTGACAACTGTAATGAGGGTAAGAAGACTCCAGTGTTTTGGACACATTTATAGAATGAATAATATGTTAACTAAAAAAATCTTCAACTTATTGAATATTTATAAATCCAAGCCAACGTGGTTCATTGAATTTGAAAAGGATATGGGAAACGCTGGAATTAAAACGGATACAATAGAAAACAAAACACGTTTCAGAGAAGTAACATAAAATGCAGGTTTTCAGGAGAGAAAGAAATTAACAACTGGAAGAAAATGGACTTAAGAGGGAAAGGAATAACATTCTCGGAAAATGAAGGAAGTGATTATTCAATATTGGCACATCTTAGAGACCTATCAATATCTCATGATCCACTGGCAGGCATTTCCGAAGAGAATAAAAGAAAAACGAAGCAAATAGGTCTAGTATAACAGACGGATGGATTTGCCAAAGCAGTTTTTAGTACACTCTTTTAATATAGAGATACTGCAAATGTAGGTTGCCTCCTATCGTCACACGTCGTCCCAGGCATAACCCCACTATCACTAAATCTTGAGTGCGCTAGATCGAGCCTTTCCTCACTCTCGACTTCTTGGTTCCAGAATGTTAACGAGTTGTTTTAATGGCTGGATTGATCACCTGATCCCACACTCGGATAACTTCAACAGACAAAGTTGACTGCATCAGAGGGCAGAAAATGCTTTTCTTCTGCTAACATGCTGTGTCTCTAAAGCTCTCAACTGTGTCGCTAATCGCTAATATCAATTGCTAAAATTATATACTATCACCGTGTCTATTCTGTTGCGGTACTATGATCAACAACTCTCTCACATTAACCTGAACTAATATCATACCTGGAAAAAACTTATCCTTAGCCTTAATGTACTTCAGAAATGAGGTGTAAAACATTCGACTAGGTCACTTGCCGTAGAGCCTGAACTGGTAGCCTGGAGCACGAACTTAAACTCGTTTTCATTATCCAAAGGACAATATTCAGGTGTCTTTTTTAAGTCACTCCAGAATCGAAGTCAGTTACTAACACCTCATTCAAAACATTCTAACTCTAACCTAGGAACCGAGAAGTTCCCTTTCCCTACATATTTTTCACTTTCAAACTTTTCCTCCATTTCTATAATGTTAACAAATTAATGCCATGACTTTATTGCTCGCCTAAGGCAAAGAATATACTAAAACAGCTTCATTGAAATATATAAAAATGAAAAGTAAATGGTTGGTTCATAATCTCAGTCTGACTGGTATCTAAGTATCAGAAGACAACCCTGTGTGATTTCAGGCCCCATTTGATGAACTCCTTGTTACCGATGCTGAAGATCATTGTCAGATGTATCGTCTTCTTAGGGACTGTCCCTCTTCCAGCGACCATGAGGTCCCAGAATTCTTCGTCGTCCATCTCGTATTCATTCATATAATACGGAGTGTATGCAGGTAGATAGACCGTTTCTCTGTCTACTTCGTCTCGTTCGTCAGAGTGTGTTTCAAACCTTACTGTGGGGCCTAATATATATCCTTCTTTCCATGGCGTGCTGCCATTTTACTCCGTTTCCATGGACTTCCTCATGCACCTGAAATCCTTTCCCACAGAGTGTCTGTGATATGGACGAACTTATGTTTTGATATATGGTGTTTCGAAGAGCTTCACCAAAGTCCCAGAAACCCTAGACGAGAGACAGAGTTTCACAACTTTCTAATAAAACAGTTAGAATTGGCGTTAGGGTGTACTTGAATTTCCTGCCTGGTTTTAGCTGCGATCTTGTTCTCAATCACACATTCAGTCACTACTGATCTGCGTTTCTGACAGTCGCCCAGGTAGCAGATTCCCTATGATTGCAAAGAAATCGGAAATTTGTTGAACATCTCCCATGGTAAGTTATTCAAATCCCTGACTCCCCTTCCTACAAACGATTACTTTCCCAAATTTGGCCCCTTGAATTCCAAATTTATCTTCATATTGTGATATTTTCTAATTTTTAAAGACACCGTTCAAACTTACTCGTCTACTAGTGTCATTCTACGCCATCTCTCGACTGACAACACGGAACTTACCACTTAGTCGGGAATCTCGTCTCCTTTCTCCCAAGTGTTGGTACCGTACGATTACATAACGTCGAAATATTTTTCATCTTCCTCTCAAAATATCCGCAGGTGGATCCTTTATCTTTACAGTAAAGGGAGAAGATACGTTCACCTTTACACCTTAAAAAGGTTTGATTAATTCTTCTCCTGCTTTCATTATATGTTGATCAGAGTGGTGGTTACGCCATTGTAAACAACCTTTTTAACTGCGTACCTTCCTTGTTAAATTTCACCATACTCGAACACTGTCTTGCCATGGTCACCAAACAAATTTATATTAGGAAATTATTGCAGGCATATTCGAAATCCAAATTATAATATAGAATATTAAGTACAACCTGAAACGGATGTTTTATTTCTACTTAATTTACCAGAAAACCTCTTTCCGATTCTCATGTTTTCTCCAATGAATTTGTAATCACCGTACTTCTTTGGATATATTCGATGCTCAGTTTTAATTACTGTGTTGATGGAGTGATAGTACCTCTGTACGTAACTAGGTGTTTATATGGGGAATGATCTTCACTGGGTTAATCATATTAACGAGGTTGTTAAGGAAGGTTTTATATCTCTTAAAATGGTTATGAGAGTATTTAGGAAATGAGTAACGACGTAAAATAAGAGGAAAATAAAGCCTCTGGTAAGAAACCAATTAGAGTATGGTTCCAATGTACGGGACTCACACCAGGACTACTTGATACGACAACTGGAAAAGACCCAATGGAAATCAGCACGATTTGTTCTGGTTGGCTTCCGACAAAAGAGTACGAAAATATTGCAAATTTCGGCTGGGATGACTTGGGAGTAAGGAGACGAGATGCTCGACTTGGTGGTATGATACTAGCTGTCAGTGGAGAGATGTCGTGGAATGACATTAGAAGACGAATAGGCCTGATCGTACATTTTTAAAGTAGGAAATATCATAATATGAAAATAAAGTTGGAATTCAAGTGGACAGACTAGGGCAAATATTCATTTGTGGGATGAAAATTAAGTTATTTGAATAAATTACCAAGGGAAAAATGTCGAAATTCTTTGAAAAGATTTAAGAAAACATTTGGTAAAGAATTGATAGAGAATCTGCCTCATAGGTGATAGCCCCAAATACAGATCATTGATGAATGTTTGAAGATTTGTTCAAACATGGTGTACTCACTTTCAAAAATGAGTAGTTGAGCTGGATATATTCGTATTTTATCAAATCAGAGATTTTCCTTCACGAATGTGAACACCGAGATAAATTCTACCTTCAGGATTTATTCAACGAGAATGTTAACATAAGCATTACAAAGTAGTCCTACATAAGTCAAGGATTGAAGCTTCGGGCTGAACAACGTCTCGGCATTTTTGTTTGTAAATTATTCTGGCACTCGGCAGGAGCTCCTAATCTCCACATTCCGTGAAGCAGCGCTGGGGTTAGACGTCTCCATCACCGCGCTCCTCCTGCCGCTGTTACATTATATTTCACAAAGCTCTCGGCTTCACGGAGACAGCCGTGATTATTCCTCCTTTAAGACCAGAGGACCTCCTTTCTACACGCCAAATTACAAACAAACAAACAAAACAAAGAATATAAAATAGAATAGAATATATTTATTTGTCATCTACAGCATAACAGATTAAGTAAGAGGAAATTAAAAACTACAGTAAGAAATTCTACATATATGTACATTTATACGTCTTCACAGTTTTTCTACAGATATTATACATAATACAGACTATTCACAAATAATTTAAACAATTAACACCCTCCATCCTGAGAAAGGCTTTCTGTATTGCAATGTAAGTGTGATGAAAAACTTCAAGTGATCCTTCCAGATGATTTGTGGTCCCAAGGCTTGCATGAACCAATAATTTTGGTCTGAAACCGTCCTACATTTGAACAGGTGGAATGTAAATTTCTGCTTTGTTCGCCTGTTCAGAACATGAAGCGGAATCAACACCAATATAGTCGGACAGTCCACTTTACCAGATGAATGGAGAGTTGTTATAGTAGCTCCTGTGTATAAAGGAAAGGGTGATAGACATAAAGCTGAAAATTACAGGCCATAATCATATTAACGAGGTTGTTAAGGAAGGTTTTATATCTCTTAAAATGGTTATGAGAGTATTTAGGAAATGACTAACGACGTAAAATAAGAGGAAAATAAAGACTCTGGTAAGAAACCAATGACATGCATTGTATGTAAGCTTTGGGAAGGCATTCTTTCTGATTATATTAGACATGTTTTTGAAATTAATAACTGGTTCGATAGAAGGCAGTTCGGTTTTAGGAAAGGTCATTCCACTGAAGCTCAACTTGTAGGATTCCAGCAAGATATAGCAGATTTCTTAGATTCTGGAGGTCAAATGGACTGTATCACTATTGACCTGTCTAAAGCATTTGATAGGGTGGATCATGGGAGACTACTGGCAACAATGAGTGCAATTGGACTAGACAAAAGAGTGACTGAATGGGTTGCTATATTTCTAGAAAATAGATCTCAGAAAATTAGAGTAGGTGAAGCTTTATCTGACCCTGTAATAATTAAGAGGGGAATTCCTCAAGGCAGTATTATCGGACCTTTATGTTTTCTTATATATATAAATGATGTATGTAAAGGAGTGGAATCGGAGGTAAGGCTTTTTGCGGATGATGTTATTCCCTATAGAGTGATAAGTAAGTTACAAGATTGTGAGCAACTGCAACGTGACCTCGAAAATTTTGTGAGATGGATAGCAGACAATGGTATCCTGATAAACGGGGTTAAAAGTCAGGTTGTGAGTTTCACAAATAGGAAAAGTCCTCTCAGTTTTAATTACTGCGTTGATGGGGTGAAAGTTCCTTTTGGGGATCATTGTAGGTATCTGGGTGTTAATATACGGAAAGATCTTCATTGGGGTAATCACATAAATGGGATTGTAAATAAAGGGTACAGATCTCTGCACATGGTTGTGAGGGTGTTTAGGGGTTGTAGTAAGGATGTAAAGGAGACGGCATAGAAGTCTCTGGTAAGACCCCAACTAGAGTATGGTTCCAGTGTATGGGACCCTCACCAGGATTACCTGATTCAACAACTGGAAAAAATCCAAAGAAAGGCAGCTCAATTTGTTCTGGGTGATTTCCGACAAAAGAGTAGCGTTACAAAAATGTTGCAAAGTTTGGGTTGGGAAGAATTGAGAGAAAGAAGAAGAGCAGCTCGACTAAGAGGTATGTTCCGAGCTGTCAGCGGAGAGATGGCGTGGAATGACATTAGTAGACGAATAAGTTTGAGTGGCGTTTATAAAAGTATGAAAGATCACAATATGAAGATAAAGTTGGAATTCAAGAGGACAAACTGGGGGCAAATATTCATTTATAGGAAGGGAAGTTAGGGATTGGAATAACATACCAAATGAGACGTTCAATAAATTTCCAATTTCTTTGAAATCATTTAGGAAAGGGCTAGGAAAGCAAGAGATAGGGAATCTGCCACCTGGGCGACTGCCCTAAATGCATATCAGTATTCATTCATTCATTTCATTCAAGCTTTAAGAATTTTGCTGTTGACAATGCGTTCGCACATTTTCGGTGCGATGCCAGCGAATTCACTCCAAAATGTTCACAAATTCTTCACACATACTTGAAAAGTGTAGCATGCCCATGTGTCCAAATCAAGTCCACTTCATGAAACATATCTGAACTATGAATGTGACCTTTCTGATATGGTAGTCACACCTCACAGCCATACTCGAGAGAGGATCTCACCAGAGAACTTAATAGTGTTTCTGTACGTGTAGTATTACTGAAATCTTTGCAATTCCTTTTGATAGACCAGAGTAGTTTGAAAGCTTTCTTTATAATAAATTCAGTGTGTTTCTCAAAGGATAAGGCATTCCTGTTACTCAGAATTAAACCTGCGGCATTAAAATTCTCAACGCGATTTAAAAATTCTCCACTCTTTTTACATCAGTAGAAGATAAACGTTAATGTTCAAGGAAATTACATGACACCCCGCTTAACTTTATTTACTCTGATGGACCAATTATTACACCACTCGCTTATTTGCTTCAAATCCTCCTGTACGCAGTCGCCGTCACTGTATTCTTCTAACACTCTATATAGTTTCAAGTCGTCGGCCTGCAACAGACATTTGATGATCTGAACGGCTGAAGTTATGTCATTTAGAAACAAAACAAATAGATGAGGAGCTAACAAGGATCCCTGTGGGACGCCAGAAGAAGGTTGGTAGGAGTTAGAATTCAAACCCACGGACTTGATAAAACATGTTTGCTTTTGTCAAGTAAATATTCAGCCACTCGAAAATACTGCCGGACACTGCATGCTATGACAACTTCTTCATCAAAGCCACGTGTTGTAATGAGTCGAAGGCGTTGGAGAAATCAGTATATATCACTTCATCCTGTTTACCTTTGTCTAATACATCTGATACATAAAATGAACATATTGGTAACAGTTGACCTGTTTTAACGAATCCAGGCTGGGTTGGGTCCATGTACTGACCAAAGAGTCATACGATTATATGATTGTATGATCAGAATTAATTTCATTTTATACTAGCTCTTATGTGCCTTCATTGTTGGAATGGGTTACGTTTAGTAATTGTTTTGTTAAAGTTATGTAGCAGAGATGAGTGGCAACAGGAGATTACAAACATCAAACCTCAACTGACAGCTGTCCTAGGTACTTCCCAGTACAACTTGCCTGATGAGGTCGTCATCTGTAAAAAAGCTTCATACTTTGATAGAGAAAAGACATGGTCCAGCACTCTCCAGGCGATAAGGATAACATACACTGACTGACAGAGCAAATGCAACACCAAGAAGGAGTGGTCAGAACTTTATGCCAATTGCAGGGTAGACTGACGTCACTGAGGTATTCTCATGATGTGAAATGCGCCGCTGTGCTGCGCACGTAGCGAACGATAAATGGGACACGGCGTTGGCGAATGGCCCACTTCGTACCGTGATTTCTCAGCCAACAGTCATTGTAGAACGTGTTGTCGTGTGCCACAGGACACGTGTATAGCTAAGAATGCCAGGCCGCCGTCAACGGAAGCATTTCCAGCAGACAGACGACTTTACGAGGGGTATGGTGATCGGGCTGAGAAGGGCAGGTTGGTCGCTTCGTCAAATCGCAGCCGATACCCATAGGGATGTGTCCACGGTGCAGCGCCTGTGGCGAAGATGGTTGGCGCAGGGACATGTGGCACGTGCGAGGGGTCCAGGCGCAGCCCGAGTGACGTCAGCACGCGAGGATCGGCGCATCCGCCGCCAAGCGGTGGCAGCCCCGCACGCCACGTCAACCGCCATTCTTCAGCATGTGCAAGACACCCTGGCTGTTCCAATATCGACCAGAACAATTTCCCGTCGATTGGTTGAAGGAGGCCTGCACTCCCGGCGTCCGCTCAGAAGACTACCATTGACTCCACAGCACAGACGTGCACGCCTGGCATGGTCCCGGGCTAGAGCGACTTGGATGAGGGAATGGCGGAACGTCGTGTTCTCCGATGAGTCACGCTTCTGTTCTGTCAGTGATAGTCACCGCAGACGAGTGTGGCGTCGGCGTGGAGAAAGGTCAAATCCGGCAGTAACTGTGGAGCGCCCTACCGCTAGACAACGCGGCATCATGGTTTGGGGCGCTATTGCGTATGATTCCACGTCACCTCTAGTGCGTATTCAAGGCACGTTAAATGCCCACCGCTACGTGCAGCATGTGCTGCGGCCGGTGGCACTCCCGTACCTTCAGGGGCTGCCCAATGCTCTGTTTCAGCAGGATAATGCCCGCCCACACACTGCTCGCATCTCCCAACAGGCTCTACGAGGTGTACAGATGCTTCCGTGGCCAGCGTACTCTCCGGATCTCTCACCAATCGAACACGTGTGGGATCTCATTGGACGCCGTTTGCAAACTCTGCCCAAGCCTCGTACGGACGACCAACTGTGGCAAATGGTTGACAGAGAATGGAAAACCATCCCTCAGGACACCATCCGCACTCTTATTGACTCTGCACCTCGACGTGTTTCTGCGTGCATCGCCGCTCGCGGTGGTCCTACATCCTACTGAGTCGATGCCGTGCGCATTGTGTAACCTGCATATCGGTTTGAAATAAACATCAATTATTCGTCCGTGCCGTCTCTGTTTTTTCCCCAACTTTCATCCCTTTCGAACCACTCCTTCTTGGTGTTGCATTTGCTCTGTCAGTCAGTGTATAATATGTCATGAAATGTAAAGCCAAAGAACATAGTAAGTTATAGCAGAGAAATTACGTATGTGTGCACACTCCCCGTGTTTCAGTGCTCCTGCCACAGAGCATCGCTGGCTGCGCTAGACGATCACAGTACTGCGCTCTAAGATGTAAAATGCTATGAAAAGGAAGTTATTTTTGCGATCAATCTTTATAGAAATAAGCAGAATTTCTTATTCAGTACCCTGGGTAATTTCCCTACCAATATATACACATAAACCATTCCCAGGATGTTATTCATCTTTAGATTATGAGAAAATCATTCGAGAGAGTACACAGTCTCGGCAACGATCAGGGTCAGGCGGACAAGCGCAAGCAGTTCTAAAATAATGGGAAACCACTTTTACAAAAAATGCTTAATTAGGTAAAGGGGTTAACAAGTTCCTTAAAATCTGAATTACCTTTCAACGCCAATCTCAGTGAAAGTGTTGTCCGACTCGTTGTCTGAATGGTTAGCGTACTAGCCTTCGGTTCAGGGGGTCCCGGGTTCGATTCCCTGCCGGGTCGGAGATTTTAACCTTCATTGGTTAATTCCAGTGGCCCGGCGGCTGGGTGTTTGTGCTGTCCCCAACATCCCTGAAACTCACACACCACACGTAACACTACCCTCCACCACAATAACACGCAGTTACATACAAATAGCAGATGCCACCCACCCTCATAGGAGGGTCTGCCTTACAAGGGCTGCACTCAGCTAGAAATAGCCACACGAAATTATATATTATAGTGAAAGTGTTGAGAAAAATATCTGAGACATTCACTTCACTGCACGAACATCTGCTCCAGTTCTTCTACTCCCACCGCATATAAAACACGATATTATATTGCACTGTATTACTGTTGATTAATTCTCGGAAACCAGAAACTACTCGAAAATGTTATCCTGTTCCTCGTCCTTATGGTCCATAACAGCCATCTGAGCAGCGTAAGTTCTGTTTCTCTGACGTTAATCACAAATTTAGCAGTCTTGATAATGTACATGTCATGAAAATGAACATCAAGTTCAGAACTTTGCAGTGAGGTTCCTGTCCTTCCTGGAAATAGTATTTGTCCACTTCACAAACATGTCGCTCTTCATGGGTAGTTTAAATAAAATCTTAGCTCATTATTGCCTTCGTAACCCGACCGACGACCCGTTACAAAACAAGATGGCATTTCCCTGTCACAGCAATAAGAATGTACTCGCAGAATACAGAAACTTGCCCTGCTGACTATCAAACTGCGGGTATGGTAAAATACCTGATAATTTTGGCTCAGTCAAGTTAGGGTGGGTTTATTAAGTTACAGAACCGAAAGTAAGTCGAATTATACTTCCTTGAAAATCATGAGCATACGATTATGAAGCATCGTCGGATGAAGCTGTAAATAACCACTTTAAAATGTACTGTAGTTTCTGTTGTGATGATGCCGTCAATATCAATTTTGATATATTCATGTGGTGCGGCTGCAATTTTTTAATTTGCTTGCTGTCGGGGGAACGAACGTATTCACCGCACGCCGTTGATTATTAGTATTACTTTAAGTGGATTCAAGAACTACAGAGGAAATAGCGATATCGTGCTAAGAATTTGCCCGGACTCTCGCGGTATTCGCCTAAGTATTACAATTAAAGTTAAGTTAATTAATTGAGGTCGTAAATTATGATATTTCTCTGAAGAAGGAAATCAAGATAACATAAGTAATAGTTATTCAAGTGTATACATATTACTCTAATTTTTTAAATTACGAAATGTTCCACATATTCCTCAACATTTCACATTCAACTGAGTCTCCTCTGCTGCCATCTGTATATTTAAAACACTACGCTGATTTTTGTTACCGTTAGTTTGAGAGAACGGCTCTACCGATTGACATCGTAAAGCTCTTGGCCTGTAGATTTGCAGAGTGTATTTAAAAGTATAGAAACATCTTGCCGTATGTTTTAGATTATTAAAGAATAAAGTACATTTGATTGGCAAAAGCTCTCGCAAGTACTTCAAGGCCACCTGCTGGTTCACTGCCGGCCACGTGCATGACGGGAATTCTAACGGGCTCACACGATAGTATGATGACTCCTCGCGGTAGTCTGAATAACTGAGCGGTCAGTCATGGCCTCCTGGATGGTCGAGTGTACTTCACGTACAATTTTCGTGTTCGCTTAGCTCATTGGTGACAGTCTCAAAGACAGCTGGAGTCGCATAGCGCGACGTGTAAATACATACAATTATAACTTCTTTTTGATATTTGAAAGGGCTGCCAAATAATAAAGTTCCAAGCGAAACAAAATAATCTAAAACTTTAAATTAAACACACAACAAAAAAGGTACAAATTAGTTCGTAAAAACTAAGCTAGTGGCTATGAGGTTTGGATCACGTGGCTGTCAGCTTGCATTCGGGAGAGAGTGAGTTCGAGCCCCAGTACCAGCAGCTCTGAAGGTAGATTTCCGTGATCTTATTTTCACACCAGCCAAATGCTGGGGATGTACTTTAATTAAGGTCAGCGTCGCTTCCTTCACACTGCTAACCGTTTCATATCTCATCGTCGCCATATACCTATCTGTGAAGGTGCGACATAAACAAATTGTAAAACAAAAATAGTTGGTAAACAATCATCTACAACATCTACAAAAATCACTTCGCACATAATTATCAAGTATTACAAGTCCTAAATCAAAAGTTCAAAAAAGTATCCAGGGAGCCCATGGAGAAAGTTTATATCAAGACACTTTATCTGACCTATTTATAGCGAATGTTGTGGACCCGTACGGGTCCTCCACTTGTAGTTTAAATCTAATAATAATAATAATAATAATAATAATAATAATAATAATAATAATAATAATAATAATAATAATAATAATAATAATAATAATAATAATAATAATAATAATAATAATAATAATAATAATAATAATAATAATAATGTTATTGGATTTAAGTCCCGCTAACTACTATTACGATTTTCGGAGACGCTGAGGTGCCGTAATTTAGTCCCGCAAGAGTTCTTTTAAGTTCCAGTAAATCTACCGACATGAGGGTGATGTATTTGAGCACCTTCAAATACCATCGGGCTAAGGCAGCATCGAACCCGTTAAGTTGGAGTCAGAAGGCCAGAGACTCAACCATCTGAGCCACTCAACCGGCCGGTTTAAGTCTCTATTTCGCAGTTCATTAACATGTGTCATACACAACATGCCAAAGACTCTATAAAGAAACGTTATATGGGAGCTTCTTTCAGAG
The DNA here is from genome assembly GCF_040414725.1 of Anabrus simplex. Lineage (NCBI taxonomy): Eukaryota > Metazoa > Arthropoda > Insecta > Orthoptera > Tettigoniidae > Anabrus > Anabrus simplex. The sequence goes on along the minus strand of NC_090268.1, from coordinate 442,594,154 downwards.
TTACAACACGGATTTAATTTTAAATCATGTACATGATAAATGTTACCATCAGTTTGGAACATAGCATCTGATTAGACGGTATTTTAATTATGCGGAGCATTTTACATGTTAAATTCTCTGAGCTCCTACTGCATTTAAATTGTTAATGCTGCATGGTAATCATGCTGAATAAGATTATTTATCCGTTTTCCCTTGATGAACTATACGTAAGCTTTACAGAAGGACTTGGACATCATTAATCCATTCTTTCCTCATATACTCTCGTTTTTGTTAAGGGGATAATCTCATAAATGTAATTTCGTGGGTTTGTTGTTCTCATTTCATGTTTCTCTCGCGGTGACAGGGCTTTCAGCTTAATACATTGCGAAGCTTTCTAATGCGCAGACTGTGCTCAGTTGTATCGGACGAGGCTATACTCTGGCATTAAATACTCAGTTTATCCTTATTTGTTTAATATTATCTTCTCGTACATAAAACCAGCCGTTTTTTCACCCGAGAAATTTCTTTATTATTTTTTTTTTCTAATTGCTTTACGTCGCATCGACACAGATAGGTCTTATGGCGACGATAACCTTTATTTTTAGATGTTAATTTATTTCTAGCGTATTCTTATTCAAACACTATGCACCAGTGAGGGAGAGGGTACATATTAATGCCGTCATTTGTAATATTATGCGAATACTGCATTTAAATTACTCATGCTGCATGGCAATCACGATTAATAACATTCTTTATCCGTCTTACTTTGATACCTTTTGCGTTGCTACGTAAGCTATACAGATAAACTTGGTCATGAATAGTCCGTCCTTATAAATCGATATGCCAGGGGGCGAAGCATTAACTGATCTCATAATTATTGATATCGGAGTACCGCAAGACGGTATTGGGACTTCCTATTATCTCTAATATACCAGGCGGCCGGCGAGCGCCTTACTTCCTACTTATAAATGTGCCGCATGCAGTAGTGATGTAGATTTAAAGATATATTCGCCCTGGAGCTGGCTTCTTTCTTACAGAATAACGCTGATCGCAACTGCAAGTCTACTCAATTAGCATTGCTGCCCATTGATTCAATTGCACTTAGTATGGTAACATCCAAGTATAAATTAACGGAAAATATACGGCATGCGCCGTTGCATTCCCAAAAGCAACATCCAGCCTGTTTAGTATTTGGATGGGTGACCACCCAGGTCTAACCACAGGCTATATTCAATAAAAAAATTACTGGTACTGTGTCAGCCGGGTAACGAATATGAAAGAAATCTGTCTTTTTTCACACTTCATTAACTGAACCTTTTTAATTTTTTTTTTTTGCTAGGGGCTTTACGTCGCACCGACACAGATAGGTCTTATGGCGACGATGGGATAGAAAAGGCCTAGGAGTTGGAAGGAAGCGTCCGTGGCCTTAATTAAGGTACAGCCCCAGCATTTGCCTGGCGTGAAAATGGGAAACCACGGAAAACCATCTTCAGGGCTGCCGATAGTGGGATTCGAACCTACTATCTCCCGGATGCAAGCTCACAGCCGCGCGCCTCTACGCGCCCGGCCAACTCGCCCGGTATCCTTTTTTTTTAATATAACAAGTAAATATATAACTAACATACCTGCTCCTAAACTTAACTATTAACTTTTGAAAAAATTATAAAGGAACTCCTCTGCATACAGACCCTATGAGGAACAACAAGAACGCGACGAAATCGGTACCATTCAAACCACCTGTCTCTTCTGAGATAGGTGACACAAACAGGAAACCAGGGAGCCTGGGAGAGTGATGGTAGTGGTGGTGACTATTGTTTTAAGAGGAAGTACAACCGGGCAACCATTTCCTATGAACAATAATCGAAATATAAGTGGAAGAGTTCGGTGCCCTCGAAGAATGAAGGTATCGCAAAACAATGGGAAAGACCACGAAGGGCTTGAAAATGGAAGACTCCCCAGAACTCGCATTCCTAATACCGTCGAAGTCGATAAAATAATAATGGATGAATGTGGGAGGTCGGATAGCAAAGATGTAGGTAAGGGGCATGGCCCAGGTAATTGTGAGCTACGGAGACCGTGGTCGCCAACCCATGTTCCTAATTTGAGAGCACATGCTGGTTTAGGTATTTCTCTCTCTTCGTCCGATTACGGGTCTTTTTGTGAGACTATGAGTATGTCCCGCTCTCTTCCTCTGTAAGCGTCTGACAAACATAGTGGATTGTTCAGCATTGTTTAATTGATTCAATTGCATGTTTCTCGCCCCAATACCAGGCATAAAATGAGAACTGTAGCTCGGGCAAGCTCACGTCTGCTGAGGGCACTAAGATCACTCTATGAGACGTGCCCTAACGACCCTAAAAATGTAAGTTCCTCTCTGTAGAATATACAAAAGATGTGTATATAAATGTCTCTAGATTTAGTTTAAACGTGGTAATTATTTTAGGAAATTAGATTTATTTAAGGTGCATCTGTTGTACGTAATGTTTTATTGAATTATTTATAATTGGGTAAATAACGTGTTGATGATAAATGTACCTAGACTCTTTACGTCACCTCTAAAAGGGAGTCGTGACTGAGATTTCCAACTTGTACAATTTACCACTTACGGCTACCAAAATTTAAAAATACAAGCATTTAGTAATAATATGTAGCTCCACACAAAATTTGGAGTTCATTAGTTAATTTGTTCCAATGTTATCAAAATGATGTTAATTTTTTATACTTTGCATTGAAAATAATGCTTGTGGCACAATTTTCATTATTTTAGGCTGCAATTCGGTGAACTTGGCAAAAATACTCATATACTTTGTAATAACAATGGGTTGTGTAGTAAGGTATAGACTACTGGAGACATTTTTTTCTTTCAGTTTTTAATTATTCATACAATATGCAAGCAGTTTGGGCTACAAACATATGTTAATACTCAGCTGATAATGAAATGCAGCACCAGTTTTAATTCCTGTACATATTGAAACAAAATGTGAAAATTTCAAGTAAATCCGATAAAAACTCCCTCCTAAGAAGCAAATATTTTAAGCTACAAGAAATGCAATTGAAAATTTTTAAGAAACATACTTACTTTAAGACTGCTCTGGACCGTAAATTACACCCTCAGACTTCTTTCTCATCTTACGCACAAACTCGGGCTACTACAAAGTAAATAATATATTCCAGTGGGCGTATTGAAATCGTACTCTGAAAGTATTTTCAAGCCGATATTCAATCAAAAACCTAACCCCATGGCACTACAGCCCTTAAAGGGCCTTGGCCAACCAAGCGACCATTGCTCAGCCCGAAGGCCTGCAGATTACGAGGTGCCGTGTGGTCAGCACGACGAATTCTCTCGGCCGTTATTCTTGGCTCTCTCGACCGGGGCCGCTATCTCACCGTCAGATAGCACCTCAATTCTAATCACGTAGGCTGAGTGGACCTCGAACCAGCCTTCAGGTCCAGGTAAAAATCCCTGACCTGCCCGGGAATCGAACCCGGCTCCTCCGGGTAAGAGGCAAGAATGCTACCCCTATACCACGGGGCGGGCCGATATTCAATCAATCAATCAATCAATCAATCAATCAATCAATCAATCAATCAATCAATCAATCAATCAATCAATCAATCAATCAATCAATCAATCAATCAGTCAATCAATCAATCAATCAATCAATCAATCAATCAATCAATCAATCAATCAATCAATCAATCAATCAATCAATCAATCAATCAATCAATCAATCAATCAATCAATCAATCAATCAATCAATCAATCAATCAATCAATCAATCAATCCTAATCTGCATTTAGAGCAGTCGTCCAGGTGGCAGATTCCCTACCTGTTGTTTTCCTAGCCTTTTTCTTAAATGATTTGAAACAAATTTGAAATTTATTGAACAACACCCTTGGTATGTTATTCCAATCCCTAACTCCCCTTCTTATAAATGAATATTTGTCCCAATTTGTCCTCTTGATTTCCAACTTTACCTTCATATGATGATCTTTCCTACTGAGACACCACTCAAAATTATTCGTCTAGTGATATCATTCCACGTCATCTCTCCACTGACTGCTCGGAACGTACCACTTACAGTAGATGAGCAGCTCGCCTGCTTTCTGCCAAGTCTTCCCAGTCGAAACTTTGCAACATTTTCCTAACGGTACTGTTTTGTCGGAAATTCTTTGGACTTTTTCCAGTTCTGGAATTTAATATTATCTGACAGCGAGGGAGAAAGGGCCGTGGACTGTGACGCTACCCTTTAAATCCGGCATTTAGACGTTTAAATATAATAACGGGATAACGGGATTTGAAAGAACGAGAACTAGAGGATTTTGAAGGTTGAAATTGAAAATTCGGGTTTTTCGTAAAATATCGCATCATTTCAGTCATGACTGAATACCGTGGATGTATTCTACCATACATCCCAAATACTTGAATTGATCCTCCTACTTCAGTTTCTACTTTCACCACACATTCAGTCCCCTTACGACTTTTTCCCACTAACATCACTTTAGAATTGGAAATGCAAATTCTTATGTCACAGCTCGCAACACCCCATACAATCTGCTTTACGTTGCACCGACATAGGTAAGTCTTATAGCGACAATGGGGTAGGAAATGGTTTAGAGTGGGAATGAACGATCGTGGCATTTGCCTGCTGTGAAAATGGAAAACCACGGAAAAATCCTTCAGGGCTGCCGAGAGTGGATTTCAAACCCAGTATCTCCCGAATATAAGCTCAGATCTGCACGCCCCTACCCGTACAGCCAACTCGCCCGATTGCTCTTTTCATGATCTAAATATTGATTTAGTTAATCACTAACGATTATAGTGAATATTACTGCGACAGCTGGACGCCGTGCCAGTCCAATATCGATAGGATGTGTGTCCGTTATTTAACATGATTTGATCTTGTCTGACATCAAATTTACGTCAATTTTGAACCGTCTGTCTCATAGTACGTGCTGTCTATTGTCGTGTGATAGATGACAAATCACTGCGACTGCAAGGTGGCAAGTTCGATGATCGACCTGTTACAGAAATGAAAGTTCCTTCCCTTTTATATTCTCGTGCATTGTGAAATGGCAAGGACGCGCGTCGCGTCACTCCTATTGACAGCGGCATGACTGATGGCCTGCGCAGTTTGTGAATGGGGAGAGGCACACAAGTCGCGACGAAGTTGGTAGAAATATGTCGAGCAGTGCCAGACATTTGGCAAGCCTGCGTGTGTGGAACACCGCCAAGCAAAATGCATTCTCACTTAAGGCTAATGGAGAAATGGCGGTTCCCATCTCTAAGATTATGCTTTTTACTTAATTGAACCCACCCTTCTCGAATTACTTTACCACTTCCTACAGGTTACTGGCCACTGAGCCAGGAATGAAACCCTCTCCCTCTTATTTCAAACGTATTCATGAGTGTTTGGCAAATAAAGTAGTAATTCTCAAGCTTTGGTGAGACCCAAATCACAGGATATCTTATCTGTAAGTTAGGGAAAGTATACTCAAACCTCAGGTGTCAAATATGATTGGCTCGTTATATAACTCTCCCGATAACAGATCTTTCCGGAAATATATCAATATATCCAAGGCATTTGATAGGATAGACTACTAAATGTATTCATTCCTCTCCTGAAGGGGAGGCGGACTTTCTAGAAGGTGACGCATTCTCTCAGGCCAGCAGATTTGTTTCGGAGAAGAAGATGAGAGGGTGGGGGCGGCCGTGGACTATACTAGGCGTTGACAAGCCCCTCACCCTCTCCCTAATACACAGGCGTACAGCCGTGGCCACTTGTAGTCCGAAACCCACTGTGCATCCGCCGACCATAGGGTACACAATTTTCTGAAGATAATGGAGGCTATTGCACTAGACAAAGGATTGGGTGACTAAATTGCTAGTGAATTGGACTAGGTGAAATGTTACCTGATGCTGTAATCATTAACAGGGAATTCCTCAGGGTATTGTTATTGACCTTTCAAAATCCACAGCCTATTTACAGTTATAGGACATGGTCAAGAATCTAGGAGCGAAGATAGGAAGCTTCTCGCACTTCTCTGATTAATGACTGACAGAAGAAATGAAACATAAGAGAGTGTTGCTGGAATAGAACGTGACCGGGAAAACTGGAGTATCCGGAGAGAAACCTGTCCCACCTCCGCTTTGTCCGGCACAATCCCCTCATCGAGCGACCGGGGTTTGAACCACGGAAGCCAGAGGTGAGAGGTAGGCGGGCTGCCAGCTGAAAAATGGAGGCTCAGTTTATTATTGGACCTTTATGCGGATGATGTCATACTGTATAGAGTAGTAAGTCATTTAGAGTATTGTGAGTGACTACGAACAGGCCTCAACATTGTGAGAAGGATGGCAAAAATGGTATGATGGTGAAATATCAGGTTTTAAGTTTCACCATGAGGAGAACTCCTCTCAGATTTAATCACGGTGTTGATGGGGTGATCGTACCTCATGGAATCAATGTAATTACCTAGGTGTTAATATAAGGAAAGGCCTTCATTGAGGTTATCACATTAAAGGGGTTGTAAAGAAAGGTTACAGATCCCTTCATATGGTTATGCGGGTATTAAGGGTGTTTTAAGGATGTAATGGAGAGTGTGTGTAAGTCTCTGGTAGGACCCCAACTAGAGTATGGTTCCAGTGTATGGGACCCTCACCAGGATTACTTTATACGGGAACTGGAGAAAATCCAAACGAATGCAGCACCATTTGCTCCGGGTGATTTGTGACAAAAGAGTAGAGCTATGAAAATATTGCAATCTTTCGGCTGGGAAGACTTGGGAGAAAGGAGACGAGCTGCTCGACCAAATGGTAAGCTCCTGACTGTAAGTGGAGAGATGGCGTAGAATGACATTTGAAAACGAATAAGCTTGAGTGGTTACAAGTTGGAAAGATTATAATATGAAGGAAAATTTGGAATCCATGGGGATAAATTGGGGCAAGTATTCATTTATAGGACGAGGATTAATGAACTAGAATAATTCATCAAGGGAAATTTTCGTTAAATTCCCAAGTTCTTTGAAAACCTTGGAGATAACACACCTGAGGGCCGTCGCTAATTGTAGATCATAGATTATTGATATTATGTGTAGTTAAGGCAAAATAGGCTTATCCTACCGAGTGACTTGGCTGCGTGGTTTGCTTACCGTAGCTGTGAATTTGCCCTGGGGGATGGTGGATTTGTTCCCCACAGTAGGCAGCCCTGGTGATGCTTTCCCTGGTTTCCCATTTTTACACAAGGAAAACGCTGAGTCTGTCGCTTCCTTCTCATCCCATCGTCGGTTAGGTCGTACTTCACCCCCACATTCCACACACAACTTTTAGGATAATATGAAACTGCAGTGAAATGCTGTACAGTGTACTTCAGATATAGCCTAGATCGGTCACAGACATATTTAATAATTATTAGATTATTATGTACGAATCACGTAAGTGTTTGGGTAGGACCTTAGTGTTTTCCATCCAGTTAAATAGAGATGTTACCTGCCATTTTCAAGATAATTGATCAAGAGCAGATTCACCTTATGCGACTTCGCAAGGATAATCGAGTCTCTTCTCTTACTACGACTAGATATTTTCAAAAATAACTCTAGAGGATTCCTTTCTTTCTCCTTGTTGCAGAGTAGTTTTAGTTTATGCGCTGTATAAATTAGGCAACCTCTTGTAGTTCATTACGTTATCTCTGCTATTGTAAGGATCTAATGCAACTTTTGAATTCAATACATTTTTCTATTGCTGGCCTTTTGCAAAACCTGTTCTATCTTCGTTTGGAGATAATCTTCCCATTTATAGGGCGGATTTTGTACTTGAATGTGAGGGAGGGGTTTCGTAGTTCCCTGTTATGAGTAACTGAGTGTCAATTCTGGAACGTATTTGCGACATGGGAACGTACCAGGCTGGAATGTTTACTCTGTAAACTCAGGCTTCAAAGCCCACTCTGTGCGCACTCCTTCACTTTATGGCACCACTCATTGCTCTGTGAGCATTGTGTTTAGCTTGGTATCTAATTAGTTCAGGCATCTGTTTTTCGCAAAGCTGAAAATCGCTATTTATTAGGGAAATTTTACAAATTTGGCTCAAAACACGCAAGTATTTACCTTTAAGCAAATTTGAGAAATAATTGACGATATTATGTGGATCCCAGAAGCATAATGAGAGGTTATTTAGAATATGACGAAGTCCCTCATCTAATAAAACGAATTCCCATTCTACAAGAACCTTCAGTAACAGAATATCTTCAGCCATACACAGTAATTAGAGAACTAGGTGGTTGTTCATGTAGAGCAGGTAAAGATATTGGTGTGATAACCATTCTTCTTTCTTTGATATCAGACTAAATGGGCATTTTGTGGAAGCTGCAGGAAAGGTTTTTTGGATCCTGGTCAGTAATGTGAGAGGTCATATTCACGTAATGTATTTTGATGTCTGGAAAGAGAACAGTCCTCTTAAAGTGATTGGATATTTTTTTCAAACATGTATGCAATGTGTGTTTCAGCACAAGCACAAATCTCATGTTTCCTGTACATTTGAAAAAAGAAAGTGCGTATTGTTAAAAATAAACTACTAATTACATTTTGGTTTAGGCTTTACTACTGAAATGTGGAAAGAAATTTAGCGAAATTACTGACGAAATAAAATGAAAATAGCGAGAAAAGAAACCAGAACAACTGTTTGAAATGATGAAATTAGGTAAAAAGCAATCACCAAAAACATGTGTCTCTACTACTTTATTTTTTTTTGCTAGTTGCTTTACGTCGCACCGACACAGATAGGTCTTATGGCGAAGATGGGACAGGGAAGGGCTAGGAGTGGGAAGGAAGCGTCCGTGGCCTTAATTAAGGTACAGCCCCAGCATTTGCCTGGTGTGAAAATGGGAAACCACGTCTCTACTACTTAGTTTTGAGATTGCTTTCCTAGTTTTCTTAAATTTTGTAATAATATTATATGTATGTCAGCCCTGTGGTATAGAGATAGCGTGCAGGCTTCGGGCTCAATTTCCGGCCGGGTCAGGGATTTTTACCGTGATCTGGAGGCTGGTTCGATGTCCACTGTGCCTACCTGATTACAGTGGGGGAACCACCTGACGGTGAGACGACGGCCACGAAAATAACGGCCGAGAGGATTTGACGTACCGTGCGCGACACCTCGTAATCTGCAGACCGTCGAGCTGAGCAGCGGTCGCTTGGTAGTGCTTGGCCCTTCGGGACTGTTGCGCCATGGGGTTGGTTTTGGTTTAATAGCTGTATTACCCGTATTAGCCGTGTTACCCGTATAGCATCTGCAAAGTTTTCTAACTTCTTACCTACTTGCCGCCAATATTCAGGCAGGCTGTTTTAGTCGGAACGCCGAAGTAATGTCATTTATCGCAGATGAGTGGCAGCAGAAGAGACATTGCACATCACAAAAGAAATGGTCAATGTAATTCATTTATAGTCCGACCCCGTGGTGTAGGGAGCAACGCGTCAGCCTGTCACCTGGCGGCCTCGGGTCGATTCCCGGCCGGGTCAGGGTTTTTTAATTGTAATGATTAATATCCCTGGCCTGGATACTGGGTGATTGTAACGTCCTTAATCTTCCTTTCTTCACACACAGCATTTCAAACTACTGCCATTCCAATTACACGCAGGTTCATACAATATGGTGCCAGTAGGGGCAAAAGATCCACATGGGTCGACGCCCGGAAGAAATATTTATTTTTTTATTTATTTATTTATTTATTTATTTATTTATTTATTTATTTATTTATTTATTTATTTATTTATTTATTTATTTATTTTGGAAACTAAGACAGCGAGAAACCGAATTACAGGAATCCACTTTGAAAAATAATGGAGCAGCACAATGCAAACATAAAGAAAATAGTGGAAAAACAATTATGAAAAATCATCTAATGATAAAAATAGAGGAAATAACTGAAGTCTAACAAAATAATTATAGACACACAATAATTAAGAACAAAACATAAAGGCAAAAGGAACGAAGTAAAACGAAGAAAAGAACTTATAGCTGAGCACTGTCAGATAAATACAGATATAACACATAAGTGACGGTGTAGTACAGTAAAAAATAACGAAATGAATAAAAAATTACGTGATGTACAATAGAGGGGAGAGCAATGAGAAGAGAACAAATTGAATATGAAGAAAATACAATACAATACAATACAATACAATGGATTTATTTTGTCTGGCAAGATTAAGGCCATTAAGCTCTCTCTTCCATCTAACCAGAAAATACAGTATCTACATGTGCAAATTAAAATAAATAGACTTAGGCCTACAATTGAAACATCTTGCAACTACTAAACAATGCAATATTATGAAAAGCAAGAAATTAAAAATAGGAAAAATAGGAAAATAATGATGATGATGATGATGATGAAGAAGAAGAAGATGATTATTTACACAATTATGACATGTTTACCTAATTTCAATTAACCTTGATAACAACAGTGAGATTATATAAAGTCTATAGTTTGAGGAAGGCTAAATCTACAAAATTTCCATAACATACAAATAACAATATAGGACTTCAACTATTACTTACTAGGTACCGGTGACAAAGTTGCCTAAAACTAGCGGGTGATGAGCTAGGTTAAGTTATAAAAGAATCGATTAAAGGAGGATTACGAAGAAAATACATCCATGTTTATGTCAGAAGATAAAGATTAAGGACGGTTGGAATGCGGATAGATAAAGTTCTCTGAATACGAGAGAGGCGGGAATGCGGAATATGAAGGGGTGGGTATATCCTGGTTTTGCGAGTTGGCACATGTAGGGAAAAGAAGGATGCAGGTATGTTTACTGTCTTTCTACATTGTAGGCCTGTACATTTAATTTTCTTATGACTCTAATGTAAAGGGAGTGTTTCTTCCTCGTTTCATTGGGGTGATGACCTAGATGTTAGGCCACTTTAAACAAAATTCATCATCAAGCTTCCTTTCATCACTCCCTCTTGTCCTGTTCTTTAAATGATCGTTACTTTACGACTTTTTGTCAACCTTAGAATTGTCCTTGCCGATATGGAATGATGACCGTGCGGTTTTACAGACCAAAACAATCAGCTGGTGACCCGATTGAACTTCTATGGTAGCAATGTTCGGCTTTGATATGGGCTAAGCAACATAAGTCTAAATTCATGAATTCTATTATCATAGTCGGTACGGTAAAACTATACAAGACATAAATGATCAAACATTGTTTTCCCTATAACTTTTGTTATGTATTACTTTTTGACGGGACCAATAACATAGATATTTTAAAAAATAGCGCCCTCCCTTAACTACCATTTCATCGAGGAAAATTAAATTTAACTATAGCCTAGACAGTGGAGACTTATTCCTTCATTTCACATATCGACTTTTACTAAATTAAGTCCACCCATTTTCTCGTGGTTCGCAGTTGATAGGACTTAGCAACAACAATTGAAATTCATGAATATCTCTGATATCATAGCCGGTAGAGTAAAAATATATAAGACAAAAATGAAAGTAAATGTAACTCTATGTAACTTTGGTTTGTCGATAGGACTACTAAGAACATAGATTTTTCGAAATTTCCATTTTAGGCCATCCCCTAAACTACCATTTTACTCAGCATAAATAACACCATTTATAGCCTAGATTCTAGTGCTTCATTTCCCGACTTTTGATACTGATTTTCATTAAAATAACATCCAGCCATTTTCTCGTTATGCACGTACAAACATACATACATAAAGGAGGTGGTGGAGAGTTAAATATTGCATTTTTGTGTTACTGTAGTCATGACTGACAGAGAAATACCATACTTTCTTAATTCTGAGCAATGAACAGTGAAAACTTTTTTACATATATATCAGAACTCTACCGTCAAAAAATTAGGTTGCTCTTCTTGTTATGTTAAGAATGATAGTGAAATGGGATTTGCGGATATGTTTTTCTTGCCCAGAAAATGACGTTAAGTTTTTACTTCCCGGCGCGGGATTCAAATTGACGAATTCGCCGTATTTGCTATGCCAGAGCAAAAGTCGCTGCAGTGCTTCAGGGAAGACAGAGATAATGCTCCGCTCTTCTGCACAAGTTTCCTCATTCGACTCACACAGGGTTGTCCTTGCCTCATACAGGCAATAATCAGCCGTAACCGCACAGACACACTTGTCAGTCAAGGAGTGCACCAGTTCATTTCTTCTGTTGTTTGTTGGTCGCAATAACGTGCTTTATTACTTAAGATGCTACCGCCCCACGATTCTGTATTCCTTCATTCACAACATTGTAAATGAAACTGAATACTTTACGAAGGAAACATTACGATCAATGCTTTGATACCAGTCAGATGCTCAATTTGTCCCCTTCCTAAATCGATGCACAGTTCATAACAGTGCAGTAGTGAATTTAGACGCCGTTCAGGATGTGTGGGATTTCGCGAACGACGTGGAAAGCTGCCTGTGTTGTTGGTACTAGTTCATCATCTCCTTCTCTGGGGTTAACACAGTAGTCAATTTTTGCAGACAAATTGTGCACCGCCTACTGTGTCTCGGAAGCGACTATGCGAGCATTATTTCTGTCTACCACTTACCGCTTCCGCTCCCTTCCCTTCCCTTCCCTACCCTTCCCTTCCCATCCCTTCCCTTCCCTTCCCTTCCCTTCCCTTCCCTTCCCTTCCCTTCCCTTCCCTTCCCTTCCCTTCCCTCCTATGTCTCTCAACACCAGGCAGCAGCTGGCTCTCTGGAACAGCAAATACGGCGAGTTCATCAATTTGAATCGCGCGCCCAGAAGTTACAATGTAATATCATTTTCTCCGCCAATTCCATTGCACCGTCGCTCTTAAAACAAAACGAAGAGCATCCCATTATGTTCTTTCTCAGTATAGTTCTGATATGTTCGCCTCCGTTGTGCAGTCGGTAGTGAGAATAGATGCAAAAATCCCGGAGGCACGGGTTCGATTCCTGGATCTGCCACGAAATTTGAAACGGGCTACAGTCACCCTCGAGAAGTTAAGTGAGTAGAGGGGCGTTGGATTCACCCCTCAGCTATCCTCGAATTTGTTTTCTGTGGTTTCCCACTTCTCCTCCAGGCAAATTTCGGGGAGGTACCTAATTTAGTACTCCACAGCAGCTTCCTATTCCCTTTCTTGTCTATCCCTTCCAAACATCCCATTCTCCCACAGGGTGCTGGTTCAGCATAGCGGGTGAGGCCGCCTGCGTCAGGTACTGGTCCTCCTCTACATTTGTATCCCTGACCCGAAGTCTCCGGCTCCAGGACACTGCCCTTGAGGTGGTAGAAGTGGTATCCCTCGCTGAGTCCGAGGGTAAAACCAACCTTGGGGAGTAAACGGATTAAGAAAGGAAGGAAGAAATATAGTTGTGCTACACCGTGTATGGATATTCCATTGTAGATTATTTGATTGTTAACATCACTTTATTATTATTTTGTCTGGTTTATAAATGTATACCTTTTCGTATTACCATTTACAGTATTTAAATGTCGTCCTTGCTACTAAAAAAATGGCGTATGGCTTTTAGTGCCGGGAGTGTCCGAGGACATGTTCGGTTCGCCAGATCCAGGTCTTTCGATTTGACTCCCGTACGTGACCTGCGCGTCGTGATGAGGATGAAATTATGATGGAGACGACACATACACCCAGCCCCCGTGCCAGAGAAATTAACCAATGATGGTTAAAATTCCCGACCCTGCCGGGAATCGAACCCGGGACCCCTGTGACCAAAGCCCAGCACGCTAATCATTTAGCCATAGAGCCGGACGTCCTTGCTACTAATAGTGTATTATGTTAGGGCAAGTAATTTGTAAGAAACAAAATTCCTAACTTTAGCCAAGCTCCGAATTACGGAATTGATTAATGTTCACAGGGGTAAATAACATGGATGATATTGTACTCAATGGAGCTTCTTTCCTCGGAATGTAAACTTACTTCAATATTAAATTTGACGTTAAACAGACTATACTGGTTTAAATAACACGCCTGTTTTTATTTCATTCGTTCCTCGCTGTGCAGGAATAATATAAATTATGAAGATAAAAGCGTGAGAAGTAATTAGCAACAAATGTGAGAGCAAGCGTGTTATTTTGAACGCACACTGCTAGAAGGAAAATTCACTGAAAGAGAAGAGAGGCCAAAATTATGTATACAGAATAATATTTACTTTTCTGACACCAAGGGTAAAAATTTTCTCTCCGGGAGTAACTAAATGTTTTCAAACTAAATACATGAGCTACGAGACAACTCATATTATCTGATTATCTTCCCCGTGTTTTTTGTCTCCTCTCTTAGGCTAAATATCCACCCATTACAGCACCATAAATATTAATAAGCGTAGTTACAGAAACGAACATCTTTATTATTTTAAGGAATTGTGTTAAACATTTACTTCCAGAGAAAATGCTTTGAAAAATATAAATTTTAGCCGTTCCAGTATTACCTCCATTGCTACTACTGCCTTTCAATAATCCTTAGTAGTAGTGTTCTGTTTGTTTCAAGGCTAGTTGTGTTTTGTGCACAACGTCGTGGGCTGCGGAGTGGAATATGTGTCCAGCTCAATCTTTGGAGGACGTGGAGGCAGTTTGGTTGACAGAGCAATGATTTAGGCAAAACAAAATGTTACACTCGAAGTAAATTTTCAATATGTTAGGTCGTGTTTAGTACAATGATAAATGGATGTTAAGTGCAGAACGAAAATGGCGAACCGATCACCCACCACCTCCCGACTTCGCGTCAGTTTTGAGCCAGCAACACTGGCGGAAAAAAATATTGAAACACCGAGAAGGGACTGTGCCAGATTAACGAACGTTGGTAGGCGTGTTTATACATCTGACATATGACCAAAAATCCAAACCCCACGGCACTTAATGCCCTTGAAAGGGCCTTGGCCTGCTCATCGACCGCTGCTTAGCTCGACGGCCTGCAGATTACGAGGGGTCGTGTGGTCAGCACGACACATCCTCTCGGCCTTTATTCTGGGATTTCGAGACCGGAGCCGCCATCTTACCGTCAGATAGCTCCTCAATTCTAATCACGTAGGCTGAGTGGCCCTCGAACCAGCCCTCAGGTCGAGAGAATCGAGGGAATCGAACCCGGGACCTCCGGGCGAGAGGCAAGCACGCTACCCCTACACCACGGGGCTGGCTTCTGACATACGACCCTGATTCAGATTTCCCGCAGATCGCATATGCGTGGCGCTAGCAGCTGCCCCATAACGTTGAATATCAGGTTTGCTTTAAATACGGGCTGTACTGTGCGACAGCGTTAGTTACCTGTGCGATTGGACTGAGTGACTGTGAGTGGGTCAAGAATGCCTTTACGACGACGAGGAAGCCAGTATCAACATCTCACTGCGGTTGAACGGTGCGGAGTAATAGAGCTACGTGGATTTCCCTTGGCAGGAATGTCTCCACTGTGCATGCGTGAAATGTGCCATGCTGTGGTCACAAGAAGGTACGCTAGCAAGGAGACCGTGCTCCGGACGTCCCCTGACACCACCGAGACGGAGGACCGCGTCCGAAGAAGCAATTCGAGAGGCAGTTGGCACCACAGTGACGCAAAGAACTTTTCGAAATCGGTTACTTGAAGGAGAGCTCCGAGCCAGACTGCCTGCGGCGTGCATTCCACTTACCTCAAACCACCGCCGTCTGCGACATCAGTGAGAGCTCATCGGAGGATGGACTGGAGGTCCAATGAAGGCCAGTTCTACCTTGGTGCCAGAGATGGCGGTATGTTGATTAGAAGGAGGCCAGGTGAGCGTAGTCGACACACTGGCCCTACACCGCGAGTTCTGGTGTGTGGAGGTATTTCCTGTGACAGCAGGAGCACTCTCGTGGTTATCCCACGCAGCCTGACTGCAGATGGGTACGTCCGTCCGGTGATTCCACCTGTTGTGCTGCCATACATGAACAGCATTCCAGGGGGTGTTTTCCAACAGGATAATGCACGCTCCTATGCCGCTGTTGTAACCCAACGTGCTTACAGAGTGTCGATATGTTGCCCTGACCTACTCGATCCCTCGATCTGTCCCCAGTTGACCACGTATGGGACGTGATTGTACGACAACTCAAGCGTTATCCATAACCGGCATTAACCGTCACTCTATTGACCGACCAAGAGCTACAGGCATGGAACTCCATCCCACAAGCTGACATCCGATACCTGTACGACACAATGCATGCACGTTTGCATGCCTGCATTTAACAGTCAGGCGATTAAACCAGTTATTAATAAATCAGCATGGCATATTTGCGATGTCTTTTCTCGCGCGGATATCAACCTGTATTCTTGTACCTTTAATCAATTAAATATTTTACTTTGACGAATATATTGCCAAAATTTCCGTATTGTATATCCCTTATTTCATGGTGTTTGGATATTTATTTCCGGCAGTGTATCTTCTGAATTCGATCACACAGCTGAACTGCAAAGCCAAATAACCATAGTTATACTTCCGTTTCTATGAGTTTATTCTTTTGTAGCAACATGCATTAACCCTAACATGTTTTGGATGAGGCTATATGATAAAAATAGATCAATGAACGAACAAATAAAAAGTAAGAAAATGAAACGAATTGTGTACTCTCCATCTAGAAGAGCTCGCATTTCTGATAGATTCAGTTTCTCCTAAGGAAGGAAGAAATCCTACAAAGGGAACACACCACTCATTTCTGAGTCACTATCGGCATTGTCATCGCCTGCTGAGGTTTCACTCTCAATTGATCCTAACGAGATAATTACGACTTCAACATAATCGTCTGTGTTACTCTCAAAACCAAATTCCAGTCTTCCGCAATTACACAGCCTATAGCTTCCCAAAGAAGTCTTTCAACTTCCGAAGCTGTGAACAGTCGGTTATTCGCAGTTGCATTCCTTCATTTCCATCCAAATCAGTTGTATGGCGTTACAATGGCAATCGCATGTTGGAAGGCGAACTACGTTATGCCCATAACTCCAGGCCTTTTCATCCATCACATAAACTGAGTACTTGGTCTTGTTTTGTTTCATAAAATGCATGAGATCTCCCCTTCCTCATATCTTCGCGAACAGAAATATTGTGCTCCTTTAACCACTCAATCAACTCATTATTTCTAGCCATTATTATTAATGATTTGTCAAGAATGACCATTGAGCTGCCAAAGACCGCGAAAAGAACTGAGCTCAATAAAACACACAGCTGATAGCACGTTGTGATAGTAAACGACACTGGTAACCGGATCTAGATTCTAATATGCTCTATCGGACTGATCGGCTACCTATGACTGGCTGTTTATTAATTCACTTAGCCTCCGTTAAAAGACAACGCTAATATGTCAGGTCGAAACTCAAAAGAACTGAACTATATATAATTATACCAGTTAGCCCGCCAGCACAGTAGTTTCTATCTATATGTTCCCCACATGCACTAGTTATGAATGGAATGTCTAATAACTGATCTCCCATGGGTATTACTGTCTGCCAGTAGGTTACGTAAAATACGAAGAGATAACAATCGCACGGCGTCTCGCTGCATCTTGCTGAGCGCTTACCGTCACACATGTCCCCTTGCGTCACTAAGCCTCGTTTTAGAACGCTCAGTAGTAGATTGGTGTTTGGCACAGCAGGACTAAAGTTGATGTCAACCTATCGACAATGGCGGATGTGTTCAGTAACCACGAATACACAGACATTATTTTAATACAGATGGAGAATCCGGTCGGAATGTATCCAAAGCTCATGTATGCGCAGAAGTTTCTAAATAGCCGGCTGCGTTCTATACACCTGTTCGGCGAGCAGAGTTGCAACTTGAGAATTAAAGCACACACAAGCGGTTTTTGGTAGGGCCGTATCTATAGAAATTAATCAGTTAAATTACTTTATTTTCTGCTTCTTTCGAAATGCGCTCTGTAACGGGACGTATGTAGTAAGATTACTAGTATTTGTTTCACATCCGAAATACAGCATGTTGTAGAGTTCCTTTGTAAAGCAGGGATTAGGCAACCCATTCACCATTAGAGCATGCGGGACACTTATAAGTAGAAAGTACGGGGCTGGAGAGCCACAGTGTACATAATCTTAATTTGGATTTTTAAAGTGTTTCTAGATCTTTTAGTAATTATTTATTGCATTCATAACAAAAAGAATGAGGGAGTACTTAGCCTTCAGCGCAGTGCAATATGGATTAGCGTTTTGAGATCAACTATCACCCGTTTATACAAAAAACAAAAATGCTCCCGAAGGAAACCATAATTTAACTTCATCTACTGCAATTGTTACAAACAATTATACTCCTTAGACTTTTACCAATCTTGAAATTAGCTGCGTTTCGCCCCAGTGGGGCAATGGGATCATCAGTTAGATTCCTATACCTTTCCAAGTTATGAGCCCACTACTGCACTGGGGCTAATCGCTGGTGATAATAATTTCGTGTGGCTATTTCTAGCCGAGTTCAACCCTGATAAGGCAAACCCTCCGATGACGGTGGGCGGCACCTGCCATTTGTAGGTAACTGCATGTTATTGTGGTGGAAGGTAGTGTTATGAGCGGTGTGTGAATTGCAGGGATGTTGGGGACAGCACAAACACCCAATTGCTGAGCCAAATATTTAAGGTTTTCTAATCTCTGACCCGGCCCGGAGTCGGACCCGGGACCCCTATAGACCAAAGGCCAGCACGCTAACCATTTAGCCATGGAGCCGGACAATGCTGATTATTTCACGAAAGGAAAGGCCTTCTTCTTGAAGTCCCCTAGATGCTGGCTATCACCCTGGAGAAAGTACACCTTAGCTAACTTAAAGAGTTGTTTGGTGTTGTTGATGCAAGTCCAGTCATTAATTCACTTTCTCCAGGGAATAAGAAGGTAATTCTAAACATGAAAATTCTCAATGGAAGCATTCCTCTTTTTAAGAAAAAAATACGCAAATCACCAATTTTTTTTCAAACCATTCTGCGTTATATGAAACAAGTTTTTAAAATAATGGTTTAATTCAAATTATTAATGAAGTATCTGCTTTATTTTTTTTTTAGCAGTGCCCTCTCTTACCCTTAACCACATAATTTACAGATAATACATAATATATGAAAGAAATGTACTATTCTATCACAAAATTATACATAAGCTAAAAACTACAGATTTGTAAAATATATAGTGAAGAAAGAACATTTCAATAAATGAAGTATAATAAAATAAAATTAAGTAAATCCGGATGGTGAATACAAAAAGAGATAAAGAGAGCACAATACGTAATGAAGTAAATAGAAATATAAGTATGGACATAAAAGTGATCTGTGTACATGAGTAGGAAATTAAATATTATGTACATATACACTATAGTAATAATAATAATAATAATAATAATAATAATAATAATAATAATAATAATAATAATAATAATAATAATAATAATAATAATAATAATAATAATAATAATAATAATAATAGCCACAGTCACACAATCGATCATACGTCACCATACCCTCGAAACAATCAGCGGTAGATAATCTCTACATGTAGTCTTAAATTTTGATATTGAGTTCCTGACAGCAGCTGGGAGTGAATTCCAAAGTCGTGACTCAGCCACAACGAATGATCTCTTATACATTTAACTGTGATTCAAGGGAATTTTGTACAAATGTATTTGGGTAGATTCACAATCACCCTCTGTCTATCGTCCACGTCCATACTCCCTGCGCTTTCTAAAGCCTTTGAACGTTTAGTATACCAGCAAATTCTGGAGTACCTAAATAAAAATGCCCTTCTGGACCCTTTGCAATCTGGATTTAAGAAGGGTCACAGTACCGCGGCAGCACACTTGAAGGTTACTGAAGGCATTAGAAACGCTATGGACAAACAACTTATACTTATCCTTCTTGACTTCAGGAGCGCCTTTGACGCTATAGACATTCAGACTATGATAAAGAAAATGGAACTGCTAAATTTTGACCTGGCTGCGCTTAAGGTTCTTAGTTCTTATGTGAGTAACCGTCAATAGCGTGTAACAGTAAACGACAAGGCCTCTGAATTGAAAATGAAACTTGGTGATGCCCCACAGGCCAGTATTCTAGGCCCTTACTTGTCTGTATTTATATCAATGACATATCATCTGTGACAGGAAATAACACACACCGTCTTGAAATTTGTCGATACTGCAAGACTTCAGACTTAGATGAAACAATGCAAGATATTAACAATGACCTCCGACGGCTCAGTATATATATGCACAACGAAACTCCACAAAATCTCAGGCAATCATAATAGGATCACAAACATTACTGAACTGCTCAAACAATCCCGCCTATCGTACTGAATGGTAACGTTATTTCCTTCAGTAAAACAGTTAAAAATCTCGGCGTAATTATGAATGAAACACTTGATTGGTCTGATCACACGACAGAAATCTGTAAAAAGATTTTTGGATCGCTTCACCCTCTTAAACGGCAAACTAATAGTGACACTGGTTCTCCCTGTTCTTGAATAGTGTGACGTTCTAGTTGATATGACGAGAGATGAAACACCCAACGAGCACTAAGTTCCTGCCGATGTACAATGTCGGGTACTCCATACTATAAGGCTCTCTCGTGGCTGAAGCCTGATAAACGTCGGCAGCTACACATTTTAACGATAGGTTTAGAGTATTAGCTGAAAGTCAGCCACTGTATATTTCTTCTAAATTCACCTTTTTATCATCATTTCACAACTTAAATACACCTTCCAGATCCTTTCTTTCTATTCGAGTGCACCACACAAATAAAATTAATAGATCGATTGTAGTGACTGGCGCCAGATTATGGAATTCCCTGCCAGCTCAGGTCAGAGAAACTAGCTCTTTACAAAGATTTAAGGGCACGTGCCGAGACTACCTGCTGAGGACAGCTGACTGAATGGTTGAAGTATGATATGTGCGCGCCTGAGTATTCGTCATTATTAAGAGTTTTTAATATTAAATAGTTTTAGCATTAACTTAGTAATGTATTCAAATTTGTTCCCAATTCAATTAATTTTTGTAGTTTTAACTATTTTAAATATCTCAGTATTTTATTTAAGATTTTTATTAGTATGTGGTTAAGTGGATGAGAGGGCCTCGAGCCCTAACTTCGCCACTGAAAAAAGCATAAATAAATAAATAAATAAATAAATAAATAAATAAATAAATAAATAAATAAATAAATAAATAAATAAATAAATAAATAAATAAATAAATAAATAAATAAATAAATAAATAAAATATAAGTAAATTTCTCCTTCTGAGTTCGATATATCAACGTGGAATTTCCATCGCCTCTCGGGTTTCAGCCAGGAAAGGAATGTGACGCTAGGGGATATATCAGCATCATAACTCAAGTTGTGAATTAAAATTGTTTGTCCTGTATTGATCAAGCACTATCTTCTGATGTGAACCAGTAAAATTCAAGGTTGTGTAAATCCTATTTGTGTACTGTTAGCTAGAAGGATCTAACAATTCTCTTTTACAAGGGATGCTGTGTTAATTCACTACAATAATTCCTTTACAGGATAATAATGGCCACGTCCACAACAGAACATATACTACACACAAGAGAAACTGTCTTATCTGGTTGAAGGAACTTTTATTAACAATGTTTACAATATTAACAAGACAACTCAATTTATCTGGTTCTTTACGGATAATGTTTTGTATTCTGCAATAATCTGAAATTAAAGTTTGGCTACGTTTCAGTATTATCTTGTTAGTGTGATCTTAATAAGTTAATTAAAACATTAAAAACTGAAGAAATGACAGATCTGGTTTTTCCCCGGGATGAGTAAATTTTTTGGAGCTATGAAATCGGTGGTGTACCAGCACCTCTCTTCACTTTTACCTTTCCTGGTCATTTGAGGTGTAGAAGACCCTACTTTCTACCTCGTAAATGTCCGACTCGTTGGCTGAATGGTCAGCGTACTGGCCTTCGGTTCAGGGGTTCCCGGGTTCGATTCCCGGCCGGGTCGGGGATTTTAACCTTCATTGGTTAATTCCAATGGCCCGGGGGCTGGGTGGTTGTGCTGTCCCCAACATCCCTGCAACACACACACACCACATAACACTGTCCTCCACCACAATAACACGCAGTTACCTACACACGGCAGATGCCACTCACCCTCATCGGAGGGTCTGCCCTACAAGGGCTGCACTCGGCTAGAAATAGCCACACGAAACTAAATTTAAAAACCTCGTAAATCATGGAGTAAATAAGCTGTTTTCCTGGCTTTGATGTTGTTTGTCAGCTCATGCTCATGACTATCTCCCCTTAAATGTTTGAATATCACACTGCCTACGCTTCTAATTGTATTTCATTTATGTCGATTACTATTAAAATTGATATCCAATATCACGCTCGCTACGGCGGTTAATATTTCTCAGCGGTAAAGTTGAATCGTTTTGGAAACTTACCTCCTAAAACAGTCAGTACTGTGGCCAGCATGTGAACGTGACGGTATTTCCTATCACGATGGCTCTGTAGCCCAGTCACATACTCTTGTTATAGCTCCGAGAGAAGCTTTCTGCTAAGTTTTGCTTCACGATTGCTTATCCACATCTTCGAAGTCTGGAGCCATATATCTTCTGTTGCAGACGAATGGCTGTAGATATGTGTAAAGTCTCACTCAAGGTCAGACAGCCCCAACCTGGATTGAGAGAAGACATTTATTTAAAATTCTTACATATAGAAATATTCCTAGTTTATATTTCTGTGCTACACGATTTTCACTGTTCCGTACAGAGCCACATCCTTAAAAGGAAGACGGAAAGAGCATAACCTTGATATTTTACAATCTCTCAGGTATTTTAACTAGAATATAAAACACTCCGGGAGCAGTAAAGACGAACACTTTTCTTAAACGTATCACTCATAAAAATCTATGAGTTAGGAAATTTCTTGGACTCCAGGCATTTAGGTTACAATTCAAGGAGCTTGTGATTCTTACACACCACAGCGACGGTGGCAAAGAATATAAATAACTCTGATAGTCGATGGCTGCCAGAGATTTACTACGATCAAGTGGTTCTTATAGAATAACTAGAGGCTTCTTAGAAGTCTTCTAGGTCAACGTACACCCTGTTTCATGACATTTTAAATAGAAACATATTCATTCACCACAGAAGTTTGAAGGCAAAATTAAACAATAATTCTTCTTCTTCTTCTCTGCAAATGGAGCACGCGGATTCAACATATGTTGAGTTTTCCTCTTTACCCAATAGTTCTTCATATTCATCGACTGTTGTAATTTCTGTCCCTCCTGTAGTTTTGGTGATGGACTTGCTTACACCATTGTGATCACGTAACTTTGATTAGTGGAAATCCGTGCAGTCTGGCGTTATTAATTCTTTCCAAATGGCTTAAAATTCTAATTGGTCACAGCCTCATTGTATCTGTAAGTTTAGACTTTTTAAAATATATTTCCGAGTTGGGTTTGGGATAATGGATTCCATTTCTAATTCTGGGCACTTCTTTCTTTAATCCTTAATTGTTCATTTAAGTTTTCGTGATGTAAATTGAGCGTTTATGAAGCATAAAGGGCTTCAGCTTTGATCACTGCTAAGTAATGACGAATTTTACTGTTCCAGGACAAGCATTATTGTTATAAGTATTCCTTGTATGTTGAAAAACAATTTTCATTCACTGAATTCTTCAACCTACTGATTTATTTTGACTGCCATTTTCAGTGATTCCTTTACTGCAGAAATTTTATTCATAGCAATGGTAAGCTATAATAAAAATAACTTAACTGTTAAAAAGCGAAGTTTATAAAAATTGTGAGAATCATACATTGTGAATATTAACGAATCCCTCCAAGAATTAACCACATACTTCCCCTCAGTTAATTATTGGTTGTTTAAATTGATTGATTGATTGATTGATTGATTGATTGATTGATTGATTGATTGATTGATTGATTGATTGATTGATTGATTGATTGATTGATTGATTGATTGATTGATTGATTGACCCTGGCAATATTAAGTTCAGGTGGCCTTCTCTTACATATACCAGTTTAATGCATTATTTACAAAGTTGTTCTCGAGTAAATTTGTACATAAAACCAAACCGCATGGTGCAACAGCCCCGAAGTGCCTTGGCCTATCAAGCGACCACTGCTCAGTCCGAAGACCTGCAGATTATGACGTGTCGTCTGGTCAGCAGGACGAATCCTTATGGCCGTTATCCTTGGCTTTCTAGACCGGGGCCGCCACATCACCGTCAAATAGCTCCTCAATGGTAATCACGTAGGACGAGTGGACCTCGAACCAGCCCTCAGATCCATGTACAAATCCCTGACCTGGCAGGGAATTGAAGATGAGGCCTCCGCGTAAGAGGCAGGCACGCTAACCCCACACTGCGGGGCCGGCTAAATATATACATACCTGCAGTAAAATTACATATTGACTAAATTATTTAAGAAAATATTTATATATACTGTAAATGGACATGAATATTGCGTCTTACTTATTTAAAATTAAGTATAAATGTTACTTAATAATATAAAATAAGAAATTGTTGAGGATGAAATTAACAATTTACTAATTTTTATGTAACTAACATTAAACTGTGTCTACCGAGTGATCACCGGTATAAATGGTCTCCCTATACCAAGTGCTAACGGCCTCCCCGGAGGGCGGACGAGCAGGTAGAGGTCGAGGGGACCCTCTTGTTCTTGGGGTGGGAAACTTCCCCTAAAGGCGGAAGAGCCACTGGATGGCCAACGGCATAGGATCAGGAAGGCAAGGGGAAACCACCTGACTATTATCCCATGAGCGGATCATGCGCGACCCGAGTAGCGATCGGCGTCAGTTTGGGTCCGGGCCGACGATGTGAAACGTGCGACAAGACCTGCAGTGGTCAACGATCAGGCGTCGCACGGTAAATCTGCTACTGATCGACCAAGTGCAGACCAACTTCGCAAAGGTAAAGCAATAGCTACCTGGAATGTAAGAGGGTTACTTCAGACGGGAAAACTTCGCACTGTAGAAAGAGAACTGAAGAAACATCAAATGGACTGTCTGAAACTTACTGGAAAGGATGTGGGCTTTTGAAACAGATGACCATGTAATATACATCGCCGGGGCAAATGATACAGGTCAGAATGGCGTCACATTTCTTGTTGATAAGCGAATATCCCAAGACCTATCAATGGAAGAACACTGACCCTCACTCTCCACTACACCTGATCCAGGTATATCTACCCGCCATCGCTGGAGACGACCAAGAGATCGAAGACTTCCATGCAGACATGAAAAATACAATAGCATCACTTAAACCAAGAGGTATTACCATCACACTGGGAGACTTCAATGCAAAAGTAGGAACCACCTCAATGGACAACCACTTGCGAGAAACTGTGGGACAGTATGGCCTGGATGCACGTAATGAGCGAGGCAATCGGTTGATACAGTTTTGCAGCCGACAACAGTGTGTCCATTATGAATACCGTGTTTAAAGTCCGACTCATTGGCAGAACGGTCAGCGTACTGGCCTTCGGTTCAGAGGGTCCCGGGTTCGATTCCCGGCCGGGTCGGGGATTTTAACCTGAATTGGTTAATTCCAATGGCACGGGGGCTGGGTGTATGTGTTGTCTTCATCATCATTTCATCCTCATCACGACGCGCAGGTCGCCTATGGGAGTCAAATAGAAAGACCTTCACCTGGCGAGCCGAACCCGTTCTGGGATATCCCGGCACTAAAAGCCATACGACATTTCATTTCACCGTGTTTAAACACCATAAACGTCGTCTCTTTACGTGGACCTCCCCGAATGGGCATTTTAAGAACCAAACTGATTACATCCTTGTCGATAAAATATGGAGAACCTCCTTCCGTAATGTGAAAACCAAACCTAGTGCCTAATGCGGATCGGATCATCGTTTATTCTGAGCCTACCTTAGAATCAAACTAAGCAAACTAGTCGTCAAAGTAAACTCGAAATAGTTAGCGGCCCCTGAGCCTATTGCTTTCCAAGAAACACTGAGAAGCACTGGGCTACCTGACCTAGAGGGAAACTGTGACATTGCTTGGAAGAGAATTGAAGAATGGATAACAGATGCAGCGAACAAGATCCCAAAAATGAACACCGTAGTAAAGCGACAACGCTGGATGACTGACGAAACTTTGGCACTGATTGAAATGAGACTCACAGTTACAGATCCAGAACAACAAGGACGACTAATGAAAATAATGAACAGTGATATCAAACACGCTTGTAGAAAAGACAAGAATGAACACATTAAGAAACTGTGTGCAGAACTAGAGACACATGCGACCAAAAATCATAGCGTAGAACTGTACGACAAGGTGAAATACTTAGCACGAGAGTTTATGCCTAAGACTCAGATTATTAAAGATGACCAAGGGAATATCATCATAAATGCAGCGGCATCGCCGAAGTATGGAGAGCATACTGCATCAAGCTGTTCATCAGCCAATGCCAGGTCTTCAGAACCCAACTGACTTTGAGCCAGTGATCCTTAGAGAAGAAGTGGAACATGCAATAAAAAAGCTCCCGAACCGGAAAGCACCAGGCCAAGATGGAATCACTGCTTAAATCCTAAAGAACACGGGTGACGTATGTGTCGACATCTTCCACAAGTTATGTCAGAAGATATGGACATCTGGAAATTGGCCGGACCAGTGGTGCCACGCTGTCTTCGTACCACTGTTCAAGAAAGGTTCTCCACTTGACTGTGCTAACTATCGAACAATAGCCCTCACCTCCCATGCTAGTAAAATCATGCTCGTTGTGCTGAACGAGGGGCTGTAGACCTTCTTACTTCCACAAATCTTAGAAGAAAAAACCGTGTTTGTTCCAGGCAAAGGAACTCGTGAGCAGACACTAAACATCCTGCAGCTCATAGGGAAGACAAGGGAGTACAATATCAAGATGTTCCTGTGCTTCGTGGACTACAAGAAAGCCTTCGACAAGGTAAAATGGTCAAAGCACTGGGCTATACTCGGGGACGCCGAGACATTTAGTGTACCTGATCCAACAATTGTACTCTTCGAACACTGCGACAGTGAGAGTTAATGGCGACCTCTCAGACGTCTTTTCTACTTGTGCTGGTGTGCGACAAGGTTGCGTTCTTTTCCCCTCCTATTTAATATATACAGTGAGTATACTATGAGGGAGATTCACGAAGACTGAAATGACGGCATCACAGTTGGTGGCAGGAAATTTAACAATCTCAGATATGTAGATGACACTGTGATTATTGCAATAGATGATCATGAACTAGAAGCCATCATGCGGAGGTTGGACGAGCGAAGCAAGAATATGGTCTTGAAATCAACAAAAAAAGACCAAAGTGATGATTGTAGACCGTTTTAATAACAACAGACCTGCCATAACAAGAATTGCGGATTATGAGGTTGTCAGTCGCTTTGAGTATCTAGGATCTATTGTCACAAATACTGGGGATTGTGAACCTGAGGTCCGCAAGCGCATTGAGATTGCGAGAAGCACAACAGAAAAACTTACTCGCATCTGGAAGGACATCTCCATCACTTCCAAGACAAAGTTCACTCTCATTCGAACTCTGATCTTTCCTATTGTGACCTATGCAGCAGAAACGTGGACGTTGAAGACAGCGGATTGCCGCAGGATTGATGCTCTAGAAATGTGGTGCTAAGGAGGTTAATTTGAATACCATGAACTGCACATCGTACTAATGAATCGATCGTGCAACAGCTCGGCACCAGAACAAGACTGTCGACCCTTATCAACCAAAAACAACTCGGATATTTTGGTCATATTGCCAGAAGACAGGAGGCAATGGAAATACTTATCATTGAGGGAAAATTCGAAGGCCGAAGACCTAGAGGACGTGCACCGTTACGATGGATGGGCCAGATCAAGAACTTGACCAGGATGAGCTTACAGCAAGCAAGTCACCATGCCCAAAGCAGAGACTCCTGGAGGAAGATCACCAAAAGGATTGTCGCATGATGCCACTACACCCTTACGAAAGGTTGGACTTTTAAAAAAATGTTACAAAAGTAGCTATTTGAGTTGAGATTAAGTACGAATTTAACAGGAGTTACGGAAATATATGCATACAGAATTGTAAAATAGAAACGATGATAATTAATATACTGCATAAAGTAAGCAAATAAATAAATAAATAAATAAATAAATAAATAAATAAATAAATAAATAAATAAATAAATAAATAAATAAATAAATTAATTAATTAATTAATTAATACATAAATAAATAGTTTATAATTAAATATACTAAAAGTATATAAAGAAAGAAACACACCTATCTGAGTCTTGATTATACATAAATTTAACAAGATTCAGCGAGTTACCCTACGAGGATATACAAGGGAAATACGTTAAATAGTATGCTTAGTAATTAGAAATTCCTTTAACACAAGAACCTCCCAAACAGCTGCTATGAATGCGCCTCCACTTTTTATAAACTTGATATTTTCAGAAAATTTGTTCCATTCACGAGATGCGAAAATCATGAAGGACTTGTTAAATGTTGGAGTACTATGGGCCGGCAGTGCAAGAAGTATGTAATAAGGAATTTCTTTGGTAAGTGGGTTGTGAAGAGGGTCTTTCGAGTAAACCATTCTGGAAAAGCTTCGGTTTTTATTATAGAACTGATATGTCTATCATTTACCCTGTTAAATGTTAGTGACATGAAGTAATAAACTAAAATTACTAAATAGTACCGCAAAGAAAAAGCAGATGAGAAACAATGGTACTGCAAGTAACTAACTCATCCTACCTGGAAAGCAAACAGACTAAGTTAGTTCCCTTTTCTACCTTGGGAGCACAATGGCAAAGACTGGCGGCGCAGAGGAAGTTTCTAGGTAAATAGCTATACAGTACCCTATTTGAAAGAACAGCATCTCATGGAACACCGAGATCCAAATTCTGAATTCAACCTCGAAGTCCATTCTCCAGTAAGGTTGCCAATAATTTATGTATTTATTTATTTATTTATGTATTTATTTATTTATTTATTTATTTATTTATTTATTTATTTATTTATTTATTTATTTATTTATTTATTTATTTATTTATTTATTTATTTATTTATTTATTTATTTATTTATTTATTTATTTATTTGCGTCTTTATTAAATGGCGACGTTAGGGCTCTTCACCCTCTCTTACACTTAACCACATGCAATTTGTTTTTTATTTTCACAGTATTAATCTAAAAAAATCATTGTAATCGATTACTGTTATTGAGATATGTAAGTCAGATAAGGAATTACAATACTACAATTAATTAAGGTTACTACTGATGAAAAATTATAGGATAAATAGAGAGTGGATAATAACAAATATCAACTTATTACCTAAAGAATATATCTACAACTAGCTTAAAGGAAAAGTTATTCAAATATGAGGCTAAAGTAAATTAACTGAATATCAGTATGTTACAATCGGAGAATACTAAAATCGATGTTACTATGTAGTCTATCTCTACGAACAGTTTATAGCCTTAAATGAGAGTAGTAAGAACCTAAATGGGATAGCTTGAGAACTTAAATCTAGTACGTAATTTTTGGTTTCATTCACGCGTCATTCACTCTTACATTCATTCGAGTCAACTGTATGTACTCTGGAGGAATTTATGGTAGGCTGTTTTAAATGACCTAGACGAGCAAGACTTTTTAGTATCTTCCTGGATCGTATTCTATAAACTCGAAGCAGAGACTAGGAATGAATGGCTGCAGGTATTTGTTCGATGCGGTGCTATTTCAAGTAGTGATCCGGAACGAGTGGTAATTTCCTGGAACGAAGAAAGAAGCCTAAAATTGGACGATAGATAGGTGGGGACGTTTGAAGAAAGCAATTGATAGACAAGGGTCATTTGTTGCGTTTTTCTACGGTCATTTAGACGTAGCCATCCCAAAATTTTGTAGTGTGGTGTTATATGAGCATCATGTCGGAGCTGGAAGGCATATCGAATGCAAGAGTTCTGTACACGTTGTAGCTTTGTTTGCTTGTTCAGAGGTTAGGTCAGTCTATAAACTGTCACAGTAGTCAAAGATAGGAAATAGAAGTGTTTATATGAGTTTTATTTTAAGTTCCAGTGGGAGAAAATTTTTATGACGGTTCAAGAGATAAATGGATGAATGTAATTTTCTGCACACATTAGTTATATGCTCATTCCAGGTCAGAGTCTCATTTAAGATAACCCCAAGGTTTGTTACAATCTTGGATTACGGCACTTCAGTATCATCAATGGTAATTGGAGGAGGATTGTGATTACTACGTAGAGAGCATAGTAATTTTGTGTGTCCAATTATTATGCTTTCGGTCTTCGTGGGTTGATGAGTAAGGCATTGTTTCTGGCGTACGTTGTGAGTCGTTGTAGGTTTGTATTCATATGCTGGATCGCTTCGCATATACTATCTCCACTGATATGGTAATATACTTGTAAGTCGTCACGTCAGCATACGGATGGTATTTACAGTGGACAAGTGGGGATGAAGTATCATTGATATACAGACTGAATAATAAAGGTCCCAGCACAGATGCTTGAGGCACGCCGGATAATCTGATAGCCCATTTGGACGTAACATCGTTTCCTGAGAGACACTGACGACGATTTGTGAGGTTGGATATAAAGAAATTGAGCGCATTCCGGTCGACGACAAGGGAGCGCAATTTTGAAAGGAGTAGTTGTATGTTGACTGTATCAAATGCACTGCTAAAATCAAGGAGCGTGAGTGCCGTCACCTGTCGTTTATCCATAGCAAGCCTTATATCATCTGTTACCCGAAGGAGTGCTGTCGTCGTACTGTGGCACTTCCTGAAGCCAGATTGCAACGGGTCTTGTAGTGAATGATTTGTGAGATATTCAGGTAGTTGCTCGTGAATAAGTCGTTCAAGGTCCTTCGCAAGCGGAAGGAGTATTGATATAGGGCGGTAGTCTGATGGATAATTTGATGTGGTATTCTTTAATACTGGAATCACTACAGGATCCTTCCAAATGGCTGAAGCCAGATTGCAACGGGTCTAGTAGTGAATGATTTGTGAGATATTCAGGTAGTTGCTCGTGAATAAGTCGTTCAAGGTCCTTCGCAAGCGGAAGGAGTATTGATATAGGGCGGTAGTCTGATGGATAATTTGATGTGGTATTGTTTAATAGTGGAATCACTACAGGATCCTTTCAAATGTCTGGAAAAGTTCCTGAATTTGTACAGTAATTGAAGATATGAGTAATGATGGGTAATACTGCGCCGATAACATTTTTATGAAGCCTACTGGAATATGATCTGCTCCTTTCGCTTGAGATTCAATGGAATTTAAGAGTCGTTTTACTTCCTTTATATTGACAGTTCGCAATGAGAATGTTGGTTCAATATTCAAGTAACTGCCATTTTCGTGTAACGGGTTTCCGGATTGGGGTCGAGTTTCTTTGATTTGTTTACCAATGAAATGAGAGTTAAGTTGTCAGCGACATTGTTGGAATATTAGGTTCTTTAATTTTTCCTATTCCTATTGAACGTAACTGATTCCACGCATTAACTGTATTGAGATTTTTGGTTTGATTTCTGATATATTTAAATTTACTGTTTCTAATTAATTGTTTCGTTTTGTTCCGTAGATGACAGTATTGTTCGAAATCCGTTTGCTCTTTTGTTGCTCTTTACCCGTGAAACAAAGCATCACGGCGGGTCATTGTTGCTTTTATCTCAGTGTTTAATCACGGAGCAGGAGAGCAGAACGGGAGCATGCTTGTCATAGAGTCCTAACACTAAGGAGTTAAATCGATGTACTTTCAAATTCACGTCGTGCAATTGTCGAATGTCGTCCCAAGGCAAATTATATGCGTCATATTGTAGTAGAGATAATTCTATATTTTTCATGTCTCTGTAGTTTATATACTTAGCTTTACACTTCGGCATCCACAGTGAGTAACACATATAGATAAGTCTGTGTGTAGAGATACCAGGGGCAGAGATTTGTCCGTGCTTGACAGCCTTATGGGGATTATTTGTCACCAAGTAGTCAATTAGAGTGTGGGTTGAGCCGTTACGTGTATGTACGTGATTAGTTGCATCTAATGGTAAGATGGTCATGTCCATTGAAATGAACAGTCTGCGAATTCGGTCCGAGACGCTAGTCTGGGTCAGGAGATTTATGTTAAAATCACCGAGGATTAATAGTGAAAGGTCACTAAAGAAATCACACACCTGCTCCCAAGTGTTTTTAAATCGCTTTCTGCGATATGCCGTCTATATAAGATGGACTTATCTGATCACGAAAGCAAACCAGCGAAAGGAAGCCAGTCAGAACCACGTTGATGTACAAATGGAAAGATAATGTGGGGATGGAGAGCGCACACTTAAGGGAACCGGGAAGTTTGAAACGATAGACAAATGTAACTTCCAATGTTCAGTTACATATCTCAGAACCTAAAAGTGGTGCCTCCTTGAATGTAGACCTCCTTACATGCTCTACCGTGTTGGAGATGTTAACATTGAGTGGTTAATTCCTTTGGCTCTAGGATTGGATGTTTGTACTATCACCAACATCCGTGAAACTGACATTCAACACAAACTCCACTACAATAACACACAGCTTACTATACACGACAGATGCCCCTCCCTTGCCGGAGGGTCTGCCTTACAAGGGCTGCACCCGGTTATACATAGAAACTCGAATTTTGTATTACCAGCTTTAACCTAATGTATACTGTAGGCATACATTATCATATTTTCTGTTAGAGAAACTCATAGTCAATAGTACGTGCATGTGTTGCTATTGTTCTTGTTTTAGGTTGTCTTAAGATTTGTTGAACAATGCAGTGTTTTAGTTACGACTGACATCCTTCTAATGAAAAGATGGCGTGACTTTGTTCCTCGTGCCTTTGGGATAGATGCAAGAAATTAACAAAATTTACTGAGGTTTTTGAATGAGTAATTCGTACTAAGTGCAGTATACATTGGTATGTTTTAATTCTAAAAAGTAGCTTTAATAAAGAGTATAAGCGTAGCGTACAAAGCGGGTTGTGTATTTGTTCGGTCTTGAAAACTCTTAAGAATGACTTACTGTAATAACATAGAAAAATAGTAATAAATATTCATGGCTCAATAGAAAAAAGTCATCCGAAAGCCCCTCTTCACTTCATGTTTCTGTGTGCCTCGCCGACCCACGTTCGGTAAGTAAATTACGGGCGTCACTTAAAAGCTTTGTATACTGTCAAACACGCAAGTTCAAAATATAAAATGGTGTATCAAGCTGTAACATACTTGTAAAAATACACATTATTAAACATATATTGGCATGTTTCTTTCTGCAAGAATTAACGCATTAGTGGTCATGAATCCCACAATAGGCTACTCTGACTGGAATGTCTAGATATATTTATCTGCAGTATATTATCCTAATTTACGCAACATGTTCGTCAATTGATACGTTGTTAAGAAGTTTTTATCAATCCAAATAATGTCTTACATGTTACATTTAATTTAATTCTATAATTTGTTTCATTACCCGTAACATACATTTACTATCGTATACACAAAAATACATTATAAGATGAAGAAGCATCTGCTTCCACCCCCCCCCCTCACTCCATTATAGAGAACCCATTCGCACATCGGCTCACATACTTCCACTCAACGCGCAAGTTGGACATGCGGTTATGGCCGCGCAGGTGTGAGGTTGCATCCGGTAGATAGTGGGTTCGAACCACACTGTTGACAGCCCTGACGAAGTTTTTGCGTGATTTACATTTTCACACCAGTCAAATGCTGGGGCTGTACCTTACATAAGGCCACGGTTGTTTCCTTCCCACTCCCAGGCTTTTCCTAATCCATTGTCGCCATAAGACCTATCTGTGTCGGTGCGAAGTAAAGCTACTTCCACAATGTTATTCTCTACAAAATTTATCCTCTCACCCCTTACTAGCTACAAAGGCCGACAGCGGAAAAAAAATGGCTGCAGTCCCGATAGATTGCTTAAGATAACGGACGACAGAAGCTAAAATGACAGTAGAACTAATACATTCATTATTTGTATACATTTGTTCATGATCTCAACATTTCATAGTCAATGGCTGGTTTGCGCAACGTAAGCAATATTGTGCATGTGATTTGACGGAATCTGGTTTCTTGTAGGACGAAATTTTAGGGGTTCTAATAGGCCAAGACCCTAATATTTATGAATACGAAGTGTCATTTACCCGTTCGGCAGTAATGTGGTGAAACTAACATAAACTGTAGTGCTGTTAATAGGCAGAGACTCTAATATTTATGCACAGGAAGTGTCATCTGCCAGCACTTCCGTAATGTGATGAAAGTAACATAAATTGTAGGAGGTTTAATAGGCCGAGACTCCAATATTTACGGAAATATCATAGAAGAACTGTTGTACGGGTAGAGTACACCGGTTATTTGCTTTAGTATGTTTACATTCTAACCTATTACAGCCTTAATATTCGGGCTCTAGAAATTATACTTATGCTATATATCGAACATGTGTGTTTGAGAGACTGAAATAGTTTTAAAGTTACATTTAACCAAGTCGACACTGCAAAATATGGATTCCATCTTAACAAATTATAGACGTACATTACATCATAGCCTGAGCATGACTGTTGCTTATTGGTAAAGTTCGCTTTTATTCTTTCCTATAAATTTATCATTTTACATGCAAATTACCTTTTTCAAAAGTTAATGTCAATGTTTATTTAAATACCAGAACGAAGTATAGGAGAAAACTGGAATATTGATCACCACTTATCTAAAGATGTTACTGTCCGAAATTCAAAGCTGCATTTAAGGTTCTCTCTTAACAGAGTTGTATAACACGGTTGAGCAGAGAACGTGACACAGCTCCTACTTAATCTGAAGCTCGGTCGCGTCCCTCTAAAAAAACGGAGTTCAATTATAGCGTTCGATATCCAATTTAGCGTGTAACTAAATCTAGTGTGCACTTTGATCCGAGCGCGCCGAGGTACGTGATGAGAATCCTACAAGTGATAGATATCGTCATTATTGTACACCTCGCTTCTTCAAGACACAATTTATTGGAATCGCGCTCTATTCAGAAGTAGAAATGGCTGGCGGGGCCACGCCATCTTGTTCCTCGCCGTCATTCAGAGAATTCCCAGGAATACGCGGCCAACGCCAAACAATGCCATACGTACCCTTCCTAACATATTAATGTCCGAATGGAAGTCAGAATGATAAAATAATAGAATTATTTTATTATCCACAAAAATAATGATGAGGCTCGTGAATTATGAGAAAATGAACGACATTATAGACCTCGTAAGTATAACATTTGAAATGAAAATCCACAGCCTGTTTCCAGTCATCTGACCGGGTCAGGAGTGGAATGAATGAAGGCCCCATCTAGCGGCGAGGATGGCAAACCTGTCGCACTCCTCTGGGGAAATGATTAATGAATGACAGATGAAATGTTAATGGAGTGTTGTTGGAATGAAAGATGATAGGGAAAACCGGAGTACCGGGAGAAAAACCTGTCCTGCCTCCGCTTTGTCCAACACATATCTCACATGGAGTGACCGGGATTTGAACCGCATTATCCAGTGGTGGGAGGCCCGCGTGCTTCCACCTGAGCCACGGAGACTTACGTATTAAACTAATCGTATTATTATTATTATTATTATTATTATTATTATTATTATTATTATTATTTCCTTTCTTTACAATTGGCTATACGTCGCACCGACACAGGTATGTCTTATGGAACAGGAAGGGGCTAGGAGTGGGAAAGAAGCGGCCGTAGCCTTAATTAAGGTACAGCCCCAGCATCATGCCTGGTGTAAAATGGGAGAGCACGGAAGACCATCTTGAGGGCTGCCGACAGTGCGTTTCGAACCAACTGTCGCCCGAATGCAAGCTCACAGCTGCGTGCCAAGACCGCACGACCAACTCACTCAGTATATTATTATTATTATTATTATTATTATTATTATTATTATTATTATTATTATTATTATTATCATCAATTCCTCCTTACGCCCAACTAAGGAGCGTGATTGAACTTATTTAGCTGATGACGTTGCCTTTTTCTTCTTCCAAAATCAATTAATCTTCTCGCTGTGGTCGTCTGACCAGGTTTTGTTGGTGATAGTGCTTGCGTGATGTGTAAAGCGGTGATGACCGACTAATTTTATGAACACAATGTCATCTATGATGAATACTTCCTGAAGATCTTTTCCAACTTCGACCAGCCAATTGTTTTTTACTTTAATCTATAAGGCAAGTTTCAGAACTTTTTAGTCAACCTCTGATTACTCATTATGAGAATACGTTCAGAAAATTTCAAACGTCTTTTCCTAAATGTGTCTCTGAGTGTTGGTACAGGTTATGAGAATTCCTTATCATCTAAATTCCCCTGTACAGACTGGTGCAGAAAAATTCCTTATGATGTTTCTTTCTGCTTTTTTACACCTTCAATCAAAAATTTGCTCCCAGTGACCAGTGCTTCAGGCTTCATTACAGTGCTTCAGGCTTCATTACAGTGCTTCAGGCTTCATTACAGTGTTATAATGTCTTAATTTTGCATTTCGAGGCATAGATATTGTAATATATCTGCTCCAAGTGCATCTGTATGCTCTCAGAGACCCTTTCTTGGTTTGTTTCACGATTGAGTCCTGAATGTTGGATGACTTCTCCCAGGTATTTGAATTTAGACACTTGGTATATTTTTCCATATTGGGTTTTCTTTGGTTGTCCATCTAGGTGATCGACTGAACTAAAAAAATGGTATATATTATTCACAGGTAAGGTAAAAAGGATAATATAGATATTTCTCATTTACACACCCGTTTAGTCGCTGATTCATTCTTCCCATTGTTCACAAGTTTTCTCAGTATTTCTTATTCCAAGCCCCTGGGTTCATTTCCCGGCCAGTTGAAGGACTTTAATTCTGCTCGGAGGAGTAAAGCGTGGTTCCCGTGATACGAGATTTTATCAAGCTCTTAGTTACAGGAAGAAAGCGCGCAGTGAAAAGGTGACGCTAATGGCCCAGAATTCATAGACGAACACGGTTACCATAGTTACAATAGTCTCGGGAGGTTGATGATACTACTTCTATATAGATCCCAACCCAGACATACTATACATTATGCGAGTAAGAGTGAACCTCCCAGAATAAGTGTAAATTCGGACGTAAAGCATGATCAGAGTTATTGAAGGTTCATTCATCAGTGTATGCCAACTGTAATTGTTCCTAACTCGCTGACTGTCTTTTGAAACATATCACACTACATTTATATTGAATAATCTGAAAATTAATATTCATTAATTAAAATACACAATCGTCGGACCTTGTACTCACACTTACTTCTTACCTGCTTACTTACACATACGTTATTTGATGTGCGCCAGCTACCACTCAGTGCAGCAATAATAGAATGAGAATCTTGATTATCTCTAGGGTGTGGGGTAATAAGTTTACTTTTGACAACATACCATTTAAGTTCTGGGAAAAGGAGATTCGCGTTCGGTTTGCTCATTTAATTTGAGGTTATCTAATTCTGTCATTGAAATGAAACTCTAAATTAATTTGACAGAACAAAATATATTCTTGAAATAATTTCAATAAAAATAGTGGCAACTGCTGCGATTAAAACAGATGAGAATATGAAATTATGACATTGCAACTGAAAGAAACTAGGCATGAATTTGAATTCTTCTTGACTGTACCTTCAACAATTTTAGTGTAATTACGACGTATTCCTTAGATCTGGTGTTTACTGTAGATGTGTCACGCCCAATTTGGTGATGTATCCATGTGACTGCTTCTTCTCTATACCATGTGACTTCTTGGTAAGTCTGCATGGTATGACTTCATTGCAAGTGCATCCTTCTATGATTCCATGGTAAGCCTTTGCGTCCGTATCTTCAACTAAGTGACCGACTGAGGCCTCTCCATCTCGTTCAGTAAATGACCAACTGTCGCCTCTCCTTCCAATAGAATAATGACTGACGCTATAATATGCAGCCACCTTTTATAGACGTTGGTTGACGTACCTACGTAACCTCCAGAAATAACTGTGATCTACTCCCACCTGGCGACAAATATTACACCCTATGGCGAAATCCCCCGCGGCTACCAGTAGGTATCTCCAAGAACGTGAGCTCAGCGCTAAATACGCACGATGAGGTAGCAATGACTTAGCAGTAACGCCAGCAGTATTGCACAATGTAGCAATGCCATATCCGCATCTGATATACATCAACTCTCACTGTACATGTTTTTAGTGTTAATCTACACACACGTATATATGCATACATTTAACTACAAACACGCAAGCGACAAGCATTGCAGACTGGAATTGAATAATAATTATAATACAATAATACAAAAGAGAGATCCACGGGTAACGTTAATTTGAGAATGGGAGCCTGTAATGCAAGTCGTAAACGACGGGGTTGGTGTAGCAGTCGCGATCTGCGGGACGGACAAAGAAAGGAAAACTTCACTTCCTCTAATATTACCAAGTATCAACTCGTATGTCTACAGAGCATTCAGATGGTACGGCTGTGAGACCTGGAGCGTGAATGCTAAAGACAAAAAGCGCATTGATGCCTTTGAGATGTGGTGTTGGCGGAGAATGCTACGTGTATCCTGGACAGAAGAAAGAACTAATTTTTCCATTCTGGACGAACTCTGCATCGAGAAACGCCTATCTTCCCGTGTGAGTGAACGTTACCTCCAGTTCCTTGGCCACATTTTAAGACGAGATGGAGAGAACTTGGAAAAGGTAATTTTACAAGGTAAAATTGAAGGCAGTAGACCACGAATAAGAACAGCAAGCAGATGGATAGATCAGGCGAAGAAGATCACTGGGCTACCACTTCAGGTCATATTAACGAAATGTGAAAACCGCTCGGGATGGAGACATCTTGTCAAGGTTGCAACAAGAAAATGATGGAGTTATGAGGTCACGACGCTCAGTAATGAGCACAACGACTAACGATGATGAATAGTAATCTCACAGATAAAATAATCATTGTAAGGACATAACAACAATAATAATAATAATAATAATAATAATAATATCACAGATGATATAATAAAAATAATAATAAAAATACAGATATCACCTTGTAACGGGATTTGGACCGTTAAACAACACAGTGTACCATCTGAATGCGCTGTGGACATACGAGTTGGTACAGTAGGCTACTTGGTAATATTAGAGGAGGTGAAGTTTTCCTTCCTTTGTCCGTCCCGCAGATCGCGACTGCTACACCAACTCCGTCGTTTACGACTCGCATTACAGGCTCCCATTCTCAAATTAACGTTACCCGTGGATCTCTCTTTTGTTATAGAGTAATAATAAAAGCCTGCGTTCAGCGGAGGATGTAAGCTTCTTGATGTGAACGAAGTTTCGAGATTGGTTCTCCAGCATCCAAGATTATGTATTTCAAACAAGCAAGCTTTCCCTCCTTATAATATTAAATTTTGCGTACGGGGATGTAACGAAGGCTGTAAAAACATGAGAACTCACGCATAATATTCTACTTAGATTTTATTGCTTGTCCTTTCAGAAGAAGTTAAAATTTACCCTCAGTAATTAATTTAAACTCCTCATTTTATGTTAGGCACTCTTTGATTAAGAAATACTCCTGGCTTTTGTGAGGAAAGATGGTCACCACCCTTCGAAATTTCTGAGCGGAATCTTAATGATTCACTTCTTCTAGTTCCTATCTGTCCTGGATGTTGACAACCATCCTGGCTGTGCTTTCTCTGTTGTGCGCATCTTGCAAATACCCTTCCGACGTCTCGATAGTCCAGTGTCTGAGGTTTGTTAGACAAGAAATCGCCTCCTGCTGACACCTCTCTTTCTGGACACCACACCTTGCGAAATTTTGGCTTCTGTTTCTCATGATGTGACGGAGGTATTGAAGTTTTATCATATTTGCACTGGTCAGCACTTCGTATCAGCTGAACTCCGCTCTACTACTCAACAGAGAATTAAAATCCTTAAATTGGCCAGAAAACGAACCCAGGTCATTGGACTAGGAGGTAAAGAGAAAATATGTGAATATGTCGAAGAATGAAGCAGCGAGTCAAGTGGTGTGTACGTGAGATATATCTATAAATTATAATTTTTATTTAACCTGTAAAGAGTGCACATGTTTGATTTAATTTAATTGATCATTTCAACAGGTCTGGGTAGCGGGGAGTGAAGGGGCGCTACGTTTAGGTCGCCTGTACTTACCCATTTGCCTTACATACACTCCACAACATTTTCTTGTAAATAAATAACTAATGAATGAATGAATTAATTAAAAGCATTCTACCACTACGCCACAGGGGCAGCTAATAATAATAGTATTGTACCTATGAGGTCTCGAATTTATTTTATTTTCACACAATTCATGAAACTTGCCATTCTTTTTTGTGGATAAACTCGTTTACGTTTCGATTTATCGGGAATCTTCATATTCCCTGTGGGTGGAGTCAGAAGAAAAAATATCTGTACTCCCTGAACGTCGTAAGAGGCTACTAAGAGGGAAACAGCCAAAAAGTTTGTAGTCACTCTCTCGTCTTCTAAGCCCAAAAACCTACAATTCTAGCCCTCCAGGCAAGCAGCTCAGTTTTAAAAATATCCTAGTCGTATGAGCTACGAACTTTAGGTAATTCAAATATAATAAACTATGAGAATGTGTCATTTATTTTTTCCTAAAACGTACAAATCTTTTCTTAATCATCGCTATCCGGTCGATTAGTTTAGCAGTTTGCCTTTTTCTACCACTAAGATAGCTTATGTGAGTCAATGCAGAGTTTTACTTAGGCCCTTCGGTACGGACATTTTTAAAAATTATCAGACATGCCTGAGAATACTGAACCGAAAAGCGCAATACTGGAAGCATTGGCTAGGATATGAATCAAAAAGAAAAGAAACCAGCGATTTTAGACTGTTTATCCGGGACTGCATTTAAGTCACACGTAATTTATTTCCTTGATTTCTTTAGTGTAATGGAGATATCCATGACTCATAATTTGAAAACTTAGCGGGCTCTTTAACCCTCCAACTTTCGACACAATTGAGGAAATTACTTAATTTGATATTTTTCGTACTATAGAGATCCCCACCTTGTCTGGTAAGAAATGTTTTCGGCATTATAGCATATCCATGATTCTATTCTAATCTACATCAAAACAGACTGGTGAGATGGTTATGTTTAGGCACTTTAATGTTACAAAATTCGCAGGATATTTGCTCAGTTTATAAGAATACATAGTAATAATGTAGTATTGGTATTCTGATTTCTGTTCATACATATAATGTTAGGAACTTTACTGTACCAGGAAAAAGGTGTTGGGCAAGAGCATGGGAAGGATCTAAGATTGTGTACTGTCTTATGGAGCAGGGACAGAGAATGAAGCCTTACAGGTCGAATAATAGAAGGTTTAAAATTTTTGAAAAGTTTGATTAATGATTTGAAGAAAATCACCCTGCTTCTCATTCATTCAAAAAGTAAATCTTCCATTGACTTGTTCAGAATGAAATTAAATTGCAGAATTATAAACGTTTTCAAGATTTAACAAAATATATTCTTTGACCCACACATCCCGTCGATATTCGTAAAACGTCCAGAATGAATAATACCTTTCAATAATTTCAATTAAACATACCCTAAAATTGAACTAAGTTTCCACTAATGGATTCTAATAAAATGAAAACTTTGTTCATAAAACTTCATTCAAATCACTTTGTCAATTGACCAAGATTTCAGAGTTCAAAAGAGAAATAATTAAATCCTCCTTATCACTTCTGTGCAAGTCTAGAGTCTGTCTAAATAATTATAGATTAAACATAATATCAAATTACACTTGCTTCAGAAATCCTAAAGTCCAATAAATAAATTAAACGTGATTATAACTTGTACACTTGTTGTAAAAAACCTAAAGTTCAACAAAGTTGTTATGGAATGACTTCAGATTACACTTTCTCAGAAGAAATCCTGAAGTCCAGTTAAATAAATTAACCGTGATTATAACTTGTACACTTGTAAAAAAAACCTAAATTTCAACTATGTTGTTATGGAATGACTTCAGATTACACTTTCTCAGAAGAAATCCTAAAGTTCATTTAAGAATGATCTCCAGTTCTACTTGCTTCGGAGAAAATTCTAAAGGTCAATTAGGAATGACCTACAGTTCTGTTAAATAACTTCCTACAATTTCAATACGTACTAGGACTGGAATTCACACGATAATTTTTTTTTAATGGACCAGACACTATCACTTGATAAGCGTAGCACTAGAGTAGTGAGAATGATTGAGTGCCTTGACAGTAAGTCAGTTAATGTTTTAGTGCAATTATTCACTCAAGAAAGATTGAACAATACACTTATACCACCTGAATGCAGCTATAGAAATGGTTGAAGTGCGGCTGCGCAGCTCGGTGACTGGAACTCCTACGGTGAACAGCCTGAGGTCGAACTGAGCACCAACAGCAGAGAACCACGTTCCTATCTCTCGATGTTACCACGTATCATCCCTCGGAGTTACCACGATCTCCAAAGATGTCGCCTATCCCACGCTGGATACGATGTTTAAAGTGATGTAAGGTTACGCTATTTCGCCAAGATTTCCGCTGTTTATTAGAATGAAATACAGAGAAGTTCAATTGGCACGATAATGCAAGACGTACCACTGTCAATTAATAGTAATGAGTTGCATTTCACACTTACGCGAGTTTGAAAGCATATTTCGTACTTGCACTTTATAATGTAGCAGTTAATATAAAACTCGAAATAGCACAGTCTTATATCACAGTCTGAACTACATGTCAGGTCTCTGTGGAAATTTTCACGATAAAAATGAGATAACTTCTTAAGTTACGAAGTCAAAAGCACAGTCTTTAACTACACAGTCCGTATGACATGGAATTAAACATTAGGCACAGTTCGGAATATGCACAAATCATATGGATTTCATGTGTGAATTCTCATAATAAGGGTTCATATTTCCTATAATCGACGTAAAATGTCCTTAATGTTCAGTCCCTTTTTCTAACGATACTGTTCAAATATTCACGAATATACGCGAAAATAGTTCAAAATCGTTATTACAGACGAAACACTTGTCTCAAAATTCATGAATTTGTAAATACTCGTAAGTTTAAATTATCGCGTACATTTCTTCTAATATTCTTATCACCCTATGTGAGCACGACAGAGTTCAAATATACATTGAACTACCAAAGTCCATAATGCACTGTAAACTGGCAAATTTAACACTTGTATTTAATTCTAAGTTCTACCTGAATATACAGTACATTCAAGATCACGAGTTCACTACTTGTTAAAGAAATTCGTAAGTATTGTACTACGAAACTCATCTTTGTAGTATTTTACAATATTCCACACGTTCACGACGCGTTAGAAGTTTCCAATTATTGCGATCTCGCACAAAGAAATTCAAAGTCTTACTGCACGATTCACTTTCAGTTCGCGCAACGCGACGTAGCAGCATAACTTTCTCCCATGGTTGAGTTGCGTATTTCAACTGAGTATACCTCTCAAGTCGTTGACCTATATATACCCCGCTGGGGCGGGTTCACTGTGTCAAGCGACAGACAAGTGGTTACGTATGACAAACTTCTATCTGCTATATCGTCCAAGTTAATGGATGGATTAATCCCAAATTTTGATCATTGTACATTCAAAATATGGGATTCACGTTGGTGTAGTTTTTATTTTTGTATTTTAAGCCATTCAAAGGTAACGGAAGAGTTTCCAGAGCCTTCCAAATT
Source organism: Anabrus simplex (assembly GCF_040414725.1). NCBI lineage: Eukaryota > Metazoa > Arthropoda > Insecta > Orthoptera > Tettigoniidae > Anabrus > Anabrus simplex. Next base: position 442,550,487 of record NC_090268.1, on the reverse strand, counting down.
GAAAGTTGAGAACATGTGGCGCTGACGTCACTCGGTCTGTTCCTCTTTCCCGCTGTATCTCTCATGCCTGCATGAAGCAGCGGAGACCAGAACTTTCGTTCGTGCAGCTGTTTCTGATGCTAAAGGTGAGCCGTTCTTTAATGATTAAAAACTTAAGAAAGTGATGTGCCAGGGCCTATGCCTTCCTGGTACAATACGTATGAAATGTTTTGCCATTGGCCACATGTTCTTGGGAATTCTTTGAATGGCTTCATTGTTACTTCTCATTCCTCGAAGGATCTGAGTATTTGTGACACGATCTGCCCACGGCACTCATAGCATCGTCTGGTGGAGCAACACGTTGAAGGCTTCTAATTCATTGTTGAGTACTTTCAGCACCGTAACAGGGAACAGAAAGCACATAGCGGAGAAGAAGTAATATTTTTTGGTTAACATTAACTCACGACTTTAAAAAAGAAATCAATTTTGGTGAACACAGTGCTGATATTTCCAATGCGCGACTTCACTTCTTTCGAATTATCCCATTGATCGTTAACGATGGTATCAATATATATGCATTTTCGTAGTCGGAGTCGTTCAACAGGATTCTGATCGATTACAAGTTGACATGTAGGGGTTGAATTTTTGCTTATGACCATAACTAGGTTTTCTTTATATTAATGCCAAGATTGTATTCGTGGCTGGTCAGTGCTATTCTCTCCATGTAGTAACATAAACCCTCTGGACAATCTGTACAAATTACAGTCTAATCCGCATATCAAATTATTAAACTGTCGAAAATTCAAGATTTGCTACTTTTATGATCCGTTTTCTCCCAACGCACGAAACTATAGGATTTCAACACGACGAGGAAATAGGAATTCCCTTCCATACCGCTTTATTAGAGGCCTAATGTAGAATATTTGTTAGAAATGGGTAAATTTAACGCATACTTAAAATATATATAACAATAAAACGATGGTAAATGTAATTAATGTTTTACGAGGAAGTGCAACTATTTCAACGCCCTCTTTTCCTGTAATCAGGAAAAAATAGGAAAGATCTCGGAATTTCGAGCAATGGATGCAGATTTAACACCGTCAAGGGAGGAAGAGGAGAAGATTTAACCAAGGAACTCGGCTAGGAAAGAGAAATTGCGGAACGAATCAACAGTAAGTTAAATCAATTGTGAACAACGCTGCAGGACTCGAACAATTCACGGACTTCCCGGCACTGCCAAAAAGTACCACTCACGTCACGTCACAGTCTTTTCGTTACAAGGATGCTCTGACACAGCAGAATTTATATCATTCGAGCACGGTCATCCATTTCTGCTAGACGCTGAGAAACGTGAAAGCAGTATACAAATCCACTCAGCTCTTGAAGCATAGACCTATCGCTCAAGCCAAGTTTCGTTGTAGACCAGGCTATGGGGACTGTAATGCCTGTTAGAGAAGTTGTAGTGACGGTTTCTGGGCAGCCTTGATCCAGTATTACGTAACCTGTCGCCGTGGATCAGGCGGCAGCACGGCAGCCTCTCTCCGCTGGGTTCCTTGGTTCAAATCCCGGTCACTCCGTGTGAGATTTGTGCTCGACAAAGCGGAGGCGGGACAGGATATTCTCCGGATACTCCGGTTTTCCCTGTCATCTTTCATTCCAGCAACACTCTCCAATATAATTTCATTTCATCTGTCATTCATTAATCATGGCCCCAGATGAGTGCGACAGGCTTCGGCAGTCGGTACAATTCTTATCCTCGCCACTAGATGGGGGCTCTTTCATTCCATCCCTGACCTGGTCGACTGACTAAAAACAGGCTGTGGATATTATTTTATGGCGTAACCTATGAACGACAGCTCCACGGACTGTTTTCTTTTAGCATGGAAATTTCGAAATTGAACCTAGAGGACGCCCTCTGGAGAAATCCAGCCACCACATGGTTCGCTGTGCTTACTGTGATAGGAACTTACCAGGTTCATTTGCGAGAATTGCAATAAAATAATTGTGTCATAAACATGGAACTATCGTGTGCTCCGAATGCTTGGAGAATGAAGAAAGTAACCAAAATGTGCTAAGAAAAGCTAATTCTTTATTATGTGTATACCTGTGATTAAATTTCATTTTTGGCTATCCCTTGGGTTATTAAATTGAATGTTCATTTAACAACGCTCTATTACATTTTGACATTATTATTGTTTTGTGTAGAACGATCAAACATAAATTGAATTACTTATTGTACTTCAAAAAAACATTTTCTGTGCTAGTTCTATGTGATCAACTCCTAAATATCCTTATACTGTATTCACGTGCGGACCCACAGTCCGCCGCGTGTACTCATGGTACGAAAGGCAGCGCGACTACCACAGGGTTAAAGTTTATTTTCCTTAACCCATTCGCATAGGAAACCGAACACAACGAAAAACGTTCTAATGGACTACATAACCATACATGACTGGGAGATGTCACCAGTCAGTGGATAGGAAGAGTATTTTGACCTATGACGTTTGGTTTCTTCAACGACAATATGGAACAAGTGAAAAGTGTTTGGATCATCCATCAATCAATCAATCAATCAATCAATCAATCAATCAATCAATCAATCAATCAATCAATCAATCAATCAATCAATCAATCAATCAATCAATCAATCAATCAATCAATCAATCAATCAATCAATCAATCAATCAATCAATCAATCAATCAATCAATCAATCAATCAATCCCGGAATATGGAGCAGGCCTATGGGATACATACCAAAGAGGAGTCATTAATGAACTTGTGAATGCCTGGTACTAAACTATAGATTAGATGAATTTGGAGCAATAGAAAGGAGAATCATGAGAAAAATCTTAGACCCTCTGAAAACAACGGAAGTACGGAAATTAAGATCTAATGGTGAAATATACAGCAACATAGAGAACATAACAGAAACCATAACATAAAATCGATTACAATTTTTTGGACATATTTACAGAATGGATGATTCCAGATTAACAAACAGGATTTTCAAGTAGGTTTGGACAAAAAGATAATAACTAGCCGGATTCCAGAAGTAAAGAAAGATTTGGAAAGAAGTAATATGAGAAGTGGAAACTATGGACAGAGAGACTTTTAGAAAGAGGGTAGTAAGTATGAAAGGGTTCCATGGAAGATTGAACTCGAAACCGTGTGCGATATGGTCCGAGGACAGAAAGAAATAGCATCGTGAAAGGCTGAATGGATATTGGAAGGAATGGAAGAGAAACACAACAAAGTATGAAGAAATGAACTTAAATTGGCACGTGGTCCTTAGCAGGCGTTATCGGAAAGTGAATAAGGAGAAGAATAAGAAGAAGAAGAAACTTGAGGTGGTACAGCGAAAGTATTCAAGATCCGTGCTTAACGATTTCAGTCCTAGAAGTAGTGCGACAAGTATGATAGAAGAACCTGTGTGCGAATGCTGATAAATAGAATGAAACGAACACGGTTATGTGCCAGGTACGAGTATAAAGCCAGCTTGGGTAGAGTTGAACAGTGACAAGAAAAGCTCTGTAACATGAGCAGGACAGAGCATCTGCATAATGTAAGAGGTAGATCGCAGAAAACTAACAATGGTAAACATGAGTTTGTAAACCAGGGAATTGAAAAGCATTTATTACCTGCAGCTGTCTGTGAGGCTTTTCCCAAAAATGTAAGATGCTTCAAGAATAGACTCTAGCATTCTGTAAATTGTGTGATGTTATCAACACTGTACATTGTAGTATTAAGGCATCTAAATTATTTAAGGTATATGTGAATTTTTATATGACGGTGTTATAATGATTAGGCAGTAGCAAGTCATTGTACTGGTCAATATATAGTATTGTAAGCCGTAGATTTAAGCACTGGAAATACATAATGTTTGTGTGAATTTATATAAGCTGGATGAATAATGTATATATATTAGTATTATTTCCGTGGAATTGCTTGTTGTTTTAACTTTATTACTCTCAGTGATCCACCGGGATATTTCCCAATTGCGATGTAGTAGTTAATAATAATAATCTGCGTTTATGGTTATCACCTCCCTAGACATCAGTATGCGCCAAAGTGGTAGGGGATGGTTTCAGAAGCCACTTCTGCTACAAAAATGTTTCCACGTGACGCCGTCTCTCAGGCCGGGAGACTTGTTACCGTGAAGGAGATGTGCGGAGAAGGTGAAAGGGTCTGTGGCCGTGGCCTATACAGGGAACTGTGCCGTGAAGGAGAATGGAAAAGCACAGGGAACCATTCTCAGGACAGCTGAACGTGGGGACCATTCCCTCTCCGTTCCCGAGTGCAGAGGCGTAGAGCCGCAGTAGAGCCGCGGCCACCCCTCCTTTGCTCTGTTGGCAGGTCAGAGTGCAGAGCTGTCGAACCAGCCGGGACACACTCTGTAACCGCCGACCAGGTTGGAGACTCCTTTTCAATTCTTTACCTAGTATTTTCAAATGGTTTCGAAGTATCTGTACAAGATTGTGTCCTCCCTTGATAAATTAATCCAGTTCTTAACTCCTCTTCATGCAAAACAAACATTATTCCGAATTTGTCCTCTTGAATTTTACATTTACCTTCATATTGTGGTCTTTCCTTATTTTGCAATTTCTTTTTTGCTATTTGCTTTACGTCGCAACGACATAGATATGTCTTATGCCGATGATGGGATACGAAAGGCCTAAGAATGGGAAGGAAGCGGCCGTGGCCTTAATTAAGGTACAACCTCAGCATGTGTCTGGTGTATAAATGGGAAACCACAGAAAACCATCTACAGAGCTGCCGACAGTGGGGTTCAAACCCACTATCTCCCGATTACTGGATACTGGACGCACTTAAGCGACTGTAGCTCTCGAGCTCGGTTCCTTATTTTGAAATTTCCTCTCGTCTTGTATTGATATTCAGTATCATCTCTCAATTGACAGCTCAGTCTCGCAGCTCTTCTCCTCAGCCCAAAATTTCCAACATTTTCCTAACACTACTGTTTGGTTGCTTTTCTGCATATCTTTCCGAATTCTCGAATCAAATAATCCTGGTAGAGGGCAACTATATTCTAACTGGGGTATTACTCCGTCATTCCCATAGGTCCAAGGCTTGCTATAAATGTCCTGAGCTCGTTACATTCTGTGAAGCAGGATGCTGCCTACATATACATAGTCCCAGTGAGGGGTCTCTCCTCTAACCGGCTAAGGGCCACCGGTGACTTGTACAGTTCTAGCACGAGGACGATGACTCAGAACCTGTCCAACAACCCATTCCATAGCAAACAGTCTATCGAATCTCTGCAGCAGAGTGCTTGAACACATGTCGGGTGTTGGTTGCGTGTTATGCGAATTGTTCATTTAAAAACTATAGCCGTTCGGAACATGATACGCACACGTTTTAATTAATTAATTATTTTATCGCCTATGGAGGGCCATTTTACACTAATAATAACACAGATTTAAGTAAGTACTAATAAGATAGCAATCGCTATAAAATAACAATATTAACGTCTGCTTTTTCTACCGCTTTTCCCACACCTGTGGAGTCGCGGGTGCGAACTGTGTCGAACATGTGTATTTAGCTCTGTTTTACGGCCAGCTGCCCCTTCTGACGTCAACCCTACATGGAGGGACGTAATTACTATTGCGTGTTTCTGTGGTGTTTGGTGGTGTAGTGTGCTGTCTGAATATGAAGGGGAACGTTTTGGGGCAAACACAGTCCCCGGTCAAGAAGAATTAATCAGAGGCGATTAAAATCCCCGACCCTGCCAGGAGTCGAATTCAGATCCCTCTGAACTGAAGGCCTCAACGCTGACCATTCAGCCAATGACTCGGACATAAACTATCAATAGTAAATTAATAATACAACAACAGCAACGATAACTGGCAGGGGTCGGTTACCGAGTTAGCAAGAAGGAAGGTCATGGGTTGGAAGCACGGAAGAAAATGGCAACCTGGAGAGGAATTCGAAGGAATCCTTTAATTTTGTGTTTCGAGGATGTAAAGGGTGTGAGTATGTCAGTACCTGGTAGTGAGTTACGAGGAGTAGGGGTACGGTGAAAGACAGAGCGTTGTTGTACTGTTAGGCACGGACGGGACACATGAGTATGCTGGTTACGTTTTGGGCGGGGGGGACGGGGGCAGTGTATTGCACGAGCATTGTATTTGGTATAGCCATTGATTATTTTATGAAAGGAACATAGATCGGAGAACTATAAACGGATTCTCAGGTCAAGTATACCCAGGCCGTTCAAGATGTTAGATTTAGTTTTGATAATAAAAAAACAAAACAATATTGGGAGTCTTAACAATGAATGTGAAAGCGTTTACAGTACTGTCTAGTTGAGATATGTTTGTAATAACAGATGAGACCAAGAAGGGGAACAAAAGTCAATAATGCGAAGAACATAGCAGGCGTTAATATCATTTATTTTAGTGAACCGGTAAAGAATGCCTGGGTTACATATATCGTTAGCCGACGTCTAGCACACTCTAGCAGTAGCAGCCACCTGCAGCTGACGTCATAGTTCGATATGTGTATCTCGCACTGCATTTGGACCATAAATAATACATGTAATTAAACCGTTTACTAACTAAAATTCCAATTGACTCTCATTTCAAGCTCCATTAGCTGTTAATAGAAAGTTGGATATTTAAATATATTATGAGCATTTAATGTTGCTGTTACGGGATACAGGAAGCGAAGTTATATTGTACGGTCAATGATGTGAAAAACTGTCATAATTTTTTTATTCTCATTTTTAGTTGGAGATTACTGGGAGTTAAACGTCCGGAAATTCCAGGTTAATATATGGACAACCTTCGTCCTAAATTTATTTTACAAGTTGCTTTCCGTCACACCGACAGAGATATGTCTTATGGCGACGAAGGGGCAGGAAGGTGCTAGGAGTGGGAAAGAGGTGGCCGTGGTGTTAACTAAGGTACAGCCACAGCATTTGTTGCTGTGAAAATGGGACATCACGGAAAACCATCTTAAGGGCTGCCGATAGTGGGGTTCGAATCCAATATCTCCCTAACACTGGATACTGGCCGCACTTAAGCGGCTGCAGCTATTGAACTCGGTCGTAGATTTCTTAGACTGTTATTACGGAAATTCGATGAGCTTGTATTGAGAGTTACTCTTAACAGCACCTTCACAATATTCACTAACTGTCCGACTCGTTGGCTGAACGGTCAGCGTACTAGCCTTCGGTTCAGAGGGTCCCGAGTTCGATTCCCGGCCGGGTCGGGGTTTTAACCTTAATTGGTTAATTCCAATAGCACGGGGGCTGGGCGTATGTGTTGTCTTCATCATCATTTCATCCTCATCACGGCGCGCAGGTCACCTACGGGTGTCAAATAGAAAGACTTGCACCTGACGAGCCGAACCTGTCTTGGGATATCCCGGCACTAAAAGCCATACGACATTTCATTTTTTCACTAACTTCATACTGAAATATAACTCTCTAGCTTGTAAATGAAACTCAGGAAACTCAATTATCAAAACTTACCAGTGTTTCGCTCCAGTGCGGATTAGGCTCATCAGTTGGATATTGCACCTTCGCAAGACACTGGCCGGTACATATGATAGGCACAATGCAGTGCCGATTGAGTTTCCTGAGTTTTATTTAGCTATCACTATCTACCTTGTATTTGCAAATGACCATCGACCCCGTGATAACAACCAAAGGACCTATCTAAAGAGTTGTAACCTTCATTTAAATAATCCCCACACGCGTTTGCCGGTATTCGAACCGAACCGTGGCTGCCCTGGTTGTGAGTCAGTGACCACGTTGTCTATTATGCCCTCTGGGTGCAAGACGTCTAATATCTCGGTAACATAGTTTGTGCTGTTAACTGATAAGACTGCAATAGCTCAGGGACGGATCAATCCGAATAATTCAAATATTTGCTTGACTCACTTGGGTTACTGGATTGCTAATAGAAAACTAAATCTGATTCTTTTGAATCCAGGAAGTAGGTCCTCAATGTAAAATATGTTGGTGTAGGATCGTGCATACCAGCAGCTTTCATTCGTCCCACAGTTCATCAAGAATTCTGCAAGTATACATGTAATTCCTTGGATTTGCCTCCCTTAACCCTTTCCCATCTGAACCATATCGTTGTAAGAAAACCTGGATTGCTAGTGACTCACTTTCACAGCATGAATCCAGACTACAACGAGTGGGTGGGTGCCACAGAGTGTGTTCCTATTATTTCTCTCACTGTAGTTGACGAAGGGTTGTTCACCCTGGAATTTGTCGATGAAGAAATAGAACAAAAAAGTATGTAGCATCTGATGTCTAACTCTCCAAGAAACAACAATTTCTAACGTAGACTTATCTTCCTCTACAACGGCTAAATAAAAGACGCTTTCAGTGTTCGTGTAGAACGCGAATATCGCCAAGAGTATTTCACTTGTGATTATGTTCAATGTCGCAATTGAGAAATGAAAGAGGAGGCTTCCTGTTGGAAAGAAATTTAAATCTGATACATACTTTTTATGAAATAGCGCTTCACACTAAGGCAAAATATGTACTAAATATATTACGTCACAAACATACTCTGTTATAAGATGGCGCTGTGCTGACTCGCGCGCTCAATTGGAGGTTAGCTGTCATTGTAAATACATCGCGGTCAGTTGGGGAGAATACAAGAATTAGTAATGGAAAATAAATATTTGGTTATTATTCGACAAAAACTTACAAAATGGAGAGGTGAAACGAGAAAAGTGAATGGTGAAAAGGAATAAGAGAAAATTGAACCAAAAGAGCGGAACAGGTGTTACGATGAGAAATTGAAATAGCAAAAACAATTTACAATAAATAAATATTTTGAAGTCAATATCAGAGGTGCTCACACTGTGCGGACAGGCAGGCGACGAGCTTATGCTATTCATAGGCCGTGAGGGCTGGGCGAAGTTCTCGACCACTGCGGCGATAAACAAGTAGGCATAAACCCTCGTCATTTTCAATTTACGTTGTGAGAAATAAGTTCTTTATGTTCATTACAGTTCATGTATTTTGACCTCATACAATAAAGAGGTCTACAACCTTAAATACTTTATAATGTACGTAATGAATTACAATTTTCACTGTTAAAATTTAAGAGGTGCTTTAGAAGCATCTCTAATATAATACGGAGTTGAGGTGGATAGCTGTGGCTTGTGGTTGTTTACCGGGAATAATATCAGTTAGGTCATTTATTTGAAGGCATACTGTATACCTATATGGTGGATATATCTACATTGTTGTACTTTAATCTTGGATAGTAAATATTTGTGTCCTCACTCGAGAACTCCCTCGCCATTTAGAGGCTAGCTATTATCATCGGACGCCTGATAATTTTGAAATACTGTTTTCAGAAATCAATTGAAAAGGGAAACTCACGCAACAATACAACACTGTGAAAAATCAAGCAGTAAACTTGTTGAATTATGTAAGTATATTACCTTTTGTTTAATGAATAAAAGGATTTTAGTTTTTTAAATGTAAATACTGTCGTGCCCATCCAAGGAATTTTAATTCATAGCTTGTACGCTTAAACGTTTTACCTTTGTATGTTGTAACAAAAACATTATAATGTGTCAGTTTTCTCTGAATGTATAAGAAAATAAAACTTACTGTTTATATCGAGCGCGGTATGAATCACTCCGGAATATCTTGAAAAGGTCAGTTTTTGTTTTGTTTCGATTATAGAGTTTATTTTAAATAAGATATCGCAATCAGAGCTTAGTAATCACAATCGAACGTCAATGCTCCCTCGCTTCACTATGGCGTATGCTTGCTACGTAAGCTGCCCGCATTTACGTCACGTCAGCACGGCTGCACTGGGCTAGCCACAACGGGCGCCCAGCTGAGCACCTCTGTTTACATCAAGTATGACTCTGTTCGAACACAAGGAAAGTGAACCAGTCTGAAGAATTTTATTTGTATAAGTAAATCTGCGAAACCCCAAAATACCCTGCGGCCGTTAAAATAATGTCAGCCTACCGCCACTTTTTCGCGAAGATATTCAGAGACAGAACGATGGGAAAGGGCTAAGATGGGAAAGGTAACGGTCGTGGACTTTATTTAGATACAGCCCCAATATTTGCTTGGTGTGAAAAATGGAAACAACGGAAAAGCATCCTTAGCTCTACAGTTAGTGTCATTCGACCCCTTAATATCCGAAATGATGCAAGCTCACAGCTGCGTAACGACCAACTCGCTCGTTAAACAAATATTTTTAAATTTTGCCCACACGCACGTATTGTCCAGAAAATGTGCACAAAATAATGTTCAAATTGGAAGTTTTATAATTTGTTGTCTGATTTGAAATTTAATCTTCTACGACATGCCTTTGCTGGTGGGACCTTTATTAAAACTGATTGAGAGACTGTCAAAATGTAAGTTCCCACAAGGAAACCATAATTTAATTTCATCGGTAGCAAATGTCAGAAATATTTAAGCACTTCAGGCTTTTCTTTTTCATCCGTGAAATTGGTAGCAGTGGGCTCATCAGTTGGATTGCTACACCTTTCTAAGATGCTGGTGGCTAGTGCGCCGTTGAGACACTACTACTACTACTACTACTACTACTACTACTGCTACTACTACTACTAGTACTAATACTACTACTACTACTACTACTACTAACTGTCTTCATTCCTTCCCTACCGGGCGAGTTGGCCGTACGGTTAGAGGCGCGCGGCTGTGAGATTACATCCGGGAGATAGTGAGTTCGAATCCCACTGACGGCAACTCTGAAGATGGTTTTCTGTGCTTTTCCATTTTCACACCAGGCAGGTGCTGGGGCTGTACCTTAATTAAGGCCACGGCCGCTTCCTTCGAACTCCTAGGCCTTTCCTATCCAATCGTCGCTACAAGAGCTATCTGTGTCGGTGCGACATATTGCCAATAGCTAAAATAAAAGACAGAAACATTCCTCCCCTGAAAGGGGAGGGAGGTCTCTTAGACTGGGCCGCCGTCTCTCAGGCCGTGAGATTTGTATCGGAGAAGGTGAGAGAGTGGGCGGCCGTGGCCTATAGGGTATACTGGGAACTGTCCTGGTCTTCGCCTTAGTCCAGAATAATGGAACACCACGGAAAACCATTCTCGTTTGGCCGGTCTGAGTGCAGAGCCGTCGGACCACGGATCAGCCGTGGCCGCTTGTAGGCCTAAACCCACTCGGTATCCTTTGAGACACCACTACAAGCCTCCTACGTAGGACAATGCAGCAACGGTGCTCTAGGGGAAGCCTGTGACTCGACTTGTATAATGTCTGCCTTTGACCTTTATATCAAAAATTTATTTCCTAGAAGGAAACCATAATTGAATTTCCTCGACTGCAAATTTTGAAAACATGTAAGTTCTTCGGGCCAAAAGAGCTTAAAGGTTTTTTTTTTTAAATTGAGAGACTGTTTTAATTTGTACTATTTCCTGTACTTGACGCAAGTAGTAAAGATGTGTGGGACTGGCTTATCTTATTATTCTATAGTTAAAACCTTGATACATGATGTCAGTTAATACACTAAGGAAGGGCCACTGTGTCTTATGAAGAATATACTGTAATTCACTAATGAAAAATATGAAATGTAGATTTAGGTTGAACTCTAATAGGTAAGGAAAGTTAAACATCTGTGAAAGGTGATTCAAGTTATTCCGTACAACCTACGGAGAACAGTTATTTGTATTAAGAGCGCTCTCCGGATCAGTGGAGGAGCGTCGGCTCCATGTATCAACATATCACGCGTTCAAAGCAGACAGAAGTGTTCGGACGTTTCACGGGCGGGAAAGAATGTTCATTCGACACATCATATCTTTCAATGTTGGCTAGTAAAGATCTATGGTGTTTGATCTTTCTTTCATATGGTTGAGCAGAAAACAATCTCAAAATCGTGTGGAAGGCAGGCCCATACTCAAATGCACAAAATCTGTGTGTGGAAAAATATGACTTTCCATCAAAGGACTATTGTTTGAAATAGGATGAACCTATACTAAATGTTGTAGGATACCAATTATTATCTCTTCGGCCACCGGCAACCAAAGTCTACGATTATCCTCGCATTTGAAGAATGTGCAAAAGTAAATATGTCATTGCCGGTCAATTTTTCTGAGGTTGAGTGGGCTTGTTTAAGAATGACCGCGGTAGGAATGATGGGTGGACCATCACTGTACTTACCTTGTAACAATCAATCAATCAATCAATCAATCAATCAATCAATCAATCAATCAATCAATCAATCAATCAATCAATCAATCAATCAATCAATCAATCAATCAATCAATCAATCAATCAATCAATCAATCAATCAATCAATCAATCAATCAATCAATCAATCAATCAATCAGGGTAAATCCAGCAGACATAGACCAAAAGGTGTTGTACGTGGAGCAGATTCCTTATTTATTTATCTATATAAGTAAAGTCCTAACGACTGTGTGCCTGTACATTGTCTATTTTGGAGAAATGTTCGCACAGCTACGCGTTTAAGGGGTAATAATAACAATCATCTGCATTATTTTTTGGTTTAGTTTCCTGAAAGTTCTAATTTTAACCCTCCTCACCCAAAATCCACATTGCGGCATAATCTGCCAGACGAACAAGAAAACAGAAATTTGGCAAAATTATACGTTTTAGCCTGTAACGGACAGAACATTTCTAAGAGCTTTAAATTTTTCACTTGTTTCCCTGAAGAATATCGAAATATGGAGGCAATTTTAATGATGGTGCAGATCTTCGCGAAGTCCTATCACATAAGGGAAGGCACAATATCCGTTCAATTTGGAGTGATCTACAACCTTGGTCTTATTACTTTTTGTTGTATCTGTATCCCTTTTACGTTTGATGTTTGCCTATTTCTCGATGTTCAGTAAATTTGGACTTTTCACATGTATAATTCATACTTTCAATCACTTATAAGAAAGATAGAATCATCAAACCCTACACTAAAATCGGCCCACCCAGTAGCCATATGTGAGCCAAATGCTATGTATGTAGCTGTCACATAATTATCTGAAAAGTAATGCAATGTGAGATAATCTTACAAAAATGTTACGCTATTCAACGTTTCTAACTCAATCTGACCCATGAATAGATCAGATATCATACGACCAGCCATTTAGGCCGCTAAATCTGACGTCTTACGGTACAATCCTTCGTCGATATGACGTACCGTTTTGCAGCAGTCAATCTGTACATGAAGCTGGTAGTAAGCTGGCTGGCTGTAGGAAAAGGGGACTGTCATTATAATTAAAACTGCACAACTCAATTTCGACTGGTAGTAGGGAAGTTGCCAAACATTCTAATGAAAACTGTAATCTGTCTTGAAGTAGGAAAGGGGGCCTGCCATTGTAACGAAAACTCCCAAATCGATTGTGACAGCGCAGTAGGCGGTGGGGCCTGCAATTATAATGAAAACTTCCACACTCGATTGTGAATGGCAGTAGGCAAGTGAGCCTGCCGTTATCATCACAAATCTGTAACAAGCACTTTACATTGGAAACACCGTATTGGGAACCTCCCTATGCTGTTTCTCGGATAACGCTAAGAGACATGCCATTTTAAATCAATCTTATTTACTGTATGTACAGTATTTACTTCGATATTCGAATATGTAGAATACCGTAGCGAAGCACGGGTACATTTGCTAGTCTTCAATAATTTCAAACAATTTGTAAATTTGGTAATTTATTCCAGTCCTTAACGCCTCTTCCTATAAACCAATTTTTGCCCCTATATGTCATCTTGAATTCCAACTTTATCTTCATATTGGGATCTCTCCTACTTTTGGAAACACTGCTCAACCTTATTCATCTCTACTAATATCATACCACGCTATCTCTTCACTGACAGCTTCGACGAGCAACTCATCTCCTTACTTCCAAGACTTCTCAGCCCAATGTTTGCAACATTCCTATATCGTTAGTCTTCTCTCAAAAATCACCCAAAACAAATCGTGCTGTTTTACTTTGGAGTTTCTCCAGATCTCCAGATCTCGAATCAAGTAATACTGGTGAGCATTCCCTTGCACCGGTACTATAGTGTAATAGGGGCCTTACCAGTGACTTACATGCCCTCTCTTTTACATCCTTAATAAAAACACTAAATACCCTCATAAATAAGTCACATCTCAAATAGGTATAGTTTTAAAATGTATTTATTTATTTATTTATTTATTTATTTATTTATTTATTTATTTATTTATTTATTTATTTATTTTGCCATTGATACTTTCACGTGCCGTAATTATAATCATTATGTAGGCTTTTGACTTATGCCTTGTCAAGAAAATAAGGTGAAATTCTTTATGTTTCGCAGAGAACTTCGCTCCGTGGAGGGACAGGGGACGTAAATCCTTAATGGCTGGCAACGATGTATTGCTTAATTGATAGCCAGTGTTCCTTGTTGCCAAATATTTCATTCCAGGCTCGTATCTATGTTATACTTTCATATGCGAACTCCCCCTGAGACTGATTCTGATGGTTCCGTCAGCTTCCTCTTCAAACACTAGCGCTGTACCGCGTCGGGTGAGCAATCTGGTGACGAATGATCGTACCACTTCCACTTCTATTATAACGTCTAAATTCAAATCTCATTTTTGAGAATCCTTTCTCGTGAACAATCGAGATTTTCTTCTGAAGATTTAGAGCAAAGTTCTCTGCGAAACGTAAAGAATTTAACATTATTTTCTTGACACGGCACAGTCCAAAAGCCTATATTGTGTTTATTTTTTAATTAATTAATTAATTAATTAATTAATTAATTAATTAATTTATTTATTTATTTATTTATTTATTTATCATATTCCTTAACATCATCTATGGGCGACGATTACACAGTCCATCAGATCGTCTTTCTTTTCAAATATAGTCCCTTTTCTTTGCAATTCTCCCAGATGTTTTAAATCTTAGACTTCTCGTTTGTCATTCTTCAACCGAGATGTCGCATGCATTGACGTGTTTCCGCGGTGCATCCTTCATTCTCTCTATTTTCTTCCTAAAGTTTGTTCTATCCTGTGTATCTTCCTCCTAGATCGCTGCTTCTTCCAAATCCTTGTGAACCTCGTTAAGCCATAAAGGGTGTACCTTCCACTCTCTCGTAGACTAAGTATCCTGTGATCCAGTCTCCTTGGATGCCCTTGAAATGAAAGTCTTCTTTCCGTCATAGTAGTTACCTTCTCAAATTTTTCATATAGTTCTCGATTCGGTCTCAAAGGATTATTATTATTATTATTATTATTATTATTATTATTATTATTATTATTATTATTATTATTATTATTATTATTATTATTATTATTATTATTATTATTATTCTTTGCTATCAGTCGTGGAATACTTTTATTTTGTTGCATTTCCATCAAACAAACAGGGACAGTGATAAATTCTAACGATAGGCCCACTTCATAGGCAACTACCAGTTTACCGGCTTAGATATAATTTATCTACAGTATCATAAACACACACACATATGGACGCAGAAATAAGTTGTGTTGTTTTGTGGAGAACCCTCACAAGAGCTGCCGAGCTCGGCCTTTTTTGGCTGTCCGTAATGGATAGAGTAACCCGCGTTACAACTAATAAATGGCTGCTCTGTATGTGAGCAAACAATTAGTGAGAGTAAGCCACCTGAAACTACGCTAGGGATATTCTGCGGGGACCATGGCGCGCCGCCCACACTGCGATACTGCGTGCAATTCGCAGCTGTCGCGATCCTGATGGCTCTCGCTGTAATAAACACGGCAGTGTTATTCTGAGAGCATTTCGAAACTGTTTTTGAGAGGCTTACGTTCAGCAAGACAGTGATAATTGAAGATAGAGTTTTTGAACCTAAAGATCAACTTAGAGTTACCTAAAATTAGCTCTGGGACTTTTAAAAGAGATGCTAAAAGTTTAGTGTCTCGCACATACAATATAATTTATCTCATACTCTGACGTAGACTTTACCGTACTGTAGTTACTATCCGTATTGTTTTATTAGAAATAGTCTCTGATTCATTGAATTCCCCTTCACAGTGACGTAAGCACGGATAGTCAGAGAGATTATGTATCAGAGAACATCTAACTTTACCTTGTTCGACTATGATATGTAACTCGTCGCTGTTCGGAAAAAAGGACATATCTACCTCCCAATGCTCTTTCTATCTTCCTTAAGACTGGTCACGCCTCCCAGCCACATATTATGGATACTTAGTCCGTGAGAATATTCGTTATTTTCATATTCCTTTGCTTACGTATAAAGGGAAATGAACCTTACCGTGCCGCACTCTAGGAACGTAAGTTTGCAAGACTTATTTCTCTCCACCCTGCAGTACAATGTACTTAAGGTCCATTTTCCTTTACACGTTTTCATACGAAATTGAACACAACGAAACTTGTTCTGATCGACTGCATATCCATATGTGGCTGGGAGGCGTGACCAGTCTTAGGGAAAATAATAAACAGGAAGTATAATCTTGGATATAAACTTTTGCCCCAACAGCGACGAAATTATGTACCGTAACGAGTACGGTTTTTACGAAATCTTAAGTTATATTCAGTTAATGACTTTTATGAAATCATTAGCGCCAATTTGTGTTTGCTATGTGGCACTATGCGTAACTGACTAGCATGCCGGCATTTGTTCCAATGGGATCCAGATTCGATTATCGGCCAGGACAAGGATTTAAGATTCATTGGTTTATTCCACTGGCATGTGAGTCGGCTGTTTGTACCATCTTTAACTTATTAATTTATACTCGGTAGCGCTTCATTCTCACATGCGTGCAAGTCGTCTACTGGGCGTCAACCATTCCAGAGGCCACACACCATTATTATAACGTGTGGTTCCCCCAATTTATTGACGGCTCCTTATATCCATCAAGAAGATTAACATGCATTTACAACCTCTCGCGAGATTAAACCTAAACAGCAGCAATTCTTTCTAGCGATACACAACCCTTTTTCAAAGCTTACCGAACTTCGTATGTAAACTCAATGTCGATACGCATTTTTTTCTCACCGCCGCGTCCCCGTTAATAAGGTTGCAAGAAATGTCAACCACGTCATAACAATCCTAGAAACAAAGAGAACAAATAGATCCCCTGGCCTAAGAGGGAAAAGACATAATGTAGGTGAAGCCCTGAACAGGAAAGAGAGTGTTCTGGGAGGAAAAACAAGATGGAGGCACCTGGAAATGACGTAGCTTCCCACTTATATTGTTCTCTGAGGTAAACAGAGGAAATAAAACACACTTATAAATGAACTAAAACTAAACGAAATTCTAAATGAGAAATAATCGAAAATGAGTCCTGATACAAAGCGAAATATACCCAAAACACTAAGCCAAAACTTTAATTCAAGCAGTGTGGCGAGAATACCGGATACTCAGCGTCCCAGACAACTAACTAAATTCGTATTTTTCACAAATGTTCCAGGAAAGGATCACATAGTGAGCAAATTGTATATTAGCATCGTGTTCCTACCTCGAAGACGTGAATCCCCTCATTATAACCCCGCACACAAAACATACCATAGAGCATCGTGTTGTCCAACGCATTTACGAATCCAAGTAATCATTTGCGGTGGTTCGCAATCACGATTCCTTGCCTACTTGTAATATTACTGCGTAAAAACAATCGACTACATAAACAACAGATAGGGAATCTGCCACCTGGACGGCTGCCCCAAATACACATCAGTGATAAGAAAAGTGAGCCTGTCTATAGATTTATTGATTGATTTCTGCGACGTGAGAAATAATAAGACTGTAGAGCCACACACAAGCAGACACTCAATCATGCAACATTCATTCCAATGTGCTCCGCGATGTCAGGGGAGGCATTTAAAAAATTATATTTGTTCGTGGCGTCGAGATCTTTTGCCACTACTTGCACCATATGATATGAACCTGCGTGTAATTCGAATTGCGTAAATGTAGAGTGTTGAATGTGAGGAAAGGAACGTTAAGGACACAAACACCCAGTCCCCAGTACTGGGATATTAATCATTTGCAATTGAAAACCCTCGAACCTGCCAGGAATCGAAACCGAGGCATCCGGGTGACAGGCGGACGCGTTGCCACCTACACCGCGGGGTCGGACCAGGGGAGGCATAAAATACGACTACATTAGTGTCATTAAAGGTAAAAGAAAATAAATGTCATATGCAAACATAATGGAATGTTAATTTACACTTAATATTGTTAGTTATTATGATATCAGACATCAAACGAGGCAGGCTTAGAGACGAAGAGAAATTCCAACGAACGTACAGGACCTAACTATAAGTAATCAACAAACGCCTCGTTTAAGTCGCGAGAATCATAGCCATAGTTTGTCAACACGCCTGGTTAAATCTGCTTATTGAAAGAAATAAAATGAACTCGACAAACCCGCCATTTTCCTTCAAGCTTATCTCATAAAAACTTAGAGAAATCAAAAACGGTTCATAGAAATCAAAGAAAAGCAAGTTATGGAACACAAAATGTGAACTGCTACAACCTAGCGGACAATTCATATACTTCTAGATATCGATATAATCATTACAATGCTTATTAAAGTCCAACTCGTTGGCTGAATGGTCAGCGTACTGGCATTCGGATCAGAGGGTACCGGGGTTCGATTCCCGACCGGGTCGGGGATTATAACGTTAATTGGTTAATTTCAATGGCTCGGGGGCTGGGTGTGTGTGGCATATTCAGCATTAGAAATCATCCTTGGTAGGGCCCTCATTCTCACAGACATGCAGGTCGCCTAATAGGCCGTCTACGAGAAGAAGACACACACCAGGCCTCTCCGGAGGCCATACGTCATTATTAATGCTTATTAGAGCGTACTTGTATTTGACGGCATGACATTGAAATAAGACATTTAGTCTTTAGGAAGATCGGCTGAATCAGAAGGCAGCTAACGAGAAAAGTACAATGTGATGTCACTGGAAGATACGGTAAGCTATGAACTGTGTAATAATCTCCTATAGCAAAATATTCTGCTACGAGGTATGTGAAAGCTAAGAAACACATGATATCTTTGAAAAGCCGTGTACTATACTTAAAGCACGAGACGTGAAACTCTATGTAAAGAAGTGATGACTATGCCAGGTCAGATTCGATGTTTGTAGAAAACGAAACAACGTATCAGATGACGCCAATCTCAACTACATTAAACTCAATGGGAGTATAAAAGGTGGTATTGCTGGAAAATGACGAGTTTGTTCAATAAAAATTGTTATCTGGAGTTTCCTACGTAATTTGATATAATTTTTATTGCATTTGGATGACTGCAAGTACTGTATTTATAAATTTTAAAAAATATATCGTCTTTGCCGGGACCAAACCTCCTATGTGATAATATCTCTAGAAATATACTGACCCGCAGCACATAAATTCTGAAGAGCAAAAATGCCTTGACAATATTCACACAATATTGCATCTTAGATGACAGAACCTTACCGGCCAAAGTTCTGAGCTAAAATATTTACATAGGAGGTTTTGTTCCGGCAGCGACGATATGTTACTGCACCATTTCTCAAGATTTCGTGAGCACTTGTTCAGATATCTCGGGAACTATTTGCTATAGAAGGTAGTAATTTGTTCTGAATTATAATAAATATCCTTCTGAAAAAGTTGGCAACATCGGTTGCTCTTATAACATCTATCACTTCATGGCTGGTGTTTATGTGGTAGGAAACAAGGTAGCATCCACACTATTTTAAAATTTCGAGTGTAATTTCTGACAACTACTTATTATTCCGAATGTGCCCCATTTTTTCATAAACTGTGTAAGCTAGAGCTCTGAAATTTTTACCTTTCGTTCTCAGCGTCATTGTTTTTATATCGATCTGCAATGGTAGAGATACAACACATCGTTCGATCATAAATATTTAGATCATCACACATCTTCATTATATACGGTTATGCCTTTCATTGTTCAGTTGGCAAGCCTCTGTGAATTTACTAATCACCGCCAAAATTCTCTATATGTAACTGGTTCTGTGGCCTCACTTAGTTCTATACCTCTTATCTTTAAATCGTTGGAAACTGAGTCTAAACATTACCGTCTTGCTCTCCCTCTTCCCCTCTTACCCTACAAAACATGGTCCATTACAATCCTACGTAACCTATCCTCCTCCACCCGCCTCACATGACCCTACCAACGACATCGGTTTATGCGTACAGCTTCATCCTTCGAGTTCATGACTAACTTAGTCACTACTTGGTGATCTGGCTGTGTGGTTAGGGGCATGCAGCTGTGAGCTTACATCTGGGAGATAGGGGGATCGAAATCCAGTGTCGGCGGCCTTAAGATAGTTGTGCGTAGATTGCCATTTTCACACCAGGCAAATGCTGGGGCTGTACTTTAATTAAAGCCACGGCCGCTTCCTTCCCATTCGTAGGCTTTTTCTATCCCGTCGCCACCATAAAGCATATCTGTATCAGTGCGGCTTAGAGCAAATTGAAAAAGTATTTCGTCAC
Source organism: Anabrus simplex (assembly GCF_040414725.1). Classification (NCBI taxonomy): domain Eukaryota; kingdom Metazoa; phylum Arthropoda; class Insecta; order Orthoptera; family Tettigoniidae; genus Anabrus; species Anabrus simplex. The sequence goes on along the minus strand of NC_090268.1, from coordinate 442,530,096 downwards.
TCCGAGTACCCTCCTGTCCTTGTTCTCACCTGTTTGTACCAGCAATCATTCTGGCTACTTTCATGTCTGTTACTTCTAGCTTATAAATAATATATTCGGAGTCCACGCGGCTTCCACTCCTTTAAAGCAAAGTTGGTCTGAACACAGACCGATGTAAAGATAGTTTCGTCCGGGAGCTGACTTCCTACTTACAGAACACTGTTGATCGCAAGTGCGAGCTTACTGCATTAGCTTTACTGGACAATGATTCATTCTTGGTTAAAACACATCCTTTGTACTTGAAATTATCTACCTATTCCCAATGTGGCGTTCAATTCTCTTGTATTTCTTACCTACTGATATAAATTTGGTCTTAGAGAGGATAATTTTCATACCATACTCATTGCACCTATTTTCAAGTTCCAGCATATTAGACTGCAGGCTTTCGGCACAATCTGCCATTGAGACCATGCCGTCAGCATAGGCCAGGCAGCTTACCACATTTCCACGTAACTGAATCCCTCCCTGCCACATTAAACCTTTCAGTAGATGATTCATGCGACCTATAAATAATAAAGGTGAAAGATTACATCCTTGTCCTGCCCCTGTAAGTACCTTGAACCAAGAAATTATACAGTCAATTCTCACTGCAGATCAATTATTGTCAACATAAATACCTTGGATTAATTTCAATTTTTAATTTAATAGCTAAATGGTTAGCGTGCTGGCCTTTGGTCACAGAGGTCCCATGGTTCGATTCCCGACTGGGTCGGGAATTTTAACCATCATTGGTTAATTCCTCTGGCACGAGGGTTGAGTGTATGTGTCGTCTTCATCATCATTATTTCATCCTCATCACGACGCGCAGGTCACGTACGGGTGTCAAATCAAAATACCTGCACCTGGCGAGCCGAACTTGTTCTCGGACACTCCCGGGACTAAAAGCCATACGCCATTTCATTTCATTTAATAATCAACCCTGAATCCCATAGTCCCCTAGTACGGCGAACAATTTTTCCCTCGGTACTTTGTCATATGCCTTCTCTAGATATATGAAATATAAATATAAATATAAATATAAATATAAATATAAATATAAATATAAATATAAATATAAATATAAATATAAATATAAATATAAATATAAATATAAATATAAATATAAATATAAAGTGCAGTTGAGTGTAATTTCTGCCTGGGAGACTGATTACCTCGGATAGAGTAGGGGTATTTCAGTCGCCTTGTCAAAGAATACTGCAATGTTTTCGAAACGTCGGCAAACTGTACGTGATATGCAGACAAGTACAACACGGTTCAACCCGGAAATTAAATTAAATAATTCTTCACACCGTGGAAGCTTCACTTCTAAGATACAGTATAACTGACTTGTGCGAGTCACTGTGTGTATGTAGTGTGAGTGGGTTTTCTTCATCTATTATGCACTTCAGTCATTAATCTTATTATAACAATATTTCCTCTTTACAGTATTACTGGCTGATGTACCCGTGCTTCGCTAGGGAATTCTACATTGTATACAGAATTTTAGGTTAGGTTGTGTAAACGTTGTGAGCAAGATTGTATGAAATTGCATACCTCTTAAAGTTGCCCTGGAAAAGCAACGGGGAAGTCGCCAAATGTCTTTTCTCATATGAAGACTGGGTTAGAGAATTTTGATTGTAATAGTAGGCATGCTTGCCTACCATCAGTCACAATCAGGTTGGACAGTTTTCATTATAAACTTGGACACTCACTCTCCACTTGCCTTTATACATCCTCACTAATACTGTCTTAGTGGTTTTCGCAACTGAAATGAACATACGTCATTACAATGACGTCAGTAGGAATGGTGCGATTAAAAGCAATGCTTTCTTATGAAATACTCGACCAAATGAAAAACCACACATTTTCTCACTTTCAATGAACAGTACCATGCTGCCGATCTAGCAGTCCAACGTTCCCAGAGCTGGAATGAAGAAGCCGCAGACAGCCGTGATCCATGAACAATTTTCGGCTTTTTTTTGAGAGGGGGGTGTTGTCGAATAGTGGAGAGTCCCAGGCAAAAACTATTCCCTTTCAGTAATCTGTTTCCTAGCAGTACCTGATGCGTCGGAAAATCTCATTTCCCTAGACTGGTGGCGGAAAAATCTATGTGAATTGAAGGCAAATTGTTCCCCAAGCCAGAGGAGAATCCTCCTCTTCGCTGCTAATCTGGAATAAAACGAATGTAGTATTTAATAAAGGTTAAGGGCAAGAAGCTTTTCTTGAGAAAATGCTCTTTTTAGGGTTGAATTTTAAGTTATTTAGTGAATTGTGGTGTAAATTGTAATTCGAGACCAGGTTATACTACTACTACTAATAGGGCCTCTGCCTTAAGTGTGCACACTGCTCATTCAAAACAGCGTGTCAGAGTGGGATCGAATAGCTAGATATCTATGATGAACCAGTGTTTTACGTACAAGCAGTATCAGAAAAATAATGTATGAACCAGAGGAATGGCATGCTAAAGAAGAATGTTTTATAACTCCCCAGCTGTTTTCCGCCAATACTCAGCAGACTGGAGTTGAGTGGTAGCATAAGAGACAAAGAACATCACAACAAACAATGGTCAATGTAATGTTACTTTTGATCAATGTTATGCGCTTTCGATATTGTAGGCCTTCACATTTAGTTTTCTTTCGAATCTGAACTACTACCCTTATCACAGTCGGTACGGTAAAACTGAATAAATGATAAATAATCGGAAATTGTATTCTCTTTAACATTTGTTATCCTGTACTTTTCGATGGGACAGTAACATAGGTATTTGAAAAGAAAATATAGGCGCCTTCCCCTAAATTAAAATTTCATCCAGGGTGAATAAAATGGTTTATAGGTTAGATATTTTCTTATTCCCTTACTATACATACCGATTTTCATTTAATTCTGTTAACTCATTTTCTCGTGGCTTGGCGTCGATATAGACTTAGCAACAAAAATACAAATTCATTAATATCTCTGTTATCATGAATCTCTTACGGTAAAAATATAAAAGACACAAATAATCGTAAATTTAATTCTATATAACTTTAGTTATGTAGTATTTACCGATAGGACCACTAACAGTATAAATCTTTGAATTCCCCTAAACTACCATTTTACTCAGCTTGAATAAAATGATGTACAGTCTCGATGGTAGTGGATCATCCCCCAATTTTATGTATCGAGTTTCATAAGATTCTCTTTAGCCGTTTTCTCGTGATGTGTGTACATACATACACACACACACACATACATATAGACAGACATTACGGAGAAGTAAAACTTGCATTTCCTTGTTACTGTGGACATTACCGAAAAAGAAAAACCATTATTTTCAAATTCGGAGCAATTTACAAACACGATTCCTTTTTGTATTTAAAGATTATTAGTATTGCCACACTAATTGCAGTACTGATTTGTAAATTAGTATGTCTGTCCGTAGTATTATTTCTTTGTATAATTATTATTTCTTACTTTTATGTTTACATTTTTAAATTGTATTGTTTAAAGTGGTTAAGTGTAAGAGAGGGCGGTGAGTCCTAACTTCACCACAAATATAAGTTAGGAATAAATAAATCATTTGCAACATTTCATTTAAAACTATCTTGAAATTGTATAGGGCTGTGGCCACTTAAATATCTTTCTGTTTCTGGGAGTGGTCAAACGGTAAATGTTATCACAGCCTAAGGGTGACGCTACACGTATGTACAACACTGCTTCTAACACGCACTCCTCCCAGCGTATGCTCACCTTTATTCATTGTCTATCCATCTCCTATCGACAATTTAACCCTATGAGCCAATTGGTTTTATAACCACATAACTATCTGTTGTAAAGAATGTTCTGCGCACTTCCCTTTAAGGACATAATGACAGTGGTGTTCTTCTCTGTTTACTTTCAGATGGTGGAGAATCACGTTAGATGTAGAGAATACTGAATACTCGAGTAACCTGGAGACGTGAGTACAAATATTTCCATTACCTTTTAATGTCATGTGTATTGGGTGTTACGTATATTGGTTCATATGAAAGGGTGTGGAATCGTGACGATGTCGGTGAATATGAATAATGAAAATTCCGCTGTTTTTGAATTTAAAATGGAGTGGTGAAGCTTCGCTTGTAAGGAACATCACCACAACGCCAATATACTAGCCCTAGAGATGGCAATGTTAATGTGGCAGCTTTGACTTGTATGTTACTAACAAACTGAGATATACGAATTGCCAAAACTGTATCTGTAATGCATTATCAAAGGTTTCATTACTCTGACGGGTGTATTCTTGAGACTAGGGAAAATGAATTGGCATGCCTTGCTCAGGAGGTGCGACCTTAGGACGCTTTGTTGTGATAGGTTTCTATATTTTTGGCTCGTTACCACTTTCATTTTCCGATATTTGATGACACGAAATAGCTGATAATAATTCCAAATTCGACTCAGAATCCGTTGGTTCATTCTCTACATTGTCAAAGACATACCTGTCACTTTCATCTTACAAAAGAAATTGCCAAACTTCATGACTAATTTTCCGTAAAAGAGATGCCATTATTAGACACATATTGTACTAAATATGCATATAGCAAATAAAATAATATATATATATATATATATATATATATATATATATATATAGAAGAAAATAACGCAAACCGAACGGAAAACTTCGAAATGAAATGAAACAGAATAGCAAAGCAGAGCCCGACGCTTTCTTTACAAACACTACAGCAAACAGGTGGTCGGAAAACTACAATCATTTATTTTCGTGAAGAGGTTGTAACTAAGAATGAAGCTTAAGTTACGGCAGCTGTGGACATCAAGAACCACAACAAGTGGACTATCATGGTATCTGTTGACGAATCGAGGAAATTAAGTGATGAAATACGAACATGTCGAAAATTCGACAGTGCCACTGCAGCGGGGCATCGAAGTGTCGAATATTCGACCGTTGCCAATTCTTGGGCTAGGCGGTTCTCTAGCCCCTATCTTATAAGTGACCCGCATTCACTCGTGATTTATGGGATGCCTAATCGCTTGTTTGCAATGGAGAGCTACAACACACTATATTTCGTATGTGAAACAAATAACAATAGATTTACTACACCCAAAAGTGGTGTGTTCCTTGCACGATTCACCAGCTCTTAATTGCGAGTTGGCCGTGCGGTTAGGGCCGCGCAGCTGTGATCTTGCATCCGGGAGTTAGTGGGTTCGAACCCAAATGTCGGCAGCCCTGAAGGTGGTTTTCCGTGGTTCCCCATTTTCACACTAGGCAAATGCTGGGGCTGTACCTTAATTAAGGTTACTGTCGCCATAAGACCTATCTGTGTTGGTGCGACGTAATGCAAATTGTAAAAACTGCATTTCTCTTTGTATGGAAGCCTGGTGGCTGCGAACTTTGTCTGTACTCCTCAAAGGATTATATCTGTGTATTCGTCGTTTCTGAACACTCCTGAACTGTAGTGCTACTGTACCAAATACAAGCCTACTGCTATGTGCTCAAAAACGATGCTTACTAACGAAATGGTGCGCATTAAACGACTAGCGCTGAGGAACATGCAGTGATCGGCCGTTTGATTGTTATCATTTGGTATTCTGACGTAACTGTCCTGCAAGCAGTAGTACCCCTCTAAAAAATCCGTTTCTAGGCATCCCATTCATCACTGGTGCGCACCACACACTTATAAGTAGAAAGTACGGTGCTGGAGGGCCACCTGGTTTATGACGGTTTAGAGATCCATACCTTTGACCACTGAACACTATAATATATACGACCGTCTCTGCCAAATGCGCTATTGCGAGGCGTTACATGCAGTGGGAATTTCCCTGCCTATACAATACCTGTTTCTGATCTGTGTGCGAACTCCCTGTTATAAGGTATGCATTCATTGTATCTTTGTTCATTTTAAGGGTTCATTCGGTGCACCCATAATTAATTAACTATGGACCTAACGAAATTATGGAATCTGCTGGGGTTTGGTAGGCGATGAGTAATGACATTCGGAGTATGACCAGTGCGACTGTGTATTTTTAAATGGCTGTGAGCCGTATTATGTTACATGAAATTCGTAATTCCAGGATAGGATTTGTTTATTAGCTCTGCAAATAATACGTATATTTAGTTTATACGACATGAATATTATCATAGTTAATGTAGCGAGAGCTCTAGGGAGTGTCTGGAACTAAAGGTTTATTTATTGTGACTATATAGATAATAACTACACCATTAAATAAGTAAATATATAACAAATCATATGTGTTGGTATTCATAATCTACTGTATATAGAGAACAAACCATCCAGACTGTTTGACCAGTCATCAGTACCAACGATCTACAAGGCTGTTTCCCAGGTGTCAGTCACCATAATTTTGCACTTAAACTCTTATGGTGGCAGTCTAGAAATACGTCAGACGTCGATTTCGTCAGCATTTCCTCTCTCTCAATCAAAACCAATTCCCGTAGAACACCAGTGAACACCATGGTTCAATAAGCATATTAATGAATTGATAAGTAAACGGGACAGAGCTAGAAACACATTTATTAAAACAAATTTTCCAGATGATTACTAACAATTCAGGAACTTACGTAACGGGATAAAACAAGTCATAAGGAATACTAATTTGAAGAAAAGGATTTAGGATTAATAATTGATAGTAAACTTCTGTTCAATATACACATAAATACCGTAAATAAGGCCTATAAGAGCCTAGGTTTCTAATGAGATACGAAAAGAAATTCAAAAATATCAAAGTTATTAAACAGGTATATAATTCACTAGTTAGAACACCAATAGAATATGCATATATAGTCTGGAATCCATAGTGTAATAAACGTATAAAAGATACAGAAAATTTTCGAGCTAAATTTCTTACATATCTGAATTTCTGTATCTCTAAAGCTAGCGCGAACATGCGACATACAGTAACTTAAGAACAAACTTTAGGATAGATAAGCTGCATACTAGGAGAACATCAACGAGTGAAAAATACTTCCATAGAATTCTCAAAGGTAAAGCAGATAACCGAGAATTACTCCACCAAATAAACCTGTATGCACCGTTTGGAAGTATTTCTTTATGAAAATGTCAAACACAAATCACAATATGAATTCACCATTAAACAAAATATGTCAGTAAATTAATAAAATGACAAACGTGGATATATTTCACGAGGAGAGTGTCTCGTGATGGTCAGTCAGAGTGGAACTCACACAGAGTGAAGACAAAAATTGAATAGAATATCATACTAGTGTATCATGAATAGTTTAGTCCTTAGATTAATTTAGATTAACAACGTATATTTTAGGAGTAATTTAAATAATAAGTTGAAACACACACTTCAAAATGCAGATAGTTCATATTAGGTTCGTGTTTTAATTTTTATTGTATATTATTTTTAACATTAGAAATAAGAAAAGGAAATGTTCTGTAAGTGGGCAGAAATGTCTGCTGAACAATAAATAAATAAATAAATAAATAAATAAATAAATAAATAAATAAATAAATAAATAAATAAATAAATAAATAAATAAATAAATAAATAAAAGAGCACATCAGCTTAATAGCATGCTGTAAAATCACTTGGTATTTGAGCCAGTCACTCTCTAGATGGCCAGATGCCTGTTACTCTATCTCAGTTACGAGAATATTAAATGGCATCATTATCTAACTCCAATTTTACGAAAGCATGAGAGAATGCCAAACATTATATAGTCAATATATATATTGAATTTCATGTACGTACACCATTAACACGTAGAAAAAGCAGTCATGTCAATTCCAAATAATGTAAAGGTCTAGATAATATAACAATATGCATGATCTTTGCCTTCATTGCCGTACTTCTTCCTGCCCTTGTGCATTTATTTAACTTATCCCTTCAGAATATCAGAATATCAGAATGGAAGCGTGCCAATGTACGACCTGCGACTTAAGAAATGCTAACCGTCTATAGTGTGTTATGCCTATCAATATCCTCTGCGTAGTTAGTAACGCACTAGAAAAATGTTCAGGAGCAGACATGTGATAATTTGTCTAAATATCACATTCAAAATTCCTACCAATCTGGCTTCATGAAGGGCCATGGTATGGTACTACTACTGCTCTGGTGAAAGTTACATATGATGTACGGGCGGTGACCGATAGGAGACGGATTACCATTTTTGCCTCTTTTATTTCTCTACGGCATGTAACTCTGTTACCCATGAGCTGATTCTAAGTCAGCTGCCTTCTCTCAGACTGCTCTTTCATTGCTTGAATCATATCTGTCACATAGATCACAAAGAGTCACGTTTGTTGAAGGACGATCCTCCAGCTGGGAAACAGTAAAATGCGGAGTACCACAAGAATCACTCCTTGGTCCATTATGTTTTGTTATTTTTATTCATGATATCCCTGAAGTCTTTAAAATCAGTACTTTTCACATGTATGTCAATGCCTTTCAAGCTTACGTCTACTTTAGTTCCACTAACGCATCTTCTTGTATACAGCACCTTAATCATGACATCCCTCGTTAGATTGAATGAGCGTAAATAATAACCTCCAATTAAACGTTTCATATGGTTCATGTTTGTGGGTTACTGTAGTCACGTCCTAGTTCGTGAACCATGGGCAACGGCTGAGGGGCCTAGTAAGTGGTCCTGAGAGTCGGGATACCAGTAGCTATGGAATGGGAGTGGGCATCTCGGACATATTCTGAGTCGTGGCCCTCCTTGTGCTCAGGCGGCTAGGACTATACAATTTACCGGTGGTCCATAACCCGTTAGAGGAGAGAACCTCACTTGGACTATGTGCAAGTAGGGCAGCATCCTGCTTCATGAATTTACCGAGCTCAGAACACTTTAAGCAAGCCTCGGACCTATGGGAGTAATGGGGTCCCACTCCCATTTGACAGGCGAGGGACTCCTTGGAAACAACTTGGCGAACGAAATGGAATTCGATGGGGAGCTATCAATATTAATGGGGCTTATGAAAGAAAGAAGGTAGAACTGGCTGAGTCAGCAAAGAGGATGCATCTGGATGTGCTAGGAGTAAGTGATATTCGGATAAGGGGAGATAATGAGGAAGAGATGGGAGATTATAAGGTGTACTTGACGGGTGTTAGAAAGGGAAGGGCAGAGTCTGGGTAGGGCTCTTTACCAGCAATACCATTGCACGCAACATAGTTTCTGTTATGCACGTAAATGAGCGAATGATGTGGGTAGATTTGTCAGTGGGAGGAATTAAGACAAGAATTGTGTCCGTGTATTCACCATGTGAGGGTGCAGATGAGGATGAAGTTGACAAGTTTTATGAAGGATTGAGTGACATCGTGGTCAGGGTCAACAGCAAGGATAGAATAGTGCTAATGGGCGATTTCAAAGCGAGAGTTGGGAATAGAACTGAAGGATACGAAAGGGTGATTGGTAAATGTGGGGAAGATATGGAAGCTAATGGGAATGGGAAGCGTTTGCTGGGCTTCTGTGCTAGTATGGATTTAGCTGTTACGAATACATTCTTCAAGCATAAGGCTATTCACCGCTACACATGGGAAGCTAGGGGTACCTGATCCATAATAGACTTTGAATTCAGGAAATCTCTTAGGAATGTAAGAGTTTTTCGGGAATGTTTCGATGATACAGACCATTATCTGATCTGTAGTGAACTAAGTATCTTTAGGCCTAGGGTAAAGAAAGTGAAATCTGTCTGCAAACGAATAAGGGAAGAAAATCTCCAGGACGAGGAAATTATACAGACGTACATGGATATGATTAGTGAGAAGTTTCGAACAGTAGACAGTAAGCAGGTTCAGGATATAGAAAGTGAGTGGGTGGCATATAAGGATGCTGTAGTAGGAACAACAAGGGAATGCCTGGGAACAACTGTGTGTAAAGATGGGAAAAGGCGAACATCTTGGTGGAATGATGAAGTGAGAGCAGCCTGTAAACGTAAAAAGAAGGCTTGTCAGAAATGGCTCCAAACAAGGGCCGAGGCAGACAGGGATTGGTACGTAGATGAAAGAAACAGAGCGAAAGAAATAGTTGTTGAGTCCAAAAAGAAGTCTTGGGAAGATTTTGGTAATAACCTGGAAAGGCTAGGTCAAGCAGCAGGGAAACCTTTCTGGACAGTAATAAAAAATCTTAGGAAGGGTGGGAAAAAGGAAATGAACAGTGTTTTGAGTAATTCAGGTGAACTCATAATAGACCCCAGGGAATCACTGGAGAGGTGGAGGGAATATTTTGAACATCTCAATGTAAAAGGAAATCATCATGGTGGTGTTGCAAACAGCCAAGCTCATGGGGAGGAGGAAAAGGATGTTGGTGAAATTATGCTTGAGGAAGTGGAAAGGATAGTAAATAAACTCCATTGTCATAAGGTAGCAGGAATAGATGAAATTAGACCTGAAATGGTGAAGTATAATGGGAAGGCAGGGATGAAATGGCTTCATATAGTAGTAAAATTAGCGTGGAGTGTTGGTAATTTAACTTCCGATTGGACAAAAGCAGTAATTACACCTATCTACAAGCAAGGAAACAGGAAGGATTGCAACAACTATCGACGTATCTCATTGATTAGTATACCAGGCAAAGTATTCACTGGCATCTTGAAAGGGAGGGTGCGATCAGTCGTTGAGAGGAAGTTGGATGAAAACCAGTGTGGTTTCAGACCACAGAGAGGCTGTCAGGATCAGATTTTCAGTATGCGCCAGGTAATTGAAAAATGCTACGAGAGGAATAGGCAGTTGTGTTTATGTTTCGTAGATCTAGAGAAAGCATATGACAGGGTACCGAGGGAAAAGATGTTCGCCATGCTGGGGGACTGTGGAATTAAAGGTAGATTATTAAAATCAATCAAAGGCATTTATGTTGACAATTGGGCTTCAGTGAGAATTGATGGTAAAATTAGTTCTTGGTTCAGGGTACTTACAGGAGTTAGACAAGGCTGTAATCTTTCACCTTTGCTGTTCATAGTTTAAATGGATCATCTGCTGAAAGGTATAAAATGGCAGGGAGGGATTCAGTTAGGTGGAAATGTAGTAAGCAGTTTGGCGTATGCTGACGACTTGGTCTTAATGGCAGACTGTGCCGAAAGCCTGCAGTCTAATATCTTGGAACTTGAAAATAGGTGCAATGTGTATGGTATGAAAATTAGCCTCTCGAAGACTAAATTGATGTCAGTAGTTAAGAAATTCAACAGAATTGAATGTCAGATTGGTGATACAAAGCTAGAACAGGTCGATAATTTCAAGTATTTAGGTTGTCTGTTCTCCCAGGATGGTAATATAGTAAGTGAGATTGAATCAAGGTGTAGTAAAGCTAATGCAGTGAGCTCGTAGTTGCGATCAACAGTATTCTGCAAGAAGGAAGTCAGCTCCCAGACGAAACTATCTTTACATCGGTCTGTTTTCAGACCAACTTTGCTTTACGGGAGCGAAAGCTGGGTGTACTCAGGATATCTTATTCCTAAGTTAGAAGTAACAGACATGAAAGTAGCAAGAATGATTGCTGGTAAAAAAAAAACAGGTTTGAACAATGGCAGGAGTGTACTCGAAATGAGGAGATAAAGGCTAATTTAGGAATGAACTCGATGGATGAAGCTGTACGCATAAACCGGCTTCGGTGGTGGGGTCATGTGAGACGAATGGAGGAGGATAGGTTACCTAGGAGAATAATGGACTTTGTTATGGAGGGTAAGAGATGTAGAGGGAGACCAAGACGACGATGGTTAGACTCGGTTTCTAGCGATTTAAAGATATGAGTTATAGAACTAAATGAAGCCACAACACTAGTTGCAAATCGAGGATTGTGGTGACGTTTAGTAAATTCTCAGAGGCTTGCAGACTGAACGCTGAAAGACATAACAGTCTATAATGATAATGGATGTATGTATGTAAACGTTTCATTGTTTACGATCTACTTTGCGTCGCCCCGACACAGGTAAGTCTTATGGCGACGATGGAATGGGAAAGGGATAGGATGGCAAGGTCGTGGCGGCGGCCTTGATTAAGGCGCAACCCAGCGTTTGCATGGTGTGAAAATGGAAAGTCACGGAAAACCACCTTCAGGGCTGCCGACAGTTGGGTTCGAATGCACTATCTCCGGACGCAAGATAAACATTTCTAAAACCCATTTCATTTGAATAGGTTACACAAAATTCCTGAAAACTCTTGATCTCAATTCCTCCCAGATATAAATATATATATATCAATTGCAGTGACACCATAAACAATCTATGTCTAATTTTCGAAACAGAACCTTATCCTGGTCTGATCATACGTCAAAAGTGATCTGAAAATGTGTGTCCTTCATGCATATTTAGAAATGTAACGTCTCATGTACACCACCTTTCATGTCGAAACCACTTGTCCAGAGTCTTATATTGCCACCCAATGATTATGGCTCAGTCGTACATAACGACTTATCTGAAACTTTGAACATCAACCTACAGAGGTACAAAACGCATGTGTTCGTTACCTGAGAAATGCCAAGCGTGATGAACACATAACACCCTATTACATACAGTTTCAATTGCAGAAACCCCATGAATGTCGTGGGATCTCAGCAGCTGCTGCTGTGAACAAAATTTTCAAATTGATGACTCCATTGTACCTTTAGTATACATTTAAACCTGTAGTTATTACATAAGAGAAATAAAAGTTTTCCAAAGACTGCCTTTTAAATACCGCTCCATCATGCCACTAAATTTAACAAATCTTCACCGCCTCACCAGGACTACTTGATATGAGAACTGGAAAAACTGAAATGAAAGCAGCACGATTATTTCTGGGTGATTTCGTACAATCGAGTTGTGTTACGGAAATGCTGGAAACTTTGGGGTGGGGAGACTTGGGAGTAAGGAGACTAGCTGCTCGACTAAGTGGTATGTTCCGAGCTGTCAGTGGAGAGATGGTGTGGAATGACATAAGTAGACGAATAAGATTGAGCGGAGCTTTTAAAAGTAGCAGAGATCATATTATTAAGAGAAATTTGGAATTCAAGAGGATAAATTCGGGCGAATATTCATTGACAAGACGAGAGGTAAGGGATTGGAATAAGTGATCAAGGGAAACGTTCGATAGATTTCCAAAACGTTTGAAAATGTTTAAGGAAAAGCTAGGAAAAGGACTGATAGAAAATCTGACACCTGGGGGACAGCTCTAAATGTAGATCACAGCTTATTGATTGATTGATTTATATTTGATTGATTGATTGATTTATATTTGATTGATTGATTGATTGATTGATTGATTGATTGATTGATTGATTGATTGATTGATTGATTGATTGATTGATTGATTGATTGCATGTACCCTCTTGCCATTGTACCCACATGTACTAGCAATCTTCCTCCTTACTTTCATGTCGTTACTTCTAACTTGTAAATCAGATATCCTGACTCCACCAGCTTTCACTCCCGTTAAGCAATGTTGGTCTAATAGCAGACAGGTGTAAAGATAGGTAGTTTTTTTTCCGGGAGGAGACTTCTTTCTCATAGAACACTGTTAATTCCAAATTCAAGCTCAATTCTTTACCTTTGCTGCACGTTTTTTTTTCATTCTCACTCACTCAACGACAATCCTGGGGGGGGGGGGGAACACACATCCTTTTCAACCTTCAACAATTCCACTATCTGTGTCAGGTTTTAAACTCTGGTCTTGGGATCCAGTGACGAACACACTACCACCTGTACCGGTGGTCGGGTATTAGAAGTATGTGTGTGGAAGGGTGGGTGGAAGTACAGGCAATAAAACGTACCCGGGTTTGTGGGACACCGGGGACCGGGGTGTATATCAAGACTGAAAAATAAGAAGCTACAAGATGGTAAGTTTGTTGAAGTTCAGTGAGCGAAGTTAGATAGCCAGATAAGGGTTGAGCGTTTACCAATAAAGTGCGGTACTTATAGTCTTTTGAGATTTTGATTCAATGCCATACAATAAAAATTCCACGAAAGGAACAATATTACATATTTATTACAATTAAATAGAAGTAGAGCGTGATTACACAATTACTTTGACTACACGCTGAGATACTTACAGACACTAAAGAGACTGCCCGACTGACGAATGCTCGCGACTCTGTGTCCATGACCTTCGCAAATAACATACCCTGCTACCCTTCCTCACAACACAGGCAAAGTCTCCACTACTTGCTGTGACGCTATACAAATCGGTTAGCCTCGACGAATGACATTTTGTGCGTATTTCCGCTAAAAAAAATGTTAATAATTGGTGAAAGTAAAGGAAGAATTATCACATAAGACAACAGGGCTTGTACGAATTTCTTTATTTTAATAATACCAAAAATTCCTGGTTTCAGCCGGCTAAACTGGAATAAACATTTAATGTTTTCTCCACAAAGTGAGAGAGGGCGACTGCTGCCAGCACCGCCCCCCTCCCACACTAACTATCTACCACTGATCCAAAGCAGAAACGTTTCTCACTTTAGTGTGAAATATTCATGTAGAAATTCGTATCGGATCATATGAAGTATATATGCATGCTTCTAAGCTACCGATAACGACATGTGGATTACCGTACTCTTTTGAGGGTGCAGACGACGTGCCGACAAGAGCTGTTACAGCCAATGTAAAGGAGGCTTTGAACTGTACTGTGACAGCAGAATTGATACATGGCATTTGTTCCTCCGCCATTAGTCACGGCGTGATAACCGCTATCACACGTCAGCCTTCTTCTGGCTTCACGGCGGCTTGACAAATGTAAATGATACGTCAGCTCATGCTGAGCACGACCAGCTTCTTGTGTCAGCACTGCTCCAAATTACCTGTTTAATTTGGTAAATACTTTCTATTTGGTTTTATCTCATCTTTCTCTCGTTCTTTGTTTTTGAATTACTTAACGTTGGCTTATGTTCCTCAACGACGGGTTCATGGAAAGTAATATTTTAAGTGGACAGTCCGGGGATAAAAAAGGTAATTTTAGCTATTTTGGCGAAAATATATTTATGGCTGAATGTGAAAGCACTGAGTCTCCTCTTTCTAATCACGGGGTTATTCCGGAGAATTCAAACAGTTTATCAAGATAATAATGCTTTGTTTGCCAGTCTGCACAGAGCAGAAATGGGCGCGGCCTCTCCCTTGCTTTCATTTTCCCGCCAATTATAATTTTACATATTATTCCCTTTTTCTCCCATAATAATCTGCCAAATGTAAGATAACTTGCATGGTGTATATATCAAAGCTATATTAGAAACTCGTGTATGGAATTTTTAATTGCAGAATTTTTCAGGTAGTACGGATGTGCGATCTTTAAAACAAAAAAATTATAGAACATAAAAATTACATCAATCTTATTACACTATATGTCCTAATATAAATCATGTACAGAAAAATCAATCCTCTGTGCTTTTTAAAGAAGTGTTTTCTACCTAACTGCAAATGTTCATTAACATCACAAGGAATTTCATGAAAAATGGAATTAAAACGCTTAACAAATAATTTAAAAAACTTTTTATGAAAACCTATTAGTTCTGTATGAAATAGATTTCATGACATCCCTACTTTTATTTAGGTGACATTCAAACAAAGTTTCGTGAAAATCCATGCGTTAGGTAAAAATATGTTTACCTCAAGCCTGTCCCCTTAAGACGCTTTTATGCATCGATGAGGGTATTTAACTTACCGTTATATTTTATGTCAAAATTGACAGATAAGAAAGGACGCTACATGTTGAAAAAGTAAAACGCAGTTTTCATGTTAAAGCATTTCAAAGTAATGAAAAATGTGTGCTAAATACAGCAGAGTGTTGGTCATACTAAAAATAACTTCAAAACAATAATTCGATATCTCACGCTGTTATTATTTTAGAAGCTACTGAGTTTATCCAATCAGATCGCTTCACGGAAAATTTAAATATACTTTGAGAGAGGCTGTTACTAAATCTGCACCTGCCTTAAGGACGGCTTGAGAGCCACGTCAAAAAATCTGCATCAAACACAAACACGCCGCGAGTTTCAGGCGGTGTGACGGTAGCGCAATCCTGTTCGATTCTCTCCCCTCCACGTGCAGTTTTAGCAACACCGCCTCTGATTGGCAGCTGATGAAATGACAACGGCGCGGGATATCGAAATACTTCTTTCAGAGTCACTAACTCACTGACGTCATATGCATACTCTGTTACAAGATGGCGCTGTGTTGGTGGTTAGCTGCCGCTGTGGTCAATTGTATAGAATAGCAAATTGAATAATGTAAATAAAGATTTGATTACGTTTCGGCAAAGACGTTGAAAGGAAAGAGATGAAACGAGATTTTTGAATGATGAAGGAATAAAAGAAATAAAGCGAAAAAAGCGTAATTGGCGTTACGATGAAACTAAGAAAACAATGTATAATACGTAACTACTTCGAGGTAAATGAAGGTCCATCTAACCTACAGCAAGTCCAACTTTGTTACAAAAAAAGAGAAGTTCTAGTAAGTAAGTCTAGGGAACACTCAAAACCCGGCGACAGCTACCCTCCATAGTTTTCTTTCCTGTTTTTGGAATGACTCGGAACATATATTCAGCGGTATTTGTTAACTGAGCTGTCGTCGTTGCGCCTGCATGTGACCGATATGTAGTTGTGAAATACTGACCCGCAGAACGAGAATACTGAGCCTTAGATCACAGATGCTCAAATATTCTCACATATTGGTTTTCGTAGACATTACTTCAAACACCCTGTAAGAATATTCGGCAATTGTGAACATCGGAAGATCGTCACATCGATTACATGTTTCGTGCTCTTAAGTCTGTCTTCTAAGCAATCTGGACAATGCGTGTGATAAAACATATTAATTATTATTTTTTGACACGGTGGTTATCCGGTTCGAATCCCGTTGGCTGAAAGAATTTCACCATTAGAATGTTGGCCGGCAGGCTGGGGGAGATGGTGGTGTATAATTTATATTATAGATTGCGCTCCACAACCTTGGATACAGTTCCAAACCCCTCCGAAGTGTACATATGGCGCCTTTGATGGTGATTCGTCCGTCGGATGGAGACGTTAACGCTTGAGCAAATTCCTTGGTGATATTCGACAGCAGTAGGCTATGTGCCGGCACCGCGTTTCACTCTCTCTCTCTCTTCTTACTATCATATATCATGTCATTCATTTCATCTCATTAACTGCTCTGAGGGGTTGACGTCATGAAGGGCATCCGGCAGTAAAACTCGCCACGAAATTTCATTTCACTCCATACCCGACCCCATAGAGGAACGGGACAACAGTTAGACATATTATTATTATTATTATTATTATTATTATTATTATTATATTATTATTATTATTTATATATCAAACGAGCTTAATAAAGCAGCAGTCTCTACGTTCTACTGAACTGTTTTGCTTCATTTCCTGTTTCATTCTCTCCGTAATTACGTGTCGGTAAATCATGAGACATTGATAGGTCTCTGAGTTCAGTCAAATTTTAGTAATCATAGAATCAAAACGTAATATGATCACTACAATAATTGCAGGCGAAGGCTTTGCCTAACGCACAACACATTCTGTGCTTAGAAGTTCGCTAAGCGACTAAAACTTTCATTAATACTATAATATGTGATTTTCACCCTTAGTAAGTTTATGTCGTTGCATGCAGATCTGTTTGATTACTACATTTCAGGCCAGACATTATACACTTCATATGATCACGGAAGAATACTGTTCCTTGCTATACGTTCGTTGATACTCTAACCTTTACCTGCTTCTAAATGTATTCAACAGAGGCAGAGCGTTTATGCTAAGAGACAAATATCTGCGTACAAACTAGTGGTGGGGACGGAGCGGAGCGGAGCAGTTGTTGTGACGTCATCACCCGGTAGTACCGAGTAAGCTACCGAGTGAATGTAACGTGGCGGCACGTTTAAATACGTTATTGGTATGGCAACGTAAATACAATGCACTTTTCTCACAACATAACCATTTAGCTGAACACAGCAATGTTGTTTTCTGCTGGAGAAGCCGACCTGCTCATTATCCTTGTGATGCCTCTTGATATAATCCCACAAATTTGATACGTCACCACCCGTCAAGTAAATGCAGCCGCAAAATTTGCATTTTGCTTATTTTAATCACCAGTAATTTCAAAGAACTGCCATGCAGCAGACGGTTTTCGTGGCATTTGTGGTACAAATTTCTGTAAAAATGTATGCAATTCCTTAAATTTTCTAAAACATGAATACCGTCTCAAAATGGGATTAAATATCAAACTAATGTCACAATTATTATCTACTATGCTTTGAATTATCTACAAAACACAACAAGTGGGGGAAATATAGACGCAAATTAAGAAACCCAGACTGAATACAGGTATAATACTCTTACAAGGGGTGGCCACGACGTTCGGATCACGGAGTATCTTCAAATTTTGTACACATTTAGTAGCCCATTAGGACAAGCTAATGTGCAAGTAGTAAGGTGTACTACTAAGGCGTTCTGGAGAAAATCTCAAGAGAAGTTTTCGCGTCGAGTATGTACCGGTGCGTTGCGATCATGAGCGCGAAACGGTGGTGGTCGTGTGGTTGGTGTTCAAGCTGCGTGATCACTGGCTCGTAGGATCGAGTCCCGCTTGTCGTTTTGTTTTTCATCACTGGTCAAATTATTTCATATACATTGAAATTAAAAGGTAATATACTGAAAAAGGTATATTTGCATAAACTTTTATTGGATTTCCAATGATATTTGGCTCCTCACTAATGTTTATCATTACAACAAATATCTTTCTTATTTTCTTCATCTGTTTACCCTCCAGGGTCGGTTTTTCCCTCGGACTCAGCGAGGAATCCCACTTCTACCGCCTCAATGGCGATGCCCTGGAGCGGGAGAGTTTGGGTCGGGTATACAACTGGGTAGGATGACCAGTACCTCGCCCAGGCGACCTCACCTGCTATGCTGAACAGGAGCCTTGTGATGAGATGGGAAAATTGGAAGGGATAGGCAAGGAAGAGGGAAGGAAGTGGCCGTGGCCTTACATTAGGTAGGGGCCTACATCCCGGCATTTAGCTGGAGGAGAAAGAAATGGGAATGTACGGAAAACCTCTTCGAGGATGGCTGAGGAGGGAATCGAACCCCCATCTACTCAGGTGACCTCCCGAGTCTGAGTGGACCTCGTTCCTTCCCTTGTACCACTTTTCAAATTTCGTGGCAGAACCGGAAATCAAACCTGGGCATCTGGGGGTGGCAGCCAATCACACTAACCACTCCACGACAGAGGTGGACTACAAAAAAAAATGTCATTTATGATTATCGACAAGTAAACGGCCCAATGCGTAAAGTATTCCTGAAAATGTATGCCTGTCGTGATTTGTAAAATCCCTCATACCTGACAGTGAAATCGAGTGCGGAACTGCTTTGCACCTGGACGCTCTGACCTGCAATATACCGTATTTTATCGCATAAGCTCCCTATTCGCATATTTCCCTCCCCTATGATTTTTCATCATTAAAAATTATTTTATTAAATATCGCGCATAATTCCCTCTCCCGGTTTGTTCTTATTGGAGCGGCCTTCGAATGACTTCATAATGGACAACAATGAACACAGCGGTACTTGACATAAAAATGTTTCCTTTGTCACAACATACTGTAAATTTGAACAGCAAAGTTGCAGACGTGTTTCTAGGTCAGTTTGTTACAAGTCGTCTTAATGTCGAAATATTCAAACTACACGGCACAATTTAAATTAAATGTGTTATCTTACGCCAATACAAATGGAGTGAAAGCTGCAGGAAGACATTTCTCCGTTGATCCTAATTCAATACGGTATTGGCGGAGACAAAAAGATAAACTTATGACTGCAAAGGCAAGTTCAAAATCTTTCCGTGGGCCTAAAACAGGGAAATATCCCGAAATTGATAATGGTGTAATTGCTTATGTCAATTAACTTCGGAATGATGGTTGTGCTTTTTCTTACGAAATGATTCAGAACAAAGCTCGCGAGATAGCTGCCACGCTCAACATTGACAGAAAGGATTTTAAAGCAAGCATTGGTTGGGTGATTCGTTTTATGGGACGGCAAAATCTCAGTTTACGGAGGAGAACATCTTTGTGCCAGCGTTTAGCTCGAGACTACACAGATAAGGTAATCGAGTTCCATCGTTACGTAATAAAAGTGCGACAGCAATATGACTATTTACTCTCTCAGGTTGGTAACGCTGACCAGACGCCAGTGTTTTTTGATATGCAGCACAACACCAACGTTGCTCCAACTGGCTCAAGTGTCCTTGTGAAGACGACTGGAGCAGAGAGTCTAATATACACAGTGATGTTGTGCATTACAGCAGACGGCAATAAACTTCCACCGCATGTCATCTTTAAAAGGAAGACATTACCAAAGGAGACTACGCCACATGGAATTCACGTACGAGTTCAAGAAAAGGGCTGAATGACAGCAGATTTGATGGTGGATTGGTTGGAGAAAGTCTGGGGAAGACGACCAGGGGCATTATTACAAAAGAAGTCCCTTCTTGTCCTAGACAGTTTCCGGGGTCACTTTGTGGAAGCTGTAAAAGAGAAAATGAAACTGATGAAGTCCCATCCTGTCATCATCCCTGGAGGTTTAACGTCCATTCATCAACCTTTAGATGTCAACGTCAACAAACCTTTCAAAGAACATCTCGACGCCTGTATTCAGAATGGATGGCGGCGGGATCTCATCAGCTGACTCCAGGAGGCAAGATCAGGAAGCCATCAATACCGACGATGTGCGAGTGGATAATCCGGGCGTGGGAGAAAATTAGTGTCGATATTGTTAAGAAGAGTTTTAAAAGACTGGAGTTTCTTTTGCCATTGAAGGTTCCGAGGACGACATGTTCTGGAATAGTGAAAGTTAAGGAGATGATGTGTTACCTGAGCCTGAAAATAGTGATGATAATGACGAAAGTGAGGCCGCAGAGTAGTGAGAGAAAAGAAACAATGAAACAGTGCATTGCTGCTCTTCATTGTAGCTTAATGAAACCGTGGTATTCTTTTGTGTTAATTGAAAATAAATACCATAGGTACCACTTTTTTCACATATCGGTATTACCGTAAATAAAACTTTTACCTAATACATCGTTTCTCTTCCTTTCTGAATGCCTAGAAGCACCACTCGCTTAATTCCCTCCCTAGTGTTTTCAAGAAAATCTTTCGAGAGAAAGGGGGAATTACTCGATAAAATACGGTATATGCAGGTGGTATCCTCTCTGACTCCATGGTAAGCCCTTGCGTCCGTGTCTTCAACTAAGTAACCGACCAACTTTGGCCTCACTCTCTCAATGACCAATAATTAATGGCTCACTGAGTCTTCTCCATCTCTCGTTCACACTCGTTGACTGGCCGACTGAGGCCTCTTCATCTCGTAGACTTCTTCACTGTTCAGATTCCGTTTAACTAATGACTGACGCTACAATATGCATCCACCTTTTATGGACGTTGGTTGACACAGATACGTAATCTCCAGAAATAACAATGACATACTTACACAACGCCTCAAACTGTTGCATTTACTGGTGAAATCCCCTGGGGCGGCTGAGTCTCTGAGCGCACTGCTAAAAGCTCACGATGACGTAGCCATGACGTAGCGATGACTTGGCAGAAATGTCAGCAGTTTAGCAATATAACAACGTCACATCCACATCTGATACATCGAAACTCTCACTGTACAGGTATTTAATGTTAATCTACATATACGTATATATGCATACAGTCAATTACACATACGCAAGGGACAAGCGTTGCATAATGGAATTGAATAATAATTATAACAAAATAATAGTAATCTCAGAGATAAAATAATAATAATAATAATAATAATAATAATAATAATAATAATATAATGTAATAATAATAATAATAATAATAATAATAATAATAATAATAATATCACAGATGCAATAATACAGAAAACTACGAAACACACACGCTTATTGACCACATTGTGACAAATAACCCAAACAAAGTCATAACTCACGGCCAGATTCCAGTCCCAGCCATCTCCACTCATGACCTTATCTACCTATCCTACTCCCTCCGAATGCCAAAATATAAACCTAAGTATGTTATTTCCAGAAACACAAAAGACATGGATATGGACGAGTTAAGACATGACGCTTACAATCTACCCTGGAATGACATACTCCTATTGGACGATATAGACGCGAAAGTAGACAAGTTCAACTCCCTTGTAATCACTCTGTACGATAAACACGCCCCTAAGCGACAGATAAAAGTTACACGCCCATCTTGTCCCTGGCTAAATAGTGAAATAAAAAACATGATGGCCCACCGCGATGCACTTTACCGACGCTTTAAACGAACTCGTGACCAAAGTGACTTCGAAAATTATCGGGTCCTTAGAAATAGAGTTAAACAGTTCGTTAGAAACCGTAAATTTACATATTTGAAAAACATGACTGCAAACATGAATTCTGGCAGTGCTTGGAACGCGCTTCGTTCCTTAGGCATAGGGAAACCTCGACAACAACCCCATGTGCCAGACATACCACTCGATAAGTTAAACGAATTTTTTACTGAAGAAAGAACACCACCTAATGTACTAAATTCCCCAAACTCAGTACCCAACCCCGTTATGAACCCTTTACCTGACAAACAACATTTCACATTCCACCCTGTTACTGCTAATAAAGTTAAAAAAGTATTATATTCTATCAAATCAAAAGCCAGAGGAGTGGATGATATCCCTATAACTTTCTTACACAACATTATTGGTGCTGTTTTACCAATTATTACCCACATTTTCAACTACTGCCTTAAAAACGGAACCTTTCCTTCACTATGGAAACTAGCTAATGTTATCCCTGTGCCTAAGAGACCTGACCCCTCCCTACCATCCGACTACAGACTAATTTCTATCTTACCAGCGATTTCCAAAGCACTCGAGCGTCTGGTTCACGAGCAGGTGTTGGAATACTTAAACAACCATTCTCTCCTAGACCCATTGCAATCTGGCTTCAAGAAGGGACACAGCACAGCAACTGCCCTGCTCAAAGTGACTGATGACATACGGCACGCAATGGACCAAAGACTAGTGACAATACTTACTCTCCTCGATTTCAGTAGCGCATTTGACACTATAAACATCCAGACTCTATTAAACAAGATGCAATCTTACTACTTCGATCAACGAACTATTAATTTCTTTTCATCGTACCTCAAAAATCGCGCGCAACGAATTATAACCCTTGATCAAACCTCTCACTGGCGAACCAGGAAGGAAGGCACGCCGCAGGGTAGTGTTTTAGGCCCATTGCTCTTTATTTTGTATATAAACGACATTTCCTCTAATTTAAAGAATTGTAGCTACCATCTTTTTGCGGACGACTTTCAAATTTACTGTCACTGTAAGACCTCTGATTTGCCGCATGCCATAGCAGGCATCAATGCTGACCTTCAGCGACTTAACGCTTACTCCTTGAAAAATTCCCTCCTCCTTAATCCCTCCAAGACGCAAGCAATCATTATTGGCTCTCAAAAATTGTTGGCCACACTAAGATACGAAACTATTCCTTCAGTTATACTGAATGGTAGAGTTATCCCATTCAGCCAAACTGTGAGAAATCTAGGAGTGACAATGAACGAAACTTTAAATTGGTCTGAATATATTAAGAATGTGTGTAAAAAAATATTTTCGATACTTCATTCGGTTAAAAGAAACAGCGATATTTTACCTTGTATTGTGAGAGTCAAACTCATACAAACGCTAGTGCTTCCCGTCCTCGACTACTGTGACGTCATTCTGGTAGATGCAACAAAAGAGCAGACTTCGAAACTTCAGCGAGCGCTTAATTGTTGCCTTAGATTTATATACAGCCTGAGTTATGATACACATGTCTCCCCATACTATCACACTATTTCATGGCTAAAACCTGACAAACGACGGATGTATCACATACTGATACAGATATACAGACTGCTCTCTGAAGACAGACCACTATACATTTCATCCCAGCTTAAGTATTTGTCCTCCTTTCACTGCAGTAATACCCGCTCTGGTTCCTCCCTTTCTATTCCTGTTCACCGCTCCTCCATGTACAACAACTCCTTTGTTGTGGCGGGTTGTAGACTTTGGAATTCCTTGCCTGTCAGTGTCAGAAATTCCACTTCATTACTTAAATTTAAGACTGCTTGCCGAGACTACCTGCTGAATGCAGCTGACTAACTTGTATGACTGGAAGAATGAATGATCGTATGAATGTGAGTTAGAAAAGTGTAAGGTATTTTTGTGTAGGTTATCATTTATTATATAATATGTACTCAAACTCTGCTCTCAATGATGTGTACAGTGGTTAAGTGTAAGAGAGGGCCAAGAGCCCTAACTTCGCCACCTATAAAGGCATGATAAATAAATAAATAAATAAATAAATAAAATACAGATATTACCTTGTAACCGGATTTGAACCGTTACAGTTGTTACATCGTCAAAGATTTAATAAAATAAAACGGGTCATAATATATGATGTACTGGTGGAAGTGTACATGCGTTGACGCAATTTTTGCGTGACGAATATAGTAAAAGGGCGAAGAGTATAGAATTTAGAATAGCGAAAGCCAAACCTAATACAATACTAAACTCTTCGGTGGCAATTCGCTGAGTTTTGTTGTAAGATACGATCTAGTGATTTAATCTCTGTAAGAATAATCGCAATCCCACAATTAAGTCGGACTGATCATAGAGGTTTATATCGTCAATGATTTCATACAACTTGTCATAAAATGTGTTGTACGGATGTGATCACGCCAGGGATTTTGACACCAAAACTCTCAACGGATATACTGGACATACGAATAACATGGTACTTAAAATAGCAAGAAATATCTGCAGAAAGTCCTTCAGGACGAGTTTCAAGGCCGTTGGCGGTGCTGTTATCAACTTTGGCACGTCAAAACAGGGAGTCAGTACTAAGAAAGTGTGTAGAGTTTCGTGTCATTAGCTGCAACGATGGCGAAGTATATTGACCCTTACTTACGTGATAGCCTTTACTGATGGTGCATATACCTATTCTGCGATCCAAACAATGTGTGAAGAAAAGGATCAGTGCCCTATTGAAAAAAAATTTAAAGGCCGCCTGGCCTGAATTCCAGAGGTAATAAAACGGGAAAATTCACGCCCAGCCACCAGACGTACACCAGAAGTGGTGAGGAAAGTGAAGGCCTTTGTCTCCGGTGATAACTGCGTCCCTAAAAGGACTATCGCATGTAAGTTGGGGATGTCTGTTTCGACAGTGACCACCGTAATCAACAAGGACCTGAAATTACGAAAATGGCATAAACGCCCTAGTTCACAAGCTGTTGCTTCATCGCGTTTTGGAACTTCGCACTTACTCAAGAAAGCTGTATGAGGGCTATCTGGCAGGAGACAGATTGATAAATGTGGTGACATTTGACGAAGCATATGTATACCCTAGTGAATGTAACAAACAGAAATCTATTTACTACATTCCTACAGACGAAAAACTTATCAAACTTTGTATAAATACTGCCCGGGCAGTTATGCAAGGGGTTTCTTGACCATAGCTGTGTACTGAAACTATTAAAAGTTAATCATTCGCCGTGTAGCTAATAATGTGAAGGTCAGTTCTGCATGCAATCGCCAAGAGGTTTTAACAGCCTTTCACAACACAGATATCAC
Source organism: Anabrus simplex (assembly GCF_040414725.1). NCBI lineage: Eukaryota > Metazoa > Arthropoda > Insecta > Orthoptera > Tettigoniidae > Anabrus > Anabrus simplex. The sequence continues at coordinate 442,504,511 of NC_090268.1, read as the reverse complement.
AGCACTGTATGGCAGAGCGAAAATCAGGTATGGTTACATTGAGACAAAGCATCCAGCCACACACTCCTTCGACTCGTCTGTTGTGAGAGAGGATGGAGATGGAAACTGGAATCCGTGCAATTCCTTTTACTGACATTCCGGTGATAGCACTCGATGCGTCACCCATGGACGGCTGAGCATTTGGACTCCTAAACAGGGCCTTGGGAAATATACTTACATGCACTATCAAACGCTTCTGGAAAGCCTCTGAGGAGGACTGGGGTAATATAAACATGACATCTCTTCGAAAACGTCTGTTGCAATAGAATTACGTTGTTCGGTATAGGTAGAAATGCTGGCTTTCTAAATCGGCATGATTGTTTATGGAGACATGGTTTTCCATAAGCTAATTACCCTTCGAAAATCATCACCAGATATCCCGAACGACCTTCCGCAGCAGTAGCCAATCCTCATACAGAGGTACACAAATAAACTGTTCGTTGGTACTTTCCTGCGTTTTTATGAAATCTAGAGTTGTATTCTTACTAAGAACAGACTCATTCCCATAAATATGTTGGACTGATCGTAGAGTGTAGCGGCGTTTGGGAATTAGAAGTGGGGGCGGGGCAAAAAGTTTACAGACAACGAGTTGTACCGGGGTTTGTGTGCTATACTGTAACAGTAAATGTGGTACTTCGGTGAGCACGAGAAATGCAGGGCGTGTACCAATCTGTTGAAGTGCATACAGAGGGAAAGGGTTTGTTTAGAGAAAAATCTTAAAACAATTTCTGAGTTTATTAATAAGTTCAAAATCATGTCACCTCTGTACAGAAGATACGGTAGAAAGTGTTCCTCGCCCTAGGGTTGGCGATGTCCTTGGATTCCGACAGCTCCTCTCCTTTCCATACCAGTGGACCACCATTCCTCCCTCGATGGAAGTTCTAGAAGATCCATACGGTGCTGATGACGGGCGTTGAGATAGACCACGTAAATGATGAACGTGAATGAACACCGTTAAGCCTTGGGGCGAGTTGATGCAAAAACTGCTTTCGAATGAGCATATAAGTTTAACACTCATAAAATTAAAATCCACTTGAAACTTATCGTCGAATTTCAAAATTGGCACTTAAAGTTTGTGGCACTCTTGGCATAATGTGAAGTTATGCCACACGACTTAGTTCTTAGTTTGAAACACCATTCAATGTAATCAACATACTGAACCCTTGAACTTACCATTCAATCGTTGGTCGGCCACAGATGCTACAGTAGAGCAATATAGAACTCTTAAATCATGGGTCGTTGCTGGAAGAAATTCGGTCACGATCTTAACCAAACGATGGGGTTCAGAAGAGAGCCTAACTACTTGAAATGAGGAGCAAATATGTGCTTACTAACTTTTATTAAATTCGAAGTGGCACGACAACATTATTATTTTAATATAAATCCTTGAAATAAACAAAATTATAAATTATTTATTATTGAATGTTTCAAACACATTCACTTTGCATAGCGTTGCTTTATTTCTCACAATATCGAAGAGTTGCTTCGGAGAAAGTAATAAATTAGTGGACAGCGAAACTGAAAACTGAAAAAGGAAAGACCTGAAAACCGGGCACCTATTACTCCAAACGAGAACTGAGAATTAATCCACACGAACAGTGGAAACTCTGACTTTCAACAAGTAGAACGCCTGATTTCCTCTCAATTAAGGTTATCCACCAGTCGATTACCCTTGCGGATACAGAATACCCGCCGAATGGACCGTTAATCGAACCAAATTGACTATCAGTTGCTTTGGATAGGTTGCGAAATATTATGGGAAAGCATGGTGTTCACTACGAGTTAACAGCATCATTCACAATTGAAATAAAATTCCACCATGTATTTGTCATTCATGACACCCATAAGTGATAAAATAATCCCGATGCTAAATGTGCATCACCCAAACAACTGTTCGGAAGGAACCAACAACAACATGATCCGGGAGGATCTTACCTTACGTCGTTCTGAAGGAACAAAACTGCGAAATGCAGGAAACACTTATTCATCACTCATTTAGAAGAAATGCCAAACACTGAAGTTAATTAAAATGTGGTAAATCACTTGAAAAGTATTATCAAACCGATTTTCAGGTTAGAAATGGTTATGTTACGCTTAACAAAATTACCAGTCCACATTGAAAAATACAACAAACTTAAGGAATTCTTTCCTTTCTCAAACAATGACTACCATTACAGATCCATCTACTTATTGTTTGTCCCAACACACTACCTATAAAGTTATCACTTAATCGAACTCAACTACGTATATAAATGAAAGAACGACAAAGATTGAAAATAAAATATATTACTGGCTGACGAATCGAAACCACATTCGCAACTCAAGTCTCACACTAACACATTGAGTGTCAATATGCACATTATCAGAACGGAACGGACGTCAGAACGACAAAACAATTAAGTTTGTAAAATAAAATAAAAAATCGTAGTTATTTTAACTCAACACGCATAGAGAATTACAGTAAAATATATAATCACCCTTTAGAAGAAATCCAGTGTTGGGCAACCCTCATTCGCCGATAACGGTCCCATATCTTAGGGAGCACCTTCCAGCTGTTGGGAGCTGCGTGCGAGTTGGCCTCATTATTGCCGATCTAATCCTCTTCATTTTTTGTATATTACTGTACGTGCTACCATCGCCCAGATCACTTCGCAAAAAAGAAAATCTAATCTGAGACTTGAGTATGTACAGCTGACATCCCGGACCTATCGTCGGGCTCATTTAAAATCTGTACATCCTAACACTAATCTCTATGTACACGATACCTTCCTAATTCTGTCGTCGAGCGTGAACTAGGACGTCTCATCATCAGTATACTCCAAGGATAACATGTGACGTCCTAAATCTATTGTCGGGCGGTAAACTGGGTCGTATTACGCATCCCCTAGCATATCAGGCGAACTAGCAATTTCAAACAAACTCTGACATTTCAATTGTAAACCTGGTCAGACTAATAACACACAACCGAACAACGTCTCTTACTATTAAACAAACGCAAGTCGGAAAATGCAGTAAGTCTCTATCTCGTTACAAAAGGTGAGCTCGAAAATAAATGTACGTGACGAACAATCCCCCAACTCAAACACGATCTCAGCATGTGCAATGAAGTTTTAGGGAAGAAATAATAATTCCAACACTCGTCTACAATTTAGTGGATGTATTCAAAATTAATAATCATCATTACCGCATTGGAAACACTCAAATCGCCTACCGTCAATTCCAAATATTTATATCTATGACTATCCAGTGAAACGAAATTGAATACAACACCAACCGTGTATTCTAAATGCTATTTTATCCTTGAGGTCACATTATCTTAATATTCATACTGATTTTACGTAACTAGTCACTTGACTTTTACTACCAAGATTCTTAATCTTTACTAGAATCGTTTTCACTTGGGATCTTACTAGAAATCTACGGTGCCTCGTGTTGTATGTCCTCCGCTCTCTTCGCTCAGCGCCAGCCAGCCGCACGCACGCAAGCGTGGATCATTCGAGACTCGACGCGCAGTTTTCAGTGCGCGTGTCTGTTACGTCGTGTGCAGTATAAAAGGAGCTCCCTGTCTGTCACTCATGAGGATTCTCCCCAGTGTCCTACTCCAGAATACACTGAACGTCGAACACGGAGGCTACTCCTCTTAAAAATGTGTCTCGACCAGGTGGACGGAATTCTGGTAGTATGAGGTTTCACCTCAGGTCACTACTCCTCTTTCCCGTTCCTTCATCCATATCGAGCCCCGATGTTGTATGCCACACATCCCCAAGCTCAATCAAGCTCCGACACACACATTAGAATCTCTAATTGTGAACATAGCTTTCATTTAGTACAAGCTTATGAACTAAGACACTTCAAGATAGAAGGAACTCTCTTAGTTAATCTATGCTAGTGCAAATGATAGCTTTCAACTATCACGAACTATATATTTCCCAAGAACTATCTTTTCAAGATAGCAGTGAGTGTAAATACATTCAGAGTGTACATAGTGTATAGAAACAGAAACTCTCTCAAGATTAATCATCTTTGCTTCAAGACAATTTTATGTTTTTTTCCTGTACATACTGTAGAATTCTGTGTGAAGCAAATAAATAAGTTGTGTTCTTGTAAACCTTATCTTGTTTACAACACCTCGCACAGTAGTCGTCTCAATTTTCGGATTGTTAGCGGAAAACACTACAGCCTGCCACAATACAGCCTGTTACACAAATCCTTCCTCGGCAAACATAGCCTCTCTCAAAACTCATTCTCCTCGCCTTATCCCAGCTGTATTACTTAAAATCCAGGCTCCCTTTCACCTTCAGTATTCCTATCACCCTCATCTCCACATATATAAATTCTTCGCTCTCAATCCATCTTTCTTATATTTCCAAGACCCTTTTCACATTTCGATCCTCTTGTAAAAAAACAATAACCATTACAAAACACACCTCTTTATTTTACTGTTACTACGACTTTCGGACCTCGAGAATACAAGAACACACCGCGATTTTCCGTATCATCGACATACACGATGTCACAAAATTTTACTTCCAATGAATTAAATATAAGTCTGTCGAATTTCACTGAAACTTTCTAAATGCCTGAGATCCTTGTAAAACGTACTTGTTAAATGCACTTTTAACATAGGAAAACTTTTATCGCGCGGTATACATTATTATTATTATTATTATTATTATTATTATTATTATTATTATTATTATTATTATTATTATTAATAATATTAATTTCGACAAACACTTCTGAATTCAAATGATATTTGAAATCAAGACATTCGCCACGACTACTTTACCGTTATCGCTTTCCTAATTTTCCTCACCTTGAACAATATCTCATAGAACATTAACACCAGATTTAAACGTCGCATTTTACAGTTTCTTGACGTGAAATTTTACAAAACTAATATATTCACACGATGACCAAAATTATAACACTTTTAGCCTGATAATTACAAATATCAACCCGACACTCATCTTGAAAAATTGGTTGGGGCAAACAATTATCTAACTACAACATAATACAAAATATAGACAGACCTGCATTGACGTCACCTCCAGTATTCTGGCTACATTTTCGCCAGCTGACCTCGTGCTTAGCCGCACATTGGTACAAAGAAAATCATCTTCTCAAACATATCAATCTTACAAACACTACCTTTTCGCACGTTATTAAATGACAACACAAATCACGCACTTTCTTCATTATAATTTGTACAACAAACCCCCTTCGTTCTACAGTCAACTGCGACTGTCTCCCTTCTCCCCAGAGTCGGGTTTCTGTCACCCTAATATAACAGGTGTTCACAGATTACGAAATCAGAACAACTCTGACAAGCTTCCCCAACTACCTTAACACTTTCCAACACACACGAGGTGATACAATAAAAATCTGCTATGTACTTGAACAGACGCCTATGCTTTCACAGTTTGTCGGCAAAAGTTCAGAATTTTTTCTATCACCTTCCCTTTCTAACAGAAGATGTAGACCTCAGCCACGAACATGTACTAAGTTATTTGTAGATTAATCTTGTACAATTTTCTGCTGACGACGGGCGTAAGCTTCCGCTGCTTCAGAAATCACACCGACACTGAGAAATATGCAGAGGGGGGTTTCATTTATAGTCTTAGGAGTGACGCTACTCACACCGCTAAGTTTGATTACGTAATCTGATAATTTCGCGTCCAACCGATTTTCATTAAACTCATTCCAGAATTCCGGACAGACTTGTGATTTATTTAGATGTTAATCTCATAATTTTACCACACTTGCAACAGGGGAAATAAATTATTTCTGCCTGGGCGTTTCGCGGGTTTTCTTCATCCATTGACCTTGGCACGTGGAGCTAGTCCACTGATCTGACGCTGATTTGTACTTAGGCTTAACTGCATTTATATTTTACCCTGGGGGTTCTGTCTTCACGTAGGCTTTAAGAATAATTTAGATTATTTATTTCTGTATTTACTGTGTTGCCAAAATCTCTCGTTACGCAGAATTCCGTGAATTTGAAGAATTGTTGTGTACTCGAAGTCCACCGAGATGTCACGGTATTTCACGAGCTTACCGCGGGTGAGATCGTTCCCACGGGACAGCGAGGCTCTGGAAGCGAAACATGGCTGCTCTCAAAAATAAAAGTAGCTTGTTATTTGAAATAAATATTGACAAAAACAAAAAATATTTTTCTCATCGTAGAATTATGGGTTCAATACATACATACATACATACATTATCATTATAGACTGTTATGCCTTTTAGCGTTCAGTCTGCAAGCCTCCGAGAATTTACTAAACGTCGCCACAATCCTCGATTTGCAACTAGTTTTGTGGCCTCATTTAGTTCTATACCTCTTATCTTTAAATCGTTAGACACCGAGTCTAACCATCGTCGTCTTGGTCTCCATCTACTTCTCTTACCCTGCATAGCAGAGTCCATTATTCCCCTAGGTAACCTATCCTCATCCATTCGCCTCACATGACCCCACCACCGAAGCCGGTTTATGCGTACAGCTTCATCCATCGAGTTCATTCCTAAATTAGCCTTTATCTATTCATTCCGAGTACCCCCTGCCATTGTTCCCACCTGTTTGTAGCAGCAATCATTCTCGCTACTTTCATGTCTGTTACTTCTAACTTATGAATAAGATATCCTTTGTCCACTCAGCTTTCGCTCCCGTAAAGCAAATTTGGTCTGAGAACAGACCGATGTAAAGATAGTTTCGTCTGGGAGCTGACTTCCTTCTTACAGAATACTGCTGATCGCAACTGCGAGCTCACTGCATTAGCTTTACTACACCTTGATTCAATCTCACTTACTATATTACCATCCTGGGAGAACAGACAACCTAAATACTTGAAATTATCGACCTGTCCTAGCTTTGTATCACTAATCTGACATTCGATTCTGTTGAATTTCTTACCTACTGACATAAATTTAGTCTTCGAGAGGCTAATTTTCATACCATACTCATTGCACCTATTTTCAAGTTCCGAGATATTAGACTGCAGGCTTTCGGCACAATCTGCCATTAGGACCAAGTCGTCAGCATAGGCCAAACTGTTTACTACCTTTCAAACTAACTGAATCCCTCCATGCCATTTTATACCTTTCAGCAGATGATCCATGTAAACTATGAACAGCAAAGGTGAAATATTACAGCCTTGTCTAACTCCTGTAAGTACTCTGAACCAAGAACTCATTCTACCATCAATTCTCACTGATGCCCATTTGTCAACATAAATGCCATTGTTTAATTTTAATAATCTACCTTTAATTCCATAGTCCCCCAGTATGGCAAACATCTTTTCCCTCGGTACCCTGGCATATGCTTTCTCTAGATCTACGAAACATAAACACAACTGCCTATTCCTCTCGTAGCATTTTTCAATTACCCTTCGCATACTGAAAATCTGATTCTGACAGCCTCTCTGTGGTCTGAAACCACACTGGTTTTCATCCAACTTCCTCTCAACGACTGATCGCACCCTCCCTTCCAGGACGCCAGTGAATACTTTGCCTGGTATACTAATCAATGAGATACCTCGATAGTTGTTGCAATCCTTCCTGTTCCCTTGCTTATAGATAGGTGCAATTACTGCTTTTGTCCAATCTGAAGGTACCTTACCAACACTCCGCACAAATTTTACTACTGTATGAAGCCATTTCATCCCTGCCTTCCCACTGTACTTCACCATTTCAGGTCTAATTTCATCTATTCCTGCTGCCTTATGACAATGGAGTTTATTTACTATATTTTCCACTTCCTCAAGCATAATTTCACCAACATCCTTTTCCTCCTCCCCATGAGCTTGGCTGTTTGCAACACCACCATGATGATTTCCTTTTACATTGAGAAGATGTTCAAAATATTCCCTCCGCCTCTCCAGTGATTCCCTGGGATCTATTATGAGTTCACCTGTATTACTCAAAACGCTGTTCATTTCCTTTTTCCCTCCCTTCCTAAGATTCTTTATTATAGTCCAGAAAGTTTTCCCTTCTGCTTGGCCTAGCCTTTCCAGGTTATTACCAAAATCTTCCCATGACTTCTTCTTGGATTCAACAACTATTTGTTTCGCTCTGTTTCTTTCATCTACGTACCAATCCCTGTTTGCCTTGGCCCTTATTTGGAGCCATTTCTGATAAGCCTTCTTTTTACGTTTACAAGCTGCTCTCACTTCATCATTCCACCAAGATGTTCGCCTTTTCCCATCTTTACACACATTTGTTCCTAGGCATTCCCTTGCTGTTTCTATTACAGCATCCCTGTATGCACCCATTCTCTTTCTATATCCTGAACCTGCTTTTTGTCTGCTGTTCGAGACTTCTCACTAATCATATCCATGTACTTCTGTCTAATTTCCTCGTCCTGGACACTTTCTACCCTTATTCGTTTGCAGACTGATTTCACTTTCTCTACCCTAGGCCTAGAGATACTTAGTTCACCACAGATCAGATAGTGGTCTGTATCATCGAAAAATCCGCGAAAAACCCTTACATTCCTAACAGATTTCCTGAATGCGAAGTCTATTAAGATATAGTCTATTATGGATCTGGTACCCCTAGCCTCCCATGTGTAGCGGTGAATAGTCTTATGCTTGAAGAATATATTCATAACAGCTAAACCCATACTAGCACAGAAGTCCAGCAAACGCTTCCCATTCCCTTTAGCCTCCATATCTTCCCCACATTTACCAATCACCCTTTCGTATCCTTCAGTTCTATTCCCAACTCTCGCATTGAAATCGCCCATTAGCACTATTCTATCCTTGCTGTTGACCCTGACCACGATGTCACTCAATGCTTCATAAAACTTGTCAACTTCATCCTCATCTGCACCCTCACATGGTGAATACACGGACACAATTCTTGTCCTAATTCCTCCCACTGACAAATCTACCCACATCATTCGCTCATTTACGTGCATAACAGAAACTATGTTGCGTGCAATGGTATTCCTTATAAAGAGCCCTACCCCAGACTCTGCCCTTCCCTTTCTAACACCCGTCAAGTACACTTTATAATCTCCTATCTCTTCCTTATTATCTCCCCTTACCCGAATATCACTTACTCCTGGCACATCCAGATGCATCCTCTTTGCTGACTCAGCCAGTTCTACCTTCTTTCTTCCATAAGCCCCATTAATATTGATAGCTCCCCATCGAATTCCATTTCGTTCGCCAAGTTGTTTCCAAGGAGTCCCTCGCCTGTCAAATGGGAGTGGGACTCCATTACTCCCATAGGTCCTAGGCTTACTTAAAGTGTTCTGAGCTCGGTAAATTCATGAAGCAGGATGCTGCACTACTTGCACATAGTCCAAGTGAGGATCTCTCTTCTAACGGGTTATGGACCACCGGTGAATTGTATAGTCCTAGCCGCCTGAGCACAAGGAGGGCCACGACTCAGAATATGTCCGAGATGCCCACTCCCATTCCATAGCAACTGGTATCCCGACTCTCAGGAACACTTACTAGGCCACTCAGCCGTTGCCCATGGTTCACGAACTAGGACGTGACTATAGTAACCCACAAACCTGAACCACCAATGTAATCAACTGGATTGGAAAAAATAAGGATGTTTCACTCGTGAATTCAGACTTGTTCACGCCTTGGTAATGGCATGAAATAAAAATAAAACGAAATTAATCATGTATTAACAGTCCTCGGTTCGACTGTTCATAGAATCGAAACGCACAGCTGAATGTTCGTAGAATTGAAATGTACACTTCTTAGTAGAATTGAGATGCACAGTTTACATACACAGCCTACAGTTCATTACCTACAAATATTTACACAGTTCATGAAATGGTAAATTAGTTACGTAGTCATGCTTGCAATTTGAGTAATTCTGAATTAAAGCGCAGTCTCGTTAACTTGTAGTATTCAGTACTTTGTAAGGAGCAAACTGTTCCAAATCCTGTCCACAACATTAAACTTTAAATTACGAGCACTTGAAAAATATTCACAATTCTTAGACACTCGTGTAGAATAAACAGTCACTTGATGATGTTCAGGTGAAGCACAATTTATATCACGCCCCGTTGGAGCAGAAGTTTATCACTCACAGTTTAAAGAAACTCGTACACGTTCATACTCGTCGCGATTGAGTTAAAGTCCACGGACTCGAAGTATGACGGTCGCTTCACGCTATATCGCGATCCTCGCGAACCGACTGCACGAACTCCACTGCCATGCGTGCACATACACACACTGGCCACACACTTATCTTCTAAACGAAGCAGTACTGTATGTATATCCGATCCGTGCCTTCACATCTCATTCCATAACTTCGTCGTCTAATGTCGGATTTACGTGAAACTTTGCAGGAACGTAGATAAAGGATTGGACTACACGATGATGTGGTTAATTTTATCTAATTATTACTGTGGGGAAAGTTATTATCCATAGAATCTCGAGGAACATTCCACACTAGACTAGGCTCTCTGTGTTGCGGTGAGGCAGGCTGTTACCTCACTCGTTCTACGTCACACGCACACAGCTGTTGCTCGCTGTTCAGTCAGTCTTTCGCTGCCGGTCTGGAGCGTAACGCGTAAGTTTTAAATTTCCATTACGGAGACTTAGTTCTGTACTGCCGTTACGGGTACAATACAGGCCGGTGGGGGAGGGGTATAGGCTATACATAAAATCTCAAGATAAAATAGCCACAAAGACGTTCTGACCTAATTCCGACAGAGAGGTAAAGGTTGACACTTTACCAGCTTAAGAGCGTTATTAATTTTTTTTTTTTTGAGATTTTGATTCCAAATTATACAATAAAACTCTCACGAAAGGAAAAATATTACACATGTATCAGAGTTAAATATAAGTTCGGCGTGAATATACAATTAAAATAATTATTTTTTGACTACACAAAGTAAGAAAGTAATATACAGCAAAGAGACTGCCGGACTGACGAATGCGCGCGGGAAGTGAGTGAATCAAATCTCTGTGTTCATGACCTTGACCCTTCCTCACAACACATGCAAAGTGTCCACTATTTGCTGTAGCAATGTGCAAATCTGTTGGAGGTGAAGAATTAACTGATAAGACAAGAAGGCTTGTACGAATACCATTTTTTTTAATAATTCCAGTAATTCCTAGTTTCAGAAGGCTAAAACGGAATAAAAATATAATTTTTTCTTTAATCTCTGCTACTGGTCGCAGAGGTCGTTACATCGTCAAAGATGTCATAAGACTGGTCATATATGAATGTGTTGGCAACGTTTTTGATAGCGAAACTCTCAACGGAGAGACTGGAGAAACGAATAAGATGGAACTGAAAATATCAAGGAATATCTACAACACAAATAGCATCCGTGGCTCAGACGGCAGTGCGTTGGCCTCTCACCGCTGGATACCGTGGTTCATATCCCGGTCGCTCTATGCGAGATTTGTGCTGGACAAAGAGGAGGCGGGACAGCTTTTTCTCCGAGGACTCCGGTTTTCCCTGTCATATTTCATTCCAGCAACACTCTCCATTCTCATTTCATAGCAACTATCAGTCATTAATAAATCACTTTGGGAGTGGCGACCCCATCGTACTAATAGCCTATATCTGCTTCATTCATTCCATCTCTGGCCCGGTCAGTGACTGGAAAACAGGTTGTAGGTTTTCATTTCAACTACGACACAATCAAGCTCTGAAAATTGAACCTCAGTTCCATTAATGAATATCAAATTATTAGTTGGACGTTGCGGATTTGCTCTACGATAAAACATAGGAATTTATTGTCTGGAAGGAGTATTGTAAGGTATTCTGTTTATTTCAGCCTATAGAGACTTCGTATTAGCCTTTGTGTGGATTACTGCACTTGCTTCAATTCCATTTACGTGATGTAATATATTTTATAATACCACAGCAGTTCATGTGTAGAAAATTTGCAATTAGATTCGTGGGGATATTAATGTACAATGTGATAATATATTGCCGGTGGAGCCAGCGAGAAACTGTTTGTTTTTCATAATTGTTGGTTGGAGTTTTCCTTAGACATTCATTATTTTGAGATTTTCATTTTGAGGTTCGTTATTGCTGATGGAGCGTCAGTTCACCATAATATTACGTGGCATTTTATGTCACTATTCAAGTGATAGAAATTTTATTATTAGTATTTTACGGGGAAGAGATGTCGTTGGGTGTTAGAAAACTGTTGTGCTTCTCTACATTGAGTAGTTGTTTAAATTTATTGTAAGAATGAATTTATAAAATGTAGATCCCGCAAGATGTTGTAGGTTACTGACTGTATATACCTGCATGATGAAATTACTTTCTTCCATTATGATCAATGAAGTCCTATCTTTTTTGCTATCATGTGCCGATTATATAACCGGCAGTTTCAAGTACAAGGTGAGTCGGATCGACAATAGAACTGACGAAGATGTAACAGTGAAGTGCATGTTTTATTTTTCAGGAATGATTTATAAACCGTACGAAACCATTTGAGTCGTACTTTATGTCTGTTATATTGTGAATAAATTACGCAAATACAGGAAGTTGTTCAAATTTAGTATAACAATTAATTTAGAAAGTGTAGTTCCCCCAAGCTGAATTACAGTATACGATTTCAGACGGCCCAAGTGAGATGCACCTAACCGAGCAAGAGGTTGCGCGGTTTCGGTCACGTAGCTCTCAGCTTGCATTCGGGAAAAGGTAGGTTCGAAACCCAGTGTCGGCAGGCCCGAAGATGGTCTTCTGTGGTTTTCAATTTTCATACCAGGAAAATGTTATGGCTGCATTTTAGTTAAGGACATGGCCTTTTCCTTTTCACTCTTTGCACTTTCCCATCCCGTCGTCACCGTAGGACCAATCTGTGTCGGTGCAACGTACAGCAAATTATAGAAGAAATGTATACCAATACGCAGCTACACACATGCGCCCAGGGATGGGAGAAAGTCATCACTTACTAGTTTAAATTAAATTTTGTGGAATCCATTTTTGTCAGTTCAAGTGCCGAAATTATTTTCCATTAAATTTTGTTATTATTAATTACGTATTTTAAAATAAGGGACAAATTTGTATTCAAGATAAAAGTTACATATTATTTTTATTATTATGGTTATAATTTTTTATATTCCTCTTGTTCTTCTTCTTCGTAGATAAATCTGGTACAGTCTTGGCCTAACATGGAGTCACTCACCATAGATTAAATTCACTGATAATTGGAAATGCAGATTAGACTGACTACTTTGGACGACTTTATACAAAAATGAGTTAACCAACAAATGTAAAAAAAAAAACTTATTGACAAAGCTGCTTATATAAATTAACACACTATATAAAGGAAAACATTTGTACCCATCATTCTTTATTACAATACGATCTAGTCGCCGAACGCTCAATACAGTGTTGAAAATACTGTCTGTTGTTTGTTAAGCAAGAGCCAGTTAATCCATACGGTCATGCAGAAATTTGTATACTTTCTGAGTAATTTCAGAGGTTTCCTCATGAATATAGTATTGTTATCTAGCGAATTTTCTTGTTTTGTTTAGGAGTTTTTTTTTAATTTAGCCTACTGTACAACCATCATTTCAAGGTTTATATGTTAATTTTTGTGCTTGAAGGTGTTCGCCATTATCAAGAGATGTGATACAAGTGCCCTATATTATTACAGTAAAATATTTTACCAGGCGAGTTGGCCGTGCGTTTAAGGGCTCGCACCTTTGAGCTCGCATCCGTGATATAGTGGGTTTGCATACCACTGTCGGCAGCCGTGAAGATGGTTTTCCGTGGTTCCCCATTTTCACACCAGGCAAATGCTGGGGCTGTACCTTAATTAAGGCCACGGCCGCTTCCTTCCCATTCCTAGGCCTTTCCTGCCACATCGTCGCCATAAAACCTATCTATGTCTTTGCGACATAAAACAACTAGGAAAAAGAAATATGTATATATTAATATTTAAACACTAGAGGATCCATGCTGCTTCGCAGCATTCGTTGTAAATAGGTCGGATAGCTCGTCTTGATATGCATATCATACAAGGGGACATTCCCTACTCCTCACCACCGATTTCGCTCAAATTTATAGGACATGCAGGGCTTGGCTAGAAATGAAAGTACCCAAAGTGGGAACTCCAGATGGCCAAGCGTATAGAAAATAAAAATAAATATAAAAATGTTGACGCGACTCACGCACCGTATAAGCCACTTACGTTAGAGCGCACGCCGAGCGGTTGTTGGCATAGCGATAAGAGCTTGGACTATTAATTCGATGGTCGTGGGTTCGACTCGCCGTGTGGAGAATAATTTTCTCAATTTTTATATTACTCATTTATTTTAATTTATTTTACTTATGCAAAAGGCATATAGGACGTCATATTCTTTAATGAGCGCACAATTGTAGAAAATTTGGAGTTGCGAACTTTCCCGACGTGTTCAAACAAAAATTCTCCTTTATTGGCTATCTCCCCTCCTTGGAGAATGTGCCGTAAACGTGAATAGTCGTTTTGCTGTAAGATTAATTTTCATCTGACAAGTGAAGTTTGCTCCTGGCGGCTGTACACAAACAATAGATTCTTGGTGCAGGTAGACAATGTCAATGAAATCCCAATTTCTATCAACTTTTCTATGCCTTTTGCGTATAAATAAATAAAATGAATTATTCACCTCGTTGCGTAATTGGAACATGAATAATATAAAATTTGACAGAAAAACCCAGTCTCCACACGGGGAGTCGAATCCACGACCATCGAATTACCAGTCCGAGCTCTTACCTCTGCGCCAACTACTGCTCGGCGTGCGTACTAACGTAAGTGGCTTATACGGTGCGTGAGCAGCATCAACATTTATATTTTTATTTTTATTTTCTATACGCTTGGCCTTCTGGAGTTCCCACGTCGGGTACTTTCATTTCTAGCCAAGCCCTGCATGTTCTATAAATTTGAGTGAAATCGGTGGTGACGAGTAGGGAATGTCCCCTTGTTAGTCATATTGTTCTGCCTGCCCATTTCAGTACTTCTGTGAACATTTAATAAGAAGCGCGATATGATATTCCGCAGCTCGTAGTTAGAATTCATCCCTTCTGACGTCATCATGCCGTCTCTTTGGTAAACAATATATCCATTATTGGCGTTTTTATCCAGCAGTTCTTGATGTGAAGCTTGGTAGAAGACAATGGCATTCTTAATCGCACTTCTTGTATATTGAACAGTTGTCTTCTTAGTTCTTAGCTTACCGGGCGAGTTGGTCGTGCGCGTAGAGGCGCGCGGCTGTGAGCTTGCATCCGGGAGATAGTAGGTTCGAATCCCACTATCGGCAGCCCTGAAAATGGTTTTCCGTGGTTTCCCCTTTTCACACCAGGCAAATGCTGGGGCTGTACGTTAATTAAGGCCACGGCCGCTTCCTTCCAACTCCTAGGCCTTTCCTATCCCATCGTCGCCATAAGACCTATCTGTGTCGGTGCAACGTAAAGCCCCTAGCAAAAAAAAAAAAATTCTTAGGTTAGTCTCGAAGGAGGGTGTTTTTCCAGGCACAGAAATATTTTAATATACATGGCCTTTACTCTTTCTAATGTAGCTAGGTTATCCTTCGATAGGCGTTTCCAGATAATATCAGGATGGGATCTGTTTGTACGTAGACACTTTTCTCTTAGCAGCATGTAAAACTTGTTAGGAACGCTCTGGCATCTCTTGAATATAGTGGAAGCTGGGAAAGGTTGAAGAATCAAAGAATATCTTGCAGGGAATAGTATTCGTTCATGATCAGAGGAAGTGTATACTCTCTGGTTTGACAGATAGTAATCAAACATGGCTGCATGCAGTAACATTACTAAGGATGAAAACCACATAATGTCAGAATATTAACCAGTCGCTTAGCAACCAGCTAATTAAATAATGTATAGCGGGTTAGGGTAAGGCTTCCCCTTCAGTTATTGCAGAGATCATTTTATGATTTGGTTTTATGATTACTCAAAGTTGGCTAAATTTAGGAGAGGTATCAATGTCTCATGATTCACCGCAGGTGATTCCGGAGAAAATAAAACATAAATCAAGCAAATAGGTCCAGTGGAACGGACGGATATGCCGAAGCTGTTTTTGGTAAACTCTTTTAATATATTATAGAAGATTTTTTATGCCTTGGTAGTGTATAATATTTGATTTCCATTACACAAGAGCATGTGCAATTGTGGGTTAACTCGTTCTAGTTTCCTTAATTCATGTTCAGTACACTGATATTATGCAAAAGCCAGCCAATGGCCCTGCTCATGTGAAATATTGACAGTCACACTGAAAACACATGTGACATGGTATCGTTATATCTTACAGTAATTTGAGATAGTATATTTGAAGATTTAAGTTTCCGATTTTTTAGAATGGTTTCAACTCTGAAGTCATATCGCTCGTAAGAGTAGATGGGTTAACCCAATTTTGCACAACACCGTCCAATTCTGCTTGTATATACTCTTGATTCACTTTTTCACCATTGTTTGTAGCTAGTTATCGGACCTTTATGCCGATAACACGTCTGATGAAGAGTAGAAATCTATCAAGGCACTTTCTCGCGATATTGGTGGTATTCACGACAATCTATGTACGTGGATGGTTGTCGACTGCGTGTGACTAGTGAACTGCTGTCCTTTGGGCCGTTCGGACTTCAGAGTCAAATAACATTGGAGCAGTATGCATACGGAAGCGCCCATGGATGGAAGTCCATGTTTAGTGGACTTAAACTGGCCTCAGGGATAGAGGACCCTTTCATTCTGAGACAGACACGAAGAGGGTTTCATTGTCCGCAATTCAGAGTAAAGTAATAAATTTACTGAGACTCTACTTCCACCTCGCACTCGTTTAATTAATCTTATGTGTGGTGATGTTTGATTTTTGGTTTCTGAGGCAAGTATCACCACTGCAAGAGAGAAAGAGGACCGCAGATGAGCGTACGGGTGTCCGGTGAGTGATTACAGGTGGTAGTAAGGGGAGCTTCCTGCTGTGAACAGAGAGATGTGTTCTGTTTCCCCAACGATAATGATACTGTCATGTCTTCCTGGAACAGTGTTAATCCGTCGTTCATGTTCTGTGAATTGATGTCAGGGATGAGATGGTCCCTCTTGTGTGTTACTCTTCTGCTCAAGCTCTTCGTAGAATGGAGGTACCTCTAAAGAGATTAACTGACTCTAACAGGGCACACACATTATTTTTAATACTGTAAATAATACAGGAAGGAGAAACGTCTCCAAGGCTGTAAAAAGCGGATTTGGGCAGACGTCAAGTCCTAACTCCACGACAAGCGACGAACATAAACTCTCCGATTGAGATAAGAATGTTGTACGCCCGATTTTCTCAGAGTGTTGTTAAGTACGAGAATATGTTCATACTGGTACAGAGACACGCATTAATGGAGTATTGTTTAGGAAATCTGTCTTCAAGTTCATCAGGAGAGAAACATTGAGGGTAGTTGGAGAGACACAGCTAATAAGGTGTCGTACACGACCAATAACGATTTTGACGTCAGATGATCCTTTTTATATTCAATATCTCTTACGTCCCACAGATAGGACTTACGGCGACGATGGAGTAGGGAAAAGCTAGGAGTGGGAAGGAAGTGGACGTGGAGTTAATTAAGGTACAGCCCCAGCAATTTCCTGGTATGAAAATAGCGAACCAAGAAAAGGCATCTTCAGGGTTAACTCCCAATAACTCCCGAATGCAAGCTCTCAGCTGCGTGCCCTTAGCCGCTAGGTCAACGTTGATTGGTTAATGTAGAATGTAGAATGACTGTGGTTATATTATCTGTATCAGCAGCACAAACGCATGCGACTCGTGTACTGCATTCCCATTCTGCTAACAATCGTTAAAGGCGCCCTGACATGAGTGTACATTGTTACCTGCCAACACTGTAGTAGACCCCATAGCCCCTTCCTGGAAGGAACTATTGAATTAGACGTCCGGGGAACTCCCATCAGGCCTTGAGGGCACGGCTGGCCTAGTTTCACCATTTGTTTCTGGAAGATGTAGTGAGAATGTTCCCTCTCTAGCCACATCGTGAATATCCCGGTACGCATCAACTGCGCTAAACAAAGAAAGCTAGGGAGAACAGTCGGTCAGTGTTGGAGTCGGCGTGTTGGGGCTGAGGGTGACAGAGGTGTTGACTGTCGCTAGTATTCTGCTGGAGTTAGCGTACGGAACGGAGTACTGTGTATACTGCCATGTAGTACTACGTGTGTACTACTGTGGAGCCAGACATTGGAACTGTGTTAATGGTCGACATTGTGAGGAGTATTATCCTGTTATTTAACACTGCTGAGCTGTTGCTGTTTTGTTTGACTATGTGAATTACTGGAGTCGTAGCAAGGAACAGTCAGCGTATGTTGTGTAGAACTGAGTACAAACCTAGATGTACTGGACATTGCGAAGTGAAAGGCTTGTCAATGAGGATTAACGTCCCCCGGTAATACCAACGGGCCGGACCACCTCCTGCGTGAAAAGAGCAGAGGCTTGTAAATAGCCAGGAATTCGTGTGGTAATCGTGGTTGAACAGAATTGTGTATGCGCATTTTTAGGCCATACTAATAAAAATTAGAGTTAAAATACAGTCTGTGCTTTATTCGTAAATATATAATGGTCGCCTGCCCAACATATGCCAACATACATCAGCTCTAGTGGTAACACCATATCTAAATTCCAACCAGAGAGTAGCCTACAGTAGGTGTAAATAATACCACAATTCACACTACTTTCTTCGTCCGTTCGCCAGGTAAACAGTCCATTTCTAAATTTAAAATTAATACTGTAAAATGCCGTCTTCGAACCTTTGAACTGTAAGCATTGAATAATGCAGAAGTGTAGTACCGATTGAAAATAATACATTTGTCTAAGTTTCTGGCCAATCTCTTAAACCTGCATACTCTGCCCGCGGAATTCCCCTGTTTACATGGTCACGCACGCATGAATGTACGACCTCAATTCAGTTGTATGCAAAGAGCGGTTCTAGCTGTTGTCAAACGTAAGAGAGATAAACCTCTGCAATTACGAGAGAAGGATAGTGTGTTAAAAGTACGATATTTAACAAGTTTATGGAAATATATCCCGACCGTATAATTGAAATTAACATCCGACTTTACTGGCGTGCCTGTTTCGAGTGTCTACTGTGCGTGAAAATAATTTTCCACCACTGGTCGCGATACCAGCCCGGATAAAAAGAGACTGCGTGTGAGAAGTGTTTTTGACGTGCAGTGTGACGAATTTGTAATTAATTTAGGAGAAGATTCTACTGATATAAGTGACAGCGAATCTTGATGTACAAGGAATCGAGCCTTTTGCAAGTTACTACCAAAGGAATAGCCTGGGTATCAGGTAATTGGGGCTATTTAGTAATTTTCGTAGCAAATATATTTTATAGACATTTTATTGCTATGATATTGTATCTGAAATGTGTTAGGACAAAGCGGCTATATCCGCCAATTCTTATTAATGTTCATATTATTAAGTAAAGAGTACGTGGACTGATATGAAATTCGAAGGGCCACATAACCTAATACTTTCGGGGTTGGAAGGGAATAAGTATTGATCAACGGAGGTCGGACTGGATGGAGAAAGTGATCAGCCTGACTCTAGCAATTTTAGACTCATCTAGGGGCACAAGATTAGCCAAGCCACTCTCTAAAATTCAGGGCACTGAGTGCCCGTCTTAATGGCTTTTTGCGTCAGGAAGAGGATACCACTCCATCCACAGGAAAAAGTGCCTAATAGCAAGAGGAGCCTGCGGAAGAGTAGTACATTACACAGTCAGGGTCCCGTGAGACGAGACTCCACACTCGCCTACTTAGACTTAAAGCCTTTAATTTTGCTCTCTTTTTTCATAAAGTATAACCCACGAAGATTAGATCTCAACTCGACTGTTTTTACATTTAAACCACTCTCTGAATTATATGCTGGATGCGCTACTAAACATGAATTACGTAATCCCGAGAGCTGGAGAGAAAAATGAAGGTAGTTTCAGCTTTCCGCTGCTCAATGGGGGAGGGTTTTAAAGTAGGCAGGCGTATTAAATTTCTTCAGCGTTAGAGCTGTTCATAATAAGGAGACGAACACTCGTAACTCTTGCGGTAAGTGAGCAACTTTGATTTAGTTCTCGAGTGAGCTCATTTCTGAACCCTCACACCTCATTTTCTACAATGCCATTCATTTGTTTTAAAAATCACCCTTACAGCTAGCTCTTTCTAATACGCTCCACCAAGGGGACCACTAGAGTGGGAGAACTCTCTTAGGAGCGACACTGAAAAACAAATGCACCACAGGTTTTATCCTCGCTTAAGTGCGGCCGGTATCCAGTATTCGGGAGACAGTAGGTTCGAACCCCACTGTCGGCAGCCCTGAAAATGGTTTTCCGTGGTGTCCCATTTTCACACCAGGCAAACGCTAGGGCTGTACCTTAATTAAGGCCACGGCCACTTCCTTCCAACTCCAAGCCCTTTCGTGTCCCATCGTCGCCATAAGATCTATCTGTGTCAGTGCGACGTAAAGAAACTTGTAAAGAAAGCAGGTTTTATCCAGTGGTGGTGGTGGTGATAATTGTTTTAAGAGGATGTACAACTAGATGGTGGGGAGAATTCCGACACTCCACATAAATGAAGTCATCGACCAAAGAGAAACAAGGGCCACGAAGGGCGTGGAATTGAAAGACTGCCTATGCATTGCGAATTTAATGCCGTCGGGGTCGTAAAATGACAAGAGTTGACCAAGGGAGATTGAATAAAGTAGATCAAAGTGAGGAGCCTGGCACAAGAAAATGGAAGCAATGCCGAGACACAGCTAAGTTCCCCGACTCTCCCAAGGTAAGAACTAGTGCGACCCCTTCCAGTTGCCTCTTCCAACACACAGGTGACTACCTCCACCCAAAGGAGGATGCAGATTGCACATAAACACATACATCGTAACCCAAAAACCCGTTAACATTTGACGAGACATTACATGAAGTTTTATTCACATCAACAACGAGTACACAAACAGGCTGTCGTGAGAGAGGGCGTCAGATGCGCCTGCAATCACGGCATGTCCTGCTTGACCTCCCGGGTCCCCCGACCTCAGTCCGTGTGGTTATTGGTTGTGGACTTACCTGAAGTCGCAAGTCTACCGCGATCGCTCGGCCTCATTAGGGATGCTAATTTCTCACCATACCTACTGTATACAGTGCTGTTCAGTATATTGTCCCCCGACTGCAGGTATTGTTGATGAATGTCGGCCGACATGTTGATCATATTTCATAAAGAACATCGTTTTTGCTGAACCTCGATTAGTTTGGTAATTACTGCTTTTGTATCAGATGAAGCGCCATGTATTTGTAATTTTGTATAATTTATTTTGGTGTCAATAAAACCCCATGTCATATCAATCATGTGAGTAAACTATTATCTTTCTACCTCCAATATTCCGTGAAGTACTGTATCGTCAAATATTGGCAGACTTTTGGGTCACCCTGTACGTACATACTGTATGAGGGGAACCAAATCAAAAAGAAGCACCTGTCAAAAAGTATGCTAGAACATTTCGTTCTTCGAAAGTAATCAGCAGAACTCATGGCAATATGTCCCCAAATATGCGGAAACTGTATGGATAGTTAGATTATTAACCAGTTTTCCCACTCAGATCTCTCAAACAGTTTGCTGTGTGCGGGAGGGCGTTTGTAATGAAGAAGGATGGCATGTCCGTGCGTTTTGACTTTATATAGCGCACCTCAGTTTCTACAACGTGTCTTCATTGTGCCATGTACTCATTGTAGCCCCATAATCGAGCTGAAGAAATACATTCGTGGACGCCGGTTCGCACCGAAGGATGAAGAAAAGTGCGTCTTGGTACCGCAAAATGATGTTGGTTGCTGCTGCACGTTAACACAACCCCACCACCACCACCACCACCACCAACCTCGTACCGCCGTAACCGTGTAGCAGATTGTGTTGTGTTCCACTACCCGCCTTCTTTATCGGATCTGACCACTGCCAATTATTTATTTCTCGCACAGATGAAGTAACATTCAAAAGGACAACTCTTTACGGATATGGCCGACATTCAACGTAATGTGATCGCTGAAGTCAACCAAATTCCACAGACTGCCTTCGCCCAAAACATGCGAGACTTTCATGTCCCTTGTCAGAAGTGCTTAACCATGGGAGGTGATCATTTTGAAGGACAATAAGCTGTGTTCATGCATAGATGTACAAACAATACATGAAATTAATTATTTACAGTATTTATTGATGACATCTATATATCGTCACTGAGAATGAAAATAATTTTCATTTTACTTTACGTCGCACCAACACAGATACACGTAGGTCTTACGGTGGAGATGGGACAGAAACGGGCTAGGAGTGGGTAGGTAGCGGCCGTGGACTTAATTAAGATACAGCCTCAGCATTTGCCAAGTGTGAAATCGGAAATCTTCAGGGCTGCCGCCATTGGAGTTCGAAGCCAGTATCTCCCGAACGCAAGCTCACAGATGTGCGATCTTACCGCACAGCCAATACCTTCGATACTTAAGAACCGCTACCATGTAAGAACAAATTCTACACCAGAAAGAAAGAACGAAACATATAAAACAGTAAATATGCTCCAGAACTGCTAGCAATTCATCTGTTATTATGACAATCATGTTTCTGGATTTATCTCCAACTAAATACTTTTTCCGTTTTCTGAGACGCCGAAGTGCCGGAATATTGTCTTGAAGGAGGTCTTCTATTTGCCAATAAATCTACCGACACGAGGCTGACGTATTTGCGCACCTTCCGAATGAGCCAGAATTGAATCTGCCAAGTTGGTGTCAGAAGCCTAGCGGCCTGAACCACTCAGCCCGGCTCTCTAATTAGGAGATCGCCCAACTAATTTTCAAGTAGGAGAAAGAACATTTCTGCACGTATTTATGCACGTTACCTGATGATGTCCGTAACAAGACGAAATTGAGAATGGCGGGTAAAGTACCGGACTATGCACTGTCACAGCAAAAAAGCTAAGCAGACGTACTTTTTCGCTCCGGTCGTATGTCAGGATATACTTGCTAGCTTTGTATCTAAACAACAGTGGTGAGAACTTGTTGACCATCAACAAGTAAAGGAGAGGAAGGGACCACACTACATGCTCCAACTCTAAACATTGTGTTGTGTGCAGCCACGAGTAAAAGAAAAAGGTAGACGTTGGAAAATAGCGTATTTTTGCAACACTTGCACTAATTCCCAAGACTTGTTTTGAAAAATAACACGCGGGTAAAAAATATAAATAAGAAATTAATAGGTTGACTACGGAATTAAAATTGGTTTTGCCTATATAGTGAATATTCATTATGAGAACAAATAATTTGACCGTAGATCAGCCTTTGTAGGTCCGTACCATGCATATTGTGTACAAGCATCATTCCACTTTTTCATGTAGTGGATGACGATCAGGAAGAAACAATTCATAAAAGTGTGAGAAAAGACTGCAGTCTGTCCACTCACCTTTGGAATGTTTATATAGCATGCCGTAAAGGACATCAAAGAGGAATTAAGAAAGGGAATCTCACTCGAAGGAGAGTAAATTAAATCTATGAGATTTGACGATGATGTATTTATTTTATCCAAGTCTGCGTAAGATCTCAATAAATTGCTAAATAGCATTTGCACGGTCTTGAAGCAGGAGTACAAGATGAAAATAAATACAAGACCAAAATAAGAGAGTACAGTCAAACGAGATCAATGATGAAGTAAATGTGATATTACGAAATAAAGTCTTCAAAGAAGTAAAATAATAATGCTACTGATGATGGTAGAAGTAAGGGGGACATAAAATGCAGACTTGCAAAGTAAGGAAGAAGATCTTTTGTTCAATCCATCCATCCATCCATCCATCCATCCATCCATCCATCCATCCATCCATCCATCCATCCATCCATCCGTCCGTCCGTCCATCCATCCATCCATCCATCCATCCATCCATCCATCCATCCATCCATCCATCCATCCGTCCGTCCGTCCGTCCGTCCGTCCGTCCGTCCGTCCGTCCGTCCATCCATCCATCCATCCATCCATCCATCCATCCATCCATCCATCCGTCCGTCCGTCCGTCCGTCCATCCATTCGTCCGTCCGTCCGTCCATCCATCCATCCATCCATCCATCCATCCATCCATCCATCCATCCATCCATCCATCCATCCATCCATCCATCCATCCATCCATCCATCCATCCATCCGTCCGTCAGTCCGTCCGTCCATCCATTCGTCCGTCCGTCCGTCCATCCATCCATCCATCCATCCATCCATCCATCCATCCATCCATCCATCCATCCATCCATCCATCCATCCATCCGTCCGTGCGTCCATCCATCCATCCATCCATCCATCCATCCATCCATCCATCCATCCATCCATCCATCCATCCATCCATCCATCCATCCATCCATCCATCCATCCATCCATCCATCCATCCATCCATCCATCCATCCATCGCTACTGATCTGCATTTAGGGCAGTCGCCCAGGTGGCAGATTCCCTATCCGCTGTTTTCCTAGCCTTTTCTTAAATGATTGCAAATAAATTGGAAATCTATTGAACATCTCCCTTGGTGAGTTATTCCAATCCCTAACTCCCCTTCCTATACACGAATATTTGCCCAAATTTGTCCTCTTCAATTCCAACTTTATCTCCATACTGTGATCTTTTCTACTTTTAAGGACACCACTTGAACTTCTCCGCCTACTGATGTACTGTTATTTTTTATATAATCCGTTTACCGTATACGGCTGGTTTTCCCGTTGCAATCAGCAAGGAATCCCAACTCTACCAACTGAAGGGCAGCGCCCTGGAGTGTGAGACATTTCATCGGGGATACAATTGGTAGGAGGACCAGTATCTCACCCAGATAGCACTACCTACTATGCTGAAACAGGGGACGTGTAGGGGATAGGATAATTGGAAGGGACAGGCAAGGAATAAGGAAGGAATTGGCCTGGCCTTCAGTTAGGTACCATCCCGGCATTTACCTGGAGAATAAGTGAGAAACCATGGGAAACCTCTTCGACGATAACTGAGATAGATATCGAATCCCCTCTACTCATCCGACCTCCCAAGTCTGAGTGGATCCAGTTCCAGTCCCCGTACCACTTATCGAATATCGTGGCAGAGCCGGAAATCGAACCCAGGTCTCCGGATGTGGCAGGTGATCACACTAACCACTGCACCATATAGGCGGATGGACGGACTTTATTACGAAATTAAAGTTGTTAACTTTAACATTGATACAGGAATTAGAAAGCTATTTTAGGAAGCTTCTAGTCGCGAAGCTGTCTCCTTGGACTTTTAGGAAATTTTTACACTATTTGCTACAAACATGTTTATTACTACTGCTGAGTGTACAGCAGGGCACAGTATCAATGTTAACGTTCTGTTCAACTAATGTAAGCTGAGCTGTATAATACTATACAATTTTTGTTATTCCCCAAGAGCGAGCGATGCTAAAATGAAAGAAGAAATCCATATTCAGCCTAGTCATCGTCCAGGTCGTAGTTTTAAATAGATGGCGTAGAGTCGCTGTCTTAATTTAGACCGTGATTTAACTTTTCTGAGAGTAAAAGGTAGTCTTGAGAGAGCTCATAAAATGTAGAGTCGTAGCTCATTCTCTAAAGAGCTAATGTATGGTTTTGAGAGTCACGCGACCCATTTCTCTGTGGTGTGCTAAAGTTTATTTAACCACTCGACAGTGAGTTGGGAGAATATCAATAAAGCTCTCAATCTTCGTTCCGCCAGCCATCATTTGATACAGCACACTGCTGAACATTGACAGCGGAGTTCCAGCTTCTGAAATGATTCCATTTCTTTGAAATACTTCATCTGTTACTTTTAGGGCCGACTGCGGGTGACAGCCACAAAATAGAAACTGTACGAGAGGGACAGTGGAACTGTAGACAATTGGGAGTTCCATTATTTACGCCCAGACTGAAAGATATACCGCAGTGGTAACACAAAACTTAATAAGGTTTCTCGTCCTGTTCCCGGTAATAACATTATACTCGCATTTAATATTTTATGGCTGTTACAGCGAAAGCCCAGTTAAGGAAAGTTTATAAGACATTTTGGACTGATAGCACCCATTTTTTGACTTTTTGTAAAATTTGATAAATTTCTATTCATTTCATTCACTGATTCACTCTCTCATACATTCAATCACTCATTTACTCTCTACCCAGTTAGTAGTTACCCGTTACTGGGTGAGGAGACTGTTTATTCATTCCTTCATGCACGAATTCATGCAGTCATTGAACTCCATCAATTCATTCATGAAACTCTCTCTCAAGTTGGTGGTTATCCGAGACTGGGAAAAAGGACTCTTCATATTTTTATTACAGAAACCCAGTTCATTCGTTGACGAATACTTTCTCCTCAGCTGGTCTCTGTCCGTGACTAGGTGAGAAGAGTGTCCATCCATTCATTCATGCATCTGTATCGCCGTCTCTTGAGGATATCTTGGGTAATGAAAATCTCAAATGTCGAGATCCTTAGTCGGATGAAAAAGCAAAAAGAGATACTGCTGACCATAAAACAGAGGAAAACACAACAAGTAGGACATATCATGACAGGTATCAGTTATTACAGCTTATTATCGAAGGAAATATACAGTGGAAGTGATCTGTTGAAAGAAGAAGATATTCATGGCTGAAAGACCTTCGAAGATGGCACTGCTTTACTTCACAAGTGGCATTTCATTCTGCGCTGTCAAGATCAGGGCTAGTTACGTGGATCGCCAACCTCCGTTCGGAGAAGACGTCTTAAGAAGAAGAATTCATGCACTAACACAATCATGAAATCATGCGTCCCTCAATTCATGAACGCATTCATTGTTTCATTCATTCAATTCATCAAATTCATTCAAATGTATGATGTAATTGAAGCATTCCGTTAAAGTGTGTGTAAAAACATGCAGTAAATTCTATTCTGTTATCATAACTGGAAGTCTATTTTATAAAATGCATGTTATTTTTTTGCCGAGGAAGTACCCCAAACTCAATTTTAGCGTCCTTTTAAATACCACGTGACATATAAGGGCCACGCCTCCATTTCGAATCTGGTCCTTCAAGTTTGAGAATTTCTGCCTTTTCTGTTTTCTAGATTAGTTCCTTTTTGGAGGTGTTAATGCGTTCTAGGAGAGTTATGTGTGTAGGCCAGCCTGGTAAACAGAAGCTATGCTGCATTCCGTTGTTCGTTTGGCTTTTACATGTCCTGGTCAAGAATTGTCTTATCCTCATGGTTGTGTGATTTGTAGGTAACGCATTATGAAGTTCGAAATGGCACGTTTAAGAAGCAGATCCTGAAGTCTTCTGCACTTGCGCTGTGTGTGTTAGCCGCTGAATATGCCGGTCCTGTGTGGAGCTCCTCAGTACATGCTAAGCAGGTTGTTACTGCAGTCAACAATACTGCAAGGATAATATCGGGATTCCTCAAACCAACGCCAGTGCAGATACTGTACCCGATTGCTGGAAAGGCTCCACCCAACGTCCGGAGCTCCATTGCTGCAGACGGCGAGAGAACAAAGCAGGAAAATGACCATCGGCATCCACTCCATGGTCACCAAGGGGAAAAGGTCTCGCCTCAGATACTGCAAGAGCTTCCTTGCTAGGACTCTGCCGCTGGAGGGAAAAGCAAAAACAACTCTTCTTAACATATGGAGGAGCTCACTGCCCACAGACATGTCACCAAAGGAAGAACTAGAACTGGCGCCGACCTACCTTACCCTGTATGGAGGCCTCTCAACCACTTAACAGTGGACGTCCCTCGATGCAAGATCAAACTGAAGAAATGTCCTTCCAGCAAACTCAGACACTTCGTGTGAATGTGGTGCCGAACAAGACCCAGGTCACCTACTTATCTGTCCCTTGCTGCACAACCCACGCACATCATAACATGTTTTTAGAGGAAACAAAAAGGCCATCGCAGCTGCAGTTTTGTGGAAATGCTGATCGGGTACGGAAATATAATGAGTGAATGTCCACACCGTCAAGAATTTTCAGGAAAAGGAAAGTTCAAAAAAAGGAACCACTTCTCCCATTGTGAGAATCAAATGATCACAAATACGTCTCCCGGTCTTGCCCTTCCATGAACGGCAGCTAGTTTCGGATGGCACCAGCTATGAGACATAGCCTGTACGGTTGCCATGGTTATAATTTCGTCTCATATTCTTGTTTGTCGCGTCACGTTACAATAACGGTTGGATGAGCTCAAACCATAGCTCTAAGACATATTTAACTTATGTCAAAATGGTATTTGTTGGATGTCCGACACGGATTCTAGGAGTTAATATGCATTATTGGCATTCACTGAGGAGAATGTGCGGGATCCTCAAGTGCTGCAGCAGCTAGATGTTCAGCCTAGAAGAAATTCACTAAATATTTTCCAGTCTATACGATGTGGGTTGCTAAAGCTGATTTAGATGAAGAAAAGCTGGCAAAGGGAACCATGAAGGTGGAAAGGTCTGGGATGGTAGCAAGAGATGACAAGAAATACAATGAAAATCTTGAATATGGGGAGTGGTATGCACTAAAAGTACCGTCAAATTAAAATCGATATTTCCCAAAATTTTGTAATTTTTCAGCACGTTCTTTACCTAGAGGTGTGAAGCTATTACAGTTGATCCACTCATAGCTGTGCCGTTACTGAATTTTTGTTTCTAATTGAATCATGGAAGTTGCACAAATATTTGGCGAAAACATATAGGGAAATATTAGTGTAGAAAAAGTATAGAACATAAACGTTTCCCTCAGAATTAAACAAAAATATCAGTAGCTATATTGTCATGGCGTCTATCTACAACTGTATAAAAATTCAACCTCATAAGATTAATATTTTTCGAGAAACGTACGGGCAAATTTAGTCAAATTAACTTTGCCAATAAAAGAATACGGTTAATTTTAGTCACAGTGGAAGCCCGGTTAAAGGCGGTCCGATCCACCACACATTCGGACTGAATGCGGTACAAAGAATTTCTCAAACAAATAAACCATGAAAAATATTATCTTTTGAACATGGTAATGAACTGCGTAGGGGGCAAAAATAGCAAAACCGTTGCAACAAGAACTGTTTCTTCAAAGCAATAAGAATAAAGACTTGAAAAACTAAAGTTCAACTTCGATTGATAGCCGTGGGTAGTTCCATATGATGCTGGAAAATCTAGCTTCCGAGACTCGAACTCTAGACTTTCTCTTTATTATTAAGGCAGCTCAGTAACTTCAACGTCGACACGATCCTTGGGAATTACCTGATGTCTTAAGCGAATCGGATTGACCTCTGAAGTCCTAACGGATTGACAATCATCAACATTAAGTTTCAGTTAGCAGGGTTGATGGCCAAAAGATAAGTCAAATCGACTGATGTCGGATTTGAGATCCAGAGAATAAGTTTACTATACCATTGTACCAAAATTTAAAGTTTAATAAGTTAATCGTTAATTAATAAATATAAAGTAACTTCAACAGCACTAGAACTCAATTACAATCTATCACTGTTACAGACTCCGCTCTAAACCGACCTTCAAGCAATGGCTGAATGGAGTTTTAGAATCTGTGTGCCTGTTTATTCACAGAAATGACGGTATGTGAACTGTTGGTGAACATTTATGGACACAGGGGAAAGGAAAGATGACCATCCTCCAACCCACCTCAACAAGTTAACCTTCTAATGCCCGTAATATTGAAAGAAGCATTCCGACATACAAGGCTGGAGAGTGGAGCATTGCACGGTGTTGCCACACTCCTGGGTTCCTTTCTCCTTCCCAGTTGCTTTCGACTTACTTGCTATTTTATTCAGACCACTGAGGAGTTAGAGGTTTGACAACTCCAGGCAACGCGAGCTGGTCACTTGGCTTATCTCCAATATAACCGGAGTGGACCCTCACACGATTCCATGTCAAATATACCCCTTACACACTTCTTCCCACAGAGACACGCAGGAAACGGACCTCCCTCTAAGAACTGTCAGAATACTTCTTTCAGTATTACGACATATGTGTCACTCATGTTCACATTGGCTATGCTAAGAATGCTATCTAGTTTACGTTCCAAACAGCGAAGTTCCTGGTGATGATCCACAACTTCTCTAATATCCAGATATTTGAACATTACACCAAACTCTTCATAATGGTTGGTTGTATTGATACTGATAATAAATATCAGATAGAATCCATTTTTAGGAAAAAATACCAAAAATTATCTTGAAATGGATTATTTTTTTAAATATTCAGAACTATAACAGTTGTAATAATTTAAAACACCCTCCTAAGAATGTTGTGGTAGGATAACATATGATGTGTTGGCTTCTCGTAGACAGGTGTAAAAGTAACTGGATTTTCCGTTCGGCGTGAACAGAAGAAAATTATCATATCCGTGTCTACAAGGAAAAATGAACACATACGTACTTTTTGACATTGATTATCACTTAAAAACGTTGTGAATCCCGAAACATAAGTGGGTGAAGTGCACTGTAAATCATATCTTTCACACACAGTACATCGCCTTTCAGTGGCACTCCCGGAGGATTTAGATCTGCCGGATGCTGTGGAGAGAAGACATTTTTTATAATATCCATTAACCTTCCAGACCTCAAATTACTGAGATTGTAAATTTTGGTCGCGTCAGGATTTCACTATCAGAATTTTCCTTATTATCACTGTCCTTGTCTTGTAGAGGTAGCATGCGTGCTTCTTAGCCGGAGGCCCCGGGTTCGATTCCCGGCCTAGTCAGGGCTTTTTACCTGAATCTGAGGGCAGATTCGAGGTCTACCCAGGCTATGGAGCTTTCTGACGGTGAGATAGCGGCCCCGGTCTAGAAAACCAAGAATAACGGCCGAAAGGATTCGTCATGCTGACCACACAACACCTCATTATCTGCAGGCCTTCGGGCTGAGCAGCGGTCGCTTGGTAGGCCAAGACCCTTCGGGGTTGTTGCGCCATGGGTTTTGGTTTAGTTTTATGACGTTTTTTTGCCTTTCACATTTAAGACAGAGAACCTTTGTAAAATTTATTCAAAAGTGAATGAGAACAACTATGCGTTGATACAACCTGTATACAATAATGGAAATGGTGGGCTCTTATTTTTCTACAACAAGCAGTTTTGACTACCATCAACGAAACAATACTCATTAATTATTGTTTAATTAGGTACCTGCAACAAGGGCGCAATCGCGCTTTTGGTAGTTTTAGCGAGAGTTGGGAGGAATGTATTCGCACTCCTATAGGCACTCTCAGGGTTAAACTTGTATGCCTGCCGCCGCGCTATCCAAGGAAGTGACCATGTTGGTTTTTAGATTTTGTCAGAAAACCTCCTAGTTTGTAATTAATTTGCTTTACTTCGCACGAAAAGACATAGGTCTTACGGCGTGGATGGAATATAAAAGAGCTGGGAGTGGGAGGGAAGCGTCCGTTGCCCTAATGAAGGTACTTACATAATACCATGCGCTACGTCCTTTCTTTTTCACTGACTGTACATACTGAAGTATCTGCTGTTGATAAAGACATCCTTTCGAATGGTGTGAAAATGGGAAACCACGGAAAACCATCTTCAGGGCTGTCGACAGTGGGTGTTGAAGCCACTATCTCTCGGATGTAAGCTCACAGCCGCGCGTTCCCAACCGCACGGCCAACTCAACCGGTACCTCCTAGTTAAGTCTTGAGTTCGGAGCAGGTGCTGTGATGTCACACAAAAAGAAATGTTCTCTGTGAACTAATAATTGAACATAATCGATCGTGTGAAGAATTGAATGTCGAATATGTGTACTTTAGATACAGCGTTTTTCATAAAATTGTGCTCTCTTGTAGCGTATTATTCTTTCCCAATCTTCTGTCGCCCTAGAGGTAATTTTCTCTTTGCTCTGGTTTACATATAGCACGGGTTACTGCATGCCTCCGACAACAGCGGCATATTGAGCTCCTACTGTATAAACAAAATATAATTTACCTCCCATGTTGATACGATCTTTACGGATACCACCAACTGAAATCGTATTTGTTGGGTTAAATTACTCCTGAGAAAAGTTTATCTGAGAGATACTTTTACAATACCATGAGCTATTTCCTTTTTAAGTGACTGTACTCTTCATAAGGACGTCCTTCTGAAGCTCTGATAACGTGAGTCGGAGGGTGGAATTACATTCCTTTTCTTCTTCTTGTACCGATTTTTCAACATGTGGGGCGTCCTGGGTGCGAACTGTGACACACAAGTGGAATCAGACCTGTTTAACTGTCGGTTTCCCTTCCTGACGCCAGCCCTATGTGAAGGGATGTATTCACCGTTGCGTTGTTGTTCACAGCGTTGGCCGAATATGAAAAGGAGCATGTTGGCAACAACAAAAACACTCAGTATCCAAGCCACAGGAATCAACGAGACGCGATTGAATTCCCTACGCGGTTGGGAATTGAACCCTGGACGCTATAAACCGAAGGCCGTCACGCTGACCAGTCAGCTAAGAATACCGACCGAATGACTCGCAGGCGGTATAGGAGCGCGCGCTCGTCCACAGTAAAAATACCGCGTGCCAGAGTAAAGCATTTCTGAAAGGATTTTTAGACTCGAATAGGTTAGAATGTCAACAAAGGTGCAAGTGTCTGCTACCCGCACGACGGTTCTGCAGTGAGATTTATATAACTACTAGCGAATGTACCCGTGCTTCGCTACGGTATTCTACATTGTATTCGGTTATCGAAGTAAATAGTGTACATGCAGTAAATAAGATTGTTTTA
Organism: Anabrus simplex; assembly: GCF_040414725.1. Classification (NCBI taxonomy): domain Eukaryota; kingdom Metazoa; phylum Arthropoda; class Insecta; order Orthoptera; family Tettigoniidae; genus Anabrus; species Anabrus simplex. Next base: position 442,471,809 of record NC_090268.1, on the reverse strand, counting down.
AAATTGCATGTCTCTTAGCGTTATGCGAGAAAGAGCATGGGGAGTTCCCCGTACGTTGTTTCCAATGTAAAGTGTTTGTTACGGATTTGTGATATAACGGCAGGCTCACTTGCCTACTGCCATTCACAATCGAGTTGGGATGCAGGCCCCATTGCCTACTACGCGGACAGAATCGATTTGGGGAGTTTTCGTTAATATGGCAGCCCCCTTTCCTACCTCCAGACAGATTACAGTTGAGGAGTTTCTATTATAATGGCAGACAATTACCCTACTATCACTCGAAATTGAGTTGTGCAGTTATTATAATGCCAGGCCCATTTTCCTACTGCCAGCCAGCTTACTGCCAGTCACACCAAGTTGGTGAGTTTCCATCAAAATAGCAGGCCACTATGCCTAATGCCAGTCACATTTTAGATGAGGACATTTCTTTATAATGATAGGCACCCTTGCCTACTGCCAAACACAATCGGGTAGGGGAGTTTTAAACAAAACTGCATGCTCACTTGCCTTCTGCAAGTCAAATCGAGAAGGGAATTATTCATTACAATTGTAGGCTTTCCTTACTAATGACAGTTACACAGGAGTTGGAGAAGGAACCCTTTCCTACTGCCAGTCAAAGTCGGTGTGGGGAGTACTTATTACAATAGCAGACCCACCCTTTCTCGATCGCTAAAAATCAACATCAGTGAATATATATAGATCGACATACGAAAGTACATGCGTGTTTACAATATTGAAGACCTTCATTTACAGATTAACTGCTACTAAACGTACGTCATTACGACAAAGGATTATACCATAAGACACGCCGGATTTAGTGGCCTAAATGGCTGGTCCTATGATATGTCATCTATTCTTGGGTCAGATTGAGTTAGAAACGTGGAACAGGGTAAAGGTTTTGTAAGATTATCTCACATTACATTACTTTTCGGATACATACATAGCATTTGGCTCACATATGGCTACTGGGTGGGCCAATTTTCGTGAAGAGTTTAATGATTCTGTATTTCATATAAGTAATTGAAAGTATGAATTATGCATGTGAAAATTCCAAATTGACTTAACATCGATTAAAGAGAAAAATCAAACGTAAAAGGGATACAGATACGGCAAAAAGTCTTAAGACCACGGTTGTAGATCATTCCAAATTGAACGGAGATTGTGCAACCCGTTATGTGATAGGAATTTCCGAAGGTGTGCACCATCATTAAAATTGCCTGCATATTTCGATATTCTTCGGGGATAAAAAGTGAAAAATTTAATGATCTAGGATGTTTTCCGTTAGTTACAGGCTAAAACGTATAATTTTGTCAAATTTCAATTATCTTCTTTTTCTTCTGGCAGATTATGGCGCAATTTGGATTTTGGGCGAGGCGGGTAAAAATTAGTACTTTCAGGAAACTAAACCAAAAATTATGGAGATGGTCATTATTACCCCTTAAACGGAAAGCTGTACGAAAATTTCGCCAAAATAGTCAGTGTAGAGGCACACAGTCGTTACGATTTGATTTATATAGATAAGGAATCTGCTCCATGTAAAACACCTTTTGGGCTATGTCCGCTGGACTTAACCTGCAAAAGTGACCATTCATGTTATCTCCCTTAGTAATCCTCCTGTCGAAAGAATGCACATGAAAAAAAGGTTTAGAGGTGGAATTCCATCACGTTTGGTCGATTTCCAGTCAGGTTGGTCTTGTTCTGTATATGTTGTGGAAGAGTAAAATCACCATTTCGGTTCCCTATAAACCGCCAGTCCATTCCGGAACATGAAATGTTATTTACGTTTAAAACCTACCTTTGGACAGGTGGATGCTAAATATAAATTTTGGTTCGAATGTCTTCAGTAGTTTTCAAATTGTAAGGAGTACGCTTTACACGCACCCGCTCGGGAGTTAAGTCCGATGGGACTTGTACAGAAAAACGGTCCGTTAATGATATCTCCCTTATTAATCCTCGTATCAAAATGATGCACATGAGAAAAAAGGTTTAGAAATAATTATCTACCAAGGTAGGTAGATTTCCATTAAGTTTGGTTGTGTATATTTTGTGAAAGTGCAAAATCACTGTTTCGGTCTCGTATAAACCCCCAGTCAATTCAGGGATTTAGAAACAATATTTGCCCTAAAACCTATCAAGGACAGGTGTATTCTAAATATGAGTCTTGGTGGAAATACATCCAGTAGTTTGTAGCACTCGCGTACATACGGCGTAATTAAGGAAGAAATAATACAGTTAAGAAAGTTGAAAGTAATAGAAAATGGATTATAAGTGAGGACAGCCGGATAACGACAAATATGTAAATGCCAAGTGAATGTATTGGAAAATCAAATGCCCCTCAATAAATTATGCTAGTGTGAGTAATGGATATAATAAAGCGGTAACAGAGGAGAAATTTAGGTCAGTGATTCTTAGGTAAACAAATAATAAGAAGATGACTAATGGTGTTATTACTTAATCTATTCGAGGGCGGTTATAATATCCAACGATATTCCGCCAATATCCCACAGATAGGCCGATTGACACCTCTCTTGCCTTCTACCCAAGGAACAACCACGAATTTAAAAGCATGATGAGGAAAATGGCAATACGTTAATTCCCTGCTGGCATGCAGTCAGAGACGTTGCCATGGTAACCTGTAGGTTCGTTGTCGGTCTGTCGGTCACTCAATGCAGAGCATGATACCAGCGGAAAATTGTAAATTTCTCCGTCATGTGAAGAGTAAGGTAAATTATGAACATAACGAAAGTTGTTTATAATGAAGAGACGTTTCACGGACGGTAAACGAAGTTTACAGAAAATCAATAGTATAAGAGAAAATGGAGGAAAACCATTCTGGTTTTCCTATAAACCACCCGTCTATTCAAAGATTTTAAAATAATATGCATATAGAAACCTTTCCCGAGACGAGTATACTCTAAATATGAAGTTTGGTTGAGATCTGTCCAGCCGTTTCGAAGTGATGGTGGAAAAACCATTCAGGTTTTCCTATAAACCCCCCGTCTATTCAAAAATTTTAAAATGATATGCATATGGAAGCATTCCCCGGGATGAGCATACTCTAAATATGAAGTTTGGTTGAGAACTATCCAGACGTTATGAAGTGATGGTGGAAAAACCATTCTGGTTTTCCTATAAACCCCCGGTCTATTCAAAGATTTTAAAATAATATGCATATCGAAACCTTCCCCGAGATGAGTATACTCTAGATATGAAGTTTAGTTGAGATCTATCCAGCCGTTTCAACGTGATGGTGGAAAAACCACTCTGGTTTTCCTATAAACCCCCCGAGTATTGAAAGATTTTAAAATGATATGCATATCGAAACCATCCCCGGGATGAGTTTACTCTAAATATGAAGTTTGGTTTATATCTATCCAGCCGTTTCGACGTGATGGTGGAACAGACAAACAGACAAACAGACAGACAGACAAACAGACAAACAGACAAACAAACAGACACGAAACGTAAAAACCACCGATTCGGTCTTGAGTTGACCTAAAACGGATAAATATCTGAAAAATTGGCAAAACAAAAGAAATTACAGACAGCGGACCCCCTACAATTTTATTTATATAGATTAGCGATCTGAACTGTCAGAACCCCTAACATTTATGCAAATCACCGGCATACCTGTACAGCGGCATACTTGCACCACACATTCGTAAAAAGAAAACTGGTAGGAAGTAGTCCTCAGAATGCAAGATGCAAGACAGTGCATTCATGAAGAGATTGTGTGAGGATAAAAAGGCAAAAATCATCAGGAAAACGAAAAAATTCAAACGAGCTCATTGATTGGGCATAATGAAGAAGGAATTAATAATAATAATAATAATAATAATAATAATAATAATAATAATAATAATAATAATAATAATAATAAGTAGTAGTAGTAGTAGTAGTAGTAGTAGTAGTAGACCCGCACTGACCCGCAGCGTTCCTTATAAACAGGTCAGATAACTCGTCTTGATATTCCTGTCGCAGTCATATTGTCTTGCCTGGCCTTTTTCAATAGTCTTGTGAAGATTTAATACCTGTAATATATATTATAACACTTCTTCTCTCCATTCGAAATTCTCTGTGCTTCGACCATATGGATCTTAATTTTTTTAAACGATCTTGCCCGAGATAGAGCAACATTGGCCGGGTAGGTTCGGGTAGGTAGACTACCAACTTTTCCACGAGTTTGTCCCAGCACTTTATTAATGGTCACACACAAGGCTAGACGGCTTGATACCTTCCCGTCTGTAAGTACGTAGACTGTTTTATCTTACCAACATATAAGTTATTAGGAACCTTCTTCCATCTGAGTATACTGAGAAGCTGGGGAAGGTCAGAGAATCAATGAGTATCTAACAGAGAATAGTATTCTTCCATAATCAGAGTAAGTGTATACTCTCTGCCTTAACAGGTAGTAATAAAACATGTCTGCGTGCAATGGCATTACTAAGGATGGAAATCACATATATCAGAATATTAATGAAAGTGTTAGTCGCTTAGCAACCTGCTAAATACAGAATGTATTGCGGGTTAGGGTAAGCCTTCGCCTGCAATTATTGGAGTGATCATTTAATGATTTGATTTTATGATTACTCAAAGATGGCTGAACTTAGACATCTATGAATGTCTCTTGATTCACCGAGGTGATCCCGAAGAGAATAAACCAAAATTGAAGGATATCTGTCCAGTAGAACGGACGGACGGATATTCGAAACCTGTTTTGAGTAAACTGTTTTCATATATAGATTTCATGTAGCCTAGTGCAGCTCTTCTTAGGCAGACCCTCTGACGAGGGAGGGCGGCATCTGCTGTGTATGGGAAACTGCGTTTTATTGCAGTGAAGGCAGCATTGTGTGTGAGCTGAAGGGATGTCGGAGACAGGGGAAATAAGCATTTAATGTTAGATGTCTCAGAAATGGCCGGGAATCAAAAGTCCGTGGCCCTCTCAACCCAAGGCGACTACGCTAGCAATTCAGACGAAGAGTCGGACGTCTGCTAATAATAATACTGACGCATGCCCTCCGAAAGGCCTGGTGAATCTTTCCGAAATGAAGCCTATTGGCAAACTGGCATCACACGATGGGGCACTACCTAAGATGAATTCCAGTGATGAAAACTGAACAAACGCCCAGCCCCTGAGCAGAAACATTTAGCCAATGAAGATTTAAATCCTTGGTCCAGCCGGAAATCGAACCTGGCCCCTTCTCAACCGACGGACCAAACGCTGACTCTTCAGGTAAATAGTCGAACACCTACCGAAAGTTATTTCATGCCAATATTTCTAAATGCACCCCTGTAGACTGACCAAATGCATCAAGTAGCGAATATTTAAGATTAACTCTAACATTATATATATATGTGGTCCATTAATTCAATACGTATCTAGTACATGTTTCGTCCCTTAAGGAACATCATCAGGTAGAATAAACTACAATAATATATCAGAGTTCAAAAATTACATTATTCTAGCAGATGATGTCCCTTAGGGAACGAAACATGTACTATGCGTAATAAATTATAAAATATATTGCTTAGGCGGACCACATAAATATAATATTTAAGTTAATCTTCAATATTCCCTGCTTGATTTTATAGTCAATAGGAGTTTTTATCTAAAATGAAGCTGTTTAAGCTTGTTACATGGACCGAGTAAATACTCCACATCAGTAGGACCTCCTATTAAAGCTTATCGACTGTCTCGGAACTCGTGAACAGTGAAGGTTACAGCGTAACCGGCCAGCACTATGGTAGGTCATCATAGCCCACGCCTTCTAATAGTATCGAGCCTACATTCCATTCCTCGTCACCGCAGGGATTTTACCATGATGTAATAGGGGTTTCGATGTCCACTCATCCAACAATGGAGAAACTTTGTGTGAGCGAGGTAGCTGACCCAGAAAACCACCCCTGTGGTTTCGGGAGGTAGAATACATGGACGGTATATTCTGTCTATTGTAAGTGACGTCTAAAAGGGACTCTCAGCTTGTCAGCGTGGGTTGGCGACCACGTTTACCTTAGCTGAGTCTAGCATTTTTCCACTTATGTCAGGTTCCTCACTTTTCATATCTCCTAACTGACCTCTCTTGGTCAACTCTTGTTCTCTTCCTATTCTTTCCGTGTTTGGTTTGTGAGGCCCTTCGTAGCCCTTGTCTTCCTTTAGCCGATAGCCTATCTTCGTTCTTCGAAATATCGGAGCTCTACCATTTCTTCCCTGTAATTGCTGGTAAGGAAGGATGGATACCCAGTTCTTCTTCTTATCCTTCATATTCGTTTTGCTCACGGTTGAGGCGTCGTCACTATCATTAGTCATCCATCTAGCCGATGAACCATATTCAACCATTCATCTATATCGAAAGCCTTCAGAGTGGTTATTCGGACAGAACTGTGTCCGAGGGCATTTACCATGCCAATGCCCGACTGCATGGCTGAATGGTTACCCTTCTGGTCTTTGGTCCAGAGGGTATTCCATTCGATTCCTGGCCACATCGTGGATTTTAACCATAGTTCGCTAATTTCGCTGGCTTGGGGACTGGTTGTGTCTGCCGTCTTCATCATGATGAATCATTCCTCAGACACGCAGGTCGCCTATAGGCCATCTACTAGGAAAGGACCAGCACCAGACATCTTCGGAGGTCATACGCCATTGTTACTACCATTATTATCATTATTGTCATACATCGCGTTCTTACCCGTCCGTATGGTCTGGCTCCTTGAAGTCTGCATTCAGCAATCAACTATTGAAGAACACGTCCGGGGACACATCTGGTGACGAATGAATGTACTTCTTCCACTTTTAATATAACGTCCAAATTCAAAGCTCATTGTTTGAGAAGCCTTTCTCGGACAGTCGAGATTTCCTCCTGAAGAAGCAGAGCGAAGTTCTCTGCGAAACGTACAGAATTTCACCTTTTCTTGACACGGCATAAGTCCAGAGCCTATATCTCGTCTACAAGTACGGGCCGTGAGAACATTAGTGGCAGCTTGTCTAAAAATAACTCCAAAATTGCCGTATCGGTTGCCATGTCATGTTCTAAAATGTTCAAAATACACTGACTGACAGAGCAAATGCAACACCAAGAAGGAGTGGTCAGAACTTTATGCCAATTGCAGGGTAGACTGACGTCACTGAGGTATGCTCATGATGTGAAATGCGCCGCTGTGCTGCGCACGTAGCGAACGATAAATGGGACACGGCGTTGGCGAATGGCCCACTTCGTACCGTGATTTCTCAGCCGACAGTCATTGTAGAACGTGTTGTCGTGTGCTACAGGACACGTGTATAGCTAAGAATGCCAGGCCGCCGTCAACGGAGGCATTTCTAGCAGACAGACGACTTTACGAGGGGTATGGTGATCGGGCTGAGAAGGGCAGGTTGGTCGCTTCGTCAAATCGCAGCCGATACCCATAGGGATGAGTCCACGGTGCAGCGCCTGTGGCGAAGATGGTTGGCGCAGGGACATGTGGCACGTGCGAGGGGTCCAGGCGCAGCCCGAGTGACGTCAGCACGCGAGGATCGGCGCATCCGCCGCCAAGCGGTGGCAGCCCCGCACGCCACGTCAACCGCCATTCTTCAGCATGTGAAAGACACCCTGGCTGTTCCAATATCGACCAGAACAATTTCCCGTCGATTGGTTGAAGGAGGCCTGCAATCCCGGCGTCCGCTCAGAAGACTACCATTGACTCCACAGCCTAGACGTGCACGCCTGGCATGGTGCCGGGCTAGAGCGACTTGGATGAGGGAATGGCGGAACGTCGTGTTCTCCGATGAGTCACGCTTCTGTTCTGTCAGTGATAGTCACCACAGACGAGTGTGGCGTCGGCGTGGAGAAAGGTCAAATCCGGCAGTAACTGTGGAGCGCCCTACCGCTAGACAACGCGGCATCATGGTTTGGGGTGCTATTGCGTATGATTCCACGTCACCTCTAGTGCGTATTCAAGGCACGTTAAATGCCCACCGCTACGTGCAGCATGTGCTGCGGCCGGTGGCACTCCCGTACCTTCAGGATCTGCCCAATGCTCTGTTTCAGCAGGATAATGCCCGCCCACACACTGCTCGCATCTCCCAACAGGCTCTACGAGGTGTACAGATGCTTCCGTGGCCAGCGTACTGTCCGGATCTCTCACCAATCGAACACGTGTGGGATCTCATTGGACGCCGTTTGCAAACTCTGGCCCAGCCTCGTACGGACGACCAACTGTGGCAAATGGTTGACAGAGAATGGAGAACCATCCCTCAGGACACCATCCGCACTCTTATTGACTCTGTACCTCGACGTGTTTCTGCGTGCATCGCCGCTCGCGGTGGTCCTACATCCTAATGAGTCGATGCCGTGCGCATTGTGTAACCTGCATATCGGTTTGAAATAAACATCAATTATTCGTCCGTGCCGTCTCTGTTTTTCCCCAACTTTCATCCCGTTCGAACCACTCCTCCTTGGTGTTGCATTGTCACTGTCAGTCAGTGTATTTCTTAGCAGACAAAGTACGAAAAACGTAACATTAATCAGTTTCCCCAATTGGGAACATGCATCATTTTCAAAAATATTTTTTTTGAAAAGTACACCAATGAAATAGTACGTAAACGTATTACATTGTGGTATGTTGCCTTGTTTTCTACCATTAAAAAAACATTTAATAGTGCCTCTCCGCAAGGCGAGTGAAACGGCCTCTGACGTAAGCGGCGCGCTGTGACGTCACGATCCAGTACCGCATGGAGCTCTACCAGCCGTTGTGCATCAGCCGTTGCTAAAAGCCGATTGTTTATTATTCATGATCGCGAATATCTTCAAAATGACAGAAGAAAGGTTCAAAACAGCACAATCAGACAATCTATCATGTGTAGATGTCATCATTCTTGAAAAATAGTGACTTTTGTGGCCGCAGAAATTCGCGGATAACAAGCAAGTTTGTAAGTGGCGTCTTTTTATATACGTGCAATGTACTGTAACCCATAGTATTAGGATAACAACGAACCTGGATAGATATCACATCACTTTCAACATTTCCTTCTAGACTGATTCCCCTATTAAAGAATAACATTACATTTTCGGGCTTTCAGCATTAGTAAAGTAAGAAATCGGATTTCAGCACTAACATAAACATATAGGTAGCATTATAGTACTAGTCCGCTTCTGTGGTGTAGTGGTTAATGTGTGCCACTCCCAGAGGCCCGGTTTCGATTCCCGGCTCTGCCATGAAAGTTGAAAACAAATAGTACGAGGGCTGGAACGGGGTCTACTCAGCCTCGGGAGGTCAACTGAGTAGAAGGGTTTCGAATCCCACCTCAGCCATCCTCGAAGTGGTTTTTCGTATTTTCCTACTTCTCCTCCAGGCACCTAAGGCCACGGCCGTTTCCTTCCCTCTTCCTTGTCTATCCCTTCCGATCCTCCCATCCTCCAACAAGGCCCCTGTTGAGCATAACAGGTGAGGCCGCCTGGACGAGGTAATGGCCCTCCTCACCAGTTTCATCACCATACTCAAAGTCTCACGTTCCAGGACACTGCCCTTGAAGTGGTAGAGGTGAAATCCCTCGCTGAGTCCGAGAGAAAACCAACCCTGAAGGATAAACTGATTAAGAAAGAAAGAAAGAAGGAAATAAAGAAAGATCATAGTACTATAGGGCTATAATAAATCATTCCCAAAAAAACATATATTTATGGTTGGGACAACTGGCCTACCCACTTCCGGGGCCCATGAAAGAGAATTAAATATATTTGTGGAGGGGAAAAGTTAAACATGATAAAGATAAATATGACTTCATCTAGTTTTCACAAGTCGGGCTGAGTGGTTCAGACTGTTGAGGTGCTGGCCTTCTGACCCCAACTTGGCAGGTTCGATCCTGGTTCAGTCCGGTGGTAGTTGAAGGTGCTCAAATACGTCAGCCTCGTGTCGGTAGATTTACTGGTACGTAAAATAACTCCTGCAGGACTAAATTCCTGCACATGGGCGTCTCCGAAAATCGTAGAAGTAGTTAGCGGGGCGTGAAGCCAGTAACATGAATTACATTTGGCTTTTAACAAGCTGAGCATATCAGGAAAGAAAAGTGTCCTGGTGACATTTTAGTCGCTCAATACAGGAATGTTTTTTTTTTGCTTTACGTCACATCGTCACATATAGGTCTTATGGCGACGATGGGACAGGAAAGGCCTAGGAATGGGAACAAAGCGGCCGTGGCCTTAGGTACAGCCTCAGCATTTGCCTGGTGTGAAAATGGGAAACCACGGAAAACCATCTTCAGGGCTGCCGACAGTGGGGTTCAAAACCCACTATCTCCCGGATGCAAGCTCACAGCTGCGCGCTCCTAACCGCACGGCCAACTCGCGCGGTATTTTTACCCTTCGGTTTATTGACTTGGCTTGTATAACCTGAAACTTAGGCTAAGTTGGATTATATTTTAAACACCTACATCACTACTTTCACCTGTGTGCAATTATGTTATTTATTTCATTAATATTATGATAATTATTATAATTGAGCATTGTTAACTTATAAGACTCCAACAGACAAGCATTGGTTTTGTGTAGAGTTATACATTTGTTAAATTCACGTTATTTCCTTTCATGATGTACACGCCTATTCTTTGTTACATTATAGAGTATTTAGATATAGCCTAAATTTCTTTACCAATTAAGCTCTTCAATAAAGACATACATAACTGTCCCATGCCACGATATATTGGTAGAATTAGAGCTGTCAAAATGGTTCATAACCCCTTTGATTTATTAGCTTGACATGGATCACCCAAAACATAGGTTAGGTTTGGAGAATACTTTAATAATCAGCATTATTTAATGCACTGTTTATTACTTTCATATTCCAAGATGTAATTGAAGCATTTAAATAAAGCATCATACATTAAAATTTAAAGTTTTACCACTAGAACAGCTGACATGGAAAAGTGATTTGAAAATTCAAACAAATTCATCTTACGTTAAAATCTTAAAAAAATAAACTGTAGACTTTTCCGATATATCACCAGCATTTCTCCAGCTCGCCAAAATCCATTTCTCCCTAGTTTTAGCGTCTTTGAAACGTTTATAAACAATTTGTTTGGGATGGTATGTGATGTGCTATTGCACATCGGAACTCTACACCATTTATAAGTTTTCTGCCTCACTGTCTGCGCAGGATTCATTTTAAGTCTAAAATATACCACTCAGATTATTATCCAATGTATAGACCTCGAATTTAACCATACTAGACACTAACGTAAAGTAGAAATACGCGAAGTGTATCCTGCTTCTCACAGCACACTACGTGTTATTTCGTCTGCTAATTCAGTCAACCTGTACGATGACGTCAGGCCAATGAGATCGCGTACTTGCGTGACGTGACATTTTCGTAGATTTTTATCATGTTTGGAGTTATTATTTGTACATTCTGATCACATTTTTGAATTCTGCATGCAATTTTGAATCAGATTAGCATATTTTTAATTAAAACCCCGGATCATGCATGTTCCCTATTGTGCCAAACGTTGACGGGTTAAAGGGCCCGAAACATTTCTTTCAAACTAAAAGAATCGAAAATCAATTCCGGCCTAAATGCAGTTCGTAAGGAAAGCCTAAATCACGTGTTTCTTTACTCATTTTCTTTTCATTCAAATTCTAGCCAAATGAACTTATTTACATAATTATTTCTCTAGTGTGTTTCTTTGTTCAATACACTCAGGCGATTTTCAAATTTTTGTAAAATATCCACACCGACTGTAGTTATAAGAGCTTAAGTGAAACTCTTCATTGACTCACCTTAGCGCTCGCAGTGGTGCTTAATAGAAACAATTCACTGAGTCACATTAGCACTCGTAGTACTAGGAAAAGGCAAACTGCTAATCTAATCGACCGGATAATGATAAGTAAGAAAAGGATTGTAACTTTTAGGAATAAATAAAAAATACATCCTCATACTTCATTATATTTTATTTACCTAAAATCCGTAGCTCATATCCCCAGGACGTTTTCAACATTGAGTTGCTTGCCTGAAGGGCTAGAACTGTGAATTGTTTTAACTAGGGAAACATAATTTCTGGATGGCCCTCGTATATATCCAAAGTACTGCATGATCCGCAATGAGACCTTGCATGACAGACAAAGTTTTATGTGCAGTTGGATCATAATCCGCATGTTGGAGTGACGATGATCTCTCCAACGAATCCTCAGCATTTTCCTTCACCACCATATTTCGAAGCTTTTTATTCGTGCTCGATCGTGTTCGAGCATTTTTCACGTCTCTGTGCTGTATAAGAAAACTGAAATTACTAGAGATTCAACGAGCTCAATTGTACTCCTTCTTAAGACAATAATCACCGCCAGCACAATAGATCCCCGTAATGCAAGAATAATGGCCAAGTATAATCGTCGCGCTGACCACGCTTCGCCTTCGGGATGAGCACCGGTCTCTTGGTTACACTCTAGATGAGATTTATTCTTTTACAGTGTCACGTAGAGAAGAGTGTATGTTCTGCTGCTCGCGGCACATTATTACACCTCGTTCCAATAATTTTGTTTCGTCCTCTCCACCTGAGAGAGATTATCGCTGGCAATTACAACAAGGTTTATTAAATTTTGGACTAAAACAAGGAAACTGAGGTCACGGGATTTATGACAGCCTTATCAATATGTCGTGTTGCGTAATACGCAAACTATGTCCGACACGTTGTATTGTGTCACTTATGAATGGGCACAGGGGGTCCTATAATAGGCTCTATTAATTTTGCTGCAGACAGCCCGAGCACCCAACAAAAAGGAACGCTGAACAACCTGCATCCCCGTCAGTTCGAGGAATTGTTTGGGATCACAACCGCATTCAAGCGTCTAGAAATGAGGGCGGTTGAGATAAAAGAGACCAACCGACCGCAATATTTCGCTTACCACCAAGTGTGGTCCGTACTTTAACTTGACAACTGAATTTATAGTTCCCCAGTTAATGAATATTTCTGTTCATTAAACAACTTAATGTACAAATGTAAGGAGAGAAATGAAAGTATACATTGTTTTATTGAGGCAGTACGAGTGTAATAGCGATGCGGATAAAGGGGCACATACATAAGGCTAAACGACCACATTAAGGAAAACAATAATTTATTATCTAGTCCGGCCCCGCGGTGTAGGGGGCAACGCATCCGCCTGTCACCCGGCGACCCCGGGTTCGATTCCCGGCCGGGTTAGGAGTTTTTAATTGTAAATTACTATCCCTGGCCTTGGGACTGGGTGTTTTTGTCGTTCTCAACGTTCCTTTCCTCACATTCAACACTCTACACTTCCGAAATTCAAATATAAGTCAGGTTCGTATCATATGGTCCAAGTAGTGGCAAAATATCTCTAGAGGTCGAAGCCAGGAACAAATATCAATAAAATAAAATAAAATAAAAATATATATGACCTATCTCTCTCACTTTTAGCATAAATATGTCTTATTGCTGGAGGTCACCCGAAAATTATGTAACGTGACGCGATAAAATGTGTGAGGGAAATGTAACCATAGCAACTGTGCAGGCTGCGTCTTATGAAATTAGCGTCAATTAATGGATTGCCATGACCGGGAGTCATACATATGAAAATTCGATTTTCACACAGGGAAAAGTGGTTTATTTGTTTCTGTTACGGAGATATCCGTGGTAGTTAGAGGTGAAAGAAGATGCGGGCTGGAATAGGTCTCAATTACAAAATTAAAGTCAATTTAAAACTTTAACAAAGGTTATATATATATATATATTTTTCAAAATCAACAAATAACAGAGTATAACAGGTACCAAGTAGCAAATCAACAAATTAACAAATTACAGTTCGTTACAAGATTTGGGCTTCGAGCCCCAAGTTTAATTTCTGAGCTCTCAGCTCACAACCATAATTGCTAAAGGGCAGAAAACCCCTAAGTACAAGGAGCACTTGCTCCTAATTACAATGTTAAGGAAAAGAGCAGACCCGCTCTCAATTTTACAAGCCTATCAAAGGCTACAACAAACTTCACTTGTATCTGCCCTTAAGGCACAAAAGGAAACAGGGGTAATTAATACCCAACCTACGGGGCCTTCGCATGAAGAAAACAAAACATCAGGTTCAATTACTGGCCCAAAGTACAGAAGGGATTGGAGGCGTGAACTTGCACTCCTAAATACACTTTTAAAACCTAAGTGGCTCTAGGCCGAAACACAGGGGCTAATCCCAAGCTAATATTTTAAAGAAGAGAAGAAACGGTTATGAAAACGTAGTCACCTCAATTTCCAAATGAAGGGTAAGGCACTCTCTATCCCCGGTTTACAGTAAAAGAAATTTATAGATTTTACATAGACAGAAAAGAATTTACATTTTAAAAAGGTAGGTTACATACTAAAGGTTTCGAACCCTCCCCGAAAGTTAAACTGCTGAGCTAACAAGAAATTAAGATGTTAACAGGCCATTACCTTGTAGAAGAACTGCTGCTTGAAGAAAGAGGCGCTTCCCGCCCCCTGCTACATTTCCACAAACACTAAGTTAGATGTTACTGAAGTGGCCCCGAGACAAGAAAATCAGCCGTCTTTAGTTAGTTAGTTAGTTAGTTAGTAATGTTTTATTTTACCTGGCAAGATTAAGGCCTCTTGGAAAATTCGAGACCTTTCAGGAATGAGTACACACACGCCCCCTCAATTTTATTGGATAGCTAAAAGTTACACATCAACATCGAAAAAGAAAGACACTATTGGTCAGAAATTAATTACAAAAATTAGTGATTGGTTAAATTCAAAACAGGCGGAAAGAAAGGATTACTGTTGCCAACCCACAAACCACAGAACAAAATTTAGTAAAATCAATACTTAGGAATAAAATATTTCTTCAGGAGAGTACATTCCTTTACACCAGAGTGCGTTATCATAGTTTTTGGTAGAGACATCTGTTAGAGAATGTCCAACTTCTTGATACGGAGCAAACAAACACAAATCGAAATAGACACAGTTCAGAACACTTCAAAATTACCAACTTTACTGTAGTGACATCTTCCGAGAAACCGTTCAGTTAATACCGTTTGTTAAAGTTCAGGCTTTCTCCTGTAGAGGAGTTTCAACTGGCGCAATATTTGAACTAGCGGCGCGGCGCTTTAGTAAAACAAACTTTAAATATAAAATATCAGCCTGCGTATGTTTTTGATCGCAAAACTCTACAAGTAGTCGGCCAGTTGACTTTAAATTTGGACACAACGTTGAATTCGAATACGGACGTCTTCAGGAAGTAGTTTGAAGGAAATCTAATAAGTAGTTTATTTTATAATGAGTAGTTTTTTGGAATTAATTTAATTACAAATCCGCACCAAGTTTGGATCTTCCTTGATGGACAGATTGTCGCTAGGCGACAACGACTTACGCTGTAGGGTCTATCATTATAGTCCGGTAATAGTTGCTGTATATATGAGGATGGGAACACACCGCCATGTTTTCGAAGGAACTTTTTTGCTAAGAAGTTCATGTAATTAGACAACTCATTGCCTGTTATTTGGAAATATAAATCCAACATGCCGTGATTGAGATATAGTTTCATGTAACTTGGCAACTCATTGCCTGTTATTGTAAATATGAATAAATGTGTCCTGTGCTCGCAAAACTGTAAAAGTATTCGATCGCCGTCGTCTGTGTTTTCGCCAGCCATAGTACGAGTTTTATGAGTTCAGTCAAGAAGAAGAAGAGCAGCACATTTGTCTCAACAAAGCCAAGAACAATTAGATCGACAGCTAAGACGTATAAAGTTGCAATATCCGAATGATCGAGCTTCATATTCTTTAGTAATAATAAAAAGATCGTCATAGTACGGCAGCCTTTAGTCTTAAGTCATAGAACGGCGTTCATTAATCATCTGTAATGCCTCGCCCACGTTCGAACATACGAGGCCGTTCTGTACACGCAATCACAGAACGCCAGCGGATATCAAACCGCACTGATCAAAGGCGAGCAGAAAAATTGCCAGGTTAGTGGGAAGAAAGACTTGAAGTCTTACGAGTTGAATCGAGAAGACGTGCAGCACAATCATCTCAACAACGCCAAGAACAATTAGATCAATAGAGAAGACGTATCCAGCTGCAATGCCTGAATGATCGAGCTTCATATCACCGAATTACTTTTTCATAGCAACCGGATATTCAGTACAATATATCATTTAAATTCGTTCAAATCGAAAAGTGGACAAAGTTTATTCGCGCTGCACAGCGAAGAAATTCAAAGGAGAAACCCCGGGCATGGCTGCTGCCTTAACTCGAGCAGCCAAAATAACCACTGAACATTTGTTAAAAGGAATTACTATTATTAAACAATTCCTCATAAGCATTAGAAATTACAATTCCTGATTTTATATAACTTCATTCGACGCTAACGCCATAGAAGAGAATTTTATGTCGACATTTAAAATTCAGGGACAAATTTATCACAGATCATTACTCTTTGCTTCCTTTACCCAGCAATAATAATAAAATTTTCAAATTCTATTTCATCAGAGGTGAAAATGACCAGTTGAATGCATGCTTCCAAATCTCTACTGGATTCAGAAAGCATATTGTTGAGTCGTTGCAAAAAATGTTACGTGACAACATTAATTTAATTCAGATGTTCGAAAGTGGGCTTCATCTCATGTTCGCTAGAATACATTTATTTACTTAACCATTAATATCATAACAGACTGAGCCACAGCGAATCATGGCCGGGTATAGCAAGTATATTATAACAATAGTGATATATTAAACTGAAAACAATCGGAAATCAGATAACTAATGCTAAAAGAAGTCAAGAGCTCTCGGAGCTTTGTTAATAACAAGAGTGAATTGAGCTCCAAATTTCCAAGGCCTGCGAGATTTCACATGCCAGAACACTCGCTGCTCTTTTATTGTTCAGGGAAGCTAACGGTAATGCACACAAGAACGGGAAGAATCCTATACTTATCAGGAGCTGAGCTCATGCTACAAATATAGGCCAAGAACAAGTTAAATTTTCAAAAATTATAGAGAGGTAAGAAAATGATCATTTGAAAAAATAGGCCAAAACACACAGAGTAAGGAGATGATGAAAACACCGAGCGATCACATAACATTGCACAAGAGTAACTATGGGGCACTAGGCTCAGTGAAACCATACGACCTTGTGACTGGAAGGAAGGAAAAGAAACGGATGGAAAGCGAAAGATAAGATTACATTTTGGAAATGCCGGTCACAAGAAAAAGAAATCGAGAAGGGAAATGAGAGTCCACAATCGTGTGGTTCAATTCGTTGCTTAAAGGAGCTAGAAATCTCGCATGACCCAGAAATATATTAACGTACTGAAATCCCTGCATTAAGAAAGAATTAGGTAAGTTATGGTACAATCCCAAAATATACATCCCAAGAGGACGCTGTTTATATTGTAGAGTCACGTGGTTTAGGATGACGGAGCCTACCTTACCCAGGTGCTGTGAGTGAGAGTCAAGATAATGTTTAGCTGGAAAGAGTGTCTCCGTTTTATAATGGGAGACTGGGATATGATTGGTTGAATAAAGAATAACAATTTATGTTACTTCTTTTAGGTCCCACTAAGTACTTTGACGGATTTTAGAGACACAGACGTGTCGGAAATTTGTCCCGTAAGAGTTCATTTACGTGCCAGTAAATCTGCCGACATGAGGCGGACGTATTTCAGCACCTTCAAACACTACATGACTGAAGAAGGATCGAACCTGCCACAATGGGGTCAGAAGGCCAGCGCCTTAACCGTCTGAGCCACTCAGCTCAGTAGTTGAATAAAAGAAAACTAGGAGCGACCTCTAGAAGTGATAAAAGGCGAAGAGTTGCAAACCCATAATTATTACAGTTCTTCTTAAATGCAAATAAGTGGAAGTTGTAGCATAGGCTCCTGGGTGGCAACCGCAAACAGGAAACAAATAGGCTTCAGAAATGAACATTAAGATAGAATTCTCCATATATCCACAAGATGTCACTATATGTAGATGTTCAAAGTGCAGCCTAACTAACAGGGGTATCAGAACATAGGCGGGTAAATATTCCTTGAAATCTTCAAGATGATTTTATTATACCGTGAATTTATTTTATATTGTTTATTTAATTTGATAGTTTACAAGGATATATGTATTCAATCCGTACATTGCCTGTCTTTTACTGCAACACTGAAGAAATGAAATCCCTCTCAAAGCCATGAAATGTATACAATTTGAAGATAATTTTGTTTCATTGAGTGAAGTGAGCCAGTCATAAGCCCCATGTTGGAACACCCACCTTCAGCTATTGATATGAGGACTAACTATGTTTACCCATGAGGTCTGTCGCTATTCACAACGATTCTAAGAAAAGAGAAAATTTTAAAGGTTCAAATTCCCTACTTTTGAAGACACCACTCAAACTTATTCGCCTACTAATATCATTCCACGCGATCTCTCCACTGACAGCTCGGAACATACCACTTAGTCGAGCAGCTCGTCAAACCTTGCAACATTTTTGTAACGCTACTCTTTTGTCGGAAATCACCCAGAAAAAATCGATCTCCTTTCCTTGGATTTTTGTCCAGTTCTTGAATCAAGTAACCGTGGTAATGGTCCCATACACTGGACCATTAAAATTAGTTAAGTTCTTGCCAGAGACTTATACTCCTTCTCCTTTACATCCTTACTGCAACCCAAAAATACCCTCACAACCATGTGCAGAGGCCCTATATTTACAATCATATTTATGTGATTACCCCAATAAAGATCTTTAATTATATTAACACCTAGGTGCCTACACTGATCCCTAAAGGAACTTTCAACCCACCACCGCAGTAATTAAAACTGAGAGGATGTTTCCTATTTCTGAAACTCACAACGTGTTTTGAACCCCTTTTATCATCATACCATTGCCTACTGTCCATCTAACAACATTATCGGCGTCCTATGTTAAGTTGGCAGATGGTTAATACAGAGCCGAAGGTTCGGGTGTTTGAATGTGAGTCTTCAGAAGGACTATTATTTAAGTTCGTTGCACGATTGTCATAGCCATGAGGCCCTGAAGGGCAGTACGGCGGCATCTCGCTGTTGTTGCTCGATTAGCACCACCCAGAGGACACGTGTACGGTACTTTAAACCTACGGACGTTGAGCATTCACTGGACCTATGGAGGAGCTACATCAAGTAACCCCTACGGCACTCACTTGGCTGGAAGGACTTGGCATCAGCTTGTGATGAAATTTCAGAACCTGCAGTTGTGTGTGCGTGTGTGTGTATGTGTGTGTGTGTGTGTATATATGTGTGTGCGTGTGTGCGTGTGTGAGAGAGAGTGTGTTTACCTCCTAGTTAGTCTATCTATCTGTATCCATGTATTTTATGTTTATATATTTTCTAATAACACTTATATGTAAAAACATTTTAAACGATTGTCAAATGAAGCATCATACGCTAAATAAATAATAATAATAATAATAATAATAATAATAATAATAATAATAATAATAATAATAATAATTGGCGTCCTATTCCAGTTGCTCACCATTTTGTAACTTATTTATTACTCTGTACAGAATAACGTCATCTGCAAAAAGAATTATCTCTAATTCCACTTCTTTACACATATCATCGATATTTATAAGGAAACATAAAGGTCCAATAATACTGCCTTGAGGAATTCCCCTCTTAATTATTACGGGGACAGATAAAGCTTCGCCTACTCTAATTCTCTGAGTTCTATTTTTTAGAAATATAGCCACCCATTCAGTCACTCTTACTTCAAGTCCAATTGCAGATTTTTTTTTTTCCCAGTAGTCTCCCATGATCTACCGTATCAAATGCCTTAGATAGGTCAATCGCGATACAGTCCATTTGACCTCCTGAATCCATGATATCTGCTATATATTATGGAATCCTACAAGTTGAGCTTCAATAGAATAACTTTTTCTAAAGCCAAACTGCCTTCTATCAAACCAGTTATTAATTTCGCGAACATGTCTAATATAATCAGAAATAATGCTTTCCCAAAGCATACATGCAATGCATGTCAAACTGACTGGTCTGTAATCAATCAATCAATCAATCAATCAATCAATCAATCAATCAATCAATCAATCAATCAATCAATCAATCAATCAATCAATCAATCAATCAATCAATCAATCAATCAATCAATCAATCAATCAATCAATCAATCAATCAATCAATCAATCAATCAATCAATCAATCAATCAATCAATCAATCAATCAATCAATCAATCAATCAATCAATCAATCAATCAATCACTACTGATCTGCATTTAGGGCAGTCGCCCAGGTGGCAGATTCCCTATCTGTTGTTTTCCTAGCCTTTTCATAAATGAGTGCAAAGAAACTGGAAAATGATTAAACATCTCCCTTGGTAAGTTATTCCAATCCCTAACTCCCCTTACTATAAAGTAATATTTGCCCCAATTTATCCTCTTGAATTCCAACTTTATCTTCATATTGTGATCTATCCTACTTTTAATGACACCACTCATATTCGTCTGATGTCCTCCCACGCCTTCTCTCCACTGACAGCTCGGAACATACCACTTAGGCGAGCAGCTCGTCTCCTTTCTCCCAAGTCTTCCCACCGCGAAATTTGAAACATTTTTTAACGCTACTCGTTTGTCGGAAATCGCCCAGAACAAACCGAGCTGCTTTTCTTTTGATTTTTTCCAGTTCTTTAATCAAGTAATCCTGGTGAGGTTCCCATACACTGGAACCATACTGTAGTTAGGATCTTACCAGAGACGTAAGTGCCCTTTCCTTTACATCCTTACAACCCCTAAATACCCTCATTAACATGTGCAGAAATCTGTACCCTGTATTTACAATCGTATTTATGTGATAACCCCAATGAAGATGTTTCCTTACATTAATAGCTAGGTATTTACAATGATCCCCAAAGGTAACCTGCACCCCATCAACGCAGTAATTAAAACTGAGAGGATTTTTCCTATTTTTGAAATTCACAACCTGACTTTTAACCCCGTATATCATCATGCTATTGCATACTGTCCATCTAACAACATTATCGAGATCATTTTGAAGTTGCTCACAATCTTGTAACTTATTTATTAATCTGTAGAGAATAACATCATCTGCAAGAAGCCTTGTCTCTGATTCCACTTCTTTACTCATATCATTGATATACATCAGAAAACTTAAACGTCCATTAATAGTGCCTCGAGGAATTCCCCACTTAAGTATTACAGGGACAGATAAAGCTTCGCCAACTCTAATTATCTGAGTTATATTTTCTGGAACGGAGCCACCCATTCAGTCACTCTTTTGTCAAGTCCAACTGCACTCATTTTTGCAAGTAATCTCCCATGATCTACCCTATCAAATGCCTTAGATAGGTCAATCGCGATACAGTCCAATGGACCTCCTGAACCCAGGATATCTGCTGTACCTTGCTGCAATCCTACAAGTTGAGCTTCAGTGGAATAACCTTTCCTAAACCCAAACTGCCTTCTATCAAATCAGTTATTATTTTCGCAAACATGTCATATAATCCGAAAGAATACTTTACCAAAGCTTACATGCAATGCATGTCAAACTGCAATAAATACTTCAGATATGGTACTATAACCCAACCAATTGTCTTTAGTATATTCCCCGAAACCTTGTCAATTCCAGCTGCTTTTCTAGTTCTCAAATTTTGTATCTTACTGCAAATGCCATTGCTGTCATAGGTAAATTTTAATAATTCTTTAGTATTAGTCACCTCCTCTATCTGGACATTATCCTTGTAACCAACAATCTTTATATACTGCTGACTGAATACTTTTGCCTTTTGAAGATTCTCACATACACACTCCCCTTGTTCATTAATTATTCTGGGATGTCCTTCTTGGAACCTGTTTCTGCCTCAAAGTACCTATACTTACTCTTCCATTTTTCACTAAAATTTGTACGGCCGCCAATTATGCTTGCCATCATGTTATCCTTAGCTGACTTCTTTGCTAGATTAAATTTTCTAGTAAGTTCCTTCAATTTCTCCTTACTTCCACGGCCACTTCTACCTCTATTTTTTTCCAACCTGCACCTCCTTCTTAGTCTCTGTTATAATATAGCGGATCTTTACCATTCCTTACCACCTTTAAAGGTACAAACCTGTTTCCACATTCCTCAACAATTGCTTTATACCATCCCTGGGTCTGTTTATATTTTTATTTACCGTTTTCCACCGATCATAATAACTTGTTAAAAACGCCCTCATGCCTGTTTTATCAGCCATATTGTATTGCCTAATACTCCTGATTTTAATATCATCCTTTCTTTCACATTTATTTTTAACTACCACAAAAACAGCTTTGTGATCACTAATACCATCTATTATTTCGGTTTCTCTTCAGAGCTCATCTGGTTTTACCAGCGCCACATCCAGAAAATTATTCCCTTTAGTTGGTTCCATCACATTCTGAATCAGATGCTCTACCCATATTAACTTATTTTTCATTTGTTGCTCATGATTCCTGTCGTTCGCATTACCTTCCGAATTAACATTTGGTAAATTGAGATCACTCGCTACAATCACGTTCCCCACATAGCTGTGTATCTTATCGAATAATCCTGAATCAGCTTCATCGCTACCCTTTCCAAAGACATCAAGTTGCCTAATATCTTTAGAAATAAGCCTTACACCTAGAATATCATGTTTATCTTTAATTTTTCGTAGCTTACAAATTCTTCTTTCACCAGAATGAATACTCCCCCTCCCACCATTCCTATCCTATCTCTACGATACACCCTCCGGTTGCGTGAGATAATTTCTGCATCCATTATATCATTTCTCAGCCATGATTCAACTCTTATTATAATATCTGGTAACTATATATCTATTAAATTACTTAATTCTATTCCTTTTTTTACAATACTTCTACAGTTGAGCACTAACAGTTTTATGTCATCCCTACTTGATTTTCTGTTCCCTGTTCCCTTAATTAACACCGTTCCCTAGGCCACTCCGTTTCCCTGAATGTACATCCCTATGACCCTTGTAAACAAATTTCCTAACTTATATGTACCACTGCGGTTTAAGTAAAGGCCATCTGAGCCCAGATACCTATCTCCTACCCAGCCATTAGGATCTAGAAATCTCACTCCTAGTTTGCCACATACCCACTCCATAGTCTCATTTAAATCCACAATCACCTCCCAGTCATTATCCCTCTTACACAGTATTCCACTGAAAACAATCTGTGCTTCCTTAAACTACACTCGTGCTGCATTTACCAAGTCCCACACATCCCCAAATATGTTGGTACTTATACCTGCTTCTCTTACATTGTTAGTACGTTGTTAGTGAAACACTACCACCTTCTCCTTACCCTCCTCCTTCAATTCTACTTTCCTCAACATCTGCCTTAACCGAATTCCTGGATAACACTCTACCCTGGTACCCCTTCCTCCACACACTTTCCCGACATGTCTAACGATGGAATCCGCCATGACCAGAGCCTCAACCCTACCCACCTCATTTGATCCCCTCCCTCCTGGTCAGTCCTGTCCTTCTTGACAGCTGCAGAAGCTACTTCCTCCTCACTTTCCTCCATCCCATGACCCTGAACCACCTGTCTTTTCCACATTTCCCTTTCCTATCTCTTCCCTTTCTCCTACTTCAACACTTCTCAGCAACAGTTCCTTGTTCCTCTTTTTCCCTCGGTTGTTCTACCTGCAGAGACTCGTACCGATTTCTCACAGACACCTATCCTGAATTCTGATCCTGAATGGAGCTCTTAGCCTGCAATCACCTTTCCCTTAAAACATTAGTCCACCTGTCTTCTACAATTTCCCCCTTTCCTTCCCATCCCTCTTTTACACCTACTGTATCCTGTACATTGTGTGAGGGAGGTCTACTTTCCTTCCTGTCTTCTGAGATAATCCTAATTATCTCCGTCAAGCTTTCCGACTCCTCCCTTTTACTGCTTAATGCCTGGCCACACCAACAGTTCCTACACTTGCACTCCTTAGCCATTTTTAGTGAATAATGAAAATAAAAGGAAAAATGAGATAACTTATTCTGTGTAAAATATAAATGAAAGGAAAGAAATATTGTCTAGGATAGTTCACAAAGATCACACGACAATAAGTTCATTAATATAGGCTAGTGTACACTACAATACTACTTAATTGTACGATTTTGTATCCCTACAACACCCTAACAGGATGGAAATTGCTGTTAATTTTACTAAAAACAGAGAATAACACACAATAATTCCACAATTCTTAACTGCAGTTATGTCTACCCTAATTACTACAACAGAATTCTAGTAAGTGAGTTACTACAGATACCAAAGATACGGTACTATACTACACAAATATTTCACAGTATTTTCACACTATTTTCTAATAAGATATTAAAATACACTACAATAATTTCAAACTACGTTCATACTAAGTTCAGATACTACAATACACTACAATAATTTTAAACTACGTTCAGACGTATTCTAATTACAACAGGTTATCACCAAGCAAACAGAAAATAAAATTAGTTTTAAAGTTCGAAATGCGCAAAACTACTCAAAATAATAGGATAGGCACTCTAATTTCTAATAAGTTACTATAATACACTACAATAATGTTCAAAATACGTTCAGACGGATCCTAATTACAATAGGTTATAACTAAGTACAAACAGAAGTGAAAATTCCAATTAGGCCTAAATTAGATATTCGCAAGAACTACCGGTACTCAAAGATTACCAACAAAGTTGAACACGTAGACAGATTAATATTAGTACTACTTTATCCTACTATGCTGTAATAGAAATGAAACCTGCTGTTTTCACAAAAATACACACGAATATATCAGGCAATATACTATCTAATATACCGTATCTACACTACAATTGTCAACTGAAATGTGGTTATGTGATTATTACACATGGTGGATTACTATTATTTTCCGTACTCCGCGGGACGGAGAGTAAAAGTGTCCTTAAATGCTGAAAAATTTGAGGTTGTTTACAATAATTTCTCAAAAGTCAATTTTCAGCTTTATGTCTGTCACCCTTTCTTTTATACACAGGGGCTACTATAGCAACTCTCCATTCATTTGGTATAGCACCTTCATGCAAACAATAAAATAAGTGCTTCACATATGGTACTATATCCCAACCCATTGTCTTTAGTATATCCCCCGGAACCTTTTCAATGCCAGCTGCTTTTCTAGTTTTCAACGTTTGTATCTTTCTGTAAATGTCACTGTTATCATAGGTAAATTTCAATATTTCTTTAGCATTAGCCACCTCCTCTATCTAGACATTATCCTTGTAACCTACATTATTCTCATACTGCTGAATAAATACTTCTGCACCTACTCTCAAAAGACCGAGCTAAGTCCTACTGCATCCTTTGAAGTTATCACGTGTAGAGTATGGTATCTATGAAATGAGAGATGGACAACGAACTAGAAAGGAGTCTATACATTTAGGCTGTGTGGTTTCCAACAAAATAGTGACGCCAATACAATATTTTAAACTTCGTGATAATATAGTTTTCTCCACTAGCAGTGAGTTGCTTTCAATAATTAGACTGAATAAATTAACTACGTAATATATGCCGTCTGTTTGGACGGCATACAACTGTACAAACCGTAGAGGAGACACAAAGGGTGTACCTCATTTCAAATAATTTTCTATGCACAACTTTTGGTTATTAGCAGAGTTATGTTTCCCGTGTGTACAGTAGGCCTACTTTTCTATTGTTGTTTCCTGAATTTACCTAACTGGAAGTAAATGCTTCTCATTTCGTTACTAATGTTATTAATGTTCGGTTTCATGAATGAGTGGACAGCGTACCGACCTTCGGTTGATAAGTCCCTTGTTCGATTCCCGTGTGGGCTGAGTGTTTTACCTGTGTAGTTTAATTCCTCTCGGTCGAGGAATGGCTGTTCTTGTTTGTCGGGACGTGCTGTTCATCATTAATACACAACACAGCACACCACAATACACATCCAAACCTCGCCACATAGTTGGCGTCAGGAAGGGCATCCGCCGTAAAAATGGGACCAAATCAATTTCACCCTCAACAAATTGGAAAGAAATTCAGTAATAATAATACTAATAATAATAATAATCATAATAATAATAATAAGAAGAAGAAGAAGAAGAAGAAAATAACGTTAGTGTCAGATTATGGTAACAGTTAGCGCAAGTCAAGTGTGCAGGTTACGAAGAAATATATAGGGTGGTGGGAAAAAACGTGAACTGGGTATATGAGCATTAGGGTGTTGATTATACGGATAGACAATTTGAAACAAATAATCCGACTGTCACTTTATCAACTGCTGAAGTTAGCCAATGAGATCATTTCGCGGCCTAATAGAAATGGGTTTTACAAGCTGGTGTTGGTAAATCTGTCCGTAAATTAAGACTGGTATGAGAGCACCAGTTGAAGAATGAAACTTCGTAAGGGGAGGGGTTTGAATACAGACCTCACAGCTGATAGCACCGCTCTAAAACAAGTACGCTACCGTCGCACTGCCTGAAACACACAGTGTGTTTGAGTTCGGAGCTGATTACTCAAGCCGTTCTTAAGTCACCTGCAGATTAAGCCACAGTGCCGGGCAAAATCCACTTAAATTCAACAGCAAAACGTTCTGATTGGCTGAATTCCGCAGCTGATAAGTTGACAACGGTGGGAGCTATCGAATAATTGCTTTCATGTTATGTATCAGCATAACCAACATCCTGTCCACCTAGTTTGTTGCTTACCACCCTGTATATTTTTCAACCGTTATGATCTGTGATTATTTATTTATTTATTTATTTATTTATTTATTTATTTATTTATTTATTTATTTATTTATTTATTTATTTATTTATTTATTTATTTATTTATTTATTTATTTATTAGTCCCTTTTTACAGTGGCGAAATTAGGGCTCGAGGCCCTCTCTTACACTTAACCACTTGTTCTTCTTCTGAATCTCTTTACCCTCCAGGGTTGGCTTTTCCCTCGGACTCAGCGAGGGATCCCATCTCTACCGCCTCAAGGGCAGTGTCCTGGAGCTTGAGACATTGGGTCAGGGGATACAACGGGGGAGAATGAGCAGTACCTCGCCCAGGCTGCCTCACCTGCTATGCTGAACAGGGGCGTTGGTGGGGGATGGGGAGGTTAGAAGAGATAGACAAGGAAGAGGGAAGGAAGCGGCCGTGGCCTTAAGTTAGGTACCATCCCGGCATTTTCCTGGAGGAGAAGTGGGAAACCACGGAAAACCACTTCCAGGATGGCTGAGGTGGGAATCGAACACACCTCTACTCAGTTGACCTCCCGAGGCTGAATGGATCCCGTTCCAGCTCTCGGATTACTTTTCAAATGTCGCGGCAAAGCCGGAAATCAAACCCGGGCCTGCAGGTTGGCAGCTAATCACACCGCTACACCAGAGAGGCGGACCTTAACCACATACTAATCAAAATCTTAAATTAAATACTAAGATACGTAAAATAGTTAAAACTATATAAATTAATAGAATTGAAAATGAATTTAAATACATTACTAGCTAAATTAATATTAAAACTAATTAATATCAGGAACTCTTAAAACTGACTAAACCTCAGGCACGCACATATTTATACTTCAACCATTCAGTCAGCTGTCCTCAGCAGGTAGTCTTGGCAGGCGACCTCAAATCTTGACAAAGAGCTAGTTTCTCTGACTTGAGCTGGGAGGGTTGGGGGGGGGGGAGAGGGGGGGATTCCGTAATCTGGCGCCGGTCGACACAAATGATCTATTAATTTTATTTGTGCGTTCGAATAGAATAGAAAGAAAGGATCTGGAACGTGTATTTAAGTTGTGAAATGATCAAAAATTGTATTTAGAAGAAATATACAGTGGCTGATTCTCGGCTAACACTCTAAACAGCATCGTTAAAATGTGTAGCTGCCGACGTTTATCAGGCTTCAGCCATAAGAGAGCCTTATAGCATGGGGTGATATGAACATCGTACCCGATATTGTAAATAAATCGCAGGCAGAAATTCAGTGCTCCGTGAAGTTTAAGTGTTTCTTCTCTCGTCATGTCAACTAAAACAACGTCACAATAATCAAGAATAGTGAGAACAAGTGTCTGTATTAATTTGCCGTTTAAAAGAGTGAAGCCCTCCAAAAACCTTTTTACGGATTTCTTTCGTGTGATCAGACCAATCAAGTGTTTCATTCATAATTACGCCGAGATTTTTAACTGTTTTACTGTAGGGAATAATGTTACCATTCAGTAGGATAAGTGGAATTGCAACATTGTTTGAGCAGCTCAGTAGATTTTCGTGAGCCAATTGCGATTGCCTGAGATTTTGTGGAGTTTACTATAAGAAGATTTAGTTGTGCATATATACTGAGTCGTCAAAGGTCATTGTTAATATCTTGTATTGATTGACCTAAGTCTGAAAACTTGCAGTGTCGATAAATTTGACGATCGTCAGCACAGAATGGTGTGTGTTATTTCATGTCATTGATGGTATTTCATTGATATAAATATAGAAAATTAAGGGCCCTAGCATACTCCCCTGTGGGGCCCACTAAGTTTCATTTTCCATTTAGGGTCCTTATCGTTTACTGATACAAGCTGCTGACGGTTATTCAAATAAGAACTAAAAACTTAAGCGCAGCCAGGTCGGAGTTTAGCAGTTCCATTTTCTACTCCTGTTTGGAGAGGTTAAGGTTTATTAGCCAAAAACAAGGGTGGAAATGTATTTATGTATTAGGCTTTAGAATAAGGTGGTGATTTATTTATATGCTATAACTATAATCTACGTACCTAATTGTTCTAGAATTCAATAAAGATATATTGTCTTGATTGCCTTAGGCACACTTCTGTTTCGAACTAGTATGTACAATTTCTTTCTTCCATCAACCTTGTTCTCCACATTCCCTTGATAATATTGAATTATTTTGAAAATTCTTCCTGGGTGCATCAACTCCGTGTTCAATAACTACACAATCCTATACAACTGAGTTTCGTTTTCAGTTTTCCTCATTTTATTCCCATCCACTAAATTTTCTCCTACTTCCCTTGTCTGTAAGCAGTATTTTAAACGATGTGCCAACCCCATTAACTTATAGCATAGTAAACATTTACTTTCAGCTCTATTTCGTCCGTAGGCTTCATATTTGTACACCCCGCTTAACAACCATATTACCAGTCATTTCTTTTTTTACCATATACATCCGCTTTTCTCCTGTTCTATTTTTCGCTTTGAAGCAATTTCATGCTTGTCAATAACCTTAATTCTTAAAACTACACTTCTCCTTATAATTTAGTGTTTACAATTCCTTTCCCAGCAGTATGCCTTTCCTTTTGTTTCCAGAATGTTCGGTTCCCCATCCACCCAGCAACATTAATTGTGAAATTTAATTTGATGTTGGAATTTATGTTTACAATTTCACCAACTGATTCCCACTTCAGTCTTAGAAACATCGAATGAGTTGGCATCGCCCTACAGCTCTCGTAGCTGTCAGCTTGTTTTCGGAAGATAGTGACTCGAACGCTAAATTGGCAAGACTGAAGCTGGTTTTCCGTAAATTTCCATTTTCACATCATAAGGCAAATGCTGGGGCTTCCTTCCCAGCTTAGCCCTTTCCTATCCCACCGTCACCATACAACCTGTCTGTGTCGGTGCGACGTAAAGCGAAAGGGGCGTAGAATTAGCGTTATATATTCCCCTGGAATCTTCAGTCTCTTTCACAAGGTCGACGATTTTCTTCAAGATTTTTAATTTTATATCTTACAACTTGCTTTACGTCGCACCGACACTGATAGGTCTTATGGCGACGGTGGAGGCTAGGAGCGGGAAGGATGTGGTCGTGACGTCAATTAAGGTATGGCCCCAGCATTTGCCTGGTGTGAAAATGGGAAACCACGGAAAACCATCTTCAAGGCTGCTGACAGTGGGGATCGAACCCACTATCTCTTGAATGTAAGCTGACAGCTGCGGGTCCCTAACCGCATGGCCAATTCGCCCTGTTCTTCAAGATCTTTGCCTTCTGAATTCTAATTTCAGCATCTAAGGCTTCTGGTAGGACTGGTAGGATGACCGTACAATAGTATCTGAGGTTGCGTGACGGTTTATTATTATTATTATTATTATTATTATTATTATTATTATTATTATTATTATTATTATTATTATTATTATTATTATTATTATTACCGTCGTTTGGTGGATCGGCAGAGGTGAAAGAAGGTGCCGGGGTGAATGGGTCTAACTACAAGGCCGAGATATGAATTAATATTGCATAAAAGTTGTATTTTCAAAAATAGCAAAACTTAACAACTTTCACATAGAATTTCAAAGTTTAACAAATAACAAGAAGTCAACAAATAACCGACAATCAGGTAAAAGACCAGAAAAGCCATGATTTAGAGACAATTTAACAATCTGGGCTTCAAGCCCCAAGTTTTACTATTTCTGAGCCCTCAGCTCACAAACACATATTTACCACAGGGCAGAAATCCCCTAATAATATGGAGTTTTGCTCCCACCTAGCAATGTCAAGCCTCCTAGAGGCACATCTCCAATACGTAAAAGAGGTGACCCGCTCTCAGTTTTCCAAGCCTATTAAAGGCAATACCAGGCTTTACCATAAATTGCCATCAAGGCACAACTTACACAAAATGAAACGGGGTTATCTTGTACCCAGCCTACTGGGCCTTAGTAGAAAAATAATAGGTTAAGTAAATGGCCCAAAATGCAAAAATGAATGGAGGCGTGAATTTTTACTCCTACATGAAACTTCTTAAAACCTAAGAGGCACTAGGCCGATGAAACAGGGGCTATTCCCAAACTATGGAGGTGACTCGTATAATGAATACATTGAACACATTAAGGAAGAGTAGAAAACGTAACCACCTCAAATCAAAATGAAGGGGAGCTCGAAAGGGTAAAGCACTCTCTATCCCCGATTTACAGTTGCATATTTATGAAGTTTTACAAAAATGACAGAAAATTACATGTTTGAAAGAAAGGTTACCTAGTAAAGGTTTCGGACCATTCCCGCGGGTTAAACTGCTGAGCTAGCAAGAAAATAAAGATGTTAAACGGCCATTACCTTACTGAAGAGCTGCTGCTTGATGAAAGAGGCGCTTCCCGCCTCCTGCTACACGTCCATACGCTAGGTTAGATGTTGATGAAGTGGCCGAAAGACAAGAAAATCAGCAGTTTTTATACCCTCGGGGAAAGTTCGAGACCTTTCATGAATAAAACAGCCACACCCACTCAATTTTATTGGTCAGAATAGAAGGTACACTCAAAATCAAAGAAGAAAGACACGATTGGTCAAAAATTAATTACAGAAATTCTGGATTGCTTAAGTTCAAAACTGGCGGAAAGAAAAGATCAATATTGCCAACCCACAAATGAAAGAACGAAATTTTGTGATAAGAAGACTTATGAGTACAAAATATATTCAAGAAAGTTCCCTCACTTCGCACCAGGGTCCATGATAATAGTTTTTTAGTAGAGACATCTATGAGAGAATTTCCAAACTTCTTGATAAAGAGAAAATTAGGACAAGTCAAAATTCACACAGTGACATCTTCAGAGCAAGAGTTTAAGTAGGTCCAGTTTTAAGTCCAGTGTTTCTCCTGTAGAGGAGGTTCTATTGGCGCAAGATTTAAAGTTGCGGAGTAGGGGTGTACGGCCCGGTATTATTATTATTATTATTATTATTATTATTATTATTATTATTATTATTAATATTATTATTATTGTTGTTATTATTATTATAAATTCGAGTCTGTAGTTTTGCGCGAAATTTGGTATCGTATTCATAGCCAGTTTTATTCGATAAAAGGACCACTGGACGCGTATTTCCTTTGCAACAATATCACCTGTTTTGAACGAGATTCAAACCACGGTCTTCATAGTTAGAAGCATGACAGCGGTAAGTCACTCGAATATGAAATACCCCAAATTTTTAAAAATATATTTTTATCCTGCTTTAAACACGAAAACCCCATGGCGCAACAGCCCCTAAGGGCCATGGCGTACCAAGCGACCGCTGCTCAGCAACAAGGCCTGCAGATTACGATGTGTCGTAAGGTCAGCGCGACGGATCCTCTCGGACATTATTCTTGGTTTTCTAGACTGGGGCCGCCATCTCACCGTCATATAGCTCCTCAATTGTAATAACGTAGGCTGAGTTGACTTCGAACCAGCCCTCAGATCCAGGTAAAAATCCCTGTCCTGGCCAGGAATCGAACCAGGGGCCTCCGCGTAAGACGTGGGTACGCTACCCCTACACCAAGGGGCCGGCTAAAATTGCACTTCCAAAGGTGTAAATAAACTTAGTCTAATGTACAATAAGCATTGAGCTCTCGGAATGTTGTCTTGACGTTCATTTTTAATTTTCTCATTAGTGGGTTATGCCGGACGCTGTACTCTGGAGATTCTGAGTGATGCTGGCAGCACTGCGCAAACCTACTTAAACTTCTTTATTTACTCATAATTTTATTCTGATGCCGAGTTGGAATGAACTTTAAAGCAGACACGAGGCTAAAATTCCATTAGAAGAAGCAAGGAACATGTAGAACTCTTGGAGTTAAAAGTTCGTATACACTTCTCCACTCTGTACACAGTCATAATGCGCTGGAAGAAACTAATAAAGGAGGAAGACACATATAAATGTCGCATAAGAAACGGCGGCTTAGTCATTGACCTCAGTGATATTCCTTGGGCGTAACTCTTATACAATTGGTTCATTTACTTTAAACAATTCTGATATTTTTATTATTATCGCATCCGAAATATCATTTACACAGTTCAATAATGTAACAAAAATTTTCCAGTCTGTCGAAAACACAATAATTTCAATATAAAATATAATACTATAAATATACCTGTAAAATATACACACTAGTATATAAAGAATGGCATGTTTCGTTCTACAAGAACATCCTCAGATTCCATCAAATCACTTAAACATGCGTATATATGTACAGTATTGTTGACGTTGAGCAAACTTGTCAATGATTGAGAGTTTGCTGATAATATGAACAAATATTAACTAATAATGAACTTACGAGTATTAACGTAAAGGAAAAACTTACGTGTTCTATAGACTGCCTATGTTATGTCCGCTGTCACCAAACACTGAAATAGGTCTGTGTAAAGTCCCGAAATAGCAATCTGTGGGCAGTATAGATAAGTACAGAAGATTTTTCTTCACGCTATTACTCGTAAATTCATGACTTGACAATACATATTGATATAAATTAAGTGAGAGTCTGAAGATGTTCTTGTAGAATGAAACATTTCATTCTTTGTATAAGAGTGTGGACGTTTTAGAGGTATGTTTAGAGTGTTATCATTTATATTGAAATAGTAGTGTTTGTGTGTGACAGACTGGGAAGTTTTTATGCTATATTTACTAAGTCGACACTGGAAAGTATGGCATTATTCTTAGCAAACAGTTCAATGATGCATAACAAACAGAACAAAATTTACCACAGAGAAATATCAAAGCACTTCACACTAATCTCGACCAGATCCTAACAACATTAGGTGCATTCCGTGTTGCATAAAAAAGAACACCTTCACTGCAGGAAGATGGACGCAATGAACACTGGAGCATATGCTTCGCCACAGTCACATCACGCCCCATCCTGCTATATTGACTTTGGATCTGCCCACTCCTGTCGTCAGTCTGTTCAAGGAGTTTCAGACACACCAGTATTCATGACATCCAGGTGGCATACGTTCATCAACTCTCATCTGTCCTGAGATGACGGGCGCCTTCGCTTTCAAAAGCCTTAATCTTGCAGTGTCATTCTGACATTTAATTATGGCGAATATTCTGTGCGTTGAAAAAAGCTTTGACAGTTTATTTTTGCTTTATCGCTATTGTTGTATTTTAATGTGTAGCTGTAACGGGAGTGAGTAAATGTTGCTGAAAGAAGGTTGACTGGTTTCATCGCATTTTCAAATATCCGTAGCAATTTATTTTAAAGTTCCCCAGTGAATCTGAAGATTTGGTCAACTGAGTCTGACAAAAATGTTGAAGGTATGAAATGGTTTCATTTAATTCCTCAGTCAGTGTTCATTGCTTCTGGATACTACTCATGTTTTGTGCATTAACACATTTGTTATACTCTGTACACTGATATCAGCACGTAGCCATCATCATCATCATCTTATTCTTCTGCTATCACTTATTCCACACGTGTGGAGTTGCGGACGCAACTGTGTCACACATGTGGATTTGGCCCTGTTCAACGGCCGGATGCCCTTGCTGACGCCAACCCTGCATGGAGGAATGTAATCACTGCTACGTATTTTTGTGTTGATTGGTAGTGTGGTGTGTTGTCTGAATGTGAAGATGAGAGTGTTTGGACAAAACACAAATATCCAGTCCCCGAGCCAGAAGAATTAATCCGACCCGATTAAAATCCCCGACCCTGCTGGGAATCGAATCCGCGATCCTCTGTTCCGAAGGCCTTCCAGCCAAACCGTCGGACGGTAGCCAGCACATATCACCAGAAGTAAATTTTGATAATATATTTCTGCTTGATGAAGACAATTTCATTGAATAACCGAGAAAGTAATGCGCCGAATTCCAAGATAATGAATATTAATTTATAATTTGTGTGGTTGAACAATTGAAATTTGTGAGTCGTGGTGTCACTTGCTACTCCCTGTCATTCGTGTTTATCGTATGACTTAGCATTGGTAAGCGAATATTAAAGAAGCAAGATGTCGTAGAGTATTGCTGTTAATATCCATCCATTGCGTGCTACGATGTTACCATTATGGAACTCTAATGTATGGCCTTCATAACGTATGTAGGGAACGGATAATTGAACCGTTAGCTGGCAAAACTAAACAACTAAGTTCTGTACAATGTTCACGTGTTTGTGTTTAATTATTACTTCATTTCATATAATATTCGCAGAAGTTCAATTTTAAATTATATTTACTATTTCTCTATTTTAACAACTGGGTTAATAAAAACACTACTCCTGTTTATATTTTCGCTTTATTTTGCGTTGAAACGTTGAAAAATGAAATGTCCCGAGTCAAAGTGAAGTAATACATAGAAACTAACTTGGTCTCTCACTCACCAGCGTAGTACTCCACTAAAATTCTTCTTCAAATTATATGCATTCAATTAGTTATTTTGACTTTTCCATTTCCTTTTTCTTGAAATAAGCACTCTGGTAGATGGGT
Organism: Anabrus simplex; assembly: GCF_040414725.1. Lineage (NCBI taxonomy): Eukaryota > Metazoa > Arthropoda > Insecta > Orthoptera > Tettigoniidae > Anabrus > Anabrus simplex. The sequence goes on along the minus strand of NC_090268.1, from coordinate 442,436,695 downwards.
AAGCTACTGAATTGTTATCCATCAAACCTGAAATTATAGCGTCATATTCTTCTCTTAGGTGTAAGACATATTTATTACTGAGTAATGTACACAATACGGAGAAACATTTTAAGAATGGGTGAATCGTTGTAAGTCTGCCTCCGTGGTGTAGTAGTTAGTTCGACTGGATGTCACCTCCAGAGGCCTGGCTCCGATTCCCGGCTCTGCCTTGAAATTTGAAAAGTGGTACGAGGACTACAACGGGATCCGCACAGCCTCACCAGATTTTACGTGGTTTCCCACTTATCCTCCAGCCAAATGCCGGTATGGTACCTAACTTAAGGCCACGGCCATTTCATTCCCACTTCCTTGTCTATCGCTTCCAATCTTCCCTTCGCCCTACATGGTCGTTGCTCAGCATAGCATGTGAGGCCGCTTGGGACGAATTGGAATAATTGGCATTACGATATTCAAAGGAGGGAGTTCGCTAACAGGGTATCGAATGGTTTCGTGTTGGCATTTAGAAAACGGTCTGTTTTATTTGGAAGTGATCCAAGCAAAACTTATTTTTAAATAACTTTCAATACTTATTTCCTGAGAGATGTTTTTGATTGATAGACACTACTATGTCCAACATAATTCAACATCTTATTTCCAAAGTGACGTGAATATATGAAATGCAAAACGTCATAAACCACGAATTTTTAATTTCTTATAATTTAATTCAGATGTGATTATGTACATATAATGTTGTTTCATTCATAACTTCAATACATATGGAATTCCTTGTTGTACTCTTGTTGTTGTTGTAACCGTTTTAGCAGCAGCATCAGCAGCAGCAATAGTAGTAGTAGTAGTAGTAGTAGTAGTAGTAGTAGTAGTAGTAGTTGTTGTTGTTGTTGGGTAAATATGATTTAAGTTTACTTTATTATCACACGACTGTAAGTGACAATTGCCAGCGGAATATTTCCCGATTGTTATGCATTTGTTAATATTAATAATATATTGGCACTGTATTTTAAAAATCCATAACCGATGGATATTATAGTAATTACCTCGTTGAAGTTGGAGTTAGGTCATTTTGGAACTAAAAAATTTTGAGTGACATTTACGATCGTTTAAATATTTTAACCACAATGTTTACCTACATTTCAATTTTTTATCATGAAGAAATGACCCCGGTTATTTACAGCACCTACATGTGAAAAATACATTTTTTGAATAATGTTAAAAATGGAGTAAATTACTTCGTCTTCAGTCTCCGTGATCACTGTCGCTATCATTATGAATATTGTCAGCATGTTCATCAAAATGACTTTGCAGGACCATCCTCCGTTAAGACGAGTTTATTTAGAAGGATTTGTATTACTTTTATCTTCTCTTGTTTCACTGTTCTTGTCGGGGCTTGAGTGAAGACCATTTTTCTCCCTCTTCAACAATGTGTGAATTTGCAGAAATCTTTCATTGGACTTAACCGAATAGATTTTAAGCCTGAGATATTGAATTTAATTTCCCTAGGTGAGTATTTCCACGTGTAGAGATGCCAGTCCCTGCACAGTGTCAACTTGTCCGAAAGTATCAGTCACTACTGATCTGCATTAAGGTAGTCGCCCAGATGTCAGATTCCCTATCTGCTGTTTCCCTAGTCTTTTCTTAAATAACTGCAAAGAATCTGGGAATTATTCAACATTTCCGTTGGTAAATTATTCCAATTCCTAACTCCTCTTCCTTTAAACGAATATTTGCCACAGCTAGTCCTCTTGAATTCCAACTTTATCTTCTTATTGTGATCTTTCCTACATGGAAAGACACCACTCAATCTTCTTCGTCTACTAATGGCATTCCACGCATTCTATCTTCTGACAGCTCGTCACCTCTTTCCCAAATGTCCGCAGCACAAACTTTGCAACCTTTTTCGTAACGAAACTCTTTTGCCGGACGTCATCTGGAGCAAATCGAGCTGCCTTTCTTTGGATTATTTCCAGTTCTCGAATCAAGTAATCCTGGTGAACGATACTCCAGTTAAAGTCTTACAAGATACTTATACTCCCTCTCCTTGGTCCAAACACATATAAGACACATTGGAAATAAATGCACGTTGGAATCACGTCACATTGCAAATAGACGTAGTGTTCAAGCCTCTATTTACATGAGATACGAGACGTGTCGAGTTTTAAACGTTTGGTATACGATGATAGAAGTTATAAAAGTTTTCACGAAAATAAAAGTGAGATATCATCAATTTTGTATTTACGTCACTTTGAAAATACTGTAAGATGTACATTTTGGAATATTTTAAGAATTGGTCTGGTTTTTATAATTTGAAAATGAACGTCTCTTTCTAGAAATTTTCAACATTGTATGTGCGTGATAACTGTCCACGACTCTTAAACCTTTTAAAGGAACCGGGAAATTTGAATTTGATATGTTCATCACTACTTTTGTCATTATTTGGGTAGAATACGAATCTTCTATGTTTAATACTTTGTGTCAGAAAGGACATTGAAATTATAATGTTTAAAAATACTGTTAAAAACTCCCTCAACTTATGTACCTCTTTCTGAGAAAATACTCAAATCAGACTAAAGAAAATTTGCTTGCATAACATTTAAGCCCTTTATGAGCTGCTGAAGTATTGACCTATTGTTTACAGGAGTTGAGATTTTTGATTTCCTAGTTGAAAACTGAACTTTTGTGTAACATCTTCAGTGCTCCTCGAGCTGGCCTGCATGAACTAATCAAGATATCCGAGTAAATTTTCTTCCACAAGCAGATCTACATAGTGTCTAAGAGACTACTAAGTTTCAAATATATTAATGTGATATTTCCTGAGAAAAAAGTACACAAAATTTTAAAAAATGTGACTCACGGAAATTCCAAAAGGAGTGTTTGACTTGTAGCTGGCATCTAGCGATATTCAGCATGTCAAATATAACTTCAGCACAATAACTGGTTCACCAAACTGGAGATTATATTTGAATCTCTGAGCCGAAAATTGACATTTTTCAGCCTATCACACTTCCCGGTTCCCTAAGTCGGTAACGTGGGTTTTCGGTATTACGGTAACATTATTCTGCATCTACAATACGGACCGAGAGTACTTCAAAGCTGCTCTGTGTGACAGTGAATGGTCTAAGGACCGTCATCTTTTCCTTCGACCCCGTATTAGTTTTACGGTGAAAACATATCCTTTCTTCCAACTACAAAAAACAAAAGCTATTTCACGAAACCACCTCTAAGAGCATACAAAATTGTGCACGTTGTTTGCGTCTGTTCACTGCAGCAAACAGTGTGGGACGTGTTGATTTTCGCCTGCCTCTCCACGCTTATTATCTAGTTTTGTTTCATTTCATTCCTTCGTTCATACATTTCCATTTCTTTACACAACGCCTTCTCGACAGAGGAAGTTGAGCTCTTCGTCAAGAGCGGCTTTGAGAGTAAGGTACACTCGGTCTGCAATGCATAGTTCAAAAGAGCAGGAAGAATTGTGCAAAAGTACAAAAGATATATTAGAAGGAACTGGAAAGGAAATTATGGAGATATGAAGTGTGATTATATTCTCACAGTGTTTCTTCGGTTATGTTGAAGTCAACATATGAAATAATTATTAATTAAATAACTTAACAAAATTCACTGCTCAAACTTGGAGGGATAGCCTCTGATAAAGGAGAAGGAAGTGTATGTTCACTTCGCTCATGAGTAAGCATCGTGAACTCATTATCGCAGTCATCTTTAACGTAATACCACACTCTCTCAAATTCCTAGGCTTCCATAATAGAAATTATAAATTTGAAATGTGATTAAAATTAATTACAACTAGGATCAGAGGTCGCTTTGGTTGTAACTCGCTACCACCGTGACTTAAATTAATCACATAATACACAAAAATCTAACAACAAAGAAGAGAACCCATATATTAATATAAGATAAATTTCAGTGCCGAGGATAAATTAATATTAAAAACTGAACATCTAAAGCGCGTAGTATATCTGGAGACTTTTTCTTCTAATATTTCAGGTTTATAGATTAATTTGGTGAAAATACACTTGGCTACAGCGTTGTTAAACGTACAGTTTGAATCGTACATATACGGTTTATAACCCTCTATGTACGCTGTATGGTTCGAATGTCAAACCGTAGCCGTTATATACGGTTCTGCGAAATTTCTAAATAAAATTTGTTTATTATTGGAGATGTTCATATTTCGTACGCTATTTGGACATACCTCATTTCCTGGACATGTATGACGTGGCCTCCATTTCTCCAGGAGACTCCCAAACTTTGAATGTTGTGATTCACCTTTGAGCTGGTTTAATAACAATCAATGAAGCGTCCGGATAGTCTGATACGTGGAATTTTTCTGTCTCATATTGCGGCCGGAATTACCCTATTTCAGACTTTATCAATTGTGGATCTCCTAGTCGTATATTTGTTCACAGTCACACTCTTCAATGAACCCGCACCGAAATACGTCAATCGTTTCTTAACAAGTGTGAAGTGTGGTGTAACGTCAAACGTTTAACAGTGCAGCGTCTAGTTGTAAATTTTATGTTCGTCAAATTTATGAATAATATTGTGATGTGCTTACAAATCATTTTTCATGACAGTGTAGTGCTTCATTTTCTTGTTGGTAGCTTACTATTATTTTCTTTGGCGTTTATTTCGTGTGTTGAATAAGTAAATATGCGATTAACTTTTGATTCCAAAAATAAAGCAGATCCTTCGACATTCAAAAATTGGTAATTTTCTATTAAAAAGAACCGGAAGTAAACGAAAGTACAGAGAGTACAGACCATATAGGAAGAGGCTGCGTTCTCACCCAATATGAGAAGAAAGGGCAAAGTGTGTATGTTGCATGTTCTTCCTTCTAGTAACACGTTTCAGTTAAGTAAGTATTTGTATTTGATGTTATTGCTACTTACTATTGGTTCACGCATTCTAATGAATTTTATTGTACCGAGCTCGATAGCTGCAGTCGCTTAAGTGCGGCCAGTATCCAGTATTCGGGAGATAGTAGGTTCGAACCCCACTGTCGGCAGCCCTGAAAATGGTTTTCCGTGGTTTCCCAGTTTCACACCAGACAAATTCTGGGGCTGTACCTTAATTAAGGCCACGGCTGCTTCCTTCCCACTCCTAGCCCTTCCCTGCCCGATCGTCGCCATAAGACTTATCTGTGTCCGTGCGACGTAAAGCAACTAGCAAAAAAAAAATAAATATTGTATTTGGATGAATATTAGTACTGTACGGTATTTTTGTTTTCGGAGATTGTAAACACTGCTTGGCTGAGTAAATGGAAAGGTAGCAGTTTTGAGGACATTTTTTGTGAGTTTTTACGCTACATACCTCTACTTCACAATACGGTGTAAGGTCATTATATGACTGAGAGTCAGTGACTGCCCGACTTACTGCACTTCACCGTACGATCTTGTGGAACCTGTATGGTGATAGCTGTAAATACGTTGTCGCGATCTTGCAACTCACTCACATGAATAACGGACATAGACAAATATGATGCAGCATTCGATTTTAAAATTCTCAACAGTAAGCAAGCAGCTGAGTATTATCGTTTATTCCTGAGTTTCAAACACTCTGCTGCTTTGTAGTAACATGTTTTATGAAATACTGAAGACGAAACCAGCACAGGCGTTCTGAACTAGCTGGAGTTTGGCATTATGTTCCTCTGAGACATCGCTATACATTACAGCGCGGAGTATAAGGCAAAGCGGGTGACACCGTGCACTAAGATGATAGTTTCAGTGGTGTTAATTTTAATCCACGAGTTAAACGTCCACCATCCTTCCAATCAATCGAAGTTACTTTGCACCATCAGCTTTGAACTTTGCAGGTTAATCTCCAATGAAAGAGCCCGATTCACTGCCTGAACACAATCAGGCATGATTACCAGTTCCTCCACCATCCCCCTACTAAGTTTTAAGCCTTTAAATGTCACAGACGTACACAGTATAATTCCAAGATATTCATCCGCAAGAAAACATTATTGCATTTTGATTTCTTCAGTCTGCCAACAGTGCTGAATTAAATCCTGAAATAACTACTGTTTTCGAATAAGGCGTGGTTTTGTGTGAATAAATGTGTAAATTCGCAAACCTACTGATGAATATTATAACAAAAATGATATTATATCAGCACAGATCCTGTCTTATCAACCGTTGAAGCACGAATGATCCGAAAATATCTAAATGAAAGTATTTCATATAAATATGACTGAAATTTACCAAGAATGCTACGCGGGATTTCTCATAGTAGACTGCATTTTCTTTTTTTAAAAGTATTTTTCTTTAAAATATTCCCTTTGCGGAAAGCTAATGATCATGAACATGTCTTTCAATAATTGAAAATGTTGTATCAAGGAGAACTGCAACTCTATGTCAAAGGAACTTCCAAGTCCTACGGTAAAACCAATGTGACGTCACAGACGGTACACTTTCTATTTCAAAACACTCTATTTATATAAATCTACAGCCATAGAATCTTTGGCGACCAAGGCCATATCACCGTCAGATAGCTCCGCAACTGCATTCACTTTGGCTCAGTGAAACTCGAACCAGCCCTCAGATCCGGGTACAAATCCCTGACCAGGCCAGGAATCGATCACGGTGCCTCCGGGTCAGAGGCAGGCACGATACTCGTACACCGCGCAGCTGGGTAATGTTTGTTATAGTTAGGAATAAAACATAGATGGACCAATGCGAACTTTAAAGTGTTTCAAATGGTTCTCATGATACTCACTGCTAATTCAATATAACCGGGCGAGTAGGCTGTGCGGTTAGGGCGCGCGGTTTGAGCTTGCATCCTGGAGATAGTGGGTTTGAATCTCACTATCGGCAGCTCTGAATACGATTTTCCGTGGTTTTCCAGTTTTACACCAGGCTACGACCGCTTCCTTCCAACTCCTAGGCCTTTCCTATCCCATCGTCGCCATAAGACCTATCTGTGTTGGTGTGACGTAAATCCACTAGCAAATTGAATGTAACTTCTCAACACTGGTTATGAATTAAATATTATTCACCGATATAGTCTCTAATTTAAAACCAATATTTAATGTATCGTATATATAGAGATGAAATGTAAGTATTTTAAGTTAGGTGATGAGCTTCGTTCTCATCTAGACGACACATTGTTTAGCGAGGTGGAATGAAGTGTGTAAAGCAACCGTAATAAATGCTTCACGACGAGGAGAAACAAATAAGAAGGCCGTATAACGTGTGTTCATTTAGCAGACAAAGGAGAAACTCTTCACTTTCTCAGCTCAGCGACGGGAGACATTCAATTATCCCGTCTGATGCCGGTCAACAGAGTAGAGAGGCTCTATTAACCTGGAGTGACTTGTCTCCTGATACAAGGCTCGGTCTTCGTATCCACCAATCTCGTTTGAGTATGAAGCTGTAGAAATAAGCGCTGAAAATAATGACGTTAAATGTTGTATTCCAGTTTACATATCAGTGGTCAGATACGGCTACGAAGTTCACCATATTGCACTGACTGTATGGAAATATAAAACATTAACAGTAAGGAAAGAAGGGTCAGCCTCTGTGGTGTTGTGGTTAATGTGATTAGCTACCACACCCTGAGGACCGGGTTCCATCCCCGGCTCTGCCACGAAATTTGAAAAGTGGTAAGAGGGCAGGAAATTCATATACTCAGCCTCGAGAGGTTAACTGAGTAGACTGAAGTGGTTTATCACGTCTCCTCCAAGCAAATTCTAGGATCGTACGAAACCAAAGTCCACTTTCTTCCTTCACAGTTGTATTATTTGACCAAAGTCTCATGCACCAGGACACTGCCCTTGAGGCGGTAGAGGTGAACCCTTCACTGAGTTCGAGGGAAAACCCAACCCTGGAACTTAAACGGATTATGAAAGAAGGTAAACAAGCTATAAAATTTAACAAAGAAGGAACCTATTATTAACAAGTTATTTAGAAATTAAATAACAGATAAAATGAACAACAAAGTGTAAGAACAAATTAAAATATATACCAAAGGAGTAATACAACACCTTTCAATTTGGTTTTGAGGAGATGATAGAGAATGAAGATGTTAATCCTATGCAGGGCATTTGCTGTTGTGGGAAGGGAGTAGAATATCGCGCGTCGCTGGATTATTAGGCTCACTCGAGGAACATAGAATAGTGATCTTTTGTAGGGTCCTACATGGATGAACATGTAATTGGAAATGAGGTAACAGAGATGTGCATTTAAGAGCACCATTAACAATTCTGTGAAGAAAGCAGAGATCTGTGTGTTTTCGACTTTTTTCAGGTCCAAAATATTGAAATATGACAGAAGGTACTATCCTGTCTTAGGTGGGGTCTACAAACATTCACAATGCACCCAAAGAATGAGAACACGCTCTTTATTTTATTTCCATCCGTGGGGACAGCTGAAGACCAAACAGGGAAGCAGAAATCAGTGACAGGATGTATGTTCAGTCCGTCAGAGATGCCGCTGATGGGATCCTCAACAGCTCTGCCATCAGCTGTCATAGATGGCCTAGGCATCACTGAAGAGGCGTACTAGGGAAATGAGGAGTATGAAGCTGTAGAAATAAGCGCTGAAAATAATGACGTTAATTGTTGTAATCCAGTTTACATAGCAGTGGTCAGATACGGCTACGAAGTTCACCATTGCTACCCCGTTGCTATCCTCACCGAGCCAGATTTGCTATTTCATATCAATCTGCCAAGCCCACTGAAATGCATACACCAACCGACCCTATGAGCAACATTTTCACACCATTCATAGCAGGGACTGGCTGCATAAGGATAGACATTATTAGCATCGCTCATACCTCAGTCACTTTCATATTGTCTGTTACGGAGTTATCCGTGGAAGTCAGAGGTGAAAGAAGGTGCGGGCTGGAATGGGTCTAACTACAAGTCCGAAAGATGAATTAAAATTTCAATAAAGGTTATATTTTCAAACCTTAACAATGGTGACATAAAATTTTGAGCGTACAACAAATAACAACAAGTTAAATCAGGTACACAATCAAGAAGTCCAAACTTAAACCAGTTTCCACTAGGGAAAAAAAAATCGGGTACCAGAGTAGATTTACAAGAAAAGCCCGAGATTCGGGTTCTTACAAGTTCTGGGCTTCGTTCCCCAAGTTAAAATTCCTGAGCCCTCAGCTCATAACCACAAATTACCAAAGGGGAGGAAACCCCTAATTGCATGGAGCACTTGCTCCCGACTTTTAACCTCAAGCCTCCCAGAGGCACTTTTCACACACAAGAAAGAGCTGACCCGCTCTCAATTGTTCAAGCCTATTTAAGAGGCCGTAAGCTGACTCTACACTAACTGCCCCAAGGCACACAAAGAAACAGGGGTATTTAATACCCAACCTACAGGGCCTTCGCATGAAGAAAACGAAACATCAGGTTAAGTTAATGGCCCAAAGTACAGAAAGAACTGGAGGCGTGAACTTGCACTCCTAAATACACTATATTAAAACCTAAGTGGCTCTAGGCCGATACACAGGGGCTAATCCCGAGCTAGGGAGGTGACTCGTATAAAAAACTTTAATACATTAAGGAAGAGAAGAAACGGTTATGAAAACGTAGTCACCTCAATTTCAAAATGAAGGGGAGCTCGAGAGGGTGAAGCACTCTCTATCCCCACTTTACGGTAAAAATAGACTGAAAAGGAATTTACATTTTAAAGAGATGGGTTACATATTAAAGGTTTCCAACCCTCCCCGAGAGTTAGACTGCTGAGCTAGCAAGAAATAAAAATGTTAAAAGGCCATTACCTTGTTGAAGATCTGCTATCTGAAGAAAGAGGCGCTTCCCGCCCCCTGCTACATATTCACACACTGAGTTAGATATTATACTAGTGGACCGAGACAAGAAAATCAGCAGTTTTTATACCCTCGTGGAAAATTCGAGACCTTTCAAGAATGAGTAGACACACCCCCTCAATTTTTATTGGTAGACAAAGAATTACACATGGAAATTTGAAGAAGAAAGCTATGATTGGAGGAAAATTAATTACAGAAATTACTGATTGGATGAATTCAAAACAGGCGGAAAGAATGTATTAATATGCCAACCCACAAACCACAGAACGAAATTTAGTAAAGAAAAAACTTATGAATACAAAATTTCTTCAAGGGAGTTCATTCCATTGCGCCAGAGTGTACTACCATAATTTTTCGTAGAGACATCTGTTAGAGAATGTCCACACTTCTTGATCAATGAAAAACTAAAGAAAATCAAAAACACTCAGTGACATCTTCTGATAAATAGTAGAGTTAGTTCGGTGGTTAAAGTTCCGGGTTTCCCCAGTAGAGAAGTTTCAATTGGCGCAAGATATGAACTTGCGTCGCGTAGAGGTGTACCGCCCGGTACATTATCAAAGCCAAGTATAATACGAGGACAGATCTATGAAAGGAACAAAATTGTTCTAGCCTATACCAGAAGACATAGTGCACTGTAAACACTAGGTCCTGCCAGCAAAGGCGGAAGAGCGTAAGTACAGAAATATAATTTAAGAGTGTGCAAGTCATGAAATTCAGAAAATATGAACAAAATTCCAAGAGACTTCGTGGCACGGAATTTAACATTGTCTACAAATTAAAACCGAACACCCGCTACAAAGAGGCCTGGGAATGGTTTTGCAGACCTTCATTTACAGATTAACTGCTGCTAAACGGTACATCATATCGAGAAAGGATTGTAACATATGACGCCGGATTTAGCGGCCTAAATTGCTGGTCTTATGATATCTCATCTATTCATGGGTCAGATTCAGTAAGAAAAGTGGAATAGGGTAAAATTTGTATAAGATTATCTCACATTGCATTGCTTTTCGGATAATTAAGTGACAGCTACATACATAGCATTTGGGTCATATATGGCTACTGGGTGGACCAATTTTTGTGTAGAGTTTGATGATTCTATCTTTCCTATAAGTGATGGAAGGTATGAATTATGTATGTGATAAGTCCAAATTTACTTAACATCGAGAAATAGAGAAAAATCAAACGTAAAAGGGATAGAATTACGACAAAAAGTCGTAAGACCAAGGTTGTAGATCACTCCAAATTGAACGGGAATTGTGCCATCCGTTATGTGATAATACTTCCCGAAGGTCTGCACCATCATTAAAATTTCCTCCATGTTTCGATATTCCTCGGGATAAAAAGGGAAAAATTTAAAGATCCTGGAAGTTTTCCGTCCGTTACAGGCTAAAACGTATAATTTTGCCAAATTTCAATATCCTTCTTCGACTGGCAGATTATGCCGCAATCGTGAGGAGTGTAAAAATTACGACTTTCAAGAAACTAAACCAAAAATTATGCAGATGGACATTATTACCCCTTAAACGTGTAGCTATACGAAAATTTCGCCAAAAAGTCAATGTACAGGCATACAGTCGTTAAAAGTTTATTTACATAGATAGATAAGGAACCTGCTCCACGTACAACACCTTTTGGGCTATATACGCTGGACTTAACCTGAAAAACGGACCGTTTATGATATCCCCCTTATTAATCCTCCTGTCGAAAAAATGCACATGAAAAAAGTTTTAGAAATGGATTTCCATCAAGCTTGGTCGATTTCCAGTCAGGTTGGTCTTGTACTGTATATATTGTGTTCCCTATAAACCGCCAGTCCATTTCGGGAACATGAAATGTTATTGACGATTAACACCTACCGTTGGACAGGTGGATGTTAATGTAAAGTTTGACTCAAATATCTTCATTAGTTTTCAAGTTGTAAAAAATACGCTTTACACGCACCCGCTCATGAGTTAAGTCCGGTGGGACGTGTACCGGAAAACGGTCCGTTAATGATATCCCCCTTATTAATCCTCGTATTGAAATGATGCACATGAAGAAAAAGGCTTAGAAATTAATTTTCATTAAGGCAGGTAAATTTACATTAAGTTTGGTCGTGTATATTTTTGTGGGAATGCAAAGTCACGGTTTCGGTTTCGTATAATTCCTCAGTCAATTCAGGGATTTAGAAACAATATTTGCTCTAAAACCTACCAAAGGACAGGTGGATTCTAAATATCAAGTTTGGTGGAAATATATCCAGTAGTTTCCAAGTTATAGACAAACAAACAAACAAACAAACAAACAAACAAACAAACAAACAAACAGACAGACAGACAGACAGACAGACAGACAGACAGACAGACAGACAGACAGACACCAAAACTGAATATATGCAGATGGTCATTATTACAGCTAAAACAGATATTTCGCCAAAATTGTCAATGTACAGACACACTCACACTGTACGACGTATCTACAAACGGACTTCACCATCAGACGCCCCTTTCAGTGCTCTACATGGTTGGTCCTTTGACATCTACTCGTATCTCCTATATTTATGGGTTAGATTGAGTTAGAGTCATTGAATGGAGTGAAATTTTGTACAGTTTTCACATACTACTTTATATTTTTGATACTGATGTGACAGCTAGAATCATAAAATTTGGCTATAACATGGCCAATGGTCATGTCAATGTGCGTGCCGAATGTCATGATTCTACCTTTCCTATAATTGTGCCAAATGATAACATATACGTGTAAAAGTACAAAATCAACTTGAAATCGAGATATACAGCTGTATTTAATGTATTAGGGATAGAAATACGACGAAAAGTAATGGGAAAAAGTTGTAGATATCGCCAAAATGAAACGCCATTTGCTTTCTGACTTGTGATACGACTTACTGATTAGCCACCAATTACCCCGAAACGAAGGTCTGCACCGTCGTTAAAATTGCATCCATATTTTGGAATTTTCCTGGGCCAAAAGTTATACATTTGCATAGCTTAGAATATTTCCTCAAAGAAAAGAGTGTCCAGCTTTCGGGATTAGCACTCGCATACATACATGGTAATTAAGGAAAAAATTAATACAGTTTAGTAAGTTTAAATTAATAGAAAATGGATTATACCTGAGGACATCCGGATGACGACTGTAATATATTTAGTTAAGTGTTCATTTTAACCTTGCGAGTACGCACAGCTATGATATTGTATTTCCAGCGCTGTATACGTCATAGTCATGTGGTTATAATAAAACACCGCATTGGCTACTCCCCTCCAGCCCACCCCTGCCGCAGCCTTCCCTCTACCTCCCGTCAGTCCTGGATAGTCAGTCTTGCATTAGCAGTCATGCATACGCTGTCATGCACAGCAGCATAAGCAGTCTAGTATTGTCAGTCGTAAATCGTGCACCTCAGTCCGTTCCTTAGCCGATGTGGCATTTTAAATTAAGTGTGTCTCTACTGATTGCCTACCCCAAGGTGTTCCAGATGTAAAAATTGGCGACGAGGTAAATGATGAAAGTCATCACGTTCCAGCGCTTCCTCATAGCGACAGAACATTCTGGTATGTTCCACACTACATGACTCAACATAGTGCACTCCGTTCTCTCGAACATTCTTCTCACGACGTAATATTGGGTATGTCTTTCACTCCATGCCTTTGAACGACAGTTTTTTTCGCTGCCTTTTCGCCTTTAGCTCACTTCTATCACGCCATGTCCTTAATTGGTAATATTGGACCATTTGACAGTTCGGAAGAAACTTGGTCAACCTACGTGGAACGCTTTGAACTTTACGTCCACTGGAATGACATTCCAGATGCTAAAAAAGTTAGCACATTTCTGACGGTGGTCGGTGTTAGAACCTACACTTTGTTGAAAGATTTAATCACCCCTGATAAACCTTCTCAGAAATCGTTTGAAACCATAGTTCAAATTATCCAGGACCATCTCCATCCTAAACCTTCCTTTATTGTGGAAAGATATAAATTCAGCAGACGAGATCAATTAGAACATGAGACTGTATCCGAATATATTGTTCAACTTAAGCAATTATCCAAATATTGCGAGTTCGAGGACAAGCTTCCTGATCATCTCCGGGACAGATTAGTCAGTGGCATCCGTAATGAATCTATCAAGAAACGACTACTGTCGGAGGAGAATCTCACATTCCAGAAGGCTGAACAGCTGGCGTTATCGTTGGAAGCGACCGACAAGGACGCAGTATCCTTGGCCTACCACCCCACACCCCGACTGCAGCAGTTTTCAACACGACATTCTCCGAGCTCCAATGTACCTCATGTGTCATCGCGTGTTGTGAAAGTGCCTCAGTTTTTTTGTTGTGGTTATAAAGGTGGTCATACTACTATCAAGTGCCGTTATCGGGAATATGTTTGTAATTTTTGTCGGAAGAAGGGTCTCTTAGAGAGGGTGTGCAATTCAAAACATAAGAGCAAGTCTCAATTTCATGTAAAACCAAACATGCCTACAAACAATTCTTCATTTTCAAAGGGTAGTAAGAATTCGCAGGGTAGCAAACTTAAACCTAACCAGCATTATATAGACTTACATGAACCTATTGTTAGTCACGAAAAATTGTGTGATGAGGTGTATGATATTTCTAACATTTTTCAGTGTGATGAAAATGATCAAATCAATCAACCTCAGTTAGGTAACGTAACACAAGTTGATCCTATTAGAGTAAATTTGATTGTTGAAGGAAAGCCAGTTAATTTTGAAGTAGACTCTGGTGCTTGTGTATCTGTTGTTTCTGAAAATTTTTACAAGGCTAACTTAAGTCATGTACAATTAATTCCCACAGCCTTAGTTTTAAATTCTTACACCCACAAGAAAATCAAGCCTGTAGGGAAGTTAGAAGTAAATGTTCAATATCAGTCCCTGGAAAAGAGTTTAGAATTGTATGTTATTAGTAATAGATCTAATCCTCTTATGGGGCGTGATTGGATTAAAGAGCTTCAATTGTTATAAGCATTCCCAGGAGTGTAAATAATGTAAACTTATCGAATGTAAAAACCAATGCAGAGTCTAAATTAGTACAAGACTTATTTAAGGAATTTCCAGAGGTATTTACTAGTAAATTAGGCTGTTTTAAAGGAGATCCAGTAAAACTAAACCTCAAGCCAAATGCATTACCTAAGTACCACAAACCTAGGTCAATACCTTATTCTTTAAGAGAAAAGGTTGAACAAGAATTGCAAAGTTTAGTGGATGAGGAAGTTCTTTCGCCAGTATCCTCAAGTGAAAGGGCCACTCCGATTGTGCCGGTATTAAAAAAGAATGGTAAAATACGTATTTGCGGAGATTTTAAGGTCACTTTAAACCCCTTTCTAGAAGTGGATAGACACCCACTTCCTAGAATTGAAGACATCTTTGTTGTCTTACAAAAAGGGGATAAGTTTTCTAAAATGGATCTGTCATCAGCTTACATGCAGTTGTTGTTAGCGGAAGAAAGTAAAAAACTTTGTACTATAAGTACACATAAAGGGTTATTTGCTTACAACCGTCTTTGTTATGGAATTTCGTTAGCACCAGGTATTTTTCAAAGAGTTATTGAACAAATACTACACGGTACACCTGGTGTGGCCTCATTTCTTGATGATATTATTGTGACAGGAGCAAATACAGCAGAACATTTGTCAAGGATACGAGAAGTGTGTAAACGCCTAAGTAGTCATGGTTTGACTGTTGGTAAAGATAAGTGCAAGTTTTTCTGTGACAGTCTAGAATATTTAGGCTATGTCATAAGTAAGGATGGTTTAGCTACGGCCAGTGATAAGGTCAAAGCAGTTGTTGAAGCTCCAGTTCCTAAAGATGTTACACAGCTTAAAGGATTTCTCGGTCTTGTGAACTACTATGCTAAATTTATTCCTAATGTAGCTACTATTCTTACACCTTTGTACCAGCTACTTAGAAAAGATACAGATTTTCACTGGAATTCAGCTTGTCAAAAATCTTTTGAATTAGTCAAAGAAAAATTAGTTTCAGCTCAGGTACTAGCACATTACAACCCTAACTTACCACTCAAGTTGTCATGTGACGCATCACCTTATGGCATTGCAAGTGTTTTAAGTATAATTGAAAAAGATGGTACTGAGAGACCACTTTCTTTTGCAAGTAGAGTCTTAAACTCAGCTGAAAGAAACTACTCCCAAATTGATAAAGAAGCCTTGAGCATTGTGTATGGTGTAAAGAAGTTTAATCAGTATTTATGGGGAAGACATTTTACTCTGTGTACAGATCATAAACCGCTTCTAACAATTTATGATCCTAAAAAAGGTTTACCAGCCTTTGCAGCAGGTAGATTACAACGCTATGCATTGTTTCTATCAGGTTATGACTATGACATTCAGTATGTCAAATCTCAATGCCATGGCAATGAAGATGGCTTATCTAGGCTACCTGTATCAGCCAATCAGATCGAGGACGTTGATGTTAGTGTGGAGTACATAGGTAGTTATTTACAATGCATAATGGAATCTGAGGTTCCCATTAACTTTAATGATATACGTATTGAAACTCAAAAAGATCAGGAGTTAAACAAAATCCTTGGTTATGTGTTGTATGGATGGCCTAATACGCCAGATCCAACTTTAAGCCACTTTGTTAAAAGGCAAGCTGAACTAACTGTAGAACAAGGAATTTTGATGTGGGGCTACAGAGTTGTAATTCCAAGGTCCTTGAGAAAGTCCTTGTTAAACGAATTACACAGTGGAAACCTTGGAGTAGTTAAAATGAAATCATTAGCTAGATCGTACTTATGGTGGCCTTCAATTGATCAGGACATCGAAGCCATAGCTAGCAGTTGCTCAGCGTGCCTTGCCCAGAGGGACAGTCCTATTAGAAGTTCACTCCATGTATGGGAATTTCCACCCAATGTATGGCAAAGACTTCATGTAGATTTCTTAGGTCCTTTTAAAGGAAAAATACTGTATATTTGATTGTGATGGACGTTCATAGCAAATGGTTGGAAATTGAAACTGTTAACTCAACTTCAGCTAAGCAAGTTATTGAGAAATTACGTCCTATGTTTTGTAGATTTGGTCTTCCTGAACTCATTGTCAGTGATAATGGCCCTCCCTTTTCTTCTGATGAATTTTCTCGATTTTTGAAAGAAAACGGGATAAGGCAAACCTTGATAGCACCATATCATCCAGCTTCTAATGGACAGGCTGAGAACGCAGTTAAAATTGTGAAAAAACGCTTAAAATGTGCAATCCTTGGACATGAAGATGTAAATTTAGCTTTAAGTAGATTTTTAATAGCTTATCGTAACACTGTACATAGCACTACTAATGAAACTCCTGCTAAACTTATGTTTAATCGTCCTTTGAGAACTAGATTGGATTTAATCAGACCTAATTTGCAGAAAACTGTAGTAAATAAACAGGACAAACAAATAACTAATGCAAGAGGTAGTCACACTAGGCAATTAATTATAGGACAACCAGTGTTAGCTAAAGACTACAGAGGAAGAGATAAATGGGTAGAAGGTAGAATCATGCATAGACTAGGCCCAGTTACATATTTGATTCAACTCGGGTCTGGATTGACTTGAAAAAGACATATAGACCAGCTAGTAGGATTACAGTCAGGCCCAGTTGTTGTTAGCTCTGAGCGAGGAACGTCACAGTTAGTTGACCTTCCCTCACGATCCGCTCCTCTGCTTTCACCAGCCTCTGAGTGTCAACAAAGTTCCCCTTCACAACCTGTCTCATCACCGCGTCAAAGCCCAGTAGCAGCTAGCAGACGATCTCTCCAACCCGCACGTCACCTGCCGCAACGAGACGTTATCCACTTCGAGATAGGAAACCTATTGTAAGATTCAATCCAGAGTAGAGTGACCTACTCATTCTTTTGTATTTTTGTATAGTACTGTATAGCAAGGTATATGTTAATTTGAGTTTTCAATTGTAATTGTATGGTTACTGGTTTCATTATATAATCACTTTTTGGTATGTGGCTTATATTGGTGTGTTTTGTGTAATCCAATCAAGTGTATGGCATTACCTATGTTTTGTTGTTATTGAAAAACTTAAGGAGGAAGGAATGTAATATATTTAGTTAAGTGTTAATTTTAACCTCGCGAGTACGCACAGCTATGATATTGTATTTCCAGCGCTGTATACGTCATAGTCATGTGGTTATAATAAAGCACCGCATTGGCTACTCCCCTCCAGCCCACCCCTGCCGCAGCCTTCCCTCTACCTCCCGTCAGTCCTGGATAGTCAGTCTTGCATTAGCAGTCATGCATACGCTGTCATGCACAGCAGCATAAGCAGTCTAGTATTGTCAGTCGTAAGTCGTGCATCTCAGTCCGTTCCTTAGCCGATGTGGCATTTTAAATTAAGTGTGTCTCTACTGATTGCCTACCCCAAGGTGTTCCAGATGTAAAAACGACAAATATGTAAATACCAAGTGAATGTATTGGAAAATCAAATGCTCCACAATAAATTATGCCGGTGTGAGTTATGGATAAAAGAAAGCGGTAATCGGAGAGAAATTTAGGCGCAGGGATTCTTAGCTAATCATATAAGAAGATGACTAATGGTATTATTACTTAAGCTATTCGAGGACGGTTATAACCTCCAATGATAGTCCGCGAATATCCCCCAGAATGGCCGATTGACGACTCTCTTGCTTTCTACCCAAGGAACAACCACGAATTTAAAGGAATGATGAGGAAAATGGCAATACGTTACTTCCCTGCTAGCAAGCAGTCAGAGACGTTACCATGATAACCCATATATTCGTTGTCGGTCTGTCAGTCACTCAATGCAGAGCATGGTATCGGCAGAAAATAGTAAATTTCTCCGTCATTTGAAGAGTAAGGTAAATTATGAACATAACGAATGTTGTTTATAATGAAGAGACCTTTCACATACGGTCCACAGAGTTTACAGAAAATCAATAGTATAAGAGAAAATGGAGGAAAACCGTTGTGGTTTTCCTATGAAACCCCCGCCTTTTTTAAAGATTTTAAAATTATATGCATATCGAAACCTTCCCCGGGATGAGTATACTCTAAATATGAAATTAGGTTGAGATCTATCCAGCCGTTTCGACGTGATGGTGGAACAAACAAACAAACAGGCACGAAAAGTAAAAACCACCGATTCGGCCTTGAGTTCACCTAAAACGGATAAATATTTGAAAATTTGGCAAAACAAAGGGAATTACAGACAGCGGACCCCTACAACTTTATTTATAAGATATCTACAGAAAGAAGTTAAAATTGGGGAATATTTTAAAAAATCGTAACTTTTTTCGTAGCAAATATTTTAAAGCTATCCCAGATCGGTGTATGCAAACGACACGAGTTAACGTCACATTAAGAAATCGTCGTTCTATGATTAACGGCTCCTCAATGAAAGGATCATTTATTCAGCTATTTTAACATTGACGAGGTACAGCATTAGGACTCCCCTTAAAAACAATTCATGCTTCTAGGTGAAATACTTCAGAATTTATTAATTATTGATTGTTGCTATTAAGAAAACTGTATTTTGAGAAAAGCACAGTTACAACTTTCAATAATTTTCCTACCGATTTTACAAAGCATTCATGACATCTACTGGTACAGACTCAAACTGCTGAGTAACTTAGTTTGTTAAGAAGACCCACAGGTAGCGCAAGAAGTCAAAACATAGGAATACAATTTTTACATCCCAGACACTTCGACCAGATCTGCTGTGAGATTTCCATTGCTGAGTTTGGGTCACTTTCGGCGGAGTGGGTAACATATTTTATTGTACTGTGGTGTGGTAAGACAGGAGACCATTAGTTCTAGCTTCGCCACTACCGAAGATTAGAAGGTAAATAAAATACACGCATACATTTACATTGAAACCTGTCTTCTATGCAATTGTGAGGTGACATTGAGAATAGTTTCCGCTTTGTTAACGTGTACTAGAAAATAGTGCACATTCTCTATTGATACACACTAGACACTTGTAAACACCACGAACAATAACAGAATACGTTACACTGATCATTGACCTTACCGGTACATCGTAGTATTTGTCAAATGTGAAGCACTTTGTACTCAATGTATTTAAAATTTACAACTGTCCAACGAAGCAGCTGCTATGTTGTCGCACACTCAATGCGTAATTCTCGGCGAAAATATTTTGACATCATTAAATGACCGCTTCCCATTTGACACTTAGAACAAAAATAGTTAAATAGCAGACAACATTATATTGATAAACGTTCTTACCAGCACAGAACTGTACTTTACATTCTACAGCAGTCAATGAGAGTTTGCTGAATTGCTATGGTCTTGCTCTTGACTGGATTACTTCCAATCGCAGGGCGAATTCCTCTAGCTCCTTCAAAGTTCTGATTGCTCCTTGGTAACGATTAAGTCTACACTCATTCCCTTCTTCGGACAAAATATCGTCATGAAAGATAATATACTTCTCCTCCTCCAAAATGGGGACATCTTTCATCTCCTCCTCCTCCTCTCCTTCTTCCTCTTCTTTTTCCCGTGGTTAGAACTAACGAACTGCAGGTGGTGAATGGAGCTGGTGGTGATGATCTTTGTTTTATGAGAAAGTACAACTATGCAACAATCTTCTATTAACATTGATCATACAAGGTATCCGACACTTCGAGGAAAGACGGTATCGGCCAAAATAGTACAAGGGCCATGAACATCATGAAATTAAAACATAATGGGTCAAATTATTTTAAAAATAGGGAAATTTACTATCACTACAATGTTTCACTTTTGCATAGTGAGAAAGAGGAAGTATTCTTTATGTGCAGTCGAACAGGTGGTATAGTGAACAGTATGAGCCACACATGGCACAAACACATTTCTAATTACAAATACGGTGAATGGCTCCTCTCGTGTACAGGTGACGTAGCCCCAAATTGGCTGTTTTCCATTCATCATTGTTGAGGGCGGGTGTAATAAGGAATTCTGGGTCTGTCTCTGCACTTTTCTGGAGTCGTTCGTCCAGGAACGGTTTGGTAACTGGGGTTAGTGTCAGATTATAAGACTTCATCAGAGCTTCTACGAAGGAAGATATTCTTGCTAGCTGATATACAAGGCGATTTGTTGAAATCATTGAGATGCACAGTGCTCTCTTTATGTATCTGACGTTAGTTCTGTCCAAATGTGTCACGTTTCTATATGAAAGGAATTTCCATATATCTTAAAACAGAGAGACAAGTTCGATTCCTACTGCCACCCTAAACCGCGTTGTAAGTTTTATCAGTCGAAGGTAACATAATACTGGGGAATGTTTGTAAGGACAAAAGTTCATAACAATCTGATCCTGCTGTATCATTATTTTACTTTGTCAGACACACAGGCATTTTCCTAGCCTGTAAAGTAAACGCACAGGCACACTTACAATACCACACGTAAAATACAATGTTCCTTTAGAATACGGATATCATGAATTATAATAGTGTTGGTTCACCTTGGCAGAGAGAGTAATCCCAGGACTCTCTTCCACAAATAGTTAAAAGTACAATGCCTGTTGAGTCACTAAGGCCGCATTCAATACGGTCTCTCATCCTCCAGGATTACACATTGTTCATCTCCCTCGGGAGAAACTAACCACGGCTGGATTACTCGCCTATGCAGTGCAGGGCATAAACCAATGTTCACGTGGACGAGATGACGCCGTGAATTGTGTGCTAACAATGCTGCTCTGAGAGCACCATGATAAACACAGAATTGAATGACAGAGATGATACTAATAAATCATTATTTCATTACCAAACTACGAAATGAATTTGGCCTTAAATTCATAAGGACCCCAAATCGGCTGGCAGTCGGGAGGCGTTATCAACTACCTTTGAATACAATACATAAATTAAAAGGAAGGGCTTATAATACACACAACACTAAATATTCCTTTTTGGATTTCAGAATTGGCAATTTAAAAATAAGGTCCATAAAAGGCGTGAGTTATTTGTTTTTCTTTCTGGAAAAGAGTTATAGTACGTTTCGTATAATTCAAGGTTGTAATTATAATTTTTCTCGAGTCGAAAACATACAGATTTACAGTTAAGCTACAATTCGGTCTGAAGTAAACCAAACATAATATGTGGGATCATATTAGATAAGCCCACATTTCGCAATATCCAATGCACTGTGAGTGGCTTGTAGGATATAATACTCTGTACAAGATGTTGGGCACAGAGGGAACTGAAGGACGTGACTCGAGCTTTCTTGCTGCCCACGTTCACACCTTGTATCACTTGGGCTGAACTCCCATTCCTTATCCCTGGATCTTCCCACTCTAGACCGCAACATTTTCGAGAACTTCCACACCAGCCACCTTTCGTTATGTCCAGGTGCTAACCGGTCAGCTGTTGGCCATCTATCCGCGGAGGTGCTGGGCCCTATTCTTCCACCGCTGCAGCCTTGTCTTCTCTGCTCAAGACGGTAAGGACCTCAGATGTCCTCAGGGGGAAGCTCTTCCGGGATTTCGACCTGTGCTGAGGAGGACTATTTCCATGCAGCGAGTGGGCGCTGCTCGAGCCGGTCTCTCACCGCATGGTTCCGGGGTTCAAATCCAGGTTTCTCCATGTGAGATTTGTGCTGGAGAAAGCAGCGGAGGGACAGGCTTTTGTCTGGGTACTCCGATTTTCCCAGTCATCTTTCATTCCAGCAACTCTCTCTAATATCATTTCATCTGTCAACCATTAATAATTGCCCCAGAGGAGTGCGACAGGCATCGGCAGCCGGCACAGTTCACATACTCCCCGCTAGGTGGAGGCTTCATTCATTCCATTCCTGACCCAGTCGCACGACCGGAAACACTCTGAGTATTTTCATTTTCATTTTCTTCACTCTTGCAATGGGTTTTGAACGCAAGGCTCTAATCATCAGCCGGTACGAAAACACAGACATGGCATTATCCATTATAAGATAATATGGTGGTATACCATTCTTATCAATAGAACGCGAGCCAAAATCCTTTATTCAGTCCGGAAACTTTCTGCTGTGTTCATACGGAGTGATGGTATATGACCCTGTTCATGATCTCTCCTCCGTCGGGTGGGGACATTAACCACTGAGCCGACCACTTGGTGCTATGTGCTGAAATCGGGTTTCGCACTTCCTCTACTCCATTATCATCATCTCACACCCAGTTCACCCATTGAGGTTGGGAGACGTCACTAACCATATTTCATCCAAAGCTCATAATTCGTTGTTAAAATCATACTATCTCAGGAGCCCGTGATATTTGACTTTATTTCCTTCCTAATGCAATATTTTCTGTTCTGCCTATATCCATGAGAAAATTTTTGAAATAAACCTGTAATAAGTGAACCGTACACTCACACCTTTTCTGTTTCAGGTATGGAAATCATTTCCCTTTTCTTCTAAGAATCTGTATGACAAAAGGGGCGAAAACTGGGTTTAACACCAAATTGATAATATAAAAAGAAAATGGGATAAGAGAAACGGAGTAAGACCGTACTCGACCCATTCCAGTCTTAATAATTTTGATGGAGCGGAACTGTATAATTGTCTAAAGTCACTTTTCTTAGAGATGTTGTGTTGGCCTTAGTGAATGAACGCTTGTACCAACATATTCCTTCAAAATTCATTTATATTTTATGTGAACATGTGTGTAATTACATTTCTAAATACCGAGCTCGATAGCTGCAGTCGCTTAAGTGTGGCCGGTATCCAGTAATCGGGAGATAGTGGGTTCTAGCCCCACTGTCGGCAGCCCTAAAATGGTTTTCCGTGGTTTCCCATTTTCACACCAGGCAAATGCCGGGGCTGTACCTTAATTAAGGCCACGGCCGCTTCCTTCCAATTCCTAGGCCTTTCCTGTCCCATCGTCGCCATAAGACCTATCTGTGTCGGTGCGACGTAAAGCAAATAGCAAATAAATAAAATCGAAATTGTTTAGATTATCCTTTAGTCTATGATTAGCTGTAGTCGCGCAAGCGCGTTTAGCTGTAAGCCTTTTCCCTTGTAAAAAGTGAGACTCATTTCAGAGAGGTGGCAGGAATGTTAAGCCACACCCCGTAAGCTGCTTTTCTTGTTTTGATGTTCTACAGATTCCGCATTTTATGCGATGTCTGATGCCAGTCTGTCGTGGCTGCTTAACATCATGTATGCCGTGCTCGATGTGTAATTTATCCCTATTTAGACAGATGGCAGCTCATGCTATGAGGATCGCCAAAGCATTTTCTATCTTATCTGCATGTTGTGTGATCTTTGAATGTCGGAGGGTGGGAAAAAATAAGAAGGAGACGTTGTTCTGTGATGTGGCTTTCGTCTTTACAGAAGGTATTATAAACGTTTTAAAACGTTATTTTTTACTACTCTCAGATTTTGCAGTCAGAACTATGACTACTTCTTCTCGAGGTAATGTTCGTTCCTATAATTCACGGTTTGAAATATTTGTTCTTTTATGCCGGTCTTCATGTTGGTTCCTATCAATCTCGGTTTGCCATAGGTAGTGAGCCTATATATAAGGAGGTCTCTCGTTTTGGGTGTTATTCCGTTATTATCTTGTTGCAGACTTATTTTCCGTTAAATCCCTTTCTTCACATGTCTACTTATGTATGCTCAGTTCGTCTAGGAGCGAAAGGTGACAACGGCCCGATTGTTCACGTGCTTGATGGGTTCGCTTGTTGTGTTTGATTGGGGACCTTTAGTTTTTGGTTATGTTCGTTGCCTTCGCTTGAGTTCTTGCTCTACATTGAGTTTTGTCGCTGATAATATGTGATTCATGTTCAACTTTCTGCACGATATGATTACGTGTTATGCAGCGTGTAAGTTGTTTACCTTGTGCGTTTGGACTAGGTGTTCCATTCCTCTTTTGCGAAAATCCAGGCTTCTGATATGTGCTTTCAGATCGAACTCATGAGCCGTTGACCGAAGTATTTTATGCTGCACGATTCTTGTCGTTGCGTGTCATAACATTGAACTGTAGTCCTTTATATTTCGTATGCCGGTCTCTAAGTGTGTGCGTCAGTGTGGTGTGATTACCGGGTCTATGCTACTTCTTAGTATCTAGTTATTATTATCATTGTTCCCATTTTGTCTTACTTTCATTTCTAGCCATCCTGCCCAATTTATCTGTTTGTTTTGAATTTTAACCCCATTTGTACACCTTTCTGCCGCGTGTTTAATGATTTTTTTGTTAATATAGCAACCCTTTTCACTGCTATTTCATGTTCCATGATTGTTCTCTTCACCCGGTCTTGATTTCGCTGGCATCTTTGGTTTTACTGGGGACTTAATCTCCGTTAGGATTGTCAAAAAATTGAGAGCAGAGATTCGGATAATGTAAAAAGTTTGTTCACCTCCACCTCGGGATTATTATTTTTAATATTTCAAGTAATAAATGCTATGAATTTAATGTTAAAATCTGTGCTTACTGTCTGGTGAGAGAAATATTATATCGTAAATCAGATTTCTCTACCGTGATTTTTAAAGGTATAAAGAGGAAATATGAAATTGTGTAACACTCGCTTTGGATGGACCGTTGTTGAACGTCATGTATGTGAGTTACTGACTTCCCATATCCCTATTTATTTATTCTTTTATGCCAGTCTTGGGTTGATTTCCTCCCGATTTATTCTAATAAATGTGTCTCATTTATTTTTTATTCTTTTGCTTTACGTCGCATTGACACAGATAGGTCATATGGCGACGATGGTACAGGAAAGAGCTAAGACTGGGAAGGAAGCGGCCGTGGCATTAATTTGCCTGGTGTAAACATGGGAAACCGCGGAAAACCATCTTCAGGGCTGCCGGCAGTGGGGATCGAACCCACTATCTCCCGAATGCTGGATACTGGCCGCACTTAACCGACTGCAGCTATCGAGCTCGGTCATTTCAATTAACTCCTGGTCTGTGTTATTTTGTTATTATTTATGGGACGTGCTTCATTTTCTCTATTTATAAGTCTATGAGGGCCGAATTCACCTCCCGGAGATTTTCTTAGCCAGTTTAGAACAATCCAGTGCAAATAGGTCGCAGTAAGTAAGTTTGTTGAAAGCGCAGAAAGTAGAGATGAGAATCTGCATCGGAAAATCAGATTATCGTACAGTATGAGACAGGGGAACTCTGGTTATTTAAATAATGTGCAACATTCTGGATGCTTAAACTGAACTGATGTAGCAGCCAAATCGCGTCCAGAATATATATTAAGAACAATTAATTTCTACATAGATGAATATTAAGCCCGGGTGTGTATCTCATGTGTTATTCAGAGCCCAACTCGGCAGGCTCCATCCCCTCTCAGTTCGGTTGTATTTGAAAGCGCTCAAATACGTCCCTTAAAAAGACCCTAGCAGAAAAACATCCGGCATCTCAGCACTTCCCAAAATAATAAAACTGTACTTAGTGGGACGTAAAACTAATAACCTGGAGCCTGGATGTTTAGGGTGCAATAGGTTAGAATGCAAATCAATTTACCCGGTAGGAACTGCCGTTTACCCGCTCTTCCGTAGTGTAACGAGAGTAACATACGTTGATTCTGGGGGTTCTAATAGGCCGGGACCGTACTATTTATGCAAATATCAAGGCAGAACTGTTGTCGGGATAGAGCATAACTGTCATTATAAGGGGCAGGCAAATTAAAACCCAACACCCGCCATTAGACATATCCTGCGCGAAAGGTGGCAACACTGTTGTTACGTCTCCATACTGCCATCGCTGAGGTAGGAGAACTGCATAGTGACAGCTCACAGGTGCACGCAGTTGTTGGGTTATGTCTTCGTTGGTGCGCGGATAGGTCAAATGTGTTCGTCCAGTTGTAGAAGTGGAGGCAAGCAAAGACGTGTAGTTCGCTTTTTGGTGACTGAGGGTGCTAGAGTACGCGAAACGCATCGTCGCATGTCTGCTGCGAATGCCGAACACTGCATGTCCCTGACGAGTGTGCACGAGTGGCACAGGAGATTCCGAGAAGGCCGCACAACAGACCAATCGAGCCTTTACTCCTCGCTTGATAGGGCGGACTGGTGGCCTTTTGCTGGAATTGGAAGAATCACGGATGAAGAAAGACATTAGTGGACGTCGGTTTCATTCGAACGAGGTGCGGTTGTAGATTTATTAGCGACCTACCGTCTCGTCTCCCAGTGGGACAAATGTATTAATGCTTTAGGTAATTACTTTTGAATAAAACAATTCCATGGTCAACTTGTAGAGGGTGTACTGTTTCATTTGACTGCCCCGTGTACATTTAGTATGTATGCATTCCAACGCATTGCAGCCTAAACATCGGGGCTTTACTAATAACATTAAGTTACATTCGACTTAAGAATAAGGTATCCTACCTCCACCCACCTTTCACTCTTGTACAGTGGTTTTTTACAATGTGCTTTACATCACATTGAAACATGGAGACGATGGTATATGAAACAGCAATGAGTGGGAAGGAAGCAGCCATGAGCTTAATTAAGGTACCTCTCAGCATTTGCCTGTTGTGAAAATGGGAAACCCCGGAAAACCATCTTCAGGGTCGCCGACAGTTTGGTTCGAACCCACTATCTGCCCAATGTAAGCTCACAGCTGCGCGCCCCAAACCGCACGGTCACTTGCTCTGTTCCTGTACAGTGAGGTAAGTCTGAAAACACACCGACGTAAATAAATTCACTCAGTAACTCAGCTCTTTCTTAAAGAATACCCATTATCCCAATTACGTGCTTACGGCATTAGCTTTACTGCATCCTGAAAGAACATACATCCTAAATACGTGAAAGAATCATCCTGTTCGAGATTTGTATTTTCGACTTGACAGTGAATCCTTGCAGACTCCCTCCGAACACACATCAGCTTAATTTATGAAATGCTAATATCTATACTGTTACGAATAACACACTGTCCGTTTTATTGTTCTTGTTTAATTCGAGGATGGCCTAAGTTAATACATAGAGAATTCTATTCAACCATGTATGAGCACACTTCTATTTACGCGTCTCTCTCCTCTTCAACCAGCGGGCGGCCCTGCTCGACTACAGCACCTGACAGATGGTAATCCTGATGGACAGGCCTTAATCTTTCGTTCCTGCAAGTTCATATACTTTACATAGAAAGTACAAAGTTTCTGGCCACGACTAAAGGAGACTAAACAGATTGAATACCGTCACTATTCTCAATCTGTATACTTAAATAATCCTTCCCTTCCTCAAAACTTAATTTTTCATAAACGATTTTGGCCACATATTGTCCCCGTTTTTACCATCAAAGTCATTCGCTCCACACTAGTCAGCCGATCCCAGGCGTGCTCAGTCCGAGCAATGATAAAGTAATGCCCTAGAAATACATACACCCTGGATCTTCAGGGGGAACATATAACTAAATACGGATACGGTGAGGTCAATTAAAACTACAAATAAAGCAAGGCGAAGCATGACGTCAGTTTTGGAGCAAAATCTGTTTATTAAAATAAACAAGATAAATATTTAAAACATAGCAAAATATCAAATGATCCAGATTTGCATGACTCAGATTGTTGTTTTTTCTTTTTTTTTCAGCTGGATAAAGTCCATCTTGAGAAATAGAATATATTACAAATTTACAGTGTATGCCGACACACATATTTAACATATCAAATCAAATCTTGAAGTTTCATTAATTTTAACACATGGGCTTGCGTGCTCGCACCACGCTCCTGGCTTTACTATTCGTTAACACGTTCCCCATTTCTGCACACTTGACATTGCAGTGGGGTCCCTAACCTTAAGAAAAGACGTGATCTAATGCGCAAAAGGGGGGAACAAAACTAACCTAACTGTACAATATATAACACGCTGAGTGGTAAAACATCCTACGTACAAAATATACCTCTCGAGCCATGAACAATCTCATGAGCATATCAAACAACGTGGATTGGAGCCACACCAATCAAAAACAGGTAAATGGCAATATATACATACCAGGAAACAGAAACATGATGTCATATTTTCTAGGGCTCACTAAGAAAAGCATGCGGCATTCACGCAACACGCATCTACTCAAAGCCTCAGTGGAAATAAAGGAAACAATTCCTATTCAACGCAGGTTCCTGAAAAATAATTACATGATACAAAATCAATAACAAAAGTGACAGAGTAGGCTTTACCATTTAACACCTATTTCAACGTTGTAACCTGGAAGAGATGACATGACACAAAATATTCCTCCGCAGTTATACCGTAAAGGAAAATCCGAAGCAAACGTCTCGATATAAAACTCTCGACAGTAACAACAACCGTAGAGACATGGACAGAAACAATAAAATCACGAAATATAGGCCGCTCAAATAAAACTCTCCTCGGTAGACAGACGTATCACCCTCGCCAACACACGGCGGAATGACACAAAGTGGAGATCCACGTCTCCCAAAGTAAAGCAGCAAATAACAAAACCACAGGATGCAACCCTTCACACACGCTGCTCAACAGTCTACCCGAGGAAAGTCACACAATCAAGAACATGAAGACCTTTCAGATGAGGAACGCGCCCTCTTACTCAAAATCACACAAAATAATGACACATGTCCTAAAATAGCGTAAAAAAGAAGAAATATGGAGGACGTCGTCTAACATTCGCTAGCATGAAAGAAACACGACCGCGCTGGTCACAAATCAAAGCACTCACGCTCAAAGTAAACATGAATAATAAAGTGGCCAACTCTGTGATAAATATGGTAAACTGAAACTAAGAAATTGCTACATTGACAATCGATCATGTCTGAACATCGGAAACTTACTGAAATATCTCAATCCAACATCGCAAGAAACTCCTATTCATAACAATAATAAATATTAAATTGATAATAATAATAACAATAATACATTTTACAGAAATGTCATTCTAATATTCGGAACTCGAAATACTAAACTGCGTTCGTGAAACTCGTAAATCAATAATTAATTTACCACCTAAAACCAAAAAACCAAACCAAACCCCATGGCACTACAGCCCTTGAAGGGCCTCGGCCTACCAAGTGACCGCTACTCAGCCCGAAGGCCTGCAGATTATGAGGTGTCGTGTGGTCAGCACGACGAATCCTCTCGGCCGTTATTCTGGGCTTTCTAGACCGGGGCCGCTATCTCACCGTCAGATAGCTCCTCAATTCTAATCACATAGGCTGAGTGGACCTCGAACCAGCCCTCAGGTCAGGTAAAAATCCCTGTCCTGGCCGGGAATCGAACCCGGGGCCTCAGGGTAAGAGGTAGGCATGCTACCCCTACACCACGATTTACCTCCTAGATATACAAAATAGTCGTGAATATGACGCTAACAACTTCGTGGATCCACACTCCACTGTCTTACACACTCTCATTCACACATCTTGCAATAAATCCCAGAAAACGTGACGGCATGTTTCCGTACACTTTGAGCTCCAATTAATAATACTTTAATTCGGTCCTTCCTGACTTTAATTTGAATCCTTATTTACAATTACAATTAAGCCCCGACGCATACACTGCGTCTCAAATATCAAAACAAAACAAATCAAAAAATATATAAGGCAAAGAAAAGACTGACTCGTAAAAGAAATGACGCTAACCACTCAGCTAAATAAATCAGAATAAAATGTAAGAAAGCAAGCTGCGACCTCATTCAGACGGTCCACATTTATGTCACCAAATTTTATTTACATTAAGGAGCTTCCTATATTAAATGGGACGTAGTCCTTCCAAACAAAGCTACGTCTACAGAAATTAAATATCAAAGTAACCTATCCCCTTTTGCAGCATTAAAAACGTTCACACTCACATAATTACATTGAAACTCTATACTCATCTGTTATGTTGACTTGTGGCCGCTCGTCCTCAGGAGACAGCCGACCCCATCTTGCTTTTAGCCCGCCATATCGATGATAATGCTTCCTTCAGAAAAGACTTGGATCAGTCCTTTTGTCTCCATCGAGGGGTAGAAAGGTGATGTCGTATTTTCCGTTGCTGCTTCTGCTTCTGGATGTCGTCTAAAACATCCCCTCGTTCACAGCCGGGGTAAATTCCACCGACCGTGAAACCAGTTCCCATTCGGTCGCGGAACCGCTTCTCTTATCTACTCCCGTAACTAGGTCAAATATTTCTCATTTATAAAAGGCTGGACTTGAAATTGTAAAGTTTATGCCCTCGGAAAACAATTTACACAGGCAGGTTACTATGCACTTTGAAATGATTAAATGGAACTGTTCTCTCCCTTTGGTAATCGTAAGTTAAATGCCATTCTCCCAGTATTAGAAAACTTGAGTATATCAAATGCAGACTGAGCGTCTTCCAACAAAATCTTGCGAGTCCCCACACGATCACTCGCGTAAATAAAAACTTCTTCTTACCATTGTTACCTGCACAGAATCTCGCCGAATAATAGGGTAAATAACTGACGCGGCCATCGTTTTTATTAACACGTCCTCGAAGACGCCGTCGTATCCTCGATTGGGCCATCTTTTCCCTAGACCAAAGCCTAGTCACATCGACGGTGGCTCTATCGTTTCATTGGCTCGACGCATCGCGTACCTGACGCTTACTTCGAACATTTCTTATAAGCTACCCTAGCCTCTCGCCCGGGCATCCGAAATGTTGTCCGTTGGAATTCTATTGTTCCCTTGTTCGGCTTTGTGTGCGTCATGCCCAAATTCCACCTTCCAAATTTAGCTGGTGAGCAAACAAATCCGAGCTCCAAGCTCCCTGCAGAAATTGCGACATGTGCTGCTGAAAGTAGATGTTTCCTGCCAGTTACAAGCACTTAATAAAATGAAATATTGTTTGTACATTCGAATAAATGACTCACAAATTAAATGAGCACTTCAATAAGCGCTCACTATAGACTACGTAAATAACTCTTCATGATTTCAGTTTTCTTTGGCGCCAGTGGTCCTTCATTCCCTTCCTAAGAGCTTCTTTCTTTTCAGCCATCCAATGTTGTTTCTGGCTCTGGGAGCTTCTTAAATGTGTGTACCTTCGTATTTGAAATTGGTTCTGATGTTGTTGTCTTGATCAATGATGTTCATTCCTTGCAGATAATTCTCGTTGTTAACAAACCGTTTGCAATAAGAGCTGCCTTTCCTAATGGGTTTGTTGAAATGGTTAAAAACTTCCATAATGAGTCTGTCGTCCGGCATTCCTGAAGTATGTCCAGAGACCCAGAAACCTTCGTTTGCGTTTTGCATCTGAAGTCCTGCTGCATGTTTTACAAACTTCGTATGTCACAAATGTAAATAAATAAATAAATAAATAAATAAATAAATAAATAAATAAATAAATAAATAAATAAATAAATAAATAAATAAATAAATAAATAAATAAATAAATAAATAAATAAATAAATAAATAAAACATTATTTGATATACAATTTACACTATTTGCAGTTTGACTTTTACGTTGCTGATAAAAACTGTCACAGCTGGAGCTGCTTCCATAAAATCACAGATTTCGCTTTGTAGAAGATTAAAGTACAATCTTTTATACAGTGTGATTCAGTAGCCCCTTCCAATATCGTTTTCTGCAACCCAACTAACGTGCACATGTTTATAAGGGAGCTATTCCACCGCAGGCGTGCTCTACGGTAGTAATGTTTAAAGAGCACATTTTGCACACGATTCTGAACTCTAGCGAAATGTTACATCATCCGTTCGCAAAACATGATGCCTTGAAATCATGTAGCAAGGTCCTTTTACTATGTAACTATGTAAATGTGTCGTGCCTCGTGACCAGGTGTAACAAAGAGGGGAATCAATGAATAAAACTGGGTATCAGTGCAGTAATTAATTTCTTAAACACCGAACCGGATGGCGCATTTACTCTGCTCTCGTCGTACTACCAGCATGTTTCCAACAGTGTAGCCTAGCGGATGTGGTTAGGTGTTCGCCTAACAATTGACGGAATGTGCCAGCAGCGATTCGAATCCTGCAATGTGCAAATGTTTTTGCATCGGTATGATGTTTGAATACGTAAACACAGGCCCACGTTTGCCACATTCAAACAAGTAGAATTACACTGTTATTTATCTTGTGCCTTGCGCATACTCCGCTGGTTAGGGCCTGAATGTACTGTAATCCCTGCTGTATTTCGGCATGTTTTCCACTGAGGAATATGTTGGCATGCTCCCCAATTTATGGGTAAGCAGGATAAAACGCGTAAGGGGCACTATGTCTGTATCAGGAACGGTTTCCCGACTAGCGACTCCCGGCAACTACGATATTCCGCCGTATATCAAGACGCCTAAGGACAACAGGCGTGATTTCCCAACAGCCACCACCCCGCGATAGGCCCGTTACTTCGAGTGAAACAGAAGAGGCCGTTCTGGAGGCAGTTCGTAACAATCCACACATCAGTACAAGGGCGATTACACGACAGGAGAACGGCAGTTCTCCGTACGTGAATACTGTACGGTGAATACTGCATGAACATACAGTAAATTTCCCCCACACCATCTTGAGCTACACCAAGAGCTCCATGGGCGGTATTTGGAAGCTCGGATGGAGTTCTGTTGGTGGCTGTGAGGCAGGCTGGACAATGATGCATTATTCGTATAGCGTATTTTGTTCTTGGACGAATCGGGCTTCCACAATAATGCAAACCTAAATCGCCACAACATGTATTATTGAAGTCCGGACAATCCCCACTGGGTGCGACAGGCGGCCCATCATGCACAATGGGGAGTTAATGTTTGGTGTGGAATCACCTGATTGGACCTTATTTCTTTGAGGGCCATTGGGCGGGCCCACGCTACCTGTACTTTCTGCATGAGTAACTCCCACTGCAGCTGCACGATCATTTGACGATGTGGTTGCAACAGGATGGAGCTCCACCACATTCAACTTTGAGCGTTCGCTACCGCCTCAACGAGGTACTTCCAGGGAAATGGTTAGGACGGGAAGGTCCTGTTCCTTGGCCAGCCAAATCACCGGATTTAACGCCGTTAGACTTCTTCTTGTTGGGACATTTGAAGAACGTCTTTTACATTGAAGCTCTGGAAAGAAAGGACCAGCTCCGCCAACTCATCAAGGACGCCTGCCGAGCAATTACACCTGGAATGCTTCAGCGCGCAAGGCGATCTATTGGATACCGTTCCCGAATTTTCATAAACCAAAACGGTCATCTTTTCTAACATTTGCTGCGAAAAAAAAGTCAGGACAGTGGTGTCCCTATTATTTCCGTTTTGTATGTGCCCATCCTGCTAACTAATCGGCCCTTCTTAGAGCCACAAACATATTCATTCAGACATAATTTGCATGTAAGTGGGTTTTTAATTGACATTGCGTGCGGTATGCATTAAACAAATATTTCAAAAATTCGTAATCTTCGCCCCGGAGTCGCACCTCCCGCCTGACATGCAAGTCCCCTCCGCCACGCCTTTACCAACTACACTAAGGTTCCGTACGGCACACTGGGAAGTTTATAGCAAGTATTAGGTTTACTGCGGTCGCAATATCAATTTACAGTAGTATTTCGCCGGCGTGTCAAGTTCATATAATCTAGAAGGCACACGCATGTCTTCCAGTGTTTAATACGAGGATAACATTATGGCGTCCTATCATTACGAGACGCTAAATACAATGATATCCGGTTGTGTTGTCTGAGAATACCGGCAGGGCAGATGTTTTCAGGACGGAACGAATATAGTTGGTTGCATAAAACTATATTGGGAGGGGCAGCTGAGTCACGCTTTATAGCGGATGGTCTGCTTGAGAGCTACATGACCGCATTCTGGGGAAGTATATAGTCTCCACTTGAAGAAGTGCTCAGAACATCTGCCGTGATTTGCCCTAATCCTCTTTAGAGTTGATCACGTTCGCCGTTGCAAGTCTATACCACTTGGCTTCGTCATGATGTTTGCGATACTTTGGAATCGAGACAGATAATTTTTTTGACCAATTCTTGTTTCTAGGTCTGCATTTAGTTGAATTCACAGTCTTTCAGAAGTCTTGCTCTTTTAACTGGTGGAATTCTGAATCGCTTTCTATTGGTTTCGGCAGCAGTGACTTTCTGATAAACTGGCAGCTGAGCCAAGGCTTATCCACGTATGAGATTAGCTTGTAGCCAAAATGTAGGTGTTTATTCGACTGCTGTAGTTGTTATTTCGTTTGAGTAATGTCCATAGAATGGTTTGATGCAGCTACCCATGCCAGCCTACCATGTGCTAACCTTTTCATTTTTACATAACGACCGCGTCCTGCATCTTCTCTAATCGGCCTGTCATATTCATACCTTGCTCTACCCCTACCGTTCCTACCACATACCACGAACCTACTACGCTGGCGTAACAGGGGGATAGGTGATACTCCCACGTGGCGCGTCCCAGGTGGCGGATAGGGGGGTCCTAACCGGCTTGCCGGTGGACTTGAGGGAAATAAAATACCTCTCACGGACCAAACACACTACCACCTGCGGGTGGGGGACGCGCATGTAGAATACACCCGCGGTATCCCCTGCCTGTTGTAAGAGGCGACTAACAGGGGCCCAAGGGGCTCTCAACTGGGGAGTGTGGATTGGCGACCACGGGGCCCTTAGCTGAGTCTTGCCATTGCGTCCACTTACTTGTGCCAGGCTCCTCACTTTCGTCTATCCTATCCGACCTCCCTTGGTCAACTCTTGTTCTTTTCCGATCCGACGGTATTAGAGCATTCGAGGCCTAGGGAGTCTTTCATTTTCACGCCCTTCGTGGCCCTTGCCTTTCTTCGTCCGTTACTTCATTTTTCGAAGTGACGGATCCTTTCTTTCTTCTTTTTCTCTCTTTTTATCCCCTGTGGGTGGGGGACGCAGACGAAAAATACACCCACGGTACCCCTGCCAGTCGTGAGAGGCGACTAAAAGGGGCGACCTAGGGATGATTGAATTAGAACCATGAAACTACTTTTGATTCGTACCATCGTGCGGGGAACATCATGGGTTGCCTGTACTTGCGAGTAGTACCACTAAATTAGGTACGAAATAGGTTTGTGATTAATAGCAGTAAAGAGATTGGCCTGGGGGTTTCCAGTACCCGTGCGTCGTACCCATGTGAGCAACACCGCGGGTCTGGGCGTAGCCTGTGATTGGTGCCCACTTTGTGAGGAACACCACGGGAATACCGGCGCCCGTGATTAGTACACCTAGGTGAGGAGCCTCATCGGTTTGCGTTGGCTGTGAGTGGCGCCATTGTGTGAGAAACACCATAGGTCTGCGTTACCCGTACGTAGTGCAATACTTGTGAGTAGTGCCATCTTATGTGGAACACCGTGAGCCTTCGCTACTTTTGATTAGTACCCCAACATGTCAAATACCATGGTTCTACTTTACTCGCGACATGTACCATTCTGTGGGGCCTTAGACATGGATTTTGCACCCCTTTAGAGATCAAGCATCATAAGTGGTCTCTTGGTCAGTAATACTATTATTTACGATCTTCCTTGAGTCTCATACACGTTTTTTTTTTTTTGTTTTGTATTTTGTTGGGTTCATGTCCATCCATTCATTCTTCATGACATTTTTTATTTTATTTTGGTCAGTGGATGACTTTGAACTCTTTGTTATTTCACTAGGGGCCGATGACCTCGATGTTAGGCTCCTTCAAGCAACAAGCAGCATCATCATCCTATACCACCTTCATTCTCTCAAAACCCAAACAAGCAAGTCCTGCGTGTCTTAAGATGTGTCCTATCATTATATCCCCTCCTTGGATTGTGATTCCCTTTATAATTCCTCTTGGTTTTGGCTGTACCGGTTATAATCCGCATTGCGTGATTCAACTAATTCATAAGTAGAAATAATGCCTGACTCAGCTAGAGCCCCCAGAGTTTCCGTTCCAGCCTCTAGAGTTGTATGCCTCTATTTTATATATACAGTTGGTATATGCAAGTATTTACCCTCCTGGCCACCTCAGTTGACTTGTCTCTGCAACAGCCAAAGAAATACTGCGATAAGAACGTGTATTGGTCTGTAACCAGGAAGTTAGACGTAATGTGATTCCAGCTGCGGACAGCTCCAATTACCGACATAAGCTCTCCGAGATAGTCCGAGTGTTCCGGGCCAGTGAATAATTTAAACCACACTGGTCCGTGCTGACAATGACCAATTAAGGGCGAGAAGTCACCCTACGCATTGTGTAGCTATGCTCTTTAAAACAAGGAGATCGATAGCAGTACATCTTGATGAGTTTCAGCACTTCAGTGCCCGGTGGGGCAGCGTCTACAGACTCACCGACCTTAAACTGTTCTATGTTTAGCGAAGCACAACTTAACGGTCTCTTATGAGGATTCCACAGTCTACTCTACGACGCAAGGGGTTTGTCTGTGTGGTAAAAGCAATGCAAATTATCATCCTCATGATTCATATCGATGTGATATTCAATTGAGATAAATAAATCAATGATTCCACCTAATCGATACTATTTATTTGCCTTTGGCAAACTATAAAGTGTAGTACACATTTCGTCTACTGACTAGACATCATCAGGTACGTCATGTTTAGGTGGAATTTTTATAAAAAGTGAGGACATATTCATCTCTTCTTAATCTTAAAAAGACATTTAAATATCTTAGAAGTAATTAACTTAGCTCAAACTAAAGGAATGGGTTATGGAAAACACCAAAGGTAAGGCCGAGGCAATAGCTGGAGATTACTCCCCAAAGGTGTAAAGGAAAAATAATACTCTGGATGTTGAGGGATCGAGTTGCAAACCACGTGCGTACAAAACCCCTTAAGATTCTCCCGTGGAATGTCAGTTTAAATGTGGTTATAATTCTCTTCAACGCACGCAAAATACAACTTTTCTTTCAAACTTCAAACAAAATCCAGTGTCATAGAAAGATCAAAAGTCATCATGTTCCCAGTACATCTGAGACTAACGCTATCATGTGGACTACTCAACTTTTAAAATTATATTGAATATGTCATAAAACGTATTTCGGGTATAAACCATTTTTACTGTTAAAAGAAATGTTTAAACGGAAATTTGATAGTTTCACCAATCCCCCCTTTTTTCCGTAACACGTTCCTATTTCTTCAGCTAAGTTCATTATTTTTAAGATTTTTTAATGTCTTCTTAAATTTAAGAAGAATGAAAAATGCCCTTGCTGCTTACAATTGCACCAAAACTTTGCATAGCTGATGGTGTCTAGTCACTAGACGAAACATGTACTACACTTTTAGTTTATCTCAGGCAAATTGATAGTATCGATTAGGTGGAATCATTGATGTTCTTCTCGCAACTTAATTAAAGCTTCTCTACACGTGATGAAAATGTTCAATTAGTTCGACTAAACAGCTTTCAGAGTCATATAAAGACGTTAGAGACAACTGGTTTAATGTCTTTCCGTTCTTCCCCCTGTCTGTCTGTCTGTCTGTCTGTCTGTCTGTCTGTCTGTCTGCCTGTCTGTCTGTCTGTCTGTCTGTCTGTCTGTCTGTCTGTCTGTCTGTCTGTCTGTCTGTCTGTCTGTCTGTCTGTCTGTCTGTCTGTCTGTCTGTCTGTCTGTCTGTCTGTCTGTCTGTATTTACGTATGCTTTTTGTCTGAAATTGCTCTTATGTACACTTCTTAGGTAGAAATAATATTTCCGCAGTATAGTGCACAAAGATGCTTGCAGGGTAGTCAGTATGGCAATGGCTGAGACGCACATCAGGTTCTAGACCTTTGAGAATCGACACATAGTGTTTTACTACTGAGAACACAGCGTGTATTGTTTCTCTCCAACGGGTCCCAGAGGAAGTCGTTCTTCCTTAATGTCCATGTTTCAGCTCCATATGACATAACACTCCACACAAAACACTCTGCGAACGTCTTTTATTAAAGTAATAGCTATTGCCTAAGATGTCAAAAGCCCTCTCACCTTTCCAAAAGCTTCTTTACCCATACATATTCCGCTTCTTACTTCTTCTGCACACCGTTCATTCCATGTGAACGAACTCCCCAGGTGTCATCTTCTACGTTATATTTTTTCAAAATAAAGAAAAAAATATTTTGACTTTTGTGAGAGATTGATTGAATTTGAGAAATTTTGTATAAAGTCAGGCGAGGCAAGAACGGATGATATACTGTCCAGCTTGGAAAATGTTCAAGTGCCGCTTGTAGTCTGCTGTCCACAGGACTACGACAAGGGCTCCACCATACGGAAAAATATTAGTGGAATTCAATCAAGAATAGTTAAAAAACGAATTTGCCATCCACCCTCCCGCCCGCGCAGCACACTCCTAGGATAGAGCTGGTTTTGAAGTTGCTAAAATGAATCGTCATATACTGACATGTTTAATGTTGAATGCTGGGAATTGGAAATAACACGTCCTAGTATCTCTGTTTCTCTGGCGTTGTACATTGGTTTTAATTCTTCATATTCTGACGCCGGATTGTGCGCAGGAGTCGCGGGCTAAGTCCACAAACATTGTATTCAGCTACATTTACTCGACAAGCGCTCTTAGATTGCTAGAGAAAACTCGTGTTCTCATCCCGAGGTGCTACAGCTTCTTCCTGGTGGTACATCCCCAATGGAGGTGAGTTGCATGTACCATTTCAATCACATGCCAATCTTAAATTTCTGGCAGTACCAAGAATTAAACTCGGGCCTCCGAGGTTAACAGCCAATGCTACTGGCCCTTAAGCTACTGAGACGGACTTTAATTGTTAATTTTACTATTTATTTCATCCGTTTATCCTCCAGGGTAGGTTTTCCGGATTTAGCGAGTAATCCTACATCTACCGCCTCAAGAGTAGTATCCTGGAGCGTGAGACTTTGGCTAGGGGTTACAACTGAGTTGAGGACCAGTACCTCGCCCAGGCTACCTCACCTGCTACGATGAACAGGGGCCTTGTTGTGGAATGGAGTATTAAAAGGGGGGGTAGACAAGGAAGAGGGAAGGAAGTGGCCATGGCCGTAAGTAAGGTACAATCCAGGGATTTGCCTGCATAAGAAGTGGGGAAACGACGGAAAACCATTCAGAGGATGGTTGAGGTGCGATTCGATCCTCTCTACTCAAGAGGCTGAGTAGACACGGCTCCAGTCCTCGTACTACGTTTCAAATTTCGTGGCAGAGCCAGGAACTGATCCCGGGCCTTCAGGGCTGGCAGCTAATCACAATAACAACTACATCACAGAGGCGAACTTAATTAATTCCATGGAATTAAACTGAACGTTTTACTTGGATATTCATAATTTCAAAATCTTTGTAATATATTGAAACATATTCTTTCTTTCTTTCTTTCTTTCTTTCTTTCTTTCTTTCTTAATCCGCTTACCGTCCAGGGTTGTTTCTTCCCTCGGAATCAGTGAGGTATCCCACCAATACCGCTTCAAGATCAGTATCATGGAACGTGAGGCTTTGAGTCCAAATACAACTGGGGAGGAGGAGCAGTACCTCGCCTAGATGGCCTCGCCTGTTATGCTGAACAGTGACCTTGTGGGGGAAATAGGAAGATTGGAAGGGATAGCCTAGGAAGAGGGAAGGAGGCGGCCGTGGCCTTATGTTAGGTACCATCCCGGCATTTGGTTGGAGGAGAAGTGAGAAACCACGAAAAACCACTTCGACGATCGCTGAAGTGGGAATTGAAACCCCTCTATTCAGTTGACCTTCCGAGGCTGACTGGACCCCGTTCCAGCCCTCGTACCGTGTTACAAATTTCGTAGTAGTGCGGAGAATCGAGCCCTGTTTTCCGGGGGATAGCAGCTAATCACATTAACAGAAGCAGCCTTTGAAACATTTTACCAAGAAACCGGAGCCTGAATTCTTCTTTTTCTCCCACTTTTCCCACACTATGGGGTCATGGGTGAGAACTGTGTTGCACGTGTGGATTTGGCCCTGTTTTACTCCAGGATGCCCTTGCTGTCGCCAGCTCTATGTGGAAGGATATAATCACTACTCGAGTGCTTCTCTGGTGGTTGATAGTGTGGTGTGTTGTGAAGAAGATAATATTGGGAAAACGTAAACACCCAGTCCCTGAGCTAGAATAATTAATCGGAAGTAATTAAAATCCTGACCCAGCTAGGAACAGAACCCGGGACCCTAGAATCCGAAGACCTCAGAGCTGACCATTCATCCAAGGAGAACCCGGAGCTCGAGCATGAGATATGAAACACTTGCAGACTTAAGGTCAAACCCTGGAGGTTGGCAACCATATATTGTGCATGTACGTTTAGTACGAGTATTTTTCTATTCAACTTAGTATGGTAGTCTACAGCAAAACAAAGAAAAGTCATCTCCGTACTAGGCACATGGAGGTGAGGAAGGTAAAGCCTTCCACTATCCGCCACCTCGGCACTTCATGGGGTACAGTGATTAGCTCTAAGTCCGGCCGCCTTTGCCCCCAGGAATTAACCTGGTACTTATTTTTGGTGTAGGCTGAGTGAACCTCAGTGCCATGTGCACTTCCGGAAGTAGAAATCTCGTTTCTAAAGTTTTCGAATTCCTGAGGGGGAATAGAACTCACATCCTTCTGAATGAACCGACCACGCCCTTACGCCTGAACTTTCTCATTGTTCGATCAATTGTTCTCGACCGACTGCATAATTTGAATATTCTGGCTGTTAACAGGTCTAAACACATCAGATCTCTTTGGAGGAAGCGAATATTAAGAGTCTTCTTCTTCTGCTTTCGTTTTGGCTGGCTATGGCCCATGTATGTTCGAATTCAGCTTCATCTGTTTCCGGCCTTTCATCCCCGTCCAGTTCTCTTACATCCTATCAGCCTGCAATCTCCTCCTTCCTTCTGAGGATGGCGTTGTAAGCATTTCTGTTGCTGATTTACGTTCCTTGTTCCCAGTTCTTTCAGGTCCTTCTTCACCGCACGGTAATTTTCCTGATCTCAAAAAATCTAATTATCTGACTAGCAAATGTACCCGTGCTTCGCTACGGTATTCTACATTGTGTACGGATATCGAAGTAAATAACTGTACATGCAGTGAATAAGATTTTTTTAAATTGCATGTCTCTTAGCGTTATCCGAGAAACAGCACGGGGAGGTCCCCATACGTTGTTTCCAATGCAAAGTGTGAATTGCGGAGTTGTGACTATATCGGCATGCTCACTTGTCTACTGCCATTCCTAATCGAGTTGGGAAGTTTACAAAAAAAATGGCAGGCCCCATTGCCTAATGCGGGGTCACAATCGATTTGAAAAGTTTTCGTTACAAACGCAGGCCCCCTTTCCTACTTCCAGACAGATTACGGTTGCGCAGTTTTTATTATAATGGCGGGAAAATTCCCTACTGCCAGTCAAAATTTAGTTGTGCTATAATCAGTATAATGAGAGGCCCATTTTACTAATGCCAGCCAGGTTACTGCCAGACACACCGAGTTGGTGAGTTTCCATTAAAATAGCAGGCCACTAAGCCTAATTCCAGTCACATTTTAGATGGGTACATTTGTTCATAATGGTGGTTGCCCTTGCTCACAGCCAAACATAATCGGGTAGAGGGGTTTTGAGCAAAAACTGCACGCTCCCTTGCATTCTGGAAATGAAACCGAGTAGGAAATTACTCTTTAAAATGGTGTGTCCTCCTTATTAATGCCACTTACACCGGAGTTGGAATAGGACTCCATGCCTACTGCCATTCAAAGTAGATGTGGGGAATACGGACTAAAATAGAAGATACATCATTCCTTGATCGCTACAAATCGACATTAATATATACATATATGCATGTTTTTAAATACGTCATATCGGCAACGGATTGTATCATAAGATGCCGTATTTAGCGGTCTAAATGGATAGTCCTATGATGTTTTCTCGTATCTCATCTCTTCTTCGGTCAGATTGAGTTAGAAACGGTGAATAGGGTGAAATTTGGGTCGAACTGTCTCACAGTGCATTATATTTCCGATAATTATGTAATAGCTACAAAAGTAGCATTTGCCTCACATATAAGTGATTTAAAGTACGAATTATGCGTGTAGAAAGGGAAAAAATACTTACAATTGAGAAATAGTGACAAATGTGACATACAAAATATAGATATACGACAAAGGTTATAGGACCGAAGTCATACATCACTCCAATTTAAACCGAAATTTTCCATTCGTTTTGTGATAGGGCCTAACGTTTAGCCACGAAATACCTCGAAACGAAGGTCTGCACCGTCATTAAAATTGCCCCGATATTTC
The DNA here is from genome assembly GCF_040414725.1 of Anabrus simplex. Lineage (NCBI taxonomy): Eukaryota > Metazoa > Arthropoda > Insecta > Orthoptera > Tettigoniidae > Anabrus > Anabrus simplex. The sequence goes on along the minus strand of NC_090268.1, from coordinate 442,393,897 downwards.
GATATTCTTCGGGGGAAAAATATTAAAAATTTAAAGATCTCGGAAATTTTCGATCGGTTACTGGCTAAAGCGTATAATTTTGCCGTATTTCAATTTTCTAGTTTGTCTGGAATATTGTGCCGCATTCTCGATTTTGGGAGAGGGCGGTAGAAATTAGGACTTGCATGAAACTAAAGCCAAAAATTATGCAGATAGTCATTATCACCGTTTTAACTGATCGCTGTCCGCCCCCGTAGCGTAAAGGTTAGTGTTGTTAGCTGCCGTCCTCGGGAGCCCGGGTTCGATTCCCGGTACTGCCAGAAATTTAAGAATGGCAGGAGGGCTGGTATGTGGTTAAAATGGTACACACAGCTCACCTCCAATGGGGGGTGTGCCTGAAAAGAGATGCACCACCTCGGGATGAGGACACAAGTTTACTTTAACTGATAGTTGTACGAAAATTTCTCCAAAATAGTCAATGTACAGACATACGGCCGTTCCGCTTTTATTTATATAGATAGATAAGAAATCTGCTCCACGTACAACACACTTGGGCTATGTCAGCTGAACTTAGCCTGAAAAACCGACCGTTCATGATATCTCCCTTATTCATCATCTTATCGAAATGATGCACATGAGAAAAAAGTTTGAGTAATTGGTTTTTATTAAGGAACGTAGATTTCCATTAATTTTGGATGTGCGTATTTTGCGGGAGTGCAAAATCATGGTTTCGGTTTCGAATAAATCCCCCGTAAATTTAGGCACTCAGAAATAATATTGTCGCTTAAACCTACTATAGTACATATAGATTCTAAATATAAAATTTGGTAGAAATATATCCAGTAGTTTTCAAGTTATAAGCACTCAAACAAGAAAAAACAAACAAATAAACAAACAGACAGACAGACAAACCGACACACCGACTGACAGGAAAGTAAAAGATATGCATATGGTCGTTATTACACCTGAAACGGAAAACTGTAGGGAAATTTCGCCAAGAAAGTCAATGTACAGAGACACGATCGTTACGATTTTATTTATATAGATCGGCGAGTCTTCACAGGTTGATTCTTTACATATGTCCGATGATCATGGCTCTCCCCTTCCGGATGGTAACTTTTCCACCTTGAGATATAATTCTTTTTTTTCTTTCTTTCTGTGTGATCCATCTTCTATTATTTGGAGTCCCATTATCTTCCTCTCAACTAGTTCCCACTTCTACTTCAACGAGTAATAGTGCTCAGCGCCAACGAGGCATAAGTGAATTGAATTTCTGTCTACGATGCTACAAACGGCTATTTTTCTTTGTTAATTCAAGCGCATACCCATCCCATTGGCCACCAGTTTTCTAGAGACCCTTGGCGGAAAATACCACTCTCGTGGAGGAAGCGCATGACTGTCTCCTTATCTGGAGTGGGTCGAAAGGGGTAATTTAGTTCCAGAGCACAGGAATGAAATCAAATACATCAGGCAATTACAGAATAGCCAGAGAAACAAGGAGACTCTCCCTAATTGTACTTGATAAGCCAGTGTGTGCATCGCACCGTGCGCCTGGCAGCTCGAGCACACTGCGACGCATTTAAAGGAGAGCTTCCAAGTACCGGAGTCGTCATTCATATTTTAACCTGTTCAGTCCCTTACTACATAAATGTGTACCTCGATTTCTAAGGGACACTGGGACTGAAATTTCCAATTCCTATAAATATTAAGATACCGTCTCAAATTATGTGGTAGTATAAATATCTGTACAAAATTTCAACAATGTAGCTTTACTAGTTCAATAGGTACTAATTAATCGAAACCGACATCCAACCTATTAGATCGTGGTACGTACATTTATTACGTGTTGAAGAGATGTTAAGTACAACCGCGGTTGCTCTACCAAATTGAGCTAAGGTGGGAGGTTGTAGGTTCGGATCCCACTGGCGTGCGGTTGGCCATTTTAGTTCTGTACTTAACATCACTTCAACACGTACTAAATGTACGTAACACGACCTAATAGGTTGAAATTCGGTTTCGATTACAATATGGTCGTGAAAATTCAATATTCAGATACTCATTATTTTCTAATATGTACATGCAAATTTTTCAAATATTCTAAAAGTCAAGAGTGCCAGACCTATCCTAAGAGAACAATTTGTCTATAATTAACTAGTATCTTATTCGTATTTAAATCAAACTATACATCATTTTTAGATTGTTTTATTTACTATGAAGACAGAAGTTTTCCAACCATTGAAGTTTACCTTTTGTAAATTTCTTGAAACTTGAAGTTTTGAATTTCTTTTACAGGCAAATCATAACTGCAATCCAAACGACAATATACATATTTACAGATAAATTACTAAGGTACATGCCAGTGAATTTACAAGAGGAAAGCTCCAGATCTCAGGCACGTAGTACATTTTATACGTGTAAAAATATGAAACAGAAAATGACGTTTTTCCAACATCATGCACATTTTTTAATATTCACACTTTTCTTCTTTATTTCTTCCTTTCTTAATCCGCTTACCCTTCAAGGTTGGTTTTTCTCTCCGAGTCGGGGAGGGATCCCACCCCTAACGCCTCAAGGGTAGTGTCCTGGAGGGTAAGACTTTCGGTCGGGAGGATACAACTGGGAGAGGGACCAGGTGCCCTCGCCTTCTATGCTGAACAGGGACGTTGTGGGGATTGGGAAGATTGGAAGGAACAGACAAGGAATAGGAAGGAAGCGGCCGTTGACTTAAGTTAGGTACCATCCCGCCATTTACCTGGAGGAGAAGTGGAAACCGTGGAAAACCACCTCGAGGATGGCTGAGGTGAGAATCGAACCCCTCTACTCAGTTGACCTCGCGAGACTGAGCGGATCCCGTTCCAGCCCTCGTACCGCTTTTCAAGCCGAGAATCGGACCCGGGTCTCCGGGGGAGGCAGCTATTCACACTAAGCACTACACCACATGGGCGGTCTGCGACTTTTTCTTATTTTCCTTTTTGCTTTTGCATTACGGCTTATGACAGTGGAATTAGACTGAATGCATTTTGTAATCATTAAGTAATACACTCACAGAAAGAATGCAAAATGGAAAAAACTTCAAAACCACAATGCATTACAAAACGAAAAATGAATCTCTCTCTCGAATACCTGTTTGTGAATAGAAGTAACCATGTGTTATGGTAATCTGTTGTCATCACAAATATTACAGATATAGAATTAGTTCATATACTGATATTTTATAAGCAACTAGATTCATTATATACTCTAAATGCTGAAAATACTGAAAATAAATCATACACAATCAAGGAGTAATCCATTCATATTTATTTCATTATTTTCAAACTTCGAAGTATTTGAATATTTCTCGTATAGTAATAGTACTCGCTGGTAACTCAATTCTTCTTCTTCTCCTTCCCAATCTTCCTGTAGATGTAGTTATTCATCAGGCGAAGAAATTGTGTACCAATCCTCAAGTCGTAGCAGGATGCAGATTTTATATTCTTTATGCGAATCTGTGACTTCCATTCGAATGATGTTATCGATAAAACGCAGAGAGACGAGAAAAGGGCCTAAATATATTATGAACCATTAAATATTATTATTCATTTTCCTTAAATTTTGGTAAGAAGGCATTTCCGCAGATTTTTGTGTTTTCGGGTGTTCTGGTGTGTTGCAAAAAGATCGGGAGATCTCCTGCAATTTTGCGGGACCTGACAACACTGTCTCCACTTTCTCTGTCCCATGCCTTCTTAGTACCATCGTCTCGCCCGCGCACAGCACTGCGTTCCTCACTGTTGACCTGTGGTGTCTGATCTTTGCGTCATCAAATTAAAATAAAATTGGAACATTACATCGATAATGACCAGTTTGTGTATCGATCAGGAAAGGGTACCTGTGTCATTGCCTTTGTTTCTTGATAGAATACTGGAGAAGAACGGGAAGGTATACGTGTTCTTTGTCAGCTTAGGATTAGCTTTTGACGATGGGGACTAGAAGCAGCTTTTCTAAACGATTAAAATGACAGGACTTGGTTGGAATGATATATACATAATACTACATATAGAATATCAAAATAAGAAGCGGAGTTAGACAAATAAATATACACCAACCAATGTGCCATCAGAGTCCAGAAAGGCAAAAGGGCTGGATCGAAGTTAATAACTTAATGGTAAAGTTACAAATTGCATAGAATTGGCTGGTGATATTCCCATAATAGCAAAAGCAGACACAGGTATACAGAGGATGATCTACATGTTATCAGAAACTTTAGGCAAATGTAACCTCAAAATTAATCCAAAGAAAACTTAAATCATTACAGTATATAAATCCGGGCAAATACCTGTAAGGGAAATCAAAATTGCACTGACAACATTTGCAAGTTGCATTCCATCGCACCGACAATAGATAAGTCTTATGGGGACGATCGGATAGGAAATAGCTAGGAGTGGGAAGGGAAGGAAGGGGTATGAAGATGGGAAACCAGTGAAAACCTTCTTCAGTGATACCGACGGTGGGGAGGGAACCCACTATTTCCCGACTGCAAGCTCTTGAGCCTCTAACCGCATGGTGATAGTAGCACAATGCAGGATCAGTTGTAGGGAGGTTATTTCAAATCCATGTTTCACAAGTATCCGATGAAAAATGCATAAATGCGTGTACAGGATAATGTTCTGTGTGGAACGAACAGAAAAGGGCGTTTAAATGGCTGTGCGGCAAGGATTGAAATGTCTCACTGCGCCTTTAAAAATGGTGGAACATGGAATATAATACCGCTAATTCATCCGCAATCGTCAGAGGTACAGTAATATGTCGAAATCGAAAAATCAAAGTATTCCATAAAATATGCCTAATGCTCAGTGCCAGAGTTCCTTAATCATTTGGTCAGTGACCCCTGAGTTCTTGAAGCAACGGGGAGCGGCTTACATCAAAGTAAGACTGCGGTTAATTATTCAGAACAATGCGGGTAATGCACCGAGACAAAATGCCTTCAAGGCACCCTGTGGGTGGGAGTGGTTGAATATATTGTTTACAAATTTGTTTTATGTCCCTCAGACAGAGATAGGTCTTATGGCGACGATGGTATAGCAGAGGGTTAGGAGTGGGAAGGAAGCGACCGTTGCCTTAATTAAGGTACAGACCCAGCATTTGCTTGGTGTAGACATGGAAAACCACGGAAAACCCTGTTCATGGCTGCCGACAGTGAGGTTCAAAGCCACTATCTCCCGGATGCAAGCTCACAGCTACGCGACTCTAACCACGCGGCCAACTCACTCGATACTTAACGTTTCAAATTCAGTGTGCTTCAACTGTTTTTTCAGTTATAATAGCATATAGTGTGGGGAAATGCATGGCACAGGCCTTTTGATTGATGCCTAAAGGAGACCTGCGTACTTGTGAAGATATGGCCTTACCTGTGATGAATTATAATGTTGAAGACTGCACATATCCAGGTCCCCTGCGAGAGAAACTAATCAATAAAGGTTAAAATCCTCAAGCCATCCGGGAATCGAACCCGAGGGCCAGTACACTAGTAAGTTAGCCACGAGGCAGAATATATTTTCGTTTCCTGATCCCGAGTTAGTGCAATCGTTATCAGACTCGCCTCCCCCAAAAGAGTAGGTGAGCTGCGCGTACCGTTTTAACCACGTAACAACACTTCTGTCAATCATACATTTTTTTTTGCTAGGGGCTTTACATCGCACCGACACAGATAGGTCTTATGGCGACGATGGGATAGGAAAGGCCAAGGAGTCGGAAGGAAGCGGCTGTGGCCTTAATTAAGGTACAGCCCCAGCATTTGCCTGGTGTGAAAATGGGAAACCACGGAAAACCTTCTTCAGGGCTGCCGATAGTGGGATTCGAACCTACTATCTCCCGGATGCAAGCTCACAGCCGCGCGCCTCGACGCGCACGGCCAACTCGCCCGGTCATACATTTTTAGCAGTACCAGTAATCGAACACAGGTCACCATGGACGGAGCCAATAGTGCTAACCGTTACAGTGCTGGGCTGGACTCGTTTTGACTGAGAGTGTGCTTCGTGGATCCACTCGAATCGTGAACATATTTTCCACATTTCTGTAAAGAAACTAATTGAGGCTTTGGCATGGAAAATGTACTAAGACGTAAAATTTTAATTTTACAGGAGAAGAAAGAAGTAGTTTCTACAACATTCAGAAGCTGATGTTACTGAAAATAAATCATATAAAATCAAGGAGTAATCGATTATCATTTAAACACACAAATTTATGTTAATTATGTTTCAGGCCCAAATTGTTCGAGAAGGTACGTGTTATCAGTTTGTCAGATGACGTGTGTATTTCAAGCGGATCTTCACGGTAAAACAAATTATATTTTTCATCCAAGGAATCCAGTAAAGCCAGTAAGTCATTTTTCGGTTCGCTGATGGTTAGTCTCGTTCAAGTGTTTGTAAGCTCTGTATGTTGCTGATCGAGTGGTATGGCCGTACTGTTTTGAGGTTCTAACTCGTTATCTTGACTGAGGGAAGTTCGTTTCTTTAAATAATTATTCAGATCACAGTGTTATTATTAAGCCATTGAGTATTTAAACATCTCTTGCTTTCTTATTGCGAAGTCCTGAAAATCCCCAGGCGTCATCCTGATAATATAAAATCTTCTTGCGGAGCCATAGTTGGCCACAAGTAGTGCCTATTTCAAAAACAAAGAACTAGTATGAACGTCATATCAAGATCCTGGTAATAACGACATACCATTTTCAATTGGATAGGTTTCGGAGGCACACAGGCAACTCATGTATCACTGTCACGAACTATACCAGCTATAAACAATGTTCACACGCAGTTGATTTTCAACAAATGAGAAAGGTTATAGCTAATTCCAACAGAGGCACGAGCTGATTTCCATGTCAAACCTCGTGGACTAAATACATGTTCCGTCTCGCGCTAATCGTAGAAACTAATCTACTGTACCAGTTGACTTGCTACCTTTCCTATGCCATTGACATGAGCGTTTACTATGTTCTGCATGAAAAATATAAATTTCTACTTTTTTACTTACAACCTTTCCCATGTCAACGCCTAAATTAAGCATTGTCGAAATTTATAGGTGAATATATCACACAGGACTAGATAATAAGACGAAGTTTGGTTGTTCATCAGAAGTGGAAGACAAGGTCTCACCTCACTGAGTGGTAATGCTGAAACTCTGGTGCCGCTGCGCTGCTTTCTTCACAAAGTGGATCACGGCAAATTGAATTTGGAACGAGGACCGGCGCGTGGGAATTGGAAAGTATAACAAAGCTGTTTGGAGGGCATATTGTCCCTCACAACAGCGGGGGTGAGCAACTGATGAACCGGAACTTTATAAAAAAACTTGCGATAAAGTAGACTCTATAGATTGTATTGTTCCAAGAACTCAAGATGCTTCCTCTTTAAAAATTAAAGAGATTTTCGTCTTATTATTTTTTGATCAGAAAATTGCAATATGAGGCTCTCAGTGCACAAATTGCCCGACTATCAAAACTGCCTTTGCTAGATTATTGGTTTAAGAAGTTCCTCAAATACACTGACTGACAGAGCAAATGCAACACCAAGAAGGAGTGGTTCGAAAGGGATGAAAGTTGGGGAAAAAACAGAGACGGCACGGACGAATAATTGATGTTTATTTCATACCGATATGCAGGTTACACAATGCGCACGGCATCGACTCAGTAGGATGTAGGACCACCGCGAGAGGCGATGCACGCAGAAACACGTCGAGGTACAGAGTCAATAAGAGTGCGGATGGTGTTCCTGAGGGACGGTTTTCCATTCTCTGTCAACCATTTGCCAAAGTGGGTCGTCCGTACGAGGCTGGGGCAGAGTTTGCAAACGGCGTCCAATGAGATCCCACACGTGTTCGATTGGTGAGAGATCCGGAGAGTACGCTGGCCACGGAAGCATCTGTACACCTCGTAGAGCCTGTTGGGAGATGCGAGCAGTGTGTGTGGGCGGGCATTATCCTGCTGAAACAGAGCATTGGGCAGCCCCTGAAGGTACGGGAGTGCCACCGGCCGCAGCACATGCTGCACGTAGCGGTGGGCATTTAACGTGCCTTGAATACGCACTAGAGGAGACGTGGAATCATACGCAATAGCGCCCCAAACCATGATGCCGCGTTGTCTAGCGGTAGGGCGCTCCACAGTTACTGCCGGATTTGACCTTTCTCCACGCCGACGCCACACTCGTCTGCGGTGACTATCCCTGACAGAACAGAAGCGTGACTCATCGGAGAACACGACGTTCCGCCATTCCCTCATCCAAGTCGCTCTAGCCCGGCACCATGCCAGGCGTGCACGTCTATGCTGTGGAGTCAATGGTAGTCTTCTGAGCGGACGCCGGGAGTGCAGGTCTCCTTCAACCAATCGACGGGAAATTGTTCTGGTCAATATTGGAACAGCCAGAGTGTCTTGCACATGCTGAAGAATGGCGGTTGACGTGGCGTGCGGGGCTGCCACCGCTTGGCGGCGGATGCGCCGATCCTCGCGTGCTGACGTCACTCGGGCTGCGCCTGGACCCCTCGCACGTGCCACATATCCCTGCGCCAACCATCTTCGCCACAGGCGCTGCACCGTGGACACATCCCTATGGGTATCGGCTGCGATTTGACGAAGCGACCAACCTGCCATACTCAGCACGATCACCATACCCCTCGTAAAGTCGTCTGTCTGCTGGAAATGCCTCCGTTGACGGCGGCCTGGCATTCTTAGCTATACACGTGTCCTGTGGCACACGACAACACGTTCTACAATGACTGTCGGCTGAGCAATCACGGTACGAAGTGGGCCATTCGCCAACGCCGTGTCCCATTTATCGTTCGCTACGTGCGCAGCTCAGCGGCGCATTTCACATCATGAGCATACCTCAGTGACGTCAGTCTACCCTGCAATTGGCATAAGGTTCTGACCACTCCTTCTTGGTGTTGCATTTGCTCTGTCAGTCAGTGTATTTCCATTCAATTGTCAGTACTGCCACGAGACAGCAGCATCAGTTTCATCATTGTGTATTGCATATGTCACTCTGTAACGCGCCCTACCCATACAGTCTTGTGCCAACTGTATTCTAAAGACTGTAACTTATTTCCAGTTTATATACTATTAATACATATTTATCACTTATATACAACCCAGATATTCGATCGCCTGTCACACTGAGCCCACACAAATGAACTACACGTCAGTGGCGTCCGTGCTTAAAATCGGTCGACGGTTGCGGTTCCGCCTAAAGGTAGGCACGGCTGATCCGTGGTCCAACGGCGTTGCTATCCGACTGACTAACCGAGGGGTGGCCGCGGCTCTGCTGTGGTTCTACTTCTCTATATTCGGGAGACAGACAGGGGCTGGTCCCCACCGTCCGCTGTCCTGGATTTTCGTGGTTTTCCATTCTCCTGCACGGGCGTCAAACCTCTCAACTTCTCCAATACAAATCACCTGGGCTGAGATACGGCGTCACAGTCTGGGAGGCCCGCCTCCCCCTTCAGGGGAGGGATGAAAACATTTCAGTAGTAGCTTCACCTAAACTTCCGTCCCCATTTCCTTAATCTGAAAATCGAGATTGCCATTACTGGCCTACTCGTTCATCGACTAGCTGGCATTTGGTTCGGTCTTAACACTTCCCTTCTCCTCCTCAGCTACAAGTCCTACATCCGACCCCGTATTACCTAACACCTAACCTCCTGGGCAGTCACAGACTACTCCAACCCCAACCTCTACCACTCTCCCCTCTCCACTGAACGCCCTCCGGCTCCCATTCCGTTTTCATACCTCCGACTTGCATAATATCTTTCCCTTCCCTAAACTAGACTCCTATGTTCTAACCCACTTCTAACGTGCCTTCCTTCGAGTCCTCAACCGAAACCACCACTCCCATAACCAACTCCTCTTGATCCGCATCCCCATTCCCACACGTTATCCAAACTCCTCTACATCTTTACCGGTCCCTCCTCCCACCCCACGGTGATGCTTAACTTTGATCTGTGACGGAACGGCATAAACCGTAGAGTCCTCCCATCTGTCACCAAAAAATAAAAGGACAATATGATCCACAAAAGAAAAAAATATTATGGGAAAATGTATAAATAAATCACGTAAATACATTCTTAAAACCAAACATTTATTATGCACATCATCTTCATAAAACTTAGGTACTACGGGGTCGGGTGTAGGACTTGTAGCTGAGGAGGAGAAGGAAAGTGTTAAGCGTTACCTCCTAAGAGGCCCGCCTGCCCCCTTCAGGGGAGGAATGAAAATTTGCTTAAGTAAAAAATTTAATATCATTGGGTGTGCACACAGAATAGACAATAGATTAAAAACATATATGTATAAATTGCACCTCAGCCGTTTAATACGTTAACAGCAGCCCACTTAATCCGTACTGTGTTGTTAATGATATTATAGAATAAATGGACGAGAATATAAATATGAACTTAATACCGAAAATTAACAATAACCAATCTTACATACCGGTAATGTCGCTGTGAAACAAAACGTCCCATCCATTTCAATGAATGTATACTCCTATCCTCCTGTAGGATTGCTAACATAGTTGTGGATATTGTAATTAATTCATATTTTCAACTACACAACCTTAAAGTACAAATCTATTTTGTTAGGAAGCATTTAGCTAAACGCCTCTTTGGTTCTTCTTCTTGGTTCGAGTGAGCTTACTTTGGACCATGCTTGATGAGCTGTTGGGCTTTGATCTTTGCCCAGTATTCTCGCACTTTCTGCCGCTGTAACTCCTCTTTTTCATCTCTCCAGGGGGTACCTTTCTTCTAGTGTTCTTCCTGAAATCCATGGAACTGAATGAAGAGTTGATACAGAAGCCGCTGTGTATAAAGGAAAGGGTGATAATTATAAAGCTGAAAACGGAAAAGCATCTTCTGGGCTGCCGTCACCGGGATTCAAACCCACAACCTCCCAGATGCTGCGCGCCCCTAACCGCACGGCCAACTCGCCCGGTACATTATTTTTAAGAGTATTTAAAAATATACAAACAAACTCTATTTACAGCATCACTTTAATTATAAACCTTATTATAGTAACTTCTTAGAAGACAGGATACTGTACATACAGTAGTGAAACAGGAAACATACCTCGGTTAACACCTTTGGAAAAAGTCCTTTAGTCACTTCTGTTTATTAGTGTTAACCTTTCCTCCCTTCACGTTGAAACTTCTCGCCAATACCACACAGCCGGGATTCTTAAATGGAGCCTGTCATCCGCGACTTCGGAGATTGCTTTCGAACGCGACCGGTAATTAATAAATTCACACCCGAAAAACAGCGAGGCTTCGCGTATTTTCCGATCGCTAGAAGTTATAGTTTTTCGGTTCGCGTCATATTAGAACCTGACATCACTGAAACCCTTTCTTTACTTGTTAACTCTTCCTCACGAACTACAAATGTCATATTGCACAATTAATGTTGCGCAAAATTCGAGTTACAGAGGATTTGTTTTCATTTTGTGCTTCAAGGGAGGAAACGTTTGCTTCGAGAAATCGATAAATTCCTGTAACCGAATTTCGAGTAAGAGGGAAATAAATACACGCGAAGAATAGGAAAAACGGCCGGGAAATTTAAGTTACTTCGAGGTAATGAAAATTTGAGGTATGGAGGTTCGACTGTACTTTAAAAATGACGTTAGGGAAAACTGATATCGGGATATTAAAGGGGAAGAATAGGGGTATTTTTAAGGTTATAATTATACACTGACTGACTGACAATGCAACACCAAGAAGGGGTGGTTCGAAAGGGATGAATGTTGGGGAAAAAACAGAGACGGCACGGACGAATAATTGATGTTTATTTCAAACCGATATGCAGGTTACACAATGCGCACGGCATCGACTCAGTAGGATGTAGGACCACCGCGAGAGGCGATGCACGCAGAAACACGTCGAGGTACAGAGTCAATAAGAGTGCGGATGGTGTCCTGAGGGATGGTTTTCCATTCTCTGTCAACCATTTGCCAAAGTTGGTCGTCCGCACGAGGCTGGGGCAGAGTTTGCAAACGGCGTCCAATGAGATCCCACACGTGTTCGATTGGTGAGAGATCCGGAGAGTACGCTGGCCACGGAAGCATCTGTACACCTCGTAGAGCCTGTTGGGAGATGCGAGCAGTGTGTGGGCGGGCATAATCCTGCTGAAACAGAGCATTGGGCAGCCCCTGAAGGTACGGGAGTGCCACCGGCCGCAGCACATGCTGCACGTAGCGGTGGGCATTTAACGTACCTTGAATACGCACTAGAGGTGACGTGGAATCATACGCAATAGCGCCCCAAACCATGATGCCGCGTTGTCTAGCGGTAGGGCGCTCCACAGTTACTGCCGGATTTGACCTTTCTCCACGCCGACGCCACACTCGTCTGCGGTGACTATCACTGACAGAACAGAAGCGTGACTCATCGGAGAACACGACGTGCCGCCATTCCCTCATCCAAGTCGCTCTCGCCCGGCACCATGCCAGGCGTGCACGTCTATGCTGTGGAGTCAATGGTAGTCTTCTGAGCGGACGCCGGGAGTGCAGGCCTCCTTCAACCAATCGACGGGAAATTGTTCTGGTCGATATTGAAACAGCCAGAGTGTCTTGCACATGCTGAAGAATGGCGGTTGACGTGGCGTGCGGGGCTGCCACCGCTTGGCGGCGGATGCGCCGATCCTCGCGTGCTGACGTCACTCGGGCTGCGCCTGGACCCCTCGCACGTGCCACATGTCCCTGTGCCACAGGCGCTGCACCGTGGACACATCCCTATGGGTATCGGCTGCGATTTGACGAAGGGACCAACCTGCCCTACTCAGCCCGATCACCATACCCCTCGTAAAGTCGTCTGTCTGCTGGAAATGCCTCCGTTGACGGCGGCCTGGCATTCTTAGCTATACACGTGTCCTGTGGCACACGACAACACGTTCTACAATGACTGTCGGCTGAGAAATCACGGTACGAAGTGGGCCATTCGCCAACGCCGTGTCCCATTTATCGTTCGCTACGTGCGCAGCTCAGCGGCGCATTTCACATCATGAGCATACCTCAGTGACGTCAGTCTACCCTGCAATTGGCATAAGGTTCTGACCACTCCTTCTTGGTGTTGCATTTGCTCTGTCAGTCAGTGTATTTCCATTCAATTGTCAGTACTGCCACGAGACAGCAGCATCAGTTTCATCATTGTGTATTGCATATGTCACTCTGTAACGCGCCCTACCCATACAGTCTTGTGCCAACTGTATTCTAAAGACTGTAACTTATTTCCAGTTTATATACTATTAATACATATTTATCACTTATATACAACCCAGATATTCGATCGCCTGTCACACTGAGCCCACACAAATGAACTACACGTCAGTGGCGTCCGTGCTTAAAATCGGTCGACGGTTGCGGTTCCGCCTAAAGGTAGGCACGGCTGATCCGTGGTCCAACGGCGTTGCTATCCGACTGACTAACCGAGGGGTGGCCGCGGCTCTGCTGTGGTTCTACTTCTCTATATTCGGGAGACAGACAGGGGCTGGTCCCCACCATCCGCTGTCCTGGATTTTCGTGGTTTTCCATTCTCCTGCACGGGCGCCAAACCTCACAACTTCTCCAATACAAATCACCTGGACTGAGATACGGCGTCACAGTCTAGGAGGCCTGCCTCCCCCTTCAGGGGAGGGATGAAAACATTTCAGTAGTAGCTTCACGTAACCTTCCGTCCCCATTTCCTTAATCTGAAAATCGAGATTGCCATTACTGGCCTACTCGTTCATCGACTAGCTGGCATTTGGTTCGGTCTTAACACTTACCTTCTCCTCCTCAGCTACAAGTCCTACATCCGACCCCGTATTACCTAACACCTAACCTCCTGGGCAGTCACAGACCACTCCAACCCCAACCTCTACCACTCTCCCCTCTCCACTGAACGCCCTCCGGCTCCCATTCCGTTTTCATACCTCCGACTTGCATAATATCTTTCCCTTCCCTAAACTAGACTCCTATGTTCTAACCCACTTCTAACGTGCCTTTCCTTCGAGTCCTCAACCGAAACCACCACTCCCATAACCAACTCCTCTTGATCCGCATCCCCCTTCCCACACGTTATCCAAACTCCTCTACATCTTTACCGGTCCCTCCTCCCACCCTAAGGTGATGCTTAACTTTGATCTGTGACGGAAAGGCATAAACCGTTTTTTTTTTTTTTTTTTTTTTTTTTTGCTAGGGGCTTTACGTCGCGCCGACACAGATAGGTCTTATGGCGACGATGGGATAGGAAAGGCCTAGGAGTTGGAAGGAAGCGGCCGTGGCCTTAATTAAGGTACAGCCCCAGCATTTGCCTGGTGTGAAAATGGGAAACCACGGAAAACCATTTTCAGGGCTGCCGATAGTGGGATTCGAACCTACTATCTCCCGGATGCAAGCTCACAGCCGCGCGCCTCTACGCGCACGGCCAACTCGCCCGGTGGCATAAACCGTAGAGTCCTCCCATCTGTCACCAAAAAATAAAAGGACAATATGATCCACAAAAGAAAAAAAAATATTATGGGAAAATGTATAAATAAATCACGTAAATACATTCTTAAAACCAAACATTTATTATGCACATCATCTTCATAAAACTTAGGTACTACGGGGTCGGGTGTAGGACTTGTAGCTGAGGAGGAGAAGGAAAGTGTTAAGCGTTACCTCCTAAGAGGCCCGCCTGCCCCCTTCAGGGGAGGAATGAAAATTTGCTTAAGTAAAAAATTTAATATCATTGGGTGTGCACACAGAATAGACAATAGATTAAAAACATATATGTATAAATTGCACCTCAGCCGTTTAATACGTTAACAGCAGCCCACTTAATCCGTACTGTGTTGTTAATGATATTATAGAATAAATGGACGAGAATATAAATATGAACTTAATACCGAAAATTAACAATAACCAATCTTACATACCGGTAATGTCGCTGTGAAACAAAACGTCCCATCCATTTCAATGAATGTATACTCCTATCCTCCTGTAGGATTGCTAACATAGTTGTGGATATTGTAATTAATTCATATTTTCAACTACACAACCTTAAAGTACAAATCTATTTTGTTAGGAAGCATTTAGCTAAACGCCTCTTTGGTTCTTCTTCTTGGTTCGAGTGAGCTTACTTTGGACCATGCTTGATGAGCTGTTGGGCTTTGATCTTTGCCCAGTATTCTCGCACTCTCTGCCGGTGTAACTCCTCTTTTTCATCTCTCCAGGGGGTACCTTTCTTCTAGTGTTCTTCCTGAAATCCATGGAACTGAATGAAGAGTTGATACAGAAGCCGCTGTGTATAAAGGAAAGGGTGATAATTATAAAGCTGAAAACGGAAAAGTATCTTCAGGGCTGCCGTCACCGGGATTCAAACCCACAACCTCCCAGATGCTGCGCACCACTAACCGCACGGCCAACTCGCCCGGTACATTATTTTTAAGAGTATTTAAAAATATACAAACAAACTCTATTTACAGCATCACTTTAATTATAACCCTTATTATAGTAACTTCTTAGAAGACAGGATACTGTACATACAGTAGTGAAACAGGAAACATACCTCGGTTAACACCTTTGGAAAAAGTCCTTTAGTCACTTCTGTTTATTAGTGTTAACCTTTCCTCCCTTCACGTTGAAACTTCTCGCCAATACCACACAGCCGGGATTCTTAAATGGAGCCTGTCATCCGCGACTTCGGAGATTGCTTTCGAACGCGACCGGTAATTAATAAATTCACACCCGAAAAACAGCGAGGCTTCGCGTATTTTCCGATTGCTAGAAGTTACAGTTTTTCGGTTCCCGTCATATTAGCACCTGACATCACTGAAACCCTTTCTTTACTTGTTAACTCTTCCTCACGAACTACAAATGTCATATTGCACAATTAATGTTGCGCAAAATTCGAGTTACAGAGGTTTTGTTTTCATTTTGTGCTTCAAGGGAGGAAACGTTTGCTTCGAGAAATCGATAAATTCCTGTAACCGAATTTCGAGTAAGAGGGAAATAAATACACGCGAAGAATAGGAAAAACGGCCGGGAAATTTAAGTTACTTCGAGGTAATGAAAATTTGAGGTATGGAGGTTCGACTGTACTTTAAAAATGACGTTAGGGAAAACTGATATCGGGATATTAAAGGGGAAGAATAGGGGTATTTTTAAGGTTATAATTATACACTGACTGACTGACAATGCAACACCAAGAAGGAGTGGTTCGAAAGGGATGAATGTTGGGGAAAAAACAGAGACGGCACGGACGAATAATTGATGTTTATTTCAAACCGATATGCAGGTTACACAATGCGCACGGCATCGACTCAGTAGGATCTAGGACCACTGCGAGAGGCGATGCACGCAGAAACACGTCGAGGTACAGAGTCAATAAGAGTGCGGATGGTGTCCTGAGGGATGGTTTTCCATTCTCTGTCAACCATTTGCCAAAGTTGGTCGTCCGTACGAGGCTGGGGCAGAGTTTACAAACGGCGTCCAATGAGATCCCACACGTGTTCGATTGGTGAGAGATCCGGAGAGTACGCTGGCCACGGAAGCATCTGTACACCTCGTAGAGCCTGTTGGGAGATGCGAGCAGTGTGTGGGCGGGCATTATCCTGCTGAAACAGAGCATTGGGCAGCCCCTGAAGGTACGGGAGTGCCATCGGCCGCAGCACATGCTGCACGTAGCGGTGGGCATTTAACGTACCTTGAATACGCACTAGAGGTGACGTGGAATCATACGCAATAGCGCCCCAAACCATGATGCCGCGTTGTCTAGCGGTAGGGCGCTCCACAGTTACTGCCGGATTTGACCTTTCTCCACGCCGACGCCACACTCGTCTGCGGTGACTATCACTGACAGAACAGAAGCGTGACTCATCGGAGAACACGACGTTCCGCCATTCCCTCATCCAAGTCGCTCTCGCCCGGCACCATGCCAGGCGTGCACGTCTATGCTGTGGAGTCAATGGTAGTCTTCTGAGCGGACGCCGGGAGTGCAGGCCTCCTTCAACCAATCGACGGGAAATTGTTCTGGTCGATATTGGAACAGCCAGAGTGTCTTGCACATGCTGAAGAATGGCGGTTGACGTGGCGTGCGGGGCTGCCACCGCTTGGCGGCGGATGCGCCGATCCTCGCGTGCTGACGTCACTCGGGCTGCGCCTGGACCCCTCGCACGTGCCACATGTCCCTGCGCCAACCATCTTCGCCACAGGCGCTGCACCGTGGACACATCCCTATGCGTATCGGCTGCGATTTGACGAAGCGACCAACCTGCCCTTCTCAGCCCGATCACCATACCCCTCGTAAAGGCGTCTGTCTGCTGGAAATGCCTCCGTTGACGGCGGCCTGACATTCTTAGCTATACACGTGTCCTGTGGCACACGACAACACGTTCTACAATGACTGTCGGCTGAGAAATCACGGTACGAAGTGGGCCATTCGCCAACGCCGTGTCCCATTTATCGTTCGCTACGTGCGCAGCACAGCGGCGCATTTCACATCATGAGCATACCTCAGTGACGTCAGTCTACCCTGCAATTGGCATAAAGTTCTGACCACTCCTTCTTGGTGTTGCATTTGCTCTGTCAGTCAGTGTAAATTACATTTTTCTGTGAAAAACGAGGTATTTCAGTCACGATTCCCCTTAAGTCTTTTAGAAGCACAGTCATTAAGAACGTATAAAGTATGTCTGTGTTGGTCTAATGTTACATCACTAGCGAGAAAAATACAGTCACGTAAGAGTACGAACTTCCGATTTCGTTTTTTGAGTTAAAAAAGGCTCCTTTATTTATTAGATTCAAGCGCAGCAGTTTCCCTCATATGTAAGTGATGTCCCTGAATTAGATTTCAAGCCAGAGAGCTTCCAGCTCAGCTCGTCGTGAATTACTAATCAGCTCGGTGGCGCGGATGATATTCCAGCGACCAGCCGTGTATTACCCAGATTTATGCTTATAACCTTTGGAGTACCGTAACACTCCGAGGGGAAACCTCGGTGTGTTAATCACGCGTCTCTCTGTGCAATATGTCATAACGTTTGTCGCGCCACTGGAGAGGCGTAAAACAACAGCAGAATTCTTCTTCTGAGAGAAGCTTGAATCATGCCGCACTGAAATATCCACTGTACAAAGGTCTCTACTGTTAGGGAAGCCGTTCACTTGCTACAAATGTTCCAATTCTATAAACTCCAGAATAAAGTAAGTTATTCTCATCGCTAACTGAAATATCCGTTATATGTGGAAATGTCCGAAACGTATCAGATAATAAACGTTAATCAATGTATATTGATAAAAATTATTTTATTCATCCATATACACGAATAAAATAACATGTCCAGACACATTCATCATCGCCGAGCCTAGACTACTAGGCATAAAGAAGTGATTTTTTGGGATACATTTTTATCAGAGTGTAGGTGCTCACTAAGGGAGGATTTTTGGATATCCCTTCGATAAGGGGGTCAATTTTTTAAATGAGAATGTCTATGTCTCATAAACTTAAAAGTGTACAGACGTAAAAATTGGTATTTCGAACCTACTTTAAAAATAGGAAACACGTATTTTCTTGTTTGCGAAAATTTCCCTTAAAAGGGGTGGGTGAGAAATTGTGAAAAAAGGGTGGAGAGCCTTTTATAAGCATACTTATATCTCATAAACTGAAGATGTTATAGACGTGGAAATAGGTATTTGGAATTTCCTTATAAAATAAAGAAACTTTCCCTTCTTTTTTACTTTTGTGAAGACTGTTTCTTACATGCCGCATGGTCATCTTAGTCTGAAAAGCAATACCAAAAACCTGGTTTCGTAAAGAGCTTCTGGGGTAAATCACACTCAATTTTTAGGTAAGTTTTTATACTTTAGGGATTTTCAGATAATGTCTTAGTATAGTACCGAGGAATTACGAAATGCACGCGAGCAAAGCCACGAGTAAGAGTACGTAGTGTACCGGACCCTCACCAGGATTACGTCATCCGCGAAATGGAAAGCTCGATTTGTTCTGGTTGATTTACGACAAAGGTGTACGGATACGAAAATGTTACCGATTTTGGAGTAAGGAGACGAGCTCCTCAACGAAGTGGTAAGTGCTAAGTTGCGAGCTGTCAGTGAAGGGATTGCATGGAATAACATTAGCGGATGAACACGTTTGAGCGGAGTTTTTGAAAGTAGGAATGATCAAAACATGGAGATAAAGTTGGAATTCAAGATGAAAAATTGGTGCAAATATTCGTTTATAGGACGAGGAGTAAGGGAGTGGTATAATTTATCAAGGGAAATGTTCGATAAATTTCCAATTCCTTTGAAAACATTCAAGAAGAGGCTACCCCAACAATCGATAAGGTATGTCACCAGGGCGACAGTTCAAAATGCAGATGATTGATTGATTGATTGATTGATTGATTGATTGATTGATTTATTGATTGATTGATTGATTGATTGATTGATTGATTGATTGATTGATTGATTGATTGATTGATTGATTGATTGATTGATTGATTGATTGATTGATTGATTGATTGATTGATTGGGTCATTGTTTAATTTCATATGATATGAGATGTCTGTTACATAACAAGAAAGATATGTAATTTTGGTACTTTTCGAGAATATTAAATGTCTTTCTTTGAATATTAAGATATGTTTGATCCACGACCTGCTTAAATTTGGTGTGATCGACTAAAACTTAGATAACGATAAGATATTATTAGATCGTTTGGGTAGATGCTTTCGTGGCTCGTAATTATAGACATGATCAAAAACTTTTCGGATTTCGTCGTGTCAGAAATTTAGGTGAAATACTTTAGGTTTCGCAGAGAACTTTGCTCTACGTCTTCAAAAGAAAATCTCGTCTTTTCACAAGAATGAAGGTTTGAATCTGAGGATATTTTACCGTTGGTCTACTGTATATATAAGGTGGTAAAACTGAAAAATATGTTCTGACAGTTGTTAGAGACAGGTCCGTTTATTCGGTGGGGAAAATAGAGTGGGTAGTATGGTTGCTATAGAGACGGGGGTGGGTTCACTGTGGTTGTCATGGAGATAAACCTGCTGGCCGGCTCGTATTGCTTGGAGTTGCCAAGGCCCCTCACTCCTAAGTTAGATCTTGTCCCAAGCGGTTCGGTTTGAGATTTGTAGACGTTTTGAGGTATCTAACATTATTTTAAATACTAATCTGTAAAATTCTTGTACTTTTATACATATTCCGAGCAGGTACTTTATCGCTGGGTGGTGTGGAGTATGATATATGCCCCCTCCCCCTTGAACTCATTTTTTTCTTATTTCCTGTACGTCCTATATTTATGCTACTAAGGTATATAGAGACAAAGTTTGGGTGTGTTGAAGAATTTGACAAGCTACAAGTACCACCACCCCGGTTAAAGAACAGTAATGTTATTGACTTTACGTCTTGTTAACTACTTTTACACTTTTCGGAGGCGACGAGGTGCCAAAATTTACCGTAGGCGTTCTTTTACGTGCTAGTAAATCTACCGACACGAGGCTGACCACCAGTCTGAGCTAGGATAGAACCTGATAAGTTGGACTCAGAAGGCCAGTGCTGTACTGACTGAGCTAGTCAGCCCGGCCCCAGTTACAGATAACCAAGTCAGTCATTGTATGGCCAAGTAGTCTACAACAGAACACAGCGGTGTGGACGAACTAGCAAGTAAACAGGAAGCGAAGGGAAGGAGAAAAGAATACAGGAATGTGGCAACATCGTGCAATGCTCCCCCCTTCAGCATTATCTGTATAGAGTGGTACTCTCTTAAGTCTCTAGATGGCTCAATATGCACTAGCCTTCCACGTTGGGGGTGATGACACCATTTTACCTCCAAATAAGATGTTTATTGTTCCATCTTATGTGAGCGTGAAGTAAACAGCAAGGTCATCAGACGAATTAGGGACCAATGTGGTAGAAGAAAAAAAAAGTGCATCGAAAGACTGACAGGATAGAAGAACATAACAGAGGTGAAGATGAAAGGAAAAGTGTGTTGAAGAGAAACGAGCAAAAATGCTTATGAGTCAGGCGGTGGGGTGGGGGTAAGAGAACGTAGGTGGATGCGGGTGAAAGAAGGACGTACTAAAACAAGGTTGAAAGCAGGGGAGTAAAGAGTAACAATGATAAAGTAATAGGTGTATGAAAGTATGACCCACCGAGCTCGATAGCTGCAGTCGCTTAAGTGCGGTCAGTATCCAGTAATCGGGAGATAGTGGGTTCGAACTCCACTGTCGGCAGCCCTGAAGATGGTTTTCCGTGGTTTACCATTTTCACACCACGCGAATGCTGGGGCTGTACCTTAATTAAGGCCACGGCCGCTTCCTTCCCATTCCTAAGTCTTTCCTATCCCATCGTCGCCAAAAGACTTATCTGTACCGACGCGACGTAAAGCAAATAGCAAAAACAAAAGTATGACGGAGCACATAGCACATAGACTAGGGTGAATCGTCTAGGGATGAACAGAGAACTAATTTTGAAAACACAGATACCTACAGTACTACCTGCGTAAATCCTTACTGTCTGGCAACCACGTATTACTTAACTGGTAGCCAGTGTTCCCGTTCAGATTTTTAGAAAGTTTACATATTTCCTCAGCTTCCCGTATAATACTAGAACTCTAGTGTTTAGTGTGGGTAAGAGCTGGAATATCGCTGAATACGCTATCATGACCCGTTGACAGGGCTTGCTCAGCTATTGCTGACTTGTCTGGCTGCTGTTCTTTGGTGCGAGTCCTAATGAACCGTCATATTTAGCCAATATATAGGCCTACCTTGTCGCAAGTACTGAGATTTTTGCCACACCAGGGTGTAATAGTGGGGACAATATTTGTCCGTGCTTTTGCCTAATGTATGGCCAATTTTGGTGACTGTGCCAAACACGGTTTTTATAGTGTGCGTGTGGAGAACCTTAGCAATTCGGTCTGTCAGCCTGTCTTTGCACTTCTCTTGTTTTATTTTTGAACGTAAACTTACGTTCCTGGACAAAGGGTACATGGAAAGAAATGTTTTAGACGCTCTTAGCGTTTCGGGAGAACGCGTAGAGGCCCTATGCCCGAAAGTGTTTAATTTACGATTGTGTTCAATGTGTCAACTGTCAGACAAAAGAGAAGGCTACACGTTACAACAAAAAGAAGAAGAAGAATTGAAAATGTGAAACGTAGTGTTGTTGAAATAGCGCTTCAAACTAAGGCAAAGCTTGTATTCAATTTTGACGTCATTTACCTACTCCGTTATAAGACGGCTCTGTGTTGACACGCGCGCTCTGGAGGTTAGCTTGAACAGTGAAAACGATCTAATAAGAAAGTCTACGAAACCCTCAAACAGCTGGGGCAGTTACAATGATGACAACCTACCGCCATATTTTATTTCTTCTTCCACAATCGTCCCTAATAATAATTTCGTGTGGGTATTTCTAAAGCAGACCCTCTCATGAGGGTGGCCGGCATCTGCCATGTTTAGGTAAATGCGTGTTATTGTGGTGGAGGACAGTGTTACGTGTAGTGTGTGAGTTACAGGGATGTTGGGGACAGCACAAACACCCAATCCCCGAGCCAAGGGAGTTAACCATTTAAGGTTAAAGTATCCGACCTGACTGGGAATCGAACGCGGGACCCTCTGGACCAAAAGCCAGCAATCTAACCATTTATCAATGGAGCCGGACAAATTAAACTCGTGTCCTCATCCCGAGGTTGTGCAGCTATTTTCAGGCACACGCCCAATGGAGGTGAGCTGATATACCATTTCAGCCACATACCAGCCCTCCTACCAGTTTTAAAATTATGGGAATCAAACCGGGGCTTCCGATGACGGCAGCTAATAACACTAACCGTTACCCTACGGAGGCGGACACAGTCGTCCCTAATTCGTCTGATGACCTTGCTGTTTACTTCGCGCGCACACACAATGGAACAAGAGACATCTTAATTGGAGCTAAGCTAGTTTCGTCACGTCCCACTCGGAAGGCTAGCGCACAGTGACGAACGGCAGTACCATTTACTATAGACCAACAATAAAGCATTCTTAAATTCAAACCCTTACTATTAGGGAAGTCTTCCTCGTGAAAAGTCTAGATTTTCTCTGCGAAACGTAAAGGATTTCCTTTCATGGCAAAAGCCCAAGAGCTTATTATCAAGTCTGCTTTGTTAGATTTCGTGTATTTTACTTTCTTTATGATGAACCTTTCCGTACGTAGGGCGTTATTTCATCACAGCGCTGTGCAAGTAGCCAAAGGAAATATCGCCTTGTGGAATTCCACGTATTTTGAAAGTTTAGAGTGAATATAGAGAGGTGAGTAAGAGGTGGTGGCTGTCATTGTTGTTTTAGGGGGAGGTGCAACTGACAATCATCCTCTATTAATGCTAATCAGAAGAAACAACTAAGAGGTCCGAGTCGTCGGAGAATGAAGGTATGAGCAAAAAAGTGAAGGTCCACGAAGGGGCGGATTTTTTTTTTTACTAGTGGCTTTACGTCGCACCGCTAGGTATAAGTCTTATGGCTACGTTGCGATAGAAAAGGCCTAGGAGTGAAAAGGAAGCGGCCGTGGCCTTCATTAAGGTACAGCCCCAGCATTTGCCTGGTGTGAAAATGGGGAAACCACGGAAAACCGTATTCAGGACTGCCGAAAGTGGGATCCGAACCCACTATCTCCCGGATGCAAGCTCAGAGCTGCGCGCCGCTAACTGCGCGGCCAACTCGCTTGGTGGGCGTGAAAGTCAAAGACTCGCTAGGCATCGAAAACCGTCGGGGTCACAATGTAATACGAGTTCATCAAGGGAGAACAGATAGAAATGCTCCAAGCAAGCTCCATGACGCAAGTAAGTGGAAATAATGTGAGACTCAGCTAGGGAATCTGTCGCCTCCAACCCATGGTCCCAAGTTGAGAGCCATTGCCCTCATATTAATTTAATTTAATTCATTGCATGCTTCATGATTCTCATCCCAATTACAATAGCATTCTTTGTGGCAAATAATGATTACATAATGCTACGCAGCGTAATGTAATTGAATCTAATTTTAACAGATCCAGTATAATTAATCTAATCTATCCTGTTATTACGAGACAATGTTCCAATATAGTGTAATATACGGTTCACCGAGCAAGTCGTCAAGGGTCACGCAGCTGTGAGGATACATTTGGGAGATGATGCGTTCGAACTAAATTGTCGGCAGCTCTGAAGATGGTTTTCCATGGCTTCCCATTCCATACCAGGAAAATGCAGGGGCTGAACCATAATTAAGGCCACTTCCACTTAAATCCCTTTTCTGCGGTTTCCCATTTCTCACACCGGCCACTTCCTTCCTATTCTTAAGCCTTCCCTATCCTATCATTGCCATAAGAACTATCCCTGTCGGTGCGACGTAAAGCAAGTTGTTGTACTTCCTTCCCATTCATAGCCCTTTTCTATCACATCGTCTCCATAAGACGTAAAACCAAGTGAAAAATGGAGAGATACGTATTATTATTATTATTATTATTATTATTATTATTATTATTATTATTATTATTATTATTATTCCGAGGTATCTGTGGAACAGCAGAGGTGAAATAAGGTGCGGGCTGGAATAGGTCTCAACTACCAAATTTAAGTTAAGTTAAAACTTTAACAAAGGTTATATTTTATTTTCAAAATCAACAAATGACAACAAATAACAAAAGTGTAACAGGTACCAAGTAGCAAATAAACAAATTAAGAAATTATAGATTACAGTCGTTACAAGTTTTGGGGCTTCGAGCCCCGTTTTACATTCCTTGAGCCCTCAGCTCACAACCAAAGGGCAGAAAACCCCTTCATACCAAGGAGCAATTGCCCCTAATTAGAATGCCAAGCCTCCTAGAGGTACGCAGAGATCAAATTTGGTAAGAGCAGTCCCGCTCTCGAGTTTAAAAGCCTATCAAAGGCCACAACAAACTTCACTCTTAACTGCCCTCAAGGCACACATACAGTGAAACAGGGGTATCTTGAACCCAACCTACAGGGCCTTCACATGAAGAAAACAAAACTTTGGATTAATTAAATGGCCCAAAAAACCAAATTGACTGGAGGCGTAGCTCGTACTCCTACATGAAACTTCTTAAAACCTAGGTGGCACTCGGCCAGTTATACAGGGGCTAATCCCATACTAGGGAGGTGACTCGTAGAAGAATAATTTATTACATTAAGAAGAGAAGAAAATCGGTTATGAAAACGTAGTCACCTCAAAACAACATGAGTGGGAGCTCGAGAGGGTTAAGCACTCTCTATCCCAAATTGCGGTTAATTTACTTGAATATAGTAAGGTTTACATTGAAAAGGATTCGAACCTTCCCCCGCGGGTTAAAACTGCTGAGCTAGCAAGAAATAAAGTTCTTAAACGGCCATTACCTTGTTGATGAACTGCTGCCCGAAGAAAGAGGCGCTTCCCGCCCCCTGCTACATAATCACACACTAAGCAAGTTGTCGATGATGTGGCGACGAGCCATGAACCTCAGCAGTTTTATATGCTCGGGGAAAGCTCGAGACCTTTCGTGAATAAAACAGTCCCGCCCACTACCTTTTATTGGTCGGCTAAAGATTACATGTCAAAACTGAAGAAGAAATCTAGGATTGGTGGAAAATTAATTTAGAAAATTTAGGATTGGCTGAATTTAAAACTGGCGGAAACAGAGATCAATATTGCCAACCCAAAAAATGAAAGAAAGAAATTTAACAAAGAATAAACTTATGGATACAAAATTTCTTCAAAACACTTTGTTCACTTCGCACCAGGGTGCACAGTTATAGTTTTTATGTAGTGACATCTAGAAGAGAAAGTCCACACTTCTTGCTACAGAGCAAACAAACACAAATCGAAATAGACTCAGTTCAGAACACTTCAAAATTTACAGTAGTGACATCTTCCAAGAAACCTTTGATTTAATACAGATTTTAGAGTTCAGAGTTTCTCCTGTAGGCGCACAATTTAAATTTGCGGGGTCGGGGTGTACCAACCGGTACAATTATTATTATTATTATTATTATTATTATTATTATTATTATTATTATTATTATTATTATTATTATTATTATTATTATTATTATTATTATTATTACTCTCTGCAACGTAACCTAATATCAATCGTGTGAAACGTATCCAGGGACGTTACCCTTTTATACTATGTCATTTGAAGCCATGGACTGAATGAATGTCGTTGCAAGCCAGTACACCTAGGAAAAGTTCACTGTATCGTTATCAAACTAACCAGTCTAACAGTCCGCGAAATGCGATACGGATTTCTAGAATACAGCACTGATCGAACATGCAAGTACGCTGCTTCTAGACCGGTGGTTCCCAACCTTTTGTGGCCCACCTCCCGTTTGTGGAGGCTGACTAACACCTATCGCCCCCTTTTCATTTTCACTGTATGCCTAATTTCATTTGAAGTAAAGTGTAAATAATAAATCAGTTTCATCATTTTAAACAATTTTATTACCGCATGAAAAACAACCATACGAGTTTTATCCGGTCACTCTTAAATAAAATAGAAGAAATAAAATGTATATTTTTACAGATTTTTTAAGAACAAATATGTGAAATAATTAACTAAGATCAATGACGCACATTTAAAAACAGGCGTACATGTTTTCATTGTTAAAATGGAATCTGGAAAAACTGAGAAAGTTGACGGTTAAAATTTGAATAAATAAATGAAAGTTTGAAAACTTTGTTACTGTTTTATTTTACCTTTTCAATGGCTGCCTTGTGCTTGGTGGATTTCATTTAAAGTTTGAATATCCGTCTTTATGTTCGTCAATTTCAGGCGCAAGTCTCCTTTGAGGCGTATGTCGAACTTGTTTCTTTGTATTGTGAGGAGCTGGACAACAGAACTAAATCCTTTTTTAACTAAAGTAGTATAATTGGATGGTTCTAGTGCCTCCTCCTCCTCCTCCCGAGGGGCCATCCCAGGGGCCCACTCCTCCTCTTCCCGGGAGCCTTCCCAGGGGCCTGCTCCTCCTCCTCCTCCCGAGGGGGCTTCCCAGGGGCCCGTGCCTCCTCCTCCTCCCTGGAGCCTTCCCAGGGGCCCGCTCTTCCTCCCGCGGGAAATTTGAATTGGTAAACAAAGCCACGTGCTTTTTGACAGCTGTCATCGACAACAACGCATCGCTAACCTCACTGCTGCCATCTTGACGGGCCTGAACCTCAGTGGTACCAACTTAACCCCACAAGCACGAGATTTGAATTGGTAAACAAATCCAAGTGTTTTTTGACAGCCACGTGCTTTTTGACAGACAACAACGTATCGCAAACCTCAGTACTACCATCTTGACGTGCCTAAACCTTAGTGCTGCCAACTTAACCTCATTAGCGTGAGATTTGAATCGGTAAACAAATCCACGTGCTTTTTGACAGCTGTCATCCGCCATCTTTAAACTACAGAGCACCGTGCTGCCCTCTTTATCGCAGTAGCTGCAAATTCGTCACCTGTCATCCGCAGTGATGCCATCTTAACGGGATAAACCTTAGTGCTACCAACTTAACCTCACTAGTGCGAGATTTGAATCGGTAAACAAATCCACGTGCTTTTTGACAGCTGTCATCCGCCATCTTTAATCAACAGAGCACAGTGCTGCCCTCTTTAGCTACTTACCTTTGAAATGTGGTGGCGGATATTTTGAAAAATGCTTTTTGACAGCAGCCATCTTTAATCTAGAAAGCACCGTGCTGCCCTCTTTAGCTAGATACCTTTGAAATGTGGTGGCAGGCAATTCCACGTGACAACAACCATCTTTAATCAAGAGAGCACCGTGCTGCCCTCTATGTGGTGGCGGCAATTTGAAAATTCTACATGCTCTTGTTTGGAAACAAATCCACGCGCTTTTTTGACAGCCGTCATCCGCCATCTTTAAGCAACAGAGTACAGTGCTGCCCTCTTTAGCTAGATACCTTTGAAATGTGGTGGCGGCAAATTCCACGTGCTCTTGTTTGGAAACAAAGCCATGTGCTTTTTTGACAGCTGTCATCCGCCATCTTTAATCAACAGAGCACCGTGCTGCTATCATGCGGGCAATTTCGTCAGCTGTCATCCGCTATCTTTAATCCACAGAACACCGTGCTGCCCTCTTTATGGCTACTACCTTAAGCACGTAGTAGCGGGCAATTTGAAAATTTCTGTTAGCTATCATCCGCCATCTTTAATCAAGAGGGCACCGTGCTGCCATCTTTATCTAGATACCTTTGAAATGTGGTGGCGGTAAATTGAAAAATTCCACGTGCTCTTGTTTGGAAACAAACTCACGTGCTTTTTTGACAGCTACCATCCGCCATCTTTAATCAAGGGAGCACCGTGCTGCACTCTTTAGCTAGATACCTTCGAAATGTGGTGGCGGATAATTTGAAAAATTCTATGTGCTCTTGTTTGGAAACATACCCACGTGCTTTTTTGACGGCTATCATCCGCCATCTTCAATCTACAGAGCACCGTGCTGCCCTCTTTATGACATGTAGTAGCGGGCAATTTGAAAAGTTCTGTTAGCTATCATCCGCCATCTTTAATCAAGAGAGCACCGTGCTGCTATATTTATCTAGATACCTTTGAAATATGGTGGTGGATACACAATTTTAACAACATACAAGTCATTCTGCATTATTAAATTTCTGGCAATACCGGGTATTGAATCCGTGGCACGAGGACGGCAGCCAATGCCGCTAGCCGGTACATGAAGGAGGCGGACTGCTTCTTATAATTATAACTCACTATTAATCTGTAGAGAACACTCGATCAATGAAAAGAGTTCATAGAAACTCATCTCAGTTCAGCCAAGGATAAGAAAGAGTAGCTTTGGAACGAGCAGATGGGCTTCATCTAGAGAATTTTACCAGGTATTCGGGGAGGAACGACTGGGGGTGTTGTAGATATTGTCATTTCAGTTCAGTTCGTTCAAGGAATACATGCTTAGGGGAATATGACGTCATGGTTACCTTAGCAACGAACTCTAAGTCATCTTTGAAGGGAAAGATGCTCGTGGAATCCCTTTCCATGTGCAATTCAGGTGAGTCCAGTTACACAGCGAGGGAGAAAGTGGACGATGAACCAAATAGCTCTGCTTCTTTCTACAATAAAAGCCAGAAAGCAGTCTAGCAATGACTTGAGAGACATTGTCATCATAAACTGAAGGAACGAAGACAAGTTTGCAAATGACATATTAAAATAAGTACTGAGGTCAATGTCCACCCCTGTGGTTTAGTTGTTAGTGCGATTAGCTGCCGCTTCGATTCCCGGCTCTTACCGAGCTCGATAGCTGCAGTCGCTTAAGTGCGGACAGAATCCAGTACTCGGGAGATATTGGGTTCGAACCCCACTGTCAACAGCCCTGAACATGTTTTTCCGTGGTTTTCCCATTTTCACACCAGACAAATGCTGGGGATGTGCCTTAATTAAGTCTATAGTGAAAATGTACGTATGTTATAAGCATACTCAAATGAACATGGATGTTAAAGAAAATGTTAGAAATGTTCGCAACATCTGTTTGTGTTAACGAGAACGTCATTTCTATATCTGGATAAACTGCTCTAATGACTACAGAGGCAAGCTTTGCCAGAAAGGAATATATGACACTCATATATCTGGAGTCTTGTTTGACGTGACAGAAAACAGTGTCTGCGAGGTTGGCACCGGAAACGGAAACTGTCTGTTCCCAAGAAATCGAGTAAATTATAGCAAAATATCTTTTATATGTCAGAAGTCAGTCCTGAAAAATGTACTATTCTTAGCGAAGAAGGAAATGCGGCTACAGTTTACTCATGCAAAGCGACAAGACTGTCGCTAGAGATAATATCATTGCGGCACGGTGGACTAACTCGGGATTTCCGAGGATAAATCCTGTATTTTATTTATTATCATTAATATAATAATGGATGTAGAGAAAGTGGCTGGTTAAGCGAAAAAACTCTTCCCTTTGCGCCAATCAAATGATCATAAATATATCTCCCGGTCATGGCATTTCATCAACGGCTGCTAATTTCAGATGACAACCAGTCATAAAACAGAGCCTGCACGGTTGTTAGGTAACATTGTCTGCCCATCGACCCAACCTTACATCACTGCCTGCACGGTTGGCAGGTAACATTGTCTGTCCATCCATCCACACCTTACATCACTGCCTGCACGACTGCTAGGTAATATTGTCTGACCAGCCATCCGTAGATTACATCACTGCCTGCACGGTTGCAAGGTAACATTGTCTGACTGTTCATCCATACCTTACATCAGAGTGTGCACGGTTCCTAAATGACATTGTCTGACCATCCATCCATACCTTACATCACAGCCTGCACGGTTGCTAGATTACATTGTCTGACCATCCATCCATACCTTACATCACAGTGTGCAGGGTTGCTAGGTGACATTGTCTGACCATCCATCCATATATTACATCACTGCCTGCACGGTTGCTAGGTAACACTGTCTGACCATCCATCCATACCTTACATCACTGCCAGCACGGTTGCTAGGTAACACTGTCTGGCCATCCATCCATACCTTACATCACAGTGTGCACGGTTGCTAGGTAACATTGTCTGACCATCCACCCATACCTTTTATCACTGCCTGCAGGATTGCTATGGTTACACTTGCGTCACACATTTTGTTGCGTTACGCTACACACATTTTCGGATGACCCCCAGCCATAAGAAATATTTACGTCAAAACGGTGGAACATATACATGAAGAATCGTAAACGCCTTAGTGAACGTGGAGTTGCAATAGGTTCGTTTTTTTGATATAATGACTTACTGTACGATGATGGTGACACACCAACCCATTTGGTAACCAGTCCGCCAACATACAACATCTAGAAGACGCGAGGGAGGCAAGAGTCAACAGCTAATAATAATAATAATAATAAAAATAATAATAGTTTCAATCAATCAATCAATCAATCAATCAATCAATCAATCAATCAATCAATCACTACTGATCTGTATTTAGGGCAGTCCCTCAGGTGGTAGATTCCCTGTCTGTTGTTTCCCTATCCTTTTCTTAAACGATTGCAAAGAAACTGGAAATTTATTGAACATCTCCCCTGGTAAGTTATTCCAAACCCTAACTCCTCTTCTTAACAAACGAATATTTGCCCCAATCTCTCCCCTTGAATTCCCAATAAATGCATTAACTCTTTCGGAGATGCTGATATACCGGAAATTTTTCCAGTAGTAGTTCTTTTGCGGGCCCCGACGGCCCAGGACCTACCCCCTCCGGCCAGGTCATGGATTTTCTTACTTTGATTTGAGGGCTGGTTCGAGGTCCAGTCAGCCTACATGAGATCAATAAAGAATCCGATTTTGAGATAATCGACCTGGTCTAGAAAGCGAATAATAACGCTTGAGAGAATTCATCGCACTGAGTACAGGTCTCCTCGTAGCCTGCAGGCCTCCGATCTGAGCAGCGGTCACTTGGTAGGCCGAGGTATATCGAGCATGTTGCGCCTTAGGGTTTGCCGCTCAATTCACCGAGAGCGAGCTGGCTTATTTGAGCTCCTCAGATACAGTCTGACCGACCCGATATCGAACCTTTCAACCTAGCTTCTCCAAACCTCCCAGCCCAAAAGCCAATTACAGCAAGCTCGAAAAGGTAGCGATCTCTCACCATTTTAAGCTACACCTACCGTAGCTATGTTACAAGCACAGTGTAACATAATCAAGCATCTAAAAATAATTTTCATGTACACGCTTGGCATCTCCGAAGATAGCTTTCTGCAGTTTCTCAATTTCACTGAATCTTCATTAAGGCCTCCAGATGGACCCGGAAACCAACGCTGCCCCCACGGGGAAGACGATCACTTCTCAGGTTTAGCGTGATGGCGGGATGTCTATGTCGGTCTCCCCTCCTCCGTTTCCATGGCGAAGAAAATTTTAAATGAGGAGACTCAATGGCTAGCTGAAGCACACTGTACCTTAGACTTAAATGAACTATGCTGTCCCCGTCTGTTGATCAGGTGGGACTAGTCGTGAGCAAATCATGACACGTAGCGATCATAATTCTTTAAGAATTTCATATCTGTTTAGTGATTTCGAGTAGGAAAATTTTCAAAATGAAATTTTGGGTCCCAAGCACTTGCCTGAAACTGTAGCCAGTCCTGCTATGTACTTGTTACCCTTGAAATTCTCTGGGCTGAACTTTTACATCCTCGACTCGAAAGTCAAAGGGATACACTGCTCTAACATGCAGGATGTGTCAAACATTCAGCTCTCCAGACCCGGGCAAATACGTGTGATTTGTTTCAGTGTTATAATGTGCTGAATCCACATCAAGTGGAAGTGTAATATCAAGGGCTTGTGATCTACTTGAATGTAGTCTGTCGAACACGGAGGTTATATAGAAATATTACACCACAAAATACCTGTAAAAACAAGGGATAAAATACACTTCATGGATCCAGGCACTACAGGCAATGCTACACACTGCTGAGACAAGAACGATCTGCCAAACTGGACTTCCTAGGACCGGGATCTACACGCAAGGCCACACACAGTTGTGACAAGAAGGATCTGTCACATATTCTACTTCCTAGGATCAAGATCTACAGGCAGACTGTAACAAGGAGAGTTTTTCACACTCCTACTTCCTAGGACCAGGCTCTACAAGCAAGGTCGCACACTGCTGTGAAAAGGAGGGTCTGTCACACACTTTACTTCCTAGGACCGACCTCCACATGCAAGGCCGCACACTGCTGTGACAAGGAGGGTCAGTCACTCTATTACTTTGACCCCGGGGACCACAGGCAAGGCAGCACACAGCATTGAGAAGAAGGGTCCCACACTTCCTAGGACCGGTCTCTACAGGCATGACCGCAAATTGCTGTGACAAAGACGGTCTGTCGCACACTCTACATCCTAGGAACGACCTCCACAGGCAAGTCCGCGCACTACTGTGACAAGGAGGGACCGTCACACACTCTACTTCCTAGGACTGGGCTCTACAGGCAAGATCGCACATTGTTGTGACAAGGAGGGTTTGTCACACTCGAGTTCCTAGGGCCAGGCTCTACAAGCATGGCCGCACACTGTTGTGACAAGGAGCGTTTGTCACTCCCTAGTTCCTGGGACAGGACTCTACAGAAAAGGCCGCACACTGGTTTGTCACACTCGATTTCCTGGGACGGGGCTTTAAGGCAAGGCCGCACACAGCTGTGAGAAGAAGTGTCTGTCACACACTCTGCTCTCTAGAACCGGGCTCTAAACGCCGGGCCGCACACAGCTCTGAGAAGAAGGGTCTATCCCCCACTCGACTTCCTAGGAACGGGCTCTACAAGCAAGGCCGCAAACAGTTGTGATTAGCTAGGAGCGTCTGCCACGCTCGACTTCCTAGGACCGGGCTGTAGGAATTTTTTTTGCAATTTGCTTTACGTCGCACCGACACAGATCGGTCTCATGACGACGATGGGACAGGAAAGGGCTAGGAGTGGGAAGGAAGCGGCCGTGGCCTTAATTAAGGTACAGCCCCGGCATTTGCCTGGTGTCAAAATGGGAAACCACGGGCTCTATGGACAAGGCCGCACACACTTCTGACAAGAAGGATCTGTCACACATTCCACTTCTAGGACGGGTCTCTACAGGCAGACTGTGACAAGGAGAGTTTGTCACACTCTTACTTCCTAGGACCGGGCTATACAAGAAAGGCCGCACACTGCTGTGGCAAGGGGGGCCTGTCACACACTATACTTCCTAGGCCCTAACACTACAGGCAAGGACGCACACAGCAATGAGAAAATGGGTCGTTCCCACACCCGACTTCCTGGGAACGGGCAGTACAGGCACCGCCGCACACAGTTGTGACAAGAATGGTCTGTCACATACTCTCATTCCTAGAACCGAGCTCTAAAGGAAAGGCCGCACACAGCTCTGCTAAGAAGGTTCTTTCCCCACACTCGACTTCCTAGGATCGGGCTCTACAAGCAAGGCCGCATACTGCCTTGACAAGGAATGTCTGTCGCAATCGACATGCTAGGACCGGGCTCTATAGGTAAGGCCACACACCGCAGTAACAAGGAAGGTCTGTCGCAGTCCACTTCCAAGGACCAGGCTCTACAGACAAATCCACACATTGTTGAGAGATGTCGGATCTTTCGCGAACTTACTTCCTAGAACTGGGCTCTACAAACATGGAGACATGCTGATGTGACTAAGAGGGTCAGTCACTTGGTCAACCTTCCGGACCTGGTCTCTACAGACAAGACCACACAACTGTGACACGGAAGATTAGGCACACACTCGTCTTCCTAGGCCCGGACGCTGTTGTGAAATGGGAGGTTTGTCATACAGTCGACTTCCAGAATCCAGAATCGGTCGTATCTACAGAGATGCGCTCTAGTAGACATATCAGTATATTGACTTGTATAATAGTGTATGTGACACTAAGTTGTAGAAATAACTCCAAAACACCACTAGCAAAAATTTCGCGCAACCATCGTAACATTACGCTGACACGCCATTACTTGAAAGCAAGGAACGTAGAATAGAAGGCTGGGATCAAGGGAGAGATGCGCAGTAGCAAAGCGGAGCTGTGACATCACGTGGGACCCTCACGCTGAAGCTGCCCAGAACGAGGTAGAGGTAGTTGGAATAATAATCACTGTGCACGCAGAAGCTAGGAACTAATAACGCATGACAGTAACATATATGTGGCTTAAAGGGAACCCAGTGTATTTATTTTATGTGATAAAACGTTAAAAGCCAAAATAGTGTTCACTATTCAGTACTTTTTCCTTTTTGCGCCATTGCAGGCTGCACTAATGATAGCAGGCATGCAAAGGAACGAAGCATACATTTTAACTTATTCCCCTAAAGCCACTGACCTAAATAAACGGTGGCAGCACGATGTATTAAAGACATTATTGAAAGCAATTTTTCTCAAGTTCGAGGGCTCAGAAAATTTCATGACTATTCTCATCCGTCAGCTGCGACGCAAAGGGTGAAATCTTTGCTTCTCAGCCTCAAAGCATCGTAGGTTTTTAGAATTTCCAACCGTTCTTCATAAGTTGTGATACTTGAAGTGCAAATGTTAGACTATGTCATATGGTACTGACATCAAAACTCGGGTATCGTGTGCAGTCTAAGGTCAGGGTTGAGCCCACAACATCCTTTTCTTTACCGGAGGATGAGCAAGGGTTCGTTAAAGCCCTTGAAGAGCTAGTGAAACAGCTCAAGGTCCATCGCGAAACCAAGGATCGTGATGATCAGCTTGAGACCTAGCTGTCTGTACAGCTTTTATGGTAAAGAAGAAGAACCCCGGCATAGAAAGCGATTACGGAAAGAAAACACTTCAACCTACTACAAGGTTTGGAAAGTGGATTTCAAATAGGTCTAGAAACAGTTTGATGTAGCCTACTGAGAGATGGTACAACACGGTAGTGCAATTGGAAAAAAGAGTTAAATTTTTACCAAGGGAAAGAACTGAAAAATGGTTCTAGCGTCATCGCAAACCTTACAGATACCCTGAAGAAGAAATTCGCCAAAATTCACGTATTTGCAGTGAATACTTAAAACAACGATGGGGCATTCAAGAGGCCGAGTTTCATTGGATAGAAATTACTTAGAAAGAAGAAGTGCAAGGAAAATGAAGAAATTCACCTGATGGTATAGATAAGTGTGTTTGATTTATTTTACGGTAACGGTGGAATAGGAAAGGGCAGGAGTGGGAAGGAAGCGGCCGCGGCCTTGATAAAGTTACAGCCCCAGCATTTCAATTCTTCTGGACTATCGGCAGTGGTGTTCGAACACACTCTATTTTGAATGCAAACTGACAGCTATGTGACTCTTGGTTAGTTTACGACCGGAGGAAGTAACGAGACGGAATAAAAAATAAAAGAAAAGAAAAGAAAAGAAAAGAAAATAAAATAAAATAAAATAAAATAAAATAAAATGAAATAAAATAATAAAAGAAGATGTTTCTAAGAAGAACAGTGCGAAAGACGAGAGTAATAAAACTGATGGGTAACCTGTACCAAAGAATTATTTGAAGTAATTTCCTTCCTCAACTTAAAAAAATACTTCGCCATTACACCTATCTTTGTTGGTGTGACGTAAAACAACTTGTAGAAAATATGTACTAGTTTAATATATTATTATTATTATTATTATTATTATTATTATTATTATTATCGGCGACCGCTTATTGCTAGGAAACACTCACGTCATTTTGGCTGTAGTGAAGGAAGGCCGGACTTTTTATTGCCACTTTCGTTTTGTTGTTTGCCAGAACTATGGATTTCACCAAGTAGCCTTGTGGTAAAATATCATCCGTGGTAACGATCAAATATCAGTGTTAAATGCTAAACTCACCTTTCCCGTGCCTAAGTTTTCGTCCCTATAAAAATTATTGTTTCCAGAAACTTCCCATCCAATCGAAGCATTAGTCCCGGTGACACTGAGAAGTTAGGTGCTAGCAAAGTGCCTCCGTGGACCGCTCGTCGTTCTGATATTCTCGTGGATTTGCACACCAGCCCAAAAGCTAACAAGGACTCCTCCATTCATAGGAGGATTTTCAGGTCTGCTAAAGCTGATATCAAGGATCAACTGTCTGCTGTACACAGATGGCTGAAGAGCAGCAATGAAGGTTTTTTTTTTTTGGGGGGGGGGATGTTCGTTGATTGTCAAAGATCATTCCTGTCTTTTGTCGACTTCAAAGGCGCACTGTGTACAGCAGAACATTTGCGGCTTATACGGAGGACGTATTCGACTAGAGTCGAAGAAGATAATACATCTAGAGTTTTGTCAATAAATATTCCAAAATTGTCACACACCTATCTTAGACTGTAAATTATTAATCTGAGGAGATTTCGATGTGCAGGGATTCATATGACAGTCATGTGCATAAAGGTATGGGAATTAGTTTTAACCCTCACCAGCCCAACAATTCTTCTTCTTTGGGAAACATAATGTGAAATTTGGCATTAGTAGATACCAGACTACACCGAAACCACTTTCGAATACTATATTTTAATAATAAATTTAATGGCTCGTTGAAAATATGTAAGAAAAATCTGGGTAAATAATTGATAGCGAATTTGCCACCAGGGCGACAGCTCTAAATGCAAATCATCGATTGATTGATTGATTGATTGATTGATTGATTGATTGATTGATTGATTGATTGATTGATTGATTGATTGATTGATTGATTGATTGATTGATTGATTGATTGATTGATTGATTGATTGATTGATTGATTGATTGATTGATTGATTGATTGATTGATTGATTGATTGATTGATTGATTGATTGATTGATTGATTGATTGATTGATTGATTGATTGATTGATTGATTGATTGATTGATTGATTGACACATAGACACACATATGTGTTAAGGCAGAATGAATATGGCTACGGAATTATCAGAATGAAAAGCAAAGTATGGAAGAAGCCTACTAATTTCAGTGAGTTACTAATTGTAATAAAAAATATCTACACAAAAAATTGCAACATTTTGAAATACGTTGTAGTTAACATTCCTTAAATTACACGTCAAGGTTTTTTTAGTTTTCTACAGATGGAATGTTCCATCCTTAAATGTTTGAGTGTGCGGCTCCATGGATAAATTGTTAGCGTGCTGGCCTTTGGGCCAGAGGGTCGCGCGTTCGATTCCCGGCCGGGTCGGGGATTTTAACCTTAATTGGTTAATTCCAATGGCCCTGGGGCTGGGTGTATGCGGCGCATTCACTATTAGAAGTCATCCTAGGTAGGGTCCTCATCTTCGCAGTTATGCAGGTAGCCCAATAGAGCGTCTACGCGAAAAAGACAAACACTAGCCCTCTCTGGAGGCCATACGTAGCTGCAGGATGGGAGCATTCTCTGCGGTTAGTTACCTCCCATACAGGGACAGAAGAGTTATAATTTTATTCATGCATGCACGAAGTACATTAATTAAATGATTCATCTTTTCATTCATTTATCCATAATGAAATATTCTCCCCTTATCAGCTAGGTTTCCGTACCTGTAGGCCAAGAACACTCAATTCATTCAATTCTTTCTTAATCTGTTTACCCTCCATGGTTGGATTTCCGTCGGGCTCAGCGAAGGATTCCACCTCTACCACGTCAAGGGCAGTGTCCTGGAGCAAGAAACTTTGGGTCAGGGATACCACTGGGGAACAGGACTAGTACCTCGCCCAGATGGCCTCGCCTGCTATGCTGAACAGGGGCTTCATGGGGATGGGAAAATTGGAAGGGATTGACAAGAAAGAGGGAAGGAAGCGTCCGTGACCTTATGTATGGTACCATACCGGCATTTTCCTAGAAGATAATTGGGAAACTACAGGAAACCACTTCGACGATAGCGGATTGGTAACGCTATGTTCTTCTCATTAGTGGTGGAAGGACGTCAGCCAGTAGCAGTGCGAGTAGCCGTTCCAGCAATGGAAAATCGCGTGCAGTACTCTTAGGTAGGTTTTAAAAGTAAATGTTCTTTCGGTGTGGCCTACTGGATCCCTGGACATGGCAATGAACACATTTTGCTCTCTAAAAGATATTCCACGTAAGTTTTGCATACTTTCTAATTCATCACCTCCGTATAAAACCTGCTTGAACATTTATTTATGGGCTCATAAGGACCCTCTGGTAATAGGAGACCCAAATATAAATCACAATCACGAATTGTTATGCTGTGTGTGTCTAAATGTTTATTTTTACCTTGCCACAGTGAATGGTCCCGCAATAGTCAATCCCGCACTCCCGAGAGTGCTTTGTTCCTCTACTTTTCCCCTTTATACCATAAAGGAAAATGAACTTAATTTTCGGTACCATGCATACCATACCCTCAGCTACAAACACAAAAAGTGGGTCAAAATTGAAACAAGCCATTGAAAATCGGAATAGTCTCGTAAATCTCCATTGTCGGAGATGCCATCATGCGTAAGAAATTCTAAAACACAACGTAAACTGCGCATATCCTTATGAGGCTGGGAGCTGTGACCAGTCCTAAGGAGAATAATTGTCAAATACGCGGTATTGCTCGCGCAACGATGATCTGCAAAACGATAGTTTTCTAAATTCACCAAACTATCATCACTATCAGTATCACTATCAGCCATATCAATTGTTCTTATGATGTGAAATCTTTAAGTAGGTTTTCATGAGGTCTCTCCATCTGGGACGGTCTTGAGCGATGTTCTGCCAATTGATTCCAGTAATCTTCCGGATGTCTTTATCCCATCTGTCCGGTGGTCTTCCCTTAGGTCTAAGATGATCTTTCGGACTCCACTCAATCACAAACTTTGTCCACCTACCATCAGTTCTCTAAATTCACCAAACTATCATCACTATCACTATCACTATCAGCCATATCAATTGTTCTTATGATGTGAAATCTTTAAGTAGGTTGTCATGAGGTCTCTCCATCTTGAGTGATGTTCTGCCAATTGATTCCAGTAATCTTCCGGATGTCTTTATCCCATCTGTCTGGTGGTCTTCCCTTAGGTCTCAGATGATCTTTCGGACTCCACTCAATCACAAACTTTGTCCACCTACCATCAGTTCTCCAAGCAACACGGCCTGCCCACTACCATTTTTGGGGTAAACACCCTTTCTAAAATGTCACTGACCTTAGTGACTGACCTGATGTAATCTGTTCTCTTCCTATCTTTCTTCGTGAAGCCTAGCATAAACCGTTCCATAACTCTTTGGGTTGTTCTGAGTTTTTGCTCAATGTCCAGGTTTCACAACCGCAAGTCAGTACAGGGAGAACACTCTGGTCAAAGACTATCTTCCTTAGATGGGTTGGCATGTTGGATTTGAAGATTGAAGAATTTCTTCCGTAGGCTTGCCATCCTAGTTTGATACTATCATATAAATGCATAAATAGGAATGCTACATTATGAACTCCTTTTTATTGTTAGAGTCTTTTAAAAATGATTGAGTGGTTATGTCTAATGAGTTTATTAATTTAAATGTAAAATTCAGCATATAGGCCTATGATTTTTTGAAGTCAACACATTATTCCTTTCGCGCCTCTAAAACTATTCACCATTAGCTGCTGGTAATTTGCATACAGCTTAGTATTTTATGCTCCTCTTGTCTAACAACTCTCGTCTTGATATCAGAGGATCGATTGAACAGGTTTGCTTGTTAGTTCCAAGCCGTGCGGATTGCTTGATATGCCGGGCATAACACTACATCGGCAGCCAGTAAAATTGCTGTAATCCACTGCCACCAGAGCACTCGGTGCGGTATAGTACGTCCATAGGAATTCCAATTGCTGTTCCTCATAGCAGAAGGTCGTATGTTT
Organism: Anabrus simplex; assembly: GCF_040414725.1. Lineage (NCBI taxonomy): Eukaryota > Metazoa > Arthropoda > Insecta > Orthoptera > Tettigoniidae > Anabrus > Anabrus simplex. Next base: position 442,353,721 of record NC_090268.1, on the reverse strand, counting down.
TTAAGATGGTTCCACATCGAATTTTACGATAGATCATTTCTTCAATGACTTTTGGTTTAACACTTGCGGGAGACGAGAACTTTATGACGGACTTATGAATCAGTGCTGTACAGTGAGCTTAACAGGAGTTAGAAGTTGGATGTGGTAGCTAAGCCGTCTCGCCCAAGCAGTCTATAAACGTGGCCCGGTTAACTGCCCCCCGGGGTCCTCTTAGCGGGGAGCAATCACGCCGCAGCCAATGGCAGATAAGCACCGAGTGACGTGTGATGTACCACAGGGAAAACGAAGCACTTGAGACTCGGAAGTTAGTGAATCCCTACTAAATCACTTCAGTTACACGAGACCAAGATATATGGCAGTGGCTTCTCCCCTCGTGAGTGTAAAGTCTTTCTCTCATCTACACTGCTAGAATGCTATTGAATTTATTTACACTTACATACAGAATATGTCGTCCATTGCTGCAGATCACTTAGTGTTTCTTTTTCCGTAAGGTTTCCACTCTCACATAACTAACACTTGAGTCAATCTGCCCTTACGCTGATCTCTCTGGCCGCCCTCAACCAACTATAATAATTTCGTATGACTGTTGCCAGCCTAGTGCAGCCCTATTAAGGCAGACCCTCCGATGAGGGTGGGTGGTATCTGCAGCGTACGGGAATCTTCCTCTTATTGTAGTGGAGGGTAGTTACGTATGATATTCAAATAGCAGCCTCCGAACCAAGGGTGTTACGCCAACGATGGCAGGAGACGGGAACAAGTGGCAGGGCTTAGGCGATTTAACAAAAACCACATCAAAACTTTAAATTTTGAATAAGAATTGTTTATCCACTAGGTGGGGTAAGTAACTTGTCCAACATATTGTTAGAAATATCCAGGAGAGGGATATGTTGATGGTGATGATTGTTAATACAGGATGGTTGCCCAGTTGTACTTCGTCTAAAATCAAAACTCATGGGAGGGAAGAATTGGAAGGGGTCCGTCACTTCGAACAATAAATGTATCAGTGAAAAAAGGTAAAGGCCACGAAGGGAACGGAAATGAACGACTCCCAAGGCTTCGTAAACCTACCACGGTCGAGATCGTAAAAAGAATAAAATGTGACAATGGGAGATCAGGGAAGGCATGATAGTGAGGAGCCTGGCAGCAAGTCAGTGGAAGCTATGCGAGGACTCATTCCAAATGTAGCAGTATATCTTTTTTTTTTTTTTTTTTTTTTTGCTAGTTGCTTTACGTCGCACCGACACAGATAGGTCTTATGGCGACGATGGGACAGGGAAGGGCTAGGAGTGGGAAGGAAGCGGCCGTGGCCTTAATTAAGGTACAGCCCCAGCATTTGCCTGGTGTGAAAATGGGAAACCACGGAAAACCATTTTCAGGGCTGCCGACAGTGGGGTTCGAACCTACTATCTCCAGAATACTGGATACTGACCGCACTTAAGCGACTGCAGCTATCGAGCTCGGTAGTAGTATATCAGGGAATACAACCTATAACGTATTTCATAAGGAAGAAGAAAGTATCATTCTTTGATCATCTGTTGCGAACACTTCGAGACAGGTTAATATAACACAAGGAGTAGAAACACGAAAGCAAGCAGTCACCGTAATGTAACAAGTACCACGAGGCACTGTAGTAGCAGTCAAAGGGACGCACCATGATTTAAATATTGTAAAAATAAAACACCAACACCTCAAGATTCTCGGATTGACGTCCCTATTGACGAAGCTCTCATAAAAACGATCTACTTCCAATGTAAAATCTGCTCGTCAAATCAAGACTTTTCGAGGAAACGACTAATAGTTGCATTTCACCATCTACAACTAACATATTACAGAAGCATGCCTCAAATCAACATACGAAGCAGAATATTTCCAATGCATTTAAGATTTTAAGCTTTAGACACTATTGAGTTTTAATGGATTTACAACTCAAATTGTTATACAATAAGTCAACTAACAATTGTTTTTTTTTAACAAAGAACTTGAGAATTTTAGCCAAATCTCGTTATTGTGAATAAATGACAGTGTTTTGGACGTCATTGTTATTAGAATTAACGAATATCACAAGTTAAGCACTGTCATTTAAATTGTTAAACTGTCCATTGTGTTTACAAATACCTATGTTTATGTATTTTATCACTTAGATTTTAGAATCATAATTAAGTACAAATTAGTTACAAGCAAATTAACAATGACGGGTCTTAACCTTGAGATAAATTACAAAGGCAGAGGATGCTTGAAACCAAGCGAAACATGTCCCTTTTAATGTAGTGTTGTAGCAGTGTGAACTTCTAACAACACAAAATCAATTGTATTGAAAAGTTGGAATATAAAAATAAAAAATACAAATTTGTACACAAATTATAGCCAATTTCAATACGGGTCTTAACATGAGATTAGTTACATGTAACTGAAACTTGTCATGAAACATAATATTATAAGCCTGGCTTCCTGATACAGTTCCCTAAGGAGAGTAATATAAAAATATAAAATTACTTACTTCTCAGTTGAAAACTTAAGTCATTTTGTTTGTGGTGTTTCAAATGACACTTGGCTGAGAACGGCAGACCATTCGGATAGTAAGGATTTGGTATCCGAATCATCTGAGGTTTCACATGGTATATATTCACTGCCATATGCTGAAATATCAGATGTTTCTCCTTCAGAGACTACTCCTGCGTCAGGCGTTTCGCTTTTGATGACTGATGAGTGCTGGCTCTCCGTAAGTCAGTATTGGAGTGTATTTTAAGTCAGGCACCAGCAATATTTGGAAGAACGGCGCAACTAAATATAGCACATCACACGCCATCTATTGACACTACCGAGAAGCCATTTAGGTAGCATCCAGAACAGCCTCCAAGGAACGTATATGTGCAATTTACCGAATAACGACACAACGTAACTTAAACTCTTCTTCCATCCATGTCTTCCATTGATAAAATAGAAACAGCTAAAAGGGTATTTTCAGAAGAAGTACGAAAACGAAGATCAGATAAACTAAATAAATACTGGAAGAACAGAAATGAAAAAGGAAAACATCAAGCATCATAGAAGTCCGGACAGAAATTGACTACAGTGGTCCAATTCGGCCGTAAAGGCGTATTATTATTATTATTATTATTATTATTATTATTATTATTATTATTATTATTATTATTATTATTTGCCAGACCTCTCGTGTAGAACTACGCGGCCGTCTTTTGATCCAAATTCCTGGATTAATTTAACGACTATTTCCAGGAATTCAGTTCTGAACAGAGGAAGAGAACGAGTTCACTTCATACGAGATTTTCTCAAGCTCATAGTTACAGAGAGAAAGTGTACAGTGAGAAGATGATGCTAAGATCTAGTAACCCATGTGGGTGGAGGCGGTAGAGAAACACCCATTGTGCCTGACGTCAGAGATGACTGAAAGGGGCTGAACGGTGAATGGCTTCTCACTTTCGTCTATCTTATCCGACCTGTCGTTCTTTTCCTACCCCGAATGTATTCGGTATTTCATTTTCACACCCTCCGTGACCTTTATGATCCTCTGGCCGATACCTTAATTTACTGAAGTGTTGGACCCCTTCAGATTCTTCTCTCTGATGAGTGTTAATTTACAACTTGCTTAACGTCGCATCAACACAGATAGGTTTTATAGCGACGGTAGGAGACGAAAGGACTAGGAGTGGGAAAGAAACGTCGGCGAACTTAGTTATGGTACAATCTCAGCTTTTGCCTGGTGTGGAAATGGGAACCAATGGAAAGCCAACTTCAGGGCTGCCGGCAGTGCGGTTCGAACCCACTATCTCCCGAAAGCAAGCTCACGGCTACACTGCACGGCTAACTCGCTCGGTGATAAGCGTTAATAGAAGATGGTTGTCCTTCGTCTAGAAACAAATTCACCACCACCGCTAGTGACCGAGTATACATAGACGAAAACTCGTTGCCATGGTTACAATGGTGTCAGAAAATAGATGACTATCGTTAACTACAGAAACGCCACAACCCACAAATCCTGATTTTAGGAAATGATAAAAAAAGTGTTTTGACACTTTATTTACAAAATCAGGTTATTCAATTTTTTTCCAGTATTCAAGGGTTAGTATGGATCTAAATGATATATCAATATTTTTAAATATATATGTTGATAAATGTAGAACATTTTTCTTTTAACGTGGACATTATCCCTTTTTGCGATCTATGAGGTTTAAAAATGGAAAAATCTTGCTAAAATCTTGAAAACTGCTTTATTTATGGAACAATATTGTCATTATGCTATTTTGTTGTTTTAATATCATAATACCTAGTGCACAGTACTACTTACGAGCTTGTTGGTTGATCTTCTTGAATGGACACGGTAGTTACAGGTCATCATGTTATTCTATTCCGAAAATCGGAGCTTTTCATCCGGAATGTAAACCAATGATTCCATTAAATCTAAAACGTTTGTGTGGCTGATAGGCAATACAGCTGAATAGGCTTTATTATTTGGTAGTTCCAAGTTCCCCGTAGTGTTTCGTAAGCGGAAAATATCACTTGTCAATCCAGCAATATGCATACTGCATTCAGTCTCATCCGACATCTCATATTAAACTGACATCTCACAGTGTTTTGAGATTGAAAACGTTATATTCTTAGGTTTTACTAAATTTTTCCTATAATAGTCATTGCTTAAGCATCTGCTCTTGTAAAACTCACCACCAAACCCCATAGTCAGTGAAATCTTCAAATAACATTTTCTTCACAGCAAACTTTCCAGAAATTTTTGGGGAAGTGTTAATCAGATCAATACTTCATAATTTTCATAATATACGTCTAATTTTTTTAGTTTTCTCCTTATAATTCCAAAGTCGCCGTCATTAGGCATAAACGAAAGCCCCCTAACTGGAAACACTAAATTTATTTTGTCCAATCTCTTAGTTTCACAAAGAGCCATCATAAATCTAACAAGGATGTGTTTGTTGTTTTGAAAAGCACATTTGTCACCAATAAGGTGCAAAGTTTTAACTTCATTTGGAATTTTGTATGTGTGTACCACATAAGCATAGAACATACTTCATTTGAACCTTTAAGCTTGGCAGGAATATTGAGACAAAATGGAATCATTTATCAGCTGAGAGTAGCTGCCACTAGCGCCACTGGTGATTAGAACTGTAAACAGTGGTTTAGAACTATTGTTTACAGCAGAAGAAGAACACATTCCGGACGTGTTTCCTATCTGCAGTAAAAGCAAAATTCAACTTGTTGCCATACCTGTAAAAATGATGGCAGACGTTCTCTTTTAGCAGTAAACAGTGTAACCGTCCAGGCTTCTCCAGCCCTACTAATTTAATATAATATCATTTTACGTGATATCATTTGATATCAAGTTTATCCGCCATCGGCGATTATTTGTAATAACACATTTATTCAACGTCAATCATTTGTAATCAAGGCATTTTGGAATCATATTGTATATATAATAACATCGTTTTAGTATTTAAATTATTATATTATGTAGGATAAGAATTCATTATGTTGTAAATACGGTCAATATGTTGAGACATAGTTGTTTTCATTTCATCTCATGTTTGTGTATACGGAGGGTTATTCTTGAAGCTTGGGATTTTGCGTTAGTCATGGGTTTATTTTATGACCAAGACTAGTAAACAGCGACCCGTGCGCGAGGCTTGCAAGAGGGTCAGCTGTATCTTCGCCACGCCTTCTGGACTTGTCGAGGAAGAAGAGAAGGGGAGTTGATGCTTCGATCTATCGAATCAGATACTTCGTTGTATATGAGTTTTGAGATTGAACTGTTACCAAGAGTGGGGGTGAGCTCGGATATATACTGATTCTCAACACGAGAACGGCACCTACCTAAGTACAACTTCTGCTGTGAAGCTAACATCCTAACGAGATACTCCATCACTAGTACTTCTACTGTGAACATCTACTTTGAACGACGTGATTTGATTTTTGATACAGTGTGTGGTCGCTCCGCGACATAGTTACTTTTGTACAATGTGTTGTCGCTGCGGTAATGTTATCGGATCTGCGTGACACGAAACAAGCTTACGGCTTGTGTTATATTCAGTAAATATGGTGGACGAAGAACTATGTTTAGTTCAAGTCTACCGAAATTTGGTACAAGTCTGTACCGTATAAATAGTATAGCTCAGTTGGGTTGAGATTTCTACTAATATGGAAAAATTCATATCTTTGAATTTTCTCCTCATATGATCAACGCTGATCAGTTATTACAAGTATAGGGCCAATGTCTAATTTAAAGACTAGGCAAGTAGGGAGTGTTAGTCCAGATAGCCCGTACCATATCAGAGAAGGAAAGAAGGATGTCCATGCAGCAGAGTCTACATCGAGAAGAAGAGAACGAGTAACCACGGAAACCAGATGACGTCAACGAAAGCTGTAATTGGTGAGCTTCAATTAGATAAAGCAAGCAATAGTAAATTCAGTAAATTATAAATCCCTCCACGCTTTAAGGAAACTTTTCCGATTCATCTCATTTTTTAAAATAATAAATTCATTTGTATTTAATATTGCGTTAATTTTCTCTCTTAAGCGATACTTAATGGTTAATTATTTAAAATCCTACCCCTGTGATTTAAGTATAAGTCTCTATGCTAGTAAATATAAATTTTGGTTTACAGTTTTATTTAAAACTGTAACCATGGCGCCCAAACATTACATAGAGAAATGGGGAACCATGGAATGTTAATTGTTTCTATTTGCGTGGCAATTTGCGGGCAAGCCACAAATAGTTTATTTAATATTCATATGTCCTCAGATACTAACTTTCATCTCCCCAAGTGTTTTGACGAGGTGGAACATTTACAACAGCGTGTCTACCCATTTAGATTGTGCTGAAAAGTGAATTTGTGAATTTTGAGGACTAGTTGCCTTTCTTCAGTTAGCAATACAATTCCAGCCAACAAACCATTTCAAATGAAGAGGTCCTGTTGAAAGCAAGTTCGTGACCCGCCAGAAGGCTTTGTGTTGAATGAAATGCGTGAATTGGAAAATTTAAATACGAGTGCATTTCTAATGAATGTAAATGGCAGTTTAATTAGTTTAAATCTACATCTGGAAATTTGTTATTGTTTTAAGGACCTTGAAAATCACTCAAAATATTGTACGTTATGTTGCTGGTTATGCGATAGAATTACTGCTCCTTTACCGGAATGAAATTAATCCACACTGCGTGGTAAAACTTCCCTATCGAACTAAGCTGATCATTGCGATGTTAGTGCAGGCTCTCCGTGTATAGAAGTGTGAATGTTTTCGATATGTTGGTGTACATTTAAGGGATACAAAGAGTTCACAGTATAAATACCAGTGTTCGTTTAATGTGGTTCAGAGTTTAATTAATTAGCAGTGATGATAGAACGTAATGGAAGTGTGCAAATTAAAACACGTCAATAATACAAACTAAATAAAGTAATACAATGTTAGCGAAGAGACGGCGTGTAACAATGCTGTGTAGCTCACCTCAGGTTGGCGGGTTCGATCCCGGCTCAGTGCGGTTGAGTTTGAAGATGTTAAAATACTCCAGCCTTCCGTACTACCACGTAAGAGAACTCTTTCAACTTAAGGAGAAAGAAATGGCAAACTATCTCATTCTTCACCATTCCTTGTACACCTCATTACGGCACCATCTGCGTTTTTTTTTTATTTCCCCATAACTGCTCAACCTTGAGTGATACTTTTTGACGTTGTAACCAGCCTCCGAGCTGAAGACTTAACTGGCAACACAAGAACTCCTACGCGATAAAATTTCGTTACTTCGGCGTCTCCGGAAACGGTAACAAATGTAGCTATTGGGATATGAAACTAATATTATTATTGTTATTATTATTTCTTACTTTCTTCCTTTTCTCAATCCGTTTACCCTCCAGGGTTGGTTAATCCCACGGACTGAGTGAAGGATCCCACCTCTACCACCTCAAGGCAGTGTCCTGGAGCGTTGAGACTGTGGGTCGGGGATACAACTGGCGACAAGAACCAGTGCCTCACCCAGGAGGCCTCACCTGCAACTATGAACACGGGACATGTGTGGGGATGGGAAGATAGGAATGGATAGACAAGGAGGAGGGATGGAAGCGGCCATGGTCTTACCTTAGGTTCAGTCCCGGAATTTGCCTGGTGGAGAAGTGTGAAACCACGGAAAACGACTTCGAAGATGGCTGAGGAGGGATTCGAACGCCCGTCTACTCAGTTGACCTTCCAAGGCTGAGTGCATCCCGTTCCATCCCTCGTACCTCTTTTCAAATTTCGTGGCACAGCCGGGAATCGAACCCTGACTTTATTATTATTATTATTATCATTATTATTATTATTATTATTATTATTATTATTATTATTATTATTATTATTTTTATTTCTTTCTTCCTCTCTTTCTTTCTCCATTAGAGTCTTCTAGGGACCACGTGACAAGTGACAGTTTCAATGCATCACCCTTTGTTGGTCCAACTTCTTCCTCCAGTTCTCCTTCATTTTCTATGTCTCTGTTTCCTCTCCTCTGTGCATTCTGAGCTTGTTTTCTTTGCCATCCTTCTTTGAAACCTTGTCATTTTAACACTTTCTTTTTAAATCTCTCTCTCTCTCTCTCTCTCTCTGTCTCTCTGTGTTGTTTCATCTTCTACTTCATTATTTCTTTACAAATCATTTTTGACTTTCTAAACCCAGGTTGTTTATGTTAACCTCTTATTCCAATTTTTTTTTTTGCAATTGGTATTACAGCTCATGTTTCCACACGTTATGTACAAGAAATAAATCACAAAAGTAATTTACATATTTAGATAAATTTAGAATATATACAATAGGAATCCTCCTCTGCGAACCATGTGACCTTGCCGCGGTGGGGAGGCTTGCGTGTCCCAATGATGCAGATAGCCGAGCCGCAGGTGCAACCATATCGGATGGGTATCTGTTGAGAGACCAGACTAACGAATGGTTCATCGAAATCTGGGTAGCAGCCTTTCGGTAGTTGCAAGGGCGGCAGTCTGGATGATTGACTGATACGGCCTTGTAATAATACTCAACATGGCTTAGCTGTGTTGATACTGCTACACGGCTGAAAGCAACGGGAAACTACAGCCGTAACTAACTCCCGAGGACATGCAGCTCTCTCTGTATGAATGATGTACTGATGATGGCTTCCTCCCGGGTAAAATATTCCGGAGGTAAACTAGTCCCCCATTCGGATCTCCGGGTGGGGACTACACGAGAGGGGGCGATCATCAGGAAGATGGATACTGACATTCTGCGAGTCGGAGCGTGGAATGTTAGAAGTTTGAATCGTTGTGGTAGGTTAGAGAATCTGAAAAGGGAGATGGATAGGCTAAAGTTAGATGTAGTTGGCAAAAGTGAAGTACGTTGGCAGGAAGAACAAGATTTTTGGTCAGGCGACTACCGAATTATCAACACGAAATCAAACAGAGGAAATGCAGGAGTTGGTTTGATAATGAATAAGAAAATAGGGCAGCGGGTAAGCTACTACGACCAGCATAGTTAATTATTGTCCTCAAGATAGACACCAAACCAATGCCCACCACAATAGTGCAGGTCTATAGGCCTACTAGTTCAGCGGACGATGAAGAAATCGAAAGAATATATGAGGAGATAGAAGATTTAATACAATATGTAAAAGGTGACGAGAATCAAATTGTGATGGGAGACTGGAATGCAGTGGTAGGCCAAGGAAGAGAAGGTAGTACAGTAGGAGAATTAGGATTGGGACAAAGGAACGAAAGAGGAAGTCGGCTGGTTGAATTCTGCACTGATCATAATTTAGTCCTTGCCAATACTTGGTTCAAACACCACAAACGACGGCTGTATACGTGGACGAGACCTGGAGACACTGGAAGGTATCAAATAGACTTCATTATGATTAGGCAGAGATTCAGAAACCAGGTGTTGGATTGCAAAACTTTTCCAGGAGCAGACGTGGACTCTGACCACAACTTGTTGGTCATGAAATGCCATCTGAAGTTGAAAAAATTGAAGAAAGGAAAGAATGCAAAAAGATGGGATCTAGACAAGTTGAAAGAAAAGAATGTGATGGATTGTTTCAAGGAACATGTTGCACAAGGACAAAATGAAAAGGCTGAAGGAAACACTATAGAGGAAGAGTGGAGAGTCATGAAAAATGAAGTCAGTAGGGCTGCTGAAGAAATGTTAGGAAGGAAGAAAAGATCAACTAAGAATCAGTGGATAACTCAGGAGATACTAGACCTGATTGATGAACGACGAAAATACAAGAATGCTAGAAATGAAGAGGGCAGAAAAGAATACAGGCGATTGAAGAATGAAGTGGATAGAAAGTGCAAGGTAGCTAAGGAGGAATGGCTGAAGGAGAAATGCAAGGATGTCGAAGGCTGTATGGTCCTGGGAAAGGTAGATGCTGCATACAGGAAAATCAAGGAAACCTTTGGAGAAAGGAAATCTAGGTGTATGAATATTAAGAGCTCAGATGGAAAACCACTTCTAGGGAAAGAAGACAAGGCAGAAAGATGGCAGGAGCATATCCAACAGTTGTATCAAGGTAAAGATATAGATAATTTGGTTCTGGAATATGAAGAGGCTGTTGATGCTGATGAAATGGGAGACCCAATTTTGTGGCCAGAGTTTGACAGAGCTGTGAGTGACCTCAATAGGAACAAGGCACCTGGAATTGATGACATTCTCTCTGAATTACTGACTGCCTTAGGAGAAACCAGCATGGCAAGGTTATTTCATTTAGTGTGCAAGATGTATGAGACAGGAGAAGTCCCATCCGATTTTCGGAAGTATGTTGTTATACCTATTCCCAAGAAAGCCGGTGCTGACAGGTGTGAAAACTACCGCACCATTAGTTTAGTATCTCATGCCTGCAAAATTTTAACACGTATTATTTACAGAAGAATGGAAAAACAAGTTGAAGCTGAGTTGGGAGAAGATCAATTTGGCTTCAGAAGAAATGTAGGAACATCTGAAGCTATCCTGACTTTACGTCTGATCTTAGAGGATCGAATCAAGAAGGACAAGACCACGTACATGGCATTCGTAGATCTAGAAAAGGCATTCGATAATGTTGATTGGACCAAGCTATTAATGATTCTGAAGATGATAGGGATCAGATACCGAGAACGAAGAATTATCTACAATCTGTATAAAAATCAGTCTGCAGTGATAAGAATCGAGGGCTTTGAAAAAGAAGCAGCAATGCAGAAAGGAGTGAGGCAAGGCTGCAGTTTGTCCCCTCTCCTTTTCAATGTTTACATAGAACAGGCAGTAAAGGAAATCAAAGAGAAATTTGGAAAGGGAATCACAGTCCAAGGAGAAGAAACCAAAACCTTGAGATTTGCCGATGATATTGTTATTTTATCTGAGACTGCAGAAGACCTCGAGAAGTTGCTGAATGGTATGGATGAAGTCTTGGGTAAGGAGTACAAGATGAAAGTAAATAAGTCCAAAACAAAAGTAATGGAGTGCAGTCGAACGAAGGCAGGTGATGCAGGAAATATTAGATTAGGAAATGAAGTCTTAAAGGAAGTAGATGAATGTTGTTACTTGGGTAGTAAAATAACTCACGATGGCAGAAGTAAGGAGGACATAAAATGCAGACTAGCACAAGCAACAAGAACTTTCTTAAGAAAAGAAATTTGCTCACTTCAAACATTGATATCGGAATTAGAAAGATGTTTTTGAAGACTTTCGTGTGGAGCGTGGCATTGCATGGAAGTGAAACATGGACGATAACTGGCTCAGAAAGAAAGAGAATAGAAGCCTTTGAAATGTGGTGTTACAGAAGAATGCTGAAGGTGATATGGATAGATCGAATCACGAATGAAGAGATACTGAATCGAATTGGTGAGAGGAGATCAATTTGGCTAAATTTGACGAGAAGAAGAGATAGAATGATAGGACACATCTTAAGACAGCCAGGACTTGTTCAGCTGGTTTTTTAAGGAAGTGTAGGGGGTATGAACGGTAGGGGTAGACCAAGGTATGAATATGACAAGCAGATTAGAGCAGATGTAGGATGCAATAGTTACGTAGAAATGAAAAGGTTAGCACAGGATAGGGTGGCATGGAGCGCTGCATCTAACCAGTCTATGGACTGATGACTCAAACAACAACAACAATAGGAATATATATGAAACTAGAAAACTTATCGTTCATAGAGAAATCCATACGGGCATAGCTTCAGATAAAAGGTGTTTTATTCCAAGATTATGCTTAGCATCTGTGAATCGGGGTATACTATTCGTTCTTAAGTGGAGGAAATTTCCTCTAAATTTAGCTTTCTCTACCACGATGAGTGAAATGAAATGAAATGTGGCCTCCGGAGAGGTCTGGTGCAGGTCTTTTGATATGACTCCCGTAGGCGACCTGCGTTTCTTGATGACGATGAAATGATGATGAAGACGATACATATATCCAGTGCTCATGCTAGGAGAACTAACCAATTAAGTTTAAAATTCCCGTCCCCTGTGACCAAAGGCCAGCACGCTAACCATTTACCCATGGAGCTGGACGCTGTAGTGAATAACGCGCCAGGACAAACTTTAAAGCTGGGATGATTCTCCCTACACCAGTGTTTTGCAGCTTTATCAAGAGGACGCAGATCCGCAGTACAACTGCGACCTACAACTGCCCTCAGAATGTTTTGTAAGGAAATATTGTAATAACTGTTTTGATTCCATTCAAACGCCGTACAAAACCTGTAAAGTGAAACTTCCATTCATAAGATATATTTATAGTCTATTTAGAATTTACAATTACTTTATAGACAGTCGTTTCGATTATCGAAGACAGGCTTACATACTAGTCTACATGTCTGTCTGTCGTTCACAGCTACATTGAGAAAATGACATCATTTCAGCAGAAGGAATTGACACCGGATACCCTACATGTTGTAACCACGTATACCATAGAGTTTCTTCTCGACACACAAACACACATATGACGATGCACTGTTAATAATTATGATAATACTTTGCGCAAACACGAATTTAAGTATATATTTCGTTTTCCCATGCACTCTAACAGGACTCCCGGAGGATACCGACGGCTATAAGCAAGGAGAAATTCTCATCCCTTCCGTAATTATTAGGAAGTGTCTTGATATCGGACATCGTATTGAGGAAACAGAGCTAATTGTACCTCGTTGACGGGAATGTATAGCAGCAAATAGTGAGCCGTATAATCCGCACAAAGCTCCAATTACGTTTCGTCAAGTTGTCAGCCTGAATAGCTCCCTCCTTCCTGAGCTCGTCAGATGAGGCAGTTACTCCTTCATTCTGTCTACGCAACAAAAAATATTGGATATGCGCGCAGTTATCTCCCTATGAATAATTCCTCTTTGGATTAAACTTAATATCCAGGAGCTTGAAAAAGCTGGTATAATGTAGTAATTGGCATTTTTCATAAGTTGAGTATTGTTAGTAGGAACGAAACCTAAGAGAACAGAATGCCACATCAGAAATACAGAACTAGAACAAGTGGAACATGTAAAGGAGGCTACTTAGGACTAGAAGAATCCCCTCGCTTTGCTACGATTTTAAAGTGAATGTCATCTTTCTAAGTTTTACATTTTGCAGAGTCTGGCGGTCCGCCTCTGTGGTGTAGTGGTTAGCGTGATTAGCTGCCCCCTCCAGAGACCCGGGTTCGATATCCGGCTCTGCCACGAAATTTGAAAGTGGTATTGTACCGTACCCAGGGGTAAATACCCTCTAGGACGATGCCTACATTCCTGAAGAAATATCCGACTAACTCAGGGGTGGGCAGAGAGTGGGTTGGTCGTCGATGGGTCAGGCTAAAAGTCGAAGTTCTTCACTTAATTATAAGAAAATGACAGGAAAATGGAGGTATAACTCGAATGAGAAACAATAATATGGGGTAGGATGAGTTTATTCAAAAATATTCCCGAATCATACTAGTAGAAAAGCAAGTAAATCAAATAATAAAAATGGCATAAACAAAATCTCAAAATTAAAGAAAGAACTGGACATTAAAAACGTTAATTGATCAGAATTAAATGTGAAATGAAATATCAAGCACAACATTGAATACTTGAAACTTTTAGAAATAATATTCTTCGGATTGTCCATTTTTCATGTTATATGATAACATATATTCGCATATACTGATACGTAGTCATATCGGATGGAGTTACACACTTTAAAGTATCATATCGACACGGGTTGTTAATTGGTTTAGAGTCGTGGCAACATGAAACTTAAAGGAAAATTACAATAAAAGAAAATTTGCGATGAAAGGAAAATTAAGACGCAATGGGACATGATATGAATTATGAAAAATACTAGTTGCATTTCCCTACGCTATATTTACAATGAACAAGATAAGCAACGTATCACAAAGAAGTCTTACGTACTACACTGATTCGACGTGAATCGTGGTTCACCAAAAATTATCTAGTGAGAACTAGATTGACCATCAATATAACTCAGCACTCGGGCTGTTCCCCATTAAACAACAAGACAACATATCCAAACAACATGAAACATCACAAAACACCATCCTGTAAGATAAAACATATAATTATCCTTTGTAAAACATGTGGAAAGCAATGGGCAACATCGCCTTTTCTGCTGCATTTGCGCACTCAAGTGCGCGATCATCCGTCATGTATTTCCTGCTGCGCTGCCAGCTAAAAGGAAATATTGGATCTCAACACTGTACTAAGGCTTGTGTTTCTGTCCGCCAAGATTGTATCACGTAAATACTATCTCATTCACACATGGCCAATATATCAGCTGGCAATGTGATATCATCTTTCTTCGGCTACACGGAAAATCACGTATAATCGTATTCCTTCCTAGCATGCTTCGACAATATACACACATCAGACTCATTGGTCTGGAATCAATTCCGTCAATTCTGTTAATTAATATTCTCTCAGAAGACAATAGCAGGTCCAGTGCACATTATTCTTTCACTTATCAGGCATGCAATCGCCATGCATAATAACTTTATAACTCCGCATGCATTATAACCTCTTATATCTCTTACAATTTTCATCAGCCTTGTACATTATGAGACCGGCTTCAATTCCCGTACAAATCATTGGGCAAACAGTTTCCAACCTAAATTCGAAGATCGTATTCTTTCAACATTGTTATACAGCTCCTTACGTACAGCTTCTGAAATACCATGCGTCATACAATTTAACTGTTACTAACTCTCTAAATGACCAAAATAAAATTGAGTTTACTCTCAACGTAGTAAGAGTTTAACTTTGAAATTGGATGAACTTGTCAATCTAATCCTGCTGGTACTAATATACAAGGAAAAATAATAATAATACTAAACTAAATTATCATGCATAAATTCACAACAATTAATCCTAACAACTCCCTCATTATCCCATCTACCTAGTCATAAATAAAAATAAAAATA
The DNA here is from genome assembly GCF_040414725.1 of Anabrus simplex. NCBI lineage: Eukaryota > Metazoa > Arthropoda > Insecta > Orthoptera > Tettigoniidae > Anabrus > Anabrus simplex. The sequence goes on along the minus strand of NC_090268.1, from coordinate 442,338,340 downwards.
TAGAGAACATGCATTTCTCTGTCGTCCGTATATACAACAATGCAAAGGTGAAATAAACACATGCCGTCAGGCTTACTTTACGTTAAAGAAAATCCCTACACAAAACTGCACTAGTGTTTTACCGTAACCCATATAACATTCCATAATTAACACATGCGCCTTATCTTGGACCACTCTCCGGACACATGGCAGCGGCTCACGTCCCTGCTTCGTTAGGTGTTTACTCTATATTGATCACTGCTTTAGCACATAGAAATACTCTTCCTTCTTCCATGGGCGATGCCATCTTCTTGCTGAAAGTTATTGAACACTGTAACACAGAAGGCTTCGGATGAATCTCTCTTCACCGCTCAATTCTGCACGTGCCGAACAACCCTTTCTTGGCTATAAAATCAGCCAACACACTGACACATAAATACACTTGAAAATTAACACTTTAGGGTATATATACACAGTTATTGAGAGCGGCACGCGGTACGGATCGAGAGTTCCTCGCGAAACGCGACCGACACGAAAATATGAGACAAGGGAACGTCTCTCCTTCACTTTCTAAACTGCGGCTAATTTTCACCGTCTATTTATTGGTAGTGAAATTTGCGACAGTATGATCTGCAATTAACTCTGCATCAGTTGATTTATTCCACTGCACGACTGAAAACACTGTTTATTGGTCTTAAAAACCATATACTCTTATTAATATATTCACGTGGCAACTTTCACGTACTATTCTCGGAGCACACCGAACAACGTTCACATCACGTCAGTATCCGCTATTCGAGTGACGCTCTCCAGAGCTTGAGGTGCTAAGGAAGCGTGGCTAACGCCGTTTTAGCTATGGGGTTCCCGCATGTCTAGACAAACCACCAATCAGAGTGCTTGCCATTTATAATGACCCAATATTAATTATAACATACCAATAAAACACAGTTAAAATAATATAAAATCTCTTCCTATAATTTTTATATCGTACTCCTGATCATATTTCACCCTCAGACCTGTGGAAATCCGTCAAAAAACAGAATTGATTCCATGCAACTCTTCATGTTGGTCAACCTGGGATTATGACTTCGCGCGATGTAGACTCCATATTTGCCACATCCACGCGTTCTCATTGGCTGAATATTTCGCTTGGTCAGCATCTTGTACACGTGCCAACTCCTAGTGACGCTAAGCCTTTCTTACGGTCCCGAGGAAGTGTTGGGCAATATCCAGCGACTTGTTGTCTCCATAGATTTCCTGTCTCAGCTATCCTGCGATTCATTACTTTACCATATATGACTACAATTCATATCAATAATATTTACATATTATGTCAAATAATGACCTGAGTATAACTTTTGGGCCGGCAGGATACGGCTCAGTATGAGTCCTGTAACGGGGTACATTCAGCATCGGGAGGTCAACTGAGTCGCGGAGTGTTTGATTCCCACCTTAGCTATCCTGGAAGTGGTTTTCCGTGGTTTCCCACTTCTCCCCCACGCAAATGCAGGAATGGTACCTAACTTAAGGCCAAGGGGGCTTCCTTCGTTCTTCCTTGTCTATCTCTTCCAATCCTCCCATCCCCTCACTAGGCCCCTGCTCAGCATATCAGGTGAGGCCGCCTGGGCGGGGGTCCTCCTCCCAAGTTTTATATCGTGACTGAAAGTCGCAAGCTCCAGGACAATGCCTTTGAGGCGGTAAAGGTGGTATCCCTCGCTGAGTCCGAAGGAAAAACCGACCAAGGAGGAAAGACAGATTAAGAAAAAAGAAAGGGTCCGGTGTCAGCTGAGGCTCTACAATACACAGACAATTCGCACGACAAACGGTTTTGGAGGAATTATTGTAACTTTTTGGGTTTATAACTCATTATAACCTCACAGAATTTGACGTAGAATTTGCGTAAAGTGACGCAACATAATGTGTCACGGAAGTGTAACCATAGCAACCGTGCAGGCAGTGACGAAAGGTATGGATGCATGGTCAGACAATGTTACCTGTCAACCGTTCAGGCTGTGCCTTACGACACGAACATACCTGATGGATTACTCCTCTGTCAGCGCTCATCACTCTTTTCTCTTCACACAAGAAGCTGAGAGATGGAGAACAAACACATATATTTCAATAGTGGCGTTCATGCCGGCACTTCACTAATCCCCTTTCTCTCTACTCCTCCCTCAAGAATCCAATCGGTGCGATGTGCTTCTTGAGTACTGCCCTGTGATTGCTTGGATCAAGGCAACGGCAACCTATCCTTAATACTGTATTATCGGCCCATGTTCAATGAAGGTAAAATATCAATGTTAAATTAGTAATCTACTCTACAAATTTAATCTTTCGATAAAGTACGAATTACTTTATGGACAATAATATCATATTACTACTGCGTACGGAGTTGCAATTCAGCATGCGAGGTGAAAGGACGTGGTGTGCTGAGGGAGTAAAACGTGTAGGAGTGTGCTACCATGAGAGATTCAATTAATCAATACAGATGTGCTATAGCAGGGGCAGGGCAGGTGGAAAGTAAAATCAACTCAAATGTGAAAAATAGCTTCAACATCACGCAAATGGAATATCTAATTAGTTGTGGTGATGGTGCTACTTGTGATCGGTGGGGTGGAATTAAATCCAGGCCCTGGGCTGCCAGGGGAAGATATTGAGAAGCTCAAAGAGGTCATGCAAGAATGCTAAGCGGAGAAGACCAAGGAAATATTAATGGAACAGAAAAGTGATTTTAAGGATTTGAAGACCTTCATACAAACAGAACTTAAGGATATCAAAGAGAACGTACTGCAGAACAAGAACGAGGTATATGAAATGAGGAAGAAAGCCTTGGATCCAGAAGGAAAGCTAAGGAACTCCAAGAAAAGGAAAAGACACGAGTGAAGGAAGATAGGAATAGAAACATAATAATCTACGGACTGGTACAAACAGTAAAAGGGAACTTTAATGCTATGTTAGACAGAATACTTTTCTTAATCAGGGAGAATGTGAAGGTCGAGTGTAATGAGAGTGATATCGATAGTGCCTTTAAATTAGGGAGGAATATTGGAATAAGACCAGTGAAATTATACATGGTATCAAGTTTGAAGGCCCGAATAATTTTGGGAAGCGCGAAGAACTTGAAGGGAGCAAAAATGTGGATTAAAAATAATTAGATCAAGGAGAAATGAAAAATATGCGAGCATTACGTTTTCGTCAAGGGAGGAAAGGCATTCGGCTCTAAAATCATTTATCCGTGGAGACAGACTATAACAGCGGGCAATTCTTGGAGTAGGACATGGACTGCTAGTCAGCTACGCAAACTGGAGCATTGCCCTGATGTGTCAGCTATACAGAAGGCCAGCGGGCTAGTGAGTGACGACAGTAGATTCGAGTCAGCAGCTGCGTGTGGCAATCAACAAAGCAGGGACAGTGAACTGGATGACTCGGCGCTCAAAACCAGGCATTACCAATCCAGGAAACCAACTCAAGAAGAGGAGGGGGTCCTTAGGAGGCAAGACAATCAAGGAGAAAAGAAGGAAAGAAACGTAAGCCAGCGTTAAATTTGAAAGACATTTGGGCTAAAAAAGGGTTGAAAAGGTCTAAGGAAGTTAGGGGGTTGGAAGAGGAATTAGTTATCTACCCAGTTAAAAAAAACACGAATGACGAGAAATAAGGCCTTGGCGACAGCAGATGTACCCACGAACAAATAACTAGACTGGGTTGTGGGATTAATAATATCGATGGTATATTGAGCAAACTGGGAAATTATGAAGTTAGAGATCTAACGCGAGATAGTGAGATTATTGGGATTGTAGAGACTTGGTTGTCGGGGGGCTACAATGTACAAATACCGGGTTTTAAGACATGGAGTAGAACGAAACATGGAAGGAGCCTGAACGGCATTACCCGGGGGGGGGAGGATATCAGTTATAGTAAAAGACAAAATATGCAATCAGGTAAAATTGTGGGAAACGGGATGTGAGGAAATGAAATGAGATTTTCATAGGTTTTGGTTACAACCACTCACCGGGCTCCCCGTTTGAGAAGAAAAATTTCTCTGAAGATTTTATTGATGTTATAAACCAGATTAAATTATAAAATGAAAGAGCGGGAATAATTATAAAGTGTGATTTCAAAGCAAGGGTTGGAGTAAAGAGAAACTGAGGAATTGATGAAATGTCAATAGAAAGAAGGAGAAGTAAAGACAAAGTGTGTAACACAAAAGGAGGTAAATTGCTGGAAATGTGCGTGGTAGAGGAATTGTACATTTTGAATAGGGCTAGTTGGGGGACAAATCAGGTAACTTAACATTCATAGTCGAGTCAAGAGGGGGTGTTATATATTTGGTGTTAGCAGCTAGGGAGGCTTTAAATTATGTTAAGGATATTCAAGTAAAAATTGGACAGCGTTTCATCATTTCCCAGTTGCTATCCGATTACTGAGGGACGAAGGTAAACAAGAAGAAAAACAGCATTTTAAATACGTACAGAGAAAATTAGTCAGGTACAGGTGGAGTGAGGAACATAGAGACGAATTTAGCGACTACTGTAGGGGGAAAACTTGTTGAAATTTTGCAGATAGGTATTGAGAGTATGATAGAGGATAATAACATATTTGAAGCAATAAGAAAGGTTGAAAGATCAATATAAGTAGCTGGTAAAAAATGGTTGTGAATAAGAAAAGGGAATATAAACAAAACGTATCAAGTGATGAAGGCATTAAAAATGAACCGAGATAAGGGATCTCAGGATTTGTGAGCAGATTTCTGTAAAAAGAGGAATGAATACAAATATTTAATTAGGGAAATGAAAAGGAACTGGCAGACCAAAGAGACAAAATTAATTTATAGTTATTGTAAAGGAAATGAAACTAAGAAAGTATGGAAAAGAATTAGTACAATATGCAAAGATTATAAAAGTAGTAATCAGTTAGGCATAAGCGATGAGGAGTGGTTAACGTATTTTATGGAGTTGTTAGTGTGTAAAGATACATGGGAAAGGAATAAAACTGAGACTGAGGCATGTGGGGTTTACTCTGCCTGTATTAGATGATATAATAACCACAGGTGATGTCAATGGAATTACGTATGAATTCTGGGAAGAGCTAGGGAATAACAGCCAGATGATATAAATAATAACTAAAATATTTAACAAAATCTTTGATGACAGAAAAATTCCAAGATGTCGGCAAGAAGGAGTAATTTGCCCGATATATAAAAGAAAGGGGAGAAGATCGAACACGAATAACTATCTTGTTAGATACACTCAGTAAGATTTACTCCGGTATTTTACCAAAAAGAATTATGAAATGGGCAGAAGATTACTCTATACTTCCAGTGTACCAGTCAAGATTTAGGAAAGGAATGAGAACTACAGATAATATATTTATAATTAAAACAATAATAGATAAATACATAAGGAGGAAAGGAGGTAGATTATATATTGCAGCAATAAACCTGCAAAAAGCTTTTGAATCGGTTAGAAGACGGGCTGTTGTTACGAAACTGGCTGGAATAGAATAAAAATAAAATTATTAAAGCCGTTGAAGAATTATATGTAGAAGTGATATGCTCGATTAAAGTTAGGGAAGACCTAATGGCAGGCAGGATACACTCGAATATCGGACTTAAGGAGGGATGTAAATTATCACCAATATTGTTTTTACCTTTTATTACTGGTGTAATGGACTCTCACAGGAAGCAAGGTAGGACAAGCCCCTGGTTAAATAACAAAGAATTTCGCAGACGACATCTTTCTGCTCTCACTAACAGCAGTCGGTATGCAAAACAGCCATAAGTAAACGGCCGAATATTGCAGTACATGGAATTTGAAAACAAATATCAAGAAAACATAAGTAATGGTTTGTAAAAGAGGAAATAAATTATGAACGAAAGGCGCTGGGGGTTAGAAGGTTTATGATTAGAAGTTGTTAATAAATTTTAATATCTAGGAATCATAATAACATCGAATGGGATGTGGAAGGATCACATGGTAGATGCCGCCCACCCTCATCGGAGGGTCTGCCTTACAAGGGCTGCACCCGGCTAGAAATAGCCACACGAAATTCTTATTATTATTACTATGTGAGGGACCATCGCTCTTTCTTCATTAACGAGGAAACATTATCCATTAAGTTATGATTGTGCAGCCATCACAAGAAAATCACGTTGGTTCTTCAAATTCAATTTTGCTTTTATGCAAATGTTCTTGGTTATCTGTGTCCATAATGGCTAAATACAGTAGTATTAGTGATGATGAAGTTACGGTGACAAGCAAATTGTACTTGATTTCAAGTTCTGACAGAAGGTACACTCACATCCAATTAACAAGAGTAGGCAGAAATTCGGTGAATTCCACCATTTATACCAGGAAGTGAAGAAACACCCACATAAATTCCATGATTATTTACGAATGTCAATGCAGACGCTCGTCGCTTTGGCGGAATGCTCAGCGTTGAGGCTTTCGGTTCAGTTGATAGTCGGTTCAATTCCCGGGGGGTCTAGGAATTTTATCGCGTCTGATTAATTCTTCTGGCTCGGGGACTGAGTGTTTGATTGTATCCCACTCAGACAACACAACTCACAACACTTCCAACCACCACAGAAACACGCAGCTGTGATTCACATAGGGTTGGCGTCATGAAGGACATTCGGCCGTGATACAAGGTCAAATCCACTTGTGCGACCCCACAGGTCTGTTAGAAAGCGGTGTAAGAAGGAGAAGAAGACAAACATTTCATTATTTGCTACAAGGAACTGAAGTACAGCAACTATCACGTCAACCGTGAACAATCGGTCGTTACAATAACGCAATATTATTCTCTACTTCAATAAAGTAATACGCACTTCAAGCAAATACTTAATTTATAGGGTATTAATATTAAACAATCATTGTAGTAATTTAATATTGATATTTTACTTTCAACGAACATAGGCCGGTAATATTATGAATAGGCGGCCATGGACTTGAGCCAACCAATCACAGAACAGCTCTGAAGAAGCACATCGCTCCAAAATCAAAGCGATTGGATTCTTGAGGGAAAAGCGGAGAGAAGTGGGATGAGTGAAGTGCCGGCATGAACGCCACCATAGAAATATATGGGTTTGTTTTGCATCTCTCAGCTTCCTGTATGAATAGAAAGTAGTGATGAACGCTGAGTGGGGAGTAATCCACCCGGCGTGTTCGTACGCTTATGGCTGGATAACCATCAGAAATTAGCAGCTGTTGATGGATGGCCATGACGGGGAGATATAGTTATGATCATTTGATTGGCGCAAAAAGAAAAGTGGTTTCATTTCGTTGCAATTTTTATATATTAAATCATTTTTAAAATGTATTTATGTCCATTTCTAGCATATTTAGGTGCCTATGCTTAAATATTGAGTGCTATTCTCTTTCTTTCTTTCTTTCTTTCTTTCTTTCTTTCTTTCTTATATTCTAAAACCGTTTACCCTCCAGGGTTGGTTTTTACCTCGGTCTCAACGAGGGATCCCAACTCTACCTGGAACGTGAGACTTTGGTACGGGTGATAAAATTGAGGAGGAGGACCAGTACCCCGCCCAGGCGGCCTCATCTGCTATGCTGAACAGGGGCCTAGTGAGGGGATGGAAAGAACAGAAAGGAAAGACAAGAAAGAGGGAAGGAATCGGCCGTGGCCTTAAGTTAGGTACCATCCCGGCATTTGCCTGGAGGAGAAGTGGGAAACCACGGAAAACCCTTCCGAGGATGACTGAGGAGTGAATCGAACCCTCCTGTACTCAGTTGACCTCCCGAGGCTGAGTGAACCATTCCAGCCCTCGTACCACCTTTCAAATTTCGGGGCAGAGACGGGAATCGAACCCAGGCCTCCAGGGCTGGCAGTTAAGCACGCTAACCACTATAACACAGAAGCGGACTTGAATTTTAATGACTTTTATAGCTGTATTCATCATCGTTTCTTTCATATTTAGGTTTCTATGCTTAAATATTGGGTTCTATTCTCTTTCTTTCATTCTTTCTTTCTTTCTTTCTTTCTTTCTTTCTTTCATTCTTTCTTTCTTTCTTTCTTTCGCAATCTATTTACCGCCCACGGTTGATTTTAATCTCGGACTCAGAGAGGGACCCCACCTCTAACGCCTGAGGGCCAATGTTCTGGAACGTGAGGCATTGGTCGGGGAAAACAATTGGGAAGGTGGCCTCACCTGCCATGCTGAACAGGGGCCTTGTTGGGGGATGGGAAGATTGGAAGAATTGAATTGAATTTATTGATAATGATGACATGCATGACACTGAGGCTGAAAAGCCCCTTTATGTAGCGTCTACTTATAACACAATACAAATTTATGAATATACTAACTACATTTTATAATATTAAAATATTAAATTAAACATTAAACTTAAAAATTAAAATACAGATACCAATTCCAATAAAATTAAAACATAAATCATATAAGAAGTAATAAAGTATATCATTCGATTTTTAATATTTTAGGCTACACGAATCTCAGGAATAAAAAAAAACAGAAACAATTTTCTTAGAAATATACATATTTCTTATTATTAGACACAAGAGACAAGGAAGAGGGAAGGAAGCGGCCGTGGCCTTAAGCTAGGTACCATCCTGGCACTTGCTTGGAGTAGAAACGGGAAACCATGGAAAACAACTTCAAGGGAGGCTGAGGATGTAATCAAACCCCCTTTACTCAGTTGACCTCCCGAGGTTGAGTGGACCCCGTTCCATCCCTCGCACCACTTTTCAAAATTCGTGGCAGAACTCGTACCGGGGCCTAAGTGGGTGACAGGTAATTTACACTAACTACTACAACACAGAGGCAGACTGAGTGCTATTTTACCTGCCTATCTAACACGATTTTTGTGGTTATAATTGTGTTCCCTATTTATTGTATTAAATCTCACTAACACAAAAGTAGCAAGGATGATCGCTGGTAAAAGCAGGAGGGCGAAAATGGCAGGAGGATAGAAGGAGAAAAAGGAATGAATTTGATGGATGAAGGGTACACAAAAACTGGCTTCGGTAGTGGGGACATATGAGATGAATGGAGGAGGAGAGTTTACCTAGGAGAATAATGGAATCGGTCTTGAAGGTTAAGAGAAATAGAGGGAGCCGAAGACGACAGTGGTTAGACTCAGTTTTAAATGATTGAAAGATAAGAGGTATGGAGCGAAATGAGGCCACAGAACAAGGTACGAATAGAGAATTGTGGAGGCGTAGCATAAATTTGCAGCGGCTTACGGACTGGACGCTGAAAGTCATAGCGTTGTATAATGAAAATATACAGGGTGATTCAGCTAAGTTGTCTACCTCAAATATCTTCTGATCCGTTTAGGATATAGGCATTCCGGTTCCAAATTCCTAAATTATTTTGAGGGGCTCATAACCTATTGTCCCATTCCTATCGATCACGTGCGTAATTACCGAGAAACCGGCAGCAGCTTAGCTTTTCAAGTGAGGCTATAATAATTTCACCCGACAGAACAATCAAGAATCAGGCGACAAAAACAGTGATGTGCTTATCTTGCAAATCCGAAGAGTACTTTCCGAAATATTAAATGTTGTATTGTCCTCCTGCATGACTCACGCTTTGATGGTAAACACACATGCAGAACGTATTGCATACATACCATACTGGGGTAGTATGTGCATTGCCAAAAATGTTTTGACGGTCAGTCACACACACTTAAAATATTACAGTTTCGCTGTGTTACCGGTAGGCTATGTGGCTTTTTTCTGATACAACGGCAATGAAACTAAAGCTTTGGAACTCCAAACTGTTACAGGCCTACATCATGCTGTTTATTTTCCGGTCCCCCTCGAGATAATGGCGAGATTCGTGTGTTTATCAATGTTCCGGGGATTGTGTGGAACGCAGGGATGAAAGAAGGTGCGGGCTGAATGGGTGGATATAAAAAATCGAAAGATTGACTTAAAACTTTAAAATTGGCAGTTTTATTTCTTTCCCATTTTTCCTTTTCTTTTTCAGATGTTAACTTTTAACAAAAACAATTCGCTAAGCGAATGACAAAACCTCAGGTACCACAATGAGCTCAAGAAGGAATATAATGGATTCATAGAACAATTAAATAACATTAATTAACAATACGAGCTTGAAGCTCCTACCGTGTAATGTGACAAGAACGACCATTGCTCCATCCAATAATATTCCTTACAAGAGCACCTTTGCTCCACAAAATTATCTAGGAGACTAATCTCCAAACATCATACTATTCTAGCCTTCCAAAGGCACCATTCAACCTTTACATTAATAGGAAGAGCGGCTTTTCTCTAAAATTTTACTCTTAGGAATCTATTTCGGAAAATTCACACTTTTCAGGCCTATCAAATGCACAACCTAATTGCTCAATAGTCTGGCATCTTTAACATGTAAAGGAATGACATTGATTATAACAGGGGTAGCACGAATCCATTCTACCAGGCCTTTGGTAAAAACAAAAGGTTAAATTACTGATCCAAAAAGCAAAATGGAAAGGGAGCGATCTCTTTCACTCCTTGAAATTTACATTAAATGCATAAAACCCTAGCTGGGCTGGTGGGCCGACATTATACAGGCTAAGCCCGTACTACTGAGGTGACTAGATGAAGAAAATATGTAAGTTTCGGAAATTTCCACACAGAAAAGTTGCAAAAACATAGTAACCTGAAAAGCCAGTTCCCGGATTTCGGTTCAGTTCTTTCGACAAGTTTGAAATTACACTTAAAGTTCGAAATTTACACTGGAGAAAAGAAAAGTTACATTACTAAAACTGGAAACCTTCCCCTCGAGCTATCACATGGTTATTAGCTTGAGCTGGTAGACCTCCCGAAGACGGACGAGGCACCCGCGCCTCCTTTAAAAACACACTCTAGACTGGAGCGATCACTAAGAAAACTTGGTTCCAAAAATTCCAGCTTTTATAGTAGATGGCAAAGTTCCAGAACACGCTTGGCTAAGGCCCGACACACCCCTAATTCTTACTGGATAATCCAATAAATATTTATTGGATGATAAGTAAGTATACAAAAATTTTCATTGGCCAACATCTTAAGTTGACGGGGAGAGATATAAGTGTAGATAACTTTTGAACATAAAAAACTAAATATTCCAGTTTCGGAAACCTTTACATACAAAGTTACTCTTGAATTTTAATAGTTCATCTTTACCCCAGAGGGCACAATATAAGTCTATAGTAGCGGCGTCTGTTGAGAAATGTTGAAACTTCTAGAGCTAGTTGTTGCAAGTTTTATATTTCAGCTGGCGTTCTCCAAGGCGCTTAATGTAAAAGCGCGAGGTGGGTGTACCCCCGGTACAATCAACAAGGCGAGAGTCAAGCACGAGAACTACCCGCCCGACATCAAGGCGAGTGCGAATCTTCTTCTGTCTAATGCCTGCACATTTGAAACTCTTTAATATATCCAAAAGTACTCGTCTGATTTGTAAAATAAGCACATCACTGAATTTGTCGCTTTATTCTTGTTTATTTTTTTGGTTGAAATTAGTAACATTCCATTTGAGAAACCAAGTTGCTACCGGTTTCTCTGGTCGTAATGTCGAAATATGCATTCTGACATTTCTTAGTGGGAGGTCTGTTTACTGCCCATTGGGGTGGAAAGAAGGTAGCGGGCGATATGGCTGCCATGGAAACTTGGGCATCCCCACTGCGGTTACCATGGAGATAACCCTGCTGGCCAGGTCGAGTTGCTTGGAGTTGCCAAACCTCTCACTTCTAAGCGGTCTGAACGAACGAGAGGAAGGAGAAAGGAATGCAGAAATTTGGCAACACCGTGGCAATGGCTCGTGCAATGCTCCTCCCTCCAGCTCGAACTGTCACAATGCTTCTTTATATATTACGGGTATGGGTAATAAGGTATGTGATCGAGAGGAATAGGGCAGTATTTTATGAGCTCATTTATAAAATAATTTAAGAATTTGAAAATAAAATGTCTATATCTTATATGGACCAGAAGGTATTCGAGGTGGACAACTTAGCTGTATGTATGAGCAACCAAGACTGAATGATATAATAACAACACACAGTACAGATGACAGCCATTAAAGACGTAAATTACAAGGACTATTCATCTTCATCGTTTGTGAGCTGGACGAGAAGAGAGCGAGTTGTTTCATAGCTCTCAGCCGTCACGTTATACATGAGAAGACACTTCTTTGTTCTGAACAAGTTATTATGGTTTTCAACTTCTCGGAGCCGTCACTCACAAGAGTTTGACGGAAAGGGTGGCGGCGTTCCGGAAGTAAAACAGATACAAAAGTGCAGCTCGCGGAGCGCTCGTGTTTTGTTACAACTTGCCTCGTTGACGAACTTTTGAAGTTGGAAGTGCCTTGCGTTTCACCATTTCTATTCTACGAGTGCCTCCGTTGTTATCGCTTCGAGTAAGTGATGGTAATATCTTACCATTGTTATAAGAATGCACTGTCAGTCCGTACGTTCGTTTTTGTTGTTCTGATTTACTAAATGTGAAGACGATATCCATCACTTTTGAAACACTTGCCTATCATCCAGGAAATCTGAGAGAAGTTTTTCAATTAATCATTAGTGATCTCCAGTTTAGGCTCTCACCCTGGTGGCATGTTCCTTAACAATTGTTTGCCAAGTCTTTCAAGGGACTTGGAAATTTATCCAACGTTCTATTTGATGACTTATTCCAATCCTCTATCCCTCTTTTTATAAATGATTATTTGTCCCAATCTATCTTCTTGAATTCAAATTATATAGGTGCATATGTGTAGGGGAAGTCGACGTTTATGTCCCTCATGCTCTAAATTGCCCTAATAATGCTGGTCGATTTTGAAGACTGTTCAATTAATAAATTCTTTGTCATTTTCTTTTCTCTTCATTTTACTTTAACGTTCGCACCGACACCGATAGGTGTTATGGCGACGATAGGATAAGAACCGGCCATAGCCTCAGCCCCAGCATTTGCCTGGTGTGAAAACGGGATACCACGGAGAACAACCGTGCGGTTCTATCCAACCTTCTCCCGAATGCAAGTTGATAGCTACGTCTCCCAGACTGCGCGGGCACTTGCTTGGTGTTTGACATGATCAAAAAATGTTTTACATCTCTCGATGTTTCTGTCCTAGAACCGAGTGACATTAGTCAAACAGATGGAAAATGCCCTCATGATTTGGCGTTAGTCCCATAGAACAGGGGCACATCTCTCTGCTGTGGGATGTCGCGTGTGCTGATACTATAGCACCATCTCATTTGCCTCATATTAGCTAGGCTGCTGGTTCTGCTGCGGAACTAGCCGTGCGAACAGGGACAGACAACTACATCTCCGTAATATCCGCAGTTGAAACGATGGGAAAATGTTATTAAGAGACTAAAAGTCTTATTCTGATAATCTCAAACAATTATCTGGAATTACTGGAGACTCTTCGTCAACGAAATTTCTGTGAGAGCGGATAAGAATTGCTATCTAACGAGTAAATACTGCCAGCGTTATATGCGTATTTCCGGACAACGATTCAATAGACGAAGATCTCTACCTTGCTTCTTAGACTTTCGAGGCTGGAGTGAAGCATCAAGAACAACAGCAGAAAACTTTATTTACATTATCTCTTTAATACTGTATTTTTCAATATTTAAATTATTATATCTTCATATTATGATATTTTCTACTTTTAAATCCTCCACTCAAGCTTATTCGTCCACTAATGCCATTACACGCCATCTCTCAGCTGATAGCTTGGAAAATACGATTTAGTCGAGCAGCTCGTCTCCTTACTCCCATGTCTTCCCAGCCCGTACTCTTTTGTCGGAAATCACCGAGAACAAATCGTGTCACATTCCTTTTGCGGTTTTCGTATCAATTAATACTGATATGGATCCCATACACTAGAACCATACTACAGTATAAGTGGGGTCTTATCAGAGACTTACACGCCCTCCATTTTGCATCCTTACCCCTTGGTTTTTATTTACAGGAGTAGGTTATGTGCCGATATGGGGTTAATACTCTCCCTACCTCGTTTCCATCATCATCCCACATGCAGATGCGGAGGTCTCCTACGGGGTGTCAAATAGAGAGACGTGCATCAGGCGAGCCGAACATGTCCTCGGACACTTCCAGCATTGAAAACTATACGATAAATGAAATTCCACAGCTTGTTTCGATCGGGTCAGAAATGAAATGAATGAAGCCCCTATCTAGCGACGAGGATAGGATTTGTGCCGGCTGCCGAAGCCTGTCGCACTCCTCTGGGGTAAGGATTAATGAATGACAGGTGAAATGGAATGATGTTGGAGAGTTTTGCTGGAATGAAATATCACAGGGAAAACCGGAGTACCCGGAGAAAAACATTTCCCGCCTCCGCTTTGTCCAGCACAAATCTCACATGGAGTGACCGGGATTTGAACCACAGAACCCAGCGGTGAGAGGCTTATACGATAAATAACATCATATATTACTGTATATTCTTCTTCTTACGTTTCGGCCAGCTCTGGACCACGCTATTCCAACCGTCTTCTGTCTTGATATTTAACACTCGCCCAGTACTCCGCATCCTTCTTCGGTCCACGTCTTGTCTGTCTTCATTTTAGGTTTAGTTCAAAAACTTTGTAGAACGTCAAGTTTATTCTTTACTGTATATGGTCACGTTGCACGATGTTATCACGTAAGATCTCCTTTTCTTGTAAATCCATTTTTACCTCGGTAAACGAGACTCTTTTAGTTTCCGAGTTGACAATCTTTCTCATCTCGTTCGTGTTAAGTGACCATACCTAATAATGTGTGTTATTTTCTCCATATACAGATATAGTTAATGTTTGTGCCTTTTCCTATATTCACTATTTTCCTTTATAGCGCCCAAGATTTCCCTTCGAATCTTCCTTCGTTGGCTTCCAGTATTTCTACCAGACCTTTCTTATTGATTGCGAGGCAATCCGCTGCATGTATATATTTAATTCGATTTCTTTAAATGCTATTTTTTGCGGGGCGTCGTCCTAGAAAGTTATTTTGCCCCTACTTGCACCATACGTTAAGAACCTGCGTGTATTTGGAAATTGCGGAAGTGTAAAGTGTAGAATGTGAGGAAATGAACGTTAAGGACGACACAAACACCCAGTCCCAAGACCAGGGATATTAAACATTTACAATTAAAAACCCCTGACCCGGCCGAGAATCGAACCAGGGGCCGCCGGGTGACAGGCGGACGCGTTGCCCCCTACACCAACGGGCCGGACGGCAGGTCAAATTACTGTACAGTAATATTTAAACTTGGATTTGAAAGATATTGTCCGTTTATTATAGATGTTTTTGGTGAGGTGACAAGCCATTTCTATCTTGTTGATAATTGATTTTACCGAGCTCGATAGCTGCAGTCGCTTATGTGCTGCCAGTATCCAGTATTCAAGAGATAGTGGGTTCGAACCCCACTGTCGGCAGCCCTGAAGATGGTTTTCCGTGGTTTCCCATTTTCACACCAGGCAAATGCTGGGGTTGTACCTTAATTAAGGCCACGGCCGCTTCCTTCCCATTCCCAGGCCTTTCCTATCCCATCGTCGTCATAAGACCTATCTGTGTCGGTGCGGTGTAAAACAAATAGCAAAAAAAATATGATTTGAATCCTTCTTTCTCACAAATATTAGGTTCTATCCACTCGCGTAGGTATTCGAATTTCTCTGTCCGCTCTCCTTTGCCCCGATTGACTTGTATATTTCTGGGAACTGTCTTGATATTTGTTATGAACTCTGTTTTCTCAAATGAAACGTGGAGTTCTTCCTTAGCAGCTTGCATATGAAGTTGCCTTATATGGTTTTTGGGTGTGTCAAGTGAATCACAAAAAATCGACAGAACATCCGCGAAGACTAAGCAATTAATTATTATATTCTTGTCCTTACAACCTGGTCTGACCCCATTCTCAACATATTTATTATTCAGATTTTTGCGCCATTCTAGAATAACTTTCTCCAGAACACAGTTGAGGAGCATAGGAGAGAGCCTGGGTGATTTCCGACAAAAGAGTAGCGTAATAAAAATGTTTGGGCTGAGAAGACTTGAGAGAAAGGAAACGAGCTGCTCGACTAAGTGGTATGTTCCGAGCTGTCAGTGGAGAGGTGGCGTAGAATGGCATCAGTATACGAATAAGTTTGAGTGGTGTCTTCAAAAGTAGAAAAGATCATAATATGAAGATAAAGTTGGAATTCAGGAGGACAAATTGGGTCAACTATTATTTTATAGGAAGGGGAGTTAGGGATTGGAATAACTTACCAGGGGAGATGTTCAATAAATTTCCAATTTCTTTGCAATCGTCTAAAGGTTATGAAAACAACAGATAGGGAATCTGCGACCTGGGCGACTGCCCTAAATGCAGATCAGTAGTGGTTGATTGATTGTCCACCTCCTTGTCTCATTCCTGTCTTAATTTGAAATCTATGTGAAATCACTCTGGAGACGGTGTTCAACAGGTCCTGTTGAATGATTGCTCTCGTTTTGTTATCCAAGCATTATTATTATTATTATTATTATTATTATTATTATTATTATTATTATTATTATTATTATTATTATTATTATTATTATTATTATTATACGTAATGCATGGTTGTTAACATCATCGCTTAACTTTCGTTGTACTAAAAGCAATAGCTTAGAGCTCTCCGCACTTTCTCCGGTCGACCAGTTACGAGATATGAGAGGCAATAGGCTATTGCTGTCCTCGACGCGACTCCTGGGTGTAGTTGGAGACTTTCCTTGATTGTTTGTCGGATTGATTCATTGAGGTTTAGCCGAGAGAGAAACGGACACCATCTGCGGAATGAGCGGACGACATTGGGAATGGACGGCGTAAACGAGCACGAGGGACCGATTAAGTCTTGGGACGGCAATACTATCTCTAACGATTGAGGAAACTCAGCCAGTTCTCAAGAAGGAGAATGCTCTCCATCATAATATGATTTCACTTGTTTCTTTCAGTACTGGGATACAGATATACAACTGGCGTGGTGGAGTATTTCCCTGGGTGTTACGGGTTCGAAACTGTTACTGTCACCCAGAGGATAAAGTACTTTCGAGCTTTCTGCTAAAGTTTTACGGGTACGGGTGAAACAGGGGGGAGGGGGACCATTTTCATAAATCCAATAACCAAATTAAAGAATTACAGTAGAACCCCTGTTAATCGGAGCAAAGTGGGGAAAGTGGTTTCGGATAATGAAAATTTAAAGTAAAGAGTTATATTATTATTATTGTTTTAGTTAAGAAAAGTTATGACGTTTAACATTAAAGTAAATTAAAACAAAACATATACAATAAACCCAAACTACGTTAAATATTTAGAACAAACCATGTTCCATAATGTATTTATACTGTACGTATTGCACTATTTTTTGTAAATATCTTCTACATGTTTTTCACATCATTTTCTAGCCGCTATGTCACACCACTGTTTCATTAGCGGAATATGGGTGACTTTTTCTCTTAAGTTAATTTAGATGCTGTTCCAAATATACTAATATTGTAAGTACACGTGGTTCAGATACATATGTCAAAATAATTTTTTTTTCTACTCTTAGAAACAAATATAGTTATTGGGACGTAAAGCAAATAACATTATTAGAAACAAGTGGAATTACGAAAGGAATACATGTTCAGCAACATTTTTAAAAATCAATTATGATCAATGGAAAGTGTAAACAGTTTATGAGATGGGTTTAAAGTAATTGTTAAGGGGCTGTAAAAACAGATATGCACGTTGTAGCGAATAGTTTATAACAAGGAAATGAAGAGATTAAGAAGGATGTGCAGATAATAAAGATATAGACTTATGAATGCTTGCGGGAGTAAGGAGGGATTGTTGGGGCTCACTAGGAAATTGAATTCTACGAAAAAATCTGCTAAGGATGACAATATGACAAACATAATTGGGAGCCACATGAATTTTAGGGAGCAATGGAAGCACATGTATAGATACTTTACGGCGGAAATAGGTTCCAGGAAGGACATCCATGGGATCATTAATTAACAAGGGGAGTGTATACTCGACGATTTACAGAAGGCGGAAATAATCAGTCTAATATGTAAAGGTAGTTGGATATAAGGATAATGTCCTGATAGAGGAGGCAACGAATAATGGCGAAATACTGTAATTTACCTAGGATAAAAAATACTCAAAAGATTAAAGCTAGAAAGGTAGCTGGGAGCTGGGGTTGATAAGATTCCTAGGGATGTATTAAAGGCTATGGGTTGGAATATAGTGCCATATCTGAAATGTTAATTTGAATACTGTTTGCATAAAGGAGCTGTACCAAAAGAATGGAGAGTTGCAATTGTAACCCCAGTATACAAGGTAAGGGCTGACACACATAGAGCGAAAAATTACAGGCCAGTCAGCTTGACATGTGTAGTTTGTGAGGTATGGGAAACCATTCTTTCTGATTATATTAGGCACGTTTGCCAAGTTACTAACTGGTTTAATAGAAGGCAGTTCGTGTCAGTAAAGGTTATTCCAGTGAAGCTCAACTTTTAGGATTCCACCAAGATATTTTAGAATCAGGAGGTCGAATGGACTGTATTGCTATTGACCTATCTAAGGCTTTTGATAGGCTAGATCATGGGAGATTACTTACGGAAATGAGGACGATTTGAACAGACAAAAGAGTGGTTGAATTAGTAGCTACATTTCTAGAAAATAGAACTCAGAGAATTAGAGTAGGTGAAGTGTTATCTAATTCTGCAACGAATAAGAGAGGGGTCCAACAGGGCTCTATTATTGGACCTTTATATTTTCTTATATATATGTAAATGATAAGAGCAAAGATTTGGCATGACAGATAAGTTTTGGGGACGATGTTATACTGTATAGAGCAGTAAATGATTTGCAGGATTGTGAGCAACTGCAGGGGATTTAAACAGCGATGTATGATGGACAGCAGACAATGGTACGAATATAAATGGGATGAAAAGTCGGCTTGTAAGGTTCCCCAACAGTTTTAATTACTGTCTTGATGGGATGATAGTTCCTCATTGTAAGTACCTAGGTCTTAACGTAGGGAATGATCTTCATTAGGGTAATCTTATTAACGAGGTTGTTAAGAAAGGTTACAGATGTCTTCATATGGTTATGAGAGTATTTAGCGGTTGTAGTAAGGATGTAAAGGAGATGACGTATAAGTCTCTGGTAAGACACCAGTTGCTGTATAATATTCTTCCAGTGTATGTGCCTTCACCTGGACTACTTGGTACGAGAAATGGAAAAAATTCAAAGGGAAGCAGCACGATTTGTTCTGGGAGATTTCCGACAGAGGAGTGGTGTTTTTGACATTTTGCAAACTTTAGGCTGGGAAGACTTGGTAGTAACAAGACGAGATGCTCGAGTACGTGGTATGTTTCGAGCTGTCAGTGGTGAGTTAGCTTCGAATGACGCAAGAAGAAGAATAAGCTTGATTTGAGCTTTTAAAAGCACAAAATTAAGATAAAATTGGAATTCAAAAGGAGAGATTGGGCAAATATTCATTTATAGGATGAGGAATAAGGGGTTGGAATAAATTATCAAGGAAAATGTTCGATGAATTTCTAAGTTCATTGAAACTATTTATCGGCAAACAATTATAATGAAATGTGTATATGAGGTAAACAACTGATAGGGAATATGTCACGTGGGCGACCGCCCTAAATGCAGGTCATTGATTATTGATGATTGATGGATGAACTCTGTCCGCCTCTGTGGTGTACTGGTTATTCTGATTAGGTGCCACCCCCGGAGGCCCGGGTTCGATTACCGGCTCTAGCACGAAATTTTAAAAGTGGTACGAGGGCTGGAACGGGGTCCAATCAACCTCAGGAGGTCAACTGAATAGAGGGGGATTCGATTCCCTCCTCAGCCATCCTGAAAGTGGTTTTCCGTGGTTTCTCACTTCTCCTCCAGGCAAATGCCGGGACGGTACCTAATTGAAGGCCACGGCCGCTTTCCTCTCCCTTCCTTGTCTATCCGTTCCAATCTTTCCATCACCCGACAAGGCCCCTGTTCAGCATAGCAGATGAGGCAGCCTGGGCGACGTACTGGTCATTCTCCGCAGTTGTATACCTCGACCCAGAGTTTGAAGCCGCAGGACACTGCCCTCGAGGCGGTGGAGGTGGGATCCCTAGCTGAATCCGAGGGGAAAACTAACCATGGAGAGTAAACGGATAAGAAAGAAGATAGATATGAACTCTCAGGACTTATTTAAGTTTCAAGTAATGTTTATGATAGTTCTTAAAACTTGCTTGACTTGATTAAGGGAGATCCATCATTATTGGTAAAAGGCTAAAAGTGAAGAAAAATGTGGGTTTCAAACTTTTCACGTAGAAAATGTAAATGAGACAACGAAATACTGTAATAAATTTTGTGTCTACAACGTAATTTTAGTAGAGTAAATTATAGCTGAGTGATTTCTTTAGCAAATGTCGCTATGTCCTATTCACATGACCTGTCTCTTTTTGATATTCCTAAAACGTGGCAATCCTACTAGTCGTACACCTTCAAACACCCCAGGCACGCGCTAGAGAGTACACAGCAGTAAGCACCCGAGCGACGAGCTCTTCCTGGGATTCAGTTCGAGTCCAATCCCTTCACTCCCTCTTTTCTAACCGAACAAGTGTTGGCACAGTACGCGCATTAGTGTTGGCTACTAAATACATGATTCGAAGCAGTGTATCGATTCATTAAAGTATCCGACTGAATCGATTCACAGGAACGGCGAGCTCACGGCACACGATTCAGCTTACTCCCAGCGGACAGTGCTGAGTGGCGCACTCGCCGGACGTTGACGGAGAGCCGAGGTTCCGCTGCAGCGAGACATACAGTGAGCCATCGCACACCGAGAGAATCGTGAACGAGAGCGGCTCAGTGAGGCACAAGATATACACAGCTCCTTATCGGCACACTGGACACTGGCGGGTGACGGAGAGCCGAGGTTCCGCTGCAGCGAGACATACAGTGAGCCATGGCACACCGAGAGAAACGTGAACGAGAGCGGCTCAGTGAGACGCAAGATACACACGGCTCCTTATCGACTCACTGGACACTGGCGGGTGACGGAGAGCCGAGGTTCCGCTGCAGCGAGACATACAGTGAGCCATGGCACACCGAGAGAATCGTGAACGAGAGCGGCTCAGTGAGACACAAGATACACACGGCTCCTTATCGACTCACTGGACACTGGCGGGTGACGGAGAGCCGAGGTTCCGCTGCAGCGAGACATACAGTGAGCCATGGCACACCGAGAGAAACGTGAACGAGAGCGGCTCAGTGAGACGCAAGATACACACGGCTCCTTATCGACTCACTGGACACTGGCGGGTGACGGAGAGCCGAGGTTCCGCTGCAGCGAGACATACAGTGAGCCATGGCACACCGAGAGAAACGTGAACGAGAGCGGCTCAGTGAGACGCAAGATACACACGGCTCCTTATCGACTCACTGGACACTGGCGGGTGACGGAGAGCCGAGGTTCCGCTGCAGCGAGACATACAGTGAGCCATGGCACACCGAGAGAATCGTGAACGAGAGCGGCTCAGTGAGGCACAAGATACACACGGCTCCTTATCGACTCACTGGACACTGGCGGGTGACGGAGAGCCGAGGTTCCGCTGCAGCGAGACATACAGTGAGCCATGGCACACCGAGAGAATCGTGAACGAGAGCGGCTCAGTGAGACACAAGATACACACGGCTCCTTATCGACTCACTGGACACTGGCGGGTGACGGAGAGCCGAGGTTCCCCTGCAGCGAGACATACAGTGAGCCATGGCACACCGAGAGAAACGTGAACGAGAGCGGCTCAGTGAGGCACAAGATACACACGGCTCCTTATCGGCACACTGGACACTGGCGGGTGACGGAGAGCCGAGGTTCCGCTGCAGCGAGACATACAGTGAGCCATGGCACACCGAGAGAATCGTGAACGAGAGCGGCTCAGTGAGACACAAGATACACACGGCTCCTTATCGGCACACTGGACAGTGAACACTGGCGGAGAGCCGGGCTTCCTCTGAAGCAATGCATACAGAGCCATGGTACACCGAGAGAAACGTGAACGAGAGCGGCTCAGTGAGACACAAGATACACACGGCTCCTTATCGACTCACTGGACACTGGCGGGTGACGGAGAGCCGAGGTTCCGCTGCAGCGAGACATACAGTGAGCCATGGCACACCGAGAGAAACGTGAACGAGAGCGGCTCAGTGAGGCACAAGATACACACGGCTCCTTATCGGCACACTGGACACTGGCGGGTGACGGAGAGCCGAGGTTCCGCTGCAGCGAGACATACAGTGAGCCATGGCACACCGAGAGAATCGTGAACGAGAGCGGCTCAGTGAGGCACAAGATACACACGGCTCCTTATCGGCACACTGGACACTGGCGGGTGACGGAGAGCCGAGGTTCCGCTGCAGCGAGACATACAGTGAGCCATGGCACACCGAGAGAATCGTGAACGAGAGCGGCTCAGTGAGACACAAGATACACACGGCTCCTTATCGGCACACTGGACAGTGAACACTGGCG
The DNA here is from genome assembly GCF_040414725.1 of Anabrus simplex. Taxonomy (NCBI): domain Eukaryota; kingdom Metazoa; phylum Arthropoda; class Insecta; order Orthoptera; family Tettigoniidae; genus Anabrus; species Anabrus simplex. Next base: position 442,315,877 of record NC_090268.1, on the reverse strand, counting down.
GAGAGCCGGGCTTCCTCTGAAGCAATGCATACAGAGCCATGGTACACGGAAAGAATCATACGCTAAATGGACTCCCGAGCTCAGCTCATTTGAAAATAATACCCACTTGCATTCACTGTCCTCTTTTTACAGGGAGGTTTAAATAATGGATGGATTTATTTTCAGTGTTAAAAAGGTAGTCAAAACATAATTCTAAAGTAGCTAGTTAGGTGGGCTATTAGGTTATACTACACCTATTAGTTTAATGAATCTTAGTATTATTACTTAGTTGACATTTGACAATTAATTAAACTCGACTCTAGCCTGCCCTATGACTATGAGTCATGCTCATGACCACTCAAAAATATCTGTTTTATATTGGAAAGAATGGCTCAGTATTGTCTCAGTTGGTATGTTACATCGTTGCACAAGACTTCAATAATATGTGGACAGTAAGTGAGCCGACTGACGCAATAACTTAACCAATAGTATGTTGAATCAGAAAACCAGTGGGCTACTGTACATCTCGGGCAGCCTATACAAATATGACGATTTAAAAAAATCCTCTGCTGATAGAAAAATACAGTACCGTACATATTCTCAAAAATGACTTAGCGAGTTGGGCGTGCGGTTAGTATCGCGTAGCTATGCGCTTGCAGTCGGGGGATGGTGGGTTCGAATCCCACAGTCGGCAGCCGTTAAGATGGTTTTCCGTAGTTTCCACATTTTTACACCAGGAAATCCTGGGACTGTACCTTCATTAAGGCAATGGCTGCCACCTTCCTAATCCAGACCTTTCCCATCCTGCGTCGCCGGAAACCTTCGATGTATTAGAGTGAGTAGCATTTTATTTCTAAGAAAGGAGTTCATAGTATGAAGACCAGATGGCAGCTGCGAGCACTGAATGCTGTTGCTGCTGTCTTACCATTACATACTATACAGATGCAGTAGGAGCGGTGACTCTAATGTGCCGTGAATCGGATCACCGTATCGATTCAGTAACGTGAACTGAATCAAATGAATCGATTCAGTAAAATGAATCGAATGTCCCATCACTAACGCGCATTGCATTCTGGTGTCATGGCATAGTTAACAGAATTTGTAATATTGATGGTTCTGAAAAGTGAAATCAATAATTCATTTATACTTAAACTGGAACACATACAACGCAACCGGTTCGGGAACATAACCGTTGTTGAATGAAACAGTTGCATGAAAGTAGCAGTTCGCACTTGCTGTGCCGTTCTGGTGTTGCGTTCATCACCAACACGATTTCACAGTTCGCAATCGTTGTATTTCTTGAAGTTAGAATCTTCCAGTGTAACTAGAATAACTCACAGCTCAGGGAGGCTATTCCGAAGAGCTGCGCTGCTATTGGCTAAGACGCCTGACGTCACCGAGAGGGGGGAATACAGTCCTACGCCAGTTCAGTGGCTTGAGTGTTGCAAAGGTACAGGTAGTCTAGTATTTTTCTGAGTTAACTTTGTTAGTTATTGTAATTACACACCACTCCGTTATTAAATGATGAACTAATGCCGTAACATTTAAAACTAATACGAAAACATACGACTTCAAGCCCGTCTCTGTAATTACGAAGACACTCTCATAACGGTTTGGATGGCAGGGTCGATTCTGGCTCAGTCCAGTGATATTTGAAGGTGCTCAAATACGTCAGCCTCGTGTCGGTAGATTTACTGGCAACTCCTGCGGGACAAAATTCCGTTACATCAGCGTCTCCGAAAGAACATTAAGTGATCGAATCCACATTTCAATGCAATATACAGTGGAATGTTTCACACATTGTTTATGCATTTCAGAATGTTACATTTCCGAGGGAAAAAAAGGCGTTATCAATTATTTAATGCAATAATTTTGGGTTCAGGATGGTTGGAAATTTGTGTTCTTAATTCCATCGTAATTTTTATATATCTTATGGTTATGCTGTATGACTGTGAAATGCGTAAATTAATTCACGTCTTTTATATAAGTTTGTTTCGGATAAAATTGTATGGATCACCGGCTGGCCGGTACAAGAAAAGTCGTGAGACTTTGCCGTGGTGGACCAAATTAGACGCACTGACTCATTTATCCCTCGTTAACCGTATGTTCCACCTATCTCCGGAGAGATAGGTGGTTTGTGAGGTACCGATGCCGGTGTGTTATGAGTGTAATAGGTTCCGTTTTTTATCGTTTGAGTGATTTATTAATGTTATTGCGATCTTGTATGCAAGTGTGTGTTTTATATAACGCGTAAGTGTGTGTGTGTGTGTGTGTGTGTATAACCGGAATGTTCAACTCGTTTGTTGGCTGACACTGTAATTTATTTATTTATGCGGAGTGGCTTACCCTGTATGCTTACCCATGTATTGTTTAGCCTAGCTTAATGTTGCGTTATGAAATTTGCCACGCTGCATCATATAGACAGTGAACCGAAATTCGCGCCCTCGGGCGTCGCAGCGCGACTCCCCACATGCCAGCAATAACAAAATATCCCTCACAAAAGTTCGGCCTGCGTTTATATCCGGCAAAAAAATGACGTTGAAGAGTGCAAATCAGGCAACACTGTAACCACATTTAGGGTAATTACTTCTGTCAGCACACGTTAATCGTGGTGTATAGTTAGTGCAGTGGGTGGAGTTTTGGGTTAGCATGCAGGAGGTCAAGGGGTCGATCCTGGGTTGAGGCGTACCTGTTTGCTGTGAAGCTACAGTGTTGGTCTGCGGACTTCACTTATTGTTAGACCGCGTTTTGGGCCGAGATCCCCTTGGGATAATCGGTAGTGAGCCGTGCTAGGTCTCTGTTCCTTATTTTCCCTGTTGGTCACTTAATTGAGGTGCGTTTCTTTACCTTTCATAATTAAGTGGTCATTATGGGTGCATTTGTGAATGATCGTGTGATTTGGGGAACTGCGTGATGTCAGATTTATTTTACCTCCTGTGTTTCTTCTTGTCATTTTCTGTCCCGCTACTCCTATGGTGTTAGGGAAGGTACTAATATGAATTATTATCCTCATGCCTGATTTTATCCTGGGGCCTGGTAATTGTTGATAGTTCGGTTGTTGATGACACACTTAATCGCATACCCTCCATCTGATTGCATGCAAAGTCTCCGACTGTAGCTACCTATGTTGGCTTGCCTTGAATATCGATACCTCTAACTCTAGGATATTTCCTTTTTCTAATCCTTGTTTGTTCGGTGTGTCACAGATTTATTGCTGTTACTGATCCTTACCTTTCTCCTAAGGAATGAGGTTATGCATAGTGTGATATGGAAGTTGAATATGTGTAAGTTCAATAATTATTTTATGTCCCAGTTGATGAATTTGATAATTTTAAAAAATTGTGTTACTGAAATTACTCACTGACTTGTGATTGCACGGATGTGTTGTTGAAACTTAATTAGTGTTTATGTATTATTTTATTCCTTATGCTTACTCTATGTATGATAATTTGAGTTATACCTTCTCTGGACCATCCCTGTCATGTCGCGCTTGCGTTTTGGGTGAGCGCTGCGATATTCATGTTCGGATGGTTACATTCCTGATGTAAAGTGATTAGTGTGGTAACGTCACTGAATTATTAATGTAGTATCTGTTGCACTGACTCATTACTTGAAGATACTTATGTTTCCTTATTTTGTTTTATTTTCTATTTTCTTCTTTCTTACTGTGTCCTTCTCTGTAAATTTGCGTTCGCCCAAGAGGTCATGCCTTTCCCTACCCAGAATTATTTTAATGAGACCATCATTACTATGTTCCACGAAATATATGACCTGTTTTCCTGGTGTAGGATATGTCAAAAGAAATCTTATGTAATGTTATGAGGAAACTCCAATGATCTGTGTGCTACTCATTCTAAATTATCGGTTATCGGTTATCGGTTATGAGAACATTTCAATGTGAAGGTATGTGTTCATGTTATACGCAGTGTGGATCCGTGGACTTAAATGAACATCAATGACCTGGAAGATATTGACATCGCTCCGTCATGTATGATCCTAGGCAGAGGCGTATATAAGGGGGGTCCATGGGGCCTTGCTCCCCCCCCCCCCGAAATAGTGAATATAAAGAAAAAATAAGTACCGTAATCTGAAATATTTTAATGAATCATGCGCGAAGGCTTCGCCTACTTTTCCCTGTAGGTGAGGGGAGTGGGGTGGAAGTAGTGTGAAGTTCGTGGCAGTGATCACGGAACACCGGAGGCTCCCGCTCCCGCCGGCTATCTGCGCGTGCGCGCACAACTGAACTGCACCAGTCGCCGCCAGAGGCCAGCACAACAACCGGGCGCCAGAGGTGTGATGAACAGTTCAGTGGCAATCATCGGTTGTTGTTTACGTTTGTTCGACATCTGTTGTACTGAAGTATGGTGCTGTTTTAAGTGTTAATGTTTACGTACTTTATCAGTATACTGAAGTTGGCCGTAAGTGAACCACAATCGTAATGAAGAGGCAAGCTTGCATTCAAAACCTTTTCCCCAAAAGAACAAGTGTCAATAAGCCTGTTGGCGATAACCCTGAAGTCGGTAGTGTTACGAATGGACAAAGTGCAAATGGGCGCGACGGTGACAATGCTGAAGTTGGTTGAGTTGGTAGAACTGCTTCTTGTGATGTCGTTACTTCGAGCTCAATTAATGTAGTTCCGGTTATGGAGGATAGTAGGCCTAACCAAGTAAGGTAAAATATCTATGATATCGGAAACTATTGTCAAAACAATTCCGTTCAGTCTTTCACAAACGAAAAAAAAAGTTTATGTTAGAAAATGTTTGGAAACCTCAGCCTGGATACAAATTTCCCTCCATTACTAGTTCAATTCATAGTAGATCTTTTCAAATGAAGTGGCTGGAAGAATTTACGTGGTTAGCTTATTCAGAGGAAAAATCTGGATGTTTTTGCAAGTACTGCGTGCTATTTTCCCATACCGAAAATGAAGGGAAAGGAAATCACCAAGTAACAGGGGCGTTGGTCACTCAGGCTTTTACCAATCTTAAAGAAGCCAGGGAAATATTTAGCAAACATGAAAACTTATCCTATCACAAGAAATATGTTTTGATCGCTGAAAATACAAAAGATATATTTAAGAAAAAGTCTGAAAATGTTTTCAATCAAGTAAATGCCCAAAGAAGACAGGATATTGAGAATAATAGAAAACGGCTAATCCCTATATTACAAGCAATACGACTTTGCGAGTGGCAGCAAATAGCTCTAAGGGGTCATCGTGACTCTGGACGAATAAGCCTTGAAGAACCGGACCAAAATGATGGAAATTTTCTATCTTTGTTGAGATACCGAGCCAACAGTGGAGATAATATTAAGACCAATTAACGACCAGTGGTGGGAAGACGATGTACACAAGTTCTTTCATTCAAAACGAATTTACTAACACATTCGGTCACTTAATCCAATAAAAAATTGTAGAAAATGTCAGAAAGTCTGTTTTTATTCCGTTTTAGCAGATGAAACTACTGACATCAGCCAAATCGAACAGTTTTCTCTCTGTGTACGTTACGTAGAGGACCAAACTTTCAAAATCAGAGAAGATTTTCTGACATTCGTCCTTGTTTATGACGTCATTGGAGCAGGTTTGGCCAACACAATATTGGAGACCTTGTCAACATTGGGGCTTTACCTAAACAAAATGAGAGACCAAGGGTACAACGGTGCTGCTACGATGAGCGGGCAAATCAAAGGCGTTCAAGCTTCCATCAGGGAAAAGCTACCGTTGGCCCTGTATACACATTGTTCTTCACACACTCTAAATTTATGTTTGTCAGATGCGAGCAAAATACCTTCTATCAGAAACTGTATGGATGTCATAAAAGAAGTCTGTGGATTCTTTCATATGTCAGGCAAAAGAACCGAAATATTGAAATAAACGATTTCTGAATGTTGTCCAGAACAAACGAAAAAGAAACTTATTTCACTGTGTGAAACCCGATGGGTAGAAAGGCACGACTCAGTAATTTTATTTAAAGACATTTTGGAGCCTATCTTTCTCTCCCTTTGCAATATAGAAGAGGAATTAAGTGATTCAGCATCTAAGGCTCACACTCTAAGGAGTGCTATTAGTCAATTTGCATTTCTAGTTAATCTTTTTTCTTTGAGCTGGATGCTATCAACCACGCATAACTTATCTGAGCAGTTTCAAAATAAAAATATAGATCTTCCACAGGCCTTGACTAACGTCACGAGTGTCTTACACCTTCTATAGAAGGAGAGGGCAAATGCTGATGACACATTTAAAGCCTTGTATAATCAAGTAAAGTCATTCGCTGCCAAACATGACATTAAAGAATAGATTTCAAGAATTTGCCGCCTTCAAATTGCACGTAGAAACGTTCCTTACACCACAGAAGAAGAATACTATCGCGTAGCTGTTTATGTGCCATACCTGGACGATTTTTGTAACTCACTAAAAAAACGCTTTGAATCTCACAAGGAAACAGTTGCATCCTTACAAAACATCCTTCCACAATTGTTCATCATAACAGATTTCGGTTCACTGGAGGCTGCTTTTAGTGTCTACGAAGAAGATCTGTCACATAAAGAGATTGTGCAAAGTGAGTTTATGTTGTGGAAAGAAAAGTGGAGTCAGGAAAATCCTTCAAATCTTGCAAAAACGGCTGTAAGTTCTCTAGAAAAATGTGACAATACTTTCTTCCCCAAAATTTTTACCCTTCTCAAATTACTCGCAGTTCTTCCTGTTTCTGTCGCAGCTATAGAAAGAACTTTCTCTAGCCTAAGGAGACTGAAGACTTACTTAAGGAACAGCACATCTGAAAGTAGGCTTAACGGGCTTGCTTTACTCTCTATCCACAGAGACATTATAGTTAGTGACGAAGAAGTTCTTGATCAGTTTGCAAGCGTACCAAGAAACTTAGACTTCGTTTTGTAACCATTGGTGTACTTTATGCATGTATGTATGTACGTATGTATGTATGTATGTATGTATGTATGTATGTATGTATGTATGTATGTATGTATGTATGTATGTATGTATGTATGTATGTATGTATGTATGAATCTGCCCAAATCAATGTTTCCTTTTTCCTTTCTAAAGTGTTTGAAATCGTCTGACTTCTTAAATTTACTTAACCTTACATTAATCTTGCCGCCCCCCCCCCAAATATATATTCTATATTCGCCCCTGATCCTAGGCATATCTTAACTGGCCTCGATACATGTTTCTGTTAATTATATCAAAAGAACATTTTGTTGGCATTAATGTTGGTAAGGCTGATTGTTTCATCGTTCTTGCCTGTTACGCCCCACCCCATGTTGATCCTTCCCAGGGGGAGGCTATAATGGATTTTAAATAACTAGACGCGAGTCATGAAGTATTTCGCCGCTCAGTTTATGCCGTCATTTGATTTCTTGCCTCTTGTGTGGGCTGGACCGTCGTTATATGCATTTCCTTATTATATGCTTGGTAATTTTGTGCCTCCTAGTGGACTAGCACCGTACTAGCCTTCCTGGTCGCTAGAATGTGCTGATCCCTGGGTACGGACAGTCGAACTTGCCCCGCGATCGTGAGTTGTTCGACGACAATCACTGAGTAGTTCAGTTGTCTGGTTATTAGTCTCAAGAAGGCAGCTTGGTAGCCAACGATCTGGCTGAATATTAAGCGATAAAAGTACCCACTTGAAAGCTGTGGAGATGATTGTAAGACTGGATTCTGGGTGAATAATCGCCCGCCTGGGCGATTAGGCCTGAAGTTTGGCTTGTTTTTCTTAGAAGTTGGTATTCTCCGACCTTGTGAGTATATTTGAACTTGTCTACGGCACTAACCTGATCAACGAGATCTACTAATGCATGCTATATAGGAAAAAATAGAAACTGTTTTGGCGTAATAACCGTGTGTGAAATTATTATTTCAATGTTCGTGTAATTCTGAATTGGTGGAAAATTAAAAAAACAGGTCTTAATCATGTCAATGTTATGTTAGATGTATTATTGGGGTTTCAATGAAACTGTAAATATGTACTTCCATTTGACCTTCATGGTGGAATAACTTAAAAGGGTCATAAGGTAAAGTTAAATGAATCTATGCTGTAGGAGCTCCTAACAATAATTGCTTACGAATACGTTAATGGTATAATTCTCTATTCGGTGGTTTAAATTGATATTGTTTAAGTTATTGCAATCATGGTTATTATCTTGGAGATTTTGTAACCACCATTTTGAGAATAAAAGGAAATAAGGTGAAAACTTTTCTAATGGACTACTCGGTTGGCTTGAGTAGCCATCTTGTTGGTATGTGGGTGTCACGTGACCGGTTGCCATGTAACAGAATGTAAACAGATTGGGGGCGTGTGCTCTATTGAGTCTGACATTTGAGTGTCGTCTTATTATTATGACATTTGACATTCGCCAATTGGGATGAGATATTTTTCCTGGTGTGGTTGGATTTTTCCTCCGGTCTTGTGATTGGATTATAATTGTTTTTCTTCCCCTGGATTATTTGATGCTTGTATGCCGTTTGTTTTTCGTTACCGATTTCAAACCCTTAGTACAAAGCCGAGTTAGTGCCTTAGAAAATGTTTTCGGTGTTCATATCCTAACTGAAGACTTCAACATTGTGAGATTGGTTTTAATGCATTTTCCCTTTAGCTAATTTCTGATTAATTGTTGATATTTGAATTGATTTAATTTGTAGTTGTTAAACATGGCCGGATGTTTTTTAATCAGTTTAATTTAATTAAAGTTTCTTTTCTCAACAAAATCTGAGCATTTTATTATTTCAGCCAAGGACAAATTAAAATTAAGTTTTAATCGTTCCGCTTGGCCTCGTGTGCCCTTGCTTTCACAATCTGCGACGACCTTTTCCTTGGGATCTCTATGGTAAATGTCTCTATTTTATTTGTTGTTCTATTGCTTATTTGATCCCTTTTCGTGCGAAACGCTCTCACTTCGTTTGATTTCTTGTGTCGTGACAGAAGTCACCTCAAGGTACCGCAGAACACATCGTCCAAAACCAGACTGATTTAATTCTGATGAATCAGCACTTTCGCAACAGTTTCAAATCGGCTAAAACTCTCCTGGAGCAGAGATCGGATCAGACCATAACCCTGTGATAGCATAAATCCAACTGCGCTTCAAGACAGTTCGTATGACCATGAGGCCTGTGAGGATAGACATCAACAAGGTAAAGAATGAAGAGATTCGTAAGAGGATTCAGCATGACCTACCTAAAGGTTTCGATAAACTGAAGAACATTGATACAGGTATAGAAGAATTGTAGACGGAAATGAAGCAGATTCTAACAGGCACGGGGAAACAGCACTTAACACGTGATAAAAATCAAGACAAAACCGTGGATGACCGATGAGGTACTGGAACTCATGAATGAGTGGCGGAAGTGGAAAAACCTAGAGATAAATAAATACAACCAAGTGCACAAAGAAATTAAGAGGAAGATTGTGGCTGAAAAAGAACAGCGGATGGCAGAAAGATGTCAAGAGGTATAATTCCTGCAGCAATAGAATGAAACTACACAAAATTAAAGGAGTGCCTTGGGTTATATCGTAATAGAGGGCATCACGCTCTGGCGTCTTAATTTTCCTTTTTATCGAAAGTGTTATTTTACCTTAATTTTTCCTTTTAACGTTTAATCTTGCGACGACTCTAGAAATTTAAAAACCCGTATCAATGTGATACTTTAAATTATGTGGCTCCATGCGAATCGATTACGTATCAGTATACGCGTACGTATACTATTACATAAAATGAACGCTGGACAATCAGGTGAAGAATATATTGAAAAGTTTACAAGTATTCAATGTTATGCTTGAAACTTCATTTCACATTTAACTTTTTTATTAATGCACGTTTTAATGTCCAGTTCTTTCTTCAAATTTTGAGATTATGTCAATGTCATTTTTATTTTTTATTTTTTTGTATTATATTAATATGATTCTGGGCTATTTTGTGAATAAATTCATCTTACCCCATAATATAGCTTCTCATTCGAGTTATACCTCTATTTTCCTGTCATTTACTTATATTTAAGTGAGAAAGTTCGACTTTTAGCCTGGCCCATCGACAACCAACCCACTTCTCTGCCCAACCCTGAGTTAGTCGGATGTTCATACAGGAATGGAGGCATCGTCCTAATGGGTTACGACCCCTGGGTACGGTACAATATCTTAATTGTAACTATTTATTCAAATTCTAAGGAAATCAAGAAAGGAAAATGTAGTTGAAAAAAATTATCAACTCATTTCAAATTCACCAATGCAATTTCAGCACTTAGGATCGTTAATTGAAAAATAATAATAATAATGTACAACAATAAAATATTTAAAATTCAGATTGTTGGAATGAACTCACATATCACCTTCTCATATTTAAATTGTTGAAATGAACTCACATATCACCTATACATGAACAATCAATGTCTGTCTGTTAGGTCATCAGCCCAGAGACTGGTTGGATCCTCAAATAGCACCACCAATGCTTATGCGGTTAAAAGGAAACCGCAAAAACCAAAGGCTGCACCAAAATGAGGCGCACTAGGCAAGACGAGGAGTGAGGTACTTTGCCATTGCTTTCCACACAGGGTCAGAAAGTGCTATTGCAGCACGACCGACCCTATGAGCAATACCTTTCATAATACTCAGATGCACCAGTCGTGCTGTGAATGTCATTACTCAGCACCACCCATACCCCAGCAGCTTCCATATTGTCAGAGCCATGGATGAGACTGAGACTACGGTGGCAGCTACACTTTGCTCTGGCCTGTGCCAAGAGATGGATACAAAAGTACCGTATCCATCAAGAAATGTTAGCAGTCACATAAAATAAGAATGTTCCTAAATTCTAATGAAGGTTTCTCAAATCATTTACAAATCCTTTTGGCAAGTATCATAGTTCAGGATCATCTCTCATTCTTCTTGTCATAATTACTTAGGATGAGCATTAGGTTTTCTTTACGGTAGGATTTTTGAAATGCGTCAGAAAAGAGGTAAGTATCAAATTGGTCGTAATATCAGCTAATATTTACATGAATACCTAATATCACTAGTCAACCCAAAGGTATCATACATCTCATTAATCTTCAAAATTAGGTTAATAATATAACTGTGTCTGATTAAAAATATTCTCACATCAATAACTCAGTTCCGAAACATTACCTAGTGTCATTTACTAAAATAGGTACAGAATATCAGTCATGAAGAGTCTGTGAATTATGTAACCTCCTGTGATAATTTATGAAGAAATAACAATGCCTATGCATACGGTTAGTGAGTGCCATGTACATCTTCAATGACTATTAACATTACAGTAGTGATCTAGGTTAATTTTAATCAATACACTACCCAACATCCCCTAAAATGAATCATTTCAATGATTTACTAATGCCATAACTTATTGTTAACCTCACAATATGTTTTCACTGACGAAGGATACGGATTACCTGTTCAACAATTACTCATCATGGTAACATGAATATTAATGATCCTGGATTGCGTCAACACTCTTCACATTTTCTTCATAATTAATCATTCCCTTCTTTACCGACGTAGCAGCACATTAAAATTATATATCCTTCCTCATATTCATTTGCTACTTCAATATCACTTTCTTCATATATATTGTACCAGGAAAAGATGTTTATCTTAGAGGCGCTTAACACTAAATTGATGAGCATGGACTATATCTTAGGGTGTGGCTTAAAACATTGGAGTTGGTACAGAGAGGGATGTAGTTCATCGAACTTAGAGATTATTTGGATAATCTGAGTTGATTGACCATTGAAAACAAGTTAATATCACCTTCATACAGTATAATTGAAGCGTCGTGCCTAGTTGGTAACTCCGGGTCCTGGGATGGCGCTGGATACGGCCTGGGTAGGAACCACGCCCGCCTGGTTGTGAAGTTCTGCAATTCCTCGAAGTTCTGGAATTTCTCAAAGTTTTGGACGCACACGTTCCGGGGTTCAATTTTTAAGACGTGATTCACGTGTAAGTCCCTGTACGGCGCTCCGTTTATTTGTGGCACTGTTAAATACATATGACCTTTCAATGATTGCATCTACTCGTACAATGAAATGTGACAAGTCTTACTAAATCCTTGATTCAGACACTTCATTGAATAGAAAATGTTCCTAAACAGTCACTTGAAAAACAGGATGATTGCATTAAATATTTGACCTTGTACTGATGGAATTAATGTGTAAAATGTTAAGTTCGTGACGTGAGCTTACTAACACAGGCACGATAAACCAGAATGTTCTATAGGATTGTCGTTTATAGTCACCACAGTTCTTAATGCACAGTTTATGAAGGTTCGGAACACATTTGTACATTTGCAATAAGCTTAGTAAATGAAATAGCACTCGGAAAATGTCTTAGTTCGTCGATAAGCAAAGTAAATAATCATTAAAGAAAAATGGTACTTGGAAAAATTCTAACTCCATAAATTGTGAGTTCACTTATACGCTGGAAAGTTCTATGTTCCCTCGGAACATGGCATGTGTATTCTAAGATGTCACAGTCTATTATGTTGAAACGAGCCTAAGCACAAGTTCTGATGCAGTACTCGGAAAGTATTCAATATTTTCACAATCCAACGCAATGTTTGAAAATACCGTAAGTTCCTCAGTTTGCCATAAGGCATAAGTTCAATGTGGTACTTGGAAGAAAAATCATACCATTCACACGAAAGTTTACGTTGACACAACTTGTCATAGAACACAAGTCCAACTTACACACTCGGATAATTTCTATGTTCCTGAAATTGATCCACGAAAGCACAAGTTCGAAATATAAGTTCAAACGTGGTACTTGTAGAAGTCACGACACTCGCGAGAATTCTAAGTTCCTTCAATAGTCACTGGATAACAAAGTCCCAACGCGACACTTGAAGAAAATAACAAAGTCCCGACGCGGCACTTTAAGAAAGTAACAAAGTTCCAACACTCGGATTTCAGAGACTTTTCCAACTATAGGCTCGGTCTGCACTCACAGCGCTCCTCCCGTCACCCGTGCTGCAGAGACGGTGGAGTGACATACACTGAATTAGTAGTCCGGGTCGTCCTCCTTTTATACCGGATTGTGGGGAAGTATCTAGAACATGGGTATTATCTTCCCCTACAACTCTTAAAGTTCACGAAGGATTTCCCTGAAATGTTGACAGGTTGCGTCCATTATAATGGTCTTTACGATGGTAGTGTTAAAATAGCAATATTTTAACGCAAAATAGACTTTTGCAGGTAGACTGGAACACGACCATGTATGGTCATGTAGAGGACACCCGAGGCAGCTACGTCACTCGCTGCGTACGTCATTGAGTTCGGCGGGCTGCATATATTCCGCCTCGCCGAAGTTCAATAAACATACTTCGAACTTCGCTTCCGTAGCGGCGTTCCCGGTACAATATATTGGGACCTTTCCCATTAACTCCCATAGCTCATGGGACCATGTGACAACGCAAATTTACACCGACCGGGTTTGAACACATGGGAACATGCGCTACGGAAATCAACAGTCAAGGGACCTTTTCTGCCTAGTGACAAATGCCCGTATAGCATAGGGAGGTCTGCCGCTACCCTTCCGTTCCGAGATATGAGCACAAGCCTCTCAAGGGCCTAGTGCGTCCATGGCTACGAACTAGAACCAACTCAAATCTAACTTGCAGGCTTAAAATGAACGGAAGAGACAAGGATGCAATTATCGGCACAGATAAGCAAAAATACAGTTTTCTAAAGGTTTAATGAACTCTCGTTGCAACATATCATAGACACTTTACAACCTTGATTTTTAATTCCATGAATTTATACCAGTAGATTTGACACTCAATAAAGCAACTGGAAACAAATTCCACGTTGTCATTTTAGTACACTTACCGTCCACACCTTCACAAGTGCCTCTATGTGAACTATTGAAATTACGGTGTCGAATTTAATGATAAAACTTGTATTAATTAAGCACTTGAGTGTTGATTCCTTTCCACCCTAACAAATCGGAGAAGGCTGAATTACCTTTCTAAAGTTTCACTTTGTGTAACTGGTTTTGTTGTTAATCAGCCCTATGTTTTATTTTTGCTGTTGAATTCGACAAACAATATCATAATAAAACACTTGACTATTTACAGTTATAAGCTACGACCTTGCGAATGCGAAATATTCCCCGGGTTTGACTCCCAATTTACATATTCAAACACTAATTTAGTAGAGTGGCCGTCTAGTTTCAATACAGCAGGATAAATTATATATAAAAATATATGAAATTAAAAAACAATAAGCAAATTCTGCGGGATTACAACATAACCCCACAAATAATAAAAAGCGAACATAATTCTGGTGTCTACGAACCGCCTCATTTGATGACTAACTGTAGACGTCTTAAGGGTCTAAGCCCTTCATTTAAACAAACTATCAATAGATTCACACGAAAATCTAGTTTCAATGAATCAATAATTATCTAAACATCATGTTCACACACTTCAACCACCCGGAAAAGAAAACACATAGGCCTATAATACAAATAATGGCTGCATCCTGTTTTACTATTATCCGCTGCTGTGTGACTAACAATTCTCATTGTGCCCCAAGGTTCGAAGTAGTGACATCGGTTCCTTCTATACCAGGTCTCCTGAAAAAACAATACCCTATCTACCGCACCATTAGGGATAACAATTAAATGTTCCTACATTAATTTCGACATAGCTTGTTGCGAATGTGGTACTCAAGTAAAAATACATCTCCTACAACAGAAGAACACAGTGTCTGAAAAACTTTCATTTCCTTGCCGACCGGCATAGAGATGTCGACTCACCGGTCTTCTATCAAAAGCTCAACCCTCTGGTCGCCAGCCATAAATCTCTTGGGACAGCCCTCTCGACGGGAAAATAACCTGCTTGAAACAAACTTCTCCACACATTAACGCACCCTCAATGCATGGTCAGCGGCTCATTATATTCACGCAATAACACTGACGACATTATAAAGATGCTATAATCAGCTCGGGAGTTCAGTATCCTATAAATATCTCTCAAAATCACGCCGCTATATAACTTCATATTTTCTCAACTTTACAGAAGGCTGCAGTTCAGACATCGTTCCTTTCACCGCAGAGTCAACCACAATTTCCACTAGCTCACAAGCTAAAATTTACTATTATCTCAGGCCAAAGAGATGTGAATGTGTACCTAATATAAATTTATGCTATGTTCAGTAAATCGACATTTAATATCCAAACAAATAAATTAACTTACTAAAAATAAAAATACCAAAAAACAACAAAGAAAAATATTACACAGGGGCCCAACTAGTGTTTGGAGGGTGGATATTCGAAATTGGGCACAATGAATTCTTCACACACATCTAGATACAGCCACGTCTTAACCTACCATGCAATAAATTCTACTACTTTACATTAGAAAGAGAGTGCACTGTCTATCCAACATTAAAATACTGTTCAAAGGCAGTGGCGAAGACCCTACCGTGATATTATCCTGACTCATCTTGAATAGTCACTCAGGGGAACGCTAATTCGTTAACTCACCAAAATTCAGTACTCTCTTCCCCCCTTTTGCTCTGACAGCACTCGTAAACACAAATAACCCCAAAACATGCACATGCAATAAAATAATTTGGGCCAAAAATACATGCAGTTATTCTTATTTGATTCCTTCCCCAATAACCTCAAGTAGTTAAATTAAAAGGGATCCTGCTGACCACTCTAAGCGAACAAATCCGACAATTTAATACTATAAATTATCTTTACAGCATTACAAAGTCATAACTTGGTACTCAACAACTTTGCTTCGTCCATCATAGTCCGAGTCCACAAGGGACCCGCCTCAAGCGTGTACTCCATGTCGCTGAGGTGGGAGGTCACGGGTTCCAGATGTCCCGCGATGACTCTTGAATAATCCATGTCTTGGAGTCGTGTACACTGGAAAGATACTATTCACACTGATTTTCACAGAGACTTCTTCTGCACATTTCACAGTCAAAGTTCCCCTTTCATTGATATGATTGCGATCTTTTGCAGAATAAATGTTGTATATTTATTACTTTGATGCCGGACGCAGCTCTACCTCAGTCCGGCAAGGGTAGTACATAAATCACGGTTTCATCATTACAATAGTTTATTCAACTGGATTAACGTGATATTGGGTTCCAATATTTATTTCAAAACCCTGTCTCGTACATCTGTTTCTCTGTACTTCTACAATTACGCCGTCATTCAGCTCTATAACTTAGTAATGGAATTCTGTTTATACCATATTACACAGACCTTCGTGCTACCTTTTTGCATGTCTACCATCACAAAATTCAAATTATTCTCACACGCCACGGACTCTCCCTTTACCACGGGAGATTAATTGAAGATTTGTATTCTCCGTCCGAGATTCGGCACATCACTGCGTCACAGTTTCGCGATGCGAACATACGACGTAGTTCACGTAATTATGTGGCGCGTTGCGAACAATCTTCTAATTCATACAGCACTATCGCTCAGTTAAGTTCTTTACTGGCAATTCGTATGAAAAATTATACATATTTGCACTCCCATTTATATCAACATTTTCTATACAAGGAACAGGAAATCCCGACCACAAACTGACCGTCTGGTCAGCTCATAGACTGCCTGTTGACTAACTAGCTACCCTGAGAATTGCGAGCGTATATGGTCTCACATGGAGTGGGGGTTGGACAGAGGAAATCCCCGCTATAACTTTGAGATCTTCAGGTCCACTAAGTTCAAGGAAATCAGCGATGCGGCAGATTGTGAGGCTTGCCAAATCACTAATATGAGATGTAATGCGCAATGGAAAACGATCAGTGGTTTAATAGTAATTCGATCGTTTACATCAAGAGCCCAACGGGCAACCGCTGTTGGCTGTCTGCTTCACAGCTAGCGTTAGGACGCTATAGCAGGTTACGTAATTTCTTTGAGACGTAATTTCGTAAATAATATTATATTATTTTAATTTATTATTTTGTCATTGACCCAATATTCTTGCTGTTATTTCGACGTGTGCTTCATGGTTAATTTAAGCGTTATTATCCCGAACGTACTTCTAAAATCACCTCCTCACGTTGGCTCTACTGTGAGTCGGCATTTGTTTTAGGGAGGAAGTCAGCAGAAACTATTTTCTTGTTGTCTTCCCTCATCGTGGGCGATCACTTTGGGGATTTCTTAAGCCACATTCCGCGTGGGTTAGGCGCCAATCTGGCAAAGATTTTACGCAACATGATGCAACTGAGTTCGCGTGCCAACAAAGAAACTCCAAGCATAAACACTCCCCACATATTAATTTCCGAATAAATATTCAGTGTGACGATACGGTCACAATATTATATCATACTTCTTCATTTTCTTCCAAATAATTCTCAATTATATATTTTTTTTTTTTTTGCTAGGGGCTTTACGTCGCACCGACACAGATAGGTCTTATGGCGACGATGGGATAGGAAAGGCCTAGGAGTTGGAAGGAAGCGGCCGTGGCCTTAATTAAGGTACAGCCCCAGCATTTGCCTGGTATGAAAATGGGAAACCACGGAAAACCATTTTCAGGGCTGCCGATAGTGGGATTCGAACCTACTATCTCCCGGATGCAAGCTCACAGCCGCGTGCCTCTACGCGCACGGCCAACTCGCCCGGTCAATTATATATTAACTTGACGCTTGGAATCCTTTAAATCTCATCTATTCACTTTATCGATCCATCTCTTCTTAATTAACCTCATTACCATCTAATATTATCCTCATATCCATATATCACCCTATTCTGGATTCATATGGCACTGTTTAACCTTCATATTACAAGATATTAACCATCACTCACATATAACCTTAAATATCCTACCGATATGGATCTCATACTTCGTATATGATAACTTTCCAATATGCTTAAATGTCACTGCGATGGCTTGGTTATGTCATTTCAGATGACTACCTATTATCCATGTGTTCTGACACAAATGTAACATTAATCCGCGAGAATCGAACATATTTAAGATATTTTGAAGACTACAAGGATTGAACCTCTATTCACCAACAAATATGAATGATGATATTAGAATTTGCAACATGGGTTTAACTTACATTGCTAAGAAAGAAGACTTATCTTTTTCCGTCGGATCCACGGGGACTGAATTAGTTTCTCCACATCTGCGACTCGGGCTTGGCAATCACATCCTGTCGTTGGCCTTCAGGATGCTCTCGGAAATGTAAGCCTCCCTTGCCGTCACCTCAGCTCAGCCTCCTGCTCATATCTCACCATCGTCTTCTTAGAAATGCATAGGATCCATATCTTGCGCAAATAAAATAGAAATATATGAAGTTAGCTGCGTCATAATGTGGAACCCATGGTTTTCTCACATTCTATCTTCAATGACAAGTCTTTAGTCTTGATTGTATTCTCAATTACGCTTGTAGATTACCAATATGTCTGCCCTTGTACCAAATATATATATATAAATATGTATATATATATATATATATATATTATACTTGTTATTTTACGAGTTAAATTCGCTATTTCTCAATAGTCTCCAAATTTTCTTCCTTGTAACTGGGTCAAGGCCTATTCTTTGCCGTCGCGATAATTCAGTGCATGGTTTTCTTTATGATTCTCTTCTTAATTCACAGTTTTATTTACAGCTTTCGTAATCACTCGTTCTCCAATAAATGTAGATCTCGTTAATCTTCTTCCTCTAATGATTTTCTTCGTAAGTCTTGAGATTTTATGTGCGTCTAGCCTCTTCTGTTTGACGCGACCGTTCATTAAGCTTGCTCATTCAATTATCTTTTTTCAATAGTACCGTGTCCTAACAATTCTGAATCCTTCATTGTCTCAGTCACTGCCATATTGATCTTTTCTACTTCGATCTTGATAAATACCGTATCTCTCTGATATAAATGACTGAGTTTATGCACCATGTTTAATTTAGATATTGGCAATTGCGTCCATTTAACTCCATTGAATTTTCATTTTGTCAGTCTCTGTGGTGCAGTGGTTAGTGTGATTAGCTGACACCCCTGGAGTTCCGGGTTCGATTTCCGGCTCTGCCGCGAAATTTGAAAAGTGGTACGAGGGCTGGAACGCGGTCCACTCAGCCTCGGGAGGACAATTCAGTAGAGGTGAGTTCGATTCCCACCTCAGCCATCCTGGAAGTGGTTTTCCGTGGTTTCCTACTTCTCCTCCATGCAAATGCCGGGATGGTACCCAACTTAAGGCCACGGCCGCTTCCTTCCCTCTTCCTTGTCTATCCCTTCCAATCTTCCCAATCCCCGCAAGGCCCCTGTTCAGCATAGCAGGTGAGGCCGCCTGGGCCCCGACCTAGTGTCTGAAGCTCCAGGACACTGCCATTGAGGCGGTAGAGATGGGATCCCTCGGTAAGTCCGAGGGAAGAACCGACCCTGGAGGGTAAACAGATTAAGAAGGAGAAGAAAGAGAATTTTCGTTCTAGGACAGTGAAATGGCACAACCCTGCATGTGCAATGAGACGCAAGTGTTCGGATAGACGTGTATGTTCTAGAAGATGTTCCATGATACAATGTCCTCTTAAAATTGCGGCTGGTACAATATGAAATTCGATCGAAGAAAAGATCGAGGTTGCTATGCGGTTCCCGGAGACCAGGTATGTGGAAATCCTGCAGGGAAATGAAGTGTTGAGTGGGAAGTCGAGCCATCCGCAGTTAATATCGGGCGAGCGGCGAGCTAGTTACATATTCAAGTGACAGCCAACCACCAGGTGTTCCATATTCAAAACAGCTCCACGCTGCAGGAAGCCACTTTGCCATTGTAAGCTCCGCAAATAATGTAATGGATAAAAGTGTAGGGCTTTCTACTTTCTGATGCGTCGGCAGCTTTTGCGACCACTGGCTGGCTCTTCATTGGAATTCTTGTTACCTTGTCCTCGTTCCACTTATTGGACTCATCTCTCTTGAGTCACAACCTTTGAACTACGCGGTCTGAAATCAGATCGTCGTCATAGGCATTTATTCTTCAAATGAATATAAAATGTAAGGGAAACCCGTGTAATTTGGACGTGCGTCTAATTTTGACCACCGGGCGAGTTGGCCGTGCGGTTAGGGTCGCCCGGCTGTGAGGTTGCATCCGGGAGATATTGGGTTTGGACCACACTGTCTACAGCCTGGAAGGTGGTTTCCCGTGGTTTCCCATGTCACACCAGTCAAATGATGGGGCTGTACTTTAACAAAGGCCGCGGTCACTTCCTTCCCACTGCTAGGACTTTGCTGTCCCATCGCCGCAATAACACCAACATGTGTCTGTGCGACGTAAAGCAAAAAACAAAATAATAATAATAAGACTGTAATTTTGACCGATAATATGTTTGGCATTTGCAAATTTTGTCACCCTCCATTTGAGGCAAAGTCAGCAAGACAGCCGAGGGTAGCTTTCTTCCTGGTAGTTGTTTTCCTAATGTGCTTAAAGTTGAAAAGGAGGGGGGTGGGGGGGAGGGTTGTAGAGAAAAATGATCTCAATATTTTCTTTGTAAGCATACACGGCTACTGTGTAGGGGGCAACGCGTCCGCCTGACACCCGGTGGCCCCGGGTTCGATTCCCAGCCGGATCAGGGTTTTTAATTGTAATGATTAATATCCCTGGCCTGGGAACGGGGTGTTTGTGACATCCTTAATCTTCCTTTCCTCACACACAACATTCCACACTACCGCCATTCCAATTGCAGGCAGATTCATACTATATGGTGCCAGTAGGAAAAAAGGGTCGGTCCACATGGGTCGACGCCCCGAACAAATAGCATTTTCAAAATTAGCTTACACGGCTACAAGTAAGTGTACTGTGAAATAGTTACATCAGCCAAAGTGTTTAAGTTGTATAATTACTGATGATATATCTAGGTAAGTTTTAACACAGTTTCATTCATAAATTTTAGGTGCCTTGCTTATTATTTACCTTTTTATTAGATCCTATTTTTTGCTAGTTGCTTTACGGCGCACAGACACAGATAGGTCTTATGGCGACGATGGGACAGGAAAGGCCTAGGAATGGGAAAGAAGCGGCCGTGGCCTTAATTAAGGTACAGCCCCAGCATTTGCCTGGTGTGAAAATGGGAAACCACGGTAAACCATCTTCAGGTCTACCAACAGTGGGGTTAGAACCCACTATCTCCCGGATGCGAGCACACAGCTGCACGCTCCTAACAGCACGGCCCAGTTTTTTTTTTTTAGATCTTTGCATGTCGTGTGATCTGGACTGCCCGAGACTGTGTAATTTCGACCGCTGAAACAAATGTATTACTTACGTTTCTTCGTACTTTTAGTTGTGAGTCTATAAGAACTGGTTTTATAGTGTGAGAATGGCGTTGCGGTGTAGAGGGCCGCGGGTTCGATTCTCGGCCAGCTTAGGGACTTTTACGCCGATCTGAGGGCTGGTTCGAAGACCACTCAGTATATGGGATTACAATAGGAGCTACCTGGCGGTGAAATGGCGGCCCCAGTCTAGAAAGCCAAGCAAAATGTCCGGGAGGATTCGTCGTGCTGATAACACAACACCACGTAATCTGCAGGCCTTCGGGCTGAATAACGGTCGAGAAACTGTTCACTGCTGACGCAAAAAAAGAAAGAAAATCGAAACCGGTTTTCATTGTGTGTGGCATGTATTATGATGACGATTGGATTGAGTGCAATAGTTGTAAAGATTGGCCCCCTGAAAATTCAGGATGAATTGTTTTATCATATTCCTACATGCCAAATGTGATAACCAAAATTCATAGTGTCGTATTTAATTGCTTAGTGTTTCATAACAAATACACTAAATAACTTACAAGTGTTCATATTTACCAGTCCAAATTACACCTTCACCTAGTACAAGTTACACGATCACCTGGTAAAAGTTACACGTTATCGGTTCAAATTACACAATCACCTGGTACAAGTTACACGCTATCGGTTCAAATTACACAATCACCTGATACAAGTTACACACTATCGGTTCAAATTACACAATCACCTGATACAAGTTACACACTATCGGTTCAAATTACACAATCACCTGGTCCAAGTTACACACAATCGGTTCAAATTACACAATCACCTGATACAAGTTACACACTATCGGTTCAAATTACACAATCACCTGGTCCAAGTTACACACTATCGGTTCAAATTACACAATCACCTGATACAAGTTACACGCTATCGGTGCAAATTACACGATCACCTGGTACAAGTTACACACTATAGGTTCAAATTACACAATCACCTGGTACAAGTTACACGCTATCGGTTCAAATTACACAATCACCTGGTACAAGTTACACGCTATCGGTTCAAATTACACAATCACCTGGTACAAGTTACACGATCACCTGGTCCAAGTTACACACTATCGGTTCAAATTACACAATCACCTGGTACAAGTTACACGCTATCGGTTCAAATTACACAATCACCTGGTACAAGTTACACACTATCAGTTCAAATTACACAATCACCTGGTACAAGTTACACGATCACCTGGTCCAAGTTACACACTATCGGTTCAAATTACACAATCACCTGGTACAAGTTACACACTATCGGTTCAAATTACACAATCACCTGGTACAAGTTACACACTATCGGTTCAAATTACACAATCACCTGGTACAAGTTACACACTATCGGTTCAAATTACACAATCACCTGGTCCAAGTTACACACTATCGGTTAGATTACACAAGGACCTGGTACAAGTTACACGCTATCGGTGCAAATTACACGACCACTTCGTCCAAGTTACACACTATCGGTTCAAATTACACAATCACCTGGTACAAGTTAGACGCTATCGTTGCCTGATACAAGTTACACACTATAGGTTCAAATTACACAATCACCTGGTACAAGTTACACGCTATCGGTTCAAATTACACAATCACCTGATACAAGTTACACACTATCGGTTCAAATTACACAATCACCTGATACAAGTTACACGCTATCGGTTCAAATTACACAATCACCTGATACAAGTTACACACTATCGGTTCAAATTACACGATCACCTGATACAAGTTACACACTATCGGTTCAAATTACACAATCACCTGGTACAAGTTAGACGCTATCGTTGAAAATTACACGATCACCTGATACAAGTTACACACTATAGGTTCAAATTACACAATCACCTGGTACAAGTTACACGCTATCGGTTCAAATTACACAATCACCTGGTACAAGTTACACACTATCGGTTCAAATTACACAATCACATGGTCCAAGTTACACACTATCGGTTTAAATTACACAATCACCTGGTACAAGTTACACACTATCGGTTCAAATTACACAATGACCTGGTACAAGTTACACGCTATCGGTGCAAATTACACGACCACTTCGTCCAAGTTACACACTATCGGTTCAAATTACACAATCACCTGGTACATGTTACACGCTATCGGTTCAAATTACACAATCACCTGGTACAAGTTACACGCTATCGGTTCAAATTACACAATCACCTGATACAAGTTACACACTATCGGTTCAAATTACACAATCACCTGATACAAGTTACACGCTATCGGTTCAAATTACACAATCACCTGATACAAGTTACACGCTATCGGTTCAAATTACACGATCACCTGATACAAGTTACACACTATCGGTTCAAATTACACAATCACCTGATACAAGTTACACGCTATCGGTTCAAATTACACGATCACGTGATACAAGTTACACGCTATCGTTGCAAATTACACGATCACCTGATACAAGTTACACACTATAGGTTCAAATTACACAATCACCTGGTACAAGTTACACGCTATCGCTTCAAATTACACAATCACCTGGTACAAGTTACACGCTATCGGTTCAAATTACACAATCACCTGGTACAAGTTACACGCTATCGGTTCAAATTACACAATCACCTGGTACAAGTTACACGCTATCGGTTCAAATTACACAATCACCTGATACAAGTTACACACTATCGGTTCAAATTACACGATCACCTGATACAAGTTACACGCTATCGGTTCAAATTACACAATCACCTGATACAAGTTACACGCTATCGGTTCAAATTACACAATCACCTGATACAAGTTACACACTATCGGTTCAAATTACACGATCACCTGATACAAGTTACACACTATCGGTTCAAATTACACAATCACCTGGTACAAGTTAGACCCTATCGTTGCAAATTACACGATCACCTGATACAAGTTACACACTATCGGTTCAAATTACACAATCACCTGGTACAAGTTACACACTATCGGTTCAAATTACACAATCACCTGGTCCAAGTTACACACTATCGGTTAGATTACACAAGGACCTGGTACAAGTTACACGCTATCGGTGCAAATTACACGACCACTTCGTCCAAGTTACACACTATCGGTTCAAATTACACAATCACCTGGTACAAGTTAGACGCTATCGTTGCCTGATACAAGTTACACACTATAGGTTCAAATTACACAATCACCTGGTACAAGTTACACGCTATCGGTTCAAATTACACAATCACCTGATACAAGTTACACACTATCGGTTCAAATTACACAATCACCTGATACAAGTTACACGCTATCGGTTCAAATTACACAATCACCTGATACAAGTTACACACTATCGGTTCAAATTACACGATCACCTGATACAAGTTACACACTATCGGTTCAAATTACACAATCACCTGGTACAAGTTAGACGCTATCGTTGCAAATTACACGATCACCTGATACAAGTTACACACTATAGGTTCAAATTACACAATCACCTGGTACAAGTTACACGCTATCGGTTCAAATTACACAATCACCTGGTACAAGTTACACACTATCGGTTCAAATTACACAATCACCTGGTCCAAGTTACACACTATCGGTTTAAATTACACAATCACCTGGTACAAGTTACACACTATCGGTTCAAATTACACAATGACCTGGTACAAGTTACACGCTATCGGTGCAAATTACACGACCACTTCGTCCAAGTTACACACTATCGGTTCAAATTACACAATCACCTGGTACATGTTACACGCTATCGGTTCAAATTACACAATCACCTGGTACAAGTTACACGCTATCGGTTCAAATTACACAATCACCTGATACAAGTTACACACTATCGGTTCAAATTACACAATCACCTGATACAAGTTACACGCTATCGGTTCAAATTACACAATCACCTGATACAAGTTACACGCTATCGGTTCAAATTACACGATCACCTGATACAAGTTACACACTATCGGTTCAAATTACACAATCACCTGATACAAGTTACACGCTATCGGTTCAAATTACACGATCACCTGATACAAGTTACACGCTATCGTTGCAAATTACACGATCACCTGATACAAGTTACACACTATAGGTTCAAATTACACAATCACCTGGTACAAGTTACACGCTATCGCTTCAAATTACACAATCACCTGGTACAAGTTACACGCTATCGGTTCAAATTACACAATCACCTGGTACAAGTTACACGCTATCGGTTCAAATTACACAATCACCTGGTACAAGTTACACGCTATCGGTTCAAATTACACAATCACCTGGTACAAGTTACACGCTATCGGTTCAAATTACACAATCACCTGGTACAAGTTACACACTATCGGTTCAAATTACACAATGACCTGGTACAAGTTACACGCTATCGGTGCAAATTACACGACCACTTCGTCCAAGTTACACACTATCGGTTCAAATTACACAATCACCTGGTACAAGTTAGACGCTATCGTTGCAAATTACAGGATCACCTGATACAAGTTACACACTATAGGTTCAAATTACACAATCACCTGGTACAAGTTACACGCTATCGGTTCAAATTACACAATCACCTGGTACAAGTTACACGCTATCGGTTCAAATTACACAATCACCTGGTCCAAGTTACACGCTATCGGTTCAAATTACACAATCACCTGGTACAAGTTACACGATCACCTGGTCCAAGTTACACACTATCGGTTCAAATTACACAATCACCTGGTACAAGTTACACGCTATCGGTTCAAATTACACAATCACCTGGTACAAGTTACACACTATCGGTTCAAATTACACAATCACCTGGTACAAGTTACACACTATCGGTTCAAATTACACAATCACCTGGTACAAGTTACACACTATCGGTTAGATTACACAATGACCTCGTACAAGTTACACGCTATCGGTGCAAATTACACGATCACCTGGTCCAAGTTACACACTATCGGTTCAAATTACACAATCACCTGGTACATGTTACACACTATCGGTTCAAATTACACAATCACCTGATACAAGTTACACACTATCGGTTCAAATTACACAATCACCTGGTACAAGTTACACGCTATCGGTGCAAGTTACACGACCACATGGTCCAAGTTACACGCTATCGTTGCAAATTACACGATCACCTGGTCCAAGTTACACGCTATCGGTGCAAATTACACGATAACAAATATTAGAATTAATATTACTTTTATGTAAATTCTGAAGATAATGTTAACATTTATAGTCACCAGGTCATTTTATAGATTGTAGTAATGGTCATGTATAAGGTTTGAGGTAGTAATATCACTTTCAATGTAGTTATGGACGTTTAAATTTAAGTGGTCCAAATTACACGGACCTCCCCTATTTTGGATAATCAACTTTGTGTCTTCTCATGTGGCTGATTATTCCAATTCGAGACCAACAGGCTCGGTTTAGTGATTTGATAACCTAATTAAAAATAACAGCTTATTCGATTATTCATGCAAATGAATGAGGCAATCAAATATTGAATAATTTTTTCTATCCAAATATATTTTCGATTGTTAATTCGAATGAATGAGGTAATCGAATACTGAATATTTTTTCCATCCGATTATTTTCGAATATTCATTCGAATGAATGAGACAATCACGCGGCGAGAATGACTAGTACCTCTCCCAGGCGGCCTCACTTGCCACGATGAAGAGGGGCCTTGTGGGGGTGTGGGTGGGAAGATTGGGAAGGATAGACAAGGAAGAGGGAAGGAAGTGGCCGTGGCCATAAATTAGGTACCATTCCGGCATTTGCCTGGAGGAGAAGTGGGAAACCACAGAAAACCCCTTCGAGGATGGCTGAGGTGGAAATCTAACCCACCTCTACCCATTTGATCTCCCGACGCTGAGTGGACCCGTTCCGGCTCTCGTAGCACTTTTCGAATTTCGTGGCAGAGCCGGGAATCGAACCCGGGCCTCCGGGGATGGCAGCTCATCGCACCAACCGCTACACCACAGAGGCAGACTTTAAGCACATTACGGGATATGATATTCATGGTAAGAAATTTGAATGTACTTAACACTTCCGCTTATATGAAGTCCTTGGTTCGTCGTCTGCTTGGTCCCGTTCATGATGTCCAGAACTATGGCCCCGTGCATTTGAAAATCTAGACGTTCCCTGGATAGATGAATGCAGGCACATATGGTGCGAGTGTAGTTGATTCAAACACCACCGTAATTGCTTCACATCACACGGCCCGATTTCGCGCTACCTGTAACGATCTGATACATTTTACTAGGCACTGGATATCACACAGTAGTTTCTAACTTTTACTGGCTCACAGTGATTAAACACTCTGGTTCACAATGTTTCACACCGGCATGTAAATATTATGGAAGCACAAATCATACCGGACAATGGAGTTAAGTCTGGGTTTCATTTATGGCGATTTGGCTTGGCAGTTAGGGAGGTGACAAGCCACGCCCCCAAGGGAAATTTTGCTCCGCTAATAGTCATCTCTCAGCGTCGTGAGAGGGATCAAATTGTAGCTTTTGACTCCTAATTTATAGTGATCATATTTCATGTAGTTCTGATCGCTGAATCTCTTGTAATCTCGTAAGCTTCGTTTCTCTAATTCAAGTTTCCTTTCTTATGTCCTGGGGATCCATCCGTTTCCTTCGAATGGTCGGACCCTAACATCTGGCAGCTACACAATGTGCGTCAGTATCGTTCCACTCAATAATATTTACCTTTCTTTACATCATTAATTTAAGTGCGGCTAGTATCCAGTAATCGGAAGATAGTGGGTTCGAACCCCACTGTCGGCAGCCCTAAAGATGGTTTTCTGTGGTTTCCCATTTTCACACCAGGCAAATGCTGGGGCTGTACCTTAATTAAGGCCATGGCCACTTCTTTCCCATTCCTAGGCCTTTTCTATCCTATCGCCGCCCTAAGAACTATCTATGTCGGTGCGACGTAAAGCAAATAGCAAAAAAAAATCATTAATTTGCATCAAATACGCCGGTTCCAATAAGTCCTTACTCATAGATTTCCATAGGTTATATCCAAAAATAGATTATTATTGTTATTATTATTATTGTTATTATTAACAACTGAATACGGTGGGTTGGCACCAGTTAATTTGCGGGGAAATCGCTGAGAATTTATATTTCTCGTGTTAACACCTTTTCTCCTACATACTCTCCTGTGCTTGGCGTGCTCTCTCTCCTCTCTGTCTGCGGAGTGTGAGCGTAATTCCAAGGGCAAGCTGTACATGGCTCTATTTTCTTCATTGCGCGTAACGAGACTTATGCTCTCGGAGCCGACACGGTGCCATTCGCATCCCGGTCTGGGTGAAGAAATGTTTATTCCGAAACTATATGTCGCACAACGTCGCGGAAAGGGGCATATATTGTTAGCTGGACCTCATGACATGCCCATGACGTGGTATTGACCGGTTTCAATATATAAGCATGATTGAGTGATATGATAGAATCTGAGGGTGTTCTTATAGAACGAAATATATTGTTCTTTGTATAATGGCGGATGAACGCGCCGATCAACGGGATCAAGTGGTACCGGCATGACGTCAAAGCCGGCTGACGAACAAGGCACAGACACTGAAAATGAGATTAGTTTTTAACACACAGCACATAGAGGCCCAATTCGAAAAACAAAATAATGTTCCACAATTTTATTGAAATTTTCGTGTGTTTGACAGACTGGAAAGTTTTTATGTTACATTATGAGCAATTCATTTTACGAGCTCTGCCACAGAAACGCCTCTCTTACAGAATTCCTATTAAATGCACACAAGATAAATGGCAAGCACACAGTTAATTATAATTACAATTTTCACATTCCTAAAGAAATAAACCATTAGTTGAAATGGGTACTACCTGAGAGAGAAAGACCTGACGGAATTAGGATCGCCAAATCTGTGGGTCCGAGATAAATTCAGAAAAATCACATTTACATGCGGTTTTGAGGATAAGAGAAAGAGTACGTATGAAGGAAAATGGGGCTAAAGGGAAAATCCAATAACTATTGAATCCGAGTGCTCCTAATTGACCAATTCGCGATGAAGAAGAAGAACAAGGAGCGGAACATGTATGTTTCCCAAAGGGAAATATAATAATTTTGTTAACGATTTAAATATTAGTCAGAGAATTGGCTGCCATCTGACAAGCACAACCACCAGATAGAGTCAAAACGCCAAATTAGAAGCTATAATCTTCACAGTATAGTGTGGCGAGAGCCTTAGAAAACTTTATTTCCTAATTTAAGAATCATTCTCCTTTTAATGGCAGTATTTCTAATTTCATTACTTGTCTTGGAGGTGGTGGCAGATTTGTGACGTGAAGACGGTTCAATTGAGCTGAGAATGATGAACAGGACCTGATGACAGCCCCTTCATCACCTTCGTAACAGAAACAAAAGAATCGAACGAATTTACCGAACAATCTGCTCAGAACGGTCCGTGAATTTTTAAAAAGCTTGTTTACATATCCGGAACGGTGGGGAGGAGATTCACTGGAGGGAAATATTAGTCAACGCGTGTGAAGTTGTCTCGCAAGGGGGCGGGTTGTTTGCGTGCAATTCATTTTACGAACTCTGCCACAGAAACGTCTCTCTTACAGAACTCCTATTGAATACAGACAAGAGAAATTGCAAATACACAGTTAATTATCATTACAAATTCCTGTGCATTCGGGTAAAGAAAGTGATTTATGAGTCTTTTTCTGAGGACAATGCTCATTTTTAGTTCTTCTTCTCCTCGTTTTTATAGCGCTTTCTCCCCACATCGTGGGGTAGCGGGTATAAAGTGTGTTGCACATGTGGATTTCGCCCTGTTTTAAAAGGGGATGCCTTTCCTTACACTAACGCTCTCACAGTTTCTGCGGTGGTTACAAGTGTATGGTGTTATCTGAAAACGAACAGCAAAATACTGCGACAAAGACAAACACACAAACACCGAACTAGAAGAATTAAACTGAGATGATTAAAATCTCCGACCCGCCCGAGGATCGAACCTTGGCCCTGTAAACCGGAAGACTCAACGCTGGCCATTCAGCCAAGGGGTCGGGCAAAGGACAGTTCTCATCACAATTACATAATTACAATTTTACAAGTTGCTTTACGTCGCACCGACACAGATA
Source organism: Anabrus simplex (assembly GCF_040414725.1). Taxonomy (NCBI): domain Eukaryota; kingdom Metazoa; phylum Arthropoda; class Insecta; order Orthoptera; family Tettigoniidae; genus Anabrus; species Anabrus simplex. The sequence continues at coordinate 442,285,518 of NC_090268.1, read as the reverse complement.
GGTCTTATGGCGACAATGTGATAGGAAAGGGCAAGGAGTGGGAAGAAAGTGACCGATGTCTTAAGGTGCAACCCCGGTATTTGCCTGCTATAATAATGGCGCGTGATCTCCGGAGAGGCCTGGTGGAGGTCTTTCGATTTGACGACCTGCACGTCTTTGAGGATGGGCAACACCTAAGGTGAAGTCTAATACTGAAGACGGCACAAACTCTCAGCCCTCGAGTCATAGGAATTAAATGACCAATGTTACAATCCCAGAGCCGACCGGAAATCGAACGCGATACCCCTTGAACCAAACACCAGCATGCTAAATATTTAGCCATGGAGACGGATATTTGCCAGGTGTGAAAGTGAGAAACCACGAAAAACCATCCCGGTGGCTGCCAAGAGTGGAGTTCGAACCCACTATCTCTCGAATGCAAACTAACTGCGCGCCCATAACCGCTCGACCGATTCGCTAGGTAACATAATGACAAACAACTTCTTCTTCTTCTCCTTTATTTGTTTACCCTCCACGGTCGGTTCCTTCCTCGAGCTCAGCGAGGGATTACACCTTTTCAGTCTCAAGGGCAGTGTCCTGAAGCGTGAGTCATTGGGTCGGGGTATACACATCGGGAGAATGGCCAGTACCTCTCCCGGGTGGCTTCACCTGCTAGGCTGAACAGGGGCTTTGTGGGAGCGATGGTAAGATTGGAAGGGATAGAGAAGAAGGATGGAAGGAAACGGCCATGGCGTTAAGTTAGGTACCATCCCTGCATTTGTCTAGAGGAAAAATGGAAAACCACGGAAAAACACTTCCAGGAAGGCTGAGGTGGGAATCAAACCCACCTCTACTCATTTGACCACCGGGAGAGTTGGCCGTGCTGCCAGGGGCGAATAGCTGTGAGATTGCATCCGGGAGATAGTGGGTTCGAATCCCACTGTTGGCAGCCCTGAAGATGGTTTTCCGTAATTTCCCAATTTCACACCAGGCACATCCTGAGGCTGTACCTTCATCAATCAATCAATCAATCAATCAATCAATCAATCAATCAATCAATCAATCAATCAATCAATCAATCAATCAATCAATACTGATCTGTATTTAGGGTAGTCGCCCTGGTGGCAGATTCCCTAACTGTTGTTTTCCTAGTCTTTTGTTAAATGATTTCAAAGAAATTGGAGATTTATTGAACATCTCCCTTGGTAAGTTATTCCAATCCCTACTCCCCTTCTTATAAATGAATTTTTGCCCCAATTTGTCCTCTTAAATTCCAACTTTATCTTTATATTGTGATCTCTCCTACTTTTAAAGACGCCACTCAAACTTATTCGTCTACTAATGTCATTCCATGCCATCTCTCCGCTGACAGCACGGAACATACCACTTAGTCGAGCAGCTCGTCTTCTTTCTCCCAAGTCTTCCCAGCCCAAATTCTGCAACATTTTTGTAACGCTATTCTTTTGTCGTAAACCACCCAGAACAAATCAAGCTGCTTTTGTTTAGATTCTTTCCAGTTCTTGAATCAGGTAATCCTGGTGAGGGTCCCATGCACTAGAACCATACTCTTACCAGAGACTTATATGCCCTCTCTTTTACATCCTTACTACAACCCATAAACACCCTCATAACCACGTGCAGAGATCGGTACCCTTTATTTACAATCCATTTATGTGATTACCCCAATGAAGATCTTTTCTTATACTCACACCTGGATACTTACAATGATCCCCAAACGGAACTTTCACCCCATCAACACAGTAATTAAAACTGAGAGTAATTTTCCTATTTGTGAAACTCACAACCTGACTCTTAACCGCGTTTATCATCGCTGCATTGCCTGCTGTCCATCTCACAACATTATCGAGGCCCGAGCTGAGTGGCTCAGAGGGTTGAGGCGCTGGACTTCTGACTCCAATTTGGCAGGTTCGATCCTGGCTCAGTCCGGTGGTGTTTGAAGGTGCTCAAATACGTCAGCCTCGTGTCGGTAAATTTACTGGCACGCAAAACAACTCCTGGGGGACTAAATTTCGGCACTCGGCGTCTCCGAAAACCGTCAAGGAAGTTAGCGGGACGTAAAACAAATATTATTATTATTATTATTATTATTATTATTATTATTATTATTATTATTATTATTATTATTATTATTATTATTATTATTATTATTATTACCGTGGTTTGGTGGATCAGCAGAGGTGAAAGAAGGTGCTGGGATGAATAGGTCTCAATATACGAAATTAAAGTTAATTTAAAATTTAACAAGGTTATATTTTCTTTCCAAGATCAAGAAATAACAAATATAACAGGTACTCAGCCTAGCAACAAATCAAGAATGTACAATTACGGTTGTTACAGGATTTGGGCTCCAAGACCCAGACACACAATTCTTGAGCAATTAGCCCAACTTTACCCAAATACAAGGTTTGACGAAGGGGCAGAAAAACCCAATCATGCCCAGGAGCACTTGCTCCCTATTACTCAGTAAAGCCTGCTCGAGGCACACAGAAACCAAATTTAAGAAAGAGCTACCCGCTCTCAAAGTTCAAGCCTATCAAAGGCCACACCAAAGTCCACCTTCAAGCTGTCCTCCAAGCACATGAAAACAGGGGTAAAAATACCCAACCTACTGAGGCCTATTCAATTAAGAAACAGGACAATTACATGGCCTCCAAAATACAAACTTGAGAGGAGGCGTAACATCACTCATAATACACTTCTTTAAAACCTATTTGGCACTAGGCCGCTTATGCAAGGGCTAATCCCATACTACGGAGGTGACACGATTGAAAAATGTTATGACATTACGAGTAGAAGGGAAACTGTTATAAAAACGTAGTCACCTCAAAACAAAATGAATGGGAGCTCGAGATAGGCACTCTCTATCCCAATTTGTAGTTAAGGAAACAGAATTTATACCAAGTGTCTTTTACATTTTAAATATAGGTTACATGAGGAAAGTTTCTAACCCGCCCCGAGGGTTCAACTGCTGAGCTAGCAAGAAAATAAGTTATAAAACGGCCATTACCTGATGGTTGAACAGCTGCCCGAAGAAAGAGGCGCTTCCCGCCCGCTGCTACATAATTACACAATGAGAGATGTTACTGAAGTGGCGCAGAGGCCCAAAAATCAGCAGTTTATATACCCTCGTGAAACATTCGAGACTTTTCATGAATTATACCACCCGCCCACAAGCTTTTTATTGGACGGCCAAAAGATTACATGTCAAAACTGGAGAAGAAAACAAGGATTTTTGGAAAATTAATTACAGAAATTTGCGACTGGCCAATTTCAAAACTGGCGGAAAGAAAGGATTAACATTGCCAACTAAAACAATGGCTGAAAGAAATTTAATAAAGAACAAACTTATAAATACTAAATTTCTTTAAAAAAAAGGTTCCTTCACTTCGCACTAGGGTGCTCAATTGTAGTTCTTAAGAGGTGCCATCTAGAAGAGAATGTTCACACTTCTTACTACAGAGCAAACAAATACACATCGAAACTGACATAGTCCAGAACACTTCAAAATTTACCGTAGAGACATCTTCTGAGAACTCAGAGAATTAATGTGGAAGTTAAAGTTCCGGCTTCCTCCAGTGGAGGACTTTCAACTGGCACAATGTTTGAATTAGCGGTGCGGAGGTGTACCGCCCGGTACAGAACTCCCCCCACCAAAAGTCCCTCCAAGGGGTAACACAGAAGAACACCAAATTTTGTTTGAGAACAGGGTCCAAGTTATGATGTTGATTTAGAAATTAATTGCAGAAGGATTCACAAAAATGTTCTTAAATTGGTTGGATCCAGTTTCAAAATTCTTTGTAGTAATTTTTGATGTTGTAATGTCTTTATGCTTGTAGAAGTTGAATTCAGAAGGAAAACTTTTAATTCTTAAAAGTGAAGAAAATTTTCTAAGACCACCAAATATTGTAGTTGAATCCAAAAATGTAGTAATTGTTGATATGAAATGTCCATGTAGCTGATTAAGTACATTCAATGTTGATTAAGTTTGACGGCCAGACCAGCCGCCGCTGCATGTGTCCAGAGGAGACCGCTCGAAACCCTCAAGTACCCTGAGATACCGCTCCCCCGCACAATGAGAGAGGTAGTGGCGCTGAAGCACGCCGCACACGCGGCGAACGTTTACAGGCCGCGGGCAAGTTGCAGGTGGTGCGCCGGGAGGAGGGCTCCGGCTCGCCGTACACAGGTTGACCTCCCTGAAGTAGATCGGGCCCCTGCTCTACCCCAGGAGCGGCACGGCGACGCGCGGCTGCGGGGTCACTGAAACATTAAGATCTCAGCGGCAGAATTTGTTGGACATTAATGATTTTAGGGTACAGTCTTTGCGGTGAAGAGGAGGGGCCAGCGGCGTGGAGGTTTTTGTTTTTCATTTTACTTAGCCACTGTTTTGTATGAGCAGGAGACGGGAGCATGGTAATGGCCATGGCGAGGACAGGATGGCAGTTTAACTGGTGGGGGAAGTTTTTACAATAAATGCTTAAATACAAAGAACCTGATTCCAAGGGCAGAAGGCCTTAAAATGAACCCCCCCCCCCGCAAAAAATATAACCTTCCGAATACTTTCAAAATGTTAAAACAAATATAAAATCAGCTACGTTAGCGCGGAAGTTACACAGGTTTCACCTGCGACAGGTGAACCCTAAATATCCTCTCGGTGGCTGGATTGCTTAGCAACAACGTAACCGGCGTAAGAAAATGTAGAATTATGCACGGCCCATGAAATCAGGGGGCAAGCTTGCCCGCGGGAACACAATTTTTGACCATCACCTGGTCACCTATCTTCAAATGGGTGGGTCTCCGTCCACGATCATATCTTTCCTTAACCTTTTATGAGCCACTTTAAGATTGGCTTTAGCCTTCTTCCAAAGATCTTTAATATTATCTGGATCTACTGTCTCAGGTAGAATGTCACTCAGAGACCAGAGGTTAGAGAGCGGCGTGTTGGGAACAAACTTGTACGTCAATGATTCTGGAGTAAACTTATGAGATTCACGAACCGCCAAATTCAAAGCAAAATCTAACCAATGCAGGGACGTGTCCCACCTAGAATGATCTTCATGATGATAGGCAATCAGTGCCGATCTCAGATTACGATTAACCCGTTCAGCCAGAGATGGTTGAGGATAATGAGCAGAAGTAGTCACATGCGAGATGGCTAGATCAAAACAAAATTTACGGAAAAGATTTGAAGTGAAAGCTTTAGCACTGTCGGACACGATATATTGACAAGGACCAAAAGACGCAAAGATAGGAAATGGTGGACTGAGCGGTAGCCAGCTTAGTCGGAAATAACCAGAGAAAATCTTGTAAAACAATCTACATATGAACTTGTTGGCATTCCCCTTTGACTGGGGGAAGGGTCCTACGTAATCGATGTAGAGACGTTCCATGGGGCGCGACGCTTGATGAGAAGACAAAAGGCCTACCTTGGTGGACATGGTTGGTTTACTAAGCAAACAAGATTTACAAGTTTTAACTAGTTCACGAATTTCACCGTCCATACCCTTCCAGATAAACATTTCACGGATCTTTTCCCGGGTTTTGAAGATGCCTAAATGCCCCCCTAATTGGGTCTCATGATAGTGCTTGAAGATCATTGGCACGAGAACAGCTGGAACCACTACCTTCATCTTCTTATCATGCCTCGATTGGCAACATAGAACACCATTCCTCAGCACATAAGGGACAACATGTTCCCCAGAAGAAAGGGTTTCCATAATGGGAGTCAGCGTCGGATCATACCGTTGATATTTCTCAAGATCTCTAAACAACATGGGAGCATCAGTTAAAATGGCATTAACCTCAGGCCGTATGGACTCAGGAGGTGAAGAACTATCAACCAGTTCATGGGTCTCTACATTACTGGAAAACATACGGCTTAGTCCGTCTGCCACAACATTTTCAGTACCTCGAATATGCCTCACGTCGAATTGGAAGGCAGAAATTCTGATGGCCCAGCTGGCTATGCGACCAGTACGACGCGGCCTACCTAAGACCCAACTTAAGGCTTGGTTATCTGTCTCCAAGTCGAACTTGACGTGTTCCAGATAGAGACGGAACTTTTCTAAAGCAAATAAAGCTGCCAAGCCTTCGAGCTCGTAGATGGAATACTTGGCTTCTTGAGCCGATAGAGTTCTAGAGGCATAAGCGATGGGTCGCCTCCCTAGTTCGGTCTCTTGAAGAAGGACCGCCGCCACTGCCGACGACGACGCGTCGGTTTGAACGATGAATTTCTTCGAGAAATCTGGCATAGCAAGAACAGAGGTATTACAAAGAGCTAATTTCAGGTCTTCAAAAGCGGCTTGTTGAGAAGGCCCCCACTCGAATTTGATGCCTTTCCTACGAAGAAGGTTCAAGGGCGCCGCCTTATTAGCGAAGTTAGGAATAAATTTCCTGAAGAAATTCACCATACCAATGAACCTGGCAATACCTTTGATGTCCTTGGGGGATTTGAAATCACGGATGGCCTGTGTTCTGGAGTGATCGACTGCAACACCATCGGGCGACACAATATGCCCTAGAAATGACATAGAGGGCTTTGCGAAGGCGACCTTGAACAACTTCACAGTTAAACCCGCCTTACGAAGGCGATTGAGAATTTCTTTCAGACGATCTAGATGTTCTTCGAATGTCTCCGAAAATACGACGACATCATCAAGATAGTGGTACAAGTACTCGAATTTGATGTCGGAGAAGACCCTGTCTAGTAGCCTCGTAAGCACAACTGCTCCCGTGGGGAGCCCGAAAGGTACGCGGTTGTATTCATACAAATTCCAATCCGTGGCAAACGCTGTAAGATGTTTAGATTCTTCAGCCAGAGGAATTTGATTATAGGCCTGATTTAGATCCAAAATGGTAAAGAACTTAGCCTTCCGAAACCATGAAAAACAAGAGTGAAGTTCTGAAAGGGGCACAGATTGTAACACCACCTTCCGATTAAGAGCCCTATAATCAATCACAGGCCTGAAGCCCCCCTGTGGTTTCGGGACTAGAAAAATAGGCGAAGAATACGCCGACTTAGAGGGCCGAATAGTACCATCCTTTAACATTTGATAGATGATTTCTTTCAATGCCTTCATTTTAGGTGGAGATAGCCTATAAGGTGGAAAACGGACAGGAATCGAATCCGTAACCTCGATCTTGTATTCAATAAGGTCAGTAACACCAAGAGTATCCGAGAACATCTCTGGAAACGACTGACACAACTTACGAATACTGTCAGCCTGCTCCTCAGGTAGATGTCTAAGGTCTAACAACAGCTCATCCTGGGTAGGCGAAATAGATGAACACGATACAGAATTACACTTTAACAACGGGATTCTACAATTAGAAGCAAATTTGAATGTGCACGACCTGCTCTAGATGACGAGCACTAAACCAGTAGAAGATATGAAATCCGCTCCCAATATAATGGGGCAAGACAAGTGCTTTGCCACAAACAATCTAACTTTCCAAGTAAATTTAGAAATACGAATTTTGGCTTTTAAGGAGCCTAATATTTCTAATGGAGAAGAATTAGCCGAAACGTATTGAACCGAAGACGAACAATAGTCAGGAAGTTTACAAACAGATTTCAATTTCGAATACCATTCAGCCGAAATAATAGAACAAACACTGCCTGAATCTAAAAGAGCAGTTATAGGCTCATTATTCACCTCAATTTTAAGAAAAGTTACAGGTGCGGGGGAATCCGCCGCAATCCTAAGACATTCTTTAGGGCCTTCAAAAGATACATTTGAAGCCTGAGTTTTCCCTGAAATTTTGGTATGTTTACTTAGGGCTGAGCCTCGAGAAGAAGGGTTCGCCGACTCAGCCGATGCCACTAGTCACTTATTATTATTGGCATTGGTGGAAGTTGCACCAGAAGTCGAGCAGGAGGGTGTGCTATTAGCATTTGGGCAATTCTTGGCGATATGGGAAAACGCGCCGCATTTAAAACAGCCTGGAGATGACCCTGCTCCATTCCTTGTCCCACTAGACTTTGATGGATGGGCACTTGTTCCGAAGATGGTCGGGCGACCCACAAGCGTAACATTTACGGGGTGAGAGTGGTCGGCGTGGCGGAGATCGAAAGCTACTAGAAGATGGAGGGGGTTCTTTCGCGACACGCAAGGTATCGGCATATTTAACCCCTTCGGCTGATACGGCCAATGCTTCCAGCTCAGAAAAGGTTTGCGGGCACGCCGCAAAACACAAATATGACCTATAGGATGGTGAAATGCCTTCCACAATAGCATGAACAATTTGATCTTCAGGAAAATGAAGAGCAAACACCCTGGTATAAAATTTGATGTCCTGGATGAAGTCGGAAGACTTTCGTCCAGACGCTGTACCCGACAGTAGTGCTTTTGAATAAGCGATGACCTAGCTCGAGCCGGAATGAAGTTTGCAAGAAGGTGTGCATGAAAGTCTTCGATAGACGACTGTTCAGCAATTGCCCTGACTATTTTGTCTGAGAGGACACCTATGGCATACGGATAAATAATTTGTAGAATTTGGGAAGCAGAGAGGGAAAATACTTTGGCATGATCTTGGAACTCGACCAAAAATCTCAAAAATGAAATTACCTCACTGATGGAGTTAACCGAAAACTTGGAAATACCCCTGAGCAACATTGCTAATGGATGAGGCAAACTGCTGAACCCAGGGGACATAGTAGGTAGAGGCCTCAGTGGTAAAGAAGCTAATTCAGAACGTGCGTTATTCAACGAGATACGGCGTTCAGACTCGTTGTCCACTGGGGACGAGGTTTGTTGAGCTCCAACAGTTTTCCTATTGGCTTCTCCCTTAGGAGACTCTTCCTCGCTACCTACGTTCACCGTAGTGGGTTGATCAGTTTTGGGAGGAACTTCCCCAGTTAACAATTGGGTAACCTTACTGGACAATTCAGAAAGTTTTTCAAGAACAACACTATCTTCTTTCCTCTGAATGTCATTCAACTTCTGAGACAATAGATCGTTAACTCTATTAGAAAAATGAAATAACCTGGCTTGCACACATTTAATTTGTTTAGGAGAAGGGTCATTTTCTTCAAAAAAAAGGTAATCACGGATGCCAGCTCAGTAGTATTGCCAGTGATCGTGAAGAGAGAGTCGTCAATTTCTTTCTCTCCCAAAGTGGGGATGGAAATGGACAAATCAAGGGCCTCTCTAAGCTTATTGGTGTCTACCGCAACCGTGCCTCCAGATTGCACATTTCTAATTGTTAATTCATAAATCAAATCCTCCTTGCGCAAATAGTTGAGATGGAGGACATTGCGAGGGCCGGGCATGATGACCAAAATTTAACAGCTTTCAAAAATGAAAAAGAAAAAGTCCAGCGACAGAGAAAATTTGTTAGAGTTCGAAAGCAAAGCAACATTTAGCCATCAAAAGGGGCTAATTTGAGACCCATTCAACCACGCTCTGCTACCACTTGTTACCGTGGTTTGGTGGATCGGCAGAAGTGAAAGAAGGTGCTGGGATGAGTAGGTCTCAATATACGAAATTAAAGTTAATTTAAAATTTAACAAGGTTATATTTTCTTTTCAAGATCAAGAAATAACAAATATAACAGGTACTCAGTAGCCTAGCAACAAATCAAGAATGTACAATTACAGTTGTTACAGGATTTGGGCTCCGAGGCCCAGACACACAATTCCTGAGCAATTAGCCCAACTTTACCCAAATACAAGGTTTGACAAAGGGGCAGAAAACCCCAATCATGCCCAGGAGCACTTGCTCCCTATTACTCAGTAAAGCCTGCTCGAGGCACACAGAAACCAAATTTAAGAAAGAGCAACCTGCTCTCAAAGTTCAAGCCTATCAAAGGCCACACCAAACTCCACCTTCAAGCTGTCCTCCAAGCACATGAAAACAGGGGTAAGAATACCCAACCTACTGAGGCCTATTCAATAAAGGAACAGGACAATTACATTGCCCCCAAAATACTGTACCGGTTACGACCTGTACATAAGTATTTTTTGAGCATAAGTTACGTTTATTTACCACGCTTAATGTTCCGAGCGCGCCTGGTTTGTTTACCAGCAGCGAGCACCAGCTAGCGAGTGTATGACGACTGTGAGCTGTGACGTAGCCACAGGGGCTAGCTAGACCGCCCGCTCGTCTCAACACGAGTTGCCAGCCTCGACTGGTATTTTCTGGATTCCACGTCACTTGTTCTAGAGAATTTGATGGAGAAAATTTTGAAATTTCTATAATAATGAGGCTAGCGAATCGAGCGATATGTCATCTTGTTTGGGATCACCTAAACGTCCCAATGCTCTAGTTTCAAGCAAATCCATCGAGGGATTTGGGAGATATTCAATCAAACCGTATTATGACGTAGACATCCCGGATTGTATAAAAGGAGGACCTACTGTAGCCTATTCACACAGTCTCAGCTGAGTAGTCAGCGGGGACACTCTTGCTGCTACTATCATCGTGGAACTCTGTCATTATACAAGTGTGGGAAGACGATCCTTCCAAGTACTATAAGTGGACGCATAAGACTTCGAGTGTTGTAGAAAATTTTCTAAGTCTTCGTAACTGAACTTAGAATATTTACAAGTGTTAATTGAATGGACTTGTATTATTTACGTGCCTTCGATACTGAAACTTTTCTAAGTGTTTGGAGTTGTATTATTTACGTGTCTTCGAAGCTGGAATTTTTCTAAGTGTTCGTGAAATGGACTTGTATTATTTACATGGATTCGAGACCCGAATTCTTCTAAGTGTTCACTAAATGGACTTGTATTATTTTCATGTGTTCGAGACCAGAACTTTTCTACGTGATCATTGAATGGACTTGTATTATTTACGAGTATTCGAGATTGGAATTTTTCTAAGTGTTCGTGAAATGGACTTGTATTATTTACATGGGTTCGAGACCCGAATTCTTCTAAGAGTTCACTAAATGGACTTGTATTATTTTCATGTGTTCGAGACCAGAACTTTTCTACGTGATCATTGAATGGACTTGTATTATTTACGAGTATTCGAGATTGGAATTTTTCTAAGTGTTCGTGAAATGGACTTGTATTATTTACATGGGTTCGAGACCCGAATTCTTCTAAGAGTTCACTAAATGGACTTGTATTATTTTCATGTGATCGAGACCAGATCTTTTCTACGTGATCATTGAATGGACTTGTATTATTTACGTGGAATATTTGCGACTGTTGAGGATCTCATCCTTCTAATAGACAGCGATTGATTAACATTGCTAGTGATGAATTTTAACTTTCCAACGGCTCTAAACAAAGTTAGGATTTCACTTGCATTTACTCAAAGACTTGTACACTTGCCAGTGTTGGTTTAAAAGACTTATAAATTTCGTCAGTGAATTCATTTATGTGAAAGGACTTGTGTTTTCGTCAGTGGTCACTCAAAGACTTTATGAATTTCACCAGTGATTAACTTTAAATACACTGACTGACAGAGCAAATGCAACACCAAGAAGGAGTGGTTCGAAAGGGATGAAAGTTGGGGAAAAAACAGAGACGGCACGGACGAATAATTGATGTTTATTTCAAACCGATATGCAGGTTACACAATGCGCACGGCATCGACTCAGTAGGATGTAGGACCACCGCGAGCGGCGATGCACGCAGAAACACGTCGAGGTACAGAGTCAATAAGAGTGCGGATGGTATCCTGAGGGATGGTTCTCCATTCTCTGTCAACCATTTGCCACAGTTGGTCGTCCGTACGAGGCTGGGGCAGAGTTTGCAAACGGCGTCCAATGAGATCCTACACGTGTTCGATTGGTGAGAGATCCGGAGAGTACGTTGGCCACGGAAGCATATGTACACCTCGTAGAGCCTGTTGGGAGATGCGAGCAGTGTGTGGGCGGGCATTATCCTGCTGAAACAGAGCATTGGGCAGCCCCTGAAGGTACGGGAGTGCCACCGGCCGCAGCACATGCTGCACGTAGCGGTGGGCATTTAACGTGCCTTGAATACGCACTAGAGGTGACGTGGAATCATACGCAATTGCGCCCCAAACCATGATGCCGCGTTGTCTAGCGGTAGGGCGCTCCACAGTTACTGCCGGATTTGACCTTTCTCCACGCCGACGCCACACTCGTCTGCGGTGACTATCACTGACAGAACAGAAGCGTGACTCATCGGAGAACACGACGTTCCGCCATTCCCTCATCTAAGTCGCTCTAGCCCGGCACCATGCCAGGCGTGCACGTCTATGCTGTGGAGTCAATGGTAATCTTCTGAGCGGACGCCGGGAGTGCAGGCCTCCTTCAACCAATCGACGGGAAATTGTTCTGGTCGATATTGGAACAGCCAGGGTGTCTTGCACATGCTGAAGAATGGCGGTTGACGTGGCGTGCGGGGCTGCCACCGCTTGGCGGCGGATGCGCCGATCCTCGCGTGCTGACTTCACTCGGGCTGCGCCTGGACCCCTCGCACGTGCCACATGTCCCTGCGCCAACCATCTTCGCCACAGGCGCTGCACCGTGGACACATCCCTATGGGTATCGGCTGCGATTTGACGAAGCGACCAACCTGCCCTTCTCAGCCCGATCACCATGCCCCTCGTAAAGTCGTCTGTCTGCTGGAAATGCCTCCGTTGACGGCGGCCTGGCATTCTTAGCTATACACGTGTCCTGTGGACACGACAACACGTTCTACAATGACTGTCGGCTGAGAAATCACGGTACGAAGTGGGCCATTCGCCAAAGCCGTGTCCCATTTATCGTTCTATACGTGCGCAGCACAGCGGCGCATTTCACATCATGAGCATACCTCAGTGACGTCAGTCTACCCTGCAATTGGCATAAAGTTCTGACCACTCCTTCTTGGTGTTGCGTTTGCTCTGTCAGTCAGTGTATATTCAAACTTCCAAGTGAATGGACTTGTGTTTTCATTCGAGTTTAGGCAAAGACTTGCACCTTCGCCAGTAATGAACTTTGAGTTTAACTATAATTTCAAAAGAAGGGACTTGTATTTTTCGTTGCTAAAAAGGGGATTTTCCTAGTGATGAACTCTAAAATTATTAATACCACTCATATCGTTTTAGGAGTGTTGGAAGTCTTAATGTACAATTATCAAGAACTCTGCTTATAAGTTGATCATCCAAGGTTTTCATGGACTCAGTGCTACTAGTGACCTTGGGAACATCAATCCTCTCAGTCTCATTGCCTCATCGCCTGGATCACCGGGGTTCAACCCGGGCCTCAGAGTTCGAGACATCTCTACTTGCCGTCAATCCAGACAGTACAGCTGCCTCTCTCTGGAGTATCTGGAGTCCCTGGAATCCCTGGAGTCTTCTGGAACGTGCTTCAACCAGCTTGGCTTGGTGAGCTGGGGAACCCGAGCCATACTATTGGAATACGAGGAAGACAATCCATTTCTACTTAGAGGTGATGTGCCAATTCATGACTTATTTGAATAAACTCTTGTGCAATCAGAGTCAAAGTTTTTCTGTAGATAGGACCTACCTCCTGTACCGAGCCCTAGCTACAATTAATCCAGTTTTTGGCCCTGAGAACTATAGTCATGCTACTTTAAAATTTAATCTGAGAGTCGGGCTTTTTTACTGGTACAATACCAACTTGAGAAGAGGCGTAACAGCACTCCTAATACTCTTCTTTAAAACCTATTTGGCACTAGGCCGCTTATGCAAGGGCTAATCCCATACTACTGAGGTGACACGATTGAAAAATGTTATGACATTACGAGTAGAAGGGAAACTGTTATAAAAACGTAGTCACCTCAAAACAAAATGAATGAGAGCTCGAGATGTTTAGGCACTCTCTATCCCAATTTGTAGTTAAAGAAACAGAATTTATACCAAGTGTCTTTTACATTTTAAATATAGGTTACATGAGGAAAGTTTCAACCCGTCCCGAGGGTTCAACTGCTGAGCTAGCAAGAAAATAAGTTATAAAACGGCCATTCCCTTATGGTTGACCAGCTGCCCGAAGAAAGAGGCGCTTCCCGCCCCCTGCTACATAATTACACAATGAGAGATGTTACTGAAGTGGCGCAGAGACCCAAAAATCAGCAGTTTATATACCCTCGTGAAACATTCGAGACTTTTCATGAATGATAACACCCGCCCACAAGCTTTTTATTGGACGGCCAAAATATTACGTGTCAAAACTGGAGAAGAAAACCAGGATTGGTGGAAAATTAATTACAGAAATTTGCGATTGGCCAATTTCAAAACTGGCGGAAAGAAAGGATTAGCATTGCTAACTAAAACAATGGCTGAAAGAAATTTAATAAAGAACAAACTTATAAGTACTAAATTTCTTTTTAAAAAAAGGTTCCTTCACTTCGCACTAGGGTGCTCAATTGTAGTTCTTAAGAGGTGCCATCTAGAAGAGAATGTTCACACTTCTTACTACAGAGCAAACAAATACACATCGAAACTGACATAGTTCAGAACACTTCAAAATTTACCGTAGAGACATCTTCTGAGAACTCAGAGAATTAATGTGGAAGTTAAAGTTCCGGCTTCCTCCAGTAGAGGAGTTTCAACTGGCGCAATGTTTGAATTAGCGGAGCGGAGGTGTACCGCCCGGTACAATTATTATTATTATTATTATTATTATTATTATTATTATTATTATTATTATTATTATTATTATTATTATTATTATTATTATTATTACATTATCGAGGTCACGTTGCAGTTGCTCACAATCTTGTAACTTATTTGTTACTCTATACGGAATAACATCATCCGCAGAAAGCCTTATCTCTGATTCCACTTCTTTACTCAAATCATTAGTATATGTAAGAAAATATGAGGTCCAATAACACTGCCATGAGGAATTCCTCACTTAATTATTACAGGGTCAGATAAAGCTTCGCCTACTCGAATTCTCTGAGATCCGTTTTCTAGAAATATAGTCACCCATTCAGTCACTCCTTTGTCTAGTCCAATCGCACGCATTTTTGCCACTGAACTGAAATGAAATGGCTTATGGCTTTTAGGGCCGGGAGTGTCCGAGGACATGTTCGGCTCACCAGTGGAGATGTTTCTACTTGACTCCCGCAGGTGACCTGCGCGTCGTGATGAGGATGAAATGATGATAAAGATAACACATACACCCAGCCCCCGTGTCAGAGAAATTAACCAATTATGGTTAAAAATCCCGACCCTGCCGGGAATCGACCCGGGACCCCAGTGACCAAATGCCAGTACGCTAACCATTTAGCCATACAGCCGGACATTTTAGCCAGTAATCTCCCATGATCCACCCTATAAAAAGCTTTAGACAGGTCAATCGCGATACAGTCCATTTGACCTCCTGATCCTAAGATATCTGCTATATCCTGCTGGAATATTTTTAGTTGAGCTTCAGTGGAATAACCTTTCCAAAAACCAAACTGCCTTCTATCGATACAGTTATTAATTTCCCAAACATCTAATACAATGAGAAAGAATGCTTTCGCATAGTTTACATGCAACGCACCTCAAACTTACTGGCCTATAATTTTCAGCTTTATGTCCATCACCCTTTCCTTTATACACAGACACACAGAAGATATAGGCCAACTAAACTCAAGAGGAAATATTCCAGGATATGATCTCATAGGGGCAACATATCACAAGATGTATGGTATAGCTACATATGTTCACAATACTATAGAGAATGCCTATCTGATTTCTACTAACACCAACGACGACATCCACACCGTTGTCATAGATGTAAGTGGGACAAAAGTCATAAATGTTTACAAACCACCTGCCGTTCAGTGGCCTCCTTCTGTAGTCCCAATTTACCCACATCCATCTGTTTATCTTGGTGATTTCAATAGTCATCACACCGAATGGAAACATAGTGTTAATGACGACAATGGCGAAGCTCTGGTCTCCTGGGCCGACGCACATTACATGCACCTTATTTTTGATGCGAAAGACTTGTCTACTTTTAGATCAGCTTCATGGAACCGGGACCACAACCCTGATTTATGCTTTGTATCAACGGATGATAACTGTCTGCCCCTACCAACATCACGCAAAGTGCTACGTGCCTTTCCTCACAGTCAACACAGACCAGTCATTATTGAAACAAGTGTGAAAGTGCCCATTATCACTTCTACTCCACGACCGCGATGGAATTTCCAAAAGGCAAACTGGCCTGAATTTTCTGAGAACCTTCACAAATGTCTGGGTTGGATTCCACCTGTTAGTGAAAATTATGAGAGATTTGTGGGCGCAGTGACCAGTATAGCGAAAATGTTTATTCCTAGAGGTTTTAGGAAGGAGTATATTCCTGGATGGAGTGAAGTCAGGGAAAAATTATATGAAGAGTTCCTCAGAACTGGTGACCATGAAATATCAAATGAACTACTGCACAGCCTTGACGCCTCAAGAAGACAGAATTGGATTGAAACCGTCGAGAATATCAACTTCAAACACTCATGCAGGAAAGCATGGTCCCTTCTTCGAAAACTGGGAGCTGGAAACAAAATATTACGTGATAACAGATACTATAGCCTCACACATGGTGACAACATCAAAATCACCCAAGCAAAGAGATTACACCATGAAGATTAAACGAGAGCTCAAAGTCTTAAAAGCAAAGTGTCAGCAGGATAATGAAGTATCTTGTCCATTCACACCAGAGGACATCTCAAAGGCACTAAAAGATGTTAAAAAGTGTAAAGCTCCAGGCTTTGATGGCATCCACCCGGAATTCCTGCTGCATTGTGGAAAATATGCAAAAGCATGGCTTGCACGTTTTTTCTCTGGTATCCTGCAAACAGGGAACATACCTCCTGCACTTAAAAGAACAAAGGTTATCGCCATATTGAAACCAGGCAAACCAAATGACTTACCTCAAAGTTACAGACTTATTGCACTACTCAGCACAGTGTATAAGCTACTGGAAAGACTTCTGTACAACAGGATAAGCTCTATAATCCTTGAACAAGTACCTATGGAACAAGCTGGATTTCGACCAAATCGCAGCTGTGTCGATCAAGTACTATCACTGACCACCCACATTGAAGCCGGATTGCAGAAAAGACGTAAGACATCAGTTGCATTCATTGACCTGGCAGCTGCTTATGACACTGTCTGGAGGCATGGCATGATCTATAAACTCCTACGCACAATACCTTGTAGAAGAATAGCCAGACTTGTGGATAACATGTTAACGAATCGCAGATTCCCAGTAATTTTGGGAAACACCATCAGTAATAAGAAGAAACTTGACAATGGGTTGCCTCAAGGCTCTGTCTTGGCCCCACTTCTCTTCAGCCTCTATATCTCTGACATGCCTGCAACCATATCAAGAAAGTTTGGCTATGCAGATGATTGGGCAATTGCTATTCAGGATAGACAGATCGAAAGCACAGAACATATCCTAACTACTGACTTATGCACTCTTGAAGAATACTTCCGAAGATGGAGGCTGAAACAAAACTACAGTGACATGTTTCCACTTATGCAATAAGCTAGCTAATCGTGAACTAGAAGTGTACCTGGGTAAAAATCGCTTGACCCACACCAATGAAGCAAACTATCTGGGAATCACATTAGATAGAACCCTCTCCTTCAAGAAACACCTGAAGAAAACGGCTGAAAAACTGAAGTCTAGAAACAACATACTTCAGAAACTGTGTGGCACTACATGGGGTTCGTCAGCTGACACTTTACGCACCACCGCCCTCAGCCTGGTCTACTCAACAGCTGAGTACTGTTGTCCAGTGTGGCTCAATAGCAGCTATACCAAACTTGTCGATGCCCAATTGAATCAGGCAATGAGAATTGTATCTGGCACAGTAAAATCATCACCTACATTCTGGTTACTAGCACTGAGTCACATTCCACCAGCGGAACTTCAACGAAAACACGCCTTACTCCGGGAGTATAAGAAGATAAATGCAAACGACCAGCTACCAATACACCAGGACATCATTGCTGCTGAAGCCAGGCGTTTACGTTCGCGGAACCCCTCCGTCTGGACAGCGAGACACCTGGTGAACTATAATTTCAACCTCTTGCAAACCTGGAAGGATGAATTATTAAAAAACATTCCATGTCAGCTGCAAGACATCACAACACGACCAAGTGGCTTTCAACTACCACGGAAAACATGGTCAACACTGAACAGGATAAGAACAAACCATGGCAGATGTGCAGATCTTCTCTACAAGTGGGGACATATACCTTCGCCAGAATGCAGTTGTGGTGCTCCCAGACAGACCATACGGCACATAGTGAATGACTGCCCGACATATTCCTATAGTGGCAACTTCAGTGACTTTGTGGAAGTAGGTCCAGCTGTAATAGACTTTATTAACAACTTGAAAGTCAAACTGTAAATAATGTAAATATATTTCTTTTTCTGACTAATATTGATATGTACAGCCAAACGCTAAATAAATAAATTATACACAGAGGCTACTATAGCAACTGTCCATTCATGTGGTATAGCTCCTTCAACCAAACAATAATAAAATAAGTACTCCAGATATGGTACCATATCCCAACCCATTGTATTTAATATATCCCCAGAAATCTTATCAATTCCTGCCACTTTTCCAGTTTTCAACTTGTGTATCTTATTGTAAATGTCATTGTTGTCATATGTAAATTGTAATACTTCTTAAGCTTTAGTCTCCTCCTCAATGTGAATAAACGCGTAGTTGTATTATGGCTATGAATACGTATTCGTATATTCCTGGATATTACTTATTCAATTAGGGTATTCTCTGACCTGTAGTAACTTATAGACCACCTACTACCACTCAGTCTCTTATTAGGGCCATTCGGGGAGAGAAATTATGAAGGAAGTCGTGGCAAAATGTCATTTATGGATGCGTAAAAGTGAATACGTTTCATAAAACGTTAGTCCTATTAGAAGGTGCAGATTACCAGCTCTACTTAAAATTCTAGTTCCTACAAAAATATTATATGCTTTTTATTTATAACTCTACCACTTTCCAGTAAAACTACACCCATATATATTCTGGTGCGAGTTTTATTTATTTATTTATTTATTTATTTATTTATTTATTTATTTATTTATTTATTTATTTATTTATTTATTTATTTATTTATTTATTTATTTATTTATTTATTTATTTATTTATTTATTTATTTATTTATTTATTTATTTATTTATTTATTTATTTATTTATTTATTTTATCCGTTTATCCTCCAGGGTTGGATTTACCCCAGGACTCAACAGGGATCACACCTCTACCGCCTCAAGGGCAGTTAGACATTTGTGCGGGAATACAACTGGCAATGTGGATCAGTGCCTCGCCCAGGCGGCCGCACCTGCTATGCCTTACAGGGACCTTGTGGAGGGACAGGAAGATTGGAAGGGATAGACAAGGAAGAGGGAAGGAAGCGGCCGTGGCCGTAAGTTAGGTACCATCCCGGCATTTACCTGAAGGAGAAGTATGAAACTACTTTAAACCACTTCGAGGATGGTTGAGGTAGGAATCGAACCCCCTCTACTCAGCTGACCTCCTAAGTCTGTATGGACCCGGTTCGAGTCCGCGTACCACTTTTCAAATTTCGTGGCAGACCCGGGAATCGAACCCATGCCACTGTCCGTGGCAGTTGACTAATAAAAACCGACATATATATACAAATGTTAGTCTGATCATAAAATAATAATATGTAAAGGATTAATAATTAAATATGCTAGAAAAAACGTTCGTTGTATTGTTTCCGTGCCGGGCGGCGTAGCTCAGATGGTAAAGCGCCGGCCTTCTGAGCTGAAGTTGGTGGGTTCTATCCAAGTTCAGTCCGATTGTATTTGAAGGTGCTCAAATACTCCAGCCTCGTGTAGGTATATATTTTGGCACTTCAAAGAACTCTTCTGGGACAAACTTTCGGCATCTGGATGTCTCTGAGAACCATGAAAGTAGTGCGACACAAAACTAATAACATTATTGTTGTTTTTGTTTTCGCAACTAAAATTTTTTTCAAGAAATTGCGCCTACTGTCCTGTACAGGTGAGTTAACAAAGTCTGAAGCCGGAAGCGCAGCTGTCTTTTGATTAGCAACAATACTCAGATCCGTCTCTGTGGTGTAGTGTTTAGTGTGATTGGTTACCACCCCGGAGACCCGGCTTTGATCCCCGGCTCTGCCACGAAATTGAAAAGTAATACGAGGATTGAACTTGGTCCACTCAGCTTCGTGACATCAACTGACAAGAAGGGTGTTCCATTCACACCTCAGCCTTTCTCCAAGGGAATTTCCATGGTTTCTCAGCTCTTCTCTAGCCATATTCCGGGATGGTACCTAACTTAAGGCTCCCGGCCGCTTACTTCCCTCTTCCTTGATCATCCCTTCTAAACTTCTCAGTCGCCTACAACGTCCCTGTTCAGCATAGCACGTGAGACCGACTGTGCTAGGTAGTTCTCATCCTTCCCAGATGTATCCCCGACCAAATGCTCTTGAGGCTGTATATCCCTCGTTGATTCCGCTGGAGAAACCAACCCTGGAGGGTAAACTGATTTACCGAGCTCGATAGCTGCAGTCGCTTAAGTGCGGCCAGTATCCAGTATTCGGGAGATAGTAGGTTCGAATCCCACTGTCGGCAGCCCTAAAAATGGTTTTCCGTTGTTTCCCATTTTCACATCAGGCAAATGATGGGGCTGTACCTTAATTAAGACCACGGCCGCTTCCTTCCCACTCCTAGCCCTTTCCTGTCCCATCGTCGCCGTAAAACCTATCTGTGTCGGTGCGACGTAAAACAAATAGCAAAAAAAGGTAAACTGATTAAATAATAATAAATAAATCGTTTAGAGTGACCTTTAACGGTCCAACCGTGCCGCGTGTGCCTTATGATGTATACTTTTCTCTGAAATGTTATTGTGATATCATCATCATATTTGCATTCTCCCATTTACGTGGGTCTGCCTTCTCGCAATGTTTCCTCCAGTTCAAGTGATCCAAAGCGTCCCGCGGACTGAGTTTGGTGAGCCGCACGTCAAAATTTCATTCCGGTATGTAAGTTAAATATTCAAGAATAGGATAAAGCAAGATTGTTTTGAGACAGTGTTGTATGGAGAGGATGGATTATTATTTTCCAATTCTTTCAAATCCTTTCTACTCTATACGTTAGTTTGATATAAATTCTCTAAGCTATTTAGAAAACATTAATTCAGATTTATCGTTCAAGGCAATGCATCTGTTAACATTAACCCAAAATCCCCACTTATGTTTTCTGTTTATATATGATCTAAAATGCAGTGTTTAAATTATTATATTCCATTTTGTTTCCTATGCTACGAATCATTAAACGGCTTATGCGACCGTTTAGAGTTCTCGTGGGCGTGACGGCTTGTCGTAAGCTTCGTCGGCATTCGTTTGGAATCGTTCAAAACCGTGTATTTGAATTTAGTGCCTAGTAATGTATGGTGTAATTTGGAAGTTTCTAAGTTTGTGTTGGTCACTACTGGGAACAAGTGAAAGAGCAAGTTCGGCACAGGCCTATATCACGCATGAACATTTAAAATATAGCTAAAATTTTCCAGTTTAAATTTGTACAACTCTCAAACCAGGGACCCAGCATTAACCAATATTCGCACAGGGTCTTAAAGTTCATTTATTTTATTCGTTTCGACCCCAAAGATTGAGTCGCTCGTTCAGCACGTCTTCGTTCTCCTCGATATCTCTTCATTCTTTCACTCTTCCTATTTCTCTCTGCTTCTGTAATTTGGATCTTTATCTCCGTTTCGGTCCATTTGTGACTTTCGACGAGCTTTTTGTAAACAGATCTAACCTGCACACCCGTTAGTAGATATTTATCTCCTATGCCAATAGTCTTCCAATCCTCCCTACGTTCCTTCATCAAGTTATTTCCCGTTAAGCATGTCGCATTCCAAACTTCCTTGTTAACCTGTTGTCATCCATCCTAAAATGTCGCACGAAACTCAAACCTACTTTTCCCTAATACACTTGAAATTGATTCTACTTCCTCTTATACCTCCTACCTAGATCTATGCCCCCACATTTCACCCTGCTTCTGGGGTGCGTGCACCGTGTGCGAAGGGATAGTCGGAGCTGTCCAATACCTCAACATCAATAACATTTCGGTCTCAACATTATGTAGTTTAATATAGTAAAAAATTCAAATTCATAGGATCAAATTCACAACTTGAGATTGCAGCAATCCCCAGAACGGAACTCCTCGCAGATGTCTAAAAGGAGGAAAGTAATGGGGTGAGTCGAAGGAAAGGGCAGCCTTGAGTGCACGTTATGTCCATTATGGTCACAATTTATGCAGATGGGAAGTTTGAAATCAACTAAATGAGCACCTTAAGTCTACATAACTGCAACTCCGTTACCAATCATTCTGTGAATAACTACAAAATGCAACTGGAAAACAATGCAAGTCCAAAAATGAAAACCTGCCGAATGTGAACACCATTACACGGTTAATCATTTAGTTCGGAACCTTTAATCATTCCATGAACAATTCAGGATAGAACATAGCTAGTGTTGGAAAGAAAACACTGTGCTACGCGGTATGTTTAGACACAGATTTGAGCCATGCTTACCTACATTGGTACGATATAGAATAATTGCCATGAAAACATTCCTCAAGATTTGGGCAAAGTTCAGGGAGCATCGAGCTTGATCATAGACATATCTGTAATAAAATATGTAAAAGTAGTAACTTATATTCACTGTAAAATGAAATCAAAATTTATCATATAGACTACAGCTATTGTACATTTAAAAGTGCATTTTCAGTATGTACTCTGCATTTGAAAGTTGTTTTCTTGGAAATCTGTTGATCTCATTCTGGATTAATGAATTGAAATACATTGTGGAAGTATTTGGACACACTGATAACATACCATAAAAGAAACGAAATACATTTTATGTCAACCATATCATTTCGCATGGACACTTCGCAGTTGTAATATTAGAATCAATTTACTGGCATACACGTGCTTCTGTTCATTTACATGGCAATCTATTTATCCGTTAATGAGAATATAGCATAGCATTTACCACAGGAAACATAGAGGAGTTCCGACCCTGCGCCTTGAACTACCGAGTACGGACAATTTAATTTGACGTCGTCTACACTTCCTCTTTGTCATTTTCAACGTTCATTTTCGATCTGTCAGACGATAGAGTAAACCGCATCTGTGTTGTGCGATCTGTGTCCGGGATGTAATTAATTTTGTCAGATAAACGAGATTACAGCACGGCTGTGGAAGAGATGTGGTGACACTGAAATAAAATTATTACAGGTTTTCTTCAGTAAGATAAAGAACGGTCCCCATTGTGAAACATATTCATGCAAAGATTTTTTGCGATTTTACGAGAACTGAGGTGACTCTAGAATCTGTGGGAACTACAGAGGAGAATTGAGAAGCTTATTTCCAAAAGGTAGCAAATCAAAAAGTAATATTTTACAGGAGAGAAGAAAAACGCTCAGAGTGTAAAATTTCAACTGAAAATCCATTTGAACACTTTAATTATGTTAAGAAAAAATAAATGCATTGTTATACAAAGTATTTCTGTTTAAACTTCTGCGGTTTCGGAAATATTCAAAGAAAATTATGAATTTGGTACTTTTTGGCACTGAAGCTCTAAATACCTTCACCTGAAAGACATAAATTTCACTGCAGTCATCAGAATCTTCGATAAAACTGACTGTATTTAGTTATACAAAAACTAAATTAATGGTATTTACAGTGAAGGCATAGATTATTTAAATAATATTAAATAAAATTTAACAAAACTATGAAAATAATGCAAAGTATCAGTACTGAACTTAAGAAATTATTATTGTAGTTTGTGTCTAAAGAACATTAATATAGCAAATAACTTGGGAACTAGACAATGAATAATATTATTCAGTACACTGACAACACCACTATCACTTCTAGCTTTATATTTAATCGTCATTTTCTTCGAAACATGCGTACTTTGTGTCTTTTGATTAGGCCTGTGCCTTTCTGGTGATAACAACTTCAATATACGAAGTAACTTTTTTTTCTTAGAAACAGCATCTGTATTCTCCCAGAAGGCACCATGGAACGCTACTATTCCTTGTTCTGCTGAATCACGGGCTCTACACAACTCACCGACATTGTGGAAACGAGCAATTATTGGTTTAACACTCTCTTTACTCTCGTACTTTTGCACTTTAGTATGCGTCTTCTTCTATTTATCTGGAGCTGACACCCTCTTCCTTGCTTTATTTACTTCTTCAGGAGTATCGCAGTACTCATCTGAGATATCTGATCCCATAGTTTTGAAATACAAATAGCACACAGTAACAAAACCAACTTCGTAAGAAAAGTCATTTCACGTCACGTAAACATAGCGCGGCCATTTAGCTGCTGTTCCCGTGACCCAGAAATGGCCTCCCATTGGCTGCATTGATACGGTAAGTATTGGCACATTCGGGGCACAATATTTGGTACTTACTGGCATCAAATGAGATTTTGAATCCCCTGTTTGACATGGATTTAGGTGGTTTAGGCTTATTTATTTTTCTTTCATACGATGGAGCTACCTAGCAACGTACGTTTTACATCAAAATCCCAATTTCGGTTTCTTTGGACTTGGTACCTTTTGGAAATAAGCTTCACAACTTACGAAGGTGTGATCACAAATCGTGTCAGAAAGTTCGTTCAGTGTGTACTGAGCAAGTCCTCCGTAAATGCAATTCTGGCTTTGAGGATTCTAATAAAAAACACAGAGAGACCGACAAAAATCCATCTTCGGAAAGCATTCCACACAATACTGAGAGATCTAATTTGGACAGTGTTGCAAGTTCATGCCATTAAAGAATCGTATGTAAAATTTAACCTGGATATTTACAAGGATGTAAACAATCATGTGAAATTCACTGCAGATATATCAAAACCTTTCCTAGTCGAAGTTGGTGTCCACTATGACGTTTTTCTCAGTCCCCTCCTTTAAAACCTTGTCGAATTTATATTTAGCTGTTAAATACCGGGTGGTTCACCAGCCCCTTATTATTTTCGGAGGTAGGTAACCCAACCAACGCGTGTATCATAGTCATCCGAAAAAACATTAGTACCTGTCCCTTTAGGCCTTAGTACAACTATACCATTTATATAATGCTCGCCAATATGGTAGAAATTATTAGCGGCAGTGTATTTCTATTATCTAAACTAAAATAACAAAGATGTCCGCATCTGGTTAGTGTGATTAACTGCTATACCCGGAGGGCCGGGTTCGATTCCCGGCTCTGCCACAAAATTTGAAAAGTGGTACGAGGGCTGAAACGGGGTCCACTCAGCCTCGGGAGCTCAAATGAGTAGAGGTGGGTTCGATTCCCACCTCAGCCATCCTGGAAGTGGTTTTCCGCGGTTTCCCATTTCTCCTCCATGCAAATGCCGGGATGGTACCTAACTTAAGGCCACGGCCGCTTCCTTCCTCTTCCTTGTCTATCGCGTCCAAACTTCCCATTCCCCCCGCAAGGCCCCTGTTCAGCATAGCAGGTGAGACCGCCTGGGCGACGTACTGGTCATTCTTCCCAGTTGTATCCCCCGACCCAAAGTATGAAGCTCTAGGACACTGCCCTTGAGGCGGTGGAGTTAGGTGCCTCGCCGAGTCCGAGGGAAAAACCGACCCAGGAGGGTAAACAGATTAAGAAGAAGAAGTTACGTAGACAGGTTGGACCACGACGTGATCGTCTTTAGATAGGAAGTAGGGTTTGTTCGAAATGTTGACCACCTTGGTTTATGCAGATTTCAGCACGACGTTCTAAAAGACATTCTTACACGTTGAAACATGTCAGGGGCAACAGCCTGGCATGCCTCAGTGATCAGTTACCGACGGTGATCAGGATGTTCAGGCTCGTGGGCATACACTACCTGCTGTAAGTGACCCCACAGGAAGAAGTCAAGTGGGGGGCCAGTGAACTAGTCCGCCCATTGCTATCCATTTATTTGGATATGAAGTATGAAGATGGTTCAGGACGACTACTGATCCCCGTCCTGTTGCAACCACATTCACCATGCGGTTAGAGGCCCGCTGCTGTGACCTTGCATCCGGGAGATAGTGGGTACGAATCCCAACTGTCGGCAGCCCTGACGATTGTTTTCCGTGGTTTCTCATTTTCACACCAGGCAAATGCTCGAGCTGTACATTAATTAAGGCCACGGCCGCTTCCTTCCAATTCCTAGCCCTTTCCTATCCCATCGTCGCCATGAGACCTATCTGTGTCGGCACGACGTAAAGCCACATTCGTAATCGCTCGCGCAGTGGCACTTTCTTCAGCAACTGTGGGGGTTCATTTTGAAGAGTAGGAATATAGCGTGCTCCCATTTGGTGTCTGCCAAATAAATATGGTCCGATAAGATAGACACAACACATCCCACACCAGGCATTTACTCCCAACTGCACTTGAAACCCACCCTGTCTTACCCAATGGGGATTCTCCGCGCTTCAGTAGTGCATAATGTGCCGATTCATGACCCCGTTGTTGTGAAATCATGATTCGTCTGAAAAACGGACTCTTGACAAAGAAAGGTGCTTTATTAGCCACGCTGCGCAACGCCCATTGACAAAATGTTTCTCCGGCATCGAAATCAGATCTGTGGAGGTGTTCATGTAACTGCAGATGGTATGACTTATAAACCGGCTAATGTTAGTCTGTTGTGCAAATATCCGAGTACTAACATGCGCAAAACATCGCCTTCACATGTACCAGACGTTATAGGGGGATCTCTTTCCAAGCGTCCCAGTTGACCACAATCTTCGTACAAGGTTTCGGAACGTAGTCGGTAGTCCGTAGTCTTTTGTGAGGAAAACACGACGTTGCGACTGGATTGCCTTCTGCCTTGTTTCCCCATGAATGAGCAACATATCAACGTATGCGTCACTGGAATACATCGTGAGTGAATGAATAACGTGCTGTGATGTGACCTTGTTAGTGTGCATCAACATTGTGTGTCGGTTAAAATGGATCATGATCCGTCGGTAAAAAAAATGCATCGAGTTGGAACCGAACCACTGCATTACCGACAGTCAGTCACAGTCCTTAACCGACACAGCCACAATTACAACACTCAAACCCGTCTCTAAAGAATTATTACATATATATGGCTGTTCGACATCGAAACTTATTATCCATGTCAAAGTCTTCAATAATGCTTTACAGTGTTCATTTAACCTTGTTTCTACCATTACGGAGCACGTGCCATACTCATTGATCGACCGTACTTTCTCTATAAATTAGTAAAAACTCAACGTGCTCTTCATAGAACTGCATTGTGAGGAAATGAATAAGTGCTGTGATGCAACCTCGTACGTGTGGATTATCATTTGTGTGCGTCGGACTTGGGAGGTTGTGGATTAGAATTCCATGCTGGTCGTACGAAAAATGGTCTCCCTCGGTTTTCCCATTTTCACCACCAAGTTAGTTAAAACCCGGCAGAGGTAGTCGGATTTTTGAAGGGCGGGTAAATTCCATTCGACACTCATTGTCGTACGATGTTGGCATGTAAAAGGTCTCTGGTGACCATTTGGTGTTTACCCGACAAAATTCATTAAATTTCAGCCATAGACGCACAAGAGAGCTTCGGTTTACTCGGTCTGCCATCTAGTGGGCCTAGAGATAAACGGAACGTCGAAATTGTCGAGCCGACAGCCAGATGGCGTCAAACTGAAATGTCTAATACGGTAGCTGAGGCCTTATGATTATGATTATGATTATGATTATGATGATTATTATTATTATTATTATTATTATTATTATTATTATTATTATTATCATCATCTGTTTACCCTCCAGGTTCGGTTTTTCCCTCGGACTTAGCGAGGGACCCCACCTCTACCTCCTCAAGGGCAGTGTTCTGGAGCTTCAGACTCTTGGTCGGGGGATACAACTGGGGAGTATGACCAGTACCTCGCCCAGGCGGCCTCACCTGCTATGCTGAACAGGGGCCTTGTGGAGGGATGGGAAGATTGGAAGGGATAGGCAAGGAAGAGGAAAGGAAGCGGCCGTGGCCTTAAGTTAGGTACCATCCCGGCATTCGCCTGGAGGAGAAGTGGGAAACCACGGAAAACCACTTCCAGGATGGCTGAGGTGGGAATCGAACCCACCTCTACTCAGTTGACCTCCCGAGGCTGAGTGGACCCCGTTCCAGCCCTCGTACCACTTTTCAAATTTCGTGGCAGAGCCGGGAATCGAACCCGGGCCTCCGCGGGTGGCAGCTAATCACGCTAACCACTACACCACAGAGGCGGACTTATTATTATTATTATTACCATCAAGCAAAGGCCGGGAAGGTACCTTAGTAAAAGACCAAGGCCGAATTCCTTCCCAATCGTTCCCCCACCCATCCTTTAGAGAAAGACGCCAGATCAGATCAGATCAGAGACCAACAGGAAAATGATATTGATGATTATTGTTTCCCAATTAAAACGGAGCACCTCTGTCGTTCTCAATATTCGCGTTATGGTGGATTCGAACCATTACGCAGCCGATACTCACACACACACGAGGTTAAGTACGTTCCACCTCGAAAGTCAATATCTGTGTCAGTCTGGTATTCTGCAGTGTTCATTTAAACTCTTTACATTACAGAACACGTGGCATAACCTATTAATTTGATCGTATTAGAGGTACCTGTTTTGTTTTAATGCGCAATAAATCACACGTTTTCAGAATGGTCCTTTGTACTAGGCGCGGAATTATGCATAGTAGCTTTTCCTTTGCTAGGTCCATGGATCAATTTAAATGGTGACGCACATATAACGGACAGCCTTATCGACCAATAGGAGAAATTTAAGTCCAGCTCTGTGGTGTAGTGGTTAGTGTGATAAGCTGCCACCCCCGGAGGCCCGTGTTCGATTCCCGGCTCTGCCACGAAATTTGAAAAATGGTACGAGGGCTGGAACGGGGTTCACTCAGTCTCGGGAGGTTAACTGACTTGGGGTGAGTTCGATTACCACCTCAGCCATCTTGGAAGTGCTTTTTCCGTGGTTTCCCACTTCTCCTCCACGCAAATGCCGGGATGGTACCTACCTAAAGGCCACGGCCGTTTCCTTCCCTGTTCCTTTTCTATCCCTTCTCTCACCAAGGCCCCTGTTCAGTATAGCAGGTGAGGCCGTCTGGGCGAGGTACTGGTCATCCTCCCCAGTTGTTTCCTCCGACCCTATGTCTCACGCTCCAGGACATTGTCCTTTAGGCGGTAGAGGTGAGATCCCTCGCTGAGTCCGAGATAAAAACCAACCCTGGAGGGTAAACAGATTAAGAAAGGAGAAATTTCAAGTTATTTGGTGCTCATACAATCTTTAGGATATAAGCTTTATTTGAGTTGCCTGTCTCCGAAAAAAGTAAGAGGCTGGTGAATCACCCGTTATTTCTGTGGTTGTAGAAAATGAAATCTGTTATGTGTAAGGGAGAGACAAATCTGACACAAACTTGCAGCTCTCCAGTCAGAAAACTTGCATGGATAAAATCATTAATCTGCCCCACTATCTAATCTAGGGCTCTGCACATCGCTACTGGTAAGGAACCTTCGTTCTTAATGTTATGTACCTACTCTTGAAAACACTGTCAAGACTGGCCAATGCCTTTCTCCTAAAGAGTTCTACTTCCGTTTAAAAATACTCACCATCACCACCTCAGGACTGGTGTAGGCTGAGTGAACCTGAGAAGCATGTGCTCGTTTCTAATTTTCAGACTTTCTGATTGGCAATCGAAACCACGGATATCGGGGTGAGTCTTTACCGCCCCGGCTAGGCTGCCCCTACATCTGGTATTTACTCGAAACCAAACCGCCGACCAAGCGACCTCTGCTCAGTCCTGAGTTCATCTGTGGTCGGTTGGACGAATTATCTCGGCCTTTAGGCCCTTCCTATACGATCCATACTCCCCCCCCACAGAGTTGTAAAAGGGGCCCGCAGCATTCACACCATACACCTCCCTCCATTCTCGTCAACAGCAGGCTGCTGTCTTCCCCTCTTGGCGACGGAGCTCACTAAATCAGATTAGTTCGTTCAGACGGTCAACATGGTGTGTGCCACACGTTCGAAGTTCTTTTAATTCAAAATGTCGGTTCCATTCATAGTTGCTGAAAAGTTATTAATAAAAGCACGAAATCGTTCTTGTGTGTTGGATTTGCGAACGACAGACTTCAAATGTGGACTGCAAATTCCCAACAAGTGTTTCCAAATTTTGCCGAACTGGACGGCTCCAAAAAGACAGAAGTTGGCAAGTACAATAATATTGTATATGTTATATGTTAACTATTTATTCAATATTACAATAACTTAGGTCATTGAAAAAATAATTAATCAAGCTTTTTAGCAGTCTTTGTTTCAAAAGAATTGTTTCCAATTACACTTAACAAAATGGAAATTGCAACACCATGAAAGCATTGGTCGTATGTGTTCATTTTCAAGATACGGAACGGTGCTATGTAGGTATGTAAACGATCAAAGTTTCAGACCCATTAGATTGTTGCTACAGGTCTCCCCACGTGATTGGTCGCGGAGGAATCAACTCCAGTATACGAACTCTGGTGTGTCGTAGTTGACTTGCAGTCTGTGCAGTGAAGTGTTCCCCGTCAAACATGCCTCGACGACAGAAAAGAGCACGCTATCAACAAATCTCGCCGTTTGAGAGGGCTCGGATAATTGGGCTGTGTGAGGCTGGATTATCCCTAAGGACTGTCGCTGCACGTGTTGGCCGACAGGCATCTACGGTACAACGTGTATGGCAGCAGTGGTCAAAGGAAAGTACCCGCACTCGTAGACCTGGCACAGGCCCAGCGCGACAGACAACTGTGAGAGAGGATCGCCGCATCATTCGGATGACCCGAATGGAACCCCATGCTACAGCAGCGCAAATTTGAGCAGCTCTGGCACCCCACGTTACACAACAAACAGTTGGTAATCGCCTGCGTGCAACTGGCTTACGAGCCCGTGTCCTTGCAGAAGGTGTTCTATTGACCCCACAACAGCGACGTGTAAGGCTGGCCTGGTGTCGAGAAAGATAGACGTGGGTCGACGAATGGCATAGGGTCGTCTTTAGTGATGAATCGCGCTTCTGTCTTGCCCGCAATGATCGCCGGAATCGTGTGCGCCGACGTACCGGGGAGAGGGGCCACTCAGATCTTTTTGTCGAAAGGCACACAGGGCCTAGACCAAGCATTAAGGTCTGGGGAGCTATTGGTTTTAATGTGAAATCACAATTAGTGCTTGTTAAGGGCTCTATGACTGCTCGACAGTACGTTGATAGGGTACTCAATCCACTGGATGTCCCTATGATGGCGAACATTGCTAATGGGATGTTTCAGCAGAACAATGCCCGGGTTCACACTGCACGCATCTCCAGAGAAGCTCTCCACGACATCACCTTCTTAGAATGGCCCGCCAGATCCCCGGAACTCAGTCCTATTGAGCATGTGTGGGACATGATGGTCGACAACTGGCCAACCGTCCTCAGCCACCCACAACTCTGGAACAACTGACCCGTGCAGTGCCGCAAGCATGGGCCTCAGGAAGCGATCCAGGGCCTTATTGACTCCATGCCTCTACGAATTCATCAAGTATTGCAGCTCGCGGTGGCCTATCCTGTATTGATTGTTGTCGAAACTTGCGTTCAGAGGGACCTGAAAGTGTAATCATCGAATCACAACCGAGCACCCGTCCTGCATGTTCAATTGCAACAATGTAGCACGGTTCCTTCTGGGTGTTGCAATTTCCATTTTCGTTATTGTAAATTACATTATAACATTCTATTTTTTCGTGAGAATTATCAGTGTTTTTTAATACAGAAATTGCGTATATTGTAAGTAGCAAGGCCATACTGGCAGTTCACTAAATCAGTCCTTCAGACGGTCAACATTGTGTGCGGTACAAGTTCGAAGTTTTTGCCTCAAAATGTCGGTGGAATACATTTTCTCATCTTGGTGTCCTGACACTGTAAACTGGTTTCAAGGATTGACGACAATTAATCAAAGGAATTCCCACTCATTCGAAAGTAATTAAATAATTATTTTTGGATCACTGGTACGTTCATCTAGAAGAAAACGATGAGCTCCACATTCTAGGCGACATGAATTCAATCGGCGGACTCAATGAACCCTAGTACTTTTCTTTCTCCACAATCTTCCTTTCATAAAAATATAAATGCTAAGGATAACGTTCGCGTCCATGGTCCAAAGTCAAACTAAGACGCAAAAGATGTGACGGAGACTAGAAGTTGCCGGCAGTTGCCGGAAGGGGACAGCAAGGAAAAACAGTGTTTCTGAGAAGTGGAGTGGTGTGGCGTGGAAAGCATTGTATCGTGTGACACGTGCCTTAATCTTGGCTTTCAGATCGGGTCTGGTGTTTACTCGACAAAGCCAACTAAACACCGAGCCATAGATAACCGTCAGAGTTCTGGTTAATCTTTCAACACGGAAAGTAAAAGAGAGCTCCAAAACTGACTCGGACGTAGCCTAAATGACGTAAGATATAATTGTATACAAAACAGTGGCTGATACAATACAAATAATTGTGTAATTCCAAATTAACCAGAGGTTTTACGTTGTTCATATTAGTTAGTCGACAAGTATATTTGGAACATCGTCACGGAGAAAGGCAAGTCTTATTGGACAGCATCGTGAGTTATGGCTCTAGAGAATCCTCGTTAACAATAAAGTATGAGAGGAATGAGGCACTTAGTGTCGAGACTCATACAGCGACAGTAACAAGCGGCCTCTCACCTGATTTTGAGATTTGTATCGCACTCCTAATGAACAGGTAATTCAATTTGTCGGCGCAGGAAAATTAGATTGTGTAAGTAGTTCATTATTTAGCCGACAAGAGGGAGCGTGGCGCTCCACGCTCTAATACAGGGAGAATTAGTGGGCCGTAATGCCTATACTGGATCACCAGGAATGCACGTCCAATTCTCTCTGCGATGGACGGAGTGGTTTAACACAATCTGATGGATGACTCTTTCATTTATATGCTTATGACCTGCAGTTCACAGTGACTTCATGTTAAGTGAGGAACATTGCAACTTTGGGGTTTTTACTCAGTCGAAGAATCACCATTGATTTGCATTTAGGGCTATTACCAAGGTGGCAGACTAAGTACAGCTTGATTGATTGATTGATTGATTGATTGATTGATTGATTGATTGATTGATTGATTGATTGATTGATTGATTGATTGATTGATTGATTGATTGATTGATTATTTATCGTATGGCTTTCAGTGCCAGGAGTGTCCGAGGACATGTTCGGCTCGTCTGCGGCAGTTTTTCTATTTGACACCCATAGGCGACTTGCGCGTCTGGATGTGGGATGATGGTGAGGTAAGGAGAGGGTGAAACCCGGTGTTGGCATGGAGCCTACCCCCGTCGAATAACACCAAGGGGTCCGATCAACACTTTACGTCGATTTGTGAACGAGTTCGTGAAGGAGACTTACTTCGTGGAGGACATCAGGCTACATGGCTGGTTACTATCCAGAGCACCCTACCTGGAACTAGTCAATACCAGAGAAAAGAAGAATAAGGAGATAGGACTAGAATTCTACATTACTTCAGCCATGATGGATGACAACTGGAATAAGGTGTGCAAGAGCCAGAGACGCGTCACAACAAGATCAGCAATCCATGGGTTTCTCCACAAAATATGCTGAACAGAGATTCCATGAATCGAACGAAGAACACCAGTGTCTACTATGTGGACAGAGCTGCGGAAAATATCATAAAATAATGCGTGCAAAGCGAACACGATCTCTTACAAAATATAGCAAGGTAAAACTCATGTTCTTTATTTCTGTTCATTAATGTTCAATTCCAGCGCATCTTTTTTGTCAACTATAGATCAGTCGTAGTCTCTCGGCCTTCGGATTCCAAGTTCGCAGGTTCATTTCCGGTACTTGGATTTTGGAAGGGTATATATAAATACATTCCACACTGAATGTTAGAAACTTCCTGTTTAACTACCAAATTTAAATACTTTTCAGCTATCGCCAAAAAAGAGACGGTTTCTCTGCCATCTGATAGAATTAATCTAAGATAGTGAGTTCAAGGGGGGAGGGGTTGATGGCATGAAGCTGTTTAGGGTGATCAGCCCATTTGAGATGTGATGCAGGAGAAAATTACTTCGCATCCCTTGGACAGGATTTTATACCAATGATGCCCCCTACAAGGACATGAGCATGATTTTCAGGCTATCGGAAATTTTTCAACAAAGAATTCATAAAAATTAATAATGTTCAGGTTTTTCCAGTCTTCGAACATGCAGCCTTTCGCCCCACTGAAGCAGTTGCCTCATCAGAGTGTCGTACATTTCCAAGGCACTGGCCATCACATTGTTGAGCCTTCATCGTGTGCCACACTTCTCCTCCAGGCAAATGTCGGGGTGGTACCTAACTTAAGGCCACGGCCGCTACCTTCCCTGTTCCTTGTCTATCCCTTACAATCTTCCCATTCCTCCCGCAAGGCCCCTGTTCAGCATAGCACGTGAGGCCGCCTGGGCGAGGTACTGGTCATCCTCCCCTGTTGTATCACCCGACCCAGAGTCTGAAGCTCCTGAACACAGCCCATGGGGCGGTAGAGGTGGGATCCCTTGCTGAGTCAGAGGGATATACTGACCCTGCAGGGTAAATCGATAAAGACGAATACGGAGAAGGAGTCAAAACGTTCTGCGGTTTCCAGGAGACTGGGGAAACGCTAGTGTGAACAGGGGTTTCCTACACAGGAGAGCAGAAGAAGGAAGTAGGAGAAAGGATGAGAAGATACTGGCAGATAATGAAGGTAGAGAAGGATAAAAATACAGCAAAAATTCTCATACGTTGTCCATAGACGGCCGAAACGGAAATTAAAGTAAGTAATAATAATAATAGTCCTAATCGACGTCTGAGTGGAGGGCGTGTGTATCTCAGTTACTTGGTTGTAGGCTTCAAACTAGGAATGCTGAGGTTCAAATCCCGGTTAATCGTGGGGTGGGATTTTCATTCCAAAAGTCAGTTGGCGTCAGGAAGGGCCCGGCCAAAACCAAAATGAGTCTGAGTGGCTCCAGTGACCCCAGAAATAATAAAGGTATATAATATTTTTAATCAACATCTGAGTCTCTCCATCTCACTGACGCGCTGTGCACATTTTCTTGTTGACGGTGTTTACGAGAATGCGTCTATTCTACTGTAGTGCTTGCTGGTGGAACATCACTTTCCTCCTCCGTTATTTAAACTGTTCCATTCACGTTTAGTAATAAAACCCTGCCACTCCGTTCGCCTCCGGTAGAATAGCGAATATCTTGAGAAAGTGGAAGCAAGCAGACGGAGAAGCGATACGATGCTGTGAAAATGTCATCCAATCCAATCTCCCAGACGCCGAAGGTATTGTGAAACAAGGCGCGCCCACCTGCTCTATGATAGAACTATAAGTTTAGTTGGATGAACAAGAGACGCTTGCAATATTTGGAGCAACGTGAAAAAGGATAATCATGTCAGAGCCAGGATACCTTGCTTCCTCCTCCTTTGAGAAAATGTAGTGCAGGGTTTCTACACTGCCATCTCTCAGTTTGTAAGACGCCAACACTTCCTTCACAATTTACCATTGCTTAGAGAGATGGGTAGTTGCTATTGCTCCAAAGACTGCGGAAAGCAACCGAAATATAGTTAAATGTATTACTCAGAAAATATTATTATTATTTCTTTATTGAATAAACGTGAAATTTATTGTTTACTACTTTTTAAATATTTATTAAGCACAATGCGCATATATAATAAAATCTGGCTTTTAAAGCATCACATACTTAATGTAATATCCGTATATATATAGCGGACCATGTACATAATTCACGGTTCGCTCACCAGTCTTTAATAAATGCACTCAGAGGTTTCGTTCTGTTGGAACAGGTCATTAACTGATAACGAGAACAGGGCATGTCACAAAGTCGTCCGACACAGTCATCACTTGGGGTGAGAAATCCATTCGGCAGACATATCTTTCCGTGGAACCCACGGATGACAAAGCGCGTGTATGTGTGCCGTAATTCGTAGTTAGTTCCTCTGCTGACTATAGTCTTTCTACTTCCGTGTTGATGGAATTTGCTGCTAATTTTTGTGCTTGTCGTCTTTCTTCTTTTTCTTCTAGTACCTCGATCGATGTAATCGTATCCGGAAGTCTAATCACAGAATTAATATCCTCTAAGAAAAATGATGAATCACTCATTACATATGTGAATCAGTTTCCTGTATATTTTGAAACATGAAGAATTCGTTTCAGATATCTGGCTTTTAAATATTTTCCAATCTTCTCAAGTTTGGAACAGTCCATTTTTGCAACAATATCTTGATTCCGTTCATTACTACTGGTGCAATTTTAAGTTTAGGAAATAGAGTCATTGCGGTATCTATTGCTAGATACCTGACTTTGGTTGCTGCCGCTGCTTTATCGTGTACGCGCGGTGTGAAGCTTGAGCAGTGAGGGAGGTATTGAATTAAGTACAAATACAACTTACTAAACAATTCGGTGTGTGCTGACGAATTGACTGCGCTGAAAGGCTACAGTCCTGAATCTCGAAGCTTGACTAGAGGTGCAGTGAGTACAACGTAATCAAACGTCCTCCTTTTTACCGGACATGTCTTACATTTGAACCATCTCTCCGAGGTCCCGGAGGAATTCTCAATAATTCTGAAATATCTTAAAATTTGAAACATTAGATCCAAATTAAGGTGAGTTGTCACATTCTAACGTACCTGTATTTGCGAGAAGACTTCTTAAAATGATCATAACCGAGTTCAATAGCTGCAATCACGAAAGTGCGGCCAGTATCCAGTATTCGGGAGATAGTGGGTTCGAACGCAAATATCGGCCGACCTGAGGATGGTTTCCGAGGTTTCCCATTTTCACACCAGACAAATACTGAGGCCGTACCTTAATTAAGGCAACGGTCGCTTCATTCCCGCTCTTAGCACTTCCCTCTCCCATCGTCGCGTTAAGATCTGTGTCCGTGGGATAAATAATAATGGTGACCATCACCACCCTCCGCCTCTGTAGTCTAACAATTAGCGCTGTTACGTGCCATCCTCGGTGGGCGAGGTTCGATTCCCGGTACTAAACGAGATGTTTAAGAATGGAGGGGGAAGGACTGTATGTGTTTAAATGTGATGCATGCATCTCACATCCATTGGGCGGTTTACCCAGAAAGAAAAGATGCAACACCCCGGGACGATGACAAAAAATTATTTTACCATCACCGCCGAGATATACGGATTAAGAAAAAATACATATCAATGTCTACAGTAACTTAAATCTGAATAAGGGAAATTTGATACAAAAGTCTTTCCAAAGAAACGTATAAATGGACGAATAAGAAATTCCTTTATTACGTTTTTTTTTTACTGCTCGTGGCATTAGACACGTAGTGTTGTGAGAACGCTGTTGCTGCATTAAGAATGTCGTAAAGCTTGGCGATAAAACTCCTGTTTACAACCCCACCGCTCTAAATGAGAGGTATCTCAGGCAGGCTCTCGTGCATCGAACGAAAGCGAATGGCTTTCTCCAGACCCTAAATAGTCTGAGGTCTCGGCCGCCGTCGAGACAGGCCTAAGAAGTTCTTTACGCTCACACTGCTCAGTAAATGAGAGTCTAGCAGGCGGAAAATGAGTTTCAAAATTCTACTTTCATAGGTAGACTGATACTCTGATAATGAATTCATTGTTGACGTTCTTAATATTATGATACAGTTAGAAAATGCTTGATATGACACGTCGTCTGAATGGTCAGCGTTGAGGTCTCGGGTTTGACTCCCGGTTGAGTCGTGTATTTTAACCGCATGTGGTTATTCTTCTGGCTCTGGAGTTGCTTGTTTGTGTTTGTCCCAACACTCTCCTCTTCATATTCAGACAACACTCCATACTACCACAGCAATACGCAGCAGAGATTGCATCCCTCTACATAGGGTTGGCGTCACGAATGGCATCCTGCCTAAACATGACCAAATCGGCATGAGACACACCGTTCGCACCCAGAACCCCGCTGTAGAAGAAGATTAGAACGTGCTTGGAAAAAGGTCGATATAGTGACCTATTCCTGAAGGCTTAGGTTCAATTGCTTGTGGGAATGCGAAATTCAACTGCGTATGATTAATTAACCTGGCCCTGGGACTGGTTGTTTAAGTTTGTCCTAACACACAACTCTTTATCTACCCAGAAATCTCCACACTACCATCCGCGATAAAAGTACACATCAGTGTACATAGAGTTGGTGTCGGTAAAGCGATGCAGATGAAGAACTAGACTATATCCGACCCCCAAAAATGGCAAAACAAAAAGAAAAGGTGAAAGATACAAACATGTTTTATCCAAGATGTCAGTGTTACATAATGGTCTCCCTCTACATCGGAGTGGCGGGGTGCTCTGAATATCATGTGCAACGTAGCGCCTGTAAGAGCCATGCCAGGAAGTTCCCAACACGATACCCTGTGCAGAAGATGCGCTGAGTCCGAAATATTAGCTTTCGTCTTGCGTTTCCCTCCTTTTGGTGAAACTCTTAGGAACACCCGCCACCACACCTTCATTGAGCAGTCCCTCCGAGGCATACGGTTTCATGTACATGTGGAGATTCATGGTCTTGCAACAAACAGCAGCACGAGGTGAATTGATAAGATAACCAGTAATAGAAAATTAGACTACATTCTAGACCCCGAGTCGCATCTAAATCAAGTAGCCGTAGTTGACGACGAGAAGAGACCATTGCACGCATACGAGGCAAATTTGAAACTCATGGTACAATATGCGATGTTCACAATATCAGATGTGGGAGGCCTCGCACACGAAGAAGCCCCGCGTCTTCGGCTATGGTTTTGGAACGCTTTGAGCACTCACCGCAGAAATCTACACAGCAATGTGAGCGTGAGACCGGGATTAGTAGCATCAGCGTACGCAGTATTATTAAAACAGCAAAGTCGAAAGTTTTCATCACAAGACTGTCCGACTCGTTGGCTGAATGGTCAGCATACTGGCCTTCGGTTCAGAGGGTCCCGGATTCGATTCCCGGCCGGGTTGGGGATTTTAACCTTAATTGGTTAATTCCAATGGCCCTGGGGCTGGGTGTTTGTGCTGTCCCCACATCCCTGCAACTCACGCACCACACATAACACTATCCTCCACCACAATAACACGCAGTTACCTACACATGGCAGATGCCGCCCACCCTCATCGGAGGCCTGCCTCACTAGGGCTGAACAGGGCTAGTAATTGCTACACGAAATTATTATTATTATTATTATTATTATTATTATTATTATTATTATTATTATTATTATTATTATTATCACAAGACTTTTGGATGCATTAAGTGAAGATGACCCTGATCGTAGAAAGCATTACTATGAGTGATTTCCGAACATGGTGCTAGAGGATGAGGTCTTCGTAGGGAAAGTTGTTTGGTCCGATGGGGCACAATTTAAGATAAACGAAACTGTTAACCGTCATAACCGCGTCTAATGTTGTGCAAACAATCCACTTTTTTTTTTTTTGTGGAAAATGCTGTTAATTTGGTGCGGGTTGTCATCTTGGGATTTGATTGGGCCATTCTCTTTTGAAGGAGCAGTAACTGGCCAAGTGTACCTGAACACGATATGAACATCCGCCTCATCACGACGCGCAGGTCACCTAGGGTGTCAAATCGAAAGACCTGCACCTGGCGAGCCGAACATGTCCTCGGACACTCCCGGCACTAAAAGCCATACGCCATTTCATTTTCATTTATGAAGTATAAACTTCGTCCACTCCCGTCCCTCCGACTTCAGACTTTTCTGATTTTTTTGCAATTCTCGACTGTACTGGGAGCGGAGGGACGCTAGTTTTTTCGATACACTCGCGGGAATAATTATAGATAATTTAGAGTTCCTGGAAACTATCGCCTTTCTTCGCTTTATCTCTATATACCTTTGATGAGACATCCCACAAACAAGGCATTTCTATTATGTCATTAATTAAGTTCAAAGTAATCTTGCTCCACTCCATTTCTGACTATAAATTTTAGTATAGTGCAGAGAGAACGACACGCGTTGGCGTACCGGTACCGATACTGTATTTGCTATAATCCTACTTCCCGAGATGCACGTCGTTTGCATCGTTTGGCTGTCTGTAGACATGGAAACGGCAAGGAAGTTGCCGAAGCTGTGCCGACATCTTACGAACAACGAATTCACTTGACATGTTTTCCACCTGGAGCGGAAAACACGCCAGCATGTTAAAAGGGTTAACCTCAACATTCTGAGTTAACATGCAGAGTAATTGGAAGACACAACCACAATATACTTGTCAATTGTAACATGTTAAATTTAACACGTTGGTGTTAAATGTTAATCGGTGGAGACCGGCCTTAATGTTAACATAGTTTTTCTTTGCTTGAAATGTGTATAATTTTTATAGGCACCCTCTTTATGTTATCCTACAGTAACCTATGCCTAGTGAACATTTGCCTGCCAAGACCTAAAGTATCTACTACATAGACATTTCTAAGACTCTTGCATAATCTCTTGATTTTTATATTTACATCATGTACAGTTTTGTTCACACACGAGTCCTCTAAAAGGTCATACCTGGGTAGCGCATTAACTACAATTACTTTTGAGTCAGGTACTTTGGAAATCTTACCTCTGAGGGTCGTAATTACTTCCTCACCTTCATTTGCAGCAATGCCATTTGTACCACTCACAATCACCACATAATTGTCCTTCTCTAACACAGGATCACAACTTGAAAGGACGTCTTCAGTTTTGGCACCTGGTTTTATTAGTCCTAAAACCTCAGTTTCTGGATTATGCAGCTCATCCTTCATGCCTTCTGCCATACCCCGCCCTTGACTGTCTGCATAGAGATTAATTTTTGGCGATCTTGACCTTCGATTGGTTTTCTTCTTCTGTAGTTTTACCTCCACTGGATTAAAAATTATTCGGAAAACTTGATGTGTCTTCTTCTGGAACTTATTGCAATGACTGAAATCTATTTTGGCACTGCAAAGAGTTTTTTCCCAGTTTTAAGTAGTGCGTAGTTTCTCCCAGCCTAAAATGGCTACGCGTCACTTCCGTTCACGGCGATCTAACTCCTCCAATGTCTTCTTTATCTTCCAGTTTCTTTATTCTTTCCTTTATGGTTTCATTTTCAAGTTTTAGTGTACATAAGTCTTCTTGTAGCACTTCTAAAATCTTAAGTATACTTTCGTAAGTCTCTCTTTCTTGTTTTCTGCCTCACTATCAGTTTATTTAACCTACACTCGGGACACAGCCACATACTTTCTTCAATATCAGTCATATTTACAATATTTTAACAACAAAAATGGTACCATTCATCACACTTACGACACAGAATCCCATTTTTAACTACTCTTCTGCATTTGCCACATTTTTCACTGCATCCTACACCATTATCCACCACGCATATCACAGACTTACACACAGTAGACGCCATCTTGATAAAAGTTAATGGGTCTTATGATTGGCGCCAAGAGGCTATTCCCAAAAAGGCGGTAGAAAACGTGAGTGTAATCAGCACAGATGAATTCGTGGACAAGGGCTAAAAGCTCATTTTGAGACATCGTCTATACCCATTAGAATAAGATCAACTTACCTCAAGTCCGAATCATACCTGTATTTTAAGTTTTTCAGGAAATATTTCTTCTTTCTGGTGACGTAGTGAAGAACCGAGCTCACTGGAAGGACAATGATGTTGGTGAAATTACACGTGCAGAAGTGGAAGGGGTGGTAAATAAACTCCATTGTCATAATGCGGCAGGATTAGAGGAAATTAGACCTGAAATTATGAAATATAATGGGGAGGCAGTAATAAAATGATTACATAATAATATTAATATTAATATTAATAATAATAATAATTGTAATAATACAATAAATTATAGTAAGTAAAATGATTAGAATGGAATGTTAGTAATGTATTTTCCGATTGGACAAAGGCAGTAACTGCCCCTATCTCTAAACGATTGAAAAGGAACGATTGCAAGAACTATAGAGGTATTTCAATGATCGGTTTACCATGCAAGTTGTTCACTGGTATTTTAGAATGGAGGGTGTGATCAGTATGTTGGATGAAAATCAGTGTAGTTTCGGACCACAGAAGGGCTGTCAGGATGGTATTTTCAGTATGCATCAGAAAATTGAAAAATGGTACAAGAAGAATAGACGGT
The DNA here is from genome assembly GCF_040414725.1 of Anabrus simplex. Classification (NCBI taxonomy): domain Eukaryota; kingdom Metazoa; phylum Arthropoda; class Insecta; order Orthoptera; family Tettigoniidae; genus Anabrus; species Anabrus simplex. The sequence goes on along the minus strand of NC_090268.1, from coordinate 442,243,434 downwards.
TATATTCGTACTTTGTGCTGTAGATCTAGAGGAGGCGTATGAGAGGGAACCGATGGATAAGTGCTAGCCGTACTGGAGCATTACGGGAGTAAAGGTAGATTATTAAAAGCAATCAATGCAATTTATGTTGACAATTGATCATAAATAAGAACTGGTGGCAAAATGAATTCATGTTCCAGGCTTACAGAGGTTAGACAAGTATGTAATATTTCACCTTTTATGTTCGTAGTTTACATGGAGTATGTACTGAAAGTTATAAAGTTGCAGGGAAGAATTTAACTCCGAAAGGCTTAACAGTCTATAGTGAAAATGTATGTACTTCGTATATATGGAATTATTTATCGTTCTTTTAAAAACTGTAATATTTTTGTAGCTTTCGACTGGAGTATTTCTTTTAATTGTCCAGTTCACCTAGAGCCACCGGCGAGTGCAGACGTACGGAGTGGAGGGTCCCTGGAGTGGGAGAAGGTAGTGTAAGTGCGGAGTGTTGGAAGTCAGCGAGGTGCTTACAGGCAATGATTGGTGTAGAACAGTAGAGGGCGAGCATAGGTGGTTGGGAGGGAAGAAAGAAGAAGTGAAGACAAGAGGATGTAAAATAGAACTGGATAAAATAGGAGAATTTATGCTTTCTGCAGCGGTGATTTTGATATTGCTTTGGATCGGGGGAGTAGACCTGAACCCAGGTCCGACTTCCAGGGGAAATATGAGCTGGGAGGACATGGAAACAATCAGAAAAATCGTAAAAGAGGTGGTCGCGGAGACATGTTCCTTCGAACAAATCAAAAACATGATCAAGGAACAAACGAGGGAGTTTGAAAAAATGAAGGGGTGGTTTCAAGAAAATGTAGAAGACACAGCTTCACAGGTGAGAAGAAATGGTGCAGAAGTTTCAGCATTAAGAGAGGAGATAGGGAGATTGGAAGAGGAGATGTCGAAACTGAAAGCCGACGTAGTTGCTAACACCCGAAGTCGCAGAAATAAATGCTTATTTATATATGGAGTGGAAGAGGGGAAGAAGGAAGATAAGACGAGTAGAATTTATAAAGTAGTGGACATAATTCAAGGTAAAATGAAAATAAATTTCAGTGAAGTGGACAATGATGATGTGACAAGAGTGGGAAGATTTAGAGGTAATAGGCTTATCAAAGTGCAATTATTTTCTACATTGATGGCTGATACAGTGGTGCGTAATGCAGGTAACGTACAAAGGGAAAAAACATGGATAAGGAGGGACATGGGAACTGAAGCGTGGAGGAATGAAAGAATCCTTAAAAAACACATGATACGAGCCAGGCAGCAGGGGTTGAATGCAGTCATCAGAGGACAGGAATTAGTGGTGTCAGGCAACAACTGGAGGAGAATATGGTCGGTGAATAGACTGATAGATCTAGAACGGAGGATGAAACAAGATGAGGAGGCTAAGAGGAGTGTAGTGAATAATGGGGAAGACAAACGAGTGGAAGATAATAGGCAAGTGAAAGATAACGAGGGTAGAAGTGTAATTATCGGAAGTATTACTGAAAAGTGTCAAGAGAGACAGAGAGAGGTGCTAAGTGGAAGTATGAACAACGGCAAGGAAAGAGCAGTGGACGGACAGTGCAGTGGAGAGGCTGAAGAACAAATGGGTGATGGGGGCAAGGAGAGTGAGCAACAAGAAGCTGAGAGAGCTGAGTGTAGTGGTGTAGTAAGGCAAGATCAGGGTAAAAAAGTAAGGTCAGAGTTAACCCATGAGAGTTTCGAGCGGAATCAGAGTTTGAGCGGAGGGAGAAATAGAAACTTTACGGAGATAGAGAGGTGGTATATGAGGTGATGTGCGAAGATGATTTGGTATTGAGATGGTTTATTTACGGCTGAATTCGTGGGAGTTGGGAGGTGGTATTATTGTATTGGTGTCTGGTATGAGTATTGCATTTTTGGAGTTGGAGAGAGGTGATTTTATTATCATTTTGTAAATTTTGGTTTGTTTGTATGGAGAGGACGAAGAAATGTGTTGGAGAGGTGTTGGTATATGCATGATTGGTATTTGTTATTCATTGCCGAATTTTTTGCAGATGGAGAGGTAATTTTATTATGGAGTGTTATGGCGGAATGAAATGAAATGAAGCAATGTTAACGCGGATTTGTAAAAGTTGTGGTATGGTGGATTGGAATGCAATGACGGAATATTGTTGTTATTATTTAGCCTTCTACTATAGGAGGTGGAATCTGAAAGATTGAATGCAATGTTAGTGTTATGGCTGGTTTGGTATGCAATCGTGTAATGTTGCTGTTGTAGCTTATTTTGGAGTAGGTCAGGGAACAATAAAGGTGATGAAAATGCTGAAGCAAGAAGGTTGCGTGATGAGTGGGTACGTGTGAGTGATAACAAGCAGAAAGTTGCAACACCAGCAGTAGAATGTAAACATAGACCCGGCTGAGGAGGTAAGATAGTTTGGGACCAGCAATATGAAATGGGATAGTTGTTATTCTTAGTCTTATTTTTACTTTTATTTTTATTCGTGAGTTGTTGTAAACTGTTGTTGATGGAGTTGGTTCTGGTCTATAACTGTGGCGTTAGGTCTTTTTGTTTTATTGTTCATTTTATTTTGTATATGGTGGAGAGTGGTGGCTTAGGTTGGACTATTTTATTATGAACATGTATTTGGGGCTGAACGCCTGTTATGTTCATGAATAAATAAATAAATATTTCTTTTAATTGTAGATATAATTTCACAGTCGAAATTTTTAATAAGCCTCCGTGGCTCAGGTGGCAGCGCGTCGGCCTCTCACTGCCGGGTTCCGTGGTTCAAATCCCGGTCACTCCATGTGAGACTGAGATTTGTGCTGACAAATCGGAGGCGGGAGAGGCTTTCCACCGGGTACTACGGTTTTCCCTGTCATCTTTCATTCCAGCAACACTCTCCATTAGCATTTCATAACATTTATCAGTCATTAATAAATCACTTTGGGAGTGGAGTCCCCCGTGTACTAATAGCCTCTATATGGTTCATTCATTCCGTCGCTGAGCCGCTCAATGACTGGAAAACAGGTTGAAGGTTTTCATTTTCAATCAATACTCATTGTTTTGTGTATTCTTTGTCTTTGGACAGGAGGAACAAATTATCATGAAAGAAAGTGAAAGGCAGGCAGAAAATGTGGGAGGTATTGTAAAGGTTTGCGTTCGAATTCACCGTCCACTTCATGCTCGTGTGAGCACGGGCTATTTAGCGGGACGTCGTGAACTAAGTTTGCCTCCATCAGTCTGGTTCTATCCATTATATCGATCGCTGATGAGTACACTGGAGCATTGTCTAGGTCAATCTCTAGTTCTCGTATATGTCTTGGCTGCTGCGTATTGCTTGTAGGTGTTGGAAACGATCCTGTTCCATGCCCTGTAGCAGTGGTATTCACATTTTTGTTTAGCATGCCCCTACAATCCGATTGTTTTTACTTCGTATCCCGCACGTACGAGTATATTGCTATTATAGGCCTACCAGAAATAACTATAATTGTTGCTGGATGCCAAATCATATTAACTATGACCATCATCTTCCACAACTCATCGCCCCTTACACAGGGTCCCTAAATGCACTGAGGAATGAAAGAATTGTGGCTGGGTACTTAAGGCCGCACGCCTTTCCTGACAGCACCCCAGCAAAACTGGAATCAAACCACGTTCGCCGGGATGACAGACAAGTGCCTAAGCCGCTACACCACCCTGTTCCCCAATAATATTAATGCTATTGTTGTATGTATGCTATAGTTACTACTTATAAATGTTCCGCGTGCACAAATGATGACTGGGTTGTCTACTAACTGATTTTCACAGGGGCACTACTGCCAGCAGGCAAATTACATCAGAATATGAAGAGATAACCGGACAGTCGCTCACAGTATGTTTCTCACCGCTACCCGTCTAAGGCAAACCTGTGGATTAGTAAACTTCGTTTCCGACCGCATTGTACTAGCCTGGTGTATGTACTAGGATGCAGCAGCACTACATTTGCTGGCTGCATATCGGCAATGGCTAGTGTGTTCAACAACGACGAATCACCTTAATCTGTGGGGAATCTGGTGAGACTATAGCCGAAGCTCCATGTAATATTTCACCTTCGTTGTCCGTAATTTACATGGAGTTATAAACTTGCAGGGAAGAACTTACGCTGAAAGGTATGACAGTTTATAATGAAAATGTATGTATGTATATAATTATTTATCGTTCTTTTAAAACACGCACGTAAAATACACACGTATTTCGCCGAACAGTATTAGTTTTTGTTTCATACAAACAACACTTTTATGGAGTGAAATGCCTACACGTGTATAAATTAATAAGTTATTACATTTTCTTTTCTGCACCTTTGACGTATTTACAAATGTTATGGAACGTGTGCAGTAAGTAACCTCGTGTCCTCATCCCGAGGTGGTGCAGCTCTTTTCAGGCACACCCCCAATGGAGGTGAGCTGCATGTACCATTTCGACCATATAATAGCCCTCCTGCCATTCTTAAATTTCTGGCAGTGCCGGGAATCGAAACCGGACCCCCGAGGACGGCAGCTAATAGCACTAACCGTTGCGGTACGGAGGCGAACGCGTGTGCAGTAAAATGACTGCTATTTATTTCACAATATCCCCAATACAGCAGCTTGTAGCACTCCTCCGAAAAGAAGTGATCAGGCATCCCATGTACCACTAGTGCATGCCGGATAATTGTAAGTAGAAAGTACGGCGCTCGCGGGCCGCCTGGTGTATTCCAAAGGATATTCCACTGAAGCTCAACTTGTAGGATTCCAGCAAGATATAGCAGATATCTTGGATTCAGGAGGTAAAATTGACTGCATCGCGATTGACCTGTGTAAAGCATTTGATAGGGTGGATCATGGGAGACTACTGGCATAAATGAGTGCAAATGGACTAGACAAAAGAGTGACTGAATGGGTTGCTATATTTCTAGAAAATGGATCTCAGAGAATTAGTGTAGGGAAAGCTTTATCTGACCCTGTATTAATTAAGAGGGGAATTCCTCAAGGTAGTATTATTGGAACTTTATGTTTTCTTATATATATAAATGATATGTGTAAAGAAGTGGAATGAGAGGCAAGGCTTTTGGGGATGATGTTATTCTGTACAGAGTAATAAATAAGTAACAAGATTGTGAGCAATTGCAACATGACCTAGATAATGTTGTGAGATGGACATCAGGCAATGGTATGATGATAAACGGGGCTAAAATGCAGGTTGTGAGTTTCACAAATAGGAAACGTCCTCTCAGTTTCAATTACTGCGTTGATGGGGTGAAAGTTCCTTTTGGGGATCATTGTAAGTATCTAGGTGTCCATAAAAAGAAAGATCTTCATTGGGGTAATCACATAAATATGAATGTAAATAAAGGGTACAGATCTGTGCACATGGTTATGAGGTTGTTTAGTGGTTGTAGTAAAGATGTAAAGGAGAGGACACATAAGTCTCTGGTAAGACCCCAAATAGAGTATGGTTGGTGTGTATGTGACCCTCACCATGATTACTTGATTCAAGGAATGGAAAACATCCAAGGAAGAACTAGCTAGATTTGTTCTGGGTGATTTCCGACAAAAGAGTAGGGTTACAAAACTGTTGAAAAGCTTGGGCTGGGAAGACTTGAGAGATAGGACGCGAGCTGCTCGATTAAGTGGTATGTTCCGAGCTGTCACCGGAGAGACGGCATCGAATGACATCAGTAGACGAATAAGTTTTAGAGGTGACTTTAAAATGAGGAAGGATCAAAATGTGACGATAAAGTTGGAATTCAAGAGTACAAGTTGGGGCAAATATTTATTTATAGGAAGGGGAGTTAGGCCTTGGAATACTTACCAATGGAGATGTTCAATAAATTTCCAATTGTTTTTAAATCATTTAAGAAAAGGCTAGAAAACAACAGATAGGGAATCTGCCACCTGTGCTACTGTCGTAAATGCAGATGAGACGTGATTGATTTGATTGGCTGGGCAAAGGAATCCTCGTAACTCCTTCAGACTAAAGTTTAGACAAGAAGCCCAAAACTGACCTGTCAGCAATGGCCGAAGAACTGTTCCTAGCATTTCCATTGATTGACGATAGCCCAATTGTTTGAGTCTTCTGTTCGCTTCTCGGACAACGCGGCAAACTTTCACAAGGCAGATCGATAAAGGTGGTTTTCTTGTGAGTGGAATTTTGAGTTTTTCTATATTTTCTAGTATAATTACTATTGTACTATTCCCAGTGCTACTGAAAAAACTGAAGGGGATTTCGAAACAAACATTTTAAAAGAGCAATGCGGCTTATGTAAGCGTTTTAACATTCCTAATGGAAGGGAGTTACAAACTGACACATATCTTGGAATTAATAGTTCGGAAAGTGGACTCTGTAGTGGTAGACAAAAACACTAAATCAGCACAGGATTTTATCTAAAGCGAGCAGCCTCGATTATTTCCTGAGCTGCTCATTGAAGTTAGAAGCTACGATAAATTTGCGTGCCCCTAATGTTACGCGTACTCCACTTTGAAAACCACTGGCCTAGAGCAACACATCCTACCTCTTGGAAACATTTAGAGAGTTTCCATACAGTGACCCGGTTAAATCCCTGAACTACTGGAATATGCCTCTAAAAATTACATTCTCGAGGAAACGCTCTGCACGGGTGAGCCCACTTGACGATACCTACTGTCGTCGTCACCATTCTTCGTCCTGACTGTAAGCTTTAAGGGGAATCGGAAGCCTAAATACGGAACATATTGACATTTATAGATTTTTGTACTGAACATGCAATTATAATTTCCTGATAAAATTGATGTACTAATATACTCTTTCCGGCTAGATCTGTTTGACATTTATGTGCTATTTTTGAATCTTCCGTATTTCCGAAACTTAATGACAGAAAAGGCTGTAATTTCGATTAATTATTAGAAACAGTGGGATTACCATTGTCTTAAGCATGTAACTGCCTCGGGTTAAATGCAATGGTTCATGGTTTGAATATACATAATTTCGTCGCTGAGGGCACAATACTGCGTGTTTGACAACGCTCTTTCCATTACCCTCCTTAAGACTGCCATGCCTCTCAGCCACATATGGATATGTAGTCTATCAGATCAGTTTTGGTTGCGTTCATTCACTATGCGTATGTGCCAAGGAAAATGAACCTTGCCGTACTCTAGGAATGTATGTGTACATGACGTATTCATACACTCCTACAGTATGATTTATTTAAGGGTCCTTGTCTTTATTCACAATCCCTTTAATGTTATCGCCCTAATGAAGACATTTCCTTAAAGTAACACCTATACTCTTACAGTGATCCCCAAGAGTTTCCGATACTCCATCAAAACAGAATTAAAACTGAGAGGACTCTTCTTGGCGAAATTTGCAACCCGACTTTTCACACGGTTTACCAGCATTCCATTGCCTAATGTCCATCTCACAATGTTGCCGTGGCAATTTTGCAATCAATCACAAATCTATAACTTATTTATTACTCTATTAATTATAACATCAGCCGCAAAACGCCTTATCTGCAACTCCAGTTCTTTACTCATACCAGTTATGTACACAAGGATGTATAAAGGTCCTATAATGCTGCCTTGCGGAACCTCGGTCTTATTCACTACAAGATTATTTAATTATTCACTAATCTAATTCTCTGAGATCAGTTTTCTAGAAATTCAGCCACTCATTTAGTCTCTCATTTGTTCAGTCCAATATTCATAATTTTCGATCATTATCTTCCATGGAAGAAAAGTAAGAGAAGCTTAGATGTGGTGTTTCAGAAGAATGCTATTACTGAGGTGGGTAGATCGGCTCGCGAATGAAGTGGTACTGAATGTAAATCGTGTTAGAAGTGAGATTTGGCGAAAGTAACGTGTGGTAGGACACATATTAAGGACCCTAGGACTGGTTCAGTTAGTGTTAATGAGTTAGTGTAGGTGATGAGAATAACAGGGGTAGGTCATCGTATGAATTTCATAAAGTAGTGCGCGTTTAAGTTAAAATATAAGCAGAGGAAGGTATTGTAGCTGCATTAAACCAGGCTGTGAACTGACGACCCAAACAGCGAGGTATTTTCATATTATAACGAGCTCAGCGGAAGAAACATTTCAGTCTTCAACTTCAATTGCCTGGGAAGTGTGCAACCCTCATAAACGTTTACCTTAGTTCAGTTTTAAATTTCTCTGCAATTTATGAACTGTTATTTATCATAAACTGACAGAAAACTACACAATGCATAAATATTCTAGTTCAATTTTTTTCTTGGCTATTAACTTACAAATATTTGTTGGATTAAAAAGTTCACAGAAATAAGTCTCAAATTCTTGTTCCTTTTTCTCAGAAAGTATACACTTTCTTAATTTTAATTTGTTTAACATAATTTTGACAGTGTTATTTAGCTATGGAAGTAGAATAGTTGCTCTAATTGTAACGGATGTTTCTATAAGTTTGAATATTTTCCATGGTATTTTATGGCCAAAACTAGGCCTGAAATTTAATAAAAAATAATATTTTCCAAACTATTTAACGTAAGTTCTCAATTCTACTTCAATACATAATGTAGATTGTATGCAGTGTGTGAGTCAAGTTTCATTGTGTTATCTTTAACAGGTTCTGAGAAAAAGAAACATTATTTGATGATAAAAATATTATACTGAAAAAAATGCATTTGAAGAAATCTCTTTCATTTTACAACTTACATCAGTGCATTCCTGCAGAATAATCATCATCTGCTTCTAGTCCCTCCTGAGTCTTGATTCTGTTCCTATTTTCCACTCTATTTTCTTTAGATGCCAGACTGGCAGCTTTTTGGTCATTTGAGACACGTTCCTTGCTATCTTTCCGCAAAGCGGATATGGTGTTGAAACCAGATTTTATGCCCATCCCTTCCAGAAGTTTTAGCCTACCAATTGCCCCTTCGTAAAAAGTCACCACAGCATCACAGACACCTATTATCACCATGTCATACTCTACAAACACAGTTTTAGGTAGTATTTTCCAAATGCAGTAATTAAAACTTTGTTTCAAGTTCTTTTCAATAGTTCGTCGTCTGTCAAGTCCCTGTATACTGGTCTGATAGCTTCTATGACTGTATATGGTAGTGAATGTTTGTGTTGGTATGTTGTACCTAATGATAAAGCTTTCTGAAACCCACACGAAGAATTTGAACCTTTGGGGCATAGCACATGCTGCGAGTGGGTGTCGGATGATGCCTTATGTAAGAATCATGCCTATAGTTCATTCTTCATTGCTTTAAAAGAGTGTGTATTACGTCTAGTAGCTAAATCATAATACCTCTGTAGCAAATCTACTTCACCATCTGTCAATCTGCCTCCACCACCTACTGCCTTCTTGTCCTCCAGAACTTTACCCTTCAAAACGTTTTTCAGCTTCCTGAGTCCAGTGCTCATACTTTTCTGGACATGGCCTATACATGCAATTTTTCTATCGGAACCTCTGCCCCGTATGGCTTTGAGTCACAAACTAGTATACCAGGTGGCTCATGGACGCCGTACTTTCTACTTATAAATGTCCCGCATGCATAAGTGATGTGTGGGGTGTCTACCAACTAATTTTAACAGGGGAACTACGGCCAGCGGGCAGGTTACGTCAGAATATGAAGAGATAAGAAACAGAGTCACACTCGCAGCATGTTACTCAGCGCTGGCGGTCGAATGCACCCCTTGCATTAGTAAACATCGTTTTCGACCGCATAGTTCTAGGCTTGTGTATGGTACAGCCGCATTATATTTACTGTCTGCTTATCGCCAATGGCTAGTGTGTTCAGCAGCGACGAATGCATAGACATTATATTAATCTGGACAACCCGGTCGGAATGCAACCGAAGCTCCAAACAGACGTATGCCTTCTACACAAGTATTTCACCGAACAGTATCGTTTTTGTTTCATACAAGCAACTCTTTTATCGAGTGGAATGTCTACACATGTATAAATTAACACGTGATTAAATTTCCTTTTCTGCATCTTTGGCGTGTTAACAAACAGTAGCGGCGATTAGGGGGTGGGGCGTGAAAGGAAAGTGGAGTATACATTACATATTCACTTTAGCCACCTGAAACTAGGAATTATTATAATTGTTTTGCTAATTGCTTTACGTCGCACCGACACAGATAGGTCTTATGGCGACGATGGGATAGGAAAGTCCTAGGAGTTGGAAGGAAGCGGCCGTGGCCTTAATTAAGGTACAGCAACAGCATTTGCGTGGTGTGAAAATGGGAAACTACGGGAAACCATCTTCAGGGCTGCCCACAGTGGGATTCGAACCCAGGATCTCCCGAATGCAAGCTCACAGCGAATTATTTGTAAAATAAACGTTATCTGTACAGGCCTTTGTGTCTTATCTGCTAATTCTTTCCTTTATTTTCCTTAATTATTAACATAATTTTTGGCGGAAATAAGCACCAAATGCCGTTCGTCGCGGCTAACCGATTTGTACAGCGCTACGGCAAGTAGTGGAGACTTTGCATGTGCTGTGGGGAAGGGTAGTAGGGGTATAATGTTTTTGCCAAGGTCGTGGACACAGAGTTATAATTCATCGGTATGCCGCACGCATTCGTCAGTCTGGCAGCCTCTTCATTGTCTGTTAGTTCCTTAGTGTGTATTAAAATACTAAATAACTTTCAATTGCATGATCATGCCGTACTTCTATTTAATTGTACCGGCTGAGCTAGCCGTGGAGTTAGGGCCCCGCAGCTGAGAGCTGGCACCCGGGAGATAGTGGTTTCGAATCCCACTGTGTGCAGCCCTGAAGATGGTTATCCGTGGTTTCCCATTTTCACACCAGGCAAGTGCTGGGACTGATTTAAGGCTATGGCCGCTTCCTTTCCACGCGTAGCCCTTCCCCGTCTCATCGTAGCCATAATTCCTATCTGTGTCGGTGCGACGTAAAACCAATTGTAAAAAAAAAAAAATTCTACTATTTTGCTTTACGTCGCACCGACACACATAGGTCTTATGGCGACGATGGGACGGGAAAGGCCTAGGAATGAGATGGAAGCGGCCGTGGCCTTAATTAAGGTACAGCCCCAGCATGTTTGTTAACACGCCAAAGATGCAGAAAAGGAAATTCCACTCGATAAAAGAGTTGCTTGTATGAAACAAAAACGATACTGTTCGGTGAAATACTTGTGTAGAAGGCATACGTCTGCTTTGAGCTTCGGTTGCATTCCGACCGGGCTGTCCAGATTAATATAATGTCTATGCATTCGTCGCTGCTGAACACACTAGCCATTGGCAATAAGCAGACAGTAAATATAATGCGGCTGTACCATACACAAGCCTAGAACTATGCGGTCGAAAACGATGTTTACTAATTCAAGGGGTGCATTTGACCGCCAGCTCTTAGTAACATGCTGCGAGTGTAACTCTGTTTCTTATCTCTTCATATTCTGACGTAACCTGCCCGCTGCCAGTAGTTCCCCTGTTAAAATCAGTTGGTAGACACCCCACACATCACTAAGCTTTCGAATCCCCATCTCCCAAATAATTCACATACCGAACACCTCGTTCTGCCACTGACCTAAGATAAATTTCCTTTGCTCCAACAGATTCCATGCCTCCGCTTGAATCCTTATAGTTCTTGACACATTTATGTTGTACTGTATTTAACTTACCGAGCTCGATAGCTGCAATCGCTTAAGTGCGTTCAGTATCCAGTAATTGGGAGATAGTGGTTTAGAGCCCCACTGTCGGCAGCCCTGAAGATGGTTTTCCGTAGTTTCCCATTTTCATACCAGGCAAATGCCGGGGGTGTACCTTAATTAAGGCCACGACCACTTCCCTCCACTTCCTAGGCCTCTCCTATCTCATCGTCTCCATAAGACGTATCTGTGTCGGTGCGAAGTAAAGCAAATAACAAAAATATATGTATTTAACTTACACCCTCTACAATGTTTTGTCAATATTTCAAGGTCTAAATCCTTACCAGCTTCTCCAGTTTTTGCAAAAACAACACCATGACACGAAGTATGTCTTCGTTTCTGCCATATCCCATCTACAGCAAAGTTATGTCCTTACTCCCTTCATGTTCTTCAGCCTCTCTGGCAGCATTAGTTGTGCTTTCTTTACTCACCTCTAACAAGGGTTTTTTCTAAGTGTCAGTGTAATCACTAAATTTCCTGGGTGGTGTTGGCAAATCTAGAACTCCACATAACATCTCTGCATCTTTCCGTCCCTTACCTATACAACGCGTGCCATAAACCATTCTTAAATTAATATCATAGAATTTATCTTTGCTAACTTCTGAAGTTATAGTTGAAGCACTAAAATAACAGTTTTCACACTTAAGAATCAATTTAGAAGACAAACCTAGCGTAACGTTATTATCTTCAGATATGTACATAGATCAATCACAGTGACAGTATTTACAATTTGTGTTCTCATTGATGAACCTGGATAATTTATCTACACTAAATATAATATTACCAGTATTAACACAGTTTGTACTATTTACATTTTCACCATTTCCATCAGCCGGCCCCGTGGTGTAGGGGTAGCGTGCCTGCCTCTCACCCGGAGGCCCCGGGTTCGATTCCCGTCCAGGTCAGGGATTTTTACCTGGACCTGAGGGCTGGTTCGAGGTCCACTCAGCTTACGCGATTAGAATTGAGGAGCTATCTGACGGTGAGATAGTGGCCCCGGTCTAGAAAGCCAAGAATAATGGCCGAGAGGATTCGTCGTGCTGACCACATGACACCTCGTAATCTGCAGGCCTTCGGGCTGAGCAGCGGTCGCTTGGTAAGCCAAGGCCCTTCAAGGGCTGTAGTGCCATGGGGTTTGGTTTGGTTTCTATTTCCATCAGTTGAACACTCATCCTTCAAATAAGATAATTTCTTACTGGAAACACTTTCCCTGCTTTCATGCTCTTCAACGTGCTGTATTTGTAGGTTAGAGGACGTGCATAGATTATAGTCATTACTACTACTATTTAAATGCTTATTACCGCAGAATTTACGCTTTTTAAACAGTATACTGCTTCTCGGTATTGTTAAATAACTTCTGAAATACACTTGGAAAGAAAACACCACTAGCAAAGAAAGTTACAAATGTAAAGCCTAATAACTGTTGTTGTTTATAAACAAGCATTGCCGTCGAACAAAACTGAGACAAAGGTAAAGCAGAGTGCGGACACGGGACACGTTGCCAACATAACTACATGCGTAAACAAAAACTCCCAAGGAGTTTCAACACACCACTTTCAGAGAAAAGCAAAGACTGTAATGAGGGGCTTGGCACTACTGAACTGAATGACGCACAGTCTCTTTAAATATTTTTATACAGCATAAATGATGCAGAAATATACTGCATATATTGGAACAGTAACGCCTGTACTTTAGCTTAGTGGAGAACATGGATTGACGCCAGGGCGTGTACGGTCCATGCTCAGAGAGTCGGAGAGAGAAGAGTAGTGCAATAACTTCTTATTAAGTGGAACTTGGTGTTTATTCAGATAAATCACATCACCTTTACAGACGAATAGTTGGAGTTGGAGAGTCCGGAAGATGTCCCACGTCGCTGGACTCCTCTTCTCACCATAGAACTCCTCTCAGCACTGCACTGAAGGTTGTGGTACGACACTGTTTGTTAAATGCACGACTTCCACGGTCAATAGTGTTGGACGCAAAATACTTCTAAGAAATAAATTCCGAATCACAGTTCCGTGATGATGATGAAAGTTAGCACTGTTCAGTAAATGAAATAGTCACTGACGAACTTGAAATGGTAGGTAACGCAAAATCTGGAACCTTCTCTGACTTTGAGGTTCAACCGTTTGCAACTTCACTTAATTACAGTTCAAAGAAAAGATATAAATCAAGTTCCTCGGACACAGTCTTTCGTAATGTCCGTAATGAATACGATGAAATTAATGCAATGTTTTAGTACACAGGAACTTTGAAATACATTGAGGTTTCTACGAAGAGACTTTTAATCGACCACAGTACAGCCTCGTGACTTGAAACCAAGTTTTGTAGAGGAACAGTTCATGAATTGTAACAAGCTGTCTTGTGAAAAGAAAACTAAGTTCCACTAAGACACGGTCTTTACGAAGTAAACCAACACGGTCTCTCGAAAAGAAATATAGGTACAGTCTTTGCGAAGTAAATTAAGCACAGTCCTTCAAAAGGAATTAATTTTACACTGAGACACAGTCTTTGCGAAGTAAATTAAACACAGTCCTTCAAAAGGAATTAATTTTATACTGAGACACAGTCTTTACGAAGTAAATTAACAAAGTGTCCTGCAACACGAAATTCACAAGCTAAACAAATGTTGATCAGCTAAACCGATTCTATCACTTGTAATATTATTGAACAAGTTTTCTGAGGCAACTTATTTCCTTCACGCGAAGTTAAAGTCCCACGAGTATACGTTCGACACTTCGACACTCGAACCATATCGCGCAGCTGGGACTCGACGAAACACACTCTCAATTCTTCGGAGCCAGCGGGCTCATTTTATACCCACAGGTCAGCTGGCCAGGCTGAAAATATGAGATTGTTTAACCTTCCATAACTCGGCCGTCCTTACGCCGATTTGCTTGAAACCTTGCACAGTGATGTCTGTTATTTAGGCCTACAAGATGACGTGCTTCAGATTACGATCGAAAATCCCGTTCTGGATATAATGATATCGAAGGAATGGAACATTCGATCGTGACGTCACTCGGCCTTGGCTGGTACCCTGCAGCGAGCGTTCACCTGCCTGCGCTGTCACACATGATGCCTGCGCGCTCGACTCTCGTTTCAAACCTTCACAGACGCGTATTAGCGCATTTTCCACAAGAAATACATGGACGGCGAATGCTGACAGGGCATCCCCGTTTCAATATATATAAATTTATTCAGAATACTCCCAGGAATATTCTTCAAGTAAAAAATTGCAAATTTTACATTTTCATACTTCCCAGGCCCCATAAAAGGACATGAGGTAATCACTCCTTTTTTGGTATAACTTGCATGTTAATTTGTGATAAAATAATGTTATACAATGAACAAAAATTCTGGTTTTCTCTGATTTTTACAGTTTGGCACTTATACAGTTTCTAATTAGAGCTTAATAATAATGATGTTTCACTAAGGATTGTTTGTATGTGCAAAGGAATAAAACTTTATTCTTCTCTTCACTGCTATTAGCACTCATATCCTCTTTGTCATGTCTTTGGTTTTATCTGGTCCTCCTTCCCAGTTGTACCCTCGACCGAGGTGTCTCGCGTTCCCGGAACGCTGCAAATTATGCCGTCGATAGCTCCCTGGAAGTTAAACGGATAATAACAGTTCTAGCGCAGTCTGTGCTTTCGAACAACTCAGTGGTAACTGCAGTGAGTTTCCTCTCCTTCCAGGGAATACGTAACGAAACCATTTGCGGGGGTCGAAACTGATATTTAGATGGTGAAATTAGCGGTTTTCCAACAAATTTGTTTCAAATTTTAAGCGTTCATATAGAATTATTCACAACTTTTGTATTCGCTATTACTTCACATAGATTTGTTAGCTTGTGTATTCGCGAACGCAATCAGACCAAAATCTCAGAAGTTTGGGTAATATGTGGCGTTTCAGAGTGTACTGAGTACCTTTTTTTTTGTCTTTACCAGTTACCAGGGATAGGCATGTTTTATAGATTCGGTATAGTTCAATAGCAGGATGCCGTTTCTGACGATAGCCCAATGTGAATGGTTTCATTCACTACTGCATGGTTTGAGGGCTGGAATGTTTACTGCAGAGAAAAGGAAAGCCCCATTACCGGAATCAGAGAAATGAACTATATTCAGTTGAAATCACCGACCAGGCCGTGTATCGAAGCTGGAAACCTCTGAATCTAAGGCCACTACGCTGACCACACAGTCAAGGAGCCGCACAGTAAAGGGCTATCAATCAAATGTCAGTTCTTGCATTTGCGAGTTGCTGCATGTAACGGCGATACAGATGATGGACACTGATACCACTACACGACAGGTTGTCGTAATATCTGCCTCAGAGGAACAGGTGATTTTTCACCTCAACGGGACGCAATCATATATCCTGATACCTTATATGCCCAGCTTTTTGCTCTGAAACGAGGGGCTAGCGGTCTACACTCTCATATACGATATCTCTTCTGTTACGTGAACGTTTGCCTTTTTTTGCGTTTCCCTGTAACACAACCAGCTTCCAGCATAAAGGAAGCCGGCTGTTCACGTCATGTTCCAGGAAATAAAGGTGGCATGAGGTATATATAAGCATATTTCTCAGTAATATACTCTAGAAATGCGATATTGCTGTAAATATGAGGAGGGAATGAACCATATTACACGTACGTGACCGGACGTCGAGAGTTTTGAGGTATCGGAGATAATAAACTCCACCCATTCGCGTAGTTCATTCCGGAATAATTTTATCGATACTCACTTCTACTGCGCTTGGATTGATCTGATGAATACCTGATAGGCCGAGAAGATCTCTCTCCCGTCTTTCTTCTCATCGACGGAAAATGTATCAAACTATATACTCTATATATATGAAGCAGTGTTACCAACTTATATTTTAAAAATACGTTAAATACTACTAAAAATCCGCTTTATTCCGCCAAGAAAGCCGATCCCAAATAATGAGCAATAAAAATGAGCAATAATAATAATAATAATAATAATAATAATAATAATAATAATAATAATGAACCCATGACCTTTGTGCCCTAAGAACATTATGCATAATGTAACAAAATAATTGAAAGTTGGATTCTTGATAGCATGGATTTGACACGTGACGAGGGGGTGATTATCTTCGGTCCCACGCTCTGGGGTACGTGACGTCAACCACACGTGTCGACGGCGGAAGAATCTCAAGTCATTTTTATGAACTATTTCAAAGCGCGTGTACACGGCGTGACCACGCCAAGTCAAAAAAATATAGTGCCTATCAAAGGAGGTCAATCATCTCACAAATCGAACCCGTAAAATTTTTAAATGTCCATGAACACTACCGCCAGAAATGTAGCAAGCATGTAATCACTTTCAAAACTCTTGAAATTACAGTTTAGGTAAGTCAGAAAATTTATAGGAATTTTCTTGGCGGCAAAGGGAGAGATCCGAAGAGAGGGGGTAACTGCTATAAATATGAAGGGACGCCATGACGAAGTTTCCTTCTCCGGCATTTGCGATACAAAGCAGACGAAAAATTGTTGAGCTGCTCTGCGAAATCAAACCAACGAAAGTAGACTGAGTTCGACTGCAGATTTTAGCCATTGCGGCTAAGTCTTGACTCCACGAGGAGATAGTTTTCTTGAGTGAAATAATCGTACCAGATAGGACGGTCAAAGTACTGAAATATTCTAATGTGATTAAGTAATTCGTGTGCGGGAATAATTACAATCCATCGTGTGCGCTCCGCAAACGTGAAGGGTATTTTTTTTATGCTTTATTCCAGGAAACCTGAAGAAACATAATGAGATGTACAGCCATGAATGTAAAGATGGCTAAATAAAATGCCAGGGTCACAGGTGAGCCCTAAGACGAATACTGGCATGAAGACATGAGGTAGGTGGCTTTCCATCTTACTACCTCTTATATCTCGTCTCGTGATTTCTAGAAGTGTATTTGCATGGGGATATACGACGCAGTGGTCGCCCTACTAAGTTTTGTAAATGTGAGAGTACGACTAAAAGAGTCATTTGTTTTATTTTCCACTTGGATAAAATTTTGAAGTTTTGCGAGGGTCGTATAATGTTGTAAAAAGTTATTGAATAGGATTCCAAAGTGATATCACGTCCAATGTAGATCGTCATCCGTGTGAGTGTACTGCCTGTATTTTGTGATGTCAATGTAAGATGTTCATTCGACGTAAAATTCTTCTGTCTGCAATTTGACGTTAATAATAATAATCCATGGTCACTCATTTTCAATCGAGTGGAAGCGCGCTGTCGGGTGAGAACCTAGGGGATGAATTTGGTCACGGAGAGAAACGTTTTTATTTAATGCCCATTTTAAACTGTGTCTGACTGACAATAAAAGATCTAGTAGAATGTTTCAGTCATTTCTCGTAAAAATCAAGTTATTAAATACGATATCATTTATGCGAAGTTATTCATTATTAATGCATTGTGCGATATTAGACGTCGGTATTTCTAGTGAGGATTTTATTCCAGTTCTTGGTCGATGATAATTGTGGAGCTGGGAAACAGAGGTTAGTTTTGTGAATCAGGTTGGACCTGTCATTGAAGCCGGGACACTGAAGCCCGAGGAGTGTTTTATATGAGTTGAGACGAGATGTGCGAATCAGGTTAGAGTCCTGTCATTGAAGCCGGGATATGATAGCCCGAGGAATATTTATAATGTTGGGAATGGAAAGAAATTCATAGAAATCTATAGCGGTATCAATTGGCGACGCGTATAATTAGTGTGGGCATCTTGAAGCATAATCTGTGCATTTTGTTGGTTAGAATATCGTATTTGTTTAATTATGTCGGCAGAGTTTAAAGGGAACATTTTGAGAAGTCAGTCAACTGTGAATAAACCAGGTGGTTCCTGTAACTGCCAAGCGAGCGAGGGGGGTGAGACACCTCAGCTATCTAACGGGACAGGCTTGGTATTGAGACTGTATTCTCGGCCAGGGAAACGTTAAAATGCTGGATTTAGTTGAAATTTCATAGCCGGTAATGATCTAAGTATTGTGAAGTACTGTAATTGGGGACGTAATGAACATTTGAAACCATGAACTTTGAGTATAAGGAACAGAGTAACCCAATTTCAGGGTTGTCCAAAATATAGAGCGATGGTCGTGATTGATCTGTTTGTCTGCGAGGGGTGTGCAAAATTCAGTGATGACGAGATATGACATCGTAATTATATGGCGAGTTGTTTGGTTTGTACGTAGATTATTAGGATATCCAAGTGTTAATAACGGTTAGGATTAGATTAGATTTTAAAGTGTGAAATCACGATACGAGATATATATAGCTGGACATGAATGATGTAACAAATTCTTTTCCAGCCAGATAAACATCGCAATATTGAATTTTACATCACAGCTGCGTAGAAATTTGTGAGGAAACCAGAGTCCGCGGAGATAAAATTTGTTGTTGTTAATATTTCGTTAAATCATTTAAATTTATTAAATTATTAAATTCAGTGAAACCGCATTTTGAAATAACTTTAATCAAGCGAATAACTTGGAGATGCATTCTGGAAATTTTAGTTTGTTGTCTGGGGAATATTAAAAATAAAGTCAAGATTAAAGGGACATATCCGAAGGAAATGGATTTTACTGCCACAAAGTTTGTGAGCATTGCTATTGTTGTAATTATTGAACTTTGATTGATTGAGCAGTGAATGTGCTGGGGATAGTAAAGTGGAAACTTTGGTCATCAACCGATGTAACTTAATTGTGTTTAGCCTTCAGCCTAGAAACTTGGATGGTCAGGGGGTCATCAACCTCAGTGACTTAGATTAGGGCCATATGCCATTGTAGCATCATTTCCTTGCGGTTATCATCCACAATGACTTTAAAGTAACTTAGAAGATTAGATGTCGGTCCATGACATAGACGCAGGTCACATCGATTCAATTAAGGGTCCATGCCGTAGAACCACTGTGTGGCACACACCGATTGGACGGCCTTAATTATAACTAGAGTCCAGAGTTCGTGTTACGAGGGCTGGACCATAACGAATCACTATGATGGTACATGTGGTCTCACATGGAAGCCGAATTTAAGGATTTCCAGACTTTCCTTTCTTAAATGATTAATAATTGAGACAATGGTTTCTAGTAAGAATGTCCATCAGGCAGTTACGTTAAAGTCTCACACCAGTGTTCTGACCATTATGTAAAAATGATTGTGGTGTCCAGTGGACACAGTTGACTTCTATGATACCAGTGACAGATTGCTTCAGAATTTTCCTGAATAAATAGGAATCCTTTGAATAGACCTTTCATTCCAGTAGATAGATTAGAATTACTGAACCCTACCTTTACCTCAGCAAGTGACGAAGAACCCGAAACGACCCAAGAGACAGATCTCATGAACTTTGCTGATAGGTAAGAAAGGTAGGTATCCCTCTATATGGACCTAAAGGGTTCATTAAAATGGCTTCCAACGTGGTGGCATCAGTCACTTAACGATGGGGCATAAGTCACGATAACGATGAGGGAACCTAAGTCACGATAACGATAAGGATATTTTGAAAAAAATCGTGTACTACGGGAAAAGAGAAATAATGTTGAGGCTATGCCACATTATGGATGATAAAATCGTGCGCCAGAGTTGATAGCGAACTCGAAGAAATAGATAAACGCCCGATGAGTAAGGCTAGGAGATACCACTATGAGAGTAATTTATCTACTGAATGAAAGGTATAATTTAAGTGTGTTAGTGTAATTTCCCAAATTTTTGAATACTGGTTTGAGTGTTTTGGCTGATCACTTTGATCGAGTGAACATTGCAGTTCACGTTTTATTAAATAAAAATTTTAGAGAATGTTGCATTAACAGTGTGATGTGTTAGATAGGAGGATGGTGTGATGTTTATCGTTGTAGTCTTATTATACGCCGTTGAAGTCTCGGGCTCACCGATGACCTATCGTTTTCTGTTAAATACATTATGTTTATGCAGGAGGGAGAATTGGCCCAAGGGCAGGTGGTCCAAATGATGAAGGACTTTATGGAGAAAATGGAGGCCGATAGGAAGGTTGCGGAAGCCGATAGGAAGGACTTAAGTGAGAGTGTAAAATCTATTAACGATGAGTTAAAAGGCGTGAAGGAGGTCGTACAGGACACGCAGGATAGTTGTAAAGAAGCTAGTGGGGATATTAGGAAAGACATTGGTGACTTAAATGTGAAGGTGGAGCAGAACACTAAAAGCACAGGTTGACTTTAAACATGAAATAAATCAGCAGTTCAAGGAAACTCGCGAGCTACATCGTGTTCTCAGTGAAAATCAGGACATAATTAGAGGAGACCTCGATAGGCACGTCAACGAAAGTAGGGAACTACATAAGCAGTTGATGTCAGATCAAGCTGAGCTTAAGGCGGATCTGAAGACAGAGGTAGAGAAGTTCAACATCATGCGTGAAGACGATAAGTCAAAGGTCTTCACAGCAATGAGTGAACATAAGGAAATGTTGTGTAAAGAGATAGCCGTCGTAAATGACAAAGTAGACCAGGTAGCCGAAGACGTCAAGGCAACTGTAGACCAGCGTATTGAGGCCATTGACTTTAAATTAATCCAGATGAATAAAGAGGATATGAGAAAATTAGGTACAACTCAGGAAGAAACGGCTAGGAGTATTGAGGAGGTACAAGCAGATATTGAGGAACTAGGAAAGGATTTAGGCGATACAAGGGTAGACCTATCGAAACAACTTAAAGATACCCAAGATAAGGTCATAACACTGAGCGATGAGTTGACATCTGTTCATGAGGCTCTTAAGGGGGAAGTTAGTGCCCGGAAATTGGAACTGGATGGGTTAGTGAACAATATCGTAGGAGTCCAGGCCAAGATAGAGGAAGTGGTTAGTAAATCTCGCCGCACCTCAGATATGTCGTTCAGTTGCCCTAGCGACGCTAGTAGTCCCATACATCCTGCAGGGAACGGACACTTTGACAATTCTACCCATTCTCAGGGGCAAAACGTCACTAATGTTATAAACATGATTCGTCTCAAGGAAGATCAGCCTAAGAAATTCGATGGCAGTGGTACCCAGACGCCAAAGGGTTTTCTTAGAGAACTTAGGGAGTATATTCGCGATAATAGGATACCTGAAGAGAGGCAACTAAGGACTGTGGAACGGTACCTAGACGGAGTTGCGTCGCTGTGGTTCAAAGGTTTCCGATATAGCTTTGACACGTTCGAGGAATTTCAGACCGCATTTTTGGGGCAAATTTTGGAATTCTGAGATTCAGCAGAACCTAAGGCTAGAGTTATATAGTCGCCGGTATAACACAGCAGGACCGCCGAAATTTTCGCTTTACTTTACCGAACAATTAGTTAAGTTCAAGGAACTGGAATCAGCCCCAAGTCAGCAAGAACTGGTTCAGGCTATCCAGAAACAGTTCCCACCGGATATCCAGAGAATATTAATTGCTGCGAAGGTCGAAACCCCGATGCAGGCAGAATTGATATTGCGACAGCTGGACCAGACCCATTCGCATCAATCAGCCCCGCGAATAGTCAGGCATTCAGAGCCCCAGGTGAATGTCTTAAATCACAGCCAGGAGAGCGCGCCAGAGAGGGAAGTTTCCCGAGCACCGAGATATGAGAATGAGGGGCGGCGGTTCGACACCAGGCCATACCAAGGTAGGAAGAACTGGGAACAGCCCAGATACCATCACGAAGAGTGGGACAGACGCCGAGAACAGTGGAGAAGAAACCAGGGTCGATACCAGGGGAACTCAGATCTAAGACGAAGGAACCCACGCGGGAATGAAGGCAACAGAAGAGGGGACGGTTACGAAAATTCCAGACGTTCTGACCGTTGGCACGGGCCTGAAGAGAGAAGGAGAGAAGGGGACCAGTATTTGAGAGAGCTGAGGTCAGGTACCGGACAGGACAAATGGAAGGACAGCATCCAACGAAGGGAAGTCAACACTGACTGTGTAGGAGCTCAAGACATGTCCCATACTGGAGCTATCCGAAAGACCTACCACCAGGATAGGGAATTAAACCCTAACGCGCCTCATTTCGACGAAAGTCTGAACTCGTCAAATGAGCGGAAAAAAAAACTCCAAATTTCCAGTAGTGGTTACGAGACAGGATTCCCACACACAGCCTGAATATATTTCTCGCGACGGCTGGATAGTAGCCCAGATTGACTCCTGGATTATACAACCAGATGAATTAGTGGAAGACCACCTCAGACAGGAGGTTAGGAAAATAAGAGAGCTACCAATCATTAATGTCAGGATATGCAATTTTAAGGTGAGCTGTTTATTGGATACGGGCGCCAGCATCAGCTTAATTTCACAAAATTTCTTTAACGAATTGTCTACTCGGAAGAAATTGCCAGAAATTCCTGTAGCAAATATCAAAATTAGAGGAGTCATTCCCGACAAAACTGCCATTTGTAAAACGCAGACATTTTTGGATTTGCAGATAGGAGACATGACATTTTCGCATCCTTTTGTCATAATTTCAAAGCTGCACTATAATGTTATTCTGGGGGCAGACTTCATTTGTGAAAGTAATGCCGTCATCGATTTAGGAAGGAGAGAGGTGAAATTTAGGAAGGATGACGGACCGGAATTAGTAGCTCTAAACGAAGAATCATTGGGTCAGACTGGGATAAGAATGTGTGAGGAAGAAGTCCATTTCACTACCGTTTCTAAGGAGGCAGAAGAGGAGATAGAACAGGGAACAGAAGAGGTCAACCAGGAAGAGTGGGATGTCCTCGAGACTGAATTGGGAAAGGCTGTAGAAGATTTGATAAATCAGAAAGTATCAGAATGCCCAGGGACGGCGGAAGAGAAGATGAGGTTGAGGGAACTACTTCTCAAATATCAGGATGTATTCGATTCAAAGCCAGGATGCATTCCAAATTTCAAATATGTGTTGGCTGTAAACAGTTGGGAGCCGTTCAAACGTAGGCCGTATCCCATTCCGGAGAAACATCGCCAGGAGGCTGGAAAAATTATTAAAGAGATGGAAGAAAGTGGGTTGATTTCCAAGGCAAATACACCATTCGTTAATTCCTTAGTTACCGTTCAGAAGCCCGACGGGTCCCTGAGGGTATGCTTGGATGCAAGGGTCGTAAATGACCGACTAATCCCTGAAAATGATAGAGCTCCTCCCATCAAAGAAGTTATTAGGAGGTTTAGGGGCAAGCGCCGCTTCACTAATATTGATCTGACCTCGTCGTATCATCATATAATGCTCGATGAGAAGTCAAAATTGTTTACTGGATTCCTGTATGACCAGCACACGTATGTTTTTAACCGTCTCGCGTTTGGAATAAAAAACGCCGGTGCAGCTCTCATACGCGCCCTAGATCGCAACCTCACCGAACAAGTTAAGGCCATAACTACGCGCTATGTCGATGACATATTGCTTTCGTCGAAGGATTTCGAGGAAAATCTTCATCATCTCGAGTTGCTGCTCGAAAATCTCAGGGTGGCTGGTTTTAAGATCAACTTGAAAAAATCAAATTTCGGACAGGGGGAAGTTCTCTTCTTAGGACACATCATTGATGGTGAAGGAGTACGCCCTAACCCAGTAAAATTGCAGGCAATTGACAACTTTCCAAGGCCTATCAAGGTAAAGAACGTCCGACAGTTCTTGGGTATGAGTCAATTTTTCAGTGATCACTGTCCAAATTATACGGAGGTTGTGGCTCCATTGCAAGATTTGCTAGTAAAGAACAATCGATGGAAATGGTCTAGGGAACATGAGATTTCTTTTCGGGATACTAAGGAGATGTTAGCTAGAAGTGTGAAGCTAGGGTACCCGAATTTCGATAAGGCCTTTATCTTGCAAACTGATGCTTCCACCGTAGGGATTGGTGCAGTTTTATACCAAGAGGAAGGAGAAGAACCCAAGAAGAAGAACTACTTGGCATTCTTTAGCCGTAAACTTAGGAAACACGAGCTAAAATACAGTGTCACTGAATTAGAAATGCTTGCAATTGTTCAATCACTACAGCACTGGAGAAAGATGATTTTTGGATTCCCTATAACCATTAGGACGGATCACAAGGCCTTGACCTTTGTGATGAAGACGGTAGTTGCTAGCGAGAGAGTAGCTAGGTGGGCACTGTTTATCCAGCAGTTTGATCTGACCATCGAGCACTGTTCAGGAATGTCAAATGTCCTGGCGGATGCCCTAAGTCGAAACCCAAACGATAACGAACATGAGGTGAACTTCGTGGAGTTAACTGACGAGGATAGAACCTTTCTAAATGAGCTGACACGATTACCAGAATGTCAACGACAGGACCAGTTCTGTGGCAGGTTAATTTCGTTGTTGAAGGGAGAACTTCCACATGACGACCCAGGACGTGGAGAAGTTGAGAAGCTAGCTGAGAGCTATTTGTTTGTCGACAACACCTTGTTGAAATTCATAGACAAGGATCACACTAAATCTCGAATTGTGGTACCACCACCACTTAGGAAGGGTCTTATATGGCATGCCCATAGGATAACCGGTCATGGTGGGATTGACAAGGTCACCGCTACCCTTCAGGAAACGTTCACCTGGGTTCATCTACGAGAAGACGTGAGAAGCCTTGTAATTACATGTGACACATGCCAGAGGGTTAAGGCGAACCCGTACCTCATTCGACAGGCACCGATACCTCTCTTACCAGCTAAACCTCGTGAATTGTTCGCGATGGATATTTACGGAGTCCTTCCCAAGTCACGTAGAGGGAATAGATACGTCTTGGTAACCGTGGACGTATTCTCTAAGTTCACATCGTTATGTCCATTACAGAAAGCAAACACTAAATTGGTATTAAGAGCTATAAATAGGACCATAATTCCAACTATGGGGAAGCCCATGTTTTTGTTAACGGACCACGGTACACAATTTACCTCAGCTCAATTTAAACAGGAGTTGCAAAGGCTTGAAATTCGACATATTCTTAGTTCAGTTCGCCATCCTGAGGGAAACCCGTCAGAGCGAATTATGCAGGTCATCGCGAAGTTCTGTCGGATCTTCTGTGCTCAAGAGCATTGGAGATGGATGGATGTGTTACCTATCATAGAAGATTGCGTGAATAACACAATCCACGAATCTATAGGGTGCGTCCCAAATGTGGTTCATTCCAATATTTATCCTCTGAGAACATGGCACGCAGTGGTGAAGTGTCCGAGCGACCCACGGCCGACTCAAGCGATGCGCATTGAAGAGACAGCTAGGCATCTTCGTCAGCAAGCTGACCGACGTTTGAGACGCGTCAAAAATAAGAGATTTCATCGGCCCTTGAAAGAAGGCGAATATGTGCTTGTTCGTAAACCCGCTCTCTCAAAACCTGGGGACAAGTATTACGCGAAGTTTGCACCGTTGTATATGGGTCCATTTAAAGTCATCCAGAGTTTCCGAAATAATTCCTATAAAATCCAGTCGTTAGATGGACGCTCTGAGGCTATTTTCAATGCAGCCAACTTGAAGGTTTATCGCAAACCTGAAGATACGGCAGACCAGGAAGTTAACCTCATTGAATCAGTGGTGGATCAAGATGTGGAACCGCTCGAAGAAAAGCAGGATGACCCACTGAAACGATGTAGGGAATGCAGGCAAGTCCCAGACTCTGTGATATTGAGAGCATTTGAGGAGTATTGGAATCTTACAGAGAAAATCTCGATAGAACAGGGAGAATTTGAGGAAGGTTCTGAGGAAGAAGACTTTGACAGCGAGGAGGACTTTGACGGCGAGGAAGGGATAAATAGCTCAGTCGAAAATTCAGTGGAGAACTACCAGGAAGCTGAAGGCATCAACCAGTATCCGCACACCAGAAGATGACCAACTGCATAAGAGAGAGGAAAGGAATTTACATTCAAAGGTCATGTTTCATCAGACGTCAAAATTAGAAATTTCGCCATCTGGAGTATTTAAAGGAAATTCCTTGTCACTGTGCGAAAGGAATTCGTGTCTTGGGGGAAATATGAACCCATGACTTTTGTGCCCTAAGAACATTATGCATAATGTAACAAAATAATTGAAAGTTGGATTCTTGATAGCATGGATTTGACACGTGACGAGGGGGTGATTACCTTCGGTCCCACGCTCTGGGGTACGTGACGTCAACCACACGTGTCGACGGCGGAAGAATCTCAAGTCATTTTTATGAACTATTTCAAAGCGCGTGTACACGGCGTGACCACGCCAAGTCAAAAAAATATAGTGCCTATCAAAGGAGGTCAATCATCTCACAAATCGAACCCGTAAAATTTTTAAATGTCCATGAACACTACCGCCAGAAATGTTGCAAGCATGTAATCACTTTCAAAACTCTTGAAATTACAGTTTAGGTAAGTCAGAAAATTTATAGGAATTTTCTTGGCGGCAAAGGGAGAGATCCGAAGAGAGGGGGTAACTGCTATAAATATGAAGGGACGCCATGACGAAGTTTCCTTCTCCGGCATTTGCGATACAAAGCGGACGAAAAATTGTTGAGCTGCTCTGCGAAATCAAACCAACGAAAGTAGACTGAGTTCGACTGCAGATTTTAGCCATTGCGGCTAAGTCTTGACTCCACGAGGAGATAGTTTTCTTGAGTGAAATAATCGTACCAGATAGGACGGTCAAAGTACTGAAATATTCTAATGTGATTAAGTAATTCGTGTGCGGGAATAATTACAATCCATCGTGTGCGCTCCGCAAACAAGTGAAGGGTATTTTTTTTTTATGCTTTATTCCAGGAAACCTGAAGAAACATAATGAGATGTACAGCCATGAATGTAAAGATGGCTAAATAAAATGCCAGGGTCACAGGTGAGCCCTAAGACGAATACTGGCATGAAGACATGAGGTAGGTGGCTTTCCATCTTACTACCTCTTATATCTCGTCTCGTGATTTCTAGAAGTGTATTTGCATGGGGATATACGACGCAGTGGTCGCCCTACTAAGTTTTGTAAATGTGAGAGTACGACTAAAAGAGTCATTTGTTTTATTTTCCACTTGGATAAAATTTTGAAGTTTTGCGAGGGCCGTATAATGTTGTAAAAAGTTATTGAATAGGATTCCAAAGTGATATCACGTCCAATGTAGATCGTCATCCGTGTGAGTGTACTGCCTGTATTTTGTGATGTCAATGTAAGATGTTCATTCGACGTAAAATTCTTCTGTCTGCAATTTGACGTTAATAATAATAATCCATGGTCACTCATTTTCAATCGAGTGGAAGCGCGCTGTCGGGTGAGAACCTAGGGGATGAATTTGGTCACGGAGAGAAACGTTTTTATTTAATGCCCATTTTAAACTGTGTCTGACTGACAATAAAAGATCTAGTAGAATGTTTCAGTCATTTCTCGTAAAAATCAAGTTATTAAATACGATATCATTTATGCGAAGTTATTCATTATTAATGCATTGTGCGATATTAGACGTCGGTATTTCTAGTGAGGATTTTATTTCAGTTCTTGGTCGATGATAATTGTGGAGCTGGGAAACAGAGGTTAGTTTTGTGAATCAGGTTGGACCTGTCATTGAAGCCGGGACACTGAAGCCCGAGGAGTGTTTTATATGAGTTGAGACGAGATGTGCGAATCAGGTTAGAGTCCTGTCATTGAAGCCGGGATATGATAGCCCGAGGAATATTTATAATGTTGGGAATGGAAAGAAATTCATAGAAATCTATAGCGGTATCAATTGGCGACGCGTATAATTAGTGTGGGCATCTTGAAGCATAATCTGTGCATTTTGTTGGTTAGAATATCGTATTTGTTTAATTATGTCGGCAGAGTTTAAAGGGAACATTTTGAGAAGTCAGTCAACTGTGAATAAACCAGGTGGTTCCTGTAACTGCCAAGCGAGCGAGGGGGGTGAGACACCTCAGCTATCTAACGGGACAGGCTTGGTATTGAGACTGTATTCTCGGCCAGGGAAACGTTAAAATGCTGGATTTAGTTGAAATTTCATAGCCGGTAATGATCTAAGTATTGTGCAGTACTGTAATTGGGGACGTAATGAACATTTGAAACCATGAACTTTGAGTATAAGGAACAGAGTAACCCAATTTCAGGGTTGTCCAAAATATAGAGCGATGGTCGTGATTGATCGGTTTGTCTGCGAGGGGTGTGCAAAATTCAGTGATGACGAGATATGACATCGTAATTATATGGCGAGTTGTTTGGTTTGTACGTAGATTATTAGGATATCCAAGTGTTAATAACGGTTAGGATTAGATTAGATTTTAAAGTGTGAAATCACGATACGAGATATATATAGCTGGACATGAATGATGTAACAAATTCTTTTCCAGCCAGATAAACATCGCAATATTGAATTTTACATCACAGCTGCGTAGAAATTTGTGAGGAAACCAGAGTCCGCGGAGATAAAATTTGTTGTTTGTTAATATTTCGTTAAATCATTTAAATTTATTAAATTATTAAATTCAGTGAAACCGCATTTTGAAATAACTTTAATCAAGCGAATAACTTGGAGATGCATTCTGGAAATTTTAGTTTGTTGTCTGGGGAATATTAAAAATAAAGTAAAGATTAAAGGGACATATCCGAAGGAAATGGATTTTACTGCCACAAAGTTTGTGAGCATTGCTATTGTTGTAATTATTGAACTTTGATTGATTGAGCAGTGAATGTGCTGGGGATAGTAAAGTGGAAACTTTGGTCATCAACCGATGTAACTTAATTGTGTTTAGCCTTCAGCCTAGAAACTTGGATGGTCAGGGGGTCATCAACCTCAGTGACTTAGATTAGGGCCATATGCCATTGTAGCATCATTTCCTTGCGGTCATCATCCACAATGACTTTAAAGTAACTTAGAAGATTAGATGTCGGTCCATGACATAGACGCAGGTCACATCGATTCAATTAAGGGTCCATGCCGTAGAACCACTGTGTGGCACACACCGATTGGACGGCCTTAATTATAACTAGAGTCCAGAGTTCGTGTTACGAGGGCTGGACCATAACGAATCACTATGATGGTACATGTGGTCTCACATGGAAGCCGAATTTAAGGATTTCCAGACTTTCCTTTCTTAAATGATTAATAATTGAGACAATGGTTTCTAGTAAGAATGTCCATCAGGCAGTTACGTTAAAGTCTCACACCAGTGTTCTGACCATTATGTAAAAATGATTGTGGTGTCCAGTGGACACAGTTGACTTCTATGATACCAGTGACAGATTGCTTCAGAATTTTCCTGAATAAATAGGAATCCTTTGAATAGACCTTTCATTCCAGTAGATAGATTAGAATTACTGAACCCTACCTTTACCTCAGCAAGTGACGAAGAACCCGAAACGACCCAAGAGACAGATCTCATGAACTTTGCTGATAGGTAAGAAAGGTAGGTATCCCTCTATATGGACCTAAAGGGTTCAATAATAATAATAATAATAATAATAATAATAATAATAATAATAATAATAATAATAATAATAATAATAATAATAATAATAATAATAATAATAATAATAATAAAACGATAAAAGTAAATGTCTGCACTCACCTGATCTGTGAGTTTCACTGGGATTAACCCTGCCTGCAAGCTAAAACTTGTACGCGTTTTACTGCCGGGTGAAAACTAGGAATCCCCTACCTTAAGTGTCACACAGAACAGGCCAGTTCATTAAACGGTCTTCCTTCGTAGCATAAATATAAATGCTACTCTCTCACAGTTTCATTATCTATCGTCATTCGTCAACTAAGAGATAAGTAACCTTTCCCCACGCATTACAACTTTATGATACCATGATCTCATAACATCAGATCCAAATAACATGTTTCCCTCATGTGACTGCTAGTCCTCCTGACAAGAAATACCTAATAGCTCGGAGACAGACTGGAGTACAAATTTGAATAAAAAACCTAAAATGGATCAAACACTAAATTCCGCTATAATAAATCTAGAACTCGGCCAAAAATTCCGCTATCCGCTAAATGATATATTTCTCCGCTGACAGTCTTCTAATCCCGCTAAGTTGGCAACACTGATATAAAGCGTGATAAAAAACGTTTGAGGGCGTTGCTGCTGCGGTTATATAAGCTCTGACATCTAGGCGAAGGTAT
The DNA here is from genome assembly GCF_040414725.1 of Anabrus simplex. NCBI lineage: Eukaryota > Metazoa > Arthropoda > Insecta > Orthoptera > Tettigoniidae > Anabrus > Anabrus simplex. The sequence continues at coordinate 442,212,770 of NC_090268.1, read as the reverse complement.
TCATGTGGCAGTCGTAACGTGTCGAGGTGCGAGCGTTAAATTAGGCCACGAGAACTATGGCGAACTTATTACCAAATACGTCCAAACAGGACCAACGTGCTGTTATTCTGTTCTTGGCTGCCGAAGGACAAACATCGATTGACAATATCGGATTATGAAGATTGTGCATGGGACAGCATGTCTATCGAAAACCACCATTACAGAATAGTGCGCCGAGTTCCGTGCTGGTCGCGTTTCGGCGCAAGACGCCAGCCGATCTGTAAGGCCCAATCTCATCCATTACGGACAACATTAAACGGGCGGTGGATGAGATGCCCTATAATCCTGATCTCCCCATGCGATTATTACGCCTTCGGTCCTCTCAGAAAGGCCTTGAAGCGTAGGCACTTCCTGTCGGACGAGGATACGCAGCAGGATATGGTGTTTTATCACACGGGGATCTTCAACCTGATGCGTCAGTGGGATGAGTGCCTCAGTGGCAAAGGCGATTTTCTCTGATTGGTTCCGTCAATAGAAAGTAAAGAGGAAGGGAAGGGAAAATGTCAACCTGTAACTAAAAGAGGTAAAGTTGATGTACAGGAGACTCGAGTCTGCTTTCAAACTTCTGTGTAATCCTGCTCATCAAAGTTGTTGAAGCTTCCTGCCGAAGGCCACTATGTGCTAGGAACCTGCTAGATATCGTATTTTCAGGGGGTCAAATTGGCTGAATCGCAATTGACCCAAGCAAGGCATTCGATTGGGCAGATCATGGGAGATTACTAGCAAAATTAGTGCAATTCGATTAAAAGAGTGACTGAATAAGTGGCTATATTTGTAGGAAATAAAACAGATAATTTGAGTACGTGAATGAATATCTGATCCTGTAATCATTACGGGAGTCCGGATCCATGGCTAAATGGTTAGCGTGCAGGCCTTTGGTCACGGGGGTCCCGAGTTCGATTACCGACAGGGTCGGGAATTTTAACCATCATTGGTTAATTTCTCTGGCACGGGGGCTGGATGTATGTGTTGTCTTCATCACCATTTCATCCTAATCATGATGCGCCTACAGCGTCAAATAGAAAGACCTGCACTTGGCGACTCGAACATGTCCTCGGACACTACCGCCCATTAAAGCCATACGCCATTTCATTTATCATTACGGAAATTCATCAAAGTAGTATTATTGGACCTTGATATTTCCTTGAATATGTATATGAGTAAAGAATTGGAATCAGTGATAACGTTTTTGAGGATGATGTTATACTGTACAGAGTAACACATGAATTACAAGATTGTAAGCAACTGCATAAAGACCTCGACAATATTGTAGGATGGACATCAAGCAATGGTATGATGATAAAAGTCATGTTGTGAATTTCACTAATAGGAAAAGTCCTCTCACTGTTAATCACTGCGTTGATGGGATGAAAGTCTCTTGTGGAAATCGATCACTGTAAGTACCTGTGTGTTAATGTATGGAGAGAACTTCATTGGGATATTCACATAAATGGTATTGTAAGTAAATAGTACAAAATATCTGCACATCGTTATGAGGGTATTTAGAGGTTATAGTAAGGATGTAAAGAAGAGGGCGTATAAGTCTCTGGTAAGACCCCAACTAGAGTATGGTTCCAGTCAATGAAACTCTCGCCAGGATTACTTGATTACTTGATTCAAGAACAAAAGAGTAGCGGTAAGAAAATTTTGCAAAGTTGGTGCTGGAAAGACTTGGGAGAAAGGAAACGAGCTGCTCGACTAAGAGATACGTTCTGAGCTGTCATTGGAGAGATGCCGAATGACCTGTTCCATGGGTAAATGTTTAGCGTGTTGGCCTTTGGTCCAGAGAGACTCGGGTTTGATTCGCGGCCAGGTGAGCGATTTTAACCCTTATTGGTTAAGTACAAAGGCTCGGGGGTTGAATGTGTGTGCCGCCTTCATCATCACATCCTCACGTACGAGCAGGTCGCCTATACGGCGTCACCTGGAAGAACCTGCATCAGGCCTCTTCGGAGGCCGTATAGCCCTTAATTGTGTAAAGGAATAAGTTTGAGTGGTGTCTTTAAAAGTAGGAAAGATCGCAAAATGAAGATAAAGTTGTAATTAAAGAGGACAAATTTGGATAATTTTTTTGTCGGGGGAGGGGGATAGGAGTTAACGATAAGAATAACTTTCCAATCGAGGTGATAAATAAATTTTCTATTTCATGGCAATTTAAAGCAAAATTAATTATTTCCCGGTAAAGCGTACCGTTCTGTACTGGCTCAACCAAAGCAGAGCAAGAAAAGATTAGGTAAGTAACAGACAGGGAATCTGCCACCAGGCCAACTGTTCTAAATGCAGATCATTAGTGATTGAGTGACTGATTCATTCATTCATTCATTCATTCATTCATTCATTCATTCATTCATTCATTCAAGATAGATAGATAGATAGATAGATAGATAGATAGATAGATAGATACATAGATAGATAGATAGATAGATAGATAGATAGATAGATAGATAGATAGATAGATTGATTGACTGATTGATTGATTGATTGATTGATTGATTGATTGATTGATTGATTGATTGATTGATTGATTGATTGATTGATTGATTGATTGATTGATTGATTGATTGATTGATTGATTGATTGATTGATTGATTGATTGATTGATTGATTGATTGATTGATTGATTGATTGATTGATTGATTGAAAATGAAAGCATTTTAGCAGTAGTAATACCAACGCCAGTAACTGGCCTGCCCAATCTACAATACAGAAGGACGATTTTACGGACACTGGCTTCGTTTCATATGACTGGAGAGCAGTCACGACAAGTTTAAATCCCTTGTGCTCAGCGGAACGTTATGTTGGAATGGAAACGTTTGCGGCCGTTGTTGAGGAAGGAAGGAAAATTAAATGACATATGGTTTTTAGAGCCGGGAGTGTCCCAAGACATGTTCGGCTCGCCCGGTGAATGTCTTTTGATTTCAAGCCCATAGGAGAACTGCGCGTCGTAATGACGATGAAATAATCGAACCCGAAACCCTGTGACCAAAGGCCAGTACTCTAACCATTTAGCCATGGAGCCGGACGCTGGAGGTAGTGTGTGAACCCTTGTTGGGAATGGGTACAGGGAAAGATAGAGGAGTGTGTGAGAGTTTGGCCTCACAGCATGGAGCTTCCACTCTGAATCTGAGTTCTTGCAACTGAGATGTACTGCAGTACGACAACGACATGATCAGTTATTACAGGCACAAATACACCGAGACCAGTAACTATCGCATGTTGCCACACTTATTCAGATATTGCAATTGCCCAGGTTTCAATATCGCACTTACAGTATTCCGTCTTGAAGTAAGGTAAACTCGTGTCGTCATACTGAAGTAGTGCAGCTCTTTTGAAGCACACCCAAACAGGAGGTATGGTGCATGTCAGCCATATAACAACAATCCTGTCTGTTGTAGTGTCCTTCGCCTGCAAGCATGCAACCCGCTTATTCCTCTGGTGTTCGGGAATGTATGTCGTATATCCAGCCGCTGCGCTGACGCAGTGTGTGACGTCAGCCACTTAGTAAATATCACAGACAGCGGGCAGTCAGCTGTATGCCGTAGGTCAGCCACGGAGGTACCCTCTTGAAAATGTGGACTGATTAGGTGAACCGAACGCTGATCGGGATGTATCATCTCAGGACTCGCTACAGCCTCATTAGTTCTCTCCTTCCTTATAACTTAGCGAAATCACATAGCATTCCGCTATGATGAAATATTGTATAGTATTCAAGCTAGGATTATATTCATGAACCTAGAGCCCTTAGCTATAAGTAGTCATTCTATTCTTCCGCATTATATTCAAAGGACTAAAACTTCAGATAGTAGATAGCCATCAGCTATTGTAGTAGTTAATATATTCTTTACATTCCACATTATTAATATAAATCAGTTTGTACATAGTAGGATAAATCTGTATAAATTTACATACTTCTTAGTACAGCGTCGAGCTTACTCACTGTGTAATTCAATGGGTCCTCAGAATAAGAAGGGAGTTCAAAGACAATTTGTTCTTATGTATCGTGTGAAAGATCTCACAAAATAAACTTTAAGTTGTGATTTTATGTTGTGCTTCTTGTATACGACAGTGCCATTCTTATTTTCTGATAGTACCGGGAATCGAACCCGGGCCACCGACGACTGCAGTTAATAACACTAGCCGTTTCGCTGCAGAGGCTGGCGGAATCCATGGTGTTGAACCCTTTCCAGACGTCTCTCCACTGCGTATTTTAAATGTTTAGTTTTTGGTACAGTCCGTCTCTGTATGTGTAGTGGCTAGTGTGATTAGCTGCCACCCGCGGAGACCCGGGTTCAATTCCCGGCTCTGTCACGAAATTTGAATAGTGCTAGTGAGGCTGGAACGGAAGCTGAAACGGGGCCCACTCAGCCTCGTGAGGTTAGTTGACAACAGGGAGGTTCGATTCCCACCTCAGCTATCCTCGAAGAGATTTTCCGTGGTTTCCCAATTCTCTTCCAGACAAATGCCGGGATTGTACATAACTGGATGCCGCGGCTACTTCCTTCCCTTTTCGTTGTCTATCCCTTCCGATCTTCCCATCTCCCTACAAGGCCCCTGTTCAGCATAGCGAGGTTGGTTTTGCCTCACACTCAGCGAGGGATTCACCTCCACCGCCTCAAAGGCAGTGTCCTGGATCGTGAGTCCTCGGGTCGGGTAGATACAACTGGGGAGGAAGACCACTACCACACCCTGGCGGCCTCACCTACTATGCTGAACAGGCATGTTATGGGGGAACGGGAAGATTGGAAGGGTTAGACAAAGAAGAGAAAAGAAAGCGGCCGTGGTCGTAAGTTAGGTACCATCCCAGCATTTGCCTGAAGGAGAAGTGGAAAACAACGGTAAAACCCTTCGAGGATGTCTGAGGAGGGAATCAAAAACCCCTCTACTCAGTTGACACCCCGAGGCTACCCTTGTACCACTTTTCGAACTTCGTGACAGAGCCGGGAGTTGAATCCTGGCCTTCGGGGTTGGCAGATAATCACTCGAACCACTACACCACCGAGGCGGCCGCTCTGGTGCATGTAACGTGTAATCCGGTAGTCGCAGCTTATTGTAGACAAGTGGTCTATTGATGTGACACGTATGTTGTTTGTTCCTTATATCAGTGTGCACTTATTAGAAACTTAAATACTGAGTGTCATCCATATATATGCCGCAGTCTTCCCATTATGCTGTGAATACCAAACTAAGCCTCAGTCAAAAATAATGTTTAGCTTGGTTTATTCCACAATTTATCTTGAACTCAACCACTAATTTCGAAAAATGTGTGTGCCACCATCTTCCCGTGATGCTCTTGAACAGAGCCGTTCGAAATGGCAGCATGTTGTCATAAGAGTGATAATGTTTTCGATATATGGAATAATGTCTAGTACAGGTGATCCATTTAAACTAAGAGCACAAGTTTCTATTCTGTACGGTGAAGAGGAACGGAGGGCTCTGAGACCAGGAGATACGTTGCAGTAGATGTGATGCGGAGAAGGTTCAAGAGGAAAGTGGCCTATAATAGGAACTGTGAAGGAGAATAGAACAGAGAAACTATTCTCAGGACAGCTGACGGTGGGGACCAGCCCCGAGTACATAGCTGCAAGGGCCGTGCTGTGTGGCTCAGACGGTTGAGGCGCAGGCCTTCTGACCCCAACTTGGCAGGTTCGACCCTGGATCAGTCCGGGAGTATCTGAAGGTGCTCAAATACTTCAGCCTGGTGTCGGTAGATTTACTGGCACGTAAAGGAGCACCTGCGGGACTAAATTCCGGCACCTCGGCGTCTCCAAAAACCGTACAAGTAGTTAGTGAGTCGTAAACCAAATACCATGATTCTTATTAGAGCTGCAAGCCTGGTAAAACTAGCCGCTGTTAAGCCGAATACTATTGTTCTCAGTTCCATTTAAACCAGGCTAATGCAGAGTAGAACAAACCGCAGGCGAACAGCTCTACTATACTCCGCTCACTTCCCCAAGATCGTTTACAGTTAGCCTCTTCCATCTACTCGACCCGTGTGAATGAAACTCTACAATGGTACCTTTCTTGTTCAGATAGAGGCTTAAGTCAATCTCTCTCACAAATAGCAGCAGCACGAATTCGTTTTTAATCCACAACATGCACCAGATTAAGAACGGAGATAATATGGATTCATTTGTTCACATTTATGATTTGTATGGTATTAAAATAATCCCAGTGTACAGTATAAACGTCAATGTAATGAAATCAGTTACAAAATGAACTGTAGTTTACAGAACGCCATATACAGTATGACCAGGCCTGAGGGAGAAGTTTTAGCGTTAAGCGAACATTGAATACGATTAATAACTTCCAGCTCTAAATCACTACAAAAATTCACGTCAATTCATACGCGCCACGATTTGTTCGGCACTTATTCTTAAGAGTGCCGTGTATGGCTGTTGACTCGTTGTTATCATCATCATCATCATCATCACCACCATAATCTTCTTCGTTTTTCATAAGTTGTAGCACTTGTATTGGGTCCACTTTCGGGAAATTTGACCGCCACTTCTATCACTTCTCTGATCCTTTACGACTTATGGCGCGTATTTTCGTGTCAGCGTTGACAGTTGTTGTTAAGGTGGTGGAATATGTTATCATCTGTTCGAGACTCGGCCTGTAACATGTGAAGCCGAACCATGTTCGACATTCGTAGCATTTCTGGCAAGATGTAGTGTTTACAGTGCACTATGTCTTCTGGTATGGGCTATATCTCATTTGTTACTTTCATTGGCCTGTCTCAGTCTCATCCTTGGCTTTGACAATATGAAAGTGACTGAGGTATGAGTGATGCTAGTAATACCATTCATTATGCAGCCAGCCCCTGTTATGAATGGTGTGAAAATATCGCTCATAGGGTCGGTTGTTGCATTCATTTTAGTGGGCTTGGCAGACTGATATGTCATAGCAAGGGCTGGTTCGGTGAGAAAAGCAACGGGAAACTACCTCACTCCTCATTTCCCTAGTACGCCTCTTCAGCGACGCCTAGGCTATTTATGACAACTGTTGACGGTGTTGCAGAGGATCAAACCAGCCTTCGGGCTGAATACCGAACATACATACATCTCGTGATTGGACACGATGTTAAATTGCCGTTTGAGACTGTCGTTGTGAGTTTGATCGAGTTGGAAGATGCGCACATGTTCACACACAGGGAAGTAGTACCCTACCTGTCCGCAGGTAGCGGTGTTCTCTTAGATAAAAAGTACGTCAGACAAGTTTGAGAATATATGTGGCAAATACAATATAGAGGCTATTTTAAGGCCATGCAGGAAGATACAGTACCTCGTTATGCATTGTTACGAAAATAAGAGAAAATAATGAGCGCATTTTACTGTATATTCGTCGTATTTAGCATTTTTCAGACGACGAAAATACAAGAATGCTAGAAATGAAGAGGGCAGAAAAGAATACAGGCGATTAAAGAATGAAGTGGATAGAAAGTGCAAGGTAGCTAAGGAAGACTGGCTGAAGGAAAATTGCAAGGATGTCGAAGGTTGTATGGTCCTAGGAAAGGTAATGCTGCATACAGGAAAATCAAGGAAACCTTTGGAGAAAGGAAATCTAGGTGTATGAATATTAAGAGTTCCTATGGAAAGCCACTTCTAGGGAAAGAAGACAAAGCAGAAAAATGGCAGGAACATATCCAACAGTTGTATCAAGGTAAAGATGTAGATAATATGGTTCTGGAACATGAAGAGGCTGTTGATGCTGATGAAATGGGAGACCCAATTTTGAGGTCAGAGTTTAACAGAGCTCTCAGTGAAGATGTATGAGATAGGAGAAGTCCCATCCGATTTTAGGCAGAATGTTGTTATACCTATTCCCAAGAAAGCCGGTGCTGATAGGTGTGAAAACTATCGCACCATTAGTTTAGTATCTCATGCCCGCAAAATTTTAACACGTATTGTTTACAGAAGAATGGAAAAACAAGTTGAAGCTGAGTTCGGAGAAGATCAATTTGGCTTCAGAAGAAATATAGGAACACGTGAAGCAATCCTGACTTTACGTCTGATCTTAGATGATCGAATCAAGAAGGACAAGCGCACGTACATGGCATTCGTACATATAGAAAAGACATTCGATAATGTTGATTGGACCAAGCTGTGTAAGATTCTGAAGGTGATTGGGATCATATACCGAGAACAAAGAATTATCTACAATCTGTACAAAAACCAGTCTGCAGTGATAAGAATCGAGGGCTTTTTTAAAAAAAGCAGCAATCCAGAAAGGCGTGAGGCAAGGCTCCAGTTTGTCCCCCCCCCCCTCCTTTTCAGTGTTTACATAGAACAGGCACTAAAGAAAATCAAAGAGGCATTTGGAAAGGTAATCACAATCCAAGGAGAGGAAATCAAAACCTTGAGATTTGCCGATGATATTGTTATTTTATCTGAGACTGCAGAAGATCTCGGGAAGCAGCTGAATGGTATGGACGAAGTCTTGGGTAAGGAGTACAAGATGAAAAATAAATAAGTCCAAAACAAAAGTAATGGAGTGCAATCAAACGAAGGCAGGTGATGCAGGAAATATTAAATTAGGAAATGAAGTCTTAAAGGAAGTAGATGAATATTGTTACTTGGGTAGTAAAATAACTAACTATGGCAGAAGTAAGGAGGACATAAAATGCAGATTAGCACAAGCAAGGAAGAGCTTTCTTAAGAAAATAAATCTGCTCACTTCAAACATTGATATAGGAATTATAAAAATGTTTTTGAAGACTTTCGTGTGGAGTTTGGCATTGTATGGAAGTGAAACATGGACGATAACTAGCTCAAAAAGAAAGAGAATAGGAGCTTTTGAAATGTGGTGTTACAGAAGAATGCTGAAGGTGAGATGGATAGATAGAATCACAAATGAAGAGATACTGAATCGAATTGGCGAGAGGAGATCGATTTAGCTAAATTTGACGAGAAGAAGAGATAGAATGATAGGAGACATCATAAGGCACCCAGGACTTGTTCAGTTGGTGTCTGAAGGAAGTGTAAGTTGTAGGAACGGTAGAGGTAGACCAAGGTATGAATATGAAGCAGATTAGAGCAGATGTAGGATGCAGTAGTTACGTAGAAATGAAAAGGTTAGTACAGGGTAGGGTGGTATGGAGTGTTGCATCAAAACAGTATATGGTCTGATGACTCAAACAACAACAACAACAATTTTAATTAGAATCAAAATATAATTCACCTCTCATGTAGATACAAACCTTATGCATTCCCGTAACGAACATTATATCTGTAGGCTCAACATTTTCTGATAAACGTGTTTCTGTGAGGACCTTTTGCAGTACTGTGGTATGTTCGCTGTTTTATGGAGCAAGACTGGAGGGAGAACGATCCATTATGCCACCGCTCCCTGTGACGTCACCGCCATGGAGCCCCGCTATTCACCGCACTGCCAACCTGACGGGAGAGAGCCGGCGCGCATTGGTCAGACCCTACTGCAGTTACCGTGGCCGTTAAGTCGCCGAAGGCTTCGTGGGGTGCAGAAACGACGAGAGCCTTCCACGGGCTTCGACTGCCCGTTGTATCTCGAAGGCCCACCCAGTTGTACATAACTCAGGCACGGCCTGCGAGTTCGGTTTACTGGGTTCAGTTGCCAGCATGAGTTAAGAGTTCAGTTGGTGTTAAACTCAGTGTCAGCCAGTCACTGGAAGAGTATGAACTGAGAGCGACAGTCCGCTGGAGTGTCCATCCATAGAACCGAGGACTCGTTCTGCATTCCCTGTTGCCATATGTGCGTCTCTTGGGCCAGCCGGTGCACTGCTGCGGAGTGGAAGACAACACTGGATATCGGCATGGGGCTCTAATCATATAGAATAAATTATTAGATATTAACAAAAACCGAAACAAACCCCATGACACTACGGCCCTTGAAGGGCCTTGGCCTACCAAGCGACCGCTGCTCAGCCCGAAAGCCTGCAGATTACGAGGTGTCAGCACGACGAATCTTCTCGGCCGTTATTCTTGGCTTTCTAGACCGGGAAATTATTAGATATTAAATCTCAGAAATTGGACCCTGGCAGTTCCTGCGTTCTATCCTGCCAGCACGTTACAGTACTATAGGCTCATTATTAATTTCTTATTTGAGTGATGGTACAGCCAGTTAATCACATCATAGAGCTGTTGACTCCAGGAGTCCAATAGATACACGGACCAAAGTGACAAATTTCTATCAAACTGAACGATCAAGATTGGAGACACAGGACTTTTAGCTGTAGCTAAGTGATTGCCTTGGAATAGAAAAGGAAAAATGAGAAAGTCTGTAGATATACTACTTTCCTCCTTCCCGTCAGCCCACAGCCGTCCAGTACTGAACGTAGGCCTTCTCCATCGCTTTCTATTTGGCTCAGCTATTCTTGGCTAGTCTCGTCCCGTAGTTCTCCTGATCAACTATGTCTTTTTTCTTTAAATGCTTAAACCTTTTCTTAGCAGACAAAGTAGTGTTATCCATACTACGAAAAACGTAAAATTAAATTTTGCAGAAAGTTGAAGATCTAACGAGTCCGGAAAAGTTTCAAGTTGTGAGTCTTGGATAGCTCAATCAAACTAAAAGATCACATTTCGAAAATCGCATCTGGCCTAAAATCCCTTATTGCTTTGCTCGTTTTCTTCTCGATTCAGTCCGACTGGTTGGCTGAACGGTCAGCGTACTGGCCTTCGGTTCAGAGGGTCCCGGGTTCGATTCCCGGCCATGTCGGGGATTTTAACCTTAATGGGTTAATTCCTACGGCACGGGGGCTCGGAGTACGTATTTCATCCTCATCACGACGCGCAGGTCGCCTACAGGTGTCAAATAGAAAGACCTGCACCTGGCGAGCCGAACCCGTCCTGGGATATCCCGGCACTAAAAGCCATACGAGATTTCATTTCTCGATTCAAATCCTACTCAATGTTAACCTGTTTGCATAATCCTTTCAGCAATGTGATAATTGATTCTATATCCTAAGGTGTTCTTATTTGTTCGAAAAATGTCCACACCGTACGTAGTTATAAGGGCTTAAGCGAAAGTTACATTGACCCATATCAGCGCTCGTAGGGGTTGAAAAAGGTAAACTGATAGTCTAATCGGCCGGATAACGAGGATTAAGAAGAGGATTGCAACTTTGGGAATAAGTAAAGAGTATATTCCCATACTTGCTTATATTTCATTTGCCTAAAATTCGTAGCTGATATCCCTAAGATATTTTCAACATTGAGTTGCTTACCTGAAAGGCTAGAACTGTGGGCTTAGATTTTGTTTTGAAACAGGTGCCATAGGATTAGTAATAATTCTATTATTGATTTACTAGCAAATGTACCCGTGCTTCGCTACGGTATTCTACATTGTATACGGATATCGACGTAAGGACTGTGCGTGTAGTAAATTAGATTGTTTTAAATTGCATGTATCTTAGCCTTATCCGAGAAATAGCATGGAGACGTCCCCATACGTTGTTTCCACTGTAAAGTGAGGGTTGCGGAGTTGTGATGATAACGGCAGGCTCACTTGCCTACTGCCATTCACAATCGAGTTGGCAAATTTACATTATAATTGCAGGCCCAATTGCCTACTGCGCGGTCACAATCGATTTGGGGAGTTTTAGTTACAATGGCAGACCCATTTCCTACTTTTAGACAGATTACACTTGAGGAGTTTTTATTATAATAGCAGGCAACTTCCCTACCACCAGTCAAATTTGAGTTCTGCAGTTATCATTATAATGACAGGCCCTTTTTACTGCTGCCAGCCAGCTTACTGCCAGTCACACAGAATTAGTGAGTTTCCATGGAAATAGCAGGCCACTATGCCTAATGCTAGTCAAATTTTAGATTGGAACATGTGTTTATAATGGCGGGCACCCTGGCCTAGAGCCAAACACAATAGGGTAGGGGACTTTCGAACAAAACTGCATGATCCCTTGCCTTCTGCAAGACAAATCGAGAAGTGAATTATTCATTAAAATGGTAGGCCCTCCTTACTAATGCCAGTTACACAGGAATTGGAGAAGGACCCCAATTCCTACTGACAGCAGTCAAAGTCGGTGTAGGGAGTACTGATTGCAATAGCAGATACACCCTTTCACGATCGCTACAAATCGACATCAATGAATATATATATAGATGGATACCTTCATTTACAGATTAACTGCTGCTAAACGGTACGTCATATTGACAAACGATTGTACCGTAAAGCGCAGTATTTAGCGATCTAAATGGCTGGTCCTATGATATTTTCTCGCATCTCATCTATTCATGGGTCAGATTGAGTCAGAAACGTTGAATAGGTTGAAATTTGTGTAGGATTATCTTACATTGCATTACTTTTCGAATAATTATGTGACATAGCATTTGGCTCACATATGGATAATGGGTGGGCCAATTTTCGTGTAGAGTTTTGTCATACTATCTTTCCTGTAAGTGATTGAAGGTACGAATTATATAGGTAAAGAGTCCAAATTTACTTAAAATCGAGAAATAGAGACGAACCTAAGGTATAAGCGATACAGATATGACAAAATATCATAACACCAAGGTTGAAGATCACTCCTAATTCAACGAAGATTGTGCCATCCGTTATGTGATAGGACTTCCCGTTTATCCCACGAAATACCTCGAAACGAAGGTCTGCACCATCAATAAAATTGCTTCCATATTTCGATATTTTTCGGGGATAAAAATGAAAAAGTTAAAGATCTGTGAAGTTTTTCGTTCGTTACAGGCTGAAACGTATAATTTTGCCAAATTTCAATTTTCTTGCTTGTCTGGCAGATTATGCTGCAATCTGGATTTTGGGTGAGGGGTAAAACTATGACTTTCAGGAAATTGAACCAAAAAATATGCAGACGATCATTATTACCCCTCAAACGGGTATCTGTACGAAAATTTCACCAAAATAGTCAATGTACATGCACACACAGTCGTTACGATTTTATTTATATAGATAGATAAGGAATCTGCTCCACGTACGACACATTTTGGTTACGTCCGCTGGACTTAACCTGCAACACCAACCGTTTATGGTATCTCACTTATTAATCCTCCTGTCGAAAAATTCACATGAGAACAAAAGTTTTAGAAATGGATTTCCATTAAGGATTGTAGATTTCGACTAATTTCGGATATGCATATTTTGAGGAAGTGCAAAATCATGGTTCCGGTTTCGGATAAAACCCAAGTAAATTGAGGTATTCAGAAATTATAATGGCCCTAAAACCTACACAAGGACAAGGTGCATTCTAAATATCAAGTTTGGTAGAAATATATTCAGTAGATTTCAAGTTATAAAAACTCATACAATCAAACCGACAAACAGACACCAAAGTTAAGAAATACGCAGATGGTCATTATTACAACTGAAACGGGTAACTGTACGGAAATTCCGCCAAAATAGCCAATGTATAGACAGACGGTCGTTGCGATTATATTTATATAGATGACAGACAAGCATGGGCACGTTTGAAAGTGGAAACCTTCATTTCGAGATTTAAAGCTCCTAAACGGTACATCATACGAACAAACGGTTTAAACCTTCAGACGTCCCTTTTATCGCTCTACATATTTATGTTAAAGTATTTTCCCGTATCACACATATTTATGGGTTCGATTGAGTTACGATATTTGAATGGGGTGAAATTTGGGTACATTTTCATAATTTAAGATTTATTCACATACTTATGTGGAAGCTAGACTCATGAAATTGGGTTCGCGTATAGCCATTGGTCGTGTCAATGTGCCTGCCAAATTCGATGACTCTACCTTTCCTATAAGTGTGTCAAACTAAGTAATACACGTGTAAAAAGCACAAAATTTACGAACCATCGAAATATACTGCCAAATCTACCCTATATGGGAGAGAGAGTGATACGACAAAATATCACAGGAGCAAAGTTGTAGATCACTCGAAATTGAACGGACATCTTGCCATCCGTTTTGTGATAGAACTTACCGTTTAGCCGCGAAATACCTCGAAACGAAGGACTGAACCGTTATTAAATTGTCTATATTTCGATATTATTCGGCATAAAAAGTGAAATATTTAAAGATCTTGGAAGTTTTCCGTAGGTTACCGACTAAAACGTATAAATTTGCTTAATTTCAAATGTTCAGCTCGTGTGGCAGATTGTCAGGCAATCTTGATATTGGGCGAGGTTGGGGGGGGGGGGTAAAATTTAGGACTTCCAGGAAACTATGGCTAAAATAATATGCAGGTGGTCATTATTACCCCTTAAACGGAAAGCTGTACGAAACTTTCGCCAAAATAGTCAATGCACAGACACACGGTCGTTACGGTATGATTTATGTAGATAGATAAGGAATCTGCTCCACGTATGTCCGCTAGACTTAGCCTGAAAACCGACCTTTCATGTAATCCCCCTTATTAATCCTCCCGTTGAAAAATGCACGTTAGAAAAATAAATTAGGATTGGATTTCCAAACAGCTTGATCGATTTCCAGTCAGGTTGGTCTTGTACTTTATATATTGTGGGAGAGTAAAAATCACCATATCGGTCCCCTATAAAACCCCAGTCCATTCCGGGAATTTAAAATGGTATAAACTTTAAAACCTACCCTTGGAGGGGTGGATGCTAAATATAAAGTTTGGTTCAAATATCTCAGTAGTTTTCAAGTTATAAGAAATACGCTTGACGCGCACCCGCTCTTGCGTTAAGTCCTCTGGGATTTGTACCGAAAGACGGTCCGTTAATGATATCTCCCTTATTAAATCCTGTTATCGAAATGATGCACATGAGAAAAAAGGTTTAGAAATTAATATTCATGAAGGCAGGTAGATTTTCACTAAGTTTGGTTGTGTATATTTTGAGGGAGTGCAAAATCACGGTTTCGGTTTCGTATAAACCCCCAATTAGTTCCGGGATTTAGAAAGAATATTTGCCCTAAAACCTACCAAAGGAGAGGTGGATTCTAAATATGAAGTTTGGTGGAAATATATCCAGTAGTTTTCAAGTTATAGAAAGACAGACAAACAGACATCAGACAAACAAACAAAGAAACAAACAAACAAACTAACTAACTAACTAACTATCTGTCTCCCTGGAAACCTACCCTTGGACAGATGGATGCTATATATAAAGTTTGGTTCAAATATCTTCAGTAGTTTTCAAGTTGTAAGAAATACGCTTTACACGCTCCCGCTCTTGCGTTAAGTCCTCTGGGATTTGTACCGAAAGACGGTCCGTTAATGATATCTCCCTTATTAAATCCTGTTATCGAAATGATGCACATGAGAAAAAAGGTTTAGAAATTAATATTCATGAAGGCAGGTAGATTTTCACTAAGTTCGGTTGTGTATACTTTGAGGGAGTGCAAAATCACGGTGTCGGTTTCGTAAAAATCCCCACTCAGTTCAGGGATTTAGGTACGATATTTGCGCTAAAACCTACTCAAGGACAGGTGGATTCTAAGTATGAAATTTGGCGGAAATATATCCAATAGTTTTCAAGTTATAGAAGGACAGACAAACAGGCAAACAAACAAACAAACAAACAAACAAACAGACAAACCGACACCAAAGCTAAAAATGATGCAGATGGTCATTATTACACCTGAAACGGATAACTGTACGGAAATTATGCCAAAATAATCAATGTACAGACAACACGATCGTTACGAATTTATTTATATAGATTATGTAGAATGGTATGAAATGACTTTTAACATGAAAAAAGAAGCCCTTCCGAATCGTTGTTCGTAAAACACATTTTCATCTTCTACGTGTCCCGGTCCATGACTAAATGGTTAGCGTGCTGGTCTTTGGTCACAGGGGCCCAAGGTTCGATTGCCAGCAAGGCCATGAATTTTAACCATCATTGGTTAATTTCGCTAGAACGGGGGCTGTGTGTATGTGTCCCCTTCATCATTATTTCATCCCCATCATGACGCGCAGGACGGCTACGGGCGTCAAATCAAAAGACTTCCATCTGGCGAGCCGAACATGTCCTCGGACACTCCCGGCACTAAATGCCATACGCCATTTCATCTCATCTTCTACGCGTGAGTAATGTGACCTGAATGTGTGGCTGCACCTTATTCGTTACAGACTGCTTAAGGTGCGTTTTGCTACTTTGCTGAATGGCCAGCATATAGGCCTTCGATTTATATAATCCCTGGTTAGATTTCTGATTGGGTAGGGGATTTAAACCGTCTCTAGCTGGAGAAATGGGTGTTTATGCAAATATATTCATTCACCTACAACATACCACAATATCGACACCAGCAGAAAATTTTTCCTGATGGCTTTATGTTGCACCAGCACGGATATTTGTCATGGCGACGATTGGAAAGGAAAAGGCTAGGAGGTGGAAGGAAACGGTCGTGGCCTTAATTAAGGCACAGCTCCAGCATTTGCCTGGTATGAAAATGGGAAACCACGTAAAACCCTCTTTAGGTCTGCCGACAGTGGGGTTCGAACCTACTATCTCCCGAATGCAACCTCACTGCTGCGCGTCCGTAACCGCATGGCCAACTCGCTCGGTCAGAAATTGTGAATATGTACCTCCATATAGGGTTGGCGGCAAGAAGGGCATGTAGGCGTAAAAGTGGGGCAGGTCAACGTGTGACATACACCGAACCGGAAGGGCGGCAGAGAACTTTCGCTGCCTGAGGTGACTGATTACATCGTATTGAGTACTGGCATATCGGACACCTGATGGACAGGAAGATGAATTAAATGCATGAAATAGATTCTTAAAGTTGTCAGCCTGTGCAGAAATTTCATAAAGCAACAACACGTGATGCAGGTGTAATGGACTAGTATAACTTGGAAACAATTCTGTAACCCATGGATAAATAATGGAAATATAGAGCTCCATTATTATTATTATTATTATTATTATTATTATTATTATTATTATTATTATTATTATTATTATTATTATTATTATTATGTAGTTAGGCCCGCACTTTATTTGGTATCAACCGTGGCTTTGTTATTCGTGTGTTGTATGTGAGGTTATGTTATTTGTATGTATATTAATGAGAGTTTATTTGATGTATGAACACGTAATTAAAACTATATAATTTTTTATTACCTGTACATATGATGTACAAATCCAATACAATATCGTGCGACACACGGTAATAGTCCCGAACAACGTATCTTTGGCAATAGAGAGTTACAGAAAAATCCATTCATTTTAAATGGGCTACTGGAGGCTCCGAAATTACGATAAAACATGTTGTATCATATTCTTCTAGAAGCCTGGCCAGGCAATGTGTATAAAGAGGCAGTCTTTGGGGTTGAGTGGAGTTGATTTAGTGAGAGTTATGAGTGCAAGTCGTTAAACGATTTTGTGAATTTGTTGCCTTGGTAGTTGGTTGATATGCAAGTGTTTCGTTCTCTTATTCTTCTTCTCCTTAGCAGCCAAGTGTTCAAAATCTTGGTTTATTTTTCTGCGTGTAATGTGTGTATATTTTGTAAATAAAACTGTACACAATTGGCTGCATTTCGTGTGTGCGTCTTTGTGGTAAACGTAGTAGTAATGACATCCTTTTTATTTCATATCTCTTAACGCTTGCAACTGGAAACATTGTAATTTGTTATCTAATATTTCAGAATTTAATTTCCTCCACACGTGTCGTTCGTAATGAAAGTTGCAGTGCTAAACAACAAGAGAGAGCCACAACCACTCATTACAGACGGTGTCGAACTCAGGATGCATTGCTGTCGAGAATTATTGTCGGTCCAGCTGCTTGTGTGTTTGGCCAGACTCTCGTTTTATTGCGTAGCAGTCTTCAATAAAGTCGCAGTGAAGTATGCTGCGCATTCATAAAACTATTCTCCTTCAAACGCAGGGTTGCTACTTATTTCTTTACATGCCGTCTGGAATTCCACGAATAGTTATGCGTTATAACATTAATGCTATTCTAAACAATCTCGTCCGCATCTCCTTGTGAGCTGTGATAGTAGGTCAGCAAGTATATCCCGGTACACCAGTTATGTTCCCTGCCTACAGTTTCCAAGACGGGAAGTCATATTCACTCAAGACCGCTCGAGGAAACCAGATATCAATTTTAAACTGTAAATAGATAATTAATATTTTCGTGTCGCAGGACATTAGGAATGTGTTGTTCCGACCTTAAGACTGTAAATAGATGATTAATGTTATCATGTCCCAAGACACAAGGAAGGCTACCGCCTGCTAATGTGACTAATGTGTTTCTAAAAGTGTAAATAGTTACTTATTGCTATCATGTTCCCGAGGAAAGCTGCCGCCAACTAATGTATTTATCGCTTAAGGCAACAACTACTTCCTCTTATTGACTGTTTGTCCCTTATCTTATGTATGTCATGCTGAAGCCAGCGGCACTGTTGACCTAAACCAACATCCGCTCTAATGATATTTCTGTCATATTTGTTAATGATAAGTAAAAGTTATCTTAATATAAAAGCAAGCTCCACATATGTATCAGGGCTCACAACTCTAGATTAAGTCTTAGTGTGTAGACCACCAGGTCATATTCGACTTGAAGAATAAAACATTGATAAAATTTGTGACTTCTTACTCTACCAGTCAGTACTGCGAACCGACGGTCGAACTTGTGACCATTGTAGTAAATTCAAAAACGACTACAAAAACTTAACTGGGGGCCCGCTCCGGGATAGGCAAGCCGTCTATCCTAGCCAGATCGACTACAGAGCAGATTGGAGGTGAGCGACAACTTCTACGAGAGGCTTTCGGCTTTGACCACACTAGTTGGACTTTGCTGCTGCCCGCCTGCCGATTTGCCAGCTGCCGATCCGTCAAAACTGCCGCAACTGACGACCAGAGGGGAAGCCGCCGACTATCCACTGCAGACCGAGGATGCTGAAATTGCTGTTCATCTTTTCAAGCCTGTAAGTGAATATCAACAAATTTTTTCAATGTGCTATTTCTAAATACGTGGTAACGGTAAAACAGCCGCCTTCACTATAAGTACCAACGGTAAAGTGCCGCCTTCACATTTATAAATATTATTCTGTGAGCCCAAGTTCAGAATAGCCTGGTTCATTTTTTTTGTTCAATTAGTTTAAGTAAAAAGAATAATATAATTATTCAAACCCTAAATAAGCATATTTTCCTTTCGATTAGTTGGCGAATTAGTGGGATTGAATAAATGCGCTGCTTTTTCAATATCAAATTGAATTAAAACATTACGAACAATTAAATAAGCATATTTTCCTTTCAATTAGATGGCGAATTAGTGGGATCGAATAGATGCGCTGCTTTTTCAATATCAAATTGAATTAAACTTTACAAAAATATAAATAAGCATATTTCCTTTCAATTGAAATGAGAATTAGTGAGATCGAATAGATGCGTTGCTTTTTCAAAAGTCAATTGAATTAAACCAATGAATTACTAACTACTTATATATATTTATTTTTAATTGAATGTGAATTAGTAGGATCAAACAGATACGTTACCCTTCACAATCAATTACATTAGTTAATTAATTAAATAATTGTATTTACGGCAAAACAAATTTTTTAACCTAAGAAATGGAAGGAGAATTATTCTCAAAATTTGAATAGGCCCACATACAATTATTGCCAGAATTTGATGGCACCTCTTCTTGTAGCCTAGATTATTTTATTGCTAGGTGCGACTCATTTCTGAATAACTTCAGAAGAGTAGCAACAGTCCCTCATGCGGACTTAATTAACGATTTCCTATTTAATGTAGTGAAATCAAAACTCAAAGGAGAAGCGAGAAGTATATTAGACTTAGATGCTAACACTAACTATGACAGATTCAAAGAAAAGCTTGTCTCAAAATACGGAGATGTTAGAAACGAGCGACTTGTGCTCCAAGAAATTTCTAACTGTTTCCAAAAGCATAACGAACCTTACACCAATTACCACGAACGATTGGAAGCACTAATTCTTAGATATAAGAGCCTGTGTAAACTCAACTATAGAGATCAGGTTCTAGACTTGAAGTTGAGAGAAATAGAGAAGCTAGGTCTGAGCACATTTAAAGCCGGAATATTAGAACCGTACCGAGCTTTCTTACGTTACGCTCATGTCCCAGATTTAAGTCATGCACTTAGAATTTGCAGATAATATGATAATGATAGAGCACATGAGAGCTACATGGATCAATTAAGAGGAGGACATAAACAATTTCTCCACAAACCTGTTCCCAAACACATGCCTAACAACCACATTAATACAAATCACAATCCATTCACACCTCAGAGTTTCTTACCGAGGTCAGTTCCTCAAATTATGCATAATACGCACAACCCAGTGCCACAGAACGTACAAAGTCAACCCAACATTCGGACCAACTTTGTCTCATCCAATACACCACCACAAATCACGCAACAAAGAAGCACAATACCCATGAGGCCACCACAGCCGACAAATCGTCCTTACCCTACTCCGAATAATATTGGAAGACGTTTCGCTCCGTCAGATCGAAATCTTCCAAGACCTATGTCAGGTGTCTCAACAATCAGAGGTAACTTAAATTCTCACGCAGATAATCCTCAGCACACAGAATTTGAAAACTGTCAGTCTGAAATTCCACATGTCGAGGAATTGGAACAAGATTTCGAATACCGCTACGACTCATATTTAGAGCCAGTAGAACAATTCGAATCGGAAATTGAAACACAAAATCAGGGTTTTCGCTCGGCCCAGCCGTCACGGTCGAAGACCTAAACAATATCCATAATGCACCTCAACTACCATTTATTAGTTTGCACGGACTTAAAATCCTAGTTGATAGTGGAGCGTGTAATTCTATCATGAATCCAAGCGTAGCATTCGCATGTTTTGCTGATCATTTATTTAAGGAACCATTTTGTATTCAGTCAGTTCATGCCCAAACAATAGGCAATGATAATGTAAGCTTTCCTATTTTTTCTGAATACAATATTGACTCCAGTAAAATTTAGAGTAATGAAATGGCATAAATATTTCGATGCTTTAATTGGTACCGCAGATTTCGCCAGACTAGGCGCAAAGATAGACTACAGTACTAATAAACTTACTCTATCAGGACAAGAAATACCACTTCATTTTCACTCACTTACCGAGCAGAAACTCACACAGCCTGCAGAAGAACCACACTTCATCTCAATTCCAATTAACATTAAACAGGGAGATGTATATCTTCCCCAGTTTGAGCATAATGGACTTCACTTTCCTGATGCAATCCTGAATGCGAAGGATTACCAAGTACTTTACCCAAGTAAAACACATCAACAACAAAAATTTAAAGAGCCCATATTGGTTGAACCAATTGAAAATGTGGATATTCAGCCACTAGAAATCAATTCCATAACAGATAGAGACATAAAGGAATATCTCAGAACACAACACATAAATGAGCTAGAAAGAGACGCTATCCACAGTCTCTGTTCTGAATACTCTGATATATTTTATTACCCTGGTTGCGATTTATCGTTTACCAATGTAGTAAAACATTACATACGGACTACTGACGAAGAACCAGTATACCAAAGAAACTATAGATATCCACCTCATTTGAAAGAAATAATTAACAAGGAAGTAGAAAAGCTTTTAGAACAAGGCATAATAGTTCCTAGCGAGTCGCCTTATTGTAACCCAGTCTGGATTGTTCCCAAAAAGCTAGACGCTTCAGGGCAAAGAAAATGGCGTCTGGTCACGGACTTCCGTCAGCTCAATAAAAAGACTATCGAAGATAAATACCCACTTCCCAGAATCGAAGAGATTCTCGACAATCGAGGGCGCTGCCAATATTTCAGCACCTTAGACCTGGCACAGGGTTTCCATCAAATAGAAATGGACCCCAGATCAGTCGAGAAGACCGCCTTTTCGGTCGACAATAGGCACCTAATGTTCAGAAGAATGCCTTTCGGGCTTAAAAATGCCCCAGCCACATTTCAACGCGCTATGGATAACGTCTTGCGACCATTTTTATACAAGTTTTGTTTCGTTTATATGGACGATATAATTCTTTTCAACAAGTCTCTAGAAGAGCATATGCAACACTTGTCCCAAGTATTTCAAAAACTTAGAGAAGTCAATCTAAAGGTACAACTGGACACGACTGAATTCCTTCACAAGGAAGTAGCCTTTTTGGGTCACATTGTGACACAAACTGGAATCAAACCGAATCCAGACAAAATTAAAGCAGTCAAAGAATATCCCGTCCCCAAGACCACCAAAGAGATTAAGCAATTTCTCGGATTGGCTGGTTTTTATAGGAGATTTATCCAGAACTTTGCGAAAATCGCACAACCTATAACACGATATTTAAAGAAGGGAGCCAAAATTGATACAGAGAATTCTGAGTATCAGAATGCGTTTAAAACACTCAAGACCCTTCTAATAAACGCCCCTGTCCTAAGCTATCCAGATTTTAATGAGTCTTTCACTCTGACAACTGATAGTTCAGACTACGCAATCGGAAGCGTTCTTTCACAAAAGGGACATCCTATTGCTTACTATTCACGGACACTAAACCCAACCGAACGAAAATATTCAACTATCGAAAGAGAATTACTCGCCATAGTAGATAGTTGCAAACATTTCAAGCCCTACTTATATGGAAGGCATTTCCAAGTAGAAAGTGACCACAGACCACTACAGTGGCTCTTCACTTTGAAAGACCCGAGTTCGAGACTGTATCGCTGGAAAATCAAACTAGAAGAATTTGATTTCGATATAAATTATGTAAAAGGAAAAACCAACTATGTCGCGGATGCCTTGTCTCGAATTGAGATAAACGCAAACGATGAAACAGACTCTAAATTAGCCATAGCTGAAAATGACGGATATCAGGATGACCTTGATAACCAAACTGTACACTCTAACCAGGAGGGTCCCATTTTCACGTTAAAAGCTTCCGAAAGGAACTTAAATCAAAACCGCAATCAAATCATTGTAAAATATGGAAACTCTCCCAAATTAATTAAACAGACACTATTCAGAAAGAACACACGACATTACATGATAGTCACAAAAACAAACCTTTACCAAGATTTGAAAGATCTCCTACTAAAGGTAATAATAACTTCAAACAAGTATGCTGTTTTCTTTGATGATATAACTTTAGAAATTCCCTTCATTAGAACTTGCCAGAAACTGTTCACCTCTGAACTCATAATTATCAGAGCATCAAAATTGTTGGAAGACGTAGAAAACTCCGAAAAACAAAAGCATTTAATTTTGCAATACCACTCAATTAATCACAATGGAACCTCAGAGACCATAGATCACTTGCAAACCAAGTACTACTGGCCTCACTTAAGAGAACAAGTTCGAAACTTGATCAATCAGTGTAATCTATGTCAGCGAAATAAGTATGAAAGACATCCCAACCGGGTTGAGAACCAAGGACCGATAACAGCAGACCACCCTTTCGCTCAAGTCCACATAGATACATTCCATTTTGAGCAAATACGGATTTTAACAATACTAGACGTATTCTCCAAATACGGCCAAGCCTATATATTGTCAGATGGCACAGCTCTTGCTATATTAAATAAGTTACAACTTTACTTCTCACACCATGGCCTGCCTAAAAAGATCACGCACGATCAAGGCGGAGAATTTGAAAACAATATTATAAAAGAATATTGTAAAGCTTCAAACATCGAGTATCACGCAACAACTCCACTGAACTCCTCATCTAACTCTCCTGTAGAGAGGTTCAATTCTACACTGCTCGAAAAATTACGCATTTCAAGAGACAATGACAAGTTCTCTCCTATATCCGAACTCTTAGTGAACATCATCATAAACTACAACTCTTCAGTACACTCGACAACCAAAAGACCACCTTTTAATATACTCTATGGACCCTACTACGATGTATTAGATCACATTTTTCTCCCACGCCAAAAATCAATGAATACATTCAAGGACAAAGTGACCAATTTCGAATCCTAAACGAAAAGAACCCTAAACCAAACAATCCTACTTTTAAGCACTCCTACAAAATCGGAGAAACTGTTTACGTAGCAAATCCATTGACTAGAAATAAAAAGTCAAAGAATCTGTACAATTAAGGTATCATAACTAAAATAGAAGGTAATAAAGTACACTGTACAATGAAAAATGGCAAAGTGCATGTCAGAAATTTTAGAGACATAAAACCTAAGAGAAAAATCTCTTCTCTTCCAGATTCCTCTCAGGATATGGCTCAATTAACGTCAGAAAAATAAAAACCCTGGGTTTCTACGCAGATTCACTTGGACCTGCGGTAATAATCAATAATTATCACAAATTCATGTTTCATTTCAACCTAACTAATTTATTCCATCTTACATTAATACTCAAAATGCAGCTTCATCTCTTATAAAGTATTCTAATAATACTTTCCCATATCTATCTCAAGAATTAATTAATACACCGAAAGATACACAGGATGAGCTAAATAAACTTCTACCTATAAAATACAGAAATAAACGTGGACTCATTAACGGCCTAGGTAAAGTAATTAAATTTATCTCAGGTAATTTAGATCAAGATGATTTAGATAATTTACAAAAGCAAATTAAATCATTAAGACAAGGAAATATTAAAGAAATGCAACACATTAATAGTCTAGTATCATTTAGTAACTCTATTGCTAATACATTTTATAAAGAAATGAACCATGTCAACCTCAATCTGGGTATAATTAAAGATAATTTAGAGAAGGCAGATTTCAAAATAAGCACATTGGAACATCACCAATACGTGTTAATGTGTGTGAACGAATTAAGAAGAATCATCAAGACATTGGAAGACACCATCAGCCTTTCCTTCAATGACATAGCCAATGTGGAACTGTTTTCTCAAGAAGATGTACGAAATATTGTAAAACATTTGTATTCTATTTATCCTACAAAATCCCTAATACATGCTGATCCTTATCACCTGTATGAAAATTTAAAATTCACAAAAACCCAAACAATAATGTTGGATACAGAATTAATTGTAATCCTTTCTGTACCTATTACAGATGGAAATAATTATCAATTGTATCAGATTTACCCTGTACCTACTGTTGATAATATTGTATTTATTCCCTCTGAAAAATATTACTTACAAGGACCCACATCAAAATGGTCTACTATACCATGTATTAAAGGAACACAAACTTATGTGTGTATCCATTATACGATAAGAGTAACACCTTGTAATTTAACTAAAACTACTGAATGTGAATTTGCTAGTGTTAAAAATAATGTGCAAATATTTCAAGCGCTAAATAATGAGCGTCTCCTTTTCTTTAGTGCTAATCAAGAGACACTGTTACAAACGTGTGATAATAACCAAAAGACTATACGAATTACAGGACCAAATATTGTGTATTCAAATGACTCATGTCCAATTTCCACTATGGGAATCACGTTGGAACCAAAACCAACGAATTACTTTAAGCAATTTCCTCTTTTGTATGTGCAAAAAGAACTCTATATAAAACATGAAGTAAACTTCATATATTCGCATCTCGATGCAAATGAACTGAAACTAGATTTAAAACCAATTACTCCAAAGTATAATGTTGTAAAAGAATTTACTCCAATTAATGGAATAATTATCTGTATTGTACTATGTATTGTAATATTAGTAAGTAGAAAAAGATTGTATCAAATATGTGAAAAATTGTATGAAAAATGTAAAACAAGAAAGTTAAAGGTTACTGAGGTCAGTAACGATAATCGAAGGGGGGAGGAGTTATGTTCCCTGCCTACAGTTTCCAAGACGGGAAGTCATATTCACTCAAGACCGCTCGAGGAAACCAGATATCAATTTTAAACTGTAAATAGATAATTAATATTTTCGTGTCGCAGGACATTAGGAATGTGTTGTTCCGACCTTAAGACTGTAAATAGATGATTAATGTTATCATGTCCCAAGACACAAGGAAGGCTACCGCCTGCTAATGTGACTAATGTGTTTCTAAAAGTGTAAATAGTTACTTATTGCTATCATGTTCCCGAGGAAAGCTGCCGCCAACTAATGTATTTATCGCTTAAGGCAACAACTACTTCCTCTTATTGACTGTTTGTCCCTTATCTTATGTATGTCATGCTGAAGCCAGCGGCACTGTTGACCTAAACCAACATCCGCTCTAATGATATTTCTGTCATACTTGTTAATGATAAGTAAAAGTTATCTTAATATAAAAGCAAGCTCCACATATGTATCAGGGCTCACAACTCTAGATTAAGTCTTAGTGTGTAGACCACCAGGTCATATTCGACTTGAAGAATAAAACATTGATAAAATTAGTGACTTCTTACTCTGCCTCCAGTCAGTACTGCGAACCGACGGTCGAACTTGTGACCATTGTAGTAAATTCAAAAACGACTACAAAAACTTAACTCACCAACATTTTGAACTGAATGAAAGGAAGATATGTCTGAATTCCTAGACATTTCAGTACATACTGTAGTCTCTGTATCTCTCACTCTCTCTGCAGTCCAGAACGGTACTCGGTTATTCGTGAATCGCCGTTGCTCTGTATTGCAGTCAGCTTCTTCCAGTTATATCATCGTAGGCGCTAATGCGAGTTACCTGGTTCTGTATATTATTATTATTATTATTATTATTATTATTATTATTATTATTATTATTATTATTATTATTATTATTAGGGCTTGGAAGTTAAATACCTGTAAGAAAAGAGCAAACCTTAACCAGAAAAGGCCTAAAAGTGCCAAAAATCCTGAAAATGCGATTCAAATTTATTCATTTTAGTTTACATATTTAATGAAAGAATTTAATGTTCTAAAATGCAAAATTCTGGTGGTATGCAACCCACAGTGCAAAAATATACGGGCGAAGTAGTTCTTATTTTAGACAGTGTATGTTTATAGAGTCAGCCTATGTGGTGTAGTGGTTAGCGTGATTAGCTGCCGCCCCCGGGAGCCCGGATTCGATTTCCTGCTTTGTCACGAAATTTGAAAAGTGGTACGAGGGCTGGAACGGGGTCAACTCAGCCTCGGGAGGTCAACTGAGTAGAGGTGGGTTCGATTCCCACCTCTGCCACCCTCGATGTGGTTTTCCGTGGTTTCCGCACTTCTCCTCCAGGCAAATGCTGGGATGGTACCTAACTTACGGCCACGGCCCGTCCTTCCCTCTTTCTCTTCTATCACTTCCAATCTTCCCATCCCTCCATAAGGCCTCTGTTCAGCATAGCAGATGAGGCCGCCTGGGCAACGTACTCGTCCTCCTCCCCTGCTGTATCCCCCGACCCAAATTCTCACGCTGCGGTACACTGCCCTTGAGCCGGTACAGGTAGGATCCCTCGCCGAGTCCGACGGTAAAACCAATCCTGGAAGGTAAACAGATTCAGAAGAAAATGAGATGTCGTATGGGTTTTAGTGCCGGGATATCTCAGGACGGGTTCGGCTCGCCAGGTGCAGGTCTTTCTATTTGACTCCCTTAGGCGACCTGCGCGTCTTTATGAGGATGAAATGATGATGAAGACAACACATACACCCAGCCCCCTGCCATTGGAATTAACCAATTAAGGTTAAAATCCCCGAGCCGGCCGGGAATCGAACCCGGGACCCTGTGAACCGAAGGCCAGTACGCTGACCGTTCAGCCAACGAGTCGGACATTAAGAAGAAGAAGGTGTATTTTTACAGCAGATTAACGAAATTTAGAAAAATAATTCCATGTTTGTTAAAAAAAGTACTTGAAAATATTTGGAATGAAATATTCTTTTTCTACCTAGAATGAATTCAACGAACCCGCAATTGACACCCTGAAGAAGGAAATTTAAATTAGTATAACTCGAATCAAGTTTGGCTTAACCACACTAGGTTTGCAGGAATCGGAATTCGTAAACATTGCCTCATTTGCCTTTGCAGTATATCACACTATTCATATCGAGGTTCTTGGGTGTGAAGGATCGGCGGTTTCCAGACAGCACGTTGCAAAACATGGAGACACTTCTCTCCACGTCGACGGGTCTTATGTGTTTTCACTTGAAGCAAGTGAGATCTTCCTCTTCAAAAATAGTCAAAAAATTTCTCTTTTCCAATATTTCACTTATCTTACACGTAGTTTGATACCCTTGGTATCTTGAAGCACTAGTTTCACTGTCGGCAGCCCTAAAAATGGTTTTCCGTGGTTTCCCATTTTCACACCAGGCAAATGCTGGGGCTGTACCTTAATTAAGGCCACGGCCGCTTCCTTCCCACTTCTAGCCCTTTCCTGTCCCATCGTCGCCATAAGACCTATCTGTGTCGGTGCGACGTAAAGCAACTAGCAAAAAAAAAAAAGTTTCATTTCTTCATTTCATATCATTGCATTTGAATTTCATTTCTATATTCTCATATACGGTTCAAAGATATGTATTTACTACTGAAAATATGTTTAAAATTCGATGGATGCACACATTATGATTCGAATTGAGAACGGGCAGTAAAAATATAGTCGAATGAAGGCGAAATTGCTCTTAATGCCCACAAAAGTAAAAAAGGACCAATAAGCCAAAAACGCCGAGAAAGGACAAACCCACCATTTTCTGGCCTACAACGAGTCAGAATGAACATGTTGGGACTCGACTTCGGACACTCAGGGGTTAAAAAGGAATCTTTCCTCAACTTCTGAGGTGTTAACATCAATTAATTAGAGGCCTATTAATTTTCCTACTGCATCTTGCATAGGGTCCATTTGCCTGGTGTGAAAATGGGAAACCACGGAAAACCATTTTTGGGGAGGAAATCTCACGTAAGTAAAATGCTGAATTTGTACATTCATTCAAAGTATGAACAGCACGTTTCTTTATTATCCATCATGTTTACAAAACTATCATCAAGATTTTGTGAAGGTATGGAGGCATGTGTTTGGGTGCAGTCCTGAGTTCCCTGGACAGTTGAAGGGTATGGGGAAATATAATGGTAACCCACATTGGCCATGAATGGAGATATTCAATTGGAAAGGTTTAAAAAAATATTTCATACAAAAGTTATTGACATTTTATTAGTAATGCAACTGGTATTTACTGTTCAAAGACTGAAGCATACAAATCAATAGAAAAAAATATAAACATTGAATTAATAATGTACAAATGATTCTATTTTCTTTGCAATGGCAACTTATTTTGTGGCATACCATTGTTTTCCTGCAACTAGCACAAGACTGCTGAATGTTGTCACATCTCGTCTGCAGAGGCATCTACATACTCATCCTCAATTGCAGATGTCTTCTTAGTTTTTATGGCCCTGTAGAAGTCGTGGTAAATAGGAGGTATCCATTTCAGTGCAGAAATGAGGTCGTGTTTCTTCTTTGCGTCAATTGGAAGTGATCCGGAATACTTCTTTCGAAGACTGGTAGGTACCTTGTAAGGTTGAAGGACGACCTCGTTTGTTTAAGTTTACTTTCTGCCAATCTTCCCCATTAAATGTATTTGATACCATCATGATCCCTGGCTCGTCTGCAGTGAGGATGAGACGTACACTATCTCGGAGTAACACCTTGTGCCCTTCTTCTGAGATATTCTTCTGACTAAACAAACATCTCATGTCACTGCAGCACACAAAATCTTCCGATTTCATAACATGGACACAAAACGGTCTCTTTTGGGCACACTTCTTCAAGATGTCCACCCAGTCTTTAGGGGAGTATACATACTGCACATGTCGACGAACGTACTTCTCCACAACACCGAAGTCTCGATCACTTGGCAACATGGAGTGTCCAGAAAGAGGGAAGTGGTGCTCAACGGAGGAAAATCTTCCTCTTGCAATAAGCAGCATCCGAACATACACAATATTCCAGTTTTTGTTTTGCCCGGAGCAGTTGTCTGAAATTGCAATCAACTTATTCCCCGTATATCGTGATCTTCAAAATACTTCAGTAAGCAGCTGCCTATTTCATCTGAACCCCTGGATGCTACTGTTTCATCCCAAACAAAAAAATGACCGGGTGAGGAATTACAGGGATGAATGCTAAAGTTGTATGTCCACAATTTCCTCTTATAGAACATTGGTCCTGTAGAGAGTTTAGGAGTGGGCAATGCCCTTTGTAGATCAAAAGTTATTACATGGATCTCTTTATCTAAAACTGCCCGCTCTGTTTGTACTTTTAGATTATCTTGGCCTGCCTGGGCTTTTATGAGATGTAATTCCTTCTGTACATTTATTTGTTTTAACTTTTCTATGTTGTTGTCATTTCTCGCAGCCATCAGTTCAATTTCATGTGAATCGCACGTTGGGCACGTATCTGATTTGGGCAATTTGAATGAAATATTGAAATCTTCAATAAAAATGCGATGATACTTATCGAAAGATACAGGATTTGCTTTGATATCAGGACAGTATTCATCTTTATAGTGGTTGTAGCAACTGTGTATAGAATATTCCATTGACACATAGAATTTATCACCATTATCTTTTCTACTATAATGGCTTTTGTATTTTGGAATGCCTTCTATATGTTTCTTAACTAACTGCACGTCTTCCTCTGAGTAGGCATGTGGTCTGTTCTTGTGTTTGCCTCTTCTATCGTCTGGTGGAGTAGTAGCCCCTGTTCGCATTTTTAATTGAATATTTTCTACCCTACCTCTGTTGTGCTGTAAACCGTGGATGCTTAAAAATGCAACTTTACAGACATCAGTGCTTCTGCCATCTTTTATTACACTGTATCGCACAGTGTTGTTACGTCTACTAATCTCATTGCCTGTATATCTTCTTTTTACGGGTTCTAGCCGCAGGCAACCAAACAAATAAGCATTTTGTCTGTTGAAGTCCCCAATGTTCCAGAATGACTTGTTTATACTCTGTATAAGCCCCTCCCCAATCCGTTCAAAACACTTTTTAGCACATTTACAAGACGCACCAGGTACATTTCTCGCCTGGATCACTGTACTTTTTTTTTGTAGTGTACTCAAGTCCACTATTCCTTGCAAGTTTCTTCCTTTGTTGTTTGTTCAGTTTCCTTTTCCTTTTTCTTGATGTCTTCATTGGGATGTATTTATTCTGAGGGTCAATCCTGCTGTGGTCCTCTTCATTCTGGTAACAAAATGATATTGTATAGAAAGAGGCATTTTAAATTATTAGTTTCGTTACATCAATAAAATGGTAACCTCATCAATGAAATGATGAATAAAATGGTAATCCACAAATACGAGTATACTGCATTTTTAAGCATCGTGTGATTTATACATTACAGTATAGTTGTATGAAAATATATATTAACTGTATTGCAGTATCATGATCTCGTATAATAGTTCAATATCCAATAAAATCCAAATAAAAACGCAGCTTAACTAGCCCGCACAAAGATAATGGTAACCAGCAAATAACAACATGTGGTGGAAAACAAAACTTACCTCACTTGTACTAGAATTAATATTAGTAGAATCTTCCATCTCCTTCTGTAAACTGAAGTCTGGATCATTAATGTCGTCATCAAAACAGTCAGAATCACTGGAATCACTAGACAATTCACTTAAAATTGCATTAATATCACAACTTCCCTTACTACTGCCAGCTGCTGCCTCCATTTTGAATTTGTGGGTTACCATTGTCTCTCACTAGAGAGTGTGGGTTCCCATAGAAACAAACCAATATTGTGCTGCCATCTGTCATCAATAAGACAAACTCGTAGCACCAATTAGTGTAGATATGGGTTACCATTGTATTACTCTACTTACCATGAAATATTCAAATTTGAGGGTTACCATTGTCTTTCCCCATACCCTTCAGTTATCAAAATAAAGTGATATCCCACTCTGCCTCCTTTTATTTCCCTGACGGAACACACCTTAGATATTAGGCCTCACAAGCACCTATGATATGTAGCTTCCCATTTACACAAAATTCTTCATCACAGCTACTCCACAGGCCGCACTTACGGGTATTTTGTTTCTTAATCTCCGCGCCCCCGGTAAGCCCCATGATAATTTGACACCTGGAAGATGTGTGAGTTACTTACCAAGGCTACTGGTTTCATTTCTGTATTACGAGGCGTTTTTTTTCATAGCACTGTTGTGAGAATACGTTGATAAATAGCGGTCGCCTTCTTCATTCTTCACCCCCTGATCACCATCTTCACCACCGTCTCCCACCTCAACTTCCAACTCCTCACTCCAAAAATTGTTGTCAGATTCGGGAGTAGTAATTTCTCTTTCATAGTTGTTCAACAAATCAACGTCAATATCGCCACTGTGAAACAACTGACCGTAAATATCATCTAGTTCCATGCCACGACTAGTGAACGCCATCTGGATAAAGTAATATAAACACAATAGAGACGAACTATCTCCACAGAATAACCAACACAGTTAAAACAAATTAACAGTAGATGGCATCACGGAACAGATAAATGTCCAGGCTAAATACTGCGACGCCATTTCTGTTCCAGCATACGAAATATATACTGTAACCTTAAAGCTGTGTCGGACTAGGTTCGCCAGAGGACCGGAGAGGAAAATTAAAGATGTTGGACTGAGTGCGACATTGGATCACAAAGGGTTAATGGCAATGGGTAGGTGACAAATGCTCGGACTTACGTGGAAACCTGACTGCTTAAGTGCGAAGTACATCTAGCGCTAGGTAAAATTTAATCACAATCAATTACTTTGTTTTGATCAGAAGTTGATAAATACTGTACTACGTTTTGCATGTTTCACATACACTTATTATATTTTTGGAAAAGTAGTCAGATTTTTAAAGACATGGATAATTGACCGTAATATTTTGATGAAATCTACATACATTTCTTCCTCTCTTATGTAAATATTAAAAATTAAATTAATAACGTTTAGCTAATTTTGAATTAATGACTGAACGAATTACAATGACAAGGTAGTCCCTCTAAAACAGTGCTTTAGAAAATGAATTTTTCTAAACCGAAAATATTCGAACCATTGCAATCTCTTATGCTACCAATCGCTTAAAATCTCAGAACAAATCAGAGAAGATTGCAGATGGGAGCTTGTTTTTGCATGTGATTTTGTACATCTGATATTGAAGATTTATAGCAAAGAGTCGGGCTGTGGCAAGAAGGACTGGAACGAAGGGGCTTTAAGATCATCACAAGGAAGGCAGAAGTAAAGGCTAGAAGCAAACAAACAGGTGAAATTAATATTAAAAATACCATTGGAACGAAGTGGACGGTGGTTGTGAACTAGAACAAGAGGTAGCAGAGAGAAAGCTGGATGTGTAACAAACGGAGAGACAGTGCTAGAGTGATGTGTGATACAAATGCCAAAACATCTAAATGTGAAATGTATACTACTATTGAAAGTTCGGATAGATATTATGGTTTCGGAAACATAGCTTTACGGAAAAAGGAGGAAACACTTCTGGAGAGAACGGAGATGAGAGTACTGCGGGGGCTTGAGTTCTAACCCCATCATCGGCAGCCTAGAAAAGGGATTTCCGTAGTTTCCCTATTTTACACCAGGCAAGTACATGAGTCCACAGTCCTTTCATTCTCCTACCTCATCGTTGCCGAGATAGCGCGGTGATTATCCGCACAGAACGAAACATGCACACAACCTACTTCTTGGCAGTACATATGATGTGCAGTATGGGACTGCCCTGTGACGATCGGGACAAGTCATTCTGATATGTATGTAATAATGAGCTCTATTATTCCAGGGAAACTCCTTGACATAGTTCTGGCAATGCTGAGCCTGAGATGACACAAATATTCTGGTCAGAGATCTAAGCTGAAATGAAATGAAATGAAATGGCGTATTCTATGGCTTTTAGTGCCGGGAGTCTCCGAAGACCTGTTCCAAACTGAAATAGTATCACATAGCGGTTTTTCTAGATGTAACGACGATATGTCGGTGACCAAGAATCGTAGTCAGGTTGACAGATAGTGAACAGCTCCTTGTGTCAGGCTCAGTAAACTAGTCCTTTTAATTATTCTCCTGAAAAGCAAAACAATTCTTTAAACTGTACTTCCCTGTACATTTGATATGAATTTATTTATTTTATTTATTTACTGCGCACTACAGGATTTCTAATCCCAATTACAGTGGCAGATGTTCACACGTGTTTCTTTTTAATGTTTCAATTAGTCTAATAACCTAATACCTAAACTATTCTAACATTATATTTACGTTGAGGAAGAAATAATATTACTTATCTAATACTTACAAGAAACAAGTAGATACAAATCATAATTTCGTATCTTAACTAGTCTAATAACCTAATACCAAAACTATTATTATGTAATACACTGACTGACAGAGCAAATGCAACACCAAGAAGGAGTGGTTCGAAAGGGATGAAAGTTGGGGAAAAAACAGAGACGGCACGGACGAATAATTGATGTTTATTTCAAACCGATATGCAGGTTACACAATGCGCACGGCATCGACTCAGTAGGATGTAGGACCACCGCGAGCGGCGATGCACGCAGAAACACGTCGAGGTACAGAGTCAATAAGAGTGCGGATGGTGTCCAGAGGGATGGTTCTCCATTCTCTGTCAACCATTTGCCACAGTTGGTCGTCCGTACGAGGCTGGGGCAGAGTTTGCAAACGGCGTCCAATGAGATCCCACACGTGTTCGATTGGTGAGAGATCCGGAGAGTACGCTGGCCACGGAAGCACCTATACACCTCGTAGAGCCTGTTGGGAGATGCGAGCAGTGTGTGGGCGGGCATTATCCTGCTGAAACAGAGCATTGGGCAGCCCCTGAAGGTACGGGAGTGCCACTGGCCGCAGCACATGCTGCACGTAGCGGTGGGCATTTAACGTGCCTTGAATACGCACTAGAGGTGACGTGGAATCATACGCAATTGCGCCCCAAACCATGATGCCGCGTTGTCTAGCGGTAGGGCGCTCCACAGTTACTGCCGGATTTGACCTTTCTCCACGCCGACGCCACACTCGTCTGCGGTGACTATCACTGACAGAACAGAAGTGTGACTCATCGGAGAACACGACGTTCCGCCATTCCCTCATCCAAGTCGCTCTAGCCCGGCACCATGCCAGGCGTGCACGTCTATGCTGTGGAGTCAATGGTAGTCTTCTGAGCGGACGTCGGGAGTGCAGGCCTCCTTCAACCAATCGACGGGAAATTGTTCTGGTCGATATTGGAACAGCCAGGGTGTCTTGCACATGCTGAAGAATGGCGGTTGATGTGGCGTGCGGGGCTGCCACCGCTTGGCGGCGGATGCGCCGATCCTCGCGTGCTGACGTCACTCGGGCTGCGCCTGGACCCCTCGCACGTGCCACATGTCCCTGCGCCAACCATCTTCGCCACAGGCGCTGCACCGTGGACACATCCCTATGGGTATCGGCTGCGATTTGACGAAGCGACCAACCTGCCCTTCTCAGCCCGATCACCATACCCCTCGTAAAGTCGCCTGTCTGCTGGAAATGCCTCCGTTGACGGCGGCCTGGCATTCTTAGCTATACACGTGTCCTGTGGCACACGACAACACGTTCTACAATGACTGTCGGCTGCGAAATCACGGTACGAAGTGGGCCATTCGCCAACGCCGTGTCCCATTTATCGTTCGCTACGTGCGCAGCACAGCGGCGCATTTCGCATCATGAGCATACCTCAGTGACGTCAGTCTACCCTGCAATTGGCATAAAGTTCTGACCACTCCTTCTTGGTGTTGCATTTGCTCTGTCAGTCAGTGTATTTACAATGAGAAAGGAGCAGTAGTTCACATCTAATCTAATTTAATCTTTACATGAAAGAGTAAAATAAAAATAAAAAAAGTATTTTCATATCTAAACTATTATTTTCTTCTAGTTCTAAGACTTATAATTACATTTATGGGATAGGGCTTAATATACAATCTTTATAATACATTTTGTGGTTCAAATCATCATTACAAATTAGATATTTTTCGCGGAGATGCTGAATTGTTCTAAAAACAGGTCTAGAGGTACACAGAAGTCTAAAGAATTATTTTTCAGAACTGCACTGTAGACATTGCATAGCCTCTAGAGTGGGGAATTTTTGTGAACGGTTGTTCTGACTTTTTTTGTTATGAAAAGTTTCATTTGTCCTCGCATTAAGGCGGGGCACGTGGAAACTCAAGAGGCATAAAAAGTCAGGGTTGTCAATAATAGAATTCACAGTTTTGTACAAAAACTTCATGTCATCCTTTTGCCTCCTCAGTTCCAAACTTTCTATTTCAAAATTTAGAAGAAGTTCGTTGTATGGTATGTGTGGATATTTACCGGTTGCTGCGATTTCTCAGGAAATGACCTATAGCTGACAAACATTTCTCCCCGAATCATCTCAGCATGATGCGTTTCAGCCACATGACTTCCGATTGCGATTTACTTCTAAAATTTGAGCTTAAACATTGTCCTGCGAGGTGTTTAAGTACGGTCTGTTGAACATCGGCTTGAGACAGTGTCTAAGTCAAAAATAACGTCTTAGCAAAGCGGAAGACATAATTAAGAACAGTTTAGCCCTCAACATCGTATAAATGCAGTTTCTCCAATCGACCCAATCCCTTTCCCCCATTCTATCCACATTTTCATAGGGACCTTTGCCATAAAATGTCTTATGATTGGGATCATCCGAAATTTGTGTAGCGTGACACGACAAATATGTGTGGTCGAAAGAAGGTGCTAGTTAGAGACACATCTATAAATAATAACCCGTAAAAGGCCGAACATAGCTAATAATAATAAATGGAAAAAACAAATGTGAACCTTAAGGGCGCAACCAGGCAGCCATCAAAGCCCAAAGGGGGCGGGGGAATTGCCTAAAACAAACGGCACAATACCTATTCCCCCAGTCCACGCACCTATCGAGCATGCATCAGCAAGCCGCGCGATGGGGGTCGGCGGGGAGAGAGACGCAGAGTCTGGGCTGCGATATCTGTTTCCGGTGCCTTGCTCTCAGAAATACGTGCGGCGTTTTTTCTCATTGCTTTGAAGTTTTGTAAATGAAAGAATGTGTCAGATGCTTGCATTATAATGTGCTTTAGATTTTCATCGGTCTCATATGAGGTTTGGGCTTCACCGATAGCCTTGGTAGCCCTCGGTATACGCCAGTGATGAATAAGTATTTCAATCAATAAGTGAAAATGTTCCATCAAACAGAACTGCAACTCTATGTCAAAGTAACTCCACTTGCAACATCTTTGTTGACCAAGGCCTACGGAACTTCCGTCACACAGTTTGTAGCGTTACGTTACACAAATTTTAGGATGACTCCCAGCCATAAGGCATATTCATGAAAAAGAAATTTGCCCATAGGAGAGATTTGAACACGGACCTTCCAGCTGACAGGATAGCACCTTAGCATTTTCGCTAATGTGACACCGGCAGAAATCTTAAAACTGGGGTCATCCGAACATTTGAGTAACGAAACAATGCCTTCTAACTAAATGCGATGTTGCCTAGCAACAGTACCTTGAGAGCCGCACAGGTCATGGATCTGTATAAAGGGAGGTGCACAGGCCGTGGATCTGTATGTCATTGCCATCCATCAGTACTTCACATTGTCCGGCTCCATGGCTAAGTGGTTAGTGTGCTGGTCTTTAGCCACAGGGGTCCAGGGTTCGATTCCCGGCAGCGTTGGGAATTTTAACCTTCATTGGTTAATGTCGCTGACACGGCGGCTGGGTGTATGTGTCGTCTTCATCATCATTTCATCCTCATCACGTCGCGCAAGTCGCCTACGGGAGTCAAATCAAAAGACCTGTATCTGGCGAGCCGAACTTGTCCTAGGACACTCCCGGCACTAAAAGCCATACGCCATTTCATGATAGTACTTCACATCACAGCCTGCACGGTTGCTAGGCAACAGCGCGTCACACGTTTTATGATCGCTTGATTTCCCGAAGTTAGATTTAATAACATTTATTAAAAATCATTGTCTAACACATTTATTGGAAATTCTATCGTTAAATTATCATCGTGGATATGACTTGTTTGCCTGGTTTTTACTGTCGTTATTCTTTTCTTACCTTACGCCTTTTTCTAAATTTGAAAATGGCAGAGTGTTGCGTAGCTTTGGGCCCTCTCGCCCACCCGCTGAAATTGGCACTGGTCAGTGAAACAATGAGAGCATGTGCGTCACTTAATTCCATATTAAGGTGAAGACTTATGCAGTCAGTGGGAGATTGCTTGTAAATGTCGTCTAATAACTTGCAGTGTGATGTACTGTTACCTGCCATCTTTTAATAAGGGAGCTGGATGTAAGTTTCACGTCGTTAATATGGAAATGTTGTAGATAAAGCCATTACACGAGTTTGTGTTGGCGATAAGAAACTTGAGTGATGGCGACTCATAATTAACGCGTGTTCTCCGGCCGAGATCTTGATTGATGAGCAGGCGAACACCTCATGAGCAATCTCGTACTCTTCACAAGAACTCATATAAATCTTGTCTACAAAGAATTAGAAAGAGCCGATAGCATGCTATTGCTAAGAACAATGGCTTACACGTTTCTCCCTACAAACTTCTTGATACCGTTCTTTTTAGATGTCTTCCATCAGGAACTCCCTCAACTTATCTTCTTGAAATGTGAGCAGCGCAAAATGAACAGGTATACCTCAGAATGCAGGGTGCCTCCTAAGTTTTTCATATAGAACTTATGTTCTTATTAGTTTGAGTTAGCGATAGGCTGACATCTTCTTTATTTTTTCTTCTTATTCTTCTTCTTCGAATGTTCTGGAGAGCTTTTTCCATCTTCCTCGCTCCCATACATCGTCTTCTGTCATGTTCTCTCCCACGCAATGCTCCAGTAGCGTAGCCAGGATTTCAGTTTGGGGAGGGGGGGCATTCATCCAGAAATTTATTTTGATAGTTGTCCAAATTTCCATCGTTTAGGTGGTGTAGAATACCTAAAAAAAGGAAATGAGTGTCTTTGGATCCAAGTAAGAGTGGTGGATTCGTGTGGATTCCGGAGGCCAATAGTAATCTCCTTACTGGGCGAGTTGGCCGTGCGCGTAGAGGCGCGCGGCTGTGAGCTTGCATCCGGGAGATAGTAGGTTCGAATCCCACTATCGGCAGCCCTGAAAATGGTTTTCCGTGGTTTCCCATTTTCACACCAGGCAAATGCTGGGGCTGTACCTTAATTAAGACCACGGCCGCTTCCTTCCAACTCCTAGGCCTTTCCAATCCCATCGTCGCCATAAGACCTATCTGTGTCGGCGCGACGTAAAGCCCCTTGCAAAAAAAAAGTAATCTTCTTCTTCTTCTTCTTCTTCTTCTTTTCCCACATGTGTGGGGTCGCGGGTACGAACTGCGTCGCACATGTGGATTTGGCCCTGTTTTACGGCCGGATGACCTTCCCGATGCCAACCCTATATAGAGAGGTGTAATCAGTGTTGTGTGTTTCTCTGGTGGTTGGTAGTGTAGTATGTTGTCTGAATATGAATCGAACCCGGGACCCGCTGAACCGAAGGCCTCATCACTGATCATTCAGCCTCCGGAAGCTAATATTAATATGCATTTTATATAAAATGCTTAATAAAAGTACATTCGTTAAAACTCCTGGGGTGTCTGGACTCCTTGGACGACATCCCCCCCCCCCCTCCGGCTACCGCCATTACTCCCACCCTAACATAACTGCAACATTTCATATATTCCGAGAACAAGTGAAATGAATGCAAAAATAATCATTTTGAGTAAGGATGCAATATTCTGGTTTAGAATAAATACGGTAATGTTATTATAATAATGGTCATGTGATAAGCAATGAAGAAGCGACATTTTATACAAATAATGCGGCCAAGATACACACACACACGCGCGCGCGCGCGTCGAATACAGGTTTCTCATCCTTCTTGTTGTCCATGGCTAGATGATGAAGGCATGAGAATGATGGCCCACGGTGACTCTTTATTTCGACATTATAAACAAACCCTAGATGACAGACTTCGAATCTAACCGCATCTTAAGAAATCGCACAAAGCAGTTAATCAGAAGTAAAAAATGCATATATTTCCGGAATTTATCTAACAACTTAAATTCTAATCGCGCATGGGACCAACTTAGAGCTCAAGGAATAGGAAACCATCAACAGAGACAGATAACTCCTGACATTCCACTTGACGAACTGAACGATTACTTTAGTAGAATAAATATTCAACCTACCCAAATTAACTGCACCGACTCACCGACCTCCCCTCCAGCCAATCCACCATTCACATTTCACAGTATCTCAAAATCAGGTTAAAAGACTTTGTACTCGATTAAATCAGAGACTACAGGTGTAGATCATATTCCTGTTACTTTTATACATAACATTATGGGTGCTATCTTGCCTAAACTGCCGCACATACTGAACTACTGTTTACTAAACCGAACTTTCCCTACTGTCTGCAAAACAGCCAATATTATATCGGTACCTAAGTGTTTAAACCCACAATCACCCTCCGACTATCGCCCTACTCCCCGCGCTTTCTAAAGACTTTGAACGTTTAGTATACGAGGAAGTTCTGGAATACCTAAATGAAAATGCTCTTTCGGACCCTTTGCAATCTGGATTTGAGAAGGGTCACAGTACCGCGGCAGCACTTTTGAAGGTTACTGAAGACATTAGAAACGCTATGGACAAACGATGCTCACTATACTTATCCTTCTTGACTTCAGTAGCGCCTTTGACACTATAGTAACTCCGACTATGATAAAGAAAATGGAGCTGCTAAATTTCGACATGGCTGCGCTTAAGGTTTTTGGTTCTTATTTGAGTAACCGTCAACAGCGTGCAGCAGTAAACGACAAGGCCTCTAAATGGAAAATGAAACTTAGTGTTGCCCCACAGGGCAGTGTTCTACGGCCCCTAATTTTCTGTATTTATGTCAATGACATACCATCTGTGACAGTAAATAACACACATTACCTCTGTGCTGACGATCTTCAAATATATCGACACTGCAAGACAAGATGTTAACAGGGACCTCCGAGGACTCAGTGTATATGCACAACGAAGCTCTGTTATACTAAACTGCAAAAATTCTCAATTATAATTGGATCTCGAAAATTACTGAACTGCTCAAACAATGTCGCAATCTCGCCTATCCTACCGAATGATAATATTATTCCCTACAGTACAACGGTTACAAATCCCGGCGTAATGATGAATGAAACAGTTGATTGGTCTCATCACACGAAAGAAATACGTAAAAAGATTTCTGGAGTTCTTCACTCTCTTAAACGTCAGAGGGATGTATTTCCATTTGAGCTACAGGCCAAACCAATACAGACACTCATTCTCCCTATTATTGTGACGTTTTAGTTGACATGACGAGAGAAGAAACATTTAAACTTCAACGAGCACTGAATTCCTGCCTGTGATTTATTTACAATACCAGGTACGATGTTCATGTCACCCCACACTATCAAGCTGTCTCGTGGCTGATGTCTGATAAACGTCGGCAGCTACACACTTTAACGATGGTGATCAGTGTTAGCTGAAAGTCAGCCAATGTACTGTATATTTCTTCTAAATTCAATTTCTTATCGTCATTTCACAACTTAAATACACGTTCTAGATTCATTCTTTCTATTTCACAAATTCCACCGCACAAATGAAATGAATAGATCATTTGTGGTGACTGTCGCCAGATTATGGAATTCCCTGCCAGTTCAGGTCAGAGAAAGTAGCTGAGACTACCTGCTCAGGACAGCTGACTGAATGTGTGCGTTCCTGACGATTAGTCATTTTTAAGAGTTTTTTATTTATTAGTTCTAATATTAATTTAGTGAGTAATTTATTTAAATTTATTTTCAATTCTATTAATTTATGTAGTTTTAACTATTTTAAGTATCTCAGTATTTTATTTAAGATTCTGATTAATATGCGGTTAAGTGTAGGAGAGGGCCTGGAGCCACCACTATACTGAAGGCACTAGTAAATAAATAAACAAACAAACAAATAAATAAATATATAATGTAAAGCGTATGGGTACAGATATTTTGTTAGTTGGTAAAGAAAGGGTACAGCTCACATCGTATGCTGTGTAGGGTTTACCTTGTCCTACTAGTTTCGCTAGCAGTTAGGGGAACGCACCTGTGAGCTTGCATCCGGGAGATAGTGGATTCGAACCCCACTGTCGGCAGCCCTGAAAATGTCTCCCGCAGTTTCCCATTTTCACACCAAGCAAATGCTGGGGCTGTACCTTAATTGAGGCCACGGCCGCTTCCTTCCCACTCCTAAGCCTTTCCTATCCCACCGTCGCTATAAGACTTATCTGTGTCGGTGCGACGTAAAGTAAATTGTTAATTCGTTTCCCTCGCAAGCCTGGGGATCAGAATATAGTAGTATAGAGTTTTATGACGCTAATATTCGTATGTATAAGTTTTATTTACGTGCCAGAAACCAACGACACTGAGCTGTTGCCATTTCAACACCATTTTAAGGGCCACCGACCCAAGCCGGGATTTGAACCTGCGAACTCAGACTCAGAAGGGCAGCGACTCAACCAACTGAACCTCATGAAAAGGAGGCGTTTGTGATTATTGTTATAAATAGATGCAGTTAGTACTTTTACAAAGGTTTTATGAGGAGCATTTATTAAGGCGTACGTTTTCTTACTGTCCTAAATGCACGAGGCCGGACAGAAGAACTAGCTGGAAGCTGAAGAGCCTTGCAGGGGTGTCGCTTCCTTCTCTGTACACTTTTCCAAACCAAACTCCATGGCGTAACAGCCCCGAAGAGCCATCGCCTACCAAGCGATGGCTGTTCAACCCGGAGGCCTGCAGATTACGA
Source organism: Anabrus simplex (assembly GCF_040414725.1). NCBI lineage: Eukaryota > Metazoa > Arthropoda > Insecta > Orthoptera > Tettigoniidae > Anabrus > Anabrus simplex. The sequence continues at coordinate 442,170,161 of NC_090268.1, read as the reverse complement.
GGTGTCGTGTGGTCAGCACGACGAATCCTATCCGCCGTTATTCCTGGCTTTCTAGACCGGGGCCGCCATCTCATCGTCAGATAGCTCCTCAATTATAAACACATGGGCTGAGTGTACCACAAACCAGCCCTGACCTGGCCTGGAATCGAACCTGGGGCCTCCGCTAAGAGGCAGGCACGCTACCCCTACACCGTGGGGCCAGATGGATACTTTTAGGTCTCCTTATTTTAGAATTTGACTTAAGGCATCCTGCATTCGATTCCCGGCACTGACAGAGTTAAGAAAGGCATGGGATGGGGAGTATATAGCTTTGTTTGTGGGTGCAGTAGAGTTGGCCTTGAGTGTCCCGTAATCGAAATATCTACGACCTTCACGAGGTGTAGTACCAAAGTGGTTCCTTTTTTAAGAAGACAAATTAAATGAAGATTCTACTTCCTCACAAACGAAGAAGGAACAGTTTCAATAATGCAGTCGGTTTATGTTAAGAGTACAGAAGGTATGATTGTACATGGTAACAATAAAACAAACATTATCTACTGAAGATCCGTCACCGCACTCGGTAGGACCGGCTTTCTTTTCATATCCACCGGGCGAGTTGGCCTTGCGGTTACGGGCGCACAGCTGTGTGCTTGCATCCGGGAGATAGTGGGTTCAAACTCCACTGTCGGCAACCCTAAAGATGGTTTTCTGTGGTTTCCCATTTTCACACCAGGCAAATTCTGGGGCTGTACTTTAATTAAGGCCACGGCCGCTTCTTCCCACTCTCAGCCCTTTCCTTTTCCATCGTCGCCATAAGACCTACGGTGCGATGTAAAGCAAATTCTAAATAAAAATTAAAAAATATTTTCACAACCCCTTCCAAGGAAAAGTTGTATCCACACTACTGGTCTGGACTTACACCCCACCCACTGAAATTATTTTGTGGGTACGCCACTGCATCCACTCACCATTTAAGGTACAAGGTAAGTCCGAAGAATGATTGAATACTCAAAATACACCACCATAAATGATGAGGTCCTGGCTCAAAAGTACAAGGAAAGGTAAGGGACGGGATATAGTGTTTTAAGTAGAATCCGTATCAATAGAACGTGATTTCCCATTTTAAAAATGCTTCATGTATCGATTGTGATTCAAGCCTGGGCCGTCCTGTTGAGAAGATAGAACCACTGGGACTGAGTTATCACGCCCGCCAATTACAAAATAGTTACCCGCACTTTTGATGGTGCCATTTGAGGTTCCAATCAGTCTCCGAGCATTTGACAAGATATACAGGCCCACCTATCGAACTTAGGCACGCATCCGCGATTGGCTTGCTATTTTTTTTTTTTTTTCATAACTTACCGAGAATGCACATAGTGTTGGCTTCTCAGTGACAAAACGGCTCCTCTTCAAAAAAGTTACTTATATGTCACAAAATGAGGAACTAACGTGCAGCTCACAATCCCGTCACAGTCTTCCCAACGCTGCAACTTAAACACAGCACATTTCTCAACCACAGTACAACCCGAGGATCCCTAGGATATTGTTGTTTCCTGGAACCGATATGCAATAGCTGACACGATGTTGTAAGCTTGTAAATGTTTCTGGACGTAGCCCCCGTTATCTCGGTGGTCACGTTCCGGCCCCCTGCTGGGTAATCCCTTGCTAATTGCCCCTTTCTTCATATCTTGACATTATTGTCAACACACGGTTACATTCTCAATAGTGAGACCTCTACAGGGAAATATCCCCGCGCATCAAAATCCTAATTGTCTTCCTTTCATTCAAGCAGTACAAATATGGAGAATTATGTATTCCCCTATTGAGCGTTACTAGTAGATTCTTTGTCGCTACGTTAACTGAACATTTCGGCGTAAGTTTTTAAGTTGTTGGTACCGTACGTAAAACAACGGCTGATCCTCGCTCTAGTTTCAGGAAATATTTTTTGGGGGGCCTGCCCCCCTGCCCCCCCCCCTTTGCTACGCCAGTGCAATGCTCACATGTTGTTTCCTGCCGACCTCTTCCTCTGCTCCATTCCACACTCATTCCCTCAATTACCTTACTAACGCAATTGTTATTCCTTCTTATAACGTGCCATAGGGCGTACATATGGGTGAGGTTACGGGAGGGGGGGGGCGGTTCAAAGCCGCTCCGAAATAGAAATGAACTCGGCAAATTTAAACAATCCACCAAACCAAAACCAAACCCCATGGCACTACAGCCCTTGAAGAGCCTTGTCCTACCAAGCGACCGCTGCTCACCCGAATGCCTGCAGATTACGAGGTGTCGTGTGGTCAGCAAGACGAATTCTCTCTGCCGTTATCCTTGGCTCTCTAGACCGGAGCCGCTATCTCACTGTCAGAAAGCTCCTCAATTCTAATCACGTAGGCTGAGTGGACCTCCAACCAGCCCTCAGGTCCAGGTAAAATTCCCTGACCTGGCCGGGAATCGAAATCGAACCCGGGCCCTGCGGGTAAGAAGCAGGCACTCTACTCTTGCACCACGGGGCCGGCAAACAGTCTATAATAAATTAAAAATATTTTAAAATAGCATTTACAAAATAAACAAGCAAATTTAACCAAAAAATCTGTGTCATCTTTAAATGTTTCTCTATGAATATAGTTAACCAATTGACGGAAAACATAAATTGAAATATAATTTTAGTGATCTGTACGGATTGTTTGTTTTTTATGTTCTTAAAGTACACTTCGCACCATAAAAATCGATTTCAATAAACAGATAAAAAGATGTTCACGTTATCGAACCACTGCAATATTTTTAAAAACTAATCAAACCTCTAAATATACTGTATTTAATACTTACAGCGAGACATATCGTTACCTCCATTTCTAAACAAATGACAGAAATATTTGTGTCGCACTACACGCACGTGTTCTCCCACCAGACCACTATCAATTTACCTTTCTACTTCACCCGCTGAGTAGTAAACGGAAGTGCTCTAAAACTCAAAATTTCCTTCCTATAAAATCTCTTTGAATGTAAAATATATTTGTTACTATAGCATTTCCTCTCGGAACCTCCCCCCCCCCCGCAACCAAATCCTAATACCCCCCCGCCAAAAAATCCTGGTTACGGTCTTCAACGTGTCCATACCATTGTACCCTTCTGTCTTGAAATTTCTTGGCCATTCCTTCCACCTGGCTGGGAAATACGTCGTGATCCCGAAGACTCGCTGACTTCAAACAGGAGAGGTGGCACCACAACAATATGATAGGGATCCAGCATCGTGTAGGCCAAAGGCTCACACAATTCGCTCAATGAACAGCTCTCCTGCTCAGCCAGGTAAACGAGCTGAGCATGCGCTCTGAAGGAATGTACAGCCTGACAGCTGCTTGCACGGCGCGTGTCTAAACAGATTTAAACTTTAAACAATTTTATTGTGCATTAGATTATGGTGAGGAAAGGAAAGGTATTTTGTAGACAGATGCCATGTGCTAAGGAAATACGTTATATATATTCATGTCATTAGGTTATGCACAGGAAATAAAATGAATTATTTTGACATGTGATAAGTAAACAGTATTGGGTCGATGCATAAGTTCGTGCGGTTCTTATATTTTATATTTTATTTCATTTATTTTATTGTCAGTGTCAAGCACTGTAACTCGCAATCACAATCACTAAGTGATATATTCAACTCCTTTCTCTATGACCTGCCAACCTTCAGGTAGCAGTTGAATGCCTCGCCTGTAGAACAGTTTTGGTTTTGCCTGGAAGAGATCTGTTAGCCATTGGTCAAGATAAGCTTTGTCAGGAAACATTTGCCCCTGAATGTGGTTAGAAGAAGAGCGGAAAAAATGGAAATCTGAGGGGGCAAGGATGAGGAAGAGGTTCCCGGCCAAGTTCAGTAATCACACCTTTGGTCAACTGCGTTGTGTGCGGACGAGGGTTATCATGGAGCAATAAGACTGGTTGTTGTCTTTGCCTTTTCTTTTGTCAATAGCATCAGTAGGCCGTCTTAGCTGGTCACTATACACAGCAGAGCTAAGCGTTACATTTCTCGGAAGAAGTTCATGGTGAAGAATGCCATCTTTGCTCCACCAAACACACAACATGATTTTCTGTGGATGGCCTATCCTTGCCACAGGGAGTTGCTTTTATTTGATGGGCTGAGCCACTCTTTCCATTTCTTCATGTTGATATACAGGCACCATTTCTCGTCGTCAGTGACAATGTTCGAAAGGAATGCGTCGTGCCTATCACAACCAACCGGTGCCGAGCAAGCAATGAGGAACAGATGTGTACTCGTTGCTTTCTATAACTGTCACCTATAACATGTGGTACCCATATACCCTTACACATCGAATGCAAATAGCGTACAACAGGGACGGATCACATTTAAAAATATGCACCAGTTCCCGCGTTGTTTGACAAGGATTCTCATTCAAGCGATTTTCGTCAAAATCTGAAGGTCTTCCAGAACGTGGATCATCAGACAATTCAAACTGCCCAGCTCGAAAGCGGGGAAAACCATTTTTGTGCTATTCTTTCAGCAATTGATTCATTCCCGTACACTTCAAACATTGTTCTCACAGCCCCTGTGACCCCATAATTCTACGATGATTTTTTTTAATAATTCCAAATACATATTTCAGCTACAAACAACATTTTGAGAGTAGCCATGTTTTATTTCAAGAACCTCTCTGTCTCGTGGGAACGAACTTTCCGTGACGAGCGAGCCACGAGCTCGTGAAATGCCGGGACACTTTGGTGGACCTCGAGTATTGGATAATTTGTCAAATTCAAGAAATCCTCCATAACGAGAGATTTTGACGACATGGTAAATCGAGGAGAAAAGGATCGAAATTATTCATAAACCGTATGTGAAGATAGAATCCCCAGGGTAAATGTAATGCAGTCAAGCCTGGAGAAAAGTTTGCGTCCGGCTCCTGAACTGGCGGCACGTGGCAAGGCCAATGGATGACGAAAAATGCCACGAAACGCCAGGGCAGAAATAATTCATTTCGCATCGTTGCAAGTATGGGAAAATATTAAATTAACACCATGGTGAATCGTAAGTCCGTCCGAAGTTATGGAATAAATTTCAAGACAATTGGTCAAGTGGATGTGGAATTAGCAAATTGTGCAATCAAGCCTCGTGGAGAGGGTGGCGTCCCTCCCAGAGAGTATAAAAGAAACCTCCCTCCGTCTATTTTACACACTTCGTCTGATTCTCGGAATGGCGAAGCCCACGCCACTTGTCTGCAAGAAAGTGTGAAGTTTTGTTCTCAAAGTAACTTTTTACATATTCATGTCAATGGTTCAAGCAGAATATTAAAGTAAAAGGTGATAGAAATTTTCCTGAACTGCCGTCGATGATAACTTGGAAGGTTTAGGTAGTTGGCTGAAATACGTAGCTGAGTTTCTCCCTCTATTACAATCATGTGCGTTTAATAGTGGTCAAAAGAGAAGTCTGGAGGCTGCCCGCGAGGTCAGATTTTCTTATCTGTTTGGAACACCTGGCCAGCGGTAGGGCGAATGAAAGCAGAATCTTGGGAAAACAGTGGCAGTCGCCTTTTGAGAGGAGCGCACGTCGCATGTTAAACGCGAACAAAGTGCGTTTTTTGCGGTGTTAATCGACACCGAGTGTAAATTTTTGTGTAGATTAGGTTATATATATAAGAAGGTGATGTCAAATGTAGCCATGGAAGGCTATGTACAAGGCCAGCTGGCTAAATGCAGCTAGAAATTCAGGATGACGGCTAAGATTACAGGTCTGTAACTATCTTTTATCAATGTTGTAATTAGAAAATTGTTTGTCCCAACCAATTTTCAATGCGTGTGTCGAATTGATATTTAATAGTGATCGGGCGAATGTATTATATTTCTGGTCGTCGTGTGAAACTCTTCAGGGCTATAAAATTCATGTCGAGAAAGTAAAAAATGCGAAGTTTAAATACTGTGTTAATATTCTTTGAGATATCGTTCCAATTGGGTAAAATTAGGAAGGTGATAGCGATCATGTAGACATGATGAATGTCTTAATTGAGAATATCGTATGTTTTCAGAAAATGTTTGCCGAAATAATAATAATACTAATAATAATAATAATAATAATAATAATAATAATAATAATAATAATAATAATAATAATAATAATAATAATAATAATAATAATATTTACCGCGGGATAAAATTGTTCTATGTTAAAAGTGTATTTAATAGTTATGTTCAATAAGATTTGCGTTCATCTGGAAATCCTGTGAAGTCTGATAAAGTTATGTTTTATTCATGGGAAGGGTATCACGGTGTGTTGTTGCATTCCTGAGGTCCCAAAGTTGTAGCAAAAATAAAATGAAAAACATTTTTTATAAAAGTTGTTTGTCACGATAGGATTGAGGCTTGAAAACTCTCGGAACTGGAAAAATAGATTGTGTCTGAATGATATGCTGAGATAAGAGTTGTATAGATGTTGAAGGCAGAGGAGGCCTGTATTTCATGTGTAATACCGCCGAGAGAGGCGATGAGAATGAATTTTTGTGACAGGCTATATTTGCTGATGGCGAAGAATTTTTGAGACAGGCTGTATATTAAATGTGATATTTCTGAGGCAGGTTGTAGTATATTCTGCAAATAATCCGGAACAGCTGACCGGGCGAAGGTTGGTTCGAAGTGAGTGCTCTATGACGCACATTATGATTTCAAGTCAATATCCCTAGTTAAAAACAATTTGTGTTGAAGATTGTAGTTCTTGACAGTAAAATTCAAGTGACTAGTTTACGTAAAATCAGCATAATGAATATTATGATATACGACCTCAAGGGTAGAAGAGCATTCTAAATACACGGTGGGTGTTATTTGACTGTAATGACAAAATCTCCGCTCAGAAAGTTTCATGAATTACGAGACGATAATTTATCATTAAATCGGAAACATTGTAGGATGAGATATTGGACGTTATTAGAGCGATAGTTTGGCTGTGTAGATTCATTGAATTTCGCTTCACTGGATGGTTAATGGATATGGATATTTGGAATGGTGAGATGGTAGGCGATTTGAGGGTCTCACTCTAGAATTATAGTGTGGTTTTTTGCGGTGGTGATGATTATTTTTTGGCGATATTTACGTAATGGTAGACGTGTGTTGAAAGTCATTATGTTTTTCCAAACTTCATTGTGTATGCCGAGATCGTGTTTGAGTTGTGGATTGCTTGCCACGCGTTATTTGTTTTCAATTTCACGTTTTATTAACAAGATAGAGACATAGTTGCATTTCCAGACTTGCGTTCATTCTGTGGCAAGATTTGTTTCATTGTGTGCTATTAGTTTCGACAAGGCTTACAGCTAAAATATCAAAGAGTGTGTTTGAAGTTACGATTTCGCCTGACATTCTAGAGGAAGTGTAGACAACCAAATTTCCGCTCGACAATAGATTTAGGACGTCACATGTTATCCTAGGAGTATACTGATGATAAGACGTCCTAATTTACGCTCAACGATAGGTTTAGGAAGGTGTGTGTGTACATAGAGGTTAGTGTTAGGGTGCAGACATTAGATAGGCCCGACGATAGGTTTAGGATGTCGGCTGTATATACTCAAGTCTTAGATTAGATGTTTTTGCGAAGTGACTTGAGAGATGGTAGTGCCTGCAGTAGTGTATGCAATGCGAAGAGTGTTAGCTAAGTAATATTGAGGCCATATTTTGCGCGCAGCCCGTACCAGCTGGAAAGTGTTTACCTAAGATTATAGAACCACTAGTGGCATGAACGTGAGGGTTGTCCAATATTGGGTACTGAACTAACGGTGATTTGAAATAGTATTGCAGTGTGCCACGCGTGTTTGAGTTCATTGAACTTCAGTATTTTATTTTGTTACGGACTTAATTGTTTTGTCGTTCTGACGTCGGAGTGCTTTGCTAGTGTGCGTGTTGACACTTAGCTTATTTATGTGAGACTTGATTTACGAATGCGGGTTCGATTCGTCAGCCGGTAATCTATTTTATTTTCAATTTATTCCGTTCTTTCATTTTTATAATACGTAGATGATTGTGGTCGATTAATAACTTTGTAGGTAGTGTGTTGGGACAAACAATAAGTTGATGGATCTGTAATAGCGCCCGTTGTTGTAAAGGAAAGAATGTCTGTGTTTTATTTTATTTTACCATGTGGACTTGTAATTTTATTAAGCGTAACGTAACCATTTATAACCTGAAAGTTGGTTTTATAATAATATTTTCCATGTGATTTACCACTTTTTTATTTAACTTCAGTGTTTGGCATTTCTTCTAAATGCGTGTTGAATAAGTGTATCTTGCATTTCGCAATTTTTGTTCCTTCAGAACGACGTAACGTAAGATCCTCTCGGATCGTGTTGTTGTTGTTGTTGGTTCCTTCTGAACAGCTGTTTGGGTGATGCACGTTTCAGTATCGGGATTATTCTATACTCTAAGGGTGTCACGAGATGACAATACATGGTGGAATTTTATTTTCAATTGCGAATGCTTCTGTTAATTTGTAGTGAACACCATGCTTTTCAGTAATATTTTGCAACCTATCCAAAGCAACTGATAGTCAATTTGGTTCGATGGAGGGTCCATTCGGCGGGTGTTTCCATATCCGACAGGGTATTTGACTGGTGGATAACCTTAATTAAGAGTAAATTTGAAACTCTATTTGTTGAAGGTCAGATTTTCCACGAATCGTTTGGATTAATTCTCAGTTATCGTTTGGATCAATAGGTGCCCGATTTTCTGGTTTTATTTTCACTTTTTCAGTTTCGCCGTCCACTAATCTGTGATATTTCTATTTTTCTCCGAAGAAAATTCTTCAATACTGTAATCAATAAAACCAACACCATACAATGTGACTGCGTTTGAAACATTAAATAATTAAATATTTTCTTGATCAAGGATTTTATATAAATGATTCTTTTTGTGCAGTTAATTGAGTCAATAAAAGTTGGTAAGCACATATTTTCTCCTCATTTCAAGTAGTTAGGCTCTCTTCTGAACCCCATCGTTTGGTTAAGATCGTGACCGAATTCCCGCTAGGACCCCAAGATTTGCTCTACCGCAGCAGCTGTGCCCGACCAACGATGGCATGGTACGGTAAGTCAAGGGTTCACCTGCTACACTGGATCCTCGGGTAAACTCAAAGAGTAAAATGCTCACTTTACTCATCCTGACATTCCATATCCATTTGTCTGAAATAGGTACAAATAATACGCTCGCAGTCAAGAAAACCTGTGTTTCACAACACAAAAACTCGAAAGTCATAACAACGAATTAACGACAAACAATTCCTCCACGCCGCATTGTTGCCAAGCCAAAATAATACCGCACGAACTTATGCGTCGACTCTATACATTGACTGCTACCTGTACTCATAGAAATACTGCACGCAAACATAAAAGCTGGTTTAAAAATAGAGCTTAAACAATCAACTACAAACGAACTGAACGATTGCCTTTGCAAAAGCATAACATAATCAGCCAGGTACACTACTGTGGCTTTGCTTGTGCTTTGACTCCACATATCGCTATCTAGTTTTTACAGAACAAACTATTAGAAGTCCGCTGCTCCCGGTGCTTCCCGCACACATGCCGTTAGTTCAAGGATCGTGGTTCCTTCATCGGCCATCTATGGCGTAGGCCTTCCTTTAGCTCGGATTGCAGGAGCTCCCCATGGCACACATTCCACAAGTGGAAGGAACATGAGTGGAGAAATTCTGGCCCATGCCGTTCAGATAGTTAAGCGCAGCTTGTGTGTGAATGGATCTCACCCCCACATCCCATGGATGTTCGGCAGGGTCCATATAAGTCAAACGAGGTGGCTGCAGCAGTCATTGAAATCCTCCAGAACGCTTTTAGAACCATTTTTGGACAATTTGGACCCGATGACATGGTGAATTATCTTGCTGGAATATCTCATCTGTGTAGGGGTAAGTTAAGTCACCAAACAGTTCAACGTAGTAGTCATAGATCATCGCCAGCTTTAGCCCATGCCAAATGATCGCACTCTAAATCATTACTGAGTACCACCAATCCCAATGGTGTCCTTTCAATAACTGGGGTTCAATGGGGCCTGCACCATGTACATCATTACTGTAATAATGACTCATCGGACAAAGCTACAAGTCGCTAGTCTTCCAGTGTCCAGTTAGCAGCGTCAGGTGAGGCGCTGTGTCCGGCGTCTTGGTGTTAACAAGGACCCGCTGCTCCCATATACCATCGACATTAATGAACATTGCACTGATGTGCTGGATATGTGCCTGGTACCTCCTGCGTTGAATCTGGATGTGATTTCAGCCAGTGTGGATTGTCTGTTACCGCGGACAATTCCAGCCAGGCGCCGCTAATCGCAATCATTAAGTATTCATGGTCGGCCACTGTATTGTTCACTGTGGGTGCTACCGCCTTTCATGACACATCCCCGGTAAACAAGGGGCACCGTTGCTCCAGGAAGGTTAAGGTCCGCACAATTTCGTCAATGGAATATTCCATTCATGTGATCCCCAAGACCATGTCCCGTTCGAAAGACAATAATTCATGTCGCCTTGCCTTGACCAGCACAGACGGTGTTTACACTCAGACCACACCAGATACGAGTCTGGTTTCTTCCAAGACGTCACGGTATCGTGGCGACACAGACTATTAGTTAAGAAACTGCTATCCTATGACCTCTTGTACTGTATGTCAGTGTAATTGTGCCATGTATTGTATCCCCCCCATTATTCCTTTATCCGTCTTCACATTCATGCTTGTAAATTGCCTGAGCTGTTTCTTATTTTTAATCAGTGGTTATTAGTTGTATTGTGCTATTTAGGCATTGAATTATAAAATTGTAACTCCCTCCTGTGCAACTAATGGCTCTAAGGTAAAGGGATGTTGTATTCCCGCTCTAGAGTAGTTCATTCCCCAAGGTTGACCGCCGTGCCGCTTGCCTGCATGTCACTTGGCTACTTGCCCCGCCTCTCCCTGGCGACCAACGAGAGTCAGCGTATTCTGCATTTATACCCAGGCTCTTGCCCCGGCAGGGGCTTCGGATCGCCGTGACACGCGAGTTGAACTTTATCAGCTGATTGTGCTGGCTCGCCCGCTCGAGGCTCGATTCCGGACCACGTGGACATGGAGGTAAACTTTCAATGTCTGTCAGAGTGAATAGGGGATGAAGGGGGGAGTAAAGTTACTTAGAATGCGACCTCCCTTATACGGATATCCGCGCACGTTTGAGTGCCCCTCGTAAACTTTAACATTTAATTGTTTAACGACTGGAGTTTGCTCATTTTAAAATTGGCTGTCACTTTCTGGAACTCTACGAATCTAGTCACTGTCAGTATGGACTAACCACTGTTACATACCCGTTTTGCCTCCTTGGTTATCGGCCACAATTATTTACAATTGCCGACCTGTATCGGTACCCGGGCTTTGAAAAGGTTTGATGATCAAGTTAACCTTGTATTTCATCACTGAAGCCGCTTGGAGTCGGCTAGTTACTGTGTAATTTACTATTTGTAAAGTACCAGTGCTTTCTGGAAATTTCTGGGTTTCTTGAAGCTTTCTCGCCCCGGATGAGAAGACTTATCATGCCTGAGCTATTCCTTTGTAAGATTAGTAATTTTTACGTCACTAATGTAGATTACAGTAGGCTTTGGTGATTCGATTCGGATGTTGGTATTTCTCCAGAACTATCTGGTACTCGTCCCATGATCTAAATGTGGGAGATTTCTAGTTAGAAGTTTGAGAAAGTTCATTTTATGAAGGCTGGTTCCCCCATTGGATGTTATGTGTTAAGGGTTCAAAACACTCTTCTTACATTGTTTTGTAACATAGCAGAATTAATTTGGTATGCATTTCTTGTAATAAAAGGGAAAATAACGAAGCAAAGCAAATTAGACCAAGTATTTGAAATATATCGATGTGCACACTTTTAACCTGGTGTAATTATATCCTGATCCTGGCCCACACATTCTTCTGACTGTTTCTCAGAGAAATTCCGGTGGAGTAAGAATAACAATAATACGGCTTCAGCTACCATGTGCAGGAATTCTTATTGGTCCCAAATAGACTATATGAGTGTCAATTTGGACGTTAAATTTTATTCCACGTCACTGCAGAGTTGTGGGTATCTGCTAAGCGATCTAAGGCTAAATTGTAATGACTACTAGTTGATACCCGGGATGCGCTCCTCCGTCTCAATAAATAAAAAAGGTGTTTTTAATTAATTCTACGTTATGTAGTTTTTATTAATAATTTTCTTCATTATCTTTGGTAGTATTCTTATTTATATATTCCTCATTACATTTACTTATACTTTCACTTGCAGAACAAATAATTTCTCTAAATATGTTCTACTTTTAGATTTCTTTGTTTATTAATTTGATCAAACTAGTTATATTTGCTTACATAAATGGTGATTTATTTCCATGATGTTCATTGAAACGCGATTGGATACCTGGCATTCTTTGCTTTCCCATTTGATGCGAAAATGAACAGGTTCCTTGGCAAAGAGTTTCGTACTTACATGAAGCTAGCCTATATCTCGAGTGCGGCATGTTCGATTGCTATTTTCAAATAACAGGCAATGTGATGCCTAGTTACATGAAACTCCTAGCAAGAAAGGTACTTCGTAAAACACGGCGGTGTGTTCCCATCCTCCTGTATACAGAATTTCTTCTTAAAGAGTAAATCTACGCCACCTGGCGACAATCTATCCATCAACGTCGATCCAAATCTTGGTGCGGGTTTGTAATGAAACGAGTTACAGAAAACACATTTTTTTCAGTTTTATTTTTGAAGAAATGCAAGATTTTGCCTGTACTATTGAGACGATTTGGAAGATTATGGTAAACTGCAACTTTTAACACCTACTTTAAGAGGTTGAGTTTTCTGAAACACACATGTTAGCGTTTTATATAGAGATTCTCGGGTAACCAACAAATGTGCCACTTGGCTACATTTACACTCCAGCATCGCACGACATGGGGTTAGTAGACACTAAAAGAAACCACTTTTCTCTTTGTGAAAATCAAATGGGCATAAATATGTCTGCCGGTTATGGACAGCCATCAATGGCTGCTAATTTCAGATGGCAACCAGCAAGATCAACTGCAATATGTCAGTCCTTAACGCAGCCATAGATGACGCCGCGATCGGTTTGTTCAAATGTAAACATGAGCATGTGCGAGGAATCACTTTGGTGCTTTCTGTTGGTTTGCTTTGATTATGAAAAGCTAGTGTAGTGATGTATTTACTAAAATTTAGTTTTAAAACTATTAGGACGTGTCGATCGTATTTTGTTCCTGGATGTATTAGAGCAGATGCACTCACATTCACATGAAGTGTACTTAATGCATTGTGATGATTTCATAGCTACAAATAATTTATTAGGGTGCATTAGACATTCGAGGATAAATTTGTGAAGAGATGATATTTTACGTGTAGTTGATGAGCTATTTCTTCCGTATGAGGACAAAACTCTGTGTTGGTGCCTATCCAGCATATTTCTCAATTACTACACCTTTTGAGGTTTTTAAAAGTGAGGTTATAAAAAGAGATAAAGCTTTGTATTTTATCTGTGAATGAAGATTATATTCTCTTTGTTAAATCAGAGGACAAGGTATCAACTGATATACTGTCACTTACAGTACGTATTTACGTTTCCAACGGTTTGGGTGTTAATGTGTTTTATACGAAAATGCATATGCCACCGGAGAACTTCAAATCAATTCTCCCAGTTTAGTGAATCATGATCAAAATCATAGTTATGAGAGTGTTGAAATTTGTGATAAGGTTACGCTTCTAAAAAATTTCTTCAACGAGGTAGGCTATTATATTTAAAATAGTACGATGACAGAAAGGTCATTCAAATAAATGTATTTTTAAAACAAGTATTGCTTTATAGGAAGAAGAATTACAGTCTAGTCTAATTTAACAAGGATGCCCCCTACTATGTCTACACCAATTCGATAAATTTCCAACTTTTGAAATCATTTAAGAAAAGACTGAGAAAACAAGTGATACGTAATCTGCCACTTGGACGATCATTGGTGTCTGATATATTGATTTATTGATCTATGAATTGAAACTGACACACTTTGAAACACACCAGATATTCTCTCAGGATGATTATTTTAGAACGTAACCCTATATTCCCTATTTCCTGGTTCATACTATTTCATAGAAATGACTTATATTTTGAGTTTTCCATATACTGCTTATCTAAATACGGGATAGCTCTAGATAGTATTGGTCTATTACCCAAAGTAAAGTATTCTGCTCGTTAATATTGACAACTTAGCAATTCAATACGATAATCAGAAAGTTAAGTTAATGTATCAAAGGCTTGTTTACATTCAACCGATGCCTCGGACATGTTGAATCAGTATTAAGGTCTGATACTGTTGTAGATAGTCTTGCAACCAATCATAAAACATCGCCGGTACGGTTGCTAGGTACCATTATCTGACCATCCATACCTTACATCACTGCTTCTACAGCTACTGTGGTTACACTTCCTTCACACATTTCGTCGTTTCATGTTAAACAAATTTTCGAATGATCCCCAGCTGTAATACCCTCAGTATTGGGTTCAGAGGCCGACACCGTAGCACTGATCCACGGAGGAACGCCACATACGTGGCGGTTTCATAACTAGTTGTAATGTGAGGCTATTGAGCAACTGTAGTTCATATGAGTTTCTACTCCCTTGCGCGACCACCTCTTCAAGCTCATATTTGCAGCTTCGGTTACATGATAGCGTGACGACTGTGTACTTACTGAACTTACTAATCCTGTCTCATAATCTGTGCTTTTATAGGATGTGGGGAATAGAAGTAGTGCAGCCCTCTCGGGACTTAGAACAGACCAGTATCTGGAAACGGGAATGGAGAAATGTGCAGGCAGTTTCAACATTGGATATGACGTGCCTAGTATCAAAAGCAACCAAATCCATTTACCTGTATTTTCGACAAATCTCAAGAAAACTGTCCAGAAATAACCATTATTTTTAGTAACATAGGGTTAATGTTACACTTTTAAATTAGCCATATATCGTAGAATTTTAACGTATAAAAGTCTTCCTGAATATGGTTTTTGAAATATTTAGCCCTGGACAGATGGCGCTCATTGATGTAACGTAAGAGGTGGCGTGAAATACTTTCTGACCACTATGATTGAACTTGCTCCAATAACAAAATTACTTATTTTTATCTGTCATATACTGATGTATTAGTTTTATTAACTCAGCATCATGAGATGTTATCAAAAGTAAATGTATATATCAAGTACTGATTAGCTTCACAACATATGAATGTTATAAAAGTAAAACTTATCGTGCACATGAATAACCTTTATTAAACATCCTATCTTCCTGAATTCAGCGACAGGCTCAGATTCTGCTACACTTCTATCAAGTTTTAGTTAAAAAACAACTATCCTAGTTTGCAAAGGATGATTATAAAAATAAAGTTGTCTTATAAGATGATATAGCATATTGTTTTTACAAAACTGTTTAGAACTCAAAAAATCATGAATTTTGTCTTCTAAATCTTTGAGATGCTAGGAAAAATACACATTTAAAATTAACATAGTATATTAATAACATTTTATCGGAAAGACTGTATTGTTCTTTATATGCAAATGTTTAACTGCAAGTGTATAAAAATAAATGAATCTATAATTGTGTTATTTGATGAGGTTTTAACGTTGTTGTGTTATGAAAAGGAGACGTATTGATGTTTATCTTGTAAAAAAGAAAAGGAGTGTGATGGCGTTTGTTGGAAAATGTCAATGATCAAATGTTCAGTACAACACACAAGCAGATGATATTTTTTCAAGGTTTTTCTATTTTATTTATGTACATTTGTTGTGTGTGTGTGTGTGTGTGTGTGTGTGTGTGTGTGTGATACAGAATATGTTGTTTTCAAAAATGCATATGCAATTTTTTTCTTAAAGTCACAGATATATTGTTAATGCTATTCCTGCAGTATATCCATGGGTGGTAGGGACGGGTCCTTCCAAAATAATTACATAACTGGAAATAATTATTCTCTTCATGACAATCCATAAAGTAATTATAATTTGTTTCTGAGTATAATTTACTCTGATTCTTTCAGTTTCCAGGTTCGTACAGATAACAGTGAGTTGCAACATATTATCATTCGCGAAAAAATGCCCTAAGCTTCTTCAGGCGATGATGCACTTCTTGCTGCGACTATCACTCCCGGTAAATGAGTTCAAGGTTGTGGGTTCAAGCACGTGAGGTTTAGGAGGAGAACTTTTTGTCCGTTTTTCAACACAATCCTTTCCTGTTATGGTCGAAAACCGTTGATGAAGGTAAATCATTATCACCATTAATATGTACTACTTGTTCATTAGCGCTCTGCCCCGTACCACTGTTAGACAGACACACTCGTTCTTTCATCGGCTCTGGAGCTTAGATCCGTGAAGTTTATGGCTTGTTGACCTCTGTAGGTCTCGAATGCCCTGTCGTGAAATTATATTCTCTGACGTTGATGTTGTTGGTGTTCGGTTTAGCATGATATTCTTCAGTCTTTCATTGTCCGACTCGTTGGCTGAATGGTCAGCGTACTGGCCTTCGGTTCAGAGGGTCCCGGGTTCGATTCCCGGCCAGGTCGTGGATTTTAACCTTCATTGGTTAATTCCAGTGGCCCGGGGGCTGGGTGTTTGTGCTGTCCCCAACATCCCTACAACTCACAAACCACACATAACACTATTCTCCACCACAATAACACGCATTTACCTACACACGGCAGATGCCGCCCACCCTCATCGGAGGGTCTGCCTTGCAAGGGCTGCACTCGGCTAGAAATAGCCACACGAAATTATATTATAGTGTTTCATTGGCCAGTGTGTGGCCTGGCGCATGTGCGCTGGATGCAGTGCCTGTTTCATAAACATTAATAGAGGCGTGAGGCGCTTTAGAGTGTTAGGCAGCATTACTGACGGTAGCCACCGACCCAGAGAGTGACCACGCCCAATGCTGCTTAACTATCAATGGTTGCTAACGGTACATTTCCAATGCTTTAATGAAGTGAGGAAGTAAGAGCTTGGTACTGTTACAGACTACTACTTCTAATTTATCCTCACTCTCACTAAAACTTCTTCCCGTTCCACAGAGTGTAAAAGAGACTACGCCCTTTCCTCATAGTCTTAATAACTCTTTTCAGCGATAAGGAGGTGACTGAATGAATTCCTAACATGATTACACAAGTAAGTCACTGGGTACACTGGACATTGTTCCTGTTGTATTTCTGACGAACGGAACTGTTGGCGTGGGTTCTAACGAGCCACATTCTTACACCGCTTGACAATAATCCCTCTTTCTAACAATGAAGACCCTTCACTACAATGCCACTGACATCAGACAAAAGACAAGGAATGAGGGGAGAGGTATGTGGCACCCAAGGTCTGTAAGTTTGAAAATAAGCGCAATCTAAAAAAAATAATTTGCGCCAGGTTACAACATGCACTACGCCACCATTCTCGGGTTAAGAAGCAAAGTTGAGGAGATTTGGATGTTTGGGTTTGGGTTTGATGCTGAGATTGGGATTTAGGAGGTTCTGAAACAAAGCCATGAAAGATTTGAAAACAGAGTACTGTGAGACAAGTGCTAATACTTATTAGGTTACTGTTAGTACCGGTAATTAAGGGATAGTAATTTAAATTAATTCAGCTATCCGAACACCAAGTTTTATTACCACCTTATGAAGGAAGGTCTCATTCTATTACAACACAGTTCAGGAATCATTATCAAAATGATATTTAGATTTTTACATTTTTCATGCGCTTACTCTACATCTGCGTCTATTCCTTCCTAACAAACCATTACGTCTTCTTCTTTTGCTTCAATCTGGAGTCCTAGATCTTCCTGATTTCCTAAAGCAGAGTAAAACTGAACAGCTCATTATTCGTCTTTTCTTTTCGAAAATGTTTTGATAGCACATTTGACACATCGCGTACTTTGCCGGGTTTTAGAACACCTCACTTTAAAATGATGTGGTCTCAATGTGTGTCATTCACACAGAATGAAGGGCTTCAGCACTGTGACATGTGGAATAGCAGTAAACACACCCACACACACACACGGCGCATGCTGGGAAGTGAAGTGAAGCGCTGATTGGCTGATAGGAATTCGGCGGACTTGGACAGTACTGGTGTTGGATTTGGCGGATACTCAAACTCATCCTCATATTCGACAACGTATTGTAAGGTAATATGGCGTGTTTTGGTCCAGAACCATGGTTCCATTGTATTCCTTGAGGTACAAAGTGTCAGCAGCAACGTATAACTCCATTTTATTTTATTTATTGACGTTTGTGCCTAAAAATGGACATTTGCGGCATGCATTGCTTTAATCAAAAGGAAAAGGCTGTGGAAAGTCATCGTTTGCTGGTAGAAACATATGGTGAATAGATTAGAAGATGTGAAACACGGTTCCGACACTTTAAACATTGTGATTTCAATTTGAAAGACAGCGCACTCTGGTAGACCATAAAAGTGCGAAGACGAGCAATTGTGCGGCGAAACCGTTAATGCACAACACCATTGCCAACAAATTATTAATTTAAATCACGCTTTGATCGAAAGACGACCGGAATGGGCCAGAAGACACGGGAAAGTGATTTTGTTACACGACAATGCACCGTCTCACACATCAAAACCAGTGAAAGGCACCTTGAAATCCCTTGGTTGGAACATTCCTCCGCATCCACCGTACTCTTCCGACATGGCGCAATCGACTATCACCTCGCGCTCGCAGAGCAGCACCTCAGCAATTTCTACGAATTCGAAAAATAGCTCGACGAATGGTTTGCCGGAAAAGACAAGCAATTATTCTGGTATGGTATTCATAACTTACCTGGGGATGGGCGAAGTGTGTAGAAGCCGATGGCCAATATTTTGAATAAACAAAAAATGAATTTCCCTTGAAAAATAGGTGTTTTCTTTACCACAAAAACAGGCAAGAGCTTATGCATACACCTGGTACGTCTCTGGTAAGACCGCAGTTAGAGTATGGCTCCAGTGTATGGGATTCTCGCCTGGACTACTTGATAAGAAAACTTGGAAAATTTTCAAAGGGAAGTAGCCCGGCTTGTTCTGGGTGATTTCCGACAAAGGAGTAGTGTTACTAAAATATTGCGAACTTTTGGCTGGGAAGACTTGAGAATAAGGAGACGAGATGTTCGACTATGTGGTATGTCTCCAGCTGTCAGTGGTGAGTTGGTATGGAATAACATAAGTGGAAGGATAAGCTTGACTGGCTCATTCAAATGTAGGAAAGATCATCATATGAAGGTAAAGTTGAAATTGAAAGGAGCAGATTGGGGAAAATATTCATTTATAGGACGAGGAGCAAGTGATAAAGGGAAATGTTCGATAAATTTCCAAGTTCATTGAAAATATTTTAGGAAATGCTAGGTAAAGAATTATAAATAAATTTACGGTAAATATGAGTTAAACAAGTGATAGGGAATCTGCCACCTTGGGGACCACCCTAAATGCAGATCATGATTGATTGATTGATTGATTGATTGATTGATTGATTGATTGATTGATTGATTGATTGATTGATTGATTGATTGATTGATTGATTGATTGATTGACCTCTAACGTTCATTCACCCGGTTTACGTTACTTCCGACCACCATATATTATTACAACTTCCACCGTGTTGTCAACATACTTCAAACAGTTCCGTCCCAGCTGGAGGAGATACTGTTCAATGGGAGAGCTACAGCTTTCGGTAGCACACATGTGGTAAAATTCTAATTTCTGTAGATTAGCAGCTAACAACGTTACGTGAAAACGGAACTGTTCATGCATTCAAATTTTTAAAACGCTTGAAATTTCCTGTAAAATATGTATGGAACTTTTATACTCATTTTTTACATTTAAATGTAAATTTCAATTTGTAATTCAATGTCCTTTTCTGGAAATATATTTAGATTTATATCGAAAGCATACAACACTTCCTCCTAGACATTCCTTCAGAAAACTATATGTTAATCGTTGCCTTCAATACTTCAGCGAGAGAAGGATGAATAGGGCTAGAATTGCGAAGGTAGCGGTTATGGCCCCAATTAAGATACAGCCCCACCGGTGGAAATGGGAAACCACCGAGAAACATCTTATGGGTTGCCAGCGGTGGGACTCGAACCCACCATCTACCGAATGCAAGCTTACAGCTCCGTGACCCTAATCCCACAGGCAGTTATTATTATTATTATTATTATTATTATTATTATTATTATTAATAATAATAATAAAAATATTATTAAGCAAGCTTTTCATTGTCAGCATTTCATTGTCAGTGATCAATGTGATTACAGTACCTGCCATCCCCGGTGGCCCAGGTTCGATTGCCGGCTCTGCCACAAAATTTGAAAACTGGAACGCGGCCCACTCAGCTTTGGGCGATCAACTGAGTAGAGAAGGTTCGATTCCCACCTCAGCCATCCTCGAATTGGTTTTACGTTAATATAACAAAAAACGAAATGCAACTATTTGCACGCGTTTCATACAGAAATCAAGATAATAAAATAACAAATCGTGAAAATATAATAAATATTAATACGCAGATACCATGCTGTAAATAAACTGTAAGGAACAGCATTAAATAACACCTGTTCAGCGGCAATGGAAGGTAACGTACTTTTTTGTACAACTTGCTTCACGTCGCAACGACACAGGTAGGTCTTATGCCGAACGATGCGATAGGAAAGGCCTACGAGTGGGAAGGAATCAGCCGTGGCCTTAATTAAGGTAGAGGCCCAGTGTTTGTTTGCTGGTGAAACAACATATCTCTGGTAGCTCATTTTGAAACACATATACGGAGGACAATTAATAATAATCTATTACATCAAACACTTCAGACATACAACAGCGCGCCGCGACCATTGCTAACTGCACGTGAAACATAATAGCTCAAGTGGAATCTACCCTCGACTCATGTTGCCGAGACAAGTCCAACAGTCTCCATTTAAAGCAGAGACAGCAAAAAAGGCAGTGCCTCAGCTTAGAAAAGAAAACAAACTAAAACTGGAGGGTCGCATTTTGCTGTGCCTTTTCACACTCTCGCTCCCCTGTTGATAGCCAGGGTGTGGTTCCGTCCGGCTGCCCAGTAGTGTTCCAACACCCAGCATTTGCCGGGTGTGAAAATGGGGAACCACGGAAAACTATCTTCAGGTCTGCCGACAGTGGGGCTCGAACCCACTATCGCCCATATGCAGGCTCACCAATGCTCGCCCCTAACCGCACGGCTAACTCCCAGGCGTAACATAAATAACAGTAGGTCATCTGTTGTCTTAGGAAGCACAAAACAATTTACTGCATTTGTAAAGTCACTAGTGCATGAGCCAATATCTATTGAAACACTGTGTGAAGTGGTATCACCTATTCCCTGGACAGGTGTTCTGTTAGGCTTTCTATGCAGCCTTAATCGCTGGGCACAGGCTCGGACATAAAACATGATTGGGAGCCTGAATCTAGTAGAGCTCTACATGTCTGCCACTTCCCATTCCTATCCTTAATTCTGATGCGTGCAGTGGATAACAGGATGAGTTTACTTGGTTTCACCTTTTGTGAATAATAGCTATTGATGCGTGACTCTGATTGTGCTGAAGTACTCGCTTTCTCGGTGTTGCGTGACAGACCATGTTGTTGAGTAAAGTGCTGAGATGCAGTGTCTGCATGTACTAGAGTATGATGCCACTTACCACAAGTGCGGCAGGTACCAGATTTACAACCTGTACCTTGTGATCTCCCCGTAAACAGTTGAAGCACAGATTGTTGCTTCTTACAAAGTCTCTGCGTTCATTGACAGAAATGCGTGCAAAGTTACGACACTTACTTAGTGTGTGAGCTTCGTCGCAGTACGTGCACTGCGGAGTGGTCATCACACATGACTTCTGGGTTTGAAGCTGCTTACGATTGGATGGGTAATTCGTTCCGGTGTTCAAAAGGGTTGGTTTTACAGGCAAAGTAGAACTCACAATCTCAATGGACTTGCATTTCGTTTCCAAGAATTCGCAGGTATCTCTAAGAGTAGGAAATGTCTTGGGACTCAAAGTGGTTTCGTACTCTCTACGAATTGACGCTTCCGTTTTTTCAAGAATTAGCTGTTAAACAATCAAATCATCTAAAGGTACATTTACCTCTAAGGCCTTGAGAGCGTTCAAATTGCTCAAAGCTTGATTGAGTAGAGCACGGAGTTCATTCGCTGATGGCTTATTCATCGTAGGTAAGTTCAATAGATTCTTAAGATGTGCGGATGCAATTAACCTCGGATTATTATAGCGATTGCAAATCGTATCGAAAGCCACGTTAAAGTTGGAGCTAGTGACTGGGAGGTTTGCTATTAGTACGTGCGCTTCGCCCGTTAGAGAACTCAGTAAGTAATGAAATCTTTGAATGTTGTCCAGCGATTCATAGTTAACTATAAGACTCATGAACGTGTCATAAAAATGTCTAAATCCAGTTACATCACCACTGAATGTTGGCAGTTTTATGGTAGGGAGCTTAATTGCCTTCTTAGTTTCACTTAAACAAGACTGACTGTCACTAGAACGAGAACTACTGGGGCCAGCAGCTTCGGTACTCAATGCTATTAAGCTATTCATTTTTGCTTCTGTGTCGAAATACATGGTTTCAAAGTGGTCTCTGTCTTCTGCATGCTGTTGGAAATCCTCAAATATTTCTAGGTGAGACTGAGCAGTTTCAAATTTGTCACGAATAATAGGCATTTCCTTCAAACGAACTACGATGGCCTGATTATTTGAATCCGTTTGAAATTCTTGTACGAATTTCGCGAGACTTTCGCTACTGCGTGAGTAGTGACTAATTTCTTCCTGCTAGTCTCATCCATGCTGACAGATAAGGGCCGTAAAAGAGGAATGCACAAGAACAATAATTAGGAACACTGGATCAATAAATGGGCGAGGATAACATGACTAACCATATTAGGTAAGAAGGTATTGGTTGTTGCTAGTCGCGTGGGGTGTTGACAACACCCCACGTTCATTTTATAGGCTAAATCTTGCGATCGAGTTCATTTATCTTGCTGTAATCTCTTATACCTCTCTACCTGACGTTGAGCACGAAGTATTGATCGAGAGCTTATAATTAGAATCGCTGTGACAGGCGTTAGCGCTCTTTCTTCACACGTGGGGTGTCGTCATACCCCCACGCGACCACTATCGTAACATTTCCGGCTCAGTACGCGGTTCTCGCTTGAGTGGTGAAAGTCTCATTTTCTGTGAACATGTGTAGCTATGAACTACAGGAGGCTAGAATACGGAAACTTTTAGAAGAAGATGAAAGTTGTGAAGAAGATTTCGATGAGTCAGATCCAGCAGAAAGCGACAATTGTGAGGAACTTATCCATGACAGTGATACAGAGGCTGATAGTGAAGTTGATAATGACGGACAGAGTGATAATGATGCAGTTTATCATGAAGGAGGAAATCATTACTTGGGCAAAGATAAACAGAGTGAGTGGAAGAAAGATACCCCTCCAAGGAACGTTAGGACGCGTCAACAAAACATAGTATTACATCTCCCTGGTGTCAAGGTCCGTGCTAAAAGTGCTAAGTCAGTGCTCGAGTGTTTTTCGCTGTTCGTGGATGATGTACTGATAAGAACTATTACTAATTGCACAAATATTTACATAGACTCTATTGTCGGAAATTATTCGAGAGATCGTGACGCAAAGCATACCGATGAATCCGAAATAAAGTGTGTGATTGGTATTCTTATACTGGCAGGTGTTTATCGCTCTGAACATCAAAATCTCAAAGACTTATGGGATCAGACTGGTTTCGGAGTAGAGATATTTCATGCAACAATGAGTCTACACAGATTCCTGTTCTTGTTGCGTGCTCTTCGGTTTGATGACATCAGGGACCGACGGCAGAGGAGGGAACTTGATAAATTAGCGCCAATTAGGGAGATTTTCGAACTTTTTCTCTCCAACTGCGAGAATAATTACACAATTTCCGAATATGCAACTGTTGACGAGCAACTTGTTCGTTTTAGAGGTAGATGTAGTTTTCGAGTGTACATCCGAAGCAAACCACGTAAATATGGTTTGAAAATTATGACAATGTCTGATGCTAAGACGTGGTACACTCAGTCAATGTAAATTTACGTTGGCAAACAACCAGAAGGGCCATACGTAGTAAATAACTCACCGACAGAAGTTGTAAAGAGGTTAGTTCGACCTATTGAAGGGACTGGGCGTAACATAACAACTGACAATTGGTTTTGCAGCATTCCTCTTGCAAGAGAACTTCGTGAAAAGAAACTGACCTTAGTTGGTACACTTCGTAAGATTAAGAGGGAGTTACCAGTGGAGTTCACGTGTGCGAAGAACAGAGATGTAAAAAGTAGCCTGTTTGGGTTCCGGGAAGACATGACTATTGTCTCTTATGTCTCAAAGAAGAACAAATGTGTAGTTCTTCTTTCGTCAATGCATTTTGATGATGAAATTGATACTAGTACAGGAGATGAAAAGAAACCTGCAACTGCAACAATGAACAATATGACTCAAACGGGAGTGGACACAGTGGATCAAGTGTCTGGCACATATTCGACATCGCTGGCCATTAACAGTATTCTTCAGAATTCTTGACATTGCTGGAATTAACGCTCAGATCATATTTTCTTCAAACAACCCCGGGAAGAAACTTGTACGCCGAATGTTCCTGCGTGAACTTGGAAGGGAATTAGTGAATCACACAATGCGTAAATGAGTAAATACCGAAAGGCTGCCCAAGACCATTCGTGAAAAAGCGGCAAAACTAAGTGGTGCTGATGACCCCAGTAAGACGACAAACGTCCGAGAACGAGCTCCGAAGAATTCACGGTGCACAGTGTGCCCTAGAAACAAAGATGTAAAGACTAAATCGTACTGTGATCGCTGTTGTAGAGTGATGTGTCTGAAACATATGAGGAATGTGTGTGGAAAATGTTATCAAGGTTCAGGTGAACCACAAAGTGATACAGACTAAGTTTCTGACCTTGTGTAATGTTGAATGTATTCTTACAAGTCTTTACTTCAATCTGAAAACAGAAACATTGAGTGTAATTAAAACATATTCTTGAATTAATTTGTTTTGTACTGAGATGCAGAAATTGAGTAATAATTTCAATATTTTGGATTCTTATAGAAGAATAACGCGCATTTTATGACTTTTTATGTGCTAGTCTCGTTTGTAAATCTATAATAGACATAATGAAATACATTTAAAAAGATATCTTTATATAGGTTGTACTGTGAAATGACAGTTGGGGTGTTGTCAAAACCCCGCGCGACTACTAACCTTTCAAATGAGTAAGGGACTCCGTGAGGGCTAGTCTAGGTACTTACGTCTGCCTGTAGATATGCTTCGGCCTGGAGTCGAACTCGGGCGCGCGGCCAGGTCCAGTAGGTTACTGAGCACTCCAGAGGAATTCTTCAACAGCAAGCCGGGTTGTATTTGAACGGGAGCCCGCACGATAATCTGCCACATAGCGCTTCGTCAGCAGATAAGCACACAACACGGCACTGGCTACCGTACGTAAAGTAGCGTAACATCCGATACGAACTGAAAGACCCGTGCACGAAAGTTTACAATAAGTTAGTATTCGTAACATACGGCGAAAAACTATTCACAAGATCCGGCCCTGAGCACCAAAAAATGTTTGTTTGCTGGTGGAACAACATCTCTCTGGTAGCTCATTTTGAAACACATATACGGAGGACAATTAATAATAATCTATTACATCAAACACTTCAGACATACAACAGCGCGCCGCGACCATTGCTAACTGCCACACGTGAAACATAATAGCTCAAGTGGAATCTACTCTCGACTCATGTTGCCGAGACAAGTCCAACAGTCTCCATTTAAAGCAGACAGCAAAAAAGGCAGTGCCTCAGCTTAGAAAAGAAAACAAACTAAAACTGGAGGGTCGCATTTTGCTGTGCCTTTTCACACTCTCGCTCCCCTGCTGATAGCCAGGGTGTGGTTCCGTCCGACTGCCCAGTAGTGTTCCGACACCCAGCATTTGCCGGGTGTGAAAATGGGAAACCACGGAAAACTATCTTCAGGTCTGCCGACAGTGGGGCTCGAACCCACTATCGCCCATATGCAAGCTCACCAATGCTCGCCCCTAACCGCACGGCTAACTCCCAGGCGTAACATAAATAACGTATTGGGAGGGAGAGCAATTATAAGCTCATTAAACACTTAATCTACCTCCGTGGTCTACTGGTTAAGGTTATTAGCAACCCCCCGAGGCCCGTGTTCTATTCCCAGCTCTACCAAGAAATTTGAAAAGTGGTACGAGTACTGGAACAGGGTCCACTCGACCTCCATAGGGGAACTGAGTAGAGGGGAATCGATTCCCACCTCACCCTTCTTCGAAATGGTTTTCCGCCGTTTTCCACTTCCCCTCCTGGCAAATGCCGAGATGGTACGTAACTTAATGTCACGGCCACTTCCTTCCCTATCCCTTCCGATCTTCCCATACCCTCACAAGACCCCTGTTCAGCACAGGAGTTCAGACCGCCTGTGCGAGTTACTGGTCTTCCTTCCAATTTGTATCCTCCAGACCTAAAGTTTCACGCTCTATGATACTGGCCTTGAGGCTGAGTCCGAGGGAAAATCCAACCCTAGAGGGTAAACGGATTAGGAAGAATGAAAGAATGATTCAACACTTTGTACCCTTGGATATAATGCCAGCTTGTGACTAAATGTCATAAACTCGGTTACAAGGGAATTCAAATTGTAGATATAAACAATTATATGGATTTAAAAAATAATGTTTGATGGAAATGCTTGTATAATGGTTTAACGTGCCTTTCTGAGAATATATTTTATGCCGGTGTTTGTTTTCCTTGCAGGTGATGGTTCGGCCCTGCAAACAGCACAGGCCGGGCGACATAGGATAAGAGCGCATCATGGGCCGGCGCCCGACCGGCTGCTCTAGCGCTCTATGGCTGCTGGCCCTCGCTCTAGTGGCGGCAGGTGAGTTGATAACAATAGTAATTCTCTGGCTGCTTGTTCTCTCTCCACTGGTGCAATTTCAGTTGGTAACACTGCTGAAGCATACCCACTTTTCGCTGGATGATTTTCTAGTAACTGAATCCCACGTTTCCTCTAATGATTCTACGCCCTTTTTCCTCTCCACTTCTTAGAAGAGTCATTATTATTGCTGCGTGCCAGCACCGTAGTAGCCACTATCGGTACTTCCTGGAAGGGGTAGTGAGTCAGTCCTCCAGGAGGCCATGGCCATCCTTTCGGTGTATTGTTCTCGTTGCCTGGTTTACTTGTGAGTTTCTGAGAGACTCAACGAGAATCTTCCCTCTCTAGCCACATCGCGAATATTCTGGTACACATCACCGGAACTATAAGAATGGAGGCTGACCACGGGCAGTCTGTTGTTGCTGGACGACTCGGAGTCAGTGTATGAGTCAGTGTTGGCATGGCCGTAATTCGGGGGTGGCAAGGGGTGGAAGTCCCCGTCCCCTTCCCCTTCCCGCTATATTTTAAGTAAAACAAATTTTTATTATATTACAGACTTAGAAATGCATAATTTACAATTAGAACGTGCGTTTATCGCTACTCTGTTTAATTTAGATCAGTGAAACAAAATTATCTTCGCAAAATTACTTTTGTAGAGAAGTATTTGAAAAGTGTGTTTAGTCTCAGTTTCTGAACTATCTCATTTGCTTTTTACATTTCCGACGAATTCAGCAATTTGTGACAGGTATTTCTCATGCTTGGGCCGTTTAAAAACATAATGTAGGGAGGCGACTGCCCAGGAGAGGTTATCCACTTTGGGTATCAAAAGGAATACTGATGTTGCCCTTTCAAAAATAATGAATTGCTTTAATTCAAATAGAAAGAGATTTTATTTTTAGTAAAAATACGATGTGATCAGATTATGTAAAAATATATACCTTTTTATCGTGTTGTCTATTTGATTCTTAAGTTTACGGATAAAAACAGGCCAAGTTATGAATAAATTTTATTTAGGTCCACTTCTCAATTCTGTGCGAATGTTCTTTGCTTTTCAGAGGTTTGGTAATTAAATTACAGTTATTAACGTAGAATATCGAAGGATAGATGGAGAATATTGGGAAGACATTTGTGGTAGCAAATTGCCCTCAAAACGTGCCCGTTGTCCCCGGTAATCCCTAACACACCAATCGAAATGCTCAAATTACGCCTGCGAATGTTGGTGTCAGTGTGTTGAGGTTCGGTGGCTGGGCTGAGGGCGACAGAGGTGTTGGCTGTCGCTAGTATCCCACCGAGAACTGATCGAGGAGTTGAATTTGTTGTTGCGTCGAAGTGTCGAGTGATTAGTTGGACCTAAGACGGCGTAGGGGACAGACGACTGTGTACTGCCTTGGAGTACGGTGTGTATACTCCTTTGAACTGAGTATCGCCGTAAGTCAGAGATGAAAACACATATATTGAGTTTAAGTGGAACTGTGTTAATGATCGTTTTGTGAGGAGTACTGTCCTGCTGTGTAGTTGCTCACTGCATGTCACTCTGTGAATTACTGGACTTTGTCTAGAATCGAACCAAGGAGCTGTGGCACCGTGTGTTGCGTGGCGAGTTGCTCTGTTTTCTAATTTAGCTGTCTGGACGTTGTCGCTGTGTGGGGTGACTCGACCCGGAGAAATGGAAGTAAGGATAGCTTGTAATTAGGATTAAAGATTCCTACAGGTAAAGACTGTCCAGCTGGAGTCCTGCTGTGAACGACTTGTAAATATACAGCAGTTGGTATATAAGTGTGTCCACTCATGTTTGAATAGAATTATGTGCGTATACGTGTGTGTGCAATTACTTTGCCATCCTGAAATAAATTAGAGTACAACAAATGGGGTTTTATTCGTGACATTATTATAGGGTATAGTATTTCTTTCCTCCTTTCTTTCTATCATAATCCGTTTACCCTCCAGGGTTGTTTTTCCGTCGGGCTCAGCGAGAGATCGAACCTCTACCGCCTCAAAGGCAGTGTCCTGGAACGTGAGACATTCGGTCGGGGGCATACAAACGGAAAGGGGGATCAGCAACTCTCCCAGGTGGCCTCACCTTCTATGCTGAACAGGGACCTTGGTTAGGTATGGGAAGATCGGAACGGATAGACAAGGAAGAGGGAAGGAAGCGGCCGTGGCTTTAAGTTAGGTACCATCCCGGCATTCATTCAATCAATCAACACTGATCTGCATTTAGGGCAGTCGCCCGAGTGGCGGATTTCCTATCTGTTGTTTCCCTAAAAGCAAAGCAAAGTCATCTCCCTACAGGCCATGAAGGCCCTTGGAGGGGTGGAAGGTAAAGGCTTCCACTATCCGTAACCTCGGCACTTGATGGGGTAGAGTGGTTAGCTCTACGCCCGGCCGCCTTTGCCCCCAGGAATTACCCTGGTACTCATTTTTGGTGTTGGCTGAGTGAACCTCAGGGCCATATGCACCTCCGGAAGTGGAAATCTCATTTCTTAAATTTTACGACTTCCTGACGGGGATTCGAAACCACGTCCTTCCGGGCGAGCCGAGCACGCCTTTACCGCCTCGGACAGGCAGCCCCTGTTGTTTTCCTAGCCTTTTCTTAAATGATTTCAAAGAAATTGGAAATTCATTGAACATTTCCCTTGGTAAGTCATTCCAATCCTAACTCCCCTTCCTATAAATGAATATATTTGCCCCAATTTGTCCTCTTGAATTCAACTTTATCTTCACATTGTAATCTTTCCTGCTTTTAAAGACGCCATTCAAACTTACTCGTCTACTAATGTCATTCCACGCCAACTCTCCGCTGACAGATCGGAACATACAACATAGTCGAAAAGCTCGTCTCCTTTCTCCCAAGTCTTCCCAGGCCAAGCTTTGCAACATTTTTGTAACGCTACTCTTTTGTCGGGAATCACCCAGAATAAATGGAGCTGATTTTCTTTGGATTTGTTCCAGTTCTTGAATCAAGTAATCTTGGTGAGGGTTCCATACACTGGAACTATACTCTAGTTGGGGTCTTATCAGAGACTTATATACCCTCTCCTTTACATCCTTACTACAGCCCCTAAATACCCTCATCACCACGTACAGAGATCTGTATCCTTTATTTACAATTCCATTTATGAGATTACCCCAATGAATATCTTTCCTTATATTAACACCTAGTTACTTACAAAAATCCCCAAAAGGAACGTTCACTCCATCAACGCAGTAATTAGAAGTGAGAGGACTTTTCCTATTTGTGAAACACACAACCTGACTTTTAACCCCGTTTATCATCATACCATTGCCTACTGTCCATCTCACAACATTATCGTGGTCATGCTTCAGTTGCTCACAATCTTGTAACTTATTTATTACTCTATACAGAATGCCATCATCCGCAAAAAGCCTTACCTCCGATTCCACTTCTTTACTCATATCACTTATATATATATATATATATATATATATATATATATATAAAAGAAGTCATAAAAGTCCAAAAATACTGCCTTGAGGAAGTCCCCTCTTAATTATTACAGGGTCAGATAAAGCCTCGCCTACTCTAATTCTCTGAGATCTATTTTCTAGAAATACAGCCATCCATTCAGTCACTCGATTGTCTAGTCCAATTGCACTCATTTTTGACAGTAGTCTCCCATCATCCACCCTATCAAATGTTTTAGACAGGTCAATTGCGATACAGTCCATTTGACCTCCTGAATCCAAGATATCTGCTATATCTTGCTGGAATCCTAAAAGTTGAGCTTCAGTGGAATAAAATTTCCTAAAACCGAACTGCCTTCTATCGAACAAGTTATTAATTTAGCAAAATGTCTAATATAATCGGAAATAATGCCTTCCAAAAGCTTACATACAACGCATGTCAAACTTACTGGCCTGTAATTTTCAGCTTTGTGCCTATCGCCCTTTCCTTTATACACAGGGGCTACTATAGCAACTCTCCATTCATTTGGTACAGCTCCCTCAAACAAAGGATAATGAAATAAGTACTTCAGATATGGTACTATATCCCAACCCATTGTCTTCAGCATATCCCCAGAAATCTTATCAATACCAGCTACTTTCCTAGTTTTCAACTTTTGTATCTTATTGTGTCCTTCTTGGATCCTGTATCTGCCTTAAAGTACCTACACACACTCTCCCATTTCTCACTAAAATTTGTATGACTGCCAATATTTTTGCCATCATGTTATCCTTTGCCTGGAGGAGAAGTGTGAAACCACGATAAAACATGTTCGAGGATAGCTGAGGAGGGATATGAACCCCGTTATACTCAGTTGACCTCCCTCCTGCCACTTTTCAAATTTCGTAGCATGGCGGGAAATTAAACCCGGGCCTCCGGGGGTGGCAGCTAATCACATTAACCCCTTCACCACAGAAGCGGATTATTATTATTAATAGGCTATTCTTTTTCTTCTTCTTATTCTTATTATTATTATCCAATGATATATGAAAATGAGGAATCAGTAACGAACGTATGGTTTAGAGACCAATATCCCTGTCATCCGTATAGATCTAGATTTCTTCTGCATGTAATAATAATAGTGGCGTTTGGCTTTCCGAGTGGCCGTGTGCAGGTCCTTTGATATGAATCCCGCAGGCGACCTGCTCGCCGTGATGGGGATGCAGTGTTGATGAGAACGGCACATATTCCAACTCCCCGTGCCAGGGTAATTAACCAATTGTGGGTAAAATTCTTGACCCTTCCGTGAATCGAGCCCGGAGACCCTGTGACCGAATGTCAGCACGCTAACCAGTTAGTCTTGGAGCCAGACATCTTCAGTATGTGATACACCTATGCCTGGTGTGGTCTGGCATAATTGTCCCTATGTGTTCCCTGATGTGAGTAGGATGACAAAGACAATGGTATCCGAATGTGATCAAGAGATCCGTCGTTCAATGGAACACTCTGAGGACATCAGCTGTCAACAATTACAACAAGATCGTGTCACTGCGCTGTGGAAACCTCGTGGGGATCAGGCACTTACATGAGGTAAATTTTCCCTTGAGTTCTCGGTGGACCCCATCTACAGCCCATCAGTCCCTTAGTCTTTCAAATACGAAAAGTAAGTTCCTCCAAGTGAGTTTATTACAAAACGTCTTCCCTGCTTATATTAGTTAGAATTTCTTATCCTCCATACTTTCACCATCGTTAGTTGATTGACGTCACACGCATACTCTGTCATAAGATGGCGCTGTGTTGAATCGCGCGCGAAGTTGGAGATTACTCATCGTGAATACATCGGGTTCAGTTGTATAGAATAAGAAATTTAATAATGGAACAGAAATGTATTATTAAAATTTGTATTTTATTTCTAACTAGCTACATTACCTGGCGCTGCCCGGGCACTTTATTGATTGTTTACCATTAGGTATTTTATTACCTGTTAATTGTGTGTGAAGTCCGCCTCTGTGGTGTAGTGCTTAGTGTGATTAGCTGCCACCCCCGGGGGCCCGGGTTCGATTCCCGGCTCTGCCACGAAATTTGAAAAGTGGTACCAGGGCTGGAACTGGGTACACTCAGCGTCGGAAGGTCAAATGAGTAGAGGTGGGTTCGATTCCCACATAAGCAATCCTGGAAGTGGTATTCCGTGGTTTCACACTTCTCCTCCAGGCAAATGCCGGAATGATACCTAACTTAAGGCCACGGCTGCTTCCTTCCCTCTTCCTTGTCTCTCCCTTCCAATCTACCCATCCCCCACCCAGGTCCCTCTTCAGCAAAACAGGTATATATAATTTCGTGTGGCTATTTCTAGCCTAGTGCAGCCCTTGTAAGGCAGACCCTCCGATGAGGGTGGGCGGCATCTGCCATGTGTAGGTAAATGCGTGTTATTGTGGTGGAGGATAGCGTTATGAGCATAGCAAGTGAGACCGCCTGGGCGAGGTACTGGTCATTCTCCACAGTTCCATCCCCCGCTCCAATGTCAGGACACTGCCCCTGAGGCGGCAGTTGTGGGATCCCTCGCTGAGTCCGAGGGAAAAGCCAACCCTGGAGGGTAAACAGATTAAGTAAGTAATTATGTGCGAAGCGAATTTTTGTACATTTCGTTATTGTGGCGTTGACTGATAGTTCACCCCCCTTTTCACCCCCCCCCAGAGGGGTGCACATACACATAAATGCATAATCTGGACCATTTTGGACATTTTCATCCATTCTCACCCCCATGCCGATGGGGGCTGAATTTGGACTTAAACCACATGTGGAGTGTCATTGTTCATCTCAGCGACCCCGAAAACTATGGATTCGACAATATATTCGATTATTTTTTATGCCACCCCCTCCTCATCTCCACCCATAGGGGTGGTTTACCCCCACAGTGCTTCTTTTCGGACACTCATATGTGTAGTAGAATCTCCCTTTGGTCTATTCTTTGCTTACGCACGTCCCTACTTCAAACCTCAGGCCTGTATTCTACTGTAGTATCCTTGAGCTGACGTCGCCATGGTTACGGCTGGTCATTTCTTCATCCGATTTATTGAGCGGGGTAGTGTTGAGCCGTATCCTACCGGCCCATAATAATAATTAGAATATTATTTGACCCAATATGTAAAATTTATTCATAAAAGTTACAGTCTAACATGTTAAAGCATCGTACCCTAAGATAGTTGATACCGGATGTTGAGCAAGACAGTGGTTCGCTGGATGTTGCTTCATATTTCCGTATGACCGTGAGAAAAGATAGCGTACCCAAGCGCTGGCAAGGATCGACACGTGTATTGATGCTGACCAAGCAAGATATTTCAGCCAATGGGAACTTAAGGATTTGGCAAACCTGGAGGCTACACCGCGCCAAATATTAATTCCAGGATGACCAACGTGCTCTGTGGATAAAGTCAGTTTCTGTAAGAGATCGGTTTTCCACAGTTTCTGAAGTCAGATATATTTGGAAATGTATTATAAAAATTAGTGGAAGAGATTTGCTAGTGTTTGAACTGTGTTTTGTAAATATATTACAATAAGTATTATGTCATCATACATGACGAACTCTCTGATTGGTGGTTGGTTCAGACACCCGGGAACCCCAATATTATTGGCGTCACCGAAGCCTCCTCAGTAACCCTTAGCTCTGGAGAGCGTCATTCGGTAGTAAAAATTTGAGCAGTACGGATGTACCAACTCTGTATCTCCGTGGTAAAGATTTGCACAGTGCGGATGTATTAACACTGTGGCTGGTGATCGTGATTAACGTGGTATCATTCCTGTAACAGTAACTGAGTTTCATTGATACTTTAAATTGTGCAGTCGCAATAATTTACTGTGCTTAAGTAAATGAAATAGTATAATTTTGGCAGAGTTTACTTTCAATTGATAAAGACGGTGTTTAGTGACCGCTGAGTAACAAGTGTAGTGGAAACGTGCTATTGGTTCACTATTTCGCGACGGGCGCGTATTCGCGTGGAACTTTCGTACCGAACCGTGGGCTGCTTTAAAAACTGTATTTTTACCCTTTAAGTGAAGTGTGTTATATATATGTGAATCAGTGTGTTAGCTGATCTGGTAAAAGAAAGGGTATTGCGGCTCGCAGCATTAAGCAGCGAAGAGATCATCAATAATAGTCTTCTGTGTTCCATTGAATTATTTTCCAGCAAGATGATGGATACGCCTGTAGAGGAAGGAAGTGCATTCCCACATGTTAATGCTGTGATTAACATGGAGTAGACCCATAAAGCAGTGGGGATGTAAGCTGCTATCCTGGTTTCCCGAGAGTCATGTAGAATATACAGTAAGACGCATGTATTATTTACGGCATGATATGTAAGTTATGTTAAGGTACTAGGGCAGTGTAGATAGAATTTTAATTTTCATTCAAAGTAAGCCTGACGGCATGTGTTTGTTTAATTTTGTTACTATGATAGATTCGGATACGAGAATAATGCATGTTTATTTTATTTTCATTTTGCTTTATGAGTAGATGTTTGGGAAAATGAGGGATTGATAGGATCAGTTATTGTTGTAAATATAGTACTTAGCGTAGGATATTCCGAGTTTTCCTTAAATATATGCTAGAAGGGCTAGATCGACAGGTTCATTTTTATATTACGTCAAACACGTATCAATTCATTTTATTTCGGTTATTCAGAGAGACAGGTATAGCTATTTTGCATGATGCATGGTCTTACAGAAGCTGCCAGAAGGAGCTGCAGAACGTCGTTGTTAAAATAAGATCTTTGAAGTTAAGTTGGATTCTGTTTGCCTGATGGTCTGCCAAGGACTCGAACTGCGTCTCATTATGTGGAAAGGCCAGTGGGATTCATGAGGAATAATGAGATAATAATTGCATGCTGAATTATAATGTATTGGTGCAGGCTGATGGTATGCCTGACAAGATATAGAGTATTGTGCAGATGTGTGTGCCTGCCTAGTGTCTTCTGAATGTATATTGTGATCAGAATGGACAGTGATAATTCCAGACTATTGAGTCTGATGTTGTTAAATGGCCCAAGCATGCTAAGAAGCAATGAATATACGTGAGTTTCCGTATAGCCGATGATGGGCGTTATCTCATGGCAAGCTGATTCCTGGCCTGTGTTATCGGTATATGTGAAAGAGACAGTATTTCCTAGTGGCGGCCTCGGGAGACAAAATCCAATCTTTAGCATAGTGGAGTTCAACATTTCTTTCCAGCTCGTAATATACCCGGAAGTACATGACGGATGACCGCGCTGTTGAGCGCTCAAACGCAGCAGAAGGAGGCAATGTTGCCCATTGCTTTCTTCATGATATCAAGGATTATTTATATGTTTTTCCCTTACAGGATGGTTTTACATTATTATTTATGATTGTATACCTTGTCTCGTTGTTTTTAAAGGGAACAGCCCGAGTGCTGAAGTATCGTTGGTTTATCTAGTTCTGTCTAGATCTTTTGTAGTGAACCGGGATTCACATTAGAAGCAGTGTAGCATTTAAGACTTTACTCGATATCCGATGTATATATATGTTTAGTTTGATTATTTGAATTGCTGTAAATATAGTGTAGGATTTGCCCCTAGTATTTTGCATAACTTACATAGCGTCCGGTGCGTCTTAATTATTTTTCTTTCCGTCGTAATTTTTCTTATAATGTAACTTTTATTTTACGGAAATAGTTTGACGACTCTCGGGATTAACTTAACTTTGAAACCGTATCGTTGGGATGCGATAGTGTGAAACTCCATACGGAAATACCACATGGCAGTGTTTGCGTACAGTTGTTGCCATACAACATAAACATTGGACTATAAGAAGAAACTCAGTCTTGATTTATATAAATGTTCTTTGTTGAACTTGTTTTTTAATGTCAAATTTGTATAATCATTCAATTAACGTTTCTGATTTCAACTTATTTCAATATTTTGAGTTTATTTTTTACAAATTATTATTTTTCTTGATTTAATTATTTTCGTGTGATTTGATCGGGGATATTTATTAATAAATCCATCTTACCCCTATGATTGTTTCTCATTCGTGTTATACCTCCATTTCCTGTTATTGATTGCTATTTTAGTGTAGAACTTCGACTTTTTATCCTGACCCAATCGACAACCAACCCACACTCTGCCCAACCCTGAGTTAGTCGGATGTTCATACAGGAATGGAGGCATCGTCCTAGAGGGTATTTACCCCTGGGTACGGTACAGTGTGATGGCAATATCACCATAAAGGTTGGTTTCAGCCCCTTAAAACAACATTATCGGGGCACGCAGGGCCCCACCGTGTGTTGTTCTTCGCTTCGTGATGCTTAAAATGAGCTTTGTCTCGTCCTTATACAACAAATTCAATATTTCGTCTATATTAGCCTTTATAAGGCAAGTTTTTGATACCTTTGTTTACATTATTTCAAATTTCCTACAGATATCTAATTGTCTTCAAAATAAAACACAGCCCATGTTACGCACTGGTAATGTAGCTTTCTATAGGTACATAGGAGAATTAAATCGCTTCAGTACTTTTTGAGTTTATCCATTACAAACAAACAAAGAAATCTTTTTCTCTTTAAGATATTAGTATAGATAAGTAAGTTAAGTCTACAAAAGCCTTAAAAACCCTGCGGCCGTTACAATAATGATAGACTACCGTCAACTATTATTATCCCGAGGGATGTCAGATCAGACAAGATACAGTTACATTTTCATCCGCACTCTAAACTGAAATTTGTTCGCTCTTCTGTGGAATACATATTTATCATTATTGCCACGCCTCCCGTGGAGAAGGCTCATGTGCATTAGTTAACGAAGCCAGAACAGCTCCCATCCTTCCTTCGCCCCATCACATTTTATTTAATGTTTAAAACCTCGGGCGGAATGTGGTCCAAGTAATCAACTCTGTACATTCAATTACAATCACTTCCAAAGTGACACCTCTTTTCGTGATTGGTACTATAATGAAAGTGGTGTTCCCGTTAATGAATTTATTTCTGTTCGTGATTGATACGCTGACCCGATGACAGTATATTATTATGTTAGCGTTTGCGCCTGGCGTGCACGAAGTTATGAATTAGTTGTATCATTTTTTATTTAGTGTAAAAAAGGCCAGTCAATAGTGTTACGGATGCACAGCACTGTTTGTAATTAACACCAGTCAATTATTCCTGTGTTCTTAACTAGAGTACACAGTGCCAGTAATGAGTTTGTATTTAATTCCTTTCGTTCGATGGCTGTATTCCAAAAAACAAGGTGATTAATGAGTCAGTGCACAAACATCCTGGGTGTAATGTTGAGTTAAACGGTGGTGGTGGTGGTGGAGATAATTGTTTCAAGAAGAAGTACAACTAGGCAACCATCCTCTATTAACGTTAATCAGAGGAAAAATTCAAGGAATCTGACATTTCGAAAACTGAAATTATCGGCCAAAGAAAGACAAGGGCCCAAAAAAGACATTAAATTGAAATATTTCCTAGGACTCGTATGCTCTAATACCATCGGGGTCGGAAAAAAAGAAGAGTTGATCAAGGGAGGTCGGATTGAGTTGTTGAAAGTGAGGAGCCTGGCATTAGGAGGTCGAAGTCTGCTGCAGTTAGAGGGGTCTGGGAGGAGGTAAGATCGGTGAGGTAAAGTTGTTGCGTAATCGAAACATGACTTTGTTGGCTATGAAAGTGGAGGGGAGGAGTCAGAGAATAGCGGCGCTCGAAGGGTGTGAAAATGAAATACTCCATGGGCGTCGAATGCTCTAACACCGTCGGTGTCAGACGAGTACTGTGCAGCCTGGAAGTTATTTATAGACTGATTGAGTCATTGATTGTTTTGTTTATTATTTAATCGATTACCCTCAAGGATTGGTTATTCCCCCAAACTCAGCCGGGGATCCCACCTCTACTGCATCAAGGGCAGTTTTTTTGAGCGTGAGATATTTGGACGGGGATGAAACTGAGGTGAAGGACCAGTATCTCTAACAGGCTCACCTGCTGTGCTGAATAGGTGCCTTATGGGGGATGGGAAGTTTGGATGGCATAGGCAAGGAAGAGTGAAGGAAACGCCCATAGCCTTAAGTTAGGTGCCAACCCAGCCTTTGCCTGAGGAAGAAGTGGAAAACTACGGAAAACGACCTCTAGGATGGTTGAGGCGGGAATTGAACCCCATCTACTCATTTGACCTCCCGAGGCTGAGTGGACCCTGTTTCAGTTCTCTCAGCACTTTTTCAAATTTCGTGGTGGAGCCGCGATTGTGGTTTTAGAGGACAATAACCAGCCCTGGTGTGGAAGTCCCTGAGAAACAGCGATAAAAGCCTTGTACATCCATCCCGCCATCTTGGCTCACTATAACATATAACCATATCACACATTTCATGATTTTATAAAGCGATTTTACCTGAGAGATCGTATGCAGGCCGCAGAGCACTGACCTTGAGACACATTGACCTACATTGCATGGCCACCTGGCCATATAACAGAAGTGCTGATGTTCTGTTTATGATAGGGGAGTATTCTGTACCTATATTTTTCTCAAAAACATAGACCGAAGTTCTGTGAATTATTTTTTCCTACAATAGTTATGATAGAAGTAAAATATTTGAAGACGTTTGTTTAGAATTCCCTCTTTCCCCACCAATTCAAATGACCCACTTTATTTCCATTACCAAACCCCATGCCACTACAACCCTTGAAGGGCCTTGGCCTACCAAGTGACCGCTGCTCAGCCCGAAGGTCTGCAGATTACGAGATGTCGTGTGGTTAGCACGACGAATCCTCTCGGTCGTTATTCTTGGCTTTCTAGACCAGGGCCGTTATCTCACCGTCAGAAATCTCCTCAATTCTAATCACGTAGACTGAGTGGACCTCGAACCAGCCCTCAGGTCCAGGTAAAATCCCTGACCTGGCCGGGAATCGAACCCGGGACCTCCGGGTAAGAGGCAGGCACGCTACCCCTACACCACGGGGCCGGCTTATTTCCATTACACTCTGTATAAACTAGTGCCATTCCTAAAGTCTCGACAAATTCGCACTCGCAATGGCCGTGGGCATCATAATAGGCCAGAATGGAATTTTCGGGTCGTCTTCTTTATTCTGGTGCTAATATTGTCTCTCTTAAGGGACTCGTGTTTATCACGATTCCGTTCTAACCAGAGTACTCCTGAGATAAGACGCGGTGCACTGTTTTATATGCACTACACCCTCTGCAGGTGGGTTTTGACTGCCATTCCCCAGAGGCAGGAAATGAAATACACTTGCTGAGCTCTCTCATACTTGAGTATTGGTCTAAGAGAGGTCTTGTACAGCGTGAACGTGTTTTCTATATTCAGGCCTTGGTAGGCTTTCATGAGGGGTATAATTACAGATTAGCGTCTGTTCGTTCGGGCCGGAATCGAATGTATATATTCCTTGAAGGTGAATCCTCTGACTAGGATAACTCCCTGGTATGTGGTTATTTTTTTCTCCACCGGATCACTTCGCCAAAGAAGATCAGAGGGTGGAGGGGGGGTGTTCGATTCTGGTACGTTTAGAGGAAAAGTTCCACCACCTTTATTTAAATTAATTTAGATAATTCTGAACTTAAATAACGACTCTGAAGAAATACTGCTGCATTGTTTGCCCATGATATCGTACCAAAACAATGAAAACACGTAGACACAGTTTAAACCGGACATAGTACCGACTTTAGTATACCTATTGTGCCAATAAAGGAAGTATTGTGAAAATGAAAATCTGCAGCTTGTTTCCAATTTCAACCAGGTCAGGAATGGAATGAATGAAGCCCAATCTAGCAGAGAAGATAGGAATTGTGCCGTCTGCCGAAGCCTGTCGCACTCCTCTGGGACAATGGTTAACGCCCGATGAATGAAATGATATTGGATAAAGTTGCTGAAATGAAAGATGACAGGGAAAACCGGAGTAGCCGGTGAAAACCTGTCCTGCCTCCGCTTTGTCTAGCACAAATCTCACATAGAGTGATCGAGGTTTTAACCACGGTACCCAGCACTGAGATGCCGGTGCCGTGCCGCCTGAGCCTGAGAAAGTGCCGTATTTATTTAAAGTAGGATGTTTACATTCTGTTTATACACACAGTGTATGTCGAAGTTTGGACATGGTGCTCAGACCGATTTTTTTTTTTTTTTTTTTTGTTATTTGCTTTACGTCGCACCGACACAGATAGGTCTTATGGCGACGATGGGGCAGGAAGGGGCTAGAAGTGGGAAGGAAGCGGCCGTGGCCTTAATTAAGGTACAGTCCCAGCATTTGTCTGGTGTGAAAATGGGAAACCACGGAAAACCATCTTCAGGGTTGCCTACAGTGGGGTTCGAACCCACGATCTCCCGAATACTGGATACTGGCCGCACTTAAGCGACTGCAGCTATCGAGCTCGGTAGACCGAAAGACAGACTACGAAGTTCATACATTCACTGTCCGTTGGGACGACTTCAATTGTGCATTAAAAATACGAATATGAGCGGTGTGGGTAATGTGCAGAATGCAAACGGGCACACAGCTGTATGGCACAAAGCTTGTAGAGAAATTAATTTTGTATTCGTCTGTATATTATTTGGTGCATTAAGTACCGTAAAATAAAAACGGAGAAGTAGACCAACGATAATTAACTTTGTCTCCCGACGGGCAGGTGATAAAAATTAAAACCATTAAGGAACACAGCCTTAATTAACTGGTGGCAGAGGCAGAAAATGAAATAAACTTGCTCAGCTCTGAATATTGATGTGCAGCACCAAGACCGTGAAGTGTTTCATTGCGAACACAGGAAATTAAGCTCGCCTCAGCAGCCTACAAGATGGAGGTGAACTTGTTCAGACACCAATGGAGAATTCACCTACGATGGAATAAATTATCTTCACTTTACTCGAGAATCTCTTCTACGCTACACTCTGTAATCTCCATTCACTTCACATTTGACAAACGGACTAGATGTACCTTAATTAAGTATCTTCAACTTTCATCAAAACTGTTGAACTTTAGCTCATCAAGGGAACAAGATGTCATCAGAGAGGGCACGTAGTTATCGAACAAGGACGCTGTCACCGAGCTCGATAGCTGCAGTCGCTTAAGTGCTGCCAGTATCCATTATTCGGCAGATAACGGGTTCGATCCCCACTGTCGGCAGCCCTGAAGATGGTTTTCCGAGGTTTCCCATTTTCACACCAGGCAAATGCTGAGGCTGTACCTTAATTAAGGCCACGGCCGCTTCCTTCCCACTCCTAGCCCCTTCCTATCCCATCGTCGCAATAAGACCTATCTGTGTCGGTGTGACGTAAAGCAACTTGCAAGGAAAGAAAATAAAGAAAAGAACGCTGTAACCACTAATTTATACCAATAAAACTTCAACTGTGTCAGTTCTGCAGGTTGTTTCCTCTTATATCAGACTAGCAAGATACCCGTGCTTCGCTACGGTGTTATACTGAAATTTATAATTGCATGCTTATCGTTTTATATATAATCCGCAGAAATTCGTGATCTGACTCGTTTTCTGAGAGAATCCACCAATATTCGCGATGTGACTCGTTTCCTGAGAGATTGCGGCAAAGCTCCTCCCATTTTACAATCTTTCTTTCCAGCAATCGATTTTGTACTTCCCGGGCTAGGTCCAGGTACTCCAACCGGTTAGCTGGGTCCCTAAATCTTTGCCATCTTTCCCTATAAGCATTCTTCATATGGATCAAATGCTTGAGGAGATCCGGCGTGGTGTCTTCTTGGGTACCGCACCTTGGCGGTATTGAACCCGCGGCCGGACTGCATTCGTAGTCATTACCCGTCCAGGACACGTTTCCAGCGCGGTCCGCACATTTTGATAACGGTCCAAAACATTATTAGGCCTACTACTACTACTACTATTATTATTATTATTATTATTATTATTATTATTATTATTATTATTATTATTATTATTATTATTATTATTCTGGACCCCACAGCAAGATGGAAGACCGCTACTTGGCGGTAAATTACATCTGATGCCATTGTCATTGCTGACAATATGACCAACACCATTGTCGCGCGTAGGCAAGTGCGCGGGTTTTCCGGCGATACGAATGACATACTTCCGTGCATTATTGACCTTACTATAGAGGTGAACAACTGCACGGTAAATCTCATTCCTATCGTTTATTTCAAATGTGTTTAAATTTGTATTTATATGCCAGGAGAATCTACTGTAATCTAAGAACGTTCTCCAAAGGAAAAGTGGCTCTTGAAAACGAACCCAGAAAAGATTAAAAATGAGCCGTTTATGATCAGAATAAGTACACTGAAAATCCACAGCCTGCTTCCAATCATTCGACCGGGTCAGGAATGGAATGAATAAAGCCCACACCTAGCGGCGAGGATAGGAATTGTGCTGGCTGCCGAAGCCTGTCGCACTCCTCTGGGGCAATGATTAATGAATGATAAATATAATGAAATTAAATGATATTGGAGAGTGTTGCCGGAATGACTGATGACAGGGAAAACCGCAGTACACGGGGAAAAACCTGTCGCGCCTCTGCTTTTTTCAGCACAAATCTCACATGGAGTGACCGGGATTTGAACCACGGAACCCACCGGTGAGATGTAAGTGCGCTGCCGCCTGAGCCACGGAGGCTCCTTATAAGTACATTATGACAGTACAATCAATTGATCTCGCCTCCTTTTTCACCCCACCGCCCTCAAGTTGATTTACCCCCCCCCCCCAAAAAAAGAAGAAGGCGTATTTCTTTATGTTTAAAGGAGATTCAAAATACCAATGTTCACGTCTGTTACCTTCAGTTTTGAGATATAAGTATCCCTATGAACATAATTAACTTTTTTCACTTCCTGTCACACGCCCCACGCCCCCATCCCCTTAAGTGAATTTTCTGGCAAAAAATACTTGTTTCTTTAATAGTAAAGGATCTTCTAAATACCAATTATCACGACTCTAACATCTGAAGTTTTTTGAGATATGTGTCCTCATGAAAAGAATTCAACTCCTTTTTCACTCCCGCCCCCCAATACGATTCCTCCTCCCCGCAAACGCGTTTTCCTTTGTTTTTAAAGGAGATCCAAATACCAACTTTCACGTCTGTAACAATTTTAGGTTTTATTAGATGTAAGTATCCTCATACAATTAATTGAATTAATTTTTTAATTCTTTCAACCTCCCCCCCCCCCCATTCATTGGATTATCCGAGAATACGTGTTTCTTTACTTTTAAAGCAGATTCCAGATAGCAAATGTCACGTCTGTAAGATCTTCAGTTTTGAGATATGAGTATCTTAATTAAAATAATTCAACCCAATTTTCAGTCACCTTTACCCTCCCCCCACCCAAGTGGTTCTTCCGAAAACTAAAAATACACGTTTTGTTATTTGTAATAGAGATAAAATATACCATTTTTCACTTCTGTAATACGTTAAGTTTTCATATATAGGCCTACTGTAGAAATTCTCATTTTAAAATTTCAAAAACATAAAAGTACGTGTTTATTTATTTTTAAAGGAGATCCCAAATACCAATTTTCAGGTCTGTGATATCTTCAGTTTCTGAGATATAAGTATCCTCATTGAAGGCATTCAACCAACTTTCCACCCCTTTTCACTCGTCCTATTGGGATTTTCCGAAAACAAAAAATACGCGTTTCTTTATTTTTAAAGGAGATTCCAAAAACTAATTTTTACATCTGTAAACTTATAAAATTTTGAGATATAGACACACTCGTTTTAAAAATTCACCCCCCTTATCACGCCCCATTATTTAGATTTTCTAAAAACAAATAAAATACGTGTTTCTTTATTTTTAAAAGAGATTCTAAATACCAATTTTTACATGTGTAAACTTTAAATGTTTTGAGATATAGATACACTCATTTTAAAATTCATCCGCTTTTCAGCCCCCACCATAATTGGATTTTCCAAAAACAAATAATACCTGTTTCTTTATTTTTAAAGGAGATCCCAAATACCAATTTTCAGGTCTGTAATATCTTCAATTTCTGAGATATAAGTATCCTCATTAAAGATATTCTATCCATTTTCTCCCTTTTTTCACCCC
Source organism: Anabrus simplex (assembly GCF_040414725.1). Lineage (NCBI taxonomy): Eukaryota > Metazoa > Arthropoda > Insecta > Orthoptera > Tettigoniidae > Anabrus > Anabrus simplex. Next base: position 442,125,773 of record NC_090268.1, on the reverse strand, counting down.
TCCTATTGGGATTTTCTGAAAATAAAAATACGGGTCTCCTTATTTTTAAAGATGATTTTAAATACCAATTTTTACATCTGTAAACTTTTAAAGTTTTGAGGTATAGATACACTCATTTTAAAATTTCACCCCACTTTTCACCCCCTTAGCGGCGGAATATCCAAAAATCCTCTCTTAGCGAGCACCTTCATTTTAATATGAATGTATCCCCAAAGTTTCATTTCTTTGTCCAGTAGTTTTGGCTCGGCGATGATGAATCAGTCAGTCAGTCAGGACATGTTATTTTATATATATATATATATAGACTAGCTGTGTTTTACCCGCTGTTAACGGGTTAGATTTTCGTAATCATCACAGAAATGCCATATATTGGAGTAGAGTGGCAGCAGAATAGAGCACATCTAAAGTAGCAATAATACTCAATCGTTCTATGTTGTTGACTTGGAACGTAGACGTTAACGATCACTAAATGGCATCGTGGTACATTGGAGATATTAAGTCCTGTTATAATTGTTACCACCTGACGCATATCAATCTTTAACCCTCAAATGCGCGACTTATTATTCCTTTCAAAATTATAAGTTTTCATTCCGAAAGTAATACAATTTGTATCAGAAAAAGAGTTTAAGAATATTTACGTCATAACAAATATTTTAAAATTTATTTCGATCAGCAAAAGGTAAAATGTTTTGAATGTTTTACGTACCTGTGCGATTACAGTAGCTACTGCAACACTTCACAGGTAAATGCACACATGTAAACTTGTAAATCAGATACAAAATGCAAGTAAATTTTCCTTTGCACATACGCAATGCTGTGCTTTCAGAGTTAAACCAAGAGCAAGAGCAAGGAGGGAAGGCCATGGCTCTACACCTCTGTATTCGGCTCGTCCCCACCGTCGGCTGTCCTGAGGATGGTTTTCCATTCTCCTGTGGCAGATTCCCCATTAATTTTTCACCTAGCTTTTCCCTGAACATTTTCAAAGAAATTTATCGAACATTTCCCAGGCCCTTACTCCTCGTCGTATAAATGAATATTTTCCGCAATTTGTCCTCTTCTCTCCTACATTTGAAAGCTCCACTCAAGCGTATTCGTTTAAGAAAGTAAGAAATTAATTCGTCTTTATTCGTGGCGAATTTAGGGCTCAAGTCCTTCTCGTACATTTAACCACAGCATTTAATAAAATTAACAAAAATTTATATTTTAAATACAACAAATATTTTAAATGATATAGTACTAATAGCTGACAGTACAAAGATTAGACTAGTTGATTCTCTTGTGTTCTCTGTCTTCCGTTATGGTTCCAAGACCTGGACCCTCAAGGCAAGAGATAAGTGCCGTATCGACGCCTTTTAAATGTGGTGTTGGAGAATGCTGCTCCGTGTACCGTGGACGGAAATAAGAGCTAATGCATCTATTATTCAGGAACTGAATATCTCCGAACGTCTCTCCTCTCGCGTCATAAAAAGAACTGTCCAATTCTTCGGAGAAAATCTGGAGAAATGTATCATGGAAGGCAATATTTTCAGCTGAAGACCACGAGGAAGGACACCGAGCAGGTGGACTGATCAAGTTCTGTGTACCACCGGTCTGACTCTTCAGCTGGCTTTAAGAGAAGCTGAACATCGTCAAAGTTGGCGCCGTTTAGTCCAGAATATTGTGTGAAGTCAAATGGGGTCACGACGCTCAGCAATGAGTTACACGACTGATGATGAATAGCAAATATGGGGATAGTAATAAAAAAATAGTATTAGGATGTACAACATGACAATATAAATGATGCTGATAATTATAAAACTAAGAATAGTAATAATGAAAGAAGGAAACACTGTAAAAACCCCTAACTAGCAAACACATTTCTGATTCTAGCTGTTAAGTCGAGCTTGAATGTTTTAACAATCGCAGTCGATGAAGTTAAATTATGGTTTCCTTCTGGAACCTTTTATCCGGCGCCGTGGTGTAGGGAGGGGTAGCGTGCCTGCTTCTTACCCAGAGGCCCCGGGTTCGATTCCAGACCAGTTCAGGGATTTTTACCTGCACCTCAGGGCTGGTTCGAGGTCCATTCAGCCTACGTGATTAGATTTGAGGAAAGCGGTCCCGGTCTAGAAAGCCAAGAATAACGGCCGAGAGATTCGTCGTGTTGACCACGCGACACCTCGTAATCTGTAGGCCTTCGGGCTGAGCAGCGATCGCTTGGTGGGTAAGGTCCTTCAAGGGCTGTAGCGCTATGGGGTTTGGTTTGGTTCTAGGAAACTTAATTTTTGATATAGGCTAAAGGCAGGCATTTATACAAGTGGAAGAACAAGCTTCGCCAAGTGCACCGTCACTGTATTGTCCTATATAGGAGGCTTGCAGTGGTGTCTCCACGGCGTACCAGCGCCGGCGTCTTGGAAAGGTGCAGCATTCCAACTGATGAGCCCTCTACTGCACTGGGGCGAAACGCTGGTAATTTCACGACTAGGAAAATCCTAAAAACTGAAGAGCTTGAATATTTCAACATTCGCAATCGATGAAATTAAATTATGGTTTCTTTCTAGGAACATTTTTTTGACATTTCTAATTATTGTTATGAAAATATGCTCATTCACGCATTCATTCACAGTTCACTCATCGAACAAATCAGCTAGAAGTATTGAGTAAGTGATTTCGGTAATCCGTCAAATCTCCTAAGAGAAAGCAAATCCCTAATGGTAGCAGGCAGGGCATTCCACAGCCTAACGGCAGTGACTACAAAGGAGCGGTTGTAAGCCGTAGTGTGCCTCAGAGATATTGTTAAGGAGGAGCCAGATCGTGTATCGTGGTTGTGATAGGAGGCGAGGTAATTAATGTTTGATGAGAGATAATCCGGTACATCTGAGTCTAGAAATCCATGTGGAAGGGACAATATATGGAGACTGCGACGCTCATGAACACGAAGCCATGACAACTCCCTATAATAAGGTGAAAAGAGAGAATCATATCGCGGTTTAAATATAAACCGAATAGAGTTGTTTAAACTCCGTTCGAGCATCTATTACTGTCTTGAGGTATGTCCGTAAGTACAGTGTCGCAGTGTCGCAGTAGTCTAGAATACGTAAGATTGATGATTTTACAGTTGTATTTTAAGATGTTTTGGAAATATAGTAGAGTAGTTTTTGAGAGGTCTCAGTCGTTTTAATAACTGTTTCTTATTGCCGTGCTATAGGTCTGCTAATGTCAATTCATGCCTTCTCTCCACATAGTCGAGCATCTCGTCTCCTTATTCCCAAGTCTTCCCAGCCTAAATGTTGGGACATTTTCGTAACACTAATCCTTTCTCGGAAATCACCCAGAGGACTTTGGACCTTATCTACTTTTCGTATGAAGTAGTTCTGGTGTCACAAAGCTCGATAGCTGCAGTCGCTTAAGTGCAGCCAGTATCCAGTAATCGGGAGATAGTGGGTTCGAGCCCCACTGTCAGCAGACCTGAAGATGGTTTTCCGTGGTTTCCTATTTTCACAACAGACAAATGGCCGGGGCTGTACCCTAATTAAGGCCACGGCCTCTTCCTTCCACTTCCTAGGCATTTCCTATCCCATCGTCTCCATAAATCATATCTGTGTCGGTGCGACGTAAAGCAAATAACAAACAAAAAAAAAAAAAGTTCTGGTGTCGGTCCATTACACAGGAACCATACTCTAACTGAGGTCTTGCCAGGGTCTTAAACGCCCTCTGCTTTACTTCTCTTTCCCACTGACATCACTTTAGCCTTGAAAATGTTAGTTCCAATGTTTTTTTTTTTTTACGTCGCACCGACACAGATAGGTCTTATGGCGACGATGGAACAAGGAGGGGCTAGAAGTGGGAAGGAAGCGGCCGTGGCCTTAATTAAGGTACAGCCCCAGCATTTGCCTGGTGTAAAATGGGAAACCATGGAAAACCGTTGCAATGTGATAGTCGCTGAAGTAATTTTCATGCTCGCACATTACTTGAAATGTGCAGTATATACCAATTGAAAGAAATAATAAAAATAATGCTTCATTAAATACTTGTTCACATCGCAAGCCACCCACAATGTAAGTCCTGATACGTGCCCCGAGTGGTCGTTCCCCTTTATAAACCGAACGCTGTAAACCAATACAATATCTGCCTGCAGCCGGCTTCTCAATATAATTAATTTACTCACCACTATGTACAGCTCAGTCCGACTGTGACCTCCGGGCTGGTACTGGGACACTCAAGGGGATGTCGTCATACCCGTGTGTACCTCATGAGGACTTTCACCACAGAATGTATAAGAAATAGTGAAGTCCAGTTCAAAATAAAATCAAGAAAGTGGGAAAGGCAGAGAATATTAAACATTACACGTTTAACTGATGCTTGTATTATGTAATGACTATAGTTTTACGGAACAATGCTATTCCTTGATTGACTGCTCAGGATAGTCGGCTTCGGTTTAGAAGGCCCGGGTCGATTTCTAGCTCGACGGGAGGTCTTTTCCCCGCTTGATTAATTCCTCTTGTTCGGTGGTGAATGCTTGTGGTAGTATTAATTCACAACTCTTGCACAAAGAATACATCACTCTACTAGCCACCACAGGAACAGGTAATTGTGAGTCCGGTGTCCATACATCGGCGTTAGGAAGGGCATCCATCCATAAAATTGGGCTTACGGCAATTCACATAATGACAACCGCACGTAATAGTGACCACAGACGTGGGAATTTCCTGGATGTGCCCTTGCTGGCGAGATGTAGTGTTTAGAGTGCACTATGTCTTCTGGTATGTGCTAGAATAAATCTGTTACTTTCATTGACGTGTCTCAGTCTCATCCTTGGTTCACAATATGAAAGTGACCGAGCCATGAGCGATGTTATTAATACCATTCCTTATGCAGCCAATCCCTGTTATGAATGGTGAGAAATTATCGCTCATAGGGTCGGTTGGTGCATGCATTTCAGTGGGCTTGGCAGACTGATATGTAATAGCAACTTCTGGCCCGGTGAGGAAAACAAAGGCAAACTACTCCACTCCTGATTTCCTTAGTATGCCTCCTTAGTAACGTATAGGCTATCTATGACAGCTGTTTGTGGAGCTGCGGAGGATCAAAATAGCCTTCGGGCTGAATACACAACATACATACTTTCGAAACTATTATAGTCGAGGAGAGAATGAAGTTCATTCGAGACTTTTAGTGACGTTTTTACGTAGGATTTCTTTATTCCAATGTAACATACAATGTATAGAATTTTAAGAACAATAGTAAAAAGTATAGAAAAATGATCTCAAAGTACTTTGTTTCAAGATTTGCCACAAGGTGTGTTGCTCCTACTTGTACTTCAGTTCAATTAAATTCCTCACTTAATGAGAAGTCTATTCTAGTTTTGTCAACACGCGATAGAGAAATAATGGATGAAGCATGATTTTCAGAATTTTCATGACGCGCGCATGGAACACGGGAGCTATTCGTATTCTTGATAAAATCTTCGGTCCAAAAGTCTTGTTTTATATTTGAAAAGGGAAAATATGGTCAGCAAAAAATGTCCTCGTAATTTTTAACCTCATGGTCTGATCCGTATTGCTTTAGAGTATAATTACTCAAAATTTATTATAAAGAAATCAATTCATCCACAAATCCAATACAATATATTACACAGGGCGAGCAATATAAAACTGAACTGATAAATATTTGTAAGGCTGGCGTGGAGCTGGCCCCTGTTAATGAACAGGAAAACTGTCCATCACAGGAAATGCTGGAAACCGTGATTTCGATGCACCAATCGGTTGCTGTCACATGCCTACCGAGTACGTCGCTGTGTCATTACGTGTGAGTAAGTGAGAGGAGCAGACGTGTTTAGTGACCAGATGGATTGCAATACAAAATGGTGCTCACGATAAAATAGAGCATGTTCATTGTCGAGTGTTGTGTGCGGAAAACCTGTGCGGAACTGTTTGCGCAAGAGATTAAGACTCTAGATGTTTTGGAAAAACCTCCAGCAAAGTCTGCATTGCGAAACTTGGTGACGAAATGGCTTGAAACAGGCTCTCAAGCGAATATTAACCGCAACAATCCGAAAAGAGTTCGGATACAAGAAAACGTTGCTCGAGTGAAGGAAAGCCGGGAACGATGTCCGTCGAAGTCTCAACGTTGTTTATCCACGCAAGCGGTAATTAAGAGATCGTGATGATGATGATGATGATGATGATGATGATGATGATGATGATGCTTGTTGTTTTAAGGGGCCTAACATCGAAGGTCATCGGCCCCAATTAAGAGATCATCGTGTCGAGATATCCTTACAAATTCCCTTTTGTGCGTGCATTAAAGCATCCGGACGAACTTTCAGGTGTTGAGTTCTACCAGTGTGAAGTGCATTCAAGACTTTTGGATCCTCAGTTTACCATTTATTCAGATAATGCCATTTCCAGCGTCTTCTGTGATGTTATTATCAAGGGTCAAACCCGCGTCAATCTTATTGTGAACATTTTTCGGGCCACTTTTAGTTTGAACACCTGGTATATATTGTGTTGACTAGGTGGGTAATTTTTCACCACTATATAGTCAAGGTGGTTATGTATACCATGACGCATTAAAATAAACTTCGAAACCTCCATGAGATTTAGTTATAATCCTTTCCTCACTAAATGAACGTGATCCTAAGAAACGGTTTAAAAGACTCTTTGTAACGCATTCACAATCATAGGAGAAAACTTAACCATTACAAGCCATTCTTGGGTGGGGCAGGAGTAGGAAGGAAAACACAGTTGACCTTTGTGTCTAACCGGCAAATAATGCGCAACATACTCTCACTATGGCACTGAAGGCCACTAACAGACAACTTGGGCTAGTTTGCCGTTCGAGTCCTGCACGCAATACCGGAAATATTGGACATGTTTTGTAGGCTATATGTATCGTTGTCCGGCTCTAAGGTTAAATCGTTAGCATGGTGGCCTTTGGTCACAGGGGTACCACGTTCGATTCCCGGCAAGGTCGGGAATTTTAACCACCATTGGTTAATTTCCCTGGCACGGGGGCTGGGTGTATGTGTTGTCTTCATCATCATTTCAACCTCATCACGACGCGCCGATCGCCTACGGGCGTCAAATGGAAAGACCTGCTCCTGGCGAGCCAAACTCGTCCTGGGATCTCCCGGCACTAAAAGCCGTACGCCATTTCATTTCGTGTGTATCGTTGCCTACGCTATAAAACAAGACTTTGAAATGCACTAATCAAAACGGGCGGCATCTTTGTTCACCATTCAGCCACCAGAATGGCGTTCTTGCCCCCCTTGTGTTCACGTAAATAATATATCCTAAATAAAAAGAGCTGAAAGTTTTTGTGAGTATTTATAGAACCTTATTTATAGAGCTGTGCTTCATTGGCTTTGATAGGTCACCAAAGGTTTGGAACTTTCCTATTGAGGCTTCTTATCAAGTTTCAAAACGGTCTCTCTTCTGCTTGAGTGGCTTGAGGCAATTCTGTCTAATAGATGTTTGAGTATTTTTTGCAGTAGAAAAAGAGGTAGTTTGTCGTCTTTCCGCTTTCTTCACGAGAACAAGTCATTCAGAAAAAAGTACACAATTTTAGTAACTGTTTTCGAGGTAACTACTGCACAGCAGAGATAACGAATTCCATCGTGCACTGCAGAAGTGCCACAAACGATGATTTAGGGTATCTGAGGGTTCCTCAATACTGAAACCGCTTATGATATAATGTTGGACATTCACTAGGTACAGAAGTGTTAGGTTTAAAACAGCCTTCTAACAAGTATGTCTCTTTGTTTTTCTGCCATACACACCAGGTATCCTGCTACCATATCTAAAGAAACAGTCGTTGTATTTTACAGGAATGTATTGTTAAATCAGATCTGATGCAATTTACCTTGCAAGTATTTTGCAATGATAGACATTATGTGCTCAGGGATCTGCGGAATCTCCACATCCTCGCGAATTTCATGCCTTCTATCTTTTCCAACCATTTGGAACTCTCTTGATTGTAGTAAATTGGTTCGGATCTTCTCTTCATCCCTCAGGTTAACATTGCCATGTTTTGATGTCACTACAATCCCAGAATGGAGCGATGTTTCGGTTGCGTTAAGGTAGACCGTGTCATTGTATCCCACTTTGCGCCGTAGGTGGCTGAAGAAGAGCTCAGTATCATTGCTTGTTAGGTTCCTTTTCAATATATAATGAAAATGTATACTTATGAGGTACTTCACGCAGGCCACAGTGGATAGGGTAGTCAACACCAACGCCTGGTAACGTTTCCTTCGTGAATCTTTTGCTTTCTCCGGACGCATTCGAATTTTCTTAACATCTGCCAAGAACTCATTAATTAGCCAATTGAAGCGTTCATTTTCTGCTGACAAATGCCAGCTGGAATATGTCTCATGTGAGGTGTTGCAGACGTCATGCGCATCGAACCATTTCACGAACGCTCCATAAAAACAAATTGTTTCTTTATACTATCTCTTCCTTTAGTACTTTTGGGAAGCACCACCTCCATACTCTTCAAACCAGCGATTGTTTAAGAGGAAAATGCAATTTTAATTCATTTAGACTCATTTTCACTCTCCGATATTTCAAACTCTCTTCTCTTGGGAGCTTTTCTACATTTTAAAATGACTTTTTTATATTTAATAACTAGCTGATGTACCCGTGCTTCGCTACGGGATTCTCAGAAAGACTGACTTTGTGGTTTTCTTAACCTGAAATCAACATAGGTCATTACAAAAACGTAAGTATGAATGTAGCGATTAAAACCAATGCCATCATATAAAATACTCGATCAAATGGAAAGCCGCACGTTTTATCACTTTTAACGAACAGTGCTGCGGTTAGATTGCGGTGCCAATCTAATAGTCCAAAGTTCCAGAGCTGCGATGACCAGGCCGCAGATTGCCATGAACACTCATCTGCCATTATTCCGCTAAATATGCACACTGTTCATTCCAATCAGTGCCTCAGAGTAGGGATTGAATAGCCCGAATGCTATGATGGTCCAGTGTGTTACGTACCAGAAGTATCAGAAAATTTATAAACCAGGGGAATGGCATGCTAAAGAAGAAAGTTATCTAACTCCCCAGCAACTTCCCATCAATATTCAGGCAGGCTGTTACACTCTGTACGACTGGGCGAGTTGACCGTGTGCGCAGCTGTGAGCTTGCATCCGAGAGATAGTGGATTTGAACCCCATTGTCGGCAGCGCTGATGATGGTATTCCGTGGTTTCCCACGTTCACACCAGTCAAATGTTGGGTCTGTACCTTAATTAAGGCCTAAGGCACTCCTAGCCCTTTCCTATCCCATCGTCGCCATAAAACCTATCTATGTCGGTGCGACGTAAATAAAAAAAATACTCTGTACGCAGCAGTAATCCTATCTACCGGAGATGAAGGGCAACAGATGACACAAAGCACATCACGAGAAACAATGGTCAATGTAATGTTATTGTTGATCAATGTTATGAGCTTTCTGTATTGTAGGCCTTCACATTTAGTTTCTTTTCGACTCTGTGATTTGTAAAATATTTTATACCATAAACTGTAGTTTCTTATTCTCCGACTTTACATACCGATTTTCATTAAATACTGTTTACCCATTTCTGGTTACTCGGCGCTGATATGGACTTAGTAACTAAAATCCAAAATTATGAATATCTTTGTGATCATAGCCAGTACGGTAAAAATGTATAAGACATGAATAATAGGAAATTTAATACTATATAACCCTAGTTATGTAGCATTCATCGATTACACCTCTAATAAGAAATATTTGAGAATTACATTTTAGGCCTTCTCCTAAACTACCATTTCACTCAGCGTGAATAAAATAATTTACAGTATAGACTATAACGACTTACTTCCTGACTTTGCATTACGATTTTCATCAAGATAGGACTACTAATAACAACAATATTTGAGAATTATATTTTAGGCCTTCCCCTAAAGTACCATTTTTCTCAGCGTGAATACAATTATTGATAGCCTAGATTGTAGCTACTTATTCCCCGACTTTGTATACCCATTTTCTTTAAAATATGACCACTAATAACATAAATAGTTGAGAATTCAATTTTAGGCCTTCCCCTAAACTACCATTTCACTCAGCGTGAGTAAAATGATTTATAGCCTGGATTGTAGAGGCTCATTTCCCGACTTCACATACCGATTTTCATTAGACCGCTAATAACATAAATAGTTGAGGATTCAATTTTAGGCCTTTCCATAAACTACCATTTCACTCAGCGTGAGTGAGATTGTATAGGCTCATCCCCTGACTTCACATACCGATTTTCATTAAATTCTCTTCAACCGTTTTCTCGTGATGCGTGTGCATACAGACAGACAGACAGACAGACAGACAGACAGACAGACAGACAGACAGACAGACAGACAGACAGACAGACAGACAGACAGACAGAAATTACGGAAAAGTAAAAAGTGCATTTTCTTGTTACTATGGACATGACCGATACAGAAATACCATTATTTTCAAATTCTGAGCCATGTACAGACAAAACTTTTATTTTATATAATTATATAGATAGAAGTCTGCAAAAACTGAAGGGACTCTATTAACTGAAGTGTCTTTACAGAAGTACTTATACTAATGTCTTCTTCTTTGAAGTGTTTAAGACCTACCCTAGATTTTTCTGTTGGAACCCTGAGAGATCCCGGTTCGTCATCTTCGCGAGAAATAGCAACAACCCACCGTTCTTTCAAAACACTGTTCACTGGAAGCTTATAAAATGCCACTACCATTCATTTCTCGTTAATAACGAACACAGCAATAAACCAAGGCTGGAACAGCGAGTGCTTAACATCAGAAGAATACATATATCAACAACCATCTCACTCAATAACCACGCTTAAATCAGCAACCTTGTCGACTGGGGGCAAGAAAGCGATTCTAGCGGCCCAGCATTGAACTTCAGTGTGAGCACTCCAATAGCGTCTTACGGACTCTATTCCAAAGCCATGTATTATAACGTACGGAACGGTTTGTATTATGTACAATTTCACTTCTTCGGCGCTAGATAGCAATACTGTAATATTCTGACTTGTGTTGCTGAGGAACTGGTGGATTAAGATTGTTGATGGAAAATAATGATGAGTGGAAGCATTCCTTCGAATAAGCTAATATCTTCCTAGTGGACTGCGTAGCTCTCGAATTGTTAATGTCATGCGCACTCAACCGCACAAGAATTGACTGTCGCAGAAGAAGACTTTCTATTCGAAACTGAAATAGGGTAGAGATATTGCTCATTTATGAGGATTAGCATTGACATTCACAATAAATACATATAAACATGGAGTGTTGGATTGTATGGGCTATAAAGCTGGATGCTCATGCACAGGGATAAAAATTATCCAGGCCTTTGAAATGTGGTGCTGTCGCCGCATGCTGAAAGTACCCTGGATCAGAAGGGTAAGCAATGAGGAAGTGCCGAAATGTTTAAGTGAAACGTGTCAGCTGGTGGAATGTTTAGATAGTAGAAGGAACAGATCCATAGGTCACCTGAAAAGACATCCATACCGGTGCACCAAACTGATGGAGCCCAAAAGGAAAAGGTCGAGAAGAGAATTGATGATGGACATAAAGAACGGGCAACCGTACGCAACAGTAGAAACGTTGGCTCTGGTGAGGAGAACAATGCTGCCCACCAATCAGGTGAGTGCGAGGAGATATAGAAGAACATATTGTGCAGGCAATAGGATTCCACGTTCCGTCTCTTCCGCTGTTTCGAGGATGTATAACATTAAATACCATTCCGCCGACCAATTTTAGTACGGTTGATTATTGTTGAAACGTCATCAACTACGTCATTCAAGGCAAACTGCTGGCATAGTTGAGACCTTTGCTAGCTGGTGAATGCAACGTGTTGTGTTCAGTTGGGGATGTGATCCATGGTAGTGTGATACGACCACTTCTGTTAACGATTTTTGTGTTGGATCTACCTTGCTGAATATCGTCCGTCCATCATGGTGCAGTACATTGATGACACAATCGTTTACAGAGTTATGAGAAATAATGAGAACGAGGGGGATATTTTCCAGTCAAATCTTGGTAATATGGCGGTGTTGTGCAATGAATAAATATCATTAAATGTACAGTAATGTAAATATGTCCGATTAGCTTTAACCGGAAAAAGTTACAACAACAAAATTCTAGTTTGTGGTAAAAACCTGATGACTTGAAACTCGACTGAACTGCGTGGTACGCATATTTGCACCAATTGAAAATGGAACAAGCCTGTGGAAGAAGAAAGTTGAAAAGAATTACAGAGTGTTAGGATTTATCTTCAGAGCTCTACTGGCTCCTAGAAAGAAATTAATTCAAACGGCCTATTTGATACTAGAACAGTCGATATTATTGAACGGGTTTCCTTCCTTGCATCTCACTACAGTAGAGACATGACGAAAGTAGAGAAGGCTCAACGCCAAGCAGAAAAAATATACCATATTTTCCATTGCGAAACTCAAATGATCATAAATATGGCTCCCACTCATGGCCATCCATCAACAGCTGTTAATCTCAGATAGCAATCAGCCATATGACATAAGGCGTTTGCTAGGTAACGTTGTCTGAGCATCCATCCATACCTTACATGACTGTCTGCACGGTTGCTATAGAAAAGCAGCTTATCAGAGTGGCTTCTTTATTCGTTCTGCTCGGCAGTGGAACGAAATTACATCACAGGAAATAGAAATTCCTATTTCAGAATGTTGTAAAGATGTAAAAGATATTTAAGCTGATATCTTTCTTGGAGAATAAAATAAATAAATAAATAAATAAATAAATAAATAAATAAATAAATAAATAAATAAATAAATAAATAAATAAATAAATAAATAAATAAATAAATAAATAAATAAATAAATAAATAAGTGAACAGAAGTGAACTTTCTTATTTATGTTAATTTACCTGTATGCGTGGGGGGAGGGGGGATAAACGAATGTTGACTTAATTTCGAGTGTACGCGAGAATGAAGGATTCGGTGTAACTGGAGTATATGCTAGGATCCGCTTAGGCCTATGGGTACACAGACTTATTTCACGAAGTACGACTAATCCTATGAATAACTCATTATGTAAATAAAGCCAAGTTTACATCGATGTTACAAAGTCATTCGAAAAACGCCTGTGATGATCTTATCAACAGGCCATGTTAGCAACAGATTTCCCGTGTTGTCAATATATTTTCTCATCCACTAAAGTCGGTAATGATTAAGAAATGTTAGCAGAATATGTTACTATTACAGTTAATCCGCTTTTACGCTGAATGCTATCGACAAAACTTTATAACTTCTTGATACCACCACGCTTTAGCAGTACATGTTGCCAAGAAATATTAGTAATAGAACAGCAGTGTGACTATGATAACAGGTTAAAAACATCTGTTGGTAATACTGGGGGGCAATGGAGGCTTAATGAGTCTATGTAAATACGGTGGTTGTATATAAGCCAGTACTCTCTTGTAATTGTCATTATTTAATTTTGTAGTTTATGTGGGGTTGAAGTCACCTTCGTGTACTCATCATCCCTAAATTGTAATGAATATATTCTGGAAAATGTATTATTATTATTACATCATCATCTTTATTATTATTATTATTATTATTATTATTATTATTATTATTATTATTACGCGTGAATGGTGCATTTCAGAACACACGAAGCTTTATTTATGATTTCTTTTGCGGAGGATCCAGGATGCTTTCATCTGTTCGCTGAAGATCCTCTTCCTTTCTTCCGTCCACTTGGTACCTGCTCTCTTTGGTACTTCATTCTCTGGGGTAACTTCACGCTTGTAAATTTTCTTCCTATATAATATATTTCGATTAAAATTTCTTCACGCTGAAGTTGTGCGTTGTACATGTCCGCTTTTGTTTGCTGTGTCCAAGGAGCATTCTTCAGTTTATAAACTCTTTCAAGAATTTGGTGGCTTAGTATGGTTTCTGGAAGCCTCTTAACATGTCCATAAAAAGTTAGCCTTCTTTTCTTGAAGTCTACCGCAATATTAAATCATTTTTCTGTGAATTTCCGGGATTGCAGACGGTAACCTTCCCCCGTGTGCCTCGGTCCTACAATTTTCCTCATGAATTTTCGCTCTTTTTATGAAGTGTTTCAGTTTCCCATGCATATAAAGCCTCAGGTTTGATTACGGTATTGTAATGTTTGAACTTAACGTGGAGAAACATACATTTTTGTTGCAGAGTTCCCTTGTTCTCTCATATGCTCTTCTGACGTCTTGAACACTGTTGTTTTGGGCTATTTTTTCTTGTCCGGTTGGTTCGAGGGTTTCGCCCAGATATTTGAAGTGAGGGACTCACTTGAACTGTCCGTATTTTGTATTGAGGTTATGGATGTATAGTTTTGAACAGAAAAATTCAATTTTCTGGAAGGAGATATGAAGTCCGACATTTTTGGCACATTCTTTGAAAATTTAAACTTGCTTTATAGCTGTGACTTCATCGCTAGGCAAAAGGGCCAGGTCATGCGCGAAGAATAAGCATGGAATTTCAAGCTTGTATTTTGTGTCCCAATGTTTACTGGGTTCCAGCTACTTTGCACTTTCAGTTCTTTTTCCATTCCCTCATCACCTTATCTAGGACGAAGTTGAAGAGGTGACAATCCATCTCCTTGCCGGACACCAATTTTTATTAGGAATTCGTCTGAGATTTCTCCCATGAATTGTTGATGGAGTTAACTTCTTGTATCGATTTCAGTACACATTTTTGTATTATGAAGCTCATACCACATAAAGGGTTCCTATTTAGAATTTTTTGGCCTATTTTACTCTTCAATGTACGGTAATTACCATAATCCAAGGTGGTATCATCAATAAATCGAGTTACCTGCAAGGCAAGGATAAGATTTTTTTGTCAATCAAGTTGTGTCTCTAATTTAGTGATTATCCTGGTTGAATCAAAGTGTGGATATTGAACGTATGTGGGAGTTTTATGGGACAGTTTACCAGAGAGCTCCGATTCTCTCGCATGTTTTCGTGGTGGTCCAGGCTCCCGAGAATCCGAAAGGCTGGTTGTCGTCTCAATGCGACGGGTGGATTGGGTACCACCTGGGGTAATGTTGCTACTAGCTGCATGAATCATGCTTGGCTTGTAATGAGAGATACAGCAGTGTTGGCTGCTTAGAACCGGGGATTGTTAGTTCCTGTAGCTTGGCATTGCCACCGCACCCACAAGGTGTCAGGCGCGGACCTGGAAGACGGTGGATGCCACTCAGACGCACCTGCATTTTAAGCACCCTTTTTATTACGGTCCCAAAAAGCAAGGATGCCTCTTACGCCAGTTCCGCCGCACCAATGATCTTCATCTCCGCCTTCACTGCCGTTGAAAGTCTTTATTAGTTACACTGAGCTGGACACTTACCAGATGATACACACCGGGCCGGTGTGCTCTGGGACTCACGTAGGCAGGCCTGCCTCCGAAGAGGGTCCCTGCCTGCTATCTGATTATTATTATTATTATTATTATTATTATTATTATTATTATTATTATTATTATTATTATTGTTACGGAGCTCTCCGTGGTAGTTAGACGTGAAAGAAGGTGATGGGATGAACATGCCTCAACTTACGAAATTAAAGTTAATTTAAAATTCAACACGGTTATATTTTCTTTTCAAGATCAAGAACTAACAAGTACAACAGGAACTTGGTTATATAGCAACAAAATAAGAATGTACAATTACAGTTTATTAATATATATTGGGCTTCGAGTTCCAAAACACAATCCCTGAGCAATGAGCCCAACTTTATTTATACACAAGGTTTAACAAAGGGGCAGAAAACCCCAATCATGCCCAGGAGCACTCGCTCCCTATTACTGAGTAAAGTCTGCTCGAGGCACACAGAAACCGATTTAAGAAAGAGCAACCCGATCTCAAAGTTCAAGCCTATCAAAGGCCACACCAAACTCCACCTTCAAGCTGACCTCCAAGCACATGAAAACAGGGGTAAATATACCCAACCTACTGAGGCCTACTCAATAAAGAAACAGGACTATTACATATCCTCCAAAATACCAACTTGAGAGGAGGCGTACTTGCACTCCTAATACACTTTATTAAAACCTAATTTGGCCCTAGGCCGCTTATGCAAGGGCTAATCCCATTCTACGGAGGTGACACGATAGAAAACTTTATGACATTACGAGTAGAAGGGAAACAGTTATGAAAACGTAGTCACCTCAAAACAAAATGAATGGGAGCTCGAGAGGGTTAGGCACTCTCTATTGTCCCCGTTAAAATTGGCGATATTACGAATATTTTAACAAGTGGAAAGCAAAAGGTTTATTGGGAAGTTGTGGCGAGCTGAGAACGAGTTTTTTTCGTCGTTCAGAGGGGTGAGATTACCAGCGAGACTGTGCCAAGGTCAGGCCAAACCACGTGACTGCCTTCGCACGCGCACAACCCAGCTTGTTTCTGGAATAGTCTGCGCAAATTAAAGGAGACCATCAGCCAATTACCGTTCTCGCTGAAGAACACGCCTCCCTGGCTAATTAGATAAAAGGCCTTGCTTCGAGTGAATCGTTCTCTTAATGCTTGTTCTCTTAATGATTAATGCTCTTCGCTGTGTGAGACATCACGTTACCGGACCACGTGGAAGGAAAATTTTCAAGCCAAGTCGACGCCCGTTCTACCAGAATTTAGTCTGATAATTAGTGAATTCTGTGGAATAAAAACGCCTAGGAGCCAAGTTAAGTGTGACAGTGTAGACGAGCTGTTTATATTCTGCGTGTGCTTGTGCAAAATACTTAATTTTGTCATCTCAGTTACAGCTTGTGACCAGCAATCTACGGAAGACGTCTTAGAATTGAACATCTCAAGATGAAGAATTCCGCAACCACCGGCAACACAATTTCATCGAGGGACACCCATTGCAGAGCCTCCATGGAGCTGTAAAAATGTAAGGCGTCTCTGGTAATTGGAAGGAGACTGGCCGGAGTATGCTGAAATAACTGACTGTCGACGGGAATCGAACTTCACAAAAACTTGAGTACCCTTTTAATTTTATTTATCTGTCTTACCTTTTGTACAACTAGAGGTCTTTCTTCTTAAGTCGTAGATCTATTAGTTTGCTGTAGTTAGAAATATTTCATTTTTCCTACTTCTTAAGGTGTCGTGGTAGACTAGGTACGTGTGAATGAAATTTTGGAATCTATTAGAGTAGACATGTAGGTTGTCTTTGAATGATTTCCCATGCTTAAGGAGCTTCATGTCTAATAATCACTGACCACACGATAAATCTACTTTCCTTGTAATATTGAAAGTTACCGGACGAAAAATTTGCGTGTACATTTTGAGTGAATAGGGTCGAACCTAGTGTCTTTTAAGATCACTTGTTGTTTTTATGATGAAGTCATCTAATTTTACGATATTCCATGAGGATCAGTAGATGTAATAATCACTTAAATAATAATAATATTGACTAAAGATCGGGTAAAACAGAAGTAAACGCTCGTGAGCCATAAAACTACTGTAGAGTTCCTAAATGTGAGATGGAATGTGCTCTGTTCATGAAGGGTCTGGAATATGGCCAATCCTGAGGGATATTTGTTGTATAATTGAGCAGTTGATGAATTAATGGTGATATTTGATTTATTCTTGTGTATTTGGAGCGCAAGATGGATTATAATTATTGGAGCACGTGTTGCGAGTGTATTTCACAAGTAGGAAGTAAAAATAAGACGAGTAAGGCTCACGCTTGCGGTAAATTCAACCTGTAGCCCACATGATGGTAGTGCTTATAGATTTTACTAGAATCTTCCATTATAATTTCATTGCGTTGAAATGTGAAATGTGTTTCTATCAAGTGATACCCATGACTTCGATCACTAGCCACCATTAATGTAGGAGAATTTCAGTACACGGATTATTTCTGCTGGACATTACGCGTCCCGACCACCAATAAAAATCATGAATAAATTTGCCAAATCAGGATTCGATGTAAATAGTGTACATAAAAACGTGTTTCCCTAGTGTGAATGTGTGTGTGTGTAAACGTGTATATTTCTCTTGTGCCATGTTGATTTCATTTAATTTTGATCTGGTCACGCACTCGCTGTGACGCAGATCACACTCATCGTTGTGTGTCGCCTTAAGAAATAATTTTATGCCCTTAAGGGAAAGTTTAATTAAGTTAAGTCAAGGAAGACTAGGAAGGAATTTATTTTCTTAATTAGCGAGATTTAAAAGGAAAGATCATCTCGTTACTTTGTGAAGGCACTCGATTTGTAAATAAAATTTATTTAACTAGCTCACACGTTGGTAATGTAAATTTCTAAAAATCTGAAATACTTTAAGATTAATTTGAATAGAAATGAAATGCAAAGATCAGAGGTAGAAATTCATTAGCCGCATGATTGCTTTGAAACATTGTGAAAATAAGTAATTAATAACTAATTAAAAATAATTACTCTAAAATGCTAACGATGATCATTAGGTAAATGATGCAGTGGAAAATTAATAAGAACACGATCGTGTGACAATGAAACAGGTTAATTGAATGATAAGAAAATAATGATAATAATAATAATCAGAATAATAATTAATTAATTTTGAGAACTTTGGAAACAATTTTCATTTTCTACTGAAATTCATGTTGGTGTCATTGACCAATATTAAATACTGTAAATGACGAATTCAGTTGTGTACATCTTAAAACCACGTGTTGAGACTACTTTAAATTGGTAAAGCTTTGAACACATGTTAATTTATTTAATTCTTTCAGTCAAATGTTTGGTTTGAAAAGGCAAGTGGCCTAATTACTTCTTTGGTTTCATTACAGCACAGTAAGGCTGGAGATATGAACACGTGTCACTCTAAATCGAGGAAGAAGTCCAATATTATGAAAGTTCTCTGTTATATTAAAAAGGAACTAGCAAGAATATTTCATTTGTTTGTCTGCTTATGTGAATAAATGTCAGAGTGTTGTTTTAATATTTCTTTTTATCCTGCTTGGTCATCAATCCTTAACAACCCTTAAATGCCTCTAGAAAGTGATAGCCAACGATCGAACGGTCCACCTTGGGATTCCTCGCTCGATGGCTGGGCTTAGCTCGGGAAAAATGGGGGCACTATCCCAATTTGTAGTTTAAAGAGAGAGAATTTATATCAAGAGTCTATTACATTTCAGAGGAAAGTTACATGGTAAAAGGTATCGAACCTGGCCCGAGAGTTAAACTGCTGAGCTAGCAAGAAAATAAGTTATTAAAAGGCCATTACCTTATTGATGAACCGCTGCCCGAAGAAAGAGGCGCTTCCCGCCCCCTGCTACATAATTTACACAATGATAGATATTACTGAAGTGGCGAGGAGACCAGAACATCAGCAGTTTATATACCCTCGCGGAAGATTCGAGACGTTTCATGAATGATTAAAACCCGTCCACAAAATTTTATTGGTTACCGAACACAGTTACAGAGTAGGTTGGGGAAGAAAGCCCCGATTGGTCGAAAATTAATTTAAGAAATTCGGGATTGGCTAATTTCAAAACTGGCGGAACGAACGGATTAACATTGCCAACTCAAACAATGACAGAAAGAAATTTAACAAAGAGCAAACTTATGACTACAAAATTTCTTCAAAGAAAGGTTCCTTCACTTTGCACTAGGGTGCACAATTGTAGTTCTTAAGTGGTGCCATCTAGAAGAGAATGTTCACACTTCTTGCTACAGAGAAAACAAATATAAATCGAAAAAGACACAGTTCAGAACTCTTCAAAATTTACAATAGCGACATCTTCTGAGAAACTTTAGAATTAACATGGTTGTTAAAGTTCAGGCTTCCTCCAGTAGAGGAATTTCAACAGGCGCAAATTTTCAATTAAGGGCGTGGAGGCATACCGCCCGGTACAGACCTCCCCCCCCCCAAAAGTCCCTCCAAGGGGTAACACAGAAGAGCATAAACTTTTGTTTAAAATAAGGTCCAAGTTATGATGTTGATATAGAAGTTAATTGCAGAAATATTTACAACCAATTTTTCTTAAATGATTGGAACTAGTTTCAAAATTCTTTGTAGTTACTTTTGATGTAATGCCTTTAAGCTTGTAGAAGTTGAATTCAGAAGGAAAAACTTTTAATTCTTGAAAGGGAAGAAAAATTTTCTAAGTCCACTAAATATTGCAGTTGAATCCAAAAATGTAGTAATTGTTGATATTAAATGTCCATGTAGCTGATTAAGTACATTCAATGTTGATTAAGTTTGACGGCCAGACCACCTGCCGCTGCTTGTGTCCAGAGGAGACCGCTTGGACCTCTCAAGTACCCTAAGATACCGCTCGCCCGCACTATGAGAGGAGTAGTGGAGTTGAAGCACGCCGCGCCCGCGGCGAACATACAGGTCGCGGGCAAGTTGCAGGTTGTGCGCCGCACATGAGCCTTGGCCGGGAGGAGGACTCCGGCTCGCCGTACACTAGTTGGCCTCACTGGAGAGGGGCGGGCCCGTACCCCTCCTTAGTGGCGGTACGGCGCCGCGTGGCTGCGGGGGCACTGAAACATTAAAATCTCGACGGCAGAATTTTGTTGGACCAGATGATTTTAGGGTACAGTCTTTGTGGTGAGGTTGAGGGGCCAGCGGCGTGGAGGTTTTGTTTTTCATTTCACTTAGCCACAGTTTTATGTGAGCAGGAGACGGGAGCATGGTAATGGCCATGGCAAGGACAGGATGGCAGTTTAACTGTTCGGGGAAGGTTTTATAATAAATACTTAAATACAAAGAACCAGATTCCAAGGGCAGAAGGCCTTAAAATGAAGCACCCCCCCAAAAAATATAACCTTCTGAATACATCCAAAATGTTAAAACAAATATACAATCAGCTACCTTAGCGCGGAAGTTACACAGGTTTCACCTGCGACAGGTGAACCCTAAATATCCTCTCGGTGGCTGGATTGCTTAATAACAACGTAACCGGCGTAAGAAAATCTAGGATTATGCACGGCCCATGAAATCTGGGGGCAAGCTTGCCCGCGGGAACATAATTTCTGACCATCACCTGGTCACCTACCTTCAAATTGGTGGGTCTCCGTCCACGATCATATCTTTCCCTAACCTTTTCATGAGACACTTTAAGATTGGCTTTAGCCTTCCTCCAAAGATCTTTAATATTATCTGGATCTATTGTCTCGGGTAGAATGTCACTCAGAGACCAGAGGTTAGAGAGCGGCGTGTTGGGAACAAACTTGAACATCAAAGAAGCTGGAGTAAACTTATGAGATTCATGAACCGCCGAATTCAAAGCAAAAGCTAACCAATGCAGGGACGTGTCCCACCTAGAATGATCTTCATAATGATAGGCAATCAGCGCCGACCTCAGATTACGATTAACCCGCTCAGCCAGAGATGGTTGAGGATAATAAGCCGAAGTTGTCACATGAGATATGGTCAGATCAAAACAGAATTTACGAAAGAGATTGGAGGTGATTGCTTTAGCATTGTCGGACACGATATATTGACAAGGACCAAAAGACGCAAAGATAGAATTTAGACAAGTAATGGTGGACTGAGCGGTAGCCAGCTTAGTCGGAAATAACCAAGAAAATCTAGTAAAACCATCTACACATACAAGGATGAACTTGTTGGCATTCCCCTTTGACTGGGGGAAGGGTCCTACGTAATCGACGTAGAGACGTTCCATGGGGCTCGACGCTTGATGAGAAGACAAAAGGCCTACCTTGGTGGACATGGTTGGTTTACTAAGCAAACAATATTTACAAGCTTTAACTAGTTAACGAATTTCACCGTCCATACCCTTCCAGATAAACATTTCCCGGATCTTTTCCCGGGTTTTGAAGATGTATAAATGCCCCCTAATGGGGTCTCATGATAGTACTTAAAGATCATTGGCACAAGAACGGATGGAACCACTACCTTCATCTTCTTATCATGCCTCGACGGGCAACATAGAACACCATTCCTCAAGACATAAGGGACAACATGTTCCCCAGAAGAAATGGTTTCCATGATCGGAGCCAGCGTCGGATCTTCACGTTGATATTTCTCAAGATTCCTAAAGAGCATGGGAACATCTGTTAAGATGGCATTAACCTCCGATAGTATGGACTCTAGAGGTGATGAACTATCGACCGGTTCATGGGTCACGACGTCGTTGGAAAACATACGGCTGAGTCCGTGTGCGACAACATTTTCAGTACCTCTGATATGCCTAACGTCAAATTGGAAGGCAGAAATTCGGATGGCCCAACGGTATATACGACCAGTACGACGCGGCCTACTTAAGACCCAGCTTAACGCTTGATTATCAGTCTCCAGGTCGAATTTGACATGTTCCAGATAGAGACGGAACATTTCTAAGGCAAATAAGACTGCCAAATCTTCGAGCTCATAGATGGAATACTTGGCTTCTTGAGCCGATAGAGTCCTAGGTGCATAGGCGATGGGTCGCCTCCCTAGTTCAGTCTCTTGAAGAAGGACTGCAGCTACCGCCGACGACGACGTGTCGGTTTGGACGATGAATTTCTTCGAGAAATCTGGCATAGCAAGGACAGGGGCATTACAGAGAGCTAATTTCAGGTCTTCAAAAGCGGCTTGTTGCGAAGGCCCCCACTCGAATTTTATGCCTATCCTACGAAGAAGGTTCAAGGGCGCCGCTCTATTGGCGAAATTTGGAATAAATTTCCTGAAGAAATTCACCATACCAATGAACCTAGCAATACCTTTGATGTCCTTGGGAGGCTTGAAATCACGGATGGCCTGTGTTCTAGAGTGATCGACTGCAACACCATCGGGCGACACGATATGCCCTAGGAATGACATGGAGGGCTTAGCGAAGGCAACCTTGGACAACTTCACAGTTAACCCAGCCTTACGAAAGCGATTGACAACTTCTCGCAGTTGATCTAGGTGTTCTTCGAAAGTCTCCGAAAATACGATGACATCATCAAGATAGTGGTACAAGTACTCGAATTTGATGTCGGAGAAGACTCTATCTAGCAGTCTAGTGAGTACAACTGCTCCCGTGGGGAGCCCGAAAGGCACGCGGTTGTATTCATACAAATTCCAATCCGTGGCAAACGCTGTAAGATGTTTCGATTCTTCAGCCAGAGGAATTTGATTATAGGCCTGATTCAGATCCAAGATGGTGAAGAACTTAGCTTTACGAAACCATGAAAAACAAGAATGAAGGGAAGGGGCACAGATTGTAACACCACCTTCCGATTGAGAGCCCTATAATCAATGACAGGCCTTAAGCCACCTTGGGCTTTCGGGACTAGAAAAATAGGCGAAGTATACGCCGACTTAGAGGGCCGAATAATACCATCCTTTAACATTTGATCGATGATTTCTTTGAATGCCTTCATTTTAGGTGGAGATAGCCTATAAGGTGGAAAACGGACAGGAATCGAATCCGTGACCTCAATTTTGTATTCAATAAGGTCAGTAACACCAAGGGTATCAGCGAACACCTCTGGAAATGACTGACACAGCTTACGAATACTATCAGCCTGCTCCTCAGGTAGATGTCTAAGGTCTAACAACATCTCATCCTGGGTAGGCGAAACAGATGCACATGATACAGAATTACATTTCAATAAGGGGATTTTACAATTAGAAGCAAATTTGAACGTGCACGACTTACTTTGAAGGTCGAGCACTAGACCCGTATGGGATATGAAGTCGGCTCCCAATATAATGGGGCCAGATAAGTGCTTTGCCACAAACAATTTAACTTTCCAAGTAAATTTATAAATACGAATTTTGGCTTTTAAGGAACCTAAAATTTCCAATGGAGAAGAATTAGCCGAAACATATTGAACAGAAGATGAGCAATAGTCAGGAAGTTTACAAATAGATTTCAATTTCTAATACCATTCAGCCGAAATAAAAGAACAAACACTGCCAGAGTCTAATAGAGCTGTTACAGGTTCATTATTCACCTCAATTTTAAGAAAAGGTACAGGTGCGGGGGAATCCGCCGCAATCCTAAGACATTCCTTAGGGCCTTTAAAAGATAAATTTGAAGCGTGAGTTTTCCCTGAAATTTTGGTATGTTTACTTAGGGCTGAGCCTCGAGAAGAAGGTTTCGCCGACTCAGCCGAAGCCACTAGTCACTTATTATTATTGGCATTGGTGGAAGTTGCACCAGAAGTTGAGTAGGAGGGGGTGCTATTAGAATTTGGGCAATTCTTGGCGATATGGGAAAACGCGCCGCATTTAAAACAGCCTCGAGATGAACTGGCTCCATTATTTGTCCTACTTGATTTGATCAATGGACATTTGTTGCGAAGATGGTCAGGCGACCCGCAAGGATGGAGGGGGTTCTTTCGCGACACGCAGTGTATCGGCGTATCTAACTCCTTCGGCTGAGACAGCCATAGCCTCAAGCTCAGCGAAGGTTTGCGGACGCGACGCAAAACACAAGTATGATCTGTAAGGTGGTGAAATACCTTCTACAATAGCCTGAACAATTTGATCTTCAGGAAAATGCAGAGCAAACACCCTTGTATAAAATTTGATGTCCTGGATGAAGTCGGCAAGACTTTCGTCCAGACGCTGTACCCGATAGTAGTGTTTTTGAATAAGCGATGATCTAGCTCGAGCCGGAATGAAGTTTGCGAGAAGGTGTGCATGGAAGTCTTCAATAGATGACTGTTCAGCAATTGCCCTGACTATTTTGTCTGAGAGAACACCAATTGCATAGGGATAAATGATCTGCAAAATTTGACACGGAGAAAGAGAAAAGACAAGGGCATGATCCTGAAATTCAACTAAAAACCTTAAGAATGAAATAACTTCACTGGTAGAGTTAACCGAAAATTTAGAAATACCTCTGAGCAACATTGCTAATGGATGAGGCAAGCTGCTGAACCCGGGTGACATAGTAGGTAAAGGTTTAAGTGGCAAAGAAGCTAATTCAGAACGTACATTATTCAATGAGGTACGTCGTTCAGATTCATGGTCTAATGGGGCAGATGTTTGTTGAACTCCTACCGATTTAGTACCTTCTTCCCCGGTGGGAGAACGGTCCTCGCTGACTACGTTTACCGTAGCGGGTTGGTCGGTTTTGGGAGGAACTTCCCCAGTTAACAATTGGGTAACCTTACTGGATAATTCAGAAAGGTTTTCAAGAACCACACTAGCTTCCTTCCTCTGAATGTCATTCAACTTCAGGGACAACAGATCGTTAACTCCATTAGAAAAATGAAATAACCTGGCTTGTACACGTTTAATTTGATTAGGAGAAGGGTCATTTTCTTCAAAAAAAACTAACTACAGATGTTAGCTCAGTAGTATTGTCCGTGATCGTGGAGAGAGAGTCGTCAATTTCTTTCTCTCCCAAAGTGGGGATGGAAATGGGCAAATCAAGGGACTCTCTAAGCTTATTTGTGTCTACCGCAAACGTGCCTCCAGATTGCACATTTCTAATTGTTAATTCATAGATCAACTCCTCCTTGCGCAAATAGTTGAGATGGAGGACATCGCGAGGCCGGGCATGATGACAAAAAAATTAAACAATTTTGAAAAATGAAAAGGAAAAGTCCAGCGACAGAGAAAATTGTTAGAGTTCGAGAGCAAAGTAATGTTTAGCCGCCAAAAGGGGCTAATTTGAAACCCATTCAACCACGCTCTGCTACCACTTGTTACGGAGCTCTCCGTGGTAGTTAGACGTGAAAGAAGGTGCTGGGATGAACATGCCTCAACTTACGAAATTAGAGTTAATTTAAAATTCAACACGGTTATATTTTCTTTTCAAGATCAAGAACTAACAAGTACAACAGGAACTTGGTTATATAGCAACAAAATAAGAATGTACAATTACAGTTTATTAATATATATTGGGCTTCGAGTTTCAAAACACAATCCCTGAGCAATGAGCCCAACTTTATTTATACACAAGGTTTAACAAAGGGGCAGAAAACCCCAATCATGCCCAGGAGCACTCGCTCCCTATTACTGAGTAAAGCCTGCTCGAGGCACACAGAAACCGATTTAAGAAAGAGCAACCCGATCTCAAAGTTCAAGCCTATCAAAGGCCACACCAAACTCCACCTTCAAGCTGACCTCCAAGCACATGAAAACAGGGGTAAAAATACCCAACCTACTGAGGCCTACTCAATAAAGAAACAGGACAATTACATATCCTCCAAAATACCAACTTGAGAGGAGGCGTACTTGCACTCCTAATACACTTTATTAAAACCTAATTTGGCCCTAGGCCGCTTATGCAAGGGCTAATCCCATTCTACGGAGGTGACACGATAGAAAACTTTATGACATTACGAGTAGAAGGGAAACAGTTATGAAAACGTAGTCACCTCGAAACAAAATGAATGGGAGCTCGAGAAGGTTAGGCACTCTCTATCCCAATTTGTAGTTTAAAGAGACAGAATTTATATCAAGAGTCTATTACATTTCAGAGGAAAGTTACATGGTAATAGGTATCGAACCTGCCCCGAGAGTTAAACTGCTGAGCTAGCAAGAAAAGAAGTTATTAAAAGGCCATTACCTTATTGATGAACCGCTGCCCGAAGAAAGAGGCGCTTCCCGCCCCCTGCTACATAATTTACGCAATGATAGATATTACTGAAGTGGCGAGGAAACCAGAACATCAGCAGTTTATATACCCTCGCGGAAGTTTCGAGACGTTTCATGAATGATTACAACCCGTCCACAAAATTTTATTGTTTACCGAACACAGTTAGAGAGTAGGTTGGGGAAGAAAGCCCCGATTGGTCGAAAATTAATTTAAGAAATTCGGGATTGGCTAATTTCAAAACTGGCGGAACGAACGGATTAACATTGCCAACTCAAACAATGACAGAAAGAAATTTAACAAAGAGCAAACTTATGACTACAAAATTTCTTCAAAGAAAGGTTCCTTCACTTTGCACTAGGGTGCACAATTGTAGTTCTTAAGTGGTGCCATCTAGAAGAGAATGTTCACATTTCTTGCTACAGAGAAAACAAATATAAATCGAAAAAGACACAGTTCAGAACTCTTCAAAATTTACAATAGCGACATCTTCTGAGAAACTTTAGAATTGTCATGGTTGTTAAAGTTCAGGCTTCCTCCAGTAGAGGAATTTCAACAGGCGCAAATTTTGAATTAACGGCGTGGAGGTGTGCCGCCCGGTACAATTATTATTATTATTATTATTATTATTATTATTATTATTATTATTATTATTATTATTATTATTATTATTATTATTATTATTATTATTATTATTATATTTATATATCTTCTATGATAATAAAATGAAGTGTTTATCTCTTTCTCTGTGTTGTGAGTGCGTGTGTGTTTGCTCTATGCCAAGTCAAATCTTCGGGATGCAGAAATCTGAAATTTTTGACATAGGTAGATGGAAGGGGGTCCGAATGCGCCTCGAAGCAGCAATTTTAATTTTCGCTTTAGTGGATGAGTTATTAACGAAAACCCGTCGTAAAATGTGTCTTGGGATGGGACAATCCTTCGTTCATAGATACCCTGTCGCTAGGCAACGTGCATAAGATAGGTAGTTCAAGCCAATGAGCCATTTTAAGCCCTGGCGTTGGAAGCCATTTTCGGTCCACGATGTATTTATTTTCTTCTTTCATCCTCTCTTTTGCACCGCTGTTAGTAAAGTTCCACAGACTGTCACATGTCAGTTCAACACTCAAGATATCCAGGGGTAAGAATAATAAGAAATAAAGCGGGAGCTCCACTCATACTTCACATGTGATGTGACATATCATGTTACACGTAGGCCTACATTCATAGAGTACATTTTACATCATCCTTGAAATCATATTATTATAGGGCACTGTATCATGATTGTTATGCTGTTATGCTATAACGAGGAAGTTAATTAATGGCTTTTAATTTTTCAATGAGAAATGTATTTAAATAATATTTTATATTCTGTGTATATTTCGTAAGAATCAGACACCTATTATCTGTATAACAAAGAGGGTTGATAATCCTCGGTAGAACTGGGAGACGGGGTTTCCAGAGTATGAAATCAAGTTGAAGGTGAAGAGAGAAACGTGAAATCTATGGATGGATATTAATACTATTTTGCAATACAGTAAGCTTGGAGATACCCAGCTGTGTTGGAAAGACCTTGCAATTTAATTAAAATGAGGAGGATTACCTAAAAACGGAATTTATTTAAAGTGAGCTTAAGATGAAAATATAGTGGGATGCCTAAAAATAGATAGTGTGAGAGAATGTAGACTATGGACTCGGGTGGATGAACTGTCACATATCAGCTATGAACGGTTAGCGGAATATCATGCCGTTGTTAATACATGCATATTTTAAACATGTAGTAAGAAATATTTTTCTGAAGTTACGGACTTAGCTTTAATTTGATCTTAGCAATGAATATTTATATGAGTTATTCTTAGTTTCTAGACTGTTCATCTGTGTTGGACTACCAAACTGTTCAGCTGTGTGGTGATAGTATATCAAGGATTATCGTGTGCACCAGACTGAACGGTAATTTATGTCTGTACTAGTACTTCACTGCATCAATCACTACGCTGGCCAGTCGTGCGAAGGATTAGACCTAAAACTGAAAGGAGAATACGATGACATCATGCACGCCAGTATCAATAAGATCAGTTGTAGTACATGTTACATCGAGGGCACAGAACCTTGTATGGCACCGGAGCATCAGGAGGTGATGCCAAAACTAAACACGCAAGCAACGATGAACAGGAGTTAGTACTATAGTGTGATATCTGCGTAGAAGTATTACCAAGTACGATACGTTTCAGGATGTTAATATTATAATTTCCTCTGTCACATATTGCAGGCCTCTTCCTCGAATTAATATAAATAGTAGAAAATCCGTTAAATTCAATTACAGTAACCTAATTGTATTCCTCTGTTATTTCTACAGTTTGCAGTCAACAAAGTACTACTTTTTCAGATATTATGAACACTGCCTGAGAGGACTTTTTTTGCTTAACCTTAATTTATTGTTTTCGTTATTAATGTTTCAAATTCGAAGGCTCCTATGATGAAGTTTAGCGCTCATATACCTACACTTTTCGCAAATTTTAAACTATCAATATTACCTTGCGTTTTTTTGTTTAAAATTGGCTTTAGTCGCACCGACACAGATAGGTCTTATGGCGACGATGGGATAAGAAAGGGCTAGGAATGGCGAGGAAGGGACCGCGGCCTTAGTAAAAGTACAGTTGCAGCATTTGCTTGATATAAAAATGGGAAAATACGGAGAACCACTTTTTGGGCTGCCAACATTGGGGGTCGAACCAACTATCTCCGGAATGCAAGCTCACACTTGCGCGCCTCTAAACGTACGGCAAACTCGCTCGGTCTTCATTTTCGTGAAACCTGCAAAGGAGTCATACTTGACGCACAACAGTGAGCAAGTTAACGGTGACACACAGCAGAAAATCTCGCAGTCGCGAGTTAAAGCCATGGAACGCCGTGCTGGGTTGCAGGACGAACCAGTACGAATGCAACAGGGTCAAGTGTGGTGGAAAGTCAAATTTGGATAAGCGCTAATGAAGGCATGAAATGTCCTGCCGAGCATGAGAGAATCTAAACAAAGGAGATGCGGGTAATACAAGGCTAGAGACACACAAAGCGCAGCACAAAGGAAATGCCACCGTATTCCCTAAACAACAAAAGAAAGGGATCACTTCACACACTTGAAATGAAGCAGGGTATTTTTCATACACATAAGATTATCAATTCAGAGAAAATTACCTTCACAAGAACGGGGAGAATTTGAACAGCTCAATTACATGGTCTATATTCCCTATCTCGCCAATTAAAAGTTCCTAGATATTTAGCGAACGCCCACAATTCAATGTCCACCTTTGTAGACAATTTACACTTTATTTGAAGTATGCCTGCAAGTTATAACGCTCATCTTCATCGTCAGTTTTCATATTTATTATTATTATTACTATTATGATTATGATTATGATTATTATTATTATTATTATTATTATTATTATTATTATTATTATTATTATTATTATTATTATTATTATTATTATTATTATTATTCAATCTTCCCGCAACAGCTACAGGACAATAACAATAATATTTTATTTATTTAATAGCGCACAAATGTGCATTAAAATACATTAATCTTTCGCATATTCTAGTAAAGATTTTGTTCTCTTGTTGCACTTGCTGAAATGATAGCGATCGCAATGTTTGTCACACAACATACACACACAATGTAGAGATGGTTCATGAAAGCCTGATCGCCAGCATAGACGATGGGGAAAGCCATGTACCGCCAGCCTATTCAAGGCACTTCTCATGTCATTATTTGGACCGGTCCGGCTGCGGTCAATCATAGCATCAGTTGAGTAGAAGTCCAGGCTGATTTCTGCTTGTTTCCTCTTTCTCTCTTGGAGAACTTCCTCTTCTTGCTGCGTATGTAGAAGCTGCATTCTTATTTTCAAATCTTCCAGTAAAAGAGTTTCTTTGGATAATTCATACGCAAGTCGTGATGGTGACATTTTGGAGATGCTCAGTGTTCGTTTCAGAAATCTGGCCTTTACATTTTCAATAGTCCGAAGGTTGGACACCGTTAGTTTTTCCCAAATAAGTTCCATACCATATGTGAGAACTGGGAGGACCTTGGCGTAAAATAAGGCCATGGCAGTGTCTAGCGATAACCTACTCGGGTTTGTAATGTCATATATGCTTCTGATGGCTGCGAAAGATCTTTCTCTTAAGTGAATTCTAAACGAGGCGACCGTAGGTTTTAAAGTGACACCCAGATATGAGAACGAGTTCACTGTGTCTAGGTCCACCCCTCCACATTGTATTTTGTCACTAGATGCGATTCTTTCCGGAAAACCATCTGAATTGTTTTATTCTTATTTATCACAAGGCTGTTGTTGACTGCCTAGTCTTCAAGTTTGTCCATTGACCATTGTAGCTCTTCCCTGCTACTCGAACCTATAACAATATCGTCTGCATATTGATAAAGTACAACTGAACTATTGTTAGTGACCTGCATGATATCTGCTAAGGTTATGTTGAAGAGGAGGGTGCTTAAAGGGTTGCCCTGCAATACTCCGTTTCCCTGAGTTATGTTGTTCGATGATGTTTTCCCATCTTGTACTGTGATCTGATTGAAGGCTAGGATGTTGTTGACTGCTATGGTGAGTGGATTATCTTGTCCAATCATATTGGCCAGTTTTGTAATTATAATTTTTCTGTCAAGTAGATCGAATGCCTTTTTGAAGTCAAAAAAAAAAAGACTGCAAAGAATTTACCATTTTGATGTCACATTGTGTCATGTATGCTATCTATGAAGTTTGTGTTCCTCTTCCTTTCATAAAGCTGAACTGCTGTTCTGTGTAGGTCTCTGCGACGAGCCTGTTCTCTAAAATTCCTGAATACACTTTGTAGATGTTATTTTCTAGAGCAATTCCTCTATATGAATCAGGATCATCTCTGTCACCCTTTCCTTTGTACAACATTTTTAAGTTTGATTGTCTCCAAATTTCCGGAATCTTCCCTGTAGTGGAACATTTGTTGAACAGAGTGGTCCATATATCTAGTAGTACATCGATTGTGTCTTCCAGATTTTCATTGAATATGCCGTCTGGTCCCACAGCTTTTTTATCCTTTGAGCTGAGTATTGCTGCTTTAACTTCGTCCTGTGTTATCGGCTCGGACACTGCTTCCGTGTTCTCACGAAGTGGTAGAGCTTTTTGAACATTTTTTGCATTTAGAGTCTTAAAGAAATGTTGTTCCCTTGATGCTATTGGGAAGTCTGGGGTGATACAATACTTTCTCTTCTTTAAAGCGATGAAGGGGTCCCTCTAAGCATCCCTACCTTGCGTGAGAGCTGGGTTTTCAAAGAATATGGCTTTTTTCTTCCTGATTGTTATTTTATATCCTTTTCTCTTCGCCGCATATTCTGCCAGTATGTAATTACTATCCGAATGTCTTGCTTTTTGCAGAAGTTCTAAAGTCTCTTTTCTAAGGTCGCAACATTCCTTATCGAACCATATCTTTGCAGTTTCGGGGGGTCTTTTTAGTTGGGCTTCCTTAATAAGATTCAGCGTCATGTCCAGCGCTAGGTCGGTGAGGCCCTCCTCAATCATTTCTGGGATTTTCTCTAGGCTGCTCATCTTCCTTTCAAGGACTTCGAGATCTGTGTTCCTTGTGGTGAGCATTTGAAAATTATTCTTAAGATTTCATCTTGTTTTACCGAAGTCCAATTTCAGTAACTGAGGACAATAACAATAAATATATAGTTGAATGGATTAGCCCTACACGAGATAGTGTCAAGTTGCATACGGGGAGGAAAAAGAGAGGTTGGTTAGTGTATATTTTGATCAGGTGTACATTATCAATATTAACTTAAACTTTTGTGAGATCTTGTAAGCAAAATAATTATTATTAATGAGAGCTGCAAAAGAGTTTCAATTTATTGTTTCGGTAAAGTTAAGTACGTGGACTAGCTTGCCACTTTCCACGAACTGAATATTAAAGGACATCTAATACACGTTTATTATCTAAAGTTCGCTTTCGAACATAGTTACATTTCATTAATTGACATTTCCAGATTCATGTTTAAGGATTTCTTGCAATTTACAAAGTTGGAGTAGCTTGCCACATTTTACTACTTGAAACTCTAAGTTCGAAGGATTTATACAAATTTATGAAGTTCCTACATTTTTACTAACTGTGTAGTCTAGATACAATGAACAATACCGCATTACTTTATCTAGCAATCCCTCCCCTCCTCATTGTCATGGTGCCCCTGAAGAGCTGATAGATTGGGCCAAAGTGCTCTACCACAGTCTAAAGGGCCTAGTACAATCAGTGGCTTAATTATCTGCTAATTTGCCTGATTTGTTTTGTTCCCCATCAGGTATCTGTACTCTCAACTCTCCTCTTCATTACAGTCATGGCTATAGTTACAAGAGATCGACAGAAATATGTACCTTGTACCTTGATACAAGCTGAAGGTGTCCTTTAGGCCTCTGAGGATCAGACTGGCCTACAACTACAAGTCCAGGCATGGACCAATCGCTCCACAGAATTTCCACAAGGGCTCAACCTTAAAAAAAGTTGAATAATTGACAAGAGATCAAATGATCTGAATACGATTCAAATTAAAGGCGTTCTTCTGCCATTTAAATATCTTGGCTTGTCGATAACTGCACATGGAACCCTCAGTCCTGAGTTATAAAATCATATGAACTGCGCGTATGTAAAATGGCGCTTAGTGGATGGTGTGCTATGTGATTAGAAGATTCCAGTCCAGCTAAAGTCTAAAGTTTATCGGTCCAATTGTTCCTTATGGGGCAGAATGCTGGACTCCCACCAAGGAGATGAAACAGCGACTTGGCGTGATTAATTTTTTTATAGAAATTGGGAAAAATCCCAGTGGCAAGGATCACTTACAGCAGTGTGATAATAAGGTAAAGTTAACACTTAATTACCAAACAACAACAACAACAAAACAACAACAACAAAAGTAGCCTACATCAAGCAATTCCATGGACATAAAATATTTCAAGAAATACTACTAGCTTAACATTCTAAATCCAGCATCATAATATACGAATTCACACACAACTTAAATATTTATAATGCTTAATACTACGACTAACAATACTATAGCTGAGCAACAAAGATACTCCGACGGACAACTGGCTTGACAATACATGATCATGTCAGTCACAATGAAGTTCGCAATCTATATGGAGAGACATCAATCACTGAAAAGGTGAGGGAAACCTGTTTCCGCTGGTATGGGCATGTACAGCACTTCAAGCTACTGAAGTAACAGTTGCAAAAGACTGAATTGGCATCGCTGATTGATGGGAAAAGATCAATAGGACTACTAGGACAGCGTTGGCTTGACACCATACATGAAGAACTAAACAATGCACGCCTTCATTCTGACATGGCACATAACCGTGGGAAGTGGCGACAGAGAGACAAAAAAGAAGAACAAAGAAACCACCTTTCCCTTTGCGAAAATCAAATGAACATAATTATTCTCCCGATCATAGTCATCCATCAACAGCTGCTAATTTCAGATTTCAACTAGCCATAAGGCATAGCCTGCACGGTGCTATGGTTACACTTCCGTCACACATTTTGTAGCGTCACGTTAAACTATTTTCGGATGAACCCCAGGCATAAGACATCTTTATGTCAAATGCAGACCCCGCTAGTATGTGTTACTAATGCTAAGGAGTAATAATAACACAACCCAGCATTTTCAAACTTTTTTCTTGCGGCAAGAGGTGTGATAGGTGATCTTAACTAATTTTGGGTCGCTGAACACGAATCCGTTGTCCGTTTCTACGTATCACGTCACGTTTTCTCGCAATAGGTATATCAAATCAAGAGATAGACCTGAATATTGCATTTAAAAAGTACTGAAAAATGTTGATAATTTTGGAAATATTTATATTTCTTTGTCTGAAATAGTTGAATATTGTCTTGAATTCTTATATACAATGAATAATTATTGAGTATAAAATTACAATGAAATATTTAACATTTATTGTAATATAATACTGATTTACACAAAAACACATAAACAAACAACTCTGAGGCAATGAAAGCATTTTATTTTGAAACTTAAACGTGATTTACAAGCAAACAATGTAACTTTTATTCAGTATCTTTATGAATTCATAAATGTGAACAAAATTAACAGTCCTAGATGACCGCTTGAAATGAACGCTTGGCTCCCCAGCATCGGACTGCATCAAGTTTGTCTTCTCTTTTCAAACAACAACAGTAGTCGGCCATCATTGGTTCATCCCAACCCCCCTGGTATCTTCTCTCTGCCTCCTTGGAACCTCTCTCCCATCTCTTGATTAACAGTCCCAAGTTTTTCCAGAAATTGATCGAGATGAGACTGAAGGAAGTGCAGTTTCAGACTCATTCTACGCAACTCTTTCATATCACCCAACATCGTTTTCAATGTTGTTTAGTATTGTTCATCATTTAAATTTCCTAGGAACTTCATTATCACGTCTGTTATTGAATTCAGTGCATCAAGTTCCACGACATTCATCGTCTGTTCAAAGTTTCTGTCTTTCAGAAGCTTTCTAATTTGTGGTCCATTAAAAATGCCTTCCTTGACTTTTTCATCAGAAAAATGTAGAAATTTGCTTGCATTGTACTTGAAACAGGGGCTAATTTTGTACAAGGCCTTAACTTAGTGCTTCATGATTCCTGAGTTTGATGTGTAGCGGTAGCAAAGTAATTTTTTGTGCACTTGTAATATTTGTAACATTTTTCACACCAGAAAGGTGTAGACATCTAGCTCTGCTGTCCCATTCACATAAATAACAAGTCAATTTAGTGTAGCCTGCTTGTTGTCCTGATACAATACCACACACCTTCAAGTCGCTACACACATCCCACCGGTGCTCATGATACTTGATTTTATCTAAAACAGTTTGCATTGTGACATACTGTAATTTTCTGTTAGTGAAACCGAATGTGCCACAGGAATCGAAGCTAGAATGTTACGGTTATGAAGTAGTACAGCCTTTAAGCTCCTCTTGCAGGAATCCATAAACAGCAGATTCGTTGTTATCACAAAGTAGCACTGTGCCGCAATGACACATTTTCAGACAGTAAATGGCAGATAACACAAAAACTATATGTGATACAATACAACCAATGATATTTTGTTAGTTAAAATCACGTATCAGATGCTTTGCCGCAATAATCATGCTGGGTAGTGTAATAAATGTATTATTATTATTATTATTATTATTATTATTATTATTATTATTATTATTATTATTATTATTATTATTATTATTATTATTATTATTATTATTGAAAATCACCCCTTCCTAAATAACAGCCAAGGTTATTAAGGGAAGTAGGCTGTGTCACAACTACACTAACAAGGGAACATCCACAATGGTGAAGTCGCCGATCGCGATGAAACTTAGCAAACACATTGAGGTACATGTAAAAACAATGCCAGCATTAATTTTAGGCGCCAACATGCATTAGCGCGTTAACTAAGGGGACTAAATTTGCGACATTTCAAGTTCCGCGCGATCAGCTATGAACACCTGCTGGCCAATGCTAAGCCGGCACACACACGTCCCGTCTGGAGACACACCCTCTGCACTGCCTTTTACCTTCCAAGTGGTTCTCCCCGGCACGTTCCCCTCCCTTCTCCTCGCGCTTGCGGGCTGCTTGGCTGTGGAACGAGACCGGCGCTATATTTTGCTTCTTTACGTACTATAATTATTGAAATCCTTTAAATCACGTTCCGTTTCACACATAATGATAATAAATAACCTAAACGTATTTACTCATATTTTATGCAAATGTTATATTTTCATTCCTGCTAATTCCGGTGGATTGTCAATTCGTGGGTACAACCCCGAGTTAAGCACCATCGGGCGTGGACAAAGGTGGTATAAGGTACCGCGTCCGACCTAGGCTTAAATTATTATTTACGTCTGAAACACCTTGAAGCTGTCGGTAGTGTCATTTAGAGTGGACATAGGGCCTACATATAAAATTTATTAAAATAAATCACCCACCTTGAAACAACGTTAAATATCCTTTTATTTAAAGAAATTACGTGCTCGGGTAGAGGATCTCAATGAATGTAGAGATGTTGTACCTCGGGATACCAAAATATGATTACAGGTCCAGACCTTCTTTTCATGGCCACTCCCCTACCCCCATTTTGTGTACGCTATCAGTTGTGTCATAACGAAGCGAAATTGCGAACAACAGCAATTATAAACGCCGAGTTAGAAACTGCTGGTATTTCCCGTATTACGTACTCTGGTATAAGGAATCTAGATAGAATGTTTTTATTTGTGCTTGTATTGAACGATGTATTTATGTTTTGCAGTGAAAGGCACAACACAGCGCGGTGAGAGGGAAACGAGTGCTGCGCGGGGCGGAGGGGAGGAGGAGCAGAGGTGTGGCACAAAGCAGTGTTCCGGCTAAGCATTGGTCAGGAGGAATTCATCGCTGTTCGCGCGGAACATGAAATGTCGCAACTTTTAGGCCCCTTAGTTAACGCGCTAATGAATGTTGGCACCTAAAATTGATGCTGGCATTGTTTTTACATGTACCTCAATATGTTTGCTAAGTTTCATCGCGATCGGCGACTTCACCATTGTGGATGTTCCCTTGTAAGTACCAGTGGCGTGCGGTGAACACATTCGTTACTCCAGCTGCAAAAAATAAAATTAAAAAAGCAATCGCTGCCCCACCACTCTCTCCAGAACCAACATTGCTATTTTATAAATTCACTCGATAACTAATTGGAAATATAAGAAGCGAACAGATTAGAAAATGAATAAGACAATTTAGGTACTGAAGAACTTATGAAATTATAATTCACTTAAATAAGAATATTTTTCAACCACACACTCGCACCGTAGTGGCGACACCATCACACCTTAAGCTACAGCAAATTGTTAACACTTTATTTACAGTTTAACCCGCTGTCACTTCGCAACAGTATAACTTAGTTGTGGTTTTCAAAGAAATTTATGGGACCAACTTTTGTTTTAAAAAAACCTAACCTAAACTGAATGAGCAAAATTTAACAAGTATTTTACCGTCACCTGAGTTTTACACTTTCACTCGCTTACTGAGTGTAGGCACAGCAAATAAAAACGAGAGGAATGTTCCTCATGACGTATTGTTATACTCACGAAGAATGCCACAGAATTAGCGAAACTTCAGCTATAATCCAAGCGTACAGAGCAACCAAATATAACATATTTGGTACATCGCGCTTGGTTCTGTGTTTAAACTGGACAACCTAATTATTTTTCCGTGTGCATCATAACATTTCCTCTACCCGTGCCATCAATGAGTCGCCCCCGAAAACTTCATACATGCCGATATCTAACAATAAAGTCCGACTCGTTTGCTGAACGGTCAGCGTACTGGCCTTCGGTTCAGAGGGTCCCGGGTTCGATTCCCGGCCGGGTCGGGGATTTTAACCTTAATTGGTTAATTCCGATGGCACGGGGGCTGGGTGTATGTGTTGTCTTCATCATCATTTCATCCTCATCACGACGCGCAGGTCACCTACGGGAGTCAAATAGAAAGACCTGCACCTGGCGAGCCGAACCTGTCCTGGGATATCCCGGCACTAAAAGCCATACGACATTTCATTTCATTTCATTTCTAACAATAAAATCAATTGCAATTGATTTCATTAAATAACTATTTCTATTACCTAAACTATCTGTCAGTGGCTATACTATTTTATCTTGTAGCCTGTGTGTGGTGCTGAACTATGTTGTACCCAAGCTAGCTGCTCGCCCGCCGTAAGCTGCTGTGAATCTCGAGCGAGGCCACCAGCTATCACACCGCCTCCCCGAGTAAAGGAGTCTTGAACTTCATGCGTCAACCAAGCGACTTGAATTTCGCTGGGGTAGCTTCCTTCGCGCCGGCAAAACAACCCAGCTCGTTGGAGAGACCTGGACTGGTTTCGCGCCGGCAAAGAAACTGCGGCAGAGCGAACGGCTCTACTTGCCTTGACTTACTGTTCGAAATTCTTTAACTTGATAAAGAAATGTTTCAAGGAATAATGAGAAAATGTAAATACAAAAACTCTTTGCCCCAGGAGCGCTGGGGTAGTTGGGGCTCAGTGCATGCCACTGGTAAGTACAAGTTACTTTATTAAGTCAATTCCGAGAAAGGTCGCTTACCGTCTTAGGCGGCGCGATGTTCTCACCTTGGATTATGCCGCGTAAGTCCCCGAGGTAACGATCATGAGATGGTAGTTCGGAGCGAGAAAGCACGTGATAGTTCATGACTTGTATGTCCACAGGTACTATCTAGTATGATTCACATGAGGCACAAAAGAAAGTCACCCTAGCAGAACCAAATGTTACGAATCAAACACCCTCTGTTTTATCGGTCTTATTAAATGTAGAATGGTTCATGGTGTAGGTTACTGCGGTCACGTCCTAGTTCATGAACGTTAGGCAACGGCCGAGTGGCCTAGTAAGTGGTCCTGATAGTCGGGATATCAGTTGCTATGGAATGGGGATGGGCATCTCGAATACATTCTGAGGCATGGCCCTCCTTGTGCTCAGGCGGCAAGGACTATGCAATTCACCGGTGGTCCCTAAGCCGTTAGAGGAGAGATCCTCAATTAAACTATGCGCAAGTAAGTGTAGCATCTTGCTTCACAGAATTTTTCATCGAGTACGCTCATAACGTTTTAAACAAGCCTAGGACCTAAGGGAGTAACGTAGTCCTACTCCCATTTAAGAGGCGAAGGAATATTTGGAAAGAATTTGGCGATCGAAATGAATTTCGACGGAGAGTTATCCATATTAATGGGGCTTACGGAAGAAAGCAAGTAGAACTGGCTGAGTCAGCAAAGAGGATGCGTCTGAAGTTAATTATATTCGAGTAAGCGGAGATAACTAGGAAGAGATATGAGATTGTAAAGTGTATTGGACGACTGTTATTAAGGGTAGGCAGAGTGTAGGGTAGGACTGTTCATCAGAAATATTATTAGACTATTCATCAGGAATACTATTAGGCTGTTCATCAGGAATTCTATTGCATGAAACATAGTTCCTGTTAAGCGCGTAAATGAGCGAGAGATATGGGTGGATTTGGTGGTTGGAGGAATTAGGACGAGAACTGTCTCAATGAATTCACCATGTGAGGGTGCAGGTGAGCATGAAGTTACAAGTTTTATGAAGCACTGAGTGACATCGTGGTCAGGGTCAACAGCAAGGATAGAATAGTGGTAATGGGCGATTTCAGTGCGAGAATTGGAAATCGACCTAAAGGACACGAAAAGGGTGATTAGTAAAATTGGGGAAGGTATGGATGCTAATAGGAATGGGAAGCGTTTGCTGGACTTCTGTGGTAGTATGGGATTAGGGGTTACAAATACGTTCTTCAAGCATTAGGTTATTCGCTGCTTCACATGGGAGGGGTGGGCACCAGATCTATAATAGAATATATCAAAACCCACTTTGAATTCAGGAAATCTGTCAGGTATACGACGGTATTCCAGACCAACATCTGATATGTAATTAAATAAGTTCCTCTAGGCCTAGGACAGAGAAAATGAAATCTATTTGTAGACTGATAAAGGTAGAAAATCTCGGGAACGATGAATTTTGACACAATTACACGGGTATGATTAGTGAGAAGTCCCAATTCGTGGATAGTTAGCAGGTTAAGGCTATAGAATTAAAATGGGTAACATATAGGTGTGCTATAGTAGAAACAGCAAGAGAATGTCTAGAAACAACTGTGTGTAAGGTTGGGAAAAAGCTAACATCTTGGTGGAATGATAAAGTGAGAGCAGCTTGTAAACGTAAAAAGAAGGCGCATCGGAAATGGCTCCAAATAAGGACAAATGCAGACAGGGAGTTGTGCTGGATGTAGGGGAAAGAATCAGAGCGAAGGAATACTGTATTTGTTGAATCCAAGAAGAAGTCGTGTTTGGTAATAACTTAGAAAGTCTAGGTCAAACAACAGAGAAACCTTCCTGGACAGTAATAAAGAATCTTAGGAACGGAGTGAAACCAGGTGAATCACTGGAGAGTTTGAAGGAATATTTTGAAAACCTTCTCAACGTAAAAGGGCATCTTTCTTGTGATGACGCGAACAACCGAGATAATGGGGAGGAAGACTAAGATGTTGATGAAATTACACTTGATGAAGTGGAAAGAATGGTGAATAAACTCCATTGTCGTACAGCAGCAAGAATAGATGAACTTAGGCCTGAAATGGTGAAGTATAGTGGGAAGGCAGGAATAAGATGGCTTCATAGCGTTTCAAGATTGGCATGGAGTGTTAGTCAGATTTGGCAAAATCAGTAATTACACTTATCCATAAGCGAGGGAACAGGAAGGATTGCAACAGCTACCGTGGTATTTCACTGATCTGTATACCACGCAAAGTGTTCACTGGCATCTTGGAAGGGAGGGTGTGATCAGTGGTTGAGAGGAAGTTGGATGAACATCAGTGTGATTTCAGACCACAGAGGGGCTATCATGATCAAATTTTCAGTATAAGTCAGGTAATTGAAAAAAATGTCCGACTCGTTGGCTGAACGGTCAGCGTACTGGCCTTCGGTTCAGAGGGTCCCGGGTTCGATTCCCGGCCGGGTCGGGGATTTTAACCATAATTGGTTAATTCGTACGGCACGGGGGCTGGGTGTATGTGTTGTCTTCATCATCATTTCATCTTCATCACGACGCGCAGGTCGCCTACTGGAGTTAAATAGAAAGACCTGCATCTGGCGAGCCGAACCCGTCCTGGGATATCCCGGCACTAAAAGCCATACGACATTTCATTTCAATTGAAAAAATCATCTGAGGGGAATAGACAGTTGTGTTTATGTTTCGTAGATCTAGAGGAGACATATGACAGGGTACCGAAGGAATAAATGTTCGCAGTACTGGGGGACAATGGGATTAAGGTAAGATTATAAAAATGAATCAAAGTCATTTTTGTTGACAATTCCCTCCAGTGAGAATTGACAGCACAATGAATTTTTGGTTCAAGGCACATACAGAGGTAAGACAAGGCCGTAATATTTCACCTTTATTGTTCATAGTTGGTATAGATCATCTGCTGAAAGTTATTAAGTGGCAGGGAGGGATTCAGTTTGGTGAAAATGTAGTAAGCAGTCTGGCCTATGCTGACGACCTGTTCTTAATGGCAGATTGTGGCGAAAGCCTGTGGTCTAATATCTTGCAACTTGAAAATAGGTACAATGAGTATGGTATGAAAATTAGCCTTTCGAAGTCTAAATTGATGTCAGTAGAACTGAATGTCAGATTGGGAATACAAAGCTGGAACAGGTAGATAATTTCAAGTACTTAGGATGTGTGTTCTCTCAGGATGGTAGTATAGTAAGTGAGATTGAATCAAGGTGCAATAAAGCTAATGCAGTGAGCTCGCAGTTGCGATTAACAGTATTCTGTAAGGAGGCAGTCAGTTCCCGGACGAAATTATCTCTACATCGGTCTGTTTGTTACATAAATTTTGCTTTACAGCAGTAAAAGCTGTGTGGACTCAGTAGATCTTATTCATAATCTAGAAGTTACTGCCATAAGTAGCGAGGATGATTGCTAGTACACAGAGAAAGGGGCAATGGCAGGAGGGTACTCAGAATGAGGAAATAAACGCTAAATTAAGAATGAACTCGATTGATGAAGCTGTACGCATAAACCGGCTTCGGTGGTTAGGTCACGTGAGGCGAATGGAAGAGAAGAGGTTACGTAGGAGAATAATGGACTATACTATGGAGGGTAAGAGAAGTAGAGGGAGACCAATGCGACGATTTTTAGACTCAGTTTTCAACGATTTAAAGATAAGAGATATAGAATTAAACAAGGCCAAAGAACTAGTTACAAATAGAGGATTGTGGTGGCGATTACTATATTGACAGGCGCTTGTAGACTGAATGACGAAAAGCATAAGAGCCTATAATGAAGTTGTAAGTACGATGTTGAGTGGTCTAATTAGTACACGCATATTGTGCAGAGTGAACGGGAATAAGTTCGTGATTCAGATAAGTCCGTGATAAATATTTGAATGAGTATCGTGAACTTCCCTCTTGCAGACTAAGAACTTCAACCATACTACTAATTACCTAAATATTCAACAGATGTCTCCAGCTACTTACATTGGCTTTCATCGCACTAGCGGACACATGACGCTTATTCAAAAATTTATAATGAACTTACCTGCATCACGAGCATTACTCCCTTTACCCTACTGTAGTGGTCCCGCCCGCCATTTTGTTGGGAGGAGTACTGAGTGACATCACCGGAATCGAGACTCGCCACTCGCCTCAAAGCGAACCAATGCGTAGGGAGTCGGGCGCACATTGGCCAGCCCATCTGTCACTCCAGCGTCATCCGTACGTATGAGAAACAACTACAAAGACAAACCCAGAACTTTCCATCTCTAGAGATTTCGTGCAGCTTCTGCCCGTCCGAGCAATCTGGCAGGCTGGCCCCGCTATAAAAGACAGATTGTAGCAGTTTTGGCTGTTCAGTGCTCAGTGCGAACGCAGTCAGTGAGCTATATTTGCTCAAGACGATTCTGCCAGTGAATTTGACGGTTCATTTCTGTAGGTGGTAGCACTGCGAAGTGTGTGAACTGGTGAAATACTGTGTGACGTGGACCTTGGAGGACGAAGACTATCGAGTGTGTGAATGTAAGACTGCGTTTATTCACGCGTGAACTGTGAAGTGTGCTGCCGCTGTTGGAGTACACTATGCAGTGAACTCCCCTACGGTGCAAGTGACTAATGCTTTACCTTTAGCTGTAATCTTAGAGCATACTTGAGTGAATGAACGGTGAGAACACCCTGAGAAAACCCTATTTTG
This sequence comes from Anabrus simplex, assembly GCF_040414725.1. Lineage (NCBI taxonomy): Eukaryota > Metazoa > Arthropoda > Insecta > Orthoptera > Tettigoniidae > Anabrus > Anabrus simplex. Next base: position 442,082,485 of record NC_090268.1, on the reverse strand, counting down.
AATGATTGTGTGCCTGTGTAAGTATGGATTTCAGTTAGTTGAAAAATCGTAGAGCAAACGCCACCAGACATGTACAGTATTTATTTACCTACAACCCCACCATCATTATATTCAACCATGAAAGACAACACTTCACAAATTTATTTTAATTTACAAGTCTCAAGTGCTCTAACAGAAGGTACTCCGGAACACTGGTATTATCTGGAATGGGAGGTAATCGTGATAGTCAGGTCTCTTTTCCACTTGGCTCCTCAAGCTCAGTCACTTCACACAGCAGCTGCACGCAGACAGGTAGGAACACAGAGCTCCTAACTGTTATAAGATATGACTGTTCCTTGGCTCGATGCCAGATGAGTCTCGTAAATCACACAACCAACACAGTCAACTAAAGTAACTCACAGATAACGTGAATGCTCCACACAGTGAAAGGTTTAACACTAACAACTACACAGCGGTCACAACAGCAACCTTTCAACAATGCTAACCAACACTACAATACTCCTCCCAACAATGAAACATTTATATCCTATTCACACAAACTGTTCCACACACTCAGTACATATCCGTGCACACGCACATACACATGCACACACACACACAGAGATAACTCAATGTGGACTAGCGCAGTTATTGTATCCCACTCTTATTCGCTACACTTACGACTGACTGTTTCGACCCGAGAACTTTGTTACTTCTTTCATAAGTTGATGCGATCTCGCATTTTCCGGACGTCAGTTCTCCATGGCAATTTAGTGTGACGTCTCTCTTATTTGATAAATTCATATTTCTAGATTTCGTTCTCGTGATTATTTGGCATAAATCATTTGTTCAACATTTAATTTTTGCAGTGTGTGATCTTTATTCTAATAAAGTGGCCAAAGAATTGCAAGATTTTCTGGTACGCAACTTAGCATAGACTGTCTTGTATTTAAACCTCCTGAATGTCAGCATCATTTGTTTGCCTGGCTGACTATGGTATTAGCAACATCCTTCTATAGCACCACATTTCGAAGACGTTGACTCTGTTTTTATCTTTAGCTTTTACGGTCCAAATTTCGCATCCATGCATGAAGATCAACAAGACAGGTGACTGGACTAGACTTTCGTATTCAGTGTATAAGGCGTGATCAAAACGTTCTCCTTTGATGGCGTTGCTGGGCGTAGCGCGACTCCGACGCGGGTATATAAGCACGGACATGTTGGTAAAAGGATTAGTGTGGCAGTCGTATCGTGCCGAGGTGCGTGCGTGTTATGTGGCGGCGTGAACTACAGAGATGTTATTACCAAATGCGTCCAAACAGGACCAACGTGCTGTTATTCTGTTCTTGGCTGCCGAAGGACAGACACCGGTGGACATCATCGCAGAATGAAGGCTGTGTATGGGGCAGCATGTCTGTCGAAAACCACCGTTGTGGTGCGGTGCACCATGCACCGTGTGGGTCGAGTTTCGACACAAGATGCCTCATCCATTACGGACAACAACAAGCGGACGGTGGTTGAGGCGATTAGGGATGACCGGCGCATAATAATTCGTGCGCTAGCAATGGATCTCGACATCAGTTTCGGTAGCGAGCAACACATTATCTGGCAGGATGTAGGCTACTGGAAGGTCTGCAACCAATGGAAACCACGGGCGTAGCATGCCGAACGAAAAGCACTCCGGATGGGTATTTGCTTACAAACCCTGATGCGTTTCAATGTGGAAGCCTACACGTTCCTGGAGCGCATTTTTGCAGGCGACGAAAGCTGGTGCTACCACTGGGAAACGGAATCGAAAGCGTCGAGGATGTACTGGTGTCATTCATCGTCCCGTCGTCCCAAGAATTTCAAGAGACAACCGTCAACGGGGAAGGTGATGCTCACCCTGTTCTTTGATTACCGGGCCCCATTGCTGATTGATTTCAAGGAACCTGATGTGTCCATCACTGGGGAACGGCATTGCGCAGCACTGGAGAAATTATGGAGGGTAATTAAGAGGAAATGTCCGAGAAAAATGCGCCAAGGAGTCTTGCTGCTTCATTATAACGTCTAACCCCATACTACAAAAGTCATCGTGCAGAACGTATGCCAATTCAAGTGGGAGACAACCGAGCACCTGTCCTATAGTCCTGATCCCTCCCCATGCGGGAATCTTATATTTTTTATGTTATTGGCTTAACGTCTCACTAACTACTTTTGCTGTTTTCGGAGATGCCGAGGTGCCGGAATTTAGTTCAACAGGAGTTATTTTACGTACCGGTAAATCTACCGACATGAGGCTGACGTATTTGAGCACCATCAAATACCACCGGACTGAGCCAGGATCGAACCTGCCAAGTTACGGTCAGAAGGTCAGCGCCTCAACCGTCTGAGCCACTCAGCCTGGCACCGGAGATCTTCAACCTGATGCGTTAGTGGCATAAGGGCCTCAGTGCTCGCGGTGATATTGTCTGATTGGCAGAATTGTGCGGCCGTCGAACGGAAACGTTTTGATCTCCCGTTATAATTTCACTATCTTGCTAGATATTATTTAATGTTGCCATAGCTATTCGTCCCAGCTAGAAACGGCGCTTAATTTCTTATTAACAGCTACCTGTATTCTCGAATATTCAACCCAGGTAGGTAAACTCGCAAACCATTTGGAAGATGTTCAGGGGTCGTGGGACCTGAATCTCTGTACGTTTGTTGACTATCATTAGGTTTGTCCTGCTCCAGTTAATCTCCATACCGAGATTGCAACTTCCATGTTTTACACGATCCATTATCCCAGCAAAGTTACCGTACTGTATACATGTTCTCAATTGTCTGAAACATACGTTAAAGTCCCGCAGGAGTCCTTTTACGTGCCAGTAAATCTACCGACAGGGGGCTGATGTATTTGAGCACCTTCAAATAACACCCGGCTGAGCCAGGATTGAACCTGGCAAGTTAGGGTCAGAAGGCCAGCGCCAGATACCATTCTCTTCCTATTCTTCTTATTCTGCTTCTTTATCAGTTTACCCTGCAGGGTCGGATTTTCCCTCGGACTCAGCGAGGGATCCCACCTCTACCACCTCAAAGGCAGTGTCCTGGAGCTTCAGACTATGGGTCGGGATACAACGGGGGAAGATGAGCAGTACATGTCCCAGGTGGCCTCACCTGCTATGCTCAACAGGGCCACTGCGAGGGGATGGCAAGTTTGGAAGCGATATACAAGGAAGAGGGAAGGGAGCGGCCGTGGCGTGAAGTTAGGTAACATCCCGGCATTTGTCTGAAGGAGAAGTGGAAAACCACGGAAAACCACGGAAAACCACTTCCAGGATGGCTGAGGTGGAAATCGAACCAACCTGTACTCAGTTGACCTCCCGAGGCCGAGTGGACCCCGTTCCAGCCCTCGTACAACATTTCAAATTTAGTGGCAGGGCCGGGAAGCGAACCGGGCCTCCGGAGGTGGCAGATAATCACACTAACCACTACACCACAGAGGCAGACCATCATCATTCTCAGTGGGGGAAATTCTGAGTTGCCCCGGATATATCATGCGTGTATTTGCTGTGTTTCATATTATTCTCTCTTTGAGCGACACGTGGGCAATAAAGCCTTCTTAAACTCCACAGCATAAGGTGAAAATACTTATCATAATTGTATGTACAACAAGTAACAAAGGATAGACTATAAACACAAACAAACAACATAGTGTAACAGCCCTGACAGGCGTCAGCCTATCAAGCGACCGTTGCTCAGCCAGAAGGTCTGTGATCACCATCTCACCTTAATATAGCTCCTCAGTTGTAATCACGTAGTCTAAGTGGACTTCGAGCCAGTTCCAGATCCAGGTAGATATCCCTTGTCTCTCCGGGGATTGAACCCGCTACACCTACACCGCGGGGTCGGCAATGGTGGACTATAATATTCCCAGATGTGCACGTATGTGTGAACTAAAACGTCGAATGTTTAATGGAAATTAAATGACGTATGGCTTTTAGTGCTGGGAGTGTCCGAGGTCAAGTTCGGCTCGCTAGGTGCAGTTCTTTTGATTTGACTCCCGCAGGCGACTTGAAATGATGATGAAGACGACACATACACCCAGCCCCCGTGCCAGCGAAATTAACCAATGATGGTTAAAATTCCCGACCCTGCCAGGAATCGAAAACGGGACCCCTGTGACCAAAGGCCAGCACGCTAACCATTTAGCCATGTAGCCGAATACAGCGAATGGTATGTACAGTTTGCTATCTTAAATCCAACTTATGAGGCTTCTTAGAAAATAGATTGAACATATCTCTTGGTTCTACAATTATGTCTCTGGATGTGTATGTAGTTTATTGTTTATTGCCTGTTTGTGTTTATTTCCTTTTTGTAAAATGTTCGTAGGGGGCGGTCTAACCCCCAGTTTCCATCTTGGTTACGCCCTTATTTCAATGTGTAGTTGTATAGGACACTTGAAAACGTGCACTAGCAACATAACATGAAATAGTAAAATTGTTAATTGTAATGATTATTACACACACACACACACACACACACACACACACACACACACATTATTCCCACCCTTTCTTACTGTTCTCTCAAAACAGAAAGATTAAAATTTGCTGGCTGAGTGGCTGAAGTGGTTTTCTGAGCTGACGTTTGCAGGTTCGATCCTGGCTCAGTCCGGTGGTATTTGAAGATGCTCAAATTTGTCAGCCTCTTGTGCAAGGCCTCTCAGAGTGCATTGCGCGGTGCAAGGTGCATAAGACTTCTTCGCTAGGTTGACCACAGTATAGCGCTGTCCCTCCCCTTCCCTACGCCTGTCTCACTCGCTCCGCCTGCTTCCTCCTTCCTCGCTCACTCTGCAGGGCTTGCCATCCGAGCCGAGTTGAGCCGAGCTTAACCGAGTCGCCCCGAGAATGAACGCTGGTCCGAACATAACCGAGTAGGACCGATGAACTGTGGACAGGATCTCTTCGCCTCGTTTTGGAAGTTTGAGAGGTCCTGCTCATGTAGGTGGGTTTATTGACACGAAAAAACCTCCGTCGGGAATAAACCCCGGTACCTCGGCGTGTATGAAAACTGTCAATGTATTTAGTGGGATATAAAACCAATAACTTTAATATAATTATTATTTGTAAAATTCTGATGCACTACAATTTTCTCTATATATACTCTACTTCCACCTTATTTCTCCTGTCCGTAGAAATCTACGTTTGATTGCTTGAACAGAACAAGGAGTGTCAGGACTAAACTTAAAATCGACCAATCAGCCATGTTGAATGTCTGCATCACCATCAGAACGTTGAACAACTTCGCTAGTATCCCTGATGGCCATTCCTCTCTACAACGACGTTTGCAATTCCTTTACTCCATCATTGCTACGCTTTCCACTTTATGCGGCCACAATTACTTTTTTTCACTTTTTTACAATTTTACGTCGCACTGATATAGACACGCCTGATAGCGACCGTGGGATAGGAAAGGACTAAAAGCGGGAAGGAAGCGGCCGTGGTCTTAAATAATGTACGGCTCACAGCTGCAAGCCCCTCACCGCATGGCCGACTCGCCGGTGGCCACACTTCTGATGGCAGTGTCAAACACCTTTATACTGCCAGAGAGCTCCATACCCTGTGTTTCTAATTTATTATTGCTGTTAGAAAAGCTATGGAAATTTGACTGTATTTATACAGTTGTAAAGCGTCGCCAAGATTAACATACCAGTGTGTACTCAACCCTTATCCCGTGAGACGTAACTACGTACCGGGAGCGTGTTTTTACAACCGGATGTCCTTCTCGGTAGCATCATCAGAGGAGTTGCCTGGCTCCATGGCTAAATGGTTACCGTGCTGGCCTCTGATCACTGGGGTCCCGGGTTCGATTCCGGGCAGGGTGGGTGATTTTAATCATTGTTACCGTGTTTTGGTGGATCAGCAGAGGTGAAAGAAGGTGCGGGCTGGAATGGGTCTAACTACAATTCCGGAAGAGTAATTAAAAATTTAAATAAAGGTTATATTTTCAACTGATAACAAGATTTAACAATTTTCACAGGGTGAAATAACAAAAAAATCAGGTACAATGCAACTTTACAAACGAAAGCACACGTTAAGGGGTTTTTACAATTCTGGGCTACGAGCCCCCAAGTTTAATAATTTCTGAGCTCTCAGCTCACAACCACAAATTACCAAAGGGCAGAAAACCCCTAATTCCATGGAGCATTTGCTCCCACCTCGTAATGTCAAGCCTCCTAGAGGCACCTTTCAAAATACCAGAAAGAGCTGACCGCTCTCAATCTTTCAAGCCTATCAAAAGGCCATAAACTGACTTTACTACAAACTGCCCTCAAGGCACACCTACAAAGAAACAGGGGTACCTTGTACCCATTCTACCGGGCCTTAGTGGACAAATACTAGGTTAAAAAAACGGCCCAAAACGCAAAAGGAATGGAAGCGTGAATTAGTACTCCTAAATACACATTTTAAAACCTAAGTGGCGCTAGGCCGATACACAGGGGCTATTCCCACACTATGTAGGTGACCTGTATAAGAAAATTTTAACACATTAGGAAAGATTAGAAAATCAGTTACGGAAACATAGTCACCTCAAGTCGAAATGAAGGGGAGCTCGAGAGGGTAAACCACTCTCTATCCCCGATTTACATTTAAAGTAATAAGAATATGTTTATATAAGCCGGCACTAAGTTATATTTTAAACAGGTAGGATACTTGAAAAGGTTTCGAACCTTCCCCGGGGGTTAACTGCTAACCAAGAAAGAAATAAAGATGTTAAGAGGCCATTACCTTTGCTGAAGAGCTGCTGCTCCAAGGAAGAGACGCAACCCGCCCCTTGCTATACTTCCATACTGTGTCCTACAGGACCCTATGGTTCCTGCCTGGCGAATGAGCTTGTGCACATAGTCTTACCTGAACACATATCCACGCTCGGCCGTACAATCGCGCACTTCTCAGGGATAACATGGGTGAACAAAGGGCAATATTAAGATAAAACACTAGGATATGTGACTAATCAGGTATGAATCAGCTAAAATAAGATTTAAAAAAATATCTAACAGAAAACATCGCTGCATTCAAAGTTTTACAATCAGGGATTTATTACATAAAAATATACTAATTACAAATATAAGAGCTTTCAAATATGATTGGGGTAAAGATAATGTTGAGCCGATGACAACCAGTTCACTGCCTTCACGAAACAGCTGTGCTGTAACAAGCATGTTACAATTGTGTAAGTAATGAAACCTAGAAAAATGGATATCTGCTGAAATACATATCTAACAGTAATTTCCATAAAATTTACTACGCCTCGTACCATCGAACCCCGGTGCAAACAAATATAAACACATAATGCACAGTGTCCTGACTCGGTCTCGAACCCTGGTCCCATGAAGAGTAAGGCGTAGAATATTCATATACAAACAATATAAAAGGAACACAACCACCATGTCCAAGGGGTCAATATCAAACGGGCCAGTGTTAAAATTAAAGTAGAACAAACAGAACAAAAATATCTCCCTGCGTTCAAAACATCAAGGTCGTCTTCTCCCCCTTACACACTCGACAAGCTGCAGACAGCCATATAACCAAGTTTCAAGACTGTGACGTCAGGCACAGTAACCCTCACCAGTCGTGCACTCGACAAGCGGCAGCCCACACAATTTATGAGCCCAGCTGACTGACTAGTAGTTGAGTTCTAAGAAACTTCGCCTTTCAAAACACCTCACATAATCTGGCTGCTAAAAGCACTCTTTTAAATACACACGGGCTATCCGCCCTCATCTCAATATCACCAGCAATATAACAAATCTTATTTCCGCCTCCCATGGGCTCAACCTTGATAATACAAAGGCACAAATCAGTAAGCTATAGTACATGGCCATAATAAGGCATCTCAAATGCATCCAATACACTCTCAAACTGTGCTGGGGCTCTCTCATATCAATTCATACAGTCAGCTACATGCATAATGCCCACATCTCTCAAACATTCGGACTCGCTCGCCCTGTCAGTAAAGCTAGGTGAATTACGGGGTAAATCCTGGTCTCAACTATACAGCCTACGTCAGCAGAGACAAATGCCTGAACGCGACACAATAAATAGTGCCTGCCTGTTTGACTAACCTACCATGACCAAGGGAGGTCGACCTGACCCATGAAGATAACACGTACGCTAATATAATACTATCGAAATGAAATATAAACACACCAACAACGAATCTACAAACTATCATGTACCCTAATGTACGGGGTTCGAGCTTGAGGCCTAGCTCTTTATTACCAAGAATGTTCCTACCATAAACTAACCTGTTGGCTGACGGCCCCCCTATTCCTATCTAAATTTAAATGACATGCTTGAAACAGAATTGGAAAGCTCTGACCTTATATGATTGATGACATGACGGAGCGGCCCTTCCTGTGGACCACTGAATTTACCACATCATGACAAACTGCGACGCTTGCAGCGGATACTAGTGAACAATTGGAGACATTCTATCTTGCGTGAGTCCTTCGTACAGCTCCTTAGATGGTTGGAAGATGTCCCCTTTGACGTCGCGTTGATCAGGTACGCCCAACGTTCCTGGATCGATTGCCGATGTCGTGCCGGCTTCAGCTCCCGTTGTGGCTTCCTCGCAATGATGATGTAGAAGCTCGTTCTGGCTTGATGCAGGGGTAACTGAAAACAAATTCATTTATTACAGACTGTCCAAATTCGATGCCTGTTTCCACTACAATCGTGCCTCACACGTTAAATTGACCAAGTCTTGTTCTGAATTTTAAACCTGGTACACTATAGTTTCTTCACTACTCTTAGTAACACTGTTATTCCATCCTTTCACTCGGACAACATGTAGTGGTATCAGAACTACCCTGAGCCTACATAGCATTACGTCAGTTACAACTTGACCTCACAGAAATATGAAGCTACTAGTTCATCAGTCTATTATAGGCAGTACCTCATCTCACCATAGCATATCAACACAGGTAATACAAGAATTTAGCTGAATATGCAAGTTGATTACTTACTTCCTCGCAGATTCAGTAGTACTAGTTGTATGTGCAGCTCGAAGATAAAACGTTGTTCGCGGTGCCGACTTGTAGCATGACGACTTCGTTCAAGCAGCCTTACGGTCAAAGAATGAGGCTGATGTGCCAGGCGGCCTTGCATTTATAATCAGGTTGACGTAGCCACGCCGCTTGATCGCGTGCAGGATACGCGCGCCCGCGACTCGAAGTTTTTCCGCACAAAGCACGTCAAGTACCCTACTTAACGAATGCATTTTTGATTGCAACCCTAATGCATATCAAAATTAAGCAGAAATTATGCAGGTTGCAATTCTTGTATCAGATCCAATGCTTCTCTTCCGTAACCAAAGATATTAATTTAATTCTTTCTTCCCTCCGAAGGTTAGTTTTGCCGGGATCCGGGAAGCGTCCCCAATCTTCATTAAGAGGCTTGGCTTGGGACATAACTCCCTTTAATGAGGTTCTGGAGATTCTCATAATGGCGCTCTAGCTCTCTTCACACGAGAACGCTTCTTCTGGAATCTTTTATAAAATAGACTATAAGACAATGACTTCATGGGTGGTCTTATGTAATCCCAATATCCAATACTAAAATCTATACTATTGGTCCATGAACAGAATGGTTCAATACAGTACGCTAGATGTTGTTGAAGTGGCGAAGAGCCGAGAAAATCAGCAGTTTTTAAAACCTCGTGGAAGCTTCGAGACCTTTCATGAATAATTAATACACACCCACTCAACTTTATTGGGTAGTTAAAGTTATACATCAACATCGAAGAATAAAGACACTATTGATCAAAAATAATTTAAAGAAATTCGGGATTGGCTGAGTTGAAAAACTGGCGGAAAGAAAGATTAATATTGTCAACCCAAAAAATGAAAGAACAAAATTTAGTAAAGACAAACTTTCGAATACAAAATTTCTTCAAAACGTTCCTTCCCTTCGCACCAGGGTGCATGATCATAGTTTTTTAGTAGAGACATCTGTTAGAGAAGGTCCACACTTCTTGATCAACTAAAAAAAACAATCGAAATACACACAGTGGCATTTTCTGAGGAACTGTTGGATTAATTCAGTTGTTAAAGTTCAGAGTTTCTCGGGTAGAAAGTAATTTAAGGCGGAAAATTCAAATGTGCGGCGTATAGGTGTACCAACCGGTACAAACATCATTGGTGAATTTCTCTGGTACGAGGGCTGGGTGTATGTGTTGTCTTCATCATCATTTCATCCTCATAACGACGCGCAGGTCGCTTATAGGGGTCAAATCAAAAGACCTGCACCTGGCGAGCCGAACCCGTCCTGAGATCTCCCGGCACTAAAAGCCATACGCCATGTCATTTTTCATCAGAGGAGTTAATGAGATAAAATTGACGTGGTGTATGGTAGTAGCTATTCTCACCATACAATTAAAGATGGATTGGTCCATATTACACTTAAGAAAATGGAAATTGCAACATTATGAAGGCATTGGTCGTTTGTGTTGATTTTCAAGATATGGAATGACGCCATGTAGATGTGTAAACGATCAAAATTTCAGACCCATCTGATTTTTGCTACAGGTCTCCCCACGTGACTGGTCGCGGAAGAACCAACTCCAGTATACGGACTCTGGTATAGCGTAGTTGACTTGCAGTCTGTGCAGTGAATTGTTCCCCGTCAAACATGCCTCGACGACAAAGAAGAGCACGCTATCAACAACTGTCGCCATTTGAGAGGGCTCGAATAATTGGGCTGTGTGAGGCTGGATTAACGTTAAGATGGCCGACAGGCATCTACGGTACAATGTGTATGGCAGCAGTGGTCAAATGGAGGTACCTACACTCGTAGACCTGGCACAGGCCCAGCGCGGCAGACAACTGTGAGAGAGGATCGCCGGATCATTCGGTTGTCCCGGATGGAACCCCATGCAACAGCAACGCAAATTCGAGCAGCTGTGGCACCCCACGTTACACAACAAATAGCTGGTAATCTCCTGCGTGCAGCTGGCTTACGAATCCGTGTACCTGCAGAAGGTGTTCTATTGACCCCACAACAGCGACGTGTAAGGCTGGCCTGGTGTCGAGAAAGATCGACGTGGGTCAACGAATGGCATAGGGTCGTCTATAGTGATGAATCGCGCTTCTGTCTTGCCCGCAGTGAACGCCGGAATCGTGTGCGCCGACGTACCGGGGAGAGGAGTCGCTCAGATCTTATTGTCAAGAGGCACACAGGGCCAACACCAAGCATTATGGTCTGGGGAGCTATTGGCTTTAATGTGAAATCACAATTAGTGCTTGTTGAGGGCACTATGACTGCTCAACAGTTCGTTGATAGGATACTCAATCCAGTGGTTGTCCCTACGATGGCGAACATTGCTAATGGGATGTTTCAGCAGGACAGTGCCCGGGATCACACTACACGCATCTCCCGAGAAGCTCTCCACGACATCACAACCTGAGAATGGCCTGCCAGATCCCCGGACCTCAGTCCTATTGAGCATGTGTGGGACATGATGGGTCGACAACTGGCCAACCGTCCTCAGCCACCCACAACTCTGGAGCAACTGACCCATGCAGTGTAGCTAGCATGGGCTACAATTCCTCAAGAAGCGATCCAGGGCCTTATTGACTCCATGCCTCGACGAATTCATCAATGTATTGCAGCTCGTGGTGGGCACATCCTGTATTGATTGTGGTCCAAACTTGCGTCAGAGGGACCTAAAAGTGTAGTCATCGAATCACAACCGAACACTCGTCCTGCATGTTCAATTTCAGCAATGTAGCACCACTCCTTTTGGGTGTTGCAATTTCCATTTTTTCAGTGTATGAGCTTTATCGGAGTCCAGGAAACTTGAAAGTTATATCCGTCATAAGATATAACTAATATATTCTTCGTCAGAATATGCACTAACGTGCAAGCTATTCGTGAATAATCATGCTTCAATCGCCTTAATTAAAAAACTTTAATTGTAGTTATTAAGATATCTGGCTGTAGTGAGAATATGCATTTCCATATTTTATTTCTCAGCTCTACTTGCCACTATCTGTTACAGCAGAGGCTGGTGTGTTCAGACACGGAACGTTCATTAACTGAAGAAGAGTACGGCTTATAAGTCGTGTTATTATCCAGTACAGGCAGAATTACCAAACTGCAGCTATGGATTGTAAACGAAATGATGATATCAAACATTAACAATATATCACAGTCTTTGCAAGAGTAATGTCAATAAACGTTTTAATAAGTAAATATCACGGTTAGAATCAACTTTCAAAGTTGTTATATAATATAAATATTTCCAAAGGGAGGTGGCGGTGGTGATATGATTATTATTTAAGAGGAATAACAACCAGGCAACCATCCTCTAATAGAGCTGATAAGAGAGAAACAATGGAAGGTATCATCCAAAGAATGACAGGGGCATGAAGATGAAAGTCTCCCTACGCATCGAATGCTCTAATACCCCGTTTTCGCCAACCCACGATCCGAATTTTAGAACCCTTGGGGCCCCTTTTAGTCGCTCTTACGACATGCAGGTGTTATCGGGGGTGTTATTCTACTCCAATGGGCGGTACTATCATGCCTTCCAGCTACTATTTGGAAACTAAGGGACACGTCATGAAGTTACAGTCCGGCATTTCCGATCTATGAAGAGCACGTTATATGCTTACACTAGCGTTAGTACCTGTCGTTTTGTTTTGATCATTTGCAGGAGTGAGGCCGTCTAACGGAAATTAGAGGAACACAGGAGACAGGACATAACCCTACTTCCCACCTGAAAATTTATGCCGACTTTTCTAAAAGATCACAGTGTTTGAAATGGTACAAGTTATGAAAAATTAAAAAAATCCACAGTTCTCGCCCTTCATGCAAGCAACTCAGTGTTGAAAATATTCTAGGGATGTGAGCTACGAAGTTTAGGTAAATAAAATAAAATGGAGTATGAGAATATATTGTTTATTTATTGTTCAAATTTATAATCCTTTTCTTAACCATCGTTAACCGGTCCATTAGATTAGCAGTTTGCCTTTTCCTACCACTACCATCGCTAATGTGAGTCAATGTAGAGTTTCACTTCAGCCCTTATAAATATATTCGGTGTAGACATTTTTTCAAAAAATCGAAAGAAACGCTTGAGGATATTGAACCAAGGAACACATTACAGAAATAATTATGTAAATGAGTTAATTTGGCTAGTATTTGAATAAAAATGAAAACGATTAAAAAGAAAGAGTTTTGGTTTTTTTTCAGGAACTGGACTTAGGCCGGAAGTAATTTTCGTATTTATTTTTTTCAATTTGATAGAACTATGATATAGATGTTGATTCCCATACGGAACCTGAAACATTTGTCCCGAATGAGTAAATTTATAATAGCAATATAAATGGTCCGTTATTGGATAATATTATAAATTTTCCAGCTAACTCATTCCTGGTGACAGCGTTTCGCCCCCGTGTGCTAAGTTGGTAAATAGCACACCCACCAAGACGCATGGCCAGTGCATACCGTGGAGGCCACTGCGTAGGCTATTTGCAGCCACCGGCAGTGCCAATGCACTGTGAGAGTCTTTGTCTCATTACCAAAAATTGATGCCTGCTTGGCCATCAGATGATATAGATGTTGATTCCCATAGGGAACCTGAAATATTTGTCCCGAATGAGTAAATTTATAATACCAATATAAATGGTCCGTTATTGGATAATATTATAAATTTTCCAGCTAACTCATTCCTGGTGACAGCGTTTCGCCCCCGTGTGCTAAGTTGGGCTCATCATTTGGTAAATAGCACACCAGTGCATACTGTGGAGGCCACTGCGTAGGCTATTTGCAGCCACCGGCAGTGCCAATGCACTGTGAGAGTCTTTGTCTCATTACCAAAAATTGCTGCCTGCCTGGCCACCTAATGGCCCCTACACTTTCGGCACAATTGAGGAAATTGCTTAATTTTCGTTTTTCCTAGTATGGAGACCCCTACTTTTTCTGCTAAGAGTTTTCAGCATAAAAAAGGAACTACTAATGAAATTCTGTCTCCCATACATGATCTATGAATGCACTAGCATAACCGCCCTCCTTAAGTGTTCATTAAGTAAGTATTTTCATTATTAGACCCAAGATACTGATGAAAGTATTAAATTTTAAATGGCCTGCGACAGGGAATACCAAATCTTCTTCTCCTTAGCATTGCGCAGTCCGCTGACTTGCTCTTCGCTCCCGACATCGCCAGATCCGTGGCGTCCTTTGGCGGTACGCCAACCAAGAACACGTCTTCCTTCAGAGCATCGATCTATCATTGCTTTGGCCACCCTCGTGGTTGACGGCGCCGCAGTGTTCAATTCCAGTGCTTTTCTGCAAGCGAAGTGTCGTTGTTGCGCGGTACATGGCCATATAATCTCAGATGAGTATCTCGTATTTCGTCGGTTATTGGAGCCACCTCACATCCTCATTTCTGACGTCCAATATAGCGTGTCCTATTGGCGATAGTGAATACATGTGGCAGTCGGCGCTAGTTTCTGTATATCCGTCTTGTGTCTTGTCGATACCGGTGTCTCGTTCGAGTCTCCTCTTTTGGCCTGTTGTGTTTGTTATCTGTTGTGTACTTTATTAATGAAATTTAATATCTTTCAATCGAAAGGCTTCGAGGCAGGGGTTTACCCAAGTCCTGAGAATCGGGATATTCCGGGCCTCATTTTTGCTGACGACATCCTTCTGCTCACTTTGACACCCAATAGTATGCAAGGTAGTATAAATGTGGTGGTAAACTACTGTCAAGAATGGAACTTAAAAATCAATGTACAGAAAACTAAGGTAATGGTGTGTAAAAAAGGTCATACATTATCAAAGAATGAAAAAGGGTGGATGGGCGAGACGAGGTTAGAAGTTGTCAATAAAGTAGAATACTTGGGTATGATTTTAAGTGGAAACGGAAAGTGGTCAAAGCAAATAAATAGATCAAAGCTAAAAGGCATGAGTGCACTGTCAGCTATTAGCATACTGGAGAAGAAGATGCCCAATACAGACTACAGAGTGCATAAAAATATTTTTAATGCAGTAGTCAAATCTAGAGTCTTGTATGGAGCAGAAATTTGGCGAGTTGAAGAAAGGGTTGACTCACTTGATACAATTACGAGTAGATTTGGGAAAATAATTATGGGTCTACCCAGCTGTACAGCTAATTGTTGAGTGAGAATGATGTGCAAAGATATAAGTCTGCGAGTGGACATTATTAAAAGGATAATAAAGTATTGGTTGAGAATGAAGTTGCGAGAAGGGGGCGAAATTTTACAGATAGCATATCAACACCAAATGAAACATCAGAACCAAGGATACTGGGTGGATGGGGTACGGAATATTTTAGAAACGATTGGAATGGGATGTTACTGGGAAAAAAGAATGTATAGAGAGGTGGAAAATATGTAAAAATATAATTCTAAGAATTAAGGATATTGAAAAACAAGACATTGATACACAATGTAGAAATAAGAGGTCATTAGAAGAATTTTGTAATATACAGGATGTTAGGTGTATACCTGCAGATATTTCTTCTAGCAATAGAGAACGATGTGACGAACCACTATATATCAATCTTTTAGTAATCCTCGGAAGTTATTTTCGAGAGCAAAAAGATACGATGTTTTTAGAATAGGTAGTATGACTTGTTCTTGTGAATGAATAGCTTCGCATTGAGAACAGGCGAGTCACGCGCCATTCGTGCCAAACTGGTTTCTGTTTATGTTTACAAGCAAGTGTGCTACTGTAACAGCTGAACGCTGCCAATGTATTGCACGAGATGTTACGTAACATACTTGTCAAACTGGTTTTATGTTTAAGAGCCACTGAGCTATGATAACAGCTGAAGGTGACTACTACAGTAGTGTATGCCATATTACGTTACATTCTCGCCAGACTGGGTTCGTTGTTGTCAGTATTTAGTTTCCGTCTTAGGGGCTTCAGACAACCCTGGTCATCGGTTTCGGACCCTGAAGATGTACCGAATTCTCAGCGTTAATACTGGTTCATTTGCTGTTTTGTCATTTAGGGGGTTGGGATATCTGTGGTCATCAGCCCCGTGGTCTAGTGAGTATGGAAATGACCTGAAAACCTGTATCGGTGCGGGACCAGTACGACTGATATAATTATTGGTTGGGATAAGCGCGCCAGGACGTGAAATACGGTACGATCCCCGTTGTGCATTGCGTAAAGGTAGAAGAAAGATGGCAGTTCCTTACGCCAACGAAAACAGTCATGGGATGCCCAAATGAGTAGCATCGGAATTGAATTATCGAAACACATCGAACGTTTAGTTTCAAATGAATAATGGACATGTTATACAACTAAATAAATTAAACGTACCTATATTTCGTACCTCCTTCCGGGCTGAGTGGCTCAGACGGTTGAGGTGCAGGCCTTTTGACTCCAACTTCTGGCCCAGTCCGGTGGTATTTGAAGGTGCTCAAATACACGTCAGCCTCGTGTCGGCAGATTTTCTGGTACATAAAAAGAACTCGTGCGGGACTAAATTCGGGCACCTCAGCGTCTCAGAAAACCGTAGAAGTAGTTTTTTGCTATTTTGCTTTACGTCGCACCGACACAGATAGGTCTTTTTGCTAGGGGCTTTACGTCGCACCGACACAGATAGGTCTTATGGCGACGATGGGATGGGAAAGGCCTAGGAGTTGGAAGGAAGCGGCCGTGGCCTTAATTAAAGTACAGCCCCAGCATTTGCCTGGTATGAAAATGGGAAACCACGGAAAACCATCTTCAGGGCTGCCGACAGTGGGGCTCGAACCCACTATCTCCCGATTACTGGATACTGGCAACACTTAAGCGACTGCAGCTATCGAGCTCGGTGTAGTTAGTGGGACGTAAAGCAATTATTATTATTATTATTATTATTATTATTATTATTATTATTATTATTATTATTATTATTATTATTATCAGGTACCGTAATTAAAAGCTGAAATACGTGGAAGAAAATAGTAAAATACGCGTGGTTTAAGAGGAAACAAGATGAAATGTATGTCACGTGAGTTAGCATCGGACGCAGTAGTTACCTACAGATTACTATGCTTAAGACGAGAACCAGGTCAAGCTCGTGGGGATGAGTCAGCTGTAATCTCGTACTGGGTATAAACATCAAACATACACATCAACAAATCTAAGAAACATAATCAAGGTTACGCGTTAGAGAGATGTAGCTATTAACCTGAACGCCAGGCCGACGGTCGCTTTCATGAGTACAGATGAGTTATCAAATTATACACAATCCACAGATATCGAAGGTATCTAAGAAGATTCCGCCACAACTATATTACATTTTACTATGATGGTGCTAATAACAAATCGCAGCAGCTATTGGCTTTACGTCGCACCTACACAGATAGGCCTTATGGCGACGATGGGACTGGAAAGGCTAGGACAGGGAAGGAAGCGGCCGTGGCCATAATTAAGGTATAGCCCCAGCATTTTCCTGGTGTAAAAATGGGAAACCACGGAAAACCGTCTTCTGGGCTGCCGAGAGAGGGGTTCGAGCCCACTATCTCACGAATAATGGACACTGGCCACGCTGAAATGAAATGTCGTATGGCTTTTAGTGCCGGGAGTGTCCGAGGACAAGTTCGGCTCGCCAGAAGCAGGTCTTTCGATTTGACACTCGTAGGCGACCTGCGTGTCGTAATGAGAATGAATTGATGATGAGACAACACACACACCCAGCCCCCGTGCCGGCAAAATTAACCTATGATGGTTAGAATTCGCGACCCCGCTGCGTATCGAACCCGGGACCCCTGTGATCAAGGACCAGCACGCTAACCATTTAGCCAAGGAGCCGGCCTGAAAGCCGGTGATGTTGTGGTACATAAGCACCTGTATCCACGACCTGCGCGTCGTGATGAGAATGAAATGATGATGAAGATGGCATATACACCCAGTTCCCGTGCCAGCAAAATTAACCAATTAAGGTTAAACTCCCGACCCTGCCGGGAATCGAACCCGGGACCCCTGTGACCAAAGGCCAGCACGCTAACCATTTAGCCATGGAGCCGGACTTAAGCGATTGCAGCTATCGAGCTCGGTAAATCGCAACAGATTACGCTACTGCGTGTTAAGATGATGTCGGTAGAATAAGACATAAGGCTGCAGTAGAAGAAGTGGCAGAAGAAGGTAACGAGAGCCACATGGTCAAGCAGTACAGAGCCGAACAAAGCGCACATTAGTGACACAGACATAAAAGTGGCGTGGTCGTAGGAACTACAGTCGCATGAGTAACACTCTGTTGTAGAAAAATAACTGCCATACAGTACGGGCTCCGTAATTCCAGGTGGACGGTAACAAGACTATCTCGAATAGAAAAGTACGGATTTACGAACGTACACGAAAACGCCTGTGAACAACAAAATGTACCTATGTTAAACATTACAGTACAACAGTTTAGAAAACAAAAACATACAGATTGCCTTACACTAAAAGAAATTTTAATTTTTCTTTTGTAAATTAACAAAACACTCTAGGCAACCTTCTTAAGTTAAATGTTAACTTATACTTCCTATTTCAGTAATGATGAATATAAAACAATTATTTTATTGAATATTTATACGTGATGATGATGATGATGATGACGACGATGATGATGATGATGATTGCTGTCTTAATGTCATCGGCCCTTAAAATCAAAGTTTCCTCTGTTTTAACTCGTAGTGAATAAAAAACAAAATATAAATTGCTCGAAGCCTTTCCCGATAGATTCATGAAGGGCGACCCGTGTTCTGTTCTGCCACACGATGCACTAGCAGCATATCATGGTATTCGTGGTATTCATACACTGGCATTATTCAAGTAATACTACTGATTCTACTACTACGAAGTAACTCGCGTACTAGTACAGACGATAATTCGCATCTCTGACAGCTGTTATTCAGGTCAAGGTCAGACAGACCGGTTTCATGTAGGGGCGGGGAACCCGTCCAGCCACATCCCCTTCCCTAGGTACAGCAGACAACGGAATCGGCACGAGACACGTTTAGTGCTTTTGTCGAACTGCTTACGTGGAATATTTTCCCACAGTGCGATTTCAATATCATGGTCTTTTGGGAGTGCAACTCGCCGTATGCAGAAACATCCCGCGTTGACGTCTATGTAAATAAAGTTTATTACGTCAACGAAAGAATGCATGGGATATGATTTCCAAGTGAGTAGTATCGGAACTGAAATGTCAAAACACATCGAACGTTTTACTTCATACAAGTAAGGGACATGTTATGAACATAAATGAATTAGACGTACCTTCCTTTCGTGCTTCCAACCGAAGAGAACTTTAAATGTAAATGAAAGCCTTCTAGCTTACTGCTGATTTTGCAGTGCCTATTAAACGTATCAAAATAAACGTTGCCAGGCTGAGTGGCTCAGACTGTTCAAGCACTGGTTTCATGAACTTAGCAGGCTCGATCCTGGCTCAGTCCGCTGGTATTTCAAGGTGCTCAAATAGACCGCTTCTGATCGGTAGATTACAGGCACGTTAAAGAATACCTGTGGGCAAAATTCCGACACCGCGCGTCTCCATTGGCACGTAAAGATGTATTATTATTATTATTATTATTATTATTATTATTATTATTATTATTATTATTATTATTATTATTATTATTATTATTACTGGGCGAGTTGGCCGTGCGATTAGGAGCGCGCAGCTGTCAGCTTGCATCCGTCGAAAAGCCAGTAACAATATTATTATAAAAACTGTGTTAGTCTATTATTAGTAACTATTATGAAAATAAAAGTTAATCGCCCCACTCAAACATCGTAGCTCGTAATCTGTCAGAAAACACTAAAGAAAATAGTGAACTTTTAACAGGTCCGAATTATTATTAATCAGACATGTCTCCGAAATTACCGAAACATGTACTTACAAATTGTTTTACGTCGCACCGACACAAATAGGTCTTACGGCAACGATGGGAGAGAAAAGGGATACAAGTGGGAAGGAAGCGTTCGAAGTCTAATAAAGGTACAGTCCCAGCAGTTCCCTGATGTGAAAATGGGAAACTACGAAAAACCATCTTCCTGGCTGCCGACAGTGGAGTTCGAACCCACTATCACTAGAATACAAGCTCACAGCTGCGCGCCCCTAACCGCACGATCAACTTACTCTAAGCTCCAATGGCGGTCTGAGTAGCTCGGACGATAGAGCGCTGGTCTTCTGATCCCACCTTGGCAGGTTCGATGGCGGCTCAGTTCGGTGGTATTTGAAGGTGCTGAAATACGCCTGTCTCGTGTCTGTGGATTTACTTGCATTTAAAAAAGTACTGCGGTACAAAATTCTGGCACTTCAGCGTCTCCGAAAACCGTGAAAATTAGTTAGTGAAACGTTAAGATATTAGTAGTAGTAGTAGTAGTAGTAGTAGTAGTAGTAGTAGTAGTAGTAGTAGTAGTAGTAACATTATTATTACGGAAGTTTTAATTAAACGGGTCCGTTACATTACCTATCGGCACTTACTGTCCAGTAATTAGCCTTCTGTCCACCTCTGTGGTATAGTGGTTAGTGTGATTAGTTGCCACCCCCCAGAGGCCCGTGTTCCATTCCCAGCTCCGCCACGAAATTTGAAAAGTGATACGAGGGCTGGAACGGGGTCCATTAAGCCTCGGGAGGTCAAATGAGTAGAGGTGGTTCGATTCCCACCTCAGCCATCCTGAAAGTGGTTTCCCGTAGTTTTCCACTTCTCCAGGCAAATGCCGGGATGGTACCTAACTTAAGGCCACGGCCGCTTCCTTCCCTCTTCCTTGTCTATCCCTTCCAATCTCCCCTTTCCCCCGCAAGGCCCCTGATCATCATAGAAGGTGAGGCCGCCTGGACGGGGTACTGGTCATTCTCCCCAGTTGTATCCCCCGACCCAATGTCTCACGCTCCAGGACACTGCCCTTGAGGCGGTAGAGGTGAGTCCGGAAACCAACCCTGGAGGGTAAACAGATTAGGAAAATGTCTCACGCTCCAGGACACTGCCCTTGAGGCGGTAGTGGTGAGTCCGGAAACCAACCCTGGAGGGTAAACAGATTAGGAAAAAGAAGAATAAGCCTTCTATTAGAAATGCCCGGTGGCAATTCCACAGTAGACCGAGCTCGATAGCTGCAGTCGCTTAAGTGCGGCCAGTATCCAGTATTCGGTAGATAGCAGGTTCGAACACCACTGTCGGCGGCCCTGAAGATGGTTTTCCGTGGTTTTCCATTTTCACACCAGGCAAATGCTGGGGCTGTACCTTAATTAAGGCCACGGCCGCTTCCTTCCCACTCCTAGCCCTTTCCTGTCCCATCGTCGCCATAAGACCTATCTGTCTCGGTGCGACGTAAAGTAACTAGCAAAGCAAATCCACAGTAGCTATTTTTCCTTCGAGCAATGTTCACGCATATTTGCAGCTACGGTTTTTGAAATCTGTCTCATTAATAACAGTATGACTGAATACTTACAACCTTTTCTTTCAGTGTCCACCGTCCTTTCACTGACCTGAAAAGTTTATGAATAAGCATAGAAAACTCGCATTGTCTATTGTCAGAAATTCATCGTGGACTGTCGCAATAAGAGCACAGAAATGTTGCGCTCATTTTTAATTTACTTATTAACTATTTCCTTTCATTTTGTCAGCTGGGATCACTGAGTAATGCCATTGACGTCTTAAAAATCACACACAACTACACAATACTTGATTCGCATGTATGTGCTGGTACGTATCTTCGAGGTCACTGTAAGAATTCTGTGTACATTTCACACAGAGTACCCTAGACCGCTTTTCGAGTACAGCAAGTGGCTTGGCACGTGAGTCATCCTCTCCTACTTGCCAAGGCTTTAGGGGAAGTGCACAACAACATGCGTTGGCCTGCGATAAGAAACAGGTTCAACAAGCCCTATACTCTGCTACTGTGCTTCCACTACGCGTGGACAGAATGACGTAACCGGCATATCCTGCTACGGCCGTTCAAAACACATTAGGTCCTGAAATATTTGGCTCAGTTATGGGCAAACTAATAGGACAAGGTAAAAAGTACATAGCATATATTGTGAGATGTATTTTTCTTTGCCGTCTAGCTTAATATCTGCACGTATACCCCTAACACCCTGTATATGGGAGAATGAGAATAAATGTAGACTTTATAACAAAAAAGAGAATGAGGGGTATTCATAGACGATGAGGATGTAAAGAAAATTGAGAACGAAAATCAGTTGTATACAATTGTAAAGTTATTGAACAGAGAATGGATGCACCCGGATAGAATTGCAAAATTATTTAACTTTATTAGGGGAAGGTGGAGCAGGAAATTGAAGGAAGGAAAGGATGTGATACATGTCAGCCAGGAACCGAATTGTGCCTAAGGCAACCTAGACAATATAACTCCGT
Organism: Anabrus simplex; assembly: GCF_040414725.1. Lineage (NCBI taxonomy): Eukaryota > Metazoa > Arthropoda > Insecta > Orthoptera > Tettigoniidae > Anabrus > Anabrus simplex. The sequence continues at coordinate 442,060,155 of NC_090268.1, read as the reverse complement.
TGAAGTCTTTGAAGTCTAGAGCAATTAGGTACATAGGCTTAAGGGTTAGCAAGGAACTACCTCGTTACATTAGTTCTAATAGTTTTATGTATTGTAGAACAATAATTTCCGTTTTCTCTCTTTTCTTAACAGCCTGTAAAGGCAATATTATCTTTGATAATCTGAAAAGATATCACTATAAATAAATGTTGTGGTTTTTTTTCTGCCATAATACTATATATGAATGGAACTCCAACAGTCAGTTTATAGTATTCTTTCTCTGTTCAATTTCTATGCACCTGCTTTATATGAACATTCATTGCATGTAACAATTATTAACACTATTCACAATAGTTATTTAAGTTACTCATTCTAATTTTGTATACGGCATGTATCACAAATTATGAAATTATGAAACGATTACAATAAACAATACCCTCTCCCTAATCTATGATTTTCGAGACTAAGGGAGACGGGTATCTTGAATCTCTTGAATCTTAATGAAATTTATCTAATATATATGGGATTTTCATGATGTTAATGGTTGTCGTATTGAGGTGGGATTTGTATGTGTGTGTTGTGGTCATCCATCCAGTGGGTGACCACTCCCAATGATGCTTAACTGTGTAAGTGCGTGGTGTGTCGGTGTGTGTGTGTGGTGTCTAAGGCAATGTACTTATTCAGTGACATGGCTCGCCCTGTGTGGAAACACGGTTTGCCTAGCTTAGTGTTGCGTTCGGATATTTGCAACGCTGCATCGTATGTTAAGTTCGCAACTTGCTATTTTAGAATATTAAAAGAGCAGGTAATTGCGGATGTTAAGTAAAGAATCAGCATCTATGGTGTTGAATTTGGAAAATCAGCATTTGACATTTGCAGTTGGTGGCACACCGCCTCGGCTGAGCCCGAGTTCCAGTGCTTTTAGGAAGTGAGAACTTAATTTGACTTGGTGGGGTTACTTGCTGGATGGGGGTTAATTGGTGATTAGCTGTCTCGAGGGCATGTTGGGGCGTGGAGTCTGATTTTGGGCCAAAAGGAGTTTTATTAGGAGAAGGTTGAGTAGGGTTTGGGTGTCCTGGTTGGGCTGGGTAGTGTGATCTGGGACTGAAGGTTCTGGGTTCGAACGTAGAGGGACAGGAAGGTTTAGGAGTGGGGGAGGCTTATTGTGTGTGAATAAGTGTTGTGTGTGCCTGTAGTGTGCTTTAACTGCCCTTTTGATGAAAGGGGACAGGGAAATTGGCGGCATGACTGCTGTGGCAGTTGGCGCACCTGGTACCGTGCAAGCAGTGTGGCGGTGAGAACCACCACATCTGTTGCAGCGGGTGAGCTCAGTGCACGTAGTTAAAACACTGTGTTACGAGTGTGGGTCTGAGGGGGTACGGGTTCGAGTTCCTGTAGAGGTGTTGCGTGTTGGTGTTTTTTACACCTGCTCTTAGTCTGAGTGTATTTGTGTAGTGTGTCCGTGTTCGGTAGTGGGACTAATGGGATCCCATGCCGGGCTCGGCGGTTGGGGGGTGAGAGGGGGGTGTGGGGTGTGTCTGTGCGTGTGGGTGGGTTAGAGCCTGCTTCCGGGGATAGTTCAGCCTCGGTCCCGTCTGTCCGTATGATCTTGGTTGATTGGGTAGAAGGGGGGGGGGATGGGGGGTGGAGAAGAGGGAAAGTTTGGGCGCATGAGTCGGATGTTTCGATGGTAGAATTGGTAGGAGGACGAAGATCATTGCTGATTGTGGTTTCGGATTTTAGGTCAATTTGGATTGGAGCTGGGATACCTGCCTTTTGGAGTATGCTGAGTATATGAGGAATTGATCGGTTTCTGATTGGGGTGATGAGGATGTGACAATTATGTGTTTCAATCAATCAATCAATCAATCAATCAATCAATCAATCAATCAATCAATCAATCAATCAATCAATCAATCAATCAATCAATCAATCAATCAATCAATCAATCAACCAATCAATCAATCAATCAATCAATCAATCACTACTGATCTGCATTTAGGGCAGTTGCCCTGGTGGCAGATTCCCTATATGTTGTTTTCCGAGCCTTTTCTTAAATGATCGCAAAGCAATTGGAAAATTATTGAACATTTCCCTTGGTAAGTTATTCCAATCCCTAACTCCCCTTCCTAAAAACGAATATTTGCCCCAATTTGCCTTCTTGAATTCCAACTTTATCTTCATATTGTGATCTTTCCTACTTTTAAAGACACCACTCAAACTTTTTCGGCTACTGATGTCCTGCCACGCCATCTCTGCTATGACAGCGCGGAACATACCATTTAACCGAGCAGCTCTTCTCCTTTCTCCCAAATCTTTCCAGCCCAAACTTTGCAACATTTTTGTAACGCTACTCTTTTGTCGAAAATCACACAGAACAAATCGAGCTGCTTTTCTTTGGATTTTTTCTAGTTCTTGAATCAAGTAATCCTGGTGAGGGTCCCATACACTGGAACCATACTCTAATTGGGGTCTTACCAAAGACTTATATGCCTTCTCCTTTACATCCTTACTACAACTCCTAAATACCCTGATAAACATGTACACAGATCTGTACCCTTTATTAACAATCATTTTTATGTGATTACCCCAATGAAGGTCTTTCCTTATATTAACACCTAGATACTTACAATGATCCCCAAAAGGAACTTTCACCCCATCAACGCAGTAATTTAAACTGAGAGGACTTTTCCTGTTTGTGAAACTCACAACCTGACTTTTATCCCTGTTTATCATCATACCATTGTAAACCGTCCATCTCACAACACTATCGACGTCACTCTGCAGCGGCTCACAATCTTGTAACTTATTTATTACTCTGTACAGAATTACATCATCTGCAAACAGACTTATCTCTGATTCCACTTCTTTACACATATCATTGATATATATAGGAAAACATAAAGGTCCAATAATACTGCCTTGAGGAATTCCCCTCTTAATTATTACAGGGTCAGATAAAGCTTCGCCTACTCTAATTCTCTGAGTTCTATTTTCTAGAAATATAGCCACCCATTCAGTCACTCTTTTTTCTAGTGCAATTGCACTCATTTTTTCCAGTAGTCTTCCATGATCTACCCTATCAAATGCCTTAGATAGGTCAATCGCAATACAGTCCATTTGGCCCCCTGAATCCAGGATATTTGCTATATCTGGCTGAAATCCTACAAGCTGAGCTTCAGTCGAATAACCTTTCCTAAACCCAAACTGCCTTCTGTCAAACCAGTTATTAACTTCGAAAACATGTATAATATAATCAGAAAGAATGCTTTCCCAGAGCTTACATACAATGCATGTCAAACTGACTGGCCTTTAATTTTCAGCTTTATGTCTATTACCCTTTCCTTTATACACAGGTGCTACTATAGCAACTCTCCATTAATTTGGTATAGCTCCTTCAACTAAACAATAATCAAACAAGTATTTCAGTTATGGTACTATATCCAAACCCATTGCCTTTAGTATATATGCCCAGAAATCTTATCAATTCCAGCTGCTTCCAGCTGTTTCCTCGATGACTGCGATGTGCCGGCTGATGATTGGTTGGATGGCTTCAATGATTGATTGACGGGTAAGTGGGATGTGTCCTGGGTTTGTTAAAGGTAGTAATAGGAGATTGCATTTTTCAGATCTAGGGAAGGGAGTGTTGTGTCTGGTATAGTGGAAGGGATGTTTGAAGTCGTGCTGCTCTTCCTCTGTTTCTTCAGCTGGTGGTTCATCTTCTACTGGTGGTGGTTGGATTTCTCGGAGTTGGAATCTGGCTTTGATATTGGTTAGTACTGTCTTGATTTTTTGGTTGGCAGATTGATGGTTGGTGAAAATGAAGAAGCAGTCATTTTGTTCATGAGTGCTATGTATGAGGTGGGTATAGGGTTGGAGTGAAGTGACAAGAAAATTTCGATAGATTGGGTAAGTCTTCTTAGAAGTGGGGCCGGCGAGAACGAAGTAGTTGATTTTGTCATGTAGCTGGTCTTGTTTGAAAGTGATGTTCATGGGTTGGGAAAATTCGGAATATGGGGCCTCAGCTACTCGGTCCACAAAGGTTGTCCATATTCCTGGGGTATTCTTGGCTGGTAAGTGGCAGGTGGGTGCTTGGTTTGGATGAGAAGCACTGGAACGGTCAAACTCCGTAGAGGACCAGTCGCTTATCGAGGTGTACACAGTGGGCACCAGTCGTGCCAGGTACAGTTTTGTCGGATCACGCCGAGACAAGTCACGAACAGGCAACCACACTGTGCGCGAGACAATAGCTTTTTTCCTGGCTTCTTTAGTGTGCCCGCACAAGGCAGGCGGATCTGCTCGGGTCTGCTGTGGCTGGGTGACTGGCGGCGACCGCAGAAAGTTCTGTTTGACAGTATGAAGCAGGTCGGACCGCGCTGAAAACGGCTGGTATGGCTTCTGGACTTGACCCTGCCCGCTGATTGGCTGGCAGGCTGTGCGGGAGCTAGGGGAGTCTCTTGGCGGCGACGAGCTGGCTGCTGGCGGGGTGCTGGCTCACTCGGAGTACGGTGCTTGGTTCTGCCCTCCTATTGACTGGCAGGCTGTACGGGGCTTGGGATGACGCTTGGCGGCTGGTGAGCTAGCTGATGCAGGGTGCTGGCTCGGTTGGTGCTTGGCTCTCCATGGTGTGCTCTCTATGAGCGCTTGGCTGAGAATGTGTGTTGGTGTGTTGTGTGGCAGTCGGAGTTCTGGAAAGGATAGATATATCAGAAGAATCAAAACCATTTTCATTATCGTCAGTAGAGGATGACAAAGCGTCGTCCTGAGGAATATAAGCTGGATCGATTATATCATCATCGTCAGAAAATAGGTCACACATAGAGACATCTCCATTCAGGTTTTCCATTACAAACTCACTGAAGTGTGGGTCATCTGCAAAGTAATGTAAGATAGTGTCAATAACTGACAGATGTTAATTTGCAATTTTAATAATATGATGTATGTATGTATATTTAGCCCTCAGCCCGAAGGCTGGTTGTTCCTCAAGAGCTCCACCATCAGCTGTCATAGATGGCCTAGGCATCACTGAAGAGGCGTACTCAGGAAATGACGAGTGAGGTAGTTTCCCGTTGCTTTCTACACCGGACCAGAAGTTCAGAGCAAAGATCTTCATTGGGGCAATCACATAAATGGGTTTGTAAATAAAGGTTACTGATCTCTGCACATGGTTATGATGATGTTTAGGGGTTGTAGTAAAGATATAAAGGAGATGGCTTATAAGTCTCTGGTAAGACCTCAAATAGAGTATGTTTCCAGTGTATGGGACCCTCACCAGGATTACTTGATTCAAGAACTGGAAAAATTCTAATGAAAAGCAGCTTGATTTGTTCTGGGTGATTTCCGACAAAAGAGTAGCGTTACAGAAATATTGTATAGTCTGGGCTGGGAACAATTGGGAGAAAGAAGACGAGCTGCTCGACTAAGTGGTATGTTCCGAGCTGGCAGCCGAGAGATGGCATGGAATGACATAAGTAGACAAATAAGTTTCAGTGGTGTCTTTACAAGTAGGAAGGATCACAATATGAAGATAAATTTTGAATTCAAGAGGACAAATTGCCGTAAATATTCACTTATAGGAAGGGAAGTTAGGGATTGGAATAATTTACCAAGGGAGATGTTCAACAAATTTCCAATTTCTTTGAAATCATTTAAGAAAAGGCTAGGAAAACAACAGATAGGGGATCAGCGACCTGTGCGACTGCCCTAAATGCAGATCAGTATTAATTGATTGATTGATTGATTGACTGATTGAATGATTGATTGATTGATTGATTGATTGATTGATTGATTGATTGATTGATTGATTGATTGATTGATTGATTGATTGATTGATTGATTGATTGATTGATTGATTGATTGATTGATTGATTGATTGATTGATTGATTGATTGATTGATTGTTCAGTCATCCCATTATTGCCATTATTGCTGCTGTTGATTCTGACGTATTCTCTTATCAAGACCAACTACAATTTCATCAGACCGTAACCCAGAAAAAACATGGCGTGCGTCGGTGGGCGACATGAGAATTTAAGGGAAAGATCATGTATGGTTGTACTGAATCACCTAAAGGAAACATCAAATGTCAAACGTCTTGATATGCAACTAATTAACTCAAAATATGAATAATTATGCACCGAAAGCAACGTTATCGCATAATTCTAATTGTAATTTCAGTGGGAAAATAACGAAGGGAGAATTATTTTATCAACGTCAGGTTGAAACACACACATACACACACACAATAAAAATATTTAACGTATACGATTCCAGACAGCAAATCAGATAACGAGATGTCAACGGATGGCGTTATTAACCTTACATGTAACATCATTGACCACAGAGCATTTTGTAAAATAAGCAAACAAATGCACTTCAACTCTCCAGAATCCACTTGAAATGTTGAGTAAGTACTTTACCGGGAGGCACACCCCAACGCCGCGCATTTAAATCTAGGGCCTAAATGAACTCGTCTATTGGTGAAATAGTGAAACTGAAACTACACCAACTTATAAATTTACTCAGAGGAGTTCACCACTAAAATATGATGTAATTTTGTTATTGTAAAGTTTCCTTAACTGACTATGTTTCTACTTGTTTTGTTTGCCATTCATCAAGACGTCTGGACATTCTTCCACAGATGTCACTACCAAAAACTATGATCATGCACCCTGGTGATTCAAAGAAGTATTTTATAAGTTTTTTACTGATAGATGTTCATTTATTTTTGGTTTGGCAATATTTCCTTTTTATTTCAGCCAGTTTTGAATCTAGCCAATCCCAAATTTATACAATTAATTTTCAACCTATCACAGACTTCTTCTTCGATTTTGAGTGTAACTTTTAAACTGACCAATAAAAATGAGAGGGTGTGGCTAGTTAATCTTGAATGGTCTCAAACTTTAATCTTTGGAGCCCAGTCTTTGACTCCATTCAATTTGTATTCGGTCCGTTTTTTTTTTTTACCTGTTCTTCTTCACTAAGGTCCTGTATGTTGGGTACTAGATACCTCTGTGTAATAAAATTTCAATTTGTAAATAGTGCCTTGTAAGGCCAGATATTATTACAGTTTCATGCTATGCTGCCTTGAGTACGATAGGCTTGGAAAACTGAGAGCACGTTAGCTCTTTTTCAAGTGTTGTAAAAGTGCCTCTGGGAGACCTGATATTGTAATTTAGGGAGCAAGTGCTCCGTGTATTAGGGGATTTCTGCCCTTGTATAAATTTGTGTTCTTTTGTAAATTTGAGCTAGGAGCTCAGGAAAAGTAAGTGAGGGCTTGAAGCCCACGATCTGTTTATACCACCAATCTTGTCTTTCCTAGACTTGTTTAATGATTGCTATTTGTACATGTAAAACTGTTAAATTTTGTGTTTTGAAAACATAACCTTCAGTTTACGTTTTAAATTCAATTATTGACATTGTAGTTAGAACCATTCACCCTGGCACCTTCTGTCACCTCGGCGATCCACGAAAAAACCCGGAATAAGTACAATTATATTAAGTATCACAAATTTTGTACGATACCAGTACTCTTGAACATCTACAGCACTAGTGACCTTAACACTCATCGCAATTGATGGTACATCATCCTCATGTAATTTATATTTAAAAAAGAAGGTAATCCTCATTTCAATTCACGAGAAATGGGGTTAGATTTCGTTTACGTATCTCCAGTAAAAACACTACAAAATTATGTAATTACATCATTCTTGTACCCGCTTAAAAATTGTTCGAATCTCAGTCATAACTCTGAGCCACAATTCTTGGGATATTTCCGAGACTGTTTTAATTTTGTAGTCAGGTACGTTGACCGACTGAGGAAACTTCAAAATTTTGCGTGGCACCCGAACTGGATCAACACGTATTATGGGTATAATATCTTCCCTAACAATTAACTTGATATCAAATTATTAATGCACACAATACTAGTATCACTTGATTCGAGGTTTCGCTATGAATACACCTAATTAATTTACCTTAACACTAGGCCATTCGGACACTCCGTGGCTCAGACAGCAGCACGTCGGTCTCTCACCCCTGGGTTCCATGGTTCAAATCCCGGTCACTCCATGTGAGATTTTTGCTGGACAAAGTGGGGAAGGGGCAGTTTTTTTCTCCGGGTACTGTGTTTCTGCCTGTCATCTTTCATTCCAGCAACACTCTCCACAATCAATTTATTTCATCTGTCAGTCATTAATCATTGCCCCAGAGGAGCGCGACAGACTTCGGCAGCCGGCACAATTCCTATCCTCACCGAAGTATAGGGGCTTCATTCGTTCCATCCCTGACCCGGTCATTGACTGGAAGACAGGTTGTAGGTTTTCATTTTCACTAGGTCGTTTGGAAATCTGAATACTGAAGCTTTTACTCTGCCCCTATAATTGGACTTACACGCAGCACATACTACCCAGTAGCGGTGATTAGGAGGGGGGCGGCGATGGGTAGCAGTTTTACCCGCCCCCCCCCCCCATTTTGTGGAGGAAACATGACATTTTAATTACATTTTAGCCGGCTGACATCAGGAGTTAAAGGAATTATTTAAAAAAGCCATTTGTGCAAGCCATGTTGTCTTATCACCTAATTGTTTCCTTTATTTAATTTAATTATTATTAAAGTTATTAGCGGAAATACGCACAAAATATCGTTCATCGGGGTTAAACAATTCGCATAGCGCCACAGCAAGTAGTGAAGACTTTGCATCTGCTGTGAGGAAGGGTAGGAGGGTCTTCTTTTTGCCAAGGTCATGGACATTCTTCTGGCAGTCTGTAAGTTTCTTGTGGTGTAGTCAAATACTAACTGATTTTTAATTGTATAGTCACGCCGCACTGCTATTTAATTGTAAAACGTGAGTAATATTGGTTTATGGGTGGAAGTGTTATTGTAGGTGTAGTATTGAACCAAAATCTCAATAAAACTATTATCACCACACTTAAGTTGGTAAACTGCCTAATTTTACCTCCCTGTGAACTGTCGAAATTCGCTCAGAGAACAAAAACTTAGTTTTGTAACTTTTTTTTTGATTTTGATGTAAATACAACCCATTCCCCCCCCACCCAGACCACCAGCTATATCCCACGAACCCACATACTTTTTTTTTTGTTTTCTGTACATTTTTTGCACCCAACCCTACTTCTAATTCTCAGCCGCCGCCACTGATACTGCCCATCTAATTAAGCTCTATACATACTCACAGGTAAGAGAAAATATAAAGGAAACAGATTCTGAGAAGAACATGAGGACAATAACCATATCACTACAGGAATTGTTCGAATACGTGCGCTTTTTACAAACAAGGAGCTTCTTTTATATTTTTTTACAAGTTGCTATGTGTCGCACCGACTCATATAGGTCTTATGGCGATGATGGGACAGGAAAGGGAAGGAAGTGGCCGTAGCCTTCATTAAGGTACAGCCTGGTGTGAAAATGAGAAATGACGGAAAACCATCTTCAGGCCTGCCGACAGTGCGGTTTGAACCCACGATCTCTCGAATACTAGATATTGGCCGTATTAAACGTGTGCAGCTATCCAGCTCGGTCAAACATCTTCTTACAGCACTGAAGGGCTCTATAGCATTTGAAATGTTTAAATCAATATCATTTTCGATTACTAAAATTCAAATTCCCGTAAGTAATTGGTAACAACACACAAAACAAAAGAAACACATGCTAGCACTCCAACGGCCATCATTGCGGGCATAGGTCGGTTAAGTTCTGAGGTATTTTAGTTGGTCTAGCTTCTATGTATGTTATCGGTGAGGAACAAATCATCGAACATATAATTTACATTGATGAAAGCAAATCCGTGCTAGCTTATGGCCCTAACGTCTCCTTCAGGGTACACTAGAAGAAAAGTCAATTTATCTAACCTAGAAGACAAGACAGAAGTAAAATTGCTCACCAGCGCAAACGTCCGCTCCATCCTTCCTCCTAGAAACCGCTATTTTCAGACAGCTGGCATCACTTTGTCGGTTCCTCAAGGTCGTTCAACACACGCTCAGAAAATAGCGCCAACTGTTTTTAATGTCACCTAGTATTACCAAACTGTTATAATAATTCTTTGATGGTGAGCGTTGAATTTCAAAATATATTGTTAGTGTCTCCTACAAGAGGACTGAGGAGATCGCGTCTTCATTTCCATAACATGTAGATGTTTATGATAGGCTAACACTCCGTCCCGTACAATGCAACTCAACGTACAATCGTTCTCCAAATCTTCGGTTTTTATAGTGGCATATTCCGGTCAAAATGCACTCCTGTAATCTGCGGCACTTCACCCAGGCAGCGTTGAATCTATTCCGTACATCTGGAAGTGTGGTACAGTCCATCCTAAATGAGAAGAATGTCAAAGGAACAAAACGCAGGGATTACGATGACGTTACAGAAGTGTTGGAAATCATCGCTCGAGAGTACGAAGATTTCAAGCAGACAGATAATGTCTTCGCCTGCCTAAGAACTTGGCAGTATTCACACTCTAGACAGAATATAAGTGCAGAGCTGAGGACAACAGTAACAGAGAAACATATTTTAGATGACTGTAAATGATCAAACTAAATAGAATGTATAAATTGGAAGTAATTAGGTGTTAAATCATTAGGTGAAACAGAGATGATGCGTTGGCCCGTAAAGAAACTTTGGGTGAAACCTGTACGGATGAAACTGACATGGTTAAAATGACTACAGGCGAGAATGTTTTAGAGAAAGGCGTAGTGATGAACAGACGGAAGCGAAAGCATCAGTGGTCGAAACGTTTAGGAATCCGGACAAAAGATCAACCATCGCCTCTTTAATTAGAAGATGAAAGAGGGGCCATACACTTCGAAGAATAAAGATAAAGAATGGGTCATGGGATGATGAGAAAATTAAAGACTCTTTATAACTCACAATAATAAGAGTTTCGGAGCTTGAAGAGAACAAGTTTTGACATAAAGAGGTCAGATTAAAAAGGTGAAATCGAGGTGCCTTACATAACAAGTGGAAGGAATGTCAGAGTGAACTGCTGCCCTCCTGGTCACGAATCCACTCTCCCCGAAATGTTGCCCCCTTACTCCCGATAGGTGGTGTTCCAGCATCCCCGCCCACAGAAGGAGGCGTGTGCTTGATTTCTTGTGGTCAACTTAAGGATGTAGAATACATGTTAATCATCCCTGCTTTCTCTGTGTCTTTGTGGTGCGTGAAATAAAAAATGCAGAATCATCTCCGTACATGCCCTGAGGCCCTTGGAGAAGAGAAAGGTAAAAGCTTCCACTATCCGCAATCTTGGTAATAAGCGGGAGAACAGTTAGCACTACATCCAGTCGCCTTTGCTCCCAGGCATAACAACACATCGCATACAACACCTGACTATTGGAACCCTGGCTTACAAAGTGGAAAATAGCTGTCAACACTACTAAAACTTAATCCATATTAATCACTAGACGTCATATAAGAGCTACACAAGATCTCACCCTACACAATCAAGACATACAATGGACACTAACAGAGAAATACCTTGGAGTCACGCCCATGTCCGACTAACACTAACACCACGCATTAAAAACACTGTACAAAAATCCAAACATATTACACTAACACTAAGCCCTATATCTTTACACACATAAAAACAGCACATTATCCAAGAAAAACACACACATCATTACTATATTCATGAGACCTCTGCTCACATATGCCATCCCAGCAATAAGAACCATATCTAAAAGTAATCTCCAAAAATTGAAGACTGTACAGAACTGGCTACTGCATCTAACTGTGAAATACAAAACTATACGCATAGTAGACCTACACGATGCAACAAAATTACCGTACCTACTCGACCATGCAGCAGACCTCACAAACAAGTTTTAGACCATACACATAACCACACAAACCCACTCATAAAACAATAAGGTAACATTGAACCCGGCCCACACGACAAACTTAAAAGACGCCCTAAAATATTTTAATACTAAAAGACATACTTCGTAACACATAAAACTCACACCAGACTACACAACACAAACTTCAATAAAACTCCAACTCACTAAGCCCACTCAACAAGGATCGCTCTTACATCCTTTGCAACTGAAATTAGAACAATAAATACTGGTAACAAAATTATCTCACCCCCCTTTATCTTGCTCCAGAACTAATCCTCATGAGCCTTCAATTCTTAATTAACTTATATATAAGTCTTGAAAACACACTGCAACTGATTTATCTAACATCTGCAATACATACCCATTAACGCCGTGCGTGTCCATATGATCACGGCCTGCATTCCTTCATTTAGATAGCTCCCAGTGCTTTGTATAGAGCTGGAATTGATTGCTGACTGTGTAGATCAATTCTAGAAGCATGTGGCAACTGTGTCCGAGCATATTATTACGTGATACATATCGACTTTCGTTTCGTGTCATTGTCACAGCAGCTGAATCATGATGGCGCGCTTCAAGTAAGTTTGATATTTCACATTTATTTATTTTTAGATTACACAACTCATATGCTTAACAAGTTTGGGAGTGATCTATGTTCACATTGTGATGCAGTTAATTTACATTTAACAGTAAATATTACTCCCGTAGGTACTTAAAACATTGCGTGATCGTATGATCACGCTAGGCGCTTGTGTTAGCTATTCACCCTGTGCGTGTATTTGATGGTGGACGTTATGCTACCTGTTACTATTACTGTTATACATCAATTTTTATTGAACAACTTTATTCAATTTACGGTCATCTATTCTATATTTTAATAAATTGCGACTTGTTAACATATATGCAGCTACAAAACCTTGTTTCTCTTTTTACAGGGACATTATGCTCCAAGAAGTATTAGATATTCTTGAATCGGACGAACCAATTGGAGAGGTTAACAGCATTTTTATTGAACCTCCGGAAGCTAATATTCACTCCGACGAAGATTCAGAAGATGAAGATGTTGGTGGTTTGGTTGATAACCTCACAGGTCGCCAGCTTTCGAGTAAGGCAGAAATTGTACTCGCTGGTAACGATCGTATAAGAGGCGCAGACGATGATCCCGTTTCAGCAGGTATTTTAGATCAGTCATCTAGCAAGAAAACTAAACTTCAAAGAATAAATACTGTGTGGAATAAGGATGTCAACCGAGATTCAGTTGGCATATTCCCGGAAGCCGATTTTTCCACCTTATCCGGCAAATCTCCTACAGAGTGCTTTGAACTAGTGTTTGACAACGAAGTGATGGAGTTCATGATTCAAGAATCAAGCAAGCTTGCCTTGTTTAAGAATAGTGACGACCCAAAATATCTAAGGAGGAATTAAAAGTATTTTTTGCTGTGCTAATTCTTTCCGGTTACAACAATGTGCCTAGCAAACGATCGTATTGGGAAGCAGCGGATGATGTACGTAATACACTTGTTGTAAATGCTATGAGAAGATACCGTTTTCTGGAAATTTGTCGCTTCACTCATTGCGCGGATAATACTCAGCCTGATATGAATGATAAAATGTGGAAATTACGACCTCTTATAAAAATGCTGAAGAAGAGATTCCTTGCGAATTTCCCGCCTGAAAAGGATTTAGATTTTGACGAATGCATGGTGGAATATTATGGTAGGCACAGCTGCAAGCAATTCATCCGCGGAAAGCCCATCCGCTTTGGTCTGGTGTTTGAACACTCCCTCGGGCTATCTCCTAAATTATGACGTATATCAAGGAAAGAATCCTCATGGTAATATTGAATATGAGCATCGATTTGGTAAGTGTGCTGCTCCAATGGTACTGATGCTGGAAGAGCTACCTGATGATATGTCACACTTACCCTTTCAACTATATTTCGATAATATTTTTACTGGCATGGCACTTTTGGCTCATCTAAAACATTGCGGATATGGCGCTACAGGAACCATTCGAGAGAACAGAATTCCCAAAGACTGCTCGACCACACCTTCAAATGTAATGAAGAGACAGGCTCGTGGGACATGGCAATTAACTCGGAGGGTATAAGTGTTGTTTGGTGGGTTGATAACTCCATGGTTACCATAGTATCAACATGCCACGGTGTTGAACCAGTTTCTAAGGCAGAGAAAAGGAAAGTGCGCATACATCGGCCGGCTGTGTTTGGAGCTTACAACAGTGGAATGGGTGGAACAGACAGGATAGACCACAATGTGTCGTACTACAGAGTAGCCATACGTGGAAAGAAATGGTGGTGGTCGCTATTGACATGGCTTCTGGGCGTATCCATTCACAATTCATTGTTACTGGTAAGGAGGTCTGGATGTGATTTGTCACATCTAGAATTTCGTCGCCACATTGTGCAAACATATCTACATAAGTTCAAAATAACGCCAGTAGTAAGAGGCCGCCCCATCACCTCAAGATACAGTATCCAGCATAGTAGTGTCACTGATGATGTACGACTTTACGGGATTGGGCACCTCGTAGCGCCCTGCAATCGATGACGCTGTGCTGGAAAGGAATGCTCCAGTACTGTTCGCACCGAGTGCATAAAATGTAATGTTGGGCTCCGTGTTCCATGCTTTGTCCTATTTCATACAGTGTGAAGCACACAGTTCTTATATTTGTTCCTATTCGGTAATTTCTGTGAATTAGATAACTTGAATGTAATATATTACGAATATCTTGAGACTTTCTGTTGTAACCAAGGTTGAAGTTTACAGAACACAACTTTTATTTGCTTCACTTTATAATATTTACACAAATAACTGAAATTTATTTTGAAGCAAAAAGGAATATTGAATCTTGAGAAAAGTCTGTCTTTATACAATATGTACAGGTTTACAGTCTTTATATACACTCCTATCTTGAAAAGATAGTCTTTGTGAATTGACACGTTGATAGTCGAGAACTATCTGGCACACTAACATAAATGTTTATGAGAGTCCTTGTTTGTTGAAGTGCCTGAATTCCTAAAAAGCAAGTTCAATTGATTGAAGAAATTCCACCTAGCGAAACTAAGGGAGCTTGCATAAATTAGGGAATGAAAATGGCTTGTAAAAGAATTACGGAACATAGGCAGCGGAAACAGGTAAGGGAGCGGTGACCAGAGGTGAAACCTCGTACTGCCAGAAATTCAGTCCACCTGGTCGAAGCACATTTTCAAGAGGAGTAGCCTCCGTGCTCGACGTAGGGTGTATTCTGGAGCTGGACACCGGGGCAAGTGGGCCAGTGAGCAGGCCGGGAGCTCCTATTTATAGTACACTCGATGGTCAGGCACGCGCACTGAGGGCTGCGCGTCGAAGCTAGCAGAATGATACACAGGCGCGCGTGCAGCTGGCTGGCGGAGCGAGAAGGAAGCGCCGGACATACAACACTTTCATTGCTTTATTTATGTATGTACATATTGTAATTGATGTATATTCTTCATAAATTACCAGCTTTAGTTTATTTTAGTGTATTTTGTTCATAATTTATCAATACATAAAATCTATAAAAACTAAAGAAATGCTATACAGAATGAAATGCTAACACATCCGCCTAGTGTGATCATATGAACACGCCACCTAACGACGAAACAGTGAAAAGTATGACCTTAATATGTTGTAGTTATGTTATGGACCTGAAGTGATTTAGCCGAATTTCAAAGAAAACGGACGAAAATAATAATTTCGGCGTTGCGCAAAATCGCTGATATTGTCCCGTTGCCAACCTGCAGCAACATGGGGCGTGGTCAGCACTTGGATGGATCACCCCACCAAGACTGCCACATTCCAAGCTTATATATGTACAGTATTGTTTACGTAGCGTGAACTTGTCAATGGTAGAGAGATGAAAGCTTGTTTTTAAGTGATTTGATAGAATTTGAGGATGTTCTTGTAGAACGAAACATGTCATTCTTTGTATGTTAGTGTGTGTTTTACAGATATCTTTATAGTGTTTTAATTTACATTGTATTTGCTGTGTGTTTGACAGACTGAAAATCCTTTGTTACATTTAACTAAGTCAACACTGGAAAACATGGCTTCATTTTAACAACAACAACAACAAAAAACTGTTTGCTGTGTAACGTGACGTGCGACAGCTGCTCGAATTTGCGCTGCTGTTGCATGGGGTTCGATCCGGGCCATCCGAATGATCCGGCGATCCTCTCTCACAGTTGTCTGTCGCGCTGGGTCTGTGCCAGGTCTACGAGTGTGGGTACCTTCATTTGACCACTGTTGCCATACACGTTGTACCGTAGATGCCTGTCGGCCAACACGTGCAGCGACAGTCCTTAGCGATAATACAGCCTCACACAGCCCAATTATCCGAGCCCTCTCAAACGGCGACAGTTGCTGATAGCGTGCTCTTCTCTGTCGTCGAGGCATGTTTGACGGGGAACACTTCACTGCACTGACTGCAAGTCAACTACGCTACACCAGAGTCCGTATACTGGAGTTGATTCCTCCGCGACCAATCACGTGGGGAGACCTGTAACAACAGTCCAATGGGTCTGAAATTTTGCTCGTTAACATACCTATATAGCATCGTTCCATATCTTGAAAATCAGCACAAACGACCAATGCCTTCATGCTGTTGTAATTACCATTACCTTAAGTGTAGTTCTTCGTAGAATCGTCGTTTGGACTTAATTGCCAAGGTCTACGATCTCGTATAAAAGTAATAACCATGGGAGAACATCGAATTTTAATTAAAATAGGCGTTACAACACGCTCACTTCGATTCTGATCTCTATTAAAATACAGTAGTTAACTGTTCTGGATTGCTTACAGGACATCGCCATCTTACAGAGCCTCTCTCATAAATATTACATCTTGACATACTCTGTCACACAAATTCCTCTCCGTCTTAAAACAGGGATTCTTATCCTCAGTCTCCTGTTTGTTACATATCACTCATAAAATACAGGCTTGCTCTTCCTTTAACATATTTCTAACTATTCTCGTAATATTTCATTTCCATTACAATCCATTCCTTCCTGTTGAAAACTTTTCAAATATACGTAATCCGTGATAAGCAACTTTATAAGAATCTCACAATTAACGTATTTACGTTTTTCTGACCTCAAGAGAAAAATAACGTACTGTGATTTTCTCTATCACAAATACACGGTGTCACAAAATTCAAGCTTCGTAAAAATGAATGTTAACATTGTCAGACTTCGCTGGATTTCGGCATGAATCGCAAATCTCACTTAACATTACTTCTGAACACATAATATATCATCTCAAATTTATCCTGACGTGATAATAATATTATTTCCCCTTCTTATTATTATTTATATTAATTTGATATTTGACTTTATTACGCTCACAACGACTATGTTATCGTCATCATTATTATAACTTTTATCAGCCCGAACATATTTTTCATAACAATATTTAAAACTACTTTTTATAATTTCATAATAATTGTTTAAACACAATTAAGAGTTTCGCAGCACTGACATGAATAATAGACACTTCGCCTCAACATTATAATATACATAATTTCTACACGCGCAACATAGTGATTTAATGGGACAAGAATTTACAATCTCTATCTACAAAACTTTTTAACAGTAGATAAACCTTGTAACAGCATCGTAGCCACCGAAGTCATCCTGGCTACATTTTAGCCAGCTCGTTCAGAAATTAACCACTCATATTTTCAGAGAACATTCTTCTCTTTTGATTATGCTATTTATAATTACACAGACTCTACACTTCAATTGGTACAAAACATGTAAATAGTGAATTATTCTAGATGCACTCTATATGTACGACTTCACTTTTCCTTGGTGAAAACTCGACTCTCCGTGAGAATCTTCCTCGCTCTCACCCCTTTGTTATGCCAGGTGGCCACGAGATATGAGACTTGAAGCTTATCTTGGCTAGTCTACAACTCCCCTACTGGTTACAAAGACACACAATAATTTAATGAAAGCTATCTGTGCACTCGCGGTTTTCATTTACGGAAGTTAAGGAATTCTATTACTAATTCAACTAATAAAATGCCTTTTGCCACTTTACCACTCGGTAAAATATTTTATTTCAAGCTAGCTAACTCATTACATATCACAAGTTTATTTGAAGAAACACTTTAAGACCTCTTCTTGATATTAACGCGGCGCGGATCCACCCTCGCGACGACCGACCAAGTGAGGGTGGCCACTGTCCAGTGGAAGCTTCTCTAACGACGCTATCCCGCTCATGATGTATGGTGGTGTAATCATAAAATTAGATAACAATTGGACCGATTTCTTTGAAGCTCACCCCAAAATTCCACCTAATTTGCAAGTCATGATGGTGTTGTTTACCGATTTTTCCCGTGCTTTTAACGGGCATAATTAATTAATTTCACGTAGATGGTTTCGCGCACTTTATGACTGCTTGACCTTGGCACGTGAGGCCAGGCTGGCGGTATGGATGCCGTAATTTTTCCAGGCTTAATTAAAGACTTTTCCACCCTGTGGGTTTAGCTTCATTTAATATTTCTTACAATTCTTAATTATTTATTTATTGGGCAATGATATTACCTAAATCTCTTGCAATGAAGGTTTATTATATGGAAATTATTAATTACACGAGGTCGGCCGAAGTGTTCCGACACCGTCCGAATGGATGGCTCTCACGCTCCCACGGCGACGTCTCATGGTGACTTGTCCCGCCACGGAGGGTGAGATGAGCTTGCAATAAAGATTTATGGTTGCGCTTGTAGTTGTATTTTGTAGTTGCAATTTTCTAGTTGCAATATTTAGCAGTGGTAGAATTATTGGTTCAGTACTTGTTTCTTTTAAATATATGACAATTTATAATCAATTTGTAAGTGAATTAAATACACCTTTTGATGTACAGTACAATAAAGTAAAGTTATGCAAAAGCCTAAAATTGATGTCCTTATTTCTAAGATACGTGATGTGGCAAAAGACTGAAAAGCACCCCAAAATTATTTCAAAACAATATTGGAAGCAAAATATCGGAAAAGACTTTCAGATACAGAGCGGCATAAGAATAATAATACCACTATTTCTTTTATTTGGTCAGTTTATCGTCCAGGGCTCGTCCCCCCCCTCCCACCTCTATCGCCTCAAGGGCAGTGTCCTGGAGAGGGAAACATTTGTTCGGCGATACAAATAGAGAGCCGGCATCACCTGGTAAGCTGAACAGGGTCCTTATGAGGGATGAGGAGATTGGTTGGGATAGACAAGGAAGAGCGAAGGAAGCGTCACTGGCCTTAAGTTAGGTCACATCCCGGAATTTGCCTGGACAAGAAGTGGGAAACAATGTAAAACCACTTCGGGGATGACTGAAGCGGGAATCGCAACATCTCTACTCAGTTCACTTCCCAAGGCTGGGTGGACCCTATTGTGACCTCGTGCCACTTTCCAAATTTGGTGGCAGAACTGGGAATCAAACCCGAGCCTCCGGGGGTGGCAGCTAATTTGACTAACCACTACACCAGTGAGGCAGATACAGCGTAATAATAATAACAATAATAATAATAATAATAATAATAATAATAATAATAATAATAATAATAATAATAATAATAACAATAATATTGTGTCGCCGAAAGGAGTGGCTCGGACGGTTGCGGCGCTGGCCTTCCGATCCCACCTTAGCAGGTTCGATCCTGGCTCTGTCAGGTGGTACTTGAAGGTTCTCAAATACGTCAGCCTGGTGTCGGTAGATATATTGGCACGTGAAAGAACACCTGCGGGACTAAATTTCAACACCTCGGCATCTCCCAAAACCGCGAAAGTAGTTAGTTGAAGGTCATAACATTATTATTATGTCCTAGCTACCGAGTTACACTTATTTTATTTGATGGCATTTAGGCTGCTTAGGTGTCAATTTTGACGTTCCATTTTACACAAACAGATAGTAAGGAATCCAGAATCCTGTTGGGCGATCCATGGCTGAGATTTATTAAGTTGTAGAATAAGCGCCAGAGGTTTCATCGGACATATTTTACTTATTGACATCGTACAACATGGAATAACAAATGGAGCTTCTTCCACTTTTTCAGTACCCCCTGTGGGTGAGGGACGCAGACGAACAATAGACCCTGCCTGTTGTAAGAGGCAACTAAACGGGGCGACCAAGGGATTATTTAATTAGAAGTATACAGCTAATTGTGATTAGTTCCATCACGTGGGGAACATCATGGGTCACCTTTACTTGCGAGTAGTACCACTGTGTTAGGTACACAATAGGTTTGTGATTAGTAGCAGCAGAGTGTGGTTCTCTGTGGCTTAAATGTACCTGTGATTAGTACCACTATATGAGCGACACCGTGGGTCTGCGTCGTCTGTGATTAGTACCCACTATGTGAGGAGCACCACGGGAATACCTCGCCCGTAATTAGTACACCTATGTGGGAATACCATGGGTTTGCGTTGCCTATGAGAGGCACCATTATGTGAGAAACACCATAGGTCTGTGCTACCTGTGCGACGTACAGTAGTCTTACTTGAGAGTAGTAGCATAATGCATGGAACACCGTGAGTCTACGTTTAGATTAGTACGCAACATGATAAATAATATGGTCCTGCTTTACTAGCGGTAAGTACTGTTATGAGGGGCCGTTGACTGGATTTTGGACGCCTTTAGCCAACATGCATCACCGATTCAGGTCTGTGCTATGGAAGCAGTACCTTGGTCAGTAAAACTATTGTTTTAAGATAGTTTCTGGGAAGGTGGGGCATTGCGGGTGAGATCCATTGATTGATTTAAGTTCATGATCATTGTTCATCGTCTACTTTCTGAATTCTAGTCAGTGGATCGATTTTGGAATTATTTTTACCTTTCAGTATTGTGAGTTGGACCCGCTGATTATTTTAAATTCACATTCATCATCACGTTTTGAATTCTGGTCAGTGGATGAATTTTAGACTTTTAAATTGTCATTAAATTTAATACCATTTTGTACCATTAGGGGCCAATGACCTAGCTGTTAGGACCGTTTGAAAAATAAGCATCATGATCATCATTGTCATCACCACCTTTCAAAAATCTGACTCTCTTCGCCGCATTTAAGCCTGTGTTCTTGGAGTCTGTATACTGGTACTCTACCATCGTTCCGCAGAGGGAAGTAACGCTACCCTAAAATAGAATATGGTAGAGAAGTAGCTGTGGTCTGTCCTCTGAGCTGTGCCAGCAGCCTGATTCTCAGTGATATTCGCAGCACGAGCTCGGTTGAGTGGCTTGGACGGGCGCGTCACAAGCAATCAGAGACCAGCGGACGGAGATTGAAGGTGACGCTGCGAGATGCAGGCTCTAACGTTATTATTAAGATATGAGATAAATTACTGTTAAAATCTCGGAGCTGCTGACTTGTCTCTCCTGTAGTAACAGAGTTACACATCCTAAACTGTTCTCTACCTGGACGTCCCGTTCTCCTCTCAGAGTGGTTTTATCTCCCTTCTTCACAGTGGTCTGCAATGGGTGCACCCCATCGGATTCATACCTGAATACCCACTGTCAGTGGCGGCGCGTGGTTAAAATGTCTGGAGGTTGAATGCTGTGGAAAATAGTCACTACTTCAGTACCTTAATTAAGGTCATGGTGTTCAGGTTTATTTTTACTTGATGTTTACATAGCAGTAGAAGTAAAACAGTGGCATTGCTTGATTAGTAACCCAACTTTCCTATGAAGGCACACGGCTAGAGCACGGTCACGTTTAACAAATAATGAAGAATGAAAGACAGAAAATGTGAAGTGCAATTACTTTCAGATGGTCCAGCTCCATGGCTAGATCGTTAGCGAGCTGGCCTTTGGTCACATGGGTCCCGGGTTCGATTCCCGGCGGGATCAGGAATTTTAACCATAAATGGTTAATTTCGCTAAAGACTTGCACCTGGCGAGCCGAATATATCCTACGTCATTTCATTTCATTTTAAGATGCTCCAATTTCCTCTGGTTTTGAAGACCTTGCTTTCGGGATAATTGCTTCAAGAACGTCTTAAAAAGACTAGTGTTGTTGCTTGACGCATATTGCTTCTTAATTTTCATAAACCACCTATTACTAATGAAAAGATTCATTATCACATAAACTTAGGCTACGCAGACCTGTTGATGCTATACAAACTGTAGTTTACGAAGTATTCTGGCTCATTGCGGTTGATTACATCAGAATTGCTAAATCGTGAAATTAAAATCCCTTCAAAACCCAGCGCGTACGGCACAATTTAACCGCGCGCTCGACTAATTTCGGGGCTGCTCGTGTCTATCACTGGTCCAGTTGCCAGCGATTCCTAGACTACGTACTACCTCCTCCTCACAGCCTCTCACCTAGCGCACCCTCCATACGTCACACGACCCCGCACACAGTCCTGAAACATGTAAGTTCTTCGCTTTTTCCGGAGGCAACCGAGTGCTGCTATCAACATTATCGCAACGTGCGCCAATATACAGAGCTAATTATAGCATTATTATTATTATTATTATTATTATTATTATTATTATTATTATTATTATTATTATTATTATTATTATTATTATTTTATATGGTGCGACTCAGGCTATGAAGCCTGCTGTTCTGTCCGACCGTACATACACCTACATAAAGAGTTAAATATACACTAAATTATCTACAATTTAATATCAATGAAATGTTTTAATTAACCTAATAACTTAGCTATGATGTAATCCTACGTATGTTGTGAATAATTATTTATTAACCAGGTTTGACAAAGTTTCTTAAAGCGGAGGTGGTTTGACACGCTCCTAATTTCAGCAGGTAGGGAAGTCCAAATTCGGCTGGAGGCGACTACAAATGATCTACTGTAGGCAGTTGAGCGGTAAATGGGAATGCTTAATACCGAGGTGGATGATGATCGAGTAGGAGTACCAGAAGGTGATGCTAGGTAATGGAATTTTTAGGTAAGGTATTCAGGAGTGTTAAGGTTCAGTATACGATACAGGTATATAATATCGCTCTGTAGTTTATTTGTGTAATATTATATCCATAGTGTAAAATGAATTGAGTTCGTGCATTCAGCGTTTTATTATCAACCACGATGTGTATATAATTGAATTAAGTTTATCAGTGAGAGATATCACCATGCTAAGAGTTGCTGTGTGCCTGGCTGCAAAGGCGAATTATAAACGAGGAGAGAACACTCCAGTATTTGTGTTTCCTTCCGATAAAGAAACAGGTTATCGAAGAAGGCTATTCCTAGGGAGAAATTAATAGTTAATCACCACACAGTTGTGTGTATCAACCACTTTCCTGAAGACTAAATTCTAAGGGAAATAAGAATGTCTCATCCAGATAGTGAGTTAAAATTTCATATTATGTCAAGAACATGGGTAACATTAGATACATTCTTGTGCAATCAGACTTACGGCTTATTTTAATTCGGTGTATTTGAAAATTGAATTCCAATTTATGCAATTTACTATTTTAGGTAGAAATGTATTGTGAAATAGCACTGCTGAGATTTTTCCCATGATAGGAAATGGAACAGGGTTATTCCGTAAAAATGGAATATGAAAATAATTGTGTAGGCATTATTTGCCGTTTACAACTGAATTTCATGACAGTGACAGTAAATGTTTTGTTATCGTTGGAGGTTAGCTTACTCGCAATCTTTCTCGTAGGAATTGGTGGTACAGCATAATTTAGACTTGTAGTATATTTTATTGGTAATTGGTTGCTTGTTTTCTATATGTGTGTATGATGTGAATGTTCCAGTTGACTAGAAAATGGATAGAAATCGCAAGAACATGTTACCCTCTACTCACGGATACGAACGGATATACGCGAGAAATAGCACGTTACGGGGAAGGATATGCATTGTATGTCAGAACTAAGAAAAATTTATGAATAGTTTTTGGTTTTATAAGGCGTTAACACATTCTTAAGTAATTTAAACGAGTGTGTTACTCAAGCGGAGCGGATGCGTATCGCCTCGAAGTCCCACTCAAAGCGTGACGTCATCAGAGCTGCAGTACGGCCTGTATATCACGGAAGCAGTGGTGCAGCAGAATGGACAGCCCCTCTCCGTCTCCCGAATACTGAGGCGCAGAGCCACGTTAGAACAGTGACTAACCCTCCTCCGCTCAATTGGCGTTCGAAGTGCAGAGTTGTTGGACCACGGACCAGCCGTGGCCACTCGTGGTCCGAGACCCGTTCTGCATCCGCCAGAGTTCGAGGTTCTGTTATTTCACCATCGAATCTTGTTTGGTAAAAATTGTCCAATGTTTTGAAAGTCTGTCTTTCCACACTGGACGTATCTGACGAAATTTATCATGCCACTTTTCTGTTCATCTGGTGCTTGGATTTCATTGACAAATACACGAAAATCCATTCCACTTGCGCTCGATAAATTCACTCAACAATATCTCAGTTAGCTGCAATCTAGCGGTGAGATTGGAAACTCAACAAATGGAATTTTTAATTGGGACCACTGCTTCACCTACGCTGGATAGCACTATAGCCCCAATTAAACAAACGAACCTATCAAAGACGTGTAGGTAACAGTTAGTCGAAAAAATGCAGATTTGCGGTATTGAAGTATTTGAATAATTTGATTACGGTGTTTATTTAAAACGGCTATAAGATAATCAACGTTATCTTTGTCAGAATTTGAAACAAATATGCCTAGTGTACACATAAATAATTCTGCATCGGAGTTATTTGTTTCCAGCTTGACCCCGCAATTCCGAACATTTCGCCATTAGTTTCGTTAAATTTGACTTCATTGTCATGGTGCCAAATTAAGGAAAATTTGATGTAGTTTTGCAACCGTGAAGAAAGGTGTAAAATTCTAAGAATATACAGAAAACGTGGACATTTTAACATCGCATCTTCCTTGTTACATAAAATAATTTACAGTTCCTTCTTATGTTTGAACAAATGAATTTACTTCCTAATATGAGAATGATGCTTTCTTCTCATATAGACAAGTATTTGTTGATGCACGGTATTATTGCTCCAACTCCGGAACTGTCCGCGACGATGTGGTAGTCACTCAACAATCGGTTGTTATAATTAAATGATTTCAACAAAATTATGAATGAGGAAGTTGGATGAAAACCAGTGTGGTTTCAGACCGCAGAGGGATGTCAGGATAACACTTTCGGTATGCGGCAGGTAACTGAAAACTGCTATGAGAGGAATAGACAGTTATGTTTATGTTTCGTAGATCTAGAGAAAGCATATACCAGAGTACCGAGGGAAAAGATGTTCGCCGTACTGGTGGACTATGGGATTAAGGGTAGATGATTAAAATCAATCAAAGGTAGTTATGTTGACAATTGGGCGGCAGTGAGAATTGACAGTAGAATGAGTTGTAGGTTCAAGGTGCTTACAGGGGTTAGAAAACGCTGTAATAGAAAACAGATCAGATGTAAGCCTTTTCAGGCGTTTGCTCTATTAACCAGCGTTTCGTCTGACACCAGACCTAAGACGACACGCTGGTTAATAGAGCAAACGCCTGAAAAGCCTTACATCTGATCTGTTTTTGACAAGCTCTATTGGTGAAAAATATCTACAGTAATTCCCTCCATGGGAATTTTCCGTAAGGCTGTAATATTTCACCTTTATTGTTCATAATTTACATGGATCACCTGCTGAAAGGTATTGAGTAGCAGGGAGGGATTCAGTAAGGTAAAAATGCAATAAGCAGTCTGGCCTATGCTGACGACCTGGTCTTAATGGCGGATTGTACCGAAAGCCTGCAGTCGAATACCTTGAAACTTGAAAATAGGTTCAATGAGCATGGTATGCAAATTAGCCTTTCTAAGACTAAATTGATTTCAGTGGGTAAGAAATCCAAGAGAATTGAATACCAGATTGGGAATATAAAGCTGGAATAGGTAGATAATTTCAAGTATTTAGAATGTGAATTCTCCCTGAATTGTAGTATAGTATTTGCGATTGAATCAAGGTTCAGTAAAGCTAATTAAGTGAACTCGCAGTTGCGATCAAGAGTATTCTGTAAGAAGGAATGAACCCTTAAACTTACCGTCCCATCGTTGGTCTTCTGCCACGGCTGCTGCAATAGAGCAATATCTAACTCTTAGATCTTGGGGTCTTAGCGGGTTTATTTCTGTCATTACATTGACCAAACGATGGGGTTCAGAAGAGAGCCTTACTACTTTAAATGAGGAGCAAAAATGTGCTTACTAAAATTTTATTAATTTATATCAATGCAAAAAATGTTTACTAAAATCATTCATAAAATCACTTAATACATACATACATACATTATCATTATAGACTGTTATGCCTTTCAGCGTTCAGTCTGCAAGTCTCTGAGAATTTACTAAACGTCGCCACAATCCTCGATTTGCAACTAGCGTTGTGGCCTCATTTAGTTCTATCCCTCTTATCTATAAATCGTTAGAAACCGAGTCTAACCATCGTCGTCTTGGTCTCCCTCTACTTCTCTTACCCTCCATAACAGAGTCCATTATTCTCCTAGGTAACCTATCCTCCTCCATTCGCCTCACATGACCCCACCACCGAAGCCGGTTTATGCGTACAGCTTCATCCATCGAGTTCATTCCTAAATTAGCCTTTATCTCCTCATTCCGAGTACCCTCCTACCATTGTTCTCACCTGTTTGTACCAACAATCATTCTTGCTACTTTCATGTCTGTTACTTCTAACTTATGAATAAGATATCCTGAGTCCACCCAGCTTTCGCTCCCGTAAAGCAAAGTTGGTCTGAAAACAGACCGATGTAAATATAGTTTCGTCTGGACGCTGACTTCCTTCTTACAGAATACTGCTGATCGCAACTGCGAGCTCACTGCATTAGCTTTACTACACCTTGATTCAATCTCACTTACTATATTACCATCCTGGGAGAACACACAACCTAAATACTTGAAATTATCGACCTGTTCTAGCTTTGTATCACCAATCTGACATTCAATACTGTTGAATTTCTTACCTACTGACATCAATTTAGTCTTCGAGAGGCTAATTTTCATACCATATTCATTGCACCTATTTTCAAGTTCCAAGATATTAGACTGCAGGCTTTCGGCACAGTCTGCCATTAAAATCAAGTCGTCAGCATAGGCCAAACTGCTTACTACATTTCCACCTAACTGAATCCCTCCCTGCCATTTTATACCTTTCAGCAGATGACCCATATAAACTACGAACATCAAAGGTGAAAGATTACAGCCTTGTCTAACTCCTGTAAGTACCCTGAACCAAGCACTCATTCTACCGTCAATTCTCACTGAAGCCCAATTGTCAACATAAATGCCTTTGATTGATTTTAATAATCTACCTTTAATTCCATAGTCCCCCAGTATGGGGAACATCTTTTCCCTCGGTACCCTGTCATATGATTTCTCTAGATCTACGAAACATAAACACAACTGCCTATTCCTCTCGTAGCATTATTCAGTTACCTGGCGCATACTGAAAATCTGATCCCGGCAGCCTCTCTGTGGTCTGAAACCACACTGGTTTTCATCCAATTTCCTCTCAACGACTGATCGCACCCTCCTTTCCAAGATGCCAGTGAATACTTTGCCTGGTATACTAATCAATGAGATACCTCGATAGTTGTTGCAATCCTTCCTGTTCCCTTGCTTATAGATAGGTGCAATTACTGCTTTTGCCCAATCTGAAGGAACCTTAGCAACACTCCATGCTCATTTTACTACTCTATGAAGGCATTTCATCCCTGCCTTCCCACTATACTTCACCATTTCATCTATTCCTGCTGCCTTATGACAATGGAGTTTATTTACCGTTCTTTCCACTTCCTCAAGCATAATTTCACCAACATCATTTTCCTCCTCCCCATGAGCTTGGCTGTTCACAACACCAGCAGTATGATTTCCTTTAACATTGAGAAATGTTCAAAATATTCCCTCCACCTCTCCAGTGATTCCCTGGGATCTATTATGAATTCACCTGAATTACTCAAAACACTGTTCATTTCCTTTTTCCTTCCCTTCCTAAGATTCTTTATTACTGTCCAGAAAGGTTTCCCTGGTGCTTGACCTAGCCTTTCCAGGTTGTTACCAAAATCTTCCCATGACTTCTTTTTGGATTCAACAATTATTTGTTTCGCTCTGTTTCTTTTATCTACATACAACTCCCTGTCTGCCTCGGCCCTTGTTTGGAGCCATTTCTTATAAGCCTTCTCTTTACGTTTACAAGCTGCTCTCACTTAATCATTCCACCAAGATGTTCGCTTTTTCCCATCTTTACACACAGTTGTTCATAGGCATTCCCTTGCTCTTTCTACTACAGCATCCCTGTATGCCACCCATTCACGACGTTTAGTACATTCACAGAGGCTTTCAGACTGAACGCTGAAAGGCATAACAGTCTATAATGATAATGTATGTATTTATGTATATTATTTCCAACTTTGACTGTATTCCACGTGACTCACCTGGTGCTTTGATCATACCTGGTCATCGTGCAGAATCTACTTTGCACTCACAATTTAATTGCACCCTCAAGGACAATTCATCCCTAATTAATAACTTTATAGTTATACCCGGTCACTTTATCATCACACGGCAATGCATTAATTAATTTGATATTCACACGGATTAATATTTGACACACGCATTATAGTCACATCCTGATAAATTTGATCAAATAATCCAACTTAAATATAAGACTCTCTATCTAAATATATATCAGGGAAGGCCTTGGGTTATCAGTTCCGCCGGAAATTCTTGTAGTAACGTGCCTTCACACAATATAGTACTTACCTATTTTTACCTGTCATGAAATTATCAAATTAGAATAATTACACTCTAACTGCAATTCCCTAACTCATTATTACCGGTCTTGTGACGCAAGTAATCAAACAAAAATCTCCCAAGGTAAAATAACTGAAGAAATCTCTACCACATGCAAAACTAAAGTATTATATTCCCTAAATTATTTAAAATCAATCACTCAGACGTGTCGCCGACTCCCTAAACTAAGAATTAACAACTGCGTGCCCATTTCGGCACTTATATTCAACTACATCCTTAACCTTTTATTGCGTCAGCTTATGATGAACAATTCCCATCCCCACTAAACATGCCAGATATTAAAATTAAAACTCATCTCTATCACGATGACGACATCGTTGTCAGGTCAGGAGATCCAACCTGTAATTACTGCTGCTCCATGGATACCACGGTAATCAGTTGCAGCTCCATCACCACTTCAGGCTTGAAGTTCATTGGTCCTTGCTGCTGAAACCACTGGAAGTACTCCTGTGCACAGACACATCACTATTTAAATTTACACTTCAATTAATCAGCGTTCAACATGAACGTTCAGGCACTACTTTGAATACTATCCCGTCACTCGCGGTTCAGTAGCGAACTCCGTCTATCGCAGCTAATTTAGCCTTTGTTGCTAGTTGGCGCTGCCATGCTACAGTAATAATAATAATAATACTGTTATTACGTTCCGCGCTGTAAGTTAGCGATACGACCCTGTTCATTAAATATACACGTAGGAGTCACGAAAAATAACTCTGTTCATTATTATTTGACTTCACTTAAAAAATTTAAGTTTAAGTCACTAGAACAAAGCACTAGTGCGAGCGTCGCGAATATAGCTCCGCCCTCACCAAGTTGAAAATCCCGAATGACGCTCTCCCCTTACTGCAGTGGTTTTTACAAAGAAGCGATTTCCCCTTCTACAAATCTGCATACGACCTTTCCTCGGCCCATTAGAGGTATAATAGTGCAACTATCAAGTGACCAAAAATCATCTGATGTGACCGAGACATATCCGCCCAATTATCCTTCATTAGATTTCCTTTAATTAATTAAAGTCCGTCCAGCTTCCCCCTCTCTGCTCTGGTGAACTCCCCTCTGAAGGGTGAAAGGTGACGATGTCCAGAAGGCCCTTGGTAACTTTCCACTCATAACTGAGGCCGTATTCTTTCTTGTATGAAAAGTTAGCATGTAATATGACATTAGAGACTCTAAATAGACGGCTCAATCATAGTTGTCTCTTTTAAAGCGAAGAACGACTCCAGAATTCATATTTCAATAAATTTTATCTCGTAGAGAATTAAGTTGGCTAGTCCGAAATAAAGATGGCTCCGGTATTCCGCTTCGAAAAAATCTGTTTCCCCTCATTCTCTCAGTCGTGAGGAAGGGATGTTTCTTCTCGAGTGACGCCATGGGAAACCAATGATTGCATCCCCTCTTGACGCTGGCTAGGCTTGGCGCCTGCTGGGTCCCCCCCCCCCGTTACACAAAGGAAGTAATGCACAACGAGTTGTCAATAAAGAAATCCTGTAATATAAATTCTGAAGACTCAATTTATCTATCGTAATGATGCAGATATTAATTAATTTCGAAGTCCCTTTTCTCAGATAGCATTGCGTCTGTAATTTGGAATGTCAGTATTAGCCAAAGGTCCTTAGATCATGCCCCTATCGGGTTCAGTATATACATGTAAAAATAAGGTAACATATCCTGTGATAAGGAAAATTGTGCTTTCTAAAAAACCATGACTTTGAACCTTAAAATTGAAAATTGTATCTTGAGTTTTCCAGTAATTTTATGTTTTAATTGTTTGTATGGTCTTTGTATAACACTGACATATCAGCGAAATGATCATAATAATCAAATTATCTAGGTTTTAAGAAAAACAGAGGCGTCTACATTTTTGGAGCATCATTCTAATATTTTATTATTGTTTTCTGGATTTGTAATTTTTTCTTCTACCTTTTGCACTGACATGTTTGGGAACATATATTTAAAGGGATTATGTTGAATAAATAACCAAAAATTAAGAACACATTGTTTAATTTAAAAGTAAATATTTGGAGTCTGACAGACGTATGATACCAGTTACGTTACAAACA
The DNA here is from genome assembly GCF_040414725.1 of Anabrus simplex. Taxonomy (NCBI): domain Eukaryota; kingdom Metazoa; phylum Arthropoda; class Insecta; order Orthoptera; family Tettigoniidae; genus Anabrus; species Anabrus simplex. Next base: position 442,029,466 of record NC_090268.1, on the reverse strand, counting down.
TAGATGGTAGCAGTTGAGGGCTAACATTCATGCCACTATTGGTGTCATGCTATTATGGGAGAACCTTTTGGCTAGTAAGAATTATAGTGAAACGTGGCCTTGATAATAGCTCCTAACACTCTTCGCCTTCGTATTCACTACTGCAGACACTAATATCGTTCAAGTCGATTTGCAAAACAACTAACTTAAGACTTGGCTATATACAGAAAACAGCTTAATCCTCTCGTCGAACCTACGTAGTGTCTCCACATCCTTAAGTTTATATAATACACGAAACATTCTAAACCTATCGTTGAGCGGATGTTGGGATGTCTACACGTCCTTAACACTGTCAGGCGAAATAGAAACTTCCAACACAATCTCGGATCTTTAAATCTAAACCTCATTGAAACTTTAACACAATGAAATGAAACTCGCCACAGAATGAACTCGTATCTGGAAGTATAACTATGTCCATTTCTTCCAACAGAAACGGGAAACCGAAATTAAACAACATGTCTGCCTACCTTAATCCATGACTCAATACAATCTCACCACACGCAGTAAACTTCGGTAAATGAAAATAAATAAACACTCGTCTAACTATACGTAATATCACCGAAACTGTAATCACAACCATCACGAAATCCACAGTATAATTCAAGCGTGAGGTTTCCAAATGGTCTACCATCTCAACGTTCCAAACATGTATTGCCATGAACTATCCAGTGAAGTAACTTTCCATCAATCTACACAAGCTAGACTATCATTCTAAACATTAAATTTTCAAATTTCCACTACGCTGGTTTTACATACACTCGTCACTTGATCTTAATTGCCAAATTCATTATCATGGGAGATTCTCGACTTGAAATTACAACAGGCGTTACAACGCGCTAACTTAGATTCTGACCACTATTAAATTAGCCAACTCTTCTGGATTGCTTACAGGACACCGTCATCTCAAACAGCCTGTCTCAGAAATATCACATTTTCATATACAGCCTGTCACAAAAAAATTTCTCCATCGACAAACGTAGCCTCAGTTCTCGGCTACACGTACTCACAAAATACAGGCTCACTCTGCCTTCAACATTTTCCTCACTATTCTCATAATATTTCATTTCCAATATAATCCATTTCTTCCTGTCCAAATACTTTTCAAGTATACATAACTCCATGATAAACAACTCTAAGAATCTCACAATTTACTTCTTTACATTTTCCTGACCTCAAGAGCAAAATAACGTACCGTGATTTGCTGTATCACAAATACACGGTGTCACAAAAATTTAAGTCTCCCAAAAATAACTGATAACTTTATCAGACTTCACTAGATTTCGGTAAATCGCAAATCTCACTCGACATTACTGTTGAATACATAATTTACCATCAGAAATTTATCGTGACGTGAGTATTAATTTTATTATTATTATTATTATTATTGATATTTGAATTTATCACATTCACCACGATTATTTTATCGTTATCATATTTGTAACTTTTATATGCCTGAACAATATTTCACTGATTTTTAGCACAATATTTAAACTTTGTATTTTAGAGTTTGTTAGCGAGATTTCAAACGTATTTAAGAGATTCGCACCTTGACATGAACAATAGACACTTCGCCTGGACATTATAATATACTTAAATTTACACACGCAACATAGTAATTTAGTAGGACAAGCATGTACAATCTAATCTACAACATATTAAATTTAGATACACGTCATAATGAAGTCATCTCGGGGATACCGGCTAGATATTAGCCAGCTCGTCTCAGATTAAGCCACACATGACTGGAGAATATATTATCTTCTTATACATTAATTATTATTACACCGATTCTACACTTTTTTGATATATAACACATGATTAAAGAATATTCTAGACGACCACTGTATATACGACTTCTCCGTTTCCTCAGAGAAAATCAACTGCCCGTGAGAACTTCCCTCAATGGACTATCGCCAGGTGGCTACTTGATACGGGACCCAAAGCTTATCTGGACCCGCTTATGTTTGGCTTCACTGAGTGCAAAGCACACAGCACTTTATTGAAAAATACCAATGCCTTCGCGGTTTTCGTCTGCAGAATTTCAGGTATTTTACTGTATATCAATTCCACTAAACATTTTTACTCGAACCAACTAAATGAATATATGTCACAAGTTATTATGAGGAGGCAATTAATGAAACCCTCTCCTTGGAGATGCACGGCGCGGGTTATTCCTTTGGAACTTACAAAGAGAGTGTGTCTGCTGTTCAGATGGTGGATATATTTATAGATTTTAGATGACGCGACCGTGGTCATGAGGTCTGGTGGTGCGATCTTCAACTTCTTAACCACTAGACCATTTTTCTGAAATTCACCCCAAAAATGCAACCCAATTCAAAGTCAAGATGGTACTCTTTACGGATTTTTCCCGTACTTGTAACGGGTGTAATTACTTAATTTCATGTAGAAAATTTCGCGCTCATGTGGTAGCTTGGCCTTGGCACGCGCGGACAGTTTATTAGAATGGATGTCAAAATTTCTCCAGACCTAATTAAATTCATTTCCACCCTGAGGATTATATCTTCTTTTCATATTTCTTACAAATTTCGATTATTTATTCCTTGGTTAATGATATTGCCAAAATTTCTCATGGTTAACGTTTATTATAAATGTTAATTATTTAATACTCGACAATGTCCGAATAAATCGCTACCTTGCCACGGTGAGTACGTTCCCACGGTAATTTCGCATGCCATGGAGGGTGAGATAATCTCGATTAAAGAATATAGCTGCACCAATAGTCATTTGTAGCTGCAATATTTATCATGGTAGAATTCTTGGTTAAGGAAGTCAGCACCCGGACGAAATTATCTTTACATCGGTATGTTTCCACACCAACTTTGCTTTATGAAAGTGAAAACTGGTTGGATTTAGTATATCTTATTCATAAGTCAGAAGTAACCGACATGAAAGTAGCAAGAATGATTGCCGGTAGAAACGGCGGAGAACAATGACATGTGGGTACTCGGAATGATGAGATAACAGCTAAGTTAGGGATGAACTCGATGGATGAAGCTGAACACATAAACCGGCTTCGATGTTGGGGTCAGGTGAGGGGAATAGAGTAGGATGGTTTACCAAGGAAAATAATGGACTCTGTTGTGGAGGGTAAGAGAAGTAGAGGGAGACCAAGACGACGATGGTTCAATTTTTTCCAACGATTTAAATATAATAGATATAAAACTAAACGAATCGACAGAACTAGTTACAATGGAGGATTACAGCGGCGATTGGTATATTTACAGAGGCTTGCAGACTGAACGCTGAAAGGCATAACAGCCTTTATGTGTATGTATGTATGTATGTATGTATGTATGTATGTATGTATGTATGTATGTATGTATTGGGACCTTCCCCATCATCCCCATAGCTCATGGGACCATGTGAACTGTATACAGGTAACCCTGTCGGGTCATGAACACATGAGACCATGCTCCAGAGAAGGCAACAGTCAAGGGACATTTTCGGCCCGGTGACAATGTCGCTTCAGCGGGATTTCATAATCCACTCACGGGAGACGACACATGCCCTTACGCCACAGCAAGGTCACTGCTACTCTCCCGTTCCTAAGATCTGAACCCAGGCCACTCGAGGGCGCAGAGCATTTGCAGCAATAAAAATAAAATATCTTACAACTAACTTAAAAGCATAAAATGAACGGAAGAGGTTATGGAAGCAATTTTTCGATTAAGATAGGCACAGATAACTTTTTATAAACATTTACTTGGCGATTGTTGAAACATATACACTATTTTCTACAACCTTGTTAGATTAAAAATTTACCAAATACTAAATACTCGTTAAGCATCGGAAAGTCCGTGCTGCCATTCAAATCAGCTTTTTGATCCATATTCCAAAACAAGTCTCTATGTGGATTACAAATGTTCGCTGTTGAAATTTGAGTATACAAGAAATCATATCTTTATAAATCAATAATTTGAGTGTTATATTCTTTTCATTTGAATATGTCGAAAAGGTTGAATTTTCTTACAAATAATAAAATTTTACTACATTGGTTTTTCTTTCGATCTATCATCCCGCTAAATTGAACTGTTGAGTACGACAAACAAAAAAAATTAATAACCCTCATATATTTACAGTTATAAGCTATGACTTTCCATATGCGTACTATTCCTCGGGATTAAGTCCCAAATTACACATTTAAAAAATATAATTAACACTGAAATATTTTCGTCTTAGAGTGGCCGCCTAACTTAAATTCACTGCAATAGAATATAGAAAAAATAAATCAAATGGGAAAATAATGAGCAAGAACTCCGCTAATTCAATACAATCCCACAAATATTATACATGAATCTGATTAAAGTGGTTACGAATCTCTCATTTACTGAACCAAACTATACACATAACCATGATCGGAACTCATGCGAAGTGATGCAAAAACTGATTTAGGACATATAATCCTCCCCGGTCCTGGATCCTTATAGGGAATAGTGCTGAATTTTGAGTTGCATAACTTGATCATTTTACTAATCAACCATCAAAATTTCGTCTTTGTTCTGCTACACTGACCAAGTATCCTGCTACCATAGCTATTGAAATATTGGCCATATTACCTGCAGTTTCTGAAAAAAGTCGTTAATTACTTTTAAATTACAGTAAGTCAGTATCCTCTGGATGACTTTATAGCATATATTTCATTGAAATTATGTGTCTATGAATAAGTGGGATGATTTGTGTAATGTTGAAAATACATTTGCTGGAACAGCAGGAACTTCGGCACAAACAAGGAGTTTTCTTAATGCAGTTCCTTTTCATAACAATTTGACGCACGATTTCGAAATCGAGACTTCAACTTTTAGGTCAAAATTCTCATATTTGTAGGCTTCATCTCTTAGGTCAAAATTCCAATATTCCTTAGGTCAACATTCCCATGTTTCGAGGCAACTATCAGGCCAGTTTGAAGTATTGACTCAGTGGCATACATACAAGACCTTACACCCGTCATATAGTTATCTCCATGCCCCCCCCCCCATTTTCGGTCCTTAAATGACTGAAGAAGAGCAGAATATCGTCACTGGACAAAAAGCATTTTAGGACATAATGGAAACTGATCCTGTTGATATTTACCCAGGCCACAGTAGATAGCATAGTTAGGATTTAGGCATCGTATACTTCTCCTGTGAATTCCCTGATCCTCTCTGAATTACTTTGTATACTTTCCACGTATTTTGAATATTTTTCGCGAAGTGCAGAAATTAATTAAGAAGCCGGTAGAGACGACAGCACTAGGAGATATGCAGTTAAAGCACCCAATTAGTGCACTACGAGCGATCCTAGTAGCGAATTCAAGAACTACGTAGAACAAAGAATTTAAGGTGAAATCCTCCCCATTTCCCGGCCTTTATAGTACTGCGTAGGCGACGTTTTTGACTGACAATGCAGGGAGCACACTAGATTTTGTGCTACGATCCTGAAGACTATACGCATGCGCATGCAGATTACGTCATGGTTTATGTACAGATATTCCCATAAGCGAGGAGCAGAGTAAGGTATGTGCCTTTCTGTCTACAACCACCCTCTAACCCGTTGCTTACGTTATTATAAATGGCAGGGAAATGAGCAGTGAGACGTGTGGTCACCAAATTCAGTTTTTAGTTCTCCCGCTTTCTAAGAAACAAGTTTAGATGTCTTCTTATGTTCAGCATGGATCATCTGACAAGGGCTTGGCGGACAGGGGCCAAGATACTAACTCCGCGGATATCTGCGAGTAAATCCGCATCCGTACAGGGCTCTGTAAATAAAAAACAACGACTTTCCAAATAAGAAACTGTGGTAATGTCACTGTTCAGGGTGACGCCGAAATACATCGATGTCATAATATCAATGTCAACAGCCAAAATGCTGCAGGTCAGACTTCACACTAACGTACCTATAAGATAATATATAATATATAACAACTGGCTTTACTTAACACCGACAAAGATAGGACGATGTGATGACAAAGGCGTAGGAGTGGGAAAGAAGCGGCCGAGGCCTTAATTAAGGTACGGGCCCATCATTTCCCTGGCGTGAAAATTTGAATCCACGGAAAACCATCTTCAGGCCTGCTGACAGTGGGGTTCGAACCCATTACCTCATGAAATTAAAGCTCAGAACTGCGCGCTCTTAGCCGCATGACCAACTCAATCAATCAATCAATCAATCAATCAATCAATCAATCAATCAATCAATCAATCAATCAATCAATCAATCAATCAATCAATCAATCAATCAATCAATCAATCAATCAATCAATCAATCAATCAATCAATCAATCAATCAATCAATCAATCAATCAATCAATCAATCAATCAATCAATCAATCAATCAATCAATCAATCATTTATGTCTGTCACCTAGGCGCCATATTTCCCATCATTTTTTTACCTTCTTAAATGATCTCCGAGAACTTAGAAATTTGATAAAATATTCCAGTCCTCAATTCCTCTTCCTGTGAATGAATATTCTTTAACTTTATCTCCATACAATGATCTATCCTACTTTTCAAATTTCCATTCAGGGTCATTCATCTAACTTAGCCAGTACTGGAACACACTTTTACTTCGTAATTTGCCTAGTAGGTGTCTCGGTTTAATATTATGGAAGGAGACCGGGAGATGGCTTTAAATCGATCTTTGGATTATTGTGTGCTGAGTGTAAAGAATGAGGAGAATTCTTTAATCTCGTAGAACGAAAAGGGACCCAGAAGCAGAACAGTGAAGTGATATATTCCGAGCGGAATTAGTCAGCTGCATTATTTTTTATTAACAGTGAATTAAAACGGATTATATGTGAAAGTTTGTCCACGGGAGTTCCTTCTTCGGCGACAGGTATATGTTTTTGCTGGTAATGTAGTGCTGGCAGGCAAATGCGGGACACCAACAAGGAGTGTGCGGTTACAGAAATTAATTGCAGCTATTTCACTGAGAGGTAGAAACGTACGCTAATTTAAATAACTCACACCAAATCAAAACGAATGATGTACAATAAAATGCACAAGTTTCAAGAACACTTTATGAGCTTTAATACATTTCTATTTACCACAGCCCAAAATGCGTGGCCGAGATATTTTAAGTCATGCTCGTGTGAGAAGCCGCGCGTCCTAAAGTTAATGCTGAATGTATTACTTCGGTGACGGAATATTTACATATTCTAACAGATGCTAATATGTGACTTTGGAATACATTTTACGTAGAAACTTGATGCTCGAACACTGCTTCTACTCTCCTACATCCACGATCGTGGTATATACACTTCCGTTCAGTTGTCGCGAGTTCGAACAACAACCACGGTAGCCCTACCTGTTGTAAGAGGCGACTAAAAGCTACCGAGTGGCTTTACGTCGCACCGACACATATAGATCTTTTGGCGACGATGTAGTAGGAAAGGCTTTGGAGTTGGAAGGAAGCGGCCGTGGCCTTAATTAAGGTACAGCCTCAGCATTTGCCTGGTGTGAAAATGGGAAAACACGGTAAACCATCTTCAGGGCTGCCGACAGTGGGATTCGAACTCACTATCTGCCGGATGCAAGCTCACAGCCTCGTGCCTCTAACCGCACGGCCAACTCGCACGGTAGCGGCTAAAAGGATAATGAGGAGCCCTCAACTTAGGAACGTGGTTTGGAGACCACGTATCTCCTGAGTCGATTTGCATCAGGTTCGTCGTTTTAATCTTTCCTGTCCGACTTCCCTTTTTCAACTCTTGTTCTTTTCCGACCTCTGCGGTAAAAGGTTTTCAAGGGCTACGGGGTCACTCATTTCCACGCCCTTCGTGGCCCCTGTCTTTCTTCGGCGATACCTTCATTATTTGAAGTAACGGACCTCTCCATTTTCCCTCTGATGAGTGTTAAAAGAGGATTGTTGCCCAGTTGCAGTTACTATTAAAACAACAATCACCACGACCACAACGATTGTGTTCCTGGCGTGAGGTAAAGAACTGGGTTCGATCAGCCTCGCCAAAACGACAGAGAATGGTTGTGTTTCAGGACTGAGTTTCAAGACCTGTTAAACTACGAGTACGTTCAGTATTGAGTTTGGATCGCACCAGATTGGATAATAAGTAAATAAAACACGGCCGGTAGCTTCTACTCTAAGATGTATTAATAATCGCAAAGGACCACTTACAAACAAAGCACACATTTACACTAGTGGCTCTCACTCTCTTCACCCCCTGTTGGTGGGGGCGGTTGAATAACACCGATGGTAATCCCTGCTTGTCTTAAGAGGCGACTAAAAGTGGTCTTAAGGTGTCTTAAGGGGGGGCCGACACCATTGACTGATCAAAAATGTCATTTTTTAAAGATATCATTTTACCTTTATATTAGAAATTTCGTCTTTATAAGGGCGCAACATTTTTGTGAATATCTCAAATGCTTTCGGAGTTTTGACAAAAACTATGAAGCCCTGTCAACCAAGCAATCTCTTTATCGGTAATATTTTTTGCTCGTTTGGCTTCATGTTTGTGGGTTACTGTAGTCACGTCCTAGTTCGTGAACCATGGGCAACGGCTGAGTGGCCTTGTAAGTCGTCCTGAGAGTCGGGATACCAGTTGCTATGGAATGGGAGTGGGCATCTTGGACATATTCTGAGTCCTGGCCCTCCTTGTGCTCAGGCGGCTAGGACTATACAATTCACCGTTGGTCCCTAACCCGTTAGAGGAGAGATCCTCACTTGGACTATGTGCAAGTAGGGTTCATGAATTTACCGAGCTCAGAATATTTTAAGCAAGCCTCGGACCTATGGGAGTAACGGAGTCCCACTCCCATTTGACAGGAGAGGGACTCCTTGGAAACAAATTGGCGAACGAAATGGAATTCGATGGGGAGCTATCAATATTAATGGGGCTTATGGAAGAAAGAAAGTAGAACTGGCTGAGCAAGCAAAGAGGATGCATCTGGATGTGCTAGGAATAAGTTATATTTGGGTAAGGGGAGATAAGGAGGAACAGATAGGAGATTATAAAGTGTACTTGACGGGTGTAAGAAAGGGAAGGGCACAGTCTGGGGTAGGGTTCTTTATCAGGAATACCACTGCACGCTACATATTTTCTGTTAGGCACGTAAATGAGCGAATGATGTGGGTAGATTTGTCAGTTGGAGGAATTAGGTCTAGAATTGTGTCCGTGTATTCACCATGTGAGAGTGCAGATGAGGATGAAGTTAACAAGTTTTATGAAGCATTGAGTGACATCGTGGTCAGGGTCAACAGGAAGGATAGAATAGTGCTAATGGGCGATTTCAATGCGAGAGTTGGGAATAGAACTGAAGGATACGAAAGGGTGATTGGTAAATGTGGGGAAGATATGGAAGGAAATGGGAATGGAAAGCGTTTGCTGGACTTCTGTGCTAGTACGGGTTTAGCTGTTACGAATAATTTTTTCAAATATAAGGCCATTCACCGCTACGCATGGGAGGCTAGGGGTACCAGATCCATAATAGACTATATCTTAACAGACTTTGAATTCAGAAAATCTGTAAGGAATGTACGAGTTTTCCGGAGATTCTTCGATTATACAGACCACTATCTGATCTGTAGTGAACTAAGTATCTCTAGGCCTAGGGTAGAGAAAGTGAAATCTGTCTGCAAACGAATAAGGGTAGAAAATCTCCAGGACGAGGAAATTAGACAGAAGTACATGGATATGATTAGTGAGAAGTTTCGAACAGTAGACAGTAAGCAGGTTCAGGATATAGAAAGTGAATGGGTGGCATACTGAGATGCTGTAGTAGAAACAGCAAGGGGATGCCTAGGAACAACTGTGTGTAAAGATAGGGAAAGGCGAACATCTTGGTGGAATGATGAAGTGAGAGCAGCCTGTAAACGTAAAAAGAAGGCTTATCAGAAATGGCTCTAAACAAGGGCCGAGGCAGATAGGGATTTGTTTGTGGATGAAAGAAATAGAGCGAAACAAATAGTTGTTGAATCCAAAAAGAAGTCATGGGAAGATTTTCGTAACAACCTGGAAAGGCTAGGTCAAGCAGCAGGGAAACCTTTCTGGACAGTGATAAAGAATCTTAGGAAGGGAGGGAAAAAGGAAATGAACACTGTTTTGAGTAATTCAGGTGAACTCATAATAGATCCCAGGGAATCACTAGAGAGGTGGAGGGTATATTTTGAACATCTTCTCAATGTTAAAGGAAATCATCCTTGTGAACAGCCAAGCTTATGGGGAGGAGGAAAATGATGTTGGTGAAATTATGCCTGAGGAAGTGGAAAGGATGGTAAATAAACTCCATTTTCATAAAGCTGCAGGAATAGATGAAATTAGACCTGAAATGGTGAAGAATAGTGGGAAGGCAGGGATGAAATGTCTTCATAGAGTAGTAAAATTAGCATGGAGTGTTGCTAAGGTACCTTCAGATTGGGAAAAAGCAGTAATTGCACCTATCTATAAGCAAGGGAACAGGAAGGATTGCTACAACTATCGAGGTATCTCATTGATTAGTATACGAGGCAAAGTATTCACTGGCATCTTGGAAGGGAGGGTGCGATCAGTCGTTGAGAGGAAGTTGGATGAAAACCAGTGTGGTTTCAGACCACAGAGAGGCTGTCAGGATCAGATTTTCAGTATGCGTCAGGTAATTGAAAAATGCTACGAGAGGAATAGGCAGTTGTGTATATGTTTCGTAGATCTAGAGAAGGCATATGACTGGGTAACGAGGGAAAATATGTTCGCCATACTGGGGGACTATGGAATTAAAGGCAAATTATTAAAATCAATCAAAGGCATTTATGTTGACAATTGGGCTTCAGTGAGAATTGATGGTAGAATGAGTTCTTGGTTCAGAGTACGTACAGGAGTTAGACAAGGCTGTAATCTTTCACCTTTGCTGTTTGTAGTTTATGTGGATCATAGGCTGAAAGGTATAAAATGGCAGGGAGGGATTCAGTTAGGTGGAAATGTAATAAGCAGTCTGGCCTATGCTGACGACTTGGTCTTAATGGCAGATTGTGCCGAAAGCCTGCAGTCTAACATCTTGGAACTTGAAAATAGGTGCAATGAGTATGGCATGAAAATTAGCCTCTCGAAAACTAAATTGATGTCAGTAGGTAATAATTCAACAGCATTGAATGTCAGATTGGTGACACAAAGCTAGAACAAGTCGATAATTTCAAGTATTTAGGTTGTGTGTTCTCCCAGGATGGCAATATAGTAAGCGAGATTGAATCAAGGAGTCGTAAAGCTAATGCAGTGAGCTCGCAGTTGCGATCAACAGTATTCTGTAAGAAGGAAGTCAGCTCCCAGACGAAACTATCTTTACATCGGTCTGTTTTCAGAGCAACTTTGCTTTACGGGAGCGAAGCTGTGTGGACTCAGGATATCTTATTTATAAGTTAGAAGTAACAGACATGATAGTAGCAAAAATGATTGCTGGTAAAATAGGTGGTAACAATGGCTGGAGGGTACTCGGAATGATGAGATAAAGGCTCATTTAGGAATGAACTCGATGGATGAAGCTGTACGCATAAACCGGCCTCGGTGTTGGGGTCATGTGAGGCGAATGGAGGAGGATAGGTTACCTAGGAGAATAATGGACTCTGCAATGGAGGGTAAGAGAAGTAGAGGTAGACCAAGACGATGATGGTTAGACTCCGTTTTTAGCGATTTAAAGATAAGAGGTATATAGCTAAATGAGGCCACAACACTAGTTGCAAATCGAAGATTGTGGCGACGTTTAGTAAATTGACAGAGGCTTGCAGACTGAACGCTGAAAGGCATAACAGTCTATAATGATAATGAATGAATGAATGAATGAATGAATGAATGAATGAATTCCAGGAAATTTTGTGTTTCGGAAGCTATTCTCTGATAACTCTGAACATTTTGGAGATGTGTAGATGACAGTTTGCATACATGTATATTTGATTGAGAAGAAGAAGATGATATACTAGAATTACTGAGGTAGCTTCATTGTTTAGGTTTAAAAAAATATCAATTGAAAATTAATGGAAGCATTAATAATAGAAAATGAATTCAGGAATATTTATACTCGGTGGAATCCACTGATTCGAGTTTTTTTTAGCTATAACATTACTAATGATAATGAAAAACTAATCGTAGAAAATTATTCATTTGTTTAGGATTTATCAGCGAAACAGAAAAATATTGGCCATGATACACCGCCATTTTCAATAATTAAATACATATAATGACATAGGTTTATATGATGTATAAATATGAGGGCATGTTTTATTAAGGAATAATGTGCTAGCCATACGAAGTTTACTTTTAGTATATTAATTTCCATTTCTGCGGAACAAGAAAGTTTAATCAGCCACATTTTTCTATCTTCAGAGGTATAGGTCTCCCCTCAACTTGAGATCGTGGGGTGGTGACTACAGGGTACTTAGCTGGATCATGGAATTGATTCTAATTACTTTTTGCCAGGCTTCTCATTTTCATCTATCCTAACGGACTACCCTTGGTCAACTCTTGTTCCTTTACGACCCCGACGCTATTAGATTGCAAGTGTGTCTTTCATTTTTATGCCCTTCGTGGCCCTTTGTCTTTCCTTGGCTGATATCTTCATGTTTCGAAGTGTCAGACTCCTTCCATATTTTCTCCCCAGTTAGTGTTAAAGGTGGACGGTTGCCTAGTTGTACCGCCTCTTAGAACAGTAATCACCACCACCGCTACCACCACCACCAATGTTCAGTCACACAAACACGCAGTGACACTTACACATTCCTCGAGCCATATAGTCCTAATGCTAAAAGAAGCGTTCTGACATCTTGCTCAGGGAGGGTCAGTTTACTGCCTGTCTGGCAGGACAGGCAGTAGGGATATAGTTGCCATAGAAACATGGTCGGGTCCACTGCCGTCGTTATGGATGCGAGTCTGATGTCAGCTTGGAGTTTCATAGAGTTGCCAGACTTTTCACTTCTCAGGAACCGCACTGCAGAACAACACTGAATAGCCGAACATTTACAGTTCGCGCGTAGTCACACTCACACACACACACACACACACACACACACACACACACACACACACACACACACACATGTCTCTATTCACTGTTACCTCGTAACTCTTCCCTCGCGGTCAGCCCACACACAGCACTACAGTGTTTCAAAGCACATAGTCCACAGCGCTGTTACAGAACTAATCCACGTGCTCAGCTGCGTACTCATTTAGATTGCACACTGAACTCCCTCGCTTTCATTTTTGGTATGCTCTCAAAGCCCCCCCCCCCCGCGTGGAGAAGAGAACAAATCGTCATCGCCTCAGACGTGCTGTTAATGCTAAGAGGAGAAAGACACAGCAGGGGGGACTGGGAGTATCGGTCTGTCTTCATGTCGAACATGCTATCAGGCAGGTTGCGTGGTACTCGATGCTGGTAGTAAATAGTAGGAGAAAACCGCACAGCCGGAAATAGAAAAATGTCTACAGGGAAAAGCTGGTATGTTATAAATAGCACACCCAAGGATGTCCAGGTATTGTTAGTTTTGAGCAGATATCGTAAACAAGTCATTAGCCCGTTCCATGCCAATCCATGTATTCAGGGGATTAGACACTCTGGGCACTGCTGTGACTAGCGCAAGCCTTGTCGATTACCAAGCTATGCCGCTAAAGATCCTAAGAACTTTGCACAGTTTGGTACCCTTGGCTTCTCTGTTATCTTGTCACCGATTCCGGAGAACGAGACATGGGGTGACGCTGGATGGTTGCGGCACATGACGCCGGGCCTCCTTCTTTTCCTCCCGGACCATGGCCCTGTAAGCCGGGCAACTGCGGTGCGAGGTCCATTGGCCTCCCCGCACAGTTGGCGCACATCGGCGCCTCCCTTTGTCGTCACCAGCACAGAGATCGCTGCGCACTTGCAGTCCATATGTAACCTGTCGGTGGCCGCACCTCATACCGCGACTGACGAGCCCGGTACCCCACAGCACAGATACCTACTACGAAGGAGAAGCCAGCACTCCAGCGGGGCCACCAAGGCAACCATCAAGACGAGGCGTCCTCCCCCGCAGATAAGAAACCGTCACCACGAAAACGATGTCAGCTCCGCACCAGGGGATAGTCGGGTGAGATTTGAACGCTCCCTTTACGGCTACCTCTCTTGAGTTATTCCTCGCTTGACTGCTTCGCCGGGTGCAGTTGTTGGTTGCGGATGGGTGGTGCTCTACTGGTGGGCCGGCGTCTTCTTCCACCTGGTGCCATGCTTTTTCTGTCACGTCTTGTCGGGAATACTCCTTCAGAGTGAAATCATATAAAGATCAGTTTTCCACAGTACACACAAATTTTGCATTAAGCGCCCCCATATCAACAAGCGATATGGGAATAAGTTGATCAGACGGCGCTTCACTGCAGGTCACCCTGGCTGCTGGGATAGCACCAGTTGACTAGATCGCTGGTCGCTGCTGAACTGCTTCCGCATTGCTCCGTTTGTGGGTCCCCACTCCTTTACCTAGGAAGTGACAGGGAGGGGATAACGTATATTGCCAATTGCACTCTACACATCGACCACAGCGACAATTGACAGCTCCCATACCCTATTTACTAAAGCCCGAACTCCTGTGAGTGTCTGGACAACGTTGCCAGTATTTTGTTTACCGCTTTCGTAGTTACACAAATATTAATGACTTATTTAAGTATACTATGAAGTTTTTCAAAACTGGGTATGCCAGCTATTTGCCAATAATTGGCTCTAATACACATTCTTGCCTATTTTTAAACTAACAACATGTATAGTACTGTAACCAGTCTTATACTCCACAAAATGGATCCTCTATACTCAACAGGTCTTTTGTGTGAACTGTTGAGCAAACAACAAGATAATGGATAGCTGCAAGCAGACATCGCCAGTTTCGTCAATGTACGTGGTATACGTGAATAAAATAACACTTTGACATAAATATGTATTATGGGTGGGGGCCATCCGAAAATCTGTGTAACGTAACGCGACATAACATGTGACGAAAGTGTAACCATAGGAACCGTGCACACAGTGATGTAAGGTATTGTTACCTAGCAACCGTGCAGGCTGTGTATTATGGCTGGTTGCCATCTGAAATTAGCAGCCATTGATGGAATGCCATGACCAGGAGATATATTTTATGGTCATTTGATTTTCGCAAAAGGAAAAGTGGTTTCTATTTTACATGAATTTTTCACGTGTTTTCAAAAGTAGACTGGTAGGGAGTGAGACCACATTTGATGGTTTACGTCATAGAGTATAATTGTCACAATTTTAAAGACAAAGATGCAATAAGTAATTGCATGCACACGTACAGTGTGGTTTGCGTTCACATGCTGAAGAATCACTTACTTGAAATGTACTCTCTAGAGGACTTAATGGAAAGAAAAGTTTTGTTCCCAAATTCTTCTGTTGGTATACAAAATTGAAAACAAAAATACATTCACTTGGCTTCATACGTTTAAGCAGTACGATGAATTGTCAAAATACGCCAGTAGTCTTTGGTAGAAACTCAGCTCGTTTAAATACTGTACATGTTCCGAAATTAAATATATGGAGCACTTGGTGCTTTGTTGCAACATATTTGGACACTTGACCAGAAAATTTGCATATATAAAATAACCGCATGAAGTTAGTACATTATAGCACCGTAAATTACAGAAATATTACTCCACTCGTAATAGTAAACGCAAGTTCATACTCACAGCACAGATCGGGTGACAATGGCATTTATATAAATTTTTTAAATAGGCTACAGTGAGGTGAAAGTGTTATATTCCAGATTATGTTTTCACAACATTCTGATGAAAATTTCATAGACGATTTGTTTTCAGTAAATTAGCACTTGATGTCTAATATTTCGAACTACTGTGACTTCAAATGTTTCCACTTCCGAAGGTACACATGGTCCTTAGGTCCACTCAGCCTACACGAAAAATGAGTACCAGGCTAATTCCTGGGGAAAATGGTGGCCGAGCATAGAGTAAACCAGGTATTCCACTAAGTGCCGAGGTTACGGACAGTAGAAAACTTTACCTTCCACCACACCAAGGGCCTGCATGGCCTATACGGCGATGACTTTGCTTTGCCTTTTCATTTCTTTTGTGACTTCTAATGTATTAAGTACTGGCCTGTATTTCACTAAGTGATGAAATTCTCGGAAACATGTACCAGTCTATATAGAGTAATGAATAAGTTACATGATTGTGAGCAACTGCAAAATTACCTCGATAATGTTATACGATGGACAGCAGGAAATGGTGTGGTTGTGACTCGCCCCTCGATGGAGAGCTATTATTTAATTTGTTCCCTCAACATGCTCAACAGCTGAGCGAAAAATGCAACTACCCAAGCTAAAATTGGGCGCCAGTCCTTAAGTTTATGGCCTAGAAACAAATAAACATATAACGGACTCTCATCCCAGGGATTGGGTGACCGCGCACTAATCATTAATCAGGAGAATTAGAAATCAAAAATCTAATTAATGCAGACTAGCAAAGCAAAGTCATCTCCATACAGGCCATGAAGGCCCTTGGAGGGACGGAAGGTAAAGGCTTCCACCATTCGTAACCTCGGCACTTGATGGGGTAGAGTGGTTAGCTCTACGGCCGGCCGCCTTTGCCCCCAGGAATTAACCTCGTACTCATTTATGGTGTAGGCTGAGTGAACCTCAGGGCCATGTGCACCTCCGGAAGTGGAAATCTCCTTTCTTAAATTTTTCGACTTCCTGACGGGGATTCGAACCCACGTCCTTCCGGGTGAAACGAGCACGCCTTTACCGCCTCGGCCAGGCAGCCACTAATTAATGCAGACTGAACCAAGAAAATAGCAGTTTATTATACTGACTAAAAATGACCACGGTTTTACGAGAACTGAATTTTAAGTCAGAGATGAATTTAACAAAAGTTGAATGAGTCTACCTCGCGGAAACTTGCAATATCTTTAACCCGCTTGCTCACCATCTGGCTTTGTTTGCTGGTCCTTGGAACGCCTACGTCGCTGTAGCTGGAACATTACTGGTCGTTTTTGAGATACCTCCATTTGCCGTCAAGTACGAATCCTGCCTTGCCAAGTGCACTAACCACTAATTGGGTGATGGCTTCGAAACTACCACTCCCTGTTATGCTGAGATGTTAGAAAAAACCCTTGGATTATGCGGAGAGGATACTGAATGAATAATACTTCCAACTTTACTGAAAGTGCGTACCGTAGTTTCATTTCTATCTACTTTAATGCTACCTGTTATTTTAGACTGGTACAAACAGGTCTGTCCGCCTCTGTGGTGTAGTGGTTAGCGTGATTAGCTGCCACCCCCGGAGGCCCGGGTTCGATTCCCGGCTCTGCCACGAAATTTGAAAACTGGTACGAGGGCTGGAACGGGGTCCACTCAGCCTCGGGAGGTCAACTGAGTAGAGGTGGTTCGATTCCCACCTTAGCCATCCTGGAAGTGGTTTTCCGTGGTTTCCCACTTCTCCTCCAGGCGAATGCCGGGATGGTACCTAACATAAGGCCACGGCCGCTTCCTTCCCTCTTCCTTGCCTATCCCTTCCAATCTTCCCATCCCTCCACAAGGCCCCTGTTCAGCATAGCAGGTGAGGCCGCCTGGGCGAGGTACTGGTCATACTCCCCAGTTGTATCCCCCGACCAAGAGTCTGAAGCTCCAGGACACTGCCCTTGAGGCGTTAGAGGTGGGATCCCTCGCTAAGTCGGAGGGAAAAACCGAACCTGCAGGGTAAACAGATGATGATGATGATGACAAACAGGTCTAGTTGTAGAGCTGTTCGTACTTCCTGATGAGAGTGGCTGCACACCCATCATTCCGAAATTCCTAAGTACCACGTCGTGGTAACAAAGTGAAGGAATGATAAACTATCAGACTACAACCATAAGACAAGTCATAAGACGTAAGGTTAAAAACGAGATAACCTCGCCAGGAGCTCTAACACGCCCTTAAATAAACTTTATTGGCTCTTATTACAGGTCGAAAAACGTGGTCTAATCAGGTGAAACGTCCGTCTCTACTCCAGATATCGAAGTTGATGGATCACACGATGATATCAACTGTTCTCCCATTAGCTATCTAACTCAGTATCCATGGCAACGGGACGCTCATTTGAAAATGTAGGCGGTGACCAGTTTGAATTACCCAGGTCGGGACACAGTAGCTGCGGTTAGAACGGTTGGACATGTGCCGGCTTTTCCCAGATATTGAGGTCTAAATTTGTAGCTTCTTCTTCTTCTTCGATGATGTGGTAAGATGTAGGAAAATCTACCGCAAGTTAAATTTTATCGAATATCGCAAGAATCTATGTTAATGTAAGGATATTCAGCCCTCGTTTAAAAGTCGTAGTCACAAAGTAATGAAATAAATAATTTCGTGTGGCTATTTCTAGCCGAGTGCAGCCCTTGTAAGGCAGACCTTCGAATGAGGGTGGGCGGCATCTGCCATGTGTAGGTAACTGCGTGTTATTGTGGTGGAGGATAGTTTATGTGTGGTGTGCGAGTTTGACGGATGTTCGGGACAGCACAAACCCCCAGCCCCCGGGCCACAGGAAATAACCAATGAAGGGAATCGAACCCGGGACCCTCTGAACCGAAAGCAAGTACGCTGACCATTCAGCCAACGACTCAGACACAAAGTTATGAAATAATAGTGAGAAAATGATCAAATATGAATTATAATAAAATTATGTACGAAGATAAATATCATGACGTAAAAATATACCTTTCCTGAATTAGACATAATAAAATTAACGTAATTACACTGTGACGTCTGGAACGTTACATGGTGATAAACGGGGTTAAAAGTGAGGTTATGAGTTTCACAAATAGGAAAAGTCCTCTCAGTTTTTATTACTGCGTTGATGGGGTGAACGTTCCTTATGGGGATCACTAGGGAGCGGATTTTTATGTAATTACATAACTTTTTGCATACGTTTTAACGCAAGTTACGAAGTTCATTATTCCTATTGTGCATCCCCAAGTGCAAAAACTGAATCTTATTTCAAATAAAAACATATATTTTCACAATTTTTTTATGTAAATACTTATTTTAAGAAAATCTAAAATAAGCACATAAATCGCCAATATTTGTTGATCAATAAAATTTAAAATGCTTCTGTGTTATAAAACAATGCTCATATTTTCATTTTACGATTACGGTATTGTCTTTAGCAGTTTATTTAATATAATGTATCTGAATGTTTCGGCTATTTATGGACTTCCCTCCATAAGTTCTAAAACTTGCTGGTCTCTGGCTACGTCGTTACATTTAGACAGCGGTTTGGTTTGCTGCACAAGATGTTTCCTTGCATGTCATTCCAACTCTTTATGAGTCAGCCCTCTCGGGTTTTGTTTATAGAATATCAGCGAAAGGCATTCACGGGGAGATAAGGTGACGAAATTCCGTTACGACATAGGAGACTCGGAAGAATATTGCCCCACCATTAGGTAGTGGAATTTCATCACTTCTAAGAGTAAGGTCAGCTGTTCGGGTCCATATATCATTCCCGTGGTCGTGTGATTTTGTATGGATTTATAAGAAATATTTCCTTCAGTGTCCGCTGCTATTCTTTTTATTGAAACAGTGATTCACCGTAAATGCGTGTGTCGTAACCTGCAAAATAATGCCAAAAGAGAAGTCTTCAACAATATGTAGTGGAATTTAAAAGCATTTTCACTACCGATGGAAAAGTATTATTTTGCCAACTGTGTGGTAAAACAGTACGTGCAGATCAACGTTCTCAAGTAATCCAGCATTTGTCTGGAAATAAGCATAGTGCGGCTGCTTCGCGTGTGCGTTCGCGACAATTACTAATAGCTGAACCAGCTACTTCAAATGCAGGCCCATCTACATATTCCCAGTATTATTTAGATGTGTGCAGAGCATTTGTTTGCGCCGACATTCCTCTTGGTAAAATAAATAATCCGGGACTGAGAAATTTCCTAACAAAGTACATTAATTTTGAGCCTCCAGGCGAATCCACATTAAGGAAAAACTATCTCCCAAAATGTTACGAAGAAACTTTACGGAGAATTCGGGCAGTATGTGATAGCGAAAAACTGTGGGTGAGCATTGACGAAACCACTGATTCATGTGGCAGAAAAGTAGGAAATGTTGTAGTTGGTGTGTTGAAGAATGACAAAACTACTTGCGAACATTCTTATTTGCTAGCGTGTAAAGAAATGCTTGCTGCAAACCATGTCACTGTAGCTAGGTTATTCAATGAAGCCATGCACTTAATTTGGCCAAAAGGTATAAAATACGACCACGTATTGCTTTTCCTTACTGACAGTGCAGCTTACATGAAAAAGGCAGCCGAAGGCCTTTCTGTGAGCTTTCCGAAAATGATACACGTAACTTGCGTTGTTCATGCTCTACACAGGTTATGCGAAACTGTGCGGCCTCAGTATCCTCAAATGGATAAATTAGTGTCTAATGGCAAAAAAGTCTTCGTAGAAGCACCCTCAAGAATCGATCTCTTTAAAGAGAAAACCCCGGATCTTGCACTTCCTCCTCTGCCTATTGTTACGCGGTGGGGTACCTGGCTTAGCGCTGTGGTATACTAAGCAGACAATTTCGAAAGTTTTGCATCCGTTGTGAACGTGCTAGGTAAAAACGAAGCGTCGTCAATTGAGATTCTTCAAGATATACTAAAAGACAGCTCTTTGAAAAATTATTTGGCGTTTATATCTGATAATCTAAGCTTCTTGTGTAAAACTATAGACATATTTGAAAAATTCATTAACCGGTTGTCCGAAACAGTGAAGGAAGTGCGCGCTGTTGAAAATAAATTAGATTCACTCCCGGCTTCGCAGGTACAGGGACTGTTAAAGGTCAGATATCAAAATTTGTTCAGGAAAAACAGAGGATTTCAAACAATGTACCAAATTTCTAATGTATTAGAGGGTGCTCATGTTGGCGAAATTGATGGCGTTATTGTTGGTGACATTCCTCTCTTTAACTATGCTCGTCTGACTTCCTGTGATGTGGAGCGATCGTTTTCGCAGTTTAGAGATAATCGGCATGCATTTGTGATGGACAATTTGGAGATGACCTTTGTTGTTCACTGCAATTCTGTGACAACTTCTAGCAACTAATATTCCAGCGTGTGATGGGTGAGTACGAACTGGTACTATTTTTTCAAAGACGATAGATTGCTTTTGCCATATTTAAACAAATCATTCATAACCATTCATAATATCTACTCTGAAATATCAAAAATTAATATACCATACAGCACGTTTCCATACACAGATATCATTTTGCCTTAAGGAGCATGTTTGAACATTATACTTATTTACTTCTTGAGCGCGAGTAGTTATGTGATATTTAAAGGAAAATAATTTCAATTTTTTATCACATATTTTAAAGTTTTTCAGCACATAAAAAATAAATATTTTTCACATTTTTAGCACATAAAAATCCGCTCCCTAGGGATCACTGTAAGTACCTAGGTGTTAATATAAGGAAAGATCTTCATTGAGGTAATTACATAAATGGGGTTGTAAATAAAGAGTACAGATCTCTCGACATGGTTATTACGGTGTTTAGGTGTTGTAGTAAGGATGTAAAGGAGAGTGCATATATTGATAATGCACTGGATTTGTATCATTAATATTAAGTATAGACAAAAAAACAGGCTTTTCAAAAAATAAATTTCGAGTTTGGTTGAAAATCGAAAATTATACGATTCCCTTAGTTTAATAATAACTAGCAAATGTACCCGTGCTTCGCTACGGTATTCTACATTGTACGGATATCGATGTAAATACTGTGCGTGCAGCAAATGAGATTGTTTTAAAATTGCATGTCTCTTAGCCTTATCCGAGAAATAGCATGGGGAGGTCCACATACGTTGTTTCCAATGTAAAGTGAGGGTTGCGGAGTTGTGATGATAACGGCAGCTCACTTGCCTACTGCCATTCACAATCGAGTTGGCAAGTTTACATTATAATTGCAGGCCCCAATGCCTACTGCGCGGTCACAATCGATTTGGGGAGTTTTAGTTACAATGGCAGACCCATTTCCTACTTTCAGACAGGTTACAGTTGAGGAGTTTTTATTACAATACCAGGCAGCTTCCCTACCACCAATCAAAATTGAGTTGTGCAGTTATCATTATAATGACAGTCCCTTTTTACTGCTGCTAGCCAGCTTACTGCCAGTCACACAGAATTAGTGAGTTTCCATGAAAATAGCAGGCCACTATGTCTAATGCTAGTCAAATTTTAGATTGGAACATTTGTTTATAATGGCGGGCACCCTGGCCTAGAGCCAAACACAATAGAGTAGGGGACTTTCGAACAAAACAGCATGATCCCTTGCCTTCTGCAAGACAAATTGAAAAGTTAATTATTCATTAAAATGGTAGGCCCTCCTTACTAATGCCAGTTACACAGGAGTTGGAGAAGGACCCCATTCCTACTGCCAGCAGTCAAAGTCGGTGTAGGAGTACTGATTACAATAGCAGACACATCCTTTCTCGATCGCTACAAAACGACATCAGTTAATATATACAGATGGACATACGAAAGTATATGAATGTTTACAATATTGCAGACCTTCATTTACAGATTAACTGCTGCTAAACGGTACGCCATATCGACAAAGGATTGTACCGTAAGGCGCAGTATTTAGCGATCTAAATGGCTGGTCCTATGATATTTTCTCGCATCTAATCTATTCATGGGTCAGATTGAATCAGAAACGTTGAAGGTTGAAATTTGTGTAAGAATATCTTACATTGCATTACTTTTCGGATAATTATGTGACATAGCATTTGGCTCACATATGGGTACTGGGTGGGCCAATGTTCGTGTAGAGTTTGATCATACTATCTTTCCTGTAAGTGATTGAAATGGTGCACATGAGAAGAAAAGGTTTAGAAATTAATTTCCATTAAGGCAGGTAGATTAGCATTAAGTTTGGTTGTGTGTATTTTGAGGGAGTGCAAAATCACGGTTTCGGTTTCGTATAAACCCCCAATTAGTTCAGGGATTTAGAAACAATATTTGCCCTAAAACCTCCCCAAAGGACAGGTGGATTCTAAATATGAAGTTTTGTGGAAATATCCAGTAGTTTTCAAGTTAGAGAAAGACAAACAGACAGACAAACAAACAAAAAAACAAACTAACTAACTAACAGACTCCAAGGAAACCTACCCTCGGACAGATGGATGCTATATATAAAGTTTGGTTCAAATATCTTGTTAGTTTTCAAGTTGTAAGAAGTACGCTTTACACGCACCCGCTCTTGCGTTAAGTCCGCTGGGATTTGTACCGAAAAACGGTCCGTTAATGATATCTCCCTTACTAAATCCTGTTATCGAAATAATGCACATGAGAAAAAAAGGTTTAGAAATTAATTTTCATTAAGGCAGGTTGATTTCAATTAAGTTCGGTTGTGTATACTTTGAGGGAGTGCAAAATCACGGTTTCGGTTTCGTAAAAATCCACACTCAGTTCAGGGATTTAGAAACGATATTTGCGCTAAAACCTACCCAAGGACAGGTGGATTCTAAATACGAAGTTTGGTGGAAATATATATTTAGTAGTTTTCAAGTTATAGAAGGACAGATAAACAGACAAACAGACAAACAGACAAACAGACAAACAAACAAACAGACACCAAAGCTAAAAATGATGCAGATGGTCATTATTACACCTGAAACGGATAACTGTACGGAAATATCGCCAAAATAATCTATGTACAGACACACGGTCGTTACGATTTTATTTTTTGCGCTAAAACCTACCCAAGGACAGGCGGATTCTAAATATGAAGTTTGGTGGAAATATATCCAGTAGTTTCCAAGTTATAGAAGGACAGACAAACAGACAAACAAACAGACAAACAGACACCACAGCTAAAAATGATGCAGATGGTCATTATCACACCCGAAACGGATAATTGTAAGGAAATTTCGCCAAAATAATCAATGTACAGACACACAGTCGTTACGATTTTATTTATATAGATGACGGATAAGCATGAGCACGTTGAAAAGTGCAGACTTCCACTTCGAGATTCATATCTCCTAAACGGTTTATGGTATTAAGAAACGGCTTGCACCATCACACGCCTCATTTATCGCTCTATATGTTTGTTTCTAAACCATATCCTCGTATCTCCCATATTAAGGGGGTAAATTGAGTTCAAATTTTGAATAGGGTGAAATTTGGGTGCATTTTTAACATTTTACATTACGTTTTGCCTACTCATGTATAAGCTAGAATTATCAAAATTGGTACACATATGTCCCTTAATCGTGCCAATGTGCGCACCCGACGTGATGATCCTATCATTCTTATATGTGTGTCAAACAATGAAATATATTTGTAAAAATCACCAAATTTACGAACAATCCAGAAATACGGCCAAATTTAACGTATAAGGGAGAGAGATACGAAAAAATGTCACAGGACCAAAGTTGTAGATCACTCCGAATGGAAGCGACATTGTGCCATCCGTTTTGTGATACGACTTACCGTTTAGCCAAAAAAAAAACTCAAAAGGAATGTCTGCACAGTCATTAAAATTGCCTCCATATTTCGATATCTTTGGGGGTAAAAAGTGCAAAATTTGAACATCTTGGAATTTTCCCGTCGGTTAGGGACCAAAAGCTATAATTTCACCAAATTTCAATTGTCTACCTCGTCTGGCAGATTGTGCCGCCATCTTGATTTGGGGGGATAGGGGATAAAAATGAGGAAATTCCCGAAAATTTTTAAGCCCACGAAACCTATAGGTTATCGTTTTGGATATACTATACGACTGTGTTCTTATGCTGAGCCCAAAATTTGAGCCCCCCAGCGTGCCCCCTTCAGGGAATTTTCAGAATTTCCGATTTTTCTGGGGATCCTGGGTTCATCAGTTTCCCTCGTACCAAGTTTCAAATTTCTGAGATTTCTGGAAGTGCCTCATTAATTCACGTCTTTTTTTCATTTTTAAATATTTATATATACATCGCTCTAGCCCGACTTGCTTTTATATATATAGATTATTCTAATTCTAATAATAATAATAATAACACTATTTGTATTTTCCATCACATAAACAGCGATACTTGAGGGAACATGACAGGGGCTCCCTCACCTATTACACTGTACTACCGCTCGGTCTTGGATATCCCAGGTTTTAAAGCAAACCAGCATCAACCACAAAGATATGTTTTCATTTCCGCCTGGTGAAACTGAAACCCCAATCTCATCCTCGGCTCGACTTTGCAGAAGATCAAAACTTGTTCGGCTGTGCGTCTCTCTGGGGTCTGTCACACTTCCTCACCACGTGAATGTCTAACCCCCGAGGACCGGAACTTTTATTTGTGTTCTAGAGGGTTCTGCAGGCTCCTGACAGTGGGGGGGGGGGGGGAATATCTGAGTGATGTCGTCACTAGCATGAGTTGTAGCCAATACGGGGTAGATATTCAAACAGGAAGTCACCTGCTATCGGAACTATAGGTATTGTAGTTAATGATGGCATGAGGCTGCAAGTTTAAATTAGATTTCCAATGATTTCTCATTATAAGTATCATTAGTGGTATTTTATGTCGAACTCGTACATATCCTCCTATTTGTCATCTCTGATCTGATCTGGAAAAACAGGGGATTCACCAGGGCTTTTCTCAGGGGGAACGCGGGGGTACGCGAACCCCTCGAATATTTGAAGACTGTTTAAAAATAAATGTTGATAAATTTCTATCTAGTCCGGCAAATATAACTTCGGACTTGAAAGTTCGTCAGCTTGCGCCAACGCGCTGT
The DNA here is from genome assembly GCF_040414725.1 of Anabrus simplex. Lineage (NCBI taxonomy): Eukaryota > Metazoa > Arthropoda > Insecta > Orthoptera > Tettigoniidae > Anabrus > Anabrus simplex. The sequence continues at coordinate 442,003,743 of NC_090268.1, read as the reverse complement.
TCACCACAACTGGAAAAGATTTCGAGTAATCTTCGATTTAAATCAATCCATCCAATTAGATCCTCTTGGTTGGCAACTCGGCATTGAGCAAAACGAATAATTAAGTAAATAAGTAAAATGCTTAGAAATAGTGTGTGCAGTTAACATTTTGACACGCTGACCACAAATAAAGTTGTGTGACTTAATCATTTTTTCTATAAATACGTCAGCCCAGAAAGTAATAACCGGACTGTGTATAATTACCGAAAATTGTAAGATCGTGATGTTTTATTTAGTACATCCGAGTGTACCTCTTGAAGAAATTCGTTAGAAGAAAAGCACCGGTATTTACTAATAAATCAAAAATATGTATCGCTGAAACACTTGTATTCTGTGTTTTCTCATATGGCGGTGAGAGCTGGACCTTAAAGGCTTTGGACAGAATACGCATCGATGTCATTGAAATGTGGTGCTGCAGAAGAATGCTTTGTGTACTTTCGACGACAAGAAGAACCAATCAGCAGCTGAAAATTTTATAACGCCTTTCTTCTCGTATCATTTAAAGAATACTGCAGTTCTTTGGGTACATTGCAAGACACATGGAGAATGTCTAGGTAAATTGATCATGGAAGGGAAGGTTTAGGGTAGCAGACCCCGGGGAAGGACTGCAACCAGATGGATAGGTCAAGAGAAGGCTATCACCAGTTTATTTCCAATGTGCCCAGAGGAGTACTGAAGATCATCCGGGATGGGAAAACTACAGCTGAGATATGACCAACAAGGCCAGTGGGGTCATGACACTTAGAAATCAATCAATCAATCAATCAATCAATCAATCAATCAATCAATCAATCAATCAATCAATCAATCAATCAATCAATCAATCAATCAATTACAGTTGGCTGGGCTCTCGGCTAGGTGGCAGATTACCTATCAATTTTTACCTAGTTTTTCTTAAATGATTCAAAGAAGATGGAAATCTATTTAATTGGTGTATAGCAGAAGGCACCGTTGGTAAATTATTCTAGTCCCAAATTATTCTTCCAAGAAATCAAAACTCGTTTTAGAAATGCATTTATTTGAATGAACTTCCTGTTACCACACACCTTAAGTGTAATAGCCTACCTCGTTCAAGATATGTATTACAAATATAATTCTGTCACGAATTTCACTTCTCTCATATCAATGATTCTGATAATGATTCACATATCTGTTATACAGGATGACCCAAAAGTCCGTTAACATTTCACGAGGCAATACTTTGCGCAATATTGGAATTTTTTTTACAACTTGCTTTACGTCACACCGACACAGATAGGTCTTTGACGACGATGGGAGAGCATTTGCCTGATGTGAAAATGGGAAACCACGGAAAACTATCCCCAGGGATCCTGACAGTGGAGCTCAAACTCACTATCTCCATGCAATCTCACAGCTGCACGCCCCTAACCGCACGGCCAAATCGCCCGGTGGAATATTGGAGGTAGAAAATAATATCTGGCACACATGTTGTGCATGACATGAGAGCTTTATTGACACGAAAATGAAGTACACACAACGGCAAGAGATTGTGCTTTCTACGATATACGAGCAATACTTAGCATAACAAACGAGGTTTAGCAAAGAAGATGTTATTTATAACATATGTTCAAAGTGTCGGCCGTCATTCATCAAGAATACCTGCAGTCGAGGGACAATGTTGTGAACAGAACTGTACAGCATATCGGTACGTATGGTGAGAAATTGCTGTCGAATGTTGTATTTTAATATCGCTAACGAAGCCGAGCGATCGCGGTGGACTTGCGACTTCGGGTGACCCATAAACAATAATCACACGGATTGAGTTCGGGGGACCTGGGAGGTCAAACATGACGTGCCACGATTGCAGGCGCATCTGACGCCCTCAACCTGAACCTCGAATTGCCGAGCGGCAGCTGTGGGTTTGTTTGAGATCCCCGACCTACTTTGTCCTTCACCTCAATTTGATCCTGAAGGCGTAGACTTTCGGTTTTGTTGGTAAAATTCCAGTATTTCGAAGGATAGGAGAGGCGAAATGGATCGATTGAAATGTGGTGGTGGCTTTGATTTGAGACTTTGGTAAAGAGGTTGTCAGTATTTAGGGAGGTGCTCGTAATGTGGTGTGGGATGTTGGGGCATCCAGTATTGCTGGGTGGTGGGATGGTGGGGTGGATACTTGGTTTATGTGATGTTGGTTAGTAGGAGAAGGAGATTTCTGAGGAGTTGTACGGTGAGGTTGGGTTGTGATGTGTGGCTTTGGTTGTTTACGGGATAAGGGTTTATATTGAGATCCAGGAGTGAGGGTATATTTGAGATGTGGTGGTGGCCTTGATTTGAGACTTCGATAGAGAGGTTTGTTGGTTGTGGTTGTCGGAGATATTTTCTGGCTTTCTTGAAGAAAGGGCAGCCTGGGTAAGTGGCGGCGTGCTTGCCGCTGCAGTTCACACATTTGTGCTGGTCTTGGGGAACTGAATCTGTATATTCCGAGTCTTCTTCTTCTCCCACTTCAAGGAAGTCTCCTGGCTTGTGGACTGGGTATGTGTTTTTGCAGCTTGCAGCTGAATGGTTCAGCTGTAAAGAGTTGAAGCACATAATGAGTAGTGAGTGAGGTTGAGGATTCTTAGGTGAGGTGTGGGTTCGAGTCTTGGTTGGCCGAGGTCGTGGAGATGTAGTAGGGGTATGAAAATTATCTGGAAGTTCTGTGGGTTCAGTTGGTGGAACAGTTTGGATTTCTTTTTTCTGTAGTTTGAGGTATGGTTTGGAAACAGGGATCAGTTTGGATTTCTTGTTCAGTTGTTTGAGATGTGGTTCGGGAGCCGCATTCACTGTACGTGGCCCCTTCCTCCGTTGTTTCTTCTAAATCTGTGTATTCCGAGTCGTCTTCTTCTCCCACTTCAAGGAAGTCTCCTGGCTTGTGGACTGGGCAAGTGTCCGATGGATGGAAAGTTACTGGTGCGGGGATGTCCGACGACAGCTCCTCATGCGGCACCACTGACATCTTACTGTCCAGCGCCATCTATTGGCCTGTTTCTGAGCTTGTTGTTGGTGTCAATAAAACACCATGTCATGTCAGGCTTGTGTGGCCATTTGTACCTGACGCGTTGCTGCCCAGTATCATCTGTTGGTCATTTTGTGTACTTTATTCTGGTGTCAATAAAACTTCATGTCATGCCAGTCATATGTATCTACCTCCAATATTCCGTGAAGTGTTGCCTCGTCAAATGTTAACTGCCTTTTGGGTCACCCTGTACTCCATTTGTTACACTTCAGATAATCCTTATCTCTTAAAAGTAGAATTGACTTGAAGTTCTTTGCTGGCACATGGGTTTTCGTATAAAATACATTACACCCAAATCGTTGGTCAATAAATGCTTACCGTCCTCTATCCTCTAATTTGCCTAAGACAACGTAATCTGTACGGGTAAAATAAATAGCGTTATAACTTTTTTAAACTCAAAAGATATAGTAGTTGTGAAATGTACTAGGATAGACACCAACTCAGTCCTATCGCCTTATCCGGAAAATATAATCTCTAATGACAAATTGCACTCTAATGAATTATTTCTAATTACGTAAAAGTAATCACGATGCATACACTTGATTCGTATGTGACTGTATCTGCTTTAATATGGTTTAGAACCAAGTATACAACACGAACAACGCGTTCCTAATGTTTCTTATCAGTTCTGAAACCAAATTTCAATAAAAATATCACAAACATTTCCTAATCAAACCAAAATAACAGAAAATCTTAACTGCTGCCCCCCAAGAGGCTCATGTTTACATTTGAACAAACCGAACGCGCCGCCATTTTTACCTAATATCGATAGCTGCATTGATCAGATATGGTAGATGGTTTTGCTGCAGGCCTTGTATAATAAGGGGCTGCCTGCCCAAGGCGGTAAAGGCGTGCTCGGTTCGCCCAGAAGGACGTGTGTTCGAACCCCCGTCAGGAAGTCGCAAAATTTAACAAACGAGATTCCCACTTCCGGAGGTGCATATGGCCTTGAGGCTCACTCAGCCTACACCAAAAATGAGTATCAGGTTAATTCCTGGGGCAAAGGCGGCCGGGAGTAGACCTAACCACTCTACACCACCACGTGCCGAGGTTAACAATGGCGGAAGTCTTTATCTTCCACTCATACAAGGGCCTTCATGGCCTGTACGGAGGTGACTTTGCTTTGCCTTGTATCATAACGCAGGCAACGGTTAATTGTTACGCCATCTGAACCGTTGATGGGTCGCCGTCGCCCTGACAGAATAATTTTATCCCGCTTTGTGGCGTTCATATCTCTGGCCTCAGTTTTGAGCCTATATTTTGCTTAGTTATGTTGCCTGAATGTGAAGGATTTTGCGTGTTGATGTCACGAAAATGTACTAACCTTGTCGTTTAAATATGCCCATGAAATGTGGATTTATGTACCTAGTATGTGTTTCTCACTACATGGTGGCTATCGTGGGACACGGTACTTGCCATCTATCTTCGCTTTATTATTTACTGTGTGGTTCGGACCAGCGTAGCCGAGAGTTGGAACAGTGCAGTAAACCACGCATCTCCCAACTGGTGCAGGCGCTAGCCGTATTCTACTCGTTATATGCACTATAGGGGATGACCCATGTTATGGAAATACTTATTAAACAACAAGTTATTTTGAAAAAATCTCAGATTCCACTGGCTGCAAAGTAAAATGGCCAGCGTTGGAAACAGATCGTCGTTACCGGGACAAAACCTCCTATGTCATAATATTTTTGGAGATATACTGACCCGCAGCACATACATTATGAAGAGCCTTGACAATATTCACACAATATTGTACCTTAGATGACAGAACCTTACGGGCGAAAGTTCTAAGCTAAAACATCTCACATAGGAGTTTTTGTCCCGGCAGCGACGAGATAATGAAGGATAAATAATACTGTATGTTTGATGTGCTTCTTCATGTTTGAACTGCTTTTATAGTTCTCCGATGTTTGCTAACTACAGTACGTAAGATAATCAGCGGCTATACCAAAGGTAATAAATACTCCTTCAACGTACTTCCCTATACACCCCCACCCCCCAAACCTCCCCATCCAAAACGCAACCTGCATACTCATCATGTGTCCCGTCCGCGCCTAACCTTACAACAACGCTCTATCTTACACCGTCTCCCTATTCTTGGTAACCCACAACCCGATATTGACATACTCACACCTTTCGCATCCTTCAAACGCAAAATTAAACGATTCCTTAGAAGTCTTCTGCAGGTTTGCGTTTTGTTCTGTCCTTCCAACCCATGAACTTTCTTCTTGCTAACTCTGTGACCGACCCTTACCAGTTATCCTTGCCATTCTTGTTGTTAATTTACGTTGACAATATTGTTGTTTATAAAGATTGTTAACTGATTATACTTATTTAATTTTGTATATTATTTCTTGCCGGCTCCGTGGTGTAGGGTTAGCGTGCCTGCCTCTTAAACGGAGGCCCCGTGTTCGATTCCCGACCAGGTCAGGGATTTATACCTGGACCTGAGGGCTGGTTCGAGGTCCACTCAGCCTACGTGATTAGACTTGAGGAGCTGTCTGACGGTAAGATAGCGGTCTAGGTCTCGAAAGCGAAGAATAATGGCCGAGAGGATTCGTCGTGCTGACCACACGATACCTCGTACTCGGCAGGCTTTCGGGCTGAGCAGCAGTCTCTTGTTAGACTAAGGCCCTTCAAAGACAGTAGTGCAATGGGGTGTGGTTTGGTTTGGATATTATTAGTTTAATATGGCCCTCCATAGATTGTGTCTAATAAATAAGTAATGGTAAAATTCCATGTACTGTATTTTAATTTCGACACATTTGACTGACATTGTAACTTGAGGAAACACTGAAAGTGCACGGATCGTTTTGTAATCGAGATTCGGGAAAGTGAGGTGTGTGGTATTGTTTTATTCGAATTCGACTTTTCCTGGAACTTTCAGATCCGAATAAACCAAGTTCTATCGTACTTAAGGGCTTTCTTTGCATTCAGAAACCTACGCTGCAAACGTAACTTATGTGTGATATGTAGTACCGGTACTTAGATCGATTCATGTAACCAAAATTGTTATTAACTGATTTGATGTAACAAACTTATATTACTGGAGTGTATCAATTTACTTTATAAATACTCTGCAGCCATGATAATATAAGAATGTACTGCAACACAGTTCAGGTATCTCGGCTAATAAATAAATAAATAAATAAAAATAATCTGAAGTTCCCCCATGCTTCTAACGCCTGTTATTTAATTTCTTGTTATTAACAATAACATAGCTTTTATTTAAATGAAACGTATCGTGAAGTCAGTTTGAGTCATACACTGATAAGCTGAACTAAGGAAGCAATATTACGAGCGAATTGGCAGAACGAGTCGCGCTGTGTAGCTGTTAGCTTGCAGCTTCGAACCCAAATGTCGGCAGCCCGAAGGAAGATTTATGTGGTTTCCCACCTTTAATACCAAATAAATGCTGGAGCTATACCTTAATTAAGGCCACGGTTGCTTCATTCCCGGTCCTAGACTTGTCTTTTCCTATCATCGTCCTGAGACCTGTCTGAGTCGGTGTGATATAAAACAAATAGGAGAATGAATAAACTTTTCCCTTTGCGAAAAGCTAATGAACATGTCTTTCAATAAACGAAACTCAAATATTCATAACGAAGGATTTACTTGCATCATTTCGCAGAGCACCTGTGGCGACCAAACCTACAATAACGACTAATGTGACGTCACTGACGGTACACTTCCTATTTCATCACCGAGCCCTACGGTAACGACTAATGTGACGTCACTGACGGTACACTTCCTATTTCATCACCGAGCCCTACGGTAACGACTAATGTGACGTCACTGACGGTACACTTCCTATTTCATCACCGAGCCCTACGGTAACGACTAATGTGACGTCACTGACGGTACACTCCCTATTTCATCACCGAGCCCTACGGTAACGACTAATGTGACGTCACTGACGGTACACTCCCTATTTCATCACCGAGCCCTACGGTAACGACTAATGTGACGTCACTGACGGTACACTTCCTATTTCATCACCGAGCCCTACGGTAACGACTAATGTGACGTCACTGACGGTACACTCCCTATTTCATCACCGAGCCCTACGGTAACGACTAATGTGACGTCACTGACGGTACACTTCCTATTTCATCACCGAGCCCTACGGTAACGACTAATGTGACGTCACTGACGGTACACTTCCTATTTCATCACCGAGCCCTACGGTAACGAGTAATGTGACGTCACTGACGGTACACTCCCTATTTCATCACCGAGCCCTACGGTAACGACTAATGTGACGTCACTGACGGTACACTTCTATTTCATCACCGAGCCCTACGGTAACGACTAATGTGACGTCACTGACGGTACACTTCCTATTTCATCACCGAGCCCTACGGTAACGACTAATGTGACGTCACTGACGGTACACTCCCTATTTCATCACCGAGCCCTACGGTAACGAGTAATGTGACGTCACTGACGGTACACTCCCTATTTCATCACCGAGCCCTACGGTAACGACTAATGTGACGTCACTGACGGTACACTTCCTATTTCATCACCGAGCCCTACGGTAACGACTAATGTGACGTCACTGACGGTACACTTCCTATTTCATCACCGAGCCCTACGGTAACGACTAATGTGACGTCACTGACGGTACACTTCCTATTTCATCACCGAGCCCTACGGTAACGACTAATGTGACGTCACTGACGGTACACTCCCTATTTCATCACCGAGCCCTACGGTAACGACTAATGTGACGTCACTGACGGTACACTCCCTATTTCATCACCGAGCCCTACGGTAACGACTAATGTGACGTCACTGACGGTACACTTCCTATTTCATCACCGAGCCCTACGGTAACGACTAATGTGACGTCACTGACGGTACACTTCCTATTTCATCACCGAGCCCTACGGTAACGACTAATGTGACGTCAGTTCCGTTACACATTTTGTCACGTTCACACCCAGCCATAAGACATACTCAAAAAATGTTCACGGACAGAAGGTCAGGAGAGAGGCTCATGGAATTAATGGATGAACACAAACCTGCCTACTTTTAAACGCAAATCCCTATTACCTTGGCATAATTGAAAGCAGATATGAATAATGGTGTTTGTTAAAATGTGATATGTTCATTCAATTTCTGGTAGTTGTAATGTGAAGTTGACGCTCGAAAATAGATCAGAAATTGATTCGTGTCTTCTTACAAACATAATCCATCGCAAGAGAACAGCACACGTCTTTGTGTGTGTAAGACGACGATTATCGTCCACCTCCCAAAGAACTCGGTTGTTCGCGACGTCACCAGAAAGATTTCCTTTCACGCTGAGGAGATTTTCAAAATATTCCTTCAACCCTTCTTCATTATTCCCTGAGAACTATTATGAGTTTTCCTGAATTATCTACAGCACTCCCCATTTCATTTCCTCTCCCTTCCTAAGGCTTTCTGCCGCTCCACCTAGCCTTTCCAGGTTATTACCGAAATCTTCCTAAGACTTCTTCTTGAATCAACAAGTATTTGTTTTACCGTGTTTCTTTCATCTACGAAAAATTCCCTGCCTGCAGGGGTCCTTTTGAAGCCATTTCCGATACGCTTTCATTTTATGTTTAAAAGCTGCTCTTACACCGAAATGTTCGCTTTTCTCACCTTTACAGACGGTTGTTCCAGGTATTCCCACCATCAGCAGCGTCAAATTCCTTCACTCCATAGGAGCACTAGAAAGAGATTTTGAACTGAACTCGGGCTCTTGGCATGTGATGTTGTGTTTAAGGAATTGTATAACACCACCTCTCCTACGTTACCGGGCAACATTCTCATGGCGATTATTTCTTCGGCCAAGGGGATTCGAACCGCCTAATCTTTGTGTCAGACCTTCAAGACGGCCAACTACGTAATATTTTAATAGAATATTTCAAAAGTTTTTCCTTTCTGAAACTGTTCCTAACCCAAACAGAGCTGTATACAACGCCTCACGCGAGTTACGACGACCTGAAATAATTAGTTCGTGTTCACTGCAGCTCATTTAAAAGGTTTCTGAAGGTAATTTGTGGGCTGTGTGAATAGCGCGGAGACGAATTTGTGCTTTCACACATTAAAGTAGAAAGTTGAAGCCGGCCATGTAATTATTGTAATGGTTAGTACGGAAGATGCGTGGTGGAGTCCCTAACACAATGGGATTAGGAGAACAATCGGGCGAGTTATTTACGGCGTCCCCACCAACAGGACAAAGGTGTAATTGTTGTACCTGGCTGAACAAGAGAGTAAAATTGTACACAAAAGTGCTGGGTGCAGTCTAAGAGATTAAATAATTTCGCTTGTCTCTTCGCTTAAAGCCACATATTACGCTTGCTTTTCACCCGGACGATGAAAGTCAAAGCAATTAGGAGATCCTCCTTCCTCTGTAAACTTTGCCACCCGCTTAGATGAAATGTAGGTTGCTCGGCAAACAGAGTTCGCTCGAGTGTGCAGCAAGTAAACTGTTATTGGGAACCGATACACAAATATCTTCTCGATAGCTGTTCGAACTCCTAATCTACTGTACGTGGTGATCTCATATATTGGAGAGCGAAATCCACGAACTATTTACATTAAGGTGGAGGTATCATCAGCCCAGTGGCGGTCTTAGCCTCTAACTACAGGCTCCGGATTTAATTCTTGATTCGTCCAATTGTGACGTGCAATTCGACACAGTTTTCTTAACAGAGGAGTTGCCTGCTATGAGAATGAACGAACCCCATGAAGGTCTCCCTGCAATGGAAGAGGAGGAAGAATTATTTCGGACAGTAGAGGAAGAGTACGGAATATGGAATACCCCAATATCTGTTAAGTTAAACTTGGCATCGCTGTATGGAAGAGGTAGAAAGATGCACAAGGAAGGACTCTGAGGTGTGAGTTGACGGAAGTTATTTGAGCTGCGTCCGGCTCCATTGTTAAATTGTTAGTGTGCTGACCTTTGGTTACAGGGTCCCGAGTTCGATTCCCGGTAGGATCGGGAAGTTTAACATGAATTGGTTAATTTCGCTGGCACGGGGGTTGGGTGTATTTGTCGTCTTGATCATCATTTTATCCTCATCACCCTCATCACGACGCGCAGGTTGCCCACGGGCGTCAAATCAAAGACATGCATCTGGCGAGCCAATCTTTTCCTCGGACACTCCCGGCACTGAAAGCCATACGCCATTCCATTTCATTTCATTTGAACTGCGTTCGTTTTCTGTGACAGTCAACCGAGTGATTTTCAACCTCCAAGAAATTTTGCGGACGTGAGAATTGCAGTCCTTTACAAACCAAGGGCTTGCAGAATCATTAAAACGCTTGTTACCTGTGCGTGGAGGACGAACAAACCATACAAATTACATCGTGTACAAATAAATTTGATGAATTGACACATTTTATTTGTAAGATAGTTTACAGTTGCGGCTTGGTACCTAATATGGAATACTGTGGTTTTCCAATTATGGGATAGTATTCGGTATTAGAAGCCATACTTTTGTTATATGCATGGGCAGTTTTTCTTTCCTTCAGAACAATGGCTGGTAGGAAGGATACCGCGAGGTGCAGGAGGGGGGGGAGGGCGAAGGAAATGAGGGAGGTACGGAAGATGTGGGTGTAGATGTGCATCAAGCTATCACCGAAGTAAGGACAGGGAAGATGGCAGCAGGAGCATGTGGTGTACCAAGAACAACGTTGTTTTGTTTGACAACAAAGAAAGAGACAACGGCAGAGGGAAGATACTTTTCGCAAAGAAAGCTACAACTGCGGCAACAGTAGACATTCAACCCTCGTGAAGTGGTTTGAGTAGACCTAAGACTACGCAAAAAAGAAACACGGGAACAAAATATGGCAGTTAGACTTCGGATAAGAGATGTATCATCTTATCTTGATATAGAGAAACATGGAAAAGTGGATCGAAGTACTGAAGACGGTGCATGGTTCTACTGTGTGACGGCAAGTATTCAATTGACAGAAGGTGCGAAAAATGGATTAGGCCTAGTGCTTGGAGTGCATGTTATGGTACCATATCGAGTGTTCAAGGGCAGGTGACACATTTGTGTGTGAATACTTCAAATAATGGTCCATTATTGTAAATTCTGTTCATGAGTTCTTTATTTCAATCATGTTGACTACGAACTTTCATTAAATTAAGAGGCATAGGAGTAGCATGAGAGAATTCCATATTAGGAACAATTTTGCTGAAGAATAAAATTACAATTTCCATTAAGTCTTGTAATTTACAAAAAAATATTAAGTGTTAATCAGATTGAAAACAAGTAGCTGGAAAGTAGACAGATTGTAGCAACATGACACGCGTTTACAATCTTAAAATATAAAAAAGGAGTTCGACGTTCTTACGAAAATAAAAAAAAATGTTCCATATTTGGTACTTTTCCTCTACGTCCACGATATCCCCTGCCTAACTTAAAGGATGAAAATTCCTCATCTGGGAAGCATAAGATGATCGTAAACGGCTTGCTCTAGAATCTATATATATAAAATAAGAGTTTTGTCTGTACATTGCTCAGAATTTGAAAATAATTTTATTTCTGTATCGATCATGTCCACAGTAACAAGAAAATGCAGTTTTTACTTTTCCGTAATTTCCGTCTGTCTGTCTGTCTGTCTGTCTGTCTGTCTGTCTGTCTGTCTGTCTGTCTGTCTGTCTGTCTGTCTGTCTGTCTGTCTGTCTGTCTGTCTGTCTGTCTGTCTGTCTGTATGTATGTACACGCATCACGAGAAAACGGCTGAAGAGAATTTAATAAAAATCGGTATGTAAAGTCGGGGAGTGAGCCGCTACAATCTAGGCTATAAATCATTTTATTCACGCTGAGCGAAATAGTAGTTTAGGGGAAGGCCTAAAATTCCATTCTCAAATATTTATATTATTAGTGGTCATATCGATAAATACTACATAACTAAAGTTATATAGAATTAAATTTCTGATCATTTACGTCTTATGCATTTTTACGTACCGGCTATGATAACACAGATATTCATGAATTTGGATTTTTGTTGCTAAGTCCATATCAACGCCGAGCCCCGACAAAACTGGTAAACATAATTCAATGAAAATCGGTATATAGAGTCGGGGAATAAGAAACTACAGTTTAAGCTATAAACAATGTTATTCACCCTGGGTGAAATGGTAGTTTAGGGGAAGGAACCTAAAATTTTATTTTTAAATACGTATGTTCTTGGTCCTATGGAAAAGTACTGCATAACAAAAGTTAGAGAATACAATTTCCGATCGTTTATGTTTTATTCAGTTTTAGCGTACCGACTATGATAAGAGTGCTATTTCAGAACCGGAAGAAAACTAATAATGTGAAGGCCTACAATATCGAAAGCGCGTAACATTAATCAACAATAACATTACATTGACCGTTGTTTGTTGTAATGTTCTTTGTCTCTTATGCTGACATTCAACTCCGATAGATGGGATTACTGTTGCGTACCGAGTATAACAGCCTAACTGAATATTGGCGGGAAATAGCTGAGGAGTTAGATAACTTTCTTCTTTAGCATACCATTCCTCTGGTTCATACATTTTCTGATACTGCTGGTACGTAACACACTGGTTCATCATAGTATGCCAGCTATTCGATACCTACTCTGACGCGCTGTTTTGAATGAGCAGTGTGCGCACTTAAGTCAGAGGCTCAGTTGGAACTGGTCTAGAATTTCAATTTAGGCCTATTCCAAATTATAGTACCACAATTAACTAAATAACTCAAAATTCAACCCTGAAAAGAGCAATTTCTTAAGAAATGCTTCTTCCTCTTTACTTTTATTAAATCTATATTAATTTTATTCCAAATTAGCATCGAAGATGTGGTTTCTTCTCTGGCTTGGAGGTAAAATTGCCTCCACGTCAGATAGTTCTTTCCCCCGCCAGTGTAGTAAGTTGAGATTTTCCGACTCATCGAGCACTCCCAGGAAACAGATAAGTAAACGGGCATAGTTCTTTCCCTGGGACTATCCACTATTTGAAACCCCCTCCCGCCCCCCCCCTGCCCCCCCGCCGAGAAAAGGACGAAGATTGTTCACGGATCACGGATGTCTGCGTCTTGGTCATTCCAGCTCTGTAGCTTTGGACTGTTAGTTCGGCAGCATAGTACTGTTCGTTAAAAGTGAGAAAATGTGTGGTTTCTCATTTGATCGAGTATTTCATTTGAAAGCATTGCTTTTAATCGCACCATTCCTACTGACGTCACTGCAATGACCCATGTTCATTTCAGTTGGGAAAAACACTAAAAGAGTCTTTCCGAGAATCTATAAAGGCAGGCAGAGAGTGAGTGTCTGTCATTATAATGAAAACTCCCCAACCTGATCGTGACTGACAGTAGGCAAGCCGGCCTGCCATTACAATGAAAATTCCCTAACCCAGACTTTATATGAGAAAAGACGTTGGTGACTTACCGTCGTGTTTCTAGGGCAACGTTAAGAGTTATGTAAGTTAATACAATCTGGCTCACGTTTACACTACCTAACCTAGAATTCTGTATAAAATTTAGAATTCCGTAGCGAAGCACGGGTACATCAGCTAGTCCTGAATAAAACAATATTGACCCGTAATTTACTTTAGATTTATCTAATTAATGTCAATAGGTATTGACCCACTTGAATAATGTAACTTTCTGCCTTCATTATATACCGTTTTGCCTTTCAGCGTTCAGTCTGCAAGCCTCTGTGAATTTAATTTCGGCGCCACAATCCTCTATTGGTAACTAGTTCTGTGGGCTCTTATCTTTATATCGTTAGAAACTGAGTCTAAGCATCGTCGTCTTGGTTTGCCTTTAAGTCGCTCACCCTCCATAACACAGTCCAGGTAACCTATCCTCGTCCATTCGGCTCACGTGACCCAGCACCGAAGCCGGTTTATGCGTACTGCTTCATCCATCGAGTTCATTACTAAATTAGCCTTTATCTTGACATTTCTAATAACCTCCTGCCAGTGTTCTTTCATGTTGCTTCTAACTTAAGATATCCTGAGTCCACCCAGTTTTCACTCCCGTAAAGCAAAGTTGGTCTGAAAACACGCCGATGTAAAGATAGTTTCATCCGGGAGCTGACTTGTTTCTTACACAATACCGTTGATCGCAACTGCGAGCTCACTGCATTAGCTTTACTGCAACTTGATTCAATCTCACTATACCACCATCCTGGGAGAACACACGTCCTAAATACTTGAAAATATCTACCTGTTCCAGCTTAGTATCTCCAATCTGACACCCAATTCTCTTGGATTACCTACCTACTGACAACGCTTGAGTTTTGGAAAAGCGACTTTTAATACCATATTCATTGCACCTATTTTCAAGTTCCAGATTCTAATCATTATTGAAATCTGTGTATGGCTACATTTATTAGAACTCGGTTACATTTAATTCCTGTGGAGACAGCACATCAATAGCACCTTCCATTTCAGAAATATTTATGTATCCACTGAGTGTATCGTACTGTGTGGGACCCACGTTACCAGTGGAAAGAAGACATAAAGCACAGAGGAAACGCTTTATGAACATGCGGTCCCAATTATACTTCATTTTAGGGATATCGTTACTTGCATATACTAATCAATCTTAATATTGTCGGGGCGAGTTTTTGTTAGATTGAAGTTCACAAGCGAGCACCTTTTGCATCTCTACCACTACCTGCACATCACGGGAGTAGAAGATTAGGTACAGTGCGTGGATAACTTCAGATTACCTGACTAGAGCAGTCGATACGGTACATAGTATCAGATGTGCCAAGATGGATTATTTGCACCAAGAAATGGTAGATATGGTTTTATGTATGTTCACGCCGAATGTAATGCAGCAGATGTGGGACGTCCTTTCTTTTATAATTTGCTATTCATCGCAACGACACAGATAGGTCTTACGGCGACAATGGGATAGGAAAGGGAAAGAAACGACCGAGGGTTTATTTAAGGTCCAGCCCCAGCATTAGCCTGATGTTGAAATCGGAAAACATGAAAAACCAGGTTCAGGGTGCCGACAGTAGGGTTTAACCCACTATCTTCCGAATGAAAGCTGACAACTATTTGACCCCAACCACAGAGCTACTCGCTCGACATGGGTTGTTTTCCCAATAGCTATCCTTTAAAGAAAGCTTTCCAGTGATTACGCGGACGACTACGAGACATATGATCGTTTCCAAAGAGAGATGAAAACGTCAGTATAAAGCATTATGTGACAGTAGCAGCTTCGTAACAAATTCAAACCCCCTGTGTGTGGGGCGGTAGAATAACACCCACGGTATCCCCTACCTGTCGTAAGGGGCGACTAAAATGGTTTGGAGACCGCGGGACCCTTAGCTGCTCCCTGGCATTATTTTCACTTGTTTGTGCCAGGCTCCTCACTTTCACCTATCCTATCGGAGCTCCACAGGTTAACTCTTGTTCTTTTCTGGCGCCAACTGAATTAGGTATCGAGGCCATGGACGTCTTCCATTTTCATGCCCTTCGGGCCCTGGTCTTCATTTGGCCGATGCCATGTTCCACATTTTCTCTCTGCATGCCAATAATAGAGATGATTGCACAGTTGTACCCCCTCTTAAAGCAATAATCACCACCATATCGAATTCAACGTGTACAAAGACTTACCAGCCTCATTTTTCTCCAAAGTTAATTTCTGTACTTGGTGGCTGAAGAAGTAGAATGTATACCTAACGTATTATTTACCTACGAATCTGGATTCATTCACCAGAGATGGAATCTTCAATTTATAAAACACTCATCATCGAGCTCAATCACGATATCAACAACAATTCAGCGTCTCTGTGCAGGCAGGAACAATAGAAAAGTTCATCTTACCTGTTTTCCGCGATGAGTAAATCCTACGCAGACTCATAAGATACCAATTATAGGAAACTTTTGAAGACTTGCTACTGGATGATCGACATCTTACGAGAAGTGGCACTTTCACTTCAAAAACACATTCAGTTTTTCGTCCACATGCATTAGAGTACTTACATACTATCGAATGCTATGAGCAATCCACGTAAGGAAGATGTAATTCTCTAAAAGTTGTACCGAGCACGACCATGGTGATGGTGAAAATGGTCTTTCGAACAGACACTCTCCATATGTGCTTTGTGAACGACACCACACCATCCCATTTTTAGTCACGTCGCCACAAATATCTTGCATGAGCGATTGCCTAACAAATGGATAGGTCACGCAGCAATGTGCAGCCCGCTGACTTAAATGGAAGTTATTTTTGATTAATGGGCTTTCTGAAAGGATTTGTGTGCTCAGAGTCAATTTCCGTAATTGGAATATTCTTCCTCAGTGTGTACGAGATGGCTGGCAATGAATCCGACTGGCACCTGGTACGTTTGATGCGTGCGGTATTTTAAAGTTGACGACTGCATGTTTCAGTTCGAAACCGCAGATGGTAAATTTGAGTATCTTCAGCATCTCCAGCATAAAGAGCTGGTACGTAAGCCTACACACCAAGGGTACACTCGAAATCTCGGGGCCAGAAATGTTAATTTCAGGCAAAAAATCAGTACAGCCCTCAGAGACACCCAGTACCTGCTTACACTCTCCCTCTCTCATTGGACACATCCATCAGAGGCGTTAACACATGCACACATCTGAAGAGTGGGAGGAGATGGAGAAAACTGAAGTACAAGGATATCTAACATGAACGAAACACACGCCTGTCCACACAGCCCACTGCCTCGACAATGAAGCGAGAGGGGAATCAAAGGAGGAACCGCACGCCTCCTTCAAGGCAACAGGCGTAATGTTATGTCAACTCATTGGGGATCAAATTTTCCAGTTTCTTTGTAATTCTTGTGTGCGAGGTCTGGCTGAAATGTTAGTGGTCTCGACTATGACTTCATTATCAAATAGCATCGCACTCAACCACTGTAAGAAAGAACGACCCTTATTGTCATCAATATAAGCCCTGTTAAATGCTACTACTACTACTACTGCTACTACTACTACTACTACTAGACCTACTAAAATAATAATAATTGTTATCCTCAAAAATCGAACTGAAAATAACCTGGCATTAAATAATTATGATTATCAGAGACTCAAGGGCGTTTGGAAAACCGTTCCTACTAAGTTATTGTCAGCGATGGTCAAGCAATTAAATGCCATATATTGGGGTAAGGTTCGCCTCTGTGGTGTAGTGGTTAGCGTGATTAGCTGCCACCCCCGGAGGCCCGGGTTGGATTCACGGCTCTGCCACGAAATTTGAAAAGTGGTACGAGGGCTGGAACGGGGTCCACTCAGCCTCGGGAGGACAACTGAGTAGAGGTGGGTTCGATTCCCACCTCAGCCATCCTGGAAGTGGTTTTCCGTGGTTTCCCACTTCTCCGGGGTGGTACCTAACTTAAGGCCACGGCCGCTTCCTTCCCTCTTCCTTGCCTATCCCTTCCAATCTTCCCATCCCTCCACAAGGCCCCTGTTCAGCATAGCAGGAGGCCGCCTGGGCGAGGTACTGGTCATACTCCCCAGTTGTATCCCCCGACCCAAAGTCTGAAGCTCCAGGACACTGCCCTTGAGGTGGTAGAGGTGAGATCCCTCGCTGAGTCCGAGGGAAAAGCCAACCCTGGAGGGTAAACAGATTAAGATAAGATAAGATAAGATAAGATAAGATAAGATGACCGAATAAGTACATACATGCATACATACATACATACATAAATACATACATAATACATACATACATACATACATACATACATAATGCATACATACACAAACGATTCTATTCAACTATGAATAACCACACTCACTACAAGTCTCTCACAGCAGGACTCCAGTTGAACTGTCATTACCTGAACGGGTCTATAATCCTCATAAATGGTGGCGGCTGTATAATAGGCTTCGTCCTGCAAGTGGCCACGGATGGTCCGTGGTCTGGCAGCTCTGCATTCCGACCAGCCAACCGAGCAGAGTAGGCTTGGGCACTGTTCCTCTGTATTTGGGAGACGCAGAGGGGCTGCTCACCACCGTCCGCTGTCTTGATAATGGTTTTTCGTGGTTTCACATTCTAGTGCAAGGAGGCAAATGACGGGTGAGTTCCTGGTATAGGACAAGGTCACCAACCCACTTACCTTCTCCTCACATCTCCTTTGTCGATACAAATCTAGGAGGACCTCCTCCCGCTTCAAGGAAGGAATGGAAACAGTGAGGTGTAGTAGTTGTATCCATACGGCAGGCCTTTCACTTTCGCTTGCACGTACAATTTTGAACACAGTCAAATGCAGTGAACTACGTAACAATGACAACCAGGCAGCAACAACTCAGGAGGGTTAAACAGCAAAACAATACTATTCACAACAACAACAACCATCAACACTGTCCCGGTTACACTCACGACCGCTGCTCCATACGCTGACACACACAGTATTCCGGTAAGTACAGGACGATACTCTGACTCCGGTGGCGCACATACGGCAACCAGCTCCAATAGCTCACTCCAGTACTCCAAGGCAGTACACACACAGTATTCCGCTAAGTACAGGACGATACTCTGACTCCGGTGGCGCACGTACGGCAACCAGCTCCAATAGCTCACTCCAGTACTCCAAGGCAGTACACATACACACTGGTGTCAGCCAACTCTATTGTAACTCCAGTCCGACTGCCGAAGTGCAACAGTAATAATAATAATAATAATAATTTCGTGTGGCTATTTCTAGCCGGGTGCAGCCCTTGTAAGGCAGACCCTCCGATGAGGGTGGGCGGCATCTGCCATGTGTAGTAACTGCGTGTTAGTGTGGTGGAGGATAGTGTTATGTGTGGTGTGTGAGTTGCAGGGATGTTGGGGACAGCACAAACACCCAGCCCCCGAGCCATTGAAATTAACCAATTACGGTTAAAATCCCCGACCCGGCCGGGAATCGAACCCGGGACCCTCAGAACCGAAGGTCAGTACGCTGACCATTCAGCCAGCGAGTCGGACAGTGCAACAGTGACGTGCTGGAACACCCATCCTACACTGGACCCACCAACACAGCCACAACCGGGCGAGTTGGCCGTGCGCGTAGAGGTGCGCGGCTGTGAGCTTACATCCGGGAGATAGTGGGTTCGAATCCCACTGTCGGCAGCCCTAAAGATGGTTTTCCGTGGTTTCCTATTTTCACACCAGGCAAATGCTGGGGCTGTACCTTAATTAAGGCCACAGCCGCTTCCTTCCAACTCCTAGACCTTTTCTATCCAGTTGTCGCCATAAGACCTATCTGTGTCGGTGCGACGTAAAGCCCCTACCAAAAAAACACTGCCACTGCTCGTTCGCAGCGGCCTCCTCGTTGATGGGTTACCAGAATGTTCATGAGTTGGCTAGAGATGGAACATTCTCGTTGCACCTCCCAGAAAGTGTTACGAGGATACCAGACGCAGGGAACGATACGCAGAAAGGTCGCCCATCCCGTCCGGGCTGCGAGCTCCCAGTTGGCTTGCTAGCCCCTTCCAGGAAGTACCGTATGGGGTTACTGGCACGTAACAATATTATATCACTTTGTAGTGTTCCCGGATCATGTGCTGCGTTGCTATACTTGTTGATATGTTCCCGCTTGGTAGCTTTGGTAGATGATGGAGTATTATAATAGTTAATTCTTGTCACTAGTGAAGAACATCATTGGCAGCTCCTAGTTGAGTTTCTAAGGACTTAAGAAACGAATACGATTTTCTGTCATCCCTTTTCTAAATTACAAGAGGAAAACAAATTTCTTATTAACCGACGGAAACTGACACGTCTAATATTTGATGATATGAAAACCCTGACTTACTTTTATAGCAAAGACAGAGGAAAATTGCAGATTTTCTCTCATTTTCGTACCAATATTTAACAGTAGGTTCAATGAGTATGGTATCAAAATTAGCCTTTCTAATACTAAATTTATGTGAGTAGGTAAGAAATTCGAAAAAATTTAATGTCAGATTGGGAATACAAAGCTGGACCAGGTAGATAATTTAAAGTATTTAAGATGTTTCTTCCACGATGATATTATGGTATGTGAGATTGAATAAAGGTGCAGTAAAGCTAATGAAGTGAGTTCACAGTTGAAATCAACAGTATTGTGTAAGAAGGAAGTCAGCTCCTGGACCAAACTATCTTTACAAAGGTCTGTTTTCAGACCAATTTTGCTTTTTGGGAATGAAAGCTGAGTGAAATCAGGATATTTTATTCATTACCTTGAAGTAACAGACATGAAAGTAGCGAGAATGATTGCTGGTACAAACAGGTGGGAACAATGACAGGAGGGTACTTGGAATGAGGAGATTAAGGCTGAGATATGAGTGAATTCGTTGGATGAAGCTGTACGCATAAATCGGCTTCAGTGGTGGGGTCAGGTGAGGCGAATGGAGGAGGATAGTTTACCTAGGAATATGACGGACTCTGTTATGGAGGGTATGTATTGTACAGGGAGACCAACATGACGATGGTTAAACTCAGTTTCCAACGGTGGCAAGAGATGTAGAACTAAACGAGGCCACATGTATAGGATTGTGGTGGTGATTAATAAATTCACAGAGGCTTGTAGACTGAACGCTGAAAGGCATAACATAATGAGTATGTGTGTTTGTACAACACACATTATTAAGTATTAATGTTTGCAGAGTCGTACAAATGAGGATTCAGACAGGAAGTGATGAGAAGGAGAAGGCGCTCACGTGTTACGAGCTTGGTGATGAGATTACTAGAAGCTGACAGAGTTAACTTCACAGGATGTACCGGTACGTACGTAGTGGAGGTGAATGCAGTCGACAATTAGAGGCTTAGTGGCTAATGAGACCGCAATGCTGACTGACATTCAGGACAAGATATAGTGAGGTTTCAGGCTTACCACATGTACAGTAACAGTCGAGACTGGAGTTAGTGCAACACAAATTGTGTTAAGAATTAGTCTAACCATTTATGAGAAGGAATTAGGAAGCAGTAGTAAAATACTAGTCTTCTCATACAGACTATCCCTGATCGATGCGAACAGCCAGGATAGTTTTACGACAAACGCGGAGGTGTACAAGTAGTCTGTCTTTGTTGACCTCCGGTTGATTACTATTACACTTTGAAAACATTGAAGCTCCTATTAGTCAGGAAGGTAATGGCGAATCCCACTGCCACCAATGGCACCGATTCCTTATTTTCTATAGTAAACAAACTAAAACCACAGAGCTCGATAGCTGCAGTCGCTTAAATGCGGCCAGTATCCAGTATTCGGGAGACAGTGGGTTCGAACCCCACTGTCAACAGCCCTGAAGATGGTGGTTTCCCATTTTCACACCAGACAAGTGCTGGGGCTGTACCTTAATTAAGGCCACGGCCGCTTCCTTCCTATTCCTAGTCCTTTCCTGTCCCATTGTCGCCATAAGACCTATCTGTGTCGGTGAGACGAAAAGCAAATGCAAACTGTAACCTAATCCCTTGTGACCACCACAAAATATTACACTCTTCTTCTTTTCCTACCGCTTTTCACACACCTGTAGGGTAGTGGGTGCTAACTGCGTCGCACATGTTGATTTGGCTCTGTTTTAAGGCCGGATGCCCGGACAGATAAATATTACACTAACCTAATATAAATCAATGCAAATATATTTATGAAAATGCCATGAAAAAGGTGCTAAGAATAACATTAAACGTCTAATTATACGTTGCTCAAAAACGAAATTTGGTCACATTTTGTACATTCACACTTCCTTGATATGAACACACATTGAAAGTAAAACGCGCGCAATAAAATCATTCTTCTTTACAACAGTTAAGAAATAACATGAAAATAATTCTCTGGAGTCCAGCTCCATAGCTAAATAGTTAGCGTGCTGGCCTTTGGTCACAGGGGTCCCGGTTTCGATTCCCGGCAGAGCCGGGAATTCTAACCATAATTGGTTAATTTCACTGGCACGGCGGCTCTGTGTACGTGTTGTCTTTATCATGTCATCCTCATCACGAAGTGCAGGTCGCCTGTCAAATCAAGAAAGACCTGCACCTGGCGAGCCGAACTTGTCCTCGGACACTGCCGGCACTAAAAAACATACGCAATTTCATATTTTTCATTCTCTGGAAGCACAAAATAAAGGGTGTCATTATACAACGTTACGAACGTTAGAAAAATGATGCTAAGTTTCGGCTGGGAAGAATTGGGAGAATAAAGGCGAGCTGCTCGACTAAGTGGTACATTCCGAGCTGTCAGCGGACAGATGGCGTGGAATGACTTTAGTAGACGAATAAGTTTGAGTGGCGTGTTTAAAAGTAGGAAAGATCACAATATGAAAATAAAATTGGAATTCAAGAGGACAAATTGGGGCAAATGTTCATTTATAGGAAGGGGAGCTAGGGATTGGAATAACTTTTCAAGGGAGACGTTCAGTAAATTTCTAATTTCTTTGAAATCATTTAAGAAAAGGCTAGGAAAACAACAGATAGGGAAGCTGCCACCTGGGCGACTGGCCTGAATGCAGATCAGTAGTGAATGATAGATTGAAAGTAGTCCCTGGTCCTACACAAAAATGGCCTATTATGGACCTAACTGTATAATTACAGATAAAATAAATAATCTGTATCCATTCCTGAAATACTCTGTAACACTTCATAAAAGTTTATCTTATTTCATACACTATTATAGCAAATTATAGAATAGGCAAGCCCTGTTTGGTTCAGTACGCTGGATGTAGATTTGAATGAAACCTGCAGAGTAGTTTGGGATGTTTGAAAGCAACCGCTACTGCCTGGCTGGTTTCGCTCCCCCTGATGTTAGGAGAGAAGTGGTGGCAGGATATAACAGGACGGAAGAGAAGAACAACAGGAGTCACTCCCTATTTGGCCTTTGACCACCTCCTGAAAGATTAATATCAAGAAAGAGCTTCCTCGATGTCTCTGCCACTTTAAACAAATCAGCAATAACAGCACGCTGAGACGTGTGGTGAAGTAGGACAGAGGATCTCCACCTCCTAGATATCAGCTACTTGGTCACTTAATCGTTCGACGAGTGGTGTTAGACGACCTAGCGACAATATCAAGAGGTGAGGGTATTTAGAGAAACAGACAGAACTTTGTGATTGAGGGGAAATACCAAACTACGCCACACATATATAACTGTCAAATATGCCCTGTTCAGTATACACGCCAAGACCTCGTTTAAGCGACCGAAGAGGGAACTGCTGTCGCCGATTAAAGGATTGACTCAGTGTGACTGTACCAATTACATCTGTCAAGTGCCATGTAACGTGATTGTTTATGTCTATTTGTATTGTATCAAAACTCTGACACGAAATTATAATAACAAATTATTTCACTTTCACAGGTAAACGGTGACTAATGTTCGTGCAAAACCAATAAAACTAAACGCTGTACTTCTTATTACATGTCGGCGGATGCCGAATGGGCTCACCGGCCAACAGGTAGCCACGGCTCTTCCGTGATTCGACAGCTCTGCAATCTGACCGACCAACCGACCAGAGGAGGGGTGGTCACGGCTGGTGCGTGGTGCGACAGCTCTGCACTCTGACCGACCAACTGAGCAGAGGAGGGGTGGTCATGGCTGGTGCGTGGTTCGACAGCTCTGCACTCTGACCGACCAACCGACCAGAGGAGGGGTGGTCACGGCTGTTCCGTGTTTCGACAGCTCTGCACTCTGACCGACCAGCCGACCAGAGGAGGTGTAGTCACGGCTGGTGCGTGGTGCGACAGCTGAGCACTCTGACCGACCAACTGAGCAGAGGAGGGGTGGTCATGGCTGGTGCGTGGTTCGACAGCTCTGCACTCTGACCGACCAGCCGACCAGAGGAGGGGTGGTCACGGCTGGTGCGGGGTTCGACAGCTCTGCACTCTGACCGACCAGCCGACCAGAGGAGGGGTGGTCACGGCTGGTGCGGGGTGCGACAGCTCTGCAATCTGACCGACCAGCAGACCAGAGGAGGGGTGGTCACGGCTGGTGCGTGGTGCGACAGCTCTGCAATCTGACCGACCAACCGACCAGAGGAGGGGTGGTCACGGCTGGTGCGGGGTTCGACAGCTCTGCACTCTGACCGACCAACCGACCAGAGAAGGGGTGGTCACGGCTGGTGCGTGGTGCGACAGCTGAGCACTCTGACCGACCAACCGAGCAGAGGAGGGGTGGTCACGGCTGGTCCGTGGTTCAACAGCTCTGCACTCTGACCGATCAACTGAGCAGAGGAGGTGTGGTCATGGCTGGTGCGTGGTGCGACAGCTGAGCACTCTGACCGACCAGCAGACCAGAGGAGGATTGGCCACGGCTGGTGCGGGGTGCGACAGCTCTGCACTCTGACCGACCAGCCGACCAGAGGAGGTGTGGTCATAGCTGGTCCGTGGTTCGGCAGCTCTGCACTCTGACCGACCAACCGAGCACGTGAGGGGTGGTCAGGGCTGTTCCGTGTTTCGACAGCCCTGCACTCTGACCGACCAACTGAGCAGAGGAGGTGTGGTCATGGCTGGTCCGTGGTTCGACGGCTCTGCACTCTGACCGACCAACTGAGCAGATGAGGTGTGGTCATGGCTGGTCCGTGTTTCGACAGCTCTGCACTCTGACCGACCAACTGAGCAGAGGAGGGGTGGTCACGGCTGTTCCGTGGTCCAACAGCTCTGCACTCTGACCGACCAACTGAGCAGAGGAGGGGTGGTCACGGCTGTTCCGTGGTCCAACAGCTCTGCACTCTGACCGACCAACTGAGCAGAGGAGGGGTGGTCATGGCTGGTGCGTGGTTCGACAGCTCTGCACTCTGACCGACCAACTGAGCAGAGGAGGGGTGGTCACGGCTGTTCCGTGGTCCAACAGCTCTGCACTCTGACCGACCAACTGAGCAGAGGAGGGGTGGTCATGGCTGGTGCGTGGTTCGACAGCTCTGCACTCTGACCGACCAACTGAGCAGAGGAGGGGTGGTCACGGCTGTTCCGTGTTTCGACAGCTCTGCACTCTGACCGACCAGCCGAGCAGAGGAGGGGTGGTCATGGCTGGTGCGTGGTTCGAAAGCTCTGCACTCTGACCGACCAGCCGACCAGAGGAGGGGTGGTCATGGCTGGTGCGTGGTTCGACAGCTCTGCACTCTGACCGACCAACCGAGCACGTGAGGGGTGGTCAGGGCTGTTCCGTGTTTCGACAGCCCTGCACTCTGACCGACCAACTGAGCAGAGGAGGTGTGGTCACGGCTGTTCCGTGTTTCGACAGCTCTGCACTCTGACCGACCAACTGAGCAGAGGAGGTGTGGTCATGGCTGGTCCGTGTTTCGACAGCTCTGCACTCTGACCGACCAACTGAGCAGAGGAGGGGTGGTCACGGCTGTTCCGTGGTCCAACAGCTCTGCACTCTGACCGACCAACTGAGCAGAGGAGGGGTGGTCATGGCTGGTGCGTGGTTCGACAGCTCTGCACTCTGACCGACCAACTGAGCAGAGGAGGGGTGGTCACGGCTGTTCCGTGTTTCGACAGCTCTGCACTCTGACCGACCAGCCGAGCAGAGGAGGGGTGGTCATGGCTGGTGCGTGGTTCGAAAGCTCTGCACTCTGACCAATCAACTGAGCCGAGGAGGGGTGGTCACGGCTGGTGCGTGGTTCGACAGCTCTGCACTCTGACCGACCAACTGAGCAGAGGAGGTGTGGTCATGGCTGGTGCGTGGTTCGACAGCTCTGCACTCTGACCGACCAACTGAGCAGAGGAGGGGTGGTCACGGCTGTTCCGTGTTTCGACAGCTCTGCACTCTGACCAATCAACTGAGCCGAGGAGGGGTGGTCACGGCTGTTCCGTGTTTCGACAGCTCTGCACTCTGACCAATCAACTGAGCCGAGGAGGGGTGGTCACGGCTGGTGCGTGGTTCGAAAGCTCTGCACTCTGACCAATCAACTGAGCCGAGGAGGGGTGGTCACGGCTGTTCCGTGTTTCGACAGCTCTGCACTCTGACCAATCAACTGAGCCGAGGAGGGGTGGTCACGGCTGGTGCGTGGTTCGAAAGCTCTGCACTCTGACCAATCAACTGAGCCGAGGAGGGGTGGTCACGGCTGGTGCGTGGTTCGACAGCTCTGCGCTCTGACCGACCAACCGAGCACGTGAGGGGTGGTCATGGCTGGTGCGTGGTTCGACAGCTCTGCACT
Source organism: Anabrus simplex (assembly GCF_040414725.1). Classification (NCBI taxonomy): domain Eukaryota; kingdom Metazoa; phylum Arthropoda; class Insecta; order Orthoptera; family Tettigoniidae; genus Anabrus; species Anabrus simplex. Next base: position 441,977,635 of record NC_090268.1, on the reverse strand, counting down.
CTGACAGGCCAACTGAGCTGAGGAGGATGGCCACGGCTGGTCCGTGGTCCAAAAGCTCTGCACTCTGACCAACCAACTGAACCGAGGAGAGGTGGTCATGGCTGTTCCGTGTTTCGACAGCTCTGCACTCTGACCGACCAGCCGAGCAGAGGAGGGGTGGTCATGGCTGGTGCGTGGTTCGACAGCTCTGCACTCTGACAGGTCAACTGAGCTGAGGAGGATGGCCACGGCTGGTCCGTGGTCCAAAAGCTCTGCACTCTGACCGACCAACTGAGCAGAGGAGGTGTGGTCACAGTTGGTCCGTGGTTCAACAGCTCTGCACTCTGACCGACCAACTGAGCAGAGGATGTGTGGTCATGGCTGGTTCGTGGTTCGAAAGCTCTGCACTCTGACCAATCAACTGAGCCGAGGAGGGGTGGTCATGGCTGGTGCGTGGTTCGACAGCTTTGTACTCCGACAGACCAACTGAGCAGAGGATGGTTGGCCGCGGCTCAACCGTGGATCTACGCCTCTGCATTCCGGAGACGGAAAGAGACTGTTCCCCACCGTCCGCTGTCTTGAAAATGGTTTTCCCTGGTTTTCCATTCTCTTGCACTAAGGCGAATGCCGAGACAGTTCCTAGCGTAGTCCACGGCCGCCAACCCTCTCACCTCTGCACACCTCCTTCACCGTAACAGTTCTCCTGGCCTGAGAGACGGCGTCACCTTCTAAGAGGCCCGCTCCCCCTTCATAGGGGGTTATGAAAATGTTTTAGTAGTAGTATTCTTATTACTATTTCAGACTTTAAGATATCATATTAAATAAAACTGGTCATCTTAGGGCCTTCAAATCAAATTGTAGTCCCATTTCTTGATACGGAGTCCGGATTGAGGTGAGGTGGTGTCCTCTTAACGAGTGTTGCGGTTGTAGTGAAGTAGTGGGGAGCCTGATAATGTGAAACCTCTTGGCTGTGCTCGTGTGTGATTTGTCGACTACGCTCTACTGGCACACTTTAAGATAGCAATGGAATATCAGTGTCCAAACATTGGGCAATACCGTCATTACAATTACTAATCAGTGCATTTGTTATGCCTTTCGTAATATTGAACTTTTCGACAGCAATGAGACACGAATATTCAAATATTACTACAATATGACAGAAACTTGTGACAGGTTTTGGCATGAGAGATGTCGACAGACGTGTAGGTCCTGAGCGTTTAAGTCAAGCTGGCTAACAAACTACTGTGTATCCTATTCAAGGGCTTGCCAAATTTTATAGAATAGTCTACCGGTTTCATTATATTTAACTTATTCACTAACTGTCCGACTAGTTGGCTGAATGGTTAGCGTACTGACCTTCGGCGCAGAGGGTCCCGGGTTCGATTCCCGGCCGGGTCGGGAATTTGAACTTTATTGGTTAATTCCAGTGGCCCGGGGGCTGGGTGTTTGTGCTGTTCACAACGTCCCTGCAACTCACATCCACCACACAAAACACTATCCCCCAACACAATAACACGCAGTTACTTACACATGGCAGATGTCGCCCACTCTCTTCGGAGTGTCTGCTTTCCAAGGGCTGCACTCGGCTAGAAATAGCAACACGAAATTTAATTTATTCGATAACTCGTAAGCAACTGACAAAATTTACATTAGATGCAGTTGAAACAGTCGATGGTTTTCACGTTTTTTAAAAGTATTTTCACGTTGCTCCGACACAGACAAGTCTTATGGCGACTATGGGATAGGGAAGGGTTATCCATAATTACGATTTTAATATGTCAATGTTTGAAACTTATGTCAGGGAAAGTGTACTTTTGATGCATGAAATGGGCCGATGACCTCGATGTTAGGCCCCTTTAAACAGCAAGCATCATCACAAGCAGCCATTCATTTAATAATAGGCTACATCCATCTGAAAATGAAAGTTCACTATTTCTTTGTAATGACCGTAGTCATCTTTTGACAATAGTCTCTGATTTTACTATTGCAGCCGTGCATTGCCTCCCCAGAAATGAATTACTAAACTGCTCCAATCTCCTGAAAGAGAAAGTCACAAGTGAAATAAATTGTGACACTTCTGATGATGGGCTTACACAACTCTTTTTTAGAAATATTTCTCAAGCCACTTTTAAGTAACATTGTCACAAATCATTTACAGAAGTGCGAGGAATTTATGAAACTCAATAAGGTACCACTAAGCAGGAAGGTTTTAAAACTTTAGCGAAATCTTAACTGCAAAACCAAGAAAGCGGCTAATTTCTATCTGTGGAGCACGTGTATGTATAATGGGTATTCAGCCCCAAGGCTGATTTGATGCTCAACAGTTACGTCAACAGCTGTCATAGAAGAGGCATACTAGGGAAATGAGGAGTGAGGTAGTGTCCCGTTGCTTTCTTCATTGAGCCAGAAGTTGTTATTACATATCAGGCTGCCAAGGCCACTGAAATGCATGCACTAACCGATCTTATGAGTGATATTTTTACACCATACATAACAGGGACTAGCTGCATAAGAAATGGCTTCACTAGCATCGCTCATACCTCGTTCACATCCATTTTGTCAAAACTATTGATGAGACTGAGACAGGTCAATGAAAGTAACACATTTTTTCTAGCCTATACCAGAAGACATAATGCACTGTAAACACGACATCTCGCCAGCAAATATGCAGCGTTAATGTGGAAACTATTTACTTATTTACCTACTTTCAAAAAACCTTGGCGTACTGGAGTTGCGTGTTCTATTTAAGAAGGAAGTGTAGAAATTAAGATTTGTAAATACCGATGTGAAGTATGAGGGGATTTAAGATTAAAATACTTAATTTCTTCGAAGTGTGCGCATTTGAAACTTGTGGATGTAGGGAGGTTAACTGCGAAACAGGTGAGTGATTATCGAACGATTAGCTTGCCGACTACCGCTATCTGCTTATCTGGCTGCCATATTGCATTTCGTAGGCGATGGACCGAATTTAGCCAAGTTGCCCCGAGAGGCTGCACATTGTCAGGCACTAGATATAAGTAGCTTCTGTTGCCGTCATCAGAATCAATTCTACGACGTTCTTGTACAAGGTCAGGACTAGTTCTTTTCCAATTCCTTGCAGTTGTTTCCATGCTTCACAATTTAGTTGGAAATCTTTTGATCGATACTTTCTCTCCACCAATGCCGACAGCATTTGGTTAGTGAGGATAAAAACAAGGGAAAATGACTCAAATAATTTTGTGAATATCACTCTAAGCATTTATCAGTTAAAAATTGCTTTACATCGCACCGACACTGGTAGATGTTACGGCGATAATCGGATAGGAAAAGACTAAGAGGAGAAGGAAGTACTTTGGCACTTACCTTCATTTGGGTAATCACATTGACGAGGTTGTTAAGAAAGGTTACAGATCTCTTCACATGGTTATGGGTGTATTTAGGACTTGTAGTAAGCATGTACTAAAGGAGAGGGTGCACAAGTCTGTGATAAGAGGGTCTGGTTCCAGTGTATGAGACCCTCACCAGGATTACTGGAAAATATTCAAAGGGAAGCAGCAGGTTTGTTCTGGGTGGTTTCCGACGAAGGAGTTGAGTTACGAAAATATTGTAAGACTGGGAAAGTAAGGAGACGAGCTGTTCGACTAAGTGACATGTTTAGAGTTATCGGCAGAGAGATGGCTAACAATGACATTAGTAGACGACGAATAAAGTTAAGTGGAGTTTTTAAAAGTAGGAAATATCATACAATTAAGATAACGTAGCAATTCAAGAGGAGAAATTGGGCCAGTTACTCCTTGATAAGAAGATGAATTATGGAATGTAATAATTTAACAGGACAATGTTTGATAATTTCCAACTTTTCGAAATCATTTAAGAACTCTACCGACCCCATGTGTCATATCGTCGTTTCGCCTCTGAAATATGTTATCTTAGAACTTTGGCATCTCAGGTTCAGTAGTGTGCGACAGTTGTCAAGGAATTCTCGCTCTTCATAATGCATGCGCTGCTGGTCTGTATTTCTTAAAAAATATTACCACATATCAGTTTTCGCAGGCGCAACAAGGATAATGTGATACTCCATGTGTTTTTTTTTTTTTTGCTATGGGCTTTACGTCGCACCGACACAGATAGGTCTTATAGCGACGATGGGATAGGAAAGGCCTAGGAGTTGGAAGGAAGCGGCCGTGGCCTTAATTAAGGTACAGCCCCAGCATTTGCCTGGTGTGAAAATGGGAAACCACGGAAAACCATTTTCAGGGCTGCCGATAGTGGGATTCGAACCTACTATCTCCCGGATGCAAGCTCACAGCCGCGCGCCTCTACACGCACGGCCAACTCGCCCGGTTCCATGTGTTTTATCTTTTTATGGCTCAGGTGCGTTACCATACATTCGCATTTATGCCAACATGTCCACATTTTTGACGTTTAATGTACAGTCCGCGTAGATTTTCAAGATTTCTGCTAATGTCCGCATTTTTATTTTTCGGAAGTAAAAACTTTTGAGTTTTATTTTCATCTCGTATCGTAACAAGTTATATTTTTTCTTTCACAGTCGATCTGTTACGCTAGTAAAACCAGAAATATCGATTTGCTTTGCTTAGAATCGATGTATCGATCCTTTTAGCTGGATTAATGATAGCTGCGATAGTTCTCGCTTCTTCCAGTTTACACTTAACAGTTTATGTTTGTGCGATACACTAACCTTGTAGACTCGGGCGAACTAGTGTATTAACCCGCTGCATCTTCAAAAAATTACATATTCCACACCCAATAAATCATCTTATTGGGTAAGTTGTAACAACAGTTCCTCTATTTACGAAACGAGCGGCACAGAAACATTGTTATAATTTATAATTTCTTATGCCTGAAGAATGAGTTTTGGTCATGCTTTTGTTTCGTTTTCGTTTAAGGTGATTTATCATGATGTCGAAGAGGAAATGTCCATTTAAAGGAAAAAACTACGAGAAAAATATCCAACCGGCGTAGGCCCGGGAAGAGTGCAATGGGAAGCAGAATGTACTGTCCAGGGTTCTATTTTTCAGCCGTAAATCATCGCGCCAGTGACCTGTTTCTTATGTATTTATAGCTAATTGACAACATAAAATTGAACTAATAATGTTTCATTCGGAATTCTGTTGTCCTAAGGGGTGTGTTGATCAATCCTTTTGAGTTTTCTTTGACGTTTCTGAATATGGTAACCCTAGGCTCAGACAAATCATGTAACTTGTGATGACCTTTCATAATTCGAGGGATTTCTTTTAAAATCTCCCAATGCTGTTCCTACCCAATGTTCACGCAACTTATCAGAACAATGTTCGTTATGTTCATTTCCCTACCTGCAGGAGTGCGTAAATGCGCATGCAAACGACATCCTTACAATACGATATGGTAAGGTCCATTTTCTTTTACACACTAGCATATGAAAATGAACACAAGAAAATTATTCTGATGGTCAGCATATAAATACGGTGCTGGGAGGCGTGACCAGTCTTAAGGAACATAATGGGTAGGAAGAGCATTGGGACATTCAAGTATATTGAAGAAAGCCATCTAATTGTAGCATCTTCCTGTATTGCAAGGTATAGGTAGCTGCACGGTGGAAGTGTCAAAACTTGGTATAGTCTCGGACGCATCATACATGATGGAACCATAAATAAACCTAGAACTACTCTCAAAAATGTTCCAAAAATACTTCTTTTACAAGTGTGTCGTACTTTGCCACTTAATATCCAACTAAAGTTAAAGTCAAAATCTCCCATCACAGAACCCCCAAAGGCCCCATGGCCGAATGTTTTCTCCCACCCAAAATATTATTTTCTGCAGATTTGTAAAATGTTGGTATCTAAGAGCCAATTAAACACAAAAATGATTTTTTAAATGTCTAAATTTGCCCTGGAGGTTTTTTAGAGACAAGGTAATCTGCCACCTAGGCGACAGCACTAAATGCTGATCTGTGATAACCCACCGATTCATATCTAAAATAATCGACAAATACGTCCTGCTCCACGGCTAAATTGTTAGCGTGCTGGCCGTTGCTCACAGGAGCCGTGTGTTCAATTACCGGGCGCGTCGAGAATTGTATCCATAATAGATTAATTCATAGCTTCCCATTTTCATACCAGGCCAATGCTGGGGATGTAACTTTATTAAGGCTACGGTTGCTTCCTGGGTGTATGTCGTCTTCATCATCATTTCATCCCTATTACGACGCGCAGGTCGCCTACGAACTTGTCCTCGGACACTCCCTGAACTAAAACGCATACGCCATTTTCTTATCGACAAATATTGTAAAGAGATATTAGTACTCACTTTAAAATCCCACTCCTCGCTGAATTGAGCAAATATCTTTTTGTGCAAGTTAAATTCTCCACGGCTTTCACGATGCATTCTGGCCGCACAAGATACAAAATACCATAACTGTTGGAAGCAGGGGCTGCCTAACCGAGGCGGCAAAGACGTGCTCGGTTCACCCGGAAGGACGTGGATTAGATTCCCCATCAGGAAATAAAAGAAACAGAAACAAGATTTCCACTTCCGGAGGTGCACATGGACCCGAGGTTCACTCAGCCTGCAACAAAAGCAAGTACCAAGTTAATACTTAGTCTTCCACTCCTCCAAGGGCCTTCACAGCCTGTATGGAGATCACTTTACTTCTTCTAACTGTGAGAAAACCAGAAAATTTCGAAATAAATATAAATTTCAAAATATAATAAAATAATTCGCAATTGAAATGAACACAACTCAAGTCTCATGTATGTATTTACTGAACCTTTTTGCTCCATACTGAAGGATACCTACCTTTCTTACCTATCAGCAAAGTTCATGAGATATGTCTCTTGGGTCGTATCGGGTTCTTCGTCACTTGCTGAGGTAAAGGTAGGGTTCAGTAATTCTAATCTATCTACTCAAATGAAAGGTCTGTTTAAAAAATGTTCCTATTTATTCAAATATTTCATGAAGCATTTCTGCTATATCCACGGTATCATTTAACTCAATTGTGTCCACTGGACACCACAATTACTTTACATAGTGGGTCAGAACACGGGTGTGAGCCTTTAACGTAACTGACTGATGGGCATTCTTACTAGAAACCATTGTCTCAATTATTAATTAAAGAAAGGAAAGTCTGGAAATCCTTAAATTCGGCTTCCATGTGAGACTACATGTACCATCATAGTGATTCTTTATGGTCCGGCTCTCGTAACACGAACTCTGGACTCTGGGTATAATTAAGGCAGTCCAATTGGTGTGTGCCACACAGTGGTTATACGGCATGGACCCTTAATTGAATCGATGTGACCTGCGACTATGTCATGGACCGACATCTAAACTTCTAAGTTACTTTAAAGTCATTGTGGATGATGATCGCAAGGAAAATGATGCTACAGTGGCATATGGCCCTAATCTAAGTCACTGCGGTTGATGAGCCCTGACCATCCAAGTTTCTAAGCTGAAGGCTAAACACAATTAAGTTACATCGGTTGATGACCAAAGTTTCCACTTTACTATCCCCAGCACATTCACTGCTCAATCAATCAAAGTTAAATAATACAACAATAGCAATAATCACAATACTTTGTGGCAGTAAAATCCATTACCCTCGGATATGTCCCCTTAATCGTTACGCTAACATTTACACATTCCCAGAAAACAAACTAAGATTACCAGAATGCATCTCTAAGTTATTCGCTTAATACCCACTGCTGTCCATTTTCATCACATAACGCAAAATTCCTCTCCATCTCGGTGCGGCGTAAAACAAAAAATAGAAGGTGTGTAAATTATACATATTATTGACATTTAAGTGAAAAATTATACAAATATTTCTATATAGAATTTGAGAGGATATATGGGGTATACCCGAGACCTGGAATCCATATCACTTACAGTCTAAAATTCATTCTAATGAATCAGAAAATACAGGAAGGGCAAATATACGAACGTACAAATGCTGGGGCTGTACCTTAATATAACGACACGACCGCCCCCTTCCCGAACCTAGCTCATTCCCATCCTTGCGTCGCTCCGATTAAAAAACAGGAAGGCGGATCATTAATCACTAACTCAGATAGAATGCATTCACGTTTTGAAATATTCACACAGGTTATTGACCAGAATAATATCATTTCTAGTATAAAAGTGATGGTAGAGATCCTGAGGAAAATGATAAACTATTTGTCCGTAGAATTGACAAATTATAGATATAAAATCTCACCTTGTACCAAACCGATTTATTTTCTCAGTAGTTGTTAGAATTATCCAAATATATGATGATACTATTTTCTAAATCAGATAAGGAATTTTATAGGACTGAATCCCATTAATGTTCATCACTGGACCTTTCACCTTTCTTTCTTCTTTCTTAATTTGTTTACCCTCCACGGTTGGTTTTCCCCTCGGACTCAGCGAAGGATCTCACCTCTGCCGCTTCAAGGGCAGTGTCCTGTAGCGTGAGATATTGGTTCGGGGGGATACGTCTGGGGAGAATGACCAGTACCAGGCGCCCCCATATGCTATGCTGAACACTGGCCTTGCCAAACAAGATGTTCGTATCACCCGCGTATCTTATGTTGTTAATTACGCCACCGTTTACGTATATTCAGTTCCGGAGATTTTCTACAACTGTTTGGAAATTTTATCTTAGTAAAGGATGAATAACTATGGAGATAAAGCACACGCTTGTGTAACTTGTCTTTGGATGGCTATCTGTTTTTTCAGTTGATTTCGATATGGGCAACGGCCTTTTGTTTTTCTACAATAAAGATTTTCGATAATGAGGATATCTTCTCTGTCAACTTCTGTATCTTTTAGGATAAGTTTTCGGTTTGTACTCTGTCAAATGCCTTTACAAAATCAACGAGCATGGAAATCCACAGGGGCAGCTTAGTACTTTACAAATCCAGTGCATTACAGCGTATACAACGAGGTAGAACAAACATTCCCATTCTACTTTAGTTCTCTCCAAGCACCACACATGTATGTGATGACAACTCGAGAGAAACTTTCTTCTCCTAAGAAGTGTTTGTAAGCACGGCACCAAAAAGCAGCCCAGGATTGTAGTAGAGCAGAGTGTGGTGAGGATAATGAATTTGTCAGCAGGCAGCGAGCGTGAACATGAATAACAGCCTCGCCAACGAAACGGGGTTAACAAAGGAACCACATTAATCCAAGAATAGGAGGGAAGTTTCAATTCCGGGAGAAATTACTTTGAAATTCTGCGCAAAACCTAGGAGTATCCATCTCATAAATGTGAATAATTATGAGTATCAATATTTGAGGTTTGGGGCTGACCAGTAATGTATAGACAAGGTTTGAAGATGTCATTGTTTCGATTCGTTACAGATGACTGAGTAATTTTATTAAACCTGGCCTGCATTTATTTATTATTATTTATTTGATTATTATGTATGATTTATTTATTACTAATATGTATCCGTGGATATCCACGAGTTTTTTATTGCAGGTGTTAGACCGTTTTACACCATTTATTTAACATAGAAATAAAACATTATATTAATATCAGTACAGTTCGCCTTTTTATATTATTTGCATGGATAATATTATTTAATTTTTAATTATATTATCGGTTTCAGTGCTAAAGATACTGGGTTGGTGTATAGTACAAATCATATTAAAACAATATAAAAGACCATCTTCGTATATTGTTGCGGGATATTTGTGGAACGCAGAGAGGTGAAAGAAGGTGCGGGCTTGAATGGGTCTAATTACCACATCAAAATTGAATTTTAAACTTTAACAGAGGTTATATTACTCTCTAAATCGCAAACTTAACAATCTTTTCATGACTGAACAACATGAGGTTACAGGTACAATGACAATTTCAGAAATTGAAAAATTCAAAGGCACTTGAATTTACAATACATAGCCTTCCAGAGGCATACTTTACCATTACCAAACTTGAAAAGAGCTAACAGGCTCTCAGTTTCTTTTGGCCTACACAAGGCAACATTACATCAAAATTAAACACTCACTGGCCTCTCAAGGCAGCAATTACGAATAGAAATAGTATTACACAGAGGTATCCAGACTATGAAAAATTAAAATCTACAGGGCTCTCGGCTGATGAAACAGGAGCTATTCGCAAACTACTGAGGTGGCTCGCATGGAAATCACTTTGAAACATTACAGAGAAAAAGGTTGCTAAAGCGTAGTCTCATCAAACCAAGTTGAAGGGGAGCTCGAGAGGGTAACTCACTTTCTATTCCGGATTTACAGTTAAAACTTTATGACATATTTTTACATTACCCGAAGGAAGATTTACAGTTTAGAAAAGTTTGTTACATAGTTAAAGATTCGGACCTTCCCCTCGGATAAAGCTGCGGAGGTAGCTACAGAAAAGAGAATTTATGTCGCCATTACCTTGTAGATGTTCTGCTGGCCGAAGAAAGAGGCGACCGGCCTCGTGTCTTAACACGCACACGCTTAGAAAGACGGCGATCAATTGACAAGGAAACATGAAAAGCTTCAGTTTATATACCCTCAGGGAGGTTCGAGAGGATTCTGGGCTAATCCGTACACACCCTCTCAATGTTATTGGTTAAACTCAAAAGTTACACTAAAAATCGAACAAGAAGCCTATGATAGGTTAAAAATTAATTACATAAATTATTCATTGGCCAGGTTCAAAACTGGCGGAAAGAGACAGAAGTGTGGCAAACCTAGAGTTACAAAAAATGAAAGTTGGGAAAACCTATAAACACAAAATTTCTTTCAATAATAACTTCCTTTGCTTTGCACCAGAGGGCATGATCATAGTTTTTTGGTAGTGTCATTTGTGGAAAAATGTCCAAACTTCTTGATGTATAGCAAAACAAAACAAGGAGAAATTCAGTTATTTTATTAAACTTCACCATAACGCAATTACTTAATATTTCAGTGGTGACATCTTCTGATTAAAGTTCCAACTTGATATAGTATCAGTTTCACCTTTTGATCTATAGAGGAGTTTATTAAGGCGCTGATTTTGAATGAGCGGTGTAGAGGTGTACCTCCCGGTACATATATAAAAATTCACCATGTGTATGTTTGTGATCGCAAAACTCTAAAAGTAGTCAGTCGATTGACTTGAAAGTTTGACACAACGTTGAATTTGAATACGAGGATGATTAGGAAGTGGTTTCAACGAATCGGATAGGTAGATTTTAATAATGAGTAATGTTATAGAGTTAATTTAATTACAAAGCCGGACCAAAATTAGCTCGACATTGACGGACAGATTGTTGCTAGGTGTCAACGACTCACGCTATATCATTATAGTCCGGTAAGAATTGCTGTATGTAGGAGGATGGGAACACGCTGCCATATTTAAGAAGTACCTTTCTTGCTAGGAGTTTCATGTAACTAAGCAACTCATTGCCTGTTATTTGGAAAAAGTATCCAACATGCCTTGATCGAGTTTTACTTTCATGTAACTAAACAACTCACTATCTTTAATTGTAAATGTGAATAAACGTGTATGGATTTGTCCTGTGCTCGCAAAACACCAAAAGTAGTCAATCATCGTCTGTGTTTTTGCCACCCATAGTAAGAGTCTTATGAGTTGAATCAAGAAGAAGAAGAAGAAGAGCAGCGCGATAGAAGAACAGTTATATCAACAGCTAAGACGACCTTCATGTCACTGATTTGCTGTTTGATACTAACCGGATATTCAGTACAATACCTCATCTAAATTCGTAAAATTCGGAACAATGGGCAAAGTTTGTCCGCTCTGCACAGCAATGACATTTAAAGCAGCAGACCTGGGAATGTGCTGCGCGAGCAGAAAAGTGAAACTGTCTGAACTTGAGCAATAAATGAACCACTGAAAAGTTTGTTAAAAGGAATTATCGATGATTCAAAACATTTCCTCAAAAATATAAGGAATTACAATTCCTGTTTTCAGATGACTTCATTCGGCGCTAACGTTATAGCAGAGCATTGTATGCAGACGTTTAAAATTCGGGGGCAAATTTGCCACATCATTAGTCCTTACTTCCTAATCCCAGCAATAATCATAAATTTCTCCAAATCTATTAAATAGGAGATGAAAATAACCAATTGAATGCACGCTGCCAAATCTCTACTGGAACCAAAAGGCATATCGTTGAGTCGTTGCAAAAGATATTACATGACAACAATAATTTAATTCAGATGTTCAGAAGTGCGATTGATCTCATGCTCGCTAGAATACATTTATTTACTTACCCATTCATTTCATATCAGACAGAGCCACAGCGAAGTGTGACCGGGTTTAGCTAGTATTACTGTATATAAAAGACTAAATTTTCTTTATGAAGCTTCCGGATAAGGTGCATGGAGTGTCCTTCCATTTCGAGCTAAGATGCAATGTGCGTTTGCCTTTACAACTCCTAAAAAACCCACGTACAGTTGACCATGTGAGAAGCACGGTTTCCGTAGATCGAGTCCTAGAATTGTCCTCGTGCCTTCTTGATGCAGACAGCGAAAAGCAAACGAACGGGTAACTGCAGATGTATAAATTGAAACGGTATATCCGAAAGTATGATTTGAATCCGAGGAATGAATTCTACTTCGCTCGCGCCATGTCCAGTCATGATGCTGTCTTCAAGAATATTGGGCATCAAGTTCTTGTCTGAGAGTCATGTTCCATTGCAGTGGAGAGGGATTCATATTCCAGAGAAGAATAATCGGTCCCACAGTTATTCGCTCCAAGATGTTCGAGGGTACTCCAGGTGACTCCTAGTTGTTAGATAAATAGATAGATAAAAGCCTTTATTTTCTGTGGCGAAGTTAGGGCTCTTACACTTTACCACACACATATTATTATTTGTTAACAATGACACTGATTAACTTAGAATACTAAGAACTACAAACAACACTAATTTTTAAGACAAGCAAAGAAGAAAGAAAGAAAAAGGAACTGCCTACATAATGCAGATTTGAAAAAATACTCATTTCAGTACACAACGAAAGAAATACTAACATAAAAATACTACTAAGCTTATTAAAAATATTAAATGAAATCTAACTAATTGTATCCTTGCAATACTAGTCTAAGTTAAATACTGTAGTTACTACTAGCTATTTTTAGACTACTTCCACTTCGTAAATACAGTACGGATGTTTTTAATTTAATTTAAGTTATCATATTAACTGAATATTTTATTGTACAATAATCTCATATCATTTTCACACACAATCACTCGTTCCACTCATACACATACCTTGCTGGAAGCACTTAACGAGGAACTTCTGTTAAGAAGTATTAAATATGCTTTTTGAGGCAGCGTCCTTGATGTCCTTGGGAAGAGCGTTCCACCATCCCGAAGCGGTGATAGTAAATGATCGATGGTATGTGGTTGTTCGGTGGACAGGTATTTCTAGGAGGGACACTGAGCGAGTATCATGGAGATGTGAAGAACCAAGGTGACGAAAATTGCTGGAGAGATAAGCAGGGATGCCTTTCGAAAGTACCTGGTACACAAGAGTATTTGAATGTAGTTTACGCCTGTCGTCTAGTCGTAACCAACATAATTGTTTATAATAGGGAGAAACTCGAGCGTCATACCGTAAATCCATAGCATATCTAAGACAAGCATTTTGAGTGCGTTATAGTTTCAAGCTTAATTCACTTGTTATATCCGGAAAAGTGACATCACAGTAGTCAAAAATGGGAAAAAATAATGACTGAAGAAGTTGAATTTTTAGTGATCCAGGGAATACATTTCTGAACCGTTTTAAGGAGTGCAAGCCGCAATAAACCTTTTTGCAGATATTCTTAACTTGCGCTGACCAGTTTAGAGTTTCCGTTATAATAACTCCAAGGTTAGAAACTGATTCACAATAAGGTATAACAGTATTAGTTAAAGTTATGGGAGGAATGCAATTTTGTTTTAGAATGTGAAGGTTCTTTGATGTACCGATGATAATGGCTTGCGTTTTATAGTGGTTTAATTTAAGGTTGTTTTTAATTGCATAGCCATAAATTTGCTCAAGATCAGCATTTACATTACATACTGCTTGCTGTATATTATTACTTCTAGTGTGGTAATAAATTTGCAGATCATCAGCATAAAGATGGTACTTGCAGTGCTTAATTGATCTGGTGATATCGTTTATATATAAAGTGAACAGGAAAGGCCAAGGACTGACCCTTGTGGGACACCAATATTTTTTGTTCGCCACGTTGATTTATTACTATTTGCGACCACACACTGCGGACGGTTCGTGAGGTAAGAATAGAAAAATTGCAGCACTTTCTGGCTAAAGTTTAAGGACTGTAAATTGGGAAGAAGCAGCCTAGGATCGACAGTATCAAATGCACTACTGAAATCTAAATGAGTAAGTATTGTCACTTGTTTGTTGTCCATTGCACATCTAATGTCATCTGTCACCTTCAGCAGAGCTGTCATGGTACTATGTTTTTTCTTAAAACCTGATTGGCAAGAGTCAAGTAAAGCATATTTATGTAAGTACGTAAGGATTTGCTCATATACCAGGCGATCCAGCACTTTGGACAGGGGTGGTAGGATAGAAACTGGTCGGTAATCTGGAGGAATACTGGGTCCATTCTTTTTCGGGATTGGGATGACGAGGGCATCCTTCCACGCCGTAGGGAAAATTCCTTGGGTTAAACAGTAGCTAATAATGTGTGTTACGATCGGCAGAATGGCGCCAATGATGTATTTGTAGAAAGACAAATGTATGCCATCGTGTCCAGCAGCATTTGATTTGATAGAATACATAACTCGCTTTACGTCATTTATACCAACCTCTTTAAACACAAATGTATCTTGAATTGGCATAGAAGAAACATTTATTATTATTATTATTATTATTATTATTATTATTATTATTATTATTATTTGCTGTTACAGTGGATTCGGCCGACGTGAAATGTAAACCTAAGTCATCAAGGGATACATTCGGCGCCTGCTTTAATAACTTTCAAAAGCTCTGTCGTGTAGATGTCAGCCTCCTCTGTACTACATGTTGTGTCGATTGAATTGTAAATTTGTAGAACACCGGGCAAGTTTCGTGGAAGTTGTTCGTTGATGACGTTGACCGATTAATATCTCTGAGCAAGAATTTGTCTCTGACACAGCCATGCGTGATCGGTGAAATGATGTGCCCAGGTAGGGCCTATGTTAAAAATTACAGATCTCTGCGTGTCGTATACAGTATTTGGCTGGACATCGCACTCGTACACACTGATAACATTTTGGGATACCATGGACTGGATATGGATCTTCGTGAGTGGGACAGAGTCCGGCCCGGCTGTGTAGGGGGCAACGCGTCCACTTGTTACCCGGCGGCGCCGGGTTCGGTTCCCGACCGGGTCAGGGGTTTTTAATTTTAAATGATTAATATCCCTGGCCTGGGGACTGGGTGTTTGTGTCTTCCTTAATGTTCTTTTCCTCCTTTCCTCAAAATAGGGGCAACAGATCTTCTTGGGTCGACGCCCCGAATAAATAAAAAAAAGAAAAAGAAAAAGAAAAGAAGAGGGGGACCGAATAATGGCTTCCTACGCTATAGACGTTAAATGGCTCCCTAACGTGTACAGTATTACGTATCTTATATACGCTGTATAGTGAGAGAGAATCTTTTATAGAGACGGGCAGATTTGATTACTTTCCAGAATCGATTACTATGCATCCGAGATCACTTAAGGATAGGCACTTGCATTCGAGTAACTGAAATGTAAGCGAACTCTGGACATCAACAAGAATTAGTGTCCCAGGAAGCATTTCATTAAAGGCTAGCCGTGTACGGTGTACATATTATTTGACGAAGATACAACCAATTTAGATTTCAGCTATTTTACAAATTTTTATATTACGCCATTGCTTGTTGTCAAAATGTGTAATTTCATTCTCTCAATCACTCTCTTAACTCTGTTCATTCTCTTATTACTCTACTGTGTATTTTCATTAATATATTACATATCAGTTGTGTTAACAAGTATTTTATTTCACCGACAGAGTGGCCGTGTAGGTTGAGGCCCTAATCTGTTAGTTTGCATTCAGGAGAGTGTGGGTTCAAAACCAGGCCTGAAGATCGTCCCCGTGGATTTCCATTTTCACAGCAGGAAAATGCTGGGGCTGTGTCTGTGTGACGTTAAGCAAAATCTTATAGGAAGTATAGCGAAAGCAAAGAAACCTTCACTACCAACTTGATATCGGCGTATGAGCTCTATGAATAAGATTCTATTCGAGAACTTCTCGTTCTTCCGTCTGACAGAAGCTCTCGAATGCATTCTAGGTAAATACTCGTATGATCTGTATTACTCACTTTACCCCACCATGAATATGGAGATAGTTCTGAGTTACGTCCAGAGATGGTGCTTCTCTCCCCACTGTTTTCGGATAATGCATAAAGAGAAACCGGATTCAGTCCTGTACGGCCGTCGAACGGGAACTTTTTGATCGCCCCTCATAGTACTAACTAGAGCGTCAGCAACAGGTCCACAAATGCGTGAAGCGCACGATATACAGTATCTTCTCGTCAGTGGCGAAGCATCAACATACGTCCGCCATTATCTGACGGAAAGGTCGATTGCGATCCCATATTAACTCAGGCACCTTTGTACATTTTCGGCATGTGCCAAAACTTCTTTATTTCTTTTTTCTTTACGTCGCACAGACACAGATAGATCTTGTGGCGAAGGCGGGATAGGAAAGGGCTGGCAGTGGTAATGAGGGGGCCGTAGCCATCCCGCCATTTTCCTGAGGGACAAGTGGGAAACCACGGTAAACCCCTTCGAGGATGGCTGAGGTGGGAATCGGAACCACTCCCCCCACCTAGTCAGTTCACCTCCCGAGGCTTAGACGACCCCTTTCCACTCCTCGTACCAATTTTCAAATTTCGTGGCAGAGCTGGGAATCAAACTTGGGTGAGGAAACCACGGAAAAACCATCTTCCGGCCTGCCGAACCCACTACCTTCCGAATGAAAGCTCACAATAGCGCGCCCCTAAATTCCCTCGGTCGCTATAACTTTTGATACACCGTGTGTACATAAGAGGGAGTAAAGTCTGACTGCCAACTTTGCGTCTGACTTGTTGATATCCATTGAGGAAAGTAAGAATACACAGACACATCTTGCTTTTCTCTGATGTATGAGAAACCGAGAATACTTTCTGCTGTTTATCTTATCCATCACGAGAAATCCACAGCCGCGTTCCTTTCCACGGAGCTTGTATGAGATACAAAAGAACCTTATTATGAAAAGACACTTCAGTTCGAGAAGCAATTCTTAACATCAAATATTCCCTAACGTATTATCTGCAGTTAAGTTTAGAATACTCTCTTCTCTTGAGAGAGAGTTAGCGTTCATTCCTTCCATGGACCCACAAGTTATGGGACGTGCGTGCTCACCATTCGGAGAGCTGACCCTGGCATTACTTCTCCTTAATACTTTTACCCCTTAACTTTATTAATTTAGTAGTGGTAGTTCTGTTCCTTGCCACTGAATAAATTACAATTGAAATGTTTTTATGCAGTGAGTAAAATCAGGCACTTACAATCATTAAGAAATTCGCACTACTTATATATATCTTCAAAAAACATATTTTTCGTTGGTTTAAGATTTCTCCCAATCAATCAATCAATCAATCAATCAATCAATCAATCAATCAATCAATCAATCAATCAATCAATCAATCAATCAATCAATCAATCAATCAATCAATCAATCAATCAATCAATCAATCAATCAATCAATCAATCAATCAATCAATCAATCAATCAATCAATCCTGATCTGCATTTAGAAAAGTCGCCCATGGGGCGGATTCCCTATCGTTTGTTTATCTAGTCTTTTTGTAAATAATCGCAAAGGGACAGGAAATTTATTCGTCACCTCCTTTAAGTTATTCCTATCCGTAACTCCTCTTCACACAAACTAATATTTGCCCCAATTTGTCCTCTTAAATTGCAACTTTATCTTCATATTGTGATCTTTCCTACTTTTAAAGACACACTCAAACTTATTCGTGGAGCGCAGCTGTGAGCTCGCATCCGGGAAATAGTGGGTTCGAACCCCACTGTCGGCAGCCCTGAAGTTGGTTTTCCGTGGTTTCCCATTTTTATACGAGGCAAATGCTGGGGCTGTTCCTTAATTTAGGCCACGGCCGCTTCCTTTCCATTCCTAGGCCTGTCCTTTCCCAACGTTGTCATAAGACTTATCCGTATCGGTGCGGCGTAAAGCAAATAGAAAAAACTTACTCGTCTACTGATGTCATTCTATGCTATCTCTCCACTGACAGCTAGGAACATACTACTTCTTCAAGCAGCTCGTCTCCTTTCTCCCATAGTCTTCCAAACCAAACTTTGCAACATTTCTGTAACGCTACCCTTTTGTCGGAAAACACCCAGACCAAATCCAGCTGCTTTTCTTTGGATTTTCATGAAATAATTTACTCACCAATTCGTATAGGCATTCTTTAAGTCATTGAATTCATTGAAAATGTATGTTGTAATAGGATATCTCTATACTGACGACTCAAAAGTAAGCACTAATGCGATACATATCTCTCCTGGACTATTAAGTCTGTTGCCGTCTAGGGCAAAATAATTATAAAGAAAAACTACAATTTAGAAACTGGATTGAAATTGTAAATAATTTTAATTGTAATGTTCAATGTAATAATAAGGGAAATAACGCATGCGTCGAAACATATTTTGGATTACAATAAATTACTGCTCCCTCTACTAATATTATTATCATCGGGCTTCGGATAACTAAGCATTTGAGAATGCCAAAATATGCACTCAAATGTTGACATGCACGTTGAATAGACAGTTATATTAATGTTTCGTAGATCTAGAGAAAGCATATGACGGGGTTCCGAGGGAAAGGATGTTCGCCTTACAGGGGGATTATGGCATTTAGGATGGATTATTAAAATAAATCAAATTCCTTTATGTTGACAATTAGGCTGAAGTGGGAACTGATGGTGGAATGAGTTCTTGGTCCATACCTTTAGCCACCAAGAATTATCGATGAAAAGAGCTGCCCCTACTTGTTGGTACTGTATTTGTTGAACCACCAGTCCATATGAACACCGCGGGGAGGTTTGTAATTGAATCCAGGCTTTTGGCACGCAATCTAGTGATTTGTATGAACTACAGTACAACCACCTCTCCTATCCTGCCGGCCAAAACTGTGATGGTGCAACTTTTTCTCGACCAACGGGGGATCGAGCCGGCTAACCACTCTATCATACCATATAGAGTTGATGACTTATGTTCATGGCCATCGGGCGGGTGTTCTTTTTTTACTTCGAGGTTGTTCAAAGTGTAACGTTAATTTTTAATATACATTTATTGCTAATTGCTAACAGATTTATCTTTTTCCAATTTGTCCATACATATTATAGACTGTTATGCCTTTCATCATTCAGTCAGAAAGCCTCTGTGAATTTACTAAACGTCGCCAGAATTCTCTATCTTGAAACTGGCGCTGTGGCTTCATTTAGTTCTATACTTCTGATCTTCAAATCGTTAGAAACTGAGCCTAACCATCGTCGTCTTCTCATCTTTGTGCCACGTATTTGAAACACAGGAATTTCCCCGAGAATTCAAAGTAAAATAAAAGTCGCATGCCATCTACTTAAAGAACTGGGCGCAGGGAACGTTCATTTTCGAGGAGTTAACTGCAATTGCTGCACACCCTTAATAGGCCAAATATTTCTGAAGTTTCATTGTTTTAAATTTAAGAACCTGAGGTATTTTGAGTTTTTAAATTAAGAACATATTTTGTCAAGTCCAAAGGTTTGAACTCTAATCCTTCCAATCTTCATCTGGCGTCCGACAGGATTCACTGTTAGGGACTAACCTACTTGTTTGTTTCTAAAATGACAATACTTCACTCGTTCAGTACATTGAATGTCTCTTGTACTCTGACGACTTGAATCTGTACAGCGTCTTATAAGAAGACAGTGATGGTGACTATTTACAGGATTATTTTAAGCAAATAAGCGAATGGTGTTATAAGTGGTCTCTCGGAGTAAATAAAGCTAAGTGTGGTGTCATACAATTTACTCGAAATTTAACACCTGTCTTGTACAGATATAAGATAAGTGGAGAATTCTTACATCGTGTGGAGGAGTTTAATTGCCCAGGTGTAGTTCTGACTAACAGTAATGGCTTATCCATTGAGGAACAATTTGATAATATTACAAAGGAAACTTTCAGACTATTCTGGTTTATAAAAATTTATTGTAAAGATTTCAGTCATGTAAATAAACACCCTTTTGTTCCCTGGTGATACCCTCTCTCAAGTATGGTTGTGATGTGTGGCTACCTTATCAGTAAGGTCACATATACCGCCTCGAGGGAGTTCAGATATGGTTCATGAAGTGGGTTACTTTTGGACACGTGGGTAGGAAACTGTCTTCAAGAAGGCTTGAAGAATTTGAAAAAAAAAATATTTCAATGAATACAGTGGTATCGGGCCGAAAATGTGCGAACGCACTCTTAACAACTAAATGCATGAGGAGTAAAGTGGACTGTCTGGCTGTACTGGGGTTAATTCCACTTCATGTTCCAAGCAGGCGACCAATGCAGAAATTCACAGTCCACCTGCCCAAATGTAGAACGTTTGCAAACCAAAATTCTTGATTGATGCAAGTCCTTAGGACCGTAAATCAGCTGAGAATGTCACTTGTCATTCTTCATCACCCTTCCACTGCAATACGGAAAGTCTTTCTCCGGGTGGAAGGTAGTAATTGTGTTAGTTATGTGTGAATTATTTTGTGATTGATCTGTAGTATATACCATATCTCTAGAAAATCTGTGAAGATGTATACTTGTAGGTATGTGTACATTTGTATGTATTTGTAAATTTTCTCTTACTGCTGTTATAAATTTCATTCCCCATTGCATCATCTGTAATTGGGTTATCCTATAGATCAACCATTCCAAAACTGTGGTCCGTTGACCTCAGGAGGGCTGCGACGATAATCCAAGGGGTCCGCAATGATATTGTAAGTTGTGTTTAAAGAGCGACATTTTATTGTACACACACAATTCATAGCTCATTATTCAGGATTTAGGAACAAATGTCTTCGCTGTTGTGTAACTTACACATAGTAAATGTAATTCTTGGCCGGTAAATGATACGAGTGGGCATTAGTTTGTGAAGAAGTTGTGCACTTATCTGACCGACGTTTGGGTCCATTACATCCCCTATACCCTACAATTTCTAGGAAGAAAATAACACTGCACTTAATGCTTTTCATGAGAACACTCCAGTGTGGGCGTACCTTTTCTGCTCTCACACAAATCAAAACGAAGTACAGAATAGGAACTAATGTAGAAGCTGACCTTCAGTTCGAGTGGTTACGTTTGTAAAACTCTTGGTGTTTGCAAAACAGCACCATTCTTCCTATTGGTCCAAGAGCTATAGTAAGTGAATTTCCTCAAGTAACTTTCCAGATCCGGTCTGTTGTAATTATTAGCCAAGTGTCACTTTTATTCTAATTTCTGTGCATAACTAAAGCATCTTTTTGTAAATGAAGTGAAATTCAAATTTGAATGAAATTAAATATTAGTCCTAAATTAAATGAATACAATCAAATATTAAATTATGTTTTTTGTTCACTGAATTCTGAATAATGTTCTATGGCTAGGGTCCTTGGACACGAATGCGATATACTGAGGGGACCTCAGATACAGAGGTTTGGTAAACCCTACTATAGATGATAAATATTTTTAAAACTAATTTCCAGACCTGTCATTCATGTTTTATCTGTTTGCAGACAATGACACGACGCTCATTGCGCCACTGTTGGAAGACTCCGCCACTCTCCTCACGACGGCGGCCGAGTCACTGAACGACACACTGAGTATCTCGCCTTCCACGGACCTGATGTCCACTGATTTAGTAGTGACAGTGGTACAAACAGGAGAACTGGACGCTGAGGAAACAATGTCAACCACCCGGCCACCGCCCATAAAACCACAAATACGTCTGCCACCATCACCGCATCATCACCACCAAGGCTCCCGGTGGGGTCCTTATTTCGAGGACGGTGAAGAGCCGCAGAATTTAACAGCGCGCGTTGGTTCATCTGTGCGGCTAGACTGCAAGATCGGGATGTTACATGACAAGACGGTGAGTAATTTTTACATTTAAACTGTATGTGTGGGCGATATTTTTATGTTGTCTTCTTCTGTAGTAATGTGGTAATTACAATGAATACTTAATGTAAAATTTGGTGCTGTCTTAAGTGGAGACATGCATAAAAAATCACAGATTTCCTAAATTCTCTGTAATGCGGACAGGAGCTGCCTCGCCGAGGCGGTAAAGGCGTGCTCGGCTCGCCTGGAAGGATGTGGGTTCGAATCCTAGTCAGGAAGTCGTAAAATTTAAGAAACGAGATTTCCACTTCCGGAGGTGCATATGGCCCTGAGGTACACTCAGCCTACACCAAAAATGAGTACCAGGTTAATTCCTGGGGGCAATGGCGGCCGGGCGTAGAGCTAACCACTGTACCCCATCACGTGCCGAGGTTTACAATGGTGGAAGCTTTTACCTTCCACTCCTCCAAGGGCCTTCATGGCCTTTGCTTTGCTTTGCTCTGTAACTCGGACAATGTTTGAGTTAGAATCTTGTAACTTTGCTCACTGATCGGACAATGTTTGAGTTAGAATCTTGTAACTTTTCTCACTGATTTAAAATACATTGTTATTAGCCGTAAACACTAATCAGTTAAATTTAGATTAAAAGATTTAGAAAAGGTATTTATTTGAATTTTGGTCTTATTGATGTACCTTTTCCTCAGCAATGGCGAGGTCCAGGACCTTGTAATTCTTTTAAGGATTTTCTACGGCCTCAAAAATTTAACGCCTGCAAGCTGTTTAATGTCATGACTAATTCGAATTTTTAGAAATAAATTAAATACTCATTTTGAAAACTTCGCAAAAAGGACTTTTATATGAAACAGTGAAATCCATAAAATTACATATTGGGTAATTCCCTCGCAGCTAAATGTAGTACTGTGCTCAGTCTATCCGCCTGTCAGTCGTAGAAAAAGGGTGTTGGAAATGATTGTTGAATTTCACAGCCCTCAATCTCACGCGGAATCTCTCAATTCAAAACAAACTTTCCGCGGCAATCACCATGGTTTACAGCCTTCTTCAATACTCCTAAGTGTGATACCGTCAACTGCCTGACAAAACGGACGTAAGATTTCAGGGAAGATGAGAAATTCCAATGCATGAAGAAGGGGCGTGGCATCTGACGCACATGACTTCTACTTCTTCCTTGATCTGCTTACGGTCCAGGGTTGGATTTTCCCTCGGACTCAGCTAGGGATCCCAACTCTACCGCCTCAAGGGAAGTGTCCTGGAGCGTGAGACATTGGGTCTGGTGATACAACTGGGGAGGATGACGAGTACTTCGCCCAGGTGGCCTCACATGCTATGCTGAACAGAGGGCTTGCGGAGGAACGGGAAGATTTGAAGGAATAGAGACAAGGAAGAAGTAAGGAAGCGGGCCTGGCCTTAAGTTAGGTACCATCTGGGCATTTGCCTGGAGGAGAGGTAGGAAACAACGGAAAATCTCTTCCAAGATGGCTGAGGTGGGAATCGAACCCATCTCTACTCAGTTGACCTCTCGAGGCTGAGTGGACTACGTTCCAGCCCTCGTAGGCCCTACCACTTTTAAAATTTCGTGGTAGAGCCAGGAATCGAACCCGGGCCTCCGGGGGTGACAGCTAATCACGCTAACCACTACACCACAGAGGCGGACACGCGCATGTTTTAGGAATTTAACTTCTTAAGTGAACATAACTACTGAATTCAACTAAAATTTTTGGACTAAATATCCAACATAATAAGCCAGAAATTTCAGATTTTGTTTTCATAGTTTTAAAGGATGTTTGTGAAATCTTCTCTCTATACATCAGCTTTAGTTTGAATATGGCATAATTTCTAAAATGACACGCCGAATTTTTGACTACTGATAAACTAACAGTTCCCAAACTTATATATTATAATTGCTATTTTTAATATTTTAGATCCTTCTGTAAAGTAAATCAGTATTGGAGTATTTGCCTTATTTCAAGTGCGGAAAGAAGTCAATTCTCCACTCCATGTCGTACGATGTTGCCATTTAAAAGATCTGTTAGGATATAATTTTTTTATTTACCGGAGAAAACAATTAAATCTCCATCGTAGATCATTCAACAGACATTCGATTATCTGTCCTCTGGCACGTAGGAATTGACAATGGCAGGCTATATCGCACAATTAAAGGACCTGCACCCTATAGCGAAGCCATACGATCAATATTTATTTATTTATTTATTTATTTATTTATTTATTTATTTATTTATTTATTTATTTATTTATTTATTTATTTATTTACCGTCCAGGGTTGGTCTTTCCCACGGACCCAGCCTTAAGGGCAGTGTCATGGAGCATGAAACACTGGGTCGAGAATACAACTGGGGAGAAAGACCAGCATTTCGCTCAGGTGGCCCCACCTCTTATGCTGAACAGGAGGCCTTGTGGGGGTCCATCAATTATTTCAGAATTGTAGTAAATGTGAAGGGATTCATAAAACTTGATCGCCAGGGACTGGTTGACCACCCGGTATGTTTGTAAAAGAAAAGTGTATTTCATACAGTGACATTAAAATGTGATGGTAGCAATTTTACTCTCTCTGAAATCCACCCAAGTGAATTCCCTAAACCAGGGTAATGGGTGTTTTCCGGCCAGAAAGCAGCAGGAATCGTGAGCGCCAGTATTAATTCATTATGGGTACCTCGAGGGAAACCGTAAAGGGAGTGCAGATACTCAGAAAAGGTACTTTAAAACAGGAGGTGGACGCACAGACCGGGAGCACGGTACTGTATAGGCTGGGAAGTAGGTCAATTGTCGCAGTAGCTCACATGGCTATCACGCTGGAGGGTTTGTGACAGTTGACAATGCTCGAGGATTAGAAAGTTCAAGTCTCATGTAAGTATTCTCTTAACCCAGTTGCCTGGGATGTGACAAGGTTTTATAATTAATATCGGTACTTTTCACGGACTGATTTGTTTATTTTGCTTTGAAAAGGGCTGTTGGAGTCGAGCTGGGTTGATAGAGGCTAGGACACATGTGACAGGATTCCAGTTATCCACGTCGTTCAACGCAGCACCTGCTCTAACTAACGACCTCCGTGGTCGACACAGAGCTGCACGCGATGTTGTAAGGACCGTCTGGCGATCTGGCGGGCCAGGGCACGGGTCCTCCCCTTCCTATCCATCTTTCAGGATACGTCGCAGGAGATGGTTCCAGACGACCACAGCCGCGTGCGGTGGGGCTCCGTCATGTAGAAACCACATCGTGCAGCGGTCAAGGAGTGGCACACGTTCCAAAAACGGTGGTAGTTAATCTCGGAGAAACCGCAGATAGCGTTGGATGGTCAGATAGTCCTCAAATAAATGGGGACCGATGAGATGATCACTCTTGATTCCACACCATACATTCACGCCCAATTGTACCTATAAAGCTGTCTGTCGCACCCAATGGGGACTATCCACACTCAAATAATGCATATTATGGCGATTAACGGTTCCATTGTTGTGGAATCGTGCTTCGTCTGTAAATAAGAGTCGCTAAAAAGCAGGATCAGTGTCCATACACTGTAGGATCTATTGACAGAACGCCATCCGGATTTCGAAATTATGACCATGGAACTCCTGGTCTAAGTGCAGATGGGACGGGTGATACCGGTGGCTATGCAATATTCGCATAACTGACCTTGGTTGATATTCATCTCCTGTGCAATGGCCCGTGTGCTAGTATGAGGGTTACGCCGGATAGCGTCAAACACGACCTCTTCATTGTCGGCAAACGTCTGGCCGTGTCTTTACCAGGCATGCAGTATCCCACAGGCGTCTTTCCAAACTCCGAAATGTCACGCCCGTCGGTTGTCGTCTATCCGGAGAGCAGGCTACTGATTCATTAAAAAATCGTATGTGGGTTTTCGAACCTGCTACCTAGAGCATTGTCCACAATCACGTATATCCCCGCCCGCTTGCCATGTGAGCTACTGCGACACTTGATTTACGGCGCCCACTTCCCAGCCTATACAGTACCGTGCTCCCTGTCTGTGTGCCCACCTCCTGTTTTAATGTATGTGTTCTGCGGTTCAGTACCCGTTTTACGGGTTCATTCGAGGTACTCAAAATTAATTAGTAGTGACGCGCACGATTCCTGCTGTCTTCTAGCCCGTAGACACACATCTAATTATATTACGTAGGTGTAAGGAGAGGGACCGATGTCTTTCAGAATTGTAGTAAATGTGAAGGGATGCATAAAACTGTATTGCAAGGGGCTGGTGGACCCCCCGGTGTATATTTTGGACAGGCTGTCAGGCCGAGGCTGTAAAGGCGATTCACCCACAAGTATGTAAGTTCGATTCCCCGCAAGGAAGTCGAAAATTTAAGAAACGAGATTTCTACTACTGGAAGTAGACTTTGTCGTGAGGTTCAATCAGTCTTCACCAGGCACGAGGTTATTTACTGGAGGTAAAGGCAGCCGGGCCTGCAGATAACAACCGTATCCCGCCAAGTACCAAAGTTACAGATAGTGAAACCCTCCTAAGAGCCTTCATGACTTTGATTTATGATTTCGTAAAACAATTTTGGACTCAGAAAGCTTACTCAATTCCAATAAACAGAAGGAGAAATTTTGATATTGGTATTCTTCTCAAGATGTGTTCACCAATTTCTCAGCATTCAGCTCTGAGAAATGTATTTCAAAATGGTGTTGATATTACTTGAACTATTAGGCAGCAAATATTATTTTGCCCAGGATCTTGACATAGCACGCAAGACAAATTTCATTCATCGCTGATGTACAAGTAATTGCTGTCTGTCCGTCCGTCGGAAGTTGTGTAGCCCCAGAGAAGTATTTTGCATTAGCGGCAGGATCGATGGCAGGTGGCAAGGAGGCGAGCCGAGACCATTAATCAGGACAGAAGGCTTTACAAGTTCTCACCTCCAATTCGTGTGTCCAGGAACCTTCAAGCACACAACTTATCTGTAACTCCTTACTCTTATCTATCGTCAGACTGAACACTGTTAGTGGCAGCGCGTGGAGATTGATTCTCTGATGATTCGAAGGTAATAATATCTACATCTATTAAATTAAATTACTTTTCACAAAAGGATAAAGTAACCAATCAAGCTTCAAAAACGAAAGGAAACAGAAATGAACAGAAATAAGGTCTGTCGATTTAAATTTATACGGAGTTGACAACATTAGGAGTTTTATATTATAGATCATAATAATATTAAAGCGTGTCGCCTTCGAAAAGACGTGGTGCTGGTCTCTTAATCTGACACACTATAGGCGAATTGTGCGCCTGTGAGGATGAATTCTAATGAATTCTAATGCTGAAGACGGCACGCACACCCAGCCCCGTGCTATTGGAATTAGCCAATTAAGGTTGAAATCTCCGGCCCGGCTGGGAATCGAACCCGAGATCCTCTGGACCAAAGACCAGCACGCTAACCAGTTAGGCATGGAGCTGGACAGTACACATCATAGGAGACTACTTAAGACATTTACAGCTATTAGAATAGACAAGAGAGTGATTGAAATGGAGGTTAAACTTCTAGAAAACAGAACTCAGGGAATATGAGTAGGTGAAGTGTTATCTGATGCTGTAATGATTAATAGGGGGTCCCAAAGGGAAGTATAATTGGAACTTTATATTTTTATTTTCTTACATGTAAATGATTTGAGTAAGGACCTTATTGAGGATGGTGTTATACTTTTTTTTTTTGCTAGGGGCTTTACGTCGCACCGAAACAGATAGGTCTTATGGCGACGATGGGATAGGAAAGGCCTAGGAGTTGGAAGGAAGCGGCCGTGGCCTTAATTAAGGTACAGCCCCAGCATTTGCCTGGTGTGAAAATGGGAAACCACGGAAAACCATCTTCAGGGCTGCCGATAGTGGGATTCGAACCTACTATCTCCCGGATGTAAGCTCACAGCCGTGCGCCTCTACGCGCCCGGCCAACTCGCCCGGTGTGTTATACTTTATAGAATAATAAATAAGTTACAGTATTGTGAATGACTGCCAAAAAATTTCGAGGAAATAAATTTTCGACTTCCCGGTGGGGAATCGAACCCACGTCCTTCCATTACAGCCTCGGCCTGACAGCCTCGCCAAAATATATACCGGGTGGTCCACAAGCCACTCGCGATCCAGTTTTATGCATCCCTAAACATTTACTTCAATTCTGTTAAACATCCGTCCCTCTCCCTAAACCGGGGTAATGTAACGAGATGTGTGTTTACCGTATGATGGTAAATCTGGCGACTTATCAGGTGGTTAACTTCGTCAAGATGAAAAGACCCCTCCGTTTGAATGATTGTGTTGATGGGGGTGGAAATACCTTATAAAAATCACTGCAGGTACCTAGGTGTTATTTTAAGGAAATAGCTTCATTGGAATAATCGCATTAACGATATTGTAAAAATAGTTTAGAGTTCATTTCATACGGTTATTTAAAAGTTGTGTAAGGATGCCAAAGATAGGCCGTAAACCCTCGTGAAATCTCGATTATAATACGGTTCCACTGTCTGAAACACTCACTAGGATTATGTGATTCGGAAACTGGAGGATGTCCGAAGAAATCAGCACGACTTATTCTGGGTGATTTCCCAAGAATAATTATTGCTACGAATATATTGCAATATTAGCGTTGGAGACGTGTTGCTCGAGTAAGACCTATGTTCCAAGCTGTAAGTTTAAGAGATGACTTTTAATGAGATTAGTTTACGAATAAGTCTGATGGAAATTTTTAGAAAGGGTCATGCTATGAAAATAAATTTTGAACATAAGAGGACAAATTTCTCAAATGTTCGTTCATAGGAAGAGGAATTAGAGTCTGGAACAATTTACAAAATTTTTGATAGATTGGAATAATTTGAGAAACGATTAGGTGAACAATACGTAGGAAATCTACCACCCGGGAGACAGCCCCAAATGCGTATCAGTGATGACAGATTCATGACTGATAAACGTACTTTTCTGTGAATACAGAAATTCTTACTTACACCCTTATAGATTTCACCCATTCGGTTGTTCATATTAATGATTATTGTGAAAAAATATAATCCTAGCTATTATATACAGTACATGCCCGTACGAGTTTATATCAGATTAGTAATATGGTATCTTATGGTATCTTACCATAGTGCAGCTTCTAAAGGCAATCAAAACGTCCGCTGTCTATCTAAACCGGTTGCAGAGCTAAGACTGAAAACATCATCCATACATACCGGTCTGCAGATATGTTTTTCTATTTCTCCTTATGGCCATGCTCCATCGAATGTTGAACTTTCCCAAGAAACACTGCGAGCATTATCAGTTACAATATTCACACTCCTTATGAGGTTTAGTTACCCCATCTCTCCTAATGTCTGTAGGCCCACAGTTTTCAAGACCGTTGCAGTGTGGCACTGATCTTCAACTAAATCGTACATTCATTTGTACATACACTGACTGACAGAGCAAATGCAACACCAAGAAGGAGTGGTCAGAACTTTATGCCAATTGCAGGGTAGACTGACGTCACTGACGTATGCTCATGATGTGAAATGCGCCGCTGTGCTGCGCACGTAGCGAACGATAAATGGGACACGGGATTGGCGAATGGCCCACTTCGTACCGTGATTTCTCAGCCGACAGTCATTGTAGAACGTGTTGTCGTGTGCCGCAGGACACGTGTATAGCTAAGAATGCCAGGCCGCCGTCAACGGAGGCATTTCCAGCAGACAGACGACTTTACGAGGGGTATGGTGATCGGGCTGAGAAGGGCAGGTTGGTCGCTTCGTCAAATCGCAGCCGATACCCATAGGGATGTGTCCACGGTGCAGCGCCTGTGGCGAAGATGGTTGGCGCAGGGACATGTGGCACGTGCGAGGGGTCCAGGCGCAGCCCGAGTGACGTCAGCACGCGATGATCGGCGCATCGGCCGCCAAGCGGTGGCAGCCCCGCACGCCACGTCAACCGCCATTCTTCAGCACGTGCAAGACACCCTGGCTGTTCCAATATCGACCAGAACAATTTCCCGTCGATTGTTTGAAGGAGGCCTGCACTCCCGGCGTCCGCTCAGAAGACTACCATTGACTCCACAGCATAGACGTGCACGCCTGGCATGGTGCCGGGCTAGAGCGACTTGGATGAGGGAATGGCGGAACGTCGTGTTCTCCGATGAGTCACGCTTCTGTTCTGTCAGTGATAGTCACCGCAGACGAGTGTGGCGTCGGCGTGGAGAAAGGTCAAATCCG
Organism: Anabrus simplex; assembly: GCF_040414725.1. Taxonomy (NCBI): domain Eukaryota; kingdom Metazoa; phylum Arthropoda; class Insecta; order Orthoptera; family Tettigoniidae; genus Anabrus; species Anabrus simplex. Next base: position 441,947,401 of record NC_090268.1, on the reverse strand, counting down.
GCAGTAACTGTGGAGCGCCCTACCGCTAGACAACGCGGCATCATGGTTTGGGGCGCTATTGCGTATGATTCCACGTCACCTCTAGTGCGTATTCAAGGCACGTTAATTGCCCACCGCTACGTGCAGCATGTGCTGCGGCCGGTGGCACTCCCGTACCTACAGGGGCTGCCCAATGCTCTGTTTCAGCAGGATAATGCCCGCCCACGCACTGCTCGCATCTCCCAACAGGCTCTACGAGGTGTACAGATGCTTCCGTGGCCAGCGTACTCTCCGGATCTCTCACCAATCGAACACGTGTGGGATCTCATTGGACGCCGTTTGCAAACTCTGCCCCAGCCTCGTACGGACGACCAACTGTGGCAAATGGTTGACAGAGAATGGAGAACCATCCCTCAGGACACAATCCGCACTCTTATTGACTCTGTACCTCGACGTGTTTCTGCGTGCATCGCCGCTCGCGGTGGTCCTAGATCCTACTGAGTCGATACCGTGCGCATTGTGTAACCTGCATATCGGTTTGAAATATACATCGATTATTCGTCCGTGCCGTCTCTGTTTTTTCCCCAATTTTCATCCCTTTCGAACCACTCCTCCTTGGTGTTGCATTGTCACTGTCAGTCAGTGTATATTAGATAGCTTTGGAATTATGGTTGAGGGATTTATTAAAGAATGTTCATCATATCTGGGTGACAAGAAAAAGTTAGAAGAAGTTAATGACAGAAATATAAATAAAATATAAAATAAGTCGAAGGTCACTTGAATGGCGGGGAGTTGACCCCAAAAGAGTGAATAGACGATCAATGTATGAATGTTTACTAATGAGCATGTATTTATTTATCAGCAATACTACAAAAAGTAGGCGCATTGTAAACGATTTTGCGCTTCAAAAGTAGGCATTGTGTGGACACTGATAGACTATTTATTTAAGCAAGAGCCACGTAACGATTGGGATGATTACGCTCGAGCCATAAGAGTAAGCAAAATTTTGAAATGGATAACATAGAATTAGCGCTGTTGAGTACAACATTTTATTTCACACTGTTCTGAATTTTTGATTACGTAAATTGAATTATGTATAATTATTATTTATTTGTGCATAAATTAAGTTCCTATGCACCATGATACAGAAAACCAGGAAGGACAAATTCAGGAATGAAAAAGTCCGAGAGGAGTTGGGAATTGGAGACTCCCTATTACAGAGGATCCAGAAAGTAAGACTGAAGTGGTTTGGACATGTAAGAAGGATGAGTGAAAGCAGGACTGTCAGAAGAGAATACGAAAGAGAAGTAAAAGGAAAAATACCAGGAAGCAGACCCAATGGAAAATGGACGGATCTGGTGAAGAAAGATGTTGAGGAGAGAGGACGAGATTGGGCGAAGATTATGAGAGGACAGTGGTTCATGGACAGACAAAGATGGAGGGGGTCGTACACCACACCCGGGCAACTGGAGATGGTCAACGATGGTGATGATGGTGATAATTATAATTTTTGTTCCTCACGATACAAATCGTCCATGTTTGATCCACGCAAGGACGTTTTCATGTTTTGTTGTTCGTGTCTTCCTATGAAAGATGTAAGAGGTGTATATATCGGGTTATGTTGTAGTGAAACATAAAAATTGATGCTGTTGGAAGAAGGGAACTGTCCAATAAACTAGCAGAGTCGTACACGCGGTCCTCTGCTCCTGGATTATTGGAGGTAATACGAAATTTATGATATACTGTGATATGTATTTATCGCATTAGCCTACACATTAGTCAGTATTGTGATGGCGACAGAATAATAGAAGTCGGAATACAGAGACGCCGTTTTTTGCGTGGATGGGTACGAAACCACAGCCCTGCAATGAGGTGGATAAACAATTCAACGATATTTTGGTGTTCCCTCTCACTCTAATAATAATAATAATAATAATAATAATAATAATAATAATAATAATAATAATAATAATAATAATAATAATAATAATAATACTGTTACTTGTTTTACTGCACCCTTGCAGAGCTCCTTCGGTGTAGATTAGATGTCACGTTGCCTCGGCTGCCCTAAAAAAAAATACTTACCGAAGGTGGTGAGGTCCTCTTCTCAGGCGCGATCAGTCCCTGTCGTCGAATCAGGATGCATAGGGATAGTGCATTCGGTAAAACTATTGACTACAATGACTTATGACTCAGACTGATTTGAGTTTAAATATGTATATAAAATTTTATTGATAAATCAAAAGAGAAAAGTGAATAAATTTTTTTTTAAATGTAAAATAAGTTTTGTTAATGTTACATTATTACCTTATAAGACTGTACACGAATTCTCAATAATGACACACATGACTACCTCATTAATCCCTAAAGAATAATATTTATAATTTTCCATAAAATTTTGTTTTAAATGATGTTTCCCATATTTGTGCATCCAATTATATAATGTCTGTGTAACTATACATTATTTACTAGGATAATGTTGTTTATAAACCAGGTGGATCAATTGAATAACAATATACTCATGAGAACATTTAGTGATGGCAATAATAATAATAACCATAATAATAATAATAATAATAATAATAATAATAATAATAATAATAATAATAATAATAGTAGGCCTTCGGATTCTGGGGAGCCCACACCAACATGCTTTGAGGACGAGTCGGAGCGTCCTGGAACTACTAGCAATAAGATCCGATATAAGGAACATAACTATTTCGCCACATTGAACATCAACTCACTACTTAAGCTAGGCAAACTGAAGCATTTAACTGATACTTTGACTCACCACAAGATACTACTCACAGCAATACAGGAAACCAGGTATACAGATGAGCATGCCTTTGATTCGCAGGGGTACCGTATTTTTAAGGGAAAGGTAGGGCGCAGAAGAATGAAGAATGTGCCACACCTGGGGACTGGGTTCATTGTAAGCCATAAGATACTGGACTCGGTAATTGACTTCGACTCGCCCAATAGTCGAGTGTCCCTTCTAACCTTCCGGTGCACAAACAAGATATACACTGCAGTAAATGTTCACGCACCCATCAATGAGGACAATAAACGTAACCCTGAAAGTACCGACAAATTTTGGGAAGAACTAGAGGACATCATCAGCAAAGTCCCAGAGCGTCATACAATCATTCTACTCGGGGACTTCAACGCACAGTTAGGGAAAGAGCGCAAATTTAGAGACATTGTGGGAGAATACCCAGCTCACTTACGAACAAATAGAAATGGGGAGCGTCTAGTGGGTCTCTGCAAAGCTTTCAACCTGGTAATGAAGTCAACGGCCTTTAAGAAACTACCAAGGAAACAGAAGACCTGGACGTCACCCAACAACCTCTTAGGGGAATTTCAGATAGATCATGTTGCCATTGCAAGGAAAGCCCATAGAGAGATCCAGAATGTAAGAGTGTTAAGAGGAGCGAATTTGGACTCCGACCACTACCTCTCCAAAATAAAGCTGAAATTTCTACCTAGGAACACTAAAAGAACCAAGTCAGTTAAACTTACTAAGTTTGATTTAGAAAAACTTGCAACTTGCAAACAGTTTACAGAGAAATTGGAAAGAATAGAATGCAGAGATTGGGATGAATTGAGGAAAAATCTAGTAAAAGTAGCAACAGAGACTGCGCCATTACTAAAACAGAAGAAGCATGCCTGGTGGACAGCTAGATGTGAAGAAGCGGTAATGCAGAGGCAGATGGCCTGGTTAAAGTGGAACTCACAGAAGACACAAGAAAACAGACAGAAATTCATAGAGCAACGGAAGATAACTGCCAATATCATCAGACAAGTGAAACGGCAATTCACAAAAGACCAATTGACACAGTTGGATGATGACTTCAAGAAGAACAATACCAGAAACTTTTACAGAGGCTTTAAACGGAACGTTAGTCACTACAGTCCACCCAGTCTCCATTTCCGTGGACCAGATGGGAAGATAGCCTATAATGACACTGACAATTGCCACCTTCTCGCCAAGTACTTCGAGGATCTCCTTAATTGTGAATCACCTGATACCTTTTTTGTTTACCAAGACAACATCAAGCAACCAAACTCCCAACCACCATCCAAAGAAGAAGTAATACAAATCATCCAGTCTCTGAAAAACAACAAAGCATCCGGAGAAGATTCGATAGTAGCCGAACTATGGAAGCAGGCTGGAGACAAGACTGTAAGCAAGCTGACAGAAATTCTACAAAACATCTGGGAGACCGAAACATTACCTAGTGACTGGACCACTGCATTAATTCATCCCTTGCACAAGAAAGGAGACTTGACTGACATCAATAATTATCGAGGAATCTCATTGGTACCAGTCACATACAAAATTTTCTCTAAAGCCTTATTAAATAGAGCCGAACCTCAACTAGACCCACAATTAGGAGAGTACCAGGCAGGATTTAGAAAAGGACGCTCTTGTACAGAACAGATACTCAATCTGCAATCAGTATTACATCAAGCAAAAATGGCCGGTAAGAAATACGTTGTCATTTTCGTCGACTTTACAAAGGCGTATGACTCGGTAGACAGACCTACTCTTATGAAGATTTTGCAGGAACTAGGACTTGATGAGAAGACCCATAACCTAATCAAACAGACTTTAAGCAACACCAGGTCACGAGTAAAGTTCAGAGGAGTCATATCAGAAAGTTTTGAAATTAAATCAGGAGTGAGACAGGGAGATGGTCTGTCCCCTCTCCTCTTTAACTGTGCCTTGGAGAAAGTAATAAGAGAGTGGCGAAAGGAGTTAGCTAGAATGGAGATTCCAAGTGGCATTTATTTGGGACATAAGCGCAATGAGCTCAATGTTGACTGTCTGGCGTATGCCGATGATCTGGCCCTGATATCTAATTCAATAGAAACTTCAGTGAAACAACTAAATGTTCTCAGACAACAAGCAGCAAAGGTTGGGCTACATGTGTCTCTCGAAAAAACACAATTCATCACGAACATCGGTGAATCTCCTTGTACGTTGCATCTGGAACAGGGAGAGATCAGGAAAACCAATAGGTTTAAGTACTTGGGAGAATGGTTGGAATCCAGTCTCTCTGAAGGAACAGCTTTGTCAACTCGAGTTAACAGGCTTGAAATGGCCTACCAACTGACCAAGAATACGTATAATAAAAAGTGTCTCTCTCGTAATACTAAGATGAAGCACTACCAGACAGTCATCCGCCCTGAAGCCTTATATGCTTCAGAATGTTTAACACTCAACAGGAAGGGACTCATGGAAAAACTTGAAATCCAGGAAAGAAAGATAATGAGGAAGATACTGGGGCCAGTCAAGGAAGGGGACAGTTATAAAAGACGGCCTAACCAAGAGCTCTACAAGTACTGTGAAAGAATAACGAATGTAGCAAGGAAGAGACGCCTAGCATTCTATGGGCACGTCTACAGGATGCATCCTACCAGGTTGACTAACCGGATTCTCAGCTACTGGCAAAATAGGAAGACCAAGTCACCATGGCTGATGGAAGTGAATAAAGATCTACAGGAACTGGGAATAACAGAAGGAATCTTAAAGGATCGTACAGCACTCAGGAAGATGCTTAAACATAAGAAGTTCCAGGACAGATTATCAACAAAGAAGACTGGCGCCCTTTGGACAAAGGAGAGGAAGGAGCAACACAGCCTGAGGATGCGCAACTACTGGGCAAACATCAAAGCCCATTCCAAAATGCAATAGTTGAATGTCGTGGTCCTTAGCTGGCCTATACGAAACAAGAATAATAATAATAATAATAATAATAATAATAATAATAATAATAATAATAATAATAATAATAATAATAATAATAATATTAATATTGATATGAATAAATTTTTGTATAGACAATTCAAGTTATTCATCAAAAAAAAACTACGTGCCATCAGTCAAAATAATTATAATAGATAAAATTGTTTTATATAGATATAAAAAAATTAAGTATCGATTAACTAATTAATAAAATTGTTTTGATATCACTGAATTGCATTGTAAACCAATTAAAAGAATACAGGAAAGTCTCCACAGTGTATCCCAAATGCATATCTGTAGTTTTAAAAAAACAACCTAAAATGTAATACAATAATAATAATAATAATAATAATAATAATAATAATAATAATAATAATAATAATAATCATAATAATAATAATTGAAATAATACGACGATTTTGCGCAGATCAAAATCTAGGAATGTCACTACTAACTTCTCAGATATGTGAAATAAGTTTGCAAACAAACATACCAAAAGTTACCATAATATAATAATTAATTAAGTTTACTAATTTGATTGTACTCAAATTTATTAATTACATAATTAATTGCCTAACTGACCACTGGAAATCATTATCTTGTGACTCAAATCCTCCAATATAGTGATATTAATAAATTTACAATGCATCGAGATGATAATAATAATAATATTGTAATAATAATAATAATAATAATAATAATAATAATAATAATAATAATTGAAACGATAATAATAATAATATCATTTAATGAATGTTATTCCTATGTTGGATATCATAAAAAAAAGTCCTAAAGAATTATAATCACCTACCAAAATCCAATACTATTGTTAACCAAATCGTAGATAAATTGAATTAAAAAAATATAAAATGTAAATTATTTAATTAATTAATAAATCCACAATTGATTGACACAAGTGATTAATATGGTATTCATCAAGACTCCCTAATTGCTTGTGAATTGCATTGGTGAAATGTTAAATAATAATATTCAATATTAATAATAATAATAATAATAATAATAATAATAATAATAATAATAATAATATCTTAACATGACCTGTAATTACGGTACTCTTGATCCACCATCCTGATAAATTATAGTATGTTTATGTCAGTTTTCTTAGAACATTCATTTGCCATGAGTAACACCATTGAAATAAAATCTTTCTTAACAGTGCTTACTGTTTTTCTTTTTCTATAAAACCATATTTGCCATAATTCAATGAAATACCTAATCCACTGTGTAAAGGCATAACCATGAAATTCTCATAATAGAGTTCACCAATATTAATAATGATAATAATAATATTTCTCTTATCAAAACCGTTACTGAGTTCCCATAATTTCGATATCTTCCTTCTAGGTGCAATAAACAATACTTGCTTTAACCTGAGAATTCAGTAACTTTAACTCACATAATGGACCTTGGTTGTTGTTGCACACAAATCTAAAGCTTTGCTTTCGATATATGCGAGTGACCCTTACTTAGATATCGTAAAATTAATCTAGAAAAGACAGACTCTCCTACTTTAAATAAACATACACTAACTTATGCTAATATGTACACCAAGCGAGATAACGCAGCCAGAAATCCTAACCTAATACCTAAAGTTCCACTAATATATACATATATGAACCTTGTCATCAGCACATACCACACTTTTGGCCTATTTCAGCGTCTCAACATATTATAATTCGCTGAAATATAACCATGACCCATTGCCAATGTTACTGTGGTTTCTTCAGAATAAAATGCATAGACAATGCACAGACAATAAAAGAATGTACCTAAATTGATGGCTAATACGAGACAAATAAAGTAATAAAATATATTTAATATTAATAATAATAATAATCATCTGTTAAAACCAATAAAATAGTTCCTACTGGCAAGCATCCACACCAGTCCAGTTGCGTGATCCATGTTACCAACCTAACTTTAAAATATCATTTAAATGCGTACTATAATTTTCTCTGAATAGAACAATATTGTGTCACGGCTAAACCATTTACATGTATATTCTGGTCCTTCTAACTCGTATACCTTCTTTAACTGGCTTATTTATTTCCTCACATTTATTCATTTACGACGTCATCATCATTTCTTATTCTGCACGAATTCTATTACCTCTCAGCTATCACGCTGATACTTATATTTCCATTTTTATTGAGAATATGTTCACCATACTCTTTGTTTTCCATAATTATCTTCAGATAAATGACCTCATGTATTACCATATACTCTCGACTACGGACCTTCAAACATCTCAAATAAATTACCGTTGCTCAATATCGTTCATATTATTCGACAACACTTTGATTTACCTGAGCCAAAATAAATCCTTTTATTTAACATTGTTCACTCAACTGTCTAACCGCGTTACTTGCCACAGCAACCAATATGTGGATGTATCAGTGTTACTGTCGTCCCAACAGAATTCTCGACAGTAACTATTGAATATATATATATATATATATATATATATATATATATATATATATATGTTTATTATCATTAATTGTCTTCATCACTCCTCCACCACGATAACTGTGCTTGCGTGAAACAAAAAATTCCGCCTAAATGCAATACCGACAATGCTACTGATAATTATAATAATAATAATAATTGCCTCAAAAATATAACTTGTTCGATACTAACAGATCACATTTAGTACATACACGATTAATAATAATAATAATAATAAATATAAATATTTACACTACTCATAAACGGAATTATCCTAATTTTCTGGCTGTGTACTCGGGTTTATAGTTACATCATCGTCACTCGCATACCTATTTAAATAAAGATACCATTATCAAAGGAAAGCTTTAGATTTTAAATCAAACATGAGATTGTGTACTCACATTGAGGGCACTTCGGGATCGCCAGGACTAAAGGCAGCCATGTTGTCTTACAGATTCATGACCAACATGTTAATATCATTGACCATTCTTGTTGTATCCGGCATTGGCTTATATTACTACTTTCCACTTTTGCTTGACACACTTAACAATGCTTATTTCCGACTCATAATATTAAACACGATAACTTGTTTTAAAACTAGACATTACACTGTAACACATATATACACACATACGCAGTACTCAGATATATGGGAACTTAGGCCGGACTTTACATACTCTGCTTTAACACACTGCTGCTTCTCACGAAACGAAGTCTTTCACGGGCTTAACGGTTTCCTTTGTAAAGCCCCAGCTGGGGAGAAAGTGTCCACCCCCACACGACCTAAATACTTATAGAGAGGGAGAGTATTTCCTCCGCTCAAATGTTTCAAACATACTAACAGCTCCGCGGTAGCAGGCTAATTGTTCTCCACCATTTACGGCTTACACATATATTTTAAACTGTTTGGGTTGCTCTGCGGGCTACACACTCTAACTGCGTCACCTAAGATGCACTACTGCATAATTCAAAGTTTCGTCTTCGCCCTGCATAGACTAAACATTCGTAAAATCTGTCAATTTAATACTCCACTCACTTGGGTGGTTTTAAATACCTTAACAGCCCAACTACTGTTTATAAGGCGTATTTCCACCTCCACTGTAGTAATAAATACACACAATTCTGTACCTTTGTACTTGAATACGGAGCAAAGTTAAGACACGTCTGACCCCCACAAGACTCTTGATGATGACTCTCTCGTGAGAAGCCACTACTAGGGGGATGTTGGCGCACTAATCGGCGTAGGAACACTAATTCTTGCCACTAAAAATCCCAACCAAAGGAATGCTGGGTAGCTCCAAAATAAAGTTGCTAAAACATAAAATGCCTTGTACACACAAATTGCATCAATTCTTGTTACTACCATGATGCATCGTGACTCTAAAATTGTTCGTAATTTCTTTTACAATACAGTAGGCGTTAGTTGGACTATATCTTCTGCCGCACTGATAAACCACTCTCCACGCTGGCAAGGGGTTCCCACTGCCGGTGATAACAAACATCTGGATACACAATATTCCAATCCATTTGCCACAAACCAATAAGTTAGTTCAGAATTACTACAATAATTACTGACATCTCCTCTTGATATAATCTTCCTTAAATACTGACAGGGATTAATTACAAGCCACATCTCATTTGGTCGCGCTAATTTTGAAATTATTTAAATGCAGCAATCTGATTGGAGCACATACTCCGCTGTTCATCTATATGGACGAGTTCATTCCAAAATAAGGGGATTCGGGTATTTAGAACCATGATTCTCCATCTCAGTCACTCCTGCCAGTACCTTTCCACTCTAACTACGCAGTTCCAAAAGATGATGTAATAACAGGTGTCCCAATAATTTATTTTTAGCAGAGAGAGAAACCTGGCTTCTTATCAAGGCTTCATTCTCACGAGCTAGCTACCATTAATTTCCAATGCTGTCCCTTTGTTTAAGAACGCTGGCTATTACTATTTATTAACAAATACAATTATTAAAATGTTGCCAATCAGACTCATCCGATGGGTGCAACACTCTCCCACTTTAAATAAAATTTTTGAGAGTATCGAGAAAATTTTTTCACCTCCATGTTGATAATATAACCTGCATGCATCACTTGCAACCATCTGTGAGTCTGTACTATTTTATGCTCTATTTGACTTAAGCAAGTTACTCCGGAGCTCTTGATTCTCTTGAAGAAGGCGTCTCTGTTCCTCTATTAACTGTTCTGCTATATTTAGTAAAACGTTCCTCAATTCTACTTGTTCTTGCAGACATACCGGACAGCATTCTCTTCTCTCTTCTCCCTGGCGCTGGGCCGAAATGGTGTTGTCTTCTCCCTCGGAAACAAGGGATGTCGTTTCCTCATCTGATGATGAATCCGTGTCCTCCGCATCTCCTTCCTCCTTCTCGGAGCAGACGTCATCTTCTGATGATTTTCCCCACTGCTCGGCGATGTTAACTTGTGGTGGAATCTCGTGTCGTGGCTGTCTATAGAGTTTCAAGTTTGAAGCATTGAAAATGACTTCGTTGTTCCCGTCCAGATCCGTTATCTTGTATGCATTGTTGTTAAAGGTTTGAGTGACACGATATGGGCCTATGTAAAGTGGTGCGAATTTAGCATAGTATCTAGCTGCAGGTACTGAAGTAGCTGGACGTCGGATCAATACAAGTTCTCCCACTCTTAGCGGACGATGAAATCTTCTTCCCTGAACTCTCCTCAATTCCTTTTATTAGCATTTTCATCTATTAATTCCAGTTAGGTTTAGTTGAGAATTCAAAATTGGTGCTCTTCTTCTTTTCTTGACTATTACCTCCAAGTGGGTAAGTTTGAGCCGTTGGATTAAGCGATTGTTGGCGTCGACCATCCTGCTCCCTTGCTCGCTGAAATTCAATACTCTCTGCTCCAGTGAGATCGGGATTTAAGTCTTGTCTGTCCAACGCTTGCTTCCACTTTTGTTGCTCTTGCTGTTGCTGTTGCTCCCGCAGTTCCTGCACATACCTTTTCTTCTCATAATTGCGGTATTCCGGATTCCTGTAGCCTGATCTCTGCGATGGATGATCACTCCACGTTCCTCTTCGACTGTACCGTTGATATGGCTGACTTCTATTCCTATTTTGGTATCTATTTTGCTCCTTGTTCCAGTATCTTCTCGAATATGACCTGGGATAATTGTAGTTCTGTTGATACTGCCGATGTTCATAAAATTCTCGACCACTTGATGTATTCCTCTCGTTCGGTAGTCGTCTTGAAATTGTACCAGTGACACGTCCCTTCTCGTCTTGTTTATCCTTTGCCTTCACCGCGTCAACTACAAACGCCCTGTGCTCTGTGGCCTTGGCATGCCTCGGAGTGCTCATATTTACAGTGTTGTCCAGCTGTCGCAAAATTCCTTCCGCTTCCTCAGGACTTTGTGCTTTGGCGGTAATCATCATCCTTTGTACATCTGGAGGAAACTGCTTTACTATGGCTTGAACCAACTCCTGTTGACAAGGAGGATTATCTAGCTCTTTCATCTTGACCAGCTGATTCAAAAAGTAATCACTGTATCTCGTAGGCATACTGGAATTGTATTTTCGGGAATATAACTCAAGCCTTAAATTCTGTTGAGCGTCGCTTCCCCAATACCGATTCAGAAATGCCTTTTCAAAATCTTCGAAAGTTTCAAATAAAAATCGGAAACCAATAAACCATGTTTTAGGAGAACCCTCGAGATATCTTTCTGCGATTCTTAACCTCTTTTATTCAGGTACTTGCATTTCCCTAAAGTAGGTCTTGAGATCTTTCAGAAACATTTTTGGAGTTAAGGATCCACTCCCGTTAAATTTTCTCGGTTGTTCGTCAGTAATCTTAAGCACATTTATGAGATTTGCCGGTGCAGCAACTGTCTGTCCACCTCCAACTGAAGTTAACGGAGTATTGGATTCCTTGTTAATCAACAAATCCCGGAACGGATTAGCATCTGTCACTACCTGTGGTGTCGTGGTTTGAGCCAGCTGTCTCTTAATTTCGCTTTGTTCCTCTGTTACAAATTTTATTAACGTTGCTAAGTTATCACTTTGTACTTGCAACTGGTGTATTTCCTTATTTAGGACTTCTTTCACCTCTTCTCTAACCCCTTCTTCACTAGAGATCAAGCCTTTATCTAACTGTTCCCATTTACTATTCATGTCCACCTGCCATTCAACTATGTCTTCTTTCATGTCAGCGAATTGTTGTGTCACCTTTTCCTGGTCTGCTACCCGGTTGGCCTCGACCGTTTTGAATCCCTGGTCCAACCTTTCCATGGTTTCCTGCATTTTAGTGCTAACCGCCGTAAGGTTATTACGTGTCTCCGTCTCCACCTGACTGACCCTATCTTCGATCATAACGATCTTTTGTGACATCTTTTCACACTGAGCTTGCACTTCTTCTTTGGTTTCTTGCGAACTTTTTGTAAATGATATGCTTACATCGCCTATCTGCTTAATTAATTGCTTATGTGCAACGGCTAAACTGTGCAACTCCTGCTTAGTGTGTGCCCTATTAGTCTCGCAGAGCTTTAATAACTTTTCTTGGTTATCTAGGAATTCCTTTCTCAGTTCGCCCTGACTACTAACAATTTTATCATCGAGTGTCTCCAACATAGCCCGCGTATCCTCTAGTTTCTGGGAAAAACTTTCAGTTACGTTCCTAGTAATTTCATCTTTAAGCACTGCCTGACTATTCTCTAAGTTTTCCGCTAAGTTCCTAGTAATTTCGTCCTTGAGTACTGTTTGACTATTTTCTAAACTTTCTGTTAAGTTCTTGGTAATTTCGTCCTGTCCTTCCTTCATCTCACTCTGTACAGTTTCTACCTTGGTGTTGAGCATACTAATGCTCGCGACCAGCTGCTCCCACTGCTCCTGTGTTATAACCATTATGCATAAAAGTCTGCCTCTATGCCTAGGTGACCTTACGTGCTATATACAACAACAAATGTCCCATGTTTTACATAGATAAACATTAATAACATATATTCAATATGTATCACATATATGAAATTCCGCCTTTTACACAGTGTTCATTTTACTGCAAGTTCAATGAATGTTCTAAGTTTCAGTCTGGTCATTTAAATAATCCTAACATTGACTTACCATTCCCTTATAGACGACAGTCAAGCTCCAACGTTGGGTGACATTTTATAACTTAATCCTGATTACCTATGCACCCTTGCAGAGCTCCTTTGGTGTAGATTAGATGTCACGTTGCCTCGGCTGCCCTAAAAAAAAATACTTACCGAAGGTGGTGAGGTCCTCTTCTCAGGCGCGATCAGTCCCTGTCGTCGAATCAGGATGCATAGGGATAGTGCATTCGGTAAAACTATTGACTACAATGACTTATGACTCAGACTGATTTGAGTTTAAATATGTATATAAAATTTTATTGATAAATCAAAAGAGAAAAGTGAATAATTTTTTTTAAAATGTAAAATAAGTTTTGTTAATGTTACATTATTACCTTATAAGACTGTACACGAATTCTCAATAATGACACACATGACTACCTCATTAATCCCTAAAGAATAATATTTATAATTTTCCATAAAATTTTGTTTTAAATGATGTTTCCCATATTTGTGCATCCAATTATATAATGTCTGTGTAAATATACATTATTTACTAGGATAATGTTGTTTATAAACCAGGTGGATCAATTGAATAACAATATACTCATGAGAACATTTAGTGATGGCAATAATAATAATAACCATAATAATAATAATAATAATAATAATAATAATAATAATAATAATAATAATAATAATAATAATAATAATAATATTGATATGAATAAATTTTTGTATAGACAATTCAAGTTATTCATCAAAAAAAACTACGTGCCATCAGTCAAAATAATTATAATAGATAAAATTGTTTTATATAGATATAAAAAAATAAAGTATCGATTAACTAATTAATAAAATTGTTTTGATATCACTGAATTGCATTGTAAACCAATTAAAAGAATACAGGAAAGTCTCCACAGTGTATCCCAAATGCATATCTGTAGTTTAAAAAAAAACAACCTAAAATGTAATACAATAGTAATAATAATAATAATAATAATAATAATAACAATAATAATAATAATAATAATAATAATAATAATAATAATTGAAATAATACGACGATTTTGCGCAGATCAAAATCTAGGAATGTCACTACTAACTTCTCAGATATGTGAAATAAGTTTGCAAACAAACATACCAAAAGTTACCATAATATAATAATTAATTAATTTTACTAATTTGATTGTACTCAAATTTATTAATTACATAATTAATTGCCTAACTGACCACTGGAAATCATTATCTTGTGACTCAAATCCTCCAATATAGTGATATTAATAAATTTACAATGCATCGAGATGATAATAATAATAATATTGTAATAATAATAATAATAATAATAATAATAATAATAATAATAATTGAAACGATAATAATAATAATATCATTTAATGAATGTTATTCCTATGTTGGATATCATAAAAAAAAGTCCTAAAGAATTATAATCACCTACCAAAATCCAATACTATTGTTAACCAAATCGTAGATAAATTGAATTAAAAAAATATAAAATGTAAATTATTTAATTAATTAATAAATCCACAATTGATTGACACAAGTGATTAATATGGTATTCATCAAGACTCCCTAATTGCTTGTGAATTGCATTGGTGAAATGTTAAATAATAATATTCAATATTAATAATAATAATAATAATAATAATAATAATAATAATATCTTAACATGACCTGTAATTACGGTACTCTTGATCCACCATCCTGATAAATTATAGTATGTTTATGTCAGTTTTCTTAGAACATTCATTTGCCATGAGTAACACCATTGAAATAGAATCTTTCTTAACAGTGCTTATTGTTTTTCTTTTTCTATAAAACCATATTTGCCATAATTCAATGAAATACCTAATCCACTGTGTAAAGGCATAACCATGAAATTCTCATAATAGAGTTCACCAATATTAATAATGATAATAATAATATTTCTCTTATCAAAACCGTTACTGAGTTCCCATAATTTCGATATCTTCCTTCTAGGTGCAATAAACAATACTTGCTTTAACCTGAGAATTCAGTAACTTTAACTCACATAATGGACCTTGGTTGTTGTTGCACACAAATCTAAAGCTTTGCTTTCGATATATGCGAGTGACCCTTACTTAGATATCGTAAAATTAATCTAGAAAAGACAGACTCTCCTACTTTAAATAAACATACACTAACTTATGCTAATATGTACACCAAGCGAGATAACGCAGCCAGAAATCCTAACCTAATACCTAAAGTTCCACTAATATATACATATATGAACCTTGTCATCAGCACATACCACACTTTTGGCCTATTTCAGCGTCTCAACATATTATAATTCGCTGAAATATAACCATGACCCATTGCCAATGTTACTGTGGTTTCTTCAGAATAAAATGCATAGACAATGCACAGACAATAAAAGAATGTACCTAAATTGATGGCTAATACGAGACAAATAAAGTAATAAAATATATTTAATATTAATAATAATAATAATCATCTGTTAAAACCAATAAAATAGTTCCTACTGGCAAGCATCCACACCAGTCCAGTTGCGTGATCCATGTTACCAACCTAACTTTAAAATATCATTTAAATGCGTACTATAATTTTCTCTGAATAGAACAATATTGTGTCACGGCTAAACCATTTACATGTATATTCTGGTCCTTCTAACTCGTATACCTTCTTTAACTGGCTTATTTATTTCCTCACATTTATTCATTTACGACGTCATCATCATTTCTTATTCTGCACGAATTCTATTACCTCTCAGCTATCACGCTGATACTTATATTTCCATTTTTATTGAGAATATGTTCACCATACTCTTTGTTTTCCATAATTATCTTCAGATAAATGACCTCATGTATTACCATATACTCTCGACTACGGACCTTCAAACATCTCAAATAAATTACCGTTGCTCAATATCGTTCATATTATTCGACAACACTTTGATTTACCTGAGCCAAAATAAATCCTTTTATTTAACATTGTTCACTCAACTGTCTAACCGCGTTACTTGCCACAGCAACCAATATGTGGATGTATCAGTGTTACTGTCGTCCCAACAGAATTCTCGACAGTAACTATTGAATATATATATATATATATATATATATATATATATGTTTATTATCATTAATTGTCTTCATCACTCCTCCACCACGATAACTGTGCTTGCGTGAAACAAAAAATTCCGCCTAAATGCAATACCGACAATGCTACTGATAATTATAATAATAATAATAATTGCCTCAAAAATATAACTTGTTCGATACTAACAGATCACATTTAGTACATACACGATTAATAATAATAATAATAATAAATATAAATATTTACACTACTCATAAACGGAATTATCCTAATTTTCTGGCTGTGTACTCGGGTTTATAGTTACATCATCGTCACTCGCATACCTATTTAAATAAAGATACCATTATCAAAGGAAAGCTTTAGATTTTAAATCAAACATGAGATTGTGTACTCACATTGAGGGCACTTCGGGATCGCCAGGACTAAAGGCAGCCATGTTGTCTTACAGATTCATGACCAACATGTTAATATCATTGACCATTCTTGTTGTATCCGGCATTGGCTTATATTACTACTTTCCACTTTTGCTTGACACACTTAACAATGCTTATTTCCGACTCATAATATTAAACACGATAACTTGTTTTAAAACTAGACATTACACTGTAACACATATATACACACATACGCAGTACTCAGATATATGGGAACTTAGGCCGGACTTTACATACTCTGCTTTAACACACTGCTGCTTCTCACGAAACGAAGTCTTTCACGGGCTTAACGGTTTCCTTTGTAAAGCCCCAGCTGGGGAGAAAGTGTCCACCCCCACACGACCTAAATACTTATAGAGAGGGAGAGTATTTCCTCCGCTCAAATGTTTCAAACATACTAACAGCTCCGCGGTAGCAGGCTAATTGTTCTCCACCATTTACGGCTTACACATATATTTTAAACTGTTTGGGTTGCTCTGCGGGCTACACACTCTAACTGCGTCACCTAAGATGCACTACTGCATAATTCAAAGTTTCGTCTTCGCCCTGCATAGACTAAACATTCGTAAAATCTGTCAATTTAATACTCCACTCACTTGGGTGGTTTTAAATACCTTAACAGCCCAACTACTGTTTATAAGGCGTATTTCCACCTCCACTGTAGTAATAAATACACACAATTCTGTACCTTTGTACTTGAATACGGAGCAAAGTTAAGACACGTCTGACCCCCACAAGACTCTTGATGATGACTCTCTCGTGAGAAGCCACTACTAGGGGGATGTTGGCGCACTAATCGGCGTAGGAACACTAATTCTTGCCACTAAAAATCCCAACCAAAGGAATGCTGGGTAGCTCCAAAATAAAGTTGCTAAAAACATAAAATGCCTTGTACACACAAATTGCATCAATTCTTGTTACTACCATGATGCATCGTGACTCTAAAATTGTTCGTAATTTCTTTTACAATACAGTAGGCGTTAGTTGGACTATATCTTCTGCCGCACTGATAAACCACTCTCCACGCTGGCAAGGGGTTCCCACTGCCGGTGATAACAAACATCTGGATACACAATATTCCAATCCATTTGCCACAAACCAATAAGTTAGTTCAGAATTACTACAATAATTACTGACATCTCCTCTTGATATAATCTTCCTTAAATACTGACAGGGATTAATTACAAGCCACATCTCATTTGGTCGCGCTAATTTTGAAATTATTTAAATGCAGCAATCTGATTGGAGCACATACTCCGCTGTTCATCTATATGGACGAGTTCATTCCAAAATAAGGGGATTCGGGTATTTAGAACCATGATTCTCCATCTCAGTCACTCCTGCCAGTACCTTTCCACTCTAACTACGCAGTTCCAAAAGATGATGTAATAACAGGTGTCCCAATAATTTATTTTTAGCAGAGAGAGAAACCTGGCTTCTTATCAAGGCTTCATTCTCACGAGCTAGCTACCATTAATTTCCAATGCTGTCCCTTTGTTTAAGAACGCTGGCTATTACTATTTATTAACAAATACAATTATTAAAATGTTGCCAATCAGACTCATCCGATGGGTGCAACACTCTCCCACTTTAAATAAAATTTTTGAGAGTATCGAGAAAATTTTTTCACCTCCATGTTGATAATATAACCTGCATGCATCACTTGCAACCATCTGTGAGTCTGTACTATTTTATGCTCTATTTGACTTAAGCAAGTTACTCCGGAGCTCTTGATTCTCTTGAAGAAGGCGTCTCTGTTCCTCTATTAACTGTTCTGCTATATTTAGTAAAACGTTCCTCAATTCTACTTGTTCTTGCAGACATACCGGACAGCATTCTCTTCTCTCTTCTCCCTGGCGCTGGGCCGAAATGGTGTTGTCTTCTCCCTCGGAAACAAGGGATGTCGTTTCCTCATCTGATGATGAATCCGTGTCCTCCGCATCTCCTTCCTCCTTCTCGGAGCAGACGTCATCTTCTGATGATTTTCCCCACTGCTCGGCGATGTTAACTTGTGGTGGAATCTCGTGTCGTGGCTGTCTATAGAGTTTCAAGTTTGAAGCATTGAAAATGACTTCGTTGTTCCCGTCCAGATCCGTTATCTTGTATGCATTGTTGTTAAAGGTTTGAGTGACACGATATGGGCCTATGTAAAGTGGTGCGAATTTAGCATAGTATCTAGCTGCAGGTACTGAAGTAGCTGGACGTCGGATCAATACAAGTTCTCCCACTCTTAGCGGACGATGAAATCTTCTTCCCTGAACTCTCCTCAATTCCTTTTATTAGCATTTTCATCTATTAATTCCAGTTAGGTTTAGTTGAGAATTCAAAATTGGTGCTCTTCTTCTTTTCTTGACTATTACCTCCAAGTGGTAAGTTTGAGCCGTTGGATTAAGCGATTGTTGGCGTCGACCATCCTGCTCCCTTGCTCGCTGAAATTCAATACTCTCTGCTCCAGTGAGATCGGGATTTAAGTCTTGTCTGTCCAACGCTTGCTTCCACTTTTGTTGCTCTTGCTGTTGCTGTTGCTCCCGCAGTTCCTGCACATACCTTTTCTTCTCATAATTGCGGTATTCCGGATTCCTGTAGCCTGATCTCTGCGATGGATGATCACTCCACGTTCCTCTTCGACTGTACCGTTGATATGGCTGACTTCTATTCCTATTTTGGTATCTATTTTGCTCCTTGTTCCAGTATCTTCTCGAATATGACCTGGGATAATTGTAGTTCTGTTGATACTGCCGATGTTCATAAAATTCTCGACCACTTGATGTATTCCTCTCGTTCGGTAGTCGTCTTGAAATTGTACCAGTGACACGTCCCTTCTCGTCTTGTTTATCCTTTGCCTTCACCGCGTCAACTACAAACGCCCTGTGCTCTGTGGCCTTGGCATGCCTCGGAGTGCTCATATTTACAGTGTTGTCCAGCTGTCGCAAAATTCCTTCCGCTTCCTCAGGACTTTGTGCTTTGGCGGTAATCATCATCCTTTGTACATCTGGAGGAAACTGCTTTACTATGGCTTGAACCAACTCCTGTTGACAAGGAGGATTATCTAGCTCTTTCATCTTGACCAGCTGATTCAAAAAGTAATCACTGTATCTCGTAGGCATACTGGAATTGTATTTTCGGGAATATAACTCAAGCCTTAAATTCTGTTGAGCGTCGCTTCCCCAATACCGATTCAGAAATGCCTTTTCAAAATCTTCGAAAGTTTCAAATAAAAATCGGAAACCAATAAACCATGTTTTAGGAGAACCCTCGAGATATCTTTCTGCGATTCTTAACCTCTTTTATTCAGGTACTTGCATTTCCCTAAAGTAGGTCTTGAGATCTTTCAGAAACATTTTTGGAGTTAAGGATCCACTCCCGTTAAATTTTCTCGGTTGTTCGTCAGTAATCTTAAGCACATTTATGAGATTTGCCGGTGCAGCAACTGTCTGTCCACCTCCAACTGAAGTTAACGGAGTATTGGATTCCTTGTTAATCAACAAATCCCGGAACGGATTAGCATCTGTCACTACCTGTGGTGTCGTGGTTTGAGCCAGCTGTCTCTTAATTTCGCTTTGTTCCTCTGTTACAAATTTTATTAACGTTGCTAAGTTATCACTTTGTACTTGCAACTGGTGTATTTCCTTATTTAGGACTTCTTTCACCTCTTCTCTAACCCCTTCTTCACTAGAGATCAAGCCTTTATCTAACTGTTCCCATTTACTATTCATGTCCACCTGCCATTCAACTATGTCTTCTTTCATGTCAGCGAATTGTTGTGTCACCTTTTCCTGGTCTGCTACCCGGTTGGCCTCGACCGTTTTGAATCCCTGGTCCAACCTTTCCATGGTTTCCTGCATTTTAGTGCTAACCGCCGTAAGGTTATTACGTGTCTCCGTCTCCACCTGACTGACCCTATCTTCGATCATAACGATCTTTTGTGACATCTTTTCACACTGAGCTTGCACTTCTTCTTTGGTTTCTTGCGAACTTTTTGTAAATGATATGCTTACATCGCCTATCTGCTTAATTAATTGCTTATGTGCAACGGCTAAACTGTGCAACTCCTGCTTAGTGTGTGCCCTATTAGTCTCGCAGAGCTTTAATAACTTTTCTTGGTTATCTAGGAATTCCTTTCTCAGTTCGCCCTGACTACTAACAATTTTATCATCGAGTGTCTCCAACATAGCCCGCGTATCCTCTAGTTTCTGGGAAAAACTTTCAGTTACGTTCCTAGTAATTTCATCTTTAAGCACTGCCTGACTATTCTCTAAGTTTTCCGCTAAGTTCCTAGTAATTTCGTCCTTGAGTACTGTTTGACTATTTTCTAAACTTTCTGTTAAGTTCTTGGTAATTTCGTCCTGTCCTTCCTTCATCTCACTCTGTACAGTTTCTACCTTGGTGTTGAGCATACTAATGCTCGCGACCAGCTGCTCCCACTGCTCCTGTGTTATAACCATTATGCATAAAAGTCTGCCTCTATGCCTAGGTGACCTTACGTGCTATATACAACAACAAATGTCCCATGTTTTACATAGATAAACATTAATAACATATATTCAATATGTATCACATATATGAAATTCCGCCTTTTACACAGTGTTCATTTTACTGCAAGTTCAATGAATGTTCTAAGTTTCAGTCTGGTCATTTAAATAATCCTAACATTGACTTACCATTCCCTTATAGACGACAGTCAAGCTCCAACGTTGGGTGACATTTTATAACTTAATCCTGATTACCTATGCACCCTTGCAGAGCTCCTTTGGTGTAGATTAGATGTCACGTTGCCTCGGCTGCCCTAAAAAAAAAAATACTTACCGAAGGTGGTGAGGTCCTCTTCTCAGGCGCGATCAGTCCCTGTCGTCGAATCAGGATGCATAGGGATAGTGCATTCGGTAAAACTATTGACTACAATGACTTATGACTCAGACTGATTTGAGTTTAAATATGTATATAAAATTTTATTGATAAATCAAAAGAGAAAAGTGAATAATTTTTTTTTTAAATGTAAAATAAGTTTTGTTAATGTTACATTATTACCTTATAAGACTGTACACGAATTCTCAATAATGACACACATGACTACCTCATTAATCCCTAAAGAATAATATTTATAATTTTCCATAAAATTTTGTTTTAAATGATGTTTCCCATATTTGTGCATCCAATTATATAATGTCTGTGTAACTATACATTATTTACTAGGATAATGTTGTTTATAAACCAGGTGGATCAATTGAATAACAATATACTCATGAGAACATTTAGTGATGGCAATAATAATAATAACCATAATAATAATAATAATAATAATAATAATAATAATAATAATAATAATAATAATAATAATAATAATATTGATATGAATAAATTTTTGTATAGACAATTCAAGTTATTCATCAAAAAAACTACGTGCCATCAGTCAACATAATTATAATAGATAAAATTGTTTTATATAGATATAAAAAAATAAAGTATCGATTAACTAATTAATAAAATTGTTTTGATATCACTGAATTGCATTGTAAACCAATTAAAAGAATACAGGAAAGTCTCCACAGTGTATCCCAAATGCATATCTGTAGTTTAAAAAAAAACAACCTAAAATGTAATACAATAGTAATAATAATAATAATAATAATAATAATAATAACAATAATAATAATAATAATAATAATAATAATAATAATTGAAATAATACGACGATTTTGCGCAGATCAAAATCTAGGAATGTCACTACTAACTTCTCAGATATGTGAAATAAGTTTGCAAACAAACATACCAAAAGTTACCATAATATAATAATTAATTAATTTTACTAATTTGATTGTACTCAAATTTATTAATTACATAATTAATTGCCTAACTGACCACTGGAAATCATTATCTTGTGACTCAAATCCTCCAATATAGTGATATTAATAAATTTACAATGCATCGAGATGATAATAATAATAATATTGTAATAATAATAATAATAATAATAATAATAATAATAATAATTGAAACGATAATAATAATAATATCATTTAATGAATGTTATTCCTATGTTGGATATCATAAAAAAAAGTCCTAAAGAATTATAATCACCTACCAAAATCCAATACTATTGTTAACCAAATCGTAGATAAATTGAATTAAAAAAATATAAAATGTAAATTATTTAATTAATTAATAAATCCACAATTGATTGACACAAGTGATTAATATGGTATTCATCAAGACTCCCTAATTGCTTGTGAATTGCATTGGTGAAATGTTAAATAATAATATTCAATATTAATAATAATAATAATAATAATAATAATAATAATAATATCTTAACATGACCTGTAATTACGGTACTCTTGATCCACCATCCTGATAAATTATAGTATGTTTATGTCAGTTTTCTTAGAACATTCATTTGCCATGAGTAACACCATTGAAATAGAATCTTTCTTAACAGTGCTTATTGTTTTTCTTTTTCTATAAAACCATATTTGCCATAATTCAATGAAATACCTAATCCACTGTGTAAAGGCATAACCATGAAATTCTCATAATAGAGTTCACCAATATTAATAATGATAATAATAATATTTCTCTTATCAAAACCGTTACTGAGTTCCCATAATTTCGATATCTTCCTTCTAGGTGCAATAAACAATACTTGCTTTAACCTGAGAATTCAGTAACTTTAACTCACATAATGGACCTTGGTTGTTGTTGCACACAAATCTAAAGCTTTGCTTTCGATATATGCGAGTGACCCTTACTTAGATATCGTAAAATTAATCTAGAAAAGACAGACTCTCCTACTTTAAATAAACATACACTAACTTATGCTAATATGTACACCAAGCGAGATAACGCAGCCAGAAATCCTAACCTAATACCTAAAGTTCCACTAATATATACATATATGAACCTTGTCATCAGCACATACCACACTTTTGGCCTATTTCAGCGTCTCAACATATTATAATTCGCTGAAATATAACCATGACCCATTGCCAATGTTACTGTGGTTTCTTCAGAATAAAATGCATAGACAATGCACAGACAATAAAAGAATGTACCTAAATTGATGGCTAATACGAGACAAATAAAGTAATAAAATATATTTAATATTAATAATAATAATAATCATCTGTTAAAACCAATAAAATAGTTCCTACTGGCAAGCATCCACACCAGTCCAGTTGCGTGATCCATGTTACCAACCTAACTTTAAAATATCATTTAAATGCGTACTATAATTTTCTCTGAATAGAACAATATTGTGTCACGGCTAAACCATTTACATGTATATTCTGGTCCTTCTAACTCGTATACCTTCTTTAACTGGCTTATTTATTTCCTCACATTTATTCATTTACGACGTTATCATCATTTCTTATTCTGCACGAATTCTATTACCTCTCAGCTATCACGCTGATACTTATATTTCCATTTTTATTGAGAATATGTTCACCATACTCTTTGTTTTCCATAATTATCTTCAGATAAATAACCTCATGTATTACCATATACTCTCGACTACGGACCTTCAAACATCTCAAATAAATTACCGTTGCTCAATATCGTTCATATTATTCGACAACACTTTGATTTACCTGAGCCAAAATAAATCCTTTTATTTAACATTGTTCACTCAACTGTCTAACCGCGTTACTTGCCACAGCAACCAATATGTGGATGTATCAGTGTTACTGTCGTCCCAACAGAATTCTCGACAGTAACTATTGAATATATATATATATATATATATATATGTTTATTATCATTAATTGTCTTCATCACTCCTCCACCACGATAACTGTGCTTGCGTGAAACAAAAAATTCCGCCTAAATGCAATACCGACAATGCTACTGATAATAATAATAATAATAATTGCCTCAAAAATATAACTTGTTCGATACTAACAGATCACATTTAGTACATACACGATTAATAATAATAATAATAAATATAAATATTTACACTACTCATAAACGGAATTATCCTAATTTTCTGGCTGTGTACTCGGGTTTATAGTTACATCATCGTCACTCGCATACCTATTTAAATAAAGATACCATTATCAAAGGAAAGCTTTAGATTTTAAATCAAACATGAGATTGTGTACTCACATTGAGGGCACTTCGGGATCGCCAGGACTAAAGGGAGCCATGTTGTCTTACAGATTCATGACCAACATGTTAATATCATTGACCATTCTTGTTGTATCCGGCATTGGCTTATATTACTACTTTCCACTTTTGCTTGACACACTTAACAATGCTTATTTCCTACTCATAATATTAAACACGATAACTTGTTTTAAAACTAGACATTACACTGTAACACATATATACACACATACGCAGTACTCAGATATTTGGGAACTTAGGCCGGACTTTACATACTCTGCTTTAACACACTGCTGCTTCTCACGAAACGAAGTCTTTCACGGGCTTAACGGTTTCCTTTGTAAAGCCCCAGCTGGGGAGAAAGTGTCCACCCCCACACGACCTAAATACTTATAGAGAGGGAGAGTATTTCCTCCGCTCAAATGTTTCAAACATACTAACAGCTCCGCGGTAGCAGGCTAATTGTTCTCCACCATTTACGGCTTACACATATATTTTAAACTGTTTGGGTTGCTCTGCGGGCTACACACTCTAACTGCGTCACCTAAGATGCACTACTGCATAATTCAAAGTTTCGTCTTCGCCCTGCATAGACTAAACATTCGTAAAATCTGTCAATTTAATACTCCACTCACTTGGGTGGTTTTAAATACCTTAACAGCCCAACTACTGTTTATAAGGCGTATTTCCACCTCCACTGTAGTAATAAATACACACAATTCTGTACCTTTGTACTTGAATACGGAGCAAAGTTAAGACACGTCTGACCCCCACAAGACTCTTGATGATGACTCTCTCGTGAGAAGCCACTACTAGGGGGATGTTGGCGCACTAATCGGCGTAGGAACACTAATTCTTGCCACTAAAAATCCCAACCAAAGGAATGCTGGGTAGCTCCAAAATAAAGTTGCTAAAAACATAAAATGCCTTGTACACACAAATTGCATCAATTCTTGTTACTACCATGATGCATCGTGACTCTAAAATTGTTCGTAATTTCTTTTACAATACAGTAGGCGTTAGTTGGACTATATCTTCTGCCGCACTGATAAACCACTCTCCACGCTGGCAAGGGGTTCCCACTGCCGGTGATAACAAACATCTGGATACACAATATTCCAATCCATTTGCCACAAACCAATAAGTTAGTTCAGAATTACTACAATAATTACTGACATCTCCTCTTGATATAATCTTCCTTAAATACTGACAGGGATTAATTACAAGCCACATCTCATTTGGTCGCGCTAATTTTGAAATTATTTAAATGCAGCAATCTGATTGGAGCACATACTCCGCTGTTCATCTATATGGACGAGTTCATTCCAAAATAAGGGGATTCGGGTATTTAGAACCATGATTCTCCATCTCAGTCACTCCTGCCAGTACCTTTCCACTCTAACTACGCAGTTCCAAAAGATGATGTAATAACAGGTCTCCCAATAATTTATTTTTAGCAGAGAGAGAAACCTGGCTTCTTATCAAGGCTTCATTCTCACGAGCTAGCTACCATTAATTTCCAATGCTGTCCCTTTGTTTAAGAACGCTGGCTATTACTATTTATTAACAAATACAATTATTAAAATGTTGCCAATCAGACTCATCCGATGGGTGCATTACGTTCCACTAACTACTCTTTTACGGTTTTCGGAGACGCCGAGGTGCCGGAATTTAGTCCCGCTGGAGTTCTTTTACGTGCCAGTAAATCTACCGACACGAGGCTGACGTATTTGAGCACCTTCAAATACCACCGGACTGAGCCAGGATCGAACCTGCCAAGTTAGGGTCAGTAGGCCAGCGCCTCAACCGTCTGAGCCACTCAGCCCGGCCGCCTCACTCTCCGTGTTAACCCTACTGTGAAGCAGAGTTCAACCAGTCTGAGAATATTTTTAATAAAACAGCGCGGATAGTAATTACAGTACGATAAAGCATCATTTCCCGTACTCTTTTGAGTGCGGAAAGATGGCAACTACGTCATAGTCTACTACCGCACACTTAGAACTCTGCAGTAATGTGAGTGTACATAAGCAAGCAAATGATAGTGATGACGTTGATAATGAGCAATGTTGACCAGGACAATCCTGCACAGGCTCGGCAACAGTTCCTGGACTCATTAGTTCTTTAATATCCTTTCTCTTACACCACTCTTCTTACGTTTTTACGAGTCGTGCGGAAACAAGTCAAGGAAATGTCAGTATCGCTCGAGAGTATCGATAGAAATAAAACAAAAGAATGTTGTCAGAATATGGTAACTTGAACTCTATTTAATAGTCGTGCCAAGGATAGGCACAAAATCTTCGGTCCAGAAGAATATCAGACAGTAAAGAAACGAAGCGTCTTGCAGAGTGACGCTGCCAACTTTTGTCCATTTTTGAGGAACGCTCATGGCTACTCTGTCATTAAGTGAGTTTTAAGGCATCTGGCACCGTTGTTACTCGGTTAGAATCCCGTTGATCGAAAATATTCACCATCGGCCTTTGGTGGAATACAATTTCGAATCACTAGATTGTGTCCAATAGCCTGGATTCGTACTACTCACTTAAGTCACTTTTGTTCGATATGCACACCCAGACATGATGAACATTCTTTAATAAATGCCTCAACCATAACTCAATATCTAATATATGTACAAGTGAATTGTAGCCTATTGTTTCATTTAAGATCAGTGACACACTGCACCAGACTTGAAAAATGTGGACCTACAGACTACCCAGACATCAGCAGAGAACAGGACACTAAACCTCGTAAGGTGTTTGAGTATTGTAGCATCTGAACTGAAACGTACAGCCCTACTTTCGGGCCTTTTAATACAAATGGCTACTAGCTCTCGTAGCCGGCTTCACCCGTTCCAACGATTACTAAGGTTCCAAGTTTCCTGAAGTCCCTTGCCTTATAAAATAGTACACATCTTGAAAACGTTACGTCACAGAATCATATTGGTCATCTTTTCCAGCCACTATGTTTCCGAGTAAGCGGTCCCACATTTCCATCCCAGACTTGTCAAAGTCACCTAATCCTCGCGGTAAGTACACAGTGTTCATAGCCTCGATGTCCAAAGCGTATCATTAATGTGTCAGTGCCATCAGACCTTCACCTGGATTTTTATCGGTAAAAGCTACGGATCTCTAGGTACAAAAAGTAAGAAAGGCATTCCTTGCTTCAGGTACTGGAATGCTGTCGTTGACATGGAAGTCGCTCGTGTGTTGTCAGGTTTTGAGATTTGCGCAAGGCTAGTCGGGCAATGCGACTTTATGTTTAACTTTATTTGGGTGTTTTATGATTTCTGTTCAGGTTTTGAGATTTGCGCAAGGCTAGTCGGGCAATGCGACTTTATTTTTAACTTCATTTGGGTGTTTTATGATTTCTGTTCAGGTTTTGAGATTTGCGCAGGGCTAGTCCGGCAATGCGACTTTATTTTTAACTTGATTTGGGTGTTTTATGATTTCTGTTTCTCTGTTTCTGGTTTAAATTTTGGAATGATGTAACAGAGAGAAGGAAAAAACCAACCTAGGCAATGAACTGCGGGGTCACAAAATAAAGCTCCTACATTTGCACACATGTGCATATCGAACAAAAGTTACGTAAGTGAGCAGTACGGATCCAGGCTATTGGACACAATCTAGCAATTACAAATTTCATTCCACCAACCGCTGATGGTTAATATTTTCGATCAACGGAACTCTAACCGGCTAACAACGGTGCCAGACCCATTAAATCTCTCTTAATGCCAGAGTAGCTGTGAGCGTTCCTCAAAAATGAACAAAACTTGGCAGCGTCGCTCTGCAAGACGCTTCGTTTCTTTATTGTTTGATAGTCTTCTGGACCGAACAGTTTGTGCCTATCCTTGGCAAGACTATTAAATAGAGTTCAAGTTACGATATTCTGACAAAATTCTTTTGTTTTATTTCTATCGATACTCTCGAGCGATACTGACATTTCCTTGACTTGTTTACGCACGACTCGTAAAAACATAGCATCAAAGTGTAAGAAGAGTGGTGTAAGAGAGAAGGAAATTAAGGAACTAATGAGTCCAGGAACTGCTGCGGATCCTGTGCAGGATTGTCCTGGTCAACATTCCTTTCTTCCCAGCCACTGTCATTATCAACATCATCACTACGAAGTATCATTTGCTTGTTTGTGTACAGTCACATTTCTTGCAGGTAATCCATTTTCTGAGGCAGAATTGGCACTTGATTCGTCAGCAAGTTCAGAATTGCTGTCCACAAAGTCTCAGAGGTCACCAGCTCATTAGCTACACGGCTGCTTATTTTCAATGTTATCACTTAATTGTGTTTACTTGTGTGATACCCATTGTTGGTGTATTCTTTTAATATACTAGATTATATAATTTCGGGGTTTTGACACCCCTCCACATACTTTTAGAACAAGCAAAATGCGTTTCTGGGTTCATGTGTTATGTATGTGCGCCTTCCAGTGTTTGATTATAATACATTTGCAAGGGTGAGGTAACGGGAATAATCACATTTTTAAATTATAATTGTCGTGACAAAATTATTTTAATTAATAACGTAAAGAATAAGTTTCATAATAATCTGATAGTTATCCTGAATTTAGATGACCATGTTTCACTGCTTGATTAAGTTTCGCTTTCATAACTTTTAAACGAGTTGAGTTATATTATTGTTTCTAAAAGTCTACATGGCCGTGCGGTTAGGAGCCCGCAGCTGTGACCTTGCATCCGGGAGACAGTGGGTTCGAATCCCACTGTCGGCAGCCCTGAAGATGGTTTTCCGTGGATTCCCATTTTCACACCAGGCAAATTCTGCGGCTGTACCTTAATTAAGGCCACGGACACTTCCTTCCCATTCCTAGGCCTTTCCTGTCCCATCGTCGCCATAAGACCTATCTGTGTCGGCGCGACGTAAAGTAAATAGCAAAAAAAGTCTGAATTTTCAATTAAAAAGCCTGGCAGTTTTATGTGGCACATTTACATTTTCACCTGGTACTAAAAGGGCTCGATGAAGGCCCACAGGCGGGCTTATTATTGACTAAAATTATGCATAATACTGTCCTTGTGGGGCGTGGACGTTTTTATGCTCGTGTAATTTACGCCCTCGCCTAATGCCTCCTGCTGAAACATTTCCACTAATACAAAAACGGTCCGCTTTATGCACAAGTTGCAATAATAATTATTATTAATTCATATTTTTTCAGTATTGCTATCAAAGTACTCATAACATCTGTTTAAATCACTGAATGTTATTATTAAAAAACATATTTTCTCACCTTCTGCGTCAACTATTGCTAGCTAATTTATTCCAGTTTTGCTTCAACCCTTTTCCCATATTTCATCCACTCATACCACGTATAGCACGCACGCCAAGAGCCATTCTCTATAATGGCTTCACTAATCGAATATGAAAATCAAGTGCAATGTACACAATGATAATTAAATGAATGGTACTTCCGAATGTTATGGTGAAAAGGCAGGTACAAAGCATATATTAAAAATATTGTAAATTGTGAATGCAGGCCGATGGGAGCGTAGTAATGATATAAGAGCAAAAGTTCCAATGTTATTTATTTTTTATTTATTTATTTATTTATTTATTTATTTATTTATTTATTTATTTATTTATTTATTTATTTATCTATTTATTTATATATTTTATTTATTTATTTATTTGTTTATTTATTTATATATATATATTTATTTATTTATTTTCACTTCCCAAAATGGAAATTGCCCCTGAGGACAAAGTACACAAAAAGATAATCCATATATTAAAAAATATTGTGAAAATTAAAGTCAGTCAGTCCGGCCATTCTATCGGGTAAATTTCCTTCATCTGTGTTTTAACTGATATGTATTCACGCACAGATTTGACATCGGGTACTATAAATCACTTAACTTCCGCTTTCCTCAAATTATTTGATTTTTCAATTTTTTGTCTCTTTGAAGTTTGTTTGGACCTAAAACACTCAGTGGATCAAGCTCTTTCATGTCAGCTGTTAACTATTCAAATTGGTTGCTTCTGAGAAAAGTTATGAGTGCACATTCAATTTGACGTCTCATTTTTTTCTTATTGATGCAATCATATATTTCGTTCTAACTGAGGCGCGCAGTTCGTTTTGGTCTAAGAACACTCAGTGAATCAAGCGCTTCCTTGTGCTGTAAAAACTACTTAAATTGGTAGATTCTGAGAAAAGTTGTGAGTATACTTGTCTCCATGACAAAGATCTTTGAATGACTTTTAAACAGTTCGGCGCGTAATGTTGTTCCAAGGAAAGTTTAATCCAATTTATTTGTGTGATATATCTTCAAGTGTTTTGTTGACATAATATTACAATTTATTACCACAGCAGATCATGTGCGTTATTTCATTAACTCGAAACTTTGCAAATACATCCGTGAGGATAGTAACGAACAACACCATACTTTGTACATTGCGGGCGGAACCAGCGGGAAACTGCTAGTCTTTATATAAAAAACTAACTGTAGTACCCGGCGTTGCCCGGATAGTTTTTGAATGTTTACATTTAATATTTGTATTACCAGTTAGTTGAGTGTGAAGTGAGTGCTTATAGAATTCTTTTTGAGATGTTGATTTTATGACTTATCATGTAGTTTTATAGTTATTTAGATGTATCCGACTTCAAGTTTTAGATTATTTAATTATCGAGTAAACACTAATCTCGGTCATTTTATACTATTTACTTTTAAGCCCTTCTCAGCTCCTGCCTCGATGGAGGCGGAACGTGGACTTAAACGCTATCCACAGCGTCACAGTTCGTATCAGCGACACATAAACAATGGATTTCGACATTAATATTGGTTATTTTCCTTATTTTTGCACGTCAGCCCCTCTCATTCCCCAACACCAGCGGCGGCTACATGTATCTGACCTCCACAGTAATGTTTTCTATATAGTAAGTCATGTGTATACCAAGTTTGATTGAGAGATATGCTAAAACATACACACATCCTTAAACTCTGTCCCTTTGGACGTTTTCAATTATTTGCCAGTTCTCATCCGCCTGCCGAGTAGGACTGAGCTTATCTTAAACGGCATCCAGAGTGTTACATTTCATCTAAGCGACCCCGAAAACAATGGATTAGACACAAATTTCGGTCATTTTCGGTTAATATTTACATTTCGCCCCTACTTTAGAGACTAGGAGTCCTTTACCCCTAGGGTATATTTCTCCAGACAGTAGGTCCAGTATACACACATGCGTCCATTCTCTCGGTCATTTTCGAAATTTTGTTTTTCACTTTTTCTCACCGCTATGCGAAAGGAAGCAGAAATTTGACTTCTAAAAAAATTGGAGCGTTACTATTCATCTCAGCGACCCCGAAAAGAATGGATTCGACACTATTTTCAATTATTTCTACATCTCATCCCGTCGTAGGTGTGCTAGGGTTGTCATACCTCCAAGTACTTTGTCTCCTGATAATAAGTCATAAGTGACCAAGTTTGTTTGAAATTGTTCCCGTAGTCCCGAAACGTATGGATTCAACACTAATATCGGTCATTTTCAGTCTTAATTACATTTCGTACCCTTATCTAAGGCTTCAAGGGGTGTCTTTCCCCCTTAGTATTTTTTTCAGGTAGTAGGTAATATTTGTATTAAGTTCTGCTGACAGTTATACTGGAACGTACAAAAAACATCCTTAATCTCGGTCATTTGGATATTTTCTGTTCTTGACTCCTTATCACCCGCCTGGCAATTGGGGATCAACTTGGACATAAACGACAACCGGAGTGTCACTCCTCATTTAAGTGACACCTAAAACCATGGATGTGACATTATTTTCGATTATTTTATACATAAATCCCTTCCTAACCACTCACCACAAAAGGGGCCTTAATTTGGACTTTAAAAGTTCAGAGTGCCACTATTCACCTCAGCGACCCTAAAAACTGTGGATTCGACACTAATTACGATTATTTTTATATATCACTCCCCCTTGCCCCCCGCCCTAAAGGGGGCTGAACTTGAAATTAAAAATTTCCCGGGATGTCACTGTTCATCTAAGCGACCCCGAAAAGTATGGATTCGACACTATTTTCGTTTATTTTTATATATGAACCCCCCTTGCCCCTCGCCCCTAATGGTTCCTGGGATGTCTTACCCCACGTGGTTTGTCTCCTGATACTGAAAATCCGGAGTGTCGCTATTCACTTTGGCGTCCCCGAAAACTATGTATTTGACACTATTTTCGATTATTTGTATATATCACTCCCCCCTCGCCCCACCCTAAAAGGGGGCTGAACTTGGACTTTTAAAAAAATCGGAGTGTCACTATTCATCTCAGCGACCCCGAAGAGTATGGATTCGACACTATTTTCGTTTATTTTTATATATGACCCCTTCGCCCCCCACCCCTAAGGGTTCCTGGGATGTCATACTCCCACGTGGTTTGTCTCCTGATACCAAAAATCCGGAGTGTCGCTATTCACTTTGGCGACCCCGAAAACTATGTATTGGACATTATTTTCGATTATTTATATATATCACTCCCCCCTCGCCCCCAACCCAAAGGGGGCTGAACTTGGACTTAAAGAAAAATTGGAGTGTTACTATTCATCCCAGCGACCCCGAAAAGTATGGATTCGAAACTATTTTAGTTTATTTTTATATATGACCCCCTCGCCCCCCGCCCCTAAGGGTTCCTGGCGTGTCTTACCCCCACGTGGTTTTTCTCCTGATACTGAAAATGCGGAGTGTCGCTATTCACTTTGGCGACCCCGAAAATTATGTATTCGACATTATTTTCGATTATTTGTATATATCACTACCCCCTCGCCCCCACCCCAAAGGGGGCTGAACTTGAACTTTAAAAAAATCGGAGTGTCACTATTCATCTCAGCGACCCCGAAAAGTATGGATTCGACACTATTTTCATTTATTTTTATATATGACACCCCCGCCCCCCCCGCCCCCAGGGATGTTTGGGATGTCTTACCCCCACGCGGTTTGTCTCCTGATACCAAGTCATAAGTGTATCCAATTTGGTTGAAATCGCTCCAATGGTTTGGGAGGAGATGTGGTTCAAACCCACCCACCCACCCGCATACATACAATGACTTTCATATATATAGATATATATATAGATTCGGCCTGGGTATGTTTGTGATTGCATAACTTTAAAAGTAGTTGGTCGATTGACTTAAAATTTTGACACCGGGCGAGTTGGCCGTGCGCGTAGAGGCGCGTG
This sequence comes from Anabrus simplex, assembly GCF_040414725.1. NCBI lineage: Eukaryota > Metazoa > Arthropoda > Insecta > Orthoptera > Tettigoniidae > Anabrus > Anabrus simplex. The sequence goes on along the minus strand of NC_090268.1, from coordinate 441,913,314 downwards.
GCTGTGAGCTTGCATCCGGGAGATAGTAGGTTCGAATCCCACTATCGGCAGCCCTGAAGATGGTTTTCCGTGGTTTCCCATTTTCACACCAGGCAAATGCTGGGGCTGTACCTTAATTAAGGCCACGGCCGCTTCCTTCCAACTCCTAGGCCTTTCCTATCCCATCGTCGCCATAAGACCTATCTGTGTCGGTGCGACGTAAAGCCCCTAGCAAAAAAAAAAAAAAAAAAAAAATTTGACACAACGATTAATTCGAATACGAGCGTGTTTATGAAGTGGTTTGAATGAAATCGGATTTACAGTTTTTTATAATGAGAAATTTTATGGAATAATTTAATTACAAAGCCGAACCAAGATTGGATCGAACTTATGGACAGATTGTCGCTAGGCGACAACGACTTACGCTATATCATTATAGCTTGGTATGAACTGGTGAATACAGGAGGATGGGAAAACGTTATCGTTTTTTAAGGACCTTTCTTGCTAGGAGGTTCATGTAATTAGGCAACTCATTGCCTGTTATTTTGAAATGGGAATCCAACATGCCGTGATTGAGATGTACATTCAAGTAATTAAGCAACACATTGCCTGTTTTTTGTAAATGTTAAAACATGTGAGTGCACATCAATAAATGTGTTTTGTGCTCGAAAAACTCTAAAAGTAGTTGATCGTGGTCTGTTCTTTCTCCAGCCATGGTACGAGTTTGTGAGATCAATCGAGAATAAGAAGAGCAGCGCAATCGTCTCAACAACGCCAGCAACAATTAGATCAAGAGTTATGACGTATACAGTTGCAATATAACAATGATCTAACTTCATATTCTTAAGTAATAATAAAATATTCATAGTCATAGTACAGCAGCCTCTAGTCTTAAATCATAGTACCACATGCATTAGTCATCTGTAAATCCCTCGCCCACCTTCGAACATAGGCCCCCATTCTGTACACGCAATTACAGAACGTCACTGGATATAAACCGCACTTATCAAGAATGTTTAGACGACAATGAACGTGTTAAAAATCAGTACTTTTCAAAGGCAAGCAGAAGAATCGGGAGATTAGCGAGAAAACAGACTTGAAGTTTTACGAGTTGAATCGACAAGTGCAGCACAATATCTCAACAACGCCAAGAACAATTAGATCAACAGCGAAGACGTATGCAGTTGCAATACCTGAATGATCAGCTTGATATCACCGAACTGCTTTTTCATACGAACCGGATTTTCAATACAACACATCATGTAAAATTCGTTCAAATCTTAAAAATTGACAAAGTCTGTACGCACTGCAATTCGATGCAATTTAAAGGAGAATCCCCGGGAATGTGCTTGAATGGTTGGTTCATATGTTGTTTTCTTTTCCTGATGCACATCTTTATGTTGTGTATGTTATGGTGCCTAGTATTTCGTGGAGCTTTTCCATGCGTGCAGTGACCGAGAACGTGAGGAAGAGTTTCTAACTTGTTGCGGCAGCGCCGACAACGCTTAGTGTCCGCCGTCCTGCCTAGAATAGTTCGTACAGTCGCCACGTTGCCTGTCATTTTCAAGGCAACATGCCATTCACAACAAGACAATCCTTCAAGGCGACTAACCCACTGATTGGTTGGATGATATTGACGAAGAGGATAACTCTTTTCCTTTCTGAACGAGATCGCACCACTTACCAAATTCAACTTCTCTCAACTGGGTTCTTATTTCCTGGTTGCCTATAAACCACCCTTTTGATTCAAAACGCTGTCGTCTGATGTTAGGCGAAGCATTTTCAAACAGTCAGGCTTTCTTCTTTTCGTTCCGTTGCATTTAGTATGTAAGGATCTCTGGAATTAACGAGTATTGGAGGAAAACCTGCCAACACGAACGCAGTAGCACTAGTCGCTTGAATTTTCTTGGACTGTATAGCGTAGCGTCCGGAAAATGCTGGGGTTGATTTATTTTGTTGAATGCTTTAAAGTCCTACTGAGAGATGGCTACACTCTCTAATTGTCTCAAACGTTGCATGTGACATGTCAAGAGATGAAGAAAGTCATTGTGCATGTCTAACCGTCCTCTACTGAGGATGACCACGACGGTCCAAAACATACTGTACTGCGATTACAGGTGATGGTTAAAAGAGTTACGTATGGAAAACTTATATTTCATACTAGCTGATGTACCCGTGCTTCGCTACGGGATTCTCAGAAAGACTGACTTTGTGTTTTCCCCATCTGAAGTCAACATAGGTTATTTAGTGATTAAAAGCAATGTTATCGCATAAAACACTCGATCAAATGAAAAACCGCACATTTTCTCACTTTTAACGAACAGTACTATGGTGCCGATCTAGCAGTCCAAAGTTTCAGAGCTGGAAGGACCAGGCCGCAGACAGCCGTGAACACTCCTCTCCGATAATTCCGTTATATGTACACTGCTCATTCGAATCAGTGCCTCAGAGTAGCGATTGAATACCTCAAATCCTATGATGAACCGGTGTGTTACGTACCAGTACTGGTAGTATCAGAAAATTTATGAACCAGAGAATGGCATGCTAAAGAAGAAAGTTATCTAACTCCCCAGATACTTCCCGCCAATATTCAGGCAGGCTGTTACTCCCTGTACGACCGGGAGAGTTGGCCTTGTGGTTAGGGGTGCACAGCTGTGAGCTTGCATCCGGGAGATAGTGGATTCGAACCCCACTGTCGGCAGCCCTCAATATGTTATTCGGTATTTTCCCCCTTTTCACACCAGGTAGATGCTGGGGATTTACCATAATTAAGGCCAAGGGCGCTTCCTTCACACTCCTAGCCCTTTCATATCCCATCGTCACCATCGTTCGGTGCAACGTAAAGGAAATTAAGAAAATAATCGGTACGCAGCAGTAATCCTATCTATCGAAGATGACTGGCAACAGAAGACACAAAACACATCACAACAAACAATAGTCAATGTTATTTCATTGTTGATGAACTTCATAAGCTCTCCATATTGTAGGCCTTCATATTTAGTTTTATTTGGACTCTGTGATATTAGGGCTTCTTATAAAATTATTTATAGCGTAGACAGTAGTTCCTTATTCTCCAACGTTACATAAAGATTTTCGTTAAATTCTGTTTACCAATTTTCTCATGACTCGGCGCTGATATGGACTTAGTATCCAAATTCATGAATATCTCTGTGATAATAGCCGGTACTGTAACAATGTATAAGACATAAATGATCGGAAATTTAATTGTATATAACATTAACCATGTAGTATTTGTCAATACGAACACTAATAACAAAAATTTTTGAGAATTAAATTTTAGGCCTTCCCCTAAACTACCACTTTTCTCAGCCTGAATACAATTATTTATAGCTTAGATTATAGCACCTCATTCTCCTACTTTGCCTAACGATTTTCATTCAGATAAGATAACTAATAACATAAATATCTGAGAATTACAATTTAGGCCTTCCCCTAAACTACCATTTCCATCAGCGTGAATACAACTACTTAAAGCCTAGATTATAGCAACTTATTCCCTGACTTTGCATACCGGTTTTTATTAAGATATGATCACTAACCATTAATATTTGAGAATTAAATTTTAGGCCTTCCTCTAAACTACCATTTCGCTCAGCGTGAATAAAATTATTTATGGCCTAGATCGTAGCGACATATTCCTCAACTTTGCATATCAATTTTCATTAAATTCTCTTGAGCCGTTTTCTAGTGATGCGTGTATAGACAGACAGACAGACAGACAGACAGACAGACAGACAGACATAAATTACGGAAAATTAAAAAGTGCATTTCCTTGTTACTGTGGACATGACTGACACAGAAATACCATCTTTTTTATATTCTGAGCAATCTACAGACAAAACTCTGAGCCATGCTTGAATAGCAGCTACATAAAAGTTATCTTTCTGTCATTGTTAATGGCCTCTTCCGGGCTTCTCATTGATTGACTATTTCTAAGATTGCACTAGAGAGGGCAGCTCTCTCGGTTGTGAACACGAGACAGCATTCTTTCCGACGAGATAGTTGTAATATCTCTTTGGATCGAATCTTTGCGTTATTCATAGAGAGAAGAATATAAAATCGAGCCCACGCCGATCGGAGTGGCATTTTTATGCTTCAGATTGGTTTTTAATCTGTTCAAACTTAGCCTATACTACCATCCTTCCTTTAATTTTGACTGCTAATATTTCAGGGATGCTAATTCCTGTTTTAATATTGGTTCTACGTTTCTCTCGTGGATTTTTCGCTTTTATTCATAGCTGATTGATACGCATCCTTCTGCTCTGCTGCGTGAATGGGCTGCGTGCTTGTTGTTTTTATTGTGATTGGTTTATGTTGATAGCTGGGTCTCAGATTGATTTTAATTGTGTGCACTGCATTATAAAGTGTTACGCCGTCAGAAGAACGCACGCCCTTGTGTCGACGTGAAGTTCCATTCGTGTCGTACGAGGCGCGTAACCTGATGATTTTGTGTATGACTACGGGATCCTCTCTGATGCCACTGCTGGATTGTTTGAGCCGTGTACCCTGATTCCGAGATGTATGAGGCCTTTGTCGATGACCGTGAGAGTCATAGTATTTGAATTGGATTTCCACCGTTAACTGGAGTTGAGGTCATATTGTTGCCGATACCGGTAATGTCTGGATGTTTGGGTGTGTGTTGACGAGTGAGGGGAGTGAAAGGATCACGTATCGCTCGGCTCAATTTTCATTTTTGATCTTGTTTCTGTACCTTATGTTTGTTTGGGGTGCGGTGTTATTTAATATAGCTTTGTGGCTATCTTGGTCGCTGGCTTGCCAGCGACGCCGCCGTGTTTGTTTTCCTTATATTAGGCTAATCGCATGCCTGTGTTTCTCTTTGGGTTTTGATCATTGCTTCTTTGGTCCAGAGATGTTCCCCCTCTGTGCCATGACGATACCTGCTCGGGGCTTTTTTCTTCTCCATGATGCGTGGGAGCTTATTGTTGTTGGGTAATTGTTATGAGATGGCGCAGTTTAAAGACGCGTATGTGAAGAATGATTGTAATCTCGCGGGAGGAACGATTTAATTGTTCCGTGTGGATTATATTTGAATTGGCGGGAAATGAAATGTGATTACATTTAAAGCGGTGAGTCCGTCGTAAGTGTAATTTTACCTTGAAGTTCAAAAATGCCTTGCTCACGAAATTAGTAGCATTATTCCCATATTTTTTTGCATTGGTAATGAGGGTCATTTCCGGTTCAAGGCCGTTTTATCTGGCCTTTCTTGGTCGCGATTCACGCCTCATAATCTCCCGATGTGTGTGTATATATGCTGGGGTATTGTTCTCGGTAAGGGAGGGGTTCGGTCCAACTCTTATTTTTGATATATATACAGGGTGTTAGGGGTATACGTGCAGATATTAAGCTAGTCGGCAAAGAAAAATACATCTCACAATATATGCTATGTACTTTTTACCTTGTCCTATTAGTTTGCCCATAACAGAGCCAAATATTTCAGGACCTAATGTGTTTTGAACGGCCGTAGCAGGATGCGCCGGTTACGTCATTCTGTCCACGCGTAGTGGAAGTACAGTAGCAGAGTATAGGGCTTGTTGAACCTGTTTCTTATCGCAAGCCAACACATGTTGTTGTGCACTTCCCCTAAAGGCTTGGCAAGTAGGAGAGGTTGACTCACGTGCCTGGCCACTTGCCGTACTCGAAAACCGGTCTAGGGTAGTCTGTTTGAAAAGTACACGGAATTCTTGCAGTGACGTTGAAGATCCGTACCAGCACATGCATGCGAATCAAGTGTTGTGTAGTTGTGTGTGATTTATAAGACGTCATTGACATTACTCAGTGATCCAAGCTGACAAAATTAAAGGAAATAGTTAATAAGTAATGAAAAATGGGCGCAACATTTCTGTGCTGTTATTGCGACAGTCTACGATGAACTTCTGACAATAGACAATGCGAGTTGTCCATGCTTATTCATAAACTTTTCAGGTCAATGAAAGGACGGTGGACACTGAAAGAAAAGGCTATAAGTATTCAGTGAAATTGTTATTAATGAGACAAATTTCAAAAAGCGTAGTTTCATCCATCGTGAACATTGCTCGAAGGAAAAAGAGCTACCGGTACTGTGGAATTGCCGCCGGGCATTTGTAATATAAGGCTTATTCTTCCTGTTCCTAATATTTTTACCCTCCAGGGTTGGTTTTCGCTGGGACTCAGCAAGGGATCCCACCTCTACCGCCTCAAGGGAAGTGTCCTCGAGCGTGAGACATTGGGTCGGGGATACAACTGGGGAGAATGACCAGTACATCGCCCAAGCGGCCCCACCTGCTAGGATGAACAGGGGCCTTGCAGGGGGATGGGAAGGGATAGAAAAGGAAGAGGGAAGGAAGCGGCCGTGGCCTTAAGCTAGGTACCATCGCAGCATTTGCCTGGAGAAGTGGAAAACTACGGGAAACCACTTTCAGGATGGCTGAGGTGCGAATCGAACCACCTCTACTCATTTGACCTCCCGAGGCATAATGGGCCCCGTTCCACCTTTCGTACCCCTTTTCAAATTTCGTGTCAGAGCTCGAAATCGAACCCGGGCCTTCGGGGGGTGGCAGCTAATCACACTAACCACTATACCACAGAGGCGGACAGAAGGCTTATTACTGGACAGTAAGTGCCGATAGGTAAAGTGATGACTGTAATGGACCCGCTTAATTAGAACTTCCGTAATCATAATAATATTACTACTACTACTACTACTACTACTAATAATAATAATAATAATGTCTTTACGTTCCACTAACTAATTTTCACGGTTTTCGGAGACGCTGAAATGCCAGAATTTTTTACCGCAGTGTTTTTTAATGCAAGTAAATCTACAGACACGAGACTGGCTTATTTGAGCACCTTCAAATACCACCGAACTGAGCCGCCATCGAACCTGCCAAGGTGGGATCAGAAGACCAGCGCTCTATCGTCCGAGCTACTCAGTCCGGCATTAGAGGTTGGATTAAGTTGGTCGTGTGGTTAGGGGCGCGCAGCTGTGAGCTTGCATTTTGGTTATAGTGGATTCGAACTGCGCTGTCGGCAGCCGGGAAGATGGTTTTCCGTAATTTCCCATTTTCACATCAGGGAAATACTGGGACTGTACCTTTATTAAGGCCTCGAACGCTTCCTTCCCACTTGTATCCCTTTTCTCTCCCATCGTCGCCGTAAGACCTACTTGTGTCGGTGCGACGTAAAACAATTTGTAAGTACATGTTTCGGTAATTCCGGAGACATGTCCGCAATTATAAGATTAATAATAATTCGGACTTGTTAAAAGTTCACTATTTTCTTTAGTATTTTCTGACAGATTACCAGCTACGAAGTTTGAGTGGGGCGTTTAATTTTATTTTCGTAATAGTTAGTAATAATGGACTAACACAGTTTTTATTATAATATTGGTAGGTGGCTTTACGACGAATGCAAGCTGACAGCCGCGCGCTCCTAATCACACGGCCAACTCGCTCAGTAATAATAATAATAATAATAATAATAATAATAATAATAATAATAATAATAATAATAATAATAATAATAATATTAATAATAATAATAAATGTTTACGTGCCAATGGAGACGCGCGGTTTCGGAATTCTGCCCACGGGTATTCTTTAACGTGCCTGTAATTCTACCGATCAGAAGCGGACGTATTTGAGCACCTTCAAATACCAGCGGACTGAGCCAGGATCGAGCCTGCTAAGTTCATGAAACCAGAGCTTGAACCGTCTGAGCCACTCAACCTGGCAACGTTTATTTTGATACGTTTAATAGGCACTGCAAAAGCAGAATGCTTTAATTTACCATTAAACAAGTTCTTTTCGTTTGGAAGCACGAAAAGAAGTACGTTTAATTTATTTATTTTTATAACATGTCCCTTATTGATATGAAGCAAAACGTTCGATGTGCTTTGACAATTCAGTTCTGATACTACTCACTTGGAAATCCTATCCCACGCATTCTTTCGTTGACGTAAGAAACTTTATTTACGTACACGTCAACACGGGGTGTTTCTGCATACTGCGAGTTGGTCTCCCAAGAATCCATGGTATTGAAATCACACTGTGGGAGAATATTTCACGTAAGCAGTTTGACAAATTCACTAGACCTGTCACGGGCCGGTCGGTCGTCTGCTGTTTCTAGCGACGGGGGTGTGGTGGGACGTGTTCCCGCCCCTACATGAAACCCCCGGACTAGAGGTATGAGCTGTCTGTCTGACCTTGACCTGAATAACAGCTGTCAGAGAGGCGAATTATCGTCTGTACTAGTACGCGAGTTACTTCGTAGTAGTAGTATTTGAATAATGCCAGTGTATGAATACCACGAATACCATGATATGCTGCTAGTGTATCGTGTGGCAGAACAGAAGACGGGTCGCCCTCAATGAATCTATGGGAAAATCGGAAAAGGCTTTCCAACAGACGGGTGCCGAATCCAGCAACGATACTTGCTGTACTGCAGCGTATTCGCGATGCAGGTTGTGTTACATCACGCTTTCAGAAGCGATGGCCTAAACGGCCACGTGTAATTCTAGACGCGGAAGAAGACATCCTGACAATGGAAATGAAATGGCGTATGGATATTAGTGCCGGGAGATCCCAGGACGGGTTCGGCTCGCTAGGTGCATGTCTTTTGGTTTGACTCCCGTAGGTGACCTGCGCATCTTGATGATAATCAAATGAGGATGAAGGCAACACATATACCCAGCCCCATGCCAGGGAAAATAACCATGATGGTTCAAATACCGACCCTGCCGGGAATCGAACCCGGGACCCCTGTAACCAAAGGCCAGCACGCTAACCGTTTTGCCATGGAGCCGGGCATCCTAACAATAGTAAACGATGATCCCGGGCGTCGTACGCGTAGTATAACACGTGCCGTTGGTGTACCAACTTGGATCATACGTAGGGCACTGCATGAAGAACGAGTGCATCCTGACCATATTCAACGGGTGCAGTGTCTTTGACAGCTGATTACCATTTTCTTACGAGTTGATGTACGTCGCCACGACACAGATAGATATTACGGCGACGACGGGACAGGAAAGGGCTAGGATCGTGAAGAAGCAACCGTGGCCTTAATTAAGGAACAGCACCAGCATTTACCTGGTGTGAACATGGCAAACCACGGAAAACCGTCTTTAGGGCTGCCGACAGAGGAGTTCGAACCCACTATATCCCACTCATGGGCTGTGGAACGTCCCCATTCAGTAGGAGAAGGCAATTTCCAGCATCGGTTATGAATTAATATCTGGATGGGTGTAGTAGGAAGTCGGTTACGTGGACTAATCATCTTTTTATTAATGTTACCTTGCTCCTGTGGATACAGTACGTTACTTGAGCTTTCAGAGGACGTGTCGCTTCGACTACGCAGAACCACGTGGATTTTACACAATGGTGCAGACATTTCCTCAACGGTGGACAGGACGATGTGGAACTATCAATTGGCCAGCCAGATCTCCAGACGTTATTCCAATGGACTTTAATGTCTGGGGGAACATGAAACACAAAGTATATCGAACTGAAGTAACCACTTAGGACGACTTCCGTGAACGTATTGTTTAAGCAGCAGAGGATATTCTGAACAACCCTGGTGAAATGAAATGAAATGAAATGTCGTATGGCTATTAGTGCCGGGACCCTCTGAACGGAAGGCCAGTACGCTGACCGTTCAGCCAACGAGTCGGACACAACCCTGGTGTCTTGGCTCGAATGCGTCGCAACTGGATTCGGAGAAGTGAAGCCTGCAGGGAAGCCCAGGGTGATCACTTTGAACAATTGCTACGAGTTTTACTTTGGTATGTCAGATGTTACGCCATTTCTGCAACGTAATGGCTTGGGAGTACAGTACAGTATCGCCTTAGTATTTTGAGTCTCGATAGGTCGATATTCTCATAAATCCGAGCAGGGAAATTGATGTACCGGTAACAAAAATTATAAATCGAGCGTTTCAGTGCGCGAGTGCGGAAGACGTGCTTGTTAAAACGCTAGACATTGACCTTGAACGCATTTCGGCAGTTGCTCAATCCTACACTGCATGTGTTTTTTTTTTTTTTTTTTGCTACTTGCTTTACGTCGCACCGACACAGATACGTCTTATGGCGACGATGGGACAGGAAAGGGCTAGGTGTGGGAAGGAAGCGGCCATGCCTTAATTAAGGTACAGCCCCACCATTTGCCTGGTGTGAAAATGGGAATCCACGGAAAACCATATTCAGGGCTGCCGACAGTGGGGTTCGAACCTACTATCTCCCGAATACTGGATACTGGCCGGACTTAAGTGACTGCAGCTATCGAGCTCGGTTTTTTGATTCTTTACGTGTGTTCGAGAAATTTATATTTTGTTTCTTATTCACTACGAGTTAAAACAGAAGACACTGCGTTTTTAAGGGCCGATGACCTTAAAACAGCAATCATCATCATTAACACGTATAAAAATTCAAAAAATGCTTGTTTTATATTCATCACTACTGAAATATGAAAACAATTCAATCAAATTAGTTATTTCATTCCCACACTCGTAGAGGGGTGGGTGGGCCGTCAGCTAGACGTGTAGCTCTTGGGCCATGTAGTAACGAAGTAGAGTTGTGGGTATGAAATAATTCAAGTTGGACGTATGTCTTGTACATACAATAAATTGAGTTGAATATGTTAGTAAATAGGCTTGTTGTTTAAAGGGGCCTAACATCGAGGTCATCGGCCCTGTTAGTAAATACCTGACCGCGCAGAGAGATAACCGCAGCAACAACACGGACCCCAGAGGAGGCCCGCAGAGCACCCCACCCAGGACAGAGATCCCCCCAAACACTCCGTTTATTGAGTAAATTTTCATGGTACGATGTTGACATAGTACAATGTTGACATACATACATGGGTAAATAAACAAACAAACAGAGAGAAGTAGTTGGCCTTGAACTTGCTGGGCCAAGTGAGACGAGTTCTTAGTCCAGATATGTGAACAAAATAAGCACTGAGGTCATTGACCATGCTAAAAGGCTACAGAGCAGATTAAAGGCGATGTATCACAAGGTCAAACTTAAACATGTAACAGAACGTAAGATGTAACTGTGACAGATGAGAAACGAAACGCAACCCGGGCTGGGGAAACAAACACAGACCTTGCAGCACTGTCTTGAAGCACAGCACAGAAACGTAGATGTACACCTGCACACGACACAACAGGTGAATTAAAGACGGAAAAAGTATTGTGTCACTTGAAGCTAAAGAGAAGTTATAAATGAACGAAATAAACTAAATCTAAATAGTAAAAATAACAATAATAATATACAACTAACAATAATATTAATAACAAAATATCAAATATGAATAACAAGTATACGACTTAAAAGGAGAGTAAAAAGAGGAATAAGACGAAAATATGAACAGGTGAATAATAATAATAATAATAATAATAATAATAATCAGACGAGGAAAGAGAGTAATAAGAAGAAGTTCAATATGAGTAGTAGCAATAAAAATAAGACTGAAAATTAATAATAATACCGGTAATGTTATTTGCTTTACGTCCCACTAACTACTCGTACTGTTTTTGGAGGCGCTGTAATTTAGTCCCGCACGAGTTCTTTTTACGTGCCTGTAAATCTACCAACACGAGGCTGACGTATTTGAGCACCTTCGAATACCACCGGATTGACCCAAGATCGAGCCTGCTAAGTTGGAACCAAGAAACCAGTGCTCTAACCGTCTGAGCAACTCAGACTGGCCACTTTTATTTTGATAAATTTATTAAACACTGCAAAGGAAGCAGTAAGTTATGCTTTATTTTACCATTACACATATGCTTTTCGTTTGTAAGCACGAAATAATAATGTAATTTTTTACGTCCTAGTAACTACTTTGACTGGTTTTGGAGACGCCGAGGCGCCGGAATGTTGTACCGCAGGACTTTTTTTAATGCAAGTAAATCTACAGACACGAAACTGGCGTATTTCAGCACATTCAAATACCCCCGAATTGAGCCTCCATCGAACCTGCCAAGATGGGATCAGAATACCAGCGCCGTATCGTCCGAGGTACTCAGCCCGGCATTAGAGCTTGGAATACGTTGGTCGTGCGTTTAGGGGCGCGAAATTGTGAACTATCATTGGGGAGATACTGGGTTCGAACTCCACTGTCGAGAGCCCTGAAGATGGTTCTCCGTGGTTTCCCATTTTCACATCAGGAAAATGCTGGAGCTGAACCCTTATTAAGGCCACGAACGCTTCCTTCTCACGTCTACACCTTTTCTGTCCCATTGTCACCATAAGACCTATCTGTGACGGTGCGACGTAAAGCCAATTTTGAAAATCATCATATTTAGGACATTATACAACTGACGAGATCCATAGTTATAAACGATGAGAAGTATTTTCTGGGCAGACATTATTGGCGAGTAGTCAATAATAATAATAATAATAATAATAATAATAATAATAATAATAATAATAATAATAATAATAATAATAATAATAATAATAATAATGGTATTTGCGTTACGTTTACGGTTTTCGGAGACGAAGAGGTGCCGGAATTTAGCCCCGCAGGGGTTCTATTTACGTGTCACTAAATCTACCGGCATGAGTGTGACGTATTTGAGCACATTTAAATACCACCGGACTGGGCCAGGTTCGAACCTGCGAGGTTGGAGTCAAAAGGCCAGCAGCTCAACCGTCTGAGCCATACAGCCCGGCAGGAAGCACGAAATGTAGGTACGTACACCGGTAGCAGCCTTCAGCTGTTATCGTAGTTCAGTTGCTCGTAAACATAAAACCAGTTTGGCAAGTATATTACGTAACATCTCGTGGCATTGCATTAGCGTTGAGCTGTTACAGTAGTATATTTGCTCTGAAACATAAACAGAAACCGGTTTGGCACGGATGGCGCGTGACTTGCCTGTTATCAACGGAAAGCTATTCATTCACAGAACAAGGCACACTACCTATTCTAAAAACATCGTATTCCTTTGCTCTCGAAAATAACTTCCGCGGATTACTAAAAGTTTGATATATAGTGGTTAGTCACATCGTTCTCTATTGCTACAAGAAATATCTGCACGTATACACCTAACACCCTGTATAGACTATGATTTAGGTGTCTACTTCCCGAACTCAAAGCAGTACGGAAAATCGGCACTTTGTTGTACCCAGTAAATACTTTCCGCACTGTCTTATTACAAATCGTTTCTGGTTGGTTGAAGAAAGAGTCAGAGTGAAAGTACGTCAAGGTAAACTGAATTTTACGTTGCTCCATCTCATCTCAGCACCGTGTTTCACTACTCATCTGCACGAATATGACGTCATTTCATTCCAAGCTCAAGTAATGTGCCACCATCACAGTACTAACTAACGTATTGGTCAATCCATTTCCAACAGATAAATATCGTGTCTATATATCAAAAGAGTTTACTAAAAACAACTTTGGAATGTCCATCCGTCCGTTCTACTGGACCAATTTGCTTTATTTTTGTTTCGTTCTCTCCGGAATTACCTACCGGTGAATCACGAGACGTTGATAGGTCTTAAGTTCAGCCAACTTTGAGTAATCATAAAATCAAATCATTAAATGATCACTCCAGCAATTTCAGACAAAGGATTAACCTAACCCACAATACAACAGGTTTATAAGCGACTAACACTTTCATTAATTTTCTGATACATGTGATTTTCATTCTTAGTAATATCATTGCATGCCGTTATGTTTGATTACTACCTGTCAAGCCGGATATTATACACTTCCTCTAATCATGGAAGAATATTATCTGCTATATACTCTTTGATTCTCTGACCTTTTCTGTCTTCTAAATATACTCAACAGATGGCTGAACTGTCGTAATAAGTTACATGCATCGACGTACGCACAGAGGCGAGGTTATCAAGTCGGCTAGCCTTTTGTATGCCCATTACATGTAATAAACAAGTAGTTATTAGTGGGTGTCTACTTACCCGAACCAACATTCAGTCACGGCCAATTGCATCTTACATTATCTCGGACAACAGGTTAAGATCCAGATACGCCCGAATGGTCGAAGCTCAGTGAGTACTATATGTAAAGAAATATTATGTACTACCTTATGAATGAATCAGTTATCATGTACCAATGTTGAATGTTCATAACACTGTTGAAAAGGGCAGGCAAAACAATATGACTACAACAGGCATATCAAGACGAGTTACCTAACCTATTTATAACAAGTGCTGCGGAGCACCAAGGGCCCACTAGTATATCATAAAGTTCGTATTACGTTCATTAATCCAGGGCCAGAGGACCATGTTTACGACTCTGGTAGCTTAGAGGACCGTTAGCTGCTTCCAATAACGTAAACTGTGATGTTTATATCTGTAATTTATTTTATAGAAAGACACTTACTAGAGAACATTAAATCGCCAATGCATGGATCAAAACTAACGACTTGCGACACAACGAATGCAAGTTATTTATAAATAAATAGTACGAAATGAAATATTGTATGCAACGGCCTCTAAAATGATATATTAATGTTACTCGCTTGGAAATCCTTCGCGTGCCGTACGCGAAGACTTATTAAACATTCCGTTCGTAAAGTAAAAGCTCACATTTGGCGACTGTCGGGTAAATAACTACTATTACAGGCTGAAAAACAAGAAAAGGGACGTGGAAAGTTCAGCCACTAAACAAGTTCGAATTTCCGGATCATTTTATTTATTCGTTAAGATGACCTCCTCCAGGTCGTGGTTTTGTATGAATTGTGTTGGTTATGATCTGTTGTGTAAGATGCTGTATATTTCAAAAAAGGAAATGATTATATTAGGACATTTAAAAACCATTTACACTTAATATACTGTAACTTGGTGGTAGGGTAATTCAATTAAGACATAACCTGGTTACGTTGTAGTTTTAATATTTATTAACTAGTTACTGGAGTACACATTAACATACACGAATAGTACATGTTACGCAATTACATAGTTCTGGCTCTCCCTCTTCACTGTTCGTTCACAGTAATTCACACGGACTCTGGTCACTAACATTACAATCTCACTCAGTCCCACAGTCACAGTCGTTGGCGCTGTCACCAGCCGAGCTCACACTGACCTCCTCGCTAACTCACCGAGTCTACTCACTGAACTGAGCCAACTCCTGTTTTTTCGGGGGGCCCCCGAAGCCCGCCGCCCCGCGTGATCTACATGGCCTCCGACATGCTATTAGTTCTAAGAAGAGAAAGATAACAGGGAGGAGTGGAAGTGTGATACTACAGGAGTATCTGCCTGTCCCCATGCTCAGCATGCTACCAGGCCAGATGTGCTGGTGGGTATCAATAGTGGTGTAATCGGGTAGTAAGGGTCAGGACAAAACCACATAGGCGGAAATAGAAAGATGCCTACATGTAAAACCTGATATTTTTTAGATAGCACATGCAAGGATGTGGTTCTGAAGAGGTCCAGGTAATTGCGTTAGTTGGGAACAGGTATCATGCACAAGTCATAAGCCAATTCCACGCCAGTCCAGTTATTCAGAGGATCAGTCCTGTGACTAGCGCGGGCCTTGCCGGCAGCCGAGCCATGCGGCGATAGCCACTAGGGCCTGTCGCACCGACGTCCTTGGGGTCCCTCTACCCAGTCTCCGATCCAGGAGAATGAGGCCAAGCCCACCGAGGTGGGGGCCTCCTGGAAGGGGGTGGGTCATGACGCCGGGCTCGTTCCTCACTGCCCACGCCATGGCTCGGTATACAGGGCAACTGTGGTGAGAGGCAGGGTGGCCCACCGCGCAGTTGGCGCGCACCGGCGCCTCCATAAGTGTAGCGCAGGCCGTGTAATGATGATCACCACCACAGCGGTTGCACCTCACTTGGAGCCCACAGCCGACCTGACGATGACGTCAAACAGCGGAAACACTGAGCTGTTGAGGGGGACGTTTGAATCTCACCTGATTGCAGCTACCCTCTGAGGTCCTCTTCTAATTGGCTCCTCGGTCGACTGCTGTCCTGGGAGCAGTCTTGGGTTGCGGCTGGGGTGCCCTCACCTAGTGGGCCGTCGTCGTCTTCTTCCTCCTGGTCCTGGGGCGGCGTCTCCTTCCCGGGGGTCTCATCTCGGCAGGGGAAGAGGCCTCGTCCTTCTGGCCCTCTTCCAGGCCTGGTGTCCTCGGGATAGCGGGTGGCCTCACTGCGTCGCCGTCATCTCCCTCCTCCTGGCTGGTGGCGGCGTCACTCACTGCTGGCATCTCTGTGCGAACACTGTCCTGTAGGGCGCATATTGATGTCTGCATCGTGAACGAGTTGCTAGTAGGCCGGGCCTGAGTAGCGGCCTCTGAACGCCCGAGGGCGTTGCTGGTTGGCGGCCTTGTTGGTCTGCGTGTACTTCGTGAAGTACAGCAAATCAACCTGTGTCGCACCGTCGCAGCGCTCGGGAGCGCCACCGCCGTCGTCCTCGGTCCTCGGCTCCAGAGGAGCCAAGAAGCGTGGGTCCGTTCCCACCTGCTTGTGCCTCTGCCTCCTGGCTGTCTGCGTCCCGACTGTAGACGTCCACTATAACGTATGGGTGGCTGTCTCCTGGCTGCCGATGCCGGTAGGGCAGTTCCTCTGGCCTGGTATTCAGGTGACCTGAAAGTAAGCAGAGAAGCTCCTCTCGTAGCGGCTGATCTGGCCTGGGTCCGTGGGGCGAATGCTTATCGCCCAGTTCTCGATGTTCTCGACGGCGGCGGTGGAGACCTCCTTCCCTGCCCCCCCCCCCCCCCCCGAGTCTAGTGAGGAACACGATGATGAGGTAGGCCTCCCTGTAGGTGTCGTGCCCCGGTTGGTACTGGTACTTAAAAGTACACAGTAGACAATGAAATTTCGGAAATATACTAACAAGTACAGATGCCTGACTAGTACTGCGAAAGTACAGAGCCCCTGGTGAGGAGAGGGACAGCGGAACGAGAGACACGTACGTGTTCTCGTTAGCACAGTCAGGCTCATCCTCGAGCCAACTTCGCACCTGTTCGTGGCCAGCCCTTCGAGGTACGTCGGCAACTCGAAGCTCGTGCAAGCCTCCAGATAGGGAAGGCCTTCGGCTTACACCGCATCCACGGCACTTCTCGTCAGACGACTATAGTATAGTCTGGTGTGAAACAAATACTTGTCATATGACAACAGACGTAGTGAGACAGAGTACATTTTTAAATACGCCAAGGATGCCCAAAGGAAAGTTTAATAAACCATTTAATTTTTCTGGTAACATTTGAAGCCATCTCGTTTCCGTTTCAACTCAGTTCATTTCTAACTCTTAGGTTCTCCATTCTGCAGAAACTAACTTTGAGTATATACCTTTATAAACCACCACATATGGTAACAGTATTACGCCCGAAAATAAAAATAAACCCTGGCCTACCAAGCGATCACTGCTCAGTCCGAAAGCCGGCAGATTATGAGATGTCGTGTGGTCAGCACAACGAATGCCCACGGGGGCCGTTATTCTTAGTTTTCTAGACCGGAGCCGCCATCTCACCGTCCGAAAGTTCCTCAATTGGAATCACATAGGCTGAGTGGACCTCGAACCAGCCCTCAGGTTCAGGTAATAATCCCTGACCTGGCCGGGAATCGTAACCGAGGCCTCCGGGTAAGAGGCAGGCACACTACTCCTGCACCGCCGGGCCGACACACACCTGAAAAAAGAAATTAAATTTCTAAATTTAATCAAGTTAATTAAAACATTCATTGAATTTTAAATATGCAGATATTCCACGTTACCAAAGAGTTGCTTGTATGTGCCTTGAAAGATCCATTAGCTCATAAAAGCTGCTCTCTTCGTCAAAATATGTGTACAGAAGGCAGGTGGCTATAGGGGAGCTCCCGCGCATACCGTCTGCGAGTTTCCGCTGAATTCTCCACAGAATAAAATTATGTCTATGTATTCGTCGTTGTTGAACACACCAGCCATTGTCGATATGTAGACAGCAACTGTGGTGCTACTGTACCAAATACCAGACTACTACTGAGCTTTAGAAAACTAGGCGTACTAACGCAAGGGGCGCATTAGACGGGTAACGCTGAAGAACATACAGCGAGTGGCCCTCCGGCTGTATCTCTTCGTATTCTGACCTAACCTGCCTGAGGCAGTCATACCGCTGTGACAATCAGTTATTAGACATCCCGTTCATCATTAATGCATGCGGAAAACTTTTATGTAGAACGTTAGGGGCTGGAGGACCACCTGGTATATGTTTACAAACTTCGAAGTAGATAAAAGGGGGCTACTGAGACATTTACATAAGAAAGGCAGTAAGTCAAAAAAATGTTCAGGGGAAGGAAAATTTTATATATGATCATTTTTTCGTCAATAATATTGTAGGAAGAACTTAACAACATAAAGCATACGCTATTGTTTATCTGTATAATCCGGTTTTCTGGAAACAATAATATAAATTATTTCTTAGATAAACTCGGAATTTCGCAGCTGCGAGCTGGTATTCGGGAGATAGTAGGTTCGAATCCTACTGTTGGCGGCCCTGAATATGGTTTTCATTGTTTCCCGTTTTCATTCTCTATCTGTACCTTAATTAAGGCCACGGCCGCTAACTTCCCAGTCCTGGGCATTTTCCATCATTTCGTCACCTTCGATGTGTTAGTGGGACGTCAAATCTAGTAGCAAGAAAATTCCTTAGAATTAATGTGATTTACATATTGTAAAATACATTAGAGTTCTCATCCAACAAATCCAACCTATCCAAAGTTAGTAACTGCGTACAATTCCATGAATTACGTTCATCTATTTGGCATCATGGGGTGTCTGTCCTCCCTTTAAGGCGTTGTAAGCTCTGTAATTTTTGTGATTGCCTTGAAAAACTGTCTTTTTATTAAATCTGACGTCCCTCCGAAGTTTTCATGTTATTAAATGTTTGCTAATTAAAAAACTGCTATCTAGAGATTAATGCACCTAAGGGTGCTGATAATGGTACAAGTAGTGTTTAGAAACGTATCACATTCTGCTAGAAAAATGAACAAATCCTCATTCTACATCATTACGTTGCTTCCATCTAAAACGCAAAGTGGCTAATAAACAATTCCATGTGTATTCAGTTATTGTGACATAATAGATTCACAAAATATCTAAGAGCTACATTAGAACACTCCCCTTTAGGCAGCATCTTCTTAACATCCAGTTCAAAGTAAGAACTCGCAACAATGCAATCCAAAAATGATGTGGTACGGGCAACATTAATTCGATGCTCAGCTTTGGAATTTGTGTTTCCGGCTGCCGAGTAAGGTACGGGGGTGGGGGAATTCCTTCCCCGCTGCTAATTTCGTCCCCCTAGGGATTTTCAAATTGCACGGTGGGTACTTAATATTTAGCCGCACGCACACGAGTAGCCTTATCCCGTTGTCTTGCCGTGGGAGTTGGTTGTGTGCACCACATTTAATTTCCGTGTACAAGGAGGATTCATTTTTCACGCTGAGATCAGTTAGTGCAGGATTCAAATTAAGAGCCTGTCATTCCAAGAGTGAGCACTAAAATGTGTATGAAATACTTTACTGAATTTCAGTCTTGCGGTGTAGTTCCCGGCATGTAATCACTACAGTGAGGTGGTTGGCGTGAGTTACTTTAGCGGCCATTACACTAAATCAGGGAATGTTCGTAATTTCGTCCTCCTTCATTTGACTTGTTATTTATGAAGCTTATAATTTTCAGAGAAGGAAACGCAAGTAGTGGGATAAGGAGTCTATGAAAAATGCCATTAAGGCAGTGAGGCACAAAATAATTACTTTACGAACGTGCAACTGAAGCGTTTAACATCCCGCGAGCAACACTGAAAGACAATATTAAAAATAATACCAACAATACCAAGAAAATATTTTTCACAAATGGCCTTGAATTAATTAATGATATGAAAAGTGCCTGGTAAGGTTAGAATGAAAAAAAATGTATAAAAAAATATTGTACTTTCCATAAATTTGGCGGGAGGCGAAATTACGAACACATTTTTTTGGTAGTTTGGGTATTTTAGTGTTAAAAAAAAGTCAAAATTATCACCGTACAGGCCATGAAGGCCCTTGGAGGGGTGGAAGGTAAAGGCTTCCACTATCCGTAACCTCGGCACATGATGGGGTGGAATGGTCAGCTCTACGCCCGGTCGCATTTGCCCCCAGGAATTAACCTGTTACTCAATTTGGTGTAGGCTGAGTGCACCTCAGGGTCATATGCACCTCCTGGATCGGAAATCTCTTAAATTTTACGACTTCCTGACGACAATTTGAACCCATGCTCTTCCAGGCGAACCAAGCACGCCGTTACCGTTTCGGGCAGGCAGCCCCTTTATAGATTTATGTCAAATATTGTATATCATACGTTATAAGAGTTTCACAGTAACTTGCCCGTAACTGGAGAATATAGTCAGTAACATATAGTATATACATATTTATATCCTTGGCCGTAATATTCATGAATTACTACAAGTCAAAATCTGCTAAGGGACAAAATATGGGCCCCCTACATTGCTCTATTCCTTTTGGGTTGAAAAGCCCTTAACGTGGCTCAACACCACGATGCATCTCATCACCGGCACAATAAAGTGTGGACCCACATATTGTGTACCTATCCTCAGCAAGTCTTCGACGTAACAATGCTCTCCTCATGGAATTCAAGAAATCAATTAATAATCCCCAATTAGCAATACATCGCGACATCGCTCAGGTCCATCTGATTCGTTTCTAAATCCACACATAACAACTGCAATAGAATTGGAGAATACAAAGTTCAATATAACTAAAGAATGAAAGGGAATACAAGATGCTAGGCCCGGGTCAATTCTGCCACGAATTGGTTTCGTTACTGCTACGTGAATTTGAGCTTCTTTGGAAGAGTTGGTCTGCTCTCAAAAGGATACGATCTGGCCATGGTAACTGCGCAGATTTCCACTACAAATGGAAAATTATTTCTACATCTAATTGTAATTCTGGTGGTTCTAAGCAGACCATCCAGCATATTATCAGCGAGTGTCCAAAAGGAAATTACCGTAGCAACATCAGAGGTTGTGCTCATGCGTTTCAAGAGACAGTTATATAAATGACCCTGAGATAAATGTATGCTGTAGTTTGTGTTCCAAAATTTTCACGTATAATGAGAATATTGGTATGAAAATGAGCAATCTCCAATTTTCGTCAAAATTGAGTTACTGACACCATTGCATTTTACTACTAGCCCTCTACTAAACTTTTGCAAAAAAAGAGAAAAGAACAGGAACAATATTCAATCGTTTCGAAGTACAACTTTATTTCTAAGAGAAATATCTCCCTCACCTGTTGGAATGAAATCTGAAAATCTCCACAACTACCAATCAGCTCTTTCCGTTCTTGTCATGTTGTTTCAATGGATTTATAAATTGAGACTTCCCTGCTAATTTGTCGGATTTGTAGTTATACTGGGGGTATACTCAGTATTTTGAAACTATATGAAAATGCATGCACATTTTATATTATAAAAAAAGCTGCAAATTTCTTCGTAGTGTTCTGTTATTGGTACGATGCCACAAAACTTGATACCTGTGTCAACCAGAAAAGCGAGCAAATGACCTCAGGATCACAGGTAATAGAAATCAGTTGTTGCTAAAATGCTGAGGTATTAATAACCTCTGCAGAGGAGGAAGAGAAGGAGGCCAAAAGATGAATAACATATTGGAAAGCGATTTAAAACGAACTTTTATGTTCGGAACAGTAGTAATAGAAAAGATCCTGCATGTCAGGAAGCTTTCTCTGAGCGTCGTTCATGTCTCCATTAACCGTGTTGGTATTATAGCTATAACACATTCACGAACAGGTAACCCCCGTGATGAAAATTGCAGAGGGTGATAAGAAGACACAAGTATTCTGACCAAACAAGGAAAGCCTTGCGAAATTTATACCTTCCTTAGTGTGTGTTGAATCACACCAATGTCGTAATAAGTAAAGGCTGAGAATGTTCTAGTCTTACGAATTAAGAGTTATTTTCCTTATATATAATATTATCTGTCACTTTTATGCCTGAAATATTCAACACTCGTTTCAAACCATGGTCTTGTATTGTTCCTTTATTTTTTCTATAATATTTAATTCCCAATCGCACGGCAGAACGAGTGTCCTGAAAATATGAATTTCAAGTAACACTGTTCGAATAATTCTTGAGTTATGTATCGTCACTCAAAAGAAATTGGCACATGGTATTTTATATTACTTGAACTTAAAATTTTGTAACACTTCATTTTAATATTAATATAAAAATATAATTAAACTCCCATGTAAATACAAAGAACCCACAATGGGCACTATATCGTTAGATTCAATTGTTTCTGAGGAGAGTGTACCTGCGGGTAACTAAATATGTTAATTCTATTTTCGACTGAATGTACATGAAGACTATTAAAAAAGTCCTCTTCGTACTCCGTGTAAGCAGTTATCAGCCCACATTTTCAGATTTCATTTGACAGTCGTTGGAGATGAAAGACACAAAACGCGACCTTGTTTCTACCTCGAGTTACTACCTAGTCCACATCAATCGCTATGCCTTTATAACGGCCACGTTTTCAATGTCGTGTGATTACGCAGGAGCGCGTGACTTTCCTTGGCACGACCATTTACTGTATTTTCAATAGTGAAACTAAAATTCGTATTTTGAGCAGTTAGTACCAATGTACCTTCCCCATTGCAATGTCTCAATTGGCCTTTGAACATTCTGCGTACATAATCACGCCTTTCCCTTTGTGGTGCAGAAAGAGGTAGAATCAACGTAGAACAAAGAGGGATGTCATTTATATTCTCTCTCCATTTTTATTAGTTTAATGATGTTTTTCTTGTCTGCCTTCTAACTCGCGGACAAGCAAACATAGGGCATGAAAATATTTTATTTAAAAGTCGTTTATAGCCATATTTTGTACACACGCATCAGATGAATGTTTTAACGCTAAGGTTTTATTTCATATCAACTTTGAACTTTCCATTTCCATTCACCACAGTCGTTTAAATTAAATAACTTGGGTGACGTAAAGGACATAGTTTTCTGGTTTATTTAAAAACTTCTACTTTTGTACTCATTGCAGGGTAGAGAAGAGCGAATCTGAATCGGGGAATTGATCGCATGTATATTTTGAGTGGAGGATGACAAGCTGTTCGTTTAGCTTTTATTGCCCGTTATGATTTGTATTTGTTCTGAAGTGATATTTTCCATGTTTGGCATTCAGTTAATTATGTCATGGAACTGTCGAACATCATCATCTTAAAGAGTACAAGCACTGTCGCTGCAGACATATGTTGTGGTCTTTCATCAAATGACGGGACTGGATGGTTTTCCTAGGCTCAAATCTGTAAAGTGATTTGTTCTTTGTCCATAAAACTGTCTTGTATCGTAAGTTTATTAACTTCTTGTTTGGTTTTTTTTGTTTTGATTGTTCCTGAATTCCTTAAAGAATAGCTCTCCACAACGAAGATAATTATCGGCGCACACTCGAATTACACGTCGTGCGTTGGTATCTTTGTAGACGCTTCTCGCGTCTTAGTCTTACATTACAGTGTCCTCTTGTGTAGAATCACGTGTTAGTACACAAAACGTGCGGCGGCTTAACATCGATAAAAACACAGCGTGCAGAATAAGGAAGCTCAGCTGGTAGTGTGAGGAGCAATGTACAAAGTGAAATGGTGTCGCTCGAAATAAAATAGATCTGGACATAGGTAATTGCACAATTAGCATCTTGTTCCAGATTACTTTTTGGATGAGGGAACACCTAATCTGTGACAATTACTGAGGAAGGGCTTTGTAGAAAATATTCCGCCACGTGCATTGTGGAAGACGATGCAGTGTGGCCTATCACTTTGCGTGGGGTTGATACTGATGACGGCCAAAACTACAAGTGGAATGGAAGTCTTCTCTCGAGGTATCTTACTAACATGAAATAATTGAGGTACTTGTAATGGTAAAGCTAAAATAGTTGTATCATCTAAGTAATTTGCATGTTATTATAGAAAGCGCAGTGTTTGCTAAAGTTGTACGATAACATGAAGGGATATCTAACATTATATTTGTAATATAGTATTATATTTTTATTATATTGTCACCGGGCTAGTTTGCCATGCCGTCAGGGTCGCTCAGCTCTGAGCTTGCATCCGGGGGATTGTGGGTTCGAACCCCACTGTCGGCAGCCCTGAAGATGGTTTTCCGCGGTTTCCCATTTTCACACGAGGCAAATGCTGGGACTGTACCATAATTAAGGCCATGGCCGCTTTCTTCCAACTCCTAGGCCTTTCCTATCCCATCGCCGCCATTAGGCCAATCTGTGTCGGTGTAACGCAAAGCCACTAGAAAGTAAAGTAATTATATTGTAATATAATATTGTATTTGTAATATTATATATATCGCCTGTTGCCATGCAGACTATTGTACCTAGTAAATCCCTGTACACCTGGACGCTTCCTTCGTGTTTTATGATGTGTGGTTCAGTATAAATTATGTTAATTTTGGCTTTTATTCCTTCTTTGAGAGACGTTCAAGTGTTTGTGATGCTGACTGTACCACTGGTACATTGACTTGCTATCTTCACCTTGACTGTATGGGAGAGACACCTGTATCTTTGTTTTGATTTTTATGTATGTTGTGCTTTTTGTTCGTTACTTTGCATAGCTGGCTGTCGGTGAGTGTGTACCATTAACAACTGCGTAAAATTGCATCGTGTTGGGTACCGCATGCATTAACGGAAGTTCAACGGTGTATGCTATATACAACACACTGGCAACAGGACGGGACCACTTGCTGCAGTTGCAGCTCTGTACGCAAAATCCTGTGGATAGTGCGTTTCTCCATGCCACTTGCGCTTTCCAGTGGCGTCCATCGTCTGTGTTCCTCCAAGAGCTGCTCTATGACGGCACGCGCCACGTCGGTCCGCACACAGACCGCTGATCACCGGTTGCCGCAAGTCCTTGCTGAAATATTCCTCACCATATGGGAGGGAATTATTCCCAAGGACTTCCACCAATTCACTGTGACATTCTCTTACATTTATCCCCTGGAGAGCGGCTATTTTGATTTATGTGCGCTGCTCAGCTCGGATTAATTCTATCTCGCACGACGCTCACCACACAACAGCAATCACAGAGCCTAATACTCGCTATGCCCGCAAAGGCTCCACGTGATAAATAGCAGTTTATGATCCGCTCCTATATCTGCAACAAGGAAATACAGTCCAACCTCCATTTCAAAGTACTGTACCTTAAATTTCCCGGCCGTTCGTCCTAATCTTCACTTCTCCATTACTCTGAATTCGATTACACGAACTACTCGATTTCTCGAAGCAAATATTTCCTCATTTGAAGCAAAAATACTCTGTAACACGAATTTTGTGCAACTTAATAACTGTGCAATACGGTATTTGTAGTTTGTGAGGAAGAATTAACAAAACAAAGGCTTAGAGTGGTGTTTAGAGATAATATTACGCGAACATAAAAACGAAAACTTCTAGAGATCGGAAAGTCGGCGAAGCCTCGCTGTTTCTTGGATGTGAATTAATTGCCTGTCACGTACGAATGTAACCCGCGAAGTGGCGGACGACAAGCTCCATTTTCGAACCTTGGCTGCGTGGAATTGACGAGAAATTTCAACTTCCAGGTAGAAAAGTTTAACAGTAACAAACAGAAGGGATTAACGGATTTTTCCTAAGATGTTAACTGAGGTTTGTTTTTTGTTTCACTACTGTATGTACGGTATGATATCTTCTAAAAAGTTAATATAGTAAGGGTTGTACCGGTTGGTACACCCCGACCCCGCAAATTTAAATTGTGCGCCAATTGAAACTCCTCTACAGGAGAAAGCCTAAACTTTAAAAACTGTATTAATTCAACAGGTTCTCCGAAGATGGCTCTGTGTGAATTTCGATGTGTTTTTGTTTGACATGTATCAAGAAGTGTGGACATTCTCTACCTGATGTCTCTACTAAAAACTATGAGTACGCACTCTGGTGCAATGGAATGAACTTTCTTGAAGAAATTTTGTATTCATAAGTTTTGTCTTTACTAAATTTTGTTTTGTCAGTTGTGGGTTGGCAATATAAATCCTTTCTTTCCGCCTGGTTTGAATGTAGCCAATCAGGAATTTCTGTAATTAATTTTCCACCAATAAGGTGTTTCTTCCTCGTCTTGTGTATTCGTTTTTGCTGTTATCCAATAAAATTTTGTGGGCGGGTCGTAATCATTCATGCAACGTCTCGAATTTTCCGCGAGGGTATAAAAACTGCTGATTTTCTTGTCTTCGGGCCACTTCAGTAACACCTTTCTTAGTGTGTGGATATGTAGCAGGGGGCGGGAAGCGCCTCTTTCTTCGGGCAACAGATCTCCAACAAGGTAATGGCCTTTCAACATCTGTATTTCTTGCTAGCTCAGCAGTTTTACTCTCGGGGAGGGTTCGAAACCTTTAATATGTAACCAATTCCTTTAAAATGTAAATTACTTTTCTGTGTATGTAAAAACTTCAAATCTCTTTTTCTGTAAAGCGGGGATAGAGAGTGCTTCACCCTCTCGAACTCCTCTTCATTTTGAAATTGAGGTGACTACGTTTTCATAACCGTTTCTTCTCTTCCTTAATGTATTAAAGTTTTCTCATGCGGGTCACCTCCCTAGCTTGGGATTAGCCCCTGTGTTTCGGCCTAGAGCCACGTAGGTTTTAAAAGTGTATTTTGGAGTGAAAGTTCACGCCTCCAGTCCCTTCTGTTCTTTGGGCCAGTAATTTAACCTAATATTTTGTTTTCTTATTGTGAAGGCCCAGTAGATTGGGTACGAGATACCCTTGTGAATGTTTGTAAAGGTTGCCTTTATGGCAGTGAATTCTGATGTGTAACCAAGGCCTTTGGGAGGCTTGTAAAAAGTGAGAGCAGGTCAGCTCTTTCTGGCATTTTGGAAGGTGCCTCTAGGAGGCTTGACATTACTAAGCGGGAGCAAGAGCTCCATATAATGAAGGGGGTTTTCTGCCCTTTCGTAATTTTGGTTGTGAGCTGAGAGCTCAGACTTTGGGGCTCGTAGCCCAGGAATTGTAAAATTACATTGTACCTGATATTTTTGTTATTTCACCTAGTGAGAAATGTTAACCGTTGTTATCTGTTGAAAATATGACCTTTATTTAAGTTTTAACTTCATCTTTAAGCTTTGTAGTTGAGACCTATTCCAGCCCGCACCTTCTTTCACCTCTGCTGTTCCACAGATACCTCGAAACAAGGGTTATTATTAAAGTGTTGCCGTGAAATAGAGTTTGTTTGTATATTTTATGTACTGTTAAAAGGAATGTATTCAGTATAAGCACGTATGATTCTATTATGTCCTATCAAAAACGGTATATCTTGAAATTTCGGTAACTGGAAATAAAATTTAGCTCCCGAGGTGATGTAAGATATCGAGGTTGCACTGTAGTTGCAACCTCGCATTTCTTACTAATACAGTTCTCCATGGTATTCGTGGGAGTATATGGCCGGCACAATCAAGTGGTATATTAGAAAGGTCTTAGCTCGCAGTCAAAGGGACCATGAAACACTTAACACAATCCTGGCCAGAGTGGAGGCCGCAATAACTTTACATCCATTACTCTAGGATGAAGGCACTACCACTTTAACTCCTGCTCACATCCTAAACCTCGAACGACGAATGAAATATGCACCTACTGGACCTGAATCACTTCTGCACATAGACTTGAAACGAAAATTCCGATTTCAAACAACAGGCAACAGACGATCTTATGAAAAATGGAGCAAAGAATATCTCTTGGAAATAAGAAGCTACCATCATGTCCGGCAGAGACATGGAAGAGCGAGATATGTAGTCCCAGGAAATGACTCACACCGCCCTCACATGTGGGAGAAAGCACTCATCCAAGAGACGAGACGGCCACATCAGGACACTGATACACCGCACGGCTGACAGACATCAGATTACACGTCCAGTGCAGCTGGTCATCCCACTGTAGGTCGACCAGGGTGGGGAGGATGAAGGACATCGATAACTTGTGCATTCTCTCTGTATTATCTGTACATTTTAGATTCACTGAAATACAAGATGGTAGTGCGCAGTTGACCTGATTGATTTCCTTTACATTGCATCTATTTACTACAGTAATCTTATCAGACGCCATTAACACCAATGCCCAAGTGCATCTATCCTCTTCTTGTCATCATTCCTCATGGTCTATTGATCGCTGTAACTGGTGGCTGTTTGGAAAACGATGGCAATGACCGGGCAACACTAGTTCTCACTTTAATGTACCCATTTCTCCAGATATTTTTTCAAGATTATCATTTCATTTTTTTCCAAATGCCGCTCGATACCAATTGTAATTTAGCACCAAACTCTGTTAAATGAAAGGTATAACAATCAACGTCTCCGAAATAAGTGGTTTTTATTTTATGATTAACTGCCTGTTATACTCCTTGTTAATGGAACAAGGTTTCCTGAAATTGCACAAAACGTATCTTTATGATTCGTTTAACAGTAGTTCCATCCAGCGGAGTTTAGTTACAGCAGGTGAGACACAGTATACCTCGGTTCATAGTAGTTAGTGCAACGTTAATGTTAATCTTGGTTAGATTTATGCATTCGTGAGAAGAGAAATCCGCCGCACATTGCCTTTCTTGACCTTGAAAAGGCCTTCGATCGTGTCCCACTTAGGCACACGCTCCGCCACCATGGTGTGACAAAGTCAATTGGGAACGTAGTCAAGATGTTATACACGAACACCACCAGGTGCTGCCGGCACTTCGGAAAACTTTCCTGTAAAAGTTGGAGTCCACCAGTGCTCAGCAATATCACGATCCCTTTTTGTTCCTGTCATGGACATCATCGCTCGCGACCTTCAACGGGACGTTCCTTGCACTCTTCTGTATGCAGATGACGTATTGGTAACAGATGTAACCCGAGAGAAACTCCAACGTTAAGTTGAAGACTGAGATAATCGCCTTTTCCGGTATGGACTCCGTCTGAACGTGAAAAATGCGGAATGTCTGGAGTCACATCCAAGCGTCTGTACCATTCAAGTCGCTGGAGAAAGACAGAATGCTTGGGTCTCGCCTACAGACTGATGGAAATTTCACTGCTGAAATAAGAGCCAGGCTAAATGCAACCTGGTTGCGGTGGAAGGAAGTCACCTATGGATTTTGCGATTCAAAAAGATGCCACTTCGTCTCAAATCCAAGATATATCGGACAGTAGTATGGCCAGTTGAGCTGTATGGACCCGAATGTCGATCATCTGATAACATTTCAGAACAACGACTACATGCCATGGAAATACCATTTACTGTGTCTCTCAATAATACGCAATTTCCAGATCACTGGAAGAAAGAAACCTTAGTTCCGATTTTTAAAGGGGGCAACAGACTGCTAATGGACAACTATAGACCCATTAACCTTACGTCCATTGGATGTAAACAAATGGAACACCTCATATCAGAATATCTAAGAGAACACTGGGAGAAAAGTTCATGGATTAATGGCCGTCAACACGGTTTTAGAAAAGGTTTCTCCTGCCAGAGCCAAAGCTTTTTTTTTTTTTTTGCTAGTTGCTTTACGTCGCACCGACACAGAATAGGTCTTATGGCGACGATGGGACAGGAAAGGCCTAGTAATGGGAAGGAAGCGGCCGTAGCCTTAATTAAGGTACAGCCCCATCATTTTCCTGGTGTGAAAATGGGAAACCACGGAAAACCATCTTCAGGGCTCCGACAGTGGGGTTCGAACCCACTATCTCCCGGATGCGAGCTCACAGCTGCGCACTCCTAACCGCACGGCCAACTCGCCCGGTAGAGCCAAATCTTGTCGCTCATTTAACATATTAACGAGTCATCAGGCAGGGGTGTTCAAGTTGATGCTATTGTAATTGATTTTTCTAAAGCATTTGATGTACTACCACATGACATTCTGGTCCGAAAATTGGCGGAAATAAATATTAATAAAAGGATGGTTCTGTCGATCCGGGAATTTTTGACAGACAGAGTGTAAAGGTGGGAATTAAATACTCCGACGAAGTTTGTATAATGTCGGGAGTAGTGTTATAGGTCCACTGATATTTACGGCATTTATCAACTATCTGCCGAACGAAATTCCAAATGAATGCAGATTGTTTGCGGACGACTGCATAATATACAAAACAAGTACAGAATTGCAGCGATAATATATTCCATAAGTAGGCACTCGATAACAAAATGAAAATAAATTTTCGAAAATGCAGTCCCATAAGAATGGGAAAGAAACATAGGGAAGCGGACTTTAAATATTGTCTTGGGTCAGACGCTCTGGTTGAAGGTGACACATGCAAGTAGCTAGGAATCCACGTAAAAAGGAAGTTAAAGTGGGACACCCACGTAGGAAGTGTAATTACTAATTACCAAAGCGTAAGTCCTTACACTCCATGATGTGGGTGCTAAAGGGCAGCAGTTCCCAGGCGAAGGTGCTGGGCTATACAGTATATCAATCATAAAGCCAGTCCTGGAATATAGAGCAGCCGTATGGGATCCATCCCAAATAGGACTCATTAAGAAACTTGAGACGGTACAGCGAAAGGCTGAAAGATGCGTGCTTAATGATTTCAATGCTAGAAGTAGCGTGAGAAGTATAATAGAAAAACGTGGGTGGGAGAGTAGCAGGAAATGAACACGGTTATGTGCCATGTATTATGCTCACACGAATAAGCCAGCTTGGGGAGAATTGAGCAGTCGACTTGATAAGTAGGACAGGTCATCCGCAGGAAGAAGAAGGTAGATCGCAGAAAACTCGTTCTTAAATCGGAGAATTGATGACTGGAATGAATTACCTGCAGCTGTTTAAGAGCCTTTCCCGAAAATGTAAGCTGCTTCGAGAATAGACTACAGCATTTCGTAAATTGTGTGGAAATTTCTACGTGTTCTAACTTTATTTTACTATCACACTACTCTAAGTTGCTACCGGGTTATCTCCCTCATTGAGCATGCCAGAAAAGACACATTCGAGAGCAAATTGATGTTGCTACAATTGTGATTAAAATGAGAGGAAGACAGCTACGATGGTATGGCCATAGTCTGCATTCAGCGCCGGTTACTGTCCTCCATTTTGATGTTGAAGTTCTACACCCCAGAAGATGACCGAAGGAGCGTTGGCAAGACACAATAAATGGTGACTTAATAATCGTCGGCCTACAACCTGCCAAATGGCGTTCACTGACCAAGAAAGCAGAGCCTGCACCAGCGGGACAACGCTGGGAAGGAGATACTTTATATGTATACATGAAATTTTATAGTTTCGTCTATCAAGTTTGAGGAAATTTGTAATGATATCGCGCAGTATCAGAGAAAGAGAAAAATGTAAATAAATCTAATATGAAAGTAATGAAATGCAGTAACGAAGTCAGCAGATGAAGGAAATATTATCTTAAAATGAACTCGTAAAGGAAATAGATTCATATTGTTACTTAGAAAGTGGAATAACTAACCACATAAAAAACTTTCAAGTCTGTCAAACACGCAACAATTTCAATATAAATTATAAAACTATAAACATACCTGTAGAAAATACAGATGTTACACAAGGAATGACGCGCTTTGTTCTATATGAACATACTCAGGATCTATTAAATCACTTAAAACAAGCGTATATATGTACAGTATTGTTTACGTTGCTTAAACTTGTCAATGACAGACAGTTAGGTGATAATATGAACAAATATTAACTAATAATGAATTTAAAAGTATTAACATAAAGAAAAATCTTATGTACTTACTCAGAATGCCGATGCTAAGTGCGTTGTCACCAAACACTATTTCAGGACTCAGAATCTGAGGATGTCCTTGTAGTACGAAACATGTCATTCTTTGTATAGTAGTGTGCACTTTTTGCAGGTATTTTTATAGTGTTATCATTTACATTGAAATTGTTGTGTTTGACAGACTGGAAAGTTTTTATGCTACAGTTTACTGAGTCGACACTAGAAAGTATGGTTTCATTCACAAAATAACAAACGATGGCAGAAGTAAGGAGGACATAAAATGCAAACCATCTCAAGGGAGGAACGCCTTTCTTAGAAAAGAAATTTGCTTGCTTTTAACATTGATATACACAATCTAGAATAACGTTTGTGAAGACTTTCATCCGAACGTGGTATTGCATTTAAATGGAACATGGATAATAAGCAGTTAATCATGAAGGAAATTAAGAGCTTTTGAAATGAGGTATTACAGAAGAATGCAGAAGGGGAGACGGTTGTCATGAATGAATGGATACAAAATCTAATTAATGAGAAGAAAGCTTTGGAGAAATTTGACGAAGGGAAGAGATAAAATTATAGGACGCATTGCAAAACACCGAAGACTTGTTCAGTTGGTTATTTGACGGAAGTGTAGACGATAAGAAGGTACAGGTAGACGCAAGGCATGAATATGACAAACAGATTACAGTAGATGTAGGATATTGTTATGCAGTAGAGGAATGTGTGGCTTGGAGTTCTGCAGCATGACCCAAACAACTCACCATACACGCAGACGTAGACACATCTTCATTATAGCCTGTTATGCCTTCCGGCGTCCTGTCTGTAAGCCTCTTTGAGTTAAATAAATCCTATGTAAACTTAACGATTATTTTTAATTGGTTTTACGCCGTTTTTCATAATTCCTTTTGCAGATTCACTGCATGGATTGTTTAATTGTGCGGGCATAACCAAGTGCAGTTCGAATAGCAAGCAATAAGGGGTGATGAGCGTGATTCCCCTTACTCCTAATAAAGAGGTAAACAGTCTGAACGCAGTCACAATATGAATAAAAGGACCTCCAGCTATGTTGGTCAGTGGGCGCTTAGTGACAGCTGTGCGGTGCAAGGATCAATGAACACTCGCAGCTCCCCAGGGGCATATAGCTGGTCGTGGTCGAGCGTTACGACGTGCGGCTATATTTTACTACTTGTTGAGATGAACAGATAGCGAACAGAGGAGGGAACGAATTTAAACATCCAAAAGAATTCTCATATGTAGACAAGGCCAAAACAACTGCAGTCTTCACACATACTTATGATGCGGAGAATACTCGCGTATTTCTCAGTGAAATTGTATTGTGTGCTAGAAATAACTACTTTAGTTAAATATGTGGAATTCCTTAAAGCTTGATACTGTCAAAAACCAAACCCAAAGGGGCACCAGCCCCGAAGGGGCTGCTCAGCCCGGAAGGGAATAAATGAATTATGGCTGTCATTTTTCAAAACCGTCAATAGGCCCTATGACATCTTCTGTCAAACATCCTGTGACATCAGAATGCAATGTCTGTGATCTGACAACACACACTTTGGAGCAGAGGGAGAGATACAGAATAGAACACTCCATCTGAATGCGGGGAAATATTCGTCGTACTCTCTACTGCATATGCCTGGTGTCGTTAAGCCTCTTTGGTCCGTTGCTGTAGAGCGTGTACTGAAGCAGGAGGACACAATTTCATCCTTTTTGGTAAAACGTTACAATTAGATTGCCATACCATAGTTTTCACATAAATATTACTTGGGCCGTATTCAAGAACAAGACCTTAAGCGGGTACTTTACAAACTCTACTTCGATAGTATGTTTCATAGACGGTACTTTCTACAGAGTAGACTTTGGCTTAAGTATACTTTTTAGAGTCGAGATTATATGAATCGCATTTCAGGTTGTCAATGAAAATGTCTGTAATAGTGAAATAAAGCAAGAGAAGACCGGCTTCCGTCAAGCATTTTTAGTTATTTCTGATCAGGCCTAGCGTATCGTAATTTTTCACTTAATCTTTTGTCTGGATGTGAATTTGCTTTCGCATTTCATCGGTAATTAGCGAGAATGATTGCTGATACAAACAGGTGGGAACAATGGCACGAAGGAAGTAGATAAGAGGAAATAAAGGCTAAATTAGGAATGAACTCGATGGATGAAAGTGTACTCATAAATCGGCTTTGGTTGCTGAGGCCATGTGAGGCGAATGGAGGACGATATGTTAGGTAGGATAATAATGGACTCTGTTATAGGGGTAATAGGGGTAGAGGGAGACCAAGACGACGATGGTTAGATGCAGTTTACAGATAAGAGGTATAGAAATAAACGATGACACAGAACCAGTTTCAAGTAGAAGATAAATAAATTCACGGAGGCTTACAGACTAAACGCTGAAAGGCATGGCAGTCTGTAATGAAGATGTATGTTTTTTCAGCCATAGAAGAAAATAAAAAAATCAGCTTGTGAAACATGACAAACTAGTGATTCTGCTAACGGTTGGCTGGCTTACACCACGTAACTCAGCAGAAAATACTTCAAATTAAATCAGGCCTCTAACTAGCACATTAAGCACACTCATAGCTTCAATCAGTTATGTGTAAGAACATTACAATAAATAATAAATTAATATGTCAATTAATTCATATTTTCCCGTGGCTTAAAATCTTAAAACAATTAGCGGTTGTATTTAAGGAATAGGTAGTCCTATTTGATTTTTCCATCATTAGTGCACCTTCAAACATCACCCACGCAGACATCTATCGCAGTTCGTTTTATCGAACCTGTACCTAATTCTAAATTCGCTATCTCTGTAGAACTCAGACGGGTTTCGCGCATCTCGTAGAATTCGATGAACAGTATGAGGGGCTTGCATAACATCCTGGAAGTATTCAAAACCTTCCACAAAATATATTATGTTTTGAATGTCCGCCATTGTATTATCCTCTACAGTCGACTTTGTGAGTCAAAGTACGGGCCATTGGCAACTTTGAAGAAAAATGTCGGCCAAAGTCCACTTACCGCAAAGTCTCGACTATGAATGGGAAAATCGTGACTTTGGTGGATACAAAAGTCGACTTTGTATCAATGTTTTGTTCTTGAATAAGACCCTTAGGGCTTGGGGTCAGCCAAAAACACGTGTAATGGAATAGTGTTATGTAACAAAAAATGTGTGATGGAAGTATAACATAGCAACCGCGCAGACTGAGATGTAAAGTATTGTTACCTAGCAACCGTGCAGGATATGCGATATTGAACCCATAATTCTACGATGAGAATTTTTTTCCCAATATTTATTTCAGCTACAAACTACTTTTTTGAGAGCAGCCATGTTTGCAATTCAAGAGTCTCTGTTTCGTGGGAGCGAGCTCCCCGTGTCGAGCCAGCCGCGAGCTCGTGAAATACCGGGACACTTCGGTGGACTTCGAATATTGAACAAATTTTCAAATTCAAGGAATTCTTCGTAACGAGAGATTTTGGCGACATAGTAAATCCAGAAATGAAGAATCTAAATTATTCTTAAACCCTATGTGAAGCCAGAACCCCCAGGGTGAAAATAAATGCAGTTAAGCCTAGAGAAGAATTTGCGCCCGGCTCCCGAACTAGCAACACGTGCCAAGGCCGACGGATGAAGAAAACCCGCGCAACGCCCGGGCAGAAATAATTCATTTCCCCTGTTGCGAGTACGGGAAAAATATGAAACTAACACCGTAGTAAATCGCAAGTCTGTCCGAGGTTATGGAACAAATTTCAGGAAAATCGGTCAATTGGATGCGGAATTAGCAGATTGTGCAATCAAGCTTCATGGTGTGAGTAGCGTCACTGCATAGAGTATAAAAGAAATCTCCCGCCTTATATTTCACATTCTCTGTCTGGTTGTTGGAGCAGCGAAGCCCACGTCACTCGTCAGCAGAAAAGTGTGGAGATTTGTTCTCCCAGTAACTTATTACATGTCCGTGTCTATGGTTCAAATATACTGTTAAAATGGAAGATGATAGAAATATTCTGAGCTGCCGCTAATGGGAAATTTGAAGGTTTAGATATTTGGGTGAATAAGTAATTGAGTTTCTCTTTGTATGCAGTGTGTGCGTATAATATTTGTTAGAGTCTGGATGTGTGCTGCGAGGTCTGGTTTCTTATCTGTTGGAACATCTGGACCGTAATAGGATGAGAGGAAACAGCCTTGCGAACCCTGTGGACGTGGTCATTTGAGAAGAGAGCTCGTCGCCTGGTAGACGTTTTGAAAGTGCGTTGTAAAGTGTTGTGTAATTTGAGTTATATGCATATACATAAGAAGACATCCCAGCTAGTCATGGGAGGCTAGATAAAAGAGGTCTGCTGGCTAGATGCAGCCATAATCCAGGATGGTGGCTACATTACAGGTCTGTGAATATTTTGTATCAATGTTGTAGTTAGATTATTGTTTGTCCTACCACTTTTCATCGCGTATGTCGGGTTGATATTTAGTAATGATCAGGCGAAGGTATTATATTTCTGGTCATTGTGTGAAACTCTTCAGTGCCGTAAAATTTACGTCAAGGAACTATAAAATACGAAGTTTGAATATTATGTTAATATTCTATGAGATATTGTCCGAATTGAGAACATTTAAGAAGGTGATAACGATAACGTAGTCGTGGTGAATGTCTTAATTTCGAATATCGTTGGAATACAGAATTTTTGTCGAAATAATAATAATAATAATAGTAATAATAATAATAATAAAAACAAAAATGTTTATCGCGGGATAAAATTTTCCTATGTTAAAAGTGGATTTAACAGGTATGTTCTACAAGGTTTGCGGGTGTCTAGAAAATTCCATTGATATCCTATAAAATAATGTTTTGTTCATGGGAAGTAAAATTTTGTGACATCGTGTATGTCGGTGAGATGGAAAATCACGGTGTGTTGTTGTATTCTTGAGGTCCGAAAGTTGTAGTAACAGTAAAATAAAAAGGTATATTTTTATACAAGTTGTTTGTCACGAGAGGATTGAGGTTTGAAAAGTCTTGAAATATAAGAAAATGGATTGAGGGCGAAGAATTTATATATGTTGAGATAAGAGTTGTATAGATGTTGAAGGCAGAGGAAGCCGGTATATTTCATATAATACCGCCGTGAGAAGGCGATGAGAATGAATTTTTGAGACAGGCTATATTTGCTTTCGGGACTGGAGAATTTTTGAGACAGGGTGTATATTAAATGTGAGATTTACGTGGCAGGCTGTTGTATATTCCGCTAGCAATCCGAAAACTGAGACCTGGAGAAGGTTGGTTCGAGATGATTATTGTGTGAGGCACAATAAAATTTCAAGTAAGATCCCAAGTGAAAAACGATTTCTGGTGAAGATTGTAAATCTAGGTAGTAAAATTCAAATGACTAGTTACGTAAAGTCAGTATATTGAATAATAAAATAATGTGACCTCAAGGATAGAAGGGCATTCTGAATACACGGTTGGTGTTGTTTGACTGTAATGACGAGTTTCCAATCAGTAAAGTTCATAAATTACAAGGCAGTAATTTATCATTAAATCGAAAACATTGTGGGATGATATATTGGACGTTTTAAAGCGGTTTGTCTGTGTAGATTCATTGGGTTTCATTTCACTGGATAGTCATGGATATGAATAGTTGGAAAATGACGGTAGGCGATTTGAGGGCTTCACACTAAAATTACAGTGTGGATTTTTGTGGTGGTGACGATTATTGTTTGGTGACAGTCAAGTAGTGTTAGACGTGTGTTGGAAATTATTATTATTTTTCCAAACTTCATTTCGCATATTGGGATCGTGTTTGAGTTGTGGATTGCTCACTACGGGTTATTTATTTTCACTTTCACGTTTAGTAACAAGATAGGGACTCAGTTTCATTTCCCGACTTGCTTTCATTCTGTGGCAATATTTGTTTCGTTGTGTGCTATTATTTTCGATAAGGTTTGCAGCCGAAACATCTAAGAGAGTGTTTGAAATTACGATTTCGCCTGATATGCTAGAGAAAGCGTATACGACCAAATTTCCACTCGACAATTGATTTAGGACGTTACATGTTATCCTATGAGTATACTGATGATGAGACGTCCTAGTTCACGCTCAACGATAGGGTTAGGAAGGCGTGTGTACATAAAGGTTAGTGTTAGGGTGTGTAGACATTAGGTTGGCCCGATGATAGGTCTGGGATGTCAGCTGTACATACTCAAATCTTAGATTAGATGTTTTTGCGAAGTGACTTGAGCGATGGTAGTGTCTGCAGTAGTGTATGCAATGCGAAGGGTGTTAGCTTAGTAATAACGAGGCCAAGCTTGCGTGCAGCCCTCAACAGCTGGAAGGTGTTCACCTAAGATTATGGAATCACTAATGGCCTGAACACGAGGGTTGTCCAGCATTGGGTACTGAGCTAGCGGTGATTGAATATTTACTGCAGTTCGCCATGCGTGTTTGAGTTCAATGAACTTCAGTATTTTATTTTATTTTACGGACTTAATTGTTTGTCGTTCTGACGTCCGTTTTGCTTTGATATTGCGCGTGTTGACACGCAACGTATTAGTGTGAGACTTGAGTTACGAACGCGTGTTCGATTCGTCAGCCGGTAATATATTTTATTTTCAATTTTTGTCGTTCTTTCATTTTTATACGTAGTTGAGTGTGGTTAATTGATAACTTTGTAGGTATTGTGTTGGGACAAACAATAAGTAGATGAATCTGTGATGGTAGTCATTGTTAAATAGGAGATAATTCTGTATTTTGTTTTATCTTACCATGTGGACTTGTAATTTTATTAAGCGTAACGTAACCATTACAACCTGAAAGTCGGTTTTATAATATTTTTCAAGTGATTTACTACTTTTCAATTAACTTCATTGTTTGGCATTTCTTCTAAATGCGTGATGAATAAGTGTTTCCTTCAGAACGACGTAACGTAAGATCCTCGCGGATCGTGTTGTTGTTGGTTTCTTCTGAACAGCTGTTTGGGTGATGCACGTTTTAGCATCGGGTTTATTGTATAACTTAAGGGTGTCATGAAATGACAATCCATGGTGGAATTTTTGTTTTTCAATTGTGAATGCTGCTGTTAACTTGAAGTGAACACCATGCTTTCCAATAATATGTCGCAACCTATCCAAAGCAACTGATAGTCAATTTGGTTCGATTAAGGGTCCATTCGGCGGGTGTTCCGTATCCGAAAGGGTATTCGACTGGTGGATAACATTAATTAAGAGGAAATCTGGAATTCTACTTGTTGAAGGTCAGATTTTCCACGGATCGTGCGGATTAATTCTCTGTTATCGTTTGGATTAATAGGTGCCCAATTCTTCAGTATTTCTTTTCACTTTTTCGGTTTCGCTGTCCACTAATTTATGAGATACCTATTTTCTCCGAAGAAAATTCTTCGATATTGTAAAAGAAAAATAACGCTATGCAATGTGACTGCGTTTGATACATTTAATAATTAATAATTAATTTTTGGTCAAGGATTTATATTCAAAAAATATTTTTGTGCAATTAATGATTCAATAAAAATTAGTAAGCACACATTTGCTCCTCATTTCAAGTAGTTAGGCTCTCTTCTGAACCCCATAGTTTGGTTAAGATCGTGACCGAATTTCTTCCCGCAACGACCCCAAGATTTAAGAGTTCAATATAGCTCTGGTGTCGCAGCTGTGGCCGACCAACGATGGAATGGTAAGTTAAGGGTTCAATATGGCTGGCGGTCATATGAAATTAGCAACCATTGACGGGTGGCCATCACCGAGAGATATATTTATGATCCTTCGATTTTAATGTTGAAAATATTTCTTAGCAGACAATGTAGGGGTATCCATACTACGAAAGAAGTAAAATTGAGCAATAAATTTCCTCAATTCTGCCGAAATTTGAAGGGCTAAAGGCCCGGGAAGGTTTCAAATTGTGAGTCCTGTATCGGTCTATCGAGCTAAAAGACAGATTTCGAAAATCTCTTTCGGCCTAACAGCAGTTCCGAGAAAACAGCTTGAACTCGCTTGTTTACTTACTCATATTCTTTGTGATTCAAATCTTATCCAAATTAACGTATTTGCATAATTCTTTCTACAATGTGTTCCTTTGTTCAATACCCCCCCCCAAGTTTTTTTCTGGTTTTTTAATAATGTCCACTCCGAATGTAGTTATAAGTGCTTAAGCTAAACTCTGCATTGACTCACATTAGCGCTCGTACTGGTAGAGAAAGACAAACTGCTAATCTAATCGACCGGATAACGATGATTAAGAAAAGGACGTAATTTTTAGGAATAAATGAAGAATATATTCTCATAGTTTATTATATTTACCTCAACTTTGTATCTCATATCCCTAGGATGTTTCCTTGCCTGAAGGGCTAGAAGTGTGGATTGTCCCACTTCTTCTTAGTAATTCTCTCTATACACATACAACACACCCAACTACCAAACACAACTGAAACAAGCAGTTGCAAATAACTCCCTCAGTATATAGCTGGCGTCTGGGGACACATTGAACGTTAAAACTAGGCCAATTCCATGAGAAGTGCAGACTCCAAGACACTGATAAGTACTAAGAAGAAGATGAATATATAGAAATCTACATACGCGTAAAGAAACAATGGGAAACAAGCAAGGTTTCTGATATATTAAACCAAAATATATCGATAAGAATTTTTGTTTAATTTGCATTTCCATGATTAAGTCCTGACTTCCTTTTCCGGTTCCTTTAATTATGTTGGTATTCAGACTGAAAATAAAAAAAATTCAATGGGAACAGTTTCATGATCAGAAGAATTCACGAGTAACTCACTGTGCTACTGCAGGCTACTTCATTACTGGGGCAATGACAGAGCTTGTAAGTAAGTAGTAAGCCACAAGACCGCGACTGCTATCACAATATGGTTCTCCCACCCTTGTTCCTTAAAACTTGACCCTCTACCGAACTCCAATACACCAGTGTATTGTAGCAGGTTTCCTAGTTTTGTTGACTGCTGCTGTTTCAAGGGTTTGAAAGCTGTAGCACGTAAACACAGGGGGACATTCTGTAGGCTCAATTTACAGAGTGGATCACAAATGTTTGCTCCTCAACTTGCTGCTACCAAAGTGGTTATATTACCTGGCAATCTCGCTGAGAGCTCCACCAGTTAAGGATGTGCTCCCTAATGCTTAGTCTCTGTCATGGCTAAATGTCTCCTTCAAATATCGTTGAAGAGGAGAACAAGTAGTGAATTAGGGTGATGGAGCTGATAATTTAAGGAATGTACCGTGAGATATCTTCAGTCGTAGTAGAATTACGTACGGATTCTACTTATCAAAAAATTCAAAAAATTAAAGCTGTCATGAACGATTTCTCCTGTACGTAGGGGCGGTGTAACATGATGATTATGATGATGGTGCTTGTTATTTAAATGGGCCTAACATCTAGATTATCGGCCCAAATGCAGTTGAATATATTCACGGTATCCCCTGCCTGTCCTAAATGGTAACTCTCAGTGACTCTTAAATAGCGAGCATATGTTAGTGACGACGGGTCCACAAGCCGAATCTCGCATTCCTTCGACTTATGTACTTGTGTAAACCTCCTCTCTCTCTCACCTCACCTCTCCTCTCTTACTTCCCTTACCGAGCGAGTTGCCCGTGCGGTTAGGGGCGCGCAGCTGTGAGCATGCATCCGGGAGATAGTGGGTTTGAATCCCACTGTCGGCATCCCTGAAGATGGTTTTCCGTGTTTTCCCATTTTAACACCAGTGAAATGCTGGGGCTGTACCTTAATTAATACTACGGCCGCATACTTCCAACTCCTAGGCCTTTCCTATCCCATTGTCGCCATAAGACCTATCTGTGTCGGTGCGACTTATAGCCACTAGCCTTCCTAACATTTTCTTTTTCAAAAATTAGCATAGGGCCCCTTGTAGGTGGGGGTCGCAGATGAGAAATACACCTACGGTGACCCTACATGTCGTAAGAGGCCACTAAATAGGGCAACCAAGGGATAATGGATTTTGAACCATGACGTCACCTATGATTAGTATAATTACGCGAGGAACACCGTGGGTCGACTTTAGTTGCGATTGGTATCACTATGTGAAGAACACCATGGGTCTGTGATTTGTATTATCGGTGGTGGATCACTATGGGTTTACAGCAGTCGTGATTAGTATCACTACATGCCGAACACCATAGGTTTGCCTGTGATTAGTGCCACTGTGTAAGGAAAACCACGGATCTGGGCGTTGCCTGTGATTAGTGCCACTGTGTAAGGAACACCAAGGATCTTGGTGTTGCCTGTGATTAGTGCCACTGTGTAAGGAACACCAAGGATCTTGGTGTTGCCTGTGATTAGTGCCACTGTGTAAGGAACACCAAGGATCTTGGTGTTGCCTGTGATTAGTGCCACTGTGTAAGGAACACCACGGGTGTGGGCCGCGCCTGTGAGGAACACCATGGGTCTGCGTTGCCTACGAGCGATACCATTATGTGAGGAACACCACATGTTTGCGTTACCAGTGAGTGGTACGTCACGTGTGATTTGTACCGATACATGTGGAACCATTATGAGAGGCCGGTGACTGGATTTGGACCCCTTAAAAGAATAAGCATCATCTAATTAGGATTTTGCTTTGGAATCAGTCCTTTGTCAGTTTATACCATTGTTTTAAGTTATTTTATGGTAAAATGGGGAATTGTGGGTCGGATCCACTGATTGTTCATCGTTTTGAATTCTAGCGAGTGCATGAATTCTGAAATTTTAGATTGTCGTTACATTTCATGTCACCTCGTACCACTAGGGGCCATTGTCCAAGGTGTTAGTCGCACCGACACAGACAGTTCTTATGGCGACGATGGGATAAGAATGGCCTATAAGGGGAAAGGGAACGGCCGTAGCTTTAGTGAAGGTACAGCACCAGCATTTGCCTGGCGTGAAAAAGTGAAACCATGGAAAACCTTCTTCAGGGCTGCTGACAGTGGGGTTCGAACCCACAATCTCTCGGATGCAAGCTCACAGATGCGCGCCCCTAACCGCTCATTATTTAAACAACAAGAATCATAGTCATCAAATTAGCGTACGAAAATGAACACAACGAATATCGTTCTGATGTACTGCTCATCGATGTGTGGTTGGGAGGTGTAACCAGTCTTAAGTGTTGTCTGATACGTGGTATTTTTTCTGAACCCTCAGTATACTGCTATGTATAGTCCTCAGCACGTAAGGTTATACACCAACATGCAAATACGGCTCATCACTGCTGCCAACTTGACAATTATATATTGAAGTCGTCAGACATAACTATCTACAAACTAACTTCAGTGTGTATCCATAATGGAGGTTCCCTTGGCCAAGAAAATGATCAAACAAGATATTCTCACCCTCACACTATTTAATGTTATGTATTTCTGCCTTTATTTTATATACACGTTACTATAACCGTGGTCTTCTCTGTTT
The DNA here is from genome assembly GCF_040414725.1 of Anabrus simplex. NCBI lineage: Eukaryota > Metazoa > Arthropoda > Insecta > Orthoptera > Tettigoniidae > Anabrus > Anabrus simplex. The sequence goes on along the minus strand of NC_090268.1, from coordinate 441,870,223 downwards.
GCCTGGTGTACATAATTCAGCTTCCTTCTTGAAATTTCCTATTACTCGTCGGACTGAAGTAAAAATAAGCTGTAATAATTCACACAAGCAAATATAGAACATGTACTTACGCCGAAGGTCAATAAGAATACGCAACGGCTACGCCTTCAAACCGAGCCACAGTCGTGACAAGGTTAATAATTAAATTTACCTCCATTTCAACTGAACTGATAACGTTGCTTTGCTTTTAGGACGAGTTCTTGTATATTTTTATTGCTTCTTATACATCCTGCATGAATTCTATACGTGATATAGACGGAGTGCGAGAGAAAAGGGACTCGATCGAGGAAAGCTTTTTACAGTACAGACGCACTGATAAATAAATATTGGATGAAAGAGGAATATGAGTTGAGACATTTGGTGACACGCTTTGCAATACACGGCTTTCATCACCGTACCTGTGCCAAGAAGTCCTACCACCGGACCAGTCAGGAGTGTGTATGTGTACTGTGCAATGAACAGTGTGATACATATCACGTAATGAAGTGCAAGAAGATAACAGTCCCTCTGAAGCAATTTTGCTCTGAACAAAGTGCTCCTTGAGTGAATTGTAATTTACTTGATGTAATATGTAAATTTTGCACATTGTGCGCAATAAAATTTATTATTGTATAGACTAAATAACTCCGTATTAATAAATTGGTGCTTTCGTCATTTCACAGCAACTACGTTAATAAATGCACTACTGACTCATGCCACAATTCAACTTACTGTAACGGATTTACAATCCTATAGAAGAAGAAATTATGTTTTACTTTTACCCTAAAATGTAACACTAGGGATTTTAACTATAGGCCTACGACATTGGCAATACGTAAATCTCGCCAGTCACGAAAAAAAGGTCATAACTCTGTAGTGCCAATGTGGTAACTGTAATACGTCGTATCGGCAAGTAGGGTCACTAAACTGTATGGTAAGTGACACAGAAACGAACCTCACATTAAGAAGATAACTGCCTTCAGTATTAACAGGTCGTAACCTTAGTGAATACGCTTATATGGCAGGGAGTATATTAAATTAAATATATTTATTGTGTGGGCGTGTGTGAAAAAGTAAAGAACAGTAGATTGTACAGCCCTGTCGGATGCCGGGGAGTGATTTTCCACATTCTGAATAACATTTGTTCACATGCTTGGCTTCTTATTAAGAGATCACAGCGCTGCGTCATGACATGTTTATAGCTTTGTAAGGAAACCTTATTAAATCTCGACTGGTACGAACAAGTTGCTGCTACGACCTAATAAGACGCTACAGGGTAACGTACTGGAAGTAAATTAAGATTTCAACAAGCTCCCGCATTCATGAAGCAATCTTCAAGTAAAAGAGCTCTCCGGCTATGGTGGTAGTTTATGTCCATTTTCTTTCATTTCTACGAGACACTCCATAGCAGTGTCAGTGCGTGTAACTTAGAACAGAGCTCCTTACATGGTATTACGGACACACGACTTCAGTGTAGACTGTTGTGCCTTGCAGTGCTGTGACCTAACCGCCCCGGCAATCCCTTATTTCCATCTCGTTGTACAGTTGTTCTAGCCCTTCAGGCAAGCAACTCAATGTTGAAATCATCCTCAAGGTATGAGCTACGAAATTTAGGTAAATAAAATATAATAAAGTATGAGATTATATTCTTTGATCATCGTTATTCGGTCGATTAGATTAAGGCTCTGTGTTTTTCTACCTCTACGAGCGCTGATATGATTCAATGCAGAGTTTCACTTAAGTCCTTATAACTGCATTCGGTGTGGATATTTTTCAATAAAATCAAAAACCCTGAGGGTATTAAGCCAAGGAACACATTACAGAAAGAATTATGCAAATAAGTTACTTTTTGTCTTGGATTTGAACAAAATAGATGAGGAGTAAACGTTACACCTAAGCCGGAAGTGATTTTCGACATTTTAGCTTGATACAGCTATCCAAGACTGGCAATTTGAAACCTTCCTGGGCCCTTTAACCCTTCAACTTTGTGCACATTTTAAGGAATTGCTTAATTTTACGTTTTTCGTAGTATGGGGACCCGTACATTTTCTGCTAAGAAATGTTTTCAACAACATTAAAAATAGTGTCATCTTTCCCTGTGGATGAATCAAGCAATTATAAATATGTCTTGCATTTCTCTCGGTCATGGTCATCCATCAACGGTTGCAAATTTCAGATCACCGCCTGCCAAAAGACACTGCCTGCACGGTTATTAGGTAACTACACCTTATATCACAACATGCACAGTTGCTAGGTATCAATACTTTACATCCCAGCCTGCACAGTTGCTAGGTAACAATACTTCACATCACAGCCAGCACGGTTTGCTAATTAACAGTACTTTACATCACAGGATGCACGGCTACTAGGTAACAATACTTTACATCACAGCCAGCACGGTTTGCTAATTAACAGTACTTTACATCACAGGATGCACGGCTACTAGGTAACAATACTTTACATCACAGCCAGCACAGTTTGCTAATTAACAGTACTTTACATCACAGGATGCACGGTTGCTAGTTAACAGTACTTTAAATCACAGGATGCACGGTTGCTAGTTAACAGTACTTTACATCACAGCCAGCACGGTTGCTAGTTAACAGTACTTTACATCACAGCCAGCACGGTTGCTAGTTAACAGTACTTTACATCACAGGATGCACGGTTGCTAGTTAACAGTACTTTACATCACAGCCAGCACGGTTGCTAGTTAACAGTACTTTACATCACAGCCAGCACGGTTGCTAGTTAACAATACTTTACATCACAGCCAGCACGGTTGCTAGTTAACAGTACTTTACATCACAGGATGCACGGTTGCTAGTTAACAGTACTTTAAATCACAGGATGCACGGTTGCTAGTTAACAGTACTTTGAATCACAGGATGCACGGTTGCTAGTTAACAGTACTTTATATCACAGGATGCATGGTTGCTAGTTAACAGTACTTTACATCACAGGATGCACGGTTGCTAGTTAACAGTACTTTAAATCACAGCCAGCACGGTTGCTAGTTAACAGTACTTTACATCACAGGATGCACGGTTGCTGGGTAACAATACTTTACATGTCTGTTGTGCTGCTTGGTGATGGACGTGAGTGAGTGAGGCTCCACAGTAATCAAGTGATTTGAAGGTGTTATACAGCAGTGAAAGTGACAAAAATTTGCGGAAGTGTAACATTTGTATTTACCAATCAATATACACACACGTTTTGTTGGTATTGATCTTCTTTTTCTTCCAAATTCGCATTGTAAAGAAAATGGGTCGCCGAAACAACGGAGTTGGAAGCCCAGCCATTACCGGTGCTGCCAACGTAGACCGCCTCGTGAAGTGCGCGCTGGACGACTTCATTAACTCGGACAGCTTCCTTGAAAAAGTTGTGCAGGCCATCTCGACCCGCATAACAGAAGAGGTCATAAAGGAACTTGAAAAAATTTTAAAATTTATTATAGAAGCGTTGTCAGAGTTAACTGATAAACTTGATAAGAAGGAGGCGGAAATCCGCAAACTGAAGGAGGATATGGACGCTAAGTGTGATTCATTGGAGCAATATAGCAGGAGAAATAATGTAAGAATTTTCGGCATTCCTGAAATTTCGAACGAAAACTGCGATGAACTAGTGCTCAACGTGTGCAAAGCAGTAGGTGCAGATGTGAGACTTAATGACATCGATAGGTGTCACATAGTAGGACCTCGATCTCCAGGAAAAACACGACCTATCCTAGTGAAATTTGTGTCTTATCGCTCACGGCAGGACGTTTTCACGAAGAAAAGGAAACTGAAAGGATCATCTACAACAATCCGTGAAGATCTTACGGCTGTCAGAATGTCCATCTTGAAGACAGCTATCCAGCGTTTTGGACTTACAGACACTTGGACTGATTCAGGAGACATCATACTCAAGAAGACGGACGGGATGAAATTAAGAGTTTGCCAGTTAAAGGAACTTCCTATGGCGTAAGGTTCTGTTGCAGTGCTGCTTTATCACTTGACAATGTGAGTCTACTTCCCATCCTTTACCGTAAGTCACAGCCGAGAAGCTATCTTTTTATTTAGTTTAACAAAATATCTATCTATCTATCTATCTATCTATCTATCTATCTATCTATCTATCTATCTATCTATCTATCTATCTATCTATCTATCATCTGTCTATCTATCTATCCATCCATTTACCGTATTAATTGATCTTAATATCGATTAGCTTATCTGTCTTCTTATCCTACCATCTGTCGATTGACTTACTCTTTAATCACTTTCCTAACTGGTTCAAATTTAAATCAGGCCCTCGTATTTACGTCTACATAGATCTAACATCTACACTACGTAGAATAAGCTCCTACTTGAGTTATTCTGTACGCGTAATCAGCTGTTGCACGTTATTATTATTATTATTATTATTATTATTATTATTATTATTATTATTATTATTATTATTATTATTATTATTATTATTATTATAGACAATTTAGCTATCTAAAATACGTAAATTGCTGATTATTCATTGGTTGTATTCGCATGCTGTGTTCTACTTCTAGTTAGTTTTCATTTTAGCAATTGGCAATGCATACCACTGACAGCAGTAATCCCTCTGACCATTGCAATACTTTTCCTTGTCACACTTCCCCTTCCCCGCCCAGCCCTTCAACCTGTCTACCTTCTAGTCCATTGACCCGAACCCCACCCCTTGAAGCTACAACACACATTCTCCAGTCAGCTCTAAATAGACATAAAAGCGCACTTCACATATGTCACCTTAATGCCCAGAGTTTAGTTTCTCAAACTCGTATAGATGAACTAAAAGCGATTTTCATTCTACTGTCCTTTGATATCATCTTATGCAGTGAAAGTTGGTTGAAAGTCAAACATCAAGCTAAGAATCTTGAATTACCTGGCTACTGCCTTCTGAGGAATGACAGACTTGGCAAAGGGGGAGGTGGGATCTGTGCTTTTGTCTCTTCGCGCTTGAAACCTCAAATTATCTGTCAGTCGCCTCAACAGTACGAGCGTAAACCTGAGTACATGTTCATAGAGATACAGGTCGCTACTGTTAAATGCTTGGTAGGTGTAGTATACAAACCGCCTAAAGCTCGCCGTCTGAATGACTTAGAGACTGATATTAACAGACTGTTACCTATGTACGAACATTTTATAATGATGGAAGATTTTAATACAAATCTTCTAGATCCAGATTCTTCCGAAGCCACCCATCTATTGAATACGTTTCAGGCATGCAGCATGGCGGTCCTCCCACTTTCTCCCACTCACCACACTAAAACTTCACACACACTACTGGACCTAATAGTAACGAACAACCCTGACAGAGTATTACATCACGGCCAGACATCTGCTCCCGGACTGTCAGCCCATGACATCATCTTTATGTCTTACGCACTGCAATGCCCTAAACATAAACCTAAGCACGCGACTTACCGAGACTATAGCCGTATTAACAACGAAAAATTATTGGAAGACGCTTTTTCGATGCCGTGGCAGGAGATAACTCATAAAACTAATATTGACGACATGGCCACCACTTTCAATAACATGATACTACAAATTTTTGACAAACATGCCCTTATACGAACAGCACGCGTCTGCAAAAGACTCTCCCCGTGGCTAAATGATGATATTACAGCAATGATGGCTAAGCGGGATGCAGCTCATAGGAAATATAAACATTACCCGACAGAGGAAAACTTTATCTATTACAAACGACTACGTAATAAAACGACTCAGACAGTAAGAAACGCTCGACTACGGTACGCCCATGACCTTATACAACCTGACGTAAGACCCGCTATTTTATGGAAGTCAATCCGCCATTTTGGACTAAATAAACCGGACAAGGTAGACGATTTGGAAGTTTCTCTTGATGAATTGAATAACCACTTCGTATCCTCCCATGTACAATTAAACGAAGAAGCAAAAGAAAATCTTTTTGGTGCAAATTACAACACACCACCCGTAGGCAGAGACAAATTTTATTTTAGTTATGTCTCACCCCTTCAAGTGAAAGCGGCTATCATGCGAATCAAAACTAAATCCACAGGGGTGGACAATATATGTATCATAATGCTAAAGAAAATTATCGACGCTATTATTCCAGTATTGACATTCATATAAAATTTCTCCCTTCAAAATAGTGTATTTCCAACTGTCTGGAAAATGGCCCTGGTGCATCCTTTACCAAAGATAAAATCTCCTAGACTAAACAGTGACTACAAACCTATAAATATACTGTCAATAGTAGCCAAGGGACTCGAACACATAGTGCATAATCAAATCACCAACTATCTCAACGACCACGACATATTAGACCCACACCAGTCAGGTTTCCGACGCAATCACAGTACATGTACTGACTTACTGAGCGTGACTGACGATATAAGACAGGCTATTGACGAGCAAAAACTGACTATCCTAGTATTATTGGACTTCAGTAAAGCATTTGACTCTGTAGACCATGAGTTGCTCCTATCCAAACTTTATCACCTAGGTTTCTCCTACAGTACTCTGAGATGGTTGGGAGCTTATTTACACGAACGTCAACAACGTGTCACCAATCAAGGTGCATTTTCTTCGTGGCAATATGTAAAAAGAGGTGTCCCACAAGGGTCAACCCTTGCTCCTTTGCTATTTTCTGTCTATATCAACGACCTAGCTAAACAGCTGACACATTGTAAACGTCACATCTATGCTGACGACGTACAATTGTACATCCATGCAAAACCAACAGACGTTTTGACAGCAATCGAGAAAATTAACATGGATCTAGAGGCCATAAGTAAATGGTCTTACCAGCATGGACTTATTTTGAACCCAAAAAAGTCCCAAACTATAGTAATTGCCCACCCAAGACTTATTTCCGACAATTTCCGCATGTCCATCCCCGACGTACAACTTCAAAATCAAGTTTTGCCCTTTTGCAAGAGCGTAAAAAATCTCGGAGTAACCATTGACCAGCACCTCTCGTGGACGGTTCAGATAATATCTGTGAGTAGACGAGTTTTTGCTACGTTGCACACATTAAACAATTTCAAATTTACTTTTCGGTTCAGTTTAAAGAAGAAACTAGTTGAAACCCTCGTTCTTCCAATATTCGATTATTGTGACGTAGTTTACAAAGATGTGAAAACCGAGCTTCGAGATAAACTACAACGTGCACAGAATGCCTGTGTAAGATTTATATGTAATCTGAAATTTTCAGATCATGTTACCCAGTCTTACGTCGACCTCGGATGGCTACGCCTTGAAGACAGACGCAAGCTGCATACCCTGACTTCATTGCACCGAATCCTTACCTTACAATCCCCATCTTACCTGTATGAACGATTTCATAGCCTTTCTGAACACCATGATAAAAACACCAGAGCGCTGAGCTCGACATTGCTCGCTATTGCTAAGCATAAATCCTCAACCTACAACAATTCCTTCACTGTTGTGGCCAGCCGTGAATGGAACTTCCTTCCGCAGGAGGTCAGAGGGATATCAAACCACGGAAGATTTAAAAGTATGTGTTCAAAATATCTCTATGAAACGAGCTCGTAGTGCGACAGCCTTCTTCTTCTTCTTCTTCTTCTAATGGTCATTCTTCTTATTCTTCTTCTTCTTCCCATGGTCCTTCTTCTTTCTCTTCTTATTATCATTATTATTATTATTATTATTATTATTATTATTAGTATTATTCATCAGTAGTGTTAGAAAGTACTCAGCTGTGGTTTTCCTGCATAGTTATCCTTATCCCTATCCCCATTTTGCAATGTTTTTCACCCACAGTAAACTCATGAAAACTGAACATTTCGTCAATGCGATATACTTCTGGAATTGGACAAATTAATTGTAAATATTAGTAGGTTTATCTATATTATTATTATTATTATTATTATTATTATTATTATTATTATTATTATTATTATTATTATTATTTATTATTATTATTATTGAAATTGTAATTCGTTCTTTGTTGTATGTTAATTTCTTCGCAGGAAGCAAAATGTTAATTTATACTGTGTATTATAATAGTTATTTTTATGTGCAGCAGGATAGCATAGTACCGTAGTAATTTGTTTCATTCTCTTTTTTCATTTATTCAGTATGTTATATATTTTTATGTTAATTATGTATTTCACTGGTTAAGTGTAAGACAGGGACACGTGTCCCTAACTTTGCCAGTTAAAATAAATCATGTCTATCTATCTATCTATCTATCTACATCACAACTTGTACGGTTTGCTAGTTAACAGTATTTTACATCACAGCCTGCACGGTTGCTAGGTAACAATACTTCACATCACAGCCAGCACGGTTTGCTAATTAACAGTACTTTACATCACAGGATGCACAGTTGCTAGGTGACAATACTTCACATCACAGCCAGCACGGTTTGCTAATTAACAGTACTTTACATCACAGGATGCACGGCTACTAGGTAACAATACTTTACATCACAGCCAGCACGGTTTGCTAATTAACAGTACTTTACATCACAGGATGCATGGTTGCTGGGTAACAATACTTTACATCACAGCCAGCACGGTTTGCTAATTAACAGTACTTTACATCACAGGATGCACGGTTGCTGGGTAACAATACTTTACATCACAACTTGTACGGTTTGCTAGTTAACAGTACTTTACATCACAGGATGCACGGCTACTAGGTAACAATACTTTACATCACAGCCAGCACGGTTTGCTAGTTAACAGTACTTTACATCACAGGATGCACGGTTGCTAGTTAACAGTACTTTAAATCACAGGATGCACGGTTGCTGGGTAACAATACTTTACATCACAACTTGTACGGTTTGCTAGTTAACAGTACTTTACATCACAGGATGCACGGTTGCTGGGTAACAATACTTTACATCACAACTTGTACGGTTTGCTAGTTAACAGTATTTTACATCACAGGATGCACGGTTGCTGGGTAACAATACTTTACATCACAACTTGTACGGTTTGCTAGTTAACAGTACTTTACATCACAGGATGCACGGTTGCTGGGTAACAATACTTTACATCACAACTTGTACGGTTTGCTAGTTAACAGTACTTTACATCACAGGATGCACGGTTGCTGGGTAACAATACTTTACATCACAGCCAGCACGATTTGCTAATTAGCAGTACTTTACATCACAGGATGCACGGTTGCTGGGTAACAATACTTTACATCACAACTTGTACGGTTGCTTGGTTACACTCCAGTCACACATTTTGTTACTTGACACTATTCCGTTACACAAATTTTAATATTATCCCCGGATCTAAGACGTATGTATGTCAAAACTGTCTTCAGTCATCGTGGGCACAATTTCGGCAATTTGCAAGCTTTGGGAGTTCATTTATTACGTTTGTTGATTGTATCATTCATTATTTCAAATACGGGGAGATAGGCGAGTGTAAGACGAACTACGAACTATACCAAATATCAATCTGCTCCTCCACTGGACCTCTTTTTATTACTCTGAAAACTTCGACGAACGATTTGCTATTCGTCTGAGATTATCTTGGCAACATTTATAAAACTCAATCCATTCACTGTGAATATTTTGTATACGTTATTATCAAGTCGCATGTATATATTAGGTTATTCGTTTATTTTATTCAGTGAACGGTGTATTTGCATTTCTTGCATGAACTATAGATGAGATAATTTCATTGTTTGTACTTGCTGAGCAATCATAATGCTTGTTCTAAATAGTTCTTAAGGTGTGAATGAGATAAATCTCGCAATCCACAATTCCATTCCCTAACCGTCAGACACGACACGAGACTTATTACCTTAATTTGAGACAATATTTAGTTTCATTATAAGTGTATGCCTAACTATGGGTTCTCATGTCGGATCCGCGGTGTAGGTGTGGAAATCCTGCCTCTTACCGGAGGCCTACGGTTTGATTCCCGGTCATATCGGCGATTTTTACAAGGATCTGAGGGATAGTTCAAGGTACACTCAGTCTACGCGATTACAATTGAGGAGCTGTCTGACGGTGAGATAGCGACTTCGGTCTAGAAAACCACAAATGAAGGCCGCGAAGTTTCGTGGTGCTAATCACACGACACCTCATAATCTGCACGCCTTCGGGCTGAGCAGCGCTCGCTTAGTAGGCCATGGCCCTTTGGGGCTGTTATCCGTGGGTTTTGATTTTAAGGATTCTCATAAAGTAATATTTTAAACCAGGCCATTTTTATGTCAGATGGCGCTATATTAAAATACCTGCACAGTGTACGTGATTACGATTATTATTATTATTATTATTATTATTATTATTATTATTATTATTATTATTATTATTATTATTATTGTTTTCGAATGGGTCTACTATGGACCACGTTAAGCATCATTCATTTACGGTTCTTCCTCTTTCGATCGGCCCAGTACTTCTTTATCCTTTCGGAGTGGGCTTCTTTACGTTCTCGTGATCAGTTGTTGCCGGTCCGTTTTTTGCTACTTTGATCTTGGAATCCCTTAATTTTGTTGATGATTTTTCTGTATTCCTGTCTGTTGTATACTACCTGCTGTGATATATTATTTTCCTCCATATCCTCCTTGACCCCTTTAAGCCAGCTAGTTTGTGTCTTCCTGTTCTCCATGTATTCCAGAATTCGCTTGGTTGTTCTCTCTGGTGGCATTCTTTTAATGTGTCCGTAGAAGCAGAGTCTTCTCTTCTTGAAGGATGTTGTGATTTTTTCGGTCCTTTTGTATAGTTCCTCATTTGGTCGCAGTCTAAATTCTTGACCCACTTTCCTGGGCCCTAGTATCTTCCTCAAGATCTTCCTTTCTGTCTTTTCAACGTTTTCTAGTAAGCCCTTCCTGTTCAGTGGAATACATTCGATCGCATATAGACTTTCTAGTTTGATGACAGTGTTGTAATGTCTGATTTTTACAGTGAATGAAACTGATTTTTTATTGTAGACATTTCGACATAACTGGTATGCTGCTTCCCTCTTTCTTGCCCTTTCCTGTAGTGCTATTCCTGGTAGTCCTGTTGGGGTTATCCATTCCCCTAGATATTTAAACTTCTGTACTCTTTTAATTGTTCCATATTTGGTGACAATATTTTGTGTCGGATCCTTTTTGTCCTGAATCATTAATTCCGTCTTTTCGAAGGATATCTGAAGTCCCGTCTTTACAGCAGTCTCTTGAAGTGTTTCAATTTGTACCTTGGCTGCTTCAGTGTCTTCTGCCAGTATTGCCATATCATCTGCGAATGCTAGACAGTCAATTTTGACTCCAGATCTTCCCAGTGATATTCCATTTTCCACCCCTAATTCCGTCAGTCTCTTCCTCCACTCTCTGACCACTTTTTCAAGTATAACATTAAACAGGAGTGGTGACATCCCGTCCCCTTGTCGGACACCTGTTTCGATCTTGAATGGTTTTGACAACATACCCATAAACTTAACCTGTGATGTAGTGTCTGTGATGGTTTCTTTGATTAAATTTCTAGTTTTCTTATCTATCCCAAACTCTTCTAACGTGCTTATCAAGGTTGCTCTGTCGACTGAATCATAGGCTTTCTTAAAATCCACAAATACAATCACTAGATTTTTGGCTGTGAGTGCACGTAGTTGTATTATGGAAATTAGGTTGAAAATTTGCTCGCTGCATGATCTCCCTTTCCGGAATCCTGCCTGGTATTCACCAGGTTCTTTTTCTATTATCCCTTCAGTCCTGTTTTGTAGTGCCTTGGATAGAATTTTAGAGGCAACTGGTGGCAATGATGTTCCTCTGTAATTGTTAACGTTTGTTCTGTCTCCTTTTTTGTGCATCGGGTGTATTAATGATGTCTTCCATTCCTTTGGGATGCTCTCTGTCTGCCAAATCTCCTCAAAAAGTGCTTCTAGCTGAGTCACTAAGTGTTCTCCGGCATATTTCAATAACTCTGCAACTATTGAATCTTCACCTGACGTCTTATTGTTCTTCAGTCCTGTTATTATTCCCCTGGTTTCTTCTTTATTAGGTGGTTCTGAGTCCGGTGTCTGGTTCTTGGGTTTCTCAAACATTAGAGTTTCCTCAGGTTTTTTACAGTTCAGTAGTTTCTGGAAATAATTTGCAAGGTGTTGGCAATTCTGTTCATTTCCAGTGATTAGATTTCCTTCGTCATCTTTGAAGCATAGGGTTGGCGGTTTGTATCTTGTTAAGTTCCTCCTGAATGTCTGGTAGAAATCACGTGTATTGTTTTTCACGAAATCTTCTTCTAGTTTCTTTAGTTGTTGTGTGTCATAATGTTTCCGTTCACCTCTTATGGTTTTAGCTGTTGTTTTCCTTTGTGCTTTGAATGCCTCCCAGTCTTCTGGTCTCTTAGTTGAGTTCAATTTCTTCCATGTCTGAGCCCTTCTTTGTAGTGCTTCTTCGCAAACTTCATTCCACCACGGATGTTTCTTCTTTTTACTTCGTAGGATTGTTTGTTCCGCTGCTTGTTGTATTGATGTTGCCATCTCAGTCCAACTGTGACTTTGAATCTTATTTATCCTGTTCTGGTATTCATTCACAGTCTGCTGATTGAACTTCAGATCTTCTATTCTGTATCTTGTAATTTTTGTACCACTACTTTTTCTCCTTTCTGGTGTTAATTTCATCTTAATTTTTCTCAGATAGTGGTCAGAGTCGAAGTTTGCTCCTCTAGCTACATGTACATCTTGAATTTCTCTGGAGTTTTCATAACTGATTGCAACATGGTCAATCTGAAATTCGCCCAATAATTTGTTAGGTGATATCCATGTTGTTTGTTTCTTTGGCTTCTTCTGGAACTTGGTGGTCATGATGTTCAAATTGAATTTTTCACACAACTCTATCAACCTCTTACCATTCGTGTTTGTCTTGCTGTGAGCCGTGAATTTTCCTGTGGTTCTTGATGGTTCATTCCTTCCAATTTGTGCATTGAAGTCTCCTAGCAGAATTACAATATTTTTCTCTGGAGTATTTCCTAGGATTTCTTCCAGACCTTCCCAAAATTTTTCTACTTTCTGTGTATTTTGTTGGTTGTCTTTATTTATTGGTGCATGTGCATTTATTATTGTGTATTTCTTGTTCTTGTTTTTGAAAGCTAGTGTTGACATTTGGTGAGGTGGATTTGAATTCCGTTATCTTGTCTGCCAGTGAATTGTGTACTACAAATGCTGTTCCAAACATCCAAAGACCTTTAGTGTTTTGTATTTTCTCTGCTGGTTTACCTTTATAAATCCTGTAGTTGTGTGTTTGTACCGTATTTTCGTCTCAGTATCTTGTTTCTTGTATAGCTAATATTTTCATCTCTTGTTCATCCATCATTTTAGTCAGTTCCATTTGTTTCCCTATTTTCAACATCGAGTTTACATTCAGTGTCCTTATGAACGTTCTGTGTTTACATTTGTGATTTGTCTTTGGGATTCTAAGACCCTCCGACTGGTCTTGACTTGCGCAATGCTGCTGGACCCCCGGATCCGAATGCCCAGCTTCGGTAGCTTCGCCACCACGAGGATATGAGTTACTCATTGCACCTTTCATGACTGATACTTGTTTAGAGCTTGTGCTTCTAGAAATTTGCATTTCCATCTGCTACGACTTGGTTCGCTGCACCAAGAAGTTTTCCAGGCCGCCCCTAACATGGGGAACAGACGCCACGGGAATGGCAGAGTGCTTTTTAGGCGGCACTCACTCGCATTGTCACATTGCCGTCACTGGATTTATGTGACATTTTTTAGAGACTATGGTGCCCTCCATAGTCCCACCACATCCTGGTGGCAATGCCGCTGTTGGTCCGGGACTGCTTATTTGTCAGGTTTCCCTGCTTATATCGCAGCTGCCCTCCATATCTGGAGGGATGCCCACTATCCGCCACCTGTGGACCCGCCTGGTCGCAGTCAGCTCTGCGTCCCATACACTGGGCAGGTATTATTATTATTATTATTATTATTATTATTATTATTATTATTATTATTATTATTATTATTATTATTATTATTATTATTAGTATTATTATTATTCCTGGCTTTTCAGTGGCTCACAGAAGATCTGGAAGAGGCCGGTTTGAACGGCTGGACAAGGAATTCAGTAGAGCAGAATTTAACGCAACAAATTTTGAAATGTAATTATTTTCCTTTCATTTTTCTGAGTTGAAAATTGGAGTAATAGATAATGTGAATGAATAACAACAATATTAATGAGATCGTCAGCTCTAACAATATGGTGGACTTAGAAGTCCGAATAACAGGCACAAAAACTTGACAGAATTGCAAATGTTAATTTACCCAGGAAAGAGCTGAATTGCTTTTGCCAGGTACAAAATTTGATAAGAGCAAGAAATGCTCCAGGAAAATACATGTTGTAGGAGTCTGCTCTCCAAATATATCATAGTGCAGCCCCGCAGAGGCATCTGTTTTCTTATGGCTCAAAGACACAGAGGCTAATCAAATTTTACACCGGGCTGCCTAAATGAGAAACATTAATGCTAAAAGGTCTTAAGAAATAAAATATACTCAACCCATGAAAAGTTGAATGAGAACCGACAAAGGTGATCACTCTTTGTTACCGTACATTACTTACTTCCCAGCAGGAAATAGAACAGAGCCGAATATTCTACCTTTATCCCATCAAATTTAGGAATTAACATTACATAAAAAGGTTGAAACCTTCCCGTCACACTATCCACAGGACCTGTCACACATCTATGAAAATTCTGCTATTCCCTTGAGTCGCTGGGACTTCATCACAGAGGCCGCGCCCCTGTCTCCCTATGGACACGCCGCACTCACAATTACTAGAGCAAATTCAGACAATACCGCCCTAATGCGCCCTTCATTTTATAGAACTCATTACTGGTATGCTGGATTCCTGTACACACCCCCAATTTTAATTGGCTACAGAAAATACAAGTTTCTGATAGGTTGATTGCTATTGAGGAAGGAACCAGCTGAAGTGTTGACAACTTCGATACATAAACAAAACAATCCTCAAAACCTAAGGTTTGCCAACTGCAAAAAACTTGCTTTATAAAATGGTGTTCATCCCGCTAGAGGGAGCAATTAAACCGATGGGAGAGACATCTAACAGCTGAAGACCCAAGTACCTTGTAGTACACCAGATCCAGTTTGCTTACCTAGATGGCCTTATATAAGGCGCCCAGTTTAACTGACCGGGGAAGGTGTGCTCCCGGTTCAATTATTCTTATTCTTATTCTTATTCTTATTCTTATTCTTATTCTTATTCTTATTCTTATTCTTATTCTTATTCTTATTCTTATTCTTATTCTTATTCTTATTCTTATTCTTATTCTTATTCTTATTCTTATTCTTATTCTTATTCTTATTCTTATTCTTATTCTTATTCTTATTCTTATTCTTATTCTTATTCTTATTCTTATTCTTATTCTTATTCTTATTCTTATTCTTATTCTTATTCTTATTCTTATTCTTATTCTTATTCTTAGTTAATGACAAACTAGATCATCATTTTTTAAATGAACGGGACATCTTAATAATTACATTCAGAAGTAAGTCCATCCGCCTCTGTGGAGTAGTGGTTAGTATGATTAGCTACCACTTTCCGGAGTCTCGGGTTCGATTTCCTGCACTGCCACGAAATTTGAAGAGTGATACGAAGGCTGGAACGGGATCCACTCAGCCCCGGGAAGTCAACTGAGCATAGGCAGGTTCTAATCCCACCTCAGCCATCCTCGAAGCGGTCTTCCGTGGTTTCCAACTTCTCCTCCAGGCAAATGCTGGGATGGTACCTAACTTAAGGCCACGGCGGCTTCCTTGTCCGTCCCCTACAATATTCCCATCATCCACAAGGCCTCTGTTCATGATAGCAGGTGAGCCCGCCTGCACGAGATTTTGGTCCTCCTCACCAATGGTATCCCCGACCCAAAGTGTCATACTCCAGGATACCGCCCTTGAAGCGGTAGAGGTAGTATCCCTCGCTGAGTCAAAGGACAAAACCAACTCTGGATAGAAAACAGATGAAGAAGGAGAAGTAGAACAAGAAGAAGAGGAAATAAATCCCCGTCGTATAGATCTATGAGCATATTCAAGAATTCTTTATTTTTATATTGGGGTAGTAACAAACTACAAGTTAAATTCTTAAAATTGGTCTTTAAAGCTGTTTTTGTCATACGTGCAGAGCATTATTTTATTAATGAAGAAAGACATCTTAATTTCATTTTGGGAACTGACAGTGTGGAAATGTTTAAGGTAAGCTACATTCCGCAAGTTCTTCCAAACATCGCAAAGCAAGTTCATGTACGCACGGGACAAAACGGACATTCGAAAAGCGACAGGCACCCAGGAGTTAACCTCGTACCGAGCGAGCTGGCCGTGTGTTCAGGGATGGTGGGTTGGAACCCCACTCTCTGAAGTCCTGAAGAACATTTTCCATGGTTTTCCATTTTCACATTGGGCAAGCTGTACGGCTTTACGTTAATTAATGCCACGGCCCCTTCCTTCCCGCTCTTATCCCATCGTCATAATAAGACGTATATTTTTCGGTTCGGCGTAAATCCAATTCAGGAAGCAAATAGTAACCTCGTACTCATTTGCAATGCAGAGTGAGTGAACCTCAGACTCATTTGCACTTCTGGAATTGAAAATCTTGTTTCTTAAATTTTCCGACTTCCTGACGGAAATCGAACTCACGTCCTTCCGGGCGAATTGAGCACGCCTTTAGTGCCTCGCCCAGGAACCAACTACATTAGTGTCGTATGTAACTGGACATTGATAGACAATACTGCCAACAATAGCATGGAGGGAGAAGTGAAACTCATTACCATATGTCACACCACCATGTTTGCTAGTGGCTTTACGTCGCACCGACACATATGGGATAGGAAAGACCTAGCAATGGGAAGGAAGCAGCCATTGCCTTAATTAAGGTACAACCCCAGTATTTGCCTGTCGTGAAAATGGGAAACCACAGATACTATCTGCGGTGCTGCCGACAGTGGGATTCGAACCCACTATCTCCCGGATGCAAGCTCACCGCTGCGCGCTCCTAACCGCACGGCCAACTTGCCCGATACCAGAACTTTAATAGAAACAACGTTTACCGGGGAGCTGGCCTTGCGGTTAGAGGCGCGCACCTGGGAGCTTGCATCCGGGAGGTAATGGGTTCGAACTCCATTGTAGGCAGCCCTGAACATGATTTTTCTTGGTTTCCCATTTTCACACCAAATGCTGGGCCTGTACCTTAAATAAAGCCACGGTCTTTTTTTCCCACTGCTAGCCCTTCCCTATCCATCGTCACCGTGAGGCCTATCTCTGTCAGTGCGACGTTGAAATAATGGATTAGCCACCAGGAGTGCATACATGTAATAATGGATTAGCCACCAGGAGTGCATACATGTAATAATGGATTAGCCACCAGGAGTGCATACATGTAATAATGGATTAGCCACCAGGAGTGCATACATGTAAAATGAAATACATTCTACAATCCATAGTTTTTCTCGGGAAGGATATTTCGAAATGGGGTATTTTGGAAGATTAAGCCGGGATCCTGCGGCATATTATTATCAAAACCTTGGCTGATAAGGTGAAAGGCGGGACGAATGGGAACCCCAAAATAACACTGAATTCATCCTCCTGGAACATAACATTAATTTCATGTTACTTTCTTTTAATATGTTCATTTGATTAGTACCCGGTTCCTTGGTGGAATAGCTCTCTGTTTGATTCCCAGCCGGTTGGTGTTTTTCACCTTAATTGATTACTTCCTATCGTTCGGGGAATGGGTGTGCGTTCCGTCTTCAGTACTGGAATTTATCACAGCCAGGGCCCCGTCCTGATGTGCAGGACCCCTGCAGGTGTCTACTTGGAAGAACTGCATCAGGCCTCTACGGAGTCCACACGGCATTAGAAAAACATATCTATAGGTTTCACTGAACTCAAGAAATTTCGATCCTGTTGGAAAGCTTTCAAATTGATTCGAAATAAATTAGAATATCCAAATGTCGCATTCTGGTTCACAGTAGAGTTTTACGAGAAGGTTCCGTAAGCGGATGCCAATGAGGCCCATAACCTGTAAGTTTTGTTTCACAGTTTTCTCATTCTGCTCCTTCTTGGAATCATGTTACGAAGGTTTATAACCTTAGCCACGTATTTTCCGTTGAAGCAGCAAGGAAATGAGGGAGTTATCTGATCATCTCACTGGCGGTGATCTACTGCAGTATGAGCACGCAGTGGGCACATTTCTCTTGCCTTGTCGTAGCCTCCAGGAGCCATGCCATCACTTTTTATCTAGCTGATCTCCATTTTACTTATTTCTCCAGACACCAGTAGCTCCTTGTTGCTGATCAATAACACGTCCTCACCAAGATTCAATTTCCATTTTACGGTGCTGAATCCTGGGTATGCCTCTCTACGTGTACAACAGACAGGTATTTGTGGTTCGGAAATGTACATTCACTAATACAACGTCACTCACACTGGTCACACACTTTATAAGAAATTCCTATCTGAACTGGTACGGTGATTTGTATTGCTGCTTTTAAATGCTTTGATACTTGCAAATTAAGCAATACTGATTGCCACAATGTGTGGTAGTGAGTGGTTTGGAAATATAAATTTAAGATGGAGAAACGGATACTGTGGAGCTAACGGCCCGAAGGGCCTTTGGTCTACCAGGCGACTGCTGCTCAATCTGACTCGTACTCGGCGCGAAGAATCCTTTCTTCAATTGTTATTGGTTTTCTATACCGGAGCCGCTGTTTCACCGTCAGATAGCTCCTCAGTTCTCCTGACGTAGGCTGAGAGGACCGTCAGATCCAAGGAAAAATCCCTGACCTGGCGGGGAATCGAACCCGGGCATACAGCAAGAGTCTGTGGCCATTGGTCGCACAGTGCCATCTCTTGTTGAATGAACATACCACTTCCAGTTCTATTATAACGTCTCAATTCAAACCTCATTGTTTAAGAAGCCTGTCTCGTGGACAGTGGAGATTTTCTTCTGAAGGAGCAGAGAAACGTTCTCTGCAAACGTATTTCCTTCACACGGCATAAGCCCAAAAGTCTATATCATGTCTATAAGCACCGGCCGTGAAAGCATCAATGGCAACTACTACTTCTAATTATTATCATCATCATATTCAGATCATGATCAATCTTCTTCTCACAGAAAAGTTTCGCACGTCATCTCCCAGATTGCCATGTCCTGCGGAGTTCCCATCCTTAACGGCCCATCTTTGTACCACGCTATATCTGACAACCTTGTCAACGGATGTCCTCTTGTCGGATACCGCTCCATTACTGCCTTTGTACGTTTATGAGCAGCACATCTTACTACGTGTCAAGCCCAACTCCTTTTCTCGGACTATTCCTCCTTTTGTACAATCATTAGTCTATTTTTATGCTTTTTTGCAGTATTACGGGGTTGATCCTTCGTAGCTAGTTTATTTTTGTCCCTCTTTGACAAACTAGAAATAAGTTGACCAGATATAATAATTATTTGGCTGCGGAACATGTCTCAACTTCATACGTGAGAACACGTGTGATTCTCTTGATTTTGAGCCAACAATCAATCTTAAGAATGAACCTAAGCAACCAGTAATTATTCAGGTAATTGCTATTCTTTTCCTGATTTTTCTATCCATCCTACTGGGAAAATACACTATCTGCCTCAAATAGACCTATTCCAAATTTTCCATCTTAATTTTCCGTTAACCTTTTGTCGGTTCTCGAGGTTATTTGTGTCTGTGTTGGCCTTAGTTTCAATCATCAGAAAGCCAACTCGTTCACAATGCTCGTGGCTTTATGCCTAAATGCTTTGGTCCGAGAGTGCCCGTGTTCTATTCCCGGCCGGGCCGGAGACTTTAACTTTCATTGGTAAATTCGTCTGACTTGGGAGCTGCGTACTTGTGTCGTATTCATCATCAGAATTTGTATTAGGTAGTCCACCATCCCTAAAGGTGTTCAGGTCGCCTATACGGCGTCAGCTAGAAGACTAATCACCGCGCATCTTCGGACACCGCAGGACATTATTTATTACTCAGCTCCTACAGTTCGCTCAACAAAAACTGAGCCTCTGAGGAAGGTAGAATCTTGCGATCACAAATAACAGAACTGAGGATAGACCAATATTTTTATAGTGTATTGAGCTATGTGGCTTCAGAGTCACACTAAAACTTCAAGTGAGTTTGTGAACAATTTTCCTTTATATTACCATATAGGAAAAACTTAGTAAATTTCACTCTTGGTAATACTGGAACTGTTGGAGCAGAGAAGCTAAAGGGGGCTCGAATGACGGATATTTTGCTGACGTCGACATCGGAAGTGTAACAATCAACTGGAAACATTTTTGAGGCATAATACTCTGTTAATTTAATAAATTCGGGTCATTTTACTACTCTGAATATAATTTACTATACATGTTGATTAACAGTACCTCCTTATCGATTTCAAAATGCAAAATAAATCAAAGGGATGCGTTCTATACTTCAGTGGTTTTCAATTTGTAAGGGGTCGAGGGCCACATTGGCAATCGCGGGCCGCACTTGAACAACAGGCCAATTGTCGAAAAATTCCGCAAGTATAACACAGGGACCAGTCTGAAATAATATCCACTGTTCAACTGAAACGAAGGTTTAATAATTCCAATTTCTTAAGAAAGCCATTATGCGATTGCATAACAGAGGGAAACGTAAAATATACACAGGACTATTGAATTTAGAAGAAGTGCACCCAACAATTTCAGTTCATTTGAATTAATATGTGACAAATGAAAAAAGGAAAACAACCAAAGGCACCCTGAAATTAATTAGCGCAGTCAAAACAAAGCTTAACGAAGGATATTCTCATAGTTTTCGATTTGGAAAGTGTAGCTGTATCTTGTTATTGGTGAATAAATAAATAAATAAATAAATAAATAAATAAATAAATAAATAAATAAATAAATAAATAAATAAATAAATAAATAAATAAATAGTTCCCGTCACAGTGCCTAATATTCCTGCGATATATTTAATTCCAGGAGTACTTCCCATAAAATTACTTCGAGTGGACAAGCCGGGTACCACCAATGAGAGAAGAACTAAATAATTTAACTACTTCTTACACCAAAGGTAATTAAAATATTTGTTGTTATTCATTGCGTGCTACGTTGAGTGCAATGTCCACGGCGTGGCTGGTGTGGATCTCATAGTCATTTCTATAATGGTGAAGACCTAGCACTGACATTTGTAAGGGCTCTGTTTCCGCCCAAGTTTGTATTTTAAATTTTTAGTTCTGTCTTGGTTATATAATGTGTGTTAAATTAATACATTTTTGAATGAGGAATGAAGTTATTTTTGTAAATTTTCTTAAAATTTCTTAAAATAAATTTTAGAAAGCACTCGCGGGCCGCCGTTGGTAAGCCCTGCTATACATCATACCAGAGCATGACCATCAAGAAATGATTCCTTCACGGTCAAATGCAATTTTCTGCCCAGTGTTACAAGGGAGACTTCCCTGAATTTGGCTCTTGGTGGTAGTAGTTTTGATAGTTGGCTTAAGATCACATTGATTTCTTTTACAAAGTATTTTATGTCGTGCCAACTCAGGTTGGTTTTTTGGTGACGATGTGATGGGGAGGGGATAGATTTGGGAACGAACTGGCAGTGCCATTAATAAAGGTACATTCTTATGTAAAAATGGGAAACAGGAAATATCGGTCTTCAAGGGTTCGAACCTATTATCTCCCGAATGTAAGTCGACATCTACAGTTAAATTGATAGGAATATGGAGGTTTCACCCTTCTAGAATGAAGGTATTAACTAAAGAAAGAACGAAGCCAATATGGGCGTGAAAATGAAAGAGGCTGTAGGTATTACAAACATAACAATTTGTATTGATAGTTATTAGTAATTATTATAAGTATGGATTACATAATAAAATAGGCACTTATGGGATAACGAGTTCTCATCAAGGTGTGTGACAGGTAATATAGCAGGGATACTTTTTATGAAAAGGAGAAAACACCCTACCAAACTGTCACGCTTTAACACGTAGCGTCGAAATAGTTAAAATAGAACAAATATTATTTAGGTAAGTCGTTTAAGGAGACACTCAACTTTTGAAACAGCAAAGAGTGAACTCAAGGTACATGAGAAAGCGGAGGAGACCACTTGAAATTAAACCATGTAACATCAACTACAAAGGTTGTATTGCCTTTGTAACGCGCAAGAGTCTTTCGAGGACTATACCATCATCGATTCAATATTACACACCGAGCATATGTTTGCGGAATCAGGATAAAAGACCAAATATAGATCAATCAGCAAAAGTAGTATAATAAGCGGGTTCTGCCGCACCTCCGCCGCCGCACGCCTCCGCCCGCCTCCTCCTCCGCCGCCGCCTCCGCCTCCGCCGCCGCCCGCGGGAAATTTGAATTTTGGCGGGAAATTTGAATTTTGGCGGGAGATTTGAATTTGTAAACAAAGCCACGTGCTTTTTGACAGCTGTCATCGACAACAACGCATCGCTAACCTCACTGCTGCCATCTTGACGGGCCTAAACCTCACTAGTGCCAACCTAACCTAACTAGCATGAGGTAAACAAACCCACGTGTTTTTTGACAACTACGTGCTTTTTGACAGACAACAACGCATCGCTAACCTCAGTACTGCCATCTTGACGGGCCTAAACCTCAGTAGTGCCAACTTAACCTAACTAGCGCGAGGTAAACAAAGCCACGTGCTTTTTGACAACCACGTGCTTTTTGACAGATTTGTAAACAAAGCCACGTGCTTTTTGACAGCTGCCATCGACAACAACGCATCGCAAACCTCAGTACTACCATCTTGACGGGCCTAAACCCCAGTAGTGCCAACTTAACCTAACTAGCATGAGGTAAACAAAGCCACGTGTTTTTTGACAGCCACGTGCTTTTTGACAGATTTGTAAACAAAGCCACGTGCTTTTTGACAGAAAACAACGCATCGCTAACCTCAGTACTGCCATCTTGACGGGAATAAACCTCGGTGGTACCAACTTAACCTAACTAGCTCGAGATAAACAAAGCCACGTGCTTTTTGACAGCCACGTGCTTTTTGACAGCTGTCATCCGCCATCTTTAAACTACAGAGCGCTGTGCTGCCCTCTTTCGTCACCTGTCATCGGCAGTGCTGCCATCTTGGCGGGCCTAAACCTTAGTGCTACCAACTTAACCTCACTAGCTCGAGATAAACAAATCCACGTGCTTTTTGACAGCCACGTGCTTTTTTGACAGCTGTCATCCGCCATCTTTAATCCATAGAGCACAGTGCTGCCCTCTTTAGCTACTTACCTTTGAAATGTGGTGGCGGATAATTTGAAAAAATGCTTTTTTGACAGCAGCCATCTTTGAGCGCCGTGCTACACTCTTTAGATAGTTACCTTTGAAATGTGGTGGCAGGCAATTCCACATGACAGCAGTCATCTTTAATCAAGAGATCACCGTGCTGCCCTCTATGTGGTGGCGGCAAATTGAAAAATTCTACATGCTCTTGTTTGGAAACAAACTCACGCGCTTTTTTGACAGCCGTCATCCGCCATCTTTAAACAACAGAGCACAGTGCTGTACTCTTTAGCTAGATACCTTTGAAATGTGGTGGCGGCAATTTGAAAAATTCTATGTGCTCTTGTTGGGAAACAAAGCCACGTGCTTTTTTGACAGCTGTCATCCGCCATCTTTAATCAATAGAGCACTGTGCTGCTATCATGCGGGCAATTTCGTCAGCTGTCATCCGCCATCTTTAATCCAGAGAGAACAGTGCTGCACTCTATGTGGTGGAGGTAAATTCCACGTGCTTTACAAACCCATGTGCTTTTCTGACAGCTGTCATCCGCCATCTTTAATCTAGAGAGAACAGTGCTGCACTCTATGTGGTGGCGGCAAATTCCACGTGCTTTACAAACCTATGCGCTTTTCTGTCATCCACCATCTTTAATCTAGAGAGAACAGTGCTGCACTCTATGCGGTGGCGGCAAATTCCACGTGCTTTACAAACCTATGCGCTTTTCTGTCATCCACCATCTTTAATCTAGAGAGAACAGTGCTGCACTCTATGTGGTGGCGGCAAATTCTACGTGCTCTTATTTGGAAACAAATTCTACTCGCTCTTCAGCTGTCATCCACCATCTTTAATCAAGAGAGCACCGTGCTGCCCTCTTTGTGGTGGCGGATAATTTGAAAAAATTCTTTTCGACAAGCAGCCATCTTTAATCCAGAGAGAACAGTGCTGCCCTCTTTAGCTACTTACCTTTGAGGCGGTTAATTTGAAAATTTCTTTTCGACAAGCTGCCATCTTTAATCCAGAGAGAACAGTGCTGCCCTCTTTAGCTACTTACCTTTGATGCGGTTAATTTGAAATATTCTATTTAACAAGCTGCCATCTTTAATGAAAAGAGCATCGTGGTGCTATCTTGCGGGTAATATTTTACGTCACAGCTGTCATCCACCATCTTGCATTGCTAACCTTAGTGCTGCCCTCTTTAGCTACTTACCTTTGAAACAAAAAATCTATTTGACAAGCTGTCATCCGCCATCTTTAATCCAGAGAGAACAGTGCTGCACTCTATGTGGTGGCGGATAACTTGAAAAAATCTTTTTGACAAGCAGCCATCTTTAATCAACAGAGCACCGTGCTGACATCTTTAGCTACCGCCATCTTACATCGCTTACCTCGCTGCTGCACTCTATGTGGTGGCGGTAAATTCGAACAAGTTTAATCACGCATCGGGAAGCTAGAGTAAGCACGTGCTGCAGTGATGACGTCATCATGCATGTTTAAACCCGTTCGTTGACTAAAAGCTTTAGTCTTCGGGAAACAGTGATAGAGTGTGGAGTGCAAACATGACGAAAACATTAATAGTTGATGTGCAAGGCTTTAAAGTAAACGGAAACAAGTTTGTGTTTAAAGAGGTGGCTGTGTTAGATTGCTGTGTGTTGTGGGCACCAAAACTTGTTAGTTTAGTATTTAGTCCACCGTTCCCTTACTGTTTGCAAACAGATGAAGATAAAAAGCAGACTCAGTGGATTGAAAACAATTTAGGTTTGAAGTGGGAAGAAAAAGGAATACCTTATCGTTTTCTACCTTTAATGATGAATGCACATTTGTCAAGAGCAGATCTTGTTCTTTTAAAGGGTTGTGAAAAGAAAGAATGGTTGCGTGATTTTCTACCATCATCATGTGAAGTTATCGACATGCATGAATTGGGGTGCCCATCATTTAAAACTCTTCCGAAAGAGCATAGTAGAGAAACAACTAAACAGTCTTTACAACATGTATGCATGCTCTTTGATTAGTTGTGTCGCAGTGCATGCCGGGAAGTGAACAACATATGTAAAGTGCAGTGTCGAAATAACCTTAGTGTAAAAGAAACATTTGTAGAGTAAAGACATCATGTCATTTCTAACAGATACTAAGTGTAACGCAGTTGAAAAGGCGATCGTAAAGTTTTATGCATGCAAAAAGAAACTAAACACTTTTACTGAAGAAGAGTTAAATGCATTACCAAAGGCATTTTTGGTCAATGTAGCTGCAAATGCTGTAAAGAAGATTTGGGATAAGGTGCCTCGTGAGTGGACTCAAGATCCTGTTTTGTCAGAGCTTCAAACGTGTAGTTTACATCATGAACACGTGAGTTTAGCTAGAAGACCTTCTGTGAGACAGTGCCGTACATGTCAACTAATTAAACTGTATCACGGACCTAAAACTAACGAGTTGTCTTCGCTTATAAACACTTATCATGGCTGTGGAGAGAGTAAACAAGGAAAAGGTGAAGAAACGTGCTGGGAGAAAGATGAGGAAGCATGTTGGGCGTGGACTCATCAATAGAGTGATTGATCTTCTTTTCTTCGTGCTTCATCTCCCCTGCGGCCCTAGAACACGTTCGCCTGACATGTAGTTACATGCTGCCTGCATAGAGTATGTCGTGTAGCTGTTAAAATCTGCTTCGTAAAGTTATGCTGTGTGTGTATGTGTTATTACCTAGTGCTTTAGCTGCTCAGAAGAATATAGCAGCACTTGTCGTTGTAGGTGTAATAAAACGAAAACTGAGTGTCAAAGACCGTAACATGAACAAAGGATAAAAATGTATGTATATAGTCTAAAATGAATATGAATTGTCAAAACATATTACAGGTGTTGTTTAATCCTACAGCATGTCCTAGTGAATTAGAAGAAAGGAAACGTAGAGGATTAAAAGAAAACACACATAAGATTTAAAGTACATCCTCTTTATTAATCCATGAATTAAAGGTGTTATTAAAACCAAGCCATTTAACATACAGTTTATTGCCACGACGTCGAATAACACGTTCAACTAAATAGTGATCAGGATATTTTGTTTTCTGCAGTTCTTCGATGTAGAATCCTCCTTCAATAGGCTGTCCTCTGAGATCGCGAAGTAAATACGTAACTGGATTAGAAAGCTTAACACTTCTGATATGAAAAATTTCAGTGCTCCAGTTAGGTGTGTATCCTTTTGCAAACATAGACTTGTGTTTGCTGATGCGAACGAAATCGCCTTCTTTAAAGCGATGGCGACGTGGATCAGCTGTTTTAATTACAAGATGAATAGCATCTAGACGAGGTGTATTCTTTGTAACAAGACGTGGCTTTGTTCCGATAGTGCGATGAGGTGTATCGTTGTAGGTAGATAAAAGTCTCGGTAGCAGATCAATCTAACGATATGAACCTTGCGCTGTAAATTCTCGCCACATCATTGTTTTGAGTGTACGATTAAAGCGTTCTACAACACTTGCCTTGAGATTGCTGAACGTAGAGTAGTGTTGAATGCCAAGTAACTTGAGGTAAGAAGAAAAATCCTTGTTGTAAAACTCTTTACCTTGATCAGTTTGAAGAAGCCTTGGGCAGCGTTTCGATTCTTCAACAATATGTTTAAATGCTTCTTTAACTTGAGCTGCTGTTTTAGAACGCACGGGTTGTGCAAAAGCAAACTTTGAGTACACATCGATAACAGTAAGTAGATACTTATACCCCTTATTACTAGAGGCATATGGAATCATTTCTACTAAGTCTGCTTGCCAGAGATCATCTTTTCCTCGTGTAATAACGCGTCTGCGACAGTAGGTGCGACGTGCTGGTTTATGTAACTCATGTGCGATGTTTACCTTTACAGGTGAGATCTTCTCTTGACGAGCCATTACAAAATAATACCGGCATAACGTAGTTCTCTTTCTATTTCTAGAATTTCTGATCCGTGACCAATGTGACCAGCCTCTTGTGATGCTCTTAAAAGTTGTAATCGTTCAACGAGTAAGTTTGGGTCATTCCAGTATCTTACATCCACATACGGCAACAAAGGCTTGTAGATAACGTCTAGACTACGTGCAGTCGGAAACAGCTTAGAAATAAACTCACGATACTTGTAACTCTTATTCGCATTTACAGCTTCTGTTCTCCTGTAATTACGTCGTGTTGCATCAGTAGCAAAAAGTATTGCTTTATACTTTTTAAGATCATCTTGTAAAATTATATCCTTGTCAGGTATTCGTGAGAAAAGAAGTTCTAAGAGTCCTTTCGTAGGTTTATAGGTAACACCTTTTACAATGAGTTTGTTGCTATTAACCCGCCATCGGTATCGTTGTTAGGTAGCCCCTAACAAAAACATTCCTTATTAAGAAAAGTTTTTTGCTTTAAGACTCACACTTTTCAAACTCCAGGTATTCTCAAATGAGTTTATGAGTCACATGTTTTCCTTCGTTACGCGATGATTCACGCACACGTGTCACGTGGAGGAGTGGGGGAAGTGCGTTCTGTCTGGAGTGTTAGTCCGCGCCTCGCTACGATACCGGTCGCGTCACAGGCAGTGTTAGGCACATTCTAGCCTCGATACCTTTGGCGTCACAATTTTTGCGCATTCCGTGCTGGTGTACTGTTTTAGTAAACAGTATCACAGTGAAATTATAATGTCTAATAGGCCTAGTGAATCTGTTATTTTGAGCTGGATTGAAGAATCTTGCCCTGGAAATCGTAAAGCCACATCTGTAGAGGCGTGCTTTAGTCGATGTTCTGTCAACTGGTCTCAGAATTTCCATAAAAAATATCTTTGGACAAGAACTTCCCGTCAGAAATGCGACACCAGCAGCCCCAGGTAAGTATTGCTAACAATTCTCACTTCTCCATTTTTACAAGTATCTAATTGAACACTTTGTAAAACTTGCTTATAATCATTACCAAAAAAAGCTATGGTGTTTACTGTATATATTTTCAGACGTTTCCGGGCGGAAATCAAGATGTGCCTACTCCCAGTTCGAAAAAAACGATTTACGTCAGCTTGCTGTGATGCGTGCAAACGCTCAACGTGAAAAGAGCACATTGGACTAACAAAAGTAGTATGAAGTGAATGCTTTTCGCAAGAAGTTGAAAGAAATTAGTGAACAGGACAATGATACAAAATAATGTGGTCTACAAATCATATTAACATTTGTTTTGTACTGTAATGTATTTGTAATGCCAAGGATTTTTGTTATTTATCATAATATTTAGTAATAGTTATGTAAATTTATATAAATAGTTAACATAAAACCAGTCTGTTAAAACAAAATTATAATTACCTTCTAAAAGAACGAAAACAGTGTACGAGTCGAAATTGTAGTAGCAAATATTTAGGTAATAAACAATTGTGGATATATACAAATATGTAAGTATATATACTAAATAACCAAATACTAGTATAATTTATTCAAACTGCCGAGAAGAGCTCGTATAAGAACTAAAATCATATACCAAGCCGATGTTAGGGAGCCCCTATACACGCTACCTCTCGCGTAAGTGCGGACAACGATACCGATGGCGGGTTAATCTTAACATTTGAATTTCCTATCCGGAAACAGTCATCTTCGTAGCGAATACCGTAGGTAGTGTCAGTTTGTCCTGTAAAAAGTTTTTCTATATAAGGTGCAAAGAGAGATCCATAGGTATCTTGAATAAAAGTTCTAAACTGATTGCGATACTCTGGTGTAATCATAACCTCAGACAAAGATGGTAGATTTTGCGTCGATGTAGTAGGTGTTTCAGCAATAACATCTGTAGTTAAAAACTCAACACGCTTAGATGGTGATGTATCATTAAGTTCTTCTTCTTCTTCTTCCTTATCTTTCTCTTGATCTACATCCTGCTTCTTCTCTTCAGTATCTTCTTCATGCTTTTCTTCTTCATGCTTCTCTTTATGATATGATGTTTGCATAGAAGCAAAACTTGAAGTAGACTGCGGTAATGAAGTAGAATTAAAAATTTCTTTGAGTGGTGTACTTAGTTGTGTTTTTAAAAATAAATCCGTGTCTGCTTGAATACGTTTAAGCTCTTTAAATTTCCGTCGAATATTGTTTCGAGCTTGGATGATATGTTTTGTGATCTCCTTGCTAGATGTTAACATGATGGTGGTTTTTAATCAAGTAGTTACTGCAATTCTGTGTTAATGCATATAAAATGATCGAAACCCATGCGATATCGTCCATGCTGTACATCACTTTCTTTATCAATAACTAAAAAGCTGTAACGGTGTAATGACCAACATTTAGCACACATACGTTTAAAGTCATCGAATGTCATATCAGTGTTAACATGATCGTTATACACATGTCGCATGTTGCGCTCATCTTGCCGAAAAAGCACAATAACATTTGCGTTGTCGCGTATCAACTGCTTAGGCACACGAGAATAGGTTTGGCACAAATAGATGCAATCAACATATTTGTGCCGACCCATACTAAAGAATGCACGAATAACGTTTTGCTGTTCTGTTGCAACATCATCAAAGATCATAAGAGAATTAGGAAGCACATCGTCTGGTGATGGTACTTGCTCATGTGAATTAAATTTAAAATATCTTATTCCATCTTTAACTAGATCGTGCATTACAGTTTGTAGAATAGTATATAGCGGCTGATAGAGTGACTTTGCGAAAACGTAAATATTCTCGAAGCGTACACCATTTACAGAAGTAATAAGTGTGAGTAAAAGATTTGTTTTACCGCATCCCGACGGACCTGATATAATACATCGAACAGTAAAAGGAAACAACGTTCCATGACGTTTTCTTGTAGTTGTACTAGAACTAGGTAAGAGATGTGTTACAATGTCGGTAACAGGTAGCGTGTCTTGCTGCTTTATAATCTTCATGATAACTGAATCATAAAGTATGTAATAGTAATATATATATTAAACGAAACAAGAGGTAACGGTTAGTTTATGATTTGCTCTTGACTAGTAAAGTCGTGTCCAGCATGGTGAAACAACGATATCCAAACGACATGAAGAAGAAGAAGAAAGTAAAAACTGTTGGATGGAAAGATGTTATAAAGGCTGCGCAAAAAGCTATTCGAGGGGAATACAATCCTCGTGTATCTATTACTAAGGCGTTACGCGCAGCAAGAGCGAGAATTTCTCCAAAGTGCAGAGCAATATTTAGTAAACGTGCGCGAATTATTCCTGTACCAAAACGAGGAGGATTTCTTCCTGCGCTGTTTGCTGGCTTAGCAGCTTTAGGGTCATTGCTAGGTGGTGCTAGTGCTGTAGCGAGAACTGTCAAAGCTGTAGAAGAAGCGAAACAACAGTTGAAAGAGAGTGAACGTCATAACAAGACGATGGAGGCAATTGCGTTACGAGGCAAAGGTGTGAACATGAAGCTAGCGCCATACAAGAAAGGGCTTGGTATCTACATTTCTCCAAAAAACGTCTACTGAATGCACTGCCATATCGAGCTCTAACGCATGATGAAGTTTTTACGTTTGCTAAACAACTAGGAATTCATTATTTTCGAGGAGTGTATATGCGCGATCAACTACCAGTACGCCCACGTGAACGTGAAAGTGCCGTAATTAACTTGGACGACAGTCGTGGACCTGGAACTCATTACGTTGCTTATGTAAAACGTAAATCTAAAGTATGGTATTTTGATAGCTATGGAGATTTACCTCCTCCTTTTGAGCTCATACGTTATTTCGGAAGCAGTGCAGACATTGTTTACAATAAAAACCGTGTGCAAAACTTTAATACACGCATGTGCGGACGATTATGTCTTATGTTCTTATATCAAACCCAGACAGTAGAGAAAGTGCATTAGTGTCTGCGTGATGACGAACAGTGAACGAACGTTTGCTGTACGTGGAGAAGGACCTGAAACAACCGTCTATTTTAATCCACCAATCGAACTTGGTTATCAGCCGCATAGTCTTGGACTAGTATCGTTTGAAAGCTACAATAAAATCTATAATGTGCGTGATGGTTTAAACAAGTTCTATTACGATGAGTATGTGCTAACACTACCATCAGGTAGTTATACAGTAGATGATATTCACGACTATATTGAAAGTACGTTAATTGATCAGTTTGGGGAAGATAGTTTTAGTAATCATAATTACAAGTTCTCAATCACTATAAGCAACATTACACATAAATGTGTTATTGAATCATCATTTAAGATTGACTTCAAATCACAACCTGATTCGATTGGCCCACTGCTTGGATTTTCATCGAGGGAGCTCCTACCGAACGTACGTTACGAGTCTGATCAACCTATAAAACTCTTCGATGATTATAATGTGAACATTACTTGTAATATTATTACAGACTTGAATAGTAATCTACAACCTTCGCACGTCCTGCATGACTTCATTGTTACAGAGGAACGTGGATATACTATCTGTGAGAAACCAGCAGTAGTTCTTTATCATCCTGTGTCTGTAAAACACATTAGCAACATTACTCTTAGACTTGTAAATAAACATAATCAGCTTATTCATTTAGATCAGCATGCGTACGTAGCTTACAAACTACATCTTAAACCAGTATGAAAACCATCTATAAAACACGGTGTACATTCCGAAGACATACTACATGTGTGCAGAGACTCATCGAGTTAACAGATACCCATAAGCAGATACTCCAAGATTTGGGATATAAACTACTACAACAAAATGGAAGAAATGCTAGACATTACGAATACAGTAGAAAGTCGTGAAGGTGTAGTACGAAGTGAGCTTCATTCCTATCAACCTTTTACGTTTGGATTAAATAACAATGATGAAATTCATTTTATTAATAATCAACAAGATGTTTACACCTTACCACACGAAAGCTACCTCTATATTGAAGGACGATTAGAAAAGTCTGATGGAAGTGGACCAAGCACTTCACAACTAAACAACCATGCTCTAGCTTTTCTCTTTTCTGAAGCGCGATATGAAGTAAATAATGTTGAAATAGATCGAACGAAGAATGTTGGTATTACAAGTGCAATGAAACTCTACCCTTCTTTCTGTGATGAAGAAAGTAATCTTTTGCGGATGGCTGGATGGTGTCCAAAAGCTAGTAACAACTGGATGATTAATGAGGATGGAACTTTTACGGGTATGTTATCACTGAAACATATTTTTGGATTCGCAGAAGACTTTACACGTATTATAATCAACGCAAAACAAGAGCTTATTCTAATCCGTGATCGAAGTGATTACAATTCTCTTAAAGCAGTAGAAACACCTGTAGAATCGAAAATAACACTGCATCGTATACTGTGGCTGATTCCACATGTAACCTTATCTGATCGTGAAAAACTTCGATTGCTCAAGATTGTAGAAAATGATACACCATTACCTATACGTTTTAGAAGTTGGGAGCTGCATGAATATCCTGTGTTACCACCTACAAACAAGCATAGCTGGGCTGTTAAAACATCACGTTTTACTGAGAAGCCCTTGTACATTATTTTTGGATTTCAAACTAATCGTAAATTCAATCACGAAAAAGATAGCTCACTTTTTGATCACTGCAAATTAAGACACGTTAGACTATATCTCAACGGAATTACGTATCCCTACGAAAACATCGACATTAACTTTGAGAAAAATAAGTTTGGGATGCTCTATGACATGTTTTGTAAATTTCAATCATCGTATTATCAGAAAGAAGATCGTCCGCTATTTACACCTCAAGAATTTAAAAATAAAGCACCGATTGTAGTTATAGACTGCTCTTATCACGAAGAATCTATAAAAGAATCTCCAGTTGATATTCGTTTAGAATTTGAAACATCTGAAAACATTCCTGCTAACACAGCAGCCTATTGTCTTATTATTCATATGAGTGATGTTACTTACCATCCGCTAACGAATATTGTTACGAGACTATAAATAAGAATAGATCTTTATCATTTTCATTAGTGTGTGCTTCGACATCGTACGCTATGGAACAAAACTGTAAATGTGCATGCTGTTTGCATGCTCATACGCAACATCTTATTTATGTTTCACGAGTGAGTGAGGCTATTAAGATGTTCTATAAACGTAGATCGTTGATGCCGAAACATCTTATTCAATACTTACCACCAGGATTTTTATATACGTACGCTGCCTCTTACGTACATAATTTTTGGGACATCCTTCCTCTACACAGTAAGATGTCAATCGAAGTAGCTTTATGCAGAACTTGTGAACGACATTACAAGCATCGAGGAGAAAATGGTGATGATGATTGGGATGGACCAAATCCGAGGATTGAACACTGTACACAGTGTATGAATGAACTTTCTCTAGTACCTCATGATGATGATGATGATGATGATTCCGAAAAGGAATAACAGCAAGGTAAGAAGTATATGATCTTCTCTGTAAAGCATAACATACTTAGTATAATATATTTCTAAATGCTTTGTTTAATTTGAATGTTGCAGGAGGCATTTCAGAAGCATACGTTGTTAAGAAGCACACCAACCTTGTCAGCAGCAAAAACGAACACTGTTGTAGTACATTTGTAAATAAATATTTGATCGCATTCAAAAAATGTTGTACTTATTGCATTGCTTTACACCGACTTACTCTTAAGAAAAACGATCAGGTCTAAACATGCACAATGACGTCATCACAACAGCACTTGCTTACTCTAGCTTTCCCGATGCATGTTTAAACTTGTTCGAATTTACCGCTACCACATTCCTTTACACCGACTTACTCTTAAGAAAACGGACAAGTCTAAACATGCATGATGACGTCATCACTGCAGCACGTGCTTACTCTAGCTTTCCCGATGCGTGATTAAACTTGTTCGAATTTACCGCCACCACATAGAGTGCAGCAGCGAGGTAAGCGATGTAAGATGGCGGTAGCTAAAGATGTCAGCACGGTGCTCTGTTGATTAAAGATGGCTGCTTGTCAAAAAGATTTTTTCAAGTTATCCGCCACCACATAGAGTGCAGCACTGTTCTCTCTGGATTAAAGATGGCGGATGACAGCTTGTCAAATAGATTTTTTGTTTCAAAGGTAAGTAGCTAAAGAGGGCAGCACTAAGGTTAGCAATGCAAGATGGTGGATGACAGCTGTGACGTAAAATATTACCCGCAAGATAGCACCACGATGCTCTTTTCATTAAGGATGGCAGCTTGTTAAATAGAATATTTCAAATTAACCGCCTCAAAGGTAAGTAGCTAAAGAGGGCAGCACTGTTCTCTCTGGATTAAAGATGGCAGCTTGTCGAAAAGAATTTTTCAAATTAACCGCCTCAAAGGTAAGTAGCTAAAGAGGGCAGCACTGTTCTCTCTGGATTAAAGATGGCTGCTTGTCGAAAAGAATTTTTTCAAATTATCCGCCACCACAAAGAGGGCAGCACGGTGCTCTCTTGATTAAAGATGGTGGATGACAGCTGAAGAGCGAGTAGAATTTGTTTCCAAATAAGAGCACGTAGAATTTGCCGCCACCACATAGAGTGCAGCACTGTTCTCTCTAGATTAAAGATGGTGGATGACAGAAAAGCGCATAGGTTTGTAAAGCACGTCGAATTTACCGCCACCGCATAGAGTGCAACACTGTTCTCTCTAGATTAAAGATGGTGGATGACAGAAAAGCGCATAGGTTTGTAAAGCACGTGGAATTTGCCGCCACCACATAGAGTGCAGCACTGTTCTCTCTAGATTAAAGATGGCGGATGACAGCTGTCAGAAAAGCACATGGGTTTGTAATGCACGTGGAATTTACCGCCACCACATAGAGTGCAGCACTGTTCTCTCTGGATTAAAGATGGCGGATGACAGCTGACGAAATTGCCCGCATGATAGCAGCACAGTGCTCTATTGATTAAAGATGGCGGATGACAGCTGTCAAAAAAGCACGTGGCTTTGTTTCCCAACAAGAGCACATAGAATTTTTCAAATTGCCGCCACAACATTTCAAAGGTATCTAGCTAAAGAGTACAGCACTGTGCTCTGTTGATTAAAGATGGCGGATGACGGCTGTCAAAAAAGCGCGTGAGTTTGTTTCCAAACAAGAGCATGTAGATTTTTTCAATTTGCCGCCACCACATAGAGGGCAGCACGGTGCTCTCTTGATTAAAGATGACTGCTGTCATGTGGAATTGCCTGCCACCACATTTCAAAGGTAACTAGTTAAAGAGTGTAGCACGGCGCTCAAAGATGGCTGGTGTCAAAAAAGCATTTTTTCAAATTATCCGCCACCACATTTCAAAGGTAAGTAGCTAAAGAGGGCAGCACTGTGCTCTATGGATTAAAGATGGCGGATGACAGCTGTCAAAAAAGCACGTGGCTGTCAAAAAGCACGTGGATTTGTTTATCTCGAGCTAGTGAGGTTAAGTTGGTAGCACTAAGGTTTAGGCCCGCCAAGATGGCAGCACTGCCGATGACAGGTGACGAAAGAGGGCAGCACAGCGCTCTGTAATTTAAAGATGGCGGATGACAGCTGTCAAAAAGCACGTGGCTGTCAAAAGCACGTGGCTTTGTTTATCTCGAGCTAGTTAGGTTAAGTTGGTACCACCGAGGTTTATTCCCGTCAAGATGGCAGTACTGAGGTTAGCGATGCGTTGTTGTCTGTCAAAAAGCACGTGGCTTTGTTTACAAATCTGTCAAAAAGCACGTGGCTGTCAAAAAACACGTGGCTTTGTTTACCTCATGCTAGTTAGGTTAAGTTGGCACTACTGGGGTTTAGGCCCGTCAAGATGGTAGTACTGAGGTTTGCGATGCGTTGTTGTCGATGACAGCTGTCAAAAAGCACGTGGCTTTGTTTACAAATCTGTCAAAAAGCACGTGGTTGTCAAAAAGCACGTGGCTTTGTTTACCTCGCGCTAGTTAGGTTAAGTTGGCACTACTGAGGTTTAGGCCCGTCAAGATGGCAGTACTGAGGTTAGCGATGCGTTGTTGTCTGTCAAAAAGCACGTAGTTGTCAAAAAACACGTGGGTTTGTTTACCTCATGCTAGTTAGGTTAAGTTGGCACTAGTGAGGTTTAGGCCCGTCAAGATGGCAGCAGTGAGGTTAGCGATGCGTTGTTGTCGATGACAGCTGTCAAAAAGCACGTGGCTTTGTTTACAAATTCAAATCTCCCGCCAAAATTCAAATTTCCCGCCAAAATTCAAATTTCCCGCGGGCGGCGGCGGAGGCGGAGGCGGCGGCGGAGGAGGAGGCGGGCGGAGGCGTGCGGCGGCGGAGGTGCGGCAGAACCCGCTTATTATACTACAAGCAAAGTAACGCGAAAGCAGTACTGGTGACCCAAAGTAAACCGTGGTAGGTACAGGTCTGAATCTAACAAGTGTTGAGCAAGAGAAGTCGAATTGATGAGATGAACGTGAGGAGCATGGTACAAATAAAAGGCAGTAGTGTGAGGCTCAGCTATACGCATAGTGGTCGCCAACTCACACTCCCATATTCTTAATAATAATAATAATAATAATAATAATAATAATAATAATAATAATAATAATAATAATAATAATGCCTTTAAGTTCCACTAACTACTTTTGCCGCTTCTCTGAGACGCTGAGGTGGTGGAGTTTAGTCCCGCAGGAGTTCTTTTACGTGTCGGTGTTCTTTCTCTAGAGGCAGGGGAAACGGATAATGTATTCTACCACCCACACCAAAAGGTAGAATGACTACACAAACACTCCTCTTGAAAAGCTTATTTTGGTTTTGATTCTTCTTGCAGGTGCCATTCTTGAAGTAAATAGTATTCAAGGCACATACACATGACACCCTTTCAAAAGGTATTTCCGTCCCGTGTGATAACAGCTTTGGTAATTTTCTGCTTATTAATTAGATGTTACTTTATAGGTACAACAAGTAGTGAGATCGTACGCTGTATATCCTGTGT
This sequence comes from Anabrus simplex, assembly GCF_040414725.1. Lineage (NCBI taxonomy): Eukaryota > Metazoa > Arthropoda > Insecta > Orthoptera > Tettigoniidae > Anabrus > Anabrus simplex. Next base: position 441,833,152 of record NC_090268.1, on the reverse strand, counting down.
TGGTTTGCAGGACATGAACGAACGTGATAACTTAAATACTGGTGTCAACAGACATGCGATAACCTGAGACTTTCTCCTGAATCACGGCAACAATGCCTTTTGGCTGGGTATTGCAGGATACACGCACGGTACCCCCAAGCTGGTACAAACTTATTCCACAGTGATGAAATTAGAGGGCTGTGAAAAATGATAGGGCCAATAAAAAAGGGAGTGAGGCAAGGTTTCAGTTTTCAAACAGGAATTTGGAGATAGAATAGGAAATCGAAACTCTGAGATTTTATGATAATATTTTTGATTTAAAGGAGTCTGCGGAAGGTGTGGACAAGTTTCTAAATCGCACGAGTACAGCTAGCGAAATTAAGTACCAGATAAACCCACTGGAGCGCTGTCGAACGTTGGTAGGTGAGGTATCAAATTTTAGATTATTACATGAAGTCTTACCGGGCGAGTTGGCCGTGCGGTTAGGAGCGCGCAGCTGTGAAATCGCATCTGGGAGATAGTGGGTTCGAAACCCACTGTCGGCAGTTCTGAAGATGGTTTTCCGTGGTTTCCCTTTTTCATACCAGGCAAATGCTGGGGCTGTGCATTAATTAAGGTCACAACCGCATCCTTCCCATTCCTAGGCCTTTCCTGTCCCATCGTCGCAATAAGACCTATGTGTGTTGGTGCGACATAAAGCAACTAGCAAAAAAAAAAAAGAATTCTTAAAGGAGGTAGATGAATATTTTTACTCTAGGTAGTATAATAACCGAAGATGTCAGAAGTAAGTAGAATATGAAATGCAGAACAGCAAAAGCACGGAAAGAATTTCTTAAGAAATGTACTTTCCTTAGTTCAAATATTGACTTAGAAATAATAATAATAATAATTTCGTGTGGCTATTTCTAGCCGAGTGCAGCCCTTGTAAGGCAGACCCTCCGATGAGGGTGGGCGGCATCTGCCATGTGTAGGTAACTCGTGTTATTGTGGTGGAGGATAGTGTTATGTGTGGTGAATAATAAACTCGTGTCCTCATCCTGAGGTGGTGCAGCACTTTTCAGGTACACCCCCATTGGAGGTGAGCTGCATGTACCATTGCAACCACATACCAGCCCTCCTGCCATTCTTAAATTTCTGGCAGTACCGGGAATCGAACCCGGGCCCCTCAGGACGGCAGCTAATAACACTAACCGTTTCGCTACGGAGGCGGACGACTTAGAAATTAGAAGCATATTTTTGTCGTTTGGAGCGTGGCACGGGATGGGCAATAACTAGCTCAGAAAGAAAGGCAATAGAAACCTTTGAGATGATGTGTTGCAGAATAATGCTGAAGTTAAAGTGGGCAGAAGAATTAGCAATGAACACACACTTAATTGAACTGCTGAGAGGGGAGCAGTTTGGTGAAATTTGACCAGAATAAGGGGTGGAATGATAGGATTCATGTTAGAAATATAATTAACTAGGCCACAACTAATTAAAATTATTACCGGGCGAGTTGGCCGTGCGCGTAGAGGCGCGCGGCTGTGAGCTTGCATCCGGGAGATAGTAGGTTCGAATCCCACTATCGGCAGCCCTGAAAATGGTTTTCGGTGGTTTCCCATTTTCACACCAGGCAAATGCTGGGGCTGTACCTTAATTAAGGCCACGGCAGCTTCCTTCCAACTCCTAGGCCTACCCTATCCCATCGTCGCCATAAGACCTATCTGTGTCGGCGCGACGTAAAGCCCCTAGCAAACAAATTAAAATTATTATCGCTCCTTCCCCTCCGAAAATGCGGCAGATTTTTAAAACTTGGTTTGAAATATTGTACCTGTAGCATGGTAACGATATGTTTCCGGACGTAGATTCCAATCAGGGTGTTTTCTACTCAAGTCCCTTCTTCAATAACTAAGAGTTGGTAATGACAACTTACGAACATCCTCCTTCATAACTACAACGATTAACCTAATTATAGGAGAAGATAATATAATTTGTTCGTTGCTAGGACATGACGGCTAATTATTCACTTCAATGTGCCTTAAATATTGGTCTTGACAGACGTCCGATCCTCTTACAGTTTCTCATCAATCACGGTTATGTGTGTCTGGGATCACACTCCCTAGACTTACTTCACGAGCTACGTGCCGCTGCTCTCAGGACAGCAGGGAATACAGAGCACTGGCCAGATGTAATTCAGATGAATATAAATGACAGCGCGGCCCAGCCAAGAATTATCTAGCGGCTGTATGTCAGCGGCAGCGCCGTAGCAAATTAGCAGACACGATTATTTAAATGAGAATTTCCATAAGCCTGTGAGGTTTTAATCACACTCCAGGTGGCGCTCTCCACTGGCTACCACTCAATTTTACAAAACACCTCAACACAACCCCACTCCAGTGAAATGTAGTTTAGAGGAATAGGACTTACTATTCTTTAAACCTCCCTCTACGAATTAATGGTAGAGTGTCGAAGGTACCGGTGATTATTGCTTTAAACTCCTGTTGGTCGCGCCTAATTTCTTAACGCTGCGGTTTGTTCGTGAGACGGAACCTCACTGGTGACAAAATACTTAAGCTACAGTATTTGCAGCTTTTATTGTTATTATTGTTTTGTATAAATATTATAATTACGATTATTATTATCTACGTAGGCTGATCAACAAAGACGGAGACTGATTTTTTTCTGCAGCTTCGTGATAGTTTCCTATCTGTAACATAAATATTTGAAAAGAGGGGGTGTTTATGTATAATGTCCGTAGGCGGCAGCACTCTCGTATTGGCAGGTTGGTAGAAATGCTCTGTTGTGTAGACGCTACGTGCAGACAATGGAGGTGACGCGAGAGGAGCACTACTGTTACACTACTGTTACACTACTGTTACACTACTGTTACACTACTGTCACTACACGTCAGTATTGGCACACTGAGCAAGCACATTGCAAAGAAAAGAGCAGAGCTTTCTCGGACTGGGTGGCGACTTCATGATGACAGCGCACGGCCTCACGTCACAAATCAAGTCACGCAGTTTCTGGCTTGATTCAACATTACCTGTGTACCGTATTCAATTTATAGTCCTGATATTACAGCCTGTGTTTTTTTATTCTAGCACTGAAAGCAAAGCTTAGGGGCATCGATTTGAGAACTCTGAAGCAATGCTCAAGAAAAGTGAGGTGATTTTCAAGGACCTGACAAAGAATGGCCTGCATCATGTGTTCAAGGACAGGCAGAGACGCTATAAAAAGTGCATTGAAGTAGGAGGGGACTACTTTGAAAAATATGTCTCAGTCTTTGTTGATCAGCCCTCGTATATAAAAGAATCGTAACGACCGTATGTCTGTACATTGACTATTTCTGCGGAAGTTTCATTTAGTTATCCGTTTCCGGTGTAATAATGATCATCTGCATACTTTGTGGCTGTTGTCTTTCTGAGTTCTTATAGCATGAAAACTACTAGATATGTTTCTACCGAACTTCATATATCGAATCCACCTGTCTTTGGGTAGGTTTCAGGGCCGGTATTGTCTCTAAATCCATGATTTTGCACTCCCACAAAATATACACAACAAAATTTCATGGAATTCTGCCTGCCTTAATGAAAATCAATTTCTAAAACTTTTCTTATTTGCATCATTTCGATACGAGTAGCATAAAGGAGATATCTTTAATGGACCGTTTCTAGTTTAAGTTCGAGCGGACATTTTTTGTCGATTTGTCTGTTCGTCCGATTGTTGAGTTCTTATAACTGGTAAACTACTCTATGCATTTATACCAAAACTTTATATCTGTCCTTGTGTAGGTATTAGGGTCAATAATACTCCCAAATCCCGGATTGGTTTGGAGGTTTGTAGGAAGTCGAAAGAGTGACTTTACTCTCCCACAATATATTCACCATCAACCTTAATGGAAAACTAACAGCCTTAATGGGAATAAATATCTAAGAACATTTTTCTCATGTACACCTTTTTCGGTAGAAGGGTAACAAGGGCGTGGCCATTTCAAGTTGGGTTAAAGACTCAAACTCTTTTAGATAGGACAGGTAAAACGAGAGGTTATCGTCAATGGTTGTTTTCATGAGCCGGCAGCCACAGCGTCACTCCCAGTGAAGATGAACAACAATGTCACCGAGAAAAATTGGGCAGAAGTACGCACAACTTCGGACCAGGAACTGTATAGTCCAATAAACTCTGTGATCTGGCACATTCTGTCTCCAGTTTGTTCAGCTTTATTGTACTTCACGCTACTGCTTTCCTAGAAGATTATCTGTTTAACATGCCTTGAATACATGCATGTGAATTGACGTAAATTCTTGAAGGAATCGTGATATAGATTACCAATTTCCGTGCGAAGAAAGTTTATATGTGCAGATTATTATTGTTATTTCGTATTGGTCGACTAAGGACCAAGGTATTCAACTATTGCGTTTGGGGTGAGTTTTGATGTTTGACCAATACTTGCTCATCCTCCGGCGGGGTAGTTTTTTCCTCTCCTTTGTCCAGAGATTGCCTGTCTTCCATCTTGTTGGTATGTCATGGAACCTCATGTGTGTAATCGTCCTCCTGAAAGACGTCAGGTCTTTTAACTATCTTTATGTTCCTCCCAGTTGCTGTAGATCTTTGTTTACCTGAATCAACCACGGTGCCTTGGTCTTCCTCTTTAGCCAGTAAACGAGAAGCTGGCATGATGCATCCTGTAGCCGTGTCCACAAATTTCTAGGCGTCCCTCCCTGACGAGGTCCGTGATCTTTTCACAGTATTTGTATAACTCTTGGTTTGGCCGCCTTTTATATGCATTCCCTTCCTTCTTCTTCTTATCCTTAAGATTTTATTTACATGCCGTGACTGAGGCTATAAAAAGCCTGCTGTTTTGAGAAGCCATATCTTATAACGCACACACAGTTTAACATAACTTATCACACTCACTCACACTATATTAAACTTTACTCACAGTTGCAAAAAATATTAAAAGAAAGAAAAAGAAACGTACATAAAATGACTCAGAATAAATAAATCTGTCCTAATGAGTCAAAAAATTAGTAAAAATGTGATACACGGAGTAACATAACAAAATATTAAAACAGAATACCTGTATTTACACTCAATTGATCCGTTCACGTACCGCTGACAACATTTCTTTTTAAATTCCGGTTGAGGTAGGGTGTCCCTTAGGCCATTAGGCAACGAATTACATGTTCGAATTGTACTGACAAAATGTTCGTTTATTCCTTAAACCTTTTATACAGTATTTACCGAAATAGACTGTTTCTGATTATTACAAACACCATGGTAACGTTACGCTGTACAGTACATGATCATTTTGAATCATCTTCATTTGAAATATGCATATAGAGCTTGAAGAAAAAATAGTACGTACGTCACAATGCTCGTCATATCCTTTATTTTCCTTAAGACTAGTCACGCCTCCCAGGCACACATAGAACATCAGGATAACATTCGTTGTTCACATTTTCCTATGCCAAGGTGTAAAGGAAAATGATCCTTAAATGCATTTTATTTTACCAGTGCGTAAGTACGTCATGCACACATACATTCTTTCAGTACGGTAAAATAAGGTTTATTTATACGTGCAGAGAAAAATAAACACAACGAAAATATTTATGATGGGCTGCATACCAATCAGTCAGCACCGATCTGAATTTAGGGCAGTCACCCAGGTGGCAGATTCCCCAACAGTTGCTTACCTCGTATATTCTTAAATAATTGCAGAGAACTAGGACATTTGGTAAATTATTCCAGTCTGCAACTATTCTTCCTATAAACGCAAAATTACTCGAATTTTAATGCTGAAAATATTTCTTATCAGACAAAGTAGGAATCCCGATATTACAAAAAAACGTAGAATTATGCAATTCCATACTATAATCTATTAGTTTCCTGGTCCGTATTGTTAGTTCAAGTACAAGTATGAAGGATGAGTTCTCCACCTAATCAATACTTTATTTTACATAGTGTCAACATTATTTAAATACAGGTTTCGACCTGTAAATAGGTCATCTTTAGGTGCTAGAGAACCTACTTAATAGCGACTGTACAGAACAAATACTACTAAAATTAAAAATAAACAAGGATGCCATTAAATAAATATGAATGCCACTGTTATAAAATTATTTAATGTTAAGATATAGCCTATACATATGGTTAAGGGGCTATTTTCGGATATTATATTTACTGAGATTGGAATCGGATACAGTCCTTACAGTCTATCAAGAATCACCGAGATTCAGGTGTCAAGCCATCCGTAATAAATGCCACTATTATGTCCAGTGGTTTGTGAGATGTTCAAAGTGCGTTCTTGTGCCAAAAATATGCGGGGGGTGGGGTCCTCTTCCTTAGAATAAGAGGTTTTATGTAAATAATATTGACACTATGTAAAATAAAATATTGATTAGGTGGAGAACTCATCCTTCATACTTATGCAATTCCTTCAGTTGTGCCGAAAGTTGAAGGGTCAAATGGACCACAGATGTTTTAAATTGTGGGCCATGAATAGCTCTATCAAACTCAAAGGAACAAATTTCGGAAATCTCTTCCGGTCTAAACGCAGTTCCGTAGAACAGCCAAAAATTATTTTTCTCTTCACTTGCTTCCTTTTTTTTTTCATCAAAGTACTAGCCTAACCAACTTATTTATATAAACCTCTCTGTAATGTGTTCTTTGTTTCAATGCCCTCAGGCTTCATTAGAGTTTTTGAAAAATGTCCACACGGAATATAGTTATCTGGGTTTAAGTAATACTCTGCATTGACTGACATTAGCGCTCCTAGTGCTGTTTATGTTAAACAATGCATTTACTCACATCGGCGCTCGCAGTGGTAGAAAAAGGCAAACAGGTAGTTCAGTCGATCGGATAACGATAATTAAGAAAAATAAATAATATATTCTCATACTTTGTCATATTTTACTTGCATAAAATCCGTAGGTCATATCCCTAGGATGTTTTTAACATTGAGTTGCTTGCCTGAAGGGCCTAGAACTGTGGATGTTTGCTCTTGAATTCCGAATCAATTTGTGACTGGCAGGCATGTCTACTCTTAAGGAAAACAATGGAGAGGAGGTGCATTGTCAGATGAGAGGCTTTATTTATACAACGGCGATACATATTTAAGTGAAGTAAGTAGGAACTGATCATTAAAAATTAAAAATATTATTTTACAAAATAAATTATTGTTATCATGGGCATCATTATTTTTAGCATTCAATGTAATACATTCAAAACCGAGCTCTATAGCTGCATTCGCTTAAGTGCGGCCAGTATCCAGTAATCGGGAGATAGTGGGTTCGAACCCCAGTGTCGGCAGCCCTGAAGATCGTTTTCCGTGGTTTCCCATTTTCACACCAGGCAAATGCTGGGGCTGTACCTTAATTAAGGCCACAGCCGCTTCCTAACATTCCTAGACCTTTCCCATCCCATCGTCGCCATAAGGCCTTTGTCGGTGCGACGTAAAGCAAATTGAAAAAAATACATTCAAATTATTATCAAGAAAACATGATTATATCAAATACTTATTTTGTTCACCCATGTTGTGTTGTGAACTCTGGGCTCATTTAGTCACTGTCTTCCATGCGTACCTCAACGATCACAGGACTCCTCTGACAAATAACGACAATGTGCTGACCACAGATCGGTAGATAACATTTAGTGCAGTTGTCATTGTTTTGCGATTAATAAACTTTTCATTGTAGGCATATGTTACCTGCGTAGGACTGGTTGGGGCAGAGGTTTGAGTTCTTCTTTAGGCGACCCCAGATTTTGTTGTATTCTGATGTAAGGATGTGAATGAATGCCACTACTTGAAGCTCTTCTAGGTACGCGATTGAAGGTCAAATCTAAAGCCAAGATTTTGAAGAACTTTCTTACATCTTTGTTACATCGGAAAATGATCTAGGCGTTGATTCCTTAGATATCCGGTGATGTTAAAAGTATACGAAGAGGCCTTCGATGACACAGCTTGCTATTGTGTACTCAGCTTTCAGATTCGTCCCCAGAAACATCGCATGTGCTGTCGTGATCACAGTTGTCTCTAATCAGAATGTTCGAACTCACCTTCAGTTTCGAGAATTACTTTATCATCTGACTTCTCTAAGAGAGGACTAATTGGCCCCGCTCATAACTGGAGATCAGATTTTTAGGCAGTAGTAAGTAAGGATGTAAGTTTACTGAAGTAACAAGTGGGTTATACACTACCCTGTACGTCATTTATGCTATGAGATTTGCATAAACAGTAGGGGCGCGGCTCATCAGAACCCTAGAATTTATGTTACTAATCACTATACAACGGAAGAGCGGGCTGGTCGACAATTACTACTAACCGCAGTCTACTCATAACTTCCAAAGGTGCAGCTTTACGGGGAAACAACAATATAGATCTCTTTAGCCTCGTACGGCACAAGCGAAGTGAGCGTCGCGAGTGAAGTGAAGAGAATGGTAAGCAATGCCAGCGGAAGGTTAAGAGGAAGTACAACTGTCAACACTGCTCAGAGGAGAAAACGAATCAAATTTGACCCTTCAGAGAATGAAGTTATCGGAAAAAGGAAGGAAGTGGTCCAACTAACTGTCTGAATGGTCAACACTGAGACCTTCGTCTAGAGAGTCATGCTTTCGATTCCTGTCCTGGTCGGGTATTTTAATAGCGTCTGATTAATACTTCTGGCTCGAGTACAGGGTGTTTGTGTTTATCCCAACACTCTCCTCAATGCGCGCGCGCGGGGTAGAATTTGAAATTAAGGAAGGAAGGAAGGAAGGAAGGAAGGGACCACGAAGGGTGTGAAAATCAAACATATTCTAGTCCTCACAAAGCTATCACAGTTGTGGAGGAAGAGAAAAAAAGGTTCACCATGGGAGGTCAGATCAGGAAAGTTTAGAGGAGGCTGGCTCACGTGCAGGTGAGCATTCTTAGACTAAACCTGGGTCCCGTGGTGTCCAACCCACTCTCCCTAGTTGAAAGCCCCATGAGTCACTACTTACGACGAGCAAAGGATATCGTGGAGGTATTCTATCACCTCATTCCATGGTTTTCCAATTTCACACCAGGCAAATACTGGGGCAGTGCCCTAGTTAAAGCCACGACTGCTTCCTTTCCACTCCTAGCTTTTTCCCATGGCCTCGTCACTGTAATATCTATCTTTGTCAGTGCTACGTAAAGCAACCTGTATCTCCGCCCTACCCACAAGCGTGCTTCCAGTCTTATAGTATTGGTTGGCTACCACGGGTCCCCTAGGTGAGTCTAACAATGCTTTAATACACATGTGTCCGGTTGCAGACTTTCGTACTTTCTCTTCCTCGTTAACATAATACAGTTTTAAAATTTTCTCAATCTGTCGGAACACGAAATATAACACTATAGCTTATCTGTCAAAAAGAGAAACCACCTTTCCCTTTGTGAAAATCAAATGCTAAAAAATGCATCTCCTGTTCATGGTCATTCATGCTAATTTCAGATGACCGCTAGCCATAAGACATAGCCAGAAGGTTTGCTAGGTAACAGTGTCTGGTCATCCATTCATACCTCACATCACAGCCTGCACGGTTACTTGGTTACATTTCCGTCACACAGTCCATGCCGGTAATTTTGCTAAATCTTGAAGTATCGAATTAATAAAAACAAGCCAACATATGTGGCATTCCCAGATCTAGAAAATACATTCGATTTTATTGATTGGAGCAAGTTATTTGAGAATCTAAAGGTGATCGAAATCAGATACCGAGACGAAAGAATTATTTACAGCCTGTACAAGAATCAGTCTGCAATGATAAGAATTGAAGTTTACGAAACTCATGCAGCAATCCAGAAAGGAGTTAGACAAGCCAGCAGTTTGTTCCTTCTCATTTTGAGCGTTTATGTAGAACATGCTGTAAACGAAATCAAGTAAATATTCGGAACAGGAATCATAAACCAAGAAGAATGAATCAATGCAGAAGATATAGGAATTAAAACAATGTTTCAGAAGACCTTTGTCTGGAGTGTCGCATTGTATGGAAGTGAAATACGGACGATAACTAGCTCAGAAGGAAAGAGGATAGAAGATTTTTAAATGTCGTATGCGGAAGAATGCTGAAGGTGAGATGGATAGATCGAACTACGAATGAAGAGGTGCTGAATAGAATTGGTGAGATGTGAACGATTTGGAGAAATTAGACCAGAAGAATTATGAAATTGTTGAACACATCTTAAGACACACAATATTTGTTCAGTTAGCTTATGAGGGATATGTAGACGATAAAAACGGCAGGGATGTACCAAGGTTTGAATATGAAAAGCAGGTTAGAGTAGATGAAAGTGTAGTAGTCACGTAGAAATGAAAAGGTTAGCACAGGATAGGGTGGGTTGGAATGCTGCATCAAACCACTCTCTGGACTGATTTTGCAAACAACAACAAATTCGTAACACAAATTTTCAGAATACTCCCAAGGCATAAGGTATATTTATGTCAAAGGAAACTCCTAGTAACGGAATGACATGTTTCGATCTACAAGAACATCCTCAGGTTATATTAAATCACCTTTTACCGTCCGAGTATATGTCGACTAAAATACGGCTTAAGTTGAAGGCTCCTTTTAGTCACCTCTTCCGACAGGCAGGCGACGCTATGGGTGCTGAAAAGCAGAACTGTCACATAAGGACAATGACATATCAGCTGTGTCGTGGAACCTCGAAAGAAGAATTCAAGATAACTGAAACACCAGAAAAACGTGAATTTAGGAACGCTGCACAGTCAGAATTTCTTTGATGCCTATTATATAGAAATGAGCAATATGCATGTGAGACCATGACAATACAGGACGAACCCTCATATTATATAACAGCACCGAAAACGCCCACCCGAGAATAGGGATTTTGGTGTTATCCTGATTTTTGAAGGTGGCTGTACTCGCACCAAATACTGGGTCATTTTTCCCTTCCTCGTTCTCACAGGGGCTCCAAGTACATTCTCCTTCTTTGTGAATTTGTACCTCTCCCTTTGTGCAATACAGTAACCTACGGTATCCCCTGGCTGTCATAAAAGGCGAGCTCTACTTCCAGTGTTGGTTAAATGTCAAATGTCCCCTTGCTGAGTACCTTTGCTTTTAACTCAGAGTCATTAAGTTCGTGCACTGGCCGTCTAGTGTCGCTGTGGTGCACTACAGCTGAGAGTTTGCACCACAGTATATCGCCGTGGCAGTTCTTAGCTAGTTCCAGCAAGAGGCAACAGTATTGATAGGACCATGGTCTCTGTTGTGAAGGGTAGTTGAATGTGGACGGCGCAATTTGAAAATGCCGTAGTTTGAGTAAAAGGCAAATTTCAAGTTCTGATTAAAAATATTGAAATCTGCTAGCGAAACGTTTGGGAATATGAAGCCAAAATTGTCCGCATAACCACGACGGAAAGTGTCGTGAGAAGGGTCAAAAAATATGTGATCGTTGAACTGTTAGTGCCAATCCAGGAATATATTGAATGTAGTACACAAATGTACACTGTATTGCCGACACAGTAGGCGTCTAACCACGAACATATGACTGTAGTATATGATCATACGCCGCGTTGCCTACAATGTAGCCAGTCCAGTAACTTATTGATTGTAGTGTACATGAGTGTATGCTGCGTTGCCTACAATGTAGACGCCAGTTGCTAAGGGTATTGTTAACTGATGAAATTATCTGCGCAAAAGTAATAGCGACAAATCGGACTTAGTTTTTTGATATTGATTTCCTGACTCTCTCTACACGTTATGACGTCAGGTATGACGTCATCATTCCTCAATCAGCCTTTAAACAAGGTACACATATACTCTCGTAGTGGCAATTCTATGTTTTATGCATAGAGTGATAGTAGAAATGTGTAGCACTTCGGCATGTTTTCTTGTTCCTCGCACCTTAATGAATATATCTAAAGGCATTTAAGAGCTCCTAGAATTGAACTTACCAGGCTAGTGGGCAGTGCGTGTAGGGGCGCGCAGCTGTGAGCTTGCATCCGGAAGATATAGGATTCTAACCCCACTGTCGACAGCCCTGAAGATGGTTTTCCGTGGTTTCCAGTGTCCATACTACGCAAATGCTGGGGCTCCATCTTAATTATCACCACGGTCACTACCTTCCCACTGCTAGGCCTTTCCTATCCCATCATCGGCATAAAAGGATGGGCCTGTGCCTGTGCAACTTAAAACAAATTGTAAAAGAGAAAAGAAGTGAATTGGCGATAGCCCGTTTCTTTGCCTTAAGGTAAAGAATGAACCTAAATAAAACTATCCATTTAAATCTCTAAACTGGTTTGCGATATCGTGTAAAATTGCAAGATCAGTAACCCTGCACGTGCATTCTTACTGCGACGCGGGTGGCCTCTACGTCCGCATTCACTTTGGGCGGGGCCAGTGATTGAAGCAGGAACTCACCATCCGGCCGGTCCCCCTCTCCATTCGCCCGTTGGCAGTGCTGCGCAAATGGAAAATAGGAGAACGATTAACCTGGATCCTTCCATCTCGCTAGGTTTTTGGATGCATCCAGCCTCCGGACTATCCTGGAACAATTAGCCGAGGTACATGTAAGACTGGAGTGACTTGTCAGGTTAGTTCGAGTAGTTGGAGTCGATCTCAGCGTCATCTGTCATCCAGTTGTTGGGATCGACCGTAGCAGCTGCGCTCAGGGTAAGTTCAGCGGAACTCAGTCGGGGAGTTGAGTGCCGACAGTCCGAGAGTGATCTGACAGTCTGTACAGAGTCTCCTGTCCGAAAACTGAGTACTCCTTCCGTACGTGGGTCCCTTGGGTCAGTCGCTGTGTGGCGAACGTGTGTACTGTAGCGGAGTGGAAGGGAGAACTAGATATCGGCCGGGAAAGGCAACGGAAGTTCTACTGGAGTTAAGGGGCATCGAACTGCGAGACTGATGTGTGCAGGCTGTGAACTGAGCAATGTGACAGCGTCAACAGGAGCAACTGTGTGACCGATTGACACTGTGTGTGCTAATGGACGAAGACTGACTGAGTTAGTGAGAGCTTAAAAGTTGGGTGTGTCCTGTACTATGAGTGAAAGTTGTGCTCTCGGTTTGCCTTAGTTACTTAGTAGTTAGTTAATAAATTTTAGTGCAGAATATATCAGTCGAGTATTTATTTATCTACTACCCTGCCATCACGTTACTTTATATTAACAGAGGAGCAACAACATAGAGTTGGGAAGGTCAGTGCTGGGCATAAATGGAGCTGATTAAGGGATCTTTAGACCTTAAGTGCTGCGTTGGAACGGTCTGCCCTAGGCCACATGAATTTAACAATGTACAGGTCAGAAGAGGACATGTCTTCAACGAGGTCAAGCAAGGAACATAAACAGAGGAGCTTAGTAGTAAGTTCACACTCTTGAAACCTCGGATAGTTGTTCCACCAAGGTGCGTATGAATTGAATTATGAAACTGCCTGTGTTGTATCTGCCACACCCACGGAAGTAAAGAGTGACATTCAATTAAAATTCTCGTCATTATAAGAAGGTCGTACACCTCTGGGAATTACAGGCTTCTCCACTGATCCGTTTATCTTTCTAGTAAACCCACGCTTGAAAATCCAATTTGTGGGAATACCTTCCTTACGGAAGATTTTCCTCCCTCATCCGAAAGGTACGGCTTTTTGTCATATCTTGTAATACTTGAGAGTATCTAGAACTCTATTAGGTTGAAATTGTTCGCTCGAGGGGGAGAGCTCGCTGTAGCAGGGGGATTGACGGTGCGCCAGTTATGTCTCCCACTTACATCAACTGTCTCATGCTAGTTGCGGTTCTCATCTCTAGGTTTATGGTGCAAATCGATTGTAGTGGAACGTAGGTGGATGAAAGTGGGAATAGGAAGTCAGGTTTAATTTAACTGTGGATTTATTTATTCAGAATAAGAAACATCATAGTGCCTAATTACAAATATCCTTAATATATCCCTTATGTAGAAGAGTTACAGTAATTAATCTAAACTGGTAAGTATGTAAATATTTATAAAGGGTACAAATATTAGAAATAAAATCTGTCAGGTGCTGATAACGCTGCATCTTCGTGTCGTTCATAGTGATCACTCAACATCTGGCGCTGCTAACGCCCTACCAGGCCTTGTAAGGACACTAAACACGAACAAAACTAACGCGCTCTGGTGGCCGTTCTATCTCTCACAGAGAATTGCAACTCCAACCATTTCCAAAACCACCGCTGATGTGTACGTGTACGAAGTTACATTGATATCTGACCATTTCTTTTCTGGGTGCTTCAATCATTTTGTCAGGCAATGTATTAGCTGCTTTGCATAGTAGCTTTAGGTCGGCTAGTTTCCTTTCTCAAACACTTGATTTGTGCTCCATTTCCAACAGATTGGGGTCGATTTAAATTTCACTGTCGACCATCGTTGAAAACATTATTCTAGAGTACATATTTCACCGAATATAAAAGGGAAGGAAGGACTGAGTGTGTTGGTCGTGCGGGTAGAGCCGCGCAGATCTGAGCTTGCATTCCAAAGATAGTGGGTTTGAATCCCACTGTCGGCAGCCCTGAAGATGGTTTTTCGTGGTTTCCCATTTTAACACCAGACAAATGCTGGGACAGTACCTTAATTAAAGCCACGGATGCTTCCTTCATACTACTAGCCCTTTCCTATCGCTTCATCACCGTATGACACATCTGTGTCTGTAAGACGTAAAGCAAATTGGAATAAAAGAAGACAACGCTGGCTCGAAGCAATACTCAGTTATGGGCGCCGTCGTCAAAATCACTCGCTGAAAACTACAAATTTTTGCTATTTCCTTTTCGTCGCACCGAGTCAGATCGGTGAAGTTCGAATCCACTCTCTCTCGAGTACAAATTAAGAGGTATGTACCCCGGACCGTATAACCAACTCACTCGGAAGCCCCTAGGGGGTTAAATCCTTCAGTTCTCTCTAACGACAACCAGCAAATATCAGTAATGTATTCCACCACACCACCCGCAGGGGTAAACAAAGTGCCTATGGTACATCCAGTTTCACTTCAGAAATTCCGAACTGTGTTGCAGAATGTGATCCCAGGCGTATTACTGAGATTACTCTGGATATCTCATGAAATGTTTACTACAATTTACTGGAATGGAACCGGTGGAATGCATTTGTTGCCGTTGGGGGCCGGAAAGCTGATCCCATTGCGTGACAGCTCCGTAGTCACGCAGGTTGTCGGAAGTAAGGAGCTTTTAGCTGCCCACTGTAGCTGATAAGAGATCGATATAAAGACACGCCAACCCGAACCTAAGTGTTCTGTCTAATGTTACTTGTTCCTCGTAAGGGAATGTCTGACAGTATTTCCTAATATCTGAATCAAACCATGAACTGGGCCATTTTATGATAACGGCGAAACCGATGGACACTTGGGGCATCATTCTCTTATTAAGAGGAACATTTTAACAAACCAAACGAACTGTCAGTTCCTGACAGTGGGAGAGGAGGCTATTGGAGCATACGTTTTTTATCAAAGTACTTTGGAGTCACCCTGGACGGGGCGCTATCATACAGGGCACACTGAATGAATACTGGACAGAAGGTCCCAGCCTGGAACAAAATCCTTCGTAAATTTTCCTCGACCAAGAGGAGTGCTCATCCGACGGTTTTATTTATTTCGTGTGGCTATTTCTAGACGAGTGCAGCCCTTGTAAGGCAGACCCTCCGATGAGGGTGGGCGGCATCTCCAATGTGTAGATAACTGCGTGTTATTAGGGTGGAGGATAGTGTTATGTGTGGTGTGTGAGTTGCAGGAATGTTGGGGACAGCACAAACACCCAGCCCCGCGCCATTAGAATTAACCAATGATGGTTAAAATCCCCGACCCGGCCGGGAATCGAACCCGGGACCCTCTGAATCGAAGGCCAGTACGTTGGCCATTCAGCCAACGAGTCGGTCAAATCCGACGGTATTGTTCTGTCAAATGTGACTTGTTCCCCGTAAGGGAACGTCTGATAGTAATTCATTGGCAATCAGTTCCTCTGCGGTGGAATACGAAAGCCCTTTTTGATTCAGTTTGCTGGATGTAGCTTTAAATGAAACCTGCAGAGTAGTTACGGGCTTTCTGAAAGCAACCCCTACTGCCTGCCTGTTTTCGCTACCCCTGGTATTTGGAGGGACAAAGGTGGAGTACAAGAGGAGTCACCTGCTATTTGGACTTCGACAGCCTCCTAAAAGATTAAAATCAAGAAAGAGATTCCTCGATGTCTCCGCCACTTCAAACAAATCACCAGTAACAGCGTGGACAGAAGTGTGGCGAAGTAGGGCACAGCACGTTTCGGAGTGGATGTTACCTCATAAATCTTCACCTCCTGGGCATCAACTCAACTGGGCTACTAGGAGGTCGTTTAATCCTTTGAGGAGTGGTGTTGGAAGATCTCTGGACAACCTCAAGAAGGGGAGTACTTAGAACGACAGACAGAACTTTGTGATTGCGGAGAAATACAAGCTAACTCACACATGTATAACTGTCCAGTGTACACTTCAAGACCTCGTTCAAACGACCAAGGAGGGTATTGCTGTCGCTGGTTAATGGATGGACTCAATGTGACCGCACTGTAAAGTGTCGTGTAGTTTGTTTAATTTGTATTGTATAAACGCTCTGACACGAAATGATAATAGTAATAATAATAATAATAATAATAATAATAATAATAATAATAATAATAATAATAATAATAATAATAATAAAATTCAAACTGCTCCAGAGAAACACAAGGAGGGTTCGAGCCAAAAGGATTGAAAGATTTGATAGGGAAAAACTAGGATCTAACCATGAGTTCACTCAGAAACTACAATCGGTGGATGCAGAGAACTGGGAACAACTGCGCGAGGCCCCTGGTCCAAACAGCTAAAGAGACAGTTCAGCTTACTAAGCCCAGGAAGCATGCTTGGTGGAACAGTGAATGCGATGCAGCGATAAGGCAAAGACAGTTTGCCTGGCAGAAATGGAACTCGCTAAAGAACCAAGTCAACTGGACAAACTTCTTGAATGAGAAAAAGTGTGCAGCGAAAAAAAAAAATCCACAGCGTTAAACGTGCTTTTAATAAACACCAGTTGGCTCAAATTGAGCAGGATTTCAAGAAGAACAATACACGCGACTTTTATAAAACATTTAAAAGCAACTTGAGGAAATACGGCCTACCGAGCCTACAGTTCATAGATTCCAATGGAAACCTAGCCCATAACGACAAGGAAAACTGCCGGATCTTTGCAAAGTACCTCGAATCCCTTCTTAACTGCGGACCTCAATGTCCAGATTCACATTTGAAGATAAAACAAGAGTCCACCGAGATTCAGCTCCACCTACGAAAGAGGAAGTCAGACAGATTATCCAATACTTGAAGAATAATAAAGTGCCGGTGAAGATTCGATAATAGCTAAATTGTGGAAGTTTGCTAGTGACAATGCAGTGGAGAAAGTAACGGACATCATACATGAAATCTGGAATACTGAAATACTTCCAAGTGACTGGACATCTGCCCTAATCCGCCCACTTCATAAGAAAGGCGACAAGTCGGATGTTAACAACTATCGCGTCATCTCTCTCCTACTTATAACCTACAAAATTATCTCGAAAGCTCTTCAAATCAGGGCAGAATAACAGCTAGATCCAGAGCTGGGTGATTACCAAGGAGGTTTCAGGAAAGGACGGTCATGTGTGGAGCAGATTATGAATCTGAAATCTGTCCTTTCATATCTTCAACTAAGGAGCAAGCCTTTTGCAGTAAAGTAGATAGACTAGGCCGCTCTGCGGCCAAGTACCGTTATCTCATTAATATTCATAAGGTGTCATTGACCCCGGAAGTCCCGTTAAGGTCATTGACCATGACGTCATCGATGACGCTATTAGGTCAAAGACCTTTAATGACGTCATCAATGACGTCGTTGAGCCAACACCCTCTAGGTCATTGTGACTTAGAGGTTGTTGACACAACCCTTGGTCGGGGAGAGGTGTTGGATGAGTCTAAGCCCTCCTCACCCCCCACCCCTAAGACCAGTTTGGTCGACAGTCTGCTTAGAAGCAGACTGCAACGAACTGCCCGTGCGTGCTCCTTTTATAGACTACGGATGGTAGGGATACGGTGGGGAACGATGTGGAAGAGGGGATGACGATGTGGAGAGGGGAGAGCGCGCTAGTGAAATAATAAAAACTCGAGGGGAGTGTGCAAACTATTTATTCTGAGGACAATCAGAAAGACGTTGCCTTGAGCTAGTTTAGCTAACTTCTGGCACATGTTCTCTTAATTTAAATAGATAGGATATATGATAATTAAGTTCTAAACTATTTAATTCAGTCCTCTCACATTTTACAAAAACGTCCATATCATCAGTCTTGTTTTCCCTGATTATAAATCGTAACAAGGAGAGAAAATTTAAAGTAGTATCAAATACATTACAGTCGGATTTATAATTCATAAAATATAATTTTTTCTTCTTCATATAATACATGTTCTTGTTTCTTCTACATAATTCTACTAATATACCGACAGCAACTATGTCAATTTTATTTTCAGTTACGACATTAACAAGCAAGCCTCCGTTTTGACAGTAATACGTCAGCGAAGCGGCCATTAGGACGTCTAAAGAGCAAATAGCCAGACTGAACGTGTGTGCTTCCTTTTACGGGTAGAGGCGTGGGAACGATGCCGAGAGGAGAATCGGGTGAGCAGAGAGCAGCACTGAGCTGAGAGTTACAACACATCTGATTTATTAATCCAAGAATTAAACGTGTTATTGAACCCTAGCCATTTCACATACAGTTTATTTCCACGTTTACGCAGAACCTTTTCCACTAGGTAACTATTGGGATACTGTGTTTTTTGAAGTTCTTCAGCATAGAAACCTCCTTTGATGGGCTGTCCTGCAAGATCGCGGAGTACGTATATAGCTGGATTTGTAAGTTGCACTTTATCAATCTGGAAGATTTCGGTACTCCAGTTTGGAGTGTAACCCTTATCAAAAAGCGATTTATGTTTGCTAATGCGTACAAAATCATCTGTTTTGAATCGATGACGTTTCGGGTCTGCTATTTTTACTCTACTGTACACAGTCTTGAGCAGGCGGTTGTCACGAACATCGCGAGGTTTCATCTCAGTTGTTCGATGAACGGTGTTATTGTACCGGTCGACAATGTTTTGAAGAATATCTAACCAGCGATAGGAACCACGTACAGTAAATTCACGCCACATGATGGTCTTAAGCGTTCTGTTGAACCTCTCTACAACACTCGCTTTAAGGTTGCTGTACGTAGAATAATGATGGATGTTAAGCGAATTCAGGTAAGTAGAAAATTCCTTATTATAAAACTCTCTGCCTTGATCTGTCTGAAGAAGACGTGGGTAGGGTCCCGCACGCTTGATAATGGCCTTGAACGCAGCTGTGACAACGCTTGCTGTTTTAGCACGTACAGGCTCTGCAAAGGCAAACTTGGAATAGACATCGATGACAGTCAGGAGATATTTGATACCGCTGTTACTGGTTGCGTAGGGAATCATTTCTACGAGATCTGCTTGCCAAAGATCATCCTTTCCCCGTGTGATGACTCGTCTACGACGATAGTGTCGACGGGCTGTCTTGTGCAACTCACGAGCAATCCCTTCTTTTACATGAGAAGATGTTTTTTTTTTCTTCTTCCGCGGAGACATTACACGATAAAGTTAGCACGGCGTAGTTCTTCTTCTATTTCACGAATCTCACCTTCGTGTCCCGTATGTCCTGCGCTGCGAGATGCATCGAGCAAGAGCAATCGCTCAACTAACTTGTTAGGATCGTTCCAGTAGGTATAGTCTACACGAGGCATCCACATCTTTGTGCGCAACCCACTAGCCGAAAGGTGACGAATATTTTGCTGGGTTGGGAACAATTTAGAAATAACTTCTCGGTACTTGTAACTCTTGTTAGCATTTACTGCCGCCGAAGAATTGTAATTTCGTCTGTACGCATTTGTCGCTCGTAGGATGGATTTATACTTCTCAAGATCACTCTCTGTATACACCTCAGAATTAGGAATGTAGGAAAAAAGTAGTTCGAGAAGACCTTCACTTACTGCATAACCAACTCTTTTTACAACTATTGTTTTGCTGTCCAGTGTTACTTCAGTGTTGCCAATGTAGAACCGATCATTTTCGTAACGAACGCCATACGTTCGATCCGTTCTTCCCATAAATAATCTCTTAACATACTTGGCTGCGAGTTCACCGTACGTCTCTTTCAGGTAGCTCTTGAACTCTGGTGTAGAGGTAACAGCAGACAAAGCAGACTGCCGCGTTGGCGTTTCTGCGAGAACTGTCGTACGTAGAAACTGAGGTGTTTTTGACTTGGCTGGAGTAAACACCTGATCATCTTTCTCTTCTTCTTCTTCTTCTTCTTCTTCTTCTTCTTCTTCTTCTTCTTCTTCTTCAACGGTCTGCGTTCTAACGGGCTGGAGACTCTTCTTTAAAGGTGTCGTCTGCGTTCCAATCGACTGGAGACTCTTCTTTGAAGGTGTCCTAAGTATAGCTTGAAGTGGTTCGGCAATATGTTTTTGCAAGAGTAGATCACTATCTGCACGATAGCGTTTAAGTTCTCGATACTTTTGACGAATATTGTTTCGTGCCCGGATAATCTCCTGCGTTAAATGTCTGCTCATGACGTCGGCAGGGATACAAGTAAACGCTCGCCCTGTGAAGGAGTCAATTAAATAGTGATAAAGTGATCAAACCCCATACGATACCGTCCTTCGTTCCGGGGACGATCTTTATCGATAACAATGAACCCGTGGCGACTGTTATCCCAGCACATAGCACAGATCTTCTTAAAGTCTTGGAAGGTCATGTCAGTATTCACATGATCATCGTAGACGTGACGCATATTACACTCATCCATTTTGAATAACACTATGAGGTTACTATTATCACGGATAAGCTGCTTCGGTACACGTGAATAGGTCTGACACAAATAAAAGCAGTCAACGTTTTTATGTCGTCCCATGCAAAAGTAGGATTGAATTACGTTTTGCTGCTCTGTTATAACATCGTCGAAAATCATGAGAGAATATGGTAGTACTTCATCTGTAGGTATTACATCCTGGTTGGCGGAGAAAGAAAAATATTGTATACCAATGTCACTTAATCCATCCATAACCTGTTTCAGATATTGATAGAGTGGTTGATAAAGGGACTTCGCGAAGATGTAAATATTCTGGAAGCGTAATCCCTGACGTGAAGTAATGAGTGTGATTAAGAGGTTGCTCTTTCCGCAGCCAGATGGACCCGCTACGATACATCGAATAGATGATGGTAATAGTGTACCATGACGATGCAGCTCTACTGATGCACACGGGACTAGTTGTGAGACGACATTCGTAACGGGAAGTGTATCTTTCTGTTTTATAATCTTCATAACGACTGACGGTGGGAGAGGAATGAATCTAGTTAAATACTCACGTAATAGACACACTATTGAGCAGTGCCGCGATGGATGCTTTCGGAAGAACATATTGCTATAAGAAAACTGTTGAAGACCCTGTAAATGAAACCGATCCGGCGAATAAGAGGTATGTCGATAGGCAAACAATCCAACGTACTTCGGACGGTCATTATAATGTTAATAAAAAGCGTTTAATGAATGTAGAAAATCCGCAACTACTAGCGACGCGTGTACAAAAAATATGTTGACTGGTTCCGATTGAAACGAATAAAGGGAAACTATGATGCTCAATATAAACGTCTAGTCAATGTGGCTAACCCTGTTGATGAACAAGATGTGTGTACAAAAGCTTATGTAGAACAAAAGACTCTATTCCAAGGTAACGATGGACACTACGATGCAAAGAATCGTCGCATAAAAGGTGCGGGAATACCTGCGAATAGTAACGATGCTGCTAATAAAAGCTATGTAGACAGAAATCTTCAGCTGCTTCCACAGTTAGATAGTGAAGGATATGATGTAAAAAGGAAACGCATCATCAACGTGGCCGATCCCGTGAATGATCAAGACGCTTGCACAAAACACTTTGTTTCTCGAGAAATAAGCAAGATTGGGAACCTTAGAGACAAAGCCCTTTATATGAATGCGTTAAGATTAGCGGATGTAGCAGATCCGGTTGATGCCCAGGATGTGTGCACAAAACATTTTCTTACGAGTGAGATCGATAAAGTGTGTACAATTACGGAAGAAGTAGTTGAAATGACAAAAAGAAGAAGGTTGACTAATGTTGGAGTCCCTGTCAATTCACATGACGTTGCAACGAAACGATTTGTAGATAGCAGATTATCTCTTTACATTAAATCCTTGCCGTCTATTTTTCTCGTACAACTAATGTGTAGACAAGTAGAAGATAAGACTGCAAGAAAGTATGTGCTGGCAAGTGGACTTAGCGAATTTATAATGCCGTACGATGGATCTATTCGCATTTTAACATATAAACCGGACGACAAACATCTGATAATTAGGCAGAATGGGGAAGAGTTTTATAACTTCATCGATGGAGCTGTTAAAGGAGAAGATAAATTTACATTTCTCCTTAAGATGACGGAGGAGGAGGTGAGTGAAGGAAAAACTATTAACGATTTTCCCTTGTACATTATGATGGAATATTCAGCGGTTATTCCTGTAGGCTAACGCTGGAGGAAACAATTTAGATAAATAGATGTATGCTAGAGTGTGTAGCATCAGTTGATAGTGTAGAGTCAACGTGTACAGTGCATTATGGTGAAGCAACGCTTTACGAAGAAGAAGAGAGGAGGACTTCGCGATATTGTGCATGCAGCACGTATCGCCTACCAAGGTGAAAAAAATCAACAAGTAGCGCTAAGAAAAGCTCTTCGTGCGGCAAAAGCTCGCGTAAGTCCAAAGAGAAAATTACTTTTCCGAAAACGTGCTCGAATTATTCCGGTACCAAAACGAGGAGGATTTCTACCCGCTCTTTTTGCCGGACTCGCCGCTCTAGGCTCACTACTGGGAGGAGCGAGTGCTGTAGCAAGAACAGTAAAAGCCGTTGAAGAGGCTAAACAGCAAATAAAGGAAAGTGAAAGGCATAACAAGACGATGGAAGCAATCGCATTAAGAGGTAAAGGGGTGAACATGCGTCTAGCGCCCTACAAAAAAGGTTTAGGTATTTACATGACACCAAAAAACTAATAAGCGCACTGCCCCGTAGGGCACTAAGCCACGAGGAGGTGGAAAAGTTTGCAAAACGTTTAAAAATACGTTTCTTTCGGGGTGTATTCATGCGTGATGCTCTACCGAAACGTGTGCATAAAAACGAAAGTGGTATCGTCAACCTGGACAAAAGTTCAGGACCAGGAACGCATTATGTAGCCTATGTTAAGCGGGGACATAGAGTGCGCTATTTTGACAGTTATGGAAACCTGCCTCCTCCTGCTGAACTCGTCCGCTATTTTGGGAGCAGTGCAAAGATAGAGTACAACGTGGATCATTTGCAACGCTTCAACTCCTCTGAATGTGACCGTCTCTGTCTTAGGTTTCTATATGAAGCCCAGCGCCGACAATAGGACTGTTAGTGTACGCGTGATGTCAGGTGCGGCTAGAATATTCACGGTAAGAGGAAAAGGAGCGGAAACAACAGTAACCTATTCAACTGGGACGTCAACCCTACGAACTAGGCCTTATTGCATTCGAAGCACACAACAAGATTTACAACGTTTACGAGGGAAAAAATAAATTCTACTATGACGAATATGTGTTAACGTTTCCTCCAGGAACCCACTCCGTAGAAGATA
This sequence comes from Anabrus simplex, assembly GCF_040414725.1. NCBI lineage: Eukaryota > Metazoa > Arthropoda > Insecta > Orthoptera > Tettigoniidae > Anabrus > Anabrus simplex. The sequence goes on along the minus strand of NC_090268.1, from coordinate 441,809,497 downwards.
TTAACGACAGAATTCAAGAGGTACTGGTCCGGCAATTTAAAATCGACGATTTTGTTACTAAGAAGCGATACTTTGATCTTACGGCGAGCAACGTTACTCACAAGTGTAGTATACGATCTTCATTTAAAATTGATTTCGAAACACAGGAAGATTCTATCGGTCCTCTGCTGGGATTTTCTAAGCGAACGCTAGAGGGCGGTAAGGTGCACGAGTCGGATCAGCCTATAAAACTGTTAGAAGATAATCACGTGACTGTTTCGTGTAACATCATCACAGACGTCTTTACTAATCATCAGCCGAGTCACACGCTATATCAGTTCATCATTACCGAGCCCGGCGGCTTTACAATTCGAGAGAGACCTAACGTTGTACTCTACCATCCAGTGAGTGTGACGAGTGTCAGCGACATTACACTTCGGATAGAAAACAGAGCAAACAATCTTATTAACCTCGACTCGCAGACGGACGTGGCCTACACACTACATCTGAAGCCATCATGAAAGTAGTGTACAAAAGAATGCGACCGTCTACCGATCGTCTCACTTGTGCTCGGCAAGCGCTTACACTCACACGTGTTAACAGAGAGATACTGAAGAAACTAGGATATACGCTACATCATGGAAGATATGCTAGAAATCGTGGACACAGCGGAGACGCAGGAGGGAGTCGTCAGAGTTGAGTACCATTCATACCAACCCTTCACCTATGGGATCGGTAACAACGACGAAATACGACTAGTAATCAATCAACAAGATGTCTATACACTCCCTTACTTGAGTCACCTCTACATCGAGGGAAAAGTAGTAAAAGTTTCAGATGGAACATCGGCAGGCACATCCAAACTTAACAATAATGCACTCGCTTTCTTGTTTTCGGAAGCGCGTTATGAAGTTAACGGTGTAGAGGTAGATTCTACAAAGAATGTTGGTATTACGAGTGCCATGAAAATGTATGCATCGTACGGGAGTGAAGAATGTAAACCATTTAGAACGGGTGCCTGGTGTCCAGGTTCCAACAACGACTGGATGGTGCAAACGGATGGATCATTTACAGGCATGTTGAAATTAAAGAAAATTCTCGGCTTTGCCGAGAATCACAGGAGAATTATGGCGAACGTAAAACAAGAACTTATTCTAGTACGTGACCGTAGTGACTACAATGCACTGAAGGCGGCAGTAACGCCCGAAGATTGTAAAATTTTGCTCAATCGTATACTGTGGCGAGTGCCTCAAGTAACACCTTCCGATCAGATGAAACTTCGTCTACTGAAAATTGTAGAAAATGACACACCACTTCCTATCCATTTTCGCAGTTGGGACCTGCACGAGTATCCAACACTGCCGACAACAGATAGACACAGCTGGGCAGTAAAAACCTCACGATTCACTGAAAAGCCTCTCTACATAATCTTTGGCTTCCAAACTAATAAAAAATTTCAACATGCTGAAGATGCTTCGAAATTCGATCACGGTCAACTGAGAAATTTTCGTGCCTATCTTAATAGTATAACGTATCCGTACGAAAACATGGAACTGGACTTTACAAAAAATAAATTCAGCACATTGTACGAGATGTTCTGCAAGTTCCAGTCTTCGTACTATCAGAAGGAAGGATCGCCTCTCTTCACACCAACAGATTTCAAGGACACTGCACCTCTTGTGATCATCGACTGCTCACACCATGAAGAATCGGTAAAAGACTCACCTGTAGACATTCGCCTCGAATTTGAAACGGCTGAAAATATTCCGCCAAATACTACCGCCTATTGTCTTATAATTCACGAGTCTAACGTGACCTATTACCCTCTTTCAAACATGGTAACAAGAATGTAAATAGACGTGCTGTTACATCGAGAACATCAGTCTACGCTATGGAATCTACTTGGGAAGAACAAAGTGTACAGTGTATAGAAAATGTCGACGATTTATTTACACTATACAGGCATCTCGTGAGTAAAGCTATTGCTAGCCACAAGAAGCGTGGCTCCTTGTTAAGTATGCCAAGACAATTACTAAACTACTTACCTGCTTCACATGTCACTGAATATGCAGCACACGACGTCGAATATGCCTGGAAGCATCTACCACTCCATCTAAAGCTATTACCTGAGGTTGTTGCCTGTCGCCAATGTCAAAGCCACTACAAGAATAGAGGTGATAATCAAACAGACTTTGACGGGCCAACGCCCATGATAAAAAGTTGTGTTTATTGTAATTGAAGTCTATAATCTCGAGAGCATCATGTCTCAGCATACATTTCTCCGCTATCTAGACGCCGTTGGTCAAGCTATAAATGCTTATTTGAATTATCATTCTCCCTTGGCATTATCCGATCACCAGTTGGAGTGTTTACCAGCGGAATACGTAGTGCACTATGCATTCTGTGCTATAGCACCAGCATGGGAACGATTACCCCCTCATCTCAAGTCGTCACCTCAAGTTGTAACCTTCCGCGACTGGAATGGTCCTATAGAGCCATGTTGTTACCCCCTCTGCATGGAAAAACAAGAGGATGTACTAGTAGATCCTGATTTATTTCCTCAAGCTCGGAAAATCATTGGTCGGGCTATTGACAAGTTCTACAAGACCGGAGTACTACGGCAACTGACAGACGATGAACTATTCTGCCTACCTAAAGAGTTTCTCCTGCACCACGCTGCCCGCCAGCTTGGACACAGACTTCCGAAATTTCCGCTCGAAATAGAAGACTATAGCTCCAGAAAATGTTCATTTTGTCAGTGGCGTACAAGTAAGGAGGAGGAGGTGGAGGGGGAAGATCTTTAAGTGTTCGCCATAGTCGTGATAGCGATCAGTCGCTAAAGCGGTGTGAACGTGTTGTAACCTGTTTCTATTATGGCGAAGACCTTGATTGTGGACGTGCAGGGTTTTAAGGTAGACGGAAACAAGTTTGTCTACAAGGACGTTGCTATCCTCGATTGTACTAGACTGTGGAGGCCAAAAGTAACTAGTTTTAGTTTTAAACCACCCTATCCCCTTCACTGGCAAGTAGAGGAAGATCGGAAGCAAACTGCATGGTTAAGACGACATTTGGGTCTGAAGTAGGAAGAAGGGGAGATTCCATACCACTACCTCTCACTGGTTATGAATGCACATCTGTCAGGCGCCGATCTTATCTTCGTAAAAGGCTTGGAGAAAAGTGTTTGGTTACGCGAATTTGTCTCGCCGAGCTGCCAACTCGTAGACCTTCACGAGTTAGGCTGTCCATCACTGTCTACTCTTCTTGGAAAGAAAAAAAATAACTGCCTTCTACATGTCTGGAAGCTGTTTGATTGGCTGTGTTGCAATGCATGCCGGGAAGTCGAGAACGTTTGCTGTAAAACAAATAACACTGTTGTAAGTGACGTTAGTGAGGAAGCGAATACTGTGCTGTAATCATGTCTGTTTCATCTCAGTGGAGTTATATTGAAGGACTAGACGCTAATCCCACTGAGCGTGCTATAGTCAAGTTTTTCGCCTGCAAGAAGAAACTCTATAGTTTTACGACAGAAGAGTTGAAAGCGTTACCGAAAGCGTTTCTTCTCTACGTGGCGGCAAATGCGGTAAAAGAAATCTGGCAAGACGTTCCCAGGGTGTGGACTCAAGACCCCGTGCTTTCGGAACTCCAACCGTGCAGTCAATTTGAGCATCACAACGAAGTGTCCATTGCAAGGATACCTTCCGTTAAACAGTGTCGTACCTGTCAACTCATAAAACTCTACCACAGAGGCAATAAAAGCTCGTGTAAGGACTTTTTCTCTTCCTATCATGGGTGTGACGTCGAGAAGAAAGAAGGGTGCAGTAGCATCAAGACGAAAGAAGAGGACGACGATGAAAATGCTCTCTGGTGGTGGGCTCATCGATAAAGTGATTGACAACCTACCTTTTGAAATGCACATTCCAGCCTATCAGTTCTGCGGCCCTGGAACCAATCTCAGCATTCGCTTAGCTCGAGGGGATAAAGGCATTAATCCATTAGACTCATTTTGCAAGGAGCACGATCTCGCCTATCGTCAGAGTAAACTGGATAATAATCCTGAACTCCGCCGAATAGCTGATAAAATTCTGTTGAAGAAAGCTCTGCAACGTGTCACGGCACCAGACGCTTCCGTAGGAGAAAAACTAGCTGCTCTGGTTGTGGCAGGTGCAATGAAATCAAAACTGTTTTTAAGTGGTAGTGGAATGCAAGGACGAAAGGTGTGGAGGTGACGGGTACAGTGAGGAGAAGAATGTAAATGTAACAGTGCTTTGTAAGGTGTAACACACACACATGTAGAAATAAATTTCTTATTTTAAAAAAAATTACTTCCTCCTCCTCTATTTCTTCCATAAATCTCAATTCTTCTAACTCCTCCAACCATTCAAGGTCCTCCTCCTCCTCCTCCCCCATCATTGGCCTGTAAAACAATTTAGTATTAGTATTTAAATTTTCTGTTGACCTAACTACATTCAGAGCCGTCTGTAGAAGTTCTCGGGTAGGACTATAACGTGAGAAAGAAGCTTACAGAACCTCTATGTCTCTATAACATTATCTAGACCGCTCAAAAACGGCCCCTCTAGTAAGCTACTACTTTCTGAGTTCGATTTAAGGCCACAACCGCTTCTTTTTTTCAGAAACGTTGAGATAGTGCCCCCATCTCGACGTCTCCAGAAAATGAAACAGTAACATTAAGCAGACTCTGCTACATTGAGCTCTCTGGTTAGCTGCTAGAAGCCGTAAGTACTTGCCCAACTATGTAGGGGAGATAACCTGTCCCGCCTCCACTTTGTCTAGTGACCGGGATTTAAACTACTGATTCTAGTATTACGCTGCCGCCTGGGCCACGGAGGCTCTGAGGCAAATTGTATTTCAAGAGTTGATAGCTCAGGTCAATCTGCAGAAAGGATTTTGCTACAAAATGTCTTCTTGCTAAACCCAAAGAGAGTATATACCCAAGCATAAATAAAAGTTGGCGTTGTCTGTTGTGCTGTATAGGTATAGAAACGTTAGACACACAGGTGAAGCAAAAGGTAAGAGACCTGCTCCTCCTCCCCAGTTGTATCCCCGACTTAAAGCCTGTTGCACTCCTCTAGAGAGTGTTGGAGGAAAACCAGAGTATGCGGAGAAAAACCTGTCCCGCCTCCGCTTTGTTTGGGATTTGAATTACCTGCTCCTCCTCCCTAGTTGCATCCCTGACGAAGCCTGTTACACTCATCTGACAGAGAGTGTTCAGGGAATAATCTCACCCGTCTCGGCTTTGTCCGAGATTTGAGCTACGAGACCTAGGCTACCTGAGCCACGGAGAGTCCGGGTCAAGAATAGAATGAATGAAGCCAGGCGAAGAGTGTCGGCTCGGCTGCCTGGGGCACAGAGTACTCCAGGTGCCACACGTCTCGGGTTCACTTCTCATCTCAGCCATAACATTTAAGAGGACTTGAACGAAGTCCGTTTAACTGGTTTAAGAATTTCGTTACATCCACTTTCGTCTGTTCAAAGGTGTGGTCTCATCTGAGGAAATACTATCTTATTTTTAGCTACAGCTCGGAAGGGCCTTGGTAACCGCTGCTCAGCTCGGACACCTGAAGATTACGAGGTGTCGGGCGCGACTACGATTCTCTAGTCTAAAACATTCCTACCCGCAAATAGAACTCGGAACTGTTTATTGAACCAGCCCAAAAAATCCGTAAGATATATTAGTCTAAGTAAAAGTTTGGTGTCGTAAATTGTTGCTCACCGGTTTCGATTCCTGGGTCGTAACCATTTTTTTATGAATGCTAGTGAGAGCCATAAATATTTTATGAGCCAAATTATTTCATTCAAATGCTTTCAAGAGACCATACTTGTACCGAGCACATCTTGTTCTTTCCCATACATAGCCGCTTCTCTGCACATCTCGTCTTTGTCCACAGGCAATGATAAAATACGAAGTTACAACATATTCCAGAGCTTTAAGAACCCTTACAAACGAGCAGAGAAAAACCTGCTCTGTCTCTGCTGTGTCCGGGAATGAAACCGCGGGATCTCATGACAAGAGGTCGAGCAACCTGCTGACTGAGTTACGAAAGCTCGGAGGTAAATAGTATTTCCTACCGCGAAGTTGAGGTGAAAAATAAATCTGTCTCGCTTCCGCTTTGTCCAGCCGAGCGGAATTTAAACTACGGAACCCTGTAGCAAGAGGCCATGCGCATTACTGCCTGAGCTACGGAGCTCTGACCGCGATTTCAACCACGGAAGCCCACAACAAGCAGCCGAGTGCGCTGTCCGCCTGAGCCACGGAACCTCTGAGGTAAATAGCTCGTTAAATTACGTAAGCTGAGTGGAACACGGACCAGCTCTTAAAACTAAGTAAAAGCTTCCTGACCTAAGCCTTAACGCTGATTTATTCAACTAAGAAGGTGAATGTGTCATGTCTCCTGGAGTATGTGCAATTAGGATGATATTGTTGCTCAAGTGTGGTATCATAAATTATCGCTGTCAGGTTTAGGACTGTGTTCGGTTCTCCATTCGTAAAAAAATTTGCATAATTATGTCAGGCGAGAGTTAAGTGTAGACCATAACGTTTTTACGAGCCGAGCATTAGTTGGCCAAATTATTTCATTCTCTCTCTCGTATATTTACCATCTTCTGTCCAGTACAATTCTCAAATACCTTTCAACAAACCAAGCTTGCATTCGAGAGATGGTAGGTTCGAATCCTACTATCAGCAGAAGCGCGCTAACATGCTTCAACTAGATATGTAAAAAACCAAACCCCATGGCACTACAGCCCTTGAAGGGCCTTGGCCTACCAAGCGACCGCTGCTCAGCCCGAAGGCCTGCAGATTACGAGGTGTCGTGTGGTCAGCACGCCGAATCCTCTCGGCCGTTATTCCTGGCTTTCGGGACCGGTGCCGCTATCTCATCGTCAGACAGCTCCTCAATTCTAATCACGTAAGCTGAGTGGATCTCGAACCGGCCCTCAGGTACAGGTAAAAATCCCTGACCTGGCCGGGAATCGAACCCGGGGCCTCCGGGTGAGAGGCAGGCACGCTACCCCTACACCACGGGGCCGGCCAAATAGATATGTAACCCAGTAAAAATTCCCGGCCTCACAGAATTCGAAGCCAGAGTCTTCTCTACCGAAAGTTAGCGGGCTGACAAAGCTCATCCATATGCAAATTACTCTTCATTGCTTGAGACTCAGCAGACGGATGTGTGTTGGACATAAATAAGGCTGTGCTATTCGTAAGTCTTGCTCACGCAACATCCTACTAAATCTGTCGACATGAGGCTGTACTACTGGACTGGAACAGGATCGAACCCGTTATGTTCGGTTAGAAGACCAGTAATTCAACCGTGTGAGCTACTCGATCCCAATAAGTCACAACACACTAGTAACGTTAGAATAAAGAGCTTTAAGCACACTTACAAGAGTAGGGGGTCTTCTCTACCCCACAGCATCCCTTCAACGAGCCGAATCAGCTGCTCTACCTCCTCAGCTGTCAGCCTATGCGCAAAAGTACTATATAAGTACTTATTTTAATTTGTTTCTAAAAAGTAATGCCATGATAGCTACCTTACCATTCTCGGAAGAGATTACACCGTTCCATGACGATTTGCTTCTGAATGACTTGCAGCCTGACTTGTACGTCTTATATATGCATTATTTAGGTCAGTAAAAGATGACCACACCCAATTGTCGTACTATAAATACGGGCTAAAGATTTGACCGGGAATCAGTGTGCATCTACTATTCCTGCAGTGTACATCTACTTTTCTGGTGAGTATATTTTGACCTAGAGCATATTTCTTGTGAAATATTGCTCAGCATTTATTGTTTTACGTTTCTACTCCTAGATTTCTAAACAATGGACCCTGTCTCTGCAGTAAACAGCATCGGCCTATCTGCCGGTCCGGAGACGCGACGGCTTCAAGATTTAGCAGTAAATACTCCCTATCGAGTGACAAACATAGAAAAAATTGGGACAAAATATGGTTCCAGAGTACTGTGAAGATTTTGTAGTTTTCCTTCCTAATCGTTTCAATGCGATACCGGAAACTACACTTTCAGCACTGCTAGAAAGACAATTATACTTGAAATATATGGGCATTTCAAACAAGCGATGCCTGGTAGAGTTTGTCGAAGGCAACTTACTTTGAGTGAAAAAAATTGTGTCCCCTCTATAGTATTTATTAATGGTTTAAGGTCTATCTTAAGAATAAAGTGTGCATTGTATGTCTAATTATGGTGCAAGATCTTTCTTGTTGAACGTGATCTTCATAGGTAAGTCTTTACTCTCTTGAGAATTGTGTTCCAACGATTGTTAATAAACTCAAAGTTTTCCTTCACTGTCTTCAGAATAAACTGTACATTGTATGTCTAAGTACTGTATGGTCCACGATCTTTCTTGTTGAAAGTGATTTTTCTGGCTAAGACTTTACTGTCTTGAGAATTGTGTGTATATTTTTAAAGTATGGCTCAAGATCTTTCTTGGCAAGATGCCGCTCAATGTTTCCAGAGTAGAGTATGTTCTGGAAAAATTCACAATAGTTCTAAAATTCTACATCCTGATTTATTTCTCGAGTCATGTTTCCCTATTTTTAAAAGTAAAATTCTTCAATGTTTGCACCAACATGTATTACTTAAGGTAAATACAGAATTACTTTGTACTTTTGTGATTTTAAAAGAAGGTCAAGAAATTACAGACGATATACATTTGGTTACGAAAATGCAAGCATTGTCTCGTAGTGACAATTTATATGACTGGTATCAAACTAATGTTGTACAAAAACTTTTAACGAGATTTGTTGAATTTCAAGAACGGGATAGTGGGAAATCACTTGAAATGATTTCGCACCTACAGGTAAATGTTTGTCGTTTCGATCCTATAAATTCTGGATCTAAGCATGTAACACTTCCTACAGAGATACAGAATCGTCGTGCAGTTATCAATGTCGAAAATAATGATGACTACTGCTTTATCTGGGCGTTAGCAGCAGCCCTCCATCCGGCTCAACATCATGTTACTAGACCTTCTCATTATCAGAGAATTTTTTTGAATTGATGTGCTCTCCCAATTTAAGTGATATAGATTTTCCACTTGATCTTTGTAACCTGAAACGATTTGAACGGCAAAATCTTCTGTATTCTGTAAATGTATATGGCGTGGAAAACAGTAAAATTGTAGGACCTCTGTATATTACTAAAGTAAAGAAACAAAATCACATTAACTTGCTCTACATTTCTGGTGAGTCTTGCAACCATTACTGCTTCATCAAAGATCTGTCTAGGCTAGTTAGCTCACAGCTCAGTCGTCGTAAACATCGGGTGTATACCTGTGACCGTTGCTTACAATATTTTCCTAGTCAGACAAAATTGAATTGTCATTACACCGACTGTTCAACACAACCTGCTGTAAAAATTGTCCTCCCTGAAGGTGAAAATAGTATTATGAAATTTCGAAATTTTCATCGGCAGGACCCTCTGCCTTTCACTGTGTACGCTGATTTTGAATGTTTTACAGTTCCCATTGACACATGCGAGCCGAGTAACTTGAAATCATACACTCAAGAAACTCAACGGCATATACCGTATAGTTGTGCATTTAATGTCGTATGCTCCTATAATTCCACATTATCCTATTTTAAATCGTATCGTGGCGAAGAGTGTACAGCTTGGTTCTTAAAGGAGCTAGACGTTCTAGCCGACCGTCTAGGTGAACTTTTAATCGAGCCAGTTCCACTTCAAATGTCAGATGCAGATATTCTACATTTTAACACATCTATCATCTGCCACATTTGTCAAAAAGCTTTTTCACCCACAGATATCAAGGTACGAGATCACAATCATTTTACAGGTCAGTTTCGAGGTGCTGCTCATCAATCCTGTAACTTGGGTTTCAAAAACGTAAACTATATTAGCTGCTTTTTCCACAACCTTTCAGGCTACGACTCTCATTATCTGGTTCAGGATTTTGCAAAACTAGGTACTAAATGTAAATTTTCGCTAATTGCTCAAAACCACGAGAATTTCATTGCCTTCGCAAAATGGAGGGCTAATGTGTGCATTCGATTTTTGGATTCATTCCGGTTTATGCCATTTTCGTTAGATGAACTAGTTACGGGTCTTCTTCCTCAAGATCTGCATTTTATTCGTCAACACTTTCCAGATAGTGAACATTTTAGATTATCTATTCGGAAAGGAGTCCTGCCGTACGATTATCTACATGACTGGTCACGTTTGAATGAGACTGCATTACCGCCAAAAGAAATGTTTTTCAATAAATTAAAAAATTGTCACATTTCTGACGAAGACTACTCACATGCTCAGCAAGTCTGGAACGCGTTTGGAGTAAATACTTTAGGTGAATATTCAGACCTCTATTTAAAGATTGACACACTCTTACTTACTGAAACGTTTGAAAAATTTCGAAAACTGTGTCAAAATATCTATCGGTTGGACCCCGTACACTACTACACGTCTGCTGGCCTTACTTGGGACGCGATGTTACTATACACCCAGATTGAACTGCAATTGCTCACTGACATTGACATGCTATTATTTTTCGAACGCGGTATACGAGGTGGTCTTGTCACACTCGTGCAAAAACATGCAATGGCTAATAATCCCTACATGAGTGCATTTAAACCGCATCGACCCACATCTTATTTGGCATATTTTGACTGCAATAACTTATACGGCTATGCCATGGAAAAATCACTTCATTATAGAAACTTTCGCTGGTTGACGCAAAATGAAATTTCAAATTTTAATTTAGAACAAGCTGCAGCTGAGGTTGATCGCTCTTTCGTTTTGGAGGTTGATTTGGTATATCCTCAGGAGATTCACGATTACCATTCAGACCTTCCATTTTGTGTAGAACAATGAACGCCTCCACATTCACAGTCAGGGAATAAAAAATTACTGGCAACATTAAGTCCGAAGAAACGCTACGTGTTGCACATAGAAAATTTAGTGCAATGTTTACGACACGGTTTACAGCTCCGATACATCCATCGCGCTATTTCATTTGATCAAAAACCATGGCTACAGCCATACATGCAATTGAATACGGAACACAGACAACGTGCCACAACTGACTTTGAGGTAAAATTTTTCAAGTTGATGAACAATTGTTGTTATGGTAAATCCATGGAGGATATTCGGAAACACCGGCGCATTCTCCTAGTCAACAGCTGGGAAGGGCGCTATGGTGCCCGGAAGTATATTGCAATGCCCAATTTTCATTCTGCAAAGGTTATTGACGGGGATCTACTCACTCTCGAGTTAAATAAGACAGAGATTCTTTACAACAAGCCTATCTACCTAGGAATGGTTATACTTGATTTTTCAAAATTAGTTATGTACCAATTTCACTACGAGTTTGCCAAACTCAATTTTGCTGATGTAAGACTTTTGTATATGGACACGGATAGTTTGATCTATTTAATACATGAGATAAATGTTTACTCTGTAATGAAAAAGCATCCTAACTATTTTGACACTTCTAATTACGATTCGGACAACATATTTGGAATTACTCCTATGAACAAGAAGTGTACAGGTCTAATGTAGGATGAGTGTGCTGGTGATGTGATGACAGAATTTGTAGGTTTATCGCCTAAAATGTACGCTTTTTCTACGGAAAATGCCAATGGTCATTGCAAAGCAAAAGGTGTTCTAAAAAGTGTCACCCAATTTCTGAATGTCAATGACTATCGCAGTGTACTATACACCAACACCTCTTGCTTGCATCCAGAGGTACGCATTCACTCCAAAAATCATACTGTATTCACTGTTCGGCAAAATAAAAGATCTTTGGTGATGCGTGATGACAAACGATTATGGAATGGTATACATAGTCTACCTATTGGTCATTATAGTTACCAATAGGTATTCGCAATTTTGGAAATGTTTTTGTATTCTGTATTCATTCAGAGTTTGTCCAAATCTTTGATGTACACTTGTTTTAATGTCCAAGTTAGCTGTATTCCTAATAACCAAGTCTTTGTAAGCTGTATTCATCAACAGTTTGTTCAAGTCTGTACACTTTTAAGCTGTAAATGTCCAAGTAAGCTGTCAGAGTATGTCCAAGTCTTTGTAATCCAGAGTTTGTCCAAGTCTTATGATGAATCTGTAAAGTAAGCTGTCAAAGTATGTCCAAGTCTAGTACGATGTACAATAAATATTTTGCACACTCTTCCTAGAGTTTTAATTTCAATGCCGCTCTCTCCCCTCTCCACATCCTTTCCACCACATTCCCTCCTCTCTGCTCACTCCCTCTGATCTCATCGTATCCCCTCTACACCGCGTCCCCTCTTCTCTGCTCACTCCCTCTCCACCCTCCATCCGTCTATATATATAAAAGCAAGTCGGGCTGGAGCGATGTATATATAAATATTTAAAAATGAAAAAAGACGTGAATTAATGAGGCACTTCCAGAAATCTCAGAAATTTGAAACTTGGTACGAGGGAAACTGATGACCCCAGGATCCCTAGAAAAATCGGAAATTCTCAAAATTCCCTGAGGGGGCACGCTGGGGGGCTCAAATTTTGGGCTCAGCTTAAGAGCACAGTCGTATAGTATATCCAAAACGATAACCTATAGGTTTCGTGGGCTTAAAAATTTTCGGGAATTTCCTCATTTTTATCCCTTATCCCCCAAATCAAGTTGGCGGCACAACCTGCAAGACGAGGTAGACAATTGAAATTTGGTGAAATTATAGCTTTCGGTCCCTAACCGACGGGAAAATTACAAGATGTTCAAATTTTTCACTTTTTACCCCCAAAGATATCGAAATATGGAGGCAATTTTAATGACTGTGCAGACATTCCTTTTGAGCTATTTTTTGGCTAAACGGTAAGTCGTATCACAAAACGGATGGCACAACGTCGCTTCAATTCGGAGTGATCTACAACTTTGGTCCTGTGACATTTTGTCGTATCTCTCTCCCTTATACGTCAAATTTGGCCTATTTCTGGATTGTTCGTAAATTTGGTGATTTTTATAAGTATACTTCGTTGTTTGACACAATTATAAGAATGATAGGATCATCGCGTTAGGTGCGCACATTGGCACGATTAAGGGACATATGTGTACCAAATTTCATGATTCTAGCTTATACATAAGTAGGCAAAATGTAATGTAAAATGTTAAAAATGCACCCAAATTTCACCCTATTCAAAATTTGAACTCAATTTACCCCCTTAATATGGGAGATACGAGGATATGGTTTAGAAACAAACATTTAGAGCGATAAATGAGGCGTCTGATGGCGCAAACCGTTTCTTAATATCATAAACCGTTTAGGAGATATGAATCTCGAAGTGGAAGTCTGCACTTTTCAACGTGCTCATGCTTATCCGTCATCTATATATATAAAAGCAAGTCGGGCTGGAGCGATGTATATATAAATATTTAAAAATGAAAAAAGACGTGAATTAATGAGGCACTTCCAGAAATCTCAGAAATTTGAAACTTGGTACGAGGGAAACTGATGACCCCAGGATCCCTAGAAAAATCGGAAATTCTCAAAATTCCCTGAGGGGGCACGCTGGGGGGCTCGAATTTTGGGTTCAGCATAAGAGCACAGTCGTATACTATATCCAAAACGATAACCTATAGGTTTCGTGGGCTTAAAAATTTTCGGGAATTTCCTCATTTTTATCCCCTATCCCCCAAATCAAGTTGGCTGCACAACCTGCAAGACGAGGTAGACAATTGAAATTTGGTGAAATTATAGCTTTCGGTCCCTAACCGACGGGAAAATTACAAGATGTTCAAATTTTTCACTTTTTACCCCCAAAGATATCGAAATATGGAGGCAATTTTAATGACTGTGCAGACATTCCTTTTGAGCTATTTTTTGGCTAAACGGTAAGTCGTATCACAAAACGGATGGCACAACGTCCCTTCAATTCGGAGTGATCTACAACTTTGGTCCTGTGACATTTTGTCGTATCTCTCTCCCTTATACGTTAAATTTGGCCGTATTTCTGGATTGTTCGTAAATTTGGTGATTTTTATAAGTATATTTCATTGTTTGACACAATTATAAGAATGATAGGATCATCGCGTTAGGTGCGCACATTGGCACGATTAAGGGACATATGTGTACCAAATTTCATGATTCTAGCTTATACATAAGTAGGCAAAATGTAATGTAAAATGTTAAAAATGCACCCAAATTTCACCCTATTCAAAATTTGAACTCAATTTACCCCCTTAATATGCGAGATACGAGGATATGGTTTAGCAACAAACATTTAGAGCGATAAATGAGGCGTCTGATGGCGCAAACCGTTTCTTAATATCATAAACCGTTTAGGAGATATGAATCTCGAAGTGGAAGTCTGCACTTTTCAACGTGCTCATGCTTATCCGTCATCTATATATATAAAAGCAAGTCGGGCTGGAGCGATGTATATATAAATATTTAAAAATGAAAAAAGACGTGAATTAATGAGGCACTTCCAGAAATCTCAGAAATTTGAAACTTGGTACGAGGGAAACTGATGACCCCAGGATCCCTAGAAAAATCGGAAATTCTCAAAATTCCCTGAAGGGGGCACGCTGGGAGGGCTCAAATTTTGGGCTCAGCATAAGAGCACAGTCTTATAGTATATCCAAAACGATAACCTATAGGTTTCGTGGGCATAAAAATTTTCGGGAATTTCCTCATTTTTATCCCCTATCCCCCCAAATCAAGATGGCGGCACAACCTGCCAGACGAGGTAGACAATTGAAATTTGGTGAAATTATAGCTTTTGGTCCCTAACCGATGGGAAAATTCCAAGATGTTCAAATTTTTCACATTTTACCCCCAAAGATATCGAAATATGGAGGCAATTTTAATGACTGTGCAGACATTCCTTTTGAGCTATTGTTTGGCTAAACGGTAAGTCGTATCACAAAACGGATGGCACAATGTCCCTTCAATTCGGAGTGATCTACAACTTTGGTCCTGTGACATTTTGTCGTATCTCTCTCCCTTATACGTTAAATTTGGCCGTATTTCTGGATTGTTCGTAAATTTGGTGATTTTTACAAGTATATTTCATTGTTTGACACAATTATAAGAATGATAGGATCATCGCGTTAGGTGCGCACATTGGCACGATTAAGGGACATATGTGTACCAAATTTCATGATTCTAGCTTATACATAAGTAGGCAAAATGTAATGTAAAACGTGAAAAATGCACCCAAATTTCACCCTATTCAAAATTTGAACTCAATTTACCCCCTTAATATGGGAGATACGAGGATATGGTTTAGAAACAAACATTTAGAGCGGTAAATGAGGCGTCTGATGGCGCAAACCGTTTCTTAATATCATAAACCGTTTAGGAGATATGAATCTCGAAGTGGAAGTCTGCACTTTTCAACGTGCTCATGCTTATCCGTCATCTATATATATAAAAGCAAGTCGGGCTGGAGCGATGTATATATATATATTTAAAAATGAAAAAAGACGTGAATTAATGAGGCACTTCCAGAAATCTCAGAAATTTGAAACTTGGTACGAGGGAAACTGATGACCCCAGGATCCCTAGAAAAATCGGAAATTCTCAAAATTCCCTGAAGGGGGCACGCTGGGAGGGCTCAAATTTTGGGCTCAGCATAAGAGCACAGTCGTATAGTATATCCAAAACGATAACCTATAGGTTTCGTGGGCTTAAAAATTTTCGGGAATTTCCTCAGTTTTATCCCCTATCCCCCCAAATCAAGATGGCGGCACAACCTGCCAGACGAGGTAGACAATTGAAATTTGGTGAAATTATAGCTTTTGGTCCCTAACCGATGGGAAAATTCGAAGATGTTCAAATTTTTCACATTTTACCCCCAAAGATATCGAAATATGGAGGCAATTTTAATGACTGTGCAGACATTCCTTTTGAGCTATTGTTTGGCTAAACGGTAAGTCGTATCACAAAACGGATGGCACAATGTCCCTTCAATTCGGAGTGATCTACAACTTTGGTCCTGTGACATTTTGTCGTATCTCTCTCCCTTATACGTTAAATTTGGCCGTATTTCTGGATTGTTCGTAAATTTGGTGATTTTTACAAGTATATTTCATTGTTTGACACAATTATAAGAATGATAGGATCATCGCGTTAGGTGCGCACATTGGCACGATTAAGGGACATATGTGTACCAAATTTCATGATTCTAGCTTATACATAAGTAGGCAAAATGTAATGTAAAACGTGAAAAATGCACCCAAATTTCACCCTATTCAAAATTTGAACTCAATTTACCCCCTTAATATGGGAGATACGAGGATATGGTTTAGAAACAAACATTTAGAGCGGTAAATGAGGCGTCTGATGGCGCAAACCGTTTCTTAATATCATAAACCGTTTAGGAGATATGAATCTCGAAGTGGAAGTCTGCACTTTTCAACGTGCTCATGCTTATCCGTCATCTATATATATAAAAGCAAGTCGGGCTGGAGCGATGTATATATAAATATTTAAAAATGAAAAAAGACGTGAATTAATGAGGCACTTCCAGAAATCTCAGAAATTTGAAACTTGGTACGAGGGAAACTGATGACCCCAGGATCCCTAGAAAAATCGGAAATTCTCAAAATTCCCTGAAGGGGGCACGCTGGGGGGGCTCAAATTTTGGGCTCAGCATAAGAGCACAGTCGTATAGTATATCCAAAACGATAACCTATAGGTTTCGTGGGCTTAAAAATTTTCGGGAATTTCCTCATTTTTATCCCCTATCCCCCAAATCAAGATGGCGGCACAACCTGCCAGACGAGGTAGACAATTGAAATTTGGTGAAATTATAGCTTTTGGTCCCTAACCGACGGGAAAATTCCAAGATGTTCAAATTTTTCACTTTTTACCCCCAAAGATCTCGAAATATGGAGGCAATTTTAATGACTGTGCAGACATTCCTTTTGAGCTATTTTTTGGCTAAACGGTAAGTCGTATCACAAAACGGATGGCACAATGTCCCTTCAATTCGGAGTGATCTACAACTTTGGTCCTGTGACATTTTGTCGTATCTCTCTCCCTTATACGTTAAATTTGGCCGTATTTCTGTATTGTTCGTAAATTTGGTGATTTTTACAAGTATATTTCATTGTTTGACACACTTATAAGAATGATAGGATCATCGCGTTAGGTGCGCACATTGGCACGATTAAGGGACATATGTGTACCAAATTTCACATGCATAATTCATACCTTCGATTACTTATATGAAATACAGAATCATCAAACTCTTCACGAAAATTGGCCCACCCAGTAGCCGTATATGAGCCAAATGCTATGTATGTAGCTGTCACATATTTATCCGAAAAGTAATGTAATGTGAGATAATCTTACAAGAACGTTACCCTGTTCCACGTTTCTAACTCAATCTGACCCAAGAATAGATGACATATTATAGGACCAGCCATTTAGGCCACTAAATCCGGCGTGTCTTATGGTATAATCCTTTGTTGATATGACGTACGTTTAGTAGCAGTTAATCTGTAAATGAAGGTCTTCAATATTGTAAACACGCATATACTTTCGTATGTCGATCTATATATATTCACTGATGTCGATTTGTGGCGATCGAGAAAGGGTGGGTCTGCTATTGTAATCAGTACTCCCCACACCGACTTTGACTGGCAGTATGAAAGGGTTCCTTCTCCAACTCCTGTGTAACTGTCATTAGTAAGGAAGGTCTACAATTGTAATGAATAGTTCACTTCTCGATTTGACATGCAGAAGGCAAGTGAGCATGCAGTTTTGTTTAAAACTCCCCTACCCGATTGTGTTTGGCAGTAGGCAAGGGTGCCCGCCATTATAAAGAAATGTCCTCATCTAAAATGTGACTGGCATTAGGCATAGTGGCCTGCTATTTTGATGGAAACTCACCAACTTGGTGTGACTGGCAGTAAGCTGGCTGGAAGTAGGAAAATGGGCCAGGCATTATAATGATAACTGCACAACTCAATTTTGAGTGATAGCAGAGTAATTACCTGCCATTATGATAGAAACTCCTCAACTGTAATCTGTCTGGAAGTAGGAAACGGGGGCTGCCATTTTAACGAAAACTCCCCAAATCGATTCTGTCCGCATAGTAGGCAATGGGGCCTGCAATTATAATGTAAACTTCCCAGATTGTGAATGGCAGTAGGCAAGTGAGCCTGCCGTTATATCACAAATCCATAACAAACACTTTACATTGGAAACAACGTACGGGGACCTCCCCATGCTCTTTCTCGGATAACGCTAAGAGACATGCAATTTTAAAACAATCTTATTTACTGCATGCACACTATTTACTTCGATATTCGAATACAATGTAGAATACCGTAGCGAAGCACGGGTACATTCGCTAGTTGTCTATAAAAGGAGCACGCACGGGCAGTTCGTTGCAGTCTGCTTCTAAGCAGACTGTCGACCAAACTGGTCTTAGGGGGGTGAGGAGGGCTTAGACTCATCCAACACCTCTCCCCCGACCAAGGGTTGTGTCAACAACCTCTAAGTCACAATGACCTAGAGGGTGTTGGCTCAACGACGTCATTGATGACGTCATTAAAGGTCTTTGACCTAATAGCGTCATCGATGACGTCATGGTCAATGACCTTAACGGGACTTCCGGGGTCAATGACCTTGACCTTATGAATATTAATGAGATAACTGTACTTGGCCGCAGAGCGGCCTAGTCTATCTACTCAGTAACGTTCATCGACTTTAAGAAGGCCTATGATTCAATTGATAGAACTACCCTACTTCAGATCTTAAAGGAATTTGGCTTGTACGGTAAAACAAGAGTGATCATCCAACAGACTCTCACCAACACCATCTCAAAAGTGAAGATTAGAGGAAAGACTTCAGATGCCTTTGAAATAGGGACAGGAGTTAGGCAAGGAGATGGTCTCTCACCTCTGTTGTTCAACTGCGTTCTTGAGAAATTGATCCGTGAATGGCGCAGATAAATGAGTTATGAAGGAGTCGAAAGCGAAATCAGACTAGGCCACAAGAACATGAAACTTTCAATTGACTGTCTAGAATTTGCAGACGATCTCGCTGTTTTCGCCGATTCCTTGGATGTGCCCACGAAGCAGATCAACCAGCTTCAAACACAGCGCAAAGGTGGGCCTCCAAATCTCCTTTGAGAAAACTAAATTCATTACAAACATCAAATTGGAGCCAAGTGAGCTAGAAGGGACTCACGGAAAAGTCAAGCGAGTTGAAAAATTTAAGTATCTTGGTGAATGGATAGAACCTAACTTGTCCGAAAAAGAAGCCTTTTCTTCACGCAGGAATAAAATGGAAATGGCTTACCATCGGACTAAAAATGTCTATAACAAAAGATCTATATCTCTGAATGGAAAAATCAAACACTACTGCACTGTCATCCGGCCAGAGGCCGTATATGCAGCGGAATGTCTCGCCATGAACAAAAAAGGCATGATGGAGAAATTGGAGGCCAAGGAAAGAAAGATTTTGAGACATTCTTATGTCCAGTCAAAGACAACGGCGAGTTTAGGAGACGGCACAAACAGGAGTTGTACTCGCATGTGGAGAAAATAACTGATGTGATGCAAAAAAGGAGGATTACTTTTTATGGACACATGGCCCGAATGAATTCAACACGGTTAACCAACCGCATTTTCACTTTCCTCCAGGAGAAAAGGGATCTCATTTGAAGATATCCAGGAGCGTGTCCCAATTAAGAAAAAACTCCAAGAACATCAGAGTTTCCTACCAAAGCCGAAGATCAAAACTGGAAGGGCATGGACGAAAGAGCGAAAAGGCAACACCGTATACGAATGAAGGAATACTGGAACAACATTAAAGCTCAAGGGAAACAGTTGAAGTGACGTGGTCCTTAGTTGGCCGAAACGAAACAATAATAATAATAATAATAATAATAATAATAATAATAATAATAATAATAATAATAATAATAATAATAATAACGTGTGTGTTCATGACCGTGTTCGAACCAATCCCCTTGGCGCGACAGCCCCGAAGGTCCATAGCCTACCAACGACCGCTGTTTACCCCGAAGGCCTGGTGATTATGAGGTGTCGTGTTGTCAAAACGAAGACACTTTTTCGACCGTTATTCTTGGCTTCCTAGAACGGGGCCGCCTTCTCACCGTTAGATGGCTCCTCAATTGTTATCACGTAGGCTGAGTGGACGTCGAATCAGCTCTCAGATCCACATAAAAATCACAGACTTGTCCGGGAATCGAACCCAGGGCCTACAGGTAGGTTGTAGTGACGCTACCCCCACACCGCGGGTCCAACTCTCGATGCGGAGATGCTGAGAGAGATGGGGAATTTGCACACTAACCGAAATATAGCAGGGCACAGTCTTCACCAGTGACTGTGGCCAGGTCATTCCTGCACTGGAACTTGGGATTAGTATCGCAAATGAAACTTTTTACTTCAAATTCGGTGGAAATTCTTCTTCATCTTGTTTCTTTATGCCAATTCATAGAGCGCGTTGAAACTTGTTCATTGGCTTTATGACTTTCACCTTCCTATATTTTCAATTTCTCTTCATTAACTCACTGTGTTGCCTCCTCTGTTCTACTGACCACTTTCAACCAGTCGTGCTGCTAGTTTTGACCGCGAATGTGTGTTTATTTACTGAGGTCCTGAAGACTTCGTGATTTCTCATGATGTTTTCCTCGATGTTCATTTCATTCAGGTAGTCTCTTGTTTCCTTCTGCCAGTTTAGTTTCCTGTTTTGGGAATCTATTACGTTAAAGAATCTTCTTGTGATTTTATTAGTATCCATCTTTAAAATGTGTCGGAAAAATATCAAACGTCCCCTCAGTACAGTATTGATGAAACTATCCGTGTGACCATAGAGGTCTTCAGTTCGCCTTTTGATCCATATTCCACTTTCGTAAGAATTATACGCTCTTGTTTTTCAATATCTGCAATTTTAGAATGACCTCATAAAGTTAAGAATTCTGGTGTATATAGAGCTTCCGGTACGATAAGAATTTTTTAATGTGTCAGTTCAGCATTGAGTGAAATTACTCGTTTATTGCAGTGATCCCATATTTTAAATGCCATCTGAATTTTGAGGCCCTATATGTATTGGCCGAACTGTCCAATGCTGAAGGGAGGATTATTCCTCCAAATTATTTAAAAAAGATACCTGTCAAATTATTCCATACGCTGTTTCAATGTTATCTTCTTCTTCTCCTAGTTCGTTTAATGAATATTAGTAAATGTAGGATAACTCATATTCCTCTTGCCTCCAGCATTCGTACATGATGTTGAGTCAGGCGTTGTTATGAACACGTAACCAGGATCTGAAATCGATTGATTTGAATTTCAGAAGACATTTATAATTAATAATTATTTTTTACCTGCTATTTAGAATCACTGAAACACTTCACTGTTTTCTGGTGAACAAATTCAGCCAATATTGTCTGCTAAATGCTCATGCGCCGACATTGCTGAATGACAGAACCATATTCATTAGAAGTATAATAACCAAAACATCCGCAGGTAAATTGTACTTATTTTGATTTGGCTGAGATACTGACAAAATGCAGTAAAAATACATGACTTTCACTTTCTGATATTCAATATTTTGGCTCTCAAGAATTACTCAAATGTCATTGAAATAATTGTTTCGAAAATTACTTTCAGCTTAAGTCGTGTGGGCTATACATCGATTGGTTTCTTTTCTTAAAAACCTCGTACGTCCCAGTGGTCTTCCTACCTATTACTCCTTAAGACTAGTCACGGCTCCCAGCTACAAATTTATATGCAATCAATGAGATAATAATTTTCGTTGTGTTCATTTCCTACGCTAGTATGTAAAGGAAAATGAACCTTAAGGCGGCTACTCACTAGGAGGCTGCAACATGCAACGCAACGATTGCTGGAACCATGTATAATATGTACGTTCGTCAACCCTCAATGAGAACACCAGTAGTTCCGCAAAGTTCGTTGTCGTACATGCAACAATGTCGTCCAGTATACTCTTCACAATTGCTGTGTATATTCTGCTGTATTACCTAATCGAGGACTATGAACATCCCCGTTGTTGGTGGCAAGGTGACTTTTACAAAGGTAAAGCTAATTCCAATTTGCTTCTGGATTTGAAATCGCAAGAAATAAGCGGATATTTTAAGATTTTCACTCGTATATCACGGACCGATTTCCAGTATTTATTAAATTTGGTTGAACCGAAAATAAAAACAAGGGACACGAAATTTAGAAAAGCTATATCTGTTCAAGATAAATTGGCACTTAATTTGAGATTTTTAGCCACCGGTGATAGCTTCATCAGCTTGCAGTATCTCTTCAGAATATCCGAGCAAGTTATAAATTATGTTTTTATTTGGTTTACGTCGCACTGACACAGACAGGTCTTATGGCGACGGTGGGATGGGAAAAGGCTAGGACTGGGAGGGAAGCAGCCGTGGCCTTAATTGAGGTACCGCCCCAGCATTTGCCTCGTCTGAAAATGGGTAACCACGGAAAACCAGCTGCCGACAGTGGGGTTCGAACCCACTATCTCCCAGATCAAGTAGACAGCTGCGCGCCCCTAACCGCATGGCCAACTGGCCCGGTAATCATAAGAAAATGTGTACCATAAGTGTGTCAGACAATCGTCAGTGAATTAAAATATCACATTGAGGTAAAGTTCATTTAATTTTATTTCATTTCATTAAACGTATTTTTTTTGTATGAGATGTCATTGAGATTGAAATCATTTTGGAACTTCACTGAAGGGTACCATAATAATGTAGAATTGCGATATAATTCTATTAAATTTAGACAGGATTCCTCAGTCCACCCCATGACGTCTGCGCGTCCTGACAAAGAAATGTGCTTGGAACACGTCAACGAACACACTGCGCGCCGCTTTGTGTTCGCCGGAATACCGACAACCAGATGGATCACAGCGCGCCTCGCTACGAACGGTTGCAGCAACCATTGCGTTGCATTTTGCAGCTTCCTAGTGAGAACCCGCCTTTACGTACCGTATTATAGGGATGATGTTCGCATGACGAATTTACGCACTCCTGCAGTATATGAGGATCATTTCCCTTTATAAATCAGCATAGGAAAATGAACAAAACGAAAATTGTCCTGATGGACTGCATATAAATTTGTAGCTAGGAGCCGTGACCAGTCTTTAAGTAATATAATGAATAGGAAGAGCATTGGGACATACGAGGTTTTAAAAGAAAGCCATCGGCGTGGTATGTGCGGCAGAGATATCTAGTACAGTAAAAGTATTGTGAACTACACACCGGTCAGAACCGAACCCACATTTTTTTTATATCAAGCAGAATTTTCTTCAGATTGAGCTCCTGTGGCATCATCATCATTGCACTATAGGCAGAAATCTCAGGAACATGTCATTTGCAGGTGTAAAGTGCTCGCTCGGACAGAATTACACTTCAAATGAACGAAATTTGTTGTTCTTGTTGTGGTGGTCGTTCTGTTAAAGATAAGACGAATGGATCACGATATCTCATCAATACTAATAGGGGAAAGAGGAAGAGTTTCGAAAATGTGAAGAAGGGAGGTATTAGTGAAAGAAAGGGGAAGGCACGCGTGGGCTTAACAATTATTGACTCTCCAGTCTGCTCGATGGGAACAACAGCTGATGTACGTAAGTGCCCCAGTCGCTATTAAACCCACCATTTCCTCAACAATTCCAACACCAATGAAAATATTGCAACGAAATTTGAAAAAAGAATACGTTCTGGCACCTAATTGTTGCGAAGCGGCATAGCCACCGGCCAGCAAGCTTTATTGTTGCTAGCTTGCTTCCCTCAAGGGGCTCATTCCCGATTCCCACACCTTATTTCCCGCGTAACATCGCCCCATGCTGACGTCACGTGGAGGGCTCCTGTCGGCAGCTGTCGCGGTGACTGATGTGATAAGGCTCTTTCAGTATATGCAGATTCATAGAACGTTTCCCTTATTTTGTCCATTGTTGTTTAAACATGAATTTGCTGGCAGGACCTAGTGTTTACAGTGTACTATGTCTTCTGGTATGGGCTAGAGCAATTTTGTTACTTTCATTGATCTGTCTCTGTCTTATCCTTGGCTTTGACAATATGAAAGTGACTGAGGTGTGAGCGATGCTAGTAATGCCATTCCTTGTGCAGCCAGTCCCTGCTATGAATGGTGTGAAAACGTTGCTCATAGGGTCGGTTGGTGCATGTATTTCAGTGAGCTTGGCAGACTGATATGTAATAGCGGTTCCTGGCTCGGTGAGGAAAGCAACGGGAAACTACCTCACTCCTCATTTCCCTAGTACGCCTCTTCAGTGATGCCTAGGCCATCTATGACAGCTGATGGCAGAGCTGTTGAGGATCCAACCAGCCTTAGAGCTGAAGACTGAACGTACACAAGGGTTACACATGTGGATTTTGAGAATGGCCGCGTAGTTATTTTCCAGGCGCATAGCGCAGGCAGTGCAGCATACTTTAAACAAGTACGTTGAAAGCAACTTCATCGAGCTAATCAATGACACCTTCGACGTGTTAAACTCTAGAGTGCCTAATATGAAAAGACTGCAGTTAGAAGTGGATATGGCGTAAACTTAAGGGGCCAGGAAATACTCTGAAACGCTTTGTGGGGGTGATTACACAAGTGAGAGTTGCTAAACGAGAAACGTTACTTCGTTTCAGAAGGGGTTCCTAATTTCTATTTGTCTCTCTTGGGACTTTTTGAACACATGAAAAGTGCAAGTATGTCTTTTATTTTACATAACTGCCAAATTAAACAAGTAAGGTTGGAGAATAATTTTTCACGCGTGCGTGGCCAAGGAGTTTTTTATACGTAGGTCGGGACATAAATCGTAGCAACTATTTTTTTTCTCGCGAACAGGAGACAACACGGAAAATCTATGATATGCATTTGGAAACGTACGGTATGTACTTGCGTATGATGCCACTAGATGGTGTATGTAAAGAACAGTGTGGATCTAAGGGTGCCTCCAAATTCAGGGTGTGAGTGAGAGCGTCACAAAATGGAAGTCAACAAGCAGGAGCAACGACCGTATATTAAATGCACGCCAATGCCATGCAGAGCTGCGGGAAGCATTAGGTGTGCATGCCATGCCCTATAGAACAGTGGCGAGGTGTTCTTGTGTGTCATCCAGTGCGTGAGGGGCACACTGTCAATGCAGTTGTACCAATTGCGCCGTGCAATGCGAACCAAACTTCCAGATCTTTTGGACAACGCCATAATCCTACACGATAACGCGACAGCCCAAAGTCAAGAAGCCATTACGTGGACAACGGTTTGCTAACAAAGAGGAAATCGTAACAGCATTTCGGAGAGAGGTGTCACACGTCAGTGATTCACATGCAGCGAACTGTATTCAGCGCCTGCGCCACCACTGGCAACGCACAGTGGAAACCTTGGGCGATATTTTCGAAGGTCTGTAACCAGTGGAGACATGTCCTCTGTACGTAGTCTTATGTATTTGCTGTCTATACCATAATAAAACAATATTTACCAATGGCCTGTATTCTGTCGCTTTCCTACGAGAATCCCCTGAAGTCAGAACTTGTCTTCAGACACTATGCATAAGTACATACCCTATATTTCCAAATGCATATCTTACATTTTCCGTGTTGTCCCCTGTTCGCGAGAAAAAAATAGCTGCCATGACTTATGATTCGACCCTCATAGCAATCCGTCCCCTTTTGAAGTTCGTAACAGAATTCTACTTGTATTACTTACATGCAGTACCGGGGGAGATGGCCGTGCGGTTAGGGGCACGCAGCTGTAAGCTTTCATCCGGGAGATAGAGGGATTCGTGCTACACTGTCGGCAGCCTTGAAGATGGTCTTCCGTGGTTTCCCAATTTGTTCACCAGGTAAATGCTGGGTCTGTACCTTAATCATGGCCACGCCCGCTTTCTTCCCACTCCTGGGCCTTTCCTGTCCCATCATTGCCATAAGACCCATCCGTGTCGATGGCACGTAGAACAAATGTTAAATAAATTTACAGGCAGTAATGAATCATCTTGAACTTCGGAACCAATGAATTATGCACATATTTTGTTGTGGGGCGCTTAACAACTGATCCCATAGATTCGTCGGGAGAAACGTGGGAGTTGTTAAGCATGGAAGTCAGGACTTCAAAATTGAAGACGTAAACCAAGATGCAATTACATATCTTTAAGGCTAGCTGGCATTCAAATGTCGCTCAGTAGATAATAGCTTGGACTATTAATGGCGTGTGTCCTGCTGCAGGTCTTTCGAGTTGACGTCCTATAGGTGACCTGCGCATCTGTGAGGATGGGGACCCACCTAAAATGAATTATAATGTTGAATACGACACATACACCCAGTCCGAGAACCATAGGAATTAACTTATGAATGTTAAGCCCGCGATGCGGCCGGAAATCGAACCCGGGACCTCTTCGACCAAACTCCAGAATGCTAACCATTTAGCCATGGAGCCGGACACAGCTTGGGTGATAAAGGCGAAATGTCTCCATTGTTACAGGAAGTGCCTCATGACTTGTTATCAATCGTTTCAAGGGAAGCCTTACTCGAACAACCGGTGAATGATGACAAAACGTTATGCAGTTTGAGGTACTGTTCTCACGGGCTTCATATTTATAAATATGAAAAAGTAATGCAGATTTTGACTTCTATACACAAATCACAATTTCCCGAACTTGACGAGAATATTGTCTCTCCGTACGTCAGAACTAGTACTTTCATTACAATACGTCATCTCAACAAAAAACATCAAATTATATGCTATGAATGAAGTATTCAGCGAAGAAAAGTCGGCTGTGGGCAGATTCAGCTTCAACAACTTCGTAAGACATCAAAACGTGATTTCTAAACACAATTAATCCAACAACAGCTATTCCAGTGTTTCTATGTATGTATTGAACTTACAGTCGGCTTTTAAGATGTAATTACTCAGAATTTCTTCCATTACTTATCGAAAGTATCACTTGAATGATTGCAGGAAGTATGTAAAGTACCATTTTATTTAAACAATTATTTATTAAAACAACTTCATTTTCTTAATCACCGGCGTTTATACTGTATGCAGGCGCGCACTCCTAGCCCTCCAGTATACGTCTCGCGCGGTCGACCAATGAGAGCGCTGTGAGAGGGAATGGCCTACAAAATACACTGTATCTACCTTGTGCTTCCCTGTTGCTCGCTCTGTTATTTGGTTGACGTTCTTCATAATTCCTGTTGTTCTTCTCTCATCGTTTACGACAAGAGTCCTTTGTTCTTCTATGTAACATATTCTCCTCTGTTCGCTCCACATGACCCCACAACGGAAGCCGGCCTATGCGTACAGCTTCTTTCATAGAATGGCCTTTATCTCCTCAATGTAAGTACCCTCCTGTCATTGTTCCCACCAGTTTCTACCAGCAATCATTCTTGTTACATTCATATCCGTTACATTAAACTAATAAATAAGATAATCTGAGTCCAACCAGCTTTCAATTCCGTGCAGAGATTTTGGTCTGAATACAGACATGTTTAAAGTAAGTAGGCAACGAACGTCAAAATCACCGACATGACCGGCAATCGAACCTGGGACGGCCTGAAATAACGTCCAGCTTAGCCATGCACGGGAGTTCCGTATTCTAATTAGATTTTGAGAGGTACTAAACCACGGGTGTCAAATTTTGCCCGCTATCCGCACAGAAAGCCTGTGCACGAGGCGCAAGTCGCTTCCCCACACTCGGCTGCGCTGTGCACACCTGCCTGTGACAGGCTCCAGGTACCTGTTTTGAACTACAAGTAATAGTTGAAATATACAGCTGCATAGGCTGTGGCATAATGATTCACTTAGTGATTTGCAAGGCCCGGACGTTAAGGCAGTAATAAGTTAGAATGAAAACTAATTTTGTATTAGGAAGTGTCGACTGGCCCGTTCTTCCGTTGTGTAGCGTGAGTAACATAACGTCAAGGGGTTATGATTGGCCGTACCACAAATTATTATGCAAAGCTCATGGCATAACCGTTGTGCAGGTGAGACTATACTTGTTACCCGCTTAAGAAAGTTTGCATTGTAACCTATAACTATTTTAACATCCGGGCTCTAGTATTCTTTTAGGGTATGTTTGTGTACTCCTGTATCAACATGGGTGCTTCAGGAGTTGCTACTTTTATTATACCCTATTTGTTTAGTTATTTACGTCCTTATGTGAAGGAATATATACACATATTGTACGGAGTACTGTAGTTATGAAAATTTAATATACACCCCTCCAGGCTTGCGCTATCTGATAACGTCCTGGGCTAGCACTCGTAACAGCTGTTCTTCATACACCCAGAGCTGTCAGTCAGCTCGTGATCTTGACATGCGTGAACTAGAGAATGAGCCTTGTAGTTTCAAATGACTGTTGATAATCTGCCCATGCGCTTTCAATTCCACTGGAATCCGAATTAGAGGACACGACGTTCATTTCAAAAATGCCACATGCCCAGTTGGATATCACACTTCATGGTCTTCTTTCTTTCTTTATTAAATCAGTGCCTCTGCCAGCAAGGGCCCATGCAAAAGAGGCAGTATAACTTTCTTTATGATTAACTGAAATGAGGGATAATGGGCTATTTGTACTTCCGCTTAACACGATAATCACTAGGGAGCGGATTTTTATGTGCTAAAAATGTGAAAAATATTTATTTTTTATGTGCTGAAAAACTTTAAAATATGTGATAAAAATTGAAATTATTTTCCTTTAAATATCACATAACTGCTCGTGCTCAAGAAGTAAATAAGTATAATGTTCAAACGTGCTCCTTAAGGCAAAATGATATCTGTGTATGGAAACGTGCTGTATGGTATATTATTTTTTGATATTTCAGAGTAGATATTATGAATGGTTATGAATGATTTGTTTAAATATGGCAAAAGCAACCTATCGTCTTTAAAAAAATAGTACCAGTTCGTACTCACCCATCACACGCTGGAATATTAGTTGCTAGAAGTAGTCTCAGAATTGCAGTGAACAACAAAGGTCATCTCCAAATTGTCCATCACAAATGCATGCCGATTATCTATAAAGAACGCCTTATACTGCGAAAACGATCGCTCCACATCACAGGAAGTCAGACGAGCATAGTTAAAGAGAGGAATGTCACCAACAATAACGCCATCAATTTCGCCAACATGAGCACCCTCTAATACATTAGAAATTTGGTACATTGTTTGAAATCCTCTGTTTTTCCTGAACAAATTTTGATATCTGACCTTTAACAGTCCCTGTACCTGCGAAGCCGGGAGTGAATCTAATTTATTTTCAACAGCGCGCACTTCCTTCACTGTTTCGGACAACAGGTTAGTGAATTTTTCAAATATGTCTATAGTTTTACACAAGAAGCTTAGATTGGCAGATATAAACGCCAAATCATTTTTCAAAGAGCTGTCTTTTAGTATCTCTTGAAGAATCTCAATTGACGACGCTTCGTTTTTACCTAGCAAGTTCACAACGGATGCAAAACTTTCGAAATTGTCTGCGTAGTATACCACAGCGCTAAGCCAGGTACCCCACCGCGTAACAATAGGCAGAGGAGGAAGCGCAAGATCCGGGTTTTTCTCTTTAAAGAGATCGATTCTTGAGGGTGCTTTTACGAAGACTTTTTTGCCATTAGACACTAATTTATCCACTTGAGGATACTGAGGCCGCACAGTTTCGCATAACCTGTGTAGAGCATGAACAACGCAAGTTACGTGTATCATTTTCGGAAAGCTCACAGAAAGGCCTTCGGCTGCCTTTTTCACGTAAGCTGCACTGTCAGTAAGGAAAAGCAATACATGGTCGTATTTTATACCTTTTGGCCAAATTAAGTGCATGGCTTCATTGAATAACCTAGCTACAGTGACATGGTTTGCAGCAAGCATTTCTTTACACGCTAGCAAATAAGAATGTTCGCAAGCAGTTTTGTCATTCTTCAACACATCAACTACAACATTTCCTACTTTTCTGCCACATGAATCAGTGGTTTCGTCAATGTTCACCCACAGTTTTTCGCTATCACATACTGCCCGAATTCTCGGTAAAGTTTCTTCGTAACATTTTTGGAGATAGCTTTTCCTTAATGTGGATTAGTCTGGAGGCTCAAAATTAATGTACCTTGTTAGGAAATTTCTCAGTCCTGGATTATTTATTTTACCAAGAGGAATGTCGGCGCAAACAAATGCTCTGCACACATCTAAATAATACTGGGAATATTTAGATGGGCCTGCATTTGAAGTAGCTGGTTCAGCTATTAGTAATTGTCGCGAACGCACACGCGAAGCAGCCGCAGTATGCTTATTTCCAGACAAATGC
Organism: Anabrus simplex; assembly: GCF_040414725.1. Lineage (NCBI taxonomy): Eukaryota > Metazoa > Arthropoda > Insecta > Orthoptera > Tettigoniidae > Anabrus > Anabrus simplex. The sequence goes on along the minus strand of NC_090268.1, from coordinate 441,779,258 downwards.
TGGATTACTTGAGAACGTTGATCTGCACGTACTGTTTTACCACACAGTTGGCAAAATAATACTTTTCCATCGGTAGTGAAAATGCTTTTAAATTCCACTACATATTGTTGAAGACTTCTCTTTTGGCATTATTTTGCAGGTTACGACACACGCATTTACGGTGAATCACTGTTTCAATAAAAAGAATAGCAGCGGATACTGAAGGAAATATTTCTTATAAATCCATACAAAATCGCACGACCACGGGAATGATATATGGACCCGAACAGCTAACCTTACTCTTAGGAGTGATGAAATTCCACTACCTAATGGTGGGGCAATATTCTTCCGAGTCTCCTATGACGTAACGGAATTACGTCACCTTATCTCCCCGTGAATGCCTTTCGGTGATATTCTATAAACAAACCCCGAGAGGGCTGACTCATAAAGAGTTGGAATGACATGCAAGGAAACATCTTGTGCAGCAAACCAAATCGCTGTCTAAATGTAACGACGTAGCCAGTGACAAGCAAGTTTTAGAACTTATGGAGGGAAGTCCATAAATAGCCGAAACATTCAGATACATTATAATAAATACACTGCTAAAGACAATACCGTAATCGTAAAATGAAAATATGAGCATTGTTTTATAACACAGAACCATTTTAAATTTTATTGATCAACAAATATTGCCGATTTATGTGCTTATTATAGATTTTCTTAAAATAAGTATTTACATTAAAAAAAAGAAAATATGTGTTTTTATGTGAAATAAGATTCAGTTTTTGCACTTGGGGATGCACAATAGGAATAACGAACTTCGTAACTTGCGTTAAAACTTACGCAAAAAATTATGTAATTACATAAAAATCCGCTCCCTAATAATCACTGCCACGAGAATCATTTTGGGGATAGTGTAGATGCGCCCGTGTCGTGTCAAATTATCCGAGTCTCTAAATATCCGAATTCCAGAGTACAGTTCAACAAGCCAGCTTGCTACCTGGACGACGAGTCTAGGAACATCCGAATTCCAGAGAACAGTTCAACAAGCCAGTTTGCTACCTGGACGATAGGTCTCAGAACATCCGAATTCTGGAGGACAGTTCAATAAGCCAGTTTGCTACCTGCGCGACGAGTCTCGGAACATCCGAATTCCAGAGAGCAGTTCAATAAGCCAGTTTGCTACCTGGACGACGAGTCTTGGAACATCCGAATTCCAGAGTACAGTTCAGGAAGCCAGTTTGCTACCTGGGCGACGAGTCTCGGAGCATCCGAATTCCAGAGGACAGTTCAACAAGCCAGTTTGATAGCTGGGCGATGAGTCTAGGAACATCCGAATTCTGGAGGACAGTTCAATAAGCCAGTTTGCTCCCTGGGCGACGAGTCTCGGAACATCCGAATTCCAGAGGACAGTTCAACAAGGCAGTTTGCCACATGGGCGACGAGTCTCCAAACATCCAATTTCCAGATGAAAATTCAACGAACCAGTTTGTTACCTGGAAAACGAGTCTCATAATATCCGAAACCCAGAGGACAGTTCAACAAGCCAGTTTGCTACCTGGGCGACGAGTCTCAAAACATCCGAATTCTAGAGGACAGTTGTACAGGCCTGTTTGGTACCTGGGCGACGAGTCTCAAAACATCCGAAATCCAGAGGACAGTTCTACAAGCCAGTTTGCCACCTGGACGACGATTCCCAAAACGACCGAATTCTAGAGGACAGTTCAACAAGCCAGTTTGCTACCTGGGCAACGAATCTCGAAATATCCGATTTTCCAATCATGGTACTGTTTCGAAACATCCTGCGTGTATACAGTATTATCATAGTAAGCTTAAATTAATACAAAAAGTTGCTAGAAAGTTCATTGCCAGCGCTAGCTGGGACTGCATGCCCTCTTCTATGAGTGGTACCCCAGTCGTGAGGTGTTCCTGGCGTACGGCCTCGGACTAACACTACAGGGGCCAGCAGACCTACGGACACCATTAATCCACGCAAATTTAGACCTACTCCATTTTCTAAAATTCAGCTAGTGCTTTGTCTTTTATGCAAATTATTTCGGTCTATAAAATTACGCACAATCTCATTTAGTTTTAGAGCAACTATTGTTTTGTCAGGTATGAGAAACCCGCATGATTTATAAATTCTACTATTAAAATATTTATAACTAGCGAATGTACCCGTGCTTCGCTACGGTATTCTACATTGTATTCGAATATCGAAGTAAATAGAGCACATGCAGTAAATAAGATTGTTTTAAAATTGCATGTCTCTTAGCGTTATCCGAGAAAGAGCATGGGGAGGTCCCCGTACGTTGTTTCCAATGTAAAGTGTTTGTTACGGATTTGTGATATAACGGCAGGCTCACTTGCCTACTGGTATTCACAATCGAGTTGGGAAGTTTACATTATAATTGCAGGCCCCATTGCCTACTACGAGCACAGAATCGATTTGGGGAGTTTTCGTTAAAATAGCAGCCCCATTTCCTACTTCCAGACAGATTACAGTTGAGGAGTTTCTATTATAATGGCAGGCAATTACCCTACTATCACTCGAAATTGAGTTGTATAGTTATCATTATATGCCAGGCCCATTTTCCTACTGCCAGCCAGCTTACTGCCAGTCACACCAAGTTGATGAGATTCCATCAAAATAGCAGGCCACTATGCCTAATGCCAGTCACATTTTAGATTAGGACATTTCTTTATAATGGCGGGCACCCTTGCCTACTGCCAAACACAATCGGGTAGGGGAGTTTTAAACCAAACTGCATGCTCACTTGCCTTCTGCGAGTCAAATCGAGAAGGGAACTATGCATTACAATTGTAGGCCTTCCTTAATAATGACCGTTACACAGGAGTTGGAGAAGGAACACTTTCCTACTGCCAGTCAAAGTCGGTGTGGGGAGTACTGATTACAATAGCAGACCCACCCTTTCTCGATCGCTAAAAATCGACATCAGTGAATATATATAGATTGACATACGAAAGTATATGCGTGTTTACAATATTGAAGACCTTCATTTACAGATTAACTGCTACTAAACGTACGTCATATCGACAAAGGATTATACCATAAGACACGCCGGATTTAGTGGCCTAAATGGCTGGTCCTATGATATGTCATCTATTCTTGGGTCAGATTGAGTTAGAAACGTGGAACAGGGTAACGTTCTTGTAAGATTATCTCACATTACATTAATTTTCGGATAATTATGTGACAGCTACATACATAGCATTTGGCTCACATATGGCTACTGGGTGGGCCAATTTTCGTGAAGAGTTTGATGATTCTGTATTTCATATAAGTAATTGAGAGTATGAATTATGCATGTGAAAATTCCAAATTGACTTAACATCGATTAATAGAGAAAAATCAAGTGTAAAAGGGATACAAATACGGCAAAAAGTCATAAGACCAAGGTTGTAGATCATTCCAAATTGAACGGAGATTGTGCAATCCGTTATGTGACAGGAATTTTCGAAGGTCTGCACCATCATTAAAATTGCCTGCATATTTCGATATTCTTCGGGGATAAAAGTGAAAAATATAATGGTCTAGGATGTTTTCCGTTCGTTACAGGCTAAAACGTATAATTTTGTCAAATTTAAATTATCCTATTTTTCTTCTGGCAGATTACGCCGCAATGTGGATTTTGGGCGAGGCGGGTAAAAATTAGGACTTTCAGGAAACTAAACCAAAAATTATGGAGATGGTCATTATTACCCCTTAAACGGAAAGCTGTACGAAAATTTCGCCAAAATAGTCAGTGTAGAGGCACACAGTCGTTACGATTTGATTTATATAGATAAGGAATCTGCTCCATGTAAAACACCTTTTGGGCTATGTCCGCTGGACTTAACCTGCAAAAGTGACCATTCATGATATCTCCCTTATTAATCCTCCTGACGAAAAAATGCACATGAAAAAAAAAAGGTTTAGAGGTGGAATTCCATCACGTTTGTTCGATTTCAAGTCAGGTTGGTCTTGTTATGTATATATTGTGGAAGAGTAAAATCACCATTTCGGTTCCCTATAAACCGCCAGTCCATTCCGGAACATGAAATGTTATTTACGTTTAAAACCTACCTTTGGACAAGTGGATGCTAAATATATATTTTGGTTCGAATGTCTTCAGTAGTTTTCAAGTTGTAAGGAATACGCTTTACACGCACCCGTTCGTGAGTTAAGTCCGATGGGACCTGTACAGAAAAACGGTCCGTTATTGATATCTCCCTTATTAATCCTCGTATCGAAATGATGCACATGAGAAAAAAAGGTTTAGAAATTAATTTCTACCAAGGTAGGTAGATTTCCATTAAGTTTGGTTGTGTATATTTTGTGGAAGTGCAAAATCACTGTTTCGGTTTTGTATAAACCCCCAGTCAGTTCAGGGATTTAGAAACAATATTTGCCCTAAAACCTATCAAGGACAGGTGTATTCTAAATATGAGTCTTGGTGGAAATACATCCAGTAGTTTGTAGCACTCGCGTACATACGGCGTAATTAAGGAAGAAAATAATACAGTTAAGAAAGTTGAAAGTAATAGAAAATGGATTTTAACTGAGGACAGCCGGATAACGACAAATATGTAAATGCCAAGTGAATGTATTGGAAAATCAAATGCCCCTCAATAAATTATGCTAGTGTGAGTTATGGATATAATAAAGCGGTAACAGAGGAGTAATTTAGGTTAATTCTTAGGTAAAGAAATAATAAGAAGATGACTAATGGTGTTATTACTTAATCTATTCGAGGGCGGTTATAACATCCAACGATATTCCGCCAATATCCCGCAGATAGGCCGATTGACGCCTCTCTTGCCTTCTACCCAAGGAACAACCACGAATTGAAAAGCATGATGAGGAAAAAGGCAATACGTTACTTCCCTGCTGGCATGCAGTCAGAGACGTTGCCATGGTAACCTGTAGGTTCGTTGTCGGTCTGACGGTCACTCAATGCAGAGCATGATACCAGCGGAAAATTGTAAATTTCTCCGTCATATGAAGAGTAAGGTAAATTATGAACATAATGAATGTTGTTTCTAATGAAGAGACGTTTCACGTACGGTAAGGTAAGTTTACAAAAAATCAATAGTATAAGAGAAAACGGAGGAAACCCATTTTGGTTTTCCTATAAACCCCCCGTCTATTCAAATATTCTAAAACAATATGCATATCGAAACCTTCCCCGGGATGAGTATACTCTAAATATGAAGTTGGTTGAGATCTATCGAGCCGTTTCGAAGTGATGGTGGAATAACCATTCAGGTTGTCCTATAAACCACCCGGTTATTCAAGGATTTTAAAATAATATGCATATCGAAGCCTTCCCCGGGATGAGTATACCATAAATATAAAGTTTGGTTGTGATATATCCAGCCGTTTCGACGTGATGGTGGAAAGAACATTCTGGTTTTCCTATAAACCACCCGTGTATTCAAAAATTTTAAAACGATATGAATATCGAAACCTTCCCAGGGATGATATACTCTAAATATGAAGTTTGGTTGAGATCTATCCAGCCGTTTCGACGTGATGGTGGAACAGACAAACAGACAAACAGACAAACAGACACGAAACGTAAAAACCACCGATTCGATCTTGAGTTGACCTAAAACGGAGAAATATCTGAAAAATTGGCAAAACAAAAGAAATTACAGACAGCGGACCCCCTACAATTTTATTTATATAGACTAGCGAATGTACCCGTGCTTCGCTACTGTATTCTACATTGCATTCGGTTATCGAAGTAAATAGTGTACACGCAGTAAATAAGATTGTTTTAAAATTGCATGTCTCTTAGCGTTATCCGAGAAAGAGCATGGGGAGGTCCCCATACGTTGTTTCCAATGTTAAGTGTTTGTTACGGATTTGTGATATAACGGCAAGCTCACTTGCCTACTGGCATTCGCAATCGAGTTGGGATGTTTACATTATAATTGCAGGCCCCATTGCCTACTACGCGGACAGAATCGATTTGGGGAGTTTTCGTTAAAATGGCAGCCTCCCTTTCCTACTTCCAGACAGATTACAGTTGAGGTGTTTCTATTATAATGGCAGGCAATTACCCTACTATCACTCGAAATTGAGTTGTGCACTTATCATTATAATGCCAGGCCCATTTTCCTACTGCCAACCAGCTTACTGCCAGTCACACCAAGTTGGTGAGTTTCCATCAAAATAGCAGGCCACTATGCCTAATGCCAGTCACATTTTAGATGAGGACATTTCTTTATAATGTCGGGCACCCTTGCCTACTGCCAAACACAATCGGGTAGGGGAGTTTTAAACAAAACTGCATGCTCACTTGCCTTCTGCAAGTCAAATCGAGAAGGGAAGTATTCATTACGATTGTAGGCTTTCCTTACTAATGACAGTTACACAGCAGTTGGAGATGGAACCCTTTCCTACTGCCAGTCAAAGTCGGTGTGGGGAGTACTGATTACAATAGCAGACCCACCCTTTCTCGATCGTTAAAAATCGACATCAGTGAATATATATAGATCGACATACGAAAGTATATGCGTGTTTACAATATTGAAGACCTTCATTTACAGATTAACTGCTACTAAACGTACGTCATATCGACAAAGGATTATACCATAAGACACGCCGGATTTAGTGGCCTAAATGGCTGGTCCTATGATATGTCATCTATTCTTGGGTCAGATTGAGTTAGAAACGTGGAACAGGGTAAAGGTTTTGTAAGATTATTTCACATTACACTACTTTTCGGATAATTATTTGACAGCTACATACATAGCATTTGGCTCACATATGGCTACTGAGTGGGCCAGTTTTCGTGAAGAGTTTAATTATTCTGTATTTCGTATAAGTAATTGAAAGTATGAATTATGCATGTGAAAATTCCAAATTGACCTAACATCGATTAATAGAGAAAAATCAAACGTAAGAGGGATACAGATACGGCAAAAAGTCATAAGAACAAAGTTGTAGATCATTCCAAATTGAACGGAGATTGTGCAATCCGTTATGTGATAGGAATTTCCGAAGGTGCACCATCATTAAAATTGCCTGCATATTTCGATATTCTTCGTGGATAAAAAGTGAAAAATTTAATGATCTAGGATGTTTTCCGTTCGTTACAGGCTAAAACATATAATATTGCCAAATTTCAGTTATCTTCTTTTTCTTCTGGCAGATTATGCCGCAATGTGGATTTTAGGCGAGGCGGGTAAAAATTAGGACTTTCAGGAAACTAAACCAAAAATTATGGAGATGGTCATTATTACCCCTTAAACGGAAAGCTGTACGAAAATTTCGCCAAAATAATGTAGAGGCACACAGTCGTTACGATTTGATTTATATAGATAAGGAATCTGCTCCATGTAAAACACCTTTTGGGCTATGTCCGCTGGACTTAACCTGCAAAAGTGACCATTCATGATATATCCCTTATTAATCCTCCTGACGAAAGAATGCACATGAAAAAAAAAAGGTTTAGAGGTGGAATTCCATCACGTTTGTTCGATTTCCAGTCAAGTTGGTCTTGTTATGTATATATTGTGGAAGAGTAAAATCACCATTTCGGTTCCCTATAAACCGCCAGTCCATTCCGGAACATGAAATGGTTTTTACGTTTAAAACCTACCTTTGGACAGGTGGATGGTAAATATAAAATTTGGTTCGAATGTCTTCAGTAATTTTCAAATTGTAGGGAGTACGCTTTACACGCACCCGCTCGTGAGTTAAGTCCGATGGGACTTGTACAGAAAAACGGTCCGTTAAAGATATCTCCCTTATTAATCCTCGTATCGAAATGATGCACATGAGAAAAAAGGTTTAGAAATTAATATCTACCAAGGTAGGTAGATTTCCATTAAGTTTGGTTGTATATATTCTGTGGAAGTGCAAAATCACTGTTTCGGTTTTGTATAAACCCCCAGTCAATTCAGGGATTTAGAAACAATATTTGCCATAAAACCTATCAAGGACAGGTATATTCTAAATATGAGTCTTGGTGGAAATACATCCAGTAGTTTGTAGCACTCGCCTACATACGGCGTAACTAAGGAAGAAATAATACAGTTAAGAAAGTTGAAAGTAATAGAAAATGGATTATAACTGAGGACAGCCGGATAACGACAAATATGTAAATGCCAAGTGAATGTATTGGAAAATCAAATGCCCCTCAATAAATTATGCTAGTGTGAGTTATGGATATAATAAAGCGGTAACAGAGGAGTAATTTAGGTTAATTCTTAGGTAAAGAAATAATAAGAAGATGACTAATGGTGTTATTACTTAATCTATTCGAGGGCGGTTATAACATCCAACGATATTCCGCCAATATCCCGCAGATGGGCCGATTGACGCCTCTTTTGCCTTCTACCCAAGGAACAACCACGAATTTAAAAGCATGATGAGGAAAATGGCAATACGTTACTTCACTGCTGGCATGCAGTCAGGGACGTTGCCTTGGTAACCTGTAGGTTCGTTGTCGTTCTGTCGGTCACTCAATGCAGAGCATGATACCAGCGAAAAGTTGTAAATTTCTCCGTCATGTGAAGAGTAAGGTAAATTATGAACATAACGAAAGTTGTTTCTAATGAAGAGACGTTTCACGTACGGTAAACGAACTTTACAGAAAATCAATAGTATAAGAGAAAATGGAGGAAAACCATTCTCGTTTTCCTATGAACCCCCGTCTATTCAAAGATTTTAAAATAATATGCATATCAAAACCTTCACCGGGATGAGTATACTCTAAATATGAAGTTTGGTTGAGATCTATCCAGCCGTTTCGATTTGTGATGGTGGAAAAACCATTCAGGTTTTCCTATAAACCCCCCGTGTATTCAAAGATTTTCAAATTATATGCATATCGAATCCTTCACTAGGATGAGTGGACCCTAAATATGAAGGTTGGTTGTGATCTATCCAGCCGTTTCGACGTGATGGTGGAAAAATCATTCTGGTTTTCTTATAAACCCCCGTGTATTCAAAGATTTTAAAATGATGTGCATACAGAAACCTTCTCCGGGATGAGTATACTTTAAATATGAAGTTTGGTTGAGATCTATCTAGCCTTTTCGACGAGATGGTGGAAAAACCATTCTGGTTTTCCTATAAACCCCCGTGTATTCAAAGATTTTAAAATGATGTGCATACAGAAACCTTCTCCGGGATGAGTATACTCTAAATATGAAGTTTGGTTGAGATATATCCAGCCGTTTCGACGTGATGGTGGAACAGACAAACAGACAGACAAACAGACAAACAGACAAACAAACAGACACGAAACGTAAAAACCACCGATTCGGTCTTGAGTTGACCTAGAACGGATAAATATCTGAAAAATTGTCAAAACAAAAGAAATTACAGACAGCGGACCCCCTACAATTTTTTTATTTATATAGAAGATATCTTCCCCTGAATGTTGACGCGGGTTTCAGTTATCTTTGATGACGTAAGAAATTATTCCTAAAAAGTTCAGTGTCTCCAGTTTCTCCGTACGTTGCTGTAGCTCTTTTCATTCCTTCATCAAATATGAAAATTTTATTTCTTCTCTTCGAACTATCGAGATTCATATCCGTCCTAGCTATTGGAAATCAGATGCTCCACCTTCCTCTTTAAAACAAGGTATCGACACCTCGGAGTGGGGTTGAAGTACTTTTATCAGACGGCGTAATTTCCTACATTATTGTTCATTTTCGTTTCCACCTTTACAATAAATATCAATTATAGAATGAGAGGGAGAACCCATCAAGTAATATTTTAAGTTAGACAATAGCAAAGAGACATCCCGAATTAATGAAAAAAATTGTAGCCCTGTGTCTGTGAGACACAAATCAACAAACATGTAAAATTAATTCTACAATGAAATAGCCTACAAACCTACCATTGCTTAGCCCGAAAGCAGGCAGATTACCATTTAATGCCTGATTAGTCTGGCAGTTAATGTTGACTTTCTCACCATTTGATAGTCCCTCAGTTCTATTCTCTAGTTACAATAGGCCTCGAATCAGTACTCAGATCGAGATAGAAATTGCTTGCTGGCGGGCGGGACTGAATCCTGTTCCTCGGGATAAGAGTAAGGCTCTCTACCACTGAACTGCGGAATGGGCTGTAAGGGACAACGATGTTACAAATGATTGACCTTAAACATAAGAGCCGTAAACACTATTCTAATACAACTATTCTGGATAATACCGAACACTGATATGAAAATAATGTCACATCATACCTAGGTATCAGGAAAGGACGTGTGTGTTATGTAATAATGGAGACGTTACAGATATTATTCCGGCGTGACCGAGCACAAAGAAAGCTCTAGTTTGTGTCAGTATTCTATGGCTGTGAGTAGTGGATAGTGAAGGCAAAGGACAAAAAGCGCATTCACGCATTTGAAATATTGTTCTGGTAGAGGATGGTAAAAATATCTTGGACGAAGAAAAGATCTAACTCCTCCATAATCGAACCGCTTGTTACCCTGAATGGATTTTCCACTCTTGATAGACTGAGAACTCCGCAGTTCCTCGGATACATATTAAAGAAAGGAAATAGCCTTGTAGAACTAGTTGTTCTAGGAAAAGTAAATGCTATCAGGCAGCATGGAAGAACTCCCAGAAGATGGATAGACCAGACCAAAGACCCAACTCATGCACATCTTCGAGTGGCAATCCCGAAAGCAGACCACCGTAGAAAATGGTGACTGTTGGTGGACTCCGAGTAAGCATGAGATCACGGTACTCTGTCATGGGTTACGCGACTGAGAAGACTAAGAAGGAGAAGACGAAGAGAAGCAGAATTCTGAGTACGGAAATGGCATAGAATCACGTTCGATTGATTGATAACTTCAGGGTCAGTATCCGTGAATGTTGAAATAGCCCAGGCTGAATGCCAAACTGGGACACTGTGGAATTGTATCACTGCACATAGGTCAATATTCAGCACGAAGGTAATACTTCAATACTGCTAAGTGCGTAGTTACAGTTACGCAGGATAAATTTATCTTCTGGCCTTGCTCCCAAACTCAGGAGAATTTGAGATATTTTCCATTTGACGGCTGGACATTGTGATGTAACGAAAACACGAATTTCTAAATTGTGCTTCCTTTAACATGTTGTGAAAAATGAGAATGTAGGAACACCCTATACATTATTTCTTTAGGAGCTTATTTTGTAAGAATGCCCTCAATATTTCATAGCAGTCACCTCCTTCCGTCGCCGAAAATTTTCCTGGAATATAGGTATAGAGAAAATTCCTCACGATTTACACCAGTTAATTAATAATTACTATCACTGTCGATTGATTGATTGATTGATTGATTGATTGATTGACTGATTGATTGATTGATTGATTGATTGATTGATTGATTGATTGATTGATTGATTGATTGATTGATTGATTGATTGATTGATTGATTGATTGATTGATTGATTGATTGATTGATTGATTGATTGATTGATTGATTGATTGATTGATTGATTGATTGATTGATTGATTGATTGATTGATTGATTGATTGATTGATTGATTGATTGATTGATTGATTGATTGATTGATTGATTGATTGATTGATATCGTATGGCCTCCGTAGAGGCTTGCTTCTGTTGTTTTCATTTGACGCTCTTGAGCGACCTCCTGCTTTGGGTGGGGGACAAGATGAGGATGTTGGTGCTGATAACGAGGTAGAGAGAGCGTGACGCACGGTGTCGCCACATAGCCTACTCCTGTCGAAAAACATACAGGGAGTCTCCTCAAGGCTTAAAGTCTCCATCCGACGGACGGATAAATATATGCAGCATCATATAAACTCACTTCACTGAGGAGAGGTTTTGAATAGAATACAGGTATTTTGCACGCAATTTAGAGCTAATAAATGGTATTCCTCCATCTCTGGCCACTAAGTTGGTTAGTTACGTTCACCAAGCCTTCAAATTTTAGTAGCCACTGTCCTCTAATTTACTGCAGAGTTCTCGTTGTGTACTCTGCCTTTATAAACCAACTTTTTCCATAGTTCTTGGCATGCTCTGGAAGGATTTCTATGGAAACTGACGCCATCCCTATGTGGAGCGATGTATTAACTATGCATGAGGTTTCCAATAAGAAAAATATGTGTAATTAATTAGCAGAACTGGGGAACTAATGCATTCAACTCCTCTTCAAACTCAGAGTGAACATTTTCTCTTTACATTTCGCCTTACGTCACACCAACAGTGACGACAGTGGGATAGGAAATATCTGGGAGTTAGAAGGAAGTGAGCGTGGCCTCAGTTACTGTAAGGTACAGCCTTACCATTTGCATGATGTGAAAATGGGACACCAAAGAAAACTATCTTCAGCGCTGACGACCGTGGGGCTCTAGCCACTACCTCCCGAAGGCAAGCTGACAGCTACGCGACGCAAACCGCACGGCCACTTGCTCGGTGTGAACGTTATTGTTACACAGCCTGTGTTCAGAAGCAGAGCGAATACTGGGGTGATCTTTATTCACGGTCTAGTATTTCTTCGAATAAGAACCTGACATAACATTTGAATAGTTCACACTTCTGTCCGATTCTCTCCGGCTCGTAATATGTAGACCTGTGCTGGTGAAAGGGTGAAGCAAGGTGTTTAGAAGTTCGTAGGAATTATGCTCTTGAAGTTTAAAGTTGGCTAATAGTAACCGTTTGAGTCTAGAAGGCAGTGTTATGTACCTTGTAAGTTCTCTCAAAGGAGCTACGACCTTCTTTAAAAATTTAAACAACAATCACAACCCATGTCTCACCCTTTGGGTACATCGCAGAATATTTGACGACTGCCATACCAAAAAGTTCCGAATACACAGCAGTGGTTAAAACACATTTGCTTGTGATAGTGGGTTGAAATTGCCTCTCTTTACAACATAAAGAATGCTTTCATATAAAGAGCGCTCCTCGAAGTGAGGAAAGGATGAAGCTCAGTAGTGGTGTAGGTCATAACATTACATGTTTCGTGTTACAACTGTAAACACTATGATGTTTTGCCGTAGTGTTGTTATTGCGTCACGTATGTTGTAGTTACTTTTTCTATCTGTAGTGCTGAAAAAAAATTAGTCACAGATAATGATAAATCAACAACTCTTTCGTGCACCTTCCCTCTACTTATGCAATCCTCCCATTCTTTGAAAGATGGAACGTTGAGTAGATCGCCTTGTATTTTATTCTTTTATAACTGCATTCATCATCACGAAAAGACACCTATTACCATAGCGTGGGATGATTAAGTTGTTCAAAGAAGACATTTGTTATATTCACATCTGCTATGGTTCAAGTTTTAGATTAGCTAATTCTCTCCATAGGGAATGTGTGATTTATACTTTTCTCTCTCAGTTAATATCATAATCTAATTCCCTTCATCCTTTTAATAAAGCTCCATATCACTTGTTTATTGATTGCATTGTGAAATCTCACCATTATAAATTTCTCTTGTACTGTAATTTCAGTCGCAGTAAAGGTGAAGTTGTGAACTGCTGCTAGTTGCAGGTGACGAAACATTAAGAGAATGGCTGGTTAAACACTAAATCAACTGGGAACAATCCTCCGTGGAGTGGAGCAATAGCACGAGTACGTGCAAGTTATCATTTACATGTGCTCACTAAAACGCAATCGAAAGTTCTTATTATATATCCACCTTTTGTTTATCGGAATATTGATAGAAAGTGAAGACTACTCGGAATTCCTTACTATTCTATTTACAATTACCATACTAATTGGCATAGGCCTATCTGTTTAAAGCTTTGTATTTCAAAAATTTGCTGACACATCACAGTTCGTACGTTATGTGACTGAAGTCAGGTTGAGGGTAAATGATATCGTTACGTTTTGTGCCCGACTTTTCTGTGGCGGTGCAGGAGTGGGAAGTGGCCCCTGTGGGTGGGGGCGTTAGACTACATCCCCTTGTTTCAATTAAATGCATAACATCGAAGGACGCCACTATCATATCCCTAATGTTATAAGAAGCGATCTGACAGGTAACGCAGGGAGGGTTTCTTTTACTGTCTACCTGGAGAGATGGGAACAGGTGTATCGTTGCAACTGAAACGAGGGCGGACTCACAGCGATCGCTATGGAGATGAGTCTGCTGTCCTTTTGGACTTGCCAAACCTTTTACTTCTCAACGACGGCACTGCAGTAATCCCTCCCACCTGCGCTAACTGTCAGAACATTTATTTTTATATCAGGATTATAATAATTGAACTACGGTAACCCTGGTCGCTTACCCACGCTCCCTGGATGAAAGCCCCTGGCTCATTTTCTGTGACAGTTAAGGGACAGCGTGGATGTGTCCTGCCTTCCCCTACCACAGTGGAAAATAATAAGGAGATATGATATCCGAAAATGATGAATTTTACCAGCTTTCATACCCCAAGATCAGAAGTAATAACTGTGAATGGAACATCGAGTGGAGTATTCAGAATACGATGGAAACATTAGAAGAAGCTGACCCTTTCTAACAAAAAATTATCACACGTCCTTTTTCCTTGCACAGATGTATGGCGCCTTGGACCGTATTATCTTGAGATATATTCTCTTAGCTGTAGGACAAGGAAACCCAGAGCTTTACGTGTTAGATCTCGTATTAGCGAGGGGATGGAAGAGCTTTGAGCACTGTGAAGTATTCTCTACATTCAAGAGGCTATTAGGGAGAAAGGCTACGAGGAGAATTCAAATTAGTCGCAGTGAAGCGAGACGTGCAGTCTTCCCTTCTTGTCTCTAATCAAGTACGATATCTCCATCTCAACACTTTATATCGTATTAAGTTCCTCAAAAGTATTCCTTATAACCTTCACAACAATTGTACTTCCAAATTGAGTGTTTTTGTCATTATTGGTAATTTCTTTCTCATTCACTAAAAATAATAAAAATAATTGTACTAGAAAGAAAAATCATGAGATAAATCTTAGGTATAATGAAAACGACAGAACAAGGAAAATTAAGAAGCAATAAGGAACTATACCAAACCGCAGATACGATGGCAGATCAGAAAATAAGTTGCACTTCCCAGTTATGGCCATTTATTACACCACCTATACAACAGCAACACTGACTATAACGACATACACTGTAACGTCACTTTTCCACATAGTTTCCAAGAGACTCCAAACATTTCTGCGAACGCACAACCAACTTGTCTATGCCGGATGCATAGAAATTTCCTCCAGCGTTCTGCAACCACTCAGAAACAGCGGCCTTCACCTCCTCACCGGTCTGGAAACGTCGACCACCGATCTCCGTTTTGAGCTTACCGAACAGATGAAAGTCACATGGCGCTAGGTCGGGACTGTAGGGTGGATGTTGCCAGACCTCACACTTGAAACGCTGCAGCAGTCCTCTCGTTTGGCGGGCCTTGTGAGGTGTTGCGTTATCGTGCAACAAAATCACACCGGCGCTCAATTTCCCCCGGCGCTTCTCTTTAATCGCTTTACGCAACTGGTGCAACGTTTGACAATTCGACGCCGCGTTGATCGTCGTTCCTTTCGGCATGAATTCCACGTGCAGCAAACCCTCCATGTCAAAGAACACTGTCGCCATAACCTTACCGCTGAAGGTTGAACCTTGGCCTCCTTTCGTTGTGGTGATGCGGGGTGCACCCATTCCATTGATGTTCGCTTCGTTTCGGGGGTGAAGTGGTGGACCCACGTTTCGTCGCCTGTGACGATTCGCCACAGAAACCCGTTGCCGTCTGCAGCTTAGTGTTTCAAAAATGCCAGGGAGGAGTGGAAACGTAGTCCCTTGTGCTCATCGGTGAGAAGACGTGGGACCCATCTTTGACACAGCTTACGATATCCAAGGTCCTCGTGAACAATGGCGAACACACTGCCATACGACATGTTCAGTTTAATGCGCCGGTTCTGTCTAATGATAGCATTCACACTGTTGACCTTTGCACGGGTCCTGGACGTTGCGGGCCTGCCTTCGCGATAGTTGTCCGTGATATCCGTGCGTCCGGCTTTGAATTGCTGACACCACTTTACTATACCTTGCCGGGAAATGGCCCGCTCCCCATACACAGCACTAATTTCACGATGAATATCCGTGCAATTCTTCCTTTTGGCCCATAGGAATCGGATTGTCGCACGCACCTCATATTTGGAGTGAACGTCCAGTTAACGCGCCATTGCATTTGGCCTCTATTCACACAATACTAGACGAGACGCCACAAGGACCTGCCTGACAGACGTGTGCGCAGTGTCTGTCCCTATCTCCGCTGCGGCCACGTTTGCGACACACAGCGCGCTGCTGCGGCGCGTTAGTGCAACTAACCTTTTGATCCACCTACGTAATATAACAGAAACAATATGAGAAAGGAGACTGAAGTTTTTGGATATATCTATAGAATGGACGATAAAAGATTGACAAAACGGATATTGTTGAACCTTTTGAAGTAAAGGTCAAAAATTAGCCAGAGGTCAAGAAAGATTTAGGTGGGGATAAAATATGAAAAGGCGAAACTACGGAAATAGAGACTTTAGAAAGAAAGTTTTAGGAATTGGAGGATTCTAAGGAAGAATGAAAGCAAAACGCGGGTCATAAGCGATCTGTGAAGTGGAGAATAAAGCAAAGTGATATATGAAGGAATACTGAAAAAACGAAAGAGAAAACAAAAAAGAAGGCTGAATTGAAATTGACACGTGGTTCCTAGCGGGCCTTGACGTAAAGAGAAGAAGAAGAAATGTACAGCCTCAGCTATGACGTGCTTGTTGACTCCATCCAGGCCGCCTCATCATCAATTTTGAATTTCCGGTTTACTGTATCAAAAGGCAGTGTACAGTGGCACATTCTGCAGTTTTAAAGAAAAATTTCGCGGATGAGTAACAAACGTATCACCAGAAATAATTTGAAAGACGGCATTGTAAAACAGAGTGTCGAATGGACATTTTCCCGCACTTCAATATTCGGAGTACCTCAACGACCTTTGGATCCGACATTCTAAGACGACTGGTCCACAGATGGACTTACAACTACAGCCAAAAAGTTCATGGCAACTCTTCGTACAATCGTGTATTACAGTCAGTAACTTCTTGAAATGGCGCTTACTGTGTAGGCAACACTTCGAACAATCATGTACTACAGTCAGTAACTTCTTGAACTGGCGCTTCCTGTATAGGCAACACACCGTAAACCTATGTACGTACTACAGTCAATAGGTTCGTGGAAGAGTTCAATGATTACAGTATTTTGACGTGTCTTTTAGCGTCTTTTTCCCGTCGTGGTGTTCCGACCGATTTCGACGTGATCATCTTAAACATTTCGCTAGCGGATTTGCCTAAGTTTTGGCAGAAGTTGTAATTTCTCCGTTGCTCAAGCTACGACATTCTCAAGTTCAGCCACTGACATTCAACTAACCTTCCCGACAAAGACCGTAGTTCTGCTTATAATGTAAACACGCAACTGCCTCTTGCTGGGACTAGCAAAGAATTGTCACGGCAACGTCCTGTGATGCAAACTCCCCGCTATAGTCGCCCTGCAGGTGGGGGCGGTATAATAACACCCACGGTATCCCCTGCCTGTGATAAGAGGCAGCTAAAAGGATCCCCAGAGGCTCTGAACTTGGGAGTGTGTGTAGCAAACCGTGGGACCCTTAGCTGAGTCCTTGCATTTTTTCAACTTACTTGTGCCTGGCTTCTCATTTTTGTCTATCCTATACGACCTACCTTGGTCAACTCTTGTTTTTTTCCGTTCTCAACGGAATTAGGTTTGTGAATCCTAGTGAGCGTTTCATTTTCACCCCCTTCGTGTCCCATACGTCTATTTGTCCGAAATCTTCATTTTTTGAATTGTCAGATCCGTTCTCTCTCTGATTAGTGTTATATAGAGGGTGGTTGCCCGGTTATACTTCCTCTTAAAATACCCCCCCCCCAACATCACCACAATACCATCACCACACCACCACCACACCAACAACACCACCCCTGTGCTATAGTACACTACAGCAAATATAGGCGGCCAGTCCGCGAACTTAATGGCTGCCACTATGAGTTACTTTAGTTGAAACTGAAGAAGAAATGTGGGAATACCTGAAGCAATCCCAACTTTATTTATGATCTTAAAGGATGGAATAGAGGAAATCAAAACTGTGCGAATTGCTGACAATATTGTCTGGAGAAGATCTGAGGAAATTCCTGACTTGTATGAACAGAGTCTTGCAGTTGCAAAACAAAATGAATGTAAATCAATCCAATGGAAAAGTAATGAAGTGTAGTCCACGGTATTAGTTTTCTGAAGTTTGAGTGTGTTTTCCGGCTCTTCCCTTTTATTAACGATACCGTTATTCACTTAAGGGTCGGGCCATTCCAATTATTCCTCTCATTATTATCGAGGGGCGCGTGGTCCGGCCCCGCGATGTTGGAAGCAACGCGTCCGCCTGTCACCCGGCGGTCCCGGGTTCGATTCCTAGCCTGGTCAGGGGTTTTTAATTGTAAATGTTTAATATCCTTGGCCGGGGGACTGGGTGTTTGTGTCGGTCTTAACGTTCCTTTCCTCACATACAACGCTCTACACATCAGCAATTCTACTTACACGCAGGTTCCTATCATATGGTGCATGTAGTGGCAAAGATGTACAGAGGTCGACGCCACATACAAATATCATTTTAAAGAAAGTGACGCGTTGCTGTCCTGTTGTATTTTCTCTTAAACAACAGTCTGCAATGCCACTACTACTGACAATGTCTGAAGTATTCTTCTTTCAAATCAAATTTGAAGGAAATTTTGTGCATGTATTTACTGCAATTATGGCAATGCCGAACACTAAACTTCTAGGAAGGACTATTCCGTTCTCAGGAAACACAAGCATATCTGAGGGCGCTACAGAGAAGAGGGCTAAACGACAAGAGAAAATTGTTGAGATATGTCTTTCTAGATTTCAGTATTACGATTGTAATTCACGCCTTGTTTCTGTTCGTTTGCGTGCTGAATTACTGTGATATTTTATTATTTACCTGAATAATAATAATATACATAGATGATCGGATTAATCCTACACGAGATAGTATGAAGTTACATACGAGTAGGCAAAAGTGTGAGGCACATCAAACATTTATCTGAGGTCTACAAGTATGGTTCTTGAAGGACGTGATGGACTTCTTGTGAGTAGTAATGGCGATCTTATAGATAAAATCTTTATTCTTACCGAAGGTATTGCAAAGTTTGACAAAAAGTTAGTCATGATTCCTTGAACGCCTAACATCCAGCCGATTGCCGAGAAGGATGAGAGTTTGTATTTTTGCTTACAGAAGTCCACCGTTTCTTCGTAAATGCTTCCTTTATTACTGCATTGATATTTTCTGGCTGTTTTTCGTTGGTGTCAATAGCCTAATTGCTGGATCAGTGGCTAAATTTTCAGAAGAGGATATTTTCCGCGCAATATATCCCTTACTCCCATAAACTACTAGACCGGCATCATTAAGATTTTCAAAAATTTTAAAAAGCAATTACGAGATCCGTTCGCACCAAATTTATAGGGAAATCTTAAAAATCTCTTGAATTAGGTAAACTTAAATGATATAAATTTTAAAGATTGTTTGAAGTAATAAAACTAATATTTATCTTTTTTCTTAAACTTTGTACTCGACTTAATTTTAGTCGAGTACAGTAAACGTTACAGGAGATGATAAACAAAATCCTGAAAATGACACATTTCTAGCTCAAGTTGCATTTGGGATATACATTTACCTATGTTCAATATCAGTGAGGTACGATTCTGTGAGTAAAAATACATTTTTATTCGTACTTTATACTGAGGAATAGCAGAACTCAACCAACACGATTGTGCAACGAGTAGCGAGCGGATTTGTAAGCAGTGAAAGCTCAGATTTCAACGAGTAGAAATATTTTTCAGGGTCGAACAACGATGTTATTTAAATAGTTTCATTAACATTAGGGATACGGTCCTTTAAACAACCTAATATGTATGCAAGTCTTCCTACAGAACTTACATGCGGGCTTTCGGATACCTTAGACTCATTGAAATCTAGTACTTAACTGCGTGTAAATCAGCTCCATAGACTATGAGAAATCAAGATAGAATCTTCAAAAGCATACTTTCTATATATTGAATCTAAATGAAAGAGATGAGTATATAACATACCACTGACCGTTAATATTATTATGTACTCCCATTGCCTCTGTAAGTTCTGTCTTCGTATCCATATACATCCAATCAGCATGAGAGAAATTAATTTGCTATGAACTATGTTGTTCATCCCTCAGTGGATCTAGTATTTTACACATATAATGTAAATCGTTATGACATAAAATAAATTGCTCTCAATGAAGTGCACGCATTAGTTCAGAACCTAACACCACAGTTCAAATATTTTGTTCATTTGCAGTGATTTCTGAATTAACAAATGGTTCACTACACACTCTGAAAGAGATCAGTCGTAATTAAAATTCCTGCTTGATTTTCTTTCATGAACTTTCCACTTAATGAAATAAATGACCTCGCCAGGAATCGGGTATTATATTTCGTCATAAATCGAGGAAGGAACGTCTTTGTAAGATTTCAATTAATAATAATGATGTTACATTTTTACGTTCCACGAACTACTTTCTGACGGTTTTCTGAGACGCCGAGTTGATGGAATTTTGTCCCGTAAAAGTTATTTTAAGTGCCAGTAAATCTACCGACACGAGGCTGACAGAGCTGAGCACCTTCAAATACCACCGGACTGATCCAGGACCGAACCTGCCAAGTTGGGTTCAGAAGGCCAGAGCTCTACCGTCAGGGCCACTCAGTATCAAAGTACCCCGCACAATCTGCCAGGGTGATACAGTGGGTCGCTCTTCTCAAGGACTGTCTTTCGATCCCAGAATTTACTGGCTCAGGTGTCCAGAACGATGATCACTAGGAAGCATTCAGGTACTTCTTTACTTGTGTTCGAAGACCAGAAAATTCCATTTATAATGTCGCGTAATACTAACATACTATTGATGTCATCAGTAAAAGTCCTTCGCGTTACATTCGGTGATAATATGCCATGGAAAATGCATATTATAACCATCATCCAGAAAACGTTCTCTGCATTGCACATGCTGCGCGGGTGCAAATAATTATTTCCTGAAAAACTGAAACAAATGCTGGTACCAGCTCTGGTTTTCCATCATTTAAAATATTGTGACGCGAATTATAGAGACGCTACGTGCAAGTTACTGAGCATATTTCAACGTGGTGAAAATACATGTGTGAGGTACGTCTGTAACCTACGGTACTATGACCATGTAACTCCTTCATATAATTCACATAACCACCTATCTCGGCCCCGACTACACATCCGTCACACTCCATCTCCGTTAAGTCTTGCACTCTTTAAAGTCATTTTAGCTCACTTCATACTTTAAATACCTCTCATACTATTAACACCAGATCTACTAATAATTCCATCCTTGTTTACCTGCCCATAGAAATGCCATTTACGAAAATTCATTCACAGTAATTGCCTGTCGAGAGTGAAACCTCCTTCCTGAAAGTATCAGAGGGTTAAGCACTATTCGCATTTCCAAAGAAGCACTTTGGAGACATTTTATGCACCAGTAAGAATCATATGTGAACTTGACGCTGCTACTCACAATCACTCTGTCGTCATGGATGCCCTGCTCGAACATCAGTTTAATATCCTGAATCGCTTTATTTTTCAATATTACTTAATTTTATACACTTCTTATTTTTGGCATGTATTATATTAGTTTTCAGAAATTTTCACATTACTATATTTAATTTATTTCAAATTAATTTCACCAGTCATCATTTTTGTATTGTTATTAATTAAATTTAATGTATGTGATTATTGTAATGTAATACAATGTAATCTGTATATACAAAATAACATATCCTGACTGATTGACTGACTGACTGACTGACTGACTGACTGACTGACTGACTGACTGACTGACTGACTGACTGACTGACTGACTCATTCATCATCGCCAAAGCAAAACTACTAAGTCTAAAGAAATGAAATTTCGGCGACACATTTATATTAGGGCGTAGGTGAACACTAAAGGGGGACTTTTGAATATTCGGTCCCTTGGGGTGAAATGGCGGATGAATTTTTAAACGAGTATATCTATGTCTCGAAAATTTAGAAGTTTACAGACGTAAAATTTGGTATTTGTAATCTCCTTTAAAAATAAAAAAACGAGCACTCTTTTTTGTTTCCGGAAAATCCCATCAAGTGTTGTGAAAAAAGGCGAAAAATGGGTTGAATACCTTTTAGGAGGATACTTATATTTCAAGCCTGAAAATGTTACAGTCATGAAAATTGGTATTTGTAATCTCCTTTAATAATAAAGAAACGAGAATTGTTTGTTTTTGGAAAATCCAGTTAATGGGTCGGAACAAGGGTGGAAAATCGATTGATTTTTTAAAAGGATTATACCTACAGTATATCTCAGAAACGTAACATGTAACGCACGTGAGAATTGGTATTTGGAATATCCTGTAAATATAAATAAACTTAGATAAATTGTTTTTGGAAGATCCACTTAAGGAAAACTGAAAAATGATGTGATATTTTAAAATGAACATATCTACAGTACTGTATATCTCAAAAACTTAACATGTTACAGACGTGATGATTGGTAATTTAATCTATTTGAAAAATTAAGAAACATGTGTTTTGTGTTTTCGGAAAAGCAAATTTAGGCGAGGGGGGGAGGCAAAATGGACTGAAAATGGGGTTCAGTTCTTATTATTAGGACACTGACATCTCAAAAACCGAAGATGTTATAGATGTGAAAATTGTTATTGGATTCTTCTTTTAAAATAAAGAAATATGTATTTTCTCTTGAACTAAGGATGCTTCAGACGCAAAAATTGGTGCTTGGAACCTCCTTAAAAATAAAGAAACGTATCTTTGTGTGTTCGGAAAATCGACTTAACGGGGAGGGTGAGTATCGGGGGGGGGGGAGTGAAAATAAGTAAACATGGAGTTGAATTATTTTTATAAGGATACATATATATCAAAAACTGAAGATATTACAGACTTGAAAGTTGGTATTTGGAATCTCCTTTAAAATAAAGACCGAGCTCGATAGCTGCAGTCGCTTAAGTGCAGCCAGTATTCGGGAGATATTAGGTTCGAACCCCACTGTCGGCAGCCCTGAAAATGGTTTTCCGTGGTTTCCCATTTTCACACCAGGCAAATGCTGGGCCTGTACCATAATTAAGACTACGGCCGCTTCCTTCCCACTCCTAGCCCTTTCCAGTCCTATCGTCGCCATAAGACCTATGTGTGTCGGTGCGACTTAAAGCAACTAGCCAAAACAGTTATAATAAATAAACACTTCTTTTCTTCGGAAAATCCACTTAACGTGCTGGAAAGATTTGTAAAAGCTGGTGAATTTTTAAAATTAGTACCGGTATATCTCAAATATGTCAAAACTTAACATGTTAAAGACAGGAAGCTTGGTGTTTGGAAATTCCTTTAAATGTACAGGGATATTTTCTTTGTTTAGTTTCCAGAAAATGCACTGAACGAAGGCGGAAGGAGTAAAACAAGAATTCAATTGATGAGGATACTTATATCTCAAAAACTGAAGATGTTACAGACGTGAAAATTAGTATTTGGAATCTCCTTTATATATAAAGGAATATTTTTTGTCTTTGTTTCTATTCGCCGTGAGAGAAGACTGTTTCTCACATGTACAGTTATATGTCACATGGGCATCTTAGGACCAAAAACGTGGCTTACAAAGAGTGTCTGGGGTAAATGATACACTTTTTTCGGTGAGTTTTTATACCTTAGGTATTTTCAGATAATGTCTTAGTACAGTACCGCGGAAGGATTAATTTTACCAAATTACGAAATCCACGCGTGCTAAGCCGGTGGTGAATGGTAGCACACGTATATTTCAGTGCCTGGTTGCAAGGAAGAGAAGGCCTAAAGGCCTGAACCATGCCAGGTAAAATGAAACATTAATAAACTGAACAAAGTCATACTCAGTAAACTGCAACAAAATCAACCAAATAACCTGAATACAGTGTAAAGGGGAGTCCTCTTGCATATGGCAATGGACCGTTGGCTCTAATATTCTGCCGTTGAGCTCTGAGAGAATTTTCACGATCACATTTAGTGTCTGTTTGGCTTCTTAATCTGTCGCCCATATTTTAATTAAGTCTCAGATGTACTATCTACCTTTATGAAAAATGCGTCGGGGTGTATTTCATTGCAAAGTTTCTTAACTCTGGATCTTCCTCAGGTTTATCTGTCGAATGCTGCAGTGTAAAGACTAAAAGGAAACAGTTTCTGAAAGAACATCGTAATTGTAACTTAGTCTTACCAAACATCAATTTATAAATCTGAAACACTGACCTATTCAATTTTTATAAAATGAAGTCTTCGTCATTATTTTGATTTAATCATGAAAATAATTTTTCTATACTACTTTTAATATTAGTTAAAAGTGATTGACTCTTCTACACTAAAAGGGGATATTTTCTCATACAATTTGTCTCAGAAACATGAAACTCGCAAAGTTCAAAATGCCTTCTTCATTAACACAACAACCAGTTTTCAGTTATTTCAGTTCAATTTCAGTTACTTACAGAAAAATCATTGTGTTGGCTGCCATTTTGCCCTATATAGCCTCAATGTCAGCATGAAAATACCTCCAATTCTGAAGCCGAATAATAGCCTACAATCCTCGTTTGTGCCTCAAAGGTTTTCAGAACGGAAAATTAAACTATTCGGAACGAGCAATACTTGACATTGATGCCATCTGATGACTTCCATTCCATCTAAGTTTAATTCGAAGTCCGTTTCTCAGAGACACGATGTCGCTTCATGAAAGAGCACACTTGGAAGACGGCCTGCAGCACTAGGATTAATATATAGGTTGTTCACAGAAAAGTGTTCCAAATTCCGAAACGTACTGGTTACCCGCTTTGTGCCATGATCACTAAGGCATCTTGGTCTGACACCTTGTTAACTGGTTTGAGTCCCGTTGTTGAAAAAAACCCATCAGAATGTTGGCTGGCAAGGTGGGAGAGGTGGTGGTTTATAATTTGTATTCAATACATTGCCTGCGAAAGGCTTAAATTAAATTACAAACCTCTGCCAAGTATTCATGTGGAGTGAGGGCATATGAGGCTGTTGATGGCGATTCATCCGTCGAGTGGGGACGTTAAGCAGCGAGCAGACCCCTTAGTGTTATTCGACAGGGGTAAGTTACGTGCCATCCGAGCTTCACACTCTTCCTCCCTTATATTTCTATTGATTTTACTCCCTAGAATGGTAGGCTGCCTGAATCTGAAAATGTATACCATAACACATAAATATGGAGAGATTTCTGGAGTGAATCCTTCTAGTACGCAGCACTATAAATGTGGTTTATAACAATTTGGACTGAGCCTTTAATGGCTAAGATGGATAATCACAATATAGATTTTTGGGAATAACCGCACTTTTGTAAAACTCAGCTAAGAATTCTGATACGGTTCCTCTTGTTCCGATGAAATGTCCTAACATCCTTATACGGGAGATGTTGTATGAACCTTCGAAGTAACTGACGGTTGGTTCATAGATATCACGTTTCTCCGCGCCTACCTCTACTAGCCTACTGGAGTCGACCTCACATGGTGAGGTCCAGAGTCTTCTTCTCAGTCAGTTGCGAATATATCTCTCCTCTAGTTGCATGCACCGTGAGCAACACATGGCACCTTTTCATGCACCTCGTAACTTTCTGGGAGAATGCTGCTGCAGTTCTAGATCTTACTCTGTTGTACCTAACATTCCTAAGCAAAAACATGAGCTAGAGTTTCAGGCTCACTGCAGTGTCGGGGGAGCACCCGTACAGGAGCCACGTTTATTATATTTTCAGCGCATCATTATCATCACCCCACATTTTGACGTGCAAATTTCCCATGGGAGTCAGCTAGAAAAACCTGCACCAGACGAACAAAGTATGCCCCCAAACACTCCCACACAGAGCCATACAATAAAGAAAATAATAAACGAACTTGTCCCAGGAGATATTACGAAGACATATTTTCATCGAAATCTTATCTTCTCCTTGACCTCATTTGAATTAATTTTCGGACGTGGCAATTTGAATTTCATTAACCCAGATTTACGGGTAGATGCTCTTTCTAACGTCAAGCGTATGACGTGGATGTATTCACTATTGCTTGCTTCTGCTGTGATCTATTAATGCGAACACAAACGCTCAGTCTCCGAGTTAAAATTGACGGCTCGGTCAGGAATCCAACCAAAGCCTCGTTTATCGAATGACATTTTATTGAGCATTCAGTCAATTTCACCGAAATTTAATGTTCACATACTTTTATGAAAATAGTTCTCCGGAAGGCGTTGTGTGGGGGTCGACAATGATCATCTGATTCACCAATACGGAGTACATTGGCCTATCTACGTCGTTTGATAGGGTAGATCGTGGAAGACTACTGACAATAATGAGAGCAATCTGATTGGATGAAAGAGTCACTGAGTAGGTGACTATAGTTCCAGAAAATAGAACTTAAATAATTAAGGGGAGTGGGAAAGCCTTATCTGGAATCAGAGATCGGGCATTTGGGAATGATGTTATCCTGTACAGAGTAATAAATAAGTTACAAGATTGTGAGCAACTACAAAAAGACCTCAACACTGTTGTGAGATGGACAGTAGACAGTGGTAGGATAACAAACGGGGTTAACAGTCAGGCGGTGGGTTTTATAAACAGGAAAACTCTCAGATTTATTTACTTTGTTGATGGGGTGAACGTTCCTCATGGGGATAACTAAGTACCTATGTATTAATGAAAGAAAAAATCTTCATTGCGGCAATCACTTAAACGGGATTATAAATAAAGGGTACAGATGTCTGCAAATGGTTATGAAGGTATTTAGGTGTTTTAGTAAGGATGTAAACCAGAGGGCATATAAGTCTCTGGTAAGACATCTACTTCAGTATGGTTCCAGAGTGGCGGACACTAGCGAGGAATACTTGATTCAAGAACTGAAGAAAAACCAAAGAAGAGCAGCACGATATGCTCTGGGTGATTTACGACAAAGGAGTAGCGTTACGAAAATGTTGCAAATTGTGGATTTTGAGGTGTTGGGAGAAAGGAGCCAAGCTGCTCCACTAAGTGGTATGTTCCGAGCTGGCGTAGAGTGACAGTAGTAGACGAATAAGTTTGAGTGATACTTTTAAAAGTAAGAAAGATCACACTATGAAGATAAATTTGCAATTCAAGAGGACAATATTGGGCAAATATTCTTTGATGGGAAGACGAGATATACCTAAGGAGATGTTCGATAAATTTTAAAATTCTTTGCAATTATTTAAGGAAAGTTAGGTAAGCAATTAATAGGGAATCTGCCACCTGGGCGAATGCCTTAAAATCAGATCAGTGGTGATTGATTGATTGATAGATTGATTGACTCATTGATTGATTGATTGATTGATTGATTGATTGATTGATCGATCGATCGATTGATTGATTGATTGATTGATTGATTGATTGATTGATTGATTGATTGATTGATTGATTGATTGATTGATTGATTGATTGATTGATTGATTGATTGATTGATTGATTGATTGATTGATTGATTGATTGATTTTCTCCAACGAGAATCAATTGAACTTCGAAAAGCTCAATGAGGTTATCTTATCGTTAACATTCAACATATCGGTCCGCAGAAAGAGAAAGAAACTTCTTCAACATTTTGAGCCGGCGAAGCGGGTGTGGGGGTATGTATGGTGGTTGCGGATACCGTTGTTGTATGTTGCCATTCCCCACACACGGAGTTAACAATTATTTGGTGGCGAAAATACAGAAGAACTATTAACATCTTTTTTATTTCACTCCTCCAAGGAACAAAACAGAAGTAGTCACAACTAGAGCAAGGCTGACACACTTCCCATTTTCTTCGTATCCGCTACTATAATACGAACTACTTTTATCAAGCGAATGATTTGGAACTTCCATATTTCTACCGTAAACCTGAACGAATATGATTAAAACGAAATCGCATTTCCAAGGCAAGGCGTTCTACACCGGAAATGAATGTGAAGAATGTCGTGTTAAAGGGATGCAAAGTGGGTTGCGTGTCTGGTAGGGGCACACTTTTCACATGCGCGTAAGGAAATGAAACGGTTATGGAACAACTCATACGCTTTGATAACATTTATTAGCGGTACGAACAGAAATATCGATGGAGTTCTTTCGTGTACAAGGAATATTTACCTTCGTGTATTAATGTTATTCCCTACTTGCGTACTTATCTACGGTTTGCGCTCTCAACCTCATTTCCTGCGCTTGAGTGAGGCTTGGTCTCTGGTACACTTGAAACTCATTTCGAGTTTTGATTGCCCTTCGCTTGCACATGAGTAAATAGTAATTTTAATGTTAGATCCCTATCATTTCACTGCAGATTACCCAAAGAATTAGATTTTACTTCTCAAATGTATTTCCGGTTTAAGTTTGTAATGAGTTTAAGCATATCTTCATTACTTCGTATGTGAAATGCTATGCTGATTGGATTAGAACCAGAAATAATAATAATAATAATAATAATAATAATAATAATAATAATAATAATAATAATAATAATAATAATAATAATAATAATAATAATAATAATAATAATAAGAAGAAGAAGAAGAAGAAGAAGAAGAAGAAGAACATGACCTCACATTCTTAGTTTCAAGTACGGATGAAGCTACGAACCATCTATCCTCCCTCGAACGCATAGCATTTAAAGTAGGGTTGAAGATCGCTGTCAGCTGAGCAGAATGTCTGACCAACATCAGAGAAGCACCCAAATTCATTTCTTTGGGGGA
Source organism: Anabrus simplex (assembly GCF_040414725.1). NCBI lineage: Eukaryota > Metazoa > Arthropoda > Insecta > Orthoptera > Tettigoniidae > Anabrus > Anabrus simplex. Next base: position 441,750,509 of record NC_090268.1, on the reverse strand, counting down.
AAAATAATACGAAAGGCCAACTCATTCAAATATCTTGGAGAATAGATAACCCCAAATGTTAATGAGGACCTTGCAATGAAAAGTAGATGAATTAAATAAGCATATACAAGTGTAAATCCCTCTCCTTGAATCTTAGACACTACTGTACCATCTGTACTGTATGCCTCAGAATGACTAAACATGACCCGGAAAGGACAACTCAGAAAACTGAAAGTCAAAGAGGGAAAGATCCTCTGGAGGATCATGGGTCCCATTAAAGGAGATGGGTACAGTAAAGTTGATACTTCTGACACGAATAAAGAAAGAAGAAAGAAAGGTTCAGAATCAGGCACAACAAGGAACTCTACAGTAAAACAGAGAGCATTACAACAGCTCTGAGAAAGAGAAGACTAATGCTCTATGGTCACATAGTCAGGATGGACAGCCAGAGACTCACTTCAAGGATCTTCAACACCGTATCTAGAGGGGAAGCAACGAATTGCCAAATGGACGCATTTAGTTCTGAAAGGCAATAATATATAAACATACATCACATTGACATTTCTAACCGAGATAAGTTCAGAAAGTTAATCAAACTTCTGACCCTCTCGAGTCACTAACAGCTAAATCACTGCGTACAAGAGTAGGAATGAAAAGGACGAAAGAAAGAAAATACATCCATAGCGCTAGAATGAAGGAATACTGGGCTAAGAGGAGGAAAAAAGCTCACCAGATTTAAGAACCACGTGGTCCATCCTAGGCCTAAAATAATAATAATAATAATAATAATAATAATAATAATAATAATAATAATAATCATAATAGTAAATATCTTACATCCGTTAAGACATGACGGTAAATAATTATTAAAGAATACCCTTATCACGACATTCCTTGTACTTAATTTTTTACAATTTTCTATGCCTAAAAATAGGAAAGATAACAACATAAAGACAATTTTGTAATTCAAGAAGACAAATTGGTGCAAATATTGGTTTATAAGAAGGGGAGTTAGAGATTGGAATAACTTACTAAGGGAGATGTTCAATATATTTAAAAACTCTTTGCAAAGGCTTGGAATGCAACGGATGGGGAACCTGCCACCTGGGCGACTACACTAAATGCAGAGCAGTCTTGATTGACTGAATGCTTGATTGATTGATTTATTGATTGATTGAATGATTTATTGATTGAATGATTGATTGATTGATTGATTGATCGATCGATCGATCGATTGATTGATTGATTGATTGATTGATTGATTGATTGATTGATTGATTGATTGATTGATTGATTGATTGATTGATTGATTGATTGATTGATTGATTGATTCGTTCGTTCATTCATTCACTGATATTGAATTTCTGATGTAGGTGGGTTGTGGAGAATGTAATACTTTATGAAGGATGACTTGGGACGTTTGTTTCTCATTGATATTTGCTTTACGTCGCACCGGTACAGAGAGGTCTTATGGTGACGATGTGTTAGGGAAGACATAGGAATAGGAAGGAAGCGGCCATGGCCTTAAATAAGGTACAACCCCTGCATTTGCCTGGTGTGAAAATGGGAAACCACGGTATACCATCTTCAGGGCTGCCGACATTGGGGTTCGAACCTACTATCTCCCGGATGCAGGCTCACAGTTGTGCTCCCCTAGACCGCACGGCTACCTCACCCAGTGATTTGGGTGTGGTAAATACGAATTACGCTTAGACATGGCCAAGATAAGTGTGTAAATGATGGGGATACATGGTCAAAGTATACCTCAGATTGCATATGTATGCTATACATGAGTTCTGCTCTCACTGTAGCCACTTTCGAGGATCCGGGCCACGTGTCTGTACACTATTTCACAGAGAAGGTGTGCTCCAAGATATTTGATGAAAACGTCGCACGGCGGAGAACGAAAGACACATTAGACAGTCAAATCACCACAAGTTAATGTACTGCTTCTGATAACTAGGACCTGAACATTTATCTAATATCAAACTGTGAGATATGTCCATACACATGCAGCAAACATCAGTTCAATATGTAGTGTTCAAAACTATGTAGTAGTATTAAAGCACTAAATTTACAAACATGTTCGTGTATTCCTTTTATCATGATTCATGGTTGTGATATGGGAGAGTAATTTTTTTAAATACCAGCATGTTTGACGAAAAAGTTATCGTTGTTGCTTTAGGTAATTTACTTAGTCGACTGTTTGCTAATTTTGACATTAAATAAACGTATTTATTAAGTAATCAAATTAAGGGCATACCCAAAATACCTTAGACATAAAAGAGGAATGTTATGCATTTGAAGTCGCGGAGAGTATGACCAAACCCTTGTCCCGTTGCTCCACGGTTTTGGAAATGAAGTGCGATGAACCCTTGCAGGGATATTCTACGAACGGATGCACTTTCTGACGTCAACCTCATCGGAGCAAATATAATTCGCCGACATTTTCGATTTTAATGAATCTGCAAGTAAAGGAATGGAAAATTCCATAAAATGCGGGCCCGGTGTGAAACTCCTCAGATAATGTGATCCTCCAGGGCATGTAAGGCCCCACGAAAACTTCAAAGCTTTGTTGCAGTGGACTCTGGTGAAGAGCTGGGGTGAATTCTGTCATATAGCCTAGCTCGTTTTCAGCTGAACTGTGAAATGTTTGGGGAGAAACAATTATTTCAAAGCTTTTTAGTGTAGGCAGTTGATTATTAGCAGTTCATCAACTGGGAAAGGGAAAACAATCCCGCGGTAAATTGTAAACGGCCGGAAACAAAACTGAGTTACAAGCTTCAATTACAGGCCGGGACCGATGACCACACAACACTGTGACGCGACTTGTTCCAGCACACTATTATTTTGAAAATAGTACGTTTTTAATTACTTAAGTTTCCATTAACACTTGTAATTTGAGGATAAACTCCACTTATGTAGCTCTTTGTAATAACACAACATGTTATGTGTATCACGGGAAAGTGCTCACTCGTGAATGAAATTCACAGTGGACCAATGAATTATTTAATTTTATGCGCTAATTTGTTAGCCAGAGAAAATTATTTTACCGTGGTATATAAAGTAATTTTTCAGTTGAAAACTGAACATGCAGTTTAATAAAATTAGCTAATTCTTATCAATCTTTTGCTAATCATGAATGCCACACGGAAAATTAAAAAGTAACCATAAATTTCACTTTGCACTGCTTCGTAGCAGGGGAGTAAATTTATAAGAACAGCATGTTACATTTAATAAAAATCTACAATTATTAGGTTTGCAGTTATCTTAATCAATTAATTAATTAACGTACTTATTCATTCACACAGCGCAAGATGCAGCTACACTGCGTAATCACTTGGGCTCTCAACAGACGAATTAACAAACGTAAATTTCCATAATAAAATATAAGAAACTTAACAGATGTGTACCATCATCAGATACACAGCCTATTAATAAGAACATTCCAAATCGATGACTATGAGAAAACTCATGTTCATAGCCGAGTCGTCGTGTGTCAAGATGACAGTTCTCATCAACATAATCTCACGAGATTATTTACACTCATCTGCAATACATATATTTTTACCTAACGTTTGACGTATCAATCAATCAATCAATCAATCAATCAATCAATCAATCAATCAATCAATCAATCAATCAATCAATCAATCAATCAATCAATCAATCAATCAATCAATCAATCAATCAATCAATCAATCAATCAATCAATCAATCAATCAATCAATCAATCAATCAATCAAAAAGAAATCATTCAAACAATCAATCAACCAACCAACCAATCAATCAATCAATCAATCAATCAATCAATAACCATTGATCTGCGTTAGGGACAGCCTCCCAGGTGGCAAATTCCCTATCTGTTGGTTGCCTAGTCTTTTCTAAAATAATTTGCAAAGAGTCCGGAATTTATTATACATCCTATTTGTTAAATAATTCCTGTCCCTGTCTTTCTAATTTGTACTTTTAAATTTGAACTTTACCTTCATATTTTGATCTTTCCTACTTTTTAAAATTACCACTCAGATTTATTCGTCTACTAATGTCATTCCACGCCATCCCACCTCTGACAGCTCGGAGCATACCACTTAGTCTAGCAGCTCGTCTCCTTTCTCCCAAATCTTCCCAGTACAAACATTGCAACATCTTCGTAATGCTACTCTCTTGTCACAAATCTCCCAGCAAAAATCGAGCTGCTTTTCCTTTGATATTTTCAAGTTCTCGAATCAAGTAATCCTGGTGAGGGTCTCATACACCGGAACAATACTCTAGTAGGCGTCTTATCAGAGAGTTATATGCCCTCTACTTTAGAGCCCTACCACGTCCCCTCAATACCCTCATAACCATATTCACAGATCTGTGCCCTTTATTTACAATCCCTTTTACGTGATTGCTCCTTATGTTAACACTTAGGTACTTACGGTGATCCCCGTAAGGAACTTTCACACCATTAACGCAGTAATTAAAAACGAGAGCAATTTTCCTAATAGTTAAACTCACAACCTGACTTTTGCACCGTTTATCATCAGCTGCTGTCCATCTCACAGCATTGTCAATGTCTTTCTTGCAGTTGCTCACAATCTTGTAACTTATTTACTACTCCATACAGAATGACATCATACGCAAAAATCCTTGTCACTTATTACTAGACCTCGGATTTTTAGGTGGTAATAGGTTAGAATGCAAAGTAATTTGGTTTGTAGGAAGTGTCATGCAACCCGTTGTACCATAATGTAGGAAGAGTAGCATCCATTCAAGGAGTTCTATAGGCTGTACTCCTAAATCTATGCAAATCTCATAGCATAACCGTTGTACAGTGTAGGGTATACTTGTTACTTGCTAAAGTATGTTTGCATTCTAACCTATCAGAACCCAGTAATCCGGACTCGTTATTACAGTTCTTTACTCATGCCATTTATATATATATAAAAAGATAAAAGTCAAATAATACTGCATGAGGAATTTCTCTCAATGATTTTTGTGTTTAGTGTAAAACCTGTCCCTCTTCGCTGCCATTGTAAGGCGCAGTAACACCAAGCTGTGTGTCTGTTATTAACATTATCAAATAGAGTTGGAGACGGACTAGGATATTGAGTGGTTGGTGTCATGTAGGGCTGAGGGTGGAGAAGATGTCTGTTGGAGCGGGAAGGAACTTGGAGACAGAAGAGTATGACAAATAACTCCGAGCGGTAAACTCGGTGCGGGAAGTTCAGGTCATCAGCCTGTTGCTTATTCAGCATCGGTGACACATTTATCGCCTTTAGTAGCTGCTGACTGACTTGCTCCTACACTTCCCCTGAAGCTAAATTTATCTTCTCCCAACTCACTCTCAAGATTTCTTTCCATTCAGTAAATAATATGTATTTAAATTTTGCGGGCATGAGCTACTTAGCTAATTGTTCGGTAGCGTTCACACTTCTGGTAATACAATATATCAGACATAACTGATGTTTATATCTAAAATAAGCTGACAGTGTATTAAAATCGCACTAGTTTGCGATAATATATTAATCACAGTTTAATTAAAGAGTATCAGCTCGCTACATCTACTTCATTCCACACGTTTATTGATCGCCATTCCATAAAGTCAGCTGAGAATATCTCCTAAACCTTACCGGGCGAGTTGGCCGTGCGGTCAGGGGCGCGCGGCTATGAGCTTGCATCCGGAAGATAGTGGGTTCGAATACCACTGTCTGCAGCCCTGAAGATGGTTTCCCGTGGTTTCCCATTTTCACACCAGGCTGTATCTCAATTAGGGCCATGTACGCTTCCTTCCTACTCCTAGCCCTCTCCTGTCCCATCGTCGCCACAAAACCTGTCTGTGTCGGTGCGACGTAAAACCACTAGTAAAAAAATATCTTCTGACCCTTAGCACTCTGGTTAGATAACTCTATTATTCTGGGAAGGTTTGGGTGTAGTGCTAGCTGTTCTTACGGCTGAAACTGTACGAAAATGTGAAATGAATTTCTTCACATGATTACGTAAATCTGGAAATGAAGAATTTGTTGTTTACTTGTACCCTCTATATAGCACACCTAGATGCAATCACCTTGAATAATACCTAGTTTCGTTGAAAATATTTTGAAGACGAAGTGGGTTTTCCTTCGCTTTTCCTTTTTCTGTACATTACCTCAAATAGCACAGTCCTTTGTACTATTTCGAGTGTAAAGTGTGCCTCTCCGTTCAGTGGCCACTCATCTTTACTTAATGCATATATCGCACAGACCGTAAAGTGGAACCTTTACAGACGTAATACTGACCAAGAGATGATACAAATTTAAATGATGCCCCTTCACATGCGCTGTTCTTCGAGTAAACATATGTCGGAACGTATCCGACCTACGAGTACGAATGGTTAAAGTGTGTGACGTCATAAGCAATCCTAATAGATTGAAGAAGCGCCGTATCCCCTCAATAATATGTTGCATTTCTATGCTGGAACTACGTTCGTTTCTCATTACCGAGCTCGATAGCTGCAGTCGGTTACGTGCGGCCAGAATCCAGTATCCGGGGGATAGTGGGTTCGAACCCCACTGTCGGCAGCTCTGAAGATGGTTTTCCGTGGTTTCCCATTTTCACACCAGGCAAATGCTAGGGCTGTACTTTGATTAAGGCCACGGTCTCTTCCTACCCACTCCTAGTCCTTTCCTATCCCAACATCGCCATAAGACCTATCTGTGTCGGTGCGACGTAAAACAACGTGTATGAAAAGCGTTTCCCATTGTTCAAATCCAACATTCAAAGTGAATAGATTTAGTCGAATTGGTCCTTTACATGTTACACTATAAAATAAATAATTAAATAAATTAATTAATGACTTGGAAATGTCACAATATAAAATTGGGGGTGTTTCAAATTGACCTTGTAGTCATGGATAGAGATTACTGCAAAGAAGTTTATAATATGAATGTCCTCCTGGGTGGGGGGTGGTTTACATTGATTCAGATCATTATACATCAAAAATAAAAGTAAACACCTAAACGGAGACAAAAGTGCCTCAATCCACTAGGCGAAGAAATGTTTATCCCAGTCATTTAATGAATTATAAAATATATATAGCGGGACCTAAAACACCCTTCAGTGACAAAATGGGGACGATAATTGACAAACTGAAAACTATAGCTGAGGAAATTGCTCCCATTACGAGAAAGGAACATGCCTGGTGGAAGGAGGAATGTGACAGTGCAATTCAAGAAAGGCACAAGGCATGTTTATCCGACCAACAACGGAAAACTGAAAAAAATACCGGGAAGAACTCATGAATGCCAAATAAGAAACAGCCAAAGAAATGAGAAGAATTAAAAGAAATTATCATAAAGAAACACTGAATACCATACAAGAAGCATTTATTCAACGTAAAACTAGAGACTATTACAAATCATTCCAGCAATATCATTCAAAGTACACTCCACCTACACTTATGAATAAAAATATGAATCGCGAAATGACACACAATAATAGGGATAATGCTAAAACTATGGCCGACTATTTCAAAGAATTACTTAACCATTAATATGTGTATGTATGTATGTATGTATGTATGTATGTATGTATGTATGTATGTATGTATGTATGAATGTTCAGTCTTTAGCCCTAAGGCTGGTTGGATCCTCAACAGCTCTGCCATCAGCTGTAATAGATGGCCTAGGCATCACTGAAGAGGCGTACTAGGGAAACGAGGAGTGAGGTAGTTTCCCGTTGCTTTCCTCACCGAGCCAGAAGTTGCTCTTACATATCAGCCAGCCAAGCCCACTGAAATGCATGCACCAACCGACCCTATGAGCAACATTTTCACACCATTTATAGCAGGGACTGGCTGCACAAGGAATGGCATTACTAGCATCGCTCATACCTCAGTCAATTTCATATTGTCTAAGCCATGGATAAAACAGAGACAGATCAATGAAAGTAACAAATTTGCTCTAGCCCGTACCAGAAGACATAGTGCACTCTAAACACTAGGTCCTGCCAGCAAAGGCAGTTCGATTTTGATCCTTTCCCAAAAAATAAAACTCCAAGAATCAACTGGTAGCAGAAATATGGAAGAATGCAAATAAACAAACCCTTAAAAATATACATACAGTAAACATATCATAGGCATGTGGAATACTGAAGAAATACCTGAGGAATGCAATACAGCGATATTCCAGCCACTGCACAAAAAAAAAAAAAAAAAAGGTGATAGATCGGATCCCGTTAATTATCGGGGTTTATGTCTGCCTGATGTTACTTATAAGATATTATCTAACATTATACGTACAAGAATTCAGCAACAACTTGAATAGGAACTGGGAGAATAGGCTTCCGACCAGGACGAAGCTCTCCCGTTCAAATCATCAGTCTTAAGTCGATCATAACATAGAGTTCGGAGCAAGAGATTAAACATCACTTTTGTTGATTTCAAAAACACTGATGACAGTATTCATCGTGAGTCACTACTGGAAGTCCTCAAATAATTGGGCTTACACCAAAAACGTATCAGTATTATTGGATTCACTCTTAATAATACTAAGTCGAAAGTCAACTTTAGAGCTGAATTTTCTGAGCCGTTTGAAATCCACACTGGACTTTGACAGGGAGAATGACCCTCACCTTTACTGTTTAACTCTGTCCTGGAGAAGTTCATGCGAGAATGGTTAAAGAAATGTCAATCAAACTTCAAGATAGGCAAAAATATTAAACTTAACTGCCTAGCATTCGCAGATGATCTTGTTTTACTAGCAAGTAGTGTGGAGGAAGCTAAATTTCAAACTGAAAACTCAAGAAAATTTAAAAAAAATCGGACTGCAAATTTTGTTTGTAAAGACTGAAATGTCCTTCAGATTTGAAACACCAGCCATTCACCTCAGCAATAGCAAACAAATTAATATTGTGAATAAGGTCAAATATCTTGCGGAAATTAAAACCTGGAACACAAAAGAGAAAACATCGATCGAGAGCTGAACATCTAAACTGAAATCAGCACAGCGATTCACTTGGCCAACTTAAAACATCTCTCTCCATGAATGCTAAATTTCGAAATTACAACACACTTGTAAAACTCGAAGCAAATTAACGCTAGTGAATAACTGTTCAAGTTGAATACTAAATCAACAACCGATGAATTGCAGAAAGTAGATAGAAGGATCTTCAGGCCAATCATCGATAATAAACACCAAGTTGATGGCCAATGGAGACTATTACCTAATGAATTGGTATATCATGAAAGCGAATCAATAAAAATACAATGCGGAAAAGGAGAATTCCCTTTTTTTGTCATATATTCAGACTGCTAGTAAGTTACTCTTGGAAAAATAAAAGATAGAACACATGGTTCACAGGCGATCACGAATGATTTAGAAGAATTAAATTTATCAATGATCAAAGTTTAAAGCAGAGGGGAGAAGGGGTTTCTAAGGAATAAACACTTACGATTGAAACTCATGACGTTTGAACGAAGGAATTACAACCAATGGGCGGCCAGGTCTGACAGGATGAAGAGGTTTTGGGAAGGGAAAAAGTAGCTGAAAAGCCAGCTCTATTTAATACTATAAGACTTTAATGTATATGACAGATTAAAGTGCTCCTATGGGGGCGTAAACTATGTAAATAAATAAATCAGTGACCTGCATTTACGGCTGTCGCCCTGACGGCGTATTGTCTATCAGTTTTCCTACATTCCCTCAATTTGCTGTACGTCCCATTCACGCATACGGTGGTTGTAGGAAAGGGCTAGGAGACTGAATCAATCGGCCGTGGCTTTCATCAAACTACAGCCATTCATTTGGTTGGTGTGAAAATAGGAAACCATAGAATACCATCTTCTGGGCTGTCGACATTGGGGCTCGAACCCACTTTCTCCCGAATGCGAGCTGCGTGGCTCTAATCGCACGGCTAAGTAGCTCGGTAGTTGTTCATCTAGTCAACCCACGGGGTGCAAACTTTCAAGGGAATATTGAGTATCAGAACAATTTTCACGTTGAAAACAAAAGAGGAACTGCACTACCCTGTGCTGGTATGCATTAGATGTCATTGGAAACCCAACCTTTGTAGAATGCACAGGTGCAGGACTGATTGCAACAGAAAATAAACCTTCAATTCGGATGTTTTACTAGTCAGTAACATGTCTTGTGTTCCTAAGTAAGAAAAGGTTGTTTATACCTAAAGAGCAGCTTAGTGCTCCGCTATTCTGGAGCAGAACAGTTTGGTAGAAACGTAGAAATGATTTCAGAAATATCTAATATCCAGACTGTCCGCGAAAATACGGGGAGTTTAATTTAAGACTTCCCACTTCTGCTCACCGGCCAATGGAATCGCCAGGCGAGCGTCATATGGCTTGTGTCAAGCTTGACAGATGACACATCAGTTCGCTAGTAACAATTTTAATTTTTGCTAGTGGCTTTACGTCGCACCGACACAGATAGGTCTTATGGCGACGATGGGATAGGAAAGGCCTAGGAGTTGGAAGGAAGCGGCCGTGGCCTTAATTAAGGTACAGCCCCAGCATTTGCCTGGTGTGAAAATGGGAAACCACGGAAAACCATCTTCAGGGCTGCCGATAGTGGGATTCGAATCTACGTACTATCTCCCGGATGCAAGCTCACAGCCCCACGCCTCTACGCGCACGGCTAACTCGCCCGGTGAAAATTTTAATTTTAAATTGTGCTGCATGGTTAATTTCGCAGTTCCGATTTCTACAATACCACCAAAACGTTGCGTACAACAACTCGTTAACAAGTGGTGGAGTACTGGTTATGTAATTTAAACAAACGGGGAGAGAGAAGAACTCTCACACAGGAGAGCTTAGAAAATATTCAGCCAAGACTGCAAGTCAATCCATATAAGTCGCTTCGGAGAGTAGGGCGGGAAACTGGTTTTTCACATTCGTCAGCAAGTTATGTAAGAAAATGATTGTACTGTATTTACGATTCCAGCGGACTCATTCAGTTTTAAGTTCGGTTTAATTTACTAGTTTATTTAATAGCATGTACCCGCGGCTTTGACCAAGTTTATTCATTCAACTGTTTAATACAATATTAGTGTCCTTACAAACGGCGCTGAAATATATAGTGCGTTTGCGTTTCCAACTCTTGAACAAACCACGTACAGTTGACAATGGGAGAAGCAGCCTTTTCTAAGATGGAGTCCTACAACTTTAAGACACTGTTCTTGATGTTCATAGCGAAACTAAACCACATGGGGAACTACAGACATCTAAACTTAAACTGTATTTCCGAAGAAATTTTTCGAATCCGAGGAATGAATATTACTTCGCTCGCGGCATGCCCATTCATGAGAATGGCTTCAATAATATTAGTCATCAGTTTCAGAGTCGTGTTCATTGCAGAGGGCAGGATTCTTATTCTTAAGAAGGATAATCGGTGTCACAATCGTCCGCTCTAAGATGTTCGAGGGTACTCCAGGTGACTCCAAGCCTTTCGAAGCTCTGCCATGTAGTCGATAGACTTGTAACTCTGTAGAATATCGGGTAATTCTTGTAAAAGTTGCTTGTTGATGACATTGATAGCTTCACTTCTTGGAGCAAGAATTACTCTTTGACATAGCCATGCGTATTTGGTGAAAACCTGTGGCCACCTGTGGCAAATATCTCAGATCTTTGTTTGCCGTAGATTTGGGTCGGCATCGCACACATGCACACAGACAGACAGACAGACAGACAGACAGACAGACAGACAGACAGACAGACAGACAGACAGACAGACAGACAGACAGACAGACAGACAGACAGACAGACATCATGGAACGAAGGAAAATGGCTTCCTATTCCAGGACTTAAAATGGCATCTTGACTGATATACGTATTCTTGTTTATTCTTATCGTCTATCTTGTGTGCTATATATTTCCTCTAAATGCATACATGTCCAACACATGTCCCCTTTTTCTACGCGGTTAGGGTATGTAGTGAGATGAATCTTCGCAGCGAGTTTTTACGACTGGATATCTTTCAAGACGACAACCTAATCCGATGAGTTAATGAGTTGAAATGACATAATATAATATATGATAGTAAGAATGAAGAGAATGAAACCCGGCGTCGACACATATCCCACTCCCCTCGAATAGCTCAAGAATTTACGTCTCCATCCGAGAGGGTCATATACCCTCACACCATATAAGACCAAAAGCGGCTTCCTTCGCCATGGACGTAAAATGGCTCCTTGAATTGTGTTCCCTACCTACCTTATGTACGTTGCCTAGCGACAGAGACAGATGTTGGATTGTCATATCCCCATACACATTTTCCGATGGCTTTTCGTTCATAACTCACCAACGAAAGCGAAAATGAAAATTCCGGCTTCGAGGTGCATTCGTACCCCCTTCCATCTACCTATGTTCAAAACTTAAGATCTCTACGTGCTGTAGATTTTGCTGGGCTTCGCGCACGCACAGACACATAGACAGAACTTCCTTTTATTATTATATATTAGGTTATTTATTTATCCTGAGCACGTATATAGCTGGTGAGCTCTGTTTCATTTATATAATAAAAATCTTCCGGGCTATTATGCCGTGGTCTACTCCTCTCGCTTCTCTCAGACGTTTCGACTACTGCTGCGTTAGTCATCTTCTGTGGCGTCGTGTCGATACGCTCTCCGCTGGCGACTGTTTCATTTACTTTCTCTAGGCGTAATCATGCCGCTTCTTTCAGGTGACGCCGTCCCCTCGCCACTGCGGGCTCTGCGCTTGCTGTCACCGTTGTGTCCGCGATGAACCCCTAAAATATACTTTCTGTACGGGATGTTATATAATCGAAAACAACAAGGCTTAATGAGCAGAGGAATTAAGTAATTTTTAATGGACTCTAAAATAACCGTAATTCGAAAGTATCAACACATAACTTTTTTCCGTATAATTGTAAATAACCTTAGTTAAGTAGGTGTAAGCCTGCATGTTGTATGGTTTATATAAAATACGTCTGCATGAACGTGAAAATCACTGTTTCGTAATATACAGGAGATATATTTTGCTCTGAATACCGGCATTTAATAACATTATTACACTTCCAAATTAATTAAAAGTTAGTGAATTCTCCATCTTTCGAAGTATGAAATGTCTAGCAATAAAGGATTTATTTATTTTTCCCGCCAAAACTAATTTTGAGTAAGAAATTTATGAACTACGTGAAAAGGTAAACATAAACAATAGTATTATACTTGAATCAACTTAATTAAATTAATTTTATTTCAATGAGGTTGTTTCTTCTTCATGTAGATTTTCCAAGTAGTTTATAAATTTATTTATCAAAGTTATTTTCTGCAGACTGTATAATCTCACAGTCGAGTCGAAAATGAAAAGAGATGGCTTCAAAGCTCACTGCATCAACGAATGTGGACGACTGATTGTATTTTCTCATTGTACAAGAAAATTTCTCCTATTGTTGGAATAATATGAGGGCCATTTAGAAAGAAACAAGCCGGGGGCTAGAAAATTAACACCTGTACCGTTATTTCAAAAGTATTGCCCAGCGCTGTTGAGGCACTTGTCCCACTGCGACACTAGGCGGTGAATGGCCGTCTGGGGCTGCGTTGTGAACCAGTTCCGGACGTACTGCTTGACGTCGGTGTCCGAGAAAAATCGTTTGCCTCTCAGAGCCTTCCTAACCTCATACTGGATTTTTTTAGTTGCACTGACCATGCTTGCATTCTTCCACTGGAGACTTTGTCGTTTTGATTCGGGTTCGAGCACGCGTGACGGGAACTCATCTCCATCCTTGGCACAGCGCAGCAGATGTTCAAGAGAGAGGTCCATTCGACATACTTCCTGTTCTGGTTGAGTACTGTGAGGCTCCCACTGGGTGCACTTTTAGCGAAATTTCAATCTGTCCTTAATGGTGGCGTGAAAATTTTCGACGCTCACTCCGACCTCTGTAGCAATGGCTGCTACCGTAACTCACCCGTTTTACATTATGAGGGCATCCATCTGCTGGAAAATGGCATCGGTAATGCGGTGTGGCGTTCCAGACCGTGCCCCATTCCCTGTATCGCCTGCCACGCCTTGACCGTTGCAACGGAGATGCAGTGCTTTCCGTACACTTGTGCCATTCCTCGATGAACTGTCCTGCTCCTCAGTCCTTCTGCTGCCAGGAAATGCACTACACCCCCTTTGCTCTTGTTTTGAAGCCTCCATTTCACTGTTTCTTTGTTTTCTATGCTAGTGACTTTTTGTCGCACCGACACAGATAGGCCTTATGGCGACGATGGGAGAGGAAAGGTCTAGGAGTTGGAAGGAAGCGGCCGTGGCCTTAATTAAAGTACAGCCCCAGCATTTGCCTGGTGTGAAAATGGGAAACCACGGAAAACCATCTTCAGCGCTGCCGACAGTGGGATTCGAACCCACTATCTCACGGATGCAAGCTCACAGCCGCGCGCCTCTAACCGCATGGCCAACTCGCTCGCTTCACTGTTGTTAGCACGCCTGGGTGCAGTGGACCATCAAAGCACACGCGTGCTCTCTCTGTCGTAACGTGGTGTGCACCCATGTCCCTCCAGCGGTGAGTTTAGGACTTCAGCGCTCTTATAGGAACCGCGCCTTCTTCCGCAGGCAATTACATTACGATCTTTTCAGTGGTTTTCATTATATAGCCTAAGGCTCATTCCTTTTCGAATGGCCCTCATACATACACACAAAGGAATATTACCTAGTGTTTACGTCGTGTGCTGCCACTTAATATGAACATTTGATCTTTGGGACGTATGAAATAAAATATTAGAACTAGCTGAAGGAATGCAGAGTACTTCTCTCATTTAGAAAAATCTTCTGGAAACTCTCAAGAATAAGAAGGAATCATTGATAACCTTAAAATAACCCCCGGATGATGCTCAATAAATAGAGGTGACTAATGAACAATATGTCTAAATAGCAGTAAACCATTCTTGCAAATGCCTGCGTGAGTGATTTATTTACCAGCAGTGACATAATGCCGAGGACAGTAAATAACAGATACGTTATTTATGCCCTATTTTAATTAAGTTTTCCCTTATTTCTATGGAGACAAATGGCTTTCACATTAATCTCAGGTAGCGTAATAAAGTGCTCATTGCTGCTAGTAATCAGGCGCATACATTGTGGACTCGAATGATTTCATTCCATACGTCAATTGCAGTAAATTGTTTCTGTCACTCAGACATGGGACTCATTATAATTTTTAAGTATATGTAATTGAAAATAATTCTATTTGAAGGCAAACTTCTCCCATTATGAATATGTCACAAGAAACTACTTGGTTGTTAACTACACACATTATTTCGTTCATGAAAGAAAAACTTACATATCTTTATTTCAAGTACAGTTTCGTGACCTAGAGGAAAGATTTCTTTTAGTGACACTTCCTTTTTACGAAGTGAGGGGCAAGCTGGGATATTCAACGGTTCAGGTAATACTTGAAACTGAAGGAAACTGATATCTGAATTGAATGGGTAGTATCACCGATATGACTTTCCTAAAACTAAGGAACCAGGAAAAGCCCGTACTTTAGAGCTTGAAGAGCATGAGATGAATGTAAGCAGTGGACGGTGCATTAAATATGAGCGGACACAGAGAGTGAGGCGGTTTTAGTTCGAATGAAGGTCATATCTATTTTAATGAGCTGATTTATTAAAGAGAGTCAAGATTGTATCACCTCAGTACAGTTGGGGGTCAGTTGGGCACGATGTTCTTTCGCGCTGCTGCTGGCGATGTCACGCGTTGAACCGCTGATCACCCGTCCTCACCATGGAACATCCCTCGGCACCATGGTATCACGTTCCCAATCCCTTCAGGGCTGTTCTGGATGGTCTTGAAGTTCTAGATGTTCTGGAAGGTCTCGGAGTTCAAGTTGCAGGCTTCGATCGCGTGGAACAATAGAGCAAGCAAATGTACAAGTCCACTGGAGTTGTAGGATGGACGAGTGAGGGAGTTTAATTTATAATTGATTTTCACAGTTCCCGTGAGGGGATTAAAGATAAGCTGATATTTCGAGTTGAGTGTGAATGGAATCGGACAAGAGACACTTCACTGCACTAGTCCTTAAACTGAGACGAAAAAATAAAGAACTCAAATAAGATTTTTGAAGCCGAATGTTAGTGGAAGCACTTCCTAACATCACTTGCACTTGTGAAATTAAGCACAAAAATCAAAGTTAATTAGTGCTCTAAATGTTTGGAGAATTGAGGACGTAAACACTCGACGGGTTCTCCAGGATTTCAAGATCACTTTGATTCTATTTACAGTTATATGAAGAGTTTATTCATTGAAATGAACACTGCTAGACGCCAAAAGAACATTATTCATAATGACTTAAATGACAGTCGCTTCAATTGGGTGTTAGGAGTAAAATATCATCAATTTATGAATAGTAAAAATCGGCTTCGTTCACAAAATGTCCTGAGTTCACAAATAATGTGGAAATATTTCACACGAAGACTAGCACTGTGGAGTTAAGAAAATTACTAGTATTTCAAAGTTTTACTCATAAAAGCTTTAAGTATCGATGCACAGTTTATGAACTTTAGAATTGTAAGTTCTGATGCACAAGATCGCATTCGCTAACTACACGGTTAAGTCCGTCCGTAGACAAAGAAGTATAACAATATTTTTGCAGAGTATCGAAGACTTCTACTGTATCGTGGCAATGACAACCACCAGCTGTCAGGTACGGCTGACTTGTGTCCACTACTACTAAAATGTTGTCATTCCTCTCCTGAAGGGGGAGGCGGGCCTCATGGGCAGTGACGCCGGGAGATTTGTTACGGTGAAGGAGATGCTCGGAGAAAGTGAGGGGTTTGGTGACCATCCCGGCATTCGCCTTAGTCTAGCAGAATGGAAAACCATGGAAAACCATTCCTAGGACAGCCGACTGTTGGGGCCAGCGGCGAGGTCCAGCTCTGTGCCGTCTCCCGAATCCAGAGGCGTAGAGCCACAGTACAGCCGTGGCCACCCCTCCTCTACTTGGTTGGCCAGTCGGAGTGCAGAGCTCTTCGACCAAGGACCAGCCGTGGACGCTTATGGGCCGAGACCCACTCTGCATCTACCGACCCTTGTGTCCAATTCTCGCGTTTCTTTTATATTGAAGTCGCGGAGACTGCATCTATTTCGTTTCTATCAATAACTTTCTTAATCCGTGGCCGATGTTAGTGAAAGTTGATAGTATTGGAGGTATTAAAATGGGGTGTACGGTGATATTATTCGTATCATAATTAAAATACGAGTTATTAAGAGTAGAAGGTATGGAATGTTCGATGAATGACGTAACTTAGCCTTGGCGAGTTGGACCTGGTTCCTACATCACTCACTACATGTTCGCAGGCTGCTCGCTCGGCACGCGGAGGATGTTTTAAAGTTTGATATACTCGTACTTCGAAACCAATGCTGGACCAGCGTTTCTGGTACACTACATTATTCAAAGCCCACAATTGCGTCGCATCATGTGCCGTAACTTTTCCTTTATTATCCATAATGACCCACCAACATCGCGCCTCTATGGCACAAAAGCCCCGAAGGGCCACGGCCTACCAAATGACCACTGATCAGCCCGAAGGTCTGTAGATTACGAGGTGTCGTATAGTCAGCACGACGAATCCTCTCAGCCGTTCTTGTTGGATTTCTAGACCAGGGCCGCTACCTCTCCGTCAGACAGCTCCTCAATAGTAATCATATAGGCTGAGTGGACCTCCAACCAGCCCCCAAATCCTGGTAAAAATCCCTGACCTGGCCGGGAATCGAACTCCAAGCCTCCGGATAAGACGTACTCCTACACGACGGTGCTGGCATCCATAATGGCATCAGCCGTAATGAAATAGCTCGTCTAGCTAACATCATTTTAATAGATATGCCTCGGGATTCGCCAGGCTGAGAGGCAGAAAATCTTTAAATCCACTTTTTTAATTTCATGTGGCTATTTCTAGCCGAGCGCAGCCCTTGTAAGGCAGACCCTACGATGAGGGTGGGCGGCATCTGCCATTTGTAGGTAACTGCGTGTTATTGTGATGGAGAATAGTGTTATGCGTGATGTG
Source organism: Anabrus simplex (assembly GCF_040414725.1). Lineage (NCBI taxonomy): Eukaryota > Metazoa > Arthropoda > Insecta > Orthoptera > Tettigoniidae > Anabrus > Anabrus simplex. Next base: position 441,732,536 of record NC_090268.1, on the reverse strand, counting down.
TGAGTTGCAGGGGTGTTGGGGATAGCCAAATACCCAGCCCCCGGGCCATTTGAATTAACCAATGAAGGTTAAAATCCCCGATCCGGCATGGAATCGAACCCGGGACCCTATGAACCGAAGGCCAGTACGCTGACCATTCAACCAACGAGTCGGACTTAAAATCCACTTAATCATGGGGAGAAGATTTTTCCCTTATTAATGATAGCTCGACTTACTGGGCGGGAAGAAATCTGTTTATTTTATTTTCCTCTATCACTGCAGTCTGCTACTTTTGCCAATATTTTTTTGCGTTCACTATAACGTTAGTTTCCGAGCATTAGTTCAATGTGTCCGGCTACATGGGTAAATAGTTAGCGTGCTGGCCTTTGGTCACAGGGGTCCCGGTTTCGACTCCCGCCAGTGTCGGGAATTTTAACGATCATTGGTTAATTTCGCTGGCACGGGGGCTGGGTTTATGTGACGTCTTCATCATCATTTCATCCTCATCTCGACGCGCAGGTCACCTACGGGAATCAAATCAAAAGGCCTGCACTTGGTGAGCCGAACATGTTCTTTTTAATTATATAAGAAAGACCAGGTAAACGACTGGCAGGGAATGTACCACCAGCAGGTCAGTGGTGATTGATTGATTGATTGATTGATTGATTGATTGATTGATTGATTGATTGATTGATTGATTGATTGATTGATTGATTGATTGATTGATTGATTGATTGATTGATTGATTATTATACTGTGCTCGTTTATGGTTTTGCTGACATGGCGACCCAGATTCTGTAAGCGAATGCATCTCAGAACGTTTTACCTTCTATATGTTGTTCGATTCTGGTTGGGATCTACGCAAAACAAAACTACAGCCTCATTTCTTAGACATCGCACTTCGCACGTGGTAATTTCATAGTAGGAAGTACGACATAGGTCATTCTTATGACAGTGGATGATGTTAACACTGCTATGTGTAATAAAGTGGAAAATTCGCCTGAATGATGAATGAGGGGTGTTCCATGGAGGAATATCCAGGTACGCGAAGAGTGCGCGAATCATATCATTACCGTAGAAGTACCTAAAAATAAGTATACACGATAAAAATGTGTTGTCACTCCCCAATATCAGCGGTAGAGATTCCATCTCGAGCTTGTATATTGAGTTTAGTATCGTTGCATATGGCATAATAATGGAGATAATTCATTTGCTTTACTGAAATAAGGTATTTTTCTTTAAACATTTAATATATGATGGTCTATACTGTATTGTATTGTAACCTATAAAATATTCCATTTTCACTCTTCCAAATAATCATATTTATTCAGAATCGTTGTGGAGGGCGAAACAACCAGAGATGAACATGAACCTCATGTCGATAGAATATAGTGTGAGTGTCAATATGGCAAATTTGGCATCATCACTATATTCAAGGAATCGTAATTTTCTTTAACATATAGAATTTGGTGGGCGGGGGGAAGTTATGGGAGTTTAATTATATTTTTCTTGTAGTGATAACAAGGGAGTGTGGCCTGCGGAGAGGATGTCGTTTCGATGTTGTGCAGGCGACCTGCCCGTCTGTACGAAAGGGGCTCTAGCGATGATGAAATCTAATGCTGGAAAAGTCACAAACACCGACCCCTAAACCATCGGAATTAAGAGATGAAAGTTAAAATATCCGACCTATCCGAGAATCATACCCGGGACCCCTAGAACCAAATGCCAGTATGAAAACAATTTAGCCAATGAGTCGGACATTTTTTGGTAAAAGAGTGATAACAATCAAAATACGTTGAATTTGTATCGTTACCTCAGTATTGCTGTGAATATCAGACAGAATAGGGATGGTATATACATGTATAGATAATTTCATGTAATTACACGTGGATTCTATGTACACGGCTTCAACCTGTCAATGGTATTGTTACCAGTCACTGTGGATTCGGCAAGTATTTCGGATATTTTGGACGTTTATTCTTTCAACCCTTTTCAAACCCCCATGCGGACACGGCTGAACATGGACAAACGGCTTCGGGAGTGACACTATTCATCTCAGCGACACCGTAAACTATGGATAGGGCACTAATATCGACCGTCATGTCACCACATTCGTACGGGTGCCGTACCCCCGAGAGAATTGTTCCAGATAGTAAGTCCTATGTGAACTAAGTTTGGATGAAAGCTATGCTGGAACATACACACCTACAACCATAATCACGGTAATGTTGAACACATTTTTTTCCACCCCTTTTCACTCTTCATGCCAATCGGGGATGAATTTGGACTTAAACGTATCTGGAGTTCACAATTCATCTCAGCGACCCGCGAAGACTATGGACTCTACATTAATATAGGCAGTTTTTGATCCTCCCCCATACCTAGGAGTGCCTTGTACCCACAATATTGATTCCGCATAGTAAGATATTTGTGTGCCAAGTTCGGTTGAGAGTTATGCTGGAAGATACACACATACATCCATTATCTCGGTCAATTTGGACATATTTCTTCCTTCTCACACCCTTACCCCTGCGATGCCAACGGGACCTGAACGTGTATTTAAATGCCATCCGCAATGTCACTATTCATCTCAATGCCCCAAAACGCCAAGAATCCCACACCGAGAGCGTGCCTTTGGATTAATTGTACATTTCTCCTCTCCCCGTTGGGCTAAGGGTATCTCCTACCTCCCCCCTCCGCTCCCGGGTAGTGTTTTTCCAAATAGTAAGTTATATGTGTACCACGTTTGGTTAAAACTGCTCCAAGCGTTCCAAAGATATGCAGGAACATACAAATATTTATATTTATATAGGTAGATTTCTCTATCCATTTAATTCTTCACTTGGTAATTGGGTTCGCTCCGGCTGCGACACGGCAGTTTTCTCTGTAAAATGTCACGATTTTACAGCAGTAATTAAGTGTATTGCATGTTATGTTGGATCGAACGCAAAATACAAACAAGAATCAATCCTTGTACATTGAAAACAACGTTCTATGCAGTTATTAGCGTAGAATGTTCATGCATGTTCGCTCCCGTACAGCACATCATGAAACGAGAAAGGGTGTGGGAAGTGGCACATTCATACAAAACCTCTATTTTATCTGTTGTGTCAATGTGGCTGGTGATGGGGATTATTGTTTTAATTAAAACTAGATTAACATCCGCTTAATTATCAGTCAGAATGTTGAGTAAGCTGGTCAGATCTTCAAAACATCACCATCTGCTTTCACAGATGTCCTAGTTGCCTCTGGAGGAGCGTACAAGGAAAACGAGGAGTAGGGTTAATTTCCCGTTGCTTTCCTGACCAAGCCAGACGTTGCTATTACATATCAGTCTGCCAAGCCCATTCAAATGTTCGAACAGACCCTATGAGCCATATTTGCATACCATTGGTGATGGGGAATGCCTGCTTAACGAATCTATAACTGTTAGCTCCTATAGGTCTGCCGAAATGAATTTTAAGTAATACGTTAAAATGGAACATATGGTAACAGTATTCTACTTGAAAAAGAAACAATTGAATTATAATAGATGGACTTATTTCGATCTTGAAGGAACATCATCAGTTTCTATCAAATCACACTCAAATATTTAGAAATATATAAACATGTTGATGTTGCGTCAGAGGAGTGAAGGGAAGGGAGAGGAAGTGGGGGACAGAGGTAATGCCCGCTGCGAATGGACAAGCTTCTCATTCGTTCCGCATAGTTGCCTTTCAGCCTCGGTAGGCAGTGCACGGTTTGTTCTGCTCAAACTGACTACTGTGCGAACACCGTAGGAAGAGAAGAAGTACTTGTACTAAGAATACAGGCATCGTTTGCGACGAACATCATTGGGCATATTGATTCCTTCGTTAAGTATTTCACTCCATTTACAATGTTGTGAGCGAAGGAGGCAGCGTTGCATCTTCGAACATGTTAAATAATAAAGAAGGTTACTGCGACCAACAGACGAGAGGAGCATTCCTTGACTGAAAACGTGTGTCTTAATTACAGTGTGTTCCTGTACTGTGTGCAGTTACGGTTGTTTAATAAACGAACTGTGGATATTTCCTCTAAGGGACAATAACAATCCTGTCACTTTGGAATGTACTATCACCTCTGTCGTATAGTGCTTAGTGTAATTATCTAGCATCCCCGGATGCCCGGGATCAATTTCCGATTCTGTTACGAAATTTTAAAAGTAGTACGAGGGCTGGAAAGGGGTCGACTCAGCCTCGGAATGTCAACTGTGTAGAGGAGGGTTCGATTTCGACCTCAACAATCCCCAAAGTGGTTTTCCGTGGTTTCCTACTTCTCATACATTAGCTCACTCAAGGGTAAGGTCACCTCCCCGTCCCTCCCCTGTCCACCAATTCTAATCTTCCCATCTCCTTACACAAGTCCCTGTTCAGCATAGCAAGGAAGGCCGCCTGGACAGGGTACTTGTCCTCCTCCCTAGTTATATCCTCCGGAACCATATTCACGCTCCAGGACACTGTCCTTGATGCGGTGGAGGTGGGATTCCTCTCTGAGTCCAAGGGAAAAACTAAGCCTGGACTGTAAACGGATAAAGATAGGAAGAAAGAATGCAAGGGAGAATTATTTCAAGTCCAATATCATCGTGAAATATAAATAAACATTCCCTTACATTCTTTGTAGTGTTGCGTTCTTCTTTACTTAGCTCTGATTGAAATAAATATTGTAAAAATATTTCTACTCTTGAATCGTTTACCCTCACGCTATGAAGTGGCGCATCCCTTGTGCGAGGAGAGACTTTGCTCATTCAACTTGATTCGAAATTTCAGTGGAAGGTTTCATTAATTACTAATCACCCCTCTGCTCCCTGTAATCGCTTAATGAGTCGGCTGGCTCCATCATCCCTGATTCATGTCGGTTCATGTGCGAATGATTGACCAATCTGAGAACTGACAGTTACGATCGTCAGCGCTCTATGCTTTACCGGATGGTACACAATATTAAACATGAGCAGATAAACAATGCGCTAAGTAGCAGCTTTCTTTCTTGTATCTTAATTAAGCCTACAACCTCCATCCCTGTTCAATAAACAATAAGCCAATAAGCCTCACAAGATAAGACCCCTTTTTACATCCTCTGCAACGTCCTTCAAACAATTATAATTTGGACATTTTATAACAGTAAATGATCTGCTCCTTCAACCGAAAAGTCACCCAATTCATCTCCTCCCTCTTCTTCGGTGAACATAATAACGAATTAAAACCCAAACATGGTAGCCGAATACAGCTGTAATCAAAAATCACAGCAACTGCAAACAACTTATCCAAGTGTAAGTTAGCGAAAACTACTGTAGTGTGAATAGCCTATTGGATTTCCAAAAGCAGTACCTGGCATGGTCAATATGTGGATGGGCCACCACCCACGTACGCCAATCGATGCATTATCTAAATCACTAAATCTCTGTGTCAGCCAGGTAACGAATATGAAACAAATCATTTCCCTGTCAAACTTCATAAACTTTAACATGTTAAACAAACCTAAAACTAACGCTCCAGTTTCTCAAACTTAACTCTTATTAGAAGCTCATAAACGAACTTTGCTACATACAGACCGACAGAGCAGCACCAGGAGCGTACCTATGTCGGATATGGGTGGCTCATACGAAGAACCTCTATCTCTCCCGTCTTAAGATCAGTTACTACGTGCCGTGTACTGTGTGTGAACATGTTAGGCGAACCGTTTGATTTATAAATGTATAATTTTACAGGGAAAGGGTAAAACTGTCTAGGTGATAGTAAATATCGAGCTATGTTTCACGCTTCTGCCAGTGCACGATGCCTGCACTAATGCACACTTCAGAGCATGAAAATATAAAATGCAATTGATAGATTATGAAAAAAATATTTTTATTATTGCAAAAGTCGCCTTTATACATTAAGTGGAGAGAAATTTGGAACTTTGAATAGTAACTTCCACAAATAATTACAAAATGTATTGTTATTGCTTTTGAAATGTGTAAATGCAATTCTCAGTATTCTACCCGTAAAAAGTGTTCATATCTTTAAGGCGCTTGATATTAAATTAACGAGCATGGATCTTATCCTAGAGAGTGGCTTTATCATTGGAGTTGGTACAGAGAGGGGTATAGTTATCGATTTTAGAGATTCTTTTGATAAATTGAGTTTATTGATCATCAAAAGCAAGTTCATATCACCTTCGTACAGCAGCATGGAGGTGTCGTGGCTGGTTGGTACCTCCGAGTCCTGGGATGGGACCACACCTGCTCGGATGAGGAGTTCTGGAATGTCTCGAGGTTCTGGAATGTCTCGACGTTCTGGAATGTCTTGAAGATTTGCACACGTTCCAGGGTTCGATTTGGGACGTAATCCATACTTGAGTTTTCTGTACGGCACTCCACACATTCATGGCACTCTCTGAACAGATATAACCTTTTAATGATTGTTACTGCACTCGGGATATTAAATCAAAACGTTCTGGAATAATCACTCGAAGAACAAGATGATTTTGACTTTGTACAGGTAGAAAGGCAAGTTCATAACACAAGCTTACTGTAAGTCAGAATGTTGTAGAGGATTACTGTCACTACAGTTCTAAATGCATAGTTCTGAAGATTTAAAACACATTGACAATGAACTGAATAAATAGCACTCGGAAACTGTCTTGTTCCGTCGATAGGCGAAGCGAATAGCCATTAAATAAAATAATATTTGAAAGAAAAAGTCTGATTACATAAACTGTGGATTCACTCAAAATACTGGAAAGTTCTAGGCTTTCTGGGAACGCGACAGGCGTATTCTGAATTGTCACAGTCTTTAATTAGGATAAGAATCAAAACACAAGTCCCCGTGAAGCACTTGGGAAATATTGCATATTTCACAATTAAACGTAATATTGAACGTCCCCTAAGTTCCACAGTTTTTACAAGACGTAAGTTCAATGAGGCACTTGGGAAAAAAGTCATATCGTTCACACGAAAGTTTATGTCGATAGGGCACAAGTTCATCCTACACGCTCGGAAAATTTCAATGTTCCAGAAATTGATTCACAAAATACAAGTTCGAATAAGTTCGAAACGTAAGTTCAATGTGGTACACAACACTCGTGAAAATTCAAAGTCCTTTCAATCGTCGTCGAATAACTAAGTCCCTATGTGGCACTTCAAAAAAATAACAAAGTTCCAATGTGTAGAAATAACAAAGTTCCGATGTGTCAAAATATTAAAGTCCCAACACGACACTTGAAGAAAATAAAGTTCCGATGACAATGTTCCAGTATGTCACCTTAAGAAAATAATAAAGTCTTAGCGCGATACTTGGCGAAAATAACAAAGTTCCAATGAAACGCTTCAAAAAAATAACTAAGATCCTATATAACACTGTAAGAAAATATCAAAGTCCAATCACGACACACGAAAAAATAACATAGTTCCAATGTGTCGATATGACAAAGTTCCAACACGATGCTCGCAGAAAATAACAAAGTCCCGATCAGGCACTTCAAGAATATGACAAAGTCCCGACACAGCACTTAGAGAAAATACCGAAGTTCCAATACTTGGATTTCGAAGACTGTCAACTAGAAGTTCGACACACACAATACCCCTCCTGTCATCCGTGTCGCAGGGACGGCGGAGTGACAGATACTGACTACGTAGGTCGGGTGGTCCTCCTTTTATACTCGTTCGCATGGAAGTGTCTAGAACTCGGGTACTATCTACCCTTATTACTCCTATGATACTCGGTGGATTTTCTTGAAATCTTGATAGATGACGTCCATTGTAAAGGTTTTTAAGATGGCAGTGTCGAAATAGCGATAAAATAGCGCAAAATGTACTTTTGAGGGTAAGCTGGAATATTACCATATATGGTCGCGGATAGCTGGCTTACGGCGGCCACGTCACTCGCTGGGTACGTCACTGCGTTCGGCGGGCTGCCTACCTTGCACCTCGTGCGAAGTTCAAAAAACATACTTGGGACTTCTCTCGTAGGGGCGTTTCCGGTACAGTATGAACACGGAAGCATTAATTCCAAACTTAATTGTAATATGAAAATGAAGTACAATATCAATGGAAGAATCATTGAAGAACAGAAAATAATTCCAATAACAGCAGTTCAATATAATGAAATAATTCAAACAATATTGATCATGTGCACATAGAGAGCAGGTGTCTCTATTTAACATCACAGGGAGGTTTGACAAGCACGACACAGCTTTGGTGTGTACTGTAGAGATCTCTTTTCAACACCACACGGTGGCTCTGCCTATCATCTGTAGTTTCGCATCAGAACATATAGTAAAACCTGCTGAAGTCCACATTTAACGTCAAGCAGTTCATTTGTGAGGAGATCTGGGGGTCAAAATATTCCAGAAAACAAACGTCGAAAAGTCTACATGTCCGGAAGAAATACAGGACCAAAGTAAAATGACCTTTATGATAAATCGAAAGAAGGAATAACCTATACGTCAAGTCCAAAAAGTAATGTGTAAGAACAATGGGAAGTGATTATTATTAACGTATGAGATACCATTGTGGTAATCCTGCCACAAATAGGAGTGAACGAACAACACAGTAGAAGCATTTCATTCAAAGTTTGAAAGCGTGCTAGGTAGTCATCACGTATCCGTACGACGTTTACAAGCTGAGTAACATCATAATGAAAACGTTGCTAACGCAAAATCTACATTCTTTTGAGACAGCCTAACGAAAAAATATTGTCAAATATTCATGAACTTTAAACTGCGAGTAAAAAAAAATCAGAAGATGAATGTGTATAATTTATATTTGTATTTAGTATTTTGGTCACTTTATCTATTTGCATTGGCCGTACTGACTTTTGGTATATTATTCCTTCGGACATTTTTATTACTGACCCTTTTTCTCAGAACATTATGATCTGCAACCGGGGAAATACAGACAACTTCCAGTGGCCGAAGCATTAGAAATGAATGAGGACGGTCTCCGCTTCTCGAACTAAATGTCTAGTCTCAAAGCCTCTCATCATATTGAAATGAGCACATTGAAATTTAGCCAACAGAACTTGTCCAAACGACAACCAACTTCTATTGCTTGAGAATTCAATAAAGGACTTTCTTGCTACAATTTGATTTACGTCTGCCCCCGTAGCATAAGGATTAGTGCTCTTAACTGCCGTCCTCTGAGGCTCGGGTTCGATTTCCTGTACGGCCAGAGATTTAAGAATGGAAGGAGAGCTTGCATATGGTTAAAATCGTAAATACAGCTCACCTCAGTTCAGAGTGTGCCTTAAGGTAGTTGTACCACCTAAGTATGAGGACATGAGCTTGCCCCTCTCCATGGGTAAATGGTTAGCACGCTGACCTTTGGTCCAAAGGTCTTGGGTCCTTTTCCCGATCGGGTCGATGGCTCGGGGGATGGATGTGTGTGTGTATGTGTTTAACATAGATAGGGCTCCATCCTCACAGAGGGGCAGGTCGCCTATGAGGTGTCCGCTCGAAAGACTTCAAAGAGATCTCACAGAAGTCCACATCCCATTATTATGATTATTATTATTATTATTATTATTATTATTATTATTATTATTATTATTATTATTGTTTTTGTTGTTATTGTTGTTGTTGTTCTTTTACGCGCTTCCACACATATAAGTCCTATGACGACGATCGGACAAGAAAGGGCTAGGAGTGGGAAGGAATCGATTAGTTCGTTGATTGAGGCACAATTTGCGTGGCGTGAAAATGGGGAAACGTCAGTGTTAACAAAGGTGGATGTTCGAATAAATAAAGAACTAACTGAGAACAAAAGAATCGTTTCTTGGTCTGATCATTCATATTACGGCTAGCAAGGAAGTTAATTTGCAGTCACTCGGATTGAAAGGTTAAATAAAAAAAAGAAGATTTAAGCGATCACTACGGGAGTGTCTGCAGCGCTTGAGGTCAATACCAACACATTTCCGCCTTGTATGGAAACTCCTTTGGTTATTCCATAAAATAGGCCAGAATACCGTCGTTGCCGGGACAAAACCTCCTATGTGAAATAGTTTAGCTTAGAAATTTGGCCGGTAAGGTTCTGCGAACTAAGGTGCAATATTGTCTGAATATTGTCAAGGCATTCTCGCTCTTCATAGCGTATGTGCTGCGGGTCAGCATATCTCCAAAAATATTTTCACATAGGAGGATTTTGTCCCGGCAACGACGATACTCTCTTCCCTAGTTTCGGAGCAGCAGAAACGGAGGGGAAACCATTAGCCTATTGTAATACAAATTGTACTGATACATGCATTTAAAATAATTATCCTTATTCAAAGACAAACATGTAAGATACAATACCATCCCTTATTTGTATTATTTATTTGTATTTGAGCCCAAATGACAGGTCTGGCCGAACTCTGCAAATGCACACGGCCTAACCACCCAAACGCTGGTCCTGTTCCTGTGATCGTAAGATCTACGGCGTGAAAGCCACTTTTGAAATAGTATCTCCATGGGGAGTACATATTTTGAAAACAGAGAATTCACTTCTCCTTTACAGGTTAGCAATCCCTGTTTGGTAACACGGCGGGACCACGCATTTGCTCTGCCACAGCTAAACAGAGTCTTGGAGGGGCGTGCCAGTTTAACTGATGAGCTCAAGTCGCACGTCTCACAGTGGTCTAAACACCGATTCTAGCCAGCAATAAATCGTATCAACTTTCCTGGTTCAAAAAATATCTACGACCGTGAAAGCCATTTTTGAAAGTGCTTATTTTTTTTCTTTTATTATCTTTGAAACATCCTCTTGTTGCACAAAAATACCGGGCGATAGGCGCGATGTTTGAGTCACGTTGCTATCAACTTACATATGGGAGATAGTGGGTTCAAACCCCAGATTGAAGAAGGGTATATTTTGTTTCCCATTTTCGAGCCAAGCAAATGCTGGGGCTGTACCACAATAAAAGCCACGCTCGCTTCTTCGCAATCCTAACATTTTCCTGTCCCATTGACCTATCTATGTCTGTGGGAAGTTAATCAAATAAAAATTGTAAGCATTTTACAATGGGTACATTAACATTCACGGTGCATTCGAATGTTTGATTACTACTTTGACAATATTGATTTGGGAACATTAGTAGTAAAAGTGGATAGTTCGGCAGCCTCCTCCTCCTCGGGCCCTCCTCAAAGGCCTACTCCTCCAGTGGGAAATTGAGTTTTGGAGGGAAATTTGAATTTTAGCAGGAGATTTGAATTTGTAAACAAAGCCACGTGCTTTTTGACAGCAGTCACCCGCCATCTTTAAACAACAACGCATCGCTAACCTCATTGCTGCCATCTTTACGGCACTAAACCTCACGGGCGGGAAAGTTGAATCTCAGCGCGAGATTTGAAATTCCACCTGCTTTTTTGACAGCCACGTGCTTTTCTTGACAGGTGCCATCCGCCATCTTGCATCGCTAACATCTTTGCTGCCATCTTAACGGCAAAAAACCTCAACAACAACGCATCGCTAACCTCAGTGCTGCCATTTTAACGGCACTAAACCTTATAGGCTCGTGGTAGTGGGTAATTTGAAAAATTCCAAGTTCTTTTTTGACAGCTGTCATCCGCCATCTTGCATCGCTAACCTCAGTTCTGCCCTCTTTATGACACTACCTTTGAAATGTGGTGGCGGTAATTTCCACTTGCTTTTTGACAGCTGACAGTGCCATCTTTAAACAACAAAGCATCGTGTTGCCATCTTTAGCTACTACCTTTGAAATGTGGTGGCGGGCAATTTCCATGTGCTTTTTTGACAGCTGTCATCCGCCATCTTTAATCAACAGAGCACCGTGCTTCTATCTTTACGACACTAAACATTACGAGCGGGTAATTTGAAAAATTCCATATGCTTTTCTAACAGCTGTTATCCGCCATCTTTAATTAACAGAGCATCGTGCTGCTACCTTTAGCTACTACCTTTGAAATGTGGTGGCCGAAATTTGAAATTCTATGTGCTTTTTTGACAAGCTGCCATCCTTAATCAATAGAGCACCCTGCTGCCATCTTTAGCAACTACTTTTGAAATGTGGTGGCGGCTAATTTGAAAAATTCCGTTAGCTAACTTCATTAAAAAGTAAAACTGTAGTGCATTCGCGAACCTAACCTCTCATCTACCATCTTGAAGGAGACTATCAATTGTTTACGACAAGATGCCATTCCCGACTCTAATTAGCGCTTAGAGCCTACTATACGAGAAGGGGGTGGCTGTTACAGCCTCCTCCTCCTCCTCAGTCAAGGCATAGCTTTATCGAGCATACATCGCTAAGGCATGAGTGAACAGCGATAACATCATTGTGCATCATTAAACTTGCGGATTACAAAAGAAGTGAGTGAAACGTAACAAGACTAAAATCGAACACTGTACTTGAAGTTGTTTTCTTCAACATGGCATTAAAACCTTGATTGATGTATTAAGAACACTAAATAAGAGATCAAGACTAAAATAGAACACGATACATGATACAGCATGTGTTTAGAACATGTCAGGGGATACGTTTGTTCTTAGAAGATCAGATTACGAAAGAAGTGATTGAAACATAACAAGACTAGAATCGAACACTGTACTCGATACAACATGCGATTGAACATTGATTGATGTGTTTAGAACACGATACACGACACAACATGTCTAGGGATACCTTTGTTCTAAAACAAATACTAGAATTCTGAACAGCTTGCACGAGATAGCGGTAGTTATAACCTCCTTCTCCTCTAACTGCTCTGTTAAGGTGTAGCTCTACCAAACATACAACGCGATCATATGCATAGCAAGTGCACATTTCGCGTAGCTGCAGCGATGCATGTTTAGACTTGAACACATACTGCTGTTTAAAACATATTACAACTAGAATCGCATACTATAGTATGTTGTAGAACATTGCAATGCAAGATTAGAATCGAACACTGTTCAGGAAAAAAATTCCTTCTAGACATACTTACTAAGTTGCTCTTTCTCCTCCTCTGTCAAGGTACATCTCTATCGAACATGCATTGCAAAAGCAAGAGTGTGCACGTCCTGCAGTAATAACATCATTGTGCATGTTTGGACTTGAACCCATACTACCGTTCTAAAACATATTATAACTAGAATCACATACTATAGTTGGATGTTGTAGAACACTGCATTGCAAGACTAGAATCAAACACTGTTCAGAAAAAATTATCTTCTCAACATACTTACTGAGCTGCTCTTCTAAGACGATAACATACTGACGAATCTGCTGAACACTGTCTTTCTTGACATACCTAGTCTTCTTTTTCGAGTATTTAAGAGGAAGGAGCGGGAGGAGGAGAAAGTAATACCTAATCTAAAATAAAAGAATATGCCAATTCGACATTATATATTTACATCTTGTATGTACAAGTTTTATCTTGAATTATTTTACCGTAGTGATGTTTGCGTACTTCTCCCTTCTCGACGCAAGTCTTGCATGTACATGTTTTATCTTACAATTAATAATGTAATTCTGCTAATTTTATATGTACTAGTTTAAACTTAAATCATCCGCTCTACTACGCTCTTAGCGTACCTCTCCCTTCTTTCTATCTTTATACAATATGTAGAGTAAATTGTGATGTACGACAGCTTAGCGTATATATTACAAAGTACACAGCTCTAGCATAATATTTACACAAACCCACACACATCTGCTTTATGTGAAGTAATACCTATCAATATTACTATGCCCCCAGGCTAGAGCGTTGGTAGAATTTGGAATCACAAACTGTTTGGCGGTCCTCATTAGTAAGGGCTACCTTATGAATTAAATAACTGTACAACTGATGCTTCTTGCTTTTAATAACAGCCGTTTGCTTATGTAAAATAGGTGTATTACTATTAATACAATTTGTATAATTTTCTAAACTTAGCTCATTCTGAACTACGTTCTTTTTAATTCCTTTCAAGCTCTTTATTTGTAGTTTATTTAAGAGCATTATGCAGTATGATTCGGATTTAGTGCCTACAAATGAATCGATAATATTTCTAGCATATTCGTCTTTCATTTTACCTAGAACTTTTTTGTTTACTAGTGGCAGATTATATTAATTATTTTCAGGATAGTTACTACTATAAAACCTACCTAAGTCTGGCTTTATATCATTGTAATAGTCATCAGTTTTGATTTGGTAAGTAAGCTAATCGGTATCTGTGTAGAGCAATTGCGCTTTATGAACGTAATTCTTCATCATATAATCGTAATGGGATTCATATATCAGTGTTTTAGCTAATTAAAAGCCAACAGCAAAGCTAACGTAGGTAGGTTTGTCGTACTTAACCCTAACACGATTAATCTGTGTAATAACTTAATTTTCATGTATAATAGTACAGCTATGGAAATTCGGTTTACTTATTTTACTTACTTTGCTTAACATTTTCCCAGTTTGTAATCAATTTTACATCTACGCGTTTGTCAGCATTTTCCATAGTCTTACCAAAGACACTGTTATTCATGAGCTTATAGAAATCTTTCTCAAATTCGTTAACTGCACTTGTTCTCAATCATTGTTGAGATCGATATATGGTGTTAGCCACGGTGACTAATTGAATTCTAGTACGCGATGAATTTTGGTTAAATTCAAACCATGCTGAAAACACTGTTTTAAATTCCGATAATGGATTAAATACTTAGATTGGTCACACAAATTAGCAATTAGCATATTTGTTGTTGATGTGATGTACGGAGACTTCATATTTTGAGGGCAGAACGATAAGTTATTATGAGAAGTGTGTGTAACTCTCTAGGAGTCTGTATGTCAACTTCAAGGAAATAGCCTTTATTAGCTTCATCGTCTAGGGTGTGCACCTGTAAATCGTCAATTTCGCACTGCGTTAGCCAGCGGAAGCTACTTAATGGTAGATGCTGACTCATCGCCCACTCATACTGATTGTTAGCATCGAGATAAACAATATACTGAGATTCCTGACTAGAGTCAGAACTCGGCATGTACTTATTATTCGCCTTAGAATACCGCCCACTACACTGAGGTAGAGCACCTCGAATAGACGATTTTATAAAGTGCACCATATCGATATCTGTAAGCAGTTCCAAATTCACTTGTGTGTATTTTAACACAGGTACTGTAAATTACTGACATGGATCAAGGCTGAGGGATTTCTTGCAAATACAGCGAAAATTTTCGAAAACATCATCTAAGAAAAGTACATCCGTCTTTAAATATAAGTCAGAGTATTCGCCTAGCGTTTGAATGTGGAACTGATCCCAGATACATTGTGCTATAACGTGCTCCTAATTTTTCTACTATTCTACGTGATTCTACGTCTGCTATGCTCGACATGCTGCTACTAACCTCTGTGTGTGTGCTCTCTTCGCCCGTCCAGCTGGTACTGTTCGCACGCCTGCCCTCCCTCCTCTCCTCCCCTATCACCTCGCTGCGCAGTGTGTACCTTCTGCTCTCGTCTTTTCTGGACGTTTCCATCGTAATATAAATAAGGCCTGCTCTGGGCTCTATCGGCGAGTTGGATGAAGAAGACGACTTGTGTGGAGGGAGGACTTTCTTTTATTTGCGCCAGCGGCTGGTCCGTGTGCAATGTTTTTAAAATGGTGTTTGTTGTTCATGATTGAAGCTCAAGGACTGCTGGACGGATGAGCGAACTTTAAATCTATATTCCCTTCCCATACTTAATTTTCTCTTTAGAGCTGTATTCCCCTATTTCATCATGCCGAACTGGCTCCTAATGACTGTTCACGTTACCAAATATCACTAGGCAGAGCTATTGACATTGGTGTTTGTCTTGGAACTACACTGCGATTTTTTCCAAATTTCGCTTTCTACTACGTGAAAATTACTGTGATATGAACCATTGGATACTAAAAGACTTCATGAACAAACGCAAGAATAGGACTAACTGTATTCATATTAACGCCTAGCTTCTGTTAGAATTTCAGGATTGTATTAATATTTGTAGGTTCTATCCTTCCTAATCCCTGTTGCCAGCCTTAGGTACTGTTCTCTTCCTCGTCCTTCCTTTTTTCTCACGTTCCTGTCCCGGACTTCTCTTTTCTTTTCCTTTTGCGATTGTACAGTGGCCTATATGCCTTTTCGAATTCTTTTAAAATTTTGTATTAAAGGGTAATATGTGTTTAGCATTTGTAGGATATTCCTAATGAAAACTATTGAAAAATTCATCTCTTGTTTTGATTCTAGCTGTTTTGGATAGAAAATTGTATTATTTAATGGTCGTCCCATTTATTTTAAAAATCCGAAGTATCTATTTTGAAAATATTGTTGTTCTCTTTAAACATCTGTTCACTTTCTTTCGCATGTAAATATCGTTTTTGGTATTTGTGGTAATACATTATTATTATTATGAAAAAACAGTTCCTTCTCTTTCCCTGATTTTTATCACACGTATTTCCATGCCCTTTATTATCTGTACTTAACCTCGGGTCCCTCTGGAAATTGGACACAGTAAAATGCTTCCTTCTGCGCTCTGTTAAAACGGTTCACTTTGAAACTGAAATCTGAGTACTTGTATATGCATGGATTTTGTGGAGAGCTGTATGGCATGCCATACTTGGATGGACTGCTGCTTGTTTACGTTACCGCGTTAGCCGGACTAGTGTCCAAGTTCATAACTTGGTTGTACTCTCTAATGATCCCTGATTATTCGTGACTGCACTACAATTTTGGCTGTATTTCATAGTTTTCATTATTGGTTTATTGATTTGCCATCTCTGTGCTGCTATATTTCTATCATTCTCAGTGTACATGCTTACACCTATACAGACACGACAAAAAAGTAAGACGTTTCAGTGCATGTAAATAGTCATCATCACTAATATCAGCTTAATTCAGCGAGCGGTAAAATGATTGTTTTGATGGTAAGGTGCGTTTCTCGAGGCGTTTTGAGCAGTCAAGATATTCATAACAGAAGACACCCTTACGCCGAAGTAAATTAAACTGCTCTTCTTCAGGAGAAACACGTCGAATTCCCTTAAAGTGTTCTGGCTGCAAATTACTCGAAAGTATATCAAGGCTACTCGCCATAAAGCGAAACGAGTCAAGAAATCTCAATTTTATAGTATACTCCTGATCTACTTTTACGCACTTTGTAAATGCAATGTACCGCTTTTTGTTCTGAGTAATTATATCCATTTTTTCATCTGAAGCCCCAAACTGTGAAATAATAAAATGTGAGTCGTAACCAGATAAGTTATGAAAAATTACTGGAATAAATTTTGGAACTCTTTACTTAAGATTACAGCTATTATGAGAGGGACATCTATACAAGCCAGTTAAATGGTCATTATCGAAAACTTTAGGGTCATTTTCAGAAAATTCGCCATCACAAACACTACAATTTGTAGCACGTTCATCTTCTTGTAACTGGATTTCGGTAAGTTGTTTCATAGGAATGTTAGTATTTAGAATACTGCTAAGTCGTACTGCATCCCTTTCAAGTCGATCTAAGAATACTTTAGCAGCATCAAGTCCTCGATACAGCTCTAACTTTTTAAGCGTGCTGTCATAACTATACTTGATATAATACGCAAAGCTATACGGACATGCATGTGTGTAGTATTAGTGAAAGAGTTGTCAGGATTAGGCGCGCATGTGCTGAATGGTTTGAGGATGGCTTCAAAGTCTGCGTAAATCACAAAAGGCACCCACATCTGCTTGTCATAATTCGTGAATTTTAAAACATTATTGCCTGTAGTAGGTATCTCTGTACATACATGATTGCAGTCATTCTTAGTGTTCCGAGGTATCTGTGGAACAGCAGAGGTGAAAGAAAGTGCGGGGGTGAACGGGCCTCAAAATACGAAATTAAAGTTAAGATAAAATTTAACAAGGTTATATTTTCTTAGCAAAATCAAGAAATAACAAGAATGGCAGGTACAGTGTAGCAAGGTAACAAATGTACAATTACAGTATTCACAGGATTTGGGCTTCGAGCCCCGGACTCACAATTCTTGAGCAATTAGCCCAACTTTACGATATACACATTTCAACAAAGGGGCAGAAGACCCCTATCATGCCCAGGAGCACTTGCTCCCAATTACACAGTAAAGCCTCCTCGAGGCGCGCAGGAAACAAAATTTTTTGAAAGAGCAATCTGCTCTTAAGTACGAGCCTATCCAAGGCCACACCAAATTCCATTTTCAAGTTGTCCTTCAAGGACATGAAAACAGGGGTAAAATACCCAACCTACTGAGGCCTATTAAGTAAGGAAAGGTTAATTACTTGGCCTCTAAAATACCAACTTGAGAGGAGGCGTTCTTGCACTCCTAACACATTTTATATAAAACCTACTTGGCACTAGGCCGTTACTGCAAGGGCTAATCCCACACTAAAGAGGTGACTTATACGAGAAGACAATTTACATTACGCTAGACTGGAAGAAACGGTTGAGAAAAATAAGTTCACCTCAATGCAATATGAGTGGGAGCTCGAGAGGGTAAAGCACTCTCTATCCCGATATGTAGTTTAAAAAGATAGAATTGACACCGAGTGTCTTTACATTTTTAAAGGAAAGTTACATGGACAAGGCTTCGGACCTGCCCCGAGAGTTAAACTGCTGAGCTAGCAAGAAAAGAAGTTATTAAACGGCCATTACCTTGTGGATGAACTGCTGCCCGAAGAAAGAGGCGTTTCCGCCCCCTGCTACGTACTTTACACACTGAAAGATGTTACTGAAGTGGCCCGGAGACCCGAAAATCAGCAGTTTATATATTCTCGCGGAAAGTTCGAGGCGTTTCAGGAATGAGAACACCCTCCCACAAGAATTTTATTGGCTAGGGTTAAGCAACATATCCCCGTTGAGGAAGATACACCTGATTGTTCATAAATTAATTAAAGAAATTCGGGATTGGCTAAATTCAAATAAGGGGAAGGAAAGGGTTATACAGTCAACTTAAACAATAACAGAAAGAAATTTAACAAGGAACAAACTTTTGAAATAAAAATTTCTCCAAAAACAGTTCTTTCACTTCGCACTAGGGTGCACCATTGTAGTTCTTCAGTAGTGTCCTCTAGAAGAGAATGTTCACACTTCTTACTACAGGCAAAACAAAAATACATCGAAAACGACCCAGTTCAGAAACTTCAAAATTTCCAAGTAGTGACATCTTCTGAGAAACTTGAAAATTAACACATTAGATAAAGTTCAGACTTCCTCCAGTAGGGGAGTTTCAACTGGCGCAAAGTTTGAATTAGCGACGTGGAGGTGTACCACCCCGGTACACTTAGAATGGTTTATTAACTGATCTACAGTTCTAAAATACTGCAAGAATCCGTCGCATAACCACTTTTTACCATTATGTTTTGACTACTGACTACCAACAAGTCTACTCAAATTTTTAATCCAAAAAAAGTGACTATTCTCACTGTTTTCGATATAGAGTAAGTTAACATGAGAACTCTTCTTATTACATGTATAATACAGAAGACCTACTACAGACTTTTGTCTGCACCGCACCCATTAATGCTAATATTATTTAGTTGTTCAAAGCGCTTAATCCCCTTTAATTGTATAGGAAATTCTATATCATCTAAAGTTAGTGGTGTTGAATAGTGAGGATTCGTTGATGTTCTATTCACTACATTCGATTTCGCAGGATTTAAAGCCGACACAACAGCCCATGCAAAACACGCCTCATGATTGCTTTGAACGTTCACAACAGATTCTTTTCGCTTAATCCATGTCGGCAGCTGAATGTATGAAGATCCTCGCAGGGGATTGTACTTATTGATGTTAACCTCTAGATACAAAATTTCAACTAAAGTCCACCCTGATTATTTTTCTTGAAATTCCTCGCTCTTCGTTGAATTAACGTTCGAGATATCCCTAAATACATCACTGAAATTAGTTGACTCACTAACTACAACATTCTTGGTATTAAATGATTTAATTTCACTTATTTCACTTTCATCTATGCTATTAATATACAACACAAAACGTTCGAAATTCACTATAAATAAATTACGATTACACAAAGTTTTGTCAAGAAGCTGTTGTACGTCCGGTTGAAAGCAATTTTAAAAGTTTCCCGTGCTTTGAAACTTCTGACTAGTACGAATTCTGCAACTGAAAATCGTACTTTTAAATGCAGTATTAATTTCTTCGATTTTTTATTACTAGCACTTCTACAAGCATTGTTTTTATGCTAATTACTTCGTAAGTGACCCTGAAAATGTGAAGATGGTACATTAGTGTTACAGTGTTAGCAGTGTATAGTTTGAAGTTCTTCATTTTTCAATGGTTTTTTGTTACTTCAGCTTTCTATATCTACATCAGTATTTACACGCTTTCTTCGCGTTGCCTGAGGGTTATAGTCGCAAGTAGATATCTGATGAACTTCTGCTAAGTGAGCCTGGTATTGCTCCACATTAGCGAAATACGTCCCACAAACTACACATAAAGCGGATGTTATGCTAGGGTGTTTTGTTCTTATATGACGTGCAAGGTTATCTTGTCTTGTGAACGTTGCCTTACACTGCTCGCAGGGGAACATAGTAGGGTTATAGTCGCAAGCAGATATCTGATGATGTTTTATTTTATTATGACGTGTAAGGTTATCCTGTCTTGTGAACGTTACCTTACACTGCTCGCAGGGGAACACAGTGTCCTCTCTCTGCTAATAGTAGAATAAAGTGTTTAAGTAAACAGCGTATGCAACAAATTGTGAAATAATACAACCATTTATCAACAGAGATTAGGTAAAAGGGTAAAGGGTTACGTATAGTGCTAATGTTCGGATGAAACCAAGTTTCAACCTATAGAGGTCAGACATTATCGCGAGTTTGAAGTTACAAGATTAAATGTAAAAGTAAGGGAGACACACATAGTTGTAAAGTTCGGATGAAACCAAGTTTTTACCTATAGAGGTTAGATATTATTGTAAATTTAGAGTCAGAAGAAGTAAACAGGGAGATAAATGTTCTATACCTAACAAAGTAGAAGCCCTCTTGCAGATAACGATCGATGAAAGTGTTACTGCCGTTGTCAAAAATATGGTAGCTCAATGTCCTTCTCTCGAGACGCAAGGTTAAAAATTGAAAGAAACGAAAATTCAATTTTTAACGGTTATGTACAGTAACCAGCATGAGGTTTGAAGAGAACAACCATTCATCAATAGAGATTAGACAAAATTTGCAATGTTCGGAAGAAGCTAAGTTTTAACCTTATAGGTCAGACAACGTTACGAGTTTGAAGTTACAAGATTAAACCCTTCCTTCTTATCTTCCCATCCTACTACAAGAGTCCTGTTCAGCAAGCAGGTATGGCTACCTCAGTGGGGTACTGGTCCTTATCCCCAGTTGTATCCCACGATACAATAAACAACTAATTATTAATAACATTTTCCTCTCCTTCTAATTTGATTTCAGATTCGCTATGAAGATAGTTGATTCTAAGTCATTGCGTCTCTCTCATAACGGATGTTTTCATTTGACTCTCCACGTAGCAAATACTGATTCTGGTCATCTTGCTCTCTTTAACCTTAAACTACAGTAAACGGAGTCTCTCAGACTCATTTCATTATGTTTTTTATTGTTTACCTTTCCCGTTGTTGTGCAATAACCCCCCCTGCCATTCATGGTCATAAATAACATATTTCTACAATTCGATGTATTTTCATTAGTCATTTTTCATTAGCTGCAAACACAGATGAGAAATAATCATAAATAATGCGCGTCATGAAATAAGAGTACCCAATCCCTGAAGAACCTCAAACGTATGTACAGTAGGAGTCAACAAACGAAAGAGATGTACACAGTGCGTCAGACTGCGATCAAACGTTAACAAACCTGTGCGATCTGAAAGAACTGGCTGCGTTTGTGGAAACCAGGAGAAAATGACCTGCTCTAGACCGCCTTGAAAGTGCGAACTTCGAAGCACAACATGCCTTGTTTGGCGTGGATGTGGGCCATTTTGACGTTTTATTTTATATTATGGAGCCTCCTATCTACGGACTTTTCCCATCATTATCTAAATTTTTAAGTTTTTGGATTTGTTACATTTTTGAAATAAGCTTTTCAGTTAGCGGTTTACTTTTTGAATGTCGCACATTTCTGCCCAGTTTAGAATTTAATATAACATTTAGAATGTAGCAGGTGGTTTGCTAGCGCCGAGGATTGACGGGTTTTGGAGACGTGTTGCCGCACAGGAGTTCGTTTATATCGCGGTAAACGTTCCTACACGAAGCTGACGTATTTGAGCACCTTCTAATACCGCCGAACTCTGCCAGGATAGAACTTGCCAGGTTGTAGTCAGAAGGCCATCGCCTCAACCGTGTGAACCACTCAGTCCGGCTAATGGATCCTTCAACACACATACAGCGTATTATTGGGAGATCAGAAGAATGCACGTGCCCGGTGAGGAACCGGGCGAAGGGGTTTTCACCAGCAGAGCCAGTGACGCAATAGTTACTATAGCAACTCCGCTACTACCCAGACGACTTTATATTGTCTTCTACTGGCAGCTCTTCGCTCTTGTCAGTTGTAATCCAGCAAACTGCGAAGTGTGAGTCAATGTTTTTGTGTAGCAGATAAGAGCAGATAAGAGCCGATCTGTCTGGGCAGAATAGGAAGTTCGTGCTTGCAGGCCACATTCCTCACTCTTGCATTCTTCTCATCTCTACATAACAACCAACACTTCAATAGAGTGTAATGCCAGTACATACAACGTGATTCAACCGCCCTTCCAATGTAGTTTCATGAAATCCACAATATTCATTCCGTCCCGAAAATATCTGCCCTGGCGGTATGCTCAGACAACAGAACCGGATTTCTTGGTATTTACCGCCTGACCATGATAGGATGCCATAATATTATACTCGTATTAAACACTGGAAGACATGAGTGGGCCTTCTAGATCATATGAACCTGCCACACTGGTGAAACACTAAATTGATATTGTGACCGCAGTAAACCTAATACTTGCTGTTAAAGTGTCCCGTGTGACGTGCGGAACCATAGTGTAGTTGGTATAGGCTTTGTCGAGCGGGCTTGCATTTCAGGTGGGAGGTACGAGACGGGGGCGAAGATTACACATTTTTAAAATATTTGTTTAATACTTACCGCACGCAATGTAAGTTCATTACGCACTTTCATGCAAACTATGTGCGTATGAATGTGTGGGTGGCCCTAACAAAGGCCGATTAGTTTGCAGGCCGGACACGTATAGACCGGAAATAATAGGAACACAACTGCCCTGACAATGTTTTATCGCAGCAAATGCTCGATGTGATGACCATTTTGGCTTATGTATATTCGGGCCCGCTGTCCAATAGATCGTACTGCGCGCTGAAGCATTCCAGGTGTAATTGCTCGGCAGGCGTCCGTGATGAGTTGCCGGAGCTGGTCGGGTTTTTCCGGCGCTTCAGTGTAAATGAAGTCCTTTAAATGTCCCTACAAGAAGTCTAACGGCGTTAAATCCGGTCATCTGCCAGGCCAAGAAAAGGAGTCTCCTCGTCCTATCCATTTCCCTTGAAGTTCCTCGTTCATATGATTACGAACGGGCAAAGTCGAATATGGTAGAGCTTCATCCTGTTTGCAACCACATCGTCAAACGATTGTGCGAGGGCACATCCTCCAGCAGCAGTGGGCGTTCCTGACGCAGAAAGTGCAGGTTGTCTGGGCCCGTCAAATAGCCCTCAAGGAAATAAGGTCCAATCAGGTGATCCCCCATGATTCAACAGCAAACATTCACTCGCCATCGTACACGATGGGCCGCCTGTCGCACCCAGTGAAGATTGTCCGGACTTCAGTAGTACATGTTGTGGCGGTTGACGTTTCCATTATTGTGGAAGCGCGATTCGTCCTAGAGCAAGATACGCGATATGAATGATGCTTCATTGTCCAGCCTGCGTAACAACCACCTACAGAACTCCATTCGTGCATCGAAATCCCGCCCATGGAGTTCTAGTTGTAGCTCAAGATGGCATGGGTGAAATTTATGTTCATACAGTATTCACTAGACTTACGGTGGGCTGGTGTTCACCTGTCGTGCAATCGTCCTTGTACTGATGTTTGGATTATTACGAGCTGTCTACATAACAGCCTCTTCTATTTCATCCGATGTAACAGGCCTTTCGCGGACTGGTGTCTGGTTGGAAATCACGCCTACTGTCTTCAGGCGTCTTTCAACACGGCGGAATGTCGTAGCAGCCGGGTGTCGCCTTTCTGTATACCGTTTCTGGTACAGACTTAGTGCATCGCACGCGTTCTTCTTGCTTCCCCATGTCAACGTATCCCTCTGTGGAAAACATGCAGAACGACAGCAGTGATTGCCGTACATTCAGGCCCTAACCAGCGGAGTAAGCGCAGGGCACACGATGAATAATAACGTCATTCTCTCGTTTAAAAGTGGCAGACGTGGGCCTGTATTTACATGTTCAATCATCATATCGATGCAAAATATTTGCACGATGCATGATTCCAACCCCCGTTGGCTCATTCCGTCAAATGCTAGGCGAACGCCTAATCACATCCGCTACGCTGCACTGCTGGAAACATGACAAGAGCAGAGTAGAGACGCCATCCAGTTCGGCGTTTAAGACATTAATTACTGCACTGATACCAAGTTTAATGCAAAGATTCGACTGCTCGTTACACCCTGTCACAAGGCACGACACATTAACATAGTTATGTGGTGAAAGGAACTGCTACATTATTTCAAGGCTCCATGATTTGCGAACGGATGATATAACATTTCACTAGGGTTCAGACTTTTGTGCAAAATGTGCTCACTGAACATTCGAACCACACAGTACACCTGCAGGAGAATAGCAACCCTATAACAATGTGCACGTTAGTTGGACTGCAGCAAACGATATTGGAACGGACTGTAGAATCACACGATATAACAATTCATAAGTCGCTGAACTTCATTTTCTGCATATTTGGCGTCTTTACACAATAATGCACCCTGTTACAGAACGAGTGAAGTAGAACTGCTGCTATTTGTTTCACTTTCGGAATATAACACGA
Source organism: Anabrus simplex (assembly GCF_040414725.1). NCBI lineage: Eukaryota > Metazoa > Arthropoda > Insecta > Orthoptera > Tettigoniidae > Anabrus > Anabrus simplex. The sequence goes on along the minus strand of NC_090268.1, from coordinate 441,707,633 downwards.
TACACCGCCACTTTGAAAATCATAGATTAGGCACCCCATTCACCACTGGTGCATGAGGGGCATGTAGAAAGTACGGGGCTGGAGACCATCTGGTATTTCTGTTCAAAATAGCGTACCTTCCTCTTCAAACAATTCATAGTAGACAGGGCTACCATCCCCTTGATATTCACTCTTATTCGTTCACTCCATTTAGAGTTACATGGTAATAGAGGGCGTATCAAAATACTTGAGCCGGACTGAGTAGCTCAGATGGTAGAGCGCTGGCCTTCTCACCCCAACTTGGCAGGCTAGGATAGTACGGTGGTACTTGAAGGTGCTCAAATACGTCAACCTCGTATCGGTATATTTAGTGGTATGTAAAAGAACTCCTGCGGAACTATGTTCCGGCACGTAGGCGTCTCCCAAAACAGTAAAAGTAATTGGTGGTATTGAAAATAAGTAAAATTATTTTTAGAAATACTTTAACAAATAGTGGTGTCGGATTTCTAACACCAAAACGAGGAATAAATGGCATATATACATACACCGTACAAAGCTTCATTTTTGTGTTCATTGTTAATATTGTGTGTATGTTCACTGCATTGGGTGCAAAATAAAATGTCTTAATTTAAGACTTAAACCTTGCACATATTGAGTTGCTTGAAGTGTTAAAACGGAGTCTTTCAGATCTCGTGAGTAATCATGCATAGAACACTTTTGAGTGATGTGCTGAACAGTCTGCCAATCAGCCGCACATTCACACTGTCCGTCCATTTGAACACCAGATTCTCGCATGCTCCATGTTTAGTTCGTATTCGGTTAAATGTCGACCAGGCTTCACAGGGGTAGATCAATACTAGGAACACGTTCTGTAAACAAGATAAATCACGAAGTTCCGGTCTAGATCTGCTTATGTCTTCAATATTGAACTAACAGATCCGGATAGTATGTCCGAGTTTCTTAAATTGTAGTTGGCTCTGTAAAGAACTTTCTGTACTCCGAATTCTCATACAGTGTAGTGTCTGTCTGACAGAGGTGGTAAAGGTGTCCTCGGTTAATCTGTAAAGATACGGTGTCGAATCCCCGTCAGCAAGTTGGAAAATTTAAGAAACGATATCTCCACTTGCGAAGGTGCACATAGCCCTGAGGTTCTCTCAGCCTACTCTAAAATGAGTATCAGGTCAATTCATGGAGGAAAAGACGGCTGAGCGTAATTCTAACCTCTTTACCTCACCAAGTACCAACGTTACGGATGGTGGAAGCCTTTACCTTCCACCCATTTCAGGACTTTGATGGCCTGTATGGACATGACATTTGACTGTTTTTATCCTCATGTATTGGAGCCATGGGATCACAATGACAACCTGGCTGTCTGATTACTGTTGCTCGATTACCACCACCCAGAATGCACGTGCAGGACAATGAGGAGCTTAAATATGCTATCATTGAGCAACATTATTATTATTATTATTAATATTATTATTATTATTATTATTATTATTATTATTATTATTATTATTATTATTATTTTTATTATTATTGTTACGGCAATACTGTGGAACACACACCTAAGAAGGTGCGGGGTTGAATGAGTTGACCGAGAAACGATCAAAGCTTAATTTAAAACTCTAAAAGTATGACATTTCACTTCTTCCTTTTTTTTAAATTTAGCACTTGATGAACAACACCAAATAACAATTGGATAGACAAAGGTGAGCTCGACAGCTCCAGTAACAATAATGATTTGACAACCCTAAAATAAACAGGGACACAGTAATTTGGAGAAAGAATTGTAGTTCCAAAGTTACATACTTCAAAAGAGCATCTTTAAAAATCCACAGCATTTTTCCAGTCATTTGACCGGGTTAGGAATGGACTGAATGAAGCCCCCTTTTAGCGGAGAGGATGGGAATTGTGCCGGCTGCCGAGGCTTGTCGCACTCCCCTGGGGCAATGATTAATGAAATGATATTGGAGAGTGTTGCTGGAATGAACGATGACAGGTAAAACAGAAGTAAAACAGAGTTAACACTTTATTCCCTACGTAGAATAAAGTCCTTAGACTTCATTGAACATTCACATTGAAAGGATTGAGATTTACGTAAAGAATGAATTTTGAAACCTTCTCCTCAAGTTAGCTTTCTGAGAATATTACACGGTTAAAAGATTTCTGCCATTACCTTGAACTGGCAGGCCTTCCGACGACGGCAAGGCTTGCCCCCTTGCCTTCCCTACGAACACACTCTTAACATCTTGATTGGATCGACTGAAAAGGCAACACGGCCCAAAAATTCCCAGCTTTTACAGCGGAGAGGAAAGTTCCAGAATTCTAGGCCTAAGCGCTGTACACATCCTCCATTTTGATTGGCTAATTCAATAAATATACAAAATTTGTGATTGGTGGAAAATTTTGATGGAAATGGAAGGGATAGCAGTGCTAGTAACCTAAACACAAAAAATCTACAAATATTGCAGTTCTGTAAACCTAGAAACTACAAATTTCTTAGAAAATTAATTGTTTATCCTCCCACCAGAGGGGGCAGATAAGTCTACAGTAGAGACATCTGAAGATAAAGTTCGAAACTTCTTCTGATTCAAGGTTCCCTATTCATATAACACATGGCCTTGTAAAAAGCGCTCGCCCCAAATGAAAGGAGTAGTTGTACCTATGGTAAAGTTATTATTATTATTATTATTATTATTATTATTATTATTATTATTATTATTATTATTATTATTATTATTTCTTTCTTTTTTCCTCAATATGTTCAGCGTCCAGGGTTGGTTTTTCCCCCGGAATCATCGAGGGTCTCCACCACTAGCAGCCTCACGTGCAGTGTCCTGGAGTGTGAAACGTTGGGTCAAAGATACAACTGGGAAGGATGACCAGTACCTAGCCCAGTTGGCTACGAAAAACCACTTCGAGGATGCTTGGGGTGGGATTCGAATCCCCTCTGCTCAGTTGACCTCTCGAGTCCGACGGTACACCGTTCCTAGTAGTACTTTTCAAATTTAGTGGCATAGCCGGGAATTGAACCCGGGCCTCCGGAAGGTGGTAGCTAATCGCACTAACCACTAGAAGAGGACGCGATAATTGTTATCGAATGTACTGATTCTATGTACACTTCAACAATTGAAGTGACTTAAAATAATTCATTTTGTCAGAAACTCGAGTGATTTTAGCGTTATCCTGGCTGGTGGGTGCATGGTAAGCGCGTTGGTCCAATAATCCCGAGATAGAGGGTTCGTTCCAGGCCGAGGTCGAAGTGTTTGCGCGGTGAAAAGTCATGGCGTGCTCTGTTGACCATGATAAAACTGTCGTCCATTTCCTTGCGATAAAGTGTTATTCAACAGTGAACCAACACCCGCCGCAATCTGGTCTCCGCCCCCTGATCGCGCCACTGTGGCTCTGCCTACATTACGCGTCGGCTGGAAACACGTACTCGAAGAAGACATACTGAACATTTTTTCCCCTTTCCATGAGTTGAGCACTTCCTTTGAGCAACCAATGTCATACAGGTAATTTATCTTTGTAAATCTTTGTTCTTTCAATAATACCTCCTAAGTGAAGCATTTCAGGGTGTATGTTTATAGGATGTTTTTACCCTGTTTGCGTACGAGGAACCCGCCCACGCTATTTCTCCAAGTATTTATGGTACATCCTGCATAATTTCAAAAAATTCTGTTTTATCGACTACTTCTAATTCTGTACATTCGGTTCGACTTTTTTTTTTGTAACCCGCTGCCCATTGGTAACTAGTTAGCATGCAAGTCTTCGGCTCAAGGCGTTCCGCGTTCGATTTCTGGCTGAATCTGGGATTTCAACATTTATTGATTAATTTATCAGGTTTGAGACCAGGGTATTTGTGCCAACATTAGAATCCATACCAGTCAGGGCCCCAGCCTCACAGACGTACAGGTCACTCATGGCCTCTCAGGAATCCATATGCCATTATATTATTTATTTGAAATACTACAATATAGAGGACATTACTCCATTCCTTACCACACACACGTCGCTGTGAGAGGTTAGCGGCGCTCAAACGCACCTTCCCACCTTGGATATACGACGCGGGGGTTAATAACTGACTCACATTGCCAGCAGAAAATGGCGAGCGGACTGGGCATGACTTGATCACCAAGGATCGCTTATACTATAGTTTAAAAATCTGCTGACTCTCAGGTAGAAATGACGTGGTGATCAGTATTCTTGCAAGACGTCTTCGAGCAGCTGTCTCTGACAATTTGTATTCAAAGGCTTTTTCACTTTCGTTTCCAGGACGACCCCACTCCCGAATCATCTCTCTTTCCAATCTCCGTAAAACGTGCACATCACCTGCAGTTGAAGGAGAATCCCTCACCATACTGTCTGGAGGAATGCTATTCGCTTGGATACTAATGTGATTACACAGTGGTCTCCCTTATGCCTGTCTACTGTGAACTCGTCTTTTCTGCATACACATTTTGCCATTCATGTATCTGTGAAAGGAGTAGGTTTTTCCTCATTCACATGTCTTTAAAATCAGCACTGTGCCTTCATCTGTTGCTATGTTTTGACCTACAAACAAGAACAATAATAAAAACATAGACTAACTGGTGGAGGTAGGAGAGGCTTACTCGGCTCATTCTGAAGTGCGTAGGTTTGATTCCTCGTCAGTAAGTTGAAACACATTAAGAAATAAATTTTATAGCTGTTAGGTTCTTCACTCTGACGAAACTACTTCTGAGGAATACATTTAAAAATTAACTCTAAGAAAATGTGGTAACAGTAATAAACCTATAAAATAAACAAATTAATTAAAATAGAATGACTTATTTCGTTCGTGAAAGAACATAATCACACTCAAATATTTATGTTTATTTCCGTTTAAATGCTTAAGAACTTGAAAATCTGGAACTTCTCTTAAGTCTCCTATAGCTTTGAACATAGAAAAATAGGGTGTATTAAACTTTTCCGTTGCAATGTAAATGAATACTAAATGGAAACTGAATATGACATTACTCATAAAATATATGCCTGCATATTTAGAAGTCATATAAGCATATACAATTATGTATAATTAACTATAACATGATAGACCCATTCATGCCCGCATCTTCTTTCACCTCTGTCCGGCACGGTATCCCCGTAACAATTTCTAAACACATGAATATGTTTTATAATTGTAATAGATTCTATTAAATCACATTCGAATATTTAGAAAATTATAAACATTTGTGTTTATTTCTCTTTAAATTATTAGGAACATAAAAATATGGAACATTCTTAAGGGGGACGTAGTCCTTTGTACATAGAAAACTCAGTGAATCACTAGCATCAAGGAAGTCCATCATGTATAAATATTGTTTTTCATGAAGTTATTTTCAAGTTGTAATTTTTTAATTAACTTTTATTTCAATTTTTAAAACTTAACAAATAAAGATAAGTTTATAGTTCTGGTATATCTTCGTCTCTATGAAATACACATGCGTGCAAAATTTCGTCTTACACTCTTGGGAACTTCCAAAGTTTTCAGGGATAAGGTTCTGAAAAAGAAAATTTATGTGAAACGAGCAACAAACTTACCGATAAATGACGTATTTATAACTCCGGAAGTATTGGAGATATTAACAAAACGTTTCTTATGTTATAAAGAGAAAACTTTAATTTTAAACGAGAAACCTAAAGTGAAAAATCGCATTTTTGTCCGGTCTAAAGTCTCAGTCTCCCCTTAATGAAGTCCTGTGTCCTTTCCACTCCAGCATACAATTCCTGAGTGCATTCAGATATTTCAAAAAAAAAAAAACTCAGCCTATGCAAGAAATGAAATATAGTTGACTAACGGACATCGGAAAGGAAGAAGAGCAACATGTGTCCTTATAATTGGAATGTGATTTAGAGACCACGGTATCCCTAGCTGAGTCTACCACTATTCCCACTTACTTGTACTAGGCTCCCTACGTGTTGGCCATGTTGAAGTTATTAGTTATTCCCTTTCCAAACCGACGGTAATATATTTGCACGGCCTAGGGAGTCTTTCATTTCATTGCCCTACTTGGCCCTTCCCTTTAGTTGTACTTCCACTCTTCGAAGTGTTGGACTTAATCCTTTTGATTTAGAATTCGCCTACAGTTTAGTTACAGTACTGACTCCCTCAGTAAAAATCAGTGAGTCTCAAAAAGGTGTATGCGAGATGTCTTTCTACAATTTCAAAACAATAAAACCGTGGAAAAATGTATCAACATAAGTTTTCTCAAATATCACACATGTCACGTAGACGAAGCGAACGACACCTCATGCTCCTAGCTCCGGTTTCGCCCGTGCTGCTCACTACTGACTTCGTAAGTTATCAAGGTGGAATCTTCCGCTTTGATTTATATTAATTTAGTAGGAAATGTTATAGTTAGAAGTTGGCAACCGATTATTTCTGTCCGATCTTTAGGTTGCTTCTTGCGAATTTTCTTGAAACGAGGTTCTCACCTCACGCGAAGCAGCAAGCGTGCGGGGGCAACATGTTAGGTAGGCTTCTTCATCCTCCAGAAGATTCTAGTGGCTGCAGGGTATATAATAGTGCTTCCCTAGAGCCTTTCTTACTTCAGTTTTAGTGTAGGTATTTTGTAACTCAATTTACATCTAAATCATGCAGGTTATAAAAAGTTCTTCAAGCACCGAATGTATTCGCCCTAATACCTATAGTGCCCTAAAAGAAAGCACGAATTTAGACCCTTGTTTTCTTTTTCTCAGTTTAATTTCTTGTCACTGGAACGTTCGAAATGTTCGTGCATCTTTCATTTTAGGTCCTTAATGTCTGCCTTCGTCCTAGTCACAAGTTAGTTTCGGGTTATTCACTGTATCATTTGGCCTCATATCCCTTTAGGTTTTATTCCTATGCTAAGTCACGGGATGGCTTTGTGCTTTTTTGCATCCCGTGTCGCTTTAGTGTCCCGGCATTTATTTTCTAAATTTCACTAAACTTCTGGAATTTAAATTAGTCTTGGCGTGTATTTGTAGTATTAACTCCGCTCCTGATTATTTTTGAATTCCTCACGTTGGATTCCCTGACATGTAAAACGGCAACAAATGTCAGATGAACTACAGTACTCTAGGCTCGTAGCTCTTGGGATTTTAGAATCTCTAGTTCCCCCCATGTGTCAAAGAAGCTCCGAGAGCCGTTCTCTTGTCTTAAAATTATTAAAGAACTCTGTTTGTTGCTAAATGTGACCGATCACTGTTGTTGACTATGTGTTATTGTGTATGGACAAAAGGAAGGAAAGAAACGAAAAAGGGAAAGAGGAACCAAACGAATAATGTTAGTGTTTTCCCGCTGTGTGGTCATTTATTTCCCCACATACTGTAGACCAGCATTGACATTATTATTATTATTATTATTATTATTATTATTATTATTATTATTATTATTATTATTATTATTATTATTATTATTATTATTATTATTATTATTGTACCGGGTGGTACACCTCTACGCCGCACATTTCAATTTTCCGCCTTAAAGTACTCATCTACAGGAGAAACAGTGAACTTAAAACTGGACCTACTTAAAAATATCCTCTGAAGATGTCACTGTGAATTTCGACGTGTTTTTGTTTACTATTTATCAAGAAGTTTGGACATTCTCTCATGGATGTCACTGCCTAAAAACTATGATCATGCACCCTGATGCGAAGTGAAGGAACTTTCTAGAAGAAATTTTCTACTCATAAGTTTTTTTACTAAATGTCGTTCTCTCATTTGTGGGTTGGCAATATTAAACTTTTCTTTCCGACGGTTTTGAACTTAGCCAATCCAGAATTTCTGTAATTAATTTTTGACCAATCGTGTCTTTCTTCTTCGATTTTGAGTGTACTTTCAAGACTGACCAATAAAGTAAGAGGGCGTGGCTTGATTATTCATGAATGGTCTCGAACATTCCCCGAGGGTTTATATACTGCTGATTTTCTTGTCTCTCGGCCACTTGATTAACATCTAACCTAGTGTATGGACGTGTAGCAGGAGGCGGGAAGCGCCTCTTTCATCAGGCAGCAGGTCTTCTGTAAGGTAATGGCCTTTAAACATCTTTATTTCTTGCTAGCTCAGCAGTTTAACCCGCGGGAAAGATCCGAAACCTTTACCATGTAACCCATCTCTATATATATGTAAATTTGTACCAGCTTATGTAAAAACGTAAGTAGATTTGTAACGGTAATTCGAGGATAGAGGGTGATTTACCCTCTCCAGCACCCGTTCATTTTGGTTTTAGGTGACTACGTTTTGGTAACTGAATTTATTTTCTTCAGCAATGTTCAGATATCTTTCTTATACGGGTCACCTCCATAGTTTGGGAATAGCCCCTGTTTCATCGGCCTAGTGCCTTTTAGGTTTTAAGAAGTTTCATGTAGGAGTGCAAATTCACGCCTCCATTCCTTTGTATGTCGGGCCATTTACTTAACCAGTTCTTTTTCTGCTAAGGCCCAGTAGGTTGGGTACAAGATACCACCGTTTCATTTTGTAAGTTGTGCCGTGAGGGCAATTAATGGTAAAGCCTGGTATGGCCTTTAATAGGCTCGAAAAATTGAGAGCGGGTCAGCTCTTTTATGTATTGTAAACGTGCCTCTGGGAGACCGGAGAGTGTAATGAGGAGCAAGGGCTCGGCGTATTAGGGTATTTCTGCTCTTGAAACAAATTCGGGTTTTGAGCTACCACTCAGAATTTAAAACTAAGGGCTTGTAGCCGAAATGTGTTAAAGATTTAAAATCTTGAATTTTTTTCTTTTCTGAATCTTGTTTTTAATTTGCTATGTAATTGTTATCTCACGAAGTGAGGATTTGTTAACTTGTTGCTGTTCAAAAAATATAACCTTCCATTTCTGTTTAAATTCTTTCTTGACAAAGTAGTTAGACCCATTCACCCCGGCACCTTCTTTCACCTCTGCTGATCCACCAACCACGGTAACAATTATATTTATTATTTTACAAGTTGCTTTACGTCGCACCGACGGAGATATATCTTATGGCGACGATGGGATGGGAAAGGCCTAGGGGAGGGAAGGAATCGATCGTAGACATAATTAAGGTGCAGTGTGGAAATTTGAAAAACGGAAACTCATCTTCAGTACTGCCAATAGTGGAGTTCCATCCCACTATCACAGCTGCGTGCCCCTAATTTAATAAAATGTGTGCATTGCTTACTGTCTCGTTCCATCTGTAGGAATCGAGATTAAATTACGTGCAGCAAGCAATTTTATCGGAAATTTCCATGTTCTTCACAAAATGCACACCTGTATAACGGTTTTGTCGCATCATGTACCTGGTATTGCACAACTTTGTATGTGCAGTAGACCTGGCATCAGTGCGCCCCATTAAGATATATAAGCACTGTATGCATATTCCATGCCCCATCTACTGGGGACTCCTCATATTTCTTCACGATCGACATCACACGGATCTTGGTAAATAGTTATTTTCATAACAAACTACCTGTATTGCTTCACTTTATATTCTAAGATATTAAACCAAGGTCATCGGCATACAACTGGAAGAAGCATTCTGACAGCTAGTGCATTGCACTGTGTTGCCCCATTCCTGCATTCCTTTCTCCTTCTCTTCACTTCTGGATCACTTGTCCGCTCGTTCAGACCGCTGTTTTGTGTTGCCAACTCCAAGAAACACGAGCCCGTCAGTAGGCTTATCTCCATGACAAACGCAGTGGGTCCGCACTCGTTTCTATAATAACCATACCCCGTACTCTTTCTCTCCATCCAGGCAGGCAATAAACGGCACCCAATCCCCTCTAAGGACTGTCAGAGTTCATCTTACAATATTACGACTGTACATTTCCACATAGTTCATATCCATTGAGCATGTAAACGGTGAAGACTAGGCAGAAAGATGGGATGATCATATCCAATAGCTGCATCAAGGTAAAGACGTAGATGGTATGGTTCTATAACATGAAGAGGCCGTTGATGGCAATGAAATTGGAGACGAATTTTTAAGGTCAGAATTTGACAGAGCTTTGAAAGACCTAAATAGGAACAAGGCACGTGGAATTGATGACATTCCTTCTGAATTACTGACTGCCTTAGGAAAAACCAGCATTATGAGGTTATTCTATTTAATTTGAGAGATATATGAGACAGGAGAAGTGATATCCGATTTTTGGTAGAATGTTATTATACCTATTCCCAAGAAAGCGGGTGCTGGGAAGTGTGAAAACCACCGCACCATAAATTTAGTATCTTTCAGTATCCCACGCCTGCAAATTTTAAACCCGTATTGTTTACAGAAGAAGAAAAATGTAAATACAATTTGAAACTGAGTTGGGAGAAGATCAATTTGGCTTCAGAAGAAATGAATTAACACGTGAAGCAATCCTGACTTTACGTCTGATCTTAGAGGATCGAATGAAGAAGGACAAGCCCATGTAAATGGCGTTCGTAGATGTTTGGAAAGGCATTTCATAATGTTGATTTGACCAAACTATTTGAGATTGAAGGTGAACGTAGTCAGATATTGAAAAGGAAGAATCACCTATAATCTGTATTAAAATCGGTCTGCACTGATAAGTATAGAGGGCTTTGAAAAAGAATCAGCAATCCATAAAGTAGTGAGGCAAGGATGCAGTTTATCCTCCCTCCTTTTCAATGTTAACAGAACAGTCAGTAAAATAAATCAGACAGGAATTTGGGAAGGGAATCACAATACAAGGAGAGGAAATAAAAATCTTGGGATTTGATGAAGATATTATTATTTATCTAAGACTGAAGAAGATGTGGAAAAATGACAGAATGTTAATGACAGAGTCTTGGGGAAGGAATACAAGATGAAAATAAAGTTCATAATAAAAGTGAGCGCAGTGGAAGTCAGGTGATGCAAGAAATTCTGGATTACGAACTGAAGTCTAGTAGAAGAATTTCGTAACTTGGGTAGCAAAATAACTAAAGGTGGCAAAAGTAAGGAGGGCACAAAATGCAGACTAGCACAAGGAGGGAAGGCCTTTCTCAAGGAAAGAAATTTTCTCACTTCGAACATTGATATACGAATTAGGAAGATGTTTCTGAATACTATCTTCAGGAGCGTAGCATTGTATGGAAGTGAAGCACGGACGATAACTAGCCAAGAAAGAAAGAAAACAGAAAATTTTGAAATGTGGTGTTACAGAAGAATCGTGAAGGCGAGATGGGCAGATCGAATTACGAATGAATAGGAATTGAATGGAGTTAGTGAACGGAAATCGATTTTGCTAAAGGAGGGTTAGAATGTTAGGACACATCGTAAGACATACAGGGCTTCTTCAGTTGGATATGAGTTAAGTGTAGGCTGTAAGAATGATAGGTGTAGACCAAGGTATGAATATGACAAGCAGATTAGAGTAGATGTAGGATGCAACAGTCATGCAGAAATGGAAAGGTAGGCATAGGATAGGGTGGGATGGAGGCTGCATCAAACCACTCTCTAGACTGGTGTCTGAAACAACAACCACAACAACAGTGTACGTGGTGGTGAGGAACACACCTGATGCACTGGTCTTTGTTGAGATTCTTTCGTGTTATTAAGAGGATGGATGAGTGGGCCTATACTGTTTAGCCTGCCTCTTACCCGGAGATCAATGGATCAAATCGCAGCAAGGTGAAGAATCTTAAAAGCATCTCGGGACTGGTTCGAAGTTAACTCTGTCTACGCAAGTAAATCTGAGCTGCTGTCCGCCAGTATTCGCCTAGAATTATTACTAATACGTATTCGTTCCGTCTCTGAAGGGGAAGGCGGGCCTCTTAGACGGTGACGCCGCCTCTCAGGCAGGAAATCGTGATACGGCGAAGGAGATGATTGGAGATGGTGAGGGGGTTTACGAGGGGGTTGACGGCCGTGGCCTATGCTAGGAATTGTCCCGGCATTCGCCTTAATGCAGAAGAACGGAATTCCTCGGGAAACCGTTCTCAGAACAGCCGGTGTGGGGACCAGTCCCTCTCCGTCTGCCAAATGCAGAGGCGTAGAGCCACGGCAAAGTCGCGGCCACTTGTAGGCCTAAGTCTGCTCAAAAAGCGAAGAATGATGACTGAGAGTATTTGTAGCGCTGATGACGCTCAGCAGCGCTCACTGCAGGCTGCCTTCACACGTAAAATTTTGCAACTGCAAAGCTGGGGTTTCTTGAATAGTTCGGTTGTGGTTACAATCTACCACTATTAACAACAATTGCGTGGTTCCTTGTGGTTATTTAAGTTCGTATCGACCACAATCCATCCACCCTCCACTATACACAGTATTGAAATGGACTGCGAAGAGGTATCATTGTTGTAGCTGTTGTTACGTCGACAAAGACGGCGGCATCGCAATAGGGTACAATAGATCAATCCTATTACAGAAAGCTGGAGCGAAATTCAGTTTCATTTACTGTATAAGTAATAATAAATAATAATATTATTTACTGTTTTCGGAGACGCCGAAGTGCCGCAATTGATTCCAGCAGTTCTTTTACGTGCGAGTAAATCTACAGACACCAGACTGACGTATTTGAGCCATGATCGAACCTGACAAGTTGGGGTCAGAAGGGCAGCCTCAGCCGTCTGAGTCCTTCATCCCGGCTGCTGTATCGGTCTTTGAGAATGTAAGATGAAATGTTTTAATTAATTAATAGTGCGGAAATACGTATCATCGGCTGGAAACGGAGGGAACTACTAATGTGAGCCTGCGTGCGCGAGGTTGGCGTGTGGTTGCAAAGTGGTACGTGTGAATTGCGTTCTACCACTGACAGCGATGCTCTTGTGGGTGATATCGTCCACAGATTGTGACAGTGGTTGAACTTGACTGCAGTGTGTGTACGTGTGAAAGCAATATTGTATTTCCATAAGATCTTGAGACTGCCCAAGGACAATCACAAAGTGGTACATGTGGAGGCAGCCTGATAGAACACGGCCCCATATGCTTTGGTCTTAAGCGGAAGGATGTACAATTTACCTTTTCAAAGATGGTAGTTCATTAACAATCAACATGGTTCCCTAGTCATTTCGAGATTTATCTCTCAGCTCTCCCCACCCAGCAGAACAATTAGCAGGATACTTCCCAGCCTGATCCGAGGAACTTGTTGTACATCCCATCTGCCTTCAGCGGTTCATACTAAGTCTTCTCGCTGGTCTTCCATCTTACTGAGGTAGAAGTGTTCGGTGAATTGTGACGTAATATCACGATGAAGTTGAGTTATGCACACAGCAGCCGCCTGTTGACGTGCCGGAGATGAATGGAAGGTAAATATTCAGCTCATCACAATGCAGTCACTTCCTCAAGTAGATTACAACAAACTTGTGCCTCGCCAGAGCTGCGATGTGAATTCACTTTTTTAATCAAGACCATTTTGTTTTTTTCATCCACTTAGAAGTTTTGCCTGTTCCCAACTTTCTTGTTTCCATTAGAGAAGTAGCTCGCCCGTGGGAACTAAAATTCGTTTCCGCCGATGGTAACCAGCTAGTTTTGAGGCTCTCTTCCACTAATAACTTACCATTAAGTGTGAGAAGAAATACTTATGCGCTAGAGTTGGGTAAAGTGCGGCACACTGCTTGAGTGATGAACTATCTTCAATTAATTATAGTGTCAAACTCCTGGTATATCTGTATGCGATTTCGTTACAGTTTTTCGATAGAATTTGTCATAGCAGACAGTAGCGGCGATTGGGTATTAGAAGATGGGGGAAAAGTGTACAGTCAACAAATGTACCCGGATTTGTGGGATATAGTTGACGGCGCGGGTGGGGGTGGGGTAGGAGTGGGTGTTATACATCGAAACTGAAAATAGCTACAAAGTTTTCTTTTGCTCTGTGAGCGAATTTCGACGGAGAGGTAAAGGTTGACTGTTTACCAACTTAAGTGCGGTAATAATAGTTTTTTTTTTCAGATTTTGATTCAATACTAAACAATCAAACTTTCACCAAAGTAAATATCTCACACATGTATTACAATTAAATAGAAGTTTGGTGTTATCATAATATTAAACATCATTTAGTATTCGACTACACATTAAGAAACTAACGGATATTGAGGAAAATGCCAGACTGACGAATGCGCGCGGTAAGTGGGTGAATCATACAAATCATATACCACTGCTGCCCTTCCTCACAACACATGCAAAGTCTCCACTACTTGCTGTGGCGCTATACAAATCGGTTGGCATGACTAACGACATTTTCGGCTAAAATTGTTGTTTATAATTAAAGAAAATAAAGGAATTAATACGGTGATAAGGCAACGTACAAATTGTTTTTAAAAATAATTTCTGTAATGTTTTCTCCACAAAGAGTGTGTGTGGGCGGGAGGGGGATCGACTGCGCAACCTCGCTCCCCCTAAGACTGATAGCAGACCCTTTGGTAGACAAATTGGTCTATTTCAATGAATAAATGCTGTTCTTGCTGAATTCACACAGAGCCACTTCTAATTCATCCAAGAATATTTACTACTGCCAAATGTTTTAATTAGTCCCATGACGGGGGAGGCGGGCCTCCTAGACGGTGACGCTGTCCCTCAGGCCGGGGGACTTGTATCGGGGAATGAGATGTGCGGTGAGGTTGAGAAGGTTGGTGGCCGTTAACTATACAGGAACTGTCCCGAGTGCAGAAGAATGGAATACCACGGAAAAGCATTCTCAGATGACGGTGGGGACCAGCCCTTCTCCGTATCCCGAATACAGAGCCGTGGCCACGACTCTTCTGCTCGGTTGGCCGGTCAGAGTGCAGAGCTGTCAGACCATGGACCAGCCGTGGCCACTTGTGGACCGAGACCCACTCTGCACCCGCCGACGAAGAAGATGTTTTGGAAACTTTGATAAAAATCCTTTCAAGTGTTAAGCTTTGGCCAGGAATATAAGTTGCAATGATAAAGGTATTCCTATTGGCCAACAGCACCGTTTTACTGTCCGCCTGCGTAGCTGCCATCCTCGGAGGCCCCGGTTCGATTCCCGGCTCTGCCATAAAATTTGAAATGTGATACGAGGGCTGGAACGGGGTCCACTTAGACTCAGGAGGTCAAATGAGTAGAGGAGGGTTCGAATACCACCTCAGCTATCCCCGAAGTGGTATTATGCGCTTTGCCACTTTTCCACCATGCAAATGCCGGGACTGTATCTAAGTTAAGGCCACGGCCGCTTCCTTCCCTCTTCCTTGTCTATCCCTTCCAATCTTCCCATCTTCCACAAGGCCCCTGTTCATATAGCAGATGAGGTAGCCTGGGCGAGGTACTGGTCCTCCTCCCCAGTTGTATCCCGGGACCCAAATTCGCACGCTCCAGGACACTGCCCTTGAGGCGGTAGAGTTGGGATCACTCGTTGAGTCCGAGGAAAACGCCGACTCTGCAGAGTAAACAGATTAAGAAAAAAACGAAAGAAAGAAAGAAAGAAAGAAAGAAAGGTATTTGTTCCTTTGTTTCGTTTTCCATGCAACATTACTTAAAATAGAATATCATTTTGATTAATGAGTAGAAGAATCTGTAAAAGATTTTAAAATGTCGCAGGGATGAATTTGATGCACTAGAATAGAATGTGACCCGCGTAGAATATCATCACGCTAGGTGTTGTACGATTAGGGAACAACGCTATTTAGTGCTTTTCCCGTGTTGAATCGTGTTGTTTTCTGTATATTATGAACCGCTCGCCATTGTTTCGAAAACATTACAGTATTCTTTGTTTAGGCGACTGAAATACCTGCAATCGATGTGTGGTAATGTCTCTTTTTTTTATTGTTTCATTTTGTCATGATTATTGCTCTCCTTCACTAGTTCTAAAGATGTCGCCATATGTTGTTGCAGGTAACGTGGTCACACCGCAAGCTGGAGCAGATCCACCTGCTCACGGTGGGCAAGGTGGAGTATAGCTCTGATCAGAGGATTAGGCTGAGTTTCCGCTACCCTAGTAACTGGAGGCTGGAGATCCTCTACGTTAACAGGCGAGACGAGGGGCTGTATGAGTGTCAAGTGGCGACTCATCCACCTCGGGTCAAGAGGATATTCCTGAAGGTTACAGGTAAGATTTCTTGTTGTTCACAGCTGTAGCATAAATAGAGGACCACGAACTGAAAGTACTGTACCCCTTTCATTTTTATTGCCGGGCCGAGTGGCTGAGACGGCTGAGGTGCTGACCTTCTGACCCCAACTTGGTAGGTTCGACTCTGGCTCAGTCCTGTGGTATTTGAAGGAGCTCAAATACGTCAGCCTCGTGCCAGTAAATTTACTGTCACGAAAAAGAACTCCTGCGGCACTAAATTCCTGCACATCGGTGTCTCCGGAAACCGTATAAGTAATTACTGGGACGTAAAGCAAATGACGTTATATTTTTTATTAAAATTAAAGGTATTTGTTACTTTCTTGAATCCTTTATAATAAGTAGGGACCGGAACTTAAATCATTTATATATAACAGGTGGTTCACGAACGCCGTACCTTCTACTTACAAATGTCCCTCATGCAACGGTGATGCACGGGATGCATAATCACTTATTTTCGAAGGAGTGTTACAACGGGCTGGATTGTGGATGTTGTGATACAAGTAGCAGTCATTTTACTGCACACGTTCCACAACAGGGTGCATTTGTAAATACGCCAAACGTGCAGAAAAAATAACTTATTAATTTATACACGTGTAGACATTCCACTCTATAAAAGAATTGTTTGTATGAAACGAAAACTAAAACTGTTCTGCGAAATACTTCTGTAGAACGCAGACGCATGTTTGGAGCTTCGGCAGCATTCTCACTACATTATTCACAGATTACAATGATGTCTGTGTATTCGTCATTGCTGAACACACTAGCCGTTGCCGATATGCAGACAGCAAAAGTAGTGGAGCTGTACACTAGTACATACATCAGCCTAGTACTATGCGGTCGTAAGCGAGGGGGTGCATTAGACGCGTAGCGGTGAGAAACATACTGCGAGCGACCCGCCTGGTTATCTCTTCATATTCTGAAGAAACGTGCCTGCTGTTAGTAGTGCCCCTGTGAAAATCAGTTAGCAGACATCCCATTCATCATTTGTGCATGCGGAACGTTTATATTGAATGCACGGCGCTCGCAGGCCGCCTGGTATTTGTCCCACCATTGTATGAATATGCTGGTAAATTATTTATGCAAATCACTAGTATCTGAACAAAATGTGACCACTGTTCTTGCGCATATAAATGCACATTTTGTTTTTTAATAGATGCATGATGTTTTGGGTCTTTTGCCCTAAATTGAAATGGCGTATGCCTTTTAGTGCCGGGATATATCCGATGACTTCGGCTCACCAGGTGCAGGTCTTTTGATTTGACTCCCGTAGGATAAGGATGCAATGACGATTCCTCGTTCCAGCGGAATTAACCAATTATGTTTAAAATTCCCGATCCTGCCGGGAATCAAACCCGGGACCCCTGTGACCAAAGGCTAGCATTTTAGCCATGGAGCCTGACTTTTGCCCCACAATCGCATATTAAGAGGATATTATCATTTTTGTTGTGCTTATACTGTAAATGCATGGCCTGGCATTTTCTACTAATGTGTAATATGTTCCGCAAGAGGGCTCATTCTGGTAAGATTTGGGCGTTTAGCTGCGCAGGATGAAGCAGTGGGAAATATGCTTGATGAAGGAACAGCATGATAGCGAACAGAGATGTATTAAGCTGGATGTCATGTGTCTTTGGTGCAATCCCGGCGTTTCTCCAGACTCATTGGGAATCAGTTTTGCAAGTTTTGCTATTTTACGCTAAACCAAGCTGTTGTGGATTGTTGTTTAGCTACAAGAAATTGAAAATTCAAAACCGGTTGTATAGGGAATTAGCTACGTTTTGAAGGCCTTTAGCAACAAAAAATTGATTCATCAGAATTTGAGAATGACAGACACACAAGGATGTATTTCGATATCTTATCTCAGCATAGTAGCGCACAGTTTAAATCCTGCACGAGCTATCAACGCCCCTTTTTAGGTCTTCGTATTGAGAAGAGCCCAAGGTTGCAGGATCACTCGCAGAACATGCTGTGGAGAGCGAGCCCAAGTGATGTGGATGACAGGCGACGATGAATTATCTGCATTAATGATATGCTGGGGCAAGGCTGGATAATGTAGCTAAATTGAATTTATGCCAATGTTACAGAACATGTTAATGAGAGACGCCTTCAGGCTGCTATTCGCTTGTCGTGTGTAGCCTCACCGGATTATGAGTTCTACTCTCCCTCCTGGACTGCCGTGAAATATTAGGTAACCTATTTCCACGAACCAATCCTAAATATTCAAGGGTTAATTTTGTAAACGGTTATTCAGGCAAGCTCTTTCACAGATGCTGTTACAAACGCGCAAAGCATAAGTTAATCAGCAAGCACTTATGTTTAAAGTAATATCTGTATACAGTATATAATAACATGTCCTGACTGATTCATCATCGCCGAGCCAAACCTACTGGAGATAAATAAATGAAAGTTTGAACGCACAATTAAATTACAGTGAAGGTGCTCATTAAGTAGGGATTCTTGAATATTCTGTCGCTAAGGAAGTTAAAATGGGGGTGAGTAAAAATAAGTATATATCTATATATCAACACTTAACACTTTAAAGACTTGAAAATTGCTATTTGGTATCTCCTCGAAAGAAACAAGAATGTTTGTTTTCGGAAAATACACTTAAGTGGGGTAAAAATAAGTGAAAATGTGTTGAATGCTTTTTCGTAAGGATACGTATATCTCAAAAACTGAGGATGTTACAAACGTGAAAACTGGTACATGGAATTTACTTTCAAAGCAAAAATTCTATATTTTTTTCTAATAGAAAATCCACGAAAGGGGGAGGGGGAGGTTGAAAACAGTGACAATTGTGGTCCATTTTAAAATTGAGTTATCTCAAAGTCTTGGCATTCTACAGGTGTAAAAATTTGTATCTGGAATCTCGTTTAAAAGCAAAGAAACACGTGCTGTTCATTTTCTGAAATTCCACTTAAGGGGACTTGTAAAACGGACTGAAATATGGGTTGATTTCCCTATGTTACAGACAGGAAAATTAGTATTTTGAATCTTACTTGAAAGTAAAGCAACACGCATATTTTTGTTTTTAAAAATCCACTTAATGAGGGGTGGGGGTTAAATTAATTGAAGAAAGGATGCAAATCCTTTCATGGGGATACTTATATATTAAATGCTGAAGATGTTACAGTCGTGAAAATAGGAATTTGGAATCTCCTCTGAAAAAAGAAACACGCATAATTTAGTTTTCAGAAAATTCAATTAAGTACGGTGAAAGAACTGAAAAATGGGCTGAATTATTTTTTATGAGGATACTTATATCTCAAAAATAATTATGCTACAGACGTAAAAATTAGTATTTAGAATTTACCGCAAGAATAAAGAAACATGTATTTTTGTAGGGGATGTAAATCAACATAGGGGGCGGGTGGAAAAGGAGATATATTCTTTTAAAGAGGATAATTGTATCTCAAAGACTGAATACGTTACAGACGTGAAATCTCCTTTGAAAATTCAGACTTAATTTTAGTTATCTGGAATTCCACTTAAGGGGGTGGAAAGGTGGAAAAATGTGTTCAATTTAAAAAATTTATCTCAAAACCTTAATATGCTAAAGACGTAAAAACTTTAAAAATAAATAAACACGAATTTATTTTGTTTTCGGAAAATCCACATGGGGGGCTGGGAGGATGTTCAAAGGAGTGAAGAAGGAGTTGAAATTCTTTCATAGGATATTTACGTCTCAAAAACCGAAGATGCTTTCGCCCTGGAAATTGGTATTTGAAATTGCCTCGAAAAATGAAAAAAGGCATGTATTTTTGTTTTCGGAAAATGCACTTAAGATTGGAGGGGTGGTTAACACTATTGGGGAAGGAGTTAAAGTATTTTTATGAAGATACTTATTTCTCAAAAACGTAAGATGTTACAGGAGTGAAAATTGGTATGTGGAATCTCCTTTCAAAATAAACGCATCATTTTTGTTTCCGCTGATGTTTTCACGGCCCGTATCTATAGGCATGATATAGACTCTTGAGCTATGCCGTGTAAATATAATGAGGTGAAATTCTTTACGTTTCGTAGAGACCTTGCTCTGCGTCCTAAGAAGCAAACCTCGACTGTTGACGTGGAAGACTTCTCCAAGAATAACTTTTGAATTTAGACATTAATTATAGAAAAATGATAATAAGGTGGCTTAAGGTGTCATTACTTAAGCTAAAGAGGCAAGGCAGAGGCAAGAAATTAAAGCGGAAAACAGAAGTAGAATAAACTACAGTAAAAATTATAGCAAATTACAGAAAACACCTTATGGTGTGAAATAATGGGCTACACTCCGCTGTACTGTTGAAATATTAACAACTCCCCTTAGTGCTATAAGAGGATGACTGTAACCTCCAACGGTATTCCGCCAATATACAGCAAATGACCGAATGACATCTCTACCTAAAGAACAAGCACGAGTTTAGAGGTACGATGGCGAAAATGAAAATGTGTTACTCCTCTGCTGGCAAGCAGTCAGACATGTTGACATAGTAACCTGTAGGTTCGATGTCGGTCTGTCTGCCACTAAAAGCAGAGCATGAAGCCCGCAGAAAATGATAATTTGCTCCGTAATTTGAAGAGAAAGTGGAATTATGTACATAACAAGTGTTGTTTATAATGAAGGGTCGTTACACATATAGCCCAGTAATATAAGAGAAAATGGGAAAAATCTGCAGTCGTTTTCCTATAAAGCCCCCGTCTATTCAGAGACCGATAAGTCATATGCATATCAGAACCTTCCGAGGGATGAGTGTGATCTAAATGTGAAGACTGGTCGTGATTTGTCCAGCCGTTTCGCCGTGGTGGTGGAACAAACAAACAGACACGAAAAATAAAAACCAATTATACGGCCTTTAGTTGACCTAAACGGGTAAATGTCTGAAAACTATTGAAACAAACGAAATTACAGACAGTAGACCCCCTACAAATTTATTTGTATAGATTACATTTTAATAGCGGCTTTACGTGGCACCGACACAAATAGGTCTTATGGCGACGATGAGAGAAGAAAGACCTGCGAGTTGGAAGGAAGCGGCTGTGGCCTTAATTAAGGTACAGCCCCAGCATTTTCCTGGTGTGAAAATGGGAAACCACGGAAAACCATCTTCACGGCTGCCGATAGTGGGATTCGAACCTACTATCTCCCGGATGCAAGCTGACAGCCTCGCGCCTATACGCGCACGGCCAACTCGCCCGGTGTATATATTATATTTTGTTAGCTTTTTTTTTCTTCTGAATTTTCAAGTTGGTTGGTTCAATCCCTGAACAACCGTTGGTACGTTAAAGTACTCAAATATGTCATCCCTGTTTCGGTAGATTTACTAACACGTAAATGAACTTCTGTGGGACAAAATTATGACACCTGGGCGTCTCAAAGTGCCGTAAATATATTTAGTGTAGCATTAAAAATAGCATAATTATTATTAAAGAAATGGTGAGTTACACTTCCTTCGGCCATATAGACGTTTCCCGAGGGTCTCAATACTAAAGCTTGAAAGTATTCTCCGTCTAAAGCCAATGATTTAGTTACATTTCTAACTAATGTGTGTCAGTTTTATGACATTCACTTTTATTGTCTCCATAAGTCTGTGTCGGCGCGACGCAAGGCAAATTGTCAAGTCATATCTGCAATAAAAGTACTTATCAAATCTACGGAAATAGTGAGCCTATAAACAGTTTTTAGGGATTGACTAATCGATGGCTGAGAACGAAGGAGTAAAAATTCACAATCCATGATTTTTCAGGAGAAGAGTTTGAAGGTTTTTGCAGTTTAAATGATTGTTACTTAAAATACACTTGTTACACAATGTTTATGAAAAATGTTGTGTACATATTTCTTACATTAGCTACTATCTCTCAGTATATATAAGTCTGTCTGTCTGTCTGTCTGTCTGTCTGTCTGTCTGTCTGTCTGTCTGTCTGTCTGTCTGTCTGTCTGTCTGTCTGTCTGTCTGTCTGTCTGTCTGTCTGTCTGTCTGTCTGTCTGTCTGTCTGTCTGTCCGTTCCTTACACAAATCTATACTGTTTTACCAATCTCAACCAAATTTTGTTCAGGGTAGACTTGTACAATTTCGGTATAAGTACAATTCCGATTAAACTTACAAAACCCGCTATGTTTTATTCTTCATTGTTATCTATTACCACTTAAGTGTGACCAGCTGTTGGAAGAGAGAAGAAGCTCCCTTGTAAATGTGAAAATTAATACATCTGTTTGTATTAGTTCGCAAGAAACCGCCAATTTTACATTCCAAGTTGAGCGATGCTTCATTGTATTTCAGGTTGTTATAAGTTTGAAGCTGTCTTAACTAAGCTCTGGGAACTTTTGCGAAAGTTTAAAGTGCTATTTACAATATCACTATATATATATGAACCTCAAGACGGGAGTATGATGGTGCACTACCTCTTGTATTTCTCAGTAACTAGTTTATGGGCACATTATTGAAGTATATGCGGTACTGTTTCGATCGGACGGAATGGAACAATTTCGATCATTAATGTTTGCATTTTTCTCACCGCAGATGTCGCACAAAAGGTCAGAAAAGGACGTTTATATGAAATAGTCAATTATACACCTCCGTTGATCTTCATTCTTGTGATTATGGAAGAAAAAATACCCTTGCCTAAAATTCCTGAGACTCCTTCATGCAGTCAATCCAAAATGAACCCACCATTGTATCGCTGAATGTAATGAATAACTGCAATTCAATCCTAATTCAAAACCAGGTAATCCGACCATTATCGGAAATGATTCAACATTAACTTGTACTGTTGCAAGTGCTGTATCACCCGACGATTCGATGAAAACAAAATCTTACCGGCACCTGAAAATGAAATCCACGCCGAAATAAGAAATAAAAGTAATATCTTATTCCCATTTAACATCAGATAATTTTCATTTTGTTAAATTCAAAAAATCTCTGTTTGAGAATGAGAATAGCGTAAACATAAATCCAACGGTACCCTGCATGTCAAGCACAGCAAATCCTCAAGATGATAAATTCGAAAGAAAACCAGTGTGGACTTTGTCATCTGAATTATAATTGTGAGAATTAGATGATAAAAGGACGATGGATTCAATGCCACGACTGCAATGAGCGGTATCATGAAATATGTGTTGGGAGAAAATGGAAGAGATACATTGTGTATGGAAAATGTGCGTGATCCAAATTGTACTTTGTGTGATCAGAACTGTACCACCAGCGGTACAACTGCGACCAAAGACAGGCTTCTCTGCTTCGTAAAATTCTTATAGTGAGTGTTTTATAATACTATTGTAAATATGTGCCATTGTTAAACTTGACTACTTCTTTCTTAATGAAGAATAATGTTGGTAGTACCACAAATTAAGTGTGAGTGAATGATTAATTAAATTTTCATCGAAAATGTACCACCTTATCCTACCTTTTAGAACATTTAAACAGCCCTGTCCCCTGTCCATTTGCTAGATTTAGGCCCATTGGCACATTAACATAGTGTAATATAGGCGAAATATAGAATTAGTCGTACAAGGCCGAGAAAAAGCTCATTTTAAGGCTCACGACACGAAGATCAAAACTCAGTAAGACCCTATCGGCCCCTAAAACCATGTTTTAAGAGTCCAGAACCAACCGTTATGGAGATATTGGCATCACACTATCCCGCTGTAGGAATCAGATAAATAAATGATCAGCCGTAACTATGGCAACGTCAGCTCAAGAAGGATTCTACGTAGAATACAGGCCTGGTGCTCGAAGTAGGCACGTGCGTAAATGTAGGACAGGACAGGGAGCGATTCTGCTACACTTATGACTATCTGAAAAAAACAAGGGTAAACCACTCCCAGGGGCTGAATAGCGAGGGGCTAGCATGTAAAAATGATCGGAAATAGTGTTCAATGCATGTGTTTCGGGTTTCGCTGAGATGAACAGTGGCACTCCGCGTGTCGTTGAAGTCAAAGTTCATGTCCCATCGGCATGGGCGGGGGTTGAGAAGAGGTGAAGGAAATCCAAAATGGCCCAGATTATGGAAGTATGCGTGTGCAATCCTCTGGATGGTGGAAAGTGGGTGAAGTGTAAAAGTAATAAGAAACTACCAATATCATTGTGGAACCCATACTTTTCGGGTTAGCTGAGATGAATAATGACACTCCAGATGTAGTTTAAGTCCAAGTACAGCCGCATAGGTAAGGGGGTGAGAAGGGGTGAGAAAGAAGATATGCAAAATAACAGAGATTACGGTCGAATGTGTGTATGTTTCAGCATAGCTCTCGACCAAACGTAGGGTTTAATATCTGAAGAAAATCTCCTTAAATGCAGGACACCCCTAACACCATGCCACTCTGGATATCGTTTAAGTCTTAGTTAGGCCCAGTCAGAATGGAAGTTGATAAGGAGTGGAAAAGAATGTCCAAAATGGCTGAGATTACAAATGTATGTGTTATACTCCAGCACACATGTCTTACGATACTGTCCGGAAAAACTTTGTGGTGTGGTAAGGCACACCTGGCACCCCTGGCGAAGGGGATGCCGTTAAAAATGTCGATAGTACGAATATTACTGTCGAATTCATAGCTTTCGGGGTAGCTTAGATGAATACTGACAATCCACATACCGCTATACCTCATCGGCAACGGGAATGAGAAGGTGTGGTAAAGAAAATGTCCAAAATGTCCGAAATTATGGATGTATATGTATGTATTGTACCAGTAAAATAGCCCGACTTTTTGGATTAATTTTAAAGTTAGCACGAAGTAGGTCTCAGGGCAATTCTGGGTGCTTTCTAGCTAGGGCTTGGCAGAGGAGGCAGGGCCCTATCTACAAGAATTTTTTAAATAGATTGAGTAATAGTTTTTATTCAAAAAATGTCCGGTTCCATGATTAAATGGTTAGCGTGCTGGCCTTTGGCCACAGGAGTCCCGGGTTCGATTCCCGGCAGAGTCGGGAATTTTAACCTTAATTGATTAATTTCCCTGGCACGGGGGCTGGGTGTATGTGTCGTCTTCATCGTCATTCCATCCTCATCATGACGCGCAGGTCGCCTACTGAAGTCAAATCCAAAAATCTGCATCTGGCGAGCCCAACTTGTCCTTGGACACTCCCGGCACTAAAAGACATACGCCATTTCATTTCATTCAGAAAATGCATTTTTAAGTGCACATCATCTTACTGTTGATAGTCGCTGTCTTCAACACCGCCTTTTGATGACCCGTGCTCCCAGTGCATCAGGCTGAACGGTACTGGGACACGTTCTGCAGGTTGCAAATATTACGTCGACATAAGGCCGGAACACCCAGGTTGGTTTGATATGGGTTTGGGTCTCGAACGTTCGACGTTCTGGACGATCTCCGACGCTCTCCGACGATCTCCGATGTTCCGGGGTAATGACTCGTCACATAACTTACACGAGTGTCCAACAAATGTACACAGTCCCCCGACACTTTGGTTTAACAGCACTGTTTCATTTAATGTGATTGTGACATGCAGTCGAAATCACTCTTAGTCTTGTAGGTAGAATTTATAAGTTCACTAAAGATGAAGATGCGGGTAGCATCGAGTTTGGAAAAATAGAGCACAGTTCATGAATGGAAATGATGAAACTGAAAATTGTTCACGCACTTGGCACTGTTCATGCTGATATTCCACTAAATAAAGTAGCACTTGACATTGAAACAAATGTATGACTGCTGTAGATTTTATCAAAGACACTGCTGTCAATCATGCAATAATACTAAACACTTTGACGGAGAAATAAAGTTGAAATGAAAAGCACAGTTCGTTGTTAGGCGCACTTGACATTAAATAAAATAGGTGACTGTTCGAGAGTTTATCAAAGACACTGCTGTCAGTCACACACAAATAATTTACACACAGTTCAGAAGAAATAATACACAGTTTTGTTTGAATTGGATAAAGAAAATAGTTTGAGTTCGGAGTGAATCA
This sequence comes from Anabrus simplex, assembly GCF_040414725.1. Lineage (NCBI taxonomy): Eukaryota > Metazoa > Arthropoda > Insecta > Orthoptera > Tettigoniidae > Anabrus > Anabrus simplex. The sequence continues at coordinate 441,681,762 of NC_090268.1, read as the reverse complement.
CTTGTTCCCTAGCACACGATTATACTGTTATCATGGTAATCATTTGCATTAACATTAATGGGAAAATTCGAACATTTTCATAAATACTCATGTCTATTAAGGAAATTATGCTGACTGAGATTTAAAGAAAAGAATGCCACAGTTAAGAGTATAACGTAATAGTGTCGCACTGAAATTAATGATATATGTTCAGAGATTAAGCTCTGCTGACTGAGATTTAAAGAGAAATATCACATTTCCTAGAATTTTACAGTAGTGTCACATTTAAATTAATATTGGTTCGGAGATCAAGTTTCACACAGGCAACGCGGCAATGAACTCAGTTCCACAAGAACGAAAGCAAGTTATATCGAGAAGTTTCTACATACACACATGTTTTACTTTACTGTTGTCACCTAAGTCCAATACACGACTTGTCATGAACAGGGTTCAAACACGCGCAAAAATTATAAGTTCAACTTAACTGATGGACTCAATATCCATTATAAATACTTTGTTATACATTAGAGTTCACACGCGCACAATTTATAAGTTCGACTTGACATTCAGAGTTTAAGTCCCGCATGAAGACTTTAAATATTCGAGATAGCCTCGGTCAGCACTCCGACGAACAACAACACTGTGGTGTGGAGAGTCAGGCTGGCCTCCCGGCTACGTCTGTCTGATCTGGGTAAAGTGAGCTCTCCTTATGTTCAGTTTGGGGCTCCTACGTTATCAGATAACGTGATCCCTTTGAGACTGATTATCTCGCGAATCCTTCGACGGATTTTCTTGAGATTCACAATTTGGGACGTTTATGTTATCCTCTACAAAATGACGTATTGCTCATGTCACTGTTATTATTATTATTATAATAGAACTTTTATGTTTTTTCAATCGAATGTTCGCGAAGGCGTGACGTTCATATCCAGAACAGACCAGGCCATGCAGGCTACACGTGGCGTCAGGCGGGTAGTCTGTACTGTCCCTGCAGCTACGCCACACACACACAGCAGTCGCTGGCTCGCCTACACGCTTCTCCGAACGTAGACAAACCAACTTCGCACGGAACGTCTTGCGTGACGAGAAAGTACAATTAATAGTCAAAAAATACGGGATGTACAGGTCGTAACCGGCACAGTAAGTTCCAGAACAGCTGTCAGCCACATTCGGTATGGATATGATTTACTATCTCTAAAATATACTTTCGGGGCAAGATACCCCTAGGGGATGCTGTTACATGAAAACTAATCGACAACAGCCAATATTAGCGTCAAATCTATAGTTTTCGGGGTCACTGAAATGAAAAGTGACACTCGTGAGGGTATAAGTCCAAGTTGAGCACCCATCGGCATCGTAATTCAGAAGGGGTGAATCATAAAATATCCAAACTGACCGAGGTTAGTGTTGACTACATAGTTTTCGGTGCCCCTTGGTTGACTGGTGACAGTTGGAATCGTATCCATAATGTCTACTGTATAATGGAACGCGTAAATACATTATTTTATAACTTATTTTTATTATTTGTCACAAGGAAATAGTTCAAAGCTAAACTAAATGTTTGCAAACTAAAACATAAAATTATACACTTAAACATAAATAATCAATCAACATCACAATTTTTAAAAATTATAATCACTTCAAACCGGTAATATAGGTCTTAAAATTGATAGGTGTCAAAGATAAAGTGATCAAAATGGCCGAGATTGTAGTTGTATGTGTCTACAGTATATTCGAGAATAATTCTAAACCGAACCTTGTATAAACACAAATTACTATCTCGAGGGGTAAGACAACCCCAACAAACCTAGGGGAAGAAATAATCTGAAACGACCGATATTAGCGTCGAATCCATAGTTTCTGCGGTCGCTGAGATGTATTGTGACACTGTGGATGCCGTTTAAGTACCAGTTCACCTGCATAGGCATGGTGAGAAATGGTGATGAAGAGAATGTTGAAACTGAACGAGATTAGTTTAATTAACGAGAAACAAAATTATCTCTAAATGAAATTTTTATTAAGCACATAATATTAACTCTTAAATTACAAACTAAGTCTTAATCCGTCAACGTTGCGGTAACGAAATATACAAAATTTTGCTTCACAAGTAATTAATAGGTAGTAAAGTACTGTACCTAAGAGTAAACATTCAATGAAGTGCTCGAGCAGCACCGGGTAATATAGATAGTTTATTATAATCTGGAAAAGTGTTACAACTCAAAATATTCCTGCAAAGTGACTAATGACCGAACATTGTAAAATGCTTGAAGTCCTTCCTGGCATGTACGTATTTTATTTTTGTTCTTAACACATTCGGTGGAATTAAACTACATATTGATGTTAAAACCTCAAAAATACATGTTCTTAATTGTAAGCAATTGCAGTCATTATTCACTGAATCCCCTCAACACAATACCTTTTCCCTAAGTACTTCGGACATCGTTCTTCTCTGCAGGCTATTTTCTCATTGACATTCCCCGCCGTGTGGTTAGAGGCGCGCGGCTGCGAGCTTGTATCCGGGAGATAGTGGGTTAGAATTCCACTGTCGGCCGCTTCCTTCCAACTCCTAAGCCTTTCCTATCCCATCATCGCCGTAAGACATATCTGTGTCGGTGCGACGTAAAGCCACTAGCAAAAAAAATGAAATTTCCCCTCATAATATGTTTCTCTGAGGTATTCCTCTGATGAATGTGTAAATTTCAGCGTGCACTGTGTTTGCTTTTTATCACGGGCTACTGACGTCGACAGCGGTACAATGGGAGTGATTGGTTTGGGATTGATTGTGATTTTAATGGTACGATCGTTGATTGGAACAAGGTATTTCATTAGGTGCTTATCGACAACAAATTAAACCGCAACACTACCTGGTTTATTAGCACCTGAATGATATTGCCACGTGGCCTCCCGACAGGCCTGGTTCAGTTGATGCCTGTCGGTGACATGTGTGTCTGTGAGGATAGAATGTAATCTAATGTTAAGGAGGGCAAAAAAGGCGCAGTTCTCAAGTCAGTGCAAACAGGAAACAAATATTAAAATCCCTGCAATGGGCGGGAATCGAACGCGGTTCCCCTGCTAGCCAGGAACCGAAAGGGGGTGAAATGTATATCTATTATCTCCAAATATCCCCGATCTTTCCATAAATTGCTACGTGGTTCTCTTCTCAGCTTCCACTTTACTTCAAAGGACTTTCAGATTTGTAGAGAGTCTCTTAATTACGAATTGCCTAAAGACGGAGTTTTTGCGTGCTCCGTATCATCAGTTTATCCATATGCCTGCGTTGGCCAGGTGCATCATGAACACGCAAGGTGGAACATTTCATACCGCGGAGTCCGGAACCCAGCTGGTGTCAATTGGGAACATGCATCATTTTCAAAAATATTTTTTTTTGAAAAGTACACTAATGAAATAGTACGTAAACGTATTACATTGTGGTATGTTGCCTTGTTTTCTACCATTAAAAAAATATTTAATAGTGCCTTTCCGCAAGGCGAGTGAAACGGCCTCTGACGTAAGCGGCGCGCTGTGACGTCACGATCCAGTACCGCATGGAGCTCTACCAGCCGTTGTGCATCAGCCGTTGCTAAAAGCCGATTGTTTATTATTCATGATCGCGAATAACTTCGATATGACAGAAGAAAGGTTCAAAACAGCACAGTCAGACAATCTACCATGTATAGATGTCATCATTCTTGAAAAATGCGACTTTTGTGGCCGCAGAAATTCGCGGATAACAAGCAGGTTTGTAAGTGGCGTCTTTTATATGCGTGCAATGTACTGTAAACCATAGTATTAGGATAACAACGAACCTGGATAGATATCACATCACTTTCAACATTTCCTTCTAGACTGATTCCCCTATTAAAGAATAACATTACTAATGCTGAAAGCCCGAAAATGTAAAGTAAGAAATCGGATTTCAGCACTAACATAAACATATAGGTAGCATTATAGTACTAGTCCGCTTCTGTGGTGTAGTGGTTAATGTGTGCCACTCCCGGAGGCCCGGTTTCGATTCCCGGCTCTGCCATGAAAGTTGAAAACAAATAGTACGAGGGCTGGAACGGGGTCTACTCAGCCTCGGGAGGTCAACTGAGTAGAAGGGTTTCGAATCCCACCTCAGCCATCCTCGAAGTGGTTTTTCGTATTTTCCTACTTCTCCTCCAGGCACCTAAGGCCACGGCCGTTTCCTTCCCTCTTCCTTGTCTATCCCTTCCGATCCTCCCATCCTCCAACAAGGCCCCTGTTGAGCATAACAGGTGAGGCCCCCTGGGCGAGGTAATGGCCCTCCTCACCAGTTTCATCACCATACTCAAAGTCTCACGTTCCAGGACAGTGCCCTTGAAGAGGTAGAGGTGAAATCCCTCGCTGAGTCCTAGAGAAAACCAACCCTGAAGGATAAACTGATAAAGAAAGAAAGAAGGAAAGAAAGAAAGATCATAGTACTATAGGGCTATAATCTATCATTCCCAAAAATATATATATTTATGGTTGGGACAACTGGCCTACCCACTTTCGGGGCCCATGAAAGAGAATTAAATATCTTTGTGGAGGGAAAAAGTTAAACATGATAAAGGTAAATATGACTTCATCTAGTTTTCACAAGTCGGGCTGAGTGGTTCAGACTGTTGAGGTGCTGGCCTTCTGACCCCAACTTGGCAGGTTCGATCCTGGTTCAGTCCGGTGGTAGTTGAAGGTGCTCAAATACGTCAGCCTCGTGTCGGTAGATTTACTGGCACGTAAAATAACTCCTGCAGGACTAAATTCCTGCACATCGGCGTCTCCGAAAATCGTAGAAGTAGTTAGCGGGGCGTGAAGCCAGTAACATTAATTACATTTGGCTTTTAACAAGCTGAGCAGATCAGGAAAGAAAAATGTCCTGGTGACATTTTAGTCGCTCAATACAGGAATGTCTTTGGGTGCTGTGACTTTATTATTTTTTTTTTGCCGTTTGCTTTACGTCACACCGTCACATAATGGCGACGATGGGACAGGAAAGGCCTAGGAATGGGAACAAAGCGGCCGTGGCCTTAGGTACAGCCTCAGCATTTGCCTGGTGTGAAAATGGGAAACCACGGAAAACCATCTTCAGGGCTGCCGGCAGTGGGGTTCAAAACCCACTATCTCCCGGATGCGAGCTCACAGCGGCGCGCTCCTAACCGCACGGCCAACTCGCGCGGTATTTTTACCCTTCCGTTTATTGACTTGGCTTGTATAACCTAAAACTTAGGCTAAGTTGGATTATATTTTAAACACCTACATCACTATTTTCACCTGTGTGCAATTATGTTATTTATTTCATTAATATTATGATAATTATTATAATTGAGCATTGTTAACTTATAAGACTCCAACAGACAAGCATTGGTTTTGTGTAGAGTTATACATTTGTTAAATTCACGTCGTTTCCTTTCATGCTGTACACGCCTATTCTTTGTTACATTATAGGGTATGTGCTATTGCACATCGGAACTCTACATCATTTATAAGTTTTCTGCCTCACTGTCTGCGCAGGATTCATTTTAAGTCTAAAATATACCACTCAGATTATTATCCAATGTATAGACCTCGAATTTAACCATACTAGACACTAACGTAAAGTAGAAATACGCGAAGTGTATCCTGCTTCTCACAGCACACTACGTGTTATTTCGTCTGCTAATTCAGTCAACCTGTACGATGACGTCAGGCCAATGAGATCGCGTACTTGCGTGACGTGACATTTTCGTAGATTTTTATCATGTTTGGAGTTATTATTTGTACATTCTGATCACATTTTTGAATTCTGCATGCAATTTTGTATCAGATTAGCATATTTTTAATTAAAACCCCGGATCATGCATGTTCCCTATTGTCGTAACTGGAAGTAAAACGATGTGGGGGCATGTACTGTAAGGGGCTGTCCCTCTGAGAGAGTCGCTTATTCAAAAAATGTACATGAGTTTACTATAATGTCACATTTCTTATCCAGTCAATTTACAATTAAAACGAGAACATACCCTTTTACATCAACGTTTCTTTACAGTAGTTTCATGTAATATTCGTCTCACTAAACGTGTCAATGCCGGCCTCGCATTCTACGGATAGCGTGCTTGCTTCCGATCTGGAGAACCAAGGTTCGATTTCCAGCCAGATCGTGGGTTTTTACCTCGGTCTGCGAGGTGGTATGAAGTGCAGTCAGACTACGTGAGAATATTTAAAGGTCTATCTGCCGGTGAGATTGCGGCTGTAATGTAGAAACCATAGAATAACGTTACGCTGACCACCGTTCACCTTGGATCTGCACGCCTTCAAGCATAGCAGTGTTCGCTTGGTAGCCTTGGCAAGCCGAGGTGCGGATCTATAGTAGTGTATTTGATACTATGACGTAATTGTCTTCTCATTCTCAGATGAGTACGGAAATTTACACTTTGCCGTACTGTAATTACGTTCCGCACTGTTTTGTTAGAACAGCGAACAGGGAAGGAAGCGGCTGTCGTAGTTACTATCCCGGCATTCGCCTGGAGGAGAAGTGGGAAACCACGAAAAGCCACTTCGAGAATGATTGTGGTGGGAATGGAAACCTCCCCTAATCATTTGACCTCCCGAGGCTGAGTGGACCCCGTTCCAGGCCTCGTACCACTTTTCAAATTTTGTGGCAGGGGCGGGATTCGAGCCTGGGCCTCTGGGGGTGGCAGCTAACCGCACTACTCCACAGAGGCGGGCAAAGTTCAATTTACCTTTACATATCCAGGACCAGAGGATGATGTTTTTGACTCGGTTATCTTAGTGGAATGTTCACTGATTCAAAAAAAATGTTAAATTTAACGTTACTGAGCGAGTTTGCCATGTGGTTATGGGCGCGCACGTTCTTTTTTATGCTAGGGGCTTTACGTCGCACCGACACAGATAGGTCTTATGGCGACGATGGGATAGGAAAGGCCTAGGAGTTGGAAGGAAGCGGCCGTGGCCTTAATTAAGGTACAGCCCCAGCATTTGCCTGGTGTGAAAATGGGAAACTACGGAAAACCATCTTCAGGGCTGCCGATAGTGGGATTCGAACCTGCTATCTCCCGGATGCAATTTCACAGCCGCGCGCATCTACGTGCACGGCCAACTCGCCCGGTGCGCGCACGTTCGGGAGGTAGTGGGTTCAAACTCCACTGTTGCCAGCCCTCAAGATTATTATTATTATTATTATTATTATTATTATTATTATTATTATTATTATTATTATTATTATTATTGGAATACAGGGCTGGAAAATGTGGATCATTTAATTTAATTTTGGCGGTGTATTCACCCTTGATGGCAATGTAGTACTATAAGTGAGTTTGCATTAAGGTGCTGTAAAGCTAATCCAGTGGGCTCGCAATTGCGTTCAACAATATTCCGTAAGTCACCTCCCAGACGGAACTATCTTTGCATCGGTCTGTTTTCAGACCAACTTTCCTTTACAGGATTGAAAGGTGGGTGGACTCAGCATATCTTATTCAAAGGCTAGACGTAACAGACATGAAATTAGTGAAATTAATTCGTGATACAATCAGGTGAGAACACAGGCAGGAGGGTACTCAGAATGAGGTAATAATGACTAAGTTAGGGATGAACTCGATTGATGAAGCTGTATGCATAAACCGGCTTCGATGATTGGGTCGTTTGAGCGAATCGAGGAGAACAGGGTACCTAGCGGAATGATGGCCTCTGTCATGGAGGATAAGAGAAGTGGAGGGACTCCAAGGCGACGATGGTTTGACTCAGTGTATGATGATTTAAAGATAAGAGATACAGTACTAAACGTGGCCACATAACCAGTTACAAATAGAGCTTTGTGGTGGAATATTTTAAATTCACAGATGATTGCAGACTGAACAGTATACAAAGTATATCCATCGATGTACGTTATTATTATTATTATTATTATTATTATTATTATTATTATTATTATTATTATTATTATTATTATTATTATTATTATTATTATTATTATTATTATTATTATTATTATTATTGCAGGTGTGTTAATGAACTGTCGCTCATAATCATCATCATCATCGTCGTCGTCATCGTCAGTGTTCTGCACTATTTCAGATCCAGTGTTCTGTGTCTTCTTCCAATTTTTCTGCCTGGAGGTACTCTTTTCATGTTCTCGTAAATTTTTGCTTCCAGATCGTCTAAGAATATTGTCTCCTAACATCCTCGTTCCTTCTCTCCCTCCGTAGTTCCTTCCACGACGTCCTTAACAGGGTGTCTCTCCACAACTTATGTCCTCTTGATCGCTGGTCTCATTAAAAGAAATACAATTAGCCTTTTTGGAATAATTAAGTCAGTTACCCTTACACACACATAGAAACTTTCAAGGATATTATTAAATCACAGACATCACAGGATGAAAATACAAAATCTATCGGCACTGGAGCCGTCATGTTCGTAACCTTTAACCATGCCTACCATATCACAGTGAACATTACAATATCCGACTTTAAACTTAAAAACTGTTCAGTTATATGAATTTTATTTGGTGGCAGGGGAGATATTACGAAGTAGACCTCGAATATTTTGAAAGGATTAGGTGTCCACCAAAATACGCTTAGTAATATCACAATTGCCGTTATCAAAGTCTCGCTAAGTATTCCGCACCATTATCTCCAATTCTCATTATTGGCATTCTGGCCCATTTTGTGCAATAATCAGCCAATTTTGTATTTTCGTCCTGTGATATCTGTGATTTAATAATATCCTTGAAAGTTTCTATGTGTGTGTAAGGACAAGTGACTTAATTATTACAAAACGGCTACTTGCATTTCTGTAACATTCTGGTGGTGGTGGTGATTACGTTTTACACGGAATTATTGGGCAACCATCGACTGTTAAATCTGTTCTGAGGGAAAATATAGAAGGGACACGACACTCCGAAAAATGAAGGTATCGATCCAGGAGAGACAAAGGGCCATGAAGGGCATGAAAGTAAAAACCTCTCTAGAGTTCGCAAAGCTAACACAATCTTGTTCGGAAAAGAACAAGTATTGATCAAGGAAGGTAGGATAGGAATGATAAATTTGAGGAGCCTGGCACAAGTAGTGGAAGGAATGCCGGGACTCCGCTAAGTGTTCTGTGGTTGTCAACCCACGTTCCCAAGTTAGGAAAAATTGGGATCCCTTGTAGTCGCCTTTTACGACAGAAAAAGGGTGTCAAATTCAGGATTCGTGTGTTCACACAGAATACCTATGCTGATGCTGGTTTTAAACTCTCATAGAGAAAATAAATGTTGGACTGAATATATGGATGTATTATTGACCCACGGTTCCGTGTGAATCACACGCATGCCAACCCAGCGACGTACATTAGGAAGAGAAGAGAACTTATAAGCAAAACTATATCGCTTTTACCGACGTGAATGTGGACTGGATGACATCGCGGTGATGTGATCGGTGCTAGAGGAACAACACCCAAGTTGTTTGATGAATTCCACTTTAGATTCAACGTACCAGTATCGTTCATGAATAATGTTGTTCTCAAAGCCTTAAAATGTTCACTATGAATCAACTTTATAGTTATTAATGTGCTTAAAATACTTTGTCCTCGTTAAGGACTATTTATTCTCTGAATAACTTTATATATATACTGAAAGAATGAAAATCCACAACCTGTTTCTAGTTATTAGAACGGGTAAGGAATTCAATGAGTGAAGGCCCCATATAGCGGCTAGGATAGGAATTTTATTCTGCCGGCTGCCACTCGCAGGTCGCCTACGGCCGTCAAATCAAACGACCTGCACCTGGCGAGCCGAATATGTCCTCGACCTCTCCCGGCATTAAAAGACATAAGCCATTTGTTTTCTGCCGGCTGCCACTCGCAGGTCGCCTACGGCCGTCAAGTCAAACGAGCTGCACCTGGCGAGCCGAATATGTCCTCGGGCTCTCCCGGCACTAAGAGACATACGCCGGCTGCCAAAGCCTGTCAAACACCTCTGATGCAATGCTAATGACAAAAATATGAAACGAAATGATAGTGGGGAGTTTTGATGGAATAAAAGTTGAGCGGGAAAACCGGAGAAAATCCTGTCCCGCCTCTGCTTTGTTCACCAAAAGTCTAGCATAGAATGACCGGGATTGGAACCACGGAACGCAGCAGTGAGAGGCAGGCGCTCTGTAACCTGAGCCACGGAGGCTCATTATATATACACAGCAGTGAAAATATATTCTCTTAATGAATATTGAATTTTCACGACCGCATTGTAATCGAAACCGACTTTCAACCTATTAGGTCGTGTTACGTACATTTGGTACGTGTTGAAGAGATGTTTAAGTACAGAACAAAAATAGCCAACCAGACACCAGTGGGATCCGAACTCACAACCTCCCGATTTCGAGTCGGTTGCTCTACCAATTGAGCTATGGTAGCCTAGGCCATCTTTGCTCTGTTGGAAAGGATCTGAGCTACAGGTCTGGCACTACTACCATCACACTGTAGAGTGCGTTTAAGTTGCCCGTTGAGGGCCAAGTCAATGAATATTGAATTTTCACGACCGCATTGTAATCGAAACCGACTTTCAACCTATTAGGTCGTGTTACGTAAATTTAGTACATGTTGAAGTGATGTTAAGTACAGAACAAAAGTGGCCAACCAGACACCAGTGGGAACCGAACCCACAACCTCCCGTTTCGCGTCGGTTGCTCTACCAATTGAGCTATGGTGGCCTAGGCCAACTTTGTTCTGTTGGAAAGGATCTGAGCTACAGGTCTGGTACTACTACCATCACACTGTAGAGTGCGTTTAATTTGCCCGTTGAGGGCCAAGTCAATGAATATTGAATTTTCACTACCGCATTGTAATCGAAACCGACTTTCAACCTATTAGGTCGTGTTACGTACATTTAGTACGTGTTGAAGAGATGTTAAGTACAGAACAAAAATGGCCAACCAGACACCAGTGGGATCCGAACCCATGACCTCCCGATTTCGCGTCGGTTGCTCTCTTCAACACGTACTAAATGTACGTAACACGACCTAATAGGTTGAAAGTCGGTTTCGATTATATTCTCTTAACTTCAAAAATGTCGCTGAATTATTTCCACCTAACCTACTCCACGGAGGTTAGCTTGAGCGAAAATCTTCTTCAAATTGTCAACATTTGCATTGCCCTATTTTCTGTCCTTCTTTCATTCATTCTTTCTTAATCTGTTTACCCTCCAGGGTTGGTTTTTCTCTCGCATTCACCGGGGAATCACATCTATACCGCCTCAAGGGCAGTGTCCTGGAGCTTGAGACACTGGGTCGGCGGATACAACTGTTTAGGGTGACCAGTATGTCGCCCAGGTGGGCTCACCTGCTATGCTGAACAGGAGCCTTATGATGGGATGGAAAGTTAGGAAGGGATAGACAAGGAAGAGGGAGCCTCCGTGGTTCAGGCGGCAGCGCGCTGGACTTTCACCGCTGGGATGCGTGGTTCAAATCACGGTCACTCAATGTGAGATTTGTGCTGAACAAAGCAGAGGCGGGACAGGTTTTTCTCCGGGTACTCCGGTTTTCCCTGTCATATTTCATTCCAGCAACACTCTCCAAAATCATTTCATTTCATCTGTCATTCATTAATCATCACCCCAGAGGAGTGCGACAGGCTTTGGCAGCCGGCATAATTCATATCTTCGCCACTAGATGGGGGCTTGATTCATTCCATTCCTGACCCGGTCGAATGACAGGAAACAGGCTGTGGATTTATTTTCAGACAAGGAAGAGGGAAGGAAGCGGCCGTGGCCTAAAGTTAAGTACCCGGCATTTGCCTGTAGGAGAAGTGGGAAACCTCGGGAACCTACTTCAAGCATGGCTGAGGTGGAAATCGAACCGCCCCTACTCAGTTGACCTCTCGAGGCTGAGTGAACGCCGTTTCAGCCCTCGTACCATATTTCAAATTTCCTGTCAGAGCCGGGAATCGAACACAGGACTCCAGGTGGCATATAATCACGCTAGCCCCTACGCCGCAGAGGAGGACTACCCAATTTTCATCATTAAATGTTTTGAAAAATCAAAGAAAAGTTTTTTAACTCAGTATCACATTTTAATTTTGTAGTCACGAAGCTGTGATAACCTATGTAATTAAGGCAGCATTTTGAACTTATTCTGAATATAAAGGGACATGAGGTTGGATATTCTCCGTGCTGCAAATTGTTAAGAATGTGATCAAAATCTTTTGGCCATTGCAATACGTTGAAACATCAGTTTTAAAAACCGTCCTTCTCGTTCTGTAGTTTTATTTTAATTCGGGAGAGCAATAACATTTCTGCCAATAAGGTAAATACAAACATGGTTGGTAGATTGTTCCATTGTTTAAAAACTCTTTGGAACAGCATGTTTTACCCCTGTCAAAATACGAGTTCATTCTGCCATCAAAGTCACCGAAAAGTTAAACATCATATTGGATGGCGGATGATTGATCCCTTTGAAGGCAAGTACGGTTTTGCTAGAAGTTCCCCCCTCACAGCGTGAATGGAATTTATTAGATCAAATCTTATCATCTACAAAGGAATTAGTGCTCTTTTCATCTCTGTTATAATCGTTTGAACGCTGTCTAACGGAAATTGATTATTAATGTTTCTCTTCTTCCATCGTAATATTTGGAAGAGAACAAAGTAATTTTGTTACCAAAGAGCTGAAATCTCCCTGTTCGTTTTCCACCAGCAAAGCACAGGTCAGTGCATGATAATTCCTTATTTTCACATTTTATTTGTGTTTGTTGTAGAAAACAAAATAAAGAATAGAAAAACAGTGCTCCAGTGTCACAATACAACTACAACGTCCCTCAACAACGTCATATTCTCCAACATATTTAACACATATATTACCGGGCGAGTTAGCTGTGTGGAAATAGAGGATTTGAACCCCAATGACGGTAGCCCTGAAGATGGTTTCCAAGGTTTCTCATTTTCACATGAGGCAAAAGCCAGGGATTTACACGGCCGCTTCCTTCTCACTCCTAGCCCTTTCCTATCCCTTCGTTGCTATAAGACCTATCTGTATCGGTGCGACGTAAAGCAACTATTAAAGAAAGTTATATTCATTTTACGATCAATAAAAAAGTTACGCATAAGTCGTTGCCGGGAAAAAGCCTCCTATGTGATACTATTTTTGAATATATACTGACCAGCAGCACATACATTATGCAGAGCGAGAATACCTTGACAATATCCACACAATATTGCACCTTAGCTGACAGAACCTTACCGGCCAAAGTTCTAACCTAAAATATTGTTCATAACAGGTTTTGTCCCGGCAGCGACGATATGCCATATTATGTTTAGTTGAGGTGGAACTGATATACTATTGAATGTGAAACTCAGAATAGAAGATAAAACGAAAAAGTACAGTTCTTAGTAAATTCAGACACAGAAAAGTGGAAATACGGGGGATGATGAAAACTAAGATTTTAAGACCAAAATTTCGGGAGTTTGGTCTTTTATAAATAAATTACTAGTGTGCGATAATTATAATGCATGCGCTCGGCAACTGTGCAGATTTTCATTCACCCGCCACCTACAGCTATAGTTGTAGCTAAACACAAAAGTTGATCCGTTTGGAAAACTGGTCTCCCTAAAGAACCCGCCCAGTTATACAATTTTTGAGGGCAAAACATGTAACCGCAGGTGAAATAAACCGAGAGGTGGTAGAGTTTTACGGAGAGACTGTAATGTTGTGCCAGCATCTCGCAGAATGTTATCGATAGTTTGCGGCCGGTAGAGAAAGGTCACCGACGAGGATCGCATTGACAGGGAAAACTGAACTACCCGGAGATAAACCTGTCCCGTCTCCGCTTTCTCCAGGAAAAATCTCACATAGAGTGATCGTGATTTGAACCACGGAACCCAGCGGTGAGATGCCGGTGCGTTGCCATCTGAGGTACGAAGGCGTAAATATTAGATATTGGTAGATAAATGCAAATATTCAAATATAAGATATTTCTAGTTAATCTGCTAACATACCTCACATTTTTATTACTGTATATATTTATGGGGATTTTCAAATAATAACTGGGATTTATATCTTTCCGAAGAGTGTATTATATTGAAAGTTTAATACTTTTTCCTCGTATTCTTTTAAGTTGCTTCATGTCGCACCGACAAAGATAGTTCCTATGGCGTCGAGGGGAGAGGAAGGGACTAGGAATGGGAAAAAAGTGGCAGTGGCCTGAAGTAAGGCACATCCCCAGCATTTGCTTGGTGTGGAAATGGAAAACCAGAGAAAACTATCCTCAGGGCTGCTGGCAGTAGGATTCGAACTCACTATCTCCCGAAGAGTGGATACTGGCCGCACTTAAGCGACTGCAGCAATCAAGCTCGGTTTTAATCTTTCTAAGACACACTGTGGGTGAACCGTGCATGTGATTCAATATATCTCGTACATTTGCAATATTACGTTGTAATTTAAATGATCAGAGTATCTTTTTTTCTATTTTTTTTCTATTTGCTTTACGTCGCACCGACACATATACAGTAGGTCTTATGGCGACGACAGAGTATTTCATACGCCGAGCAGACTTCAAAGGACTGGAATCATAATTAATGCCTAGGCAATAATAATAATAATAATAATAATAATAATAATAATAATAATAATAATAATAATAATCCTGATTTGTATGCAATAGTAGGTTAGAATGCGATCTTACTGCAGCAAGTAATACGTATACAGTAACGTGCAAAACGGTTATGCTATGAGCGTTGCATAAACCTAAGGTTGTGGCCGTCAGAACCCATAGAATTTATATTAGGCCTACTCTCTCTGTATTACGAAAGAGCGAGTTTGGCCAGCTCTTCCTCCTTGACAAATTATTTTCATTCCAACCTATTACTGCCTGGAAAACCGGATTCTGTTATATTACTTACCTTTTACTTGTAAGTTTCCTGCAGTATTTTGAGATCGCCATCGTGAAAAAGAGTCCCTAAAGTGTATGATTCATCACATTTAACGTTTTAAAATATCTCAGTGATATTAATCTGAAATAAAGGGCAACGTGGCCGAGGCGGTAGAGGCGTTCTGTTCACCCGGAAGGACGTGGGTTCGAATTCTCGTCAGGAAGTCGTAAAATTTAAGAAATGAGATCTCCATTTTCGGAGGTGCACATGGCCCTGAGGTTCACTCAGCCTTCATCAAAAATGAGTACCAGGAAGTCGTAAAATTTAAGAAATGAGATCTCCATTTTCGGAGGTGCACATGGCCCTGAGGTTCACTCAGCCTTCATCAAAAATGAGTACCAGGTTAATTCCTGGGGGCAAAGGCGGCCGGGCGTAGAGCTAACCACTCTACCCCATTAAGTGCCGAGGTTACGGGTAGTGGAAGCCTTTATCTTTCACCCCTCCAAGGGCCTGTACGGAGGTGACATTGCTTTGCTTTGCTTTGCTTTGCTATTAATCTGAAATTGCCGTAATATGGCAAATTGTGTCAACTGAATCTTTGAATACACTTACCGTAAGTATGTTTGCAAATGTTCGGAAAAACTATGCAGAATTTTTGGTTTACTAACATTACACTAATCACAGTTATTCACTCGAATCGGCATACCTATCGGAAAGAAACCAGAACAGGTTATTTCCAAAAGTGTGGTAATTGGGGCGCGGATATAATATTCCGAAACAAGAGAAAACTTCCCATGCACATACGTATCGAATCGTGAAAATATTATGAATTCTCCTCCAAATCAACCAGCAAAGTCCATGAAAGGAACAATGACATGAGAATGGAACTGGAAGTGGACTGTGGAGAAGAGAAGCTAAGGAGTTCGATAATAAGACATGTGAATCGATTGCCTCGCACAAGAACACCACGTGCATGCCCATAAAGAACGGTTCAAGAAAGAAGGGGAATGGGAAGACCTAGGAAGGAATGACGATTTGCTTTACGTCTCAGCTACACTGATAGGTCTTATGGTGGTGATTGTCCTCTTATCAACAGTAATCAGAAGAAAATTGGAAGAGGCTCAATACTTGGAAGATCGAAGGAGTCGGCTAAATAATAAGTACTTCCTAGGTCTCGCAAACCTAATACCGTCGTGGTCGGAAGGAGCAAGTGTCGGTAGGAAAGAAGAACGTGAGGAGCCAGGGGGTACCGTTGTCATCAACTACCTCCTCGAAGTTGAGATCCCGTGGTCCACCAATTAATCGCCTCTTACGATGGGCAGTGCGTATAGTGGATGCATTCCACACCTCCCACCCACAGGGAAAATGTACTGACGTGCTCCATCCTCCCATTTTTATTCCTCATTTATCCTATCAACAAAATTATAGCAGAAAATAATGTTTGGTCCTCTTATTTTCCAATAGACTGGATTCCTTTAATTCGTTTTCTTTCCTTTTTCGTCGCTGTGCTCCTGTAATTAGATTTGTATACATAATCTCACTTGTTTCGCCATGTCCGCCAAGCTAAGGCTGTTCAACTATCTCTGTTCGCAGCGCCCGAAGTGTTCATCATGGACGAGAATAACCACGAGGTGCTGGAGAGGTACTACAAGGCAGGGAGTGCAGTCGAACTGCTGTGCCTGGCGACACAGGTGGAGGAGCCCGGCGAGTCCGTGATCTGGAGGCACGGGGACGAGGTGCTGACTAAGGGAGTGAGGTGAGTGTAATGATTCCACCATTCTGTCAGTGGCAGGGAGTGCAGTCGAACTGCTGTGCCTGGCGACGCAGGTGGAGGAGCCCGGCGAGTCCGTGATCTGGAGGCACGGCGACGAGGTGCTGACTAAGGGAGTGAGGTGAGTGTAATGATTCCACCATTCTGTCAGTTCATGTGTGCCCTCTTCGATCTATTCCTGGAAACCCCTGTCGATATTGTCGATGACAGATACCCTTCCTCATGGTTTAGGATATTTCCTCATGGAGAAATGCTGCGGAACACCAAACATAACAAGATTCGATCCTTGACAGCAAACTCCCTCAGAAAGAAAAGTTACAGGGTCACCGAAGAGGTATCCAGACTTGCCGATAAAGATAACAGTAGCAGAATTTACATCACAGCCAACAAGCAATCAAGAGGATGTGGGATATATCGCCACTTTCGGTACAGAACCTGCTATGTGAAAGATTGTAGCTTAGAACTTTGGCCGGTAAGGTTCTGTCATCTAAGGAGCAATATTGTGTGAATATTGCCAAGGCAATCTCGCTTGTCTTAATGTATGTGCTGCCGGTCAGTATATCTCCAAAATATTATCACATAGGAGGTTTCGTCCCGGCAACGACGATGTAATAGATCCCACAGTTCGTTTTAAATATCCACAAACCAGCCAGAAGCTGATATATGAACCGACCATAACTTATTATAAAAGCAAATTTGGAGTGCAGGATATTTAAGCGATAGGATTAATGCTGGGAGCTAGAGAAACTACTCCTAGTTTCATTGTGAAGTTTTGGAAGCCGTTCAATTTAAACGTTCCAGAACTGCAAACTATTTCTATATTACCATTATGTGGTTCAATTACATTACTCTGTTATGCTTTGTCCATTGTATTAACCCAAAACTGAGGGAAGATTTATAAATAAATAGCATGCTTTAATGAAGGGGGCAATTCTACAAAATTGGACCACCATCTCATCCTCGCCAGCGAGGACCAGACGTTAGGCCGTGGCATAGAAAGTACTGGTGTGAATTTATTATAAGTCGGTGTACTTGGCCTCGTCACCCCATTATCCACCTTGGACACGGACTTCAGCACTTTTGACGTTCTGTTGAAGTGGGCATATTAACTTGGTCTACCGATTTGCATTCTCTCCTCCCCTATGGTCCAGGAGAGGACCAATCAACTCACTACACTCTTTTTTAGCCTATAGTTATTCGCCTTCACTGGTCCTTAAGCCGGTATAAGAGACGCTTACTTCCAAATGATACCAAATTTGAAAAAACACATAGAAAACGTACGTAGGTTAGGAACTCCAAAATATGAAAGAAAAATAAATCGCCAAAAGACCCAATCTACGTCCCGCAGGGTTTTGAAAATAACGCTTAATGGCAACAAGTACCAAATGCCGTGGCTTGAATTGCCTAAACCATAACATATCCATGTAGGCAATGTGGAGACATTTCCGGCCCAAGTGACCAGAAACAGCAGAGCACTGATCGATTTACAATGTTATATTGAATGATTTCGTTTAATATTATTTAACTAGACTGCCTCTGTGGTGCAGTGGTTAGTGCGTTTTGCTTGCACCCCTGGAGGTCCGGGTTCGTTTCCCGTTTCTGCCACGAAATTTGAAAAGTGGTACGAGGTCAGGAACGGGGTCGACTCAGCCTCTGAAGGTCACCTGAGTAGAAGGGATTCGATTCCCACCTCAGGCATCCTCGAAGTGGTTTCCGTGGTTTTCTACTTATTCTGCATGCAAGTGCTGGAATGGTACCTAACTTAAGGCCTCAGAAGGTTCTTCCCCTCTACCTTCCACTCTTACCATCCCCCACAAGGGCACTGTTCAACATAGCAGTTGAGGCTACCTGGACAATGTACTGGTCCTCGGCCTCAGTTATTTCTACGACAAATTGTCTCACGCTCCAAGACACTGCCCCCTCCCCCTAGTTTGATAGCTGCAATCGCTTAGGTGCGGCCAGTATCCAGTATTCGGGAGATAGCGGGTTCGAACCCCACTGTCGGCAGCCCTGAAAATGGTTTTTCGTGGTTTCCCCATTTTCACACCAGGCAAATGCTGGGACTGTACCTTAATTAAGGCCACGGCCGCTTCCTTCCCAGTCCTATGCCTTTCCTGTCCCATCGTCGCCATAAGACATATCTGTGTCGGTGCGACGTAAAGGCAATAGCCGTAGAGGCGTTAGAGATGGGGTCCGGGAAAGAAACCAACCCTAGGGTAAACAAACGCATTAAATAAATAATTTAACTAATCTATGCCTTCTCTGTTTATAAATTTATTCTAATCGCCGTATATTTAAATTCAGTGAGTTTTCTGATCGCTGCATAGAAGTTTGTGACTTTCAGATAAAATGATTTACAGTTTCAGTGGTAAAACGTACCAAACACATCCTTTGCAAAAAAAGGGTTAAACTGTAAACATTTTATGAGAAATACTTTGCTTAATAATCCGTGTATTCCATTGAAATAGAAGTGAGCGTTTTCTCTCCCCTATAAAATATTACTTTTTGATTTGGTCCGGTTTGGTAATAAGATTCTCATATACAGCAGGAGTAATAATCGTGTGAGGGAAATGGCCTCCTGCCTGGGATTCAACGATTTAATAGTACCGATACCATAATTTTAGTAGATTATATTAAAGCGAGTAGGTTTTATTTTAAAGGGTATGATTTTTCCATTTTGGGGCAGTAATCGTAACACTTTATTCTTTTTAAAACAGATTGAATTAGCTTCGTTTCTTTTGAAAAAATTATTTGCACGAATATTATGATTGCTTATACGGAATGACATTTTAAGAACTGAGCCTACAGGCATATTGGGTCACATTACTTATTTTTGTGGTTAAGACATGTATAATTATAAATTAAGTTGTTTAATGGTAAATTCTGTACATGTAAGCACACGAAGCTAAATCATTTCTTCCTCCTGATACCTATATAACATACAAAAGTAATATTTCTTTCAACAGCATACCTACATACAGTAATACACTGTCATTATATATTGTTATGCCCTTCAGCGTTCAGTCTGCAAGCCTTTGTGAATCAACTAATCGTTTTTATAATCCTCTGTTTGTGACTGGCTCATGCGTCTGTCTTTAAACCATTATAAACTCAATCGAAATATGGTCGTATTTTCTCTCCCTCTACTTCTCTTGCCCAGGATGATCGATCTTGTTATTTTCCTAAGTAACTCTCACTCCTCCATTCGCCTAACACGATCGCCCACTGCAGCCAGTTTCTGCGTGTTCCATCCATCGAGTTCATTCCTAAATTAGACCCTCAGTTCCTCATTACTCTGATTACTCTCCTTCCATTGTTTCCGCCTGTTTGGACCGCCAATTATTCTGGATACATTCATGTCTGTCGCTTCTAGCAGATGAATGAGAGATCTTGAGACCATCCACCTTACATTCTCGTACGACAAGAGAGACCGGTCTAAAGATTGCTTAGTCTGGGAACTGACTTCTTTCGTACAAAAAATTAAATTAAGTATTAAAATGCAGACAAAATTACAAATCTAATAAAAATTGCCTGTATTCAGAACTCATAATTATTGTCCCATTAATAGTACCAAATTCTTTGCTTTAAGTTACTTATTTTCTCTCGATTTTGTACAGTAAGTCCCAGTTTAGTATATCAAAACGTAATGATAAATGGTGCGAATTGTCGTAAACTAACTACCACTAATAATAAAAAGAATAAGGTGCTCGAAGTTTCCTCTTCCTCCATACCGCTGTTAAACGACCCTCCACCGTGCAATGAATGAGCTGTCTCCGCCCGCAAGCACGAACAAATCTACAGGCCAGTTGACGGTGTCTCCTTCGATATTTCCTTTGCATGGTGAATTTCTCCATATGTTCATGTGATGTGCCCAAATAACTGCAGAATATCCTGCTTTATACGGGAAGACAAACATTTGGAGGCGTTAAGTTGCTTGATGATAGACAAATTGGTTCTTTTTCAGTCCATTGTTCACGCATTATTCTACGCCAACGCCACACATTCAACGCATAGATGTGGTGTTGTCTGTTGAATTTAATGGCCCGTGTTTCACAAATACATAGGAAGAAGGAGGAAAGGAGAGCCTTAGCACGGTGAATCCATGTGTGTTTCTTTCATATTCCGGTGTATTTTTCTTTTATTAATCTCCACGGACCTACCAGAAGACTTTAAAAGGGAAAAAAGTTGATCTATGAACCGACTATAGGTAAATTTGAATTGAAGGATATTAAACTGTTAGGATAAATGGTAGGATCCGTCCACTAATTGTAAAATTCCAGAAATGCTGACTATTTCTTTGTTAGCTTTACGAAGTTCTGCTTCATTGCTTTGAAATTATTGCTATATGCTATTACACTTGTAATGTAACGTTAAATATAAATATATTGTAATAAAATTATCATTGTAAGCTAAAAATATACAGTTGCCACTGATGCTTTCACGGCCCGTACTGATAGACATGATATAGGCTTTTGGGCTTATGCCGTGCCAAGAAAATAAGGTAAAATTCTTGACGTTTCGCAGAGAACTGTGTTCTGTGTCATCAGAAGAAAATGGCAAAGATTTAGGGACCCAACTAGCCGGGTGGAATACCTGGACCTAGCCAGGGAAGTACGAAATCGATTGCTAGATAAAAAGATTGAAGATGGGAGAAACTTTGCCGTAATCTCTCAGAAAATGAGTCAGACCACGAATTTTGGCGGATTCTCTCATAAAACGAGTGAGATCGCGGATTGCAGCAGATTATATATAAAACTAGCTGATATACCCGTGCTTCGCTACGGGATTCTCAGAAAGACTGACTTTGTGGTTTTCCTAACTGAAGTCAATATATGTCATTACAAAAATGTAATGTAGGAATGTAACGATTAAAAGCAATGTTATCATATAAAATACTCGATCAAATGAAAAACTGCAAAGTTTCTCACTTTTAACGAACAGTACTATGGTGCCGATCTAACAGTCGAAAATTACAGAGCTGAGATATGGTGAAACGACGGTTGCGTGGCTGTAACCCAATGCCAACCACGAAAGTTGAACTTCTGGACCAGGTGAATGCAGCATGGATGGCTATACCTCAGGACGCCATTCGGGCCTTATATGCGCCGATGTCATCACTCATTGAACAAGTTATCAGTGCCTATGGACGACCCAGTGCCTGCAAGGCAAAAGGACGCACGCTGAACCTAGGTGACTGAAATGCTAATCGTTTCTGCAGAACAAACCAATGGACATGTCCTGTGAATATGAACTTCCTATCTCTAGTCTTTCAAGGTGTTCTGTTTCTTATGAACATGAGTGCATAAATAACCAGAATTACTTGGTACGAGAGCTGGAATAAATTCAAAGGAAAGAAGCAGAATTATTTCTGAATTACTTCCGACAAAAGAGTAGTGCCACAGAACTGTTACAAACATTGCACTCCGAAGGAATGAAGGAGATGAGCAGATCGACTAAATGTTATGTCCCGAGCTCGCAGCGAAGAGAGGACTACAAATTACCTTAAATGGAGTTTTAAAAATAAATATATATTTTGAATTCAAGCAGAAACATTTGGGCAAATACACATTTGTAGGGAGATGAATATTAGGAACACGAATAATTTACCAAGCGAAATGTTTGATACACGTCAATCTTCTTAGAAATTATTTAAAAAGTGTACAGATAAACAAGAGATTGGAAATCTGCCATTAGGGGACGGCCTTAAGTGATTAGAGGTGCTCTTCCCGATACCAACGCTGCTCGGAAGGTATGTATTCCCTGTCGGGTGTACCTGTGGTGGTTGGCGGTGTGTTGTGTGTACCTGAGGACGTGTTTATCAACACAAACACAAACATGCCGTCCCCAGAGTCAAGCTAATTATCGAGGTGTTGCTAATTCCCCAACGGGGATCGAACCTGAGGGGCTCTGAACTGAAATTATGACGCTAACTATTGAAGCTAGTGAGTCGGACATTTCCATTACATTCAAGATAATCTAAATTTAGTAACTTCGTGTAATACTGCTTCAAATTTGAATAAACTGGGAAGCAAGGATTAAATTAAGGAAAATATGAAGACAATGATAGGGAGTCCTGTAGACATTCTGGACCAGCATAATTTCGCGTCCTCATCGTAACAAGAAATCTTCAATTATTTTGCCGTCCGCGCTTTGCATTACAAATTTGCCTGGGAACATTGAGTACAGGATGTATCCAATGTGATAAATTTGAATGTACACCATTCTCTTCCGTTCTAACAGTTATAATTCGGAGAATAGAAGCCTCTCTTAGGTACCGTCAACTTCGTGTGCAATGACACACACATTCAAGGTAGAGAGTGGCTCGCACACTCATATCACAAGGATGTAAAAGGGATTCTATACTATCTGATCCTGTAATCAGTAAGGGCAGAATTCCTCAAAGCATATATGATACGAGTAAAAAACTGGAATCTAAGACTTTTTAGGTTGATGATACACTACATATAGTCTATATAAATAAAATTATAAGATGTCCGTTCTCTGTAATTTCGTTTGTTTTGCCAATTTTTAAAGATATTTATCCGTTTAGGTCAACTCAAGACCGAATCGGTGGTTTTCATTTTCCGTGTCTCTTTGTCTGTTTGTTCCACCATCACGGCCGAACGACTGGATAGATCTCAACCAAAAGTCATATTTAGAGTATACTCATCATGGGGAAGGTTCTCATATGCATATGATTTAAAAATCTTTGAATTTATGGGGGTTTATAGGAAAACCAAAAGAGTTCTCCATTTCCTCTTATATTATTGATTTTCTGTCAAATCTGTGCACTCTACATGAAACGCCTCTTCATTTAAAACAACTGTTGTTACGTTCATAATTTAGCTTACTCTTCAAATGACGGAGAAGATTTCTATTTTCTGTGAGTATGATACTCTGCATTGAGTGACCGACAGACCGACAACCAACCTACACGTTACCGTGCCAAGTCTCTGACTGCTTGCCAGCTGGGAAATAACGTATTGGCATTTTCGTCACCATTCCTATAAATTCGTGGTTGTTTCTTGGGTAGAACGCAAGAGAGACGTCAATCGGCCATTCTGCGGAATTTTGACGGAATATCGTTGAGATTATAACCGTCCTCGAATAGCTTAAGTAATAACGTCATTAGTCACCTTCTTACGTCTTTACCTAAGAATCCCTGCGCCTAAATTTCTCCTCTTTTACCGCTTTCTTATATCCGTAACTCATACCCGCATTATTTATTGCGGGACATTTCATTTTCCAATATATCAACTTGGTCTTTACATATTTTCCTATCCGGCTGTCCTCAGTTATAATCCTATTTTCTATTAATTTCAACTTTCTTAACTGTACGAATTTCTTCTTTAATTACTCCGTACGTATGCGAGTGCTAATCCCGAATCCTGCACACTCTTTCATTTGAGGAAATATTCCAAGCTATGCAAATTTGGACCCGAAAACTATCGAAATATGGATGCAATATTAATGACGGTGCAGACCTTCGTTTCGGGATAATTGGTGGCTAATCGATAAGTCGTATTCCAAAATAGATAGTATAACCGCCGTTCTATTTGGAGAGATCAACATCTTTGGTTGTATGACTTATTGTCGTGTCCTGATTGTTCATACGTTAGATAGAGATGTATTTCTCTGTTATAATCAAATCTTTCGAACTCGACTGTGACTTTTATTACGAAAAAGGTCCTGTCTTTATAATGAAAACTCTCCATCTCTATTGTGAATTGCACTTGCCAAGTGAGCCTGTCGTTGTAGTAGAAACTCTAGAACTCGATTGTTATTGGCAGTAGGAAATGTGGCCTGTCATTATCTACAAAATTTCCTCAATGCCTACCTTACATCGGAAACAACGTATTCCGTCAACCCTGTTTGGTTTCTATTTTAGCGCTATGAGGCATGCAATTTAATATAAACTTACTCACTGCCTTTACAGTAATTTACGAAGAAATCCCTATACAATGTAGAATACCGAAGCGAAGCACGGGTACGTTTGCTAGACTGTAATAAATAAGTTAGAATATTGTGAGCTACTTCAAAAAGACCTTGACAATGTTGCGAGATGAACAGCAGACAATTGTACGATGGAAAAAAAAGGGGTGAAATGTTAGGTTCTAATTTTCACAAAGAGAAAGAGTCCTCTCAGTTTTAATCACTGCATTGATGGGGCGAAACTTCCTCACTGGGATAAACACATGCACGCGACTCTCAATAAAATATACAGGTCTCTTCATACGGTTACGATGGTATTTAGCTCTTGTTGTGAGGATGTCAAGGAGAGGTCATATAATCTCTGGTAAGACTGCAATTAGTATGTGGTTCCAGTGTATGGTACCCTCACCAGGATACCGTGATGAGAGCGCGAGAAATAATCAAAACGAAAGCAGCTCGATTTCTTCTGGATGATTTCTGGCAAAAGAGTAGTTTTACAAAAATGTTGCAAAGTTTGGGATGAGAAGACTTGGGAGAAAGGAGACGAGCTGCTTGACTAAGTGGTAAGTTACGAGATCTCTGTGGAGAGATGGTGTGGATTTTCCGAGAACAGTTGACAGTTAAGTTTTTGGTGGTATTTTAAAAATAGAAAAGTTCAAAATATGAAGATAAATTTGGAACCGAAGAGGACAAATTGGGGAAAATATTCGTTTATAAGAAGAGGAGTTAGGGAATGTAATAATTTGACAAGAGTGGTGTTTGATAAAAGGGCTGCCTGGCCGAGGCGGTAAAGTCGTGTTCTGTTCGCCCGGAAGGACGTGGCTTCGAATCCCTGTCAGGTAGTCGTAAAATTTAAGAAACGAGATTTCCACTTCCGGAGGTGCACATGTCCCTGGGGTTCACTCAGCCTACACCAAAAATGAGTACCAGGTTAATTCCTGGGAGCAAAGGCGGCCGGGCGTAGAGCTAACTACTCCACCCCATCACGTGCCGAGGTTACGAAAACTGGAAACATTTACCTTCCATTCCTGCAAGGGCCTCCATGGCCTGTACGGAGATAACTTTGCTTTGTTTTGCTTTCGGTGTTTGATAAATTTCCAAAATTCTTTGAAATTATTTATGAAAAACTAGATAAGTAGCTGATAGAGAATCTGTCACCCGAGAGACTACCCTAAACGTAGATAAGTTTTGATTGATTTAATAATTTATTGTTTAATATTAGATTCGTTGAAATAACACATAGTACTAATTCTGGACTGAGGAGTAGAACAAGGTTCACTAATACGAGGTTTTCTCAAGCACTTAGTTACAGGAGAAAGCGCACCGTGAGATGACGCTACTGACCTACACTGACTGAGCAAATGTCATGGGATAGCGGAGCACTGATGCCCAGGTGTTTTGTCTGCGCACCACACGCCCCCTGTGCCAGTGGCAGTTGTATAGGAGACCTTGTGAGCAGTGGCTGTGCATGTTACAGGTGTAACATGGAATGTCGTCGTGACCTGACACCGTTCGAACGGGGTATGCTGGTCGGTGCCCGACGGATGGGAAGTGCGATTTCGGAAGTGGTGCGGGAATTCGGCTTCACACCATCAACCGTCTCCAGGGTGTATCATGAATGGTTGAATGCGGGTGTCACCGTCCACAACAGACGAACGACCAGCCGTCCAGCCACCCTCAATGACCGTGACCGGCGACATCTGAGACGGATTGTCAGTAGTGAGACGGGCAACCGTGCAACAAATCATGGCTCAATTCAACACAGGCCGTGCTAGACACGTCTCTCAGTGGACAATCCATAGGAACATGGGTTCTATGGGGTATGGGAGCCGAAGCCGCACACGGGTGCCACTGTTAACCCAACGTCATCAGGCACAACGACGCACATTTGTCGCCAGTCGCCAGGGATGGACACTGGAACAATGGCGTAACGTGATATGGTCGAATGAATCACGATTTCAACTGCACCATGCCGATGGGAGGCACCGTGTATGGCGCAGGCCACACGAAGCGATGGATCTCGCCTGCCTGGAAGGTGTGGTCCAGGGCCCTGGTGTGTCTGTTATGGTCTGGGATGCATTTTCCTGGAATGGAATGGGCCCCCTAGTTGTTCTGGAAGAGACTCTGAATGGTACGCGGTATGTTGAGCTGCTCGGAGACCATCTCCACCCATTTTTGGCCTTCCAGCGCCCAGATGGTTCTGTGGTGTTTCTAGATGATAACGCGCTGCCATATCGCTCCCACGTCGCCCGGGAATGCTTCCAGGAACATGCAGCGGAGGTCCAACGACTACCATGGCCACCCACGAGCCCCGATATGAACCCTATCGAGCATATCTGGATGTCCACACGTACAACGCAGTTTTCACCCACCACTCTCAGGTGTTGAAAGAAAAATTTTTGCGGTCAGCTTATGATCATGAATGTCTTTCAATAAATGAAACTCAAATACTGATAACGAACGATTTATTTGCAATTCTATGTCAAAGGAACTTAGCTTGTAGCCTCAGCATCTTTGGCGAACAAAGCCTACGCTGATGACTAATGCTTATAGTAGTTATACTGTAGTAAGCCGCGAGGTTAAGCACTGGAAATACTTAAGTTGTGTGTGAATTTGTATACGATGATACGGAATTTAGAATGCTGAACTAGTAGTATTTCTTCTAATATTTTATTTCCATGGAATTTTTATTGTACTTTTGTCGTTGTAGTTGTTCTTGCTACCAGGATATTTCCTAATTGCAATGTATTTCTTAATAATAATAATAATAATAATAATATGACGTCACTTCAGTCATACATTTAGAATCGTTGCGCACATTTTCGGTTGCCCTCCCCCAGACATAAGACACATTCATGTCAAAATGGTGGTAGAAGCAGAATTAAATAAGGAAGCTCCTAGAAGAAGCTGGACATGCTACCAAGGATCATCTATAAGTGGGAATTATTAGAATTTTCTACGGACTTTATAAAAACAGCTCAGCACTTCTGTCCAAGGTGATGACGAGATGTTCAGTGACATGAAGCAACATGGGGTAATCGAAGAATCCAGTAGTCCACTGTCATTCCCTATAGTGCTGGTCAAAGGGATGAACGGTGAGCTCCGTTTGTCTGTCGATTATTGTAAATTGAATTACGTCCCCAAAAATGAGTGCTGTCCATCGCCTAGAATGAACTAGATCCCAATTGTTCTCAACTCTCGACTTGAATTCAGAATAATTCCAGGAGGCTCTGAATAGCGTTATCCATTAGCCAGTGGTTGTGGCGGTTCACCGTTATGCCTTTAAGTCTGTGTAACGAACCTGTGACTTTCAAGCGACTCATGGAATTAATGCTGAGAGCTTTCAAGCAAGACGCATATCTGGTATACCAAGATGGCGTAACCGTGTAAGACGTACGTCCCAGGAGCACCCGGAAATTCTCCAGAGTGTGTTCCAGGTACTGGGGGTTATTTACCTCTAAAAATTCATAGGAGTACCGACTATCTAATCAGGTTGTAGGTTACCTAGGCAACGCGAGGGAGTAGTCTATAAGAATAAGGGACTGAGAGAGAAAAGTGAAGAAAATTTTTGTTTCTTAAGCGGAGAATGAATGAAGGAGGCACACTTGTTGAGAGTATGCGGAGAAACAGAATCAATAACGGTCAAATACTGGGTAGTGATTTAAAACTAAAATAGAAAGAGAGAAATAATTTTATAAAAGTATACTATTGTTGAACAAAAAATATCGCAACGGGTAGGACAACAACATTTGTCGAGATAGTAAAAAGTATGTGGTAAAAGAGAATCAAAGAAACCAAGCACAAATTTAACTTTTAGTATTTTGGTTATATTGTCGATATCATTATTGTTTTCATTAAAGTAAATATATGTTAATTGTATGTGAAATTCCTTAGGTCACAATACATTATATGTTCCTCCCTCAGCTGCTGGAGTTCTGTAGATTCAGGCTGAGCGTATTCAACTCATTAAATAATTCATTCATTCATTCATTCACTCATAATATCTATTGTAAGCTAAGGATAACTTGTGACTGGTGGTGGTAGTGATTATTGTCTTAAGAGGAAGTATACTTAGGCAACTATACTCTATATAACATTAATCAGAGGGGAAAAATTGAAGGGATCCAACACTTTAAAATTGAAGGTATCGGCCAAGGAAAGACAATGGCTACCAAGGGCGTGAAGTTGAAAACCTTCCTAGGCTTTAACACCGTCGGGACAGAGGTGCATAGTCGCTTAAGTGCGGCCAGTATCCGGTATGCGGTAGATAATGGTCGGCAGCCCTGAAGATGGTTTTCCGTGGTTTCCGACTTTCACACCAGGCACACCTTAGTTAAGGCCACGGCTGCTTCCTTCCATCTCCTTGCCCTTTCCTGTCGCATCGTCGCCATAAGACCTATCTGTGTCAGTGCGACGTAAAGCAACATGTAAAAAAATACCGTCTGGGTCGGAAAAGAACAAGAGTTGACCAAGGGAGGTCGGATAGTATAGATGAAAGTGAGGAGCCTGGCACAAGTAAGTGGAAGCAATTCCAGGACTCAGATGAGGGCCCCGTGGTCACCAACCCACGCTCCTAAGTTGAGAGCCCCTGGGGTGCCTTCTAGTCGCCCCTTAGGGCAGGCAGGAGATATTGTGTGTGATATTCTACGGCCCCTACCTACAGGGGAAGACTGGTGACACAAATTAATCCTTGCACCAACACGAATTAATGGGCGTAACATACTTGTTGTCCTAGACTACATAACAATGTTAAATTCTAGAACAAACATAAAAAATAAAGCTCTTGGAAACTATAATTTAGAGATCGGTTCGAATTATTGATCAATAGTGATTGTATTATTTGAGGTAGTAATAGTTAAATAAATTGTAACAAAAGTATCTATGTGTCAAATAATTAGGATTGCAATAATAATAAACTCGTGTCCTCATCCCGAGGTGATGCAGCTCTCTTCATGCACACCAACCTTGCAGGTGAGCTTCATGTACCATTTCAACCACATACCAGGCCTCATGCCATTCTTAAATTTCTGGCAGTACCGGGAATCGAACCCGGGCCCTCGAGGACGGCAGCCAATCACACTAACCGTTACGCTACAGAGGCGGACAGGATTGCAATGAATGATTACTCAGACCCCAGTTTCTAGTGATCCGGAGCTAGGGGATTAGAGTATTCTATTCTATTCTATTGCTAGGGGATGGATGTATACTATTCATTTCTATTTTGTTCTACTCTATTCTATTATCTTCCTTGGGCATGGGAGTTCTCTATTCTATTCTATTCTATTCTATTCTATTCTATTCTATTCTATTCTATTCTATTCTATTCTATTCTATTCTATTCTATTCTGTTCTATTCTATTCTGAGCGGCCAGTGAAAGAGAAAATCGGGAGCTAAGAAGTTTTTCCGGCTTTATGTGCCCAATAACGGAGGTTTTTTACTGGCGTCGCCAAATTCTCGGAACCACTTACACAGTTCACAGAGGAGAAGAGATCTTTCCGATGGTCAACCGGGGGCAGAGGTCGCATTCTGATCACTCAAGTAGTGCTTGTGCTCAGCATCTATTTTACGTAATCCCAATCCCGGAGAGAAGTTCGTCGTCGAGACTTAAACCAGCAATTTGGGGATAGGTGGGGTGCTGCCACAGACCCAGTATGAATGGGAAAAAATGTCAGTATACTGTTATCCAAGGCTGAGGCGAAGTAATTTGTGACCCACGGTGAACTACTGGCCATCCTGTACACTTTCACAAATATTTGTACAAGGTGAGTTCGCCGTGCGGTTAGGGGCACCCAGCTGTTAGCTTGCATCCGGGAGATAGTGGGCACGAGCCCCACCGTAGGCGGTCTTGAAGATGGTTTGACGTGGAATCACATTTTACATCAGGTGAATGCTGGGGTTATACCTTAATGAAGACCACGGTCATTTCCTTCCAACACCTGGGCCTTTCCTATCCCACCGTCGCCATAACAAACATCTGTGTCGGTGCGACGTTCAGCAAATTGTAAAAATAAGAAAACAACAGCAATTACTTGCACTACGTTCAGCAGTCTTATTTGCACACGTTCGAGGGAATACGTTTGTAATTCAGTTCCAGAGGCCTTTGTAGAATAATAATAGCAATGCCCTACTAACTATTTTTACGGTTTTCTGAAACACCGCTATGTCTGACTTTTGATTCGTAGGAGTTCTTTTACGTGCCAGTAAATCTACCGACACGAGGCTGACGAATTTTTGCACGTTCATAAAAATAATGTTGCAGGTATTTCGAATTGATGTCCATGAGCGACCTGCGTACCTAAAGCAATGTGGCCATACTACGATTAATAATGTAATGTTGAAAAAAGTACAAACACTCCGTCTCTGATCCTGAACAAATAACCCGATCCGGCGGAAAATCGAACCCTGGACCAATACTAAGCAGTTAGCCACGGAGCCGAACGGAGTCATGAGTTCATACAAAAGCAACAACAACAACAGCATTATTAACATTCCCATGATTTTAGATATATATAGCAGAAGTACCCGTTCTTCGCACCCATTTTCACACCAGGCAAATGCTGGGGCTGTACCTTGATTAAAGCCACGGCCGCCTCCTTCCCAGTCCCAGCCCTTCCCTGTCCAATCGTCGCCATAAGACCTATCTGTGTCGGTGCGACCTAAAGCAACTAGCAAAAAAAAAAAAAAAAAAAGAAAAGAAAAAACCAACGTTCTTCGTACTGGTTATCAGAAACTGGCTTTAGTTATTAGTTACTCATACTATCGGTGTGACTGACTTCATCAGATATTTATATCACTGTTGTATTTACTTAAAAACGTAGAAATTATTTGTCATGTTTGGAATTATTGTGTATCTTCTTCTTCTTTTCTTCATGGGGACCTCTACATATTAGTTTCTAATTAGCATCGACTTCTAAGATCTTTTGCTACCATGTTTTTCCTTCATTCCCACCTATATATACCTGCTCCCTTCACTAAGCTGCACGTTTAACACACTTAAACACACTCGCTTACCAACCCCACGAGGCCTAACACACCTAGAGGCCACTATAGTGGAGGTAGAGACCAGTCGAGGACCTTTAGCTGTTGCTTCGTGCTACTTACCCCCCAAAGCTGAGCTTAATACGGACGAGTTCGACTCCATACTACGAATCAAACCAAGAGTAATCCTCGCGGGAGATTTAAACTGTAAAAACACCAGATGGAAAAGCCGCCTTACTACGCAACGGAGCCGTATTCTCGCCACGTACTGCGATAATAACAACGTACTAGCTCATCCCTCCGATAAACCTACCTTTTACCCCTACGACCCTAGCCTACTTCCAGACCACCTCGATATGGCCCTCTCACGGAACCTCAATTTATTCCCATGTCTCACCACTGAAGATTTCTTAGACTCTGACCACACTCCCGTCCTTCTCACCCTCGACGCCGCCCCACAGCACGAACCGGATACCATCCCGCTACACATGCGCACTATAGACTGGGAACGTTATCGCAGTACACTGAGCGAGGCTATCACTGGCAATCCTAGCATTCGCTCAGCCGAGGATATCGACCTCCAAGCAGAAATTATTACGACGGCCATAAGGAATGCAGCTAAGACTTCCGCCGTGGGACCTTCTACCCGAAAGCCTAAAGCTACCTCACTGCCACTCGAGATTCTACAAGTACTCAAACTGAAGAACCGGGTTCGAGCCTTGTGGATGAATACCAGGGACCTTCGAATGAAGGCGCTCTGGAACAGACACAAGCGCAACCTACGAGTACTACTCGAACACCATCGTAGAGCTGCATTCCAGTCGAAACTCTCCGAATTAAGCTCAGCAGACGGCTCCGTCTATCGCATGGCACGCAAATTTACGGGTGCAAGGACAGGCATACCTGCATTACACGGCCAGAGAGGGTTAGCCTACACTGATGAGGAAAAGGCAGAAGCACTGGCGGACACGTTAGAAACTACGTGTTCTCCTAATGCTGAACCTGCGAATGAGGACTTCATAGACGAGGTGGAGGAAGATCTACTGGAAATAGACGACCCCACCCGCCTCTGGAATTCAAATTCGTCTCTACCGCTGAGGTCATGTCCCATATTAAAAGGCTAAAGAACAGGAAAACCCCCGGCCTGGACGGGATCTCAGCGGTATTCTTAAAGCACCTCCCCAAGAAGGCTATCACCTTTCTCACTAAGCTATTTAATGCCATATTTCGTTTCGCTCATTTTCCAGCCTGCTGGAAAACAGCGAAGGTAATTATGCTACCCAAACCTCAATCTGACCGGACGTTCCCACAGAACTACAGGCCTATCTCTCTCCTATCTATCATCTCGAAATTATTCGAAATGATCCTCCTATCCCGTCTCCAAGCGACTATAGACGACCTCAATCTGGAACTGAATGAGCAATTCGGCTTCCGGAAAGGGCACTCCACGACACACCAACTACTCAGACTGACAGAAGACATAACCAAAAACTTTAATGACAACAGATACACAGGAGTCTGTTTTCTGGACATTTATAGAGCCTTCGATAAGGTCTGGCATGAAGGGCTTATTTATAAAATGAAACATTTCGGCTTCCCGCCTCATTTGACCGCTCTAATTACGAGCTACCTCTCAGAGAGGAAATTCCAAATTTCAGTCAGAAAGGCACTATCATCAGCACGTACTATTACGGCGGGCGTGCCCCAAGGCAGCATGATCAGCCCCTGCCAGTTTAACCTATTTATCTCCGACATGCCTAAACCTCCGAAGGCTAAAACCTACCTATATGCTGACGACACGGCGATCTCTGCGGTCTCATGGCAGGCCCCCAGAGTTGAAACATACCTTCAGGACAGCCTCTCCCTTCTCGAACCCTGGTTCGAAAAGTGGAGAATTAAAATTAACGTTAATAAGAGTCACGCTACTCTCTTCACGAAGCGAACTTCGAGACTTGAGGGCGGTCTGGACTTCTTTGGCGAAGTTATCCGATGGTCCCCAACCTCGAAGTACCTGGGGGTAACCCTAGATCGAGGACTGACGTTCCGTCAGCATATATCTCAAATTTCGGCCATCGCCCACACTAGGGTATCACAATTATACCCCCTACTTAACGCTAATAATAGCCTCTCCACAGAAAACAGGCTCCAACTGTTTGTCACTATGATTAGGCCGCTACTCGAGTATGCCTGTCCAATATGGGGCATTGCCGCCAACAGCAACCTGTATAAGGTGCAAGTTGTCCAGAACCGGGCACTTCGCCTTATCACAGGGGCTGAGTGGCACACAAGGTATACCGACATTACCACGCTGGGGGAAAGACGGAGGCTCATGGCTAGCAAGCTTTATAAGCGGCTACCAAACGCAAGCAACCCGCTTATCAACCAGCTAGGCAACTACGAAACCGATGGCCTCAAGTATAAGAGGCCAAAGGTAATCCTGCACTAAAACCCGCGCTCAGCGCCAGGCCACACACTGGCCAACCATGACCTCACGTCAAAACGAACCCATACTCCACAAGCAATTAAAGCAAGCGGGGAAATATCAGATCAAGATAGGGCTCTCAAAACCGGTATCGGTTGACAGGCCACAATAATCGCGACTTTGCGACTCGCGTCGCAAAGTCGACGAAAGAATAGGGTGGGAAGCTGCACGTTTAGTGTAAGTATACTTTCGCCAGATAGTACTACAAATATAAATATTATTGAATGTATTTGTTTGATCCGACATTTACTAACTATTACAAATGATCAAGGAAATACGCGATGCATAAAAGAAACTACTATAATTATCGAGAATTATAATTGTCAGGGCTTGTCACTCATGTCGCACATCATATAATGAATCTGAGTACAAATGTTGAGAAGTCTTTTCAAGTCATGGGCGCACCTGGACCAAAATATCGGCACTAATAACATCAGTGATCCTACTACTCCATGATTTGATAGAAAATAGTTTAAACTATAGGTAACAGACTCAGAAAAATGCTGAAACCTAAGCCAGTACGTAAAACCAATCGTAAAATCAATCGATCTTGTTTTAAATAATTGCAGAGAATTTGGAAATTCATTGAACATCTCCCTTGGTAAATTATTCCAATCCTAACTCCCATTCCTATAAAGGAATATTTGCCGCAATATGTCCTCATGAATCCCAACTTCATCTTCAAATACTACGTATTGATCTATCCTTCTTTTAAAAATCCACTCAAACTTATTCGTCTACTACGCAAACAGCAGATAGGGAATCGGCCACACTGGCGACTGTCCTAAATGCAGATCAGTGGTGATACACTGATAGTTGATTGATTGATTGATTGATTGATTGATTGATTGATTGATTGATTGATTGATTGATTGATTGATTGATTGATTGATTGATTGATTGATTGATTGATTGATTGATTGATTGATTGATTGATTGATTGATTGATTGATTGATTGATTGATTGATTGATTGATTGATTGATTGATTGATTTATGTCAGCTCTCCACTGACAGCTCGGATCGTATCACTTAATCAAAGCAGCTCGTCTCATTTCTCCCAAGTCTTCCGTGCTCAAAATTTGCAGCATTTTCATAAAGCTACTGTTTTGTCGGAAATCACCACGACAAAATCGATTTCTCTCTCTTTGAATTTTTTCCAGTTCTCAAATCAAGTCCCATAAACTGGAACCATTTACCTAAGTGCCCCGTGGTTTCCAACCCATGCTCCCATGTTCAGTTGTCCCTTTCGAGAAGTAAGGAATAACGTGGTTGTATAGTTCTGCCTCGTAGAAACAGACATATGTAGCACTGGTCGATCTCCGCCCTTCTTTCCCGACTTCAACTAAATTTCAGTGAAGCTCATTTTATTGTCTTCATGGCTGAAGAGGAGAAACTTGATCTCAGCTTTTAACAAGGAAATAATAAGCCTCATTATTTCGCTGAACTTATTCTACGACGATGAGGTATATTATTAGCTAAGTATATCGTAAGACCCTGTGCAGAACAACCTACTGTGATCCCAAGCAGCAGCTGCAGGCCGCGTTATTAGATTCCGCACACGAGGGTTTTGTAGACCAACATATGAATTGCGACATATGGCGGTTTGTGTCGGCTGTAATACCTGGGGTCAGTTGTGCTACAAAAAAATTCAATAACCTCTAACCACTGCAGGACATAAGAAATAGCTCATACTAATTGCTTTCTGGGGACTCACCTTTCTCTTGCTACTTGAGAAGGAGCATCGATTATGTTTCGAATATGTTCACGAATAAGAGTGTATAGAAAGTTATGTATACAGCGTGTGCCAGAATTATTAGGACAAACGGTGGAATTGGGTTCCTCACGATCAAAGATGGAAAAATTGTCATATAAACATACACGCTGAACTGCTTAATCTTTGGGATTATTATTATTCTTGGTTCGTTATGCCCAAATAAGGAACACGTTTGAACTCATTTAGCACCATGATTCCTCTCCTTTTCCCAATATTTATTCATTAATGGACAGTGTTTATTATGCTTTTTTCTGTCCATCCTGCATATTTTCCTTTACGCAACTCCGAAAATGTTGGTTTTCTTAGTAAGATTCCGAATCTCGAATGATTTCTTCGGTAATGTCAATTTCATGCAAATAGTTTATTTGCACTAACCAATTGTTCCAGATTTTCAAGGATAGTTCTTGGTTAAGAAGTGTCTGTGCGGGTGTCCGTGGAACTTTAATAGCCTTTTGTTTCTAACTGATAAGCTAGGAGGCCATGTTTCTCCCGGATTTCTACTTGTAGAATTACAGGAATATAATGGACAAGGCTACAAATTGGTATATATATATATTACTGAATATGTTCTCCACTTACGGGCGAGATAGAATGAAACTGTTATAACGTAAGGTAGCCAATATATGACATACACACGTCAAAAATTAAACTTCCACAAATGTGTTCGTAATTTCCTTTCTAACCTAATGCGTTTGACTATCCCTATAAGTAATTATTTGAACGCCATTCATCAAAAATGTCTGCTTGGTATTCGTTTCAACATGTAGTACTTCTGTATTGTTCGTGCGATGTTAAACCCTTTACTTGCACATTTTTTACTCACTATCTTGCCCCTCACTACAATAGCCGTCTTGATAGCCTCCTTACCCCACTTCATGCGTTTTCCCATCTGAAACTAAAAGTAAACTTCATAAATAACAAATAAAATGAATGGAGATGAAATGACGAACATTCCGTGATTTATTATAATGGCCGCTACAATAACTAACGCTAACTGCAGCGATTACACGCCAGAAACAACACCAGACGAGTAAAATGTAGTCCAGTGCTCACACTGGCAATAACAGGCTCTTAATTTGAACGCTGCACTAACTCAGATCATCATAAAAATTGAATCCTCCTTGCATACGGAAACTAAATGTGATGTACACAACCAACTCGCACGAGACAACAGGATGAGGCTACGCGTGTGCGTGCGGCTAAACGTTAGGTACTAACCGTGCAAACTGGAAATCCCTAGGGGGACGAAATTAGGTGCGGGGATGAAACTTGGCCTTTCAACCTTACCTGTGATTTTTTTGTTTTGATAAATGTTCTATGTTTTTAACATTCAAATTGCATTTTTATATTTTGGTCCTACGATTTTTTTGAGAATATTTTCCGTCTTGTTTTTGATGTTTCTTACATGTGACCTGCTACCAGTTATCAGGGGTTCGTATGCATGAATTTGCTGTGGTTTTGCTAACTGTTTCGTAGTGTCATAAATTTGCACTTTTTGACAAAGATTTTTCTTGCATTTTTTCCAGGTAATTTGATAACGTCTTTTGTTTTTTACAGTTCTTTCATTGTTTCCTTCCTGATTTGTCCCAGCTGGTTGAATAATTTCGACTAGATGATTTTTCTAAATAAGCCTATATTGCGTTGTCGAATTTTGGTCCAGTTCCTTCCAGACACTGCAAATTTTGTAATGCAATTTGGAGACCAGTTCTTGCCGCTGTTTCATGAAGATTTTCTTTGGACTGGCTTATTTCTTGTCTGATGTTAGAAGAGACTGCAAGGTCAACTGCAAAACCTAAGCGATGAAGGCGAATTTCCTTTCTAAGAAATCTTCGAGTAGTTATATTTTAACTTGTTTACTACATTCACGATTCAGTTTCTCCAAAACTAAGTTGAATATTATTGGGGACAAACCATGTCGTTGTCGGACACCAGTACTGAATTCGAACGGTTTTTACTTCGTTAGGGCCATCTATGGACCACGGTGTTTGTGTTTTATCTGTTTCTTGATGCCATCGTCGTTCTTTACCACAATTGGTGTTCTTAGCGGTTGGTTTGTCAGCTGTTTTCTTGTTGGTACCTCGAGCTTTTCTGATGGCCCAGTAGTCCTTCATTTTCCGGCTAAATTCAATCTTTCGTTCCTCAGACCATTTCATGGTCCCGTCTTCCGGTCTGTGGGTAACTTCTGTGAGGGATGTTACAAAGGTTTTAGTTTTAAGAGTTGTATGATAGTTACTCCGATCAGCTATGTCATTATGATTTATATGGAGTACCGAAAAGTCCTTCTCCACTTGCTTCATCCACACGAATCCAGTAGCTTTGCCCTTGTTAGCAGCCTTGAAGATCCTATGGGATAACCTATTTGAGTCCATTGTGGATAGGTGTCCGTAAAAAGCCAGTCGCCTTCTTCTGATGGCATCTATGAGATTTTATTGGTGTTTATATAGCTCACGATTTGGTTGATACCATCGGCTTCCATCTGGTAAAATTCTTGGTCCCACTATCC
The DNA here is from genome assembly GCF_040414725.1 of Anabrus simplex. Lineage (NCBI taxonomy): Eukaryota > Metazoa > Arthropoda > Insecta > Orthoptera > Tettigoniidae > Anabrus > Anabrus simplex. The sequence goes on along the minus strand of NC_090268.1, from coordinate 441,643,516 downwards.
GTCTCAGGAACTTACTTTCTTGTACCTCGAGGGCTCTTAGTGGGGTCTTCTTAGTTAAATATATACACTCTGCTGCATAGAGGACTGAAGGTCTGATTACTGCATTGTAGTGTCTTAGTTTGACATTCATTGACAGATTTTTTGAAGCATATAGCTTTCTACAGGCATGGAAAGCCTTATCTAGTTTGAGTCTCCTGTGTTCAAGAGCCATTGTTTCGCTGAGGTCCTCTGAGAACCATTCCCCAAGGTACTTTACACTTTTCACTCTCCTGATGTAGATATTATCACTGACTCTCAGCATTCCAGGGGTATTTTTGATGTTAGTAACAAACTCGGTCTTACCTATGTTGATCAAAAGACCCGCTTTAGCCGCTATTGAGTGGAATGTTTGGAGCTGAGCAGTAGCCGCCTGTATGTCATTTTCCAATAAAGTCAGATCGTCTGTAAAGACTAGGCATGATATCCTTAGGGTGTCGGCTTTAATCCCCATCCAGTGTTCTCTGGAAGGAATCTTCTCCACTCTCCAATGATCTTTTCTAGAACGCAATTAAGTAATATGCATGAGATGCCATCTCCTTGTCTCACCCCTGTTTTAATGGCGAAACTCTCCGAGAGTTGTCCTTTAAACTTTACTCTGGCTATGGTGTTGTGCAAGGTGGCTTGCACCAGCCTATTGATCTTGTCGTTAAGTCATAGTTCTCTTAATGTCCTATAAAGAGTAATTCTGTCTACTGAGTCGTATGTTATTGTTATTATTTTTATTATTATAGAAAATGGACTATAGAAGCCAGGTATCGTGGCAAGCCTGCTTTAATATACCTAGGGATGAACTTCTATTATTTTTGGGGTACAGCTAGAATACGAGTGTCCTGGTTTGGCCTTCCAGGAAATCCACTGAGACACCAGACGAAGCGGGCGGCGACTATCCACTGTTCACGAATATAGCCTACCTACGTTCGAGGATGTAGATAAATTTTTGTGCACTCGAGTATACAACTTTTGCTAGAGTAAATACAGCAAAATTATTTATGAAATAGTGTTGTTCTTACTGGTCTTCTTTTACTTTTCAACACTTTGGGCTCGGTAATTTACAGAGATTTGACCCAGTATTACGTAAAGATGCTGTTCTTGATGTTAACAATATTTGTATGTGGTGTGTGTTGTATATAGATGAGGAATTGTGTATTAAGTCCTACAACAGTTCCCTATCCCTTTGCCAGAGAAAGGAATTATACGTATTTAAAATCTCCGGTTGAGAACCGAACTCGGAACCCTATAAATTGAAGGCTACCTTACCGAACATTCAAGAAAGGAGCCAGATGTTTATGAAATAATATTCAGATTTTCAAAAGAAAGTATTTACTAATAACTGTACCTTTCTTATAAACTAGCCTATTTATAATCTTTTCAGCACTTAAATACCCGTTCGGGCTTCCTTCTTTCTATTCCTGTGAACGACACAAAACGTTAATAGCTGCTTTTTGGTGCCCAGAACCAGATTATGGAAATATGTGCCAACTCAGATCAAAGCCATTTGGTCGCTATCAAGATTTCAGGTCGCCTGCTGAGACTATCAGCTGAGAGGGGCTGACTGAATAGTTGTAGTATGAATGAGTGTGTGAGCGAGAATTAGGTAGAAAGACTCACAAGAGAAAGTAATAGGGCCTATGGGGTATTATTTCGTTATAGTTGCATATTAGTTTATTATTTACTCTTCTCTGTGTAGTAATCCATTTATTTAAACTATTTCAATTATTTCCTTATTTTGAAATTTCAGTGTAAGAGAGGCCGTAGAATTTTAACATCGCCACTGAACAGCGCAATAAAAATGTATGCTACTTCCGTCTTGTCGTTAATTCAACCGGCCGTTTACTCCCGTACCACGAAGTTTATCTGAAAACGGAGTGATGTAAAATGCTTTATTGGAAAACGAATTATTATTATTATTATTATTATTATTATTATTATTATTATTATTATTATTATTATTATTATTATTATTATTATTATTATTATTATTATTATTATTATTATTATTTATAGTTTAGGCCTACTGAGGATCACGGGGCTCGTATCCACTCTTCGGTAAAGTTGTTGCTTTCTTCTTCTTCCAATACACTTCATTGCTGACTATGAGCCAGTTTTTTCTCTTCTATCCACTTAGTTCCTGTAGTCTTCTTACTTGTAAGGGACGTTGGGAAAACTCCGTGTCGGATGGCTTGACGGAACAGTAGTCGGTCATGAGTTTGTCCCAGTGGGATATCTAGTTGTTCCATATCTGACTTAACTGACGTGATCCATTTGTTCTTAGAAGCCTTGCCTCTTCCTGTTACCGTGAATATCCTGTTGGTGAGTCTTTTGGAATCCAGATGGGCCAAGTGTCCATAAAAGGTCAGGCGCCTTTTCCTTATAGACGTGACGACGTCCTCCTGGTGTTCATACAGTTCATCATTATGGCAGATTCTGTAAGTGCCTCGTTCCTCTCTGATTGGTTCTAATGTCCTCCTCAGGATCTTCCTCTCTTTTAACTCCAGCTTTTTGATTGGACCCTTCCTAGCCATTACAAGGCACTCGGAAGCATACAGAACAGATGGTTTGACGACCGAATTGTAGTGTCTGAGTTTGAGGTTCTTGGAGAGGCACTTAGATGAATAGATACTACGACACGAGTGATAAACCCTTTCAGACTTGGTACATCTGGCATCTATGGCTAGGTTCTCGCTCTGATTCGCAGAGATCCATTCTCCCAAGTACTTAACTGCAGGTACTTTTCGTATGGCAGCGTCTGTGAGAGGAATTGTAGAAGGGGCCTCCTTGATATTGGTCATAAATTCAGTCTTCTGGATGCTGACATTCAGACCAGTCTTAACCGCTACACTATAAAGACTCTGTAAGTTGTATAGTCCTGACGCTCAACGCATACCCACGCGGTATTCTCTGATCTCAAAACTTGGCCCACGCTGGTAATAATGAGTGTTGTCAGTCTGCCCGCCCTAGTGATAATGAGGGCTGACAGTCGGCTCCTTTCCTCTGGACACAAGAGGCGCATGTCGTTTAAAAGGCAAGTGAGCGCTGTCAAAAGCAAGGTTGTCATATTTTGCGTCGATTATTTAAACATGTTAACATTTAATTTATTCTAAAGTCAATATGTAAATACATTGATCATGAACCACAGCACAAACCGATATTGCAGATAATTTGTTTCGTGGTTAACACGTGCGGTGGTCGCAGATGTTGAAAGAAAGAAAGAAAGAAAGAAAGAAAGAAAGAAAGAAAGAAAAACAGGGTGAAAGAATTGGCAAATAAACTCGACAAAGACTAAACATAAATTGATACCAAAGTAGGCCTATTAAAATATTCATTTTATGCTGCTAATATCAGTGTCTCGCTTTCAGTAAAGAAAGGAAAAGTATAACAATTATTTACAATTTGTTTTATGTCGCACCGTCACAGATAGGTGTTATGGCGACGATGGGCTAGGAAAGGCCTAGGAGTGGGAAGGAAGTGCCCGTAGCCTTAATTAAGGTACTACCGAGCTCGACAGCTGCAGTCGCTTAAGTGCGGCCAGTATCCAGTATTCGGGAGATAGTAGATTCGAACCCCACTGTCGGCAGCCCTGAAAATGGTTTTCCGTGGTTTCCCATTTTCACACCAGGCAAAAGCTGGGGCTGTACCTTAATTAAGGCCACGGTCGCTTTCTTCCCACTCCTAGTCCTTCCCTGTCCCATCGTCGCCGTAAGAACTATATGTGTCGGTGCGACGTAAAGCAACTAGCAAAAAACATAATTAAGGTACATCCCCAGCATTTGATTGGTGTCAAAATGGGAAACCACGGAGAACCATCTTCAGAGCTGCCGACAGTGGGGCTTGAACCCATTATCTCCCCGATGCAAGCTCACAGCTGCGCGCCCCTAACCGCACGGCCAACTCGCCCGGCAAAGGAAAAGTAAAATCACGAACTAGGGACTGGGATAATAATAATAATAATAACAATAATAATTGTACCGGGCAGTACACCTCCACGCCGCGAAATCAAATATTGCGCCAGTTGAAACTTCTCTAGAGGAGAAAGTCTGAACTTTAACAAACTGTATTAACTCAACGGTTTCTCGGAAGATGTCACTACTGTAAATTTGGTAATTTTGAAGTGTTTTGAACTGTGTCTATTTTGATTTGTGTTTGTTTGCTCCGTATCAAGAAGTTTGAACATTCTCTAACAGATGTCGCTACCCAAAACTATGGTAACACACTCTGGTGCAATGGAATGAACTTTCTTGAAGAAATATTGTATCCCTAAGTTTTATTTTGTTCTGTGGGTTGTGGGTTGGCAATATAAATCCTTTCTTTCCGCCCGTTTTGAATGTAACCAATCATGAATTTACGTAATTAATTTTCCACCAATGAGGTGTTTCTTCCTCGTCTTGTGTATTAGTTTTTGCTGTTGGCCAATAAAAGTTTGTGGGCGGGTTGTTATCATTCATGAAAGGTCTCGAATGTTCCACGAGGGTATATAAACTGCTGATTTTCTTGTCTCGGGGCCACTTCAGTAACATCTCTCTTAGTGTGTGAATATGTAGCCGGGGGCAGGAAGTGCCTCTTTCTTCAAGCAGAAGTTCTTCAACAAGGTAATGGCCTGTTAACATCTTTATATTTCGCTAGCTCAGCAGTTTAACTCTCGGGGAGGGTTCGAAGCCTTTAATATGTAACCTATTCCTTTAAAATGCAAATTTCCTTTCGGTGTATGTAAAAAATTCTAATCTCTTTTACTATAAAGCGGGGATAGAGAGTGCTTCACCCTCTCGAACTCTCCTTCATTTTGAATTTGAGGTGACTATGTTTTCGTAACCGTTTTTCTCGTCCTTCTTAAAGTCTTAAACTTATTTTGCCGACTAGTCACCTCCGTAGATTGGGATTAGCCCCTGTATCATCGGCCTAGCGCCACATAGGTTTTTAGACAAAAACGTTGTGTAGGAGTGCAAGTTATCGCCTCCATTCTATTTTGCATTATGGGCCAGTAACTTAACCTGATGTTTGTTTTTCCTCATGTAAAGGCCCTGTAGGTTGGGTATCTAATACCCCTGTTTCTTGGTGTGCCTTGAGGGCAGTCTGAGGTGAAAGTTGTTGTGGCCTTTGAGAGGCTTGTCAAATTGAAAGCGGGTCTGCTCTTTTTTTTCCCGTAACATTGTAATTCGGAGCAAGTGCTCCTTGTACTTAGGGGTTTTCTGCCCTTTAGCAATTGTGATCGTGAGCTGAGAGCTCAGGAATTAGACTTGGGGCTCGAAGCCCAACTCTGGTAACAAACTGTAATTTGTTAATTTGTTTGATCTGCTACTTGGTACCTGTTATACTCTGTTAATTGTTGATTTTGAAAATAAAATACAACCTTTGTTAAAGTTTTAAATTAACTTTAATTTTGTAGTTGAGACCTATTCCTGTCCGCACCTTCTTTCACCTCTGCCTTCCACGGATATCTCCGTAACAATAATAATAATTGTCCACCTCTATAATGTAGTGGTTAGTGTGATTAGCTGCCACCTCGGGAGGCCCGCATTCGATTCCCGGCTCTGCCACGAAATTTGAAAAGTGGTACGAGGGCTGGAACTGAGTGCACTCAGCCTCGGGAGGTCAACTGAGTAGAGGTGGGTTCGATTCCCACTTCAGCAATCCTTAGAAGTGGTTTTCCGTGTTTTCCCTCTTCTCCTCCAAGCAAATGCCGGGATGGTACCTAACTTAGGGCCACGGCCACTTCCTCCCCTCTTCCTTGCCTATCCCTTTCAATCTTCCCATCCCCCACCAAGGCCCCTGTTCAGCATAGCAGGTGAGGCCGCCTGGGCGAGGTACTGGTCATTCTCCCCGGTTGTATAATTTCTAGGTGTGATTCCCACGGTCTCCACATTACTGCATGAAGCGAAGTGTAAAGCAACACACTTCCCACATATTAATTAACGAAGCAAAGAAATAATCCAAAACTTTCAAACAGCGAACAAAGCAAGTGTGAATTGTCTGAGCTGAAAAAAGAGACTGACGTCTATTTAACAAGAGGTGCATTGGCAACAGAGGTGTGAGGATTTCTGAAAGGGAATGCGAACTTCCGTTTTAAAGCCCACTGCCGTCATAAATCACCCCCTGTCAGGCAACTGAGTGCCAGGGAGACCAAACGTTTGCCGAACTCTTTGAATGCCGCTGGGTACGCGTTGCCCGTCTCAGCTATAGGTAGCCTCTTCTATATTGTTTGCCAGTAGAATGAGGTCATCGGCAAAGGCTAGGCACGGGACAATGAGGTTGTCTCTCTTGTACCCAAGCTTCAATCCAGCTCCCGGTGGTAGCATAGTTCTCCATTCTCTAATGATCTTTTCCAGGAGCCAGTTGAGGAGAATGCAGGAGAGACCATCACCCTGCCTAACCCCTGTTCTGATTTGAAAGCTTTCGGATAGTTCACCTCTGAACCTGACCTTGGACGTCGTGTTCTTCAGAGTTGCTTCAACCAATCGCAGGGTCTTCCCATCCAGACCAAGTTCCCATAGTATGGAGAAAAGTGTGTCTCTGTCCACAGAGTCATAAGCTTTCTGAAAATGTACTATGACCACCACCCAGGGATGTCCACCTCGGCTTTTGTAATTGAGAACTGTCTTAAGATCGTGTATATGTTCTGGACAGGATCTAGTCTTACGGAAACCAGCTTGGTATTCACCTAACTGTGAGTCTAGCTGTGTGGTGACTGTATTGAGCAGGGCTACATAGAGGATCTTGCAGGTAATTTGTAACAAGGAAATACCTCTATAATTGTTGAGGTCTCTCTTACTTCCCTTCTTGTGGAGGGGATGAATCGCGGCAGACGTCCATCCTTCGGGTAGGGACTCTGTTGTCCATATGTCCTTTATGATTTGATGGATACTCTGCAAAGACTGGTCATCTGCATGTTTCCACATCTCGGCAACTATGCCGTCTTCACCTGAAGCCTTCTTGTTCTTGAGGCCACCGATGATGTCCTTTATTTCTTATCTCATAGGTGGTTGAGGATCAGGGTTCCTGTGTGAAGGCTCATGGAAAATAAGCTTTTATTTAGGTTCCTCTGCGTTTAGTAACTTCTGGAAATAATCTGCAAGAGTCTTGGTGCAGTCTTTATCGTTCAGTTGGAGTTTTCCTTCTGGCCCGTGGAGGATGAGGGTAGGAGCTGTGTACTGGGTCGTTTCCTTCTTAAGTCCTTTGTACAGGTCTCTTGAGTTGTTTCCCTGAATATTATTTTCAGGCTGTTGCATTAGGCTCCTGAGGTAATTTATCTTGGCACTGCGGATTGTGTTAGCTGTAGCTTTTCTCTGCATGAGGAAGGGTTCATAATTGGGTTCAGTTTTATGTTGGTTCCACCTAGTCCAGGCTTTACGCGTTTCTTCTATAACCTCATCACACTTTGAACTCCACCATGGGTGTTTGCCTTTGGTTGATGATGCAGGGATAGTTTCTTGAGCGGCATCCAGCAAGGTCTTTTGTAAGGTAGGCCATCCTTCTTTCTCTGTTTTCTTCCTGAGGGTATCCTGAAAATCACAATCCTCATCGCGCAGTGGCAGAGTATTGAACCTGGGCATCTTATGACTACTTTGGAGAGTTGATGTTTTTCTAAAGGGTTGCATATTAATCTTGAAAAGTGAAAGGTAGTGATCAAAATCTATGTTGGCTCCTCGCAATACCTTGACGTTCTGTATGTCCGTATGATGTTGCCGTGCTATAGCAACATGGTCTAACTTGAATTCACCAAGCATAGGATTTGGACTCTTCCAGGTTTCGGCCTTTCTAGGTAGACATTTGAAGGCTGTTGATTTCAGGACTAAGTTTTACTTGTCACAGAGTTCAATGAGACGTTCTCCATTTCTGTTTATTCTCATATGGGCTGGATGATGGCCTACTATCTTCCGGTACGTCCACTCCTTACCAACTTGTGCATTGAAGTCTCCCATGAGTATGATGCAATGGTGGGAAGGGATCTTATCTAGAGTTTCTTCTAAGGTGGCCCAGTATTCTTCTACATTTTCCAGGTTTGGACGGTTTGTGTCATTCGTGGGTAAGTGGAAGTTTACGATTGTGTATGCTCTATTACGAGACCTGAAGGACAACGAGGAGGTCCTTCCGTTAGGTGAAGTGAAATCTAAAATATGGTCAACCATCTTGTGGTGTACCGCGAACCCAGTACCAAATTGTGGAAGTGACTTGATAATTCTTTCACCAGGTTTCCCCTTGTAGATTCTATACACTCCGGACTCTATTGTATCCTCGTCGGTAAGCCGAGTCTCTTGTAGCGCTGCTATCATAACCTTGTACTTTTCCAGCAGGTCAAGCGTTTGTTTGAGCTTACCTACCTTCAGTAGGGAATTAATATTTATTGTAGCAAAGTACTCGATGTTTCTCTTCGGTTGTCGTTTAGCAGAATTAGATAGAAGTGGGAAGCATGAAGGTGCAGGTTCCCCAGAATACGATGACCTGCTTGCTCCAGACTGTGTGGGGGTGGATTGTTTACCACCTGGGGTACATTTCTAAATATTCTTTGTTTCCATGCTTCGAGTATTACGAGAGTCGTAATGGTGGTTACCTAAAAGGTAACGGGTTCTTAACCATCAAGGTTGTAAGCCTTGAAGCCACCAGCACTAATCGGCTCACCGACCCAGTTTCCCGCTGGGATTGGTTACCCAACCTTCCACTGGGTTGCTCGGTTTAACAGGGACACCTCTTGTAGGTTACATGCTGGAGTTGGAGTGAAAGAGGCTAAGTTGAGTTCTCTTGCTGAACCCAATACGTTATAGTTGCAGATGACAAGCAACGACGCGTTTCACTCCCATTTGTCCAGTGCCATGTGATGACAAAAGCCACAAGGACTCCTCCCAGGTTAATTCCTGGGACCATTATTATTATTATTATTATTATTATTATTATTATTATTATTATTATTATTATTATTATTATTATTATTATTATTATTATTATTATTATTATTTCTTCACCGTTGGGGTCTTCCAGAATACACGTGGCAATTTCAGTGCTTCATCCTTCGTTGTTCCTTTATCTCCCTCCAATACACCTGCATCTGCTCACTCGGTGTCGTTTTCCTCTCCTCGGACCAGTGTTGCCAACCTCTGAGTTGATCAGGATAATACAATAACCCCGAAAAGATCGTATTTTAAAGAGAGGGTCGTACGACGTAAAATAACGATTAAAATATTCGCTCTTTGAAGTCTCTTTACAGATGCAGTAGCCTACTTGCGCAATATCAAGGATACGAAAATAGTTTTATTTAGATTACTCAAGAAATAGATAATTTGCAAAGAACCAGTCGATATGAGATATAAAATCACTGAAGTGACTTAAATCATAGCTGTAAATCGTCATCATAATCAACTTCCTCTATGGAAACTCCAGGCACATTCACAGCAAAAGGTTCTGTAGTACCAGTGCTTGAGTTTGCTGTTTGGTTATACAACTCTTCTTTAGTCATCCCTCTGAGCATGTACTCCGACGGTTTGAAATCATTACACGTACCACTGACTTGAACACACTGACTGGCCAGCAAGTAACAATTCACAGTAAACGTAATTAGCATATTCCTGTTTTTGACTTAAGTGAGATTAATTTTGCTAAATATTCCTTCACAATCACCTTTCAAGTGAGGGAGTGACGAAACACAGAGTAAAAATTCTGGAAGTGAGGGTAACTTACATTCACCAAATGTGTTTTTCACCTCCTGTAACTTAGTCCAAAATGAATCTACTTCAGAGCAGGCTTTAATATCATCATTGACGTTGACAAGGGGTAAATTCCTCCAGTCATCGTCAATCTGCTGAAGGCGAATGCTATAATCCACTGATTACAGTACAGGCGCGAGACCGTGAAGTAACTGAGAAAGAAGAGAGCCCATTCTTGGTAAATTTCCTTTGGGAATCTCATTATGCGAAAAGCCTCTCCCTCTCTTTTCAACTTGTCATCTATGATATATTATACAGTAACTTGCACAAATAAAAGAAGGACCAAAAATCTACGCATTTCAAGGGAAAACAAGACAAAATTTACGATACAACATACGATCGTAGGGTAGACGTACGACTCGCGGGTGGATCGTACGATGGTACACAGCAGATCGTACGGTTGGCAGCGCTGCCTCGGACCATTTTGAACCTGTTCTCTTTACCTCCCAATCTTAAAATCCTTGTATGTTAACACGCCCTTTCTAAAATTCTCTATCTCTGTGTTGTTTCTTCTTCCCTTATGTTGTTTCTTTCCAATTCTTTATTGAGTTCATGAATCTATGTTTTTGTTGACTTCTTGTTCCAAGGTTATTTGAAGATCTGTGTAGTTAACCTGTTGTCACCCATTCTGTATACATGTCCAAAAGAACTATAAGTCGCCTCTTCAAACTTTGTATCTGCTTTTTTCCATGTTCCGGTATATTTCATGAACACTTCTTATTTCCAGAGTTCTGTAGTTCCTAGTGGACCGAGTTGTTTCCGTATAATGTTTCTTTCCGGTACTTCTAATTTATTCAACTTCAAATTCAGTGCTAGCCATTCACTCGCCCACTGGTATTCCCGTTTGACTGTTGCGTCGTAGTGTTGTATTTTGAGGTTTTAGATAAACACATTTTGTTTTATATATCCTAGTTATACAATATGCTCCTTCCATCTTCCGTATCCTTTCCTCTACACCGGACTCTTCCAAAGCTCTTCCTTGAATTACTTCTCCCAAATATCTGAATTTCTTTACCTCCAATTTTAGACCAATTTCTTTTGTTTGAAATTCGGGAGAATATTTTTATGTATGACATAAATTGGATTTTTTCTACTGAAATTCTTAAACCAGTTCTGTTGGCTGTTTATTCCAAGAGATTGACTTGCATTGCTGTAGTTTTCAGGTTTTCTGAATGTATGAACGTACACTCTTTTAGTTTCATTTCAAATTCTTACTATTTTCTATACTTTATTATTATTATTATTATTATTATTATTATTATTATTATTATTATTGTTATTATTATCATTAATTATCCTTCTTAAGGTTGTACTGTGTATATTACTCAGATATATGTTTCAGTATTTGATATTCACAGATTTGTAAATCATTACCTATTCCTTTGCAGATACACGCTCAGTCACATTAGAGAGGACGTCATGAAAGCTTGATATGTCCTTGAATCTTTATTTGTTTGTTATATACAGTCCTGAATTCATTAGTGATTTTGGCTTCTTTTATATTTTCTGTGGGGATCACAGCGGTTCTCCTATTATCTGGTATCTGTTCGCTTCTGTGACTTCGGTAATAAGCAGGACCATTCAGAGGCTTTCTACGCGGGCTAGATGTAATTCACTCTCGCCTGTAGAGGGTAACGCGATTCTTAACACTTCGTTGGAAACGCATTAGTACGCTATTCTCTCGCCACAATTCTCACCATCTTTTAGTATTCTTGGGTAATCGAGAGTCTCTACCCCCCAGAGAGAGGTTTCCAAGCTGTTGCTAATAGTTTCCTTGTCACTCATATTCTTATGGCAGTTGAGTATACATCGTTCGACCTCTGATTGACTTCACTCATAAGAGTTTGCCCAGTGAGTTACTCCGTGTACCTCCCGCTGTGGTATATTTTCTTTTAAACTTAACCGTTGGATAATTGAGTGTTAATATTCAGACTAAGCCGTGATGTTCTTCAAAATGTTATACTTGAACACAACCCGCGTAGAGTCTCCACAAATGAAAAACAATTCATTGAAGTGTTGCAGATACTGACTCAAACTGTGAAGACGACTGATTGCTGCAACATACTTCAGTACTTGATCCAACAAAAATCAGAAAGGAGAGAAGCGTCACCATAAAATAAGTGTAATATTTCCCTTCCGAAAAGATCACATGATCATACTCTACCCATCCCGGGCATATCAGGGCAACAATTACATGATTCGATTTAAGATCAAGCATAACTAGGCAACCATCTTCTATATAACACTAACCAGAGAGGAAAATCGCAGGGATACGCAACTTCGAAAAATAAAGGTATCGAGCAAAGAAAGACGAGAGCCACCAAGGCCGTGAAAATGAATGACTCCCTAGGCTTCGAATGCCCTAATACCATCGGGGTCGTAAAAGAACAAGAGTTGAACACGGGAGATCTGATAGGATAGATGAAAGTGAGGAGCCTGATACAAGTAACTGGAATCAATGCTGGGCTCAGATAAGGGCCCAGTGGTCGCCAACCCACACTCCCAAGTTAAGACACTCGTTTTTTGCCCTCATACGACAGGTTACCGGGTTATTCTATCGCCCCCACCCGCAGAGCAGAAGAAAGTGGAAGCAATGACAGAGACAGCTAGAGGCTCTGCGCGCATTTCCTTGGGCTTCGCAGAATGATATCTCTATATGCCCGGCTCCATGACTCATTGGTTAGCGTGGCAGGCCATCGGTCACAGCGGTCCAGGGTTTGATTCCCGACAGGGTCGGGAATTTTAGCCATAATTGGTTAATTTCGCTGGCTGGGTCGTCTTCATCTCCATTTCATCCTCATCACGATCCGCAGGTCGTCTACGGGAGTCAAATCGAAAGAACTGCATCTGGCAAGCCGAACACGCCCTCGGGCACTCCCGGCACTAAAAGCCATACCCCGCTTCATTTCTCTCTCTCTCTCTCTCTCTTTTATATTTTATTCTGAGAATTGTGTTCTCCGAGGAGGCTGTTGGTTAGTTTTGTCTCAATCCCTTGCTGTCCTCAGCCAGACGTGCTGTACCAAAGAAGTTCATCCCGGTTATACTCTTGATAATGTTCGACCATCGAGTAGAAAATTTCTGCGCGGTCTCTCTTGCCGGGAACTATTCCAAGAATTATCAGTTTTTCTATGCAGCCATTCTAATGTCGCACAGTGTGTCCAATGAATTATATAACTCTTTTGTTTACGTGTTGATGATAATCTGATTCTGGGGTTGATCTGGTTTATAATGGAAACATTGGTGCGAAATGCTGTCCAAGGTATGCGTAACATTCTTTGCCAGCACCACATTTCAAAACATAGATTTTCTTCAGGCCTGTGGCATAAAGAGATAACCTCTCGGTTCCATAGGAAAACCTGAAAGTACCAGACTGGAAACAACCATTTCCAGTAGTATGGAGATAAAGCATAGCTGGACTGGTAGTAAATAATTGCTTGAAGAGGAAAGCAACGGCAAACTACCTCATTTCTGATTTCCCCAGTTATTGACTCCTAAATCATCTGTGACAGCTGATGGTCTAGCTGTAAAGGATGCAACCAGCCTTCGGGCTCATTATTCAACATTCATAGAAACATATAACGTTTTACATAACATGAAATACAATGAATTATAATAGTTTCGGACAGGGATTTACAAATAGCAGCCCGCAAGGCCTTTTAAAAATATTTTAAACTAATCCATTCTTTAATATTATTTCCTGGTTTTAGGTATTCACTTAATATGAATAGCTTATTATTGATTTTTAAAAAAATCCAAACTTGGACGGAATATGAGCCCTCACAAATACCAGTTCTGGGTCTTAACCATTATCAAAATGGCTATTTTATTCATACATATTCTTGAACTCCATACTAACCTCCATGTGGACTTTTATGCAACATAGCATGCAATTAATACCAAGAAATACTTTGGTAATACTGGCTGGTACACATTCTACAAACTCGAAGACATTTTCAGGCAAATACTTCTGGAAGTGCACTGCTGGGATTTTAGGCTATTACAACTGTATATCATTGTTCCCTTCACACTACTTCCGCTAAATTGTCCTTTTTGAGTTTCGTTTAGACCACATTATTAATTTCAGTTTGTCTGTAGGTATTTTTTTTCTTTTTTGCCATTTTTCAAATTTTAATTCAAATGAACTGACGTTGTTGGGTGCTCTTCTTCAAAATTAAATTTCCTGGGTATAATAGCGTTTATTCGTAATGCCTCTCTTTTATGCAATTGTAAAGAAAAGGTTTTAGAGTAATTAAAATTATTATTAAACCTTAATTTCAATTGAATTCTACATATTATTATTTCAAACTTGAACCTCTGTTCTAGGCCCCGAATATTACGAGAATTGACCTGTTATTAAAGTGCGGCCCGCAAACAAGCCTACGCTTGCCAGCGTGGCCCTCGACCCTTTAAAAATTATAAACTTATTATCAAATTATCAGATAAATGCATGTTAAGATAATAACGCAATTTAGAATACGTGTTTGTATGTCCAAAGCTTGTCCTGTTCCTCCACGAGGTTGGGTATGAAGTGAGACGAACCTTCGTAACGAGTTTTAACAGCCGGGTGCTCTTGCTGACGTCAACCTCATCAGAGGAATTAATGAGATGAAATGAATAACGCTATTCTACTAAAACTACCTTAAGTAAGTAAGTTTTGCAACGCCACTTACAGTCAGTAATAAAACCCAAGTAAATTGTTTTTTTAATTTCGTGTCGCCATTTCTAGCAGAGTGCAGCCCTTGTAAGGCAGACCCTCCGATGTGGGTGGGCGGCATCTGCCATGTGTGGGTAACTGCGTGTTATTGTGGAGGAGGATAGCGTTATGCGTGGTGTGTGAGTTGCAGAGATGTTGGGGACAGCACAAACACCCAGCCTCCGGACCATTGGAATTAACAAGTAAATTGTTAATAATAGTTATTTCAGAATTATTTTATGACTATTTGTTCCCTTTATTTCATCCCCAGACCGTATTTACCATTGTGATTAGTCGATGTATTTAGCAGTACCTGTGCGAACGATGTCTTATATCTTGCATTATTGATGGTGTTGAACCTTGAGAGCTCGATACTCTCAACGTATCCAAGTACTCTCTAGGGATGGGTCGAGAGATGGCAGGAACTCCGGCGCTGAGAATAGCTTCGGAAGTGGTCTCGATTCAATCAACTGTGAGTACCTAATACTCCTATCACGTGTGTGTTGAGGTTTCATTATTGAGTAAATAGTGTGCTTTATTTAAATAAAGATCAAATAATTCAATTGATGTGTTAGTTGAGGTGAAATTTTTTCAACATTTGAAGCGTGTTTAAATAGTACGCTGAATGAACCGGTAACATTTGGTAAGACTGCGTGTAGACGCATGTGAATAGACAGACAATGAAGTGCCACTTAGCGTTGCACCCAAGGAGCTGAAGCAGGTTAGTCGAACGTACTGCGTGTGAAGAGTCGTGCCATAGTGACCTGCTGCAGACAAGCGTATTCTTGGATCTTGTGCTACTGACAACAAAACCAACTCTACCAAATGGACTCACTTACGCTACCGACGAACTCTGTATACATTCATGCATAATATTAGAGTGGGAATATGAGTGGTTTATCGTATTTTGCTTTCGTGTTTTTCTCTTCAGGTCTGGACACATAAAAAGGAACTATATTGTGTACGTTCAATTTTGGTGTGTTGCAGTAAATAATTATCGTAGGCCTACAAATCTTCCTTGTCGGAATGGGCATGACCTTAGTCGCCACATGGTGGTTGACGGTTTAGAGAATGAACTAATGAGTACGGTAACCATAGGTGATATTAGTATGCAAATTTATTTGTATGAGCTGCCCACTTTCGTGTTTCCTCCCTTGTTTTGACCTGAGTTGTATTAATATTGCTGGGCATAGATCTCATTCCACTAAAGATTTTCATCTTCTCTTTCTTCATCATTATCTTTAAGAGAAGAGTCTAGCCTAGTTGTGGTACTAATGATGACCACAACCACCACCACGGAATGTGTAGAGCCTGTTGGATAATGTACTGATATGCAAAGTTGAAAGGAAGGAGCTCCATAGAATGTCAATAACACACTGCTGTGACGTCTCAGTGCCTTTAAAAACACGTCATGTGGTCAGAAGCAATAACTATGACATTACAACACATAACTCTGGAAAAGACATAGAAAAGGTCCAAGCCAACTTCTTCAAAAGAGCACTGTGTCTGTCAAAGTACACATTATCCCGACTTACATATGTACTAGCAAGAGAGCAATTTTTCATCGATGAGCTCCGCCTCGACCTGCTTCTACCAGCTACCAAAGACTACTTGGATGTACTGCAGGAACTCAGTAAGAAGAGACAAGAGATATGGCCAGAGTTTTATTCAACGGATGCGATGATATATAGGGAATGGACACAAGCCAGTTATGATCTACGTCATGTATTGGCAATATATGCCTAACAGATAAATTCCATGACCCGGACGATAACTGCAAGTGTAAATTATGCGGAGCGTACTGTGACCGATATCATCTGATATTATGCAACAAAAGACAAAACTCTTTGACAAGTTTCTGTTACAACTAAATGCACATTGTGCGATATTTATCATATTATTATTATAACCCCTGGAAACGGGAAATTAAGGCGTTGTCGAAACAGTGTTTGATTCCTTCGGTACTCATGACAGAAACTATGTCCAACTCCTTGGCTGAAAGGTAGTGTTGACATGCCTTCGGTTCAGAGGGCTCCGGGTTCTATTCCTGGCAAGGACGGCGATTTTAATCGCATGTGATTAATTTTTCTGGCTCGGGGACTGGTTGTTAATGTGTACCCCAACACTCTTCTCTTCATATCCAGACAGCCCACTACACCACCAGAGATCCCAAAAACACATAGGCCTAATAGTGATTATATCCTTCCGCATATAGTTGGTATCAGAAAGAGCATCCAGCCTTTAAACAGGACAAGATCCACATGTGCTACATAGTTCGCACCCGCGACCCCACGGGTGGTGGGAAAAGCGGCAGAAGAAAGAGAAGAAGAGGTAGAAGACGAAGAATCATCAGGGAAAATATCACGTCGCCATTCATACGTTAATGTCATTATTGCCAACGAAAAGCAAGATACACAGAGGTGAAAGATGAACGTCATTCAAGTAACGACAGATGATTCTGCCAGATACAACGATCTCATCTCCATGCAAACAGTATGTTGTCTACGTGACCTGTATCTATCCAGGTCAGCACAAACCGCGTCGGTCTAGTGACTGGCAATACAACAAGCCGTCCATCCGGGTTAGAGAATTTGGATAAAGCCACCCGTTCTAAGTGGTGTTAATTACCTCCAGCAAGACACCTTGATACTTATGCAGCCTGTAACACAGAATGACACTGGTTGCTCAGCGCCAGGCTATGAGGGCTGCAGCCCGCAGCTCTTTCTATAGGGAAGGCTTAGGAACAATATTACTCTCTATGATTGTCCACATGGCCTCGCTTACCTACTTTTAAAAATTATTACTCCAGATTTCCTTAACTTGTCCATTCTCGTTTATAAAAGTAAGAAAGATTAAAAAATAAAGATAAATTTGGAATTCAAGACGGCAATTTGGGGCAAATATTCGCTTATACGAAGAGGATTTAGGAATTGGAATATTTTACCGAGGGATGTATTCAAAAAATTTCCTAATTATTTGCAATAATTTAAGAAAAGTCTAGGTAAGAAACAGATAGGGAATCTGTCATCTGGGCAATTGCCCTAAATGCAGAGTATTGATTGATTGATTGATTGATTGATTGATTGATTGATTGATTGATTGATTGATTGATTGATTGATTGATTGATTGATTGATTGATTGATTGATCTTCCTAGGGAGAAAGTGTTGAATTTTAAAATGTCAGACTCAGTCATGCATTTTATGAAGACTTTGTGAAATTTTGTTTGTACATCGTCCTATCTTCAATCTAAATTTTTTTCTACAATTTTTATTTCTTGGTCTCCCAGCTTAATTTTGTTTTCAAGGGGACTTTCTGCGGTGTAGTGATTAGTGTAATTAGCTGCCAACCCCGGAGGCCCGGGTTCGATTCCCGGCTCTGCCTCGAAATTTGAAAAAAATGGTACTAGGGCTGGAACGGGGTCCACTCAGCCTCGGGAAGTCAACTGAGTAGAGGTGGCTTCGATTCCCATCTCAGCCATCCTGGAAGTGGTTTTCCGTGGTTTCCCACTTCTCCTACAAGCAAATGCCGGGGTGATACCTAACTTAAGGCACGGCTGCTTCCTCCCTCTTCCTTGTCTCTCCCTTTCAATCTTCCCATCACCCCGCAAGGCCCCTGTTCAGCATAGCAGTTGAGGCCGCCTGGGCAAAGTACTGGTCATCCTCCCCAGTTGTATCCCTGACACAGAGTCTGAAGCTCCACGGCATTGCCCTTGACAGGTAGAAGTCCGTCACACTGTCTTAAACCAGTTGTTACAAGAATGGTTCAGAGATTTCTCCTCTGAACAACATTTTATAAATTGTAGTAGATAGAGTAAGTTCAGCCAGTTTCATTAACTTTGGGTAAAGTCCGAAATGCCTTAAAATTTTTAATAATTATGGTCTGTGGATGGAGTCGTAAGCTTTCTTGAAATCTATAAACGGTACTGAAAGGGGCTTGTTTTGTTTTCTGTAGTATGCTATGACTAGCGTTAAAGTTGTTATTTGTTCAGAACAGCTTCTCCAAAGTCTGAAACCTCCCTGATATTCACTTAACTCTTGATCAAGTTGTTCTTTAATCCAATTATATGGTATCATAGAGAAAATATTATACGTGCACTCAAGGACGGAAATATCTCTATAGTTGTCTGGATTATTCCTTTCGCCTTCGTTATGAATTGTATTAATTATAGCTGTTGTCCATTGTTCTGGGAATATTTGTCTGATATCCAAATCTTCTATAATATCATATGGAGGGATGTATGATTTGCACTGCCAGCATATTTCCACATCTCTGCGGAAACCTTGTCTTCTCCACACGCTTTGTAGTTCTTCATTTCCTTAAGCACTGTTTCAACTTCTTTTGCTGTAGGTGGGTTTATAGTTTCCGGTTTAGTTTTATCGGGGTATGTGTATCAGTTAATAAGAGCTTATCAAAAGCTTTTCAGGTTCATAACTGTTCAAGATCATCTTTTATCGGATTATTATTATTACTTATCGTATGGTTTACAATCACATCACAATAAAAGTATTTAAAAATTATTTTCACGTCTGAACACATTAAGTCAAAATGTCAGATTGGTATCTCTAATATAATTAACACCGTTTTGAGTAGCCATCAGGAACTCGGCTGGATCTCCTAAGAAGGCTGAGAGAGGGCATTCTTGCATAATATGCTGAACAGTTTGCCTTTCAGCACCACAACTACACTCGGGAGGTGGAATTTTCTTCCATTTATAAAGCGAGTCTGCACATCTACCACAATTAGTTCTGATTCGGTTTAGAGTACACCAAATTTTTCTGGGGAGCTCAAACCCTGGTGGCTTAGATGTGATGCATGGCATAGCTTGCTGTTCTGGTGTTGCAGAGGTCTTCCGTAATTGCTTCCAGCTGTCAATCATGTTGAAATTACTTTCAGCAAGCTTCCTTGCAGTATTCAATGGAGGGTGGCGAGAGCGAAGTATCTTCCTGTTAATAACAGGGAGGTCAAGGTGTACAGGAAGAGAAGAATTGTGGCACATATTATTGTACACCTTGATAAGTGCTTGTTCTCTTCTCACGGATGGAGGTGGTATGTGACTTAATGATGGCAGCCAGTATGTTGGAGTACATCTGATTGTCCCTGATATTAAACGCATGGTTTGGTTGAGCTGAGTATCAACACGAGCGCTGTTTATCCAGATTGGAGCACAATATTCAGCCACGGGATAAACTAGTCCAAGGGCAGAAGTCCGAAGTGTAGAAGCTGTTGACCCCCACGTAGTGCCGCACAGTTTCTGCAGGATATTATTTCTGGTTCTGAGTTTGGCGGCAGTTCTGCTAAGATGTTCTTTGAAACTATCTAGATTGACTCCTAGAAATTTTGGATACCTGGTATGTGAGAGTAATCTGCCATCAAAGTGAACTTTCTGTTCTCTATTCGCTTGTTTATTGTTGAGATGGAACGAAGCAACTACTGTCTTTGCTGCTCTTGGCTGTAACCTCCAGTCACGAAAGTATCGTCCCATAGTAGATAGGTCTCTGGTTAGAATACCCTCGGTAACTTCGAAGTCTATATGGCTAACAGCAAGGGCCCAGTCATCTGCGTACCCAAATTTCCTAGATGTAGTCTCTGGCATATCTGCTATCGGATGAAAATCGGCAATGCACGACAAATAAATTTCGGAAAACGTTTCTCTGTTTCTTAGTGATTTATCTCATAGTAATAGACATTTCACTGTAATGTCTGATCGTTACTCACACTTAACCTATGATTCCCTTTCTACCCACGTGTGAAGTAACGTTCATTTTGAAATAAAACTATAAAGTGTCGCTTAACTTTTATAAACTAACAGTTTTATGGTAATATTTGAGAATTCTTACTGTGCATTATCTATTTATTCCTTGTTCATTACCAGGCTGTGATTTAAAGTGCAGGTTATAATAATGTTCTTAATTGGACACAGACGGCTCACCATGCAGAGCGCTCTTTAGTTCCCACTGAGCATGCATCCTTATAAACCTCACCACTGAATGAAATCAACTTCATATTACGTTCCTTTTACAATTCTGTTTTAAATGATACGATATGACAAGCATGTGTAGATGATCCCTGCATGGTGAGGTAATTGCGAAATACAAACATCCCAGTTGCTGAGTCATCAGTCATCCAGAATAATGCCATGAGCAGTGAGTGTGGATCGTTCGTCATTAGCGATATTTGAACTGCCAGGTCTTAACATAGAAATCCATTCAAATCCATTCTATTGAGATAAATCGCTGTTTGATATTGTGTGGGAGGTACTCACTCTATTTCCACCCTGGAGCACTCAGCTGGTAAATGGAGGGATTCTCTACCTCACATTTCAAGTAAGGTTAATTCAGTAATCCTCAGAGCTGTTTCAATTACATAATTCTTCTTATTTACTCGATTAAAACGAAATATAAAGAGATATAGCAGTTTTCATATGAAACACTATTAACGTACCGCTCTTATTTTAACTATCAATAACTTTGCGCTTCATTATACGTGCAAATTCCGATACATTACAAAATAAACCTTCGACGATACATGAATAAAGTTATTAGAATGAATAGCATTATACAATAATACTGCTTTCCTTGACTTGCACCTACAGTGCACGCAATATGGCGTACAATGATGTACTACAGTCAACTTCTTACAAGGAGAGGCCGGATTTCAACGAGCCCCGATGCCTGTGCGGGGGACATTCAACTGTAACTCGTGTATAAGGGTTTTCGTCAATGTGCTTTCATTTTAGAAAAAGTGGGGTCAATTGTCATGACGCGGGATGCACTTCGGACCACGTGGAGGTGATAGAACACTAAAAGACGAACAAATTTTGTTTAAACGTGTCAGGTACGCAACCTAACAATTTCCGAAAAATTGATGAATTCCCGTTTCGAATGCAAGGCATGAATACTTGGAGAGTTAGGTTGCAATCAACCAGGGTGGTGGTCTAGTGGTCACCATACTTGTCTGCGAACCTCGAAAACATGATTTCGAACCTCTATGAAGCTATACATTTTAAAAAATGAATATTTTGTGGAAACGTAAAGATAAAAATGGCAACAAACATATAACGGAGTCCGCCTCTCTAGTGTAGTGGTTTCCCACTTCTTCTCCAGGAAAGTCCCGGGATGGTACCTAGCTTAAGTCTACGGCCACTTCCTTCCCTCTTCTTTGTCTTTCCCAGCACAAGGCTCCTGTTCATCATAGCACGTGAGGACGCCTGGGCGAGGCACTCGTCTTCCTGCAAAGTTGTATCCCCCTGCCCAAAGTATCACGCTCCAGGACCCTCCCCTTGATACGGTAGAGGTGAAATCCCTCGCTGAGTCCGAGGGTAAAACCAACCGTGGAGGCTGAACGTATTATGTATGAAAGGAAGAAAGAAAGAAAGAATAGAACCTACAGTATTTGTATTACCTGTTAATTATGTTTTGGAATCTTTCATCGATTGATTTGTGAGTTACATATATGACTGAAGTGCTCCGTCACACTAGGTCAGGACCATATATGCTGCAATCATGTTATCACTACCAGGAAGTGAATATCCACGTCAGCCACCAAATGGAGAAATACAACTGAAAGTGGTAATGGTAACTGCATATCTCTGTAGAGTTGAACCAAGGACAACAGGGAGAAATGAACGGGAGGAAGTATACAAGTGTCCATTATTTGGTCTTATTGTATAACGATTGATAGAAAATCATGGTGCTGATTGTGAATACTAGAAAGAAATTGAATTTCAGATTTTTAATGTTCCAATACTCATTTTGTGCTAAAAGATTGTATTTTACTCGTATGCATATTTTGCTAACGAATCTGATAACTCATTTATTTCGTAGTAGTTTGAGTGCGTGTTCCTACATATTTTTCTATCACTTCCGTCGTGGCTTTCGGGTAAGATTCTTGTAACAGAATACGAGATTTGCAGCATTTTTCCGTGACCTTGGAAGACTAACTTGGTGTTTCTATAGTTTATCTTATTTATTATTAGTGCCATCATGAACATTTTTAGAAATTCCTTGGTGGACTCACTGCACCCATTTACCAGCATGTATGGAAAACGTTTTTTCTTCTTCTTGTTTCCATAGGCCAATCGAAGACAATGAAATTCAAAGATTTCAGTAGAGGTGGGTTTGTATATTATCCAGTAATTGCGCATTCTGTGTTCGTGTTGTTCCTTCCTCTCCCTTGTCGAGAGTGTACCATTTGTTTAAAGAACCTCTAAGTAAAATTCTGGTCTTTTCAGTCTCTTCCTGTTATTCCCATTCACTGCATAGCTTTTCTTACTTTTCCTCAACCTTGATGACTTGGTCTTCCTGTTTTTCCAGTAAGCGAGAAGCTTGTTGGTAAGCCTGGCAGGATGTATCCTGCAGACGTGTCCATAATATTCTAAGAGTCTCCTCCCGGCCAAGACCATGATTTCTTTTATAGTAATTGTAGAACTCTTCGTCGGGTCACCTTTTTGATTGTTCCCTTGCTTGCTGGTCCTAATATCTTCTTCCTGGATTTCAAGTTTGTCCGTGGACTTCTTTCTGATGAATACTAGACAATCTGAAGCTTACAAGCCTTCAGGGCGGATGGCCGTCTGGTAGTGCTTCATTTAATATTACAGGAGAAACACCTCTTAATGTTGGTTATCTTCGTTAATTGGTATGTATGATCAAGCTTGTTAACTCCAAATGATAATGCTACAGCTTCAGAGAGATTGTGATTCATCCATTATCGCAGGTACTTAAAAATATTTTGTTTCTTGATCGTTCCCTGCTCCACATCCAGAGTACAAGGAGATTGACTGATGTTCGTGATGTATCGTGTTTTCTCAAGTGACATATGTAGCCCTACGTTCGCTGCATGTAGTCTGAGAATAATAAGTTGTTTCACTTAATATTTTATTGAAAGATAGAAGTGGCAGGCCGTGAGCGATTGCCAATTGTGTCCATTGCTATTGTGTCGCACAGAGATACCACATGGAACACCCTGTATAGCTAACTCATTAGCTACTCTCTTATTAACTTTACCAGAAAACAATGAAAGGAGAGGGGAGAGGCTGTCTCACTGTATTTCCTCTCTCATAATTTCAAAACTTTCTGAGAGCGTTCATCTGAATTTTACTCGTGGCTTGTCTGCTCGATATTATCATTTTTATTATTACTGGATCATCGTGTGAGATTCTTTAGCCATGTCCAAGTTTTTTGTCTCCTAGTCAACCGTACGTAACACGTTCACAATTTCGATTAAGTGCAGAAAATTATTCCTTAGGTTCCGTCCTTAGCCTTAAATCAAAACCAAGGAAGACTCGTTAAATAGTAATTCGTAGACATGATACTTTATTTGAAGACCAAGTGGTTCTCTAAAGTCGAACAATTCGAAGGGAAATAAGATAGATTTGATTTAGAGTTTTAAGTGAAGTTCCTCCAGCGTACAAAGTGCAAGTACATATGTTGTAGTACACTGACAACGAACGTGAATTTGCAGATCCATTTATACTGATTCAGTGGCCTCAGATCCAATATTAGTGACCTGATTACATACAGATTACAAAACCCTCATGATTAACAATTCATTCCGAGTGCCGCTTGAGAAGCAAATCGCCTGGTTACGTATGGATTACAAATGTCTTGTGACAAACAATATGTCCGAACACTCTGCTAAGAAGAGGAATGGCCTGGGTCCCATGACAAATTTAGATAGTCAAGGCCTTTGACAAACACGAATACGTAAACAGATAATTGAAGTTGAGACTGCGAACAGCGCAATATAATGCTATAATTATATAGGGCAGTGCGCTACACTTGGGCAACAGCTGAGTTGCATAGTAGGTGAAACTAATGGTCGGGATACCAATTGCTAGGGAGTAGCTGTACGCATCTCGTACATGTTGTTAGTGATGAATCTTCTCGCGTTCAGGTAGATATATAATACACCAGTGATCACTAAACAGTTGCACTACAGAGAAATTTACTGAGTTGCCAGTTGGTCACTGATTAAAAGATTATTTTTTAGGAATGTCATAGAATATCCTTCAGTCTTTCTTTCCTTCTTTCTTTCTTTCTTTCTTTCTTTCTTGAATCGTTCACCGTCCAGGTTAGTTCTTCCTTCGGACTCAGCGAGGGGTCCCACCCCCACCATCTCAAGTGCAGTGTCCTGGAGTGAGAGCGATTGGGTAGAGGGCACCAGTACCACGCGCAAGCGGCCTCATCTGCTATGATGAACAGAGGCCTTTTGGGGGCGATGCTAAGATTGGAATTGATAGACAAGGAAGAGGGAAGGAAGCAGCCTGTTCCTTCAGTTAGATACCATTCCGGCATTTGCCTGGAAAAGAAGTGGCGAAACCACGGAAAATTATTTCAAGGATGGACGAGGAGGAAATAGAACTTCCATCTACTCAGTTGATCTTCAAAGGCTGAATGGATCACGTGTCAAGCCTCGTAACATTTTTCAAATTTCGTGGAAGAAACGGGAAACGATCCCAGGCCTCCGGGGCTGACAGTTAATCCTAATAACGACTATACTTCAGAGGAGGACACAATATCCTTCAAAGAATGTGTACGGTATATCTATAAACGAAGCTTAGGAAATTTCTAATTTAATACATACTTTGAGGGGTAAGCAGCTATTTCATATCATTTGTCTACATATTTTAAAGACTCCAATAATTAATTAAACGTTTCAGCTTCGTGCAGTTATAGTCGCGAACTCAGAATCACATTAAGTTCGTGTTTTTATCTTATAAAATGCAGATTTAAATAGGGTTTAATTAATTCACATTTTCCATATTCTGTCGTAATTTTCTGATAGTGTTTAGTTCGATTTTGCAGCTTGGCCTGTCTAGAAAGCCAAGAATAACTGGTTACAGTGTGAATTACAGGACTTTCTCTGGAGTCGAACCAAGGAACAAGAATAATGGCCGAGAGGATTCGTCGAGCTGATCACACAAGACCACGTAATCTGAAGCCCTTCGGGTTGAGCAGCGGTCGCTTGCTAATCCATGGCCCTTTTGGGTTGTTGGGCCGTGGGTTCAGTTTAGTTTGGTGTTCCAGCTTGTATGGTGGGTTTCATACAAGGCTGCTCCGAGAAACGTCCTAGAAATAAGATTTGGATTAGGTTTTTCTTGTACATGAGGGTGTAATTGCTGAAGTACTCGACATAAAAATTAGAAACTCCTGTGTGGCATAAAGTTACACTACCATGTTTGCATGCCGCAACATAAAGAAGGTCAGGTGTTTGTTAAGGTAATTTCTAGTTGGTTTTAAGGCACGTGTCAGTTCATATCTTGGGAACACCTTGCTCAAAGGCCACTAAACTTCGCGTGCAATGTAACATCAAGTAAGGGAAAACACATTGAAAATATCTATTAGATCACTCTCTCAGTTCATGAAAAGTGATGCAAAGACCAGTAAATTACATTTAAAATTATAAATTTTAAATTTCTGTCACAACACTAGATACAATATGAATGGAAGTCATTATTTTCCGAGTCATAATAATCTTATGCAAGTTCACACACCACTACCTGAAACAAAGTGTTCGAAGTATACCTAAATTTCATTTTCTTCTAATAAAATGGGCTCAATAAAAACAAATATTTCCGTAAGACTTGTTTCACACCAAGGAAGTCTTTACGGGTCAGTTCAGTCACGTCTGGGTACGCCTAGGTCCGTCAAGGCCAAGCCCGTCCAGTCCAGTCACATTCGCAGAAGGTGTGGATATAATTCAGTTTTCCTTCTGTCTTGGAAATGGAAGGTGAGCCAGTTAAATTTATAGACTTGCACCGGTTAGTTCATCGAGAAAGAAAGCAAGATCGCGATTGTGGGTTCATCCGATCAATTTAAGGAAGGATATCTATGGTGCTTACTCTCACTTGTTTCCCGACTTGGTGAACGAACCGTTCAAATTTTATATTTTTTTTCCGAATGAGATATGAAATTTTTGTGAAGCTTAATGACCTGGTTCAGAAGGAAGTTGAAAAGCGAAACACTAATTACCGAAAGGCCATACAACCAGAGTTTTAGCTAGCAATATTTTTAAGGTAAGTTAACACAAATAATAATTTTAATGCAAATTGTTATTTATTACACCACACAAATAAATTTCAATTCAAATGATTTTATTTTAACATAAATATTGCAATTACAATGATATTAACATAATTACAACGCACAGACATGTAAGAAAATCGTTTAAAGGAAAAACATAATAACCACTAACTGCTGAGTGCAAGAAGAAGTGCTTTATTACTCAGGAGGTTGTTTCTGTTCATAACAGTGTTCGGGAAAGAAGGGAAATTGCTCTTTGTGTTGATCTTGGAATTTGCTGCTTTATGTGTAAGTACTAGAGGTCGAAGATTGGAATGATTCACAGGAAGGTGAAGGATGGACAATTGGCTGGAGTTTGCGCAGAAGAAGTTGAACGACCTTCGACTTTAAATCTCAAGTCCTCATTTAAGTTCAATTGTTTGATTTTTGGCAGCAAACTTTTGAAAAATAATAGGTCTTGGTCCTTATCGTCCTGAGCAGCCGACGATAATTTTCCTAATTATTTTAAATATCGCCTGTCTATCTTATCATAATTAGTAGTTTGCTTCCGTTTCTTCCCCCTTGACGCGGCAGTTTCAGCAGTGGACCTTGAATTTCCTGGTCTGACTTGTAGCTGTGGGTCACCTGAGGTATCACAACTGGCATGGTTTTATGTACGAGTCCCACAGTTATTGCTAGCTAATTGCCAATTTCCTGTTCCAATCGTCGCTGTCTCTTTTCTTTCGTCTGAAACGTTTCTTTTGCTATTCCTCATTCGGAAGCTTTCATCCAAAAATGACATCACGGAGAAGAATGGCCAACTACTTTCCTCAGACCCTGAAATTGCCGTCTTTAGTTTAAGTCGCTCCCTCATGAAATTACTTCTTAGGTTTTGCCATTTGTATTTTCGCCTTCAGATCTGGAACAATGATATCAATAATCAATACAGATAAACATAAAGTAATAAATCTACAAATAAATATTTTTTTCGACTTTAAGTTACTATTTTATTATGTTATGAATTGTATTATTTTCAGTCATCAGTTGCTTTTTAATATTTTAATGGTTACTACTAGTTTTATTACTTTATGTTTGTTATTAGCAGATATTTGGCCACTGGGGAAAGTTTCACGTCCCTCAGCTACACCTTTCGTGTAGCAGTGAGTACTGTTCATGGCATCATTTCGGATCTGAACGAAGCAATATGGAACATTCTACAACCGATATGTATGACTGTACCAACGTCTCAGGACTGTCTCAGGATTGCAGAATCATTCAGTGAAATGTGTCAAATTTCTAACTGCATTGGCACCATACATGGGAAACATTGTGCCATTCAATGTCCTCCACGAGCAGGTTCTCAGTATTTCAATTAAAAATATTTTCACTCACTTGTTTAAAGGCCATCGGTGACGCACTGAGCAAATTGATAATGATCGATGTTGGAGATTCTGGCCGAAATAATGACAGCAGCCTTTTCAATGAATCGTCTGTGGGAAAGGCATTTGTACGCAGTCCTCAAGAAATACCTGGAACAAATGTGACAATCCCATTTTATTTAGTTGCTGACGTGGCCTTCCCGTTACGCTCCAATTTAATGAGACCTTAAGCCAGACGACAACTCGATTTTTCTAAACCATATTTAACTACAGGCTTTCCGTTGCACGTCGCTCTGTTGAATGTGCTTTGGGCAAACTGGCAAAACGTTTGGTATTTTCCAGAAACCAATCTCAACTGATGTAGAATTGATCGAGGCGTCAATTGGAAGTGCTTCAGTTTTACATAAATACACTGACTGACAGAGCAAATGCAACACCAAGAAGGAGTGTTCAGAAATTTATGCCAATTGCAGGGTAGACTGACGTCACTGAGGTATGCTCATGATGTGAAATGCGCCGCTGTGCTGCGCACGTAGCGAAAGATAAATGGGACACGGCGTTGGCGAATGGCCCACTTCGTACCGTGATTTCTCAGCCGACAGTCATTGTAGAACGTGTTGTCGTGTGCCACAGGACACGTGTATAGCTAAGAATGCCAGGCCGCCGTCAACGGAGGCATTTCCAGCAGACAGACGACTTTACGAGGGGTATGGTGATCGGGCTGAGAAGGGCAGGTTGGTCGCTTCGTCAAATCGCAGCCGATACCCATAGGGATGTGTCCACGGTGCAGCGCCTGTGGCGAAGATGGTTGGCGCAGGGACATGTGGCACGTGCGAGGGGTCCAGGCGCAGCCCGAGTGACGTCAGCACGCGAGGATCGGCGCATCCGCCGCCAAGCGGTGGCAGCCCCGCACGCCACGTCAACCGCCATTCTTCAGCATGTGCAAGACACCCTGGCTGTTCCAATATCGACCAGAACAATTTCCCGTCGATTGGTTGAAGGAGGCCTGCACTCCCGGCGTCCGCTCAGAAGACTACCATTGACTCCACAGCATAGACGTGCACGCCTGGCATGGTGCCGGGCTAGAGCTACTTGGGTGAGGGAATGGCGGAACGTCGTGTTCTCCGATGAGTCACACTTCTGTTCTGTCAGTGATAGTCACCGCAGACGAGTGTGGCGTCGGCGTGGAGAAAGGTCAAATCCGGCAGTAACTGTGGAGCGCCCTACCGCTAGACAACGCGGCATCATGGTTTGGGGCGCTATTGCGTATGATTCCACGTCACCTCTAGTGCGTATTCAAGGCACGTTAAATGCCCACCGCTACGTGCAGCATGTGCTGCGGCCGGTGGCACTCCCGTACCTTCAGGGGCTGCCCAATGCTCTGTTTCAGCAGGATAATGCCCGCCCACACACTGCTCGCATCTCCCAACAGGCTCTAGGCGGTGTAAAGATGCTTCCGTGGCCAGCGTACTCTCCGGATCTCTCACCAATCGAACACGTGTGGGATCTCATTGGACTCCGTTTGCAAACTCTGCCCCAGCCTCGTACGGACGACCAACTGTGGCAAATGGTTGACAGAAAATGGAGAACCATCCCTCAGGACACCATCCGCTCTCTTATTGACTCTGTACCTCGACGTGTTTCTGCGTGCATCGCCGCTCGCGGTGGTCCTACATCCTACTGAGTCGATGCCGTGCGCATTGTGTAACCTGCATATCGGTTTGAAATAAACATAAATTATTCGTCCGTGCCGTCTCTGTTTTTTCCCCAACTTTCATCCCTTTCGAACCACTCCTTCTTGGTGTTGCATTTGCTCTGTCAGTCAGTGTATATTCGAAAAAATGAAGGTGATAATGTGTTCGGAAATCGATTTCTTGAAGGTATCAGGGAAGTGAACGAGCTTTCCGCTATCCCTCCAACTTCCGATCGAAGAGGTACTTGTGAAGCCATGAAAATCAGTGAATCATTGACAAGCTATTTAATCTCGCCAGCAGGATCTGTGCCTTGGCAAAATGACCGCATTTGTTGCTAAATTGTGTCAGTTAGTTCAATCTACATTTTAATTTTCCAGTTTAAAAACACTAAAATCACTGACGTGAGTTAAAAATGTATTGCTAAAATAATAGTTGAAATAAATGGTATTATTAAAAATTACTTCTTTACTCACCAGAAGTTTTCAGTTGAACTGCTATTTCCTTCCAAAATGGCAGCTATCATATCCCTGCTGCGCTGGTTTGGGTGCGTCACATTGTAAAGCTCGTCTCGTTCTCTCGCTAATTCAATTAGTTCTTAGCAATCCATTTTTCCATATTCATGCACAAAACGAAAGAAGTAAAATCACTAAATAACTACACTGATCAGAATGTGACTCGTGTTGTCAAAGCAATGAGAATGGACTGGACTGACGCATCATAATCAAGCCCGGATTGGTTCCCATTCCACTTGACGGGACTGGTTTGAACTTCACTGGTCTGGGACTTGGTATGTGTGAATGAAATGTAGCTGTGGTAGCCGAAAACAAACGGAGATTTCCTTGTTGGATTTCCCTCTTGACGGACTAGACGTGACTGGACATGTTTGGGGTTAAACGAGCCTAACACTAAGGCAGGTGAGTAAGTAAGCACAAAAGAGGTAGCGTTAAAATTCTACGTCGATGATGTATGAATTGCTTACACACTACAGAGTACAATTACACCAGTTTACACTCTCTCTGTTTGAAATAATCAATATACACAATCTTCCACAACTGCCAGTCTAAGTCTGTTTGATGGTTATTCCCACTGTATTCTATCACAGCCAGTTAGTTCACTGCCCGCACTGAACACAATATCGCATTTCTGTGTATCGTACACTGTCCGTACACACCCAACAGAATGTGTTCTGTGCCTCTTATCAACTTATCTCACGATGCTCCAGAGACACACACCTTCACACACACACACACACATCAGCTGGAAACGAGGCACTCCACTCCTCGACGATAGAACGGACACTCACATCGCGGAGAGAACTGCACTGACCACACTCGAATAGAAGCACTGACAGAACTTAACCCAAACTGAACTGTCACTGTCCACCGACTGACCCATTGCTCCTCAACAGCACTCATTTACAGTGATAACTCACTGACTGGATTCAATTAAAACTGAACCATTCGAGCTCGTGTGGTCCGCCTTAAATAGGGAGGGCTGTCCTTCCAAATACCTTGCGATAGGAGAATTCTCTAGAATCCTAGAATCCTCTCGAATCCCAGTGGTGTACCGTCCAATTCCAGATCTTTGTGCCACTATCGGGAGGCCTCCAACGAGAAAACTGAGTGGTGACAGAGGTGGCTGTTCTTGCATGCCCGGCTCGTTCCTGACGTTTTATTGTGCAGCGAGTGGGTGGCTCCCTTACACAGTAGCGTCACTCGCGTCCGGGGCTCCTAATGTCCGACAATACTACGTAACTGGGTATGATGAGAAGTCGTGAGAGTTTGTAGGTAGATATTTCTCTCATTACAAACATCCGTCGTGACAGAAGAAATAGAAATAAACTGTTCATTGTACAGTAAACAAAATTAAAGTAAGTGTGTAAGTAATTCACAATTTCACTACCACTTTGAAACTTCACACCAGTACCTTAATTCGCAAAAGTCACCGCGGACGCAGCAAACGTTTATTGTCAGGCCTTGATATTTCAGATAAGAGCATGGGAAGCGGCCAGGCCTATCCCTTGACCTCCTTACACAGCATCCACGCGACCTTTTTGCCATATGTCAATAAAAATTCGGCGGACACCGTCGCTTTGATTCCTCAAAATTGTTGGGGTGGTTTGGGCAATATTACTTATATTATCGAGGGAAATACAGTTGAAGTCTGTTAAAACGACATCGGCTTAAGCGACAACTTGCCTATAACGTCATGCTTTCAGTGGTACGTACATATTCCTCATATGAAATGTGTTTTCCAGTCTTGCCTGCGTCTACCTCGCATATAGCGTCATTTCAACCTCAGCCTGGAATGAGATTTCTTGAGAATAAATATATTTTAAGTAATATTTTATTGAAATCTGGAAATCTGGCAAATTATTTCCTGTCTCCTTTTGTCATAGACTTCGGGAATGCAGGCAGATTCACCATCCCATTGTACCTCACCTGAATTCTTGTGGTATTAACGGTACCTAGCGGAAGCTTCTGAGAAAGGAGACGAGCTGCTCCACTAAGTGGTATGTCCCGAGCTGCCAATGGAAAGATGGCGTGGAATAACATTAGTAGACGAATACGTTCAAGTGGTATCTTTAAAAATAGGAAAGATCACAATATGAAGAAAAAATTAGAATACAAGGGGACAAATCGGGGCAAATATTCATTTATAGGAAAGGGATTTAGAGGTTGGAATAACTTACCAAAGGAGATGTTCAATAAATTTCCAATTTATTTGCAATCATTCAAGAAAAGGCTAGGAAAACAACGTATAGGAAATCTGTCCCAGGGTGATTTCCCTATTTGCAGATCAGTATTGATTGACTGATACCTGCCTGCGGTCAGTTTCGTCTAGACGTTTCCGCTAAGTTTACCCATTTTAACGCAGTATGACTGCTAAAAGGAAAGTTTTAATGTTGGATGAAAAAGTGAAATTGTTGCACGTAATTCAAATGCAGAATGGAATTTAAAAACTGACGTATTCGTGAGTTTGGCCTTGTTAATTCCGCAGTCCAAATGATTTGGAAATGCCAGGATAAATGTGTTGCTGAAATTTTAACCATATCGTTTCATGGTGATAGAGATATTACTTAACGCACCGGGGACGCTGTATCGGGAGTCGACACTGGAAAGGGACGAAAAGAAGCTTGGAGCTCGAAGGAAGGCAAGGCAAGCTAGATTGGGCGTGCAAAGGTGTGTGAAAGAGCGAAAAAGCCAGGGAAAAGGATTGAATGAATCTAATATTGTATTAGGATTCAGAGACACCACACTTATAGGAAGAAACATGGCATGAATTAGGCCTGGCAGGTATGAAAATATGATAATAATTACTCATCTGAACAAATTTCGGCAAAGTTAATACAACAGGAAACGTTGTAGTAATTTACTGTGTGCTTCGATCTGATCTGATGTTCTAAGTGTGCTTGCCTTTTTTAGTATGATTTCAGCGGGATGAACGTGGGAACCGAGCTTTAATTTGCGCAAAGGAGAAGTGTTTGTATTACAGGGTTTCCCCGTGTGTGGCATCTTTGTCAAGAACGTATAAAGGAGCATTGAGAGGAGATGGCGTTCACTCGGAGACAGCGTGCGTCGTTAGGTTGTAGCAATCACACAAAGCCAGTGTTAGTGTTGGCCAGTCTTCGTCATCCGTATCCTGGAAAAATAGCAATTACACGGGGCTAGGAAGTAATATTTTAATAAACATTAATCAGGAAATCAGTACGCAGATGACTGCTACAATTTTTAACAAATGTTTTCTACTTATGATTAGGAGATCCACGGGACGAATTACAAGCCCGGATGAGGGACATGTTCTATAGTTTCTTCAGTTCTAACCCACGATATACTGAACTAATAGTGACGGGAGTGAGAGAACAGATATCTTAATTGTGTGCGTATATTTGCAGTTATTGGCGGTACGGTAATCTACGGCAAGAACTGATTAAGCACGAGATCTTCCTAAAAACCAGCGCTCAAGCATACGGAAACATGATCTACTATACCATGGAAATGAATCGAGAACTAGCCGCCCAAGACGACGCTAGCAAAATGTTGGGCCAAAGTCCATACCCAGTCCAGCATTGAGGAGCGTGATGTGCAATGAAACAGATAAATTTGAACATACAGTATATTTCTTTTAGCACGAGAGAGGGAGAGTTCCGCTTCGCGTATTTCTTTTCGTAAATAAACTTTCATTATGCCTTAATGGCAAACATTTAAATATGCTTAGGACTAATGCATGTGTTCTCTATGTTAGTAGCTTTGTATAATTTGCGTACCGTTAAGAGGGTGTTAGGATTAAATTAGGATTTTTCTAGTCACGTAAAGTAATGTTAATCTCTTGGGGATTTATTTATGGAAGCTTGTGGAGCTAGGCTCATTGAAAATTAAAGTATGGAAGTATAAGTATCGAATGAGGAGACTCCTACTGGAGTGCCAGGCGATCTAAAGAATAAGAATTGCATGTTATGTTAATGTGCATGAGCTTTTCAGATATGCAGAAGATGCTGAGGATATTAAATCCCAACGTTGCTCTAGAAAGGGTTTTTGAAATGATTCCGGCAAGCTAACATATGGTTATGCACGGGGCATGAACCGGGGTCAGTTGCATGAAGAAAAGAGATTTAGTGATTATATTCCGGATATTCTGGATGGCCTCAAAAGAGGTCAAACATGTAGGCCTGTGAGTTAAGAATTTGAGAAAAATGATTCCAGACCAGAGAGATGTGTTATTATGTGTTATCGAGAGTCCATAAACGACCGCAATCTGTTCCTTAGCGAAGGGATGAGATTTGGCTCAGCTGAGAGCTGTCTAGTACTGTCAGACAGGAAGGGGGCCCATTAGCCGTGTGACGATAAGCAGATGCGAAGGAGGCTTTGCCGTGTGTCTATGTGTGTCTGCAGACAGATGAATGTTATTGTTTGAAAGAGCGAGGGGAAGACTGCCTTGCCTCTCCCCCAGTATAGGTGAGGACAATGAACGTCGCCACCGAAGATGATTTAGAGATGTTATTTCATCACCAAGATCTCAAGACCCATATGCATTTAGTGTACTTATATCAGATCCATTGGAATATTTGTGATTTGTTGTTCTTTCTTGTGTCTCAATGTTCGTATTTGCCATTAAATTGTAAATTGCTAAGGGGAAACCTTGTATGCATTTTAGGGGTTAAGATGATCAATCCTCACCTTTTATCATGAAATTGGGCTCATATTAGCTTCAGTGTTTTTCGGGGGTGTCAGAAATACCTAAACTAAGCATTCTTGGGGATTATATGTCCTAAATTAAATGGGAATAATTTTAATCTTGGTTTTCATTTATATGCGAAGATTGCTGTTGCTTATTTCTTATACAAGGACGTTTAAGTATGACGCAGATAGTCGAGTCTGTTCAATCTTATCTAAGCATAAAATGTGATGATGATGATGCTTGTTGTTTTAAGGGGCCTAACATCGCAGATCATCGGTCCCAATATAAAGTGTAGTGTTTATGAAACTGACATACGGATTCCAAGATTAAAGATTTTAGACTTTACATAGGCGAGGTCCTGTTGCCACTTGATGGCAAGGGACAATAATAGTAGCAGAAAGTATATTGACTTATCCAAGAGCATTTGTTTTCATATACAATATTTATGTGTTATAGCATTAAAATATTTCAAGAAAATTGTATCCTCATTCACTCATTAAAATGCAATTCCTTTCCTGCTTACATCTTGAAGAGATTGTATTTTGTGGTTCTTGGAAACCAAATTAAGGACGCGGGCGATGCCACTGAGTTAGCCAGGACAAATGAGGACAGGAAATATGGTAAATTGTGGCTTATTTTGTGATGTCTCACATTTTTAGTGATTTATTTGTTTGCCGACCCAGTAAAGTACAATTTGAACAGAATATTTCGAAAATGAAGAGGATGAACCTTAATTAAGTTTATTTTACTGTAGGTTTCATAATACGAATCTCGGTTACTACGGCACTCGTTTGTAACGAAGCTATTCAGGTCCCTTGAATATCTTTATAACCGATTTCTACTGTATACTGTTTGGCAGTTGAAGTGTACTGAACCTGAATGCTGAATGTGGTGGGTTCCGGAGAAAGGTGAATATAATCGTGTTTTTAAATATAACTTTTGCAAATGTAATGCTAGCTTTCAGCGGAAGGAGAGCGACAATGGTGCCACCATATTCAAAATATATTTAAAATATACCTCTGCTGCTAGGGCGTATATTTTGTTAATTCAGAAAATCTTACTCCATTCAAGTAATTGAAATAAAAAAATATATATTTCTTTTTAAAATTGGTTTTCAAGTGAAGGTGGCCAAACTGTTCCTTTTCATTGTAGTACAGCTGGGCATGTCATTTCTTGAAGGTGGCGATGTTTAGCAAATTCTTATCTTTTTGACCGTATTCCAAGGTGGGACAGTTAGGCATAAATAATCGTTTCGGCAATTTTGAGAATCGAAATGTCGAACACTTTGTTTGCCTCTCTTTAAGACCCTGCTCTCTATTTTTAATACTTTATGCCAAATTTGGAGTCTTATAAATTAACTAGGAAATGTACCCGTGCTTCGCTACGGTATTCTACATTGTAGACGGATATCGAAGTAAATTACTGTACATGCATTGAATAAGCTTTTTTAATTTCATGTCTCATAGCGTTATCCAGAAACAGCAGACGAAGATTCCAGTACGTTTTTTCCAAGTACGAGTTTCGGAGTTGTGATGATATCGGCAGTCTCACTTGCCTACTGCCATTCACAATCGAATAGGTAAGATTTCATTATTATGGGAGGCTCCATTAACTGCTGCGCGCTCAAAATCGATTTGCGGAGATTACGTTACAATAGCAGGCGTACTTTCCTACTTCCAGACAGATTACAGGTGAGGAATTTGTATTATAGGAACAGGCACCGTCCGTACTGCCAGTTAAAATTGTGTTGTGCTGTTATCATTATGACAGCCCACTTTTCTGAATGACAGTCACTCCGAGTTGGTGAGTTTCCATTATAATAGCAAGGCCACTATGCCTAATGCCAGTCACATTTTAGATGGGTAAATTTATTTATAATGCGGGCACACTTGACAACTCTGAAACACAATCGGTTAGGGGAGTTTTTAACAAAACTGCATACTCCCTTGGCTTCTGCCAGTCAAATCGAGAAGGGAATCGTTGATTGCAGTCGTAGTCCCTGCTTACTAATGTTAGTTACAAAGGAGTTGGAGAAGGATCCCATTCAACTTCCCGTCAAAGTCGATGTGGTGACGCCCTCTTACTGAGAGCCACTAACGATGTAAAGTAGTAATTATAATGGCAAACATACCGTTTCTACATCGTTACAAATCGACTTCATTGAATATATATAGATCTACATACGACGTATATACATGTTTACAAAATTGCAAACCTTCTGTTACAGATTACCTCCTGCTAAACAATACATCATATCGACAAACGGATTGTACCATAAGTCGTCTCATTTAGCGGTCTAAATGGCCGGACTTAAGATATTTTCTCCTGTCTCATCCATTTGTGGATAAAATTGCGTTAGAGACGTTCAACAGGGTGAAATTTGGGTAAGGTTTTCTCACAGTCCATTACTTTTGGGTACTGATGTGACAGCTACAAACATACAATTTGTCTCAAGTATGGATACCCGGTGGGCCAATGTTCGTGTAGATTTAGATAATTCTATTTTTCGTATAAGTGATTAGAACTACTACTCATACCTCTACAAAGAGAAAAATGTAGGTATAATCGGGAAATAGATACAAATCTAACATATAAGGACGAGGTGTCATAGGACCAAAGTTGTAGATCGCTCCTAATTGAACTGAGATTCCGCCATTAGTTTTGTGATACGACTTAGAGTTTAGCCGCGAAAAACCACAAAACGAAGGTCTGCACCGACATTAAAATTGCCTCAATATTCCGATAATTATCGGGGGTAAAAAATGAAATCTTGGAAGCTATCCGTCCACTACAGGCTGACATATATGTTTGCCAAATTTAAATTTTTTAGATTGTTTGGCAGAATGTACCTCAATGTTGCTTTAGGTGTGAGGGTGGGGTTAAAATGAGGAATTTCAGAAAACTAAACCTAAGAAATATGCAGATGGTCATTATTACACTTCAAACGGATTACTGTACGAACAGTTTGCCAAAATAATCAATGTACAGACACACGGTCGTTACTATTTTATTTATATAGACTAGCGAATGTACCCGTGCTTCGCTACGGTATTCTACATTGTATTCGAATATCGAAGTAAATAGTGTACATGCAGTAAATAAGATAGTTTTAAAATTGCATGTCTCTTAGCGTTATCCGAGAAAGAGCATGGGGAGGTCCCCGTACGTTGTTTCCAATGTAAAGTGTTTGTTACGGATTTGTGATATAACGGCAGGCTCACTTGCCTACTGGCATTCACAATCAGGTTGGGAAGTTTACATTATAATTGCAGGCCCCATTGCCTACTATGCGGACAGAATCGATTTGGGGAGTTTTCGTTAAAATGGCAGCCCCCTTTCCTACCTCCAGACAGATTACAGTTTTTATTATAATGGCAGGCAATTACCCTACCTATCACTCGAAATTGAGTTGTGCAGTTATCATTATAATGACAGGCCCCTTTTCCTACTGCCAGCCAGCGTACTGCCAGTCACACCAAGTTGGTGAGTTTCCATCAAAATAGCAGGCCACTATGCCTAATGCCAGTCACATTTTAGATGAGTACATTTCTTTATAATGGCGGGCACCCTTGCCTACTGCCAAACACAATCGGGTAGGGGAGTTTTAAACAAAACTGCATGCTCACTTACCTTCTGCAAGTCAAATCGAGAAGGGAACTATTCATTACAATTGTAGGCCTTCCTTACTAATGACAGTTACACAGGAGTTGGAGAAGGAACCCTTTCCTACTGCCAGTCAAAGTCGGTGTGGGGAGTACTGATTACAATAGCAGACCGACCCTTTCTCGATCGCTAAATCGACATCAGTGAATATATATAGATCGACATACGAAAGTATATGCGTGTTTACAATATTGAAGACCTTCATTTACAGATTAACTGCTACTAAACGTACGTCATATCGACAAAGGATTATACCATAAGACACGCCGGATTTAGTGGCCTAAATGGCTGGTCCAATGATATGTCATCTATTCTTGGGTCAGATTTAGAAACGTGGAACAGGGTAAAGGTTTTGTAAGATCATCTCACATTACATTACTTTTCGGATAATAATGTGACAGCTACATACGTAGCATTTGGCTCACATATGGCTACTGAGTGGGCCAATTTTCGTGAAGAGTTTGATGATTCTGTATTTCATATAAGTAATTGAAAGTATGAATAATGCATGTGAAAATTCCAAATTGACTTAACATCGATTAATAGAGAAAAATCAAACGTAAAAGGGATACAGATACGGCATAAAGTCATAAGACCAAGGTTGTAGATCATTCCAAATTGAACGGAGATTGTGCAATCCGTTACGTGATAGGAATTTCCGAAGGTCTGCACCATCATTAAAATTGCCTGCATATTTCGATATTCTTCGGGGATAAAAAATGAAAAATTTAATGATATAGGATTTTTCATTCGTTACAGGCTAAAACGTATAATTTTGTCAAATTTCAATTATCTTCTTATTCTTCTGGCAGATTATGCCACAATGTGGATTTTGGGCGAGGCGGGTAAAAATTAGGACTTTCAGGAAATCAAAAATTATGGAGATTGTTATTATTACCCCTTAAACGGAAAGCTGTACGAAAATTTCGCCAAAATAGTCAGTGTAGAGGTACACAGTCGTTACGATTTGATTTATATAGATAAGGAATCTGCTCCATGTAAAACACCTTTTGGGCTATGTCCGCTGGACTTAACCTGCAAAAGTGACCATTCATGATATCTCCCTTATTAATCCTCCTGACGAAAAAATGCACATGAAAAAAAAGGTTTAGAGGTGGAATTCCATCAGGTTTGGTCGATTTCCAGTCAGGTTGGTCTTGTTCTGTATATATTGTGGAAGAGTAAAATCACCATTTCGGTTCCTTATAAACCGCCAGTCCATTCCGGAACATGAAATGTTATTTACGTTTAAAACCTACCTTTGGACAGGTGGATGCTAAATATAAATTTTGTTTCGAATGTCTTCAGTAGTTTTCAAGTTGTAAGGAATACGCTTTACACGCACCCGCTCGTGAGTTAAGTCCGATGGGACTTGTACAGAAAAACGGTCCTTTAATGATATCTCCCTTATTGATCCTCGTATCGAAATGATGCACATGAGAAAAAAAGGTTTAGACATTAATTTCTACCAAGGTAGGTAGACTTCCATAAACTTTTGTTGTGTATATTTTTTGGAAGTGCAAAATCACTGTTTCGGTTTCGTATAAACCCCCAGTTAGTTCAGGGATTTAGAAACAATATTTGCCCTGAAACCTATCAAGGACAGGTGTATTCTAAATACGAATCTTGGTGGAAATGCATCCAGTAGTTTCTAGCATTCACGTACATACGGCGTAATTAAGGAAGAAAATAATACAGTTAAGAATGTTGAAACTAATAGAAAATGGATTATAACTGAGGACAGCCGGATAACGACAAATAAATAAATGCCGTGAGTTATGGATATAATAAAGCGCTAACAGAGGAGAAATTTAGGTTCAGTGATTCTTAGGTAAACAAATATGAAGATGACTAATGGTGTTATTACTTAATCTATTCGAGGGCGGTTATAACCTCCAACGATATTCCGCCAATATCCCGCAGATGAGCCGATTGATGCCTCTCTTGCCATCTACCCAAGGAACAACCACGAATTTAAAAGCATGATGAGGAAAATGGCAATACGTTACTTCCCTACTGGCATGCAGTCAGAGACGTTGCCATGGTAACCTGTAGGTTCGTTGTCGGTCTGTCGGTCACTAAATGCAGAGCATGATACCAGCAGAAAATTGTAAATTTCTCCGTCATGTGAAGAGTAAGGTAAATTATGAACATAACGAAAGTTGTTTATAATGAAGAGACATTTCACGTACGGTAAACGAAGTTTACAGAAAATCAATAGTATAAGAGAAAATAGAGGAAAACCACTGTGGTTTTCCTATAAACACCCCGTCTATTCAAAGATTTTAAAATTATATGCATATCGGAACCTTTCCTGGGATGAGTATACTCTAAATATGAAGTTTGGCTGAGAACTATCCAGCCGTTTCGACGTGATGGTGGGAAAACCACTCTGGTTTTCCTATAAACCCCCCGTCTATTCAAGGATTTTAAAATGATATGCATATCTAAACCTTCCCCGGGATTAGTATACTCTAAATACAATGTTTGGTTGAGATCCATCCAGCCGTTTCGACGTGATGGTGGAAAAACCATTCTGATTTTCCTATAAACCCCCCATATATTCAAATATTTTAAAATGATATGCATATGGAAAACTTCCCCGCGATGAGTATCCTCTAAATATGAAGTTTGGTTGAGATCTATCCAGCCGTTTCGACGTGATGGTGGGAAAACCACTCTGGTTTTCCTATAAACCCCCGTCTATTCAAGGATTTTAAAATGATATGCATATCTAAACCTTCCCCGGGATTAGTATACTCTAAATACAATGTTTGGTTGAGATCCATCCAGGCGTTTCGACGTGATGGTGGAAAAACCATTCTGATTTTCCTATAAACCCCCCATATATTCAAATATTTTAAAATGATATGCATATGGAAAACTTCCCCGCGATGAGTATCCTCTAAATATGAAGTTTGGTTGAGATCTATCCAGCCGTTTCGACGTGATGGTGGAAAAACCATTCTGGTTTTCCTATAAACCCCCTGTCTATTCAAGGATTTTAAAATGATATGCATATCAAAACCTTCCCCGGGATGAGTATACCCTAAATATGAAGTTTGGTTGAGATCTATCCAGCCGTTTCGACGTGATGGTGGAACAGACAAACAGACAGACAAACAGAAACAATTTTATTTATATAGATTTTTACACTCGTTCTTCACCCCCTTTCCATCCCCGCCCAAAGGAGTCCTATGAGTGCCTTACACAACAGTATATTTTTTTCCCAGATATTAAGTCTTATTTGTACCTATTTTGGTTGACAGCTATGCCCAAACGTACATGCGTAATCTCACTGCTCTAGAATCATGGAGCTGACGTTGCCATGGTTACGGCAGTTCATTTCTTTATCCGATTCCTAGAGCAGGGGTAGTGTGGTGCCAATATCTCCGTAACGGTTGGTTTTAGGGCCTTAAAACATGGTTTTCGGGCCCGTAGGGCTTACCGAGTTTTGTTCTTTGCGTCAAGAGGATTAAATTGAGCTTTGTCTCGTCCTTATACGACAAATTCGATATTTTGCCTATAATAGTATAAGAGAAAATGGAGGAAAATCGTTTTTCCTATAAAACCCCCGTCTTTTCAAAGATTTTAAAATGATATGCATATCGAAACCTTCCCCGGGGTCAGTATACTCTAAATATGAAGTTTGGTTGAGATCTATCCAGCCGTTTCGACGTGATGGTGGAACAGACAAACAGACAGACAAACAGACAAACAGAAACAATTTTATCTATATATATATAAAAGCAAGTCGGGCTGGAGCGATGTATATATAAATATTTAAAAATGAAAAAAGACGTGAATTAATGAGGTACTTCCAGAAATCTCAGAAATTTGAAACTTGGTACGAGGGAAACTGATGACCCCAGGATCCCTAGAAAAATCGGAAAATCTCAAAATTCCCTCAAGGGGGCACGCTGGGGGGGCTCAAATTTTGGGCTCAGTGTTAGAACGCAGTCGTATAGTATATCCAAAACGATAACCTATAGGTTTCGTGGGCTTAAAAATTTTCGGGAATTTCCTCATTTTTATCCCCCATCCCCCCAAAACAAGATGGCGGCACAACCTGCGAGACGAGGTAGACAATTGAAATTTGGTGAAATTATAGCTTTTGGTCCCTAACCGACGGGAAAATTCCAAGATGTTCAAATTTTTCACCTTTCACCCCCAAAGATATCGAAATATTGAGGCAATTTTAATGACTGTGCAGACATTCCTTTTGAGCTATTTTTTGGCTAAACGGTAAGTCGTATCACAAAACGGATGGCACAATGTCACTTCAATTCGGAGTGATCTACAACTTTGGTCCTGTGACATTTTGTCGTATCTCTCTCTCTTATACGTTAAATTTGGCCGTATTTCTGGATTGTTCGTAAATTTGGTGATTTTTACAAGTATATTTCATTGTTTGACACACTTATAAGAATGATAGGATCATCACGTTGTGTGCGCACATTGGCACGATTAAGGGACATATGTGTACCAAATTTCATGATTCTAACTTATACATAAGTGGGCAAAAAGTAATGTAAAATGTTAAAAATGCACCCAAATTTCACCC
Organism: Anabrus simplex; assembly: GCF_040414725.1. Taxonomy (NCBI): domain Eukaryota; kingdom Metazoa; phylum Arthropoda; class Insecta; order Orthoptera; family Tettigoniidae; genus Anabrus; species Anabrus simplex. Next base: position 441,600,616 of record NC_090268.1, on the reverse strand, counting down.
TATTCACAGTTTGATCTCAATTTACCCCCTTAATATGGGATATACGAGGAAATGGTTTAGAAACAAGCATGTAGAGCGATAAATGAGGCGTCTGATGGCGCAAACCGTTTCTTAATATCATAAACCCTTTAGGAGATATGAATCTCGAAGTGGAAGTCTGCACTTTTCAACGTGCTCGTGGTTATCCGTCATCTATATATATAAAAGCAAGTCGGGCTGGAGCGATGTATATATAAATATTTAAAAATGAAAAAAGACGTGAATTAATGAGGTACTTCCAGAAATCTCAGAAATTTGAAACTTGGTACGAGGGAAACTGATGACCCCAGGATCCCTAGAAAAATCGGAAATTCTCAAAATTCCCTCAAGGGGGCACGCTGGGGGGGCTCAAATTTTGGGCTCAGTGTTAGAACGCAGTCGTATAGTATATCCAAAACGATAACCTATAGGTTTCGTGGGCTTAAAAATTTTCGGGAATTTCCTCATTTTTATCCCCCATCCCCCCAAAACAAGATGGCGGCACAACCTGCGAGACGAGGTAGACAATTGAAATTTGGTGAAATTATAGCTTTTGGTCCCTAACCGACGGGAAAATTCCAAGATGTTCAAATTATTCACCTTTCACCCCAAAAGATATCGAAATATTGAGGCAATTTTAATGACTGTGCAGACATTCCTTTTGAGCTATTTTTTGGCTAAACGGTAAGTCGTATCACAAAACGGATGGAACAATGTCACTTCAATTCGGAGTGATCTACAACTTTGGTCCTGTGACATTTTGTCGTATCTCTCTCTCTTATACGTTAAATATGGCCGCATTTCTGGATTGTTCGTAAATTTGGTGATTTTTACAAGTATATTTCATTGTTTGACACACTTATAAGAATGATAGGATCATCACGTTGTGTGCGCACATTGGCACGATTAAGGGACATATGTGTACCAAATTTCATGATTCTAACTTATACATAAGTAGGCAAAAAGTAATGTAAAATGTTTAAAATGCACCCAAATTTCACCCTATTCACAGTTTGATCTCAATTTACCCCCTTAATATGGGATATACGAGGAAATGGTTTAGAAACAAGCATGTAGAGCGATAAATGAGGCGTCTGATGGCGCAAACCGTTTCTTAATATCATAAACCCTTTAGGAGATATGAATCTCGAAGTGGAAGTCTGCACTTTTCAACGTGCTCATGCTTATCCGTCATCTATATATATAAAAGCAAGTCGGGCTGGAGCGATGTATATATAAATATTTAAAAATGAAAAAAGACGTGAATTAATGAGGTACTTCCAGAAATCTCAGAAATTTGAAACTTGGTACGAGGGAAACTGATGACCCCAGGATCCCTAGAAAAATCGGAAATTCTCAAAATTCCCTCAAGGGGGCACGCTGGGGGGGCTCAAATTTTGGGCTCAGTGTTAGAACGCAGTCGTATAGTATATCCAAAACGATAACCTATAGGTTTCGTGGGCTTAAAAATTTTCGGGAATTTCCTCATTTTTATCCCCCATCCCCCCAAAACAAGATGGCGGCACAACCTGCGAGACGAGGTAGACAATTGAAATTTGGTGAAATTATAGCTTTTGGTCCCTAACCGACGGGAAAATTCCAAGATGTTCAAATTTTTCACCTTTTACCCCCAAAGATATCGAAATATTGAGGCAATTTTAATGACTGTGCAGACATTCCTTTTGAGCTATTTTTTGGCTAAACGGTAAGTCGTATCACAAAACGGATGGCACAATGTCGCTTCAATTCGGAGTGATCTACAACTTTGGTCCTGTGACATTTTGTCGTATCTCTCTCTCTTATACGTTAAATTTGGCCGTATTTCTGGATTGTTCGTAAATTTGGTGATTTTTACAAGTATATTTCATTGTTTGACACACTTATAAGAATGATAGGATCATCACGTTGTGTGCGCACATTGGCACGATTAAGGGACATATGTGTACCAAATTTCATGATTCTAGCTTATACATAAGTAGGCAAAAAGTAATGTAAAATGTTAAAAATGCACCCAAATTTCACCCTATTCACAGTTTGATCTCAATTTACCCCCTTAATATGGGATATACGAGGAAATGGTTTAGAAACAAGCATGTAGAGCGATAAATGAGGCGTCTGAAGGCGCAAACCGTTTCTTAATATCATAAACCCTTTAGGAGATATGAATCTCGAAGTGGAAGTCTGCACTTTTCAACGTGCTCATGCTTATCCGTCATCTATATATATAAAAGCAAGTCGGGCTGGAGCGATGTATATATAAATATTTAAAAATGAAAAAAGACGTGAATTAATGAGGTACTTCCAGAAATCTCAGAAATTTGAAACTTGGTACGAGGGAAACTGATGACCCCAGGATCCCTAGAAAAATCGGAAATTCTCAAAATTCCCTCAAGGGGGCACGCTGGGGGGGCTCAAATTTTGGGCTCAGTGTTAGAACGCAGTCGTATAGTATATCCAAAACGATAACCTATAGGTTTCGTGGGCTTAAAAATTTTCGGGAATTTCCTCATTTTTATCCCCCATCCCCCCAAAACAAGATGGCGGCACAACCTGCGAGACGAGGTAGACAATTGAAATTTGGTGAAATTATAGCTTTTGGTCCCTAACCGACGGGAAAATTCCAAGATGTTCAAATTTTTCACCTTTCACCCCCAAAGATATCGAAATATTGAGGCAATTTTAATGACTGTGCAGACATTCCTTTTGAGCTATTTTTTGGCTAAACGGTAAGTCGTATCACAAAACGGATGGCACAATGTCACTTCAATTCGGAGTGATCTACAACTTTGGTCCTGTGACATTTTGTCGTATCTCTCTCTCTTATACGTTAAATTTGGCCGTATTTCTGGATTGTTCGTAAATTTGGTGATTTTTACAAGTATATTTCATTGTTTGACACACTTATAAGAATGATAGGATCATCACGTTGTGTGCGCACATTGGCACGATTAAGGGACATATGTGTACCAAATTTCATGATTCTAACTTATACATAAGTAGGCAAAAAGTAATGTAAAATGTTTAAAATGCACCCAAATTTCACCCTATTCACAGTTTGATCTCAATTTACCCCCTTAATATGGGATATACGAGGAAATGGTTTAGAAACAAGCATGTAGAGCGATAAATGAGGCGTCTGATGGCGCAAACCGTTTCTTAATATCATAAACCCTTTAGGAGATATGAATCTCGAAGTGGAAGTCTGCACTTTTCAACGTGCTCATGCTTATCCGTCATCTATATATATAAAAGCAAGTCGGGCTGGAGCGATGTATATATAAATATTTAAAAATGAAAAAAGACGTGAATTAATGAGGTACTTCCAGAAATCTCAGAAATTTGAAACTTGGTACGAGGGAAACTGATGACCCCAGGATCCCTAGAAAAATCGGAAATTCTCAAAATTCCCTCAAGGGGGCACGCTGGGGGGGCTCAAATTTTGGGCTCAGTGTTAGAACGCAGTCGTATAGTATATCCAAAACGATAACCTATAGGTTTCGTGGGCTTAAAAATTTTCGGGAATTTCCTCATTTTTATCCCCCATCCCCCCAAAACAAGATGGCGGCACAACCTGCGAGACGAGGTAGACAATTGAAATTTGGTGAAATTATAGCTTTTGGTCCCTAACCGACGGGAAAATTCCAAGATGTTCAAATTTTTCACCTTTTACCCCCAAAGATATCGAAATATTGAGGCAATTTTAATGACTGTGCAGACATTCCTTTTGAGCTATTTTTTGGCTAAACGGTAAGTCGTATCATAAAACGGATGGCACAATGTCACTTCAATTCGGAGTGATCTACAACTTTGGTCCTGTGACATTTTGTCGTATCTCTCTCCCTTATACGTTAAATTTGGCCGTATTTCTGGATTGTTCGTAAATTTGGTGATTTTTACAAGTATATTTCATTGTTTGACACACTTATAAGAATGATAGGATCATCACGTTGTGTGCGCACATTGGCACGATTAAGGGACATATGTGTACCAAATTTCATGATTCTAGCTTATACATAAGTAGGCAAAAAGTAATGTAAAATGTTAAAAATGCACCCAAATTTCACCCTATTCACAGTTTGATCTCAATTTACCCCCTTAATATGGGATATACGAGGAAATGGTTTAGAAACAAGCATGTAGAGCGATAAATGAGGCGTCTGAAGGCGCAAACCGTTTCTTAATATCATAAACCCTTTAGGAGATATGAATCTCGAAGTGGAAGTCTGCACTTTTCAACGTGCTCATGCTTATCCGTCATCTATATATATAAAAGCAAGTCGGGCTGGAGCGATGTATATATAAATATTTAAAAATGAAAAAAGACGTGAATTAATGAGGTACTTCCAGAAATCTCAGAAATTTGAAACTTGGTACGAGGGAAACTGATGACCCCAGGATCCCTAGAAAAATCGGAAATTCTCAAAATTCCCTCAAGGGGGCACGCTGGGGGGGCTCAAATTTTGGGCTCAGTGTAAGAACACAGTCGTATAGTATATCCAAAACGATAACCTATAGGTTTCGTGGGCTTAAAAATTTTCGGGAATTTCCTCATTTTTATCCCCCATCCCCCCAAAACAAGATGGCGGCACAACCTGCGAGACGAGGTAGACAATTGAAATTTGGTGAAATTATAGCTTTTGGTCCCTAACCGACGGGAAAATTCCAAGATGTTCAAATTTTTCACCTTTCACCCCCAAAGATATCGAAATTTTGAGGCAATTTTAATGACTGTGCAGACATTCCTTTTGAGCTATTTTTTGGCTAAACGGTAAGTCGTATCACAAAACGGATGGCACAATGTCACTTCAATTCGGAGTGATCTACAACTTTGGTCCTGTGACATTTTGTCGTATCTCTCTCTCTTATACGTTAAATTTGGCCGTATTTCTGGATTGTTCGTAAATTTGGTGATTTTTACAAGTATATTTCATTGTTTGACACACATATAAGAATGATAGGATCATCACGTTGTGTGCGCACATTGGCACGATTAAGGGACATATGTGTACCAAATTTCATGATTCTAACTTATACATAAGTAGGCAAAAAGTAATGTAAAATGTTTAAAATGCACCCAAATTTCACCCTATTCACAGTTTGATCTCAATTTACCCCCTTAATATGGGATATACGAGGAAATGGTTTAGAAACAAGCATGTAGAGCGATAAATGAGGCGTCTGATGGCGCAAACCGTTTATTAATATCATAAACCCTTTAGGAGATATGAATCTCGAAGTGGAAGTCTGCACTTTTCAACGTGCTCATGCTTATCCGTCATCTATATATATAAAAGCAAGTCGGGCTGGAGCGATGTATATATAAATATTTAAAAATGAAAAAAGACGTGAATTAATGAGGTACTTCCAGAAATCTCAGAAATTTGAAACTTGGTACGAGGGAAACTGATGACCCCAGGATCCCTAGAAAAATCGGAAATTCTCAAAATTCCCTCAAGGGGGCACGCTGGGGGGGCTCAAATTTTGGGCTCAGTGTTAGAACGCAGTCGTATAGTATATCCAAAACGATAACCTATAGGTTTCGTGGGCTTAAAAATTTTCGGGAATTTCCTCATTTTTATCCCCCATCCCCCCAAAACAAGATGGCGGCACAACCTGCGAGACGAGGTAGACAATTGAAATTTGGTGAAATTATAGCTTTTGGTCCCTAACCGACGGGAAAATTCCAAGATGTTCAAATTTTTCACCTTTCACCCCCAAAGATATCGAAATATTGAGGCAATTTTAATGACTGTGCAGACATTCCTTTTGAGCTATTTTTTGGCTAAACGGTAAGTCGTATCACAAAACGGATGGCACAATGTCGCTTCAATTCGGAGTGATCTACAACTTTGGTCCTGTGACATTTTGTCGTATCTCTCTCCCTTATACGTTAAATTTGGCCGTATTTCTGGATTGTTCGTAAATTTGGTGATTTTTACAAGTATATTTCATTGTTTGACACACTTATAAGAATGATAGGATCATCACGTTGTGTGCGCACATTGGCACGATTAAGGGACATATGTGTACCAAATTTCATGATTCTAGCTTATACATAAGTAGGCAAAAAGTAATGTAAAATGTTAAAAATGCACCCAAATTTCACCCTATTCACAGTTTGATCTCAATTTACCCCCTTAATATGGGATATACGAGGAAATGGTTTAGAAACAAGCATGTAGAGCGATAAATGAGGCGTCTGAAGGCGCAAACCGTTTCTTAATATCATAAACCCTTTAGGAGATATGAATCTCGAAGTGGAAGTCTGCACTTTTCAACGTGCTCATGCTTATCCGTCATCTATATATATAAAAGCAAGTCGGGCTGGAGCGATGTATATATAAATATTTAAAAATGAAAAAAGACGTGAATTAATGAGGTACTTCCAGAAATCTCAGAAATTTGAAACTTGGTACGAGGGAAACTGATGACCCCAGGATCCCTAGAAAAATCGGAAATTCTCAAAATTCCCTCAAGGGGGCACGCTGGGGGGGCTCAAATTTTGGGCTCAGTGTAAGAACACAGTCGTATAGTATATCCAAAACGATAACCTATAGGTTTCGTGGGCTTAAAAATTTTCGGGAATTTCCTCATTTTTATCCCCCATCCCCCCAAAACAAGATGGCGGCACAACCTGCGAGACGAGGTAGACAATTGAAATTTGGTGAAATTATAGCTTTTGGTCCCTAACCGACGGGAAAATTCCAAGATGTTCAAATTTTTCACCTTTCACCCCCAAAGATATCGAAATTTTGAGGCAATTTTAATGACTGTGCAGACATTCCTTTTGAGCTATTTTTTGGCTAAACGGTAAGTCGTATCACAAAACGGATGGCACAATGTCACTTCAATTCGGAGTGATCTACAACTTTGGTCCTGTGACATTTTGTCGTATCTCTCTCTCTTATACGTTAAATTTGGCCGTATTTCTGGATTGTTCGTAAATTTGGTGATTTTTACAAGTATATTTCATTGTTTGACACACTTATAAGAATGATAGGATCATCACGTTGTGTGCGCACATTGGCACGATTAAGGGACATATGTGTACCAAATTTCATGATTCTAACTTATACATAAGTAGGCAAAAAGTAATGTAAAATGTTTAAAATGCACCCAAATTTCACCCTATTCACAGATTGATCTCAATTTACCCCCTTAATATGGGATATACGAGGAAATGGTTTAGAAACAAGCATGTAGAGCGATAAATGTGGCGTCTGATGGCGCAAACCGTTTCTTAATATCATAAACCCTTTAGGAGATATGAATCTCGAAGTGGAAGTCTGCACTTTTCAACGTGCTCATGCTTATCCGTCATCTATATATATAAAAGCAAGTCGGGCTGGAGCGATGTATATATAAATATTTAAAAATGAAAAAAGACGTGAATTAATGAGGTACTTCCAGAAATCTCAGAAATTTGAAACTTGGTACGAGGGAAACTGATGACCCCAGGATCCCTAGAAAAATCGGAAAATCTCAAAATTCCCTCAAGGGGGCACGCTGGGGGGGCTCAAATTTTGGGCTCAGTGTTAGAACGCAGTCGTATAGTATATCCAAAACGATAACCTATAGGTTTCGTGGGCTTAAAAATTTTCGGGAATTTCCTCATTTTTATCCCCCATCCCCCCAAAACAAGATGGCGGCACAACCTGCGAGACGAGGTAGACAATTGAAATTTGGTGAAATTATAGCTTTTGGTCCCTAACCGACGGGAAAATTCCAAGATGTTCAAATTTTTCACCTTTCACCCCCAAAGATATCGAAATATTGAGGCAATTTTAATGACTGTGCAGACATTCCTTTTGAGCTATTTTTTGGCTAAACGGTAAGTCGTATCACAAAACGGATGGCACAATGTCCCTTCAATTCGGAGTGATCTACAACTTTGGTCCTGTGACATTTTGTCGTATCTCTCTCCCTTATACGTTAAATTTGGCCGTATTTCTGGATTGTTCGTAAATTTGGTGATTTTTACAAGTATATTTCATTGTTTGACACACTTATAAGAATGATAGGATCATCACGTTGTGTGCGCACATTGGCACGATTAAGGGACATATGTGTACCAAATTTCATGATTCTAGCTTATACATAAGTAGGCAAAAAGTAATGTAAAATGTTAAAAATGCACCCAAATTTCACCCTATTCACAGTTTGACCTCAATTTACCCCCTTAATATGGGATATACGAGGAAATGGTTTAGAAACAAGCATGTAGAGCGATAAATGAGGCGTCTGATGGCGCAAACCGTTTCTTAATATCATAAACCCTTTAGGAGATATGAATCTCGAAGTGGAAGTCTGCACTTTTCAACGTGCTCATGCTTATCCGTCATCTATATATATAAAAGCAAGTCGGGCTGGAGCGATGTATATATAAATATTTAAAAATGAAAAAAGACGTGAATTAATGAGGTACTTCCAGAAATCTCAGAAATTTGAAACTTGGTACGAGGGAAACTGATGACCCCAGGATCCCTAGAAAAATCGGAAATTCTCAAAATTCCCTCAAGGGGGCACGCTGGGGGGGCTCAAATTTTGGGCTCAGTGTTAGAACGCAGTCGTATAGTATATCCAAAACGATAACCTATAGGTTTCGTGGGCTTAAAAATTTTCGGGAATTTCCTCATTTTTATCCCCCATCCCCCCAAAACAAGATGGCGGCACAACCTGCGAGACGAGGTAGACAATTGAAATTTGGTGAAATTATAGCTTTTGGTCCCTAACCGACGGGAAAATTCCAAGATGTTCAAATTTTTCACCTTTTACCCCCAAAGATATCGAAATATTGAGGCAATTTTAATGACTGTGCAGACATTCCTTTTGAGCTATTTTTTGGCTAAACGGTAAGTCGTATCACAAAACGGATGGCACAATGTCGCTTCAATTCGGAGTGATCTACAACTTTGGTCCTGTGACATTTTGTCGTATCTCTCTCCCTTATACGTTAAATTTGGCCGTATTTCTGGATTGTTCGTAAATTTGGTGATTTTTACAAGTATATTTCATTGTTTGACACACTTATAAGAATGATAGGATCATCACGTTGTGTGCGCACATTGGCACGATTAAGGGACATATGTGTACCAAATTTCATGATTCTAGCTTATACATAAGTAGGCAAAAAGTAATGTAAAATGTTAAAAATGCACCCAAATTTCACCCTATTCACAGTTTGATCTCAATTTACCCCCTTAATATGGGATATACGAGGAAATGGTTTAGAAACAAGCATGTAGAGCGATAAATGAGGCGTCTGAAGGCGCAAACCGTTTCTTAATATCATAAACCCTTTAGGAGATATGAATCTCGAAGTGGAAGTCTGCACTTTTCAACGTGCTCATGCTTATCCGTCATCTATATATATAAAAACAAGTCGGGCTGGAGCGATGTATATATAAATATTTAAAAATGAAAAAAGACGTGAATTAATGAGGTACTTCCAGAAATCTCAGAAATTTGAAACTTGGTACGAGGGAAACTGATGACCCCAGGATCCCTAGAAAAATCGGAAATTCTCAAAATTCCCTCAAGGGGGCACGCTGGGGGGGCTCAAATTTTGGGCTCAGTGTTAGAACGCAGTCGTATAGTATATCCAAAACGATAACCTATAGGTTTCGTGGGCTTAAAAATTTTCGGGAATTTCCTCATTTTTATCCCCCATCCCCCCAAAACAAGATGGCGGCACAACCTGCGAGACGAGGTAGACAATTGAAATTTGGTGAAATTATAGCTTTTGGTCCCTAACCGACGGGAAAATTCCAAGATGTTCAAATTTTTCACCTTTCACCCCCAAAGATATCGAAATATTGAGGCAATTTTAATGACTGTGCAGACATTCCTTTTGAGCTATTTTTTGGCTAAACGGTAAGTCGTATCACAAAACGGATGGCACAATGTCTCCTCAATTCGGAGTGATCTACAACTTTGGTCCTGTGACATTTTGTCGTATCTCTCTCCCTTATACGTTAAATTTGGCCGTATTTCTGGATTGTTCGTAAATTTGGTGATTTTTACAAGTATATTTCATTGTTTGACACACTTATAAGAATGATAGGATCATCACGTTATGTGCGCACATTGGCATGATTAAGGGATATATGTGTACCAAATTTCATGATTCTAGCTTATACATAAGTAGGCAAAAAGTAATGTAAAATGTTAAAAATGCACCCAAATTTCACCCTATTCACAGTTTGATCACAATTTACCCCCTTAATATGGGAGATACGAGGAAATGGTTTAGAAACAAACATGTAGAGCGATAAATGGGGCGTCTGATGGCGCAAACCGTTTATTAATATCATAAACCCTTTAGGAGATATGAATCTCGAAGTGGAAGTCTGCACTTTTCAACGTACTCATGCTTATCCGTCATCTATTTATATAAAAGCAAGTCGGGCTGGAGCGATGTATATATAAATATTTAAAAATGAAAAAAGACGTGAATTAATGAGGTACTTCCAGAAATCTCAGAAATTTGAAACTTGGTACGAGGGAAACTGATGACCCCAGGATCCCTAGAAAAATCGGAAATTCTCAAAATTCCCTCAAGGGGGCACGCTGGGGGGGCACAAATTTTGGGCTCAGTGTAAGAACACAGTCGTATAGTATATCCAAAACGATAACCTATATGTTTCGTGGGCTTAAAAATTTTCGGGAATTTCCTCATTTTTATCCCCCATCCCCTCAAAACAAGATGGCGGCACAACCTGCGAGACGAGGTAGACAATTGAAATTTGGTGAAATTATAGCTTTTGGTCCCTAACAGACGGGAAAATTCCAAGATGTTCAAATTTTTCACCTTTTACCCCCAAAGATATCGAAATATTGAGGCAATTTTAATGACTGTGCAGACATTCCTTTTGAGCTATTTTTTGGCTAAACGGTAAGTCGTATCACAAAACGGATGGCACAATGTCGCTTCAATTCGGAGTGATCTACAACTTTGGTCCTGTGACATTTTGTCGTATCTCTCTCCCTTATACGTTAAATTTGGCCGTATTTCTGGATTGTTCGTAAATTTGGTGATTTTTACAAGTATATTTCATTGTTTGACACACTTATAAGAATGATAGGATCATCACGTTGTGTGCGCACATTGGCACGATTAAGGGACATATGTGTACCAAATTTCATGATTCTAGCTTATACATAAGTAGGCAAAAAGTAATGTAAAATGTTAAAAATGCACCCAAATTTCACCCTATTCACAGTTTGACCTCAATTTACCCCCTTAATATGGGATATACGAGGAAATGGTTTAGAAACAAGCATGTAGAGCGATAAATGAGGCGTCTGATGGCGCAAACCGTTTCTTAATATCATAAACCCTTTAGGAGATATGAATCTCGAAGTGGAAGTCTGCACTTTTCAACGTGCTCATGCTTATCCGTCATCTATATATATAAAAGCAAGTCGGGCTGGAGCGATGTATATATAAATATTTAAAAATGAAAAAAGACGTGAATTAATGAGGTACTTCCAGAAATCTCAGAAATTTGAAACTTGGTACGAGGGAAACTGATGACCCCAGGATCCCTAGAAAAATCGGAAATTCTCAAAATTCCCTCAAGGGGGCACGCTGGGGGGGCTCAAATTTTGGGCTCAGTGTTAGAACGCAGTCGTATAGTATATCCAAAACGATAACCTATAGGTTTCGTGGGCTTAAAAATTTTCGGGAATTTCCTCATTTTTATCCCCCATCCCCCCAAAACAAGATGGCGGCACAACCTGCGAGACGAGGTAGACAATTGAAATTTGGTGAAATTATAGCTTTTGGTCCCTAACCGACGGGAAAATTCCAAGATGTTCAAATTTTTCACCTTTTACCCCCAAAGATATCGAAATATTGAGGCAATTTTAATGACTGTGCAGACATTCCTTTTGAGCTATTTTTTGGCTAAACGGTAAGTCGTATCACAAAACGGATGGCACAATGTCGCTTCAATTCGGAGTGATCTACAACTTTGGTCCTGTGACATTTTGTCGTATCTCTCTCCCTTATACGTTAAATTTGGCCGTATTTCTGGATTGTTCGTAAATTTGGTGATTTTTACAAGTATATTTCATTGTTTGACACACTTATAAGAATGATAGGATCATCACGTTGTGTGCGCACATTGGCACGATTAAGGGACATATGTGTACCAAATTTCATGATTCTAGCTTATACATAAGTAGGCAAAAAGTAATGTAAAATGTTAAAAATGCACCCAAATTTCACCCTATTCACAGTTTGATCTCAATTTACCCCCTTAATATGGGATATACGAGGAAATGGTTTAGAAACAAGCATGTAGAGCGATAAATGAGGCGTCTGAAGGCGCAAACCGTTTCTTAATATCATAAACCCTTTAGGAGATATGAATCTCGAAGTGGAAGTCTGCACTTTTCAACGTGCTCATGCTTATCCGTCATCTATATATATAAAAACAAGTCGGGCTGGAGCGATGTATATATAAATATTTAAAAATGAAAAAAGACGTGAATTAATGAGGTACTTCCAGAAATCTCAGAAATTTGAAACTTGGTACGAGGGAAACTGATGACCCCAGGATCCCTAGAAAAATCGGAAATTCTCAAAATTCCCTCAAGGGGGCACGCTGGGGGGGCTCAAATTTTGGGCTCAGTGTTAGAACGCAGTCGTATAGTATATCCAAAACGATAACCTATAGGTTTCGTGGGCTTAAAAATTTTCGGGAATTTCCTCATTTTTATCCCCCATCCCCCCAAAACAAGATGGCGGCACAACCTGCGAGACGAGGTAGACAATTGAAATTTGGTGAAATTATAGCTTTTGGTCCCTAACCGACGGGAAAATTCCAAGATGTTCAAATTTTTCACCTTTCACCCCCAAAGATATCGAAATATTGAGGCAATTTTAATGACTGTGCAGACATTCCTTTTGAGCTATTTTTTGGCTAAACGGTAAGTCGTATCACAAAACGGATGGCACAATGTCTCCTCAATTCGGAGTGATCTACAACTTTGGTCCTGTGACATTTTGTCGTATCTCTCTCCCTTATACGTTAAATTTGGCCGTATTTCTGGATTGTTCGTAAATTTGGTGATTTTTACAAGTATATTTCATTGTTTGACACACTTATAAGAATGATAGGATCATCACGTTATGTGCGCACATTGGCATGATTAAGGGATATATGTGTACCAAATTTCATGATTCTAGCTTATACATAAGTAGGCAAAAAGTAATGTAAAATGTTAAAAATGCACCCAAATTTCACCCTATTCACAGTTTGATCACAATTTACCCCCTTAATATGGGAGATACGAGGAAATGGTTTAGAAACAAACATGTAGAGCGATAAATGGGGCGTCTGATGGCGCAAACCGTTTATTAATATCATAAACCCTTTAGGAGATATGAATCTCGAAGTGGAAGTCTGCACTTTTCAACGTACTCATGCTTATCCGTCATCTATTTATATAAAAGCAAGTCGGGCTGGAGCGATGTATATATAAATATTTAAAAATGAAAAAAGACGTGAATTAATGAGGTACTTCCAGAAATCTCAGAAATTTGAAACTTGGTACGAGGGAAACTGATGACCCCAGGATCCCTAGAAAAATCGGAAATTCTCAAAATTCCCTCAAGGGGGCACGCTGGGGGGGCACAAATTTTGGGCTCAGTGTAAGAACACAGTCGTATAGTATATCCAAAACGATAACCTATATGTTTCGTGGGCTTAAAAATTTTCGGGAATTTCCTCATTTTTATCCCCCATCCCCTCAAAACAAGATGGCGGCACAACCTGCGAGACGAGGTAGACAATTGAAATTTGGTGAAATTATAGCTTTTGGTCCCTAACAGACGGGAAAATTCCAAGATGTTCAAATTTTTCACCTTTTACCCCCAAAGATATCGAAATATTGAGGCAATTTTAATGACTGTGCAGACATTCCTTTTGAGCTATTTTTTGGCTAAACGGTAAGTCGTATCACAAAACGGATGGCACAATGTCGCTTCAATTCGGAGTGATCTACAACTTTGGTCCTGTGACATTTTGTCGTATCTCTCTCCCTTATACGTTAAATTTGGCCGTATTTCTGGATTGTTCGTAAATTTGGTGATTTTTACAAGTATATTTCATTGTTTGACACACTTATAAGAATGATAGGATCATCACGTTGTGTGCGCACATTGGCACGATTAAGGGACATATGTGTACAAAATTTCATGATTCTAGCTTATACATAAGTAGGCAAAAAGTAATGTAAAATGTTAAAAATGCACCCAAATTTCACCCTATTCACAGTTTGATCTCAATTTACCCCCTTAATATGGGAGATACGAGGAAATGGTTTAGAAACATGCATGTAGAGCGATAAATGAGGCGTCTGATGGCGCAAACCGTTTCTTAATATCATAAACCCTTTAGGAGATATGAATCTCGAAGTGGAAGTCTGCACTTTTCAACGTGCTCATGCTTATCCGTCATCTATATCTATATATATAAAAGCAAGTCGGGCTGGAGCGATGTATATATAAATATTTAAAAATGAAAAAAGACGTGAATTAATGAGGTACTTCCAGAAATCTCAGAAATTTGAAACTTGGTACGAGGGAAACTGATGACCCCAGGATCCCTAGAAAAATCGGAAATTCTCAAAATTCCCTCAAGGGGGCACGCTGGGGGGGCTCAAATTTTGGGCTCAGTGTTAGAACGCAGTCGTATAGTATATCCAAAACGATAACCTATAGGTTTCGTGGGCTTAAAAATTTTCGGGAATTTCCTCATTTTTATCCCCCATCCCCCCAAAAACAAGATGGCGGCACAACCTGCGAGACGAGGTAGACAATTGAAATTTGGTGAAATTATAGCTTTTGGTCCCTAACCGACGGGAAAATTCCAAGATGTTCAAATTTTTCACCTTTCACCCCCAAAGATATCGAAATATTGAGGCAATTTTAATGACTGTGCAGACATTCCTTTTGAGCTATTTTTTGGCTAAACGGCAAGTCGTATCACAAAACGGATAGCACAATGTCACTTCAATTCGGAGTGATCTACAACTTTGGTCCTGTGACATTTTGTCGTATCTCTCTCTCTTATACGTTAAATTTGGCCGTATTTCTGGATTGTTCGTAAATTTGGTGATTTTTACAAGTATATTTCATTGTTTGACACACTTATAAGAATGATGGGATCATCGCGTTGTGTGCGCACATTGGCATGATTAAGGGATATATGTGTACCAAATTTCATGATTCTAGCTTATACATAAGTAGGCAAAAAGTAATGTAAAATGTTAAAAATGCACCCAAATTTCACCCTATTCACAGTTTGATCACAATTTACCCCCTTAATATGGGAGATACGAGGAAATGGTTTAGAAACAAACATGTAGAGCGATAAATGAGGCGTCTGATGGCGCAAACCGTTTATTAATATCATAAACCCTTTAGGAGATATGAATCTCGAAGTGGAAGTCTGCACTTTTCAACGTACTCATGCTTATCCGTCATCTATTTATATAAAAGCAAGTCGGGCTGGAGCGATGTATATATAAATATTTAAAAATGAAAAAAGACGTGAATTAATGAGGTACTTCCAGAAATCTCAGAAATTTGAAACTTGGTACGAGGGAAACTGATGACCCCAGGATCCCTAGAAAAATCGGAAATTCTCAAAATTCCCTCAAGGGGGCACGCTGGGGGGGCTCAAATTTTGGGCTCAGTGTAAGAACACAGTCGTATAGTATATCCAAAACGATAACCTATATGTTTCGTGGGCTTAAAAATTTTCGGGAATTTCCTCATTTTTATCCCCCATCCCCTCAAAACAAGATGGCGGCACAACCTGCGAGACGAGGTAGACAATTGAAATTTGGTGAAATTATAGCTTTTGGTCCCTAACAGACGGGAAAATTCCAAGATGTTCAAATTTTTCACCTTTTACCCCCAAAGATATCGAAATATTGAGGCAATTTTAATGACTGTGCAGACATTCCTTTTGAGCTATTTTTTGGCTAAACGGTAAGTCATATCACAAAACGGATGGCACAATGTCGCTTCAATTCGGAGTGATCTACAACTTTGGTCCTGTGACATTTTGTCGTATCTCTCTCCCTTATACGTTAAATTTGGCCGTATTTCTGGATTGTTCGTAAATTTGGTGATTTTTACAAGTATATTTCATTGTTTGACACACTTATAAGAATGATAGGATCATCACGTTGTGTGCGCACATTGGCACGATTAAGGGACATATGTGTACAAAATTGCATGATTCTAGCTTATACATAAGTAGGCAAAAAGTAATGTAAAATGTTAAAAATGCACCCAAATTTCACCCTATTCACAGTTTGATCTCAATTTACCCCCTTAATATGGGAGATACGAGGAAATGGTTTAGAAACATGCATGTAGAGCGATAAATGAGGCGTCTGATGGCGCAAACCGTTTCTTAATATCATAAACCCTTTAGGAGATATGAATCTCGAAGTGGAAGTCTGCACTTTTCAACGTGCTCATGCTTATCCGTCATCTATATATATAAAAGCAAGTCGGGCTGGAGCGATGTATATATAAATATTTAAAAATGAAAAAAGACGTGAATTAATGAGGTACTTACAGAAATCTCAGAAATTTGAAACTTGGTACGAGGGAAACTGATGACCCCAGGATCCCTAGAAAAATCGAAAATTCTCAAAATTCCCTCAAGGGGGCACGCTGGGGGTGCTCAAATTTTGGGCTCAGTGTAAGAACACAGTCGTATAGTATATCCAAAACGATAACCTATAGGTTTCGTGGGCTTAAAAATTTTCGGGAATTTCCTCATTTTTATCCCCCATCCCCCCAAAACAAGATGGCGGCACAACCTGCAAGACGAGGTAGACAATTGAAATTTGGTGAAATTATAGCTTTTGGTCCCTAACCGACGGGAAAATTCCAAGATGTTCAAATTTTTCACCTTTTATCCCCGAAGATATCGAAATATTGAGGCAATTTTAATGACTGTGCGGACATTCCTTTTGAGCTATTTTTTGGCTAAACGGTAAGTCGTATCACAAAACGGATGGCACAATGTCGCTTCAATTTGGTGTGATCTACAACTTTGGTCCTGTGACATTTTGTCGTATCTCTCTCCCTTATACGTTAACTTTGGCCGTATATCTGGATTGTTGGTATATTAGGTGATTTTTACAAGTATATTTCATTGTTTGACACACTTGTAGGAATGATAGGATCATCACGTTGTGTGCGCACATTGGCACGATTACGGGACATTTGTGTACCAAATTTTATGATTCTAGCTTATACATAAGTAAGCAAAAGTAATGTAAAATATTAAAAATGCACCCAAATTTCACCCTTTTCAAAACTTAAACTCAATATACCCCCTTAATATGGGAGATACGAGGATATGGTTTAGAAACAAACATGTAGAGCGATAAATGAGGCGTCTGATGGCGCAAACCGTTTCTTAATATCATAAACCGTTTAGGAGATATGAATCTCGAAGTGGAAGTCTGCACTTTTCAACGTGCTCATGTTTATCCGTCAACTATATAAATAAAATCGTAACGACCGTGTGTCTGTACATTGATTAATTTGGCGAAATTTCCGTACAGTTATCCGTTTCAGGTGTAATAATGACCATCTGCATCATTTTTAGCTTTGGTGTCTGTTTGTTTGTTTGTCTGTTTGTCTGTCCTTCTATAACTTGAAAACTACTGGATATATTTCCACCAAACTTCATATTTAGAATCCACCTGTCCTTGGGTAGGTTTTAGCGAAAAAAAAAAAAATCGTAACGACTGTGTGTCTGTACATTGATTAGTTTGGCGAAATTTCCGTACAGTTATCCGTTTCAGGTGTAATAATGACCATCTGCATCATTTTTAGCTTTGGTGTCTGTTTGTCTGTTAGTTTCTTTGTCTGTTTGTCTGTCCTTCTATAACTTGAAAACTACTAAATATATATTTCCTCCAAACTTCATATTTAGAATCCACCTCTCCTTGGGTAGGTTTCAGCGCAAATATCGTTTCTAAATCCCTGAACTGAGTGGGGATTTTTACGAAACCGAAACCGTGATTTTGCACTCCCTCAAAGTATACACAACCGAACTTAATGGAAATCAACCTGCCTTAATGAAAATTAATTTCTAAACCTTTTTTTCTCATGTGCATCATTTCGATAACAGGATTTAGTAAGGGAGATATCATTAACGGACTGTTTTTCGGTACAAATCCCAGCCGACTTACCGCAAGAGCGGGTGCGTGTAAAGCGTACTTCTTACAAACTTGAAAACTAACAAGATGCAATGTAAGATAATCTTACACAAATTTCAACCCATTCAACGTTTCTGATTCAATCTGACCCATGAATAGATTAGATGCGAGAAAATATCATAGGACCATCCATTTAGATCGCTAAATACTGCGCCTCACGGTACAATCCTTTGTCGATATGACGTACCGTTTAGCAGCAGTTAATCTGTAAATGAAGGTCTGCAATATTGTAAACATTCATATACTTTCGTATGTCCATCTGTATATATTCATTGATGTCGATTTGTAGCGATCGAGAAAGGATGTGTCTGCTATTGTAATCAGTACTCCCTACACCGACTTTGACTGCTGGCAGTAGAAATGGGGTCCTTCTCCAACTCCTGTGTAACTGGCATTAGTAAGGAGGGCCTACCACTTTAATGAATAATTCACTTTTCGATTTGTCTTGCAGAAGGCAAGGGATCATGCAGTTTTGTTCGAAAGTCCCCTATTATATTGTGTTTTTCTCTAGGCCAGGGTGCCCGCCATTAGAAACAAATGTTCCAATCTAAAATTTGACCAGCATTAGGCATAGTGGCCTGCTATTTTCATGGAAACTCACTAATTCTGTGTGACTGGCAGTAAGCTGGCTAGCAGCAGTAAAAAGGGACTGTCATTATAATGATAACTGCACAACTCAATTTTGACTGGTGGTAGGGAAGTTGCCTGGTATTATAATAAAAACTCCTCAACTGTAACCTGTCTGAAAGTAGGAAATGGGTCTGCCATTGTAACTAAAACTCCCCAAATCGATTGTGACCGCGCAGTAGGCATTGGGGCCTGCAATTATAATGTAAACTTGCCAACTCGATTGTGAATGGCAGTAGGCAAGTGAGCCTGCCGTTATCATCACAACTCCGCAACCCTCACTTTACATTGGAAACAACGTATGTGGACCTCCCCATGCTATTTCTCGGATAAGGCTAAGAGACATGCAATTTTAAAACAATCTCATTTGCTGCACGCACAGTCTTTACGTCGATATCCGTGTACAATGTAGAATACCGTAGCGAAGCACGGGTACATTTGCTAGTTTATATAGATAAGAAATCTGCTCTACGTACAAGACACTTCGGGGTTTGTCCACTGGACGTAGCCTTAAAAACAGACCATTCAAGATAACTTCCTTATTAATTCTCCTATCGAAACATGCACATGAGAAAGAAGTTTTAGAAATGGATTTCCATCAAGGTTGGTCGATTTACAGTCAGGCTGGTCTTGTATGTATTGTGGGAGAGTGAAATCACTGTTTCGATTCCCTACAAACCCCCAGTCCATTCCCAGAATTTGACATGGTTCGGAACTTAAAAGTTTTCTTTGGACAGGTGGATGCTAAATATGAAGTTCGGTTGAAATGTCTTCAGTAGTTTTCAAGTTATAATATATACGCTTTACACGCACCCGCACTTTAGTGAAGTCCGGTGAGACTTGTACCGATAAATGTCCCGTTTTTTATGTCTCCCTTATTAATCCTCGTATCGAAATTATGCAGAAGATAAAAAAGTTTAAGAATTGATTTCCATTGAGGCAGGTAGATTTCCATTAAGTTTGGTTTTGTATATTTTGTTGTGGTGCAAAATCACGGTTCCGCTTTTATATAAACTCCCAGTCAGTTCAGGAATTTAGAAACAATATTGGCCCTAAAACCTACCCAAGAACATATTGATTCTAAGTATGAATTTTGGTAGAAATATATCCAGTAGTTTTCAAGATGTAGACAAACAGACACCGAATATAAAAACATGCAGATGGCCATTATTACACCTGAAACGGATAACTGTACGGAAGTTTCACCAAAATAGTCAATGTACAGACTCACGGTCATTACGATATTATTGACATATATAAAACTCATTCTTATTTTCTCGATATAACCTTATTATTATTATTATTATTATTATTATTATTATTATTATTATTATTATTATTATTATTATTATTATTATTATTATCATTATTTGTTCCCTAGGCACATCGAGGACCACGTTACATCTTTTAAAATTTCGCAGTGAACTTCGCTTTCATTGAGCCCAGAATTCCCTCATTATTTCTGAGAGGGTCTGCTTAAGCTCCTCTGTCCGAGAAACACTGTGTCTTCTTTTCGGTTGTTCGTCTTGATTTAGCCCATTCGTCACCATATTTTTTTCGGAAAAGATCTCTGTCAAAGGTGTCTCCCGGTTTGATCTGTATAGCACTTGAGGTTCTTCTTTGGTGTTTCTAAACCAAGGCTTCGTGGTTATAGGTTTTGAATCAAATAGGTGAAAGATCTGTTTAGGTCAACCTATTTTCGTCCATTCATTTGAAACGACCGCAAAATAGTGCCTGTCTTTTGTGGATTATTATTGTTTATATTATACTGAAAGTTCTGTTACATTCTTAACTCACCTAAACACCGTAATTAATTCTACCTACAGTATTCAACTCAAACTCTTCCCCCAGCTCGAGTAAATTAACAATTAGACACTGTGTGCCCTTTGTCTGTCATGAAATTCTCAGTGTGCCTTAACTTCCTCTTTCATCTCACGACACCTTACAAAGGGAAGGCTGATGAGTTGTATTCCCCGTAAACCTCACTGAAAAGACGGCTAAACCAAAGTAAACTGCTAATTGGTTTCAGCTTCATTAGTGCAGGTGCAGCTTGGTTGAAATTATTTGTCAATTCCCGTTCCTATTCTCAGTATTCTTTTCCTTAAATAACTTTTCTGACAAAGTTAAGGGTTTGTTTTATGTTAAATACACGACTCACTGGTAACTGCAGAGTAGAGGGAGACATAGTGCTCTTTTCACATGTAGTCAACATAGCCAAGTTCAGAAGACCATTGTACAGTAATATCAATGGTCACGTTCGCAAGTTCAGTGCTGTCGTTCAACTGACGGAACAGTTTTACTGCGAAACGTCTGAGAAAAACAGTTCATCATGAAGAAAAGAATTGTTTTTAACCCGATACATTTCGATAACTAACAAGGAACAGACTTGAGCTCGAATGCTCTGAAGCACATGAAAACATACCATTACTTGTCATTCCTGGCATAGATCCATTCTGTGTTTCCCGGAAGGGATAACTAAGGTATCCCCAGGTCCTCCCAGCCGGCCTGAACACATGTCACGGGTTTTTCTCTACTGTTCCTTTCATCTGGTTTCCCCTTGCGTCTTCTGGAAGGTGGAACGAGAATGTTCCATATCCAGCTGAGCCCCGACGTTTCCAGCATTTCGTCACTAGGGTTTAGAAAGAAGGCAATCAACGAACAGCCAGTAAGTAATGGAAGTATTTCGCCTGGGAGAGCAGTAGTGTTGGCTGTCGCCAGTGTTCTATCGGGGTCTGAGCGGAGCGCATGTGTGTACTGCCTTGGAGTACTGATCTGAGTACTGTGGGAGTGCTGCCTTGAAGTACTAACCGGAGAACTGTGTGTGCACCGACGTGGAGTGAGTGACTGGTGCTTAACGGCTAGTGCAGATTGCCATCTGAGTCTCACCGGCGTCCGAGTATCGCTGTGTACTGAGCGCGTGTTCTACTGTCGTTTGTCGACTGCTTTGTAGTCTGTGTGGGGAACAGCAGGCGTGAGTAGAATTAGAGAGTATTGTAGTGCTAACTACCACTGTCGTGTTGCCGTGGTTATGTGACCGTTGGTTACGTATCAGTGTTGAGTTGTTCACTGTATGGAGCAGTCACGCGAACTCTGTTGTCTGTGTCAATTACTGGACTTTCCCTCGAGTTGAACCAATGAGCAGTCATAGTTTGTTTGGTATTACAACCGTATCGGTGATTGATTGAGAAAAACAAGGCATTTTCCAGATTTGTTTAGTAGTATGGGAAGTTGTGTTGCATCCGATTGCGCAAGATCCACCCTCCCCGACTTTTTGAAGCCATCTCAAGTACTTTGTGGCCTGAAAATCCCCAACGGGAGAAAGCTAGCTCAGGAAAGAACAAAGAGGGAAGACAACACTGTAATCGCCCCGCCCACTAAAAATGGCCGAATATAGTAGTTCAAACTTCCTAATTTGATTTAAGACAGGATATTTCGGGATGACTGCATTACTTACTAAATAAAAGATCTGCACGTCATACGTAAGCTTTTCTGACATATGATAAAATTTTGAAGGATTATTAAAATTCTGTAATATTGAAATTGCTCCGCAGAGGATAAGGTGGAGTAGCCACGCTAGCTGTGGAACCAGATGCAGGAAGGGAAATCCCCGAAGAGGCGTCGCTATTTAGAAAAGATATTAATACAATCAACTATATTCTCATTTCCGCATGTAATTATCTGTCATGGAATTATGAGCTACAAGTTTAGCCCGCATCACCAATGTCAGAAGACCGTTATAAAACCAGATATGAAAATTGGAGTGGGGATTATTGTACCCTCGCATAGCTAGTTGGTGGTAGTTTACTTAGGTAATCCTCTCGTATTTAAACGCCAGATTAAAATACAGCCTTTTAGTTCCTTCTCCTATAAAATGAATAGATAGGGATTTCAATGACCCTATCCTGGTGACGAGCAGAGGAATATCCGTTCGAGTCCCAAGGAAAACCCAGGAAATTCGTCACACAAAATTTTCCATGAAATACAGACATCTACATTTTTCTGTCACTGTCGGGTCGTTGCTGTGTGCGAAGTGAGTTCGAAAACCGGGCTTAACATTTACTTATTTTGTGTTGTCTATTGTGTGTATTTGGATTATATGGCGATATTTAGGATTTTTAGCACTCCGTTAGGCGACCACTCAATGTTGGCTAAAGAATTGGGGAGTTGAGAATGTTTCCTCCCAATGTAGATGAAATGGGTTAATGATAAATCATCGCATTTACAAATAAATGCATGCATTAGGGAATATTTCAAATTGAACATCGAGAATTCAATGTGCTTATCGTACGGTCTGGAAATAAAAGAAAGAACATTCATCGAACGTGCATTTGAAAACTGAGCGGAGTCATTCCTCAGATTTTATAGTTATTTTGTCCTACATGTACAGCATTATATTCAGGGTCACTATTTTTGTGTGTTTTAACACGAGTTATTAAATATACTTACGAAGATTTTTTGCTATTCTCATTTGCCGTAGTCTTGATAGCATGCTTATTTTCTTCCGTTCTGATATGCCTATAAATTAGTATTAACATTTTATTTTGTCGCGAAGTACCACGGCTCCGTGAGGCTGCATGTTTTAACTACAGGAACGTAGGGTTGTTCGGTCGATCCTCGCACGGTCCGAGGGCATTTGCTCATCCATCAGTTTGGAATGGCATTCCCTTTTTTGGCTTTTTCCAGATGATGTGGCATTTGACTCTTTACCAAAATGGTCCCACACGTTATTGCAAAATGGCATATGGTTTTGGTATTAGATGTGAACTGCTCAACAATATAATATCGTAACTGAAATAAAGGGACAAACGGTTGAAGTAGGGAGCAAAATATTGCAGTTTCAATCATTCCAATTGAGTCCTACAAGGATCGATGTTGGGTCCACTTTAATTTTTGGCCTTGATAGATATAATTTTTCAATAGTGTATGAGCAGGTACTTTTGCAATAGTTTACGCTGATGGCACAATATTATAAACCGATGGTAAACTTAGCACAGGGGTACAAACGTTTGTCGAATGACGCACTAAACCTTGCTATTAAGTAGTTTTCTGCAAATAAGTTGCATCTAAATTGCATTAAAACGTCTAAAACGACACTGAATCTTCATTCAAACATATCCTTACAAAACAACGAACCAGTGAAAGTGTTAGAAGTACACTTAGATCCAAAACTGAATCAGGATTGACACTTTGATTTTATTGCCAGCTGACTATTCAGAGTAATATTTATGTTCAGAGCTATTAGTGACGAAGTGTCCGCCTCTGTAGCGTAACAGTCAGTGTTATTATCTGCCGTCTTCGGGGGATCGGGTTCGATTCCCGGTACTGCCAGAAAAATTAAGAGTGACAGGAGGGCTGATATTTGGTTGAAATGCTACATGCAGCTCACCTTCATTGGGGGTGTGCCTGAAAGGAGCTGCAACGCCTCGTGATGAGGACACGAGTTTACTTTTAAATTAATGACATTCCTGAAAAACTCTCAACTCATTACTATACTTTTCTTCATAGTGCTTTAAATATGGTGCTTTCCTATGGGAAAACTGCAGCCTAATACAACAATTTCTAATTTTATAAAAAAGAAATATACTGCTCGTTATTAATAAGTCATGAATGACTACAAATTGCAAGACTCTTCTTATTCATCTATCTGTAAGGACTGTAATCAGTTATTTCACGTCTTTTTGAAGGAAAATGCGGTTAGACTCATATGTGACGTTCGTAACCATAATGCAAGTAATAATAATGAATCTGATGTAGCTCGATGCAGACTAAAAGCAAGAGCATCATGCCATCATATTTTCGATTTAAAATTTTTCAATAAACTACCGCCAGGGCTGAAAGAATTCCTCTTTATGAAGTTTGAGTTAAAATTTAAGAAAGCCGGGATAAGTGGCTCAGACGGTTGAGGCACTGGTCTTCCGACCCCAACTTGGAAGTTTCGATCTTGGCTCACCCGGTGGTATTTGAACGTGCTCAAATACGTCAGCCTCGTCTCGGTAGATTTACGGCCACGTAGAAAACTCCTGCTGGTCTAAATTCCGGCAACATGGCGTCTACTACAACCGTAAAAGTAGTTAGTGCGACGAAAAGCAATAACATTATTATTAAACTTAAGAAATGGTCACCTATACATCTTATGATTCTGCTCACGAATATTTCAAATTTGATAATAAAGTTGTGTAATATTAATATAAGCCTCCGTAGCTCAGACGGCAGCGCGTCGGTCTCTCACCGCTGGATACCGTGGTTCAAATTCCGGTCTTTCTATGTGAGATGTCTGGACAAAGCGGAGCGGGACAGGTTTTTCTCCGGGTACTCCGGTTTTCTCTGTCATACTTCATTCCAGCAACACTCTCCATTCTCATTTCATAGCATCCATCAGTCATTAATAAATCACTTTGGGAGTGGCGACCCCATCGTACTAATAGCCTATATCTGCTTCATTCATTACATCCCTGACCAGGTCAATGACTGGAAAACAGGTTGTAGGTTTTCATTTACAATATTGATATAAATGAGAGCTATTTTAGTTCTTATCCATAAACAAGATGAGTAATATGTTTTAATTTAAATTACTTACATGATAAGTTCAACGATGTTATACTGTGCTGTGTGAAGAGAGAATAAACTTTTACGATATGATTATGAAGCATATTTTAGCATATACCAGGTATATCAATAGCAAAATACTTTTATGCACCTTTCCCAGGATTTGCTGTGTTCATATAATAGTTAAATTATTATATACATATTTATTTTAAACTCTGACTAAACCTACTGCACACGTTGCATTTAATGTTCACTAAAATAATATGTATTATTAATTAACTAATTCATTTATGTACTGTAGTTATTTTTTTTCTCCAAAGAAGTGAAAACTACAGCTTGTGCATTGCAATCTGAACATAGCTCTACCCACAGCTAGGCAACTGAGTGGTAAAGTAGCTAACTAGTTGTATATCTGTTTTCAGGAGACACGATTATTTCAAAGAATCTCGAAGAAAGATAGAATCAAGAAAAAATGTAAAATTGGCGAAAGAGCTTATGAAACGTTTCTTGTTGAACCCGTAGATGAAAAGCGCCAGCTGCTGTGTAATTCTTGGTCACGTCAGATAAATTTCAGCCTTGTACTGTACCAGGAATACCTACGGCCTGGAACATCATATTTGTAATTCATATTTATCACCGAATCGATAACTCTAACATTTGGAGACAGCGTGCCGAGCGAACATGTGAGACTCAGCTGGTCGCTGTGGGAGTGAGAGAGAGACAGCGCTACGTCACGAGCAAGGAACAGGCTGGGTGACGTATTCGCCACGTGCTGCAAACCCACCGCCTAGAATGATCTCGAAGGATTTTAATATCTACTAAACGCCGTAAACTACGAAAATATGAAGTCCACCAGCGTGAAGCTCGTATTTGAAAAGTAAAGTAGCCAAAATGTGAAGGAAATCCACCTACTAGTTTCCTTTCACGAAACAAATTTTCATCGCAGAGACCCAGCCAGCTTTTCGTATATAAGGTCGTTGCCCCTCAGAGTTCAGCCAGTTGCAATACACAACTCGACCATGCCACATGGTGTCGCGTTACGCGAAGTGATCCGCCCGAGTTATGAAATTTATACCGTACTGAAAGACTTAGAGATATTTCGTCGTGTATCAAGACGATACTTGTAAATTTTATGCTGTGTTACGGACTTGGAAAAAGACTGCGTGTGATTATTTGAACTCTATTATTATCGGTGCATCTCCGAACTTAATAACATTTCTGCGTGTGTTTAACATTGAACTGTGACTTCGCATAACTTGGAATATTTTGATAATCAGAACCTCGGTAAATATCATAGCCGAATGTGAACAATTTACTCAGATATGACTAGTGTTTGAACAGTCATTGCAGGCAACTGAGCAAACCTTAAGGACATTTTACGCCATTTATATGAAATACGTAGTACTGACTTAATTGGAACTAACTAACATTGAAAACTTCTTTAAAATTTGTGTTGGTGATAGCTAGTAACATTTAAACGCATCGTGTGGGTATAAGACATGGACTGGACTTAACTCGCTATTTCCATAAACTGTGAACTTTAAGTTTCGCTTCGAACTTAATGCGGCGTGTTCTGGGTGTCAATAACAGGGTGTTATAGTGTAAACATCTCGCATTATATGAACTGTGTCTTTAAAATCTCATGTTATTTAAGAAGTGTGAATACTTTATAAAACTGTGACATGTATTCCAAACCCTTCAGACCGAACTTTAATTCATTTTAAAAGCCATTACTATTTTTGAGCATTACTTTGAAGTGAGAGAACGGAATGAGTTACAAAGTACACACTATGAACTGCGTGTTAAAGTTCACGTGATTCTAAGTGCAATACAATTTATTCTTGACTTGCAAATATTCAACTAACCAGACAGTGCTATACTTTCATACTCACGATCCGGTGTCAATTGAACTTTCTCATGTGTCAAGAACATTAAATGACACCAGAAATCTAGACCGAGTGTTAAGCCTCATGTCAACTCAAAACCTGACTCGACGTTGGACACAGTACGACGTTGGTGGTACTTGGTTCGTCGTGTTGCTGACAACATCGTTGGAGTTCCAGTTGCTGCTCGTAGAGCCGCATTCACCAGTTCCAGCCTACAAACTCTCAGGTGATAGGAGTGTATTTTAGCATTTTAAGCTGGTAAAAGCAATTACATACATACCTACATTATCATTATAGACTGTTATGCCTTTCAGCGTCCAGTCGGCAAACCTCTGAGAATTTACTAAACGTCGCCACAATCCTCGATTTGCAACTAGTGTTGTGGCCTCACTTAGTTCTATACCTCTTATCTTTAAATCGTTAGAAACGGAGTCTAACCATCGTCGTCTTGGTCTACCTCTACTTCTCTTACCCTCCATAACGGAGTCCATTATTCTCCTAGGTAAACTATGCTCCTCCATTCGCCTCACATGACCCCACCACCGAAGCCGGTTTATGCGTACAGCTTCATCCATCGAGTTCATGCCTAAATTAGCCTTTATCTCCTCATTCCGAGTACCCTCCTGCCATTGTTCCCAGCTGTTTGTACCAACAATCATTATTGCTACTTTCATGCCTGTTACTATTAACTTATGAATAAGATATCCTAAGTCCAGCCAGCTTTCGCTCCCGTAAGCAAATTTGGTCTGAAAACAGACCGATGTAAAGATAGTTTCGTCTGGAAGCTGATTTCCTTCTTACAGAATACTGCTGATCGCAACTGCGAGCTCACTGCATTAGATATACTACAACTTAATTCAATCTCACTTACTATATTACCATCCTGGGAGAACACACAACATAAATACTTGAAATTATCGACCTGTTCTAGCTTTGTATCACCAATCTGACATTCAGTTCTGTTGAATTTCTTACCTACTGACATCAACTTAGTCTTCGAGGGGCTAATCTTCATACCATATTCATTGCACCTATTTTCAAGTTCCAAGATATTAGACTGCAGGCTTTCGGCACAGTCTTCCATTAAGACCAAGTCGTCAGTATAGGCCAAACTGCTTACTACATTTCCACCTAAGTGAATCCCTCCCTGCCATTTTATACCTTTCAGCAGAAGATCCATGTAAACTACGAACAACAAAGGTGAAAGATTACAGCCTTGTCTAAATCCTGTAAGTACCCTGAACCACGAACTCATTCTACCATCAATTCTCACTGAACACCAATTGTCAACATAAATGCCTTTGATTGATTTTAATAATCTACCTTTAATTCCATAGCCCCCATTATGGCGAACATCTTTTCCCTCGGTACTCTGTCATATGCTTTCTCTAGATCTACGAAACATAAAACAACTGCCTATTCCTCTCGTATAATTTTTCAATTACCTGGCGCATACTGAAAATCTGATCCTGACAGCCTCTCTGTGGTCTGAAACCACACAGGTTTTCATCCAACTTCCTCTCAACGACTGATCGCACCCTCCCTTCCAAGATGCCAGTGAATAATTTGCCTGGTAAACTAATCAATGAGATACCTCGATAGTTGTTGCAATGCTTCCTGTTCCCTTGCTTATAGATAGGTGCAGTTACTGCTTTTGTCCAATCTGAAGGTACCTTACCAACAATCCCCGCTTATTTTACTACTCTATGAAGCCATTTCATCCCTGACTTTCCATTATACTTCACCATTTCAGGTCTAATTTCATCTATTCCCGCTGCCTTATGACAATGGAGTTTATTTACTATCCCTTCCACTTCCTCAAGCATAATTTCACCAACATCATTTTCCTCCTCCCCATGATCTTGGCTGTTTGCAACACCACCCTGATGATTTCCTTTTACATTCAGAAGATGTTCAAAATATTCCCTCCACCTCTCAAGTGATTCCCTGGGATCTATTATGAGCTCACCTGAATTACTAAGAACACTGTTCATTTCCTTTTTCCCACCCTTCCTAAGATTCTTTATTACTGTCCAGAAAGGTTTCCCTGCTGCTTGACCTAGCTTTTCCAGGTTATTACCAAAATCTTCCCATGACTTCTTTTTGGATTCAACAACTATTTGTTTTGCTCTGTTTCTTTCATCTACGAACCAATCCCTGTCTGCCTCGGCCCTTGTTTGGAGCCATTTCTGATAAGCCTTCTTTTTAGGTTTACAGGCTGCTCTCACTTCATCATTCCACCAAGATGTTCGCCTTTTCCCATCTTTACACACAGTTGTTCCTAGGCATTCCCTTGCTGTTTCTACTAAAGCATCCCTGTGTGCCACCCATTCACTTTCTACAGTATATCCTGAACCTGCTTACTGTCTACTGTTCGAAACTTCTCATTAATCATATCCATGTACTCCTGTCTAATTTCCTCGTCCTGGAGATTTTCTACCCTTATTCCTTTGCAGACAGATTTCACTTTCTCTACCCCAGGCCTAGAGATACTTAGTTCACTACAGATCAGATAGTGGTCTGTATCATCGAAAAATCCGCGAAAAACTGGTACATTCCCAACAGATTTCCTGAATTCAAAGTCTGTTAAGATATAGTCTATTATGGATCTGGTACCCCTAGCCTCCCATGTGTAGCGTTGAATAGCCTTATGCTTGAAGAATGTATTCATAACAGCTAAACCCATACTAGCCAAGAAGCCCAGCAAACGCTTCCCATTCTTATTAACTTCCATATCTTCTCCACATTTACCAATCACCCTTTCGTATCCTTCAGTTCTATTCCCAACTCTCGCATTGAAATCGCCCATTAGCACTATTCTATCCTTGCTGTTGACCCTGACCACGATGTCGCTCAATGCTTCATAAAACTTGTCAACTTCATCCTCATCTGCACCCTCACATGGTGAATATACGAACACAATTGTTGTCCTAATTCCTCCCACTGACAAATCTACCCACATCATTCGCTCATTTACGTGCCTAACAGAAACTATGTTGCGTGCAATGGTATTCCTGATAAAGAGCCCTACCCCAGACTCTGCCCTTCCCTTTCTAACACCCGTCAAGTACACTTTATAATCTCCTATCTCTTCCTCATTAACCCCCTTACCCGAATATCACTTACTCCTAGCACATCCAGATGCATCATCCTTGCTGACTCAGCCAGTTCTACCTTCTTCCTTCCATAAGCCCCATTAATATTGATAGCTCTCCATCGAATTCCATTTCGTTCGGCAAGTTGTTTCCAAGGAGTCCCTCGCCTGTCAAGTGTGAGTGGGACTCCATTACTCCCATAGGTCCGAGGCTTGCTTAAAGTGTTCTGAGCTCGGTAAATTCATGAAGCAGGATGCTGCACTACTTGCACATAGTCCAAGTGAGGATCTCTCCTCTAACGGGTTATGGACCACCGGCGAATTTTATAGCCCTAGCCGCCTGAGCACAAGAGGGCCAGGACTCAGAATATGTCCGAGATGCCCACTCCCATTCCATAGCAACTGGTATCCTGACTCTCCGGACCACTTACTAGGCCACTCAGCCGTTTCCCATGGTTCACGAACTAGGACGTGACTACGGTAACCCACAAACATGAACCAATTGAATACTTTAAATCTATTCCACTAGACAATAATTGACTTGTTGAAGAGGTACTTTTTCAAATCATATTTTTAGTGTTACGTTAACCACGAATTACAAGCACCAATTTATGAAAGTTCATTGTCGTGTGATAATCAATTTATTAATTTAAACAAGACTTAGGCATTAATTTAAAAAGGCTGTAGGTTTCATTTAAGAGTGATTTATGAAAACCTGTGTTTATATTTGAACTTCTAAAGACTTATTAAACCATATTCAACTTATGAATTTCAATTTAATAATTTAAACAAAATTTAGGCATGAATTTAAAAAGACTGTAGGTTTCCTACGAGTGTGATTGATGAAAATAAGTGTCTATTTTTGAACTTCTAAAGACTTATGAAACTGCATTCAACTTATGAATTTAATGAAGAGATTTTTCAACTTCATTTATATCAGGGAGTTTCTGAATTTAAATTTTGTATTGACCATATATGAGTGAAGATATTTTCAAGTCATATTCTCAGTTTTAAATGCGAAATAAGAAGAGGGTTATGTTTGCATCTTCAGCAGACTTTGAATAAATTTTATTAGCAAAATAACATCTATTATTTCGCCCTGCAAACTCCCTTCTCTTCACCGGCTCCTAAAGATCGTATACTACCTGAGACTTTTCCCATGCTCAATAACCCAAGAACTTTTCCGGGTATAGTACGTTTAAGTGGTCAGCTGACTTCGGTATTTCTTCCATTTAATTGATCCAATCTCTCCTCCCCCTTTCATACATTCTGAAAAGCACTGCCCCTCTGAGCTCAAGATGCATCGACACGGTTGGCTGACAATATGTCGGATCTGTAAATGGAGGGATGCAAAATGGAGGGGTAAGGAGTAGTGAAGGCGGATGATGCACACCACGGTACTGTGATATATAGTTATTAAATTAGTTGCGCAGATCGCGTAAAAATCTTTGTCCTCTTCCGACTTTGACGTTATTAGGCAGTCCCTCATTATCACGGCCTTCGTGGCACTTCCCTTCTTCTTATCGATACTTTCCTTCTTTAAGAGGTCAGTCGATATTAATGAAGTTTTCATTGTGGTATGCATAGTATAGTACGATGACTTTTCTTCCTCTTCTGTTCAATTTTGGCCACAATGGACTACAGAAAACAAGTAGGTTACCCTAGGTTATCTTTTCCTCCCCTGGCTTTGATCTTCTGCCAATATAGCTCATTCGTTGGCTTATCTTATTCCTTCTTTCTTCTCAAAAAATCACTTTTTTGATTTCGTTTCTGCTCCTTCTCCGAAGCTGCTGAAGTCTGAAACTAATTGTCGAAAATGGTTCCTTTTTTGATGTTTTCATGATTAATGCCCTTTCTCTCCATATCATCATATATCTCCAAAAACCACCTGGGAACAATGTTTTCTCTTCGAAATGAGTAAGGAGTTTTCGAGTCAGCCTTTCTTGATTCATACGTAGGAATGTCCATAAAATTGTATTCATCCCTTCTTCATCGACTCTATTCTTCCGTCAGTCTCCTTGTGTAACTCTTTGTTAGGTCTTAATCTTCATTGTCCACCAACA
Organism: Anabrus simplex; assembly: GCF_040414725.1. Classification (NCBI taxonomy): domain Eukaryota; kingdom Metazoa; phylum Arthropoda; class Insecta; order Orthoptera; family Tettigoniidae; genus Anabrus; species Anabrus simplex. The sequence continues at coordinate 441,568,118 of NC_090268.1, read as the reverse complement.
CATATAGGTGGACCAAAAGCATATTATTTTAGATAGCATATGGTACCAGTATTAGACGTTAACTGCTCAACATTCTATAAAAATTTAAATATCGAAACAAACTGTTGAAGTAGGAGGCAAGAATTGCAATTTCAATCTTTCACATGAAGTCCTACAAGGATTGGTCTTGGGTCCATTTTATCACGTGCAAAAATTAGACAAAACGATCGAGCAGTCGATGAATTCCAATGGGTTCTGCGATGCGGTTTTGCTAAACCTGCACGTGTATTAAGACCGGTTTTAGTGCCCCCTTGAAGAAGAAGAACAAATTCGCCAAGGGTGTAATATGAACACAGACCTCCAAGCTGACAGAATCGCTCACTAGCAAGTATGCTACGATGGTACTGGTCGTCAAAATTTTTCACTAATGTATTTTATTGATTGACTAGCTAATGTACCCGTGCTTCGCTGCGGAATTCTCAGAAGGACTAAATTTATGGTTTTCCTAACTGAAGTCAACTTAGGCCACTACAAAAATGTCGGTAGCAAAGTAGAGATCAAAAGCAATGTTATCATATAAAATACTCGATCAAATGAACCGCGCACATTTTCTCACTTTTAATAAACAGTACTACGGTGCCGATCTAAGAGTCCGAAATTTCAGATCTGGAATGACCAGGCCGCAGACAGCCGTGAACACTTCTCTGCCATTATTCCGTTAAATATTCACACTGCTCATTCCAATCAGTGCATCACAGTAAGGAATTAGTAGTTCGAATGCTATGATGAACCAGTTGGTAACGTACCAGTAGTATCAGAAAATTTATGAACCAGAGGAATGGCATGCTAAAGGAGAAAGTTACCTGACTCCCCAGCTACTTCCCGCCAATATTCAGGCAGGCTGTTGTACGTACTAGGTACGACCGGGCGGTTTGGCCGTGCAGTTAGGGGCGCGCGGCTGTGAGCTTGCATCCGGGAGATAGTGGGTTCGTGCCCCACTGTCGACAGCCCTGAAGATAATTTTCCATGTTCTCTCATTTTCACACCAGGCTGTGCCTTAATTTAGTCCAGGGTCGCTTTCTTCCCACTCCGAGCCCTTTCCTATCCCATCATCGCCATGAATCCCATGTGCGTCGATGCGACGTAAAGCAGTTTAAAAAAAAGTAATTGCTACACAGCAGTAATCCGATCTATCGGAGGTGAGTGGCAACAGAGACACAAATTACATCACAACAAACAATGCTCAATGTAATGTTACTGTTGTTAAATGTTATGCGGTTTCTGTATTGTAGACCTTAACATTTAGTTTTCTTTCGACTGTGTAATATTAGGGCGTCTTATTAAATTAATTAATTATACCGTAGACGGTAGTTCTTTATTCCCTGACTCAACATAGCTATTTTCATTACATTCTGTTAACCATTTTCTCGCGACTCGACGCTGATATGGACTTAGCAACAAAAATCCAAATTCATGAATATCTCTGTAATGATAGCCGGTACGGTAAACATGTGTAAGATATTAATAATCAAAAATGTAATATTATATCGTTTTATTTATGTAGTATTTGTCGATAGGACCGTTAATAACACAAATATTTGAGAATTATATTTAAGACCCTCCCCTTAAACTACCATTTGTCTCAGCGTGACTAAGATTATTTATGGCCTGAATTGTAGCGAATTATTCCCGGATTTCATATACCGATTTTCATTACATTCTATTCAGCCATTACAGACATTACGAAAAATTAAAAAGTGCATTTTCATGTTACTATCGACATGACCGATACAGAAATACCATCCTTTCTACATTCTTAGCAATGCACAGACAAAACTCTTAATTTATATATAGATATGGTGATTTATGATGTAATAGGTCCTTTTGGGCCAAACAAATGAGAATGTCATAGTGTTTTTTATTCTTTGATAGGACTTAACTGATGAAAGGAATGTACTATGTTCCTGAAACATGTGTGAATAAATAATTTTTAATCATAAAAGTGTATTGCCAAGGTGGACCGAACACACACCATTTTAGATAGTTTTAATTGTTTTACACAAGTCAACACAGGATCAAATCAAATACTATTATGCTAAAGTTTATGAACAGTAAATTCAGCATCTCATGAAATGACGTCGGCGCGAGGTACCAAACTTGTTTTTTTTCAAATTATTTATGCGAAACACTCGTACACCCATATCGTGTTGTTTCCGACCAGCCTGTATAACGTAAGGTTGTTGTTTGAGTCATCAGTCCATAGACTGGATACAGCTCTCCATGCCAACCCATCCTGTGCTAATATTTTCATTTCTACATAACTAAAACATCCTATATGTGCTCTAATCTTCTTGCCATATTCGAACCTTGTCTACCCCTACCGTTCTTACCACCTACACTTCCCCCAAAACCAACCGTACGAGTCTTAAGATGTGCGCTATCATTCTCTTGCTTTTTCTGGTCAAATTTAGCCAAATCGATCTCCTCTCACAAATTCGGTTCCGTACCTCTTCATTCGTGATTATATCTACCCATCTCACCTTCAGCATTCTTCTGTAACACCACATTTCAAAAGCTTCTATTCTCTTTCTTTCTGAACTAGTTATTGTCCATGTTTCACTTCCATACAACGCCACGCTCAAGATGAAAGTCTTCAAAAACATCCTTCTAATTGCACGCGCCCCTACCTAAATGGCACCGGCATGGAATCTACAGGGTCGCACATGGGTCAAGAAGTATGAAATAAATAGGCGCTGAACTAAAGTAAACTTAAAGGCGTACAAGGGAGGAGAAGCGGGGCATATATAACTAAAAATGAGAACACATTCGAATTAAAATATTTAACTCACAAACCGGTTTATTCAACCTTGATGATGATGGGAAATGGCGCACTAAATAACACTAATGAGTTACATTAAAATTTATAAATATTTGTGGTGGTTTGTTAGGTGGGCATCTGTCCGTTATACTTGATAGAAACGAGTACGTTTATCGCGAAGCGATGTATCGTGACATATAGCGAATGGTAATTTTATCATAACACTGAGGCTATATTATCGCTAACACATAAAACTAACATGCGTCCGAAAACACGTCTGAGCAATCCCTATTCTAATGAAGACCTAGATTTCCCAATGAAATGACGTAAAAGAAAAAAAATACATACATATGATACAACACCGGGGTTCGAACCGACCCTCGCTATTATAGACATCGCCAAGCTGATGGACAGAACCACCACTGACCTTATGTACAACCACACATGACACAAAGAACACATAAATGATACATGATATGCAACAAAATACGTAAAAGGCACTTTGATATTTCTTCTGACGCTGTAGGCCTCCTATGCCTACGTTGAGCATCGAACTGACAACCTCTTGCGATGAAGGCAGGGTCCTGTAATCCCTATCTATATTATACTCGAACAATTAACAATGATTCATTGGCAAACATTATCATTATCGGCCGGGTCGCTTGTCAATAACTACACTGCTCTGGCGTGTTAGGTAAATCACATTATTTCGCCGTTCAAGAAGCCAACTTCTCTTTAACAGCAATGTCGCTCCTTCCCCAGCTTACGGAACGCCCGCACAAAAAAGGAAACACAACTGGGCAAGGTCAGACGAAATGCCCCCATTCCACACGCGGTCGACAACCCACCATTAACAGGCGTAACATTTCCTTTCAAAAGGAAACGGTAACACTTCTCTCGGAAGTACTTCTACAATAAACTGCGCTCTCACAGACACGCGCAAATCACCTTGAATTCAACACATATTTACCCAACAGTATCACGTCATTATCACAACGCGACCCCGGTATTACAATGGTAATCTTTGCCCGATTTATTATTATTATTATTATTATTATTATTATTATTATTATTATTATTATTATTATTATTATTATTATTATTATTATTATTATTATTATTTCTGCCGTCCTACATGGCATACCTGCTACAATACTTATACATGGTCATCGTGCGGAATCTATTCAGCAATTACAACACAATTAAGTGCTCGCTCGGCAATTAACATCAGATTACTGACTGCTCATTAATCGATGGTCAGCGCATGGCCATTTTATCGTCACGCGGCATTACATTCATTCATTTATTACTATTCACACGAATATATTTGACACACGCCTTATGATCACTTCCTGATAAATTTAATCACATAATCAATTTAATCTTATCACTTCCTATCTAAGTATTTCAAAGGGTGGAGTTTTTGTGGCTGTCAGTTCGGCCGCTGAGCCTCGTAGTTACGTGCCTTACACACAATAGTACTTACCGTTTTACTTGCCATACACTTATCACATTAATGATTATTCTAATAACTACTCTCACTGCATTCCCCTAAACTAATTACTCCTGGTTTTCTGACGTAAATAAACAAACGGAATCTCCCAAGAAAGAAATAATTGAAGAAATCTCTATCCTATGAAAAGCTAAAGTATTATATTCCATAAATTATTTACAATCAATTACTCAGACCTGTTGCCGGTTTCCTAAATTAATAATTAATAACTACGCGCCCATTCCGGCGCTCTATTTCAATAGGACTACATCTTTAATCTCTTATAGCGTCAGTTTACAATAAATATTCCCATCCCTCTTTGCATGCCAGATAATAAGACTTTGTACTCATCTCTATCACATGATGACACCTTCGTCAGCTCGGGAGGTCCATTCTGAGCTTACTCCTCCTCCATGGGCACCACGGTGATTACTTTCATTTCCATTCCATTTTGAAGTTGAAGATCCATTGTTCGATGCTGGTGGAGCCGCTGGCAATTAATCCTGTACACACACAACGTCACTGTTTAATTCACACTCCGGTTGATAGCGTTCAATGTGAACGTCCGGTCACGATCTCGTAATCGACTACGTAAGATTATTGTACTATAGTAATACTAATAATATTACTTTACACATCACGGTTTTCTAAAAAGTTAACACTGGCGTCACAGAGATCAAAACTATACACTGTTTATGCAAATTGTATTATTTCACTTAAAATGGGAGTTAACTGCACTTGAACAAAGAACGAACGAGGGCTTAACCGAGCATAGCTTCGCCGTCGATGAGCCGCTAACCCCGAATGACGCTTGTCCCTTACTGCAGTAGTTTTTACAAGGGAGCGATACCCCTTCCACTAATTTGCGTAGCGCCTATTCCCGGCGTACTCGAGGTAAAATAGTACGGTTAATCGGTGACCAGTATTTATTTGATGCGGTTGAGACATCACCACTCACTTATCCTTCGGTGAATCTCCTTAAATTAATTATAATCTCTCCTGCTTCCCCCACCATGCGTGGTGAACTCCCTTTCTCGAGGAGGTGTCGTGAGAATAAACAGATGGCCCAGTACTTTTCCACGCAGAAACCACACAGTATTCTTTCTTCTTCTAAAAGTTATCAAGGAAGAGGACATTAAACACTCTAAATAAATGTCCCAGTGATATTTATCCCTTTTAAATCGGGAGATGACCCCATAATTCGAGTTTCATTAATTTTCTAGATCGTAAGTAATTAAGTTGGCTAGTCCGAGTCCAAGATGGCTCCTATATTTCGTTTCGAAAAAGTTGGTTTCCCCTCATTCAGTGAGTCTTGAGAAGGGATGTCTTCTCTCGAGTGATGTCACAGGGAATCCCCATTCATAACCCCTCCCGGGTCTAAGTTGGCTTGGCTTCACCTGCGAGCCCCCGCCACACAAAGGACAATACTGCGCAATAAGTTGCAGACAAAGAAATCTCGTAGAATATTTTTTTAAAGACACAATTTATCTATCTCAATGATATGAATATGAATTAGTTTCGGTGTTACCTCTATTAATTATATGAATATTAATCGGTTTCAGCATTCTTTCCCTTAAATAGCATTGCGTGCGTAATTACGGAGATCAATGTCAACCAAAAGTCCTTGGATCATGCCCCTGTCGGGTTCATAATACCTACATCAATGTTCGAGGTGCTTGTCTACGTGCCCTCCTTACTTCTGCCGTCATTATTTACTTGACTACCCAAGTAACAGGTGTTAAAAATAAGAAATACATATTTTATTGCACACTTTTAAGCAAATTGGTTGGAGCAAAATACTACTCTGGAGAAATTGCTTTGCTCTCACAGTAGTATTTTACTGAACCCGGTTCTAGGTATATATTAATCACTTCAAAGTGCTTCTGTCATTTTGTCATCACATTTCTCATTATAATAAAACTCTTGAATTGGTGTTTTTTAAGTGTGGATATTTTTAAGCCACGTCTTCACAAACTTCTCAGACATCTATCGATTAACTGTTGGGAAATTTGACTGAGTAAATATAAGGCCGGAGACGCTGGTAACTAACAGCGATGATGTAAACCATCAAGGTGAACCTTCAATCACGTTGTGCATATGGAAATTATTCCTAGGTCAGATAACATGTTATATGGGATGAACTCAACTCCAAGGATGGTTGCCAAGACACTCATGCCTTGTATTCAAGAGGATTCAATCAAATACAATCGTCTCCTTTTTTCGTACTTCATTCTGACAAAAAGAATGTCTTCTTGCAGGTGGGTCGTCTGAAAGTAGCGACACAAAATTTTGAACTTCACACTGCCTAGCAACCGTGCTGGCTGTGATGTGAATTACTAATGGATGGCCATGACTTAAAGACATACACAGTGCTTTTCTTTCATCGACTGGACAGCACGCGCCCCCAGTTTATCTGCCTCAAGTTGACGCATCGCTTCCCGTTCCTCGGCATAGGAACAGAAACAGCACTTCGCCCACTTTGTCCATGAATGACATGAGATAACGATTAAACTTAAGAAAATAAAGCTTAATAAACTTAGTAATTAAGAATTAAGAAAATAAGCTTGTACCTTATGAGAGGAGACGTTGGAAATGTTCTTCTCCTGCATCCACACATTTTTGACATCATCTTAGGAAAGTCCGATTCTCACGCATAAGATCGTCTTCCATAATTGTGATATTTCTCTCAGGATACGTCCTTTTAGTTCGTGCAAAGTGTGGGGGTTTCTTTCATGCACTTTTTAAATTGATCCTTTAATTTTAACATTTTCATAGCCCGCCATGCTGAATGCTGAGCTCATCGCAACCCCAGTTTCTTGTCCAAGTCGTCTTAGGGATCTTGTAGCCGTATGTTCTAATCTGTCTGCGACTTCTTATTTTTTGTCGTTAAGTGCACGTTTTTTAACACTTTTCTTCTTATGAAGTAAAGAACCAGTTCCTCTGGATTTCTCTACGAGTTTCCGCACGTTCCCTAAGTGGACGGCGTACACCAGGGAATTGTGTTATAAATTGCCTTACGACTTCCCTGCAAGAATTTGTTTTGACATAAATACCCTTTATTTTACCGTGTACACATGTGGAGGCATTATGACAATTATACCCCGAAATAACACTTCATAAAAGTTCTAAGCACGGACCTGAACTGCGAAGTGCGGGCATCATGTGCTGTCGCTGCGCTGTATAGCGGGAAGTGAGTCAACGGGAGGCAGGTAAGCTGGGCGCGTCTGCCGGCAAACCGACGAGAGAAAGAAGAATGCTCTATTTTCACAGAGGCCTGAGCTCATCATACTCTAGAGAATTGATTATTTCATTTCTGGTAGTCTCGTAGGCCATGAGTCAGCTTTCCAATTTCGGTGCACTTGTTGACTCAAAATTCCGTACAGATCTCTCAAAAACTACTTGTTAGATACAAATAAAGTAATGGTAATCAGTTTGAATTTATTTTGTTGAAAGCCATATGCATTGTAACCGTTCTTCACAATGCCATAGGCATTTTAGGAGGTTTAGTCAATCATATATGCCGTTTCCCGCAACATTCTGCGACATATAATATCGTAATTAGCAGTCTACATGCCGAAACGGGATGTGACTTGCGATACGCCAGCCCGAATGAAGCAGTTTCCTGCGCTGTATCGAGAAAAGGATAACGTATTACCCCGGAACCTTGAGATCGCGCTCTCACTTGTGCGAGCGAGGAGGAGAGATGACGTTACGCGTGGAAATATAGGTTGCCGGAGAGTGGGCTGAATTAAGGTGTGTTAACCCCTAAGAAATAAATATCTTTTACTAATTCAACACCGCATTCATAAGTGCCACTTCACCATAATTAACTAAAAAGAGGAAGAAGAAAAAGAACACCTTCGTCTGAGATAACGTATGGAAATTTATGAGTCAGGCCTCATTCGAACCGATGTATTTAATGCTAATTTTTGATGCATATAAATGCAATACTTTAATAGTGGATCGGTAATGACGCATGCCATATGGTGGAACGCAGACTAAAGATGACTGCCAAGATCTGGCAACATGAGTAAAAAAGTGGGAGGTCTTGCGAGATGAACCATTACTCATGAATTTATAAAAGGACGATTTGAGATTGTGAGTGACCCGCTGATCGTACTGATTTTAAAAGAGATCAGTATAAAATAGAGGTCACGAGCTGTAATTTGATCGTTTTCAAGTCACTGTAATATTCCGTTTACCGGAGCTCAATTTCGATCTTGCGTGTAAAAGAAATGTACTAATAAGACGTATGATCAGCATATTTAAATAACAGATACCATCGAGTATCACTGTTATAGATAAATACACCACCTTCTTCTTCTTCTTCTTTAAGACGCCGTCTCCGAGCGGAGGTTGGCGATCCACGTAACTAGCTCTGATCTTGACAGCGCAGAATGGAATGCCATTTCTGAAGTACAGCAGTGCAATCTTCGAAGGTCTTTCAGCCATGAATTTCTTCTTCTCCCAACAGATCTCTTCCCCTGTATCTTCCCTTCGATAATAAGCTGTAATAACTGATACCCCTCACCTCTCATGATATGTCCTAGATATTGCGTTTTCGTCTGTTTTATGGTGAGCAGTAGATCTTTTTGCTTTTTCATCCGACGAAGGACGTCAGCATTTGAGATTTTCATTACCCAGGATATCCGCAAGAGACGCTGATACAGGAACATTTCGAAGGCATCAATACGTTTTTCTATGATTGGATCCAGAGTCCAGCTTTCACATCCATATAGGAGAACAGAAAATATACAGCAGCGGATCATACGAATTCGTAGTTGGAGACTGAGATCTGACCTCACAAAGAATTTCTTCATGGTAATGAATTGTTTCCTGGCCTGCTCAATTCTAGATATTATCTCCCGTTTGGAGTTACATTGGTCATCCAAGACGGTACCCAGATATTTGAGAGAAGACACTTGCTCAACTATTTTATCTTTTATTGTGAGATTTGTCCGAATTGTCTTCTTAGAGAACACCATCAGTTTCGTCTTTGAGGGGTTAACATATAATCCAAACTATTCACTGTGCTGAACTAAGGAGTTTATGATGCACTGAAGGGCAGGCATGTCATCAGCTATGACAACAGTATCATCTGCATATCTGATGTTGTTGATGATTTTCCCGTTAATTTTGATCCCTCCATAGTCTTCCAATGTTTCTTTAAAGATTGCTTCTGAGTAAATGTTAAACAACAGAGGTGACAGTACACAACCCTGGTGGACGCCCTTCCTAATCGAAGCAGTTTCTGAAGTTCCTTGATCAGTTTTAACATTTGCAAACTGATTCCAGTACAGGTTACTGATTATACGTAAGTCACCGGAGTCAATACCTGTTGATCTCAGAATCTCTATCAACTTATCGTGCCTGACACAATCAAAAGCTTTTTTATGGTCTATAAAACAGGCATAGACATCAACACTCATATCTCTGCACCTCTGTAACAACACATTTAACGAGAAGAGTGCCTCACGTGTACCAACGCCATTTCGGAAACCGAACTGATTCTGATCCATGTGGGATTCACATTTTTTGTATATTCTAGTGTGAATAATTCGCAAGAATATTTTGAGCACGTGAGGCATCAAACTTATCATACGATAATCATCGCACTGAGACGAGTTAGGCTTCTTCGGTAGTGGTATAAAGGTTGATTTCAGCCAGTCTGATGGTATTTCTCCTGATACATATATTTGATTGAATAATGATGTTAAGATATTGAGGCCGGTAGATTCCTGTTCTGTTATTACTTTGAGAACGTCAGCGTACACACCGTCAGGTCCAGTTGCTTTACCCTTCTTTTGAAGTTTTACGGCATGTACAACTTCACGTTTTGTTATTTCAGGGCTATTTTCATTTATTCTCTCGTCAGGTGAAGGAGGATCATTTCAGTCATCTTTGAAGAGATTTTTTTAATATTCCTTCCATCGTTTAAGTTTCCCTTCCACACCCAAGATGATTTCATTATTGGCATCTCTCCAAATTTGACCACATCGTCTCCGTTTCAAACCAGCAAGTTCTTTCTCTTTCTTATGCAAGTTAAAATAGTCGTGCTTCTCTTGAGGGATCTCAATTTCTTTACATCTGTCCGTTATCCATAATTCTCGGACTTCCCTGCACTTTCTGCGTACAGCATTGTTTAGAATTTTGTATTGAAAGTGATCTGTATTTTTGTGCTTTTTCCTTTCATCCATAAGTTCTAGAATTTCATCTGTCATCCAACTCTGTCTTTTGATGTTGTTGCATTGTCCAATTTCATTTTCCTGGATTTCAATCACACTATCATTAATGGCGTTCCATGTGTATTCTACCTCTGATGATTCAGTGTATCTTATTAATTCCATCTTCTTTTCCAGTGCAGTTCCAACATTATTTCTTACTTTGGGATCCAATAGTTTCTTAATATCTATATGCTTGGATAGTTTAACATTTCTTTTAATTTTTCTGAAACGTACCATTTTAAGGTCCATTACAACTGGATTGTGGTCACTATTTACATCAGCACCGGGATACGTCTTAACGAATGTCACATATTTCTTAAGTTGTTGTTTTACCAAAATGAAATAAATTTGATTTCTTATGATCTTTTCGTCGTTATAATATAATATCAGTGCGTATTAATCAAATGATTTAAGGTATGCCAAGCGTTAACTACAACTGTGAATAAAGTGAAAGGACGTTAAGGCATACTATATACAATTATTGCATCAGTCTTGATTATTTCTTTGTTTATGTGTTGTAATATGGCATCATCTCGTGTACTTTCCGAGTGATTTTATCAGTATAATAAAATGTTTAGGAGATATTCTCAACATAGATTCTTCTCATTTAATAATATTAATGTATTCCTCTTACGTTATAGAGAATCCTACTTTCGTTATATTTTATGTAGTGCCTATTTTTCTCTTACGAACATTCCATTGCCCATATGCTTTTGAGCTCTACCCGTTGACGCAATGAAAGTAGGGAGGACGAGACTTCGAACCCGGGAAATGACTTCCGAATGTTCTCATCCAACAATTCCAGTTGGTCTTCGAGAAAATGAAGACGTCGGCCGAAGAATGCCGAGGGCTACGAAGGACGTGAAAATGAAACACTCCATAGGCTCGAATGCTTTAATACCATCGAGGTCGGAAAAGAACAAGAATTCACCAAGGGAGGTCTGATAGGGGCGTGGCGCAAGTAGGTGGAAGCAATGCCAGGACACCACTCAGGGCCCCGTGGTCGCCAACCCATATTCCCAAGTCAAGAGCCCCTGGGGTCCCTTTTCAGTTGCCTCTTACGACAGGTATGGGATGCCGAGATTGTTATCCTACCACAGACATCAGTGGATCGTATTTTACCGACTTCTGATGTAGCATACTACGTTTATGTTAAACATATTTTCTATAAAATTTAAGTTGTTTTCAATCTAAAATGCCGGCCCCACGATGTACGGTTACCATGTCTGCCTCTTACCCGAAGACCTGGTATTCGATTCCCGGCGAGGTCGGGGATTTTTAGCCCTATCCGAGGAGTGGTTCCAGGTCCACTCGACCTACGTACGTGATTAGAATTGAACACCTATCTGACGGTGAGATAGTGGCCCCGGTCTTGAAAGCCAAGAGTAACGGTCGAGAGGATTCGTTGTGCCGTCCACACGAGAGCATTTGGGATGAGCAGTGGCCGCTTGTTAGGCCATGGCCCTTCAGGACTATTGATTTGTATCTGAGAAAAATAACTCTCGAATAGCGAATGAGATATTAACAAACAAATTACATTCTGACATCAAATATTTTATACGACGATGTAATATTCACATCAATAAACTCTCTCTACTACTTTGTATACCCACATCACTGAGTATTTCACTTCAACAGCCCAACAAGGAGCTATGTTATTTTTGGAGGGGTAGCGAAATGTTGAACTTGGGAACGTTTCGTACGAGGTTATTGATTGATTGTTGTTGTTGTTGTTTTACTACAGTAATTTATGCGTGATTGAGGAACCCTGGTGTACACGTGGTTATGTCATTTCTCAATTAATATTGACAAGGTAGTCATGAAATATGTTTGGAAATAATAATAACACGAGTGATTTTTTATTTTCATGAAACATAAAGTGACAACGAAGACACAGAGGAATATCAATATAATATCTCCTAACGGGATAAACTACTACTAATAATGTATCTGTCTTGTTGACCGAACCTCCTGGGTTGTTTATTTTCTTTTGAAATATGACTCTGGGGTGTCATGAATACAAGCTAGAGAGCAGAGGTTAAGAATGCTGTGCACGTACCGGCCTTGTTCGGGTCAGTCCTAAAGGAGATATGTGATGTTTCTCCTCAACAACTGGACGGAGTGCTACACAGTCAATGAGAAAGGGAAGAAGGGATATTGAGAGGATCACTGAAGACATTCACCTCTTTTAGAAGTTCTGCTCAGGGCGTACCCAGTTCCAGTCTGAAAAATGTTCATGGGAAGGCAGCTCCCTCATTCTAAATAATAGTTTACTTGTAGCCACTTTATTCTTGTTTCTCTCCACCAACGTAGTTCATCGGGCACGTGATAGCTAGGGAGCTCATGTATTCCTATGTTTTACATATTTCCATAGTAACTCACAAGTATTAACTACCCTCAAACCATATCAATTTCTGTTCACTGCAAGACTGAACTCTACTGGGGATAGACAAGTTGTATATTTTACATTTTAGAGGGTTAAAAACATTACATACGGGTATTTAACACTTTCTCATTTTACTGAAATCAATATAGTCTACTATAAGTGACTTATATTTATAGTATATTTGGCATTTTGGTAGTAGTGGTGATAATAATGCCATATAATTTCACCTCATCTGATCCTAAACCCCGTATTAGGGAGAAGGAAACCGGGTATACTCTCATAACATGAATCATAGGAGGAACTGAGAGAATTTTGCTTCTTTGAGAAAAAAAGGAATGGGGCTACGAAGGACTTGAAAATGTAAGACTCCCTGGGTCTCACGCACCCGATATCGCCTGGCTCGGAAAAGAACGGGAGTCCATATATGAAAGGTGAAGATGAGGAGCCTGGTACAAGCAGATGGAAACAATGTCCCACTCTGCCAGGTGACCTCTGGTCATCAAAACATTCTCCCAAGTTGTGAACTACTTGTAGTCTCGTCTTACGACACGCTGAGGATACTATGCAAAGCCCCCGACCATCGAGGGAATTTATTTCCCTTGTATGGAAATGGAAAGCAAACATTAATGAACTCCCGAATTAGAAACGAGTAATTCTGTACACTTACTCTCGAATTCGAAATTTTCGAATATTTTCAGTCACGTTATCAACTGAATTTTCAGTGAAACTTACAAACTACTTTTTAATATTTTATACTTCTAATTTCAACCTAGTCCCGGAAAATGTAGCACAAGTTTGAGACTCTGTGAAGTCCGACAAAAAGAAATCTCCAAAGCAATAAACATCGGAGAAAGATGAGAAAGAGATAACAATGAATGTTAATCGATTGATAATTCTGCCACGTAAGACTGAATGAGCAAACAATCGTACCATAAATGCAAAGAGCAGGAGGAAATGGATTTGTACCGGTTGCTTCAGATGCATACTCCACAGTAATGTGGGTGGTCTACCTGGTCCCCTACAGGAAGTTTCATTGTGGTGCACACACGGCTACCCGCTACAGCGGGTTGTCGACAAGGTGGGGAATGGTGCAGGGGCTACGAACTAGACGGCAAAACAATTTGCTGATAGGTCATGAAATATAATGTGAACATACCGTGAATACTAATATTGTGATTAATTTTTCAATTTCCTTTCCATATGAGTGCGCCTTCTAGTGCTGCAATCCAGCACGATTTAGCGTCTTTATTTGAAGCACTAGGAACAATATGGTTACGAATAAAATATTTGAATTTTATAGGACGAATTTAATCTAGGATGCCAAAATGAGTTCACACAATTATTCTTGACATTGGATGACTAGACTTCGTTAATTATTTGGATGCAAACACTGTTCTATTCTCACATTTTCGAAAATTTCCGTAGACGTAACGGTCAAGGTCATCGCTCCCCAGCCTGACTCACTCATTCCTTACGGGAAATACTGATTATGGGAAGGTTCAAGCGAGCTGACAACGCATTATTACGCAACGATGTAAATACGAATATACAGAAATCGAGGAAATAATAACTATAAAGCATTACATGCGTTACACAAAAACATTACATGTTTTATGAAAATACTTCAATGTTTCGTATAACATTCTATGTGTTGATGTAAATGAAGTGATAAGTTACTAGAATGACATGGCACGGCTCAATCTAGTGTAAACTGTAGTATTATGGATTGAGATTGTTTATGTGTGACTTGGTATGAGAATAATTAATTGTAATTATGTTAATCTATTAGTAAGCAGTCATTCTTGTTTTGTATTTTTCTTCTTTGTTTTTAGTCCTCTTCCTGCATTTCAGTGTAACTTCCTGTTTCGATGTAGTTTCTTGTAATACATTGCTTTACCGATGTCATTGCTAATATATGATGTTATATTATTTCTTCTTCAAAGTATTATTATTACTGCTATTATTCCTGGCATTTTCTCCAATTTATTTTGGTCGGCAATTGTCACTGATTTGGCCCAACTTTACAGCCGGATGCCCTTCCTGACACAAACCATATGTTAAAGAATACATTCGTTATGAGCCTATAGCATACTTCTGTAGTGCGACGAACAGAAGTGTATACAGACGAATACGAACACCCAGTCAACGAGCCAGAGGAATTAAATTTATTCAGTTAAAATCATCGGCCTGCCTAGGAATCAAACGCGGGCCAGTAAGTTGAAGATTCATGAAGGAGCCAAAGTTTTTTAGATTCTATATATTCTAATTTAATTTTCGAAAAGGGGACAAGACATTGACGCTAGACTGTCATTTTTGTAACGGCCGCAGGGTTTTGAAATAAAAGACAATTATTAGCCTATGTAGATAATAAATTTTATTCATTACAACGTGGTACACTGGGAATGTGGGTAAAAACTCAGTGTAGTACGGGTCTGTGATTTGAGAAATAAGAGACATAATTTAATATTTCGGGAGTAATCTTACGAGTAAAAGTAAGATCAATACCAATGTGCTGGGATAGTTGCTCGGCGCAACATTCAAATTGACGTATACACCAAGAGGGTTAAACTCCAAATGAGCGTGAGCCTGAGCCACTACAAACGATTAAAATAGTCACCACCGCCACCTGGAAAGAGCGTGTCCCAAATCGACTGAACTATTACTCATGGCATTTTTGAGAGCAGTAAAAAATATTATTCTACAGGAAACCTCGTTCCATCATCAGGCAAACTTCAACACTTTATGCACAAGGTCCAGCAAGCTGCAAACTCATCCAACTCAGAGATGGGTAAAGTGAAAAGCCGGGGAGATGGATCAACAGATATTAAAATCCTGAACAACTAAATCGCGCGAAACTTTCGATGTTAAAAAACTGACAGTACATGCATTACTTTACCATCTGATAATGTATCGAATGTTGACGAGATCGTTCTTCTACAATTAATCGAATTCGGATCAAGAAGTTCCTTCAATGTATGTTATGCTCTCAAGCTCATTCAGAGCCAGATATGCAATAGTCTTTCACAATGGCTAGTTGTCCTAGTTCCTCGTTAATGTGTTTCACACTAGGCTAACTGTATTTACTGCTACGTTAATCACGTACATATTACTCTAACTGGACGAGTAATGTTCCTGCTTTGATCTCAACGACCGTCTGATTACTGCCTTGCATCCACCATGTGTTAAACCATGTGTGATCTTACTGCTCACTTAATTAATTATAAACTCGACAGATTATCAGAAATGTAATATATGACTCGTACTCGGCACTTTATTTCTGAAGGAAAACAAGAAATACTACCGGATTATAAAACCGTAAACATTCTTAAGTTGTACATTCTAGGTACTTTTCTGTTATATTGTTACCCGTTGCTGAATTGCTTCAGTAGGGAAAGTAGATCTAATAACTTTGCGTATACAATTAAAAAGAATTTTACGAACAAATGTTCATGCAAAACAAAAGGAAGCCCTGAGAAAGTAAGTCTTGCGTCAGTTTAAGTTTCGTGCCATTGAAAACTCCTGCCGAGGAAGACACCGAGAATGAGGGTAAAGACATCTCTCCAGCCTTTGGCGATACATGAGAAAAGAGGGGACACACTTCGGTCTGTGGAATTTTCACTGTCCGGTCTTTCGAATCTGAAGAAGTTCCGGATTTTGAGGACTTGTCCAAGTTCTGGCGAGGCTCTATTAACACATAGGAAGGAACACACAGATGTGAAGGAACGTTTGACGTACATAGTGGAGGAAGCCTACCGCACTTTGAATTTGACTGAGCTCAAACTGAACCGCCGATGCTCGTTCGGCTTGTCGTTTATAGGGCGACCAGCGCTACCTGATACTTCAGACGAAGAGACGCCGCTCCAACTCCCTGGAGACCGAACGCTCTGGTTACACCACCTGATGGCGAGGTAGGCATCACTTTTTGAAAAAGAAAAAGTCTCACATAGTGTATTGCCATGTCCATTGGTTTCAAGTAGCCAACGCAGTGGCCTCCACGGTGTGCACTAGCCACTCATCTTCGTAGGCGTGCTATTTACCAACTGATGAGCCCAAATTAGCGCACCGGGGCGAAACACTGGGAACCAGGAATGAGTTACTCAGCTGCTCGACTAAGAGGTATGTTCCGAGCTGTCAGCGCAGAGATGGCGTGGAATGACATTAGTAAACGAATAAGTTTGAGTGGCGTCTTTAAAAGTAGGGTAGATCAAAATATGAAGATAAAGATGGAATTGATGAGGACAAATTTGGTAAATATTCATTTATAGGAAAGGGAGTTAGGGATTGGAGTAACTTACCAAGGGAGATGTTCAATAAATTTCCAATTTCTTTGAAATCATTTAAGAAAAGGCTAGGAAAACAACAGGTAGGGAATCTGCCACCTGGGCGACTGCCCTAAATGCAGATCAGTATTGATTGATTGATTGATTGATTGATTGATTGATTGATTGATTGATTGATTGATTGATTGATTGATTGATTGATTGATTGATTGATTGATTGTCAGGTGGAAAATTTACAATGTCCAATAACGGGCCAACTATATTGGTATTATAAATTTACCCATTGTGGTCAAAACTTTCAGGTTCCTTATGGGAATCAATATCTGTATCGTCTGAATCATAATTGCATAAATTTATGTGTTAAACGGATAAATAGTTTACTCCATGATTTCACACGATTTATTTTCAGCAACATCTGCTTCATAATTTTTGAAAAATATATTCTTTCCTCCTCCTGTAAAATTCTATATTTATAATTTCTACCTACACCCTTGTCAATGCCTCAATTCTTTACCTCTTTTTTGCAAGTTGCTTTACGTCGCACCGACACAGAAAGGTTTTATGGCGACGATGGAACAGGGAAGGGCTTGGAGTGGGAAGGAAGCGGCCGTGGCCTTAATTAAGGTACAGACCCAGCATTTGCCTGGTGTGAAAATGGGAAACCACGGAAAACCATCTTCAGGGCTGCTGACAGTGGGGTTCGAACCCACTACCTCCCGAATACTGGATACTGGCAGCACTTAAGCTACTGCAGTTATCAAGCTCGGTCTTACTCTATAATTAGAACAAAACAGACGGGCCACTATTTCGTCTGCAATACACAACATTGTCCTTCTGTTAGGTGCGGTTTTGTCGAATCTAAATGCCTTCCACCATTAGTTGGGAGAAGTTTTCAAATATTGCCTTTGGTAGATATTAAAACGGATACAAATTACATTTCGCGATGGTGAATATCGGCCAGTCGTTCCAAGTATTCCCAAATGAAGTCTGATATCGAACACGTCTTGTACATTGTGTTTTAATTAAAATAGCTGATAACGTTACCAATACTTGAGGTGTCTGATAAATGAGGCGCTGAAGCAAATCCAGTTAGCTCGCCATCAATCTCATCTTAATCAGGAGACGCTGCAGTATGTGGGATTAAGTAATCTGTAAAGCGCCCCAGCAAGCCCGCAACACGCCGTACAATACGACAATGATTGATTTCTTGATTAAAATGCATTCCGTGGTAAAAGCGTGCATCGCATTCTGTATTTATTACTGGAGCGTGGTGTTGAGTTCGGCAGGTAAAAGGGAAAAAAGTGTGATCTCCTAAACGGTTACGTCTGATAAGTGAAATAGATGGGCCGTGACATTCACAGCTTTCAAGAAAAAAAAACATTAAAATCGTAGAATAAATCACACATGTAGGTTGTCAGTCTGAATTATGTTTTAGTACAAACAAAATCCCATGTACCTGAAGTATTCCTTCATTTACGTTTCCTCACAACTGTACAGAAACTTTCGAGCACATAACTCCACCCTTCTCGCATTGCCGCATGCTGAACCACCACGATAACCAACACCTTCACAATTTTCACATCCTGCGAACATAAAACATTTCACAAGTATAACTTATAGGGGCTATACAATATTGTAACGAGTTGGCGGGGTAGTAGGATCAATTAACACTAGACTGGTAGCTTCAATTCTAAGATTTATTAGCTAGGCACTAAAACTACACAAGACTACACACAACTTTTGCTCATAACATACACGTACGCAGTTCGCGCGCTCTCTCTCCCTTCGTTTCTCACTTGTTCTCAGACTACACAGTTTTACACTCACACACAAGGTCCCACGTCGCACGGCTACACGTTCTCTCCTTCGCCGACAGTCTGCACTGTAGCACACTAGTCCGATAATCACGGCAGTTCACATACTTCACTACACTGGCTGTCGCTCACGACTGAACCACACCAACTTCTAACTCAGTCTAACTCTCACTAACTGCAGGCAGGTCGTTCCTCTCTTATATACCTGCGCTGGCTCTTCTAGAATCGTCCAGATGCTAGATGGATTCAGGAACATCGCGAGATGGAACACTCCAGATAATCGTGGAGTCATTTCCATACTCCTCTGCAACGGGACCGCGAGCATTTAAGCGCTGCTAGTGATTGGCTCAGTTGAAGCGTAAGGGGTGGGTCTGTACGGTGCCGGGCCGGGCCCACTGCCAGTTGACATGGCGGACGCTATGACTATTACAATATGGATACGCTTTCAACCGAGCTGTTCAGTAGTGCCACAGAGTTTTTTCTTTAAAAAACTGTATAACAGAAACCTCGAATAATTTCTCTTAGACTCAAAGGACTCTTACAGACTGTTGAAGTGCGTCTGCGCTATGATTTGAGTGTACCTTATTTGTATGTGATTTTCTGTTTGAACATTGGTTGTTCCCCCTCCTGTTCCTTTCATTTCCCTTCTGAAGCGTAGTATTGGTGGCTGGGTGTCCAGCAGTTGAGTGTTATTATTTGTCGCTCGATCTGAGCATTTATATTGGGGTTCTTTTCGAACCAGAGGCTGCTGGGCTGCGAGCATCGGAGTGTAGGTCGTGAATGTATGTTGAATTTTGAGTGAATGTTTAATGCTTGTGGCAGCGATTGGGCGTGTCATTGGATAAGAGTTGTGCTTTTGTGTGTGATGTGCTGTGTGCATGTCCTAGAAACGTAGCCCAGGGTCCTAATGTAGGGGACAGTTGAAGGCCGTTCCATTTTCGTAATTACTTTTATATTATCTTTTGGCAATATACGTTCAGTTCCCTTGTAATGGATATACGAGCCCAATAGGTTTGGTTTATTGTTTTAAAGTGTTTCCGTTATTTCTATAAATATTTTGTACCTTAGAAAAATTAACAGATGAATGTACGGATGGAAAACTCTCTAACCTCGTTTCACCTCGTTTCCACCATGGGTATGTTCCTTTTTCCTCGGCCCTCATGCTAGTGCCTTCTCAGAAATTCTTAGGAACTAAATTACGAATGACGAATTACAGCGTGTTTTGTTTTTATCCTCCGAATATAACACATAGATTCTTAGATTCAAATACTATCGTGATTTAAATAGTTTAATTAAGTTCAGTTATAGTTAAATATAACTAAATTCCGAATTATTTATTTATTTATTTATTTATTTATTTATTTATTTATTTATTTATTTATTTATTTATTTATTTATTTATTTATTTATTTATTTATTTATTTATTGTATTCTTCCCGCCTCTGTGGTGTAGTGGTTATTGTGATTAGCTGCCACCCCCGGGGACACGGGTTCGATTCCCGGCACTGCAACGAAATTTGGAAAGTGGTAAGAGGGCTGGAACGGGGTCCACTCAGCCTCGTGAGGTCAACTGAGTAGAGCTGGGTTCGATTCCGACGCAGACATCCTGTAAGTGGTTTTCAGTGGTTTCCCACTTCTCCTCCAGGCAAATGTCTGGATGATACCTAACTTAAAGCCACGGCCGCTTCCTTCCCTCTTCCTTGTCTTTCCCTTCCAATCTTCCGATCCCTCCGCAAGGTCCCTGTTCAACATAGTAGGTGAGGCCTCCTGCGCGAGGTACTCGTCATCCTCCCCACTTTTATCCCAAGACCCAGAGTCTGAAGCTCCAGGACACTGTCCTTGAGGGGTAAAGGTGGGATCCCTCGCTGAGTCCGAGGGAAAAACCGTCCCTGGCGGGTAAACAGGTAAAGAGGAAGGAGAAGAAGAAGAAGATAATTTTATTCGTTTCCACCCTTAGGAAGTCGAGTGACTCGTTCAGCACGTCTTCGTTCTTCCCAATACCACTTCATTCTTTCACCCCTCCTATTTCTCTCCACTGCTGTGATTTTGGATCTTGATGTTAGTATCGGTCCATTTGTGATTTTCGACGAGCTTTACGTAAACAGATATATCACGCACTGTCCTTTACCTCTTATGCCAACAGTCTTCCAATCCTCCTTAACTTCCTTCATCCAGTTATTTCCTGTTAAGCATGTCGCATTCTATATCTTCCTTATTAACCTTTCGGCATCCATCCACATGAAATATTCCAAAAAACTCAACCTTCCTTTCCGTAATACACTTCAAATTGGTTCTACTTTCTCCTATACCTCCTGCTTTGATATATGCCCCCATATTTCCTGGTTTTTGGTACCCCATATATCTCTCAGGATCTTTCTTTCCTCCTTTTCCAATGGAATACAAGCTCTCTTGTGCAATGTCGTGGTCTCAGTTGCGTACAATGCAGCGTTCCGAATGGTCAGCGTTCAGTGTTCACAGTTTGGCGTTCCTCGATTATAATTCAATTAGTTCCTTATACTGTACATAACCTTCTAAACATGTTTAGCAACTGAAGCGCAATTCTTTATATTCTCACCAGGGTGAGTGTCCGGCTCCATGGCTGAATGGTTAGCATGCTGTCCTTTGGTCACAAGGGGTCCCGGGTTCGATTACCGGCAGGGTCGGGAATTTTAACGGGGGCTGGGTATGTGTCGTCTTCGTCATCATTTCATCCTGATCACGATGCGCAGCTCGCCTACCGGCGTCACATCAAAAGACCTGCGTCTGGGGAGCCGAACTTGTCCTCGGACATCCCAGGCACTAAAATCCATACGCCATTTCATTTCTTACCATGCTGAGTTGCTCAAACTGTTGAAGCGCTGATCTTCTGGCCCCAACTTGCTAGCTTCGATACTGGCTATGTCCAGTGGTATTCGCAGGTGCTAAAATAAGTCAGCCTGGTTTCTGTAGATTTATTGGCATGTGAAAGAACTCCTGTGAGGAAAAATTCCGGAACCCCTGCGTCACCGAAAACCGACAAGAAAGTATTTATTTATTTATTTATTTATTTATTTATTTATTTATTTATTTATTTATTTATTTATTTATTTATTTATTTATTTATTTATTTATTTATTTATTTATTTATTTATTTATTTATTTATTTATTTATTTCTTCGCTAATCGGACGACTAGGGACCACGACATACATTCTGGCGATTACTCAGTTTTTGATTGATCCAGTAGATTGTCATTAGCTCGCTGTGACGAACACGGCGTTCATCTCTCCACTTTGCACCAGTTGTCCAGTTCGCATCTTCGAACGTCCCAGAAGTCGCAGTGCTTGTTCTCGTTTGTGCGCGTCAACTAGTCGCAGGCCATTTCTTCGAGGCATTTCTTGACGTTAACGTACCAGGGAAATGTAGTTTTTGGTTTTGAGCCAAATTTATTAAAAACTAGAATTTGTACCAGTTCTTCGCACGGGGATTTCTAGTTTATTACATACTGTCTTCAATAAATTATGTGAAAAACGAGGCTGTATTCACACGTACAATGCGTCGTATGAAAATGGTATTTTCCTACGAAAGCGCGTTTCAGTAACGGGAAATGTGATGATGTTGAACAAGTTCGAGGGAGAATGAGGTCGATTTCCGAATTTATTGTACGGTACAGTCTCTGGTCCGAAGTTTTGAGAAATTCTCCATGGTTCTCAGCTTGCATGTTATATCTCTGACAACTGGCATGGCGCTCTGACTTTGATGATACCTCCCTTAATATCTGCCCCATCTGAAAGAATATACTCGCTCTATATTTATTCCCCGTTACCCCTCTTGATGTGACATTCACGACATGTCCAACGGGACTTGGACCAAAAATATAATTTTTCTTAATAATCCGCGTTATTATCCGGCGTACGATAAATACGTACATGTCACAAAGGAATGGAAATATGCTCTTAAAGGTTCGTTCTGTACAGTCCTTGAATAGACTTAATGTTGGCGGAAAATTTGAGAAAAATCTTCCTATAATACCAACTCATTGTGATTACCCTGACATCATATGCACCTGATATCACAATTCTGAGTGAGTAGATTCCAAATAAATTGTGTTGTTTAAGTAAGTCCAGTAGTTTTCCACGTTTAGATAGATAGACAACCAGTCAGACAGACAGGCAGGCAGGCAGGTAGGCAGGCAGGCCGGCAGGCAGGCAGACAGACAGACAGAGAGAGAAGATATCCAGACAGACAGCGACAACAAAGAGAAAATGTTCCATCTCACGTTTCCTACATTAGATAGGGTTAATTTTCAAACAGAGCTAAATATTATGCCCTCTCTGATTTTCTCATGTTATGAATCATTCAAGTAACTGTGGGTCTGCGAGGGTGTCCGTCGATGACTGCAGAGCATGAAGCCCGTAGTAATGAGTAATTTTCTTCGTCATTTGAAGGGTAAGCGAAATTACGCACATACGAAAAAGTATTTGCGATGAAGGGGGTGTTTCACGTAAATAGCCTACAGATTTTTATAACGAATAGTGTAAGAGAAATTTGAAAGAACTCTTCTGGTCTTACTATAACCCCAGTGTGTTCAGTGGATTTCAAAGTATATTCATATCAGAACTTGATCTTGGATGAGTAGACTAACTATTAGGTTTCGTCGACGTTATAAAAAACTAGCTGTATTACCCAGCCACTTCGTTATTGATTATTTACTTTTAGGTATTTGATTACCTGTTAAATAGGCGTGTAGCGATTTGTTGTAGATTTCTTTATTGTAACATTGACTGATACATTATGGATTATTTTGTAGTTTCAGAGTTATTTCAATGTGTTTAATTTCAAATTTTAGTTATAGATCACTGTATTTCTCGTTAGTCAAACTAATCTCGGTCAGTCTAGACATTTTCTTCATCACCACTTCTCACCATGCCTGGTATTTAATCGGCGTGCTGAGTGTTAGAATACATCACAGCGACCGTGGAATCTATGGAATGGAGGCTAGCGTTGGTATTTTCGAATATTCTTGCTTGCCATACCCTCCCGTAGGATTTCTAGGGGTGTCTTACCTCTCCAGTAACTTTTCTAGATAGTAATTCGTATTTGTACGAAGTTTGGTTTAGAGCTATGCTGGAAGATATTGTACACACATGCATCTAATATCTCGGTCTATTTGGACATTTTATTTTTCACCCCTTCTGATAACCATGCCTATGGGTGCCGAATTTTTACTTAAACGACATCCGTAGTATCACTACTCATCTCAGTGACCTCGAAAACTACGAATTCTCCGTCAATATGGGTCCTATTTTATTCCATTTATACTTCACCCAGTTCCCACTCTCGCTCAGAGGTGTACACACCGGACGAATTGGCCGTCCGGTTATGGGCGCGCAGCTGAGAGCTTGCATCCGGGAGATAGTGGTTTAGAACCCTAATGTCGACAGCTCAGGAGAGGATTTCCCGTGATTTCCCATTTTCACACCAGGCAAATGCTGGGGCTGTACATTAATTAAAGTCACGACCGCTTCTTTCCCACTCCCAGGCCTTTCCCCTCCCATCGTTGCCATAAGACCTATCTATGTCGGTTTGATGTAAACCAAATTATAAGAAAGAGGGGTACACACACAACCATAACGTCGACCATCTTGGACTCTTTTACCCCTTCTCCTCCTCCGTACCGATGCTATTATTTCAGACAGTCATGTGTGTAGCAGATTCTCTTCTTGGCCTATCCTACATATACGCACGTGCTTAGTTCGAACACCAGGCCTGTTTTCTACTGTAGAATCCTTGAGCTGACGGTGTAATGGTTCCGGCTGGTCATTTCATCATCCGATTCCTATAGCGCGGAAGTGTGTTGCCAATATCTCCATAACGGTTGGTTTTACGCCATTAAGACATGGTTTTGGGGGCCCGTAGGGCTTTACTGAATTTTTCTCTTCGCGTCGCGAGGCTTAAAATGAGCTTTGTCTCGCCCTTGTACGACAAATTGGATATTTGCCCTATATTAGCCTATATTAGTGTGGCATGGAGCCTCGATATACGGAATAGAGAGGGATGTTTTAATTTTTTGTACATGGGGTTATCCGCAGGGTACTAAAAAATAAGTACACAATATTTTGCTCATATTTGTGGAACGGTATGGATTTGTATAAGGAACAGACGGAGATACAGACAAACAGACAGTGATTGCATTGAACCCAGATACCTGACGGCGTCTGTTAGTGACACAGGTTCCAATTCTTACAAAGGGCATGAATTCAGTTTTTGTTCTACTCGGTCTAATGCCTCTGTTCTCCAGCACAGGCCTCCAAGCTTCCTAGGAAAAGTCCAGTTCTCCAGATGATTCAGCACTTAATAGATTATTATCGGCATTTAGAATGATCCGAGGGGTTTTTGATCACTTCCCTTCGAATATTGAGTCCATAAGGATGGAAAAATATGGTGGACTAAATGCTGAACATCGATGAAGTCCAGCTTCAACTCTGAAATATCATGTTTTTCCAGTTCCGCACATCACATGCGTTTCATTCTTGCTACTTGTTTAAATTCGCACTAAAACATCGAAGATTTTCGTGGACGGAAATCTAGAAAGTGCAAGGATTGGGAAGGTAACGGCCATGGCGTTAATTGTTGGTACAGGTCCTGCATTTTCCTCGTGTAAGAATGGGAAACAAAGGAAAACCATCTTCAGTGCTGCCAACAGTGAGATTGAAACCTACTATCTCCCGAATGCAAGCTCACAGCTGTGCGACCCTAACCGCGCAGCCAACTCGCTCTGTCCTGCTTTTTTATGTAATGTCCATAACAAACCAATACTTCTGTTAATATATTACATAAACTATAAAATGTTGAGATAAGCAGATATGAGTATTAAATTGCGTGCTGTAAGTTGCTCGTTAGATATGGTATAAGATAATATGGCCGTAATCTTGGCGGAATAAATATGTCATTAATCAATCAATTTCATATGAATTTTCCAAAAAAACAATTTTCATGTAACTTTTCTAACAAACACAGACAAACAAGCATGCGCGCTGGATATAGACCCTGTATCAGTATTTCATCTTTCCCCCACAAAAATACTCAGTGATCTAAGACCAAATATTTATGAAGTAATCCTGCACTCTGCCTGATGTTGGCAGTATCAACCTTGTATCATACGAACGTTAAAACAAAGCACAGTCTCGTGGAACTCTTGAGCTGTTCTGTCCAACAGGTATACAAGCAATTCTTGCCAATTATGATACTTAAGGTAATTAAACACGTCAAAAAGGCTAGTATCTGTAAGGCTATCACGTTACACAACTTCAGGCCCAGAATACGAGAGCCCGTTAATTTGCGCCTTAGGATATCCCAAAGAACAACCTCCACGAGAATATGCAAACATAGGAACCTGTTCTGAAACAGCACGCTGACAGCCTTTTACATTACCTCAAAGATCTGTGGAAAACATTTAGAAATATTGTTGTTGTCGCAATGTCCAGACTAAGTCCATCTCTGGTCAAGAATCTGAGTTAATTATATTGCTGAAGGAGGATATGTAGTCGCTGGTAGTATACGTTCATCGCATTTATTATTTTATAAGACCTCTTCTTCCTCCTATTCTCAGACCACGGGATGTCCGCTCCTGGATATAGGCCTCCTCTAATCTTCTCCGTATATTTCCATCCTGGTCACTCTGCAGCCAATTTCACTCCGATGCATAACTTTATATTGTTACAAACTGAACACTGTCTGCTTGACTGATCTTATTTAAAGTGTGTCCCCATAAATACAAGCACATGTACAGGGTGCGGAAACCATTTGCTTCGTAAATTGAAGGAGTGTTAGTAATATAAACAAAGGAACCATAGGTCTACGGTGATAAGATTCGGCTCTAAGAACGCATAAGTACAGTATTTCATTTCGGCTGCCAACCTCCCAGGACATGGAGCGTAGACGTGAGACACCACTTTCTTTCGGTTCACATTTTAGCTGCACGCAATTAAAATGATTGTGTGAGCAATGGACTTGTCTGGAGTCGTGCCAAGAAAATGTCATCCTGTGTCGTGATTGTTAACAGACTGTGTGTTCGAACCGGCGTGCGTGAAAATATTGAGTGGAGTTACAGAGCGTGTGACTTAAAGTGAAAGGTAAGCTGTCAATCAATATTACAGAGGAAGGGATAGTCGTTCGAGGTAAATATCAGTACGCACATTACCTCAGAGCAGATGTTCTAAATGTCTCCCTCAAACTAGGCGGAAGAATTTACATCGACGCTACCCCGGCGGTTGTCGGAAACGATTTGCATGAATGGTGATGGACAGACGGAAGGTCAAAATGATGGCAGGAAGAAGGTCACTTGGACAGGGTCTCAGCAAAGCAGTGAGGTCCGTTTAAGCCTGAGTGCCTGGGAAGTAGGCAGCCGATACTACTCACCGAAGACCTGTGGTCCCTATGTTCACAATACTTACATTTCTTCTACCTAACACTCCTTTAATTTACGGAACAAAGCTTTTCTGCGCTTATATACCACACACACATTTATATTTTAGAATTCGTACCAACAGTTACGAAATTAGTGGGTTTTTAACATTTCGTTTCTCCTCTTCGCTGCAGGCCGCCTGCTCTGGTTATTACCTGGAACGACGATCCCTTTCTCTGTAATATTCACTGACAGCACACCTTTTCACTTCACTTCGCCCGCTTTGTAACTCAAAAACTTCACGCAATCACGTTCGAAGGTACAGTCTGTTAGAAATCACGACACAAGATGACTGTTTCTTGGCACGCCCCCAGACAAATCCATCGCTCACGCAATCATATCATGTGGCCGCTCCACGCAAATAACAACAGCGATCACACTTTAACATTCCGCGGTGTTCCTCCAACACACACAGCGACGAGCACTACTAATGATCACTCTCCCCATGAACAGCAGCAGCAGAATATAACGACACCGCTGACTCTGACATTAACTCTGGTGAAGCACTCACCACACAAAATAGTTCTGATGACAGCTTGCACTACTATTCTCCAACTCCTCTGTCTTGTCCGTGGTTAACGTCCTTTTTATATCACCTCTCATGAAGAACTGGAATATTCGCAGTGCGGCTAGAGAACGAACATAAGGAAACCAGACGAAGAGCACGATATAAAGAGAGGACAGCCGTACCCTCAGGCCGGCTGGGAGGTCACAGGCCTGGCTCACTCATCCCTTCCAGGTAATACCAAGGATTGCTTCGGCAGGGCTGACGGTCGTAAAATAATAATGATATTATTCATTTTAAGTCCCTCTAACTACTTTTACGGTTTCCGGAGACACCGAGGTGCCAAAATTTTGTCTCACATGAGTTCTTTTACTGTGAGGAAATCTAGCTACAAGAGTCTGAATCATTTCAACACCACCGTATACCACCGGACTGAGCAAGGATCGAACCTACCAAGCTGGGCTCAGAAGGCCAGCTGGCTACTGACTGAGCTACTCGTTAAACTCGTGATCCTGGGTCATGGAAGAGACGAAAGAAGGAATGATTAAGGGAGAAGAGGAAGATATACTTCGGGTTTAGGAAACAAGGAACCTAAATTTTTCACGCTGAACACTGGGAAGAACGAAAAATGGAAGTCAGATGTTTATGAAACAGAACAAGAATTCTAAATCTAGATACTGTAGCCGAAATTTAAAAAAAGACAATAAACTGTTTTCAAACGTTCTGGAATAACATGACTTGGGGCGAAAATAAAGTTTTTACTCTAGGAAGGGTGGATTCAATGTCTCCTAAAACACGCATCATTTCAGATGCAACTCGACGACAGTGAACCTGAATTTACTTTTCCTAACAGTGAATAACGAACCATCTCCTGGTGTAGTGGTTATTGTGATTACCTGCCACCCCGAGAACCCAAAGTTCGATTTCGGGCTATGACAAGAAATTTTAAAAGTGGTAGTGGGTTGTAACGGGGTCCGCACAGCTTCCGGAGGTTAACTGTGTAGAGGGGATTCCATTATTTCTTCTGCCATCTTCTAAGTGGTTTATCGTGGTCTCCCACTTCTCCTTCAGGCAAATGCCGGGATGGTAGCTAACCTAAAGGCACGGCAGCTTCTTTCCCACTTCCTTATCTATTTCTTCAACTCTTCCCATACCCCCACAAGGACCGTGTTCAGCATAGCAGGCGAAGCCGCCTGAGCTAGGTACTGATCTTCGTCCCAGCCCCCGACCTAAAATCTCACCCTCCAGGACAGTGATGTGGTAAAGGTGGGATCTTTCACCGTGTCGGACGGTAATACAAACCCTGGAGAACAAACGGATTAAGATAAAAACAAAGAAAGAATAACGACAATAAACCTGTGTGTGCCAAGATGTTGCTGGACGGACAAAATTGACGCACATATTATAATCAATTGCGCGGTAACAGCTAAAACACCGCATTCTGACAGACAAGAAAAACTCTAACCGTCTTTCATTGCTCCCAGCCAAATCTTCCATCAGACTGTTAGAAGTGAATGTCTAAATTGTATCTGGAGCCCATCTTACAATCCACAATGGATTTGTATCATCTGTATGACAAGCAAGAGAAATACGGGGAAGAATTTCATTAACACGAAAAATATTTGATGCCACATTAGTAGAGGAGGTAGTTGATATTATAGGCCTTTATACGAGTCACTAGACGAGCTCGCATATTGGTTCGGACTCCACGTGAGAATATATTTTCCAGCTGCTGTATAAATGTCGTCAGCAGTCGTTAACTCAATACCGTGAGAGATTCTTATTTTATTCGGGGTCAGTTAGCCAACTCCTCCACGACATCGTGCGACGGCTATTTATTCCGAACATGCCGAAGGTCGCTCGAGATCTTTGGTGATGAATTTAAAGGCCGCTGGCGGCTCCGTTATCAACTTAAACACTTTAAAACAGGGAATGATGACTCACCTCAGTACTGGGAACGTGTGTGTATAGTGTCACTTGAGTCCGGACTTTCTTGCATTAATAGGTTAGAATGCAAAGTTACAGAAGCGAGCAGCAAGTATAGTCTACCTTCACAACGATTATGCTATGGGGATTGCATAAAAAATACGGGTACGGCCCATTAGAACCCCTATAATTTATGTTACTCTTGCTACATTATGGAGGAGCAGGTGGCCGACACTTTCTACTAACCAAAATAGTTTGCAATCTAACCTGTTGCAGCATGAAAATCCGGGCTTTAGTCGTGACATTAGCTACAACGGTGCCGAATAGGAGGTGCAAGGAGCGTGATTTCCTGGTATCAGAGATAGTCCAGACTCTCATGCATTAATAAGTTAGAATGCAAAGTTACTGAAGCGAGAAGCAAGTACAGTCTACCTTCACAACGATTGTTCTATGGGGATTGCATAATAATTAGGGGTACGGCCCATTAGAGCCCCTATAGCTTATGTTACTCTTGCTGCATTATGGAAGAGCGGGTGGCCGACACTTTCTACTAACCAAATTAGTTTGCAATCTAACCTGTTACAGCTTAAAAATCCAGGCTTTAGTCGTGACATTAGCTACAACGATGCCGAATCGGATGTGCAAGGAGCGTGATTTCCTGGTATCAGAGAATGGAATTAGTGCTGTATTGAATAAAATTGGTAAAGGCAGACTGGGATTAATTCCAGAGGAGGAAACAGACAAATCCATGGCCAGCCAACAACCGTACACCAGAAGTGTTGAGAAAAGTGAAGGCCCATCTCTTAGATGGTATTCGGCCCACCAATGGACTATCTCACATAAGTTTGGGGTATTTGTTTGAACAGTTAATATCATAATCAACAAGGACCTGAAATTTGAAAATCCGGCATAAGCGCCGAGTTCACAAGCTGTTGCCTCGTCACATTTCGGAAGGCCGCACAAACGAAAGAAAGCTGTATGAGAGCTATCTACTAGAGGACAGGTGGAAACATTTTGTGACATTAGACGAAGCATATGTGTACCTTAGTGACTGTAATAAACCCCGCTCGATTTACTATTGTCCTAGGGACGAGGATAATTATCAACCACTGTATAAATAATGCCAGCAAAATTTTCGAAGGGTTCCATGGTCATCGCTGGGTATTGCTACAATGGCAAGTTAACTATTCGCCGTATCACGAATAATGTGAAGGTGAAATCTGCATACCATCTGCACACCAATTTAATACACAAATATCCCAGAACTCATTGGGAGGGCGAAAAATCTGGTAGGGTTATATAAAGA
This sequence comes from Anabrus simplex, assembly GCF_040414725.1. Lineage (NCBI taxonomy): Eukaryota > Metazoa > Arthropoda > Insecta > Orthoptera > Tettigoniidae > Anabrus > Anabrus simplex. The sequence continues at coordinate 441,536,943 of NC_090268.1, read as the reverse complement.
TAAAGCATCCAGTAACACCTCTCATTCTACTCCTCTGCTCTTTTTTATTATTATCAAATGTATCGCAAATGGGAAATACCCCAGTGGTAAAGGTCACTTACATTAGTGTAATAATAAAATTTAATGTAATAACCCAACAACAACAAACAAACAACAACAACAGCAAGAGTACAATAAGCAATTCCATGGAAAGAATGGAGACAGGATTGACATGGAAACTGGAATACGTGCAATTCCTTTTACTGACATTCCGGAGAAGGCACCTGATGGGCCACCCATGGACTTCTGTGCATTTGGACTTCTAAAAAGGAAATAGACGTCCATGCACTATCAACGGCCCCTTGAAAGCCTGTCAGGGGGAGTGGGATAAGATGCTAACTCTGCGAAAAAGTCTGCTGCAATGGAAATTACGCTGTCGAGCTATAGCTAGAAATGTTGGCTTTCCGACTGAACATGATCGTTGGTGGAGACATGGCTGTTCAAACATCGTCCCGAGAGATCGCGAACTACCTCTTCTAATAACAACACAGAACACTCAAAAAATTATAGAGACTTGGTTTCGAACCTCAATACCTGACACTATCCATCCGTTATACAGGCTCAGCTAGAAAGCCAGTCGATAAATCAATGCACTTCTAATAATATACAGCAATCCTCGTTATATGTATATTGCCTTCAATTATAGGACGAGCCATTTATGATATGCGTAATGTTGCAAGGAACTAAAATGTTTGGTGCATTAAGCCGTAAAGTAATGTGTCTAAGTAAATGCAAGGAAATAATAAAATAATAAATGATGTGCCTTCTATTTATGTTTACCTTCTTACTTAATGGACCATATACTATCATGCGTACTGCAATACAGGGAAATGAAACGAAATAAGCTAATTACGATAAATGTTCCCCGTTATATTGTTAGTGTTTTCCAAAAAAGCGACTCTGCTTTCAAGTTGCTTTAGTTATCGATAAAAAGGGAAAGCAAGCACTGGGTGGAATCCAGCCACTCTAATTTATACCCATTGGCCACATACAGTGCCTCTACCAACTAAATTCCTACATCTCATTGCCAAAACAATTCGAATAACCTCGATATATCCATGAGGCATGTCACTAAGCGGTTTATGGGAAACATATGTCCGCCTCTGTTGTGTAGCTATTGGTGCGATTAGATGCAACTTCCGGAGGCCCGGGATCGATTCCCAGCTATGCCACGAAATTTGAGAAGTGGTACGTGGCCTGGAATGGGGTCCATTCAGTCTCGGGAGGTCACGTGAGTACAGAGGGGCACGATGCCCATCTCAGCTATCCTCGAAGTGGTTTTTCATGGTTTCCAACTTCTCCTCCAGGCAAATGCCGGGATAATAACTAACGTAGGGCCACAACAGCTTATCTCAGTCATCCCTTCCTATCCCTTCCGAACTTCCCATTCCCCACAAGGCCCCTGCTCAGTATAGCAGGTGAGGCCACCTGGGCAAGGCACTGATCCTCCTCCCCAGTTGTATCCTCCCACCCAAAGTGTCACGCTCCAGGACACTGCACTTGAGGCGGTAGAAGTGAGTCCGAGGGAACAATCAATTCTGGATGGTAAACGGTTTAGGAAAGAAAGATAGGCTTTCCTTTCTTGTGCCTGGCTGCATTTGTTGTCCTCCTTACTTCTGCCATCGTTACTACTGTTACTGTCCAGCTAACACTATTTACCTTCTTCCTTTAAGACGTCATTCTCTAATGTAATATTTCATAGATCACCCGAGTGCGTTCGACTGCACTCCGTTAATTTTATTTTAGATTTGTTTATTTTCATCGTCTCCTCCTATACATACCATTCAGCAAAATCTGCAGATATTCTGCAGACCGAGATTTTAACTAGCGGTCAAATTTTGGGTGGTACAGTGTACCCCTCTTTTAACTTAATGCAATCAATTTATGGAGCAGGAGTATATTTTATAGGAATCTTTAATTATTTTTTACGTATTTGATATAATGTATATGAGTTTGATACTACCAACACTAGTATAATTTAATCAACTCGGAGCCTGGGCGTAAGTCCTCTCTAATATGAGCATGCTGTTGTTGTCACGGCTGTTATGGCAGCACACTGGACGTGATGAATGGTCTCCTGATGACACCAACATGCCAGCTGACGGGCCGACAGAACACCACTCTCCATCAGTCCTTAACACTGATGAGGGGAGACGCCCACAAATGTGCGCGCTCTCCGTCTTCTTCACGCCATCTATCAGAGTTGTGGGCTAGCTTCAACGCAGCGAGGACAAAAGAAATGGGATTTCCATGTTCACCTTTATGTCCAGACATACTAAATGGACATTCACAAATTATTTGTAACTAGAGAATGTATATTGTTGAAATTTCATCGCTTTAAACTCTGCATTAGAACGTTTCTCAGTAGTACAGACATTCATTAGATCAGGCGTTATTTCAACTTTTAGGAAGGTTTCAGTCAAATATGTAGCATTTCTAAGAATGTGTATATAATTTAAACATACTTTCAATGTATGTAGTTCTTATATTCCGATTTATAAGTGACTTCAAGCGGCAATATAAAATTACATTTTTTTCTTGCAAATGTTTAAATTTGCTAAATATTCATGACCAATCTAAGAAGCCAGCAGCTGTTGATGACTAAGAAAGAGTGAGGAAAGGCTCTGTACCTGTAAGTTTGTGTTTCCAAAATGTGAGCAGAAACTCAAGGCCGAACTCTGATAATTAGGATTTCTGTCGTAAGAGGCGACTAAAAGGGGCCCCAAGGGCTCTCATCTGGGAGCGTGGGTGGGTGACCACGGAGCCTTTATCTGAGTCCTGGCATTGCTTCCACTTACTTGTGCAAGGTTCCTCACTTTCATCTATCCCATCCGACCTCACAGGGTCAAATTCCCTTCTTTTCAACCCCGAAGATATTAGGTTGCGAATCACGCACTTCGTGGCCCTTGTCCTTCTTTAGCCGATATCTTCATTCTTCGAAGTGTCGGATCCCTCCCATTTTGTTCTCTCTGATTAACGTAAATAGAGGATGGTTGTCCAGTTGTGCATCCCCTTAAAAATCACCACCACCACCACCACCACTGATAATTAAAAGCACATAATTAAATTATATAAAACAAAACCCCGAAAATAACTCTAAAATTTTTTCTGGTTGCATGAGAATGTGTCTCAGAATAAATCAACACAACTATTTATTCCTCATACAATATTCCTCATATAATATTGTTTTATCCTATTTATCTTATATTCATAAATGCTATAACAAGATTTACAATAAACCTTCTGTATGCTGGCGATCTGCTCGGATCATTAGGGTGTTAAATAGTGTACTGTAAATTTCTACAGTCTGATTTCATCCTGCTCAGTAACTCGTGTCAAAATTGGCCTCTTAATTTGAATACTTAAAAGTGCAATACAGCTACATTTTAAATGTAAATTAGAGCCGGTAAATGAAATGGCGTATGGCTTTCAGGCCCGGGAGTATCCGAGGACAGTTTGAACACACAATGATCATTATGCCATTCACACGAGATATTTCAAAAGTGCATAAATTGTAAGTGTAATTACCCTTAAATTACTTGGCTTTCTGAAAGGAAACTGCATCATGCATTTTGTAGAAATTTGACAACTTTGTTCCGCACTATAGTCGGGCCACCGTTACAATGCTGTTACGTGGTATGCCAACCATCAAAGGTGCATTTAATGCAGAACTTGGAAAGGGTCCAAATAAAGATCATGAAATGGATCAGCTACAAAAATTTGGGCGTGTTTCCGTCTTATTCCAAGTGAGAGATTTTCTGTGAGACAGTGGGATGAGGACATTACACTCACGCAGCAAATTTGGCAATGCCCTCTGACGGACAGAATGGATTGCTCAGCACTGTTGGAGCGGATTCCATTACATGTTCTTCGCCGTAATACCACGCAATGGACCGGGCGAGTTTGCGGTTAAGGGCGTTCAGCTGTGAGCTTGCATCCGAGAGATAGTGGGTTAGAGCCCTACTGTCGGCAACCCTGAAGATGGTTTTTCGAGTTTGACCTTTTTCACACCAGGAAAAATTCTGGGGATGTACCCTATTGAAGTTCACGGTTGCTTCCCTTCCACTCCTAGGCCTTTCCAATCCCATCGCCACCATTAGACCTACCTGTGTCGGTTCGACGTAATGCAATTTCGAAACAAGAACTAGACAATGGTCCATTTTCTATCTGCAAAAAATGGTAAAATGTGCTTCAGGAAAACTCGTGGCTGCTGAGGGCACAAAATCACTGAATGAGGTGGGAGAATCAGTGGACTTTTTCACCTCTTTTTCCTCTTTAACTGTTTATCCTCCACGGTCGTTTTTTTTTCCTCGGACGTAGTGAGGCGTCCCAACTCTACCGCCACAAGGGCAGTGTCCTGGAATTTCAGACTGTGGGTCGGGGTATACAACTGGGGAGGATGACCAGTACCTCGTCCAGGTGGCCTCACCTGCTGTGCTGAACAAGGGCCTTGCGGGCGGATAGGAAGATTTGAAAGGATTGACAAAGAAGATGAAAGGAAGCGGCCGTGGCCTTAAGTTAAGTACCATCCCGGCATTTGTCTGGAAGACAAGTGGGAAACCACGGAAAACCACTTCCAGGATGGTTGAGGAGGGAATCGAACCCAGATCTACTCAGTTGACCTCCAGAGGCTGAGTGGACTCCGTCCCAGCCCTCGTACCAGTTTTCAAATTTCGTGGCAGAGCCTGGAATCGAATCCGGCCTCCGGGAGTGGCAGCTAATCACACTAACCACTACACCACAGAGGCGGCCTTTTTAAAGTCATCATCCTTTAAATCTTCGTCGTCCTCTATCTGCCTCAAGAAAGTAACTTCCTCTCTATACAAATATGTAAATATATAGGCTATATTTAGCCAGTTCACCGTCCAGGTTTGTTTTTTCCCCGACGTAGCAAGGGATCCTTCCTCTCCCGCTTCGAGGGCAGTATCCTGCGGCGTGAAACCTCGGATCAGGGATACAGAGGGAAGGAGGGCCATGACCTATCCTTGGGTGCTGAACAGGTTCCTTGTAGGGGGTGGGAAGGTTAGAGATGATATATAAGGAAGAGCGAAGGAAGCGACCGTGGCCTGGAAAAGAGTTGGGGAACAACGATAAGCTCCAAGGATTGTTGAGGTGGGAATTGAACCCCTCTACTCAGTTGACATCTAGAGGTTTAGAGGACGCAGTTCCAGTCCTCGTACCAGTTTGGCAGAGCAGCGAATCGAACTTAGGCCTCTGAGAGTTTCAGCTACTCACACTAACCACCGCACCACAGGGGCGTATATAAATATGCGTACATTCATGTCTCTGTATTTAGTTTAAGCATGGAAAGTACCTGAGGAGGTTTGTTCTTTATTTATTTATTTAAGGTGTAGAGTGTTTGTTGTATATAATATTTTATTGAATCATCTGTAATTGGGGATATGGCTTTTTGATGATAAATACATCTGTCTAGTAGAGTGCGTAGGATGTGATTTGCGATCATAATTAGTGTTGGCCTTCATTATGCATTCGTCGAAGTCTTCCCCATGGAAGTGCGGCATCCTTTTGAGGCCTGCATTAGATCTTCAAGTGTTGAGATGTATCTCTGCCTTCGAAAGAAGGGTTAAGTCATTAGTATTTCCCATAGCTAAGTATAGTTGTGAAAGCTGGACCAAAAGTAAGCGATATAGGAAGCTTATGAACGCATTTCAGCTCTTGTTTTGGAGAAGGATATTACGTATTCCTTGAACAACCAAGAAGACAAATCGTCCCACAGGGCAGTGTCTTTGGTCCCCTATTTATTGACAATTTCATTAATATTATATCCTCCTTTTTTTAAATTCTACTATTTGCAGATGACTGCAAAATATTCAAACAAATCGATTATTTACCAGACGTAAACTCCTTACGGAGTGGGCTGAACTACAGTATCTCCCTGAATGGTGCTCTACATGGCGTCTTAAGCCGAATCCTTCCACGTTTTCCTCTATTTCGATCACGCTTCGTAAATTCCCCATTCCTACTAAATATTTCCTCCCCAATAACACGTTCTTAATTCTAACAGAACAAAATGACTTAGGAGTATTGTTTTTCATTGTTATTTGTACCCCATATACAAACGATAACCTCAAGAGCAATGTCACTTCTCGATTTGTTGTGTAGGTTTACTGAAATCACCGATATCCACGCCCTCAGACCCTACAATGCATCTTGCATCATACCGATTATTGAATTCGCATCTCCCATTTGGTCTACCTCTTCACCCACTAATCTGAATCACATTGGCCTTCTTCTGTGCCATTGTTAGAGCCAGAGTACCTTATTGTCGAAATTTGAGCAGCAATTAGATACTGGATAAGATAAACCTTAGCTCGTTATCTATTCGCAGGGTGTTGTCGACCTTAGATTCCTATATAACTCTGTTAACGGTTTACTTTGTTCTTCTGAACCTGCATCCTACTTTTCGCTGCATGTCCCTACTCGCAAAACCAGGATAAATCCACCACTTCATATTCAGTATTATCGCCCCTCTCTTGTTCAAAGAACTTCCTTGATCCCCATTTCAACACTCCTTAACTCTTTATCTTCTGATAATAACTTGGACGTTTTTTCATCGTATGCCTCCTTTCATCGATTCTTCGTTAACCTACCTCAATTCCTTCAAACTCCTTTATTTCTCTTTTCATTGCTCTCGCCTCTACTGTAAGTAATGTAATATTTATTTAAGTTTTACTGTACTGTACTATAGTTTTACTTATGTGTCATATCTGTATTTATCTTGCTGTGGCTAGTTATACAGTAAATTCTTCTCCTCGTCTTACTTTCAATCTTGAATTTTCCTCGTTCTTTTCGTTTGCCCTTATGCTTCATTGTTAATTGTTGCCACTCTACAGTTATTTTGTTAGTTTTTAAATTTCTTCCGCTACTTTTGTTATTAGATGACTTTTACTAATTGTTCTTACATATATTTGTTTAAGTTTTGCAATGTGCTACTCCATTGTAAATATATTTTTCATAGTGGAACTCTGTAATTCGGCTTTTTGCTGTTTGGTACCCCACATAAATAAATAAGTAAATAAATAAATAAATAAATAAATAAATAAATAAATAAATAAATAAATAAATAAATAAATAAATAAATAAATAAATAAATAAATAAATAAATAAATAAATAAATAAGTGCATGTAGCACTGTTCTATGCGTTCAGTCATTATAAACCCCTTATTCTATTATTTCAGCCCCAAATGCAAGTATTCGAATCTACGAACCTGCAGAAGTTTTTATTACCGAACGACAGGGAAGATGTTTTCACATTAGGATTGCATAAAAACTAATAGGTTCTGATGATTCACCGGGGTATCGTCGTTGGGACTCGAAATACCTTTATGTGATAATGTTAAGAAGAGAAATACTAACCCGGAGAACACGTATCACTTAGAACAAAAATTCGTTGATATAGTTCATGTAATACTGAACCTTAGGTAACACCACATTTTTGTCAGAATTCTAAGCTGAAATATTATCGCATTGCGGCTTTCCTAAGCGCTGCGACGATATTAAGTCCCATGGTAAAATTTGAGTAGCATTATACTAAATATTGCCAAGTCACAGAGGCTGTAAATGAAACTTGTTTAGTTCTCTCGGCTGGGGAACGATATAAAACAGGCCCAAACTCGATATCTTTAATGGATATGTAGATAGTGCTCTCTCCAATTTTCCAGTAGGTTCTTCCGAGGAAAGTACTGTTTTTTCACGTTGCACCGACGCAGATAGGTCTTATGGCGATGGTAGGGTAGTGATAGAAGTGAGAAGGGAGCTACTTTAGCCTTAATTAAGATAAAGCTCCTGCATTTGCCTGGTGTGAAAATGGGAAACTACGGAAAATCACCGTCGGTGGGGTTCCAAACCACTATCTCCGCAATGCAAGATCACAGCTGAGCACTCCCGCTATGTAAACTGCTGTTTTAAGATTTAACTCAGGGTTGAAAGGACATGAAAATTGTTCAAGCTGTAATTATTATCTTCCTCAGCTGGTGTGATAACTAGCGTTTCATCCCACTGACGCGTTGAGATCATCGGTTGGGCTGATGCACCTCCAGAATACACAAGCGGCTAGTGCTTTGTTTAGACACCAGTACAAGTCCCTTTTCGAAGCACATGCAGAAAGAAATTCACCTCTATACCTCCCCTCGTGCTGTCACTACTCTGCTGCAAAAATATATGGTCTCAACGACGTATTAGCTACCAGTGTTTGGAGAGATGTGTTACACTGGCGACAAACCCTGCTAATTTAAAGACTGAAGGGTTTGAACATACTGCATTTATGCTATTACAGTCAATGAGTTCATGCACAGGCTTCCAAAGTATAGGAAACACCGGCGTATGTTCTTTTGCTACAGTCAATAACTTCTTTGACTAGTGCTTACAGTGTAGGCAACACAGTGTACACCTATGTACGAATTACAGTCAATAAGTTCGTGGACTGGCAATTTCGGTAGAGGCAACACAGTGTACACCTATGTGCGAACTACAGTCATAAGTTCGTGGATTGCCTTTGCCTGCAAGACTGTGTCTTCTGGTATGGGCTAGAATAAATTTGTTACTTTCATTGACATGTCACAGTCTTATCCTTGGCTTTTATAATATGAAAGTGGCTGAGGTATGAGTTATGTTAGTAATGCCATCCTTATGCAGCCAATCCTTGCTGCGAATGGTGTCAAAATGTTGCTCATAGGGTCGGTTTGTGCAGGCATTCAGTAGGCTTGGCAGACTGATAATTAATAGCAACTTCTGGTTCGGTGAGGAAAGTAACGGGAATCTACCTTACTCCTCGTTTCCCTAGTACGCCTCTAGGCCATCTATGACAGCTAATGGTGGACCTGTTGAGGATCTAACCAGCCTTCGGCTGAATACCCAACATATACAAGGTCGTGAAATGTCACGTATGTAGGAACTACAGTCAAATTGTTCGTGCACTGGCGCTAACAGTTCAAGGATTGCATAGTCTTTTGTCCTGTTTTCTTTTCGCGTCTTTATCGCGTCGTTGTGATCCGGACAATATCGACTTGATCATCTAAATCGTTTCGCTACGGGATATGCAAAAACTTGCTTTGACTAGCGAAGAACTATCAAGACATACTGTAGCGCACAACAGCTTCAATAGAATTTATTGACTCCACTACGGAATATTCGTATTCGGTGAAATTAAATTATGCCCCTCTCCTGCGAACTTATTTGTTTGTATAAAAATCAAAAAATATACAAACGGTTAGTAAGGGTATAAAATCAAAAATATACAAATGGTTAATAAGGACTTAGTACGACTCCAGAAATAAGGGCTAACATATTAAACCTCTCCCTTGAGTATGTTTTTATGATTACCGTCGACGAATTCGGAGACAGGATGGCTAGGGCTGGTCCGTGGCTTTACAACTCCGCACTACCTCCGCACTTCGACTGACCAACCGAGCAGAGGACCGGTCGTGGCTCTACATCTCTGCATTCGGGAGACAGAGAGGGGCTGGTACCCACCGTTGGCTGTCGTCAGTATAGTTTTCCGTAGTTTCCATTCTCCTGCAATAGACGAATGCCGGGAATGATTCCTTTGTAGGCAACGGCCGCTTCGCCCATTATCGATTTTTACTTCTCTGTTATATTTCATCTTTCGCCATAACAAATCCAGTGATCTGAGAGAGTGTGACATGCTCTAAGAGGCCCGTCGTACCTCTTCAAGGTATGCAATGGTAAATTGTGTAGTTAGTAATGATTATATGTACCCATGTAACATGTTTAACTCCATAGGTGGAATTAAGAAGTTTTGCCGTTGAATCTACTTCTGTTTGGATTTGAACCATCCACTTCGTTCTCAGATAATTATAACCATATTCTTTGAATATTCCAATGTTGGAATTATATGGATGTTCTGGTAATGAAGTTCTTTATACACTGACTGACAGAGCAAATGCAACACCAAGAAGGAGTGGTTCGAAAGGGATGAAAGTTGGGGAAAAAACAGAGACGGCACGGACGAATAATTGAAGTTTATTTCAAACCGATATGCAGGTTACACAATGCGCACGCCATCGACTCAGTAGGATGTAGGACCACCGCGAGCGGCGATGCACGCAGAAACACGTCGAGGTACAGAATCAATAAGAGTGCGGATGGTGTCCTGAGGGATGGTTCTCCATTCACTGTCAACCATTTGCCACAGTTGGTCGTCCGTACGAGGCTGGGGCAGAGTTTGCAAACGGCGTCCAATGAGATCCCACACGTGTTCGATTGGTGAGAGATCCGGAGAGTACGCTGGCCACGGAAGCATCTGTACACCTCGTAGAGCCTGTTGGGAGATGCGAGCAGTGTGTGGGCGGGCATTATCCTGCTGAAACAGAGCATTGGGCAGCCCCTGAAGGTACGGGAGTGCCACCGGCCGCAGCACATGCTGCACGTAGCGGTGGGCATTTAACGTGCCTTGAATACGCACTAGAGGTGACGTGGAATCATACGCAATAGCGCCCCAAACCATGATGCCGCGTTGTCTAGCGGTAGGGCGCTCCACAGTTACTGCCGGATGTGACCTTTCTCCACGCCGACGCCACACTCGTCTGCGGTGACTATCACTGACAGAACAGAAGCGTGACTCATCGGAGAACACGACGTTCCGCCATTCCCTCATCCAAGTCGCTCTAGCCCGGCACCATGCCAGGCGTGCACGTCTATGCTGTGGAGTCAATGGTAGTCTTCTGAGCGGACGCCGGGAGTGCAGGCCTCCTTCAACCAATCGACGGGAAATTGTTCTGGTCGATATTGGAACAAACAGGGTGTCTTGCACATGCTGAAGAATGGCGGCTGACGTGGCGTGCGGGGCTGCCACCGCTTGGCGGCGGATGCGCCGATCCTAGCGTGCTGACGTCACTCGGGCTGCGCCTGGACCCCTCGCACGTGCCACATGTCCCTGTGCCAACCATCTTCGCCACAGGCGCTGCACCGTGGACACATCCCTATGGGTATCGGCTGCGATTTGACGAAGCGACCACCCTGCCCTTCTCAGCCCGATCACCATACCCCTCGTAAAGTCGTCTGTCTGCTGGAAATGCCTCCGTTGACGGCGGCCTGGCATTCTTAGCTATACACGTGTCCTGTGGCACACGACAACACGTTCTACAATGACTGTCGGCTGAGAAATCACGGTACGAAGTGGGCCCTTCGCCAACGCCGTGTCCCATTTATCGTTCGCTACGTGCGCAGCACAGCGGCGCATTTCACATCATGAGCATACCTCAGTGACGTCAGTCTACCCTGCAATTGGCATAAAGTTCTGACCACTCCCTCTTGGTGTTGCATTTGCTCTGTCAGTCAGTGTATTATTCGAGACCAGCTACAGTATGTAAGAGGAATGTAGACGGTGGCACTTTCCAGCCATGGTCTTAATCACATTATTGCTGTCTACAGTGATAATGACAGAATCAAGGTGCGAATGTTTTAGTCATAAAAAAGTATTCGATCTACCTAGAGAACCTTGCATTCAGCAAAATTTAATCACAAAATTTTACGAATAAATATATCAATAAATCGCAAAGGTTTGAACCATATTGGAAGTAAGACGCCAGCACGAGTGCTGTGGAATATCACAGCAAACTGCTACACCACAGTGAGCTAGGGTAGTTTATTAATATTTACGTATCAATATATATTTGTAATATTACCAGACGTCCAGTCGAAAATTTAACTTAATTGTGAAATTTACCTTCTACACTGTATCATTTCATTGTACGTTCCCTTGTTGTTGCCCTGTGCCTTGATATAGTGTATAACACTTATTCCTCATGACATTTCCTACTTCGAATTTATCAGTAAGTTCCTACGGAACCTTTCTTCCCTGAACAGCTATTGCTACCATTTTAACCCAATTTTTAGTAACTAATTTCACCACACCGTACGGAGATTCGTCATCATTTTCCTCAGTTAAATTAATTTCCGAAAGTACGTATGAATTCCTTTAATTCTGCAACTGAAAAAATCCCGATCATAACTATCCCGGAAATGGAAATGTGTCCGGTTCCATGGCTAAATGGTTAGCGTGCTGGCAATTGGTCACAAGGGTCCCGGATTCGATTCCCGGAAGGTTCGGGAATTTTAACCATAATAGTGTAACTTCCCTGGCACGGGGACAGGGTATATGTATTCATCATGTCATCCTCATAATGATGCGCAGGTTGCCTCTCCGGAGGTCACACGGCATTTCATTTCATGTTGAACGCAGCAGCACAGGGTTTTGTGGAATTCAAACCATCTGTGTTCATTAGATTGAAAGAATTTCCCTGCCAATATCCAGAGTCACTGTCTACCACGCGAGACTCTCCGTCCTTTATAAAAAGCTTGAGATAAAATTATAGTAAACACACACGGAAATGTCAGTTTTATACGATTCACAGTAGATATTCTTGACTGAATTTTCTTAATTACTTTTGATCAGGGAATATAAAGCTAGTATATGTAGAATTTTCATTAAATCTCTTATTTTTGAGGCTGCGCAAGTCAGTCACACTTTATCTCGCCTCCTTTTATTTTTTTCCTGTTTTTAATCTGTTTACCGTCCAGTGTTCGTTTTCCCTCGGACTCAGTGGGGGATCCCACCTTTACCACCTCAAGGGCGAAGTCCTGGAGTGTGAGATTTTGGGTCGAGGATGGAACTGGAAAGGAGGACCATTGACTCGCCCAAAAAGCCCCACCTAGTAGGCGGTTTGTGGGGGGCTGAGATGATTGTAAAGGATAGGCAAGGAAGATGGAAGAAAGCCACTGTGGCCTTACGTTAGGTTCTATCCCGGCATTTTCCTGGAGGAGAAGTGGGCATCCAAGGAAAACCACTTCGAGGTTGGCTGAGACGAGAATCGAACCCCTATACTCATTCGACCTCTCGAGGCTGAGTAGACGCAGTTCCAGTCCTTGTACCAGTTTTCTGATTTCATTACTTAGTCGCGAATCGATCCCGGGCCTCCGAGGGGTGGTAGATAATCACACTAACCTTACACAATATCGTGTCCCTTTTACTTTAGGCAATGCAACTTACAACGCACACTCCTCGTTCTACGTAAAAAATGAACAGTGCGTCTTGTGTGCAGCATATGTGTGTATTTGAAACAAGGATGGAATGACGACCAAATGAGGTTGAAATTAAAATATTATAGAAATGAGCGAATTTTAGGAAAATCAACGCCAGGGAAATGGACTGGAAAATGTGTTTAGTACAGAAACATTTTCTATGCACTTTCGTTCAAATACGTATTACTTTTCAAGTTTCTCAGAACATTTTATTACTAACTCAAATGTGAATTACTTACTGAGTAGTCGAACAATTAATTAAACACATTATTTTGATTAACATATGTCAGTTCATAAGTGTATTGTTATGTTTGTTTATGTATTGATTGTTTAAGTAAAATGATCAAAGAGTCATCATTAGTTTCATAAACGATGCAATTCATGAATGTTTCAACCAGTGTTTCAAAGCTTGTAACATCTTATGCATTTCCATTACGTACTTCCATGATATCTTCATTAAATATTTAAGTTTATGAAGTAAAATATGTTGTAAACATACTCGACATTATTAAATATCCAGCATTTTCTTCGTTTCAATACGTTTATAATTCTTGAATAAATAAATGTAAGTATGCAGAATCGACTTAGTTAGATCAACAATCAGGCCCAGAATATTTAAGACTCCATTCACTTATCTATCACATTTCCACATTTAAATCAACTTTCCGAACTTACACAAAACGAAGTTGCTAAAACACTACTAAAAGCTTAAGATAAGGGGTTTATCTATTCTAAATACTGTATAATGAACATAACAAACTCAAATGGGTCATTCGTAAATTACAGTAATGTCCCTTCAGCTTTAATTACTATGTTGTTGAAGTGAATGTGCCTCATGCGGACTGCTGTAAGTACCCTGGTGTTAATGTACATTGAGTGGTCAAAAGACACGGGAAGGTGCAGTGTATGACCCCTGAGCGTTGCGGAGAGCTGCGGCGTTGCTAAACAGTCTGCCACAGGCACCAGTGTCGTGAGGATGGCAACATGTCGCGAGTAAACCGACTTTGAACGTGGGATGATCATCGGCGCACGGCGTATGGACATATCATTCCGGATATTACACGTGGATTAGGGTTTCCGAGGTTAGCAGTGACGAGGGTGTATCTTCAAAATCGCAGAGAGAATGTTACGATTCGCGTAAACCGCCGCACGGTAATACCTCAGGTGTTTAATGAAGGGATATCACATCGCCTCCACCGAACCAAACCGGGCGCTCGACGGGCTACTGTGAGTAAGATCACGGCCCAGTTGAATGTTAGGAGTCAGGAACCCATTTCTACCAGGACTGTTAGGAGGCAACTATATCGCATAGTCTTCACCAGCCGACGATCAACTCGTGTCCCTTTGCTGATAATGTGTAGAGATGAGAAGAACGCAAGAATGAGGAATGTGGCCTGCGAGCACGAACTTCCTGTTCTGCCCAGACAAATCGGCTCTTATCTGCTACACGAAAACATTGACTCACACTTTGCAGTTTGCTGGATTACAGCTGACAAGAATGAAGAGCTGCCAGTAGAAGGTAATTTATAGTCGCCTGGGTAGTAGTGGGGTTGCTATGGTAACCATTGCGTCACTGGCTCTGCTGGTGAAAACCTCTTCTCCCCGTGCCTCACCGGGCATGTGCATTCTTCTGATCTCCCAACAATACCTCGACACAGATTTCAACGACGTGTATGAGACCGCAAACATCGGCAATGGACCTTGGCAGAGTGGCGGCATGTGGTATGGTCCCATGAATCCCGGTTCTAGTTGTATCGAGCTGATGGGCGCGTGGGAGTGTGGCGTATGCCCCATCAAGCTATGGATAATGCGTGTCAGGTAGGTTGTGTCCAGGCGGAGGGTGCCTCAGTCCTGGCCTGCGTGGCATTCTCACGGTCGCAATTAAGCGCCATTCTCCGGCTGCATTGAACGCTGACAGGTGCATATGATCTGCATCCCTTTCTGGCCTTAGAGTGCCATGATAGAGGTGCCGCGCTTCAACAGGGCAATGCGCCATGCCACCGCTCTGTGGTGGCACGCAGGTGGTTGGAAGAGCACTCCAGTGAAAATACGACCATGTGTAGGCCCACCAGATCCCCGGATCTTAATCCACACTTGTGCGATGCTGTCGATGCTGGTGTACGCTCCACGAACCCCGCACCAACTACACAAGATTAATTATGGGTAGCAGTGTAAGATCCAGATCCCCCCAGAAGATTTCCAACACGTTGTTGAGTCGATGCCTCGCCCTATTGCTGTCATTTTGAGGGCTCGCGCAGGGGCAACTAGTTATTAACATCACATTCAGTTTCTCCCCATGACTTTCGGCCACTCAGTGCATATTAACTTCAGAGTAATCACATTAAAGGGGTTGTAAATGAAGGTTAATGATCATTCGTACGATTATGCGTAAAACCAGGATGCTTATGCTGTTATAGGAGAGAATTCAATTGAAATTTGGCAGGGAGGAAATGTCGCCTTTTCTACGGCTGCTTTTCATAATGCAGCGAGAGTAACATAACATGTAGGAGAGGCCTCTAATATTTCGGCGAATCTCGTAGCGGAACTGTTGTCCGGACTGGAGTATACTTGGTCCTCCCTTCTGAAAGTTTGCATTCTAACCTATGAATACCTGAAAATTAGGACCGTAATTGTAGGGCGTTTAGTTTCTTTAGTGGTGATATAAATAAGAGGGGTTATAAGTCATTCGTCATTGGTAAGAACCTAATCAGAGTATGGGTGCTGTATGTGGGACCTAAATAAGGATTTCTTGATTCGAGAAGTGGGGGCAGATACAAAGGAAACCACGTTTCTGGGCGATTTAAGACAAAAGAGAAGTGTTGAGAAAATAGGAATACTTGGGAGTAAGGAGTCGAGCAGCTGGACTAAGCTGTATGTTCCGAGCTGTCAGTGGAGACATGATGTGGGATGACATTAGTAGACGAAGAAATATGGGTGTTGTTTTTAAAAGTAGGAAAGGTCACAATATGAAGATAAAGTTTTAATTCAGGAGGAGAAGTACATCGGTATATCTTGTTTCCTTTATTGCCACAATCACGATTTTATGCAAGGATAGGATATCAATAAATTGTTTCAGTTTACCGAACTTGAGAAAACAATTTATGTTAAAAGTCGTAAAGAAGTTTCACTAGTTGTATTTTTTTTTTTTTGTAGGAGTCTCCTCTGTCTCCAAGCATGTTGGAGCAGGCTCCCCAGATTCCGAACGCTTACATGCGTCACTGAAGGTGACAGTGGATTGGTTACCACCTGGGGTAGTAGCTTCTGTTGAACATTGCTCCAAGCTTTTGACAGCTGCAAACACGGTTGATTGGGACCCATGATTTTGCACCGACCGACATAGTACCGATGTTGTGAGAATTGGAGAGGGATTAATGCTCAGCTCATTATGATATTTGTTCCACACCTCAATATTAGGTTTTACCGCCAATATTTCGGTGGCTGATTTCAGTGGTTTTCCATTGGGCGACAGGTATTATATCCGCACTCATTAGGTCGGGTCAAGAATGGAATGAATAAAGCCCCATGTAGCGGCGAGGATAGGAACTGTGCCGGCTGCCGAATCCCTCTCGCACTCCTCTGGAGTGATGATTAACAACTGATAAATGAAATTATATTTTATTGGAGAGTGTTGCTGGATTGAAAGATTACAGGGCAACCAGAATACCCGGTGAAAAACCTTTCCCGTGTCCGCTTTGTCCTGTACAAGTCTCACAAAGGTTGACCTGGATATGGACCACGGAACCCAGTGGTCAGAGGCTAGCGCGCTTCAACCTGAGCCTGGGAGCCTGTATTATTTAGATATTATTTTAATTATTAATCTGTTTAAACTTTCATTGGGACCATGAAACTGAAATGATACATGTTAGTAGAAACCTTATCCCAGACGATTTTAGCCGTAAAGTTGAACATTGAAGCTAAATTAAGATTGAGGTCTGCCGTTTGAAGAGACACTGACTGTATTCATTAGGGAAGAACTCTAAATTATTACTGTGAACGAGTTTGAAGACGGAATTGTGGACTCTGAGGCGTGCAGTGCACAGGCTACTTCGTTTAGATCCATGCGAGCAATGTTGTTAAATCCCAAGCGTGTGCTTTGAAAGTTTTATATCGAGTTAAAGGGGGACCTGTACGTACATCAAGAGATATATTAAGTCTGCCTAATCTCCGGGCGCACCGCAGTATCACCAGAGGGGAAGAAAATTCGCTTTAGTAAGTGAGATACTAGTTCTAGTCTTAGTGCTGGCGAGATGGTGATTTGTGGAAGTGGCAATTACTATTTTAAGGGGGGACGTACTAATTTCTTGGTCAAAAATTACATGTATTAACTCATTCTTTTCATTGTATGCTAAACATCCCTCCTTAATGTAGTGAAAAAATCCGTCTCCGCTAATCTAAAAACAAATCTCTTCTCACATGGTTTAACGATTTATCTACCTGCCGTGGGAGTGGAGCCTCGTATGAGAGATTGTACATACCGTAATAAGAACGTATAATGGAAACTACACTTTCGAGAAATGCGTCATGTCATACATGGACAGTACCCATTCATTACTTGGTAAGAGTCCGGTGAATCTATGGCGAGATGTAATGAATACTTCGATCCAAAACACATTTCCACTTCCTACCTGTCGCAGTTCAATCATAATATCACAAATGACATAAGATATTGTTCAGTTCCAATAAATTTCTCTACGGTAAGTTACCGAATTTTCTGCCCTAAGGATTTTTAATAAATGCAATTTCTTATTTCAGACATATTCCATGTTATTTGATTATCGGTTATCATCATTCATTTTGCTCACTGCTGAGCATCGAGACCTCATAACTCTCTCATTTCTGCTTTGCAGCCTAGAAAAGTTGCTTCCATCCAGAGAGGATTTCAGCTTTCCTCAGAATGATCTGAAGAGGTAGGTCAGTGATCATTTTCGCCTGATCTAAACATGTACTTGCTGTTCTTCCTCGTGGTATACTACCTTCAATTTTGCCTTGCAAAACGGTCTTTTCCAAGTTCTCTCCTTCTGTTGTGAAAATATGACCGAGGAGTTAACACTCATTCACACTGGAAGATAGACGTTCTTTGATGCTCAATTCCTAGAAACAGGGTTTTTTTCACCAAGGCAACACGTAGAATTCTCCGCCAACACCACATCTCAAAGGCATCAATTCGATATTTTCTCCAGCATTCACGGTCCAAGTCTCACAGCCGTAGAAAAAGACGTAGCTAGTGTTTCAATCTGCGTATCTTTTGATATTACCCCGTTCTGCCAGATGTTAGTGAGTTTAACCACTGCAGCTCGAGCTAGGAAAATACGTCTTTTGATTTGCCAGGCTGAGTGGCTCAGACGGTTGAGGCGCTGAAATTCTGACCCCAACTTGGCAGTTTCGATCCTGGCCCAGTCCGGTGGTATTCGAATAAGTCAGCCTCGTGTCGGTTGATATACTGGCACATAAAACAACTCCTGTGGCACTACATTCCGGACCGTGGAGTCTCCGGAAACTATGAATGTAGTTAGTGATATGTTACGCCATTAACATTATTATTATTATCCTTTTGATCTCGGTTTTTACGGCTTCCCGTGTCATTGATGACTGACCCCAGGTATACTAATATCTTAGCGCATCGGGGTCGGAAAAAAATATTTGACCACGAAAGTTCACTGCGCACAAAAGTGAATCGAGTATTAAATGTAATAACACCCTGGGTTAATTACGTACTTGTCCTCAACAAAAAAGGAAGTTTCAGTAATATTTGACTCAGTTAAGGAACTCATGGTATTCACCCCACTCCCGCTAGCTAAAAACCTTCAGTAATAAGGGCTCCTTCCTCAGCTGGTGGTTGTCCGTGACTTGGAGACAGGAGTTTTCATTCATTCATGTATGAATTCAGTTCATTCATTCATCCACTCATCCATCGACATGGGAATTATCTCACCGGATCTGCTGGAGATTCTTAGATACAGACTGAAGACATGCATTCATTGGTGTATCCATTCATTCATCCATTCACCCAATCATTCATCCAGTAATAAGGACACTCTACCCAGTTGTTGGTTATCCGTAACTTGGAGAGATGAGTTTTTATTCATTCATGCACGAGTAGCTCATCCATCCAGTCATTCACTTAATTCACAATGTTTATTGCAAGCTAACGAGAAATTTGTGCGGTCTCGTAACAAAACATTACGTGCGCTAATTAATAACAGGGGCAAGATACATGTTGTCCTGGATGAAGGATGGTGATGCTATGGCACACATGCCACTAGGTGACATGCGAACACATAAGATATTTTAATATTACGCTTGAATTAATATATATTGTACCGGTAGGTGCACCTCTACGCCGCACATTTAAATCTTGCGCCAATGAAACCTCCTCTACTGGAGGAACATTGAACTTGGAACTATACCTCCTTAAACTTTTACTCAGAAGATGTCACTACCTTAATTTTGTGATTGTGAAGTCTCCAGGACTGTGTGAATTTCAACATGTTTTGATTACCATTTATCAAGATGTTTGGTCTTTCTACAACAGATGCCACTACAGAAACTATGATCATGCACCCTGGTGCGAAGTGTAAACATTTTTTTTGAAGATATTTTGTATTCATAAGTTTTTCTTTACTAAATTTCGTTCATTCATTTGTGGGTCGGCAATATTTACCTTTTCTTTCCGCAAGTTTTGAATCCAGCGAATCGCTAATTTTAGTAATTAATTTCCGACCAATCCTGGATTTCTTATACGACTTTGAGTGTAAATTTTGTATGTTCCAATAAAATTGAGAGGGTGTGGCTTGATTATTCGTGAAAGGTCTCGAACTTTCCCCGAGGGTTTATAAACTGCGGATATTCACGTCTCTTGGCCATTTGATCAACATCTAACTAAGTGTGTGTATATGAAGCAGGAGGCGGGAGGTGCCTCTTTCAGCAGGCAGCAGTTCTTCAGCAAGGTAATGGCCGTTTAACTATATTTCTTGCTAGCTCCGCAGTTTAACCCGAGCGATAGGTCCGAAACTTTAACTATGTAACCAACTTCTCTAAAATATAAATTCTGCCAGCTAATGTGAAAATTTCATAAAATCTCTAACTGTAATTCGGGGATAGAGAGTGATTTACCCTCTCGAGCTCCCCTTCATATTGGTTTGAGGTGACTACGTTTTGTAACTGGTTTTCTTCTTTTCCGTAATGTATTAAATTATTCTTATACGAGTCACCCCCATAGTTTGGGAATAGCCCCAGTTTCATCGGCATAGTGCCTTTTAGGTTTTAAGAATGCATATTTAGGAGTGCAAGTACACGCCTCCATTCAATTTGGTGTTTTGGGCCATTTACTTAATCTGTTCTTTTCTACTAAGGCCCAGTAGGTTGGGTACAAGGTACCCCTGTTTCTTTTTTGTAAGTCGTGCCTTGATGACAAATAATTGTAAGTTTCAGGTATTGTCTTAAATAGGCTTGAAAAACTGAGAGCGTGTCAGCTCTTTTCTAGTGTGGTAACTGTGCCTCTGGGAGGCTTGATATTTGAAGTTGGGAGCAAGTGCTCCAGGGATTAGGGACTTTCTGCCCTTTGAACAATTTGTGCTCGCCTGTAAACGTTGAGCTAGGAGCTCAAAATTATAATACTAGGGCTTGTAGCCCAAGAGTGTTAACATTCTGGAATCTTGGATCTTTCTAAGTCTTGTTTCCAAATTGTTATTTCACCAAGTGGAAAGTTGTTATAATTTTGTTGTTCCGTCTGAAAATATAACCTTTGTTAAAATTTTAAATTAACTTTGAGTTTGTACTTAGACCCATTCATCCCGACACCTTCTTTCACCTCTGATGCTCCACGGGTAACCCCGTAACATATATACATGTGTCAATTAATTCTATAACCGTCTTTTTAAAAAGTACTATGTTAGAAAAACATTCCCTATTCTTAAAGTTTACCGGTTTTAAAAATGTAACTTGCAGTGATATTTGTAAAATAAATCCAAGAAACATTGAGTCGAATGTATTTATATTAAATGTGAACTAACACGTGAATGATGTCAGATGGGGGGTTTTCATGATAATCTTAAAGTAAAATAACCGATGGCACGCTAGAAAGTAAAAAATAACAAAGAAGACCTTTAATTGATAGGACAGTCGGTAAAGGTTAGCCATCCCTGTCCTAGATTATAAAACACTGTTAAAGTCTAGGACAGAAATAAATATTTTTCAAAAAACTGCGGTTTAGAAATTGTGTGTAAATAGTAATTAGGAGTAACTGTATTTTTAAACGAATAATAGATACATTAAACTGTTACAAACTGTTACTGTATGCATATATCAAAATATTATTTATTGATGTCTCCCTCCACAGTTGCAGGTGATTCTGAACTATAGGATGGGAGTATTCTATTCTAGTTGAAAATCCTGGCGAGAGCTATTAATTCTTACATCAGCACTTATTAGGCGACTGCCTTAGATCATAATAATAAATAATTCCCATCCTCTTATCGGTAGGTTCATAGAATACTTTCACTGTATTCTCCGCCAGCCATTAGTGTAGACCAAAAATAATAACGCTCAAGGGTTCTGAATTTGAGAGTGTGTGTACTCAACCATTCCTTCCTTAGCGTTCTTGTACATTCGTCTTTCCAGTCTCATCCCCAATGGCTAACATTCCTTCTCTTCCTACCGCAATGGTATAATGTTCCCAAGGCTAAGCAATCTATATATATAAAAGCAAGTCTGTCTGGAGCGATGTATATAGGCTCTTCCAGAAATATCAGAAATTTGAAACTTGGTACGGGAGAAGCTGATGACCCCAGTATCCCTAGAAAAATCAAAAAATCTCAAAATTCCCTGAAGGGGGCACGCTGGGGGGCCTCAAATTTTGGGCTCAGCATAAGAACGCGGTCGTACAATTTATCCAAAAGGACAACCTTAGTTTTCGTGGGCTTAAAACTTTTCGGGAATTTCCTAATTTTTATCCCCCGTCCCCCTAATCAAGATGGCGGCAAAACCTGCGAGACGAGGTAGAAAATTTAACTTTGGTGAAATTATAGCTTTTGGTCCCTAACCGACGGAAAAATTCCAAGATGTTCAAATGTTTCACTTTTTACCCCCAAAGATATCGAAATATGGAGGAAATTTTAATGACAGTGCAGACATTCCTTTTGAGCTATTTGTTGGCTAAACGGTAAGTCGTATCACAAAACGGATGGCACAATCTTCAATTCGGAGTGATCTACAACTTTGATCCTATGACATTTTGTCGTATCTCTCTCCCTTATACGTTAGATTTGGCCGTCTTTCTAGATTGTTGGTAAGTTTGGTGATTTTTACAAGTATATTTCATTGTTTGACACACTTATTGAGTATTGAGTATCTGACAGAGTGACAACGAACCTACAGGTTACCATGGCAACGTCTCTGACTGCTTGCCAGCAGGGAAGTGACGTATTGCCATTTTCATCATCATGCTTTTAATTTCGTGGTTGTTCCTTGAGTAGAAGGCAAGAGAGGCGTCTATCGGTCTATCTGCGGGATATTGGCGGAATATCGTTGGAGTTATAACCGCCCTCGAATAGATAAAGTAATAACACCATTAGTCATTTTCTTATCTGTTTACCTAAGAATCACTGCGCCTAAATTTCTCCTCTGATACCGCTTTATTATATCCATAACTCACACAAGCATAATTTATTGAGGAGCATTTGATTTTCCAAGACATTCACTTGGCATTTACATATTTGTCGTTATCCAGCTGTCCTCAGTTATAATCCATTTTCTATTAATTTCAACTCTCTTAACTGTATTATGTTCTTCCTTATTTACTTCGTATGTACGCGAGTGCTAGAATCTTCTAGACATTTTTCCACCAAACTGCACATTTAGAATCCACCTGTCCTTGGGTAGGTTTTAGGGTAAATATTGTTTCTAATTCTCTGAACTGACTGGGGGTTTACACGAAACCGAAACCCTGATTTTGCACTCCCACAAAATGTACACAACCAAACTTAATGGAAATCTACCTGCCTTAATGGAAATTAATTTCTAAAACTTTTTTCTCGTGTGCATCATGTCGATACGAGGATTAATAAGGGAGGTATCATTAACGGACCGTGCGGGTGGGTGTAAAGCGTATTTCTTTCAACTTGAAAACTAGTGAAGT
The DNA here is from genome assembly GCF_040414725.1 of Anabrus simplex. Taxonomy (NCBI): domain Eukaryota; kingdom Metazoa; phylum Arthropoda; class Insecta; order Orthoptera; family Tettigoniidae; genus Anabrus; species Anabrus simplex. Next base: position 441,513,706 of record NC_090268.1, on the reverse strand, counting down.
TATTCGAACCAAACTTTATATTTAGCATCCACCTGTCCAAAGGTAGGTTTTAAAGGTCTATAGCATTTCATGTTCCCGGAATGGACTGGTGGTTCATAAGGAACCGGAATGGTGATTTTACTCTTCCACAATATATAGAGTACAAGACCGACTTGACTGGAAATCGACCAAACGTGATGGAATTCCATCTCTAAAACTTGTTTTCATGTGCATTTTTTCATCAGGAGGATTAAATAAATAATAATAATAATAATCGTATGGCCTCAGCTACCGTGTGTATACATTTCAATTTGACGCCATCTGGCTGTCTGCTCGTCAATTTCGACGTTCCGTTTTACTCTAGGCCCCCACTAGATGGCAGACCGTTTAATGCGAAACTCTCTTGGGCCTCTATGGCTGAAATTTAATGATTTTTGTCGGGAGGATTAATAACGGAGATATCATGAATGGTCAGTTTTGCAGGTTAAGTCCAGCGGACATAGCCCAAAAAGTGTTCTACGTGGAACAGATTCCTTATCTATCTATATAAATAAAATCGTAACGACTGTGTGCCTCTACATTGACTATTTTGGGGAAAGTTTTGCTCAGCTATCCGTTTAAGGGGTAATAACGACCATCTGCATATTTTGTGGTTTAGTTTCCTGAAAGTCCCAATTTTTACCCTCCTCGCCCAAATTCCAGATTACGGCATAATCTCCCAGAAGAAAAAGAAAATGGAAATTTGACAAAATTATACGTTTTAGCCTGCAACGGACAGAAAATATCCAAGAGCTTTAAATTTTTCCCTTCTTATCCTCGAAGAATTTCGAAATATGCAGGCAATTTTAATGGTGGTGCAGAACTTGGGGGAGTCCTATCACATAACGGATGGTACAATCTCCGTTCAATTTGGAATGATCTACAACCTTGGTCTTATGAATTTTTGTCGTATCTGTATCCCTTTTACGTTTGATTTTTCTCTATTAATCGATGTTAAGGAAACTTGGAATTTTCACATGCGTAATTCATACTTTCAGTCACTTATAGGAAATATAGAATCATCAAACTCTTCACTAAAATTTGCCCACCCAGTAGCCATATGTAAACCAAATGCTATGTATGTAGCTGTCACATAATTATCCGAAAAGTAATGCAATGTGAGATAATCTTACATAAACATTACCCTGTTCAACGTTCCTAACTCAGTCTGATCCAAGAATAGATGAGATATCATAGGCCCAGCCATTTAGGCCACTAAATCTGGCGTCTTGTGGTTACAATCGTTTGTCGATATGACGTACGTTTAGCAGCAGTTAATCTGCAAATGAAGGTCTGCAACATTGTAAACACGCATATACTTTCGTATGCCGATCTATATATATTCACTGATGTCAATTTGTAGCGATCGAGAAAGGGTGTGTCTGCTATTGTAATCAGTACTCCCCACACCGACTTTGACTGGCAGTAGGAATGGGGTCCTTCTCCAGCTCCTGTGTAACTGGCAGTAAAAGGAAGGCCTACCATTATAATGAATAATTCACTTCTCGATTTGACTTGCAGAAGGCAAAATAGCATGCAGTTTTGTTTTGTTTAAAACTCCCCTACCAGGTTGTGTTTGGCAATAGGCAAGGGTGCCCGCAATTATAAACAAATGTCCTCATCGAAAATGTGACTGGCATTAGGCATAGTGGCCTGCTATTTTGATGGAAACTCACCAACTAGGTGCGACTGGTAGTAAGCCGGCTGGCAGTAGGAAAAGGGGCCTGACATTATAATGATAACTGCATAACTCAATTTCGACTGATAGTAGGGTAGTTGCCTGCCATTATCATAAAAAATCCTCAACTGTTATCTGTCTGGAAGTAGGAAAGAGGGGCTGCCATTGTAACGAAAACTCCGCAAATCGATTGTGACCGCGCAGTAGGCAATGGGGCTTGCAGTTATAATGTAAACTTCCCACACTCGATTGTGAATGGCAGTAGACAAGTAAGCCTGTCGTTATATCACAAATCCGTAACAAACTCTCTACATTGGAAACAGCGTATGGGGACCCTCCACATGCTGTCTCTCGGATAACGCTAAGAGACATGCAATATTAAAACAATCTTATTTACTGCATGTACAGTATTAACTTCGATATTCGAATACAATGTAGAATACCGTAGCGAAGCACGGGTACATTTGCTAGTCTTTCACAATCGCACGCTTCCCGGCCGTTAGCAAATTCCGGTCTCATTTTTTCCTTATTATGTTCCTTATTATGTTCATTAGATCCAGTACGTTGTGTTAATGAATGTACGGTTTCGTGGCTCATTGTCATTATGAAAATATATAAATGTTCCTGTATATCTGGATGAAAGAGTCTAAAATAAAAACTATAAGCCAGTCCGCCATAACAGAACACTTGTACAGTATGCGCTGTCAAATTATCCTTTGGCCAGGTGAGAGTCATCGCACCTGTAGAAGACTTCTATGCTCGGCTTGTGAGGGTAGCCATAGAGAGAGAACTGCGTCCAAAGAAATTCAACGGGGAAGACGGCTTCAAGTTGTCAAATTCACGGCTACGTATTCTCCAGAGTTAAAGGGAGCGATCAAAAATGTCCGTACGATGGTCGTACAGACCTGAATCAGGAGCATTGAGGCACGCAACCCACCAATGCCATGTCCTGGTACGTGAAGGAGTACACCCCCGTCCGAGAGGAAGCGTCGACACTTCAAGACCTTTTCTTTTTGAGTTGTTATAAACGCATGGGTGGAGATCAGGACCTTAGTGCTTCCTACTTAAGTTGGCGTACCTTCTGCATGACGACCTTTGCTTGTTAGTGTCCGTGATGGATGAGGCTGGCCTCCCAAATCGGCCGGCGTCTTGTGTTGAAACGCGATCCGCACGGAACTTGGTGCAGCATTCCACAACGGTTGCTTTCGACAGGCATGGTACCCCATACACAGTCTCCTTCTCTGGTGGATATCCACCTTATTTGTCCTTCGTCAGTCAAGAACGGAATAACAACACGTTGGTCCTGTTTGGACGCATTTGGTAATAACGCAAGCACCGCGACACGACACGACTGCCACACTAATCTCCATACCTACACTTGGCACCAAGCTTGGTTTATTGTTCTTAGATTCGTTAAGCTTTAACCCAGATTTAATATTTAGTTACTTTAATAATATTGGATGTTATTTATCATTTATTTGCGCAACTGCCACAGAAAGTTATCTTTACGTTGCGACTCGGCTTAAATTTCGAAACGAGCAACTTAATCTTATCACTTTAGTGGCTCAAGCATACAATATTTCATACTGTGGTGGTGTTAGTTATTTTAAATTAAATGAATTTAATTGTAAATAATTTTGGTTCCTCACTTTGCAAATCTTCCATGTTTGAATCATACATTGACGTTTCTTTGTTTTTATTCGTGTCCTGGTATCGAAGATATAAGAGATGCACGCATGGGGTTATGTTGTATTAAAATACACTCATATTCTTAAAAAACAGAAATCCTTGAAAAACTTGAGATTGGAAGTTCATATTCACAGTAAATGCTCTGGAGTATGTTCTGCAGAAACCATTAGCATTTCAGTCACCTTGGTTCAGCGGTGTCCTGTTGCCTAGTACGCACTTGGTCCTCCATGGGCACAGATAACTTGTTCCATGCGTGATGGTATCGACGCGTATAAGGCGCGAATGGCGTGCTGGGGGTAAAACCATCCATGCTGCACTCACCTCGTTCCACAGTTTATCGTTGGTGGTTGGCAATGGGTCACAGCGCCGCACCCGTCGTTTCACCATATTCCACACATTTTCGATATGCGACTAGTCCGGCCATGGGGCGAGCCAGAGCAACAGTCTGCCATCCTATGACAACAAGAAGGCACGTGTTGGTGCAGTAACATGTGGTAGCGCATTGTCCAGCTGAAATATGGCGTATCTGGTGTCGTGCAGAAAGGTAATGACTACGGGTCGCAGGATGTCATTCACGAAGTCAAACTGGTCACAGTGTCGTGGACAGGCACCGACTGTGATTTATGATTGTTCCCAACAGCACCCCACACCATGACGCCATAATTTGGCGGTGCATGTCTTGTACGAATGCAGTCAATATAATGCCTCTGCCCTTGTCTGCGGCGAACCGAAATGTGGCCATCATTTTTAACCAAATATAACCTGGATTCGTCCGAAAACACTATCAGCTGCCATTCCTCCCAGTAACGTCGTTCTATACACAATTGTAGTCCAGAATGTTTATACACATTAGTCAAAGAAGAGCGGAGATATGGACGACACGCCGATAACCCAGACCGTAATAAACGGCTACAGACTGTCACTCCTGAGAGTGTACGATGTGTTCGACTGTTGCGCCACAGCCGAGGAGGACGCAGATCTCTCCTGCAATGCAATTCGGATGAGGTGTCGATATCCTCGGGGGGTGGTCTGGGTGGTGTGATCAGAGCCATTTCGTCGTGTTCTGCAGCCTTCTGTGAACCATTCTGTAAACGCCCGTTGCACTGCCGACAGACTTCGTCCCACACGAGCAGCAGTTTCCCGGATGGATGAATCACGTTCTGTCATGCCAATAAAGCGCCCTTTTTCAAACCCACATATTTGAAAGTATATACGTCTGCGAGGCATCCTGCACGTCGTCTCAAGTCACACTGATCCAAGCACATTTAACCAGTCGGTGGTGGTGCGCATAGATATCAATGTGGACCTTGAACCTGCGGGCCGACATGGTTCAAATGTTAACCATTTCTTCAAAACATAATAATGCACATGCCCTGTGAATATGAACTTCCTATCTCTAGTGTTTCAAGTCTTTATGAACATGAGTGTCTAAACGTTATTGTTATTTGAAGCAAAGAACAGTTCACTAAAGTCCAACAATCCCGTGGTCATCTATTAACGAAGATAATACGAACTTATGTTATACTGCGATATGTGTGATGTTTTTCTTTTAGAAATGGATTAACCTATACATTATTGTGATGGCGGCAGGTTACTTGAGCTGCGAATACAGAGAGGGCATTTCTTGTGTAAATGAGTACGGAACCATAGTGCTGTAATCAGGTGGAGAAACACCATTATGGCAAGTAAGACACTGAAGACAAAGCGTCAGGTCTTTCTTCACACATTACTCACTAGCCGCAAATGACTCAGTCAAGGTCAGGGTAGGTATAAAGTCAGGTGCCCTTTCCTCATCCCCGTGAGGTCTCAGTTGCTATGACCTTGCAGTTGCTGTTAGTTTCTATGAATACCTTTTGTTATCTTCGACCAATTACTGAGTTTATTTTTATATTGTTTCTTTTGAAGCATAATTGTGAGGCGCAGCACTTCTGGAGACCTATGAGGCCTGACAGGAAAAGAACATTATCTGAGAATGACTCCAAGTAGTTCTCGGTGGATGACAGAACTGTGTGCAGCTCGGAACTTTTCATTCCTTTTGTTTTTGTTTCTGTGTTTACCTTCAAGAAAATATTTTTAGAAACTAGAAACTAGAAACATTTCTGCGTGTTTTGTATATAGTAAGGTTTTAAAATGAGTGTCTTTTATCATTAAAATGGTGAAAAAGAACTTATGAAAAACAAAAAACATTCAGTTTTCGAAAATTTGACCTTATAATCACCAGATATGTAAGTAAATTATGTAATACTTATATAACACTAACCTCATGGCACTACAGCCCTGAAGTGCCTTGTTCTACCAAGCGACGACTCGTCAGCCCGAAGACCTGCAGGTTACGAGGTGTCTTGTCGTCAGCAAGAAGAATCATCTCGGCCGTTATTCTTGGCTTTCTAGACCGCGGCCTCTATCTCACCGTCAGATAGCTTCTCAATTCTAATCAAGTAGGCTGAGTGGATCTCGAAACAGCCCTCAAATTCAGGTAAAAATCCCTGGCCTGGCCGGGAATCGAACAGGAATCCTCCGCGTAAGAGGCAGTCACGCCACCCCTACACCACGGGGCTGGCCCTAATACTTATATGAGTATGTTAAATACATTTCTGAGTAATAAGGTACGCTACATGTCTAACATTTGTCTACCTAACAGTTTAGAAATAAATGTGGAATACATAAGTAAATGGCGTGGTTTTTAGCGAAAATCACTCGGTACTTCTAGGCTTATGATTTTCGTCCTTCTATTCATGATCAATCAATAAATACTGGTCGGTATTTAGGGCAGTCGCCTAGGTGGCAGATTCGCTATCAGTTGTTTTCCTAGCTTTTTCTTAAATGATTGCAAAGAAATTGGAAATTTATTGAACATCCCCCATGGTAAGTTATTCCAATCCCTAACTCCCCTTCCTATAAACGAATATTTGCCCCAATTTTTCCTCTTGAATTCCAACTTTATCTTCATATTTTGATCTTTCTAACTTTTAAAGACACCACTCAAACTTATTCGACTACTGATGTCATTCCACGCCATCTTTACACTGACAGCTCGAAACATACAACTTAATCGAGCAGCTCGTCTCTTTTCTCCCGAGTCTTCCCAGCCAAAACTTTGCAACATTTTTGTAACGCTACTCTTTTGTCGGAAATCACTCAGAACAAATCGAGCTGCTTTTCTTTGTACTTCTTTTTCTAGTTCTTGAATCAAGTAATCCAGGTTAGGGTCCCATGCACTGGAACCATACTCTAGTTGGGGTCTTACCACAGACTTATATGCCCTCTCATTTACATCCTTAATATAACCCCTAAATACTCTCATAACCATGTGCAGAGATCTGTACCCTTTATTTGGAATCATATTTATGTGATTACCCCAATCAAGATCTATAATTATATTTATACCTAGGTATTTACAATGATCCCCAAAGGGAACATTCACCCCATTAACGCTGTAATTAAAACTGAGAGGACGTTTCCTATTCGTGAAGCTCACAACCTACTTTTAACCCCATTTAAAAACATCATACCATTGCCTACTGTCCATCTCATAACATTATCGAAGTCATTTTGCAGTTACTCACAATCTTGTAACTTATTTATTACTTTGTACAGAATAACATTGTCTGCAGAAAGCCTTATCTCTGATTCAACTTATTTATCTCTGAGTATCCGTGTTTACTTTAGTGTGAAGCGGAGTTCAACCAATTAGGGGAGATTTGTTATAAGACAGTGCGGAAAGTAATTACAGTGCGGTAAAGTGTCACATTCCGTACTCTTTTGAGTACGGGAAAAAGGCTACTACGTCACAGTATGAAATAATACAATATTCACCATCACCACAAATTACTCCCATACTTAAGCTCGTACATCAGCGGAACAACGGTGAATTTTTCCCTCAGGATGAAATAAAGGAAAGTCATCTCCGTAGAGGCCATGAAGGGCCTTCGAGGTGTGAAAGGTAAAGACTCCCACTATCTGTAAAGTCGGCATTTGGTGAGATAGAGTGGTTTGCTCTACCCCAGCCATCACTGCACCCGGTGAATAACCGGGTACTTATTTTTGATGTAGGATGAGTGAACCTCAGCGCCAAGTGCGCTCCCTCCGGATGAGCTTATAGCAAGAGAGAAATAATAAAAGTGTCCCAGAGGTTCTGTGTTTTAAGGTATTCATTTCCAAAGCGTGCGTATCCCAAGGTGACGCTACAATAAAGAACACCTTTTGGGGAATATAAGATATAACGTGCTAAAAGATACGCCTCGAACGTGCCCGTCATAGTTACATTTCTGGCAATACTCACCTCCCTCGCGAGACAATATTCCCAATTGACACACTTACCGAACTATGATAGGACACTCCAGCGTTTAATGCTCTACATTTTTGCGTGATCACTCACACTTTAACTGCGTCTCGTGCTCACATTAGATACTTATACAAATATAAGAAAAGCAAATTAAAAGGCCCTTGCAGGAGTGCAAATAAAAATTCCCACTATTCGTAACCTCGGTACAATGTGTGGTAGAGTAGTTAGCTCTATGTCCGACCATCTTTGAGCCCAGGCATTAACCTGGTTCTCATTTTTGGTGTAGGCTGTGTGAATCTTCGGAGTTACGAAACTGTTCTTAAATGATTCTAATGGCAAGGAATGGAACCTATAACCATTCAGTGAACCGAGCACTCCGTTAGGGCCTTTACTAGGCAGATCCTCTTCTACAAATCGGAGGTTAAGGGACAAAACCTCTTGTCTCGCAATGCTGTTCCTAGATATTATTTTCTTTAAGAATGGTCACACCTTCCAGCCACTTATGGATATGCAGCTCATCAAATGGGTTCATTTTCCCGTGACGTACTCAATAACAAATAATAATAATAATGCCAATTCCTTTACGTCCCTCTAACTATTTTTCTACGGTTTTCGGAGACGCCGAGGTGTCAGAATTTGGTGCCGCAGCAAACCTCTTACTTGCCAGTAAATCTACTGACACGAGGCTGACGTATTTGAGCACCTTCAAATAACACCTGACTGATCCAGGATCGAACATGTCAAGTTGGGATCAGAAGGCCTGCGCCTCAACCGTCTGAACCATTCAGCCCGGATACTCAATAACTAATTGGAACTGTACGAAACTAACAAATCAGACAATAAATAAATAAATAAATAAATAAATAAATAAATAAATAAATAAATAAATAAATAAATAAATAAATAAATAAATAAATAAATAAATAAATAAATAAATTTAGATATTAAACTAATTGTGAAATTACAACTCACTTGAATAATAGTATTTTGAACCACATACTCACACATATATTTCCAAATAATGTGTATTCACGGTATTGACGGCACCATCACAACTTGTATATTGTTGCCTTGAGGCAACATATAACTTTTCAGCTGTGTACATGAGTAGTATAATTGGATGGTTCGGCGGCCACCTCCACCTCAGGCTCCCAGTGGCCACCTCCACCTCCACCTCAGCCAGAGGCCTCCCAGTGGCCACCTCCACCTCAGCCAGAGGCCTCCCAGATGCCTCCTCCACCTCCACCTCAGCCAGAGGCCTCCCAGAGGTCTCCTCCACCTCCCGCGGGAAATTTGAATTTGTAAACAAAGCCACGTGCTTTTTGACAGACAACAACGCATCGCAAACCTCAGTACTGCCATCTTGACGGGCCTAAACCTCAGTAGTGCCAACTTAACCTAACTAGCGCGAGGTAAACAAAGCCACGTGCTTTTTGACAACCACGTGCTTTTTGACAGATTTGTAAACAAAGCCACGTGCTTTTTGACAGACAACAACGCATCGCTAACCTCAGTACTACCATCTTGACGGGCCTAAACCCCAGTAGTGCCAACTTAACCTAACTAGCATGAGGTAAACAAAGCCACGTGTTTTTTGACAGCCACGTGCTTTTTGACAGATTTGTAAACAAAGCCACGTGCTTTTTGACAGACAACAACGCATCGCTAACCTCAGTACTGCCATCTTGACGGGCATAAACCTCGGTGGTACCAACTTAACCTAACTAGCTCGAGATAAACAAAGCCACGTGCTTTTTGACAGCTACGTGCTTTTTGACAGCTGTCATCCGCCATCTTTAAACTACAGAGCGCTGTGCTACCCTCTTTCGTCACCTGTCATCGACAGTGCTGCCATCTTGGCGGGCCTAAACCTTAGTGCTACCAACTTAACCTCACTAGCTCGAGATAAACAAATCCACGTGCTTTTTGACAGCCACGTGCTTTTTTGATAGCTGTCATCCGCCATCTTTAATCTATAGAGCACAGTGCTGCCCTCTTTAGCTACTTACCTTTGAAATGTGGTGGCGGATAATTTGAAAAATGCTTTTCGACAAGCAGCCATCTTTAATCCAGAGAGAACAGTGCTGCCCTTTATGTGGTGGCGGCAAATTGAAAAATTCCACGTGCTCTTGTTTGAAAACAAACTCACGTGCTTTTTTGACAGCTGTCATCTGCCATCTTTAATCTATAGAGCACAGTGCTGCCCTCTTTAGTTTGAAATGTGGTGGTGGTAAATTCCACGTGCTCTTGTTTGGAAACAAAGCCACGTGCAGCTGTCATCCACCATCTTTAATCAACAGAGCACTGTGCTACTATCATGCGGGCAATTTCATCACCTGTCATCCGCCATCTTTAATCCACAGAACACCGTGCTGCCCTCTTTATGGCTACTACCTTAAGCACGTAGTAGCGGACAATTTGAAAAGTTCTGTTAGCTATCATCCGCCATCTTTAATCAAGAGAGCACCGTGCTGCCATCTTTAGCTAGATACCTTTGAAATGTGGTGGCGGCAAATTGAAAAATTCCACGTGCTCTTGTTTGGAAACAAACTCACGTGCTTTTTCGACAGCTACCATCCGCCATCTTCAATCAACAGAGCATAGTGCTGCCCTCTTTAGTTTGAAATGTGATGGCGGCAAATTCCACGTGCTCTTGTTTGGTAAACATAGCCATGTGCTTTTTTGACAGCTGTCATCCGCCATCTTTAATACAGAGAGCACCGTGCTGCCCTCTTTATCGTAGTAGATGTAAATTCGTCACCTGTCATCCGCGGTGCTGCCATCTTTAGCTAGATACCTTTGAAAAGTGGTGGCGGATAATTTAAAAAGAAAAATTCTACAGCAGCCCTCTCTCGACGCTAATTGCATAAGATGGTGGCTATACATGACTCCTTAAGGGTGCTTACGCAAGATGGCTGCTATACACAGGTTCTTATGAGACGCCCTTGGGATGCTTGCGCAAGATGGCAGTTATACATGGCTCCTTATGAGATACCCTAGGGATGCTTGCGCAAGATAGCGGCTGATCTTATGGGATGGCTTAAGGGTCCTTGCACAAGATGGCTTCAGCCCTAAGGATGCTTGCGCAAGATGGCGGACACAAGATGGCAGCTATACATAACTCCTTATGAGACGCTTTAAGGGTGCTTGCGCAAGATAGTTGCTACTCTTAGCTTAGAGGCTAACGTGTCGTGATAGTTCGATTCATTAAATTTAGGGCTTAAATGCAAAATGTTAAATATATCGAAAACGGTGCACCGTAGAGCAAAACGGACAAAATTTTTCTGCCTAATACCTAGGTTCGCAGTATGAGGAACAAGAAAATCATAGTCTAATGATGGGATCAACGGTTCGGTTCCTACTTAGGCCCTTTGGCATTTGCTCTGTTTTAGCTTGTATTGAAGCGAGTCTTCGTAACATGATCAGGTCTAGCTATGGTAGAGAGTATAACGTACCGTGCAGGTTCGATTCATTAAATTTGGAGGCTTAAATGCAAAATGTTAAATATCTCGAAAACGATGCATCGTAGAGCAAAACGGACAAAATTTTTCCGCCTAGTACGTAGGTTCGTAGTATCAGGAACAAGAAAAAACATAGTCTAATGATGAGATCAACGGTTCGATTCCTACTTAAGCCCTTTGGCATTCGCAGCTATCTATTTCTACAAGATGGTGGCTGCTCTTATGAGAAACAAGATGCCTTGAGACGTCCTAGGGATGCTTACGCAAGATGGCAGACACAAAATGGTGACTATACATAGCTCCTTATGAGACGGCCTAGGGGTGCTCGCACAAGATGGCGGCTACTCTTATGAAGAAAGCTAGCTTAGAGGCTACTGCGCAAGATAACAGCTGCTGTTATGCATGTGGTGGAGGGCAATTTGAAATTCTATGTGCTTAATCAACAGAGCACCCTGCTGCCCTCTTTAGCTGAAATGTGGTGGTGGATAATTTGAAAAATTCTTTTGACAGCTATCATCTTTAAACAAAGGCGACTATACATAGGCTGTTAAGGCCTTATCATTCTCCTCCTCCTCCTCCTCCTCCTCCTCCTCCTCCCCCTCCTCTACCTCCTCCTCCGCCTCTTAAGTCAAGGCATAGCTTTATATCGAACAAGTTTAAACCTGCATCGCGAAGGCAAGCGTGTGCAGCGATAACATTATTGTGCATGTTTAGACTTTCGAAACATAAGAAGAGTAGAATCAAACGCTGTACTCGATACGACATGTGATCAGAACATTGATTGATGCGTTCAGAAAACAAAATAAGTGATCAAGACTAGAATCGAACAATGTACTCAATACATCATGTGTTTAGAATATGTCAGGGGATACGCTTGTTCTAAGAAGATCAGATTGAAACATAACAAGACTAGAATAGAACACTGTAATCGATGTTGTTAACTTCAACATGTGATCAGAACATTGATTGATGTGTTCAGAACACAAAATAAGTGATCATGACTAGAATCGAACACTGTACTCGATACAACATGTGATCAGAACATTGATCGATGTGTTCAGAACACGAAATAAGTGATCAAGACTAGAATCGAACACTGTACTCAATACAACATGTGTTTAGAACATGTTAGGGGGTACCCTTGTTCTAAGAAGATCAGAATGAAACATAACAAGACTAGAATCGAACACTGTAATCGATGTTGTTAACCTCAACATATGATCAGAACATTGTTTGATGTGTTCAGAGCAAAAGTACAATTTTGATGATTTGCGCAGCTAACTCGCTCGGTAAACGATATAGCCAAAGTATATCTTCAAATTATTTACCTTCCATCATTCGTCTTGTGTGTAAAAATCAGTCGAACACGTTATCGCATAAACATGGCTGAAAAAAAATCGTGATAGGGTATGGAACCCAGGGGTTACATCTTGTCAGAAGGGCAAAAAGGATGAAAAGACTCTTCCTCCTCCTTACCGCACATTCCTTGGCTAAAGGGCTAATGGGCTAAAGGGCTAATGGGCTAAAGGGCTAAAGGGCTAATGGGCTAAAGGGCTAAAGGGCTAAAGGTGCGACAACCTCGTCGATCGCTATCAGCAAGAACGCTTGTACTTTGTAGAAAATTAATCTTTATTGGTAAATGGTTTTCTGTTCAGAACAAGGAATGGAACCTAGGGGTTACGTCTTACGTAATAAAATCCCCGAGGTGCGATGAGTTACGTTTTTCGAACTAGTGTTTGGAACACTGAACTTTTCAAGATGGCAAGAGTGAGGTTAGCAATGTTCTGTTGTTGGATTTTACATTCCGCGCTACAACATGCATGAGGTGGCAGCCCTTGAGGTTTACCGCCGTAAAGATGGCAAGAGTGAGGTTAGCAATGTTCCGTTGTTGGATTTTTAAAATTCCCCGCTATAACATGCAAAAGGTGGCAGCCTTGAGGTTTACCGCCGTAAAGATGGCAGCAGTGAGGTTAGCGACGCTCCGTTGTCCTTCAAAATGAGGTTAGGTTTCGTCAAGAAGACAGCTGTCAAAAAAGCACGTGGCTATGTTTACCAAACAAGAGCACGTGGTCGTGACGTCACGGTCACGTAGTATCTTGCCTCAGCATGTAATGTTCAATGTCTACACCTACGTAGTTAACACTCTGCTATGTTCACAAGATTTTTTACACATAACTATTCTTTATGCTTTAAGTTCATGCACATAGGCTATGCTAAGATAGCAGTACAAACACATGCGAACTTTGTACATTCTAATGGAATAAGTTTAGTACTGTGTGCATCATGGATACATGATGTGTGCACGCATTTAATCTTGACTATACGTAATGCTCCTGCTTTGTTTACAATATTTTTATACATTGCTATTCTTTATGCTTTAAGTTCGTGCGCGCACAAGCGATACTCGTACGCTCTAGCAGGAGAAGTTTAGTACGATATTCGATACATACATTATCGATAGGTGATGTGTACACGCTTTAGAACATAGCTCATCTTTATGCTTTAAGTTCATGCACATGGGTTAGGGATACACAAAAGCGATTGCTATATGCTCTAGCGGAAGAAGTCTAGTACGATAGTCGATGCATGTAAAATCGATAGGTTATGCTAAGATAGCAGCACAATCTACCTGCAGAAGTTTAGTATGATAGTCGTTTCGTGCAAAATCATTAGGTAATGTGTAAACGCTTCGAAACAAGGCTATTCTTTGTACTTTAAGTTCATGCGTACAGGTTATGCTAAGATAGCGGCACAATCTAGCGCAAGAAGTTTAGTACGAGAGTCGATGTATGTAAAATCGATAAGTAATGAGTACACGCTTTAAAACATGGTTATTCTTCGTACTTTCAGTTCATGCATCTTAGTTATGCTAAGATAGCAGCACAATCTAGCGGAAGAAGTTTAGTACGATATTTGTTGCATGCAAATCGATAGGTGATGTGTACACACTTTGAAACATGGCTATTCTTTTTACTTTAAGGTCATGCGTATAGGTTATGCTAGGATAGCAGCACAATCTAGCGGGAGGAGATTAGTACGAGAGTCAATGCATGCAAAATCCATAGGTAATGTGTACATGCTTTGAAACATGGCTATTCTTTGTACTTTTAAGTTCATGTGTATAAGTTATGCTAAGATGCCAGCACAATCTAGCGGAAGAAGTTTATTACGAGAGTCAATGCATGCAAAATCGATAGGTAATGTGTACACGCTTTGAAACATGGCTATTCTTTGTACCTTAAGGCCATGCGTATAGGTTATGCTAAGATAGCAGCACAATCTAGCGGAAGAAGTTTAGTACGAGAGTCGATGCTTGCAAAATCGATAGGTAATGTGTACACGTTTTGAGACATAGCTATTCTTTGTTCTTTAAGTTAATGCGTCTTAGTTATGCTGAGATAGCAGCACAATCTACCTGCAGAAGTTTAGTACGAGAGTCGATACATGCAAATTCGATAGTTGATGTGTACACGCTTTGAAACATGACTATTCATTGTACTTTAAGTTCATGGGTATAGGTTATGCTAAGATAGCAGCACAATCTAGCGGAAGATATTTAGTACGATATTTGACGCATGCAAAACCAATAAGTAATGTGTACACGCTTTGAAACATGGCTATTCTTTGTACTTTAAGTTCATGCGTACAGGTTATGCTAAGATAGCAGCACAACCTAGCGGAAGAAGTTTAGTACAATATTTGTTGCATGCAAAGTCGATAGGTAATGTGTACACACTTTGAAACATGGCTATTCTTTTTACTTTAAGGTCATGCGTATTGGTTATGCTAAGATAGCAGCACGATCTAGCGGAAGGAGTTTAGTATGAGAGTCAATACATGCAAATTCGATAGTTGATGTGTACACGCTTTGAAACATGGCTATTCTTTGTACTTTTAAGTTCATGTGTATAAGTTATGCTAAGATACCAGCACAATCTAGCGGACGAAGTTCAGTACGAGATTCGATGCATGCAAAATCGATAGGTGATGTGTACACATCTTTTTACTTTAAGGTCATGCGTATAGGTTGTGTTAAGATAGCAGCACAATCTAGCGGAAGGAGTTTAGTACGATATTTGATGCATGCAAAATCAATAAGTAATGTGTACACGCTTTGAAACATGGCTATTCTTTCTACTTTTAAGTTCATGTGTATAAGTTATGCTAAGATAGCAGTACAATCTAGAGGAAGAAGTTTAGTACGATATTTGTTGGATGAAAAATCAATAAGTAATGTGTACACGCTTTGAGACATAGCTATTCTCTGTACTTTAAGTTCATGCGTATAAGTTATGCTAAGATAGCAGCACAATCTACCTGCAGAAGTTTAGTACGAGAGTCGATACATGCAAAGTCGATAGGTAATGTGTACACGCTTTAAAACATGGTTATTCTTCATACTTTCAGTTCATGCATCTTAGTCATGCTAAGATAGCAGAACAATCTAGCGGAAGAAGTTTAGTACGAGAGTCGATGCGTGCAAAATCGATAGGTAATGTGTACACGCTTTGAAACATGGCTATTCATTGTACTTTAAAGTCATGCTAAGATAGCAGCACGATCTAGCGGATGAAGTTTAGTTCGATGGTCGATGTATGTAAAATCGATAGGTGATGTGTACACGGTTTGAAACATAGCAATTCATACTGCTGCTCTGTTCCCAAGACTTTTAAGAATACCTAATCCTAATGCTGCTCTTAGCGACGTCGAGCTAAGGATTGATTACGTGACCGTGACGTCACGATCACGTGCTCTTGTTTGGTAAACATAGCCACGTGCTTTTTTGACAGCTGTCTTCTTGACGAACCCTAACCTCACTTTGAAGGACAATGGAGCGTCGCTAACCTCACTGCTGCCATCTTTACGGCGGTAAACCTCAAGGCTGCCACCTTTTGCATGTTATAGCGGGGAATTTTAAAAATCCAACAACGGAACATTGCTAACCTCACTCTTGCCATCTTTACGGCGGTAAACCTCAAGGGCTGCCACCTTATGCATGCTGTAGCGCGGAATTTAAAATCCAACAACAGAACATTGCTAACCTCACTCTTGCCATCTTGAAAAGTTCAGTGTTCCAAACACTAGTTCGAAAAACGTAACTCATCGCACCTCGGGGATTTTATTACGTAAGACGTAACCCCTAGGTTCCATTCCTTGTTCTGAACAGAAAACCATTTACCAATAAAGATTAATTTTCTACAATGTACAAGCGTTGTTGCTGATAGCGATCGACGAGGTTGTCGCACCTTTAGCCCTTTAGCCCTTTAGCCCATTAGCCCTTTAGCCCTTTAGCCCATTAGCCCTTTAGCCCATTAGCCCTTTAGCCAAGGAATGTGCGGTAAGGAGGAGGAAGAGTCTTTTCATCCTTTTTGCCCTTCTGACAAGATGTAACCCCTGGGTTCCATACCCTATCACGATTTTTTTTCAGCCATGTTTATGCGATAACTTGTTCGACTGATTTTTACACACAAGACGAATGATGGAAGGTAAATAATTTGAAGATATACTTTGGCTATATCGTTTACCGAGCGAGTTAGCTGCGCAAATCATCAAAATTGTACTTTTGCTCTGAACACATCAAACAATGTTCTGATCATATGTTGAGGTTAACAACATCGATTATAGTGTTCGATTCTAGTCTTGTTATGTTTCATTCTGATCTTCTTAGAACAAGGGTACCACCTAACATGTTCTAAACACATGTTGTATTGAGTACAGTGTTCGATTCTAGTCTTGATCACTTATTTCGTGTTCTGAACACATCGATCAATGTTCTGATCACATGTTGTATCGAGTACAGTGTTCGATTCTAGTCATGATCACTTATTTTGTGTTCTGAACACATCAATCAATGTTCTGATCACATGTTGAAGTTAACAACATCGATTACAGTGTTCTATTCTAGTCTTGTTATGTTTCAATCTGATCTTCTTAGAACAAGCGTATCCCCTGACATATTCTAAACACATGATGTATTGAGTACATTGTTCGATTCTAGTCTTGATCACTTATTTTGTTTTCTGAACGCATCAATCAATGTTCTGATCACATGTCGTATCGAGTACAGCGTTTGATTCTACTCTTCTTATGTTTCGAAAGTCTAAACATGCACAATAATGTTATCGCTGCACACGCTTGCCTTCGCGATGCAGGTTTAAACTTGTTCGATATAAAGCTATGCCTTGACATAAGAGGCGGAGGAGGAGGTAGAGGAGGGGGAGGAGGAGGAGGAGGAGGAGGAGGAGAATGATAAGGCCTTAACAGCCTATGTATAGTCGCCTTTGTTTAAAGATGATAGCTGTCAAAAGAATTTTTCAAATTATCCACCACCACATTTCAGCTAAAGAGGGCAGCAGGGTGCTCTGTTGATTAAGCACATAGAATTTCAAATTGCCCTCCACCACATGCATAACAGCAGCTGTTATCTTGCGCAGTAGCCTCTAAGCTAGCTTTCTTCATAAGAGTAGCCGCCATCTTGTGCGAGCACCCTTAGGCCGTCTCATAAGGAGCTATGTATAGTCACCATTTTGTGTCTGCCATCTTGCGTAAGCATCCCTAGGACGTCTCAAGGCATCTTGTTTCTCATAAGAGCAGCCACCATCTTGTAGAAATAGATAGCTGCGAATGCCAAAGGGCTTAAGTAGGAATCGAACCGTTGATCTCATCATTAGACTATGTTTTTTCTTGTTCCTGATACTACGAACCTACGTACTAGGCGGAAAAATTTTGTCCGTTTTGCTCTACGATGCATCGTTTTCGAGATATTTAACATTTTGCATTTAAGCCTCCAAATTTAATGAATCGAACCTGCACGGTACGTTATACTCTCTACCATAGCTAGACCTGATCATGTTACGAAGACTCGCTTCAATACAAGCTAAAACAGAGCAAATGCCAAAGGGCCTAAGTAGGAACCGAACCGTTGATCCCATCATTAGACTATGATTTTCTTGTTCCTCATACTGCGAACCTAGGTATTAGGCAGAAAAATTTTGTCCGTTTTGCTCTACGGTGCACCGTTTTCGATATATTTAACATTTTGCATTTAAGCCCTAAATTTAATGAATCGAACTATCACGACACGTTAGCCTCTAAGCTAAGAGTAGCAACTATCTTGCGCAAGCACCCTTAAAGCGTCTCATAAGGAGTTATGTATAGCTGCCATCTTGTGTCCGCCATCTTGCGCAAGCATCCTTAGGGCGTCTGAAGCCATCTTGTGCAAGGACCCTTAAGCCATCCCATAAGATCAGCCGCTATCTTGCGCAAGCATCCCTAGGGTATCTCATAAGGAGCCATGTATAACTGCCATCTTGCGCAAGCATCCCAAGGGCGTCTCATAAGAACCTGTGTATAGCAGCCATCTTGCGTAAGCACCCTTAAGGAGTCATGTATAGCCACCATCTTATGCAATTAGCGTCGAGAGAGGGCTGCTGTAGAATTTTTCTTTTTAAATTATCCGCCACCACTTTTCAAAGGTATCTAGCTAAAGATGGCAGCACCGCGGATGACAGGTGACGAATTTACATCTACTACGATAAAGAGGGCAGCACGGTGCTCTCTGTATTAAAGATGGCGGATGACAGCTGTCAAAAAAGCACATGGCTATGTTTACCAAACAAGAGCACGTGGAATTTGCCGCCATCACATTTCAAACTAAAGAGGGCAGCACTATGCTCTGTTGATTAAAGATGGCGGATGGTAGCTGTCGAAAAAGCACGTGAGTTTGTTTCCAAACAAGAGCACGTGGAATTTTTCAATTTGCCGCCACCACATTTCAAAGGTATCTAGCTAAAGATGGCAGCACGGTGCTCTGTTGATTAAAGATGGCGGATGATAGCTAACAGAACTTTTCAAATTGTCCGCTACTACGTGCTTAAGGTAGTAGCCATAAAGAGGGCAGCACGGTGTTCTGTGGATTAAAGATGGCGGATGACAGGTGATGAAATTGCCCGCATGATAGTAGCACAGTGCTCTGTTGATTAAAGATGGTGGATGACAGCTGCACGTGGCTTTGTTTCCAAACAAGAGCACGTGGAATTTACCACCACCACATTTCAAACTAAAGAGGGCAGCACTGTGCTCTATAGATTAAAGATGGCAGATGACAGCTGTCAAAAAAGCACGTGAGTTTGTTTTCAAACAAGAGCACGTGGAATTTTTCAATTTGCCGCCACCACATAGAGGGCAGCACTGTTCTCTCTGGATTAAAGATGGCTGCTTGTCGAAAAGCATTTTTCAAATTATCCGCCACCACATTTCAAAGGTAAGTAGCTAAAGAGGGCAGCACTGTGCTCTATAGATTAAAGATGGCGGATGACAGCTATCAAAAAAGCACGTGGCTGTCAAAAAGCACGTGGATTTGTTTATCTCGAGCTAGTGAGGTTAAGTTGGTAGCACTAAGGTTTAGGCCCGCCAAGATGGCAGCACTGTCGATGACAGGTGACGAAAGAGGGTAGCACAGCGCTCTGTAGTTTAAAGATGGCGGATGACAGCTGTCAAAAAGCACGTAGCTGTCAAAAAGCACGTGGCTTTGTTTATCTCGAGCTAGTTAGGTTAAGTTGGTACCACCGAGGTTTATGCCCGTCAAGATGGCAGTACTGAGGTTAGCGATGCGTTGTTGTCTGTCAAAAAGCACGTGGCTTTGTTTACAAATCTGTCAAAAAGCACGTGGCTGTCAAAAAACACGTGGCTTTGTTTACCTCATGCTAGTTAGGTTAAGTTGGCACTACTGGGGTTTAGGCCCGTCAAGATGGTAGTACTGAGGTTTGCGATGCGTTGTTGTCTGTCAAAAAGCACGTGGCTTTGTTTACAAATCTGTCAAAAAGCACGTAGTTGTCAAAAAGCACGTGGCTTTTTTTACCTCGCGCTAGTTAGGTTAAGTTGGCACTACTGAGGTTTAGGCCCGTCAAGATGGCAGTACTGAGGTTAGCGATGCGTTGTTGTCTGTCAAAAAGCACGTGGCTTTGTTTACAAATTCAAATTTCCCGCGGGAGGTGGAGGAGGCATCTGGGAGGCCTCTGGCTGAGGTGGAGGTGGAGGTGGCCACTGGGAGGCCTCTGGCTGAGGTGGAGGTGGAGGTGGCCACTGGGAGCCTGAGGTGGAGGTGGCCGCCGAAACATCCAATTATACTACTTACATGGATGGAGATTCTATACAGAGGTAGTTTCACGGCATACCTCTAACTGTTCAGTCACTTATACCAGTGATGCCTTGTTTTCTTTTTCTTTTTTTACAGCCGAAGTTACTCCTTCCACTCTGCCAATAACACCGCTCATTTTACGTAGACCCTCCCCATCACATTACCATAGGCTTCAGGAGTACCTCTGGCTCAACCTCAAAGACATTACCGACCTACGGTCGTGCAAGTACACTTGCGCTTTGCAATATGTACCCTTGGCCAGTAGGCAGTAATGATCGGTCTTTGAATGTTAAAAGTGCGGCAGCCCACACCGTCACACCAAATGTAAGGTGCCTCGGGACCAAGCGAAGCGCGCGAACTGTCACGGTAGTCACGCGGCTTCGTTTCCTGGATGCCAGTAAATCAAGAAGGCAGTAATAGCAAAACATAAGTCCCAACAGCACACTAAACCATGCGTAAATCCCAATATCCAATTCACCCATGGTACTTAGTAGATAGGCCATTCCGGGCATGTGTGCTGCCATTGGTCAGCGGCTTGTGATGTCATCAGGAAGAACACATCTGCGGTCTGTAATATTCTCTTGCATTAAATGCTTAATGCAAAGTAATATTTATCGTTCCTTTTGCGCTTTCAAACTGGAAAGTTTTTCCTTCATGACTTGGAACGTATTTTCAAATCATGAATATGTTTAAAGAATAGGAGAAAAATAGAAAATATATATCGTGGGGAAAATGATAGTGCATACCGGTACCGTAATGTATGTACCAGCCTCGTAAGCCTTAGTTAGGTATGCTTTTCTTTTTTTTCTTTGTTAAAATCATATTACGATGAATAAGTTGTTCTTAAAATTGTTTTAACAGTTTTCTTCTTTATCAGACAAGACGGATGTGGATTTCGCTGTCTGCAGGCTACCACGGCTTAGCAGGCTACGGCGCTCAGTGGGCTATTTTTGCCACGGTATAATTTAAATATCCTTCAAAAATGTGAAGTTAGCGACATTGTGACTGACTAAAGCGTAATTTTTATGGTAAGGCAGGAAGTGTAATTTATGGCAGTTAAGGAGACACAACCCATAGTAGGATATTCTTTACTGCATTCTTCTTCATTGCTTACCATTTGGCATTTTCCACAAATGTCTGATACGAATGAAAGTCCTTCTCCTTACATACAAGGTAATTATTTTCCTATCGACTTGGGGAAATTTCGTGTGTATATTTGATGTTAATGTTCCATTACTTTGTGTCACCTTAAAATACAGTGTCCGTGGAAGGCAGCAAAAATAACTCCAAACTCCATTGTCGTAGCCAACCACTGAGGGGAAGGAGAAGTGAGGCCATCTTTAGAAATTATAGTGATGCAGTCTTGTTAAGAGGATAGTTTCGGATCAAGACGACATATATCCGTTTGTGTTCCCAACGAACTGTCAATGCTTTTACACTTGTAGGCGACGTAACCTGCCAAGTATTTAAAGCATCGTCGGTTACATCTTCATTTGGAATCGTTAAACTACTCAGATCAGTATCAAGTAGCAAGTTTTCTTCACTTCCATCAAAACTCAAAATATCGGACCTGTTGTCAGTCACTTCGATGCAAAGTTTTCTTCAAATGAAATTCTGGAATTCTTCTTCAGTTCGTTCCTCGGGTGCCAGGGGGGCAGAAAATATAGAAGGTTTACTTTTGTCCTCATAAGCAGAGGCTCCACGAGATAGAGCCATGTCGTTCGCGTTCCCAGTTAGTATCGGGGGACCCGTTCTCTTCTTCACTTCGAAAGGAGTGGGATTGTTAAAAAATATACCGAGACCCAGTCTTTATTCAGTCTAGAAGTCAAAAAATGCACTTTGCCCCAATGCATTTCACATTTCCCAAGAGTCCAATAAGGGAGTTTATGGATATTGTTAGGGAGTTTCCGTAGAACAGAGAGATATCAAATATTACTTTAAAATTTCTATAAATAAAGATTATATATCTTTACAGAAAATCAAATGTTAACAAAAATATCTTCACTTAGTAAAAGAACAAGATATCTTGTACAAAAGTAATTTTGATACAAGACTAGAAAACCCAAGGATTGAGCTTCGAGCTCCAAACTTACACGTTTACAAACGTCGCTAATACAGTGTTTAGAAAGACAAGGAGAGAAACCTCCTAAGACACAATTTTCCAGAGTACTTTGCTCCAACCGTTACAATTTGCGGCCTCCAAAGGCACCAATAATTATTACACAAATATCAGAAAAGATCTTACATGCTCTCCGAATTTTACCAAGGTGACTGAGCTCCCATTTCCCTACAGCCTACTCAAGCCAACATTAGACCAAACCTTACAATCTCTAGCCTCTCTAGGCACAACCTACAATTTGCAATTTATTTAACACAGGGTTATCTAGTACCCATACTACTGGGCCTTCGTGAAAGGCAGAGCAGGTTAAATTACTGGCCCCAACTCAAAAATGTATGGAGGCGTACACTTGCTCTCCTAGAGAACCAAGTTTTAAAACCCTACTTGGACTTGTGGCCCGATGATGCAGAGGCTAATCCCACACTACTGAGGTGACTCGAAAGAAAATAAATGCTTTACAGCAGGGCCTCCCAGGGTGCATGCGCTTCAAGAGACGACTTCGCTTGGTTGACCAGAGTGCAGACCCCCACTCCTCGATTTGGACCAATACCGCTTATTCTGTCTTTCCTCACGCCTGTCTTGTTCGCTCCCCCTCTCTCCCTCGTCAACACTTCTCCACTGCACTCCAAATCCGAGCTGAGTTGCGCCGAGTAGAGCCGAGCTTAGCCGAGCTTAGCCGAGCCCGACCGATGCTCAGTGCACGGAGCTCTTGCGCCTCGATTTGCACGCGTGAGATTTTGGGCGTTTGAGAGGCCCTGTTTTACAGGGAGAAAAACAGTCACAGAATCGTAGTCACCTCAAGATAAATTGAAGGGGAATTCAAGAGGTTAACGCACTTTCTATCCCCGATTTATAGTTTAAGTCATTACGAAATTTTACATGAAAAAGAAGAAAGTTTATATTTTAGAAAACAGACGGTTACTTAGTTAAAGTTTAGAACCTTCCCTCGCGTCAGTTTGCGGAGAGGGCTACAAGGATAGAAAACTGGCGGCCATTACCTGGGCTGATGTTCTGCCTGCCTCCTCTCTTAACACACACATTCAGTAATTCGACGATCTATAAGACAAGGTAATTTGAAAAATCCGCAGCTTTTATACCCGAGGGGAGGGTTCGATAAGGCTCTGGACTAAATTCGGACACACCCTCCCATTTCTTTGGCAGATAAAATATGTACTAGAAACGTTATATTGGCTGAAAAATAAATACAGAAAATATCTCATTGGTCAAAGACAAACGCTGGCGGGATGAGAAGGAAGTGTTGCAAACCTTGAAGTATCAAAGTAAATGAAAGTCAATTATGTTGAGAAAACCTATAAATACAAAACATCTTCCAATCACTAATTATTCCACTTTGCACCAGAGCGAATGACCTCAGTTTTTTAGTAGAGACATTTATGGAGAAAAGTGAGAACTTCTTGATGTACATCAAAACGAAACAAAGAAGTCCAGTCAAATTAGGAAACTTTAAAGTAACATATTACTCTGTCATTTAGAAGTGACATCTTCTGGTCAATATCCCAACTTCATGCACTAGCTGTTTCAAGATTTGTTCTATAGATAGCGTTCCTTAAGGCGCTTCTTTTAAATGTGTGCAGATATTAAAACAATTTCTGGAACGGAAGGAGGCTGCTTCTTTTCCCCAGCCGCATATTCTAAAAATATGTTTAAAGTGCTTTCTTGACTTCGATGTTGA
The DNA here is from genome assembly GCF_040414725.1 of Anabrus simplex. Lineage (NCBI taxonomy): Eukaryota > Metazoa > Arthropoda > Insecta > Orthoptera > Tettigoniidae > Anabrus > Anabrus simplex. Next base: position 441,489,624 of record NC_090268.1, on the reverse strand, counting down.
GGCCATAACCACTTCCAAGGGGAGCTTTTTCGTCGTTAGGGACCCTTGAGTTCAAAACATCGAATAAATAATTTATTAATTCAATAATGTTACCCTCATTATGTTTATGTAGAATACGTTTAATTGGTTGGGCAGTGCGACGTGAAAACAGCTGTGCAGCCATTCTGACATTTTGACGAGCACGTGCAGTTACGTTCAACTAATACATGGTTTAAGACTGCAAAGCCACTTTTCTGATGGCTGAGGGGATCTTCTACTAGAGACTTTGTGGCAGTAGTTCCAATTGGCAATGTGATTCCATCGCCAAGGAAATTATTACGTAATAGTTTTGACAAGTGAGGGACGTCAATGAACACCCAGACTTCCCTATTACTGTCCACAGGGTTGGAAAAATATGCCTCACTTGTAGATACGCGAAGTTCTTTCCATACGTTTGCATTTTCCCCCGATGTCGGAAGTAACAGCAACGACACGCTCTCCGGCCCCTTAAAGCTCTTTGATAATTGTTTCCAACTACGTGCTTGTCAATGTTATACCGAAGTCGTAATACACAGGCTGTAACCATTTTTAAAATAAACTGCGAATCATCGTCACCTGAATTTTTTGTGTGGCCCGTGTATCACATCGTCGAATGAATCATATCTCACGTGACCGTCAACATTCACTTCATCGAAGTTTAAAACAGCCATAGCCTCCAATGGTTTGAACATTTGTGACCTAGCTTTGATTAAATTTATCACTTGTTTCAATATGCCCGGTCTGCATTTAAACACTTTTGTCCAACTCTGAAGTGTTGACTGACAGGGTTAAAGGGCATTTCCTTTTCCTCAAATAAGGGAACGCTTTGGGAGGAAAGCGCTCTTAAAGTGAGTGCATTTGCAGTATCTTCAGGGTTCCATCTGACACGTTTTTTCCTTTTAGGAAAATATCGTATTTGACCAGGTGTAAAACACTGGGACAAAATTGCCATTACTTCTTTATAGTTTCACGTCTCATTTTGTAAGGGATAGGTCACTTGGCAGATATCACGTGATTCTTACATATAACTTTCCTCATAACAGCAATAATTTGCTCCAGGAGAGTATTTTTCTTCCACAGAATCACTAATTCTTTCTTTAGCCCCCAAATTTCCTGGTCTTTTATTAATACATCTGGATGAGGAGCGGATTCTGTGTTGGTTGCCTGCACTAGTTTTTTTTTTCGGAGATAAGGAGTCTAATGCTGTAACGGCCCTTCTCCTAACTGATCTCGTACCACTGCGGTGCTCTCGCACCGTTATAACCTAAACAGAAAAGAAAATTATTTTTGGTTTTTGTGAGCATGTTACAATTAATAACAAGCATTTTAACTCTGAAATGTAATTTTAAATTAAAAAAACATAAAAGCATAGATTAAGGAAAATCAATGTGGCTTACTGCACTAGCGTCTGTTTTATTCCCATACCAATTCGGTATTTTCTGGGAAGGAACAGCGTCCGATTTCAGTATATTCCGTATTGGTAGACCCAGTAGTTCAATTTTCAAGTCTTATTCATAATCATTCGGAAGAAAATGTTCTGAACCATATTCTCACATTATTAATATTTATCTTGCCCATTCGTTTACACCGATCTACTCATGTACTTTTGAGTGCCTCGTTCGTTGGGAATCAATGATAAACTATGTCCTGAGTTTTGTACCGGTAAGTAAGATTTTTTAACACAACCAAAACTTTAAAGCGAGAGGCGAGTTCAAAGCTTGTTGTATCTTCCCAGTGACGTCACGTTAGGCTTGACTCATTGAATACCAAATTCGCGGGAAGCCGTAATACACCCCCTGCACCACCACTTAGCGCAAGAATCGTGAAACTCGTATATATATCACATTATGGAAAACCACATCACATACCAGTGTTAAGGTATCAACCCCAGTTACGAACTGTTGGTATATCAAAAACACTGAACGTAAGTTGAATATTAAAGCTTGAAATTTTCTTCACCAAAGAGAAATGAAAGGTATAACTTCGGCCCCTCTGTCATCTTATTTGTAATGCTATATTAAGTGGAAACTAATGAGATATTACTTGGAAAGCATCTCAGAGGAGAGATGTGTTCATTGCGATGCCCAGGAACCCAAAATCCCACCCGAAGAAGGACATTTGTTTTTTTACCTAGTGAAGACTGTTACACGCCATTTTCATTTCTGAAGTAGCTACTTGCATTCCTATTGGCCAATGTAAAGTAGCGCATGATCTCGTTCCCGTCAATAATATTAATTATAATCCGTTACCAACAACGACTAGTGGTCTTGTGCAGGTCCTATTCTAACCGTCCGCACGCCAAGAACCAGTCCAGACCAATCGTGTTACGAAAGTAGAGGCCTAAGGCTGCTTCGCGACTTCTAACCTGGGGACTTATGCCCCCTGATCCCCTTTGCTTGTCCCTCCGGCTATCGAAGCACCACTCAATCATTCGTTCCTAATTACAGAGGTTGTCAGCACTGAGCACCGTTTGACAACATCCCTTCCCAAGAAGGCCGCGAGGGTGTCAACAAATCATTTCGCGGATGTGAAAATCTTGACAGACGTGCTAAATTAGTAATAAATGAAAAATAATTCATGCGGTAGAGGGTTAAGCTACAGCAGATTTTAATGTACACTCATGTTTTTTTAAAAAAAACACATCACCGTGAAAGACTAGATATAGGAAGTTCACATTCATAGGACATGTTCATTAGTATGTTCTGCAGAAACGATTGGCTTTACAGACACCTAGGTTCAGTGTGCGTCCTGTTGCCTAGCAGGCACTGGGTATTCCATGGTCACTAATAATTTGTTCCATGCGTGGTGGCATCGACACGTATAAGTCGCGAATCGCGTCCTGGGGTATAGGGATTCATGCTGCGTTAACGTGGTTCCACAATTCATCTTTTGTGGTTGGTGTTGGGTCACAGCGCCACACCGTCGCTTCACCATATCCCACAATTTTCGATTGGCGACAAGTCCGGTGATCGGGCGGACCAGAGCAACAGTGTGACATCCCGTGACAACAAGACGGCACGTGTTCGTGCAGCGACATGTGGTCGCACATTATCCCGCTGAAATATGGCGTCTGGGGGTGTCGTGCAAAAAGGGTATGAGTACGGGTCTCATTCACAAAGGTCGAACTGGTTACAGTACCCTGGACAAGCACCAACTGTGATTTGTGGTTGTACCCAGTAGCACCCCGCACCATATGGCCTTGAGTTGGCGCTGTATGTCTTGTGCGAATGCAGTCACTGTGATGCCTCTCCCCCTGTCTGTGGCGAACCAAAATGCGGCCATAATTTTCAAACAAACAGAACCTGGATTCGTTCGAAAACACTATATGCTGCCATTCCTGTCCCCACTGACGCCGTTACGTACACCATTGCAGTCTAGCATGTTTATGCACATTAGTCAAAGGTAGGCGGAGCAGTGGACGACGCGCCGGTATTCCAGACCGTAATAAACGGCCCTGGACTGTCACTCCTGGTAGTGTGCGATGCGTTACACTGTTCCACTGTTGCGCCAGAGCCGACGAGGATCCAGATCCGGTCTGCAATGCCATTCGGATGAGATGTTGATCTTCTCGAAGAGTGGTCTGTGTGGTGTACTACAGCCTTCTGTGAATCGTTCTGTACAAACTCGTCGCACGTCAGATACACTTCGTCCCTCACGACCAGCAATTTCCAGAATGGATGCATCACGTTATTTTATGACAAAAATGCCCCCTCTTTCCAACTCACATATTTGAAGGCACGACTCTCCCACACGTTCTTCATAGGCCAACTTTAGTTAATAAAGGTTGTCTGAACTGAATATTAATAAAGAAAAGATTGGTTTTCATCCCACTAACTGAAATTCTATGCTCTTCCAAGACGCGAAGGTGCCAGAATTGTAGCCCGCCGCAGTTATGTTACGTGCCAGTAAATCGATGACACGAGGCTAACGCAATTGAGCACCTTCGAATACCAGCGGACTGAGCCACATCGAATCTGAAAAGCAGGGCTCAGTTGATCAGCACTGTAGCGTCTGAGCTACTCATTACCGAATTAAACTATTTAAAATGACTTGTATACTGGGTAGTGTCTGTCCAATTACGTCAACTGAAATGAAGTGGCATGTTTCTCAAACTACGAGGGCATAGCGTTATATATTACATATTTTTCTGTGAGGATAATTGATGCTAGATTTTCATCGATTTAGAACGTAATGCATACATTCCGCTTCATTATGAAACCAGAGAATTTTATTTCTTTCTACAAGTCGCACTAATACGTCGAAGGTTTTCGGCCAAGGAGCGTCGAGGGAACCCAGAGAGTGAGTGATATTTTATCACTATGGTGGTGATTATTCTTTTCTTTTTTTTGTTTTTTTTTGCTAGGGGCTTTACGTCGCGCCGACACAGATAGGTCTTATGGCGACGATGGGATAGGAAAGGCCTAGGAGTGGGAAGGAAGCGGCCGTGGCCTTAATTAAGGTACAGCCCCAGCATTTGCCTGGTGTGAAAATGGGAAACCACGGAAAACCATTTTCAGGGCTGCCGATAGTGGGATTCGAACCTACTATCTCCCGGATGCAAGCTCACAGCCGCGCGCCTCTACGCGCACGGCCAACTCGCCCGGTGATTATTGTTTTCAGAGGAAGTACAACTGATTAACCATCCTCTCATAACACTGATTTGTGTAAAATCGGAAGAGGCATGGCCCTTCGGAAAATGATGGTTTCGCCAAAGAGAGGGAACGAGCATAAATGGCGTGGAAAAGAAAGACACCCGTTAGACGCCACAAATCTAATACCATCGAGTGAAGAACACAAGAGTTGCCCAGAGGAGGTCGGATAGAAAAGATGAAATTAAAGAGCCTGTCTTAAGCAAGTGGAGTCGATCACAGTCTCAGATAGGTGCACAGTATTCACCAGTCTACGTCTAGGTTGAAAGCTCTTGGAATTCCCTTCACTTATCTCTTAAGACAGTTAGAGGATACCATATATCGGTGGCGTGCAGTGAACCCCATCTACCCCAGCGCTGCTGGGGTAAATAATTTTGTATTTCAATGTTATTATTAGTCCTTAGAACACTGCTTATAAAGATTAAAAAAACTGTGAACATCTAAGCCAAGCTAAGTACATCTGTTTCGACAATCCGCTCATACAACCGCAGTTCAGCTTCTCCAGCGAGCTGGGTTTCCTTGATGGCGCGAACGCGAGATACCCCAGTGAAATTAAGTCGCTTGTTTGACGCATATATTTGAAGCTTCCTTGTCCTGGGAGCGGGGCCCTCCCCCGACAGCAATTTACGGCGACAGGCCAGCTAGCTTAGGTAAGGGACTTGACACTCGAAGTGATCAGCGCCACACGCTAAGGACTACAAGAAAAGTATCAACAGGTTAACAGTATAGCCACTTGCACATCGTCTTGCTAAGAAAATTAGAGCCAGTTTATGAACTCAATGGTACTCTAGAATTTATTTTATTTTTTGATTTCGGTGAGCGTAAAGTTGTTTGAGCAATTCATTGATGGCACGTGCAGATTATGTTTTCCGATAGCCGCAGAAAAATATTTAGGTTAGCCAGCATGAACACAGAGCTAAGCGTAAAGTGAAAGCATTCTCTATAGTGGGATATAGTGAAATGAAAGTTTGTAGTGTTCCTCGTGGATTATAGGTGAAGTTTTCGTGAGTTCTGTACCATTCTTCATTAATATAACGCATGCGTCGTGACGAATACTTTCCCTCGTTTGTCGTTGAAGCACGCATGTTCAGTAAGCGAGTGAAACTATATAACTTCGGCGACGGTAAAATAACAGTTAAATTTTGCATGTTCAGTTTAGGTTAGGTTTTTAAGTCAAAAACAAATATTTAGCCCCAGTGTATTTTTGTGAAAACTATGGCTGTACTAAGGAATCACGAAGCGTCACGGGGTGAAACTTTAAGTACATTGTTTAAAATCTTCTCTAGATGAAGTTATAACAGTGTAATCAATGTCGTGAATATCAATTTGTGAGTATGTGCGAGTGTGTGGTTGAAAATATTCTTGAAAGACCTTTCTCGGGTAAATCTTTTCAAACTTATAAAATGGTAATGTTGACCTTATAGACTGTTGTGGGGCTACGATTGTTTATATCTAAAAATCATTTTTGCAGCCGTGGTAATGAATGTGTTCACCGCATGCCACTGCCATGTGTTATACCACAACCATTCACAGGACAAGATGTCATCATCATGCCAATTATTCATACGAAAAAGGTTCCGTGTACGAGATACCGTACAAGCATCGACGCAATTTGCCAATTACTTTCTCAGTATGAACTTCCTTTGTGCACCAGTGGTAGAGAAACGGACTCTAATGACAAGTAAGCGGGTACACACCCGGGATAGGTAGTCGGAATTTTTAATGGCGGAAAATGTCTCATGTACGATGTTGGCATGTCAAAGATCTCTGGTGACACACTTGGTGTTTACCTGAAAAATCCATTCAAATTCAGCAAGAGACGCCCAATAGAGATTGGGTTTACTCTGCTTTATAATAGGCCTACACTAAAACTGAATCTCGAAACTGACGAGCAATCAGCCAGATGACGTCCAATAAGGAGGCCATTCAATTATTATTAGTATTATTAATAGATAATCATGTTCTTGGTTTTACATCTCACTAACTACTTTTAGATTGTTTGAGACAGCACAGTGCATTCATTTTGTCCCGCCAGAGTTGTTTTACGTTCCATCTGAACAGAATAAAACCTAGCAGCGATCCTTTAGGCAACCCGTTATGTAGAAATCTCTGGCATCTGTTTTCAGCATTCATGAACACAGAAAGGCGGTTGCTGTATAAGATACACATAAATAAATTAATGTAAGCGTAACACAGAAAAATTAAAAATTTGTGTCAAACAGAAGTGACATGAAATTATGTTCGTGCCACGCGAATCTGACTGGCAGCGTTTTGCTCATTCACATTTCTCTATAAAGTAATAACCATCTACATTATATTTCACAAAGGTCGCGATGTGCTTTTACTAGTTTATTTAGTTGATGAACTGACGTTTCATTCTCGATTTGTACCATACAGTACTCCATATTGTTTTTACGCAACAATGAGAGCTCTTTTCATATCATATCATATGTTTATCATGTAATTGCAAAGCTATGTTGTCTGCTTTTACCCGTAATTGCTTAACTAATGTACTTTTGATCAACTGTATGTCAATGTCGAGAGAGTTAATATCAGTAAAATAACCGGTCTTTAATCTTGTAAATACAGTTAAAACTGAGATGGTCTAATGCTGAAGGGAACTATGCAGCAACATGATTTAGAGGAGAACTGACATTGAGACCTTGCCACAGTGTTTCACCAGCGATTTTATTAACTTTCAGTACAACTGAAGAGAATGGCGAGTACTTTGACTGGTAAGGTGGACAATCCAACTCAATTCCTAAAGCAATTGACAAGCTATCTGCCGATGAGATAGAGGTGCTGGTCTAGACCGCCAAGAACAACGGCCAAGAGGGTTCGTAATACGGGCCTTCGGGCTGAGCAGGGGTTACTTGGTTGCCGATGGCCAGTGGGAGCTGTTTGGTTGTGGGTTTTAGAGGTTGTTAAGGAAGGTTACAATTCCCTTCAATGGTTATGAGGGTATTTAGGGGTTGCAGTAAGGATGTAAAGGTGATAGCATATAGGTCTCCGGTAAGACCCCAATGCATGGGACCCACACCAGGATTACTTGATACGAGAACGAATTGTTCTGTGTGATTTCCGACAAAAGAGTAGTGTTACGAAAAATCTGAACACTTTGGGCTGCGAAGACTTGGGAGTAAGCAAACGAGATTATCAACTATGTGGTACATTTCGAGCTGTCTGTGGAGAGTTGGCGTGGAATGACGTAAGTAGACGAATAAGCTTGAGCGAAGCTTTTGAAAATAGGAAATACGACAATGTGAATGTAAAGTTGGAATTCAAGAGGACAAATTTGGGTAAATATTCATTTATAGGACGTAGAGTAAAGGATTGGAATAAATTATCAAGGGAAATAGTTGATAAATTTGCAAGTTCTTTGGAAATGTTTAAGAAAACGGTGGGTAATAGGGAATCTGTTGTTAATTGAGTTTGATGTGCACACAGAGTTGAGACAAGGTGTCGCGTTGTAAACCACTCTGCTTAAACTTAACCTTTAGGACGGGTTGGCGATTTTTACCTTGATTGGTTAACTGGTATGACTCGGAGTCTGGGTGTGTGTGCCATTTTATCATTAGAAATCATCTTAGGTACGGCCCCATCCTATCCTAATCGGTGCTATATTTATAAATTAATTTTCATATACAGTATGCGTCAAAATACACAGTATTGGATTTCGCGCATCTCTCATGCACATTTCGTTCGTCGGCATCTCGTTGCATCAGCATTATGTGTTCCTAGTAGTTCAAAGAACGTTGTGCTGTGAAATTGGAGTTGAGAATTGGCCTCACGAGAGAGGAAAAGGTTTTCATAGTGGAGTATTATTTTCGCTCGTACGAAAATGGCTATCAAGGAGGGCCGAGTTTGAAGTTAGTGGCGGAACAATATCGCGTACAATTTAATACGGCGGCACCAAGCAATAGAGGCACGCTCTCTTTTGTTACGAAATGTCATCGTACTGGTAGTGTAGAGTGGAAGGGAAGGCCGGTAATTGTGTCCATAAATGAGAATCATGGACGTGTCCTCAGTCAGGTGGTGGAGTCACCGAAACGAAGTCTTGAAATTAAACATCAGCAATACGTCCTTTCACCGATTGTTTAAAGACAGGTGGATTTCCGTATCGGATTAAGGTTGGACAACGATTGCGGAGCATTATATGCAGGCCAGGCAGGGGCGCCGACTACAGGCAGCATTGCACATCACCACATAGAGGGAGGAGGAAGATAAAAAATGAGATAATAACAATAAAGAAAGAAAGGAGAAAGAAAGAAAGAAAGAAAGAAAGAAAGAAAGAAAGAAAGAAAGAAAGAAAGAAAGAAAGAAAGAAAGAAAGAAATAAGTAGCTAATTATAATTTTTCGTCGTACCAATAGCAATAGCAATAGCCTGCCAATAGCAAGGTATTCTTGCCCATCGCAATAACGACTGACACGAGGAACCCACTAAGATTATTCTTTATTCTCAATTACGTCTGAGGTAGGCCTCTACAGACTGTCGAAGGAGGAAGGGTCAGTATTCAGGGATATGAGAAGAACGGTAATTTTAAACAACAAACGTCATATGGACATATGTATGCTCTATTCCGAATTGTTTCCCAGGTAGAACATATTTACATACATTTCTTTTTGTGCTAGTGGCGCGGATGTACGTGTCTTATCCACCCAACCACTTCAACGTTTTATTGTAGCCCATCCCACCACGTTGCTTTCAAACTCTTTGCGCGGGGTGCTTTTCTGCCATTATGCCAGCCCGCTGAACGCGTAGTTGACCTTTATGTGTTACGAGTGAAGTAGTGCGGGAGATTGAGAGTGTATCAGAGAGAAGCATCGGTGAACTGTGTTAGTACGCTCGCTACACATCTACACTAATATGCAGATACGGTGTATGCTTATGGCTTATGCGATGGTAGTGCTCCTGCTTTCCGACACGTTCAATTCCTGATTGTAGAATATTTACCAATTTTCACTATGTTGAGTGAAATACGTATTCTTCCAAGTTCCCATTTGTCTTCTGAACGTGTAGTGCAGGAACAGGAACATGGTGCAGCTTCGTCCTACTACCAGCAAACGGCGAGTTTCTTCACGTATTAATGTCCCACAAACTCGATTATGGCGAAAATTACATGCGGAAATCTCTAACCCATTTCAAAACCTCACAGAGATTGGGTGGGTGAGACAGATACGTGCACTCCACTGGCTCAAAACCAAATGTACATGAAATGTATTCTACCTCGGAAACCTCTGGGAATAGGGAACATGCCAATATGAAGTTTTACTTCAAACGATCGTTCTTGTATTTTATTGAATTACTTAGACCTGACTCATCCAAAACTTCATCGAGATTAATTTATACCAGAAGAATTTTAAGATGCTAAAAATCGCTTTAACAATTTCCGCTGTTTTATGTGCATCAGAATGTTATTTTTCGACCTCGAGAAGATTAAAATCTCACCTGACCACTACCATGACACAAGGAAAATTGAACCTCGATGCTGTGATTAACATTTTTCTTCAAACGATTCACTGTTAGGAGGAACATTCTCTTTAGGAGTGTGAATTAGATCTTGCGCAAAGATTTTAAATGTTGTACACCTTAACCCTCTAAGTTGCTCTTTTATTATTACACTAAGAGAAAGCGCCAAATTTGAGGCAAATTACTTTTTTAAATCCCAGTTTGGTACCGTTCTAAGAGAAAACTAGACTATTATGTTCTTACCTTATGATTTTAGAGACACAATTTGTATGTATTTCGCTTCCATCACCTTAAGTCACACATATTTCTTCTTACCTTTCTCTGCTTCTATCCTAATCCACTTACCTTCCAGGGTTTGTTTTACCCACGAACATAGAAAGGGGTCTCACCTCTACCGTCTCACGGGCAGTGTCTTGCAGCGTGAGACTTTGGGTAGGGGGAAACAACTGGGGAGAAGGACCTGTACATCGTCCAGGCGGCCTCACCTCTTATGCTGAACAGGGGCCTTGTGGGTAGGTGGGGAGTTTGGAAGGAATAGACAATGGAGTGGGAAGGAAGCGGCCGTGGCCATAAGTTAGGTACAATCCTGGCATTTGCCTGGAGGAGAAGTGGGAACCTACGGATAACCACTTCGAGGATGGATGAGGTGGGAATCGAGCCCCGCCCCGCACAACTCAGTTGACCTCCCGTGGCTGAGTGGACCCGCTTCCAGACCTCGTACCAATTTTCAAATTTTGTGACAGAGCCAAGAATCGAACCCGGGTCTCTGGTGGGGGGTGGTAGCTAATCACAATAACCACTACACCACAGATGCAGTTCACAAATAATCTAAATGTAAAATCTTCTAGTTTATCATGTTGAAAACAAACCTTTACCTTTTATGTGAACTTTATGGGAATTTATGTGAACTTTTTTTGTACTCGCCGGGCTGCATGCCTAAGATGGTTGAGGTGCTGGCCTTCTGAGCCCAACTTGGTGGGTTCGATCCCGAATCAGTCCAGTGGTATTTGAAGGTTCTAATATACGTGAAGCTCCTGTCGGTAGATTTATTGGCACGTAAAGAACTCCCTCGGGACAAAATTCCGGCACCTCGGCGTGGCAGAAAACCGTCAAATATTTAGTGGAACGTAAACCCAATGTTATTATTCATATTAATATTACTCATTTACTTTTGTTAAAAATGTGCCTAATAAAACAATAGCTTATATTATCCAACTCACTCAAGAAACCTAAAATTGCATTTTCATGAGAGTCAAATTTTGACATTAGTTCGGAGCCTTCAACTCCGTTTTTGGACTGCGAGTTTGAGCATATCCACTAATTTTCAATTGTACCTAACTATAGCCAGCATTGCATATTGTGCAAGATGTTTAGGCATAGTGTACGAGCGTCCACATTTCCTGCACACTGAGTGGTTCTCCAATGATAGTCAGTCACTTGGACTGCTTCATCAATCGCCAAACAACTCTTTTTTCTTGGTTCTGGAGAGGCCAAATATTAAAGGAGAAAGTGTTCATCTGTGGAGATCCACCCAAGGCAGCGCCTGCATTTCATGCGATCATCTTCTCGTTTTTGAGGAACTTGCAGCTATTTTTGTTTCAAAACCTGCTTCACCATTATGAACACTGCTTACAGCGCGGTGGAATATATTTTGAACATTACCGTTATCGGCCCGTTAATTAATAGATAACATATCCAATATTCTAATAATACTCCAGGACTTATATGTGGGTTTAAACTGTACATAGGTAAGTAAAAAGTAACTAATGAAAATATGATTTGATAGAATCTGATGATGTTCCTTCAAGAATGAAATATGTCACTGTAATTTAATGAATTTATATTTCATTTTCACTTATAACGGGTTTTGGAACGTGTTTACGCTTCTTACCTAACAGATGACGGAAGTACGTTTCCTACTGCCTAACACTAAAATTCTGGAGCTACAGCGGAAAGCCGATCTCGGTAACTGAATGTGCAAGTCCCGCTGCTTGACATTCCTGACAGGCAAAAATAATTGAAGCCACATGTGCGCCTGGAAGAAGCAGTGTCTGAACCTGAGACGAGTCCTACGTGCCCGAAATGTCGGAAGTTAATTTGCGAAAGGCGTTCTTCAATGTACTGTAAGGTGTGCACGGAGTACGTCATCCAGCAAAGAATTAGAACTCAAGAAAGGGTGGATTGTATCCATGTTATATTTGAAAACTAACGAGGAATGTAATCCAGCAATCCTGATTGTCCTAGGTCTAGCAAACAACCGCTGTTCATCCCAAAAACCTGCAGAATGCGAGACGACACGTGATCAGCACGACGAACCCTCTTCCGGCGTTATTCTTAGCCGGTACCTCACCGTCAGAAACCTCCTCAATTGTTGTCCCATAGGACGTGTGGATTTCGAACCAGCCCTCAGATCCAGGTAAAAATCCCTGACCTGGCCGGTAATCGAACCAGGGGCCTCAGGGTGAGTGGCGTACTGAAGGAATATTATACGTGAATATCGGATCTAACCATGAGAACCGGATATGTGGACGAAGGAATATGTAGGTTAAGATAATACTGTAAAAGCATGCACGAATGCAGATGAACACAGACTCGAAGTGCATTTAGTCATTTCTATTGACTGAATGTGTGTTAATGTTTTCCTTTCTTAAGAAATGTGTATTTGATGTGTTTATTTATCATCAACAGAGTTATTACTTCTACAACTACACATGATATACAGTCGAACATCGATATCTCGAACCTCGATATCTCGAACTTCGATATCTCGAACCTCGATATCCCGAACCTCGTTATCTCGAACCTCTATTTCTCCAGTTTTCAGTATCTCGAAGTAACTCAAATTTCCCGGCAGTTTGTCCTATTCTTCGCGTGTATTTATTTCTCTATTACTCGAAATTCTGTTACACGAATTTCTAGATTTCTCGAAGTAAACATTTCCTCCCTTGAAGCAAAAAAATACTGTGTAACTCGAATTTTGTGCCACATTAACTGTGCAATACGGCGTTTGTGGTTTGTAAGGAACAGTTAACAAGTACAATAAGGGTTACAATGACGCTGGGAGCTAATATGACGGGAACCGGAAAACTAAACTTGTAGTGGTCGGAAAATCGGCGGAGCCTCGCTGTTTCTCAGGTGTGAATTAATTACCGGTCACGTACGAAAGCAACCCCCGATACCGTAGATGAAAAACATCATTCTCGATTCTAGGCTGCGTGGTAATGACGAGAAGTTTCAACGTGAAAGGAGGAAAGGTTCACCGTAACAAACAGAAGAGACTAACGGATTTTTTTCAAAAGAAATTAACGGAGATATGTTTATTGTTTCACGACTTTACCCCGTCTTCTAAAAAGCTACTACAATAATAGTGTTGTAATTGAAGAGATGATGTAAAATAGAGATGTTTTGTTTATTTTTAGGAAATGTTAAAAATGAAATGAAATGGCGTACGGCTTTTAGTCCCGGGAGTGTCCCAGGACATGTTCGCCTCGCCAGGTGCAGATGTTTTTATTTTACTCCTGTATGGGACCTGCGCGTCATGATGAGGATGGAATGTTGGTGAAGACAGCACATACACCCAGACCCCGTGCCAGCGAAATTAACCAATGATGGTTAAATTTCCCGACCCTGTCGGGAATCGAACCCGCGACCCCTGTGACCAAAGGTTAGCACGCTAGTAATTTAGCCATGGAGCCGGACTCTGTTAAAAATAATGTACTCAGTATGAGCCCGTAGATACATATGATTCACTTACGTGCCATACATGCTCAAAAACGATATTCTCTATATCTCAAAATTTCGATAACTACCGAGGCAATTCTATATATCGAGGTTTCACTATAATAAATTGCAATTAATAACAATATTACCAGCACTTACTACTGATACTAATAATAACTGAGCAATATAGCCTAAAGTAAGATATATACATATTTACAAACCCATACGGAAGAAAAAAAAGGACATGTTTATACACTTGAAATGACCGAAGGAAAGAAGGAAGGAAGTATAACTTACAGTCACCAAATACGCAGAACAGGATACAAGGAAATCTCTGTCTATGAGGCGTCCGTAAGATGTCCACGAATTTCACTAGCTGACGTATGGAATGCATCCACCAACCCGCTATTTTCATTCAAGGAACTTAGGGCTTGCATAAACCAAGAGTTGCTGTGTAATTCAGTTCTGCACTTGGGTAACTGAAAGGTGACGGTCTGTCGGAACAAGAATTGGTAACAATTGTAGAAAATTACGAAAATCAAGGAAATTGCTGATGCATTTGTGTATGAAACATGCATTGACATGAATACGCCTAGTTCTAAAAGACTCAATATGCCCCTTTGTACAAAGCAGATCATAATCTATCTATGACAGCTTGATACCCAAACACTTTTTGCTAATCCGTTTTGAGAATCTGATATGTACTCGCTGTAAGTACTGCTTTGAAGGGACCCACACTTCAGAGCAGTACTCTAGACTAGATCGTATATGCAAAATATACAGGGTTTTCAGTCAGACAACAAATTTAAAATTCGTACATTTTACTTTGAGGAAGCCTAACGTTGTATATTTCCATACCGGGTCCTTAAGACCGTGCGAGATTAAATTCGGTAAAAGCGGGAGATTTGGCCGTGCGGTTAGGGGCGCGTGGTTATGAGCTTGCATCCGGGAGATAGTGGGTTTCACCCCATTATCGGCAGCCCTGAAGATGGTTTCCCGTGATTTCACATTTTCACACCAGGCAAATGCTGGGTTGTATCTTAAAGAAGGCCACGGCCGCTTTTTTCCCACTCCTAGGCCTTTCGTATCCCACGTCACCATAAGAACTATCAATTTTTTTTTAAATCAAACCGTACACTTCTTTCACGACTGAAAACTTTGTCTTAATTAGAGGATATTGCTCGATATTCTTCTGTTTCCTGAGAATTTCATGTATCACACGGACAGACTTCCGTGAATATGTAGTGATTTGTATTCCTAAATCAACTTGACAGGTTCGATTCTGTTTCAATCCGGTGGTATTTCAAGGTGCTCAAATATGTCAGCCCCATGTCGGTACAAGAATTCCTGTACCCCTGCGTCTGCGAAAACTGCCTAAATATGGTCAGTGGGACGAAAATATTGAAACAATTGTCCCGCAGACAAGGAAGAGGAAAAGAAATGGCTATGCCCTTAAATTCTGTACTATCCCGGTACTTTGCTGGAGAATAAATATGAAATCAGGGAGAACCACTTCTAAGATGGCTGAGGTGAGATTCGAACTCTCCCCCCCCCCCACCTATACTCAGATTAAGTCCCGAGGTGAGTGGATCCCGTTCCAGTCCTGGAAAATATTTTAAAATTTCGTGATAGAGCCAGGAATCGAGCCCGAGTCTCTGGGGTGTCGGCTAATTACATTTTCATAATAAGATATTCAATGCCACTTATAATTAAATACTTACTAGGTAGATGTCTGGGACTTCAAGTTTCTGGAAGTAGTCGTGAAGAAACACTAATCGAGTGGAGTAGATAACACAGAAGCAGAGTGCGGTTACCAGGCAACAGCCCGTTGGTGGTATCGCTCTTCACCGAGCATTAATATGCACTTTATAGCACGTGTGTGTTGTAATGGGTCCCGAGAGGCGGCAGTGCCTTAGATAGTGCTCAGGCACGTAGATAGAGCCCACTTTATTAGCCGTCACCTCGCCTCTAGTTTCTACTATGTGGTGCCACACTGCTCTTATTATAATGAAAATGATTCAAGCTGCAAGGTAACTATTATTACATTCTTTACACAAATAGGAAATACTGGAGGAAATAAAGGCTCTCCATAATCCATGATTCATGATGAGCTGCGCGATCACAACCCCCATGAACTCTCCAACTCGAAGAGCGGATTGGTGACTGCAGCGACCTTATCTGAGTCTGACTTTCTTCCTTGTGCTAGACCCCTCAATTTCACTTTCTCCAAGCGAACTCTCTTGGTCCGTGCTGAGTGTCCAGCATAGGAGGACTTTAATTTTCTCGCTCTTGTTGGTTAGCTCACAAGAAAAGCGTTAAAATCACCCGTGTAGAAATCATTATAAGCACCATTTAATATCGTGTATCCGGACTTGATAAATGCCTGGATTTGGTTAGGAAGAGAGTCCACATGGTTGTGCAGGTATGTCTCATCCAGGCTAAGCGACTAGCGGAGGATTTGATCGCCCAAATCCACCAAATTGCGGGGATGATGATGTTGAAGTTTTACCCGCTGTTCCAACACGTCCCACAGATTTTCAATGCGGTTCACGTCAGGTGATTGTGTAGGCCAATGGAGATGTAACAGAGTGACGGAGGGTCCATAAAACCAATCACATATGCTTCTTGTTCAATGAAATTTGCTGCCATCTTAAAAATCGGGGTATCAGTAGCATATTCATCATGCAGATGTTGACTAAAAGGCAACACCCGATTATTCAGAAAGTTTAAGTAAACATGCTGGTTCATGTTAGTGGTCACCTCAGTGGGCGGGTCCAATCCATGATACGAAAACCACTCCCAAAACATCACATACCCATATCCGGCTTGAATCTGATTTTTGCACACGTCCGGTATGAAATGCTTCGTTTGGCCTTCGGTGTACTCGACGACGTCCGTCATTGGAATATAGTCAACAACGTACTCGTCAGATTACATTATGATCCGCCAGTCAGCTGCTGTCCTCATTCGATGATTTCCAGCCCATTGAAGACGTATAGCTTTATGTGCAAAGATCTCTCGCGAGGTGACACTATCAGTATCTTCATTGCATTCAGATCCCGTCGTAATTTTCTTTCTCTAGCAGGTTGGAATAGAACTTCATTCACTGACTTCAGCATTTCTTGTCGCGTTTGGAAGCGATAATGATTCAAAAGCCGTGAAAAGTTTGTCCGGTCCCTCTCAGCCAGGAATTTTTACGAGTACAATTCTGACGTCGTGTTTCCTAGGCACGGGTAGTATACCATTGCTTGCAGTCACGTTGAATAGTCCGCTGCGAAACACCAGCAACTTAACGCACCGTACGGCCATGGGCACAGCCAAAAGCGATTGCCACTTTTCGCAACTCTGTCACATTCTTACATCTACCCATGTCCGCTTGGAACCTCAATGTTTCACCGATTGCTAGAGACTTGTGCTCACACTGGTACAATGCTCGTGCGGTTGAGCACAGGACTCGTTCGCTACGCCATCTATGCAGGCTTAACGATCCATCTGTGTGTGCGCACTAGGGTGATTAATTTTTTGTCCGGTGAGCTTATTTCCATTTTGTCTTCCGATACCTTAATTCTGCGAATGATGGAACTTCTTCTATATTTTCCTTTGATTAAGTTAACACAGAATAGTCACCGTGTTGCAGTTCTGGGGGAAACAGTAAGACCACCACCGCAATCATGCTATGTTCAATGGTCCTTGAGCTCAAAGTAAAACGGCACAGTCGTAATTCTAATCGCCTTGCCTTTAATGCCTAATATTTCGTGCAATATGTCTGAGATACAGGAGTGAATGTTATCCGTTTACGGAAGGTTTTCCATCTCAAATTCTCAAGGAAAGACAAATTTGTAAAGGGTATCAAGAGAAATGCATGGGGCGGGGCGCCAATAAGTAATAATTATTATGAGGCGTGATCGGTTTGAGGGCATCGCTGCAGCGGACATTCGACGTACCTCGACTCCAATGCGGGTATTAAGCACAGACATGTAGGCAAAGGGATTAGTGTGGCAGTCGTGTCGTGACGAGGTGCGAGCGTTAAATGCGGCCACGTGAACTATGGTAAAGTTATTACCAAATGTGTCCAAACAGGACCAACGTGTTGTTATTATGATATTGGCTGCCTAAGGACATACACCGGGCAGATGTCCCTTGAAAACTACAATTGTGGAATGGTGCACTAAGATCCGTGCGGGTTGCGTTTCTACACAAGGCGCCGGTCGATCTGGGAAGCCAGCCTCATCCATTACGGACAACAACAAGAGGGCGTTTTGGGTGGACCGGCTCATAACCATTCATGTGTTGACAATCGATCTTGACATCAGACTGAAGGGTCGAAGCTTCCTGTCAGACGAGGATGTGCAGCAGGCCGTCGCGGACTTCATCACGCCGCAACACACGGAGTGTCCCCACACGGGGAACTTTAACCTGGTGCGTCGGTGGGATGAGTGCCCCAATACCCACGGCGATTTTGCCTGATTTGCATTCCAATTCAGCATTCCACGCCGTCGAACGAAAGCTTTGTGATCGCCCCTCATACTTGGAACTTTTTTTAAAAAGCTCAGGTGGGAACAAAGAAAATGTTCAAAAGAAGAGATTCAATAAAATAGCAAGAACCTTTATTCACCTAACTCTTACATAACGTGCATAATACGAAGTATGGACTTGGTTGTTTTAAATTATTTAGACTTTAGTGTCTGGAGTGTCGGAGAAAATACACAGCTCACCTGATCTTTCTAATCGATGTCCTTTGACAATCTGCGTGTCTGGATGTTTGACGATGTTGATAATGAGGCAGGAAGATGGTGAAACTCGGCGTCGGTACGTAGCATACTTATGTCGAATAACGTCAAGGAATCTGGTCAAGGTTTAACTTGCTCACCCGGTGCACGAATCACCATCAACAGCACCACGCAATATGAAGTCCGACTCTTTGGCTGAATGCTATGAGTACTGGGCTTCAGTTCAGAGGTCACAGGTTCTATTCCCGGGCGAGTCAGAGGTTTAACCTTCAATGGTTAATTCCAGTTGCTCGAGGACTGAGTGTTTGAGCTGCCCAAACATCCCTGCACTCACAGGCCATACATAACACTATCCTTCACTACAATAACACGCTGTTACCTACACATGGCAGATGCCGCCCACTCTCTTCGCAGGGTCTGCCTTACAAGGGCAGCACCCGGTTAGAAATACCCAGACGAAATTATTTTTACGCGGTATGAACATAGCAGAGAGGTTTGGAATAAAAAAAGACGACTCGACACGTAGAAACAGGGAAAATGTTTATTACTACCTCTCCTACACAATCGACCTGTAGACTTGACGTGACCAAGAGGCGGGTATGTACACTTGCTATTCTCACACACTGACGTACTAGTCAGAACTATACACAAAGGAAAACGTTTTTCAAAGTCTCACGTGTTATTGTGAACCGTGCATCTCATACGGACTTGTTAGACAGTTGTGCGTGCGCTTAAATTGTAACAGTGTGGTCGTTAAAAATGTACTGCAAGCTAAATCCTGAACTGTTTTAGGATATAAGTGATAGCATGCAGTACGTATGCATCTGAATGTGTAGCGTAACTGCTTAGCTTGTAACAGAAACACTTGATGCGACTGAATAGTGAGGACTGAGAGACAGCGCTAACGTGTGTAATTGAGTTATTAGAGGTAATAAATCCTAGTGTAAAAGCTACCAAACGAGTATTTATTTATCTACTATCCCACCAATGCTGACCTTATAGAAACATCGTTTCTCACTTGTCTGCATGTTCGTAAAAAGACACCAGTACTGAACCCTTGAACTTACCGTTCCATTGTTGGTCGGCCACAGCTGCTGCAATAGAGCAATATCGAACTCCTAAATCTTGGGGTCGTAGCGGGTATATTTCGGTCACGATCTTGACCAAACGATGGTGTTCAGAAGAGAGCCTAACTACTTGAAATGAGGAGCAAATATGTGCTTACTAAATTTTATTAAATTATCAAATGCAAAAAATTATGTTTATAAATTCATTCATCAAAAATATTTTAATTAGGCCTATTTAACGTTTAAATGCAGTCACATTGCATTGCATTTATGTTTATCGAAGTACTTTCTTCATAAAGATCATAAACAAGTGGACAGCGAAAAGAAGAAAAACGAAAATGAAAACCTGAAAATCGGGCACCTATTGATCCAAACGATAACTGAGAATTAATCCACACGATCCGTGGAAAATATGACCTTCAACAAGCAGAATTCCAGATTTACATTTAATTAAGGTTATCCACAAGTCTAATACCCTGTCATAAAAGGGAACGCCCGCCGAATGGACCCTTAATCGAACCAAATTGACTATCGGATGCTTTGGATAGGTTGCGAAATGTTACTAGAAAGCATGGTGATCACTACAAATTAACAGCAGCATTCATAATTGAAAATATAATTCCACCATATATTGCCATCTCGTGACACCCTTAAGTTATAAAATAATCGCGATGCTGAAACGTGCATCACCCAAACAGCTGTTCAGAAGGAACCAACAACAACTCGATCCGAGAGGATCTTGCGTTACGTCGTTCTGAAGGAACAAAAACTGCGAAATGCAGGATACACTTATTCATCACGCATTTAGAAGAAATGCTAAACACTGAAGTTAAAGAAAAAATGGTAAATCACTTGAAAATATTCTTACAAAACCAAATCTCAGGTTATAAACGGTTATGTTAAGTTTAATACACTTACAAGCCCACACGATAAAATAAAATAAATAAATACCGAAGGAAATCACAAATGAAGTCTTTCCATTCTCGCTATTATGACTACCATTACAAATCCGTCTACCTATGTTTGTCTCAAAAGACTAACTACAAGGAACTGATAGACCAAAGTCTCACCTATTATAAAATTAAATAACGAAAATTGAAAATAAAATAAATTAACAGCTGACGAATCGAAGCAGCATTCGTAACTCAAGTCTCACATAAATCAGCTAAGTGTCAACAGGCACACTATCAAAGCATATCAGACATCTGAAGGATAAACTAATTAAGTCAAGAAATGAAATGAAAAATACTAAAGTTCAATGAACTCGAACGTGCGTGGCTAACAGCGGTAATAATCAATCTCCGTTAGCTCAGTATCCATGCTGGACAACCCTCACGTTTATTCCACTAGTGGTCCCATACTCTTATGTAAACACCTTTTAGCTGGTAAGGATTGTGCCGAAATATGGTCTCAATATTACTTTGCTAACACTCTTCGAATTACATACACTACTGCAGACACTACCATCGTTCAAGTCACTTCGCAAAACACCTAACCTAAGACTTGACTAATGCAGACGACACCCTAATCCTGTCGTCGAGCCTCATCCGTGTACACCTATGATACGCGCAATGTCCAAAATCCGTTATCGAGCGGAAAATGGGATGTCTACCCATCCTCTACAGTATCAGGCAAAATCGTAACTTCAAACATAATTGCTGATATTTACCCTGAAGCCTGGTCGAAACTCGAACACAATGAAACGAAGCTAGCCACAGTATGAACAAAAGTCTGGAAATGTAACTAAGTCCCTTCTCGTTAGTAAAACGTGAAATGAAAAATTAATAACGCGCGGCTACACAATCCACGACTCAAACAGGATCTCAACACACACAGTAAAGTTTGGGAAAATAATAATAAATTCAGCACTAGTCTAACTTTACGTAAATATCGCCAAAATAATAATCATCGCCATCGCAAAATCCGCAATGTAATTCTAGTGTGAGGCCCAAATCGCCTACAATCTCACAGTTCCAAACATCTCTATCCACGAACTATCCAGTGAAGCGAAATTCATTGAATCTATAGGGCCAAACTATCACTTTAATAACGTCCAATATCTCATCCCACAATGTTTCCGATTTAATGATCATTTCGTATCGTAATAAAAATATACTGAATGAAAGTTTGTTACAATAATGAAATAACACCAACCGTGTTTCAGAATGCCCTTCTGTTCGTGAAGTCACTTACTATAACATGTACTATGCTAATTTTACATAAATCTTCATTTGGACTTAACTGCCAAGAGCTACAATCTTCTACAGAAATTGTTTATCACGGGGAGTTCTTGTCTTGAAATCATAATAGGCGTTACAACGCACTCACTTCAAATCTGACCATCATCAAATCAGTCAGCTGTTCCGGATTGCTAACGGAACCTCATATACAGCCTGCCTCAGAAATATCACATTTAATATACAGGCTGTCTCAAAAAACCTTCGCCATCGACAAATGTAGCCTGTCTAAAAAATTATTCTCCATCGCCTATCATCACGGCGGCATTATTCATGAAATACAGGCTTCATATGACATCAACGGCTACACAACTATTTTTATAACATTTCATTTCGACACATCCATTTCTTCAAACCTCGATACTCCTATGACGAACAATTTTATAAGAATCTTTTCACTCATTTAATTTCATCTTTCGAACCTCAAGGACAAAACAACACACCGTGATTTCCTATATCACAAAATACACGGTGTCACAAATATTAACTTCCCATGAATAAATATAACTTTGTCGGGCTTCACACGATTTCGAAACGAACGCAAATCTTAATCAACATTACTGTTAAATACCTGTTTTAACATAGACAATTTTATCCTGCTGTAAATACTACTATTATTATTATTATTAATAATAATAATAATAATACTATTTCGATTATTTTTCTGAACTCATGGGATATTCGAATTTGTAATGTTCACATCGACTGTATGATCGTTATAACATTCCTAACTTTAATCAGTTAGAACAATATCTCAAATAATTTTAACACATTATTTAAACTTCGCATTTTAATTTTCCTTTTATAAAACTAGAGGTGACGCCACTCCGATCATGAAGCCTGGTGGTGCAATCCTATAATTTCACAAGCGATGGACCAATCTTCTTGACATTTATTCCAAAATTTCCACTAAAATTGCAATTCACAATGGTGATGTTTTTATATTTTTCCCATACTTACAACGGGCGTAATAAATTCATTTCTGACATGTAACTTGGCGCGCTTTCTCATGATATGACCTTTACAGGTGCCGCAAATCCGCCAGTACGGACGCCAACTTCTCCCCAGGCTCAATTGCATCTAAATTCACCCTGTGGATTCTAGCTTCATTGAATGTTTATTAATAATTTCAGTCATTTATTCCTGGATTAACTATGTCGCCAAAATATCACCTTGTGAAGGATTTTCCTAAATTGTTAAATTAGCCAGTACTCGAAATCAACCGAAGTGTCCCGGCATGTCACGAGCGGGTGGCTTGCTCGCTGCGGTGAGTTTTGTTCCCACTGAGGAAGAGAGACTCTAGAAATAAAACATGGCTACTCTAAGAAAAGTTATTTTAGCTGAAATAAATATCTGCAATCATTTATCACCGTAGAATTATGGGTTCTGTACATCTTGTTTCGTTGTCAAAGGTTTCATGTAAGCCCGTATTACTACAATCGACACAATAACCAACAGGATGAAAATCTTCTGTTTCCCAGCCATTGCCGTTAACTTAAGTCGTCTTTACTTTTACCAATAGCAGTAGCATTTGTCGCTTTCACTTTCTTGTGTAACGAGTGGTAATCAATCAATCAATCAATCAATCAATCAATCAATCAATCAATCAATCAATCAATCAATCAATCAATCAATCAATCAATCAATCAATCAATCAATCAATCAATCAATCAATCAATCAATCAATCAATCAATCAATCAATCAATCAATCAGTCAATCAATCACCTCTGATCTTCATTTAGGGCTGTTGTGCAGGTGGCAGATCCCTTATTAGTTGTTTACCTACATTTTCCTTAAATAATTTCAAAAACATTGACAAATATATTGAACATCTCCCATTATAAATCATTCTTCAGTGAATAACTTTCAATTAGATTTCATAATAGAATTGAAATAACATTTTGCATCTTCTTGTACTTTATTCAGTTTATTTCACATGCAACTTTAGCAGCTGGAAATGCATGGTTCGAACAGGTCAGCCATGCTTTCACATGGCGAGATACATTTCATGAAGTTATATTGCTTTCTTTCTGTGAACAGAAGACTACAGAACATTTTTAAGTATTTGCTCAAACTCTCAGAAGATCAGAAAAGATGCACCTCTAGTAGAAGTAGTACAATGACGTTTTAGACGATGTATCTCACTTAAACCAAAATAGCAACACTCTGCACTGGCTTCTAGTAAGTGTCAGTGCTGCAATTGCGGTGTGTAGAAATCAAAATGTTAATAGTAGCTGAAACGTTGAGATAGATTCAATATGCAACACAACAAATATGAAGCTTGTTCCAACCTTCATTGTAGACCTACTTTGATAATTGGTTTCGACTGCTTGTTACAAGAATTTTCCCTATAGTGTTCTGTTATATTCGAATTTAAATGTCAGGAGTAATTGGAAGAAATTATAAGCATATCACCAACAAAACCATAGCCATTTAACTCCTCACTATTTCTTGTTCAATTTGATCTGTAGATATAGGCTTGTTCACAGGAAGTTCATTTTCTCTTTTCAGCGTGAACACAACTCTTGCTTCTGGCACAGTGGTGTCCACGCTCACACTGGAGCATGCGCAGAAGAGACATTCCGGCAACTACACGTGCGCAGTAGGGAATGTGGCGTCAGCCACTGTAGCAGTGCATATCCTCAATGGTAAGTGCCACTAACTTCGATATTGCTTGTAGTAATATTATAGTTTAACGACTGTAGTTCCTAGCTGCTAAATCCGTACTAATACAGTAAATATGACCATGTGTCCAGATTAAATTTCATACAGGACTGAGAAGTCTTTCTTCAAAAGGCGCTATTTTCACCCTAAGAAAGTTGTTGAAAAACGCAAGGAAACGTATAATGAACGGCACGAGGGGATATCCGTGACCGCGAGAGTTCATTCGTACATTCACTTATACAACCTCATTGGGATGGCTTCACCTTACTTGCTGGGGCTCCGTAGATGAAGACTGAGAGCATTCAACTCATACAATCACTGATTTAATTATGAATTCTGTCTCCCGGTTTGGTGACTCTCTTGGACTGGGAGAGAGGAGTGTTTGTTCATTCATGCATACACGAGCAGCTCATTCAGGCACGCAGTCATCCATCCTTCCATTCATTCAATCGTACAATCACTCAGTTAATTCACAATGTCTGTGTTAAGCTAAGGAGAAAACCGCACGTTCTCGTAATATAACAAATACTCGCACTAATTAATAATAAAATAATATACATGTTGTCCTAAACTAAAACAACTCTCTTAATGGCTAGGACAAAAATAGATCCTTTTTAATAATTGAAATTTAGAAAAAATTACATGGAGTATGGCCTTAAGTGCCGGGAGTGTCCGAGGACATGTTCGGCTCACCAGGTGCCAGGCCGTTTGATGTTACTCCCGTAGGCGACCTGCGTGTCGTGATGAGGAGGAAATTAATATGAAGAGGACACATACACCTACTCACGGTGCCAGTGAAATTAACCAATAATGGTTAAAATTTCCGACCCTGACGCTTACCGAATCCCTGACCCCTATGATCAAAGGCCAGTACGCTAACCGTTAAGCCATGTATCTGGACTTATTCTGTTCTATTCTCTTCTATTGTATTGTATTCTATTCTATTCTAAAAGGCATATGGAACGTTACAATGATCGAGAATGTTATTACTTTTAAGGAATTTCATCTTTCTGGCCTCAATTTCTCAAGGCTTTCGACAGTATTCAACTACTGTAATGCATGTGGGCGAAATAGGTTTTAAAAAATTTCAAGTGGAAATCCTACCACCTTTACAACAGTCACTCCTCAATTAGAGTATGGGCCAATGACCATCGATGTTAGGCCCCTTAAAACAACAAGCAAGTATGTCCTACGATGACATGGACTCATTCTATCCTTAACCCTAGAGCAGTGTTCATGGTAGCTATGTGCATTATTTATGTAATGGATAAAATGATTTACTTTACATAATATGAAGATTAAGACAAACGTGTACTTTCAATGTCACATATTAAATCCCTAACAATGTTAATAAATATCACCTACTTTGAACTTAGGCGCCACACATTGCGCCTGTGTTATTAGATTGTACCTACAGGTTCGAATATTGAGGCTGCGCCTTTCCTTTCCCCACTTCACTGCAATATTTTTCACATAAAACCTCAGCGATTCATCTTGCCCTCTTTCATCTAGTGCATCTTGTTCATACCACTTCTCGTCTTCCAACTCAGATTCCTTTTCATAGTTGCGAACAATAGCGGTGTTTATGACTGATGGATCCACAGGACTCAGAATTCTCTTCACATTAGGTGCTGACATGAGAGGAAGTAGAAATTGCTCATACTTCTACAACAATGCCAAAGCTAATGTTTAGAGAAAGGAAACGTGGAGCATTTATATTTATGAGGTTACGGTGGATATGCAGCATTCAGATATAACAAGTCAAATAAAAATAAAAAGAAGAAGTGTTGAACGAATTCGCGTATTCTGGTTCAGATACGAAAGAAACAACGGAAAGCCTGTGTGTGACGTTAGGATAGCGTTCGTGCAAGTCACATAACCGATATGTGGCTCCTCCATGGACGCCCGATCGATTCGGCTCCTTCAAATTGGCCCATAAATTTAGCATTGCCCTCGAACGTAAGGGTATGACGTCATAACCTCACATAGCAGTAAAACACTCCAGGTTGGTCAGTGAGGTTATAATTTCCCTCGTACGTATGCGTATAACGTCATAACGTCACCTAGGGGGTCAAAGGCACCCCGGATAATTCCCTGACCAATTAGGCCCATCCAATGGAGTCTGTGAGGTTAGGCTTGTTCTCGTACGCAAGTTTATGACGCTATTGTGTGTTCAATGGTCTAGAACATACATATCCTTACTACTCAAATAGGGGTCAATGACCTCGTTCTCGTACCTACATAGCCTTACTACTCAACTAGGGATAAATGACCCCGTGGGAAAAATCTGACTCAGCACCCATTGTTTTTGAACATATATAGCTCATGTACTATTTATATATTTTAAAGGTTTGATAAAAATGTCTAGTCCGTCCACTGTTCTGAATTGATTTGCTTTATTATTATTTTTACTCTCTCCGGAATCACCTGCTGGTGAATCGTCAGATATTGATATGTTTAGCGTAATTATCTGCAACCCCTCAGAGGACCGGGTTCCATTCCCGGCTCTCCTACGAAATTTGAAAATTGGTAGGAGGGTTGGAACGAAATCTGCTCGGCCTCGGTGCGTCAACTGAGTAAAATTGGGTTCGATTCCCAGCTCAGCCATCGTCGAGGGGGTTTGCCGTGGTTTCCCACTATTCCTCGAGGCAAATTCTGGGATGGTACCTAATATAAGTCCACGGCCACTTTCTTCCCTCTTCCTTGTCCAAAGCAGGTGAGGCCGCCTGTACAGGTACTGGTCCTCCTTGCCAGTTGTATACCTAGGCCGAAGCTCTCACGCTCAGGGACACTGCCGTTGAGGCGGTAGGTGTGAGGTCCCTCGCTGACTCCGAGAGAAAAACTAACCCTGGAGGGTAAACGGATTAAGAAAGAAAGAAAGAAAGAAATTAAGTCACTAAATGACCACTCCAAAAATTGCAGAAAATGGCTTACCCTAATCCAGAGTATCCTCTGTACTCATTAGGTTGCTAAGCGAGAAACACTCATTAATATTCTGATTTTTGTTATTTTAATCCTTAGTAATGTGATTGCATGCAGCCATGCTTGATTAGCACCTGTCAAGACTGAGAGTATACATTTCATCTGATGTTGGAAGAATAATATTCTCTGCTAGATAATCTTTGATTACTTTGACCTTCCCCTGCTTCTGAATATAGCCTACTCAGCAGATGGCAGAACGCTCCTAATAACTTAAGAGCTGCTATGAGAAAACAATCGACGTACGCACAGACGGGAAGGTATCAGGTCGACTAACCTTCTGTATCACTAGCAATAAACAAACTCTTAAAAATATGGCATTCCACATACCCGAACCAGTTTCATCCGCGGCCAATTGTATTCTCGTGCAAGACTGTTTGAAAATATTAACATCCAGATACTCCCGAGTGGTCGAAGCGCAGTGAATATTGTATCGAAGGAAGTGTTATAAACTGCATTACGATTGAACCAATAATTATGTACCGCTATTAAACCTGGAGTGGTCGCACCGCTGCTGAGGGACACCACACTGAATTATTTCTCTCATTTCAAAGGAACTATCAAGGCCACTGACTGGAAATGCCGTGAATTGAAGACCCCAGTTGGCGTACTAGACTTACAAGTTGCAAGAAAAAATATAACCACACAAATACAAATGAGATTTGAGCTAGCGATTAGACGTGTGTAGAGCTGTGCCCCTTTGTTATGTCAGAGAGACATTTTATGTTCCTATAATTATATTGCCTAACGCCCATTGTTAGTTGGTTTTATAACAATAAATTAGATTCAATAATGTATATTCATTCTTTCAAAATGTCCTAAAATTTATTCAATCATTACTCGTGCTCACGCCTCGAAAATTAAATGGCATCTCTGAGACGCCATGCGACAAACACAGCTGATCAGTACCGATAGAATTGCAGGCCCTAATTGGTTGTATAGAAAGAGTATTTGAACAAGGCGCAAGTATCATCTAGCTGCACTACAGTTATGTATATGAGTTGCATACATGTTAGGGGTTCGGATAGTTCAGATAGCTAATATTTATGTAAATCTCACTGCAGACCTGTTGTGCGGGCTAGCAGATACTTGTTCCTTGGTTGAATACATTTGTACTCTAAGCTATTAGTGCCTAAATTCCTTTCCCCACTGATCATAGAAGCGAAAAGATACGGAAAACGTGGAGGTAGGTGGACGAGGCTTTCCTGTGCGTAAAACTTTGGTCAGTGATTTGACCACCATGACACCGCAGCCTTAATTTGGGAAGCATTTCTCCATCATCATTTCTAACATTCGGTAAACTGACGACACAGGAAGAAGGAAAAGAAACAGAGGAATCTCGTTACCTTTCAGTTCAAATATATCTCCACCTATACAATTTACCACATATCGCTTGAAGAATTTTTCTATTACTGATTTTAAAATTTGATGCATCGGATGTGTTAGAAGTGTATTCAAAATGGCCTACCCGTTGCAGTCCCGAGTTTTCTACCTGATACTTAATCATCTGTGATGAACCGCCCTGCTGTACCGAAAACCATTACTATGTTACTACGTTGGAAACATTTCTTAACAAACAAGGTGCGGGTCCCCACACCACGAAACACACAATTTCCCAAATTGTGCCGAAAGTTAAAGGGCTGAAGGGCCCGGAATTATTCCGAATCGAGAGTCTTGGATAGCTATATCAAAATAAAAAAGCAAATTTCGAAAATCACTTTCGGCCTGCTTAAAATCGCTTGATTCTGTATTCATTTTTTATTAAAATCCTAGCCAAATGAACGTATTTACATAATTATTTCTGTAATGTGTTCCTTGTCCGGCTCTGTGGTGTAGTGGTTAGTGTGATTAGCTGCCACACCCGGAGGCCCGGGCTCGGTTCCCGGCTCTGCCACAAAATTTGAAAAGTGGTACGAGGGCTGGAACGGGGTCAACTCAGCCTCGGGGGGTCAACTGAGTAGAGGTCGGTTCGATTCCCACCTCAGCCATCCTAGAAGTGGTTTTCCGTGATTTTCCACTTCTCCTCCAGGCAAATGCCGAGATGTTACCTAACTTAGGGCCACGGCCGCTTCCTTCCCTCTTCCTTGTCTATCCCTTCCAATCTTCCCATTCCCGCAAGGCCCCTGTTCAGCATAGCAGGTGAGTCAGCCTGGGTGAGGTACTGGTCACCCTCCCCAGTTGTATCCCCTGATCCATAGTCTGAAGCTCAAGGACCCTGCCCTTAAGGCGGTAGGGGCATGATCCCTCGCTGAGTCCGAGGGAAAACCAACCTTCGAGGGTAAAAGATTAAGAAAGAAAAGGAATGTGTTCCTTGAGTCAATATCTTCAGGCGTTTTTTTATATTTTGAAATATATCCACACCGAATGTAGTTATATAGGCTTAAATGAATCTCTGTATTGACTCACATTAGCGCACCTATTGGTGCTTAAGTGAAACAATGCACTGATTCACATTAGCGTTGGTAGTTGTAGAAAAAGGCAAACTACGAACCTGCTCGACCGGATAACGATGATTAAGAAAACTATTGTAATCTTTAGGAATCAATAAAGTATATATTCTCATACCTTAATATAATTTATTTACGTTAAATTCATAGCTAATAACCGTACGATATTTTCAACATTGATTTGCTTGCCTGAAACGCCAGAACTGTGGATGTTTTCTGTTACGGTAATCCGCAGTGGGCGAAGGATGAAGTGGCAGGGCCTTAGGTCTGAACGAAGATGGAGAAGAGAAAATAGAGAGAAACCTTTATATGGTTCAACGGTTCATTTTTGTTAAAAGTTAATAGTGGTATGATATCTTTCGTTTTTGGCATACTTTTAAAACAATCTCAAAGACAACAAATGGAATTTTACAAGGTTATAGAATAATGTCTGACAGGGTTGTGTTCTCAGATCACGCAACGTTCCAGAGGGTAATTATGTTCTTATCTTTTCAAGGTATTACAGTGTAATCCCTGATACCATCTAGTATTAGTCAAACACCATGTCATCATTCCTTGCTTCTATTGGCACCCGAAACTAGGGAGAAACTTGTCCCAGGAAACTAAATAATGGCTGATGTAATACTAGGTATATTGACAATGTTCTCGCATTCTTCTGTAGACAACACTAGGGTGAGTTCATTTTTACCATTGGCTTTACGTCGCATCGACACAGACAGATCTTACGAAGACGAAGGGAGAGGAAAGGCCTAGGAGTGGGAATGAAGCGGCCGTGGCTTTAATTAAGGTACATCCTCAGCATTTTCTGGTACGAAAATGGGAAACCACGGAAAGCATCCTCCAGGCTGCCGACTGTGGGGTTCGAACGCATTATCTCCCAAATGCAAGCCCACAGTTGCGCGCCTCTAACCACACAGCCAACTTGCTCGGGAATGGTATAAAGTGTTGCCTAACACCAGGTATCATCTGTGGTTACATATTTGGTGTGAAATGCTCATAACTTTTATCTAAATTTACTATTGTTTTGATCAAAGTCATCTCTAAACCTAAGTTCTAAAATTTACTGAAATACCATGCACGTAGCTAGTATCAAAGAACGGGCCACTTACATTGTAATGATTGGGGAATTTTCAGACGTAGCGTAAAAATCTCTCAACAATTAACGCATTCGTGAACTTACGACCCATTCCCGATAGCTGATTCATACGCGGGTCTATATCGTAGATTCAGGGAAGCCAACCAAGAGAATCAGAAGGAAGACCTAGGTACAATAGATGGCAACATAAGGAGACAATACTTATATATTAATATATGCAGTGATTGAACCATAATTAACACAGTATTCAAACGTTAAAACCACCGCTAACTGACCTCTTTGGAACTGCTGGATCATATCCTTTTTGTCCCAGCCGGGATTACCCATATGCTGTCACATTTGACCAACTATATATGAATTATCTTCTGAGGTATTGAAGGTGACCTCGAGTTACGTTAACGTGCCTGTGTTTCTGGAAATGAAAATTCACAGCCTGCTTCCAGTAATTCGACCGGGTCACGAGTGGAATGAATGCCCTAGTCATGCGAGGATAGGAATTGTGCCGGCTACCGAAGTCTGTCGCACTCCTCTGGGGCAATGATTAACGCCTGTCAGATGAAATGAAATTATACTGGAGAATGTTGCTGGAATGAAAGATGACAGGTAAAACCTGAGTTCCCGGAGGAAAACATTTTCCAGCGGTGAGAGGGCAGTGCACTGGCGCATGAGCCACGGAGGATATCTGCTGTTTTTCTATGTATCACGTAATAATTACTGACTTGTTCTAATTAATTATTAGCATATCCTTTTGACAATAAAAGTGTGAATATCGGAGCGTCCGCAGGAATGCTATCGAATTTGAAACCACAGTTGAGAGGATCACAGTATCTCTTCCTCGTAATAAACGCTGAATGTTTTTCCCCCACAAAGGCGCATATTTACCTAAACAGTTCTCTGAATACCGCTCATCCAGCCAGCACAAACATATTCAACTGGTTGGACTCTCCAGAAAGCAATCAAGAGAACGAATATCAAATGATATTTTGCTGTCGTTAGATGGAAAAATAATATCTCTTTGATGCCGCATGCGGACTGGTCGAATGTGTCTCTGTGCCATGCATATTGACGAAGAGTGCCTGAAGCAGCCGCAGCATTGGACCCATTCGAGTCCGGAGAGGGAAACTAAGTATGAGAGAGCAAAAATTTCTAATGCACCAATAGAACGAATCTTCAATCTTCAATTTACATTACCGGGACAAAGGATGACATATTCCCTGCGTCTTAAATGGAGGATACGGCTGTGGTAGAAGACAAATTACCAGGCGAGTTGGTCGTGCGGTTAGGGACGCGCAGCTGTGATCATAGGTGTGGGAGATAGTGGGCTCGAACCGCACTGTCGGCAGCCCTGAAAACGGTTTTCCGTGGTTTCCCATATTCACACCAGGCAAATGCGGGGGCTGTACGTTAATTGACGCCACGGTCGCTTCCTTCCCATTCCTAGGCCTTTCCTATCGAATCGTCGCCATACGACCTATCTGTGCCTGTGCGACGTAAAAGAGACTGAATTGAAGACAAGTTACAACACTGATTATCAGAGCAACAGATAGGAACAGTGAATAAGAAACGATTGGCATTCTCCAATAAACACTAATGTTATTGCTTTAGGTCCTATGTACGTTTATAGTTTTCGGCGTCGTAGCGGTGCCAGAAGTTTGTCCAGCAGGAGTTGCCTTACGCTCCGATAAAATATGAGGTTTGGGCCATCTTCAGATACCACCGCAATGAATCGGGATCGTACCAGGAAATTTGAGCTCAGAAGGTCAGCAATCTATCATCTGAGCTACTCAGTCTGGAGTTCCATAGTGAATGCGTTGGGTTCAAATTCTAATAAAATTCTGTGAATTGTTCTACACAAATGTAACGTTAAAGAAGGAGATGCTCCTAATTTCAGTTCACCGAGCGAGTTAGCGGCGCAGAGCTTGAATTCAGAAAATAGCGTATTCGAACCCCACTGTCGGCAGCCATGAAGATGGTTTTCCATCGTTTCCCATTTTCACACCACGAAAATTCCTATTCTCTAAGAGAAGGGGAGGTCAACTTAAGATGGTCAGATTTAGTTTCTAACGATTTATTGATAATAGTAGCAGTATTAATGTCGTGTCCTCACCCCGAAGTGATGTAACCGCAATCCAGGTGATCCGCATGTAATATTTTAACGACATACCAACCCTCTTGCGAGTCGTAAATGTAAAGCAGTACCGCGCTTCCGAAGACAGGAGCTAATAGCGGAGAACGACAATAATAACTGAAAGTGTTCGACACATTTTGAGACTCACAAGGAGATTTTTCAGTGTAATAAAATCCCAAAACAGGAGAATAAATTGGTGGGAGGAAACAAGAGGGGACGTGAATAAATTGATTATGGGGGAAGAAATCATGAGAAATCGCAAAGTTTTAGGGATCTCGGTAAATAATATACACATGTATGGAAAAACTAGCAGCAGGACTGGTAGAAGGTGGTCAGAAGAATGGAGGGTAAACACTGTGAATTTATGAACATATTTTGGAAGAAGAGGAAGGCGAAAACCAATTAACAAGTTCGAACGCGCTCTATTAATGGGCTTGCCGAAATAATAATAATAATAATAATAATAATAATAATAATAATAATAATAATAATAATAATAATAATAATAATAATAATAATAATCATACCGACCTCGATACCTGCAGTCACTTAAGTACGGCCAGTATCCAGTTATCAGGAGATAGCTGGTTTGAACCACACTCTCGGCAGCCCTGAAGATGGTTTTCCGTGGTTTCCCATTTTCACACCAGGCAAATGCTGGGGCTGTACCTTAATTGAGGCCCATTCCTAAGCCTTTCCTATCCCATCGTCGCCATAAGACGTATCTGTGTCGGTGCGACGTAAAGGGCCTTTGTCTGAAGAGCTTAACAGGAACTCGTCGCTGGGCTCAGAAGATACTGGCAGGAACAAGAACAAGACCTAGACACCGAAATGAAATTGGTTGTTACCACGCAGTCCATAGAGGCTCAACTCGATGTATAAAAATAATAATAATAATAATAATAATAATAATAATAATAATAATAATAATAATAATAATAATACCGGGCGGTAAACTTCTACGCCACACATTTACATCTTGCGCCAATAAACCCTCTACAGGAGAAGCACTGAACTTGAAACTAGATCTACTTAAACTTTTCCTCAGAAGATGTCACCTCCTTAATTTTGTGATTGTGAAGTTTCCAGTACTGTATAAAATTCTACGAGTTTTGTTTACCATTTATCAAGAATTTTGGACTTTCTGCAACAGATGTCACTACAAAAACTATGATCATGCACCTTGGTGTGAATTGAAGGAACTTTATTTGAAGAAATTTTGTATTCTTAAGTTTGTTCTTCACTAAATTATGTTTGTTCATTTGTGGGCTGGCAATATTGATCTTTTCTTTCCGCCGGGTTTGAATTCAGCCAATCCCTAATTTCTGTAATTAATTTTCGGCCTATCAAAGGCTTCTTCTACGATTTGGTGTGCAACTTTAAGCTAGCCAATAAAAGTGAGTGGGTGTGGCTTGATTATTCATGAAAGGTCTCTAAGTTTCCCCGAGGGCTTATAAACTGCGGATTTTCACGTCTCTTGGCTATTTGAATAACATCTAACTGAGTGTGTATATGTGAAGCAGGAAGCGGTTGGTGCCTCTTTCATCAGGCAGCAGTTCTTCAGCAAGGTGATGGCCGTTTAACATTTTTATTTCTTGCTAGCTCAGCAGTTTAACCCGCAGGAAAGGTCCGAAACTTTTACCGTGTAACCTACTTTTCTAAAAATGTAATTTTCTGAGGGCTTATGTAAAAACTTCATAAAATCTGTAACCGTAATTCGGGGATAGAAAGTGATGCATACTCTCGAGCTCCCCTTCATTTTGGTTTGAGGTGACTACGTTTTGGCAACTGTCTTTTTCTTCTTCTTTAATGTTTTAAATTTCTTTCTTATACAGGTCACCTCCATAGACTGGGAATATCCCCTCTTCCATCTGCCTAGTGCCTTTTAGGTTTTAAGAATGCATGTTTAGGAGTGCTAGTACACGCCTCCAATCAACTTGGTGTTTCGGGCCAATTACCTAACCTGTTCTTTTCTGCTAAGGTCCAGTAGGTTGGGCACGAGATACCCCCGTTTCGTTTGTGTAAGTTGTGCCTTGATGGCAAGTAATTGTGAAGTATGAATGGGCTTGAAAAACTGATAACCTGTCAGCTCTTTTTTTTTCCTTTTTGCTTAACGTCGCACCGATATAGATATGTCTTATGGTGACGATGGGATAGGAAATGGCTAGGAAGTGGAAGGAAGCGGCCGTGGCCTTAATTAAGGTACAGCCCCGGCATTTTCTTGGTGTGAAAATGGAAAACCACGGAAAACCATCTTCAGGCCTGTCGACAATGGGGCTCGAACCCACTATCTGCCGATTACTGGATACTGGGCGCAGTTAAGCGACTGCTGCTATCGAGCTCGGTAGAGCTCTTTTCTAGTGTTGTAAAAGTGCCTCTGGGAGGAATGATATTGTAATTGTTGGAGGAAGGGCTCCATGTATTAGGGGATTTCTGCCCTTAAGTAAAGTTATGATCTTTGTAAATTTGAGCGTGTAGCTCAGGAAATGTAAGCGAGGGACTTGAAGCCCAGGACTTGTAGAATTCACTACCTTGTATTTTACTTGACTCATTTCTAACTTGCCTATGGGACCTGTTACATTGTTAATTGTTGATTTTTGAAATTCCAAAAAGAAAGAAGAGAAAATATAACCTTTGTTAAAGTTTTAAATTCCATTCTTGATTTTGTAGTTTGACACGTTCATCCCGGCATCCCGGCACCTTCTTTCACATCTGCGTTCCACAGATACCCCCGAACATAATAATAATAGTTACCGTGGTTTGGTGGATTAGCAGAGGTGAAAGAAGGTGCGGGGGTGAACAGGTCTCAAAATACGAAATTAAAGTTAAGATAAAATTTAACAAGGTTATATTTTCTTTTCAAGATTAAGAAATAACAAATAGAACAGGTACTCAGTAGCCGAAACACAATTCGAAAATGTACAATTACAGTGATTACAGGATTTGGGCTCCGAGAGCCAGACACACAATTCTTGAGCTATTAGCCCAACTTTACCCAAAAACAAGATTCAACAGAGGGGCAGAAAACCCCAATCATGCCCAGGAGCACTTGCTCCAAATTACACAGTAAAGCCTCCTCGAGGCACGCAGAACCAAACTTTAAGAAAGAGCAACCCGCTCTTAAGTTCAAGCCTATCAAAGGCCACACCAAAACTCCACGTTCAAGCTGTCCTCCAAGGACATAGACACAGGGGTAAAAACATCCAACCTACTGAGGCCTATTCCATAAAGAAACAGAAATATTACATGGCCTCTAGAATACAAACTTGAGCGGAGGCGTTCTTGCACTCCTAATATACTTTATATAAAACCAACTTGGCCCTAGGCCGTTACTGCAAAGGCTAATCCCATACTAGAGAGGCGACTTATAGAAGAAGACAATTTACATTACATTAAGGAAGAAACGGATGAGAAAATAAGTTCACCTCAACGCAATATGAGTGGGAGGTCGAGAGGGTTAAGCACTCTCTATCCCAATATGTAGTTCAAAAGATAGAATTGATACGAAGTGTCTTTACATTTTAGGGGAAAAGTTACATGGTAGAAAGGCTTCGGACCTGCCCCGAGAGTTAAACTGCTGAGCTAGCAAGAAAAGATGTTATTAAACGGACATTACCTGTGGCTGAACTGCTGCCCGAAGAAAGAGGCGCTTCCCGCCCCCTGCTACGTACTTTACACACTGATAGATGTTACTGAAGTGGCGCGGAGACCCGAAAATCAGCAGTTTATAAACCCTCGCGGAAAGTTCGAGGCGTTTCAGGAATGAGAACACCCTCCCACAAGAATTTTATTGGCTAGGGTTAAGCAACATATCCAAGTTGAAGAAGATACACCAGATTGGTCATAAATTAATTAAAGAAATTCGGGATTGGCTAATCTGAAACCTGGCGGAACGAAAGGATTAACATTGCCAACACAAACAATGACTGAAGGAAATTTAACAAAGAACAAACTTATGAACACAAAATTTCTCCAAAAACATAGTTCTTTCACTTCGCACTAGGGTACATAATAGTAATTCTGCGGTAGTGCCATCTGGAAGAGAATGCCACACTTCTTACTACAGGCAAAACAAAAATACATCGAAAACGACCCAGTTCAGAAACTTCAAAATTTACAAGTAGTGACACCTTCTGAGAAACTTGAAAATTAACACATTAGATAAAGTTCAGACTTCCTCCAGTAGAGGAGTTTCAACTGGCGCAAAGTTTGAATTAGCGGCGTGGAGGTGTACAGCCCGATATAATAATAATAATTAAGAAGTGCTCACAATGTACATTATGTTTGTTTAGCGTTGTCACATATTGACTTTGGTCTCTTTTGCAAAACTGCAAATGTTATCTTCCACAACACTTACAATACCGTTCACACACTTCATGGAATCTCTCATTGATGCACATATTTCTCAACTCGTAGTTTGACTGGGTACAGTCCCTTTTCGTCATCGCGTCAGTGCTGTAAAATTCCCACTAGATATCAATTCTTTTCTTGTTCTCGTCTTCTTAATGTTTGCTGAAAGGCGTCCGTTGAGTTTTTTGTGATCTCTGGTATTAGATAGTCTTCTTTTGTTAGTACGTATACAAGTCTTGATCGGGAGAATTTGTGTCCTTTTGAGTAATGATGCCTTCAATTTCTCTAGAGTTTCTAGGTCACTCATTTTTAAATGGTCCCATGTATGTTCCATTCCGTATGTTAAAACCGGCATTATTTTCTCTCGAACTGATTTACAATTGCTAATTTGTTTTGCCCCTAAGTACAATTGGTCTTTGATGCAATCTTTCCTCCTTTCCGGAGTGTCATTTGAACTGTCTTCTGGTGTTAATTGTGAATTTATTTTCTATATCTCATTCTGAAAGTATATTGCGTGTATCTCGCAACTTTTGCAGTATTGGTCCTCCTATGACGATGTCATCACCATACATGTACATCATGACTTTCTTGTCCTTCTCATGGATGATTCATGTAACATTGGATTTGCGATATTGAATAATATAGGACCCATTGGATCCCCCTGTAGTACTCCGTTCGTTTGGGTTATGCCACTGGACGTCGTGATGCCATCTGATTCCATCAGATTCTGGTCTTTGATTGCAAGTTAATGGATGATATCTATCACAGTCACATTCGCACAATTTACAAAATACAGTACATTGAGAGTTGGGATCAGGATAATGATTTATTAATAAGAACTGTGGTAGTAAACGAAGTCACAAAGCTAGTTTCAAATGGAGGATTGCGGAATCACTCAGTTAATTCACAGTTGCTTGCTGACTGAGCACTGAAAGGCATAACATTCTATAATGAAGATGTATCAAGTTAACAAGTATTAATAAATCAGAGGGTGTATTGTCTGACATTGTAATCGAAAATATTCTGTAAAATGCTGGAACATTAGCTAAATGATTGTGGTGATACCCTGCGATCAGTCAATCCGAGCCCATGAATAATGTATTCTGTCGGAAATTAAACGGTTTTCAGAACGTGCATGCCACACACTCACAGCAGGTGTGCAATGCGGCAATCAATACGCCTCAGCTGAATGCGCCAGAAAACAACTATTAGACTACCAAGACTTTCGTAATGTATTAAATTTTTACTTCAAATATATGTGACGATGGTGTTGGTTGTGGTCATTGTTTTGGGAAGAAGTACAACACGGTAACCATCATCTATTATAAGAAATGTCCATGCTTCTAGGCAGTATTAAAATAGAATGCAGACTAATTTCGGTAATAGGAACTGTTGACTAGCCTGTTCTTCCATAATGTATCAAGAGTAACATAAACTCTCTGCGTTCTGATAGACCGTTACCCTAATATTTATGCAATTTTCATAGCACAACCGTTCTGCAGTGAAGGGTATATTCGTTACTCGCTTTAGTACGTGCGCATTCTTCCGTATCTGCATCTTAAAATTCGGATTCTGATAATCAGCAATCAGAAGGAAAAAGAAAGGAGTTCAACATTTCAATGAATGAAGATATCAGTATATGAAAACTTCCTGTCTTGTAAAACGAATACCGTCGAGGTGGAAAGAGAACAAGAGTTGACCAAGGAAGGTGAGTTAGCAAAGATGAAACCGAGGAGCTTTCAATTCCAAGCCCAGCTAGGGAAATAGTATTTTACAACGTTAGCTCCAACGAGTCCCTGAGGTTCTCCTTTTGGTTACCTCTCACGACAGGCAAGGTATATCGTGGATGATTTTCACTACTCCCATCCACAAAGTGTGAATCATATGCCGGTTTCATCAAAAGTGATTAATTAGTGGTCTACATATTACGTGAATATTTAGCTCTGAACGTTTGTAACAAATGAATAAGTCCGCCACGCCACAGTTCATTAGAACATTGTCTACCAAGATGACTGCTGCCCAGCCAGATGTCCTCCATATAATGGAGTGTTACAGTGTCCTCAACAGTATCACGTGACTTTATTGACCAGGCCTGCTAATTCTCCTATCAGAAATTACCTCAATTGATCTCACGTGTCTGAATGCAACCCATCCTAGACCTCAGTCAAGGATTACCGTGAAAAAACCGGAAATCGAATCCCTGACTTCCTGATAAGAGACAGATATTCTACTCCTATACCACTGTTATGACTGAAAAGCAAACTTATAATATCACATGACTTTTAATAACAACCAGTGAACCTGCAGTTTTATGACAGGAAATAGACGTTTCGTCTTAAATATCTCACATGCTTAAACCAAATTCCGAAACGCGACCAAATTGCTGAGGAGCCAGTGATCATACCACTCGGCTATCACGCCCCGAATGAAAAATTGTTACTTCAGTGATTTCTTTACCTTTCTCTATTTTTATTTTATAAGTGGTTTAACGAGCAACTACCAGTGGAATTTGGATCACGTAGCTATCAAATAGTGGGTTCGAACACCACTTTGTTCAACCCTGAATATGGTTCTCACTGGTTTCCCATTTTCCTAACGGAGCTGCGAACGATTCTTTCCCACACCTAGCCCCATCCTATGCAATCGTCGCCATATGAACTATCTTTGTCGGTACGACGCAAAAGAGTTAATAATAATAATAATAATAATAATAATAATAATAGTAATAATAATAATAATTTTGCACATTCCGTGAATAACAAAATGAACTATTCGTTTTTCAAGGAAAATTGGAGAGGAAGTTTCGGGTCCAATACTTGAAAAATGGAAAAATGTGTGAGGAAGAATGAAGAAATGAATTCCTAATGCAGTCAACTTGTGAGTTTCACCAACAGAAGAAATTCTCTCAGTTTTAATTATTGAGTTGATAGGGTGGAAACACCTTATGGGAAAAGCTGAAAGTACCTAGGGGTTATTATAAGGAAATATCTTCATTGGAGCAGTGATGTTGACAAGGTTGTAATCAAAGGTTACAAATCTCTTTCCATTGTTGTGAGGGTATTTAGGGGTAGTAGTAAAGACTTAAAGTAGGCGCCTTATAAATGTATTGTAAGACCTCATGACCCACACCAGGACTACTTGATACGCGAACTGGAATAGATCCAAAGGAGAGCAGCGCGATAATTTCAGGGTAATTTCCGACAAAAGAGTAGTATCACCAAAATGTTGTGAAGTTTTTGCTGTTAAGACTATGGAGTGAGGAGACGAGCTGCTCGATTAAGTGGTATGCTCCCAGCTGTCATCTTAGTAGACGAATAAGGCTTAGTGGAGAGATTAAAGTCGGGAAGATCGTGTATCGGGAGGTACACCTCAAAGCCGCGCATTAAAAATTAGCGCCTAAATCAACCGCTCTATCGAACTAAAGTGGAAACTACTACAACAGGAACTTAGAACTTTAATCAGAAGATGTCACCACCGAAATATTATGTAATTTTGTTATTGTGCAGTTTTCTAGACTGAGTGAACTTCTCCTTGTTTTGTTTGCCATTCATCAAGAAGTTTGGACATTCTTCTACAGATGACACTACTAAAAGCTATGATCATGCTCTCTGGTGCAAGGTGAAGGAACTTATATTTTAAAGAAGTTTTGTATTTCTAGGTTTTTGTAATTGATTGAAGTTCATTTATTTTTGGGTTGGCAATATTTCCTTTTTCTTTCCGCCCGTTTTGAATCTGGCCAATGAGAAATTTCCTGTAATTAATTTTCAACCTATCACAGGCTTCTTGTTTGATGTTGTGTAGTACTTTTGAACACCAATAAAACAGAGATGGTGTGGCTGGCTTGGTCTTGAATTACCTCGAACCTTCCCTGAGGGTTTATAAACTGCGGCGTTTTACGTTTCTTGGTGAAAAGATCGTCGTCTATCTGAGTGTGTGCCAAGCAGGAGGCGGGCGGCCTCTTTAATCGCTCAGCAGAACATCTACAAGGTAATGGCCACATAACGTCTTTCTTTCTTGCTACCTCCGAGGGAAAGGTCAGACTCTTTAGTTATGTAACAAACGTTTCTAGAATGTAAATATTCTTCGGACTATTGTAAAAATTTCATAAAGCTTCAACTTTATATCGGGGATAGAGAGTGAATTATCCTCTCGAGCTCCCCTTCATTTTGGGTTTGAGGGGACTACGTTTTGTAACTGTTTTTCGTTCTGTAATGTGTTAAAGTGAATTCTATACGAGTCACCTCAGTAGTTTGAGAATAGCCCCTGTTTCATCGGCCTAGAGCCCTTTATGTTTTTTACTGTTTATTATCTTGGAGTGCAGGGTACGCCTCCATTCATTTTGTGTTTGGGTCAGTTATTTAACCTGTTTCTTTTCTATGAAGGTCCCCGTAGGTAGGGTATTAAATACCCCTGTATAAATATTTTTTCAAATCGTAAGTTGTGCCTTGAGAGGCCAGTGATTGTAAGTTTATGTTGCCTCGAGTGAGCTGAAAGGAACGGAGAGCCTGTTAGCTCTTTTCAAATTTTGTAATTGGAAAGATTGCCTCTGGGAGGCTTGAGATTGTATTTAGGGAGCACATGCTCTTGAATTAAGCGGATTTCTGTCCTTAGATAAATGATCCCTTAGTTGGATTAAAGATTGTGTAAACTGGATCCGGTATCTCTGGAATTATTAAACGAGGGGCTTGAAGCCCAGAATCTGTCAAGTTCACTAATCTTGTATTTTCCTTGAGTTGTTTTAAAGTTGTCATTGCACCTGATGTTTCATTATTATAAAAAAATTGTTAAGTTTGAATTTCTGAAAATATAACCTTCAGTTTAAGTTTTAAAATAATTTTGATATTGAAGTTGGACCCATTCAAACCCGCACCTTCTTTTACCATCTCTGCGTTCCACAGAAACCCCGGAACAGATCGTATTAAGATAAATTTGGAATTCAAGATGGCAGACTGCAGCAAATACTCATTCATGGGTAGAGGAATTAGGTAATGGAAAATTTTATCCAGAGAAATATTCGATAAATTTCCAAGTTGCCTGAAATCATTTATGAAAGTTATAGGTTATAAAATAATAATTAATGGTGTGCATCCTCTC
Source organism: Anabrus simplex (assembly GCF_040414725.1). Classification (NCBI taxonomy): domain Eukaryota; kingdom Metazoa; phylum Arthropoda; class Insecta; order Orthoptera; family Tettigoniidae; genus Anabrus; species Anabrus simplex. The sequence goes on along the minus strand of NC_090268.1, from coordinate 441,446,973 downwards.
TAGAGGCCAGATGCAAGTCTTTCGAGTTGACGCGTATAGCGGCCTGCCTGTCTGCGTGGATGCCGCCCTAGCTGTGTTGAATTCTTTCTTTCTTTCTTTCTTTCTTTCTTTCTTTCCTCCTTTCTTTCTTTCTTCCTTTGTTTCTTTCTTTTTTCATTCTTTCTTTCCTTCTTAGTCTGCTTACCGTCCAGGATTGGATTTTTTCTTGGACTCAGTGAGGGATCTCACCTCAATCGCCTCAAGGGCAGTACATGAACGTTAATCACTTGGTCGAGGATACAAATGGGAAGAAGAACGGGTACAACGCCCAGGCGGTATCACTTGGTATGCTGAAGAGGGGCCTTCCGGGCGATTGGATGATTGGAAAGGATAGGCAGAAAAGAGGGAAGAAAGTGGCCGTGGCCTTGAGTTATGTACCATCCCGGCATTTGTGTGGAAAATAATTGAGATACCACTGAAGACCACTTCGGGGATGGCTGAGATGGGAATCGAACCCCTTCTTCTCAGTTGATTCCTCGAGGCTGAGTGTAACCCGTTTCAGTCCCAGTTTGTTCTGTTTATCTTCATATTGCGATATTTCCTACTTTTAAAGACACCACTCTAACATATTTCTCAACTAATATGATTCCAAGCTATCTCTCCACTGACACCTCGTAATATACCTCATAGTAGAGCAGCTTGTCTCCTTTCTGTCAAGTCTTCCCAGATAAAACTTTGCAACAAACTAGTAACGTTACTGATTTATCGGAAGTCACCCAGAAAATATCGAGCTGCTGTACTTTGGATTTTTCCAGCTTTTGAATCAAATTATCCTCCTTTGTGTCCCATAGTGTACCCGCCCCCTACCCAAAAGGGCTCCGCCATATCTACAGGGCGTTTACGGGTTAAAAAATAATAAAATAGGCGCTTATATAACATTACCTTAATGGCATACACGGTAGGAGGAACGGGGCATACTTAACTACAATGAGCACACGATCAGATTAAAGTTTAAGTTAATATAAGCTGTTCATTAGACCTTGATGACGATGCGAATAACGCATCTACATTCACAAATGAATTACATTAATTATTAACAATTGTTGTGGTTTATTATCGACTTGTATTCGTGTGTGATGGATCCGAGTATTGTTTATCGCAAAGCGATTTGCCGTGACCTGAAACGAACGGAAACATTTACCATAAACACGGAGGGTATATGCCATTATTAACAAATTCAATTAACATTCATGCAACAAGTCTGAGCGAACCATATACTAAATACACACAGTTATTTCCCAACGAAATACCATTAAAGAAATTATATAAATGTGGAACAAACTCCCGGGTTTGAACCAACTCTCACTAGAATGCAATTCGCCGCGTCGATGGGTCAGAACCATCGCCGACGCTAATTATAGTCACAACATGTCACACAAAACAACATAAGAATCACATATTTTATACCATAAACACGTGAGACACCCCACTCTTCATTCTAGCATTGTGGAATACCAATGCCGGCATAGGGAACTGAACTGACAATCCCTTGGGGTGAAAGTAGGATACTGAAATCCCTAGCTAAATTATACTCAAATGAGTAACAACAGGAATCTTACAAATACTAATATCAATCACCGTGTCATTTATTAGCGAATGCTTCATTTTGGCGTGATGAATATTTCCCATTATTAGTCGATTTCTCACCTTTCTACAGAGGCGGACACACACACAAGAAAGCACGTCTGTTTGCAAGGTCAGACGTATCCACCCCCTACCAGGGCGGTCAATAGCCTTGGCCTCCAGAATTCAGATTTCATTAATTTTTACATCGTAGATAATCAAGTTGGCTAGTCTGAATTCATGGAGGTTTCCATAGTTCGTTTCGAAAAAGTTGGCTTCCCCTCATTCTCCTAGTCGTGGGAAAGGGATGTCTTCTCTCGAGTTACGTCATGGTGAATCCCCGATTGCAGCCTCACCCGAGTCTAGCTGGGCTGTGTTTCCGCGGCGGGTTCCAGCTACACAAAGGAAGATATTGCGCAATAGGTCGCAGGTAATGAAATCCTGTAGAATAAATTTAAAAGGCTCATATTACCTGTCTAAATTATATGGATATTAATTAGTTCTAGTGTTATTCCCTCAAAGATCATTGCGTCTGTAATTTCAAACACCACTATTAACGAGAGGTCCTGGGTCATGCCCTGTCGGGTGCAATACACTGGCACTATACTCTATTTGGGGTCTTATATGCCCTATCCTTTACATGCTTACAACAACCTCTGCATACCCTCGTGACCATGTGCAGAGATCTGCACCTTTTGTTCGCTATCCCGTTTATAAGGAGGAAGCACCGCATACCCAGAATATCCCCATCTTCGTTGATTAAATGTAATTTACACTATGTACTTATACCTGGTAGTTCACCAGCCCCTTATTGTTCGGAGATAGACAAGCCAACTAACGCATATAACGTAAAGATCCTTATAATTTAGTTTTATGAATACGAAATCGTCTCTGTGGTGTAGTGTTTAGTGTGATTAGCTGCCATTCCCTGACGCCCGGGTTTGATTCCCGGCTCTGCCACGAAATTTGGAAAGTGGTACGAGGGCTGGAAAGGGGTCCACTCAGATTCGGGGGTCAACTGAGCATAGGGGGATCGATTTGCACCTCAGCCATCCTTGAAGTGGATTTCCGTGGTTCCCTACTTCTCCAGGCGAATGCCGAGTTGGTACCTAACTTTAGGGCACGGCCGCTTCCTTCCCCCTTCCTTGTCTATCCCTTCCAATAGTCCCATCACCCACAAGGCCCCTGTTCAGTATAGCAGGTGAGGCCGCCTGGGCGATTCACTGGGTCTCCTCCCCAGTTGTATCCCACGACCCAATGTCTGAAGCTCCAGGACACTGCCCTTGAGGCGGTAGAGGTGGGATCCCAAACAGCTTGGCTGATGCAACAACAGAGACGCGTGACTTAGCCACCTTAGCTACCATGAGCTTCAATGCATAGCTAGTATGTTTTAGTCCTTATAGACCAGCGGTTTCCAAATGGCGGCCCGCGAAGCGATTTTTGCGGCCCGAAAAAGCACTGTAAGAAATAATGTGAAGAAAAGTCACAAAAATATTTATTAACTCGCTCAAAAACGTATTAATTTTTATACACCTTACAGGCCCACGTTAGAACTAATTATTCGTTAATACTAGTTCCTTTTTTCAAGTATTCACTTGTTCTCAACAGATAATTTTTGATTTTAAAACATTTAAAATCCAAATTTCAAGTAATAAGGTTATTATTTTTGCGTCCCACTGACTACTCTTGATGGTTTCCGGAGACGCCGAGGTGTCGAAATTTTGTCCCACAGGAGTTCTTTTATATGCCATTAAATATACCGGAACGAGGCTGACGTATTTGAGCACCTTCATATACCACCGGATTGAGCCAGAATCGAACCTGCCAAGCTGGGATCAGAAGGCCAGCGCCTCAACCGTCTCAGCAACTCAGCCCGGTTCCACATATCACCCTTTTATTTAATTTTAAAATAATGTTTTAAGCAATCAAAATTAACTATGCATATTATTTTATAATGGAGCTTCTGTACTATTTGCAGAATTTTACGAAAACTGGCCTATTCAAGTGCGGCCCGCGAACACGACTAAGGTTTCCAAAATGGCCCTCGAGCCCTTACAAATTGGAAACCCCTGTTATAGACAGTTCCCGTCCAAACGTAACATAGCGTTACTCCCAGTTACGATCATTTGCCAAATTTATTATAGTTTAAGCAATATAATTCCTAGCATATTCGTGAGCATTATATAAACGGTATTGTTGTACTAAGGCCATTAAGAAGCAGGTACTAATGTTTTTCGGATGACTTTCTTATACGCGTTAGTTGGGTTACCTATCTCCGAAAAAGTAAGGAGCTGGTGAACCATTCGGTATGTTACTTCTATACAAATTTGCACCTTTGCATTCCTATACAAGGATGCACTCGTATCTTTTGTGGATGACTCCCTTAACGTATAGCCTACAAATAAATGTGATGCACACATACACACAAACACGAACACATACTTATTTTATATTGTTACGTGCTCAATCGGGCGTCAGCTCTGTCCTAGTCTCCTTCGGTGTTTCCTGAACGGGATTATTATTACTTTTTTGCTAGTTGCTTTACGTCGCACCGATACAGATAGGTCTTATAGCGACGATGGGATAGGAAAGGCCTAGGAGTTTGAAGGAAGCGGCCGTGACCTAATTAAGGTACAGCCCCCAGCATTTGCCTGGTGTGAAAATGGGAAAGCACGGAAAGCCACCTTCAGGGCTCCCGACAGTGGAATTCGAACCCAGTATCTCCCGGTTGCAAGCTCGCACGGCCAACTCGCCCGGTGACGGGATTATTGGGGCATACCGGAGACCACCTCTCTTCGTATCGTGCTTTCGTCTGGTTTTCCGAGGGCCTTCTGGAACAAGAACAGTAAATGTTCCCTCTCTCTCCCCGAAGATTCCAATATTTCATCACCCGAGATGTAAATACAGGATCGCCGCGATTAATGACTGGTTGTTGTGTTGAAATATGGAGTGTGTGGAGGATGTTGCACCACAGTCAGTGTCTAAGTATCGTCGTCTTGCAATACTGAGGTCTGTGTGTGCACTGCCCTGGATTACTGAGCACTGTGTGTCGAGCCCGATTGAGTGTGTTGTGGTGTTCAGCAGTCCGCCTCTGAGGTGTAGTGGTTAATGTGATTAGCTGCCACCCCCAGAGGCTCGGGTTCGATTCCTAGCCCTGTCACCAAATTTAAAAAGTGGTACGAGGACTGGAACGGGCTCCACTCAGCCTCGGGAGAATTGCGAGTACATCCAAAGTGAATTTCACAGAAATGTTCTAGCATGAATAACAATTGATATCGTACATATAATACTAATTTATTATCAGTTCCTTGGTTATAAAAGTATCGGAGGTATCCCTCCGTGACGATTTCACTTGTAGCGAGCTAGTGACTGTCGGTTTTGAGCCACGTAGTTGTCAGCTCCCCTTCTGGAAGTAGGCTAATTGGCTCAAAACCCACTGTCGGCATCTCTGAACATGCTTTGTCGGGGATTCCCATTTTCACACCAGGCAAATTTTGGTTATTTACCTTATTTAAAGGCACGGTCGGTTCCTCACTACTCCTAGCACTTTCCTATCCCATCGTCGCCATAAGATGTATCTGCGTCGGAGCGATGTAAAGAAAATTATAATTTCAATTAACTTTAACTTATAAATTCCGCTACCGAGTCCTGCGTGACGTATCTCCTCTTTTTCGTCCGTTTAGTTATTTTATTGCTGGAAGTGATGATGATCTGTCGTTACAGGAACCACCAGACAACTCCGTTCATTAACTGTGCAATAGTAATGCAAAAGGTGCAACAAGGATTTTGTTTCCCCGTTTCTCTCGGCACAGGACTGTAGAACTTTCCTGGAACAGTTTGGTTCTTGCAGCAGCTTGAACACGCAGAGCTGCTCGATGCTAACCTGACAAGTAAAGGATGACAAGTGGTTCCTAAAATTGTGTCAGATGAGCTTAAAGTATTCAATGCAAATCGCAAGTAGTCTACATTTTTAGTTTTATTTGTTGATAATTTCTATTGGACAGTGCAAAATTAAAATCGGTGGAAATTATGGCCGTTTCTAGGAATATTTCCACTGTACCTAAAAAATCACTGGTAATTATTTCCTAGCCTTAGCAAGGGCGTACTAATATTCTAATCTTCATCTTATATTTCGACACATGTCTTTATTTTTCCTGACAATAACCATCTACATTGTTTTTTCTCTTAACCTTGGCCGTTTCCAGAAACAACCTTTCCTTGATTTGTTTCCTCACGACCTGGACTTATCGGAAACTTCCCACATTTAAAAATACGCGACGGATTCACGGGTTGTCTTATTACGTGCCAAACCCAACTCCACAATTAACCCTAGCCTGTCGACAAGAATATTCCACACCGGGCGAGTTGGCGGTGCGCGTAGAGGCGCGCGGCTGTGAGCTTGCATCCGGGAGATAGTAGGTTCGAATCCCACTATCGGCAGCCCTGAAGATGGTTTACCGTGGTTTCCCATTTTCACACCAGGCAAATGCTGGGGCTGTACCTTAATTAAGGCCACGGCTGCTTCCTTCCAACTCCTAGGCCTTTCCTATGCCATCATCGCCATAAGACCTATCTGTGTCGGTGCGACGTAAAGCCCCTAACAAAAAAAAAAAAAAGAAAAGAATATTTCACCCTGTTGCAACAGTCTTTCTAGAACAAAGACGATCTCCCATCTATGATTTTACATTTCATTAAATATGTATATATTATTATTATTATTATTATTATTATTATTATTATTATTATTATTATTATTATTATTATTATTATTATTTCTTTCTCCGTTAGCGTCCTCAAGGTACCACGTGATAACGTTAATGCTTCATCCTTTGTTGTTCCTTCTGTTTCCCCAATTCTCGTTCATCTGCTTACCATGTCTCTACCTCCCCTCCTCGGACCATTTTGAGCCTGTTCTCTTCATATCCGGACCTTGGAATCATTCCATTTTTAAAAATCTCGCACTCTGTTGCTGCTTCTTATCTTATATTGTTTCTTTCCAAATCTGTCTTGACTTCATGAATTCAGGTTATAGTTGATTTCTTGTTCCAAGATGTGTGAAGATCTGTTCAGTTAACTTCTTCTTCTTCCTCTTATGATGATGATGATGATGATGATGATTATTATTATTATTATTATTATTATTATTATTATTATTATTATTATTATTATTATTATTATTATTATTATTATTATTATTACAATAAATCGCAAGTTTATTGTTATTGATAGGTGAAGAGATTAAATTTTTACGGCTGCAAAACTCACTTCGATGAAAGGTTTTCAAAATGCAGATATCTAGAATGCGCAATGTTCACAATATTTAAATACAGAATGGTCGTAAGGAACGTGAACCTGGTGTATGACCGGCTTGAGAGCGCCAGGGGAGGGGCTTGAGCAAGCACGCTACGGTGACACTCGCTGAAACCCACAATGTGTTTGTGTCTGATGCTCATTTCTCGGTGTGGCTCTCATGCCATCTGCAGATTCAGCAACACCATCTCGCGAAGACCATTTGAAATCGCCCGCGAAGCGAGATATTGACGTATATATATTTTCAAATTACTCATCAGTATGGCCAACTCTATAATGCTCGTATACTCGCTTCACATTGTTTCCAACCGCACTGTACAGATATGTTGAGAATTTTTTTCAGTTTGCTTTACGTCGCACCGACAAAGATAGGTCTTACGGCGACCATGGGATAGGAGTTAGAAGGAAGGGGCCGTTAAGGTGCCGCCACAGAATTTGGCTGGTGTGAAAATTGCAAACCACTGAAAACCATTTTCAGGGCTGCCGATAGTTGTGTTCGAACCCATTACCTCCCGGATGCAAACTCACAGTTACGCGACCTTAACCGCACGGCCAACTCGCCTGGCATTATGTTGAGGACATCAGCGATTATCATAATAGGAGATCGCTTTGTTTGGAAAAAATATCGAAGGCTGCTATTTCCTTACCAGACATATGTAGGCTACTCTTCAACATAACAATGCGTTGAATATCAACCCAAATAAAGTAAGGATGCCAAAACATATCAAAGGATATTCCACCCGATTGTTTGTCATCCTGCAATCAGACAGTGTCAGCTGGAAATCATGTTGTAACCGACATTGACTTTGATGCGGAATAATGATTAACTTCATATGTACTTACTATAGTCCGTCTCCGTGGTGTAGTGGTTAGTGTAATTAGCTAGCATACCCGGAGGCCCGGGTTCGCTTACCTGCTCTGCCACGAAATTTGAAAAGGGGTGCGAGAACTGGAACGGGGTCCACTTGGGCTTAGGAGCTCAGATGCATAGAGCGGGTTCGATTCCCACCTCAGACGTCCTCGAAGTGCTCTTCCGTGGTTTTCCACTTATTCTCCAGGCAAATGCCGCGATTGTACCTAATTTAAGGCCACGACCACTTCCTTTCCTCTTTGTAGCCTATCATTCCCGATCATACCATCCCCCAACAATGCTGTTGTTCAGAATTGCAGATGAGGCCGCCTGGGGTATTTACTGATCGTCCTTCCCAGTTGCGTTACCGACCAAGTGTCTCACGCACCAGAACACTGCCCTTGAGTCGGTAGATTGGTATCGCTTACTGAGTCCGAGGGAAAAGCCAAGCCTGGATCGTAAACGTATTACATAATAATAATAATAATAATAATAATAATAATAATAATAATAATAATAATAATAATAATAATAATAATAATAATAATAATAATAATAATAATAATAATAACTAAAAGTTTGAACGTATTATTTTAGTTTGATTGTAATATTTTCCAGCCCTGAGCTGCATGGGTAGCATGACTGCGTCTTACCCGGAGGCCCCGGGTTCGATTCCCGCGAGGTCAGGAAATTTTACATCGGTCTGAGGGCTAGTTCGAGGTCCACTCAGCCTACTTGATTACAGTTGAGAAGCTATCTGATGGTGAGATGGCGTCCCCAGTCTATAAGATCAAGAATAACGACCGAGAATATTCGTCGTTCTGACCACACAACACCTTGTAATCTGCAGTCCTTCGGGCCGAGCAACGGTCGCTTCGTAGGCGATAAACCTTCGGAGCTTTGCACCATGGGACTTGGCTTCGTTTGGTTCGGTTTGGTAATAATATTTAGTCTGCCAGCAAGTCGGCTGCACTATGTAGTATATTACGTACCTCGTAGATATCCGTCCTAACTAGCACTGGCTAGTAAAATATTCTGTTGTAATCGACAACTGTTGAAGGAAGAAACATCATGGTTCTGACAGATGTGTCTATTAACTGAGAGGAGTGAATAAATAAATAAATAAATTAATTAAATAAATAAATAAATAAATAAATAAATAAATAAATAAATAAATAAATAAATGAATATTTTCTCCAATTTAATATACAGAATGTCCTTGAAAAAGATTCTAATATTTACAGACGCTGCAGCACGCAACAAACGAATGAAAAAGGATCCATACAATGGTCCCAAACCCAATATCTTCTGAGTTATGGTCCGCTACCACTACCAATAAGGGGCTGTCTGGACGAGGCGGTAAAGGCGTTCTCGGTTCGCCCGGAAGGACGTGGGTTCGAATCCCCTTCAGGAGGTCGTGAAATTTAAGAAACGGAATTTCCACTTCCGCAGGTGCATACTGCATCCGTTCCCTACCCAGAGAGTCTCCGGCGATACATCTATAGGATAGCTAACTGGGTTGAAATCAGGTGGGCATCAAATATATATAAATAACTTAGAAGCATAAAGGGTAGGAGAATATGGGTGTCATAACAACTAACGAATGAGAACGCTCTTTAAATTTTAAAAATCCAAGAGGTGTATTTTAATCCTGATGATGATGAAAAATGACGTGAATATACAAGGCGAATACATAAATCGAATGTCAAATAATTTTCGATTGTTGGTAATTATTTACATTAAAGGATAAAACCGAGTACTACCATTCACTAAAGAACTATTTAATGACTTCAGCACTGAAGCTATTACCAATTTCACTGGTAAAAACACAATCATAATACTTACATGTAAGCAAATCTGAGTGACACTTAATCTAACATAAATCGATTTCCCATTGGCATAAACTTAGATAATATAATAAAAACATCATAAGCTTCAAAAGTCTTGGGTTCGGATCGATCCCCGACCCATACATACAAAGACACACCGCACCAATAGTAGACACCATGGTTGACTCTAAATGATATCACAACACAATTAAACACATAAACACTCACGAGAAGTACACAATTTTTATACACAAGAAGGTAAAACGCTAGTCATCTGTCCCAAAATTGTGAGACTGCTGTTCACACACCCAGAGCCATACGTGGAATCCACGACGTCTGCAGGGAACCTGAAATCCCTACTAAAGATTTTATTTTCGTGAAAACAATAAAGAAAAAGAAGACTGGGTCTTTGATTTCTTAAGTCTGTCTAAGTGGGCTGAGGAAATAAATCAATTAGCACTCCCCTTAGGGACAAAAAACATGATGGACTGCAATTTCACAGTGCGATATCTAAGGTACCAAAAGTAGACGAGAGGATCGCTCGTAAATACGGGTTCCCCCGGTCTGCCACCCTTTCGGCTGGGTCAGTGGCAGCGGGACAACTTACTGCTATCAAAGGGAAAACTATTTCGTCCCTTTAAAATATATCGTTTTCATATCAAATCGCAATACAAAAGTAACACCCTCGTTACAGTGAGGTGATTCATAATTCGTCTCTCAATTCATAAGCCTCCATATGTGTACAATCACAATCTGACTTCAAAAATTCACACGCTGAGTCCTGACTTCAAATCCGTCTTAACATCGTCGCCTGATGCATTTGTCAGCAAACTATTTCCTTATCTACGCATACAATATTTCACACAGCTGGTCCGATAGTATTCCAGCAAACACAGAAATCTAAATACCAAAACACCTGTCTCTATTATTAACGTTATTATTATCATGGATCCTTTAAAATGGTCTTAATCTTGACCCGATGGGCCTACGTGACTTACATAGTCACTAATTTGTCACTATACACTTACATCATAACAACACAAATTCACACGTTAATTAAAAACAAGCACAATAGTATCTTCACATGATTCAAAGTGTAAGTAGGGTATTACAGTTATCGAATCACGCCTTAAAAACGAACAAAATACGACATTGAAAATGGGCCTTCGCTAAATGTTATTGGAGGTCTGGGCGATTTCACAGCTACATTTCTTCTTTTACACAGTTTAATATACGCTAGTAATACTTGGCATGCATGATAGATCCACCGGTTGAATACCAGCCCCTCTTACACAATCCATCCCAAAAACTAATGAAACTAACCATTATATTCCAAACAACTACACAGAAACGTAACGTCAAATAAAATGAAAAGAAGAGCAAACCTCCCCACAAACAAATTTACCCATATCTACAAGTTACGTCACTCAGACGTGTCACTAAATAAACTCTGTGCCATGCCTTTGCACATTTACAATGTAATAAACTAAAATTCTTATCAACTAATAGCTATAGCATTATACAAATAATTCTCCGTACTCCCAACGTCATGCATAATAGAATGGTATTAGTCAGCCTTATTGTCCCTGAATAACACCTCGGTCAGCTACGGGACGTCCATCTTGCGGTTTTTAGTGGTGATTCATGTCCATGTTTATAACCTTTGATTCCATCAGCTGGCTGCGACTGCTAACTCCATCACCCTTGGCATTGGAAATCTTCAGTATCTGGACACAGGTACACACACAGTTAATGCACATTCCCTTCATCTGTGTCACCGCGCTGTAATCGACCCGATCTTTTATTCAGTGTCCCGGAATCATATAAATTAATACAGGGTATTTCGACACGTACCGTACAGCTTATTGGTTACCCGACTGTGAGTTAAACCATGTATCGTTGCTCATAGTAATGATTGTACTGTTACATAGAGCCTCCTTAAATTACTGGGACATCATTATCATTGATAAAATGGGTAGTGGACCATAACTCCAAGATATTCGATTTGCGTCCAATGTTCATAGGACCTTTTTCCTTCATTCGTAGTGTGCTTCCTCCAGTGTAAATAATGGAAATCTTCTCAGTGACATACTGTATAATCTGTTGCAGTTTTTCTAGACATTGTTCATTTACATAATTAAGTTTTCGAGACTTTATCATTTAATTCAGTTTCTTTTTTGTCTCGTGAACATGTTTATACTTTAGATCTGTGTCATCCTTGCGTCATGTTATTATATTGCAGTTTCATACACAATAGCAGATGACGTCCTATTAACGATACTGTGAGGGATAATCCGTAAATATGCAATAGCCTTCTGTCATGCAGAAAGTCTTATGTAGATACATTTTACGTTGTAACGTTATGTAGTCAAAGGCAAGGACGTCGTGTTAAAGATGATTAAACTTTAAAAATACGTTGTCATATTAGTAGCGGAGCTCGCCTTTAGCAGATAATTGAGATCACACACATGACTTGATCCCAGTGGGGTTTAAAATAAACTCTCCTCTTCAAACAAACTGTTGTGTATCGCCGGAAATAAAGCTGACCTCTTCTCTTTTTCTGCTCAGCTGATCGTGCTGTGACCTTAACAAGGGGCAGAGAAGGTATAGACGGACAGACAGCTGTGAACAAACAGTTTAATGGTGAGGATGCAGTTTTCAATCAAGATCCCCCTGTGGTTGGGGGCGGTAGTGTAGAAACTTGGTAACCACTGCCGCTCGTAAGAGGTGACCAGAGGCTCTGAACTTTAATAAAATAATAATAATTGTCTTATTGGATTTACGTCCCACTAACTACTTCGGAGACGCCGAGTTTCCGGTATTTAGTCCCGCAGGAGTTCTTTTACGAGCCAGTAAATCTACCGACACGAGGCTGTAGTATTAGACCACCGCACTGAGCCACTATGGATCCTGCCAAGTTGTGGTCAGAAGGCCAACACCTCAACTCAGCCCGGCGCTTTGAAGGTTTGGGCCTCGGTTTTCAACCACGGTTATCTTATCTGAACCTGGTATTGTTTCCACGTACTTGTGCCAGACTCCTCACTTTCATCTATCCTATCAGACCTCTCTTGGTCAACTCTTGTTCTTTTCTAACCCGATGGTATTCTGTTTGCGAGGTCTAGAGAAAATTTCATTCTCACGCCATCTGTGCTCCTTGTCATTCTTTCACTGATATCTCCACTTTTCGAAGATCAGACTTATTCCATTTTTTCTGTGAGGATTGTTGCCCAGGTGTACTTCTGGAGGAAACAAAAGTCACCAGCACCATCACCACAACTGTCAATCAAGAAGCTACTGACAGTGATACAACTCTTTAGTTCCAATATTGTATCTGTAGCAGAATGGTTCTTCGTGTTCTTTCTAGAGAGTTAGGATATACATAGATAGATTTACATTATTTAACCAGTTATAGATAATTCAATAACACATTATGTGCAACAAATACACCTTAAATAAATAAAAACGAATCTCCTTAGTAATTACTATGATTAAAATGAATCAGGATATATTTATATAAACATATTTACACATATGTATATAGAGAGGATCTCACATTCTTGAGATGGTTAGGGCACGTCTAAATTTGGAGGGTGGGGGTGTTGAATAAAAATGTCCGCTGATTCATCCACCTTATTGAGTGATTTTTTGTGTCTGTCTTACGGGGACCTGGATATGAGAACCTACTTACACGTTCATTAATATAAGATAAGATAACTTAATAACTTAAATCTGGGTTCCATTATCACCTTTTCTCATATCAGGCTCATCTATAAATGCTTTTTACACTGACTGACAGAGCAAATGCAACACCAAGAAGGAGTGGTCAGAACTTTATGCCAATTGCAGGGTAGACTGACGTCACTGAGGTATGCTCATGATGTGAAATGCGCCGCTGTGCTGCGCACGTAGCGAACGATAAATGGGACACGGCGTTGGCGAATGGCCCACTTCGTACCGTGATTTCTCAGCCGACAGTCATTGTAGAACGTGTTGTCGTGTGCCACAGGACACGTGTATAGCTAAGAACGCCAGGCCGCCGTCAACGGAGGCATTTCCAGCAGACAGACGACTTTACGAGGGGTATGGTGGTCGGGCTGAGAAGGGCAGGTTGGCCGCTTCGTCAAATCGCAGCCGATACCCATAGGGATGTGTCCACGGTGCAGCGCCTGTGGCGAAGATGGTTGGTGCAGGGACATGTGGCACGTGCGAGGGGTCCAGGCGCAGCCCGAGTGACGTCAGCATGCGAGGATCGGCGCATCCGCCGCCAAGCGGTGGCAGCCCCGCACGCCACGTCAACCGCCATTCTTCAGCATGTACAAGACACCCTGGCTGTTCCAATATCGACCAGAACAATTTCCCGTCGATTGGTTGAAGGAGGCCTGCACTCCCGGCGTCCGCTCAGAAGACTACCATTGACTCCACAGCATAGACGTGCACGCCTGGCATGGTGCCGGGCTAGAGCGACTTGGATGAGGGAATGGCGGAACGTCGTGTTCTCCGATGAGTCACGCTTCTGTTCTGTCAGTGATAGTCACCGCAGACGAGTGTGGCTTCGGCGTGGAGAAAGGTCAAATCCGGCAGTAACTGTGGAGCGCCCTACCGCTAGACAACGCGGCATCATGGTTTGGGGCGCTATTGCGTATGATTCCACGTCACCTCTAGTGCGTATTCAAGGCACGTTAAATGCCCACCGCTACGTGCAGCATGTGCTGCGGCCGGTTGCACTCCCGTACCATCAGGGGCTGCCCAATGCTCTGTTTCAGCAGGATAATGCCCGCCCACACATAGCTCGCATCTCCCAACAGGCTCTACGAGGTATACAGATGCTTCCGTGGCCCGCGTACTCTCCGGATCTCTCACCAATCGAACACGTGTGGGATCTCATTGGACGCCGTTTGCAAACTCTGCCCCAGCCTCGTACGGACGACCAACTGTGGCAAATGGTTGACAGAGAATGGAGAACCATTCCTCAGGACACCATCCGCACTCTTATTGACTCTATACCTCGACGTGTTTCTGCGTGCATCGCCGCTCGCGGTGGTCCTACATCCTACTGAGTCGATGCCGTGCGCATTGTGTAACCTGCATATCGGTTTGAAATAAACATCAATTATTCGTCCGTGCCGTCTCTGTTTTTTCCCCAACTTTCATCCCTTTCGAACCACTCCTCCTTGGTGTTGCATTGTCACTGTCAGTCAGTGTACTTCCATAATTTATTTTCCTATAGACGCATATTTGCCCCAGTTTGTCACGATTGATTTTCACATTTACCTTCATATCGTGACTTTCCTACCTTTAGAAATTCCATTCTAGGTTATTCATCTACTAGTGCCATTCCACGTCTTCTCTCCACTGACAGTCTGAAACATACCGCTTAGTCCAACAGCTCGTCTCCTTATTTCCAAGTCCTACCAGCCAGATCATTTAACACTACTCTTTTGTCAGAAATCACCCAGAACAAAATGTGCTGCCTTCCTCTGGATCTTTTACATTTCCCTAATCAAGTAATATTTCGGTTATCGGTTTTGTCTTAGATTCTCCGACTATGCCGAATTAGCCTAGGGTATTATTTTGTGATTTATAGGATGTCCAGTTCTCTGTAATATGTCAGTCCTGAAGTCCAGTAGTTGGTCTGAAGTTAATATGTGAGATTTTAGGACTGATATGCTTTTCTGTATTGTCTCAAGTTCCTGGAACAATTCTGGTGCCGAAGTTTCCCCAGCAGGGATAACGTAGCACAATACTGTGTTTGTGGAGGTTCTTGCCGTGAGGCGAGTAGTGCGTACATTTCTAAATACCGACGCTTTAGCCTTTTTGTTTGAACGTGTTATTTGAATGTATGTCTTTTTATCCGGTCTAACCTTTGTATACGTGTATATACCAGTCCATGAATTGTTTATGCAGTGTAGAGTCGGAGGTTTTATATTTTTTGTTGTTAATGTTTGTTTTCGAGTCGTGGACTACATTCAAGTGCGTCTCATTTTCTGCACTTGCAAAATACCGCTGTGTTGTCTGTGAATCCATACTCTGATCTTTTGTGTCCAGTGACTATCAGAAAATTCCTTTAATGCAGGATTCAGTCAGACAGAAATATGAAATATGCTTCTTCCCTTCTCGGGTTATTCCATCCAACCCGAAATGAACTGGAACGATGATTCCCTATCAACTTCAATAATTACCATTTATTTTCCCTTTGTTCTGATGTCCTCTTTATAGGTAATAACTTAAACTCGTAATTGCGATATTTTGTCTGCTCGCTATCCACTGCTAATACAGACGATGATTGTCGGTACCCTAGCGACGTGTCGTATTTTGATTAGCGCACGAGGGGAGAACATCAATCACGTATATTATTTCAGTCTCGTGGGGAAAGTCGTTTTAACTCACTTACAAACTGTTGCTGGCTTTCAAAGCGATGCCATGTGCTTCTGTTACAGACCGAAACCGAACATTATAGTACACTGTTGTAAAACTTCTTTAAATGTAATGTTACTTCAAGCTAAAATCTTATCCTATTGCTTATTATTTCAAAGTGAATTTCTTGAAGGGGAAACAATCATTTTAATGAAGGGTATCTTAGATTCAGGGCCATGCCCAATGATAAGAGCAGATTACTGAAAATTTATTTAAAACAATTCTTACGTTTCGCGAAATCAATTGTCTTTGAAAACTGTGAAAATAAATGCAAATAATGTAGTTTAGTTTGCACATGCATGCACATTGTCAAAGTCATTTCGTTATAAATGTATCTGACATGCAGTAACATGCAGTAATTTTTGGTGATACGATTATTCAGAGTATGTAGTATTACTGCCATGTAATGGGGCATGCTGCGAAAAAAAATGTTAAATGAAATGCATACATGCATTCATCTTCATTATAGACGGTTATGCATTTCGGAGTTCAGTCTGTCAGTCTTTGCGAATTAATCAACCGAGCTCAACAGGCGCAGTCCCTTAAGTCTGACCAGTATCCATTATTCGGGAGGTAGCGGATTTGAACCCCTTGTCGGCAGCCCTGAAGATGGTTTCCCATTTTCACACCAGGCAAACCCTGGGGTTGTACCTTAATTAAGGGCATGGACGCTTCTGACCAACTCCTAACCCATTCCTTTCCCATCACCGCTATAAGAACTATCTGTGTCGGTGCGACTTAAAGCAACTTGTGAAAAAAAAGGATGAATTGACCACTCACCTCCATCTCCGTATATTCGTAACTAGCTCCGTATCCCCACATTTTTTCTCATCAAATGGCCAAACATTTGAGTTTTACTATCCTGGCCTTGCTCTCCTTCTAGTTCTCTTGCCCACCATAACCGAATCCATTATTCTCCTCGGTAATCGATCCTCTTCCATTCGACTCACATGACCCCACGGACGAATCCGGATCAGATTACGGCTTCATACCGTGTTCATTCCTATCTTAGCCGGTATCTCTTCATATCAGGTAACAAGTAGCCATTGTTACCATCTATTTTCTTCAACAATATTTATCAAAACTTATAAGTCTGTTACTTCCAACTTATGAATTAGATATTCTGAGTCCTTCCAGTGTTAAATCTCGTACAGAAGTGTTGGGTTGAAAACTGACTAAAGGTGGCCACACACGCTACGTTTTGCTTGACGATTTTCATGCGCAAACCTAAGTCGCTAGCAAGACGGAACGCAGAGACTGGCACACACCATTCAGTCTTTCTCAGAAGTTATGTTCGCAAGCTTATGTGGAAACATGTCGGACGATAGTATATACCTAGCTCTTGCCATAATTTGCAAAAAGAAGAAAGGAAGAAAGACACTTTCTAGAAAGAGATAGACGAAGGACTGGCTACTGAAACGAAATGATTTTTCGCACACGAACTTACTGAGTGAATTGAGGTTAGAACCAGAGGACTGGTATAATTACTTGCGCATGGATGAAGATACGTATTTGACTCTTCTTAATAAGATAACTCCTTGAATTAGAAAATCTGACACAGTCATGAGACAAGCAATTACTCCTCACGAAAGGCTCACTGTAACACTCCGTTTCTTGGCCACTGGAAGGAATTATGGAGATCTGAAGTTCTCTGCAGCTATTTCTAGTCAGGCCCTTGGAGTAATTATTCCAGAAACATGCAGAGCAATTTATGAGGAACTAAAGGAAGAATACTGAAAGGTATGATTTATTTAATTATTTATTTAAATTGATGAATAATACAAATATATAATTATAAAAATATAAGCATCGGTAGGAAATAAATGTCGTCGTTATGTGGAACTCGTGCACGTGCGCAGCTCTTCACAGATCATTTTCTGCTACCTGAAATAAAAAAGAGAGAAAGTTCTAATATTTGTATTTCTTTTATTTTTCAGTTCCCGTCAAGCGAGAAAGAGTGGTTACAAATTGCAGCAGAATTTGAAGAGAGATGGCAATTCCCGCATTGCTTGGGGGCTGTTGACGGGAAACACATAAAAATAATCCCTCCTGGTGGAAGTGGATCGTTCTTTTGGAATTACAAGGGATAAAACAGTTTGGTTTTAATGGCTATTGTGAATGCAAATTATGAATATATTTACTGTGACATTGGAACTAATGGCCAAATTTCAGATGGGGGAATATTGGAAAACACAAGGTCCTACCAAAAATTAGCGGATGGTCATCTCCAGTTGCCGAAAGCAAGACGTCCACAAAATAGCAAAACCGAATTTGTGTTTGTGGGAAATGAAGCATTCGCCTTGCGCAGAGACTTTTTAAAGCCCTTCGGTCAAAAGGATCTCACTCCAGAACAAAAAGTGTTTAACTACCGGCTTTCACGAGCAAGAAGGATAGTGGAAAATGTTTTCGGAATAATGGCCTCACGATTTAGAATTTTTCACACAGAAATCAATTTAAGATTAGATCGTATAGAAACTATTGTTTTGGCTTGTTGCTGTTTGCATAACTATTTACGTCGTCGATCTATGTCGTACTGGTCTCCACAACCTTTCAGTCATGCAGAAATCAACGCTGTGGATACAGAGGTAGCCGATAATGTGTTCATTCCACTACAAAGAGGATTCAATAGGAATTATGGTCAAGAGGCGAAGGAAGTAAGAGATATGTTCATGCAATTCTTTAATAATGAAGGCAGGGTAGAGTGGCAGGACCGAATGATCGATTAAGTGTGATTTTCAATGTAGGCTTACATAACGTTTTGCTATTACTTACTTGAAAACTTGACAGGTATTCTCCAGTGACACAGCTTGAGGAAGTCTGTGAGTTTCCGCAGTGCATGTCGTCCTCCGTCCGGATGTACACAACCGACTGTGGGTGGGATGACACTCCCCGCGTCACTACAGTTGTTGTTCGGTTAAGTGTCCCCATCTGAGCCTCAAAAATTGCATCGTTGATGACTTTCTTGCAGAATGTTGCCATGTTGTCATCAAGTGCAGCCAATTCTTCTGTAATATGCCTGCCAAATGTCACATACTTTCCCTCCTCCTGGGACTTGAGTTTTTTTGCAACAATCTGCAGTACCTCATCAGCTGGGTCGGGATTTTTACTTCTCTTTGGACGCCTTGAAGAAGAGGACGCAGAAGATGGAGCTGACGGTGATATTACTTCTTCTATTTCAACCTCATCAATATTGTCGTCATCGTTCTGGAAACAATAATTTAACTTGCATGTAAAAGAAAGGCTTCCATATGTTTTGAACTAATTAGATAATAATTATATCACAATAATATCTCTAAATATATTTTTACCTTACCTGATTTACTATGTCATCCTCTTGCATTGATTCCTGCATTGTACAGACACTTGACCTTGGAGTTTCTTGATCTGCCAAAAATAACAGTTCATCAAAATAGCACAGCGTAGGATGATAAACTTCATCAGTGCCAGTTCCCGATCTCTTCGAGTCTCTCACTTTCTTTAGCTCCTTCCGAAAGCAGGTTCGAAGCGAGTTAATTTTTTTAATAACTCTATATTTATTTGCTTCGGGATCAACCTCTTTCAGTTTTTCTATTAACAAATCGTAAGCAACATATTTCTTATTCCGATCTGATTATTCCTTCGATTTAATTTTCCACAGACAAGTATTCTGTCTGTAGATATCAATGAACTCAGATAAGAATGTACGCGGCAACACACGTAAATCACACATTTCCGTACGCAGTTTTAACTCAAGTTGGAACTGAACGCAATCGGTCACCACACACGCTACAACTTGCACGGCGTCTTGCTTGTACACGCGGGAAAATTTCAAGCAGCTCCAGACTTCAGTCATGCCATGCACAAGACTGCGCAAGCCTACTAAATCGCACGACTTACTAACACACACGTTCAGTTTTACTCTGCGACTTTGGCTTGCGCATGCAAATCGTCAAGCAAAACGTAGCGTGTGTGGCCGCCTTAATGTAGACATAGTTTCTTCCAAGAACTGATTACTTTCTAACAGGTAGAGGTGGTGATTATTTTCTAAGAGTACGTACAATTAGGCAACCATCCTCAGATCGGAGATAAAAAGTGGAAGGGATCTGATACATCGCCCATAGAAAGACAAGGGCCACGAAGGGCGTGAAAATGAAGAATTCCCTTGGCCTCCATACGTAATACCGATGAGGCCGGAAAAGAGCAAGAATTGACAAGAGATATCGGATAGGATAGATGAAAGGGAGGAGGCTGGGACAAGTAAGTGGAAGAAATGCCAGGATTCAGCTAAGAGCCCCGTCGTAGCTAACCCACACTCCTAAGTTCAGAGCCCCTGGGGGCCATTTTAGTCGCCTCGTACGGCGGGAAGCGGATAATTTCTTACATAATAGAGAATAAGGAAAATGATAGCCTGCACATCGTGTATTTCACTCCCAAAATAAGTCATTATCCCTTATTTCTTCATTAAAAAATCATAACCAGTGGCGTACCATACAAGATATAAGCCATAATCGAGAATTCATCTTAGGCCTACCTATTTGTTGGGAATGTCACGTTGTGTTCGATCATGGATATGACCACAGTGTCAAAGCTTTAAGTACCCTAAAATGCGTTTCAGAATCACCTTCATCGTAATCCTCAAAGTACTGTATGTAGCGCGGTTTTTGGTTCACCTAGGATGTTTTTGATTTTTGCATAACCTTGGTCACATATTTCGTCGTTGTTATTTTTTATTTCACTTAAATATTCCAGGCATCTACGAGCTGTCATCTTGAAAGTCTATTTATTATCTTTGATATCCGATTTTACCAGTCAACCTTTCTCCGGTCAAATTTTCTACTGAGATAATGTCGTTGTTACATACGGCCCTTAGTAAGTAAAGAATTAGTCCAGTCCCGCTGTATGGTCCGCCTGCAACCCGGACGACCGAGTCCGATTCCCGGCTGGGTCAGGTTTTTTTATTGTAAATGATTACTATCCCTGGCTTGGGAACATGGTGTTTTGTCTCGTGATTAACCTTCGTTTCCTCACATTCAACACTCTACACTTCCGCCATTACACTTACACGCAGGTTACTCACATATGGTGGAAGTAGTGGCAAAAGATCTTCAGGTATATTAATACTTCATGTTGTAGAAAGAACGATTTTACGTTTACTGTCTTACTAATAAAAAGTCCTTATACAGTTGTTTAACACTTGTATATTTATACAGGGAATAAACCCTGTATAAGCGTTTTATATTTTTATTACTAATACACATAGTATACACATTGTAGTACTATACAGCACGTATACACTCGTTCCAAGGCATAGGAATGTCCTCCTATAGTTCACTGGCGTTTTTTGCACGTTCACCGCCTTTATGATCGCTTCTGCTGGTTATCTACGAGCAAAACTTTCCGGAAGGTCGCACAGCGGCACGGCATATCGAAAAGGCAGTGGCAACACTAAGTGAGACACCTGGAAATTCGCTTATACTGATATCAACATTTCTTCAGCTTGCTTGTGTAATGAACGCCAAATAATAAATGGAAATCTTAAGAAAAGATCAATAGCTCCTTTCTGGGATAGTACGGAATACGTAAGCAATTGTAATTGAATCGGCGAGTTGAAAAGTGTACACATTCCAAAATCCTTACTTTTCAAGAGAATGGAAAAACTGTTTTGTAGCTTAAAACAAAAGTTTGATCAAAAAGTTTCTATTGGACATTTATACACCATATTTCTGCATATTCAACTACAAAGTATGGAAATAATATTAAGTACGGTTTTCATATTATACCATTTTTTATGCCGAGGAATTTGTCCCTTTTAGGGTACTCAAATTTGATAAAGATCTTTGTAGATTCAGATAATGTATAATAAACTCGCAATTTCAAAAGTCTGTTAAGCAGTAACACATTATCACACAAAAATATGCCCAACCATAATTTTCTTTTTGTAGTTATGCATTGTCATTCCGTCTCTTTAAAGTGTTTTACTTTACGAAGATGTCTACCTTCCATAACCTCTGAATTGTGTATGTCTTCTATGTTTAAAATATCGTGAATATTATCAAAGTTATCATCCATTCATTCAATGTGTGTTCAATGTTAAATGGATAAGTCGAATATTTCACCACGATTATATTACTGTAGACAATAAATACCACGAAAATAAACTGCTCACTCGTTTCTTTTTCCGCTACTCGCTGCTATACAGCGCTTATACAAGGGTCCTGGTCTGTATAAGCAATTCAGTGAATAACAAGCTGCCTCTGTGGATCAGTGGTAGAGTGTCGGCCTCCGGATCCCAAGATAGCGGGTTCAAACCTGGCAGAGGTAGTCGGATTTTTGAAGGGCGGAAAAAATTCCATTCGACACTCCATGTCGTACGATGTAGGCATGTAAAAGATCTCTGGTGACACAATTGAAGTTTACCCGACAAAATTCATTAAATCTCAGCCACAGACGCCCAAGAGAGTTTCGGTTTACTCGGTCTGCCATCTAGTGGGCCAGAGTTAAACGGAACGTCGAAATTGACGAGCAGACAGCCAGATGGCGTCAAGTTGAAATGTCTGCACACGGTAGCTGAGGCCATACGATTATTATTATTATTATTATTATTATTATGAATAACTATAACAGATGTATACACAGGAGGCTTATACACGGTTTGTTAGTAACGAATTTCGCGTAAACGAGGTATAAACCTTGTATAAATGTTATACACCGTTTATTAGTAAGATGGTTATATTAAATGTGGCGTCAAGGAAAGGTATTGGGCATAATGTGGTTGAACATATTGTGTATAGAAACCTAATGACGTTGCTCAAGGGAGGGAAGTTGGGTGAAATTCGAGTCTAAGAAGGAATAGATTCATAGAACAAATACTTATCTAGCCAAACCGTATTGCGTTAGTCTGAGGGAAGTGTTGAAGGTAGGAATGGTACAAATGAACCAAGATATTTTAACGTGACAGGGGTGGTAAATAAACGCACAACGTTTGGCGTTTTTCCTAGGCCTTATTGACAAACCACTAAATTCTTATACAACATCACAGGAAAATAATTATACAGATCGAGTGAGATGGCCGTGCGTTTAGTGGCGCGCAGCTGTGACCTTGAATTTGAGCCCCACTACCGGAGGGGTTTTCCCGGTTTCCCATTTTCACAACAGCCGAATGCTGGGGCTGTACGTTTACTAAGATAACGCTCAATTCCTTCCTACACCAATCCCATTGCTGCCTTAAAATCTTTCCGTGTTGGTGCGACGTAAAACAAATTGTACGTAATAAACATAACTTTAGAACACATTATGTGTTACGATGCACCTTAAAATGTACGCATCGCGCCGAATGCTCAGTTTTCGAATGGCTGGATTCTTAGTGGTGGACCTATTCTCTGGCCGCCTGGAAGCCCTGTTCTACACTCTAATGGACTACTTCTGTTGGGGCTGCATTAAGATCACTGCTTATGGCAAGGATTTATGTGACTTTGTGCATCTCAGAAGACGGACACAGCTGCCATCGCAACTTCCACTCCAGACTTGCTCCAGCGTACGAGGCAAGAAACTGATTATTATCGATTCGACGTCTGCCATGCCACGAATGGGAAGCATATAGAAATCAATCAAGGTGTGCAAAAATCTCCCAACATTCCTCTTTAGTTTAAGACAATAATCACCTCCAATCCTAGTGAAGCAGAAATTTCTTAGAATATGTGTATTATTTTTTGAGTAACAGAGATTATAGTAAAATACTTTGAACTACAAATGCTTTCTTCCATCAATTTTGTCACTGTGATCAAATTATTATTGTTGTTATTATTATTATATGTGCTGAAGTTAGACGATAATTTACCAAGTGTTTGGAATGCCAGTACCATCCTCATTGAACGTTCACTTTGTCGCCCTTGTGTGTTACATACTCTACATTTCTTGGTTTGAATTGAATTTGGTATTATTAACAATCAAGACATAAATTTAGGTCGCTGTATGGTTGTTTCGTTGTGGTTGTAGCATTGTAAATTTTATACGCATTTAATGTTGTTGTTGTTGTTGTTGTTGTTTAAGTCATAAGTCGATAGCCTGGTTTGACGCAGTTCTCCATGCCTCCCTGTTTTGTGCTAACCTTTTCATTTCTACGTAAATAATACACACTGCATGCACTCTAGTCTACTCGTCACGTTCACACCTTGGTCTACCGCCTACAGTTCCCTCAAAAACCAACTGAAATATTTCTGAGTGACTAAAAGTGTGTTGTATCACTCAACCTGTTCCTGTGGTCAAATTTAGCTGAATCGATCTCCCCTCACCAATTCAATTCACTATCATGTCATACATGATCCACCGAGCTCAATAGCTGCAGTCGCTTAAGTGCGGCCAGTATCCAGTATTCGGGAGACAGTAGGTTCGAACCCCACTGTTGGCAGTCCTGAAGATGGTTTTCCGTGGTTTCCCACTTTCACCCCAGGAAAATGCTGGGGCTGTACCTTAATTAAGGCCACGGCAGCTTCCTTCCCACTCCTACCCTTTCCCTGTCCCATCATCGCCATAAGACCTATCTGTGTCGGTGCGACGTAAAGCATCTAGCAAAAATAAAAACATACATGATTCGATCTACCCCCCTCACCCTCAGCTTTCTTCTGTAACACCACATTTCGAATCATTCTATTCTCCTTCTTTCTGAACAATGTATCGTCCATGTTTCACTTCCACGCAATGCCACGCTCCAGACGAAAGACTTCAACAACATTTTTCTAATCCCTATATCAATGTTTGAAGTGAGCATATTTATTTTCTTAAGAAGGACCTTCCTTCATCTTACTTCTGCCACCTTTAGTTATTCTATTACCCAAGTTAAGTGTTCATATACTTTAAAAATATTCCTTTTCCTAATCTAATATTTCCTATATCACCTGAGTTGCTTCCACTGCACTCCATTACCTTTGTTCTGGATTTATTTATTTCGATCTTGTACTCCTTCTCCAAGATTGTCCATACCATTCAGCAATTACTCCAGATCTCATGCAGTCTTAGGTAAAAACGATTTAGAAACAGTCAATATGTGAGTTAGATCTCAGTGATGAGGAGTCTGACCGTAAGCCAGAAGTTGTGTGAGATGCTGTACTTCATTTCTTCCACGTTCCAGTTTACCTGGCTGTTGTATTGGGTGTATCAGAGCTATATAGAGAAAATCATCAGGGATGGTCTTCGTGTTATGTTAATAAACATGGTGCAATCTGATTGGGAGAGATAATTTTTCTTTTAGAGAAAATTTGGTTAGCTGGTTACTGCGGCCTCACGATTCAATTTGACGATCTCACCGTATTTGCTATGCAAGAGAGACAGGTGGTGGTGGTGGTGATTATTATTTTAAGAGGAAGTAAAACTAGGCAACCATCCTCTATATGACACTAATCAGAAAGAAAAAATGGAAGGGGTCCGACACTTCGAAGAATGAAGGTATCGGCCAAAGGGAGACAAGGGCCACGAAGGGCATGAAAATTAAAGACTCCCTAAGCCTCTATACGTAATACCGTCAGGGTCTGAAGAGAACAAGAGTTGACCAAGGGAGGTCGGATTTGATAGATGAAAGTGAGGAGCCTGGCACAAGTAAGTGGAAGCAATGCCAGAAGTCAGCTGAGGGCCCCGTGGTCGCCAACCCACGCTCCAAAGTTCAGGGCCCCTGAGGCCCCTTTTAGTCGCCTCTTACGACAGGCAGGGGATACCATGGGTGTTATTCTACCGCCACAGGGGGAACAAGAGAGACAGCCGCTGCGTGTTGGTAGAGGGAAGGGAAGGGAGGGGAAGTAGGAAGTGAGAGACAGCGTTAATGCTCGGGTCGAGTGCACAAGTTTCCCAGCCACAGTAGGCGGTATAGGGTTTGTTCTGAACAAATCCACTACAATGCGGACCCCATAAAGAGAGAAGATGAACGTATTACAGGCAGCTTTCTGGGTTATTCGAGACACACCACACACCCTGAACAGAGTCCAAACGTCACTACTACATCGCTGCGAACTGTGCATCGAAGTAGGAGGATGGCATATTGAACACCTGTCGCAATCTAACCACTGGCCGTATTAGTTCCTTTGTTCAGTATTTCATTGCACTTACAATGTTGTGAACGGAGGAATACAGAATCCTGGGGCGGCAGCCTTACATATTCGAGACGAGAATGGAAACGATCTGGCTGTTAAGTGTGTTCCTGTACTGTGTGTGCAGTTACGGCTGATTAATAAACAAACTGTGGATATTGCCTGTCAGAGAAAAGGGCAGTCCCATGCGAGTCGAACGGGGAAACTTGTGCATACGCGTGGAGCATTATCTCCGTCTCCGTCATACACCCCTGAAGAACATCTTCTCCGCCAATCCGATTGCACCACAGTTCTTAACATAACACGAAAAGCAACCATGCTTCTATATAGTTCTGATACACACTGTATTTTGTGTTGCTGGAAATACTTCGTATTTTAACCCTTTGGCCTACCATTACTTGTGAAAGGAAATATTCCCTTATATACCAATAATTTTTTAGCCACTTTAACATAAATTTAAGTAATCACATACATAGAGCTTTTAGCTCGTCTATAGTAACAGGAACCCTATGTGTTCGTTCATAAGTATTACTGGTCTCGAGGGAAGCAGATAAATTAGCAAGAAATGTGCAGGCATAGGCATTGGTTTCCTTAGTAACGTGATCCCAGGACTTTGGGTTTAGAAATTCATTCACTCTGTCCATTCCTTTCGGATTATTTCCCAACCCCCTCGTCAGAAAATGGTTTGCATCATACAGAAACAGGGTTATTGTCAACAAGATTACAATTCCAAGTATCATTTTACTAGACTTCTCACCCGCTCTTGCTGAATTTTGGTTTTTAACGTAGTTTCAATTGGCACTATCGCCTAGGAACTGAAATCGGAATCACTTTCACCACTGTCAGTTGAAAAAGGAGAATAAGAAGTATTTTCACTCTCCAGAGGATCATTTCCACTTTCAACATCACTGTTTTCAAGCCAGTTACGAATAACCTCATCCATGTATCTCTTGGATGCCGCCATGATCGTTTACAACGAGCAGCAAACTGAGGTGCTTTTTATTTTCTGTATTTCAGCTCAGAGTTACTACCTACACAGAGAAAATAGCTTCAGGTATCATCTGACATCAATAGGGTAGGCTGCAAAATAAATAGAATAAATCTCTCTGAACAGCTAACCGCGATAATGAACTTATAAATGTTCCATGCAGCAGGACGGAAGTTTCCGTCAAGGTATGTTTTCGCCTTACGATCGCAGGACGGAAGGTTCCGTCTAAGTATGGCAATGGGACTTAATAATAGTTACTGCAGCGGCATTGCTGATATTGCATCTTTCTTCGAGTTCAGCCCTTCGTAAGGGTGTAGTGGCATCACGTGACAAGCCTTTTGGTGATCTACCTCCAGGAGTCTCCGTTTTGGGCATGGTGACTTGCTTGCTGTAAGCTCATCCTGGCAATATGACCAGAATATCTGAGTTCTTGTTCTGATGCCGAGCTGTTGCAGGATCTATTCATTAGTACGGTGTGTTGTCCATGTTATTCGCAGTAATCTCCTATAGCACCACATTTCTAGAGCATCAATCCTGCGGCCATCCGCCGTCTTCATCGTTCAAGTTTCTGCTGCATAGGTCGCGATAGGGGAGATCAGTGTTCGAATGAGGTGAGCTTTGTCTTGGAAGTGATGGAGATGTCCTTCCAGGTGCGAGTAAGTTTTTCTGTTGAACTTCTCGCAATCTCAATGCGCTTGCGCATCTCAGTTTCACAGTCTCCGGTATTTGTGGAAATAGATCCCAGATACTCGAAAGGACTGACAATTTCATAATCAGCAATCAGGCCAGTTGTTATTAACACGATCTACA
This sequence comes from Anabrus simplex, assembly GCF_040414725.1. Taxonomy (NCBI): domain Eukaryota; kingdom Metazoa; phylum Arthropoda; class Insecta; order Orthoptera; family Tettigoniidae; genus Anabrus; species Anabrus simplex. The sequence continues at coordinate 441,419,115 of NC_090268.1, read as the reverse complement.
ATCACCACTTTGGCCTTTTTATTGTTGATTTCAAGACCATATTGTCTGCTTCCGCATGGTATTATATATATGCATGTACATCAGCTCCGTAGGAGATTTATCCCATACAACAGAATTGTGTAGTGAGTGCATCTAACTATTCACTTACTTGTGAAGCAGAAATTTCAGCAGTTTTCGATGCAACGCATGTTGTGAATAACATTTAAATTGTTGTTAGAATGGAAAAATGAATCACAAGTCTGAATCTGTACAGCGCGTAGTTTAGAAATAAACTTGACCAGGGACGCTGAATGTAGCAAATAAAAGTGGAAGCCATTAACTCAATAACATCCACTACTGCGGTATTAGTTTCAAAGGGCTATTCACGTTTTACAGTCCGTGATTTCGTTTTAGTTTTTGTTGAAGATATTGTTGAGTATTGATCTCTCCTCATGGTAAGGCAGTTAATAAAGCACTTTGTAATTAAAGCCAGTACGGGCAGTATAACGGTAGAAAATGAAACAACGAGTTTTTTAATACACTCTGACGTTACAGTTAAACACAAGCAAAAGTCAGAGATACAAACAAACTCCACACAACTCACAGCACATAGACTGTGTAATATGGACACCTGAATGCTAATGTGAACTTAACTTTTATTATTAATGATATTATTATTTCCGCATCGGTGGTGTAGTGGTTAATGTGGTTAGCTGACACTCCCGGAGGCCCGGACTCGATTCCAGGCATGGCTCTCAAATTTGAAAGTGAAGGGCTGGATTCGGGTCCACTCAGGCTCGGGAGGTCAACTGAGGATGGTGTTCGATTCCCTCCAGCTCCCGCCCCTGCCGGGCAGCCATCCTCGAAGTGGATTTCCGTGGTTTCCCACTCCTCCAGGCAAATCCGTGGATGGTACCTAACTTGATGTCACGGCCGCTTGCTTCCCTCTTCCTTGCGTATCCCTTCCTATTCTAGCATCCCCCTACAAGGGCCATGTTCAGTGTAACAGGTGAGGCCACCTCGGTTAGGTACTGGTCCTCCTTACCAACTGTATCCCCAGGCCCAAAGTACCAGGCTCCAGAACACTGCCCTTGAAGCGGTAATGGTGGGATCCCTCGAAAGTCCAAGACAAAAACCAACCCTGGAGGGTAAATGGATTAAAAGGAAAGAATTATTATCAGTAGAATTCGTAACTGACAGATTTAAGTACCTCGGAGAAATAGAACAGCTGAAAACTGGCGAGAGAGAAACCAAGTACACCAGGCGAGAGAAGGTATCCGTTGCTTTTTCCACAACATGTACGTTATAGAAGAGGAAAGCCATCTCAAAGCGAGCTAAGCTAAGACACTACATCACAGTGATAAAGACAGAGTGTTTATGTCTCCAAACGACGGGAATGTCGGAACTAAGATAAGTTATTGGGTCCAAATATCGTAAATGGCCAGCTTGGATTACGAGGGCAGGGGAGAATTATTGAGTCAATAAAGAAAAGAATACTCAAATTTTATGAACATCTGTTTGTAATTGACGAGAAGAGCCTGACAAAACAGATTTTTAAAACACTGGATTGACAGTACACTTGAATTTTCCGACAAATGTTTGAGGAAGGTAGGAAAGGACAATGAGCAGTTTGAATTTAATAGGGAAGACATCGCAAATCGAACAAAGTACAGGCGAGTGATTGACAGCTTCAGAGGCTTCGATGACGAGCGGAAACTGAATAGGGGATGGACAGAGGAAGGAAGACCGGCTGTCAGAAATGAATGCAAAGATATTGGACTGCAAACAAGGCTTCCAGTAATGTGTAACACGGTCCCAAATGGACGTAAACGAATATAATATTATAATAAGTTAATTAGAATTCGTATTGAACATCAAAAATATTCCAGGACTCATAAACGCAAGATACAGCAGAATAAGTTTGTGTGCGTGTCCAACACTTGCCCGTTTCTGTACGGGGTCGTAGAGAGAATTAATTGGGAAAATAATACAGCCTAATGACCCACGTAAAGAATAGTGCTCAAGAAATTGGCCCGGCTTATCGACTAATGTGAGAAATTAACAATTCTCAGTTAAAATAAAAATTCGTTATAACATCATTGTCATAAAACAGGAAAACCTTTATGGAGTTCTTTTCCATAGAATTTGTTTTACAGCGACGATCGGTTAGCAGAGGCCTACAAGTGTGAAGGAAGCGGCCGTGGTCTTAATTTATGTACATCCCTAGCATTTTCCTGGTGTGAAAATGGGAAAACACGGAAAACCATCTTCAGGGCTGCTGACAGTTGGGTGGAAGCCGCAAGCTCAAAGCTGAGCACCGCTAACCTCTCGGCCAACTCGCCCAGTATTCGAATGTTTAGTCTTAAAACAGGAGAAATTGAAGAACTGGAGAAAAGGGAGAGAAAAACAATGAGGAAGATACTTGGATCAACAAAATGTTAAGAGTAATTGGATTCGAAGGAATAAAGAAACTTATAGCCAAACTGAAAAAATGTCAGATTTCTTTTAATGTTAGCTTGGTCCGGAAAGACTAAGACTAATTTGACAAAAGTCGCAAAACACAAATAATAGGTTTCGTCGAAGTTAAGAAAGTATTTAGCACAAATAAAGCAGAAATTCTAGACTGGCCTACAGTAGTAGAGCAATATATGTTCTAAAACATGGCGTCAGCATTTTTCTGTTGAGTCAGCACCCGAGTTCATTGACCCCGGCCAAGGTCATGACCCCATGACGTCATGACCACGTAACCGGCCACGTGACCTAGTTTGTAAAACAAAAGCACGTGCTCTTGACAGCTGTTATCTTGACAGACCGTAGCATCTCTAACCTCACTGCTGCCATCTTAACTACGTAGGGGGCGCGTAATTTGAAATCTAGGTGCTTTTGATAGCTGTTAAGGTGACAGCTATCATCCTGACGGACGCTAACCTCACTTTTTTAAGCACGTGGGTGCGGTTAATCTCATGGGATCAATGACCTTGGCGGGATCAATGACGTCGGGTACCGACCCAGCAGAATAAATGCTGACGCCATGTATTAGAACATAAATTGCTCTACTACTGCCTACATTATCAGTAGCATTAGAAAATTCGCGGGTTTACAGGAAAAATACAGAAAGCGTAAAACTTCCTGAAGGGATGAAACAAGAAAAGATGCAGTGAAAGGATGAGGAATTACTGGAGAAGCAGAAAATATAGCGCGAAGACAGAAGCATGAGATTATTGCACCTAGTGCATAGACGACCAAAATAACTCCACATGAGCACATCGGGGAATTTTTGCATGCAATCTAATAACTACGAACCGTATGAAAGCACCTATCCTCCCCTGCCAGCCAAAATTCAGGTGGTGAATGTTTTGTCCAGGGGCTGCCTGGCCGAGGCAGCAAAGGCGTACTCGGTTCGCCCAGAAGGGCGTGGGTTCGAATCTCCCTCATGAAGTCGTAAAATGTAAGAAACGAGATTTCCACTTCCGGAGGTGCATATGGCCCTGAGTTTCACTCAGCCTATACCAAAAATGAGTACCAGGTTAATTCCTGGGGGCAAAGGCGGCCGGGCGTAGAGCTAACCATTCTACCACATCAAGTGCCGCGGTTAACAATGGTGGAAGCCTTTACATTCCGCTCTTCCAAGGGCCTTCATGGCCTGTACGGAAGTGTCTTTGTCTTTGAATGTTTTGTCCACGAACCCGACACTTGACAATCCTCGTCAACAGGCGGGCTGCTTTTCCATTATTCGATCAAGTACTTCATGTACAATTTTCGGACTGCGCATTGAATGTGTGAAAACCCTGGACCGTAAATTCCTTTAACACATATGAAGTGCAATTTTCTGAGAAACTACAAGATTAAAAACAAAATGCATAATGTGAACATTTCTATAAGAAAATTAATTATAAATGGTGTATTCCTTTTGTTCATAGGGTTTACAGTTTGTTGGTTATTTATTTATCGTGTTGAACTTGCATAAAATATGTATAATGAAAATGTAAATGTTTCCCTTCTCTCCACAGATGTGTGGATGGGATAGCGTTCAAGCCGTCATCCATATCTCTGTGATTTAAATGTGGAGGCTTCCAGTCATAATCGCATTCCGGATATTGTACTTTCCCCCGCTTATGTAGAAGATCGCCAAATATCGCGTGTTTGACCCTCACTCTATTCAGAGTCCTCCATATTCCTCGACGAAGCACAAATCCAGGCTGTTTCTTCTACGTAGCCGGGAAGCCGTCAAAAGAAAGAGTTGTTCCTTCTTTCCGTTCCTCTGTCAATCTGCATTCATCATTGCTCTACATTAGGTTTGTCGCCCACGTGGCTAGTCTTTTCTCGATTGATCTGAAAGAACTTTGAAAGTATTTACCATTGTTTCCATAAGACCTGCCGGAGAGAACGTGACGTATAACCAATAGAAAATCTAATGTCTTAAAACTTTCTTCGTTCACAAGTTATGGGCCACCTATGAATCACTGATCCACGCGTTCAGGGGGACACAATACGTGTGAAACTATAGATTCTTTCAAACTTTTTGGCTGCTGCGATATTTCTGTGTACTGAAATATTGGTTATGTTATCTATCCTTATGGAACGGGAAAGATTAGCTATATTATAACAGAGAATGAAGCGATTAACCCTGGGAGGGCACGTCACGTCTTTTCGACAGGATTCAGAAATAAATGTTCATAGCTCTTAACGTAACGGACCGCTACACAGTGGGTAATTTCTAGCATCCAGCCGGCCAAAAATAATATTTTCAACTCTTGTCTTTGGTGCCCATTTTCTGTGAGTCGTGTTTATAAGACTCTTGGGTACAGTAATTAAGTGTTGAAAAGTCGCGCTGTCTGATTATCTATTCTCACCGGAGGCCTAAAGTGGCTCTCCTCCGTTAGGGCATCATATTCTGGCGAGGTGGGCGCGCAGTTATTGTTATGTGAGGGCTCAGTAAAGACATTAGAACTAAATATTTCTTTATCTTGCAATGTGATTATATTAGATGAATGTATGTATTTTTATACAGTATGTCGCATTTTCTGAAAATTACTATATTGTTTTCTGGAACATGCACTTAAAATTCAGGTACACGGTGTCCAAGCGCTATCTAATTATACAAATTTGAGCTGACTTTCAAAATGGATTGCCTTTTATTTCCGCAATGAAAGTCTTTTGGATGAGTTATCTATACTTTAATGAATAGAAAACTGTGACTTTTTTCTGCGACCAGGCGCGACCATGAGAGTAATTAACGTTTTTCAGAAGCCACGTACTCTGTAACCCGGAGGTCGGTTTTCAAGCTGTTGAAGAACAGCAGGGAATATAAGCGGAACGATGATATTGCGAATGTTGTAATTGAACACGTAGGCTTTGAGGATTGTTCCGAGGATATATCCAAGTCAATAAGGAAATCTGTCAGAATTGTGTGTGCTAAAATTCGATCACGCTGGAAGAATTTCTGAAGTACAATAAAACTTGGTTCGAGCAGAGAATGAGCCTTGCAGAAGGACGTCCATCTCAACAATGTCAGGATGAGCCTGCCATTAGCCTACTATAGCTCATTCCATGTTATGAAAGCATATATTGCTCTTATGACAACAGGGTTGCCATATCGAACGGCTCCGCTCAGCGCCATCACGGGAAAACGGCGGCACATAAATTTGTGAAATTCAGTATGTAAGTTCAAGACAAAAGGCTGAAGAAACTAACGTACAAATTACATTTATGAACTGAAGGGGACGTGGGGTTTTACAGGGACCACTTTTGGTTTGTACAGAGTCAGAGGTAAACTGCGGCACATAAGAAACCTCAGCACCGAAATATAAGGCCAATTGCGAGAGAAAATAGACAAATAATTTTATGGACTTGAGGGGCGGGTGATGTATTTAATTGCATTTAATAAATTTATCCAGACAATAAAAGCTAGAAAACAGACGCAGTAAATAAATACTGCAGATGACTACAAAAGATCACAGTATTTATGTTAAAGAAATAAATCACACACGTAGGCTTACCGCATAACTCTCATTCAATACAATATATTTACGCACTGATTTAAAGCCTAAAATGCACACGCAATAAATAAATACTGTAGATGACTTCACTATAGAAGTTCAGAGAGGAAACGCGTCTATTGGTTGATATCCGAAGCAAAGTGCTGGCAATACCAATGATGGAAACCGCTAGTAGTTTCTTCAGAGAGGCTTCCACTTCTGCGGATATTACTGGAGTAGATCTACATTTAATAAACCATCTACGTGTCATCGTAGAAAATCTTTCGTGTGGGTATGCCATTGATAAAGTGACATTTGGCATGTACGCAAAGAAAACTATACAATTGTACTTACAAAAATACAAATCGTACTACATGCTTGTAACTTTGCACAAACTCTTGGGTCATGGCACTGTATTATACCTATTGGACACCTCTCCGAAGAAGACCAGGAATAAAGATAATAGGAAACCTTCCAGAAAGACACAAATACTGACCTTTGATATAGGCTGCTTATATCATCGGACCCTTATATTACCAGCTTATGGAAATCAAGGAGGAGGAAGTTGATTCCGCTTTCACGAGAAGTGCTCAACTTACTGTCTGAGCCTCCTGTATCTGGTTTTGCCGAAGGAGATAATGAAAGTGACGATAGCGATTATGATGTAACTGCATCTGATGAATAAATTGTTTGGCAAGTAGATGTATTCCTGTATCTGTTTTTAAACATTCTAAACAGCATGTCCCACTATTAACATCTATTTAATTTCTTAAAGCTATAACGAAAAATGTTTAAAATTACAAAGATTACTAATTCTATTCCTTGCGTAGTAATTTGTTCTTTATACTTGATTGACCACACACATAATTATCTCCAATAATAGCAGTTACATACTAAGTTTGATGCAAATCGGTCCATTAGCTTCCGAGATACTATTTTTGGCCCGCTAGATTCCTGAAATTGCGCACTGTGCGCTAGCTTCCATCCCCTCAGTACCTTACGATAGACTCGTCCACTATCAGTGTTCGTAAACAATTCACCCCTCACGCTCCTCAGTTCTAGTCTGAGAGTGCATTGTTCAATGGACTCGGTCTAAAACTCCTGGCGCGCCCCATGACGTATGCGTGTTTATGGTAAGGTAAGGGTGTATTCTTCCCGAAGGCAGGTCCGAACCTCCGCAGAGGTGTGCCTGAGCCAGAGTTTCCGTACGGTAGGGTGGCTAGTTCCTTTCCGCTCCTCCATTCCCTTACCCCCCAAAAACAGCGCGTGGAAACCCATCCAAATCTCACGGTTACGGCCGTTGGCGCTTTTTTATGAGTTAACTTTTCTTTTAAGTTTTCAGTTAATATGGTAAGAATGTGTCGGTTTTGTTTTATTTCCGGGTGAAATAGTACCTTTGTATATAATGAAGTCCAGCACGTCACGGATAGAAATAGGGATCGAGAAATCGAAAGACTTTTAGGAAAGAAACATTCGCCAAATGTTACGATTGTCTGAAGAAGAGAAGCTCGCAGCTCCACGAGAACTATAAGGTCCTGTGAGATGCACCTACTGCAACTGAGGAAAAGGGAAGGAAAGCCAAGACTGGATGGCGTGTATGCCAGCGATATATCTGCGAAGAACACTCGGCAGTGACATGTGCTCGGTGCGGTACGGAAATTCAAGGATCAAGGGATGACGCAGAATGGACATTAATTGTTTAACATCCAATCTTTGTATTGTTAAAATACCTTTCGAAATTATTTAAAAGTGGGTTCACCATTATTTAAATTTTTGAAAATGTAAAAATAGTTTTCGCTTAATTTGTGTTAGTTTTCCCTGATCCGGTCAAAACAACGCGCGCGCGCCTCCTCACGGGTAATTTTACGCGCCCTCTCTTGGGTTAAAGAGGAAGTGCAGGTTAGAAGGAAGTAGAGTCAGGAAAGGTTTGCAAGTAAATACTCCTTGAAGGAAATTACCAAGATATTCATTTTAGCGAAGAAATCAGCTAAAGATAATATGATAGAAAACGTTGTTGACAGTCACACGAGAATAATGGGATGTGCACGTAAATTTAGCCAGAAACGGGTCCTTGGGAGGACATTCTAGGAATTATAAGTGAGCAACGGGCATATACTGTACATGCCAGCTGTATGTAAAGATAGTTGCATGTAAGGAGAACGTTAAGGTAGAGCAGGGGAAAATACTGGTGAGGTAGGGAATTTTCATTTGATAATAAAGGTATTTACTAATAGATATACACATTGAACGCTAAAAAAGTAATTGGGATTTATAAAATATCTGCGGATATAGTAAAAGCAATGGGATATAGTGTCATATCTGAAAAACAATATTTGATTGCTATTTACATGAATGAGGTATACCAATTAAATGAAGAGTTGCAATTGTACCCCCAGTATACAAAAGAATGGGTGATACACATAAAACAGGTAATTAAAGGTTTGACGTGTGTTACATGTAAGCTTTGGGAAAGCTTTCATTCCGGTTATATTAGAAAAGTTTCCGAAATTCTTAATTGGTTTGATAGAAGACAGTTGGGATTTAGAAAAGTATTTCCTGAGCCTCAACTTGTTGGACTTCAGCAAGTTAGTAGATAATTTAGATTTCAGAGATCAAATTAACTGTATGGCTATGAACCCGACGTGCTCTCTCTCTAGGTTGGTGTTCATCCATGAGTAGGGAGAGGGGAATTCTATTCATGGTCTTCGTCCATTCATATGTACAAGGGGCAATCAAATTCTCCGTTCAACTAACGTACAATCCTGAATCGGGATGCTAATCAGGCAAAATATCCGTGGGCAATGAGGCACTCATCCCACCAACGAACCAGGTTGAAAACCCCGTGTGGTAAAACATCGCCTGCTGCACATCTCGCAAACGTCGACACTTCAAGGCCTGCATGGGGAGAGATCAGGAATGTAGGATGTTCTCTAATCGCCTCATCCACCTTCGTTGTCCATAATTGATGAGGCGGGCTTCTTGCGAACAGCACCGAACTCGGTGCACCACAGTCATGCTGCCCCATGTACAATCTTCTTTCTCCGATGGATGTCGACCAGTGTTTGTCCTTCGGCAGCCAAGAACAGAAAACAGCACGTTGGTCCTGTTTGGACGCATTTGGTAATACCATCGCCATAGTACGCGTGGCAGCATTTAAGGCACGCACGTAGGCACAACACGACTGAAACACTACACTTTCTGCCTGTATGTCCGTGCATATATTCGCGTATCGCAGTCGCTCTACGTTGCATTTCCGTTGCAGTAACGCCCTTAAACAGCAACATTTTTGTCACACCTTATAGTATGAATATCCGTTATTTTATAACATAGTTAATATGTATTGTGACCTTTCCGGTCATGTACATATTTATTTATTAATTATTTGGCAGTGAAAAACCTTTGTAAAGCTCCCTCGTACTTGTTACAAAAAGTTGCATTAGGTTGCACATGCTTACACAACCTTTGTAACCTGCTAAACACCACTCCGTCTTAACTAAAAGGATACACAGATAGAGAGAGAGGGAAGAAAATCTCAAGCCAGAAAAATCGATAATGATACCGTCACCCGTTGAAAAAATGGCCGAACACGATGTTGCCAGCTCGCGAATCGCATTATTATGATGAGATTTCGAGACATGCATAATATTTAATATGGGAAACCTCGGGATGTGATATGATTTAATTATAGACATCTGCCAAAATTCTAATTCTTTATAATATATTAACGTGTGGAAGAATACGCAATCGTTGCATTATATAACAAGCTAAGCGTCCCTTGTACGCAGCACCCTCATGGAAGACATTGTTGGGGCATTATTTTGATAATTTATTTTAAATAAATGGCCGAACATTTCAGGTTCCGCACATAACCAGACTACTTAAGAATCTGAGTCACACGTTTGAGTGTATTACCGATGTCATACGACACGTGGAACTATTAATTAAAAAAAGTAGTGGGGATTATCCACTGTCTCTTGCATGGAAGGGGGAAAGTTTATAAAAGGAACCGCGATGATGACAACAGTATCCACTTCACGCGAAGGATCCAAAGTAGAACCACGGTTTGATGGTGTTCTGATCTATTTAGTGTTTCAGACTGTAAATGTACAGTTTATATCTTCGAGAATATTGTAATTGTCTACAAACAATAGTATTTAAAAACAGGTTGAAGTTATGTGATCGCAAGAACGGTATAATTGTAACTTTTTAAGTGATGCAACAAGTATTAATTTCATTATAGTGCAATTAATTGTATTTTTTGTGTTAAAGTGACGCAACAAGTCTTAATCTCATAAAAACTGTTATAAGTGTAGAAGATAACCATTGGATTATGAACGTGCTCAGCGGGAGTAGCAACGGACATGAACCCGTGACCAACGTCAACACCATGGAAGCTTAAAAGGAAAGAATTAGGGTCTTACCCGGGACCCGAACCTTGGATTGTTACGACATGATGTTAAGTACTAAAATGAAATAATTTTTTTAATAAATGCGCGGTTATTCATTATGCAGATCACGTAAGTTAGATTAGACATGTAAATTGCATGTATTTCTTTTTAATTAGAAAGAGAACTTGTGAGTGGTCTTCATATTCATTTATGTTCATTTCATGGAAGTAATAGTCTACTCCATGGGCTTAAATATATATATAATTAACGTAATGCATGTATTTGACGTGATGATAAAATATTAGTTAGTCAGAGTGCTTAGATTAGGTAAATGTAATAGATAGTGGATTTGTTTTTGGCACTGAGCCGAGCCGTAATTTTGTATAATTTATTTACGTGATATCCAAGCTTATTATGATAATGCATGGTGATTATGCTTGTAAAAATGGATTATCGACTGTTAACATTAGGATAGCAAGGCACTCTTATTTTCATGTAATTCGCATGATGATCTATTTGTAGATGGCTGTATTAATTATATGCGTAACTTGTGACATGCCTAGACATCGAACAGACGCCTTCCTATTGAGATTAGCGTTTTCCTTTAATGTCGAATAATTTCCCTTTCTGAATATGAGAATATCCTTATGAATATGTTTAAAATCCATATTTGATTTTATTGATTTGATTTTAAAATGTAGGAAAAACCTAGGCTGTATTCTGTAATCGGATGGAATCGAAGCTGGTCATTCTGAGTTGATGGATGTGAATATGAGACAATGAACAGTGGATTGATATTGTATTATATAATTGTGGCAGGACAGTGAATTTATAAGCCAGTGGAGCTTTGGAAATATGATATGAGAATATATAATGAAATAAGATTATTTAACAAATATGTGTTCCAAGGGAAACGATTTGCTTTCACCTTGAGATGTTGAAAGGATATTTCTGCCACACCGAGCCATTATTAGCCGGGCTTTGACATCCAGAGATTTACGATCAGGGGAGAGTGAAGAAGGTTTGTCCCTTTTAAAGGATTACTGTATGCTGTATTGTTCGAGCTATTCCACTTAGAATGAAGGCCGTGCGACACTGATTATTGTTTAAAGGGTTCTTTGACTTTTTCATGTATGATCTTATAATAATATTTAACTAACTGGAACGCCAGTATTATCATTTATTTGTTGACCATATGATTAATTAAGAAAGGCAGTTTTTTCAGTCCCGTTTGTCGATGCTATCTTGGATATCATTGGTTCGAGTTCTGAGGCAACCATGGATTTTTGTTGTCACATTTTTTTTATATACAGCCAATTGCATGTGTATATTGTTATTGATTATTTTTCATATTGTGTACATATTTTCCTTTTTTTATACATGCTTTTAGTCGTGTTTCACTCTTTATGTGGATGACAAATCGAGTTTTATTTTCGTAATTTTTGTCATTGGATTCATTGGGATGTGGGTTCGATTTCTGGACCCGACATCAGTCATTTTATTTTGATTAGGATTATATCGACTAGCATTCATTTATTCTTTGTTTATTTTTGTAATATAATTAATTTAGTTAGGTGACCACTTCAAGTTATCTTCAATTTAATTTGTTGTATAAATAATTACTTCTTCTGATAGTGAAGAAAGTTATTAATGATAACCGTCGCATTTATATGGATATTTCTGATTTTTTTTTAAATTTGAAAAGTATGTTATACAAATTATGATGTAATATTTATCATCATGTCGGGAAGAAGATAGAAGTAAAGGAGAAATACATTTTTTTGACACTTTACAATTTGTATTTAGTCCGTTGGACATTGCATATTCAACATTGATATACTATAAATATTCAGGATCAACCTTTAATTAATTTGATTTATCAAGGCTCAATAAATAGGTATTTAAACTTTTGTCTGCCTGTCATTTTGCCGAATAACATTGTATCCCAGGTTTCCTTCCGTTCATTTATGCCTTTAAGCTAGTTATGTGTTTTTTTTTATCTTCTGCCGCGAACGCACCATGGCCTTGGGAGGTCGGTGGTTTGATTCTTTGGAACGGAAGGGTGCAGTAGACCCTTGCACGGTCGGAAGAGCATTTGCTCACCCATCATTCTGAATTTTTTTTGTTCCTTCCTGATGAGGTGGCATTTGACTCTAGACTAAAAAGGTCCCTTTCCATCAGGCGCTTTGGCGTATGGTGCTATATGGCGGTATCCCGATTTTTTAGGGATTATCATGCAGTCATTTGGTTCTATGCGGCAAACGGCGTGGGGTGGAAAGGTTGCATTTGGCGCCCAGCGTTTAGGCATTTTCGGCATTTTTAGGCATTTACAATGTTAGGTATTTTCGGCATTTTCGGAATTTTTGAATTTTTCGGCATTTTCAGAATTTTTCGATGTTTTCGATAGAGATAATTATTTCAAATGATAACTTTTGCGAAAATGGGCGTCAGGCATGGTAATGCCATATTTAGGAATATAGGACTGACCAATTATTATATGAAGGAACACGATGGTTGTTCAATTTATGGGATGCTGATAATTGGATCAGTATGAGAAGTGAATGACAGATTAAAATTAATGTGATATTTATGGCAAAATGAAAACATAATCGTGGTTATAGTCTAAGTGACGATAACCAGGACAGTCATTCATAGTAATTGAGGTACCCAAAATCATGTAGGGATTTAATGAAATCCCGGGAAACATTAAAATGGTTTTCCCAAATCTGAGGAAAAATGAATATCGATACCCTTCAGGTAATCGTATTCATGGGTACTTGTCAGGAGGTACTGGTTGTAACAGGCCTCATTACTCATAGTGAATCATTTATTAAATTTGTGTTAGTGTTTCGCGGTAGGTAAAGGTGACCTCAGGCCTTTAGTGTTTGTTGTTAATTTTCAGTAAGTTAGGATTGATGTGGAAAGTTTTGGGACGATATTACCCAGTGTATTAGGTGTATCTGCCTCAATACTGGAAGGATGGCCTAATTTATTGGCATATGCCACCTGTGTTGGTATTTGACTTGCGAAATTTTTATTATACGAGCTTATTCAAAATTAATAATAATAATAATAATAATAATAATAATAATAATAATAATAATAATAATAATAATATAAATATAATAATGATAGGTTACATATTTCAAATATTGTGATGAAAAGTACCCTTGATAAATTATACTGTTGAATAATTTTGAGATAGCTGTATTCAGGCTATATAATTAATTCAAGTCACATTGTTGTGAAAATTTTATGATTTTGGATTAGGTTGACCTTGAATTGATTTCATTTTCAAGTTGATTTCTCCTGATCCGAGGTTCGACTTAAGGGGGCCCATTTTATTGAAATATTGTGTAAAATGGATGTGGAAGCCATGAGGGCTCTGATAGAGGACATGAAAGAGGAATTTAAAAATATGATAGGTCAGAATAATGAAGACATTAAAAAGAGTAGTGAAACAGTTAAGAACATGATTGATCAGAAGATAGATCAGAGTAATAAAAGGTTTGAGGACATGAAAGAGGACATTAATAAAAATATGAAAGTGATTGATCAGAAGATAGGTCAGAATAGTGAAGACATTAAAAAGAGTAGTGAAACAGTTAAGGACATGATTGATCAGAAATTAGATCAGGTTAATGAACATATGGAGAGAATACAGAAGGAGTGTAAGGAAGGGAGAGATGAAATTAATAAACAGATGGGGAACTTTAACGTACGGTTGGAGGAAACAATTGAACGTTATGATGAACTGGTAGGACAGATAACGGGGTACCAGACACAATGTGAAAGGAACACAGCACAGTTGGAAAAACGACTGGATAATACGCACGAAAAACAGGAACGGCTAGAAAACTCGTTAGGCACGGTAATTGAACGCGTCGAACGTGTTGAGGCTCAGACATTAAGTATGGCGGAACAAATCGATGTTCATATTCAAACGGTGACAGATCACCAGGAACGTACAGATAGGATAATAGAAGATGTTAAGAAGGAGGTCCATCAGACTCAGGTCGATATGCATGACATTCGGAACCAAACCAATGCGTTGAAACAGGAAATTGTTACCAACGTGGATAAGCGAATATCTGAGGTCAGAAAACAGGCATTCGATGGAATAGTCACGGTCCAAGAGGAGGTACGGAGGAATGAGGATAGGACGTCAGATAGGATCGAGGAATGGTCGCATAAGATGCAAAAGACGAAGATAAAAGTAGATATACATGACGACTTTATACATGAGTTGAGAGAAAAGATTGTGAAACTGGAATTACAGGATGACTTTCAGGATTTAGGAATAAAAACAGATCCAATAAAAAAAAGCTATGTTAATCCTTATGATCTTAAGATAGAAGGAGAAGGAATGGGTTTATTCAAGGGTGTGAATAATAGTGCAGATCAGATATCGGCGGCACAGATGCATAATTCTACAACATTGCCGATTGAATCCATACCGTTTTATAATATAATTCGGATGAATGAAGATAAACCGAAGCGATTCAAACCAGGAGGTACTGTAACACCAAAGAAATTTTTGGCTGAGATGGACGGTTACATGGTTGACCATCAGGTAGCTCCGGAACGTAGATTAAGGGTCGTGGAAAAATTCTTAGAGGACCAAGCCTTGGTATGGTTTCAAGCTTTCAAATATTGTTTTGATAGCTACGATACCTTTAAGAAAATGTTTCTCGATAAATACTGGGGAATGGAAACGCAATTAGGATTGCGTTTGGAGCTGTATTCACGTCGTTATTCCATGACGGGCCCGACACGATTTTGTGAATTTTTCACTGGGCAATTAGTGAAAATGAGGGAGCTGGATAACCCTCCGGCTGAAGTGGAACTTCTATCGGCCATTACCAAACAGTTCCCAGCTGATGTTCAGCGAATCTTGATTGCTGCGAATGCAAAGACGGCTGTAGAAGCAGAACAGATCTTACGACACCTCGACCAAACATCGAGTGGACATCAAATTAGGGCTAGACAATCAGAAATGGTGAATACATTGGATTGTCAAGAGAAGCAAAGTACAATAGTAGTCAAAGATCAAGGCACGAATACCACTCAGGGATATGTTGGTAATCGAAATATTAGGGACACCCGATGGAATTCTCGTTCTTGGGGAGAACCTAGACGACAATATGTCGAACAGCAGTACAGGCAAAGGGGCATTAACAGAGATCGTCGGCCCTATTCTAGATGGCCACGTCGGAACGATCAGAATTTCAGGCACCAGAAAGAGTACTACCAAGGAGATCTCGAAAACAGAAAGAGGGAATCTCAGCAATATGTTAGAGACTTAAATGGGTCTAGACAAGGGAAAGACATATGGGAACAACCCATACGGCGGCTGACGGAAAGGGCGGAATGCCAAGGAGCCGAAAGTCTCGCTTTACAGAATCATAAAGCTAATCAGAACAGGTTAAATCCTCGTGCCCCTGAATATCAGGCTAACGAGGAAATCCATCAAAAAAAAAGCGCGATTGCTAAGCGAGGAGATAGTCGGAGTTTCAGAGGTTATCAATCCTCAGACTCATACATGGACTATAGTGACGATCGACACGTGGGTGATACAGCCGGATGAGTTATTAGAAGACAAGATCCAATGGAATTCAAAGGTCGTAAGAGAATTGCCGGTAATCTACATAAGAGTAAATGGAGTACGGGTTCGATGCTTGGTGGATACAGGCGCAAGTGTCAGCGTCGTATCAAAGGCTTTGTTGGAAGAATTGAAGTTGAAAAACCACATTCCAGTAATTCCAACATCGAATATTAAAGTTCGTGGTGTAATACCCGATCGAACTACGATTTGCAATACTCAAGTATATCTTGATTTGGAACTGGGGGACAATATTATTTCACATCCGTTCATTGTACTAACAAAAATGAAGTACAATGTTATTATTGGGTCAGACTTCCTACGAGAATATAAAGCAAATATCAACATGGACAGTAACGAGATTCGCTTTATATTCGACTCAGTCCAAAAGGAGATCAAATTGAATGACGTTGAAAATTTAGATCAAGAAGAGATGATTTGGCACACTCAATTATGTTCGGAACCAGAAAGGGAAGAAAATTTCTTAGAAAGGGAAGAGATAAGTAAGAAGGTCATCGATGAATCAGAAATTATGGTCACGGCGGTGAAAGAAGAAGAAGAAGAAGAATTGTTATTTGAATCCTTAGTCCAGAAGAAGATCAGTGAGGCCAAGATCGGAGATGAAGAGAGAATTCGTTTGCAACAAATTATTGAAAAACATAGGGAAGTTTTCGGATCAAGACCTGGGAAGATTCCAAATTTTCAATACACATTAGTGGTAAATAGCTGGGAACCTTTTCGACAGCGTCCTTATCCTGTACCAGAGAAATACCATAATCAAGTAAGCCAGATTATTCGTGAAATGGAAGATAGCGGCCTGATTTCTAAATTCCCCACACCATACCTAAATCCGTTAGTAATTGTAGAGAAAGCGAATGGCTCATTAAGAGTATGTTTAGATGCACGGGCAATAAACAAGCGCCTAGTCCCCGAGTATGACCAGACTCCTTGTATCAAGGATATTATGAAGAAATTTCATCTTATGAAGTTATTCACAGGGGTTGATTTGACTTCGTCATTTCACCATGTGGAACTTGATCCAAAAACTAAAATATTAACAGGTTTTATGTTTGATCAAACTACGTATGTTTTTAACAGGCTCCCATTTGGGATAATGAATGCAGGATCTGCCCTCATAAGAGTTTTAGATCGAAATTTGAGTGTTGAAGTGAAAGCCTTCACGATAAGATATGTCGATGACATTTTGATTGCATCAGAGACTGTAGAGCAACATCTCGAAAATATCAAGAAATTACTTATAGATTTGGACAGAAACAATTTCAAAATTAATATCTCGAAATCCCAATTTTGCGAAAGGAGCATTTTATTTTTGGGTCATATTATTGATTCTGAAGGTGTGACCCCAAACCCAGTAAAAATTCAGGCCATTCAGAAGTTTGCGAAACCAACTAGGGTGAAACATATTAGGCAGTTTCTGGGTATTTGTAATTTCTTCGCTGACCACTGTCCAGGGTACACAGAGGTTGTTGCCCCTCTGCAAAATTTGATGAAAAAGAATAATCGATGGAAGTGGGATGATGAATGTGAGGCAGCATTCGTAAAAACGAAGGAACTCCTCACAAACAGCGTAAAGCTCGGGTACCCAGATTATAAAAAGAAGTTCATTGTACAGACGGACGCATCAAATGTAGGAGTAGGCGCCGACCCCGAAAAGGAACCGGAGATCTCATTTTTGGCATTCATGAGCCGTAAGTTACGAGCACATGAATTGAAATATACCGTAACTGAGCTTGAGATGTTAGCCATTATAACAGCCCTAAGTCATTGGCGGAAATATATTTATGGTTTCCCCATTGTATTGCGAACTGACCATAGGGCTCTTACTTTTATGTTAAAATCAACCATGACTAGCGAAAGAGTTAATCGGTGGTGTTTGTTTGCACAGCAGTATGATTTAACAATAGAACACTGTGCAGGCAAAAATAACGTCATTGCTGATGCACTCAGTCGGAATCCTGATCCTGGGAGTACTTTCGTCCATCAGATCCAGCTTGTGGATGAGGATCGTGAGACATTAGAGAAATTAAAAAGCATCGGTGAGGAACAAGAGAGGTATCAGGAGACGAGTCGGCTGATTGACTTTTTCAAGCGAAGAATCCAACCAGGCACGGTAGAATATACAGAGTTGGAGAAGCGAGCGGAGAAGTATAATTACTTCAATGGCATTTTGCATAAGTTCATCGACGAAAATCATACACGATACCGAATTGTGGTACCACCAGTTCTACAGAATGAGTTGGTGTGGTTAGCCCACCGAGCCATAGGTCATGCAGGAATAGATAAAGTGTCAGCAACACTGAAAGAGGCATTTATTTGGCCTAATCTTAGAAAAATAGTCCGCCGAATATTGGTTACTTGTGACACGTGTCAAAGGGTGAAGCCTAATACCTATTTGTTGAAGCAGTTACCACGACCTTTGCTGCCAAGTAAGCCTAAGGAGCTATATGCTTTGGATTTTTACGGCCCGTTACCACGTGCTAGGCGTGGCCTGCAATATATTCTTGTGTGTGTGGACGTATTTTCAAAGTATGTAAAATTATGTCCGGTCCAAAAAGCCAATACCCGAGCGGCCATCAACCAAATTAAAACTAAAATCATTCCTAAAATGGGAAAACCGGAATGCATTCTGACAGACCATGGTTCCCAGTTCACTTCTGGGGTTTTCAAGCGTGACATTGACCAATTAGGGGTGAAACACCATTTAAGCTCTATTCGTCACCCCGAATCTAATCCTGCAGAACGTATCATGAGGGAGATCGGGAAGTTTTGCCGAATCTATTGCCCCCGTCAACATTGGCGTTGGGTAGATGTCCTCCCAATTATTGAAGAGTGCATAAATGGGACTGTACACGAGTCAACCGGCCAGATATCCAGCGTCATTCACTTTGATGAGATGCCGAAGAGACCATGGCAAAATGCCATACCATGTCCACAAGATCCGCGATTTTCAGCAGAACTTTGTATCCAGGCAACAGCTGAATATCTGAGACAACAAGCAGAGAAAAGACTGCGACGACTTCGAGGTAAGAGATACCATCGACAACTGAGGGTAGGAGAATATGTGTTGGTAAAGAGACCAGCAGTGTCAGATCCCGCCAGCAAAATTTATCACAAATTTGCGGAGTTGTACATTGGACCTTACAGAGTAATCAAAAACCTTGAAAATAATGCCTATAAAGTCCAAAGCATGGATGGTTTAACCGAAACCATATATAATGCAGCCAATTTACGGCCATATTATCCACCAGGAAGCATTAGAGCAAATTTGGACCAGCCAGACCAGAACTCCGAGGAGGAAGGAGAGGATCAAGATGAAGATGATGACAACATTCCACTGGATGAAGAAGATGAGAATCTTGAGGAAGCTGAAGTCCAGATGACAAGGATTGAAAACCAGGAAGACGAGGATATCCCATCGTGTCAAAATTGTGAAGAATTAGAACAACGTTGAGAAATTTTGGGTCAAGTTGCTTTTATACTCGAACGGGATAACCAAAGGTTTAGGGTTGAAAACCGAGAGCTCATGAGAACAATACACTGCCGAAGAGACCACAATTAAATATGTAAATGAGAGTCTCGTCAATGAATTGAAATCAGTCAAGAAATTTGTAACCCTTTCCAAATTTCTTGAGTCCGACGGAAAGGCAGATGTGACCTTATCGGTCATGTACATATTTATTTATTAATTATTTGGCAGTGAAAAACCTTTGTAAAGCTCCCTCGTACTTGTTACAAAAAGTTGCATTAGGTTGCACATGCTTACACAACCTTTGTAACCTGCTAAACACCACTCCGTCTTAACTAAAAGGATACACAGATAGAGAGAGAGGGAAGAAAATCTCAAGCCAGAAAAATCGATAATGATACCGTCACCCGTTGAAAAAATGGCCGAACACGATGTTGCCAGCTCGCGAATCGCATTATTATGATGAGATTTCGAGACATGCATAATATTTAATATGGGAAACCTCGGGATGTGATATGATTTAATTATAGACATCTGCCAAAATTCTAATTCTTTATAATATATTAACGTGTGGAAGAATACGCAATCGTTGCATTATATAACAAGCTAAGCGTCCCTTGTACGCAGCACCCTCATGGAAGACATTGTTGGGGCATTATTTTGATAATTTATTTTAAATAAATGGCCGAACATTTCAGGTTCCGCACATAACCAGACTACTTAAGAATCTGAGTCACACGTTTGAGTGTATTACCGATGTCATACGACACGTGGAACTATTAATTAAAAAAAGTAGTGGGGATTATCCACTGTCTCTTGCATGGAAGGGGGAAAGTTTATAAAAGGAACCGCGATGATGACAACAGTATCCACTTCACGCGAAGGATCCAAAGTAGAACCACGGTTTGATGGTGTTCTGATCTATTTAGTGTTTCAGACTGTAAATGTACAGTTTATATCTTCGAGAATATTGTAATTGTCTACACACAATAGTATTTAAAAAACAGGTTGAAGTTATGTAATCGCAAGAACGGTATAATTGTAACTTTTTAAGTGATGCAACAAGTATTAATTTCATTAAAGTGCAATTAATTGTATTTTTTGTGTTAAAGTGACGCAACAAGTCTTAATCTCATAAAAACTGTTATAAGTGTAGAAGATAACCATTGGATTATGAACGTGCTCAGCGGGAGTAGCAACGGACATGAACCCGTGACCAACGTCAACACCATGGAAGCTTAAAAGGAAAGAATTAGGGTCTTACCCGGGACCCGAACCTTGGATTGTTACGACATGATGATAAGTACTAAAATGAAATAATTTTTTTAATAAATGCGCGGTTATTCATTATGCAGATCACGTAAGTTAGATTAGACATGTAAATTGCATGTATTTCTTTTTAATTAGAAAGAGAACTTGTGAGTGGTCTTCATATTCATTTATGTTCATTTCATGGAAGTAATAGTCTACTCCATGGGCTTAAATATATATATAATTAACGTAATGCATGTATTTGACGTGATGATAAAATATTAGTTAGTCAGAGTGCTTAGATTAGGTAAATGTAATAGATAGTGGATTTGTTTTTG
Source organism: Anabrus simplex (assembly GCF_040414725.1). Taxonomy (NCBI): domain Eukaryota; kingdom Metazoa; phylum Arthropoda; class Insecta; order Orthoptera; family Tettigoniidae; genus Anabrus; species Anabrus simplex. Next base: position 441,398,092 of record NC_090268.1, on the reverse strand, counting down.
GCAATGAGCCGAGCCGTAATTTTGTATAATTTATTTACGTGATATCCAAGCTTATTATGATAATGCATGGTGATTATGCTTGTAAAAATGGATTATCGACTGTTAACATTAGGATAGCAAGGCACTCTTATTTTCATGTAATTCGCATGATGATCTATTTGTAGATGGCTGTATTAATTATATGCGTAACTTGTGACATGCCTAGACATCGAACAGACGCCTTCCTATTGAGATTAGCGTTTTCCTTTAATGTCGAATAATTTCCCTTTCTGAATATGAGAATATCCTTATGGATATGTTTAAAATCCATATTTGATTTTATTGATTTGATTTTAAAATGTAGGAAAAACCTAGGCTGTATTCTGTAATCGGATGGAATCGAAGCTGGTCATTCTGAGTTGATGGATGTGAATATGAGACAATGAACAGTGGATTGATATTGTATTATATAATTGTGGCAGGACAGTGAATTTATAAGCTTTGGAAATATGATATGAGAATATATAATGAAATAAGATTATTTAACAAATATGTGTTCCAAGGGAAACGATTTGCTTTCACCTTGAGATGTTGAAAGGATATTTCTGCCACACCGAGCCATTATTAGCCGGGCTTTGACGTCCAGAGATTTACGATGAGGGGAGAGTGAAGAAGGTTTGTCCCTTTTAAAGGATTACTGTATGCTGTATTGTTCGAGCTATTCCACTTAGAATGAAGGCCGTGCGACACTGATTATTGTTTAAAGGGTTCTTTGACTTTTTCATGTATGATCTTATAATAATATTTAACTAACTGGAACGCCAGTATTATCATTTATTTGTTGACCATATGATTAATTAAGAAAGGCAGTTTTTTCAGTCCCGTTTGTCGATGCTATCTTGGATATCATTGGTTCGAGTTCTGAGGCAACCATGGATTTTTGTTGTCACATTTTTTTTATATACAGCCAATTGCATGTGTATATTGTTATTGATTATTTTTCATATTGTGTACATATTTTCCTTTTTTTATACATGCTTTTAGTCGTGTTTCACTCTTTATGTGGATGACAAATCGAGTTTTATTTTCGTAATTTTTGTCATTGGATTCATTGGGATGTGGGTTCGATTTCTGGACCCGACATCAGTCATTTTATTTTGATTAGGATTATATCGACTAGCATTCATTTATTCTTTGTTTATTTTTGTAATATAATTAATTTAGTTAGGTGACCACTTCAAGTTATCTTCAATTTAATTTGTTGTATAAATAATTACTTCTTCTGATAGTGAAGAAAGTTATTAATGATAACCGTCGCATTTATAAGGATATTTCTGATTTTTTTTAAAATTTGAAAAGTATGTTATACAAATTATGATGTAATATTTATCATCATGTCGGGAAGAAGATAGAAGTAAAGGAGAAATACATTTTTTTGACACTTTAAAATTTGTATTTAGTCCGTTGGACATTGCATATTCAACATTGATATACTATAAATATTCAGGATCAACCTTTAATTAATTTGATTTATCAAGGCTCAATAAATAGGTATTTAAACTTTTGTCTGCCTGTCATTTTGCCGAATAACATTGTATCCCAGGTTTCCTTCCGTTCATTTATGCCTTTAAGCTAGTTATGTGATATTTTTTTTGATCTTCTGCCGCGAACGCACCATGGCCTTGGGAGGTCGGTGGTTTGATTCTTTGGAACGGAAGGGTGCAGTAGACCCTTGCACGGTCGGAAGAGCATTTGCTCACCCATCATTCTGAATTTTTTTTGTTCCTTCCTGATGAGGTGGCATTTGACTCTAGACTAAAAAGGTCCCTTTCCATCAGGCGCTTTGGCGTATGGTGCTATATGGCGGTATCCCGATTTTTTAGGGATTATCATGCAGTCATTTGGTTCTATGCGGCAAACGGCGTGGGGTGGAAAGGTTGCATTTGGCGCCCAGCGTTTAGGCATTTTCGGCATTTTTAGGCATTTACAATGTTAGGTATTTTCGGCATTTTCGGAATTTTTGAATTTTTCGGCATTTTCAGAATTTTTCGATGTTTTCGATAGAGATAATTATTTCAAATGATAACTTTTGCGAAAATGGGCGTCAGGCATGGTAATGCCATATTTAGGAATATAGGACTGACCAATTATTATATGAAGGGACACGATGGTTGTTCAATTTATGGGATGCTGATAATTGGATCAGTATGAGAAGTGAATGACAGATTAAAATTAATGTGATATTTATGGCAAAATGAAAACATAATCGTGGTTATAGTCTAAGTGACGATAACCAGGACAGTCATTCATAGTAATTGAGGTACCCAAAATCATGTAGGGATTTAATGAAATCCCGGGAAACATTAAAATGGTTTTCCTAAATCTGAGGAAAAATGAATATCGATACCCTTCAGGTAATCGTATTCATGGGTACTTGTCAGGAGGTACTGGTTGTAACAGGCCTCATTACTCATAGTGAATCATTTATTAAATTTGTGTTAGTGTTTCGCGGTAGGTAAAGGTGACCTCAGGCCTTTAGTGTTTGTTGTTAATTTTCAGTAAGTTAGGATTGATGTGGAAAGTTTTGGGACGATATTACCCAGTGTATTAGGTGTATCTGCCTCAATACTGGAAGGATGGCCTAATTTATTGGCATATGCCACCTGTGTTGGTATATAACTTGCGATATTTTTATTATACGAGCTTATTCAAAATTAATAATAATAATAATAATAATAATAATAATAATAATAATAATAATAATATAAATATAATAATGATAGGTTACATATTTCAAATATTGTGATGAAAAGTACCCTTGATAAATTATACTGTTGAATAATTTTGAGATAGCTGTATTCAGGCTATATAATTAATTCAAGTCACATTGTTGTGAAAATTTTATGATTTTGGATTAGGTTGACCTTGAATTCATTTCATTTTCAAGTTGATTTCTCCTAATCCGAGGTTCGACTTAAGGGGGCCCATTTTATTGAAATATTGTGTAAAATGGATGTGGAAGCCATTAGGGCTCTGATAGAGGACATGAAAGGGGAATTTAAAAATATGATAGGTCAGAATAATGAAGACATTAAAAAGAGTAGTGAAACAGTTAAGAACATGATTGATCAGAAGATAGATCAGAGTAATAAAAGGTTTGAGGACATGAAAGAGGACATTAATAAAAATATGAAAGTGATTGATCAGAAGATAGGTCAGAATAGTGAAGACATTAAAAAGAGTAGTGAAACAGTTAAGGACATGATTGATCAGAAATTAGATCAGGTTAATGAACATATGGAGAGAATACAGAAGGAGTGTAAGGAAGGGAGAGATGAAATTAATAAACAGATGGGGAACTTTAACGTACGGTTGGAGGAAACAATTGAACGTTATGATGAACTGGTAGGACAGATAACGGGGTACCAGACACAATGTGAAAGGAACACAGCACAGTTGGAAAAACGACTGGATAATACGCACGAAAAACAGGAACGGCTAGAAAACTCGTTAGGCACGGTAATTGAACGCGTCGAACGTGTTGAGGCTCAGACATTAAGTATGGCGGAACAAATCGATGTTCATATTCAAACGGTGACAGATCACCAGGAACGTACAGATAGGATAATAGAAGATGTTAAGAAGGAGGTCCATCAGACTCAGGTCGATATGCATGACATTCGGAACCAAACCAATGCGTTGAAACAGGAAATTGTTACCAACGTGGATAAGCGAATATCTGAGGTCAGAAAACAGGCATTCGATGGAATAGTCACGGTCCAAGAGGAGGTACGGAGGAATGAGGATAGGATGTCAGATAGGATCGAGGAATGGTCGCATAAGATGCAAAAGACGAAGATAAAAGTAGATATACATGACGACCTTATACATGAGTTGAGAGAAAAGATTGTGAAACTGGAATTACAGGATGACTTTCAGGATTTAGGAATAAAAACAGATCCAATAAAAAAAAGCTATGTTAATCCTTATGATCTTAAGATAGAAGGAGAAGGAATGGGTTTATTCAAGGGTGTGAATAATAGTGCAGATCAGATATCGGCGGCACAGATGCATAATTCTACAACATTGCCGATTGAATCCATACCGTTTTATAATATAATTCGGATGAATGAAGATAAACCGAAGCGATTCAAACCAGGAGGTACTGTAACACCAAAGAAATTTTTGGCTGAGATGGACGGTTACATGGTTGACCATCAGGTAGCTCCGGAACGTAGATTAAGGGTCGTGGAAAAATTCTTAGAGGACCAAGCCTTGGTATGGTTTCAAGCTTTCAAATATTGTTTTGATAGCTACGATACCTTTAAGAAAATGTTTCTCGATAAATACTGGGGAATGGAAACGCAATTAGGATTGCGTTTGGAGCTGTATTCACGTCGTTATTCCATGACGGGCCCGACACGATTTTGTGAATTTTTCACTGGGCAATTAGTGAAAATGAGGGAGCTGGATAACCCTCCGGCTGAAGTGGAACTTCTATCGGCCATTACCAAACAGTTCCCAGCTGATGTTCAGCGAATCTTGATTGCTGCGAATGCAAAGACGGCTGTAGAAGCAGAACAGATCTTACGACACCTCGACCAAACATCGAGTGGACATCAAATTAGGGCTAGACAATCAGAAATGGTGAATACATTGGATTGTCAAGAGAAGCAAAGTACAATAGTAGTCAAAGATCAAGGCACGAATACCACTCAGGGATATGTTGGTAATCGAAATATTAGGGACACCCGATGGAATTCTCGTTCTTGGGGAGAACCTAGACGACAATATGTCGAACAGCAGTACAGGCAAAGGGGCATTAACAGAGATCGTCGGCCCTATTCTAGATGGCCACGTCGGAACGATCAGAATTTCAGGCACCAGAAAGAGTACTACCAAGGAGATCTCGAAAACAGAAAGAGGGAATCTCAGCAATATGTTAGAGACTTAAATGGGTCTAGACAAGGGAAAGACATATGGGAACAACCCATACGGCGGCTGACGGAAAGGGCGGAATGCCAAGGAGCCGAAAGTCTCGCTTTACAGAATCATAAAGCTAATCAGAACAGGTTAAATCCTCGTGCCCCTGAATATCAGGCTAACGAGGAAATCCATCAAAAAAAAAGCGCGATTGCTAAGCGAGGAGATAGTCGGAGTTTCAGAGGTTATCAATCCTCAGACTCATACATGGACTATATTGACGATCGACACGTGGGTGATACAGCCGGATGAGTTATTAGAAGACAAGATCCAATGGAATTCAAAGGTCGTAAGAGAATTGCCGGTAATCTACATAAGAGTAAATGGAGTACGGGTTCGATGCTTGGTGGATACAGGCGCAAGTGTCAGCGTCGTATCAAAGGCCTTGTTGGAAGAATTGAAGTTGAAAAACCACATTCCAGTAATTCCAACATCGATTATTAAAGTTCGTGGTGTAATACCCGATCGAACTACGATTTGCAATACTCAAGCATATCTTGATTTGGAACTGGGGGACAATATTATTTCACATCCGTTCATTGTACTAACAAAAATGAAGTACAATGTTATTATTGGGTCAGACTTCCTACGAGAATATAAAGCAAATATCAACATGGACAGTAACGAGATTCGCTTTATATTCGACTCAGTCCAAAAGGAGATGAAATTGAATGACGTTGAAAATTTAGATCAAGAAGAGATGATTTGGCACACTCAATTATGTTCGGAACCAGAAAGGGAAGAAAATTTCTTAGAAAGGGAAGAGATAAGTAAGAAGGTCATCGATGAATCAGAAATTATGGTCACGGCGGTGAAAGAAGAAGAAGAAGAATTGTTATTTGAATCCTTAGTCCAGAAGAAGATCAGTGAGGCCAAGATCGGAGATGAAGAGAGAATTCGTTTGCAACAAATTATTGAAAAACATAGGGAAGTTTTCGGATCAAGACCTGGGAAGATTCCAAATTTTCAATACACATTAGTGGTAAATAGCTGGGAACCTTTTCGACAGCGTCCTTATCCTGTACCAGAGAAATACCATAATCAAGTAAGCCAGATTATTCGTGAAATGGAAGATAGCGGCCTGATTTCTAAATTCCCCACACCATACCTAAGTCCGTTAGTAATTGTAGAGAAAGCGAATGGCTCATTAAGAGTATGTTTAGATGCACGGGCAATAAACAAGCGCCTAGTCCCCGAGTATGACCAGACTCCTTGTATCAAGGATATTATGAAGAAATTTCATCTTATGAAGTTATTCACAGGGGTTGATTTGACTTCGTCATTTCACCATGTGGAACTTGATCCAAAAACTAAAATATTAACAGGTTTTATGTTTGATCAAACTACGTATGTTTTTAACAGGCTCCCATTTGGGATAATGAATGCAGGATCTGCCCTCATAAGAGCTTTAGATCGAAATTTGAGTGTTGAAGTGAAAGCCTTCACGATAAAATATGTCGATGACATTTTGATTGCATCAGAGACTGTAGAGCAACATCTCGAAAATATCAAGAAATTACTTATAGATTTGGACAGAAACAATTTCAAAATTAATATCTCGAAATCCCAATTTTGCGAAAGGAGCATTTTATTTTTGGGTCATATTATTGATTCTGAAGGTGTGACCCCAAACCCAGTAAAAATTCAGGCCATTCAGAAGTTTGCGAAACCAACTAGGGTGAAACATATTAGGCAGTTTCTGGGTATTTGTAATTTCTTCGCTGACCACTGTCCAGGGTACACAGAGGTTGTTGCCCCTCTGCAAAATTTGATGAAAAAGAATAATCGATGGAAGTGGGATGATGAATGTGAGGCAGCATTCGTAAAAACGAAGGAACTCCTCACAAACAGCGTAAAGCTCGGGTACCCAGATTATAAAAAGAAGTTCATTGTACAGACGGACGCATCAAATGTAGGAGTAGGCGCCGACCCCGAAAAGGAACCGGAGATCTCATTTTTGGCATTCATGAGCCGTAAGTTACGAGCACATGAATTGAAATATACCGTAACTGAGCTTGAGATGTTAGCCATTATAACAGCCCTAAGTCATTGGCGGAAATATATTTATGGTTTCCCCATTGTATTGCGAACTGACCATAAGGCTCTTACTTTTATGTTAAAATCAACCATGACTAGCGAAAGAGTTAATCGGTGGTGTTTGTTTGCACAGCAGTATGATTTAACAATAGAACACTGTGCAGGCAAAAATAACGTCATTGCTGATGCACTCAGTCGGAATCCTGATCCTGGGAGTACTTTCGTCCATCAGATCCAGCTTGTGGATGAGGATCGTGAGACATTAGAGAAATTAAAAAGCATCGGTGAGGAACAAGAGAGGTATCAGGAGACGAGTCGGCTGATTGACTTTTTCAAGCGAAGAATCCAACCAGGCACGGTAGGATATACAGAGTTGGAGAAGCGAGCGGAGAAGTATAATTACTTCAATGGCATTTTGCATAAGTTCATCGACGAAAATCATACACGATACCGAATTGTGGTACCACCAGTTCTACAGAATGAGTTGGTGTGGTTAGCCCACCGAGCCATAGGTCATGCAGGAATAGATAAAGTGTCAGCAACACTGAAAGAGGCATTTATTTGGCCTAATCTTAGAAAAATAGTCCGCCGAATATTGGTTACTTGTGACACGTGTCAAAGGGTGAAGCCTAATACCTATTTGTTGAAGCAGTTACCACGACCTTTGCTGCCAAGTAAGCCTAAGGAGCTATATGCTTTGGATTTTTACGGCCCGTTACCACGTGCTGGGCGTGGCCTGCAATATATTCTTGTGTGTGTGGACGTATTTTCAAAGTATGTAAAATTATGTCCGGTCCAAAAAGCCAATACCCGAGCGGCCATCAACCAAATTAAAACTAAAATCATTCCTAAAATGGGAAAACCGGAATGCATTCTGACAGACCATGGTTCCCAGTTCACTTCTGGGGTTTTCAAGCGTGACATTGACCAATTAGGGGTGAAACACCATTTAAGCTCTATTCGTCACCCCGAATCTAATCCTGCAGAACGTATCATGAGGGAGATCGGGAAGTTTTGCCGAATCTATTGCCCCCGTCAACATTGGCGTTGGGTAGATGTCCTCCCAATTGTTGAAGAGTGCATAAATGGGACTGTACACGAGTCAACCGGCCAGATATCCAGCGTCATTCACTTTGATGAGATGCCGAAGAGACCATGGCAAAATGCCATACCATGTCCACAAGATCCGCGATTTTCAGCAGAACTTTGTATCCAGGCAACAGCTGAATATCTGAGACAACAAGCAGAGAAAAGACTGCGACGACTTCGAGGTAAGAGATACCATCGACAACTGAGGGTAGGAGAATATGTGTTGGTAAAGAGACCAGCAGTGTCAGATCCCGCCAGCAAAATTTATCACAAATTTGCGGAGTTGTACATTGGACCTTACAGAGTAATCAAAAACCTTGAAAATAATGCCTATAAAGTCCAAAGCATGGATGGTTTAACCGAAACCATATATAATGCAGCCAATTTACGGCCATATTATCCACCAGGAAGCATTAGAGCAAATTTGGACCAGCCAGACCAGAACTCCGAGGAGGAAGGAGAGGATCAAGATGAAGATGATGACAACATTCCACTGGATGAAGAAGATGAGAATCTTGAGGAAGCTGAAGTCCAGATGACAAGGATTGAAAACCAGGAAGACGAGGATATCCCATCGTGTCAAAATTGTGAAGAATTAGAACAACGTTGAGAAATTTTGGGTCAAGTTGCTTTTATACTCGAACGGGATAACCAAAGGTTTAGGGTTGAAAACCGAGAGCTCATGAGAACAATACACTGCCGAAGAGACCACAATTAAATATGTAAATGAGAGTCTCGTCAATGAATTGAAATCAGTCAAGAAATTTGTAACCCTTTCCAAATTTCTTGAGTCCGACGGAAAGGCAGATGTGACCTTATCGGTCATGTACATATTTATTTATTAATTATTTGGCAGTGAAAAACCTTTGTAAAGCTCCCTCGTACTTGTTACAAAAAGTTGCATTAGGTTGCACATGCTTACACAACCTTTGTAACCTGCTAAACACCACTCCGTCTTAACTAAAAGGATACACAGATAGAGAGAGAGGGAAGAAAATCTCAAGCCAGAAAAATCGATAATGATACCGTCACCCGTTGAAAAAATGGCCGAACACGATGTTGCCAGCTCGCGAATCGCATTATTATGATGAGATTTCGAGACATGCATAATATTTAATATGGGAAACCTCGGGATGTGATATGATTTAATTATAGACATCTGCCAAAATTCTAATTCTTTATAATATATTAACGTGTGGAAGAATACGCAATCGTTGCATTATATAACAAGCTAAGCGTCCCTTGTACGCAGCACCCTCATGGAAGACATTGTTGGGGCATTATTTTGATAATTTATTTTAAATAAATGGCCGAACATTTCAGGTTCCGCACATAACCAGACTACTTAAGAATCTGAGTCACACGTTTGAGTGTATTACCGATGTCATACGACACGTGGAACTATTAATTAAAAAAAGTAGTGGGGATTATCCACTGTCTCTTGCATGGAAGGGGGAAAGTTTATAAAAGGAACCGCGATGATGACAACAGTATCCACTTCACGCGAAGGATCCAAAGTAGAACCACGGTTTGATGGTGTTCTGATCTATTTAGTGTTTCAGACTGTAAATGTACAGTTTATATCTTCGAGAATATTGTAATTGTCTACACACAATAGTATTTAAAAAACAGGTTGAAGTTATGTGATCGCAAGAACGGTATAATTGTAACTTTTTAAGTGATGCAACAAGTATTAATTTCATTAAAGTGCAATTAATTGTATTTTTTGTGTTAAAGTGACGCAACAAGTCTTAATCTCATAAAAACTGTTATAAGTGTAGAAGATAACCATTGGATTATGAACGTGCTCAGCGGGAGTAGCAACGGACATGAACCCGTGACCAACGTCAACACCATGGAAGCTTAAAAGGAAAGAATTAGGGTCTTACCCTGGACCCGAACCTTGGATTGTTACGACATGATGATAAGTACTAAAATGAAATAATTTTTTTAATAAATGCGCGGTTATTCATTATGCAGATCACGTAAGTTAGATTAGACATGTAAATTGCATGTATTTCTTTTTAATTAGAAAGAGAACTTGTGAGTGGTCTTCATATTCATTTATGTTCATTTCATGGAAGTAATAGTCTACTCCATGGGCTTAAATATATATATAATTAACGTAATGCATGTATTTGACGTGATGATAAAATATTAGTTAGTCAGAGTGCTTAGATTAGGTAAATGTAATAGATAGTGGATTTGTTTTTGGCAATGAGCCGAGCCGTAATTTTGTATAATTTATTTACGTGATATCCAAGCTTATTATGATAATGCATGGTGATTATGCTTGTAAAAATGGATTATCGACTGTTAACATTAGGATAGCAAGGCACTCTTATTTTCATGTAATTCGCATGATGATCTATTTGTAGATGGCTGTATTAATTATATGCGTAACTTGTGACATGCCTAGACATCGAACAGACGCCTTCCTATTGTGATTAGCGTTTTCCTTTAATGTCGAATAATTTCCCTTTCTGAATATGAGAATATCCTTATGGATATGTTTAAAATCCATATTTGATTTTATTGATTTGATTTTAAAATGTAGGAAAAACCTAGGCTGTATTCTGTAATCGGATGGAATCGAAGCTGGTCATTCTGAGTTGATGGATGTGAATATGAGACAATGAACAGTGGATTGATATTGTATTATATAATTGTGGCAGGACAGTGAATTTATAAGCTTTGGAAATATGATATGAGAATATATAATGAAATAAGATTATTTAACAAATATGTGTTCCAAGGGAAACGATTTGCTTTCACCTTGAGATGTTGAAAGGATATTTCTGCCACACCGAGCCATTATTAGCCGGGCTTTGACGTCCAGAGATTTACGATGAGGGGAGAGTGAAGAAGGTTTGTCCCTTTTAAAGGATTACTGTATGCTGTATTGTTCGAGCTATTCCACTTAGAATGAAGGCCGTGCGACACTGATTATTGTTTAAAGGGTTCTTTGACTTTTTCATGTATGATCTTATAATAATATTTAACTAACTGGAACGCCAGTATTATCATTTATTTGTTGACCATATGATTAATTAAGAAAGGCAGTTTTTTCAGTCCCGTTTGTCGATGCTATCTTGGATATCATTGGTTCGAGTTCTGAGGCAACCATGGATTTTTGTTGTCACATTTTTTTTATATACAGCCAATTGCATGTGTATATTGTTATTGATTATTTTTCATATTGTGTACATATTTTCCTTTTTTTATACATGCTTTTAGTCGTGTTTCACTCTTTATGTGGATGACAAATCGAGTTTTATTTTCGTAATTTTTGTCATTGGATTCATTGGGATGTGGGTTCGATTTCTGGACCCGACATCAGTCATTTTATTTTGATTAGGATTATATCGACTAGCATTCATTTATTATTTGTTTATTTTTGTAATATAATTAATTTAGTTAGGTGACCACTTCAAGTTATCTTCAATTTAATTTGTTGTATAAATAATTACTTCTTCTGATAGTGAAGAAAGTTATTAATGATAACCGTCGCATTTATAAGGATATTTCTGATTTTTTTTAAAATTTGAAAAGTATGTTATACAAATTATGATGTAATATTTATCATCATGTCGGGAAGAAGATAGAAGTAAAGGAGAAATACATTTTTTTGACACTTTAAAATTTGTATTTAGTCCGTTGGACATTGCATATTCAACATTGATATACTATAAATATTCAGGATCAACCTTTAATTAATTTGATTTATCAAGGCTCAATAAATAGGTATTTAAACTTTTGTCTGCCTGTCATTTTGCCGAATAACATTGTATCCCAGGTTTCCTTCCGTTCATTTATGCCTTTAAGCTAGTTATGTGATTTTTTTTTTTGATCTTCTGCCGCGAACGCACCATGGCCTTGGGAGGTCGGTGGTTTGATTCTTTGGAACGGAAGGGTGCAGTAGACCCTTGCACGGTCGGAAGAGCATTTGCTCACCCATCATTCTGAATTTTTTTTGTTCCTTCCTGATGAGGTGGCATTTGACTCTAGACTAAAAAGGTCCCTTTCCATCAGGCGCTTTGGCGTATGGTGCTATTTGGCGGTATCCCGATTTTTTAGGGATTAGCATGCAGTCATTTGGTTCTATGCGGCAAACGGCGTGGGGTGGAAAGGTTGCAGTATGAAATACCTCAGAAACTAAGGTTGTATAATATGTATTGGGTACGTAATATATATTTCGAAGGCATTTCACTAATTGGAATATCTTTGGTATGTTTGTAGTACGCTCAACACTAACTCGTGTAATAATTTTAATTACGATAAACGAATACTCCCTCCACAGTTGATGGTTGTCCCTGACGGGAAGAGAAGAGGATTCATTAATTAATGTTAACCCGACCAAGGCCTTGACAAGTTAGATCATGGAAGATAATTGACGAAAATGAGGTCTAATGGAATAGACAAAAAAAAGAATGAATAAGCGTCTATTTTTCTCGAAAATATAACTCAGAGAATTAGAGTAGGTGAAGCGTTATCTGATCCCGTAATGATTTAGACGATGGTCCATCAGGATAGTGTTATTGGTCCACTCTGTTTTCTTGTGTATATACACATATATAGATGATATGAAAGGGACCAGAGATAAGGCCCTCTGCGGATGATGTTATGCTGTATGGAGTAAGATACAGGACTACAAGGCACTTAAGAATGCAACTCGACAGAGTTGTGAGATGGAAAGAAGACAATCGTAAGATTTAAACGGAGTGTAAAATCAGGTCGTGAGTTTCACAGTTTTAATTACTGTGTTGGTGGGTTGACTGTAGTGTAAGTAACTAGGAATTATTATAAGAAAAGATCTTCGTAGTGGTAATAACATAAACGTGATCGTAAATACGGGTTACAGATGTCTGCATTTGGTTATGAGCGTACTTAGGGATTATAATAAGGACGTAAGGAGGGGATCTGTCATAGTTAAGACCCCAATTAGGGAATGATTCTGGTGTAGGGGACCCTCCCCAGCAATACCTGATACGAAAACTGACAAAAAAGCAAAGGAAAGCAGCACGATTTCTTCTGGGTGATTTCCGACAAAACAGTAGTGTTACAAAAATGGTGCAATTTTGGGCTGGGAAGACTTGGGAATAAGGAGATGTGCTGCACGACTAAGCGGAATGTTCCGAGCTCTCAGTGGAGAGGTGGCTTGGAATGACATTAATAGACGAAAAATCTTGAGTGGGGTTTTGAAAGCAATAATGATGATAAAATGAAGATAAATGTGAAATTCGAGAACACAAATCGAGGCATGTACTTATTTATAAGAAAAGGATTTAGGGATTGGAATAACGTATCGAAGGAGATGTTCGATAAGTTTCCAAATTCTTTGAAATATTTTAAGAACAGAGTAGATGAACAACTTACAAGGTATCTGCCACGTGTACGACAGACCTAAATGCAGATCAATGGTGATTGTGATTGAACGTGTGACAAAGCCTCGTGTCGGCGAGCATTAGGAGGGGTTATGTGATAGAGGACAGGGAGTGGGTATATATCTAGCGTTGCCAGATCATTCTCATGGTGGTGTTCAACTTTCTGAATAATTGTAAGTTATTCACTCAAACAGATGCACCATATGCAGAAAGTGAGTAGAGCAGGCTAAAAGATTAGTACCTAAGAGTGGATGGAGAAGCTCATTTGTTCCGCGCTGTCAGTGGAGAGTTGGTATGGAATGACATTAGACACATAAGCGTGAGAGGAGCTTTTAAAATTAGGAAGGATTAGAATATTAAGATGAATGTGTAATTCATGAGGACATAACTGGGACAAATATTAATTTTTAAGAAGAGGAATTAAGCCAAACCAAACCGCATGGCCCAACAGCCCCGAGGGGCAATACTCTACAACAGAGCGCTCCTAAACCCGAAGGCTTGTAGAATACGAAGCGTCTTATGGCCGGCACGACCAGTCCACTTCGCTGTTATTCTTGTTTTTCTACAGCGGCTCTGTTACCTCACCTCCAGATAGCTCCCCATTTGTAATGAAGTAGATTGAGTTGAGCTCCAGCCAACTGTCAGATCCAGGTATAAATCCCCGAAGTTAACGGGAATCGAACCCGGGACCTCCTGCTAAGAGACAGACACGCTAACCTTCCACTGAGGGGCCAGCAGAAAGAGGAATTAGGTATTGCAATCACGTATGACGGGAGATATCCGAGGAATATCCAAGTTCTTCGAACTGGTTACGGAAATACTAGGGATATGGCTTAAAGGTAATCTGCCACGCGGGCATCATCGCGAAATGCAGATCATTGATTGATTGATTTATTGATTGATTGATTGATTGATTGATTGATTGATTGATTGATTGATTGATTGATTGATTGATTGATTGATTGATTGATTGATTGATTGATTGATTGATTGATTGATTGATTGATTGATTGATTGATTGATTGATTGATTGATTGAACTACCACACAGTTTGTCTCTGGTTTTAATTTTGTCAGCTAGATGTTGAATGCTGCCCACAGGAAGAAGTTCAATTTATAATTAGGTATTTTTGGATAAAGCATAAACAATGAAACAGCAATTCATTTCCTCCTGGATGACTTCTACACTTAGGGAGAAAGTGCGACAGAACGTTTTGTAGATCGCTGAATTCGGAGTTCAGTTCATGGGTTCAATTTTTTAATAGGACTGACAGTTCGGAGTTTGTATTCAATAGACGTAGATTATTTGTAGTAGGAACATCGATGTTAGGTCTCAGTTTCAACTTAATATTATTCTCGAGTAAAATTAATAAATAAGTGCAATTGCCTAAAATTTCTTTCTATAACTAACAAAAACTTTATTAGCATTATAATATGGCAATTCATAATTGTTTGTGCTTGTAAATTTAAATCATGGGAAAGAGACGAGTTCAAGTTGCTAGGTTTGAAATAAAGTCATACATTTTATCATTGTAACTTCAGCATTTAATTTAAATGTTGCGCGCTTTAGCACCTATAGAGTAACATCAGTACAAATACTCAATAAGCACATTGTTACGGATAAAACACCGTGTTTTTTGATGAAATTTGATTCAGAATCACCCGATTCTTGCACACTCTTAATTATATTTGAGGATGGAATGCAACAGTTCCGTACTTACTGAACCCTTGACTTACCGTTCCATCGTTGGTCGGCCACAGCTGCTACAGTAGAGCAATATTGAACTCCTAAAATTGGGGTCGTTGCGGGAATGTTTCGGTCACGATCTTAACCAAATGATGGTGTTCAGAAGAGAGCCTAAGTACTTGATATGAGGAGCAAATATGTACTTAATAACTTTTATTAAATTCTTAATGGCACAAAATTTATTTAGATAAATCCTTGATCAAAAATTAATTATTAATTATGAAATGTTTCAACGCAGTCACATTGCATAGCGTCTATATTTTCTTTTACAATGTCGAAGAATTTGCTTCGGTGAAAGTAGGAATATCATGAATTAGTGGACGGCGAAACAAAAAAAAATGAAAGGAAAACCTGAAAAATCGGGCACCTATTAATCCAAACGATAACTGAGAATTAATCCACACGATCCGTGGAAAATCTGACCTTCAGCAAGTAGAACGCCTGATTTACTCTTAATCGAGTTTATCCACCAGTCGAATACCCTTTCGGATACGGAACACCCGCCGAATGGACCCTTAATCGAACCAAATTGACTATCAGTTGCTTTTGATAGGTTGCGAAATATTATTGAAAAGCATGGTGTTCACTACCAGTTAACAGCAGCATTCACAATTGAAACAAAATTCCACCATGTATTTGTCATTTCATGACACCCTTAAGTGATAAAATAAACCCGATGCTAAACGTGCAACACCAAAACAGCTGTTGAGAAGGAACCAACAACAACACGATAAGCGAGGATCTTACGTTACGTCGTTCTGAAGGAACAAAACTGCGAAATGCAGGAAACACTTATTCATCACGCATTTAGAAGAAATGTCAAACACTGAAGTTAATTAAAAAGTGGTAAATCACTTGAAAAATATTATTATAAAACCGACTTTCAGGTTATGAATGGTTACGTTACCCTTAATAAAATTACAAGTCCACAAAGATAAAAAATACACAAATTACATAATTCTTTCCTACTTAACAATGACTACCATCACAGATCCATCTACTTATTGTTTGTCCCAACACACTACCTACAAAGCTATCAATTGATCAAACTCAACTACGTAAAAAATGAAAGAACGACAAACGTTGAAATTAAAATATATTACTGGCTGACGAATCGAATCCCCATTAGTAACTCACGTCTCACACTAATACGTTGAGTGTCAACATGCACACTATCAAACGAAACGGACGTCAGAACGACAAGACAATTAAGTCCCTAAAATAAAAGAAAATAAAATATCGAAGTTATTTGAACTCAACACGCATGGAGAACTGCAGTAAAATATTCAATCATTATGAGCTCAGTATCCAATATTAGACAACCCTCATTTGCCGATAGCGGTTCCATAATAAACGCCTTCCAGCTGTTGAGGGCTGCGCGTAGGTTTGGCCTCGTTATTACCAAGCTAACTCTCTACACCTTGCGTATATCACTGCAGACACTGCCATTGACCAGCTCACTTCGCAAAAACATCTAATCTAAGACTTGAGTATGTACAGCTGATATCCCAGACCTATCGTCGGGGCTACTTAACATATGTACACCCTAACACTAACCTCTATGTTCACGTACCTTCCTAATTCTATCGTTGAGCGTGAACTAGGACGTCTCATCATCAGTATACTCCTAGGATAACATGTGAGGTTCTAAACCTATTGTCGGGCGGAAACTGGGTCGTATACACTTCCCCTAGCATATCAGGCGAAATCGTAATTTCAAACGAACTCTGATATCTTTAGCTGTAAATCTGGTCGAACTACTAACACACAACGAAACAACTCTTGCCACATAAGGAACGCAAGTCGGAAAATGCAGTAAGTCTCTATCTTGTTTCTGAACGTGAAACTGAAAATAAATATCGCGTGGCGAACAATCCACAACTCAAACACGACCTCAGCATGCACAATGAAGTTTAGGAAAGAATAATATCTTCCAACACACGTCTAACATTTAGTGGATGTCGTCCAAAAATAATAATCATCACCACCAAAAGAAATCCACACAGCAGTTATAGGATGAAACCTTCAAATTGCCTACCGTCATTTTTCCAAATATTCATATCTATGACTATCCAGTGAAACGAAATTCAATAAATGTACACAGTCAAACATATTGCTTTACAAACGTCCAATATCTCATCCCGCAAATATTTCCCATTTTATGATAAATTACCGCTTTGTAATTTATGAACTTTATTGATTGGAACTTTTCATTACAGTCAAATAACACCAACCATGTATTCAAAATGCTCTTCTATCCGTGAGTTCCTATTATTCTAATATTCATTATATTGATTTTACATTACTAGTCACTTGTATTTATACTACCAAGATTTACACTTTTCACCAAATCGTTTTTCACTTGGGATCTGATCTGAAATTTACCGTGCTTTACACAATAATTATCTCGAACCGACCTTCTCCAGGTCCCAGTTTCGGACTGTTAGCGGAATATACTACAGCCTGCCACAAAAATCTCACACTTTATATACAGCCTGTCTCAAAAATTCTTCCTCGGCAAATATAGCCTGTCTCAGAAATTCATTCTCATCACATTCTCATAGTGGTATTACGTACAATCCAGGCTCCCTTTTGCCTTCAACATTTCTGCCACTCTTATCTCCACATATATAAATTCTTCGCTCTCAATCCATTCTCTTATATCACAAGGCTTTTTCAACCCTCTCTCTCTCGTGAAACGACTTCTTTAAAAGTATTTTTATTTTTTCTGTTACTACAGCTTTCGGACCTCGAGGATACAAAAACACACCGTGATTTTCCATATCATCGACATACACGATGTCCAGAGGAGGCCGCTCGGGCCCCTCAATTACCCTGAGATACACCTCTCCCGTTACTATGAGAGGGGTAGTGGTGGTGAAGCACGCCGCACACGAGACGATTGTTTACAGTCCGCGGGCAGTTTGCAGGTGGTGCACCGCACATCCGCCTTGGTCGGGAGGAGGGCTCCGGCTCGCCGTACACTGGTTGACCTCACTGGAGTAGAGCGGATCCGTACTCCACCACAGTGGCGGTACGGCGCCGCACGGCTGCGGGGGCACTGAAACATTACGATCTCGGCGGCAGACTTTTGTTGGACCATAATGATTTTAGGGTACAGTCTTTGTGGTGAGGCTGAGGGGCCAGCGGCGTGGAAGTTTTTATTTCATTTTAATTAGCCACTGGTGTGTTTGAGCAGGAGACGGGAGCTTGATAATGGCCTACGTGGACAGGACAGCAGTTCAACTGAAGGGGGAGGTTGTGCAATGAATATTTAAATACAAAGAACATGATTCAAAGGGCAGAAGGCCTCAACATGAAACCCAAAATATAACCTTCAGATTTCTTTCAAAAGGTAAAAAATAAAAACAAGCTAAGTTAGCGCGGAAATTACACAGGTTTCACCTGCGACAGGTGAACCCTAAAGATCCTCTCCGTGGCTGGATTGCTTAATAATAAAGTAACGGGTGTGAGGAAATCGAGAATAATACACGGCCCATGAAATCTGGGGGCAAGCTTGCCCCCGGGAACAAAATTCTTGACCATTACTTGGTCGCCTACCTTCAAATTGGTGGGTCTCCGTCCACGATCATATCTTTCCCTAACCTTTTCATGAGACACTTTAAGAGTGGCCTTGGCCTTCTTCCAAAGATCTTTAATGTTCTCCGGATCTATTGTCTCAGGGAGAATATCACTAAGAGACCAAAGGTTAGAGAGCGGCGTGTTGGGAACAAACTTGAACATCAAGGAAGCTGGAGTAAACTTATGAGATTCCTGAACAGCCGAATTCAAAGCAAAAGCTAACCAATGCAGGGACGTGTCCCACCTAGAATGATCTTCATGATGATAGTCAATAAGAGCCGACCTCAGATTACGATTGACCCGTTCAGCCAGAGATGGTTGAGGATAGTAAGCAGAAGTTGTTACATGAGAGATATATAGATCGAAACAAAAGTTACGAAAGAGATTGGATGTGAAAGCTTTGGCATTATCGGACACATTATATTGACACGGATCAAAAGAAGTAAAGACAGAATTTAAACAGGAAATAGTGGACTGAGCGGTAGCCAGCTTAGTCGGAAATAACCAAGAAAATCTTGTGAAGCCATCTACACACACAAGGATGAACTTGTTGGCATTCCCCTTTGATTGGCGGAAAGGTCCGACGTAGTCGATATACAGACGTTCCATTGGGCGCGATGCTTGATGAGAAGATAATAGGCCTACCTTAGTGGACATGGTGGGTTTAGTAAGCAAGCAAGATTTACAAGCTTTAACTAGTTCACGAGTTTCACCGTCCATACCTTTCCAAATGAACATCTCCCGGATTTTTCATGGGTTTTGAAGATAAATAAATGCCCCCCTAATGGGTTCTCATGATAGTACTTGAAGATCATGGGCACAAGAACGGCTGGAACCACCACCTTCATCTTCTTATCATGCCTCGATAGGCAACATAAAACACCATTCCTCAACACATAAGGGACAACATGTTCCCCAGAAGAAAGGGTTTCCATGATAGGGGCCAGCGTCGGATCTTCGCGTTGATATTTCTCAAGATCCCTAAACAACATGGGAGCATCGGTTAGAATGTCATTAACCTGAGGTAGCATGGACTCGGGAGGTGAAGAACTATCATCCAGTTCAAGGGTCTCTACATCATTGGAAAACATGCGGCTTAGTCCGTCTGCCACAACATTTTCAGTACCTCTGATATGCCTAACGTCAAATTGGAAAGCAGAAATTCCGATGGCCCAGCGGGCTATACGACCAGTACGACGCGCCCTACCTAAGACCCAGCTTAAGGCTTGGTTATCAGTCTCCAAGTCGAACTTGACATGTTCCAGATAAAGGCGGAACATTTCTAGCGCAAACAAGACAGCCAAACCCTCGAGTTCATAGATGGAATACTTGGCTTCTTGAGCCGAAAGTGTCCTAGATGCGTAGGCGATGGGTCGCCTCCCTAGTTCAGTCTCTTGAAGAAGGACTGCTGCCACCGCCGACGACGACGCGTCGGTTTGGACGATGAATTTCTTCGAGAAATCCGGCATAGCCAGAACAGGGAAATTACACAGAGCTAATTTGAGATCTCCGAAAGCGGCTTGTTGAGAAGGCCCCGACTCAAATTTGACTCCTTTCCTACGTAGTAAGTTCAAGGGAGCCGCTCTATTGGCGAAATTTGGAATACATTTCCTGAATAAATTCACTATACCAATGAACCTAGCAATACCTTTGATGTCCTTGGGAGGCTTGAAATCACGCATGGCCTGTGTTCTAGCGTGATCGACTGCAACACCATCGGGCGACACAATATGTCCTAGGAATGACATGGAAGGCTTAGCGAAGACGACCTTAGACAACTTCACAGTTAACCCAGCCTTACGAAGGCGATTGAGAACTTCTCTCTGATGATCTAAGTGTTCTTCGATGGTCTCCGAAAATACGACGACATCATCAAGATAGTGGTACAAGTACTCAAACTTGATGTCGGAGAAGACCCTATCTAGCAGTCTCGTAAGCACAGCTGCTCCCGTGGGGAGCCCGAAAGGCACGCGGTTGTATTCATACAAACTCCAATCAGTGGCGAAAGCAGTCAGGTGTTTAGATTCCTCTGCTAACGGTACCTGATTATAAGCCTGGTTAAGATCTAAGATGGTAAAGAACTTAGCCTTACGAAACCATGAAAAACAAGAGTGAAGGTCTGGAAGTGACACAGATTGTAACACTACCTTCCGATTGAGAGCCCTATAATCAATCACACGCCTGAAGCCACCTTGCGGTTTCGGAACAAGGAAAATAGGCGATTAATACGCCGACTTAGAGGGCCGAATAATGCCAACCTTCAACATCTGATCAATGATCTCCTTCAAAGCCTTCATTTTAGGTGGAGATAGCCTATAAGCTGGAAAACGGACAGGAATCGAATCCGTAACCTCGATCTTGTATTCGATAAAGTCAATAAAACCAAGATTATCAGAAAACACCTCTGGAAATGACTGACACAACTTACGAATACTATCAGCCTGCTCCTCAGGAAGATGTCTAAGATCTAACATCTCATCCTGGGTAGGCGAAACAGATGAGCATGACACAGAACTACATTTAAGTAAAGGGATTTTAACATTAGAAGCAAATTTGAATGTTCACGACTTGCTCTGAAGATGGAGCACTAGATCAGTATGGGACATGAAGTCGGCTCCCAATATAATGGGGCAAGACAAGTGCTTTCCCACAAACAATATAACTTTCCAAGTAAATTTAGAAATACGAATTTTGGCATTTAAGGATCCTAAAATTTCCAATGGAGAAGAATTAGCCGAAACATATTGAACCGAAGACGAGCAAAGATCAGGAAGTTTACAAATAGATTTTAATTTGGAATACCACTCAGCCGAAATAAATGAACAAACACTGCCTGAATCTAAAAGAGCAGTTACGGGCTCATTATTCAATTCAATTTTCAGAAAAGGAACAGGTGCGGGGGTATCAGCCGCAATCCTAAGACATTCTTTGGGACCTTCAAAAGTTAAATTTGAAGACTGAGTTTTCCCTGAAATTTCGACATGATTACTTGGGGCTGAGCCTCGGGAAGATAGGTTCGCCGACTCAGCCGAAGCCACTAGTCACTTATTATTATTGGCCTTGGTGGAAGTTGCACCAGAAGTTGAGCAGGAGGGGGTGCTGCTAGCATTAGGGCAGTTCATGGCAATATATGAAAACGTGCCGCATTTAAAGCAGTCTTGGGATGAACCTGCTACATTATTTGTCCTACTAGATTTGATCAATGGACATTTATTGCGAAGATGGTCAGGCGACCCGCAAGCGTAACATTTACGGGGTGTGATGGGTCGGCGGGGTGAGGCCGAAAACTACTAGAGGATGGAGGTGTTCTTTCGCGACACGCAAGGTATCGGCGTATCTCACTCCTTCGGCTGAGACAGCCATAGCCTCTAACTCGGCGAAAGTTTGCGGACGCGACGCAAAACACAAGTATGATCTCTAAGGTGGTGAAATTCCTTCCAAAATAGCCTGTACAATTTGATCTTCAGGGAAGTGTAGAGCAAATATCCTAGTGTAGAATTTGATGTCTTTATGAAGTCTGCCAGGTTTTCATCAAGTCGCTGCACTCTATAATAGTACTTTTGAATTAGAGATGACCTAGCTCGAGCTGGAATAAAATTAGCTAACAGATGGGTGTGGAAGTCTTCTATGGATGACTGTTCAGCAATTGCCCTAACTATCTTGTCTGAGAGAACACCGTTTGCATAGGGATAAATGATCTGCAAAATTTGACACAGAGAAAGAGAAAAAACCAGGGCATGATCCTGAAACTCAACTACAAACCTTAAGAATGAAATTACGTCACTGGTTGTGTTAACAGAAAACTTAGAAATACCTCTGAGCAACATTGCTAAAGGATGGGGCAAACTGCTGAAACCCGGGGACGTAGTAGGAAGGGGCCTAAGTGGCGGAGAAGCATATTCAGAAGGAGCATTATTTTACACGAAGGGTGGAATGGACGTGCGACGATCGGACACAGTTTCTAATGGGGCAGATGTTCGTTGGATAGCCTCCGCAGTACTACCTCCTTCCTCCTTAGAGGGGTCCTACCCACTTACGATATTTACTACCACAGGCTGGTCGGTTTGTGGAATAGCAGATCCAGATAACAACTGGCTAACTTTACTAGACATTTTAGAAAGGTTTTCAGCAACAGCACTAGCTTCCTTACCCTGAAGGTCATTTAACTTCAAGGACAATAGATCACATACCCTATTAGAAAAGTGGTACAATCTGGCCTGTACTCCTTTGAGTTGATTAGGAGATGGATCACTTACTTCAAAAAACTAACTACAGATGCTAGCTCAGTAGTATTATCATTGATCGTGGAGAGAGCGTCGTCAATCTCTTTTTCTCCCAAAGTTTTACGTACACTGACTGACAGAGCAAATGCAACACCAAGAAGGAGTGGTTCGAAAAGGATGAAAGTTGGGGAAAAAACAGAGACGGCACGGACGAATAATTGATATTTATTTCAAACCGATATGCAGGTTACACAATGCGCACGGCATCGACTCAGTAGGATGTAGGACCACCGCGAGCGGCGATGCACGCAGAAACACGTCGAGGTACAGAGTCAATAAGAGTGCGGATGGTGTCCTGAGGGATGGTTCTCCATTCTCTGTCAACCATTTGCTACAGTTGGTCGTCCGTACGAGGCTGGGGCAGAGTTTGCAAACGGCGTCCAATGAGATCCCACACGTGTTCGATTGGTGAGAGATCCGGAGAGTATGCTGGCCACGGAAGCATCTGTACACCTCGTAGAGCCTGTTGGGAGATGCGAGCAGTGTGTGGGCGGGCATTATCCTGCTGAAACAGAGCATTGGGCAGCCCCTGAAGGTACGGGAGTGCCACCGGACGCAGCACATGCTGCACGTAGCGGTGGGCATTTAACGTGCCTTGAATACGCACTAGAGGTGACGTGGAATCATACGCAATAGCGCCCCAAACCATGATGCCGCGTTGTCTAGCGGTAGGGCGCTCCACAGTTACTGCCGGATTTGACCTTCCTCCACGCCGACGCCGCACTCGTCTGCGGTGACTATCACTGACAGAACAGAAGCGTGACTCATCGGAGAACACGACGTGCCGCCATTCCCTCATCCAAGTCGCTCTAGCCCGGCACCATGCCAGGCGTGCACGTCTATGCTGTGGAGTCAATGGTAGTCTTCTGAGCGGACGCCGGGAGTGCAGGCCTCCTTCAACCAGTCAACGGGAAATTGTTCTGGTCGATATTGGAACAGCTAGGGTGTCTTGCACATGCTGAAGAATGGCGGTTGACGTGGCGTGCGGGGCTGCCACCGCTTGGTGGCGGATGCGCCGATCCTCGCGTGCTGACGTCACTCGGGCTGTGCCTGGACCCCTCGCACGTGCCACATGTCCCTGCGCCAATCATCTTCGCCGCAGGCGCTGCACCGTGGACACATCCCTATGGGTATCGGCTGCGATTTGACGAAGCGACCAACCTGCCCTTCTCAGCCCTATCACCATACCCCTCGTAAAGTCGTCTGTCTGCTGGAAATGCCTCCGTTGACGGCGGCCTTAAATTCTTAGCTATACACGTGTCCTGTGGCACACGACAACACGTTCTACAATGACTGTCGGCTGAGAAATCACGGTACGAAGTGGGCCATTCGCCAACGTCGTGTCCCATTTATCGTTCGCTACGTGCGCAGCATAGCGGCGCATTTCACACCATGAGCATACCTCAGTGACGTCAGTCTACCCTGCAATTGGCATAAAGTTCTGACCACTCCTTCTTGGTGTTGCATTTGCTCTGTCAGTCAGTGTAAATATAACTTAAATTACACAACACTTTCCAACGCACCTTCAAACGTTTAGCAAGCGACGAACACTCTGCTCACATGACCGCATCTAGTGCGTTCACAAGACTGTCCCCTTCTCGCCCGATTACGGCCAGGTGTTCCAATAAAGAAGAAACCAGGCACAGTAGCTAACTTCAAACTCCTCCTTAAGAGACACACGCTGAATATCGAGAGAAATTCAATTACTTCTAAACCTTCAAAGTTTCATTAGCCGCAGCTCAGAAAATTTCTATCAACTTCCATATCTAACAGTAGATCTGAACGATAGCCACGAACATGTAGTAATTTATTTGGACATCAAATTTTTACACATTTCTGTTGACTCGCGACGGGGGCTCCGCTGCTCCAGGAACCAGACAGACACTGAGAAATATACGGAGGGAGGTTTATTTTATACTCTATGGGGTGACGCTACTCACACCATGGAGCTTGGTTATGCAATATGCTAATTCCGCATCCAATAGACCGATATTCCTGAAATTTGTTCCATAACTTCGGACAGACTTCCAATTTATTTCTTTGTTAATTTCATGATTTTCCCATCCTTGCAACAGCCGAAATAAATTATATTTGCCCGGGCGTTTCGCGGGTTTTCTTCACTCATCGACCTTGGCACGTGTCAGTAGTCCGCGGATCTGACGCAGATTTATCTCTGGGCTTAACTGCATTTATATTTACCCTGGGGGTTCTGTCTTCACGTAGGGTTTAAGAATCATTTTGATTCTTTATTTCAGGATTTACTGTGTTGCCAAAATATCTCGTTACGAAGAATTCCTTGAATATGAAAAATTGTTGAATATTCGAAGTCCACCGAAGTGTCACGGTATTTCACGAGCTTGCGGCTCGGCTCGACATGTGAGGTCGCTCCCGCGAGACATCCAGCCTCATGAAATCGCCGCTCTCAAACAAGTAACTTTTATTTGAAATAAATATTGAGAAAATAAAAATAAAAATTTTCTCATCGTAGAATTATGGGTTCATTACTTGCTATTTACAAATCCTCCCCACAGAAAGTTTTTATACCTTTTCGTAACCTTGATTGACAGCTCACTTTCCGCTTAGCTTCACACGCTCAGTCAATGCACTCAGCAGGTTAATACACACAGCTTGGAACAGATAGTATGTTATCAATCACGAAGCTGGATTTGCCTCGAATTCAGACAAGTCCGTAACTCAAACAATCATTTCACGAGACCACTCCACACAGTGAACTACTCGACAAGAAAATAACACAGCATGACTAAACAAGAGCAACTACAATTTAACATTACTCTCCGCCGTACGCTCCAATACACTTAGCGACGACAACCATGACGAGCTCTACTACTGATCACTCCCTTCAACAACAACTACCGCTGCTCAGCTCCACAACATAACGAAATCAACGACAACCACCCGAACACTATTGACAATGAGACTCCGACGACAGCTAATAATACTGCTGACCTACTCAACACTTGTTCTCAGCTGGCCTTCCATTATATCGCTGACGATGGAGTACCAAAATCTATCCCCGTTAGCCACCTCACCATACCCCTTATTCTTTGTTCGAATGCCTTTCCTTCCTTTTAAACGTATTTTGGATAATTTTACAGAATTCCGATAATATACTTTTAGTCTCACGTTCTGACATAATCACCTGATTCTCAATATCCTTCACCTTAATCGTTACTTCCTTGCTGAATTTCTTATCTTTATTCTGAATCCATTTACTGCAGTAGTCTCCCATTCCTATTTTTTCAAGCATCATTTTAGCCAATAATCACCATTGAAGTGTTTCATACATCCAGTAATAACGAAATGATACATGTAGATCCATTCTACTAGACTCACCAAGCAGCCACTGCTCAGCGCAGGGCCCTGGCGTTTACGAGGTGGCATAATAAACCGTGCGATGAATACTCTTGGCCGTTATTATTGGCTTTCTAGACTGGGCCTGCCAACTCATTGTAAGATAGCTCCTCAACTGTAATCACATAGGCTGAGTGGACCTTGAAACAGCCCCCAGATCTAAGTAAAAATTCCTGGCCTGGCCCCGAGAATAGAACCCCGTTCCCCGGGTGAGAAGCAAGCACGCTGCCACCAGACTGCAGAGCTGGCACTAGAAAACACTACGCATTGTAATGACTATAGCCCACAAAAAGATCGATCTTGGGTCATCAAGTCATTAAGTTCACCTAGATGTGCAAATGTCAATGAACAGCGAGCCTCCCGCAAGCATCATGAATTGATTATTTCAAATTTTAGCTATATGAGATACCGAGATTGTATCGCTGTAACTATTGATTAGTGGATGTAAAATGTTAATGAGTACTTTCAATATTGTACAGCGTGTGGAATGAAGATTAAAATAAATACCCCCATTGTAATGATATTTACGTTTATAATCCCAGCATTGTATCCACATTCCTCTGCATTGATTCACATACTCTATTGTGTGAGGTGGACAATCGTAGAAAAGCGTGCCAAATGAGATAAGGAACAAGTACGCGCCTATTGGTTTGAAGAGCTCCATTCTGGTCCAAATTCGTTGTGTAACGGTTACGGGTATTATCTTTTTAGGACATTATTAAAACTAAAATATATTCTAAAATTTGTTGTCTTGTAACAGCTGATCATGTAATTGGTACTGGTAAATATAAACACTGTCCACCTCTGTGCTGTAGTGTTTAGTGTGATTAGATGCCACCCCCGGAGGCCGGGGTTCCATTCCCGGCTCTGCCACGAAGTTCGAAAATTTGTTCAAGGTCTGGAACGGGGTCTACGAAGCCTCGGAATGTCAACTGAGTCGAGGTGGGTACGATTCCCACCTCAGTCATCCTGGAAGTGGTTTTCCGTGGTTCCCACTTCTCCTCCAGGCAAATGCCGGGATGGTACCTAACGTACGGCCACGGCCGCTTCCTTCCCTCTTCCTTGTATATCCCTTACAAACTTCCCGTTCCCTACCAAGACCCCTGTTCAGCATAGCAGGTGAGGCCGCCTGGGCAAGGTACTGGTCATCCTTCACAATTGTATCCCCGACCCAGAGTCTGAAACTCCAGGACACTCCCCTTGATGCGGTAGAGGTGGGATCCCTCGCTGAGTTCGAGGGAAAAATCAACCCTGGAGGGTAAGCAGATTAAGAAAGGAGAATAAATATAAACACTTATAAGTTACTTAACCTATTTACTATGAAATACTAAGCAAAAAATAGCGCACTATGGATTGTGGTCGTCACCTGCGGCATGTAGGACAATGATAAAATCATTCATCCTGAATTTTGGCGCAGTTTTCATGAGCCCAATGTTTACAACTATTTCGCTGAATCCAATCGTCATCATAATACTTGTCACATAAATTGCCGTTAGATAGCTCCTCAACTGTAATCACGTAGGCTAAGTGGACCTCGAAGCAGTCCTCAGACCCAGGTAAACATTTCTGACCTTGCATGGAATCGAACCCGAGGTATCCGGGTAAGAGATGGGCACCCCACCCGTACACCACGGGGCCGGTCTCAAATTACAAAACGTAATTGTTATTGCTGCTTTAGTGGCCCACTCTCCGGTAGTCCAAGATATTTGGCCAGTACTTGTGAAAGCTGAAATAACTACTCACAGTACACTTACTTGTCACCGTATAAGCTTACACGGAATGCGAGTATTAAGATTGCTTTCCTCTTCCCCCTTCAACCTTAAGTCCATTAGCAAATCAATTTCCCAGAAGAGAGCTACCCTTGGCTGTTTTGCTGACTTTTCCTCGAACAGGGGCGACCAAACATAAAAATGTCAAAAATATTATCGATTCCAATTACACGCACGTCCAAATTACACGGACTTCTCCTTCTGTTAGAGACTGTAGATTGGCAGGAGGGTTGTTCTGTGGTTAAAATATATCACGTGGGCCGCATGCACTAATGATGAATGGGAAGTATAATATCAGATTTTCAGAGGGGTATTACTGCCTGAAGTGGAATTACGTCAGAATACGAAGAGATTAATATCAGACGAACACTTGCTGCATGGTCCCCAACGTTACGCTTCTATAGCGCCCCCTTCTGTTTTCGAACGCTCAGTAGTAAGCTATTATTTGGTACAGCAGCACTCCAGTTGCTATCAACAATGACTGATGTGGTCAGCAACGAGGAATACACATACATGATTTTAATCTATGGGAGGTTTGATTGAAATGCAAAAGAAGTTCACTGGCTGTGTGTGCAGGAGTTTCCAAATAGCCTAATGCCTTCTATACACGTATTTCGTCGAGAAATGTCGCAATTAACTCCCAATGGATATTTCAAGGCACACACAATCAACTATTTGGCAGAGTAATGAGATATTCAACTTCATTTTCTGCATTCTTGGCGTGTTTACAAATGCACAGTTACAGAACGTATGTAGTAAAACGACTGCTCTTTGTTTCACAACCGAAAGAGAGCACGTTGTAGTGCCCCTTTGTAAACAGCGATTAGGGACCCCATTCAACATTAATGCACGTACGAAACTTGTAAGTAGAAAGTACATGGCTGGCAAGCCCCTTGGTATATTTCCACCCACCTTCAACTATAGTTCGGGGTGTGACTGAACGGAACTGCACCATCTTGAATACCACCTTGAATATGTCAACAACAAAACAACAGGTAAAATTGATGCTCAGCTTGGAAATCTAGCCAAAGACTCAAAATATGCCCCAAACAGAGTTTCCAACAATGATCAAATTTTGATATTTTTGGTATGAAGTTTACGTTTCTTCATGGAAGAAATCCATTGAAGGGAAGGTGTAACTGAAATTTCAAGCTTGTTCAGTTTTCAACCTATTGTAATGAAATTTATGTCACATACATACAACCTTACTATTAGCTGCTTACTAAGTTTAATTCAGCTAGGTAATTTGGGTGTAAAGGTATTATTTTGTTTATACAGATTTTGACGCGCAATAAGTAAACGCTCCTTGTGACACAACTTTGTGAGAAATGAAACCAAATTTAGTAAAAATATACCTTATGGATGTAAAAGTAAAGTATGCTATACATTTCATATTTCGCTATGTATTTGCTTTACGTCGCACCAACATAGATATGTCTTATGGCGACGATGAGATAGGAAAGGCCTAGGAATGGGAAGAAAGTGGCCATGACCTTAATTAAGGTACAACCCCAGCATTTGCCTGGTGTGAAAATGGGGAACCACGGAAAACCATCTTCAGGGCTGCCGACAGTGGGGTTCGAATCCACTATCTCCCGGTTACTGGATACTGGCAGCACTTCAGCGACTGCAGCTATCGAGCTCGGTATTTCATAATTCTGTAAAGATTTTTTTTTAATTCTTGAGATCTGAAGGTCATCATTTTGAAACGCATGGCATTAATTAAATGTAAAAATTAAAACTGTTTTACATACTGCGCATAAAATGTTGCCAACGGCCGTAGCCGTGTTGAAACACCGGATCCCGTGAGATCTCTGAAGTTAAGCAACATTGGGCATGGTCAGGAGTTGGATGGGTTGCCACGCGCTGTTGGTAGGGGGTAAGGGAATGGAGGAGCGGAAAGGAACTGGCCACCCTGCCGCACGTAAACTTCGGCTCAGGAACACCTCTGCGGAGGTTCGGACCTGCCTTCGGGCAAAATAACCCTTACCTTACCTTACCTTACATAAAAAGTTAAAAGCAAGTGTTAATACTGACATATACACATCTTGTAGATAAATTATTTGCAGGTTATACGGTAAACTCCGTCACCAGGAGCATTTTGTACACAGCAACAACTACCAAAATGAGCAACAGAGAAAACAACACTTAAAAAGAAACAACCATATCCTCACCTCAGAACTGTCGCTATATGAATGCTAATAGCTTTACCGATGTCGGACAGATACTAATTTATTACTTTCCGGTACGGTAAGGACTGGGCTATTTTATTTTGCAATATATATTCGCCTAAAATCCTTCAAAATTTCAGCCATACCTCCCCTTAAACTGCCATTAAGGCAGACAACACTCGATGATTTAATTGACGATATTGCCTTAACTGTTTGCAGTTGCATAATGCAAAATACGCCCTCGTGAGTAAAATTGTATTCCATTTTCAATGTTATGTTTAACTGCACAAGATTTCTGGCAATCCCGATTTCTACCGGGTGATATAAGGGTGACTTTTAATTGTTTTTTCATTTAAACTCCGAATTTGTTACCGGAGTCTTTTAGGATCCGAAATCCTAGTACTCGAAGGGTGAATGGATTTCTTTTCGCTCTTCAAAATCTAACTGTCTCCGCTTACAGGACTGCGGATGATAGAGCTGCTAACAATAGCCACTCTCCTAGGTGGATGGAAATTTTTGTCAGCAGGCTTAGATGTGCGATAGAGGCACCTGCAAGTGGTCGTCTGTAGTTTCCCATTCTCACTTCAAGCTAAATGCAGCGACACTTCCTATTAGCAGGCCACAGATGATCCCTTAGCTCTAACTCAACTCAAATCACCACACATCAACTGGGCAGAGAGGGGGCGTTACCCTGTATAAAAAGAGATCCTACATATATATGTAAAAAGGAGAGATTAATGGATATGATTTTGAGCTTAGAAAACGAGAAATCAAGTACAGATTCCTTGGTTGTTCCCATGCTGGTGGCCTCTTGCGACATTTAGGTGGTACAGATGAATCATCCCTTCATTCCACACTTCCGACAGATAAAGAGTTGTGATAAATAGAAAAATATGTAGCGTCATGATCTACGTCCAACAATATGGCGCCTCATCCAACACAAAACATTCCCATGCCATGCCACAAGATAGCCCCACATATCAAAATCTACGTCCAACAACATGGCAGCTGATCCAGCACACAACATTCATATACCATGGCACATGATAGCCCTCCTATTAAGATCTACGTCCATAAATTTGGCGGCTGATCCAGCACACAACATTAACATACCATGCCACATCATAGCCCACTAATCAAGATATACGTCCAACAGTATGGCGGCTGATCCATCACACATCATTCACATACCATGCTACAAGAGAGCCCCACCTATCAAGATCCACGTCCAACAATATGGTAGCTCATCCAACACACAACATTCACATACCATGCCAGCCCCACCTATCCAGACCTACGTCCAACAGTATGGCGGCTGATCAAGGTCACAACATTCACATACCATGCCCGCCCCACCTATCAAGATCTACGTCCAACAATATGGCAGCTCATCGAGCACACAACATTCGCATACCATGCCAGCCCCATCTACCAAGATCCACGTCCAACGTATGGAAGCTCATCCAACACAAAACATTCACATACCATGCTACAAGATAGCCCCACCTATCCAGATCTACGTCCAACTATATAGCGGCTGATCCAACACACAACATTCACATACCACCTACGTCGAACAATATGGCGGCTGATCCATCACACAACATTCACATAGCATGCCACAATTTACCGCCACCTATCAAGATCTACGTCCAAAGTTTGGCGGAAGATCCAGCACACAACATTCAGATACCATGCCACAATTTAGCTCCACCTATCAAGATCTACGTACAATAATATGGCGGCTGATCCAGCACACAGCATTCACATACCATGCCGCAATTTAGCGCCATCTATCGAGATCTACGTGCAAAATATGGCGGCTGATCCAGCACACAACATTCACATACCATGCCACATGATAGCCCCACCTATCAAAACCTGCGTCCAACAATATAGCGGCTGATCCAGCTTACAACATTCACATACCATGCCACAAGATAGCGCCACCTATCAAGATCTACGTCCAACAAAATGGTCACTGATTTAGTGCACAATGTTATAGATAAAATATTGGCAATGTACATATTATGAGATTGAAAGCTATATGTAAGTTTCACTGCTACACGGAGAAACATGGACTGATGGATATGTTTTGTGACTGAGGAGAAGAGAGAGCGAGTAAGGATTCCTTAGTTGTTTCCCTCTTAGCAGCCTCTTACAACATGCGGAGAGTAAAGAAAATGAATGCATCCTTTCAATCAACTATAGGGGAGATACTGAGTTCCGATAAATCGGAAGAAATAATTTTCCCTTCCTTCCGCAGTGTTCATAATTTCAATTAACATTTCCCCGTTAACATTATTCCCCATTGCTTTGTTTACCGCCCCTCTTTACAGGTCTAGCATCTCCTGCATCAACATCTTTTTAGCCACCTAAAATATGTCCTTATTCCAACCATATGACGTACACTGGTTGCCTGGGTACGGTGTCAGTTTTCTGTCGACGCTGAATTGCTTACTCTAATTCCGGATAAACACGAAGAAAATAATAACCACCTTTTTATTAAAAGAGTTTACTAAAAATGCTATGAAAAATCCGTCCGTTCGTTGTACTGCACCGATTTGCTTCATTTTGGTTTTATTCCCTCCGGAATTACCTGTCGCTGAATCATGAGACACTGATAAGTCCTTAATTCAACCGACTTTGAGTAATTTAAAATCAAATCATTACATGATCTCGTCAATAATTGCAGGCGAAGACTTACACTAACCCGCAATACATTCTGTACTAAGCAGGGTTTTAAGCAACTAACACTTTCATTAATATTCTGATACACGCTATGTGATTTTCATCCTTAGTTATATCATTGCACGCAGCCATATTTGATTACTACCTGTCAAGCCAGAGAGTATACATTTCCTGTGATCACTATTTGATTCTCTTAACCATTCCCACCTTCCAAATATATTCAACAGATGACAGAGCGTTCCTAATAACCTACATGCTGATAAGAGGAAAACATCTGCTAAAAAACAGACCCCATCATGGCATACGACTTAGACAACATTTGGGAACTCCTATCGAAGGATAACCAGACCATGTGTGTTAAAAACGTTACCTGCTTGGCAAAATGCGCTCGTTCGAGACTAACCTCTGAGATCCCAATACAACCAATCTATATAGAGGAACTGCCATTGCCTTGTAGGATACAGTACCAAGCTTTACATAAAGAACTTCAGGATGAAAAAGCGAATACATGTATACATTTTTACCAAAATACGGCCTGATGACGTCGGAATGGATTTGGACTCCTGTACTGTGAGTATCCACACGAGTTTAGAAAGGTGCAGGGGAAGAATAAAGCGGACGGGTGGGGGCAATTAAATATAAATTAGTCGAGGAAGCAGGAAATTGATTTGTGTCTTGCCGTGCATGCTCTTTTAATTGTCTTGTAACTCGTAATGTATAAATAGAATTCTGATAGCCGAGGTTCAATAGTTCTAAATCGTTTTTAATTTTATAAGAGGTTGCTTTTTAATGATATGTATTTAATTATTTATTATTTCGATTATGTTACTGGTTAAGTGTAATTGCCGGTCTAAGAGTCTCAGACAGTTAAGGCGCTGCCCTCCTGAGCCAAAACTTGGCAGGTTCAATCCTGGCTCAGTCCTGTGGTATCTGAAGGTGCTCAAATACGTCAGCCTCTTGTTGGTAGATTTACTGTCACGTAAAAGGACTGCTGTGGGACTAAATCCGGCACCTCGACATATTTGAAATACGTTAAATAGTTAGTGGGATATAAAGCCAATAATATTATTGGTTAAGTGTAAGACACGGACAGCTTTCCTCAACTTTAGCAGGATAAATACATTATCTGTCTCTCTATCTATCTATCTGCCTATGTTTGTAAGGGGATATATACAAGCCTGTGCTGAAATGCCGTGACTAACTCACAAACACTCTGTTGGCAGTGTCTTGAAAATGATGGCCCCTACAGAAACATCCTGAGTCACCGACTGATGCCCTTTCTGTGCGGATCGATTTCAACAATCAGCAAGGTGACAATCTTGTCGAGTGCTTTATTTCATGAATGCTAACACTTGTATTATTGTCAACTGAAGTTAAAACAGTAACCATGATGTTTCAAGGCATTTCGGTTAGGTATTCCTCGAATGAACATATCGAAAACGGGAACTACATGTGTTCGCTGAGAGCTGTGCCTGTCTACGCTGTCTAACATAGATCTCAAGAGAGATAAATAGAAGAACAGAATGTCCTCACAAAATAACACAGTTTACTTCCAAATGAAAGATATTTTCGCATCATAAAAATCGTGTGGCACCGTAATGTTAACTACCTACCTGAAAAATATTTCATTAGGATCAAAACAGCATCAAATAAGAGCACTGTTGAAGAAATTGACGTCTTGGCAATATGAGGCTTCAAACATTGCTGGTATGTTAATTCTAAGAAGCCATGTCTTTCAGTTTTGCGTACGGGAAGAATGCTCAAGAAAAATTAAAATATTTCTCTCCCCTTTCAAGTCAATCTCTTTTGAATATACAAAAATGCTTATATTTACTTCATAATATCAATGCGAAAGATGCACATCCTATATAACTTGTATTCGTATCAAGTGCATTGCCTATCAATATCAATGAAACAGTGGTCGTATTAAAAGTAATGAAGTATATTGTTTCAGAATATTTAGAATTTGATTGAGAAATTTTACTATGGCCAACTGAAAGATCAAATGTTAATACTGATGGGGAAGTTTAGATTGCCTTTCTGACCGACGAATGAATCATCAGATCCTTCAAAATCTAGGGTTTACTGCAAGTAAATAGCAAGTATAATGTATTTCTATAATTTTATAAAATTTTCAAAGGCAATTGAGACATGATGTAGCATCTCATTGATGTTAACCTTCATGAACGCTTCATTCATTACAGAAAATACATGAGTCTGTTTACACAAAACTCGTTGAACAAAGAAGAGATTACAAATCGCAAATCCTTAAATAATTTTGGTTCTCTTATGGTTTCATTACTGATGAAATTATACTGAGAAAGAAAAATCCATGACTTTTTCTCACACCAAAATTTGTAATCATGTGAGTTATGACATTTCTGCCATGACTGATTCATTTCTTTTAGGAATTCGCAGCACCATTTTGCCAACTTCTGCGTATGTGTACGATTATTACATTACAGTTTATGTACTGATTAAGGCAAATGGAATCTTCTACAGATATCATAAAGTAAAGGATGATAGACGTAAGGCTGAAAATTACGGACCATTAACTTTGACATGCGTTACATCCAAGCTTTGGGAAAACATTCCTTCTGATTATATCAGACATTTTTGTGAAATTAACAACTGGTTCGATAAAAGGCAGTTCTTGTTTATAGAAGTTTATTCCACTGAAGCTAGACTTGTAGGATTCCAGCAAGATATAGCATATATCTTGGATTCAGGAAGTCGAACGAACTGTATCCCGATAGACCTACCTGAGGTATTTGACAGGGTGGAGACTACTTTCAGAAATGAGTGGAATTTGTCTAGACAAAAGAGTGCATGAATGGATGGCTATATTTCTAGAAAATAGTACTCAGGGAATTAAAGTTGGCGAGGCGTTATCTCACCCCGCAATAATTAAGAGGAAATTCCTCAAGGCAGTATAACTGGACCTTTATATTTCCTTATATATTGTACCAGTAATGAGCGGTACATGCCGTATTTTTAGATAAATAATATTTAATCATCACGCAAGATATTTTCTGCGAGCTTGGTATGTCTACGTTCGGTGAAACGAGCCGGCTTGAAGCAGCTATGGCTGTGCGAGTGACGTGGACGCAGGAGCAAGATAGGCTACCGCCTGTTCCACCACGTGCTACCCAGCATGGACTGGCGTGTTCTAGAAGAAACGTCACACGGTCCCGAATGTTCGACTGCGAAATTTTCAAAACTCCAGCATGGACTGGCGTGTTCTAGAAGAAACGTCACATCTTCCCGAATGTTCCACTGGGAAATTTTCAAAACTCCTGTAATAATGACCGTTTCAAATAGAGGGATACGTAATTTTGTAGAGAATCATGTAAACGTCTCTAATATTAAGTTTCAAGTAAATCCATCGAGGGATTCTCGAGTTATTCCACTTCATAGAAATTATGATATCTGATGACGTAGAAGCACAACTCGTACATAAGATGAGCTCGACCCAACCAAGTCAGTCTGTCACAGCTGGGAGTCCAGTCTGACTCACCACGCTACACCATCGTCGAGACAAAGTGCTGACAAAAATGTATCTTCGAATTCTACAATTCTTTGTCGTGGACTTAGATTCTGTCAGTTAATTGGAACTTTGAATCTGTGCGTGAGTAGCAACTTCGACATGCGACAAGTCTTTATAATTATGAAGCTTAGGTTCTCACCACTTTACAACTGTGGAACTTAGGTTCTTATCAATAAGTGTTTTAAATTTCAAAATGACACAACGCTGCATTATATTATCAACTGTGGTATTTCTTTAAACTCTGTCAGTTTATTTTCTTTCATTTATTAAGTAGAAGTGATTATGAAAGTTTTTAAACTTTTTCACTACCATAAATGCTAGTGATTATCCATTACACAATTTATACTCGTGTGCTTCGACACAAGTGATTTAACTCTGCGTAGAAGTGAACGATACCCATTTCAAAATGAAGTGAATTTACAACTGTGTATAATAATTACTCACGTCATTATTTCTTTAAATTCCGGGTTGAAGTGAACAATACTTCATTCAAACTGAGTTGAATTTTGAACTGTGCCGAATAATTGCTGATGTTATTTCTTCCTCAAAGTGATTAATAATGTATTAGTGCGTTACTGGCAGCAGTGTCCTTTGGATAAACTCCTGTTCAGTCGTATATTTATTCTAGTGACACGTGTCACCATATTAGCGTTGAAAGCAACCACGAACTGTGCATAATATATGAACAGTGTTCAGTTTAATTATTCTAAAACGTATGCTTATAAACTGTGATTTATGTCTTTTATAAATTCGATGCTATCTGCATCTTAATCTTTAAATAACCTTTAAATTATATCTACAAGGGACTTGTGAAGATCGACTTCATATTACATCAATATTAAATCAAACGTTGGTGCCAAATAAGTGTCGGGGGACTGTGCAATTGTGGACACTCGTGTAAGTAATAAAACGAGTGATTGCCCCGCAAGATCGTCGGAGGTCGTCTGAGACCGTCTAGAACTTCAGAGATACGAGTTCGATCCCATGTCGAACCAACCTGGGTGTTCCAGCTTCATTCCGTGGTGATGAATGAGGCCTGCAGAAAGATTTCCAGTCAACTTCAGCATGGTGACCTGGGAGTACGGGTTACCTGATAGACGATGTCAATACGATGAAAATCTACACCAAGGTGATATGCAATTCAACGTGCATTTATTTGAACAAACTTCATTCTTTAAAGAATTTTCAAGTTTTCTTGTAGATAGGGCCCTTCCTCTTGTACCAAGTCCTAGCTATAATTTACCTGGAGCTGCACTGAGACATAACTCATGCGATTTTAAATAAAATAGTAAATTCGGGCTATATTTTACTGGTAAAATATATATGTGTGTGAGTTATGAATTGCAATCAATGTTAAGGATTTTGCGGATGATGTTATTCTGCACAGAGTAATAAATAATTTACAAGATTGTTAGCAACTGCAGAAAGACCTCGACAATGTTGTGATATAGGCAGCAGGCAATGGTATAAAGATAAACGGGTGTTAAAAATCAGGCTGTGATTTTCACTAATAGGAAAAGTCGTCCGTTATAATAACTGCGCTGATGGGGTGAAATATACTTATGAGGATCATTGTGAGTACATAGGTGTCAACATTAGGAAAGATCTTCATTGTGGTAATCTCATAAATAGTAAGCTATTCTAAATCAAGGGTACAAACTGTGCGCATTATTATGATGGTATTGAGAGATTGTAGTAAGTAGTATTATAATTAATCATATACATATCAACGCACTAAATTTTATTTCAGAACTGGTATTCGGACTCTAAGGTCCATCATCAGTGTTGAAATATTTCAAAATATTTGATTTCACACGGGTGTGTTGTCACCATAAATTTAAATAAGTTTAACTCCATTTTAACTGATTTAAACTTATTTAAGCACTTTGTATGTGTATTGGACGCCTACCAGGTTTACTTTTTTCGAGAACTGGAAAGAAATTCAGAGGAAAGCAGTTCGATTTTTCTGGGTGATTTCTGACAAAAGAGTAGCATTACAAAAATTTTGCAAAGGATAGGCTGGGAAGACTTGAGAGAAAGGATACGAACTACTCGACTAAGTGGTATGTCCAAGCTGTCAATGGAGAGATGGAGTCGAAGGATATTAGTAGATGAATATGTTTGAGATGTGTCTTTAAAAGTGGGAAAGATCACAATATAAATATAATGTTAAAATTTAAGAGAAGAAATTGGAAAAAAAACCATTTGTTTATAGGTGCGAGATTTAGGGACTGGAATAATTTACTAAGGGAGATGTTCAATAAGTTCCCAGTTTCTCTGCAATCATTTAAGAAAAGGATGGGATCACAACAGGTGGGAAATCTGCCACCTGAGCGACTTCCCTAAATGCAGATCAAAGTTGAATGTCGTTGTTTTTGTTGTTTTACATCAGAACTTATCACACCTCAGAAGTCATCGCCAGCACTGTATAGACACTTATCGCACACGGTAACGAGACGGTCAACGCCATTCTTAAAAAACTGGTTGGCTGTGGAATGTTCCATACACGTCAACGGAACCCTGTGCCACACGTCGTCGTCCGATACTAAACGATGTCGCATTGTAAACAAATAACTAGCCTTTGTCTGGTGAAAAATGGGAAACCATGGAAAACGAATTTCAGGGCTGCCCGTTGTGGTGTAACCGACCCTCTATCTCCGGAATACGAGCTCACAACTACGTGACAAAAACCACACCGCGAATATGATCGGGTTGCATTCGGTGTCGAAAATGTTCCAATATAACAGAATATAATTCATGACACTTTTACCATGCAAGAGGGATAGATCTTTCCTGTGGGATTTTTCCAGTAAAGACACACTTGCCCAGTTCAATATTCCCCTTTATCAATGAGCGCTGGAGATGCAGCCACGAGTAGAGAATATGCTAAAGGAAGGTATTACAGCGATTCGTTGGATCGAGTGGTACCTGGGTCCTTAATTTTATCTATATATCTAAAAGCAAGAAGCAAACTGCGAGAGAGC
Source organism: Anabrus simplex (assembly GCF_040414725.1). Taxonomy (NCBI): domain Eukaryota; kingdom Metazoa; phylum Arthropoda; class Insecta; order Orthoptera; family Tettigoniidae; genus Anabrus; species Anabrus simplex. The sequence goes on along the minus strand of NC_090268.1, from coordinate 441,358,475 downwards.
CACACAAATGGAGCTTGCATTACACCTTAAAAAAAACACATACAACAAGAAAGCGATCTCTATTAGGACAAAACTACACCACTAACATGCAGTAATTCAACCAGAGTGCTTGTATGCTTCAGAATGCCTGGGATTAACAACCAGGAAAGACATTGAAGAAATTGAGAAGAAGAAAAGAAAGATTCTAAGAAAAATCCTCGGTCCAGAGAAATGTCCTGACACATATTGATTACGCAGTAACAAAGAAATGTATAAAACGTGCAGTAGGATTTCAGATGTCATTCGAAAGCGAAGAGTTAAATTTTTTGGACATATTTCAAGAATGCCTGATGACAGACTTAACAAGAAAATCTTTAACCACTTCAATAAGCCCAATAGGAAAGGCAGCTCTTATGAAAAATGGTTTGTTAACAAGAAGAAGGATTTGCAAGAAATGAACATCACACATCAAGACATCCGCAATAGAACCACCTTCGGAAAAAAGCTACACTCGTTTAAGGGTTTCCTAGAGCCAGAAACAGCGACCAAGAAGAAACAACAATGAACGGCTGAAAGAAAAGAAGCAGCAAGCAGGAGGATGAAGGAGTACTGGCGCCAAAGAAAGTTTAAATCATGAGGAGTTATTTACGTAGTCCACAGCTGGCCAAAATCGATAAAAGAAGAAGAAAAGCAAGTCGGTCTGGAGCGATGTATATATAAACATTTAAAAATGAAAAAGACGTGAATTAATGAGGCACTTCCACAAATCTCCGAAATTTGAAACTTGGTACGGGAGAAGCTGATGATCCCAGAATCCCTAGAAAAATCGACAATTCTCGAAATTCCCTCAATGGGGCACGCTGGGGGTCTCAAATTTTGGGCTCAGCATAAGAACGCAGTCGTATAATTTATCCAAAACGAAAACCTATAGGTTTCGTGGGCTTAAAAATTTTCGGAAATTTCCTAAATTTTATCCCCCGTTCCCCCAAATCAAGATGGCAGCACAGCCTACAAGGCGAGATAGAAAATTGAAATTTTGTGAAATGATAGCATATCATAGGACCACCTATTTATATCGCTAAGTGTGGCCAGAAAGTGAGTCTTATCGTATAATCCTTTTTTCGATTTGATGTTCTGTTTAGCAGCAGTTATTCTGTAAATGAAGGTGAACATCCATATACGTCCGTACGACGACTATATTCTTTCAATGACGTCGATTTGTAGCGATCTAGAAAGGGTTTGTCTGCCATTGTTATTAAATACTTTGCAAATCTCTAGTGACTGTCAGAAGGAGGGCGTCTGCTATTGTATTCACTCCTCCTGACGTCGACTTTGACAGGTAGTAAGAATGGGGTCGTCGTCCATCTCCTGTACACTATTTTAATGCATAATTCGCTTCTCGGTTCGACTAGCAGAAGACAATGGAGCGTGAAATTTTTTTCAAACTCTATTACCCGATCCTGTTTGTCAGTAGGCAAGGGTTTCTTCCATTATAAGCAAGTTTACCCATCTAAAATGTGACTGACGTTAGGCATAGTGGCCTGCTCTTATAACAGAAACTCACCAACTCAGTGCGACTGGCAGTAAGCTGACTGGCATTAGAAAATGCGTCTGCCATTATAATGATAAGAACGCAACTCACTTTTGACTGGCAGTAAGGAAGGTCCTTGCAAATATATTAAAAGATCCTCAACTGCAATCTATCTGATAGTAGGAAATTGTATCTGCCATTGAAATGGAACCTCCCCAAATCGATTTTGGCCTCGCACTAGGCAATGGGGCCTGGCGTAAAATTAATATTACCAACTTCTTTGTGAATTGCAATACACAAGTGGACTTGCCATTATCATCACAATCCCGCAAATCACACTTTCATTGGAAACAACGTCTGTGGATTTCACAATGCTGTTTCTCGGATAAAACCAAGACACACCCAATTTAAAAATCTTATTCACTTCATGTGCAGTAATTTACTTCGATATCCTTATACAATGTAGAGTACCGTAGCGAAGCACGGGTACATTTGCTAGTCAAATATATTGGCCAACGGATTGCTCTAATATCCGATCAATTACTTTTATTATTCAGCGCATCAGCATAGGTGTAATGCGTGGAAATGACACATCAATTCCCGGGACACTGCCACCTGCTAAAAAGTTGAATGAAGCTTTTGTCTTCTAATACATCTCTTCATATTGTATGGAAATTCTATACATATACATTTATATATAATATATAGGAATTTGTAATTATGTGTGCTACAAACCATAGAAATTATCAAAAACGAAGCCATGAATGTACAGACACGTAACTCTGAAAAAATACAAAATCATCTTGTCGGTTTATATGGTGATCCATAGAACAGGAATATTCAGCCTGGGGAGGCTCTACAACTACGTAACACAGGATGCCCTTGCACTGGAATGGCTAGGAGTTAAGACGGCAACTTGTCCGTCCAGGCTGTTAAGTTATCATGCATACCTTCCCGGCGTTTTATATGGCGAACGAACGGACGTTTACTTTGTCACCACCATACACAGTGCAAAACACACTTATTACTATCGAAGTATTCCTGTTTTGAATAAGAAGAATGTACAGTTAACAACTCTCCAAGTCCAATGATGAATATATTGAGTAGTGGTTCTTTAAGATCTGTGGCACATAATTAATTTATCCGTACAACGAAATGTTTTGAACCTCTGCTTTCTTGTTTATAATGACGTAATTCGATTTCGTTAACTGAGCTCTTATTATTCTTTTAAACACTGACCTCGGAAATTTATGGTATATCTTTCTCAAGTGGGTTTTGATATTCAGGATTTTAATGTTGAAAACATTTCTCAGGAGACAAGGTAAAGGTCCACATACAGCAAAAAAACGTAAAGTTAAGCAATTTTCTCAATTTTGCCGAACGTTGAAGGGCTAAAGGGCCCGGAAATGTTTCAAATTGTGAGTCATGGATATTTAAATCAAAATTTTAAAAAATCGAAAATCACTTCCGGCCTAAATGCAATTCCGGAAAAATAGGCTGAAATCGCTTGTTCTTAAACTCATTTCCATTTTGATTGAAATCCTAGCTAAATTAAGTTACACATTTTTTCTGTATTGTGATCCTTGTTTCAATATCCCAAAGTGTTGCTATTAAAATATCTACACTGAATATAGTTAAAAGGGCTTAAGTGGAACGCTGCGTCGACTCCCATTAATACTCGTAGTGGTGGAACAAGGTAAATTACTAATCTAATCGACCTTATAAGGATGGTTAAGGAAAGGATTGTAATTTTCTTTTTAAATTCTCAAACTGTATTATATTTTATTTACTTAAAATTTGTAGCTTATATCCCTAGGTTGTTTTCAACATTATTTGCTTGCCTATATGGCTAGAATTGTGAGTTTTTACGGAGATCTAGAGGCTTCTTCGTTTTTAACAGGTGTCGATCATTTTGTTATCATAGGTATTTATGATATCGCTGGAACCAGTCTGGTTCAGTATGGTTTTAAGCATCCGGTTTAGTATACAATACTCGCCCTGCCAAAGGATTTTAGTAAATAATCTTATCTACTATCAGGACCGGTTTAATGGCACACCACCACTCACAGCTGTAAAAGCATTATTAATAAACTAAAGCATTAATAAAATAAAGCATTATTAATAAAATTAGGATGAATATCTGGCTGAATCTATGGTCCTATAAATTCATTTCGCCTTTCACTTGAATTGCCGGTATTTCTCGATCACAAACATTTCGAAATGGAGTCGCACCCTTGTACAATTCTAGTTCAATTGTCGATATCTATCAGTCAATACGTGTAGGCCTATGTCCTGTTTAAATAAACTTAGCATGTTTACTGATTGTGCGCTATTCAGCGAAATCCAAACTTTTACCCCATGGTTTATCATGTTCTCAGGTACTCAAATGAGAAAGCGTAATGTGGAGCTGATGAAAGAAACATCACGGCAGCTAGGAGTGTTATTCAAATTTCTAAAGAGGTCACAAGATGATGTGGCTGTACGAGTACAGAGTATACAGCACCAAGTGTAGAGTAATAAAAAGGTCAACAACTGAGGTAGCGAGCGTCCGTCAGTTATGGTTTTAAATAAGAACAGTGTACAATTGGAATAGTGTGGTAACTTCGACAGGAGTCTTTGTGGAAAACCATTTATCGGTACTGAAATTGAGTGTGAATATCTCTGAATTTAAAAGTTGTTTACTCCATCTTCTGTGCTGTGCTATGAAAATGATTCAACTAATTTTCAACTCCACGATGAAGAATAAAGACCATCTGAATTACAAGACGTTCAGTGTGTATTCGACTCAAACCATCTAGGAAATTGGCGAGAAGCTGTAGACACAAATTTTAGAATAATAATTCGTTAAGAAAGGCCATATAGTTATCTGTGCTTTGAACGTGGTATTTCCCACAGACAAAGACAAGACGTTGTCTTAGTGTATGACTCTGCATTAACTGCGCCCAACTGATGAAAAGCTAAAGCGTAATGGGTTTACATGCTTAGAAGAAAAATATGTAGTTTTTGAAACTAAGTTAGTGGTGACAGATTATATTTGATATAATTTGATAGCCATGAGATCCTAGGATATACTGACTTCCTATTTCTGTTGCTCGCTTAGCACCACCCGGGGAACACGTGTAGAAGAATGAGAAGGAAAATACTGCGCCCGCGAACAGCGTTCATACCAGCTCTTAATCTCCAAAGACTGAAATCACGGCATCCACCCTTTTGTGATGCTGCTCCGAACTTCAGTGCTTTGGTGCGATAGAAAGACTGCTGAGATAACTCCACTGATTTGCCCTGCATAATATCTTCAGAGGGGAAATGTTGCTAACGTATCCCAACTGCCACGTGCAACTCTCTCTCCAGACTGAACAGGATCAGGACAGATCATGGAAGGAGCAGGGATTCTCTCTAGAAGTAGAACATTCTATCATCTCTAGAATGTGATTGTGGATCCCCTCGCCACTCTATTCCCCACATTAACAATAATGGCTAGGATGATTTCTAATGTTGATACGCCACACACCCCCAGCCCCCGAGCTGTTGGAATTAACCAATTAAGGTTAAAATCCCCGACCCAGCCGGGAATCGAACCCGGGATCATCTGGACCGAAGGTCAGTACGCTGACCATTCAGCCAACGAGTCGGACATTCCCCACATTATAAGCGATTGTCATCTACGGGATTGTCCAAGTAGATTAGAAGACTTCCTTTCATCAATAGCGGAAGTGCTACAGTGGATTCAAAAGATGGGCATTCAGATGTGATAAAAGATAATACTAAAGCCTGAAATGCATCAGTGCTTTTCCTTATTGTGTATATCATTTCCTTGCTAAACGCTAATAATAATAAGAAGAAGGAGGAGGAGAAGAAGTCAACTCTTGTCCTCATCTCCAGGTGGTGCAGTTTTTTACAGGCACGCCCCGAATGGAGGTGATCTGGATGTACAATTTCAAGCACATACCAGAACTCCTGCCATTCTTAAATCTCTGGCAGTTCCGGGAATAGAACCCGAGCCCCCGAAGACGGCGGCTAACAACACTAACCATTACGCTACGTAGGCGGGAATAAGAATGCTAATGATAATAATAATAATAATAATAATAATAATAATAATAATAATAATAATAATAATAATAATAATAATCTTTATCATCTAAACATCCAGTACTGTGAATTGTTTCGGTTATATAGACCTGAGGTAAACAAATGGAGACCCTGAAAGACGCCATGCAGGAGGCCTCAAAATACTTTCAACCGGTCCTGCCTCCGAGCGATGTCGTGTCTCATAGGGCAAACGAGTTACTCAGTTCTCTAATATGGCGCGCCGCTCAGTCAATTCCAGGATAATGTGTACATATTTTACTCTTTATTTCCTGGATTTGTGTAGAGCAACTGTTGAAAATTCCCCCTTTTTTACTGCTGGTGGTAATTATTGTAGCCGATTATTCCGCAACATTTCTGTTAATATGCGCATAATTATGTTTGTCAATTAGTAACACGGGGTGTAGACAGTATATTTACTGGTGTGTCAGTACCTACCGCCACCTGTTGAGTATGCATCCCACCAATTAGCCACTTGTCATAACCTACGAATATGATGAACTTAATTATCATTGAATTGAGGTTTAGTCTGTAAACCAGTGCTCAAGTGTGATGTGTGATGACCTTCAATGCACTCAGCCATCAATAATAATTTGTCCTTGTAGGTTAGGGTGGTATTGTGGTAATGTACATATTTCTGATCTCTCTGATTCGACGTAGTGCTGTTGCTTACTGTCGCTCTTCCTGAATAAATAAATGAAAAAAAATCAATCGTATTTATTGCATTTCGTAAAAGGTAACTCGATTGCTAACACTTGGAGGTCTCAACCAAGGAGCGTAGGGTGGCGACTATGGATCCCCTGTTACTGCCTATACTTACTCGTGCAAGACGTCCTTAGGATCTTCTATATAAATAAAATCGCCGGGCTGAGTGGCTCAGACGGTTAAGGCGCTGGCCTTCTAACCCCAAATTGGCAGGTTCGATCGTGAAGGTGCTCAAATACAACAGCCCCGTGTCGGTAGATTTACTGGCACTTAAAAGAACTCCTGTGGGAATAAATTCCGGCACCTCGGCGTCTCCGAAGACCTTAAAAAGTAGTTAGTGGGACGTAAAAAAATATTATTATTATTATTATTATTATTATTATAATTATTATTATTATTATTATTATTATTATTATTATTATAAAATCGTAACTAGTGTGTGTCTGTACATTGACTATTTTGGCGAGATTTCCGCACAGCTATCCGTTCCAGGTGTAATAATGACCATCTGAATATTTTTTAGCATTGGTCTCTGTTTGTTTGTCTGTTTGTCTGTAACATGAAAAGTACTGGATATATTTCTACCAAACTCCATACTTAGAATCCACCTGTCCTTGGGTAGGTTTTAGCGCCAATATTATTTCTAAATCACCGAATTCACTAGGGGTTTATACGAAACCGAAACCGAGATTTTGGACTCCCACAAAATATACACAACCAAACTTAAGGGAAATCTACCTTCTTAATGGAAATCAATTTCGAATTTTTTTCGTAATCATCATTTCAATACGAGGATTAAAAAGGGAGATATAATTAACGGGACGTTTTTCGATACAAATCCCGTCGGACTTAACTCAAGAGAGGGTGCGATAAAAGCCTATTTCTTATAACTTGAAAAATACTAGAGATATGTCAACCAAATATCATATTTAGCATTCATCTGTCCAAAGGGACGTGTTGAGGTCCATACCGTTTCAAATACGCGGAATAGACTGGGGTTTTATTCGGAACCGAAATATTGATTTTACTCTCTCACAATATACACAATACTAACCTGACTGGAAGTCGACCAACCTTGATGAATATCCATTTCTAAAACTTTTTTCTCGTGTGCATTTTTTCGATAGGAGGATTAATAATGGAGATATAATGAACGGTTGGTTTTTCAGGCTATGTACAGTGGACTATTTTGGCGAAATTTTTGCACAGTTACCCGTTTCAAGTGTAATAATGACCATCTGCATGTTTGTTAACTTTAGTTTCGTGAAAGTCCTCATTTGTAACCCCCCCCCCCCCAACAAGCAAGATTGTGGCACAGTCTGCCAGACGAGCTAGAAAGTTGAAATTTGGCAAAATTATATGTCTTACCCTGTAATTGACGTAAAGCTTCCAAAATAAATAAATTTTTCATTTTAACCCCCCAAACATTTTTCGGAATACTGAGGCAATTTTATTGTCCCAGCAGACCTTTGTTTCGTTGTATTTCGCGGCTAGAAACAAAACGGATGGAACAATCTGCGTTCAACTTTGGAGTGATCTACAATTTTGGTCCTATGACTTTTCTCATATCTCTATCCCTTATACATTAGATTTGGCTGTATTTCTGGATTGTTCACAAATTTGGTGATTTTCACACGTATATCTCATTGTCGGCACACTTATAGCAAAGATAGAGTCATCAAGTTTGGTGCGCACATTGACAAAATTATAGGCCATATATGGACCAAATTTCATGATTCAATCTCATACATAAGTTTGAAAAACAGTAATGTAGAATTTTAAAATGTACCGAAATGTGCTGGCGGACCTAGTGTTTACAGTACACTATGTCTTCTGGTATGGGCTAGAGCAATCTTGTTACTTTCATTGATCTGTCTCAGCTTTATCCTTGGCTTTCACAAAATGAAAGTGACTGAGGTATGAGTGATGCTAGTAATGCCATTCCTTCTGCAGCCAGTCCCTGCTATGAAAATATTGCTCATAGGGTTGGTTGGTGCATGTTTCAGTGGGCTTGGCAGACTGATATGTAATTGCAACCTCTGGCTCGGTGAAGAAAGCAACGGGAAACTACCTCTCTCCTCATTTCCCTAGTACGCCTCTTCAGTGATGCCTAGGACATCTATGACAGCTGACGGCGGAGCTGTTGAGGATCCAAGGCTGAGGACTAAACATACAACATACCGAAATTTTACAATATTCTAATTTCTAACTTAATTTAAGCCATAAATATAGGATATACGAGAACATATTTAAGAACTAAACATATAGCAGGGAAAACGCGTCGTCTGACGGCGCAAACCGGTTATTTATATGACGTACCATTTGGGAGTAGTGAATCTCGAAGTGGAGGTGTGCAGTTTTAAACGTACTGTTTGTCTGTACATTGACGATTTTGGCGAAATTTCCGTACAGTTACCCGTTGCAAGTGTAATAACGATCATCTGCATATTTCTTAGCTTTGGTTTCCTGAAGGTCCTCATTTTTAACCCCTCCCCCAAAGCAATATTGAGGCAGTCTGCCGGGCGAGGTATAAAATTGAATTTGGCAAAATTATGTGTCATAGCCTGTAATCGACGGAAAGTTTACAAGTTCTTTAAATATTTAATTACCGGGCGAGTTGGCCGTGCGGTTCGGAGTGCGCAGCTCTGAGCTTGCATCCGGTAGATAGTGGGTTCGAATCCCACAGTCGGCAGCCCTGCATCTGGTTTTCCATGGCTTCCCATTTTCACGCCAGGAAAATGCTGGGGCTATACCTTATTATGGCCACGGCCACTTCCTTCAAACTCCTACCCCTTTCCCATCCCATCGTCATCATAAAACCTATGCGTGTCGGTGCGAAGTAAAGTCACTAGCAAAAAAATATCATTTTTCACCTCGAAAAATTTCGGAATTTTTTGAGGCAATTTTGTCCTTGCAGAGCTTCGTATCGAGGTATTTCGCATCTAAACGGTAAGTCTTATCACGAAACGGACGGAACAATCTCAGTTCAATTTGGAGTGATCTACAACTTTGGTCCTATGACGTTTCTTCATATCTCTGTTCCTTACATGATAGATTTGTCTCTGTATCTCTATTATACCTACATTTTGCTCTTTGTACACGTATAATTCGTAGTTCGAAACACTTTTACGAAAGGCAGAATCATCTAATTCTACACGAATATTGACCCCACCCAGTATCCATAAGTGAGCCGAATTCTATGTTTGTAGCTGTCATAGTAGTACCCAAAAGTAACACACTGTGAGAAAACCTTACCAAAATTTCACCCAGTTCAACGTTTGTAACTCAATTTTACTCGTAAATAGATGAGACAGAAGAAATTACCTTAATACCAGACATTTAAACCGTTAAATGAGGCCTATTGTGGTACAATCCGTTTGTCGATGTGATGTATCGTTTAGCAGCAGTTAATCTGTAAATGAAGGTTTGCAATCTTGTAGACATGAATATACTTCGTATGTGTATCTATATATATTCAATGAAGTCGATTTGTAGTGATGTGAGGGTGTGTTTGCCATTATAATTAATATTTTACATCGATAGTGACTCCCAGCTGGAGGTCGTCTGCTATTGTAGATCCAGATCGACTTTTAGTGGAAGTAGAAATGGGATCCTTCTCCAACTTGTTTGTAACTAAGATTAGTATGGAGGGACTACCATTGTAATTAATAATTCCCTTCTCGATTTGACTGCCATAAGTTAAGAGACCACACATTCTCGTTCAAAACTCCCCTAACCAATTGTGTTCGCGAGTAGGCAAGTGTGCCCGTCAGTATAAAAAGTTTCACCCAAGTAAAATGTGACTGGCATTAGGCATAGTGGCCTTGCTATTATAACGGAAACTCAGCAAATTGGTGACTGTCATTAAGAAAAGGGGCCTGTCATGATAACGATACTAGCACAGGTCAGTTTTCACTGGTGGTATGGAAGCTACCACCTATTATAAAAAAACTCCTCAACTATAATCTGTCTGGAAGTAGGAAATGGCGCGTGCTATTATAAGGAAAAATCCCCAAATGGATTGTGACCGTGCAGTAGGTATTGGGGCCTTCCATGATAATGAAAACATACCTACGCGATTGTGAATGGAAGTAGGAAAGTGAGCCTGCCGTTATCATCATAATTCCGCAAATCGCACTTTACATTGAAAACAACGTATGGGAACCTCCCCCTACTCCTTGTGGTTGACGCTAAGATACATGCAGTTTCAAAAAACTTATTCACAGCATGTACATTAATTTACTTCCATATCCTATACACTGTAGAATACCGTAGCGAAACACGGGTACATTTCCTAGTCCTTCATAAAATACCAAATTCTTCACAACCCACCTACAGACAAGATTCCGTCAAGTACCTCTCCTTACACCAAGGCAGAAGTACCCTAGAACGTAACACCATATGAGCTTCGCAAAGTGAAAAATGGCTGCTTTCAGCCGCGGGCATTTTCATGCTTTGTCCTGGGCGCTGGATATGTACGATTGCACATATGTTTGGCCGCCACACTTCCCTGACTTACACTCCTTGGTATTTCGTCTTTCGGGACCGTAAGTTTTGTCGTGTATTCCACTCCTTTTTAGTATGAACGGAATTAAATGTCGGATAACTCTGCACCTATGCATTTGCTGATCCAGGTTATCGTACCCACTTTTCTTGAGCCTATTAACGATAACCCTAGTTCAAACATCGCAGTGTGAAATGCATGTGGAGCGTTGGAAAACTGAACCTGAATGAGACGTATAGTTCTAAACTGGTAATTGGTTTGAACCGGATAAATCTTCAACATTAGGGCAAAACTGGAAGAGTATAACCCATTTCGGGAATGATTATGAAGGGAAATATAACGAGTGTATTTCATCTCATCGATAATTTTTACGAGGGCGCAGCACGAAACTATTTACTAGAACAAACGTTTAATAAAATATTACATTTGCATCCGGTCGGAAAAACTCTCTACAAAAATTATTTTCACTTCATACCCGAACCCATTCGGGTTGGACATACAATAATATGAAAATATTCGGCTATATGTATTTTATATAGGAGTTTCCTGGCCGAGGGGGTAAAGGCGTGCTCGCTTCGTCCGGAAGGACGTGGGTTCGAACATCGTCAGGAAGTTTTAAAAGTTAAGAGACGAGATTTCTACTTCCGGAGGTACACATGACCCTGCGGTTCATTCAGCCTACACCAAAAATGAGTACCGGATTAATTCCTGGGGTCAAAATTGGCCTGACATAGAGCTAACTACTCTACCCCATCAAGTGTGGGGATAGTGGAAGCCTTTACCTTCCACTGCACCAAGGGCCTTCATGGCTTGCTGCAAAATAAGTGTTTTTTCCTGGCATGGTATTCATAACTTAGCCGAAAAATGGATGACGTATGTAGAAGCCGATGGCCAATAATTTTAATAAACACACTGTGAATTTCCCTTGAATATTACGTGTTTTCATTACCACAAGAAACCGGCGAATTATGCATACACCTCGTACTTATCATTTTGCTGTGAAATATGATGTAAAACAAGGATGTCTTCTGTCGCCAATCTTATATATGATGACATTGGATTGAATCTTAAGTGATATAAGGGGTAGAAAGGGGGGCAATCAGTGGGGATTAGTAACCGATTGGAAGAACTGGATTATGCGAATGATCCCTGTCTTCTTGCAGAATGCTTTCGGGACATAGAAATTAAATATAAGACTTAAAAAATGAAGCTAGAGTAGTAGATTGACTCTGGATGGAATGTTTATAGAATGTGTAAGGAAATTTTGCTAATTAGGAAACACGGCGCGAGAGGATAGAGGCGCTATTAGAGATGCTGTGTCACCGAGCTCGATAGCTGCAGTCGCTTAAGTGCGGCCAGTATCCAGTAATCGGGAGATAGTGGGTTCGAGTCCCACTGTCAGCAGCCTTGAAGATGGTTTTCTGTGGTTTCCCATTTTCACACCAGGCAAATGCCGGGGCTGTACCATAATTAAGGCCACGGCCGCTTCCTTCCAACCCCTAGGCCTTTCCTATCCCATCGTCGCCATAAGACCTATCTGTGCGAGTGCGACGTAAAGCAAATAGCAAAAAAAATAATAAAGAGATGCGGTGAGTCGTATAAATAAAGCAAAAAGCTTTTGCACGTTTACGACCAATATGAATATCCCCTCACGTACGCATTAAAATGAAGCTAAAAATATTGAACTCAAATGTTAAATCCGTATTAAACATGGAAGTGAGACCTGGAAAGTGACCATAGAACCTCCTTATCTCAGGAAGCACCTCACCGGTCTCTTACCACTGGGTTCAAATTCCGGTCACTCCATGAGAGGTTTGTACTGGAGAAAGCGGAGCGGACAGGATTTTCTCCGGATACACCGGTTTTATTGTCATCTTTCATTCCACCAACACACTTCAGTATCATTTCATTTCATTTGTCGAGCATTAATCACTGCCCAAGAGGAGTGCAACAGACTCTTCGGCAGCTGGCACAATTCCTAACCTTGCTGCTATATGGGGGATACATTCATTCTATTTATGACCCGGTCAAATGATAGGAAACATCCTGTAGATTTTCACATTTTCATCTTCAGCACCGGAGTACCAGATATTTAGCGGACGTAAAGAGCCGCATAGACCTCTCGCGATGAGTTTAAACTAGAATTACGTTAAATATCATTTCATGGTCAGACGCAAGATTTTTCGAGTGGGCAGGGAGGCGGTTGGATGTGCACAATGACCCTGCAGTAAATCAAATTTCCTGCTATAAGAAAAAATTCTCCCATTTCATTTCCAACATGTCGCTAGATTATTATGATTCACAAAAACTCCTTATTTTTTTGGGTTCAATTTCTTACTTGAAGACGCTATAATGCCCCTTTGTACTTAACACATTAGTTGACCCGTGCTGCAGAATTCATTATGAACAGGTCGGATAACTCGTCTTGATATGCCTGTCGTAGTCATATTGTCTTGCCAGCACATATCAATAGTGTTATGAATGTTTACTACGGGTAAATAATATTTGACGCATTCGTAATGTACTGTAGTTTATAACACTGCTTCCCTGTATTTCCACAATTCAGGTGTATCTCGATCTTAACATTTTCAAACGATCTTGCCGGAGATAATACAACATACAGTTGACCATGACTGAATAATGGTTCGCGTAAGTGGACACCCTCCTTTCCAAGATTTTGTGTCTGCGCTTAATTAATGGTCATACAGAAGGCTACTCGACTTGATGCGGTACCTTCCAGTTTGTGCGTACGTTGAATATTTTCTCTTATCAGAAACGTTCTTTCCTGTCATCTCTTGGGTGTATTTTGAAGCTGTGGAATGTCACAGAACCAAAGAGCATCTAGAAGAGAGAAGAGAATAGTATTCTTTCATGACAAGAAGACATATACTCTCAGGCTTGACAGATAGTAATAAAATATGTCTGCATGCAATCACATTACTAGCGATGAAAATCACATATATCAGAATATTAATGAACGTGATAGTCATTAGCAACCCGTCAGGTACAGAGTGTATTGCGGGCTAGGGTAAGCTTTTTCCTGCAGTTACTGGAGTGGTCATTTGGTGATTTGATTTTATGATTTCCTAAAGTTGACTGAACTCAAGATACCTGTAAATATCTCATGATTCACCGGCGGATAATTCCAGAGATAATAAAAAGAATACGAAATAACGATCCAGCAGAACAGACGGACATATTGGTAAAGCTGCTTCAGTGAACTCATTTAATATAAAAATTACACACCGGTACAGAGAAGTCTTATCGAATATAATGTGAGGAGCTAGGCAATGCTCAGCAGACTGTAAGTTCTTATTTCACGCAGAAATGGGATGTCGTTATGAACTACAGTGGTGAAATGGAGATGGAGAAGAAAGAGTTGCGGTGACGGTACCGGCCACGCGTTTTCCCTCGTGAACCATCCCTCATCAGATCCGGCAGAGAAAGTAGCGTTGCAGTCCTTGCAAATGTGTTATTCACCTCCTGGAATGGAACACGAGATTACCTAGAGAGCTATCACTCATAAGATGCGTTGTAATATCTACAATACTGCTTATGGGCACTTACCCTGATCAACCACATCATTAGTGGTCCTGCTCATTGCTGAATACCCATACTTCATTTTCTTTCACATTTTAATGTTTCATCCTTCACGAGACTTCTCCATCCATATTCACCTCTTTATACATACATACATACATACATACATACATACATACATACATACATATACATACATACATACATACATACATACATACATACATACATACATACATACATACATACATACATATATACATACATACTGTACCCGTAAAAATGTGTTCATATCTTTAAGGCGCTTGATATTAAATGAACGAGCATGAGGCTTAATCTCTGTTGTGGCTTTATCATTGGAGCTGGTACAGAGAGAGGTATAGTTATCAAATTGAGAGATTATTTTGATAAATTGAGTTTATTGATCATCAAAAGCAAGTTCATATCACCTTCATACAGCAGCGTGGAAATGTCGTGGCTGGTTGGTACCTCCAAGTCCTGGGATGGTGCTGGACATCGACTGGGCAGGGACCACACCTGCTCGGATGAGGAATTCTGGAACGTCTGGAGGTTCCGGAAGTGTCTCGACGTTCTGGAATGTCTCGAAGATTGGTACGTGCTCCTGGGTTCGATTCGAGACGTAATTCACACCTGAATTTCCTGTACGGCACTCCACACATTCAGGGCACTGTCTGAACAGATATGACCTTTTTAATTATGATTACTGCAAAAACGTTCTAGAATAATCACTCGAAGAACAAGTACTGGTAGAAATGCAAGTTCATAAGGCAAGCTCACTGTAAGTCGGGATGTTCTAGAGGATTACTGTTACTGCAGTCCTAAATGCACAGTTCTGAAGGTTGAAAACATATTGGCAATGAACTGAATAAGTAGCACTCGGAAACTGTCCTATTGCATTAATAAGCGAAGTGAATAGCCATTAAAGAAAATAATATTTGAAAGAAAACGTCTGACTTCATAAATTATGGATCACTCAAAATACTGGAAAGTTCTAGGCTTTAGGGAAATGCGATATGCGTATTCCTAATTGTCACAGTCTTTAAGAATCAAAACATAAGTCCCTGTGCAGCACTTGGAAAGCATCGCATATTTCAAATTAAACGTAATGTTTAATGTCCCCTAAGTTCAATGTTCCAGAAATTGATTCAAAAATATAAGTTCGCGTAAGTTCAATGCGATACACAACACACGTGAAAATTCAATCGTCGTCGAATAAGTAAGTCCTTATGTGGCACTTAAGAAAAAAACAAAGTTCCAATGTGTAGAAATAACAAAGTTCCAATGTGCAAAAATGTTAAAGTCCCAACACGACACTCGAAGAAAATAAAGTTCCGTGACGATGTTCCAGTATGTCACCTTAAGAAAATAATAAAGTCTTATCGCGACACTCGGCGAAAATAACTAAGTTCCAATGAGACGCTTCAGAAAAAAAAACAAAGTTCTTATATGGCACTTTAAGAAAAAAACAAAGTCCAATCACGACACACGACAAAAAAAACAAAGTCCCAATGTGTCAATATGCTCGCAGAAAACAAAGTCCCATTCAGGCACTTCAAGA
The DNA here is from genome assembly GCF_040414725.1 of Anabrus simplex. NCBI lineage: Eukaryota > Metazoa > Arthropoda > Insecta > Orthoptera > Tettigoniidae > Anabrus > Anabrus simplex. The sequence continues at coordinate 441,342,548 of NC_090268.1, read as the reverse complement.
ATATGGCAAAGTCCTGATACAACACTTAGAGAAATACCGAACTTGGATATCGCAGACTGTCGACTAGAAGTTCGACACACACAAGACTTCTCTTGTCACCCGTGTCACAGAGACGGCGGAGTGACAGACACTGAATTCGTAGGTCGGGTGGTCTTCCTTTTATACACGTTCGCATGGAAGTGTCTAGAACTCGGGTACTATCTACCCTTATAGCTTCTATAATACTCGGTGGATTTTCTTGAAATCTGAACAGATGATGTCTATCGTAAGGGCCTTTAAGATGGCAGTGTCAAAATAGCGATAAATTAGCTCAAAGATGTACTTTTGAGGACGAGCTGGATCATTACCATATATGGTAGCGGAGAGCTGGCTTACGGCGGCCACGTCACTCGCTGGGTACGTCACTGCGTTCGGCGGGCTGCCTACCTTCCATCTCGCGCGAAGTTCAACAAACATACTTCGAACTTCTCTCGTAGCGGTGTTCCCGGTACATGTCCCCCCCTCTTAGGGCAAGGAAAATTCGACAAGGATTTTCTTTAGGCTTCTCTCTCGAAGTATGTTTTTAGGCTCGAAGCATTATGTATTCCCTCGGCGGTTCCATGATGTGTGTTGTTGCTTATGCTCTGCATCTCCATACTATGGAATAGGGACGTCTTTTATAAGTGGAAGTATCCTTGACATCCAGATGATATTTAAAATCTCGGATCTCTCCGGGTTTATCATTGAACACGTCTGGATAAGTTTCGAAGATTTCCTTGACTGAATCCGCAACATCTTTGTTGGCCACTGGGTCTTCAATCACATTGATTACGGAGCTGACATTGTCTGGACCGTCGTCGTACATCTCATCTATTAGGGGTACATCTTCGACGGGTCCCACTTCTTCGGGATCACCCTCTTCATCTTCGACTGGTGCAGCATCGCTATTTCCACCATCGAATTCTTCTTGCGGGGTATCTATCCCTTGTATCCGACCGTCGTCTCCTTCGATCAGCTGTAATTCTACAGGGTCAACGTTATAAAATGTAATGACGTTTGCTGTGTAATCAATCACTCCTCCATATTTGATGAGAAAATCCGATCCAAGGATAACATTGCATTTCATCTGAGAGATTACTAGAAAAACATGCTCAAATTGAACATGTCCCACGACGAATTCCATAAACGCTTGTAGTTTACATTTAATGCACTTATCTGGAACAATCCCTTTGATCATAAGTTGAGAAACAGGCATCACAAGTACATCACGTCTCTCCTTTATGGCTTCTAATAGTCTGGCTGAAATAAGTGAGGCTTGAGCTCCTGAATCTACCAATGACATTACTTTAATATTGCCAACCCTAATGGTGATTACTGGCAAGCTACGTTGGATTCTTGGCCTAGACGGTGTCATGTCTTCATGGAGTAGTTCCGAGTCCTCTACGTGCCAATAATGTACCTGAGTTATGCAGAGCGGCTCTTCCCTCCTTCCATTTTCAGGCAATCTTCTTAAGAAAACATTGGAGTTTTTTTTTTGCACCCGTCGTGTTAGGGTTCGGGACAGGCGTTTCGTTTTTCTTACCAGCGGCTTGCTGATACTCTAGCGAGGCGGCTCCTTCTTGATCCTCGCACTTTCGCTGTTCTTTCAAGTACTCTTGAGTATCTCGCCATCGTCTATTCAGTTCATCTCGATAAGAAACCCTATCCTCTACTTGTTGGGCCTCTGTTGGCTTTTTCCATGTTAATCTATTTTGGTATGGCGCTTTCCCTCGGTCCGGCCGTCCTTTACACCCTCGATATCGGGTAGGTGTGTTTCGTGATATAGGCCGTTCCTCTGGTATTTCCGGATCCGGATGTCCTTGTGTCACAATGGCGACAGGACTGGTAGTCATTTCTTTAGTCTTACTCCCTTTCGGTAAACATTGAGCGTGGGCTGTGTCCAGTCTACGAAGTATCCCATCCATTTGTTCTAAAGATTGTATGTTAGCAGCTACCAAAATCTCCTGAACTTGGGCTGGGAATTGCAACGTGATCGCCTGGATCAGCTCTTGCTCAGGCAATGGTGGATCCAAAAATTGCATCTTCTTAAGTTGCCCGATAAAATAATCTGCGTAACGGGATGTGTTTATAGAAGTATTGTACTTCTTAGCATACAACTGCAACTTAATTAAATGTTGCGTCTCTGAATTCAAAAAACGCTTCAATAGAGCTTCCTTGAATTCAGAATAAGTGTTAAAGCAATATTTAAAAGCGGAATACCATGATAGAGCGCGTCCCTCTAGTAACTTGGAAACGACACGAAGCTGTCGATCAGGACTGATTTTATTTTCTTGAAAATATTCTTCAATGTTGAGTAAAATTCCCTAGCGGTGTATTCCTCCTTCCCAGAGAATTTGGCAGGTTTTTCATCGGTCATTCGGATGATAGTAGTAATGTTTGCGTTTTCATTAGTTTTTAATAGACTAGAAGAAAGTAAGGGAGTATCCTTCAGTTCTAAATTAGAGACTTTACTACCAAGGGTTTCTATCTGTTCTTGTAGTTCTGTTTTAACATCCTTCACCTGTTGTTTAATAGTATCTTCTACTACCTTAACTTCATCTTGGAGATCCTTTTTTAATTCGGATACGTCTCGACATATACGCGTAACCTGAGTGTGTGTAGTATCTAATTGAGATGTAAATTGTTTATCAAACTCTCCCTGTTTACTCTTTATAAGACTGACTTCATTGATTACTCTTTGAATGTCATTTTTAAGCGTATCTCTAAGGTTCTCCTGAATAGAGGCTATTTTAACCTGGGCTAAAGATAATTGTGAATGTGATTCCTGTAACTGAGTTTTTAAGCCTTCCATCTCTTTAGCAATTGCCTGAGAAGTGGGGAGAATGGCTTTGAAGTCATCTTTAAGAAGAGCTACAACTTGGGTTTTAATTTCTTCTTTCATGACCTCCACGTTACTTTTCAATTGGTCATTGATTTCGGAAAATTTTTCATCTACCCTAGCGTTGGACTCTAAATTTTTGTTCAATGCGAGCACCAGCCTGAGTAAGCCTTTGTTCTAGGTTGGCATTCGCTTCTACAAACTTCTTATCTACTTCAGCATTAATTTGAACTACGGATTCCCTAAGTTGACGTTCAAGGTTAGAACTAGACTCATTAAGCCGATGTTCGAGATTAGAATTAGACTCATTTAATTGTTCTCTTAATGACTGTTCAAGATTGGAACTAGATTCATTAAATCTGCGTTCGAGGTTAGAACTGGATTCGTTAAGTTGTTCTTTGGTCTCAACAATCCTACGTTCAAGATTAGAGCTGGACTCACTAAGTCGGTGTTCTAAGTTTTCAGTTGCTACTTTCATACTGAGCCTAAGGGCTTCAATCGCTGCCATAATCTCCTCCATTTTATTAAAATATATAACACTAGTACCAAGTACAGAAATAATGATTGACACACTTCAAAAAAAAAATTGAAAGATTTTCGAAACTTGCATTCAGTCAAAAGTTCAAAGTTTTAAGTCCTAGTGCCAATGTTTCAACACACATTAATTAAACCAAGTCTTTGCAAATCACATCTACCAAAGCACTTAAATTATGCACTTATATTTCAGTTAAGTTAGTGTCCACTGAAATTTGCAAACACTCCTATTCTGATTGAATTTAGTCACCACAGTTTGGGCTGCATGTAAGTCTTTCATGTTAAGCTCCAATAAAATCTGGCCCCACGTTGGGTGCCACGTATACTACCTCCTCTCTGTACCCGTAAAAATGTGTTCATATCTTTAAGGCGCTTGATATTAAATGAACGAGCATGAGGCTTAATCTCTGTTGTGGCTTTATCATTGGATCTGGTACAGAGAGAGGTATAGTTATCAAATTGAGAGATTATTTTGATAAATTGAGTTTATTGATCATCAAAAGCAAGTTCATATCACCTTCATACAGCAGCGTGGAAATGTCGTGGCTGGTTGGTACCTCCAAGTCCTGGGATGGTGCTGGACATCGACTGGGCAGGGACCACACCTGCTCGGATGAGGAATTCTGGAACGTCTGGAGGTTCCGGAAGTGTCTCGACGTTCTGGAATGTCTCGAAGATTGGTACGTGCTCCTGGGTTCGATTCGAGACGTAATTCACACCTGAATTTCCTGTACGGCACTCCACACATTCAGGGCACTGTCTGAACAGATATGACCTTTTTAATTATGATTACTGCAAAAACGTTCTAGAATAATCACTCGAAGAACAAGTACTGGTAGAAATGCAAGTTCATAAGGCAAGCTCACTGTAAGTCAGGATGTTCTAGAGGATTACTGTTACTGCAGTCCTAAATGCACAGTTCTGAAGGTTGAAAACATATTGGCAATGAACTGAATAAGTAGCACTCGGAAACTGTCCTATTGCATTAATAAGCGAAGTGAATAGCCATTAAAGAAAATAATAGTTGAAAGAAAACGTCTGACTTCATAAATTATGGATCACTCAAAATACTGGAAAGTTCTAGGCTTTAGGGAAATGCGATATGCGTATTCCTAATTGTCACAGTCTTTAAGAATCAAAACATAAGTCCCTGTGCAGCACTTGGAAAGCATCGCATATTTCACAATTAAACGTAATGTTTAATGTCCCCTAAGTTCAATGTTCCAGAAATTGATTCAAAAATATAAGTTCGCGTAAGTTCAATGCGATACACAACAAACGTGAAAATTCAATCGTCGTCGAATAAGTAAGTCCTTATGTGGCACTTAAGAAAAAAACAAAGTTCCAATGTGTAGAAATAACAAAGTTCCAATGTGCAAAAATGTTAAAGTCCCAACACGACACTCGAAGAAAATAAAGTTCCGTGACGATGTTCCAGTATGTCACCTTAAGAAAATAATAAAGTCTTCTCGCGACACTCGGCGAAAATAACTAAGTTCCAATGAGACGCTTCAGAAAAAAAACAAAGTTCTTATATGGCACTTTAAGAAAAAAACAAAGTCCAATCACGACACACGACAAAAAAAACAAAGTCCCAATGTGTCAATATGCTCGCAGAAAACAAAGTCCCATTCAGGCACTTCAAGAATATGGCAAAGTCCTGATACAACACTTAGAGAAATACCGAACTTGGATATCGCAGACTGTCGACTAGAAGTTCGACACACACAAGACTTCTCTTGTCACCCGTGTCACAGAGACGGCGGAGTGACAGACACTGAATTCGTAGGTCGGGTGGTCTTCCTTTTATACACGTTCGCATGGAAGTGTCTAGAACTCGGGTACTATCTACCCTTATAGCTTCTATAATACTCGGTGGATTTTCTTGAAATCTGAACAGATGATGTCTATTGTAAGGGCCTTTAAGATGGCAGTGTCAAAATAGCGATAAATTAGCTCAAAGATGTACTTTTGAGGACGAGCTGGATCATTACCATATATGGTAGCGGAGAGCTGGCTAACGGCGGCCACGTCACTCGCTGGGTACGTCACTGCGTTCGGCGGGCTGCCTACCTTCCATCTCGCGCGAAGTTCAACAAACATACTTCGAACTTCTCTCGTAGCGGTGTTCCCGGTACAATACATACATACATACTTCATTATAGTCTCTTATACCTTTCAGCGATCAGTCTGCAAGCATCTGTGAATTTACTAATCGCCGCGAAAATCCACTATTTGTAAATAGTTCTCTGGTCTCGTTTAGTTCTATATCTCTTACTTTTAAATCGTTAGAAACTGAGTCCAGCCATCGTCCTTCTGGTCTCCCTCTACCTCTCTCAACCTCCATAAGAGAGTCCATTATATTCCTAGGTAAACTACACTCCTCCATTCACCTGGTATAACCCAAGCGCCGAAGCCGGTTTATGTGTACAGCTTCATCCGTCGAGTCTAATCCTAAATTAGCTTTTATTTCCTCGTTCCGTGTAACCTCCTGCCATTTTTCCCACCTGTTTACAAGCAATCATTCTCGCTACCTTCATGTCTGTTACTTCTAACTTATGAATAGGAAATCCTGAGTCCACCCAGCTTACACTACCATAAAGCAAAGTTTGTCTGAAAACACACAAATGATATTTGTTCGTGGCATCGACCTTTGCAGATCTTGTGCCACTTTTTCACCATATGGTAGAAACCTGGGTTTAAGTGTAATTGCGGAAGTGAGGAAAGGAACGTTAAGGACGACACAAACACCGAGTCCTCAGGCCAGGGATATTGACCATTTTAAATTTTAAAAACCCTTACCAGGCCGGGAATCGAACTCGGGACCTCCGAGTGACAGGCGGATGCGTTGCCCTCTACATCGCCAGGCCGGACATACACTGACTGACAGAGCAAATGCAACACCAAGAAGGAGTGGTTCGAAAGGGATGAAAGTTGGGGAAAAAACAGAGACGGCACGGACGAATAATTGATGTTTATTTCAAACCGATATGCAGGTTACACAATGCGCACGGCATCGACTCAGTAGGATGTAGGACCAGCGCAAGCGGCGATGCACGCAGAAACACGTCGAGGTACAGATTCAATAAGAGTACGGATGGTGTCCTGAGGAATGGTTCTCCATTCTCTGTCAAGCATTTGCCACAGTTGGTTGTCCGTACGAGGCTGGGGCAGAGTTTGCAAACGGCGTCCAATGAGATCCCACACGTGTTCGATTGGTGAGAGATCCGGAGAGTACGCTGGCCACGGAAGCATCTGTACACCTCGTAGAGCCTGTTGGGAGATGCGAGCAGTGTGTGGGCGGGCATTATCCTGCTGAAACAGAGCATTGGGCAGCCCCTGAAGGTACGGGAGTGCCACCGGCCGCAGCACATGCTGCACGTAGCGGTGGGCATTTAAGGTGCCTTGAATACGCACTAGAGGTGATGTGGAATCATACGCAATAGCGCCCCAAACCATGATGCCGCGTTGTCTAGCGGTAGGGCGCTCCACAGTTACTGCCGGATTTGACCTTTCTCCACGCCGACGCCACACTCGTCTGAGGTGACTATCACTGACAGAACAGAAGCGTGACTCATCGGAGAACACGACGTTCCGCCATTCCCTCATCCAAGTCGCTCTAGCCCGGCACCATGCCAGGCGTGCACGTCTATGCTGTGGAGTGAATGGTAGTCTTCTGAGCGGACGCCGGGAGTGCAGGCCTCCTTCAACCAATCGACGAGAAATTGTTCTGGTCGATATTGGAACAGCCAGGGTGTCTTGCACATGCTGAAGAATGGCGGTTGACGTGGCGTGCGGGGCTGCCACCGCTTGGCGGCGGATGCGCCGATCCTCGCGTGCTGACGTCACTCGGGCTGCTCCTGGACCCCTCGCACGTGCCACATGTCCCTGCGCCAACCATCTTCGCCACAGGCGCTACACCGTGGACACATCCCTATGGGTATCGGCTGCGATTTGACGAAGCGACCAACCTGCCCTTCTCAGCCCGATCACCATACCCCTTGTAAAGTCGTCTGTCTGCTGGAAATGCCTCCGTTGACGGCGGCCTGGCATTCTTAGCTATACACGTATCCTGTGGCACTCGACAACACGTTCTACAATGACTGTCGGCTGAGAAATCACGGTACGAAGTGGGCCATTCGCCAACGCCGTGTCCCATTTATCGTTCGCTACGTGCGCAGCACAGCGGCGCATTTCACATCATGAGCATACCTCAGTGACGTCAGTCTACCCTGCAATTGGCATAAAGTTCTGACCACTCATTCTTGGTGTTGCATTTGCTCTGTCAGTCAGTGTACAATTTTTTGCAACGAGAACTGGAAAAACCCAAAGAAACAGCACGATTTCTTCTGGTGATTTCCGAGAAAAGAGGTGAGTCACGAAACTGTTGTACACTTTGGGCTGTGGAAATTTGGGAGTAAGCAGACGAGCTGCGCGGCTAAGCAAAATGCTCAAAGCTGTCAGTGGAAAGGTTGCGTCCAATAATATTAGTAGACTAGCAATTACCCGCACCTTCGCTCGCGTGGATTTTGTAATTTGATCAAAGTAATCGTTCCCTCGGCATTGTACTAAGACATTACCTGAAAATTCATATGAAATCTGACCCACAAACTGCGTTTCATTTACCCCAGAAATTATTTGTAAACCATGTTTGTGGTATTACCTTTTGGGGCTAAGGCGACCATGCGACATGGAACTGTACATGTGGGAAACAGTCTTCCCTAAAGTCGGAAAAATAATAGATTACATGCTCTTTTATTTCTAAAGGAGATACCAAATACCTATTACTACATCTGTAACATCTTCAGTTTTCGATATATACATAAAAACCCATAAAAAGAATTCAACACCTTGATCAGTCCTTCCCCCACCCACACTCCCATCTAAGTGTATTTTCTGAAAACAAAAATACATGCTTCTTTATTTTAAGAGGAGATTCCAAATACAAAATTTCACGTCTGTAACTTATTCAGTTTTCAAAATATAAGTATCCTTATAAAAATAATTAAAATATTTTTCACTTCTTTTTACTCCCTGTTAAGTGCCCTCTCCAAAAACAAAAAGGTACAGGTTCCTGAATTTTTAAGGAACTTTCCAAATACCAAGTTCCTTTTCTCTGACATGTTCAGTTCTTGACATATAATGTAGATATATTGGTACTCATCTTAAAAATTCACCCGCTTTTCCAATTCCTTTCAGCCCCTTAACCGGATTTTCTGAAAACAAAAAATTACGTATTTCATTATTTTTAAAGGAGATTCGAAATACCAGTTTTCATGTCTGTACGTCTGTAACATCTTCAGTTTTTAAGATAAATGTATACTCATAAGGTTAATTCAACTTATTCTTCTTCTTCTTCTTCACATCTTTCCAACACTCTCACGCCTTAAGTGGACTTTCCGAAAAAAAAAAAGTGTTTCTTTATTTTGAAAGGGAATTCAAAATACTAACTTTCACGTCTGTAACAGCTTCAGGTTTTAAGATAAATTATCCTCATAAACATATTCCAAATTTTTATTTACTTATTTTCAACCTCACACCCCTTACGTTGATTTTCCAAAAGAAAATCAAATGCGTGTTTCTTCACCTTTGAAGGAGATTCCAAATACTCATTTTCACATCTGTAAGATCTTCAGTTTTTGACATATAAGTATACTCATAAAAGTAATTCAACTACTTGCCGGGCTGAGTGGCTCAGACGGTTGAGGCGCTGGCTTTCTGACCCCCAACTTGCCAGGTTTGATCCTGGCTCAGTGCGGTGGTATTTGAAGGTGCTCAGATACGTCAGCCTCATGTCGGTAGATTTACTGGCACGAAAAAACCCCTGCGGGACTAAATTCCGGCACCTCGGCGTCTGCGAAAACCGTAAAGAGTAGTTAGTGGGACGTAAATCCAATAACATTAAAGAAAGTAATTCAACTACTTTTTCACACCCCTTCCTGCCTGTTAGGTGGAACCCCCACCCCAAAGTGCGTGTTTCTTTATTTTTAAAGGAGATCCCAAATCGATGGTCTAGATTGAATACCTCGTATCTCAAAAAGTTCTTCCTATCCATTATTTCCCTTAAGACTGGTCACGCCTCCCAGCCACATTTGGATATGCAGTCCATCAGAGCAATGTTCGTTGGGTCTATTTTCCTATGCTGAGGCGTAAAGGAAAATGAACCTTATAAAAATTATGCTCTAGGAGTTAGTAAATAAGTCACGCAGACATACTTTCCTATAGTACGGTACGAAATACCAATTTTCACGTCTTTAACATTTTTAGTTTTTGAGATATACATTTACTCACACTACGAATTAAACTAATTTCCCGAAGATAAAATAACACGTGTTTCTTTACTTTGAATGATTACAAATATTCATGCCTCTAACATGTTTAATTTTTGAGATATAAGGATCCTAATAAAAAAAGAATTCAACTCCTTTTTCACACCAGCCCGTTGAGTTTACTCCCCCTCGAAGAGATGCATTTTTCTTTATTTTTAAGGTGATTCCACGTACAAATTTTCACGTGTGTAAACTTTAGTTTTTGAGACATAAAGGAAATTACATTTTTCACTCCCTTTCACCCTCCCCCTTAAAGGAATTTTACGAAAACCAAGAACAACTTGTTTCTTTATTTATAAAGGAGCGCCCAAATGCCAACTATCAAGACTGTAACATTTTCAGTTTTGAGATATATGTATCCCCACAAAAGGAAATAAACTCCTTTGTCACCGCCCCCACCTCTAAGTTGTTTACCCCCTCCCCCAAAATGCGTGTTTCTTTACTTATAAAGGAGATTCCATATACTATACTTCACGTCTGTAACATTTTTAGATTTTGAGATATACTGTAGATACGCTAATTTTAAAAATTCACCCTCTTTTTCAGTACCCCTTAAGTGGATTTTCCAAAAAAATATTTGTATTCCAAATACCATTTTTCAAATCTGCAATATGTCACGTGTCTGAGATAATTTTCAGATTTAGTCGTTTTAAAAATTCACTCCTGTTCATCCCCTATTCACAAAACTACGTGTTACTTTATTTTCAAAAGAGATTCAGAATTTCAATGTTCGAGTTTTTAACACCTCCAGTTTTGAGATATAAGTCTCCTCATAAAAGGTGTTCAACCGCCTTTCCCCCATTTTCACACCCCCCCTTCATGGGATTTTCCGAAAACAAGATCATATATATTTCTTTATTTTTAAAGAGATTCCAAATACCAATTTTTACGTCTGTAAACGTTTAAGTTTTTGAGATATGGATATCCCCATTTTTAAAATTCACCCCCTTTACACCCCCTTAGCGACGGATTATCCAAAAATCCTCCCTTAGCGAGCACCTATATGTTGATATGAATCTATCCCCAAAATTTCTTGTCTCTGTGTCCAGTAGTTTTGGCACGGCGATGATGAATCAGTCTGTCAGTCAGTCAGTCAGTCAGTCAGTCAGTCAGTCAGTCAGTCAGTCAGTCAGTCAGTTAGTCAGTCAGAACAAGTTATTTTATATATATATATATATATAGACGAATAAGCTTGAGTGAAGCTTTCGAAAGAAAGAAAGAAAGATCTTATCTAGAGATGGAAATCATAGACACGAATAAGTTAGAATCCAAACTTGTATAACCAAAGCGCAAGTGTCTGCTACCCGCACGACGGATATGCAGTGAGATTTTCATAAATATCAGCGATCTGAACTACGAGAACCGTTAACGTTATATGGCAGCTAAGCGACATGACTTTAGAGTGCCTAGAACATACTTGCGCCTTGTTCAAACAAGTTTGCCCTGCAACCTACTCGTGTCTATAATTCTCACCTCTAATAACAACATGAAGGAGTTGTTAAAATTCAAGGAGACAAACTTGCTTAAATATTCGTGTGGGGCTTTTAAGGGAAGTGTTCAATAAATTTTGAAGTTCTTTGCGGTTATTTAAAAAAATTCCAGGGGAACAATTGATCGAAACTCCGCCACCTGTTTAACAGTGATAAATGCAGATCGATGATAATTGCTTCCTTTGAATATCAGCTTGACACCCAGCAAAGGAATACCTTGAAGCTTGCTTTTATAACATAAATGTTACTCGTTTTACGTTCCATTAAATACTTTTTCGGTCATCGGAGACAACGAAGTTCCAGTTTTATCCTGTAGGAGTTCTTTTACATGTTGGTAAATCAACCGACACAAGGCTGACCTAATTTTAGCACCTTCAAAAAGCACCACACCGACTCTAGGACGAATCTGCCAACTTGGAACCAGAAGGCCCGTGTGGTGAGTGTTTATTAATTCAAAAGGAAATACAACTGGGCAAGAATTATTATTCATGTTTTCGTTTCTTCCTACTTAGGACCACGGGTCTCTTAACCCTGAGCATGGGTCTGCTGCTTCTCATTGTTCCAGACAGATATATGCCAGCTTCCTCTCCACTGTTCACTTCGGCCTGGTGGTCCCCGTGTGCTTCCTGCTAGTGAGGTATACTGGCAAGGCACCTTGCACAGTGATCCGTCGGAACTGGATTCTGTCCTGCTTGGTGTTTCTAATTGTTCAAGGTCGGATTTCAGTGTATTAATCGATTAATTCTGGAAGGCTGTCGTAGTGAAGATCTTGTTGGTGATCCTGCAGGGTCCATGCACGTTAAGTGGCCGTAGAAGGCTAGTCGCCCTTTCCTCATGGATGCGATTATATTTTCCTGATCATTTTAGAGCTCACTCTTGTGCCATCATCTTCTTGTTAGGGCCCTAATATCCTCTTTAAATTTTTCCGTTCTGGACAAACCATATAACTGGAAGTTGTAACTGTTCTTCGTACGGGAATTCGCAATGGATTGCATGTTCCATTCATGAATTTTTGCAAAGTTAGGTGCCTGTATTCAAAGGTTTAGTACAGCATGTCAAACTGATACTTTTCTACAAAAGCACGTGGCAGAAACACGATGTACGATAAAGATGAGGATGACGGTACAGTTCCTGGCCCGACGTTGTGCGAAATTCTAGGTTATCTGCTGCTGTTTCTCTGACCACTGGAGTGGAAATAACCTCACTAATTATCTGTTATGTCGAAAGAATTAAACTGGATATTTAGTTCTTCCCGTTAACTCACCTTAGAGTGAGCTGCACCAAGTATTCCACTGGACTTGGAATAAAAATCCAATTTTTCGAAAGCATCTGCGTTATTTACGGTCGTACGATAAATATATATACGACTTAAAACACCGGAAATAACATGTACTTTTGTTATATACAGTCTTCTTCTAGGCCTAGCTTAACAAATATATAACTGTTTAATAAGGGTGGTCATGTATACATTATGGGAGCGTAAAATCACTGTTTCGATCCTCCTATAAAACCCAAGAGTATTCAGGGGTTTAGAAATAAGTTTGGCCCTGAAACCTACCCAAGGACCAGGTAGATTCTAAATATGAAGTGAGGTAGAAATATATCTAGTCGTCCTCCACTTACAAGAACTCAGTGAAACAAACAAACCGACGAACACACACCAAAGATAAAATATGCAGATGGTTATTCTTAGACCTGAAACGGAGAATCGTAGGAAAATCTCTCCAAAATATTCAGTGTACAGACACAGGGTCTTTACAAATTTGTTTATAAAGATTATTATTCAAAGAAAACGAACAATTTCCGCCTTAGTGTTGCATATATTATTATTATTATTATTATTATTATTATTATTATTATTATTATTATTATTATTATTATTATTATTATTATTATTATTATTATTATTATTATTATTATTATGTTATTATCAACTATCCAGTACATTATTTTATGATATCAGCTTTCAGTGATGTGAATTCTTCAGTGCTATAGTAAGGTTTCCTATTGTATTATTTTCATTGTCTGTATTTTAATGATGAATGTAGTTAATGGTACCTTGCTTTAATAACTACTTGTGTGTATATAACTTAATTAAGTGTGTATATTTTGACTTTAATACCCTTGTAAAGAACATTATGCACCTTTGAGTATTTTCCTTTTGCGGGAAACTGCGTAGCGTTCTGTATTCCTACACCTTGTGTTCTTTCATCACCACATTCACTACTCTTGGTCCGAGGAATTACGGAGGATATGGCATTCAAATGGATTCAATATGGGGTCCAACAAGTACTGTGATATATGTCTCTAGCTCGTTAGACATAAACCGTGGTAAATCTCTTACCTCGGTTTTGTCATGAAACCTGTGCTACTGTTTAGTTTTACTGCGAGGTATCCTGATGCTTGTTTTCCTCTTATTACTCCGCTCGGAAACAAAATTAAGAGGGCAGTGATAATTTTGACAGTAATTTATCGAACTGTTCACATTATTTATTATCCAGCTATCAGCTATCTGCATAGTGGTTGGTAAAGACGACAAAATATTTAGAGGTCCACAAGCTCTTAACTTATGACCTCAAGAAAATTTATTCTTGCCCAGTTTAGTTGAGAAATATTTTATAATACTTTTCTTCGTCCCCTGTTATTTTACAGAGGCATAGTTAACTTTAGTGACGAGGAACGTCTTGAATATTCCTTATTATAAGGAATGCCGTTAGTCTGTCAATATCACAGAATTATTCCTTAAAAATCTCCCAGTTGCATAAATTCGCAGCGTTACTACGAAATGATTTTAGGGGATATTTTGATGTACAATATTATTTAGTGTTTTCTTTTTTAATCCTTGTTTTGTTCTAAAAAGGGATCCCTGCTCTATTGCGTAACTCTCCCTTCATTTCATTCAAGATATATACGGTGGAACGTGTAATAAGTGTTGAACACTGTTTTCAATTTTAAACCGCAATATTCTTCGAAAATCTCTCCGTCATGAGCAGCAAACTGTATACCAATTAAAACATTGGTTAGCTCGAGAATGAGCTTGGCACAAGAAGAATACGGCTCTACTCTGGTAAAATATAATGTTTACGGCGGTGTTCACCTTACCGAGATTGGTGCACTTTGGCATCAGTCTACCAAGTTTAGGTCCCGAAACTAAACTCTTCCTCAGTCATACAAATTCAGGAAACACTGTTAACTTATGAGAACACCCGCTCAATGCTTATCTTAGTACTACTACTAACAATAATCATACCGACTGATAACATTAATAATTTAAAATTATTATGAGTAACATAATGTCTTTCTTAGCGAACTTATTTAATTCAGGATGGTCCATTTAGTACACACACACACATATATGTATACAACACACAATCAATTATACTCAACAATCAACGACCGTACTCCACTAATTGCTGTCTACAAATTTCCTGTCATCCTCGCGGGAGGTAGTCCGGCTTGCTGGTATTGCCTGGAAGGAGTTAATCCTGCTTGACAACCCACCTAACTTTCACTTCGTCCCGCAAGGCCAGTCAGCCCGCATTGCAGCTGGATGCATACAAGTACGATCACAAGGCTTATGGCCACCAAAACACACGACAACTTCTCCTTTCTTTTGCTCCAGGAAAAGTCCACCAATCACACAAGAAACTGACGCCCTCACTCCACACAGTGAACTACTTAACACTGAAAACTAAGCAGCAACAGCTCAGCAGTGTTAACAATCAAGAGAGTACTGTTGAGATCAACAACGTAACTGCACCACTATACACACTCCAACTGTCCGAAGTCGGACTACTGTCCAAGGCAGTACACTCACAGTACTCCACCAGCACTACTCCCGTCCAACTCCAGTACCTCCAACACTACAACTCTCCGTTCATCGTAGCCCTGTATTTATATCTTGCGTGATGAATTACTGGAATCTTCGCGGTGCGGCTAGAGAGAGATTGTTTTCGTACCCCGTTCCAGAAGGCCCACAGGGAAACCGGACGAAATCAAAATAGAAGGGATGGTCTGCAAATTGCCTCCAGGTGTGTAGAAAGGCCACCGATCTGACTCACTAATCTCATTCAGAAATTACGGAAAGGAGCTATGACCGGTTTGACGATCGTTTGAGCACGTAAAAGTAATTTAATCATCACCCTGTAACAGCTCGTAGAGCCCCCTGTGCGTGGGGGATAGACTATCTCCTACCTATTTTGAAAGGTGATTAAAAGAGAAACACAGGGGGTTGTCATCTTGCAAGCGTAGGTTAATGACCACGAAATCGTTAGCTGAGTCATGCATTGCTTGCAATTACTTGCTCCAGTATCGTCACTTTAATCCTTTTTATATGATTTCTCTTGGCCAATTTTTGTTCTCCGATCGCAATGTCATTAAATTTTCGAAGCCTAGGAGTTCTTTTTGTCAGTGGCCTTACACGTGTTTACCTTATAGCCTCATTATTCAGAGGGTCAGAACTCCTCCCTTCAGTAAATTAATCACTACCTTCTCAGCAAAATTACTGATTTTGTCTTTCACTGTATTAAGTCCACCTGCACCATTTGTTCCAGGAGAATTGCCGGCCGCGGTGCATCATGGGAACTGTGCACCCAGCTGGACAATTAGCTGTTTCTGGTTGCTGCTGCCCCTTTTGCTGCACAGATGACACACACAATGGTAAGTGAAGGGGCTGTTCCCATTACTAGATAAAGAAAACAATATTTCTGGCAGTAAGGAGAGTAAGGTATGAAGCAGCAAACGAAGTGGTCGCGTTGTTGTGTGGTTCGAGCTGTACATTACACGTTCTATGCAGTGTGATCATACAGTATGCCACAGACAGAAAAGTGAACAGATTAAAAATATTTTAAGAATTGTAATCGTTATTTTCATCCTGTATCCAACTGGAATATGATATAAACGAAGCCACAAACTCCTGGCTGCTAGCTTATGGCTAGATGACACTTAACGCGCAGTAAACTAGCCTTATGGAAATATAATCTCAATATATAACAGTAAGTAAAGAAGCACTGTTCCACGGGTGAAGTTAAGCGGAGACTCTCTTGAGCTTTTAAGCCAAAATGGTCCAAAAAACACATTGAGATTCTGCACAAAAAATTACCCCATTCCTCGGGCCACACATGGAGTTTACGGGTGCGGCCATTTTGAAATGATCTGTTGACGTATTTTAAAATCCCTTTGTAAGCCCATGCCCACTTCTTCGGTGAATACTTCCGGAATTTTACTGTGTTTCATATTTTCGCTTTTGAACTACTATGATTCTTGGCGTACTGTTTTGTGTTGTTATCTGCGGATAGCTTTCGAAGTCACGGTACGTATATGAACGTTAGAAATAGTCAAATTAACCCATTCCTCGTTATAGACGACAAATAATGTCGAACCGAAAATGTCCACCGCACGTGCCTTGTATTTTTGTTCACGTTTCTTGAAGAATATTTCAAGGTTCTAAATTCATCTTGAATTCAGTGCGTTAGATTTAACAATAATTATTAACTGTGACTAATACCTTAACGCTAGGACGATATGTGTTTAAGCATAATGGAATATCTAACCATTTTTAGTGATAATTATTCTAATCTTTCAACATACAAAGACCGAACATTACTGATAGGGTTACGTAGGTTCAAGGAATTAATAAGTACGGTAGGGCAGAATGTTAACAGAGGAACAGGTCCAAGGAAGGTGAAACATATAATGTTGGACGGTTCTGATGCAGCTACTGTAATTTATACAAAATTATCTTTTCCTAAAATAGTTTATTTTCCAGTGTTCAAAATTTTGTTGGTGCAACAGTTTTCGCCTCATTATCTTCAAACTTCGTATACCTATACTACCACGTGAGATGCGTAAAAGTTGGTATACGTTTTGAAAAATAAAACCGATATTTGTTGAGTCAAGCATGAACATTTGAGAATTTCTATGAAGAATGCAACAGGATGAGACAAAAATTTGCTCTAATAACAACAATAATGTAATTGTTCAAATAATGCCAACAAGTATGCACGTAGCACCTAAGGAATACACCGAAAGTTCTTCAAATTAAAGATTCAGAAAACGTACTCAAGGTATGTTTTAAAATGATTCAAATTATTTTTGTATAATGTTCCTTATTCCACCTCTGTAGTGTAGGGATTAGCGTGATTAGTTACCACCCTTGGAGGCTCGGGTTCGATTCCGGGCGCTGTCACGAAATTTGAAAAGTGGTGCGAGGGCTGGAACGGGATCCACTAAGTCTCAGGAGATCAACTGAGTAAGGAGGGTTCGATTCCCTCCTCAGTAATCCTCGAAGTAGTTTCCATCCTTTACCACTTCTCCTCCAGGCAAATGCCGGGATAGTACCTAACTTAAGGCCACGGCCGCTTCCTTCCCTCTTCCTTATCTCTCCCTTCCAATCTCCCCGTTCCCCACAAGGTCCCTGTTCAGCATATCATGTGAGGAAGCCTGTCCGAGGTACTGGTCCACCACCTCAGTTGTACCACCAGACCCAAATTCTCACGCTCCATAACAATGCCCTTGTGGCAGTAGTGGTGGGGTCCCTAGCTGAGTCCGGGGGAACAACCAACCCTGGATAGTGACTGTTATGATGATGTTCGGTGTTTAAAGGGGCCTTAACTGATAGGTAATCAGCCCCGCCCCTGGATGGTAAACGGATTAAGTAAGTAAGAAAGATAACGTGTTTTAAATTTGGAATTATGAAACCAAAATGTTCCAAATTATAGAATAATCTTAATTTTGACAACGTAACTGAACTCGCAAAATATGGTGAATATTGGATGAAAACTGCAGGACTTATCAAATTCAGTAGGTTCCCGTCTTAACGTGGATGAGGTGAGGTCTACCATCGGGATTGTATTTCTGAATCACTGACATAACTTGAGATCTATGTACTTCAATTGAGGTGCATTTTATTTCATTTTTGTGATGAAGTTTATTATGAAGTTCACATTACTAGCCCCTAAAAATTATTGTGTATTCTATACAATAACATAAGTCTGAACATGAGTACAGAATTAATAACTGATGGTTCTTAATTTACCTACTAGTAATTTTCCATTTTCACACCAGGCGAATGCTGGGACTGTACCTTAATTAAAGTTACTGCCGATTCCTTCCCACTCTTAGCCCTTTCCTATCCCATCGTCGCCAAACATATATGTGTGTCGGTGTGACGTAAAGCAACTTTGAAAAATAATTGCATACTTACCAATTTTGTTGTTCATATTTTGATAAAAGGAAATGGTGCTCAGGAAATTTTGGCTTTTATCAATAAATGTGAGCCGTTGACGCGGAAAGGATCCTAAACTCGGCAATGGAAATTTTACTGTCTGTAGTGTAAAAGTTGCATTAATATATTCTGAATTCTTGCGCTACCTATGCTGATCTTAACAATCTAAGTTGCGCATCATTTTGAATCTTCACAATTCGATGTCATGAAAACTTTGTACAAATAGTAATAATATTAGTGAAAGATGTTATTGATCTTTTCCTCAAAATACAGTTTTCTTGATAGCAACAGTCAGTAATTAATATAATCTGAAGTATTGCATCTAGAAGCATGAACTTTTTTAAAATCCTCAGTAGTTTAGAACCACAAAAATCTCTAAAACATATTGCCGAATTGAACTGAATTGAATTGAATTGAATTGAACTGAATTGAATTGAATTGAATTGAATTGAATTGAATTGAATTGAATTGAACTGAATTGAATCGAATTGAATTGAATTGATTTGAACTTAATTTATTGATAATGTACATGCCGCTGTGGCTGAAGAGGTCCTTTACATAGCGTCTTCATATAATAATATACTGGGTTATAAACACACTAATTTTTTAATTACTAAGTTATACATTACACTTTAAAAATTAAATAAAGATACCAAGAACAGTAAAATTAAAATATTAAATCATCCATTGCGTCATAAGTACGAAAGTAAAACTTGAAGCCTGTTTATTATTTTAAACTACAAGAAACTAAAGAATATAAATCTAAAATAGAGAGCAAGACAACTGTCTAAGAAATATACGCATTATGAGTGTTAGACGCAAGAATGCGTGCTCTAAATCCCTTGCACACTCCTCCAGGTATATATAGATGTTGAGGACTGCTTTAGTTGAGTACAGTTAGTGGTATTTGCGAGAAGAGAGAGAGGGAGGCAGAGGGAAACAGAAGAAAGTGACTTCATCTCCCTTTCTGACAAGTGTTGTTAGAACGCAGCCTGGAACATCATTAGCAGATAGCTAAGCGTCGGCTATAATATAATATCGTACAACCTTGGGGTTCACACATCTTCTTTGGAGAAGTGTAATCCGAGCTCGGTCAATATTTCTACAACATTTCTTTTCCAAGCTGAGAATTATGCTACTTAGTAGTCTGTCTCTGTCAGAGGGGTCTCACCTGCTAGTTTCAGCAACTTTGTCACTGATATCTACTGAGTGGAGGATTAAGTTCTAAATTTTTTTTCGTATGTTATGTTAATATTGCAGATTAGCCTTTTCTCAAACTATAGATTTTTCATAATCAAACTGTTATTATTAACGATACCAGAAATGAGCTATGTTAACATTTTATGAACAATACAGCCACGTCATAAGTATCATAATCATCATCATCATTTTTATTCATATTCTTTATTATATCATATTGTTTAGTAATCGTATATGAAATGATGAGTATTATATTTACAAGGTTTACAATGGTCTTTCATTTTCCAACCATTCACGTGCCTTATCATTATTTTGTGGAGAAACTCTCTGTCACTTCGATTGTCCGGCTCCATGGCAAAATGATTAGCGTGCTGGCCGTTGGTCACACGGGTCCCGGGTACGATTACCGGCGGGGTCTGGAATTTTAAACACCATTGCTTAATTTCGCTGGCACTGTGTATGTGTCACCTGCAACATCATTTCATCCTCATTACGACGCGCAGGTTGCTTACGGGTGTCAAATTGAAAGACCTGAATCTGGTGAGCCGAATTTGTCCGCGTACACTCCCGGCACTGAAAGCCATACAACATTTCATTTTTATTTCGATTTACCAGAACACTTTATTTCACCTGTGGGTGAATTTAAATGCATGGATATCTGTATACCCCTAATCTGTATTCCCCGTATGTCCATTGGGCTCATTGCTGAGGAATACTCGCCATCACACAATTCGCGACCTAATTGCAAAAGCCTTTCATGAAAACGGGCGGAAGTAAATGAAGAAGTGAATTGCTTATCTGAAAACGGTAGCACGAGGCGAATAGATATTCTAGCCATCGATAAACAGAGAGATTCTTCTGGAATACTGGACCCAACAGTACGTCTGGAATCAGGATAAAAACAGCCGAACGATGTGCACACTGACAAGCAGGCAATCTACGTTCCTGAATCCGTTTTCATCATGGAGGAATACCATGTGAACTCCAGTACCGTATATGGATTATTGGTAGGTACAATAGTTACTATACCGGTGATGATGAATGAGTTAAGGAGGAGGTTTTCCCTCGAAGAAAGCTACCTAGTCACGATTTCCGAGGTGGCTGTGGGTGGGTCCCTGGTACTTTTAAGGAACTCTTTATATTCCAAGACATAAAAATTGTGCAATACTGTGCAACACCCGTTGGCATACCCGTTGGGGTAAGTCTCCTAAATAAGTGATTATATGTGTATATACCTTAATTTTTCACACATAAAATTGTATTTTCTGGTTAGGTGGAAAAGAGGCCCCACAAAATATATCTGTTGTATTTTAGGTAGACATTTCACTGCTGTATACGGGTAACTTGGTTTATGGGCGATGTCTGCTAAGTGCCATTTCACCGGATCACACTGGTTTTAGTAAAATCACACGTTGCTTTCATCGTAACTCGGCATCCGCTGCAGGGAAGCTATTGAAATCTACCCTCTCTGAAATGTTACTTTGTAAAACATCAGAGTTACGATGGAGATGAGTTACAACTAAAAGTAACGACGGCCATAGCCATTAGTGAGTCACAACTAGACATACACGGTAGTTGTCACTTGACCACGTTCGTAACACGCGGTAACAAAAGAACAACAGTTCTCGCCAAGCCAGAGAACAAACCACTTCTATTAAAATAATACTCGGGAGACCGCTAAACTATAAAGCCAGTGAGGTAATTGTTACGTTATCTTATCACCCACTGTTACAAGACACAGGGGAGCCAGTGTGGCGTATGGAACGAGATCTGTAGAAACCGCAGCGCCTCACGTAACGGCGTGATAGCAGTAGGTGTCACTGGTCGACAAACAACAAAGGGAAGTGTACCGGGTGTATCTTATTTCAGGACTATCTCCGAACTTCACTATTATTACTATTTAATTGTTGTAGGTGAGAAATTCTGGTATTTACTCATAATTAAAGCATTAATAGGTTAGTAACAAAAATACTCTATCCTGCACAACGGTCATGCTCTGAGTTTTGCATAAACTTTGGGGTTCGTCCATCGAACCCCCAGGATTCCCACTACTCCCGCTACACGGAACAGGCTAGAAGACAGTTCATATAACCAAATTAGTTCGTATTCTAGCCTATTACTACCTTAAATCCAGGGAGTCTACAAATAATGAAGGGTTTTAGATTTAATTTTACCAGCAATTATTCCATTTCAGGTACTCGAGTTTCAACTTTATTGAAGTGCATCTTCAGTCTATAAGACACTTATATCATTATAGACTGTTAGACTATTCCTTTCATGCTTCAGTCATCAAGCCTCTGTGAATTTACAACGGTCGCCACAATCCTCTACTTGTAACCAGTCTAGGGGCCTCGTTTAGGTCAAGTCTTACCTTAAAATTGTTAGAAACTGAGTCGTCCTCTTCGTCACCCTCTAATTTTCTTATCCTCCATAACAGAGTCCATTATTCTCCCAGGTAACCTATCCTCCTCCATTCACCTCACATGACTGCACCACCGAAGCAGATACATTCATTGAGTTCATTCGTAACATACACCTTATATCCTCATTCCGGGTACCCTCCTTCCATTGTTCTCACCTGTTTTATCGGCTATCAGTTTCGCTGCTTTCCAGTCTGTTATTTCTACCTTACGAATAAGATATTCTCAATCCACCTACCTTTCACTGTCGTGAAGAAAAGTTGGTCTGAAAAAACCGACGTAAAGATACTTTTATCCGGAAGCTGACTTCATTCTTACACAAAGTTCCCGATCGCGACTGTGAGCTCACTGCATTAGCCTTACTGCAACTTGAATGAATCTCACTTAATATACTGTACCGTCTCCTGTGCTAATTTCGGCCTAGCTCAGGGGTAGAAGCGCGTGGTGCGTCCGAATGTGGGCAATATCTAACTAATACAATACACCAAACTATAAGGACAGGTAATATATACATTACATATAAATCTAGTGAATGAGAACTCAAGTAATCGAGTCAAGTGGATTTATTAATATAAGAACATGAATTAAAGTCGTACTAAATAAAAAATTATAAATCAGATAAACAACCGACCACTGGCTGTGATAAACAAAGAAAAGTTACACGTAAATTTACAAAAATTAACATCATTTAACTAAAGGTTTGCAATAAAAACGTGTTATAAACTCGAGGAATTAATATGACATATTTGTGTTTCACGGGATATGTCTGAATTACATTTTATCTAGGTGTATTGCCTGCCTCGTTAAGTCCCCTGTTCTTTGCCCGACGGTTCGATTTCTAACCGTTCATGATACACTAGTAATTGGCCTAAATTACATACATACATTCCGGTCACTCGGACACAAATATATAAAACAGTTGTTCAGGATGGGGCTGAATTACCCTTCCAAAATAATCACAGATTAAAATTACATGGGTCCTAACCCACGATCAAGGATGAGGTCAGAAACGTTCTTCCCAAAAATAGCCATCGGTCTATATCTCCCTTTAACAAACAAAAGACAACATCGCAACAAAGTACACTGGGACCAAAATACAAATTAACCACGCCTGCAAAACATAGCACACAGAATATACACACTGAAGTTGATAGAACTGTCTGGTTAAGAACCCAACATTTCCGGTCCCTGGAAATCACATCACATACATATATACAACATGGCTATAAAATTTGACACGACAGGGAAGATCAGCTCTTTGGCAACGTAACAATAACTAACTGGGCTCTGTAGTCATGCAATTCGCCAAGATAGCGGGATTACTTGAAACAACTTCCAGTTCTTCTCTCTGCCTTCAGCATACAGCTGATTCAAGGGGGCTTTCACCTGAGAGAGACAATAGCACGTCGGCCCTGGCCAACATTCTTGGTGCTTCAGATGGGCACGCAATTGTGACCAGCAAAATACAGCTCACAGCCTTACATAATCTCGTAAAAATGACGTTGGCTTGTTCACTCATTAATATCGCAGCTCAGAATATAACATCATGGCTTACACCCCTAACTCTTGTCATCTCAGCCCCATAAATATCTATCGGCAATTCTCTAGCCTCATATATAAATAATCCTCTGTTTAACGGCTGGTATATTCATGAATTTGCCTGCCACCACGCTTAAAAACCCTGTTCTACTTTCGACGTTGATAGATCTCCTGTTGCGTCACCTCATAGCTGAAATTAATGCATCGTGCAAAAACAAACCATTCCTAACATATACTCTCTCCAGTCTAATCCTCTTTAACATTACGACGTTAATGGCGTACAGACCATTAGGATTTTATTAAGAATTTGACCATACAACTCTATATAAAATCAACACACACTGTAATGCAATACCAATAACTACAACACACGCCTATATCTAACATATTTCCTACTTTATTCTCACCTAAGTATATACAACACTTAGCTCGGAGACTTGGCTTGCAAAAAGCCCTGAACGAATTTAACGTTACAAAAATGAGCAAAACAAATGCCATTCTGGCTTACATTTAAATATTAATTTAAATGTTTAACTGGGCCCTAAACTAGTGCATCTAGATATCACTTCACATACTTCTAGAGCAAAAGGACTTACCTTGACAGCAACCTTTCCATCAGCGACGAAACACATAACCGCTATGTCATGCGTGCTTAGCCCATGACTACGTTACACAGCACAGGGATGAGGGTCCTCTTGTCGACTCCTGGTTACTTCATGGTTGCTGTCTCCTTGATGCCGGATGTATCTGGAACTGTTGAGTTTAGTTAGAACCATCTACATCTCCCCGCAGCGTGCCCTCATGCACAATTACAACCATAGCACTGGCTATTATTTGACTATAGCCTCCGCAAAGATATTAACTGATCCACGCGGCACTAAATTAAGGCAACTAGACTTGGTAACAATCTGTCCTTGTCAGCGGTTATATTTCAAACGACTTGCACACGTTAATTACACAGTTTGCGTACGCGTTAGATATTATTTATAAATGCATACCATCACTAGCTCTTTTGAGCTAAATCACAACGAATATATTTCATTTTGACAAAAATTCACAAAACAATTGTCTTGTCGGCTCACGATTCACGACAAGTCACACTTGGCGTTCAAAAGTAGAAGGAGAGGCCCTTCCTGTTTCACCGCAGATGTTGTAGTCTCTCGAGGTCGCCAGCTTCAAGGGTAACCACCGGCAAACGCTCCATTTTCCTTTGTACGAGCTCGCTAGATGTTAACAGCTGCCTTCGATGATAAGCATATCACTCAGCTTAGCCCAAGTAAATAGTTTTATCAGCACCTGTTCCTCTATAATTATAATCTTAGTTATGTGTGGTGTCAGATCTGTGGAATTTAACTTAGTGGCGAATAATCGATTAAAATTCAGGTGATTCCAGCCCTGGAAGAGAGAAATTTGTCAGCCTGTGAGAACTTTTCGGTACAATCCCATGTTTAAATTTCACCCCCTCCAGAGTTTGCTGTGCGGTTGGGCACTAAGCCATTGGGTACACACGATTTAAATCACGGCTTGCGGCTTAGGCCCACTAGAAGAATTCGTTCCTACCGGACCGCAACGGGTTTCTCACATCCTATGGAAATGTCATCCAGGGTTCCTTCCATCACTCCCCGCGACTATATCAAACACTTAAATAAAATTCTGCCACAGTGTTATGAATAAATAAATTGAAGCATATTATGATATGGTTCAATACTACCATCCTGGAAGAACACGCATACTAAATACTTCAAATTACCTACGTATTTTAGCTTTGTATCCACAATTTTACATTCAGTTCTCTTGAATTTCTTACCTAGTGACATCAATATTTACTTGGAAAAGATCATTTTCTTATTATATTCATTGCACCTATTTTCAAGTCCTAAGATATTAGACTGCAGGCTTTCTGGACAATCAGCGAATAAGACCAAGTCGTTAGCATATGCCAAAGCGCTTTTTAAATTTTCACCAAACAGAATCCCACACTGCCACTTTATGCCTCTCAGCGTATGATCCATTTAACCTATGAACAATAAAGGTCTAACACCTATAAGTACATTGAACCAAGAACTCATTCTGCGATCAATTCTCACGGCAGCCCAGTTGTCAACATAAATGACTTTGATTGGTTTTAATAATCTACCCTTACAAAAATATAATGTTAATCTTTTACTTAAATGCAGACTCTAGAGATTAGTCTAAAACTAAGGCGCATACAAATATATGCCAAAAGTACGGTTCATTTTCTGAAAATTAGGAACTCTGCTACAAAGACTGTATTATTCTGTACGGATTATATGCAGTTGTTATTTCCGAAAATTGTCGAAAACAAAGGATACCATAGATAGGGGAAATAAACGTTGTGTCTATAAATAACAGTGCTATGACTGCAACTCCGTTGCCGTAGGTCAGACAGGACGAAGGAACATATATAATGGAAATTATATAAGCGTACAGAGTCACAGTTTTCCTAACACCTCATAACAATAAATCGTTCCTTCAAACCAGATCATCACCTCAAATTCCATATCCTTTTACAATTTGCTTTATGTCGTAATCACACAGATGGGCCTTATGGCGGCAATGAGGTAAGAAATGGCTAGGACTGTGAAAGAAGCGGCTGTGGCCTTAATTAAAGTACAGCCCCAGCATTTGTCTCGTGTGCCCGAACCCACTACCTGTCACCTGCTAGCTCACAGCTGCGCGCCCATAATCGCACGGGTAACTTATTCGTTCAAAATTCTCTACCGACAAACTTTTTGTGGTTTTTCAGGGATATCTCCTAAGTACTCGTGGTTTCCGGAGACTCGTTACAGAGTAATAATTTAATTGCGATTTATTCGGTTTGTTACCCCAATCTTTGCATCAGTGAAGAAACCTGTTATAAGCAATAAACAAAACGTACAACACAGAACACAGAGTAATGCACAGCCTGTAATAATGTAAAGGTAAAGACAATAAAAGAAGAAACAAGGTCATAAGGGAGTGCGAATTCATAAAAACTATACATAAAGTAACCTAAAATATGTCCTTACTCAGCGTAACATTATTACAAAGCGTTACTCAAAATTTACGTAATATGACTTTAAATGTTCCGTTTCGAGTAATAATAATACGTAATCTATAAAAATTCAGTGATAAATATTTGTAATAGTTTAGCATTAGAGCTCATACTAGATAGAATGGTAGCATGACTTACTAGCAGTTTAATTTGTAATTATAACATTAATCAAATCGAAATGTAGATGGAATTTGCAGGGTATTTCACTGTGTTCTTGATTATCTTACGGTTTTCTTAAAAGGTTCGAAAATTACTCCAGGAAATTTATTCTAATTATTTATTTTTACATATACCTTATGCTTGGATGTTGTCCGAAACCTTGTGTAACATTTTGCGAAAAAAATTGTGGCGAAAGTGTAACCATAGCAACCGTACAGTCAGTGATGAAGTCTGAAGTATGGGTGGATGGTTAAACAATGCAACCTAGCAACTCTTCAGGCTATATCTTATGGCTGGTGGTCACCTGCAATTAGTAGCCATTGAGGAATGGGCATGACTGGGAGACATATATATGATAATTTGATTTTCAGGAAGGTCGCGCATTTTATAAACATACTCGTGTCTTAATTATTGCCATTATAGTCTTGTTGCATAACGTACTATTATTGCATTCCAGGGCGAATTTACTTATTTTAAGCTATATGAATTTAATTATATCGTCCCTGTTCTGCCAAAACGGCGAATGTTACAATGCTCTTCCTATCCATTATTCCCCTTAAGACTGGTCACGCCTTCCAGCCACATGTTGATATTCGGTCCATCAGAACAATTTCGGTTGAGTTCATTTTCCTATGTGCGTGTGTAAAGGAAAATGAACCTTACTGTACATACTGAAGGAACGTATCTTTCCATGACATTTACCCACCCCTAGAGTGTGATATGTTTATGGTTCATTTTCCTTTACACACGCGCATAGGAAAATGAACTCAACGAAAATTGTTCTGATGGACCGAATATCAATATATAGCTGGAAGGCGTGACCAGTCTTAAGGGAAATAATGGATAGGAAGAGCATTGTAACATTCACCGTTTTGGCAGAACCGGGACGATATATTCTTTTCACGCGTCATGACGTAAATTATCGGTGTTTGATCCAAGCGTTGACCTTTCCATGTTTTGTTGTTTGTGTCATGCGATGTGCACATGGTGTTATGTGGTAATAAAACATAAATATGAATGTTATTTTAAAGCAGCAAACGGTCGAGACTCCTCTGGTCCGGGATTAATCAAGGTAATACGAGCTTTATGATACATGAGATATTTGCCTCTTGGAAATCAATCGACCTATACATTAATCAGCATTGTGATGGCGGCAGATTACTTGAGCTGGAATGAAGAGAAGACATGTTTACGTTACTGTGAAGGTGAATTCAACCGATCAGGGGTAATTTTATAATAAAGCAGTGCGGAAAGCATTCGTTTATTTATTTATTTATTTATTTATTTATTTATTTATTTATTTATTTATTTATATTCGCTGGGGCCATCAAGGACCACGTTAAGTCTTGTTGAATTTGACACTGAACTTGGCCTTCTTTAGAGCTCAAATTTCCCTCATTCTTTGTGAGCGGGCCTGCTTACGCTCCTCTGTCCAAGGGGCACCGTGTCTTCTCTTCGGTTGCTCGTCTCCGTTTAGCCCGTTCGTCAATATTTTCTTGCGGAAGAGATCTCTGTTAAGGGCGTCTTCAGCTGAGATATGTAGCATATGCAGGTCTTCCTTGGTATTTCTAAACCAGGCAATTGTGGTTTTGGGGTTTGAATAAAAAAGTGAAAAATTTCTTTAGTTAAATTTCTTCCGTCTATTCTCTTCTGATAACCGTAAATTCGTGCCCGTCTTTTTCTGATTGTGTCGGTAATTTTCTCTATTTTGCTGTAGACTTCCTTGTTGGATCTCTTTTAATGTATTCCATTTCTGTACTTTGATCCCAAGATTCCTCTCACAATTTTGCGTTCTCTTTTCTCCAGTTCTTCAAGGAGTCGTTTGTTGGCATTTAGAGACAGGGTTTCGGCTGGATATAGAACTACTGGTTTCAGAGCTGTTTCATAGTGACGTATCCTAGTGTTTTGGGAAAGGCATTTTTTGTTGTAGATTGTGCGGGATGTTTGATAGGCTATTTCCAGTTTGCGTACTCGCTCCTGAAGTGCTTCTTTGTCCAGTCCATTTTTCATGATGATCTCACCCAGGTATTTGAATTTCTCTACTCGGGTGATATCCCCGTATTTTGTATGGAGTTTTAGTGGAGCCTCTTTGATGTTAGTCATTACTTCTGTTTTATCAAACGATATCTGCAAACCAGTTTGTTCGACAATTTCCTTTAAAATTTCAACTTGAGCTCTAGTGGTTTCTATGTCGTTTGAGAGAACAGCAATATCATCGGCAAATGCTAAGCAGTCTGTTGCGATCCCCTTGGATTTGGTTCCTATTCTCAATGGACTGTAGTTGGTTTCCTGTAATCTCACCCGCCAGGTTCTGATGACTTTTCCAAGAAAACAGTTGAAGAGTATCGGGGATAGCCCATCACCTTGTTGGACTCCTGTTTTGGAATGCGAGAGACATCCGTGGAACTTCACCTTGGTTTTTGTATCGGTCAGGGTGGCTCTAATTAATGCCAGCAGTATCAAATCAGCTCCAAATTCATTTAAGATGTTTAGCAGCACTTCCCGTCAATGGAGTCGTACGCTTTCTTAAAGTCCACAAAGACAGACACATACTGCTTGGACCTTAGTGTACAATATCTGATGATCGTTTTGAGATTTTGGATCTGTTCAGCTGTTGAGCGACCTTTTCTGAACCCTCCTTGGTATTCACCTATTTGATGTTCGACTTGTGCTTCCAAACGCTCCAGGATGGCAAGTGATAGAATGTTGTAAGTCACGGGTAGCAAAGATATTCCTCTGTAGTTGTTGATGTTCTTCTTGCTGCCTTTTTTGTGTAATGGATGGATCAAAGCTATTTTCCAATCTTCGGGTAGGGTCTCCTTGTTCCAAATTTCTTCTATTTGCTTTTGCAAGATATCAAGTGATTCCTCTGGGGCATATTTCCATAGTTTTATTTTTTTACTTATTTATTTATTATTTATTTATTTATTTATTTATTTATTTATTTATTTATTTATTTATTTATTTATTTATTTATTTATTTATTTATTTATTTATTTATTTATTTATTTATTTCAAAACGTAAGGTCAAAAACAGGTATTTATACACGTGGAGGCACATGTTTCCCCTAGTGCACCGTCACTGTATTGTCCTACGTAGCAGGCTTGCAGTGGTGTGTCACTAGCGCCAGCATCTTGGAAAGGTGTAGCAATACAACTGATGAGCTAACTGCTACACTGGGGCGAAACACTGGTAATTTCTTTGTTAATCTGTTTACCCTCCAGGGTAATGGGGAGAACGGTCAGTACTTCGCTAATTCGGCCTCTCCTTCTATGCTTAACAGGGGCCTTGGTGGAGGTTGGGAAGATTGGAATGGGTAGACAAGAAAGGAGGAAGGAAACTGCCGTGACCTTAAGTTAGGTACCATCCCGGCATTTGCCTGGAGGAGAAGTGGTAAAGCACGGAAAAACACTTCCAGGATGGCTGAGGTGGGAATCGAACCCACCTTTACTCAGTTGACCTCCCGAGGCTGAGTGGACCGCATTCCAGCCCTCGTAATACTTTTCAAATATCATGGTAGAGCCGGGAATCGTACCCGAACCTCCGGGCGTGGTAGCTAATCACACTAACCACTACACCACAGAGGCGCACGCGGAAAGTAATTACTGTACAGTGAAGTGGCACTTTCCGTACTCTTTTGAGTGCGGGAAGAAAGCAATTACGTCGTAGAATGAAATGAGCATTGTTACTTTACACGCGGTTACTTTCCGTACAGTGCTGATAGGTTCATATTACACACTGTCCCGTGAGAAGCATTCTTTACTGTTTTGACAGGTCCTTAGAGCAATGAATGCTTTAGTGAGTTAGATATGCACATTATCACGTCTGAAGTAAACAGCCTTGTCCTCAGCTTGTAGCCAGACAAGGTTACTGAAGATTTGACATGCCCAGGTTGTGTAGAGTTTTGTTTGCTGTGCAAACACAGTGCGAGCCTTCCAATATTGGACTCGGACATAAGCTAACACAGTGGAATGACACCTAAAACTGTACTTAACCCCTCAGCACAAAGAGAAACTTCTGGGCCAATAGGGCATTGGCCTGCAAAGAAGACGTCTGCATAGCCAGACACAGGAGTATTACGTGATCAGTGTGGCGAAGTTCGTTTTAATTCAGTTTTTGGCTGGATCCGCTACCTCTTGTGTCACAAATTACTCCAATTGAACTCACGAGGGTGTGTGAACCCCACTCCGGCACTCAGTCCAGGTACGCTACCCCTACGCCACTGGCCGGTCAAGCTAGTAATCACCGGTCATCAACTTCTGCCGCTTGTTGTATCATCCGACTCTGAAAGTATTGTATTTGTAAGGGTGAGAAAGTCTTCATGGCCCTTCCCTTCCTTCCTCCTGTGGGTAGGGGTGGTCGATATCACCTGTCTGTCTTAAACGATGACTGATAGGAGGAGCAGGGGCATTCTGCTTCGAACTGACTGTGTGACCTTCATCACTTTGAAATATCTTACCATTAATTATTGGTTACAAAGGGAGTCATCGCGCTAGCCTCCTTCCGTTTCACTTACCCTGAGTCATGAAGTGCTTCGTTCTCCTACGTAACCCGTCCTCCTCCATTTGCCTCACATGAGATTTCTCTGCATGTTTCAAAGGAAAACTATCTTATACTGAAGATTTAAAAGCTACAAGGACTAGATTATATTTTCGTATTGTCTTTTGGGTCATAGGCCCACAGATTTTACCCAGGCTATTGGTAAGCAAAAAGTGACAATTCCAGTAATATTAGACTTCAGCAAAGCATTTGACTCTGTAGACCATGAGTTGCTCCTATCCAAGCTTTATAATCTGGGTTTCTCCTACAGTACACTAAGATGGATGGGAGGCTACTTATACGAACGTCAACAATATGTCATCAATCATGCTACTTTTCTTCGTGGCAACATGTGAAAGCAGGTGTGCCGCAAGGGTCAACTCTGGCTCAATTGCTAGTTTGAGTCTTTATCAGCGACCTAGCCGAACAGCTGACACGTCGTAAACGGTACATTTACTCAAAACCCTACGGCACTTAACGCCCTTGAAAGGGCCTTCGGGCTGAGCAGCGACCGCTGCTCAGCCCGAAGGCCTGCAGATTACGAGGGGTCGTGTGGTCACCATGACGCATCCTCTCGGCTTTCGAGACCGGGGTTGCCATCTCACCGTCAGATAGCTCCTCAATTCTAATCCCATAGGCTGAAAGGACCTTGAACCAGCCCTCAGGTCGAGAGAAAAATCCCTGACCTGGCCGGGAATCGAACCGGAGGCCTCTGGGCGAGATGCAGGCACGCTAGCCCTACACCACAGGGCCGGCACATTTACGCGAACGACGTACAATTGTACATCCACGCAAAACCAACAGATGTTTCGGCAGCAATCAAGCAAATTAACATGGATCCAGAGGTCATAAATTAATGGTTTTCCGAGCATAGAGTGGTTTTAAACCCGAAAAAATTCTAAACAATAGCAGTTGCCCACCCTAGTAACTACCGCACGCCGGTCTCTGACGTACGACCCTATCACAAGTGCGTAGAAACCTGTGACCAGAACTCACCTGGCCGGGTTGGACAATATATGCGTGTATACAAGTTTTGAAACGTTGCACCCTTTAAACACTTTTCGGTTTCGACTATCGCCTACTTCAAACTGAACAGAAAAGTATTTTAATCCTCCTCCTCCGCATTCCATATTCCCATTCCTTATAGGCGTTTTATATCCTGTTTTGATAAGACCCATGTTCAGTAGTCATACAACAGATACTCAACGCAAACATTTTGACAAATTATTTCCTAATTTTAAATGTTTACGTTCCTGCTATTTTTCTTGGTACTGAAGACTTGTTTAGCTAGGGTAATCCTCTTCCTGATTTCAGTGGTACACCTCGGTGAAAATGCTTCGCAAGTAGAGAAATTGACTGACTTACCTTCATGTTTGTTGATATCTCTTCATTTGATTTCTTGGCAACTGAAATTTTGTCTCCGAAGCGTCCAGTTTCAATTTTGATTCTCGTAGTGTTGATGTCAAAACCTCGCAGCATTTTACTTGGTTACATCCCCGAATCTGCAATCAATGCAATTTATTAAGTGTATTAAGGGGTAGTGATAGCAAGTTGCGATCTTCATTGAAGACCTTCCCGGAATAAGGACGTAACCAAACATATTTGGAAAGTGAGAGTTGCATTCGGCACTGTCGCCCGCCCTGAAGATGGTATCCTATAGTTTTCCATTTTCACACCAGGAAAATGCTGGGGCTGTACCTTAATTAAAACCGCGGTCACTTCTCATCCCTTCCCTCTCCCTTTGTAACCATACAATCTTTCTGTGTCGGTGCGACGTAAAGCAAAAATCTATAGGCCTCAAGAGTGGATACAGAGTTTCAGACTGTTGATAAATAAATTAAATAAACCCCAAACATAATTTTCCTCCCTCCTGAATAATGACTCATTTGTTGGTTACATTCTTATTCCGGGGAGGTTTTCAATGACAAGTGAGTGACTATGGCGACAGAATTGAAAAGCAGATTACAAAAATGCTTTTATTATATATTCCAGTCAGTCACTCTGTACTTAACGAGCATGTAAGTCCACAGTAGCTCAAAACGGAATGACCACATTATATTGCACGTTCCTCGCATTTCATATTTTATTAGACTAATTGTAATTATTTCAAAATGTAATTCACCTCCCGTGTAGATACAAACCCTGTGGATGGTCATAACATAATTTCTTTTCTCACGAATGGAGGACCTACCACACAACGGAAATATACCGCTGGGAGCAGTGAGAGTAAGGTGCTATGGAATGTATGGATAATGCTGAGTAGGTTTACCAGGTGTAGAATATAAAGCAAAGAAATTGTCAGCCATGAAATCCTTGTTCTACAAAATGTATACCTTCATGCTCCTTCCACTTTGGATACAAAGCAATAATCCGGTGAATATGGAGCGTGTTCCAATATTTTCCTGAAGATGCTTCTGTACAGCTTCTGCTGCATGCGGTCTGGCGTTGTCATGGAGAAGGATGACATTGCTACGGCTTGTATTTGATGTACCGTCCAGCATCTGTCTACGTTCATGCACTGGCTAATTACTACACGTGACACCCCATTCTGGATACTAATTAGTTTTCTAGATCGTTGTAGGTCACCGCTTGTTCCACGTTCCTGCTGAAATAGTGCTGTCCATCTCCCAACGGTTTGCTACGGAAGGGCATTATTTCCCAAAGCTTCCACAAGCACTCTGTCATTCTTTGCCATTGCGACTCCGGCGAGCGGCAAGAATGATGTAAGCACGCTATCACTGCCTCGCGACATCCATTCTGCATCGAGTCTGCCGCACTTCTTAAGTCCCATCGCCCTGTGCGTGGTACTTATACAACGCCATCTCGTGCTGTGTACACGTATGAGGGGTGTTCAAATGAAACGGTACGAAACGTTGTAATTAGAATACGCTACTTTGGGATAACGAAGTGCGACATCTAGGAAAGTGAATGTAGTGTCCGGCGTGGTTGTGCGCATTACGCGGCGACTGTCACATGACTCAAGGTGATATCCACCGCCTTTTTCGACGTCCGAGGTCCGATACTCATGCAATTCCTCGAGCACGAAACAATACTTCCACAAGCTCTCTTTGACACTCTTTAGCAATGCGACCCCTGCAAAGAGCCAGTTTGATGTACGAACGCTGTTTAAGCCTCGTCACGTACAGAGCCTGTACTATGAGACAATCCTTAGTCGACGCAAGTCCATCAGAGAAAATGGCCTGGGCTTCTCACGGATGCAGTGATTGTGATCCACGATAACGCACGCCCACGCGCCTTCAAGGCCTCACAACGTGTACTGGCCATGTTCAGGTGAGAACAGTTTGAGCAGCCACCCTACAACTTGGACAAGCCACTCTGCGAATTCCATCTGTTTGCTCCGTTACAAAACACATCCCGAAGGGAAGCACTCCCACTCGGACGACGAACTGAAGTACAACGTGAAGGACTGGCTCCCGTCACAACCACAGGAATTCTGAGAGAAGGGAATCCTTCTGCTCGTGAAACAATGGAAAATTTGTGCACAGGCCTATGCTGATTACTTTTGAATAAAGACGTCTATTATACCCATAGTGTCGTTTCGTAGCTTTTCAGTTGAACACCCTTCGTATTATTAGCATCAAATCAAGATAATGCGGTTTAAGCGTAATATCGAATGTAGTAACAGTGGAATAAATGTACCCTATTTTAATGCACGTATTGAACAAGTGGATTGCAATAAATGAATACTCTCCCCATATTATTAGGTGATCTGAGACAAGGGGATGTGTGTATTCTAATCTGAGTGTCATGATTTTCGAGACATATCACCATTGTATGGTACCACAGTGAAAAGGTGAGAAGGAAAATAGTTGCGGTGACTTGAGCCTCAACCCTCGTATCTATGGGTTCTACTATCTTTGAGAAATGTGTATCTGAGACATTTTGTTGCTAATGGCTTTACGTCGCAGAGACACAGGTAGGTTGTATGACGACGATGGGATAGGAAAGGCCTAAGAGTTGGAAGGAAGCGGCCGTGGCCTTAATTAAGGTACAGCCCCAGCATTTCTCTGGTGTGAAAATGGGAAACCATGGAAAACCATCTTCAAGGCTACCGGCAATGGGATTTGAACCCACTTTTCCCGAATGCAAGCTCACATTCGCGCGCCCTTAACCGCATGGCCAAAATGTCCGGTACATGACAAAGTTTTGCACTCATTCCTTTCCGAGCCACTGTACAGTACATATTCACTCACCAACTCCGAGAAACAGTTAGATGGCGAAAGATCATTACGACAAATATTTCGGCGAATTATAAAATAACGAAAAGAAATTCTTGATCATAGCAGGCACACTTAATAAGGATTTACTCCAGGCAATCAGCCTGAAACATAATTGGTCTGGCGCTGAATTCCATTACCGTACATCCTCTCACAGAGCAGTTGTTTCTAACGAAGTATACGAAGAGAATTGATAGCCTAATACACAGCAGCAATGAAAATGAAAAAATGGAAAGTCTAAGTTGAACGTTCTTAACCCTCCAAGTGCCAAGTGATTTGGTTAAAATTCCAGTGAGAAGATCAAAATTTGAAAGAACTAACCGCATTTTTGTGAACCGAAATTTAATATTAACCGCTAACGAAAAAAGTACTATTTGAAAAATGCACATTTATAGCCCTTCAGACAAGCAACTCAACGTTCAAAATGAGCTACGAATTTTGGGTAAATTAAATATATTAAACTATGAGAATATATACAATATTTTTCCCAAAAATTATTATCCTTTTCTTAATCATCGTTATCCGATCGATTAGATTGGCAGTTTGCCTATTTACCAATACGAGCGGTAATGTGAGTCAATACAGAGTTTGACTTAAGTACCTCTACGAGTGCTAAAGTGAGGCGTTGCAGAGTTCCACTCAGTACCAGTACGAGCACTAATGTGAGTCACTGCATTGTTTCACTTAAGTACCCCTTCGAGCCCTAATGTGGGTCATTGCGTTGTTTCACAATGTATCTCTACGAGCCTTAATGTGAGTCATTGCATTGTTTCACTTAAGTACCGTTGCGAGCGCTAGTCAATGCAGAGTTACACTTAAGCACCACTACGAGCGCGAAAGTAAGGCGTTGCATTGTTTCAATTAGTACCAATACGAGTGCTAATGTGAGTCATTGCATTGTTTCACTTAAGTACCACCACGAGCCTTAATGTGAGTCATTGCATTGTTTCACTTAAGTACCGTTACGAGCGCTAAAGTGAGTTGATGCAGAGTTTCACTTAAGTAGCACGACGAGCGCTAATATGAGTCATTGAGTTGTCCCATTTGAGTGCCACTACGAGCGCTAAATTGAATCGATGCAGAGTTTCACTTAGGTACCACTACGAACGCTAAAGTAAGTAAATGCATTGTTTCACTTAAGTACCAATACGAGTCTCAATATTAGTCGTTCTTCCAGTTAACGACGCATTGACTCACATTAGCGCTCGTAGTGGTTCTTAAGTGGAACACTGCAATGACTCAATTTAACGCTCGTATTGGTACTTAAGTGAAACTCTGCATCAAATCACTTTAGCGCTCGTAGTGGCACATAAGTCGAACAACGCAATGACTCTCATTAGCGCTTGTAGTGGTACTTAACTAGCCAGCAACTATCCGCTTTTTATTCGTAATAAATTCCCTTGTACACTGGGGCTACTATAGCAACTCTCCATTCATTTGGCATTGCTCCTTCCTGCAAACAGTAATCAAATAAGTATTTCACTTATGGCTCCATATAATAACCCACAGTATTCTCCGATATTTTCTACGATTATTTAGGAACAAAGAATGCCGATTCACCCTTATTTTCCCAGTAAATAATATCGTGCAGTATGCACAGTGGCGCAAATAAGGATGAATGCAAAGTATTTTTAAGTTCCTCGGCAGTAACAATTTCTAACAAATAACTGAACCTACATATGTGTTTGTTGTGAGTATTCACAGAACTTGCGTCTTCATGAGAGGTGAATTATATTTTGATAGTAATTAATATCAAAACCAATAAAATATGAATCGTGAGGTACATACAGCAACATACGCTCATTAAATACAAAGTGACTGTAAAAATACTCTAAAAACTCCATAATAGTGTATGGATTGCTCCGATTTCATTCGACCTACGTATAGTAACTGAAATTATGAAAATTATGAAAAAATTCATGACGATAACAAAACTAATCACTTTGTAACATTTTACGCTTTAACAACTACACTTTAAATAATTACTGGGTTAGTAATAATAATAATGCCGTTTGCCTTCCAGAGAGGCCTGGTGTCTGATAGGCGTCTGTGAGAATGGAGCCCTATCTATGATGGATTCCAACTATGAAGACGAAACACACACACACACCAAGCCGCCGGACCATCGGAATATTAACTAAGGAAAGTTAAAATCTCCGACCCGTCTTGTATTCGATCCCGGTTCGCCTTGAAACAGAGACCTGCACAATAATCATGTAGCCATACCACAGGACAAGTACTGAGTTAGAAGTAACGAACGATATGCTAAACTTCCCATATCTGGCTCGAATAATACGGTAAATCGATTAAACGGCGCTTGAAAATGTGCGGGTCTACTCCTTTACTCAAAGAATTTTATACAGCAACAGGATTAATAAATCGTCATCTATGAAAGTGACGTTTGAAGCCGCCGATGATCCCGTATTTTAGTGGAGAAATGTATATAAGATGATAAATTTCTGCCTTGTTTGAATCCATGAGACTGCCCCGAAGAAAATACACATAAACACCGACCAAAACGCAAAATTAATAGAACGGGGTTTCATGTGGAGTGAGCACATATTGAACCCTTATTCTACGATGAGAAAAAAATTTCAAATATTTATTGCAGCTGCAAACAACTCTTTTGAGAGTAGTCATGTTTATATTTCAACAGCATCTCTGTCTCGTGGGAACGAACTCTCCGTGACACGCGAGGCGCGAGATCGTGAAATGCCGGGATACTTCGGTGGACCTCGAGTAATGAATAATTTGTCAATTTCGAGAAATCCTTCATAACGAGAGATTTGGCGACATGGTAAATCCAGAAATAAAGGATCTAAATTATTTATAAACCATATGTCAAGATAGAATCCCCAGGGTAAATATAAATGCAGTTAAGCCTGGAGGAGAGTGCGTCCTGCTCGTGGATTCTGCGACACGTGGCAATGTCCATTTCCTGAAGAAAATGCCGCGAAACTCCAGGGCAGAAATAATTCATTTCGCCCGTTGCAATCATGGAAACAACATAAATTTAACGCATCATGAATTATAAATCTGTCCGAAGTTATGGAGTAAATCTCACGAAAATTGGTCCAGTGGATGTGGAATTAGTAGATTGCATAACCGAGCGTCGTGGAGAGGGTGGCGTCCATCCCATAGGGTATAAAAGAAACCTCCCTCCACCTACTTTACACATTCTGTCTGATGGTCTGAACGGCAGGGCCCACGTCGCTAGTCTGCAAGAAAGTGCGGTGTTTTGTTCTCAATGTAACTTGCTACATATTCATGTCAATGGTTCAAGTAGAATATTAAAGTGGAAGGTGATAGAAATTTTCCGGAACTGCCGCCGATAAAAACTTTGAAAATTTGGAGATTTGGTTAAAATACGTAGCTGAGTTCCTCTCTCTATTACAATTGTGCGCGTTTGATATTTGTAAAAAGGAAGTCTGGAGGTTACCAGTGAGGTCTGATTTTCTTATCTGTTTGGAATACCTGGCCAGTAGTAGCCTGAACGGTAGCAGGGTCCTGGGAATACTGTGGCAGTCGCCATTTGAGAAGCGGGCTCATCGCATGTTAAACGCCAAGAAAGTGCGGTATTTGCTGTGTTAATCGACACCTAGTGTAAAATCAGTAAGCTTAAGTTTTATATATATATATAAGAAGATGATGTCAAATGTAGCCATGGGAGGCTAAGCACGAGGCCAGCTGGCTAAATGCAGCCATAATCTCCAAGGTGGCTATGATTACAGGTCTGTAACTATATTTTTATCAATGTTGTGGTTAGAATTTGTTTGTCCCAATAAATGTTGAGTGCGTGTTTCGAATTGATATATAATAATGATCAGGCGAATGATTTATATTTCTGATCGTCGTTTGAAACTCTTCAGGGCTGTAAAATTGACGCCTAGAAAATATAAAATGCGAAGTTTAAATAATGTGTAAATATTCTTAGAGATATTGTTCAAATTTAGTAATATTAGGAAGGTGATAACGAACATGTAGTCGTGGTGAATGTCTTAATTTCGAATATCGTATGAGTTCGGAAATTTTTGTCGAAATAATAATAATAATAATAATAATAATAATAATAATAATAATAATAATAATAATAATAATAATAATTACCGCGGGATAAAATTTTTCTAAGTTAAAAGTGTATTTAACGGTTATGTTCAATAAGGTTTGCCTGTGTCTCGAAATCCAGTGAAGTCTGATAAAGTTATATTTATTCATGGGAAGTTAAATTTTGTGACATCGGGTATGTCGATGATATAGGAAATCACGGTGTGTTGTATTCCTGAGGTCCGAAAGTCGTAGTCAAATATAAATGAAAAAGGATTTTTATAACAGTTGTTTGTCGCGAGAAGATTGAGGTTTGAAGAGTCTTGAGCCAGAAGAAATGGATTGTGCCGAAATGATATGTTGAGATAAGAGTTGTATAGACGTCGAAGGCAGAGGAATTCTGTATTTCATGTGTAATACCGCCTTGAGAGGCGATGAGGATGAATTTTTTGACAGGCTATATTTGCTGATGGCGAAGAATTTTTGAGACAGGCTGTATATTTAAAGATATGAACTTCATTAATGTTTCCGTATTGAACTGAGATTAACGACAAGCTATCTATTCGATTCAACCTTTTCAATACTAATTATGTACGTGTTTATGTTACAAATACCTTTTATTCAAATTTGGGACCGGTTTCGACATATATAATGTCATCATCAGCCATAAAAGATCACAATATATAAGCAAGGACACAATCTGTAACTGACTATTCACACCATGGGTCATAACAGAAGAGTAACGGCTGATGTTATTTGACTTTTATGAAAAATGTCCACTCAGAAAATTTCATAAATTACGAGACGATAATTTATCATTAAATAACGAAAAATTGAGAGATGAGATATTGAACGTTCTTAAAGCATAGTTTGGCTGTGTAGATTCATT
The DNA here is from genome assembly GCF_040414725.1 of Anabrus simplex. Classification (NCBI taxonomy): domain Eukaryota; kingdom Metazoa; phylum Arthropoda; class Insecta; order Orthoptera; family Tettigoniidae; genus Anabrus; species Anabrus simplex. The sequence continues at coordinate 441,302,029 of NC_090268.1, read as the reverse complement.
GAATTTCGCTTCACTGGATAGCCAATGGGAGATGGTAGGCGATTTGAGGGCCTCACCATAGAATTATAGTGTGGATTTTTTGCGGTGGTGATGATTACTGTTTTGGCGATATTCACGTAATGTTAGACGTGTGTTGAAAGTCATTATTATTTTTCCAAACTTCATTGCGCAGGTCGAGATCGTGTTTGAATTGTGGATTGCTTGCCACGCGTCATTCATTTTCAGTTTCACGTTTGCTAACAAGATAGGGACTTAGTTGCATTTCCCGACTTGCGTTCATTCTGTGGCAAGATGTGTTTCATTGTGTGCTATTAGTTTCGACAAATTTTCTAGCTAAAATATCAAATAAGTTATGATTTCGCCTGACATTCTAGAGGAAGCGTAGACAACCCAATTTCCGCTCGACGATAGATTTAGGACGTCGCATGTTATCTTAGGAGTATACCGATGATGAGACGTCCTAGTTCACGCTCAACGATAGGTTTAGGAAGGTGTGTGTGTACATAGATATTAGTGTTAGGGTCTGCAGACATTAGGTAGGCCCGACGATAGGTTTAGGATGTCGGCTGTATATACTCAAATCCTAGATTAGGTGTTTTTTCGAAGTGACTTGAGTGATGGTAGTGTCTGCAGTAGTGTATGCAATGCGAAGATCGTTAGCTAAGTAATATTGAGGCCATATTTTGCTCACAGCCCTTACCAACTGGAAGGTGTTTCCCTAAGATTACGGAACCGCTAGTGGCATGAACGTGAGGGTTGTCCAATATTGGGCACTGAGCTAACGGCGATTTGAATATTGCTGCAGTTCGCCACGCGTGTTTGGGTTCATTGAACTTCAGTATTTTATTTTATTTACTGACTTAATTATTTTGTCGTTCTGACGTCAGTTTGCTTTGCTAGTGCGGGTGTTGACACTAAGCTTATTTGTGTGAGACTTGAGTTACGAATGCGGGTTCGATTTGTCAGCCGGGAGTATATTTTATTTTCAATTTATTTCGTTCTTTCATTTATATACGTAGTTGATTGTGGTCGATCAATAACTTTGTAGGTAGTTTGTTTGGACAAACAATAAGTACATGGATCTGTAATGGCGGTCGTTGTTATAAAGGAAAGAATTCCTATACTTTATTTTATTTTACCATGTAGACTTGTAATTGTATTAAGCGTAACGTAACAGTTATAACCTGAAAGTTGGTTTTGTAATAATATTTTTCAAGTGATTTACCACTTTTTTTTTAACTTCAGTGTTTGGCATTTCTTCTGAATGCTTGATGGATAAGTGTTTCCTGCATTTCGCAGTTTTGTTCCTTCAGAACGACGTAACGTAAGGTCCTCTCGGATCGTGTTGTTGTTGGTTCCTTCTGAACAGCTGTTTGTGTGATGCACGTTTTAGCATCGCGATTATTTTGTAACTTAAGTGTGTCAGGAGATGGCAATACATGGTGGAATTTTATTTTCAATTGTGAATGCTGCTGTTAACATGTAGTGAACACCATGCTTTCCAATAATATTTCGCAACCTATCCAAGCAACTGATAGTCAATTTGGTTCGATTAAGGGATCATTCGGTAGGTGTTTCCATATCCGACAGGGTATTTGACTGGTGGATAATCTTAATTAAGAGTAAATCTGGAACTCTATTTGTTGAAGGTGAGATTTTCCACGAATCGTGTGGATTAATTCTCAGTTATCGTTTGGATCAATAGGTGCCCGATTTTCAGGTTTTCTTTTCACTTTTTCAGTTTCGCCGTCCACTAATCTGTGATATTTCTACTTTTCTCCGAAGAAAATTCTTCGATAATGTAATCAATAAAAGTAACGCCTTGCAACGTGACTGCGTTTGAAACATTTAATAATTAAATTTTTCTTCTTGATCAAGGATTTCATATACATTATATTTTTTGTGCATTTAATTGATTCAATACAAGTTACTAAGCACATATTTGCTCCTCATTTCAAGTAGTTAGGCTCTCTTCTGAACCCCATCCTTTGGTTAAGATCGTGACCGGAATATTCCCGCTACCACCCCAAGATTTAAGAGTTCGATATTGCTCTACTGCAGCAGCAGTGGCCGACCAACGATGGAATGGTAAGTTCAAGGGTTCAGTAAGACGCTGTTCGTTGTTCGTCCCTCGGATTGTTACATTAAATTTTAAGTTTTAAGGCTACATGGCGACGCCGGGTTTCACCCAATCCCTACCTCACTATCATGATCATCTTCATATTACACCTAGATGCTCATGTAGCCCATGGTTGTCAAACATAAAGAACTGCACCAAGAGAGTCGAACATGTCCTCGCACACTCAGTCAATCAGTCATTACTGATCTGCATTTAGGGCAGTAGTCCATATGGCAGATTCCCTAGCTGTTCCTTGGTAAGTTACTCCAATCCCTAGTCCCCCTCCCTATAAACGAATATTTACCCCAATTTTTTGTCTCGAACTCCAGCTTTATTTTCGTATTTTGATCTTTTAAAGACACCACCCAAACTTATTTCGTCTAATGATGTCATTCCACGCCATCTCTCTACTGACAGCTCGGAACATACAACCTAGTCTAGCAGCTCGTCACCTTTCTCCCAGTTCTTCCCAGCCCAAACTTTGAAACATTTTTGTAACGCTACTCTTTTGTCGGAAATCACCCAGAACAAATCGAGCTGCTTTTCTCTGGATTTTTTCCAGTTCTTGAATCAAGTTCACTGGAACCATACTCTACTTGGGGTCTTACCAGGTACTTATATCCCCTCTCCTTTACATCCTTACTACAACCTCCAAATATCCTCTTAACCATGTGCAGAGATCTGAATGCTTTATTTGCAATCATATTTATGTGATTACACCAATGGACATGCTTCCTTATATTATCACCTAGGTACTTACAATTATCCCCAAAAGGAAGTTTCACCCAATCAACGCAGTCCTGGCACTAGAATACACTCCCTACTTCAATATTAAAATCTGTTACTGAAATTCCGTTATTTACTGAAGTGTAAGATGGCGCCAGTGTGGATGGGTAGACAGAGAAATGACCAAAGCATAATTTAAAATACTAAATTCTGAAATTGTATTTCTTTCCTCTTTTTTTAGTTTGAAGTTTGATACATAATCTGAATCTGCAATAACAAATAACAGTTAAATAGCTCGTCAGCTTGGATAACACGGGTGGACTATAAGATCAAAAATCATGTAAAGTAGAGAAAATTTTTCGACCCAAAAATTTACTAGAAATGATCTTTGTAGCTCTAAAGTTACATTATTTTTAAGGAGCACATTGGGCTCCACTCACAATTTTCATACAGTCCAGCCTCCCGCAGGCACACGTTTTCTGTCAAATTTTAAAGCAAATAAACTTCAAAACAGTGTTTACTGCCATTTCAGCTCGGTAATCTATTAGACACTCGTCCATAATTAATGACACTTTAAACAGGGGCCAAAAATGCCCATTCTGAATGACCTTAGTGCACAAAAGGAAAAAGATTAAGACATCGGCCCTGAACAATATGCTAGAAGGCGAAACACTTGAACTCCTTTTGAAATAGGCTTAAAATCATACATGGGCTTATGGCCCGAATTTACAAAGGCTACTCCTATACTACGCAGGGGTAACTAGATGCGAAATATTAAGTTCCAAAACGGTTTGAAGAATTTAGAGTTTTAGGAAATCATAGTCACCGCATACCAAATTGAATGGGAATTAATAGAGGGTGAAAACTCATTATTTCCTAAGTTACATATTTCCAAGCAGGGTCCTTAGGCTTGCCTGAAAATTTACATTTGAAAGTTGATATTAAACTTGAAAATTTTACAATAAGAAAGAAGCTTGAAACCTTCCCCTCAAGTGAACTGTCTGGAGCTCTCACATACTTTGCATTATATCTGCCATTACATTGAGCTGTTCGGCCATCTGATGACGGAACTATGCCATACACACATGTAGACAGGAGCGACGAAGATGACAAAACGGTCCTGAAGCGCCCAGCTTTTATACTGGTTCAGGAGGAAGGTTCCCGAACTCCCTTGACCTAGGCGAAAAGCCTGTACACACCCTGAATTGTAATTGGTTAGAATTTTTTAAAAAAATTCTGATTGGTTAATAACTTCAAATCAAAAATCGAAATCAAAATCTCTTTACTTGCAAATTAGGTGTCCACCTCGGTGGCAAATGGTACACTAAAATACGTTATTATCAAGCACTAAATTTTAAATTAACAAGATAAGAACAAATTGTCCTAGAATAAAATATTATACGATTTACACTAACAATATTTTAATAAACACAGAGCTCATCCTTAATAAATGTATATGGTTTACAAAATTCTACTTATAATACCTCCTGTACTTACAAACATAGTCAATTCATATACAGTATGTGGAATTAATTCAAATAATACTATACAACTGTTATAAGATTAAAATTTACACTGTATTTATTTATTTATTTATTTATTTATTTATTTATTTATTTATTTATTTATTTATTTATTTATTTATTTATTTATTTATTTATTTATTTATATTTACCCACTTTGGAACCTAAGTAGCATAACAACCTGCTGCCTCTTAACCAGAGCCCCTTTTGCCACCGCTTTTCAGAGTTCCTGAAGGGCCTTCACATGCAACCGTAGCGGTCTCAAGGCCCTCGAAGTCTCCACTGTAGTTCACCCGCACAGGCAACCCCTACTTCGGCTGTCCAATCTCCATAGACCAGGGGATGGAGTTAATTTATTCACAAAAGTGTTTTATTTAAAAAAACCTGCACTGGTAGAATTCCCTCTAACAATTCTTATCTCTGTTGCTGTTTAATCTCTTCTTGAATATCTGTACATACTTTGGAAAAGGATCAACACTGCCCCTGGTAAACTGTTCCACTTATTCACGCCCTTCCCAATGAATGAAAATTTACCATAATCGCTTCTGCTAAAATTCCTTCTAATATTTTACTTGTGCTCAGTCCTGCCGATATATATATTTTCCAACTAAAGCCTCTCAAGGATTTCTACCCATGCGTCTTCTCCTTTATAGGCTCTATATAGTCCTATAAGTCTAGTTTTCTCCCTTCTCTTACTTAAAGTTTCCCACTCAAGTTCCTCTAACATTTCTTCTACACTACGTTTTCTCTTGAAATCCCCTGTTACGAATCTTGCTGCTTTCCTCTGCACGCCATCTATTTCTTTTATTAGGTATTCCTGATGAGGATCCCAAACTTAAGGAAGAAGGAAGTCATAGAAGTGCTGGTAACCTTAGCAAAAGCACTTCACGTTTACAAATTCTATATGAATAGAAATTTCCCTTGAAAATTATTTGACCGGGCGAGTTGGTCGTGCGCGTAGAGGGGCGCGGCTGTGAGCTTGCATCCGGGAGATAGTAGGTTCGAATCCCACTATCGGCAGCCCTGAAAATGGTTTTCCGTGGTTTCCCATTTTCACACCAGGCAAATGCTGGGGCTGTGCCTTAATTAAGGCCACGGCCGCTTCCTTCCAACTCCTAGGCCTCTCCTATCCCATCGTCGCCATAAGACCTATCTGTGTCGGCGCGACGTAAAGCCCCTAGCAAAAAAAAATATTTGACCATCCTCCCGCCTGATTGGGCACATAGGGCGATAGTAGGAACTTCTAAGGATTAAAAGTCTATACTTCTTCAGATACACAGTTTCAGATTCATAACGCATATGGCCTTCCAGAAGGCACGCAGTTCAAATGGACGGAGAAGGTGTACGTGCAGTACAAATTTAATGTTGGCCTTTCTCTTTAAAATGTGATGCTGAACACAGTCTTCGCACGCGCTGTCTGAAGATGTATTCTATTTTAAAACGATCATGGTCTTGTAAGGCTTCCGAAATGACCTGCAGTTCTCACACTGAGCTAAAAAGGAAAGGTTAGGAGCTGTTGAAATGTGGATCTGTAGGGGAATGCAGAGGATAAGTTCGACTGAAATGAAGCGCAAGGCCGAAGTCCTTAGGGAGATTGGAGGAAAAGCGGAGTCCGGTCACTGAAAAGAAAAGAAACACATATTCCTTTCGCGAAAATCAAATAAATATATCTCCCGGTCATGGCCATCCTTCAACGGCTGCTAATTTCAAATGACAGCCAGCTATAAGACATAGCCTGCACGGTAACTAGCTAACACCATCTGACCGTCTATCCGTACCTTACATCACTGCCTGCACGTTAACTATGTAACACTCTCTGACCGTCCATCCGTACCTTACATCACTGCCTGCACGGTAACTAGATAACACTGTCTGACCGTCCATCCGTACCTTACATCTCTGTCTGCACGGTTGCTAGGTAGCACTGTCTGACCATGCATCCACACCTTAAATGACTGCCGGTAGGGTTGCTAGGTAACACTGTCTGACCTTGCATCCGTACCTTACATCTCCGCCTTAAAGGTTGCTAGATAGCATTGTCTGACCATCCATCCACACCTTGCATGAGTGCCTGCACGGTTGCTATGGTAACACTGTCTGATCATCCACCCACACCTTACATCACAACTTGCACGGTTGCTATGGTAACACTCTCTGACCATCCATCCACACTATACATCACAGCTTGCACGGTTGATATGGTAACACTGTCTGACCATCCATCCATACCTTACATCACTGCCTGCACGGTTGCTAGGTAACACTGTCTGACCATCCATCCATACCTTATATCACTGCCTACACGGTTGCTATGGTAACACTGTCTGACCATCCATCCACACCTTACATCACTGCTTGCACGGTTGCTATGGTAACACTGTCTGACCATCCATCCACACCTTACATCACTGCTTGCACGGTTGCTAGGTAACACTGTCTGACCATCCATCCACACCTTACATCACTGCTTGCACGGTTGCTATGGTTACGCTTCCTTCATACAGTTCGTAGCGTCACGTTACACAAATTTTCGGATGACCTCCAGCCTAAAGACGTATTTATGTCAGAAGAATATTGCTCGAGACAGAGCTCAGTGGTTGATGTTGCAGCGTCAATGCACTTCCCTCACCCTAATGATTTATTTTGCACCTTGTATAGTTTATATTCCCCAACTCTGTAATTCACTCTATAGACTCGACAACCACATATGGAATACATTAGGGAAGCGGGATATTTTCAGCCAGTAACTGGGAATCAATGAAGCCTTGCCATATCAATGCTCGATTCTCCCGGTTAAATTAGCTTGGTATCAGTTAATCACAAGAATGAACGTATGGAAAGAAATATTTCAATGCATGAATTTATTTCGGTTATGTTTGCCATTCCAGAAACCTTAATTACATTCCAAATCCACGTCTGTATCGATAACTGAATAAAACGAGCCGAAAAATGGCTAGGATCGATATTACGCAATCCCTGTCGCAGAGGGAATAGCGAGTAGTATATCGCCATCTGGGTTCAATACAATACCAGGAGTAGCTTTTTAATTTTTTTAATAATCTTCTTTACGTCGCACCGAAAGTCTTTTGGCGACGATGGGATAGGAAATGCCTGGGAGTGAGAAGGAAGCGACCGTAGCCTCTACAGCCTGTACATTTGCCTGGCGTGAAAATGGGAAGCCCCGGAAAACTATCTTCAGGGCTGTCGACAGTGGGGTTCGAACCCATCATCTCCCGCATGCCAGCTGATAGTTACCTGACACAAACCGCACAGCCTATTGCTCCGTTGTAGATTTTATTTTGATTTCCAACTTAAGCATCTTTATCTCCTTATTGTTGATTAAACAAAATCCCATAGCACAACGAGGTAAATTGTGGTCGGCACGACAAATCTTCTCGACTCTCATTCCCAATCACAATCACCACCGCCCTGTCTGTTGTTTACCTAGTCTTTTCTTAAATTAATGCAAAGAATTTTTTAAGTTATCGAGCATCTCTCTCGATAAATTATTCCAATCCCTGACTCTTCCTCCTGTAAACGAATATTTGCTTAAATTTGTCCTCTTGAATTCCAACTTTAGCTTTATATCGTGCTCTATCCTGCTTTTAAAAACACTACTCAAACTAATGTCATTTCATCAATCTCTCCCGCTCACAGATTGGAATATACAACTTAGCCCAGCAGCTCGCCTCTTCCCTCCTAAATCTACTCATCCTAAACCTTGGATCGTTTTCGTAATGCTGCTCATTTGCCGAAAATCGTCCAGAGCAAATCTTAGATCATTTTCAGTTTTCTAATCAAGTAAACCTGGTGAGATTTCCATATACTGTAACCATACACTAGTTGGAGTTCTTACCAGAGGTTTATATGCCCTCTCCTTTACATCCTTACTACAACCCCTAAATAACCACAAAACAATGCAGAGATCTTTATCCTTCATTTACAATTTTAGTAATTACCCCGATGGAGATCCTTGTTTATATTAACACCTAGGTTCTTACAGTGATCGCTATAAAGAACTTCCACCCCATCAACGTAGTACTGAGGCGATTTTTCCTATTATTGAAACTAACAACCTGACTTTTAATGCCGTTAACATCATGCCATTACCTGCTGACCCTTTAACAACAATCTCGAGGTCTTTTTCCACTTGCTAACAATCTTATAACTTATTTATCACTCTATACAGCCCGTCTCCATAGCGTAACGGTTAGTGTTATTAGCTGCCGTCCGGGTTCGATTACCGGTACTGCTAGAAATTTAAGAATGGCAGGAGGGCTGGTATGTGGTTAAAATAGTACATGCAGTTCACCTCCATTGGGGTGTGCTTGAAAAGTGCTGCACCACCTCGGGATGAGGACATGAGTTTACTTACTCTATACAGAACAACGTCATCCACAAAAAACTGCAGTCTATAGAGATCACTGTAGATGTGTTACAATTACATTCTAATATTTAATGATAGTCTCTGTTGAACTGACCTAGTCATTAGTGCTGGGAAAGCAGCAAGGGTGTAAGTCTGCAACAGTATATTAATGTAATAGGTGATGAAACAGTTGGGTCAAGCTGACCAAGACTGAATGCCAAATAGCAAAAAAACAGGCTAAACATCGTGCTACTGCGATTTATCCAGGAGGCTTTCCTTTCTGGATACTTGGCGATGACAGCAATGCACATTCCACCAGTCTGGCAGGCTTACGAACATTCTGCTATGCGATCATGCACTCTGCAACAATAACATGCGGCAGCATCTCAGTGCCATCCTGGCTAATTACGTGTGGCACGTCATTCTTACCTTGAATCTGAACAAGTAGATCCTCGTAATATGTCCCCGGTTAACCGTATGCTCCACCTATTCCAGAGAGAAAGGTGGTATGTGAGGTACCGATGCCGCTGTGCCCATTGGCGCTCCTCTATCGGTCTGAAATGAGTGTACTTCGTTTTTGGTTCTTATCATTTAAGTGATTTATTAATGTCAATTAGACCTGATGTGTAAGTATAAGTTAGTATTTTCATTGCCTTCGTGATGTACAGGCCGTACTGTAGCTCTGATGACGTCATGCAAGGAGGCAAACTGTTTCTTCCGACCGACCCGTGTAATGCGAGGATATGATACGTTTGTACCTTGTAATTATGAAATATTGATAACAGTTATATTAATATATCGGGGGAGATCGCTAACACCTGTAATCGCATCACAACTCGTAAGTAAAGTCTATGTAATTTTAGGAGAAGCAGGTTTGAAATGCAATCTACGCGATCAAAGCTTGAGTATTTTACTCGTCAATGTACCCAACAAATAATTAGTATGTAGTAATAATACTACTACTACTACTACTAATAATAATAATAATAATAATTCTGGCACTATTCTTCGAAGGCTTTCTTGAGAACATTTCTTCCATACCCACATTTGTATCATTTTTGTTTAGGAATAGCCCATGTTTTCCAAAATACTAATGCACTGACCAGCAAGATCTGTTACCTACTTCACACATTCACTGAAATTGCCGAGGAATTTCTTTGCAGTCATTTTAGGAAAATCTAGGAAAACCAAAGTTAACGAATCTGTCATCTGGTCGACTGCCCTAAATGGAGATCAGTAGTGACTGATTACTCGAATTAACTTAGGGGAGAAAATGCAGCACGTGCTCAAAATTAGTAACCCAAGAAATAACCATACGTAGGTTCAATTGGTTCCTGCCCACTTTTATGCTTGTTCTGTATTAATAATAAAACGGCCTGCGGTAAATCTGTGTAACATGAAAGTCATCATCAACTCGGGAAAATTAGTGAAACATAAGCTACTCCTTTATTCCCCATAACAAGTATTTTTTTACGTATAAAAAGAAAATATTAATGTATATTTGCTTGTATAGTTATATTTTCACTGTGGTACGCACAAGTTCTTAGCATTGTGGCAACTGCGAATTTTCACACACAGTATTTAAATTTCTAACACAAACTTGTCATACGATAACAAAGGAATAAATTTCTCGAGAAGTATTACGTCCCTTGAATTTATATTACACACCACGTGATAACATTTGTATATCCTAATGTGATAAGTTTAAAGAACAAACAAGGAATTCTGTCTTTCACAGTCACAATTATCCACATAATGCTCACAATCCTTATGAATTACATTCGCAAGTATCATTCGCTTAGCTCGCCTGAATTGACCGGCTGATTGACTTGGCGCGCTTTCTATTATGAATGATGCGGCCTTTTGCTGCAATGTGTGTGTGTTTGTGTATAACCACAGTAATCTCTCTGTATAAATTCCTTATTTCTTACTGCCTTCCACAGCGACATTGAAAGATCGAGAACGTATCAACAGTGGAAATTTTAACCAGATATGGCTCTTTTCATCTCCTTTGCCGGAAAAACGCAATTAACTCCTTACAACCAATATCTTAGAAACTTTTCAAGAAAAATATGTTTTTTCAGCGAAGTGATTGTACAATTTTCACAGCTCCGCTTAGCCCCCATCTGTCGGCACGAAATCGTACTACGGCCAACTAGATCCACACTAAGCTAAATAGAGTGACGCTTTATATCGGCCGTGTTGTGTGTTGTGGCGAATTCCACAGCGATACGAGGGAAATGAGCACATTTAAAAGGCTGAAACTGGCATCAGATATAGGTGAGAAGAACCATACAGCGATGACAATGAATATATTTGAGGAGAATATTGATAAATATGTACGCAGTGAAGTGAATATATCTTCAATGCAGTGATTGAAATGACCTCAACTCCATTTATGTACAGCTGGTTGGCTGAATGGTCAGCGTAGTGCCCTTCGGTTAAGAGGTTCCCGGGTTCGATTACCGGCTAGATCGAAGATTTTAACCTTAAACGATTAATAACCCTGGCTCGAGGACTGCGGTTTGTAGTGTTCTCAAATCTCTGCAACTCGCACACTAGATACAATACTATCTTCTACTATAATAACACGCAGTATCCCATACACGGTAGATGCCACACACCTCGCCGGAAGATCTGCCTTACAAGGGTTTTAGTGGCTCAGACGGTCAAGGCGCTGACCTTCTGACCCCAACTTTGCTGGTTCGATCCTGGCTCATTTCGGTGGTATTTGAAGGCGCTCAAATACGTCAGCCTAGTGTCGGTCGATTTACTGGCACGTTAATGAACTCCTGCGTTACAAATTTCCGGCAACTCGCCGTCTCCGAAAACCTTAAAATATTAGTTAGGAAAGCCAATAACATTATTATTACAAGGGGCGTATCACGCTAGAAATAGCCACCCTATCTGCTTTTCCCCCATGACCATGAGACAGAACTATTGCCACTGAAACAAAATGAAATGGCGTATGGCTTTTAGTGCCGGGAGTGCCCAAGGACAAGTTCGGCTCGCCAGATGCAGGTCTTTTGATTTGACGCCCATAGGCGACCCGCGCGTCGTGATGAGGATGAAATGGTGACGAAGACGACACATACACCCAGCCTCAATGCCAGCGGAATTAACCAATTATGGTTAAAATACCCGACCCTGCCGGGAATCGAACCCGTGAACCCTGTGGCCAAAGGCCAGCACGCTGACCATTTAGCCATGGAGACGGACATTGCCACTGGATCTGTGGGGTGAAATCTAACAAATTTTGATTGCGGATGGAAAATAACAATGGCGAAGTTGAATCGCACATGCTTGGTTGTCTCTCAGTAAAATGCCTTTCATTCAGTGAGGTGAGATTGTAATTTGTCTGTAACACTGACACCACCGACTGAAGTGTTTAATTAATGTGTAACATTTATTTACAGGTTAAACTAAAATGTTCATTTCAAGTTTCCAGCTACTTTTGTCGTAGTAATTTCGGCTGTCGAAGGCGGACTTATATACTAGTATTCCATATTTGCATTAACCTTGATACTATATTAACTAACACACCCTGTCACACTGTACAAATAAAAGGGGACATCAAATGAAAATGGGCCCTCTGCCTAAGGGTACATATGGTCATTATAGACCGTTATGCCTTTCAGCGTTCAGTCTCCAAGTCTCTGTGAATTTACTGAACACCTCCACAATCACCTACGTGTAACCAGTTATGAGGCAACGCTTAGATTAGTAATCCATACCCCTTATTTTTAAATTCTTAAAAACTGTGTCTAATTGTCGTCATCCTGGTCTCCCTCTACTTCTCCTATCCTCCACCATCGAGTCCATTATCTTTCTTCTTTTTTTGCTATTTGCTTTACGTCGCACCGACACAGATAGGTCTTTGGCGACGATGGGACAGGGAATGCCTAGGAATGGGAAGGAAGCGGCCGTGGCCTCAATCAAGGTACAGATTCAGCATTTCCCTTGTGTTAAAACGGGAAACCACGGAAAACCACCTTTAGGGCTGCCGACAGAGGGGTTCGAACCCACCATCTCACGGATACGATCTCACAGCTGCGCACGAACAACTCGCCCGGTCCCATTATTCCCCTACGTAGCCGATCCGACTCCATTCGCCTCACATGACACCACCACCGAAGCCGGCATAAGCGTACCACTTAATTTATTGAATGAATTCCCAACTTAGCCTTTATATCGTCATCCTGAGTATCCACTTACCATTGTTCCCCCCTGCTTGCACCAGAAATCATTCTCGCAACTTTCATGTCTGTTATTTCTAGCTTATGAATAATATATCCCTATGCCACCCAGCTTTCACTCTCATATAGTTAAGTTGGTCTGAAAACAGACCAGTATAAAGGTAGTTTCGTCCTGGAGCTAAGTTCTATCTTGCAGAATACTGTTGACAGCAACTGCGAGCTCATTCAGCTTTACAGCAACTTCATTCAATCTTACTTACTATACTACAACCTGGGATAACACACATCCTAATTAGTTGAAATTCTCTACCTCTTTCAGTTGAGTATTCAGCACCTGACATTCAGTTCGGTTAGGCTTTTATCCTACTGACATCACTTTATTTAACAAAGGCTAATTTTCATACCATACCCATTGCACGAATATGCAAGTCACAAGATATTAGACTGCAGGGTTTCAGCACGATCAGCCATTAAGACCAAATCCCTTGCGTAGGCCAAACTGCTTACTACATTTCCACCCAGCTTAATCTCCCTCTGCCATTTTATACCTTTCAGTAGATGATCCATGTAAACTGTAAACAACAAAAGTAAAATATTACAGCCTTGCCTAACCTCTGTAAGTACCTTTAACCAAGAACTCATTAAGCAAGAACTCATTCTGTCATGAAATTTTAAGCCCAAGTGCTTTTGACTGTTTTGGATAATCTACCCTTAATCCGAATTCACGGCCAGTTGGTGAATTCTGATCATTTTAATTTAATTTAATTATTTATAGATATTGTTAAATAATAACACATTAATAACACGTTAAGAAGGGGAAAATAACTTAAAGATTAATCAAAACTATTATTCATATAGAAGATTTAGATAAAATTAAGTTATCAATATCAGAGAACTAAACTTAATTTGAGGTACCGTAATAAGTTAACTTTAATCTCACATCATCATTTCCACACACTAGAACTCGTTCTGCTCGTACGGATACCTTGCTGGAAGCAGTTAACAAAGAACTGCCGGTAAGACGTTTTAAATCTACTTTATTATGCAGAATCCTTGATGTCTTCGTGGAGAATATTCCACCATCATTGGACACTGACAGTTAATGACCGACTATATGTGGTTGTGCTTTAACACTTATCAGATCAACAAATTGGTTGAAAATACTCACCGGGCGTTTGTTGGTATCAATCATTCACTACTGATTTACATTTAGGGCAATCGCCAGGTGGCAGATTTCCTATCGGTTGTTTTCCTAGCCTTCTCTTAAAGGATTGCAAATAAACTGGAAAGTTATTTAACACTTCCATTGGTAAGTTATTCCAGTCCCTAACTCCCCTTTGAATTCCAACTTCGTTTTCATATTGTGATCGTTCCTACTTTTAAAGACACCACTCAGATTTATTCGTCTACTAATGTCATTCCAAGCCATCTCTCCACTGACAACTCGGGACATACCACTTAGTCTAGCTGCTCGTCTCCTTTCTCCCAAATCTTCTTAACCAAAAATTTGCAAAATTTTGTAACGCTACCCTTTTGTCGGAAATAACCCAGAAACTTCGAGCTATCGAGCTGCTTCTCTTTGGATTTTTTTTTTCAGTTCTTGAATCGAGTAATCCTGGTGAGGGTCCCATACACTTAGAACCGTACTCTAGTTGCAGTCTTATCAGAGACCTGTACGCCCTCTCCTTTACATCCTTACTCCAACCCCTAATTCCCCTCACAACCATGTGCAGAGACTTGCACCCTTTACTTACAATTCCATTTATGTGATTACCCCAATTAAGACCTTTCCTTATATTAACACCTAGATATTTACAATGATTCTCCAAAGGAACTTTCACGCCATCAACACAGTAATTAAAACTGAGAGGACGTTTCCTATTTTTAAATCTCACAACCTGACTTTTAACCCCGTTGATCATCATATCATTGCCTGCTGTTCTTCTCACAACATTATCGCGGTCATTTTGAAGTTGCAGTTGTAATTTATTCATTACTCTGTAGGAATTTATTACTCTGGTACGAATGTAACACCTATAATATGACATGAATATATTACGAGGGTCTTTTCCACACTTTTCTTCCTTTTAGTATTTAACAATCACTGGGTGACGTATTGTATTTTCGAACAACTTTTGCATGTTGCACGCGGCTTACAGGCAGCACATGAGGACAATAGTAGAATTAGCATTCTCTCAGAGGACAGGAAGGAAAGTAGGCCTCCCTCAAACAATGTACAGGATACAGCACGTGTAAAAGAGGGATGGGAAGGAAAGGGGGGAATTGTTGAAAACTAGTGATTTATGGAGAAGGGTACTGAAGGCCAAGGGCTCCATTCAGGACCAGAATTCAGGACAGGTATCTGTAAGAAATCGGTACGAGTCACTGCAGGTAGAACAACCGAGGGAAGATGAGGATCAGGAACTGTTGCTGAGAACTGTGGAAGTAGGAGAAAGGGAAAAGGTGGTAAAGGGAAATCTGGAGTAGTGGATAGGAAAGGACAGGTGGAACAGGGTCATGGGATGGAGGAAACGGAGGAGGAAGTAGATTCCGCAGCTGTCAGGAAAGATAAGACTGACCAGGAGGGGAGGGGATCAAATGAGGTTTAGGCTCTGGTCATGGGCGATGCCATTGTTAGACATGTCGGGAAAGTGTGTGGAAGAAAGTGTACCAGAGTAGAGTGTTATCCAGGAGTTAGGTTAAGGCGGATGTTGAGGAAAGTAGCAGAGAAGGTGGAGGGAAAGTAGAATGTGGTAGTGTTTCACGTTGGTACTAACAACGTAAGGTAAGCAGTTATAAGTACCAACATAGTTGGAGATGTGTGCGACATGGCAAAAGCAGCTCGGGTGATGTTTAAGGAAGCGGATATTGTCATCAGTGGAATACTGTGTTGGAGGGATACTGACTGGAATGTGATTGGGGATATAAATGAGACCATGTAGTGGGTATGTGGGAAACTGGGAGTGAGATCTCTAGATCCCAATGAGTGCGTAGGAGATAGGGATCTGCGCTCAGATGGCCTTCACATAAGCCGCAGTGGTACATATATGTTAGGAAATTTGTTTAGACGGCATATAGGGTGATACATTCAGCGAAACGAGGTGGCCTAGATAAGGGAACAGCGAACTGGAAATCAAGTAGGGATGGCATAAAAATGTTAGTGCTCAACTGTAGAAGTATTGTAAATAAAGGAATAAAGTAATTTAATATATATGTACTAGCCAGATATTGTAATAGGAGTTGAATCATGGCTGAGAAATGATATAATGGTTGCAGAAATATTCTCATGGAACTGGAATGTCTATTGTAGAAGTAGGATATAAATGGAAGGAGTCGGAGTATTCATATTGCTGAAAGAAAAATTTGTAAGCTAAGAAAAAGTTAAAGGTGACAGACATGTGTCCAGGTGTAAAGCTCACCTCTAATAGACTACTTGATGTCTTTGGAATATACAGACTGGGAAAGGGTAGTGCTGATGCTGATTCAGGATTATTTGATAAGATAATCAGCTATGTGCGAAGCGACATGCAAAGGAATGTGATTGTAGCGGGAGATCTGAATTTACCAAATGTCAACGGGGAAGGTAATGTGAACGACAGGATGCTTGGCCAACATATGGAAAATAAGTTAATATGGGAAGGGCATCTGACTGAGAAAGTGATGGAACCAACTGGAGGGAAGGGTATCCTGGACGTGGTTCTGGTAAAACCAGATGATCTCTATAGCGAAACCGAAGTAATAGTTGGCATGAAGCTGTTTTGTCGTAGTTAAAAATAAATGTGATGGTAAGGAAGGTGTTAAAATTAGGACTATTAGGCAGACCATATGGCTGATAACGCAGGCATGTCGGAGTTAAAAAAGGCTATGATCGATGGAAAACAGTAAATAAAAATGTAAACGGACTCTGGGATGGGTTTAAAGCAAATGTAGAGGAATGTGAAAATAGGTTTCTACCTTTAAGGGTGGTAAGGGATGTTAAAGACCCATTTTAATATAATAGGGTAATAAAGATACTGAGAAGGAGGTGCAGTTTGGAAAGAAATAGAGTTAGGAATTGCTGTGGAAGTAAGGAGAAATTGAAGGAACTTACTAGGAAATTGAATCTATCAAAGAATTCTGCTAAGGATAACATGATGGCAAACATAATTGGCGGTCATGGCAATTTTAGTGAAAAATGGATGAGTATGTATAGGTACGGTACTTCAAGGCAGAAACAGGTCCCAAGAAGGACATTCCAGGAATAATTAATGAACAAGGGGAGTGTGTATCCGAGGATCTTCAAAAGGCAGAAGTATTCAATCAGCAATATGTAAAGATTGCTGGTTACAAGGATAATATCCAGGTAGAGGAGGGGACTAATACTAAAGAAGTATTAAAATTTACTTATGACAGCAATGACATTTTCAGTAAGATACAAAATTTGAAAACAAGAAAAGCAGCTGGAATTGATAAGGTTTCGGGGATATACTTAAGACAATTGGTTGGGATATAGTACCATGTCTGAAGTACCTATTTGATTATTATTAGCATGAAGGAGCTATACTGAATGAATTGAGAGTTACTATTGTAGCCCCTATGTATAAAGGAAAGGGCGATAGAAATAAAGCTGAAAATTACAGCCCAGTCAGTTTGACATGCATTGCATGTAAACTTTGGGAAAGCATTCCTTCTGATTATATTAAACTTGTTTATGAAATTAATAACTGGTTTGATAGAAGGCGGTTTGTGTTTAGGAAAAGTTATTCCACTTAAGCTCAACTTGTAGGATTCCAGCAACCTATAGCAGATATCCTGTATTCAGGAGGTCAAGTGGACTGTATCGCGATTGACATGTTATAGGGTAGATTATGGGAGACTACTGGCGAGAATTAGTGCAATTGGACTTGGCAAAAGAGTGACTGAATGGGTGGGTATGTTTCTATAAAAAATAGGAATTATAGTAGGCGAATCTTTATCTGTCCCTGTAATAATTACGAGGCGAATTACTCAAGGCAGTCTTGAAAATGATAACCTACAACCTGTTTTCCAGTCTTTGACCGGTTCAGGGATGTAATGAATGAAACATATATAGGCTATTATTACAATGGCGTCGCCACTCCCAAGGTGATTTATTAATGACTTATAAATGTTATGAAATGAGAATGGAGAGTGTTGCCGGAATGAAAAATGACTGTGAAAACCGGTGTACCCGGAGAAAAACCTGTCCCGCCTCCACTTTGTCCAGCACAAATCTCACATGGAGCGACCGAGATTTGAACTACTCTATCAAGCGGTGAGAGACACACGCGCTGCCGTCTGAGCCACGGAGGCTCTTCAAGGTTGTATTATTGGACCTTTATGTTTCCTTATTTATATATATATCAATGATATCGACCCTGTTCTGCCAAAACGGCGAATGTTACAATGCTCTTCCTATCCATTATTTCCCTTAAGACTGGCCACGCCTGCCAACTATATGAACAATGAAGTTCATAAAATTATATAGGGAAATCTTCAGCAATGCCCTACCACCCGAATCACTCCCAATCCGATTTTCACACATCTAGGGAGATCAAAATGTTATTCTCGGACATCGGTGTGCATCGTGTGTGTTTATGTACGGATCTAATTGCACCGACAGCTGGCAGCTTATTCAGATTGACCGTTTCATCATACAGTGAGATGACTGAAGGTCATCCACAAAATATGTTCACACAAATGTTGTACAATTTAACCCCCTCCCCTCATTGTAACAGCTCTTCATACCCCTCCCCCATAAATGAACGTCCAGACTATATCACCATCCCCCTACCCCACTTGTTTGAGGAGACGCAAAAGTCAATAAATATGACTTAGATGTAGTAGCAACTTCGCAACAAAACATAATTACAGAATTTTAGGCACATAATCTTAAAGCCGGTTTCGATATGCGTTCGGAAATCATATTACAGAGCTCTGAGGTTTAATTACAGGCAACGTATAACGAAAAATAGTGCGAATGTCTTAATGAAAATACTTGTGAAGTTTATTGTACATTCATTTTATTCTTCATAACTTACTACTAATAGAAGTTCCATTTGCAGACTTGTCTCAAAACTGGCCATACCTTTTTCGAAAGGACTGAAGAATGTGAGTAATAAAAGAAGAATATGAAGGCAGAGTTGTTCTTGTTTAGCCGGAATAAAGACGTATATGCAAAGTGCCAAAAAGAAAGTTCATTTGGATATTGCAAACCGGTTAATAACAAAAAACTCACGAAGGTACGTATTCTAACGAGTTGGTGGAGTAGTAGATAAATAAATACTCGACGGATAGCTTCTAGGACAAGATTTATTTTTTCTAATAACCACTTACACACCGTTGCACTGGTGTTACAGTAAAATACTTACAGGCAATGATAGTTCAGGTACGCGCGCACTGTACACTATCACTTGTACCTTAAGGCAGATCGCTTTAAGCGGCAGCCGGTTTACAAATTTAAGCGCCCTCAAAACATTCTAACAAGTCCGCATGAGACTCACGATTCGCACTCACACTCTACGCCCTTCTTGTCCACTCACAGATCTCTGTCCACGCTGTAGCACGCCGCTCCACTATTCGGCAGTACACACCTCGCACCGCTGTCCCGCTGGCACTTTTCACTGGCTAAGCTCAAACTGAATTGAATTACACTACTGTCCAAAAGTTAAGCATAATCACTAAAGTGGGCCACAGCGCCTGATAGGAATGTCAGACGGATTGCTGAACAAACGGAAGCTAAATCACACACCATATGTCACAAAACGTTTCCAAAAAAGACAGTGTCACAAAGGTTCTTATAGATAAAGTACACCTTTGACAACAACTAACAAAACTTGGCAATGTCTTCCACAAAACATATGCTGATACTAGGGTGTACGGTTACCCCTAACGGCCACACATGCTTCCTGATCTCATTCTTCCGAAAGACCAATGTGAAGGTCTTGGAGGGTCCTTGATGAAGGCTGATGGGATACAATTCGCCTCCCCAATGCATCCCAGGCATGTTCTATGGGATTCAGATCCGCAAACCTCGCTGGCCAGTCCATGCGGTGAATGTCTTCCCCAGCCAGAAATGCATCCACCAGAGCAGCGCGGTGCGGTCTGCCATTATCTTCCATTAAGAGGAAGTCTGGACCAACCGCACATCTGAAGAGTCGAACATGTACTTCATCCCTGTATCTCCGAGCGTTAAAAGTGTTCCCGGATCACCCATGAAGATGTGCAGTCCGTACGGCCATTCAACATGATGCTGCCCCAAAACATGACTCCACCACCACCATAATGGTCCCGTTCTACGATGTTCCTGTGGTTGTGTCGGCTACCCGGCTCACTCCAGATTAATGTGCGACGGGAATCGTTCTGCAAACTGAAGCGGGATTCATCTGTGAAGAGCTCATGCCTCCATTCATTCATGGTCCGTTTCGATGTTGACGTCTCCGCAGTAAACAGGATCGCCTCTGTGCTGGATTGAGCGGGACGCACGCTGCTGGACGTCGGGCAAACAGCCCTACTATTCTGAGCCTCCGGTTCACAGTTTGCCGGGAAACGGCAACCCCTGAGACGGCTGCAAGCTCCGCCGACAATTGTCTTACAGATGCACTCCGATTTCGTCGGGCAGCTAAGGCCAGGTATCGGTCCGGCTGTGGGGTGATTACCCTTGGTCGACCTTGTACTGGCCTACGACTAACATGTCCTGTGTCTCGTAATCGTCTTCAAAGCCTGGAAATGACACTTTGTGGCACATTCAAGGATACGGCGACTTCGCCCTGTGTCTGGCCTGCTTCCAGGCGGCCGAGTATTCTACCCTGCAAAACGGACCAAATAGCGTCGTTGTGCGATTATGTTGTCACGTTCACCACGAGGCTACACTCCGCCCACTATAACAGGGCAAACACGACTGAGCGAATGTGGGGCGCAGGCACTGGCTGTGTTTACCTTGCGGTTACGCCACTAGTCAAATAAGGGAACACTCCTTTCCTATACAGAACTAACACGTAAGGTTGGTAGGTGCATATGTTGTGCGATTTGCTGCCTATTTCCTCTTGCCCTGCTTACTCGTAACTAATGCTTAACTTTTGGACACCAGTGTATTTCGCACTTGTCCGCCGCCATTATATAAGGGGACCGACCTTTCGAGATCCATCCGACAGTAGGATCCTGTGGAAAACTCTAGAAATGAAAGGGTCTCGTCGTGTCCACATTGCAATGGCGGTAAATGAGTTGGCAGCTATGACAGTTCATCTCGTAGTGGAGCGAGTGCAACTCAGTGATTCGCCTGCTGTGAAGACAGCCTGACTTGCTCCACCCAGGCTTGCTCCATCCATTTTAGTTGGCTGAAACTAGTAGTCATAGGAACTACTAAAACAAGCTGTTCGTACAAGCCCTGTTGTCTCATCAGCTAATTATTTTCTTTAAATAATGTAATTATTTGCGGAAATATGCAAAAAATGTCGCTCGTCGCGGTTAACCGATCTGTATAGCGCCACAGCAAGTAGTGGAAACTTTGTATGTGCTGTGAGGAAGGGCAGCAGGGGCTATTTCTTTCTACCAAGGTAATGGACACTGAGGTATGATTCACTAGCTTGCCACTGGCAGTCTTTCTTAATTGACTTTCTAATTGTATAATCACGCCATACTTCTATTTAATTGTAGTGTAATATTGTAATATTGTTCCTTTGTGAACGTTTTATTGTACCTATAGTATTGAATCAGAGATCAAAAAACTAGTATTACCCCACTTAAGTTCGTAGATGGTCAACCTTTATCCCTTTGTCGAAATTCGCTCAGAGAGCATCAAAAAACAAATTTTGTTCCTTTTTGTTAAGTTTTGATAAAGAATATACCTCCTCCACTCTAATTCCCAATCGCCGCTACTGCAGACACCACCTCCCTTCTAATTATCGTATATTTTCGTCTCATTATTGTAAGACATGCCCCTTCCCCCCGTTCTTGCGAACGTATTTAACAGCTTTGGTCATTACTTTTGAGGTAAAAATTGTTCTACCATACGTTTTGGCAGGTGATCCATTTTAATTTGACTTCCCCTAATACCGTAGATCAATGAAAGATCCTTCCGTTCCCTAGTTGTTCACGATCAGATAATTAGTGATCCAGAAGAGAACTTCGAGACCCTCCTAAACCCCATGTAAGCAAGAAATGTGCTTTTTTGTCCTCTGGACACGCCGATCACCTAGCCTACACAGTGCGAGGACATGGTTTGTGGTCATGTTGGCATTGCAGGAATGTCCGATGCATCCTTTCACCGCGTGTAGTATGTCAATCAATCTGGCTCGCTGCCCACCACCAGTTTGATGCTGGAAGCAGACAAGCCATGATTGACTGGCATAGCGGAGACGCCTCTACAGTATGAACATACAAACTATTTTAAATATAGAGCAGACCTTCTGAAAATAACTTATATTTTAATGTATATAGTGATTATCTCAGGAACCACGTTTTTATATATGATATTTTTTATTGTACTGTGCTCCACCACCTTTGGTGGAGTCAGGAATATATATCCTCAGTATCCCCTGCGTGCCGTATTAGGTGACTAAAAGGGGAGACTAGGGACTCTTAATTTGGGAGCGTAGGTTGGCATCCAAAGTCCCCCTAGCTGAATATGGCATCTCTTTCACATGTTTCACACTCCTCAGCTTTACTTCCCTCTCAGAACTCCCTTCGTCAATTATTGTTGTCTTTCGACCCCGACGTTACTGAGTTCGAGGCCTTACACAGTCTTTCATTTCAACGTACTCCGTGGCTCTTCTCTTTCTCCTGCCGATTCATGCATTCCTTGAAACATCGGACCTCTTCCTCGCTTCTCTATGAGGATCCTTGTACTTCCTCCTATCCCCTTCTTCGCAGTCTACATTTTCTTCGATTTTCCGAACGCATACTCTGCTCGCTTCTTGACAGTTCACTCAATGTGTCATATGTTAACTATCTATATTCTTTCTCTCAACTTATGTTGTTGTTTGAGTCATAATTACATAGACTGGTTTGACGCAGCTCTTCATGCCACCCTATCATGTGCTAACCTTTTCATTTATATGTAACTGCTGCGTCCTGCGTCTCCTCTAATATGCTTGTCATATTCATACATTGGTCTACCCCTACCATTCTTATGTCTACACTTCCCTCAAAAACCAGCTGCACAAGTCTTGGGAGTCTTAAGAGGTGTCCTATCATTCTGTCTTGTCAAGTTTAGCCAAATCGATCTCCTCTCACAACATCGATTCAGTATCTCTTCATTCATGATTCGATCAATCCATCTCACCTTCAGCATTTTTCTGTAGCACTACATACCTACAACTTCTATTCGCTTTCTTTCTGAGGTACTTATCGTCCATGTTTCACTTCCATACAATGCCACGCTCTAGACGAAAGGCTTCAAAAACATCTTTCCAATTCCTATATCAATATTCGAAGTGAGCAAATTTATTTTCTCAACAAAGGCCTTCCTTGCTTGTAGTAGTCCGCATTTTATGTCCTCCTTACTTCTACCATCGTTTGTTATTTTCCTACCCAAGTAACAATATGCATCTTGCTTCTTTTAGGACTTCACTTACTAATCCAATATTTCCTGTATTACCTGACTTAGTTCGATTGCACTCCATTTCATTTGTTTTCGACTTATTTATTTCATCTTGCACTCCCTCCACAAGATCCTGTCCATGCCATTTAGCAATATCTCCAGATCTTCTGCAGTCTCAGATAAATTAACAATATCATCAGCAAATCTCAGCATTATGACTTTCTCTCCTTGGATTGTGATTCCCTTCCCAAATTCTTCCTTGACTTCCTTTAATGCCGTCTTGAGTTATATCCTAATTTTTTGGGGTCAGTACTTTATGTAAACTTATCCAAGTTTTACAACGATGTGGCCTTCCTGGCGACAAACCTATATGGAGGAATGTATGACCTAAACTACTGTGTTTTTCTTTATTTGTCGATAGTGTAGTGTGTTCTTCGTAAATAAGGTGAGGTGAATTGAAATGAACACAAATGTTAAGTTCTCAGCGAGAAAAATATCTCCTGATCCGTCAGCCACCAGGCTGATGATTCCGCGAAAGAGCCGGATGCGTGCGCAACCAGCACACAATTATTTCGTTTCTCCCTGAACTCTTTAATATTCTTTACATTCCTTGTAGTTTATCAGATCCTTTATCCTTCTACTTTAGACTTAATTCCCTCTTTATCCCTATGTCGGTTATATTTCGTAACGCTTTCCTTTCCTCTCTTTCATTCCTACAGAATTTGCTTTGTTTCTTTCTATTTTTCTTTCGTTTTTATCTTAATCTGTTTACATTCTAAGGTTGGTTTCTTCCTCGGACTTCCTACCGCCCCAAGGGTGTGAGAATTTGTGTTGGGGAGGTAAAACTGGGAATGAAGACCAGTATTTCGCCCAGGCAGCCCCATGTGATATGCTGAACAGGGGCCTTTTAGTCGGATGGGAAGATTGGAAGGGGGAGACAAGGAAGAGGGAAGGAAGCGACCGTGGCCTCAACTTTGGTACCATCCCGGCATTTGCCTGGAGGAGAAGTGAGAAACCATGGAAAACCACTTCAATGATGGATGGGTTGGGAATCGAAATTCATTTATTCAGTTGACCTCACGAGGCTGAGTTGATCCCGTTCCAGTCCTCGAATCTCGTACCGACAGAGTCGGGAATCGAACACGGGCCTCCAGGGGTGGCAGCTAATTACACTAACCACTATACTACTACATTTTCTTTCGTATTCTTAATTACCTTCTTATTTTCTGTTTCACAGACGATAAAACTTCAGCCTGGTTGTCTCCATAGAGGCCAATAAGGTGATTTAATGAGTAACCATCCTGTATTATAGGGACTACGTACTGCTTATTGCAGGTAGACCCAGTTTAAAAGAGGTCCAAGCTACAGTTTCGAAATGCTACAGATTTAAAACACACGTATGAATGTTCAATAATGTATTTGGTTTTAAGAGTACATGAACCGTTAATCTCTGGTGAATTTTCTTTCCATGCGTGGCATTTCAATGTGGGAGGGGCAAGTTTGCGGTAACGTAGCCCCAACCAATTGAAAACAATATTTTTCTACGCTCAGATATTAAGTCAATGAGACGGAAAGGACATCTTTGAGGTACTAATAGAACTAACATTGGTAATTATTTCAGATTTCTAACTACTGTTTCTGAGGCATACCTAATGAAGAAAAGAGTAGAAAACGTAGAAAATTAGCATTAACGTTAGGAACATGTGCCGCAGAGTTATCATGGAGTAAATCCTAGGGTAGAATCAGAGGTCGGAAGAGAACAAGAGTTGACCAAGTGGGGTCGGATAGCAATGGCACAACTAAGAAGAAACAACGCGAGGATCAGCTAGGGGAACCATAATCAACAGCCTATGTTCCCAGGATGAGAGCTCCTGGTACCCGTTTCAGTAGCCTGTTACGCCATAACCTCGACACAAAGGCATATATAGTGAACATCTCTATGCCTGGGGTAATTTGCCCCAAAGAATTAACATGGAATAGCAAAACCCGTCTCTAGCGCATTCGCAGGCTGGAATTAAAGACAAACCAAACAAATCCCCCACATCCCAGAAGGATCAAGGCCTACCAAGCGATCGCTACTCATAGGATTACGAGGTGTCGTGTGGTCTGCACGATGAGCCTTCTCGTCCGTTATTCTTGGCTTCCTAGAACGGGGCCGCCATCCCTCCATCAGATAGCTCCTCAATTGTAATCACGTAATCTGAGAGGATCTCGAACCAGCCTTCAGATCCAGGTAAAAATCCCTGGCATGGCCGGGAGTCGAACCTGCGGCCTTCACCACGGTGCCGGCACAATTAAAGACAGTTTTGTTTAATAAAGGTGCACGGCGCTGTACGTTATTAGCACTAACGCTTCAAAACACGTCAAGGACTAACACAATACTCTAAAGTAACCATTGTTCTTAGCGGTACGTAAATTCCGTAGCAGTCAAATAACGTCTCATGAATTGGATGGTCATAGGATGGGATAGGAAAAGACAGGTGGAACAGGGTCATGGGTTGGAGAAAAGGGAGGAGGAAGTAGCTTCTGCAGCCGTCAGGAAAGATAGGACTGACCAGGAGGGGAGGGGATCAAATGAGATGGGAAGGGTTGAGGCTCTGGTCATGGGGAATTCTATCGTTAGACATGGGAATGTGTGGGGAGAAAAGGGTACCAGGATAGAGTGTTATCCAGGAATTAGGTTAAGGCAAATGTTGAGGAAAGTAGAAGAGAAGGAGGAGGGAAAGGCGAAGGTGGTAGTATTTCACGTTGGTACTAACAACGTAAGACAAGCAGGTGTAAGTACCAACATAGATGGGGGTGTATGGGATCTGGTAAATGTAACACGGATGAGGTTTAAGGAAGCGGAGATTGTTATCAGTGGAATACTGTGTAGGAGGGATACTGACTGAAAGGTGACTGGGGATTTAAGTGAGACTATAGAGTGGGTATACGGGAAACTGGGAGTGAAATTTCTAGATCCTAATGGGTGGGTAGGAGATAGGGATCTGCGATCACATGGCCTTCACTTAAACCGCAGTGGTACATATAAGTTAGGAAATTTGTTTAGAAGGGTTATAGGGAGTTACATTCAGGGAAACAGTGTGCGCTATGGAGCGGTGTTAAGGGAACAGGGAACTGGAAATCAAGTAGGGATGACATAAAACTGTTAGTGCTAAACTGTAGAAGTATTGTAAAGAGAGCAATAGAATTAAGTAATTTAATAGATATATACTTACTAGATATTGTAATAGGAATTGAATCATGGCTGAAAAATGATATAATTGATGCAGAAATTTTCTCACGGAACTAGAGGGTATGTCGTAGAGATAGGGTAGGAATGGTAGGAGGGGGAGTATTCATTCTCGTGAAAGAAGAATTTGTAAGCTACGAAAAAGTTAATTATGACAAGCACGAAATTCTAGGGGCAGGCTCATTTCTAAAGATAATAGACAACTTGATGTTTTTGGAGTGTACAGAGCAGGAAAGAGTCGCGCAGATGCAGATTCAGAATTATTTTATAAGATAATCAGCTATGCGGGAAACGATTAGGAAAGGAACGTGATCTTAGCGGGTGATCTCAATTTACCAAATGTCAATTGGGAAGGTAATGCGAACGACAGGAAGCGTGACCAACAAATGGCAAATAAGTTATTATGGGAAGGGCACCTGATTCAGAAAGTGATGGAACCATCTAGAGAGAAGAATTTTCTGGATGTGGTGCTGGTAAAGCCAGATGAGCTCTATAGAGAAACTGAAGTAATAGATGGTATTACTGATCACGAAGCTGTTTTTGTGGTAATTAAAAATAAATGTGAAAGAAAGGAAGATCCTAAAAGTAGGACGGTTAGGCAGTACCATATGGCTGATAAAACAGGCACGAGTGAGTTTTTAATAAGTAACTATGTTCGGTGGAAAACGGTAAACAAAAATGTAAACAGACTCTGGGATGGTTTGAAGCAATTGTTGAGGAATGTAGAAATAGGATTGTACATTTAAAGGTGGTAAGGAATGGTAAAGATCCACTATATTATAACAGGGAAGTAAAGAGACTAAGAAGGAGGTGCAGACTCGAAAGAAATAGAGTTAGAAATGGCTGCGGAAGTAAGGAGAAATTGAAGGAACTTACTGGGAAATTGAATCTAGCAAAGAATTCAGCTAAGGATAATATGATGGCAAGCAGAATTGGTGGCTACACTAATTTTAGTGAAACATGGAAGAGTATGTATAGGTACTTTAAGGCAGAAAGAGCTTCCAAGAAGGACATTCCAGGAATCATTAATGAACGTGAGGAGTGTGTATCCGAGGATCTTCAAAAGGCAGAAGTATTCCATCAGCAGTACGTAAAGATTTCTGGTTACAAGGATAATATCCAGGTAGAGGAGGTGACTAATACTAAAGAAGTATTTAAATTTACCTATGACAGCAATGACATTTTCAGTAAGATACAAATTTGAAAACAAGAAAAGCAGCTGGAATTGATAAGGTTTCGGGGGATATTCTAAAGACAATTGGTTGGGATATAGTACCATGTCTGAAGTACCTATTTGGTTATTGTTAGCATGAAGGAGCTATACTAAATAAATGGAGAGTTACTATAGTAGCCCCTATGTATAAAGGAAAGGGTGATAGCAATAAAGCTGAAAATTACAGCCCAGTCAGTTTGACATGCATTGCATGTAAACTTTGGGAAAGCATTGTTTATGATTATATTAAACTTGTTTATGAAATTAATAACTGGTTTGATAGAAGGCGGTTTGTGTTTTGGAAAAGTTATTCCACTTAAGCTCAACTTGTAGTATTCCAGCAAGATATAGCAGATATTCTGGATTCAGGAGGTCAAGTGGACTGTATCGCGATTGGCATTTTATAGGGTAGATCATGGGAGACTACTGGCAAAAATGAGCGCAATTGGACTTGACAGAAGAGTGACTGAATGGGTGGCTCTGTTTCTAGAAAATAGAACTCAGAGAATTAGAGTAGGTGAAGCTTTATCTGTCCCTGTAAAAATTAAGAGGGGATTTCCTCAGGGCAGTATTATTGGACCTTTATGTTTTCTTATATATATGAATGATATGTGTAAAGAAGTGGAATCGGAGATAAGGCTTTTCGCAGATGATGTTATTCTGTACAGCGTAAAAAATTACAAGATTTTGAGCAACTTCTAAATGACCTCGATAATGTTGTAAGATGGACAGTTGGCAATGGTATGATGATAAACGGGGATAAAGTCGGAAAAGTCCTCTCAGTTTTAATTACTGCGTTGATGGGGTGAAAGTTCCGTTTGGGGATCATTGTAAATACCTAGGTATTAATATAAGGAAAGGTCTTCTTTGGGATAATCACATAAATATGATTCGAAATAAAGGGTACAGATCTCTGCACATGGTTTTGAGAGTATTTAGGGGTTGTAGTAAGGATGTAAAGGAGCTAGCATATTTGTCTCTGGTGTGACCCCAACTAGAGTATGGTTCCAGGGTATGGGACCCTTACCAGGATTACTTGATACAGGAACTGGAAAAAATCCGAAGAAAAGCAGCTCGATTTGTTCTGGTCGATTTCCGACAAAGGAGTAGCGTTACAAAAATGTTGCAAAGTTTGGGCTGGGAAGGCTTGGGAGAAAGGAGACGAGCTGCTCGACTAAGTGGTATGTTCAGAGCTGTCAGTGGAGAGATGGCGTGTGAGGACATCAGTAGACGAACAATTTTGGATGGTGTCTTTACAAGTAGGAAAGATCACAATATGAAGATAAAGTTGGAATTCAAGAGGACAAATTGGGCAAATATTCGTTTGAAGGAAGGGGAGTTAGGGATTGGAATAACTTACCAAGGTAGATGTTCAAGAAATTTCCAAATTATTTGCAATCATTTAAGAAAGGGCTAGGGAAACAACAGATAGGATATCTGCCACCTCGGCGACTGCCCTAAATGCAGATCAGTAGTGACTGATTGATTGTAGTGATTGATTGACATAACTCAGCCTCTTTCATACTGTCAAAGCCAAACGTGAGACAGCGATAGGAAAATGGATCTAATAAATGTGTGGTAGCCCACAGCAGAAGATATAGTTTCTTAAACACAACGTCTCGTCAGCAAAGGAAAAAATGGCTAAATATACTGTAGAAATTATGTAGTACTCGCGCAACTGGGCTCACTAGTGCTGAATCAGCACACCTACTATGATTCGTTTATTCATCGCTGTGAGACATCTAGCGTACAGTTTACCTACCAGTACTGTTGTTATTTACTCAGCAAAGCCAAACTATAGTATTCATGCTAGGAACAAGAATCGCACCGAGAAATGCGATACAATATGTGTATGACACATTTCTTAGCAGATAAAGTAGGGCTGCCCTTACTACGAAAAACGTAAAATTAAGCAATTTTCTCAATTGTGCCGAAAGTTGAAGGGCTAAAGGGCCTCAAAGATTTAAATGAATGAATCTTGGATAGCGCTATCAAACTAAAATACCAACTTTCGAAAACCACTTTCGGCCTAAATGCAGACCCGGAAAAACAGCCTAAAATCGTTTGTTTCTTTAATCGTTTTCTTTTTTGTTCAAATCCTAGCCAAATTCATTTAGTTACGCAATTCTGTTTGTTCCGTGGATCATTACCCTTAGGCATTTTTTGATTTATTTGAAAAATGTCCACACCGAATGCAGTTAAGTATATGATACGATACGATACGATACGATACGATATGATATGATATGATAAGATAAGATAAGATAAGATAAGATAAGATATGATATGATATGATATGATATGATATGATGTGATATGATATGATATGATATGATATGATATGATATGATATGATATGATATGATATGATATGATATGATATGATATGATATGATATGATATGATATGATATGATATGATATGATATGATATGATATGATATGATATGATATGATATGATATGATATGATATGATATGATATGATATGATATGATATGATATGATATATGATGATATATGATATGATATGATATGATATGATATGATATGATATGATATGATACGATATGATATGATATGATATGATATGATATGATATGATATGATATGATATGATACGATACGATACGATACGATACGATATGATATGATATGATATGATATGATATGATATGATATGATATGATATGATATGATATGATATGATATGATATGATATGATATGATATGATATATGACATATGACATATGATATGATATGATATGATATGATATGATATGATATGATATGATATGATATGATATGATATGATATGATATGATATGATATGATATGATATGATATGATATGATATGATATGATATGATATGATATGATATGATATGATATGATATGATATGATATGATATGATATGATATGATATGATATGATATGATATGATATGATACGATACGATACGATACGATACGATATGATACGATACGATACGATACGATACGATACGATACGATACGATACGATACGATACGATATGATATGATATGATATGATATGATATGATATGATATGATATGATATGATATGATATGATATGATATGATATGATATGATATGATATGATATATGATATGATATGATATGATATGATATGATATGATATGATATGATATGATATGATATGATATGATATGATATGATATGATATGATATGATATGATATGATATGATATGATATGATATGATATGATATGATATGATATGATATGATATGATGATATGATATGATATGATATGATATGATATGATATGATATGATATGATATGATATGATATGATATGATATGATATGATATGATATGATATGATATGATATGATATGATATGATATGATATGATATGATATGATATGATATGATATGATATGATATGATATGATATGATATGATATGATATGATATGATATGATATGATATGATATGATATGATATGATATGATATGATATGATATGATATGATATGATATGATATGATATGATATGATATGATATGATATGATATGATATGATATGATATGATATGATATGATATGATATGATATGATATGATATGATATGATATGATATGATATGATATGATATGATATGATATGATATGATATGATATGATATGATATGATATGATATGATATGATATGATATGATATGATATGATATGATATGATATGATATGATATGATATGATATGATATTTACATGTTATCATAATTTAGCCGTGAAATTCTTAAAAGAAAGCAGTTATATGCACATCATGTCAAGTTAAAAATTATTCTCAGGCAACAGTTCAAAGCTCGCTGCAGGTTCATCGTTTGTTGCTTAATTTCTCAAACAAGGATTAATTCATAACGAGTTGTGAACAGATGTTTACAAACATAACTAATTAGGTTAGTGTTTACAGTATATTTCCGAAATAATGAATATTATGTGAAATTGATTTCTTGTTTTCATAATACTGCTTTCACATCTATCGAAAACAGAAAGTTATGTCGAGGCATCAGTAGTTGTACTTCCCATAATTCCAAATTACCACCGCCTTCACAACCATTCACTTTGCAAGTATTAACCTTTTAAACATACTGTGCGGCCGTGTCCAATAAAACTGTAACTCCGAGCACTATTTAAATGTAGTCAAATCAGTGAATGTTTGTCAACCCTCTCCACTGGTCGTCATCTGTTCCTGAATAATTGAGCCCGTGTCGTTCTTCCCACTCTTTGTCCGACAAGCGAGTTCAATTAAATCCGACCGCGGACGGCGTGTCCACTTCATTCAACCTGACTTACAGTGAGAGATCAATGAGTCAAGCCAGGCCGGGAATTAATTAGCCCGCTCATTTCTCAATTCAGTCAAGTTATGCCATAACATGACAACAGCTTTAATTGGTACTTTCTATGTTTTTAACTTGCATGGAGGATTCTTGTTCCTGTCAAAGTTGGTTGTGAAGCATGACCATTGACATCCTAAAATGTAGAGAAGAATATGTGTTTTGATGTTTTTATTCTAAGGCTTAATCACGTAATTGGATCAAAATTCAAAGTGAGCCAGTTTAATTTGCTATTAGTCCCAAGCACTTGGTAATATATTTGACTATATTTTGCTTTAATTGCATCAAATAACTTTCTATTTCATTCCCTTTCGCTCTAAATTATGAAGCAGTCCTTTCCTGGAAATTGGAGAAGTGTTATTTTATGTTATTCTTATAGATTGCGTATGCACCTAAACAAATGAGCTCATCTATTGTAAACACTATTGTATTGTTAGAACTTAATGTAAAAATAATATATGAACTGGAAGTGATAAAATACACTAGAAAATAATCTGCAAGAATGTCTTGTATATGCAAAAGAAGAGAAATCCTGAACACGAAGTTGGAACAAAAATGATAAAAAAAATAGATATTAGAAAGAAGAATGAGAAAAAAGGTTGAAAGAGATTTACAAGAGGAACAATACGGCTCCAAGAGTGGAAAATCTACAGTGGACCCAATCTTTAGCATGAGACAGCTGATGGAAAAGAACTGGGAATATAGAAAGGATCTTCTCATGACTTACATAGATATAGAAAAGGTATATGATCCCAGACAACAGGTTAGGGAAACTAGTGTTAAAAAGAGACCCGGAAGAAAAATGATAGAAATGGTCCAAGTAATGTACAACAACTATTAGCAGTGTACTGGCCCCAGCTAAGACAGGGGAGTGTGCTTTCACTTCTTTTGTTTATTACGGTCATGGACGAGTTTGTAAAGGAAACAAAGGAAGCATGTGGAGATAAAGAGATAAAGATACTGCTATTTGCAGATGAAGTTGTGATCTGGGGAAGGAACGGCAAAGAAGTGCAACAAACAACTAGATGTACTGAACGAAAAGATTGAGAAATATGGCTTGAAAATCAGTACAGAGAAAAGCAAGCGTATGGTGATGTCGAGAGGGGAAAGGCAAGAAAAAGGGATTGTGAAAATTAGAAGTCAGAGTCAGGAAATTGTGGACAGCTTCAAACACCGAGGAAGTGAATTAATTTAAAATAATAGGGTGAACACGGAGATTAGCAGGAGGGTACAGCAGCGTAATGCATTCTATCGAAGTGTAAGGAAACTTGTGTTTAGCAGGGAAGTAGCAAGGAAAATTAAAGAGGTAATGTACAAAATGTACTATGTACCCATACTCACTTAATCAGCTGAGACTTAGAGAGCAGAATTCAAGCCAGTGAAATGAAATTCCTAAGAAGTATGATCGGAAAGACAAGGAAAGACAGAGCGAGAAATTAAGGTGTTAGGAAGGAAGTTGGGATAGGAAAGCTAAGTGAGAGAGTTGAAAAGAATAAAATAAGGTGGTTTGGACATGTAAAGGGGATGGATAAGAATATAATTGCAAGACAGGTTGTGGAGGCTAAATGTGAGGGCAAGAGAGCAAGAGGAAGACCTAGAACAAGGTGGATTTAATCAGTGAAGAGCGGCGTAAGAAGACGAAATTTAGACTGGGACAAGATCGTGGAAGAGGAATGGTGGAAGCAAAGAGGAGGATGGAGAAGTACCATAAATATCCCGACTCGGCAGGAGCTGGATAATGCAAAATGATGATGATGATGATGAATGAATGCAAATAACAACAATAACCAAAAAAGTCTAGAAGATATTTCAAAATACAGATGTGATTTCGTCTATGGCCGTTGTTTAAATGATCTGATACGCCTGGTGATGAGCCAACACAAGCACCAGCCTTACACCAGCTTCAAGTTCAAGATGACACCACAACAAACAGGCCTGAGGATACGCCCTAGTTCCACTAAAATCTCACATTTCAAAATTTGTTGCTTACATCCTTGTTCAGTAAAGGTCTTCGGTTACTGATTGAAATGAATGTAAAGGTCACGTTTCAAACACACATAATATGTAGTATTGGAATCGGAAATCTCCTTTGTCCATATTTTGGATAAAATGAGTTACGGTCAGTTAATTATTTTTCAATGTCATGGTGTAAGGTACTCTCATGCTCACGTGACAGTACAGCTGTAGTTTTCAACATCCATTGTCTGAAGCCAAGCACAGCTAGATTCTACACTTATCTTGACGGGACGGTAAAAATCGAAGGACCACGCGGCCACAGTACGGAGAATAAGTTATTTCTGTGTAAGACAAGGAAGTCAGTATGAAACCCGACAAAAAATTAAAACTCTTGATCTCAGCTTTTTTTGTTAGGCCTATTTGCTTTACGTCGCACCGATACAGATAGGTCACACGGCGACGATAGGATAGGAAAGTGCTAGGAGTAGGAAGGAAGTAGCCGTGGCCTTGATTAAGGTACAGCCCCAGCATTTGCCTAGTGTGAAAATGGGAAACTACGGAAAAGCATTTTCAAGGCGGCCGAGACTGGGGTTCGAGCCCACTATCTCCTGGATGCAAGCTCACAGCAAACCGCACGGCCAAGTCGCTCGGTCTTGATCTCAAAGTAAAACCAGATCCTTTTCTCAAAACATAAGACGTTTATTGCCGAATGAATATAACACTTTATTGGTCTGACCACAAGAGTTTTAACCTCTGTATCCATTCTTGAGGCGTACAGTGTTCTTTTTTTAAATTTCTTTCACGTCACGCCGACACAGAAAGGTTTTATGAGGAAGCAAAGTGCTATTATGCGACTTTGACTTTAATTAAGGTGCATTCCCAGCATGTAAAACCATCTTCAGGGCTGCCGACAGTGCCGAATGCAAGGCGACAGCTATGTGCCTCACACCACGCAGCCATTCACTCGGTCGTACAACAATCCTCTTACAATAAAACAAGATGACGTCAAAAATATCTGCCACATTTGCCTGAAGGATAATAAGACTTGAACGCGTTTATGGTGATATTTCTTAACTTGCTATCTTTTGGAGGATTGTCGCAGATCAAAAAAGTACTATTTTACACGTAATACAACTGGATTTTGGAAATGGAATCCCTCATGTCCACAACGCTTTCTAATAATATTTTAACGTCGCACTGACACATCGAAACATTTCGGCGACTCAAGGATGGGATAGGGCTAGGACTGGGAAGGTATGTAAGTGAAACATGGACGATAACTAGCTCAGGAAGAAAGAGAATAGAAGCTGTTGAAATGTGGTGTTATAGAACAATACTGGCGGAGAGATTGAATAGAAGTGACACATGGACGATAACTAGCTCAGGAAGAAAGAGAATAGAAGCTGTTGAAATGTGGTATTACAGAACAATACCGGCGGCGGGATTGTATAGAAGTGAAACATGGACGATAACTAGCTCAGGAAGAAAGAGAATAGAAGCTGTTGAAATATGGCATTACAGAAGAATACTGACGGCGCGATGGATAGGTTGGGCCACGAATGAGGTGTTACTGGATCGAATTGGGGAAACGAGATCTATTTGGCTAAATCTGACGACAAGAGGAGATAGCATAACAAGGAACATCTTAAGACAATCACATCAGTTCGTGTTTGAGGGAAGTGTAAGGGGTAAGAACGGTAGGGATAGACCAAGGTACAAACATTTTTTATTCTATTTATTTATGACGAGCATATTAGAGCAGATGTAGGATGTAGTAGTAATGTAGAAATGAAAATATTAGCACAGGATAGGGTGGAAGGGAGGGCTGCATTACAGTCGTCCATAGACTGGTGACTCAAACAACAAAAAAAGGAGAATATACTGATAATCGGTGAAAGTAAAATTCCATATTTAACATTATTTTTAAAATGGGCGCGAACAAGTGAGAAACTGTCCTGCCCAGATGACGGAAATCTGACATTTGTGAAATCATAGATACAATGTTCTTTAAAAGTGTCCAATGATAACAACAGGGAGAGACGAATGGCACAGTAGCGGTGGCGTGGTGCAGGTCTCTGTAAATGATGGCCATGGGCAACTTGCGTATTAGGGAGCGAGTTGATCATAATGAGTCGAGCGGGTTACCGCATATGGTAAGCGTGTTTGTATAGAAAGAAAAATCATAATATGTTTGAATATTCCAGCAGGTTTCGTGAGTTTTTCACCGTCTGAGCGTGTGTTGTGCAGATTACCTTTAATAATTCCATGCGCATTAATATAACATGTTCCCTATATACACTTAAGGAAATGGAAATTGCAATACCATAAAGGCATTGGTCGTGTATGTTGATTTTCAAGATATGGAACGATGTCATGTAGGTATGTAAACGATAAAAGTTTCAGACGCATTGGATTCTTGCTACAGGTCTCCCCACGCGATTGGTCGCGGAGGAATCAACTCCAGTATACGGACTCTGGTGTAGCGTAGTTGACTTGCAGTCTGTGCAGTGAAGTGTTCCCCGTCAAAATGCCTCGACGACAGAGAAGAGCACGCTATCAACAACTGTCGCCGTTTGAGAGGGCTCGGATAATAGGGCTGTGTGAGGCTGGATTATCGCTAAGGACTGTCGCTGCACGTGTTGGCCGACAGGCATCTACGGTACAGCGCGACAGACAACTGTGTGAGAGGATCGCCGCATCAATCGGATGGCCCGGATGGAACTCCATGCAACAGCAGCGCAAATTCGAGCAGCTGTGGTACCCCACGTTACACAACAAACAGTTGGTAATCACCTGCGTACAGCTGGCTTACGAGCCCGTGACCCTGCAGAAGGTGTTCCATTGACCCCACAACAGCGACGTGTAAGGCTGGCCTGGTGTCGAGAAAGATCGACGTGAGTAGACGAATGGCATAGGGTCGTCTTTCGCAATGAATCGCGATTCTGTCTTGCCCGCAGTGATCGCCGGAATCGTGTGCGGGGAGAGGGGCCGCCCAGATCATTTTGTCGAAATCCACACAGGGCCAACACCAAGCATTAGGGTCTGAGGAGCTATTGGCTTTAATGTAAAATCACAATTAGTGCTTGTTGAGGGCACTATGACTGCTCGACAGTACGTTAATAGGGTACTCAATCCAGTGGTTGTCCCTATGATGGCGAACGCTGCTAATGGGATGTTTCAGCAGGACAATGCCCGGATTCACACTGCACGCATCTCCAGAGAAGTTCTCCATGACATCACAACCTTAGAAGGTCCGCCAGATCCCGGACCTCAGTCCTATTGAGCATGTGTGAGACATGATGGATCGACAACTGGCCAACCGTCCTCAGCCACCCACAACTCTGGAACAACTGACCCGTGCAGTGCAGCAAGCATGGGCATTCCTCAGGAAGGGATCCAGGACCTTATTGACTCCATGCCTCGACGAATTCATCAATGTATGCTGCTCGTGGTGGGCACATCCTGTATTGATTGTTGTCCAAACTTGCGATCAGAGAGACCAGAAAGTGTAATCATCGAATCACGACCGAACACTCGTACTGCATGTTCAATTGCAGCTATGTAGCATCACTCCTTCTGGGTGTTGCAATTTCCACTTTCTTCAGTGTAATATGTGCCACAGCTCTGGTGCTTGTGCGAGGCCCTGCGCCAATGAGAACTCTCACCACATGTATTCGTTCGGATCACTTTCTTCTGTCCTCAATTGAATCCCTTCTCATTAATTCGGAACTTACAGGGATTTGAATGTTGTATGTCAAAACATTGCTGTACAGTGTTTTGTTCTAGATTGCTCTGATCTATCCGTATAATCTTCGCGTGGCATTTCAGTAGTTTGAGTCCCCACTTAGTCTACAGCCCTTGTAATATTCGACAACTTCTCTGACTTTACGTTACTGTGTGCAACCGTTTCCTGCACAACACTGAAAGCGCCTGCAGCGGAAAAGTAGACCACCCGTTTCACTGCGGTGTATGTATAAGAGGCGCCTTGTACCACCCGCTGTATCTCATAAAGGCATGATAGTGAGCTCGACTAGGGAGCGCGCATTGTTGACCAGAGGACCTCTAAAGGAATCGCCCTTGTTTCCACTTACTTGTGTCTCCTTCTATGTGACCTCCCTTGGTCAACTCGTTGTTCTTTCCTACCCAGTTGTTTCAGGCTTGCGAGGCCTAATGCGCCTTATGCTTTCACAGGTTTATACACTTCATTCCATTCCCCTGATACCATCATTTTTCGAAAGACTTTAGAGGCAAGAGGTCACGGTTGCCAACTTGTACTTCCCCTTCGCATCTCACTACCAACCATCACGAAAACATGTAATATAGAACACATCCTCCACGTAAGGTTCGCTTCAGGAAGAACCTCCGTTCTTAAAACAGGTACACACAGTTCGCCTAACAGCGTGTGGGAAAAGTGCTGAAAGGAGATGTAGAAGGGACGCAGTAAATATCTCCAAAACGGATACCAAAGTAAAAATGTAATATTACATTCATGGATATAACCATAGCAGCACAATACAAGGCTCCCAACGCGTCAGAATTCAATCACTAACATTGTGTGGATTTTTTCCTTCTGTACATCTACTTTTATTATTGAAATATCACTCGACTAACGGTAACTTGGAGAGCAATATTGAGATGGTGAGGCACAATTTTTGCAGAATACCTGAATTCTCCCCTCACATACAATATTACAGTTATCAGTAATATTACCTGCCTCACTCGTGAACAATTAGTGCACAGAATGTTCCTGTCACTAGCTCGGAATTCAAGAATGGCGTATTGTTTTCTTTATGTGCAAAGGTAACAAAATTATATAGATCAAGAGTCATAAGGGATATTTCCCCGTCACTAGGCTGGCAATATTTCGTCTTCACCAGCACAATCTTATGAATTCAGTCACGATTCTCCACCTCCCAGAATTTTATGTGTACAAATAATAATTAGCAAGCGGAAAGCAATAAAATTGAAGTAAGGAGCTACTTTTATTATCACAGGTTTTCTTATTTACAGAGTACGGAACATAGACGTTAACATTGTTACTAACTTATATACAAGTAACACATAACACAACAGTGTGATACACAAAACGTACTAAAGAACAAAAATTCTAATGCAAAATAAAATAAAAAGATTTGGGCGGTATACCTCAAGAGAAAGTGTACTTAACAGAAAGCTACTTGTAAGCACCAGCGCAAAAGAGATTTCTAAAGGAGACTACATTTATATCGGTCCACCTTTATACTTCTTTTACAGTAAGGGATTGAAAGCATATTCGTAAGTTCGAAGTAACAGACATGAAAGTGGAGGGAGAGAGAAATTGCCTGTAGAAATGCATGGAAAAAATGGCAGGAGTGTACTTGGAATATGTACTTCATTTTTCTGTATTCAATTTCATTTGATACGTGTTAAATTCAAGTTAAAAAACTGTATTTAAATTATTTGTTAATAATTCGACATAGTGATATTCCTTTACACTTTAGCACAGGTTCGGAAACACAACTTACGCACCTACGAGACTTCCACTCAATTGTGCGAAGTATATTCTTCCCCCAATAACAATGCGCCTAGAAAGCCACTTTACTATCTGTGACTGAGATAAATGATATAATAATTCCTGCATGTATTTTTGTGTAAAACCCTCAGAGTAACATAATCGGTTTCAAACACCAAACATTATCTAACTGCTCAGGTTTGCTTTATGTGAGAAAATTAAAGTTGTAAGTTATACTAATTCTTAACTTCACTTCATTACCAAATAGACGTATAATAAATTATCAAAATACCTCCATAGAGTTATCAGTAATGTGGTCGAAAACAGTTACTTTCTACCACAATTCTCGTTCAATATCCGGAAAGGAAGTTTAAGACACAAACATCTCTTGTTTCTTCCGATTTCTAAAACATTACTTTATAGAAGCACACCACTGTTTAGAATGTACATATAACGTCACTGTTAACACATTTCCTGATCTTCATTTAGACTCTGCTGTTAGATACAATTATTATGTAACATTTTTGAAGAAGGCACACAGCTACAATAATGGTCGCACTATGCTAGACGCTTTGAGTTCAGTTAAGGCACTATTTATAATGGTATAAATATAATGATAATATAATGGTATATACGACTATATTTATACTCATTTCGTGGTTAGTTTTCCTTTTACATTTATATTTGCCTGTAACTTTGCAGATTATTAAATGATATCGTATCATTGCGATAAGGAACATTATTCTCTTCATGATGTTTTCCAAGAAAACGGTTTAAATTTATTTCGTGTTTAATTCCATTTTACTTAAAAGTAGATATACAAAAGTTAAGAAAAACTGCAAAGAAATTGTCATTATTAGCGTCTATTTGTATTTAATAGTTCACACTGATTGTCACAAGTCATCTCTTATCAAACATATATATTGCATGCCTCACTCTCCATGATTTTCTTTTTATATGTATGCTGCTTTAACTGGTGTCAGTTTAAGACTACAGTTATTTTTATGGGAGACTACTGGCAAAAATGAGTGCAATTGGACTAGACAAAAGAGTGACTGAATGGGTTGCTATATTTCTAGAAAGTAGATCTCAGAGAGTTAGAGTAGGTGAAGTTTTGTCTGACCCTGTAATAGTTGAGAGGGGAGTTACTCAGGGCAGTGTTATCGGACCTTTATGTTTTCTTATATATATAAATGATATGAGTAAAGGAGTGGAATCGGAGGTAAGGCTTTTTGCGGATGATGTTATTCTCTATAGAGTGATAAATAAGTTACAAGATTGTGAGCAACTGCAACGTGATCTCGAAAATGTTATGAGATGGACAGCAGGCAATGGTATGTTGATAAACGGGGTTAAAAGTCAGGTTGTGAGTTTCACAAATCGGAAAAGTCCTCTCCGTTTTAATTACTGCGTTGATGGGGTGAAAGTTCCTTTTGGGGTTCATTGTAAGTATCTAGGTGTTAATATAAGGAAAGATCTTCATTGGGGTAATCACATAAATGGGATTGTAAATAAAGGGTACCTATCTCTGCACATGGTTATGAGGGTGTTTAGGGGTTGTAGTAAGGATGTAAAGGAGAGGGCATATAAGTCTCTGGTAAGACCCCAACTAGAGTATGGTTCCAGTGTATGGGACCCTCACCAGGATTACCTGATTCAAGAATTGGAAAAAATCCAAAGAAAAGCAGCTCGATTTGTTCTGAGTGATTTCTGGCAAAAGAGTAGCGTTACGAAAATGTTGCAATGTTTGGGTTGGGAAGAATTGAGAGAAAGAAGAAGAGCTGCTCGACTAAGTGGTATGTTCCGAGCTGTCAGCGGAGAGATGGCGTGGAATGACATTAGTAGACGAATAAGTTTGAAAGGCGTTTATAAAAGTAGGAAAGATCACAATATGAAGGTAAAGTTGGAATTCAAGAGGACAAACTGGGGCAAATATTCATTTCTAGGAAGGGGAGTTAGGGATTGGAATAACTTACCAAGGGAGATGTTCAATAAATTTCCAATTTCTTTGAAATCATTTCAAAAAGGCTAGGAAGCAATAGAAAGGGAATCTGCCACCTGAGCGACTGCCCTAAATGCAGATCAGTATTGAATGATTGATGAATTTCTTTAATGTTTCTGTATTTCCATTCTTATGGTTTTTTATATTTTTAGATATTAAGATATTAGATATTAGATATTAGATATTATATATTAAGATTTAGATATTAGATATTAAGTCCACTTCGAACTTGGAAAAGTATTAATGTACTGTAAATTCCGATTTCTGCTTTACTTCTCAATAATGCTGTATATTTTTAGTTTTAGATATTAATTCCTTCCTGACATTTGTTATTTTTCATAATTAATGTATAGTGACCAAGCCACCTGTAATTGGAGGAACATCTTTGTTGGTGGTATAAAATAAATAAATACTACAAGTCTGCATTTTTTTACGGATAGAATGTATTTATGTTTAAAAAATGGAAAGATACGATGAATATCAAAGTTTTGGAATCTGCTTATGATTGGGATATTACAGATAGGGAGGTGTTCTGAAAAGCATATTCTTTTGAGAAATATTTCCTAAGTAGTTTCCTGCCAAACATTATTTTCTGAAGTTTCTCAGCACCGTTTATGACTGACTGAATTGCGAGTTACTTTCTGAATAGATGAACAATATATTAAAATATATTCTTATGATAACGTGTATAAGTTCATGAACGGAACATGAATTTACTTTCAATTTAAATAAATACATAACGAGCGCGTTGGTTGTGCGGTTAGGAGGATGCAGTCGTGAGCTTGCATTTGGGAGATAGTAGGTTCGAACCCCACTGTCAGCAACCCTGAAGATGATCGCACGTCTTTTCCCATTTTCACACCAGACAAATGCCGAGACTAAGATGATACCACATTTAAATTACAACAACTGAGAATAGTGCTGTGTTGAGTGGTTCAGCTGAAGCGCTGCCCTTCTAACCCCAGACTTGCAGTTTCGTTCCTGGTTCAATTCGGTGGTATTTCAAGGAGCCCAAGTACGTTAGCCTCGGGTAGCTAGATTTACTGTCACGCAAAATAACTCCTGTGGGACAAAATTCTGGCACCTCAGCGTCTAAGAATACCGTCAAAAATAGTTAGTGGGACGTAATATGTTACAGTATAAGTAGTAGATAGTTACAATGATAATAATTGCAATAGTAGTATAATAAAGTTATGGTAATAGTCGAGAAAACGTTAACTATGAAACTAATCTTAATACAAAATTATAAAGAGAGAAAAATCTGCCCTTTAACATAACACAAATCTATCATTAATACGCAATTGAATGGATGAAATCCATAACGGTATAAGTAGCATTTTGGTCATTCAGAGAAAAAGGCATTTAAACATCGTTACCACTCATATAAAGCATGCTATTTGTAGTTATACCACCCATCACTAGAGCGCAGAATATTGCCGCTATCACTTGTATCTCTTTGTTTTTGAAAGGATACATCCTCCCGGAGTTACATCCTGCACTTAACTCATTTTTAAAAATGTCACTTATACCGTTATGGTTTTAATCCATTCAGTTATGACTTAATGAAATAATATTTGATCAATATAATACCTAGGTGGCTCTGAAACTAATTTTAGCATATAATTATAATCCATGTAAACAATAATTTACCATTTACTCGCACATTCATTCCATATGTCAGTTTGATGAATCAAGCAAATACCGTTGACAGTACAGAAATGTATTAACAATAATAATAATGTTATTTGCTTTACGTGCCGCTAACTACTTCTACGGTTTTCGGAGACGCCGAAGTGCTGGAATTTTGTTCCACAGGAGTTCTTTTAAGTGCCAATAAATCTACCAACACGAGACTGACGTATTTGAGCACCTTCGTGTATCACCGGACTGAGCCAGGATCGAACCTGCGAAGTTGGATTCAGAAGGCCAGCGCCTCAACCCTCTGAGCCATTCAGCCCGACACCAAAATGTATTAAGGGAGGCCATGCCTTAATGTTTGGATGAAAGGAATGATACATCTTAGGAGCAGAGATGGTGAAAGAGCGGTTGTAGATGGTATGATAAAATATTTTTCATTAGTTTCTGAAATATCTATGGACTTTTAAACCATCTAGCAGAATCACAAATTGATGTGCAAACCCACTACATGCTTTTCTTACTCAATAACCATTTATGTTTCAGAGGTAAAATTCTTATAAATTTACTCTACAGTGTTTATTCACCTTTGTTTAAAATTCTTGTCCTACAGTAATTTAGCAATAAGCGACTCAATTATCCTGCTTTAAGCCGGACTCTGTGATGTGGAGCTATCCGCTTTAGGTACGCTCGATACGTGAGGGCACGGAGTGTAGCCGCCCGGCTTTTTGCAGCCAGAATTATCAATCAATTTTATAAAAATATAAAAGTCTTTGTGACTGTGAATGGTGAGGTCCGTTATCACTTAGGCTCGTCAGTGTTGTATGCCAGGGTCGTGCACACTCGTCCGGCAAAGATTAGACCTGGGGACTTTTGAAATCATTAAGCTGACAGTCTATTCTTTGATACTCGACTAATTATTTTCTAAGCTCTAGGAAACACACGTTATAAAATCTCTAGTTGAAACTCTGACGCTCATTAAACTAGAATATTGAATATAAAATAAAATCCCTACTTCTTTTTGCTAATGATAGTGTATTTATTAATTAATTAATTAATTCATTTATTTATTTATTTATTTATTTATTTATTTATTTATTTATTTATTTATTTATTTATTTATTTATTTATTTATTTGGGATACCAAAATAAGGAAGATGCCGAATTACAGAGTTCCGCAGTGAAACATACATTGACAATGGAGTAGCACAATAGAAACTTTAAAAAAATAAATGAAAGAGCAACGATGAAGAATCAAGTAATGACAAAAGTGGTTGAAAAAATTGAAACTAACAAAATACTGCAGAGACACAACAATCAAAATAAAACATAAAGAAAAAATAAAAAAAACGAAGTGAAGAACTTATAGCTAGGCACAGTAAGGTAAGTACAGGTATGACAAACAAGTAAAAATGAAATGGCGTATGGCTTTTAGTGCTGCGAGTGGCCGAGGACAAGTTCGGCTCGCCAGATGCAGATCTTTCGA
Source organism: Anabrus simplex (assembly GCF_040414725.1). Lineage (NCBI taxonomy): Eukaryota > Metazoa > Arthropoda > Insecta > Orthoptera > Tettigoniidae > Anabrus > Anabrus simplex. Next base: position 441,257,166 of record NC_090268.1, on the reverse strand, counting down.
TTTTACTCCAGTAGGTGACCTGCGCATCGTGATGAGGTTGAAAAGATTATGAAGAGGACACATACACTCAGCCCCACCCCCCGCCAGCGAAATAAACCAATAATGGTTAAAATTCCCGACCCTGTCGGAAATCTAACCATCTACCCCTGTGACTAAAGACCAGCACGCTAACCAATCACCCATGGAACCGAACAATAAATAACTAACGGTATAGTACAGTAGAAACGAAGTAAATATTACGTTATATACAACAGAGGGGGCAGCAGCGAGAAGAGAAAAAATAGGATATGAAAAAAAGGAGCTGGGTTAAGTTAAGGAAGAGTCGATTAAAGGAGGCGCACGAAGGAAAAACGTCCATATTCCTGTCAGCAGATAAAGAGTTAAGGAGGGTTGGAATTCAGATAAATAAAGATTTTTAAACAAGTGAGAGGCGGGAAGAGGAAATTTGGTTATCCTGGTTTTGCGAGTTGGGACATGTAGGGAAAAGAAGGATGCAGATTCAGGAGACGCGAATTCAATAATCGGTTGGATGCAAGATGCACAGCTCTGAGGGCGTGGATATCGGTTATGTCAGAATCTCTACACAAAAAGACGAGAAGTGTTACCTAGACAAGTCTGTTAAATGTGTTTCCGACTGTAATCAGGTTAGGAAAGATTCACATTTCGTTATAAATTACAGCAAACAGAATACTTAAGTATTTCCTTTAGATCCTCACGCGGAGGATATGGCTTCGACAAAGGACCACTCTTTTGTTCTGTTCTCACCTAGGGCTTTGATTTCACAGCAGCTCAATCCCTGTACATGAACTTCCGCTTCTACTGCCCACCAACAAGTCATTCTCGGCTGGCTTTTCCTCCTCAGTCCTTGTGAGTTCAAATCAAGTGAGGCTTTTTCTATATAATCAAATGGCCTCCGCAACTTATATTCCATTCACATATCTTTTTATTATTATTATTATTATTATTATTATTATTATTATTATTATTGATGTCTTTATTAAAGGCTAAGATAGGGCTCTTCGCCCTCTCTTACAGTTATTCATAGTATAAAAACATGATCATGATTTATTATAAGAAAAAATACGTAGATTTAACTTTTTCTTTTTTTTGCTATTTGCTTTACGTCGCACCGACACAGATAGGTCTTATAGCGACGATGAGGGAGGAAAGGCCTAGGAATGGGAAGGAATCGGCCATGGCTTTAATGAACGTACAGCCGCAGCATTTTCCTGGTGTGAAAATGGGAAACCACCGAAAACTATCTTCAGGGCTGCCGACAGTGGGATTCGAACCCACTATCTCCCGGATGCGAGCTCACAGCTGCGCGCCCTTAACCGCAAGGCCAACTCGCCCGGTCGTAAACTTAACTACGGTAATATTCTTACATTACAAAATGCACAGCCTGGTCCAGTCATCTGACCAGGTCAGAAAAGGAATGACTGTAGCTACCCTCTAGCGGCGAAGATAGAAATTGTGCCGAGGCCGAAGACTGTCACACTCCTCTGGGGCAACGAATAATTACTGACAGATGACATGATATCGGAGAGTGTTGCTGCAATGAAGGATGACAGGGAAGACCGGGGTACCCGGAGGAAAACTTGTCCCGCCTCCGCTTTGTCCACCAAAAATCTCAAATGAACCACGGAACCCAGTGGTGAGGGGCCGATACGCTACCTCCTGAGCCACGATGGCTTAATCTTACATTACACATGCATCTCAATTAATTTAACTGCTGTAGGTATATCTATACTGCGCCTCTGCGGCGTGGTAGTTAGCGTGATTAGCTGCCACCCCCGGAGGCCCGGGTTCGATTCCCGACTCTGTCACTTAATGTTAACCGTGGTACGAAGACTGGAATGGGTTCAACTCAGACTCAGGAGGTCAAATGAGTAGGGTTGGGGGAGGGGACTAGTTTGATCCCCTCCTCAGCCATCCTCGAATTGGTACTCCTTGGTTTCCTACTTCTCCTCCAAGCAAATGCCCGGATGGTACCTAACTTAAGGCCACGGCCGCTTGCTTGTCTATCCCTTCCAATCTTCCCATGCCACCACGAGGCTTCTGTTCAGCATAGGAGGTGAAGTCGCCTGGCCGGGGTACTGGTCCTCCTTTCCAGTTGTAAGTCCCGACGCAAAGTCTCACGCTCCAGGACACTGCTCTTGAGGCGATAGAGGTGGAAACAAGGCCTGAAATGTGAACAGGCTTCTGATGGACTTGAAGTTCCCGTGCCAATATCATAATCCTCTTCTATCCTTTCGCTCTTGAGCCCAGGTCGGGGCATACTTTGTTGATCTCCTTCTTCCAGGTGTTTCGGGGTCTTACTGAAGGTCGTTTCCTATTAAGAGTTTCCTTGTATAGATCTGCTGGTGCTCTGTTGCCCTGCATCCTCAGTACATGTCCAGACCAGCGCAGTCTGTTGGATTCTATCACACCCATTATAGTGTGTTGTTGAGAGAGTATGTAAATCTCATAATTAGTCCTTGGGAGATAGAATCGAACCATGGGCAAAATATTTTTTTATACATAAACTATATTCTCAAACTGCTGCTGCTGTTTCTTAGTTATACTCCATGTCTCCGAACCATACAGAATTACTGGTCGATTGATTGAATTTTAGATAGTAAATTTTGCATTTTTTGTTAAAACTTTGGAGCCTAATATAGGGCTCATTGATTAAAATGCCTTATCTGAATTCTTAATTCTAGCTTGGTGTTCTTGTTCCCTCCGATTTTACTCATCGATTAATACACCAAGGAATTTCAACTCCTCTACTCTTATAAATGTATGTTTCCCAATCTTCAAAGGCAATCTGTCAACCTCCCCATGACTTGGTCTCTGTACAACCATGTAATGTGTCTTTTTATCATTTACCCCTAAGCCAACCTTTGCTGCCATTTCCTCTAGCTCCACAAATATCCGCGTAATTTCTAATTAATTACAGCCGATAAGAACAATACCATTCGCATATGCAAGGACTTGATGTTGTCTCCCCAATATGATGCCAGCAGGTACAAGAGCTAATTTCCTGTTACTTCCCCAGTGCAATGTTGAATGGAAGAGGAGATAGTGCATCCCCTTGAGAAGAACACAGCTAACATTACCGTCCATACACAGTTTGCACATGTTAATTAATTTTTGGAGAAAGTCAAACTCCATCATGATGTTCCACAGCCCTTCTTTATTGAATGATATGTCTTGAAGAAATCTATAAAGAGATAATGAACCGACTCCTTGTGTTCCCACACCATATCATTTATAGTCTTAATTGCAGATATCTTGTCTGTAGTGGATGTTACTACGGAAACCGTTCTGATAGTCCACAATAACATTTTCAGCAAATGGTTTTAAACGCGGTAAAAGAATCAAAGATAGAATTTTGTAGGCCGTGTTTACAAGAGATATCCCCCCCCCCGAAACCCAATGGCACTACAGCCCTTGCAGGGCGTTGGCCTACCAAGCAACCGCTGCTCAGCCCGAAGGCGTGCAGATTACGAGGTGTTGTGTGGTCACCATGACGAATCTTCTCGGCCGTTATTCTTGGCTTTGTAGACCGGGGCCGCTATCTCACCGTCAGATACCTCCTGAATTCTAATCACGTAAGTAGAGTGGACCTCGAACCACCCTCAGGTCCAGGTGAAAATCCCTGACCTGGCCGGGAATCTAACCCGAGACCTCCTGGTAAGAGGCAGGCACGCTACCCCTACACAACGGAGCAGGCTTACAAGAGATATACAACGATATATCTCTATAGCCTAACTTAAAATCTAGACATTTCCTCACACAATCATACATCATTTACTCAGGCAGCTGCCACACTCACCTTGTGGATTTTCAGCTCCGCCACAGCATGAGAATCATAACTTGTACTTTGCTTTTCACTCCAATCAAGTGGCTTCCAGTGCTGAGTAACATCCTGCCTTCTCCAATCAGAAGACATATCACTCCCACTACATGAAGACATGAGTGAACTAGGAACATCTAGACTGAAGTCCCGCAAACCGGCATATAAAACCGCCTTGGAACTGATAAACAATCGCTTCAATACAGTAGACAAATAGCTGAATGAGTGGACATATTCGATACCACTAGAAATTATGCAAGTTGAAAAGCCAAGTGTAAATCTTAGTGGCTCCAATCTGCCTAGGTGTGTCTGGAGTAGGCTTAACCGTATCAGATGAGGCTTGGAAAGAACCGCTTCTGTTCTTCATAGGTGGGTTGGACAGATAGCCCTTACTGTGACTACGCTGTAATTCCAAAAAGTTATGGAACACATAGTGTTGGATTGTTCCCTCTGTACCTTCCCTAGAAGTCTGGAAGACCTTAACTCAGTTAACTCCTGAAGAGGTGGATTGGATCACGAGTTTAAGTGTACAGCTGTATGAGACACGCAATTTGTGTTGATGTACTTATGGAACTGTATTATATTCCTTTTATGTTTTTATGTTGTATTGCATCATGTGGTCAATAGATCAATAAAATCGTTTAGTAAATAATTTCGGCATGTAGATCTAAATGTTTTCAAATTCGTAGATTTTCTAATACTGACTGAAATAGTGTTCCAGAGGCTGGCATGCGAAACTTAGAACGACCTGTTGAAAATAGTACTTTTGTTGTTGGGAATGGCAATGGTGTGGGAACTGATCGCTATTTTACCACATCATATTCTTCAAGTGTTTCCCTCATCAAGACCTTCATCTACTTAATGGACATAATCTGCAAGCAACAAAGTGAAGTATCTTTCGTTCTTCCCTCCTCCTCTCCCCTACCCCCCCCCCACTTGCTGATGGCGGTACCGGAAAATTATCCCCATTTCTTCAAATTGACTTTGGACCTACCTACCCCACATCGCAACCTGCTCAGGGCTTTCTACGAAGCCCATCCATTGTCATGTCCTAGAGTTAAACTCTCGCAAAAATAATCCAGACTCCAAGATCTTTAACTCTCCTTTTCCTTGATGTTACTTTGGCTTAATGAAATAGCTTGGTTATAAGTCCTTAGCGAAACGATGAGTAATCGCAGTTCTTCTATGTATCTATAAATTATTTAACAATCTTCTTGGTAGTCCTAGCTTGCTCTCCCTGTTCAACCTGTCTGTCCATAACCCATCTACACGCCCAAAACATATTACCCTCTACTGCTCAAGATCAAGAACCCAACAACATAGTAAATCACCAGTGTGAAGCTAAATGAAAATATTTAATATATATAAGCAATGAGTACAGAATATTCCATAGTGAAAAATGTAAACAAATAAATTTAGTGTTTCCTACTCTAAATTAAAATCTCACTTTGCTGACTCTTATTGTAAAGTCCATAGATTTAGTTCACTTCGTAGTTTGTATTCATACATGTGTCCCATCATCAATTTTATCTTCGATAACATCACTATCACGATGTATAACTACAGTACTAATACAGATTTAAAGCCGTTAGCAAATAGCTTGTTATATTATGTGCATGTATAACTGAATATTTGTAATTATATTATGCTGCTGAAGAACAGTGTACTGTTCTTTCATGTATGACTTTGTTTTGCAAGGATCTTCGTAGGAGATAATGTAATTTTAATTGGATATTTCTTTTCATTTAATGTAATATTATTCGTGTTTCATATCATTAGGTTTAAACCTGTCAGAATCACAGTATAAAAGTGAATAAATAAATGAATAAATAAATAAATAAATACCGGTAAATAAATAAATAAATAAATAAATAAATAAATAAATAAATAAATAAATAAATAAATAAATAAATAAATAAACAAATAAATAAATACGTCCAGGCGGTTCCTTAAGCCTCTTGAAGGAAACTTTTCCTTGACTTGAACCTTCGATTTGATTGTTTGTTCCCGTGTAGGGGATGATTTCATGATTTGTTTCCGTTTGATTTTTTCAATTCTGGCAGCCATTTTAAATCTGATATGTGTTGTTGTGTTTGAGTCATCAGTCTATAGACTGGTTTGATGCAGCTCTCCATGCCACCCTATCCTGTGCTAACCTTTTCATTTCTACGTAACTATTGCATCCTACATCTGCTCTAATCTGTTTGTCATATTCATACCTTGGTCTACCCCTACCGTTCTTGCCACCTACACTTCCTTCAAAAACCAACTGAACAAGTCCTGGGTGTCTTAAGATGTGTCCTATCATTCTATCTCTTCTTCTCGTCAAATTTAGCCAAATCGATCTCCTCTCACCAATTCGATTCAGTATCTCTTCATTCGTGATTCGATCTATCCATCTCACTTCAGCATTCTTCTGTAACACCACATTTCAAAAGCTTCTATTCTCTTTCTTTCTGAGCTAGTTATCGTCCATGTTTCACTTCCATACAATGCCACGCTCCACACAAAAGTCTTCAAAAACATCTTTCTAATTCCGATATCAATGTTTGAAGTGAGCAAATTTCTTTTCTTAAGAAAGCTCTTCCTTGCTTGTGCCAGTCTGCATTTTATGTCCTCCTTACTTCTGCCATCGTTGGTTATTTTACTACCCAAGTAACAATATTCATCTACTTCCTTTAAGACTTCGGTGGAGAAATTCCAGGCAGGTAGTAAACTCTTTCTTCAGGCGTAGGCCTTACACGACTAGTGATAAGTCGGCTGGTATCATTCAGAGCGTTGTATATTTGCTTTGTATGACTAGATGTATACCATAAAGGACATGAGCCTACATATCCTGCAGGGCGGTATTAGAGAGCCAATACAGTTGTTCAAAAGCGTGTTGCGTCCATCACCCGGTACCAGAGAGTTTACGCAGGATATTGATTCATGCTGATACATTCTCTTTCGTTTGAAAACAATGATAGATGTAGTTTATAAAATCTTGATAATGAAGATGAAGATGATGATGACGATTGTTACATATTAAAATAACTCACAGATATATTGGTAGAAAACGAAGGAAGTCCAAGGGAAGTGTTGATGAGGTGATGGTGGTGGTGATTACGCTAAATTTCGCCTGTGCGCTACTCACAGCATATTCCTTGAGAATATTTAAGTATTTTATTCATTTTGGATAGTGAATCAATGGTAGAGTGCCTACTATACTTACAAATCTCAAGATTACGTATTTCTGAAGTGTGGAAAAATTACATTCAGTACTCGATGGCGTACGTAGTAATGACAGGTTTCCGTTCTTTCTTAATCCATTTACCGCCCCGGGTTGATTCTTCTCTCCGACTCAGTGTGCTGGAGCGTGAGATATTTCGTCGGCGATACAACTGGGTAGAAGGACAAGCCTCCCGCCTAGGCGGCTTCACCTGCTGTACTGAACTGTGACTTTGCGCAGAATGGGAATATTGGATGAGATAGACAAGGCAAAAAGGAAGGGAGTTTGCTGTGAACTTGCGTTGGGTACCATCCCAGCATTTGCCTTGAGATGAAGTTGGGAAACCACGGAAAACCACTTCGAGGATGGCTGAGGGGAGAATCGAACCACCCTCTACTCAGCTGCCCTCCCGAGGCGCAGTGTACCCGGTTCCAGTCCTCGTATCTCTTTTCAAATTTGTAGGCAGAGGCGGAAATCGAACCCGGGCCTCCGAGTGTGGGAGTATACACTGTGAGCAAAGGAATGGTAATAAAATGGATTAGAGCTTTTAAAGAAGGCCGAACTAATGTCTGGGACCAGAAGAGTAGTGGACGACCGTCCGCCATTAGTGAAGAGTGAAGAATAGAAAAATCAAACTCCCCACTGCACCACAGGGTGGACATACTTCGGTTCGCTCGGCCATAGACTGCCCAAGAGAAATCCGCTTCTGTACCATTTGGTAGAGTAAACTGGAGCGCCGGCAGCCCAAGTGGCGTCAGAAAAAAGTGCCTGCCCATACCATTATTATAATGATGATGATGATTATTATTATTATTATTATTATTATTATTATTATTATTATTATTATTATTATTATTATTATTATTATTAATTTATTTATTATCTGTTTATCCACCAGGGTTGTTTTTGTCTCTCGGACTCACGGAGGGGTCCCACGTCTACCACGTCAATGCCAGTTTACTGGAGCGTGAGACTTTGGGTGGGGATAAAACTGCGAAGAAGGACAAATACCGCGCCCAGGCGGCCTCACCTGCTATGCTGAACAGGGGCCTTGTCAGGGGATGGGAAGTTTGGAAGGGATGGACAAGGAAGATGGAAGGAAGCAGCCGCGGCCTTAAGTTAGGGATCATCCCGACAGTTGCATGGAGGAGAACTGGGTTACCACGAAAAACCGGAAAAGCATTTCGAGGATGGCTGAGGTGGGAGTCAAACCCACCTACACTCAGTTGACCTCCCGAGTCTGAGTGGACCCCGTCCCAGCCCCCGTAACACTTTTCAAATTTCGTGGCAGAGCCTGGAATCAAACGCGGGCCTCCGGGTGTGGGAGCTACTCACGCTAACCACTACACCACAGAGGCGGCAGTGTTATTATTATTATTATTATTATTATTATTATTATTATTATTATTATTATTATTATTATCATTATTATTATTGTCATTATAATTCTCGAATCGTGAATGTAGAAAAAGCATTGCCCGACGTACACCATAACTCGTCCAACCCCAAGTAATTAACAGTAGTATGGTAATTAAAGTTATATGAAGCATGTTTTTAAGTAAGTAAAGATTTTAATCATGGTTGATACTGCAGTGGTTCGCTCATCGTTCGGCGCATGCGTGATCAGTACGTACATCTCTAAGCTAGCCTCTAATCCTATTACGGTAGTATTCTGCCGTATTTGAGTTAGTTTGTGCGTATAAAAAATGCTTCTGACAATTAACGGTCCCGCCGAGTGTGAAGTACGCGCTCTGATTCGTTTTCTACATGCTAACGCTGTTGAAATTAATCAGCAGATCAGCGAAGTGTATGGAGAAGACACTATGAGCGGAGGAATGGTAAGAAAATGGTTCAGAGCATTCAAGGAGGCCATACTAATGCCCCCGACGAGAAGTTTAGTGAACGGCCGTCTGTCATTACTAAGACTTCTTTCAATGATTCGGGAAAACAGAGGTTTAACAATTTCGTCATCCAGTTATGAGTTGCCTGAAATTTCAAGGAGTGTTCTTATGGAATTGTGGCTGGACGCTGAGATTATGGGAAGTTGTGCTCACGCTGGGTGCTGCAGGGGTGCACAAAACGAAGCGCGTAGTGCTTTGACTTTCCTTGAGCGGTACAGTGGTGAAGGTGGGCGTTCCTAAGGGGGGTTGTCACCGGCGACGAAACAATGGTCACTTATGTTCCTCCGGAATCAAAACAGCAATGCTTGGTATGGAGACACTCATCATCAACCTACAAAGTGAAGTACAGCTAAACAATTTCAGATCGTAAACTCATGTGCACTGTGCTTTGGGTTGTTGCACCGGGGTCACACAATAAATGCCGATATTTAACGTGAGACCTACGTAAACTCCATCGTAAATACAAACAAACGGGGTGGCATGCTCCCTAGGGCTATTTTCTTGCTTCATGACAATGCGCGATCTCATCCGGCTAATCGATTCCGAGACTTCATCGCTTCACTTGGTTGGGAATAATTTGATTGTCCTTCGCATAACCCCCATCCTCCCGTAGTGAATACCACTTGAAGAGGTCAGCGTCATGACCATGATGAAGACCTGAAAACGACCGTGCTTCACTGGCTGGTACATCAGGCGGCAGAGTTATATGAGGATGGAATTCAGAAGCTGGCTTCACGATATGAGAAGTGCCTTAATATGATTAGAACCTATACTGAGAAGTAGTTTAAGGTACAGGCTTATTTTTAAAGAAAACTTGATAGTATATTGTCATATTCAGACAAGGAAAGTAGGTAAAAAGGCAGTTCAGCCAACGACACGTCGTAGTACCAATCCGTCATCCCCCCAAGTAACGACCACACCCAACTGCGCTGAACGGACGAGAACCCGCGTATTCAACATGGTATGGCCACTTGCGAGAGGAGATGCCTTAAAACTCGCTTACATTAATTTGCTTATATCAAAACGGTACTTACTTGAAACATAGTACTGGCTTATATACAATCATCCTATTTACACAATTATTCGCAGGTTCTTCTGTGTATCAACAACAAGGCCTACATACACGCATACGCGGTCCCCACATACACTTGTGATTAGCTCTAACACCGGAGGCCCGGGTTTGATTCCCGACTCTACCTCGTAATTTGCAAATTGGTACGAGATCTGGAATAGGGTCCACTTAACCTCGGGAGATCAACCGAGCAGAGAGAGGTTCGATTCCCTCCTGAGCCATCCTCGAAGTAGTTTTCAGTGGTTTCCCAATTCTCCACCAGGCAAATGCCAGGATGATTCCTAACTTAAGGCCACGGCCGCTTCTTTCCCTCTTCCTTGTCTATCCCTTCCAATCTTACCATCCCCACTAGACCCCTGTTCAGCATAGCAGGTGAGGCCGCCTGGGCGAGGTACTGTAGCTGTAGGTACTCCAGCTGTACCCCAACGGAAAGTCTCACGCTCCAGGACACTGAGACCGAGTGACAAACCAATTCGGTACGGTAAATGGATTAAGAAAGAACGAAAGAACCGAAATTTGTCCACAACGCGTACGACATGGAGTGCCGAATGGACGTTATCCACACTTCCGAAATCCGCTATCAAAAATTAATAAAATATTCAAATATTCTCAAGTATTATTGTGTCAATAGCGCTCAAGCAAAATTTAGCTTAATCACCACCACCATCCCATCAACATTTGTGTTAGACAGTCTTCCTTTCCCACCAATATTTTCGTAGATTATTCTAATATGTAACAATCATCATCATCACCGTCATCATCATCATGTTCTCTAAGCTCACTGTTTGAAACCGAAACCGAAACAAAATCCTGCATAAACTCTCCGGTACCGGATGAGGGACACAACCTAACACTACTCCACTACCCTGTCTGGTATACATCTAGCCATTCGAAGAAAGTAGACATCGCTCTGAAGGATAACTGCCGACTTATCACTGTCTGCCCAAGAAAGGTTTTCTGCTTAGCCTCAGGGGGTCAACTGAGTAGAGGGTGCTTCGATTTCACCCTCAGCCATCCTCAAAGAGGATTTCCGTGGTTTCTCACTGCTCCTCGAGGCAAATGCCGGGATGGTACCTAACTTATCGCCACGGCCTCCTCCTTCCCTGTTCCTTGTCTATCCCTTCAAATCTGCCCATCCCCGACCCCCCCCCCCAAGACCCCTCTTCAGCATAGCAGGAACGGCCGTCCGGACGAGGAAATGGTCCTTCTCCCCAGTGGTACCCCTCCGACCCAAAGTCTCCTGCTCCAGGACACTGCCATTGAGGTGGTAGAGTTGGGATTCCTCAATAATTCCGTGGGGAAAACCAACCCTGAAGGGTAAGCGGATTAAGAAAGAAACTCAAAGGTTATTTGGTATACAATATATATTGCAATACAGTATTTGGCCCTATAAAATACAAATGAACTAGTGCAGTACAGAATTAGAACATCGCAATCAGGGCACATCTTTATTGACAACACTTGACACGTTTACTCGTTTGAAGAAGCTGCTGATCTTTTGTTGTCTTCTGTTCACAATCATGCTGTGTATGTATGTTGGGTATTCAGCCTGAAGGCTGGTTGGATCCTCAACAGGTTCACCATTAGCTGTCACAGATGGCCTAGGTGTCACTGAAGATGCGTACTAGGGAAACGAGGAGTGAGGTAGTTTCCCGTTCCTTTTCTCAATGAGGCAGAAGTTGCTATTGCACATCGGTCTGCCAAGCCCACTGAAATGCTTGCACCAACCGACCCTATGAGCAACATTTTCACACCATTCATAGCAGGGACTGGCTGCATAAGGAATGGCAATACTAGCATCACTCATACCTCAGCCACTTTCATATTGTCAAAGCCAAGGAAGAGACTGAGACAGGCCAATGAAAGTAACAATTTTATTCTAGCCCGTAGCAGCAGACATGGTGCACTGTAAACACTACATCTTGCCAGCAAAGGCCTGTTCACATTCATATACACTGACTGACAGAGCAAAAGCAACACCAAGAAGGAGTGGTCAGAACTTTATGCCAATTGCAGGGTAGACTGACGTCACTGAGGTATGCTCATGATGTGAAATGCGCCGCTGTGCTGCGCACGTAGCGAACGATAAATGGGACACGGCGTTGGCGAATGGCCCACTTCGTACCGTGATTTCTCAGCCGACAGTCATTGTAGAACGTGTTGTCGTGTGCCACAGGACACGTGTATAGCTAAGAATGCCAGGCCGCCGTCAACGGAGGCATTTCCAGCAGACAGACGACTTTACGAGGGGTATGGTGATCGGGCTGAGAAGGGCAGGTTGGTCGCTTCGGCAAATCGCAGCCGATACCCATAGGGATGTGTCAACGGTGCAGCGCCTGTGGCGAAGATGGTTGGCGCAGGGACATGTGGCACGTGCGAGGGGTCCAGGCGCAGCCCGAGTGACGTCAGCACAGGAGGATCGGCGCATCCGCCGCCAAGCGGTGGCAGCCCCGCACGCCACGTCAACCGCCATCCTTCAGCATGTGCAAGACACCCTGGCTGTTCCAATATCGACCAGAACAATTTCCCGTCGATTGGTTGAAGGAGGCCTGCACTCCCGGCGTCCGCTCAGAAGACTTACCATTGACTCCACAGCATTGACGTGCACGCCTGGCATGGTACCGGGCTAGAGCGACTTGGATGAGGGAATGGCGGAACGTCGTGTTCTCCGATGAGTCACGCTTCTGTTCTGTCAGTGATAGTCACCGCAGACGAGTGTGGCGTCGGCGTGGAGAAAGGTCAAATCCGGCAGTAACTGTGGAGCGCCCTACCGCTAGACAACGCGGCATCATGGTTTGGGGCGCTATTGCGTATGATTCCACGTCACCTCTAGTGCGTATTCAAGGCACGTTAAATGCCCACCGCTATGTGCAGCATGTGCTGCGGCCGGTGGCACTCCCGTACCTTCAGGGGCTGCCCAATGCTCTGTTTCAGCAGGATAATGCCCGCCCACACACTGCTCGCATCTCCCAACAGGCTCTACGAGGTGTACAGATGCTTCCGTGGCCAGCGTACTCTCCGGATCTCTCACCAATCGAACACGTGTGGGATCTCATTGGACGCCGTTTGCAAACTCTGCCCCAGCCTCGTACGGACGACCAACTGTGGCAAATGGTTGACAGAGAATGGAGAACCATCCCTCAGGACACCATCCGCACTGTTATTGACTTTGTACCTCGACGTGTTTCTGCGTGCATCGCCGCTCGCAGTGGTCCTACATCCTACTGAATCGATGCCGTGCGCATTGTGTAACCTGCATATCGGTTTGAAATAAACATCAATTATTCGTCCGTGCCGTCTCTGTTTTTTCCCCAACTTTCATCCCTTTCGAACCACTCCTCCTTGGTGTTGCATTGTCACTGTCAGTCAGTGTATTTACTAATTAACTGACGCAGATGCCTCAAATGTTCGTGACATGCACATGCGCTTTCATCTTTGTTATCTTCAGTGTATTTAATGGCAATGTTTAGATGGTCTTTAATTTCACTAAGTTTCGACTCAGGGTTAATAATATCGTCTGCTTCATCCTGATCATATTCTCTATTTCAGATCTCTCTACAGCAATCGCAATGTCAACGATCCCCTCCTGCGTAGTTTATAACACTGCGCTCGAAACTCAGCTTTATACAGTACTTGCATTTGTGTATTATTGTTAAAAGGCTGTCCGGATTGAGCGAATTCCGGACTAATGGGTTGCGGATTAAGGGAAACGGGAAGTGTGATAGGCTCAAGAATGCCAATTTTCGTTTTAATCTTCAAACTTTCCTGATGGATTTAGTGTATCAATTATTGTGTTAAGGTTACATTTGGGGCAATAAATTTAGTTTTAATTACAACTCTCCGCCTGTATGCCAGCTACCAGTGAAATATTCTTTTTGACATTCCGTAAGTCATATTTTTTAAATTTGTGAACCTTTTTCATAGAAACTATCACATCAATGTACTTCAAACTTGGTAGCCTCTTAGACTCTGTGTATATCTGCTTGCGGAAGTAAATTTAAGCGGATATCTTGATTAGTTCATGGAGGCCAGCTTGAAAAGCACTGAACATTTTACAGAAAATTTCAGTTTACAATAACGTTATAACAAAATTTTCAACTCTTGTAAACAATAGGACAATAATTTTACTTCAGCAGCTCTAAAGTATTTCAACATTATTCATGCAAAATTTATTATATCTGGTGAGAGTATTTTCTCAGAAAAAAGGTACATCAGTTGAGGGAATTTTTTTAAAAATGTTTAAAAATTGGGAACATTCAAGGAAATACCTGGTTTATTTTCGGAAATATGTAACTAAACATCGGAAGTTACATTTTTCTGTCGTTTCTCATTTCCCCGTTCCCTTAATGAGGGTTCTAATTATTCTCGGGTTCGTTTGTGTATCATCAACCACTTCCACTTACACGCATAAGTGGTCCTCACATACACTACCAAAATTTGAACAGTAGGCCTACTTAAATGTCGAAGTAAAAATACATTATTCATATGAAAAATCTACCATTCTCTGTCTAAAGAAAGAAATATTTAGGTGTATTTTGCACATATGTCGTAATTTGTAAACTGAACACTAAAATTAATTTTCCACCCGTACTTTGTCTCTTAAGTGAATCATGGATCTCCGGGGGCAGTCATTCACAAAGATATCGTCAGGAGAAAAAGACAGTACATTAGTGAACTGCGAACGCAAACCCTTCTCAGTTGGAACCACAGAGAAGTTCCCTCCTCTTATTTTTATCAATTAGTTTCAACTCAATTATCTGGAAAGTGGTTTCTCTCTTCACTTCCTCTGATGGCGGCATACATTTTTGGCGTAAGATAATAAGCTGACGAAGAGAAAAAGGAAATGGAATTCGTTGAGACGTAAAATAAATTTCCACTCGAGAAATAAACTAAAAACTTTGGCGTCTTCTCCAAGGAATAGCAAGTAAAAATAACGAACGGCCGACCTGAATGGTAGGAGCCGAGTCTCTAACGATAAGCGTCGTAGTGTGGTTCAGTAGCGTAGCGAAGATAGACCGATAGGGGGGTGTTACAGTTACAAAATAATAACAGAACACTTTAAAGGTGCCTGTGCGTGTGTCGTGCGCGCATGTACGAGTGTCATAAGGACACTGATACAGGTAAATTATGTTGATGCAGTACCGGCGCATCACAAAACCTTGGAGTCATGTGAGGCTAATGGAGGAGAATACGTTACCTAGGAGGATAATGGAGTCGGTCACGGAGGGTAAAAGGAGTAGGTGGAGACTAAGACCGTGATGATCAGATTCAGGTTCTAATTATTTAGGAATAAGAGGTATAAAACTAAACTAGACCACTTAGTTGCATATATAGAATTGTAGAGGTGTTTAATAAATTCATAGAGGCTTCCAGACTGAACACCGAAAGGCATATCAGTCCATAATGAAAACTCCCTTGATAATGTTTGACACATGCACGTATTACATGTAACAAGCTTTAATAGGTTCCCTTTTTGTTATAAAAAACCGTATTGATTATAAAATCAAGTAGCGAATATTTAATAATAACTTAAATATTACATTTAAGCGATCCGCCTATTCGATACATATATAATTTATTAAATCTAGTATATTTTTCTTACCCTAAGTGACATTATCATCTAGAATAAATCACACAATGTATCAGATACAATACTTACATTACTAGATTGGCAAGACAAATTAAAATACACTTTTATATACCAGGGCATTTAGAATAAAATATTTGCAAACTTTCTTAAAGTTTCAAGACGTATAGTCAATGAAATTGATGTGAATTGATCACTAAATTCTTGATAAAATATTTGAAAATATTGATAAAGTTCCGAGACAAATAAAATAGTCAATGAAATTGATGTGAATTGTTCATCAAAATGTTGTATTGATTATATGTCTTGAAACTTTAACAAAGTTTGGAAATATTTTATTTTAAATATCCTTGTGTACAAAAGTGTACTTTAATTTGTCTTACAAACCTAGTAATATAATTTTTGTAACTGATATGCTGTGTGATTTATTCTAGTTGATGATGACACTTAGGGGACGAACCATGTTCGTTATCTGTTTACCCAGCAGGGTCGGCTATTCCCTCGGACTTAGCGATGAATCCCACCTCTACCGCCTGAAGGGCAGTGTCCTGGAGTTTCAGACTCTGGGTCGGGGGATACAAATGGGGAGAATGAACAGTACCGCATCCAGGCGGCTTCACCTGCTATGCTGAACAGGGGCCTTGTGGGGGGATCGGAAGAGTGAAAGGGACAGGCAAGGAAGAGAGGGAACGAAGCGGCCGTGGTCTTAAGTTAGGTACCATCCCGGCATTTGCCTGGAGAAGTGGGAAACCACGGGAAACCACTTCCAGGATGGCTGAGGTAGGAATCGAACCCACCTCTACTCAGTTGACCTTCCGAAGCTGAGTGGACCCCGTTCCAGCCCTCGTACTACTTTTCAAAATTCGTGCCAGAGACTCGAATCGAACCCGGGCCTCCGGCGGTGGCAGCTAATCACACTAACCACTACACGGCAGAGGCGGACTTATAATTTTTGTAATTTTCAAATTACAATTTTTGAGTTTTGCTTTAGAATCGTGGCTTTTCCTTTAGAAAAAAAGTGTGCGATTATCTGTAACTGTATCTCTTTTGACACCATGTAAACCGTGAAGAGAAGTGATCTGAACAGGAAAATAACTTTCTGATATGGTTAATCATATACCAAACTTCCGTAGATATATAAGCACTTAAAAATCACCAGTAAGAAAAATAAGCATTAAAAATGACAAAATTATGACACAAAATGCGAAAAATGGTCTAAAATAAAATACGTACACGAATGACTTAAGGAGGTTGTGAGTCATTTTGGGTTTTAATGGTTAGTTTGTTATGATTTTGATAGCTGGAATACCGTTTTACAATGTTCATGTTTGTTTGTTTGTTTGTTTGTTTGTTTGTTTGTTTGTTTGTTTTTTGCTGAAAAAGTGTCCCGAGGTCATTTAAATGCCTCGCCACATATAAGAGCTACGCCTCCCTTCTAGGTCTGCTCGTTCAAGCCTGAGAATTGCAGTGTCTTCGACTTTTCTGGATTAGTTCCATTTCCTTCGGGAGGTTTTTGTGTTCTAGGGCATTTTGTGTGTTGACCAGCCTGATTATTAAATTATGCTGTTTTATATTCTGTTGCCTGTTTGGCGGTTCCTTTATCCCCTTGGTTGTTTGATATTTACGTAACGCATTACCATGTGAAGACCAACAAGAATTTTCAGGAAACAGAAATGAAACTTCCATAAAGGGTATTTGAGGGTTATCAAACACTGATTGCGCTCCTGTTACGGTATTGCCATTCAATGAGGGAAAATATAGGGCGTACTGATGTGCTACAGCAGCTGCGTATTCAACCTTCAATGCAGTTTTTCCTAAATTTCGACGGGTTGCGGGTTGCTGAATGCAGTGAAGGAAAACTTTTAAAGAGGGCCATGCAGCTCTAGGGGTCTATATTATTCGACCTTCCTTGGTAAACTCTCGTTTCTGAACCCGAAGGTAAATAACGTGGACAACAGTGAAAATCCAGTACACAGGAGTGACAGGCATTAAAATTATCGCCAATTTTTAATAGATTTTCTTAAAATCTGATAATGGTAATAAGTTATATTATTGATTGTTAGAATGTTCTTTACCTTAATGTATGGAAACTGTGCAGTTCATGCTTAGCTCTTATGTTAATGACATTTTGCTTTTAATTTCTAATTTAATCATAGAATTTACCAAAAATTATTTGGAAAAATATGGGGAGAATTTAGTGTATTGTATAAAATATAGAATAGGAATAGAAAATATAATATGTATATAGTGTTGGTCAGATACAAAAACTCAGTCCCCAAGCCAAACTAATTAATCGGGAGCGATTAAAATCCTGCTAATTGAAATCGGGACCTTCGTAACCGAAGGGCAGTACGCTGACAGTTTTTTCCAAGGAGTCGAAAAAAATCAACCCACTATGCTTGTGTTAATTTTTTTTGTAGTATTGTGAATGAACGTGAATAAAGACACGTCGGTTTCTTTCCTGTGGGTGGCGGTGGTAGAATAACACCTGCGGTATTTCTGGCCTATCGTAAGAAGGGACTAAATGTGTGCCAAGACTCTCAACTTGGGGCGTGGGTTGGCGACCGTGGAGCACCTTAGCTGAATCCTCGTATTATTTGCCAAAACCATCAAATTCGAAACACTGAATTTATCCTTTCGTGTCTTCTTATTAGAGTTCTTATAGCTTTTATATTCCTCTAACCAATACACGGTTTGAACGGACGCCGAAGAGTCGCAAAATTTGTTCTGCAGGATCTTCGGACTAGTGCAAATAGATCATCACTTATCGTAAAACGACGATTACGACCACCACAAAAGTAATTCATTATCCTTGTCGATATCTACATTACATACATCCTTCACTGTCTTTAATAAACGGAAATATTTCAAACTAAATAGACATTACAACATTTCCAGCAGTGTTCATTACAATTACTCTCAATATATAACTAAGGCTGTGTAATATTTATCAATTTGTTGTGCCCGTTCTTGCATGAAGTTAGTGACAATTGTGATTTACTCCTTACATATTAATAATCATTTACAAAGCTTCGTATATATTAGTTAGCAGTAAAACAGCACGCACATTTACACGGAAATAAATTTCAAATCATTCAGTCATGAAATTATTAATATTTATTCAGGGTATGGTGCTAGCGCTACTATTGACAGAGTATCAAACACTGTACTAGAGTATACAAAACAACAAATAATTTTAAATAAACGAACTACATATGGCAAACACCAGTTTAAAATACGGTACGAGATAACGAGAAAAATGACCGAGGAGCCCATGAACCCAGACTGATCCGATTAATGAAAGTTCCGATTAACTAAAATAGGTATCAAGAAGAACGGTGCAGACTGTGTTAAAATTCCGTTTACAGGAACGAAACACGTGCATTACGGTACATACATTTAAAGGACATAGGCATTAATTAAGTTAAAACTCTCAAAACAATCTAGAATTGTAAAATGCTCGACTGTGATGCATTATATTAAAAATAAATATTCAATCAATCAATCAATCAATCAATCAATCAATCAATCAATCAATCAATCAATCAATCAATCAATCAATCAATCAATCAATCAATCAATCAATCAATCAATCAATCAATAAATTAATCAATCAATCAATCAATCAATCAATCAATCAATCAATCAATCAATCAATCAATCAATCAATCAATCAACATTTATCTGCATTTAGAACAGCCGCCCAGGTGGTAGACTCCTATCAACTGTTTAAATAGCTTTCACTTAAATTATTTCAATGAAATTATAAATTTATCGAACATTTTCCTTGATAATTTACTCCATCCCCTAATTCCTCTTCCTATAAAGGAATATTTTCCCTGATATGTTCTCTTGAAATCCAAATTTACCTTCATATTATGCTTTCTCGTATCTTAAAAATTTCTCTGAAGCATTTTCGTCTACTATTGTCATCCCACGCCATTTCTGCACTGACAGCTCGGAACATCCTTCTTAGTCGTGCAGCTCTTCTCCTTATTCACCATCCTTCCCAGTACAAAGTTTGCAAGAAACAAACCGGCTGCTTTCAGTTCTCGTATCAAGTAATCCTGGTGTGGGTTCCATACGCTAGAACCATACTCCAATTGGAGTCTTACTTATGCGCCCTCTTCTTTACATCCTTTCTACAACCTCTAAATACACTGGTAACCAAATGAAGAGATCTGTAAACTTTATTTATAACCTCGCTCATGTGATTACATCTACATCCCTGTTTAGGCTCACACCACTAATGGTAGGGTTGAAGTTTGTCAAGAATGTGACGAGTGCTTTAAGAGTAATAAAAACTTGGCAACCACACTCTTTTTATACCTATAAGTAAAAAAATTAATAATGTTATAGGTTTTACGTCACACTAATTTTCCTGTTTTTCGGAGACGCCGAGGTGCCAGAATTCGAGTTCTTTTGCTTTCCGGTAAATCTACAGACACGGGACTGACGTATTTAAGCACCTCCAAATACCGCCGTACTGAGCCAGGATCGAACCTGACAATTTGGGCTGTGATGGCAGCATCTTAACCGTCTGAGCTACTGCTAACCCGTACTGAGCCATATCGAACCGCCAAGGATAAGGAGATTTAATAATCTGATCCGTAAATTCATAAAAATATCAGCGAACGTCGGTCTTCCCATACATGAAGACAAGCTTCATAGTGAACACGTAATTCTACGATGAGAAAATTATTTTTTATTCTCCAACACTTATTTCAGAAAAAATATAATGTTAAAGTAGAAGATGATAGAAGTTTTCTGAGCTGCCGCTAATGTGAACTTTGAGGGTTTAGATATTTGGGTGAATAAGTAATTGAGTTTCTCTCTGTATTCAGCGTGTGCGTCTAATATTTGTTAAAGAGATGTCTAGAAGTTGGCTGTGAGGTCTGGTTTCTTATCTGGTGGAACTCCTGGCCCCTAATAGGATGAGAGGGAGCAGAATCTTGCGAACACAGTGGCCGTTGCCATTTTGAGAAGATTGCTCGTCGCCTGTTAAACGTGTTGAAAGTGCGTTGTTTGCGGTGTCAATCGACCCCGAGTGAAAATTGTTGTGTAACATAAGTTATATGTATCTGTAAGATGATGTTAAACATGGCCATGAAAGGCTAGGCAAAAAGGTCCGCTGGCTAGATGCAGCCAGAATCCAGGATGATGTCTACGATTGCAGGTCTGTGAATATCTTTGTAACAATGTTGTAGTTAGAATATTGTTTGTCCCAACGAATTTTCATTGCGTATGTCGGGTTGATCAGGCGAATGTATCACATTTTTTGTCGTCGTGTGAAACTCTTCAGTGCGGTAAAATTCACGTCGAGAAACTGTAAAATGCGAAGTTTAAATATTGTGTTAATATTCTTTGAGATATTGTCCAAATTGAGTAAAATTAGGAAGGTGATAACGATAACGTAGTCGTGGTGAATGTCTTAATTTCGAATATCGTAGGAATTCAGAAAATGTTTGTCGAAATAATAATAATAATAATAATATGATAATAATAATAATAATAATAATAATAATAATAATAATAATAATAATAATAATAATAATAATAATATAATAATAATAATAATAATGTTTACCACGTGATAAATGTTTTCTGTGTTAAAAGTGCGTTTAACAGGTATGGTCAATAAGGTTTGCGTGTGTCTCGTAGTCCATCGAAATCCGATCAAGTTAGGTTTTATTCATGGGAAGTAAAATTTTGTGACATCGTGTATGTCGGTGATATTGAAAATCACGGTGTGTTGTTGTATTCCTGAGGTCCGAAATTTGTAGTAAAAACAAATGAAACGAATTTTTACAAAAGTTGTTTCTCACGAGAGGATTGAGGTTTGAAAAGTCTTGAAATATAAGAAAAGGGATTGATGGCGAAGAATTTATATAGAGATAAGAGTTGTATAGATGTTGAACTCAAAGGAATCCTGTATTTCGTGATGCCGCAGTGAGAAGGCGATGAGAATTAATTTTTGAGACCCGCTATATTTGCTGATGGGGAAGAAGTTTTGAGGCAGGATGTATATTAAATGTGATAATTATGTGGCAGGCTGTAGTATATTCCGCTAACGATCCGAAAACTGAGACCAGGAGAAGGTTGGTTCGAGATGAGTATTAAGATTTCAAGTTACGTTCCCAAGTGAAAAACAATTTCTGGTGAAGATTGTAGCTCGTGGTATTTAAAATCCAAGTGACTAGTTTACGTGAAGTCAGTATAATGAATATTATAGTAATATGACCTCAAGTGTAGAAGAACATTCGGAATACACGGTTGGTATTATTTGACTGTAATGACAAGTTTCCAATCAGTAAATTTCATAAATTACGAGACGATAATGTATCATTAAATCGGAAAAATTGTGGGATGAGATATTGGACGTTTTTAAAGCCATAGTTTGGCTGTGTAGATTCACTGGATTTCGTTTCACTGGATAGTCATGGATATGGATATTTGGAATTATAAGATGGTAGAAGATAGGGACTTAGTTGCATTTCCCGAATTGCGTTCATTCTGTGGCAAGATTCGTTTCATTGTGTGCTATTATTTTCGACAAGGTTTACAGCTGAAATATCTAAGAGTGTGTTTGAAGTTACGATTTCGCCTGATATGCTAGAGGAAGCGTATACGACCCAATTTCCGCTCGACAATAGATTTAGGACGTCACATGTTATCCTAGGAGTATATTGATGATGAGACGTCCTAGTTCACGGTCAACGATAGGTTTAGGAAGGTGTGTGTGAACATAGATGTTAGTGTTAGGGTGTGCATACATTAGGTAGGCCCGACGATAGGACTGGGATGTCAGATGTACATACTCAAGTCTTAGATTAGATGTTTTTGCGAAGTGACTTGAGCGATGGTAGTGTCTGCAGTAGTGTATGCAATGCGAAGTGTGTTAGCTCAGTAATATTGATGCCAAGATTGCGCGCAGCCCTTTTACCAGCTAGAAGGTGTTTACCTAAGATTATTTAACCACTAATGGCATGTGAGGGTTGTCCAATATTCGGTACTGAGTTAATGGTGATTGAATATTTTCTGCAGTTCGCCATGCGTGTTTGAGTTCAATGAACTTCAGTATTTTATTTACGGACTTAATTGTTTAGTCGTTCTTTCGTCCGTTTGCTTTGATAGTGTGCGTGTTGACACTCAGCGTATTAGTGTGAGACTTGAGTTACGAATGCGGTTTCGTTTCGTCAGCCGGAAATATATTTTAATTTCAATTTTTGTCGTTCTTTCATTTTTATACGTAATTGAGTGTGGTCAATTGATAACTTTGTAGGTAATATGTTGGGACAAACGATTCATTTTATTTTACCATGTGGACTTGTAATTTTATTAAGCGTAACGTAACTATTTATAACCTGAAAGTTGGTTTCATAATAATTTCTTCCAAGTGATATACCACTTTTTATTTAACTTCTGTATTTGGCATTTCTTCTAAATGCGTGATGAATAAGTTTTTCCTGCATTTCGCAGTTTTGTTCCTTCAGAACGACGTAACGTAAGATCCTCTCAGATCGTGTTGTTGTTGGTTCCTTCTGAACAGCTGTTTGGGTGATGCACGTTTTAGCATCGGGATTATTGTATAACTTAAGTGTGTCATGGAATGACAATACAGGGTGGAATATTGTTTCAATTGTGAATGCTGCTGATAACATGTAGTGAACACCATGCTTTCCAATAATATCTCGCAACCTATCCAAAGCAACTGATAGTCAATTTGGTTCGATTAAGTGTCCATTCGGCGGGTGTTTCCGTATCCAAAAGGGTATTTGACTGATGGATAACCTTAATTAAGTGTAAATCCGGCATTCTACTTGTTGACGGTCAGATTTTCCACGGATCATCTGGATTAATTCTCAGTTATCATTTGGATCAATTGGTGCCCGTTTTTCAGGTTTTCTTTTTCATTTTCTAGTTCTTGCTGTCCACTGATCTGTGGGATCTCTACTTTTCTCTGAAGAAAATTCTTCGATATTGTAATCAATGAAAATAACGCTATACAATGTGACTGCGTTTGAGACATTTAATAAATACTTTTTTGATGAAGGATTTATATAAATAAAATTTGTGTGTGCAGTTAATTGATTCAATAAAAGTTAGTAATCACATATTTGCTCCTCATTTCAAGTAGTTAGGCTCTCTTCTGAACCCCATCGTTTGGTTAAGATCCTGACCGAATCATTCCCTCAACGACCCCAAGATTTAAGAGTTCAATATTGCTCTACTGCAGCAGCTGTGGCCGACCAACGATGGAATGGTAAGTCAAGGGTTCAGTAAATTTGGCCGTTTGAAATCACGTTCCCCGCCTACACTCAAAGCGAAAGAACTGCTCAATAGAGGATTTAACGCTTCAGTTAGAATGGAGACGGGAATGATACAATGTAGCTCCGAAGGTGTGGGACTCTCTGTTTAATACCCTACATCCACCAGAATATTTTGATCTGCCACGCAAAACGTCGGTTGCCCTTAAGAGGG
This sequence comes from Anabrus simplex, assembly GCF_040414725.1. NCBI lineage: Eukaryota > Metazoa > Arthropoda > Insecta > Orthoptera > Tettigoniidae > Anabrus > Anabrus simplex. Next base: position 441,233,079 of record NC_090268.1, on the reverse strand, counting down.
TCGGACCAGAGTCATGGGAGATGTGGCTCGTTGCTGGGGAATGAGAATTTCACCTAACTGTGACTGTGGTGCGAAAAAGCGAGCACCCGGCATATTGTTATCGAATGTCGTAACAGGGCGTACTTGGGTTCGCTGGAAGACTTTGCTCGAGCCTCAAGAATGGCTATAGACTGGCTGGATAATTTAGGTATAAAGCGTTGAATATTTCTGGTGCCCAATTGATTGTTTTTCCTTTTTTTAGATGTTACAATCCAAACGGTCATTTTATTTTATTTTTTATACTAGCAGGTGCCCGCGGCTTTGCACGCGTTTATTAATTCAACCGCGCTTGATTTTCCTAAACCGTTTGATTAAATGCAAAAGAAAAACTCTATTTATTAACATACATCGTTTTCGCTTTCAATACTGGTCGTTTTCTATTATTTTACTATTTCACCCCCTTTCAACACCCGCCCGTAGGCGTGTCTTACCCTACAGTTTAATTTCCCAAACAGTAAGTCATATGACTATCATGTTTGGTTAAGAGCTATGCTGAAACGTACACACACACTCACCCGTTATCTCTGTCATTTTCGACATTTTCTTTCTTCACTCCTTCTCATGGCATGGGGGCTGAACTTGGACTTTTCATTTTTGTACACCGTTTATAGAAGAGGGAGAAGTAAAAGATAAGAAACACAGCGTAATCTTTATATACTGGTTAGGCAACCTGCTGATCAGACTTGTCTCGCTGTTTACTTACCTTCCCCTATTTTCGTTTTCTCACCTTTCTCACCCCCTACGCCAAATTACCCATCAGATTTTGTTCAAACCGCATCTCAAACCCTCCCAGGGGTAATTAGAACAAATTGTGAAATTTTCAGCGAAATCAGTCAAGTAGTTTTGAGTCCATTCGAGACATACATACATCATTTATATTGTGTAATTTGCCATAAGCCAAATAAATAATTCCTTTACAGAATGACAGTACCGACAAAGGGAAAGGCCACGAAGGGCATGAAAATGGAAGACTCCCGTGGCCTCGCAAACCTAATACCGTGGAAGTCCGAAGATAACTGAATTTGACCAGGGGAGGTCAGACAGGAACTATAAAGGTGATAACAGTGTTGAACCAATACTGGACTCAGCTATGAGAACCGTGGCTTTGAAAGCTCCTGGTCCTGACTCTATTCACCAGTGGCTACCGTCTTCACCCTGGATCGACCGGACAAGTGACTGTGTGGTTTGCGTCACGTAGCTATCAGCTTGCATTCAGGAGATAGCGGGTTCGAACCCCACTGTCAGCAGCACTGAGGAAGTCTTTCCGTGGTTTCCCACTTTCATACCTTCGTTAAGGCCACGGCCGCTTCCATGTTACTCCACCCTGTGTCGGTGCGACGTGAAACAGATTGTAAAATAACAAATCCACGGGCAAGCAACCCGATGTTGAAAACGCCCTATTTCTACCGCTACGAGCGCTAATGTGAGTCAATGCAGAGTTTCACTTAAGCCCTTATAACTACATTCGGAGTGGACATTTTTCAGAAAAATAAGAAAGCGCCTGAAGGTATTGAACCAAGGAACACATTACAGAAATAAATATGTAAATTAGTTAATTTAGCTAGTATTTGAGTCAGAAAGTAAGGAAACATGCGTTTTTAGGCTGTTTTTTGGAACTGCATTTAGGCCGGAAATGATTTTCGTAATTTTGTTTTTTATAGCTTGATTGAGCAATCCGGGACACAGCTTGAAACCTTTCTGCGCCCTTTATCCCTTGCACTGTCGGCACAATTAAGAATATTCCTTAATTTTAAGTTTCAGTAATTTGGAGACCTCTAGTTTTTCTGCTAAAAAATTGTGATCCAGTGCTTAATGTAGCTTATTGAACATGAGGACCGTGTACCTCCCCGGAAGTTGAAGATTCCTTCCTGACGGGGAGTGAACACCTCTCTCCCGCTTTGGCCGTAGGAACTCATTTCCATTCGCAGAGATATTTTCTCACTGGAGAACACAGCTTTGCCCTCTTGTTGCGGTTCCACTTCATTTCAACAATAGGCTCGCTACTGAGTGGGTCACTTGACATTTTTGGTGGTTAGACAGGGCTCTCGGTGGAGTACTTCCCACCCTCATCCACCATTATGTGCAGCGAGAAGTGGCTGTAAACTGGAGATTACCTCAAGTTTAAATTTCCTGCATCTCTATTCTATGTTTTAGTTAAAACGTACTCCGTGTCTCACAGAACTGAATCCTATGGCGCTGGAGCCACGTCGAATCCTAGCTTACAAACGACCCCATCTTAGTCCGAAGGCCTGCAGATGAGGTGGTCAACGCGACGAAATCTTTCGGCCATTATTATAGGCTCATTACACGGGGTCTTTATATTACCCTCGAAGAGATTCTCATTCGTTCGAACGAAATCTGAGTGGATTTCGTAAAAGCTCTCATAGCCAGGTAAAATTCCGTGCACTGACCGGGAATCAAACTCGAGGTCTGGGGATAAGAGGAAGACATGCTATTCTTAGACCATAGGCTCGGCGAAATACTAGAAATATCGGGCGGTTACAGTTAAACATTCCCAACATAATCCACTCCACAGTTGTAATATTAAAAGAAGCGATCTGACAGCTACTGCTACCGAGTAGGTGGCTGTGCGGTATGGGTTGCGTAGTTATCAGCTTGCATTTTGGGGATAGTGAGTTCGATCCCCACTGTCGGCAGCCCTGGATATGGTTTTCCGTGGTTTGGTATTTTGTACCTTAATTAAAGGTACGACCGCTTCCTTCCCACTAATAGCCCTTTCCTATCCCGTTATCGCCATATGACCTGTCTGTGATTGCACTAAGAGTTAGTTCAGGAGGGAGGGACTACTGTACTGCCATTGTTGAGAAGTGAAAGGTCTTGGAACTCCAAGCAGATACTAGTTGTCAGCAGGTTCGTCTCCATGGCGACCGCAGTGGTTCCGTCCACGTTTCCATGACAACCATATCCCTACTCTCTTGTGTGAACCCAGGCAGGTAGTGAACGGACCCTCCTACACTTGCTGTCAAACACTTATTTCAATTTTGTGACTATAGGCAGCGAACGACTTGCAGTACACGCACCTAACTCGGTAGTAAAAATGTCCACATTATTTGCTGCAAGATTTCCACGGCTCACCGTCCCTAAAGGACAGTTCCGAAGAGGAACATATCAAGAGAGTCGGTTAGTTCCTAAACTCAACACGTCGAACATGTTAAAGTGAAGAAACTATTACCAGTGTCAATGTCGGGCTTAAATCGATTGTGCTAAAGGCCAGTAGGGAGGTTGGTTGAAAATAGCACGAGATTGGGAGGTTTAGTTGATGCCCAATTTTCCACAATAAGCAACAGGTATTATGTCAGGTAGGTCAAGTTAGTCGTTTCACACTCTCTGCAACACAAATAAAATAAAGTGAGACACTTATAATATTGTTATTTGGGTAGTAAAATAACTAATGATGGCAGAAGTAAGGAGGACATAGCACGCAGACTTCCACAAGCAAGAAAGAACTTTCTTAAGAAAAGAAATTTACTTACTTCGAATACTGATGTAGAAATAAGAAAGACTTTTTGAAGACTTTCGTCTGGAGCGTGGCATTGTATAGAAGTGAAACATGGACGATAACCAGCTCAGAAATAAAGAGAGCAGAATCTCTTGAAATTTGTTGTTACAGAAGAATGCTGAAGGTGAGATGAATAGATCGAATCACGAATGAAGAGATACTGAATCGAATTGGTGATAGGAGATCGATTTGGCTATATTTGACCAGAAGAAGAGAGATAATGATAGGGTACAGACACCTAGGACTTGTTCAGTTGGTTTTCTTAGGGAAGCGTTGGCGGTAAGAAAGGTAGGGGTAAACCAATGCATGAATATGACAAGCAGATTAGAGAAGATGTAGGATGCAGCAGTTACGTATGGTGAAAATGTTAGCACAGGATAGGGTGGCATGGGCGGGAGCCGCATCAAATCAGTGTATGGAGTGATGACTCAAAGAACAACAATAGGAAGTATGTACATTTCCATACATCTTCTTTAGTAGAGGTATGGACCCGGACACAAATATCGGAGTATGACATGTCTGTTAAAAATAGAGACGTACGGCAAGACTAAATATCCTTCCTAATACCACGATTAATTAAGGACATACACGGATTACCAAGGGGAGTACAAATATACCCAAACTGAATATTGTCTATTTGTTCATTTTATTCACAAAATTCAAGTATTGTCAACTTAATACAGACAAATTTAATCATGATTGTGATGTGAACGACTTTCACAACCATCATGAGACCTAAGTAACCTTGAAGAAATCTTTGAATCAATTCTTCGGTTTCCTGCAAAACCTGCTATGTGACATTTTTATCCATTTTCAGGTTATTGCTTTGTTAAACAGTAGGAGCCATGGCACATCACACGGAAAAAAACTGCTATTTGAAAATAAATATTTTACCAATCAAATTTAACGAAAACAATACCTCCCATGTCCTCGTGTCACATATTAGGTCTGCAATACCTCCTATGTGACAAGTCGTGAACACAGATAATTTCGCTACGACATTATTCTGCTTCTAAGTGTGACATAGGAGATTTTTCTCTACTCTGTTGCTTTAGTTCTGTACTGTTTGGTGTGTGTTTCGTTGTATTTTTTTAAGTAGAGGATTAGTGCATTGTTTGCAGTTTGTGTGGATTGTCAAACCTCAGCACCTTCCGTTACCACGGATTATTCCGTGTTAAGTGCATTATCATTATAAACAAAAACGCCATACATCATATTACCAAGTATTATGCCGACTATATTACCAAGTATTATGTCGACTTAGATTCAATGTACATGTTAAAGTGGCTTCTCAATTGAGGATATGGAGGGAATTCAATCTTGAATCGTTGAAATACATCTAAAGTCAATTATTACTCTTGCAAAGTGATGCATAGCTAAACGATTCAGTCCAAATTGTGTATTTTCTCTCTCCCAGAATGCTTTCATGAGGGAAGGTGATGGTGCATATGGTCCAGGAGCAGAATAAAGAAGACACCAGTAATACAGTTATAAACTATGACTTACAGCACTGTAGTGTTTGAACTCGGTCCGGAGCTTACTGAGTTATTAAATATTCCAGTTCTAAATGTCAGTGAAGTAGGGGAAGTAGGTGAGGAAAACAGCGATATGACTGTTGGCTGTAATAAGGTACAAACTATTCAAACGCGTGTCAATAAGGAAACTGATATACAATTTATTGGTGAACTGTGTGTGGGAGATTGTCCGGAAAGTGGACATCTAAATGAAGAGTGTGGCATAGAAAGAAGGAAATACACAGGATGCTTCGGAGAAAGGGAAAAAGAAGCCGTAATACGAAGAAGAGGAAAGGGACAACTGTGAGGACGTTGGCAATCGAAACATTTTAGAATGTGGTTCGAAGAGGAAGATTAACAAACATAAAAGACTCAAGGGACTGGAATACGTAGTATGTCGGAAGGCTGAGTATAAGGTGGTTCATAATTATTTCAGGAAATCCAAGCAAATTCTTCATAGAGGCAAACACACAACCACTACTAATAACTCTGAGCGCAGTTTTCGGAGCTCTGAAATAACAGATGAAGGGAGAAATAAAGTATTTAGTGAAAAGAGTGAAAAGAAAACATTCGTTCGTGGTCGAGTAACAGCAAGACATGTTGTGAGGGGGAAGAAACTAGGAAGAACGCAGGTCAAGATGCATTTTTACGAAAACCATCAAGTGAAAAGTTTTGGGTATGCAAAACTTTATTTATAAACACTTAATGATTGGCGAATATACGTTTAAAAGGTGGACGATGATTGTTCTCAGTTCAATGACAGTGGGCGTGCAATAGACTCAAATGAACTAGTTGCAAAGTGTAAGAGTGGCTATAGCATCTGCCTAAATTTCCTAGTCACTACTGCAAGGCCAGTTCCAAGAAAACGTATGTAGAGTGCTCATACCGTTCTATTCTTCACATGGTGCAATAATAATAGAGTACAGCGTGTGGGAAGGAGCTTTTTCCAGAAAGTATTAAAATAATATATGAACATACATTCTCCGAGGGAATACCTATGCGACATATGCTGTGGTTATAAAACTAAAGTGGTCAGTGCGCAAGATTACCAGGCACATTTGAAGAGGAAAAACGAAATAGGAACACATTTTGTGTTATACAAATTGCATATGCAAAAACGTAAATTAATGATGAAGCTTAGTGTATTATTTGGTAGTATTTTTCTCTTATGTGGTGAAAAGGAACAGCCAAAACCTTCTATAAGCGTTCGATGAGTATATTTCCATTATTGTAAATATCCACATGTTTTGATGAATATTGTTGTTAATAATTAATATTGTTGTTAATAATGTTATTAAACTGCTTTTTACAAGAAGTGTGCAGTATTCTACCAACAAACTTGCTTTTTGATCCTCCTGAAGAATGTAGTGTTTTGAAAATAGAAGCTGTGATGACTTGTTTGTAAGGAACATTCAGACACAAAAGCTGGAACAACATGCAAGTTCTGTTCGTGAGTATTTGACTAACATGGTAACTGAAATGAAGAGACTTAATGAGAACCAAACTTGTGGAGGAATGTATAGTGGAATCAATAACAGGTATACAACATATGTGTTTTAGGCTCCAAATTCTATTCTCAAGCTAACAATATACAATTTCTGTGTCATGCGATTGAACTACACATTGTTGTCACATTTAATTGTTGATTCAGGAAATAAATAATTATCAGCTGTTGTGGGGAAGAGACATAGAGTAAAACACTATATGTACTTTACCAAGCTGGGTACAAGTATACCGCACATCATTTTCAGATGCATAGTTTTGAAAATCCACATTTCTAGCCCTTCAGGCAAGCAACACAATGTTGCGTAGGGATATGAGCTACGAATTTTAAGAAAGTATGAGAATATATTCTTTATTTATTCCTAACAATTACAATTCTTTCCTTAATCGTCTCTATCCGGTCAATTAGATTAGCAGTTTGTAGTTTTCTACCACTACGATGGCTAATGTGAGTCAATGCAGAGTTTCACTTAAGTCCTTATGACTACATTCAGTTTGGAGATTTTTCCATAAATCAAAAAGAAAGCCTGAGGGTAGTGAACTAAAGAACGCATAACAGAAAGAATTGTGTAAATAAGTTATTTTGGCTAGGATGTGAATCAAAAAAGGAAACGAGTAAGGAATCATATCATTTCAGGCGGTTTTTCTGCAACTACATTCAAGCCGTAAGTGATTTTTTGAAAAGGGTTTATTTAATTTAATAGAGCTGCCAAAGATTCATATTCTGAAACCTTTGCTGCTCTTTAGCCCTTCAACTTTCGGCACAATTGAGGAAGTTGTTTAGTTTGCGAGGACCCTTACTTTATCTGCTAGGAAATGTTTTGAGCATTAAAAAAGGCGCTTGGTTTTTACTTTTGACTGTATCATGGTATTCTGAAATGATTATTAAACAAAACATACAAAAATATTAATACATATAATAATTATAACTTGACGACTGGAGAAGACTTGTACTCTGCCTGGTATACGGACGGATATGCACATAAAATATTTCAAATTTGTTAACCAAAAGTAATAACTTAAAAATCAGGGATCTCCGTGGCTCAGACGGCAGCGCGTCGGCTTCTGACCGCTCGATACTGTGGTTCAAATCCCGTCCACTCCATGTGAGATTTGTGCTGGACAAAGCGAAGGCGGGGCAGGTTTTTCTCCGGGTACTCCGGTTTCCACGTCATCTTTCATTCCAGCAACACTCTCCATTATTACTTCACAGCATCTATCCATCATTAATAAATCACTTTGGGAGTGGCGACCCCATCGTACATCCATGACCCGGACAATGACTGGAAAACAGGTTGTAGGTTAAATCAAAAATCAGTCTATTCGACCTCTAAAGGAGCAAAACTATTTTTCACTCACTCGTTAAGAATATCATACTCTAGACCAACAGAACGCTGAATGGGAACGTCAAGGGTGAGTTAGTTTTCCAGAAGTAATGAAAGTCTTATAATCTTAGGAAATAGCCGCTGTGAATTATGGTAACACATTTGAGAAGATGCTCTACTAGCGAGGAGTTACATTATCGAATATTGTTATTTGTAGCTCACACTGGCATATAATCTGTGAGGAAACTGGGTTAAATGGATAATTCATCATGTAATGAACATGGAATTGATGAGTGTTATATAGAGGTCACCGCAGTTTAATTCACTGTGGAACAAACATTTAAGTTGTTTGCATAGATAAATATTTATGTGACTTCCACGTTATGCAACGGATACGTCACTTGTGTGAACACATATCCATCGCTACTCGCAACAGACTGTTCATTAATCACCCACATGACATCAAGAGTTAAGTATGCGGCAGTCAAAGAATTTATGTTCCAGTTCAAAGCTGCATTATAAACGAAAGTCTGAACCCCTAAATATCCCCGGGTGTATTTATGTAATTACTATGCATTTAAAATCAATGGTTGTTTGTTCTTTAAAATTCTCTCTGCGGTTGATATTTCCAGCACGTTTTAGACTGTTTGAAAACCAATACGAGTTTTCTACTGTTCGTTGGTATAAGTACTGGAAATATTTCAGCCAAACTTTATATTTAGAACGTGCAAGCTAAGGACGCTATTTTGTTGTATACATTCCGATTCAAAGTCTCCCAAAATAATGGAAGTTTGGGAAGGATATTAAACAAAAGGTCAAAATATCTACGTTGATATTGAGTTTACGAAGAATATTCAGGCGGAAATGAAATTATAATAATAGGTTTATTGCAGCTGATATCCATTAATCAAAATCAATTATAGTGAAAATGAAATGCCACACACTACTAAGTACTTACGAGACCGATGTCTCCTACTACACCACTCAGCGTGATATCGTTCACATTTCTGCCTTTATACACTCGAAAGTGGAATCCGTGTGCTGGGGAATGGTTTATCATGTGTCTAAGATTATAGTTGGTCCCTATTCAGTTTGAAGATGTCATGGCTTCAGTTGCATAGAACTCAGACCATATTTATTTCTCCTTGGCTTGTAGCTCTGTTAGCAGCTCTTGATGGGCGGCTATGGAAGGTAGTCTTATGTCCTCTATATAAAAAGATTCCCTGGCTAATTCATAAGTTAGTTTGGACAGGGAGTATCGTGAAAAACACAGAACCTTCTTCAGAAAAGTTGCCTTTGTTTTCTCAGTTTCGTTCAAGTTGTTTTTGGTGAGATAGGGCCAAATGATTTGTATCCCGTAGGTAGCGATGGGGCTTATTTTACTAAAGAAGATCTTCATAGCAGTGTTGATAGATAGTGTTCGTGGAAGTTTGATATTGTTCAACAGCCGCTGTCGCCCTCCTTATTATATGTTCCCTTAAGGAATTTCCGGAAGTCTGCAAAGTTACCCCATGATATTTGAAATCATTTACGATTTTTAGGGGAACTTGTTCGTAGAATAGTTGATCTGAGGCGGCAGCTCTGCCATCCCTTTTCAATATCATGTGAACTTTTTGACCATGTTTAACTGGAATGTGTTTTCTTTTGCCCAGGATACCAGTAGATCCCATCATTTCTGTCTAGTCCATCTGACCTTCTTGTAGTCTACCGTATAAGAATGACATGGTACTTGCCTGCTTTATATCTTAGAGCTTCTCCGACGTCTTCCAGTATTTTCTGTATCGCGTGTAATGTTGACCTGCCTTTCCTGAATCCGTATTGTTGATCGGGGATGAAACGTAAGTATTCCTTCCAACATTATGTTTATTTTCACACTGAGAATTAATTTAAAAGTGAATTATTTAGTCCAGTGTCCACCAACAGGCTGACATGTGACTTAAGAGCGATCAGGCGCTTGAGTCGTAGCATGTGGCGAAGAGACAGCCTCGCTTTGTAGTAACATAGTGGTGTTAGTAGTAGTACAGTACAGTACTGCACACCGGCTAGAATTAAACATACCTTCACGAATGAACCGTCACTGAACGGTTCAAGTTCTTTGTAACTAAATAAGAATTTTTAAAACTCAATAGAAATGCTGATTCACTGATCGAATGCTCGACGCGGTTATCCTTCAGCTCAGCAATTACACATCCGTTCTTCGTCTTGATACTGATCATAATCTGTAGCGTGACACAAACTATAGTGGCTTTGTGAATTATTGCTTCTTTTAAATACCGTAGCTCGTTTCTACAAAGTAAACATTTGGCTGTAGCATTTTTATCACTTTCAACAAATAAATATAGATCTTCCCATAAAGGTAAAAGGTAGAGGATAAAAGGCATAGACAGCTTGTCGCACTGTGATGTAGTGTACAGTACCACTATGTTGCTACGAAGCGAGGCTGCCCAACTCTATGACTGAAACGCCTGTCCACTCTGCGCTCTTACGTCACGCTGGTTCTCCGACGTCACACATCAGCCAGTTGACGGTCACTAATTTAGTCTCATACTTTAGTTTTTTGCATACTTCAGAAATTTATCTGACTGTTAATATCTAGTCCCAGGTTATGAAGTTGCTAAAACGCTGAGCCATGAACTAGGATGTTGCTCGAAGGGCGAGCGAATGAGAAACACTCGACATTACGTTGTTCGATTTCGAATTTCACAGGCTTTGAAAAAGGCTAAGTGGGAATTATATGAGCAGGTCCATTGGCAGGCAGTGGAAGACAGCAATAGTAGTGGAAATACTGTTGTGCTTAATAGACCAGTGAATAGAGCAATAATTCTGGGCCCCACAATTCGCTTTGATAAGGATTATCAACAGACAACACAAATCGCTGATGACAAAAAGTGCGTCGTATATCTCCAATGTATTGCTCACCTAAGTAAGAGATGTAATAAAGTTGATTATCCATGGGAGGGAAGAAGTCTTTTGTCCAGTTGTACTTAATCTTAAAAGAGTAAACACCACCACCATTATATATCAATAAGAGGAATATATTCTAAAGGAGAAAATGTAGCTTTGCTACAGTGTTCTACTTTGTATACGGATTTCTACGTAAATTACTGTACACACAGTGAGTAAGATTATATTAGATGGCACGTTAATCAAAAAAATCCGAGAAACAAACCGGGGATGACCCCAAACATTGTTTCCGATGTAAGGTGCGCGTTGGAAAGTTTTGATGATAACGGCAGGCCACATTTGCTAATGCCATTCACAATGGAGTTCGGGAGTTTCTGCTATAACGGCAGTTCACTTGCCAGCTCAATTCAAAGTAGAAATGTGGAGCTCTTAATTACAAAGACAGGCCCCTTTTCCTAATGCCAGTCACAATCGAGTTGGAGAAATTTGATTATAATCGATAAATACAGCCCTATCTAACTTATAAGGGATTTTGATACGACAAAAAGTAGGACCAAAGCCGTAGATCTATTCAAAAACTGAACGGAGATTTTATATCTGGTTTGTGATACGACTTACTGTTTAGCCACCTATGCACCATCATTTAAATTTCCTCCATATTTCGATATTTTTAGGGGCCGAAAATTTACACATTTGAACAGTTTGGAAATTTTTCTCAAAAGAAAGAGTGTCCAGGTTTCGGGATTAGCACTCGCATACATACGGAGAAATTAAGACACAAAATAATACGGTTATGAATGTTGACATTAATTGAAAATAGGATAAGTCCTATAAGTCCCTCACTAAATTGTGATGATATGAGTTACGGATTTAAGAAAGAGATAACAGGGAAGAAAGTTAGGCGCAGGGATTCTTAGGTAAACAGATGACTTATGGTGTTTTTACTTAAGCGTAAAGAGGCAAGGAAAAGGCAAGAAATTAAAGCATAAAAGAGAACTAGAAGAGCAATGCCGTAAAAATTATGCCAAATGCCAGGACACATATTACGGTGTGAAATAATGGCCTACACTCCGCAGTACTGTTAAAATGTTAACAGCTTCCCTTAGTGCTATTCGAAGACCATTGTAACCCCCTACAACTGCATTTATGTACACTACGTTTATTCAGATGACCCCCCTTAGTACGAAGAGTATAGCAAGCAAATGTCCTTCAGGAATAATAAGCAAGATCAGCGTTAAATAATATAACACTCAGGTAAACACAGATGAATAAATAAATAAATAAATAAATAAATAAATAGTATGATTAAATAAAACGTTTACTAATTTTCATTCGGTTACCACATTTCTTTGAATACACTGTTGTACGATGGCGGAAAATGAAATCCCAACACGAAGAAGACATTAGTTTATAGGCTTGCAAGTTAGGCTAAGCAAGTGTCTAGGTAATATATTTATTTGATTAAAGTTTCCATGTCACAGGTTCACGTATGCGCGAAAAGGCATGTGACATGTTGGTACATTAATAACCACTGTAATCGGATGGAGTTTGAATGCAAACGTGCATGCATTGTGTCGTACAGGTCTGTTGTACTTGGTCAGTAAAATCGGCAACAGTTAATGCTGGTACTGGATGACGCTGTATTTGCCGTCCCATAATGTCCCATACGTGCCCAATGGGTGAAGCGTCTGGTGAGTCACATTTCAAGGCACTTGGTCGATCCTGTACAGAGTACGTTGGGTGACAGCAGCGGTACGAGTACAAGTGTTATCCTGCTGGAAAACACTTCCTAGAATACTGCGAATGAATAACAGGTTCAGTCACCGGTCTTGTGTACAAATCCGATGTCAAGATTTTGGCATAACGGCGAGAGTGCTCCTGTTGTGCTCCTGTTGTCAGAGGAAGTCACTCCTAGACATTAACTCCTTGTGTTGGTCCAGTGTTTCGATGCCGCAGACAGTTCGATACCAAGCATTCACCTGGCCACCTTTTTACCAAGACAAGACCTATGCTAACGACTAATGTGACGTCCGTGATGGTATAACTTCTATTTATACAAATCCACAGCAGCAGCAACTTTTGCGACCAACGCCTACCTTAACGACTAATGTGACGTCCGTGACGGTATAATTTCTATTTATACAAATCCACAGAAGCAGCATATTTTGCGACCGAGCCCTACGGTAACGACTAATGTGACGTCACTGACGGTACCCTTTCTATCTCAACACACTCTACTTATACAAATCCATAACCGCAGTATCTTCTGCTGCCAAGGCGTACGGTAACGTCTAGTGTGACGTCACTTCCATCACACATATTGTCGCGTTACAATACACAAATTATCGAATAACACCCAGCCATAAGACATTTTAATTAAACATCATCTTTTGCAAGCCCATTTTTCTTCAGGTTTGAGTATATTGATGATTTACTTCTACAAAAGTGTTGTATCGAATCACTACCTGTGATTGGATGAATGAAGAAGCTACTTTTGCAAGAGGATTTGACTCACTAAAACTTGTCCTGTGGATAGGAGCATGTAATACATGCACAGCGTACCTATCCCCCGCAAGACATATCTACCACTGCCTGTTTAGAGAGAACTATTATTGCTTCCCTTTACTTCATCCTTCCTTGATTAAATCATATTGTTTTTCGACACCGACGGTGCTTTTAGGAAGCGTTTTCATGTCCTTCGAGCACGGGTGAAGTTTAAGAAAGCGGAGATTGTTATTAGTGGAATACTCTGTAGGAGGGATACTGACTGGAGGGTGATTGGGGATTTAAATGAGACTATGGAGTGGGTATGTGGGAAACTGGGAGTAAAATTTCTAGATCCTAATGGGTGGGTAGTAGATAGGGATCTGCGCTCGGATGGCCTTCATTTAAACCGCAGTGGTACGTATAAGTTAGGAAATTTGTTTGGAAGTGTAATAGGGAGGTACATTCAGGGAAACGAGATGGCCTACGGTGCGGTGATAAGGGAACAGGGAACTGGAAATCAAGTAGGGATGACATAAAATCGTTAGTGTTGAATTGTAGAAGCATTGTAAAGAAAGGAATAAAATTAAGTAATTTAATAGATATATATTTACCAGATATTGTAATAGGAGTTGAATCATGGCCGAGAAATGATATAATGGATGCAGAAATTTTCTCACGGCACTGGAGTGTGTATCGTAGAGATAGGATAGGAAAGGTGGGAGGGGGAGTTTTCATTCTGGTGAAAGAAGAATTTGTAAGCTACGAAAAAGTTAAAGATGAGACACATTAAATTCTAGGTGTAAGGCTCATTTCTAAAGATAATAGGCAACTTGATATATTTGGAGTGTACAGATCGGGAAAGGGTAGCATTGATGCGGATTCGGAATTATTTGATAGGATAGTCAGCTATGTGTTAAACGACATGGAAAGAAATGTGATTGCAGCGGGAGATATGAATTTGCCAGATGCAAATTGGGAAGGAAATGCGAACGACAGGAAGCATGACCAACAAATGGCAAATAAGTTAATATGGGAAGGACAGCTGATTCAGAAAGTTATGGAACCAACCAGAGGGAAAAATATTCTGGATGTGGTGCTGATAAAACCAGATGAGCTCTATAGGGAAACTGAAGTAATAAATGGTATTTGTGATCATGAAGCAGTTTTTGTGGTAGTTAAAAATAAATGCGATAGAAAGGAAGGTCTTAAAAGTACGACTGTTAGGCAGTACCATATGGCTGAAAAAGCAGATATGAGGCAGTTTCTAAAAAGTAACTATGATCGGTGGAAAACGGTGAATAAAAATGTAAACAGACTCTGGGATGGGTTTAAAGAAATTGTTGAGGAATGCGAAAACAGGTTTGTACCTTTAAGGGTGGTAAGGAATGGTAAAGACCCACCTTATTATAATGGAGAAATAAAGAGACTAAGAAGGAGGTGCAGACTGGAAAGAAACAGAGTTAGAAATGGCTGTGGAAGTAAGGAGAAATTGAAGGAACTTACTAGAAAATTGAATCTAGCAAAGAAGGCAGCTAAGGATAACATGATGGCAAGCATAATTGGCAGTCATACAAATTTTAGTGAAAAATGGAAGGGTATGTATTAATGAACAAGGGGAGTGTGTATGTGAGGATCTTCAAAAGGCAGAAGTATTCAGTCAGCAGTATGTAAAGATTGTTGGTTACAAGGATAATGTCGAGATAGAGGAAGAGACTAAGGCCAAAGAAGTAATACAATTTACATATGATAACAATGACATTTACAATAAGATACAAAAGTTGAAAACTAGAAAAGCGGCTGGAATTGATCAGATTGGAATATAGTACCATATCTGAAGTACTTATTTGATTATTGTTTGGTCGAAGGAGCTATACCAGATGAATGGAGAGTTGCTATAGTAGCCCCTGTGTATAAAGGAAAGGGTGATAGACATAAAGCTGAAAATTACAGGCCAGTAAGTTTGACATGCATCTTATGTAAGCTTTGGGAAGGCATTCTTTCTGATTATATTAGACATGTTTGTGAAATTAATAACTGGTTCGATAGAAGGCAATTCGGTTTTAGGAAAGGTTATTCCAGTGAAGCTCAACTTGTAGGATTCCAGCAAGATATAGCAGATATCTTGGATTCTGGAGGTCAAATGGACTGTATCGCGATTGACATGTCTAAAGCATTTGATAGGTTGGATCATGGGAGACTACTGGAAAAAATGAGTGCAATTGGACTAGACAAAAGAGTGACTGAATGGGTTGCTATATTTCTAGAAAATAGATCTCAGAGTGTTAGAGTAGGTGAAGCTTTGTCTGACCCTGTAATAGTTTAGAGGGGAGTTCCTCAGGGCAGTGTTATCGGACCTTTATGTTTTCTTATATATAAATGATATGAGTAAAGGAGTGGAATCGGTGGTAAGGCTTTTTTGCGGATGATGTTATTCTCTATAGAGTGATAAATAAGTTAGAAGATTGTGAGCAACTGCAACGTGACCTCGAAAATGTTGTAAGATGGACAGCAGGCAATGGTATGTTGATAAACGGGGCTAAAAGTCAGGTTGTCTTCTTCTTCTTCATGTGCCATGTCCTCGCAGAACGTTGGCGATCAGTAGCATGATCTGTTGTTTGTTCATAGCTGTTCTGAACAGAGTAAGCTTTGTCACCCCAAACCACTGGCTCAAGTTGCCGAGCCATGATGTCCTACTTCTCCCCGGACCACGTTTTCCATTAATTTTCCCTTGGAGTATTACTTGCAGAAGGTGGTATTTAGAGTTCCGCATCATATGACCAAAGTATTCTAGTTTCCTTCTCTTGATGGTAATGAGAATTTCTGGTTCTTTGTTCATACGGTGCAAAACGTCTATATTGGTCATTTTAGCTGTCCAAGGTATCTTAAGCATCCTTCGGTACGTCCACATTTCAAATGCTTGCAATCTCTTGCACATGGTCTCAGTTAGTGTCCATAGTCAGGTTGTGAGTTTCACAAATAGGAAAAGTCCTCTCAGTTTTAATTACTGCGTTGATGAGGTGAAAGTTCCTTTTGGGGATCATTGTAAGTATCTAGGTGTTAATATGAGGAAAGATCTTCACTGGGGTATTCACATAAATGGGATTGTAGACAAAGGGTACCGATCCCTGCACATGGTTATGAGGGTGTTTAGGGGTTGTAGTAAGGATGTAAAGGAGAGTGCATATAAGTCTCTGGTAAGACCCCAACTAGAGTATGGTTCCAGTGTATGGGACCCTCACCAGGATTACCTGATTCAAGAACTGGAAAAAATCCAAAGAAAAGCATCTCGATTTGTTCTGGGTGATTTCCGACAAAAGAGTAGCGTTACAAAAATGTTGCAATGTTTGGGTTGGGAAGAATTGAGAGAAAGAAGAAGAGCTGCTCGACTAAGTGGTATGTCCCGAGCTGTCAGCGGAGAGATGGCGTGGAATGACATTAGTAGACGATAGGTTTGAATGGCGTTTATAAAAGTAGGAAAGATCACAATATGAAGATAAAGTTGGAATTCAAGAGGACAAACTGGGGCAAATATTCATTTATAGGAAGGGGAGTTAGGGATTGGAATAACTTACCAAGGGAGATGTTCAATAAATTTCCAATTTCTTTGAAATCATTTCGGAAAAGGCTAGGAAAACAACAGATAGTGAATCTGCCACCTGGGCGACTGCCCTAAATGCAGATCAGTATTGATTGATTGATTGATTGATTGATTGATTGATTGATTGATTGATTGATTGATTGATTGATTGATTGATGTAACGCGTAATTTCCTTCTTACTGCCAATGAATATAGTGTAAGAAAAACACATTAACGTCGCACCGACAGAGAG
The DNA here is from genome assembly GCF_040414725.1 of Anabrus simplex. Classification (NCBI taxonomy): domain Eukaryota; kingdom Metazoa; phylum Arthropoda; class Insecta; order Orthoptera; family Tettigoniidae; genus Anabrus; species Anabrus simplex. The sequence continues at coordinate 441,215,957 of NC_090268.1, read as the reverse complement.
ATATGGCGACGGTAGGAGAGGAAAGAGCTACGAGTGGGAAGAAAGCGGTCTTAATTAAGATACAGCTCCGGCATTTCCCTGGTGTAAAAATGGGAAACCATGGAAAGCCATCTTCAGTGATGCCGACTATGGGATTCAAAACCACGACCACCCGAATACAAGCTCGCTGCTGCACGATGGATAAGAGAAAATCATACTTTTTTACAAATAAATTATGTGCTTTGATTTTTATTTCATTCTTAGAATTTCTTAGGGTCATGAACTGCATACTTTCATTTAGTTCAATACTTTATTACATTATTATGTTCATCCTTGCTCCCATGGAAAGACTCAATTTTTCTTTTCTTTTTTTTAATTTAACTTCAACTAAGTCAGTTTTAAAATTAATTCAGTTCCTTAGTTATTTGATTAGGTCCATATCTATGGTCTAGAGTTTAGTGTGATTAGGTTCCACACCCGGAGCCCGGTTTCGATTCTCGGATCTGCCACGAAATTTGAAAGATGGTACAAGGGCTGAATCGGGGTTCACCCAACCTCGGGAGTTCAACTAAGTAGACGGTGTTCGATTCTCGACTCAGCCATCCTCGATGTAGCTTTCCGTGGTTTTCTACTTCTTCGCCAGGTAAATACTGGGATGGTACCTAACTTAACGTTACGGCCGCTTCCTTCCTTCTTCCTTGACTATCGTTTCCAGCCTTTGCATCCCCACAAGGCCCCTGTTCAGCGTAGCAGGTGAGGCCGCCTCGGGGAGGTACTGATCCTCCTGCCCAGTCGTATCCCCCACCAAATGCCTCAAGCCCCAGGACACTGACCTTGGGACGGTAGAGGTGTGACCGCTCACTGAGTCCGAGGGAAAGAACAACCTTGGACGGTAAACGAACTAAGAATGAAAGAAAGAAAAAAGGAGAAATAAAGAATTATTTAGTTTTCATTTTAATTCTATGAATTTTAATTTATTTGAATGAATTAATTAGAAATTGTAAACACAATGTGGGTAGGTGTAAGATAGGGCCTACACCACCAAACCAGGCACTAATAAATAAAATAAATAAACCATTTCCTTCTTCCTTCTTTCTCGTCTGATTAGTTGGACAGATAAATGGCACTGGAAGAAGAAATCGCTAATAGTTAACATGTCTGCTGAAAGTCAGTTCTTGAATTAGAACTTTCCCTTTTCCAATCCCAGGAAACTTTTCAACATATAAGCTTCGTGTTCCTTCATCGGATGTTCAGACAGTGAAACTTGTAGCTTAGACTTTATCTCACACTTTCTATATACATCATTCACTTGCAAGAACTCCTTACTTCGCGTATCTTTCCCTATAAACTGTGACATGTTTTACTGCACTTCCGTGAAACTTCATGTTAGAGGATGATCGCAGCGCACGTAAAGGATGAGGCAGTCAAGAACGCGACATGCAGCGCAATAGCGAACTCTAGTGTCTTCTAAAGTTACTGACAAGGGGACTATATTACAGGGTGGTGGGAACTAATTTTGTAGAGCTTTTGCAGTTGTGAGCAATCATGTTAGAAGCACTTGTAGAATCGTTACCGTAACATTGCGGTCAATGCTCTGAGTGTAAAATGCACGGCTTCGAGTCGCGATCGGACGTTCTCTATTTTGTACGACCTCACTCTCCTGGATATTTTCTTGATGTCTTCATTATTAGTTTTAACTACCTTTTTAGATCTGTTAAGTTTTACATATGTTTATTTTTCCCGTACATAAATGCCATTCAGGGACTTAAGTCGGAAGTATACCCCATGAAAAAAAGAATTATCTACAATCTGTACAAAAATCAGTCCAATTTGTCCCCTCGCAATTTCATTATTTATAACAAACAGGTGATAAAGGAAGTCAAATATCAATTGAGGAAGGGAATAACAATGCTCATAGATGAAAGAGAATCTTGATATTGATAGTTTATTTAAGTCTGCAGAATATCTGGTGAAATTCCTAAATGTTATGCACACTGTTTTGGAGAAGTACAATAAGAAAATAAATAAAACAAGAGTAATGGAGTGCAGTCGAACGAATTCAGGCGATGCAGGAAATATTAGATTAGTAATTGAAATATTAGAGGAAGAAAATTAATGTAGTTTTATTGCGAGAAGAATAACTTGGTTATTAAAATAACTAATGACGGCAGAAGTAAAGAGGACATAAAATGCAGACTAACACAAGCAAGAGAGGCCTCTCTTAAACTAGGAAATTTGCTCACTTCGAACATTGATATAGAACTTATGAAGGTATTTCTGAATACTTCCTCTTGGAGTGTACCATTGAACGGAAGTGCGACACAGACAATAACTTGCTCAGAAATGAAGAGAATAGACTTTTTAAATGTGGTGTTGCTGAAAGTGAGATGAGTAGATCGAATCACATTTGAAGGTCTGTTCAATCGAATTGATGAGAGGAGGAAGATTTGGTGACATTTGAAGAGAAGAGATAGAACGATAGGACGCATCTTACGACACCCAGAACTTGTTCAGTTAGATTTTTCGTGAAGTATAGGTGTTAGGAATGGTAGAGGTACCAAACGAGTCTAGGGGATGATGACCCAAACAACAGCAAATTTAGACTTTCTTCAAATATGCTAATTTCTTTTACATAATTACAGACTCGATATACAATATCGGTGCATTAAAATATCAAAAATATATCTAAATGAATCATGTCTTCCTCAGTGTAAATATTTTATTTCAACACAGTGTAATGGGGTAGCGGGAGTAAGCTAAGAGGTGGAACTATACAAATTGTCAATCAGAGTGACCATGAAAGGATGTTTGTTTATTTATACATATTTCATATTTAATTTGGTACACTTTGGTATTTCTAATGAATTTTATGTGCAGCCCTTCGTTTCAACACGACGAATTTTGAGGTGCTGATCTGAATTGCAGAAATATTGACTCTATGGAGTTAAGGAACGTCCATGTTCTAATATGTTCCTTCATCCTGTTTTTTTTTTTTTTCGACCTATCTCACCAACGTTGACTGAGTTGCAGTCACCTCAATGTAGTATTGATATAAGAAACTTTTATTGTCATTACTGGTGGTGTCCTCAATATTCGGTGTAGGTTATTTCTAAGACAAACAATACGTAATGTAGTGGGATAATACATTATTGTTACTTCCGTTCTTAGCCCTTCCCCTTACTCAGAGAAGGATATTTGCTTCCCTTAACCGAAAATAAATTGGCTGTTTTACTTGTGCTCTCCTGCTCATTCCCATATCTGAACACAGGCTAATTGGATAATGTTCTTTGTAGGAAGCTTTTAGCGTATTAAAAGCTCGCATGATTTATGCTTATACCAACGTAATATTTTTTTTTGCTAGGGGCTTTACGTCGCACCGACACAGATAGGTCTTATGGGATGGGAAAGGCCTAGGAGTTGGAAGGAAGCGGCCGTGGCCTCAATTAAGGTACAGCCCCAGCATTTGCCTGGTATGCAAATGGGAAACCACGGAAAACCATTTTCAGGGCTGCCGATAGTGGGATTCGAACCTACTATCTCCCGGATGCAAGCTCACAGCCGCGCGCCTCTACGCGCACGGCCAACTCGCCCGGTCAACGTAATATTTACTACACCGATTTATACAGTATTAGTGTTAATATTATTTAGTATTCTGCTTAGTGACAGGTTCATGTCTTCGTACGGAGAACTTCTGACACCAATGTTCGCTGTTTTCCACTTCTTCATTTCAGTCGCCTGCCTTTGCTGGCAGGACGTAGTGTTTACAGTGCAATATGTCTTCTGGAATGGGCTAGAGCAATATTGTTACTTTCATTGATCTGTCTCAGCTTTATCCTTGGCTTTGACAAGATGAAAGTGACTGAGGTATGAGTGATGCTAGTAATGACATTCCTTATGCAGCCAGTCCCTGCTATGAATGGTGTGAAAATGTTGCTCATAGGGTCAGTTGGTGCATGCATTTCAGTGGGCTTGGCAGACTGATATGTAATAGCAACTTCTGGCTCAGTGAGGAAAGCAACGGGAAACTACCTCACTCCTCATTTCCCTAGTACACCTCTTCATTGATGCCTAGGCCATTTATGACAGCTGATTGCGGAGCTGTTGAGGATCCAACCAGCCTTCGGGCTGAGGACTAAACATACACACATACATATCTCCTCCCATCTTCCGTGTCATCCAGATGTTGAATTGTTCTTCTTCCTCGTCCTGCAGTTCCTTTCGATGACGTCGTGTATGTTCTTCTCTTGTCTAAGTATATGTCCGAGCGAGTTCGCCTTTCTCTGAAGAATTGTATTCCAAATTGTTTTCTTCTCTTCTACTATTCTCAGTACATGGTCGTTTGCCACCCGATCTTTCCACTTGATCTCCATTCTCCACCAACACCACATTTCAAAATATTCTAGGTATTTTTCTCCCTCTTTCTCGTGAAATACCTTCCTGCTCCGTACAGCGCAATGCTCTATGTGTAGCACTTCACCAGTTTCTTCCTTAAATCTAAGCTCAGATTGCTGGTCAACAGAGTCCTCTGTATGTTGAATACGACATTGGCCATGGCGATTCTTTCTAGAATTTCATTTGTACAGTGGGCATCCTTTGTCGGCAAGGTTCCAAAGTCCCTGAACGTCTACACATTCACCAGTTCCCGATTGTCAACAGTTATCGTCTTGACATCTTCGTCACTTTTGGTTTCGCAATGTTGATTTCTATGCCATGTTTCCTTCCAGTTTCCACCACACGGTTCATCATGTGTTGCAGCTGTCTGATTTTTGGCGGAAACTAGCAGATCATCTGCCTACTTCATGGTACTGAAGAGGCTTCCTCTTATTCTAAAGTTTCCGCATCCTTTCAAAGCTTCTCTCGCTATCCATTCTCCGTATAGTTTGAAGAATGTAAGAAAAGGCTAGCCTTTTCGCAAGGAGCCGCCTATATGTAGAACAAATGTGTACTACTAAATTGGACATGAACTGCCTGGGCTTTTTATAATAAAGCTGGTGCATTGCAGCCTAATTGTAAAACGCAGTCGTATGTAAATGACAATCCAAAAAAGGCTAGCCTCTTTGCAATTCCTTTGAAAGCAGTATTTAGTTATATTTAATATTATGATGAAGTACTAATATCACGTCTTAACTTATTGAATCCCCTTTACGGGTTCTATAAAACAAAACTCTAAAATATTCAGTAAAGTTTTAAGAAAATTCAAATAAAAACAACAAAATGAGTAGCAAATGACGGTTTTCTATTGAAACTAATCCAGAATATAACTTGTAACCGTTCAGGCTTCTCCAGCCCTACTAATTTAATATAATATCATTTTACGCGATATCATTTGATATCAAGTTTATCCGCCATCGGCAGTTATTCGTAATAACATATTTATTCTGCGTCAAGCATTTGTAAATAAGGTTTCTGCAATCATATTTTATATATTATAACATCATTTATTACTTATTATTATATTATGAAAGATAGGAATTTATTATGTATTGGATTTGGTTAATATGTTGAAATACAGTTGTTGTCGTTTCATCTCATATTTGTGTATACGGTAAAGGTTATTCTTGAGCGTGGAAAATTACATGACTCACTGGGTATAACTCATGTGCCAAGGCTAGTAAACAGCGACCCGCGCGCGAGGCTTGCAAGCTGGTCAGCTAAATCATCGCCACGCCTACTGGACTTGTCAAGAAAGAAGAGAAGGGGAGTTGATAATTCGATCTGCGAATCAGATACTTCGTTGTATATGAGTTTTGAGATTGAACTGTTACCGAGAGTGGGGGTGAGCCCGGATATATAGAGATTCTCACCACGAGAACGGATCCTAACTACGAGATCCTATCTACAACTTCTGCTGTGATCCTAACTACTATTAGAACATCTACTGTGAACGACGTCATTGATTTTGAAACAGTGTGTGGTCGCTCCGCGACATAGTTATTTTTGTACAATGTGTTATCGCTTCGATACAGTACTTACCTCCGGTTATGTTATCGGATCTGCATGAGACGAAGCAAGCTTACGGCTTGTGTTATATTCAGTAAATCTTCTGGACGAAGAACTATGATTAGTTCAAGTCTCCGGAATTTGGTACAAGTCTGTAAGTCTGTACTGTATAAATAGTATAGCACAGTTGGATTGAGATTCCTACTAATATGGAAAAAATCATGTCTCTGAATTTTCTCCTCATACGATCAACGCTGGTCAGTTTTTACAAGTATAGCGCCAAAGTCTAATTTAAAGACTAGGCAATTAGGGAGTGCTAGCCCAGATAGCCCGTACCAGATCAGATTAGGAAGGAGGCATACCCATGGAGCAAATTCTATATCGAGAAGAAGAGAACGAGTAACCACGGAAACCGGATGACTTCTACGAAAGCTGCAATTGGTGAGCTTCAGTTAGATAAAGCAAGCAATAGTAATTTCAGTAACGTAAATTCTAAATTCCTCCACGCTTTAAGGAACTTTTCCGATTCATCTCATTTTTTTGTATAATAAATTCATTTGTATTTTATATTGCGTTAATTTTCTTTCTTAAGCGATACATAATGGTTAATTATTTAAAATCCTACCCCTGTGAATTAAGTATAAGTCTCTATGCTAGTAAATATAAATTTTGGTTTATAGTTTTGTTTAAAACTGTAAGCCTGGCGCCCAGACATCACGTAGAGAAATGGGAAACCATGGAATGTTAATTGTTTCTATTTGGGTGGCAATTTGCGGGCAAGCCACAAATAGTTTATTTGATATTCATGTGTCCCAAGGTAATAACTTTCATCTCCCCAAGTGTTTTGATGTTTATTTTTATTTAAACGACGCTTCAGCCAGTCAACAAACATCACATAGCCTACATGACTAGGTTACATTTTGAAACGAATTCAACAGTTAGGTAAAAGAAGATGAATATAACACCGTCTGAATTAGGATCAGTAATTAGGCATAATGTTTATAAATGTAAATGTATAGTAATAATAGCAGTGAATCCTGGAATGATTTTCTGAAAGACCACTAATTAACAGATGTTAACTTGAGTTGAACGGGATATTATTTTTGAAACAAAGGGATCGATTTGCCCGGCACTGATATTTAGAAGATTCACAAAAACACTTTTGAAAACCTTGTCCACTGCTTTGCTATTCCCTCTCTAAAAGAAATAGTTTGTCAATTTAAGTACCTGCATTCAGTGCAGCCGAATACTGTATTTCGTGGCGTAGAAACAAGCTTTTAACAATTCCGGAAGTGGTAAGTACCTATTCGATACAATCCATTCCTGAAATATACGAACTTTCTTTCCTACAATAGTCTTATGAAGCGCCCCGTACGGACAAACGAGAAACAATAGTTTACAATTTGACTAGGTTTATCAGGATAATTATAAAATGGCTGGATATCGTGTTCACCTTTGTGTACGGTCTGCAATTAGGCTGCAATACATCAGGCTTATTATATAAAGACCAAGAATGTTCAGTCTGATTGAGTCTCCCTTTGACTCCAACCCTTCGTAAGGATGTAGTGGCATCACGCCGCAATCCTTTCGGTGATCTGCCTCCAGGAGTCTCTGCTTTGGACATGGTGACTTGCTTGTTGTAAGCTCATTCTGGTCAAGCTCTTGATCTGGTCCATCCATTGTAACGGTATACTTTCGTATAAACCCCACTTCGTTCGGGGATTTAGAACAATGTTGACCGTAAAATCTACCCAAGGATAGGTGGTTTTTAAATGTGAAGTTTGGTGGAAATATATCTAGTAGTTTTCAAGTTACAGACAAACAGACAAACAAAAACAGACAAACAAACAAACAGACACCAAAGCTAAAGAACGTGCAGATGGTCATCATTACATCTGAAACGGATAACTGTACGGATTTTCGCCAAAATAGTTAATATACAGAAACATGGTCAATACGATTTTATTTATAGAGACTAGCAAATGTACCCGTGCTTCGCTACGGTATTATGCATTGTATACGAATATTGAAGAAAATACTGTACATGCAGTAAATAAGATTGTTTTAAAATTGCATGTCTCTTAGCGTTATCCGAGAAACAGCATGGAGAGGTTCCCATACGTTGTTTCGATTGTAAAGTGTTTGTTACGGATTTGTGATGATAACGGCAGGCTCACTTGCCTAGTGCCATTCGCAATCGAGTTGGGAAGCTTACATTATAATTGCAGGCCCCATTGCTTACTGCGCGGTTACAATCGATTTGGGGAGTTTTCGTTACAATGTCAGACACCCTTTCCTACTTCCAGACAGGCCCTTTTTCCAACTGCCAGCCAGCTTACTGCCAGTCACACCTAGTTCGTGAGCTTCCATCAAATAGCAGGCCACTATGCCTAATGCCAGTCGCATTTTATATGGGTATATTTGTTTATAATTGCGGGCACGCTTGCCTACATCCAAACACAATCGGGTAAGGGGAGTTTTGAACAAAACTGCATGCTCCCTTGCCTTCTCTAAGTCAAATCGAGAAGTGAATTGTTCATTACAATGGTAGGCCTTCCTTATTAATGCCACTTACACAGGAATTGGAAAAGGACCCCATTCCTACTGCCAGTCAAAGTCGGTGTGGGGAGTACTGATTACAATAGCAGACACACCCTTTCTCGATCGCTACAAAATCGACATCAGTGAATATATATAGATCGACATTCGAAAGTATGTGCTTGTTTACAATATTGCAGACCTTAATTTACAGATTAACTGCTGCTAAACGGTACATCATATCGAGGAAGGATTGTACCGTAAGACGCCGGATTTATTTTATTTACATAGAAAAGCGCACAATGTGCAGGGGTATAAACTTAATCACTACAAAGTTTTGTCAGAGAACACGGTCTCTTCGGGCACTCCAGTGCGTGGTAACGACCACAGAACATCTCACACCATCAACATACACAGTCATGGTTCGGATTGTGGAATCTAGGTACAACACATGCCTTGTGATGGAAGCCAAAGGCAGCTGCACGGGTCAATGTATGTCTGAGGTCGAAGCAACTCTGACACCAATTGACTGTTGTCATTGCATCCGTTATATAGAAATCACTCCAAATTTTGTCTTCTTTAATTTTAATTCATGTAAGAGCTCTTGATATGCCTTTGTTGATTGTAGAGTCATTGTATGTCGCAAGTCCTCAATGAAGAAAGGTTCTCGGGGCAGTTCATACACAAGTCTAGAGGGTGTGTATTTAGATACACATAGGGCTCTTTTAAGGAAAATTGCTTTCACCCTTTCTTTTTCAGGAAGGTCCAAATTGTTTCAATTCCGTAAGTGACAGTTGGAGTAACTTTGAGGTGGAAGAGTTTCAAGGCCGTTTTGATTGACAGTTGACTAAGGTGATCTATGTCATTTATTGCTACGATTGCAGCCAGAGTCCTTTCCTTTATGTGAGCTGTAAATGTGGTTCCAGTTGTCTGAAAAGTCATTCCAGGATACTTGAATATATTGACAATCCTTAAAGGTGAACCTTCGTAGCGTATTATGTCTGATGCAGCTCTTTTTCCTCCCCTTGTAAAAACCATGACTACTGTCTTCTGATCATTAATTTCTAAATTGTTTTCTTTTGACCAATTTGTCAGATTGGTGACTGCTTTTTGAATTTCATCTCGATATGGCGATACAATTACAATGTCATGAGCGTATAGATACATTTTTGCACGAATCGTAGCAATTGCTTCTGTAACATCACGTGTTATTACATTAAAAGAAGTGGACTTAGAGGATCCCCTTGAAGGACCCCTACCGTCTGAAGGATTGGTTTTGACTGTGCTAAATCATTGCATATTCTCACATAGTTTTCTGATGATATATTTTTAATAAGCTTTGTGTAACAGTTTTTCCCTGTTATCTCTTCCAGTTTCCGAAGGATCAGACTCCTGCTTGTGGAGTCAAAGGCTTTGCGGAAATCTATAAACACTGCATAGAGCTTTCCTTTCTGCAACTTGAGTGCTTCTGGTATTTCTTCAAGCAAGCAATTGATTGCCTGGATTGTTGATGTGCCTCTTGTAAATCCGAACTGTTCTTCCGGTATTTTATCATCTACTATATCCCTCAATCGATTTGGCAGTGTTTTTGTAAGAACCTTAAGTAATGTGCACTCGAGAGCGATTCCACGGTAGGTGTTCGGATCACTCACATCTCCTTTACCCCTTTACATCACTTTTAAAGTTGATTCCCGCCATTTGTCTGGTATTCTTCCTTGTTTGAGACATTGATTCATATGTTCCGTGACAGGTTCTCTTAGGCTTGCCCAAATGTCTTTAATATGTTAGTAGAGTGTGTTATCTGGACCTCCTGCTCTCCTAGTCTTACTCTCACGGACGACTTTTTCTAATTCGTCAACTGTGAATAATTCAATTGGTGCTGCATCCCAGATTTAGTGGCCTAAAATGCTGGTCTTATGATATCTCATCTATTCATGGGTCAGTTTGAGTTAGAAACGTGGAATAGGGTAAAATTTGCGTTAGATTATCTCACATTGCATTGCTTTTCGGATAATTAAGTGACAGCTACATACATAGCATTTGGCTCACATATAGCTACTGGGTGGGCCAATTTTCGAGTACAGTTTGATGATTCTATCTTTCCCGTAAGTGATGGCAAGTATGAATTATGTATGCGAAAAGTCAAAATTTACTTAACACCGAGAAATAGAGAAAAATCAAACGTAAAAGGGATACAGATACGACAAAAAGTCGTAAGACCAAGGTTGTAGATCACTCCAAATTGAACGGGGATAGTGCCATCCGTTATGTGATAATACTTCCCGAAGGTCTGCACCATCATTAAAATTGCCTCCATATTTCGATATTATTCAGGGATAAAAAGGGAACAATTTAACGACTTGGAAGTTTTCCGTCCGTTACAGGCTAAAACGTATAATTTTTCCAAATTCCAATATCCTTCTTCGACTGGCAAATTATGCTGCAATCTGGATTTTCGGTGATGAGGGTAAAATTAGGACTTTCAAGAAACTAAACCAAAAAATATGCAGATGGTCATTATTACCCCTTACACGTGTAGCTGTACGAAAATTTCGCCAAAATATTCAATGTACAGGCACACAGTCGTTGCGATTTTATGTACATAGATAGATGAGAAATCTGCTCCACGTACAACACCTTTTGGGCTATATCCGTTGGACATAACCTGAAAAACGGACCGTTTATGATATCTCCCTTATTAATCCTCCTGTCTAAAAATACACATGAAAGACAGTTTTAGAAATGGATTTCCATCAAGTATGCTCGATTTCCAGACAGGTTGGTCTTATACCGTATTAAAATCACCATTTCGGTTCCATATAAACCGCCAGTCCATTCCGGGAACATGAAATGTTATTGACCATTATCACATACCGTTGTACAGGTGGATGTTAATATAAAGTTTGACTCAAGTATCTTCAGTAGTTTTCAAGTTGTAAAAAATACACTTTACACGCACCCGCTCTTGAGTTAAGTCCGGTGGGACTTGTACCGGAAAACGGTCCGTTAATGATATCTCCCTTATTAATCCTCGTATTGAAATGATTCACATGAGGAAAAAGGCTTAGAAATTCATTTCCATTAAGGTAGGTAAATTTACATTAAGTTTGGTTGTGTATATTTTGAGGGAATGCAAAATTACGGTTTCGGTTTCGTATAATCCCCCAGTAAATTCAGGGATTTAGAAACAATATTTAGCCTAAAACCTACCCAAGGACAGTTGGATTCTGAATATAAAGTTTAGTGGAAATATATCCAGTAGTTTCCAAGTTATAGACAAACAAACAAACAAACAAACAAACAAACAAACAAACACTAAAACTGAATATATGCAGATGGTCATTATTACACCTGAAACGGATAACTGTACGGAAATTTCGCCAAAATAGTCAATGTACAGACATACTCTAGAAGTGCAGACCTTTATTTCGAGAGTTACTGCTTTGAAACTGTACGACGTATCTACAAAAGGCTAGGAAAACAACAGATAGGGAATCTGCCACCTGGGCGACTGCCTTAATGCAGATCAGTATTAATTGATTGATTTTTTCACCATCAGACGCCTCCTCCATTGCTCTATATGGTTGGTCCTATAACATCTTCTCGTATCTCCTATATTTATGGGTTAGAATGAGTTAGATTCATTGAATGGGGAGACATTTTGTACAGATTTCACATACCACTTTACATTTTTGATACTCATGTGACAGCTAGAAATATAAAATTTGGCTATCACATGGCCACTGGTCATGTCAATGTGCGTGCCGAATGTCATGATTCTACCTTTCTTATAAGTGTGCCAAGTGATAACATATACGTGTAAAAGGACAAAATCAACTTGAAATTGAGAAATACAGCTCTATTTAACGTATTTAGGATAGAAATACGACGAAAAGTCATAGGACAAAAGTTGTAGATCTTCCCAAAATGAAACGCCATTTGCTTTCTGACTTGTGATACGACTTATTAATCAGCCACCAATTACCCCGAAACGATGGTCTGCACCGTCGTTAAAATTGCATCCATATTTCGGAATTTTCCCGGCCAAAAGTTATACATTTGCATAGCTTAGAATATTTCCTCAAAGAAAAGAGTGTGCAGTTTTCGGAATTACCACTCGCATACATACGTGGTAATTAAGGAAGAAAATAATACGTTTAGTAAGTTGAAATTAATAGAAAATGGATTAAAACTGAGGACAGCCGGATGACGAAAAATATGTAAATACCAAGTGAATGTATTGGAAAATCAAATGCCCCCCAAAAATTATGCTGGTGTGAGTTATGGATATAAGAAAGAGGTAACAGAGGAGAAGTTTAGGCTCAGGCATTCTCAGTTCATCAGATAAGAAGATGACTAATGGTGTTAGTACATAAGCTGTTCGAGGACGGTTATAAACTCCAACGATATTCCGCCAATATCCCGCAGAATGGCCGATTGAAGCCCTCTTGCCTTCTACCCAAGGAACAACCAAGAATTTAAAGGAATGATGAGGAAAATAGCAATACGTTAGTTCCCTGCTGGCAAGCAGTCAGAGACGTTGCCATGGTAACCCATATATTCGTTGTCGGTCTGTCGGTCACTCAATGCAGAGCATGGTATCGGCAGAAAATAGTAAATTTCTCCGTCATTTGAAGAGTAAGGTAAATTATGAACATAACTAAAGTTATTTATAATGAAGAGGCCTTTCACGTACTGTCCACCGAGTTTACAGAAAATCAATAGTATAGGAGAAAATGGAGGAATACCGTTGTGCTTTTCCTTTAAACCCCCGTCTTTCCAAAGATTTTAAAATGATATGCATATCGAGACCTTCCCCGTGATAAGTATACTCTAAATATGAAGTTTGGTTGAGATCTATCCAGCCGTTTCGACGTGATAGTGGAACAGACAAACAGACAAACAGACACGAAAAGTAAAAACCACCGACTCGGTCTTGAGTTGACCTAAAACGGATAGATATTTGAAAATTTGTCAAAACAAGAGGAATTACAGAGAGCGGACCCCCTACAACTTTATTTATATAGATATATGAAATACCTGCTCTACGTACAATACCTTTTGGGCTATGTCCGCTGTACATTGCCTGCAAAACCAACCATTCATGACATCTCCATTTGTAATCCTCCAATCGAAAGAATGCACGTGAAAAATGTTTTTGAGATGAATATCCATCAAGGTTGGTCGATTTCCAGTCAGGTTAATCGTGTATATATTGTGGAAGAGTAAAATCGTTTTCTTTGTTTCCCAATAAACCCCAGTCTGTTCCGGGAATTTGAAATGGCATGGACCTCAAAATCTACTTTTGGACAGGAGGATGCTAAATATGAAGTTTGGTTGACATATATTCAGTAGTTTTCAAATTATAAGCAATTGGCTTTATACGCACCCGCTCTTGAGTTGAGTCCGATGGGACTTGTACCGAAATACGACCGTTAACGTTATCTCCCTTATTAATCCTCGTATCGAAATGATGCTCATGAGAAAAACGGTTTAGAAATTAAATTCCATTAAGCAGGTAGATTTCCATTAAGTTTAGTTGTGTACATTTTGTGGCAGTGCAAATTCACGGTTTCGGTTTCGTATAAACTCCCAGTGAATTCAGTGATTTAGAAACAATATTGGCCTTAAAACCTACCCAAGGACAGATGGATTCCAAATATGAAGTTTGGTAGAAGTATATCCAGTAGTTTTCAAGTTATAGACAAACAGACAAACAGACAAACAGACACCAAAGCTGAAAAATATTCAAGTGGTCATTAATACGCCTGAAACGAATAACTGTACGGAACGTTCGCCAAAATAGTCAGTGTACAGACACACGGCAGTTACAATTTTATTTACACAGATACAATAAAACATTAAAAAAATAATATTACGCAAATAAATACCAAATACGAGCTGGACGACGTAGAAGTAAATGGCCCCTCATGATCGTTGCGAGAGGGACAGTCCCCCAGGACACGATGAAAATCTTCACGATCATCACCAAGGAGTTCATTGACTGGGAGGTGAAAGCGTTTGGGGCTTCTCTTATGATCCTCAGACACCAGTTGTATTCGCCAGACTGATATCATGGACATATATATATGAAGAATTTTAGTGTATTGTTTGTCTCAGGAAGCCTTCAATTGAGGGAAGATTTTGAAAGTAAAAATACTCCGCCGTGTTTGATTTATGGCTGACGCGTACGAATGTAAGATGCGTCTGGAGGTAATTCTTACACCTTTAGAGGATATTAAGCCCAGTTTGGATTTCTTTAGTGGCGGTAGTGACATTGAGGATATTGGAAAAATTATGGCGAGAGTGGTGATGATTCTGTACCAGAGAGGGTAAGAAATTACAAATGACCTTTCATGTGACTGTAGTTGACATGTTAAAGACCTCTGATGGCGCACTATAAGTTCCCTAACGAAATTAAATTTAGTCGACCATAACGTCCATTTCAGTAGAAGTATGCTTATTATTATTATTATTATTATTATTATTATTATTATTATTATTATTATTATTATTATTATTATTATTATTATTATTATTATTATTATTATTATTATTATTATTATTATTATTGCTTCTGACTTACGATAATGATACTTTGATTCCACCCAGTGTTAACTCCCGTACACTAAAACATATCGATCTGAGTGGAGCTTCATCCGGTAATTCACTACTTTGTTTCAGAAATCCGTTCATCTCATCTGCGAGCGTTCTGTATTAGATTTACTACAGCTTGATTCCATTCTTCGCCTTCACTCACTCTACCACCATCTGAGATAATAAGCATTCCAAGTCCTGAAGTAATCCGCCTGTTCTAGTCTTCTATTTCCAATCTGATATTCAATTCACTTATGTTTTTGCTTAACAGACATTACGTTTCGACCCAACTGAATCCCTCCTTGATTCGTATAATTCTGACAAATGATTCATCCAATTTGAAAATGTATACAGCCTTGTGTGAATTCTGCAACGACTTCTAACTATGAACTCAAAATGCCATGAAGTAATTTTGCTGAATATCGACTCTCAGCATATATTCCTTTCACTGTTGCTTTAACTAGAGCTCAGACGTTAAGGCAGTAATAGATAAGAATGCAAACTAATTTTGTTATTAGGAAGTGTCGACTAGCCCGTTCTTCCATTGTGTAGCGAGAATAACATAAACGCTAGGGGTTCTGATGGGACGTACCCCTGTTGTTTATACTAAGCGCATAGCATAATCATTGTGCAGTGTAAACTGTACTTGTTACCCTCTTCAGAAAGTATATTCTGCCCTATTAGTACCTCAACATACGGGCTCGTGCAATAACCGACTACTGATTCCACAAGCCCTCAGGATGGACAATATCTCTTTCTGCGGTAATAAGTCAAATATCTTCTCTAAATCTACAGATCGTAAACATGCAGTTGCTGTCTATTCCTCTCGTAGCACAACGTAAAGCAGAGTGAATTAGCGAGACCTACAGTCGTGAAGTCACCTGTCTGTGTCACTTACCTACTCAACGCGGCTTAACAAGCTCCATGATTAACGAGCAGATTGCATTACGTGTGATAGCACTTCCAATTTCATCTCACCGACCAATCTGATTGTTTAAGGAGCTAAACGGGACTTCCGTAAACACCAAGTGGATGGGAGTTTGAATCACTTAGTGCTCCGGTGACATCAGTTCTCAATTGTGTTAGGTTCTGTCTATGTCTGTGACCAGTCTAGACGTGCTGGCTTGTTGCAACCGTATACTCACACTTGCTACTTATTGTTATTAATGCCAGTGAGAGTTGGCAGGCGTTTGACATGTTATTTCCTATAAAGAAGTAAAAGTTCCCCTCTTCGTTAAAAAACTTCCCCACCGAAATAAAATTTTCTATTTAGGTGGAGCAGGAAAAATAATTCTTTACAGCGCACAATATTCTTATCCAGTACAGCTGAATGCATAACTTAGTTTCTCTATGCATTATAAACAAAAAATAATTATTTAATTAATATGTTGTATTTTTCAAAAATTGTAAGAACACTAAATCTCACCTTCATAATGCAGAATAGAAATGAGACATTTCATTTATTTGGAAACCGTCTCCCATCGGAATCAGTTGTTCTCAACATCTTTTTATAAATTACATTTTTGCCATTTATGTATGTCATGGATGAACATTTGGCATAATATTTTCAGCACCACAGTGCACAGTGCGAAATTTCAGGAATCTAGTCGGCCAAAAATCGTATCTCGGAAACTAATGGACCGACTTACATAAAACTTAGTATGTAACTGTTATTATTGGAGATAATTAAGCGTGTGGTCAATCAAGTACAAAGAACAAATTACTACGCCAGAAATAGAATTATTTATCTTTGTAATTTTAATAATTTTTCGTTATACCCACGTTCTTGTACCAGATCTAATAGCACTTCACTTTTCCTTACAACAGCCTCAGCAGTTCGTTTCCATGTTGTATTAGGACGCCCTCTTCCCTTTTCTGGCACTTCGATGCCAATGAGTAAAAGAGTGGAATCGGAGGTAAGGCTTTTTGCGGATGATGTTATTCTCTATAGAGTGATAAATAAGTTACAAGATTGTGAGCAACTGCAGCGTGACCTCGAAAGTGTTGTGAGATGGACAGCCGGCAATGGTATGTTAATATACGGGGTTAAAAGTCAGGTTGTGAGTTTCACAAGTAGGAAAAGTCCTCTCACTTTTAATTACTGCGTTGATGGGGTGAAAGTTCCTTTTGGGGATCATTGTAAGTGTCTAGGTGTTAATATAAGGAAAGATCATTGGGGTAATCACATAAATGGGATTGTAAATAAATGGTACAGATCTGTGCACATGTTTATGAGAGTATTTAGGGGTTATTGTAAGGATGTAAAGGAGAGGGCATATAAGTTTATGGTAAGACTCCAACTAGAGTATGGTTCCAGTTTATGGGAACCTCACCAGGATTACCTGATTCAAGAACTGGAAAAAATCCAAAGAAAAGCAGCTCGATTTGTTCTGGGTGATTTCCGACAAAAGAGTAGCGTTACAAAAATGTTGCAAAGTTTGGGTTGGGAAGAATATAGAGAAAGAATAAGAGCTGCTCGACTAAGTGGTATGTTCCGAGCTGTCAGCGGAAAGATGGCGTAGATTGACATTAGTAGACGAATAAGTTTGAATGGCGTTTATAAAAGTAGGAAAGATCACAATATGAAGATAAAGTTGGAATTCAAGAGGACAAACTCGGGCAAATATTCATTTACACGAAGGGGAGTTAGGGATTGGAATAACTTACCAAGGGAGACGTTCAATAAATTTCCAGTTTCTTTGAAATCATTTAGGAAAAGGCTAGGAAAACAACAGATAGGGAATCTAAAACCTGGGCGACTGCCCTAAATGCAGATCAGTATTGATTGATATTGAAAGTTAATTTAAAATTTTGACAAAGTTTAAATTTTCGAAAAACAACAAAACTTTAACAACTTTTCACTTAGTGAGATAACAATGACATATCAGATATCATGACAAAGTTTAGACAAAGCAAGGAAACCTAAACTTTAGTGACTGTTTAGTAACCAGGTCTCTCAGCCCCTCGCTTTACATTTCCTGAGCTCTCAGCTCAACTTTACAAAATATTACAATTTTACATAAGGGCAGAAATCCCCTAATACATGGAGCGCTGGCTCCCACCTCACAATAACAACCCTTCAAAAGGCATTCAGTAAGCTTACTTTGAAAAGAGCTAACAGGATCTCAGTTTTCAAGCCAATTCAAGGCAACACCAAAAATATCTTACACCTTTTTGGCCTTCCATGACTCAGCTTACAAACTGAAACAGGGGTATCTGGTACCCAACCTATAGGGCCTTCGTGTAAAAGAAATAACCGCTAAATAAATGGCCCGAACACAAAATGAAAGGAGGCGAATACTTGCACTCCTAGATGAGAATTCTAAAACATAATGGGCACTGGGCCGATGAAACAGGGGCTATTCGCAAACTATGGAGGGGACTCGTACAAGAGCAAAATTTAAGAGATTACGGAAAGGAAGAAAACCAGTTAAAAACGTAGTCACCTCAAAGCAATATGAAGGGGAGCTCGAGATGGTACCTCACTCTCTATCCTCGATTTACAGTTAAAGGTTGATGAAATATTACATTAGCCGGCAGAACTTACATTTTAGAGAAGTTGGTTACATAGTTAAGGTTTCGGACCTTTCCCTCAGGTTAAACTTCGGAGCTAGCAAAGAAATAAAGATGTTAATTGGCCATTACCTTGCTGAAGAACTGCTGCCTGATGAAAGAGGCGCTTCCCGCCCCTTGTTTGACACACACACTTAGATGACCATCAAATGGCCAAGAGACGTGAAAAACCGCAGTTAATAAACCCTCGGGGAAGGTTCGAGACCTATCACGAATAATCAAGACACATCCACAGAATTTTGTTTGTTACATTCAAACGTTACACTCAAATTCGAGGAAAAAATACGGGATTGGTTGGCAAATAATTACAAAAATTCGTGATTGGCTAACTTGAGAACTGGCGGAAATAAAGGATAAATATTGCCAACCCAAAATGAACGAACGAAATTTAGTAAAGAAAAACTTATGAATACAAAATTTCTTCAAAAAGTTTCCTTCACTTCGCACCAGGGTGCATGATCATAGTTTTTTTAGCAGTGACATCTATGAGAGAATGTCCAAGCTTCTTGATCAATTGAAAACAAAACAAGTAGAAATTCACACAGTTCAGGAAACTTTACAATAACAAAATTACGCCAAATTTTAGTGGTGCCATCTTCAGATAAAATTTATAAGTTGGTCCAGCTTCAAGTTCACTGTTTCTCCTGTACAGGAGTTCTTTAAGGCGCAAGATTTAAATGTGTGGCGTAGAGGTGTACCTTCCGGTACAATAATAATAATAGTAATAATAATAATAATAATAATAATAATAATAATAATAATAATAATAATAATAATAATAATAATTCTTCCGTGGTGTTTGTGGATCGCAAGGTGAAGGAAGGTACCGGGATGAATGGGTATAACTACATTGCCAAGAATGAATTTTAAAACTTACACTGAAGGTTATATTTTCAAAAATTTTAAGCTTAACAATTTTTACAGGTACAAATAGCAAACATTAAACAATATTGGGAAAAACCCAAGATTAGTGGTTTTAACAGATCATGGGCTTCAAGCCCTCACTTCACTTTTCCTAAGCTCCTAGCTCAAATTTACAAAGGGCACAAATTTACTCAAGGGCAGAAAGCCCTGAATACATGGATCACTTGCTACCTAAATTACAATGTCAGGCCTCCCAGAGGCACTTTTACAACTCTTGAAAAAGAACTAACATGCTCTCAGTTTTCCAAGCCTACTGAAGGCAACATAGCATGAAGCTCTAATAATCTCTGGTCTTACAAGGCACTATTTACAAATATAAATCTTATTACACAGAGGTATCTAGTACCCAACCTACAGGGCCTTAGAGAAAAAAGAACAGGTTAAATAAACGGCCCGAGTACAATTTGAATGGAGTCGAAGACTGAGCTCCAAAAAGAATGTAAATCCTACAGGGCGCCTGGCTCACGAAACAGGGGCTATTCCTAAACTACTGAGGTAGCACGGATGGAAATAACTTTAATACTTTGCAGGTACCAAAGGTTACCAAACGTGGTACCTCAAACCAAGATAAAGGGGAGCTCGAGAGGGTACTTCATTCTCTATCCCCGATTTTGCAGTTAAAGATTTTATGAAGTTATTACATTTGTCGGCAGAAGTTACATTTTCAGAAAAGTAGGTAACATAGTTGGTGATTCGGACTATTCCCTCGGGTTAAACTGCGGAGCTAGTAAGAAAGAAAGAAGAAAGAAAGAAGAAAGAAAGATGTATGTGGCCATTACATTATAGAAGTTCTAGCAGCTGATGAAAAGGCCTCCCGCCTCCTGCTTGACACACGCACTCAGTAGGACGACGATCATTGGCCAAGAAACTTGAAAATCCGCAGTTTATAAACCCTCGGGGAATGTTCGAGACCATTCAAGATTAAACTAGCCACACCCTCTCATTTTAATTGGCCAGTTTAACAGTTACACTCAAAATCGAAGAAGAAGGCTGCGATAGGTTGAAAATTAATTACAGAAATTTGGGATTGGTTAGATTCAAATCTGGCGGAAAGAAAAGATAAATATTGCCAACCCAAAAATAAATGAACATTAATCAGTAAAAAACTTATGAATACAAAACATCTTTAAATCAATAGTTCTTTCACTTCGCACCAGGGTGCATGGTCATAGTTTTTAGTAGTGACATCTGTGGAAGAATGTCCAAACTTCTTGATGAATTGCAAACAAAACAAGTAGAAATACAGTTAGTTCAGGAAACTTCACAATAACAAAATTACATCATATTTTAGTGGTGACATCTTCTGAGTAAAGTTCTAAGTTGGCGTAGTTTCAGTTTCACTGTTTTACCAATAGAGAAGTTCTTGTAGGCGATAGATTTAAATGCGCGGCGTTGGTATGTACCTCAGGTCCAATAATAATAATAATAATAATAATAATAATAATAATAATAATAATAATAATAATAATAATAATAATAATAATAATAATAATAATAATAATAATAATAATAATAATAATAATAATAATAAGTTTTGCTTATGTCCACAACTTGGTCTTAATGTCTGTGCGAAAGCCTGCAGTCTAATATCTTGGAACTTGAAAATGCGTGCAATGTGATTGATATGAAAATTAGCCTTTCCGACACTAAATTGATGTTAGAAGGCAAGAAATCTAAGATAAATGAATGTCAGATTGGGAATAAAAGGCTGGAACACGTAGATAATTTCAAATATTTTGGATGTGTATTCTCCCAGTATGGTAGTTTAATAAGTGAGATTGAATCAAGGTGCAGTGAGCTTGCAGTTGCTATCGACAGTAGACCTATTCTTTAAGAATAAAGTTAGGTCCCAGACGTATCTTTACATCGGTCTGATTTTAGAACATCTTTGCTTTACTGGAGTGAAAGGTGGGTGGACTAGGCAATCTTATCTGTAAGTTAGATGTAATAGACAGGAAAGTAGCGAGCTTGATTGCCGGTATAAATAGGTGAGAACAATGACAGGAAAGAACTCGGAATGAGGAGATAAAGGATAATTTAGTAATGAACTCGATGGAAGAACGCATAAACCGGCTTCAGTTGTGGGGGTCAAGTTAGGCGAATGTTGGAGAATAGGTTACCTGGGAGAATAATGGACTCTGTAATCGAAGGTAAGATAAGTAGAGGGAGACCAAGACGACGATGGTTAGACAGTTTCAAATGATTTAAATATAAAAGGCATAGAACAAAACGAGGCCACAGAACTACTTAGAATTAGAGGATTGTGGCGGCGTTCAGTAAATTCACAAAGGCTTCCAGACTGAACGCTGAAATGCAAAACAGTATTTCATTAAGATGTATGTATTATAATATTAATTATTATTACTATACTCTGAAAAGAGCGTGACGCGAACACAATAGAACACCACTAACAGGAGTAAATAATCATTGATTTTAAATCTACCGTATATTAAAACTTGTAAAGTAGATGTCCACGCAAGGTAGCATTGTTGTGTTCGGTATTCGGACAAATCCAACTCTAGGAAAGCCATATCCGTGAGGTGTAATCACTCTCATGTAAACTAATACACCAATTTATGTATTTTCATGTTTTACTACCGCTTTTCCCCCACCTGTGTCGTTGCGGGTGTGAACTGTGTCGCATATGTGGATTTGGTCCTGTTGTGCGGCCGGAAGCCCTTTCTGACGCCAACCCAAAGTGGAGGGATGTAAACAATGTTGCGTGTTTCTGCGGTGGTTGGCAGTGTAGTGTGTTGAGTGAATATGAAGAGGAAAATGTTGGGACAAACACCCAGTCCCCTAGCCAGAAGAACTAATCAGAGGGATTACAATCTTCTACCCGGCCGGGAATCGAACCCGTGACCCTCTGAATCTAAGGCCTCAACGCTGCCTATTCAGTCAATGAGTCGGACATACCAATTTATGTATGTAAATTGAAATTAATTGTGTAAAGCTTTCCTGTCCGGCAGCAATATTGCGAAATGAAGACTAACACAGCTAAGATTCGAAATTTCCCTTGACATATATTAAATTTCTCAAATATGTACATTTTACCCTAAGCTACAAAATGTCTGCACAATATTCACATACTGGTACACATAGGTGTTACGGCGACGCGACGGAGGGGATAGGCGAGGACTAGGTATGAGATGGAAACGAAGGTGGAATTAATACAGGTACTGCCCCAGCATTTACTTGGTGTGAAAATGGAGTCAATGGCTTCCATGTTGGGGGCGTGGTGGGGGCAACTACGGGTCCCCTAGATCAGCCTAGTATTGCTTCCAGTTACTTGTCTCAAGCTCCTTACTGCGACGTATCCTATCCGACCTCCGTTGGTAAACTTTTGTTCTTTTCCGACCGTGACGGTATTAGATTGCGAGGCCATGATAATCTTTTATTTTCACGTCCTTCGTGCCCTTTTCCATTCTTTAGCTGATACCTCAATTTTTCAAAGTGACGGCCTCTTCTATTTTTTTCCTATGATGAGTGTCATTAGAGGATGGTTGCTCAAGTGTACTTCCTCTACCGAGCGAGTTCGCTGTGCGGTTAGGGGAGCACAGCTGTAGTCTTGCATTTGGGAGATAGTAGGGTTCGAACCCTACTGTCGGCAGGCCTGAAGAAGGTTTTCCGTAGTTTCCCATTTTCACTCCAGACAAATGCTGGTGCTGTACCTTAATTAAGGCCAGGCATCTGCCTTCCAACTTCTAGCCCTTTCCTAGCCCATCGTCTCCATGAGATATATGTGCGTCGGTGCGACCTAAAGCCGAATGTTAAAGAAGTGTACTTCGCTTTAAAACATTAACAACTTTCACCTTCACCTGGTGTGAAAATGAGAAACCACACAAAATTATCTTCACAGCTCGAAAGTACAATCTCCCGAATGCAAACTGACAACTGCGTAACCCAAACCGCGAAGCCACCCGCTAAGTGTACCTAGGGACCATTTGTGCTGTATGTATGTTGAATTCTCAGTCTGAAGTCTGGTTGGATCCTCAACTGCTCCATCATCAGTTGTCATAGGTAGCCTAGGTGTCAATAAAGAGGCATAATTAGGATATGAGGAGTGATGTGTAGTTTCCCGTTGTTTTCCGTATGGAGGCAGAAGGTGACGTTGCATATCAACCTGCCAAACCTACGGAAATGCATACACCACCCGACCGTACGAACAACACTTTCATCACAGGGGCTGGCTCTGCAGAAACAATGGTGTTGTCACTAATGCTCATTCCCCTGTCACTTTCATATTGTCAAAGCTGAAGAACAACTGAGACAGAGAAATGACACCAATGAACTTGAAGTAGACCGTACTAGAAGACACAGCACACTCTGCGCACTCTATCGTATCAGAGATGGATGTGGGCAAGATATATACCGTGACATTTGAACAAAATATATGCCCACAAGTGTCCGAAGGCTGTTCGGGACACATAAACAAATGTTAGCAGATTTTAACTGTACCTATGAGGCGACACGGTCCATTACCATATGTAACACAATATCCTGCAAGCACTACAAAGTACAAGAACCGTTTGCAGACCACTATCACAGCAAACAGGATTCGAAAATTTCTCTGGTGAATGCGAAGAATTCTGATGGTATCGAATGCTAATTCTTCGGAATGTGTGGCCCCGAAAGATTTTAACTGAAAGTCCTAAACTGCGAAACATTACTATAGTCTTTGTTATGCCATCAGCATCAAACATCTCTACATAGTCATTTTTCGACAATTTGCTTTACGTCGCACCGACACAGATAGATTTTATGGTGACGATGTGACAGGAAAGGCCTGGGAATGGGGAGGAAGTGTCAGCAGCCTTAATAAAGGTACAACCCCTGTATTTGTCTGGTGTGAAGATGGGAAACGAAGGAAAAACTTCTTCAGGCCTGCCGACAGTAGGGTTCGAACCCAGTATCCTCAGAAAGTAAGCTCACAGCTGCACGACGCTAACCGCACGGCCAACTCACCCTGACAGTGTATGTGAAGGCTGTCACAAATACTGTAGTTGCACACCATCGTAGGCAAGAATTTGTACTTTCGTGTCGCAAATACTGAAATAAATACTTGTAGGTGAATTATGATTAGAGAAAACTCTGAAATGTGCGTCTTTCTTCGTTTTTCTTTTTTACTTCTCTAGTTATTTAACGTCCATTGAAGGTTGGGAGGTAGGTTTGGGAAGTATGCGACCTTGGCCATAATTAAGGCACAACCCCAGAAATTACCTGGTATGAGTATGGGAAACCACGGAAAACTACATTCAAGGCTTCCGACAGTGGGGTTCGAATATACCATCTACCGAATGAGAGCTTACAGCTGCACGATCGTAACCGGATGGCCAACATGTTCGGTAAATGTGCATCAAAATGAAGTCATACGCTGCAAGACATAATAAGTATTATACAAGTATGATAACCACCCATATAGAATAGTTTATTTCCTTGTGAGATAAATTTACTCTGGAAACAACACCGAAATATATAATGGCAGCTTTTACATTTCATAATCAAAATCATGCTTATGGAAAATTCATATATTTACAAAACATCTTTCGACAAATTGATCAATTGGGGAACCGAATTTCGTTTATTTAATCATTTAGTGAAATGACAATTTGGGGTAAAATGATAGGGAATTCAAAAATTGCCATTGAGCCCCAAGATGATCACACTTGCCGTGGTACAAAAGGTAGTAACTGGAGATGTCAATATACACTTATATGCAGACGGTATGGTAATATTGAACAACAGCAAGAGTTAATTACAGGAAGCCCTTAATAGACTAGTTGAATGCTCTGCATATAAACCAGAGTAAGACGAAAGTTATCAAGTTCCGGAAAGGGGGCAAAATGTAATCAATGGATACTTTTACCTGCAGAAACCATACAATTGAAACAGTCAAATCATTCTAATGTTTAGTGGTGACTCTACAAGTCACTGCAACGAGCTTGATAGCTGAAGTCTCTTAAGTGCTTCCAGTATCCAGTATTCGGGAGATAGTGGGTTCGAGCCCCACTGTCTGCAGCCCTGAAAATGTTTTTCCGTGGTTTCCCATTTTCACACCAGGCAAATGCTGGGACTGTACCTAATTTAGGCCACTGCCGTTTCCTTCCCACTTCTAGCCCTTTCCTGTCCCATCGTCGCCATAAGACATAACATGTCGATGCGACATACAGCAATTTTCAAAAAAAAAAAAAAAAAAAAAAAAAGAAAAAAAAAACACCTCACTGGACTGACTTTCACAAGGCATGTTGAGGGCAGAATAGAGACTGCGATAAAGGCTGCAACGGAGTTCCGCAATCTCAAATCCCTTTCACAATGAACATCAGTGTCATTATTCAACGGGAAATTTGCACTAGTAGCTTCGTATGCAATTGAGATAACATGGGCTTACCTTTTGTACATAAATGGGAAAATTGTAGACATAACTAATGCCAGTTACGTAAGAAGAGCACTCGGCATCTCAAAGTTTTCACCAAATCGACTTGGACACCAGCTAGAAGTAACATCTTCCTTCATAGAAACACGATAAGAACTTATAATCTGACACCAGCCCCAGCTATCAAAAAGTTCCTGGACTGACGACTCCAGAAAACTGAAGATATAGGCCCAGAATTATTTGATACTCCCGCGATGAAAAATGATGACGGGAAAGGAGCCAAATTTGAGGTACGTCACCTCTATACGAGTGGAGCAATTCACCGCTTTCATCACCATAACTATATGAATACAGTTTTAGGGCATTCGCTGTCTGCAATTTCGTTTGCTTTGCCAATTTTTCAGATATTTATTCGCTTTTGGTCAACTCAAGACCGTATAAGTGGATTTTAGATTTCGTGTCTTTTTGTCCGTCTGTTCCACCATCACGGCGAAACGGCTGGATAGATCTCGACCAAACTTCATACATAGAGTATACTCATCCAGGAGAAGGTTTGGAAATGGATATAATTTAAAAATCACTGAATAGACTGAGGGTCTATGGAAAATATAACAGCTTCCTTCAATTTTCTCTACACTATTCATTTTCTGTAAAATCCATGGACTATCATGAGAAACGTCTCTTCATTTTAAATAACTTCTCTTATGTACATAATTTCGCTTACACTTCAAATGACGGAGAATGGGGTTTCATGTTCTGCATTGAGTGACCGTCAGACCGACAATGAACCTAATGTTTACCATGGCAATCTCTCTGGCTGCTTGCCAGCAGGGAAGTAACGTTATGTCATTTTAGTCATCATTCCTGTAAACTCGTGGATGTTCCTTAGGTAGATGGTGATGGAGACATCAAGCTGCCATTCTCATGGATATTTTCGGAATACTGTTGGAGGTTACAATAGTCTTCGAATAACATCAAACAGGGGTGTTAATATCTGAACAGTACCGCGCAGTGTAGCCCATTATTTCACACTATATGGTGTTTTATGGCATTTGCTATAATTATTACTATATTTCCCTTCTACTTCTGTTTTCTGCTTTATTTAATTGCAATATTAACGGCGGCGCAGGCATTCGTTTCGGGGTATCTGATGGCTAAACTGCAGGTCATATCACAAAACATATTACACTGTCAATGTGGAGAGATTCTCAACTTTGGTCGAATAACCATTTGTCGTATCTGGATTCCTTATATGTTAGATAGACTTGAATTTCTCGATTATAATCAAATCTCTAACTGGATTGTGACTTGCATTAGGAAAAGAGGATCTGTGTCTGTAATGAAAACTCCCCATGTCTATCGTGAATGACATTTGGCAAGTGAGCTTGCCGTTATAGTAGAAATTCTCGAACTCCATTTTGAATGGCAGTAGGAAATGTGGCCCGCCATTTACATCAACACTACCCAATATGAACCTTACAGCGGAAACAAGGTAGGGTGTCCTTCCCGTTTTTTTTTTCTCGGATTGTGCTAAGATACTTTCAAGTTAATATAACCTTACTCACTGCGTGTACCGTAATTTACGTATAAATCTGTATACAAGGTAGAATACCATAGTGAATGGCTTTCGAATGGCATATGAAATCCTACTGCATGTTTTATACATTTCTTTGTTACTGCGTAATCGATATGTGTCAGTTCATTTCTTTGGACCGAGGATTTTCCTTAAAAGCTTTCTCTCCTTCTTCAATTTCTTCAATGATTTAATTTATATATATATTTTCAAAAATTGTTATAAAAGAAAAAAATCACAATTACATATTGAAGAAAAGGTTTTTTAACCTAATAGGCTAACTGCCATCGTCCCCATTTGAAAATTGTTTCGCTGGATGAAGCAGGATGTAGTGGCGATATTTTTTATGTTGTTGAAACTTCTATATAACGTGACTATTGAATTAGTTAAACTATTAATACCTAGTGTTTACAGTGCACCCTCTCTTCCGATATGGACTATATGAAATTTGTTATCATTGACCTGCCTCAGTCTCATCCTTGGCTTTGACAATATGAAAATTACTGAGGTATGAGTGATGCTAGTAATACCATTTCTTATGCAGCCAGTCCCTGTTATAAATGGTCTGAAAACGTTGCTCATAGCCAATATGATATGTAAAAGCATCTTTTGACTCAGTGAGGAAAGAAACGGGAAACTACCTCACTCCTCGTTTCCCTAGTACGCTTCCTCATTGGTGCCGAAGCCATCTATGACAGTTAATGGTGGAGCTGTTGAGGATCCAACCAGCCGTAGGGCTAAGTACGGGACTGAACTTAGTCCATAGATTACAATTCACACCATTTAGATTTCATAGCTCACCTCCTGTTGCTATGGTAACGTACTTAAGGATTATCTCTATTTGGGGTGTATGCATGAGTTTTTGCCGGATTTTTGTGGTAAAGAAAATACGCAATTTGTAAGGAAAATTCATGTTTTGTTGATTCATTATATTGGCCATCAGCTTCTACATATTTCACCCATCTTTCAGGTAAGGTAGAAATACAATGCCAGAAAATCTGCTTGTCTTTTACGGCACACCATTCGTCGAGCCATTTCCAAAATTCCTCTAAATTGCTGACTGCGAGCCCGTGCCACCTTGATGCGAAGAGGTGATAGTCAGATGGTTCCAGGTCGGGGCAGTACGGCGGGTGCGCAAGGTTGTCCCATCCAAGTGATTTCAAGGTGTCTTTCACTGGTTTTGCTGTGTGAGGCGGCGCATTGTCGTGCAACAAAATCGCTTTCCCGTGTCCTCTGGCCCATTTCGGTGGTCTTTCGATCGATGTGATTTAAATTAATCATTTGTTGTCGATAGCTTTGCCCATTAACGGTTTTCTCAGGCTTCAGGAGTTCATAATAGACAACAACGCCCGTCTCACCACTGTCTTCCACATTGAAATCACCAAGTTTAAATTGTCTCATATGTTCTAATTGACAGAGCGTGTTGACCATAAGTTTCTACCAGCAAGCGAAGGCTTTCCACAGCCTGTTTCGTTTGATTAAATAAGAAACGCAATGAGTGCCGCAAATGTTATTTTTCAGGCATAGACTTCGACAAGATCACTGAACGATACAACACAGACACTAGTCTTTGGCGGACTCAACTTGTGTATGTCAGATGAACAAATTGACGTATGTGTCAAATTCCTACGCTACGTACTGTTCGTTGGCGCAATCTCTTAGTGAGTGGTGGTGGTGATTATTGTTTTAAGAGGAAGTACAACTAGGCAACCATCCTCTATATAACACTAATCAGAGAGAAAAAATGGAAGGGGTCCGACACTTCGAAAAATGAAGGTATCGGCCAGAGGAAGAGAAGGGCCACGAAGGGTGTGAAAATGAAAGACTCCCTAGCCCTCGCAAACCTAATAGCGTCGGGGTCGGTAAAGAACAAAAGTGACCAAGAAAGGTCGGATAGGATAGATGAAAGTGAGGAGCCTGACACAAGTAAGTGGAAGCAATGCCAGTACTCAGCTAAGGGCCCCATGGTTGTCAATCCACGCTCCAAAGTACAGAGCCACTGAGGTCCCTTTTAGTCGCCTCTTACGACAGGCAGGAGATACCGTGGGTGTTATTCTACCGCCTCCATTCACAGAGGGTAATCTCTTAGTGAAACCGGAAAAGACTTATTCATACACTTGGTAATAGGTTATAGTTATTCAAGCGTTGTATCTTCGAATATTTTCCAGACTCCTAGATGCGCTAGGAAAATCAGTAAATGTTAAAATAACAGGAAGAACATTTTGTAGTTAGTAGGTTAAGAAACCTCTATTACATAATGGCGAGGAATTACAGTTTACATATCCTGGCACTGCTCGAACAAACGTTCTGATAACATTTTCACTACGAACCGACTTATCGCACATAATTAGAGACAAGATAACACAGGATAAGCGACTCTACTAATGAATACAAAATCTTGATAACCGGGTGTCCGTTAAGGTTTTAATAAATGAAGTACCAAAATAAAATAATTATCCTACAAGAAGTATCCTATTACTCGATGAGTCTCATCCGCCACTGAGCGTATTGACTTCTAAATGAAGGTTAACCTTAAAGGGACGAACGTTTCCTTTAAATACCTCCTGTTTCCCTTTACTTCGCGACATCTCTTTAGCATGACAACACAAAGGTTGTTACTCCATAGCAGTGAAGCCAGGCGATGCAAATTATGTTATTCCCTTCCTTTGAGCCTTTGTTTTCGTCACAAGTGGAATTAATTTAACTTTTCTGTACCGTCAAGAGAGGAAGGCCGCTCGATGGAGAACACTCTCCTAAATGTTATTAAGTTTTGACTTTTGACATCACTATTGCAGCTCAAGTTAATAACAACAAAAACATCTCATTACATTATCAACCCTTGTGCACTTCCGAACCCGACGGTTTGCAAGACCTAGAGAGTCATTTTCACGCCCTTCGTGGCACTAATCCTTCTGGTCGATATATTAATTGTTTCTAAGTGTGTTACTTTTTCATATTTCCTATGATTAGTGTTAACACAAGATGTTTGACCACCTTTACTTCCTCTTAGAACAATAATCACTACCATCACCTCTTCAACTATTCCCAGATATTTGTTATCCTCAATTTCTATATACAAATTATTTTCTTTTCTTTCTTTATTCCTTTATTCCTTTCTCAATGAGTTTACCCCCCAGGGTGTATTTTACCCTCGGACTCACCGAGGAATCCCACCTCTACCGCCTCAAATTCAGTGTCCTGGAGCGTGGGACTTTGAGTCGGGGGATACAACTCGGAAGGGGCATCAGTAACTCTCCCAATCGGCCTCACCTGCTGTCATGAACAGGGGCTTGGTGGTGGGATGGGAAGATTTTATTTATTTAATCGCATGGTGAGTATAACAATAAATTCATAAGTCCAGGTCCAAGTACTTTTAGCCACTCTACAGCACTTTCCGAAAGACTTAACAGATCGCTGAGGCTTTCGGAGTTGGCATGAAGAGGGCAGCGCGGGATGACGGTCCATGGTCTGCTCTTCTTCGCTTCGCACGTTGGAGAATCCATCCAACCCTACTCATAGCGTAAGAAATATTAGCGCCCATGCCCAGTTCTCAGTCTGTTGACGCGACACCATAGTTTCCTTTGGAGATCGAATCCTTTCATTTTCTGGGTTGGATTTAGCTCATGAGCATTAGTTCCAGATGTTGAATTTGACCACTCATCCCGCCAGCTCTGGTTTAGATTTAAATATTATCCCTCAAGAGTCGGCCAGCCAGTACACTTGCTAGTCTCCTAGATCGAAGTCATTGTGGAGAAGGGTAAAAAAGTTCCTGGTGAACTGGTAATGAGGGAAATGGCCAGATATTCTTTGCTTCTCCCAGCAGAGCTTCCTTTCTCCTCAGGTGGAGTGGTGGGATATGACTAAGTACGGGTAACCAGTGGCGAGGTGTTGACTTTACAGTATCAGTTATGCAGCGCGTGGTATCATTCATCCTAGTATATACTTTATGCTCATGTGAACTTTCAAGCCATACAGCGGCATAGTATTCCGATGCAGAGTAGACAAGACTGATACCAGTTTATCGCAAGCAATCAGCCGAAACTCCCAGGAACTGCCACAAAGCCTGTGCAAGATGTTATTCCTTGTAGCGATTTTGTGAGAGAGCTTGGTAAGATGTTCTTTGTAGCTCAGAGTTCTGTCCGGGGTGACGCCTAGATATTTCGCGAACGGGTTGTACTTTCGTTTTTTACCAAAAACAGATAGTTCGTAGTTCATGAGTCGGTTGATTAAATGGAAACATGAAAACTCGGTCTTAAAAGCAGTTGGGTATAATCGCCAAGACTTGAAGAATGTTGCCATTTTGACCAAGTCTGCTGAAAGAATGCCTTCTCCATCCTCAAAACGTCTGCTTTGAGCTACCAGTGCAATATCGTCTGCATAGATAAACTTAGTAGCTGTGGTTTATGCTATGCCATTGGATGTAGAGCTTGAAGAGAACTCGGGCCAATAGTGATCCCAGTGGTAGACCGTTATTCAATTTTCATTTGCGACTTTTAGAATCACCTAGAAATACTACAAACTCTCTCACACAGACCATGTTGGAGGTTTGCAATTTCCAAGCAGGGAATTAGTTCCAGCACTTTAAGAATTAGTCCATATCGCCAGACAGTATCATATGCCAGAATTCTGCCTTCTATATACAGTAGGTAAGAATAGCGCATTATATTAAACGAGTTTGCACTTCCTTTGACTGGTGTTTGGTCTAGATCACAACAAAACCGCTTACAGACGGTAACGTCACCGAAGGCAATACGGTTATGGTCACATAGCTATGAGCTTGCATTCGGGTGATAGTGGCTTCGAATCCCACCTTCGTCATCCCTGAAGATTGTTTTCCGCTGTTTCCTATAGCCGTTTCCCAACGTCCATCTGTTAGTGCGACATCAAACCAGAAAGGAAAGTAAAATAAATATTGTAGGCTATATCAATGTCCCTGACTATTTTCCGTAGTCTACCAGATAATTGACCGAGTCTCCTACATTTTAGATCTTGTTTCTGTTTAAGAGATATTCTGGTACTGGCGTATTACAAAGGTTGTATCCTTCTATGCTAATTAAACGCCAGATTTAGTGGCTATGGATTGGAGTGTTTTCGATTGGACTATGGAACTGTGTCCGGCTCCATTCTTGGATTACCATCTCAAGTGTCTCTTATTTTTATTCTTCTTTTTTCGTTGAGTCGATTCAAAGGGGGTGTTTGAATTTGTTCGTTGGCATGATGGTTTTAGCCTTTTTGTCCTCCCACTGCACTGTGTTACATCTTTCGTTCTGTGAACCACTTCCTACCAATTTTCTTGTTGGATTTCTCCACGAATTTATGTTTGGCCACTATTGCACTAAAGGCTCCACGATCTTCTGTGATATTCATTTCGTGGGGGTCGGCCTTAGTTTCTTCCAGCCAGTTTATTTTGACCTTCTTTGAGTTGATTGCTTTAAATAATCTGTCGCTGCCCATCTATAGATGTGGCCATATATTTACAGGCGACCCTTGCGTACACATCAGTGAACCTGTCAGTTAATGAGTAGAGATCCGCTGTTCTCCTCTTAATCCACATTCAATTTTCTCTTGTGCGATCTTACATTTTTCCGGAGAATTTTACTTTCATACTTTTCTATGTCTATAATTTTAGAGTGACCTCCAAGGTATATTGTTTCTGAGGCTTATAAAGCTTCCAGTAAAACAACTATCTTGTTATTTTGCATTAGGCAATATGACCCTTTTGCTGTAGTAATTCCACGTTAGTCTGTATGCCTTATGGATTATGGCGTCTGTTTGTACGTTAGCCCTCTTATTATTATATTTATTTATATATTTATTTATTTATTTATTTATTTATTTATTTATTTATTTATTTACGAAGCACAAGATACAGCTACACTGAGCAAATTTCACTTGCACTGTCAACAGACTATTTAACAAACGTAAACTTTCATAATAAAATATAACAAACATGACAAAACATGACAAGATAAGGTACTAATAACAACTGTCTAAATCGTATACCATGAGAATGTCCATGTTCATAGCCAAGTCGTCGTGGTCAAGATGACGGTATAATCCCTTCACATCAACTTATCTTAAGAGACTATTCACACCCCTCTAGAAAATGCTTTTATTTGATGCTATATCAAGCTCTTGTCTCCTATTAATATTGTTAAAGAGTGTTGGGAGGCGGATTAGGAAAGATCGTTGAATTATTGAGTGTCGAGTGAGGGGAATGTGGAGAAGATCTTTGGTTCTGGTGGAGCGAGAAGGAACACGGAGAGAGAAGAGTGAGGCAAGATGTTTTATTATTATTATTATTATTATTATTATTATTATTATTATTATTATTATTATTATTATTATTATTATTATTATTATTTCTTAATCATTTCATCCTTCAGAGCTGATTTGCTCTCGGACGCAGCGAGGGATCGCAATCTACCACCTCAAGGGTAATGTCCTGGAGCTCGAGGCTTTGGGTCAGGGATAAAATTGGGGAGGAGGAGCAATATCTCGCCCAGGTGGCCTCACCTGCTGTGTTGAACAGGGGCCTTGTGCGGGGATGGGAAGTTCGGAATGGATAGACAAGGAAGACGCCGTGGCCTTAAGTTACGTACCATCCCGGTATTTGGCTGGAGGAGAAGTGGGTAACCACGGGAAACCACTTCGAGGAGGGCTGAGGTGGGAATCGAACCCTATCTACCCAGTCGACCTCCCGAGACTGAGTGTACCCCATTCCAGCTCTCGTACCAATTTTCAAATTTCGTGGCATAGCCTGGAAGGGAATCCCGCCCTCCGTCGGTGGCAGGTAATCACAATATTCATATAACCGTTCATTTCTATTCAATTAATAGCAATCGCTAAGAGAAACCATTTTCATCACGCTGTTTGTAATTGCCCTCAGTCGAGACACTGTATCCGTAAAGGGTTATTAATATCCCAAAGAGTTTATCCAATTATCTGTACCGCGATATTAGGTTCTGATTAAGAGGCCAAGCATTGCCGTCATTAGCCAATTTCCGCTCCATAATGCGTGCCAGCTTCCGCCATTACAACCCTCCTATGGCGAGATTGAAATCTGATAATCATCGGAACGGTAATAGAAAGTTAACTTGCTATCTTCTCATAACTGAGAGGGTTGACTAACAGTCCTTTGTGTGAGTCCAGTTGATGGTTTTCAGAATACGAGAGAAAGAAGGTATGTCCACACCTATTTGAGGAAAATTTCCATCATAAAGGAAACCACCACCATGCTATGGGGTTAGGAATTCTACTTTGGTTCCCTTATGGACATGTGAAGTTGAACGTGACATATATATAAGAAAGAAAAAGCTCCTTCAGCCTATTAACCAACTGCTCTACACAGAAGCCCTCTGTAATTTACATGTCAATAGCAATGGGAAGAAACTAAACGGGTGTTGTCTGTGTGTTAATGTTTACATAAACTGCCATTTAGAGTAATTTAATTTTACCACTGCTGATGCCAAATGTTGCTGATTAATACAGCGCTCATTAAATATTTTATCCTCAGTGGGTTATACGGAAACCAGTAAGTTCACTATGCAGCGGAGCAAACAGTGCTCAAATTTGAAAGAACATGATCTCAACACAAAAATACGTCATTACAACTTGTAAGATGCCGCTCTGATTCATGCTTGGGCGGTTGGAGGGGTCTCGGTGACGAGAACGGCCAGCATTGACATGGATAGATTCCATCAAATCCAACATGAACATGTCACTGAAGGATCTGAAGTATCTGGAGACAGTGGTCAGGAGTTGATGTCAACCTGATGCAACCTGATCATCATCCTCCTCTTCAGGAAGCACTGCTACTGGGAAGTAACCGCGACAACAAAATCACGCCATGATGAACACTCGAAATTATAAACAACTAAATATTTGTTCAGTATACTTTGTGTGATAGGCAATTCAGGAGTCTGGTTAATGCACGGGGAATAAAGCCTGGTTATATAATATATATGGGGTACACAGAGGAGTTATACGGTGTTTCTGATAATGGATTGCACAGACTATCAGACACACAATCTAGCTGAGCGTCTGTAATAATTATAGGCCCTACCATCAAATGGGACAGGAGTGAAGAAGAGCCGATACAAGACATAAGTAAACCTGCAGCATTTACAAGCCAACTGTTTCATATTATCCAGATAAATATCCCCCAGCAGACTTTAAGATAATTAGATATATGATCGGAGTACGAGGAAAAAATCCTAGTTTGTTTGTAAAATCCTATTGAGAGTACAAAATGTTCATCAATCAATCAATCAATCAATCAATCAATCAATCAATCAATCAATCAATCAATCAATCAATCAATCAATCAATCAATCAATCAATCAATCAATCAATCAATCAATCAATCAATCAATCAATCAATCAATCAATCAATCAATCAATCAATCGATCGATCAATCAATCAATCAACCAACCAACCAATCAATCAATCAATCAATCAATCAATCAATCAATCATCAATCAATGATCTACATTTAGGGCTATCGCACAGGTGGTGACTCCCTATCAATTGTTTACCTAGCTTGTTCTTAAGCATTTTAGATGAACTAGGACGTTCATCGAACAATTCTCTTGATAAATTAATTCAAACCCTTACTCCTCGTCCTATAAATGAATATTTGTTTCAATTTGTCTTCTTCAGTTCTAACTTTATCTTCATATTATGATCTTTCCTACCTTTAAAATTCCCGCTCAAACTTATTCGTGCACTTATATCATTCCACTGACAGCTCGAAACATACCACATAGTCTAGCATCCCGCCTCCTTACTCCCAAGTCTTCCCAGCTAATAGTTTGCAACATTTTCGTAACGCTACTCCTTTGTCGGAAGCCACCCACAAGAAAGCAAGCTGTTTTTTTTAATTACTCCAGTTTCCTTATCAAGTAGTCCTAATGAAGGTCCCATACACTGGAGCCGTACTCTTACTGTGGTCTTACCAGACACTTATATAACCTTTACTTTACTTAGAACAGCCCCTAAATACTCTCATGACAATGCAAAGATATATGGAAGCTTTTTAACAACCTCTTCAATATGATTTTCCTTCCCAATGATGATCATTCCTTGTATTATGATGTGGGTCCTTACAGGTTTTCCCATGATGTACTCTTACACGATAAACATAATAATTGAAGCTGAGAAACATACAACTTGACTTATCCCGCTTACGTATATACCATTGCTGTTCACCACACAACATTGTTTATGTCCCCCTATAGTCGCTCACAAACCTATCTCTATACACTGTAACAGCACCCACAAACATCCTCATCTGTGATTCCAGGTCATTAGTCATATAATTTATATTATATATATATATATATTGCACCCGCTCACCTCCTGAGTCCCAGACTAGCCTTAATCTCAGGGGTGATCAGTTCGTAAAAGATGTTAAATATTTTAATCAATAACAATATATATATATAGGCGCACCAAGTGAACACAGGGATGAACGGGGCATGCAAATTAAGCTAAAGGGGGACGGCTCATACATAGATACTAATTATAGACTCCACAATAAGACTGGGAAGTGACAACATAACTTCCATGGGCATACTGGACTAACTACAATAAAAAGGTATGAAAAGTGTCTCCTATTGAAATTGCAATAAGAAGCAATTTATTGACTTATTTTGCAAACTGCACATGATGACAATTATTGCATTTACAAATTTCCTTCCTGAACAAGAATACATACATTCGAATTTACCTCACTACTCTGGTAGTGTGAAATATTTGGTGAATTCGCCCCATGGGTTACTGGGGATCGAATCCACATCCGTATGAGTGGACGTTTCACCACTCGAGATCTTCTTTCGGAGACATGGGCAAGATAGTAACTATTCACTGTCATCTCCACGTTCCGTTGGACATCAGTCACTTCCGGTATGTACATCCTAGTAGGCCGGATCCCCACTGTGGCAATGTTATCGTATCTAAAACGGGAATTTATTGTACGGACAAACTCTAGCCTAATTTAACCAGATTCACAAACATCACCAGAGGTAGCTCGTCTACTCAATGCTTATCCCAATATTTACATTTGTCAATACGACAAGACGTACGGAAAAGTTCATTACAATGCTCGCACAATGAAGGCGTGTGCCGTCCGTGAGTTATTCCACACATACCGCCAACTATCTCCCACGTAGACAACCAACATCTGGTTCTGACCAATTCCACACAAGACAACAGTCCCTAACATATTTCGTGATTACCATCAATTATTTTATTATTATCATTAATTTCAATTATCCTCCTATATTTGATTATTATCATTTACCATCCGGGATGATTTTATGCTATTCTTTCCCGACGTTTCAAACGAAGGGTCGTTTTCCCTTGTAATTCATCCGCACAAATTAATGATCAGTTTCATAATGAAATATTATTATTATTATTATTATTATTATTATTATTATTATTATTATTATTATTATTATTATTATTATTATTATTATTATTATTATTATTATTATTATTATTATTAGAGATTATAATCCGTAACACTGAATCATTGTCCACTAAATATTATAATTTACTTTCATCATTATTATTATTCTCAAAATTAATATTTCAAGTTCTTCTTCTTCTTCTTCTTCTTCTTCTTATTATTATTATTATTATTATTATTATTATTATTATTATTATTATTATTATTATTATTATTATTATTATTATTATTATTATTGTACCGGGCGGTACACCTCCACGCCGCTAATTCAAATTTTGCGCCAGTTGAAACTCCCCTACTGGAGGAAGTCTGAACTTTATTTAAGGTGTTAATGTTCAAGTTTCTCAGAAGAGGTCACTACTTGGAAATTTTGAAGTTTCTGAACCGGGTCGTTTTCGACGTATTTTTGTTTTGCTTGTAGTAAGAAGTGTGAACTTTCTCTTCTAGAGGCCACTACTGAAGAACTACAATAGTGCACCCTAGTGCAAGGTGAAAGAACTGTTTTTTTTGGAGAAATTTTTATTTCAAAAGTTTGTTTCTTGTTAAATTTCTTTCTGGAATTGTTTAAGTTGGCTGTATACCCCTTTGTTTCCCCTTGTTTTGAATTTAGCCAATCCCGAATTTCTTTAATTAATTGATGACCAATAAGGGGTTTCTTCTTCAAATTGGATATGCTGCTTAACCCTAACCAATAAAGTTTTTGTGGGAGGGTGTTCTCATTCCTCAAACGCCTCGAACTTTCCGCGAGAGTATATAAACTGCTGATTTTAGGGTCTCCGGGCCACTTCTCTACCATCTTTCAGTGTGTAAAGTACATAGCAGGGGGCGGGAAGCGCCTCTTTCTTCGGACAGCAGTTCAACAACCAGGTAATGGCCGTATAATAACTTCTTTTCTTGCTAGCTCAGCAGTTTAACTCTCGGGGCGGGTCCGAAGCTTTTCCTCCATGTAACGCTCCCTAAAATGTAAAGACACTTAGTTTCATTCTATCTTTATAACTAAAAATTTGGGATAGAGAGTGCTTAACCCTCTCGAGCTCCCTCTCATATTGCATTGAGGTGAACTTATTTTCACAACCGTTTCTTCCTTAAAGTAATGTAAATTTGTCTTCGCATATAAGTCACCTCGTTAGTATGGGATTAGCCCTTGCATTTGTGGCCTAGAGCCAGATTAGGTTTTAAAACAAATGTATTAGGAGTGCAGATCGCCTCCTCTCAAATTGTTATTTTAGAGGTCATGTAATTAACCTTTTTCTCACTTAATAGACCTCAGTAGGTTGGGTATTATACCCCTGCGTATATGTCCTTAGAGGACAGCTTGAAGGTGGAATTTGGTGTGGCCTTTGACAGGCTAAAATTTTCAGAGAAAGTTGATCTTTCTTGAAAATTTTGTTTTCTGCGTACCTCAAGGAGGCCTTACTGTGTAATTCGGAGCAAGGGCTCCTGAGCATAAATGGGGTTTTCTGCCCCTCTGTTGAAAACTGTTTTGGGGTAAAGTTGGGCTAATTGCCCAAGAATTGTGAGTTAGGGGCTCGAAGCCCAAATCTTGTGAATATTGTACTTGTAATTTGTTACCTTGCTACTCTGTACCTGCCATTCGTGTTTTTTCTGAATTTTGGAAAGAAAATATAACCTTGTTAAATTTTAAATTAACTTAAATTTCATAGCTTGAGACCTGTTCACCCCCGCACCTTCTTTCACCTCTACCTACCACAAAAATACGGTAACAAGTGGTAGCAGAGCGTGGTTGAATGGGTCTCAATTTAGCCCCTTTTGACGGCTAAACATTGCTTTGATCCGAACTCTAACAATTTTCTCAGTTGCTGGAATTTTTGATTTGTCCTGTTTAAAAATTGTTCTGTCATCATGCCCGGCCCTCGCGATGTTCTCCATCTTAACTATTTGCGCAAGGAGGAGTTGATCTATGAGTTAACTATCAGAAATGTGCAATCTGGAGGCACGGTTGCAGTAGACACAAACAAGCTTAGAGAGTCCCTTGATTTGCCCATTTCCATCCCCACTTTGGGAGAGAAAGAAATTGACGACTCTCTTTCCACGATCATCGAGAATATTACTGGGCTAGCATCTGTAGTTAGTTTTTTTGACGAAAATGATCCGTCTCCTAATCAAATTAAGCGTGTGCAAGCCAGGCTATTTCATTTTTCAAATAGAGTTAACGATCTGTTGTCTCTGAAGTTGAATGACGTTCAGAGGAAGGAAGCTAGTACGGTGCTTGAAAATATTGCTGAATTATCTAGTAAGGTCACTCAATTGTTGACTGGGGAAGTTCCTCCCAAAACTGATCAACCCGCTACGGTGAATGTATGTAGCGAGGAAGAGCCTCATAAGGGAGAAGTCAATAGGAAAACCGTTGCAGCTCAAACAACCTCTGCCCCATTGGACAACGAGTCTGAACGCCGGACCTCGTTGAATAATGTACGTTCTGAATTAACGTCCTTGCCACTTAAACCTTTACCAACGATGTCACCTGGGTTCAGCAGCTTGCCTCATCCATTAGCAATGTTGCTCAGAGGCATCTCTAAGTTTTCTGTTAATACCACCAGTGAAGTAATTTCATTTTTAAGATTTTTAGTTGAATTTCAGGATCATGCCCTTGTTTTTTCTCTTTCTCCATGCCAGATTTTGCAAATCATCTATCCCTATGCAATTGGTATTCTCTCTGACAAAATAGTAAGAGCCATAGCTGAACAGTCATCTATTGAAGATTTTCATGCACACCTACTTGCAAATTTTATTCCTGCTCGCGCGAGGTCACCTTTGATTTAGAAGTACTATTATCGAGTACAGAGATTGGATGAAAATCTGGCTGATTTCATACAAGACATTAAGTTCTATACAAGGGTGTTTGCTCTTCACTTCCCTGGGGATCAGATTGTACAAGCTATTGTGGAAGGCATTTCACCATCTTATAGGTCATATTTGTGTTTCGCGGCGTGCCCGCAAACCTTCTCTGAACTTGAAGCATTGGCCGTCTCAGCGGAAGGAGTTAGATACGCCGATTCCTTGCGTGTCGCGAAAGAACCCCCTCCTTCGTTTAGTAATACCCGGCGTCCACCTCGCCGACCAGTCACACCCCGTAAATGTTATGCTTGCGGTTCGCCTGACCATCTGCGCAATAAGTGTCCATTGATCAAAACTAGCAGGGCAAATAATGGAGCTGGTTCATCACAAGGCTGTTTTAAATGTGTTGCCTTCTCACATATCGCCAAGAATTGCCCAAATTCAAATAGCACCCCCTCCTGCTCAACTTCTGGTGCAAATTCCACCAATTCCAATAATAAAATGTGACTAGTGGCTTCGGTTGAGTCGACTAATCCATCTTTCCGAGGCTCAGCCCCTGGTAAACAGGCCGAAAATTTAGGGAACGTTCGATCTTCAAATCCATCTTTTGAATGCCCCAAAGAGTGTCTTAGGATTGCGGCGGATACCCCCGCACCTGTTCCTTTTCTTAAGATTGAGATAAATAATGAACCTGTAACAGCTCTATTAGATTCAGGCAGTGTGTGTTCAATTATTTCGGCTGAATGGTATTCAAAATTGAAATCTGTTTGTAAGCTTCCTGACTATTGTTTGTCTGCGATCCAACATGTTTCGGCTAATTCATCCCCATTAGAAATTCTAGGTTCTTTACAGGTCAAAATTCGTATTTTTAAGTTTACATGGAAAATCAAATTGTTTGTGGCTAAGCACTTGTCTTGCCCCATTATATTGGGAGCTGACTTCATTTCTCACACTGGTCTTGTGCTCGATCTTCAGAGTAGATCGTGCACTTTCAAATTTGCGTCTAATTGTAAAATCCCTTTGTTGAAATGTAATTCTGCATCATATTCATCTATTTCGCCTACCCAGGATGAGATGTTGTTAGACCTTAGACATCTACCTGAGGAACAGGCTGATAGTATTCGTAAGTTGTGTCAGTCGTTTCCAGAGGTGTTTTCTGATACTCTTGGTGTTACTGACCTTACTGAATACAAAATTGAGGTCACGGATTCGATTCCTGTCCGTTTTCCACCTTATAGGCAAATCCACCTAAAATGAAGGCTCTGAAAGAAATCATCGATCAGATGTTGAAGGATGGTATTATTAGGCCCTCTAAGTCGGCGTATTCTTCACCTATTTTTCTAGTCCCGAAACCCCAAGGGGGCTTCAGGCCTGTCATTGATTATAGGGCTCTCAATCGGAAGGTGGTGTTACAATCTGTACCCCTTCCTGACCTTCATTCTTGTTTTTCATGGCTTCGTAAGGCCAAGTTCTTTACTATCTTGGACTTGAATCAGGCCTATAATCAAATTCCCCTTGCCGAAGAGTCTAAGCATCTTACAGCGTTTGCCACAGATTGGAATTTATACGAATACAACCGCGTGCCTTTCGGGCTCCCCACGGGAGCAGCTGTACTCACTAGGCTGCTAGATAGGGTCTTCTCCGACATCAAATTTGAGTACTTGTATCACTACTTGGATGATGTCGTCGTATTTTCGGAGACCTTTGAAGAACATCTAGATAGTCTGCGAGAAGTTCTCAATCGCCTTCGTAAGGCGGGGTTAAGTGTCAAGTTGTCCAAGGTTGCCTTTGCTAAGCCCTCTATGTCATTCCTAGGGCATATTGTGTCACCCGATGGTGTTGCAGTCGATCATTCTAGAACACAGGCCATCCGTGATTTTAAACCTCCCAAGGACATTAAAGGTATCGCCAGGTTCATTGGTATGGTGAATTTCTTCAGGAAGTTTATTACTAACTTCGCTAATAGAGCGGCGCCCTTAAACCTTCTTCGTAGGAAAGGCGTCAAATTCGAGTGGGGACCTTCTCAACAAGCCGCTTTTGAAGATCTTAAATTAGCTCTCTGTAATGCCCCTGTCCTTGCTATGCTTGATTTCTCAAAGAAATTCATCGTCCAAACTGACGCGTCGTCGTCAGCAGTAGCAGCAGTCCTTCTTCAAGAGACTGAATTAGGGAGGCGACCCATCGCCTATGCATCTATGACTCTATCGGCTCAAGAAGCCAAGTATTCCATCCATGAGTCCGAAGGTTTGGCAGTCTTATTTGCCTTAGAAAAGTTCCGTCTCTATCTGGAACATGTCAAATTCGACCTGGAGACAGATAATCAAGCCTTAAGCTGGGTTTTAGGTAGGCCACGTCGTACTGGTCGTATAGCCCGTTGGGCCATCCGTATTTCTGCCTTCCAATTCGATGTCAGGCATATTAGAGGGACCGAAAATGTTGTTGCCGATGGACTCAGCCGTATGTTTTCCAACGACGCCGAGACCCATGAACCGGTCGACAGTTCATCACCTCCCGAGTCCATACTATTTGATGTTAATGCCATCTTAACAGATGCTCCCATGCTCTTTAGGGATATCGAGAAATACCAACGTGAAGATCCGACGCTGGCTCCGATAATGGAAACCCTTTCTTCTGTGGAACATGTTGTCCCTTATGTACTGAGGAATGGTGTTCTATGTTGCCCTTCGAGGCATGATAAGATGATGAAGGTTGTCGTTCCAGCTGTTCTTGTGCCTATGATCTTCAAGTACTATCATGAGACCCCATTAGGGGAGCATCTTGGAATCTTTAAAACTCGTGAAAAGATTCGTGAAAGGTTCATCTGGAAGGGTATGGACGGTGAAATCCGTGAACTAGTAAAAGCTTGTAAATCTTGTTTGCTTAGTAAACCCACCATGTCCACCATGGTAGGCCTTTTATCTTCGCATCAGGCTTCGCGCCCCGTGGAACGCCTGTATATTGATTATGTAGGACCCTTCCCTCAGTCAAAGGGAAATGCCAACAAGTTCATCTTTGTATGTGTAGATGGTTTTACAAGATTTTCCTGGTTATTTCCGACTAAGCTGGCTACCGCTCAGTCCACCATTACTTGCCTAAATTCTATTTTTGCTTCTTTTGGTCCGTGCCAATATATTGTGTCTGATAATGCTAAGGCGTTCACATCAAATCTTTTTCGTAAATTCTGTTTTGACATGTCCATCTCTCATGTAACTACTTCTGCTTATTACCCTCAACCATCTCTGGCTGAACGGGTTAATCGTAATCTCAGGTCCGCGCTTATTGCCTATCATCATGAAGATCATTCCAGGTGGGACACGTCCCTGCATTGGTTAGCTTTTGCTTTGAATTCGGCGGTTCATGAATCACATAAATTTACTCCAGCGTTTTTGATGTTCAAGTTTGTTCCCAACACGCCGCTCTCTAACCTCTGGTCTCTGAGTGACATTCTACCGGAGACAATAGACCCGGACAACATTAGAGATCTTTGGAAGAAGGCTAAAGCCAATCTTAAAGTGTCTCATGAAAAGGTTAGGGAAAGATATGATCGTGGACGGAGACCCACCAATTTGAAGGTAGGCGACCAAGTGATGGTCAAGAATTTTGTTCCCACGGGCAAGCTTGCCCCCAGATTTCATGGGCCGTGTGTCATTCTCGATTTCCTGACGCCGGTTACGTTGTTATTAAGTAATCCAGCCACCGAGAGGATATTTAGTGTTCACCTGTCGCAGGTGAAACCTGTATAATTTCTGTGCTAACTTGCTTCATATAATCTTGAAAGGAATATGAAGGTTATATTTTTTTTGAGGTTTTCACTTTTAAGGCCTTCCGCCCTTGGAATCTGTTTACTTTGTCTGTAACCCTTGATTGTAAACCTTCCCCGATTAGTTAAACTGCCATCCTGTCCTTGCCACGGCCATTACCACGCTCCCGTCTCCTGCTCCCCAACACACAGTGGCTTAGAGGACTGAAATAAATATCTCCACGCCGCTGGCCACTCATCTCCTCCACTGAGACTGTACCCTAAAAATCATTCTGGTCAAACAAAATTCTGCCGCCGAGCTTTAATGTTTCAGTGCCCCCGCAGCAGCGCGGCGCCGTACCGTTCCTGAGGCAGGGTATGGGCCCGCCCTTCCCCAGTGAGGCCAAACTTGTGTACGGCGAGCCGGAGCC
This sequence comes from Anabrus simplex, assembly GCF_040414725.1. Classification (NCBI taxonomy): domain Eukaryota; kingdom Metazoa; phylum Arthropoda; class Insecta; order Orthoptera; family Tettigoniidae; genus Anabrus; species Anabrus simplex. Next base: position 441,171,016 of record NC_090268.1, on the reverse strand, counting down.
CTCCTCCCGGCCAAGGCTGATGTGCGGCGCACGATCTGCTACCGGCCCGCAGCCTGTATATGTTCACCGCGGGCGCGGCGTGCTTCAACACCTTTACTCCTCTCATAGTGCGGGCGAGCGGTATCTCAGGGTACTTGAGGGGTCCGTGCGGCCTCCTCTGAATTCGAGCAGCGGCGGCTGGTCTGGCCGTCAAAATTATCAACGTTTAAAGTACATTTCCAACTACATGGACATTTACTATCAGCAATTACTACACTTGGGAATTCTACTGCAATATTTGGTGGACTTAGTAAATTTTTCATCAACCTTAAAAAACTAAGATTTTCTTCTGAACTCAATTCCCACAAACTTACAGACATTACTTCAACGGTTACTACAAGAATTTTGAAACTGGATCAAACCAAATTTAGAAAATTTTTATAAATACATCATAACTTGGACCTGGTTTTCAAACAAATTTCATGTGTCACCCCTGGAGGAACTTTTGGGGGGGGGGAGGTCTGTACCGGGCGGTACACCTCCACGCCGCTAATTCAAATTTTGCGCCAGTTGAAACTCCCCTACTGGAGGAAGTCTGAACTTTATTTAAGGTGTTAATGTTCAAGTTTCTCAGAAGATGTCACTACTTGGAAATTTTGAAGTTTCTGAACCGGGTCGTTTTCGACGTATTTTTGTTTTGCTTGTAGTAAGAAGTGTGAACTTTCTCTTCTAGAGGCCACTACTGAAGAACTACAATAGTGCACCCTAGTGCAAGGTGAAAGAACTGGGTTTTTTTTCGAGAAATTTTTATTTCAAAAGTTTGTTTCTTGTTAAATTTCTTTCTGGTATTGTTTAAGTTGGCTGTATACCCCTTTTTTCCCTTGTTTTGAATTTAGCCAATCCCGAATTTCTTTAATTAATTGATGACCAATAAGGGGTTTCTTCTTCAAATTGGATATGCTGCTTAACCCTAACCAATAAAGTTTTTGTGGGAGGGTGTTCTCATTCCTCAAACGCCTCGAACTTTCCGCGAGAGTATATAAACTGCTGATTTTAGGGTCTCCGGGCCACTTCTCTACCATCTTTCAGTGTGTAAAGTACATAGCAGGGGGCGGGAAGCGCCTCTTTCTTCGGACAGCAGTTCAACAACCAGGTAATGGCCGTATAATAACTTCTTTTCTTGCTAGCTCAGCAGTTTAACTCTCGGGGCGGGTTCGAAGCTTTTCCTCCATGTAACTTTCCCTAAAATGTAAAGACACTTAGTTTCATTCTATCTTTTTAAACTAAAAATTTGGGATAGAGAGTGCTTAACCCTCTCGAGCTCCTTCTCATATTGCATTGAGGTGAACTTATTTTCACAACCGTTTCTTCCTTAAAGTAATGTAAATTTGTCTTCGCATATAAGTCACCTCGTTAGTATGGGATTAGCCCTTGCATTTGTGGCCTAGAGCCAGATTAGGTTTTAAAACAAATGTATTAGGAGTGCAGATCGCCTCCTCTCAAATTGTTATTTTAGAGGTCATGTAATTAACCTTTTTCTCACTTAATAGACCTCAGTAGGTTGGGTATTTTACCCCTGTGTATATGTCCTTAGAGGACAGCTTGAAGGTGGAATTTGGTGTTGCCTTCTTTCACCTCTACCTACCACAAAAATACGGTAACAATTATTATTATTGTTATTATTATTAGAGATTATCATATTCGTATTACTTATTTATCATGGATTTAATATTTTACATGATACACTACCGTTAGCGATATTTATGTTGAATGCATAAGCTTTTACAATTTCGGTCTAGTTCGGCTCTAAGCAATTGATTTAAAACAAGATTCACTTGGATTACTATTATTATTATTAAACTGAAAGTTTTATATTTTAAGTTCCACTCTTTATAATTTAGTCACATATGTCGAGTCCCATTATGAACCACCAAGATCCGATTTACATCGATCGGGACACCACGGTATTCGGAACCGCAACCTTCATTTCCGTACTGCCGTTAATTTTATGGGGACACCATGTTCTCCCAAGACACATCTCAAATCCCATGGCACATCGTGGCTGGGCAACTACATCCAATGCCTGCGATTGCTAACTTATTCCTTCCTTTTCATTCGAAGTCCATTTATTCCACTGGCACTCATCAAACATACACGTGCCTCTATCGCTTCTAAACAAAATTTTATGGTTATGATACAAGTCCAAAAACGTGAAATCAACAATTTCCGTAGAAATCAAATTTACTGCCCGAATTGAAGTCTTTTACGCCACATGTTATCTCTATATTGATTATTACTTTCACCCGCGAACTTTCAGAGCATTATTATTATACTTTAACTTGCTAACTCCAAAGCATTATTATTATTATTATTATTATTATTATTATTATTATTATTATTATTATTATTATTATTATTATTATTATTATTATTATTATTATATTTTATGACCTTCCGTACGCAAACACAAATTTTACACACCCTGGCACTTTCATAATCTGGTTGTCTAGTAACAAATATGCCTACCTAAAGTACAAATAATCATCGTGGTGATTGACAAATCAAAACAAACTGGGTTAGCATATAAAGAAAACACCTTAAATGAACTTCAATCAAAGTATTCACAAACAGCATCCATTAATTGATAAAATAACCCATATTTACATTATATACAACAAACACATATTCAATTAATTTATCAAACCCACAATTACGTTAATGTAAATTAGTTCATACGTCTATTTTCCGGTCTGGGAATCCAAGAATAACGGCCGAGAGGATCCGTCGTGCTGACCACACGACACCTCGTAATCTGCAGGCCTTCGGGATGAGCAGCGTTCGCTTTGTAGGCCAAGGCCCTTTAAGGGCTGTAGTGCCAAAGGGTTTGGTTTGGTTTGGTCTATCTTAAATAAATTATGGATTCGGAAAGCGATCCATGTGTTACGTTAAGTAACCATGATTAATTTACCCTGAGTCCCGTTTTGTCCCGATAACATCCCCAAATATATCAAATTTGTGTGTTCATGCCTGTGTAGAATTCCATTGTCTTGTGGCGAAGGAGAAGCCTCATGACCCCATTTTGGTTTACTCGTGCATCATGTCGCACTTTATAGTATTAACAAAACAAAACACTTCTGGGCGATTACCCATTATTAAGACCTTACTAAAGAATTTACAATGATTTATACAAAACCAACACTTATAGGTACCTAAAGACCCATTACACTTTCACCGTTATGTTCTTCCTTAAGCCCGAACCACAAGTTGTGACACGACGATGTATCGTTTTATTCGACTCGGCGCGTATCGCGTTAGTCAACCGACACTTCCTGACGTATTTCTAGGCCATCTCGTGATCGCTTCGCTCCTACAGTTCCCTGCTCCGATAATTGTATCACCGTTTATCTTGAAATATTTACTTCAGGCTCCGCACACTGCCTTCAAAAAGTACTATCGGCGTTCCGTTGATCATTAAATTTCAATCACATGAAATTTTATAAATGTATTAATTTCACCATACTGATTATTAACACTCGGTACTATGAATAATCTCACTGTTCGTCTTCACTTTCATAACACTCACGTACTTTCAGCTCGAACTGACTTCCAATGCGTCCCCAGGTACTGACTTACAGAGTCAACGTGTCAGAGTCTCAACTACTTCATACGACTGATACGACTGGTACGTCTGACACGACTGGTGCCACTGGCACGACTGGTGATGTGAGGTCCAACTCCTGGTTATTTAAATACTATATGATTTCCCGCCGGGGTCATCCGCGGTCATACCAGAGGGAGGGATTTGGTTATCCTAAATCGGCACTTGCAAGTGGATTTCGATCTCTTAATTCATCCCACTTAATAAACTGGCAATACACATTCACGTCTCGTATTCTGATCTCATATCGTTCGTCGATCACGGAGATATTACTTGATACCTGTCCTCCATTTTTCGCGCGCTAAGTCGGCGTCTATGCTGGTGCGATATCGCTAACCAATAGGAATACAGCGTGGGCCTTTTCTTAGAATTCTTTATTTTAATTCATCAACATTACAGTTAATCAACATGGGGATGATATCACAAAAATCCCATCTGTTCAATTCGGTGGTTGGAATATTTTAATTATTATTACTGGAGATAACTGGAGTTCATTTTGACTTCGGTTACGTTGGCGCATCTGCGAGCCCTTTACTAATTTTGTCATTGGCTAACACTGCAGCGGTTCGTTAAAATATATCCCTCTGACAACTTAACAACAAGATGCCTCAAGGCGTGGGAAACTCCATTGTGACATATTCTCCGTATTTGTGACACTCTGGCTGAACCTTGTTCAGAAATAAATACTCTCTCACTTCCTTGTTGCAATTAAGACTGTTGTTCTGAGTTCTGGATTTAATCATCTTAGCTTTTGTCAAGGAAATTGACTATCCATTATGACAGGATGAACTCTTGGCGACAGATTGTCGGGAGCACGTCTGACAATGTTGAAATCTCTTGGTCTACACCAGAATGACAATATGTATATTTCAATACTCTCATATGACTTAATTTATTTTAAAATATCAAATCATGATACCTATGGGCTATCTCATCCGGGTACAATATGTATAAGAAAATATAAAGGCCCAATAATACTGTCCTGTGAGACCCCGAGTGGCCTTAGGTACTTCCAGGGGATCACTTCGCATTCTGAAAAGTAAACGGTATGACGCTCAATAGGGAAGATCCTAATTTATCGTATCCATGGATAAGAAGCATTGAGTCCGCGAATATTGTGTTCAGGTAAACTATTTTGCATGCCATTTATAATTCTAGTTAAACCTCTTTCATTACTGCATTTTTCCCATGCTTCGTACATAGTGACCTCCAGTAGAAGGAAGGAGAATTTATAAATATATTACTTATCATTAAAAGTCCGTTGCTATGTTTAGTCCTAATAATCCTAGCCAGAAGAGGCACTAGAAAGTCCTTTGATATAATTATTTTGTGTGCTTAAGCCTTATCCAGAAATATCAGAATCTGAAAAGCCTTGTCGTCTTCAGTTACAATAATTGGTGCATCAAATCGCAATCTACATTCATTACTAAACCATACATACTCATTTAACCTTCAATAATATTTTGTTGTTAGCTTTTTCTTCCTCTGTCGTTGAAAGATAAACGTTTGAATGGTGAATAAGCATATAGATGATAGCTCTCTCGAAAGATTTATTGCAGACGTTTTGAAGGAGTTCAATTTTGAACACAGTGAAATGAGAGATAATGGAATTCAAAGACATGGACGTGATGCGTTTTCATCTGTCTAATATATATATAAATATCATGTATATTTTAAAAGTGAAGGTAAGCTAACATTACATTTACGGCCGTTTAAGTCTCCTCCCAACGTTGGTAATTTGTGTGACAAAAGTTATCGTCGCATTGCTAGGGTAATGGACGCAGTATCATCGTATCTGTCTCTTGGTGCAGGCCAGAGCAAAATTTAGCTTCCACTGGTCTCATGCATGGCTGCGACAATATGGAAGCTGCTGGGGTATGTGTGGTGCTGAGTGATGATGTTTGGAGAGTGCCTAGTGTGTCTCGATATCATACAATGTGTTAATCATGCAGCGGTTAGTGCACTTTCTGGTGCAATGAGGAAAGCAATGACAAACCACCTCGTTCTTCATTATATCATGTACACCTTATTATGGCCCAACCCCTATTTCTTTTACATAAATATGTCTCTTGGCTGGGGATCATCCGAAAATTTGTGTAACGTAACGCGTCAACAAGTGTGACCAAAGACTGACCACCGTGACCGTGCGGGCAGTGATGTAAGGTATGAACTGTTGGTTACCTAGCAACCGTACAGGCTATGTCTTATGGCTGGTTGCTATCTGAAATTAGCAGCCATTGATGGATCATGATAGCCGTACGGGGTCATGTGGTACGCGATCAAGTGCCTTCTGAAGATCCTGGAAAGCTAGATGGATTGGCTTGTTCTTCTCACGATGCTTTTCCACCAACAGCCGTGCAGCATGGATTGCATCGGTTGTACTATACAATCCAGCTTAGTTTCTGGAGAGATCAACGATCTCACGCATCCTTTCATCAAGAACCCTATCGAATACATACATCGCGTCTATTAACTAATTAGTCATACCGTAATTTACAGTTGTAAAGTTATTAAGCTAAACTCACGTTGCTTTTCCATGTGATTCTCGGAGTTCTACCCGTATTATACTGTGGTACGTTCACCATTTTGGGCAGCAAGACTGGAGGGGTAGTGATCCATTATGACCCCATCACCAGTGACGTTAGCGCTCTGGAGCCTCGCTACTCGCTGCACAGCCAACTTGCCGGGAGAGGCCGGCGTACACTCGTTATACCCTGCTACAGTTACTGTCATTGGCCGTCCAGGTTCATAAGGCACGTGAGGCCTGTGAGTGGAGGTTCAGTTGGTGCCATGGTTCAGTGTATGTCCGAGCTCCGGGAGCGAGTTAAGTGAGCTGAGAGTGTACTCTCCTGGAACTGAGTATTCTTTCCTCATGTCTGCCATTATGCTTGGATCTCTTGTGCCCACAGATGTGTAGCGAGACTGTGTGCTGTAGCGGAGTAGAAGGGAACAATGAATATCGGCAGGGGACACGGAACGGAGTTTCTACTGGAGTGAACGGGCAGCGAACTGCGAGACTGACGTGTGCAGGCTGTGAACTGAGGACTGCGACAGCAGCAACGAGAGATTGAGTCTGTGTGCTAGTAAAGAAATGCAGAATATGCATTAGAGAGAATAAGAGAGAGAGAACTTAAAAATTGTGTAGCATGTACTATGAGTGATCTCGGTATGTCTGTGGGTGTTTACGTGTAAATTACATTGTCATTAAATAAATCTTAAAAGTCTAACACAACCAGTTCTGTGTTTATTTATCTACCCCTCCAACGCGTAACAATATATCTAAATGCTTGTCCCCGTCTGCTTATGCTGTTTTTCATTTGAATCCCAATTTTTAACTCTTCCATCCTAATCATTGCGGTGTAATTGCTTGGAAATTTTCGATACCTGTGCGTCATTTGGGAATTTTGGATAATCAAAGGACATGGTTTTAAATTTGTATCGAAGCTGGAAACGCCTAATTAATTCATCAGTATTTTCAATTTTATGCGTCGCACCTTCCTTATATTACGGCTCTCATTTATAATAATAACCCTTCAAATGTTGTTGCTGACGGTGACATTTTCCTTTGTTTCAGATGACTTGCCGTGCTATGAGCCAGAGATCCAGAGGTCGATGGTGTTGACGGAGTCCTGGCAGCGATGTGACTTGCTCGAGGATTTTCTGTGGAAAGCTCTCAGTACTGCACTCCTTAATCTCACAAAGGTGTTCTTTGTCAGTTTGAGCGGAGAAGGATCGACTTAAACATTAAAAGATAGCTCGTGAACATTTTCCGGAATTTATTTTCAGTAATAAAATGTGAAAAACAGGTTCACATTTTCAAATGATAAATTTTGTCATAAAATTGAAGTTCCCATTAGAGAAATTTTTTAAGGTCTCAAACGGAACAAATTAAATTCAGACAGCTCAATCCTAGGAGTAGTAGTGTTTTACCACGGTGCGGCTTTGGGCTCATTAATTGGTACTCTTACAATTGAACTACCTGAATTTATTTAGTGTTCCCAATCGGTACCGATAAATTGAAGTTTCCTTGTGGGAACATGATTTTTGGTAATACAAGCCTAGGAAGGCACATAAAGCAGGTGGAGAGACATGTCTCCCTTAGTACATCAGCACTGCATCATGCATATCACAAGATAGCTTTTATGCGTCGCACCTTCCTTATATTACGGCACCACTCAGCTAATGACACTCAATATTTCGACATTTCCCTCCTCGCTAGGAGGCCAAGAATTCTCCACTTTCCAACTGAAAATATCCTCCTTTCTCATCTAACTTATTTTGTGAATCACCTCGGCGTCACCTCTTCTCCTTGCCAGAGATAGGCTATTGTACACTACGTGGCTCACCCCATTCCCTCAGGGTGTGGAAAGAAAATTTTCTTCTATAGGTAGTGATGTCACAGAGGTGTACTAGCGGACCAACGCCTTAACGGGGTGCTGTTTCAAATTTATGAGCAAAACCCGCTCGGCAACGAAACGTCTACGACTGAGGTACATGAATGTATTTAATTCAATCCTTTATCCTTTATTTTCACATAAATATGTCTTACGGCAGGAGGGTGATCCGAAAATTTGTGTAACGTGACGAGACAAAATACGTGACGGAGGTGTAACCATATCAACCGTGAAGGCAGTAGTGTAAGGTACAGATAGATGGCGTTACAATGTTACCTAGCAACCGTACAGGCTATGATATGTCTTATCGGTAGGGATCACCTGAAGATATGTCACGAAATTAACCATGCAAAATGTGTGACGCGATGTTACCTAGCAACCATGCAGGCTGTGATGTGAAGTACTGATGGATAGCCATGATTAAAAGACATATAGGAGGCCGTTTCTTCAAAGAGACTTCAACTTATCATACTGCACTGAAAATAGTATTTCATTCGTGAGAGTTTTATAGGCCCTGACTCAGTTTACACTTTACGATGATCTGATACCTACGCTTGTCGACTCCAAATTTCACAGATATGTCTCTTGGAAACGATTCAGTAGATGCAAATAAATTGAACCTTATCAATAAGAGTTTCGTTTAGTGAAAGACATATTTACGATCATTTGACTTTCTCGAAAGGGATAACTGATACCTTCTCTTGTGTTATGCTTTAAGCTATGTCAATTTCAAATTAATATACAATTCCATTGTGTGCCGTACCTAGGGCTAGGAGCCCGCTAGGACGATGCCTCCACTTCCAGACTAAACATTCGACTAAGCTGCAGTAGGTAGAGAGTGGGCTAGGTTGTAGCGGGTAAGTCTAAAAGTCGAAGTTTACACTTAACTCTGAGTATCCTGACAGGAAGAATGGAGCTTTATATCGAATGAGAGATACTAATATGGGGTAAGATAGGATTACTGCGCAAAATAATCCGTGCCATTCTAATATTCACAAAGTAAAAATCAAATTAAAAGAGCCTCAAACTGGCAATGAAGTAAAATTAAGTCCAACAAATTATAATGTTAAAATATAAACTACAAACAATATCAACGCATAAAGAAATAAAAATATGACAATTTAAATTCAAATTACAAATTAATTACTGAAAAGTTTCATTATGAATCAACGTGAGAGTCCAAAGTTCCTGTTTGCATGGAGTAACATCGTCGCATGATCACAATTTAACGGATGTATTTGATTTCGGAAGGTTGCCTAGAAAAATACCGTAAGTAGTCGGAGATAGATTTCCGAAACACGATTAAATACCAGTGGCATTTCCCTACTCTGTATTTACAACGTTCATAACTGGCCACGATAATCAAGTATTTACACTGGACCAGGTGGGTGAAAAACTTACATACTACACTGACCCGACATGTGAAACGCGGTTCACGAAAGATCTAGTCGGAACTAGAATAATCTTAATCATCAACTCAGCACTCGGGCTGTTCCCAATTAACAACAAGGCATCACAAAAAACACAATGAATCACACAAATACCCAATCCTCTAAAAGAAACAAATAACATAATTCAATACACAAGAAAAAAACGAGCAACACTTCCGTTCATCTTACTGCATTAGAACGCAGGTTAGCGCCCTTCGTCCACTCCAGATTTCCTGCTTGGCAATCATCTGAAAGAATGTTAAAGCAGAAGACTACTCTCGGAACTGGGTCACTGTTTTGACAAGGTTTTATTGCAGAAGCTACTCTTCGCTTCACAACTGGTCTCTAATACTGCCTGATAAACTGACCTTCATAGCGAGCTAATATTTCAACAACGACTCGTAAACTCGCATTCAGATGTACACATTGCCGGCACGCTGGCATATTCCTCAACACATATGTAATAACCTCTTGGTCTGGCATTTCCTTTACGGCATCTCTAATTCTCAAAAATTATTCTCCACAACAAAATCTCAATCACACAGGTAAACCACACAGCTGTTGACTGTCACAACACACGGCTACTGTAAATTTGTCTTGATTTCAAATAAGGATTATAACTAACAAAATCAACTCAAGTGACCGCTCCACACACGTAAAGTATCACACACGCCACGACAACAACACATCGCAAATAATAACACTTCTCAATGGGAACAACCTTTTAGCAACGAGCCTGTTTCCTAACATCTGGTGATGTAGTTCCACTATCCTCAGGGCACGGCCAGAATATGAAAGTTACGGTTTTGTCTTCCAAAAAAATCCCTGGAGACAACAGGAGAAAAGTGCAATACAAGCAGAGGCCATTATATTCTCTTAGGCCGGTAGGGAGCTTCTCAGCCTAACTCAATAATTCCATCTAAGAAATACTTGGTGGGATTTGCCAAGGGCTGGGAGTCACTTGGGCCTGTAACAATATTTTATTTATACTGTACTACTATAGGCAATAAGTTCGTGGACTGGCACCTACAGTGCAAGCAACACAGTGTACATTCATGTACTACAGTCAATAAGTTCGTGGACTGGCACCTACTGTGTAGGCAACACAGCGGGCTCTCGTATAATACAGTCAATAAGTTCGTGGACTGGCACCTACAGTGTAGGCAACACAGTATACTCGCATGTACTACAGTCAATAGGTTCGTGGACTGGCACGTACAGTGTAGGCAACACAGTTTACACCTGTGTACGTACTACAGTCAATATGATCGTGGACTGGCGCTAAGAGTTGAAGGATCACATAGTTTTTGACCTGCCATTTCGCGTGGTAAAGCCTGCGATTTGGTCATGATTATCTCAAACGTTCCGCTAACCGATTTGCCAATTTTTTGGCAGAACTTAATAATTTTCCCGTTGCTCAGACTACGACATTCTCAAGTTCCGGCACAGACATTAAACCACCCTTCACAACAGAGACCGTAGTTCTGCTTACACTGTACGCACGCAACTGCTTCTTGGTCTGACTAGCGAATAACTGTCACGACAACATCCTGTGATGTAAACTTCCTGCTGTAGTGCACCACAGCGACACTAGAGGGCCGGTCCACGAACTTAATGATTAATAATAATGCTAGTGTTTCAACGTCTCACTAAGTCATTTTGAAAATGACTCTTCATAGGAATGTTATTTTAGCATGACACTGATATTATCAAGAGACCTCACCGAGATACATTATCAGATTTTACCAAATCTCTGGATTTTTAGTCAATGCCTTAAATATAATCAACCCTACTAATAATGTATTATTTCTGTTGCAATAATTGAAACTAAATAGTTACTATAGTTTATAAATAAATGATCAAGAAAATTTAAGCATGTTCACATTAGTAAAATGTCACTATATTGAAATATAATTTTGAAGAATTTTAAATAGAGTTAATTTCCAATTGTTCCCTCACTTTACCTGATCGGTAATTTTTCTGTATCATCCTGATCATCGATATTTTTCCAGTATTATTAATTATCCGACTTGTCACGTACAAATGATGTGATACAGTCCATTAATGCTTTTCAAGTATCCACATTAATACACGCGCACAATCTCTACGTTGTTTACACGTAGATTTTATAGAATATTTCCTTTTGTCGAGTACTTTTTACTATCCCGTAGACTTTTGCGTAACACAGAAGGTACCAAAACTGAACGGTAACTTTTCAGGAACTAATTCTTCATACAGGGAGAACAAGAGTTATGTATGACAATATGTGACCAAAAACATAATTGCGAATTGGAAATCCAATGGCATGTGCTCCAAGTAATCAGGCAACGTATTACGAAAGAAATCAGTGTAGTTCTATACAGTAGGACTTCCCCGAAGGACGCAGGGTTCCAACTAGTAATCACCAAAATAGAGAGGACAGAACAGAAGGGAACCTAGAGGCCGGTCAGGCCTATATCAATGTTATTTACGTCGCAACAACACAAATAGGTCTTACGGAAACTATGGTATAGGAAATGGCTGGGAGTGGGAAGAAAGAGACCGTACAGTCCCAGCATTTGCCTGGAGTGAAAATGGGAAATCGTGGTAAACCATGTTCATGGGGCTATCGACTGTGGGGTTGGATCCACTATCTTCCGAATGCAAGCTCACAGCTGCGCGCCCCTAATCACGGTCAACTAGCTCCAGCGTATCAAATGTATTCGCAAAATTACTACTTGTTGAACATAGTGTATCCGGTGTCTCGCACCTGCATTTCCGGAGCCACATCGTAGTTTTGACACACCATACATAATAAGTGAGCTCTAAAATAAACTGTGCTCAGATTGCTAAGCACTCTTATCCCGAACTAGGGACTTATTTTACAAGAATAAATATTTTAATGGCATTTATTTAAAATTGACGAAAACAATTACTATAGAGAGATTGTGCAGTGCTGTACTGAGAGGTAGTGTGGTACAGTGAGCTAGAGTGAATTCATGACTGCCCCGTGGTGTCCTAGTGCGCCGGACAAAGCAAGTTAACAAGTGTGAGACTTTCTTAAAGTATATTTTTATATAAAGTGATCAAATTGTATTTCAAGTGTTCTTCTTTCCTTTTCCACGCAATAAAGACGTTGGATAACAAGTTTCAGTGTACATCATATGATATTGTAAGTTTATTGTTACTAATAAAGTATAACAATGAGAATTTTTTATTCCTTTACTTGGGCACAGTCTTCAAGAAAACATAGTGATGCCTTGTCCCGGAGATTCAACAAATGTGTTTGTTTGTTTCTGTTATTGATAAAGTACAGCAGAGGGCTGTTACTTATTCCTTCACTTCGGCAGTGTAACGCGTAGTATTTTGGATTTAAAAATATTTGAATTTTTATTGTTAGGGGAAGTTCATGTAATTTGGGCCACTTGAATTTAAACATCTATAACGCTATTGACTTAATGAAATGTTCTCAAACTTTATACAGGATAATTATTACAATGTATCAAATTATTTAGTGAAAATAAATGTTAATATTATCATCAGGATTTGTTCAAAAGTAATATTTATTCGAAATAGCTTTATCGTGTAATTTGGACTGGTAAATAAAAACACGTATCAGTTATTAAATACTTTGTTTATGAAATACTGTCCGCCTCCGAAACGTAGTGGTTAGCGTGATTAGCTGCCACCCCGGGAGCTCGTGTTCGATTTCTGACTCTACCGCAAAATTTGAAAAGTGGTACGAGGGCTTGAACGGAGTCCATTCATCCTTGGGAGGTCAACTGAGTATAGAATGGTTCGATTCCCTCCTCAGCGTTCTTTGAAGTGCTCTTCCGTGGTTTCTCACTTCTCCTCTAGGTAAATACTCGGTTGGTACCTAACTTAAGGCCACGGCCGCTTCCTTCCTTCTTCCTTACCCTCCGCAACAAGGCCCCTGTTCAGCGTAGCAGGTGAGGCCGCCTGGGCGACGTACCGGTCCTTCTCCCCACATTTATCCCCTGACCCAAAGTCTGACGCTGAAGGACACTGCCTTTGAGGTGGCAGAGGTGGGATCTCTCACTAAGTCCGAGGGAAAAACCAACTTCGGAGGGTAAGCAGATTATGAAAGAAAGCAAGAAAGAATGAAAAATGAAATACTAAGCAATAAAGTACAACACTATGAATTGTCACCATCATTTTTTGGTACGTAGGACAATGATAAAAATATTCATCCTGAATTTCAGCGCAGTTTTCATAAGCCAACTTTTTGCAACTACTGCACTGAATTCAATCGTCATCATAATACTTGCCACATACAATGCCGTCAGATAACTCTTCAATTGAAATCACTAAGGCTGACTGGACCTCGACCAGACCTCAGATACAGGTAAAAGTCACTCATCTCGTGAGAAATCGAACCCGACGCGTGCGGTTAACACCCATACATACTATTCCTACACCACAGGGCCAGCTTCAGATTAAAGGCATTTCCTTTCAATCACCAGTAGAACTACAAAAAACGTATTTATTACAATTGTTTCAGCTGTCCAAATTGCACACTCTCGGTCACTCTAAATTATACGACATGCAATTATTTAATAAGTAAGTGAATAATAAGCAAATTACTTAAAATTTATGAGTGAAAGTCTGTTAAAATTTAGTTAGATATTTCATCAGTACTCGTAAAAGCTAAACCCCCTTGACAGTACACTCACCTGTCACTGCATGAGCTTACAAGGTATGTGAGTGTTTATTATTACCTAGTAGATTGCTTCTTCCGCCCCCCCCCCTCCGACCATTAGTCCATTAGCAAAACTACTTTCCTCGGTTGTCTTGCTGATCTGGCCTCCGATAAGAGGGTGACCAAATTTGTAAATAACAAAAATATAATCGGTCCATACATGCAGGTCCAAATTACACGGTCTTCCCAATATACTGTACTATAGCAACAAAAAGTTTAATATTCCTTCACTTCAGTAGTGTCTTCAAGGAGACAGAGTGAAGCCTTGTTTCGGAGATCCAGGAAAGGTCACAGGTAAGCATTAATATTTATTACCCTTGACTGCCCTTTCGTCAGCGTCTCCATTTAACTCTTCCAAAAAACCACCGCGTCACTTCCCCGTGCTCAATGGAGCAGCATATAATGGGCTAGGAAATGTTAATCCTCACATCCTGCAAAAATTCGACTGCCTGTCCTTTATAAGATTGTTTCCTGCTTAGGCTATGCTCGTGATCATGGTTTCGCGGGGAGGATATATTTTTATTTCATTCCTTACGTAATGTATTCTTCTCTTTCATAGGTGGATAATAATCACCACGATTATCAGTCGTACGGACCAATGCAATGTGTCCTTTACAAAATTGTCCAATTTTAATTAATGCCTGATGTATAAAAACGTCCAAACTATTACAATGTGCATGTCATGCAGTAAAGAAACATCCAGCCCAGGCATATACATAATGTCCTATATTTAGAAAAGTACAGAATACACTGTTTCTAGCATACATGCTTGTACATCAAGTATTGAATTCTTATGACATTTAATGCTTCATCCACGTGAAAATTTGAACTGACGTTTAGTTTTACATGGTACGATATTTGTGCCCAATATTTATGGCATCTATTTAAAATGCAGGATCACTTTTCTGGGCTTTCACTTTGAGTTTCCCAAAAATAAAATTTTAGGACACTTATTTCCTTCCGAGTCATACGTACATAAACTAAACGCAACACAAATTTCTGGACCACACATTGAACTATGAATAGTTGCAAAAATTGAAGAGGATTTATTTTTTAAGTCTCCAAGCTAATAGTATTCTCAGATGCAGATAAATATTCTATTTCTCCTGTTGCAGAGACTCCAATTGCTCTACTTTCGTCTTAGTGTTTTGTGCCGAAGATTACAAAAGTTATTCTACGCAACGTCTGGTTATAATGTGCAACTGTGAGGAGATGATTAATGTTCTGTGGTTCATTTTTATTTTGTCTCAGTTAAATTTCGGATTATATTGTTCCTACCAGGCATCATTTAGGTGTTCCCTTCCTCTTTGTTTCACAACCATTAGCGCTCTTTTAACGTTACACAAATACAGCATCTAGTTCATGGTTGTGAATTTACTAAAATTGAGTCGATGAGTTCGAAAACCAATCATTTACAGTGAGACCAACTTTACAGATGAGTGGAGAAACTAAATTTTACAATACTCATGCGACGTACATGGACTTTTCATTTTCTTTATATTAAATTATGGATTCTAGAGATTCCATTACAAATTTGTGATAATAATACTTACTTTGTTATCAAATTTGGAGATGACTTGTTTTCGTATATAACCTAAAAATACATTTCGATTATGTTTGAAAAAGTGAAAATATTAATAATTATTAACAAAGAAACGTAGTACATATGCCTCAGACTACAAACCAATAAAAATAATTCTCATTATAACACTAACCAGCTTTAGAATAAGAACAGAATTTCATATTTTCTACATCAACACTCCATTAAAGCGATAGCATGCTTCCAGAATGTCTGTCACTGAAATAGTACCAATAATTAACAAATACTTTGTAAAACATAAACTAAATCTACAGCATCAGAAGTATTCTAGTAGCATGTTTACATCGATAGTAGCATAACGGTCTGTAGATTCAGAAATTATCTTCTGCATAATGATAAACTCTGCTGGTCCCCATACAAATTACTTTCTTGTTGCTGATAAACTGATAGATGATGTCACTCACATAAACTAATTTGGAATTTATTTTATCAGTTTTTTAACGTCTCAATTCTCTTTTCAATGTTAAAAACTATTCCTTCCAGGTAAAGGAGGAGTCCTCATATTAGAGCAAAAAGGTAAAATTAAGAAAATTCCTTAATTCTGCCGAACGTTGAACGCTAAGGGTCACGAAAAGGTTTCGAATTGCTAGTCTTGGATAGCTCTACCAAACTAAAGAATAAATTTCGAAGATCACTCCCAGCCTAATGCGGGTTATGGAAAAAAACAGCATATAATCGCTTGTACGCGATTTCTTTTGGATTCAAATCCTAGTCAAATTAACTTGTTTACGTCATTCTTTCTGTAATGTTTTCCTTGGTTCTATACCCTCAGGCGTTTGCATAATCTTGTCCACACCGAGTGTAGGTATCGATCTTAAGTGAAACTCTGCATTGACTCACATTATCCCTCGTAGTGGTAGAAAACTGCAAGTGCCAAATATTTAGTTCCATACCATCACCAATGAAATGGGTCAATTCAACTTCACGAAGTACCAATCTTTTGTAAGTAAAACTGTTACGATATGGCACTTGAAATGCCATGTGTACATTTGAAAATTGCGGATTTTTCATTAGTGGGCGTACCGTTTTAGGATAATTTTTGGTGGTCATTTAGAGCATTAGATATTATAACTTGGACATTTTGACTGGAAGTATCTTAACCCACTGCTGCAGAATATTTGCTTGCAAAATGTCCATGTTAGTCACTTGCTATGTTCTACTGCCATGTATTTCTTGCTCATTTTCTGTAATTTTTGCACATATCCTACTCCTTCGATGCGCAGAGTTTCAATTCGCGGCCAGTTCCAATTATTTTATTCGTAAAGGTTTCATTCCCTTTGCTGGAAGTTTTGTGTGTTTGTGCCGCGTCCCTCAATACTACAACTCACGTACCACAGGATCCTAAACACCCTTACGGGCTCAGCACGACGCAAACAATAAACAATAAAAATTGTATTTAAAATATTTTCGCGAAATGTTGCTTGCTCCTGATTTATAAACGTAGAACGCACACAGTAATCTCCTTTCTTTGAAGCAGGTAATTTTTGTTGTGTCGCTGGATTAATGGTAGTGTTCAACTCATGATACCAAATTCACGAATTAAACTCGGACCAGGAGAAGGTAAAAAATCTGGACACTCTTTGTGATTGTTGATGGCATGTCAGGCCCACATCATCTTTTTTTACAATTCGCTTTACGTCGCATCGACACAAATAGGTCTTATGGCAACTATAGTATAGGAAAGGGCTGGGAGTGAGAAGGAGGGGACCGTACAGTCCCAGCATTTGCCTGGAGTGAAAATGGAAAATCGTAGAAAACCATGTTCAGGGGACTGTCGACTGTGGGGTTTAAATCCACTATCTGCCGAATACAAGCTCACACCTGAACGTCCTTAACCGTACGGTCAACTCGCATATCAAATGTGTTCTAGGAGGTTCACTGCAACTAAGTACATGCAGTCAGTGATAATCAGCATGGTTTGATTCAGGTCGTCAGTCTTCCGAATATGCAACCTGTTCTTTGATACTGTAGAATAAACCAGCCCAATAGCGGAAGTGCGAGGCTCCTCATGTTTGTGAAGAATGTTGTTTATGCTATGAAATTTGTTTTGTTGTTTGTTTTACAATTTGCTTGAAGTCGCATCGACACAGACAGGTCTTATGGCGCGATGGGATACGAATGGGCTAAGAAAGCGAAGGAAGCGGCTGTGCCTTAATTAAGGTGAACCCCTGCACGGAAAATTATATTCAGGGCTGACGACAGTGGGGTTCGAACCCATTTTCTCCGGAATGCAAGCTGACAGAAGCGCACCCCGAAACGCATGGACAGCTTGCTCCGCTGCCCTCAATTTAGCAGCATGATTACAGAGAGACGAATTTCCATCGAGAGTAACTCTAACATATTTGAGCTGAGAGTAGTGAGGTAGAAGAGCCCCACTGAATGACACATTTATGGTAGCTGTTGACTGCCTCAACTGGCAGATGTTGGAACTGGCTCTCTGTTCTTTTACTGCTAGTAGTCAGACACAATATTTTAAATTAAACACACAAAATGGTCAGGTGAGCGTTTATATTGCTCTCGATCTCATCCAATGAGCTGTGTTGAAAAGCAAGCGATTGATCATCAGCTTATACAAACTGGCGGAAGGAGGTGGCTGTAATGTCCACGATGTGCAAGTGAGGTTCTGCCACCTGTGAAGGCCACACGCATCTCACAATGGTGTGGCGTACGCTCTATGAGGTAGTTCAAGTACTCTACTGGCATTTGGCTCCATTCCTCACGAAGAACAGTACGTAGCTCTGAAAATATTCTTGGAGGCGGCTGGCGGTCTGCTATTCGTCAACCTAATACATCCGAGTCATTTTCTACTGGGTTCATGCCTGGAGACCTCGGCGGTCAGTCCATACGGTCTATATCTTCACCTTCAACAAAATCATCAGATAGCTTGGCTCCATGAAGATGAAGTCAGGGCTGGCTACGCCTATAAAATGTCTTACTGTTCGAGTACCTCGTTTCCTTACCTCTAATATTAACCCACCTCCAGCGCCGATGTGGAACTTCCAACATGCATTGAGAATAATGCCTGCTCGCACCAGTATGGAACCATCACACCACCAAACTGCGATATCCTGAGAATGAATCGCGCTGCACGTTCTCACTAGATGGAAATCATTGTCCAAACTACATCGGGAGCATTTTAAAACCTAGCTTTCACTGGATGCGGGCGGAGCTGCCACTCTTCATTTAAAGGCTAGTACCTGTGAAAGAAACCGTTTTATGATACCAAATCTCTGTTAACCTCCAAACAAATTTTATTATATTGGAAATAGCTTTTCGGCCCACCAAATCTACTGTGATCAGTCTCGTTGTCGTTGAAGTGAGGTAATTTGCATATGGTTTCAACTTTGTCTAAAGATATAAATCAAATAATGGTACTGCACCCTTGCAGAGCTCCTCCGGTGTTGATTGGATTTTACTGTTGCCTCGGCTGCCCTAAAAAAAAAAAATTACCGAAAGTGGGTGAGATCCTCTTCTCAGGCGCGATCAGTCCCCGTCGTCGAATCAGGATGCATAGGGATAGTGCATTCGGTAAACTATACACTACAATGATTTATGACTCAGACTGATTTAAGTTTAAATATGTATATAAAATTTTTATTGATAAAATCAAAAGAAAGAAAAGTGTAGATAAATTTTATAAAATGTAAAATAAGATTTTGTTAATGTTACATTATTACCTTATGAGACTGTACAACTAGAATTCTCATAATAACACACATGACCACCTCGTTAATCCATAAAGAAAAAATATTTATAATTTATCATTAAATTTTTTTATATCAAATGATATTTCCCATATTTGTTCATCCAATTACATGATGCCTGTGTAACTGTACACATTTACTAGGATAATATTGTTTATATACCAGGTGGATCAATTGAATAACAATAATAATAATGAGAATATTTAGTAATAATAATAATAATAGTAATAAAAATAATAATAATAATAATATTGATGTGAATAAATTTATATGTGGCCAACCCAAGTTATTCATCGAAATACTACTTGCCATCAGTCAAAATAATCATAATAGATATTTCTAAGATATTAAAATAAATAAAATGTTGATATTAATTAATTAATAAAATTATTTTGTTATCACTGAATTGCATTGTGAACTATTTAAAAGACTTCGGAAATGTTACCACAGTACATCCTAAATGCGTATATAAAGTTTGGAAAAACAACCTGAAATGTAATACAATAATAATAATAGTAATAATAATAATAATAATAATAGTAATAATAATAATAATAATAATAATAATAATAATAATAATAATAATCAATATAATATGACGATTTTGCGTAAATCAAAACCCAGAAATATCATTAATAACCCCTCAAATATGTAAAATAAGTTTACAAACAAACATACAAGAAGTTACCATAATAAAAAAATAATTAATTAATTTTCACTAATTTAATTGCAATCAAATTTATTAATTACATAATTAATTGCCTAACTGCCTACTGGAAACCATTATCTTATGACTCAAATCTTCCAATATAGTGATATCAAATGAATTTGCAATGCATTGAGATGATAATAATAATATTGCAATAATAATAATAATAATAATAATAATAATAATAATAATAATAATAATAATAATAATAATAATAATAATAATTGAAATAATAATAATAATATCACTTAATGAATATTATTTCTATATTGGATATCATTAATAAATCCTTAAGAATTAATATTCGCCTACCCAAAATCCAATACTATTGATAACCAAATCGTAGATAAATTGGATTAAAAAAATATAAAATGTTAATATTTAATTAATTAATAAATCCACAATTGACTGACACAAGTGATTAATATTATATTCGTCAGGACTCCCTAATAGCCTGTGAATTGCATTGGTAAAATGTTAAATAAAAAAGATCCAATATTAATAATAATAATAATATAAATAATAATAATAATATTTTAACCTGACCTGTAAGTACGGTACTATTGATCCACCTTCCTGATAAACCATAACATGTTTGTGTCTGTTACCTTAGAACATTCATTTACCATAATCAACACCATTGGAATATAATCTTTCTTAACAGTGCTTATTGAGTTTTCCTTCATCTATAAAACCATGTTTGTTAGGATAAATTATAATTTTATGAAATACCTGACTCACTGTGTAAAGGCGTAACCATAAAATTCTCATAATAGATTTTTACCGATACTAATAATAATAATAACATTTCTCTGAACAAAACTGTTACTGACTTCCCATGTGGATTTTATAATTTCAAATATCCTCCTTCCAGGTGCAATAAACAATAATTTTTAACCTGAGAATTCAGTAACCTTTAAGTCACATAATGGACCTTGGTTGTTGCTGTATACGAATCTAAAGCTCTGCTTTCATATATATGCGAGTGACCCTTACTTAGATACCGTAAATTAATGTGGAGAATGCAAACTCTCCTACTTAAAATAAAACATACTATAACTTATTCTAATATGTACACCAAGCGAGATGACACAGCCAGAAATCCTAACCTAATGCCTAAATTTTCACTAATATATACATAAATGAACCTTATCATACGCTCATACCACATCGTTGGGTTATTTCAGCGTCCCAATATAGTATAATTCGCTGAAACATGACTATAACCCAGTGCAAATATTACTGTGGTTCTCTCACAATAAAACGCACGGACAAATGTACAGACAGTAAAGAATGTACCTAAAAAAATGGCTAATAAGAGGCAAAAAAGAATATATTTAATAATAATAATAATAATAATAATTATTATTATTATAATCTGTTGAAACCAACAAAAATAGTTCCTACTGGCAAGCATTCACACCAGCTCAGTTGGGTGATCCATGTTACCAACAATACTTTAAAATGTCACTCAAATGCATACTATAACTTTTCTCTGAATAAAACGATATTGTGTCACGGCTAAACCATTATACGTATCATTTGGTGCTTCTAAAACGTACACCATCTTTGACTGGCCTATTTTTTTGTTACATTATTCATTTACGACGTCATTATCATTTTTATTCTGCATAATTCTATCCCATCTCAGCTATCACGCTGAATATCTACATTTCCAGTCATATATGAGAATATGTTCATCATACTCTTTGTTCTACATACTTTTCTTCAGGTAAATAACATCATGTATTACCATAAACTCTTAACTACGGACCTTCAAACACCTCAAACAAATTACCGTCACTCAATATCGTTCTTATTGTTCGACAACATTTCGATTTACCTGAGCCAAAATCCTATTATTTAGCACTGTTCACCCAACTGTCTAATCACGTTACTTGCCATAGCAACAAAAATATATGGATGTATCAGTGTTACTGTCGCCCAACCAGAATTCTCGACAGTAACTATTGAATATATGTTTTATCGTTATATGACTTCTTGCGTCAAACAAATGAAAATTTGCCTAAATGATATACTGACAATGCTACTAATAATAATAATAACAGTGCAGGTATACGCAAACTGCTCATTATAATTGCCTCAAAAAATATGATTTGTTCGATACTGACAGATCAAATTAGTACACACACGACTAATAATAATAATATTGACAATATTTACACTACTCATAAACAGAATTATCCTAATTTTCTGGCTGTGTACTCGGGTTTTATAGTTATACCACCGTCACTCGCATACCTATTTACATCAAGATACCATTATCAAAGGAAAGCTTTAGATTCTAACTTAAACATGAGGTTTAGTACTCACATTGATGGCATTTCGGGATCACCAGGACTTGAGGCAGCCATGTTGTCTTACAGATTCATGACTAACATGTTAATATCATTGATCATTCTTGCTGTATCCGACATTGGCTTATACTACTTTCCACTCTTGTTAACACTTTACACACGTTTATTTCCTGCTCATAATATTAAACACGACAACTTGTTTTAACACTTGACATTATGCACTAATATATATATACAACACACGCAGTAATCAGATATCTTGTAACTTAGGCCTGATTTCACGTACTATGCTCTAGCACACAGCTGCTTCGAATGTAGCGAAGTCTTTCGTGGGCTCAGCAGCTCCCTTTGTGTACACCAAGCTGCTGGGGAAAGCGTCTACCCTCGCTTGACCTAAATATCTTATAGAGAGTAAAAGTATTTTCTCCGCTCAACGTTTCAAACACAACTAACAGCTCAGCTGTAGCAGGCAAATATTTTCCACTCCTACGGCTTACCAATACATATTAAACTGTCTGAGTTTCTCTGCGGGCTACATATTGAAACTGCGTCACATAAGATGCAACTACTGCATAATTCAAAGTTTCATTTTTTTACCCTGCGTAGATTGGACACTTGTAAAATCTGTTAATCTGTTACTCCACTCACTTGTGTGGTTTCAAACACTTTACCAACTCCACTTCTGTTTATAAAAACTCATTTCCATCTCCCAAGGTACTAATAAATACATATAATTCAACATAGTTGTACTTGAGTACGGAGCAAATTTAAGACACGTCTGACCGCCACTAGACTCTTGATGATGACTGGCTAGTGAGAAGCTACTGCTCGGGGATGTTGGCGCACTAATCGGCGTAGGAACACTAATTCTTGCCACCAAAAATCCCAATTAATGTAGTGCTGGGTAGCTCCAAAACAAAGTTACTAAAAACATGAAATGCCTTGTACACACAGATTGCATAAATTCTTGTTACTGCCATGATGCACCTTGACTCTTGAATTGTTCGTAATTACTCTGACAATATAGTAGGCGTTAGTTGGACTATATCTTATGCCGCGCTGGTGAACCACTCTCCGCGCTGGCAAGGGGTTCCCACTGCTGTTGATATCAAACACCTGGGTACACAATATTCCAATACATTTCCCACAAACCAGTAAGTTGGTCCAGAATTATTACAATAATTATCGACATCTCCTCTTGATATAATCTTCCTTAATTACTGACAGGGATTACTTATAAGCCACATACCATTTGGTCGCGCTATTTTTGAAATTATTTAAATGCAGTAATCTGATTGGAGCGCATACTCCGATGTTCATCTGTATGGACGGGTCCATTTCAGAATAAGGGGATTCGGGTAGCTAGGACCACGATTCTCCATCTCAGTCACTCCTGCCAGTACTTTTCCACTCCTATTACGCAGTTTCGAAAGATGATGCAATAACAGGTGTTCCAGAGACCTCAATTTATTTTTAGCAGAGAAAGAAGCGTGTGCTCCTATCAAGGCTTCGTTCTCACGCACTGGCTACCAGAAATTTCTAATGCTGCCCCTTTGTTTTAACTCGCCGGACTATTACTATTAATTATTAAATACAATTATTAAAATTTAGCCAATCAGACTCATCTGATGTGTGCAACACTCTCCCACTTAAAATAAAATTTTTGAGAGTAGCGAGAAAATTTTCTACCTCCATGTTGATAATGTAACTTGTGTGCATTACTTGCAACCATCTGTGAGTCTGTACTATTTTATGATCTACTTGACTTAAGCATGTTATTCCGGAGCTCTTGATTTTCTTGAAGAAGGTGTCTCTGTTCCTCTATTAACTGTTCTGCTATATTCAGTAAAATTTTCCTCAATTCCATTTGTTCCTGCAGACATACTGGACAGCCTTCTCTTCTCTCCTCTCCCTGGCGTTGGGCCGAAATGGAGTCCTCTTCATCCTCGGAAACAAGGGATGTCGCCTCCTCATCTGATGGCGGATCCGTGTCCTCCGCATCTTCTTCTTCCTTCTCGGAACTGACGTCATCTTCTTCTGATGATTATTCCCAATGCTCGGCGATGTTAACTTGTGGTGGAACCTCGTGTCGCGGCTGTCTATAGAGTTTCAAATTTGAAGCATTGAAAATGACTTCGTTGTTCCCGTCCAGATCTGTTATCTTGTATGCATTGTTATTAAATGTTTGAGTGACACGATATGGGCCTATGTAAAGTGGTGCGAATTTAGCATAGTATCTGGCTGCAGGTACTGAAGTTGCTGGACGTCGGATCAATACGAGTTCTCCCACTCTCAGCGGACGATGAAATCTTCTTCCCTGAACTCTCCTTAAGCGACGCTGCGCTTGTTGTTGCAGATGTTCGGCTACCTCTCGTATCCTTATTTCTGGTGCAGGTTGTGCATCCATTGGGCTATTCACGACAGCGTGCCAAGGTCTAACGGGATATTGATTTAAATGAACCACTGATGGTATAGTTCCTGTTGCTTCATGGATTGTGTTATTGATACAATCAGTGATCACTGGCAACAGTTTCATCCATTTGGCATGTTCATTAGGGATATAGATCCTACAAAACTTCGAAATAACCTTCATAACCCTCTCAGATGAGTTACTCTGAGGATTTCTAATAGAACTCATAATATGCTTAATGTCTAGCTCCTGTAGAGTCGCTTTAAATTGAGCTGATGTAAATTGAGGCCCATGATCAGTTAGTACTGTAAACTTTCCGGCTTTCCCATGCCAGGAATTATACTCCGAGTGAGGCATCTTATAAATAGTTTAGTGTTTGCCTTTTGCATGGGAAATAAGGTGGTAAATTTTGAAAATACGTCCATTGTTACTTTGATAAACCTGTTTCCCCTGGTGGACTTCGGAATCGGACCAAAAATATCCATTGCGTACAACTCCTTGGGCTTACTTGGCAACAACGGAATGGGCATTTGCCTAATAAGGTATGAATTTGCCTTAACCCTTTGGCAAATGTCACAAGCAATAATTGCTTCTCTTACAGATTTTCTAAGATTTTTCCAAATAAAGTTCTCTTGAATGGTAGCCACTACCTTGTCAATTCCTCCATGTCCTGTAATCCGGTGAACGTGCCAAATGATCTCTTCCTGGAGTTGAGATGGAATTACCACCCTTAATTTTGTGTGATCCCTATCCAAATATCTGACCAAAAGAATATTTACAATTTGGTATTCCTCGGCCTCTTTCTGAATTTCTATATAATTAGGATCTCCTTTCTGAATTCTTCCCTGTAGAAAGTCAATTAATCTACTCAAAGTAGCATCTGCCTGTTGATAGCGAGCTAATTGACTCAAATGAAGCAAAACTTCTTGGTCTTCCTGTACGAGGTCAACGTAATTCGCTTGCTCCTCTTCTTCATTAGGGTTTCTGCTGAGAATATCTGCAATAATGTTTTCTTTACCAGGACAGTGTTCTATTGTGAAATTAAACTGCTGCACATATAGAAACCATCGTGAGACTCGTTGACTAGAAACAGCCGTTTTTAACATAAATGTAAGTGCCTTATGATCGGTCCTGATCTTTACTGGAAAACCATATACTATCTTCTGCCAGTGTTGCAGCGCTTGAACTATGGCCAACATCTCCAATTCTGTAGTGCTATAGTTGACTTCATGTTTCCTCAACTTTCTACTGTAAAATGAAATATATCTTTTGGCATTTGGTGGGTGCTCTTCTTCTTGCAATAATACCGCACCAATTCCAACATTGGAAGCATCCGTTTGCAGTAAAAATGGTAACTCAAAGACTGGGTAAGATAACTTGATACTTCTGGAAAGCAACTCCTTTGTTCGCTGGAAAGACATCTCCGTTACATCCGTCCATCGCCACTTATTATTCTTGTGCAACAATTCTTGCAACGGAGCCACCACCTCAGTATAATTTGGACAGTGGTCCGCAAAGAATTGGCACATACCCAAGAATTGCCTGATGTGCTTAATCTTCCTGGGCCTCTGAAAGTTACTGATGGCCTCTAATTTAATTGGGTTGGGTCGAATTCCCTCGCCATCTATAATATGCCCTAGGAAAAGTATTTCAGTTTGGCAAAAATGAGATTTCTTTAAATTGACCTTAAATCCCGTATCAATTAAATTTTGGAACAATAGACTGACTCGTTGTAGATTTTCCTCGAATGATGTGCTTGGGATAATGATGTCATCGATGAACCTGGTTGTAAATTCTTTGACAGCGTCAGTCAGGTTCCTATCCAAGGCTCTTATCAATGCTGCGCTGCTATTCTTCAGGCCAAAGGGTAGGCGTTCAAAGGTGTACGTATGTTGGTCAAATATAAAGCCAGTTAGTAATTTTGATTTTTCCTCTAGTTGGATGTGATGAAAAGAAGAGGTCAGGTCTACACCCGTAAACATGTTCATGCCCTTGAAACGACGGATGATATCTTTAATTGGAGGCGCTTTATCATTTTCTGGAATAAGTTTTTCATTTACTTGTCGTGCATCCAAGCAAATGCGCAGCGACCCATCTGGTTTTATCAAATGTGACTAAATTGTTTACAAAAGGTGTGACTCTTTTAGCTATAATCCTATTTTCTTCCATTTCCCTTATAATCCTTTTTACTTCCTGGTAATGTTTTTCGGGGATTGGGTATGGCTTTCTCTTGTATGGACGCCAGTCTGTTACATTAAGAGCGTATGCGAAATTCGGAATTTTCCCAACCTTTGAATCGAAAACTTCCCGATACTTTATAAGCATATCCCTCAGCTGTTGTTTTTGTTCCTTCGTACCATTGAATTCAGCCACCTTGACATCAATTAATTCTTCTAGCTCCGATTGAATCTCACTATTAAAAATATCCTGAAAAATTTCCTCATGATCCAAAATATGCTCTATCTCTTCTCAGCCTGATCTACACAGTTAATTTCCTCATTCCTTCCGACCTCTTGACTCATTTGTATACGTTCATTGCCATCTATTTTGCGAAATTTGATAATGTTGCGTGCCAAGTCTACCACAGCATTTGTTTCCCTTAAGAAGTCTGCTCCCAGGATGACATTGTAATTCATCCGCGACATAATGACGATCGGATGTGTGAAGGATGAGTTTCCAATCTGTATATCTAAAAGTGTTTGTGACTTGCAAGTTGTAGTTTTGTCCGGCACGATTCCTCTAATTTTCACAGCCGATAAGGTATTTCTGGTAGGTTGTGCCTTTCTTTCAAATCCTCAAATAACGTTCTAGAAATAATGCTGATAGTGGCGCCGGTGTCAGCCAATGCCCTTGCCTGTGTGCCATGCATTCGAACATTAATAACAGGTAGTTTCCTAACTTGTGTTGCTTCCCTTTTAATTGGATCCTCTAGCAGATCTGATGGTTCAACAACCCAAGAGTCTACTTGTGCTACCACCCATTCATTTGCATTTTCCTCAACCAAGCCAGTATCCTTCCATTTAGATGTAGTTAGCAATTCAAAATTGACGGTTTTTTTTCTTGACTGTTACCCCCAGGTGGGTAAGACTGAGCCATTGGATTAAGCGATTGCTGGCGTCGCCCTTCCTGCTCCCTTGCTTGCTGAAACTCGATACTCTCCGCTCCAGTGAGGTCGGGATTTAAATCTTGCCTATCCAACGCTTGTTTCCACTTCTGTTGCTCTTGCTGTTGCTGTTGCTCTCGCAGTTCCTGCACGTACCTTTTCTTCTCATAATTGCGGTATTCCGGACTTCTGTAACCTGATCTCTGCGTTGGATGATTATTCCACGTTCCTCTCCGATTATACCGTTGATATGGCTGACTTCTATTCCTATTTTGGTATCTATTCTGTTCCTTATTCCAGTATCCTCTTGAATATGATCTGGGATAGTTGTAGTTCTGTTGATACTGCCGATGTTCATAAAATTCTCGACCACCTGACGTCTTCCTTTCATTCGGCAGTCGTCTTGGTATTGTACCAGTATCACGTCCCTTTTCGTTCTGTTTATCATTTGACTTCACAGCGTCAATTATAAATGCCCTGTGTTCTGTAGCCTTGGCTTGCCTCGGAGTACTCATATTTACAGTGTTATCCAGCTGTCGCAAAATTCCTTCCGCTTCCTCAGGACTCTGTACTTTGGGTGTAATCATCATCCTTTGTACATCTGGAGGAAACTGCTTTACTATAGCTTGAACCAACTCCTGCTGACAAGGAGGATTATCTAGCTCTTTCATCTTGACCAGCTGATGTAAAAAGTAATCACTATATCTCGTGGGCATGCTAGAATTGTACTTTCTTGAGTACAACTCAAGCCTTAAATTCTGCTGAGCGTCGCTTCCCCAATAACGATTCAGAAATGCCTTTTCAAAATCTTCGAAAGTTTCAAATAAAAATCTAAAACCAATAAACCATGTTTTAGGAGAACCCTCGAGATAGCTCTCTGCGATCCTTAACCTCTTTTTTTCAGGTATTTGCATCTCCTTAAAGTAGGCCTTAAGATCTTTCAGAAACATCTTTGGAGTTAAAGATCCACTTCCGTTAAATTTTCTCGGTTGTTCATCAGTAATCTTAAGCACATTTATAAGATTTGCCGGTGCAGCAACTGTCTGCCCACCTCCAACTGAAGTTAGTGGAGTATTGGGTTCCTTGTTAATCAACAAATCCCGGAACGGATTAGCATCTATCACTTTCTGTGGTGTCGTGGTTTGAGCCAGCTGTTTCTTGATTTCGCCTTGTTCCTCTGTTACGAATTTTATTAACGTTGCTAAGTTATCACTTTGTACTTGCAACTGGTGTATTTCATTATTTAGGATTTCTTTCACATCTTCTCTAACCCCTTCTTCACTAGAGATCAAGCCTTTATCTAACCGTTCCCATTTATTATTCATGTCCACATGCCATTCGGCTATATCTTCTTTCATGTCAGCGAATTGCTGTGTCACCCTTTCCTGGTCTGCTACCTGGTTGGCCTCGACCGTTTTAAATCCCTGGTCCAACCTTTCCATGGTTTCCTGCATTTTAGTGCTAACCGTCGTAAGGTTATCACGTGCCTCCGTCTCAACCTGATTGACCCTATCTTCGACCATAACGATCTTTTGTGACATCTTTTCACACTGAGCTTGCACTTCTTCTTTGGTTTCTTGCAAACTTTTTGTAAATGAGATGCTAACATCGCCTATCTGCTTAATTAATTGCTTATGTGCAACGGCTAAACTATGCAACTCCTGCTTAGTGTGTGCCCTATTAGCCTCACAGAGCTTTAATAACTTTTCTTGGTTATCTAGGAATTCCTTTCTCAGTTCGCCCTGACTACTAACAATTTTACCATCGAGTGTCTCCAACATAGCCCGCGTATCCTCTAGTTTCTGGGAAAAACTTTCAGTTACGTTCCTAGTGATATCATCTTTAAGCACTGCCTGACAACTCTCTAAACTTTCTGTCAAGTTCCTAGTAATTTCGTCCTTGAGCACTGTTTGACTACTCTCTAAGTTTTCTGTTAAGTTCCTAGTAATTTCGTCCTTGAGTACTGTTTGACTATTTTCTAAACTTTCTGTTAAGTTCCTAGTAATTTCGTCCTGTCCTTCCTTCATCTCACTCTGTACAGTTTCTACCTTGATGTTGAGCATAATAATGCTCGCGACCAGCTGCTCCCACTGCTCTTGTGTTATAACCATTATGCATAAAAGTCTGCCTCTATGCCTAAGTGACCTTACGTGCTATATACAACAACAACAAATGTCCCATATTTTACATAAATAAATATTAATAACATATATTCAATATGTATCACATATATGAAATTTCGCCTTTTACACAGTGTTCCTTTTACTACAAGTTTATGAATGTTCTAAGTTTCAGTCTGGTCATTTAAATAATCCTAACATTGACTTACCATTCCGTTATAGACGACAGTCAAGCCCCACGTTGGGCGCCATTATAAAAACTTCCTAATTACCTATGCACCCTTGCAGAGCTCCTTCGGTGTTGATTGGATTTTACTGTTGCCTCGGCTGCCCTAAAAAAATACTTACCGAAAGTGGGTGAGATCCTCTTCTCAGGCGCGATCAGTCCCCGTCGTCGAATCAGGATGCATAGGGATAGTGCATTCGGTAAACTATACACTACAATGATTTATGACTCAGACTGATTTAAGTTTAAATATGTATATAAAATTTTTATTGATAAAATCAAAAGAAAGAAAAGTGTAGATAAATTTTTTAAAATGTAAAATAAGATTTTGTTAATGTTACATTATTACCTTATGAGACTGTACAACTAGAATTCTCATAATAACACACATGACCACCTCGTTAATCCATAAAGAAAAATATTTATAATTTATCATTAAATTTTTTTATATCAAATGATATTTCCCATATTTGTTCATCCAATTACATGATGCCTGTGTAACTGTACACATTTACTAGGATAATATTGTTTATATACCAGGTGGATCAATTGAATAACAATAATAATAATGAGAATATTTAGTAATAATAATAATAATAGTAATAATAATAATAATAATAATAATAATAATATTGATGTGAATAAATTTATATGTGGCCAACCCAAGTTATTCATCGAAATACTACTTGCCATCAGTCAAAATAATCATAATAGATATTTCTAAGATATTAAAATAAATAAAATGTTGATATTAATTAATTAATAAAATTATGTTGATATCACTGAATTGCATTGTGAACTATTTAAAAGACTTCGGAAATGTTACCACAGTACATCCTAAATGCATATATAAAGTTTGGAAAAACAACCTGAAATGTAATACAATAATAGTAATAATAATAATAATAATAATAATAATAATAATAATAATAATAATAATAATAATAATAATAATAATAATAATAATAATAATAATAATAATAATAATAATCAAAATAATATGACGATTTTGCGTAAATCAAAACTCAGAAATATCATTAATAACCCCTCAAATATGTAAAATAAGTTTACAAGCAAACATCCAAGAAGTTACCATAATAAAAAAATAATTAATTAATTTTTACTAATTTAATTGCAATCAAATTTATTAATTACATAATTAATTGCCTAACTGCCTACTGGAAACCATTATCTTATGACTCAAATCTTCCAATATAGTGATATCAAATGAATTTGCAATGCATTGAGATGATAATAATAATATTGCAATAATAATAATAATAATAATAATAATACTAATAATTGAAATAATAATAATAATATCACTTAATGAATATTATTTCTATATTGGATATCATTAATAAATCCTTAAGAATTAATATTCGCCTACCCAAAATCCAATACTGTTGATAACCAAATCGTAGATAAATTGGATTAAAAAAATATAAAATGTTAATATTTAATTAATTAATAAATCCACAATTGACTGACACAAGTGATTAATATTATATTCGTCAGGACTCCCTAATAGCCTGTGAATTGCATTGGTAAAATTTTAAATAAAAAAGATCCAATATTAATAATAATAATAATATAAATAATAATAATAATATTTTAACCTGACCTGTAAGTACGGTACTATTGATCCACCTTCCTGATAAACCATAACATGTTTGTGTCTGTTACCTTAGAACATTCATTTACCATAATCAACACCATTGGAATACAATCTTTCTTAACAGTGCTTATTGAGTTTTCCTTCATCTATAAAACCATGTTTGTTAGGATAAATTATAATTTTATGAAATACCTGACTCACTGTGTAAAGGCGTAACCATAAAATTCTCATAATAGATTTTTACCGATACTAATAATAATAATAACATT
This sequence comes from Anabrus simplex, assembly GCF_040414725.1. Taxonomy (NCBI): domain Eukaryota; kingdom Metazoa; phylum Arthropoda; class Insecta; order Orthoptera; family Tettigoniidae; genus Anabrus; species Anabrus simplex. The sequence goes on along the minus strand of NC_090268.1, from coordinate 441,138,779 downwards.
TCTCTGAACAAAACTGTTACTGACTTCCCATGTGGATTTTATAATTTCAAATATCCTCCTTCCAGGTGCAATAAACAATAATTTTTAACCTGAGAATTCAGTAACCTTTAACTCACATAATGGACCTTGGTTGTTGCTGTATACGAATCTAAAGCTCTGCTTTCATATATATGCGAGTGACCCTTACTTAGATACCGTAAATTAATCTGGAGAATACAAACTCTCCTACTTAAAATAAAACATACTATAACTTATTCTAATATGTACACCAAGCGAGATGACACAGCCAGAAATCCTAACCTAATGCCTAAATTTTCACTAATATATACATAAATGAACCTTATCATACGCTCATACCACATCGTTGGGTTATTTCAGCGTCCCAGTATATTATAATTCGCTGAAACATGACTATAACCCAGTGCAAATATTACTGTGGTTCTCTCACAATAAAACACACGGACAAATGTACAGACAATAAAGAATGTACCTAAAAAATGGCTAATAAGAGGCAAAAAAAGAATATATTTAATAATAATAATAATAATAATAATAATAATAATAATAATCTGTTGAAACCAACAAAAATAGTTCCTACTGGCAAGCATTCACACCAGCTCAGTTGGGTGATCCATGTTACCAACAATACTTTAAAATGTCACTCAAATGCATACCATAACTTTTCTCTGAATAAAACGATATTGTGTCACGGCTAAACCATTATACGTATCATTTGGTGCTTCTAAAACGTACACCATCTTTGACTGGCCTATTTTTTTGTTACATTATTCATTTACGACGTCATTATCATTTTTATTCTGCATAATTCTATCCCATCTCAGCTATCACGCTGAATATCTACATTTCCAGTCATATATGAGAATATGTTCATCATACTCTTTGTTCTACATACTTTTCTTCAGGTAAATAACATCATGTATTACCATAAACTCTTAACTACGGACCTTCAAACACCTCAAACAAATTACCGTCACTCAATATCGTTCTTATTGTTCGACAACATTTCGATTTACCTGAGCCAAAATCCTATTATTTAGCACTGTTCACCCAACTGTCTAATCACGTTACTTGCCATAGCAACAAAAATATATGGATGTATCAGTGTTACTGTCGCCCAACCAGAATTCTCGACAGTAACTATTGAATATATGTTTTATCGTTATATGACTTCTTGCGTCAAACAAATGAAAATTTGCCTAAATGATATACTGACAATGCTACTAATAATAATAATAACAGTGCAGGTATACGCAAACTGCTCATTATAATTGCCTCAAAAAAATATGATTTGTTCGATACTGACAGATCAAATTAGTACACACACGACTAATAATAATAATATTGACAATATTTACACTACTCATAAACAGAATTATCCTAATTTTCTGGCTGTGTACTCGGGTTTTATAGTTATACCACCGTCACTCGCATACCTATTTACATCAAGATACCATTATCAAAGGAAAGCTTTAGATTCTAACTTAAACATGAGGTTTAGTACTCACATTGATGGCATTTCGGGATCACCAGGACTTGAGGCAGCCATGTTGTCTTACAGATTCATGACAAACATGTTAATATCATTGATCATTCTTGCTGTATCCGACATTGGCTTATACTACTTTCCACACTTGTTAACACTTTACACACGTTTATTTCCTGCTCATAATATTAAACACGACAACTTGTTTTAACACTTGACATTATGCACTAATATATATATACAACACACGCAGTACTCAGATATCTTGTAACTTAGGCCTGATTTCACGTACTATGCTCTAGCACACAGCTGCTTCGAATGTAGCGAAGTCTTTCGTGGGCTCAGCAGCTCCCTTTGTGTACACCAAGCTGCTGGGGAAAGCGTCTACCCTCGCTTGACCTAAATATCTTATAGAGAGTAAAAGTATTTTCTCCGCTCAACGTTTCAAACACAACTAACAGCTCAGCTGTAGCAGGCAAATATTTTCCACTCCTACGGCTTACCAATACATATTAAACTGTCTGCGTTGCTCTGCGGGCTACATATTGAAACTGCGTCACATAAGATGCAACTACTGCATAATTCAAAGTTTCATTTTTTTACCCTGCGTAGATTGGACACTTGTAAAATCTGTTAATCTGTTACTCCACTCACTTGTGTGGTTTCAAACACTTTACCAACTCCACTTCTGTTTATAAAAACTCATTTCCATCTCCCAAGGTACTAATAAATACATATAATTCAACATAGTTGTACTTGAGTACGGAGCAAATTTAAGACACGTCTGACCGCCACTAGACTCTTGATGATGACTGGCTAGTGAGAAGCTACTGCTCGGGGATGTTGGCGCACTAATCGGCGTAGGAACACTAATTCTTGCCACCAAAAATCCCAATTAATGTAGTGCTGGGTAGCTCCAAAACAAAGTTACTAAAAACATGAAATGCCTTGTACACACAGATTGCATAAATTCTTGTTACTGCCATGATGCACCGTGACTCTTGAATTGTTTGTAATTACTCTGACAATATAGTAGGCGTTAGTTGGACTATATCTTATGCCGCGCTGGTGAACCACTCTCCGCGCTGGCAAGGGGTTCCCACTGTTGTTGATATCAAACAACTGGGTACACAATATTCCAATACATTTCCCACAAACCAGTAAGTTGGTCCAGAATTATTACAATAATTATCGACATCTCCTCTTGATATAATCTTCCTTAATTACTGACAGGGGTTACTTATAAGCCACATACCATTTGGTCGCGCTATTTTTGAAATTATTTAAATGCAGTAATCTGATTGGAGCGCATACTCCGATGTTCATCTGTATGGACGGGTCCATTTCAGAATAAGGGGATTCGGGTAGCTAGGACCACGATTCTCCATCTCAGTCACTCCTGCCAGTACTTTTCCACTCCTATTACGCAGTTTCGAAAGATGATGCAATAACAGGTGTTCCAGAGACCTCAATTTATTTTTAGCAGAGAAAGAAGCGTGTGCTCCTATCAAGGCTTCGTTCTCACGCACTGGCTACAGAAATTTCTAATGCTGCCCCTTTGTTTTAACTCGCCGGACTATTACTATTAATTATTAAATACAATTATTAAAATTTAGCCATTCAGACTCATCTGATGGGTGCAGTACAATGGTACACTTTTTCGAGTGTAAAACCTAAAATTTAATTTCCTATGCTCTTCACATCAACATGGAGAGCGCTAAGGTAAAACGCATCTCATTTTAATTGACAGGAATCAATTCCCTTATCCAAGATCGAAAAGAAAATAACATTCCCCGGGACCAAATGTACCGCTAAGTGTTTCCGTTACACTCAGCTGGACGAGTTAAAGTGAAAAAAATCGTTTCGAAGTCTTTACAGGTGGCATGACATTTAGAGCTAAACCTTTGGGTGACAAGACCTTACAAAAAAAAATTCTTACGTAATCATCCATAACAGGATTCGTCGTGCTGACCACACGACACCTCGCAATCTGCAGGTCTTCGGGCTGAGCAGCGGTCGCTTGGCAGGCCAAGGCCTTTCAAGGGCTGTAGTGCCATGGAAAGAAAGAAGGAAAGAAAGAAAGAAAGAAAGAAAGAAAGAAAGAAAGAAAGAAAGAAAGAAAATAATTATCCATAACATCCCAGAAAAAAATACACACAGCATTACCACACCTAGAACGAATAGTGTCGGAAACCAGAATCTCTTCTGCATCATTTTAACCAAATCACTGTCTAGTACGGCAACATCAACATCAATCGCTAAAGTTATAACTACTATCCTCATAATTACTAAAACATTCATTTAATATGCATGGCTAGAAAAATTACCCTAGTTTACCGACTCCATTGCTGGAAACGTACACGAGCGAATAGTCCATGAAATTTACACATCGATAACGAGGTGAAAAATCGATAAAATGAATCGATAGGTTATGAAACGAAAGATTGAAGCTTTATGTAGATGACTGTGAAGAGACGTTGCACTCTGTTCGAAGGAAACTCAGGAGTAGGGCTATACAGACAACTCTCCCCCACACTCCTCCAGGCAGGGAAGACCATCCCCACCAGAAAATAACACCTGAAAATTCTCACTTCTTCAACTGCCAAAATCCACCGAAGCACTGGAAGTATCGGCATGGCCGAAGCGGAGCGCCACGAGAACTAAAAGCTGCTTTTCAGTTCCCATCCGCAATAACTTATTAAGCTTACGCATTAAATAAGTAGCGCCAATCATACTGTGCAGCCGTTGCAACTTCTAAAGCAACTTCAGGCGTGAATAACATATGGATGGATCACCGTTCGGTACTACCACGCCGTAAAAATGAGATTACTGTGTCAGCTACCACGACCTTGAATGGTGACGTTCTGGCAAAACACACACACACACACACACACACACACACACATTAATACCACAGCTTAAACACACCACCATACTTAAACTTTAACACAGAAATTAATAATACTAACTTAAGGGCATACGGAATGGGTATTTTGCCAAAAATTTGTCATTTTTATATTATTGTTATTTCTTAATATGTCAAATGTCCTCTTTAAAATGGTCTATGAATTATGATCATATGATCACTACAAGTGTGCTTTTTAAAATAATTTATATGATGATGCACGCTAGATTTCTGTTGTGAGTAGACATGACGGTCTCTTGCAAGTCACTTGACCAACGTTCTATTCAGTGGTACAATGCTAGGTATTTATATTACTTAGAGGATGGTGAATCTAAGGTTTTCAAAGTGGTTCAGGATTCTAAACCCTATGGAATTGATGTAAATATAAGCAAATCGGAATGTGTTGGTCACGTTCAGAAACGTACAGAGCCAAGATTGAGGCGACTAAAATCAAGCATGAAGGGAAACAAATGGTGGTGATGGTAGAAAATAGAGGGTAAGAACAGACTGACTGATTCACTTATTGATACTCTCCAGAATTACTATGGTCTGGCAATCAGGCAAAATAGCCTACTGATAATGTGGAAGCAATGAGGAAAGCTGTTTTGGCATCATACCTAGGTATTTCCACATTTATTCCAGTAATGAAAATCCTGTACATGGCTTGTGTCCTTCAGGGACAGACAGCTGGTGCAAAAATAACAGGAGCAAAGTAACAGGGGAGAAATATAACCATCCTCATAGTTTGCCACCAGCCATTATGGATGAGATCAAACCAATTTTCAGGGATCTTTCTGACAAAAGTCTCCTGAGAAAATGCCTGCACGATAGGACACAAAACACAAACTAATGTGTCAAAAGTGTCATCTGGAACCGCCTACCCAAAACAGTGTTTGTGGGTTTCAGCACACTTCATTTTAGCGTATATGATGCTGTTTCAAGTTTTAACCAGGGAAACATTACAAAGTGCAAAGTTATGCAAGTGTTAGGGTTGAATGTTGTGTGTCGAACTATTGATGCAATGTTGCGTAGTGACCTGCTAAGACTAAGGCCTGCTGAAAATGCCATTAAAAATAGCCCTTCAAGCCAGAAAGGACAGAAGAGGTGCTAAGAAGGGACTACAAGATCCAGATAATCCGAGCTATGGACCTGGCATGCATGGATGTGTTAACTTTGAAGCCCGTTTCCCGTAAGTTTACTTTTTAAATGCATAAGGTGCATTTTCTCAGCCAGTTTTGAATACATGAACTTGAAATTTGTAGGCCATACTGATAAATACCTCTTTCAACTACTTAAACAACAGTTTTTAATTTGTCTGTATATTACAAATTTTATTAGCAAAAATACATTCTAAAAATACCAAAAATATCTAGTTTCAAAATAAAAAATAATATCTTTCTTAATTATGTCCTTATAAAAATTATGTTCATTTCAGTAGAAGACCAAGATATTCAACTATTAGCTGCAAAAATTTGAAGTGTCTACCTTCAGTGGTTTCAGAGAAAAAGTACAATATAAACAGCCGATTTTATCATTGGCAGCATAGGGCATTCCGTACCCCCTTAAACTAACACATAACACAAGACAGAAAAACACGCACAACCAGACCGACAGAGGAGCGCCGAAGCGCTCACCGGTATCGGTACTTAACTTACCATCTATCTCAAGAGATAGGTGGGCGTACGGATGGCCAGGATCCAATTGCAATGTACAGAGCCCTCTGTGTCTTCGAATAAGCGGGACACACACTGGTTGAAGTGTGGGAAAGATACCAGCCCTTCTGGTTTCCCAGTACACAGTCTGCCGAGAAACGCACCTGGTGACGCAAGTGGAAGTTTTGCGGAGCGTTGTCTTGGAAGCATCGTCTGGTTTTACCATGCAGTTAATGACGAGTGTAGGTCCTTTTGTGGAGTTGTAACTCTTGGACGGCCCTGTACTGTCCTACGATTAGCATCCCCTTGGAACCGTCATCAAACCCTGCGACACATTCAGGGCTCATCAAACTTCCGTCTCTGTCTGACCTGCCTCCAGGCGTCCAACGTTTAATGCATTTCAAAACCGGATACAAATGTCATTTTTGTCATATTCTCAGATCCCAGAGCAAACCATATTATCAATACATACTGAGAAGCAAATGAAGAACGACGGAATCATAGTCAAGTGCACCGAGATTTGTCTACCAACAAATGAAGAGCCTCTGTGGAGTTGACAGAAGGAAAGTGAGTTACACTTCATGCTTAATGAACCAACAAATTAGTCACCTCTTCCGAAACGTCGGCAAGCCGTTCTTTGTTGATGATAGTGACGGAGAACCCTAATGAGCGTTGTACATATGCCACGTCAGGAAGTCGGTGGCCTCGGAAGGGTTCGTTCAACTTCGGAAAAGGTCGAAGCCGCAAGGACTAATGTCTGGTGAGTACGGAGGGGGTTCAGGAGAAAACTTCTATAAAAGTCTTGGAGAAGTCAATTGGAACTAGATACTCCTCTCTGCCAAACACAACATCTACACAATTGAGATTTTTCCAGTTTGGCCTCCCCTCCAAGGTGTGCAATGTAGGCCAATATGTCCGGATGACAGTGAACTGCGACCTGCAGACGAGCTCTGAACAGAGGCTAAATTCATTGATTGATTGATCGATTGATTGATTGATTGATTGATATTCATTTATTTATTTATTTATTTATTTATTTATTTATTTACTTATTTATTTATTTATTTATTTATTTATTTATTTATTTATTTATTTATTCTGCCCGTTTAAGCCGCGACTAACTACTAGAGAAACATGAGACACCGTCAGGAGTGCTCAATAAGGGCATGTTCCAAAATGGGGTGGATCAAAGGAAATGGGCAGATATCGGCAAATAACTACTTTTCATACATAAACCAATGGTAGATGATTTTATTGCACAATATATAAAAATCATCTTGAGAACTGTGTTTATGAAACATGAGCGCTAAATTTTAAATTTAAGTTTAGTTCTTGATGTACATCCAGAAATATAAGTATGGAATGATACATGTTAATAAATTCCTAATAATTTTGACAAATTCTTCAATAATTATTCATTTCAAAATTGAATGATTGTGAATTTAATTTTGATAATATAATCGTGCTCGTGTGCATATCAAATTATACAGGAACAATCTGGAAAGAGATTTGAAAATGTTACTGTAACATTACCTGTCAAAAACAACGACTACAAAATGTACAATTCCAATTCGGCTCAAAAATGGTCTGAAAACTACTTGGTGCTTAATTGTGCTTGGTTCTATGTCAATCATAGTTAACTCGACCTTTAAATTACTATCTATTCAGCGTAACTTATAAATAAACGTAACTTAACGTGATAAAATTAGAAAATGAACTAAAGTGAATATTTAACCATGTGCAATGACGTTAACACAACGCCGGAAACTTAGGACAGCGTTGGAGACATAAAGATCAATAAATTACACAAAAGCAAAATCACTCAACCTGTGGAAATGAAATACAAGTAATAAATCTTCCGTTACCAAGGAAAGAAATGCAATAAACTACCACTAGATTATACTATGAAAACACTACCTTACAAATATACAGCACGTGTCCACACGTTTTTAACCTATTTAACGGATATGAAATCATCCCATAAATGATGACCTGGAAAACAACAGTAATTAATTTGCTTGAAACAGTCTGGATGACTGTGACTGATAAGGTTGTCGCCACATACATCGAACTCAAATCGTTACGGAAATTTGTCGAATACTGGGAAACTGGTCACTATCATACAGCTAAGCTCTGATATCATTATGATTGTCCTCATCAAATGTGACAAAATCTCTAGTAATCTCATACGCCAAATTGTATTTCGTAAGAAGACTTGTGGCTTACCTCGTTGTTCAAATGATATCTTGTGAAGGCGCTCCTGTCTCTTATCCCTCGTGGAAAACAACCAATCGCAAATATGTCAAATGACCACGAATAATCCTTAGATATCCACTCATCATTATACTCAACATCGCATTAAATACTTAGCATGTGCCCAGGATTATAATGACGCGGAGGTTTGTCCATAAATAGCACATAAAATTATCATAATCCTATTCAACATCTCTCCAAATGGCAAGGTCAAGCATCACAATCGTTAAGTTGCAGAAAAGTACTGACTCATCGTCGGATAATGAAAGAAAATAACCTGATAAAATCCTTTAAATCTAACCAAACTACTGTTTAACAAATAATTCCTTTAAGAAGAAAATTAACCACTACTTATTAAAGCTACACAGAACTGATAGTACCCAAGAAATGAATTGTCTTCATAAACCTGGTTTCCTTCTAGCCTAGATTCCTGGCATTAGGACGCTGTCGGCAGCGCTCCTCCTCCTTAGTACTACATGATGAGATGGGTGATGCCTTTGGGGTAGATAATCCGTCCAACGCCGGTCTTCATCACGCCTGTCCGGTTATGCACTGGTACTTCTTGATGTTCATTGAATCTCGTACGAAAAATTTTAATATTGGTTCTCAAATCGTAGCTTAACCATTATCAGGGAATAATGCGTACTTTACTCATGAGCATTATTGACTTCTGCTATGTGAGTTCGTTAATAAGTCTTTAATATGACTGAAATGCAAGACTGCGCACCTCGTGGTGACGATCAAACGGCTGTTCTGGCCTGCACGGCCTCCATCTCTCTCTCTCCCTCTCTCGCTTCCTCTGCGTACTGAGCTATGATAAGTTCGACGAATCCAAAAACAAGTGAAAGCAAGTGACCAAGTGGTTCGCTGTGTGCACGGAATACATTCCGAGCTCTGTCCTTTAGCGTAACTAGTGGTTCAATTGACGTCCGAAATTCCTCAGTGTTCTGAATAACGCGTCACACTGTTTCTTATTAATTAATTATGTGAAATGACTTTTTTATATTTCCCTACATTACCAAACCAAACCAAACCAAACCCCATGGCACTACAGCCATTGAAGGGCCTTGGCCTACCAAGCGACCGCTGCTCAGCCCGAAAGCCTGCAGATTACGAGGTGTCGTGTGGTCAACACGACGAATCCTCTCGGCCGTTATTCCTGGCTTTCTAGACCGGGGCCGCTATCTCACCGTCAGATAGCTCCTCAATTCTAATCACGTAGGCTGAGTGGACCTCGAATCAGCCCTCAGGTCCAGGTAAAAATCCCTGAGCTGGCCGGGAATCGAACCCGGGGCCTCCGGGTAAGAGGCAGGCACGCTACCCCTACACCACGGAAGCCGGCTATATTTCCCTACATGCGTTATTAAATTTGACACGCACACACGTCGAAGAATGTCTGTTATTGCCCTGAATCTGAAGATTTGATATAACGGGAAGTTGTAATTGCAGTGTTTCCTGTATATTGAACGTCCAGCAGGATTAGTCAATTTATGTGCCCCTTCTTGTGGTGACAATGTTGGTTTTCAACATCCAACAGGTTATATGAAAAAAAGATATAAAAGTTACTCTTTGACTTCACCGGCCGAAGATCGGCGCGGAACACGTCGCGTATAGTCCCTTCACGTAAAATTCGCTGCCAATTAAATTAGACCTAACTGCCACAGTATTTATTTTTTAATTGGATTTTTACGTTTAAAATCATGAAATGTGTGATATGACATTTCACTACGTACGTGGATAACATGGAGTCATACACTAACTTTCAGGGATTTTCAATGGATTGGTGTTTTTCTACAGCCCTACACAGTTCTTTTTGACATCACGTGATAGACAGGAGATCTATTCAGATAGACTAGCTGCCAGAATAGTATAGCTCGCATAGCGCCACCCAGGGGCACATGTAGCGTATTCAGCAATGTCAGTAACATCAACTACTGATAAAAGAAGACATCTCTGCACTCATTCTTCAGAAATTGAAGTCAAACCATCCACCATTGTGTGGTGCTTGCTAACTTGACCCGCAATAACACTAACTCCGTGAAAGTTTGGAACGACCCCTGGGAATTCTCAACAGACTTTTTCCTTCACAACATGCTTTCTGGTGCGCAAATTTCTAGAGAATTTAAACTACCGCGCATTTAGTGAGTTACTCTGAACAGAGTTCGGATAGGCCATGGAAGCTGCAAGGACTACAAGTGGAACAGCATAACCTTACCGGAATGCGACTGTGGTGCCCCACAGCAAACCATCGCTCACATCGTCGCCAGCTGCAAGCTACGTGCTTACTCGGGTAGTTTGGATGATTTCTCGATTCCATCACAGGCAGTGTTCTAGAGGATGGAACGGCTGGGTATCCTGATACGAAATTGTTTTCTTGTTAATATAATACAGTATATTCAATATGCATATTTTATACCATATGTTAAATAATTAAATATTCATTTTGAAAACGTAAAACTTTTACCAACAGCCTTCATCGACAAGCTCCAACAAGGATAATTTCCAGATAGGATAGGTGACTTTTACAAACGGAGTACTGAAATTTACCTATGCCAAAAGACACATTTACAATAAGACACAAAAATTTAACACTAGAAAGGCATCTCGCATCGATAAGCTTTCTGGAGACATACTAAACACATTGACTTGGGATATCGTACCATATATAACTTACTTATTTGATTATTGTACGAATTAAATAGCTCTTCAAAATGAATTGAGAGTTGTTATAGCAGCTCCTGTATAAAGGAAAAGGCGGTAAAAAATAAGCTGTAAATTTCAGGCCAGTCAGTTTGATATGTGTTGCACATAAACTTTGGGAAAGCTTTCTTTCTGAAAATATTAAGCATGTTTGCAAAATTAATAACTTGTTCGATAGAAGGCAGTTCGGATTTAGGGATGGTTAATCCACTCAAGTTCAACTTCTAGGATTCCAGCAAGGTAAAGCAGATATCTTGCAGGTGGTCAAATGAGCTGTGTGGTGATTGATGTATCCAAGGCGTTTTATAGAATAGATCATAGGAGACTACTGGAAAAAATAAGCGAAACCTGACTATACAAAAGAGTGACTGAAGGAGTGGCTGTGTTACAAGAACGTAGACCTCAGGTAATTATAGTACGTTATAATTATCTGATCCCGTAATCATTGAGAGGGGAATTTCTCGAGCGAATATTTTTGGGAATTCATATTTTGAGTTAAGAGCCGGAATCGGAGATAAGATTATTTGCGGAATATGTTATACTGTATAAAGTAATAAATAACTTACAAGATTGTGAGCAAGACCTCGACAATGTTGTGCGGTGGGCAGCAGGCAACGCTATGCTGATAAACAGTGTTAAAAGTCAGGTTGTGAGTGTAACTATTAGTAGAAGTCCTCTCAGTTTTAATTACTGCGTTGATGGTGTGAATGCTCCTTATGGGTATCACTGTAAGTACCCAGGTGTTAATATAAGAAAAAACCTTCATTGGGGTAATCATATAAATCGAATTGTAAATAAAGGGTACACATCTCTACACTTGGTTATGTGGGTATTTACGGGTTGTAGTAAGTATTTTAAGTAGAGGGCATAGAATTCTCTGGTAAGACCACAACTATAGTATTGTTCCAGTGTATGGGACACTCAGAAGGATTACTTGATTCGAGAATTGGAGAAAATCCAAAGAAAAGCAGCTCGATTTTTTCTGGGTTATTTCCGACAAAAGAGTAGCGTTAGAAAAATGTTTCAAACTTTGAGCTGGGAAGACTTGGAGGAAAGGTGACCAGTTGCTCGACTAAATGGCATGTTCCGAGCTGTCAGTGGAGAGATGGCGTGGAATGACATCAGTAGGCGAATATGTTTGAATGATGCCTTTAAAAGTGGGAAACATCATAATATGAAGACAAAGCTGGAATTCAAGAGGACGAATTGGGGCAAATATTCGTTTATAGGAAGGGGAGTTAGGGATTAGAATAATTTACCAAAAGAGAATGTTCAATAAATTTCCGAATCCTTTGCGATCTGTTAAGAAAAGCCTATGTAAATAACGGATGAGTACTCTGCCACCTGGGTGACTGCAATAAATGAAAATCAGCGGTGATTGATTGATCTCATTACATTTTAAGATTTTTAAGAGGTAACATCACTGACGAAGATATTGAATTCCTTTTTATATGGCTGACACTGTTCATTTGATTTCTAAATGGCATAAAATAATTTCCATGTCTACGAAGCCGCAAAAACTTGTATTAATTATCATTCTCATAAATGACTGAAATTATGTTTAATAACATGTAGTACAAACACGTGGAGCAAATTAGCTGGAACAGAATGACACTTCACATTTCTGCATGTTGTCTTTGATGTTCAGAATATATTTACATCCTTTACACGTGTCAGAAGTGCTGCCTCGTGGCTTGTTATGAGAGTGACTCTAGAAGTTTCGAGAATGAAACAATGAAAGCAATTCTTCCCTTTGATCTCTTCCACCCAACGCCTGCAATGGGCAACAGACTGTTCGGAACATCACAAATGCCTTTCATGATGTTTTGTGGAACTAAAATATTAGAACCGTCTACATTCTACACGCCACTGCAATTGAAAAACATATGTTAAATTAGTTCTTATTGTGACACGTACTTAGATATATTTAAAAAGGCACGTGACTAAGAAAGAATGTCACATTGACTTTGCCAGCCCTTTCCTGTCACGCGCAACTGTGGGCGCGTATTCTGGTGATACTGGGTTCGAACCCCGCCGTCGGCAGTCATGAAGAATATTTTCCATGGTTTCCCATTTTCACATAAGGAAAATGCTGGGTCAGTAACTTTATAAAGGCCAGGGCCGCTTTCTTCCCACTCCTAGCCCCTCCCTACCCCAACGTCACAATTAGATTTATCTAAGTGCGAAGTAGAAAATTTGTAAAGAAAAAGAAAACCTTTCCTGTAAAATAACTTCCGGCTGTTACCAACCATCTACACGTATTCCTTCCAGCTCATTCCAAGTCTGAACTACCTTAAAACCTAATTTTAGTCGTGATAACATTTTGCAGGTAAAGTACAACAGGGCAAACATCGTCTATAAACTTTAATCAGCTGTAAAATTTAAGAGCTTCAATAGGGGGTGAAAAACTTCGAAAAATGAAGTTATCGGACAAAGAAAGTATTCTTTATTCGTGTCAAAAGCATCATATTAGACAGTATACGTGTTTTTCTTCGGCCATCCCTCATCCCGTTCCTCTACGGGTCGGATATGAGGTGGCATGAATCTGTCGTGGCGTTTTTACGACCGGATGCCTTTCCGGACGTTAATTATAAAGTATAATAGCAATCGTACCGGCGCTCCGCTACGGTATTGCGCATTGTATGCGGATATCGAAGTAAATTACTCCACACGCTGTGAATAAGGTTTGTTTAAATTTCATGCTCCTAAGCTTTACCAAATAAACAGCATGGGGAGGTCCCCATACTTTTCTTCCATTGGAAGTGCGAGTTGCAGAGTTGCGATGTTAACGGAAGACTCACTTGCCTACTTCCATTCACAATCGAGTTGGTAAGTTTCCATTATAATAGAAGGCCCCCTTATATACTGTACGGTCATAATCGATTTAGGGACTTTTCGCTACAATGGTAGGTCACCTTTCCTACTTCCAGATACAATCATGTAGGGGTGATTTGAAGAAAACTGTACGTTCACTTACCTTCTGACAGTCAAATCGAGAAGGGAATTATTAATTACAATGGTAGGCCCTCCTTGCTAATGCCACTTAGTAGTATAATAAGCGGGTTCGGCCGCCTCCTCCTCCTCCGCCTCCTCCTCCGCCGCCGCCTCCGCCGCCGCCGCCGCCGCCCGCGGGAAATTTGAATTTTGGCGGGAAATTTGAATTTTGGCGCGAGATTTGAATTTGTAAACAAAGCCACGTGCTTTTTGACAGCTGTCATCGACAACAACGCATCGCTAACCTCACGGCTGCCATCTTGACGGGCCTAAACCTCACTAGTGCCAACTTAACCTAACTAGCATGAGGTAAACAAAGCCACGTGTTTTTTGACAGCCACGTGCTTTTTGACAGACAACAACGCATCGCTAACCTCAGTACTGCCATCTTGACGGGCCTAAACCTCAGTAGTGCCAACTTAACCTCACTAGTGCGAGATAAACAAATCCACGTGCTTTTTGACAGCCACGTGTTTTTGACAGATTTGTAAACAAAGCCACGTGCTTTTTGACAGCTCTCATCAACAACAACGCATCGCTAACCTCAGTACTGCCATCTTGACGGGTCTAACCTTAGTGGTACCAACTTAACCTAACTAGCATGAGGTAAACAAAGCCATGTGCTTTTTGACAGCCACGTGCTTTTTGACAGATTTGTAAACAAAGCCACGTGCTTTTTGACAGACAACAACACATCGCTAACCTCAGTACTGCCATCTTGACGGGCCTAAACCTTAGTGGTACCAACTTAACCTAACTAGCATGAGGTAAACAAAGCCACGTGCTTTTTGACAGCCACGTGCTTTTTGACAGCTACCATCCGCCATCTTTAAACTACAGAGCGCTGTGCTGCCCTCTTGCGTCACCTGTCATCGGCAGTGCTGCCATCTTGGCGGGCCTAAACCTTAGTGCTACCAACTTAACCTCACTAGCTCGAGATAAACAAATCCACGTGCTTTTTGACAGCCACGTGCTTTTTTTTGACAGCTGTCATCAGCCATCTTTGAGCACCGTGCTGCCCTCATACGGGGCAATTTCGTCAGCTGTCATCCGCCATCTTTAATCCAGAGAGAACAGTGCTGCACTCTATGTGGTGGCGGCAATTTGAAAAATTCTATGTGCTCTTGTTGGGAAACAAAGCCACGTGCAGCTGTCATCGGCCATCTTTAATCAATAGAGCGCTGTGCTGCGGGCAATTTCGTCAGCTGTCATCCGCCATCTTTAATCCAGAGAGAACAGTGCTGCACTCTATGTGGTGGCGGCAATTTGAAAAATTCTATGTGCTCTTGTTGGGAAACAAAGCCACGTGCAGCTGTCATTCGCCATCTTTGAGCGCTGTGCTGCGGGCAATTTCGTCGGCTGTTATCCGCCATCTTTAATCCAGAGAGAACAGTGCTGCACTCTATGTGGTGGCGGTAAATTCCACGTGCTTTACAAACCTATGCGCTTTTCTGACAGCTGTCATCCGCCATCTTTGAGAACAGTGCTGCACTCTATGTGGCGGTAGCAAATTCCACGTGCTCTACAAAGCCACATGCTCTTTTGACAGCTGTCACCCGCCATCTTTGAGCATTATGCTGCGGGCAATTTCGTTAGCCGTCATCCACCATCTTTAATGAACAGAGCACCGTGCTGCCCTCATGCGGGGCAATTTCGTTAGCTGTCATCCGCCATCTTTTAATGAACAGAGCACCATGCTGCTCTCTGTAGTAGCGGGTAATTTGAAAAGTTCTGTTAGCTGTCATCCGCCATCTTTAATCACCGTGCTGCCCCGGTGACGGCAAATTCCACGTGCTCTTGTTTGGAAACAAAGCCATGTGCAGCTGTAATCCACCATCTTTAATCACCGTGCTGCCGGGTGACGGCAAAATCCACGTGCTCTTGTTTGGAAACAAAGCTATGTGCAGCTGTCATCTGCCATCTTTAATCACCGTGCTGCCCTCTATGTGGTGGCGGTTAATTCTATGTGCTTTACAAACCTATATATTTTTCTGACAGCTGTCATCCGCCATCTTTAAGCTGTAAATCCCTGATTCTCGTGTTAGAAGTTGTAAAACAGATTCTTAATCCGAGTTCTTTGACGTCAGGAAGGGCAACCGGTCGAAACAATAGTGTATGACGTGAGAGGCTAGATACTGCCAGTTTTGCATCAGGAAGGGCGACTAGTCTTAAAACAAATTCTTGTGATTTAAAAATCTTAGTTTTGCGTCAGGAAGGGCATCCGGCCGTAAAACAATAGTTCGTGATTTAAAATCTAAGAATTGCATCTAGCTGTAAATCCCCGATTCCCCGTGTTAGACGTTGTAAAACAGACTTTTAATCCGAGTTGTCAGGAAGGGCAACCGGTCGTAAAACTATAGTGTATGAGGTTAGATACTGCTAGTTTTGCATCAGGAAGGACAACTCAACAAATTCATGCGATGTAAACACATTTTTATTCCCAAGAGAATCGAACCCGAGACTACCGGGTGAGAGGCATGCATACTGTAGGCTATAGATTTGTTCTACAGTCCTCGAAGTATCGGCACAGTCATTCTGAGCGAATTGTGTGGAATGCGTGTATTAGCTGAAATTGTACACGTATCTTCCGGCTCGACCTTGAACGAGGACACTACATGCTGATAAGCGGCTTGTAACTCGCGAAGGTCTTCTTAGCTGAGTACCATTCAAGCTCTTAAAACACAGTACCAATTAAGGTTGTAAAATATTCTGAAATAGTCCTCCTCTGTGGTGTAGTAGTTAGCTGCTACCCTCGGAGGTCCGAGTTCGATTCCTGGCTCTGCTACGGAATGTGTAGCATTTAGCCTATGTAAGTTCCTAACGTAAAATATCATGATTGTACGGAGAGGTTAAAACACACACAGTGCCTACTCCTATCGAAAGAGCCTGCACGGTACCGGCATGTAGGCTTCTCCTGGTGAAGGAGCTTGCACATGGTTTAACGCCTCCTATCAACAGCCCTTACTTAATGCTGACTTTCTTGCACACCCCGCCTCAAACCATAGTTTTACGACCGGCTGCCCTTCCTGACTAGGATTTTAAATCGCAGTATACGCGATAAATTTGTTGTAGCGGGTTTTATAACTAGATATCCCGGTACCGACACATAGCCTACTCCCGCTGAAGAAGCCTGCACAAGGCTTATTGCTTCCATCCGACAAATGAATCACCGTCAAGTCTTGTACTCAAAAAAATCATTTTCGAAGGAGTCTGCACAAGGTTTAACGTCCCCATCAACAGCCCTTACTTAATGCTGGCTTTCTTGCACACCCCGCCTCACACCATAGTTTTATACGACCGGTTGCCCCTCCTGACTAGGATTTTAAATCGATATCCCGACATAGCCTACTCCTACCGAAGAAGCCAGCTTAACACCTCCATCCAACAAATGAATCACCCTCAACACTCTTCAATCATTCTCGCTACTTCGGATGATAGCGGGTTCGAACTGGACGCCGTAAATGCTAGGCGAGGGGCCTGCGCGATCGTCATTACATGATCTAGCTTTAGCTCGATACCTACAGGTAAGGAATACCGCGGATGTACCCTCGAGAAGTCGAGGATCACACGCTAACCTTCCAAGGCTCGAACTCTTAAATTCTGACACCTCGGCATCAACAGGAGGTTCGAATACGTCAGCCTGCAGGTGGGTGCTCTTGTTGCATTCGTTCCGACTGTACCGCAGTTGTCAGCTCAGCGATTTTTCCACATCCGCTTGGTAACAAGCAGAATATTTAGCCGCTGCAGTCTGCGCGAAGTGCTCACAGTTCTCTGTATGCGTTTATTACGTACACACACACACATCTCCCGTCTGCAGTGAATATTATTCTTCAGCCTTTATCTTAAGGTAAGGTAGAACTTTTAGTTACTTTTTTTATTTGCAAAGCAACTTCAACGCTGGACATCTACATTCATATATGTTTGTTCTTTTTTTTAGGTACCGTTCGAAAGTACGCAATTTTATTCATCCCAGTAACAGCCTGCAGCACGTGCATTTTTTTTTAAGGTATGTTTTCGAACTTTGAGTTGTAAAGATAATTAGGTTAGATGATGCACCCTACACTACATTCATATATGTTTCTTCTTGTTTTTTTAGGTACGACCAGAATATTATCATTCGAGTTTCAGGCTTGAACGCACGCATTTTATACATCCGAGTAACAGTTTGCAGCGCGAAGATTTTAAGGTATGTCTGACCTCTATTCGTTGAAACTTGGTTTCTTCTAAAACATCATAACTTTAGTCTATTGATAAATAGTTGTTCTCTTTAATCCTCACGCGAGGTACGTACATAGCTATGTCCGCCCTCAACAGGCTGAAACTTGGTTTCTTCTAAAACATCATAACTTTAAGCAATTGATAAATAGTTGTTCTCTTCAACCCGCGTACTATAGACGTGGTATAATTTCAAACACGTACACATAGCTATGTCTGACCTCAACGGGTTGAAACTTGGTTTCTTCTAAAACATCATAACTTTAGTCTATTGATAAATAGTTGTTCTCTTTATTCCTCACGCTATAGACGGGGTATAATTTCAAACAGGCACACATGGCTATGTCTGACCTCAACGGGTTGAAACTTGGTTTCTTCTAAAACATTGTAACTTTAAGCTATTCATAAACAGTTGTTCTCTTCAACCTGCATACTATAGACGAGGAATAATTTCAAACACGCGCACATAGCTATGTCTGCCCTCAACAGGTTGAAACTTGGTTTCTTCTAAAACATCATAACTTTAAGCAATTGATAAATAGTTGTTCTCTTCAACCCGCATACTATAGACGTGGTATAATTTCAAACACGCGCACACATAGCTGTGTCTGCCCTCAACAGGCTGAAACTTGGTTTCTTCTAAAACATCGTAACTTTAGAGTATTGATAAATAGTTGTTCTCTTCAACCCGCATACTGTAGACGTGGTATAATTTCAAACACGCGCACATAGCTATGTCTGCCCTCAACAGGCTGAAAATTGGTTTCTTCTAAAACATTGTAACTTTAATCTATTGATAAATAGTTGTTCTTGCATACTATAGACGAGGTATAGCTATGTCTGACCTCAACGGGTTGAAAGCTGGTTTCTTCCGAACATCGTAACTTTAGTCTATTGATAAATAGTTGTTCTCTTCAATCATCATGCTATAGACGTAGTATAATTTCAAACACGTACACATAGCTATGTCTGACCTCAACGGGTTGATACTTGGTTTCTTCTAAAACATCATAACTTTAGTCTATTGATAAATAGTTGTTCTCTTTAATCCTCGTGCTATAGACGTGGTATAATTTCAAACACGCGCACACATAGTTATGTCTGCCCTCAACAGGCTGAAACTTGGTTTCTTCTAAAACATCGTAACTTTAGAGTATTGATAAATAGTTGTTCTCTTTAATCCTCACGCTATAGACGTGGTATAATTTCAAACACGTGTACATAGCTATGTCTACCCTCAACGGGCTGAAACTTGGTTTCTTCCGAACATCGTAACTTTAGTCTATTGATAAATAGTTGTTCTTGCATACTATAGACGAGGTATAGCTATGTCTGCCCTCAACGGGCTGAAACTTGGTTTCTTCCGTAACTTTAGAGTATTGATAAATAGTTGTTCTCTTTAATCCTCACGCTATAGACGTGGTATAATTTCAAACACGTACACATAGCTATGTCTATCCTCAACGGGTTGAAACTTGGTTTCTTCCGTAACTTTAGAGTATTGATAAATAGTTGTTCTCTTCAATCCTCATACTATAGACGTGGTATAATTTCAAACACGTATACATAGCCATGTCTAGTCTCAACGGGTTGAAACTTGGTTTCTTCCGAACATCGTAACTTTAGTTGTTCTCTTCAATCCTCATGCTATAGGCCTAACTCACAGCCATGTCCAACCTCTATACGCTGAAACTTGGTTTCTTCCGTAACTTTCACCTAATCTCTATCGGTCGTTCTCTTTTCAGATGTTCCCCTGCTGCGAGGAATGTAATGTAACGTTTGCAAGGCGTGATAACTTCATGCGCCATATGAAATCAAAACACCCTAGCATAACATCTGCTTTATGTAAAGTTTGTAGTGTGTATTTCGCTAACGTAGAGCGATATGAGGATCACTTAGCAGAGGTACATCAAATATCTACTCGCCCTCAGGTAGTAGTAGGGAAAAAGCGTGCAGCTACTGATGTAGCTGTAGAAAGTACTAGTAGTAAAAAACCTAGAAAAAATCATGAACAGATGTCCCCCTGCTGCGAGGAATGTAATGTAACGTTTTCAAGGCGTGATAACTTCATGCGCCATATGAAATCAAAACACCCTAGCATAACATCTGCTTTATGTAAAGTTTGTAGTGTGTATTTCGCTAACGTAGAGCGATATGAGGACCACTTAGCAGAGGTACATCAAATATCTACTTGCCCTCAGGTAGTAGTAGGGAAAAAGCGTGCAGCTACTGATGTAGCTGTAGAAAGTACTAGTAGTAAAAACCTAGAAAAAATCATGAACTTCAAACTATTCACTGCGAGCACTGTAACACTGATGTACCATCTTCGCATTTTCAGGGGCACTTACGGAGTAATGCGCATAAAAATAATGCGTGTAGAAGTGGTAGTAACGCAAACAACGAGGAAATTAATACAGCATTTAAAAGTAGGATTGCTAGTTACCGAATTCGCACGAGTCAAAAGTTTCAGAGCACTTCAAACTTTTTAAATTGCGTTCAACCGGATGTACAACAGCTTCTTGCTAAATCTTTGTCCAATCATAGTTTATTTAAAGTTAATTTTGAACTTTTCGCCTTGTACATTAAAAGCACGGATGAATCCGAAATAACGGACATTAAATCATTTAATACGAAGAATTTTATC
Organism: Anabrus simplex; assembly: GCF_040414725.1. NCBI lineage: Eukaryota > Metazoa > Arthropoda > Insecta > Orthoptera > Tettigoniidae > Anabrus > Anabrus simplex. The sequence continues at coordinate 441,117,912 of NC_090268.1, read as the reverse complement.
ATAAGTCAGTCGACTAATTTTGGTGATGTACTTAGGGATGTCTCTAACATTATTTCAACTAAGAGCGAGGAATTTCAGGAAAAGGAATCAGGGTGGGCTTTAGTTGAAATAATGTATCTAGAAGTTAACATCAATAAGTACAATCCTATGCGTGGATCTTCGCACATTGAGCTGCCGACATGGATTCAGCGAAAAGAAGCTGTTGTAAACATCCAAAACAATGACGAAGCATGTTTTGCTTGGGCGGTGATGTCAGCTTTAAATCCTGCTAAATCGAATGTAGCGTATAGAACATCATCGTATCCGCACTATTCAACGCAGCTAAATTTCGATAGTATAGAATTTCCTGTGCAGATAAAGGATATTAAGCGCTTTGAGGAACTAAATAACATTAGTATTAATGTGTATGGTGTAGAGAAAAAGTCTGTAGTAGGTCCTCTGTATTATACATGTCATAAGAAGAGTACTCACGTTAATTTACTCTATATTGAAAACAGTGTGAATAGCCACTTTTGCTGGATTAAAAATCTGAGTAGACTTGTTGGTAGTCAATTGTCAAAAGATAAGTGTAAAAAGTGGCTATGTGATGGATGCTTGCAGTATTTCAGAAATGAAGATCAGTTAACGAAGCATTCCAAGAATGACTGCAATCATGTACGTACAGAGATACCTACTACAGGCAATAATGTTTTAAAATTTACAAATTTTCACAAGCAGATGTGGGTACCGTTCGTGATTTATGCAGACTTTGAAGCCATCCTCACGCCATGCAACACATGCTCACCTAATCCTGACAACTCTTTCACTAATACTACGCACATGCATGTCCCGTATAGCTTCGCGTATTACATCAAGTGTAGTTACGATAGTACGCTTAACAAGTTATAGCTGTATCGAGGACATGATGCTGCTAAAGTATTTTTAGAAAGACTTGAAAGTGATGCAGTTCGTCTCGGTCGTATTCTGAATAGTAATATTCCTATGAAGCCACTCACCGAAATTCAGTTAAATGATCATGAACGTGCTACAAAGTGTAGCATTTGTGATGGGGAATTTTCCGAAAATGACCCTAAAGTTTTTGATCATGATCATTTAACTGGTTTCTACAGATGTGCCGCTCATTATAGCTGTAATCTTAAGTATAGAGTTCCTAAATTTATCCCTGTAATTTTTCATAACTTATCTGGTTACGACTCTCATTTCATCATTTCGCAATTTGGAGCTTCGGATGAAAAAGTAGATATAATCCCTCAGAATAAAGAGCGGTACATTGCGTTTGCAAAGTCTGTAAAAGTAGATGCTGAGCATTCTATAAAACTGAGATTCCTTGACTCGTTTCGCTTTATGGCGAGTAGCCTCGATAAACTTTCTAGTCATTTACAGCCTGAACAATTTACAGAAATTCGACGCGTTTTCCCTGAAGAAGCGCAGTTTAATTTACTTCGGCGTAAGGGTGTTTTTTGTTATGAATATCTCGACTGCTTAGACCGCCTCGAAGAACGTGCCTTACCATCGAAACAATCCTTTTACAGCTCGCTGAATTCAGCAGATATCAGTGATGATGACTATTTACATGCGCAACATATCTGGGAGCAGTTCCACATTCAAACGCTGGGTGAATACTCTGATTTATATTTAAAGACAGATGTACTTTTGTTAGCTGATGTTTTTGAAAATTTTCGCTGTGTTTGCATGAACACCTACAGCTATGACCCATGTCAGTATTTTACTGCACCTGGGTTAAGTTGGGACGCGATGTTAAAATACACGCGTGTGAATTTGGAACTGCTGTCCGATATCGATATGGTGCACTTTATAAAAGCATCCATTCGAGGCGGTCTGAGTCAGTGCAGCGGCCGGTATTCGAGTGCTAATAATAAGTACATGCCGAGTTTCTATTCCAGTCAGGAATCTCGGTATATCGTTTACCTCGATGCTAATAATCAGTATGGGTGGGCGATGAGTCAGCATCTACCGGTGAGTGGTTTCCGCTGGCTGACGCAGTGCGAAATTGATGCTTTACAGCTACACGCCCTAGGTGATGAAGCTGATAAAGGTTATTTCCTCGAAGTTGACTTACAGTATCCTAAAGAGTTACACACTTCTCATAATGACCTACCGTTCTGCCCTGAAAATATGAAGCCCCCGTACATTGCATCAACGACGAAAATGCTCATTGCTAATTTATGCGATAAATCTAAGTATATCATTCATTACCGAAATTTAAAACAGTGTTTGCAGCATGGTTTGGAGTTATCCAAAATTCATCGCGTACTAGAATTTAATCAGTCACCGTGGCTAAAGCCATATATCGATCTGAACAATAATTTAAGAACGAATGCGGTTAACGAGTTTGAAAAAGATTTCTACAAGCTCATGAATAACAGTGTGTTTGGTAAGACTATGGAGAATGTTGACAAACGCGTTGATGTAAAATTGATTACAAACTGGGATAATATTAAGAAAAGGTATGGTGCTAACTATTTAATAAGTAAACCAAATTTCCACAGCTGCACCATCATACATGAGAATTTAGTTATTATACAGATGAATCGTGTCAAGGTTAAGTATGACAAACCTACCTACGTCGGCTTCACAGTACTTGAATTGGCTAAAACACTCATGTATGAATTCCATTACGATTATATGATGAAGAAGTACGCGCATAATGCGCAATTGCTCTACACAGATACCGATTCGTTTATTTATCAAATCAAAACTGATGACTATTACAATGATATAAAGCCTGACTTGGGTAGGTTTGATATGAGTAACTATCCTGCAGATAATCAATATCATCTGCCGCTAGTGAACAAAAAGGTTCTAGGTAAAATGAAAGATGAATGTGCTGGGAATATTATCGATTCATTTGTAGGTACTAAATCCAAGTCATATTGCATAAAACTCTTAAATGAATTACAAATAAAGAGATTGAAGGGGGTTAAAAAGAATGTCGTTCAGAATCAGCTAAGTTTTGAAAACTATAACAATTGCATTAAAAGTAATCCACCTGTTTTGCATAAGCAAATGTCTGTCATTAGAAGCAAGAAGCACCAGTTGTACACAAATTTAATTAGTAAGGTAGCCCTTAATAGCGATGATTGTAAACGGTTTGTCATCCCAAATTCTACCAACACGCTAGCCTGGGGGCATAGTAGTATTGATAAGTACTACTTTACATAAACATTATGCTAGAGGTGTGTGTGTACTGACGTTACGCTGTCTTACATCACAATTCGGGAGAGGAACGCTGGTACGGCAAGTCTAAACTTGTACATTCAAGAATTGCATCGAGAAGTACGCTAGGGTAAAATGATTCGAGATAAAACTTGTACATACAAGATGTAAATAAATAATGTAGAATTGGCATATTCTTTTATTTTAGGTTAGGTATCACCTTCCTCCCGCTCCTTATTTGCAGGATAGAGTTTTTGTTTATTACTCATGGAAGAAAGAAGGTGATGAGCAGTTTCGTAAGTATAGTTCGGTAAGTATCTCGAGAGCAGAATTTTTTTTTTGTCAAAAAAGCACATAGCTTTGTAAAGCACGTAGAATTTGCTACCACCGGGGCAGCACTGTTCTCTCTGGACTAAAAGCTTTGTTTCCAAACAAGAGCACGTGGAATTTGCCGTCACCGGGGCAGCACGGTGATTAAAGATGGCGGATGACAGCTAACAGAATTTTTCAAATTACCCGCTACTACAGAGAGCAGCATGGTGCTCTGTTCATTAAAAGATGGCGGATGACAGCTAACGAAATTGCCCCGCATGAGGGCAGCACGGTGCTCTGTTCATTAAAGATGGTGGATGACGGCTAACGAAATTGCCCGCAGCATAGTGCTCAAAGATGGCGGGTGACAGCTGTCAAAAGAGCATGTGGCTTTGTAGAGCACGTGGAATTTGCTACCGCCACATAGAGTGCAGCACTGTTCTCAAAGATGGCGGATGACAGCTGTCAGAAAAGCGCATAGGTTTGTAAAGCACGTGGAATTTACCGCCACCACATAGAGTGCAGCACTGTTCTCTCTGGATTAAAGATGGCGGATAACAGCCGACGAAATTGCCCGCAGCACAGCGCTCAAAGATGGCGAATGACAGCTGCACGTGGCTTTGTTTCCCAACAAGAGCACATAGAATTTTTCAAATTGCCGCCACCACATAGAGTGCAGCACTGTTCTCTCTGGATTAAAGATGGCGGATGACAGCTGACGAAATTGCCCCGCATGAGGGCAGCACGGTGCTCAAAGATGGCTGATGACAGCTGTCAAAAAAAGCACGTGGCTGTCAAAAAGCACGTGGATTTGTTTATCTCGAGCTAGTGAGGTTAAGTTGGTAGCACTAAGGTTTAGGCCCGCCAAGATGGCAGCACTGCCGATGACAGGTGACGCAAGAGGGCAGCACAGCGCTCTGTAGTTTAAAGATGGCGGATGGTAGCTGTCAAAAAGCACGTGGCTGTCAAAAAGCACGTGGCTTTGTTTACCTCATGCTAGTTAGGTTAAGTTGGTACCACTAAGGTTTAGGCCCGTCAAGATGGCAGTACTGAGGTTAGCGATGTGTTGTTGTCTGTCAAAAAGCACGTGGCTTTGTTTACAAATCTGTCAAAAAGCACGTGGCTGTCAAAAAGCACATGGCTTTGTTTACCTCATGCTAGTTAGGTTAAGTTGGTACCACTAAGGTTAGACCCGTCAAGATGGCAGTACTGAGGTTAGCGATGCGTTGTTGTCTGTCAAAAAGCACGTGGCTGTCAAAAAACACGTGGCTTTGTTTACCTCGCGCTAGTTAGGTTAAGTTGGCACTAGTGAGGTTTAGGCCCGTCAAGATGGCAGCAGTGAGGTTAGCGATGCGTTGTTGTCGATGACAGCTGTCAAAAAGCACGTGGCTTTGTTTATAAATTCAAATCTCGCGCCAAAATTCAAATTTCCCGCCAAAATTCAAATTTCCCGCGGGCGGCGGCGGCGGAGGAGGCGGCCGAACCCGCTTATTATACTACTCCACTTATACAGGAGTTGGAGGACCTTATTCCTACTGACAGTCAAAGTCGATGTGGGGAGTATTGATTAAAATAGCATACGTCCTCCTGCTGAAAGTCACTATCGATTTGTAAAGTATTAATTGTAATGACAGACACACCCCTTTTACATTGCTTAAAATTGACTTCAATGAATATGTACAGATGGACATACGAAAGTATTTGCATGTTTACAATATTTCAGACCATCTTTTACGGATTAGCTGCTGCTAAACTGTACGTTACATCGACACGCGGATGGCACCATAAATCACATATCTCAGTAGCTTAATGGTTGATGCTATTACATTTCCTCGTATCTGCTCTATTCATGGGTTAGATTGAGTCAGAAACTTAGACACTTAGAAACTTGGAATAGGAAGAAATTAGGGTAAGGTATCGACACACTGCATTACATTTTGGATACTTATGTGACGACTAGAAACATTGAATTTGGCTCGCATATAGCTTCCTAGAGGACAAATGTTCTGCCGAATTTGATGATTCCCTCTTTCAGATAAGTGTGTCAAAATATGAATTATACGTGTAGAAATGCAAAATTTACGTACACTCGAGAAACACAGCTAAATCTAACACATGAGGAATAGATATACGACAGAAAATCATAGGAACAAAGTTGTAGATTGCCCAAAATTGAAATCTAATTGTGCCATCAGTTTTGTGATACTACTTACCGTTTACCCACGAAATACGTCAAAATGAAGGTCTGCACCGTCATTATAACTGCCTCCATTTCGATATTTTCTGCGGGTAAAAAGTGAAAAATTTAAACAGTTTGGAATATTTCCGTCGGTTACAGGCTTAACCTGATCATTTTGCCAAATTTTAATTTTCTAGTTCGTCTGACAGATTCTGCCGCCATGTGGAATTTGGTGAGAGGGTAAAATGAGTACATTCGGGAAACGAAAGCTAAAATATATGCAGGTGGTCATTATTACAGCTGAAACCGGTAACTGTACGATAATTTCGCCAAAATATTAAATGTACAGACACACGGTTGATACGATTTTCTTTATGTTGATAGGTGCCCTAATAAATATACTGTACTTCAACCCTATTTCATTTCTTTTAAAGCCCCATTAAGTGGACTTTCTGAAAACAAAAAATGCATGTTTCTTTATTTTAAATAAAGCTTCCAATGACCAATTTTTGCGTCTGTAACATCTTCAGTTATTGATATCTAAGTATCATCATAAAAGGTATTGATCCCATTTTTTTTTACCTTTTTCGTCCCCTTAAGGGAATTTTCCGTAAACAAATATAAGCATTTCTTTATTTTTAAAGTAGATTCGAAATAACAATTGTTACGTCTGTTTGAGATATAAATGTACTCATTTAAGCAGTTCATCCCCCTTTTCACCCACTTAGCGACGGAATATTAAAAAATCCTACACTGTAATATAAATGTATACCCAAAATTCCATTTCTTTATGTCGCGTAGTTTTGGCTGGGCGTTGATTACAGCCAGTCGGAGTTAGCCTTCTATATAAGTATAGAGATGTCATCCATATAAATAAATTCGTAACGACCGTGTCTGCACATTAACTATTTTGGCGAAATTTTTATATTTATAACAAACTTCATATTTAGAATCAACCTGTCCTTGGGCAGGTTTATGAGCCAGTATTGTTTCTAAATCCCTGAACTGCCTGAAGGTCTATACAGAATCGAAGCCGTGATTTTACAATTCCACAAAATATACACAACCAAGCTTAATGGAAATCTACCTGCCTTAATGAGAACCTATTTCTAAACATGTTCCTTATGTGCATAATTTCCATAGGAGGCTTAATAGGAGAGATATTATTAACAGGCTGTTTTACAGGCTTCCATATCATTTCTAGGTGGATTAAAGGGTTTGCCTATAAAGCAATTTTACTCTTTTCAATAGTACAGGTAACAAGAGGGATTATCGTCAACGATTAGTTCCATGAGTCTTGAGCCACTGTACCACTGCAGGTCGCAGATTAACAACCATATCTAACCAAGAAGTATGGAGAATTTCGCACAACTTCGAACGAGGAACTGTACCGTTCAATAAGCTCTGTGATAGTACTCACATTGCCTCCACTTTGTTCGGCTTGGTCATACTTCACGTTACTGCCACGTGCTTTCGTAGAAGAACATCAATTTAACATGCCGTATTTAACATTTGAATACAGGCACGCAACTTCGCATAATTTCGTGAAGGAATCGTGAAGTCGATTACCAGTTCCCGTGCGAAGAATGGATACATGTGGTAAAAGACAAAGATGACAATCTAAATATCTTTAGCTCAATATTAAGCAATCACTATGGCTTTAGATCTTGCGGACATGAGATATTCAATGTTACACCTTGTGAAACATTATCAACATTGATATGAATGCTCGTAGTTTGTTGAACTCCACAGTCGCAAAATGTTTATGATAGGGTGTAACTCCATTTCTGCAAATTGTCTTTTGACCTTGTGGCCCCCGTTATGAGCATATTCAGAGTTTTCCACGCAGGCTATTCTTCATTGAAATTGGCAAGTCCTCACAAACCTAACACCGTTGAGGTCAAAGAAGAACAACATTTTATCTGAGGGAGGTAAGATGTAAAACACGAAAGTGAAGAGCGTAACATAAGTAGGTTGAACAGTGGTCGCCAACACACACTCTCAAGATGAAAGCCCCTGGGTACGCTTTTAGTCATCTTCTACAATAAGGGGTTCTTAAAATAAATAAAACATATATGTGTATTTTACAGCAAATACAGAGAGTTAGTCCATTTGAATCGCGTGCCCAGGACAAACAAAGTAACGTAATTACCTCGAAAATAAAAATGTATCCGCCAATATCATTGCGCCATCGTTCTTTATATAACACGAAGAGCACTCCTCAATTCTTGTCAGTATACTTTAGATACAGGAGTCTTTCTAACCTTGTGGCTTGTTCTTAAATCATTGTACTAGAATCAAATAGGGAGTACCTCAAGGATGTGTATTATCTCCCATGCTGCTTAATCTGTACTCTGAGCAGATCTTCCGAGCTGCTCTTCAAGAAGAAGAAGATGGGATAAAAGTTAACGGCATGCTGATCAACAATCTCAGGTATGCAGATAAAACTGTCATCTGGGCTGAATGTACTGAATGTTTTCAGCGTCTGGTAGACAGAATCATAGCAGAAGGGTATAAACTTGAACACAAAATAAACACCGACGAGACAAAGGTGGTGGCCATCACCAGAACTCGTAACACGCACGTTCTTATGAATAGTTATGGGGAACAACTTGAACAAATCCAAAAATTTAATGACCTTGGCAACTGGATTACTAAGAACTTGCACCCGGATTTAGAGATCCAAGTAGGAACAGAAGTGTCTCCTGCTAGCTTTCTGTAAAATAAGGACAGTTTGACAGAAGCCTCAGCTTGTAGACACGTCACATGTCCATTCAGTGCTTCTGTACGGCACTGAAGCCATGGGCTCTGGAATAAATTACCATTTGGAAAATTAAAAAGTTACTTCGAGGTGTGGGGTCCGGAGGATATTACCGATTTCGTAGATTTACAATGCTGTTGTACGTATAAGGAGAGAATGGACGTTGGTGAGAACAGTAACTAAAGGAAAGACAAGCCGACGTTGGGCATAGTATTAGGAATGATGAGTACAACCTACTAAAATTGATCGTGCAGGGTAAAGTTGATGGACGTAGAGGTCATGGTCGAAGGAAGCCCTCTTGGCTGAGGAGCTTCAGAGATTGGACAGGACTAGAATGTAGTAGAATGATGAGGAGAGCCGTGCATCGTACAGACTTCGCTATGATTGTGGCCAACTTTAAGTAATGGAGAAAGCACTATAAGAAGAAGAAGCCTCCAGCGATAAATACCAGGGTTGTATGTCATTATTTGCAGGGCTACGATCGAAATAACTAAGTCTGGGGTAGCAGATGTAGCGTGACTTGAGAGACACGGTGTGCTAGACGTGACGAGCATCTCGGTTTGCCATTCATCACCGCAGGTAGCTACAGGTGTCACCACAAGATATGTAAATATATCGCCCACCGTGATGTATGTACTCCTTAAGTCACACTTACCTCGCCATTTGACAAATATAACCCATACTATTACCTCGCCACTCCATAAAACTTTATTCCTTCCGTTACACCACGTTAAAAATCGGAATCCGTCATATTGTCAGATTTCACCGTAAATGTCAGCCTGTAGCAAATAACAATTTGATAATTATTCGTGGCTGCGTATTGAATGAAAGTAAGTTTAGTAATTCGCTTTTCCTTAACAAAGACTTGCAAACATTGTTTTGTAGCATAATTTGGCATATTCCAAAGCCACCACCCTTGACGGTGGGGTTCGAACGAACTATCTCCAGAAAGCAAGCTAACAGCTACGTGACAAAACCGCGAAGAACTTAGTTATATATCATCAAAATATGATTCATCGATCATCACCGATCGGCATTTAGGGCTGTTGCGCAAATGGCAGATTCCCTATATGTTGTTTACCTAGATTTTTCTGTAATGTTTGCAAAGAAATTGGAAATTGATTAAACATCTCTTGGTAACGTACACCCGTCCCTGACTCTCGTTTCAATAAACGAATATTTGCTCGAATTTTTCCTCTTGAATTCCAACTTTATCTTCATATTGTTATCTTACCTACTTTTCAAAGCACCACTCAAACTTATTCGTCTTTTAAAGTAATTCCACGCCATCTCTCCACTGACAGCTCAGAACATACCACTTAGTCAAGCAGCTCAACTCCTTTCTCCTAAATCTTCCTAGCCGAAATTTTGCATCATTTCTAACTCTACTATTTTGTAGGAAATCATCCAGAACAAATCAAACTGCTTTGGATTCTTTTCAGTTATCGATTCAAGTAATCCAGAAACACTGGAACCATACTCAAGTTGGGGGATTACCAGATACTCATGCCCTCTCCCTTACATCATTATTGCAAGCTCCAAATATCTTCAAAACCGCGTTCAGAGATTATTTATGATCCCGATTACATTATTACCTCAATGAAGGTATTTCCTTACATTATCACCTAGGTACTTACAGCGATCCCCATAAGGAACTTCCATCCCATCAACGCAGTAATTTACTTTTCTACTGCAAGGAACCAATCACTGGTCGATGTTGCAGCCAATAAAAGTGAGGAATACAAGACCAATAAAACACGAATCCATTCTGGAAAATTATATCATTCCACGCTTTGAACTTTCGAGCTATATAGACATTAGCGCTTCTAACTAATGCATTTGTACATAAAAACTTCATTTTTAACCCTACTGTATAACAGAGAGACCATTCCTATTCACTACACCTAACTCTAAACCCTTCTCTTGGTTGTTATTATCTGAAAATGTATAAAGCCAGAATGATGTCACTGTTATCAATTGTAGAACATTATGATAAAACAGAGTGGATCAGAACAAAAATGCCAATTACTCAGAAACTGAATTATCAGTTATAATTAAAACCATATTTAGTGTAGAAAAACTTGCTGACGGACGATGAAGTGCATTTCAAGTGTACCGATGACAACGCATTAGTTGAAGCAAACGAAGGATTCTAAAGAGGTGTTACTTACTTACTTCCTCTTCATGGATTAGGCTAACAGCCCGTTCCGACCTCATATTCCATTCCATATCTTCATACGACGACCAATATATCTACTTCCCGCAGGATGGTATTCCAGCCCAAGTTTGGGGATTGCATCCTCAGAACGTGGTTTTTCCAATTTATCCTGTTTTGGAATTTTCTTTCATTCACTGAAAATATTTTTAGTGGATGCCTTATCTCTTCATTTCGTATTTTATCTTTTAGGGAGTATTCTTTCACTGATCTTAGGAATCTCATTGCAGATTATTGTATTTTGTTGCTATAGCTTGTTTTATCTCATTTCCATGTAACAAAGTTGGTACAGCCATACTCTTATGGAATTTGTGTTGAGTATCCTCTCCTAATTTTCTTTTCAGTGTCCGGCGAATTGCCCCACACACATACAATATATTGAAATCGATGAAGCTTCTTCTTCACCTCTTTAGCATAATGAAAACATATTTCTCAACCAAGGTAGTTAAAATTTGAGACTTGTTCTACTGGTTGATTTTCAGTTACTATCTTCGCTCCGAGAGGATACTTCCCTTGCCGTGTCATAACGTTGGTTTCCGTTCTTGATAGCTGAAGTTTATAACTTTTACAAATGGAGTAAAACTGATTTGTATTGATTTCTGGAGTTTTTCTTCATCATCTTGCAGGATGAATTTATCATCTGCAAATAGCATATTATTTATGTATTTCTGTATTCAGTTTTATTCCAGAGTTCACAGTTCGTTCCCAGTTTCTAATTAGTTCATCTATACATAAATAAAATCATGTGTGAGTACATTGAATATTTTGGCGAAGTTTCGGTACAGTTATCTGTTTCAGGTGTAATAATGATTATCTGCATATTTTTTAGCTTTGGTGTCTGTTTGTCCGTTTGTCTGTTTGTTTGTCCATAACTTGAAAACTACTGAGTATACTTCTAAAAAAATTCGTATTTAGAATCCTCCTGTCCTTGGGTAGGTTTTACGGCCAACATTGTATGAAATTCCCGAACTGACTGGGGGTTTATAGGATACTGAAACCGTGATTTTGCACTCACAAAAAGTATACACAACCAAGCTTAATGGAAATCTACCTGCCTTAATGGCAATCAATTTCTAAACTTTTTCTCAAATGCATCAGTTATATACGAAGATTAATAAGCAACATATCATTAACGGACCGTTTTTCGGTACAAGTCCCACCGGACTTAACAGCGGGTGTGTGTAAAGCCTATTTCTTATAACTTGAAATCTACTAGAGATATGTCAACCAAACTTCATATTTAGCATCCAAGTGTCCAAAGATCAGAATTTTTTTGCTAGTTGCTTTACGTCGCACCGACACAGATAGGTCTTATGGCGACGAAAAGGTCAGTTTTAGGTCCATACCATGTCAAATTCTCGCAATGGACAGGGGGTGTATAGGGAACCGAAACAGTGATTTTACTCTCCCGCAATGTATATAAAATCAGCCTGATTGGAAATCGACCAATCTTGATGGAAATCCATTTCTAAAACATTTTCCTCATGTGAATTTTTTCAACAGGAGGATTAATAAAGGAGATATCGTGAACGGTCGGTTTTGCAGGCTAAGTCCAGCGGACATAGCCCAAAATGTGTAGTACGTGGAGCAGATTCCTTATCTACAGTCTCTATATAAATAAAATCTCAACGACCATGTGCCTGTGCATTGACTATTTTGGCGAGATTACAGCACAGCTATCCGTTTAAGGGGTAATAATGATCATCTACATATTTTTTAGCTATGGTTTATTGAAATTCCTAAATTTGACCCCCCTCGCCCAAAATCAAGTCAAGTTTACCGAGCTCGATAGCTGCAGTCGCTTAAGTGCGGCCTGTATCCAGTATTCGGGAGATAGTAGGTTCGAACCCCACTGTCGGCAGCCCTGAAGATGGTTTTCCGTGGTTTTCCATTTTCACACCAGGAAAATGCTGGGGCTGTACCTTAATTAAGGCCACGGCCGCTTCCTTCCCAGTCCTAGCCCTTTCCTGTGCCATCGTTGCCGTAAGACGTATCTGTGTCGGTACGACGTAAATCCAATAGCAAAAAAAAAAAAAAAAAAAAAACAGGTTTGCGGCACAATCTGCCAGACGAGGCAGAAAATTGAAATTAGGCAAAATTATACGTTTTAGCCTGTAACAGACGGAAAATATTCAATATCTATAAAATTTCACTTTTGTTTCCCGAAGAATATCGAAATATGGAGGCAATTTTAATGACGGTGCAGACCTTCGTTTCGAGGTATTTCGCGGCTGAACGGTAAGTACTATAACAAAACGGATGGCACAATCTCGGTTCAATTTGGAGTGATCCACAACTTTGGACTTATGACATTTTGTTGTCTCTCTTTCCCTTATGATTTAGATTTGACTGTATTTCTCGATTGTTCGTAAATGTTGTACTTTTTACACGTATATTACATAGTTTGACACACTTGTAGGAACGATAGAGTCATCGAATTTGGCACGCACATTGACACGACCAAATGCGAACCAAATTTTATGATTTTACCCTCCACATAAGTATGAGAAAAATAATTTAAAATGTAAAAGTGTATCCAAATTTCACGCTATTCAAACATCGTAACTCAATTGAACCCATAAATATGGGAGATGCAAGAAAATATTTGTAGAGCAATACAAGGGGCGTCTGGTTGATGGTGCAAACCATTTGTTGATATGCTGTACCGTTTAGGAGCAGTAAATCTTCAAATTAATGTCTGCACTTATAAACGTGACCTTGCCTATCTGTCATCTATATTAATAAAATCGTAACGACCGTGTGTCTGTACATTGACTATTTTGGTGTAAGTTACCCTTTTCAGATATAATAATGACCATTTGCATGTTTTCTGCTGTCTGTTTGTTTGTTTGTCTATAACATGAAAACTACTGGATATATTTCTACCAAACTTCATGTTTAGAATCCACCTGTCCTTGTGTAGGTCTGTTTCTAAATCCCTCAACTCACTGGGGGTTGATACGAAAACGAAACTGTGATTTTGCACTCCCACTAAATATTCACAACCAAACGTAATGGAAATCCACCTGCCGAAATGGAAATAAATTGCTAAACCTATTTTTTTTCTGATGTTCATCAATTCTATGTGAGGATTAATAAGGGAGATATCATTAACGGACCATTTTTTGGTACAAGTTCCACCGGATTTAACAGCGGGTGCGTGTAAAACCTATTTCTTATAACTTGAAAACTAATGAAGATATTTCAACCGAACTTTGTATTTAACATCCACCTGTCCAAACGTTGGTTTTAAGTTCCATACCATTTCAAATTCCCGGAATGAACTAGGGGTTTATAGGGAACCGAAACAGTGATTTTACTCTCACACAACATATACCATCTTGACTGGAATCGACCACCCTTGATGGAAATGCATTTCTAAAACTTTTTATTTTTTCGATAGGGGGAGTAGTAAGGCAGATATCATTAACGGATCATTTTTGTTTCTATGGCATCAAAGAATAGATTTACTCCAAGTTTGAAACTTCTTTAAACAGCTTAGGAAATGTAATTGCTTTCACTAGTGCTACACACTTCATTTCAAAAGGATAATTCTGTTATTATCCTTGTCCTCAGTTTTTAATCTTTCAATTCCTCTCGCTTCTTCTGGAATATGGAACATCCACGAATTTTCTCCTCTATGTTCTTAGTGTGCCCTCTGGAGTATCTAGTCTTGCCTTTGGTATTACTCCTGGGCTCAGACAAAGGTCGACTTCATATTTCCTGAGTACTCGTGGGACCTAGAACGCAATTCCTCTGTTCTTTCTCTTCTATTTGAAAGGGTGGCACCCTTCAGAAAACGGCGTCTAAGAGTCGGAAGAAACGTAAGCGGTACACTGCAGTTCCAGTGGATTATATAAGTGACGAACGTCTTCTAGATGTTTGGTCGCTTCAACGGTCGATGGTCGAAAGTCCTTTTATGATAAGTAATTCTATCGACGAAATTGTTCGTGGTGAGGTCGACTAAATGCGCAAGCTCCGGGATGGTTCTGTACTAATCAACACATCTAGGATGAATTGTCCAGACGGCTACTTGAAGGAACGTTATTCGAAAACGTTGAGGTCAGAATCGAGAAAAACCAGTCCCTGAACTCCTGCAAGGGAGTTATATTCCACGGGGTCTTAGTTTAGTCTTCCGGTACCCAGCACGGACGCGAAGACGTGAAGTTAATACCCCAGTGGCAACGTTTCAATATTATTATTATTATTATTATTATTATTATTATTATTATTATTATTATTATTATTATTATTATTATTATTATTATTATTATTATTATTATTATTATATTGAGTTTCAGGGATTAGCCGGTTGTGTACTAGGCTTTGTATAATTTGAATAGTATACAGTAGTGTAGCATTATTAAGGGGGCAAACCAGGACATGTCAATACTTCCCATAAATATTGGCTGTATGTAAAACAGTACATAAGAAGAACCGTGCAAAGTAAGAATTAAGATGTTTTACGTGCCAAGCTTTTCCGCCCGATGATGAATAATGATCAAGATATTCGTGACTATCACAATTTTCACGAACTTCAAATTATCTCCGAAAACATTTATTGTATCTAAATATGTGCATATCAAATATCACACAACATCTATTTTCTAATCATTTGTGTCTCATACATATTTACTTTCTTCACCACTCTAGCAGACCTTGTCATCCTGAAACCTCGTAAGCTACAGTGAGTACCATTGAAATGAAGATTAGATCTCACTTTTCAGAAGAAATGATTACAAGCAATGCTATTACACACACGCTTATTCTGTGACTTCGCACTTGTACGGTAACACATAGAATATTTGATATGTTTATAGCTTTTGCAGATGAAAGTGCGAATGCAGGTATTTTCCTTGTCCCCCTCATAGTAGCCGCTTACGACATGCAGTGATACAGACTATGCATTCTTCGACTCCTTCCAGTGGGAAAATACAAACTTCCGATGCGTACCCACTATAGACTGGTAAGACTAATGAACTGCCTGAAAATGAAACACATTCTAGAACTTGCAAAAACAACGGAGCTCAATTCATAGGATATCCTATTTTCAAGCTCTTAGTTACAGGAAGAATGCAAACAGTGAGAAGATAACGCTACTGATCTAGATTAGTATATATAGAGCAACATTAGCTGACATGATTATAATGGTATCAGGAAAATGATGACGCTATTTCCTGAGAGAACCTAGCTCAAAAATTCATTCAGTTTGAAATAAATACGCATTACAGTCATCTTGAATCTGATACATGTCAGATCACCTCACAAAATTCTTCTTGCATATGGTTTTCCGATATTTCGAATACATTCAAATATTGTTTGGCAAGGCGACTACTCGTGATCAGTAGTCGACCAGGATCGAGTAGTGTATTTCAGTTCCTACTTAAAGAATAATGTAGTGTATTCGAAATTTGTTGTTTTTATTGTTAACAAATACATGGAAATTGGGCTATATCCCGGTGGCAATGGTCACTTACACTAATGTGATAATGGACCATTCCCCGTGCCTGCATGGCGTAGCTCATCGGAGACGCTGCGTGGTGCATTTCGAAAAATAAAGTGTAAAAATATGTCTAAAACTAGAATTACAATACTGGGACAGTTTCTATACTATATCATCGTGAATGAGAACCCGGGAAGATAATGGAGTAAAACAACAGGTTTATTAACTAAACACATAATGATCAAATCGGAAATAAAGCATGTACATATCCTTTACAAGGCTCAGTTATACGGAAAATTACACAACTTGAATCCATTAGTCATTAATATACATGGGTTCACATACCCGTGAGGCGAAAATTCTTATGATCTTAACAGTGCACAAATTTGAATGTCGGAATGACACTTTTGAGATAATCTGAAACACACCTGATAAAAGAAATCCGATGCAACCCTCCCATCCATTCAAATCTACCGCTAATAAAATAAGGGTAAGGGAAATTTACACCTTCGTCGTGGAGATGCCGATAAAATTTTACTGAAATTTTAGCCTGCTGGCTCCAGCTTGATACAGTCTTTAGGCAAGTGAAAAACTTATGATCGAGTGGAATTATAAGAAGAAGGAAGAAGAAGGTTTGGAATTTCAACAGATGTAAAACAAGGGAGAAGCTGTGAACAACTGAAGCAAGATCCTCAGGACAAAGAATCATGGAAGCTGTCCAGTGGATACCTGTCTCAAGACATATTCACAGAAGAATATTTACTCTAATTTCCGACTTAATCGGATAGAGACATATAATAGTACACTTGTTTGTGACTGGTCCTCAGAAATACCCTACCAAAATGACAGTGACTCGGCTGACGGAAATCGAAACCGTCTCCAATTGAATCAAGGACAACATCTCGCTTCCCACAGAAACAGCCAGCGGGCTAGTTAAGAAGTACACCAATTTGACATCATAATCGCAAGACACAAACAGCAACCAACAAATCACCTAAAACACTGTACCTGAAATAAAGAACACACATGTGTACACTTGACTGGCTGAACATAGCAGGAATCAATCCCACGAATTGTCGATCATCTGGTAGTGAGTAGGATGCATCTCAACGTACAAGCGTTGATCCTGTTTTCATGTTTCCAAACATGAGATCAGCTGACTCCAGAGGAAAAACTACAATCTTTGTTTGTGGGGCTCAGACAACCATCTTCATGCTAATACCCTCTCAAGTAACGGGACTGTGTGTACAACTGTCCTTTCATGACCTC
This sequence comes from Anabrus simplex, assembly GCF_040414725.1. Taxonomy (NCBI): domain Eukaryota; kingdom Metazoa; phylum Arthropoda; class Insecta; order Orthoptera; family Tettigoniidae; genus Anabrus; species Anabrus simplex. The sequence goes on along the minus strand of NC_090268.1, from coordinate 441,100,556 downwards.
GCCCTCAACGGGAATACGAATAACTTGCCTCTATACCTGGCAAGCTAGCTTGTCTAGCGGAAAGAAGTCTCCGCGCTCTGGCCGTCAAATGAATCATTCATTTCAACACATGATCTGTGATACACACTCCCGCAGACCATGTACAAGACATTGTCAGCCACAATACTGTCCTCAATTCTACGCCTACGTGTAATAATCATGGCTCACCATGGCCTCGTATTCAATAATCCTCGGTTCAAAATTCTGGGCACGTTTAGGATTCGCCTGCCCCTCTCTTAGGATAACGGTACTAAATTCAACCTTGAAGTTAACCTATCTGCATCTGTAATACACGCATCAACACTACGCATGCACGAGCTAATTGTTAAGTTGGTTCTATCTTCTTTATAATAACGCCCAGTTCAAAACTCGTGAGGCGCAATGTCCTCCAGTTTACTGTTATGATCTTAACAACGCACAAATTAGAATGTCCGAAAGACACCTTTGAAATACTCTGAAACACACCTAATGAAATAAATATAATCCAACACTCGCAGCCCTTCTAATCTACCACTAATTAAAATAAAGGTAGAAAAATTTACTCAGCCCCAAACGTATTTATTTGATATAATGAGCAAAACACAAATGCCTGCCTGGCTTACATTTACGGCTAATATCTAGCTATTTACAATGGCCCTAATCCGAATCTAATAACTATACTTCATGGCAATATGAATCAGTCAAAATTGTATTTCACTGCACAAGCCACCTACGACACCCTCTTAGCCGCTACGTATTTGCGAATAGTACATAACAGCGTCATCTTCAACTGATCTCGACGTAATCGGGTCGACCCTTCTTGGGTCCATGATGCATTGTATTCTTTCTCACGCCGTTGATAGCTGCCTGGAACCGAGTAACAGAGGTTAATATCGGAACTATTCACTGCTTAGCTTGTATAACAAATACACGTTCACAACCTAGGTTAGGGCATATTTTATGATATCCGTTTTCGCGACATTAGTCTAGTCAACTAATAGCAACCTAATTATGGGATATCTCCCGGTGAAGTGTCAATCCTTCTCAGCAGTATCCACAACTACTGCACTCGAATTTGTATTACGGTATATACAGCGTTTAGTGCAGTTAACACTGCTTGGGTGAGCTAGAACAGAAATACAAGATTCTCCTGCATCACTGCCTGATGAAAACTCGCACAGTACGAATATCTGTGACACATTGGAGAGGAGTTGAACTTGCGCTTTCCCTTGTATAGTCTGAGGAGACGGACGTGCCAATAGTGATTCCCCTCCTAACAAGAAGCTCTCTTCGTGCTCGGCCAGCTAACTCGCAACGGATATTTGAAATAATTTGGAAATAAACAAAACAGGCACAGTCACGTCCTTTTAATGGCTCATTCTCCTTAGAAATATCAACGGGCATTGTCCTCATCAAGGATCTCTGTGATATGGCCCTGTGACATATGCGGGATCGAATTCAAATGAATCCAGACCTGGATATATTGTGTTAGGGAACACCCTGACGTTGTTCAGCAGTTGCCCGATTTCAAATCTCTCGCTCTGTCTCTTGCGGGCGGTTTGGTGACTCTCTCCTCTCCTCGCGCACCCAAGTCATCGACGCCGTTTACACCAATGAAACTACGGCATCTTGCCTTGGTTTATTTGAGGGAAATCAATTCAGTTGGACCGTGATATGATACGGTTCAATAATAAAGTACATTTAAAATATAATTGCCCAACAACAAAGACAACAATAAGAGTACAACAAAAAGTCCGTGGAAGGAAAATATTAGAAAAAAATTCTAACAGTTTATAGCGTGATTAGCTGCCACCCCCGGAGGTCCGGGTTCGAATTCCGGCTCTGCCACGCAATTTGAAAAGTGGTACGATGGATGGAACGGGGTCCTCTCAGCCTCGGGAGGTCAACTGAGTAGAGGTGGGTTCGATTCCCACCTCAGCCATCCTCGAAGTGGTTTTCCGTGGTTTCCCACTTATCCCCCAGGCAAATGCCGGGATGGTATCAAACTTAAGGCCACGGCCGCTTCCTTCCCTCTTCCTTGTCTATCCCTTCCAATCTTCCCCATCACCCGCAAGTCCCCTGTTCAGCATGGCAGGTGACGCCGCCTGGGCGAGGTACTGGTCATTCTCCCCAGTTGTATCCCCCGACCAAGAGTCTGAAGCTCCAGAACACTACCCTTGAGGCGGTAGAGGTGGGATCCCTCGCTGAGTTCGCGATAAAAACCGAACCTGGAGGGTAAACAGATGATGATGATGATGATGATGATGATGATGATGACTAACAGTTTAACATTCCAAATCGAGCCTCATTATATGCAACATTACACACACCTTAAGTATTTCAAAACCATACGGAATGTATAGGAAACACGAACGTCGTTCAAAAATGAAACGGCATATGGCTTTTAGTGCCGAGATTGTCCGAGGACAAGTTCGGCTCGCCAGATGCAGGTCTTTTGATTTGTCACCCGTAGGCTACCTGCGCGGCGTGATTATGAAATGATGATGAAGACGCCACATACACCCATCCCCCGTGTCAGCGGAATTAAGCAATTATGGTTGAAATTCCCGACCCTGGCAGTAATCGAACCCGAGACCACTGTGACCAAAAGCTAGCACGCTAACCATTCAGCCATGGAGCCGGACACCAAAGTTGTTCAACATGAAGGACGAACTAAATCACTCTACGTACCGTTGAAGCTTTACATCTAAGTTACAGTAGTATTTTATATTATTAAAGCATAAAGCGACAAAACTACGATGTAAGTACAAAGGAACATGCGAGAAATCTGTGACATTTTCGTACATTAGAGTGAGTTTCCATTTTAATGTTTACTACGACCTCATTCCTGACTCACTTGGTGATATACGGCTAATTTACATCGGCCCATTAATATTAATTGGTACTAATTTACGTAATATTATCTGTATATTTCCAACAGGAAGGGCATAATAGTAGCCGTATTCTGATGTAGGAAATTTCTTAGAAGAAGGCGAAGGCTTTAGTTGGGATAAAAGTTATCGACCATCTGGCAATATTCACTTCAAGCAGCGCAGACATGGAAATATGATCAAGTCGCGCTATAAATTAAAACAGCAAAAAGTCAAAGCTATCTCCATACAGGCTATGAAGGTCTTTGGAGGGGCGCAAAGGCAACCCAGCTATCCGTAAGTTCGACACTACGACCCGTATTTACCAACGCAACTACAAGCTTTTACCTTAGCTAAGAAAACCGAGATAGCAGTTAAATTTGTATTCACCAACAATATTAACTAAGTTTAACATTTTACCGGAGAAAGTTTGGTCGGTAAAATAGGAAATCTAAGATAATAGCCTTTCAGGATGGGAGCTCGTTGACGGCAGGAATGGAAATAAAAATCCACAGCCTGTTTCCAGTCATACGACCGGGTCAGGAAGTGGAGTTAATGAAGCCCCATCTTGCGGCGAGTATGGGAATTGTGCCAGCTGCCGAAGCCTGTCGCACTCTTCCGGGGGAATGGATAATGACTGCCAGATGAAATGACATGATATTGGAGAGTGTTGCTGGAATGAATGATGACATGGAAAACCGGTGTACCCGGAGAAAATCCGGTCCCGTCTCCGCTTTGTCCAACACAGTTCTCACATGGAGTGACCGGAATTTGAACCACACAACCCAGCGGTGAGAGGCCGGAGTGCTTGACGGCAGAAATATTTAACTGAAAAAGAAAACCACAGTGACGAGGAATATGATCAACTGGGCGAGTTGGCCGTGCGGTTAGGGCCGCGCATCTGTGAGCTTTCATCCTGGAGACAGTGGGATCAAACCCCACCGTCGGCAACACCGAACATAGTTTTGCGTGGTTTCCCATTTTCACACCAAACAAATGCTGGAATTGTACCTCAATTAAGGCTACGGCTGCTTTCTTCCTACATCTGGGCCTTCCCTATCCCATCGTCACCATAAGACGTATCTGTGCCGGTGCGACGTAAAGCAAATTGATAAGAAAGAGAAATATCACCACCTTTATGCCGTAAAACGTCCTCGGTGGGTGAAAAGAACGCGCCATATACTTTGAGGACTACGATCACGCTTCTTATCTAGAGCTTCGACTCTATCAATGATCGAGTATAACCTGGAATTCTCAATATAAAGGTAGGTCTAAGACGAATTATCGATTATAGCTTACATCCTGTACAGTACACGATTTAAAGATATTTGGAATGGAGAAATAATAAATATTTCGTTATTTTTTGGACTGAAATGTAAAATATAACTTGCTTTCTTATTCCATGATATGAATGCTATCTGCCACCAAATTCAATAACAATTCCTTCCCTTGGAATGTCTAATTAGGCTTATTTATTTGTTTCTAGTCAATAGTGGACATAATTTATCATAAATTATTTGCAAACACCGAACGTAATTAAATAATTGTTTACATTTCCGAAATAGCAGCACTGAGTCATTTATTTTCCTACCGCCAATATAACAAATTCAAGGTTCAATTTCACACTGAAACGAAAACTTAGTTTTGGTCAAGTGAGACAATAAATTCTGTGGTGAATACAGAAGTGGCTGTTATGAGTGATAATGAAATTATCCGAGTTTCGTAAATCTTAGCTAAGAGGACATGCAACTGACGTTAATACGGGCCTAAGTGGGATGAAGAGTGGTTAGCTCACCGCCCAGCTGTCTTTCTTCCGAGACGTAGGCTGAGTGAACCTCGCGGTAAAGTACACCTCCAGAAGTGGAAATCACGTTTCCTACATTCTTAGATTTCCTGACTCGGGATCGAACCCACGTCGAGCTGGGAAGGAAAAATAAGGAGAGCTCCAAACCTTGCAGCATTATAGTATCAGTTAAAGGAGTACCTCATAAACAGGGTAAACGAAAGCTTCCTTACGTGTTTTATTTAGCTAGTGGCTTTACATCGCTCCGACACATATAGGTCTTATGGCGACGATAGGATACGAATGGCCTAGGAGTTGGAAGGAAGCCACCGTGGCATTAATTAAGGTACAGCCCCAGCATTTGCCTGGTGTGAAAATGGGAAACCAAGGAAACTCATCTTCAGAGCTGCCGACTGTGGGATTCCAACCCACTATCTCCTGGATGCAATCTCACAGCCGCGCGCCCCTAACCGCACGGCCAACTCGCCCGATCCTTATGTGTTTTAAACTGAATACTGTCCGCGTGGGAAGAGAGCAAGAGTTGCATAGTGGAGGCCAGACAGAACAGCTGAATGACAAGTTTCTTATAACGACGAGTAGAAACAGTGTCGCCTCCACCTATATAGTGTAGTGCATAGTGTGTTTAACTGCCACCCCCGGAGGCCCGGGTTCAATTCCCGGCTCTTCCACGAAATTTTAAGAGAGGTACGAGGACTGGAACGGGGTCTACTCAGCCTCGGAAAGTCAACTGAGTAGAGGAAGCTTCGATTCCCACCTCAGCCATTCTTGAAGTTATTTTCCGTGGTTTCCCACTTCTCCATAAGGCAAATGCTTGGATGGTACCTAACAAAAGGATACGGGTGCGTCCATCCCTGCCCCTTGCCTATCCCTTCCCATCTCACAGGTGACGCCGCCGCGGGGAGTTGCTGTTCCTCCTTCCCAGTTCTATCCCCGACCAAACGTCTCACGCTCCCGGACACTGCCCTTGAGGCGGTAGAGGTGTTATCCCTCGCTGAGTCCGAGTGAAAACCAATCCTGAACGGTAAGCTGACCCAGAAAGGAAAATTGTTTACGCTTTGTTTTACGTCGCGCCGTCTCATGGCAACGATGGGACACGAAGTGACTAGGATGAAAGGGAAGCGGCCGTGGCCTTAATTAAGGCGAGTTGGCCGTGCGCGTAGAGGCGCGCGGCTGTGAGCTTGCATCCGGGAGATAGTAGGTTCGAATCCCACTATCGGCAGCCCAGAAGATGGTTTTCCGTGGTTTCCCATTTTCACACCAGGCAAATGCTGGGGCTGTACCTTACTTGAGGCCACGGCCGCTTCTTTCCAACTCCTTGGCCTTTCCCATCCCATCGTCGCCATAAGACCTATCTGTGTCGGTGCGACGTAAAGCCCCTAGCAAAAAAAAAAAATTAAGGTACTGCCCGAGCATTTGCCTGGTGTGAAAATGAGAAACCACGGAAAACCATCTTCAGGGCTGTCGATAGTGGGGTTAGAACCCACTATCTCTCGAGTACTGGATACTAGCCGCACTTAAGTGACTGTAGCTATCGAGCTCGGTCGAAAGAAAGAAAGAAAGAAAGAAAGAAAGAAAGAAAGAAAGAAAGAAAGAAACAATGTCATACTCAATTGACGTCTTCACACTCAATAACTCCGAAGGCCTAAGTTCGACCTTTCCAATTATACTTATTGAGTTTTTTAAAGAATTTTGGTCAAAATTGCCAGGAAACTTGAAGGGCAGGGATCTAACCGGAAACAGTACTGGACTCATCTTCTACACCTTAACACGTTTCAATTTTTCTGAAGCTGCTGGTATTTTATGTTTCTCTTAGAATGAAGTGTGCATATACTAGCACGCCTTTAACCGCATCGTTTAGGCCACAGACTACAGAATATCCCTCTAATGATGCGACATTTATTGGACTACCAGAGTGACGTCTAGGCTCAATGTATCCGCACGATCATTATGAAGCTGCTGACTGATGTCAGGTCGTGACACTAGGTACTTTGTCATCTGTCAGCTGCTGAGGCTAAAAGCTCGTGGGATTCCTTACCTACAGGAAGTACTGCAAATAATGTTGTAGCGGTTCAACAGCCTGCACCGTTCAGAGATCATTGCAGACTGTACTTGAGAACAATAAATAGCCTATCATATTGCTTTTGTTTTAGTAAATGAAGTAAACAACATGTACATCTCGACGTAGAGTACGTCCATAGTTTCGGTACGTGCTGTAGTGATTAGCTTCTACACCCCGGAGGCCCGGTTTCGATTACCAGCTCTGAAAAGTGGTAGGAGGACTGCAACACGATCCAGCGAGCCTCGGGAAGTAGATAGAAAACGGGGCTTCTACCCCAGAGCCTAATGTGGAAGATGGGGGCCGAGCGCAACTACTTAGTGCTGGGTCTCCCTAGGCAAAGTGGCCGCTACCCATTGGTTATATGAGACTAACATGAAGGAGCTGTGCTAGGGGCTAATGCTGATACATTGTTCTTATAGGCCTAACTCTACAGAGCTACCTCAGGGAGTCACAACTTGTAACTTATGACATATTAGTTTTATTAGCCTAACTTTCGAAAATTAGGCAATGGCTGCTGTGCAAAATGGCTGCTATACTCTATTCGTATTCTATTCTATCGGTATAGACCTAACTAGAGAGCTGCCTCAGGAGCTCACAACTTGTAAATTATGACCTATTAGTATTTTAGCCTAACTTCCAAGAATGCGGCAAGGGTTGCTACGCAAGATGGCTACTATTCTCTATTCGTTCAGACCAAACTAGAGTGCTGCCTCAGCGACTCAAAACTTGTAACTTATGGCCTACTAACTTTAACAGCATATTTTTTGAGAACTGAGGTAAGGGATGCTATCCAAGATGGCTGCTATTCTCTATTAGTACAGACCTAACTAGAAGGGATTTTCCGGGGTTTCCAACTTCATCTCCAGGAAAATGCCGGAGTGGAACCTAACTTAAGGCCACGGCGGCTTTCATCCCTTTCCCTTGCCTATCCGTTCCAATATTCGTATCCCCCACAAGGGCCCTGTTCAACATTGTTGGTGAGGTAGCCTGGGAGATGTATTGGGCATCCTCCTCAATTGTATCCCAGACCAAATATCTCATGCTGCAGGACACTGGCATAAAGATGGTAGAGGTGGGATCCTCGCTGAGTCCGGGAGAAAAACCAACGGATTAAATAAAATAATAATAAAATTGGGTCAGCGAGCGGTATAAATTCTAGAACGATGTACAGTATAAGATCAAAATAACTTCTAGACAGAGTGTATGACTGTTCAATATCTCATTTGAAAAGCGAAAGAACACTGTGTCTAGCAATAGAGTCTGACCTTGGCGGGACGTCCCGGGGTTTTAAAATAGCGCCGTCATCTTCAGGTACTAAAATCGCCGTGCAACGTGTCAATCAACGAGTGTAGCTCTGAGCTCCGGCGTCGTAGTAGCTCGTGTAGGATGCGATTTGATATGTAGTAGTGAGTTGTAAGAGTATTAGATTAGCTCAGTGGCATAGCTGATAGCTTCCGACGCGGAAGTCTGAGGGTCGAATCCCGATTGATCCTGCGTTGAGATTTTCATCTCAAAAATCACGTGAGCTTGCAACCAGGAGATAGTGGGTTTGAACCCCGCTATTGGCAGCTCTGAAAATGGTTTTCCTTTGTTTCCCATTTTGACACCAGTAAAATGCTGTGGTTGTACCACGGCCGTTTCCTTCCCTCTCCTAGGCCTTTACTATCACATCATCTGCATAAGACCTACCTGTGTCGGTGAAACGTAAAGCAAACTGTAAGGGAAAAGGTCACGTGGCATCAGGAAGTGCATGCGGCTTTGAAACCGCCGACCAGGATCTAAATGAGCCTGGGATAAGCTAAAGAATGTTAATTGGTATTACTTTATTCGAAAGAAGGTAAATCTAACATTCCACTTAATTTTGAACGGTGTCTGTAGAGACAAGAGACCGGAATATTTAGACATCTATAGATTACAATGCAAGCTTACTGAAAGGATAAACAAGGAGAGTCTAGGCCAGAAAACAGTTCCGTTATAAGGGGACCGGTATGTTAGAACCCCTGGACGTTATTCTACTCTATGTACGTTACTGAATAGCGGGGTAGTCTACATTACCTACTAGCCAAATTACCTTGCATTCTAACCTATTACCGTCTAAATGTCCAGGCTCTAGTAATGGCAGCTTATTTGAAGGAGCTGACCTTGCCCTACATATTTGTGAACAAACTCGACGAGCGACCACACAAGCCGTTTCAATGAGTCAGACGTTAATGAGGTGGCGGTGTCGTCGGTGGAAGAGAACGAAAAGGAATATTAGAGGCGCTCCGTTTTCTTCACGTCCTTCAATACCCTCCCATTATCAGCGCTCCTTACGCTATAAATATTCCCAGCAACGAAGTATAGTAGTTTCCAGTAATCACAAGACTAATTATGAGGAAATATAGACGTGAAACATATCAGGGCTTGTTGTCGGTCATGGATATTTATTATTATTATTATTATTATTATTACTAGCAAATGTGCCCGTGCTTCGCTACGGTATTCTGCATTGTATATGAATATGGAAGTAAATACTGCACATGCAGTAAATAAGATTGTTTTAAAATAGCATGTCTCTTAGCGTTATCCGAGAAACAGCATGGGGAAGTCCCCATACGCTGTTTCCAATGTAAAGTGTTTATTACGGATTTGTGATATAACGGCAGGCACACTTGCCTACTGCCATTCACAATCGAGTTGGGAAGTTTACATTATAATTGCAGGCCCCATTGCCTACTGCGCGGTCACAATCGATTTGGGAAGTTTCCGTTACAATGGCAGCCCCCTTTCCTACTTCCAAACATATTACAAATTAAGGTGTTTTTATTATAATGGCAGGAAACTTCCCTACAACCAGTCAAAATTGAGTGGTGCAGTTATCATTATAATGACAGACCTATTTTCCAACTGCCAGCCAGCTTACTGCCAGTCACACCAACTTGGTGAGTTTCCATCAAAATAGCAGGCCAGTATGCCTAATGCCAGTCACATTTTAGATGGGTATATCTGTTTATAACTGTGGGAACGCTTGCCTACAGCCAAACACGATCGGGTAAGGGGAGTTTTGAACAAAACTGCATGCTCCCTTGCCTTCTGCAAGTCAAATCGAGAAGTGAGTTATTCATTACAATGGTGGGCCTTCCTTATTAATGCCAGTTACACAGGAATTGGAGAAGGACCACATTCCTACTGCCAGTCAAAGTCGGTGTGGGGAGTACTGATTACAATAACAGACACACCCTTTCCCGATCGCTACAAAATCGACATCAGTGAATATATATAGTTCGACATACGAAAGTATGTACTTGTTTACAATATTGCAGACCTTCATTTACGGATTAATTGCTGATAAATGGTACATCATATCGAGAAAGGGTACCATAAGACGCCGGATTTAGCGGCCTAAATTGCTGGTCTTATGATATCTCATCTATTCATGGGTCAGATTGAGTTACAAACGTGGAATAGGGTAAAATTTGTGTAAGATTATCTCACATTGCATTGCTTTTCGGATAATTAAGTGATAGCTACATACATAGCATTTGGCTCACATATGGCTACTGGGTGGACCAATTTTCGTGTAGAGTTTGATGATGGTGCAATGCAATGTGAGATAATCCTACACAAATTTTACCCTATTTCACGTTTGTAACTCAATCTGACCCATGAATAGATGAGATATCTTTCCTATAAATGGTGGAAGGTATGAATTATGTATGTGAAAAGTCCAAATATACTTACCATCGAGAAATAGAGAAAAATCAAAGGTAAAAGGGATAGAAATACGAAAAAATTCGTAAGACCAAGGTTGTAGATCACTCCAAATTGAACGGGGATTGTGCCATCCGTTATGTGATAATACTTCCCGAAGGTCTGCACCATCATTAAAAGTGCTTCCATATTTCGATATTTTTCGGGATAAAAAGGGGAAAAATTAAATATATTGGAAGTTTTCCGTCCGTTACAGGCTAAAACGTATAATTTTGCCAAATTTCAATATCCTTCTTCGACTGGCAGATTATGCCACAATCTCGGTTTTCGGTGAGGAGTGTAAAAATTAGGACTTTCAAGAAACTAAACCAAAAAATATGCAGCGGGTCATTATTACCCCTTCAACGTGTAGCTGTACGAAAATTTCGCCAAAATAGTCATTGTACAGGCACACAGTCGTTACGATTTTATTTGCATAGATAGATAAGGAACCTGCTCCAGGTACAACACCTTTCGGCCTATATCCGCTGGATTTAACCTGGAAACGGACCATTTATGGTATCCCCCTTATTAATCCTCCTGTACAAAAATACATATGAAGGAAAGTTTTAGAAATGGATTTCCATCAAGTATACTCGATTTCCAGTCAGGTTGGTCTTGTACTGTATATATTGTTTAAGAGTAAAATCACCATTTCGGTTCCACATAAACCGCCAGTCAATTCCGGGAACATGAAAAGTTATTGACGATTAACACCTACCGTTAGACAGGTGGATGTTAATGTAAAGTTTGACTCAAATATCTTCAGTAGTTTTCAAGTTGTAAAAAATACGCTTTGCTCGCACCCGCTCATGAGTTAAGTCCGGTGGGACTTGTACCGGAAAACGGTCCGTTAATGATATCTCCCTTATTAATCCTCGTATTGAAATGATGCACATGAGGAAAAAGGCTTAGAAATTAATTTCCATTAAGGCAGGTAAATTTACATTAAGTTTGGTTGTGTATACTTTGCGGAATGCAAAATCACGGTTTCGGTTTCGTACAATCCCCCAGTCAATTCAGGGATTTAGAAAAATATTTGCCCTAAAACCTAACAAAGGACAGGTGGATTCTAAATATCAAGTTTGGTGGAAATATATCCAGTAGTTTCCAAGTTATAGACAAACAGACAAACAGACAAACAAACAAACAAACAGACAGACACCAAAACTGAATAAATGCAGATGGTCATTATTACACCTGAAACGGATAACTGTATGCAAATTTCGCCAAAATTGTCAATGTACAGACACTCTCTAAAAGTGCAGACCTTTATTTCGATTGTTACTGCTTTGATACTGTAGGACGTATCTACAAACGGACTTCACCATCAGACGCCTCTTTCAGTGCTCTACATGGTTGGTCCTGTGACATCTTCTCGTATCTTCTATATTTATGGGTTAGATTGAGTTATAGTCATTGAATGGGGTGAAATTTTGTACAGTTTTCACATACTACCTTATATCTTTGATACTCATGTGAGAGCTAGAATTTTAAAATTTGGTTATAACATGGCCAATGGTCATGTCAATGCGCGTGCCGAATGTCATGATTCTACCTTTCCTATAAGTGTGCCAAATGATAACATATAGGTGTAAAAGTGAAATCGAGAAATACAGCTGTATTTAACGTATTAGGAATAGAAATACGACGAAAAGTCATAGGACAAAAATTGTAGATCTCTCCAAAATAAAACGCCATTTGCTTTCTGACTTGTGATACGACTTACTGATTAGCCACCTATTACCCCGAAACGTAGGTCTGCACCGTCGTTAAAATTGCATCCATATTTTGGAATTTTCCTGGGCCAAAAAGTTATACTTTTGCATAGGTTAGAATATTTGCTCAAAGAAAAGAGTGTCCAGTATTCTCGATTAGCACTCGCATACATACGTGGTAATTAAGAAAGAAAATAATTCAGTTTAGTAAGTTGAAATTAATAGAAAATGGATTATAACTGAGGACATCCGGATGACGACAAATATATAAATACCAAGTGAATGTATTGGAAAATCAAACGCTCCTCAATAAATTATGCCGCTGTGAATTATGGATATAAGAAAGCGGTAATCGGGGAGAAATTTGGGCGTAGGGATTCTTAGGTAATCAGATAAGAAGATGAATATTTGTGTTATGACTTAAGCTATTCGAGGACGGATATAACCTCCAATGATATTCCGCCAATATCCCTCAGAATGGCCGATTGACGACTCTCTTGCTTTCTACCCAAGGAACAACCACGAATTTAAAGGAATGATGAGGAAAATGGCAATACGTTACTTCCCTGCTGGCAAGCAATCAGAGACGTTGCCATGGTAACCCATATATTCGTTGTCGGTCTGTCGGTCACTCAATGCAGAGCATGGTATCGACAGAAAATAGTAAATTTCTCCGTCGTTTGAAGAGTAAGGTAAATTATGAACATAACGAAAGTTGTTTATAATGAAGAGACCTTTCACATACGGTCCACGAGTTTACAGAAAATCAATAGTATAAGAGAAAATGGAGGAATACCGTTGTGGTTTTCCTTTAAACCCCCGTCTTTCCTAAGATTTTAAAATGATATGCATATCGAGACCTTCCCCGTGATAAGTATACTCTAAATATGAAGTTTGGTTGAGATCTATCCAGCCGTTTCGACGTGATGGTGGAACAGACAAACAGACAAACAAACAGATAAACAAACAGACACGAAAAATAAAAACCAACAATTCGGTGTTGAGTTGACCTAAATCGGATAAATGTTTGAAAATTTGGCAAAACAAAAGGAATTACAGACAACGGACCCAATACAACTTTATTTATAAGATTATTATTATTATTATTATTATTATTATTATTATTATTATTATTATTATTATTATTATTATTATTATTATTATTATTATTATTATTATTATTATTATTATTATTATTATTATTATTATTAACTACCAACAGTCATACATTTATATGAAGGAAAGACAACAGATTTGGAGAACAGGAACGACCTAACAATAAAAGAAAAGAAGATAGTTACAATGATATTTCGATGGGGTCGTCCACTATCCTCAACTTATTTTGTATACTTCAATGGGACAATTTTTGCAACTGTGAACTATTTAAAATATCTTGGTATCACCTTTCAGAGTCGCAGGGATACGTTCACAGCACACATACGAGAAAAGTTTTCAGCTGGAAGTATTGTAATATTCCACACTTAAACCAGGTTTCTCTAGAAACAGCGCTTAAACTCTTTAAGTTCAAGATCACAAGAGTTATTACTCATGGTCTAAATTTTATACGGGATCACCTCACTTTGTGAGATATGAAAGAAATCCAAAAGGTGAAGGCAAGAATTTAAATAGACTACATTTCATCTCCAGTTATACACCTTTGAGGCTGGTTTATGTGTTAACGAGAGATGTAGAAGGAGGTGATGATGTTACCATATCCTTCACAAAGTGAAGCACTGCTGAAAGCTGAAAGACAAGAAGAAACTAATTTGGTTGGAGTTCTATTCTACGTCGTCTATGACTTCTGTTGGGAGGACACAGTGAATATTTCAATTGATACACACACTAACCCGTTTGGCAGTGCATGATTATTCACCAAGAAATTTGTAATAATATGGATACTTATCCCTTTAAGCTGATTTTAATTTTTCTGAGTTATGCGAAGTTTTAAAAAAGACAAGCTGAGGTCTCAGTATACAGACATTTCTTCTCGAGTTTTCATTAAGAAGCAGAAATGAATAAATAAAGTTGAGAGGAAATTCGCAACTAAGAAGAAATAACAAGACGTTCTCGGGTATTAAGGTCGCACAAGGTGCATGGGGAGAGGGTTGAGAAACCGGACAGCCATTGTAGTTAAGGTTGACAGTCAAAGAGGTTGTCTAGTTCAGTGAAAATTAAGGAAACAATTAAAATTTTAAATTAGATGTGAAAGAACACCAAATTCAAGCCCACGATATTTCTAACTTCCCTTGAAGCTTATGAGTTTACGTATTTATGTGGGAGATTACCAACTTTCCTCTCAAACTTCATCTTGAAGGACCTAGGATTCTGCTGTCAGGGTTACCAGAGAACCCAGTCTTAAAATGCCGAGTACTCGCTCTCATATTCGTGTAAGAAGAAGCAAGGCAATATATCGTCATTAAATCAATATGAAAATAATCCAGAGTTAGGGTTCATTCTATTCCTCAAAACACAATTTTAAATTAGGATGCAAATAACGGAGTGTAGTCTGTAAACCAAGAAAACCCCAACTTTGAGCTAGGAATAATCCGCAACGTTTTCCCGATAAGGAAATAGGCTAAAGGTCTCACGATCTATCGCCAGGATCATGCAATGAGTCTAAACATAAGTACACATGGACTACGTGCCATAGAGCAGTGGCAAAGAGAACAGAATATGTGTGGGTGGGGGTGTTGGAACACCTCCACAGTATCGCCTAGCTGTCGTAAAAAGCGATCATGAGTTCAAAGCTGGGAATGTTGTCTAGATGATATTTGTATTTATAACAGTTTACGGTTGGCTGGTAAATCTTCTCCTCCTCGGCACCCACCACTTCACACTATACAATAGCTAAGGCAACGAAATTTATATTTTTCATTCTTTTAACGACATTTATTCCTATGTCTTTTAATATTATTTTGTAGGGTGTAAATTCATGATATCTAGTACTGATAGGTGAGTTATCTATTAATTCCCTGTCTTGTAACTTACTAAAATTTTAACGCAATGGTGTAGATTCAATAATGTCGTGGAATACACTTATTACTAACACGCAGCTACCGGGAGAGTTGGCGTCCGGGAGGTAGTGGGTTCGAATACCACTGTCGGCAGCCCTCAAGATGGTTTTCCGTGGTTTCCTATTTTACAGCAGGCAAATGCTGGGGCTGTACCTTAATGAAGGCCACGATTGCTTCCTTCCCACTCCTAGCCCTTTCCTATCTCATCGTCCCCATAAGCCTATCTCTGTCGGTGCAACTTATAAGCAAATAGCAATAGAATTCAAGTTCTTTGCCAGGAAAACTCCGTTTTATGGGTGACAATGCACGTCCGCATCGAACAGCACAGGTGGAGGATGGACTGGCCTGCCCGGTCTTCCAACTTAAATCCTATCGAGCACTTGTGGGATGTGTTGGGAAGACGTAGTACAGCACGTAAGCATCCAGCAGTTTTCAACCGCGCTGGTGGAGGAATGCAACGCCCTACCACAAGAATTCCTTAACTATCTTGTGGCCGGCATGGGAACATGTTGCAGGGCATGCACCGCTTTCCTTGGTGATCGCACACCCTTCTAAGTAGCATTTCTCGTTTTTTGGAATGTCCAGGGGCCATCATGAGTCGCATTGGCTTACAGGTAATTCATTTTCTCTGTATAAAAATATAATTTCTGCTCGTCTCATAGCGTATTCCTTCCTGTTGTGTACCATACCATACTATAGCAGTTCTGGGCAGTGACACAACATGCAAAAGTTACTTTTGCACAACAGTGCAATTTCTGATTTCCGCATTTATTTGTGAAGTCTTCACAGCAATGTTCATAGGTGACCTCTTTCTCATCACGCATGTTTCAGGTCCAGTGTTTGTTCTTTTTAAATATCACAGTGGCGTCCAACACAATAGCTGCTACTTTAGTTTGGTCAATCACATTGATGAGAGCTCGCTGTGTTAACCCGTCTTCGGGGATGCATCCGACTTCTTCATCAACTTCAAAGTGATGTTTTCTATGAGGCTTTAAGCTTCTTTCCGATTTTTAAATAGGCTTTCTTGGAATTGTTGTTATACTCTTCATTACGATGATATTATTTGTGACAAGTACTAGCAACAGGGGTAGGAGGTGTGCGGGGCCCAAAATAAAATATCAATTTACCTCCACTTATACAAGATACATGATATTTTATATGCTAGAGGATTTCACTATTTTCTGTTTTACTTTCTTCCCGATCGGTATAACTACTAAACTAATATAATCACTGTCTCAGGAAAGCTATCACGAACATGTATACCTTTCAAGAGCAACAGAAAATATAACTACAAAAAAGATTTAATGGAGACCATAAAAGAGTCTCAAAAGTTATATAAAAGGTATCTTCCTTTATGTATGAATGTATGTATGTTTAGTCCTCAGCCCGGAGGCTGGTTGGATCCTCAACAGCTCCGCCATCAGCTGTCATAGATGGCCTAGGCGTCACTGAAGAGGCGTACCAAAATCGTTCCTTCGCATGACCAACAATCCCTGAAATCCATGAACAACAAATTAACATAAAATTGTTTAGTAATGCATTGATATGTTTCTTCGCTCCAATTATCGTAAATTAAAGTGTTTCAGTTCTCATGTTGTTGGATACGGTTACAGTGCACAAAATATAAATCAATAGGGTTGTAAGACCTACTACCATTGGCTATGCTATGGCTAATAAATTTGGATTTCATTGCTATAACAAATCCCACGTAGTCTGAAATTGGAGTACCATATCCATTGTTATCGATCTAGTGTCTGTGATTTTTTAATAAGTTTCAGTAAACTTTAATTTTACTTCGTTGGTACATAAAATTAACTGTTGATATTTTAGTCGAATTCTTCAAATAAGAAAATATATTAAATTTCGATTCTGTTATACTTAATTCGCCAACATGAAATAAAAATTATGTACATCACGTACCCAAACTTTAATTACTAAAACCTACATTTTCATTTCGGACTCATTGCTTCCTATGGCCGAAATGTGTCCAAAAGTCCACTTGTTATCACGTATGTTTCTTGAATGAAAAGGAAGAAGTGTTAGAGGCAATCATTATTGTAAGGTTAAGTACAAATAGAACTCGGCGATCATCCACCCCTGACTAACTCTTGATATTTATCACAATCAATCAATCAATCAATCAATCAATCAATCAATCAATCAATCAATCAATCAATCAATCAATCAATCAATCAATCAATCAATCAATCAATCAATCAAGCAAGCAAGCAAGCAAGCAAGCAAGCAAGCAAGCAAGCAAGCAAGCAAGCAAGCAAGCAAGCAACTAATCGATCATCGTTGATCTGCAGATTCCCTATCAATTGTTCAGTAAGTCCTTCCTTAAAAATTTCAAATAACTTGGAAATTTATCGAGCATTTCACTTGATAAATTACTCGTCCTATAAATGAATATTTGCCCCAGTTTGTTTTCTTGAATTCCAATTTCATTTTCATTGTGATCTTTCCTAATTTCTTAAGCTCCACTGAAGCTTATTCGTATATTAATGTCTCTCCACTGACAGCTCGAAACAAACCGCTTTCTTGAGATTCTCCTCTCCTTATTCACAAGACTTCCCGGCACAAACTTTGAAGCATTTTTCGTAACGCTACTCTGTTCTCAGAAATCACTCAGAACACATCGTGCTGTTTTCCCTCGTAACTTTCCCATTTCTCGTATATAAGCAATCCTAGAAGATTACTCTAACTGGAGTGTATGCTCACCGCTTTACGTCCAGACTACAACATCTAAATACTGTCATAAACATGTGAAAAGATCTGTAATCTTCATTTGCAACCTTGTTTATGTGATTTCCCCAGTATTATTCAGCCGTTATTATTAACACCGAAATATTTACAGTGATACCCAAAAGCTACTTTCACACCATCAGCACAGTAAATAGAACTAGAGAAATTTTCCTCAGTTTTCTAGTCAAATAGCCAAAAATTACATCACCCATCTCCCGTAATGTGCCCCCTCAAAAGACTTGGGATGATACTGTCGCGACTTCAGAAAGCCAGAGAATAGCATGGAGATTTATAACTAACTACCTCTCACACACATCGCATAAATGAAGTTAGGAAAATCCTCTATCTATCAGGCTGGGATGGCCTTTTTGTGAGTAGATGGCTTCAACTCTCCGTAACCATGATATTAAGTGATACAATGTGGTTGTTTCTACACAGCCTAGCGAGTTGGCTGTGCGGTTATGATCACACAGCTCTGAACTTGCATCCGGGAGATAGTGGGTTCGAACCCCACTCTCGGCAGCCCTGAAGATCGTTTTCCATGGTTTCCTATTTTCACAGCAGGCAAATACTGGGTCTGTACCTTAATTAAGGCCACGTTCGCTTCCTACCCACTCGTAGCCCTTTCCTATCTCATCGTCCCCTTAAGACCTATCTGTGTCGGTGCGACTTAAAAGGAAATAGCAATAAAATAAAACTTCTTTGCTAGGCAAACTTCTTCCCCCAGGAATCAACCTGGTACATTTTTTCATATAGTTTGAGCGAAACATTAGTGGTCCTCAGTGAAAGTGGAAATATTGGTTATTAAGTTATCAGCCTCCTGATGTTGAGTCGAAACCTCGTACTTCCGAGTAAAGTTACTCAAAAAAGTGCTGTCCTCGACTACGCTGTCCCCTGCATAGCTCTTTAAAAAATTCTACAATCTTGTTAAAAATAGATTTTACTAATCTTCTGGAAATTTTGTTGGTGAATTTATTCGGTAGCTGATGACCTGAAGAAGCCGACGTCACTGCTAAGGCGTGCCCACTTGTCGTTCAGAGTACTCTAATCTTCTTAAGTGGTGCAAATTGTTTCCTTCTGTAAGCCGCTCCTCTTCAGTTGAGCGGTGAAGGGAGACATTTACAACAATATGACATCAACCCTCTTAAAGAGCATGTGAGATACATCTTAGATGTTTACTGACATTAACTGTATAAGGCCGGTTGTTGTAAGTCATAGTGTAAAATTTTGAAATACCTAAAGTACGTGCGAATTTGTACGTGACGGTGTTGTAATGTTAAGTTAGTAGTGAACTCAACATATTGTATTGTAAGCCGTAGTGTTAATCAATGGAAACGATTAAGTTGTGTGTGAAATTGTATTTTTAATAATAGTAATAATAATAATAATAATAATAATAATAATAATAATAATAATAATAATAAAATAATAATCTTTTTTCAACCCTATAAATTTTGTTCCTAAATTACTTACCATTAAAACGAAAACTGAAAAATTTTATCGGTCCCTCCTGTCGTATGAGGTGATTAAAATAGTTTTTTTAACAAAATTTTGTTTGTTCGGGGCATCGACCCGTGTGGATCTTTTGCCCCTACTTGCAACATATTTTATGAAACTGCATGTGATTGTAATGGCTTTAGTGTTGAATGTTGTGTGTTACAAACGCCTAGTCCCCAGACCAGCGATATTAATCATTATAATTAAGAAACCCTGGCCCGGGTGACATGCGGACGCGTTGCCCCCTACACCGCGGGGCCGGACGAATAAAATGGTTACTCCGAGCTGTTTGGAACTTTGGAGAGTGAGTTAGCGACGACGGGTCCCTAGCAAATTTCTTGTATGTCTTCCACTTATTTCTGCTAGGCTCCTAATGCTGAGCTAGTATTCGGGAGATAGTCGTTTCGAACCCCACTGCCATCAGTTCTGAAGATGGTTTTCCATGGTTTCCCATTTTCACACGAGGAAAATGGTGGGGCTGCACCTCACTTAAGGCCACACCCACTTCCTTCCCACTCCTAAACCTTTCCTGTCCATAAGACAGTCGGTGCGACGTAAAGCAACTTGTAAAACATATCATAGTTTAGATTTTGTACACATTATGTACATTTTATGGCCACTTCTCAAACAATATGTTTTTATTATATTTTATTTATGTTTTCACTTTTGACTATCAGTAATTTGTGCTGTAGGTCAAGTGATAAACACTGGAGCTTACACTTTCTGTATGAGCTTCACTGATAGTCTTTTTTACGGTGAGTATCTGAGCCAGAATTGCTCTTTTAATGGAAGAACGCACAGAGTAAATTAAAAAGTAATTTTTATTGCTCTCCATTAGAAACACTTTACTATTACATATGTACCAAAATAAAAGTTCAACTGTGTGTTCCCTTTGTGCAGGGATTATATTCCGCCTGCTGGGCTTCATTGGAACATATTGTAATGTTCATTAGCAGTCCGCGGCTTTGTTGAGACAGAGAAATTAAAATATGATCCGAGCCAAGTGATCAGCTTTCACATCCTTCGTTCGACAGAGAATTGATCATCTGTTCAAAGAAACATGAATTACTGTTTAAGAGAAATTAATGTATTCGTCTCCCACTACTTGTTCCGATGAAGATAAAATAAATGAGAATGCGTAAAATATCGGGCGAGTTGGCCGTGCGGTCAGGGGCGCGCGGCTGTGAGCTTGCATCCGGGAGTTAGTGCGTTCGAACCACACTGTCGGCAGACGTGCAGATGGTTTGCCGTGGTTTCCCATTTTCACACCAGGAAAATGCTGAGCCTGTACCTTAATTAAGGCCACGGCCGCTTCCTTCCCATTCCTAGGCATTTTCTATCCCATCGTCACCATAAGACCTATCTGTGTCGGTGCGACGTAAATCAAATAGAACAAAAAATCACTCCTCGCGGTTTCAGGTGTGCACAGTACATTTCGTGCATGTCACAGTTCGCCACACTACAAAATAATTACTGATATAACATACCCATGTAACATAACTTAAGTAATAAAAGTTTTTTTTTTTGCTAGGGGCTTTACGTCGCACCTACACAGATAGGTCTTATGGCGACGATAGGATAGGAAAGGCCTAGGAGTTGGAAGGAAGCTGCCGTGGCCTTAATTACGGTACAGCCCCAGCATTTGCCTGGTGTGAAAATGGGAAACCACGGAAAACCATTTTCAGGGCTGCCGATAGTGGGATTCGAACCTACTATCTCCCGGATGCAAGCTCACAGCCGCGCGCCTCTACACGCACGGCCAACTCGCCCGGTGTGTAATAAAAGTAAACATTGCGAGCACGTCCTTGGTATTTACAGAGGCCGATGACCTAGTTGTTAGGCCCCTTTAAACAATAAACAACAAGGCCCTGACAGATATTAAAGGCTAAGTTTAGAACAGAGTATCCGAGGATATAGACTAATAAAACTAAGTCCAAAGTACATCCGTACGTTGTTATTGTGTTTGATAAGTGTTAATCAGAAATGTACACCACTACAAATGCCAAACATCATCTTTACATTATTTAGATTTCCTGACATAACAGTCCTGGCCTGTCCAGCTTGAATTTACAGCCATTGAATACTTATGTTTTAGTGATAATTGATTTATGTTAATTGTTTATGTTTCGTATATACTGTAATGTGAACATTCATATTTTTAATTTAATTCTTTTATTGTGTTTCACGGCACAAAGGGGAAATCTTGCAGGAATTCATGCTTTAAATTTCTCTTTCCTGAGAACCCTCTTGCCCACTCCTCTTCCCTATATGTACTGAGCCACGCAATGCACAGTGTACTGTATTGCTTTCTAACTGCACAGCACATGTAAACAACTGATACCGTGCCATCCTCAGCCACGCGCTCATGTCTGTACTCCGTTCGCTAGTAGAGATTCTGATCATTTCTGCGTATCCCATGCATTTTCTTTGGGAATTTTCAATGCTAATATTAACACTCTTCGCCGCTAACATGAATTCAGTGAACTACGTTGCAGGGCGCGAGGGATATGAGCCAGTTACCCTGGCGATTAATCAAATAGTTTGCATGCAATGGATGACTAATCCTTTCTTATAACATTGAGTTTATTTTGCCTATACATTTTTCGTAAATAATTTCCAGACACTGCAAATACATATTCACTACAGAGTGTTCTAAATTTCAGCATTCAGTCTACAAGCTTCTGTGAATTAACTAAATGCCACCACAATCCTCTACTTTAACTAGCTCTGTGGCCTCGTTAAATTCCATGACTCTCATCTGAAATCGTTAATAATCGAGTTTATAACGTAAATTATTCTCCACAATTCGCCTCACATGAACTCATCACCAAAGCTGGTTTATATCCAGTTTCATCCACGGATTTTATTACTTACTAAGCCTTCATCTCCTTGGTTCGAGCACACTCCTATCTGTTTGTGCCAGCAACCACTCTCGCCACATTTATTATCCGTACCTAGCGAGATCATCAATCACTACTGATCTGCATTTAGGGCAGTCGCCCAAGTGGCAGATTCCCTACTGTTATTTTCCTAGACTTTTCTTAAATGATTGCAAAGATATTGGAAATTTATTGAAGATATCCCATGATAAGTTATTCCAATCCCTAACTCCCCTTCCTATAAACGAATATTTGCCCCCATTTGTCCTCTTGAATTCCAACTTTATCTTCATACTGTGATCTTTCCTACTTTAAAAGACACCACCAAAATTTATTCGTCTACTGATGTCCTCCCACGCCATCTCTCCACTGACAGGTCGGAACATACCACTTAGTCGAGCAGCTCGTCTCCTTACTCCCAAGTCTTCCCAGCTCAAACTTTGCAACATTGTTGTAACGCTCCTCTTTTGTCGGAAATAGCTCAGAACAAATCGAGCTGCATTTCTTTGGATTGTTTTCCAGTTCCTGAATCATGTAATCCTGGTGAGGGTCCCATACACTGGAACCATACGCTATTTGGGGTCTCACCAGAGACAAATAAGCTCTCTCCTTTACATCCTTACTACAACCCCTAAATACTCTCATAACCATGTGCAGAGATTTGTACCCTTTATTTACAATTACATTTATGTGATTACCCCAATGAAGATCTTTCCTTATATTAATACCTACCTATTTACAATGATCCCCATAGGGAACATTCACCCCATCAACGCATTAATTAAAACTGAGAGGACTTTTCCGATTTGTGAAACTCACAACCTGACGCTTATCCCCGTTTATCATCATACCATTGACTACTGTCCATCTCACAACATTATCTAGGTCATTTTGCAGTTACTCACAATCTTGTAACTTATTTATTAATCTGTAGAGAATAACATCATCTGGGAAAAGCCTTATCTCTGATTCCACTTCTTTACACATATCATTGGTATATATAAGAAAACATAAAGGTCCAATAATAATCCCATGAGGAATTCCCCTCCTAATTTTCATAGGGACACAAAACGCTTCACCTACTCTAATTCTCCGAATTCTATTTTTCTAGAAACAGAGCCACCATTCAGTCACTCTTTTTTCAAGTCCAATTGCACACATTCTTGCCAGTAGTCTCCCATGATCTACCATATCAAATGCCTTGGACAGGTCAATCGCCATACAGTCCAATTGACCTCTTGAATCCAGGATCTCTGCTATATCTTGCTGGAATCCTACAAGATGGGCTTCAGTGGAATAACCTTTCCTAAACTCAAACTGCCTTCTATCAAACCAGTTATTAATTTTGCAAACATGCCTTATAAATCAGAAAGAATGATTTCCCAAAGCGTACATACAATGCAAATCAAACTGACTGGCCTGTAATTTTCAGCTTTATGACTATCACCCTTTCCTTTATATACAGGGGCTACTATAGCAACTCCCCATTCATTTCATTAAGTTCCTTCATGCAAACAATAATCAGACCAGTATTTCAGACATGGTACTATATCCCAACCCATTGTTATCATTTCCAGCTGCTTTTCTGGTTTCCAAATTTTGTATCTTACTGTAAATGTCATTGCTGTCATAGGTAAATATTAATACTTCTTTAGTATTAGTCACCTCCCCTATCTGGACATTATCCTTGTAACCAACAATCTTTACTTACTGCTGACTGAATACTTCTGCTTTTTGAAGATCCTCGCATTCAAACTCCCCTTGTTCATTAATGATTCCTTGAATGTCCTTCTTGGAACCTGTTTCTGCCTTAAAGTACCTATACATACTCTTCCATTTTTCACTTAAATTCGTATGGCCACCAGTTATGCTTGCCGTCATGTTATCCTTAGCTGACTTCTTTGCTAGATTCAATTTTCTAGTAAGTTCCTTCAATTCTCCTTACTTCCACAGCCATTTCTAACTCTATTTATTTCCAACCTGCTCCTCCTTCTTAGTCTCTTTATTTCCCTGTTGTAATATAGTGGATCTTTACCTTTCCTTACCACCATTAAAGGTACAAACCTATTTTCACATTCCTAAACAATTGCTCTAAACCCATCCCAGAGTCTGTTTACATTTTTATTTACCGTTTTCCACCGATCATATTTACTTATCAAAAAATCCCTCATGCCTGTTTTATCAGCCATATGGTACTGCCTAACAGTCCTAATTTTAATCTCTTCCTTTCTTTCACATATATTTTATTTACCACAGAAACAGCTTCGTGATCACTAATACCATCTATTACTTCGGTTTCTCTACAGACCTCATCTGGTTTTACCACCACCAAATCCAGAATATTCTTCCCTCTAGTTGGTTCCATTACTTTCTGAATCAGGTGCCCTTCCCTTATTAACTTATCTGCCATTTGTTGGTCATGCTTCCTGTCATTCGCATTACCCTCCCAATTGACATTTGGTAAATTGAGGTCACCCGCTACAAACACGTTCTTTTCCTTATCGTTTCCCACATAGCTGATTATCATATCAAATAATTCTGAATCAGCATCTGCCCTACCCTTTCCTGGTCTGTACACTCCAAAGACATCAAGTTGCCTATTATCTTTAGAAATGAGCCTTACCCTAGAATTTCGTGCTTGTCACCTTTAACCGTTTCGTAGCTTGCAAATTCTTCTTTCACGAGAATGAATACTCCCCCTCCTACCATTCCTATCCTATCTCTACGATACACCCTCCAGTTCCGTGAGAAAATTTCTGCATGCATTATATATTTTCTTAGCCATGATTCAACTCCTATTACAATACCTGGTAAGTATATATCTATTAAATTACTTAATTCTATTCCTTTCTTTACAATACTTCTACAGTTGAGCACTAACTGTGTTATGCCATCCCTACTTGATTTGAGGTGGCAGTGCGTTTGGGGTCTAGCAGCTGTGAGCTTGCATTCGGGACATAATGGATTGAAATCCCTCTGTCGGCAACTCAGCACGTAGTTTTCCATGGTTTCTCTCTATCACACAAGGCAAATGACGGAGCTGTACCTTAATTAACGCCACGGCCACTACCTTCCCAATCCTACCCTTTCCCCAATCTTCCGTCACCATAAACAAAACCTTCGATGTCTTAGTGCGACTAAAAGCTAGTGGTTACTTTCAACGTACCAATAAGATATCGTGAGTCCACCCAGGCTTCACTTCCGTACAACAATGTCGACGTGAAGACGGACCACTTTATAGATGGTGTACCAGAAACGCTGATCATTACGTCATCATGAAGTCGTCCATAGAACCTTTCATACATTCTATCCATAATAACTCGAATAGTAATTATGGTACGAATAGGAGAGTAACATCGCCGTATACCCCATTGTAATACTTCCTATACTACCAAGTTTCATTAAAATCCACCAAGGATTAAGAAATTAATTGAGAGGAATGAAACAGCTGCAGCCTCCAGTATAAAGGAGATGCAAGAATTGCACACAAATTAGTCTTGTCCCACAGTCAAGCCTGTGCGGTTGACTGTTGGTGGTTGGCAGTGATACGATACGTCTAAGTTATAGAGTAGAAGTCTTCGATACTCTGGAAAAATCTGTTATATTTGTCCATACTTGTCTGTCTACGGAATTATCCGTGTAGTCAGCGAGTGCGATACATTTAACATTTTTAAGTGACTATATTATTGTGTATCAGAACTTACAGTTCTTATGTTCATACAATGCGTATCGATACTTCGAGTTTTCTCGAATAAAACTTTGAAGTACTATTAACTTTCGTAACTTGGCACTGCTGGTCTTCGTGCGATATAGTTTCATGTTATTTGTGAACGCATGAACGAAACTGATTTTTACTATTCAGATATTGAGTTAACAATAATATTCCATGCCTTTAAACACAATCTTTCGAGTGAAGGGGACTAATTTTGCTCAATAGTTGGCATTCCAACAGTGTCGTAACTCAACGTAAAAATGTGTGTTAACGGGACTAATTTCACACGTTAGGCATTTTACTTGTAACACCCAGCTGAAGTGATTGTCGTTTAACTCAGTGTGAATAATATGCCTACGGCATCTAGCAGTGTTTATTTCAATGAGTTAACTCTCTAAATTATTGTAAATAGAATCAAAGTGTTCTTGAAATTCTATAGGATCCGAAGAGTGTTTGCGTTGTCAATTCTCAAAATATTTAGAGCAATAATTACCCTCGTTTTATGTGCTTAGTTCCACAAGTGCAAGTGATATTAGAAATTTTGCGGAATCGATTCCATTAACATCATCATCATCATCATCATCTGTTTACCCTCCAGGTTCGGCTTTTCCCTCGGACGGAGCGAGGGATCCCAACTCTACCGCCTCAAGGGCAGTGTCCTGGAGCTTCAGACTCTTGGTCGGGGGATACAACTGGGGAGTATGACCAGTACCTCGCCCAGGCGGCCTCACCTGCTATAGTGAACAGGGGCTTTGTGGAGGGATGGGAAGATTGGAAGGGATAGACAAGGAAGAGGGAAGGAAGCGGCCGTGGCCTTATGTTAGGTACCATCCCGGCATTCGCCTGGAGGAGAAGTGGGAAACCACGGAAAACCACTTCCAGGATGGCTGAGGTGGGAATCGAACCCACCTCTACTCAGTTGACCTCCCGAGGCTGAGTGGACCCCGTTCCAGCCCTCGTACCACTTTTCAAATTACGTGGCAGAGCCGGGAATCGAACCCGGACCTCCGGGGGTGGCAGCTAATCACGCTAACCACTACACCACAGAGGCGGCTCCATTAACATACGGCTGCAAAAATCTTATTTGAGTTTCATCTCAAGTGCAGTGCAGTTCACTTTAAAGGAGTGACTCGTGTCTGATTCCATTTACATTCAACACGAAATAAGAGCATTTTTTCAATACCTTCGTGGGAACACTGAAAATGTATGATTTATTATACCTCCTTACTCGTCCATCCTACAAGTCCAGGGCACCTATGCATGTGCTTGCTCCATTATTCCACGTGAGCGAACCCTGCAATTTGAACTCCGATACCTTCCAGAACATCTAGAAATTCAAGACCGTCCAAAACCCCAATCTAGGGATTGGTACGAGATCCCATGGTGCCGAGAGCTGTTCCATTGAGGACAGTAGGACCAGGGGTTCGACGTGGGACGTCGCTAGCAACAGTATCCCGCTGTACTGAGGTAACACAACCTTGACTTTGTTTAAAATAAACATGAACTTCATTCGAAGTAAAACTCTCTCATTCTCTGTGCTCAATCCAATTTCATGTACCGTACACACTTTGCAGGGGCTGCCTGGCCGAGACGGTAAAGGCGTGCTCGGTTCGCCCGGAAGGACGTGGGTTCGAATCCCCGTCAAGAAGTCGTAAAATTTAAGAAACGAGATTTCCACTTCCGGAGGTGCATATGGCCCTGAGGTTCACTCAGCCTACACCAAAAATGAGTACCAGGTTAATTCCTGGGGGCAAAGGTGGCCGGGCGTAAAGCTAACCACTCTACCCCATCACGTGCCGAGGTTAACAATGGTGGAAGCCTTTACCTTCCACTCCTCCAAGGGCCTTCATGCCCTGAACGGAGGTGACTTTGCTTTTTGCTTGCTTTGTACACACCTTGCGTTCATCTCATGCATTTCCTGTTACAAGAGTTTCATCCGAGAATTCACTTATTTCGTGGTGAACACCGTTGATTGCAACTGTATTCTGTAAAAGCCAGTGAGTTGTATCTGGGGTAATCTGTCCCAAGGAGTGCTGTAGTTAATTTGAGTTACACCAGATAAAAGTGGGTTCACATATCCGTATTCATAAAAATCTATTCAACCGTTGTAAATGGCCCCAATGACAGAAGCCTCGCTTTGGCTTTTGGTTTCACTCGACCTTATCGAAGAGAGAGCCCCATTTACCATACTAGGACTTAATTTACATAAAGTACTTTTCCACCTTCGTGAAACAGGCTGATTTGGTCTTCTTATCGAGGAAGCAGGTAACAACCTGTTGGGACCGTCCGTCTCAAATTATTCATGTCATTGATCA
Source organism: Anabrus simplex (assembly GCF_040414725.1). Classification (NCBI taxonomy): domain Eukaryota; kingdom Metazoa; phylum Arthropoda; class Insecta; order Orthoptera; family Tettigoniidae; genus Anabrus; species Anabrus simplex. The sequence continues at coordinate 441,072,196 of NC_090268.1, read as the reverse complement.
CAGGAAGCGATCCTATTTTTAAGAGTGGTATCCGTTTAATTTTCCACATGTGAATGTAGGTCATGGCTGTATGTTGTTCTGTAATCAAGATACTCTTTCATAGCCCTCAAGACTTTTCTCAGAACCTTATGTTGCTTAACTTCCTGTTTTTCAAGTAAATGTTTATTATTCATTGTGAGGCATTCTGTTTCTTACAGACAATGCACTATTTCTGTGATTGGATTGAGATGATGATGATGATGATGAAGTCCTTTGGAAATGACATTCTCTCTCTCCATCCTTGTACGCTTGACAGGGTTTGGTGACATGTTACGCAGAACTTGAAAATTTCCGTCATGGTCTGCGGTCTTTAGAAATCTGCCTAGTCCTATGGAGACACTCCACCACCAGTGTCTTTACCCCCTGTGGGTGGGAACGCTTGAATAACATTCACGATATCCTCTGCCTCTCGGTGAGGTGACTAAAAGCGGACCGAGGGTCTCCTAATTTCGACCACGAGTTGGCGACCACTGGGTTCTTCTCTTGATCCTTGCATTTCTTCCATTTATTTGTGTCAGAATACTCACTGCCGTATACACTATCTCACCTCCTTTGGTCAACTCTTGTTCTCTTCCTAGGCCCAGCGATCCTTTCACCTTCACACCCTTTGTGGCCCTTCCTCTCGTTTGTCCGATACCGAATTTTTTCCAAGTCTCGGACTCCATCCATTTTCTTTCTTATTACAGTAAATAGACGATTATTTCCAAGTTGTTAGTCCTCCGGAACAAAATTCACCACCACCTGAACCTTCGTTTTGTCTACAGATGTGGTTGATGCTTTTTCTTGAGATCAGCCCATTGCTGCTGTTCGATTGGAGAATACACCCTATACATCACGATGCCAGTTTGAGAAGTTGAGGGAAAAGTGAATGCAGGAGATTTTAAAACACTATAAAATAAAAATCACGCAGCGTAGCGAGAGCTGCGAACAACACAAAAACGTGAACGTGACCGCCCACCAAGACACGAGGAGTGAGCACTCTGCCCGAGTGTTCAGTTTAAAGCTGTCACTTTACTTTGAGAGTGAGTCCTAAACACATACCTTAAAAGGCTTATGTGTAATTAAACTGACTGTGTACAGAATATTGTGATATATAACATTCGTGTTTAATGAGTTATGTGCAATGCTATTATAACTTTGCGATCAACTGACAAAAGTAAACTGAGAATATATATAAGATAAATTTCAGAAGCAGAGTATTAGAAAGAAGAACAGATCGTAGCGGTTCGTTTATTGCAAAATTGTAAATATATAAAACTGAAACAACTATAAAATTGTGATTCTAACATTGTACACAATCCACTGAAACCACTACTTTTATATGACATCTCTCCATCCACACTTCGCATTCACGTAAAAATAACATCCATTGGGTCTCGGCACAGTCTATCCTGAAGGTTCAACTCTTGGACTGATGATACGTGGGTTCGGTGATCCGTCTGAAGGTATTCGTAGAACATGGCGTTTTTAAAGACGGGGTGAGTAGTTGGGCGTTTTGTATCACGTATCTCTCAGCTCCATTATTTCTCATTTTAACAGCACAAAAATTCTCTAAGTGTAACTTTATTTCGGCCATGGTCGCCTCCTTCAAGCTCCTAGCCCTGTCCTATACCAGTTTCGTTATAAGAACTATCTGTGTCGGTGCGACGTAAGGCAAATTGTAAAAGGAAAATAATATTCTACAGTTGTAGCTCCTTTTCTCATCGGCAGAATACGCAGATTCAAAGCCAGGAGTAGATAAAGATGTCTGATATGCTTCTAACCCATATTCTTCTTCGTTAGGAAGTTCATAATTATGTCAATATCGTCAATCAATCGTCAACCAATCACCACAAATCTGCATTCAGGACTGCCTCCTCACTGGTGGAAGATTTCCAATCAGTTGTTTACCTAGTCTATTATTACTTGATTTCCAAAACGTTGGAATCATAATTTTGTTTGTTCCTTTTAAGTCCTGCCCGACCCAATAACAGCGAATTTATAATTTCGGATCTCATTCTATTTCAAGCTTTTATTTCAATACGGTTCAATTAACTAAAAATTCTCTGCTCTTTCAAATTTGACCAAGTCAATACTTGCATCGTGATGTTTCATTACTTCCTATCAGAAATTAAAGATGTCCGTGGTTTGATCAATTTTATATTTGACCAGTCATCATTAATTAATTTTGTTTTCGCTTCAATCCACCATGATTGAAGACGGGGAATCAATGAAAATCTTAAGTTCATTTGGGACTGAAAGATGTGTTACTTTCCTCAAAACTTCGATGTTATAACAACTGCCTTATTAATTGACAAACTGGATGCAATTCCTACGAAAAACATTTTCCTTCAATGTTTTTATCTTACATTTTCTCAAACCAGACAATTGTTTTCGAATCTCTAAGTGAGCAAAATTTATGAAAGTAAAGGGCACATTAATAACTCTAAAAAGTGTCTACCTCCATAGGGTAGCTGCCATCCTAGATGGCCCGGGTTCGATTCTGTGTACAGCCTGAAATTTAAGAATGGAACGTGTACTGGTACGTGGTTAAAATAATACACGCACTCACTTCCATTGGGGGTGTGTGTGTAAAGAACTGCATCATCTCGAAACGATGACAAGAATTTGTTTACTTATTGTAAATACCATAATTTCAATCAGAAGTACTTTATTAGTTACTATAAAATTAAACTTGCTATTAAATACCGTGTGTTAAGTTTTTTTGATAAAAAAGTAAAAACAAAGTTCCTTTCAAATCTACCATAATTCTCACTAGGCACAAGAGAAAAGAATTTCCCGTCATACAGACATTAAAACCAACAAGATTCAGTGGGAAATTATCTAAACTCGCGAAACTGGCTGTAGCTCCTTCACAGTGTTTACTTCTCGGTCCGCACACACTACTCCTGCAGGGGACATATATTATTGCAATTCATTAAGGAAACAGCTTGCGTGACGTGTTCTGATTCATATGAAGCGTTTCCTGTTCTTTATCGCTAGTGCTGGCTAATTTAAGTTATATGTAGTTGTGATTTATTTTCTTCTAGATATAACGAAAAGTTACAACTAGAAAATATTAATTAAGTGAGTATGTAGTGCCTGGACGTACGATGACAGCTTTGACAAATGAGTTACTTAGCCCCAAAAATTTAATCTCACGTTCCTTCCCCTGTGCTGTGGATGGAGATTACGCTCCTCATTAATATGCAACCCATCTCGCTCCTCCGCGAAGCAGACGCGCCTAATTAGGCGTACCCAAACTGCGACTCCTCGATCGCGCTTTTAAAGGGAGAGTAAATTCATTAGCACAAGTACTGTCCCTTTAAGTAAAGTTTAGAAACTTGGTCCGCCTTCCGCAATTAAACCCACTCATACTCCACCACACAAGCCTCATCATCACCTGTACCACGTAAGACAGGGGTTCTGAAGACTTTTAAGATTGTGACCACCAACCAAGTGCAATACCAAGCACAACGAAAGCTAACATTTAAATTAAATAAATAAATAAATAAATAAATAAATAAATAAATAAATAAATAAATAAATACAAAAATAAATAAATAAATACATATTTAAAACCCTCAACAGGTCAATAAGTTCGCTGAGCTTGAATGTTACTCAAATTTGTAATGATATCCGGAGAAAAGTTATTACACGAAAACAGTTCTTTATTCGTGTATCAGGTGCTATCGTGATGTTTTCGTGGGGGTATTCCATGAGTGGAAAAATTCTCCTATATAAAGTTCGTCCCGAATATAGGCAAACACTTGAAAAGGTTATTGATCAGTTTAAGGAAAATTGTAATACCTCTGGCCACGGATTTCTCCTTTCCGAACAAATATTTCAGCGCTAAGCAGGAGAATGCTAATTGAAATTCAAAATGAATACCAATGTTATTCTTTTGAATAACCTTTCTTCATGAAGTCGACACCGAACGGTAAGGCGTTTTATACCGTTTTAATAGAACTGTCCACTTCCTTTCTAAGTACGAAAACACCTGTAAAATTTGTTAGAGAAGTCTTGAATTGCTGGTTTAAATGGAAGTTTAAGACTTTTCAGTCCGTCGAAAATACTAATTATATCACATATAATAAACCTCTAAAAATACGCACTGTTAAACGAAAAATTACATGTTTCGTTCTACAAGAGCATTCTCAGATTCTATCAAATAATCTAAATCAGTCGTACATTATGTACAATATTGTTTATATTGCGTGAACTTGTCAAAGACTGAGAATCGATGATGTTATGGATAAATATTAACAAATAATGATTTTAGCAGTATTCGACCGTTACCTTATTAACTTTAGAAATGTTTTAGTAAATTCTGCTTAATTGATATACTTCGATGTAAGATGACCCAGTTAGTACAAACAAATATATTTGAGAATGAATGACAGTTCCCTGATTAGAGTCTATTTACGAAGTCTCTTGTCCTCCTGACAGCAGGTCGCCAGCTATGATATTTAACTGGAACGACGATCCTTTCAGTAATCTTGATTGAAGGCTCCGCACGCTTAGTCACTACACACAGCAGCTGCATGTAGACAAGTTCGACCACAACACACGACTGAAATTCAGTTGGTTCGACTCCATACGAGCACGATTACTCACACAATTAACATAGTCGATTAAATTAATTCACAGTCAACTTGACTGCTCCACGCAGCGGACTACTTAAAGATGACAGCAGTGCTAACAAGCACCCCTCTCCATCGTTACTCCAACATTACGACGACACTTCTGCTTACAACACTGACTACTGAACAATGACCACACAAAAACAACAACTAGTTCGCGAACAGCATACTTTTATATGCCCGCTAATGCAGTTCTACATTCTTCGGCGGTCAGAATGAGAACATTCCGAAGAATAAGACGAAGTGAAAAAAAAAAACAGGGGAAAATCTGTCACCAAGCCCTCCTGCTGGGCGTTCTCAGCTTACTCGCTAGTTCCTTCCAGGAAACACCGAAAGGGGTTACAGACAGAGGGCAGGCATGAAACAATACTTTATTAATACCATCTATTCTAGGCTATCTGCCATGGCGTGATCCGTATAAACGATTCCGAAGAATAGAATCATCCACCTTTTCACTTATTCAGCTCCTGCTGGATCGGGGCATGTGTGGCACTTCTCCACTTTCCTCTCTTCGTCAACCATTCTTTTTCCATCATTTTGTCGCAGTAAAAGCTTTTTCTCCTTGCACTCCTCTTTATCAAATCGATCCACCTACTTCTAAATCTCCTCTCGCTCTCTTTCTCTCGAACTTCATCTCCATTATCTATTTTGGTATTCTTTCCTCTCCATCTCCTTTACATGTCCAAATCAACAGAGTTAACTCCTGTCAATATTCTCATTTAGATTTTCAGTTCCGACCTCATTTCTCACACCTCCTGTTTCCCAGTCTGCCTTCCCTTGGCTTTCCTATCATACTTCTCCTCCATACTTGTCACCGTCTAGGTCTCACGTGTTAGCAGATGGAAATTATTGAATACTTAATTAGATTAGTTAGTTTTCCAAATTTTAGTAACCACGCTACTTAACGATAAATTTAGAAATTGTCCCCTTCAAACCAAAACACAGACCAGCCACTCTAATATTGTATTAAGTTGAAATGTATCTGAAAATGAACTGTATAGTTGGGTCGTATTATTCCTTCTTCTGATGGTGTGCCTGAGGTCTAGAAAAGAATAGTAGGTCGATGACTTCTTCAATCTTCAATGTCGATTCCTCTGAAGCTCCTGTTCTCGGTCAAGCGGTGAACATCTTCATAAAATGCTAATCCCTTACTACGAAAAGCATTGACCATCAGTTCATGTATTACGTTATGTGATCTAATTCGTAATGGTTCCTCCTTTGAACACTTCCCCATACTCACTGAATAGACCTGTGTTGATGGAAAGTGCAGGAAGAGAACTTAGAGGTGATTCCATAACATTCATTATCAACATTTCCCTCCATTCAGAGTTGAGGAGTTATTCCCTTTTCATAACCTATGAGTTAGCAGATAGATCTTGTGAAAATGTTCTATTCCTCTTTATTATGAGTATAATCACACCATTGATCTCAAGGATGAATCCATAACTGTAAGACAAGTTCATCTTCTTCTGACAGGCTAATATGAAGCTCTGTAAAGCAGTGCTTTTAGATGTTATTGTAGTCATGAATAGCATCAACTTTGGGCTGATTCAATGTTTTTCAAATTTGTTGCGAATATTAACTTGATGGGTGTAGGCTTCGCATAGTTGGCATAATAGCTAACTCTGTAGGAGTGACGTAAAGCAAATCATCGATACTACTCTTGGTTTATAGACCTCAGGCGCACAACCAGAAGAAGGAATACCATGACCCAACTATACGATGCTATACAATTGAGAGATGGTATGTTGGAACTCAAATGGCAAGAACACTACCGTGCGAGATATTTTAGAAGTGAGGTACAGTGGGATGTACTTATATTTAGAATTGAGCCCCTATGACTGCGTCTTAACAACCAATCACATTTTCAGTGTCTGTGTCTTGTTCGTCTGCCGAATTTGACATCCTGCCAGTACCACTTGAGCAGATCCATCAGAGCTTTCTTCCGCTCTTTTAGTAAAGGACCTCTCCGCCTTCTGGTTTCTGTCTCCACCATAAAACTCTGATAACTATTCATTCTGAAACTAACACTGTCGTTGGTTTTATCCTCTGTAATGTCCACCTCTCTCAGATCTTTCTTTCACTCCTGGTACCATCTCAACTTAGATGCCGTTGGTTTTAGAAAACTCCAGATTTTCTTTGTAAGCCGGTCATTATTCATAAGGAAGATGTGCCCATGAAAAGTAATCGTCTCTGATTATTATTATTATTATTATTATTATTATTATTATTATTATTATTATTATTATTATTATTATTATTATTATTATTATTATTATTATTATTATTATTATTATTATTATTATTATTATTATTATTATTATTATTATTATTATTATTGTACAGGAAGATCACCTTCTCCGTCCCGTTGAACTGTGCGCCTTCTAGAAGGCCATCTATGTGGTGGTGAATCCGAAACGAATTTAAATCAAGACACTTCGATAATTAACCTTTAGATGTTTCGCTACCGGCCTATGTGCCCGCGGGATTACGGACAATTAATTTTTAACGGAATTTTAAGTTTTCAATGTTTGTGAAACTTAAGTTTTTGTATATTTGTTTAATGTGTTATAGTTGTCAACACTCCTATGGCTTCCTTCTGCGTCAAGTTAATAACCAATCAGGAATTTTGTGTGTACTGCTCTAGCAAATTAGAATTGGGGGTGTGTACAGGCATTCCGCCTAGCTCAAGAGAGTTCTGGAACTTTCCTCTCTGAGATGCTATAAAATATGGACTCTTTAGGACCGCATTGTCATCTTCATCGCTGCGATCTAGTGTGTGTATGTATGTATGTGTGTGTGTGTGTGTGTGTGTGCGGTGTAATAAGGAGGCAGGAGCTGTAGGCCCGCATTCGGAAGACCCAACAACTCAAGGCAATGGCACACATCTCTTAACATGTGATAGCTCCAGACAGATAACTTGAGGGGAAAGTTTCAAACTTCTTTGATTAACGTAAGATTCTAAAATCCATGTTTAAATGTAAATTTTCAGCAAGTCTGAGGACTTTCTTGAAATCCCTGCTGGTAAACATATAAGTTAGGTAATAACGAGTGTTCATGCTCTTCTAATTCCCATTCAACTTGGTATGGGATGAATAAGACTTTCTTAGCCTCTAAATTCTTCACAATGTTTTGGTGCTTAATATTTTGCATCTAGTCACCCCTCTGTAGCCTCAGCCCATTTAGGATTGTGTTTCTCTGTTCAAGTGTTTCGTCTCCTGCATTTGTGTTCATGACCGATCGTCCGAAACGTTTTATTTTTGCATTAAAGTCATTTAGTATGGGCATGCATTGCCCCCGTTTAAAGTGTAATTACTGACAGACAAATGCGTAAATGACTTTTGGAGTTTTGAGTTTTATTGCTAAACTCTTACAAATTATTGTGTCAATAATTTTCCCTATAGTACCTGATTTTTGGGCTGATAGTCCGTTGTTATTCCATTAACTGTTATTTTCGTTGCGTATTCGGATTTCCTAAATACCTAATTTTAAAATCCAGAAAAGATAAAGAAATAAAATTCAAAATTTAGTGCTTTAGCTTATGCTCTGGTCATTTTCTGACCGCCCATTCACCCTTGTACCTTCTTACACCTCTGTGAACTACGTAAATCCTGTAATTATTATTATTATTATTATTATTATTATTATTATTATTATTATTATTATTATTATTATTATATCACCGCAGAGACAACTAAACCCGAATTTCGTGCAGACATTTATTTTTTGGAAGTGTAACTTTATTCATAGAAATCAGGTCGTCCCTAGACGTTAAGTGTGGCTGAGATCTGATCTTCCACAGTGCACGTTGACGGGCAGACGATACAATGTAGGTAATACTGTCATGTTAATGTTCAACGTGCCGTGTTTTAAATTGTGGATAATATTGTTGCCCTCCTCCAGCTGATAACTTTAACTCAGTTTCCTACAAGGGACACAATAATTCACGTGAATCTTCTTCCTCACCGCGTCGTTAACTGCATTCTCCTTATCGTAACCTTCCCGTAAGCTATCTCCATGTAGGGCAGTCAGATATGCGCTGCTCTTAAAACAAGTCTTCCGTAAAACAAACTCGTTATAAGATAAATGAAATCAAGCTAAGTTTCAAGAAACTGTAAGCTTGTAAAACTGCATTGGAATTGAACTCGTTGTGTAAGTGATTGCCTACAATCGGAAGATAGTAAGTTGGCAAGAACACTACCGTGCGAGATATTTTAGAAGTGAGGTACAGTGGTATTTTCTGTTCGAAGAGGACACCTCTAGAGAGACGCCCATTTAACGGGGCAGCCGTGATAACTGCTGCAGCGTCTAGTAGACTGTAATTACAAGTAGTCGCAGGCACTTCCGTAATTAATTATTGTTTTGAGAGAAAGTACACTGGGGGAAACTATCCCCTTCTGAATAGTAATCTTATGAATATACAGAAAATGTAGGCTTCGGAGAATGAGTTCTGAGAATAAACGACTGCAGGGGGACATAGACACTGATGGGCAGCAAGTCCTCTCAGTTTTAATTGCTGTGCTGGTGGGGTGATTGTGCCTCATGAGGATCACTGTAAGTACAAAGGTGTTAATATAAGGAATGATATTCGTTGGGATAATTATACAAATACGGTTGTTAAAAAGGCCTACAGATCTCTTCATTTGGTTAGGAGAGCATTTATGAGTTGTAGTAAGGATGTAAATGAGAGGGCGTATGATTATCTGGTAAGACCACGGTTACAGTATTGGCTCCAGTGTATGAGACCCACCCCAGGATTACTTGATCAGAAACCTGGTAAACAGAGAAAGGACGTAACTTCTTTGAACACATTTGCGTAGCTTATGTTACTTGGTGGGGCGAGTTGATGAATTGTGCCCATAACCCATTAATATAACTGTTGGTATTTCAACAAAAATAAATTTTGTGTTATGCAGGATATATTTTCACCTGCATTTTCCCATTTGTACTGCCATTACTAGTCATGATGGACGAAGATATTGAGAATAATCTCAGCCATAGACGCCCAAGAGAGATCCGGTTTACTCTAGGTCCGCTAGATGGCAGACAGAGTAAACCGGAACGTCGAAATTGACGAGCAGACAGCCAGATGGCGTCAATTCGAAATGTCTGCAAACGGTAGCTGAGGCCATACGATTATTATTATTATTATTATTATTATTATATTGAGAATCGACAGACATAGCATTTCCATTCGTCGGTGCTAGCACTGGAGCTCGAGAAGGAAACAAAAGAGGGCACGATGAAGTGGAATGCCACGGAAGAATCTCGAGTCAGCAGCGAAACAGTCGCCGTAGTTATGTATTACATTTCTCTAATAATAACGGTATTTATTAATTTACCGCAAATTCTACTGTTGATTTGTGTGAAAGCTATTATTGTCCTCCATTCAGGACAAACATTTCAAAGAAATTTCGTGGATACGATTCGTTCACGTAACAGGCTCTAAATCGCCTTGAGAAGACAGCAGTAGGCAGTGCCGCCGTACGAGGATGAGAAAGCTATTTCACATCCATGTGTTCATCACTTACGAGACAGTTGCAATACCACTGGATTCCCCCTGTGGTTGTGGGCGATATAATAACATCCACGGTATCCCCTGCCTGTCATAAGAGGCCACAAAAGGGGACCCAGTGGCTCTCAACTTGGGAGCGTGGGTTGGCAACCGTGGAGCTCTGAGTCCTGGCTTTGTTGAGTTTACCAAGAGAAGTCGCATAGGATAGATGAAACTGAGGAGCCTGGCACAAGTAAGTGGAAACAAAGCCAACGGTTATAGAGCACTCGAGGCTTAGGTAGTCTTATTTTCACGCCCTCGTAGCCCTTGTCTTCCTATGGCCGAGATCTTCACTTTTCGAAGTGTCGGATTCCTTCAGTTTTTCTCTCTTCTTGCCTATTTGTATTTCCTGTTACAATAATCACCACCACGACAACCAACGCCGGATGCACAGGGAAAGAGAAACACGTCTTGCTATCCACAGGAACGTCCATTAAGGACGCAAGTGATTTATGCAGATTTTGAAATCGTTAAGCGCGTTCCGATTCTCATTGTCTCATAAGTTTTGTTGTGCCTTGTTGCTGTTAACCAATGTTACAGCTTCTTTCTTCGGCTCCTTTATAAGTCATGCTAACTGGTGACCTCTTAGGAAGTTTGGTGCCTATCACTGGACACACGTGTACATACCATCTCAATCTTTTCTAGTCAATAATATCAACAACCTCTATGTTCATTCTCTCCTGAATGTTTTTATTTATCTACCTCAATAACTCTACTTTTGCATTTATGGATCCAGCAAGATGTTTATGAAGTTCGTAACCTGCCAGATTTTATCTAATATTGCGTATACTTATATTACGTTAGACAGGAGTCTTCTTTCTTCCACAAGACAGACAAGGATGACACAGACCAGTAACCTGGAAGCTCTCTCTCAAATTAAATCATCGATATTTGAAATAATCAACATTTCGACAAGCAGTCAGGCGAACAGACATCACTAGGATGTTCCGAGGCTTCAGAATAAATCAAACTCAAGAGAAGATCTCCTGCGATATCTTTACAAAGGGTTTGAGATATTTCATTAATTGTGGAAAAACAAGCTTACAGTTCTTCCCTCATTTAATTAAAGAGAGAATTCCACGCTTCTCATTGAGTGAAGTTTGAGTCATTTCGTGACAGAACGTCTTTAGAATCTTCCTGTATCTGAAGGTATTATCTGAGAGAGCAATTTCTCGAGAAATCTCTTGTCATCACAACGGGGAGTAATTAGTATAATGATAGCTCACTTTCTACCAGAACTTTCTCTTGTGAGCTTATTCTCTCATTGGTGGAATACTTATGGATATATCAACATACTTTAACGGTAGTAAGAATGTATTTATAAGGTGTTACATTACTTGATATATAATATCGTCACAATGGTACAAAATATCTCAGATGCAATTATTTTTCTACTCATGACTATTCATATAGTAACGTAGATTCCACACCACCATAACACATATATTCAAATTAATATGTCACGCTAGTAGCTGTGATTGTAGAGCGGCGACCTTTTGATACTGAGCTCACTCAGGCTTACATCAGTGGTATTTGGAGATCCTCAAATACATCAGTCTGGCGTCGATAGATAAGATGGAATAGTATATAAGAGGATGGGGGATACGGAAAGAGCCTCCCCGAAGAGTGTATAATTTACATTCGGGCGTTCCCTGCGCAACGGTGAGGTGTTAACACCGGCTGATCTTTCCAATCCAAAGGTAACATCAACTATTATATAATAACATTCATAAGTCGGGAAACGTTCTTTTCAGAACCAAGAATAACCATCATATCTATAAACATAGAATGTATGTCAACTTGTAAACAACAGCTCTTACAAGAACTTTGTCAAACAACAAACTGTGATGTAATATATGTTCAGGAAACTCACAGGGATGTACACCAACCACGTCCTAGAATACCAGGAATGAAATTGGCAGCAGAGAGACCGCATGGACGATATGGTAGTGCAGTCTTCGTCAAGCCAGGTCTCCAGATACTCTCCACATCAATTACTAAAGAAAATGATATAGAATTTATCGCAGTGGAATTGAGCAACTCGGTTGTAGTTTCCATCTATGAACCTCCTAATGTAACATTATCATTCATGCCACCTAACAATCTCGATGACTGAAAAGTATCTTTCTTCATTGGAGACTTCAACAGTCATAGCAGTATTTGGGGCTATGAACAAGACAACGAGAGTGGTGAGAATGTTTTAGAATGGGCGGAAGAACACCATCTGTCTCTTATCCATGATAGCAAGCTCCCTTCTTCTTTTAACAGTGGTAGATGGAAGCGGAGCTATAATCCAGACTTAAAATTTGTGAGCGAGAAGATAGCACATCAGTGTGTTAAATCTGTATGAGCTCCTATTCCGAATACACAACACCGCCCAATAATGTGCCAACTGGTAGCTGCCATTAGACCTCAAGAGGTCTATTTTAAAAGGAGTTATTTTAAGAAAGCTAAATGGGAAAGATTCACCAACTTACTGGACGAGAAGGTCAAACCACTCAATCCAATTCCAGAAGCATATGAACAGTTTAATAATATCATCAGGGAGTGTTCAAGGCCTACAATCTCTAGAGGATGTAGAACAAACTACATACAAGGCCTAACTCAAGAAACCTCTGCCCACCTAACAGAGTATCATAAACTATTCGAAGAAAATCCTTTCAGCAATGACACCATCACAATGGGACAACAAGTAATTTCTTCTATTCTGAAGTAAAACGGGCACAGTGGTTAAGGTTGATGGAAGAGATTGACATGGTTAGAAGTAGTCAACATGTTTGGCGATTACTTAGACGACTCTGTAGTGACTCTAATAAAACTTCAACACATTCCAATGTCACAGTAAACCAAATAGCACATCAACTTCTACGAAATGGACAACCATCAAATCCATGGCGGCTTCAGAATAACGGAATTGAGAGGGATTATGAGCAGGAGACAGTTACACTTGTACCGGGCGGTACACCTCCACGCCGCTAATTCAAACATTGCGCCAGTTGAAACTCCTCTACTGGAGAATGCCTGAACTTTAACAAACTGTACTAATTCAAAGGTGTCTTGGAATATGTCACTATCGTAAATTTTGAAGTGTTCTGAACTGTGTCTATTTTGATTGGTGTTTGTTTGCTCCATATCAAGAAATTTGAACATTCTCTAACAGATGTCTCTACCGATATTAATATCGCACTCTGGTGTAAAGGAATGTACCTTCCTGAAGAAATTTTGTATTCATAAGTTTTGTCTTAACTAAATTTTGTTCTGTCAGTTGTAGGTTGGCAATATAATCCTTTCTTTCCGCCTGTTTTGAATGTAGCCAACCAGGAATTTCTGTAATTAATTTTCCACCAATAAGGTCTTTCGTCTTCGTCTGGTGTATTAGTTTTTGCTATTATCCAATAAAATTTTGTGGGCGGGTTGTAATCATTCATGAAACGTCTCGAATTTTCCGCGAGGGTATATAAACTGCTGATTTTCTGGTCTCCTCGCCACTTCAGTAACATCTCTCCTTGTGTGATTATGTAGCAGGGGGCGGGAAGCGCCTCTTTCTTCGGGCAGCAGTTCATCTATAAAGGTAATGGCCATTTTATAACTTCATTTCTTGCTAGCTCAGCAGTTTAACCCGCGGGGCAGGTTCGAAACCTTTCTAATGTAACGTATCTTTAAAATGTAATAGACATTTGGTAAATTTTGGCTCTTTAACTATAAATTGGGATAGAGAGTGCCTAACCCTCTCGAGCTCCCACTCATATTGTTCTGAGGTGACTACGTTTTCATTTCCGTTTTTCCTCCGTTCCTAATGTAAATACGTTTTCTTATCGTGTCACCTCCGTAGTATGGGATTAGCCCTTGCGTAAGCGGCCTAGTGCCAGATAGGTTTTAAAAGTGTATTAGGAGTGCAAGCTACGCGTCCATTCAATTCAGAATTTTGGGCCATGTAGTTGACCTGTTTCTTTACTGAATAGGCCTCAGTAGGTTGGATATTATTACCCCTGTTCTTGTGTGCCTGGAGGGCAGATTGAAGGTGGAGTTTGGTGTGGCCTTTCAATAGGCTTGAACTTTGAGAGCGGGTTTGCTCTTTCTTAAAAGTGGATTTTCTGTGTGCCTCGAGGAGGCTTTACTGGGTAATTGGGAGCAAGTGCTCCTTGGCATGATTGGGGTTTTCTGCCCCTTTGTTGAACTTTATACATAGATAAAGTTGGGCTCATTGCTCAAGGATTGTGAGTCTGGGGCTCGAAGCCCAAATCCAGTAACAAATTTTAATTGTACTTTCTTAATTTGTTGATCTGCTACTTGGTACCTGTTATATTCTGTTATTTATTTATCTTGAAAATAAAATATAACCTTTGTTAAAGTTTTAAATTAACTTTAATTTCGTAAGTTGAGACCTATTCCCGCCCGCACCTTCTTTCAACTCTGCTGTTCCACAGATACCTCGGAACAACACTCACTAAACCTTTTACGTTATTTGAGCTGAACAGAGCAATAAATCAGTGTAAGAACGGTAAGGCTGCCGGCCTAGATGAAATACGTGTTGAGCAAATTAAGCAATTTGGACCTGTTGCTAAACAATGGCTACTAGAACTGCACAACAACTGTATAAACACCTGCAAGTTACCACGTGTGTGGAGGAAAGGTAGAGTAATCGCAATTCCCAAACCAGGAAAAGACCCAAATGATCCGAAAATTACAGACCTATCTCATTGTTGTGTCATCTGTACATGATCCTAGAACGGATGATCCTGGAAAGACTTACTGTGATCATTGAACCACTTCTTATCCCGGAGCACGCAGGATTCAGTAAAGGGAAAAGTTGTACTTCACAGGTCCTCCATCTGACACAGTATATCGAAGATGGATATGAAAATCATAAAATCACAGGGGTGGCTTTTATCCACTTATCTGTTGCATATGATTCAGTTAATCAACGTATACTGTTGAGCAAATTATACAACGTGACAAAAAATTACAAGATGACTCAAGCCATTTTTCCATCTTCGCCAAAATCGTAGGTTCTTCGTTGAATTTCAGGATCAGAATAGTCGACGGAGGAAACAAAATAATGGTTTGCGAACAAGGCAGTGTTATCGCCCCTATGCACTTCAATATCTATACGAATGGCCAACCTCTTCTAGTTTTCACCAGAAGCTTCATATATGCAGATGATCGGGCTATTGCTACTCAAGCAAACTGCTTTGAGGTTGTAGAAGAAAAGTTATCAGAGGCTCTTTCTGAACAATCATACTACTACAGAGGAAGGCAATTGAAGCCTAACCCATCTAAAACTCAGGTATGTGCCTTCCATTTAAAGAACAGACAGGCGTCAAGGAAATTGCAAGTAGTATAGGAAGATAATCAACTTGTTCACTGCCCAACACCTAAATATATAGGTGTAACAATGGATCGTGCTCTTACCTACAAACAACACTGCATGAACATCAAGCAGAAAGTGTCGGCTAGAAACAACATCCTTCACAAGTTGTCTGGAACCAATTGGGGTACACATCCAAGGACGTTGAGAACTACTGCCCTGGCTCTATGTTAATCCGCTGCAGAGTACGCTTGCCCTGTCTGGTACAGATCAAGTCATGCTAAACAAGTTGACATTTCTCTAAATGAAACGTGTCGACTCATTACTGGCTGCTTGAGACCAACTCCACTAGTTAGGGATCTACTGTTTGGCTGGAATCACCCCGCCAGATATAAGAAGAGAAGCTGCATCCATGAATGAGAGAACTAAAGCACTTGCCTCATGTGTACACCCATGGATATGAACCTGCCCACCGAAGATTGAGGTCTAGGAGGAGTTTGATGAATACAACCGAAGATTTAAACGAATCTGCTCAATCCACAAGGCTGAGATTATGGAGAACTAGAAATCCTCAACTTGCTGGTTGGATACTACCAATTAAACATCAACCTCCAGGACACGAGGAACATTTGTCTACGTGGAAATCGTTGAACAGGCCTGGTAGGTCAGGAATCAATATGGTAAAGTGGGGCATTTCTGGCACCTCCAGGCATTGTGAATGTGGTGAAGACCAAACCACAGCCCATTTCATGAACTATAGTAAGTGTCCTAAGTTGCACAATAGAGGACTTGATGGCTACGACACCTAATGCCCGTGATTTGGCAAAATTCTGGGCAGACACTATTTCATATGGATGTCATTAAGTACCATTATGCTATGTCAAATGTATACTTCTGATAAGAATAAATAAATAAATAAATAAATACAAGAGGACTCTCGATGACTCCGAAAACCGTAAAACTAGTTAGTTGTACGTAAACCCAAAATCACACTATTATTATCATAACAAATGAATGTTTATTTTCAATAATAATAATAATAATAATAATAATAATAATAATAATAATAATAATAATAATAATGACGGGCTGAGTGGCTCAGACGGTTGAGGCGCTGGCCTTCTGATACCAGCTTGGCAGGTTCAATCCTGGCTCAGTCTGGTGGTATTTGAAGGTGCTCAAATACGTCAGCCTCGTGTCGGTAGATATACTGGTTCGTAAAAGAACTCCAGGGGGACAAAAGTTTGGCCCCTCGGCGTCTCCGAAAAACTTCAAAAGTAGTTAGTGGGATGTAAAAATAATAATAATAATAATAATAATAATAATAATAATAATAATAATAATAATAATAATAATAATAATAATAATAATAATAATAATACCTTAATTTTGTCCTGGTCCATACAGAATTTTCCCAGTTAAATCATTATTGATAAAAACACAAAACAATAACTGTATATGGAGTCATTCTACGGCTTGCGGCAAGTGGATAACTAACAACTTGGGGGTGGAGCCACTCTGCTGCCCAACAATCACTCTCGTCAACCCTCTCGCCTCCTCACCACGGTGTCCAGTAGAAAAGCAGGGTATCTTAAAATATTACTTGCTCAGGGTTACTTGTACCTACCGCAGCAATCCCAGCTGAATTGACACACTCCAGCCTTACGGATAGCCACTAAGAGCCAGTTTAAGTCCAACCCCGCCTTCGTCCCCTTGTATCTACAATCCTTCCAAAATCTTTCGGATAGCTAACTCAGCTGTCTAATATCACCAATGCAGACACACCCTCTGACCTCCCCAGCTCGGATAGCCGTTAGCTAGGGGAGCACGCTCCCAAACTTAGTCTCTTTGCTGAGTTAAATCACACCTAATATTTGCATTTAACACATTGTCTTTTTGTTAAGGCAGCTAATTGACACACACAGTCCTTTCTGACTACATCTAAAATCTACTTCTTACCATTTAACAAATTGTCCCGGCACTCACTCATGATTGTTTGTTTTTCTAGTAACTGGGGTGTTGAAATGCTACACAGTTCCTTACACACGTTACCAATAGACTTCTAGTAACTGGAGTTTTCCTTACACATTATTGACACTCACTCATGAATTTTATTTTTCACTCTCGCACTAGACTTCTAGTAAATGGAATTTTCGTTACACACTATCCACAGATGAATCTACTTTTTCTATCTACTGATATCTCTTACCTCAACTTTTCATTTACACTCTTTACACAGGTATTCCTCATTACAAGTAAAAATCTACTTATATTAGTCGTGTTTCCCATTCATTAACCATTCATTACTTTACTGTCCTAAGGCAACAAACTGACTCTCATTCACGATTTTTTTCTAATAACTATAGTTCCCTTACGAGCTTTTAATAAAATAAAATCATATTGTTCTTCACCACACAACATAGATACCGTATTTTCCTTTTCCAATAACCACCCTTTATTCATCTACATACCCAACAACTACCGTATCAGACCTCTTCTTGCCGTTCTGTTAACGTTCCCTATATGCATGTTGATCTCTAGGCTTATTCAATCAAACACCCTGAGGGACATTTCACTTCTTCATTCAACCTCCAGTTCTTGTTTTAGAATATCGCTCTTCTTGCAATATTCTTCCAATTTATTCCTTTATTCTTTACTCAATATCTCTCCCAGTAATGTCCAAAACCTAGCCTCTCCAAATTGATTTTCACCTTATGTACCCAAGACTAAAATGGCAATGGGGAGGACACGTAGCTCGACAAGACTGCAACAGATGGACCTCTAGGATTATTCACTGGAGACCATGGGGACTCAAGAGAGGCATTCGAAGACCCCAGAAGAGATGGCTCGACGACATAAAGCTGTTGGTTGGAACACGCTGGTTCCAAGTGGCTCAAGACCGAAGACGATGGAAGCACATGGAAGAGGCCTATATCCAGCAGTGGATTAAAATAGGCTAGAAAAGAATAAGAAGAAGAAGGCCCAATATTCTCCATACCTGCTTTTAACCTGATGCTGGTATGCAATCTGCAGGAGTTTACCTCCCTCTCCCCTTTTCAATCTTAACCAGTAACGTATCACTCTCTCTGAGATATATATCTTTATGAATTCGTTGCACATTAATTTTGCTCTCGCACTGGCCGCACAAAATGGGAGACCCATTACAGTTTTACTAATTTTAAAAACTATCTGATTCAGTACTTCACTCTCCCTCTCTAGCTCCCATATCTCGACATCATATAAAACTCTGCTTTTAACTACCGTTCGAAAAACCATTCTCTGGAGCTTGTACTCATTGTTCGGGAACTTATTTTCCAATATCCTTGTTATCGAGAGTGCAGCTAATCCTTTCAAATTAGATTGTATAAGTTGGTCGGTCCATCTCCCTTTCCTACTTATTATTTTTATTATTGAAAAATGCGCACATGCCGTGCAGAATGCCATTACATTACATTTACATTATATACACATTACTTTTCTTTGCTATAAGCTACGATGGATTTCTGTCTATTCCTGCATTTTACAATATGGTATCTATCACAGAATTCCAAGCACAACTCACACACACACATTCGTCATTTGGTTCGTGAAATAATTTGTTTCAGCACACCTTGTGGTGGAAACCATGAATCGCCAATCTCGTCGTCACGTGTCGCATATCATGATTAGCTTCCATCCAGGTCCTGTCTTGCATAGCAGATGTTGCATAGAAGTCCTCTGGTATGTTGTTTTTCTTCTCATGCAGATCTTGTATAAGCTCTTTGAAGCTGGTACTAGCTTGAAGTATGAGCTCCTAAAATTCTCTTCAGGTATCTAGCCTTTACTCGCTCCAATTCTTCCAGCTGTTTGTACGTGAGGTATTCTACCACTAATTCTAGGCCATACGTAAGAACAGGTAGTATCTTTAACCTAAACAAGTCCATAGCTGTGCTGATCGATAGTTGTGTGATGTTTCTGATTTCATTCATAGCCCTGGTGGCCGCCACTGCTCTAGATCTTATATGTAAACTAAAATTCTTTCCCGTTGTTTGAATTGTGATACTTAGATATTTAAAATTGTTAGTCCTCTTGAGTAGTTTGCCATTGCATTTGATGTTCTGTGCTTCAGTGAGTCTTCCTCCTTTCCCAAATATTACCAATTCCGTCTTCTCTTCGTTTATCTGGATGTCGTTTCTCTCTGCCCATTCACATAGTGTGTTTAGCGATACTTGCAGTTTATCTATATCTGTCGCTGCGATGGCCATGTCATCAGTGTATACGTATGTGCTTGTTCCTGCAATTCCTTTGGTGACATCGTTCGTGAGAACATTAAACAGGATAGGGCTGAGTGTATCGCCTTGGAGGACACCGTTCGTCTGCGACAGCCAGTCAGATATGCCTACTCCATCATCTATCTGTATGTAGATTTCTGCCAGTATATTCGATATCAGGGTCGTTGTGCTAGTCCTTCAAAATTAGTTCCTCCAGTTTATCTATTAATACCTTTCTGTTGACCGTATCGAAGGCTTTTGTGTAATCAACAAAAACCGCATACAGTTTTCCTTTTGGTCTTTCTATCGTCTGTTTTATCTGTTCCAACAGGTTTTCTACTGCCAGAGTCGTGGACCTTCCCTTTCTAAAACCAAACTGTTCCTCTGGTTGAAGGGGTTCTAGCTTCTCTGCCAGCCCTTTCCTACTTATGAGTATAGCCAGGTACTCTAGGGTGTCCGCTGTCTCAATTATCTCATCCTTTATTGCCCATTTCCTCTTAGCCTTTCTCCTCCTATCTTTGGTACGCACCATCGCCCATGCCTTACTACAATTGATTTTCAATGTCTAATTACTGGCATACTCCACCACGTCATTTACACATTTTTTGTAGGCCTCCAGCTGACAGCGCCAACAAGAGGTCATCATCCGCGAAAATCAGCCCCTCAATCTCTTGCTCTCCTAACACAGAAAAACGCATTTTCCCCCAGCATGCTCTTTTAATATATGATTAAAGAGTAACAAAAATAATATGGGAGATAATTCGCAACCTTGCTTCAACCCTATTTTTGACTCAGTGCATTTACTTACTAACCTTTCTTCAAATTTAACATTGCAGTACACCTGCTCATATATTGCCTCAAGCGCTTTCCGTTTCTTTTCAGAAACCCCTGCCCCTTCTCTCGAACAAGGCCCCCCTGCTACTCTGTCGAAGGCCTTTTCAAAGTCTACCGCCACCATATAAACTCTACTTCCTTTTGACTTTACATATTTATCTACACTGACTGACAGAGCAAATGCAACACCAAGAAGGAGTGGTCAGAACTTTATGCCAATTGCAGGGTAGACTGACGTCACTGAGGTATGCTCATGATGTGAAATGCGCCGCTGTGCTGCGCAC
Organism: Anabrus simplex; assembly: GCF_040414725.1. Lineage (NCBI taxonomy): Eukaryota > Metazoa > Arthropoda > Insecta > Orthoptera > Tettigoniidae > Anabrus > Anabrus simplex. The sequence goes on along the minus strand of NC_090268.1, from coordinate 441,051,305 downwards.
GTAGCGAACGATAAATGGGACACGGCGTTGGTGAATGGCCCACTTCGTACCGTGATTTCTCAGCCGACAGTCATTGTAGAACGTGTTGTCGTGTGCCACAGGACACGTGTATAGCTAATAATGCCAGGCCGCCGTCAACGGAGGCATTTCCAGCAGACAGACGACTTTACGAGGGGTATGGTGATCGGGCTGAGAAGGGCAGGTTGGTCGCTTCGTCAAATCACAGCCGATACCCATAGGGATGTGTCCACGGTGCAGCGCCTGTGGCGAAGATGGTTGGCGCAGGGACATGTGGCACGTGCGAGGGGTCCAGGCGCAGCCCGAGTGACGTCAGCACGCGAGGATCGGCGCATCCGCCGCCAAGCGGTGGCAGCCCCGCACGCCACGTCAACCGCCATTCTTCAGCATGTGCAAGACACCCTGGCTGTTCCAATATCGACCAGAACAAATTCTCGTCGATTGGTTGAAGGAGGCCTGCACTCCCGGCGTCCGCTCAGAAGACTACCATTGACTCCACAGCATAGACGTGCACGCCTGGCATGGTGCCGGGCTAGAGCGACTTGGATGAGGGAATGGCGGAACGTCGTGTTCTCCGATGAGTCACGCTTCTGTTCTGTCAGTGATAGTCACCGCAGACGAGTGTGGCGTCGGCGTGGAGAAAGGTCAAATCCGGCAGTAACTGTGGAGCGCCCTACCGCTAGACAACGCGGCATCATGGTTTGGGGCGCTATTGCGTATGATTCCACGTCACCTCTAGTGCGTATTCAAGGCACGTTAAATGCTCACCGCTACGTGCAGCATGTGCTGCGGCCGGTGGCACTCCCGTACTTTCAAGGGCTGCCCAATACTCTGTTTCAGCAGGATAATGCCCGCCCACACACTGCTCGTATCTCCCAACAGGCTCTACGAGGTGTACAGATGCTTCCGTGGCCAGCGTACTCTCCGGATCTCTCACCAATCGAACACGTGTGGGATCTCATTGGACGCCGTTTGCAAACTCTGCCCCAGCCTCGTAAGGACGACCAACTGTGGCAAATGGTTGACAGAGAATGGAGAACCATCCCTCAGGACACCATCCGCACTCTTATTGACTCTGTACCTCGACGTGTTTCTGCGTGCATCGCCGCTCGCGGTGGTCCTACATCCTACTGAGTCGATGCCGTGCGCATTGTGTAACCTGCATATCGGTTTGAAATAAACATCAATTATTCGTCCGTGCCGTCTCTGTTTTTTCCCCAACTTTCATCCCTTTCGAACCACTCCTTCTTGGTGTTGCATTTGCTCTGTCAGTCAGTGTATTATCGTATTCGCTATCATGATAGTATCTGTAACCCTTCTTCATTTCCTGAACCCACCCTGGTACATCGAGAGTGTGGAAAAGTCTTCCACCCAATTTCTCAACCTTATCACTAAAATGCCAGTATATACCTTACTCAGTGAGTCTAGTAATGTTATGCCCCTATAGTTACTTATATTATTCCTATGTTCTTCCTTTTTATAAATCCAGTATATTACGCCTTTTCGCCATTATTGTGGGAAATTTTCACACTCAAGCACCTTATTGCACAGCTTCACCAATCTCTCCAGAACGTTTTTATTTCTACTGCCTCTTTCCAAAACACCGATGTTATGCCATTTAATCACTCTGCAGACACAACTTTAAATTTTCCTAGCATTACTAATACCTCATCTTCAATTTTCTTTCAGCTGCCTCTGTGGATCAGCGGTAGAGTGTCGGCCTCCGGATCCCAAGATAGCGGGTTCAAACCCGGCAGGGGTAGTCGGATTTTTGAAGGGCGGAAAAAGTCCATTCGACACTCCATGTCGTACGATGTCGGCATGTAAAAGATCTCTGGTGATACATTTGGTATTTACCCGACAAAATTCATTAAATCTCAGCCATAGACGCCCAAGAGAGATCCGGTTTACTCTAGGTCCGCTAGATGGCAGACAGAGTAAACCGGAACGTCGAAATTGACGAGCAGACAGCCAAATGGCGTCAAATTGAAATGTCTGCACACGGTAGCTGAGGCCGTACGATTATTATTATTATTAATTTTCTTTTCATCCAAAATCGCACTAACCAGCTCTGTTTTCCATCCCATCTCTCTCGTCAACCTTCCCTATTCAATATGTATATCCCCCTAATAATCTCTGGAAATATTGGAACCATCTTTTATAATAAATATTGACCTCTCCCTGCCTCTTCTCCCTTCTATATATCCTGTGCATTCTATCCCAAACTCTATCACATTGATTGTTTCTTCAGTCCCTATTAATTTCCTCCGCCTGTTCCTTCCGCCATAACATCTTCCTTTCTGCCAACATGCCCTTATACATCTTTCGTAACCTACAAAACTCCTCCCTCTTCTCCATCCTCCTTCTTTCTCTACACCTTTAAAGGCCTCATCACCTCTCTCATCTCCTTACATTCCTTACTTTACCAGCCCGCTCCTCCTTCCTTTTCCGCTCTACATTTTACCACACCTGCTACACTCTAGATCGGTATTTCTAACAATTTTAAGGCCATATGCACATTATTATCAACCAAATGCTACTTCAATCCTACTCCTGATGATTTGGAAGTTCCCATCTAAATAAATACTTAATTTTTCTTTTGTCTCGTCCGACCATTTAAATTTAACAACTTGTGCACTTCTCTCTGCGCTCCCTTCCCGTACCCCTCTTCTCCTCTACCTTCATCTTCCTCAAAGTAGTATACACCGGTGCTTGGGAAGGTTCTGCCCAATCTACTTCTTATATCTTATTTATTTTATCCAGCATGTCTCCCGAACTAATCACCAAGACAATTACACTCCCTCCTATCGTCTATATGTATACAATCCTCCTTTTTTTCCCGTCCCGGCCATCCATTGAAAATATACACATTTCCTGCGCACAGAAACCCAACAATTTATTACCGTTACAATTCCTCTCTTTATCCTCACTCCGCGTCTCTCCTTCCGTTACTTCCATCCCCTCCTGGGCTCAAGGTCGTCCCACCTTCATGTTTTCTCTAACCATACTTATATTTTCTAGTAATTCCTCAAAATAAGTTACGATTTGCACACGCCGATCCTACCGGATGATTATACAGAAAGGCCGGCCATACATATTTAAACATACTCCCATTTTCAACCTCGCCCACACATCATCCATCTCATTTGAAATTGCTTCTATTAATTCTTTTAACATTTCCGTAACTAATATCGCTGTTCTTCCTTTATCCCGTCTTTCCTTTTCACTGTATCCCTTGCTAAAACCCCTCCCATACTAAGTTTCACTCTACTGCTACCCACGTCGCACAGTGGGTAATTTCTAGCATCCAGCCGGCCAAAAATAATATTTTCAACCCTTGTCCTTGGTGCGCATTTTCTGTGAGTCGTGTTTATAAGACTCTTGGGTACAGTAATTAAGTATTGAAAAGTAGCGCTGTCTGATGATCTAATCTCACCGAAGGCCTAAAGTGGCTCTTCTCCGTTAGGGCATCATATTCTGGCGAGGCGAGCTCGCAGTTATTATTATGTGAGGGCTCAGTAAAGACGTCAGAACTAAATACTTCTTTATCTTGCAATGTGATTATATTAGATGAAGGTATGTATTTTTATACAGTATGTAGCATTTTCTGAACATTACTATATTGTTGTCCGGAATATGCCCTTAAAATTCAGGTACACGGTGTCCAAGCGCTATCTAATTATACAAATAATTTGTGCTGACTTTCAAAATGGATTACCTTTGATTTCCGCAATGAAAGTCTTTTGGATGAGTTATCTATACTTTCATGAATCGAAAGCTGTGAGATTTTGCTGCGACCAGGCGCGACCATGAGAGTAATTAATTTTTTTCTGAAGCCATGTACTCTGTAACCCGGAGGTCGGTTTTCGGACTGTTGAGCAACAGCAGGGAATATGCGCGGAACAATGATATTTCGAATGCTGTAATTGAACATTCAGGCTTAGAGGATTGTTCTGAGGATATATCCATGTCTTAAGGAAATCTGTCAGTATTTTGTGTGCTAAAATTCGATCACGCTGGCCAAAATATAGTATAAAAAGGGACAAATCGCTGAAGTACAATAAAAATTGGTTCGAGCAGAGAATGAGCCTTGCAGAAGGACGTGTATCACAACAATATCAGGATGAACCTATCAGTACTGTAGCTCATTCCATGTTAAGAAAACAGTATTGCTCTTATGACAACAGGGTTGCCATATCGAACGGCTCCGCTCAACGCCATCACGGGAAAACGGCGGCACATAAATTTGTGAAATTCAGTATGTAAGTTCAAGACAAAAGGCTGAAGAAACTAAGCTACAAATTACTTTTATGAACTAAAGGGGACGTGGGTATTACAGGGGCCACTTTTGGTTTGTACAGAATCAGAGGTAAACTACGGCACATAAGAAACTTCGGCACAGAAATATAAAGCAAAGTGCGGGAGAAAATAGACAAATAATTTTATGGGCTCGAGGGGGAGGGGTGTATTTTATTGCATTTAATAAATTTATCCAGAAAATAAAAGCTAGAAAACAGACGCAAGAAATAAATACTGCAGATGACTGCAAAGGATCACAGTACTAAAGTTAAAGAAATAAATCACACACGTAGGCTTATCGCATAACTCTCATTCAACACAATACATTTACGCTCTGATTTAAAGCCTAAATTCACACGCAATCAATAAATAAATAAATAAATAAATAAATAAATAAATACTGTAGATTAGCTCACTACAGAAGTTCAGGCAGGAAACACGTCTAATGATTGATATCCGAAGCAAAGTGCAAAGTACCAATGATGGAAACCACTAGAAGATTCTTCAGAAAAGTGGTTGTGGTCATTATTGTTTTAAGAGGAAGTACAACTAGACAACCATCCCCTATATAACACTAATCAGAGAGAAAAAATGGAAGGGGTCTGACACTTCGAAAAATGAAGTTATCGGCCAAAGGAAGACAAGGGCCACGAAGGGCGTGAAAATAAAAGACTCCCTAGCCCTCGCAAACCTAATAGCGTCGGAGTCTGAAAAGAACAAGAGTTGACCAAGGGAGGTCGGATATGATAGATTAAAGTGAGGAGCCTGGCACAAGTAAGTGTAAGCAATGCCAGAACTCAGCTAAGGGCCCCGTGGTCGCGAACCCACGCTCCAAAGTTCAAAGCCCTTGGGGGATTCTTCAGAGAAGCTCCCACTTCTGCGGATATCACTGGAGTAGAAGTAAATTTAATAAACCATCTACGTGCCATCGTAGAAACTCTTTCGTTGGGTATGCCATTGATAAAGTGACATTTGACATGTACGCAAAGGAAAATATACAATTGTACTTACAAAAATACAAATCGTACTACATGCCCGTAACTTTGCACAGACTCTTGGTTCATAGAGAGTAGGTCATTAGGCACTGTATTATACCTATTGGACAACTCTCCGAGGAAGCGCAGGAGACCAGGAATAAAGATAATAGGAAACATTCCAGAAAGACACAAATACTGACATTTTTCAAGGGCTGCTTATATCATCGGATCCTTATATTACCAGCTTAGGGAAATCAAGGAGGAGGAAATTGATTCCGCTTTCACGAGAAGTGCTCAACTTACTTTCTGAGCCTCCTGTATCTGGTTCTGCCGAAGGAGATGACAGTGATTACAGCGAATCTGATGTGACTGCATCTATTGAATAAATTGTTTGGCAAATACATGCATTCCTGTATCTGTTTTTAAACATTCTAAACAGCATGTCCCACAAATTAACATCTATTTAATTTCTCAAAGCTATAACGAAAAATTATTAAAATTACAAAGATTGCTAATTCTACTCCTTACGTAGTAATTTGTTCTTTGAACTTGCTTGACTACACACTTAATTATCTCCAATAATAGCAGTTAAATACTAAGCTTTATGTAAATCGGTCCATTAGTTTCCGAGATACGATTTTTGGCCGGCTAGATTCCTGAAATTACGCACTGTGCGTCGCCAAAAAGCAACAACATCCAAACCCTCTACCAACTCCGCCTCCTTATTGTCCAGTTTACTAGACACCCTCTTCGATATTTATAAAACCCACATTCCAGAATAGTTATCTCTTACCCCTTCTTCTTCTCTACTTTCACTTCTAATCTTACTGCCATCTATTTTGTGGTCTTACTTCTAGTTACTCTCATTTCCTCAATTTCACCTGCGTTCACAACCTTTTCTACATTCCCCCTTCCTCCTCTAGCCCCCCATTTTCCTTCTCCCAAAGGTCTTTTAAAGTTAAGCTTCTTCCACTACCCATTGACTTACGTCTTGCTCCTTCTCTCTCCTCACATACTCAGTCTGCGTCGTCCATGGCTGCCCTCCAACCTTGACATCCTAGGCTCCACGTGTTCCACAGTCAGCTGCTCTGCACCTCTCGATCGTGCTTCACTCAATTCCATAACATCACTCTCCTCTACGTCATCGCTACTTCTCCTTGTCGTCACCTTCCTCACTTCTCCCTATGCCGTCTCGGTCGCCTCCTGCTGATGTTGATGTTCTCCATCCATTTACTTTAACCGACCCTCCACCCGACGTCACCATCTTCCCTCCCCGATAACCACCTGCTGCCCTCTAATATGGTATATATTTTAAGACCTTGCTTTCTTGCCTCCCTTAAATGCCTGCTAAGGCTTCTGTTCTCCTTAATGGCTTCACTGTCCATCTTCCTTCTTATTCACACTTCCTTTCCTTTTAAATTACTACCATTCCTTATCACAATGTCCGCCATTAACGTATTGTAGATAATAATTTCATTCTAACGGGCCTCCTTCCATTAAATTTCTCGACCCAATGCACGTCGTCTATATCGACTGCACTAATCTTCATCCTATTCTGCGCCACTTCCACTACTTTGTAGACTACTTCCACTTTACTCTCTTTTTCTTCTTCTTGCACACCGTAAATGAAAGTATACTCATAATTTCTTGAGCACCCCTCACTACTAACCGCTTCGGCCTCCCTCAGAGCTTGCTCTAAACTCCTTACCTTCTGCTTCAATACTTCTAGCTCATCTTTATTACACCCTGACTCCTCCATTAGTCAGCTCACATCTCCCTCAATACACAGCTTTAGGTCTTTAAACCCCCTGGGTAGCTCTCGAAATATTTATCTTATTTGCTCCGTCTGACATGCCTCTCTTATCATCTCTTTTATTGCTCCAAATTACTCCCATCCTATGCAACCCACTGGACCAGGACTCGGATAAACTTCAACTCCCCGTATTATCAACAGCACAACCACCACCACCGCCACCAGCAGAGGTGCCAATATCCCCACTTTCTCACCACTTAACTTCACTCATCTCTCCTTTCTACGTTCCATTCCACAGTGCTAGCTCCCTATCGCTTCCCTGTATTGTGCCATCGTGTTGCCCTTTACTCACTGCTTAACTCAGCACATCCGCACTCCTTGCTTACTCAAACACAACTCATGATGATGATAATAATGTTACGCGCCAGACCTGTGGTAGTCCCTTTCGGTACTTCCTGGGATTAGTGAATCAGCCAAGTAGGGAGCTCCCGGCATGGCTGGCATTTCCGTGTATTGTACTTGTCGGCTGGCTTACCTGTGAGTTTCTTGGAGATTCAGCGGGAAATTCCTCCTCTAGCCACACCGCAAATGTTCTGGTTACTAAGAATGAAAATCGCATATATCAATGAAAGTGTTAGTCGCTTAGCAACCTGCTAAGTACAGAATGTATTGCGGGTTAGGCTAAGCCTTCGTCTGCACTCATGGGAGTGATCGTTTAATGCTTTGATTTTATGGTTACTCAAAGTTGGATGAACTTTCAATGTCCTATGATTCACCGGCAGGTAATTCCGGAGAGAATAAAACAGAAATGAAGCAAATCCGTCCAGTAGAACGGACGGACGAGTTTGCCCAATCTGTTTTTAGTAAACTCTTTTAATATTTAGACTAGAAGACCCGAGCTGCTCCGGAGCACTCGTTATAAGTAGGTCAGATAACTTGTTTAGATATGTTTAGATACGCCCGTCGTAGTCACGTTGTTTTGCCTGCCCTTTGAAATGGTTTTCTGAACATTTAATAAGAAGCGCCATATGATATGCCGCAGATGGTAATCATTATTCATCCATTGTGATGTGATCATGCCGTATGTTTGGTTAAAAACTATCCATACATTCAGTTTTTATCCTGCAGTTCTTGACGTAAACCTTGGTATTGCGTCGTAGAAGACAATGGAATTTTTATCGCAGTTCTTCTGTATAGAACGGTTGTCTTGTGGGCTCATAGGTTAGTCTCGAAGAAGCGTTTTTTGGCAGGCTGAGAGCTTTTTTAGATGCATCGTCTTCATTCTTTCTAGTGTAGCTAGGCTATCCTTCGATAGGTGTTTCCAGATAATGTCTAAGGCGAGTGTCATAATGTGGACTTTTGTCTCGTACTAGCATGTACGTTATTAGGAACGCTCTGCCATCTGTTTAATATATTAGAAAGCTGAGAAAGTTTAGAGAATCAGAGAATAGAATATAGCACGAAATAGTATTCTTCCTAATCAGAGCAAATGTATACTCTCCGGCTTGACAGGTAGTAATTAAGCATGGCTGCATGCAGTGACATACTTAGCATGAGAATAACGTGTATCAGAATATTAATCAAAGTGTGCGTCGCTTAGCAACCAGCTAAGTACATAATATATTGCGGTTTACGGTATGCCGAGCTTGCAATTTTCGGAATGATCATTTAATGACTTGATACTTTGATTACTTTGGCTGTGCTTAGAGACCTATCAACATCTCGTGATTCGCTGGCAGGTAACTCCGGAGATAATAAAACAAAAATGAAGCCAATCGGTCCAGTAGAATGTATAAATATTTAATATATAGATTATTTAATAAATCTTAATTTTGTAATATGTTTTATTTATTTATTTATTTTTTTTATTTTTTATTTATTTATTTATTTATTTATTTATTTATTTATTTACTTATTTATTTATTGATTTATTCTTCTTCTTTCCGATGAGGACTGCTAAGGACCACGTGTCAATTTCAATACAGTTCTTCATAGTTTATTTTGGTTTCTCTTCCGTTCCTTCCAATATTCTTTCATCATTTCACTATGCTCTTTCTTTCTGACCTTGGACCACTTCGCGCCAGTTTTCTTGATCGATCTCCCTTGGAATCCTTTCATACCTACTACCCTCCTTTTAGAAATCTCTCTGTCCATAGTTCCTTCTTATATTATTTCTTTAAATCTTTATTTACTAATTGAATCCAGCTAGTTGTATATTTATTTATTTATTTATTTATTTATTTATTTATTTATTTATTTATTTATTTATTTATTTATTTATTTATGTATTTATTTATTTATTTATTTATTTACAGTCATAGCATGGGCACATCTTACTTCCTCAATTTCAGCACACGACCATACTGCAATCTCTACTTCATAATAATTACAGAACTATGAGATGGTTAGCGTGCTGGCCTTTGGTCGAAGGAATCCCCAGTTCGATGCCCAACCGGGTCTCAGACTTGGACAGATTACCTCGATAGAACTGCACCAGACCTGTCCGGAGGCCACACGCCATTATTATTATTATTATTATTATTATTATTATTATTATTATTATTATTATTATTATTATTATTATTATTATTATTATTATTATTATTATTATTATTCTTTCTTCGTTTCGGCCTGCTGTGGACCACGTTATTTCAACCGTTTGCATCCTTGAGCTTTAATTCTTCCCCAGTACTCACGCATTCTCGTTCTGTGAGCCTCCTTCCTTTCATCAGTCCACTTCTTGCCTGTTTTCAACTTTGGCCTTTCTTGGAACCTCTTGTATCCCTGGAGCTTTTTCTGGAGAGGAGCACGTTTCTGGATGTCTTCGAGTGTGATTCCTATTTCTTGAAGGTCTTTTTCAACTTCGATAAACCAGGGTCCCTTGGTTTTCTTGTTAAGAAAGTAGGAAAAGATCCTATTGGTTTGTCTCTGTGTGCTCATGCGTGCTATATGGCCATAAAAATTAATATTATTATTATTATTATTAATATTATTATTATCATTATTGTTTGGTCATGTTACAAGCCTATCTGTGAAAAAAGAAAAGAATGCTCCATCAAGAAGATGTATTGCAAGAAATATGTCACTGGTAAGTCAAGAAGTAAATGATAAAAAATTAGGTCATTGATATTGACAATCAACATCTGATGTCACAAACGATGTTCTTACTATGAAACACTATATCGTGTTATGTACTTAAGATTATGTAGTTGTAAACTATCTGAAAATGTTGTGCATGTTGTAAAGTGTAATTGGTAAAATTTAATAATGGAATTGAAATAACACAAAAAATATGATGCAGTTCAGTAAATAGAGTAAACATGATGTTTGGGTTCTGATCGACTTGTATTGCACTTTTCTTTACCGCCGACAAAATGACCACTACCGTCGATTTAGGTAGCCAAAAAGTCGTCATTCTGGGGTTAGTGGCTCTACTCTTAAAAAGCATCACATTAGTAATATAGTTTCTCTTATCAAATGTTGGTACCATTCCAGCGCCATGAAACTGATAGTCAATGCTTTCGATAACACTGGCGTTCTGTCAAATAATTTTGTAGTTTTAGTGATGTTTTAGTTGAAAACCTTATCTACACTGGACTTTATCAAAGGTCGGTTTGATGGTCATCGTCCTTTCCAAAAATTCATTCAAATTTGAAATGTAAGTTTCTTAAAAAGCTCCGTCTTTTCATATGAATAACCATCGCAAAAATTAACAGCATTACTCGTTGGTCATCCACTCGTGTGAACATGTGTTGTCTCTTGTGCTTGTTTTAATTTCTCTTTTTTTTGCTTACGGATATCCAGGATGTGAGACTCTATGATTGCCGTGGCAAATTGCACACCGTACTACGTCATTTCGTACATTGCAATCGGTGTGACATTGGGGAATACCATATCTTTAAAAGCCGGTGTTTCGTGTTTAATTGAACAACACTTACAGGTTAGTCCAAAGTGTTGCTGTAATATGACCGTGACAATCACGCCAGCACTCGCGATCAAACTGTGCAGTTGCCAAATCACACACCGTATCGATGTTCTTCGCTCGAGGGGAAAGTGACTAAAATGTCGCGTTCTTCTTTCAATTCCCTTCATTCTCAGTGTATAAGTACTGGAGTGAGAAACAAACCCGAGTGCGATTCCATGTTCGTTCAGATTTGAAAGGTCACATTGTGCTAAGTGATAAATCGTTGAAATCCGTTTTGTTCAATTGCTTGATAAATGGAGATACACGTCACAGAGCAGTGAAAGAGCATTGTTCTGTTAAATGTGTACCCAAGTGATACTGAAAGTCACCACGTATCGATCTCTCTCCCACAAAAAATTGTAGTACGTGAGATATCGTTAATGAGCGACGCTGTGTACGATCAAGTTTCACGCTCATTTTCGCGATATTTCAATTGAAGGCAATTTTTTTTTTGTTTATTGACAAGTAAATAATATTACTAGAGCCTGGATGTCTAGGCAATGACAGTACAGAGTGCAAAATAATTTGTCTTGGAGGAAGCGCCGCCAAGCCCAACATTCCATAATGTACCGGGGGTAACGTAACTTCTAGGGGTCCTAATAGACCGGCCCCCTACGTTTTATGCAAATCTCGTAGCAGAAGTGTTGCACGGGTAAGGGTATATTTCCAATTCCCTTCAATAAGTTTGCATGCTACAAATCCTATAAATATTTAAATGTCCCGGCTCTAAATATTACTCTATTTCCTGTTGTACAGGCTAACACTTCTGAAAGTTTCAGTCTTTCATTTCCCCAATCGGGAAAATAAATAGTACTTTTTAATGCCGGCCCGAGATGTGAATGTTTTCAGAATCATGCAGAAGAGAGCATTTATGTCGTATTTAATTACAAAAATATATAGAATATAAATATATACGTTATACCCTATTGTAAACCTTCTGTTAACATGGGTGTTTTCCCTGGGGACCTATCTGCAATTTGCGCCGCAATTTCCCTCCATCATTGTGACCATGGCATCCAGTGTTGGCAATATTTACCAGGTGGCTCGCGAGCGGGATACTTTCTACTTATAAATGGCCCGTGTGCACAAATGATTAAAGGGACATCTACCAACTGATTTTCACAGGGGCACTACTACCAGCAGGCAGGTTACCTAGTAATGCTAAGAGATAACAACCAGACGGTCACTCGCAGCATTTTCGTCAGCGCTACCCGTCTAATGCAACCCCTTGAATAAATAGTCCTCGTTTTCGACCGCATAGTACTGGTCTAGAGTATAATACAGCAGCACTATATTTGCTTTCTGTCTATCGGCAATTGCTAGTATGTTCAGCAACGACGAATGCACAAACATCATTGCAATCTATGGAGAATCTGGTGGGAACGCAGCCGAAGCTCGCAGACGGTATGCACAGGGGTTTCCATAGAGATGCCTGCCTTCTACACACGTATTTCGCCGAACAGTATCAGTATTTGTTTCATACAAACAACTCTTTTATAGACTGGAATGCCTGCACGTGCATAAATGAATAGGTTATTAACACTTTCAACCCCAGAGGAATGGAAGGCACATTTCCTCCTAGCCCACGATGTTTTAATTAGCACCTGCTCATCCCCACGTGCATCATACTGACACACATGAAGGGGCCTTGAGGCTTTCAGATTCACACGTACAATGAAATAGCATAGTGTCTTTTTCTCCCTTGGGCAGTGGGACCACTGGATCGTATATTGGTAGAGGGTTGGCAGCACTGCATAGCCTTTCCTTGTCTGCCAGTCTTGCCTCCAAATAATATTGTCTACATCCAGTGCTGGTGTGTTATTGCAGCAATATGGATTCTGATGAGATAAGAGGCAAAATATAAATGTATTCAGACAGTAGTGAATTTAGTATTTTTAGAATTATGAGTGACTCAGAAGATCCGACAGCGCACTTGTTAGACCTTGATTTCGACGATAGTGATGGTGACAATATTGTGATGGACGAACCTAACCTCAACGACGTGGAAGTATTACAAGAGGAGCAACAGAATCAGACTTTCTTTTTGAAAAATGATGATGACGAAATATTGATAACAAAAGAAGGTGAAGTCATAATTTTGTAGAACGTTGAAGGTAACTTGAATACCTTTGATTTCACTACTAGAGAGCCACCAGGTGTATCCGAGACAGCTAGTAATAAACTGTCCATAAATTCGCCTTTTGAATTTTATTCTCTTTTTGTTGATGATGGCATTTTGGATCTGTTGATAAATGAAACTAATAGGTATGCTGGGCACAGTATTGTTGAAGCCATATTGAAGAAAAAAGTTCTGTTTTACAAAAAAATTGTATGATGTTATAAGGGATGACATGCTAACGTTTTTAGGTTTAGTTTTATGGATGGGTCTAGATAAAAAGAAACTAAACTGAGGAACTATTGGCCCAAAAATGCAATTTACAACAGTACATTATCAAAAGCTATGATTCGTAATAGATTTTAAATGATTCTTAGTTACTTACACATTTCCAACAAAGAGATTGTCTTACCAAATGACCGATTGGCAAAAATAAGACCGCTGGTCAGTGCACTAAACGTTAAGTTTCAAAATGCAATGAACCCACAGGAGGAATTATGTTTTGATGAGTCAATGATTCCGTTTCGTGGTAGGGTCAACACATTCCAACCAAAAGCATCGGTATGAGATGAAGTTATACAAGTTATATCTGAAAGGTAGGTACACCTGGCACTTGAAAGTATATGCTGGAAAAGAAAACATCCCACGCGGTCAGTTAGCTTCAGCTAATACAGTTATGGAATTAATGCGTCCACTGTTAGGAGAAGGACGTGCTTTATACACTGACAATTTTATACGAGTGTCCCACTGGCCCAGCAGCTAAATGATAAACAGACAAATCTATTTGGAACACGTCGTTAAAAAAGAAAAGTGAACTCTAAATCAGTCGAGAAAAGTACACTTCATAGAGGACATATGATTGTCAGGGAAAGCAACACAGGAGTAATAATGGGAAAATGGAAATGCAAAAGGGATGTGATGTTCTTAACAACGAAACATGTTCCTGTACTGGCTGAAACTACTACCAAACAAGGCGTTACAAGGACACCATCCACGGTTTTGCAATACAACGGAGGAAAATAATTCATTGATGTTTCAGATCAGCTAGCATCTTACGGTACATCTGTACGTCGAGGTGTAAAATGGTACAGAAAAATTATGTTTGAGCTCTTGACTAATACAGCTGCTGTTAATGCTGTTACAAGTCTACTGCTTTGCACCAAAAGACATTGTATCATTCCGAGAAGAACTTGTAACTTACCTGCTTTTTGAACGTCTTCACAACAATGACAAAGACGACCTACCGAAGAACCACAAACTCAAAACCCTTGAAGATAGGCCCAAAGGTAGATGCACTTCTTGCTACCAACCTTTATCATCACGTGAGGGGAGGAAAATAGATGCTAAGAGATGCTGTCAAGTAAGAAAAATGTGCTTCGGTTGCCCAGAATTCAAGTACATGTGTATGTGTGAATGTCACGAAATAGCAGAAAGTAAAATGTTGCTTTTAGTAAAATGTAAACGAAACCAGTTCAAGGAATCTACTGAGTATTGTATGTATTTACGCCTAATACTGATTACTGTATACATTTTTAAAATTTCAAATTCATGTCATCTAGTCCATTCTAACGTAACATAACCTAACCATAGTAACATGAAACAATATCCAAATTTGTATTTAAGTATTTCAAATAAAAATAACTTAATAAATAATATTTTAAACTATTTTTGTGTGTGTATGAAAATGACGCACACGAACAGTGCATCTTATTGACTCACACCTCACTTAGGAGAATTAAAGATGAGACAATGTTTTTGTTTGTTTTGAAACACCGGTAGGCCACCACAATAACGAGTGTGAATTTACCAAATTTCTGGCTGGGGTTAACGGTGTATCAATTTGATACAAATGGGGCTGAAAGTGTTAAATGTTCTTTGCTGCATCTTTGGCATATTTACAAATGTACCCCGGTAGGGTACGTGACCGATAAAATGACTGCTATTTGTTTCACGAAATACAACACGTCATAGCGCTCCTTGGAAAACAAGTGATTAGGCATCCCATGCATCATTATTGCATGCGGGACATTTGTAAGTAGAAGGTACGACGTTCGTGAGCCACCTGGTATACCTGGTCATTAGTGTCACCTTCTCACTATGCGTTTTCTTCCTTTAATTTAGAGCTCGAGGAAAACTCGTATCAAGAGAACTCCATTCTGCTCCCCACTTCAGAATTAAAATCATTGAACTGCCCAGAAAACGAACTCAGGCGTTGAAATTAGAGACAGGTACACCACCTGTGGACCATAGGGCTGGCTAATAATAATAGCATTACATTTACGAGGTCTAGAATGTCTTACAATTTCTCACAATTCATGAGCCTTACCATTCTTCTGTAGATATACGAATTTTTGTTTCGATTTATCGTAATTTTTATATCCATGTGGGTAGAGTCAAATAATTCATTATCTGTATCCCTCTATGTTGTAAGAGGCTACTAAGAGGAATTCCTTCTCGCTCTTTCGTCTTCCAAGCCCAAAACCAAATCCATGAATCTAACTTTTCCATGTAGCTGAAAAAATGTGCGAGTGGGAAGATTTTTTAATTATTATTAAATGGCGAAAAGCATTACCGTCTTCTTCCCTGAGCGATAATAGATGATGTATTTGGTTCAGGCCCCGGATTCGATTCCTGGCGTGTCGGAGAATTTAACTTTATCTGTTAATTTCCCTTGGCTCGGGGTTCGGTGTTTGTGCTGTACCCAGCATTCCTGCAACTTCCAGACCACACAGGGCAACTTTTTTTTGTATTCTCTTCCAGTTTGCTTTACGTCACATCGAAGCAGAACTGGGAAGGAAGCGGCTTTGGGCTTAATTAAGGTATATCCCGAGCATTTGCCTGGTGTTGAAATGTGAAACAACGGAAAAACATATTTATGGCTGTCAACTGTGGGGTTCGAGCCCACTATCTCCCGAGTGCTAACTCGCAGCTACGTGCTCCTAACCGCCACTTTGAAGAATGAAGATATATGCAAAAATATAACAAGTGGCCACGAAATTGAAATAATCGCTAGACGTTGTAAACCTAACATTGTCGGGATCTAAAGGGAAATGTGGAACCAATACTATTCTCAACCTGGGAACCAGTGGTCGCCAACCATCATTCACAAGATTAAAGTCCTTGAGTCCCCTTTTAGTCGCCTTCCACGACAGACAGTGTGTACCGGGAGCGTATTCTACTGTCCCTCACTCATAGGGGATTTCAGGAATGGATTCTTCTTTTCCTCCTTCTTCTTCTTATTCTTAGAGTGCCGATCCGTTGCGAGGTGTTGGAAGTCTTCATGACAATTTTACATTTGTTGAATGAATTTTGAAATAATTATGCCGATTAAATGTTGAATCAAATCTCCACTATTTACACCAGATAAGCCGAGGTTTTCCGCGCCTACTTTCTCTTTACACATTGACTGAAATAATCGGAACTTCTGAAGATGTCCCACTATGTGACCCAGATATTTATTTTTTCTTTCACATTTGTAATATTTCCTACATTCTTCCCGACTCACTGTAATACTTCAAGACTTGTTATGTGGTCTGTCCGGGGATTCTTAACGTGCCTCTGTAATCCCACCTCTCAACTGCTTCTAATTTATTGGTCGTGGTTGCAATCGGTGTACATGTTCATACATAGTTAGACTTTGAAGACGTTGAATTTCACCAGTCGAAGTTGAGTCTCAGTGTTCAAATGCTGACTTTTCAGAATAAAACTAAGCAAAGGCATTCTGTGCCTGTTCTACTCAGTATTTGGTTTCGAATGTTTGGTTCCAATCTGAATTCAAAGAACACCACAGGTATGTAAACTTCTTCAATCTCTCCATCTCTATACCACTTACAAATAATTTTCCTGCAATATTTTGTTGTTTACCAACAAACATAGATTTTCTTGTTTTCGCATTCAATGTTAAGCCATATAGTGCATTTACTTCTGATATCTTAACCATCTGTAGTCGCAGACCTTCCAGGGAATCGTGAAGTACAACTGTATTTACTTCGTACCTGATATAATTGAGACGCTCATAATTAATAAGAACTCCGTTTAAAATCTACTCCTTCGTTCAGGGCTTAACTATATAGCGATCCTCAAGACATTCTTCAAACTCTAGAGGGAGAGGGGGTGGAAGAAGTGGAGGTAGCAGTTCCAGAGTTCTGTTATTATGTTCTATCATACAAATTATTACCAAATTTCCTTGGAAATTACGTAAAAACCCGCAAATACGTATATGTCAACCTCTTTTTACTTTTTCTCTAAATACTTATTTCTTCCTGGGTGAAATAAAATTCAATCGCAGAAAAAGCGTAATCATTTTATTAACCATAAGATAAGAAGACCTTAATTTATTTTGAAGATTTCCGTCATTTATGTAATACATATTTCGGTAAAGTACTTAATCAAGATTTTTGGTTTAAAAATATGCTTGTGAAGTTTTGTCAGCGTTATAGTCCTAATTATTTTAAAAGGTTGTGGCTGAAATGGAGGAAAATTCACAAATATTATAAAAAATAATGGGCGGCAAAAATGCCGTCCGCGCTAGCGCAAACGTGATGCAAGGCCGTGCGATCTGATGAAGGTTGAGTGCGATTTACTTGCCCCAGCTTCTCATCCACATTGGGAAGACGATCTTGTATCCAATTTTTGAAAGGCACTTCAAAATCTCCTCGAAATCCTTCACTGGGTCTTTTCTAGAGTCGATGAATCGTCGGCCTTTGAGGTAATATTTCGCATAAGGAAGTTGCCGGTAAGTTATGAATACCATGCCGGAGAAACTGCTCTTCTCTTGCGGCAAAGTGACATCCAACTGATTTCAAAGTGTCTTTCACTGGTTTTGCTGTGTAATACGGCGCAATGTCGTGTAACAAAATCACTTTGCCACGTCTTCTGTCCCACTCTGGTCGCCTTTCGATCAACGCGTGATTTAAATTAATCATTTGTTGGTGAAAGCGCTGTTCTTCAACGGTTTGTCCGGCATTCAAGAGTTCAATATACACAACACCACTCTAGTCCCACCAGACGCAAATCATGATTTTCTTGCCGACGGGATTTGGCATTGGTGTTGAAAGACAGGTTTTGGCAGGTGACAGCCATGATTTTCTCAGCTTCGGGTTTTAAATATAAATCCATTTCTTCGGTACGGAAATAATTTTCTTTCTTGACGTTGAAGCAGAGTTTCACAAGTGACTTTGCGATTTTCCATTCGCCGTTAATTCAAATCGTGCGGGACCCATTTGCCGAGTTTATTCACCTTCCCCATTGCTCATAAAGTCTGCTGAATGTTCCTTGTGACACATTTAATGCTTGTGCCAACTGCTGTTGAGTTTGAGTCCAGAGCGCGCACTGCCTTACACATTCATATCACGTCGTTCAAATTGTAGAAACCATGTGGCACATGTTCTAATCGATTTAGCGTGTTCACCATACGTTTTTAGCAACAAAATGGGACTTTCCACAGCCTTTTCCGTTTGATTAAATAAGAAAAGCAATGCGTGACGAAATTGTTCTTTTTCAGGCACAAACGTCGACATGATAACTGAACGATACAACACAGATGCTAGTGTTTGTTGGACTCCGCTTGTGTGTGTTGGTAGGTTAATATCAGACGAACAAACTGACGTGTGTGTCAAATTCATACGCTGTGAACTGCTGTGTACTGGCGCCATCTCTTAGTGAAACCGGAAAGGACTTATGCATATAACTGGTATGCGGGACCGTAGAGAGGCTTTCATGACAAGACATGCTGTTACCATGTAAAGCCGCGTGTTGTCGTGATAAAATTTCCATGTTCAAGTGGTCCTCTACAATGGTGGTAGCACTTCTCAGTTATACGTCCAGCATTTTTGCGAGCCCTCGGTCACGATTACAGCCTCAGTGTTGATAGTGATCGCAGTAAGAACGGTGGTGTGGGCACATGAAATACTCTCTGCCCTTTATAAGAGTTTTATGCCGACGGAAACACGTAGCAAGACTCATCACAGACCCACCATAAGACCTACAAATATCTTGAAGAATATCTGAACCAGCCTTGTCCAACAGAACTCAAAACTTGCAAAGTGAAACTTTGCTGTCGACTTTCTGCCGTCGTAAACCTAGGGGCGCCTCCAGCTGTACTCATATTTAAGACTCTACTCACGGAGAGCGGTTGAGTTCTGGAGCCTGGTGGCAGTCAAGGGTACTTATTAGTACACGAATCAGCCAGTAGATGACAGTGCAATAGCCTGTTCAAGACTTTTGAACATAAGTCTCCCTGTCTCTCATGTTGAACACTCTTCGTTATTTATCATGCGCTAAAAATCATATCACCATTTTCGTTACATATACACTGTGACAGGAATGAAGACATGACTTCACTAGATAACTATTTGCAATGCTGAACACAGAAAGGGTCGCAAAGACAGATTTGCTTTTTTTATATAATGAATACAGTTTATTGTAGGCAAGAATACCTGGCATTCTGGCATTCTACTCTACTTTGAGACTTGGAGAGAGCAACATCAATTCCCGCAAGAAATTTCTAATTTCCCAAGATTGCAGCTATCTCACCGTCAAGATTACCAGCTCTTGGAACCACGAACCCGACAATGTTAGGCTACCTGCTTATCTCAATATTTCACCAAGAGCCGTCAGGAGGCAGCGCACTTATTACCACCAATCGGCGAAAACCAGCAGGAGCTGCTACATGTCAAGGGTATGTAGCTAAAGATAGCAGCACGATGATTTGTTGATTAAATATAGTTACAGCTGCACGTGGAATTGTCCGCTACCACATTTCAGAGGTAAGTAGCTAAAGAGGGCAGCACTAAGGTTAGCGGTGCAAGATTTGGGATGACAGCTGTTACGTAGAAATTGCCCACTACTACGATAAGGATAGCAGCACAGTGCATATGCAATTCCTGTACTTTGCTTCAAGCTTATTATCGTCTACCGTCTAGTAGTAAAACAGAAGGTAAGATTAATTATTTGATTATTATTATTATTACTGTACCGGGCGGTACACCTCCACGCCGCTAATTTAAAATTTGCGCCAGTTGAAACTCCTCTGCTGGAGGAAGTCTGAACTTTATATACGCTATTAATTCGCTACCTTCTCAGAAGATGTCACCACGTGGAAAATTTTGAGTTTTTGAACTGTGTCATTTTTGATGTGTTTTTGTTTCGCTTGAAGTAAGAAGTGTGAACTTTCTCTTCTAGAGGACACTACTGAAGATCAACAATAGTGCACCCTAGTGCGAAGTCAAAGAACTATTTTGTTGGAGAAATTTTTATTTCAAATGTTTGTTCTTTGCTAAATTTCTTTCAGTCATTGGTTAAGTTGGCAATATTAACCCCGTCTTTCCCCTTGTTTTAAAACTAGCCTATCCCGAATTTCTTAAATTAATTTTCCACCAATTATGTGTTTCTTCTTAGTATTGTGTAGGGGGTTTATGGATGAACCAATAAAATCCTCGTGGGAGGGTGTTCTCATTCCCCTAACGCCTAGAAACTTCCGCGAGAGTATTTAAACTGCTGATTTTAGGGTCTCCGGGCCACTTCTGTTCCATCTTTCAGTGTATTAAGTACATAGCAGGAGGCGGGAAGCGCCTCTTTCCTCGGCAGCGGTCAACAACAAGGTAATGGCCGATTAATTACTTCTTTCTTTGCTAGCTCAGCAGTTTAACTCTCGGGGCGGGTTCTAAGCGTTCCACCATGTAACCTTTTCCTAAATGTAACTACTCCTTTTATATATTCTCTTTTAAAGCTACATACTGGGATAGAGAGTGCTAACCCTCTCGAGCTCCCACTCATATTGTTTTGAGGTGAACTTATTTTTCTCAACCTATTCTTCGTTAATGTAAAACAAATTGTTCTCTTCTTAAGTCACCTCTTTAGTATGGGATTAGCCCTTGTATTAACGGCCTAGTGCCAAGTAGGTCTTAATCAAAGTGTATTAGGAGTGCAAGTTCGCCTCCTCTCAAATTGTTATTTTAGAGGTCATTTAATTAACCTTCTTTGCATTTAATAGACCTCAGTAGATTGGGTATTTTACCCCTGTGTTTATGTCTGTTGAGGACAACTTGAAGGTGGAGTTTGGTGTGGCCTGGGAGAGGCTTAAATTTGAGAGCAAGTGGCTCTTTTGGAAATTGAGTATTGTATGCCTCGTGGAGGCTTTTCAGTGTAATTTGGAGCTAGGGCTCCTAGGCATGAATGGGGTTTTCTGCCCCTCTGTTGAAACTTGTGATTGGAGGTAAAACTGCGCTGATTGCCCAAGCATTGTGTTTTTAGGGCTCGAAGCCCAAATCCTGTAAATATTGTAACTACCCTTTGACTTGCTACCTTGTACCTGCCATGCTTGTTATTTCTTGGTTTTTGAAAAGAAAATATAACCTGGTTAAATTTTAATTAATTTTACTTTAGTAGCTTGAGACCCGTTCACCACCCCGCACCTTCTTTCACGCATAACTACCACAAAAACACGGTAACAAGTGGTAGCAGAGCGTGGTTGAATGGGTCTCAATTTAGCCCCTTTTGACGGCTAAACATTGTTTTGTTCCGAACTCTAACTATTTTCCCAGTTGCTGGAATTTTTTGAGTTTTTCAAAATTGTTCTGTCACCATGCCCGGCCCTCGCGATGTTCTCCATCTTAACTATTTGCGCAAGGAGGAGTTGATCTATGAATTGACTATTAGAAATGTACAATCTGGAGGCACGGTTGCAGTAGACACAAACAAGCTTAGAGAGTCCCTAGATTTGCCCATTTCCATCCCCAATTTGGGAGAGAAAGAAATTAACGACTCTCTTTCCACGATCACGGAGAATATTACTGGGCTAGCTTCTGTAGTTAGTTTTTTTGATGAAAATGATCCTTCTCCTAATCAAATTAAGCGTGTGCAAGCTAGGCTATATCACTTTTCAAATAGAGTTAACGATCTGTTGTCTCTAAAGTTGAATGACGTTCAGAAGAAGGAAGCTAGTACGCTGCTTGAAAATATGTCTGAATTATCTAGCAAGGTTACTCAATTGTTAACTGGGGAAGTTCCTCCCAAATCTGATCAACCCACCATAGTGAATGTAGGTAGTGAGGAAGAACCTCCTAAGGGAGAAGTAAATAGGAAAACCATCGCCGCTCAAACTATCTCTGCCCCATTGGACAACGAATCTGAACGCCGTGCATCGTTGAGTAACATCCGTTCTGAATTAACTTCCTTGCCATTGAAACCTTTACCTACTATGTCACCCGGGTTTAGCAGCTTGCCTCACCCATTGGCAATGTTGCTCAGAGGTATCTCTAAGTTTTCGGTTAATACCACCAGTGAAGTAATTTCATTTTTAAGATTTCTGGTTGAATTTCAGGATCATGCCCTTGTGTTTTCTCTTTCTCCATGTCAAATTTTGCAAATCATCTACCCTTATGCAATTGGTATTCTTTCTGACAAAATAGTAAGTGCCATAGCCGAACAGTCATCTATTGAAGATTTTCATGCACACTTGCTTGCAAATTTTATTCCCGCCCGCGCGAGGTCTTCTCTGATTCAGAAGTACTATTATCGTGTACAGCGATTGGATGAGAACTTGGCTGATTTCATACAAGACATTAAGTTTTATACTAGGGTGTTTGCTCTTCACTTCCCTGAGGATCAAATTGTACAAGCTATTGTGGAAGGTATTTCACCATCTTATAGGTCATACTTGTGTTTCGCGGCGTGCCCGCAAACTTTCTCTGAACTTGAAGCGTTGGCCGTCTCAGCGGAAGGAGATAGGTACGCAGATTCTTTGCGTGTGGCAAAAGAACCCCCTCCTTCGTTTAGTAATACTCGGCCTCCACCTCGCCGACCAGTCACACCCCGTAAATGTTATGCTTGCGGGTCGCCTGACCATCTTCGCAATAAATGTCCATTGGTCAAAACTAGTAGGGCAAATAATGGAGCTGGTTCAGCACAAGGCTGTTTTAAATGTGGGGCTTTCTCACATATCGCCAAGAATTGCCCAAACTCGAACAGCACCCCCTCCTGCTCAACTTCTGGTGCAAATTCTACCTGTGCCAATAATAAAAGGTGACTAGTGGCTTCGGCTGAGTCGACTAATCCATCTTCCCGAGACTCAGCCCCTAGTAAACAGGTTGTAAATTCAGGGAACGAGCAATTTTCAAATTCATCTTTTGAAGGTCCCAAAGAGTGTCTTAGGATTGCGGCGGATTCCCCCGCACCTGTTCCTTTTCTTAAGATTGAGTTAAATAACGAGCCTATTACAGCTCTCTTAGATTCAGGAAGTGTTTGTTCGATTATTTCGGCTGAATGGTATTCTAAATTGAAATCTGTTTGTAAACTACCTGACTATGTCTCATCTCCTGTTCAATATGTTTCGGCTAATTCATCCCCATTAGAAATTCTAGGTTCCTTATTGGTCAAAATTCGTATTTTTAAATTCACTTGGAAAGTTAAATTGTTTGTGACCAAGCTCTTGTCTTGCCCCATTATATTGGGAGCGGACTTTATTTCTCACACTGGTCTTGTGCTCGATCTTCAGAGTAGGTCTTGCACTTTCAAATTTGCCTCTAATTGTAATATCCCTCTATTAAAGTGTAATTCTGCATCATGTTCTTCTATTTCGCCTACCCAGGATGAGATGTTCTTAGACCTTAGACATCTACCTGAGGAGCAGGCTGATAGTATTCGTAAGCTGTGTCAGTCGTTTCCAGAGCTGTTTTCTGATACTCTTGGTGTTACTGACCTGATAGAATACAAAATTGAGGTCACGGATTCGATTCCTGTCCGTTTTCTACCGTATAGGCTATCTCCACCTAAAATGAAGGCTCTGAAAGAAATTATCGATCAGATGTTGAAGGATGGTATTATTAGGCCCTCTAAGTCGGCGTATTCCTCGCCTATTTTTCTAGTTCCGAAACCCCAAGGAGGCTTCAGGCCTGTCATTGATTACAGGGCTCTCAATCGGAAGGTGGTGTTACAATCTGTGCCCCTTCCCGACCTTCATTCTTGTTTTTCATGGTTTCGTAAGGCCAAGTTCTTTACTATCTTGGACTTGAATCAGGCCTATAATCAAATTCCCCTTGCCGAAGAATCTAAACACCTTACAGCGTTTGCCACGGACTGGAATTTATATGAATACAACCGCGTGCTTTCGGGCTCCCCACGGGAGCAGCTGTACTCACTAGGCTGCTAGATAGGGTCTTCTCCGACATCAAATTTGAGTACTTATATCACTACTTGGATGATGTCGTCGTATTTTCAGAGACTTTTGAAGAGCATCTAGATCATCTGCGAGAAGTTCTCGATCGCCTTCGTAAGGCTGGGTTAACTGTTAAGTTGTCCAAGGTCGCCTTTGCTAAGCCCTCTATGTCTTTCCTGGGGCATATTGTGTCATCTGATGGTGTAGCCGTCGATCATTCTAGAACACAGGCCATCCGTGATTTTAAACCTCCCAAGGACATCAAAGGCATCGCCAGGTTTATTGGTATGGTGAATTTCTTCAGGAAGTTTATTCCTAACTTCGCTAATAGAGCGGCGCCCCTAAACCTTCTTCGTAGGAAAGGCATCAAATTCGAGTGGGGACCTTCTCAACAAGCCGCTTTTGAAGACCTTAAATTAGCTCTTTGTAATGCCCCTGTACGTGCTATGCCTGATTTCTCGAAGAAATTCATCGTCCAAACCGACGCGTCGTCGTCAGCAGTAGCGGCAGTCCTTCTTAAAGAGACTGAACTAGGGAGGCGACCCATCGCCTATGCATCTAGGACCTTGTCGGCTCAAGAAGCCAAGTACTCCATATATGAGCTCGAAGGTTTGGCAGTCTTATTCGCCTTAGAGAAGTTCCGTCTCTATCTGGAACATGTTAAATTCGACCTGGAGACAGATAATCAAGCCTTAAGCTGGGTCTTAGGTAGGCCGCGTCGTACTGGTCGTATAGCCCGTTGGGCCATCCGTATTTCTGCCTTCCAGTTTGATGTTAGGCATATCAGAGGTACCGAAAATATTGTCGCTGATGGACTCAGCCGTATGTTTTCAAACGACGTCGAGACCCAAGAACCGGTCGACAGTTCATCACCTCCCGAGTCCATACTATCTGATGTTAATGCCATCTTAACGGATGCTCCCATGCTCTTTAGGGATATTGAGAAATACCAACGTGAAGATCCGACGCTGGCTCCTATAATGGAAACCCTTTCTTCTGGGGAACATGTCGTCCCTTATGTTCTGAGGAATGGTGTTTTATGTTTCCCTTCGTGGCATGACAAGATGATGAAGGTTGTCGTTCCAGCCGTCCTTGTGCCTATGATCTTCAAATACTATCATGAGACCCCATTGGGGGGGCATCTGGGAATATTTAAAACTCGTGAAAAGATTCGTGAAATGTTCATCTGGAAAGGTATGGACGGTGAAATCCGTGAACTGGTAAAAGCGTGTAAATCTTGTTTGCTTAGTAAACCCACCATGTCCACCAAGGTAGGCCTTCTGTCTTCGCATCAAGCGTCGCGCCCCATGGAACGCCTGTATATTGATTATGTAGGACCCTTCCCCCAGTCGAAGGGAAATGCCAACAAATTCATCTTTGTATGTGTAGATGGTTTTACTAGATTTTCCTGGTTATTTCCGACTAAGCTGGCTACCGCTCAGTCCACCATTACTTGCCTAAATTCTATTTTTGCTTCTTTTGGTCCGTGCCAATATGTTGTGTCTGATAATGCTAAGGCGTTCACATCAAACCTTTTTCGTAAATTCTGTTTTGACTTATCCATCTCTCATGTAACTACTTCTGCTTATTACCCTCAACCATCTCTGGCTGAACGGGTTAATCGTAATCTCAGGTCCGCACTTATTGCCTATCATCATGATGATCATTCCAGGTGGGACACGTCCCTGCATTGGTTAGCTTTTGCTTTGAATTCGGCGGTTCATGAATCACATAAATTTACTCCAGCTTCTTTGATGTTCAAGTTTGTTCCCAACTCGCCGCTCTCTAACCTCTGGTCTCTGAGTGACATTCTACCCGAGACAATAGATCCGGATAATATTAAAGATCTTTGGAAGAAGGCTAAAGCCAATCTTAAGGTATCTCATGAAAAGGTTAGGGAAAGGTATGATCGTGGACGGAGACCCACCACTTTGAATGTAGGTGACCAGGTGATGGTCAAGAACTTTGTTCCCGCGGGCAAGCTTGCCCCCAGATTTCATGGGCCTTGTATCATTCTCGATTTTCTTACGCCAGTTACGTTGTTAGTAAGCAATCCAGCCACCGAGAGGATATTTAGGGTTCACCTGTCACAGGTGAAACCGGTGTAATTTCCGTGTTAACTTGCTTCATATTATTTTGAAAGGAATATGAAGGTTATATATTTTTTTTTTTGAGTTTCACTTTTAAGGCTTTCTGCCCCTTCTATAATATTTTGTTTTATATGTAAGCAT
Organism: Anabrus simplex; assembly: GCF_040414725.1. Taxonomy (NCBI): domain Eukaryota; kingdom Metazoa; phylum Arthropoda; class Insecta; order Orthoptera; family Tettigoniidae; genus Anabrus; species Anabrus simplex. The sequence continues at coordinate 441,024,792 of NC_090268.1, read as the reverse complement.
TTGTGTGAAACCTCCCCCGATTTGTTAAACTGCCATCCTGTCCTTGCCTCGGCCATTACCACGCTCCCGTCTCCTGCTCCAATACACACTGTGGCTGAATTATATTAAATGCCATGAACATCTGCACGCCGCTGACCCCTCAACCTCTTCACCAAGCCTGTGCCCTCAAAAAGATGATGGTCCAACACAATTCTGCCGCCTAGCTTTAATGTTTCAGTGCCCCCGCAGCCGCGCGGCGCCGTGCAGCAACTGGGGCAGAGGACGGGCCCCCTCTTCTCCAGGGAGGACGTCAGGTGCACGGCGAGCCGGAGCTCTCCTCCCGGCCAAGGCTGATGCGCGGCGCACGACCTGCTACTTGCCCGCAGCCTGTATATGTTCACCGCGGGCGCGGCGTGTTTCAACACCTCTGCTCCCCTCATAGTGCGGGCGAGCGGTATCTCAGGGTACTTGAGGGGTCCGAGCGGCCTCCCTTTGGACGCAAGCTGCAACGGCCGGTCTGGCCATTCAACTTAATCAACATCAACTACATGGACAGTTGCGATAAGCAATGACTTCACTTGGGAATTCAACAGCAATATTTGGCGGCAATTGCAAAATTTTTCTTCACCTCTAAGTATTAAAAGTTTATCTTCAGAAATTCAACTTCTACAAATATAAAGACTTTACTTCACCTGCAACAACAAAATTTTGAAACTGAATCAAACCAAATTAAGAAATCTTATAAATGCTTCTGTAATCAATCTTCATATCCACAGCATAACTTGAACCTTGTTTCAAACAGATTTCATGTGTCACCCCTGGAGGTACTTTTGGGGGGGGAGGTCTGTACCGGGCGGTACACCTCCACGCCGCTAATTTAAAATTTGCGCCAGTTGAAACTCCTCTGCTGGAGGAAGTCTGAACTTTATATACGCTATTAATTCGCTACCTTCTCAGAAGATGTCACCACGTGGAAAATTTTGAGTTTTTGAACTGTGTCATTTTTGATGTGTTTTTGTTTCGCTTGAAGTAAGAAGTGTGAACTTTCTCTTCTAGAGGACACTACTGAAGATCAACAATAGTGCACCCTAGTGCGAAGTCAAAGAACTATTTTGTTGGAGAAATTTTTATTTCAAATGTTTGTTCTTTGCTAAATTTCTTTCAGTCATTGGTTAAGTTGGCAATATTAACCCCGTCTTTCCCCTTGTTTTAAAACTAGCCTATCCCGAATTTCTTAAATTAATTTTCCACCAATTATGTGTTTCTTCTTAGTATTGTGTAGGGGGTTTATGGATGAACCAATAAAATCCTCGTGGGAGGGTGTTCTCATTCCCCTAACGCCTAGAAACTTCCGCGAGAGTATTTAAACTGCTGATTTTAGGGTCTCCGGGCCACTTCTGTTCCATCTTTCAGTGTATTAAGTACATAGCAGGAGGCGGGAAGCGCCTCTTTCCTCGGCAGCGGTCAACAACAAGGTAATGGCCGATTAATTACTTCCTTCTTTGCTAGCTCAGCAGTTTAACTCTCGGGGCGGGTTCTAAGCGTTCCACCATGTAACCTTTTCCTAAATGTAACTACTCCTTTTATATATTCTCTTTTAAAGCTACATACTGGGATAGAGAGTGCTAACCCTCTCGAGCTCCCACTCATATTGTTTTGAGGTGAACTTATTTTTCTCAACCTATTCTTCGTTAATGTAAAACAAATTGTTCTCTTCTTAAGTCACCTCTTTAGTATGGGATTAGCCCTTGTATTAACGGCCTAGTGCCAAGTAGGTCTTAATCAAAGTGTATTAGGAGTGCAAGTTCGCCTCCTCTCAAATTGTTATTTTAGAGGTCATTTAATTAACCTTCTTTGCATTTAATAGACCTCAGTAGATTGGGTATTTTACCCCTGTGTTTATGTCTGTTGAGGACAACTTGAAGGTGGAGTTTGGTGTGGCCTGGGAGAGGCTTAAATTTGAGAGCAAGTGGCTCTTTTGGAAATTGAGTATTGTATGCCTCGTGGAGGCTTTTCAGTGTAATTTGGAGCTAGGGCTCCTAGGCATGAATGGGGTTTTCTGCCCCTCTGTTGAAACTTGTGTTTGGAGGTAAAACTGCGCTGATTGCCCAAGCATTGTGTTTTTAGGGCTCGAAGCCCAAATCCTGTAAATATTGTAACTACCCTTTGACTTGCTACCTTGTACCTGCCATGCTTGTTATTTCTTGGTTTTTGAAAAGAAAATATAACCTGGTTAAATTTTAATTAATTTTACTTTAGTAGCTTGAGACCCGTTCACCACCCCGCACCTTCTTTCACGCATAACTACCACAAAAACACGGTAACAATTACTATTCTTCTTCTTATTATTATTATCATTATTATTATTATTATTATTATTATTATTATTATTATTATTATTATTATTATTATTATTATGATTATTATTATTATTATTATTATTATTATTATACGTGAATGGTCCCTTTCGGAACACGCGAAGCTTTATTTACGATTTCGTTTGTGGATGATCCAGGATGCTTTCATCTGTTGACTAAAGATCTTTTTCCGTTCTTCCACTTGGTACCTGCTCCTTTTGGTACTTCATTCTCTGGATTAACTTCCCACCAGTAAATTTTCTTTCTATATATATTTCGATTCAAAATGTCTTCAGGTTGAATTTGTGCGTTCTTCGTGTCCACTTTTGTTTGTTGTATCCAAGGAAAATTCTTCAGTTTATCATCTGTTTCAAGAACTTGGTTGGTTAGTCTATTTTCTGGAAGCCTCTTAACATGTCCATAAAATATTAGCCTTCTTTTCCTGAGGTCTGCCGCAATATTAGATTACTTTTCTGTGGATTTCCGGGTTTGGGGGCGGTACTCTTTTCCCGTGTGTCTTGGTCCTAAAATTTTCCTCATGATTTTTCGCTCTTTTAGGATATTTTCCAGCTCGCCCTTTCTATGAAGCGTTAGAGTTTCCCCTGCATATAAAGCCTCAGGTTTGATTACAGTACTGTAATGTTTAATCTTAACGTGGAGAGGCATACATTTTTTGTTGTAGGTTTCTCTTGTTCTCCCATAAGCTCTTCTGAGTTTTTGGACATGGTTGTTTTGGGCTATTTTCTCTTGTCCGGTTGGTTCGAGAATTTCGCCCAGGTATTTGAAGTGAGGGACTCCGTTGATTTTTCCGTATTTTGTATTGAGACGATGGATGTCTAGTTTTGCACAGAAAAATTCATTTTTCTGGAAGGAGATAAGAAGTCCGACCTTTCTGGCACATTCTTGGAGAATTTCAACTTGCTTTATTGCTGTGACTTCATCGCTAGACAAAAGGGCCAAGTCATCCGCGAAGGCTAAGCATGGAATTTCAAGTTTGCTTTTTCGTGTCCCGATGTTTACTGGGTTCCAGCTATTTTGTGCTTTCAGTTCGTTTTCCCATTCCCTCATCACCTTATCTAAGACGAGGTTGAAGAGGAGGGGTGACAATCCATCTCCTTGCCAGACACCAGTTTTTATCAGGAATTCGTCTGAGATTTCTCCCATGAATTTCACTCTTGACTTCGTGTCTGTGAGGGTCTGTTTGGTCAAGTTTAGCGTTTTGGTGTCTAGTCCCTGTTCTTTCAGGATGATGAACAGAGATTGACGATCAATTGAATCATAAGCCTTCTTGAAATCTACGAAGGTACAGATGATTGGAAGGTTTCTGAGGGCCATGAATTTTAGAGCGGCTTTGAGGTTGAAGATCTGTTCAGTGCATGATCTGTGAGGGCGGAACCCAGATTGATATTCACCAATCTTATGCTCTAGTTGTTCTTGTATTCTTTTCAGCAGGCATGCAGAGAAAATTTTGTAGCCGACTTCAAGGAGGGAGATTCCCCTATAGTTGTTCACATCAGTTTTTTCTCCTTTTTTGTGAAGTGTGTGAATTAAGGCACATTTCCAGTCTGCTGGGAGTTTTTCCTTTTTCCAAATTTTCTGTATGTTTTGTGTAAGTTCTTTGAGTGAATTTGGACCAAGATTCTTAAGGAATTCTGCAACAATCCCGTCTCTTCCTGAGGTTCTGTTGTTCTTTAGTCATTTAATGTGGCTCTGAATTTCTTCCTGGTTTGGTGGAGGCGATTCTGGGTGAGTGAAATTGGATGCTTCTTAAAGAAATCTTTCAGTGGGTTCGGGGCAGTTAAGAAGTTCTGAGAAGTACCGTGCAATTCTTGGCAGTTTTCTTTATTATTAAGCGCCAATTTTATTATTATTATTATTATTATTATTATTATTATTATTATTGTTTTTATTATTATTATTTACGATTTCCTTTTTCTTTGTTTTTAGAAAATCACCGTCTGCTGTGAACATTAGTCCAGTAACTATTCTTTAGTTTAGTTTGCAACCTTCAACTTTGCATTTTTATTCGAAAGCAACTTCTACGCTAGGTAATAAACATCTTCGAGTTGCATGTTTGTAAAGATAGCTAGGCTTCCTGTTAACGAACCGACCTACCCTTTCATATCCTATCATCACAATGTGCGACGTAAGTGCTTCTACGCTAGGTAATAAAAATCTTCGAGTTGCATGTTTTTGTAACTCAGTAAAGATAGCTAGGCTTCCTGTTAACGAACCGACTTACCCTTTCATATCCTATCATTACTATGTGCGATGCAAGTGCTTCTACGCTAGGTAATAAAAATCTTCGATATAACTCAATAAAGTTAGCTAGACTTCCTCTTAACGAACCCACTTTCCCTTTCATATCCTATCATCACTATGTGCGATGCAAGTGCTTTTACGCTAGGTAATAAAAATATTCGAGTAGCGTGTATTTTAGCTCAGTAAAGACAGCTAGGCTTCCTGTTAACGAATCGACTTACCGCTTCATATCCTATTATCACTATGTGCGATGCAAGTGCTGTATGTAAACATGAGAATGTGCTAACGCTACCTTCAGTTAGACGATATTCATAACAGGTTAGCTGTTAACAAACCAAGTAACCTTTGTAGCCCTTTCCTATCCTATCATCACTACGTGCGACTTAAGTGCTGTGTGTGCAAAATAAGTATGTGCTAACGCTATGAATCGGTATCTGTGTAGAGCAGTTGCGTATTATGAGCGTACATCATCATATAATCGTAATGGAATTCATACATTAGTGTTTTAGCTAATTCAAGTACAGCAAAGCCGACGTAGGTAGGTTTGTCGTACTTAACCGTAACACGATTCATCTAAGAAACCAAGTTTCAACCTATAGAGGTCAGACATTGTTGTGAGTTTGAAGTTACAAAATTAACATCTTCCTTGTCTATGCCTTCTAATCCTCCTATCCTAAAGTGCTATTTTATAAAATCAACGTAAACGTAAAAGATCAATTAAAAAAGATCGAAACATACCTTAAAAATGTTCACGTTGCATACTGCAAACTGTTACTCGGATGAATAACGATAATGTGCACGTTCAAGCCTTTTTTACTGTAACTCGAATAAATGTCGACGATAATAGTCTTGATGTACCCAGAAAAGAACAAAAATATATTAATGTAGCGTTAGCACTTGCATCGCATATAGTAATGATAGGAAAGGGCGAGTCGGTCGGTTCGTCAACAGCTAACCTGTTATAAATATCGTCTAACTGTCTGAAAGTAGCGTTAGCACATTCTCATATTTACATACACAGCACTTGCATCACACATAGTGATGATAGGATACGAAAGGGTAAGTCGGTTCGTTAACAGGAACCCTAGCCTTCTTTACAAACATGCAACTCGAAGATGTTCATTACCTAGAGTAGAAGTTGCTTTTGAATAAAAATGCTAACACTAACCAACAGTTTAGGCTTACTTTATGATGTGCAGATGAAGAATGCTCACTGGAGTAATGTTCACAGCAGACGGTGATTTTCTAAAAACATATAAAAAGGAAATCGGAGGAGGAGGAGGAGGAGGAGGAGGAGGAGGAGGATGCCTCTGCGGAGGGCCGGTGGAGGTGGAGGCCGCACAACCATCCACTTATACTACCAGAAGGGCAGCTCGCTATAAGATAGTAAGTATGTGTCGACAAGGGCAGCTTGCTTTATAACTAAGATGGTAGTAAGTTGAAAAGGGCAGCTTGCTTGTCCGCAGCGTAGCTAAGTCCCGTCTAGGTCAATTTAAATTCCGCGCTATAAAGTTTACATCTGTGAAGATAGCAGCACTCAAGTAGGCCATGTGCACGTGGTTAAAGATAGCGGCTGTTATCTTGACAGACGTCAAAAAGAAAGCATGTGGATTTCAAATTGCCTGCTACCACGTGCAAAAGTTGGCAGCCATGTGGATTTATACCCGTCAAGATGTCAGCACCGAAGTTGTCGATAAATTTGTTTAAAATATGTCAAACAGCACGTTGAATTTCAAATTGCCTAAGGTAGTAGCCATAAGGTTTATTGCCGTAAAAATGGCAGCACTGACGTTAGCGATGCTCAAGATGTCAGCTTGACAGCTGTCATAAATCACGTCACATTGTTTTACAAATATAAGCACGTGCCTTTGTTTACAAATTCGAATTTCGCGCGCGGCGAATTCAGATTTCCCGCGCTGCTGACGTCAGCAGACACGTGATCCGCTCCACGGCCTCTGATTGGCGGGCTGTTGAATCACCACTGCCCTACTACTCACTGCACTTCACTATTCATTATCCGTAAGCAGAGGCAGTCCAGTTAACGATCGTTGGATGGGTATTAAGATGGCCTGTCGCAGGAGAAAGGATTTAGATCTAGATTCTGAAGATGATCGTGATCAGATACCTATAGAGAAGAATTATATACAATATGTACAAAACTCGGTGTGCAGTGATAAGAATAGGCTATGAAAAGGAAGCATCAATTAAAATAGAGTGACACAAGACTGAAGTTTGTCCCCTGACCTTCTCAATGTTTATATAGAACAGGTGATACACACAAGAAAGAGGAAATTGGAAGTTAATCACGAGCCAAGGAGATAAAATCAAAACTCTGAGATTTCCCTATGATATTTTTATTTTATCTGAGTCTGCAAAAGATCTGGTGAAATTACTGAAACGTTCGGTTATGGTGCTAGAAGAGGACTATAAGATGAAAATAAATAAATAAATAAATAAATAAATAAATAAATAAATAAATAAATAAATAAATAAATAAATAAATAAATAAATAAATAAATCCAAAACGAACGTATTCGAATGCAGTCAAGCCTTGAAAGAATTAGATGAATATTGATTGTTACTTCGGTAGTAAAATAGCTAATGACGACAGACGTAACGAGGATAAAATGCAGACCAGCACTAGCAAGGCAGGCCTTTCTTAAGACAAAGAAATTTTGAAGAATTTCGTCTGGATCGTGGCATTATATGGAAGTGCCACATGGACGATAACTTTCTCAGAAAGAAGTGCAGTAGAAGCTTTTGTAATGTGGTGGTAGGGAAGAATGATGAAGGTGAGATGGGTGCGTCGAATCATGAACGGACAGGTACTGAATCGAACTGGTGAGAGGAGAACGATATGGCGAACTTTGACCAGAAGTAGGGATAGAATGATAGGACAAATGTCAAGACAATCAGGACTTGTTCAGTTAGACCTTCAGGGAAGCTTATGTGGTAAAAACCGCAGCGCAGAGGAGAGAGCGAATATAACAAACAGATTAGAGTACAGTAGATATAGGGTTTACTAGTAAGAAATGAAGAGGTAAGAAATGGTAGGGTGGAATGGAGTGAGCACCAACCCAGTCTATTGACTAATGACAAATAAGAGTAATTCTGGCACTTATTTACGCTTAAACCATTTAATGAAGAAAGCAATGCAATTTGTCACCTGTTTCTTAATGTTATTGAACAGTGTCCATTTAATGAATTATATAAAGTCGGAAACAAATGTTTACATCCATTCCATTATTCCATAATTTCTCTTACAACCCTTACTGAATATGTGTTTTGGTACCTGCGCTTGTGACTTTCTCCAAGTCAGTGAATACTTCTGTCCTTGAACTAACAGCTTGCGCTGGAAAAACACACACAACGTTATGAGTCGTACTGTGCAAGGTACAAAATTCAACATACACTTAAAAAGACAGTCGCAAGTACAATCCGATGTATGTATTAATGTTTATTCCACAACTGTGGTGCCCCAAAGGAACTGAAATAAGAACTGCACAGAAGGATGCTATAACTGAACTTCATGCAAAGGGGTCTTCATTATGAGATTTTGAAAAGAAGCCATTCAAGTGATCAGACAGTTACTCGAAATTATAAGGCGAGAGGTAGTGTACAAAATAAACTCAGAAGTGATAGACATCAAAAACTCTCTGATAGAGATGAACGACACATCATCAAAACAATCAATTCTTCACCTAAAATCACAGCTACTGAATTGGCAGTGGATATCGCAAAGACTAGTGGAAAGACTAAAATTGCGGGTTTTCGAACAGATCAGCAAGAAAGGAGCCTCACATTAGTTTACTTAACGAGAAAAAGTGAACAGAATTTGTAATTTGCACAAAGATAACGAATCCAGTTATTGAAATAACTTTCTCTTCAAAGATGAGGGTAATTTCAATTTATTTCAGTGAGAAGAATGCAGAAAGTTTGGACAAACCTTCCAGAAGAAAAATCTTCTTCCATCGGTGAAATATGGAGGTGGGAATGTTCTTGTATGGGGTTGGACGTACAGTATTGGTGTAGGCAATTTAGTGTTTTCTGAAATAAAAATTGATAGATGGAAGTATGTGGATACATTAAAGGAAAATCTGAGACAGTCTGATGAAAAACTGGAACTAAGGAATCACCGATTATTTCGACAAGGCAACGACCCTAAATGTACCACTACTATTATTATTATTATTATTATTATTATTATTATTATTATTATTATTATTATTATTATTATTATTATTATTATTATTATTATTATTATTATTGTACAGGGCGGTACACCTCCGCTCCGTTAATTCAAACTTTGCGCCAGTTGAAACTCCTCTACTGGAGGAAGCCTGAACTCTAACAACCATGTTAATTCTAAAGTTTATCAGAAGATGTCATTATATAAATTCTGAAGTGTTCTGAACTGTGTCAGTTTCGATTCATTTTTGTTTTCTCTGTAGCAAGAAGTGTGAACATTCTCTTCTAGATGACACTACTTAAGAACTACTAATGTGCACCCTAGTGCGAAGTGAAGGAACCTTTTTTTTTGAAGAAATTTAGTATTTATAAGTTTGTTCTTTATTAAATTTCTTTCAGCCATTGTTTAAGTTGGCAATGTTAATCCGTTCTTTCCACCAGTTTTGAAATTAGCCAATCGTAAATTTCTGTAATTAATTTTCCACCAATCCTGGTTTTCTTCTCCTGTTTTGACATGTAATCTTTTGGCCGTCCAATAAAAAGCTTGTGGGTGGGTGTTATCATTCATGAAAGGTCTCGAATGTTCCACGAGCATATATAAACTGCTGAGTTTTGGATCTCCGGGTCACTTCAGTAACATCTCTCAAAGTGTAATTATGTAGTAGGGGGCGGGGAGCGCCTCTTTCGTCAGGCAGCAGTTCATCAATAAGGTAATGGCCTTTTAATAACTTCTTTTCTTGCTAGCTCAGCAGTTTAACTCTCGGGGCAGTTTCGAAACCTTTACCATGTAACTTTACTCTAAAATGTAAAAGACACTTGGTATCAATTCTATCTCTTTAAACTACAAATTGGGATAGAGAGTGCTTAACCCTCTCGAGCTCCCAAATCCTATTGTTTTGAGGTGACCTTATTTTCAAAACCGTTTCTTCCCTTCCTAATGTAATATAAATCGTTTTCTTATATAAGTCACCTCTTTAGTATGGGATTAGCCGTTGCATATGCGGCCTAGTGCCAAGTAGGTTTAAAAAAGGTGTAAATGGAGTGCAAGTTACGCCTCCAGGCAAGTTGGAATTTTGGGCCATGTAATTGTCCGGTTTCTTCACTGAATAGGCCTCAGTAGGTTGGGTATTTTTACCCCTGTTTTATTGTACTTGGAGGACAGCTTGAATGTGGAGTTTGGTGTGGCCTTTGGTGGGCTTGAACTTTGAGAGCGAGTTGCTCTTTCTTAAAATTTGGTTTCTGTGTGCCTCGAGGAGGCTTTACCGTGTAATGGGGAGCAAGTGCTCTTGGGCATGATTGGGGTTTTCTGCCCCTTTGTTGAATCTTGTATATAAGTAAAGTTGGGCTTATAGCTCAAGGATTGTAAGTCTGGGTCTCGAAGCCCAAATCCTGTAACAACTGTAATTGTACATTCTTGATTTGTTGCTAGGCTACTGAATACCTGTTATATTTGTTATTTCTTGATCTTGAAAAGAAAATATAACATTGTTAAATTTTAAATTAACTTTAATTTCGTAAGTTGAGACCTGTTCATCCCAGCACCTTCTTTCCCCTCTGCACATCAACAAACCACGGTAACAAGTGGTAGCAGAGCGTGGTTGAATGGGTCTCAAATTAGCCCCTTTTGACGGCTAAACATTACTTTGCTCTCGAACGCTAACAATTTTCTCTGTCGCTGGACTTTTCCTTTTCATTTTTCAAAATTGTTTAATTTTTTGTCATCATGCCCGGCCCTCGCGATGTCCTCCATCTCAACTATTCGCGCAAGGAGGAGTTGATCTATGAATTAACTATTAGAAATGTGCAATCTGGAGGCACGGTTGCGGTAGACACAAATAAGCTTAGAGAGTCCCTTGATTTGCCCATTTCCATCCCCACTTTGGGAGAGAAAGAAATTGACGACTCTCTCTCCTCGATCACGGACAATACTACTGAGCTGGCCTCTGTAATTACCTTTTTTGAAGAAAATGACCCTTCTCCCAATGAAATTAAACGTCTGCAAGCCAGGTTATTTCATTTTGATAATAGAGTTAACGACCTGTTGTCTCTCAAGTTGAATGACATTCAAAGGAAGGAAGCCAGTGCTGTTCTGGAAAATCTTTCAGAATTGTCCAGTAAGGTTACCCTATTATTAACTGGGGAAGTCCCTCCCAAAACCGACCAACCTGCTACGGTAAACGTAGTTCAAGAGGAAGAGTCTTCCAACGGAGAAGGAAATAGGAAAGCTGTTGGAGCTCAACAAATCTCTGCCCCATTAGACAACGAATCTGAGCGTCGTACCTCGTTGAACAATGCACGTTCTGAATTAGCTTCTTTGCCACTTAAACCTTTACCTACTATGTCACCCGGGTTCAGCAGCTTGCCTCATCCATTAGCAATGATGCTCAGAGGTATTTCTAAGTTTTCGGTTAACTCTACCAGTGAAGTTATTTCATTCTTAAGGTTTTTAGTTGAATTTCAGGATAATGCCCTTGTTTTTTTCTCTTTCTCCGTGCCAAATTTTGCAGATCATTTATCCCAATGCAAATGGTGTTCTCTCAGACAAAATAGTCAGGGCAATCGCTGAACAGTCATCTATTGAAGACATTCATGCACACCTTCCCGCGAACTTCATTCCGGCTCGAGCTAGGTCATCGCTTATTCAAAAACACTACTATCGGGTACAGCGTATGGCCGAAAGTCTTGCCGACTTCATCCAGTACATCAAATTTTATACAAGGGTGTTTGCTCTTCATTTTCCTGAAGATCAAATTGTTCAGGCTATTGTAGAAGGTATTTCACCACCTTACAGATCATACTTGTGTTTTGCGTCGCGTCCGCAAACCTTCGCTGAGCTTGAGGCTATGGCTGTCTCAGCCGAAGGAGTTAGATACGCCGATACACTGCGTGTCGCGAAAGAACCCCCTCCATCCTCTAGTAGTTTTCGGCTTCCTCCTCGCCGAACCGTCACTGCCCGTAAATGTTACGCTTGCGGGTCGCCTGACCATCTTCGCAACAAATGTCCATTGATCAAATCAAGTAGGACAAATAATGGAGTCAGTTCATCTCGAGCCTGTTTTAAATGCGGCGCGTTTTCCCATATCGCCAAGAATTGCCCAAATTCTAATAGCACCCCCTCCTGCTCAACTTCGGGTGCAACTTCCACCAATGCCAATAATAACAAGTGACTAGTGGCGTCGGCTGAGTCGGCGAACCCTCCTTCTCGAGGCTCAGCCCTAAGTAAACATACCGAAATTTCAGGGAAAACTCAGGCTTCAAATTTATCTTTTGAAGGCCCTAACGAATGTCTTAGGATTGCGGCGGATCCCCCCGCACCTGTTCCTTTTCTTAAAATTGATGTGAATAATGAGCCTATAACAGCTCTTCTAGATTCAGGCAGTGTTTGTTCCATTATTTCGGCTGAATGGTATTCGAAATTGAAATCTGTTTGTAAATTTCCTGACTATTGTTCGTCTTCGGTTCAATACGTTTCGGCTAATTCCTCTCCATTAGAAATGTTGGGCTCCTTAAAAGCCAAAATCCGTATTTCTAAATTTACTTGGAAAGTTAGATTGTTTGTGGCAAAGCACTTGTCTTGCCCCATTATATTGGGAGCGGATTTCATGTCTTCTACTGGTTTAGTGCTCGACATCCAGAGCAGGTCGTACACATTTAAATTTGCTTCTAATTGTAAAATCCCTTTGTTAAAGTGTAATTCTGTACCGTGTTCATCTATTTCGCCTACCCAGGATGAGATGTTCTTAGACCTTAGACATCTACCTGAGGAGCAGGCTGACAGTATTCGTAAGTTGTGTCAGTCGTTTCCAGAGGTGTTCTCTGATACCCTTGGTGTTACTGACCTTATAGAATACAAAATTGAGGTCACGGATTCGATTCCTGTCCGTTTTCCACCTTATAGGCTATCTCCACCTAAAATGAAGGCATTGAAAGAAATCATCGATCAAATGTTAAAGGATGGTATTATTCGGCCCTCTAAGTCGGCGTATTCTTCGCCTATTTTTCTAGTCTCGAAACCCCAAGGTGGCTTCAGGCCTGTCATTGATTATAGGGCTCTCAATCGGAAGGTGGTGTTACAATCTGTGCCCCTTCCTGACCTTCATTCTTGTTTTTCATGGTTTCTAAAAGGCTAAGTTCTTTACCATCTTGGATCTGAATCAGGCCTATATTCAAATTCCTCTGGCTGAAGAATCGAAACATCTTACAGCGTTTGCCACGGATTGGAATCTGTATGAATACAACCGCGAGCCTTTCGGGCTCCCCACGGGAGCAGGGATGCTTACGAGGCTACTAGACAGGGTCTTCTCCGACATCAAATTTGAGTACTTGTACCACTATCTTGATGATGTCGTCGTATTTTCGGAGACATTCGAAGAACATCTAGATCATCTGAAAGAAGTTCTCAATCGCCTTCGTAAGGCTGGGTTAACTGTGAAGTTATCCAAGGTCGCCTTCGCTAAGCCCGCGATGTCATTTCTAGGGCATATTGTGTCGCAAGATGGTGTTGCAGTCGATCACCCCAGAACGCAGGCCATCTGTGATTTCAAGCCTCCCAAGGACATCAAAGGGATTGCCAGGTTCATTGGTATGGTGAATTTCTTCTGGAAATTTATTCCTAACTTCGCTAATAGAGCGGCGCCCTTGAACCTTCGTCGTAGGAAAGGCATCAAATTCGAGTTGGGGCCTTCGCAACAAGCCGCTTTTGAAGACCTGAAATTAGCTCTCTGTAATCCCCCTGTCCTTGCTATGCCAGATTTCTCGAAGAAATTCATCGTCCAAACCGACGCGTCGTCGTCGGCGGTAGCTGCAGTCCTTCTTCAAGAGACTGAACTAGGGAGGTGACCCATCGTCTACGCATCTAGGACTCTATCGGCCCAAGAAGCCAAGTATTCCACCTATGAGCTCGAAGGTTTGGCAGTCTTATTTGCCTTAGAAAAGTTCCGTCTCTATCTGGAACATGCAAATTCGACCTGGAGACAGATAATCAAGCCTTAAGCTGGGTCTTAGGTAGGCCGCGTCGTACTGGTCGTATAGCCCGGTGGGCCAGCCGAATTTCTGCCTTCCAATTTTATGTTAGGCATATCAGAGGTACTGAAAATGTTGTCGCAGACTGACTCAGCCGTATGTTTTCCAACGACGTCGAGACCCATGAACCGGTCGATAGTTCATCACCTCCCGAGTCCATACTATCGGAGGTTAATGCCATCTTAACAGATGCTCCCATGCTCTTTAGGGATCTTGAGAAATATCAACGTGAAGATCCGACGCTGGCTCCGATCATGGAAACCCTTTCTTCTGGGGAACATGTTGTCCCTTATGTCTTGAGGAATTCCTGGGATATCCCGGCACTAAAAGCCATACGACATTTCATTTCATTTCTTGAGGAATGGTGTTCTATATTGCCCGTCGAGGCTTGATAAGCAGATGAAGTTAGTGGTTCCAGCCGTTCTTGTGCCAATGATCTTCAAGTACTATCATGAGACCCCATTAGGGGCTCATTTAGGCATCTTCAAAACCCGGGAAAAGATCCGTGAAATATTTGTTTGGAAGGGTATGGACGGTGAAATTCGTGAACTAGTTAAAGCTTGTAAATCTTGTTTGCTTATTAAACCAACCATGTCCACCAAGGTAGGCCTTTTGTTTTCTCATCAAGCGTCGCGCCCAATGGAACGACTCTATATCGACTATGTAGGACCGTTCCCCCAGTCCAAGAGGAATGCCAACAAGTTCATCCTTGTATGTGTAGAAGGTTTTACAAGATTTTCTTGGTTATTTCCGACTAAACTGGCTACCGCACAGTCCACCATCACAAGTTTAAATTCCATTTTCGCTTCTTTTGGTCCGTGTCAATATATTGTATCTGATAATGCTAAAGCTTTCACCTCCAATCTTTTTCGTAAATTCTGTTTTGATCTGTCCACCTCTCATGTGACAACTTCTGCTTATTATCCTCAACCATCTCTGTCTGAACGGGTTAATCGTAATCTGAGGTCCGCGCTGATTGCCTATCATCATGAAGATCATTCTAGGTGGGACACGTCCCTACATTGGTTAGCTTTTGCCTTGAATTCGGCGGTTCACGTATCCCATAAGTTTACTCCAGCTTCTTTGATGTTCAAGTTTGTTCCAAACACGCCGCTCTCTAACCTTTGGTCTCTGAGTGACATTCTACCTGAGACAATAGATCCTGATAATATTAAAGATCTTTGGAAGAAGACTAAAGCCAATCATAAAGTGTCTCATGAAAAGGTTAGGGAAAGATATGATCGTGGACGGAGACCCACCAATTTGAAGGTAGGTGACCAGGTGATGGTCAAAAATTTTGTTCCCGCGGGCAAGCTTGCCCCCAGATTTCATGGGCCGTGCATAATCCTAGATTTTCTTACGCCGGTTACGTTGTTATTAAGCAATCCAGCCACCGAGAGGATATTTAGGGTTCACCTGTCGCAGGTGAAACCTGTGTAACTTCCGCGCTAATGTAGCTGATTGTATATTTGTTTTAACATTTTGGAAGTATTCAGAAGGTAATATTTTTGGGTGGGGTTTCATTTTAAGGCCTTCTGCCCTTGGAATCAGGCTCCTTGTATTTAAGCATTTATTGTAAAACCTTCCCCGAACAGTTAAACTGCCATCCTGTCCTTGCCATGGCCATTACCATGCTCCCGTCTCCTGCTCACATAAAACAGTGGCTAAGTGAAATAAAAAACAAAACCTCCGCGCCGCTGGCCCCTCAACCTCACCACAAAGACTGTACCCTAAAATCATTCTGGTCCAACAAAATTCTGTCGCCGAGATTTTAATGTTCCTGTGCCCCCGCAGCCGCGAGGCGCCGTACCGCCACTGAGGTGGGGTACGGGCCCGCCCCACTCCAGTGAGGCCAACCAGGGTACGGCGAGCCGGAGCCTTCCTCCCGGCCAAGGCTTATGTGCGGCGCACAACCTGCAACTTGCCCGCGGCCTGGAAACGTTCGCCGCGCGTGCGGCGTGCTTCACCACCACTACTCCTCTCATAGTGCGGGCGAGCGGTATCTCGGGGTACTTGAGGGGTCTGAGCGGCCTCCTCTGGACACAAGCAGCGGCGGCTGGTCTGGCCGTCAAAATTAATCAACATTGAATGTACTTAATCAGCTACATGGAGATTTAATATCAACAATTACTACATTTTTGGATTCAACTGCAATATTTGGTGGACTTAGAAAATTTTTCTTCCCTTTCAAAGATTTTCCTTCTGAATTCAACTTCTACAAGCATAAAGACATTACATCAAAAGTTACTACAAAGAATTTTGAACTGGATCAAACCAATTTAAGAAAACTAGTTTGTAAATCCTTCTGCAATTAATTTCTATAACATCATAAATTATTTTAAAACAAAAGTTTATGCTCTTCTGTGTTACTCCTTGGAGGGACTTTTGGGAGGGTAGGTCTGTACCGGGCGGTACACCTCCGCTCCGCTAATTCAAACTTTGCGCCAGTTGAAACTCCTCTACTGGAGGAAGCCTGAACTCTAACAACCATGTTAATTCTAGAGTTTATCAGAAGATGTCATTATATAAATTTTGAAGTGTTCTGAACTGTGTCAGTTTCGATTCATTTTTGTTTTCTCTGTAGCAAGAAGTGTGAACATTCTCTTCTAGATGACACTACTTAAGAACTACTAATGTGCACCCTAGTGCGAAGTGAAGGAACCTTTTTTTTGAAGAAATTTAGTATTTAGTATTTATAAGTTTGTTCTTTATTAAATTTCTTTCAGCCTTTGTTTAAGTTGGCAATGTTAATCCGTTCTTTCCGCCAGTTTTGAAATTGGCCAATCGTAAATTTCTGTAATTAATTTTCCACCAATCCTGGTTTTCTTCTCCTGTTTTGACATGTAATCTTTTGGCCGTCCAATAAAAAGCTTGTGGGCGGGTGTTATAATTCATGACAGGGCTCGAATGTTCCACGAGCATATATAAACTGCTGATTTTCGGGTCTCCGGGCCACTTCAGTAACATCTCTCAAAGTGTAATTATGTAGCAGGGGGCGGGGAGCGCCTCTTTCGTCGGGCAGCAGTTCATCAATAAGGTAATGTCCTTTTAATAACTTCTTTTCTTGCTAGCTCAGCAGTTTAACTCTCGGGGCAGGTTCGAAGCCTTTACCATGTAACTTTACTCTAAAATGTAAAAGACACTTGGTATCAATTCTATCCCTTTAAACTACAAATTGGGACAGAGAATGCTTAACCCTCTCGAGCTCCCAAATCCTATTGTTTTGATGTGACCTTATTTTCAAAACCGTTTCTTCCCTTCATAATGTAATATAAATCGTTTTCTAATATAAGTCGCCTCTTTAGTATGGGATTAGCCGTTGCATATGCGGCCTAGTGCCAAGTAGGTTTTAAAAAAAGGTGTAAATGGAGTGCAAGTTACGCCTCCAGTCAAGTTGGAATTTTGGGCCATGTAATTGTCCGGTTTCTTCACTGAATAGCCCTCAGTAGGTTGGGTATTTTTACCCCTGTTTTATTGTACTTGGAGGACAGCTTGAATGTGGAGTTTGGTGTGGCCTTTGGTGGGCTTGAACTTTGAGAGCGAGTTGCTCTTTCTTAAAATTTGGTTTCTGTGTGCCTCGAGGAGGCTTTACCGTGTAATGGGGAGCAAGTGCTCCTGGGCATGATTGGGGTTTTCTGCCCCTTTGTTGAATCTTGTATATAAGTAAAGTTGGGCTTATAGCTCAAGGATTGTAAGTCTGGGTCTCGAAGCCCAAATCCTGTAACAACTGTAATTGTACATTCTTGATTTGTTGCTAAGCTACTGAATACCTGTTATATTTGTTATTTCTTGATCTTGAAAAGAAAATATAACCTTGTTAAATTTTGAATTAACTTTAATTTCGTAAGTTGAGACCTGTTCATCCCAGCACCTTCTTTCCCCTCTGCACATCCACAAACCACGGTAACAATTATTATTAATATTATTATTATTATTATTATTATTATTATTATTATTATTATTATTATTATTATTATTATTATTATTATTATTATACCGGGAGGTACACCCCAACGCCGCGCAATTAAATCTTGCGCCCAGAAAAACTCCTCTACAGGAGAAAAACTTAACTTGAAATTAGTCCTATTTAAACCTTTACTCAGAAGATGTCACTGCAGAAATTTCGTTATTTTGAAGTTTCCAGTACTGCATAAAATTCTACGTGTTTTATTTACCATTTATCAAGCAGTTTGGACATTCTCTCATAGATGTCGCTGCTATAAAACTATAATCATGCACCCTGGTGCGAAGTGAAAGATTTTTGAGAAGTTTTGTGTTCATAAGTATTTTTTACTAATTGATCTTAATTTATTTTTGGGTTGGCAATATTTATCTTTTATTTCCGCCAGTTTTTAATCCAGCCAATCCCTAATTTTTGTAATTAATTTCCAACCAATCCTGGATTTCTTCTTGGACTTTAAGTGTAAATTTTGAATCGTCCAATAAATTTGCGAGGGTGTGGCTTGATTATTCATGAAAGGTCTCGAACTTTCCCTGAGGGTTTGTAAACTGCGTATTTTCACTTCTCTTGGCCATTTGATCGTCATCTAACTTGGTGAGTGCGTAAGCAGGAGGCGGGAGGCGCCTTTTTCCCAGTCAGCAGTTCTTCAGCAAGGTAATGGCCGTTTAACCTCTTTATTTCTTGCTAGCTCCGCAGTTTAACCCGAGGGATGGGTCCGAAACTTTAATATGAAACCAACTTCTCTAAAATGTAAGTTCTGCCGGCTAATGTGAAAATTTCATAAAATCCCCAACTGTAATTCGAGGATAGAGAGTGATTTACCCTCTCGAGTTTCCCTTT
This sequence comes from Anabrus simplex, assembly GCF_040414725.1. Lineage (NCBI taxonomy): Eukaryota > Metazoa > Arthropoda > Insecta > Orthoptera > Tettigoniidae > Anabrus > Anabrus simplex. The sequence goes on along the minus strand of NC_090268.1, from coordinate 441,006,183 downwards.
ATATTGTTTTGAGGTGACTACCTTTTGTAACTGGTTTTCTTCCCTTCCGTAATGTCTTAAATTATTCTTCACCTCCATAGTTTGGGAATAGCCCCTGTTTCATCGGCCTAGTGCCTTTTAGGTTTCAAGAATGCATATTTAGGACGGCAAGTACACGCCTCCATTCAATTTGGGTTTCGGGCCATTTACTTAACCTGTTATTTCTTTTACACGAAGGCCCGGTAGGTTGGGTACGCGATACCCCTGTTTCAAATTTTGTAAGTTGGGCCATGGAAGGCCAAAAGGGTGTAAGATACTCTTGGTGTCGCCTTGTATAGGCGTGGAAAACTGAGAGTACGTCAGATCTTTTCTTGTGCTGTAAAAATGCCTCTGGGAGGCTTGATATTGTGAGGACGGAGCTAGTGCTTCATTGCATTGAGGGACTTCTGCCTTTGTCGAAATTTGTGCCTTTGTAAATTTTGAGCTCTGTGCTCACGAATTGTGAAGCGAGGAGTTGGAAGCCAGGATTACTAAACAGTCGCTAAATTTTGGATGTTCTTGCCTTGTATAAACTTGGTCATGGTACCTGAAATGTCATTGTTATTTCACTAAGTGAAAAGTTGGTAAAATTTTGTTGTTGATTTTTGAAATTCCTAAGAAATATAACCTTTGTTAAAGTTTTAAATCCATTCATGAATTTGTAGTTAGAGCCATTCACTCCCGCACATTTTTTCACCTCTGCTGGCCCACGGGTAGCTCCGGAACAATTATTATTATTATTATTATTATTATTATTATTATTATTATTATTATTATTATTATTATTATTATTATTATTATTATTATTGAATTTCCCACACAGAATGGAACCCAATTTTACATGGTATATTAAGGCTATAGATGAACAAATCAAAATATATATTATTTACACACATGCCGCTATAAGAGTGCTTGTCAATATTTCCAAGCAATTGTATTCACCTCCCCGGACATAAACCCCATCGAACACCTTTGGAAAGAACACCATTGGAAGATTAGTAAATATGCCATTAAGAGGAAGGACGATTTGAAACTTGTCATACGAAGAGAATGGAGTAAAATTTCATCAGAATTCCCAAGGAAACTAGTGGATTCGATGCCCCGGCGTTTGGAAGCTGTGATAGCTGTAAAAGATGGAAACATGAAGTAATATGAGAGTGAAAAATTGTGAGTGTATGTTCACTTGTATTCCTAAGGTTTCTTCCGTTTCAAAATGAACTATATCTTTCCCTTAGTTCTATACTTAGATAATAATGCAAAAATGTGTCTGTAAGCCTATTACTTTATCTTATAAGTGAAGATAGGTAAAATGTACTGATTTGTTTAAATTTACATGAAATGTTTGAAGTGTACGTGGACTTTTGTGTCCGACTGTAGATTTATCGTTGAATTATTGCCCTAGATCTCATTTCTATGTGTAAATAGGTATATTAAAATAAATGATGTCTAATATATAGCACGCAGGATTGAATGATGAGGGCTGGGCATTAAATGCTGTCTCATGATACCACCGAGGATGGAAAATTTTCCAGAAGGGAGTTGCATCTTGAACCACCGCATCACTTTCAAGCAAAGGCCTGCGTTTTCCTTTAACTTGCAGTTCTATGAACTCATGGTGGCCCACATAGCATGCACAATGATAAAAGTGGACAATGAGTTCGTTACATTATCCTCAATCTGTCTTCGCATGGAGGGACAAAATTAGCCTTCAACAAAGACATAGATCAAGTAATGACTCTTGACTTGTAAATGAGCCATTAAAAAGTCACACAAATTTAATTAGCTAAAGGAGAGCTACGAGAAACGGGAGAATCACTTGAAACAGCTTCCCGAATTTCGATAACATGGTTATGTTGCTCGTATAAACAGCTTGGGAATTAATTCAACACGGACTTGCGTCTGTCTCTACCTACATCCTCGGGGCAGGTAAAGGACTTCGCACGCATCACAAGACGTGACCGTACAATTTGCGAAATAAATTCTGTACTCCAGGGAGATGAACTTCCAATTTGGTGCTTTCTTTGACATGCCTTATGGCTAAGGGTCATCCAAAAATTTGTGTAATGAGTAGCGATAAAATGTGTACCGAAATTGACGTCATATTAGCATTTACCGTAGACCTTGGTCGCCAAAAATTCCGCGGCTTTGGATTTGTATACATACAGTGTGTGGAAATAGCAAGACCGGCCAGGTAAAATTGTGGAGCCATCTGTCGGTGAGATGGCGGCTTCGGTCTAGAAAGCTAAGAATAACGACCAAGAAGATTCATCTTGCCGATCACACGGTACCTCGTAATCTGCAGGCCTTCGGGCTGAGCAGCGGTTCCTTGGTAGCCATGACCTTTTGGGGCTGTTGCGGCATGGAGTTTGGATTCTAGTTTTTGATTTTTGGTTGTTTAAATGTAAAGTGTATCATCAGTTACGTCACATTAGTCTTTACCTAGGCCTTGGTCACAAAGATGCTGCGGCGGTGGATTTGTATAAATGGAGTGTGTTGAAATATAAAGTGTACCGTCAGTGACGTCACATTAGTCTTTACCTAGGTCTTGGTCGCCTTGGCTGTGGATTTGTATAAATAGAGTTGTGGGTCCGGTTCCCACTGGTGTCCGATTGGCCAATTTTGTTCTGCACTTAACATCTCTTCAACACGTTCTAAATGTATGAATGTATGTAACACGACCTAATAAGCTGAAAGTCGGTTTAGAAATCACATTTCATTAAGCGTAGCCTCAGAATTCGCCTTTTCTGAATTTTACAAGTACTGGTGTTGTAGAAACACCGAACGTTCAATAAGAGCGAATAAATTTTACTTACTCCACAAGTATTATTTCCAAGTTTTGTAATTTTCATTGCTTAATCTCTTTGTACTAGTTTGTATTACTCACTGGCTGTTATCCAAGTTAGAAGGAAATGAGCATAAAGCTAATACCGCGGCAGAATTTCCAATAAACTGGCAGGAAGGGAGAACGTGCAAACAGATAAACTAATTCAATGCATGCAGGAAGAATGTACGAGGCTCATTATACAAAATGAATATTCGTCAAATGACATAAGTTTGTAAACAGGAACATTTAAATATGACAGTGCCGAACATCATCTCACCTACTTGTAAGTTTCATTATCAACCGATCATACCTTCCCCCTGCTGTCACCATCTGTGGCACCCTCAACTTGAGACGTACTTCTTGTTGGGGGTATTTTGTAAAGACCCAACTACTTCCTCCACATCTCAAAGTTTGTCCGGTGCCAGTGCGCAGTCTTTTCATAACTATCCTGCAAATTAATTTCAGAATGGAACTTTGTTGTGTTTCTTATGTGAATGCTCTCGCATGGATGAGAATATGTACGGGGTACCTTCACAGGACATATATTTCCTAATGTATTCCAATCCCTTACTCCCCATCCTATAAATGCATATTTGTCGTTCTGAATCCATAACTTTGTTTCAATAATATGATATTTCCTACTTTTAAAAGCCACCTCAAGCTTATTCTTCTACTAAAGTGATTCTATACCATCTTTCCACTGACAGCTGTAAAGATACCACATAGTCGAACATCTCGTTTCCTTACTCCCAAGTCTTCCCAACTGAAAGTTTACAACATTTTCGTGACACTACTCCTTTGTCGGAAATCAACCAGAACAAATCGTGCTGCTTTTCTTTGTACCTTATCCAGTTCTCGAATTAAGTAATCTTGGTTTGGGTCCAGCAAACTGGAACCATACTCTAATCGGAGTCTTACCGGAGACTTATACGCCCTCTCTTTTATATCCTTACTCTAAACCCTAAGTACCGTCATGACCATGTGGAGAGATCTCTAACCTTTCTTAACAAACTCCAACTAACCGCATCCAATATCGATTATTATCGCATCCAAGGCACTCGTAGCATTCTACGTCAGCACCACATTTGAAAGGTATCGGTGGGTTTTCAGTCCAAAGCCTTTACGGTCCAGTTCTCACAGCCATATGAGAAAACAGAAAATATAAGTTAAGGGTGTCAACGGGACGGGCCTTCGCATTATTCGTAAATTCCCTGTTCTTCCTGATCTTAGTGACTCCTCCTAGCAACATCGTTCTCTGAACTTCCCGTATCACTGATTGTTGACCGAATGTAAACGAAATCGTGCTCTCACTCCAGTTGTTTCCAATGACCTATGATCTCGACCTGTACTGCTCTATCAATCCCTCTGCCTCTGTGGATCAGTGGTAGAGCGTCGGCCACCGGATCCCAAGATAGCGGGTTCAAACTCGGCAGAGGTAGTCGGATTTTTGAAGGGCGGAAAAAAGTCCGTTCGACACTCTATGTCGTATGACGTCGGCATGTAAAAGATCTCTTGTGACACATTTGGTGTTTACCCGACAAAATTCATAAAATCTCAGCCATAGACGCCCAAGAGAGTTTCGGTTTACACGGTCTGCCATCTAGCGGGCCTAGAGTAAAACGGAACGTCGAAATTGACGAGCAAACAGCCAGATGGCGTCAAATTGAAATGTCTGCACACGGTAGCTGAGGCCATACGATTATTATTATTATTATTATTATTATTATTATTATTATTATTATTATTATTATTATGTGCGTATGGACCCAATGGATCACGCAAAGCTCTAACGATTCTGTTTTCTGAGTTGCCAAACAGCTCTCATCCTTTCTCCGTGGATCCTTTTTCGTTCTTCTGTCCACTTTGCTCCAGTCTTCTTTTTCACTTCGTTCTCTGGTTGCACTTTCCATCCATTAATTTTTTTTCCTATAAAGGTTTCTGTCCGCTGTGTCATTTGGGTTTATCTGGGCTTTTTCCAGATCCTTCCTCACTTCTAGTACCCATGGAATATTTTTTAGATGTTCTATGTAGGTGAGAAATTATTATTATTATTATTATTATTATTATTATTATTATTATTATTATTATTATTATTATTATTATTATTATTATTATTATTATTATTATTATTATTATTATTATTATTATTATTATTATTATTATTGTTAATCCCCACGAGTGTGAACTTGCTGCGGCTGAGCTCCATTCCATACTGTGACCGTTCACAACGTCACCTAAGGTATGTCATGATATCCAGGAGATGAAATATGCCGTTTTCCGCGTTATTCTACGATAAAAACTGCCCAAGTTAGAATTTTTCTGCCCGCTCCAGGACTCGAGTTGCAATATCCAGAGTGGCGCGACCCAGCTCTAGTTGCTGGTAATTAGCAGCAAGGCGGTGCAAGAGCGCTTGTACGGGAAGTTTTCTCACTCCCACCGCAAGCGAAATGAAACGATACGCGTTATCACGTGACAAAGAATCTAGGTCACTAGCTGAGCCCAGAGAGTAGGTCCAACGTGAAAACTAACATTATACCCTGTTTTCCTCGCTTATTCACCACTGCCAACTTAACGCATTCAAGTGTTTTATTTCTGTTAATTTTCATAAATCGCAAAATACCCAATGGATAATTAAGCGCAAACATTCATTTGAATCAGGGAATTTTACGCATAATTATGAGACCAAGAAGTGCTCTACTTAACTGACAGAGCAGTAACTGCGCTGTAAACAAGGGCGCGTCTTAATGACTAACAGATGTTGGACCCTAACCGTAACAGCGAGCACAAGGAATCCCCTGCGCTCGTCATCATTCACCGCCAGTGACAAAAGAACGCTTTTAAGATTGCTTCAAAACCTACGAAGTTATTTTAATAACAGTCACTCAGTGGAGATGGGAATACAGGAGCTACATTTTGATATCCTGTTCGTCACTGTACGTTGCGTATTTACGGATCAATGTGTGAGAAAGGATTGCATTTTTCCCCCCACCCTCAGCATTCGGGTCTCTAGCGTAGCTCGCCTATATATTCATGAGCTGAGGAGGAGACACGACCCAGTGCATTCTCAATGTGACGCCAGTACGGTAGTATTTCGTCGTGGTTTGTGTATGAGTGGTTTGTGAAGAAATAATCTTGTAATTTGAGCAGTGTTATGCAGATTCATTAAACCCTGTGAACATCTGCGAAAATACCCACAATTTAAGTAAGTTTTTTTTGCGAGTAAAGTGTGTCGCTAATTAATATAGTGGGAGCAGCACGAAACCGAAATGACTGCTGTCCGTGTGTCGAAGAGGTCGTGCGTCGAGCCTCATATGTGCCGATACTAATACGGCTCAATTAACCACAATAGCCAGGTAACTCAGTGCGTGGAGTTGTGTGTGTGTGTCTCGACATAATTGAGAGATACAAAGAAAGTGCGTGAACGGCTCAGTGTCGGCATAATTAAGGGTAGTGTCACGTCTATAAATCTATAATGCAGTTGAGAGCCTGACTTACGCATGACTAGGCGAAACAGAATATGCTTGAAGTGTGGTCGTGCGAGACGAGAAATTTTAATCCAGTAGTGGCCTAACCAGTGACATTCTTTATTCAGGACCTAGAATAGCTGTATGCTGTTTATAAAAGAATAGGTACATGAGAAGGGAGCAGTGTCGGGCTACAGAGACAATACCGGCATTGGGTTGGAATCCTCGTGCTATTGAGCAGATCCAACCATATATTCAAATTGTGGTGTGTAATAAACTAACGCATTCACTTTAGATAATTTCCCCTCATTTACATGTTTACGAGAACGCCGGAGTGAATGCCGACGTCCATCTGAATGCCAGAATTTTGCCTGCATATTAGAGAGAACCAGACGCCTAGCTGTCTTCGCCTGGTGTAGCAGAGAACGTCGAGAACGTCATACCAGATCAAGCCGTCATGTTCGTGACCTGCCAGGAAGTCATCATGGGTCTTCACATCGCCGATGACGTGATGCAAGCAGTCTAAATCCATGGAGTGCCCTCCTGTAAAGCTGTGAACGTGGTATCCAGAAGGCTGAGTACATTTCCAAGTATTTATATCTTTGAAGGTCGTGTCCCATTGTAAATATGTAAATTTTTCACTTAGATATAACGTAGACTGCAAGCACGCCATTTCAGAGGGATAATAATTATAATTTCATTTTTTATTTGGGTCTTTTATAGAATACTTTCTTCATGGTTTGGGAACGACCATATTTTACTTCAATTTTTTTTTACAAGGGTTTGATAATGCATGACGTAAATTTAAGGACCTCAGATTAATTATGTGTGAAGTACTGTCAAGTAAAAAGGGCTTAAATATTCTACGTAAACGACTCCAGTTATCATCTTTCTTCAGCCAATAGGAGTCCTCAAAGATATCTCAGTAACTGATTTTTTTTTTGTACTTCACAAGCTCTTAGGAAATCCTCCTTACTAGAAATTAAAACTGCTGGAACAACGAATGGAGCATGAGATTGGGGTATATATCTTACATCGCTAATTAGTTCGCGAATGTGCAAGTTAACTTGGACCCTGGTGGCAGGAGATCATCACTGAATTTGCATCGTGGTCGATGTACCGAGAGGAAATGAAATGGCTGAACAGGCTGTAGCCATAATATATATTGTGAAATGAAATGTGAAGTTCCCTTGGAATCTGTCATTAAGACACGCGAGGCGCATATCGCGATGTGAATATGTTGATTAGGCCGGATATAGGGCCGTGATTTGTGTGATGCCATTTATGGCCAGTATTGAAAGAAGTGAATAGATTATTTGCCGTGAAGTCATTGCCCGAGAAGGCTAGTGGACCGCTCTTTGAAAGTGTGGCACGGGTAGCTCACAGCGGGAGTTTTATGAGCCCCTTTAAACGGGGGAGTGAAGGCGTTTCCTTCAGTGAAATAGAACAGATACAAGTGGCGAGTTTCTTTTCCTTTCGATACAAAGATTACGTGTGTTAATTTAAATAGAGCCAACGTCGCAGATATTCCAAATGAGCATTAAATGAAGGATCCCTCCAATTTATTTCTTTAATTATCCACAGCGTATAGGGAATTCCAGGTCAGATATACCCCGTCTCAGAAGGTCCTGAGTTCATTACAGGAGACAGTAAAGCCTACTGTCACAAGCGACAGGTGAATAAGGCCACCTGCGGCCCATTATGTGTATGTGAAGTGTATATATTCTTGTGCATTTGTTGCAGGTAGTGCTATAATACTTTGTTTATGATGTCTGGTATTGAAGTCGCAAAATGCTTGTCCATAGGTAACATCGTTGTGTAAATAATGTCCTGATATATGTGGTGATAAAAATCCTAATGAAATGAGCGTGTTTATCATACTGCATATTTGGCAACGTTTAACTTAAAGTAGTGTTGTAACGCGACTTTCAAAGGATTGGGAGTGTAAATTGCTTATCTCAGTTCATACGATACTAGCAAACTTATATCATAATTTGATGCAAATTGAATATATTAATTTTCGACAAACAAACAGAATTACAGCTGGGTATGCCTATGTTGAATAGATTTGTGTGTAAAGTGATTAGTGTAAATGTAAAGTGAAATAATTAGAGAGAAAACGCCTCTCTAAATCTGAGATAGTGTAAATAACCCAAGAGGGAGCGCCTTCTTAAGTTGGAATATTTAAACGTATAATGAAGTGTAGAAAAGACTACCGAACATTTAAACGTCAAGATCACCCAAGTTACTATATGTAAGGTATTTGTATGGCATACCCATGTAAATAATGTGTTTCACTAGTATAAGTAAATTTTTATTATACAAGATATTGTCTCTCTTCTCATTAGTAATGAAATGTTATTCCTCTCATAATTAACTTTTCCCCCTACTATAGAGACTATTACTAAAGGACTTACCGCCCCATCGGACAGTCCACAGACCCGAAAATGCGATACCGGCTCGGCTAGCGAACTATTCTAGTAGGGGAGGGTGAGGCTTCGACAAACCGGGCTGAGTTCGAAGCTCACCGATGGTGCTCCATTCTAACGTCATATTTATGAACAATGGTAACTGGTTCATGTACTGATGCCTTGGAAAGGTTACAATACTTCATTCTTAATAGCATACCAGAAAGCTTTTCCTCACTGCTGGTAACATCGGTGGTGTTATCAGCAAACCGCAAGCTCTTAATTTTTCTCCAGCGATCTGTGATGCCTCCTACCCAGTCGTAAAGTGCCAACCTTATTACTAGACTCTAGATTTCCGGGCAGTAGTATGTTGAAATGCAAACTGATCTGCTAACTAGAAACCGACATCCAGCCCGCTCTTCCATAATGTAGCACGAATAACATAAATTCTAGGGGTTCTGATAAACCGTAACCCTAATATTTATGCAAATGTCATAGCATAACCGCTGCGCAGTACAGGAATACTTGTTTATCCCTTCAGTGAGCAAAACAGAAGCGCTTGTGAATTGTTGGGGTTTGTGATGAAGGAACATTTTGAAAAAGCTGGAAGTTTATAACAACGGGACGAGCGCTCAGAATGATTTGGAAATGGGAACTACTATAATTTCCAACTGGCCTACATAAAGAGCGTAGCTGGGGTTTTCACGGTCAGTCTTGAGCGAGTCAGTGTTATATCAATCCCCAGTGACTTCCGAGACGTTCGCGAGTCCTGTACGTCATTGAGTACTGTGGTGAATAAAGACGGTGTGAGATGAACTGTTCTGGAACGAGACTGCACTGTGCGAGGTCTGTTGGGGAGCAGAAGTTGGAGTTGCCGGAGTTCTGTGTGATCACGTGACTGTGTGTTGGTAAAGAAAAAACCTGTGTCGAGTAGAAACCTCTATCACGAGTGAACTATTAACTAACTGTAAAGAACTTTTGCTAAGTTTAGTTGATAGAACACGCTACCACGTTGTCTAATCATTTTAGTTTCAAGGACCCTGATAACTAGAGCCTGGATATTTAGACAGTAATAGGTAGAATGCCAAATAATCTGTCTAGTATGAAGTGTCGTCCAGCCCGGTTCCCATTAGTGTGAGAAATGTAACATAATTTCAAGGATTTCTTGTAGGCATTACTCCAACTGTGTATGCAAATCTCATAGAAGAATTGTTGTGCGAGCTGGAGTATATTTTTGTGACAACATCACGGGAAAATGGCTTAATATCCTAAATGATGATGATGATCATATTTTTGTTAGTTACTAGGAAGACCTTAATGGATGGTTATCGTGTATTGAACACTGACCACAGTTACTTGCCTCGAGAACTGCAAAAGATCCCAAGGAAAGCAGCACTCTTTGCTCTGGGCTAACTTTGCAAACTTTGGGTTGGGAGGACTTAAGGTAAGGAGACGAGCCTCTCCAATAAGCGGAATGTTACGAGCTGTTAGAGGAGAGATGGCTTGGTATGGCACTTGTAGACAAGTAATCTTGGGTAGAGTTCTTAAAAGGAAGAAATAGCATAAAATTAAAATAGAATTCAAGAGGACAAACTGGGCAAGTACTAGTTTACAGGAAGTTAAATTAGGGATAATAATAACTTACCAAAACAGATGTTCGGTAAATTTCCAAAGTCTTTGATAGTATTTCAGACATGAGTTGATAAACAACTAATAGGGAATCAGTCACCTGACTGATGATCCTTAATGCAGTTCAGTGGTGAAAGAGTGTGATTTATAAAATATGTTCGGATATTCTGTTAAGGTTTATTTTGTGGTTTTGCACTATTCTCTGTTTTAACACACAGTAGTTTGGCGACCGAATATGGCTCATATCTTTGTTGTATTTAACTTTAGGTAATAAGTTGTGTGAATTCTAATTTTGAAATTTTAAGTAATTAAATTTTGTTCGAGACTGAGACTTTTTAAAATTTTCTTCGAGATTTATTTGCATAGATAGTAAGAACAGCTCATATAATTTTGGGGGTTGGTGCGTAAAAGTGATTTTGCTGGTTTAGGATTCTTTGCTAGAAGTGAATGTGTAATGGGATATCGAACCCTTTTATGGCGCGTGGTGTCAGTCTGGGTTGTGTAGTCTAATATGTAGGGGATTTCAGTAATTTATTCAAGCTGAATGATCGGCATCAGGCAGTCCTTCAGAGTCAGTTATAGTAAAAGTTTTTTATGCGTTCGATTTTTCGGTATTGTTCTGGGTAGGAAGGCCATGGGCGTTATAGTGCAGGTGAGTATCGGACGTATATACGTTGTGTAAATATTCTGTATGTGTTTTCGTGATTACGTGTTCCGTGTGTAGATTAGTGGATGGAGCCGGAGTATTTATTAATCTGATCTGTGTTTTGTTTCGTGTACGTGTTCTTGTAGGTCTAACCGAGCATCGAGTGTTATGTCCATATATTTATATGTGGTGATCCACTCGATGTTTTGATTATGGTGCTCCTGTGGCTTTTGTGTTTGCCAGTGAAGTGAACTGCTTTTGTCTTCCGAATATTGACCTGCATTTTCCACTTGCTGGGCCGGGGTTCGAGCTCTTCCAGATGTCTTGGTGTTGTGTGAAAAGTTCAGGCTTCATCCTCCTGAAACTGATAGCCATGTCGTCGGCGTTGAAGGCTATAAGGAAGTTCAGTATAGAAGGAGGATTGGGCCGATTACACTGCTTTGTGGCACGCCGACATGTATACCTTTATAGCTTAGGTGGAGTTTATGTAGGTAAAGAAGTTTACATTAGTAAGCTATTAGTTTATCATTGTAACGTAAGTTGGGTGGAGATTTAATCTGATTAGTTCATGAAGATGGTTAATATGATGAACTCGGTCGAAGGCCAGGCCGTAATCTAGGAAGATCGCAGATGTGTCTTGGATACGTTGGTATTCTTGCGTGATGTGTTTGGTGACGCAGAGTTGTTATTGAGTGTTTTAGTGGTGAGGTTTGACCGAGAATTGTTCATTAATGATGTTTGTATTAATTGGCTTCAATTCGGGAATGAAGTAGTTTGTCAAATATTCTAGAAAGAATGCTTAGTAGGCTTATCGGATGGTATTGACCAGGTTTTTACGCTCTTCATCGTGTTTATGGAAACAGATTAAAATATTCATATTTTAGCATTGCGTTAAATATCTAAGTCAGAAAGTTTATTATATATTCATTAGTGTGTTTGAAGAGAGCGTTTGGGACTGCAACCACGCCGAGTGCTTTATTATTAAGCAGTCTTTTAACTTCGTCTCTTTTCCCACTGCTTTAAATTGTGAAACTGTTGAGGAGTTAACGTAATTTAGATAACTATTTACTGTGGTTTTAATTTTCATATTGTGCTCTCTGTTAATCACGTTATTATTAAGAGTGAAGTTTCCTTTTAGGGCTTCCGCTCACAATTTAGCTTTATCTTTAATACAGTTGGCTATTGAGAAGTCTTTTTCTGGTGAAGGAGGGCATGCATTAGTGAAAATCTTCCTAGTGGAGTGAGTGAGTGAGACACCTAATGAGGATATCTATGGAAAGGTCATTGAAACTTTCCGTGATAACCTGAAAATCGAACTGTCCATGGACTCCATCGATCGCTGTCATCGACTGGGACGCCAGCGTAGATCGACTGCGGACGTAGTGACCGAGGGTAATCGTCCTATCATAATAAAATTCCTCCGCTACCACCAGCGGGATCAAGTTTGGCGCGCTAAGCGACAGCTGAAAGGCTCCAAACTACTTATAACTGAATCCCTCACTAGGCTGAGAAAGGACATCTTGAATAAGGCACGAGACACTTTTGGACTGCGCAACACATACAGCCAAGACGGAAGGATAATCATTCACGTATCCGGCAAGAAATTCCAAGTGAACTCACTCGCGGAATTACAATCACTAATCAGGCAATATGGTGAAAGCAACATATGAACAATGTGCATTCTGTGTATTTTATTTATTTTTAATTTAGTGCATAGTTGCGAATGTGTGTGTGTGTGTGTTTGTGTGAATCAGCTGGCCACTGTATGTACGAGGAAATTAAGGTAAGCCGCATATTTTGCATTCCGTTAGCATGCTTGAGTTGAGAAGTGCTATTGAAAGTCCCCCTCCTTGCTCCCTCCCTCACCCCTCAGCATTCTCCTGCAGGACAGACCCCCAACACTCTCCCTCCACAGCCCTTTCACCGGAACATACGTCTGGAAGGACACGACCTACCACTGCCCGTTCCTCAACACTTTCTACTTCCTATTCTACCCATACCATTTTAGAGAAGGAACTGATGTCATTTAATCGCGCCCTGTTGTGTGCGTATGTCAACAGCCAATCCATCGTTGCTCACCTCGACGAACTGAAGATGGTATTTGAAGACAGCCCTATTCATATCGTTGCTGTAAGCGAGAGTTGGCTCCGTAGTTCGATTCCCGCAAGCATGGTTGACATATCGGGCTATGATATTCACAGACATGATCGGACGAACAGACGAGGTGGTGGGGTCGCCCTATATTGTAAATCAATGCTCAAGAGCAAAGTTGTTTACACGTCTACTCCTGCTGTAAAAACGGCTCCTGAATATATGTTTGTAGAGGCGCTTGTCAATTCTGTATAAGTACTTGTAGGTGTAGTATATAGGCCCCCTGACGCAGTGCGAGATTTTCATGACTTAGAAGACAGCTTACTGAGACTGCTACCATCATACGAGCACGTAATACTTTTTGGAGACTTTAACACCAATTTATTAACTCTGAACAACGACGCCTCACGACTACAAAATATGTTTAAATCCTGTGACACGACTATATTACCCCTTAAACCCACCCACCACGTCCATACTTCCACTATTTCCGCTGATACATTCATAGACCTAGTATAATAATAATAATTTCGTGTGGCTATTCCTAGCCGGGTGCAGCCCTTGTAAGGCAGACCCTCCGATGAGGGTGGGCGGCATCTGCCATGTGTAGGTAACTGCGTGTTATTGTGGTGGAGGATAGTGTTATGTGTGGTGTGTGAGTTGCAGGAATGTTGGGGACAGCACATACACCCAGCCCCCGGGCCACTGGAATTAACCAACGAAGGTTAAAATCCCCGACCCGGCCGGGAATCGAACCCGGGACCCTCTGAACCTAAGGGCAGTACGCTGACCATTCAGCCAACGAGTCGGACAATAGACCTAGTAATAACAAATAACCCTCAAAAAATCCTTCACCAAGGTCAAGTATCTGTTCCTGACATATCTAAACATGACCTCATATACTTAGCATACTCTCTTCGCGTGCCGAAGTACCGACCGAAATATGTAACGTTTAGAGACTTTAAAAGGATGAATTTAATACAACTGAGACAAGATGCACAACTTTGCCCCTGGTATGACATAATGATGAAGAGTGACATTGACGAGAAAGTGGAAATATTTAATTCCCTTTTACATGAATTGTACAACAAACATGCACCAAAGCGTTCTGTGAGAGTAACACGTCCACCCTGCCCTTGGCTGACTACTGATGTTAAGACTATGATGAAAGAACGAGACGCACTACACCGACGCTATAAGCAGACTCAACTAGCTGACGTACATGAGCAGTACCGTGTTCTTCGAAACCGAATTAAGCTTGTAATTCGTAATAAGAAATTTAATTATTTCCAGCATTTAAACAAAAACATTAACACTGGTTCCACATGGCGACAACTTCGGTCACTGGGTATTGGCAAACCACTTGCGAAGCATACTGCTCCCAAGGTGTCTCTTGATGAGTTAAATACATATTTCTCCACGGAACGCCTCACTCCTGACACAACGACAGTACAAAACACCATTGACAATATATTAAGGCTACAATCCCCAGTCCGTCCTGTATTTGAATTTGATACTGTTACAGAACATGAAGTAAGAAGGGAAGTTAATTCAATAAAATCTCACGCAACAGGAGCTGATGAAATTCCCATTTCATTTGTGACTTACATAATCGACATAATACTGCCCATTTTTACGCATTTACTTAATACCTGTTTTACTTCAGGCAAAATCCCAATTAAGTGGAAAGATGCACTCATTGTCCCTGTCCCAAAAATCTCTCCTGCAAGCAATACATCTGACTACCGACCTGTCTGCATCCTCACAGCACTTTCTAAGGTTCTGGAGAAGATAATGCATAAACAAATTGTTAAATACTTGGAAAAACATTCTGTACTTGATCCCTTACAGTCTGGTTTTAAGAAAGGACACAGTACTGCAACTACACTAATCAAAATCACGGATGACATTAGACGGGCTATGGACGAACGAAAACTGACTATACTTATCCTTTTAGACTTTAGCAGTGCGTTTGACACTGTAAATATAGACATATTGTTAGCTAAGTTACAAAAACTTCACATGGCGCATTCTGCTGTTCAGCTCTTGGGCTCATACCTCAAAAACAGACGACAGCGAGTCGTATCAAACATGAAGACTACAGAATGGAGGACTAAGCTATCTGGCGTTCCCCAAGGGTCTATTCTTGGACCTCTGTTGTTCTTAATCTATATTAATGACATTTCTTCCCATCTGAACGACTGCAACTATCATCTTTATGCCGACGATCTTCAGATATACTCACACTTTAAGGTCCCCGACATTGACAAAGCAATCCACCATATGAACTCGACTTTAAATACAATTAGCTCGTATGCTAAAGAGAACTGCCTATTAATTAACCCGAAGAAAACGCAAGCAATCATTATAGGACAATCTAGACTTTTAAATACGCTAAACATCATACACCAGCCTAACCTCATGCTCTGTGGAGAAGCTATACCTTTTCAGAAGTCTGTAAAAAACCTAGGCGTTGTCATGAATGACACATTAAACTGGAATGACCATATAACAAATGTCTGCAGAAAAGTATATGCATCTCTTCACCCCCTAAAAATGAAACAATCCATTCTTCCACACAGCATGAAAATAAAACTTATTCAAACCCTCATTTTCCCAATAATTTATTACTGTGATGTCGTATTAACCGATGCAACTGCAGAACAAACTATGAAACTTCAAAGGGCAATGAACTCTTCCATACGATTTATATTTTCTTTGAACTTTAGGACACATATTTCCCCTTATTATGAGAACCTATCCTGGCTGAAAATTGATCAACTAAGGAATTTACATACTGCGACACTAATTTATCGACTTCTGAACGAATCTACACCTGAATACCTATCCTCACATTTTAACTTCCTCTCATCTCTCCATGGACATAATACCAGATCGACTTCTACCCTTATGATACCGGTTAATCATTCATCTGTATACAGTCACTCTTTCCAAGTATCTGGGGCAAGGCTATGGAACACACTCCCTGTCAGTATACGTAATAGCACTTCAACAGTCTCATTTAAACGGTCTTGTCGAGATTTCCTCTTAAATACGTGAGCAGCTTGTATGAATGTTAGTGTGTATGATTGCAAGCGTGATTTAGAACTATTGTTAGGTGATGTAGATGTAGATAGGCTAGATAATATTAATCATTAAAAATAACAATTATAATCTGTTATAATATTACTCCATAAATTTAGGTAGCTCCTAGGGTCTGCTAATGTTGTTTTACCAAAGTATGTGATTATGTACTGTACGTAGTGGTTAAGTGTAAGAGAGGGCCGTGAGCCCTAACTTCGCCACACACAAAGGCATAAAATAAATAAATAATAAATAAAATTTTAGTTGCTTTCCAGGAATTATTATTATCGGATTTAAGGTTTGTTAGTTTGGGGTCAATAAATTTACCGTTCTTATGTATAATTTTTTCTCCTTTAGTTTTAGAGTGAAATCTGCAAAATTATAGTTTTCATCTTGGAGGACTCTGGCTTTTTTATACTTTGTTCGCACTCCATTCATGTTCCACTATGAATTGAATGATGACATCTTGAAATGTGTTCTGTCGTGTTTTGTCTCGTGCTTGTGTGTTGGTCGAAGAGGCAGTGAGTAGGATGCTAATAATAGTTGAGATGTTTGTAGGTGGTAGCTGGATCGATTCCTGCGGTGTGTGTTTAGTGTGTGTTACGGCAATGTGGCTCCAAGCCTAATTTCTATTAGGACTGGCCTGTTATGAGAGCCTAAAGCTTGCATAGTGTCAGTGTTCACGTCATGTGGTACGTTCAGGACTAGAACCACGTAATTCGTGCCTGAAAGTTGCTGATCCAATAGTAGAATGTAGGTTCTAGGTGTGCAGTGATGAAGTAGACGTGTATTTGTTTGTGTTTGCGAAGTTTAAGAGTGTGTGAGTTTGGCCTTACTCTTTTAGTCAGAACGAGTTCAGTTTAGATCGCATGCTTGGATTAAGTGTTTGTATAGCATGAATTAAATTTCATTGCAAAGCCAGTATTGTCGATATTATACTTTTTAAAGGTTCCACCTTTAAAATACAAAGGAATTATATTTAATTAGGGTGACCTTACCAAGTGTTTTGTCCTTCTTTCTGGATATTATCAGCCGAAAATACTTGTAAGAGAAGTAAAGTTGACAAGGTCACAAACGCACATTAAAGTACGGTTCTGGTTACCGAATACGTCAAGTTAACACATGATAAAATTCGAAGAGTAGTCTTAAAATTCTGGAGCTCAATTGCTTTTCTGTTCTGTTAAAATCAATATAAAATTGATGAACATACCTAATAGTTCCATTATCAGTTCGAAATTTTAATGGAACTACTACGTTCTTTCATGTATTTTAACTTAACACATTCGGTAACCCGAAACATATTTTATTGAGTATTTGAGACCTTGTCTATTTGATTTGTCTTACAAGTATTTTCGACTGATGATCTCCAAATAAAAGTACGACACGTGTCCCGATACATGTTAATGTCACCCTAATTAAACATAAATTTTTTGTATTGTAGAGGCGGAATCTTTGATTGTACCTTAAAAAATTATCTGTCTCTAACCTAATAAGCGGTAAATATCTTGAGAATTTTACCCGAGGGTTTGACAGGTCGAGGTGGTTGTGAGCACATTTGACCTGTCGTTTATTTGGTTGGCTATCGCTTCCATATTTCAAGTCGTACTAGGAGTACAGGGCTGTGGGAAATACGTCCCTTCGTAGCCACCATAGTCCCTCACATCCTGGTCAATCTACTTCAGTACTATGAATCGAGTTTTAAGTTTTAGTTCATTCTCTTGTATCAGGAGGACGCCTATTCCGTGGTCGCTCGTGTACTCTATTAGTTCGGTCCGTATGACCACTTCGTTTAATCCACTTGCATCCAGATTTTTACCCTCAGTAGTTGCCTACATGACTGGTCAATGGACACGTAAAATGTACATAAAAGAGGCAGAGGAACAGAACTTTAATTGCTTGTATTGAGCTTCCTATCAACATGTGCCTGTAAGTCTTCGATGACATACTAAATGAGAGGTGAAATGATACAGGGGATAGGAACTGTATGAAAGAATTGTTTGCTCGATTCCGGCCTGGATTTGCGGTTGCTGCGTGAGGGAATTGGGGGAAGTAGGTTTCTTTGGATGTGGTGATTACTGTGTGTTTATGCGTGGTGTGAGCTGAGCGTGTTTTCTTAGGTGTGCATAGGAGTTCGTCGTTAGTACGCTTGGTGGGTGATGAAGGAGGGTGAGAGTGGGGGCGTGATTGAGATAACGTTTTTCAGGGGTTGGATACTCGCCTTTTGTGAGAATTTGCAAGGGCAGGTAAATAGTACAGTAGTTCAGATACTTCTTAGGAGCTGTGTCTTCTGTTTCGGTGAATTGTTCTTTTATTTCGATTGACAGAGAGATTTAATAGCCTGGAGTACTGAAGTGCGGAGGGGTTTAGGGTTTGGCTGTTTGGTGGTCCTAGTTGGTTGCTGTGGCTATGAGATTGCTTTAGACGAGGGCGCTTGGGACTCGCTGCACTTATCGTCCTTAAGCCGTTCTGAATCTTTGATATTTCAATTCTTAGGTTTGTAGGAGCCTGCTCGTTCCGCACGCCTAGGTGTGAGGCGATAGTGTGATTTTAAATGTTCGTAGGGTTGACAATATAAGCCCTGTGTTAGGCGTTATTCATCTGAATCACATTTCCTTGGGTAAAGCGGGACTGGAATGATCTCCAGCAAGCCTTCTTTGTCGGATGTTGAGTCATAGAGTATGATCAGTGCGTTATGTGTTGCTCCTGCATTGTGCTGTCGGTTTGTTTTGTGTTATGGTGCAGTTGTTTGATTAGTGTTTTTTAAATAATTTCAATGAATTCGGAAAATTATTGAACACCTACGTTGATAAATCACTCCAATTCCTTACTTATCGTCCTATAAACAAATATTTGCTCCAATGTTTCCTCTCGAATTCCAACTACCTTCACATTGTGATCCTCCCTACTTTCAAACACTCCATTGAATTGTATTCGTCTACTAATATCATTCCACTCCATCTCACCTCTGAAAGCTCCGAACGCACCTCTTAGTCGAGCAGCTCGTCTCATTTCTCCCAAACCTTCCCAGCCCGAACTTTAAAAAAATTCTCATTACGCTACTCTTTTGTCGGAAATCACCGAAAACAAATCGAGCTGCTCTTTTCCTATGCATATTTTCCAGTTCCCGAATCAAGTAATCTTGATGTGGGACCGATACACTGTAACCATACGCTAACTGTGATCTTAACCTCGACTTATATGCTCTCACTTTTAGATCCGTAATAAGACTGTATCTTTTATTTACAATCCAATTTTTGTGATTACCCCAATGAAGACATTTCCTTAAACGAACACATAGGTACTTACAGTGATCCTCATGAGGAACTTTCAAACTACCAACGTAGTAAGAACACTGACAGGACTTTCCCTCTTTGTGAAGCTCGAAACCTAAATTTTCACCTCGTTTACCATCATATCATTACATGCTTCCAATCTCAAAATATTGTCGAGGGTACTCTTGCAGTCAATTAGCATCGTATGCGGAACAACCCTAAAGTTTTAAAAGCAGCAATTGATGAATAAAACACTGAAATGAAGATTAAATCAATTTCAAAACTGCACTGGGAGCCATTTCCTGTATAAACTGCATAATCAACAACCTCCATTTAAAATTAATTCTTTTTTTCATATTAATTTTAATATTACACTAAATTTTGTCCATTATTTGTGCTTTAGTGTGCCCTGCTTTGAGGTTAAAATCAACAAAAAAGAAGACCTGCTCCATGCGTGCCATCTGTTGAACTAGACGGAAATACTCATCGGTTTTAATGTGCCATGTTCTGACGTTAAAAAAATCTCTTTCATTTTTTAGGCTATTGGTTTTACGTCGCACTGACACAGACAGGTCTTATGGCGACGATGGGACAGGAAAGGGTTAGGAGTGGGAAGGAAGCGGCCATGGCCTTAATTAAGGTACTGCCCCAGCATTTGCTTGGTATGAAAATGGGAAACCATGGAAAACCATCTTCCGGACTGCCGACAGTGGGGTTCGAACCCACTATTTTCCGAATACTGGATACTGGCTGCACTTAAGCGACTGCAGCTATCGATCTCGGTTTAAAATCTCTAAACGTAACTCCTATCCCATGGATTCTATATCTCTGTGGGGAGGTTTCTCTGTTATTGTAATCAGGATGATTCTAATGCATGATGAAACAATACACACTAAACATGACTTTAGCTACTTATTTTTCTCTCAGTTTATAGTTCCGAATTACGAGGCTACGTCTCAGAATACGTGACAAAGAAGCCCCTGCTGTCGAACACACCTCTAGCGGCCGCGTACGGATGATATCCAAAATCCTCATCAACATCTGTTGAATTAGTCGACAAAACGCATAGTCAATGTATTCCATACCTGTCATCTGTTTCAATAGTCGGGAACCTGCTGAATCGTCACCGTTTCAATCTCAATAAAGTAAGAACCTGTTAAACGCGTAATACGCCAATAATACCGGAGCAGCACCCTCACAGGGGCACGTACACACTAACCCGCAACACACAATGTACGTTGCGGGCTGCATAAATTCTTAGAACACTTCCTAACGCAGACATATCGGCTAAACTAACAGATTGAAAATATCAGGCAACAGCCAACACGAAACAGAACTCAGCTAAGCGAGTTGGCAGTGAGGTTAAGGGCACACGTCTGTGAGATTGCATTCGTGGAATATTCGGTTCGAACTCCATTGCCGGCAGCCCTGAAGATGTCTTTCCATGTTCTCCATTTCCACACCAGGCAAATGCTGGGGCTGTACTTTAATTAAGGCGCGGTTGATTGCTTCCGACTCCTAGCCCTTTCCTGTCCATTCGTCGCTATAAGATCCATCTGTGTCAGTGCGACGTAAACCCAATTATTAAAACCATGGTGGTACGGCTAAGAAATAAAAAAGGGAAAGAAATTTGGGGTGAAATTTAATCCACGTATGTCTTGACGATAAGTGGCTGGAAGTGTACTTCACTTAAAAGCGATATTTAGTTACATGATTTCCAATACACATATTCTATTTCAAACCGTCTAGAAACACCCCAGACTCTCAGTGATTCTAGACTACGTGTCAAACAACAAGTTATGTTGAATGAACGAAGGAATACGTCTCTAACACAACGCTGTAACGGTGAATAATCAATCACTTCGTGCATATTATATGATTTCCTTCTAAACAAAAAGAATAAGGTATTGTCAACACTAGATTACAGACAAGAAATATGTTCTTATACACAAGGCGAAATGGCTAGTTTTCAGTGGAGTGAACAGGAAACTTGCCGGTGCAAGCTGTCTTGTTTTATTCTCTGCAGTCTGAGTCTCCCAACTTTATGATGGGCTGCAAGCAGCTGCGCCTAGTTCCCTGGGAGGAGAGAAATAGCGTTCCCATTTCTCTCACACCTACAATGGAATCACATGTGTACGAGTTCGTTCTTCACCCTGGCAGATACGGCCAGCCTACATTGTTACACACAAGATATTGGGCCACAACAGAGTGAGCTAAGCAAGATTAATTGTGGGCGTCGTTGTAGTGATAGGATCTGAGATGGCGTGTCAGCGAGCGAACACTCTGGCAGATGCTGCCTTCACACTAAAGGGGAACCGCACTTCCATTAATTCCATCTCCTTGGAACATACACATTCAGGTTAGTCATGGTTTAAAAGAGTTGATTTGCATTTTATTTATTTATTTATTTATTTATTTATTTATTTATTTATTTATTTATTTATTTATTTATTTATTTATTTATTTATTTATTTATTTATTTATTTATTTATTTATTTATTTATTTATTTATCTTACCTGGTTCAGTAGCAAAGTTAGGGTTATAGGCCCTCGCTTGTACTTAAGCACATTTTGATTACAAGCTAAAATAGTTAAAACTTATTAATTAGAATTGAAAAAAAATTACAAACTGAATTGGCCGCCACTCTGGTGTAGTGCTTAGTATGATTAGGTGTCATATTTAGATTCAATTCTTGGATCTGTCAAGAAATTTGAAAAGTGGTACGAGGACTTGAACGGGGTCCACTCAGCTTTGGGAGATCAATTGAGTAGAGAGGTTTTCGATTCCGATCTCATCCACCCTCAAAGTTCTTTTCCGTGGTTCCCCACTTCTCCTCAGGCAAATTTGGGGATGGCCTACCTAATTTAATATGACGGCCACTTCCTTCCCTCTTCCTTGTCTATCCCGTCGAATATTATTGTTTCCCACAAGGCCCCGTTTTAACCACAGCTGGTGAGGCCACCTGAGCCAGGTATTCGTCCTCCTACACGTTTATATCCCGCCGACCGAACGTCTCCAGGACACTGCCCATGAGTGGGTCCGAGGGAATAACCAACCCTGGATGGTCAACTGATTAAGAAAGAATAAACTAAATTAGTATTAAAATACTGACAAAATAAAGAGTAAATAAACAGCACATAATTTGTCTAACTAATCTCGGGCACACACTCATTCCTACTGCAGCCATTCAGTGAGCTGTCCTCAGCAAGTTGTCTTGGCAGTCGACTTAAAATCTTGGTAACGAGCTAGTATTTCTGAACGCAGCTGGCAGGAAATTCAATAATCTGTCGCCGGTCACCACAAACGGTCTATTAATTTAATTTGTACGGTGCACGTGAACAGTAAGAAAGGAGATCAAAGGGATATATAGGTCGTAAAACGATGAGAGAAAGGTGAATTTTAAGTTATTAGTAACACAATCATAGATTCGAAGCCTGAATAACTACTTAGTTAAAATGTTATCATTTAGTTTGTTTAGCGCATGGCTTTTTAAGTTGCGAGACTGTCTGAGGACATGTCCGCCTCGACCAGTTCAGAGTTATTTGACACCCATGAGTGACCTACGCGCCTGGGTGTAAGGAAGTGATGTTGACAATGAGGAAAGTGGAGTGTGAAACCCAATGTTGGCACCTAGTCTAATCCTGTCGAGTAACTTTACGGGGTCTGCTGAAGGTTTAATGCCACCATAATACATACAAATCACCATGAATAGCGTCATATGCCCTCACTCGATATAAACACTACGGAGAGGTTTTAATACAGTAGAATCGAGGCTTTTGGCACGCTATCAAGTGCTTATAGATTGTATACCACCACTCCAACCCTTCCATCCGAAGTGATGGCGAAATTTTGTTTTTACCGACAGGACTCGAACCAAGGTGTCAGACCATATAGACTTGACGCCTTAACTATCACTTGGGCTACTTAAAAGTGAAATGTATTAAAATTATTCATATATTCTTTTCAACATTGTTATTGTCATCTATACCTAAGTTAATATTAATACTATTACCATCTGCTGACAAGTCCAGGGGCGCTTAGCAGGAGTGAAGTGCAGAAAATACAAATTTAACATTGGAATTGAGATTGTGAAAATGAGCTACGATGAATAATTTGAGTTGAATTCTTCTTCCTTCTTCGTTATGCCCGACTAAGGAGTGCGATTGAACTTATTTAGCTGATGTCGAATCCTTTTTCTACTCCGAGTATCTCTTCATCTTCTCGCGGTGGCTTTTCTTGCGATCTTCTGACCAGGCTTGTTGGTGGTGGTGCTTGCCTCATGTGTCAAACGGTCATTCTCGACTGCTTTTATGAACTTAGATTCGTCTAATACAATTCCATCTGTGATGCCTATTTCCTGAAGATGTTTTCCAACTTCTAGCAGCCAACTGTATTCTTTTTTACTTCTTTTATATGGAATGGGTCACAATTCCATTTTTTTGCAAGTTGCTTCTCGTCCCACCGACACAGATAGGTCTTATGGCGACAATGGGATAGGGAAGGGTTAGGAATGGGAAGAAAGCTGCCGTGGCCTTAATTAGGGTACAGCCCCAGCATTTGTCTGGTGTGAAAATGGGCGACCACGGAAAACCATCTTCAGGGCTGCCGACAGTGCGGTTCGAACCTACGATCTCCCGAATACTGGATACTGGCCGCACTTAAGTGACTGCAGCTATCGAGCTCAGTTGGTCAGAATTCTTTTGGTTAATCTCTGATTACTCATTCTGATAATAAGTCCGTAAAATTCAAACTTTGCTGAACGTGTGAGATGTTTTGACAGTTGCAAACGTTATGAGATTTCCTCTTTATCGAGATTCCCCCTGTACAGACTGGTCAAAACATTTGGCTTTTTTACATCCTTAATCAATGATCTGCTCCAGTTATCAGTCTCTCAGGTGAATATAGTGCTTCAGTATTGATTCTGCCCCAACTATCAGTCTCTCAGGTGCATATAGTGCTTCAGTATTGATTAGAGTGTTGTAATGCCTTAGTTTTGCATTTCGGGGATGTATATTTTTACTATATCTGTTCCAAGTGAGTCTGCACAGTCTTTGCAGTTTGGAGATATTTTGGTTGTCTGTTTCACGACTCAGTCCTGAAGGTTGGATGACTTCTCCCGGGTGTCCAAATTATTTTTGTATTGTGTAAGCCACCCAGACTCTTTTTCCACTTTTATTGTAGAAGGAGTATTTTGTTGACTAACCTGTCTTAATTAATTTTTTAATGTGTCCATAACTGATGGTTTTATTGAGTTCATGGCTGGATCTCAACTGGAAAGCATGTTGGTCACTTTGAGACCTTTGGATCCATGATTTTTCGAAGGAACATTCTTTAGTCTGCCACCCTTGTCAGTGTTTCTGCTGCATAAAGACACTCCGTTCTGACCAATGTGCAGTATTGTTTTAATTTGGCTCGAGTGGGCAGGAACTTGGACTTGTAGGTGCCATGACATACTCTGAACGCCATCGCCATCCACCTCACTTTCTCCATTAATGCCTTCTTTTCATTTCCGTTTGGGGTTGAGTAATTTTCCCAGCCATTGAAATTTATGAACGCGATAGATGTCCCCAAAGTGAGTTAAAATTCAGTTCGTATCACCTGCTGTGTCTGAGTCTGTGAATGCTGTTTTTTGAAGGGAAATTCTAATTCCTGTTTTGGCCACAACATGTTGTAGTTCTTCAGCTTGGTTCTTGGCTGTGTGATGGTTGTCAGTTATCAGAAACGACCACATCTGTGAAGGCTAGACAGTCCCACATGAAGGTATTCTTCCCACAAACTATCTTTACCCCATTCTGAGTTTCCCTTTCAGTCATTCTCGATCTCCATTCCCTGGTTACGTTTTCTATCATGCAACTAAAGTGGAGTGGAGGAAGGCTATCTCCTTCTTCTTCTTCTTCTTCTTCTTCTTCTTCTTATTATTATTATTATTATTATTATTATCAATATTCTTCTTTCTTCGATTTTGGACTGCTTTTGACCACGGTAAAAATTGACTTGCTAGTTATTCCTTTTTCTTCTTCCAGAACTTCATAATTTCGCTGTGGTTCCTCTTCCTTTGCCCTTAACACATATTCTTGAATATTTCATTTTGTTTTTCCTGGTACCCCTTGAATTTATCAATTTTAGCTCGAAACATATCTCTATAAAAAATTTCTTTTGGATTGATGCCAACGCCCTATTTGTCTTTTCTTGTTCCTTCTACCCATTTAGTAATTGTTTTCAATTTGATGATGTAAGGAAAGATTTTCTTTTTTAGTCGACTCTCGTTCATTCTTGTGAGGTGCCCATAAAATGTCATTCTCCTCTCACGTATGGTGTCTGTGATCTTCTCTGTCTGTCTGTATAGATCTTCATTTCTCCTATTCCTACACGCACCATCATTCTCTGTTTTGAGTCCCAAGATCTATCTCAAGATTTTTCTTTCCTTCTTCTCTAGCTTATCATTTTCTCCTTTTTTATTCAGTATCAGACATTCTGAACTGTAAAGTGCCTCTGGATTTATAACCGTGGTATAGTGTCTGATCTTCGCTCTGTAAAATATCTTTCTTTTGTTGTATTTATTCTGTACTAATCTATAGGCTAACTCCATCTTTCTGGCCCTTCCCTTATTGGCTTCTTTATCAAACCCATTCGGCTGGTTCCATTCACCAAGGTAATTTATCTGACCTCTTGATTTTCCTACACTTTGTTTCCAGCTGTTTTTCTTTATTGTGCGTTTATTCTACGTACTCTGTCTTTTCATATTATGAGATCCTGAGTCCTGCTTTCTCTGCGATTTCATGAATTATTTGGGCTTCGTCTTTATTTTCTGCTATCAATTCCATGTCATCAGCGAATGCTAAGCAATAATAAAAGTAATTTTATTATTATTACGTATTATTATCTTCTCAACAATAGACAGGAATTTCCTACTTTGGAAGTCAATTGGCGAGGCATTCCACTGGAACATTGCAGTATCCCCTAATATCTGGGTGTTTTATTCTTGACGGAGCTTTGGCGTTCCGAATGCACTGCTCGCACATCAAGCAGAAAATGGCTGCTCGAAAAAACTTCGCACATAAGTTGACTGGAAGAGCTTGGGTGAATATCCAGATGTGGTTAAGACAACTGCCCTTGCGCTGTGCTATTCCGCAGTCGAATAAACTTGCCCAGTATGGCATACATCCTGCCATGCCAAAACCGTTGATGCAGTACTCAGTGTCGAATGATCACTGGCTGTCTGCGTCCTATACCTCTTGTCTTTATAGCACCTTCCGCCATGCATCTAGAAATAGCTACCAGGAGCGAGAACTAGTAGGAAATGGTATCTCAGGCACATCCTCTGTTTGGCTTTCACTCAACTTACCAACAACTTGGATCAGGAAGAAATGTCTTAACATCTAATAAGACACTTCAAGCTACATCGAGTCAAGCAAGAATTAAAGAGTAGCGGGCAAGAAGCAAGCATCGAAATGATTGGATGATACCAAATTAATATTTCCCTCCTGGTTACAAGGCAGACTGGTTGACATGGACGTCACTCAACAGACTGCGTCCAGGTGTCACGAGGTGCAGGTCAGAGCTGCAAAATTGGAGCTTCAGTGCAGGTTCCTGTTTGTGTGAATGCGGATAAGAGCAGAGCACAGCACACTTATTGAAATGTGGTGCACGCCCGGGCCTGCACAAAGCAACACCAAACGTTCTTCAAGTGGTCGCTTTTGGTCTTCTCCATGAATTATACATCACGTGATTTTTCCTGTTTTTCATTTATTCTTACATAAGGGACAGTCAAATGGAAAGAGAACACCCGCCATAACACACATTCCGCTCGAAAGTTGGCAGGACTGTCGTCACGTATCGATACTGCCATCGCTGTGGTAGCAGAACTACATAGTGACAACTCACAGGTGCACTCAGTTGTTTGGATTATGTCCTTGTTGGTGCGCGCACTGGTCTAGTATGTTCCTCCAGCTGTAGAAATGGATACAGGCAAAGAAGAGCAGAAATGTGTGGTTCGTTTTCTGGTGACGCAGCGCTATGAAGACACTTTGTAGAAACTGCGACACGCCATAAGTTCAAAAAGCCCTGCAATGGTGTCGGACGAAGTCATCCTCTTGCATGATAATGTTCGCCCCCATACTTCCAGTCTGGCGAATGCGATATTATTTGGAGACACCTCAAAATCCTCCGTATAGCCCAGATCTTTCACCTTGTGATTTTCAAATTTTTGGAGGTCTGAAGGGAGACATTCGTTTCATTAGGACGAGGAAGTGTAGGAGTGGGTGCGGTTGTTGATCCGTCAGCGACCTACTTCTTTCTAAAAAAAACTGGAATTGATCGTCTCATCTTCCAGTAGGTTAAATGGACTAACGCTTTTGGTAATTACTTCTGAATGAAACCATTCCATGGTCACGTTGAAGCGGGTGTTCGTTTATCACTTTACTGCCCATTATATACAGAGTATGTATTATTCTCTGTTTAATGTAGTGTTTCTTGCTTCTGACACGATAAACAAATTAAGAATAAAAATAATAATATATGCTTCTTGTAACTTTTCAATTATCCAATAAAATGAGAAGTTGTTCCCGGTTTTAGTCCAGAACCTTCTCGTACCTTCCTCTCGGGTATAAAAGCTGACGCCTTTTCGAGTTAACTTGTCTTATTATTATTATTATTATTATTATTATTATTATTATTATTATTATTATTATTATTATTAATATTATTATTATTATTATTATTATTATTATTATTATTATTATTATTATTATTATTATTCGCTAATCATCCAACTAGGGACCACGATAAGTTTCATTATGTATTCTGACGTTTACTCAGTTTTCTATTGACCCAGTAGCTTTTCATTAGCTCGCTGTGTCGAGCACGGTGTTCATCCGACCACTGTGCATCAGTTGTCTATTTCACATCCCGGAAAGGGCCCAAAGTTAAAATTGTTTCTGAAAAATTCTCGTTCATGCGCGTCATCTGGCTGTAGACCCATTTCTTCGAGATATTTCTAGGCGTTACGTACCACGTAACTGTTGTTTTTGGTTCTGAGTCAAAATTATTAAAAATGCGTCTTGTCCATCGAGAGTCGTTCATCCGTCGTAAGTGACCGTTGAAGAGAGCGCTGCGTTTGCGTATTGTGTCCGTGATCTTCTCTACCTTAGAGACGATTTCGTGTCTGGATTTTCTTATGTACATACCGTTTTTGTTAGGGCTGCCTGGCCGAGGCGGTAAAGGTGTGCTCGGCTCGCCCGGAAAGATGTGGGTTCGAATCCCTGTCAGGAAGTCGTAAAATTTAAGAAATGAGATTTCCACTTGCGGAGGTGTATATGGCCCTGAGGTTCACTCAGCCTACACCAAAAATGAGTACCAGGTTAATTCCTGGGGGCAAAGGTGGCCGGGCGTAGAGCTAACCCCTCTACCCGATCAACTGCCAAGGTTACGGATAGTGGAAGCCTTTACCTTCCATCCCTACAAGGGCCTTCATGGCCTGTACGGAGATGACTTTGCTTTGCTTTGCTTTACATACCGTTTTGGTAATTTGGGCCAAGAATGTTGTGGAGAATCTTGCTCTCTTCTTGCTCCAGCTTAGCGAGTGCACATTTCTGATAGAGGATAAGGCATTCTGACGCATAGAGAGTTACCGGTTTGACAACAGTGTTATAATGGAGAATTTTGTTATTTAAAGAAAATCACCTTTCGTTATATATGTTCACTGTGGTTTGGAAAGCTATCTCTATTTTCCTTGCTCTGGCCGCTAAGGACTCCGTATCTAGTCCGTTTGAGTGGATCCTCTCACGACGTTTACTCAATTTTCTATTGACCCAGTAGGTTTTCATTAGCTCCCTACGTCGAGCACAGCGTTTATCCGACCACTTTGCATCAGTTGTTCATTTCACATCCCATGCACACAGTGCATTGTTCCATTGTTCAGTTGGGTCGTGTTGTCTTTGATGTTTGACATTACCTCCGCCTTTTCGAAGGATATCTGCAAGCCTGTTTGCTCTGCTAACTCTTTCTGCACATTATAATTTTCTGTTGAAATTTCAAAATTTTATGTCATATTGCTATATCATCATCCGCAGAGCTAAGCCGTGAAATTCACTCCATTCTTCTTCGTTCCCATCCGTAAAGGTCTGAACAAGTTTCTATCTTATAGTATCTGACACCACTCCTGTATTACTTTCTCCAGTACGCAGTTGATTGGTAATTGTCCATCTCCCTGCCTTCCACCCGTTTTCATTTCGAAGGCTGTAGAGTAGCATCCTTGGAATTTTACTTTGCAAGTGGTATTAGTGAGGGTTGCTCGTATTAATGCTAGAAGTTCTTCTTTGACTCCCATTTCTACGTTTATTATTATTATTATTATTATTATTATTATTATTATTATTATTATTATTATTATTATTATTATTATTATAATTGGGTTTATGACCTTCTTCGCTGCAATGTACATGGAAGAAGTACTATTTAGAACATACGCACATATGCTTCATACATATCAGTATATACTTACATTGTTCACAAATAAATTTGACAGATATTTACTATACATAAATTGTCAAAATCATTAGTGGACGATTTCCATTAGTCCTCTGTATATTGTGGATGGTTCATGCCAATAAACTTCCTTACTATATTACAAGTGGCCAGGATTGCTGCTTTTTGTAATTCTCTGTAAGTGAGAGGGTGGAGATTAAGGGCTTCAAAGCTCCTGTGTAGTGTCTTTGGTATATTACCACTATCACTACTGGAATTATGATAACATTTTTGAGTTTCCACATGGTTTTTATCTCTGTGGCCAGATTTGTGTACTATTATTATTATTATTGTTATTATTATTATTATTATCATCATCATCATCATCATCATCATCATCCCTACGGTGAAGGTTACTAGCAGTACAGATGTGGTAGTTTACGCTGCTATAATCTTATTAACAGGGCTACTTCACTCAAAATTCCCATTATGGATACATCTGTTGTTACTTACACTATGTAGAACACTTG
Source organism: Anabrus simplex (assembly GCF_040414725.1). NCBI lineage: Eukaryota > Metazoa > Arthropoda > Insecta > Orthoptera > Tettigoniidae > Anabrus > Anabrus simplex. The sequence continues at coordinate 440,975,752 of NC_090268.1, read as the reverse complement.
AAGTGACCAGCACCGTACATAAGTGTTTCTGGCCGTCTGGGAGAGAGCCAAGTTTAAATAATCTTATTCTATGGCTGAGTGAGGGTTGCAGAGACCACGGTCCGTGAATTATTCAGAGAACATTCTGAATAAAATCCCTCTCTGTTCCACGACTTATTACTTCTCTTTTTCTTATAGCACGATACAAAGTCGTCTTAAAGTGGACCTGCTAAACTCCACTGCGTGACAGGTCAACGTAGACAAGGGGTAAACTGGATTTCTGTGAATCACGAGTTTTAGTATCGGGAAACATCTTGTGAAACTGAAGTCTAACTCTGCACGTCAGAGCGACAATGCTTCTTCTTCTTCTTCTTCCTTTCCTCAATTCGAAAATTGTTTGTCAGGAATTCTTCTCCTCCACTCTTCTCTGTCATATCTTAGTCTCTTCATTTTCTCCTATGAGCCTGCTCCCACATCTTCTCGGATCTTTCTAGAGCAGTCGTTCCCAAAATGTGGTTCGCGGAGCGCTGGGGGGGGGGGGGCCGCGACGATAATCCAAGGGGTCCGCAATAATAATGTAAGTTACATTTAAAGAGTGAAATTGTATTTTAAACGTACAATTCATAGATCATTATTATAAATTTAGGAACATATATTGTCCCAATATCGCCACCAAAATCTGGTGCTGCCCCTACTAACCAGTCACTCAGGCGTGTCCGGTCCTCACTCTCTAAGCAAAGTATAAAATTTTACTGCTCATACAGATTTTGGGGAACATATTCTTCGAGAGACCAGCACTAAAATCGGGTGAAGCTATCTACTTAAATAATGAGCGACAATTGGATAAATTCATAACGGAATGATTGAACTCAATGAAAATGACCAAACAGAAAAACACACCAATAAATTGACATTATACCCACAGATGTTCACGAGTCCATAAACACGCTTAATCCCGCATAGAAATGCTTATCAGTACAGAATCAATAACTCGATGATAACCAAACTACAGCTGCAATTTAATCATGAGTGACTTGTATTTCATTCATGAGAAATGAGCAGCTTAACATTTTATGACCACCGACACGGTGGAGAAATCCTTACCGTTTTTACGTAATTATTTAGGGGGTATCATCACTTAAGCCTACATTTATCTTAATAATTGTACGTGAATCGCAATAACTAATTACACACACAATAATATTACATGCAATCACATAACACCCTCACGTGGATATCAATTCAGCACGGTAGAACATACATTTACAACAAATCATATCAATAAATGGACCTGTATCACACGCGCATGTAACATCACGTCATTCTCACAAGCATACACAAAAGAAAACACACCCTTACTAGAGAGACCACAGACATTCCACATTCATCGTTTCTCATGCATACCGACTCTGATTAACTGTCAGAGAATCTCAATTTATGCTCCCTAATTAATCTCCTCTAGCAATTCCCTAATCGTGCGTCGTCGTTTCTAATCTGGTGCAAAGGATCACAACGGATATGATTACTCACTCGTATATAATTACTGTGGACTAGCAAAAGTACCCGTGCTTCGCTGCGGTATTCTATATTGTATACGGATATTGAAGTAAATTTCTGTACACGCAGTGAATAAGATTTTTTAATTGCACGTCTCTTAACATTACCTTAGAAACAGCATCGGAGGTCCCCATACATTGCTTCCAAACTAAAGGGCGAAATGCGGAGTTGTGATGATAACGGCAGGCTAAATTAATATTGCCATTCACACTTGAGTTGGTAAGTTTTAATTTTAATAGAAGGCTCCTTGTCTACTTTGCGTTCACAATCGATTTGGGGAGTTTTCGTTACAATGGTAGGCCCATTCCCAACTTCCAGACACAATCAGGTAGGGGAGTTTGATAGAAAATTGCATGCTCCTTTCCCTTCTGCCAGTCACATCAAGAAGGGAATTATTTATCACAATGGTAGGTCTTCCTTACTGATGTTAACTACACAGGAGTTGGAGAAGGACCCCACTCCTACTGACAGTCAAAGTCGATTGCAAAAACAGACGCTCTCTTGCTGACAGTCACTATCGGCTTGTAAAGTATTAGTTTTAATGACAGACACACCCATTCTAGATCGCTACAAATAGACTTCATTAAATATACATATATATATATAGATCGACATACGAAAGTACATGCATGTTTACAAAATTGCAGACCTTCATTTACAGAATAACTGCTGTTAAACGGTACGTTATATGAACAAACGGATTGCACCAAAAGACGCCTCCCTTAGCGGTCTAAATGGTTGATTCTATAACATTTTTTCGTATCTCTTCTATAAATTAGATTGGACAATTCGGCTCACATATGGCTACTGGGAGGGTCAATGTTCCTGCCGAATTTGATGACTCTGCCCTTCCTGTATGTGTGTCAAACTATGAATTATACGTGTACAAAACGCAAAATTTACGTAAAATCGGGAAATGCTGTTCTTTATATCGCAGAAGGGATAGAGATACGACAAAAAGTCATAAGACCAAAGTTGTAGATCACACCAAATTAAATCCAGTTTGTGCCATCGGTTTTGTGATACGACTTACCTTTTAGCCACGAAATACCTCGAAACGAAGGTCTGCACCGTCATTAAAATTACCTCTATTTTTCGATATTTTTCGGGGGTAAAAAGTGAAAATGTAAATATCATTGAATTTTTCCGCCAATTACAGGCTAAAACATATATTATTGCCAATATTCAATTTTCTACCTCGTCGGGCAGATTGTGCCGCCATCTGGATTTTGGGAGGAGGAGTAAAAATTTGCACCTACAGGAAACGAAAGCCAAAATAAATGCAGATGCCATTATTCCACCTGAAACGGATATCTGTTCGAAAATTTCGCCAAAATACTGTAGTCAATATACAGACACACGGGCGTTGCGATTTTATTTATATAGGTAAGGATCTTAATAAAAATACTTCAACCCTTATTTCACATCTTTTCAAGCTCCTCGGTCAGTGGATTTTCCGATAAAATGCGAGTCTTTTATTTTTAAAGGAGATTAAAATAACAATATTCTTGGCCGTAACATCTTCCGTTTTAGAGATAAATGTATCCTCATAAGAGGTATTCAACCCGTTTCTCAGTCCTTTGCACGGCCCCCTCCCACATCTCTTATGTGGATTTTTTGGGGAAAAATACGTGTTTCATTATTTTGAAGGAGATTACAAATACAAATTTTCATGTCTGTAACATCTTCGGTTTTGGAGATATAATTATTCTCATCAAAAGAAGTAAAATAATTTTTTAAAATTTTCTTCAACCACCCCCTTAAGTGGTTTTACCGAAAACAGAAATATACGTGTTCCCATATGTATAAGGGAGATTTCAGAAACTAATTATAACGACTGTAACATGTTACACTTTTAGATATACTACTGATATACTCACTTCATAAATTCACTCATTTTTCACTCCTTCTCATCCTCCCTTAAGTGGATTTTGCGAAAACAAAGGATATACGTGTTTCTTTATTTTTAAAGGAGATTCCAAATACCAAATTTCATGTGTGTAACATTTTCAGTTTTTGAGATGTAAGTATCCTCAAAAAAGGTCTTGAAACCAATTTTCACCTGCAAACTGTGAAGTTTTTGAGACACACGTGTACTAATTTAAATATTTCAACCGTTCACCCCCCTTTTCACGCCCTTAGCGACGAAATATCCAAGAATCCTCCCTTACACTTATACTGAAATGTAAATGTATTCCCAAAATATGTCGCGTAGTTTTGGATGGGGATTGTTTACAGCCAGTCGGAGTTGGCCTTTTATATATCGAGATATTCCCTGCATATAGACTACTATCTGCAATCCTTGGGGCTATATTTCTCTCGTGAGATGATCAATACAGCCAGTACAAGCGGAGATCACAGGCTCCTCTAATTCATTAATTCCTCTCGAAGATTCAAATATCTAAGACGCCGGCACCAACGGCCCCGCCTTCACTTCGAAGAACATCCTGCTAAACATCAATATTACTGTCCCCAAGGCCTGTAAATGAATTGTCTATTCATGGCACTAACGACTCTGTACAGTATTCCTATATGAACTTCACAATAAAATAATTCCATAGTCCATCTTGAACGATATTATTAGTCTACTTTCTCATAGCATATAAATGACGATTCTATCACAAAACCTCTTTCGACCTAACTGATTGATTTCGTTCGATGATTCCTCTCTGCATCCAGCAATTATTTAATCACGACCTGAGCTTTCAACTGATTTTTAATTAAGCCTGAGATTCGCATCTAATTTATATTCACACTGACACTTGTTCCAATTTGAACACACAAGATTTTCAACCACGAGTTTCCAAATACAAATAAGCAGGAAATGGCAACAGTTTCATTAAAAATTACAGTCACAGAATGGCTTTCACATCCATGCTTATATTCATAACACTGGACATGCTGCTACTCAACTGCGCTAGACCTGACTTAATCTTAGAAGTTGATATGCTTTACATTTGCCTTGGTTCTTTAGGTTTACTGATTAATGTAAAGATTAACATTCCTTCATATACAACTTCTTCAAGTGAGATGCATGTTACTTTATTGTTTACCACAAATAAAATAAAATGCGGACGAAAATAATACGATTCACTGGCTACATTATCATTATTTCACCGGGAGAATTGACGGTGCGGTTAGGGGCTCGGAGCTGTGAGTTTGGATCCGGGAGATAGTGGGTTCTAATCGAACTATCGGCAGCCCTGAAGATAGTTTTCCGTGGTTTCCCATTTTCACACCAGGCAAATTCTGGGGCTGAACATTAATTAATGCCAAGGACGTTTCCTTTCAACTCCTAGTCCTTTCCTATCCCATTGTCGCCATAAGATCTATCTGTGTCTGTGCGACGTAAAGCCACTAGCAAACAAATATCATTATTTCTAGTTAAATAAATCCGGCGGTTGCCTCATCACTAAGAATTGATCAAGGAAATTATTTAATTATGACTACTATGTACAAGAGAACCACTCTATAATTAACTAGGTAAAGTATTACAATCTTAGGGATTTAAAAAGCTTCTCATCTCATGTAACACGCTGTCTCAGGCCGGATGTCCCCATACTGTTTTAGTCGCTCATCTTCCTCGTCGAGGGATGTTCCGGAAACTCGTTCTCCATGGGTCTGATCCTGACGTCTCGTTCCGTAATCGCGAATCCTTTCTGAAGCTGCAGGTACTCGAACATGCTGTGCGGAATCTCGTTCACTGCTGACAGATTGGTAGCCTGCTAACATGTACACTGACTTCGCAAATGTCATGGGGTAGTCACCTAATAGCGTGTGTGGCCTCTTCTGTCCCTGCGAACTGCAGTGAGACGCCGTGGAAGTGAGTCGACAAGTACCTGGTAATCCTCTGGACGCATCTGACACCAAATCGTTTGCTGAGCGGCCGCCAATGCTGGTCTGTTCATGGGTGCAGGATCCATGGCACGGAGCCTGCGTTCCAGGACATCCCAGATATGCTCGATAAGGTTCATATCTGGGCTCCTGGGTGGCCTCTGCAGTCGTTAGACATCCACTGCATGTTCCTGGAACCATTCCCGAGTGATATAGTGATGTGATGGCGCGTTATCATCTTGAAATACCGCAGAACCGTATGGGCGCTGGAAGGCCAAAAATGGGTGGAGATGGTCTCCGAGCAGCTCAACATACTGCGTACCATTCAAAGTCTCTTCCAGAACAACTAGGAGGCCCACCTTCGAGGCATGCGGGATCCATCGCTTCATGTGGTCTGCGCCATACACGGTGCCTCCCATTGGAATGGTGCAGTTGAAATCGTGATTCGTCCGACCATATCACGTTACGCCATTGTTCCAGTGTCCATCCCTGGTGACTGGCAACAAATGCGCGTCGTTGAGCCCGATGACGTCGGGTTAACAGTGGCACCCGTGTGCGGCGCCGGCTCCCATACCCCATAGAACCCATGTTCCTACGGACTGTCCACCGGGAGACGTGTCTAGCATGGCCTGTATTGAATTGAGCCGTGATTTGTAGCACGGTTGCCCGTCTGTCACTATTGACAATCCGTCTCAGATGTCGCCGGTCACGGTCATCGAGGGTGGCTGGACGGCCGGTCGTTCGTCTGTTGTGGACGGTGACACCCGCATTCAACCATTCACGATACACCCTGGACACGATTGATCGTGTGAAGCCGAATTCCCATCCGTCGGACACCAACAATCATACCCCGTTCGAACGGTGTCAGGTCATGACGACGTTCCATGGTACACCTGTCACATGCACAGCCACTGCTCACAAGATCTCCTATACAACCGCCGCGGGCACAGGGGGCGTGTGGTGCGCATCAGTGCTCCGTATCCCATGATAATTGCTCAGTCAGTGTATATGCAAATGTGTGACCTTTAGCTATTTGGTTTAGCTACGTGATGATTTTACGTAAGGGGTCAACTCACCCGCTAGTTCAATAAGTCTCTGCACACTCATAGTTCAGGAATTACGGCATCCCCGCGTCGCGATGACCGGAAGAACCCACCTGCTCGTTCTGTAATATCGCAATCGAACTCGGCACTTCAAATTCCGCGCGCTCGCATATTGTAGGGTTTTTGGTGTTCTAGACTTGCCAGATCTTCCAGACATGCGCCAACACTCTAACACCGTGCCACTACGATCGCGCGACTCAGTCAGTTAGCGCGTGCCCTATGTCTGAAGAAATCATCTCCCAAAGTCCAACTGTGCAAGGACAAATATGTGTGGTTAAAGTCTCTGCTAGAGATCGAATGTAGTACTAGACTGCTAACAGACCGCTAAAATTTTACTGAAAGACAGGTAAACGAATGGTAATGTTCCTCCGCGTTCCGATATAGCACATATTATAATTTCTGTTGCTCCTCCTACGCGAGTTTTTCAGATTCTCCTCGCGGGTTCCCTTTCAATCATATTTCAATCCTTCTTCCCGTGCTATCTCTTACTTGTCCTGGATTCACGTTTGTGTCCGGTGGTTTGGTCACCAAGTTCGATTCCTCTCTTGCATCAGTTGACCGGGGTCTGGCATCAACCTGCCCTTTAGTTCTCGTCTTCCGTCCTTTCGCCTTGAAAGATGTTTTCGAACCCTGGTCCTTCTCTCAAGGTTTGTCTTCCTTTTATTACACTCTACTGGAGTTCTTTATAAATCTTACATTTTCGCGCACCCTTTTATCAAGCATAACCTACTGTTCCAAGCTTTGTCTCCTGCGATGTATCCTTTCGCCGGTCTATACACTTCCTTAGCCATTGTTTATGACGGGTAAGGTCAGGTTTATGAGCGGTATTGTCGTGTTTTTCTCTGTCCGTCTTTCCCCACGCAGCTGTCTTTTCCCTTCCTGGCTCGCCGCTAACGCAATCATAAAACTCACATTTAGATTTCTGGCTGTGAAATTGCCCCAATTAATGCGTATGTAGAACATAAAGAGCACGCAAACATAACCGTAGTATAACTTACATACCGTACACGTTGGCAATATCTCATGAAGACCTTCTATCACAACTCCACGTCTCTGATGGACTTTCGGGTCCCTGACATCCCCTAAAAATTTTTAGAAAAGAAATACTGCGTTTAATGCTTATCATGGCAACATACCTGTGTGAGTTTACCTCACACGAATGGAAACGGAACTAATATTGAGGTTTATAGTCGGTTCTGGTGACTGCACTTGGTCTTAGGAAAACTGCACCGTCTATCCCATTGACCAAACAACTGTGCCGGGGGAATTCTATTAACTAAAACTGCTGTAATTATTATCCAAGTGACACAATGTTTTATCATTTATATGCATATATAAAGTATCTTCATGTAAATGATGCTAAATTTAAAGTATATATATTAGCCCTCAATTGTACGAATACAATCAAGCATGGTAGCATTACAACATTCTGTTTTTGTTCATTGAATTCAGTACCATGTTCTGAGGCTGTAGGGTTCTTAGAGGTGAATCCGACATTGTAAGAGGGCATCAGATACAAAAAGTTCGGGAAACCCTGCTCTATATTATTGCAGTCTAGATCTTCCTCTTTTGAATCGTTCCTTCCATGACATAAACTATAAAACTGTTGTGGCTGTAGAGTTGGCAAATAAATTAGGCCCTGCTCTTTCTTATTTTTACAATATTGACCTGTTTCACCTATTTCGCTAACAATTGCACAATGCTGCCTTGCTGTGAAATTTTCATACTTTACTACGGAGTACAAGCATGTACTCTTATTGAAGATAGAACCACACGAATTAACACATTCTAACTAAGATACTACCACATATTATGCTCTGAATATCATGGACGTATTATGTCTCAGCCTGATGTACGTACACGAATACAGCTGGGCTGTATTGCTATACTGCAGCTGACCAAATTCTTGAGTGGTATTTCAATAAGCAGTGTGACAAAACTCAATTTTATTAACCCCCTCGTGTACCTCTTATGTTGTATGCGTCAGAAACATCCTTTTCACGCACTTGATTCCCTTAAAGTAATTTGAGATGTGGTGTTGGCGATGTCTTGTTCATAGTTTTGGATACATTACAGAAATAACACATCCGTCTTCTCACAGGTCTCACAACAAAAAACAAGTCTACCCGATGTCGAAGACGACCCAAATGTTCATTGGGCATATCTTCCACACCTCACACATGGAGAAACGGATCATCCAGGAGAAGTCCACCGGGAAGCATAATGTCAACCCAATGCACTGACCTCGTAGAAATTCTGTTCAATACCTACGTGGAGCAAACAAACCATTCGATGAGCGATTGTAAAAAGAACTTTAGAAAGCTGTGTGGTGGAGAGCAGACAATGGTGAAAAGTCACACTGTAAGTTTCACCAGTGTACAAGATTGTGGAAACGAATTCGCATCGGTGTTAAAATTAACTCGTTTCTACTCGCACGGATTGGAAGTTCTTTCTATTTATATTTGCTTGATTTGGTACAAGGTCTTGTGTGTGTTCGTGAGTATGGAAACTTTAAAAAGTACCTAAACACAGTTGGAAATTTGTGATAATACATTTTTCTTTGGGACAATAAAATAGTCATAAGTATGCCTATCAGTAAGATGTGTACGCGATGTTACATAGGAACTGTGCAGGCTGTGTAGTGTTGTATAGATGGATGGCCGTGACATAGAGATCCACCGCCTGTGCAGCTCTCTTTATACAGACCCATGGTCTATGTAGCTCTCGAGGTGTTGTTGCTAGGTAACACATTATGTTACATGACACCCTTGCGTTATACAAAATTTTGGATCACCCCCTTGTCTAAGATATATTTATATCGAAAGCAGCGGCAGCAATAAAAGCAATATGCAACGTCAAGCATCTCCTAAAAATCCTCAACCAATTCAACAACGACTCTCTTCCAAACTTCAATAATGCCAACAGCAAACTATCGAATCAACATAATATGGGACACTCTTACATTCAGAGGCCTAAGAACACTAGACAAATCAAGGCACGCTTCATGAAGAAAGTGCTAGGAGTATGAAACTCAGCACCATGGACACTGGCATATGCAGTATTTTGAAGAAAGAAAGTTTCTTCAGATGATATGAGATTGGAGACGTCTATCCGGAATAGAAAGGTATAAGAGGAAACGCCGCTTCATGCGCTACACGACAAAACGAACGCCACATGGAGTGAGTTCTGCATGATGACAGATGACTGGAGGCAAGCCACGACACGGCGTTGCACGTTTCGTATTACTAATAATAATGTTCTTTTTACGTCCAAGTGCTTTTACAAACTTCGGAGACATCGAGACACCGGAATTTAGTCGTTTACATGCCAGTGAATTTACTGACACATGGGTGACGTATTTCAGCACCTTCAAATACCACCGGACTGAGGTAGGAACGAACCTGCCAAGTTGGAGTCAGAAGGCCAGCACCTTAACAGTCTGAACCACTAAACCCAGCTACACATTTTCATTCACAAACTATGTATCACCATGATATTTAATTATCCAGGTGAAGCGTGCGTGAGTGAATTGTGCAACGAACATTGTACTTGGTATCTTGGCCAGGGTGACGAGATATGCTCCTTTTCCCGCAAATATCCTACCTTTTAACCGTCTGTTCGGGGTCCGGGACGATTTTCTGTAATTCCAAAATTTCCTACAATTTGAAATATTAGTGTCAATCTGTCATATTTCTTGTCGTATTTGATTCAAATCTTAAAGTAATCATGCAACTACATTTTCTGTCGCAAGACAGAAAACATCCATAGGCTACTTTTGTCGAAATGTTCGGAGTTATTCGGAAGACTTTTGTAGAAGAATTCGTATCGATGTATCACATGATAAATTCACTAATTTCTATTATTACAAATTCCTTCTATCTTTACTTCGTGTGTGGGCAGTACGCGTGGTTGTCCGCGAATCGAGAAATTTTGAAGATTGCCCGAAACGTAGTTGGCAATTTTGTGAAAATTTTGCAAAATATATTCAAATCATTGAAATATGGAAAAATAAGAAAGAATCCTATATCTTCGTTTGTCCTGTAAGTGTAAACATATCCAGAGCCAATAAAGGTAACTTATTAACAAATGGGTTATATTTGTGAAAACGAAGCCCCGATTAGTTTACAGCTTGTAACGTTGATTTTTCTAGTGAAATCAAATTTAAAATGTTAAAGTATGCAAGAACAGAGTATTCTCGCTAACAAAACTGTGCAGGCCAGCAGGCTCCAACTCAGAGTGAAAAAACTTCGGAGCCACGCTTTTGAGGAAGGAGAGCAGTTGAGCGAGCATGGAGGGGAAGTGAATGACGTAATAGGTACTGAAGGCCATAATGAATTTGCGATATTCATGCGTTATGAAAGTACTTGCAGGTGTTCGCTACACCCTCCTCGGTGGATGCACAAACTACTGCACTGATTGCCTTACGGTGCGAACTCAGATGAAAGATAAGTTTGCAAACACAAACACCATGACTGAATTACACTGTATGTTCGTTTTTCAAGGAAGAGATTTCCTCGACTGCATAAACGGAATGCACATATTTAAAGTAGATTCGGATCTACTTATGTTTCTAACAGCTGTTTTTAAGAAGATTTGTAAATCTAGATACATAAGTAGGCTCAATGGTTAAAACTTCAAATGTGCTTTGCGTTGCCGTTACGCAAATGATGTTACGGAACATTAACACAATGCTATATAAATGAGCCCAAAGGTCCCGTGGAGGAGAAGTACACCAGTTATATGTTACACTTCCTGTGTTTAGTTTGTTGTCATAGTCATAAGTACAATCCATATATTGAAATATTGTTTAAAGCGAGTGCAAAGAATCTCTACAAATTCCATAAACTGTATTTTAGTTCAATAAATGCACGTGTCCCAAAACATTAGTTACTGAATCGTGAACATTTATATTTCAGGACATATTGCATACTGTTTCGTTTTTGCTTTGTTGTTTATATGGTAAAAATTATCTCCGTGCGGTTAATGCAAGTACCGCCACAGTATTCAACCCGTCTGTCCCCTGCACTGCTCTTTTCCACGCCTCAGACAGTCGTCTTGGTAAAAGATAAACTTTGATACTTAACTTGTGCTGTTTGAATTTCATTTATTTACTTACTTATCTCTTGAGTATTTATTTATTTATTTACTAGCTGTAGTACCCGGCGTTGCCCGGATAGTTTTTGAATGTTTACCTTTAATATTTGTATTACCAGTTAGTTAAGTGCGAAGTGAATGCTTATAGAATTCTTTTGGGGATGTTGATTTTACGACTTATTATGTAGTTTTAGAGTTTTTTAGATGTATCCGATTTCAAGTTTTAGATTATTTAATTATCTAGTAAACACTAATCTCGGTCATTTCATACTATTTACTTTTAAGCCCTTCTCAGCTCCTGCCTCGATGGAGGCTGAACGTGGACTTAAAAGCTATCCACAGCGTCACAGTTCGTATCAGCGACACATAAACAATCGATTTCGACATTAATATTGCTTATCTTCCTTATTTTTTCACGTCAGCCCCTCTCATTCCCCAACACCAGCGGGGGCTAAGTGTATCTGACCTCCACAGTAATGTTTTCTATATAGTAAGTCATGTGTATACCAAGTTTGATTGAGAGATATGCTAGAACACACACACACACACATACATCCTTAAACTCTGTCCCTTTGGACGTTTTCAATTTTTTGCCAGTTCTCATCCGCCTGCCGAGTAGGACTGAGCTTTATCTTAAACGGCATCCAGAGTGTTACAGTTCATCTCAGCGACCCCGAAAACTATGGATTAGACACAAATTTCGGTTGTTTTTGGTTAATTTTTACATTTCGCCCCTACTTTAGAGGCTATGACTCTCTTACCCCTAAGGTATATTTTTCCAGACAGTAGGTCCAGCGTCCATTCTCTCAGTCATTTTCAAAATTTTGTTTTTCAATTTTCCTCACCGCTATGCGAAAGGAGGCAGAAATTGGACTTCTGTTCATCTACTATTCATCTCAGCGACCCCGAAAAGAATGGATTCGACACTATTTTTGATTATTTCTACATCTCACCCCGTCGTAGGTGTGCTAGGGTTGTTGTACCTCCACGCAGCTTGTCTCCTGATAATAAGTCATAAGTGACAAAGTTTGTTTGGAATTGCTCCCGTAGTCCCGAAACGTATGGATTCAACACTAATATCGGTCATTTTCAGTCATAATTACATTTCGTCTCCTTATCTATAGCTTATAGGGGTGTCTTTCCCCCTCAGTATTTTTTTCAGGTAGTAGGTAATATTTGTACTGCTGACAGTTATACTGGAACGTACAAAATACATCCTTAATCTCGGTCATTTGGATATTTTCTGTTCTTGACTCCTTCTCACCCGCCTGGAAATTGGGGATCAACTTCCACTTAAACGACAACCGGAGTGTCACTCCTCATTTCAGCGACCCCTAAAACCATGGATGTGACATTATTTTCGATTATTTTATATCTAACTCCCCCTAACCCTCATCACAAAGGAGCCTGAATTTGGACTTTAAAGGTCCAGAGTGCCACTATTCATCTCAGCGACCCAGAAAACTGTGGATTCGATACTATTTCCGATTATTTCTAGATATACTCACCCCTCGTCCCCCACCCCAAAGGGGACTGAACGTGGACTTTAAAAAGATTATAAGTGTCACTATTCATCTCAGCGACCCCGAAAACTATGGATTCGACACTATTTTCGATAATTTTATATATCTCACCCCCTACCCCGAAAGGAACAGAACTTGGTTTAAAAGATTCCGTAGTGTCACTGTTCATCTCAGTGACCCCGAAAAGTATGGATTGGACAATACTTTCGATGATTTTTATATATCAGCCCCATCACCCGCTCTGCCCCTAAGGGCGCCTGGGGTGCCTCACCCTCGCGTGGTTTGTCTCATGATAATAAAATTTCGGACTGCCGCTATTCAACTCAGCGACCAAAAAAACTGTGGATTCGCCACTAATTACGATTTTCTTTAAATATATCACTCCCCCTTTCCCCCACCCTAAAGGGGGTTGAACTTGGAATTAAAAAATTCCTGGGATGTCACTTTTCATCTAAGTGACCCCGAAAAGTATGGATTCGACACTATTTTCGTTTATTTTTATATATGACCCCCTTGCCCCCCGCCCCTAAGGGTTCGCGGGGTGTCCTATCCCCACGTGGTTTGTCTCCCGATACTAAAATTCCGGAGTGTTACTATTCACCTCGGCGACCCCGAAAAATATATATTCGACACTAAACACGATTATTTTTATATCTCACCTCCCCCCTTGCTCCCTACCCCAAAGGAGTCTGAACTTGGACTTTTAAAAAAATTGGAGAGTCACTATTCATCACAGCGACCCCGAAAGTATGCATTCGACATTACTTTCGATGATTTTTATATCTCACCCCTTCGCCCCCGCCCCTAAGGGTTCCTGGGGTGCCCTACCCCCACGTGGTTTGTCTCCTGATAGTAAAAATCCGGAGTGTCACTATTCATCTCAGCGACCTCGAAGAGTACTCGACACTCTTTTCGATTATTTTAATATATCACTCCCCCCTTGCCCCCGCCCTAAAGGGGGCTGAACTTGGAATTTAAAAATTCCCGGGATGTCACTATTCATCTAAGCGACCACGAAAAGTATGGGTTCGACACTATTTTCGATTATGTGTATATATCACTACCCCCTCGCCCCCCACCGCAAAGGGGGCTGAACTTGGACTTTTAAAAAATTCGCAGTGTCACTATTCATCTCAGCGACCCCAAAAAGTATAGATTCCACACTATTTACGTTTATTTTTATTTATGACCCCTCTCGCCCCCCTAAGGGTTCCTGGGGTGTCTTACCCCCACGTGGTTTGTCGCCTGATACTAAAAATCCGCAGTGTCGCTATTCACTTTGGCGACCCCGGAAACAATGTATTCGACACTATTTTCCATTATTTGTATGTATATCACTCCCCCCTCGTCTCCACCCCAAAGGGGGCTGAACTTGGACTTTTAAAATAATTCGGAGTGTCACTATCCATCTCAGCGAGCCCGAAAAGTATGGATTCGACACTATATTCGTTATTTTTATATATGACCCCCTCGCCCCCCGCCCCTAAGGGTTCCTGGGGTGTCTTACCCCCACGTGGTTTGTCTCCTGATACTAAAAATCCGAAATGTCGCTATTCACTTTGGCGACCCCGAAAACTATGTGTTCGACAATATTTTCCATTATTTGTATATATATCACTCCCCCCTCATCCCCACCCCAAAGGGGGGTGAACTTGGAATTTTAAAAAAATTCGGAGTGTCACTATTTATCTCAGCGAGCCCGAAAAGTATGGATTCAACACTATTTTCGTTATTTTTTATATATGACCCCCTCGCCCCCCGCCCTTAAGGGTTCCTGGGGTGTCTTACCCCCACGTTGTTTGTCTCCTGATACTAAAAATCCGAAGTGTCGCTATTCACTTTGGCGACCCCGAAAACTATGTGTTCGACACTATTTTCCATTATTTGTATATATATCACTCCCCCCTCATCCCCACCCCAAAGGGGGGTGAACTTGGACTTTTGAAAAATTCGGAGTGTCACCATTCATCTCAGCGACCCCGAAAAGTATGGATTCCACACTATTTTCGTTTATTTTTATTTATGACCCCCTCAAACCCCCCCTAAGGGTTCCTGGGGTGTCTTACTCCCACGTGGTTTGTCTCCTGATACTAAAAATCCGCAGTGTCGCTATTCACTTTGGGGACCCCGAAATCTATGTATTCGACACTATCTTCAATTATTTGTATATATCAGCCCCCCTCGCCCCCACCCCAAAGGTGGCTTATCTTGGACTTAAAAAAATTGGAGTGTCACTATTCATCTCAGCGACCCCGGAAAGTATGGATTCGACACTATTTTCATTTATTTTTATATATGACCCCCGTTGTCCCCCCGCCCTCAGGGGTGTTTGGGATGTCTTACCCCATGCGGGTTGTCTCCTGATACCAAGTCATAAGTGTATCAAATTTGGTTGAAATCGCTCCAGTGGTTTGGGAGGAGATGTGGTACAAACCCACCCACCTTCATACATACAATGACTTTTATATATATATAGATTTATTTATTATGTACATGCGATGGAGGGCCATTTTACGCCAATACTATAACATATTTAAATAAGTATAATAATATAACAGTCGGTATAAACAACCACATTAAGTTTCAACAGTAAATGACAACAATAACAATGTAACAAGAGTAACTAGCAGGGTCGTTACAGAGTTAGAAAGAGGAAAGATCGTGGGTTGGAAGGACGGAAGAAAATGGAAACCTGGAGAAGACTACAAAGGAATATTTTAATATTGTGTTTGAAGGATGCGAAGAGTGTGAGAATATCTATATCAGGCTGTGAGTTGCCAAGAGTTGGAAGACTGGATCAGATTGAGCGTTATTGTAAGATTAGGCGCTGACGGGACACATGATGAGTTACATTTTGGGGGGCAACGTGTATAGGGAAGTACGTTGGAAGAGTATTGCATTTTGTATAGCCACAACACCGCGTCAGTTTGCCGAGCGGTTAGGAGCGCGCAGCTGTGAGCTTGCATCCGGGAGATAGTGGGTTCGAACCCAACTATTTGCAGCCCTGCAGATGGTTTTCCATGGTTTCCAATTTTCACACAAGGCAAATGCTGGGGCCGTACCTTAATTAAGGACACAGCCGATTTCTTCCCATTCATGGGCCTTTTCTGTCCCATCGTCGCCAAAAGACATATGTGTGTCGGTGTGACCTAAAAGAAATAGAAAAAAAAATGTATAGACATTGATTATTTTATGTAGGTACCAAAGATCGGAGAACTGCAAACTACTTATCAGGTCAAGTATTCCTAGGTAGTTCAAGATGTTAAATTCAGTTTTGTACACGATACTTTCTTTGTACTCATACAAAAAGGTGTACTTAACTGACGAGTTCCTTAAATAATTCCTATGTTCATTCTACATGGCAAGTGAAGTCATGACTTCGTATGTGACATCGTAAGGGACTCATAAGACAGACAGGGTATACGGTGTATTTACTCTACCTCCCCCACTCACCAGGTGGGTCTTTTCCCTTCAGCCTCAAAGTGTATCGGGTAATAAATCACTTTTACTTGGACTTAAAACGGGCTCGAATCCTGTTCAGAGGAAAGAGAACTTAAATGTACAACGATATCGCGAATATTTCCAGAAATTATGGTGAGCCGCTTAGTTTGAAATATGTGGTATGAAAAGGTGAGGAATTATTTAGTTTCGTAACGACCATCCCGCGTGTAACACTTCTAGACGATAATCCAGTGCAAATCGCCATATGGCAGAGCAGGTAGAGGTAAGCCTATTACTGAAGTTCATCTTTCTCAGCTCATGGTAATCAGGTGGGCGGAAAAGAGAACCACTAAAACCAGTTTCACAAACTCCTCACTCCAAACGCGGAAGTAGGAAAAGCTGTAATTAGCCTGACACTGTCCGTGGTGGGTTGTCTCTTCTCCGATAACCCCCCTGCATGTAATTAGAAATCTGCACGGTTTGATTATGGTGAGAATCTCTAGCAGCGTAACTTTGACGAAAATATGTCTTATGGCTGCGGATAATCTAAAAATGTGTGTAACGTGACGCGACAAAATGTATGACGTAACTGTAACCATACCAACCTTAGAGGCCGTGATGTAAGGTACGGATGGTCAGACAATGTTACCTAGCAACCTTGTAGGTCGTGATGTAAGGTACGGATGGTCAGACAGTGTTACCTAGCAACCTTGTAGGCCGTGATGTGAGGTGCGGATGGTCAGACAGTGTTACCTAGCAACCGTGTAGGCCGTGATGTAAGGGATGGATGGCTGGTCAGATAATGTTACCTAGCAACCGTGCAGTGTGTGATGTAAGGTACGGATGGTCAGACAGTGTTACCTAGCAACCTTGTAGGCCGTGATGTAAGGTACGGATGGTCAGACAGTGTTACCTAGCAACCTTGTAGGTCGTGATGTAAGGTACGGATGGTCAGACAGTGTTACCTAGCAAACGTGCAGGCAGTGATGTAAGGTGCGGATGGTCAGACAATGTTACCTAGCAACCGTGCAGGCAGGTGGATGGTCAGACAATGTTACCTACCAAACGTGCAGGCAGTGATGTAAGGTAAGGATGGTCAGACAGTGTTACCTAGCAACCGTGCAAGGCCGTGATGTAAGGTATGGATGGATGGTCAGACAATGTTACCTAGCAACCTTGTAGACTGTGATGTAAGGTATGGATGACTGGTCAGATAATGTTATCTAGCAACCGTGCAGGCTATGTTTTATTCAGTAGCGAAGGGTGGATTTCGAGTAAGGGTTGACATTATATATTATCCTTTGTTACTAGTAATACCTTTTGAAGGAACACAACACAAACAATCCGAGTATGCCATTCAAACTTGTGAAATGCTTTTGTATATTCTAAATGGCTTCATCTCACCTAAATACTCCTGTATTTTAACTCCACACGTTGATTCCTCTCTTCAGAAAAATCATCAGTGACGCGCTCCTTCGAGTTTGGGTTACTTGCCAACTCGGAAATTGGTCATCAGTGGCCTAAGACGTTAAACAGGACAGTATTTCATTAGTCATGGCATTTCTAGGAAATGTCTTCACTCGTTTTAAAGTACTCACGTTGGGTTCACTAGACGCAGTTGTGGCAAGGAAACGTAAAGCAAGGCGTATAAACTCCTAAACCGTTATGATGTTGCTTAACAATCATTGCAAAAAATGAACTTTAATATAGGCTTCTGTTTTGGGAACAGAATAAAGAATACGTAGTTTATACTTTAGTTGGTCCTTCAAAAAAGGGCATATTTACATCAAAGTCAGCAGCTAGTTCTGAGGAAAGCAGTCGCTAAAAAGAACACAAAACAGTAGATTTTGTTTCTTTCGATTATTCCCGACAACCAGTTATATTTTGAATACCATCGAGATATGAAACTTTTATTTTTAGCTCATATTTCTCTTCATATGTGTATATGGAAAAGCCCTGAATTAATAAACTGTCAGTAAGGCCAGGTATGTTTAAATCATACATTTCTAAGTCTAAATAATTCAACTTGAAGAAACCCTAAAACGCAATCACAACAACACGCACCGGGTAAATGAAGAGCTAGAGAGATATGCGAGAAGCAACCCAGGACAATTTACTCGAGGTCAGCGAGCACTGCACAGCGAGACTGCGAGAGAATTTGGAAGAAACGTCTCAAACATCATTATTTTCCTTGAATTGCTTTCACCCTTGCGCATGCGCTTCTTAAAAATTTACTGTGAAATTCGAAAGTGCTGAAGCTCTGTGGTTGTATCGTTAATGAAACAACCGACCAGCACAACGTGGTGGCGACGGCCGGCTAGATGCACAAGACACCGCAGTTATTGTTTTCAAAGCGTTGGTTGCGGCGACCAATTGCTAGGGTAGACACTGTCTTAATGTCTCATTGCACGCTTCGGCGTTGGTCTCAAGGCTGGTTGCCGTCTGAAATTAACAGCCGTTGATGGATGGGCATGACCGGGAGACAAATTTATGATCATTTATTTTTCGCAAAGGGGAAAGTGCTTTCGTTCCTGGTAACATTCACACTTTTTAAATGTAGATACGTTTCTTTTGAGGGCCCCCCTGATCAAGAGTGACACTCGAACAGCGTTAATAACAGTCGTACAGCACATGCATGTACTCGCTCATGGCCATAGTTGCCGTAAACCAGTGCTCTTTTCTTGACTGTTTTAAACTGAGATTCACAGGCAGAAATTTATTAGAAGCATTCCGGCAAATGGTACCGTGTTTACGAATTGAATTTTCAGTCTTGAACGTCGCCTACATGTTTCATATGTTTGATAGGGCGGTAACAGCCGGAAACAGGAAGTTTAGTTTCCAATGTCAGACTATAGCTGAATCGGTCATTTGGAAAAGGGCACATGTCAACACGAGTCAATTTTACAGGAGAGACAAAAACGGAATAAATGGTGAATTAATGAAACCACCAAAGCTGAATTTTGACAACGCATATAACTAGTAAAGGGACTTTTATTCCAATAATACGGATTTCAAATTCCATTTCAAAAGGGGAAAATGACCAAATTTTGTTTTCTGGAGATTTATCCTCTTCCAAGTGAATTGAATTTTCTTAGATATTAAGACATTTTTCACCCCTGTCTTTTTTAATTTGTTCTTAGTTATATTTTATCATAACAATGTCTCTTTTCTATTAACCTATAGCATTTAGAAATCAGAAAATAACGAAAATATAAATTGTTTTGATAAACACGATCAGAAACACTGTTCATTGCATCTTATAACATATTATATTTTTCGCTATATTTTAAAATACGTCTTTTATTTTTTTGCTAGTTGCTTTACGTCGCGCCACAGACAGGTCTTATGGCTACGATGGGACAGGGAAGGGCTAGGAGTGGGAGGGAAGCGACCGTGGCCTTAATTAAGGTACAGCCCCAGCATTTGCCTGGTGTGAAAATGGGAAACCACGGAAAACCATTTTCAGGGCTGCCGACAGTAGGGTTCGAACCTACTATCTCCCGAGTACTGGATACCGGCCGCACTTAAGCGACTGCAGCTATCGAGCTCGGTAAAATACCTCTTTGAGAACTAACTTTATAACCACTAAAATGAATAGAATATAGTCACTGACTGTACATTTATGATAATAAACAAGAACGTTTAACAGCTTCTACGTAAGAGGATTACAAGTCCAGCCCCGCGGTGTGGGGGGGAACGCGTTCGGCGACCCCGGGTTCAATTCCCGGCCGGGTCAGGGATTTTTAATTCTAAATAATACTATACCTGGCCTGGGGACTAGGTGTTTGTGTCGTCCTTAACGTTCCTTTAGTCACATTCAACATTTAATACTTCCGCAATTTCCAAATACACGCAGGTTCACAACATATGGTGCAAGTAGGGGCAGAAGATCTTTCTGGGTCGACGCTCCGAACAAATAGCATGATTATATTAAAAGTATTATTATTAAGAGGATCACAATGCTGCTTCATCTTACAATGATTAGCTCTGCCATGAAATTTGAAACGTGGTACGAGGGCTGGAACGGCGTCCATTCAGCCTCTGGAAGTCAAATGTATAGAGGGTTATCGATTCCCAACTCATGGATCCTCCAAGTGTTTTTCGTTGTTTTCCATTTCTCCTCCTGACAAATACCGAAATGGTACCTAATTTAAAGCCATGGCCGCTTCATTCTCTCTTCCTTGTCTACCCCTTCCGATATACCCATCCCCCCCACAAGGTCCCTGTTCAGCATAGCAGGTGAGGCCGCCTTGACGAGGTACTGCTCCTCCTCCCCAGTTGTATCCCCGACCCACAAGTCTCCCGCTCCAGGACACTGGTAGAGGTGCGATCCCTCCCAACCATGGATGGTAAACGGCTTAAGAAGGAAAGAATAGAAAAATTTTGTTTTCGGAAAGAGGAAACGGCCACCGAGGGCGTGAAAATGAAAGACGCTCTGGAACACAGAAAAGTGATAACGTCGAACACGATAATGAACAAAGTTGACCGAGGGAGATGCGAGAATAGAAGTGAGTGAAAGCGTTGTCAGAGTGGTGTAGAGCCCAGTGGATATCAACCGACGCTTTACAGTTGAGAGACCCTGGAACACATTCAGCCGCTTTTTATGGCAATCGTGGGATACCGTGGATGAATTTTATCGCCCCCACCTTCAGAGATTTAGTTTGTGTAATAATCATAATAATAATAATAATAATAATAATAATAATAATAATAATAATAATAATAATAATAATAATAATAATAATAATAATAATATCTATACAAATAAAGTTGTAGGGGATCAGTTGTCTGTAATTTCTTTTGTTTTGCCAACTTTTCAGATATTTATCCGTTTCGGGTCAACTCAAGACGGAATCGGTGGTTTTTACTTTTCGTGTCTGTCTGTTTGTCTGTTCCATCATCACGTCGAAACGGCTGCATAGATCTCAACCAAACTTCACACTGTACCGGGAACGCCGCTACGAGAGAAGTCCGAAGTATGTTTGTTGAACTTCGCGCGAGGTGGAAGGTAGGCAGCCCGCCGAACGCAGTGACGTGCCCAGCGAGTGACGTGGCCGCCATAAGCCAGCTATCCGCTACCATATATGGTAATGTTCCAGCTCATCCTCAAAGGTACATTTTGAGCTACTTTATCGCTATTTTGACACTGCCATCTTAAAAGCCTTTACAATGGACATCATCTGTCAAGATTTCAAGAAAATCCACCGAGTATTATAGAAGTTGTAAGGGTAGATAGTACCCGAGTTCTAGACACTTCCATGCGAACGTGTCAGTGTCTGTCACTCCGCCGTCTCTGTGACACGGGTTACAGGAGAAGTATTGTGTGTGTCGAACTTCCAGTTGACAGTCTGCGAAATCCAAGTATTTCGGTATTTTCTCTAAGTGCTGTATCGGGACTTTATCATATTCTTGAAGTGCCTGAATGAGACTTCATTTTCTGCGAGAATCGTATTGTAACTTTGTCATATTGACACATTGGAACTTTGTTATTTTTCGTGTGTCGTGATTAGACTTTGATATTTTCTTAAAGTGCCATATAAGAACTTTGTTATTTTTCTGAAGCGTCTCATTGGAACTTAGTTATTTTCGCCAACTGTCGCGATAAGACTTTATTATTTTCTTAAGGTGACATACTGGAACATTGTCATCGGAACTTTATTTTCTTCGAGTGTCGTGTTGGGACATTAATATTTCGACACGTTGGAAATTTATTTTCTTCGAGTGTCGTGTTGGGACTTTAATATTTTGGCACATTGGAACTTTGTTATTTCTACACATTGGAACTTTTTTTTTAAGTGCCACATAGGGACTTACTTATTCGACGACGATTGAAAGGACTTTGAATTTTCACGAGTGTTGTGTACCGTATTGAACTTACGTTTCGAACTTATTCGAACTTGTATTTTTTGAATCAATTTCTGGAACATTGAAACTTTCCGAGCGTGTAGGATGAACTTGTGCCCTACCAATATAAACTTTCGTGTAAACGATGTGACTTGTTTTCTCAAGTGCCTCATTGAATTTACGCCTTGTAAAGACTATGAAACTTACGGGGCATTCAACATTACGTTTAATTGTGAAATATGCAGTACTTTCCAAGTGCTGCACAGGGACTTATGTTTTGATTCTTAAAGACTGTGACAATTCAGAATACGCATATCGCGTTCCCAGAGAGCCTAGAAGTTTCCAGTATTTTGAGTGATCCATAATTTATGAAGTCAGACTTTTTCTTTCAAATATTATTTTCTTTAATGGCTATTCACTTCGCCTATTGACGGAACAGGACAGTTTCCGAGTGCTACTTATTCAGTGCATTGCCAACATGTTTTAAATCTTCAGAACTATGCGTTTAGGACTGCAGTGACAATAATCCTCTAGAACATTCTGATTTACAGTGAGCTTGCATTATGAACTTCCATTTCTACCAGTACTCGTTCTTCGAGTGATTATTCCAGAACGTTTTGATTTAATATCTAGAGTGCAGTAACCATAATTAAAAGGTCATATCTGTTCAGACAGTGCCCTGAATGTGTGGAGTACCGTGCAGGAAATTCAAGTGTGAATTATTTTTTGCTAGGGGCTTTACGTCGCGCCGACACAGATAGGTCTTATGGCGACGATGGGATAGGAAAGGCCTAGGAGTTGGAAGGAAGCGGCCGTGGCCTTAATTAAGATACAACCCCAGCATTTGCCTGGTGCGAAAATGGGAAACCACGGAAAACCATTTTCAGGGCTGCCGATAGTGGGATTCGAACCTACTATCTCCCGGATGCAAGCTCGCAGCCGCACGCCTCTACGCGCACGGCCAACTCGCCCGGTCAGTGTGAATTACGTCTCGAATCGAACCCAGGAACGTGTGCCAATCTTCGAGACATTCCAGAACGTCGAGGCATTCCAGAACGTCGAGACTTCCAGAACGTCGAGACATTTCCAGAACCTCCAGACATTCCAGAACTCCTCATCCGAGCAGGTGTGGTCCCTGCCCAGTCGATGTCCAGCACCATCCCAGGACTTGGAGGTACCAACCAGCCACGACACTTCCACGCTGCTGTACGAAGGTGATATGAACTTGCTTTTGATGATGAATAAACTCAATTTATCAAAAGAATCTCTCAAATTGATAACTATACCTCTCTCTGTACCAGCTCCAATGATAAAGCCACTCCCTAGGTTAAGAATTATGCTCGTTAATTTAATATCAAGCGCCTTAAAGATATGAGCACATTTTTACGGGTACAATATTTAGAGTATACTCACCCCGGGGAAGGTTTCGATACGCATATCATTTTAAAATCTTTGAATAGACGGGGGTTTATAGGAAAACCAGAACGGTTTTTCTCCATTTTCTGTTATACTATTGATTTTCTGTAAACTCCGTGGACCGTACGTGAAATATCTCTTCATTATAAACAACTTTCGTTATGTTCATAATGTACCTTACTCTGCACATGACGGAGAAATTTACTATTTTCTGCGGGTATCATGATCTGCATTGAGTGACCGACAGACTGACAACGAACCTACAGGTTACCATGGCAACGTGTCTGACTGCTTGCCAGCAGCGAAGTAACGTATTGCCATTTTCCTCATCTTGCTTTTAAATTCGTGGTTGTTCCAAGGGTAGAAGGGACGAGAGGCGTCAATCGGCCTATCTGCGGGATATTGGCGGAATAAGGCTGGTGGTTACAACCGCGCTCGAATAGATTAAGTAATAACACCATTAGTCATCTTCTTATCCGTTTACCTAAGAATCACAGCGCCTAAATTTCTCCTCTGTTACCGCTTTATTATATCCATAACTCACACTAGCATAATTTATTGAGGGGCACTTGATTTTCCAATACATTAACTTGGCATTTACATATTTGTCGTTATCCGGCTGTCCTCAGTTATAATCCATTTTCTATTAATTTCAAATTTCTTAACTGTATTATTTTCTTCCTTAATTATTCCGTATGTACGCGAGTGCTAGAATCTACTGGATATATTTCCACCAAACTTCATATTTATAATACACCTGTCCTTGGGTAGGTTCTCTAAATCCCTGAACTGACTGGGGGTTTATACGAAAAGGAAACCGTGATTTTGCACTCCAACAAAATATACACAACCAAACTTAATTTAAATCTGCCTGCCTTAATGGAAATTAATTAAAATTAATTTCTAAACCTTTTTCTCATGTGTATCATTTCGATACGAGGATTAATCAGGGAGATATCATTAACGGACCGTTTCGGTAAAGGTCAAATCGGACTTAATATAAGAGCGAGTGCGTGTAAAGCGTATTTCTTACAACTTGCAAACTACTGAAGATATTCGAACTAAACTTTATATTTAGCATCCACCTATCCAAAGGTAGGTTTTAAAGGTGAATAACATTCATGTTCCCGGAATGGACTGGTGATTTATAGGGAACCGAAATGGTGATTTTACTCTTCCAAAATATATACTCTACAAGACCAATCTGACTGGAAATCGACCAAACGTGACGGAATTCCATCTCTAAAACTATTTTAATGTGTATTTTTTCGTCAGGAGGATTAATAAAAGAGATATCATGAATGATCAGTTTTGCAGGTTAAGTCCAGCGGACATAGACCAAACGATGTAGTACGTGGAGAAGATTCCTTATCTATCTATATAAATAAAATCGTAACGACTGTGTGCCTATCCATTGGCTATTTTGGCGAAATTTTTCGCACAGCTACCCGTTTAAGGGGTTTCGTTTCCTGAAAGACCTCTCCTCGCCCACATTGCGGCATAATCTGCCAGACGAAAAAGAAAATGGAAATTTGACAAAATTATACGTATTAGCCTGTGACGGACGAAAACCTTCCAAGTTCCTTAAATTTTTCAGTTTTATCCACGAAAAATATCGAAATATGGAGGCAATTTTAATGATGGTGCAGACCTTCGGGATGTCCTATCACGTAACGAATGGAACAATCTCCGTTCAATATGGAGTGATCTGCAACCTTGCCCTTATGACTTTTTGTCGTATCTGTATCCCTTTTACGTTTGATTTTTCTCTATTTCTCGATGTTAAGTAAATTTGGAATTTTCACATGCATAACCCATACTTTCAATCACTTATATGGAAGATGGAATCATCAAACTCTTCACGAAAATTGGCCCACCCAGTAGCCATGTGTGACCCAAATGCTACGTATGTAGCTGTCACATAATCATACGAAAATGAATGCAATATGAGATAATCTTACAAACACTTTACCCTGTTCAACGTTTCTAACTCAATCTGACCCAAGAATAGATGAGATATCATAGGACCAGCCATTTAGGCCACTAAATCCGGCGTCTTATGGTACAATCCTTTGTCGATATGACGTACGTTTAGTAGCAGTTAATCTGTAAATGAAGGGCTGAAATTGTGTAAACACGCATATACTTTCGTATGTCGATCTATATATATTCACTGCAGTGGCGGTGCGTGCTATATGTTCAGTGGTTCAGTGAACCCCCTAGAAATGAATAAGTCTATGTAAAATGGTATATTACAGCCTATTCCTTTAATAAGCTCTGTGTATCCACGCGCGTAGCGGTATTTTTGACATCAACACTCTGTTGCTCTTCGGAACAGCGGAGAGGTTCTATTTCAGGCCTTTGGTAGCGGGCCAGTGAGACGTAAGGAGGGTGCACATGGCGAGCGGTTGTGAGGAGCAGGGAAAACATAGCCCAGGAATCGCTGGCGACTGGACCAGCGACAGACACGAGTTACATCGAGCAGTTCCGAAATTAGCCGAAGCACTGTTAGAGCGCGCGGTTAAAGTTTGCCGCATGCAGTAGACAGACCTTGCCGTATGTGGTAGGTTTTTGAGGGGTTTTAATTTGATGATTTTACAGTTCTGATGTAATTAACCACAATGAGCCAGAATATTTTGGTAACTACGTTTTGTATAGAATCAACAGGCGTTCGTAGCCTGTCTTTTTGTAATTAATGAGTCGTTTCATTTGTAAGTGGTGATGGCCATTATTGTTTTAAGAGGAAATACAACTAGGCAACCATCTATATATAAAATAAGAGTTTTGTCTGTACATAGCTGAGAATTTAAAAAGAATTGTATGTCTGTATCTGTCGTGTCCACAGTAACGAGGAAATGCACTTTTTCGTTTTCCGTAATTTCTGTCTGTCTGTATGTATGTACACGCATCACGAGAAAACGGCTGAAGAAAATTTAATAAAAATCGGTATGTAAAGGCTGAGAATTAGTCACTACAATCTAGGCCGTAAATAATTTTATTAACGCTGAGTGAAATGGCAGTTTAGAAGAAGGCCTAAAATTTAATTTTCAAATATGTATGCTATTAGCGGTCCTATCGATAATTACTACATACCTAAAGTTTTATAGAATTAAATTTCCGATCATTTATGTCTTATACATTCTTGCCGTATCGAATATGATAACAGAGATATTCGTTAATTTGTAATTTTGTTGCTAAGTCCATATCATCGCCGAGCCACAAGATAAGTTAATGGATAAACAGAATTTAATGAAAATCGGTCTGTAGAGTCGGGGAATAAGAAACTACAGTTTAGGCTCTAAATAATTTTATTCACCCTGGACGAAATGGTAGTTCAGGGGAAGGTGCCTAAAATGTAATTTTTTGTATGTTCTTGGTCGTATCGAAAAGTACTACGTAAAAAAGTTATAGAGAATACCATTTCCGATAATTTTTGTTTTATTCAGTTTTACCGTACCGACGATGGTAATAGTACTATTTTAGACTGGAAGGAAACTAAATCTAGGGGCCTACAATTTCGAAAGCTCATGAAATCGATCAACAATACTATTACATGGACCATTGTTTGTTGTGATGTTTTTTGTCGTTTATGCTGCCACTCATCTTCGATAGATGGGGCTACTGCTGCGTACCTAGTATGACAGCCTGTCTGAATATTGGCGGGAAGTGGCTAGGGAGTTGGATAACTTTCTTCTTTAGCATGCCATTCCTCTGATTCATACATTTTCTGATACTGCTGGTACGTAACACACTGGTTCATCACAGTATTCCAGCTATTCGACCCCTACTCTGAGGCGCTGATTGGAATGCTCAGTGTGCAAAAACAGAATAATAACAGAGTGGAAGCGTAGTACAGTTCGTTAAAAGTGAGAAAATATGTGGTTTTTCATTTAATCGCAACATTCCTACTGACGTCATTATAATGATATGTGTTGATTTCAGTTGGGAAAACCACTCTTTCTGATGTTGTAAAAAGGCATGTGGAGAGTGAGTGTCTACCATTATAATGAAAATTCTACAACTTGATTGTAACTGATGGTAGGCAACAGGGCCTACCATTAACATGAAAATTCCCTAAACCAGTCTTCACATGAGAAAAGACGTATGGTGAATTCCCCGTCGCGTTTCTGGAGTAATGTTAAGAACTATGCAATTTAATACAATCTTACTCACAACGTGTACACTACCTAACCTAGAATTCCGCAGCGAAGCACGGGTTAATCAGCTAGTCCTCTATATAACACTAATCATAAAGAAAAAATGGAAGGGATCCTACGCTTCGAAAATGAAGGTGTCGGCCAAAGAAAGACAAAGACCGCGAAGGGCGTGAAAATGAAACACTCCCTGGGCCTCGAGTGCTCTAATACTGTCGGGATCGGAAAAGAACAAGACTTTATCAAGAGAGGTCGGACAGGGTAGATGAAAGTAAGGATCCTGGTGCAAGTAAGTGGACGCAATGCCAGGACCTTGCTAAGGGCCCCGTGGTCGCCAACCCACGCTCCCAAGTTGAGAACCCCTGGAGCCTTTCATTAGCAATACGTGTTTTTATAAAAGTAAGCAGCTAAATACGTCAATACATAAACAACAGTAGTCTGCCTAAGACGTTCTTGAAGAAGTTATTTGTACACAAGCAACGTCTCCAAAATCAGAGGAAATTGGATCAGCTTTAAATAATTGCACATCATATTCTCTCTATCCTTCATCTTCATTAATTTGGTAACTCCTTCGAGTTGTAGCCATGTCCCTTCAAAGAAAAGTCACGTTTCTAATCAAGCAATGTCACTACTTTACATCTATGTAAACATCAAGTAACAATAAATCTCAACACGTTATTTCCGACAGCAGTGAACCCCCAGACGCTTTATCCACGCGCCGCCACTGATTCACTGATAACGATTTGTAGCGATCGAGAAAGGGTGTGTCTGCTATAGTAATCAGTACTCCCCACACCGACTTTGACTGGCAGTAGGAATGGGGTCCTTCTCCAACTCCTGTGTAACGGACAATAGTAAGGAAGGCCTACCATTGTAATGAATAGTTCACTTCTCGATTTGACTTGCAGAAGGCAAGGGAGCATGCAGTTTTGTTTAAAACTCCCCTACCCGATCGTGTTTGGCAGTAAGCAAGGGTGCCCGCAATTATAAACAAATGCACCCATCTAAAATGTGAGTGGCATTAGGCATAGTGGCCTGCTATTTTGATGGAAACTCACCAACTTGGTGTGACTGGCAGTAAGCTGGCTGGGAGTAGGAAAAGGGGACCTGACATTATAATGATAACTGCACAACTCAATTTCAACTGATAGTAGGGTAGTTGCCTGCCATTATAATAAAATCTCCTCAACTGTTATCTGTCTGGAAGTAGGAAATTGCGGCTGCTGTTTCAACGAAAACTCCCCAAATCGATTGTAACCGCGCAGTAGGCAATGGGGCCTGCAATAGAATGTAAACTTCCCAACTCGACTGTGAATGGCAGTGGGCAAGTGAGCCTGCCGTTATATCACAAATCCGTATCAAACACTTTACATTGGAAACAGCTTATGGGGACCTCCCCATGCTATTTCTCGGATAGCGTTAAGAGACATGCAATTTTGAAACAATCTTATTTACTGCATGTACACTATTTACTTCGATATTCGAATACAATGTAGAATACCGTAGCGAAGCACGGGTACATTTGCTAGTTAATAATAATAATAGTAATTTCGTGTAGCTATTTCTAGCCTTGTAGAGCTCTGTGAGGCAGACCTTCCGAAGAGGGTGGGTGGCAACTGCCGTGTACAGGAAACTATATGTTATTGTAGTGGAGGGTAGTGTTGTGTTACATTTTCTTGAAATAAGTCCACACTTGTTTTCCACTTTCAGGAACATACAAACAGATAGACAGACACCAATTTTTGCCTCATGTTTCCTCGGTGTTCAGTTACATTAGGTGGGATTAATTTTCAAGCTGAGAGAAATATTGTGCATCTTCTGATTTTCTGCTCTTATGGATCCTTCAAATAAATGTGGGTGTGCGAAGGTGTCCTTCACGGGCTGCTGAGCATGAATCCCGTAGAAAATATTATTTTTCTCCGTTATTTGAAGAGTAAGTGAAATTGTGTTCATAACAAAAATTATGTCCAAGGAAGGGGCGTTTCACACAAGGTCCACAGATTATATATATAATCAATAGTTTACGAGTAAATTGAAAAAGGATCCTGTTCTGGTCTTGCTATAAACCTACACTCCGTTCAGTGAATTTAAATGGTATGCATATCAAAATTTGCTCTCGGCCGATTTGAGTCTAAATATGAAGTTTGGTCGAGATATATTAAATAGTGTAAAACAAATTGAAAAACTCTTCTTTTATTCCTACAAACCCCCAGTCTTTTCAGGGATGTTTAAATAACGCATATCGAACCTGATCTTGGATGAGTAGACTTTAAACATGAAGTTTGATCGAAATACAATAATGTAAGAGAAAACTGATTAAAAAATCCTCTGGTGTTCTTAAAGAAACAGTCTCTCAGGTGATTTTTCTATATATATGCATATTGAACAATGCTCCTGAATCAGTAGAATATAAATATGAAGTTTGTTCGAGATGTAATCAGTGGTCTAAAAGGAAATTGAAAAAAATCCTTCTGGTCTACGTAATACTTTAAAAAACCAGTCTGTTTCGTGATTTTTAAAATAAATGAATATTGAAACTTGCTCCTGAATGAGTAGACTCCAGATATGAACTTTGGTCGATATATAATCAATAGTGTAAGAGAAAACTGAGAAAACTCTTCTAGTCTTCCAGTCTATTCAGTGATGTTCAGATTATATACATATGGAAACCTGTTCCTGGATGAGTGGACTCTCAATATGAAGTTTGGTTGAGATCTCTTCAGCCGTTTATCCGTGACGGTGGAACAAACAGACAAAGAAACAAAAAGACACGAGAGCTAAAACGTACTGATATGACCTCGAATTGAGATATACCATATAAATATATAAACATTTGGCAAAATAAATGACATTAAAGACAGCGGACCAGTAGAATTTTATTTATAAGAAGATGTCGTATACATGTCTGCGTTCTTCTGTCGCACACAAAAGGATGCCCGTCACGTCTCGCCACTTCATTCTCGATGCATTTGCCCCCTTTCAACCTCCTGCAACAGGTCACCGTCACAGAATATCCAGGTCGCTAAATACTTGAAAGATTGAGTTCTTCACCTTTTTTTTTTTTTTTTTTTTTACAAGTTGCTTTACGTCGCATCGACACAGATAGGTCTTACGACGACGATGGGGTTGAAAAGTGCTAGGAGTGTTAAAGAGACGGCCGTGGCCAATGGGAAACCACCTTCAGTGGGTTCCAACCCACCATCTTCGGAATGCAAGCTCACAGCTAACCGCACGGCCAACTCGTCCGGTACATTCGGTTCTCCTAAATTCGTTTCATTCTTCTTTCATCTGGGATTATAATTCGGTATCGCCTGTCTGTCGTAAAAGGCAACTAAAAGAGGAGCCGTGGGCTCTGACGGTGAGAACGTGATTTCGTGACCACGATTCAACTAGCTGAGTCTGATAGTGTTTCCACTTGCTTGTGTCAAGCTCTTCACTTTGTATTTTTCCTGTCCGACTTCCTTCGGTCAACTGTTATTCATTCCTGACCATAAAGCTATTAGGGATTCCTAGCCCTTCCTATTCGTTTTACAAAGTGCCGGACACATTCCTTTTAACGCAGACTTACGTTCCTTGACGAACGGCACATGTTTAAGACGCTTTTGGTGTTTGGGGAAGGTATATATCACCAAGAGTATTTAGCTTACGGTTATGTTCAAAGTCTAAATTGACAGATAAAAAATGAGGCTGCCTCTTGCAGAAAACATCTGAAACGCACTTTCCATTAAAAATAGCGCTTCAAATGTGTGCTAAATATATGACGTCACACGCATACTCTGTTATAAGGTGGCGCTGATGGTGGTTGATTTTCTCAAGCATCACTTTAATTTTAATGTTGTGCCGAACAACATGCTCTCTCAGACATGTTCTTTGAATGGTAAAATATCACTTCTGGCGGATGATACTTCACTGTTCTATTCATCAAATTCTGAAGATGAAAGATTAGCAGATAACCAGCATGACTGTCATATCTTAGATGAATGGTTGAGAAAAAAATCTTCTAACAGAAAGTTACTCAAAAACTGCCTGTATGATGTTCCGTAAATCACAAAATGACCTAAATGTAACTACAAATATATTATTTTGTACGACAAAGTTGCAGTGGGTTAAACAAGTTAAATATCTTGGGCTAATAATTATTATAATTGGCAAAATTAAGTACCTACTAACAATTGAATTTCTTCGTCTAGTGTATTTCACAATGATACAATCTCGACTTCCTTACTTGTGTTTCATTTGGGACAAAGCAAGACAAAATAAATACTTTTGAGGTCTTACAAAACAGGGTTATTAGATTTATGTATGGATTCCATCAACCATATTCTCGAAATAAAATGTATTCTGAAACAAATGTATTACCTCTTAAGAAATTAATCTCATTAAATGCATCACTTCTTATTCATGAAGTCTTGCATGATAAAATGTTCACCAACTCTGAATATCCTAACGTCACTAACATGCATTCATACAAGATGAAGCAAAAAATAATTACATGTTCATGAATATTATACAACAAAGTTTGGGAGTGCAACACTTACTAATATCTGAACATAACAGCGTTCCTAACAATACAGAAAGCATCTCTAAAACTGTGCCATTTCGTAATAAGCTCAAGAAGTACCTGTTAGGCACTAATGAATGAGTAACATTTATTTATCTACATTTTTTAATTCCAAAGACATCTTAAAAGTCAAAAAGTTGTTCCCCCTTTATTGTTACTTTGATAATAATCCACTTACTTAATATAATCCTCTCCATTAGGTAAATAGTGATACTCAAAGCATATGTAAAACCACTATGATTAGCCTTTCACTTTTAGACCCAGCGCATTAATCCGCCATTATTGTAATTATCTATGCATTGTTCCTCTTGACAGAGCTCTTGCTCTCTAGAACCTTATTTATGAATAAAATAAAATTAAAAAGTAAACTATCCCAGCACATTTGGCAATTCATTTATTGATCTTACATTTACTCGCAATATTACTGACGAACTCTTGAATTATGACTCTTATTTCCCATATCACAGACCCGTACTACACGAATTTATTACCCACATTCCAAGTGTACGACGTTCCATTTAACAAAATGTATTATCCTCACAATATTTGTCTTTTATTTCTAATAAGTAAATCTAAGAAGCCCTCAAAACTCTGAGGTCGTTATAATAGTGACAGCATATCCCCAATTATTTTCTTCAGATTACTTCTTTAGAGGATGGTTGCCCAGTTGTTCTTCTTCTCCTTCAAATAACCTCCACCACCACCACCACCACCAACAACAACAACAACAACAACAACAACGCCACCTTCTTCACCAACATGATTATCACCTTAACCATCCCCATGATCACTACCACCTTGACCGCCACAACCATCATCACCACCATCA
Organism: Anabrus simplex; assembly: GCF_040414725.1. NCBI lineage: Eukaryota > Metazoa > Arthropoda > Insecta > Orthoptera > Tettigoniidae > Anabrus > Anabrus simplex. The sequence goes on along the minus strand of NC_090268.1, from coordinate 440,942,417 downwards.
GAACAACTACTAGGAAAGACAGATTACACTATTAAACTGAGTAAATTAATTTTTTCTTTCTTTCTTTCTTTCTTTCTTTCTTTCTTTCTTTCTTTCTTTCTTTCTTTCTTTCTTCCTTATTTCCTTTTCTCCTTCCTTCTTTCTTTCTTTCCCAGTCCGTTTACCGTCTAGGGTTGGCCTTTCCCTTGGACTCTGCGAGAAATTCCACTTCTACCGCCTCAAGGGCAGTGTCCTGGAGCGTGAGATTTTGGGTTGAAGATACAACTGGTAAGAAGACCAGTATCTCGTCCAGGTGGCCTCAATTGCTGTGCTAAACAGGGGCCTTGTGGGAGGATGGGAAGATGGGAAGGGGTAGACAAGGAAAAGGGATAGAAGCGGCCGTTTTCTTAAGTTAGGTACCATCCCGGCATTTTCCTGGAGGTGAAGTGGGAAACTACGGAAAAACACTTCGAGGATGGCTGAATTCCGAATCGAACCCTCTCTACTCAGCTGATCTCCCAAGGCGGAGTGGTCCCCGTTCCAGTCCTCGTATCACGTTTCAAATATTGTGGCAGACGCGGGAATCGAACCCCGGCCTCCAGTAGTGCCAGTAGTAAACGACAGTACACCACAGAGTAAATTTTTCGAACGCATTCCATCAACCTATTGTTACTTCCAAGATGGACTATCAGTTTTAGCTTTCGTTGTATTAACAGAACCTTAAGCTGGTTTGTGTCTGTTTCTATTATCCCATGTCATTATAGAAGATACAAATTTATTTCTCTGAGCTACGAACGCAATAACAATGATCGTCGTTATGTGCACATCTCTTGTTCCCTTGCATCGGCAGCCACAAAGTTTCTTTCCCTTATTAAACGCAGACATGGAGGATTGCGCTAGACACACACAAGTAACAAGCGTTTTCTATGAGTTGAAAATTAATTGCATTCGCTTCATGGAGTGACGCTGTAAAACATGTTTGTAGTGCAAATGAAGGTTTGTTTAAAGCGAACTCACAAACACTGGAACAGATATTAACATACGCTGAGGCAGATATTAACCTGCCTTCAAGGCATATAACAAAAGTATTTTGGGATGAAAACAGTATTCACTTTTTCTTTATTTTGTAACTGGAAATTATGTGCGAGAAATAATAGATCAATTATATCAGCCTGTCCATTGCTAAGGATAACAAATTTATTTTCTTTCATGGTTTTAGGAAGAAAGTTGTAGGCAATTCTCAGGGGATACAGATACTGAGACTCGTCTTAATCTCAAACGCGATGTAATGTATTTTCTCTCACAGTGAACTCTCCACGTATTTAACAGGCATGTTCAATCAATCAATCAATCAATCAATCAATCAATCAATCAATCAATCAATCAATCAATCAATCAATCAATCAATCAATCAATCAATCAATCAATCAATCAATCAATCAATCAATCAATCAATCAATCAATCAATCAATCAATCAACCAATCAATCAATCAATCAATCAATCAATCAATCAATCAAACAATCAATCAATCAATCGATCAATCAATCAATCAGTTATTATTGATCTGCACTTATTGTTCTCGTCCTGCTGGCGGATTCCCTAGCAATCGTTTATCTAAAGTTCGCAACGCGTAACACTACTCCTTTGTCGCGATATTGCCCGGGACAAATCATGCTTTAAGGGGGTACCCTACTGATTTATTAAGTCAAAATTGTCCAAAAACGGAAATTCAGGTTCTTACCCTACACGTATTCCTTGGAGCGCATGGGGATATATATTTTTTGTCGTGTCATATATAAAACGCAAGCACATCCTTTCGAAAGGGCACGCCCACTACCTTGATGAATACCTTCCGAATTTCAATGTATGTCATATTTCCGCTGTTGAATTCCCGCCTATTCCTGGAGTACTGGTCTGTGCTGCCATCTGAATAGAGTTTCCATAGTTAAATGCACAGAGAATCATTAGAAATAGTCAAACTAAAAACATTTTTACGTGACAATTTTATGCATAAATGCTGTGCTGATTTTAATGTTTATTATAAACTGAAGACAAATTACTGTTGATATTTCAGGTATTATTAGTTTAAAATATTGTTTAATTATCAATGACTATTGGTTCTCTTGGAGCTCTAATAGGAAGCATGTGACGATGTCGTGTGTTGATGTGTTTGTTCAACTTGTGGTGCTTCTAGAAGAAAGCGATAGCGAAGGGCGAAACACCACAGAGTCATGATAAAATTGCTGTTTAAGTTGGAGGAAAAATTGATGCCCTTTTATTTGAGACTGGCAAATTATGAACTCTTGAAAAAGTGTGGAAGGGGCAAGACTCAGAACTTAAATGAGAGCTTACACTCTGTAATTTGGGAAAAGTGCCCTAAGCAAACCTTTGTTTCCAAATTCAGAGTTGATATGGCAGTTGTGAATGCTGTAGGGGAATTCAGTATGGGTGCACTTGCCTGCAATAAACTCAAGATGGTAGATGAAGGAAGAGAACTGTGAGACACTTCGTACAGCGTGACAGAACAAGGATGAGGAACAGTGGCACCAAGAATAAAGTGGAGAGAAAAACTGCAAGAAAGAAGAGTAGAGTGCTAAATGCTATTGCTGAGGAGAGGAAAAAAGCCAAGGAAGGAGAAATGTATGGTGCTGGGAAATTTTGATGCAGCTACTGTAAGATAAACTAATATATTTTTTTTTTTTTACAAAATTAACTTTTTCTCAAAATTTTATTTTTCAGTATTCAAAATGCTCTAAGTGGGACAGTTTTTACCTGATTGTATTTAAACTTGGCATGCCTATATTACCATGTGAGATGCATAAATGTTGGTATCCATTTAAAAAATAATGATATCACAAGTGATATCTTCAGTCAAATATGGAAATTTGAGAATTTCTAAGAGAAATGCAAACTGGTGAGAGAAAAAGTACTTTAATAACATCACTAATGCGATTTTTCAAATAATAATAACAATAATTATTCAGATTCTCCTAGGAACTATCATAAAGAAGTTTCAAATGACAAACTCGAAAAATGGCATGCAAGGGATGTTTTAAATTATGCAAACTCTTTCTCTAAAATGTTTCATAAATCAGAAACTATTGCACCAAATTGTTTTAGATTTCAGAATAATCTTAATTTTGGCTTCATAAATAAACTCTCCAAATTTGGTGAATATCGGATGAAAATGGCAAGACAGAAAACTCAGTAGTGTCTCCCCCTCAAGAGCACTAGTCGAAGAATAAAACTTCGCCAGGTGTGGGATTTGAATACACTCCTCCGACGAGTTTATAAGATGACGCCAAAGAAAGTAGGGTCTGCGGTACTGTGACACTGGCTAAAATCAATGGTGTGTTTGATATTCATTTCTCAGCGTGTCTATCAAGCCGTTCTTGAGACCCGAGCAGATTTATCAACAGCTGCGTACCTACCCCCGTGTGAATTCGCCCGCGAAGCGAACTCACTGGCTAACTTCAGCAGCTGATACAATAATAACGGTGAGCGATAGCTAATTATTTATCAGCATGACCAACCCTCTTCACGCTGTTTCCTACCACCCTGTACATTTAGTGGTGATGTGAGTAAAAAACTGTAATAAGGCTTACTGCGAATGATGTCGTACAGTATTAAGTAAGTCAGAGAATTGTGAATGACTGCAAACAGACTTCTACAAAGTTGTGAGATGGGAAATGGGATGAAAAGGCAGGTTGTTTCACCAATAGCTCAGTTTCAGTTACTGTGTTGTTGGAGATGGGTCTTAGTATAAGGAAATATATTCATTGAGCTAATCACACTAACGAAGTTGCACATAATGGTTACAGATTTCTTCACATAATTATTAGGATATTCATGGGTTGTAGTAAGGATCTAAAGAAGAGATCGCATACTGTACGTCGCTGGTCCCGCTGTATGGAACCCTTACATTAATTATTTCATTCGAGAACTAGAAAAAATTAGCACGAATTGTTCTGGGTGATCGCCGATAAAAGAGTATTGTTACATAGGGCTGCAAACTGGGAAGACTTGGGTTGTAAGGAGATGAGCTGCTCGACTCTAGCGGAATATTCTCAGCTGTCAGCCGTGAAATAGCGTGGAATGACATTATTGCAGTAGAATAATAAGTTTGAATGTAGTTTTTAAACATTGTAAAGATCACAATATGAAGAAGTTCAAATTAAAGGAGACAAACAGTAGAAAGTACACCTTTTGAGGAAGAGGAAGTAAGGATTGGAATAATTTACCAAGAAAGATGTTTGATAAATTTCTAACTACTTAAAATCATTTAACAAAATACTGGGTAAACGGCTGATAGCGAATATGGCACCTGGGCGACTGTCCTAAATGCAGGACACTGATTTATTTGTTTACTTGCAAATGTACCCGTGCATCGCTACGGTATTCTACATTGTATATTGAATTCTCCGTAAATTACCGTAAATGCAGTGAGTAAGTCCGGCCCCGCGGTGTAGGGGTCAACGCGTCTGCCTGTCATCCGACGGTCCCGGCTTCGATTCCGGGCCGGATCAGGGGTTTTTAATCGTAAATGATTAATATATCTGGCCTGAGAACTGGGTGTTTGTGTCGTCCTTAACGTTCCTTTCTTCACATTCAACACATTACACTTTCGCAATATCCCAATACAAGCAGGTGTAAGTAGGTCGACGCCCCGAACAAATTGCACTTTTTAAGAAAAGAAGTTAATATTAAATTGCATTATCTTAACACTATCCGAGATATAAAGCGGGAAGGACACCATAAGTTGTTTCCGATGTATGATAGGCATCAATCAATAGTATAAAAGAAACTTGGAAAATGAAATGTCGTATGGCTTTTAGTGCCGGGATATCCCAAGACGGGTTCGGCTCGCCAGGTGCAGGTCTTTCTATTTAACTCCCGTAGGCGACCTTCGCGTCGGGATGAGGATGAAATGATGATGAAGACAATACATATACCCAGCCCCCGTGCCATTGGAATTAACCAATTAAGGTTAAAATCCCCGACCCGGCCGGGAATCGAACCCGGGACCCTCTGAACCGAAGGCCAGTACGCTGACCGTTCAGCTAATGAGTCGGACAAGAAAATGGAAGAAAACTCTTCTGGTTTTCCTATAACATTTCAAAATCGTATGCATATTAAAAAACCTTCCCCGGGATGAGTAGGCTATATTAAATATGAAGTTTGGTCGAGATCTATACCAGCCGTTTCACCGTGATGCTAGGACGAGAGACACGAAAAATTAAAACCACTGATACGGTCACTAGGTGACCTAAAACGGTTAAATATCTGAAAAATTTGCGAACCAAACGTAATTACAGTCAGCGGATCCCCTACAACTTTATTTATGTATTTATTTATTTATTTATTTATTTATTTATTTATTTATTTATTTATTTATTTATTTATTTATTTATTTATTTATTTATTTATTTATTTATTTATTTATTTATTTATTTATTTATTTATTTATTTATTTATTTATTTATTTATTTATTTAGTTAGTTAGTTATTTATGTGTGAAGCGTTGAAGGGAAGATACTATAATATAAACTCTTAAAGTACTCGGACTGGTCTGGACCACACCACATTACTTTGCGGGAGAAGTGTTCACCAACCAATCAACCAGCAAACAGTGATCCAGGAGAAAATGGGGGGGACTTAAACCGAGGCAAACATCCTCTCATTGAGGAAAGACTGTTTTGTGTCGTAGCATCTTGATAATTGCTCACACGATTTTTATGCAACATGGATCTTCAACCTCTGCTCCGCAACCTGCGTAAGGTGGACTCTATCCTACCGAGAAGTCGAACCGACAGGTACTTTGATGTGGATGTTTGAGGATGAAATATGTGCATTACAGTGGATGGTTGAAACAAGCTTTCCTATTGGAGGAAGATAGCCATGCCGTTGTCGATCCTACCAATAAACTGCACACTACTAGGACTGTTCAGGTCGCGGGGTCCATTTTCCTGCACGATTCCTCAAAGCCGTCGGTTACACTGGGGGAGAGAGGGGGTGGGAGTAGTGTCACCTGCCATTTACTCCTGATAGAGCATGAACTACGGAACTAATGCCAATGGTGTTTTGTGTTATATATATTACTCTCTGATCTTCCCTTTTAGTCTCTGTTATTGTAATAGCAGAGTTGATTTTTCTAGTATTTTAAAAAAATCGCGTGGCTATTGCTAACCTGGCGCAGCTCGTATAAGACAGACCCTCCAATGAGAGTGGGTAGCATCTGGCGTGTTATTGAGGTGAACGGTAGAGTTATTTGCCGTGTTAACATCCAGTCAAGGGAGTTGGGTTAAAATCTCCAAACCGGCCTAGCATAGAACCCGTGATCTTTGAACCGAAAGCCACTACACTGACCACTCAGTCAAGGAGCCGGATATTACTAAACAGTAACCCCATGGCACTACAGCCAGCCCTTGAAGCGCCTTGGCCTATCAAGCGACCGCTGCTCAGCCCAAAGTTCTGCAGGTTACGAAGTGTCGTGCCGGGCTGAGTGGCTCAGACGGTTAAGGCGCTAGCCTTCTAACCCCAACTTGGCAGGTTCGATCCTGGCTCAGTCCGGTGGTATTTGAAGGTGCTCAAATACGACAGCCCCGTGTCGGTAGATTTACAGGCACGTAAAAGAACTCCTGCGGGACTAAATTCCGGCACCTCGGCGTCTCCGAAGACCTTAAAAAAGTAGTTAGTGGGACGTAAAACAAATAACATTATTATTATTATTATTACGAAGTGTCGTGTGGTCAGAACGTCGAATCCTCTCGGTCATAATTATTGGCTTTCTAGACCGGGGACACTATCTCACCGTCAGTTAGCTCCTCAATTCTAATCACGTAGGTTGAGTGGACCGCGAACCAGCCCTCAGATCCAGGTAAAAATCCCTGACCTGGCCGGGAATCAAGCTCGGGACCTTCGGGCACGCAACCCCTATAACACGGGGCCGGCTTGCCGGATATTACTAGATGAGAATAATTAAGTGGTGTTAATAACGAAATACTACACCATGTTTTATATTTCGTCCTTGCCGAAAGAGAAACCCTATGTGATAATATTTTGGAGATATAGTGACCCGCAGCACATACATTATGAAGAGCGAGAATGCTTTAATCCAAACCCCCAAACCCCATGGCACTACAGCCCTTGAAGGGCCTTGACCTATCAAGCGACCGCTGCTCAGCCCGAAGTACTGCAGGTTACGAGGTGTCGTGTGGTCAGCACGACGAATCCTCTCGGCCGTTATTCTTGGCTTTCCAGACCGGGGCCGCTATCTCACCGTCAGATAGCCCCTCAATTCTAATCACGTAGGCTGAGTGGATCTCCGAACGAGTCCTCAGGTCCAGGTAAAAATCCCTGACCTGGCCGGGAATCGAAGCCGGGGCCTTCGGGTAAGAGGCAGGGACGCTACCCCTACACCACGGGGCCGGCGAATGCTTTAATACTTAGATAATATTCACACAATATTGCATCTTAGATGACAGAACCTTACCGGCCAAAGTTCTGAGCTAAAATATTTACACAGGAGGTTTTGTCCCGGCAGCGGCGATTAAATATCTTCCCTTCAAAACGTTTCTTTCTATCTTTATCTTACTTTATTTCCTTCCTTCTTAATCCGTTTATTCTCTAGCGTTGCTATTTCCCGTGGACTCAGTGAGCGATCCCACCTCAACCGCCTGAAGGGCAGTGTTCTGGAGTGTGAGACTTTGAGTCGGTGGATACAACTGAGGAGGAGGACCAGTACCTCACCCAGGTGGGCTCATCTGCTTGTGGGGCCTTAAGAAATAGACAAGGAAGGGAAATGGAAGCAGCCTTGGCCTTAATTTAGGCACCATCCCGGCGTTTGCCTGGAGAGGAAGTGGGAAACCACGGAAAACCATTTCGAGGATGGCTAAAGTTGTAACTATTTTGTGATGACTACCAAATAAATAACAATAATAAAATACAATAAAAATAATTAACATAAATGAAAATATTCAAAAACTTAATAAAATTAATAAGCATAATTAACCGAAATGTCCGTAGCATGGGCGCCAGAGTTCACCAGAATGGATCCCTCGAATTTAGATAAGAGCATGATAAACTTTATATCCCAGGGCGTGTGCATAATGCTGCGTACTGGTACATCTGCTGCAGCCTTACCTAACCTCCTGAAAACGACTAATTAGGTAGGAACTGCACCTAGGTTCATCAATAACACTGATTCTAAAATAGCTAACTATATTCTGAACAAATTCCGTGCATGAGCACCTCATCAACATACAACATTATACATATAATAAAAACATAAAATATTGCTGGAAGACTCCATATTTGCAACAACAACAACAATAATGAAAATCGTGGGAAAACGAAAGCGAGAACCAAGCTACCATTTGTAGATAGTCCGATGAACAATGTACATGTATGAAGATAAATACCCTTCACTGTCTCTATATCAATTCGACTTACCGATTCTCATAATCGGCAGTTATCATATCACACAGATACTGTATCTTGTAATACTGTGTTCACATATTTTAACACTTGTTGTAAAGATATATACACACGTATGTCGGTCCTCAACATAAATTATGTAAAGTCTGAGATAGCTTTCACCAACATATAAGGCCAGACCTCCACAAGTACTAACAACACTTAATGTGTACGCCCTCCACAATTTGTTGATCTGCCACTTTCCACGAACATAACCAGACTACGCTCCACGAACGTTTGAAATCCAGTCCATTGCAGCCGTGTCACTCGAGTACCGTCTATCAGCACCACTTCCTTCCCGTACAGTGTGTCAGTTGTAGTTTCTTCATACAGTGTTACTGCTTGTAGTTGTAGTAGTTACATTACAATGTCCCTGGTTGCCGCCGTATGATCAACCTTTATAGACATCAACATCCCCCTCCTCTCAGATGATACGCCTGGATTGGTGCTTGCCAGCCAATCATGAGTGAACCTCTTGTCAAAACCATGCCCTGAACTTCTCCTTTCTCCCAAGAGATAAACAAACTCTGGGGTTTATTACATGAGTCAACAAACTTCCCTAATACAACAACAAGCTCATCTCATCAGACTGGGATATATACATGACTCATCCAAATTACCAGAGTTATTAAAGCAATGATTCGTGAAAAACAAATTACTCATACCTACATATGTGGATATCTTCCAGCTTACAAATATAAATGGCAAAATATACAAATGAAATACTGATAATAATAATAATAATAATAATAATAGTAATAATAATAATAATAATAATCATAATAATAATAATAATTAATCGAATACTGACAATAATATCTCTAACTTCTACATATAATTCGGGGGTGTGATAGATGTACTATCACAAGGTAGGAATCAAACCCCGCACCCCTATACTCAGTTGACGTCCCGAGGCAGAGAAATCCCGTTACAGCCCTCGTACCACTTTTCAAATTTCGTGGCACTAAATTACTACATCACTGACGCGGCCTCCTTCCAAACTTCACTCTGTAATAATTGTCTCCCATGAGAAGACATAATATTTATTGCCGCCCCAAAGTAATGCGCATTTATGTTCATGTTTCCCTCCCTGAACACATGCGGCGGTACGAGAAGGAGTATTTTAGGTTTAGTCATAGGTAACAAATACCATCGAGTTTCGAGCTATCTCCTACTTCCATCTCTGGTGCTCCTTATCCCAGTTTTATTGTTACCTCAGTGTAATACCGCGCGTCGTTACGGCGATGTCTTCCTCGCCGCAGCCATAACAAATAATAGTAAAATGGCCGTACTTAAAGTTAAGCACCACAGTCTGCGCTACCCAGTGAAATAATTAGGATTACCGCTTCCAACATCTGCAGAGGAACCAGACCTCCTTCTTTCCATTCCACATAGTGCTCACATTGTTGATGGCGATCTGTAGCCTATGATATAACACTCTAATACTCCATGTTAAGAAAGGGAAGAGAATTTTACTCTACGTTTAAAAAATATTCGATCTTGATAAACTGAAGGTAAATAAGAATAAAACAAAAGTCAGTGTTTAGAGGATGGTTGACTAAATGTATTTCCTCTTAAACCAAAAATTACGATCATCACCACCAAAATGGAGCAGGAAAGTTAGTAGGGGAACTCCCTGTAATTTGGTCCACTTAAGTTAAAACGTGCATATCAGTAGAGTGAGATATCTGAATCACACGGCACACTGAGTGTAAACCCAGAGCTGGGTGCAGAGAGAGAGTTCCTAAGTACAATGAGTTCAATGTTTTATATAAGTTGAATTTATTCACATAGAGTTCACCTTACAATCGTGCTGATTACAGTGAAGTTGTCTCCATATATCCTCCTCGTTGAACAGCGACCCAACCATGGAAACACGATCCCTCGTATTCAGCAATCAAACCATGGAAACACGATACCTTGTAGTCAGCAGTCGAATAATGGAAACACGATCCCTCGTGTTCAGGAATCAAACCATGGAACCACGATACTTTGTAAATTGCTCGTCGTTGATTCTTGAAGGTCTTGGAGCGGGATAACCACTCACTGATTATGTTACGCGAGTGTCCCCCTAGTATTGGAATGATTTCACGTAAACCACTGCACTTCGTAATCGTAACGTAATATTTAATCAATGACTCAACTCCGACTTAGAACCAGAATGTTAGTTTGGTAAAATAAGTTGCATTTGTGTAAAGAAAAATTGTGGTTGTTTTCCCCACACACAAAGAAAAAACATATTTGGAATCCCTAAACCTGCGTGGTGTCTTCCCACTAAACTGGAAATCAACACTGTTCCTTTGCACTAATAAATACATTGTTTATTGCTATTCGCATCAGGAAATGTAGTGTCTGATGGAATAACTAACTTAGAACGATCCCTAAATACTATATTTGTAATGAAATTGAAAGTCTGCAGCGACCGACCTAAAGCACTTGTGAGTTGAAGTGTCAATTACCAAATCACAGTCGAAATGGAAATATTACTAGTAATTACTACATTGTACACGAATGTCTGAAGCTATCTACGACTGCACTTGTGACATTAAATGTCTATTCGCAAAGTACAATTGACTTGTAAAATAACATTTATAATTACTGTATTCTACACGAACCATTTATTATTATTATTTTCAGTTAGCAAAGTTCAGTTCACTTGATCATATTAAGTATAACTACTGCTTTCTCCACAATGTTGAAGTGAAGTACAAGGACACTTGTAATACGAAAAGTCCATTAGCAAAGTATCTAAATATTCTATCACTCAAGTCATAATGTTAAAGTTTTCAATTAAGTTTACTTTGAAACTGTTCTGACATATGTCTCACACATAAGTATTAGTTAAACTCCGATTCACAAGTCCTTGAGTCAAACTCGAATAATTACAAGTTCCGTAACACCATAATTATTCTATGTCCGAAAGTTCGCACTTCATTCGGTCGTAGTCTCGTCTTGTAGGTATGACTTCGTGGCACGCGGCGAACTAACTTCGTCGAGGTGTAGAATGGCTGGTGAACTATTGGTGAACTGATCTGAACTGAACTGATGACAGTACCCAGAGTGGTAGCCTTTTTATATAGAACTGGCTCTGACGTAATGTCTTACAAAGTCTTGAATATCTCCGTATTCCCTGAACCGATTTTGGAGAAATTAACACGAGGAGACGTTCGAAATGTGCAATATAAGATGCCGTTGTTTTTTTTGCTAGTTGCTTTACGTCGCACCGACACAGGTAGGTCTTATGGCGACGATGGGATAGGAAAGGGCTATGAGTGGGAAGGAAGCGGCCGTGGCCTTAATTAAGGTACAGCGCCAGCACCGTTGTTTCTAAACCGATACCTCAATTGGTTTAGGATTTAGAAACATTTCTTGAATGGATGATTAAATAATACACTGACTGACAGAGCAAATGCAACACCAAGAAGGAGTGGTCAGAACTGTATGCCAATTGCAGGGTAGACTGACGTCACTGAGGTATGCTCATGATGTGAAATGCGCCGCTGTGCTGCGCACGTAGCGAACGATAAATGGGACACGGCGTTGGCGAATGGCCCACTTCGTACCGTGATTTCTCAGCCGACAGTCATTATAGAACGTGTTGTCGTGTGCCACAGGACACGTGTATAGCTAAGAATGCCAGGCCGCCGTCAACGGAGGCATTTCCAGCAGACAGACGACTTTACGAGGGGTATGGTGATCGGGCTGAGAAGGGCAGGTTGGTCGCTTCGTCAAATCGCAGCCGATACCCATAGGGATGTGTCCACGGTGCAGCGCCTGTGGCGAAGATGGTTGGCGCAGGGACATGTGGCACGTGCGAGGGGTCCAGGCGCAGCCCGAGTGACGTCAGCACGCGAGGATCGACGCATCCGCCGCCAAGCGGTGGCAGCCCCGCACGCCACGTCAACCGCCATTCTTCAGCATGTGCAAGACACCCTGGCTGTTCCAATATCGACCAGAACAATTTCCCGTCGATTGGTTGAAGGAGGCCTGCACTCCCGGCGTCCGCTCAGAAGACTACCATTGACTCCACAGCATAGACGTATAGACGTGCACGCCTGGCATGGTGCCGGGCTAGAGCGACTTGGATGAGGGAATGGCGGAACGTCGTGTTCTCCGATGAGTCACGCTTCTGTTCTGTCAGTGATAGTCACCGCAGACGAGTGTGGCGTCGGCGTGGAGAAAGGTCAAATCCGGCAGTAACTGTGGAGCGCCCTACCGCTAGACAACGCGGCATCATGGTTTGGGGCGCTATTGCGTATGATTCCACGTCACCTCTAGTGCGTATTCAAGGCACGTTAAATGCCCACCGCTACGTGCAGCATGTGCTGTGGCCGGTGGCACTCCCGTACCTTCAGGGGCTGCCCAATGCTCTGTTTCAGCAGAATAATGCCCGCCCACACACTGCTCGCATCTCCCAACAGCCTCTACGAGGTGTACAGATTCTTCCGTGGCCAACGTACTCTCAGGATCTCTCACCAATCGAACACGTGTGGGATCTCATTGGACGCCGTTTGCAAACTCTGCCCCAGCCTCGTACGGACGACCAACTGTGTCAAATGGTTGACAGAGAATGGAGAACCATCCCTCAGGACACCATCCGCATTCTTATTGACTCTGTACCTCGACGTGTTTCTGCGTGCATCGCCGCTCGCGGTGGTCCTACATCCTACTGAGTCGATGCCGTGCGCATTGTGTAACCTGCATATCGGTTTGAAATAAACATCAATTATTCGTCCGTGCCGTCTATGTTTTTTCCCCAACTTTCATCCCTTTCGAACCACTCTTTCTTGGTGTTGCATTTGCTCTTTCAGTCAGTGTATATGACGCAACCTGTCCTCGACAAGCGCTGGCTAGGCTATGACGCAAGCAGCGTTGTGCTGGTCGGCTCACTTGCTCCTGTGTCCGACTCGTTGGCTGAATGGTCAGCGTACTGGCCTTCGGTTCAGAGGGTCCCGGGTTCGATTCCCGGCCGGGTCGGGTTAATTCCAATGGCCCGGGGACTGGGTGTTTGTGCTGTCACCAACATCCCTGCAACTAACACACCACATATAACACTATCCTCCACCACAATAACACTCAGTTGCCTACACATGGCAGATGCCGCCCACCATCATCGGAGGGTCTGCCTTACAAGGGCTGCACTCGGCTAGAAATAGCCACACGAAATAAAATACAAATTTGCTCCTGTGAGACTTTATTCATGAGAGCGCTTGAACAATACACACGCCAATACTTTATCACTTCCTTATGATTGATTTATTGAGTGTTTTAACTCATCTCATCATCATAAATGTTTAAATTTCATACGTGCCAATTTTCTTGATTCTTTATACGCATTTTAGTTGAAGATGCACCAAATTGGAGGAACGGAACATGTACTTTTTTAAGTCATAAACTGGACTCTTTGTAGGAAAATGATTGAGATTACAAAGATTAACCATAAAATGCAAGGAGTATTCATATGTGGGACTCTTTCTTCAACCTAAACCTTAGTTGAGTTGGTGCCTGTACGGGATAAAAGTGAGATTTATAATTTTAAACGATGTGTGTTAATAAGTTTTTTGACATAAATATATCTTAAGGCTGGGGGTCATTCGAAAATGTGTGTACCGAACTGGATAGCTGCAGTCGCTTAAGTGCGGCCAGTATCCAGTATTCTGGAGATATTGTGTTCGAACCCCACTGTCGGCAGCCCTGAAGATGGTTTTCCGTGGTTTCCCATATTCACACCAGGCAAATGCTGTGGCTGTGATTTAATATGTAAGGCCACGGCCGCTTCTTTCCCATTCCTAGCCCTTCCCTGTTCCATCGTCGCCATAAGACCTATCTGTGTCGGTGCGACCTAAAACTAATAGCAAAAAAAAAAATTGTGTAACGTAACGCGACAAAATGTATGACGGAAGTGTAACCATAGCAACCGTGCACGCAGTGATGGAAGGTATGGATGGATGGTCAGACAATGTTACCTAGCAACCGTGCAGATAGTGATGTAAAGTATGGATGGATGGTCAGACAATGTTTACCTAGCAACCGTGCAGATAGTGATGTAAGGTATGGATGGATGGTCAGACAATGTTACCTACCAATCGTGCAGATAGTGATGGAAGGTATGGATGGATGGTCAGACAAGGTTACCTATCAACCGTGCAGGCTGTGATGGAAGGTATGGATGGATTGTCAGATAATATTACCTAGTAACTGTGAAGGTACATATGTAAGGTATGGATTGATGGCCAGACAATGTTACCTTGGAACCGTGCAGGTAGAGATGAAAGGTGTGGATGGATGGTCAGACAATGTTACCTAGCAACGGTGCGGGGTAATTCTTGGGCCATATGACACTATCAGAGATCTTGGATAACGACTTTGATGAAATAATTTGATCAATATTTGACGCCATGTTGTAATCAAAGGTGTACTATTACACTACATCAAACATCTTGTACAAACTCTGCAGTCTTCTTTCAGAGATCGTTGTGTAAACAAAAACCGGATTCTAGTTGCAAGTGCATGTGCTATTCTAGAGAATATTTTGGGTGAGGTCCTGGGTTGCGAGTAGGAGCTTTGGGAATTGTAAATACAGTAATGAATGAATATGAAAAGTCAGGACACGGAATCGTACCAGAGATACGCAAGAATGGAATAGACACGTTTAAGAATAAAAATTATCTTCATTAGTTCTAAAGTAAAATACCCTTTTGAAAAATGCTCTAAGTTTATAAGAGCGGCTAGCAGTAACTCCTCGTTTTGGTGCCAATGGAGCACGTCCATGCGTATTTACAATATTTTGTGCGTATTCCGGGAATTACGATTAAGGTTGTGAGAGAAATGGACGTTCTTAGGAGCCAAAACTTGGCTGGAAATATCAAGGTAGTTGGTGATATTAAATTATGTTTGCAATTATAACAACATTATAACACTAAGTTTCACTAGGCATTGATAATAAAAATGTAATGATATCAGCAATTACCTTAATATTTCCAGCCAAGTTTTGGATCTTTATAACGTTTCATTTCTTCACATCTTCAACTGCAATGAACCTTAAGTTCGCAATTATCTGTTTTATAATGTGTGGACTTCGTGAATAGAGCAAATGTTTCTCCTCAAACAATCCAATGAGCAGTTTTACTTCAGCGACGCTCCTGTTTAATTATTGGCCAATTTTATCAAGATTGCCTTTCACCTTCACGAAATTTTTGATTAAAAATTGGATAAACTAGTCAAAGAATGATCCAAGATGGTTTTCTTACAAGTAAGGACATCAATTGCTCAAGGCCTGAGGCAACGTGGTTGGGAGGTGCACGAAGAATTTCACTGGGTCTCTACCGACGACTTTACGAAAAGTTTTTTTTTTTTTTTTTTTTTTTTGCTTTACGTCGCACCGACACAGATAGTTATTACAGTGAGATGGGATATGAAAAGGCTAGGAATGGAAAGGAAGTGGTCGTGGCCTTAATTAAGGTACAGCCCCAGCATTTGCCTGGTGTGAAAATGGGAAACCACGGAAAACAATCTTCAGGGCTGACGACAGTGTGGTTCAAACTCACTATCTCCCGAATACTGGATACTGGCCGCACTTAAGCTACTGCCGCTATCGAGCTCGCTCAACGAAAAGAGCGGACATCATAGTCATCAATAAGAAAGAGAATAAAGTGATGGTGTTAGATCTTACCGCTCACTTTGAGAGGGACCTGAAACAAGCTAAGGATATTAATCTGGAAAGCAAGCGATTTATACGCTATGTCTGCCATACCTATCAGCCAAATATAACATTCCTCTTGCTGAATGGGTTGTCAGAGGCCTCCTGTTTGCATCCAGAGGTACCTTGCCGAAGAACACAGCCGCTAACCTTCAATCTTTAATTATTTTTTTTTACGACATAGAGACAATCTTCTTACAGATCATATGAGATTATCTCCAAAGTATACACTTGCATTCATACTTGAAATCGTAATCTCCTTATGATGAATATTTTCGGAATAATATTATTTCATTATTATAAATGCATACTGTAAGTTATTTATTCTGGAACTATATGGTCACCCTCACTGGAGGACGGATGATTTATTTTTTGACAAATCTCAGTACTATCAAATTTCTTTGATTCAAGTTATTTGAATACAATTTATTTGCTCGTGCAGGCTATGTCTTACGGCTGGTTGCCATCCGAAATTAGCAGCCGTTGATGGATGTCCATGACCGGGAGACATGGGAAAAGGAGAAATGATTTTTAAAATTTAATTTGCTTTTAAATACATGGTTTAAGAACATCTAACGTTTGAAGTAATAACCAGGGGCGAAGCTAGTGTTCAATAATTTATAGGTCTACTCATAGTTTTCCGTGATTTCTAATTTTCACACCAGGCAAATGCTGGGACTGTACTAATTAAAACCACGGCTGTTTCCTTCCCACTCCAAGGTCTTTCCTAACCCATCGCCACCGTAAGACCTATCTGTGTCTGTTTGACTTAAAGGAAATAAAAAAAAGTGTTGTTACTCATAGTCTGTAAAATTTATAGAACTTTATGTGGCAGGCTAAGTTATGTGTTATGAAAATATCAAAGAGTACCAATTTTCCTCATTTAACAAAGCAATGAACAGTCAATAAGTCTCACTAGACACTGAGTCTCTGATTTTCAAAAAACAGACAGCCTTCGTCAAATATTTTCAGGAGCTGATGAATGTATTGGCGCGTTTCGCTGATGACGGCCAGGTGTGTCGGTGTGTGCTGTGTCCATACTACCTTCCGTTATTGATACAGTCCCCGAACACACAGGAAGCGCGCCGTGGAACTGTAACACAACGGCAGCTCATTTTTAATAACACAGTGAGGAAATATTTGTCATTGAAACAAGTTGAAATGAAGCATTGAAGACATGTAAATACTTACTTTGTTATTGACTGACTGACAAAGTCCGAACATCAGCTCCATTATCCAGCCACATGTACCATTTGAGTCCCAGCGATGAAATTACATGTGGACATACTGTAGTCAGTGGAGCAGCCGCGCTTACTACTACTAGTACTAAAATGTTTTCGTTCATCCCCTGAAGGTGAAGGCGGGCCTCTTAGACGGTGACGCCGTCTCTCAGGGCGGAAGATTTGATACGGTGATGGAGATGCACGGAGAAGGTGAGGGGGTTGGCGGTCGTGGCCTATGCTAGGAATTGTCCCGACATTCGCCGTTCTGCAGGAGAATGGATAACCATGGAAAATCATTCTCAGGACAGGTGACGGTTCGGACCAGCCGTGAGGTCCAGCTCTTTCCCGTGGACCTACGGAAGAGCCGTAGCCACTTACGGGCCGAGACTCACTCTGCATCTACCGAATAGACGAACTTGTTAACGCTACGGTTTTGGAGTCAAGCGCTCTGCGTTCGAGATACGAGTGGGTTCGAACCCCACCGACGGTTGTCCGGAGAATAGATTTCTGAGGTTTTCCATTTTCATTTCCAGGCTAATGCCAGAATAGTTACTATTCATAAGCTACGGCTGGTTCCTTCCACTTCCTTATCCAATGTTATTCACCATTAAACAATTCATCTTAATTAACTCCTCAACCGAGTTTGGTGTCAGGAAGGGCATTCTTCTGTAAAAAACATGCAGCATAATTTCATCTCACTACACACCCGCCACCAAATTAGGAAACAGGACTTAAAGGGTAGATATGCATATCCGTGCAATACATACGGGTTGCTGAAACCGCTGCCTGGCCGACTGAGGGTTCCTGGCCCCTAAATCATGGTTCACCCCACCTCACACCCCTCACTTAATTTAGACCAAATCTGTGAACTTGCAGGTTATTTTATAACTAAGTCTTGCCTGATTATCAGCCCCTGGCGATGGAGTTAGCACCAAAATTTGGTGTAATAATGCTGTAAAGTTGCTGCAAAAGCGATAACGCCGAAAACTTGGTTTATTTTTAGTGCTAATTTGGTGAGAAAGCGACAATTGATGCATCGATTTAACACCAATGGAAAAACTACCAAAACTGCTCCATAATTACACCACATCTCTTTTCACATTAATTTACACCATTTATACACCCACAAAATTGGTGCAAGGGAAGAGTCATTTTACACCATACTTACACAGAAATAAAGTACATTAATCATTTCTGCACCAAGTTCGCGCCAAAACTAGACCAATTCCTTCTTTCTACCTACTTTATTGTCAACACCACTGTTGAAGCAAATTTGCTTCGAAAATGCTCCATAATTACACCAAGTATTTGTGGAATAGTCTTGGTGTCATCTTAGTGCAAAATTTCTGCAAATTCCTTACTAATTACCTCACAAATATAATGGTTCAAAATTTGTATAAGCTTCGTATAAGTTTGGTGTATTTTAAGTGCATGTTTATTGTGGTACATTTGTGGAGTAACGTTTGTGCCGTTTTGTTGCAAAATGATTGGATATTACTTCGCATTTACCCCCCCAAAAATTGTCTGTATTATTAGAATTTAAATGTAAACATTTTGGGGGGCGGGGCGCCTGTCCCTGTAACGCCCCCCCCCCCCTGGTTGCCGGCGATGAGCGAAGGTTCATATGGACGATTTAACGCATACACAAACACAAATGAGTAAGAACACACAAGCAGATACTTTTTGATCATGTTTCTGCGCGACAATCACTTAATTTCCACTTGTGTAGAGATTTCGTCGGGCTTCAGTCCAGGCTTTCCTTCTCACGAGCAAACTTTTCTCGGGTTCGAACACCATTCGGATAGTTACGGTTTGTGTTCGCTACCGAGTCAGTTGCGCTCCATTTTGCCACTAATAATGTTTGCAGTGCAGACTTCGCTGGAGGTATTGCCGAACTCTTCGAGTCTTAAACTACTGCGCAGGTTTTCCACGAATCGTACTTTGCGTAACACTCGACAATGAACACGCGCTGCTTCACTGTTTATCTGCTGAGAGGCTTTTTATGAAGCATTACACTCTTCCATTCTCGCTCGTTCTCGTTCCTTAAAATAAAGAACTCCAAAAATGTAGTGATCGCAACACAAAGTAAAAACTTCGGGGAGAAGTATGTTTACATGTATGTCGAAAATGGCATGAATCTTCCCGGGCAGAGAGGAAAATTCAAGGCATGTTTGATACCCTATTTTTGTAGAGTTTTATTATTTAACTTTTGCTGCGGCAGTGGCGGTTATATAATGGTATTTTCTTGTGGTATTTCAAAGAAGACAGACGTAATGACCTCTTTCGTGCAAATTATATTAAGATCATATTTTTTATTTGTTATAAGTACCGGCCTGCACATATACTTTTTGGATACAAGGAAATAAAACCAATAATTAGGATAATGGATGGGTTCACTATTAGCGTATTAAACATTGAAAGCAATAAAGGAACCCAAGAATAACAATTTGAGATCGGCGGAGGTATTTATATTATCTGAGAAGGTTGACAAATTTATGAAATTATGCGCAGCATAAGATTCTCAAATTATTTTTAATTTTAATTGGAAACCATATATCCCAGAAGAAAGATTCTAAATGTTCTGAAGAAGGCCCTATCCCCAGATGAGCAAAATTGAGACGTGAAAAGGTGAATAGTTAATTAATTTCTGATTTAGCAAAACTTTAGGTAAGCAAAATTAAACAAGTTATTACATTATCTATCTTGAATTTGTAAGGAATCAACGATGTATCAGTCGTAATGCGCGCATAAGAATAAAATAATGCGACAGCAATTTTCCTGTCTGAGCGACCAGAAATCGCAAGTGCGCGCCTAGCCGTGTTATGCAAGGTCGAGAAATGCCAAGCAGTTCCCCGCTAAAAATGATGCAACATGGAGTTCTGCCATTCACCGCTAGGGTAGCTTTGTACCACACTGGTTTCATTATCATCGCCTCTTAAACTCATTACTGACACTGAAAAGACTTTTTGCTGTAATTAGTATTTGTTTTAAATGGTGTATTGCTTTGTTCTGTTTTGTACATGTCGCGAGGGAAACTGTAAATCCACCTTATCACATACGTTTCCTACCAATCAAGAATTAAGTGGATTTCAGGTGTTTCTCAACAAGCTGATAAACCAAGTACTGTGTGGACACCTAAGGAATGGTTGATGGTTTGTAGAAGGCTAAGGAATGGTTGATGGTTTGGTTGAAGGCTTTTTAGAGAACGATGTCATAGTGTGAGCACAGCTAGAAGATTTCTTGTGCTTAAATTTATACCTTCATTTTCACAGACTTTCCTCTATCACAAGTTGTCCGTTAGAAGGCTGTAGAATCATGAACAGGGACGTCAGTCAGGTAGTATCGGTGTGAGCAGTGAGCCACGCATCCCACCGATGCACTAGGTGGTGAAACACCGCTATCTGCTGCGTGAAAAAGTCCGTAACCGCCTGTTTCACATCTTCGTCCCCCATACACAATCTTCATTCTCCGATGGATACTTATCGGTGTTTGTCCTTCGGCAGCCAGAAACAAAATAACTGAACGTTGGTCCTGTTTGGACGTCTTTTTAATAACGTGCACCTCGGCGCGACACGACTGCCACGCCTTTGCCTACATGTCCGTGCTTATACAAACACGCATTGAAGTCACGCTACGTTGCATGTCCGCTGCAGCAAGGCCCTCAAACAGAAACATTTTGATCACGCCTTATACAAACAAGTAACGGCTACAGCTGCGAAAGCCTCAAAATAATGATCCCGATACTGTTTTATCTAAAACAAAATGTGTCTCTCAAAATACTGCGTGCAATTTTGCTTCTATCTGTGAAGACGAGGTACATTGTAGAAATATAGGAACACAAATTTCCTCGATTTTAAGGCCATTAGTTAGGAAATCTATATGGAATAAATTCCTGCACTTTGGCGTCTCCGAAATCGTAAAAGTAGTTAGTGGGACGTAGGAAACCTTGGGATGGTACAGCGAAATGTTGCAAGATTTGTGTTTAATGATTTCAATCCTAGATGTTGTGTGACAAGTATGATAGAAAAACTAGGGTTGGAGACACTGGGGACTGAAAGGATACGAACACGGTTTTGTGCCATGTATACTGCTTACACGAATAAGCCAGCTTGGGGTGAGTTGAACAGTCGACAAGAATAACCCTGCTACATAAGCAGGACAGATCATCCACATAAAGTAGAAGGAAGATAACATTCTTTTGTAAATCGGAGAATTGATGTTTAGAATGAATTACTTGCAGCTGTCTTAGAGCCTGTTCCCAAAAATGTAAGACGCTTCAAGAATAAAGTCCGGCATTCTGTAAATTGTGTGAATATTTCTGTGTAATGGTGTCATAATTCAACGCAACGTTCAACCCCACAGTAAATTTCAATATTCAGGCATATGAATGATTTAATGTATGTACGAATTTGTGTATGAACGTGCTGTAATTACAATGCTAAGATAATAGTTAGTAAAAGGACTGCAGTAGTATAATAGGACAGTTCGGCGGCCTCCTCCTCCTCCCGCGGCGCGGGAATTTGAATTCTGGAGGGAAATTTGAATTTTGGCGGGAGATTTGAATTTGTAAACAAAGCCACGTGCTTTTTGACACCTGCCATCGACAACAACGCATCGCTAACCTCACTGCTGCCATCTTGACGGGCCTAAACCTCAGTGGTACCAACTTAACCTAACTAGCCTGAGGTAAAAAAAGCCACGTGTTTTTTGACAGCCACGTGCCTTTTGACAGACAACAACGCATCGCTAACCTCAGTACTGCCATCTTGACGGGCCTAAACCTCAGTAGTGCCAACTTAACCTAACTAGCGCGAGGTAAACAAAGCCACGTGCTTTTTGACAGCCACGTGCTTTTTTGACAGCTGTCACTTAACCTAACTAGTGCGAGGTAAACAAAGCCACGTGTTTTTCGACAGCCACGTGCTTTTTGACAGACAACAACGCATCGCTAACCTCAGTACTGCCATCTTGACGGGCCTAAACATTAGTGGTACCAACTTCACCTAACTAGTGCGTGGTAAACAAAGCCACGTGCTTTTTGACAGCCACGTGCTTTTTCGACAGCTGTCATCCGCCATCTTTAAACTACAGAGCACTGTGCTGCCCTCTTTAGATGTAAAATTCGTCACCTGTCATCGGCAGTGCTGCCATCTTGACGGGCCTAAACCTTAGTGCTACCAACTTAACCTCACTAGCGTGAGATAAACAAAGCCACGTGCAGCTGTCATCCGCCATCTTTAATCACAGTGCTGCTCTCTTTAGCTACTTACCTTTGAAATGTGGTGGCGGATAATTTGAAAAATGCTTTTTGACAGCAGCCATCTTTGAGCACCGTGCTGCCCTCTTTAGCTACTTACCTTTGAAATGTGGTGGCGGTAAATTCCACGTGCTTTACAAACCTATATGCTTTTCTGACAGCTGTCATCCGCCATCTTTAATCAAGAGAGCACCGTGCTGCCATCTTTAGTTGAAATGTGGCGGCGGATAATTTGAAAAAATGCTTTTTGACAGCAGCTATCTTTGAGTACCGTGCTACCCTCTATGTGGTGGCGGCAAATTCTACATGCTTTACAAACCCACGCGCTTTTTTTGACAGCCATCATCCGCCATCTTTAAGCAACAGAGTACAGTGCTGCCCTCTTTGTTGTGGCGGCAAATTCCACGTGCTCTTGTTTGGAAACAAAGCCACATGCTCTTTTGACAGCTGTCACCCGCCATCTTTAACCAACAGAGCACTATGCTGCTATCATGCGGGCAATTTCGTTAGCTGTCATCCGACATCTTTAATGAACAGAGCACCGTGCTGCCCTCATGCGGGGCAATTTCGTTAGCTGTCATCCGCCATCTTTTAATGAACAGAGCACCGTGCTGCTCTCTGTAGTAGCGGGTAAATTGAAAAGTTCTGTTGGCGGTCATACGCCATCTTTGAGCACCGTGCTGCTATCTATGTGGTGGCGGCAAATTCCACGTGCTTTACAAACTCACGCGCAGCTGTCATCCGCCATCTTACATCGCAAGCCTCAGTGCTACACTCTTTAGTTGAAAAATGGTGGTGGATAATTTAAAAAGAAACATTCTACAGCAGCCATCTCTCGACGCTAATTGCATAAGATGGTGGCTATACATGACTCCTTAAAGGTTCTTATGCAAGATGATCACTATACATAGACGCCCTTGGGATGCTTACGCAAGATGGCGGTTATACAAGGCTCCTTATGAGACACCCTAGGGGTGCTTGCGCGAGATGGTGGTTGCTCTTATGAGGCGGCTTAAGGATCCTTGGCTAGAGACGCCCTAAGGATGCTTGCGCAAGATGGCGGCTATACATAGCTCCTTATGAGACAGCCAGTACTCGATACAACATGTGATCAGAACATTGATTGATGTGTTCAGAACACAAAATAAGTAGAATCGAACACTGTACTCGATACAACATGTGATTAAAACATTGTCTAGTGTGTTCAGAACACTACATAAGTAGAATCGAACGCTGTACAACATGTTAGGGGATACCTTTGTTCTAAGAAGATCAGATTGAAACATAACAAGACTAGAATTGAACACTGCACTCGATACAACATGTAATCAGAACAATGATTGATGGGTTCAGATAACTAAACAAGTAGAACCGAACACTGTACAACATGTTAGGGGATACCTTTGTTCTAAGAAAATTAGATAGAAACTAACAAGACTAGAAGCGAACACTGCACTCGATGTCGTTAACCTTAACATGTGATCCGATACAACAAGTTAGGGGATACCTTTGTCCTAAGAACCGAACACTGTACAATATGTTAGGGGATACCTTTGTTCTAAGAAGATCAGATTGAAACATAACAAGACTAGAATTGAACACTGCACTCGATACAACATGTAATCAGAACATTGATTGATGTGTTCAGATCACTAAACAAGTAGAACCGAACACTGTACAACATGTTAGGGGATACCTTTGTTCTAAGAAAATTAGATTGAAACTAACAAGACTAGAATCGAACACTGCACTCGATGTCGTTAACCTTAACATGTGATCCGATACAACATGTTAGGGGATACCTTTATCCTAAGAACCGAACACTGTACAACATGTTAGGGGATACCTTTGTTTAGATTGAAACTAACAAGACTAGAATCGAACACTGCACTCGATGTCGTTAACCTTAACATGTGATCCGATACAACATGTTAGGGGATACCTTTGTTCTAAGAAAATTAGATTGAAACATAGCAAGCCTAGAATCGAACACTGTAAGAACATTGTTTGATGTGTTCAGTACAACTTCAATGATTTACCTAGTGTAAAACACACACTGTGCACATATCGCATAGCTAACACATCAAATGATTTGCTTAGTACGAAAATAAAAAATCTATACCGCGTAGCTAACTCGTTCATCGCACTGCTCAGACGCTTGGTAATTGCGAATACACTCATACGAAAATCACGAAAGCACACTGCGTAGCCAAACTCGCTCGGCTCACTCGCTTAGTAATTGCAACACTGATACACACACGGATAAGAATGTTCCGAGATACTACATACTTACATGTTTTTTAAGGGGGTGAAAGATCATAAATTATATGTACACATGTTGTCTCCTCCAAGTTGTAAGATGAAATAGACGCAGTAGTGCGAGTTTCCGCTCTAGCTGGCGAACGGAAGTAGCATGATATCTCAGCAAAAAAATACGCGTGAGCTTGCAAGTCAGACACAATGATGGATACCGCGATTCAAATCCTGGCAACTTATGCCGTCGGGAAGGGCATCCGGCTAGATCATGTAATGATGATCGCGCAGATCCCTCGCCTAGCATTTGCTATTTTTTACGGCTTCCAGCAGTAGGAGTTCGAACCCGCTATCTTCCGAAGTAGTGAGAGTGATTGAAGAGTGTTTGAGGGTGATTAATTTGTTGGATGGAGGCGTTAAGCTGTGTGCAGGCTTCTTCGGTAGGAGTAGGCTATGTACCGGTACCGGGATATCTAGTTATCGATTTAAAATCCTAGTCAGGAAGGGTAACCTGTCGTATAAAACTATGGTGTATGATCTAAGAGGCGGGGTGTGCAAAAAAGCTAGCATTAAGTAAGGGTTGTTGATGGGGGCGTTAAACCTTGTGCAGGCTCCTTCGAAAATGATTGTGAGTACAAGAGTGTTGAGGGTGATTCATCTGTCGGATGGAGGTAATAAGCCTTGAGCAGGCTTCTTCGGTAGGAGTAGGCTATGTACCGGTACCGGGATATCTAGTTATCGATTTAAAATCCTAGTCAGGAAGGGAATCGGTCGTAAAACTATGGTGTATGATCTAAGATGCGGGGTGTGCAAAAAAAACCAGCATTAAGTAAGGGCTGTTGATAGGGGGGGGCGTTAAACCTTGTGCAGACTCCTTCGAAAATGATTTTTGAGTACAAGACGTTGATGGTGATTCATCTGTCGGATGGAGGTAATAAGCCTTGTGCAGTCTTCTTCGGTAGGAGTAGGCTAGAATCGAACTCGGACCTCCGGGGGTAGCAGCTAATCACACTAACTACTACACCACAGAGGAGGACTATTTCAGTTTTACAGAACAGAATATTTTACAACCTTAATTGGTACTGTGTTTTAACCTCTCCGTACAATCATAATATGTTAAGAGCTTACATGGGCTGAATGCTACTCAGCTAAGAAGACGTTCGTGAGTTACAAGTCGCTTATCAGCACACCGTGTCTTCGTTCAAGGTTACTACTACAGCCGGAAGATACGTGTACAATTTCAGCTAACACATGCATTCCGCGGCTCGCTCAGAATGACTGCGTCGATACAACTTCAAAGACTGTAGAACAAACCTATAGCCTACAGTTTAGTTCAGTGTGCATGCCTCTCGCCCGGTAGTCTCGGGTTCGATTCTCTTGGGGTTAAAAATATGTTTTACAGAGTTTAAATCGCAAGAATTTGTTGAGTTACCCTTCCTGACGCAAAACTGGCAGTATATAACCTCTTACATCATACACTATAGTTTTCAACCGGTTGCCCTTCCTGACGTCAAAGAACTCGGATTAAGAATCTGTTTTACAACTTCTAACACGAGAATCGGGGATTTATAGCTAGATGCTCTTCTTAGATTTTAAATCACTGTATCACGAACTATTGTTTTACAGCCGGATGCCCTTCCTGACGCAAAACTAAGATTTTAAATCGCAAGAATTTGTTGAGTTGCCGTTGCTGACGCAAAACTAGCAGTATCTAGCCTCTTACATCATACACTATTGTTTTCGACCGGTTGCCCTTCCTGACGTCAAAGAACTCGGATTAAGAATCTGTTTTACAACTTCTAACACGAGAATCGGGGTTTTACAGCTAGATGCTCTTCTTAGATTTTAAATCGCTGTATCACGAACTATTGTTTTACAGCCGGATGCCCTTCCTGACGCAAAACTAAGATTTTAAATCGCAAGAATTTGTTGAGTTGCCCTTCCTAACGCAAAATTGGCAGTATCTAGCCTCTTACATCATACACTATTGTTTTCGACCGGTTGCCCTTCCTGACGTCAAAGAACTCGGATTAAGAATCTGTTTGACAACTTGAGAATCGGGGATTTACAGCTAGATGCTCTTCTTAGATTTTAAATCGCTGTATCACGAACTATTGTTTTACAGCCGGATGCCCTTCCTGACACGAAACTAGGATTTTAAATCGCAAGAATTTGTTTTAAAACTCAAGTCTTGTTATGTTTCTTTCGTAATCCGCAAGTCTAAACATGCATATCGCTGCACACTCTTGCCTTCGCAATGCGTGTTCGATAATTGTTTTCGACCGGTTACCCTTCCTGACGTCAAAGAACTCGGATTAAGAATTTAACACGAGAATCGGGGATTTACAGCTAGATGCTCTTCTTAGATTTTAAATCGCTGTATCACGAACTATTGTTTTACAGCCGGATGCCCTTCCTGACGCAAAACTAAGATTTTATATCAGAAGAATTTGTTGAGTCGCCCTTCCTGATGCAAAATTAGTAGTATCTAGCCTCTTAATCATACACTATTGTTTTCGACCGGTTGCCCTTCCTGACGTCAAAGAACTCGGATTAATAATCTGTTTTTCAACTTGAGAATCGGGGTTTTACAGCTAGATGCTCTTCTTAGATTTTAAATCGCTGTACCGTGAACTATTGTTTTACAGCCGGATGCCCTTCCTGACGCAAAACTAAGATTTTAAATCGCAAGAATTTGTTGAGTTGCCCTTCCTGACGCAAAACTAGCAGTATCTAGCCTCTTACATCATACACTATTGTTTTCAACCGGTTGCCCTTCCTGACGTCAAAGAACTCGGATTAAAAATCTGTTTTACAACTTGAGAATCGGGGATTTACAGCTAGATGCTCTTCTTAGATTTTAAATCGCTGTATCGCGAACTATTGTTTTACAGCCGGATGCCCTTCCTGACACAAAACTAAGATTTTAAATCGCAAGAATTTGTTTTAAGACTCAAGTCTTGTTATGTTTCTTTCGTAATCCGCAAGTCTGAACATGCACATCGCTGCACACTCATGCCTTCGCGATGCGTGTTCGATAATTGTTTTCGACCGGTTACCCTTCCTGACGTCAAAGAACTCGGATTAAGAATTTAACACGAGAATCGGGGATTTACAGCTAGATGCTCTTCTTAGATTTTAAATCGCTGTATCACGAACTATTGTTTTACAGCCGGATGCCCTTCCTGACGCAAAACTAAGATTTTAAATCGCAAGAATTTGTTGAGTTGCCCTTCCTGACGCACAATTGGCAGTATCTAGCCTCTTACATCATACACTATTGTTTTCGACAGGTTGCCCTTCCTGACGTCAAAGAACTCGGATTAAGAATCTGTTTTTTCAACTTGAGAATCGGGGATTTACAGCTAGATGCTCTTCTTAGATTGTAAAACGCTGTATCACGAACTATTGTTTTACAGACGGATGCCCTTCCTGACGCAAAACTAAGATTTTAAATCGCAAGAATTTGTTGAGTTGCCGTTCCTGACGCAAAACTAGCAGTATCTAGCCTCTTACATCATACACTTGTTTTCGAACGGTTGCCCTTCCTGACGTCAAAGAACTCGGATTAAGAATCTGTTTTTCAACTTGAGAATCGGGGATTTACAGCTAGATGCTCTTCCTAGATTTTAAATCGCTGTATCGTGAACTATTGTTTTACAGCCGGATGCCCTTCCTGACGCAAAACTAAGATTTTAAATCGCAAGAATTTGTTATTTGCCGTTCCTGACGCACAATTGGCAGTATCTAGCCCCTTACATCATACACTATTGTTTTCGACCGGTTGCCCTTCCTGACGTCAAAGAACTCGGATTAAGAATCTGTTTTTCAACTTGAGAATCGGGGATTTACAGCTAGATGCTCTTCTTAGATTGTAAATCGCTGTATCACGAACTATTGTTTTACAGCCGGATGCCCTTCCTGACGCAAAACTAAGATTTTAAATCGCAAGAATTTGTTGAGTTGCCCTTCCTGACGCACAATTGGCAGCATCTAGCCTCTTACATACACTATTGTTTTCCACCGGTTGCCCTTCCTGACGTCAAAGAACTCGGATTAAGAATCTGTTTTTCAACTTGAGAATCGGGGATTTACAGCTAGATGCTCTTCTTAGATTTTAAATCGCTGTATAGTGAACTGTTGTTTTACAGCCAGATGCCCTTCCTGACGCAAAACTAAGATTTTAAATCAGAAGAATTTGTTGAGTCGCCCTTCCTGACGCAAAATTAGTAGTATCTAGCCTCGTACATCATACACTATTGTTTTCGACCGGTTGCCCTTCCTGACGTCAAAGAACTCGGATTAAGAATCTGTTTTTCAACTTGAGAATCGGGGATTTACAGCTAGATGCTCTTCTTAGATTGTAAATCGCTGTATCACGAACTATTGTTTTACAGCCGGATGCCCTTCCTGACGAAAAACTAAGATTTTAAATCGCAAGAATTTGTTGAGTTGCCCTTCCTAACGCAAAATTGGCAATATCTAGCCTCTTACAACATACACTATTGTATTCGACCGGTTGCCCAACCTGACGTCAAAGAACTCGGATTAAGAATCTGTTTTTCAACTTGAGAATCGGGGATTTACAGCTAGATGCTCTTCTTAGATTGTAAATCGCTGTATCACGAACTATTGTTTTACAGCCGGATGCCCTTCCTGATGCAAAACTAAGATTTTAAATCGCAAGAATTTGTTTTAAGACTAGTTACCCTTCCTGACGCAAAACTAGCAGTATCTAGCCTCTTACATCATACACTATTGTTTTCAAACGGTTGCCCTTCCTGACGTCAAAGAACTCGGATTAAGAATCTGTTTTACAACTTGTGAATCGGAGATTTACAGCAAGATGCTCTTCTTAGATTGTAAATCGCTGTATCACGAACTATTGTTTTACAGCCGGATGCCCTTCCTGATGCAAAACTAAGATTTTAAATCGCAAGAATTTGTTTTAAGACTAGTTACCCTTCCTGACGCAAAACTAGCAGTATCTAGCCTCTTACATCATACACTATTGTTTTCAAACGGTTGCCCTTCCTGACGTCAAAGAACTCGGATTAAGAATCTGTTTTACAACTTGAGAATCGGGGATTTACAGCTAGATGCTCTTCTTAGATTGTAAATCGCTGTATCACGAACTATTGTTTTACAGCCGGATGCCCTTCCTGACGCAAAACTAAGATTTTAAATCAGAAGAATTTGTTGAGTCGCCCTTCCTGATGCAAAATTAGTAGTATCTAGCATCTTACATCATACACTATTGTTTTCGACCGGTTGCCCTTCCTGACGTCAAAGAACTCGGATTAATAATCTGTTTTACAACTTGAGAATCGGGGTTTTACAGCTAGATGCTCTTCTTAGATTTTAAATCGTTGTACCGTGAACTATTGTTTTACAGCCGGATGCAATTCCTGACGCAAAACTAAGATTTTAAATCGCAAGAATTTGTTGAGTCGCCCTTCCTGACGCAAAACTAGCAGTATCGAGCATCTTACATCATACACTATTGTCTTCAACCGGTTGCCCTTCCTGACGTCAAAGAACTCGGATTAAGAATCTGTTTTACAACTTGAGAATCGGGGTTTTACAGCTAGATGCTCTTCTTAGATTTTAAATCGCTGTATCGTGAACTATTGTTTTACAGCCGGATGCCCTTCCTGACGCAAAACTAAGATTTTAAATCGCAAGAATTTGTTGAGTTGCCCTTCCTGACGCAAAACTAGCAGTATCTAGCCTCTTACATCATACACTATTGTTTTCAACCGGTTGCCCTTCCTGACGTCAAAGAACTTGGATTAGGAATCTGTTTTACAACTTGAGAATCGGGGATTTACAGCTAGATGCTCTTCTTAGATTTTAAATCGCTGTATCACGAACTATTGTTTTACAGCCGGATGCCCTTCCTGACGCAAAACTAAGATTTTAAATCGCAAGAATTTGTTGAGTTGCCGTACCTGACGCAAAACTAGCAGTATCTAGCCTCTTACATCATACACTTGTTTTCGAACGGTTGCCCTTCCTGACGTCAAAGAACTCGGATTAGGAATCTGTTTTTCAACTTG
Source organism: Anabrus simplex (assembly GCF_040414725.1). Classification (NCBI taxonomy): domain Eukaryota; kingdom Metazoa; phylum Arthropoda; class Insecta; order Orthoptera; family Tettigoniidae; genus Anabrus; species Anabrus simplex. The sequence goes on along the minus strand of NC_090268.1, from coordinate 440,911,470 downwards.
AGAATCGGGGATTTACAGCTAGATGCCCTTCTTAGATTTTAAATCGCTGTATCGTGAACTATTGTTTTACAGCCGGATGCCCTTCCTGACGCAAAACTAAGATTTTAAATCGCAAGAATTTGTTAGTTGCCGTTCCTGACGCACAATTGGCAGTATCTAGCCCCTTACATCATACACTATTGTTTTCGACCGGTTGCCCTTCCTGACGTCAAAGAACTCGGATTAAGAATCTGTTTTTTCAACCTGAGAATCGGGGATTTAGAGCTAGATGCTCTTCTTAGATTGTAAATCGCTGTATCACGAACTATTGTTTTACAGCCGGATGCCCTTCCTGACGCAAAACTAAGATTTTAAATCGCAAGAATTTGTTGAGTTGCCCTTCCTGACGCACAATTGGCAGTATCTAGCCTCTTACATACACTATTGTTTTCCACCGGTTGCCCTTCCTGACGTCAAAGAACTCGGATTAAGAATCTGTTTTTCAACTTGAGAATCGGGGATTTACAGCTAGATGCTCTTCTTAGATTTTAAATCGCTGTATAGTGAACTGTTGTTTTACAGCCGGATGCCCTTCCTGACGCAAAACTAAGATTTTAAATCAGAAGAATTTGTTGAGTCGCACTTCCTGACGCAAAATTAGTAGTATCTAGCCTCTTACATCATACACTATTGTTTTCGACCGGTTGCCCTTCCTGACGTCAAAGAACTCGGATTAAGAATCTGTTTTTCAACTTGAGAATCGGGGATTTACAGCTAGATGCTCTTCTTAGATTGTAAATCGCTGTATCACGAACTATTGTTTTACAGCCGGACGCCCTTCCTGACGCAAAACTAAGATTTTAAATCGCAAGAATTTGTTGAGTTGCCCTTCCTAACGCAAAATTGGCAATATCTAGCCTCTTACATCATACACTATTGTATTCGACCGGTTGCCCTTCCTGACGTCAAAGAACTCGGATCAAGAATCTGTTTTTCAACTTGAGAATCGGGGATTTACAGCTAGATGCTCTTCTTAGATTGTAAATCGCTGTATCACGAACTATTGTTTTACAGCCGGATGCCCTTCCTGATGCAAAACTAAGATTTTAAATCGCAAGAATTTGTTTTAAGACTAGTTACCCTTCCTGACGCAAAACTAGCAGTATCTAGCCTCTTACATCATACACTATTGTTTTCAACCGGTTGCCCTTCCTGACGTCAAAGAACTCGGATTAAGAATCTGTTTTACAACTTGTGAATCGGGGATTTACAGCTAGATGCTCTTCTTAGATTGTAAATCGCTGTATCACGAACTATTGTTTTACAGCCGGATGCCCTTCCTGACGCAAAACCAAGATTTTAAATCGCAAGAATTTGTTGATTTGCCCTTCCTAACGCAAAATTGGCAGTATCTAGCCTCTTACATCATACACTATTGTTTTCGACCGGTTGCCCTTCCTGACGTCAAAGAACTCGGATTAAGAATCTGTTTTTCAACTTGAGAATCGGGGATTTACAGCTAGATGCTCTTCTTAGATTGTAAATCGCTGTATCACGAACTATTGTTTTACAGCCGGATGCCCTTCCTGACGCAAAACTAAGATTTTAAATCAGAAGAATTTGTTGAGTCGCCCTTCCTGATGCAAAATTAGTAGTATCTAGCATCTTACATCATACACTATTGTTTTCGACCGGTTGCCCTTCCTGACGTCAAAGAACTCGGATTAATAATCTGTTTTACAACTTGAGAATCGGAGTTTTACAGCTAGATGCTCTTCTTAGATTTTAAATCGCTGTACCGTGAACTATTGTTTTACAGCCGGATGCCCTTCCTGACGCAAAACTAAGATTTTAAATCGCAAGAATTTGTTGAGTCGCCCTTCCTGACGCAAAACTAGCAGTATCGAGCATCTTACATCATACACTATTGTCTTCATCCGGTTGCCCTTCCTGACGTCAAAGAACTCGGATTAAGAATCTGTTTTACAACTTGAGAATCGGGGTTTTACAGCTAGATGCTCTTCTTAGATTTTAAATCGCTGTATCGTGAACTATTGTTTTACAGCCGGATGCCCTTCCTGACGCAAAACTAAGATTTTAAATCGCAAGAATTTGTTGAGTTGCCCTTCCTGACGCAAAACTAGCAGTATCTAGCCTCTTACATCATACACTATTGTTTTCAACCGGTTGCCCTTCCTGACGTCAAAGAACTTGGATTAGGAATCTGTTTTACAACTTGAGAATCGGGGATTTACAGATAGATGCTCTTCTTAGATTTTAAATCGCTGTATCACGAACTATTGTTTTACAGCCGGATGCCCTTCCTATCACAAAACTAAGATTTTAAATCGCAAGAATTTGTTTTAAGACTCAAGTCTTGTTATGTTTCTTTCGTAATCCGCAAGTCTGAACATGCATATCGCTGCACACTCATGCCTTCGCGATGCGTGTTCGATAATTGTTTTCGACCGGTTACCCTTCCTGACGTCAAAGAACTCGGATTAAGAATTTAACACGAGAATCGGGGATTTACAGCTAGATGCTCTTCTTAGATTTTAAATCGCTGTATCACGAACTATTGTTTTACAGCCGGATGCCCTTCCTGACGCAAAACTAAGATTTTAAATCGCAAGAATTTGTTGAGTTGCCCTTCCTGACGCACAATTGGCAGTATCTAGCCTCTTACATCATACACTATTGTTTTCGACCGGGTGCCCTTCCTGACGTCAAAGAACTCGGATTAAAAATCTGTTTTTTCAACTTGAGAATCGGGGATTTACAGCTAGATGCTCTTCTTAGATTGTTAATCGCTGTATCACGAACTATTGTTTTACAGACGGATGCCCTTCCTGACGCAAAACTAAGATTTTAAATCGCAAGAATTTGTTGAGTTGCCTTTCCTGACGCAAAACTAGCAGTATCTAGCCTCTTACATCATACACTTGTTTTCGAACGGTTGCCCTTCCTGACGTCAAAGAACTGGGAATAAGAATGTTTTACAACTTGAGAATTGGGGATTTACAACGGCATAAGTTGCCAGGATTTGAATCGCGGTATCCATCATTGTGTCTGACTTGCAAGCTCACGCGTATTTATTTATTTTTTTTTTTTATTTTTTTTTTTTTTTGCTGAGATATCATGCTACTTCCGTTCGCCAGCTAGAGCGGAAACTCGCAGTACTGCGTCTATTTCATCTTACAACTTGGAGGAGACAACATGTGTACATATAATTTATGATCTTTCACCCCCTTAAAAAACATGTAAGTATGTAGTATCTCGGAACATTCTTATCCGTGTGTGTATCAGTGTTGCAATTACTAAGCGAGTGAGTCGAGCGAGTTGGCTACGCAGTGTGCTTTCTTGATTTTCGTATGAGTGTATTCGCAATTACTAAGCGTCTGAGCAGTGCGATGAACGAGTTAGCTACGCGGTATAGATTTTTTTATTTTCGTACTAAGCAAATCATTTGAAGTGTTAGCTATGCGATATGTGCACAGTGTGTTTTTTTGATTTGAGATAGCTATGCGATATGTGCACAGTGTGTGTTTTACACTAGGTAAATCATTGAAGTTGTACTGAACACATCAAACAATGTTCTTACAGTGTTCGATTCTAGGCTTGCTATGTTTCAATCTAATTTTCTTAGAACAAAGGTATCCCCTAACATGTTGTATCGTATCACATGTTAAGGTTAACGACATCGAGTGCAGTGTTCGATTCTAGTCTTGTTAGTTTCAATCTAATTTTCTTAGAAAAAAGGTATCCCCTAACATGTTGTACAGTGTTCGGTTCTACTTGTTTAGTGATCTGAACACATCAATCAATGTTCTGATTACATGTTGTATCGAGTGCAGTGTTCAATTCTAGCCTTGTTATGTTTCAATCTGATCTTCTTAGAACAAAGGTATCCCCTAACATGCTGTACAGTGTTCGGTTCTTAGGACAAAGGTATCCCCTAACACGTTGTATCGGATCACATGTTAAGGTTAACGACATCGAGTGCAGTGTTCGATTCTAGTCTTGTTAGTTTCAATCTAATTTTCTTAGAACAAAGGTATCCCCTAACATGTTGTACAGTGTTCGGTTCTACTTGTTTAGTGATCTGAACACATCAATCAATGTTCTGATTACATGTTGTATCGAGTGCAGTGTTCAATTCTAGTCTTGTTATGTTTCAATCTGATCTTCTTAGAACAAAGGTATCCCCTAACATGTTGTACAGTGTTCGGTTCTACTTGTTTAGTGATTTGAACACATCAATCAATGTTCTGATTGCATGTTGTTTCGAGTGCTGTGTTCAATTCTAGTCTTGTTATGTTTCAATCGGATCTTCTTAGAACAAAGGTATCCCCTAACATGTTGTACAGTGTTCGGTTCTACTTGTTTAGTGATCTGAACACATCAATCATTGTTCTGATCACATGTAACGACATCGAGTGCAGTGTTCAATTCTAGTCTTGTTATGTTTCAATCTGATCTTCTTAGAACAAAGGTATCCCCTAACATGTTGTACAGCGTTCGATTCTACTTATGTAGTGTTCTGAACACACCAGACAATGTTTTAATCACATGTTGTATCGAGTACAGTGTTCGATTCTACTTATTTTGTGTTCTGAACACATCAATCAATGTTCTGATCACATGTTGTATCGAGTACTGGCTGTCTCATAAGGAGCTATGTATAGCCGCCATCTTGCGCAAGCATCCTTAGATCGTCTCTAGCCAAGGATCCTTAAGCCGCCTCATAAGAGCAACCACCATCTCGCGCAAGCACCCCTAGGGTGTCTCATAAGGAGCCTTGTATAACCGCCATCTTGCGTAAGCATCCCAAGGGCGTCTATGTATAGCGATCATCTTGCATAAGAACCTTTAAGGTGTCATGTATAGCCACCATCTTATGCAATTAGCGTCGAGAGATGGCTGCTGTAGAATTTTTCTTTTTAAATTATCCACCACCATTTTTCAACTAAAGAGTGTAGCACTGAGGCTTGCGATGTAAGATGGCGGATGACAGCTGCGCGTGAGTTTGTAAAACACGTGGAATTTGCCGCCACCACATAGATAGCAGCACGGTGCTCAAAGATGGCGTATGACAGCTAACAGAACTTTTCAAATTACCCGCTACTACAGAGAGCAGCACGGTGCTCTGTTCATTAAAAGATGGCGGATGACAGCTAACGAAATTGCCCCGCATGAGGGCAGCACGGTGCTCTGTTCATTAAAGATGTCGGATGACAGCTAATGAAATTGCCCGCATGATAGCAGCATAGTGCTCTGTTGGTTAAAGATGGCGGGTGACAGCTGTCAAAAGAGCATGTGGCTTTGTTTCCAAACAAGTGCACGTGGAATTTGCCGCCCCAACAAAGAGGGCAGCACTGTACTCTGTTGCTTAAAGATGGCGGATGATGGCTGTCAAAAAAAGCGCGTGGGTTTGTAAAGCATGTAGAATTTGCCGCCACCACGTAGAGGGTAGCACGGTGCTCAAAGATAGCTGCTGTCAAAAAGCATTTTTTCAAATTATCCGCCGCCACATTTCAACTAAAGATGGCAGCACGGTGCTCTCTTGATTAACGATGGCGGATGATAGCTAACAGAACTTTTCAAATTGCCCGCTACTACGTGCTTAAGGTAGTAGCCATAAAGATGGCAGCACGGTGTTCTGTGGATTAAAGATGGCGGATGACAACTGACGAAATTGCCCGCAGCACGGTGCTCTGTTGATTAAAGATGGCGGATGACAGCTGCATATGGCTTTGTTTCCAAACAAGAGCACGTGGAATTTGCCGCCACCGGGCAGCACTGTTCTCTCTGGATTAAAGATGGCGGATGGCAGCTGTCAGAAAAGCATATAGGTTTGTAAAGCACGTGGAATTTACCGCCACCACATTTCAAAGGTAAGTAGCTAAAGAGGGCAGCACGGTGCTCAAAGATGGCTGCTGTCAAAAAGCATTTTTCAAATTATCCGCCACCACATTTCAAAGGTAAGTAGCTAAAGAGAGCAGCACTGTGCTCTATAGATTAAAGGTGGCGGATGACAGCTGCACGTGGCTTTGTTTATCTCACGCTAGTGAGGTTAAGTTGGTAGCACTAAGGTTTAGGCCCGTTAAGATGGCAGCACTGCCGATGACAGGTGACGAATTTTACATCTAAAGAGGGCAGCACAGTTCTCTGTAGTTTAAAGATGGCGGATGACAGCTGTCAAAAAAGCACGTGGCTGTCAAAAAGCACGTGGCTTTGTTTACCACGCACTAGTTAGGTAAAGTTGGTACCACTAAGGTTTAGGCCCGTCAAGATGGCAGTACTGAGGTTAGCGATGCGTTGTTGTCTGTCAAAAAGCACGTGGCTGTCGAAAAACACGTGGCTTTGTTTACCTCGCACTAGTTAGGTTAAGTGACAGCTGTCAAAAAAGCACGTGGCTGTCAAAAAGCACGTGGCTTTGTTTACCTCGCGCTAGTTAGGTTAAGTTGGCACTACTGAGGTTTAGGCCCGTCAAGATGGCAGTACTGAGGTTAGCGATGCGTTGTTGTCTGTGAAAAAGCACGTGGCTGTCAAAAAACACGTGGCTTTGTTTACCTCAGGCTAGTTAGGTTAAGTTGGTACCACTGAGGTTTAGGCCCATCAAGATGGCAGCAGTGAGGTTAGCGATGCGTTGTTGTCGATGACAGCTGTCAAAAAGCACGTCGCTTTGTTTACAAATTGAAATCTCCCGCCAAAATTCAAATCTCCCGCCAAAATTCAAATTTCCCGCCAGAATTCAAATTTCCCGCGCCGCGGGAGGAGGAGGAGGCCGCCGAACTGTCCTATTATACTACTGACTGCTCATTCTAATGTAAGTCAAAGAGTATGATTTTGAAATGCTTAAGGTACGTGTGAATATGTACATGACGGTGTGGTGAAGTTAAGCTATAGTATATAGCAAGCTCAACCTATAGTATTGAATGCCGTAGTGTCAAGCACCGGAAATACTTAAGTTGTGTGTGAAGTTGTATATGGTAATGCTGGATTCTGAATCTTAAACTAGTAGCATTTTTCGTAATATTTTATCTCCATGGAATTGCTTCTTGTACTCTTGTTCTTGTTGTGTATTTATGTTTTAACTTTTATTATCTCACTCCTGTAAGTGATCATTGCCAACTGGATATTTCCCATTTGGGATGTACTTGTTAATAATAATAATAATAATAATAATAATAATAATAATAATAATAATAATAATAATAATAATAGTAATAATAATAAAAATAAATCTGGCATCTGTAAGCAACTTTCCGTACTTCAAAATGAAGCTTCAACATGTTAGTATTAAAGCCAGATTTTTGCTGGAAAATAACGTATTTTATAGTTGATTACATCGAATTTATCTTCCTGCGAGTGAAATCCCGGTCATCAGTCTCATACATTTTCAAGGTCGTGGAGCCTGAGGTACCCTTAAACATCAACTCTGGCATTTTTACTGCAAGTTATGCAATTCATATCCACCATCTGTCTGGAAAGAACTGTACAATTTTATTGAAAGACGTATAATTTTCAGAAAACTGTGACAAATGCAAAAGTTTATGAACCGCTCCTGGACAACTTGCGTTTCCCAATCTCCAATCTGTCGATATCGAGTACACTGTTTCTAAGGTCGTCATCAGCGTTTGATTCGTTGTCAGATATTTCTGGCGCTATTCTAAAGTTCATGCAGTCAGACAGTGAAGACAATTGATTGAACGGTGACTAAATGGTCGCTAATGCGCGCAGATTCATTGCATTCTACGTGGATCATTCCGAGACAGCGGTAGCCGCGTCACCAACAAAGTAATCTGGTTGTCTGGTTGCATCTTTTCAATCGTTGGGATTATGCGGCCGCATATACTTGATTTCGTATTCGTAGCAGTGTGTCTTATTTCTGCGCAATAGTGCGCGCCTAGCCTAACCGTTTCTTACCTTATAACGAAGGCGATTGTTCAAGACAGCTGCCAACAATAAAAATAATTAACAGGGTGGCCAATAGGTGGAAGCACTACATGGTTAGGTTTCTATAGCAACGAGCTCAGTAAGTGGTCAGTCGCATCGGCTAAGTATATTTTGAGAAAAGTTGAAGCAATAATTTTGTTCAATGGTTACGACCACATTAATAGAACGTGATATGATTCATTTCTTGTACAAAGGGGGTGCTTTGATAGAGAAAACTATCAGGAAGCGTGCCTACACTGCGCGTCAATACGTGGCGAACGACAATGAATAATCGGTCTTTTAGATCACGCGCCTTGCAGTCAAGACTGCCACGTGTTTGATCTGACGAAGGAAACGTGAAGTGTAAAGATTAGGTGGTTTCTGATGCCGTGGGCCCTTACACACGAACGTTTTTCTGTGGACGTTGTCGACTGCAAAAGTACGCTCCATTGTTGCCGGCTCGACCATTTCTGTAACTCGGTATGAACACATTTTGTGGCTCAAGCCAGAGTCAAAATGTGATCCGGCCAGCTTCACCGCGTATCGAATAATTTCATTCGGCAAGTGGAACTTCGGTCATTCACAGTTAGAATTCTGAAGCGAAGGCTATATTTCATTTGCTCATGCGACGACGCAGATATATATCTCTGGACTGAGCCAGGATCGAACCTGCTAACTTGGAGTCAGAAAGTCAGTACCTCAACTGCCTGAGTCACTCAGTCTGGCGAACTTGTCACCGTCATCACGATATGACTGAACTGTCGCTGTGGTCAGTGGACGGGGATCGAGTACAGCTGGCGACAGTGGTTCACGTGTAGTCAAGCTACTACCACTAAAATGTTTTCATTCCTCCCCTGAATGGGGACGCGGGCCTCATAAACGATAACGCCGTCTCTCAGACCGGGAGATTTGTTACGGTGAAGGAGATGTGTGGTGAAGGTGAGGAGGTTGGTGGCCGTAGTCTATACTATGAACTGTCCCAGCATTCGCCTTAGTGCAGGAGAATGGAGAAACACGGGAAACCATTCCCAGGACAGCTGATAGTGGGGACCGGCCGTGAGGTCCAGTCCTTTCCCGTCTCCCGAATGCACAGACGTAGAGCCACAGTAGAGCCGTGGTCACCCATCCTCTGCTCTGTTAACCGGTCGGAATGCAGAGCTGTTCGACCACGGACCAGCTGTGGCTACTTGTGGGCCTAGACCCACTCTGCATCTACCGAGCGTGGTCGAGGAAACGTTGGTATGAAAAGGGGAAGCACTCTTTCCATTGCATTATATGGTAACGGAAAAGAGGCGACGACCGACCACACCCTGAACCACTTTTTGTCGTCGACAATGGCGACAGGAAAACGCTGGGTAAGAACAATTCTCGACATTGTTATCTTAGCTGCTTTTTCAGATCTGAAATCTAATAGTGGGAATACGAACTCCTCCTCCTCAGGCCCTCCGCAGAGGCCTCCTCCTCCCGCGGGAAATTTGAATTTTGGCGCGAGATTTGAATTTCTAAACAAAGCCACGTGCATTTTGACAGCTGTCATCCGCCATCTTTAAACAACAACGCATCGCTATCCTCAGTGCTGCCATCTTTACGGCACTAAACCTCACTAGCGCGAGATTTGAATTTGTAAACAAAGCCACGTGCTTTTTTGACAGCTGTCATCCGCCATCCTGCATCGCTAACCTAAGTGGTGCCATCTTAACGGCACAAAACCTGAACAACATAGCATCGCTAACCTCAGTGCTGTCCTCTTTATGGTACTAAACCCTATCGTTGTGGTGGTGGGCAATTTAAAATCCACGTGCTTTTTTGACAGCTGTCATCCGCCATCTTGCATCGCTTTCCTTAGTGCTGCCCTCTTTACGGCACTGCGGGTAATTCAAAGTCCACGTGATTTTTTGACAGCTGTCATCCACAATCTTGTATCGCTAACCTTAGTGCTGGCCTCTTTACGGCACTACCTTTGAAATTCGGTGGTGGCAATTTGAAAAATTATACGTGCTATTGTTTGCAAACAAACCCACGTGCTTTTTTGACAGCTGACAGTGGCTATCTTTAATCAACAGAGCATCGTGCTGCCATCTTTAGCTACATACCTTTGATATGTGGTGGCGGCAAATTCTACGTGACAGGTCTCATCCGCCATCTTGCATCGCTTACGTCAGTGCTGCTATCTTTAATGTACTAAACCTTATCGTGGTGGTGGTGGTGGTGGTGGTGGTGGTGGTGGTGGTGGTTGTGGTGGTGGTGGTGGTGGTGGTGGTGGTGGTGGTGGGAAATTTAAAATCTACAATTAGACAATTCATAATAACTCAGTGAGTTCACCTAACATATCACATTACCTAACAACACTTCCTAACATCAGACTGCTCAAATTACAATGCTATAGTATTCAACACACACTATTTCTGAAAATACATCTTTTACCGATGCGTTTTCGTACAGTTATCGCTTGCAAACACGAGCGAACACCTCTAATAACGTTGAAATATAACAACAACGTGAAACCAAACAACCATGAAAACAAGTCTCGTACCTCCATATCGATGCACTAAACGGTTGACGTCATCACTATGGAACTGTCACTGCCTTCGTGAAGTACAGGCCGTACTGTAGCAAGTGTGGAAAAGCAATCAGCTGATCGTTAGGGGGGAAGTTTAGAACGTGAGTTAGTTCAGTTGCATGCGAATTCTTCGCTGTTTTATTGAAATGTTTAACGTTGACCGCATGTTTACTCAGATATATATTAGACTGAGTCGTTATCGACTGCATTATTAAGTGAAAAGTCCTCAGTTAGTGAAGAAATCTTAGTGTGAGCGTGTATTCGTGTGAGGTTATAGGTAAAGAATACCGTTCTGCTGTGTTCTAATTTTGTGGTTTACTTTGTAATGTTATATCCTTAGTGTAAAATGAATTGAGATAGTGCATTCAGCGTTTTATTAACCACGATGTGTATATAATTGAATTAAGGTTATCATGCGGTTTAAAATTGAGTTCCATGACAGTGAGAGTAAATGTTTTGTTATTGTTGGAGGTTAGCTTACTGGTAATCTTTCTTGTAGGTAGTGAATTAGTGGTAGAGAAATACACTGACTGACAGAGCAAATGCAACACCAAGAAGGAGTGGTTCGAAAGGGATGAAAGTTGGGGAAAAAACAGAGACGGCACGGACGAATAATTGATGCTTATTTCAAACCGATATGCAGGTTACACAATGCGCACGGCATCGACTCAGTAGGATGTAGGACCACCGCGAGCGGCGATGCACGCAGAAACACGTCGAGGTACAGAGTCAATAAGAGTGCGGATGGTGTCCTGAGGGATGGTTCTCCATTATCTGTCAACCATTTGCCACAGTTGGTCGTCCGTACGAGGCTGGGGCAGAGTTTGCAAACGGCGTCCAATGAGATCCCACACGTGTTCGATTGGTGAGAGATCCGGAGAGTACGCTGGCCACGGAAGCATCTGTACACCTCGTAGAGCCTGTTGGGAGATGCGAGCAGTGTGTGGGCGGGCATTATCCTGCTGAAACAGAGCATTGGGCAGCCCCTGAAGGTACGGGAGTGCCACCGGCCGTAGCACATGCTGCACGTAGCGGTGGGCATTTAACGTGCCTTGAATACGCACTAGAGGTGACGTGGAATCATACGCAATGGCGCCCCAAACCATGATGCCGCGTTGTCTAGCGGTAGGGCGCTCCACAGTTACTGCCGGATTTGACCTTTCTCCACGCCGACGCCACACTCGTCTGCGGTGACTATCACTGACAGAACAGAAGCGTGACTCATCGGAGAACACGACGTTCCGCCATTCCCTCATCCAAGCCGCTCAAGCCCGGCACCATGCCAGGCGTGCACGTCTATGCTGTGGAGTCAATGGTAGTCTTCTTAGCGGACGCCGGGAGTGCAGGCCTCTTTCAACCAATCGACGGGAAATTGTTCTGGTCGATATTGGAACAGCCAGGGTGTCTTGCACATGCTGAAGAATGGCGGTTGACGTGGCGGTGGCGTGCGGGGCTGCCACCGCTTGGCGGCGGATGCGCCGATCCTCGCGTGCTGACGTCACTCGGGCTGCGCCTGGACCCCTCGCACGTGCCACATGTCCCTGCGCCAACCATCTTCGCCACAGGCGCTGCACCGTGGACACATCCCTATGGGTATCGGCTGCGATTTGACGAAGCGACCAAACTGCCCTTCTCAGCCCGATCACCATACCCCTCGTAAAGTCGTCTGTCTGCTGGAAATGCCTCCGTTGACGGCGGCCTGGCATTCTTAGCTATACACGTGTCCTGTGGCACACGACAACACGTTCTACAATGACTGTCGGCTGAGAAATCACGGTACGAAGTGGGCCATTCGCCAACGCCGTGTCCCATTTATCGTTCACTACGTGCGCAGCACAGCGGCGAATTTCACATCATGAGCTTACCTCAGTGATGTCAGTCTACCCTGCAATTGGCATAAAGTTCTGACCACTCCTTCTTGGTGTTGCATTTGCTCTGTCAGTCAGTGTAATTCACACTTGTAGTATATTGTGTTGGTAATTGGTTGCTTGTTTTCTATATGTGTGTACGGTGTGAATTTTCCGGTTGACTAGAAAATTGATAGAAATCGCAATATGTCTCAAAGTGTTAGCCTGTACTCACGAAAACGAACGGATATACGGGAGAAATAGAACGTTACGGGGAAGGATATGCATTGTATGTCAGAACTTAGAAATATTTATGAATAGTTTTTTTGGTTTTATAAGGTGTTAACAGTTTCTTAAGTAATTCTAACGAGTGTGTTATTCAAGCGGAGCGGATGCGTATCGCCTCCAAGACCCACCCAAAGCGTGACGTCATTAGAGCTACAGTACGGCCTGTATATCACGAAGGCAGTGGAACTGTCATGTGTAGCAGCTCCAATCCCTTGTTTTTGAGCAGTGAAAAACGCAGGTGCGGCCAGGTGAGCAAATATGGTGTTCGGTTTTCGTGAGACTTCGACACCTTAGCGATCACCAGGTGCGATAAGAGTAAATACATTGAAGAGAAATGGAAATTGCAACACCCAGAAAGAGTGATGCTACATTGCTGTAATTGAACATGCAGGACGATTGTTCGGTTGTGATTCGATGATTACGCGTTCAGATCCCTCCGACCGCAAGGTTGGACAACAATCAATACAGGATATGCACACCACGAGCTGCAATACATTGATGAATTCGTCGAGGCATGGAGTCAATAAGGCCCTGGATCGCTTCCTGAGGCCCATGTTTGCGGCACTGCACGGGTCAGTTGTTCCAGAGTTGTGGGTGGCTAAGGATGGTTGGCCAGTTGTCGACCCATCATGTCCCACACATGCTCAATAGGACTGACGTCCGGGGACCTGGCGGGCCATTCTAAGGTTGTGATGTCGTAGAGAGCTTCTCTGGAGATGCGTGCAGTGTGAACCCGGGCATTGTCCTGCTGAAACATCCCATTAGCAATGTTCGCCATCATAGGGACTACCATTGGATTGAGTACCCTATCAACGTACTGTCGAGCAGTCATAGTGCCCTCAACAAGCACTAATTGTGATTTCACATTAAAGCCAATAGCTCCCCAGACCATAATGCTTGGTGTTGGCCCTGTGTGCCTCTCGACAATAAGATCTGGGCGGCCCCACTCCCCGGTACGTCGGCGCACACGATTCCGGCGATCACTGCCGGCAAGACAGAAGCGCGATTCATCACTAAAGAAGACCCTATGCCATTCGTCGACCAACGTCGATCATTCTCGACACCAGGCCAGCCTTACACGTCGCTGTTGTGGGGTCAATGGAACACCTTCTGCAGGGACACGGGCTCGTAAGCCAGCTGCACGCAGGCGATTACCAACTGTTTGTTGTGTAACGTGGGATGCCACAGCTGCTCGAATTTGCGCTGCTGTTGCATGGGGTTCCATCCGGGCCATCCGAATGATGCGGCGATCCTCTCTTACAGTTGTCTGTCGCTCTGGGCCTGTGCCAGATCTACGAGTGTTGGTACCTTCATTTGACCACTGCTGCCATACACGTTGTACCGTAGATACCTGTCGGCCAACACGTACAGTGACAGTCCTTAGCGATAATCCAGCCTCACACAGCACAATTATCCGAGCCCTCCCAAACGGCGACAGTTGTTGATAGTCTGCTCTTCTCTGTCGTCGAGGCATGTTTGACGGGGAACACTTCACTGCACAGACTGCAAGTCAACTACGCCCCACCAAAGTCCGTATACCGTACTGAAGTTGATTCCTACCCGACCAATCACGTGGGGAGACCTGTAGTAACAATCCAATGGGTCTGAAACTTTGATCGTTTACATACCTACATAGCATCGTTTCATATCTTGAAAATCAACCCAAACGACCAATGCCTTCATGGTGTTGCAATTTCCATTTCCTTAAGTGTTATATAAAATAGTAATTAAACTGACACTTGTTAGTGCAGGTGTACTCTATAATTACTGTTGATTCACAAATCCGCTAGATGGCACTACAGCTAAAGTAATGGTGAACATTTATTTTCTCCAACTATGCAGAAATGAACCTGTCCAGGACTGGAACGACAGCTGGCATAGTACTAAATCTTAACGAATTTCGACAGAATGTGAATAAAATATTTTGAATTCATTGATGACAGGATAAATAAATGTTTTAACTGTTTGAAGCTCTGAGATGAGGTGAACTATAATACATTTAAGTGAGATTGACGAGCGATGATAATTAATATGAGATGTTATGGTTACACTAAGTCCCGGCCATGTAGATTTAGACTGGCAATGAGCAGCGGGATTCTATAGCCGGATGCGTGCGGCCGCCGCCATCTTACGTCACTACACTACCCCGATGCATTAATCTAAAACAGACCGAGCTAGATAGCTGCAGTCGCTTAAGTGCGGCCAGTATCCAGTATCCGGGAGATAGTAGGTTCGAACCCCACTGTCGGCAGCCCTGAAAATGGTTTTCAGCGGTTTTCCATTTTCACACCAGGCAAATGCTGGGGCTGTACCTTAATTAAGGCCACGGCCGCTTCCTTCCAACTCCTAGCCCTTTTCCGTCCCATCGTCGCCATAATATATATCTGTGTCGGTGCGACGTAAAGCAACTAGCAAAAAATAATCTAAAATAGTAGTCGAAATAGGAATATTGGACAAGAGATAATTCGAATAATTAAAATCACTTAGAAATAATAGCAATAATTCCGATTAATTAGACCTATTAGGTCGTTTATTATACTGTTAAGAGAAGGAAACACTGGTATAACACTTTTCAAATCCATGGTCAAATCTGTTTCCATTCAAGTCTCGTACAGCATGATTCACACATATTTTCAAGTACAGTAATAATGCGATAAACGTGCGTGTCCTTTGGGTTTAGATCTAATGCATGTGAGCTTTAACTTTAAAAAAAGTTTCGAACAACTGAGCTGTGACTTTATTAGGTATGTTCAACTTGACGACTCAGCTTCAACCATTGTATGTATTCTCTCTGAAATACATCTCAGTAAGTTTGTACACACGAACAGCATATTTCGTAGGAACATAGAGATTACCACTATTTTTTAAATAAATGAATGGATAACGGTTTTCCTTATGTACAACTGCTTCCTTACCAGTGTCACAATGCAGAGAATTAACTAACATCTTTACCAAAAATCCTGAGATATATTCCCTTAGACTCAGCGAGGGATCCGACATCTACCACCCTAACGGCAGTGTCCTCGAGCGTGAGACTTTCGGTCAAGGATACAACTGGGAAGGGGGCCAGTATCTCACCCAGGCAGCCTCACCTGGTATCCAGAACGGGGGCCTTTGTTGGGGATGGGAAGAATGGGGGGGACAGACAAGGAAGAGGGAAGGAAGCGATCGTGGCCTTAATTTAGGTACCATCCCGGCATTTGTCTGGAGAAGAAATAGGAAACCACGGAAATCTACTTCGGGGATGGCTGAGGTGAAAATGGAATCCCCCTCTACTCAATTGACCTCCAGAGGCTGAGTGGACCCCATTTCGACTGTCGTGCAACTTTTCAAATTTCGTGGCAGAGTTGGGAATCAAACCCGAGCCTCCGGCGTTGGCAGCTAATCACACTAACCACTACACCACGGAGGCGAACATGATTATTATTACTATTCCCTATGCCACATTACATCACAAGGGGGCTAACGCCAACAAATATATATAGAAAGGAAGTGATCTCTGTATCCTACATAATCAGGCATCTTTAATAGTGAATTTAATTGCATTAATAAGTAGGCAACAAGTGTACATGCTATGTATGCAATTTTGTTTTGTGTTCACACAGTTGTCGTACTCCCACGGATAACGGATCTCCGAAAAGCAGTTGACCATGGGCCGTTTTGACAGTGTCTGTCGATGATTTCATGGAAATTTATTTTGGTTTGTCTGTTAGTTTATTTGTTTTCAGCAAATGCAAATTGATTGATCATATCCTGATAAAGTTAGACATTGTTATTTTTCTCCGTTATAGATCATAATACTGTATATCCGGAGGAAAATAAATATTTGTCTATTTATTTCATGCGTGATTTGCTCTTGGAGATGTTATTAGACTGTAATCATAACATGATGATCGAAACTTTAATTTAATAATAAATTTGTATATTAGTGTGTTATGTTAGCGTTCTCCTCAAGTCGTTAGATAACAGCATTAGGCGCTGTCGCCGCTACACTGCGTGGTAAGCGAGGAGAGTTTCCACAATTATAATATATGCTGTTTGTAGCCGCTGACAAGTGTGGCGCTTGAATCTTTGGAATTCGGCTATATTCGATCACACTCGTTACTGGCCCCGCAGTTTCTATGTGGTGACATAGCCCTCTACTACCACGACTGCGCTAATACGCCTTCCCAATACAGCGATATGGGCATTATGGGCCTAGTTCCAATTCCAGTTCTTACCGCCGAGCGCTGAATCACTGCCATTGAAACACGATTGTTCATTACAGCATACGTAAAATATATTTTATTTTTCTGTTTAAATATATTGCCAGTCACTCGATAAACACATTTAAATCACATCTTTTACAGTACAAGTAAATTATCTTTTGTTTTTATCTTTGAATATATTTCCAATCACTCGATAAACATATTTAAATCACAACTTACGCCTTCATAAATAAAAATTTCCGTGAAGAGCGTCTCCCTCCTAAGCGGACAAATCGGAACAAAATGATTTGAACGGTAGTAAATATTATAGGAAAGAAATAATATCACAGACCTCTCTATATTGTAGCTACATACGCAATACCTTTCTGTCTAAAGGTATCGCGCTCAAATATGTCTGTCCATCAAATATCTCTGTTGTTGATGTATGTATGTTATCTATATACATAAAATAACGAGATTGGCGATTCATGGTTTCCACCACAAGGTGTGCTGCAACAAATTATTTCACGAACCAAATGACGAATGTGTGTGTGAGTTGTGCTTGGAATTCTGTGATAGATACCATATTGTAAAATGCAGGAATAGACAGAAATCCATCGTAGCTTATAGCAAAGAAAAGTAAGGTGTATGTAATGTAAATGTAATGTAATGGTATTCTGCACGGCATGTGCGCATTTTTCAATAATAATAAAATAACTTGTCCTGACTGACTGACTGACTGACTGACTGACTGACTGACTGACTGACTGACTGACTGACTGACTGACTGACTGACTGACTGACTGACTGACTGACTGATTCATCATCGCCGAGCCAAAACTACTGGACATAAAGAAATGAAATTTTGGGGATAAATTCATATTAAGATGTAGGTGCTCGCTAGGAGAGTATTTTTGGATATTCTGTCGCTCAGGGGGTGAAAAGGGGTGTGAAATTTGAAAAGGAGTGCATCTATATCTCAAAACTTTTAAAGTTTACAGATGTAAAAAATAGTATTTAGAATCTCCTTTAAAAATAAGGAAACACGTATTTTCTTTTCGGAAAATTCCAACAGGAGGGTTGAAAAAGGGTGAAAAGGGGGTTGAATGCCTTTAATCAGGATACCGGTACTTATATCTCAGAA
The DNA here is from genome assembly GCF_040414725.1 of Anabrus simplex. NCBI lineage: Eukaryota > Metazoa > Arthropoda > Insecta > Orthoptera > Tettigoniidae > Anabrus > Anabrus simplex. The sequence goes on along the minus strand of NC_090268.1, from coordinate 440,893,527 downwards.
ACTGAAGATATTACAGACGAGAAAATTGGTACTTTGGATCTCTTTTAAAAATAAAGAAACTTTTGGAAAATCCAATGAATGAGAGGGTGAAAAGGGGTGTGAATTTTTAAAATGAGTATATACATATATACCAAAACTTTGAAAGGTTACAGATGTAAAAATTGGTATTTAGAATCTTCATTAAAAATGAAGAAACACGTATTTTATTGTTTACGGAAAATCACAATAGGAGGGGTGAAAAGGGGTGAAAAATGGGTTGAATGTCTTTAATGAGGATACTTATACCTCAGAAACTGAAGATATTACAGACCTGAAAATTGGTGTTTGGGATCTCCTTTAAAAATTAAGAAACTTTTATTTTTTGGTTTTGGAAAATACAGTTAATGGGGGGGTGAATAGGGGGTTAATTTTAAAAATGAGTGTATCTATATCTCAAAACTTTTGAAGTTTATAGATGTAAAAATTGGTATTTAGAACCTCCTTTAAAAATAAAGAAACACGTATTTTTTGTTTTCGGAAAATCCCAATAGGAAGGGTGGAAAAGGCTGAAAGGATTGAATGCCTTTAATGAGGATACTTATATCTCAGAAACTGAAGATATTACGGACCTGAAAATTTGTATTTGGGATCTCCTTTAAAAATAAAGAAACACATATATTTTATTTTTGGAAGATCAAATTAATGGGAGGGGTTGAAAAGGGGGGTGAATTTTTAAAATGAGTGTGTATAATCTCGAAACTTTTAAAGTGTACAGATGTAAAGATCAGTATTTAGAATCGCCTTTAAAAATAAAGAAACACATATTTTTTTGTTTTTGGAAAATCTAAGTAAAGGGGGTAAAACAGGAGTGACAAATTGGGGTGAATTTTTAGAAAAACTATATCTACAGTATATCTCAGAAACATAAAATGTTACATACGTAAAAACTGGTATTTGGAATCTCCCGTAAAAGTAAAGAAACATAGGTGATTTGTTTTTGGAAACTCCACTTAAGGGGAACTAAAAAGGGGGGGTGAAATTTTAAAATAAGCATTTCTACAGTATACACGTTACCGATGAAAAATAGTATTTTTATCTCTATTGAAAATAAAGAACATGTATTTTTTGTTTTCTGAAAAACCACTTGTGTGGATGGGTGAAAGTGACTGAAAGTGGGGTTGAATTCTTTTAAATAGGATATTGATATCTCAAAAGCTGAAGATGTTATGGACGTGAAATTTGGTATTTGGAATTTTCTTTGAAAATAAAGGAATAAGTATGTTTTGTTTTCGGAAATCCAATTAAAGGGAGGAGGGAAATTGATAAATTAGTTGAATTATTTGTATGAGGATACTAATATCTCAAAAAACGAAAGATTTTACAGACGTGAAAATTGGTATTTGAAATCTGCTTTAAAATTATACAAACACGTATTCTCAGAAAATTAAATGAAGGGAGGGGGGTAAAAATTGAAAATTTATTGAATTAATTGTAAGAGGATACTTACATCTAATAAAAACTAAAGTTGTTACAGGCGTAAAAAATGATATTTGGGTCTCCTTTAAAAACAAAGAAAAAATCGTTTTTGGGCGAAATCATTTTGGGGCGGGGGTGAAGTGGAGTTGAATTCCTTTTATGTGGACACATGTCTCAAAAACTGAAGATGTTAGACCCGTGATAATTGGTATTTAGAAGATACTTTACTATTAAAGAGACAAGTATTTTTAACGGAAAATTCACTTAAGGCAGGGGGAGTGTGAAAGGAAGTGAAAAAAGTGAATTCTTTTTCTGGGGATACTTATATCTCAGAACTGAAGGTAACAGACGTGAACATTGGTATTTGGATTCTCCTTTAAATATAAGGAAACACGCCTTTTTCTTTGGAGGGGGGTTAAATCAACTTAACGGCAGTGAGGTGGAAAAGGAGTTGAGATCAATTGATTTTACTGTTCATAATGTACTTATTCTGATCATAAACTGATCATTTTTATCTTTCCTTGGTTCGTTTTCAAGAACCATATTTTCCTTTGGAGTACATAAAGTTAGATTACAATAGATTATCCTGGCAAATAAAAAAAATTGAACATATTTGAAATAAACGATATGAATGATATTGACCGTGCAATTGTTCACCTCTATAACAAGGTCAATAATTCACGGAAATATATCATTCGTTTCGCCAGAAATCTCGATCACTTGCCTACGCGCGACGATGGTGCCGGTCACATTGTCAGCAATGACAGTGGCAGAGGACCTAATTTACCTCAAGTAGCGGTCTTGCATCTTGCTGTGGGTTCCAGGCCATCAATAATAATAATAATAATAATAATAATAATAATAATAATGTTCTGGACCGTCGTAAAAACGTGCGGACCGCGCCTAAAACGGGTCCTGTCCGGTTAATGACTACGATTGCAGTCCGGCCGCAGGTTCAGTACCGCCGAGGCACCCAAGACGACACCACGCCGGATCTACTCAAGGATTTCATCCATATTAAAATGCTTTTAGGAAAAGATGGCAAAGATTTGGAGACCCAACTGAACGGGTGGAAAACCTGGACCTAGCCCGGGAAGTACGAAATAGATTGTTGGAAAGTAAGAATGAAAAATGGGAGCAACTTTGCCCTAATCTCTCAGAAAACGAGTCAGATCACGAAATTTGGTGGTTTCTCTCGAAAACGTGTTATATCGTGAATTTCGGCGGATTATATATCAAACGTTAAGCATTCAATTATGAATTTCATTATAATACAGTAGCGAAGCACGAGTATCTTGCTAGTTTAAGAATACAAGAACAGCACGCTCCCAAACATCTGAATTGAAGAGAATCCTACAACACAGGCACTAAAGTAGATGAATAAGTTTGAATGGTGTCTCTAAAAGTAGGTAAGATCACAATACGAGGATAAAGTTGGAATTCAATTGGGGCAATATTCTTTCACTGGAAGGGGAGTTTTAGATTGGAATAACTTACCAAGGGAGATGTTCAATAAATTTCCAATTTCTTTGAAATCATATTTAAGAAAAGGCAAGGAAAACAACAGATAAGTAATGTGCCACCTGGGTGACTTCCCTAATGCAGATCAGTAGTGATTGAAAAAGATGTATAACTTTCAAAACACACTGCAGCAAATAAGTTGGCCACTGCGGCTGATGTTTTCATCTTCATTAGCACCGATCTTCGCCTCAGACCGAGAAGGAAGAAACAGTTATTGTACATTATATTGAAACATTAGATGTAATTTACCAGGGGTCTTGTGCACGTCCTTAAGGATGCACGTGACATGATCTGGCAAATGTGCTGCATTGTGCTGACCTTTGTGGTATGTTTGGAAAGTTCTCTCAAGCATTTTCGTTCACAGAAGTGCCACATTCCATCTGCACGTTATTGCTTGCAGGATTAGCCAATTTTTCCACCTTTAAAAAGCGCTCTAGCATTCAGCATATCATTGCTGTCTGACATTTGTCACAGAGCGCTAAAAACCATCTCTATAATCACTATTGAATGCTTGGGTCAGAACGAAGTGAAACACTGTCTGAAGAAGGCACTTGGCACACACCACTGTTGATGCTGTAATTAACAGAATTGCCTTATACGTCTCCTTGTTAAGGATTTGCTTTCCGGGTTTTTCGTTGGCGGTTTTAAGTTTCTTCGGGTACTGGGGAAAATCATTTTTCAGTCACTGCAATCTCTCTTCATCCAAGCTGAAGAAAAGCATATTGTCCGTCTGCAATGGTGCTACACATTTACTACTGGTATCATGCATGTCGAACAGTTTCTTTATTGATAACAGGTATTTGATTGTGGTAACTTCATTAACAAATTCGTGCGCATCTTTACGATAAGAATGGTCTTTTAAATATTCTAGTGTTCTTATTACTTCAGTCACCAAAATATCTTTTCTTTTTTCAATGTTAGACGGTTCGATGTGTTTTCTTGTTGTTAGGATCGAGGGCCTTGTCGAGGAATTTCTGAAATAGAACGGAGACGTGGCTGTCGAAAGAAAAGATGCTACACAGATCCTTGATATGAAATTGGTGTGGGAGTCGCTGGGCGATTCGGACTGTTCGGTGTTCAATACCCTCTTCAGTCCCGAGCTTGTTTTTGCATTCGATGGATTATAGTTTTCTCAAATACATTTTTAAAATTCACCAAAGAATGTAGCATGTTTCACTAAGTTGTTTTATGACGTGTAGCATATATGCTACATCAGGACTCAGAGTTGACTTTCCTACCATTATTATTTTTGCTTTAAATTATTTTTTATTATTGTAAGTAAAGAAAACCACACGTAGAATATATGCTACATACGGACTGAGGAGATACATAGAAGTGCACGATATAGGTAAGTTTCGGTGAGGGCCACGTCTGCCCAGACGGGGTTATGTTAGCTGATGGCAGAGAAGATAAAGGATTTGTAGTTGAGGAGGAGTAATTTGGTGTCAAGGCCCCAGCTGGTGCTTGTCAGCCGACATACTAGATGAGATATTTTAGAGGAGAAGTAGGGGCGCAATATGCGTGACTGGTCTGTTGTAAACCCCATGTATTTGAGGGATGGCTGAGAATGAGTGGGAGTCTCATCGATGATGAGTCGTAAACAGGTAGGTTTTCGGGTGATGGAAAAGCCCCTTTTGGGAAGTTTCATCATCTTCAGCAAACAAGTTCATCCCAACAAGTGATTCTAATGCTGTCTACAGATCACGAGTAGTTCAAATTCCTGGGAGCTAAAAAAACAGAAAAGCTAGGTCCAGAAAACGAATTAGAACAACTAGATCGCGAAGTTGAGGAAACCGTAAGTCAAGCTCCAGTTTTTGTTTGAAATTGTTACGGCATTGTAAAAGAAAGATGTGCGTCAAAGCTAAGAACTCATTTTATCGTGCCTGTTGAATTTTTTGTAATAAGGGGTTGTTATTCATGTTTTCTTACGTTTGTATAAACTGTAGATATTACAGTTGTCCTAATTTCCGTAGTTAGCGGTTTACCTATCCTCAAATACGTTTTAGGTGTGGCTGAGGTAAAGCCTCTCATCGTAAGTGAATTCTCCAAACATCGGACGCAACCTGAGGTCTCATGATTCCAATTATGATTTATTTTAACTTTGTATTCCATTTTTTAAATATATCTTCCTGGAACCCAACTCGTATTTTCATATTTTGTTCTGTCTCAATGTGAAGAAACTATTCCAGCTAGTAATAAATGGCCTGATATTATAAACCTTGCGTACAAATTCGGTAACTGTGTCCAACCTGCTGTTTAAAAAAACTGAGTAGTGTTATAAAATATTGCAGATTTGCTGCAATGCTACAGTGCCAATAAGAAACTGTCAAAAATCATCACTCACAGAGCTGAATAACTCGGCTATTTCTGTGCAAAATTTTGTTTATCTATCTGTAATATTTCAAAACCTATGACAGTTTCAAAAATTCGCTTTTTTTCAGCCATTATCTCCCGTTAAATGATCCATGCTACATTCCCCTCTACTGGTTATGCCACCCTGTGTAGAGGTATTAACCTCTTGAGGTTAAGGCCGAGAATTGGTCAATCAGAGCCCTGATGAGATTAAATATTTTATCAATCTGGTGGATACGCTCCTAATTAACACATTAGATCCCACGATACCGAGAGCCCATATGATTATGGTGCAGTGGCATTAGATTACCGTGAATGCCTCACAAGGGATGCATTGTCAAAATAAAATGTCCTCCCAAAATAATAAAATGGATTTATGTTATCCAGAATCGGTATTTTTACACCACATGCGTGTCTGTACCTGTTACACTGCTAACCGGCTATGGTTTCTGTGAATTTCCTCCAAGCAATTACTGTGCTGCAATAGGAACTTTAACAGTGGAGCACCTCAAAGGCAATATATAAGACCATCGTAGTTTTAGATGTATATGTTTGCGCTTAAGGATTCTCAACACAACACGGAATTTGTATTTACTGTTGGAGTAACTAACTTCTTGGACCTATTGGTGAACGATGTGCCCCAAACATTCCTAGAATATTTCAATTTCATGTTTGATCGTTCAAACGATTCGGCCCCACCTATTAAATTTACAGGACATTGAGGTAAACAGGAATAGGACTGACTCTCAATCAATACTCACACACTGAGAAATGACACTAAATATAATGCTACCTTGCCGGCTTCAGCAATATCGACACACTTCTAGAACAAGGGCTCGGATCATCAGATTATACAATAGTTATTCTAGAGTATTACTGCACTGAGAAGCATGTTCATATCCGACTCCATGGCCCAGTTCAGAGGGTCTCGGGTTCGATTCCTACACAAATCAGGGGTTTTAGCTGCGGATGATTAATTCCTCGTTACCCATATATAGTACACCGCACTACCAAGCATCAGACATTTATTGTGAATAAAGTCCTCCACATAGGGTTTGGGCACATTCTCGCTAATATGAACCGATTCCCCATCAATTGATGACACCAATAAATTATAAAAATGCCAGAAAATAAATAAAATAAGATTTTTTAACAATTTGCTTTACGTCGCACCGACACAGATAGGTCTTATGCCGACAATGGGATAGGAAATGCATAGAAGTGGGGAAGGAGCAGCCGTGGCTTTAATTAAGTTACAGCCTCAGCATATGCCTGATGTGAAAATAGGAAACTACGGGAAACCATCTTCAGGGTTGCCGACAGTGGGGCTCGAACCTACTGTCTCCCGGATGCAATCTCACAGCTGCACGCCCCAAACCGCACGGCAAACTCGCCCGGTGCAATAGAATTAGAATAATAATAATATGCTTACCTAAGAGGTACAAATAATCAATTTCTAAATGAATGGCGAAGTTCCACCAATAACAAATTGTATGAAAATAAATTTGATACAATTTAGAGAAATGTGTATGAAAGAAAAACTTAAAGGTTTTTATTGTTCGTAAGAAAATTATATCAGAAGAGAACCGAGCATGTTCGAGTTATTTAAATTAATGAGGAAGATGGCTGATTCGAACGACAAGAAGGAATAAGTACTAGAGGATTCTCCTCTAAGGGTAAATGAAGCAGATACTCATTTTGGAACGGTTTACAGTGAATATCACTTGAATCCTTTTAGTACGTAATATAAAGGGCTAACAAGATCACAGTGAAGTAGTATGTACCTAACCATTATCTTAATCAGACAGAATGTCATCCATCCTCAATGGAATGTTAGTTATTTCATCAATTCACAATCAAGATACTGTTTCCGAGACTGGGAGAGGGGACATTGAATCCAGTCCATTCATTCATTCATGCAGTCATTCATTTATCCATTCAATCAGTCGGTATTTCATTCATAATGGAATGTTCAATTTAGTCCATCAAGTCATTCACTCACCCAATAATCACTCATTCATCAATGAATGCTCTCTTCCCAGTCGGTGGCTATCCGTGACCGAGAAAGAAGAGCGTTATTCATTCATACATACACGACCACAATGATCCAATTAAAAATGCATGCAGTCATCCACTCCCTGAATTATATTATAACTTGTGACAAGAGAGTAAGCACTAAATAAGCTTAGGAAAAGGAAGATACATGTTGGCCTAGACTATATAACAGGGGTGGCCAGTAACTTTAATTCTGGGAGCCGCAAGATTAGGAGACAAAATTGGGAGCATGTTTAGAAAATGGTTCATAAAATGAAGACAGGTTTTTCATTTTACAACAAATGAAGGGATATTTATTTTATACCCTACACAGAATATTATTGTTCAGGTACAAACCAAAGAATGAGATTTTACACCTGAGAAGTGCTTTTTCTAATGTTAATTTTTGCTGTTAGTTTTTTGAAATCTGGCTGATAAGTGGTAAGCGCTGTTCATTTAAATTTAAATGTTCACTAGTTAGTTCAGATCGATATTTAGATTTAATAAATTTAAGCATTGAGTGCAGTGATTTACACACATAAGTAGTCCCAAAGATTGAGATAAGTCTCTTGGCACATTCTTTTGTTTGTGGATATTTTTCTTCTGGAACATTCTTCCAAAATGCTATGGTAGAAACGACACTTCGTTTGAGTCCTTTTAGTCCTTCGGCCCCTTGCAGTTCTAGTTGCTCCAACTCTACAGCTGCTGTATCTTTTGTTATTGGTGATGACACAGGACAGCCATCGCCCACAACATCAACAGCAAAAGGATTTTCCAGGAATTAAAATTAATGTTTAAGTGATCTCAAATCATTAAATCTGCCATTGATTTCTTCAGCAAGGCTAGACATATTGCTCATGTAATCTTCAGTTTCCACCTGAACGCCAGGAAAGTTTTCAGTAATAGTCTTCAAACATTTGAAGTGAGAAAATGTTTTAGTATGAAGGTCTTTCCCAAAAAGATTTAACTTTCTATGAAAGCTAAGTACAGTCTGAGCCAAATCAGAAGTAAGTTTTTCTCTTCCTTGTAAAGGTATGTTTAGCGTTTTTAAATGTTGGACCACATATGTAAAAAAATGCCTAATCTAACAACCACTGGGGGTCATTAAGTTCGGGAAATGGTTCTCCTTTTTTCTTCCATAAAATGTTTGACTGGATCAAGTAATTCAAAACATATGATAAAGAACAATCCTTACAGATAGCCGTCTTACTAAGCAGTACCAATATACATCACCAGGAAACTCGTCATTGTTCATATCTTCCATAAAAAGTTTGAACTTTCGGCGTGTTTTGGCACATGAGCGAATACAGTTCACAATTTAAGAACTACATGCATAATTTGCGGGTGCTGAAAATATTTTGCTGCTAAATGTTCCCTGTGAATAATACAATGTACACGTAGGAAATCAGAAACTGATATGTCAGCATTTAAAAGCCCAATGAGCCCTGGTTTCATGCTAGTCATAGATGATGCACTATCGGTAGCAATGCTGACAATATTACCAATATCCACTGAGTTTATATGTAAAACACCATCCAGGGCTTCTTTAATGTCACTAACCAGGTCTAAAAGTTATTCCACCATCTGTAAGTCCCTTGACCCCTACCTCACAAATATGGCAGTTGTGGTTTATCTTTGATCAGTAGACTCGTCCAGAGTCCGACTTACTGCTGAGAACTTGCTTACATTTTTTTGTAAATTATTAAAATTATCCACACTAATAAGTGAAACTCGCCTCTCTATTGCGTGTCTAGCAGCGGGCATTTCGTTGATCAGTTTCTGCAGTTTCTTATTATCGGGTTCTAAAACAGAAATAACTTGTGCCATGTTCTTCTTAATTAACTCGCCCTCTGTGTAAGGATTTTTTTGCTTTTGCAATGTTAAAAGCCAAGATGAAGCCAGCTTCTCTCTTCATATCTGTTTCCTTGGTAAAAATTGACAAAACCCTACTCTAACCATGGACTTTTCCCTTTAGCGATTTCAGTTTGGTTTTGCTTAACTGAGAGCCAACAGGAAAATCTTTCTTGAAACCGCCGTGGTTAGTGACTGTATGATGGCGTTTTAGATTACTAGCCTTGAACTTTGACAACGTTATTTGACACAAAAGACACATTGGCTTACCGTTTCTTTCTAAGAAAGGAATTCTTCATCCCAGTCGGTATTAAAAGCTCGATTCTCTTCTTCATATTTACGCTTCTTAGACAGCATCGCAACTGTTCGGTCACCAGGCCACATCTGTTCTGAAACAGCACACAAAGGTATCGGCACTCGCTACTGCCTATACGTGAACGCGACTGGCTTCGCCTCACGACACTGACTCACTGACACACTCTCCAGCTCAAAGCACTATCTAACGGAAGGTCCCGGAACTATATTCACCTCCCATCTCTCACCACTGTCCTACAGCGCTAATAACGTTAAGTCGCACATCGCTGCTACTGACTGCCGCCGGCCGCGAGATGTTGTTAGATTCCATTAAGTATATAATTTAGTTTTACTCTAAGATTGGTGTCAAGAGCAACACGAGACTGACTCAAGAGCCGCATGCGGCTCGCGAGCCTCGTTGTGGTCAGCCCTGCTATATAACATTGTTAATGTCTAGGACAAAAGAAATTATATTTAGTGTAATAATAGTCAAATAATTGTAAGGAGAATGTAATGCATGTATTGAATGTAATTAATTGCAATAAACGAATGCTCTCTCGCAGTTTCAGGTGATACGGAATTACGGGATTTTAGTATTTTTTTCTATTTTATTCTATTCTATATAAAACTTATCTGTTAAAAAAGAAATTGTCACCAACATGAAAGTTGGTCGAGGAGGTCGAGATTCTGGTGATTCTTTCAACAGGAAGTACAACTTATCACTTATCGTTCTTATCACTAATCAGGGGGAATATATGAAAGGTACGGCAAAAGAAAAAGAAGAACCAACAAGGGCGTGAAAATGACAGGCACGGTAGAACTCGCAAACCTGGTACCGTTGGGGTTGGAAGAGACCAAGATTTGGAACTGCTAAGGCGAAGCAATTACAGACCCAACTAAGGGCCTTGTGCTCGCTAACCAACGCTTACAAGTTGACCGAGTCTGGGAACCCTTAAATCTCCTTTTGCGACAGACAGGAAAACCTGGATATATTTTATAACTCCCGCCCACAGAGGGAATATATTGTGGTACACACACTCGCAACAGCTGTCGCAGTGTATGAAATGAACGCCGTTCATAACGCTAGCGTTGTGCTGTTTAGACCATTATGTGTTTAAAATATATCTTTCTTTCTTAATCCGTTTACCCTGCAGAGTTGGTTTCTTCCCACGGAATCAGCAAAGGATCAACCTCTACCGCCTCAAGAGCAGTGTACCTACTGGAGGGTGAGACGTTGGATTGGGGATGTAAAACAGGGTAGGAGGACCAGTACCTCATTCAGACGGCCTCATCTGCTATGATGAACAGCGACCCTATAGGGGGATAGGAAGATTGGTATGGATAGACAGGAAGAGGGTAAGAAGCGGCCGTGGCCTTAAACTAGATACCATCCCGGCATTTGCATCGAAAAATGGGAAGAACATCAAGAATGGCTCAGGAGGGAATCGAACCCCCTTCTACTCTGTTGACATCCCGACGCTCAGTGGACCCAGTTCCAGCCCTCGTACCACTTTCCAAATTTCGTGGCAGAACCGTGAATCGAACCCGGGCCTCCGAGGGCGCAGCAATACACCACAGCGGCGGACATTATGTGTTAAAAATAAAAGTAAAGCCGTCTTTGCTTCTCTTAGTGTCGTCTTAGATCCGAAGATATTGGAATGAAAACCTACAACGAGTTTTCCAGTCAATGACCCGGTCAGTGATGGAATAAATGAAGTCCCCATCTTGCGGCGAAGATAAGAATTGTACCGGCTGCCGAAGCCTGTTGCACACCTCTGGGGCAATGATTAATGACTGACAGATGAGATGAAATGATAGTGGAGAGTGTTGCTGGAATGGAAGATGACAGGGAAAACCGGAGTACCCGGAGAAAATCCTGTCCCGCCTCCGCTCTGTCCAGCACAAATCTCACATGGAGTGACGGAGATTTGAACCACGGGACCCAGCGGTGAGAGGTTGACGCGCTGCCCTCTGAGCCACGGAGGCTTCTAGGTCTGAAGGTATTATTATTTCTATAAATTGAGATGTATCTGAACTCCTCCGTAGTTAAAACGTTGAAATGAATTGTCAAGCACGTGTCTGTCGTAAGAGGCGACTAAAAGGGGCCCCAGGGGCTCTCAACTTTGGAGCGTGGGTTGGCGACCACGTAGCCCTTAGCTGTGCCCTGGCATTGCTTCCAGTTACTTGTGCCAGGCTCTTCACTTTGATCTATCCTATCCCACTTTCCTTGGTCAACTCTGTTTCTTCTCCGAAACCGACAGTATTACGTATCAAGGCCTAGGGATTCTTCCATTTTCACGCCCTTTGTGGCCCTTGTCTTTCTTTGGCCGACACCTGCACTTTTTTAGGTGTCGGATCCTTCCACTTTTCCTCTCTGATTACTGTTATGTAGAGGATGGTTGCCTAGTCGTACTTCCTCCTGAAACAACAATCACCACCACCACCAGCACCATGACATCACCTGCCGTGCCATTGATACCGAAAGTAAAACAGTACCAATTGATCATGATTCTCATCTCTGGAAGTTTCTTGCATAGATTTACTCAGTATTCTGTCTAAAAGTTTGTCTACCTGAATGCTCAATTTGCAGCCAGGTTGAAAAATTGGAAACAAGTAGAAATCCAATATAAATTGCCAGATTCATCTCTTGGGGTTAGAACAAGAAAAATGTTGGTCATTCATCGTGACCAGGCTGCTTAATTAGAGCCCCGTCACTTGTGGAATATTCACGAGCATTTGTCATCGTTACACAGGTATATGTGCGTATTTTTTTGTTTTGATGGGACACGAGATTGGTGGCCTATCCACGTCATTTGCAGCGCGCCCGTATTTCACATTCTTTCACAATCGCTCCTCGATTGCGCTGCCCTCTTCAATTAGTAGACACACCCAACTCCAACTTCCACGATGAATTGTAACAGAACAGTCCTTGTCTTTAATTATCAACTTTCTTCCCTGATAGGCAGTGTTTCTTTCCTAACAAACTCGTATTCCGCCGGAGGAACAAAATAGCGCCCAATTTACCACGACCATGAATTTCCCCGCTGCATACAAAGTAGCCCTAATTGAGTTCAGTTACCCTACTGAACTTGCACCAAGAACAGTCGCGAAAGAAGAATGGTCTCAAAATCCAGACTTCCATCTAATATTTTTATTTAGTAATAACTCCGTGGTGTCGGCCTCTGTGGTGTTGTGGTTAGTGTGATTAGCTGCCAGCCACCGGGCTCGATTCCCGCCTCTGCCACGAAATTTCAAAAGTGGTATAAGGGCTGGAATGGGGTCCTCTCAGCCTCGAGAGGTCAACTGAGTAGAGGGGGTTCGATTCCCACCTCAGCCATACTCGAAGTGGTTTTCCGTGGTTTCCCACTTCTCCACCAGGCAAATGTCGGGATACTACCTAACTTAAGGCACGGCCGCTTCCTTCCCTCTTCCATGTCTATCCCTTCCAAACATCCGATCACTCACAAGGCTCCTGATCAGCATAGCAGGTGAGGACGCCTGGGTGGGGTACTGGTCCTTGTCCTCAGTTGTATTCCCCGACCCAAGCCTCACGCTCCAGGACACTGCACCTGAGGCGGTAGATGTAGCATCTTCTGCTAAGTCCGAGGAAAAATCAAACCCTGGAGGGTAAACCTATTAATAAAGGAAAATAACTCCTTGCTTTTAGTGTCGGCCTTGCGGTGAAGGGGTAGAGTGCCTAACACTTACCCGAAGACCCCGAATTCGATTCCCGGCAAGGTCAGGAATCCTTACCTGGCCCTGAGAGGTGGTACGAGGTCCACTCAGCCTACGCGATTACAATATGAGGAGCTACTTGACGGTAAGTTAGCGTGCCCGGTCTAGAAAGCCAAGAATAACGGGCGACAGGATTCGGCACGCTCACCGCACGACACCTCGTAATCTGCAGGCCTGCGGTCTGAGCAGCAGCCGCTTCGTAGCCCAAAGTAATTCGGGACTGTTGGGCCTTGGGGTTTGGTTTGGCCTTTGTCTTCAACCTCTGTCCAGGACAAGTAAAAATATTAATTTCGCTTCCCGTACCTTTTCTTTTCCTGGCTTTTATTCTAATTTCCATTTGGTGGAAATTCTCTGGATTTGGCCCTATTTTACGGCTGGATATCCTTCCTGACGCCAACACTATATGGTCGGATGTATTCAATAACTGCGTGTTACTATGTTGTTGGTTGGTATGGTGTGATTATGGTATGTAAATTTGTGTCCTCATCCCTAGATGGTAAAGCTCTTTTCAGGTACACTCAGAATGAAGGTCAACTGCACGAACCAGTTCAACTACATATCAGCCCTAATGCCATTCTAATTTCAAGCAATATTGGAAATCGTACCTGGGCACTGGAGGACAGCAGCCAAGTGCTGACCATTACACTGTGCAGAAGGACGGTGTGATGAAGTAGAGATGTGTATTGAGATGAAAACAAACACCTCATCCCCGAGCCAGAGGAACAAACCAAACGCAATTAAAACCCTCGGTCCGACTGGCTTCATGGGAGTTTACTGACGAAAATGAAGGCTATTGGACTATACAAAATAGTGGTTGAACGGGTGGCTACATATCTAGAAAACATAACTCAGACTATTAGAGTAGGTGAAGCGTTATATGATCCTGTAATGATTAAGTGGGGGGGGGGGGGTTCCCACAGGGCAGTATTATTGGATCTTTATATTTCACTAGCAAGTGTACCCTCTCTAATGAACCAGAGAAACAAGGAATTGCCATTTGGGTCTTGTTTCAATGACGGTGAAATCCTGACATTCATCTCCTCGCGATAGAGAGGGGGCCACGATTGCATATAAAAAATATCTTATATGCAGGCGGCTAACGAATGAAGGGACCGATTATCTCCCGGTATATGGAGATCACCTACACCAAGTGCCAACAGTCTCTTTGAGAGTGGATGAGCGGGCACTCTATTGTCCTGGGGACAAGAAATTGTTCTCAAAGGCGGAGGATCCAGTTTGGTCAACGGCATTAGGATGCAGAAGGAAACGGGAAACCACTGCGTTAAAGATCCTGAGAGATATTCCAATAAATCCACATGGCATGGCTGCAACGTCAAGATCGGAGCTGGCCGTGTGGATCGTCTACCTCCGTTTGGAGACGACGTCGTAAGATGAAGCAAGTGTACGCTTGCGCCGCTACGGTGTTCTATATTCTATACGGATTTCTACGTAAATTGCTATACACGCGGAGAACCACGGGGTGGATCCCTTACGTTGTTTCCGATGTAAGGTGCTCGTTGGGGAGCTTCAGGCCACGTTTCCTTCTGTCATTCACAATCGAGTTTGGGACTTTCTACTGTAACGGCAGGCTCACTTGCCTACTGCCGTTCACAATGGAGATGGGGAGTTTTCATAATAAATACAGGCCTCTTTTCCTAATGACAGAATCGAGTTGAGGGATTTGATTATAATCGAGAAATGCAGCTCTATCTAACGTATATGGGATCGAGATACGAAAAAAAGTCGTAGGACCAAAGTTGTAGATCCCTCCAAATTGAAAGGCGATTGTACTATCTGGTTTGTGATACTAATTACCGTTCAATCACCAATTATCACGAAACGAAGGTCTGCACCGTCATTAAAATTGCCTCCATATTTCGACATATTTCGCGGCCACAATGTTAAACAATTGAACATCTTAGAATATTTCCTCAAAGGAAAGAGAGTCAATTTTGGGGGATTAGCACACGCATGAAAACGGAGAAATTAAGGAAGAAGGTTATACAATTAAGAACGTTGACACTAATTGAAGATAGGGTAATAACTGAGGACGGCCGGATAGGACAAATATGTAAACACGAAGTGGATGTATGAGAAAAATGAAATGTCCCACACTAAATTGTAATGCTATGAGTTACGGATTCAAGAAAGCGGTAACAGAGGAAGTATTTAGGCGCAGGGATTCTTACATATGAAGACGACTTATGGTGTTACTACTTGAGGCTTAAGGCAGTAATACAGTAAAATGTATAGCATACGCCAGAAAACACCTTACTGTGCGAAAATGGCCTATTTATGGAAGTAAGTAGAACTTGAAGGAACTTACCAGGATATTGAATCTAGCAAAGAAGTCAGATAAGGATAACATACTGATAAGCATAATTAGTGGTCATACACACGTTAGTGAAAAACGGAACGTTATGTATAGGTACTTCAAGGCAGAAACAGGTTCAAAAAAGGACCTTCCAAGAATCATTAATGAACAAGGGGAGTGTGTATGCGAGGATCTTCAAAAGGCAGAAGTATTCAGTCAGCAGTATGTAAAGATTGTTGGTTACAAGGATAATGTCCAGACAGGGGATGTGAGTAATACTAAGGAAGTATTAAAATTTACCTATGATAACAATGCCATTTACAGTAAGATACAAAAGTTGAAAACTAGAAAAGCAGCTGGAATTGATAAGATTTCTGGGGATATACTAAAGACAATGGGTTGGGATATGCTACCAAATCTAAAATACTTATTTGATTATTGTTTAATTGAAGGAGCTATACCAAATAAATGGAGAGCTGCTATAGTAGCCCCTGTGTATAAAGGAAAGGGTGATAGACATAAAGCTGAAAATTACAGGCCAGTCAGTTTGACATGCATTCTATGTAAGCTTTGGAAAGCATCCTTTCTGATTATATTAGATTGTTTGCGAAATTAATAACTGGTTTGACAGAAGGCAGTTTGGGTTTAGGAAAGGTTATTCTACTGAAGCTCAGCTTGTATGATTTCAGCAAGATATAGCAGATATCCCGGATTCAGGAGGCCAAATGGACTGTGTTGCGATAAACCTATCTAAACCACTTGATAGGGTATATCATGGAAGACTACCGCCAAAATGAGTGTTATTGGACTAGAAAACAGAGTGACTGAATGGGTAGCTATATTTTTAGAAAATAGAACTCAGAGAATTAGAGTAGGCGAAGCTTTATCTGACCCTGTAATAATTAAGATGGCAATTCCTCAAGGCAGTATTATTGGATCTTTATGTTTTCTTATATATCAATGATATGTGTAAAGAAGTGGAATTAGAGATAAGGCTGTTTGCAGATGATGTTATTCTGTACAGAGTAATAAATAAGTTACAAGATTGTGAGCGGCTGCAGGGTGACCTCGATAGTGTTGTAAGATGGACGGTGGACAATAGTATGATGATAAACGGGGTTAAAAATCAGGTTGTGAGTTTCACAAATAGGAAAAGTCCTCTCAGTTTTAATTACTGTGCTGTTGGGGTGAAAGTTCCTTTTGGGGATCATTGTAAGTACCTAGGTGTTAATATAAGAAAAGACCTTCATTGTGGTAATCACATAAATATGATTTTTAATAAAGGGTACAGAGCACATGGTTATGAGGGTATTTATGGGTTGTAGTAAGGATGTAAAGGAGAGGGCATATAAGTCTCTGGTAAGACCCCAACTAGAGTATGGTTCCAGTGCATGGGACCCTCACCAGGATTACTTGATTCAAGAACTGGAAAAAATCCAAAGAAAATCAGCTCTATTTGTTCTGGGTGATTTCCGAAAAAAGAGTAGCGTTACAAAAATGTTGCAAAGTTTGGGCTGGGAAGACTTGGGAGAAAGGAGACGAGCTGCTCGACTAAGTGGTATGTTCCTAGCTGAGAGATGGCGTGGGACGACATCAGTAGACGAATAAGTGTGAGTGGTGTCTTTAAAAGTAAGAAATATCACAATATGAAGAGGACAAATTGGGGCAAATATTCGTTTACAGGAAGGAGAGTTAGGGATTGGAATAACTTACCAAGGGAAATGTTTAATAATTTTCCAATTTCTTCGCGATCATTTAAGAAAAGGCTAGGAAAACAACAAATATGGTATCTGCCACTTGGGCGACTGCCCTAAATGCAGATCAGTATAGTGATTGATTGAAGTATTGTTGAAATATTAACAGCATCCCTTAATGCTATTCCAAGACGATTGTAGCTCCCCCCTTCCGCATGGTATTACGCAAATATCCCGCAGAATGGCAGCTTAACGTCTCTCTCGCTTTCTACCCAACTGACAACCACGAGTTTACCTTAATAATGACGAAAATGACATTACGCTTTTTCCCTGCTGGCAAGCAGCCTGAGACGTTGCTATGGTAACTGGGGGGTTTGTCGGTCACACAATGCATAGCATGAAACCCGAAGAACATACTAATTTTATCCGCCATTTGAAGCGTAAGCGAAATTATTTACATAACAAAATTTGTTTGAAATTAACGTACGTTTTACGTTTATTATAGCCTGCGAACTTTACAGGAAATCAATAGTACAAGAGAAAATTTAAGAAACTGTTCAATTCAGTGATTTTTAAATCATATGCTTATGTTAACCTGTTCTTGGATGAGTATACTCTACATACAGTATGAAGTTTAGTCGAGATCCATCCAGCCGTACCGCCGTAATGGTGAAACAGATACACAAATAGACGGACAGATGGAAAAACAGGCACGAAAGCTAAACACTACTGATACGGTCTTGAGTTGACCTAAAACGGATACGATTCTGAAAAAATTGGCAAAATAAAGAGATTAGAGACAGCAGCCATAACACAATTTTTATTTGGATATCATATGAGTAAAGAAGTGGGATCTGATTTAGGCTGTTTGTAGATGGTGTTATACTGTATAGAGTAGTAAATGAGTTGTAGGGTCACCTAGACAGTGTTTTGAGATGGAGAGCGGAAGTATGGTACCGTACGGTGGTAAATGGGATGAAAAGTGAAGTTGTAAGTTTCACTAACAGGAAACGTCCTCTCAGTATTAATTACCGTGTTGGTGCGGTGAAAGTTTCTTGTGTGGATCACTGTACGTACCCACGTGTTAATATAAGGAGTGATCTTCATTGGGGTGATTATTTTAACGAGGTTATTTGGAAAGATTGCAATAGTAAGGATGTAAAGGAAAGGGCGTATAAGCACTTCGTAAGATCCCAATTAGAGTATGGTTCCAGTGTGTGGGTCGCTACCAGGATTACTTGTTACGAGAACCGAAAAAGATTCATAGGAAAGCAGAAGTAGTAATAATGGCGTATGGCTTTTAGTGCTGGGAGTGTCCGAGGACATGTTCGGCTCGCCAGGTACAGGTCTCTTGTTTTGACATCCGTAGGCGACCTACGCGTCGTGATGAGGATGAAATGATGATGAAGACGGCACATAAACCGAGCCCCCGTGCCAGTGAAATTAACCAATGATGGCTAAAATTCCTGACCCTGCCGCGAATGGAACCCGGCACCTCTGTGACCAAAGGCCAGCACCCTAACAATTTAGCCATGGAGCCGGATGAAGCAAAAGTATTTATTCTGAGTGATTTCGGACAAATACTAGTGTTACGAAAATGTTGAAATCTTTGGACCGGGAAGACTTGGGATTAAGGAGATGTGTCAGTGTAGAAATGGCGTGGAATGTGATTAGTAGGTGATTGAGCCTGAGCGGAAATGTTAAATGTTGGAAGGTAAAGCTGGATTTCAGGAGGAAAAATTAGGGCAAATTTTCATTTACAGGACGAGGAGTGAAATATTGGAATGCATTATTAAGTGCGGTGTTCGATAGATTTCCAAGTTCTTTGACAACTTTGAAGAAAGAGCTATGTAAACAATTAATTGGGATTCTTCCACCTTGCGATAGCCCTAAAAGAAAAATGATGATTGATTGATTGATTGATTGATTGATTGATTGATTGATTGATTGATTGATTGATTGATTGATTGATTGATTGATTGATTGATTGATTGATTGATTGATTGATTGATTGATTGATTGATTGATTGATTGATTGATTGATTGATTGGGATACGGAACTCATGAAGTGAAAACCAGAATACTAGGCATTCAACCAAGGAGTCGGGCCGGACATATTCGCCTTGTGTTTTATGAGGTAGTAGGCCTACAAGTGGCACCCTCCTACTGCTACTTCTTGATGAATTCAGTACTCTTGGCACACGCTAGAACCAAATGTAACTTCCACCATAGTCCCAGTCTCATGCATTTCTGTGACAATATGGAAGCTGCCAAGAGTATGGATGGTGCTGAATAATGACATTCACAGCGTTTGAGTGTTTTGAATGGCGTTGCTACCAGGGTTATTCGTGCTGCAATAGCACTTTCTGGCACAGTGAGGAAAGCAATGGCAAACCACCTCACTTCTCAGCCTGCCTAGTACCCCTCATGTTTGCGGTTTCCCTACAACCACATAACCTTTGGTGGTGCTATTTGAGGATCCAACACGCCTCTGGGCTGAGAGACAACTGGGCAACTATTAACATTAATCAAAAGGAAAATAGAAGAATTCTGACACTTCGATAAATGAAGGTATCTGCAAAAGACAGGGCCATGAAGGGCGAGAACATGAAAGAATCTCTACTACTCGAAAACCTCGTACCGTCGGGATCGGTAAAGAACAAGAATTGCCCAAGGGAGATCAGACAGGATAGATGAAAGTCAGCAACCTGGCACAAGTAAGTGGAAGGAATCACAGGCTCAGGTACGGGACGCATGGTCGCCAAACCACGCTCCCAAGGTGAAAGCCCCAGTGACCCGCTTCAATCACTTTTTACAGCAGGCAGAGGATTCTACCGCAATAGCGCCCCAAACCATGATGCCGCGTTGTCTAGCGGTAGGGCGCTCCACAGTTACTGCCGGATTTGACCTTTCTCCACGCCGACGCCACACTCGTCTGCGGTGACTATCACTGACAGAACAGAAGCGTGACTCATCGGAGAACACGACGTTCCGCCATTCCCTCATCCAAGTCGCTCTAGCCCGGCACCATGCCAGGCGTGCACGTCTATGCTGTGGAGTCAATGGTAGTCTTCTGAGCGGACGCCGGGAGTGCAGGCCTCCTTCAACCAATCGACGGGAAATTGTTCTGGTCGATATTGGAACAGCCAGGGTGTCTTGCACATGCTGAAGAATGGCGGTTGACGTGGCGTGCGGCGTGCGGGGCTGCCACCGCTTGGCGGCGGATGCGCCGATCCTCGCGTGCTGACGTCACTCGGGCTGCGCCTGGACCCCTCGCACGTGCCACATGTCCCTGCGCCAACCATCTTCGCCACAGGCGCTGCACCGTAGACACATCCCTATGGGTATCGGCTGCGATTTGACGAAGCGACCAACCTGCCCTTCTCAGCCCGATCACCATACCCCTCGTAAAGTCGTCTGTCTGCTGGAAATGCCTCCGTTGACAGCGGCCTGGCATTCTTAGCTATACACGTGTCCTGTGGCACACGACAACACGTTCTACAATGACTGTCGGCTGAGAAATCACGGTACGAAGTGGGCCATTCACCAACGCCGTGTCCCATTTATCGTTCGCTACGTGCGCAGCACAGCGGCGCATTTCACATCATGAGCATACCTCAGTGACGTCAGTCTACCCTGCAATTGGCATAAAGTTCTGACCACTCCTTCTTGGTGTTGCATTTGCTCTGTCAGTCAGTGTATAAGCCAATGGAGCTTTTTAAATATGATATGAGAATATGTATTGAAATGAGATTATTTAACAATGATGGATTCTAAGAGAGATGATTTGGTCTTGCCTTGAGTTGTTGACAAGTTATTTCTGTCACATAAAGATGTACAACCTGAAGGGGGAACGGGAGAACCCGTCCCTTGTAGAGGGTTACTGTTTGCTGCTTTGTTCGAGCCATCCCACTAAGAATGAATGCACAACAGTTAGCAGAAAACCGATTATTGTTTAAAGGATTCTTTTAACTTTTTCATGTTTAACTTTATAATGAAATGATATAACTGGAACGCCAGTATTACTATTGATCTGTTGTCCTTATGATTAATTAAGAAAGAGAGTTATTATAGACCCATTTGTCGATGCCATCTTGGTTGTCATCGGTTCGAACTTTGAGGCAACCATGGATTTTTGTTGTCACACGATTTATTTTCTTTTTCATAATACAGCAAATAGCATGCGCATATTGTTTATTGTTCCTTTTAAATTATGTGTACATATTTTCCTCTTTTATACGTTCTTTTAATTGTGTTTTACACTTTTATTTGGATGACAAAACGAGCTCTATTTCGTTATTTTGTCGTTAGATTAATTGGGATATGGATTCGATTTCTGGACCCGACATCGGTCATTGTTATTTATTTTATGATTATGATCTCATCGATTAGTATTCACTTATTCTTTTGTTTACTTATTTGTAATATAGTTAATTTAGCTAGGTGACCGCTTCAAGTTATCTTCAATTTCTTTTGTTGTATAGATAAGGATATTTCTGAATTAAAAAAATATGTTATACAAATTTTAATGTAATATTTATCGCCATGTCTCGAAGAGGAAAGAGGGAAAGGAGAAATCAACTTTGACTTTTCACAATTTTGTATTTAGTCCATTGGACATTGCATATTATATTAAGATTATATTATAAGTATTCAGCGTCAATTTTAATTAATTAATTTGATTTCCTTCCGTTCATTTATGCCTTTAAGCTATTTATGTGTTATTTTTCTTTGATCTTTTGCCCCGAACGCACCATGGCCCTGGGAGTTCGGTGGTTTGATTCTATGGAACGGAAGGGTGCAGTAGATCCTTGCACGGTTGGAGGAGCTTTTGCTCACCCATCATTCTGAAAATTTCCTTTATCGTTCTTTCCAGATGAGGTGGCATTTGACTGTAGACTAAAAAGGTCCCTTTCCAACGAACGCCTTGGTGTATGGTGCTATATGACGGTATCCCGATATTTTAGGGATTGTCATGCAGTCATTTGAAGGTAGATGACCAGGTGATGGTCAAACATTTTGTTCCCGCGGGCAAGCTTGCCCCCAGATTTCATGGGCCGTGTATTATTCTCGATTTCCTTACACCCGTTACCTTATTGCTAAGCAATCCAGCCACCGAGAGGATATTTAGGGTTCACCTGTCGCAGGTGAAACCTGTGTAACTTCCGCGCTAACGTAGCTGCATTTATAATTGTTTTAACATTTTGAAGGTATTCGGAAGGTTATATTTTTGGGGTGGTTTCATTGTGAGGCCTTCTGCCCTTGGAATCAAGTTCTTTGTAGTTAAGCATTTATTGTAAAACCTTCCTCGACCAGTTAAACTGCCATCCTGTCTTTACCATTGCCATTACTACGCTCCCGTCTCCTGCTCAACAACACACAGTGGCTATTTAAATGAAATAAATATCTCCACGCCGCTGGCCCCTCAACCTCACCTCCAAGCCTGTGCCCTAAAAGAATTATGGTCCAACAAATTCTGCGGCCGAGATCTTAATGTTTCAGTGCCCCCGCAGCAGCGCGGCACCGTACCGCCACTGAGGTGGGGTATGGGCCCGCCCCTCTTCAGTGAGGCCAACCAGTGTACGGCGAGCCGGAGCCCTCCTCCCGGCCAAGGATACTGTGCGGCGCACAACCTGCAACTTGCCCGCGACCTGTATGTTCGCCGCGGGCGTGGCGTGCTTCAACTCCACGGCTCCTCTCATAGTGCGGGCGAGCGGTATCTCAGGGTACTCGAGGGGTCCGAGCGGCCTCCTCTGGACACAAGCAGCGGCGGCTGATCTGGCCGTCAAGCTTAATCAACATTGAATGTACTTAATCAGCCACAGGGACATTTAATATCAACAATTACTACATTTTTGAATTCAACTGCAATATTTGGTGGACTTAAAAAAATTTTCTTCACTTTCAAGTATTAAAAGGTTTTCCTTCTGAATTCAACTTCTACAAGCATAAAGACATTACATCAAAAGCAACCACAAAGAATTTTGAAACTGGATCAAATCATTTAAGAAAATTTGGTTGTAAATACTTCTGCAATTAACTTCTATATCAACATCATAACTTGGGCTTTATTTTAAAACAAAAGTTTATGTTCTTCTGTGTTACCCCTTGGAGGGACTTTGGGGGGGGGGGAGGTCTGTACCGGGCGGTACACCTCCGCTCCGCTAATTCAAACATTGTGTCAGTTAAAACTCCTCTACTGGAGGAAGCCTGAACTTTAACTACAGTGTTAATTCTCAAGTTTCTCAGAAGATGTCCCTACTTGTAAATTTTGAAGTGTTCTGAACGGTGTCGTTTTCGATGTATTTTTGTTTTGCCTGTAGTAAGAAGTGTGAACATTCTCTTCTAGATGGCACTACTGAAGGACTACAATTATGCACCCTAGTGCGAAGTGAAAGAACTGTGTTTTTGGAGAAATTTTGTGTTCATAAGTTTGTTCTTTGTTAAATTTCTTTCAGTCATTGTTTAGGTTGGCTGTATAACCCTTCACCTTCCGCCAGTTTTGAATTCTAACAATGAGTAATTTTTGTAATTAATTTTCCACCAATCCTGGTTTTCTTGTTCAGTTTTGACATGTAATCTTTTGGCCGTCCAATAAAATGCTTGTGGGCGGGGGTTATCATTCATGAAAGGTCTCGAATGTTCCGCGAGGGTATATAAACTGCTGATTTTCGGGTCTCTGCGCCACTTCGGTAACATCTATCAGTGTGTAAATTATGTAGCAGGGGGCGGGTAGCGCCTCTTTCTTCGGGCATCGGTTCATCAATAAGGTAATGGCCTTTTAATAACTTCTTTTCTTGCTAGCTCAGCAGTTTAACTCTCGGGGCAGGTTCGATACCCTTTACCATGTAACCTTCCTCTAAAATGTAAAGACTCTTGGTATAAATTCTGTCCTTTTAATCTACAAATTGGGATAGAGAGTGCCTAACCCTCTCGAGCTCCCATTCATTTTGTTTTGAGGTGACTACGTTTTCATAACAGTTTCCCTTCTACTCGTAATGTCATAAAGTTTTCTATCGTGTCACCTCCGTAGAATGGGATTAGCCCTTGCATAAGTGGCCTAGGGCCAAATTAGGTTTTAATAAAGTATATTCGGAGTGCCAGTTACGCCTCCACTCAAGTTTGTATTTCGGGGCCATGTAATTGTCCTGTTTCTTTGTTGAATAGGCCTCAGTAGGTTGGGTATTTTTACCCCTGTGTCTATGTCCTTGGAGGACAGCTTGAAGGTCGAGTTTGGTGTGGCCTTTGATAGGCTGGAACTTTGAGAGCGGGTTGCTCTTCCAAAAAAATTGTTTGTGTGTGCCTCGAGGAGGCTTTACTGTGTAATTGGGAGCAAGAGCTCCTCGGCATGATTGGGATCTTCTGCCCCTTTGTTGAATCTTGTATATGGGTAAAGTTGGGCTTATAGCTCAAGGATTGTAAGTCTGGGTCTCGAAGCCCAAATCCTGTATCCTCGGTAATTGTACATTCTTCATTGTTTGCTATGCTACTGTGTACCAGTTATATTTGTTATTTCTTGATCTTGAAAAGAAAATATATAACCTTGTTAAATTTTAAATTAACTTTAATTTCGTAGATTGAGACCTATTCATCCCAGCACCTTCTTTCACCTCTAACTACCACGGATAACTCCGTAACAATTATTATTACTATTATTAATATTATTATTATTATTTTTCCGAGGTATCTGTGGAACAGCAGAGGTGAAAGAAGGTGCGGGCTGGAATGGGTCTAACTACAAGGCCGAAAGATGAATTAAAATTTCAATAAAGGTTATATTTTCAAAACTTAACAATTTTCACATAGAATTAAAAAAATTAACAAGAACAATCAACAACAATCCAATAATCAGGTACCAGGTACAATTTTACAAACGAAAGCACAAGTTTCGGGACCTATACAAGTTCTGAGCTTGAGCCCCAAATTTCACAATCTTTCAGCTTTTAGCTCAACAATACCAAGTTGCAATATACTTCCAAGGGCACTGCTCTATTAGCGAAGTTAGGAATAAATTTGTTGAAGAAATTCACCATGCCAATGAACCTGGCAATCCCTTTGATATCCTTAGGAGGTTTGAAATCATGGATGGCCTCTGTTCTAGAATGATCTACAGCGACACCATCGGGCGACACAATATTCCCTAGCAATGACATGGAGGGCTTAGCGAAAGCAAACTTGGACAACTTCACCGTTAACCCTGCCTTACGAAGGCGACTCAGGACCTCTTTCAGATGATCTAGATGTTCTTCAAAGGTCCCAGAAAATACGACGACATCATCAAGATAATGGTATAAATACACAAATTTGATGTCGGAGAAGCCCTGTCTAGCAATCGCGTAAACACAGCTGCTCCTGTGGGGAGCCCGAAAGGCACGCGGTTGTACTCATACAAGTTCCAATCCGTGGCAAAAGCTGTAAGATGTTTGGATTCTTCGGCTAGAGGGATCTGATTATTCGCCTGATTGAGGTCTAAGATGGTGAAGAACTTAGCTTTTCGAAACCATGAAAAAGAAGAGTGAAGGTCGGGAAGGGGCACAGATTGTAACACCACCTTCCGATTTAAAGACCTGTAGTAAATCACAGGCCTGAAGCCACCTTGGGGTTTCGGAACTAGGAAAATAGGCGATGAATACGCCGACTTAGAGGGTCGAATTATACCGTCCTTTAACATTTGATCTATGATCTCTTTCAGAGCCTTCATTTTAGGTAGTGATAACCTATATGGAGGAAATCGGACTGGAATCGAATCCGTAACCTCGATCTTGTATTCGATAAGGTCAGTAACGACAAGAGTTTCGGAGAAAACATCTGGAAATGACTGACACAACTTACGAATACTATCAGCCTGCTCCTCAGTTAGATGTCTAAGGTCTAACAACATCTCATCCTGGGTAGGCGAAACAGATGAACATGATACAGAATTACATTTCAACAAAGGGATGGTATTAATACAAGCAAATTTGAAAGTGCACGACTTGCTCTGAATGTCGAGCACTAGTCCGGTGTGAGACATGACATCCGCTCCCAATATAATGGGGCAAGACAAGTGCTTAGCCAAAAACAGTTTAACTTTCCAAGTAAACTTAGCAATTCTAAGTTTGGCATACAGAAAACCTAAAATTTCTAACGGAGAAGTGTTAGCCGAAATGCATTGAACCGAAGACAAGCAAAAATCGGAAAATTTACAAACAGATTTTAATTTGGAATACCATTCAGCCGAAATAATGGAACAAACACTGCCTGAGTCTAATAGAGCAGTAACAGGTTCATTATTCAATTCAATTTCTGAAATGGTACCAGTGTGGGGGAATCCACTGCTATCCTAAGACATTCTCTGGGACCATCAAATGATAAATTAGAAAACTGAATTTTCCCTGAGTTTTCGTCGGATTTACCAGGGGCTGAGCCTGAAGAATGTGGGCACGCCGACTCAGCCGATGCCGCTAGTCACTTTTGATTGTTGTTGGAAGGTGCATCAGAAGTTGATCAGGAGGGGGTGCTATTAGTATTAGGACGATTCTCAGCAATATGGGAAAAAGCACTGCATTTAAAACAGCCTCAAGATGACCCTGCTCCATTCATTGCCCCGTTGGTTTTGATCAAAGGGCACTTGTTCCGAAGATGGTCTGCAGACCCACAAGCGTAACATTTGCGGGTTGCGAAACGTTCGGCGAGGTGGAGGCCAAAGATTACTTAAAGAAGGAGGGGGCTCCCTCGCCACACGTATTGTGTCAGCATATCTAACTCCCTCGGCTGTGACAGCCATAGCTTCTAATTCGGCAAAAGATTGCGGACGCGACGCAAAACACAAGTATGACCTGTAAGATGGTGAAATTCCTTCCACAATGGCCTGTACAATTTGATCTTCAATGTAGAGCAAATACCCTAGTGTAAAATTTAATGTCTTGGATAAAGTCGCCAAGATATTCATCCAGTCGCTGTACTCTGTAATAGTACTTCTGTACGAGAGAGGACCTTGCCCTAGCCGGAATGAAGTTTGCTAGAAGGTTGTACATGAAAATCTTCAATAGTTGATTGTTCAGCAATTGCTCTTACTATTTTGTCAGAGAGGACACCAATGGAATAGGGATAAGTAATCTGCAGAATTTGACACGGAGAAAGATAAAATACTAGGGCGTGATCTTGGAACTCAACTAAAAACCTTGTGAATGAAATAACATCACTCGTGGAGTTAACATAAACCTTAAAAATGCCCCTGAGCAACATTGCTAATGGGTGAGGCAAACTACTGAACCCGGGTGACGTAGTAGGTAACGGCCTATGGGGTGGAGAAGCTGTTTCAGAGGGTGCATTATTCAACACAAATGGAGGGATTGATGTACGACGACCTGACTCGGTTTCCAATGGGGCAGATATTTGTTGAGTTGCCACGGATTTTCTACCTCCTTCACCCGTGGGAGAATCCTCCTCGCTAACTATGTTTACCAGAGTGGGTTGGTCGGTTTTGGGGGCCGCTGCCCCAGTTAACAATAGGCTAAACTTACTGGACAATTTAGAAAGGTTTTCGAGAAGAGCACTAGCCTCCTTCCCTTGAATATCATTTAACTTAAGAGACAATAGATCAGTAACCCTATTGTAAAAAAGGAACAATTTAGCTTGTACACGTTTAAGTTGATTAGGTGATGGATCACCCACTTCAAAAAAATTAACTACACATGCTAGCTCAGTAGCATTATCAGTGATCGTGGAGAGAGGGTCGTCAATATCTTTCTCCCCCAAGATGGGGATACTAATCGGCAAATCAAGAGAATATTTAAGCTTAGTGGTATCGGCCGCAACCGTGCCTCCGTATTGAACATTTCTAATAGTTAATTCATAAATTAATTCCTCCTTGCGGAAATAGCCGGGATGAAGGACATCGCGAGTATCGGACATGATGACAAAAGATCGACAAATTTAGAAAATAAGAAAGAAAATTCCAGCGATGGAGAAAATTGTTAGAGTTCAAAACAAAAGCAATGTTTAGCCGTCAAAAAGGGCTAAAATGAGACCCATTCAACCACGCTCTGCTACCACTTGTTACGGAGTTATCCGTGGAAGGCAGAGGTGAAAGAATGTGCGGGCTGGAATGGGTAAAACTACACGTTCGAAAGATGAATTAAAATTTCAATAAATATTATGTTTTCAATAGACAACAAGATTTAACAATTCTTCACTAGGTGAAATAACCATTAAAAACACAGGTACAATGATAATTTTACAAGCGAAAACACAAGTTAAGGGGTCTTTACAATTTCTGGGCTTCGAGCCCTAAGTTTATAATTCCTGAGCCCTCAGCTCACAACCACAAATTACCAAAGGGCAGAAAACCCCTCATTACATGGAGCACTTGCTCCCATCTAGTAATGTCAAGCCTCCTAGAGGCACCTTTCAAAACACCATAAAGAGCTGACCCGCTCTCAATCTTTCAAGCCTATTAAAGGCAATACAATGCTTTACAATCACTTGCCATCGAGGCGCAACTAGCAAGAATTAAACTGGCGTATCTCGTACCCAGCCTACGGGGCCTTAAAAGAAAAATAATAGGTTAATTAAATGGCCCAAAATACCAACATGAGTGGAGGCGTTGCTTGCGCTCCTACATGAATCCTTATAAAACCTAAGGGGCACTAGGCCGATGACACAGGGGCTATTCCCAAACTAGGGAGGTGACTCGTATAAAAAAATTAACACATTAATGAAGAGAAGAAAATCGGTTATGAAAACGTAGTCACCTCAAATCAAAATTGAAGGGGAGCTCGAGAGGGTAAAGCACTCTCTATCCCCGATTTACAGTTAAAGTAATAAGAAAATATTTACATAAGCCGGCATTAAGTTACATTTTTAGAAAGGTAGGTCACATTGAAAAGGTTTCGGACCTTCCCCGAGGGCTAAACTGCTGAGCTAGCAAGGAATAAAGATGTTAAAAGGCTATTACCCTGTAGAAGAGCTGCTGGCGGATGAAAGAGGCGCTTCCCGCCTCCTGCTACACTTCCATACACTAAGCTAGGTGTTGTACGAGTGGCCGAGAGCCAGGAAAATCAGCACTTTTTATACTCTCGGGGAAGATTCCAGACCTTTCATGAATGGACACACCCACAGTCGTTTATTGGGTAGCTTACAGTTACGCATCAACATAGGGGAAGAAAGACGCCATTGGCTGAAAATTAATGACAGAAATATACGATTGGCTAATTTCAAAACTGGCGGAAAGAAAAATTAATATAGCCAACCCACAAATGAAAGAACAACATTTAGTAAAGAACAAACTTATGAATACAAAATATCTTCAAGAAAAGTTCCTTCACTTCGCACCAGAGTGCATGCTCATAGTTTTTGGTAGAGACATCTGTGAAAGAATGTCCACACTTCTTGATAATTAGTAAACAAAAACAATTCGAAATTAACTCAGTGACATCTTGTGATAAACTGTTGAATTAATTCAGTTTTAAAGTTCAGAGTTTATTATTATTATTATTATTATTATTATTATTATTATTATTATTATTATTATTATTATTATTATTATTATTATTACTATTATTATTATTATTAATATTATTATTATTATTAATATTATTATTATTATTATTATTATTATTATTGTTACCGAGTTTTTGTGGTAGTTATGCGTGAAAGAAGGTGCGGGGTGGTGAACGGGTCTCAAGCTACTAAAGTAAAATTAATTTAAAATTTAACAAGGTTATATTTTCTTTTTAAAACAAAGAAATAACAAGCATGGCAGGTACAAAGTAGCAAGTCCAAAGGGTAGTTACAATATTTACAGGATTTGGGCTTCGCGCCCTGACTTCACAATGCTAGGGCAATCAGCCCAATTTTACCCCAAACACAAGTTTCAACAGAGGGGCAGAAAACCCCATTCATGCCTAGGAGCCCTTGCTCCAAATTACACTGAAAAGCCTCCACGAGGCGTACAACACTCAATTTTCAAAAGAGCCACTCGCTCTCAAATTTAAGCCTCTCCCAGGCCACACCAAACTCCACTTTCAAGTTGTCCTCAACGGACATAAACACAGGGGTAAAATACCCAATCTACTGAGGTCTATAAAATGAAAAGAAGGTTAATTAAATGACCTCTAAGGTAACAATTTGAGAGGAGGCGAACTTGCACTCCTAATACACTTTGATTAAGACCTACTTGGCACTAGGCCGTTAATACAAGGGCTAATCCCATACTAAAGAGGTGACTTAAGAAGAGAACAATTTGTTTTACGTTAACGAAGAATAGGTTGAGAAAAATA
Organism: Anabrus simplex; assembly: GCF_040414725.1. Taxonomy (NCBI): domain Eukaryota; kingdom Metazoa; phylum Arthropoda; class Insecta; order Orthoptera; family Tettigoniidae; genus Anabrus; species Anabrus simplex. The sequence goes on along the minus strand of NC_090268.1, from coordinate 440,863,015 downwards.
AGTTCACCTCAAAACAATATGAGTGGGAGCTCAAGAGGGTTAGCACTCTCTATCCCAGTATGTAGCTTTAAAAGAGAATATATGAAAAGAGTAGTTACATTTAGGAAAAGGTTACATGGTGGAACGCTTAGAACCCGCCCCGAGAGTTAAACTGGTGAGCTAGCCAAGAAAGAAGTTATTAATTGGCCATTACCTTGTTGTTGACCGCTGCCGAGGAAAGAGGCGCTTCCCGCCTCCTGCTATGTACTTAATACACTGAAAGATGGAACAGAAGTGGCCCGGAGACCCTAAAATCAGCAGTTTAAATACTCTCGCGGAAGGTTCTAGGCGTTAGGGGAATGAGAACACCCTCCCACGAGGATTTTGTTGGTTCATCAATAAACCCCCTACACAATACTAAGAAGAAACACATAATTGGTGGAAAATTAATTTAAGAAATTCGGGATAGGCTAGATTAAAAACAAGGGGAAAGAAGGGGTTAATATTGCCAACTTAACCAATGACTGAAAAATATTTAGCAAAGAACAAACATTTGAAATAAAAATTTCTCCAACAAAATAGTTCTTTGACTTCGCACTAGGGTGCACTATTGTTGATCTTCAGTAGTGTCCTCTAGAAGAGAAAGTTCACACTTCTTACTTCAAGCGAAACAAAAACACATCAAAAATGACACAGTTCAAAAACTCAAAATTTTCCACGTGGTGACATCTTCTGAGAAAGTAGAGAATTAATAGCGTAGATAAAGTTCAGACTTCCTCAAGCAGAGGAGTTTCAACTGGCGCAAATTTTAAATTAGCGGCGTGGAGGTGTACCGCCCGGTACAGACCTCCCCCCCTAAAAGTACCTCCAGGGGTGACACATGAAATCTGTTTGAAACAAGGTCCAAGTTATGCTGTGGATATGAAGATTGATTGCAGAAGCATTTATAAGATTTTCTTAATTTGGTTTGATTCAGTTTCAAAATGTTGTTGTTGCAGGTGAAGTAAAGTCTTTATATTTGTAGAAGTTGAATTTCTGAAGATAAACTTTTAATACTTAGAGGTGAAGAAAAACTTTGCAATTGCCGCCGAATATTGCTGTTGAATTCCCAAGTGTAGTCATTGCTTATCGTAACTGTCCATGTAGTTGATGTTGATTAAGTTGAATGGCCAGACCGGCCGTTGCAGCTTGCGCCCAAAAGGAGGCCGCTCGGACCCCTCAAGTACCCTGAGATACCGCTCGCCCGCACTATGAGGGGAGCAGAGGTGTTGAAACACGCCGCGCCCGCGGTGAACATATACAGGCTGCGGGCAAGTAGCAGGTCGTGCGCCGCGCATCAGCCTTGGCCGGGAGGAGAGCTCCGGCTCGGCGTGCAGGTGTCCATGGCATTTAATATAATCAAGCCACAGTGTGTATAGCAGGAGACGGGAGCGTGGTAGTGGCCATGGTAAGGACAAAATGGCAGTTTAACGGATCGGGGAAGGTTTTACAAAAAGCTTACATATAAGACAAAATATTATAGAAGGGGCAGAAAGCCTTAAAAGTGAAACTCAAAAAAATATATATATATATATAAAACCTTCATAATCCTTTCAAAACAATATGAAGCAAGTTAACACAGAAATTACACCGGTTTCACCTGGGACAGGTGAACTCTAAATATCCTCTCGGTGGCTGGATTACTTAACAATAAGGTAACCGGCGTAAGGAAATCCAGAATAATGCATGGCCCATGGAATCTGGGGGCAAGCTTGCCCGCGGGAACAAAGTTCTTGACCATCACCTGGTCACCTACCTTCAAAGTGGTGGGTCTCCGTCCACGATCATACCTTTCCCTAACCTTTTCATGAGATACCTTAAGATTGGCTTTAGCCTTCTTCCAAAGATCTTTAATATTATCCGGATCTATTGTCTCGGGTAGAATGTCACTCAGAGACCAGAGGTTAGAGAGCGGCGTGTTGGGAACAAATTTGAACATCAAAGAAGCTGGAGTAAATTTATGTGATTCATGAACCGCCGAATTCAAAGCAAAAGCTAACCAATGCAGGGACGTGTCCCACCTGGAATGATCTTCATGATGATAGGCAATAAGTGCGGACCTGAGATTACGATTAACCCGTTCAGCCAGAGATGGTTGAGGGTAATAAGCAGAAGTAGTTACATGAGAGATGGATAAGTCAAAACAGAATTTACGAAATAAATTAGATGTAAAAGCCTTAGCATTATCAGATACAATATATTGGCATGGACCAAAAGAAGCAAAAATAGAATTTAAGCAAGTAATGGTAGACTGAGTGGTAGCCAGCTTAGTCGGAAATAACCAAGAAAATCTGGTAAAACCATCTACGCATACAAAGATGAACTTTTTAGCATTACCCTTTGACTGGGGGAAGGGTCCTACATAATCAATGTACAGGCGTTCCATGGGGCGTGACGCTTGATGGGAAGACAAAAGGCCTACCTTGGTGGACATGGTTGGTTTACTAATCAAACAGGATTTACAAGCCTTTACTAGTTCACGGATTTCACCGTCCATACCTTTCCAGATGAACATTTCACGAATCTTTTCACGGGTTTTAAAGATTCCAAGATGGCCTCCTAATGGGATCTCATGATAATATTTGACGATCATAGGCACGAGAACAGCTGGAACGACAACCTTGATCATCTTGTCATGCCTCGATGGGCAACATAAAACACCATTCCTCAGAACATAAGGGACAACATGTTCCCCAGAAGAAAGGGTTTCCATTATCGGAGCCAGCGTCGGATCTTCACGTTGGTATTTCTCGATATCCCTAAAGAGCATGGGAGCATCAGTTAAGATGGTATTAACATCAGATAGTGTGGACTCGGAAGATGATGAACTGTCGACCGGTTCATGGATCTCAACGTCGTTTGAAAACATACGGCTGAGTCCATCAGCGACAATATTTTCGGTACCTCTGATATGTCTAACATCAAACTGGAAGGCAGAAATACGAATGGCCCAGCGGGCTATACGACCAGTACGACGCGGCCTACCTAAGACCCAGCTTAAGGCTTGATTATCTGTCTCCAGGTCGAATTTAACATGTTCCAGATAGAGACGGAACTTCTCTAAGGCGAATAAGACTGCCAAACCTTCGAGCTCATAGATGGAATACTTGGCTTCTTGAGCCGACAAAGTCCTAGATGCATAGGCGATGGGTCGCCTCCCTAGTTCAGTCTCTTGAAGAAGGACTGCCGCTACTGCTGACGACGACGCGTCGGTTTGGACGATGAATTTCTTCGAGAAATCAGGCATAGCAAGTACAGGGGCATTACAAAGAGCTAATTTAAGGTCTTTAAAAGCGGCTTGTTGAGAAGGTCCCCACTCGAATTTGATGCCTTTCCTACGAAGAAGGTTTAAGGGCGCCGCTCTATTAGCGAAGTTAGGAATAAACTTCCTGAAGAAATTCACCATACCAATGAACCTGGCGATACCTTTAATGTCCTTGGGAGGTTTAAAATCACGGATGGCCTGTGTTCTAGAATGATCGACGCCTACACCATCAGATGACACAATATGCCCTAGGAAAGACATAGAGGGCTTAGCAAAGGCGACCTTGGACAACTTAACAGATAACCCAGCCTTACGAAGGCGATCGAGAACTTCCCGCAGATGATCTAGATGCTCTTCAAAAGTCTCTGAAAATACGACTACATCATCCAAGTAGTGATATAAGTACTCAAATTTGATGTCGGAGAAGACCCTATCTAGTAGCCTAGTGAGTACAGCTGCTCCCGTGGGGAGCCCGAAAGGCACGCGGTTGTATTCGTATAAGTTCCAGTCCGTGGCAAACAATGTAAGATGTTTAGACTCTTCGGCAAGGGGAATTTGATTATAGGCCTGATTCAAGTCCAAGATAGTAAAGAACTTGGCCTTACGAAACCATGAAAAACAAGAATGAAGGTCAGGAAGGGGCACAGATTGCAACACCACCTTCCGATTGAGAGCCCTATAATCAATGACAGGCCTGAAGCCTCCTTGGGGTTTCGGAACTAAAAAAATAGGCGAAGAATACGCCGACTTAGAGGGCCTAATAATACCATCCTTCAACATCTGATCGATAATTTCTTTCAGAGCCTTTATTTTAGGTGGAGATAGCCTATACGGTGGAAAACGGACGGGAATCGAATCCGTGACCTCAATTTTGTATTCGATCAGGTCAGTAACACCAAGAGTATCAGAAAACACCTCTGGAAACGACTGACACAGCTTACGAATACTATCAGCCTGCTCCTCAGGTAGATGTCTAAGATCTAACAACATCTCATCCTGGGTAGGCGAAATAGAAGAACATGATGCAGAATTACACTTTAATAAAGGGATGTTACAATTAGAGGCAAATTTGTAAGTGCAAGACCTACGCTGAAGGTCGAGCACAAGACCAGTGTGAAAAATAAAGTCCGCTCCCAATATAATGGTGCAAGACAAGAGCTTGGCCACAAACAATTTAACTTTCCATGTGAATTTAAAAATACGAATTTTGACCAATAAGGAACCTAGAATTTCTAATGGGGATGAATTAGCCGAAACATATTGAACAGGAGATGAGACATAGTCAGGGAGTTTACAAACAGACTTCAATTTAGAATACCATTCAGCCGAAATAATCGAACAAACACTGCCGGAATCTAAGAGAGCTGTTATAGGCTCGTTATTTAACTCAATCTTAAGAAAAGGAACCGGTGCGGGGGAATCCGCCGCAATCCTAAGACACTCTTTGGGACCTTCAAAAGATAAATTTGAAAATTGCTCGTTCCCTGAATTTACAACCTGTTCACCCGGGGCTGAGTCTCGGGAAGATGGATTAGTCGACTCAGCCGAAGCCACTAGTCACTTTTTATTATTGGCATAGGTAGAATTTGCACCAGAAGTTGAGCAGGAGGGGGTGCTAATCGAGTTTGGGCAATTCTTGGCGATATGTGAGAAAGCCCCACATTTAAAACAGCCTTGTGCTGAACCAGCTCCATTATTTGCCCTACTAGTTTTGACCAATGGACATTTATTGCGAAGATGGTCAGGCGACCCGCAAGCATAACATTTACGGGGTGTGACTGGTCGGCGAGGTGGAGGCCGAGTATTACTAAACGAAGGAGGAGGTTCTTTTGCCACACGCAAAGAGTCAGCGTACCTAACTCCTTCCGCTGAGACGGCCAACGCTTCAAGTTCAGAGAAAGTTTGCGGGCACGCCGCGAAACACAAATATGACCTATAAGATGGTGAAATGCCTTCTACAATAGCCTGTACAATCTGATCTTCAGGAAAATGAAGGGCAAACACCCTAGTATAAAACTTAATGTCTTGTATGAAATCAGCCAAGTTCTCATCCAAGCGCTGTACACGATAATAGTACTTCTGAATCAGAGATGACCTCGCGCGGGCGGGAATAAAATTTGCAAGCAAGTGTGCAGGAAAATCTTCAATAGATGACTGTTCGGCTATGGCTCTTACTATTTTGTCAGAAAGAATACCAATTGCATAAGGATAGATGATTTGCAAAATTTGACATGGAGAAAGAGAAAACACAAGGGCATGATCCTGAAATTCAACCAGAAATCTTAAAAATGAAATTACTTCACTGGTGGTATTAACCGAAAACTTAGAGATACCTCTGAGCAACATTGCCAATGGATGAGGCAAGCTGCTAAACCCGGGTGACATAGTAGGTAAAGGTTTCAATGGCAAGGAAGTTAATTCCGAACGGATGTTACTCAACGATGCACGGCGTTCAGATTCGTTGTCCAATGGGGAAGAGATAGTTTGAGCAGCAACGGTTATCCTATTGACTTCTCCCTTATGAGGCTCTTCCTCGCTACCTACTTTCACTGTGGTGGGTAGATCGCTTTTGGGAGGAACCTCCCCTGTTAACAATTGAGTGACCTTGCTAGATAATTCAGACATATTTTCAAGCAGCGTACTAGCTTCCTTCTTCTGAACGTCATTCAACTTTAGAGACAACAGATCGTTAACTCTATTTGAAAAATGAAACAGCCTAGCTTGCACACGCTTAATTTGATTAGGAGAAGGATCATTTTCATCAAAAAAACTAACTACAGAAGCTAGCCCAGTAATATTCTCCGTGATCGTGGAAAGAGAGTCGTCAATTTCTTTCTCTCCCAAATTGGGGATGGAAATGGGCAAATCTAGGGACTCTCTAAGCTTGTTTGTGTCTACTGCAACCGTGCCTCCAGATTGTACATTTCTAATAGTCAATTCATAGATCAACTCCTCCTTGCGCAAATAGTTAAGATGGAGAACATCGCGAGGGCCGGGCATGGTGACAGAACAATTTTGAAAAACTCAAAAAATTCCAGCAACTGGGAAAATAGTTAGAGTTCGGAACAAAACAATGTTTAGCCGTCAAAAGGGGCTAAATTGAGACCCATTCAACCACGCTCTGCTACCACTTGTTACGGAGTTTTCCGTGGTAGGTAGAGGTGAAAGAAGGTGCGGGTGTGAATAGGTCTCCAGCTACGAAAGCAAAATTAATTTAAAATTTAACAAGGTTATATTTTCTTTTTAAAACAAAGAAATAACAAGCATGGCAGGTACAAAGTAGCAAGTCCAAAGGGTAGTTACAATATTTACAGGATTTGGGCTTCGCGCCCTGACTTCACAATGCTAGGGCAATCAGCCCAATTTTACCCCAAACACAAGTTTCAACAGAGGGGCAGAAAACCCCATTCATGCCTAGGAGCCCTTGCTCCAAATTACACTGAAAAGCCTCCACGAGGCGTACAACACTCAATTTTCAAAAGAGCCACTCGCTCTCAAATGTAAGCCTCTCCCAGGCCACACCAAACTCCACCTTCAAGTTGTCCTCAACGGACATAAACACAGGGGTAAAATACCCAATCTACTGAGGTCTATAAAATGAAAAGAAGGTTAATTAAATGACCTCTAAGGTAACAATTTGAGAGGAGGCGAACTTGCACTCCTAATACACTTTGATTAAGACCTACTTGGCACTAGGCCGTTAATACAAGGGCTAATCCCATACTAAAGAGGTGACTTAAGAAGAGAACAATTTGTTTTACGTTAGCGAAGAATAGGTTGAGAAAAATATGTTCACCTCAAAACAATATGAGTGGGAGCTCAAGAGGGTTAGCACTCTCTATCCCAGTATGTAGCTTTAAAAGAGAATATATGAAAAGAGTAGTTACATTTAGGAAAAGGTTACATGGTGGAACGCTTAGAACCCGCCCCGAGAGTTAAACTGGTGAGCTAGCCAAGAAAGAAGTTATTAATTGGCCATTACCTTGTTGTTGACCGCTGCCGAGGAAAGAGGCGCTTCCCGCCTCCTGCTATGTACTTAATACACTGAAAGATGGAACAGAAGTGGCCCGGAGACCCTAAAATCAGCAGTTTAAATACTCTCGCGGAAGGTTCTAGGCGTTAGGGGAATGAGAACACCCTCCCACGAGGATTTTATTGGTTCATCAATAAACCCCCTACACAATACTAAGAAGAAACACATAATTGGTGGAAAATTAATTTAAGAAATTCGGGATAGGCTAGATTAAAAACAAGGGGAAAGAAGGGGTTAATATTGCCAACTTAACCAATGACTGAAAAATATTTAGCAAAGAACAAACATTTGAAATAAAAATTTCTCCAACAAAATAGTTCTTTGACTTCGCACTAGGGTGCACTATTGTTGATCTTCAGTAGTGTCCTCTAGAAGAGAAAGTTCACACTTCTTACTTCAAGCGAAACAAAAACACATCAAAAATGACACAGTTCAAAAACTCAAAATTTTCCACGTGGTGACATCTTCTGAGAAAGTAGAGAATTAATAGCGTAGATAAAGTTCAGACTTCCTCCAGCAGAGGAGTTTCAACTGGCGCAAATTTTAAATTAGCGGCGTGGAGGTGTACCGCCCGGTACAATTATTATTATTATTATTATTATTATTATTAATATTATTATTATTATTATTATTATTATTATTATTATTATAGGATGAATTGGCCAAACGATAACGTAACATGAAGTCAATGAGACAGAAGCCGCGATTAGTGAAAGTGGCAGTCCCTCCCCCCACATTTTTGGAGAAAACATATCATCTTTTTTTCCATTTTATCAAGCTGAAACTAGGAAGTATAAGAATTATTTTTAAAAAAAGGCAATTTGCATTAAGCCCTGTTGTGTTATCAGCTGATTCTTTCCTTTATTTTCTTTAATTATTACAAAACTATTGGCGAAAATACTCACAAAATGTCGTTCGTCGCGGCTAAGCCATTTGTATAGTACCACAGCAAGTAGTGGAGCCTTTGCATGGCCTGTGAGGAAGGGTAGGTATGATTCACCCCCTTACCGCGATAGTCTCTTTAGTGTCTGCTACTTTCTCAGTGTGTAGTCAAATACTAAATGATTTGTATTTGTATAATCACTCCGTACTTCTTTCTGTTTATTGGTAATACATGTGTAATATTGTTCCATTGGTGAAAGTTTTATTATATTGTAGCTTAGTGAATCACAATCTCAAAAATAACTGTTGTTGCCGCGTTTAAGTTGGTAAACTATCAACCTCTATATCTCTGTGGAAATTCTCTCACAGAGCATTGAGAAACTTTACCACTTTTTATTTGTTGTTTTCAGTGTTGGTGTATAGAATCCCCGCCCGCTACATCCCTCAAACCCGGGTAGGTTTTGTTGCCTGTACATTTTTTCCCTCACCTCCCCTCCCAACTTCTTATTCCCAAACGCCGCTACTGCGGACTGAGAAGCCGTTTCTGGGGTGCGTGAGCAGCTGAAACAGAACACTTTGTTTAATTTACATTGTTGTTCGATGATTTCTGTTAATATTCCTTCACTGTGGATAACTTCATTTTGATCATTATACTGAGTGTCCACAATTAAACTCACGATGCACACAGAGGCTCACAGCATGGGCTGCAATGATCGCAGGAGATGGAAATTTCGTAAATGTGCTAACTAAGCAATTCGCTCGCGAGTTTGGTGCAACTTGATATATTTGGAGTGTACAGATCGGGAAAGGGTAGCACTGACGCTGATTCGGAATTATTTGATAGGATAGTCAGCTATGTGGGAAACGACATGGAAAGAAATGTGATTGTAGCGGGAGATCTGAATTTACCAGATGTCAATTGGGAAGGAAATGCGAACGACAGGAAGCATGACCAACAAATGGCAAATAAGTTAATATGGGAAGGACAGCTGATTCAGAAAGTGATGGAACCAACCAGAGGGAAATATATCCTGGATGTCGTGCTGATAAAACGAGATGAGCTCTATAGGGAAACTGAAGTAATAGATGGTATTAGTGATCATGAAGCTGTTTTTGTGGTAGTTAAAAATAAATGTGATAGAAAGGAAGGTCTTAAAATTAGGACTGTTAGGCAGTACCATATGGCTGATAAAGCAGGCATGAGGCAGTTTCTAAAAAGCAATTATGATCGGTGGAAAACGGTAAATAAAAATGTAAACAGACTCTGGGGTGGGTTTAAAGAAATTGTTGAGGAATGCGAAAACAGGTTTGTACCATTAAGGGTGGTAAGGAATGGTAAAGACCCACCTTATTATAATAGAGAAATAAAGAGACTAAGAAGGAGGTGCAGACTGGGAAGAAATAGAGTTAGAAATGGCTGTGGAAGTAAGGAGAAATTGAAGGAACTTACTAGAAAATTGAATCTAGCAAAGAAGGCAGCTAAGGATAACATGATGGCAAGCATAATTGGCAGTCATACGAATTTTAGTGAATAATGGAAGGGTATGTATAGGTATTTTAAGACAGAAACTGGTTCAAAGATGGACATTCCAGGAATAATTAATGAACAAAGGGAGTGTGTATGTGAGGATCCTCAAAAGGCAGAAGTATTCAGTCAGCAGTATGTAAAGGTTGTTGGTTACAAGGATAACGTCCAGATAGAGGAGACGAATGCTAAAGGAGTATTAACATTAACGACAACAATGATTTTACGGTGAGATACAAAAGTTGGAAACTAGAAAAGCGGCTGGAATTGATCAGATTTCTGGGGATATACTAAAGACAATGGGTTGGGATATAGTACCATATATGAAGTACTTATTTGATTATTGTTTGGTCAGAGGAGCAATACCAGATGAATGGAGAGTTGCTATAGTAGCCCCTGTGTATAAAGGAAAGGGTGATAGACATAAAGCTGAAAATTACAGGCCAGTAAGTTTGCCATGCATTGTATGTAAGCTTTGGGAAGGCATTCTTTCTGATTATATCAGACATGTTTGCGAAATTAATAACTGGTTCGATAGAAGGCAATTCGGTTTTAGAAAAGGTTATTCCACGGAAGCTCAACTTGTAGGATTCCAGCAAGATGTAGCAGATATCTTGGATTCTGGAGGTCAAATGGACTGTATCGCGATTGACCTGTCTAAAGCATATGATAGGGTGGATCATGGGAGACTACTGGCAAAAATGAGTGCAATTGGACTAGACAAAAGAGTGACTGAATGGGTTGCTATCTTTCTAGAAAATAGATCTCAGAGAATTAGGGTAGGTGAAGCTTTATCTGACCCTGTAATATATAAGAGGGGAATTCCTCAAGGCAGTATTATCGGACCTTTATGTTATCTTATATACGAATATATAAATGATATGAGTAAAGGAGTGGAATCGGTGGTAAGGCTTTTTTGCGGATGATGTTATTCTCTATAGAGTGATAAATAAGTTACAAGATTGTGAGCAATTGCAGCGTGACCTCGAAAATATTGTGAGATGGACAGCAGGATATGGTATGATGATAAACGGGGTTAAATGTCAGGTTGTGAGTTTCACGAATAGGAAATGTCCTCTCAGTTTTAATTACTGCGTTGATGGGGTGAAAGTTCCTTGTGGGGATCATTGTAAGTATCTAGCTGTCAATATAAGGAAAGATCTTCATTGGGGTAATCACATAAATGGGATTGTAAATAAAGGGTACAGATCTCTGCACATGGTTATGAGGATGTTTAGGGGTTGTAGTAAGGATGTAAAGGAGAGGGCATATAAGTCTCTGCTAAGACCCCAACTAGAGTATGGTTCCAGTGTATGGGACCTTCACCAGTATTACCTGATTCAAGAACTGGAAAAATCCAAAGAAAATCAGCTCGATTTGTTCTGGGTGATTTCTGACAAAAGAGTAGCGTTACAAAAATGTTGCACTGTTTGGGTTGGGAATAATTGAGAGAAAGAAGAAGAGCTGCTCGACTAAGTGGTATGTTCCGAGCTGTCAGCGGAGAGTTGGCGTGGAATGACATTAGTAGACGAATAAGATTGAATGGCGTTTATAAAAGTAGGAAATATCACAATATGAAGATAAAGTTGGAATTCAAGAGGACAAACTGGGGCAAATATTCATTTATAGGAAGGGGAGTTAGAGATTGGAATAACTTACCAAGGGAGACGTTCAATAAATTTCCAATTTCTTTGAAATCATTTAGGAAAGGTCTAGGAAAGCAACAGATAGGGAATCTGCCACCTGGGCGACTGCCCTAAATGCAGATCAGTATTGATTGATTGATTGATTGATTGATTGATTGATTGATTGATTGATTGATTGATTGATTGATTGATTGATTGATTGATTGATTGATTGATTGATTGATTGATTGATTGATTGATTGATTGATTGATTGATTGATTGATTGATTGATTGATTGATTGAAAATTTATTAGTTCTAAGTCTTACTAGCAGGCGAAAATATGGCGCTCTAAGCAATGGTGGGGTCGTAGAAATAAGGCAGGACCGAGCTCGATAGCTGCAGTCGCTTAAGTGCGGCCAGTATCCAGTAATCGGGAGATAGTGGGTTCCAGCCCCACTGTCGATAGCCCTGAAGATGGTTTTCCGTGGTTTCCCATTTTGATACAAGGCAAATACTGGAGCTGTAACTTAATTGAAGCCACGGCCGCTTCCTTACAATTCCTAGGCCTTTCCTATCCCATCGTCGCCGTAAGACATATCTGTGTCGGTGCGACGTAAAGCAAATAGCAAAAAAATAATAATAATAATAATAATAATAATAATAATAATAATAATAATAATAATAATAATAATAATAATAATAATAAGGCAGGAAAGATCAAACACATGATAACATCCGTTCTGGTACGTCTATTAGGATTTATAGTTACAAAAAAAGGTTGATATAGCCTCCCAATTGAGCAACATGCTGCATCCGTAACAAGGCATGTTCCAAAGTTGCCCGCACCAAATGAGAGCGGCACGTCGTTTTTATATCAGTTAGAGACCGGGTATGACAACCAGAAGTCACAGGGGTTTAGGTCGTAACGTCAGAGTTAGGAATTTTGCACGTTCTGACTGTTTAAAACGTCATATTTTCACCTGGTGGAAAGACTTGAAACTAATCATTTGTCTGAAATAATTCTCGAGCGCCTTTCTTAGTTAGCATTTCTGCAAAATTTCAGACTCCTACGATCATTGCAGTACTTTTGTATCTGGCTCATGGCACAGGCCAGAGCAAAGTGTAGCTTCCTCCGAAGTCCCAGTCTCATCCACATGGCTGTGACCATATGGAAGCTGCTGGGGTATGGGTGGTGTTGAGTAATGACAATCGGATCACAAATAGTGTCTGAATGTTATGAAAGATGTTGATCATAGTGTCAGTCGTGCTGCAGTAGCACCTTCTGGTCCAGTGAGGAAAGCAATGGCAAAATACCTCACTCCTCATCTTGCCTAGTACGCCTCATTTGGGGTCTGCCATTGGTTTTTGCAGTTTCCCTATAACTGCATAACCTTTGGTGGTGCTATTTGAGGATCCAACCAGCCTCTGGGCTGATGACCTAACAGACAAAGGCAGACGATCATTGCATCCTGGGCTGTACCGCGCTGAAGAGGTCAGTTCGGTTGTGGACACGCAAAAAAGTACCAAATCAATCATTTTTTCTTAGGTATTTGTTAAACTGCTTAAGTTTTAACAGAAATACTTTGTATAACAATGCTCTCATCCTATCTGAACATAATAAAAGCTCGACAAATAATTTACAATTGAAATTTTACACGCTGAGCGTCTTTCCTCTCCCCTGTGTAAATTTGGAAATAATGTTATCCGTTTTACTTCCTCTTAAAACAATAATCATCACCTCCATTGGCATCATTACCATCCCCGGGTGAAGGATAAGTACGATTTTAATGTCTTACTACACGTTATTTTCCTCACACGAACAGAAGTATCCAAATGTCATGAACGCGGAGTTGTTAAACCTACAGTAATAACTATTTGATATGTCATAAGCCGAGAGATGGTTTGGAAGGTTTAGCAGACTTTTAAATTGTTAATATCAAGGAAATGAATGGAGCCGCAATATCTTACACCTTGCGCCGCAGGTCGTAAAGCGTATGTCTTCCATTCGCCACCTGTGATAGCAGCGCTCTCGTAAAACAGGTGTCCTGGAGTGTAAAAGCAATCTGCAGCTTTATGGAGCAGCCATCTCTAGGTGATCGTTAGATCGACCTTCTGATATTACACTCCGCGTCTCGGAACGATCAGGGTTGAGCTTCTGATCAGTGGGCTTTGCACCTCCTCTGTCTCAAGGGCATTTGTTTTCGCTTTGGCTATTTCATCTGACCTTGTTCATCGTCCACACTATCTCGTCAACGTCGCTCATACACCGGGTTATTGCTCACAAGCTTTCACATCGTGCAAAATTTTAACATTCGACCCTGGAGCAATTGAAGACTTGAAATTCCGAAAGGGCTAAATGGCAGCATGAACATTTCGAGATACTACCAAGAAAGGTAAAAATTTAACCTGTGCCACGCAAACTTTACAATATAACATTAAAAGAAAGTATAAACGATGAAAATCTTATATGTAATTCCTGTCAGAGAAAATATGTGTTCATTGCGGTGTCCAGGAACCCACCAGCAAGTACATAACCGAATGAAGAGTAGCGCACGGCATTCTCCATTGATTAAGTAGCTACTAGCATTGCTATTGGCTAACGTAACATGCGTTGTGACGTCATTCCCAAGAATGATGAAAATTACATTCCGTTACCAACCCCTCCGCAGAATAAAAGCAATTAGATGAATGAACAATGAACTGGTTTGGCTGGGACTTGCAACATCCAATGTACTGCAGCAATGCACTCTCGACCTGGATGCGTTACCTACCTAGAACAATATGACATCTTGCCATTAGCCGCACGTAACTAATCCATAGGAATGGCTTTGTAAATTCACCTATTCTTGACTAGCCTACATAAAATGCACCGAAATCGCCCAGGCCAACCTCTGTCATGAGAACAGTTAAGTAGACAGGTTGGCAGCCTTGTGCACCACCCGATCACGTCGAAGGAAAGGTTATCCGCGAGAAACAAACTAACGACTGTCATTCCCCGCGTAGATGTTTGCGATATAAGTGGTGACCCTCGGTACGGGGTACAGATTTTCTTTCTTTCCTTCTTAATCCGTTTACCGTACAGGGTTGCCTTTTCCCGCGAACTTAGCTAGGGATCCCACCTCTACCGCCTCAAGGTCAGTGTCCTGGAGCGTGAGACGATGGGTCACGAAGATGCAGCTGGGAAGGAGGACAAATACCTCGCCCAGGTGGCCTCACCTGCAATGCTGAACAGGGGCCTTGTGGGGAGATGGGAAGACTGAAAGGGATATACAAGGAAGAGGGAAGGAAGCGGCCGTGGCCTTAAGTTAAGTACCAGCAGAAGTGGAAAACCACGGAAAACCACTTCAAGGATAACTGAGGAGGGGATCAAACCCCTCCTACGCAGTTGACCATCCAAGGCTTAGTGGATCTCGTTCCAGTCTTCGTATCACTTTTCAAATTTCGTGGCAGAACCGGGAATCGAACCCGGGCCTCAGGGGTGACGGCTAATCACACTAACCACTACACCACAGAGGCGTGCTGGATATAGTTTTAATCCAGGAAATTATTTATTTACGTTCTGTGATCCATAAATACGGCACAATATCTCATTCTTTCAAAATACAGGACCAGGTAATGCGTATTACACCTGGGGTACTGTCACGGGACACGTAGTGTGGGTATGATACGTAAAAAATATTCACTTTGTTAAATGATTAGGTCCATGTGGTTATCTCTCTCCCGCTCCCCCTGATGATGAAAATAGAGAAATACATTAATATTTAACCAAAAGCAAATACAAATAGCGTACAAATAATTTTGTGATGACTGAACACTGGAAAGCGTTGAACAAATTTGCACGTTGAAATCAAATTCTATCTTTCAGAGAATTATTGCTTACTATAGGCTACAATTTTTGCCGTAATTACTCTGTTAAAGCCGCTTCCACGTTTTCTTCCCATTCCCTACCCACTGAGGTTCGGCGTCCTTAGTGTACCGGTTAGCGTTATAAGCAGCTATCATCAGAAGCCTGAGTTCAGTTCCCGGTACTGCAAGAGATTTAAAGACGGCAGGAAGGCTGGTACGTGGTTGAAATGGTACATGCAGCTCACATCCATTTGGGGTGTGCCTGATAGGAGGTGACCCATCCCTGGATGTGAGCACATAAGTTTACGTAGCCTAGGGTGACCAGATTACAAGCATGAAAAATCGGGGCACTTCGATTGCCGTTCATTATTAGGCCCTATTTATGTTTAGAATTTCTTAACTTCACAAAGCGTACAACTTATGTGATAATAAAGTAAATTTATAATATAATTACCCAATAATAACAACAACTACTACTAAAACAGGAGTACAACAAGCAGTTCCAAGGAAATAAAATATTACGGTACAAGAAGTACTACTAGTTTAATATTTTAAATCCAGCATCATTATATACAAATTCATACACAACTGAAGTATTTCCAGTGATTATTATTTATTTATTTATTTATTTATTTATTTATTTATTTATTTATTTATTTATTCGTTATGCTTTTTTTCGGTATTTGCTTTACGTCGCACCTGCACAGATAGGTCTTATGGTGACGATGGGACAGGAAAGGCCTAGGAGTGGGAAGAAAACGGCCATGGCCTTAATTAAGGTACAGCCCCAGCATTTGCCTGGTGTGAAAATGGAAAACCACGAAAACCATCTTTAGGGCTGCCGACAGTCGGGTTCGAACCCACTATCTCCCGGATGCAAGCTCACAGCTGCGCTACCCTAACCGCACGGCCAACTCGCCCGGTTCCTTCGTTATGCCCGTTTGCAGAGTACATTCGAACTTGTTGGCTTGATGATGGTTTTCCTTCTTCTCCTCCCAAAATCTCTTCATGAGCTTGCTATGCTCTTTCTTGCATTCTTCCGTCCATTGTTTCCCTGTGGTTCTTTTAAACTTATTATTATTATTATTATTATTATTATTATTATTATTATTATTATTATTATTATTATTAAATAGGGAAGCACCCCAATTCCAGAACATATCAAAATCATCAAGCGTTGAAAAAAAGTGTTCACTATGCAGGATTACAAGTTAACATTTTTACGTCTGTCTCAATGGTTTGTTACATTTTGTGCCAATCAAACAAACTGTAGGCCTAATTACTTTCCACAATGAGAAATATACATCAGAGTTTTGTGTTAAAAAAAGTTTAAACACGGTATTCTAAAATATGTCCGCTTCTGCGCTGTAGTGGTTAGTGTGATTGTCATCCCAGGAGGCCCGGTTTCGATCCTGGCACTGCCACAACATTTCTGAAAAGTGGTGCGAGATCCACTCAGCCTCGGAAGGTCAAATGAGTAGAGGGGAGTTCAATTCCCTCCTCATCCATCCTCGAAGTGTTTTTGCGTGGTTTCCCTCTTCTCCTCCAGGCAAATGCCGGAATGGTAGCTAACTTAAGGCCACGGCCGGTTTCTTCCCTCTTCCTTGTCTGCCCCTTCCAATCTTAGCATCCCCCATCAAGGCCCCTGTTTGGCATAGCAGGTGGGGCCGCCTAGGTGAGGTACTGGTCTTTATTTTCACGCCTTTCTCCTTTCGTTTGCCTATAACTTTATTTTTCAGAGTGTCAGACCACTTCAGTCCTTTTTCTTCTGATTAGTGTTAATGAAGATGATTGCCCAGTTGCACATCCTCTTGAAATAGTAATCACTACCACCACCACCACCACCACTTAGCAGCGATAAGCAGATTTTTTAATAGGTAGAAATGTTCATTTTGCACTCCTTGTCATACGATGTCGACACGTAGAAGATATGTAATGACACGTTTGAAGTCTACATGTCAAAGTTAATTAAAATAGCCCTAGGTAACGTGAGGCATGTAGCAGAGAGTGCAGTCAGATGTAAATGACTTGCCATAATTGATAGCCGGGTTATTTGATGCATGCATTGGAGTGAAGTTAGCGGCTATCTGATGTGAGGTGTCCATAATTACGTTCCTTTGTCACTTAAAAACACCGTCACGACCACGAGCTCCCACTTTCTGACGGTAGAGAGCAGGGAATACAATCAATATGCCACTAATAATAATAATCGTATGGCCTCAGCTACCGTTTGCAGACATTTCAATTTGACGCCATCTGGCTGTATGCTTGTCAATTTCGACGTTCCGTTTTACTCTAGGCCCCCACTAGATGGCAGACCGAGTAAACCGAAACTCTCTTCGGCGTCTATGGCTGAGATTTAATTAATTTTGTGTCCGACTCGTTGGCTAAACGGTCAGCGTACTGGCATTCGGTTCTGAGGGTTCCGGGTTCGATTCCCGGCCGTGTCGGGGATTTTAACCTCAATTGGTTAATTCCAATGGCTCGGGGGCTGGGTGTATGTGTTGTCTTCATCATCATTTCATCCTCATCGCGACGCGCAGGTCGCCTACGTGTGTCAAATAGAAAGACCTGCACCTGAAGAGCCGAACCCGTCCTGGGATATCCCTGCACTAAAAGCCAGACGACCTTTCAATGAATTTTTTCGGGTAAACACCAAATGTGTCACCAGAGATCTTTAACATGCCGATATCGTACGACATGGAGTGTGGAATGGACTTTTTCCCGCCCTTCAAAAATCCTACTACCTCTTCCGGGTTTGAACCCGCTATCTTGGGATCCGGAGGCCGACACTCTACCGCTGATCCACAATCAATATGCCACTAATATGCCACTGTCTGTCGTAAGAAAAATTAAAGGGGTAAACCCCAATATATTTCTACTATGCGGGACTACTATGGCTTCAAAATTATGTAAACTACAGTTTACACCTCTATAAATATTGAACGAGGGCGCTGATATGAAATTAAAATATACCAAATGTATTTCCTTGTTTTCTACGTTTAGAAATGACTCAGAATACTTTAATATTGAAAACATTTCCTAGCAAACGAAAAATGTAAAATAACGCAATTTCCTCAATTGTGCCGAACATTGAAGGCCGAAATGGCCCAGAAAGGTTTCAACTTGTGAGTCTTAGCCAACTCTGTCAAGTAAGAAACAAATGTCGAAACTCGCCTACATGCAGTTCCGGGAAAACACCGTCAATCCGTGTATTTTTAAAACTCGTTTCCTTTTTCATTCAAAGTTTAGCCAAATTAACTTATTTACTGTACATAATTTTCCATAAAATGCTCTCCTCGGTTCAGTACCCTCAGGGAATATTTTCTAAATTGTCCACGCCGAATGCTGTTATAAGGGCTTAAGTGAAACAATGCGTTGACTCACATTTGCGCTCGTAGTGGTAGAAAAAGCAAACTGCTAGTCTAATAGACACTATAACGATTATTAAGAAAGGATTCTAATTTTAAGGAAAAAATAAAGAATATATTCTCATACTTTATTATATTTTATTTACCGAACATTCGCCATACCCCTAGGATGTTTTCAACATTGTGCTGCTTGCCTGAAGGGATAGAACTGTAGACATTTTCGTATGCTGCACATATATTTACGGGATCGGAAAAATAACATATTTTTCAAACAACTATGGACGTACCATCGTGAAAAATTTACGAAAATAAAGCACTGCCATGCTATTGCAACCAAATTTTAATGCAATTTAGCCCTAAGTTTTCTTAGCAAGTCTTTGAAGTCTTAGACTTCTGTCTGTACTAGTCGAAACATTGTAGTCAATTCACCGAGAACTTGTATGAAGTTATACTAAGTTCCTTTATAAGCGCTCCAATTGGATGTTATACAAAATAAATACCGAAAACTTGGATCGGTACGTTAATTTTACATAGAATTTTATTTGATCGAGAATAGGAATGCTTGCCGCTCAGTTAACAGAGATGCTGTGTTGGTTGTGGCTGAACGCTACACTCCCTATTGCTGTCTGAGAAATAACGCACATTCCTTAACAAGCCGTTCTTCGAAATGAGATCAGTCCTTTCGTTGTGGTAGTCATTACTTCCCTTCTTCCCATAATTCCACCCCAGGTAAAACTTCGTCAAATTCGCTTTCATTACTATGATGCGTTTGCAGGACGCAGGACCTTCTCACCAATCGTAGACTTGTTGGATATGCATTCTGTCCTGATCGTCGTTATTGAAGGCACTCCAGCGAGATTTCTCTAGCAACATCCTGTTCCAAAAGAACAGTGTTCCGTATCACATGCACTTCAGTGAGGGTGGTCTAGCAGCATTCTGTTCCAAAAGAACAATATTCCGTATCGCCTGCACTCCAGCGAGATTGGTCTAGCAACATCCTGTTCCAAAATGACAGTATTCCGTATCGCCTGCACTGCAGCGAGATTGGTCTAGTAACATCCTGTTCCAAAAGAACAGTGTTCCGGTTCGCCTGACTCCAGCGAGATTGGTCTAGCAACATCCGGTTCCAAAAAACAGTGCTCCGATTCGCCTGCACCCCAGCGAGATTGGTCGACAAATATCCTGTTCCGAAAGAACTGCGTTCCGTACCGCCTGCACTCCAGTGAGAATGGTCTAGCAATATTCTGTTCCAAAAGAACAGTGTTCCGTATCACCTGCACTCCAGTGAGTTTGGTCCAGCAACATCCAGTTCCCAAATAACTGCGTTCCGTACTGCCTGCACTCCAGTGGGGTTGGTGAAACAGAATACTGTTCCAGAAGGTCTGTGTTCCGTACCGCCTGCACTCCACTGAGATTGGTCAAGCAATATTCTGTTCCAAAAGACCTGTGTTCCGTATCACCTGCACTCCAGTGAGGTTGGTCTAGCAATATCCTGTACCGAAATAACGGTGTTCTGCATCGCCTGCTCTCAGCTGGATTGGTCCAAGGGCGAATCCGACGGTCTTAATTTGCCTAGGTGTTCGAGAACAGCGCATATTCAGCTGGTTGGCTAATTGTTCCGATTCTTCGCGAATCTGACTGCGAGTTCTCTACACTGGTTTCGCGATTCTTTGAAACTAGCAATTGGGTGCAATGAACAGCAGGTGAGTATCAAGGATATATGAAGGGAACCCACGAAATATGAAACTGTAAGAGGAGCGCACCTTAGTCAGCATTCTCACTGACAGCGAATCCGCGGTAAGTATGCTTGACACTGATTTTTAATCTTTGTTCGAATAAATTCTCGCTGAGTGCATCGTCAAAGCAGTCTTTTACCGCAATTTACGACTTTGGTTTTGTGCTCCCCACTGCAATTTATTCATTAGTAGAGTTTGCAATAAATAATCTAAATACCGGTATATAAAACACGACAATGTAAATACACCAAATGTTATTGAACTAGGCCTACACGTTAAATTTCTTCATACCTTCTTTCTTATGCCAGAGTACCTGGCGAGTTGGCCGTGCGGTTACGGGCGCGCAGCTGTGAGCTTATATCCGGGAGATAGTGGGTTCGAGCCCGACTGTCCGCAGCCCTCAAGATAGTTTTCCGTGTTTTCACATTTTCACACCAGGCAAATGCTGGGGCTGTACTTTAATAAGTCACGGCTGCTTCCTTCCCACTCCTATGCCTTTCACATGCCATCGTCACCATAAGACGTCTCTGTGTCGATGCGATGTTAAGCCATTTGTATAAAAAAATGCTTTTGCCAGATTGGTTAAGTTAATATATAATTGTTAGGTTCTTCTCTCTGTCGAAACTAATAAAAGATTAAATACAGTGTATAAAATACCTGTCCGCCTCTGTGGTGTAGTGGTTAGCGTGATTAGCTGCCACCCCCGGAGGCCCGGGTTCGATTCCCGGCTCTGCCACGACATTTGAAAAGTGGTATGAGGGCTGAAACGGGGTGTACTCAGCCTCGGGAGGTCAACTGAGTAGAGGTGGTTTCGATTCCCACCTCAGCCATCCTGGAAGTGGTTTTCTGTGGTTTCCCACTTCTCTTCCAGGCGAATGCCGGGATGGTACCTAACTTAAGGCCACGGCCGCTTCCTCCCCTCTTCCTTGCCTATCCCTTCCAGTCATCCCATCCCTCCACATGGCCCCTGTTCAGCATAGCAGGTGAGGCCACCTGGGCGAGGTACTGGTCATTCTCCCCAGTTGTATCCCCGACCAAGTGTCTGAAACTCCAGGACACTGCCCTTGAGGAGGTGGGATCCCTCGCTGAGTCCGAGGGAGAAGCCGAACCTGGAGGGTAAACACATGATGATGTATAAAATACCTGATAAATAAAATATTTATCCACATAACGAACCTGACAATTAATTTAATTTAATTAAGGTTTCCTTTAAGATTCATTAATACCCAATTTGTTGTGATAAAACCATGTCTTAGGGTTTTCTAGAGACGTTATTGCTAAAACATGAAACTAGCGGTGAGGAAACAATTTTCGAATTAGCATTTATGAGGTTTGTAGGTATTTTCTAAATCCCCACTGCCTAGACCTTTGAATGTTAATTTGGAACTGTTATTCGAAACATAGTATTTTTCGGAACAGGAACAACCGGAACAGTTTCAGAAAAAAAAACGTCGTCGCCCATCTCTAAAGCAGACTGAAAAGCCTTCCTTTTTAAGGACATACATTCTTTCATGCCGAAGAGACTTGGGGTGATCATAGTAATGGAATAGTAAAGGTGATAACGAACACTGTTATTTTGGAACAGGATATTGCTTGACCAATCTCACTAGAGTGCAGGTGATGCGGAACACTGTCCTTTTGGAACACGATGTTGCTAGACCAATCTCACTGGAGTGCAGGCGATACGGAACCCTGTTCTTTTGGAACAGGATGTTGCTAGACCAATCTCGCTGAAGTCAGACAAACCGGAACACTGTTCTTTTGGAACAGGATGTTGCTAGACCAACCTCGCTGGAGTGCAGGCGATACGGAACCCTGTTCTTTTGGAACAGGATGTAACGAGACCAATCTCGCTGGAGTGCAGGCGGTACGGAACACTGTTATTTTGGAACAGGACGTTGCTAGACCAATCTCGCTGGAGTGCAGGCGACACGGAACACTGTTATTTTGGAACAGGATGTAACGAGACCAATCTCGCTGGAGTGCAGGCGGTACGGAACACTGTTATTTTGGAACAGGATGTTACTAGACCAATCTCGCTGGAGTGCAGGCGGTACGGAACACTGTTCTTTTGGAACAGGATGTAACGAGACCAATCTCGCTGGAGTGCAGGCGACACGGAACACTGTTATTTTGGAACAGGATGTAACGAGACCAATCTCGCTGGAGTGCAGGCGATACGGAATACTGTCATTTTGGAGCAGGATGTTGCTAGACCAATCTCGCTGAAGTGCAGGCGATACGGAATACTGTCATTTTGGAGCAGGATGTTGCTAGACCAATCTCGCTGGAGTGCAGGCGACACGGAACACTGTTATTTTGGAACAGGATGTAACGAGACCAATCTCGCTGGAGTGCAGGCGACACGGAACACTGTTATTTTGGAACAGGATGTAACGAGACCAATCTCGCTGGAGTGCAGGCGACACGGAACACTGTTATTTTGGAACAGGATGTAACGAGACCAATCTCGCTGGAGTGCAGGCGATACGGAATACTGTCATTTTGGAGCAGGATGTTGCTAGACCAATCTCGCTGAAGTCAGGCAAACCGGAACACTATTATTTTGGAACAGGATGTTGCTAGACCAACCTCGCTGGAGTGCAGGCGATACGGAGCACTGTTATTTTGGAACACGATGTTGCTAGACCAATCTCGCTGAAGTCAGACAAACCGGAACACTGTTCTTTTGGAACAGGATGTTGCTAGACCAACCTCGCTGGAGTGCAGGCGATACGAAGCACTGTTATTTTGGAACAGGATGTTGCTAGACCAATCTCGCTGCAGTGCAGACGATACGGAATACTGTCATTTTGGAGCAGGATGTTGCTAGACCAATCTCGCTGAAGTCAGGCAAACCGGAACACTATTATTTTGGAACAGGATGTTGCTAGACCAATCTCGCTGCAGTGCAGGCGGTACGGAATACTGTCATTTTGGAACAGGCTATTGCTAGACCAATCTCACTGGAGTGCAGGCGGTACGGAACACTGTTCTCTTGGAACAGGATATTGCTAGACCAATCTCGCTGGAGTGCAGGCGACACGGAACACTGTTCTTCTGGAAATGTATGTTGCCTGACCAAACCCACTAGAGTGCAGGTGCTGCGGAACACTGTTCCTTTGGAACAGGATATTGCTAGACCAATCTCACTGGAGTGCAGGCGACACGGAACACTGTTCTCTTGGAACAGGATGTTGCTAGACCAATCTCGCTGGAGTGCAGGCGACACGGAACACTGTTCTTCTGGAAATGTATGTTGCCTGACCAAACTCACTAGAGTGCAGGCGATACGGAACACTGTTCCTTTGGAACAGGGTATTGCTAGTCCAAACTCACTAGAGTGCAGGCGATACGGAACACTGTTCTTCTGGAAATGTATATTGCCTGACCAAACTTACTAGAGTGCAGGTGATGCGGAACACTGTTCCTTTGGAACAGGATGTTGCTAGACCAATCTCGCTGGAGTGCAGGCGACACGGAACACTGTTCTTCTGGAAATGTATATTGCCTGACCAAACTCACTAGAGTGCAGGTGATGCGGAACACTGTTCCTTTGGAACAGGATATTGCTAGTCCAATCTCACTGGAGTGCAGGCGATACGGAACACTGTTCTTTTGGGACATGATGCTGCTAAACCAATTTCACTGGAGTTTCAGGCGATACGGATCACAGTTCTTTCGGAACAGGATTTTGCTAGACCAATCTCGCTGGAGTGCACGAGATACGGAACACCATGTTTTCGGAACAGGATTTTGCTAGACCAGTCTCGCTGGAGTGCAGGAGATACGGAACATCTTTCTTTCGGAACAGGATGTTCCGGCATACTGTTCGTTTAAAGATCTGTTCCGAGTCTGGAGCTGTTCCAAAATAACGGTTGTGTTATATTTTGCCTATCAATATCGGCTTATAAACGCACAAGAGGCGGCAACTGACATAGATTCCGTGAGTATAGGCTTCTTGTTGAACTTGAAATCTATTTCTTATTTCTTACTTCTTTTAAATGTAGATCTATCTGGACATTTCTCGGAAATCACTCTTATTTTCTAACAGCCGTTCTTGAATATTACGAGTATTAGGGTAAATCTTATTTAAATATATTTAATCTACAGTTCTCCTAATGAGTCCAAGAGTGAACACGTTTGACTGCATTATAGGGCACCCACTTCTTACTTACGGTCTCTTTCTTGGTACAACGGCCCGATTCTTTTGTCTTCTTTAGCTGATTCACCAGTTTTCTTCACAGGCCTATACGAGTTAAATCTGGTTAGGATCGGTTGGCACAGTTTCATTGTAAGTGTTTTTAAAATATTGGTTCATCCGTAGATGATCGAAGAAAAAAATGCATTTTCCCAATCCCGACAAAACATATTATACACCCCGTCTAAACGTGGAAAGAAAGGAAATATATTTTCTTAAATTGTGACAAGTTGTCTCATGATTTGGGGATCATCTGAAAAGTTGCGTCATGAAATTAGCGAAACAATACGTGTGACGCGATGTTACCTAGCTACCGTGCAGGCTGTGATGTAAAGTATTAATGGATGGTTATGACTAAGAGTCATATTATCAAAGAGGTACCTTAGAGTACAGATGGTCGATGTGATCTTGCATTCTGTGATGTAAAATACAGGGGGACCTTGGCTGAGAGGCATATCAAGGGTTATGATTTTCATGTTGTTGGTCCGTACTGAACTGAGAATAACATGTGAACTATAACACAGTAGAGATTTCCACCTATTCAATATTAAGATATGTTTACAATATTTACATTACATGGGACTAGTTTCAACCCTCCTCGGGGTCATCATCAGTCATTTTAAAACATACACAATGTATGGCGAAATCCTAAAACATGTTTTTTAACGGTATGAATATTTACAATGTGAAGTGTGGTTAAATGTTGCAAATGAAAATGAGAGATATTACGTGTGATGCAGGTGAGTAATAATTAATGCAAGTAAATAATACATACTAAGCAGTCTGGAATAAAAGTACATATAAGGTGCTCTGTGTTGTAAAAATTTGTACTCTCGTGGAATTCAATAGGTGCTGGTGATAATGAACACAATGTAAAATGACACATATAAAAATATACAAGTATGTACAATGTCCGGGTAGTAAAATGTGATACTCTCTAGATGCAGAGGCATATTATCAAAAAGGGGAATTAGAGTAGAGATGATCGATATGATCCTGCAGGCTCTGATGTGGATTATTGATGGATGGCCATGGCTGAGAGACATATTATCATAAAGGGGCAATAGAGTACAGATGGTCGATATGATCTTGCAGGCTGTGATGTGAAGTATCGATGCATGGCCATGGCTGAGATATATTATTAAAGAGGGGAATTACAGTACAGATGGCCGATGTGATTTTGCAGGCTGTGGTGTGTAGTATTGTGGATGGCCATGACGGAGGTTTGCGAGGCCTAGGGAGTCTTCCATATTCACGCCCTTCGTGCATCCTCCCTTTATTTTCACAATGCCCCGATTCTTCGAATTCTCATTTGTTACATTTGATCTACCGTTTAGTATTAATAGAGGATGTTTTGCTATTTGTAGTTTCTCTTAAACGAATAATTACCACCACTACAAGGAGCATACATGAGGACTTTGAAAAAAGGACTCGAAACATAATCCCGGGGTGATTTATTTCCTACACTCTCCTGATCACTGTGTTGAGCTGTTGGAAAGAGTTAAATAGTTGATTTCACGGATCTGTGGGCGTTTAAATTACGCAAATATTTGGATCCAATTTCCTGTCCAACAGATGCTCTTCCTCTGTTGTAAATTTTTAAATTATCCTGCTCTCAATGAACGTACTTTTTTTTATTCATGCCCTTCGGTTTTAATAGCAGCTCAGTATTTCGAGACCTGAAATTGCAATAATTTGTGGAAGCAGGGGGCTAAAAGAAAGAATTACAGTACAGATGGCCGATGTGATTTTGCAGGCTGTGGTGTGTAGTATTGTTAGGTAATGTTCCTCGATTTAATATATTATCAGATTTTATTTTAATAATAATTTGTCAAAATATAATGTCTTCCCATATGACATACAAACTATGTGGATACCTGCAACAAACATTACGTAAGATACCAAGCGTCTGCGCGTTTTCAGTCACGCAGCTAATAGCTTGCATTCAGGATATAGTGGGTTCGAACCCCACCGTCGGTTTTCCGTGGTTTCCCATATTCACACCAGGCAAACAGGCTGCACCTTAAGTGAATCCACGGTCGCTTCCCTTCCGCTCGTAACCCTTTCCTATCCCATCGTTGCCATAAAACATATGTGTGTCGCTGCGTCGTAAAGCAAAAGAGTAATAATAAATTAGCTTGAACAATGACATTCGGAGCACTGCTAGTGTGCGTGGGTGTTATGAAGGGGGATACTCATAGGGTCACCCGTGCTGCGACAGTACTCTCAGGCCCATTGACCTCGGTACTCGACATAACGTGTACGCCTCATTTCGACACCGCCGTAGTATTTTACTTCAGGATGCAAATGGGCTCTGCACTGTAGACTTAACAAACTGACATACACCTGCTGTGAAGGCCTGCCTCCCGCCTCTGTAGCGATGATTACTGACCGACAGATGAAATTAAATGATCTTGGGGAATGAAAGATGACAGGAGAAACCGGAGTACCCGGGAAAAGCCTGTCCCGCCTCCGCATTTTCCAGCACAAATCTCACATGGAGTGACCGTGTTTTGAACCCCGTAACCCAGCAGTCGGAGGCCGGCGGGCTGCCACCTGAGGCACGGAGGTTTAAATCCAATACTAATCAGATTCTTGAAATGTTTAATTTATTATTGTTACGGAGATTCCGTGGTGACAGAGGTGAAAGAAGGTGCGGCCATGAATGGTTGGATATAACACAATTGAAAGATTGATTTAAAATTTAAAATTGGCAGTTTTATTCCTTCTCTTAACCTTCCCTTTATTTTATCTTTCCAGATGTTAAATTTTAACAGAACAATTTTCTAAGCGAATAACACAATCCGAGTAGCTTGCCAAGTAATTAACAGTTATTTACAAAGTGAGGCCGTAGGCTTGAAACAACACCATTAGAGAGATCTAAAATAACAAGTTTACAGGCCGAGCTTGAAGCTCCCAGTTACAACTGTACATGAGCACAACTGCTCCCTTCTTACACACAGTCACGGAGAAATATTTCCTAATTCCCTTTTCACCACTAGGAGACAGAGTATCCGAAATATACAATCTCAAAAGAACACCTTTGCTCCACAAAAATTACTAGGAGACTAATCTCCGAACAGCCTTCCAAAGGCACCATTCAACCTTTACATTAGTAGAAGGAGCGTCTTTGATCTACGGATTTACGGCCTGTCAAAGGCACAATCAACACTTTACAAATTCAAACAGTATTCACTGACTTGAATGCTCAACAATCTGATATATTTAACATGAAAAGGAATGACAGTGATTGTAACACGGGTAGCACGTACCTGTTCTACAAGGCCTTTGGTAAAAACAAAAGGTTAACGTACTGACCCGAAAACCAAAATGGAAGGGAGGCGATCTCTTGCACTCCTAGAAATTTAAAATAGAATGCATAAAATCCTATTTGGGCTTATGGCCCGACGTTACAGAGGCTAATCCTATACTACAGAGGTGACTAGATGGAGAGAATATTTAAGTTACGGAAATTAAAACAAAAAACAAAAAAAGGTCCTCCTCTGTGGTGTAGTGGTTAGCGTGATTAGCTGCCACCCCCGAAGGTCCGGGTTCGATTCCCGGCTCCGTCACGATATTTGAAAAAGTGGTACGAGGGCTGGAACGGGGTCCACTCAGCCTCTGGTGGTCAACTGAGTACAGGTGGGTTCGATTCCCACCTCAGCCATCCTGCAAGTGGTTTTCCGTGGTTTCCCACTTCTCCAGGCAAATGCCGGAATGGTACCTAACTTGAGGCCACGGCCGCTTAGTTCCCTCTTCCTTGCCTGTCCCATCCAACCATCCCATCCCTCCACAAGGCCCCTGTTCCGCATAGCAGGCGAGGCCGCCTGGGCGAGGTACTGGTCACTCTCCCCAGTTGTATGGCTGACCAAAAGTCTCAATCTCATGGACACTGCCCTTGAGGCGGTAGAGGTGGGATCCCTCGCTGAGTCCGAGGGTAAACAGATTACGAACGAACGAAAACAAAAAGTTTACAATATTATAGTCACGTCAAAAGCTAGTTGAAAGGGAATTCGAGAGGGTATCTCACTCTCTATTCCCTGATTTCGGCTAAGTTCTTTCGACTTGTTGAAATTTACATTTTAGAAAAATGAAGTTACATTGCTAAAGGTTTGAAATCTTCTCCTCGATATAACTTTAAAGGACTATCAGATTTTAGACTAAATCTGCCATTACCTTCTGAAGATGGGCGAGGCGCCTCTGCCTCCCTTTACAAACACACACACAGATTGGAGCGATCAATAAGACAACCTGACCCGAAAATGTGCCAGCTTTTATAGTCAAGGGGAAAGTTCCAGAAAGCTCTGGGCTAAGGCCCGACACACCCCACATTCTTATTGGCTAATCCAATAAAAAACATATATTTTATGATTGGATGAAAAATAAATATACAAAATTTTCTATTGGCCAACATCTTAAGTTGACGGAAAGAGATAGAAGTGTCGTAAACTTGAACACACCAAAGACAAATAATAACCAATTCAGTTTAGTAAACCTTACAATACAAAATTACTCTACAATGTCCAAACTTCTTGTATTAGTTGTTGCACACTTCATATATCAAATGGCATTCTCCAAGGCGCCTAATTTAAATGAATGGGGCGGGTGTACCTTCCGCTACAATTATTATTATTATTATTATTATTATTATTATTATTATTATTATTATTATTATTATTATTATTATTATTATTATTATTATTATTATTAACATGTAGAATTTATATTGTACATGTTTCGTCTTTAAACCCTTACTTTTTCAGCCAATATACAATGAAAAATTAATTGATACTTGATTAAGGGAAGCGTTAATAAACATGGGACGTTACGCATACTAGGTGTTCATTACATTAAATACCGTCTACATGAAATATACTCTTCTTAGAATAAATGGTCCCAATAAAATATTGATTAGATGACATAAAAATGAAACAGTGTACATTAATTGCAGGGTCCAATAAAAACTGTAGTGAATCATTCTAGGCCTGACTGTTATGTTCTTATATTTAGGCTCACCAGAAACTTCTAAAAGTTCTGGTCCAAATTTAATATGTAGAGATAACAACCAACACGGAACAAAGTAAACATTACGGTGGGCCTAAACATAAGAACATTAACAGATGATGTCCATCCAATGAGTCGCAACAATCATTAGTGGACACTGCAATTAATATACACTGTTTTCCTTTTTTATTTCATGTAATCAAGGTTTTATTGGGACAATTTATTATAAGAAGACTACATTATGTAATCAATTTTTAATGTAAAGAACAAATAGTATGTTTTCTTTTAATATCCGATATTCCTTAAACATTTCTCTTAATTATGCAACAATTACTTTGAGTGCCGGGCTGAGTGCCTTAGACGTTTGAGGTGCTGGCCTTTTGACCCCAACTTGGCAGGTTCGAACCTGGCTCAGTCCGGTGGTATTTGAAGTTGCTCATTTACGTCAGCCCCGTGTCGGTAGATTTTTTTTGTTCAAATGGCTTTATGTGGCACCAACACAGATAGGATGTATGGCGATGATGAGAGAGGAAAGGGCTAGGAGTAGAAACGAAGCGGCCGTGGCTTTAATTAAGGTACAGCCCCAGCATTTGCCTGGTGTGAAAATGGGAAACCACGGAAGACCATCTTCAGGGCTGCCGCCAGTGGGGTTCGAACCCACTATCTACCGAAAACAAGCTTGAAGCTGCACGCCCCTAACTGCACGGCCAACTGGCTCGATATCGGTAGATTTACTGGCATGTAAAAAGACTCCTGCGGGATAAAATTTTGGCACCTCGGTGTCTCCGAAGAAACTTTCAGAAGTAGTTAGTGGCACGTAAAAGCAATATTATTATTATTATTATTTGTCATGGTATATTTGCCGAAAAAGTCCCAAATTGAGGACGAATCATGTACCCAAAAAAATATGCGATTTGTAAATATTAATAGTAAAAATTAGAGCCCAGAAATTAGGCAAAATGCCTTTGTAATCTGAGTGTGTATATCAAAGTGTCTCGTCGAGACAAACATGCTTCCGTACGTTTGCGAACGGTAGGACGAGTTATTATGTTTTTCTTTTTTGGCTATTTTGCCTTCCGTAGTCTATTTGAAGGTTTAATAGTTTTTTGCATTGTTTAAGTTGTTGTGGATATTTTCTGCTGTTATTTCTGTATTAAAATTAATAAATGGAAAAAAAATACATAATGCCATTGCACTGCATTAATAGTAAAGAAAACGATCATTTAACTTAATAAATACAAAATAACTTGTGCATAGATCCTAAATGCAATTTTCATATCACACAAATTTCTACTGAAAACTCCACAAAGCGAATGGATGAGAGGGTTTCGAGGTCCCGTCCTTCCTTTGTAAAATTACGTGCTGGTGGTGATTACTGTTTTAATAGGAGGAACAACTTGGTAACCATTCTCTATTAACACTAAACAGAAAAAAGGAGGTCCAATACTTCTCAAAATGAAGGTATCGGGAAAGGAAAGAGCGTAAAAATGAAAGACTGCCTAGGCTTCGCAAATTTAATACCCTCGGGGTCCGAAAAGGACAAGATCTGACCAAGAGATGTCAGACAGGAAATGTAAGTGCGAGGAACCTGACACAAGTAAGTGGAAGCAACGTCAGACTCAGCTAGGTGAACCTTGGTCACCAACCCACACTCCAAAGTTGATAGGCCCAGGAACCCCTTTTAGTCACCTCCTCTTACGACAGGCAGGGGATGCCGTTGACGTTATTCTATCATCACCACTCGGAGTGGAATGTGATATTAAGTACTAAAATGTGAAGCAGGTGTGTGTTACGTAACTTCCGTTAAAACATCTTTATTATTTTAGTGTCCATTTTTGTTATTATATTTTAATTATTCTACTGCCTATTTCCTAAATGTTAGGTGCTTATTTGCCTGCCTATTTCAGTAAAGATAAATGCCTGAACTTGCGGGCTCTAGTAATAATAATTTAAAGGTGGAACCAGAATAAATTCCTTTCGAGGTTATTATATGGTTGGTGTCAATAGGGAACAGCTAATATGAAATCAATCAACTGCGGTTCCTCGCTTGTCAACGAACAATTGATACATACTGTATACACATTATATAGGAAGACGTAGCGTAAGAAAAAGTTGAAGGAACGGAACGAAAAGGAAACAGACTTCCTTATTGAATACAGTTTCGAATAAAATATCTTAGGTTTTTTACTGGAGACCATTCCATTAGGAGACCTTCATACATCTGGTAAGATGGGCCGATATCCAAACTGGCGACAGCCCAAGAAATCAGCTGATTCCTGGCGAAGTTTACTGCTGGGCTTTTAAAGTGCGGATGGTGGAGAGCGAACGTCGATATGATTTGTTGCGGGTCGTAAATCACAGGCGAAGCGCGGCGGCTTGTAGTGTCGGGCTCCAGGCTAAGTCTGAGGTGATCCGAGACAGGATCATATGGTGGAGTCAATATTTCTCGAGGTGTGTTTGTGTAACCTCAGACCACTGAACTCGTTCGCAGGGTCGTAGCGAGCCCTCCCTGTTTATACTTTGAGCTGCGTAACCAACGTGTTACAGCGAAATGAACTGTGACTTGAGGAATCAATTCGTAACTGGTGAAGTGATTACTTCTGTTGCTTACACCAGATTCTTCCCTTCAAGCTTCGTCTGTTGGTTAGTTCGTTCTTTAAAGAAATAACATTTGATTTTAGATCAGCAAAATATTGCACATTTTAGACATATGTTTTTGCTAGTGGCTTTACGTCACCCCGACACAGATAGGCTTTATAGCGACGATGTAGACAATTTTATGCTGCGGCTGATGATGATGATAATGATGATGATGATGATGATGATGATGATGATGTTTTGTTTAAAAGGGCCTAACAGCTAAGTCATCGTCTCCTAATGGTATGAGGTGCAAACAAATGAAACAATAATTAAAACTTCGAAATGTTGTCTCTGACGAAAATATGAACCTAAAGATGAAAATATGACCATGAATGCAAATCAATCATTGGATCCAATTCACAATGCCTTCATTTCTGAGATGATGCTTGTATTAAAACAGATTCAAAAATCCAGGTCACCTGCCCTTCGTATTTACTTATTTAGCGTATGGCCCATACAATCAAGTTGAGTACAGAAATAAATTATATACATATTTACATACAAGAAAACAATGAACAAGAAATTACTTCTTACAACTGAATGTCAATATAGTGCCGGGCTCCAGGCTAAGTCTGAGGTGATCCGAGACAGGATCATATGGTGGAGTCAATATTTCTCGAGGTGTGTTTGTGTAACCTCAGACCACTGAACTCGTTCGCAGGGTCGTAGCGATCCACTGTATTGCTTCTGGAGTTGCCATCAGAAAATCCACTTTGCTGCCTGTGTATGCCCGCGTTTCACACTCTCTGACAATATGATGTATGGTCTGTCGTGCAGCTCCGTAGTCACACGCGGGTGTGGGCAACTTGCTCATTTAAACAACATGTCTCTCCATCTGCCATGGCCTGTTCTTCAGAGCAGACCATGCTTTACGTGGTAGCTGGAATCCATTTGGAAGTTTGGCATTCGAGAACATACTGTGCAGGTGCATCTCCGTTGCTGCTTCCCACCATCTTTTCCACTCTGTAGTTGGGTTGTAGCCTCTAGCAACCATGTCTAAGGCGTTACGTAAAGTTGGATGGCGTGAACGTAATCTGTTTTGGTTTATAGTTCGTAGATCTTCATGTACAGGTAGATTGGGGTTCCTTAAGATTTTATGAAATTCCTTGATGAGAGCGGTGGATGTGCGTAAATCAGATGGCATTACTCAGGATAAAAGTGGGAGCCAATGAGTTGGCGTAGATCGAATTGTCCCAGTTATTATGCGCATCGTGGAATTCAATTCAGTTTCAATAAGTCTTGTGTGATGACTGTTCATCCATACTGGAGCACAGTACTCAGCACTTGAATAAACCAAGCCGAAAGCTGAAGACCGTAAAACGCTTGCCGAAATCCCCCAGATAGTTCCACAAACCTTATGAATGAGTTTACGTGTTTTCAGTCTCTGTGCGGTATTCAGCAGATGTTGCTTGTAGGTTAGTGTTCGATCCAAGGTTACTTCAAGATATTTTAGGTTCCAGTTGTGGTGAAGTATTGAACCGTATCCTGTCCGAAAATGGGGCTAAACTCAGCGGTAAGATGCGCGTGGTACGTTCGGTAAAATAGGCTACAAGAAAATAAATCTCAAACATAACTATACTGGAAAAGTATATGGACAGGAGTTACGATTACATTATTTAGTGAATAAGAACGCAACATAAAGGGGATGAGATGGTTTTATTCGGCTAAAACATAAATGTCAATCACAGTAAACTGAAACTAGATTTTAAAAATGAAATTGAAAAGACGACCTCTAAAGGATCAAACAAAAAAAAAGTGTCGCGCCACGAGCGACCATACACCAAAAAATTAACACAAGTAACATAAAATTCGGATATCGCCCGATAATGATCAAACAAAAGTAATTTTAAAAAAAAGGAAAACTGAGTACTTCGATGATGTTACATTCAAATGGTTTGTCGCCGCGGCCAAGTTTTCTAAGCCCGTGCCCGAGGGCTGCAATATATAAACTGTCTCAATGATGCCATATTATCAAATAATACACTCATAGGCAAATTAAACGCGATATATACACACTCCGAAACAGACCAATTCGGATTTAAAAAAAACAACAACAAACATGTCTGGTTCAGGCATCGCATTACACCCCAATCCAAAACCACAGATTCTAAATATGGTCCCGAGCCATATGCAAATTAGACCGGTTCAAAAGACCGTCGACCAGAAATTTAGCTTACGAGCTAAATAAAAAAAAAATATTAATCAACGTTGGTTATATGTACAACACTTCGACACATGGCATAAAACAATAGACAAACATAAAATATAAAATCACACACTCCAGATACCATAAAAGTATGCACTGCATGGTAAATCTATCGGGATAAAAATTCCGATAGGTGGGCGTTGTCATGTTGCGCCGAGCCCGGCACAAATACTTCCGTATTCCACTCTCAGTTTCTTCACGGGCAGGTTTCATACACGCAGCTGTTACAGACAAAAACCACCGATGCTGGCTAGCAAGGGGCTGCATGATTCTTGGAACTAGCGGTCTCGCACATAACATCGTCCTTGACGGGGTGACCAGGCCTCAGCTGGACCCCTCTTTATCTAACGCTGGCTAGCACAAGCAAGACTTAGCCCTGGCAGGCAGAAATCTCTGCACACTCGAGACGAAACTCATTCAGAATTATAAAGCCCAGCTCTCGCTTTCAAGTGGCACCAATAAGAACTGGGTATTTCGCACATACTGATTCGATTCCAGCAAATAGATACGGCTTCCTGCCTATCACCAACATATTTGGCTTCACGAGCCCCCACGGGCTCCACTGGCCTCTGACTCAACGTATCTAGGGTTCGACCCTTAACGTAACCCACTCCAAAAGGCGCCTCTGGCCACTCCGCTACATTCCCTAGGTTATCTCTCCTAGATTAGGCCATTCATTTATCATTACATGGGCATCTCTAGCCTCATACCACATATACCGTAGGTTCGACCCTAAATGGTCCCAAGAATCTGCTTCCCCTGCATATTAAAAGATCTTAATTAAATCAACGTTGATCACAACTCTGCTGCGCATCATATTGGGGCGTCTGAAAAAAAACATGCCACATGCACCGATAATAAAACCAAGGAAAAGCCCCTGTTCTAATTCTGTAAACCTAAGCTCGTACCCGCGCGACATTAGAGGCAAATAGCTTCATGGCCGTGTGAGGACTCTAGATATCAATTCTCTACAACAAATGAAATAACGTGAAGCACACAATTGAAAGACAAAAATAAATATAAAACTAAACTACAACACACCTGTATCTACGCTATCTCATCCCTTTAAACCCATCTATCTAACTTAAATGCAAACGTCCCAAGCTATATCATGCACTTAGCTCTGAACATATTTACGTTAATAAAAATTTAAGAAACAAAAGCCTCCACGGGCTGACATTCAAAAATGAATTAAAAATTATTTACATGAAAAGTCTAATCTGCCTAGTGTATCTTTGATGACTACAGCATGCTAAAGGACATTAGAAAACTTAGCTTTGACGAGAGGTACCACCAGCGGCGCTCACATGACCGCTATTGTCATCCAGGCCTTAGCCTGACATAGCAGCGGTCTCCTGGATTTGAAGCATCATCCTTTGGAATCCAATGGCGGCCATGATTGTCCTGAAGGTGCCGGAACCCCCTGCAATGTGGTCGTACTGGAACTCGTCTTCTTCACCGCTTAGTAGTGCTCGTGCACATAGATTCCACCCTTAATGATAGGCTGCGATTAGCTACAACCTGCGTGAAAATTTATAGTTCAAATTATGCACCATTAAATTAAGGGCACAAAGCCCGGGCAGATATCAGTCTTTCACAGCGGCAAAATTAATTACGAAACGCACTCGCCATACCCGCGAACCGCACGCGCGACCCGGAACGTTTATTGCTAATAAAGTAATGCACATGCGTGAGATTAATCGCAAATAACGAATGGATCACTCACAGTCAAAGATTAGCAACTCAGAGCCTTTATCACCAGCCCGCACCTTGGTGTCTACTCAATTACGAATATTTTAGGCAGAGGTAACTGATCAGATCATTGTTTTTACATGAATTAAAACAAAACTGAGCTTCTAACGGCGCGGCTTCCCCTTTCCAAGTTCCTTTTCAACCACCTTCCTC
Organism: Anabrus simplex; assembly: GCF_040414725.1. Taxonomy (NCBI): domain Eukaryota; kingdom Metazoa; phylum Arthropoda; class Insecta; order Orthoptera; family Tettigoniidae; genus Anabrus; species Anabrus simplex. The sequence continues at coordinate 440,826,756 of NC_090268.1, read as the reverse complement.
CGTCCTGCCAAAGAACTTCGCCTCGTAAAATCCTCGCCTTCCGGTCCCACAACCAAAACAGGTTCAAACCAGGCTATCGGTTTGAACGTAATACACATGAAACAGGCATAATTATACAATGTTATTATTCACAGACATTATGACAATTCAAGTCTCGTTTTCTCCATACGAATAAACTGTGGAATATGGCTCCGTGACGGATATTATCTGACAGATTCCAATGAAATATTATACCAGGTTGGGTCAAGTTGTCTCCATTTCGCTTGCAGTTTGCCAGCTCCGGAAGCTCAGTTCTCCCCACTCCAGCACGTGGTTGGTTGAAAATCTTAACCAGCGGACAGAATCTCCGCGCCTTCACGTCGAAAAATGTCCGTCTACCCATGGCTTGGTACCGACTTCACTCTAACTAGGCGCAGTATAGCTTCCTAACAGCCATTTTCCTCCTACATGCAATAATCCATTTTTTAATGAACCCTATGTGTTACTCATAATAATATGTGGCATATGGCGATATGTTACATTCTCCTGCCAACCCGAAGAAAAAAATATGTGCAATGTATTTTTTTCATCATAACTTCAACTGCTTCTCGAGTCGCAAGCTCTGGTTATCTTCCAGGAGGTGCTCCCTTTCCTTCCTGGATTGAAAGTATACTTCTAAAAGTGCTTGAAATTTCCTCTGGTTTCCATCACAGCCATTGCATGTTTCTACTTGAAGGTGTTCTGAATCCTCATTTGCTACAACATTTACTTCCTCCGGAGCTTCTTCTTCTTCTTCTTCTTCTTCTTCTTCTTCTTCTTCTTCTTCTTCTGCATCATCAATAACGTTCCCTTCTTCTTCCATATCTTCCTCATCATTCTCGACATCTTCGCCCATGTCAGCTTCATCTTGCATGTCTTAAATTTGTGGGTTTTTTCTATACGCTCCGCCACTGACGTTATATTCTGGAGCGTTGGGATTTAGGCCATGACCTTGTTTATTTTGACGATGATCGCGGTACTGTAGGCTCTCAGCTCCGTGACACTGATCCTCAGCTGTTCCCTGGATAGCCTCTTTCCACCTAGCTTCCCCCTGTTGTTTGTCCCGTAACTCTTCTACATATCTACGAGAATCTCTGTTTCTTTGCTGGAAATCAGGTCGAAAACTTCCTTCGTTTCTACAATTGCGGTCGTCCCTTTCATGCCAGCGATAATATGGACGCCTCTGTCCCGCGAAGTTACCGTATTTATATTTATACGCTCTTCCACTGTTTCCAGGAGGGAAATTCCTTCCTCTTAACTCGCCCCTATTCCAATTAAATCGCCTACCTGGCCTTTCTTCCATTCTGTTATTCGGCTGCCAATACGTTTTCCGCAGTTCCCTCTCTTCGCATTTTGCTTGACGTGAAGTCGTTTGGGTCCCAGAGCTCTGTCTCTCGCAACCTTTTCTCGTCTTAGGCGGTGTGCCGTCATCTTCACCTAAACCAATGGTGTGGATGGCTTCAGCGTGCCGAATCCTAGGATGTCCCTGGTTCGAGGTTTGATCCAACTGCCTCAATGTAATTTCTGCCTCTGCCGCAGTTTTTACATTAGCAGCGATAAGTGTTCGTTGTACTTCAATCGGTAGCTGTCTTGAGATGGCTGCTATCATCTCGCTCTCTGTCGGAGGCACGTCCAGGTCCCTGAATTTTATCACTTGCGAGATGAAATACTGAGAAAACTTGGTTGGAAGTGTAGCTGGATACTTCCTAGAATACAACTCCATGCGTAATCCCTGCTGCGTCGCCACGCCCCAGAATTTTCGAAGAAATGCTACCTTAAATTCTTCGTAGGTAGTGAACGTGTACCGAAACGCTGTCATCCACTCCAGGGCAGAATCACACAAGAATTTTTCGACAGTGCGCAGTCTTCTCTCGGGTGGGATCCTACAGTCTGACATGTAATCCTCCATCTCCCTGAGAAAAGCTCGTGGGGTCCTGTCCTCCATCCCACTGAACTTCCGCGGTTTATCTTCCGCTGTGCGTAGAATATTGTACACTGGGGTACCTCCATGTACGTTCGGAGTTGAAGTACGCTCTTCAGGTCTTGGCAAGTGTAGTAACTCGCTCAGCATCGGGGGTTCACTCGCTTGACTCGGTTCTCTTTCCAAGCTCTGATGGTGAATTGTCCCCTTAATTTTGGAAAGTTCCTTATCTGTCCTCAAATCCAGCAATTCTAGCTTATCTTTCATGTGTCTTAATTCTTTCTCTACCGAAACTAATTTTGTTTGATTCTTGTGACTAACTTCAGCCCAAGCCTCGACGCTATTTCCTATTTCTTGATTATTGGCTCTGACTGCCTCGCGGTCTGCCAATATCATCTTCTTAATTTCGTCCCCTTTGGTATCCACTTCATCCACGACCTCCTGACGTAGTCTTTCTTCCCATTTTCTCATCTCAGTCTCGGTTTTCCGTTGCCTTTCCTTCATCGCATTTTCTACTTTCTCTTCTGTCTGTTTCTGTGCCGCGGCTACTTGATTACTAATCTCCATGGCCATATTCTCGAATCTGGTTTCCGTATCTCCGCTTAACTTGTCGATGGCGCTCCGGTTCAATCCGATCTCGGTTCGAGCCTCGTCTAAGCTAACGGTGACCTCCTCCAGACGTTTCTCAGTCCTAACCGTAATTTCCGCCACTTTGCCGGATAATTCCTCAACAGAATTTCTTATTTTCGTGACCTGTTCCTGTGTATTACTTTCGACCTCATCTAGTCTTTTCTCCAGCCTGTCCATGCCCTCTATACAACATTTTTCTACGTTATCTATCTTGTCCGCTAACGCGTCAGTTTTCTCCGCTACCTTACTAATTTCAGCCTTAAGTTCATCCCTAGCTTCCTGCTCACGTCTCTCGGCCTCGATTGCCATTAAGTCCATCCTATTTGTGAGTTCGTTCATGTGTTCTAACTGACGTTTCTCGGCTTCTTGTTCCCGTTTCTCTGCCTTCTCCGCTTCCAAGTTCATCCGCGCCAACAAATCGGCCAACGTAATTGCCATACTAATGCGTATATAGAGTGACGTTGCGGTCTGCTCCCGCCGCTACTGGTTTGAATGTAACATCCAAGTATCCCTGTATCATAATTTACCTTAATTCTCAGTTTCTGTCATTTACGTTAATCAAAACTGCAAGCACCTTGGCTCCATAACTCGCCAAGTCAGAAACTGCCTATGGAAATCCATCTATGTTTTAAGCATTCGCGGTAAAGTCAGTAATACCGAATTTAAACAACCATTTGGAACAAATTTACTCATTGGTGGCCCCAAATATATTATCAGAATATAGGCTCCTAGTTTTGGGCCCAAATCAAAATGCTAGACACCAGCACGTAACCATGTTTGCAATATATCTCCAACTCGAGGCTAATATATCCCGAACAGTGGTTTATATGCCCCAAATCTTTGATCTTAATGCAACTATCGTTACCTAGATTCATACGAGATTGAGGTCCTCTCGCGTCCCTAGCTTATTCTAATCGAAACCAAACTACCTAACTGGCTATGAATTTTTCTTTGAAAACAATGCTTAGGCTATGTCACCGGCGATCTCTACCTGATGGGTATGTCATCGTCCGTTTTTACCTCATGTATGAGAAGACATTTTATTGTTCTCGGACTCCCATTGAGCCACACTGTTGCTTCGACATGCCTTATTGATCGGCTATAGGGTTCTTATTCATTTCCTATCTAGTACTTAAAAATTACAACAGTCAACTGCCGAATTAAACCTGACGTGAACTTATATATTTAGGAATTACTGAATCTCCTGAATATACGATTTCATTAGAAACCTCGCCCTTTATATCCGTATACCAACACAAGTATCATCGAATCTAATGGACTTCAGACATAAGTCGTCTAACACGCTAGGCTGCCAGATAATGCGTCCGGTTCGAAATTCCCTACATCTTACTTTAATATATTAAATGCCTGACCACTTGGTCATTTCCAGCTTTCGAACCAAAATCTTCCTAACAAAGCCTATATTGAATTACCAAATGATAGTGACGCATAATAGTGGCCCGATAGTGGGTATAAACCTTGCCCAAACAACAAACTCAGGCCTCACGTCGGGACGCCATATAATGAACCGTATCCTGTCCGAAAATGGGGCTAAACTCAGCGGTAAGATGCGCGTGGTACGTTCGGTAAAATAGGCTACAAGAAAATAAATCTCAAACATAACTATACTGGAAAAGTATATGGACAGGAGTTACGATTACATTATTTAGTGAATAAGAACGCAACATAAAGGGGATGAGATGGATTTATTCGGCTAAAACATAAATGTCAATCACAGTAAACTGAAACTAGATTTTAAAAATGAAATTGAAAAGACGACCTCTAAAGGATCAAACAAAAAAAAAGTGTCGCGCCACGAGCGACCATACACCAAAAAATTAACACAAGTAACATAAAATTCGGGTATCGCCCGATAATGATCAAACAAAAGTAATTTTTTAAAAAAGGAAAACTGAGTACTTCGATGATGTTACATTCAAATGGTTTGTCGCCGCGGCCAAGTTTTCTAAGCCCGTGCCCGAGGGCTGCAATATATAAACTGTCTCAATGATGCCATATTATCAAATAATACACTCATAGGCAAATTAAACGCGATATATACACACTCCGAAACAGACCAATTCGGATTTAAAAAAAACAACAACAAACATGTCTGGTTCAGGCATCGCATTACACCCCAATCCAAAACCACAGATTCTAAATATGGTCCCGAGCCATATGCAAATTAGACCGGTTCAAAAGACCGTCGACCAGAAATTTAGCTTACGAGCTAAATAAAAAAAAAATATTAATCAACGTTGGTTATATGTACAACACTTCGACACATGGCATAAAACAATAGACAAACATAAAATATAAAATCACACACTCCAGATACCATAAAAGTATGCACTGCATGGTAAATCTATCGGGATAAAAATTCCGATAGGTGGGCGTTGTCATGTTGCGCCGAGCCCGGCACAAATACTTCCGTATTCCACTCTCAGTTTCTTCACGGGCAGGTTTCATACACGCAGCTGTTACAGACAAAAACCACCGATGCTGGCTAGCAAGGGGCTGCATGATTCTTGGAACTAGCGGTCTCGCACATAACATCGTCCTTGACGGGGTGACCAGGCCTCAGCTGGACCCCTCTTTATCTAACGCTGGCTAGCACAAGCAAGACTTAGCCCTGGCAGGCAGAAATCTCTGCACACTCGAGACGAAACTCATTCAGAATTATAAAGCCCAGCTCTCGCTTTCAAGTGGCACCAATAAGAACTGGGTATTTCGCACATACTGATTCGATTCCAGCAAATAGATACGGCTTCCTGCCTATCACCAACATATTTGGCTTCACGAGCCCCCACGGGCTCCACTGGCCTCTGACTCAACGTATCTAGGGTTCGACCCTTAACGTAACCCACTCCAAAAGGCGCCTCTGGCCACTCCGCTACATTCCCTAGGTTATCTCTCCTAGATTAGGCCATTCATTTATCATTACATGGGCATCTCTAGCCTCATACCACATATACCGTAGGTTCGACCCTAAATGGTCCCAAGAATCTGCTTCCCCTGCATATTAAAAGATCTTAATTAAATCAACGTTGATCACAACTCTGCTGCGCATCATATTGGGGCGTCTGAAAAAAAACATGCCACATGCACCGATAATAAAACCAAGGAAAAGCCCCTGTTCAAATTCTGTAAACCTAAGCTCGTACCCGCGCGACATTAGAGGCAAATAGCTTCATGGCCGTGTGAGGACTCTAGATATCAATTCTCTACAACAAATGAAATAACGTGAAGCACACAATTGAAAGACAAAAATAAATATAAAACTAAACTACAACACACCTGTATCTACGCTATCTCATCCCTTTAAACCCATCTATCTAACTTAAATGCAAACGTCCCAAGCTATATCATGCACTTAGCTCTGAACATATTTACGTTAATAAAAATTTAAGAAACAAAAGCCTCCACGGGCTGACATTCAAAAATGAATTAAAAATTATTTACATGAAAAGTCTAATCTGCCTAGTGTATCTTTGATGACTACAGCATGCTAAAGGACATTAGAAAACTTAGCTTTGACGAGAGGTACCACCAGCGGCGCTCACATGACCGCTATTGTCATCCAGGCCTTAGCCTGACATAGCAGCGGTCTCCTGGATTTGAAGCATCATCCTTTGGAATCCAATGGCGGCCATGATTGTCCTGAAGGTGCCGGAACCCCCTGCAATGTGGTCGTACTGGAACTCGTCTTCTTCACCGCTTAGTAGTGCTCGTGCACATAGATTCCACCCTTAATGATAGGCTGCGATTAGCTACAACCTGCGTGAAAATTTATAGTTCAAATTATGCACCATTAAATTAAGGGCACAAAGCCCGGGCAGATATCAGTCTTTCACAGCGGCAAAATTAATTACGAAACGCACTCGCCATACCCGCGAACCGCACGCGCGACCCGGAACGTTTATTGCTAATAAAGTAATGCACATGCGTGAGATTAATCGCAAATAACGAATGGATCACTCACAGTCAAAGATTAGCAACTCAGAGCCTTTATCACCAGCCCGCACCTTGGTGTCTACTCAATTACGAATATTTTAGGCAGAGGTAACTGATCAGATCATTGTTTTTACATGAATTAAAACAAAACTGAGCTTCTAACGGCGCGGCTTCCCCTTTCCAAGTTCCTTTTCAACCACCTTCCTCCGTCCTGCCAAAGAACTTCGCCTCGTAAAATCCTCGCCTTCCGGTCCCACAACCAAAACAGGTTCAAACCAGGCTATCGGTTTGAACGTAATACACATGAAACAGGCATAATTATACAATGTTATTATTCACAGACATTATGACAATTCAAGTCTCGTTTTCTCCATACGAATAAACTGTGGAATATGGCTCCGTGACGGATATTATCTGACAGATTCCAATGAAATATTATACCAGGTTGGGTCAAGTTGTCTCCATTTCGCTTGCAGTTTGCCAGCTCCGGAAGCTCAGTTCTCCCCACTCCAGCACGTGGTTGGTTGAAAATCTTAAGCAGCGGACAGAATCTCCGCGCCTACACGTCGAAAAATGTCCGTCTACCCATGGCTTGGTACCGACTTCACTCTAACTAGGCGCAGTATAGCTTCCTAACAGCCATTTTCCTCCTACATGCAATAATCCATTTTTTAATGAACCCTATGTGTTACTCATAATAATATGTGGCATATGGCGATATGTTACAGTATCCTGCCACAGAAACTCACGTTCAATTTAGTATTTGCTAAGTGATTGTTTACGTGGAAACAAGACACCTCCGTTTTATTGGTACTGGGCTTGAGTCTCCAGTTCCTGAAGTAAGTTTCCAAAATGGACAAATTCCTTGTTAAAATCTCTTCAGTTGTCCGATTCGTTGGCTGAATGATCAGCGTACTGGCCTTCGGTTCAAAAGGTCCTGGGTTCGATTCCCGGCCGGGTCCGCGATTTTAACCTACATTGGTTAATTCCAATGGCCCGGGGGCTGGGTGCATGAGGAAGTCCATGGCATCGGCGCAAATGGCAACACGAGGACGATAGACATGATCGCCATAACGGGGAAGAAAGGATATATATTAGACCCTACAGTAGGATTTGAAACGCACTCCGACCAACCCGACGAAGTAGACAGGGAAGAGAAGACTCTCTACCTGCCTACAATGCCGTATTATATGAATAAATACGAGCTGGACGACGTAGAAGTGAGATGTGCGAGAGGGACAGTCCGTAAGAAGACGATGCAGCTGATGAAGACCTTCGGCTCATCCATCGACTGGGGGCTGAAAGTGCTCAGAGGTTCTCTATTGACACTCAGACATCACTTATATCCGCAAGACTGAACATAATTTACTTTAATTGCTAAATTTTTAACTGAAATTGTTTTCGTGTATTCTTTGCCTTAGGAATCCTCCGATTGGGGAAGATTTTGAACCTAAAAAATAAAAAATTATTATTGGTGACTAAATTTGGTAACTTTCCCCAAGATCAGCCGATTAGCTTAAGACACGGATATACCAGCTCTCATTAAATTTTGAATATTTCTTACCTGATATGTCCTGGGTATTCTCTGCAACCATATTTCAAAGGCCTCTAATCATAAAATGGTGCTCAGGATAAAACTGCGCCTGTTCATTGTCGAGTGTTATGCAAAGCACGAATCGTTGAAAACCTGTGAGGAATTGTCTGCGCAAGCGTTCAAAACTGGAAGTGTTTTGACAAAACCTCCAAAGAAGTCTGCAATGCAAAACTTTGTGGCAAAATAGCGTGAAACGGGCTTTGTAGCAAATAAAAACCGTAACTATCCGAAAAGATTTCGAACACCAGAAAACAGTGCTAGAATGAAGGAAAGCCAGGAAGTCTCTGCGCTGTTTATCTGTGCAAGTGGGAATGTAGAAATCGTCATGTGGAAACATCATCATCAGTATACTTACAAATTTACTGTTGTGCATGCGTTAAACCCTCCAGACGAACCTTCGCGAACCGGCCGAGTTGGCCGTGCGGTTAGAGGCGCGCGGCTCTGAGCTTGCATCCGGGAGATAGTGGGTTCGAACCCCACTGTTGGCAGCCCTGAATATGGTTGTCCGTGGTTCCCCATTTACACACCAGGCAAATGATGTGGCTGTACCTTAATTAAGGCCACGGCACCGTCGCCATACGACCTATCTGTGTCGGTACGACCTAAAGCCACTAGCAAAAAAAAAAAAAAACCCTTTGCGTGTTGAGTTCTGAGTGAAGTGCAGTCAGGACTTTTGGATCCTCAGTTCTCCATTTCTTCAGACGAGGTCATTTTCCAAATTCATCTGTGAAGTTCATTAACAAAGGTCATTCCCATGTCAGTCCTACTGTAACTGGGCGAGTTGGCCGTGCGGTTAGGAACGCGCATCTATGAGCTTGCATCCGGGATATAGTGGGTTCGAACTCAATGTTGGCAGCCCTGAAGATGTTTTTTCCGTGGTTTTCTATTTTCACACCAGGCAAATGCTGGGGCCGTACCTTACAGTAATTAACGCCACAGCCGCTTCATTCCCACTCCTAAGCCTTTCCTGCCCCATCGTCCCCATAAAACCACTCTGTGTCGGTGTGACATAAAACAAATTCAAAAAAAGAAAAGAAATCCTACTGTAAATATTTTCCAGGTCAGTTTAATTTTTTCCGCCCTGTAGAAGACGGATTTCCTCATTGATCTGATACCACATTTCATGATGGCTACAGCTACCTCTCACTATGCACATGTTTCACAAGACTGAAGACCAAATGTACACCCGTATAAGTGGGTAGAAACCTCTCACGACTGAATATGTAATTGGTGCAGTTTCCGAACAGGGAAAGTCTCCATAACTCTCGGACTACTCAAAGTTAAACCGACAGGCTGCTGGATCGAAGGGACTCCGTGCGTAATATACAAGGGCCGGCCTGGTGCTGTGTAAAGTCAAGTCCCGAGTGTCATTGCGGTGACGTGGAGGACTCATAAAATTCACCAACGTCACATAACTCGCAGTGCAACACAGTGTGTGTGTGCTCGTGAGGACAGGGAACCAACCAAAGTTTGAAAAGGAAATCAGTGTCCTGCCGCAATTTATTACTGCGTTTCACCATACTATCATATTAATACAACCACAAAATACTTAAACCTGAATAGACCAGGCGGGTGGTGTCATGAAAATGTTATGTAATTTTTGTATGAAACCGAAGTTTATGAATTATAATTTATTTTATTAGCCTATTCAGAGGTGACATTTCTGAGGAGTTTCCAAAATTGTTTTCTTTTACAAAATTTCACTACTCGAAACGATCGAGAATACGCACCTTTCCTTTAAAATACTCCCAAAATATTTTATTGACACAACTTTAAAGCCATTCACTTTGTCGAAAATGCTAATTATAATAAAGTAAAGCAAAGCAAATTCATTTCCGTACAGGCCATGAAGGCCCTTGGAGGGGTGGAATGTAAAGGCTTCCACTATCCGTAACCTCGGCGCTTGATGGGGTAGAGTGGTTAGCTCTACGCCCGGCCACCTTTGCCCCCAGGAATTAACCTGGTACTCATTTTTGGTGTAGGCTGAGTGAACCTCAGGGCCATGTGCACCTCCGGAAGTGGAAATCTCGTTTCTTAAATTTTACGACTTCCTGACAGGGATTCGAACCCACGTCCTTCCGGGCGAACCGATCTCGCCTTTACTGCCTAGGCCAGGCAGCCCCTCGCTAAGTATAATACACCTGTCAAATAATTAATATCTTTCAAGATGCTCTTTAATTCAATTACATACTTTCATTTAAAAGAAGTTACCTTACTTCCTAATACACAAAAATACAACCTGTGACAATAAAGTTCGGCGAATGAAGTCAGAACGGTCGATCCGGCAACACTGGCTACACAACGCTGTACATGCGTAACGGCAGGTTTTGACCACCTGCTCCCAAAGTTTTTCAGTTGAGCATCGTGTGTATGCCCTGTAAGACCTGACTGACACAGTGCGTGTTTAGTGCGTTGGTTCTGAACTGCGAACAGGAGCATGAACGACCAAAAGATCAATGTACAGTTTCTTTTCAAGAAACTCATGCGATGCTGGTACGTGTTTATGAAGATCAAACACTGTCCTTGAAGTGTGTGTATGAGTGTTTCACCCGTTTTCGAGGAAGCCGGGAAAGTGTTTCTGACAACCCCCGTAGCGGAACACCGGCGACCGCCGTCAGTGACGAAAACGTTGTGAGGTGAGGACAATAATCACGAACGATCGGCAATTTACTGTGCGCGGATGAACTGTAGATTAACCGTGAATCTGTGCGACAAATCGTTACCCAGAAGTTAGGGAAGAGGAAAACGTGTTCTCGTCTTGTGCCACATCACTTGACTGACGATCAGAAGCAGGCATGTTTAGAGGCTTTACAGGATTTTGTCGAAAGGGCGGATGTGACACCAAATTTCTTGAACTGTATTGTCACTGAGGGTGAAACGTGGTGTCTCAGGTACGACCCTGAAACGAAACGGCAAAGCATGGAATGGCGTTCTCCGGGATCCCCTCCTCAGAAAAAGGTTAGATCCGAAAAGTCATGCATCTAAACGACTCAAACTCGCTTGGAAAGGAAATAGATTTGACGATATTCCTGACATCCAACGAAACGTGGCGAGGCTTTTGAACACCATGCCAAAGGAAGCCTTCTTGCAAAGTTTTCAGTACAAGTATTGCCGATCTCAGCAGTGCATAGTAACGGAAGGGGACTATTTCGAAGGACATTAAGGTCACTGTCATGCATTGTCCATCTATGTTGAGAGTACAGAACTATTCACCAAACTTTATTGTCACAGGATGAACATTGGAACATGAAGAAGCAAGATACCTCCCATCTCAAATGGACAGATCCATGGCCCACAGCATTCTCCTACTTCCACTCACCTCTACACGGAACAGAGTTGGTAAAAAACGCAGATCTTTGAATATTAAGGAATCAATTGAAATTTTCAGAACAAAGAAAACCGACCAAGCCAACCTGAATAATCATGCGCGTAAAAAGTCCCCACTGTTCGCCCTACTTAATTAACATCTGGACAATATTTACACTCCGCGTTAGTGTTTAATGAATCCCACTGGAGGAATTATCTGACTTTAGTGTCTGGAATGTTGGTTAGGATATTCTTATCTGTAGTAAATTCCTTGAATTTACGCAACGTCTTTCGCCACTCGAGATGGTTGTTAGGTTACTATTTATCACTGAAAATAATTTCTTACAAGATACTTGCAGGGTACCCACTAATTCAAGTCAATTAACTTGAATTTACTCCTTAACACATAAAAATACACTATGACATTAAGAATCAACATAACCCTCCCCTTTCTAATGGACAGAAGCAGAGTCCACAACACTCCCCTATTTCCAATGCCCTCTCCACGAAACAGAGTTCAATGCCCAGAAATTTTCCACTGTACCCTCTGCTTAGATACTCGGCATCATCACGACCTCAGTCCAGGAGCAGTTCGTGAAGGTGACGGTTGAATACTACTGCGATCAGTATTTGCTTTTACGTCTTCATAATATCAACAACTCTAAACAGTTGACAAGTTTACGCAATGTAAAAAATATTGTGCATTTACAGGGTCTCTCATAAGACCGAGCGCACGGTGTTTCTACTCTGCGCTATGGCAGCTGCCTGAGCCGAAATTACGTCGCGCGCGGCCGCCCTGCTTTAAGCGTGTATACAGTTTTGTATGAAATATTACCATTTAAAAGATGTTAGAAGTATCGTCATTCCTGGGCTATACAGGCACTGATTATGGTAACCACGCGAGTGAGTTCTGCCATTGTAATATTTCTGATTACATTCGTAATGTTTTTTTCCAGTTCCTTTAATGTCTGATGATTTGTTCGATACACTTTTTATTTCATTTTACCACGTAAGTAAATATCACACACTGTTAGATATAGAGAACGAGGGGGAAATAGACCAACACTGATCGCTCCGTCTGCAAACACGTGCGAGATTGTAAGAAGGGAACCTTATGCTGTGTGAGTAGGGGCTGAATCTTGTTGAAACCACCCATGCGACTTTCCTTCTTCCGTTAACTGACAGATAACGGCGTTAAAGTGTCACCTGTCCGCATTTACTGTCGTCTCGAGAAAAATGGCCTAGTTATTCGTTTTGCACGAACAACACACCAAACGCTAATGTTCCTATGATAAGGAGGGACTTCATGAACCCCATTAGGATTTTCTACACACCAATAGCGAGAGATATGACTGTTCACACGAACATTAAGATGTAAGAAGAACATTTTACATACGGAAATACGGTGTTGCAATGATAACTGTCTCACCATGCTAACAGCTGAGATTCAGACTGGCGGCTCATGCTTGCCAGGTCGAACACGTGCAGGTTGTTTTACAAGGTCAAGAACTATGCGAGCGCCTCCCACACTGGAGCGAGATTAAGTGAACCATACTGTTCATGAGCCAATAGTATTGATTTTAGTATTGGATATTGGGATTACATGAGACCACCCACGAAGTCATTGTCTTATAGCATAGTTCATAAATGAGTCCAGAAGACGCGTTCTTGTGTGAAGTGAGCTAGAGCGTCATTATGAGAAATCTCCAGAACCTCATTAAAAGGAGTTATGTCCCAAGCCAAGCCTCTTGATGAAGGTGGGGGACGCTTCCCAGATCCCGGCAAAACTTATATTAGGAGGGAAGAGTGAATTAAATTAATATCTTTGGTTACGGAAGAGTTGCATTGGATTTGAGACAAGAATTGCAACCTGCATAATTTCTGCTTAATTTTGATATGCATTAGGGCTGCAATCATAAATGCATTCATTAAATGGAGTACTTGGCGGGAGTTGCGCGGGAGAACGGCGAGTCGCGGGCGCGCGGATACTGCACGCGATCAAGCGGCGTGATGACGCTAAACTGGATTATAAAAATAAGGCCGCCTGGCATATCAGTCTCATTCTTTGACCAGAAGGCCGCTTGAGCAAGTCGTCATACTGCGTGTTGGTACTGAGAACAACGCTTTGTCTTCGAGCTGCACATACTACTAGTACGACTGTACCTGCGAGGAAGTAAGTAATCAACTTGAATATTCAGCTGAATTCTTGATTTTACTTGTGAGGATATGCTATGGGAAGATGAGGTACTGCTTGTAAGAGACTGATGACCTAGTAGCTTCATATTTCCGTGAGGTCAAGTTGCAACTGACGTAAGGCTAGGATAAATATAGGCTCAGGGTCATTCAAGAACTACATGTTGTCCGAGTGAAGGGATGAAATAACAGTGACTAAGAGTAGTGAAGAAACTATTGTGTACCAGGTTTAAAATTCTGAACAAGACTTGGTCAATGTAACGTGTGAGACACGATAGTAGTGGAAACAGGCATCGAGTTTGGACAGTCTGTAATGAATGAATTTGTTTTCAGTTACCCCAGCATCAAGTCAGAACGAGTTTTTGACATCATCATTGCGAGGAAGCCACAACCAGGAGCTGAAGCCAACACGACAACGGGCATCGATCCAGGAACGTTGGGAGCACCTGATCAGCGCAACGTCGAAGGGGACATCTTTCAACTATCTAAAGAGCTGTACGAAGGAGTCACGCAAGAAAGAATGTCTCCAAGTGGTCAACAGTATCGGATGCAAACGCCGCAGTCTGTCATGATGTGGTAAATTCAGTGGTCCACAGGGAGGGCCGCTCCGTCATGTCATCAATAACATAAGGTCAGAGCTTTCCAATTCTGTTTCAAGCATGTCATTTAAATTTAGATAGGAAAAGGGGGGCCGTCAGTCAACAGATTAGTTATGGTAGGAGAATTTTCCTTGTAATTAAGAGCTAGGCCTCAAGCTCGAACCCCGTACAGTAGGGTAGATGATATTTTGTAGATTCCTTATTAGTGTGTTTATACTTCAGTTCGATTGTATTATATTAGCGTACGTGTTATCTTGATGGGTCAGCTCGAACTCCTTTGGTCATGGTAGGTTAGTCTAACAGGCAGGCACTTTTTATTGTAGCGCATTTAGGCGTTTGTTTTTGCAGACGTAGATACGTATAGTTGGGACCAGGATGGAACCCGTAATTCACCCAGCTTCACTGACAGGGCGAGCGAGTCCGAATATTCGAGAGATATGAGCATTATGCAGATAGCTGACTGTATGTATTTGAGATGAGAAAGCCCCGCACAGTTAGAGAGTGCATTTGATGTATTAGAGATGCCTTATTAGGGCCATATGACTGTCGCTTAGAGATTTGTGTTTTTGTAGCACCAAGGTTGAGCCCATGAGAGGCGTAAATAAGATTTGTGATATGGCGGGTGACACTGAGATGAGGGCGGATCGCCCAGGTGTATTTAAAAGAGTACTTTTTAGCAGCCAGGTTACGTGAAGTATTTTGAGAGGCGAGATGTTTTTGCTGGCAGTCAGCTGAGCTCATCAATTATGTGGACTGTCGCTGGTGAAGTGGTGGCAGGGTGAGGGTCGTTGTGCCTGACGTCACAGTCTTGAAACTTGGTCATTTTCCTGTCTGCAGCTTGTCGAGTTTGTTAAGGGGAGAGACGACCGTGATGTTTGAAAGCAGGAGGAGATTTTTTTTGTTCTATTTGCTCTACATTAATTTTACACTGACCCGTTTGATATTGATACCCTTGGATATGTTGGTTGTGTTCTTTTATATAATTTGTTTATGAATATTGTACGCCTTACACTTCATGGGACTAGGGTTCGTGACCGAGTCTGGACATTGTACATTTTGTGGTGATACTTGTTTGCACCGGGGTTCGATGGTACGAGGCATTGTAAATTTTATGGGAATTACGGTTTGATGTGTATTTCAGTAGATATTCGTTTTTCTAGAATTCGTTACTTATACTATTGTAACATGCTTGTTACAGCACAGCTGTTTTCGTGAAGGCAGTGAACTGGTTGTCATCGGCTCGACGTTATTTTACCCAATCATTTTGAAAGCTCTTTCATTTGTATATAATTCATTTTTGTAATAAATCCCTGTTTGTTAAACTTTGAATGCAGCGATGTTTCTGTTAGATTTTTTTTTTGATATTTTAATTTAGCCGATTCTTACCTGATTATTCACACATCCTAGTGTTTATCTTTCTGTTGCCCATTTATCCCATGTTATCCCTGAGAAGAGCGCTTGTTACCGGCTGAGGATGGATATGTGTTCAGGTAAGACTATGTGCACCAGCTCACGTTTGTGAGAGTTCTTTCACTACTGTACTCTGGGTTCGAGACCGGCTTTCGCCTGGCCGGAACCTCAGAGTCCAGTAGGGCACATAGTATTTATGGCGCCAAGCAACGGTGTGGCTCGATATGTCAGTAAATGAGGGCTACCCAGACAGTGTAAACATAGCGACATAGTATTTATGGCGCCCAATTCTCGTGGAGCTCGATAACTTTGTAAAAAGGGGCCCATTATGGCATTATGCCACAGCGCCATAGTATTTTTGTCACCTAGCAACGTGTTGGCCGAAATTCCGTAAAGGGCTAACCATAGCGACATAGTATTTTTGTCAACATTGTGAACTTGGTGTGGCTAACTGAGGACCCGATATTGCAGTAATAGGGTCATACAGCTTGTTTTATTATGCCGTCAGGTGATGCTTGATATTTGTGTAAACGAGCTCACATAGCCAAGGTGTATTTTGCTGATGTTCTCCGTAAATATGGCTATAGGTCATAACTTGCGTCTATAAAAGCAGGACCTAATGTAACGGTTCAAATCCCGTTACAAGATGATATCTGTATTTTTATTATTGTATGATTTTATCTGTATTATTATTATTATTATTATTATTATTATTATGTCAGTATTATTATTTTATCTGTGATATTGTTACTATTATTGTAATTATCCATTTTATTCAATTTTGCAATTGCCTGTTGCTTGCAAGATTGCACTTAGATGTATGCATATATACGTATGTGTAGTATAACACTCAATACCTGTACAGTGAGAATTGTTGTATATATCAGAGATTGAGTGTGACGTTGGGACATTGTGCAAGATTAGTGGCAATTCTGCCAAGTCATCGCCGCGCCATGGCTATGTCATCGTATTTATTTAGCAATGCGCGCACGGAGTTAGTCGCCGCGGGGCTATTTCACCACTGTGTGTAATATCTGTCGCGTAGGTGGGAGTATGTCATTGTTATTTCTGGAGATTACGTAGTTGTGTCAACCAACGTCTATATAAGGTGGATGCACATTGTAGCGTCAGTCATTACTTATACGGATGCAGTACAGTGAAGTAGTCTACTAGACCAAGAGGCCTTAGTTGGCCAGTCAACCAGTGTGAACGAGAGATGGAGAAGACTCAGTGAGCCATTATTGGTCATTGAGAGAGTGAGACCAAATGGTTGGTCCGTCACTTAGTGGAAGACGCGGACGCAAGGCTTACCAAGGAGTCAGAGAGGGCAACCCTGGACCTGCCAAGAGGTCATACCATATTGACTTACAAAGAAGTCAGATGATATGGAGAAGAAGCAGTCTCAAGGATGTATCACCACGTTAGGCGTGACACATCTACAGTAAACACCAGAGCAATGGATTACGTCGTAATTACACTCAAAGTGTTGAAGGTACAGTCAAGTGAATCAGTGAGGGAAATATTTCGTATAAATTGTTAAATGTCCGGTCAAGAAGAATTCAAATTCATGCCTAGTTTCTTTCAGTTGCAATGTCATAATTTCATATTCTCATCTGTTTTATCGCAACAAGACTCACTATTTTTTGATATATTATTTAAAGAATATATATATTGTTCTATCAAACGAATTCAGAGTTTCATTTCATTGACAGTAAAATATCTTAACCTCAAAATTAATGGGGAAACCGAACGCCAATCTCCTTTTCCCAGAACTTATATGGTATGTTGTCAACAGTAAGCTTATTACCCCACACCCTGTTAGTTAAGTAGAAAATGTTCACAAAGTGGCTCCGCAACGTGGTGCACGAAGAAATACAGAATTTGTTCTGAATGACAGTATATCATAGGTTCATTTGGGAAGAATATGCACATTTAAGCCAACGGAATTATTACCGGTAAAAAGAGTGTAATTTTGTGATATATATTTGTATTTTGGGGATATGTCAAGGGATTTGAAGAGGGAAATTAATTTGAGATCGCGTACTATCACTAGTGAACCAAAGATGGACAAGGAAGACAATAACAAGTCATGTGAGGATGAGGTCATTGCTTCTGCGGACATCCAAGGTGAGATTGAAAATAGGGAGCAGGTGAATACGATGGACGCTTCTGAGATAATTCAGGAAAGTACAGAAATTGAGAAGCACACTGAAACTCAAAAGGAAATCGCGGGGGGAATGAACCAAGATTTTCTAAATTTGCTGATGGCCAAATTTACCGAGATCAGTAATGATAATAAAAAAGAGATGAAAGAATTTTTTAGTAGTAGTGAAAATAGTCAGAAACGTATGGAGGAAAAGATTGATACTAATAGTTAAAATAATAAGAAAGAGATAAAAGAATTAATTAGTACTAATAATGAAAATTGTAATAAACAGATTAACTCTCTAAGTAATAAAATGGAACAAATGATTGGTATTAGTAATGAAAATAATAAGAAACAAATGGAAGAATTAATTGGCAGTAATAAAGAAAATTTTAATGTGACCAATGAGAAAATAGATCCTTTAAGTGAATCGCTAAATTATAAAATAGATACTAAGATAGTAGAGGTAACTAGTCAAATATCTACGTTAGAAAATAAGTTAAATAAAGAGTGTGTTGACCTTAGAGGAGAAATGGAGTCGAGTCGGAGCGATCTTCATACTCATATTGAGCATGTCAAAGGAACATGTACAAACAAGATCGTACTGTTAAGTAATAAAATTTCGAGTAATAGGGAAGAAATTCATGAGGTAGTCGAGAAGAGATTGCACAAGATTTACAATGCAGTTGGGGAAGATACGAGGGAACAGATTAGTAGAAATGAGCAAATTGAAAGCAAACTTGTGGAGGTCACTGAACTACGGAACGAACAGGAAATGCTATCACAGCAGGTGAGAGAGAGAGAGGAAGAATTGCAGGAAGACGTGAGAATAGTGGAAGAGAATTCTGAGAGAGCAGCGGAAGCAGAAGAAGAAGAAGAAATTTTGAGTTGCCAGGAAGTGATACGGCAAGAAGCTACAGGTGAGATGGCGAGAGAAGTGGTAATAGCGAGTGGTTTGTTCAGTAGGGATCGTGATTTAACCAAGTTTTCTCTAAATCAGTGTAATACTATAGAATTTGTAAAAGTAGTTGAGAAAAGATTTGCAAGTAAGTTGAGGAATAATATTATTGAATGGGAATATGTGTTGGAGATTATGTCTAATGTTTTTATCGGTGAAAGTAGAATATGGTTTCGAGTATACTGGAATAATATGTCTAATTTAGGAGAGTTTAAAGTTTTCATTGATAGGCTTTGGGAGGAATGTGTGCAAGGGCGCGCGCGTGAGAGAGAACGCATGATGTCTGGTAAAAGTAGTATAGCAGAGAGAGGGGGGGAAAATGTTAGCCGTGTATCAGAGAAGAGATAGTTATCATGATCCGCAGAGGATTAATAGTTGTGTTGATGGTGATAGTGGTCGTAAGAGTAATCAGAGAGAATTGGAAGATGGGAGGCGTATGTATTTGAGTTATGAGAGAGAAGGTCAGAAGAGTAATCTGAGAGAATCGGAAGATGGGAGGCGTATGTATTTGAGTTATGAGAGAGAAGGTCAGAAGAGTAATCAGAGAGAATCGGAAGATGGGAGGCGTACGGATTTGAGTTATCAGAGGGATTATGATAAGCCGAATATGAAGGTTATCAAGGTGTCGTTATCGAGCCCGAGTATTTCAGATTCACAGGGAATCGGGTAAATAAAGTGAACAGTCCGAAGGTAGAAAATGAACAGGTATTTAGTATAAGTAGTTATGTAGGGAAAGTAGATTTAAGAGTAGTGTGATTGTGACCTAAGTAATGTTAAGTGAGATATTTAAGTAGTGACGTAGTCGTAGATAATGAAGTAATTAGTGGCAGTAGTAAGTTAAACGTAAGAAGTGATCTGTTAAAGTGATGTAAGTACTTGTAATGCCGAGAATATGACGTAAGTAGTGAGATAGTAACTCCGATGATGGAAATTGTGATGTGAAGAAGGTACTATTTTATAACAGCCGTGGGTGAGTCACAGAGAGTAAATAAAATGATAGCGGTACCAATTACGAGTAAAGATAATTGTAAGTTTCAGACATGCCTTGTTGTACCAGAACTTGTGTATTTAGTTGTTTTAGGAGCTGACTTGGTTGCAAAACATGGAAGTAGAATAGACTTTAATTTAGGTAGTGTGTGTTTGTTCTGGGAGTAATCTAGCAAAGAAGTGCGTGTTAATTATGATGGTCTGAGGTAAGTGTGTTGGTGACGTGTGTTCTTTGAAATATATGAGAGGTAAGATGAAGGTGTTCCTAGTGAGAGGAAATGTGTTGACGTGTGTCAGGTGTCTATAACGACCAGGATCTGAGGGATCGTCGGTATGAGGCAGTGACGTGAGGTAATTTGAGTGAATTACAGGAGGAGTAATTTATTGTGTTCGATGTTAGGTAAGCATCGAGATGTATTTAGTGGTAAGTGAGGAAGAACACGTATTTGAACATAAATTTGTAGTACATGACCATTCATCGTTTGTGGGAGGTAAGTACCCCATTCAACTTAAAAATGCTAGTGACGTCTAAGAACAAATAAACATTATGCTGGATTACGGAATAACTGAACCATCTTGTAGCCATAGTATTGATTCTTTAATTATTGTTGACAAGGAGGATGTGATCTATTGAGATATGTAAGTTAATAAGGGCAAAATTGATTTGTTTGAGTGACAGAGTGCTACTCAGAGTTCCATTTCATCATCTGCGGAGGCGGAAAATATGTTGAAGTTATATTTTTGTATCAGGGGTATTTCACTATTGTGAACCGTATCGGGAGTGTGCATAATTCCTTAAAAGATCAGGAAGGGGATATTGTCGGTATTTGTAGTATTATATATGTAAAGAAGTATTTCACGTGAGATTTGTTGAAATAAGAGTAAGATGATTAAATTTTGTGAGAAACTGGCAAAATAAAACTAACATCTGCGATATGCGTGTGAACCAAGTGTCGTATTGGTGTATTGGAAGAATAAGTGCTACATTGTCATGAACTGTGTGACAAAAAACGGAGAACAGGACATTGGACAGTTAACTGCGATAACAATATGCGAGAACAGTTCTCATATAAGTGATATTTCACAAAAAGTTTTGATATGTTAAAAAAAAAGAACAATGTAGTGTAATCATTTAAAATTATTTGTATGTGTTAAATTGAGTGCTGTACTCTTGTGATTTGTATGAGAGAAAAAGAGAATGGGACACTGAACAGTTATCTACGATGGCAATGTGCGAGAAAAATTCTCATATGTGATGTATTATAAAATGTATGGATGCTGAAAAAGAAAATTATTGTTGTATACTCATTTAAAGTGTTTATATGTGTCAGTGTTATATATATAATTTTGTTCATAAATCAATCGATTCTTTGTTCTTCGATTTATTTATGAGGGAGGCGAATTGTAACGGTTCAAATCCCGTTACAAGGTGATATCTGTATTTTTATTATTGTATGATTTTATCTGTATTATTATTATTATTATTATTATTATTATTATTATTATTATTATTATTATTATGTCAGTATTATTATTTTATCTGTGATATTGTTACTATTATTGTAATTATCCATTTTATTCAATTTTGCAATTGCCTGTTGCTTGCAAGATTGCACTTAGATGTATGCATATATACGTATGTGTAGTATAACACTCAATACCTGTACAGTGAGAATTGTTGTATATATCAGAGATTGAGTGTGACGTTGGACATTGTGCAAGATTAGTGGCAATTCTGCCAAGTCATCGCCGCGCCATGGCTATGTCATCGTATTTATTTAGCAATGCGCGCACGGAGTTAGTCGCCGCGGGGCTATTTCACCACTGTGTGTAATATCTGTCGCGTAGGTGGGAGTATGTCATTGTTATTTCTGGAGATTACGTAGTTGTATCAACCAACGTCTATATAAGGTGGATGCACATTGTAGCGTCAGTCATTACTTATACGGATGCAGTACAGTGAAGTAGTTTACTAGATCAAGAGGCCTTAGTTGGCCAGTCAACCAGTGTGAACGAGAGATGGAGAAGACTCAGTGAGCCATTATTGGTCATTGAGAGAGTGAGACCAAATGGTTGGTCCGTCACTTAGTGGAAGACGCGGACGCAAGGCTTACCAAGGAGTCAGAGAGGGCAACCCTGGACCTGCCAAGAGGTCATACCATATTGACTTACAAAGAAGTCAGATGATATGGAGAAGAAGCAGTCTCAAGGATGTATCACCACGTTAGGCGTGACACATCTACAGTAAACACCAGAGCAATGGATTACGTCGTAATTACACTCAAAGTGTTGAAGGTACAGTCAAGTGAATCAGTGAGGGAAATATTTCGTATAAATTGTTAAATGTCCGGTCAAGAAGAATTCAAATTCATGCCTAGTTTCTTTCAGTTGCAATGTCATAATTTCATATTCTCATCTGTTTTATCGCAACAAGACTCACTATTTTTTGATATATTATTTAAAGAATATATATATTGTTCTATCAAACGAATTCAGAGTTTCATTTCATTGACAGTAAAATATCTTAACCTCAAAATTAATGGGGAAACCGAACGCCAATCTCCTTTTCCCAGAACTTATATGGTATGTTGTCAACAGTAAGCTTATTACCCCACACCCTAGATATAGTCAAGAGTCTCATTCTATTATTGCTCTACTGAGTGACAGCTGTCGCCCTTCAAATAACGTATGTGTAAGTAAACAGGTAACAAGTAAGTGTGAGTACAAGGTCAGACGAGTGTGTATTTAATATAATGAATATTAATTTTCATAATTTCCATTTTAAATGCAGATATTCAGATTTTTCAAGTTAAAATTCAGATTAATATGTTTCAAAAGTTAGTCAGCTAGTTAGGAACATGTTCACACTAATATTTCGGTAAAGATAGGTCATGCAAGCCTTGATTTCAGGCATATGTTATGGCAGCTGCATTAAATTATGTGTAGTGCAGGTATACCAAGTTTGGTCTTTGATCTGTACTGTTAGCTTAGGGAGGTATTAGGAGTATTTTGTTGAGACTTGTGATGTTGTATGACTGCCAGTTCAGAGAGGTATTGCGTGATTCTATGTCCCTTGGTCGCACCATTAGAATATGGATATTGCTGTTGATGTTGATTAGCGAGGATGTGCTGATTTTGTGGTTTCCGTGGAGTGATGATGATATTCGTGTGGGGATTTGACCTGCAGGGTGTTGTGTTTCACAGGTGTATAATCATATAGCTTTGATTTTTGCATGTTGTAGTTTGCTGTTTTTATGACATTTGTTGGAGAATTTTGTGTTTGTGTTGTATATATGTTGTATCATAATGTTGTACTGACGGTTGCCCTGTGTTTGAATGACATGATGTTATATTGAGGTAGCCGACTTAGGCTTTGGAAGTTCGAGAGTTTAGCAGTTAGGAACATTTTGATAAATTAGAATTGAGGGAAATTGATAGTACTTGAAATTTAATCGATGACATACGGAGCGGTTTTTCCGCCGAACCTTATTACGAGTGAGTGCTGAATGTCGGTAGACATAGTTGAGGGGCTGAGGCACCTGAGCGATCAGCTCAACGAAATTATAGAGGAGGTACGAGCTATTAAAGGACGACAGACTAGGAATAGAGAGCGATTCAATGAACATTTTGTGGCGCTTAGAGAAGATATAGGAGTTATTAAAGAACAACAGACTAGGTATAGTGAGCGACTGGTTCAGAACGGTGAACGTTTAAACGAGCAAATCAGTATGAAATTTAAAGAACAGGAAATTAGGAACTCGGAACAAGTGAAAGGACTTAAGGAACACTTGACCAAACGATTAATGCTCACAGAAACACGGATAGTGAACCAAATAACTGAGCTAAAGGAACATCCTAGCATGCGTTTGGAGCAATTGGACTCTAGAAATGAAGCGACTAGGCGAACCGTAGCCAAATTAGAAACGAAGGTAGAGACCGATAGTAGACAATGTGTTACCACTAAAGAAGAGTTGAGTAGACGGGTTGAAGAGTCACACAGGACAGTACATGAACATATTTGTGAAGTAGAGGGCAGTATCGGAGGAATAAAACAGCTTATAGAAGAAAAGGACAAGGAGACTCAGACTGAACCGAGAACCGTTAAAGAAGACCTGGTAGCATCAATAGATCGCATAGATTATACGCAAGAGAGGCTAGAAAAAGGAGAGCAGAAAGAAGAAGTGCAGCAGTCGGATTCACCGGTTGAACCGCCAGATATCGATGTGGCGCGAATGGAGCAGTCAGCTACAAACAGTCCAATGGTTCAGGAGGCCGAAGCAGAAAAGGAAGACACACCAGGAAACGAAAGGATTATAGTAGCCTCAGGAGAAGTAGTGAACGACACGGCAAGCACGGAAGTGGAGACAGATCAAAGCAAGGAAGCTGAGGAAACGGCAACTTTGGTTTGGCTACAGGAAGGAGAAGAAAAACAGCTAAAGAATCTCAGTGTGCAGAGATCCGGCAACATAGCCATAGTCCTGTCAGGAGGGGACGAGCTCAAGTGCTACGCGACGACGTCTGAGGGCAAAGTCCTCGTAAATTCTGCGGTGGAAGAAGAGAGTCAGGAATGTGTAACAGTATCCAAGGTCGAGGCAGATGATATAGGAAGGAAAATCGCAAACGACGTTAATGGGATTTCTGTACAAATAGAAATTGGAGACCCGACCGGGGACGCACAAAATAATCAAAAGGAAACGGTTGGAAAGAATCTTGAAGAGATAGCAGCCGGAAATGAAGGGGACGATCAATGGTGTAACCAGCATTCGAAGCAAAGTAAAGGAAAAAGAAGTAGGTCATACAAGAGACGCAAGGAAAACCAAAAAGACCGATACCAGTTTGGTTGGTTCGCAAGACAAGTAAGAATACGCCGTAGGTGGAAGACTGGAATCAGCAGAAGAAAGAAGAAGCGGCGAAAAGAAGATATGAAAGAGGGACGAATGCGTAAACCGAGAAGCTACGTGGAACAGTTGAGGAGAAAACGTACTGTTGCGAAGAGGTGGCTTTCCGCGTGTCGTGAAATAAGGCGGAAGAAAATTGAGTGGAAAACCGAGGAAAAGAAAAATTGCGGAACGGCCGTAATACAGGGAACTTCTGTAAGCTTGACAAATAGAAGAGCCATATAGATAATGACCACTGTATATAGATAGTATAGTAAATAGAAACTTATAGTAGAACCAGTAGATATAAATTTATTTTTGTGAATGGTAGTAATTAAATATTATGAAGAATGAAGAGAATTTAAGATGAAATTAGCAGGGATCCTCAACTAGCTCGAGAGATATGTGTTAGTCACGTTGCGGAACACTTAAAAGCACAGGCTGAAAAACGGCTGCGAAGAACAAGGAATAAGAGGTTTCATAGACCCTACAAGTGGGCGAGTTGGTTTTAGTTAAGACACCCACTGTCTCCAACCCTACAGAGGGATACTACCACAAGTTTGCTGAGCTATATACTGGACCGTATAGAATAATTCATAGTTATGAAAATAACTCATACATGGTACAAAGCTTGGACGCTACGGTGACTAAGGTCTTTAACTCAGCAAATCTTAAGCCCTTTTTCAGACCAGGCCAATACCAATTAAACAATCAGGAAGAAGAAGAAGAAGAAGGGGGAGGCGAAGTAGAGGAAGAAGAACTTGGGGAGGAAGACACCGAAGATATTGCAGGAGAGGAGGTTGTCATTCCGGAAGAAGATGAACATGACGGCGAAGAAGAACAACCAGAGGTACCCATGGTGAAGAAGAAGAAGAAGTAAATATGATTTCTTCAGGAAACCATCATAAACAGCTATCTGAGCAGCGAGAAGAAACGGAATGTCAAGGCTGCGAGAGTAACCACCGGAGATTTCTAGCTCTGCTAGATGGCTATTACCAAGTTAGGAAGGATAGGGAGGCTATTATGTCTGTAGCCGACGATAGTCCCGTACCAGAAAGTTCTGAAAATTGACAGCATAATTGATTGCAAGCAGAAGATGATCTCAACATTTAGGAAAATAAAATTCTTGACAAAATTTTAATTTGTCGTTCACGGGGGGCTATGAACCATACTGTTCATGAGCCAATAGTATTGATTTTAGTATTGGATATTGGGATTACATGAGACCACCCACGAAGTCATTGTCTTATAGCATAGTTCATAAATGAGTCCAGAAGACGCGTTCTTGTGTGAAGTGAGCTAGAGCGTCATTATGAGAAATCTCCAGAACCTCATTAAAAGGAGTTATGTCCCAAGCCAAGCCTCTTGATGAAGATTGGGGACGCTTCCCAGATCCCGGCAAAACTTATATTAGGAGGGAAGAGTGAATTAAATTAATATCTTTGGTTACGGAAGAGTTGCATTGGATTTGAGACAAGAATTGCAACCTGCATAATTTCTGCTTAATTTTGATATGCATTAGGGCTGCAATCATAAATGCATTCATTAAATGGAGTACTTGGCGGGAGTTGCGCGGGAGAACGGCGAGTCGCGGGCGCGCGGATACTGCACGCGATCAAGCGGTGTGATGACGCTAAACTGGATTATAAAAATAAGGCCGCCTGGCATATCAGTCTCATTCTTTGACCAGAAGGCCGCTTGAGCAAGTCGTCATACTGCGTGTTGGTACTGAGAACAACGCTTTGTCTTCGAGCTGCACATACTACTAGTACGACTGTACCTGCGAGGAAGTAAGTAATCAACTTGAATATTCAGCTGAATTCTTGATTTTACTTGTGAGGATATGCTATGGGAAGATGAGGTACTGCTTGTAAGAGACTGATGAAGTAGTAGCTTCATATTTCTGTGAGGTCAAGTTGCAACTGACGTAAGGCTAGGATAAATATAGGCTCAGGGTCATTCAAGAACTACATGTTGTCCGAGTGAAGGGATGAAATAACAGTGACTAAGAGTAGTGAAGAAACTATTGTGTACCAGGTTTAAAATTCTGAACAAGACTTGGTCAATGTAACGTGTGAGACACGATAGTAGTGGAAACAGGCATCGAGTTTGGACAGTCTGTAATGAATGAATTTGTTTTCAGTTACCCCAGCATCAAGTCAGAACGAGTTTTTGACATCATCATTGCGAGGAAGCCACAACCAGGAGCTGAAGCCAACACGACAACGGGCATCGATCCAGGAACGTTGGGAGCACCTGATCAGCGCGACGTCGAAGGGGACATCTTTCAACTATCTAAGGAGCTGTACGAAGGAGTCACGCAAGAAAGAATGTCTCCAAGTGGTCAACAGTATCGGATGCAAGCGCCGCAGTCTGTCATGATGTGGTAAATTCAGTGGTCCACAGGGAGGGCCGCTCCGTCATGTCATCAATAACATAAGGTCAGAGCTTTCCAATTCTGTTTCAAGCATGTCATTTAAATTTAGATAGGAAAAGGGGGGCCGTCAGTCAACAGATTAGTTATGGTAGGAGAATTTTCCTTGTAATTAAGAGCTAGGCCTCAAGCTCGAACCCCGTACAGTAGGGTAGATGATATTTTGTAGATTCCTTATTAGTGTGTTTATACTTCAGTTCGATTGTATTATATTAGCGTACGTGTTATCTTGATGGGTCAGCTCGAACTCCTTTGGTCATGGTAGGTTAGTCTAACAGGCAGGCACTTTTTATTGTAGCGCATTTAGGCGTTTGTTTTTGCAGACGTAGATACGTATAGTTGGGACCAGGATGGAACCCGTAATTCACCCAGCTTCACTGACAGGGCGAGCGAGTCCGAATATTCGAGAGATATGAGCATTATGCAGATAGCTGACTGTATGTATTTGAGATGAGAAAGCCCCGCACAGTTAGAGAGTGCATTTGATGTATTAGAGATGCCTTATTAGGGCCATATGACTGTCGCTTAGAGATTTGTGTTTTTGTAGCACCAAGGTTGAGCCCATGAGAGGCGTAAATAAGATTTGTGATATGGCGGGTGACACTGAGATGAGGGCGGATCGCCCAGGTGTATTTAAAAGAGTACTTTTTAGCAGCCAGGTTACGTGAAGTATTTTGAGAGGCGAGATGTTTTTGCTGGCAGTCAGCTGAGCTCATCAATTATGTGGACTGTCGCTGGTGAAGTGGTGGCAGGGTGAGGGTCGTTGTGCCTGACGTCACAGTCTTGAAACTTGGTCATTTCCTGTCTGCAGCTTGTCGAGTTTGTTAAGGGGAGAGACGACCGTGATGTTTGAAAGCAGGAGGAGATTTTTTTGTTCTATTTGCTCTACATTAATTTTACACTGACCCGTTTGATATTGATACCCTTGGATATGTTGGTTGTGTTCTTTTATATAATTTGTTTATGAATATTGTACGCCTTACACTTCATGGGACTAGGGTTCGTGACCGAGTCTGGACATTGTACATTTTGTGGTGATATTTGTTTGCACCGGGGTTCGATGGTACGAGGCATTGTAAATTTTATGGGAATTACGGTTTGATGTGTATTTCAGTAGATATTCGTTTTTCTAGAATTCGTTACTTATACTATTGTAACATGCTTGTTACAGCACAGCTGTTTTCGTGAAGGCAGTGAACTGGTTGTCATCGGCTCGACGTTATTTTACCCAATCATTTTGAAAGCTCTTTCATTTGTATATAATTCATTTTTGTAATAAATCCCTGTTTGTTAAACTTTGAATGCAGCGATGTTTCTGTTAGATTTTTTTTTGATATTTTAATTTAGCCGATTCTTACCTGATTAGTCACACATCCTAGTGTTTATCTTTATGTTGCCCATTTATCCCATGTTATCCCTGAGAAGAGCGCTTGTTACCGGCTGAGGATGGATATGTGTTCAGGTAAGACTATGTGCACCAGCTCACGTTTGTGAGAGTTCTTTCACTACTGTACTCTGGGTTCGAGACCGGCTTTCGCCTGGCCGGAACCTCAGAGTCCAGTAGGGCACATAAGAATGCCGCTTCGGCGGTCTTATTTTATATGAGAGACCCGGTATATGCATGATTTAAAGTGATTTCATAGAATATGACGATGTTGTAGAATGAAAGAGATCATTCTTTGTTAACGGTATTTTACGTATGTTTTCATAGTGTTTCATGTGTTTTTATTAATGATTTTGACAGACTGAAAGTTTTCAAATTTCCACTGACGAAGTCTGCACTGGAAAATATGGACCCCTTCTTCACAGATTATTATTATTATTATTATTATTATTATTATTATTATTATTATTATTATTCATCTGTTTACCCTCCAGGTTCGGTTTTTCCCTCGGACTTAGCGAGGGATCCCACCTTTACCGCCGCAAGGGCAGTGTCCTGGAGCTTCAGACTCTTGGTCGGGGGATACAACTGGGGAGTATGCCCAGTACCTCGCCCAGGCGGCCTCACCTGCTATGCTGAACAGGGGCCTTGTCGAGGGATGGGAAGATTGGAAGGGATAGGCAAGGAAGAGCGAAGGAAGCGGCCGTGGCCTCAAGTTAGGTACCATCCCGGCATTCGCCTGGAGGAGAAGTGGGAAACCACCGAAAACCACTTCCAGGATGGCTGAGGTGGGAATCGAACCCACCTCTACTCAGTTGACCTTCCTAGGCTGAGTGGACCCCGTTCCATCCCTCGTACCACTTTTCAAATTTCGTGGCAGAGCCGGGAATCGAGCCCGGGCCTCCGGGGGTGGCAGCTAATCACGCTAACCACTACACCACAGAGGCGGACATTATTATTATTATTATTATTATTATTATTATTATTATTATTATTATTATTATTATTATTATTATTATTATTATTATTATTATTTGCTATGGGCTTTACGTCGTACCGACACAGATAGGTCTTATGGTGGCGATGGGATAGGAAAGGCCTAGGAGTTGGAAGGAATCGGCCGTGGCCTTAATTAAGGTACAGCCCCAGCATTTGCCTGGTGTGAAAATGGGAAACCACGGAAAACCATCTTCAGGCCTGCCGATAGTGGGATTCGAACCTACTATCTCCCGGATGCAAGCTCACAGCCGCGCGCCTCTACGCGCACGGCCAACTCGCCCGATATTATTATTATTATTATTACTATTATTATTATTATTATTATTATTATTAACAAATGTATCGCATTTGTAAAATATCCCAGTGGCAATGGTCACTTAGAGTTAAGACATAACTAGCTGTTTCCTGCTTGGTCCGCCCGCAATGTACAAAGTATGGTGTTGTTCGTTGCTATCATCACGGATGTATTTACAAAGTTTCTCGCCGGGCTGAGTGGCTCAGACGGTTAAGGCGCTGGCCTTCTAACCCCAACTTGCCAGGTTCGATCCTGGCTCAGTCCGGTGGTATTTGAAGGTGCTCAAATACGACAGCCTCGTGTCGGTAGATTTACTGGCACGTAAAAGAACTCCTGCGGGACTAAATTCCGGCACCTCGGCGTCTCCGAAGACCTCAAAAAGTAGTTAGTGGGACGTAAAACAAATAACATTATTATTATTATTATTACAAAGTTTCGAGTTAATGAACTAAAGCACATGATCTGCTGTGGTAATAGAATGTAATATTATGTCAACAATACACTTGAAAATACATCACGCAAAGAAATTGAATTAATCGTTCCTTGGAACAACACTACGCGCCGAACTGTAAAAAAAAAAAACAGTCATTCAAAGATCTTCGTCATGGAGACAAATGTACTCATAACTTTTCTCAAAATCTCCCAAATTTAAGTAGTTATTGCCTCAAAAGAAAGCGCTTGATCCACTGAGTGTTTTTAGACCAAAACAAACTGCGTACCTCAATTAGATCGAAAGATATGATTGCTTCAATGAGAAAAAATGATGAAGAAATGAGATATATTGAATGTGCACTCATAACTTTCCTCACAATCAACCAATTTGAATAATTAAGAGCTGAAATGAAAGACCTTGATCCACTGAGTGTTCTTAGGGAAAAACGAACTCCGTAACTCAATTAGAACCAAAGATATGATTGCTTTAAGGAGACAAAAGTTTAAAAAATCAAATAATTTGAGGAAGGCGGAAGTTAAGTGATGTATAGTACCTGATGACAAATCTGTGCATGTAAACCTTTCAGCTAAAAAAAGAATGAAGGAAATCGACCGGATAGAATGGCCGGACTGACTGATTTTAGTTTTCAAAAATTTATTTAATACCTATGTAGATTACCCTACAACAACAAGAGTGCATCAAGCAATTCCATGGAAAGAAAATTTTTATTAGAAGTATTACTAGTTTAACATTCAAAACCCAGCATCAACATTTATAATTTCACACAAAACTTAAGTATTTCCAGTACTTAACACTACAGCTTACAGTACTAAAGATTGAACTTAACATTACAAGTGATAATAAAGTTAAAACATAATTACCCAAGAGCAACAACAACTACAACAACAAGAGTTCAAGAAGCAATTTATTTGAAAGAAAATATTACGAGAAATACTACTAATTTAACATTCTAAATCCAGCATCGTCATCATACACAATTTTATACACAGGTTAAGTACTGTATTTCCAAGTAGATCTAATTGATTTCTGTGAGAGTCCTAGCATATTTGATTGGTGGATGTCTAGGTTTCATCCGGTTCCTATTCAGACCAGTGATGTCGCAGTGAATAGGAAGAGACGGGTGACTCAAGGTCTCTTAGGGGACTGTCACACCTGGATCGATCGAACGATTGCGATCAACCGACTAAGGAAACAAATCTACAGAGGGCAGTGGCACCAGTCACATAGCATCGATCTTCAGCGATCAACTACGAGCGATGAAGATCGACTGGTTTGTGAAAACAAACGTGTCCGTTTTTCAGTCGCAGTCGTTCGATAATGGCGGACGTAACATTGTGTTCTGTTGATGAAATCGAAACATTCATTTGCCTAGTGTATGAAAGCAAAGTGTTGTATAATCCTAGACTCCCTGAATATAGTAATAGGGAGACCGTAAATTTCGTGTGGCATTTTATAGCGTCGAGAATTGGGACGAAAACTGGTACCGTAAGTAATTATTAGATTATAATATAATATAATATAATATAATATAATATAATATAATATAATATAATATAATATAATATAATATAATATAACAATCAACTTACTAAAATAATTATTGAAACTAATAATTTCTTAAACAGAAGGCTTGTGTGCAGACTAAAATGTAGCTCCAATTTACAAGAATTGCATTAATATGGTGTTCATTTTTTCAGTTCTATAACAAACGCACCTATGGACGTGGCACCTGGTGTAGGAGAATCTTCTCGGCAAGCTGAAATGGAGGAGGAGGAGGCAGAAATAATTTATGTTGGAGGGGTCTAAATCCTGCAGTTCAGTAATTATTGAAGGGATTTCAACTTCCAGTCCAGTGAGTTCTACTTCTACAAACAGCTCCTCCAGCAATTAAAAAAAAAGAAACAGAAATGTGAAAGTAACAGTGATGTGTTAAGTAAATATTTAGAAAAGATACTGAAAACTGAAAAGAAAACATAATCAATGTTATTTTTAGTGTCTTCATGATGACATGGAAAGACTGACTGATCTAGGTTGAAGGGTTTTCAGAGTTAAAATTCAGGAATGTTGTATACAATGCTAGATCAAGAAAGAATATACGGCAATAAAACTAATGTCATTGAGAAATGTTCTACTTTTTAAATTAAATCAGTTTCCTTCTACTCATCTATCAATATTTATTGTAATTCTCAGTGTATTAGCACCTGATGGAAAAGTAACCTTAACTCCAATTTTTATTATTTATTAGCATTATTACAACTTTATTTGTATATTTTATGTGGTAGAACATGTATGGTTTACAAAAACAGGAGTGTGTAGTAAGGTGATCTGAAACCAGACCGGTGTATTGATAGTTCTGTCCAAGAGCTGAATTCCTTCTTATGGATTACTCTTGATTGCATATGCAAGCTCATTGCATTGGGTTTACTGCACCTATATTCAATGTTGCTTACTATACTGCCAACCTGGGAGAATACACATACTAAATAACTACTGTACTTGAAATGATCTACCTGTTCCAGTTTTGTATTCCCAACCTGACATTCAGTTCTCTTTTAGGTGTCTTCCCTACTGTCATCACTTTAGTCTTGAAAAGACTAATTTTATTATTATTAGAAAAGTGCACAAATGTGCATTTCATAAATTATTAATTTTCATGTCACATTCATTGCATCTTTTTTAAAGTTGCAAGATAGATTGCACGGTTTCAGTAGACCAAGTTGTTCACATGGGACAAACTTTTTCGTACAGTTATACCTAACTGAATCCCTCCCTGGCACCTTATAGCTTTGTAACATAGCCTTTACCTCCTCATTCCAAGAACTATCCTGCTGTTGATAGCTGTTGTCACCAGCAATCATTCTCACTACATTCATGTCTGTTACTTATAACTTATTAATAACATATAGGCCTAATGAGGGCATCAAGTTAGACCCATTCTTTTATTTCTTGTACTGTAGATCAATGTAAATAATGAAAAACAAAGGTGGAAAATTCATTTTTAACTATTTGGCAGGTGTTTCTACAAAAGTTTTGTAGATTTTAATCTACAAAATAAAAATCTGCATTTTGTGTGATGTGATGGAAAAAAATGTACATACTTATAAAAAAATATATTCATATGACATTTGCATGCTTGTAATAAAAGGTTGAGTAGATTAATTACCCTGTAAGTTAATCTGAGATCTTACAAGAGCCAAGCACCCTACTCTGTCAAACATTATTTTATAATCAGTATTTACAAACAATTTTGACAGGCAATGTAAGATCTAGCAAAATGAAATCATTTATCACCTGAGCAACAGCCTTAAATAACATTCTGCTGTAAACAGCCATGGTATTTAGTTCTTAGAAAGGCATACTCTTCAGTTCTAAAAATAGAAGGCAAGGTGCTTGTTATTAGCACCTATTATTGTTTGCAGTGTTTGGTTCTCATTTTTGGTGAAATTGAAGGCAAAGTTTTCATTTTCCTTCAACTGATCCATAAGGAAAGTATTTCAGGATGGATAGATAGGCTTGGTAGTGTTCACATCAGTAAAGAAGATGCATATGAAAAATATACAGAAAGGCAAAATCAACATTGGGGTAAGAAAGAGATTCCTACCAGACAATTGTGGAAAAAGTTGTCACTCTGTACCAAGGAGTTTACCAGTAACTTGAATGGAAGTGCAGGATTTAGATTAATAGATTTATTATTGCCAAGTGAGCAATTAGATCAGCTTGCCCATGCAAAGTTTGGTGCGACAGTAATTTTATGCATGTGATGAGGTAATAAACAAGACCTTGTGTGTAATTTACATGTAGTTGTGACAAGTATCAGTCTATTATACTGCCCACTTACTCATTAGAACAATATTCCAGAAGCTTTTCCTATAGTTATTAATCTAGTGTACAGAGCACTAGCCTCACCTGAACTCCTCAAGAAATGTACACATATGTGAATACACAGAAAACCCTAATGAGAATTTAAATTTTTTACTTTGGAAGAGATGTCCATAGACAAACTTTCTTTGGAGCCATTTGGTAAAATTAGCTGCTTTTCAAGATGCTGTAGTCTTCATTGATATAAATTATGACAGGATTGTCATTCTTGCACAAAGTCTGGATTTGGACTTGGATTCATTGCACAAAAGATAGTAAAGAAATTCAGCAACATGCTTGTCATGAAAGCAATATGCTACTATTCTGAACATGGTACAATAAAAAAGAAGAGGATAGGCAACAAGAGATTTGCAGAGTATCATGAAGGACAGAAACAGTGTAAGGAACTCCATTCCTTTTCCTTGTTTTTCTCATTTTCACAATATTCAAAACATATGCACATTTTTCTTTCTTTCAAAATTATTTGCAGGATTGTAATGAAACTTGACACACTATTTCTACATTAGGTACCGTAATATAAATTTTTACTGGAAGCATTTCTTGATATATTTATTATTTTCGTAGGTGCGGTCTCACCAAATGGTATGAAAAAAATTAAAAAGGTGTTAACCTCCATCTAATAAACACCTCAAAATATCATT
The DNA here is from genome assembly GCF_040414725.1 of Anabrus simplex. Taxonomy (NCBI): domain Eukaryota; kingdom Metazoa; phylum Arthropoda; class Insecta; order Orthoptera; family Tettigoniidae; genus Anabrus; species Anabrus simplex. Next base: position 440,792,077 of record NC_090268.1, on the reverse strand, counting down.
TGAAAATACAGTAATTATGTCCCAAGAACCAGCATCATTAAAAAAATAAGAATAAATGGTATTAGTCTTATATTTGAAGTACAATGAGCCACTGATGTGAGGCTTTTGTTGCAATTTTCACCCTGTCAAGAATTCTATGAATGGCATCACATATAATAGGAACAAATCTGCTGATGTATTGTGAGCAATCCTAAATCTGTAGGATGCAGACATGTATAAGTCCCCAATTTCCAGAAACTTGTAGGCCTAAATAAATATATTTCCACTGTTAATTTGTAGTACCTTCAAATTATGAATTCCAATTGATGTACATAAATGCTTCCATTGTTTTCAGTCCTTTTTTTATCAATACTTTATTAGCAACCTGCAGAATGCAAAGAAATGTACCTGCCACTAATCTTTTAGTTGATATATTTTGCCACGGACATAGTTGTTTCGGAGGTGAACATCGCTTTTGACTTTAAACATTAAAAAATCGTTGTGAATATTGAATTTAACGATACTGTCAGCCTTTCCTCAAATCTTATACTTGTCCTGTAATTTTTTGCCTGATGTTTATTAGTGACTTCATTTTTTTCCACTAATTCCTTATAATTATTGATGGGCGTTCGGTACTAGTTCCTGAATTTTTCTTCGTCATTCCACAACGAAGGCACACGTTGGTGAAATTCTCCATGGCTCTTTGCCTTGTCCTCTGCGATCGTCTGGATCTTTCCTTTCTCCTAATGTATTCATACGTTAGAATAATATCTTCACCCGAATTATCGCGTTCACAACACAATCTTTTCCGTTCGTGAATATGAATACGTCTGTAGCTTGTACGGTACTGGGCGGGAGTATCAGCTGTTTCCGTGCAGTCGACCCCTCTCGATCGATGACAAGTGTGACAAGGTAAATGAATTTAGTCGTTAACACTCGATGGCAGCTGGTTGCTCTTGATCGTTCGATGCTCTGTATGACAGGGGGCTTTTACTCGTGGGTCGGGGCAGCTTGCCTGCATAGGTCAGGTGGCATGATGTTGCTGAGGGCAGGGAGCCAGGAACAGTCCTGTAGAATATGAAGTATGAGGACGGGAAGTTTGTTGTTAAACGCGTTCTGCTGGTAAACATGTTTCTCTTTTAAAAAGTGTTCCAGGACGAGCTATGGATGTAGTTGATGATGTTATTGGTTTTGCGTCTCACTGACTTACTTCTGCGGTTTTCGAAGACGCCGAGAAGCCGCAATTTTGTCCCACGGGAGTTCCTTTATGAGCCGGTAAAACAACTCACACTGGGCTGACGTATATAAGCACCTTCAAGTACTACCAGTCTAAGCCAGTCACCTCCACTCTCGATGTATTTTATCCCATGTGAATTGTCAATGCACTTTTAGATTGTTTGTAAGACTACATTTCCAGACGTTTGCAAAATAGTTGAAACAGAACTAAATGTAACGTAAATTATAACATTTTAAATAGCAATTTAATGTGTTGAAAATGTTGCTGTTTTGAAGAAAATGAAAATCCACAGCCTGTTTCCAGTCATTCAACTAGGTCAGGAATGGAAGGAATGAAGTCCCATCTAGCGCCGAGGATAGGAATTGTGCCGGCTGCCGAAGACTGCAGCACTCTTCTGGGACAATGATTAATGAATGACAGTTGAAATGAAATGATATTGGGGAGTGTTGCTGGAATGAAAGATGAAGGAAAAACCGGAATACACGGAGAAAAACCTGTCCCGTCTCTGCTTTGTCCAGCACAAATTTCACATGGAGTGACCGGGATTTGAGCCACGGAACCCAGTGGTAAATTTCCAATGCATTTTTTGATTGTTTGTAAGACTATATTGCCAGCCCCGCGGTGTAGGTGTAGCGCACCTGCCCCTTACGTGGAGGCCGCAGGTTCGATTCCCGACCAGGTCAGGGATTTTTATCGGGATCTGAGGGTAGGTTCAAAATCCATTCAGTTTAGGTATGTACAATTGAGGAGCTATCTGACGGTGAAAAGCAGGCCCCTGTCTAGAGAGCCAAGAATAACGGCCGTGAGGATTCGTCGTGCTGACCACACGACACCTCGTAATCTACAGGCCTTCGGGCTGAGCAGCGGTTGCTTGGTAGGCCAAGACCCTTTGAGGCTGTTGCGCCATGGGTTCTTTTTTTGTAAGACTATATTTTCCGACGTTAGCAAAATTGTTGAAACAGAACTGAATATACGGTAACATAAATTATAATATTATAAATAGCAACTTAATATTTTGAAAATATTGTTATTTTGAATAAAATGAAAATGAATGGAATGAATGAAGCCCCATCTAGTGGCGAGAATAGGAATTGTAGTTGAGATGAATTGACCGGAATTTTCTAACTTAGTTGCGACAACAAAACATATTTCGGGCTCAGCAGCAGTCGATTAGTATGCCAAGACCAAGTAGGGCTGTTACACAACAGGTTTCTTTGTTTATAGCGACTACGTTGAGTGCAACACGATATAACTCTTTACCTTCAATCACTTAATGTCTCTTCATCGTCTACTATGACATCACGTTGACGTGATAAAAGAGAAAAGAAAGCGAAGGGAAAAAGTCTTCCAACTAGTAGAGTTATTCACAGCATAAGGAATGTACTCGTGCCAACTTCTTGATACGTTACCATCATGGATTGTCAAGAAGTGAATGGCATGCGGCCATTAATATGACGGCGAATATTTCAAGAGTCTGTTCGATACCGAGAAGTTCTCAAATTGATTTTCCCTGCAGGCACTGCTCCAGGGAGATAGAAATCCTTCCACTCACCATTATAACACCCGTTCAATCTTTGCCACATCTATGAAAGAAGATAGTTTGCAAGTCTTGGAAGAGGTAGGCTTACCCTAAAGTGAGCGTCACAGTAGCATTCATAACGTTGTCCTCAAGAGCACCCACTCTACATCATTGATACAATAATCACGCATCAGTCAGAGCCTCCTGGTCTCCACATTCGAGATAAAAGTGGTCACTACTACGTCACTATTGTCGGCTACTACAGGTTGCAACAAAATGGTATGGCCAAACGTTCAGGACACATTCCTGACAATAGCTGCAGTCACTTAAGTGCGGCCAGTATCCAGTATTCGAGAGATAGTAGGTTCGAACCCCACTGTCGGCAGCCCTGAAGATGGTTTTCCGTGGTTTCCCATTTTCACACCAGGCAAATGCTGGGGCTGTACCTTAATTAAGGCCACGGCCACTTCCTTCCCACTCCTAGCCCTTTCCTGTCCCATCGTCGCCATAAGACGTATCTGTGTCGGTGCGATGTAAAGCAACTAGCAAAAAAGGAAAACCATTCCTGACATGCAGAAGAAGAAAATGTGTTATATGGACATGGATCTGGAAATGCTTTATTTCCATGTTATTCATTTCTAATCATAGGAAACACACAGGAACATAACGTATTAGCATACCACATGTTGCGATAATTTATTAATTGTGATTAAAAAAGATCGTAGTCTTACTAAGTAATGCCAGAAAAGAGTGTGAAAAAAATCACAAAACAAGTAAAAATATTTGTCAAGTTTTAATTAATGAATATATTGGAGTATTGCAAAAATCAAAGAAGTAAGATCAAAAAAAAGAAAGACTGAAACACCAATAAAAGAGAAAATTCAGTACACAATTAGTTAGTGTATGTTTTCTTTTGTTTTGAGCCACCAAATTTTTGTTTTTAACAAAGATTTCAGAGGATAAATCCAAAATAGAATAGAAATGACACCAAAGTAGAGATTAGTACAAAAAAGAGAACCCAAATGGGAAAATGATAGAGATGAGGGAGGCAAAAAAGGACCGCGCAGCTCAACGGCCAAGAGAAACTAAGGAGAAACAATAAGAATGGATATAACTTTCCACTGAGTCACCACTGCGTTTTCAGGCATTCAAAATCTTCATTATACAAAGTAAAAAACTGTTGCGATGGCACAGGGGAAATAATTCAAATTTTTAAATAGCCAGGCGAAAATACCAAAAGGACCTGAAGGACCACCAAAAAGATATAGGTAACATTCTTAGCTCACCATCTGCCAAGTAGAAAGAGTTCCTGTTAAAACCAGCGTGACCAGCACGCTGAGAAGAAAGCAATTAAGAGTCTCCACATACCAGCACAATCGAATCGCGGACTGATGAGTCGGGAAAAAAATGCGAGTTTCTATAGCAGAGAGGGTTGGCGTGTGGAACATACTGGAAGTATCACGAGGCGTACATTGGCAGGTGTGACGTGGCGATGTGACGTAACAGGCGGCCCGGAGCAACTTGATGTTCGCCAGTACAGCAGCTGACGCCAAGAGAGATGTCCATGTATGAATGTGTCGTAGACAGTAGTAGCGCGGGAGGGGATTAGGAACTCTTCCTTACGTGAAATGTTGAAAATGTCCTCCCTTAGAATTGAAATGCTGACAGTTTCGGTGTGATATGTATGCACGGTACGCACTTATTCAGGTAGTCTTTGAGGGAAGAGTAAGCGGTATTGAACGATAGGGGTAGACGACGGCATGAAATGAATGACAAACAGATTACAGTAAATGTAGGACATAGTAGTTACGTACAACAGTGTAGGGAGGTATGGAAAGCTGCATCAGTCTACTCTATAGACTGATGGCACATACAACAGCAAACAACGACACGTGACATCCAGTACTCACACCTACTCCACTCACAAGGAAAACCTTCCATCTGTAAATCTCCAATCTGATTGAGATTTGCTACAATAACTGCAGTAGGGAAGCCTTATTTAGCCATATCAAAATTATATGCCCAGTCGTATATTTTGCAACAGTTTTGGGGTGTGAAAGTTCGCCCGTCAGTTCATGTGTCACGCTGTCACTCTTTCTCTCTCACATACATATTACTTCCCCGCCTTTACCTGCTTCCCGCCGCTCACTCCTGTCTAGCGGTACGTACAGTAAATGAGCAAATTTTGACACCCCAAAACAGGTACTAAATATACGACTGCGCATCTAATTTTGATATGGATTAATAAAACATTCCTACTGAAGTCGTTGTACCAAACCTTCATCAGATCGGAGAATTTGAAGCGTTCCTTGTCAGAAACTCTGACACGGGCAGAGCACATACGAGAGCAAACACTGTTGTCACCCTTGTCCATTCACCGAACTCCAACACCCACTCGACACTCTGACATAACTACAACACCTCGTCCAGACTCCAGTTGGATACTAGCGACAGCCAGCAGTGCTGTCTCCCCAATATGACGACTGAACTCCAACAATGTGCCACTGTTCGCGGCTAGCCTCCTATCTACAGCTCTTGTGATGAATACCGGAATATTCGCGATGTGCCTAGAGAGGGAAGTTTTTCACTTCACGTTCCAGATAGCGCATGGGGGAACCAGACAATAACACAGTAGGTTAAAGGACGCCCATGTCCTCCAGGTCCGCTGGAAGGGCCCCAGTCTGTATCACGAATCCCTACCAGGAATCATCGAAGGGCGTTGGCACGTAACAGAACTCTTTCTTGTATTAGGAGAAACATCAACAGTGATTCTCACAACATTCTGACCCGTTTGGCAATTCGTATATTTCTTCCTTCGCTGTGTATGGTTGTACGAATACCTTTCCGAGGATAAGGCAGGATATCCTGAGGAATATGCGATGTGGTTGGTGATGCTACAGCCGAAGTGTTTATCCAGTTCCCTTAATCACTTCCCATGGAATACAGGAAATAAGAAATTAACACCACAACACAGGACACTAACATGGGAAGCAAGACAACATTTCTAGTGAAACCAAGAAATATTAGGGCGGTCAGTAGTACACCTCACGTTTCGGTGGTGCTAGCTTTGCGTACAATGTTGACCGATTATTACCTAGTGAGGACTTAAGAGCCGAGCACTTAAGTAAACTTGCTCGCATAGTATAATGTCTTAAATAAACATCATTTGTCGCTGTGAGAAAGTCTTTGTTAATTTAAAGACATCATTGCTACAAGCAGTGTCTGTTCAGAACTGTCTGACAGGAAAATTAATACAAATATGTTATTAACTTAGCTGTACCAGGCGAGTTGGCCGTGCGGTTAGGGGCGCGCGGCTGTGGGCTTGCATCCGGGACATAGTGGGTTCGAATCCCACTGTCGGCATTCCATAGTTTCCCATTTTCACACCGGGCAAATGTTGGGACTGTACCTTAATTAAGGCCACGGCCGCTTCCTTCCAACTCCTAGGCCTGTCCTATCCCATCGTCGCCGTAAGAACTGTACGAGTCGGTGCGACGTAAAGCCAGTAGCAAAATAATAATAATCATAATAATAATAATAATAATAATAATAATAATAATAATAATAATAATAATACATTTATGAGCAATACTGTTTTCAGTTTGAAGTATCTACAGTATCGTTCAAAGGTATGTTGTAGACACAGACAACATGAATACACATATCAATGTCCACGTTTGAACAAAACCAATAATATTAGAAATAACATCAAACAGCAAGTTGGTAATTACTGACGTATATATTCAGTATTACATATGAGCTGCAATGTGTTATCAAAACTACAATATAACATAACAGTTACTCCGGCTCATAAGTATTTTGCTAGGGGATTCACGTCGCACTGACACAGATAGGTCTTATGGCGACGATGGGATAGGAAAGGCCTAGGAGTTGGAAGGAAGCGGCCGTGGCCTTAATTAAGGTACAGCCCCAGCATTTGCCTGGTGTGAAAATGGGAAACCACGGATAATCATCTTCAGGGCTGCCGATAGTGGGATTCGAACCTACTATCTCCCGGATGCAAGCTCACAGCCGCGCGCCTCTACGCGCACGGCCAACTCGCCCGGTCATAAGTATTTTGTGGCCGCAGACAAATGGAGTTTAAAACTAAACAATTTGCTTTTCTCGTCCAGGTTTTAATATTTTGTTGCCCAGAAAATCTTAATGGCATTCAGTTAACGAGCCTGGTCAGACGTTATTGAGGAATTGTTCTCCATTCTTCACTCAATATCCTAAAAAAAAAAAAGTGTTCATATTTTTTTGTTTTTTTTGGTTTTTAAGAACACGTCCGTCCAGCTCATCCCAAATATAATCTGTGGGTTTGAAATCTGGACTTTGGCTAGGCCAATCCAAGACAGCTAGTTTCATCTTCTTCGCAGTCACCTTGACAACTGCAGAGGTTTGTCTTGGGTGGTTATCGTGCTGAAATAGCCATGTAGGTAGGGCCTAGCTTATTCCTTCGTGCATGAGATACCGTTCGCTTTCCCAGAATCCCTCTGCACTTGAGTCGGTCCAAGTTCCTTTGACCTCGACCAGAGGACCAATAGCACCACGTGAAAAAGAAGCCAATTTCCCCTTTGCGAAATTCAAATGATCATAAATATGTCTCCTGGTCATGGCCATCCAACAGTGGCTGGATATTGTGCTCCGATATGTGGCAACGTAGCTCTCATACGAACAAGATCGACATCCATCTGAATGAATGTATGAGAATCATGACAGGCATACTAAAATCAATCCCAATCCCCTGGTTACATACCACCTATAAAAGAGAGACAACTTGTGATTGTTCCTTACTCTCTTACTAAATTTACAAACATATTAAAACAGCATTTATATTGAAAAATCTGAATATCTGCATTTAAAATGGAAATTATGAAAATTAACATTCATTAAATAAAATACACACTCGTCGAACCTTGTACTCACACTTACTTGTTACCTGCTTACTTACACATACGTTATTTGAAGGGCGCCAGCTGTCACTCAGTACAGCAATAATAGAATGAGACTCTTGACTATCTCTAGGGTGTGGGGTAATAAGCTTACTTTTGACAACATACCATATAAATTCTGGGAAAAGGAGATTGGCGTTCGGTTTCCCCATTAATTTTGAGGTTAAGATATTTTACTGTCAATGAAATGAAACTATGAATTCGTTTGATAGAACAATATATATTCTTTAAATAATATATCAAAAAATAGTGAGTCTTGTTGCGATAAAACAGATGAGAATATGAAATTATGACATTGCAACTGAAAGAAACCAGGCATGAATTTGAATTCTTCTTGACCGGACATTTAACAATTTATACGAAATATTTCCCTCACTGATTCACTTGACTGTACCTTCAACACTTTTAGTGTAATTACGACGTATTCCTTTGATCTGGTGTTTACTGTAGATGTGTCACGCCTAACTTGGTGATACATCCTTGTGACTGCTTCTTCTCCATATCATCTGACTTCTTTGTAAGTTAATATGGTATGACCTCTTGGCAGGTCCAGGGTTGCCCTCTCTGACTCCATGGTAAGCCCTTGCGTCCGTGTCTTCCACTAAGTGACGGACCAACCATTTGGTCTCACTCTCTCAATGACCAAGAATTAATGACTCACTGAGTCTTCGCCATCTCTCGTTCACACTCGTTGGCTGACCAACTAAGGCCCGGTTGTATAAAACTTTTGATCTGAGTTTAAAGAGGAAAAATGGCTGCCAGTCAAGTTGATTTTCCGTTGTATAAACGCTAACCTAAGATCATCTCGTCTTGATCTAAGTTCAGATTTGACTGCCGAATATTCGTCGGTTAATCTCCTTGAACTTAGAACATTATCATTCATATTAAACATTGAACTAGACCTGAAGACTTGAGAAGTGTTTCCTTGTATCGTATACGCGTAAGAATACCGTACCTTAATAATATCGAGGTGCGTTATAAATATATTGAATGCTAGTAGTTAAATAATGCTAAAGATCGCTCGATTTTTTCAGAAGTGAGGTTATGTGAATATCATATAAACAATAGCCTACTGCTATACCAACATGTTCTTACTTAGTTTTCTATTATGTTTCAAGTTTACAAAACAAAGCATATATATTTTCTTTAGCAGGGATGTCAGATTATTCCGACTTTTCGTCTGATGAAGAGTTGATTTTACAACGAGCTCCTCGCGTCTTTCGGCACAGACGGAATCCGATTAATGAATTGCGTGAAATGTTCAAAATAAGATTTCGTTTATCGAAAGATGTTGTGGAACGACTGGAACTAAAGTTAAGGGACACACTACAAAAACCTAGTCAAATAAATTATCCCATGTCACCCATGTGTATGTTCCTAACAACTCCATAGGTTTTATGCTACAGTAAGTTTTCAAATGGTTGTTGGAGAGCTCTTTAACATTGACAAGTCAACGGCTTTCTCTTTCAATTTTGATGTCACCATATAGGTTCTTTTATTTTATATTATATGTTTGTACCTTGATAGTACAATATCCACCAGATCGCCCTTTTCTTTCTGTGTGAAGTTCCTTCCATGTTTACTTCGCGAGATTACAATATTATCTTCTTCTCCTTCTTCGACAGTCACGGCAATTTCGTATTTCATTTGTTGATAGTCACGGCCAGCTCAATCCCACTATTTAAGTATTATCCAACGGGCCGAGCTATTTCGTATTTCATTTGTTTTGCGGTGTTGCCACGTCCAATTTTTTGATCTCCGATTACATTTGAACTACACATGTGTAAACCGAGTTCAGTTTTATACAACGCGATGAAGTCGTAATCTCAGTTCATTTTCAGAACTAAGTTCTTAATTGATCTCCAGTCAGATGTCTTTATACAACCGGGCCTAAGGCTTCTTGATCTAGTAGACTTCTTCACTGTACTGCATCCGTATAAGTAATGACTGACGCTACAATATGGAGCTACCTTATATAGACGTTGGGTGACACAACTACGTAATCTCCAGAAATAACAATGACATACTCCCACCTACGCGACAGATATCACATACAGTTGTGAAATAGCCCCGCGGCGACTAACTCACTGAGCGCATATCTAAATAAATACAATGCCGTAGCCATGGCGCGGCGATGACTTGGCAGAATCTCCACTAATCTTGCACAATGCACCAACGTCATACCCAATCTCTGATATATACAACAATTCTCACTGTACAGGTGTTTAATGATAATCTACACATACGTATATATGCATACATCTAAGTGCAATCTTGCAAGCAACAGGCAATTGCAAAATTGAATAAAACGGATAATTACAATAATAGTAACAATATCACAGATAAAATAATAATAATACTGACATAATAATAATAATAATAATAATAATAATAATAATAATAATAATAATAATAATAATAATAATAATAATAATAATAATAATAATAATAATAATAATAATACAGATAAAATCATGCAATAATAAAAATACAGATATCATCTTGTAACGGGATTTGAGCCGTTATAATTCGCCTCCCTCATAAATAAATCGAAGAACAAAGAATCGATTGATTTATGAACAACATAATATAAATATAACACCGACACATATAAACACTTTAAATGAGTATACAACAATAATTTTCTTTTTCAACATCCATACATTTTATAATACATCACATATGCGAATTTTTCTCGCACATTGCCATCGTAGATAACTGTTCAGTGTCCCATTCTCTTTTTCTCTCATACAAATCACAAGAGTAGAGCACTCAGTTTAACACATACAAATAATTTTAAATGATTACACTACATTCTTCTTTTTTTTAACATATCAAAACTTTTTGTGAAATATCACTTATATGAGAACAGTTCTCGCATATTGTTATCGCAGATAACTGTCCAATGTCCTGTTCTCCGTTTTTTTTGTCACACAGTACATGACAATGTAGCACTTATTCTTCCAATACACCAATACGACACTTGGTTCACACGCATATCGCAGATGTTAGTTTTATTTTGCCAGTTTCTTACAAAAATTAATCATCTTAATCTTATCTGAACAAATCTCACGTGAAATACTTCTTTAAGTTCATTATACTATAAATACCGACAATATCCCCTTCCCGATCTTTTAGGGAATGTGCACACTTCCCGATACGGTTCACAATAGTGAAATACCCCTGATACAAAATAATAACTTCAAGATATTTCCTGCCTCTGCAGATGATGAAATGGAACTCTGAGTAGCACTCTGTCACTCAAACTGAATCAATTTTGCCCTTATAAACTTACATCTCTCAATAGATCACATCCTACTTGGCAACAATAATTAAAGAATCAATACTATGGCTACAAGATGGTTCAATTATTCCGTAATCCAGCATAATGTTTGTTCTTAGATGTCACTAGCATTTTTAAGTTGAATGGGGTACTTACCTCCCACAAACGATCAATGGTCATGTACTACAAATTTATGTTCAAATACGTGTTCTTCCTCACTTACCACTAAATACATCTCGATGCTTACCTAACATCGAACACCATTACTCCTCCTGTAATTCACTCAAATTACCTCACGTCACTGCCTCATACCGACTATCCCTCGGATACTGGTCGTACAGGCACGTAACACACCCAACAAAACATTTCCTCTCACTAGGAACACCTTCACTTACTTCTCATATATCTCAAAGAACACACGTCACCAACACACTTACCTCAGACCATCATAATTAACACGTACTTCTTTGCTAGATTACTCATAGAACAAACACACACTTCCTAAATTAAAGTCTATTCTACTTCCATGATTTGCAACCAAGTCAGCTCCTAAAATCACCGGATACACAAGATCTGGTACAACAAGGCGTGGCTGAAACTTACAATTATCTTCAATTATGATTGGTACCGCTATCATTTTATTTACTCACTTTGACTCACCCAACGGCTGTTATAAGATCTGATAGTACCTTCACTTACCTTCTTCATATCACAATTTCCATCATCGGAGTTATTCCCTCACTACTTACATCACATTCTCGGCATTACAAGTACTTACATCACTTAACAGAACACTTCTTACGTCTACCTTACTACTACTATTAATTACTTCATTATCTGCGATTACGTCATTACTTAAATATCTCACTTAACATTACTTAGGTTACAATCACACTACTCTTAAATTTACTTTCACTACATAACTACTTATACTAAATACCTGTTCATCTACTACCTTCAGACTGTTCACTTAATTTACCCGATTCCCTGTGAATTTGAGATACTCTGGCTCGATAACGACACCTTGATAACCTTCATATTAAGACTATCATAATCCCTTTGATAACTCAAATCCGTACGCCTCCCATCCTCCGATTCTCTCTGATTACTCCTCTGACCTTCTTTCTCATAACTCAAATACATACGCCTCCCATCTTCCGATTCTCTCAGATTACTCTTCTGACCTTCTCTCTCATAACTCAAATATATACGCCTCCCATCTTCCAATTCTCTCTGATTACTCTTCCGACCACTATCACCATCAACACAACTATTAATCCTCTGCTCATCATGATCACCCCCTCTCCTCTGATACACGGCTAACATTTTCCCCTCTCTCTCTACTATACTACTTTCCTCAGCTATCATGCGCTCTCTCTCACGCGCGCACCCTTCCACACATTCCTTCCAAAGCCTGTCAATGAAATTTTCTCTAAATTCTCCCAAATTAGACATATTATCCCAGTACACTCGAAACCATATTTTACTTTCACCGATAAAAACATTCGACAAGATTTCCACCACGTATTCCCTTTCAATAACATTATTCCTCAACTTACTTGCAAATCTTTTCTCAACTATTTTCACAAACTCCATAGGATTAAACTGTTTTCCAGAAAACTTGGTTAAATCACAATCCCTACTGAACAAACCACTCGCTATTACCACTTCTCTCGCCGTCTCACCTGTAGGCCTACCTTTCTGCCGTATCACTCCCTGGCAACTCGAAATTTCTTCTTCTTCTTCTTCCGCTGCTCTCTCAGCATTCTCTTCCACTATTCTCACGTCATCCTGCGATTCTTCCTCTCTCTCTCTCACCTGCTGTGATAACGTTTCCTGTTCGTCCCGTAGTTCAGTGACCTCCACAAGTTTGCTTTCAATTTGTTCAATTCTACTAATCTGTTCCCTCGTATCTTCCCTAACTGCATTGTAAATTTTGTCCAATCTTTTCTCGACTACCTCATGAATTTCTTCCCGATTACTCGCAATCTTATTACTTAACTCTAAGATATTCTCTGTACATGTTCCTTTGACATGCTCGATTTGAGTATGAAGCTCGCTCCGACTCGACTCCATTTCTTCTCTAAGGTCAACACACTCTTTGTTTAACTTATTTTCTAACTTGCATATTTGACTAGTTACCTCTACTATCTTAGTATCTATTTTATAATTTAGTGATTCATTTAACCCATCTATTTTATCATTAATCCCATTAAAAGTTTCTTTATTACTGCCAATTAATTCTTCCATTTGTTTCTTATTATTTTCATTACTAATATCAATCATTTGTTCCATTTTATTACTTAAAGAGTTAATCTGTTTATTACAATTTTCATTATTAGTACTAATTAATTCTTTCATCTCTTCCTTACTATTTTCGTTACTACTAATTATTTGTTCCATTTTATTACTTAGAGAGTTAATCTGTTTATTACAATTTTCATTACTATTGTCAATTAATTCTTTCATCTCTTTCTTATTATTTTCATTACTAATACCAATCATTTCTTCCATTTTATTACTTATCTCTTTCTTACTATTTTCACTACTCGTATCAATCTTTTCCTCCATACGTTTCTGAATATTTCCACTACTAGTATCAATCTTTTCCTCCATATGTTCCATATGTTTCTTGAGCCCGGTCATTTCGGCCATGAACAAATTAAAAAAATCTTGGTTCATTCCCCCCGCGATTTCTTTTTGAGTTTCAGTGTGCTTCTCAATTTCTGCACTTTTCTGAATTACCTCAGAACTTTCCATTGTATTCACCTGTTCCCTACTCTGAATTTCACCTTGGATGTCCGCAGAAGCAATGACCTCGTCCTCACATGACTTGTTATTGTCTTCCTTGTCCATCTTTGGTTCACTAGTGATAGTACGCGATCTCAAATTAATTTCCCTCTTCAAATCCCTTGACATATCCCCAAAATACAAATATATATCACAAAATTACACTCTTGACATTTACCGGTAATAATTTCCGTTGGCTTAAATGCGCACACTCCTCCCAAAATGAACCTATAATATGCTGTCATTCAGAACAAATTCTGAATTTATTCGAGTCCCACGTTAAGTCGACACATTGTGATCATTTATTACTAAAAACTAACAGGGTGTGGGGTAATAAGCTTACTTTTGACAACATACCATATAAATTCTGGGAAAAGGAGATTGGCGTTCGGTTTCCCCATTAATTTTGAGGTTAAGATATTTTACTGTCAATGAAATGAAACTATGAATTCGTTTGATAGAACAATATATATTCTTTAAATAATATATCAAAAAATAGTGAGTCTTGTTGCGATAAAACAGATGAGAATATGAAATTATGACATTGCAACTGAAAGAAACCAGGCATGAATTTGAATTCTTCTTGACCGGACATTTAACAATTTATACGAAATATTTCCCTCACTGATTCACTTGACTGTACCTTCAACACTTTTAGTGTAATTACGACGTATTCCTTTGATCTGGTGTTTACTGTAGATGTGTCACGCCTAACTTGGTGATACATCCTTGTGACTGCTTCTTCTCCATATCATCTGACTTCTTTGTAAGTTAATATGGTATGACCTCTTGGCAGGTCCAGGGTTGCCCTCTCTGACTCCATGGTAAGCCCTTGCGTCCGTGTCTTCCACTAAGTGACGGACCAACCATTTGGTCTCACTCTCTCAATGACCAAGAATTAATGGCTCACTGAGTCTTCGCCATCTCTCGTTCACACTCGTTGGCTGACCAACTAAGGCTTCTTGATCTAGTAGACTTCTTCACTGTACTGCATCCGTATAAGTAATGACTGACGCTACAATATGGAGCTACCTTATATAGACGTTGGGTGACACAACTACGTAATCTCCAGAAATAACAATGACATACTCCCACCTACGCGACAGATATTACATACAGTTGTGAAATAGCCCCGCGGCGACTAACTCACTGAGCGCATATCTAAATAAATACAATGCCGTAGCCATGGCGCGGCGATGACTTGGCAGAATCTCCACTAATCTTGCACAATGCACCAACGTCATACCCAATCTCTGATATATACAACAATTCTCACTGTACAGGTGTTTAATGATAATCTACACATACGTATATATGCATACATCTAAGTGCAATCTTGCAAGCAACAGGCAATTGCAAAATTGAATAAAACGGATAATTACAATAATAGTAACAATATCACAGATAAAATAATAATAATACTGACATAATAATAATAATAATAATAATAATAATAATAATAATAATAATAATAATAATAATAATAATAATACAGATAAAATCATGCAATAATAAAAATACAGATATCATCTTGTAACGGGATTTGAACCGTTACAAACTAAACGCGAGTGGAGAAAGTTACACCATCCTGATCAACTACAGAATCTCCCAATCCATGAGGTCCTTAATGACCTACCCCCTTCTCGTCTTAATTGAAGGAACCCAATATAGCATAATATAAATGGCTTCAGTATCCAGAAAGAATGGCTTCGAAGCTGGAATGGTGCACTTGTGAAACACCAAGGCGTCCTTGACCCCACGACGGACTCCCAGGTTTAAACCTGAAGAGACACCAATGGACTAATCTCAACCGTTTGAGAACAGACTACGCTACATGTAATGCCATGCTACATAAGTGGGGACTTCGAGAATCCCCTGTCTGTTACTGCCGAGCGCCGTCCCAGTCAGTGGAGCACATTGTTGAGGAGTGCCCTCTGAGGAGCAGCCCGAGACGTCCCCCCTTCTTAGACTGACTACACAAGCTGGATATCAATTTGTAAATGTTACCAACATTCTTGTCTTTATACATAATGTGTACTTTCTCTTTTGTATGCTCGCTGTACGGCAAATAACCCCTAGCCATAAGGCATATTTATCAAAACAGCCCCACTCCATAAAAGTCCCTCCACCATGTTTCATAGTGGGTAGTTTGTACATGATTCATCCCTCTTTTTGGTCGGTCGAAGAAATTACTTGATGCCATCACATGAGAACAAGATGAACTTGTTCTCATCACTCCTGGAACATTCAACAGGTTTCCAGGGTGCATACTTATTTACAAACTGCAGTCTGGACTTTCTATTCTTCGCGCCAATCAGCGGTTTGAGAGAAGGTCGCCTACCCCATGTAGATATGCAGCTGCTAGGTGGTGATTCACTATAGAAATATGCACCTTGAGTCCATAGTTTTGTTCTAATTCATCCCTTATTACCCGGGGCTGATTTGTTAGAACATGACATTGACAACCTATGGGTGATTCTGTCTTCGCTTGGTGTCGGGTTCCGAAGCCGTCCACATCGAGGCTTATCACCGTGAGTTCTTAGTTTCTTCGGAAGGCGATACCAAGCGGTAACTAGCTGCTGTGATACCAAACTCCTTTTCCAATATAAGATTGCTTTTTTCTCCCATTAAGTGCAAATAAGAGAATATTCCTCCTTCTTCGGCATTGCTGTAAATTATGCATTTAATATACGTTTCTACAATAGTGTCGTTTGAATGACTACTTCACTTTGTTGAGTTCCTGCTCCGCCGATAAGTAGGCGTGACAATCTAATACTTCTCATACAAAATACTTTTGAGAGGTACTGTACTCTATCTTTAGGCAACCAGTGCATGGGAGGTAATTTCCATATATAAAACAAAGAAGTATATACCTATATTAGTTGTAATAATCTATGTATATAAATAAAGTGTAGGGGCCCGCTACCAGTGTTTGTTTGTTTGTTTGTTTGTTTGTTTGTTTGTTTGTTTGTTTGTTTGTTTGTTTGTTTGTTTGTTTGTTTGTTTGTTTGTTTGTTTGTTTGTCCAACCCTTGCCCCGTTTATCTACGGGGTAGGCATGAGGTTAGTTGAATCTGTCGTGGCGGGTTTTTATAATCGGGTGCCCTTCCTCAGGCCAACCTCATCAGAGGAGTTAATGAGATGAAATGAATGACATGATATATGATAATAGGGAGGGAGAGGGTTAAACTCGGCGACAGCATAGCCTAGTTCTGTCGAATAGTACCAAGGGGTCTGCTGTAGGCTTAACGTCTCCATCCGACGGACAAATCACCATCAACAGCGTCATATGGCCTCACTCCGTATGAACACTGCGGAGAGGTTTGGAATTTAATCCAGGAACACAATCTGGTGATTAGAAATTGTATACCACGACCTACCCTACCCTACATTCTAATTGTGACAATTTTTTTGACCAACGGACGGTGTCAGACCATTTAGACTTCGATGGCTTAACGATCATGACCACCAGGTGGGCTACTAGGGGTCCGCTATCTGTAATTTCGTATATTTTGCTATTTTTTTGGACTTGTATCCGTTTTAGGTCTAGCAAGTTTATGAGTACAATGAACCTCCCGTTTAACGATTTAAAATGCGGTGGTGATCATTGTTTTGAGAGGATGTACAACTGACAGCCATTCTCTATTAACATTAATCAGAAGAAAATTGGCACTTCGAAGAATGAAGGTGTCGGCAAGAGAATTGGAAGGGACAGAAAGGATGTAAAATAAATACTTCCTGAACCGCACGAACCTAATACCGTGCGGTTGGAAGAGAAAAACGGTAGGCTAAGACAGGTCGGATACGAAAGATGAGAGAGAGCATTACAAGACTCAGCTAGGAGGACTCGTGATCGCCAGCCCACGCTCGAAGGATGAAATCCCTGAGTCTGCTTTCAATCACCTCTTCCGACAGGTAGTGTACGAGGTGGATGTATTCTATAGTCCCTATCCCCAGGTGGTGACGACTAAACAGATAGGCTGACGGATCGTTGAAATCCGTAAACAGTGTAGATTACGCTTTGTGACCATCTAAAATCTTAATTCTGGACGTCAGAGGTAAATGAAGAAACGATTATTTCGACGTTTCTATCGTATGGTAAGGTAAGGGTTATTCTGCCCGAAGGCAGGTCCGAACCTCCGCAGAGGTGTTCCTGAGCCGGAGTTTACGTGCGGTAGGGTGGCCGGTTTTTTTACGCTCCTCCATTCCCTTTCCCCCCACCAACAGCGCGTGGCAACCCATCCAACTCCTGACCACGCCCAATGTTGCTTAACTTCGGAGATCTCACGGGATCCGGTGTTTCAACATGACTACGGCCGTTGGCTCTATCGTATGAAGCTTGTTTTGGTCCTGTCAATTATTGATTTTTAAAAATAAAATTTTGGCTTTCGATCTTAACGATCATTTATCCAGGTACAATGTCGTATATTTCTGACCATTAATTAAGCATTGACTTTGATGAATTGATCTTATAAATTTAGGACGAACACAAACACCCAGCTCCCGAGCCGGAGGAATTAAGCAGACGACGTTAAAATCCCCGACTCAGCCGGGAATCAAGCCTGGGACCCCAGTAACCAAAGGCCAGCACGCTAAACATTTAGCCATGGAGCCGGACCAGGTTATGGAAACACTACTTCGTGTTAAGCAGGAATGAAGATAAGCTGTAGCCGTCCACCTCACTCGCCATCGTACTGACTCTCGCGATGGTTTAGCAAGGTCAGAACTGTCGATTCAACTTGCCTTAAAGGTAACAAAATGATCGCCTCTGCAGCTTGTTCCTGCTCTCCTGTAAACTTAGTGAACTGTTACGATAGTTCATCTCGGACGTCCACAACTGAGGACTTGTCGTGCTTCAGTAAAAGGTGAAGAAAGAGACGGTCGGGACCTGATATTAAATCAGATACAACTTTCAACTCGGGTGGTGATTTTCGTTTTAGAGGCAGTACAACTCGATGGTCGACAAAGAAAGGGTATACATTGTTCTTACATTTCGAAAAGGGTTACAACTCAAAATAATCCTTTCGAATTAAGAAAAGTAGCTAAAACTTGAAAACCGTTAGAAGAGCTTCCTGGCCTGAATATATTAGAGTTTTTCTTGTAACGCTTTCGGAGGTTTTAGATGTCGAAATAAGCTAGGCATTGAAGGTAAAGTCTAAAAGGAATGCTTTTTTGTTGTAACCCATTCGTTCTCAGTCAACGAACTGGTCAACCATTCTCTCTTAACATCAGTCAAGGGGGAAAATGAAAAAAAAAAAGAAAAAAAATATCTGACCCTTCGAAGAATAAGCATCGGCAATATAAGAGCAAGAGCCACGAAGGGCATGAAAATGAAAAGTTTCCAATTCCTCATAAACGTAATACCGTTAGACCAGTAAGAGAACAAGAGTTGAACAAAGGGGTCGAATGAGAAATAAGAAAGGGCACATCTAAAAGCAAGGGGACTCAAGCTCTCAAGTTGATGTGCTACAGGCAGAATATTAGAATCATAGCTAACAAGATGTAACTTCTGCGACGACTGGGCTATAAGCCGGTAACAATCATTACATCTTCTGAGAATTCCAGCCATCCGCCGACAGTAATTACTGCTTCTCTGACTATGTAATAGGATTCCGCGGTTTCTCCTCCACCGGATGTGAACACACGCCCGCCCGCTCTACCGATATCTGTATTAGGATTGCCGTATTTCTGCGAACTACAATTCGTTAGGCATGGCTGAGAATTCCGTCAAAACCCATTAATTATATATGGATGCATCAGTTTCATTTACGGAACACTGTTCAGACTCGGCGTTTGAGGGCTACAGAGACCGTGTCTTCCCAGTATTACTCTCTCTGCGACTGTGACGATGTGAAGACCCCAGGTTTCCCAACTCCAGGACATGCAAATCCTCTAAGCGAGCTCTATGAACCTCTAATTGTAGACGAAATAACTCCAGACTCTCAACTATTCGAACTCCCTTACTAGCGACAGATTTTTTTTTTTTGCTAGTTGCTTTACGTCTTGCAGTCTTACAGTCTTATGGCGACGAGGAGACAGGAAAGGCCTACGAATGGGAAGGAAGCGACAGTGGCCTTAATTATGGTACAGTCCCAGCATTTGCCTGGTGTGAAAATGGGGAAACCAAGGAAAACCATCTTTACGGATGCCGACAGTGGGGTTCGAACCCACTATCTCCCGGATGCGAGCTCACAGACGCGCGCTCCTAACCGCACGACCAACTCGCCCGGTCAGAAAATTAGTAATTTAGGCATTATTATAATTTATATTGATAACAATAATTGTTATTGATTTAACGTCCAAGTAACTACTTGTGTTTCTCGATAACGGCTACATTGAAAGAAAAATTCTAAGACGCTTTTAGTACTTGTTAGTTTGCGTATATCGCGGAGACTATTTAACTTACGATTAAGTTTAATGTCTCAACTGACAGTTAAGAAAAGAGGAGGATGCCTGTTGCAAAAAAGAATTGAAAATCTGAAACCTAGTTTTCATAAAATAGCGTTTCAATTTAAGGCAAAATTTGTGCTAAACATGTGACGTCACACGCATACTCTGTTACAAGATGGCGCTGTGTTGACACGCGCGCTCAGTTGGAGGTTAGATGTATTTGTCGTTGCGAATATATCGTGGTCAGTTTAATAAATTTAATCATGTATTCTCACATCACAGGCCCCTATTGCACCGAGTTATTACCCACATTCCAAGAGTACCACGTTCTATTAAATAAAATGTGTTATCCACATAATATTTGTCTTTTAACTCTGGTAAGTCTACGAAACCCTCTAAACCCTGCGACCGTTACAATAGTAACAGCCTACCACCAATTGCTTACAGCTTTTTGAAACACCGAGGTGCCGAAATTTGGCCACGCATGAGTTCCTTTATGTACCAGTAAACCTACCGGCACGAGGCTGATGTATGTAAATTGTAATGGACTGAGCCAGGATAAAACGTGCCAAGTTGGGGTCAGAAGGCTAGCGCTCTATCGACCAAGCTGCTCAGCCTGGCATTATTATTATTATTATTATTATTATTATTATTATTATTATTATTATTATTATTATTATTATTATTATTACTACGAAGATGTCATATATTGCAGAGGTGCAAAAGGATGCGGGCTTGAATGGGCGGACAGAGAAAAATTTAGAGCATAATTTAAAACACCAACATTTGAAATTTTATTTCTCTTTTTTTTTTAATTTAAACTTGGTGAACAAATAGCAGTTGAATATACAAGCCTCGAGCTCGTTGGCTCTGATCACAACATTGACTCACAGTCAAAATTTCATTACAAACTTGTTGCTTAAAGTCACACTACTTACTACAATCTAGCCTCTCCAAGGCACAATTTTATTTTCCAAACTCTAGATAGTTCACTGTCTTCTCTGCTCGACAGTCTGATCCACAATAGACTATGAGCAAGTAGAAATTAAACAGAGGCAATAAGTGCCCATTCTAAATGACCTTAGTGGTCAAAAGGAAAGGTTTAAGACATCAGCCATAAACAAAATGCTAGGAGGTGAAACACTTGCACTTTGGCCTATGCTACAGAGGGTGACTAGTTGGTGAAGACCTACCTGTGTCGCTGCAACATCAAGCTAAATGTAAAGAAAAAGAGAGAGAGATTGACAAGAGGTATATGACTAAACAAGGCACCAGTGGTAGTTAGAGGATTGTGGAGGCGTTTAATAAATTCGCAGAGGGCTGCAGGTTGAACGCTGAAAACCAAACAGTTTTCAATGAATATCTGTGTAGGATATGAGGTCCAATGCTCTAATATACATTACCAATTCGTTTTTCTCCCCTGAACTTCCTTCCTCAGACAGGAAAGTTCAGGCAACACCCAAATTTCATACAGAGTATCATTATTCCTACAATAATCTATAGATTACATTTCTAAATTGAGAAGAGCAGACAACAGAACACTTACTGCAATGTAGTAAATGCCCAGTCCTGCTCAAGGCAACGCCAAATGTTTTCGGTCTTTTTTAGTCTAACCTTGCGACTATACAATGTAGTTTATGTGGTTTCTTCCTTTTTTCAAACGTTCTTATGCATGTACAACAGGTACGTATTTTTTTCTTTAATGTAATGTTTCTCGCTTGTGACATGATAAATGAATAGATTTCTAAAATAAATAAAAGTTATATTTTAAAATGTTATCCTAAAAGTGTTAAAGATGAAACTATTCCTGTGTTAAGATATTTTTACAAAAATGTGTCTTATGCCTGGTGGTCATCTGAAAATTTGCATTACGGAAGTTAGCGTGAAGGAAGTGTAACGTCAACAACCGCGCAGACTGTGGTGTAAGGTATTGGTGGATGGGAAGACAATGTTACCTAGCAACCGCGCAGACTGTGATGTAAGGTATGGGTGGATGGTAAGACAATGTTACCTAGCAACCGCGCAGACTGTGATGTAAGGTATGGGTGGATGGTAAGACAATGTTACCTAGCAACCGCGCAGACTGTGATGTAAGGTATGGGTGGATGGTAAGACAATGTTACCTAGCAACCGCGCAGACTGTGATGTAAGGTATGGGTGGATGGTAAGACAATGTTACCTAGCAACCGCGCAGACTGTGATGTAAGGTATGGGTGGATGGGAAGACAATGTTACCTAGCAACCGCGCAGACTGTGATGTAAGGTATGGGTGGATGGTAAGACAATGTTACCTAGCAACCGCGCAGACTGTGATGTAAGGTATGGGTGGATGGTAAGACAATGTTACCTAGCAACCGCGCAGACTGTGATGTAAGGTATGGGTGGATGGTAAGACAATGTTACCTAGCAACCGGGCAGACTGTGATGTAAGGTATGGGTGGACGGTAAGACAATGTTACCTAGCAACCGTGCAGGCTATGTCTTAAGGCCGGTTGTCATCTGAAATTAGGAACCGTCAACACTACGTGGACCAAGGGAGGGTCAATTCACATCCACTCGTTAGAAAAATTTCTATTATAGTATTGAACATGTTCAGACCATAGTGTCCTCATTTTGTGTCAGAAACAAATGAGCAAAAAACGACCATTGTATGTGGAAAATGCAACTCGTATGTTTGTGGAAATCACAGTCAAAAGACAAACATATTGTGCCCTTTTCAAGGCAACAACTGCGGTGAACTCTTCCTTCTTCTGTGCGCCGGCTGCTCCTGTAATAAATGACATGTAAATGATACTCACCGCTGCATGTAGACTCTTCTTCCTCAGCCGTGGACCGTCCGCTATCCCCGAAGATAGGCCACCCGTCGATCAAGGAGTGAGGAAATGAAAAGTAGGGGTAAACTAACGAAAATGACGGCATCCAAAGACTGAATTAAAATTTAAATAACAAACTGATTTATTGAAAAAAAGTGCAAAGTGCCAAAAATGTAAGTGAACTAAACTGGTGAAAAATGTAAACAAAGTGAAATAAATGAGACTAAGAAAATTAAAGATTGAGGATCTGCCTTACAATAACACCATTATCTGCCTAATAAACTGACTGAAGGTCAATCAAATAATTATGTTGACACTGTCTTCAAGACGATGACGTGAATAAATTAAAAACTCTGGTCAGAAAATTTTACCTCATTTGAAGTACAGAATTGTATTACGTAGAAAATGTCTCTCAAAATAAATTAATGTAGTTGAATAATTAATTAATTAATTACGTCATCAAATCAACACTGACTCAGAGGTGTTTATCAAGTCTTTAAAACATGTGGCTAGTTGGGAAACACCCAGCTTTAAATAATCATGGACTGCACTAACCAAGTGTAACAAATAAGGAATAATTCAAAGAAAACAGCCATGAACATCGTACTTCATTTACCAGGTAACCACTGTCTTATTCAAACACCTCGTGATTAAACGAAAGAAATTATTGAAACATGAACCTGAGTGTTACAACCACTCATCAAATTATTTAAACTTCACTTGCATGACTGTGATAGCCTGGACCTCTTTAAAATATAAATAATCACTAGGCCAAGTGCCTCATGTTTACACTCCAAATGACAGCGATCCTTGTACATAAAAATTTACTTAATTTGCCGCTGACTGTATTTCATTATGAATTCATATTCGTGGTACCACCACTAGATGGAGGCAGATGCCATCTTATTTACCTCATTCATTGCGGCAGTTTTTATACAATTGGTTTATTAAAGATCGCTTCATTTCTTAAATAAAATGTAGTGGATTTTAAAAGGTTTGGTAATTACTGAATGCCTGGTATGAGCATACCACTACTATGGTTTTGACTGTGACCTAATCGATGATCCCTTATCCTAACACATTAAATCTTATTTACATAAATTAAATCTATTAACGGAGAAACACTGCTCCAACATAAGAAAAATACAGAAATCAAAACTCGCCTATCTACACCTATCTATTTACATCAAATCAAATATAAATAATTCACATACGATCACATCCTACAAATAAGCGGTAATAAAGTACACTCCGAAAGAAATAACAAATAAACAACACTAGATCCCAACATCGCGGCCTACTGTAAATTAGTAAGGATGGAATGCGCAAAATAAAATCGGAGTCTACAGAAAAATATACCCCGCTGCGAGTAGCAAAATATTGCGAATTTGACGGCAATCTCTAACCTCAAACGATAAATGTCTGGCCATGATACTATTTAACCTTTATGGACAATAATTACTGTTATTCCATGTCATCCATGACTATACATGACTATCAAAATACACATTGACTCGTCGCTCTGCTCACATGTACAATGGCTAGCATAAACTGGCCTATTTGCCGAACATCTACTTTCCCTGGAATTATTTGACACAAATACAGGCTTCTGCCTACAATCATAACCCATGTCGTAACATATTTAACACTCTTGGTTAAATTATTCATCTCTCAATTCTATTTACTCATCATTATTCTTGACGTAGTACTTCATAATACGGCCTCGCTCGTATCCGGCGGGCGAAATATCTGTCGTGCACATCACTATTTCTTACGACAGTTCATGACATGGTCCAAATATCACATTTCCATTATCAACGTAGATCATCAGGGATATTACTCATTTAGCTCGATCTCTCGATCATTCTCTGCTTCACATATCACAAAATATCAGAGCTGACTCATCAATGGTTTCCTGGTACTCACTGTTTCTAAAAAAAAAAAAAATGACGAGATTGCCTCTCAAAACACAGATGTTGAAAGATGTATAACCGCAACTACACACTACGCGTCTACCAAAAATCGTCGCAAAATACACGGGATAAGAAACTACCAGAAACGGTCATCTGAAGGATGATTCCACAACATAAAACAAACTGAAAGCGCAAAATAGCAAAAATAAACATTAAAATCAACAAGGCGGCGTCTACAAGATCAAAACTCCGACAGAAATATGACTCAAAACCAACGATCTAATAACATGATGATTATTATAATTATTACAAATCGGCATTACGCTCATTGAGATCAAATAATAGAGCTTCCTAAATTGTCAAAGTGACATACTACAGAATAATCCATAACAAAGACGCAAACACATCTACATAAAGGAAATGCGGAAATAACCCTAGCTGAAAGTGCAACATTATTATTATTATTATTATTATTATTATTATTATTATTATTATTATTATTATTATTATTATTATTATTATTATTATTATTATTATAGTAGTTATATATTATGATTATTAAAATGTGAACTATTTACAATCCTACCTAATAGTCTAAGCTACATTTATCATCGATTAGGCACGGTCCTACATATTTATTTACATTATTCTATTGATGCTCATACCTGGGTGATGGAGGCATGTTGGATTACCCTCCGGACTCCGTCATGGTGAATTAGAATTCCATCTTGAAGCTGTATTCCAAATTTTCACACACGCAAACTCGATACATTTTATCATGCCGTTACACACGCTTACATTAACATAAAAAAAACACTCGCATTTCTTCGCACTCCAGTGAAGGTTAGACGAGAGCACTGCGTAGACTCCTGTCGTGAAGTCGGAAGTTCGTCTCCGCTACCTGCCTGAAAAATCACATGCTGATCTGCACACCGCTCTCTCAGCTTTTTTTTACATACGGCTTACCGATCATTCACCCCTACGGACCACAACAGTTTGCTCAAGGTCTACCACTGCGGCCTTCATTAAAGGAAAGTCATTCTCCTCCCTGTCTGCCTTTACTAGTTTCTCCCCGCAAACATTTCGCTTGCCCAAAATAGTTTATTAAGTGGTAAAAGCAAGCTAACGTACAGTTTCCAATGATGTGGAGAAATTTTATGCTGATTGTCCTCCCAAAATGAAGACAAAAATAGCTTTCCAACAAATGTCAAACTACCCGTGGATTAGAGAGGTTTTATGTAATTATGCTGAAACATGGACTTGTCCCTCTCGACTCGTGATGTGAGTTCATTTAAGCCAAGTGTTGAAAGTGTAGCTATTGCCTGTTGTCTCTGCATAAATAGTAAAAGTTTGTTAAAGTGTTCATTTCTGAAATGTTACTCTCCCAAGTAAAATAATATATGTCTCTCTCAAATGCCAACAAGTGTCTCTACTCGCTTTCTTACCAGCCAAAAGTAAAGTTCAAGCTGACTAACTGAACTAGCTGACACACTCTAAACACACTGAAGATTCAACTAACTCACGAATACAGAATACAGTGAAATACACAGTCACACCGTCACACTGTGCCGCTGTCACTCTATCACTCTGTCACTCTGACAATCAAGATTCACTGAGGATTCAACACCCTGGTCGCTGGGGTTTTGTAATGATTTCTCCCCCCACCTTGAAAATAGTTCTGTGGAAGGGATGTGGCGTAATGATCTAGCCCTCGGGAGCGCTTTATCGTACATCCGTGGGTTAAAGTTTCAAAATTTATGTACAAAAATTTCCTAATTTCGGTCTGACTTACTTGTTATATTGCGCCGTGGGAAACGATCACAGGATAATCCACACGACGGCGCGCGTCACCGGCGTTATTTTCTTCCAGCGAATGGCTCCTTCCCGCCATGACAGTTCATCTCCCGGGTAAAACCACTATTCCGTGTGAAGTTAAAATTCTATTAATTAGGCACTAATTAATCACATATTCGCACTGATAAATATCCAAATATTATAAAGAAGTCAGGACACTGTTTTTCACCACTACACCGGGCTTCAGATAGCGAAATACTGACTGTAGATTCCCGCTATGACAGTTCATTCAA
This sequence comes from Anabrus simplex, assembly GCF_040414725.1. NCBI lineage: Eukaryota > Metazoa > Arthropoda > Insecta > Orthoptera > Tettigoniidae > Anabrus > Anabrus simplex. The sequence continues at coordinate 440,765,112 of NC_090268.1, read as the reverse complement.
ATTTAGAATTTTGTGATTGGCTGAGACTTTCGCGCTCTTCGTAGCGTGGATGCTTCCATTTCCTCCCAAGGGTTGGTGGGTATTGTCGTTGTCTCTTTGTCCTTGCTAAGTAGGTCAGGCCTCAACGCGTGATTTTCTCGTGAGAACCAAGTAGAAAGTTGTCACTCCTAGGCGGTATCATAAAATTTATTGGATGGAGTACTTAGGGCGGTTTACAAGTTGGTCGTGCTCTAAGAAGAGTTTCGTGGATTTTCCTTGCCGTCAGACTGGCGCCAGAAAGTTCCTTTGTGACTGCTAGGTTCACAGCCTACTGTAGTATCCCAATATGCGAAATATTCAACTTTTAATTTGTAAATTAATTACATAAATTCGCTTATGGGTGCAATGCTCCCCTACGACGTTAGAAATCTTACGCGATAGTGGAAGATTTCTCAATTCAACCAATGACTTACACATACTTGCAGCCATAAGCGAATGTATACTTCTGACTATGAAGTATACCTCTGCTTATGTCTGAGCCGTTCTGTGATTTCTCTCTCTAAACTTCTGTTCTCTTTCTCGAGGTCATCTGCAATCTGTTTCATGACTGCCAGTATCTCGGCTGAGTTCTGTTCGCATTCTGGACAATTTTCTTCTGTTTGTTGACCTGTCTCAATCTCGAAATGACTGTCGTCTCCTGGGTTCGTTGATAGGGTTTCCTGGTCATCTTCTTCTTCTGCTTCAGTACATGGGTCATCATCATCATCTTCTTCTTCTTTGCCGGAACTTGTGTCTTCTCCTGCGTTTGAGCTCCTTGGTTTTTCCACGAGATTCACTTGAGCTGCGCCTGGTGCTAATCTGTATACTTTAAGGTTGGATGCATTCATAACCATTTCATTTTCTCCATCTAAACTTCTAATTTTATATGCATTGTTTTGCATATCTTGAACAATGCGGTAAGGACCGATGTACAATGGTGCGAATTTTGCGTAATATTTCTTTTCAGGATCGGAGATGGCTGGTCTACGGATCAATACCATTTCACCTACTCTTAATGGCCGGTGAAATCTTCTTCGCCGAACCCTTCTTTGCCTGCGGTCAGCTTGCTCTCTTAAACGCTCTTGTACCTGCTGTGTACACACTTCCGGAGATAATAGGGGTTCAGGCGGACAATTGATGACTGGATGCCATGGTCTAGCCGGTTGTAAGCCATTATGCACTGTGGCCGGAATTTTTGCTGTTGCTTCATGGACAGTATTATTTATGCAGTCAGTGATCAATGGGAGAATATCTACCCATCGCCAATGCTGTTCTGGGATATAAATTCTGCTGAATTTTGCGATGACTTTCATTACCCTTTCTGCCGGGTTTGACTCTGGGTGACGTGTTGAACTCAGAACATGCTGTATTCCTAGTTGCCGTAAACCTGTTTTGAACTCTGCGGAGGTGAACTGTGTTCCGTGATCTGTTAGTAATTTCTCCGGTTTTCCCATAGCCGGAATTATTTCCCTATTAATGCATCTTAAAACTGACCTAGTATTGGCCTTTTGCATTGGAGAAAGGTTTGTAAATTTCGAAAATACATCCATGGTGACTAATATAAACTGATTGCCTCTCCGTGATTTCGGGATTTTTCCATAAATATCCATCGCGAATAACTCACGGGGCTTTGACGGTAGAATGGGAATTGGCTTCTGTTTTACAAGGTAGGAGTTTGCCTTGACACGCTGGCAAGTGTCGCATGTAATTATTGCATCTCTGACAGTTTTCCTAAGGTCTTTCCAGGTAAAGGTTTCCTGAATTGTGGCGACGGTCTTATCAATACCTCCGTGCCCAATAATACGGTGTACATGCCATATCAGCTCTTCCTGTAATTCTTTCGGGACTACGATCTTTAATTTTGTATGGTCCTTATCTGCATATTTTAACAACTGATTATTTAACAACCTGTATTCTTCTGCGGCCTTGTGAATTTCGTCATAACGAGGGTCCCCTTGTTGAATTGCTCCCTGGAAATACTGGATAATCGGCTGTAAGGTTGGGTCAGCCTGTTGAAAGGTTGGTAACTGGCTCAGTCGGAGCAGTACATTTCTGTCTTCCTGTGTTAAGTCCACATAATTTACCTGCTCTTCATGTTTATTTGGGTTTCTGCTTAAGGCGTCAGCTAAGATGTTCGCCTTGCCTGTACAGTGTTCAATGGTGAAATTAAATTGCTGCACGAACAGTGACCATCTAGTAATACTGTCAGATGAAACAGCTGACTTTAACATGAACGTTAAAGCTTTGTGGTCGGTTCTTATGACGATTGGAAATCCATAAATAACTTTTCGCCAGTGCTGTAGGGCTTGGACTATAGCTAGCATTTCCAGCTCTGTAGTTGTGTAGTTCCGTTCGTGCGACCTCAGTTTTCTACTATAAAAGCCTAAATAGTCCTTGGTTTTACATTCATCTTCCTGTTCCTGGAATAAGACTGCACCTACACCAACTTTAGATGCATCTGTCTGGAGGATGAATGGTCTGTTACAGTCAGGATATGCTAATTTTATACTCCTGACTAACAATTCTTTAGTATTTGTGAACGCTGTCTCTGCTTCCTGTGTCCATTTCCATCTGTTGTTCTTACGCAGCAGGTCTTGTAGTGGTGCAACGACTTCGGTAAAATTTTTACAGTGTTCCCTAAAGAATTGACACATACCAAGGAATTGGCGAACGTGTTTCACCTTGGTAGGCCTAGGGAAGTTACTTATTGCTTCTAACTTTACCGGGTTTGGTCGGATTCCCTTGCCGTCTATTACGTGTCCTAGGAATAGGATTTCCGGCTGACAGAAGTGCGATTTCTTGATGTTCACCTTGAATCCAGTTTCTATAAGGTTTTTGAACAGTTTACCTAAATTTTGGAGGTTTTCTTCAAAGGTTTTAGTCGCTATTATCATGTCATCGATGTACAAAGTGGTAACTGCTTTGACTTCGTCTGTTAGGTTCCTGTCAAGTGCTCGTATGAGCGCACTACTTGAGTTCCTCGTACCAAACGGAAGCCTTTCAAAAACATAGGTCTGTTGATCAAACATGAACCCTGTTAGTAATTTCGACTTGTCATGCAGAAGGATATGGTGAAAGGAACTGGTCAGGTCTACACCTGTAAAAACTTCCATGCCTTTAAATCGACGAATTGCGTCCTTAATAGGCATGGCTTGGTCATTCTCTGGGATTAATTTGGAATTTAATTGGCGAGCATCTAAACACAGCCTCAGGGAATTATCGGCTTTCTTTACAATGACAAGGCTGTTCACGTACGGAGTGGGTCGCTTCGAGATTATCCCGTTTTCCTCCATTTGTTTAATTATTTGTTTGACCTCCTCGTGGTATTTCTCTGGCACTGGGTACGGCTTTCGTTTGTATGGTTCCCAGTCCAAAACATTGAAAGCGTACGTGAAATTAGGTATTAGGCCCACTTTGGAATCGAGTACGGCCTGATGTTCAATTAAAAAGGCTCTTAATTTATCTTTCTGTTCTTTTGTTCCTTTAAATTCTGCGACCTTGTCGTTAATTAATTTCTCAATGTCTTCTGCAGTATCAGCCATAAAAATATCTGTAAAAATCCCCTCATGGTCCAAAATATTTAATTGTTCATCCATATGCTCGGTTCCCAAAGTATCGTGGAACTCTCCGTCAGTACTGTTATCTGCTTCGTCCTCCTCATCAGTTTCCGGATTTATTGCAACCCTGTCGTGACCTCCATTCCTTCGGAATCTCACAACGCCCCCTGCAAGGTCAATGACGGCATGCGTTTCCCTGAGAAAAACGGCTCCGAGAATTATGTTGTAGTTGACTCTAGCCATTATAATAAATGTATGACTGTAGGTTGAGCTTCCTATTGTCATCTCCAGGTATGTCTGCGACTTACAGGTAGTCACCTTGTCTGGCACGATCCCTTTTATTTTTACAGTCGAGACCGGGATCTCAGGTAGGCTCACTTTCTCTTTCAAGTCATTAAACAGAGTCCTCGAAATAATGCTGATACTAGCACCAGTATCTAAAAGTCCTAAAATACTTGTTCCATAAATTTTGATTTTAATCACAGGTAGAGGTAAAATTTGTGGGCTCTCCTGTTTGAATTCATCATTTAATAAGTCCTCTGGCTGTGCTATCCATGAATCTACTTGTGCTACTTCCCACTCTTCATTCTCAATGGTTAAACGTGCGGTCGTGTCAGTGTCTGATGGAGCTACTAATTTGAAATTGAAGTTTTTTTTCTTAGCACCGGCCCCCTCGTACGTTGGTGCATTAGGGTTGAGCGGCCTGCAGTCCTCGCTTCCTCTCCTTCTTGCCTGCTGGAACTCGAGGCTTTCGGCTCCCGTGATATCCGGGTTCATATCCTGGGATTCGATTGCCTGTTTCCATGGATCGCGCTGCTGTTTATTATTCAGATCATTAATATATCGGCGCCCCTCTTGGTATCTCGGGTCCGAGTTCCTATCTCGCTGGTAATTTCTCCTCTCGGTCCATCTTCTTTCAGGGTCACGATAATAAGGTCTGTCTCTTCCTCTATCTTCCCATCGCCTACTATCTCGTGAGATGTACCTCCTTTGGTATGGCTGCCTGTCCTGATATTTCGGTCGCCTGTCTGGATAGTTAGGTCTTCGGTACCACGGACGTTGAATCTATTCCTCCTGGCGTCTCGTGTTCATATCTCTCCGCGGTATAGCACCTGAATTCGGGCCGTTTACCTGCGCGTTGCCTCGTGTATTCTCACTTGTGGCATTAGCTAGGTAAGCCCTATGTTCTTGCATCTGCCTAGTCACTCTTTGCGGTGCATTGCTGGTTGATGTGACGTCTAGCTCCCTTAAAATTGCCTCAACTTGAGCTGGATCATCTACCCTCGCCGTAATTAGCATTCGCTGCACGTCCGGCGGAAATTGCTTGATTATTGTCTGAACGATTTCTGCGTCAGACACAGGGGAGTCTAAATGTCTAAGTTTCACCAGTTGAGTTAAGAAAAAGTCTAGATAACATGTGGGCTGTGTTGACATGTACTTGCGAGTGTACAGGTCCATTCTGAGTGCTTGTTGAGTTGACAAGGACCAGTACCTTTCGAGGAAAGCTTTTTCGAAATCTTCGAATGTCTTAAACGTGTCCACGAAACCATAGTACCATGTCTTTGCCTGTCCCTCGAGGTATTTTTCTACAATACGTAGTTTCTTGTCTTCTGGGACTTTTATATCTTGGAAATATTGTTTTAATTCCCTAAGATATACTTTCGGGGTGATTTGTGACGTCCCACTAAATTTCTTTGGTTGATCGTCACTTGTCCGCACAATGTTAATTATCTGGGTGGAAGCTTCATTTCTTTGTGTACTTTCCGGCATTGTCCTTTCCACGTTGAATACCTGTGTTATCGGCTCGCTATCTGTCTGCTCACACTGCGGCTGTACCCTAATTTCCTTTACTACCTGCGATTTCGCAGCCTGTTTGTCTACCAGCAGCTTGACCAAGGTCGACAAGTTTTCGCCCTGGGTCTGAATTGCCTGGATTTTTCCCTCAATGACCTCGTTAAACTCCTGTCTTATTGACTGCTCATTGAGTGTAATCTCACCCTCAGTCTCTGCTATTTTCTCCGACAGTTCTGTTAACTTCTTTGTAATGTCCTGGGTTTCTGACTTTAGGGTCATGATTTCATTACTCATCTTCTCCTGAGTCTCTCCAACCTGCACGCATACTTTACTCATTTCTTTCCTGGTCTCGTCCTCAATTTTATCTATTCGTTCTTCCAAGAGTATGATACCTTGAGCTAAGTCCTTGCCCTGGTCTTGTATCATAACTCTGGTTTCCCTCATACTTTCCTCAACAGTCGCGCTATGGCTGTCTAACTGTTCTTGTATTTGCGCCTGTACATCCGCTAATTTCTTTATTTCTTCCATTGTCTCCTGCCTGTTCGCATTACACGCCTGCATGAGTTTGTCCTGGTTTGCCTGTAATTCTTTCTTCAATTCGACCTGGCTCTTTATAAATTTTTGCTCGAGCTTTTCCTCGCACTGTTTAAATTCTTCTAATACCTGTTCTTGTATTGTCTCTACTTTATTTGCAAGTTCGGCTTGGCTACTTTCAATCTTATCCGCTAATTCTGCCTGGCTAGATTTCAATTCGCTTTGTGTGGTTTTTAACTCGTTACCTAAATCTACCTGGCTGGATTTTAATTCGCTTTCTACCTTGTTTGCAAGTTCAGCCTGACTGGATTTTAACTCATCTTGACTTATTTTAAGTTCAACAGCTAATTCTGCCTGGCTACTTTCTATTTTGTTTGATAGTTCGGCCTGACTCGATTTCAACTCATCTTGACTTGTTTTAAGTTCATTAGTCGCTACGCTTAAATCACTAATTGTTTTAATTAACCTGTCCCACTGCTCTTGACTAATCGACATTTCGTATATTGAGAGAAGCGACTGAGACCTTCAGGTTCCCCAACAATACTTCCAACACATGCAAGACACAGTGATCACCAACAAAAAACAATTTTATCCTAAATTTGGATAAAATTATACAAAACATATCATTTATAGTTAATACCACTACTTGTCAAACAGTGCTATCACAGCATTCATATTTATCAACACTCAGTAAACCTATGTTCATGGCTGTCAGTCTGGGTACAAAAATAAATTAAATGTAAAGTGCAAAGTCCCGGGGATAAGCAAATCTGGCCCCACGTTGGGCGCCACGCTTTTCACTCCTCACTCCGGCCCCTGTGCCCTTGTCAAGGCAACAACTGCGGTGAACTCTTCCTTCTTCTGTGCGCCGGCTGCTCCTGTAATAAATGACATGTAAATGATACTCACCGCTGCATGTAGACTCTTCTTCCTCAGCCGTGGACCGTCCGCTATCCCCGAAGATAGGCCACCCGTCGATCAAGGAGTGAGAAAATGAAAAGTAGGGGTAAACTAACGAAAATGACGGTATCCAAAGACTGAATTAAAATTTAAATAACAAACTGATTTATTGAAAAAAAGTGCAAAGTGCCAAAAATGTAAGTGAACTAAACTGGTGAAAAATGTAAACAAAGTGAAATAAATGAGACTAAGAAAATTAAAGATTGAGGATCTGCCTTACAATAACACCATTATCTGCCTAATAAACTGACTGAAGGTCAATCAAATAATTATGTTGACACTGTCTTCAAGACGATGACGTGAATAAATTAAAAACTCTGGTCAGAAAATTTTACCTCATTTGAAGTACAGAATTGTATTACGTAGAAAATGTCTCTCAAAATAAATTAATGTAGTTGAATAATTAATTAATTAATTACGTCATCAAATCAACACTGACTCAGAGGTGTTTATCAAGTCTTTAAAACATGTGGCTAGTTGGGAAACACCCAGCTTTAAATAATCATGGACTGCACTAACCAAGTGTAACAAATAAGGAATAATTCAAAGAAAACAGCCATGAACATCGTACTTCATTTACCAGGTAACCACTGTCTTATTCAAACACCTCGTGATTAAACGAAAGAAATTATTGAAACATGAACCTGAGTGTTACAACCACTCATCAAATTATTTAAACTTCACTTGCATGACTGTGATAGCCTGGACCTCTTTAAAATATAAATAATCACTAGGCCAAGTGCCTCATGTTTACACTCCAAATGACAGCGATCCTTGTACATAAAAATTTACTTAATTTGCCGCTGACTGTATTTCATTATGAATTCATATTCGTGGTACCACCACTAGATGGAGGCAGATGCCATCTTATTTACCTCATTCATTGCGGCAGTTTTTATACAATTGGTTTATTAAAGATCGCTTCATTTCTTAAATAAAATGTAGTGGATTTTAAAAGGTTTGGTAATTACTGAATGCCTGGTATGAGCATACCACTACTATGGTTTTGACTGTGACCTAATCGATGATCCCTTATCCTAACACATTAAATCTTATTTACATAAATTAAATCTATTAACGGAGAAACACTGCTCCAACATAAGAAAAATACAGAAATCAAAACTCGCCTATCTACACCTATCTATTTACATCAAATCAAATATAAATAATTCACATACGATCACATCCTACAAATAAGCGGTAATAAAGTACACTCCGAAAGAAATAACAAATAAACAACACTAGATCCCAACATCGCGGCCTACTGTAAATTAGTAAGGATGGAATGCGCAAAATAAAATCGGAGTCTACAGAAAAATATACCCCGCTGCGAGTAGCAAAATATTGCGAATTTGACGGCAATCTCTAACCTCAAACGATAAATGTCTGGCCATGATACTATTTAACCTTTATGGACAATAATTACTGTTATTCCATGTCATCCATGACTATACATGACTATCAAAATACACATTGACTCGTCGCTCTGCTCACATGTACAATGGCTAGCATAAACTGGCCTATTTGCCGAACATCTACTTTCCCTGGAATTATTTGACACAAATACAGGCTTCTGCCTACAATCATAACCCATGTCGTAACATATTTAACACTCTTGGTTAAATTATTCATCTCTCAATTCTATTTACTCATCATTATTCTTGACGTAGTACTTCATAATACGGCCTCGCTCGTATCCGGCGGGCGAAATATCTGTCGTGCACATCACTATTTCTTACGACAGTTCATGACATGGTCCAAATATCACATTTCCATTATCAACGTAGATCATCAGGGATATTACTCATTTAGCTCGATCTCTCGATCATTCTCTGCTTCACATATCACAAAATATCAGAGCTGACTCATCAATGGTTTCCTGGTACTCACTGTTTCTAAAAAAAAAAAAATGACGAGATTGCCTCTCAAAACACAGATGTTGAAAGATGTTTAACCGCAACTACACACTACGCGTCTACCAAAAATCGTCGCAAAATACACGGGATAAGAAACTACCAGAAACGGTCATCTGAAGGATGATTCCACAACATAAAACAAACTGAAAGCGCAAAATAGCAAAAATAAACATTAAAATCAACAAGGCGGCGTCTACAAGATCAAAACTCCGACAGAAATATGACTCAAAACCAACGATCTAATAACATGATGATTATTATAATTATTACAAATCGGCATTACGCTCATTGAGATCAAATAATAGAGCTTCCTAAATTGTCAAAGTGACATACTACAGAATAATCCATAACAAAGACGCAAACACATCTACATAAAGGAAATGCGGAAATAACCCTAACTGAAAGTGCAACATTATTATTATTATTATTATTATTATTATTATTATTATTATTATTATTATTATTATTATTATTATTATTATTGTTATTATAGTAGTTATATATTATGATTATTAAAATGTGAACTATTTACAATCCTACCTAACAGTCTAAGCTACATTGATCATCGATTAGGCACGGTCCTACATATTTATTTACATTATTCTATTGATGCTCGTACCTGGGTGATGGAGGCATGTTGGATTACCCTCCGGACTCCGTCATGGTGAATTAGAATTCCATCTTGAAGCTGTATTCCAAATTTTCACACACGCAAACTCGATACATTTTTATCATGCCGTTACACACGCTTACATTAACATAAAAAAAACACTCGCATTTCTTCGCACTCCAGTGAAGGTTAGACGAGAGCACTGCGTAGACTCCTGTCGTGAAGTCGGAAGTTCGTCTCCGCTACCTGCCTGAAAAATCACCTGCTGATCTGCACACCGCTCTCTCAGCTTTTTTTTACATACGGCTTACCGATCATTCACCCCTACGGACCACAACAGTTTGCTCAAGGTCTACCACTGCGGCCTTCATTAAAGGAAAGTCATTCTCCTCCCTGTCTGCCTTTACTAGTTTCTCCCCGCAAACATTTCGCTTGCCCAAAATAGTTTATTAAGTGGTAAAAGCAAGCTAACGTACAGTTTCCAATGATGTGGAGAAATTTTATGCTGATTGTCCTCCCAAAACGAAGACAAAAATAGCTTTCCAACAAATGTCAAACTACCCGTGGATTAGAGAGGTTTTATGTAATTATGCTGAAACATGGACTTGTCCCTCTCGACTCGTGATGTGAGTTCATTTAAGCCAAGTGTTGAAAGTGTAGCTATTGCCTGTTGTCTCTGCATAAATAGTAAAAGTTTGTTAAAGTGTTCATTTCTGAAATGTTACTCTCCCAAGTAAAATAATACATGTCTCTCTCAAATGCCAACAAGTGTCTCTACTCGCTTTCTTACCAGCCAAAAGTAAAGTTCAAGCTGACTAACTGAACTAGCTGACACACTCTAAACACACTGAAGATTCAACTAACTCACGAATACAGAATACAGTGAAATACACTGTCACACCGTCACACTGTGCCGCTGTCACTCTATCACTCTGTCACCCTGACAATCAAGATTCACTGAGGATTCAACACCCTGGTCGCTGGGGTTTTGTAATGAGTTCTCCCCCCACCTTGAAAATAGTTCTTTGGAAGGGATGTGGCGTAATGATCAATCAATCAATCAATACTGATCTGCATTTAGGGCAGTCGCCCAGGTGGCAGATTCCCTATCTGTTGCTTTCCTAGCCTTTTCCGAAATGATTTCAAAGAAATTGGAAATTTATTGAACATCTCCCTTGGTAAGTTATTCCAATCCCTAACTCCCCTTCCTATAAATGAATATTTGCCCCAGTTTGTCCTCTTGAATTCCAACTTTATCTTCATGTTGTGATCTTTCCTACTTTTATAAACGCCATTCAAACCTATTCGTCTACTAATGTCATTCCACGCCATCTCTCCTCTGACAGCTCGGAACATACCACTTAGTCGAGCAGCTCTTCTTCTTTCTCTCAATTCCTCCCAACCCAAATATTGCAACATTTTTGTAACACTACTCTTTTTTCGGAAATCAACCAGAGCAAATCCAGCTGCTTTTCTTTGGATTTTCTCCAGTTCTTGAATCAGATAATCCTGGTGATGGTCCCATACGCTGGAACCATACTCTAGTTGGGGTCTTACCAGAGACTTATATGCACTCTCCTTTACATCCTTACTACAACCCCTAAACACTCTCATAACCATGTGCAGAGATCGGTACCCTTTATTTACAATCCCATTTATGTGATTACCCCAGTGAAGATCTTTCCTTATATTAACACCTAGATACTTACAATGATCCCCAAAAGGAACTTTCACCCCATCAATGCAGTAATTAAAACTGAGAGGACTTTTCCTATTTGTGAAACTCACAACCTGACTTTTAGCCCCGTTTATCAACATACCATTGCCTGCTGTCCATCTCACAACATTTTCGAGGTCACGTTGCAGTTGCTCACAATCTTGTAACTTATTTATCACTCTATAGAGAATAACATCATCTGCAAAAAGCCTTACCTCCGATTCCACTCCTTTACTCATATCATTTATATATATAAGAAAACATAAAGGTCCGATAACACTGCCCTGAGGAACTCCCCTCTCAACTATTACAGGGTCAGACAAAGCTTCACCTACTCTAACTCTCTGAGATCTATTTTCTAGAAATATAGCAACCCATTCAGTCAATCTTTTGTCTAGTCCAATTGCACTCATTTTTGCCAGTAGTCTCCCATGATCCACCCTATCAAATGCTTTAGACATGTCAATCGCGATACAGTCCATTTGACCTCCAGAATCCAAGATATCTGCTATATCTTGCTGGAATCCTACAAGTTGAGCTTCAGTGGAATAACCTTTCCTAAAACCGAATTGCCTTCTATCGAACCAGTTATTAATTTCACAAACATGTCTAATATAATCAGAAAGAATGCCTTCCCAAAGCTTACATACAATGCATGTCAAACTTACTGGCCTGTAATTTTCAGCTTTATGTCTATCACCCTTTCCTTTATACACAGGGGCTACTATAGCAACTCTCCATTCATCTGGTATAGCTCCGCCGACCAAACAATAATCAAATAAGTACTTCAGATATGGTACTATATTCCAACCCATTGTCTTTAGTATATCCCCAGAAATCTGATCAATTCCAGCCGCTTTTCTAGTTTTCAACTTTTGTATCTTATTGTAAATGTCATTGCTATCATATGTAAATTTTATTTCTTCTTTGGCCTTAGTCTCTTCCTCTATCTCGACATTATCCTTGTAACCAACAATCTTTACATACTGCTGATTGAATACTTCTGCCTTTTGAAGATCCTCACATACACACTCCCCTTGTTCATTATTCCTGGAATGTCCTTCTTGGAACCTGTTTCAGCCTTAAAATACCTATACATACCCTTCCATTTTTCACTAAAATTTGTATGACTGCCAATTATGCTTGCCATCATGTTATCCTTAGCTGCCTTCTTTGCTAGATTCAATTTTCTTGTAAGTTCCTTCAATTTCTCCTTACTTCCACAGCCATTTCTAACTCTATTTCTTTCCAGTCTGCACCTCCTTCTTAGTCTCTTTATTTCTCTATTATAATAAGGTGGGTCTTTACCATTCCTTACCACCCTTAAAGGTACAAACCTGTTTTCGCATTCCTCAACAATTTCTTTAAACCCATTCCAGAGTCTGTTTACATTTTTATTTACCGTTTTCCACCGATCATAGTTACTTTTTAGAAACTGCCTCATACCTGCTTGATCAGCCATATGGTACTGCCTAACAGTCCTACTTTTAAGACCTTCCTTTCTATCGCATTTATTTTTAACTACCACAAAAACAGCTTCATGATCACTAATACCATCTATTACTTCAGTTTCCCTATAGAGCTCATCTGGTTTTATCAGCACCACATCCAGGATATTTTTCCCTCTGGTTGGTTCCATCACTTTCTGAATCAGCTGTCCTTCCCATATTAACTCATTTGCCATTTGTTGGTCATGCTTCCTGTCGTTCGCATTTCCTTCCCAATTTACATCTGGCAAATTCAGATCTCCCGCTACAATCACATTTCTTTCTATGTCGTTTCCCACATAGCTGACTATCCTATCAAATAATTCCGAATCCGCATCAGTGCTACCCTTTCCCGATCTGTACACTCCAAATATATCAAGTTGCCTATTATCTTTAGAAATGAGCCTTACACCTAGAATTTCATGTGTCTCATCTTTAACTTTTTCGTAGCTTACAAATTCTTCTTTCACCAGAATGAAAACTCCCCCTCCCACCTTTCCTATCCTATCTCTACGATACACACTCCAGTGCCGTGAGAAAATTTCTGCATCCATTATATCATTTCTCAGCCATGATTCAACTCCTATTACAATATCTGGTAAATATATATCTATTAAATTACTTAATTCTATTCCTTTCTTTACAATACTTCTACAGTTCAACACTAACAATTTTATGTCATCCCTACTTGATTTCCAGTTCCCTGTTCCCTTATCACCGCTCCCTAGGCCATCCCGTTTCCCTGAATGTACCTCCCTATTACCCTTCCAAACAAATTTCCTAACTTATACGTACCACTGCGGTTTAAATGAAGGCCATCCGAGCGCAGATCCCTATCTCCTACCCACCCATTAGGATCTCGGGAGCGCTTTATCGTACATCCGTAGGTTAAAGTTTCAAAATTTATGTACAAAAATTTCCTAATTTCGGTCTGACTTACTTGTTATATTGCGCCGTGGGAAACGATCACAGGATAATCCACACGACGGCGCGCGTCACCGGCGTTATTTTCTTCCAGCGAATGGTTCCTTCCCGCCATGACAGTTCATCTCCCGGGCAAAACCACTATTCCGTGTGAAGTTAAAATTCTATTAATTAGGCACTAATTAACCACATACTCGCACTGATAAATTTCCAAATATTATAAAGAAGTCAGGACACTGTTTTTCACCACTACACCGGGCTTCAGATAGCGAAATACTGACTGTAGATTCCCGCTATGACAGTTCATACAAATTTAGAATTTTGTGATTGGCTGAGACTTTCGCGCTCTTCGTAGCGTGGATGCTTCCATTTCCTCCCAAGGGTTGGTGGATATTGTCGTTGTCTCTTTGTCCTTGCTAAGTAGGTCAGGCCTCAACGCGTGATTTTCTCGTGAGAACCAAGTAGAAAGTTGTCACTCCTAGGCGGTATCATAAAATTTATTGGATGGAGTACTTAGGGCGGTTTACAAGTTGGTCGTGCTCTAAGAAGAGTTTCGTGGATTTTCCTCGCCGTCAGACTGGCGCCAGAAAGTTCCTTTGTGACTGCTAGGTTCACAGCCTACTGTAGTATCCCAATATGCGAAATATTCAACTTTTAATTTGTAAATTAATTACATAAATTCGCTTATGGGTGCAATAGGCTACGAATGTGTGAGTGGGGTGGATGAATCTGAATGAAGATGTGAATGATGTGTAAGAATTTGTTCAAGTATTAACCTTCACAACTTTTTTAATGCTACAGTATTTGTTCGGGACATCGACCTATAGAGATCTGTTGACCCTACTTGCACCAAATTATATGAACCTGCGTGTAATTGGAATTTCGGAAGTGTAGAATGTTGAATGTGAGGAAAGAAACGTTAAGGAAGACACAAACACCGAATCCCCAGGCCAGGGATATTAATCATTTACAATTAAAAACCTCGGGGCCGCCGGGTGACAGGCAGACGAATTGCCCCCTACACCGCGGGGCCGGACACCTTCATAAATTAATTTAAAATAGGTATTTAAATTACGAGCCGGCCCCCTGGTGTACGGGTAGCGTGCTTGCCTCTTACCCGGAGGCCCCGTGTTCGATTCCCGGCCAGGTCACGGATTTTAACCTTCACCTGAGGGCTGGTTCGAGGTCCACTCAGCCTACGTGATTAGAATTGAGGAGCTATCTGACGGTGAGGTAGCGGCCCCGGTCTAGGAAACCAAGAAAAACGGCCGAGAGGATTCGTCGTGCTGAGCACACGACACCTCGTAATCTGCAGACCTTCAGGATGAGCAGCGGTCGCTTGGTAGGCCAAGGCCCTTCAGCGGCTGTAGTGCCATGAGGTTTGGTTTGGTTTTATTTAAATTACGTATTTGTTTCTAATTATACAGTTTTTCTTACTTAATTAAAGAACTAATACTTATGCAAAAATTGTTAATACAACCATTTGGGTGGACATAACCATAATGGTGGACATTATTTAGCCCTCCCTTGGTTCTGTGTGTTGCAAAAAAACAAAAAACAAAAGAAGCTTGTTCCACCTAGGTTTAATGCATGGCCATGACGGAGAGACATGTTCATGATCATTTGAATTTCACAAATCAAAAGGATTTTCCTTTTTTAGGTTAGACCATAGACCATGTTGTTTTATGTACTGAACCTTCACTTACCATGCCATCGTTGGTCGGCCACAGCTGCTGCAGCAGAGCAATATTGAACTCTTAAATCTTAGGGTCGTAGAGGGAATATTTCGGTCACTATCTTAACCAAACGATGGGGTTCAGAAGAGAGCTTAACTACTTGAAATGAGGAACAATTATGTGCTTACTAACTTTTATTGAATCAATTAAATGCACAAAAAATATTTATATAAATCCTTGATTAAAAATTATTAATTATTAAATGTTTCAGACGCAGTCACATTGCATAGCGTTATTTCTATTGATTACAATATTGAAGAATTTTCTTCGGAGGAAAATAGAGATCTCACAAGATTAGTGGACAGCGAAACTGAAAAAGTGAAAAGAAAAACTGATAATCGGGCACCTATTGATCCAAACGATAACTGAGAATTAATCCACACGATCCGTGGAAAATCTGACATTCAAAAAGTAGAATGCCGGATTTACTCTTAATTAAGGTTATCCACCACTTGAATACACTTTCGGATACGGAAACACCAGCGAATGGACCCTTAATCGAACCAAATTGACTATCAGTTGCTTTGGATAGGTCGCGAGATATTTTTGGAAAGCATGGTGTTCACTACGAGTTAACAGCAGTATTCACAATTGAAAACAAAATTCCTCCATGTATTGTCATTTCATGACACCCTTAAGTTATAAGATAATCCCGATGCTAAACGTGCATCACCCAAATAGCTGTTCGGAAGGAACCAACAACAACACGATCAGAGAGGATCTTACGTTACGTCGTTCTGAAGGAACAAAACTGCGAAATGCAGGAAACACTTATTCATCACGCATTTAAAAGAAATGCCAAACACTGAAGTTAAATAAAAAGTGATAAATCACTTGAAAAATATTATTATAAAACCAACTTTCAGGTTATAAATGGTTACGTTACGCTTAGAAAAATTACAAGTCCACATGATAAAATAAAATGAAAACCTAAGAATTCTTTCCTTTTTAACAATGACTACCATCACAGATCCATCTACTTATTGTTTTTCCCAACACACTACCTACAAGTTATCAATTGGCCACAATCAACTACGCATAAAAATGAAAGAACGACAAATATTGAAAATAAAATATACTACCGGCTGACGAATCGAACCCGCATTCGTAACACAAGTCTCACACTAATACGCTGAGTGTGCACACGCATACTACCAAAGCAGAGGGACGTAAGAACTACAAAACAATTAAGTCCGTAAAAGAAAATACTGAAGTTCATTGAACTCAAACACGCATGGCGAACTGCAGGAAATATTCAATCAGCATGAACTCAGTACCCAATATTGAACAACCCTCACATGCCAGTAGTGGTTCCATAATCTTAGATAAACACCTTCCAGCTGGTAAAGGGGCTGCGCGCAAGTTTGGCATCAATATTACTGAGCTAACACTCTCCGCATTGCATACACTACTGCAGACACTATCATCGCTCAAGTCACTTCGCAAAAACATCTAATCTAAGACTTGAGTATGTACAGCTGACATTCCAGACCTATCGTCGGGCCTACCTAATGTCAGCACATCCTAACACTAACCTCTATGTACACACACCTTCCTAAACCTATCGTTGAGCGTGAACTAGGACGTCTCATCATCAATATACTCCTAGGATAACATGTGACGTCCTAAATCAATTGTCGAGCGGAAATTGGGTCGTATACGCTTCCTCTAGCATATCAGGCGAAATCGTAACTTCAAACACATTCTTAGATATTTCAGCTGTAAACCTTGTCGAAAATAATAGCACACAATGAAACGAATCTTGCCACAGAATGAACGCAAGTCGGGAAGTGCAACTAAGTCCCTATCTTCTACCATCTCATAATTCCAAATATCCATATCCATGACTATCCAGTGAAGTGAAATTCAATAAATTTACACAGCCAAACTATCGCTTTAAAATATCCAATATCTCATCCCACAATGTTTCCGATTTAATGATAAATTATCGTCTCGTAATTTTATGAAATTTACTGATTGGAAACTGGTCATTACTATCAAATAACACCAACCGTGTATTCCGAATTCTCTTCTACCCTTGAGGTCATATTACTATAATATTCATTATACTGACTTTACGTAAACTAGTCACTTGGATTTTATTTATCACGAGCTACAATCTTCACCAGAAATTGTTTTTCACTTGGGATCTTAACTTGAAATCTTAATACTCATCTCGAACCAACCTTCTCCTGGTCTCAGTTTTCGGATCGTTAGCGGAATATACTACAGCCTGCCACATAAACATCACATTTAATTTACAGCCTGTCTCAAAAATTCTTCGCCATCAGCAAATATAGCGTGTCTCAAAAATTCATTCTCATCGCCTTCTCTCGGCGGTATCGCGAAATACAGGCTTCCATTGCCTTCAACATCTATACAACTCTTATCTCAACATATATAAATTCTTCGCCATCAATCCCTTTTCTTATATTTCAAGACTTTTCAAACCTCAATCCTCTCATGACAAACAACTTTTATAAAAATTCCTTTCATTTATTTTTACTACAACTTTCGGACCTCAAGAATACAACAACACACCGTGATTTTCCATATCACCGACATACACGATGTCACAAAATTTTACTTCCCATGAATAAAACGTAACTTTATCAGATTTCGCTGGACTTTGAGACACACGGAAACCTTATTGAACATACCTGTTAAATGCACTTTTAACATAGAAAAACTTTATCCCGCGGTAAACATTATTATTTTTATTATCATTATTAGTATTATTATTTCGACAAAATGTTTCTGAATTCCTGCGATATTCGAAATTAAGACATTCACCACGACTTCGTTATCGTTATCACCATCTTAATTTTACTCAACTTGGACAATATCTCTAAGAATATTAACACAATATTTAAACATCGCATAGTTTCTTGACGTGAATTTTACAGCACTGAAGAGTTTCACACGACGACAAAAATGTAATACATGGGACAAACAATATTCTAACTACAACATTGATACAAAGATATTCACAGACCTGTAATCGTAGACATCATCCTGGATTCTGGCTGCATCTAGCCAGCGGACCTTTTTGCCTAGCCTTCCATGGCTGTGTATAACATCATCTTCTTATATATATAACTTAAATTACACAACAATTTTCACTCGGGGTCGATTGACACCGCAATCAACGCACATTCAACACGTTTAACAGGCGACGGGAACTCTTCTCGAAATGACAACGGCCACTGTGTTCGCAAGATTCTGCTCCTTCTCACCCTACCAAGGGCCAGGTGTTCCAAATATATAAGAAACCAGACCTCGCAGCCAACTTCCAGACTTCTCTTTAACAAATATTAGACGCACACACTGAATACAGAGAGAAACTCAATTACTTATTCACTCAAATATCTGAACCTTCAAAGTTCACATTAGCGGCAGCTCAGAAAATTTCCATCATCTTCTACTTTAACATTATATTTGAACCATAGACACGAATATGTAATAAGTTACTTGGAGAACAAATCTCCGCACTTTCCTGCTGACGAGTGACGTGTGCTTCGCCGTTCCAACAACCAGAGAGAATGTGTAAAATAGGCGGAGAGGATTTATTTTATACCCTATGGGAGGACGCTACCCACACCATGAAGCTTGGTTGTGTAATATGCTAATTCCGCATCCAATAGACCAAATTTCATGAAATGTGTTCCATAAATTCGGACAGACCTACGATTCATTACGGTGTTGATTTCATATTTTTCCCACCGTCGCAACAGGCGAAATGAATTATCCCGGGTGTTTCGCGGCATTTTCTTCATCCATCGGCCTTGGCACGTGTCGCTAGTTCGGAAGCCGGACGCAAACTCTTCTCTAGGCTTAACTGCATTTATATATACCCTGGGGGTTCTATCTTCACATAGGGTTTATGAATAATTTAGATTCATTCTTTCTGGATTTACTATGTAGCCACAATCTCTCGTTATGAAGAATTTCTTGAATTTGATAAATTATTCAGTATTCGAAGTCCACCGAAGTGTCCCGGTATTTCACGAGCTTACGACTTGCTCGACACGGGGAGCTCGTTCCCACGAGACAGCCAGGCTCTTGAAATAAAACATGGCATGTATGTATGTTTAGTCCTCAGCCCGAAGGCTGGTTGGATCCTCAACAGCTCCGCCATCAGCTGTCATAAATGACCTAGGCATCACTGAAGAGGTGTACTAGGGAAATGAAGAGTGAGGTAGTTTCCCGTTGCTTTCCTCACTGAGCCAGAAGTTGCTATTACATATCAGTCTGCCAAGCCCACTGAAATGCATGCACCAACTGACCCTATGAGCAACATTTTCACACCATTCATAGCAGGGACTG
This sequence comes from Anabrus simplex, assembly GCF_040414725.1. Classification (NCBI taxonomy): domain Eukaryota; kingdom Metazoa; phylum Arthropoda; class Insecta; order Orthoptera; family Tettigoniidae; genus Anabrus; species Anabrus simplex. The sequence goes on along the minus strand of NC_090268.1, from coordinate 440,745,533 downwards.
GCTGCATAAGGAATGACATTACTAGCATCACTCATACCTCAGTCACTTTCATCTTGTCAAAGCCAAGGATAAAGCTGAGACAGATCAATGAAAGTAACAATATTGCTCTAGCCCATACCAGAAGACATATTGCACTGTAAACACTACGTCCTCCCAGCAAAGGCATAAAATATGGCTGCTCTCAAAAAGTAGTTTGCAGCTGAAATAAATATTTGAAATTAAAAAATAATTTTCTCATCGTAGAATGATGCGTTCAGTACCATACGCACATTTTGCCGACCTTTAGAAAACACTACACGGTTCTTCTTCAACGGGATTGATGTTCCCCCAGTGATCCGAGGTTGGCCTATCCAGTCTCCCCAGGCAGACAAAATCAACTACGAAGATTGTCACTATGATTCTCGTTTTAATTCATCTCCACCCACAGGCTCCCTGAGGACATTTCTCGTCGGGTGGTCAGATAGGCAATTTCCGTTCTGTAAATTGAAGCGTCCTCTGTTCCTATGGTAATGGTAATTTTCGTATAACGGGCATCCACACATTGGTGATTTTGAAGCCTTCTTTTAAATTCAAGTTGTTTGGGTGTTCCTATATTTTTGATGCCTCACGGAATTCTCTTTCGAGATTTCGGGGCACAACTGCTAAAATCTTAGTTTTAGGCGAATTGCACTGATTAATTTCTACCAGGCTTAAGAAACATATCCGTCACACCGAGAATCAGCCTACGGAAATTTCAGGTGTAGGTAAGCATTCCGCCGAAACAAACCAAGAAACTGAATCCGTTTTTCATTCAAATCTCACTATAATGTAAGTGTTTCAGATCTAAGAGTGTTTGATTTTCACTCTAGATCATTTAGCAGTGTTTTCAAGTTTTCTTTCAATTTATTTCAGGAATATTTTAGTTCTGTCATCTAACTGAATTTGTAAATTATAGACTCAAAATCCAGTCTATTTTATAAATAGTTAGCGAATAATTTTTAATGCTGTTATTTACACTAAAGATCCTATGGCGGGATCTAGCGTAAAGGGAGGTAAGTTCGTGATACAGGTAAGTACATGACAAATCTTTGAATACTGTAAGTATCACGTGTCTGCTACAGCGCGATGAAGACCAATGCAAGTAGCTAGAGATCTGTGGAGAACTCAGGGAACTACGTAATGTTGAAATGCTTATTCTACAACAGGAAAGCATGATACCTATTCAAAGATTTATTACGAACTTACCTTTATCAAGAACATACCTCCCTTTACCCTACATATTTATAGTGCCTAACAGCAAAGCTATGAACGGTTCTGTCAATATATATTAGAATCATAGAATTATACTCATATTCTTTTAGGACATGTCATGTGAAAGATATTATTCAAAATATCAACAAAATTCTTCGACGTTTCGATTTACCTATTACAAACTTCATCAGCGCAATTGACGAACGACATAGTACGGGTCGTCGTGATGTACTCTCTGTGCCACGGACTACTGTTGTTGTCTAAACGAAGCAATTACCAGAAACACAACTGTGCTAAAAATTCAACCTGTATCCCCAGTAAAATTACGGGAAAGTTTTCGTATTTCTATTGCTTCTCGTACAATTCTAGAATGATTTAGTTTCACTCGAGACAGTACTTCGGCATTATTGAACATGACATCGTGGCCGGATGACAAGGCATGATCTGCTAATGCCAACTTGTCTGTTTGGTTAAGTCGAATGCATTCGCCGTGTCCCTTGATGAGTGTTGATAGAGATCTTGAGGTCTGGCTTGAATGAAACACAATGGTTCTATGATTGTAACGGAAGTTTTAGAAGTACGAAAACAGAAATAAAAATCTGGCTTCCAATTATACTGACGACCATTGCTATTTCGTTAGTCAATTGTCCTGGTAAAGAGTGGTATAGACCAAACGAAACGCCTGCGTATTTTCTTCATATTTTGAATAATTTCTTCCACACTGTGTAACCCAAACACCGTGAGAGCATTGTTAGCGAGCAGTCTCAAAGAAGAAACCTTCAGGGTCATGAAGAAGTCCACTGTGTATTAGAAGGTAGCTGAACAACTCGTATAATTGCCATCAATCGGAAACAACAACAACACAAAAAACAACAGATATCATCGACCCTGCGAAAAGGTTTGAAGACTGTTTCCCAGCCGCCGGGCTGAGTGGCTCAGACGGTTAAGGCGCTGGCCTTCTGACCCCAACTTGGCAGGTTCGATCCTGGCTCAGTCCGGTGGTATTTGAAGGTGTTCAAGTACGTTAGCCTCGTGTCGGTAGATTTACTGGCACGTAAAGGAACTTCTGCGGGACTAAATTCCGGCATTTCGGCGTCTCCTAAAACCGTAAAAAAAGTAGTTAGTGGGACGTAAAGCAAATAACATATCGCGTGCTTTCAAGGAGGTATATCACGATAGTATTTGCACGATCATGGGTAGTATAAACACGGAAATAACCAATAGAAGGTCGTAGCAACACGTAGAAGATACTAGGGCCCACCAAGGTCAGGTGGATAAAGAATAAATAATTTACTACTAAGTAAAAGAAGTTAATACTGACTAAAATAAAACAACAGACTTAAGTTAAACAGGAACTTTAATAATAAGAAAGAAAAGGTTGACACAAATCAAATAATAAGTCCTGCATATAAGACACAGGGAAGATTAAATTAAATTAGGAAGCCTTGGAAATCAAGTTAGATTCAAATTAAAATCAAAAGAAACTGCTTTCACTATTCAAATCGTAGGATAAATCTGGAATATATTTCAGGGCAAATTAGGAAACGTAGTACTTAAAGAAAGTTCCAACCCTAAAATCTTGGTTTGATTACACTATGGTAGTAGAGTTGAAAAATGCTTTTCTATGACTACTTCAGAAGTTCATCAACATAAATCAGAAAAGCCAAGTTACAGATCCCCAAATAGCACCAAGAGCAGATCAGACGAGCGTAATTAAAATAAAACATAGAGGAGAAATTAGAAATTAAAGCCACCAAGTAAACTAATTATTTAGTTTACAATGTTAATACTTTAGAACACCAAGAACCGCAGAAATACGAAGCACGAACTCCGATTCACATACCCAACCAGAACAAAAAACACTCAACTCACGTCATATGTCCACCAGCAACAGTCGTATCAGACGTCAAATGTCAAAATATAATAATTACATTCACCAACCAAGGGTTGTGAATGTAACCAAGGTAACCGGTCACATGACCAAGAAAATGGCTACCCTTACAAGATAATCAACCAAAGCTAGAACCAGTCATTTGAAAACAATTTTTCTACTCGTACATTCCCCCATTTTCACACAATGCTTCGTATAGTAAGATATTAAAGATTTTCCAGACAGGATTAATGCATAATACCTCCTTTTAAAATTAAGACGTACTCTCGAAGGTATAGTAGAAGTATGGAGACGAACTTGTCACAAAATCATTGAATACATTAATTTTCGTATTAAAAGAACATCTCTAGAGTGGTTAACAACCCAAAATCATTCTATGAATAATTACATAAAAGCCCCACAAACGTTTATAACCTATTCACAATAAAGATAACCAGAAATTCAGTCTCTTTGGTTAATCGAATTTTTCACTAACAGTGATAATTGAATTTTACTTTGGTGTAGATATACCAGACGACACAGAACAGTTCGCTGATAATTACTGTTATCACATCCATATACTTCCAGGATCAAAACGAAGATTGTAGTTACTTACAGTTTCCCAAGTTGACAAATAAAATACATCAAACCGACTGGTGACTAGCACCACACGGCGATAGAATTACCCCAGATCAAAAGGGTACATTTTCCTCCTTTTTTCCTATGCTAATACGTAATTTAAAGATCCAACAGCAAGAGCAAGATTTTTCTTCTTCTATCCTCCATTCAGGAAAAAATAACAGATGACGACCGAAAATATTGTCGTGTACAGAAACAATGCAGTACAAGTTAAGTTGGGTACACGCTACAAGAGGGCAGCACAATACATGTCTTGAAGTTCACTGGAGGCTACTGCCTGCGGGAGGCACCAGTACTACTAGCACTTTGCAGAATGATAATGTGGCTTATTTTAAATACCTTTAAACTGTCCAATTTCCGTCAGAAACATTATTATTGTTTCCCAGCCAGATTACTTAGATAAAAGGAAACAGGATATATGTGCCAACAGTACCGTACATCCAGAGAGACTACAACGTCAAGAACATACGAGTGAGAGGACTACAACCCCTAAACACCCTCATAATCATGTGAAGAGATCCGTAACCTTTCTTAACAACCTCGTCAGTATGATTATCCAAGTGAAGATCATTCCACTGGGCGTGTTGGGCGTGCGGTTAGGGGCGCACAGCCGTGAGCTTGCATTCGGGAGATAGTGGGCTCGAGCCCCATTGTCGGAAGCCCTGAAGATGGTTTTCCGTGGTTTCCCATTTTTTGTGCTAGGGGCATTACGTCGCACCGACACAGATAGGTCTTACGGCGGCGATGGGATACGACAGGCCTGGGAATGGGAAGGAAGCGGCCATGGCCTTAATTAAGGTACAGCCCCAGCATTTGCCTGGTGTGAAAATGGGAAGCCACGGAAAACCATCTTCAGGGCTGCCGATAGTGGGATTCGAACCTACTATCTCCAGGATGCAAGCTAACAGCCGCGCGCCTCTACGCGCACGGCCAACTCGTCCGGTGGTTTCCCATTTTAACACCAGGCAAATGCTGGGGCTGTACCTTAATTAAGGCCACGGCCGCTTCCTTCCCACTCCCAGGCCTGTCGTATCCCATCGTCGCCGTAAGACCTATCTGTGTCGGTGCGACGTAAAGCCAGTTACAAACAGGAAGATCATTCCTTAAATTAACACCCAGGTACAGTGAACCCACCACCTGCTAAATGCAAGCTCACAGTAATGCGACCCGCACCACGAGGCCAAATACTCGACCTTAAAGGGTTACAAGTCTTGTTTGCCGTGAGGTTAATTTTAGTTAATTTATTTATTCCATTCTATTCCTTTTAATTCTTTTCTCTTTTACTCTCCACGGCTTGGTAGAATGTAGTTGTACTTCCTGCAGGGACATTATTTCAGGAGTTCAAAAGTTCTGCCTCACGACCATATTTTAAAAGGGCGATCCATTTCGAAACAAGTCCAGCGGTGTGGAAAGTGCACATACTCCCTCCAGCACAAACAGGTTTGCGGTGAAAGGCTTGTGCAACAATGTAGCCCGGATACACAAAGGGCCGAGGGCTTTCAGTGCGCTCCTTGCGGCAGCGCGCATTGTGCGCCGGCAATTGTCATGCAGATAGGCGGCGCCATTGTACACTCTCTTATCGACATGCCATTCTGTCCGTAAATAATTGACAAACTAATTCCGCAGACAACCCTGTTAAAATATCTCTACACAGGGAAGTTTTCCCTCCTGCGTTCTTAATTCACTTGACTCTATTTAACGTCTTCGAATCATTCAGAACGTAATAATATCTCCGTTCTGAAACGGATATCAGAAAGTAATTTGACCTTCATTAGCTCCACTTCGAGGAGTGACTAACATGAATATGTTCAATAAAGAAAGTTCAGTATTTACTGTAGATTAAAGCACAGCGGTTAGTGACTGATTGGAAGGTTCTACATCATGAAAATCAAATACGATTACAAATTCCAATAAGTCGTGATAATAAATGTAATATTTATGTATGCATTTATTTATTCTTCTTCCTTAATCCGTTTATCGTCCCGGGTTGGTTACCTCTCGGACTCAGGGAGGGATCCCATACCTACCGCCTCAAGGGCAGTGTCCTGCAGCTTGAGACTTTTGGTCGGGGAGGACACAACTGGGAAGGATTACCAGTACCTCACCTAGGCGGCCTCACCTGTTACTGTATGCTGAACAAGGGACATGTAGGGGGGGGCCTCAGGAGATAACAAGGAAGAGGGAAAGAAGAGGACGTGACCTTAAGTTAGGTACAATCCCGGCATTTGCCTAGAGGGGAAGTGGGACACCACGGAAAACCACTTTGAGGATGGCTGAGGTGGGAATCGAATCCCCATCTACTCAGTTGACCTCCCGAGAATGAGCGGACCCCGTTCCAGGTCTCGTACCACATCTATCATTTATCAAATTTCGTGGCGGAGCAAGAAATCAAACCCGGCCCTCCCGGAGAGCCATACAGTCACAATAACTACTACACCACAGATATGGATGTTTATTTATTTATTTATTTATTTATTTATTTATTTATTTATTTATTTATTTATTTATTTATTTATTTTTCTTCTTTCTTAACTCGTTTACCACCCAGGGTTGGTTTTTCCTCGGACTCAGCGAGGAATCCCACCTCTACCACCTCAAGAACAGTATTGTGGAGCGTGAGACTTTGAGCAGTAGTATACAAGTTGGTAGGAGGGCCAGAACCTCTCTCAGGTGCCCTCACCTCCTCTGAACGGGGGCTTTGTGCAGGGGGATGGGAAGATTGGAATTGATAGGCAAGAACGTGGGAAGGAAGCGGCTTTGGCTTTTAAGTTAGGTACCATCCTAGCATTATACTGGAGGAGAATTGGGAAACCACGGAAAACCACTTCAAGGATGGCTGAGGTGGTAATCGAAGAACCCTCTACTGAGTGAACCCCGTTCCAATTCTCGTACCACTTTAAAATTTTGTGGCAGAGCGAAGAATCGAACCTGGGCCTCTGGGGGTGGCAGATAATCACACTAACCACTACACCACTGAGACGAACGGAAATGACTTAAATTTATTCCTAATGAAAAGAGAAAATTCAAACTCGTAAATTTTGTCCACTACACGGATAAGCAGAGAACCATGGATACATCTTGGGGTGTGTAGAATTTCAATGAAGTATTTTTCTGGAAGAAAAAATTTTAAAAACTAATGGAAAGAAACAAAAATTGATTTTCACATTAACGTACAGACAAGGATCTGGGAATATTATAGTAATGGACGGTGATAGGAAATGCACTGTTGGGTTGTAAAGAGGTTTACTCGTCGACTGAACACAGCATCGGTTTACGCACTACTCGTCGTAGTGGAAGTTCTTTAATTCGAGGGAGAACTTATCACGTATGAAGGAGAAAAACTCGTGACCACGTGCTGACTTCATATTGACGTTCACTTAAGTCGGCGGCTGCTTTTGGTTTACTCCATTTACCGAGGAATTTGAGGCACTCTAGAGGATACAAATGGCGTACACTTTCACTGTAATCCAATCAAAGCGTAGATGAGAACCATTTGTACAGAAAGGAATAGAATTAAGTAATTTAAAAGATATATGCTTACCAGATATTTTAATAGGAGTTGAATCATGGCTGAGAAATGATATAATGGATGCATAAATATTCTCACGGAACTGGAGGGCGTATCGTAGAGATAGGATAGGAATGGTAGGACGGGTAGTATTCATTCTGGTGAAAGAAGAATTTGTAAGCTACGAAAATGTTAGATGTCAAACACGAAATTCTAGGTGTAAGGCTCATCTCAAAGATAATAGGCAACTTGATATTTTTGGAGTGTACAGACCAGGAAAGTGTAGCACTAACGCTCATTCAGAATTCTTTGATAAGATAATCAGCTATGTGGGAAACTATATGGAAAGGAACGTGATAGTAGGGGGTGATCTCAATTCCCCAAATGTCAATTGGGAAGGTAATTCGAACGACAGGAAGAATGAAGAACAATTGGCAAATTTGTTAATAAAGGAAGGGCAGCTGATTCAGAAGCTGATGGAACCATCTAGAGCGAAGAATATTTTGGAAGTAGTGCTGGTAAAACCAGATGAGTTCTATCGAGAAACCTAGTAATAGGTGGTATTAGTGGTCATGAAGCTGAATTTTAATAGTTGAAAGTATATGTGAAAGATGGGAAGGTATTAAAGTTAAGACTATTAAGCACGCCACATGCTTATAAAACAGGCATGAGGGAGTTTTTAAACGGTAAACATGATAGGTGGAAAACGGTACATAAAAATGTAAAAAGATTCTGGGATGGGTTTAAAGCAATTGTTAAGAAATTTGAAGATTGGTTTTTACCTTTAATGGTGGTAAGGAATGGTAAAGATCCACTATATTATAACAGAGAAGTAAAGAGTCTAAGAAGGTGTAGGTTAGAAATAAATAGAGTAGGAAATGGCGGTGGAATAAGGAGAAATTGAAGAAAATTACTAGGAAATTGAATCTAGCAAAGAAGTCGGGTAAGGATAACATAATGGCAAGCATAATTGGTGTTCATACAAATTTTAGTGAAAAATGGAAGGTTATGTATAGGTACATTAAGGCAGAAACAGGTTCCAAGAAGGATATTCCAGGAATCATTAATGAACAAGGGGAGTGTGTTTGCGAGGATCTTGAAAATTCGGAAGTATTCAGTCAGCAGCATGTAAAGATTGCCGGTTACAAGGATAATGTCCAGATAGAGGAGGTGACTAATACTAAAGAAGTATTAAACTTGATCTATGATAAAGATGATATTTACAGTAAGATATAAAAGTTTAAAACTAGAAAAGCAGCTGGAATTGAAAGGTTTCGGGGGATATACTAAGGACAATGGGTTGCGATATAGTACCATATCTGAAGTACTTGTTTGATTGTTATTTGCATGAAGGAGCTATACCAAATGAATGGAGAGTTGCTGTAATAACCTATGTTTATAAATGAAGGGGTGATGGACATAAAGCTGAAAATTACAAGCCAGTCAGTTTGACATGCATTGCTTGTAAGCTTTGGGAATGCATTCTTTGTGACTATATTAGACGTGCCTTTGAAATTAATAACTACTTTTTGGTTTAGGAAAAGTTATTCCACTGAAGCTCAACTTGTAGGTTTCCAGCAAGGTATAGCAGATATCTTGGATTCGGGAGGTGAAATGGACAGTATCGCGACTGACTTATGTAAGGCATTTGACAGAGTAGATCATGAGAGACTATTGGCAAAAATGAATGCAATTGGACTAGTAAAAAGATTGACTGAATGGGTGGTTATATATTTCTAGAAAATAGAGATAATTAGAGTAGGCGAAGCTTTATCTTCCCGTGTAATAATTAAGGTGGGAATTCCTCAAGGCAGTATTGTTGGACATTTATGTTTTCTTATATATACACACATGATATTACGTGTAAAGAAGCGGAATCGGATATAAGGCTTTTTGCAGACGATGTTGTTCTGTACAGAGTAATAAATAAGTTCCAAAATTGTGAGCAACTGCAAAATGACCTCGATAATGTTGTGAGATGGACAGTAGGCAATGGTATGATGATAAACGGGGTTAAAAATCCGGTTGTGAGTTTCATAAATTGTAAAAGTCCTCTCAGTTTTAATTACTGCGTTGATGGCGTGAAACTTCCCTTTGGGGATCATTATAAGTACCTAGATCTTAATATAAGGAAAGATCTTTATTGGGATAATCACATAAATATGATTGCAAATGATGGATACAGATCTCTGCACATGGTTATGAGGTATTTGTAGGTTGTAGAAAGCATGAAAAGGAGATGGCATATATGTCTCTGGAAAGACCCCAACTAGTGTATGGGACCCTCACCAGGACTATTCGATTCAAGAACTGTAAAACTCCAAAGAAAAGCAGCTCGAGTTGTTCTGGGTAATTTCCCACAAAAGAGTAGCCTTACAAAAATGTTGCAATTTTTTCGGCTGGGAAAGTGATATATTCTGAGCTGTCAGTGGAGAGATGGCGTGAAATGACATTAGTAGACGAATAATTTTGAGTGATGTATTTAAATTTAGGAAAGATCACAATATGAACATAAAGCTGTAATTGAAGAGGTCAAATTGGGGCAGGTATTCCTTTATAGGAAGAGGAGTTAGGGATGCGATTAACTTACTCAGGGAGTTCTTCAATAAATTTCCAATTTATTTTCAATCATTTAAGAAAAGGCCGGGAAAACAACAGAAAGGGAATCTGCTACCTGGGTGACTGCCCTAAATGCAGATCAGTATTGATTGATTGATTGATTGATTGATTGATTGATTGATTGATTGATTGATTGATTGATTGATTGATTGATTGATTGATTGATTGATTGATTGATTGATTGATTGATTGATTGATTGATTGATTGATTGATTGACAGAGAACGTGAAGGTTTAACACTTTCACTGTAATCCGCGCAAAGCGTAGATGTGAACCAAATTATCAGAGAACGTGAAGGATGAACACGTTCACTGTAATCCGCGCAGTGTGATGTGGTCCATGTTGACGGAGAACATGGAGTATTAATACGCTCACTATAATTCGCCTTAAACTTTGATGTGAAACATATATACAGAGAACGTGAAAGTTGAACAGATTTGCTGTAATCCTCGCAAAGCGTAGATGTGATTCATTTCGACAGAAAACTTGGAGGATTAACACTTTCACTTTGATCCAACTAAAGCGTAGATGTGAATCATATCTACAGACATGGTGAAGTGTTAACACTTTCACCTTAGTCCACTCTAAGCGTAGATGTGAATCATATTTACAGAGAAGCCAAAGTTTTAACAGATTTACTGTAATCCTCGCAAGGCATAGCTGTGATTCATTTCGACAGAAAACCTGGAGAATTAACACTTTCACTTTAATCCAACCAAAGCGTAGATGTGAATCATATTTACAGAGAAGGTGAAGGTTTAACAGATTTACTGTAATCCGCGCAAAACGTAGATGTGAATAATATTTACAGAAATGGTGAAGTGTTAACACTTTCACCTTAGTCCACTCAAAGCGTAGATGTGAATCATATTGACAGAGAAGGTGACGGATTAACATTTTCACTGTAATCCACTCAAAGCGTAGATGTGAATAATATTTACAGAGAAGGTGAAGGATTGACACTTTCACTGTAATCCAAGCAAAGCGTAGATGTGAACCATATTGACAGAGAACGTGAAGTACAGTATTAATACGCTCATTATAATCCGGGTAAAGCGTTGATGTGAAACATGTTGACAGAGAACGTGAAGGATTAACAGTTTTCCTGTAATTCGCGCAAAGCGTAACTGTGAATCATATTAACAGATAACGTGTGGGATTAACACGCTCACTATAATCCGCACAAAGCGTTTACGTGAATCTTGTTTACAGGGAAACGTGAAGGATTAACAATTTTACTGTAATTCGCGCAAGGCGTAGATGTGAATAATGTTGACTGAAAACGTTAATGTTTGCCTATTGTTCACATATTACAAAATACAGGTCAGAGCACGAAAATACAGAAGGGACTCTCAAGTTACTCTACGTAATGGCGCCGGTAGCTCCCAGGTGACTGCTGAGAAAGACGTGTGTTCCAGATGTGTCAAATTGCCCTGCCCTGGCATACCAGAGTTGGAAGAAAAGGAGGCTATTTAAAGCGAGACACAGCAAACACCAATATTATTTTTCCAGAAATAGATTGAATATTCTTGTTAATAATCCATCTTCTTGTCGAACATCGGTTCTGATTTCGAACGGTTCAGAAATTCCTTTTGTTATTGTTTGATCAACTCCCTTGTACTCCAGTCGGCTCAGAATTCCTCTGGAGTGTTCACTAGTGTCTATCTATGGAGCCATACGCCCTTCTGAAGTCAACAAGGTGATCACTGCTTATTGGTTTTGCGAATTTGTAGTATGGTTTTTAGGTTTAGGATTTGCTCCGCGCAGGACTTTCCTTTTTGGAATGCTGCCTGATAATCTCCTATTAAGTGGTCTGTTTGTGTTTATAATCAACTAAGTTGGGCTTCAGACAATAGTTTATTATTATTTTACTTTCTTCATTATGCCGGATTAAGAAGCGCGATTGATCTTATTTAGCTGAAGTCGCTGCCTTTCTCTTCTCCTCCCAAAATCACTTCATCTTCTCGCTATGGCTTTTCTTGTGATCTTCTGACCAGTTTTTTATGGTTTCTTGATTTTGTTAGTGTACAATATTAATTTTGGGGATTAATGAGAAGAGTATTCGTTCCTCTAAATATTGGTTTACAAGACCAGTGTTTTTATTAAACTACTGAAACAATGGTAGTGCTTGGATGGTGCGTAAAGCGGTGATTGTCGACTAATTTTATGAACACATATCTGTCAATTATAATGTCATCTGTGATGCCAATTTCCTTAATAATTTTTCGGAATTCAAGCAACCAATTGGTTTTTACTTTTGTTGATATGGCAAGGTTCAGAATTCTTTTGGTCAATCTCCAATTTCTCATTCTGAGTATATGTCCGTAAAATTTCAAACGTATCTTCCTAAATGTGGGACTGTATCGCGATTGACATGTCTAAAGCATTTGATAGGGTGGATCATGGGAGACTACTGGCAAAAATGAGTGCAATTGGACTAGACAAAAGAGTGACTGAATGGGTTGCTATATTTCTAGAAAATAGATCTCAGAGAGTTAGAGTAGGTGAAGCTTTGTCTGACCCTGTAATAGTTGAGAGGGGAGTTCCTCAGGGCAGTGTTATCGGACCTTTATGTTTTCTTATATATATAAATGATATGAGTAAAGGAGTGGAATCAGAGGTAAGGCTTTTTGCGGATGATGTTATTCTCTATAGAGTGATAAATAAGTTACAAGATTGTGAGCAACTGCAACGTGACCTCGAAAATGTTGTGAGATGGACAGCAGACAATGGTATGTTGATAAACGGGGCTAAAAGTCAGGTTGTGAGTTTCACAAATAGGAAAAGTCCTCTCAGTTTTAATTACTGCATTGATGGGGTGAAAGTTCCTTTTGGGGATCATTGTAAGTATCTAGGTGTTAATATAAGGAAAGATCTTCACTGGGGTAATCACATAAATGGGATTGTAAATAAAGGGTACCGATCTCTGCACATGGTTATGAGGGTGTTCAGGGGTTGTAGTAAGGATGTAAAGGAGAGTGCATATAAGTCTCTGGTAAGACCCCAACTAGAGTATGGTTCCAGTGTATGGGACCCTCACCAGGATTACCTGATTCAAGAACTGGAAAAAATCCAAAGAAAAGCAGCTCGATTTGTTCTGGGTGATTTCCGACAAAAGAGTAGCGTTACAAAAATGTTGCAATGTTTGGGTTGGGAAGAATTGAGAGAAAGAAGAAGAGCTGCTCGACTAAGTGGTATGTTCCGAGCTGTCAGCGGAGAGATGGCGTGGAATGACATTAGTAGACGAATAGGTTTGAATGGCGTTTATAAAAGTAGGAAAGATCACAATATGAAGATAAAGTTGGAATTCAAGAGGACAAACTGGGGCAAATATTCATTTATAGGAAGGGGAGTTAGGGATTGGAATAACTTACCAAGGGAGATGTTCAATAAATTTCCAATTTCTTTGAAATCATTTCGGAAAGGGCTAGGAAAGCAACAGATAGGGAATCTGCCACCTGGGCGACTGCCCTAAATGCAGATCAGTATTGATTGATTGATTGATTGAATGATTGATTGATTGATTGATTGATTGATTGATTGATTGATTGATTGATTGATTGATTGATTGATTGATTGATTGATTGATTGATTGATTGATTGATTGATTGATTGATTGATTGATTGATTGATTGATTGATTGATTGATTGATTGATATTTTCTCTGAGTTTTGGTAAGGGTCATCAGATATCCTTAATATTCAGATTACCCCTTTACAGATGGATCCTACAATTTTCCTTAAGATTTTTAGTTCTTGCTTTTCTGTATCTTTAATCAATGAAAAAAAAAATGAAATGTCGTATGGCTTTTAGTGCCGGGATATCCCAGGACGGGTTCGGCTCGCCAGGTGCAGGTCTTTCTATTTGACACCCGTAGGTGACCTGCGCGTCGTGATGAGGATGAAATGATGATGAAGACAACACATACACCCAGCCCCCGTGCCATTGGAATTAACCAATTAAGGTTAAAATCCCCGACGCGGCTGGGAATCGAACCCGGGACCCTCTGAACCGAAGGCCAGTACGCTGACCGTTCAGCCAACGAGTCGGACTTTAATCAATGACCTGCTCCCTATGATTAGTGTTTGACATGCATATAGTACGTCAGGCTTGATTAAACAAACCAAACCCCATAACGCAACAACCTCGAAAAGCCATAACCTAGAAAGCAATCGCTGCTCATCCTGAAAGTCTGCAGATTACGAGGTTTCGTGTGGTATGCACGACGATTCCTCTTGGTCGTTACCCTTGGTTTTCTGGACTGGGGCCACTATCTCCCCGCCAGATAGCTCCTCAAATGTAAACACGTTGGCTGAATGGACCTCGAACCTGCCCCCAAATCTGGGTAAAAGTCCCTGACCTGGCCGGGAATCGAACCCGGAGTTTCCAGTTAAGAAGCAGGCGCACTATAACTACTGCTGGAGGCCGGCTTCAGGCTTGAATACAGTGACGTAATGCCACAATTTTGCATTTCGGGATATGGATGTTTTATTATAAAGTTAGTCTGTACGCTCTTTGTACTTTGGAGATCCTTTCTTTGTTTCCTTCACGATTGAGTTCCGAAGGTTGGATCTAGGATGACTCCTCACAGATATTATCATTAGTATTATTATTGAACATTAAGCCCGCCTGGTGACTGTGATTGTTAAGGCGTTGAAATCTAAACGGTCTGACAGAGTGGTTTGCTGGTTCGGTTCACGTTGGTCGAAAAAAAATTCGCCATCAAAATATAGGGTAGGGTAGGGTAGGATAGGGGAGGTGAAGGTACACAATTTCTAATCACTAATTTGCGTGCCAAAATCCTGAAATAAATTCCAAACCTCTCCGCTGTGCTCATCTGGAGTGAGGGCATATGACGCTCCTGACGGTGATTTGTCCGTCGGATGGGGACGTTAGGCTTTGAGCAGACCCCTTGGTCCTACTCGACAGGAGTAGGCTGTGATTGACGTCAGGAAGGGCATCCTGTCATAGAAACCACCCACGATAGATTCATTTCACCTCATACCCGACCCCGTAGAGAAACGGGACAAGGGTTGGACAAAACGAACATTAGACTTTTATTGAACATTAGGAAATATGATTGGAAGCTCATATTTATCTTCCCTCTGCGGCTGTAAGAAGATATTGATTCGGGTTTGTGTACAACTGTACATTGTAGCAAAAGATCTTAAAAGTCGACGCTGATTAGGAACTAATATTTAGGGGCCCCATTTAGAGACATTACTGAGTATAATAATAATAATAATAATAATAATAATAATAATAATAATAGTAATAATAATAATAATATGGCGTTATTCACAGTGCTTTCTTCCTATGATATCTTTGTATTGAAACACGTCACGTACTGACCTTTTATACAAATTATTATTCCCGATGCACAACTAATATTTATGTATGTGATATTACTATAGGAAAAACATAAAATTTGATTCTGTGGCTTGGATATTGTTTTTGATGCATACGAGGGGGAAGTCGTTATGGGCTGGAGGCTGCTTCATTTACATGAGATATTTGAAAGTTCCCCCGGGAATGAATATAACACATTGAGATGTGACAGCATCCATCACAACTCCATTGTGTTTCAATTCTTTGTTTTAACATCGATAATGGGCGGCCGGACCGAGTTTATACATCAAAAGTCATCATTGGTTATCTCCAGTCAGAGTATCATTGATTAACAAGTCGGCTTTGTTGAGTTCATTCAGTAAAGGTCCTATTTTCTTTGCTGATATTCGGAGTTAATCTGGTTCTCGTAACTCAGACTGGTGATTAGTCAATACATATCGATTGTAGAGTATTCCATCGGTCCATGTCGTAGGTAACGATTGGGTGGGACCGTATTACTTTTCACAGTGAAACGATCACCAGTGATCTGCATTTTGTGCTATCGCCAGCGTGGCAGATTCCCTTTCGATTATTTATGTATTTTTTCAGTTATATAAAATTAGGACATTTATCACACAT
Organism: Anabrus simplex; assembly: GCF_040414725.1. Lineage (NCBI taxonomy): Eukaryota > Metazoa > Arthropoda > Insecta > Orthoptera > Tettigoniidae > Anabrus > Anabrus simplex. The sequence continues at coordinate 440,729,700 of NC_090268.1, read as the reverse complement.
CTCTCTTATTAAACTATTTACAATCCCGAACTCACCTTTACCCCAATTTGTCCTCTTGAATTCCAACTTTATGTTCATATTGTGATCTTTCATACTTTTAAATACACCACTCAAGCTCATTCGTTTACCACCGTCTTTCCACTCCATCTCTACAGTGACACCTCGGAACATCCCGCCTAGTCGAGCATCTCGTCTCCTTACTCCAAAGTCTTCACAGCCGAAAGTTTGCAGCATTTTCGTAACACTAGTTTTTTGTTGAAAATCACGCAAAACAATTCGTGCTGCTTTCCTTTGGATCTTTTCTAGTTCTCCAATCAAGTAGTCCTGGTGAGGATCCTATAAACTAAAACCATACTCTTTCGTTTTACACATTGATTTACTTTCTGTCAACACAGATCGGTTTTATAGCGACGATGGGGCAGGACTTGGCTAGGAGTGGGAAGGAAGTGGCAGTAGCATTAATTGAATCGATTATTTCAGAAACCAGTCGAGTGCCAAATCTGTCATTTTGGGGAAAATATAAAAACTGCCTAGCATCAGACAAAATGTTATGGTAGTGGTTTTATTATTTTAGCATGAGCGTATAATATCTTTTAATACTTTCTATCTAAGGAAAAATATTTTCTGCTCATTAAATTTGCTGTAAAAAAATCTGAAAAGTTTTCCACTTAACTGGTTTCTGAAATAAACAAGTGTTGCGAACATATTTTTATGAGATAATTCTTGAATTTTGAAAGGATTTTGTCATGAAACCCATATTTGTGGAAATAGAAAATATTTTAGGTTTAGACTACATTGCTGTTACAAATATAATTATTAAAAGGATGAAATCAGCAATGCCTGCTCATCACATGACAGGAGGTATTCAATCCTCATAAATAAACTCCACAGCACATTCTGTCCCTGTTTTAGGCCTTTGTAAAATTCTGTCATAAGTGTTCATATCACATCGTGTAAGGTTTTAAGGCATTTAGGTCACGTATCATCTTAATATTGATGGTCACCTAAAATAAACAATAACAAAGAATAATGTAGGGCTCAGACCAGGTACTTCCTTGCCTGAGTAACAAATATAGCTGTCTCCTTTTACCCTTGCAATCCGAATATCACGCGTGTGAGTTTGTTTGTCTACAACACCTCGTCTCATTTCAGGTGCAGGTTCGTCTTCTGAACTTTCAGACATAATCACTACGATTATAAAAACACTGCACTAAACAAAAGAAACACTTTTTCAAACAGTTGTTCACAAAACTACGAACATGGGATTCCAGAAACACAACAATGACAACATAAAGTGCTGAACAGCTGGCTATTCTGGATTCAGAGGAGCCGGCAGGATGCAGCACATCACAAAATGTAGCAGCAGTTTACTGCAGAAACCAGCCAAGCGGTGTCACTTAACTGGTTTCTGAACTAAATACGAAATTCAACGTAATGCCTGACCATTATAGGAGGATGTTTCTTGACTGTTTTCAGCACCAAAATGTGCGTATACCCTCTTAGTAACATATTCTGCCATTAACTCATTTTTTCACTTTTTGGCACCTGACTTCTTTCTGAAATAATCGATTCAATTAAGGTACAACCCCAGTATTTGTCTGATGTGAAAATGGGAAACCACGGGAAACTATCTTCAGGACTTCCGACAGTGTTGTTCGAACGCACTATCTCCCGAATACTGTATACTGGCTGCACTTAAGCAACTCCCTGACATTTACGTCCTTACTACAAACCCAAATTACCTTCATAACCATACGAAGAGATGTCTTAGAATAATACTAGCTTTTATGGCCTTCCAAAAGTTGGAATTCGTTTTAGTGCTAATACATAAGATTTTTGAACGCTCGGAATTTTATCAAAATATATTCACTCATTTCTCTCAAGGCGTCCTGACTATTTTTCCTTGCATAATAAGAATTTTTGAATTACGGGGATTTTGTTTCTGGCGTGATATATGAAACTGATAACAGTCCGACTCCTTGGGTGAATGGTCAACGTTTGTGCCTTCGGATCAGGGGGTCACGGTATTGACTCCCAGGTAGGGTGGCAAATTTAATCACGTCTTGTTAATTTCCCTGTCCCGGGGACTAGTTGTTTGTATTCGTCCCAACACACACTTCCTCATATTCACTCAACACATCTCACTAGCAACACGTAAACACGTAATAGTGAATACATCCCTGCACGTAGGGAAGGGCATCCAGCGGTAAAACAAGGACAAATTCACATATTTCTCGCCTGTGATTCTACCACGGTGTGGTAGAGAAAGAATACGTAAAACAGACGAGTACGAATGTATTTGAAGGAAACTTACCAATGGTGACTCAATCAACAAACAAAAACACGAGTATCCAGAAAAAGATTAGCGGTAAACTGTCATTATTGCAGATTTTGAAGGGTTTGGTAGAATCTATTAATGTTTACGCTCCAGATGAGCACGCGAGTCAAGATAGAGCCATCTTATAAGAGAATATGCGTGTGACATCACATATTTACCACAAATTTTGCCTTACGTTGAAGCGCTATTTCATTAAGACTACATTTCATATTTTTAGTTTCGTTTTCTCAACAGGTAGGCTCCTCTTTTATCCGTCAACTGAGACATTAAACATAATGGTACTCTCGGGATATAGCCTACGCATTCCACCCAAACACTAAAAGCGTCTTCAAATTTTCCTTCCATGTCCGCTTTGTTTTAAATCAAGCGTTTAGATCAAGAATGTCTCCATAGAAACGTTCTTTGAACACTTATTTAAACTAGCAAATATCCGCAACAGAATACAAAGTTATCAATTTGTTTTGCATTCATCGAGCAGGTAATCATTGAGAGAAATACTCATTTACCATGCATCAACCCCATCTTTCTGTATGGTTGCGAGGCCTCGTGCTATATTCCAAAAACTTCACAATCCAAACACAAATTTTCCAAAAAAATAATCTTAACGAATGACAACCAATGCCCCTAAATTAAAATATAATGAAAGCATATCATGCGAACTTCGTATTCCGCTGATTAGATCTCAAATCTAGAATTCTCCTTAGGCAATCTCCTGAGCTGCACATCCTACTCTTTAAACAGGTCGTAGTCCGACTCGTTGGCTGAACGGTCAGCGTACTGGCCTTCGGTTCAGAGGGTCCCGGGTTCGATTCCCGGCCGGGTCGGGGATTTCAATCTTAATTCCAATCGCACGGGGGCTGGGTGTATGTGTCGTCTTCATCATCATTTCATCCTCATCACGACGCGCAGGTCTCCTATGGGAGTCAAATATAAAGACCTGCACCTGGCGAGCCGAAGCCGTCCTGGGATATCCTGGCACTAAAAGACATACGACATTTCAACAGGTCGTAAGGATGAAGAAGCCGATTACACGATTTAGTCTTCGAGGTCCCTGGTTCACATATGACCTATTTTAATAGAAATTTCATTTTTCGGCCTTTTCCAAATAAAAATTAAATATCACTAACAAACTAAATATTCGGTTTTTTTTACGAAGAGAAGGGATGTTTCTTGTTTGACTAGAGGCAAAATATCGCCTCCAAGAGATATTGTTTCCTCCGCCAGCGCAGTAATAGGGATTTTTCTTTTCTCATCCGTTGTTGTATGAAACAGAAGAGCAAAAGGTCATATTCTTCGCCCAGGAACTCTTATTTACACACCCCCAACAAAAAAATCGAGTTTTTAATCTTTAAGGTCTTGCCAAATGCAGTGCATCAGCGCTAATACGAATGTTATGTAAAGCTTGGTCTCACGGGTGTAGGTGATGAAGTACACTCCTTAATAGTTTTCACTGATCGATAATGCGTATTGCACAACCTAATATGAATCACTATTAAATTCTCCCCCTTACTATGTAATTTATTTTCATAACGATGTTGCAGTATTGGTCTATAGATGAACCGTGAAATTAATAACCATAAACGCGCTTACTGCGACTTAGCCCTTGATGACGCTATCCTGAAGTTCTTTGAAGAATTCATAAAGATCCGCAAATATTAGTTCAATAAGAGTGATATATCTGTAATAATATGGCCGGTCTATTCACTATTTTTTTTAACAATTTACTTTACGTCGCACCGACACAGATAAATCGTATGGCGACAATGGGGTAGGAAAGGCTAAGAGTGGGAAGGACTACACCCCCGGCATTTGCCTGGTGTGCAAATGGGAAACCACGGAAATCCATCTTCAGGGCTATCGTCAGTTTGTTCGAACGCACTATCTCCGGATGCAAGCTCACATTATACGCTCCCCTAAATGCACGGCCAACACGCCTGGTGGTCTATTCACTTTACGACTTCTGTATAAACAGTTTTCTAGGCTAGTCTGATTTTTAATTAAATTTCTCCCTTATATGGGATAGAACAATTTAAAAGGACTCTGCAAAAATTCCTCGGATAAATAATTTCAAATACTCAGGGGAAAACACCCAACCAAGATAATATTTCTAAATTGCAAAAAAGCAAAGAATCCCATGGAACAAGTGCAAAAATTCAATATCTAGGAACGCTGAATTAAAATACTATTTATGACACGGCAATTCAGCCTGAAGCATATACTCATCATAAACCTTGATCATTGGAGGGTGATCACTAAGTTAACTATACATTTAGAAAATCAAGAGAGGAAAATCCCTTGAAAAATCTTTGGGCAAAAATGCATAGAAGGAGTGTGGATAGAAATAAGGTCCACCAAGTTATACCAGCATTCTGAGAAAATATCAGACACTATTAGGAAAATATGATTGAAAATTGATGGCCGTATACAAAGAATGGACAATACCAGAAGGATATTTAATTATGCGCCCCCTCACTAAAAGTAAAGATAATTGGATAATGAAAATTAAAAAATACCTTGAATAAATCAACATAACAGACAAAATTTTATGGGATAGGTCTAGGTTTAAAACGTTGGTGATAAAACATCATTTTACTGAAAACCAAAGATGAGAACCACCTTTGCATGCAGGGAAGAACGGAGGAAATAATAATTGCGAGAACATGAAAAAGTTCTGGGAAGACAAGCAAGCAAACTCATCTCATAAATAATTTCAATCGCTCTCGTGAGTTTGGTACAACGTTGTGAGAGAAAAGGAACGTTACCCTTTGCGGAAAGCTTATGATCCTGAATGTCTTTCAATAAATGAAACTCTATGTTTTTTCAAAGACAACTGCAACTCTACGTTAAAGAAACTTACGTTTTAGCCGCAGCATCTTTGGCGACCAAGGCCTATAGTAACGATTAATGTGACGTCACTGACGGTACACTTTCAATTTCAAATTCTCTATGTACATCCACAGTCGCAGCATCTTTGATGACCAAGGCCTACGATAATGACTAATGTGACGTCATTTCGTCACACATTTTGCCGCTTTATATCACACACATTTTTATACGACCCACAGCCATCTCCACCTATTCATGTCAAAAATTATAAGTAATAAGCTGCCTAATGACGAAAGAATTACTGATATTTGTTGAGGGGGTTCCCTACATTACCCACAGCATACAAATTCACACAATTCATCTCTAGTGTAGATGACTACAACAACTTAGATCTTCTCTGGTATGAATCAGAGGTCACATTATAACATTCTGGAAGTTGTTTCGCAAAAAGTAAAGGCTATCCATAAAAATATCGCTAACATTTTGGGTGTAAACGACAAGAATAAAAAATTGAAATCACATATAAGACGTTTTGCAAATAATGATATTCTGTATAAAGTAGCAAATAAGATACAGGATTTTGAGAGAATGCTAAAAGAACTCAATAATATGTTGAGCTTGACAGCAGACAATGGTATGATGGTAAATAGGATGAAAAGTCAGGTTGTAAGTTCCACCAACAAGAAAAACTCCCCTCAAACGTAATTACTGTGTTCATGATGTGGGTACCTTACGGTTAATCACATAAACGAGGTTGTAAATAAAAGTTACAGATCACTTCATATGGTTATGAGGGTATTTAGGGGTTCTAGGGTATAGGGTATAGTTCGAGTATTAGGAACCCTCGCGAGGATTATTAGAATCTAGAACTGAAAAAGATCGAAAGGAAAGCAGCACCAATTGTTGTGGGTGATTTCCCACAAAAGAGCAGAGTTGCGAAAGTGTGGCAAACTTATCGTTGCGAAGACTTGGAAGTAAGGAGACGAGTTGCTCGACTAAGCGGTATGTTCCGAGCCGTCAGTGGAGGGACGATACGAAATTACATTAGTATACGAGTAAGTTTGAATACAGCTTTTAAAAATAGGAAAGATAATAATGTGAAGATGAATTTACAGTACAAGCGGACAAATTAGAGCAAATATGCATTTATAGGAATAGGAATTGAGGTTTGGAATGATTCATGAAAGGAAATGTTCAATAAATTTCCAACTTCTTTAAAATAATTGTAGAAAAGACTAGGTAAACGATTGAAGAGGACGATTGAAAAGGAAATCGCAGAGGTTGACAAGACCTGGAGTGAAGTTAAGAAAAGGGCCAGGAACCGTACTGTGTGGAGAAATTTCGCCAAGGCCCTATGCTCCAGAGAGAACGACAGGAAATAAGTCAAGTAAGTCAAAGTAAACGATTGATACGGAATTGCCACTTGGCCGACAGCCCTAAATGCAGATCAGATCAGATTGATTGATTGATTGATTGATTGATTGATTGATTGATTGATTGATTGATTGATTGATTGATTGATTGATTGATTGATTGATTGATTGATTGATTGATTGATTGATTGATTGATTGATTGATTGATTGATTGATTACATACGATACCGAGAGGTAATTCTGTGGTTGTGACTACAAAAGTCTGGAAATGAAATACAATAATTGTATTCACTAAAGACAAGACCGGGCTACTGACTGTCCGACACCCTGGCTGAGTTGTCAGCGTTGAGGCCTTTGGTTTAGAGGGTCCCGAGTTCGATTACCGGCCGGGTCTGATTAATTCTTCTGGCTCGGGGACTGCGGTTTGTGTTTGTCCCAATACTCTCCTCTTCATATTCAGCAAAGACACCACTCTACCAACCACTACAGAAACTCGCAATAGTGATTACATCCCTCCACATAGAGTTGCTGGCAGGAAGGACATTCGGCCGTTAAACAGAGCCAAATCCACATGAGCGGCATAGTTCGCACCCGGGACTCCACATGTGTGGGAAAAGCGATAGAAGAACACTGGGCTATTAATGAATAATAACAATATATTCTTTACCCACTATTATTTTTTTAACATTCGCTATTACAAGATGTTCAAAAAAGATCTGGACTGGTTAGAGTTCGTGGTGGTGATGCTGCTGCTACTGCTGCTGGTGGTGGTGGTGGTGGTGGTGGTGGTGGTGGTGGTGGTGGCAATGGTTGTTGGATTTCAAACGTCAGCACAACTTGGCAGACATCACTTCTGATCACTAATCAGAAATTTTAAAAAAAGATTCCAAACCTTCGATGCCTCCATGGCTCAGGCGGCAGCGCCTGCCTCTCACCGCTGTGTTCCGTGGTTCATATCCCAGTTACTCCACGTGAGTTTTGTCTCGACAAAGCGGAGGCGGGACAGGTTTTCCTCCGGCTGCTCCGGTTTTCCCTGTGATCTTTTATTCCTGCAACACTCTCCAACATAATGTCATTTCATTTAATCTGTCAGTCATTAATCATTGCTCCAGAGGAGTGCAGCAGGCTTCGGCAGCCGGCACAATTCCTACCCTCGCCGCTAGATGGGGGTTTCATTCTTCTCGTTCCTGATCCGGTCGAACGACAGGAAACTGGCTAAGGAATTTTTTTCTAATCCTTCCAAGAAGGGAAAAACCAAACCAAACTCCATGGCGCAACAGCCCCGAGGGGCCATGGCCTACAAAGCGACCGCTGCTCAACCCGAACGTCTACAGATTACGCGGTATCGTGACGAAATTCAAAGAATTAAAGTATGGGTAAAACGAAAGGTAGGGACACGAAAGATGTGAAAATGAAAATCTCTTTACGTCTTGCAAACCTAGTGCCATCCCGTTGGGGTTGGAAGAGAACAAGAAATGACTAAGGAAGGTCAGAGAGAAGAGATACACGTGAGGAAGCTGGAATACGTATGGGTTTGTAGCCTGAAGCTTGACTGGATTCTCAACAGATCCGCAGTTAACTATCAAGTGGAAGCACGGACTTGGGTAGGAACCCTAATTTTCCTCGCGACGGGGAATACCGTGGATGTTTTCTACAGGGCTCCACTTATGACAGCCATTCACGTTGTATGAGCCACATTCGTGGCACTCAGCAAACATCACTTTTAACCTAAGTAATATTTGTGGACAGTAACTTAATCTGGTGTTTACACGGTTGTTAATGTGTGGTGGGCACGCATGATTTGATAGTGATCCACACACACACGCACACAGTGCACATGACAGCTGTATGTTTAATGATGGGAAACGCCCCGATGAGATATCGTGTATGACAATCGATTAGGATTACAGTAAGTCCATTAGAAGTGGCTTTACTCTGACCGGCTCAATTGTAGCGCATGATTGGAGGCGATCTACGGGAGTGGAAGTGATTGGTAAATATAGCTACACAATTTACATAATGGACCAATAATTACTGTAGGTCCTGCAGGGATTTGCACGTTATCCACTTAATAGAAACAACACCACATGTAAGACTTTTAAACAGCTGCTTTAGTTTGTATCTTCATTTAGGATAATGAAATAATTAAATCATTCATGCCATGCACTAGACTGAGTTTAATATGCTGCATTTACTTGGTCAGTTTAGCTAATAATGGTGCTGTGATGCTACTCCGTCTATGATAAACTTAATATCGAGGACATGGCGCATTCCAGGCAGTAAGGCCCAAGTCCACAAAGGCTTGTTTCGAGGAAACACACTTTCAAACGATTTCTGCGTAGAGAGACTTCAATAACAGTTCATTTACCTGACTCCCTTTATTATTATTATTATTATTATTATTATTATTATTATTATTATTATTATTATTATTATTATTATTATTATTATTATTATTATTATTATTATTATTATTATTATTATTATTATTATTATTATTATTATTATTATTATTATTATTATTATTATTATTATTATATAATTCGCTGGGGCCATCAAGGACCACGTTACGTCTTGTTGCATTTGACACTGAACTTGGCCTTCTTTAGAGCCCAAATTTCCCTCATTCTTTGTGAGTGGGCCTGCTTACGCTCCTCTGTCCAAGGGGCACCGTGTCTTCTCTTCGGTTGCTCGTCTCGGTTTAGCCCGTTCGTCAATATTTTCTTGCGGAAGAGATCTCTGTTAAGGGTGTCTTCAGCTGGGATATGTAGCATTAGCAGGTCTTCTTTGGTATTTCTAAACCAGGGAATTGTTGTTTTGGGTTTGAATCAAAAAGTGAAAGATTTCTTTAGTTAACTTTCTTCCGTCCATTCTTTTCAGATGACTGTAAAATCGTGCCCGTCTTTTTCTGATTGTGCCGGTAATTTTCTCTATTTTGCTGTAGACTTCCTTGTTGGATCTCTTTTGATGGATTCCATTTCTGTACTTTGATCACAAGATTCCTCTCACAATTTTGCGTTCTCTTTTCTCCATTTCTTCAAGGAGTCCTTTGTTGGCATTTAGAGACAAGGTTTCGACTCCATATAGAACTACTGGCTTCAGAACCGTTTCATAGTGACGTACCTTGGTGTTTTGGGAAAGACATTTTTGTTGTAGATTGTGCGGAATGTTTGGTAGTCTATTTCCAGTTTGCGTACTCGATCCTGAAGTGCTTCTTTGTCCAGTCCATTTTTCATGATGATCTCACCCAGGTATTTGAATTTGTCTACTCGGGTGATGTCCCCGTATTTTGTATGGAGTTTTGGTGGAGCCTCTTTGATGTTAGTCATTACTTCTGTTTTCTCAAACGATATCTGCAAACCAGTTTGTTCGGCAATTTCCTTTAAAATTTCAACTTGAGCTCTAGCGGTTTCTATGTCGTTTGAGAGAACAGCAATATCATCGGCAAATGCTAAGCAGTCTATTGCGATCCCCTTGAATTTGGTTCCTATATTATTATTATTATTATTATTATTATTATTATTATTATTATTATTATTATTATTATTATTATTATTATTATTATTATTATTCCAGGTGTTATCCCAGTGGTTTAACGCCGCACTAACCCATCAAAAGATTTCGGCGACGGATGGGCGGGAAAGGGCTAGGATTAGGAAGGTAGCAGCCGTAGCCTTAATATAAGATATAGCCGCAGCATAGACTCGGGTGAATATGGAAAACCACGGAAAATCATAGTCAGGACTGCCCACGGTGGGATTCGAACCCACCATCTCCCGAACTTAAGTTCACAATCCTCGACGTTTTGGTCTAGGGTAAATTGGATGGATTGGAAACTGACATAAATAAAGCTGAGAAAACCATAACATCAGATTTGTGTACAAACGTCAGCAAATGAGATGAAGAGGTGCTGTGGAATTTGGAATGGTGGGGGGCAGTTTGACGGAGTTCGCTCATAGTACCTGCTCTCTTCTCCTCCAACACCTTCTTCTTTTTCTTCTCTGACCGCTTATCCCAAACCTGTAAGGTTGCAGGCGCGAACTGTGTCGCAGATGTGGATTCGTCCGTGTTTTGCAGCCGAATGCCCTTTCTGACGCCAACTCGTATAGAGTGATGTTATCACTAATGCGCGTTTCTGTGGTGTGTTGTCTGAAAATGAAGAGGGCAATATCGGAACAAACACAAACACCCAGTCCCCGAGCCAGAAGAACTAATCAGACAAGATTAAAATCCCTGACCTGATCGGGAAACTAACCCGGATTTGAACCGAAGGCCTCAACGCTGACCATTCAGCCAGCCTGCTCTCTGAACGCTTAAAATTACTGTTATCTTCGTCTTAAACCTATTTTATATAGGAAATCCAGGTGAAATCCGAAAAAGTAGGCATGTGAGTTGGCTGGCACACACTGTTTTTTGTTGTTGTTGTTTTTTCGAAATTATTAACTAAATTTAACCTGATATTCTCTTCACTATTTCTATCCGGAACGTCTAATGCCTACCACTTTGCTCCGTTTCCTGATATGTCTACGAGGTCGGGGATGAGGTGAGATGAAATGATATGTCATGTTTTCCGGCCGGTTGCCGTTCCTGTCGTCAACTTAAGATGAGGACCGAATGAACAGGAGATGAATGGTGGTGAATGAAATTGTCTGTGGTCTGCAACTGGAAACTCTCCCGGCTTTGCCTTGAAGTGAAACGGGGAAACCGCAGAAAACCGTTCTCGTACCCACTCGTCTCCCGAATGCAGAGGAAAATGTCGTCTAATTTTTCCGCTTTCGAAACTGATGTTGTAGCAGAATCAATTATCAAAAAGAGATATCGTTGAAAATAAAAAGACAGGTGGAGCCACCATAAAACACAAAGAGAAACATCACACATTAATATCAGAAATTGCTTTTGAAATCTTAGGTCATTTTGTATGGATTCTAGAAGAAATGAAACTGTCTCTTTCGGGAAACGAAATCTTTCCACAAATTTTCTATGACTAAGTTCTTCAAAACTATGCCTCTCCCCGCTGTTATAGGTTTGCGCTCATTTCCATTCTGTCCCAGATGATCTTCCACAAAAAGCAGTTCGTCTTCAAATCTCGTAGACATTTTACCTTCACTGCTAATCACGCTTTATGTTTGGTAACCGCGCAAACATGACTGTTCAACTTTAACCGACAATTATCAGGGAACTAAAGAATAAGAATAATAACAATAATAACAATAATAATAATAATAATCATAATAACAATAATAATAATAATTGTAACGGGAGGTACACCCCAACGCCGCGCATTCAAATTCAACGCATAAGGAACTCCTCTATTGGTAAAACAGAGAAACTGAAACTACACCAACTTGGAACTTTAATCAGAAGATGTCACCACTAAAATATCGAGTAATTTTGTTATTGTGCAGTTGCCTACACTGACTGAATTTATCCTTGCTTTGTTTGCCATTCATCAAGAAGTTTGGACATTCTCCCATAGATGACAGTACCAAAAAACTAAGATCACGCACAGTGCTGAGAAGTGAAAGAACTTATGATTTAAAGAAGTTTTGTATTTCTAGGTTTTTGTCAATCAATCAATCAATCAATCAATCAATCAATCAATCAATCAATCAATCAATCAATACTGATCTGCACTTAGAGCAGTCGCCCAGGTGGCAGATTCCCTATCTGTTGCTTTCCTAGACTTTTCCTAAATGATTTCAAAGCAGTTGGAAATTTATTGAACATCTCCCTTGGTAAGTTATTCCAATCCCTAACTCCCCTTCATATAAATGAATATTTGCCCCAGTTTGTCCTCTTGAATTCCAACTTTATCTTCATATTGTGATCTTTCCTACTTTTATAAACGCCATTCAAATTTATTCGTCTACTAATGTCATTCCACGCCATCTCTCCGCTGACAGCTCGGAACATACCACTGAGTCGAGCAGCTCTTCTTCTTTCTCTCAGTTCTTCCCAACCCAAACATTGCAACATTTTTGTAACGCTGCTCTTTTGTCGGAAATCACCCAGAACAAATCGAGCTGCTTTTCTTTGGATTTTTTCCAGTTCTTGAATCAGGTAATCCTGGTGAGGGTCCCATACATTAGAACCATACTCTAGTTGGGGTCTTACCAGAGACTTATATGCACTCTCCTTTACATCCTTACTACAACCCCTAAACACCCTCATAACCATGTGCAGAGATCTGTACCCTTTATTTACAATCCCATTTATGTGATTACCCCAGTGAAGATCTTTCCTTATATTAACACCTAGATACTTACAATGATCCCCAAAAGGAACTTTCACCCCATCAACGCAGTAATTAAAACTGAGAGGACTTTTCCTATTTGTGAAACTCACAACCTGACTTTTAACCCCGTTTATCAACATACCATTGCCTGCTGTCCATCTCACAACATTTTCGAGGTCACGTTGCAGTTGCTCACAATCTTGTAACTTATTTATCACCCTATAGAGAATAACATCATCCGCAAAAAGCCTTACCTCCGATTCCACTCCTTTACATAAAGGTCCGATAATACTGCCTTGAGGAATTCCCCTCTTAATTTTTACAGGGTCAGATAAAGCGTCACCTACTCTAATTCTCTGAGATCTATTTTCTAGAAATATAGCAACCCATTCAGTCACTCTTTTGTCTAGTCCAATTGCACTCATTTTTGCCAGTAGTCTCCCATGATCCACCCTATCAAATGCTTTAGACAGGTCAATCGCGATACAGTCCATTTGACCTCCAGAATCCAAGATATCTGCTATATCTTGCTGGAATCCTACAAGTTGAGCTTCAGTGGAATAACCTTTCCTAAATCCGAATTGCCTCCTATCGAACCAGTTATTAATTTCACAAACATGTCTAATATAATCAGAAAGAATGCCTTCCCAAAGCTTACATACAATGCATGTCAAACTTACTGGCCTGTAATTTTCAGCTTTATGTCTATCACCCTTTCTTTTATACACAGGGGATACTATAGCAACTCTCCGTTCATTTGGTATAGCTCCTCCGACCAAACAATAATCAAATAAGTACTTCAGATATGGTACTATTTCCCAACCCACTCTCTTTAGTATATCCCCAGAAATCTGATCAATTCCAGCCGCTTTTCTAGTTTTCAACTTTTGTATCTTATTGTAAATGTCATTGTTATCATATGTAAATTTTATTACTTCTTTGGCCTTAGTCTCCTCCTCTATCTCGACATTATCCTTGTAACCAACAATCTTTACATACTGCTGACTGAATACTTCTCCCTTTTGAAGATCCTCACATACACACTCCCCTTGTTCATTAATTATTCCTGGAATGTCCTTCTTGGAACCTGTTTCTGTCTTAAATTAAGTATACATACCCTTTCATTTTTCACTAAAATTCGTATGACTGCCAATTATGCTTGCCATCATCTTATCCTTAGCTGCCGTCTTTGCTAGATTCAGTTTTCTAGTAAGTTCCTTCAATTTCTCCTTACTCCACAGCCATTTCTAACTCTATTTCTTTGCAGTCTGCACCTCCTTCTTAGTCTCTTTATTTCTCTATTATAATAAGGTGGGTCTTTACCATTCCTTACCACCCTTAATGGTACAAACCTGTTTTCGCATTCCTCAACAATTTCCTTAAACCCAACCCAGAGTCTGTTTACATTTTTATTTACCGTGTTCCATCGATCATAGTTACCTTTTAGAAACTGCATCATGCCTGCTTCATCAGCCATATGGTACTGCTTAACAGTCCTACTTTTAAGACCTTCCTTTCTATCACATTTATTTTTGACTACCACAAAAACAGCTTCATGTTCACTAATACCATCTATTACTTCAGTTTCCCTATAGAGCTCATCTGGTTTTATCAGCAAGACATCCACGATATTTTTTCCTCTGGTTTGTTCCATCACTTTCTGAATCAGCTGTCCTTCCCATATTAACTTTTTTGCCATTGTTGGTCATGCTTCCTGTCGTTCGCATTTCCTTCCCAATTGACATCTGGCAAATTCAGATCTCCCGCTACAATCACATTTCTTTCCATGTCGTTTCCCACATAGCTGACTATCCTATCAAATAATTCCGAATCCGCGTCCGTGCTACCCTTTCCCGATCTGTGCACTCCAAATATATCAAGTTGCCTATTATCTTTAGAAATGAGCCTTACACCTAGAATTTCATATGTCTCATCTTTAACTTTTTCGTAGCTTACAAATTCTTCTTTCACCAGAATGAACACTCCCCCTCCCACCATTCCTATCCTATCTCTAATGCTTATTTATTTTTGGGTTAGCAATTCTTCCTTTTCTCTCCGCCTGATTTGAATCTAACCAATCCCTAATTTTTGTAATTAACTTCCAACCAATCCCGTATTTCTTCTTCACTTTGTATCTGCCAATAAAAATTAAGAGGGCGTGTCCTGATTCATCTTGAATGATCTCGAACCTTCCCTGAGGGTTTATAAACTGCGGCTTTTCACGCCTCTTGGCCAATTGATCGTCGCCTTATTGAGTGTTTGTAAGTTGATGTTGCCTTAAGTAGGCAGTAAGAAACTGAGAGCCTGTTAACTCTTTTCGAATTTGTTATTGTAAAGAGTGCCTTTGGAAGGCTAGATGTTTTATTCTGGGGCAAGTGCTCCATGAATTAGGGGATTTCTGCTCTTGAGTAAATTTGTGCTCTTGGTAAATTTGAGCTGAGAGCTCAAGAATCGTAAAGCGAGGGGCCTGAAGCCCAGGACTTGTAGAATTCACTATATTGTATTTTCCTTGACTTGTTTCTAAATTGCTAATTCTACCTGTTACGTTGTTATTTTTTATTTTTGAAATTTAAGGAAATATAACCCTTGTTAAAGTTTTAAATTAACGTTGATATTGTAGTTAGACGCATTCACCCCAGCACCTTCTTTCCCCTGTTTCTGCTCCGCGGGCATCCACGGTAGCAAAGCGTGGTTGAATTTGTCTCAATTAAGCCCCTTTGACTGCTAAACATAATATCCGTTTTCAACTCTAAGAATCTTCACGGTCGCTGGAATTTTTTTCTCTAAATTTGTAAATTTCCTTTCACCGTATCTGGCCCTCGTGAACTCCTCCATCCCGGCTACTTGCGCAAGGAGGAATTAATTTATGAATTACTGATTAGGAATGTTCAATCTGGAGGCACGGTAGCGGCAGACACAACCAAACTTACGGAATCTATAGAATTACCAATTAGTATCCGAACATTTGGAGGGAAGAAAATTGATGAGGCTCTCTCCACGATCACTGATAACACCAATGAGTAAGCATCTGTACTTAGTGTTTTTGAAGTAAGTGATCCATCTCCTAATAAACTTAAGAGAGTGCAGGTAAGATTGTTCCATTTTTATAACAGGGTGAGCGATCTATTGTCTCCGAAATTAAAGGAAGACCATGGTAAGGAGGCGAGTAATTTGTTGAACACCTTTGTAAAATGTCATACAGAGTTAGTCAATTGGTGTCTGGGGCAGCTACTCCCAAAACAGACCAAGCCCCTGTGATAAACATTGTAAGGAGGAATCTTCCAAGGGTGGAGAAAGTAGGAAATCTGTGGCAACTCAACAAACTTCTACCCCATTAGAAAACGAGTCTGATCGTCATACCTCAATTTCACCTTTCTTTTTAAATAATGCTGTGTCGGAGAATTCTCAACCTTCTAGGTCCTTACCAGTTATATCAACTGGGTTCAGTAGTTTGCCTCATCCTTTGGCTATGTTGCTTAGGGGAATTTCTAAGTTTCTATAAATTCTACTAACGAGGTCATTTCATTTTTAAGATTTTTAGTTGAATTTCAAGATCACGCACTAGTGTTTTCCCTCTCTCACTCTCAATTTCTTCAAATTGTTTACACTTACTCAATAGGTGTCCTCTCGGACAAAACAGTCAAAGCAATAGCTGAACAATCTTCTATAGAAGACTTCCACGCCCATCTGTTAGCTAACTTCATTCCGGCTCGAGCCATGTCTTCCTTAATTCAAGAGTACTATTACAGAGTACAGCGACTCGATGAAAATCTCGCAGACTTCATTCAGGACATTAAGTTCTACACCAGGCTATTCGCTCTTCATTTTCCCGAAGATCAAATAGTGCAGACCATTGTTGAAGGCATTTCCCCACCCTACAGGTCATATCTGGGTTTCGCATCGCGTCCTCGAACCATTGCTGAATTAGAGGCTATGGCATTCTCAGCCGAAGGAGTTAGGTATGCCGAGACCTTAACATTCGCTAAGGAACCCACTCCGTCTTCTAATAGTTTTCGGTCTTCACCTCGCCGAACATTCACAAACCACAAATGCTACGCTTGTGGGTCGACGGATCATCTCCGTAACAAGTGCCCTTTGATTAAATCCACTGGGACAAAGAATGGAGCAGGGTCATCACAAGGATGTTTCAAATGCAGCTCTCTTACTCATATCGCTAAAAATTGCCCTAATGCCAATAGCACCCCTCCTGCTCAAGTTCTGTTGCAACCTCCACCAACTCGAATAATCGAAAGTGACTAGTGTCATCGGCTGAGTCGGCAAATTCATCTTCCCAAGGTTCAGACCCCGTTAAACCCACCGAAAGCTCGGAACAGGGTAGAAGTTTTTCTAAGCCCGCACTTGAGGATCCTAAAGAATGCCTTAAGATTGCGGCGGAGTCCCCCGCACTCGTACCATTTCTTAAAATTGAGTTGAATAGCGAACCCGTTACCGCTCTATTAGACTCAGGGAGTGTTTGTTCCATTATTTCGGCTGAATGGTAATCGAAATTAAAGTCTGTCTGTAAATTTTCTGATTATTGTTCGTCTTCAGTCCAATGCGTTTCGGCTAATTCTTCTCCATTAGAAATTTTAGGTTCCATATTCCCCAAAATACGTATTTCTAAACTCACCTGGAAAGTTAAATTGTTTGTGGCTAAGCACTTGTCTTGCCCCATAATATTAGGAGCAGACTTCATGTCTCATACCGATCTAGTGCACGACATTCAGAGCAAGTCGTGCACTGTCAAATTTGCTCATAACTGTAAAATTATTTTGCGTAAGTGTAATTCTGTATCATGTTCATCTGTTTCGCCTACCCAGGATAAGATGTCGTTAGACCTTAGACATCTACCTGAGGAGCAGGCTGATAGTATTCGTAAATTGCGTCAGTCGTTTCCGGATGTATTTTCCGATACTCTTGGTGTTACTGACCTTATTGAATACAAGATTGAGGTTAAGGATTCGATTCCAGTCAGGTTTCCACCTTATAGGCCATCTCCACCCAAAATGAAGGCTCTTAAAGAGATCATCAATCAGATGTTAAAAGATGGTATTATTCGATCATCTAAGTCGGCGTACTCATCGCCCATTTTTCTGGTGCCGAAACCCCAAGGTGGCTTCAGGCCTGTGATTGATTATAGGGCGTTAAATCGGAAGGTGGTGTTAAAATCTGTGCCTCTTCCCGACCTTCACTCTTGTTTTTCATGGTTTCAAAAAGCTAAGTTCTTCACCATCTTAGACCTTAATCAGGTGGACAATCAGATCCCTCTAGCTGAAGAATCGAAACATCTAACAGCTTTTACCTCAGACTGGAACTTGTATGAGTACAACCGCGTGCCTTTCGGGCTCCCTATGGGGGCAGCCGTGCTCACGAGACTGCTAGATAGGGTGTCCTCAGACATCAACTTTGAATACTTGTATCATTATCTGGATGATGTCGTCGTATTTTCTGAGACCTTAGAAGAACACCTTGATCATTTAAAGGAAGTACTCAATCGGCTTCGTAAAGCGGGGTTAACTGTCAAGTTTGAGTGGGGACCGTCTCAACAAGCCGCTTTTGAATATCTGAAATTAGCTCTTTGCAACGCCCTCGTCCTCGCTATGCCTGATTTTTCCAAGAAATTCGTCGTTCAAACTGACGCCTCGTCATCGGCAGTGGCTGCTGTGCTTCTTCAGGAAACTGAACTCTCAAGGCGACCCATCGCCTATGCGTCTAGGACATTATCGGCCTAAGAGGCCAAATATTCTATCTATGAACTTGAAGGTTTGGCTGTTTTATTTGCATTAGAGAAGTTCCGAATTTATCTAGAACATGTTAAGTTCGACCTGGAAACTGACAATCAAGCCTTAAGTTGGGTCTTAGGCAGCGTCGTACTGGTCGCATAGCCCGTTGGGCCTTTAGGATTTCTGCGTTCCAATTTGATGTAAGAATTATCAGAGGATCCGAAAATGTTTTTGCGGATGGACTAAGCGGCATGTTTCTTCATGATGAAGAGATCACCGAACAGGGAGATAGTTCTTCTTTTCCCACGCCCATACCTTCAGGCATTAATGCCATTTTAACTGATGCCCCCATATTGTTCAGGGATATTGAAAAATATCAACGTGAAGATCCCGTGCTGGCCCCTATTATTGAGACCCTTTCTTCTGGGGAACATGTTGTCCCTTATGTATTGAGGAACTGGGTTTTGTGTTGCCCGTCGAGGCATGATCAAAATATGAAAGTAGTGGTTATAACTGTTCTTGTGCCTATGATCTTCAAGTACTATCATGAGACCCTAATAGGGGGGCATTTAGGCATCTACAAAACTCGAGAAAAGATCCGAAAGATGTTCATTTGGAAAGGTATAGACGGCGAAATTCGAGAATTGGTAAAGGCTTATAAATCTTGTTTGCTTAGTAAACCCACCTTGTAAACAAAGATAGGTCTATTATCTTCTCATCAAGCGTCGCGCCCCATGGAATGCCTCTATATAGACTACGTCGGACCCTTCCCCCAATCAAAGGGGAACGCCAACAAATTCATTCTAGTGTGTGTAGATGGTTTCACTAGGTTTTCCTGGTTATTTCCGACTAAGCTGGCTACCGCTCAGTCCACCATTTCTTTTTTAAATACCATATTTGCTTCTTTTGATCCTTGTCAATATATAGTTTCTGATAATGCTAAAGCATTCGCATCCAACTTATTCCGCAAATTCTGTTTTGACCTGTCTATATCACATGTAACTAAAACGGCGTATTATCCTCAAACATGTCTGGCTGAGCAGGTCAATTGTAATCTTAGATCTGCTCTAACTGCCCTTCATCATAAATATCATTCCAGGTGGGATACATCCCTGCATTGGTTGGCCTTTGCTTTGAATTCGGCGGTTCATGAATCTTACAAGTTCACTCCAGCTTCTCTGATGTTTAAATTTATGCCTAACACGCCGCTCTCTAACCTTTGATCACTCAATGATATCATACTAGAGAAAATAGATCCCGATAATATTAGGAATCTGTGAAAGAAAGCTAAGCACAACCTGAAGGTTTCACATGAAAAGGTTAGGGGAAGATATGATCGTGGACGGAGGCCCGCCAATTAAAATTCGGAGATCAAGTCATGGTTAGAATCTTTGTTCCCGCGGGCAAGCTTGCCCCTAGATTTCATGGGCCGTGCATTATATTGGATTTACTGACTCTCGTTACATTATTAGTGAGCAATCCAGCCACAGAGAGGATCATTAGAGTACACCTCTCTCAAATAAAACCTGTATAATTAAAGAACATTTGCTACTAAAATTCAGCAGTAGTTTGAAGGTTATATTTTTTTGAGGCCTTATTGTATGTGATTATGTATATGACCTCGTTATGTACGATCTTCCCCTCTGGTTTCCTGCTTTCATTCCTTAGTGGCCATTACCAAGCCCCCGTATCCTGCATCTCCGCACTATTGGCACTAAAACACTTTCCACGCCGCCCGCCCCTCTGCATCACCAATAAAGATCGTACTCTCAACTACACTTTCCTGTCGCCAAGATCTTACTGTTTCAGTGCCCCCTCAGCTGTCTGCCGCCGTACTGCAACATAAGTGGGGTACGGGCCAACTCCACTTCCGTGAAGAGTCCTTGTGAACGGCGCGCCGGAGTCCAGCTCCCGGCAAAGGCTGAAGTGCGGTGCTCCTACCGCCAACCCATCTGGGGACTGTACATATACTTCTAATCTGCGGCGACCATCACCACGACTACCCCTCTCATAGTACCGGGAGAGGTGTATCTGAGGGTACTTCAGGGGTCCGAGCGACCTCAAATGGGTATCGGCAGCGGCGGCAGGTCTTGCCGTCAAAACTATCAAAATGTTGTTATTACTTTACAATAAAAGGATACTCTTAGCTGAAGTTAAACTAGTTTCTACCTAACAACAACAAAAATCTTAAAAAAATTGTTTTCCTTTCTCTTCAACTGGAAATGTTTTCTCAAAATCCTTCTGTGTCACCCCAAGGAAGGACATTTGGGGGGAAGGACTGTACCGGGAGGTACACCCCAACGCCGCGCATTCAAATTCAGCGCCTAAAGAACTCCTCTATTGGTAAAACAGTGAAACTGAAACTACACCTATTTGGAACTTTAATCAGAAGATGTCACCACTAAAATGCACAACCTCATCGGAGGGTCTGCCTTACAAGGGCTGCACTCGGCTAGAAATAGCCACACGAAATTATTAGCACTAAAATATCGAGTAATTTTGTCATTGTGCAGTTGCTTGCACTGACTGAATTTATCCTTTTGTTTGCCATTCATCAAGAAGTTTGGACATTCTCCC
The DNA here is from genome assembly GCF_040414725.1 of Anabrus simplex. Taxonomy (NCBI): domain Eukaryota; kingdom Metazoa; phylum Arthropoda; class Insecta; order Orthoptera; family Tettigoniidae; genus Anabrus; species Anabrus simplex. The sequence goes on along the minus strand of NC_090268.1, from coordinate 440,708,627 downwards.
ATAGAAGACACTACCAAAAAACTAAGATCACGCACCGTGGTGCGAAGTGAAAGAATTTATGATTTAAAGAAGTTTTGTATTTCTAAGTTTAAGTAACTGATTGATGCTCATTTATTTTTGGGTTGGCAATTCTTCCTTTTCTTTCCACCTGTTTTGAATCTAGCCAATCCCTAATTTTTGTAATTAATTTCCAACCAATCCAGTATTTCTTCTTCACTTTGTATCTGCCAATAAAATTTAAGAGGGCGTGTCCTGATTCATCTTGAATGATCTACAACCTTGCCTGAGGGTTTATAAACTGCGGCTTTTCACGTCTCTTGGCCAATTGATCGTCACCTTACTGAGTGTGTGTGTCAAAGCAGGAGGCGAGTGGCCTCTTTCATCGGTCAGCAGTACATCTACAAGGTTATGGCCACATAACGTCTTTCTTTCTTGCTAACTCCGCAGTTTAACCCGAGGGAAAGGTCCGAATCGTTAACTATGCAACCTTCCTTTCTAAAAATGTAACTTTCTGCCGGCTAATGTAAAAATTTCATAAATCTTTAACTGTAAATCGGGGATAGAGAGTGACGTACCCTCTCGAGGTCCCCTTCATCTTGGTCTGAGGTGACTACGTTTCATAACTGTTTTTCATTCTGTAATGTGGTAATGTAAATTCTATACGAGTCACCTCAATAGTTTGGGAATAGCCCCTGTTTCATCGGCCTAGAGCCCCTTTGGTTTTTGTGTTTGTTATCTGGGAGTGCAGGGTACGCCTCCATTCATTCTGTGTTTGGGCCTGTTATTTAACCTGTTCCTTTTCTATGTAGGCCCCCGTAGGTTGGGTATTAAATACCCCTGTATAAATCAGTTTTTATATCGCAAGTTGTGCATTGAGAGGCCAGGTTTGTAAGTTGATGTTGCCTTAAGTAGGCAGTAAGGAACTGAGAGCCTGTTAGATCTTTTCGAATTTTGTAATCATAAAGAGTGCCTTTGGAAGGCTAGATATTTTAGTTTGGGAGCAAGTGCCCCATGAATTAGGGGATTTCTGCCCTTGAGTAAATTTGTGCTCTTTGTAAATTTGAGCTGAGAGCTCAAGAATCGTAAAGCGAGGGGCTTGAACCCCAGGACATGTAGAATTCACTATATTGTATTTTCCTTGACTTGTTTCTAAATTGCTAATCGAAGGTATAAACATTGGTACTCGGGGGCACAAAGAGGCTGCCTGGCCGAGGCGGTAAAGGCGTGCTCGGTTCACCTGGAAGGACGTGGGTTCGAATCCCCGTCAGGAAGTCGTAATATTTAAGAAACGAGATTTCCACTTCCGGAGGTGCACGTGGCCCTGAGGTTCACTTAGCCAACACCAAAAATGAGTACCAGGTTAATTCCTGGGTGCAAAGGCGGCCGGGCATGGAGCTAACCACTCTACCCCATCAAGTGCCGGGGTTAGGGATAGTGGAAGCCTTTACCTTCCACTCCTCTAAGGGCCTTGATGGCCTGTACAGGGATGACTATGCTTTACTTTTACTCGGGGACAAAGAATTAACGTGAAGTGCCTAGCTTTTGCTGGGGATCTAGCTATCTTTACCAAGACTAGTGAAAAAAACAGGTATTTTTTTCTTTTTTAGCTATTTGTTTTACGTCTCACCGACACAGATAGGTCTTACGGCGGCGAAGGGAAAGGAAAGGCCTAGGAGTGGAAAGGAAGCGGCTGTGGCCTTAATTAGGGTACAGCCCCAGCATTTGCCTAGTGTGAAGAAGGGAAACCACGGAAAACCATTTTCAGGGCTGACTACAGTGGGGTTCGAACCCACTATCTCCCGGATGCAAGCTCACAAAAACCAGGTATGCCATAAAGTTAAATGAGATAGCACCTAAGACAGGCCTCCAAATATCGTATGTGAAGACTAAGATTATGGGTAATGGACACCAGAATATCCAAAGATACCCACTACAGACAAATTATGGAATAATCGCACAGGTCTCTTACTTCAAATATCTAAGAGAAATCATTGTACCACCCGGATTGGACAGGAAAGGTAATTTAGAAAAAGCCAAGAAAGCATACCGAATAACGTGGAACCACTGCAATAAAAGAGTGATGTCACGAAATGCAAAACTTCGGCATTACAAAACTGTTGTTCTTCCGGAAGCTTTGTATGCAATAGAAACCATATCTCTAGGAGGTCACTCTAAAATTGATGAAATTGAAAAACATGAACGAGAAATTCTTAGGAAAATACATGGCCCCATTCATGTAAATGGTATATGGATCAAAAGAAAAACTGTAGATTTGTACAAAGCAATCGACAAGTTCACCGATAGTGTACGCAGGAAATTCTATGGTCACATATGTTGCAAAAAAAAACTGATTGGTATAATTAATTCAAAGAAGATCAAAATCAGCTGGTTAGAGGAAATAAAGCAGAACTTAAAAGAAATGAACATCACAGAAGATATCATCAGGGATTGGAAGGTTTTTGTAACTCTGGTTGCAAAGCACACGTTCACGGAAAAGGCTAAAAGAACCACAGCGAAACAATGGACGGAAGAACGGAAGAAACAGCATAGCGAGTTCATGAAGAGATTTCGGGAAGACAAGAAGAAAGGAACGCGCTCCGTAAACGGGCATAACAAAGAAAGATTAATAATAAAAAATAATAAAAAGTAATAAAATAATAATAATAATAATAATAATAATAATAATAACAATAAGGAATAAGCTTTGCAGCTTCATTTAAACAAGGTTTAAGAAGAAACGTAAACGTTTATTACACTGAACAGTCGTCGTGCACTTGGGTAGGCCTACATGCGCTGTGTACTTCGAATTCCCGTCATTTGATATGGTGGCCTTCATTCCTGACCGTGTCTGACTCGTTGGCTGAATGGTCAGCGTACTGACCTTCGGTTCAGAGGGTCCCTGGTTCGGTTCCGGGCCAGGTCGGGGATTTTAACCTTTATTGGTTAATTCCGATGGCTCGGGGGCTGGGTGTTTGTGCTATCCCCAACATCTCTGCAACTCACACACCACACACAACACTATCCTCTACCACAATAACACGCAGTTACCTACACCTGGCAGATGACGGCCACCCTCATCGGAAGGTGTGCCTTACAAGGCCTGCAATCGGCCAGAAATAACCACACGAAATAATAATAATTATTATTATTCCTGACCGTTACGATACTTCATTAGTCTTACAACAGAAAATGGGACATTTAGGTTAAGTGAGATAAGTTTCCACCCATAAGTAAGCGCTAAGTTGTGCTAGAAATAAAAGGGGTCTGTTTCCACTAGCGAGGTCTATTCTGGTAGGAGATGTTATCCCACCGGAAATGGAATATCCTGCCCCCACTCTCAGTGACGTATAACGCACTCTGGGCGGCTTTTTTCTCTCTGTACAGACAATAACATTTCCATTTTTATGGCATGTTCTGTACCGTTCAAATACATTGTGTAGGATTTGTTAACATAAAATCGTAGTTAAAAGAAGGCTTTACAAGGTGGAACAGAGAGAGAATCCCTTTAAAATGCGAATTGGAGAGTTGTTAAATGCTTATTGAATTCGTCTCCGCTGATACAATGTACTCGGTAATAGAAAAAAGTTTGAGTATATGACAATCATCCTTAATTGTCAGAACACCTAATGAAGCAATCTCCTAATTACAATCGTTTCACTTGTCATAGTATTAATGTCTACCACATCACAGCGGAGCATTTACACAAATGCTGAACAACAAACAGCTATCAGTATCTCTTCTTAATCCTCAATCCGAAAATTGGTTGGCAGCAATTCTCTCCTCCACTGCTCCCTATAATATGCTAATCTCTTCATGTCCTGCTCCTACATCGTCTCTGATCTGTATTGCAGGTTAGGTCTTCCTCTTCCTCTCTTGCCTTGAATATTTCCTTCCATAATTTTAGCTACTGTGCCTGTAGAGATGGCCAATTAATCGATCTCTTTTCTGCCTTATTGTTGATAATAAACACATTTTTCCACCTGTTACCCTAAGAATTTATTCATTCGTGAGTTTTGTCGCGTAGCCGAACGTTGCGACGATAATCAGTTTTGAAGTAAGTCCCGAATGAAGGTACCTTGGGTTCGGACCTGAGTCGTAAATCGAGTCCAATAGAAGATTTGAGTTAGAAGATGTCAAATTACAAGTCGAAGAATGATGATAGTATTATTCAGCTCTCTGAGTACGTGATACTAACGTATTAGTAGCTGTTAAGGTACGAAAGGTACAGATGATTTAATAGAAGTGAAGCCTAGTCCTCCAGCATACGAGCTACAGTAGTGATAATCGTATACTGACAAATTTACATACATTACGTTGTCGTTTATATACTCTCACAATCGAGAGTGTTTGGCCTCTGGCCTAAGCTATTGACTGGTTACAATTAGATATCAACATGTTTATTCGTTTCCCTTTCTTAGAAAGGTGGACCGATGTGTGGTCATTAGGCTAAGTGAACAAACCGCTTAGGGTTAATATGTCAACAGGATATAGTAGGTAACGTATTTGCTCACTCTTTGACATCTATTGTCAGTTTTAGTTACACAAGAGATAAGGGAATGGAGTCTGGTGAATAATAAAATATTTCTTAATAATATGTACATCCGTATGGGAGAGTTTCTTGCGTAGCTACTTCACAGTTTTGATGTTCATGATATATTTTCCATCCTCCTCCAGCACCACATCTCATTCACCTTAAAACATGCACCAATAGTCCACGTTTCTGAGCCATACAAGGCCACACTCCGGACATAGCACTTAATTTATATTCCGTTATGTAAGCAGCACCCATTTCTTGTAATAGGCGACATTGGCTACAATTCTGCTCTTTACGACGGCTAACTTTTTTCCATCTTATGTGATTTTACTGCTTATTTAGGTAAAGGCATTCTCTTGCCTGACTGTTAAATGATTCGTTCTTACGTCGACTGCAATATGTTGGCTTCTTTTATTAATTTTCATGTCATATTTCTCTATCAATATCTTGTTCCGTCTTGCTAATGCTTTTTTTTCACTCTCCTCAATGACAGCCATGTCCTCAGCAAATATTATCAAATAAGCTATCAGTATACTCACAGACAATTAGTGATGTGATGTTCATCTTCGTCTTGAACATAGCATTCTTACTTTTCCTCCTCTTCACCACTACAGCTGTCTGCTTCGTAATTACAGAGAAGGCATAGGACTTTGTACCACCGGAAGAGATGTTAACAGTATTGGAGGATTTGGGGATTATTATTATTATCATCGAATATCCAATACAGCATGGATCCCTATTTCACAAGAGTACATTAGGTCTGTAGTTTATAATTTTAAAATATCTTAAAAAGAAAGCTTAAGAGTTCAATTTGTTAAAGATGTGCTGAATGAATGTTAAGAATATTGCTTATAACAACGAGGCTTCTTGAAAATATCACGCATTGGTTCAGAAAATACAAGATAACGACTGTTCAGGTGGTACTCAAATAAGAGTCTTTTCATTCCTAACACGGGGCAGGTGAAAAGTAGATGATCCACTGTCTCAGCAGAACCACAAAAGCATAAATATCCATCTGTAATTTGGATTTTAAGCCGCTCAAGGTAAGATTTAAATTTTCCATGTCGCGATAGAAATTGCGTTAGGACAAAGTTTCGCACTAATACTTCACTCTGAAGTCGATCTTTAACTTCGGGAAAGAATAGTTCTCTTGCAACAGATTCTTTCATGCTAGAATTCCAGCTATAGTTTCTTTGATGTATATTTCTTGATTTGTTGCTGAACACAGCACACTGGAGGTTCATCATAAGTAACTCCGATGTTTGATGTGGCGTTTAATTTTGCTAAAGAATCTGGTCTTTCATTACGGGATTAAGGGTAGGTTACTCGAAGTAATCAAAGGCATTTACGCTGACGAATAGAAAATGAGGATAAGGATTGGAAATAAAATGTCGGAAGAAAGCATAATTGGAATGGGCGTTACATAAGAATTTTGGCTATCCCCTTTGTTGTTTATCTTATACGTGGAAGGGATTGTTGGAAGATGCTTAGATGGAAAACGACGAGTATGTATTGGTGGAAAGAGAATAGAATGTGTGAGGTTTACCGATGACATAGTATTATTAGCAGAAAGTGAAAGAACTTTAAATGAAATGCTAAAATATTTGAACGAAGCTTGCGAGGAATGTGGTATGAGAATCAATACATAAAGAAAAAAATAAGAGTATGGTGATCGGTAAAGAAAGAAAACCGGCAAATATCAAGACAGGACAAGTTCATATCAGCCAAGAAAGAGCTTTCAATATCTTGGAAGTATAATAAATGAAGACATGAGATGCCGTCAGGAGGTGAGAACCCCGAATTGCTGTAGCGAATGAAGTGTTTAATAGTAATAGGAGATTATAATGGGGAAAATTAGCGAAAGGTTTGAGAATACGACTTTCTGAGTGCTTTGTTTGGGGTGTGGCATTATGTGGAACAGAGACGTGGACAGGCGTTTGAGATGTGGATGTGGAGAGAATAAGCTTGATGGAAAGAATGAGAATCTGGAAAGGGTTGGTGGGAAGAGAAGATTGCTGCAAGTTGTAAGAGAAAGGAATGAGAACTGGATGGGACAGTGTTTGTTAACGGAAGCACTGGAAGGATTAGTTTGCTAAAGGAGACTGAGAGGAAGGGGAAGGTACAAGGTGATAGATGGTATCAAAGGAGGAGCAACTTACAAGAATTTAACGAGAATGGCAGAAGACAGCAGAGCATGCAGAGCTGCGAGTGAACACATGTTGCTGCTGCTGCTGATGATGATGATGATATGTTGACGACCGAGCCGGAATGAGAACAGATGTTAGAATGAGTTTTGGGTCCAAATTAGTTAGAAGAATTAGACAAGGCCTTAATCTTACACCTTTGTTTCTCATAGAATGCTTTGACTACTACTACTAAATGTTTTCATTTCTCCCCAGAAGGGGGAGGCGGGCCTCCTATGACGTCGTCTCTCAGACAAGGAGATTTGTATCAGAGAAGGTGAGGGAGTTGGCGGCTGTGTCCTACATCAGGAACTGTCCCGGCATTCGCCTTAGTGCAGGAGATTGGAAAACCACGGAAAACCATTCTCAGGAGAGCCGACGGTGGCGATCAGCGCCTCTCCGTCTTCCGAATACAGAGGAGTAGAGCCACTGTAGAGTCGTGGCCACCCTTCCTCTGCTCGTTTGGCCGGTCGGAGTCCAGAGCTGTCGGGCCACGGACCGGTCGTGGCCCTTTGTGGGCCGAGATCCAGTCTGTCTCCTTCGACGGAATGCATTGCAGGGCACCCCTACCCCCAACCAACCCTCTTTCTAAATCGTGGAATTGAAAATTCCTCGATAATGCTTGTGTTAAGAAGCGTAGTCAACTTTTACATTTTTCATTTAGAATACAGTACATTAAATATAACAAAAATAATGTTGTTGTCCGACTCCCCTGAAATGTATAAAATGGCAGCGAGAAATTCGAATGCGTGAAATTCTAGTAGTCTAAGGAGTTTGGCCTACGCTGACGATTTTATTTTAGTGGAAGTCTAGCTGCACAACCCATCGTTGACGATTTTATTTTAGTGGAAGTCTAGCTGCACAGCCCATCGTTGACAATTTTATTTTAGTGGAAGTCTAGCTGCACAGCCCATCGTTGACGATTTTATTTTAGTGGAAGTCTAGCTGCACAACCTCTCGTTGACGATTTTATTTTAGTGGAAGTCTAGCTGCACAACCCGTCGTTGACGATTTTATTTTAGTGGAAGTCTAGCTGCACAACCCGTCGTTGACGATTTTATTTTAGTGGAAGTCTAGCTGCACAACCCATCGTTGACGATTTTATTTTAGTGAAAGTCTAGCTGCACAGCCCATCGTTGACTATTTTATTTTAGTGGAAGTCTAGCTGCACAACCCATCGTTGACGATTTTATTTTAGTGGAAGTGTAGTTGCACAACCCATCGTTGACGATTTTATTTTAGTGGAAGTCTAGCTGCACAACCCATTGTTGACCATTTTATTTTGGTGGAAGTCTAGCTGCACAACCCATCGTTGACCATTTTATTTTGGTGGAAGTCTAGCTGCACAACCCGTCGTTCACGGCACAATAATATATCATGTACACAGTCATCTGACTCCCCGGCTACTTTCCGCCAATATTCAGACAGACTGTTATACTCGGCACTATTACTTAATTATTAACTATTAATTATCGATGGGATCATTAATGACAAATATTTGAGAAACCAAGTCTAGGCTTTCCCCTAACCTACCATTTCACTCAGAGTGAATAAAATTATTTATAGCCTAGATTGTAGTCCCTCATTGTCCGACTTTATATACCGATTTTCATTTAATTCTCCTCAGCCATTTTCTCGTGATGGGCGTACATACATACATACATACATACATTCATACATACATACATACATACATACATACATACATACATACATACATACATACATTAGACAGACAGACAGACAGACATACAGACAGACAGACAGACAGACAGACAGACAGACAGAGAGACAGACATAAATGACGGAAAACTAAGTGTATTTCCTTGTTACTGTGGACACGACCGATACAGAAATACCAATCTTTTTAAATTCTGAGCAGTGTAGAGACAAAACTCATATTTTTATATAGAGACTGTGCTGAGTGCCATCGGTCTAATATCTTAGAGTCTGAAAAGAGGTGCAGAGAAGACGATACGAAAATGAGCATTTTCTAAATGAAGTGATATCGGTAGGGAAAAAACCTAAAAGGAATGAATGTTTGTTCGGAATACCAACGTGAATTAGTTGGATTTGCATTCTCGTAGGATGGTAGTATGCCGTACTGTACGTGAATTTGAATCACGGTGCACCAAAGCTAATGCAGCGAACGAGTTACAATCAGCGATATTGAATAAGAGCAAAATGAGCACACGGAAGAAATTGTCTTTACACCGGTCTGTTTGCAGACAAATTTTGCTGTACGGTAATGAAAGCTGGGTGGATTGATGGCATACTATTCGTATGTTGGAAGTAATAGACATGACGGTGACGAGACCGACTGCAGATACGAACGTGTGAGAACTTTGGCAGGAGGCAAGGACGCATTTGTAGGGTAGTCCAGTCCCAACATCCTTGGAGAGAAAGCAGTAGCTGAATACTTACCCCAAAGAGAACTGGACGACGTAGAAATTTCTGGATAGCTTGAGATCAGGTGTGGGCAGATCCAATGTGATCTAGCAAGATGGGGTAATATCGATGCCAGAAAGATCAAGTGCTTATACGGAGAAGACCATAATCTCAAAGACATTTTTCAATGTTCGCTGTGCCCATCCTCCTCTACAGACAATGAACTGCTTTAAAGCACACAGAATACACTTGATGTACGAATATTTTGGTCTAAATATGTGTAAAGTTCTTTCTTCCTTCCTTCCTTCCTTCCTTCCTTCCTTCCTTTCTTTCTTTCTTATCCTGTTTAACCTTCAGGGATGGTTTTTCTTCGGACTAAGCTACGGATCCCACCTCTAACGACTCAAGGGCAGTGTCCTGGAGCGTGATACTTTGGGTTGTGGAATACAACTGGGGAGGAGAACCAGTACCTCGTCCAAGCTGCCTCAACTGCTATGCTGAATAGGGGTCTTGTAGTGGGATGGAAGGATTGTAAGGGCTATACAAGGAAGAGGGAAGGAAGATGCCGTAGCCTTATGTTAGGCACCATCCCCGCATTTGCCTGGAAGAGAAGTGGAAAACCACGCAAGACCACTTCGAGGTTGGCTGAGATGGGAATCGTAACCACCGCTTCTTAGTTGACCTCTCGAGGCTTAATGGACCCCGTTCTAGCCCTCGTACCGCTTTTAAAATTTCGTGACAGAGCGGGTAATCGAACCGGGCCTTCGGGAGTGGCAACTAATCACGCTAACCACTAAAGCACAGAGGCGGGCATGTATAAAGTTCCTAAGTGTACTTTTAACAGTATATTCTAGATGTTTCTGACACGAGAATAATAACAGTAATTTAAACATTAAATTCCGTAAAGCTTCCTTAACCGGATGGCAAAATATAGGTTAGAGATCCCGCATAGTACGGCATGCCACTGTCCGTTCATTAAGCGAAGACCATTGCCTGATGTCAAATACTACCTTCAGATAGACAGAAACTGGAGTTCTAAGCCATCTCCCATCGAATGCAAGCTCACAGCTACACGAATCGTGGCAGCCAACTGTATTAGAAACTTTCACAGAGATACTGCACGACCAAATAAAAATGTTAACACTGAAGAGATCACAACGATGCTAAGCTATCGCTCATGTCAATAACATGACTTCATTTATCAGATCCACATATTAACAACATGTCACCCCTATTCAGAGAAAACCTGAAGCTGCAGATATCACCGATACAACAGTCGCCCCTTTCCTTTCACAACTTTAAAGTAAACATACTGGTGACTTGTACCCAGTCGTTTTCTCACGAAACTCGAAAAAGCAACCATACTTGTCTGTCTATACTACACACATGTTGTTTCGGGTTATCAGAGTAAATAATACAAAAATGGTTACACAGAGTGGTTAAGTACTTTACTATCTACTACATTTTATTGGCAATAACAGGGCTAGCAATGATCCGTATGCGGAAGATTTGGAAAGAAGAAAACATCACTATCTATACAAACAAAAAAGCTCGTCGAACCTCTAGTCTTCTCAGCTTTCTTGTATACACTGTACCGCTCGACTGACCCGCAATTCTGAGAACATAGAGAACACCTTAAACTCGTCTGGTCCGCCTTAAATAGGGAGGTGGGGATACTTCCCGAAATAAGAAGTCCTAAATGTGCTTTCGATTCGAAATTATTTGGGTTCACTTTACAGGTCTTTCTCACATTGTCGACAGTCAGAGACAAAATCAAAATTCAATGACCACTGATCTGCATTCAGGGCAGTCGCCCAGTTGGCAGATTCCCTATATTTTGTTTTCCTAGCCTTTTCCTAAATGATTTCAAAGAAATTGGAAATTTATTGAACATCTCCCTTGGTAAATTATTCCAATCCCTAACTCCCCTTCCTATAAATGAATATTTGCCCCAATTTGTCTTCTTGAATTCCAACTTTATCTTTATATTGTGATCTTTCCTATTTTTAAAGACGCCACTCAAACTTATTCGTCTACTAATGTCACTCCACGCCATCTCTCCGCTGACAGCTCGGAACATACCACTTAGTCGAGCAGTTCGCCTGCTTTCTCCCAGTTCTTCCCAGCCTAAACTTTGCAACATTGTCGTAACGCTACTCTTTTGTCGGAAATCACCCAGAACAAATCGAGCTGCGTTTCTTTGAATTTTTTCCAGTTCTTGAATCAGGGTCAAGCAGCAGGGAAACCTTTCTGGACAGTAATAAAGAATCTTAGGAAGGGAGGGAAAAAGGAAATGAACGGTGTTTTGAATAATTCAGTTGAACTCATAATAGATCCCAGGGAATCACTGGAGAGGTAGAGAGAATATTTTGAACATCTTCTCAATGTAAAAGGAAATCATCATGGTGGTGTTGCAAACAGCCAAGCTCATGGGGAGGAGGAAAATGATGTTGGTGAAATTATGCTTGAGGAAGTGGAAAGGATAGTAAATAAACTCCATTGTCATAAGGCAGCAGGAATAGATGAAATTAGACCTGAAATGGTGAAGTATAGTGGGAAGGCAGGGATGAAATGGCTTCATAGAGTAGTAAAATTAGCGTGGAATGTTGGTAAGGAAGCTTCAGATTGGACAGAAGCAGTAATTGCACGTATCTATAAGCAAGGGAACAGGAAGGATTGCAACAACTATCGAGGTATCTCATTGATTAGTATACCAGGCAAAGTATTCACTGGCATCTTGGAAGGGAGGATGCGATCAGTCGTTGAGAGGAAGTTGGATGAAAATCAGTGTGGTTTCAGACCACAGAGAGGCTGTCAGGATCAGATTTTCAGTATGCGCCAGGTAATTGAAAAATGCTACGAGAAGAATAGGCAGTTGTGTTTATGTTTCGTAGATCTAGTGAAAGCATATGACAGGGTACCGACGGAAAAGATGTTCGCTATACTGGAGGACTATGGAATTAAAGGTAGATTATTAAAATCAATCAAATGCATTTATGTCGACAATTGGGCTTCAGTGAGAATTGATGGTAGAATGAGTTCTTGGTTCAGGGTACTTACAGGAGTTAGACAAGGCTGTAATCTTTCACCTTTGCTGTTTGTAGTTTACATGGATCATATGCTGAAAGGTATAAAATGGCAGGGAGGGATTCAGTTAGGTGGAAATGTAGTAAGCAGTTTGGCCTATGCTGACGACTTGGTCTTAATGGCAGACTGTGCCGAAAGCCTGCAGTCTAACATCTTGGAACTTGAAAATAGGTGCAATGAGTATGGTATGAAAATTAGCCTCTCGAAGACTAAATTTATGTCAGTAGGTAAGAAATTCAATAGAACTGAATGTCAGATTGGTGATACAAAGCTAGAACAGGCCGATAATTTCAAGTATTTAGGTTGTGTATTTTCCCAGGATGGTAATATAGTACGTGAGATTGAATCAAGGTGTAGTAAAGCTAATGCAGTGAGCTCGCAGTAGCGATCAGCAGTATTCTGTAAGAAAGAAGTCAGCTCCCAGACGAAACTATCTTTACATCGGTCTGTTTTCAGACCAACTTTGCTTTACGGGAGCGAAAGCTGGGTGGACTCAGGATATCTTATTCATAAGTTAGAAGTAACAGACATGAAAGTAGCAAGAATGATTGCTGGTACAAACAGGTGGGAACAATGGCTGGAGGGAACTCGGAATGAGGAGATGAAAGCTAATTTAGGAATGAACTCGATGGATGAAGCTGTACGCATAAACCGGCTTCGGTGGTGGGGTCATGTGAGGCGAATGGAGGAGGATAGGTTACCTAGGAGAATAATGGACTCTGTTATGGAGGGTAAGAGAAGTAGAGGGAGACCAAGACTCTGTTTCTAACGATTTAAAGATAAGAGGTATAGAACTAAATGAGGCCACAACTTTAGTTGCAAATCGAGGATTGTGGCGACGTTTAGTAAATTCTCAGAGGCTTGCAGACTGAACGCTGAAAGGCATAACAGTCTATAATGATAATGTATGTATGTATGAATCAGGTAATCCTGGTGCGGGTCCCATACATTGGATCCCTACTCTAGTTGAGGTCTTACCAGAGACTTATATGCTCTCTCCTTTACATCCTTACTACAAGCCCTAAACACCCTCATGACCAAGTGCAGAGATCTGTACCCTTTATTTAGAATCCCATTTATGTGATTACCCCAATGAAGATCTTTCCTTATATTAACACCTAGATACTTACAATGATCCCCAAAAGGAAATTTCACCCCATCAACGCAGTAATTAAAAGTAAGAGGACATTTCCTATTAGTGAAATTCACAACCTGACTTTTAACCCCGTTTATCAACATTGCCTGCTGTCCATCTCCTAACATTACACTACCCAGCATGATTTTTGCGGCAAAGCATCTGATACGTGATTTTAAGTAAATAAAGTCTCCTGATTTCAGAAATGTCATTGGTTCTGTTTTATCGCATTATTTTTCGTGTTATCTGCCATTTACTGTCTTAAAATGTGTCATTGTGGCACAGTGCTGGCTTGTGATAACAACAAATCGGCTGTTGTTAGCTTAAAGGCTGTACTACTTCATAACAGAAACATTCTAGCTTCGATTCCTGTGGCACATTCCGTTTCTCTAAAAGAAAATTATATCACAATGCAAACTGTTTTAGATAAAATCAAATATCATGAGCACCGGTGGGATGTGTGCAGTGACTTGAAGGTGTGTGGTATTGTATCAGGACAACAAGCAGGCTACACTAAATTCCCTTGTTATTTATGTGAATGGGACAGCAGAGCTGGGAACAAAACACTAGTCTACACCTTCCTGGCCCAAGAGACAAGTTTTGACACCTGGCGTGAAAAATGTTACAAATGATGCCTTAGTTGAGCCACAAAAAATTACTTTGCAACCACTACACATCAAACTGGAAATCATGAAGCAGTTCGTTAAGGCCCTGGACAAAAGCAGCCCATGTTTCAAATACACTGCAAGCAAATTTCCACATTTATCTCATGCAAGAATCAAGGAAGGCATTTTTAATGGACCACAAGTTAAAAAGTTTCCGAAAGACAGAAACTTTGAACAGACCATGAATGCCGTGGAACTCGCTGCATGAAATTCAATAAGAGACGTCGTAATGAAGTTGCTAGGAAATGAAAAGGATGAACAATACAAAACAATAGTGAAAACGATGTTGGATGATATGAAAGAGTTGGGGTGGAGAATGAGTCTGAAGCTGCACTTTCGTCATTCTCATTTCGATCACTTTCCGGAAAATCTTGGGGCTGTTAGCAAAGAGATGGGAGAGAGGTTCCAAGGAGGCAGAAAGAAGATACCAGCGGAGGTGGGATGAACCAATGATGGCCGACTACTGTTGGTGTTTAAAAAAAGAAGACAAACTTGATGCAGTCAGACGCTGGGCAGCCAAGCGTTCATTCCAAGGGGACATCTAGGACTGTTAAAGTTTTTGTTCACATTTATGAATTCATAAAGATACTGATTAAAAGTTACATTGTTTGCTTGTAAATCACGTTTAATTGTCAAAATAAATTGCTTTCATTGCCTCAGAGTAGTTTGTTTATGTGTTTTGTGTAAATCAGTAATATATTACAATAAATGCTAAATGGTTCATTGTAAGTTTATACTCAATAATTATTCATTGTATATAATAATTCAAGACAATATTCAACTATTTCAAAATATCTATATATATAAAATAAGACTTTTGCCTGTACATTGCTCAGAATTTTAAAAGGATGGTATTTCTGTATCAGTCGTGTCAACAGTAACAAGGAAATGCACTGTTTACTTTTTCGTAATGTCTGTCTGTCTGTCTGTCTGTCTGTCTGTCTGTCTGTCTGTCTGTCTGTCTGTCTGTCTGTCTGTCTGTCTGTCTGTCTGTCTGTCTGTCTGTCTGTCTGTCTGTCTGTCTGTCTGTCTGTCTGTCTGTCTGTCTGTCTGTCTGTCTGTCTGTCTGTCTGTCTGTCTGTGTACACGCATCACGAGAAAACGGCTGAAGAGAATTTAACAAAAATTGGCATTCAAAGTCGGGGAATAAGTCGCTACAATCTAGGCCATAAATAATTGTATTCACGCTGAGTGAAATGGTAGATTAGGGGAAGGCCTAAAGTTAATTCTCAAATATTTATGTTATTAATGGTCGTATCTTAATGAAAATCGGTAGACAAAGTCAGGGATTAAGTCGATACAATCTAGGCCATAAATAATTGTAATCACGTTGAGAAAAAGGGTAGTTCAGGGGAAGGCGTAAAATATTATTCTCAAATATTTATGTTATTAGTGGTCCTATCTTAATGAAATTCGGTATGCGAAGTTGGAAAATAAGTCGCTATAATCTAGGCCATAAATAATTTTATTCACGCTGAGTGAAATGGTAGTTGATCGGAAGGCCTAAAATTTAATTCTCAAATATTTACGTTATTAGAGGTTGTATATATAAATACTACTTATTAAAGGCATATGGTATTAAATTTCCGATCATTTATGTCTCATACATTGTTACCGTACCGGCTATGATCTCAGATATATTCATGAATTTGGATTTTTGTTGCTAAGTCCATACCAGCGCAGAGTCACGAGAAAATTGGTAAACAGAAATGAATGAAAATCGGTATGTGAAGTCGGAGAATAGGGAACTACAGTCTACACTATAAATAATGTTATAAGACGGCCTAATACCACAGAGCCGAAAGGAAACTAAATGTGAAGGACTACAATGTAGAAAGCTCATAAAATGGATCAACAATAGCATTACGTTGACTATTGTTTGTTGTGATGTGCTTTGTGTCCTCTGTTTCCACTCATCTCCGATAGATAGGATTACTTCTGCGTAACGAGAATTTTTTTAAATTTGCTTTACGTCGCACCGACACAGATAGGTCTTATGGCGACGATGGAATGGGAAAGGGCTAGGAGTGTGAAGGAAGCGGCCTTGGTTTTAATTAAGGTACAGCCCCAGCATTTGCCTGGTGTGAAAATCGGAAACCACGGAATACCATCTTCAGGGCCGCTGACAGTGGGGTTCGAATCCACTATCTCCCGGATACAAGCTCACAACTGCGCGCCCCTAACCACACGGCCAACTGGCCCGGTCGTACTGAGTGTAACAGTTTGCCTGAATATTGGCGGGATTTAGATGGGGAGTTAGATAACTTTCTTCTTTAGCAAGCTATTCCTCTGGTTCATAAATTTTCTGATACTTCTGGTACGTAACACAATGGTTCATCATAGCAGTCGAGCTATTCGGTCCCTACTATGAGGCACTGATTGGAAAGAGCAGTGTACATACTTAACGGAATAATGGCAGAAGAGTGCGGTTTTCCGTTTGATCGAGTATTTTATATGATAACATTGCTTTTAATCGCTACATTCCTACTGACGTTTTTGTAATGGCGTATGTTGACTTCGGTTAGGAAAACTACGTCAGTCTTTCCGAGAATCCCGTAGCGAAGCACGGGTACTTCAGCTAGTATATAATAATACAAAAATTAGAAATATTTCCAAAATTAAAAACATTTTTCAGTACTTTTCATAAGGTCTATCTCTTATTTTGATATACCTATTGCGAGAAAATGTGACGTGATACATAGAAACGGACAACGGATTCGTGTTCAGCGACCCAAAATTAGTGAAGATCACATTTCACACCTCTTGCCGCAAAAAGAAAGTTTGAAAATGCTGGGTTGTGTTATCGAGGTCATGTTGCAGTTTCTCACAATCTTGTAACTTATTTATTACTCTATAAAAGAATAACATCATCTGCAAAAAGCCTTACCTCTGATTCCACTTGTTTACTCATATCATTTATATATATATAAGAAAACAAAAAGGTGCAATAATACTGCCTTGGGGAAATCCCCTCTTAATTATTACAGGGTCAGATAGAGCTTCGCCTACTCTAATTCTCTGAGATCTGTTTTCTAGAAATGAACCATCCTGTAACTTCCGAAATATTTTGCTGGAAAAAGTACTAAGGATTCTTTGTACAGTTCACCGCACGAACATGTTGGTTGTGATCCAAGTTCAGATACAAATTTTAAATTTACCCTTGTTGTTGTTATTTATATATCAGACATTTTACCCTCCTCCAAGTTAAAAAGTTTCGTCAAATATGCCATTTGCACGACATACTTCTAAACCTCAGGCGATCATTTCTGTAATGCATGTTACCTATGTTGCCGGCCCAGTGGTGTAGGGGTAGCGTGCCTGCCTCTCACCCGGACGACCCGGGTTCGATTTCCGGCCAGGACAGGGATTTTTATCTGAACCTGAGGGCTGGTTCGAGGTCCAGTCAGCCTACGTGATTAGAATTGAGGAGCTATCTGACGGTGAGATAGCGGCCCTCGTCTCGGAAGCCAAGAATAACGGCCGAGAGGATTCGTCGTGCTAACCCCACGACACCTCGTAATCTGCAGGCCTTCGGGCTGAGCAGCGGTCACTTGGTAGGCCAAGGCCCTTCAAGGGCTGGCTGAAAGGTTTAGTAATATCCGGCTCCTTGAGAGCGTTGGATGTCACCTATGTTGGAATGTTCCTGCCCTGAGATGAGAGAAGGCAACCCTGAAGAAGAACTGGGCAACCAACCGCTGTGTAGCGGAGGTATGACATATAATTATGTATAATACATTCATATACAGGATGGTCAGAAACAACGAGAACCGGTTATATGAGCGTTAGATCACTGATAATACTGAAAACTAATTTAAAACATTAATTATATATGTCCCGGCGTTGTTGTTTTATCAGCTTTTGCAGTCAGCCAATCAGATCGCACGCGAGCGAAGTCAAACGGGCTTTGCGAGTGGAAGTTGCTAAATCTGCAGGTGACTTGAAAGCCATGCTGAGAAATGAGCGTCACACACCGTGGGTGTGCCACTGTCACCTTAGCACACTTGCTATGGCGCGATCCACTCAGCTCGGGGGTCCGTCTTCAATTTCCCTTCCCCCCCACCCAGGCGAATTTTTGTTTACTTCGATCAGTGCCTTCAAGCCGGTTTAAAGCCACGGGTATATTCAGCAACACCGCCACACAAAATCCATCCGAATACATTTGCGAAGCGATCTGAATGACTAAATTTGCCAGCTGATGAAATGACAACGGCGCGAGGCCGACTGTATAAGCAACTCCCTAGAGCCTCCGTGGCTCATGCTGCAGCGCGCCGGCCTCTCACCGCTGGGTTCCGTGGTTCAAATCCCGGTCACTCCATGTGAGATTTGTGCTGGACAAAGCGGATGCGCGGAAGGCTTTTCTCCGGGTAATCCGGTTTTCCCTGCCGTCTTTCATTCCATGAACACCCTCCAGTATAATTTCATTTCATCTGCCAGTCATTAATCATTGTCCCAGAGGAGAGCGACAGACTTCAGCAGCCGGAACATTTCCTATCCTCGTCGCTAGATGGGGCTTCATTCATCCCATTCCTGACCCGACTGGAAACAGGCTCTGGATTTTCGTGAGCAACCCCCTAACGCTTACATGCCCGTTTCACGTTGTTTCCTAGCCCGTTGTGTATACAGTGTTATATATTAGGAACGAGGGTGCATTGGGATTGGCGGAGCAAATTTTTCTTTTCGAGAAAATGTGGCGACCTTGTCACTTCGGGGCGCGCGATTCAAATAGACGAACTCACCGTATTTGCTATGCCAGAACACAAGCCGCTGCCGTGCTTCAGGGTGTATGATGGAGACAGAGATAATGCTCCGCACGTATGCACAAGTTTCCTCATTGAACTCGCACAGGACTGCCCTTGTCTCTTACAGGTAATGTTCACAGTTCGTTTATTAATCAGCCGTAACTGCACAAACAGTACTGTAATTATGACACACACTTGTCAGTCACGGAATACACCAGATCATTTCTCGTCTGTTCTGTTGGTCACAATAACGTTCTTTATTATTTAATATCTCGAAGTTGCAACGCTGCCACCCCACGATAACTGGAATAAAATACTGAACGAAGGAGCCCCCTCCTCCCGTTTCACAACGGTGTAGTAGTGACCTTTGTTCTCCGTTTAGGATGTGCCGTGTGTCGCCAACGACCTGGAAAACTGCCTCTATTCTTGGTACAAGTTCATTCTCTCTTTCAACGGGGTTCACATAGTAGTCAGCTTGTGCAGAACAAACTGTAGACTTCGCGATTATGCGAAACGAACCAGAAACTTGTGCATTCGCACAGAGCATCACCTCTGTCTCCCACTTCCCACTTCCCACTTCCCCTCCCTTCCCTTCCCCTCCTCCCATGCGCAGTAACAGGCAGCGGCTGGCTCTCTGGCTGAGCAAATACGGTGAATTTGTCAATTTGAATCCCACCCCTGTAAATAACAAAGTTACTTAATTTTCTCCAAAAGAAACATTTTCCCCTCCAATCCGATTACACCATGACACGAAGAATATCCGAGATTTTTCTTGACACACTTTGTATAAATAGAAATTTATACTAAAATGCCAATTATTCAAACAAATTACCATATTCAAGGTCTGCGCATGAAGCGTGTATTTCATTTATGGAGGTTATCAATCTTTACCTCGTATAACTTCGTAACTTTGCTCGCACGATTGAAACGGCGCGAGCTTAAAGAACTCCTCGTTAGCTGAAGGAGAATAGTGATGGCTATGTGTATTCTTCTTTGCGAAAATAATGAGCCTCTCCGACTCATTGTCATCCGAGCTCCATTCAGTTATTTGATGATCTGAGCTAGAGGAGTCCACATAAACCAGAACGTAGAGTGAAATTATATTCCACAAGTTCTGTCTGTAAGACAATTGAAAGAAAAGGAACGTCGTGATGTTGGGATGCAACAGTCCTGCCAACATGACGCCACTTGACTGACTGTTTTCCATCACAAAGTTTCACCGAGGTTGGAATTCTAATTACGACTGGGGCCGCTCCAACATGTGACAACTTCCAACTTATGATTGATGATGACTCAAAATTTGTTTTGCGCGTTTCCACTCTCGAAGAACTAACAAAATATATCCGAGAAGTTTCCGTCACCATCTGTAGGACTTATTTCAAGAAATGCAAACGTAATTGATTCCAAACCGATAGCGTCAAATACAGATGTGAATCACATTCCAAATAAAATGTATAAGAGATGAAAACCAATAAATGAATGAACGATCCAACGTGTGAAGGAAAGTGGGAAACGGAAGAAATTAAATAAAAGGAAATCGATGAGGCAGGGAAGGAAATAAACAGATCAATGACGAGAAGTTTCAAGGAATGTAAAACACTCGAAAATCTAGTTAAGAGACAAAGGACAAAGTTCGGTTGTGGTGATTGTTAACGTTTGACGTTGCTTAACGTCACACTAACATATCCTAGGTTCCCGATGATGGAGGGATGGGAAAGGGCTAGAATTGGGAAGATACCAGCCATGGCCTTAATTCAAACGATTATTTCTGAAACCCCATAAGTCACGAAATGTAAATTTCTTAGAAACAGAAAAAGTGACTGGTGTATAAACCAGAAGCTATTTTTAAACTTGTTTGTCTCTAAGGATTAAAACTTAGAGAAAGACACCATGGAAGTAGGATATATAGTTTTATGTTTAATTAACTTTTGATTTTGATCAATTTAAAACTCTGTGACTTACGGAATGTCAAAACTAAATGAACAACACTGTACTACTGACTTAAAGAAAAACCAAAATTCGTACTCATATGATTTACTGATGTGTATATCTGCTTTATTCATGCATAAAAAGTTATAAACATTTAGATTACCAATAAATTCCGCCCAAAATACACAAAAAATAAAAACAAGAATAGCCGAGCGAGCTGCTCGTGCGGATAGGGGCGCGCAGCTGTGAGCTTGTATTCGGGATTCGAACCCCACTGTCGGCAGCCCTTGAATATGGTTTCCGGGGCTGTACCTTAATTAAGGCCACGACCGCTTCTTTCCCACTCCTAGCCCTGTCCCATCCCGTCGTCGCCATAAGACCTATCTGCGTCGGTGGGACGTAAAGTAACTTGGAAGAAAAAGTAGGAAACCACGGAAAATCATCTTCAGGGCTGCCGGTGGTAGCATTCGAATCCACTTTCACCTGAATGCAAACTCACAGCCACGTGACCTTAACCGCACGGTCAACTCGCTCAGTGATTGTTTTTTAAAGGAAAGAACAATTATTTCATAATACTAAACGGAAATTAAAAGAAAGAAATCTGACCCTTCGTTGGACGAAATCTTGGCAAGAACAAGGAAAGAGAGGATCGTGAAAAGCGTGGAAATAAGAGGACCTGCAGGCCTGCAATAACTCCAGAGTCGGAAGAGAACAAAATTTGGCCAAAAGAGGTTGGACAGGGACGATGATAGTGAGGTGTCTAGCAGAATGAATATTGGGCTCAGGTTTAGGAAGCACGCTCTTAGTCATCGGGAAGTGGGGGTGCTTTACGCAGAAGAATATTATCTGGGCATCGCAGGATTAGAAAAGCAGAAGACATATAAGTGGTGGTGATTATAGTTTTCATAGGAAGAACGACTGGATAACCATCCTTCCTCAACATTAAACAGTAGAGCCCAATATTTGAGGCATTTATGTTTGCTAAAATAAGCAGTAAAATAATTTAAATAGGCATTTATAATAACAAAAGTGGACACTAAAATAATAAAGATGCTTTAACGTAACGCACATTTGCATCACATTTTACTACTTCACCTTACATTCCCTTGTGGATGTGGATGATAAAATAACGCCAACGGTGTCCCCTGTCTGTCGTAAGAGGAGGTGACTGAAACGGGGACCGGGGCCTCTCAACCTTGTAGTGTGGATTGGTGACCATGGTTCCACTAGCTGAGCCTGGCGTTGCTTATACTTACTTGTGTCAAGTTCCTCGCCCGTACCTTTCCAGTCTGACCCTGTGCGACCCCGATGCTATTAGATTTGCGAAGCCTATGCCCGTAATATTGAAAGAAGCATTCTGAGAGATAGGGCTGGAGGGAGGAGCATTGCGCGGTGTTGCCACATTTCTGCATTCTTTCTCCTCCCTCTCGCTCCCGGCTTACTTGTTCGTTCGTTCAGACCGCTGAGAAGTCAGAGTTTTGACAACTCCAAGCAATTCGACCCACCAGCAGGCTTATCTCCATGGCAATCGCAGCGCGGACAACCACGTTTCTAGGGCAACCATACCCCCTACTCCATTCTCCACCCCCAGGCCTCCCTCTAAGAACTGTCGGAATGCTTCTTTCAGTATTACGATCATAGCGAGTCTTTCATTTTCACGCTCTTCGTGGTCATTCCCTGTCTTTTTCGGATATATTCATTTTCCTAAGTGACGGACCTCTTCAATTTTCCACCTGATTAGTGTTAGTACAGGATGGCTACCAAGTTGTACTTCTTCTAACAAC
The DNA here is from genome assembly GCF_040414725.1 of Anabrus simplex. Taxonomy (NCBI): domain Eukaryota; kingdom Metazoa; phylum Arthropoda; class Insecta; order Orthoptera; family Tettigoniidae; genus Anabrus; species Anabrus simplex. The sequence goes on along the minus strand of NC_090268.1, from coordinate 440,686,183 downwards.
AATAATCACCACCAATACTTAAAATAACGCAGCAAGGGTGGGACCTGGCAACCCTCTCGACCATTTGTCTTGTGCAGGTTTCAATATAGATTTGTGAAATGTGAAAACATCATTTGTATAAATGTTATTTTTTATCTGTAATGTTCAAATTATTTTTCTTCATTATTATTACAGCACATTGGAATTCTCTGCTTTTCCTTTCCATTGATGAATTTTAATACACAAATAACATCAGAAAAAGTCCACAACAACTTAAAAAGGCATTAATCTATCAAATAGGCTACGGAAGCTAAAAGAGGCAAAATAATAGCTGGTCCTACCTTTCACAAACGTATGGATACATGTTTGTCTCTATGGGACACTTCGATATATCCACCCAGATAAAAAAGGAATTTTTGCCTAACTTCCGGGGTCTGTATCAGACAGAAATCTTTTCTTCTGGGGACTGTAAAAGAGACGTATTTTAATGTCGGTCGGTTAAGGGCTAGATAGGCAGTTCATTGAGGTACATCCGATTTAATTATAAACTGAGTTTCATTTCTTTCATTGCGAACAAAAGTTGTCACAACCGAAACACATGCGGTCGTGTAGAGGACACATTCTACCTCAATCTTCTTTTTATTCAAACAAAACGATAATTTCCTAATCTATAGACGAGATGTAATAAAGTAGGTTGAACTTGAAAACCCGAGTAAAATTAATTCACTTCAGAAAGAGCACAAATAAGAGTTCGGAAAATAAATTATCACCGAGTTCAATAATACGAACCTCAGTTGAGTGGCTGTTGGCTGCGAGAGTCCTGGTTCTATAGCAATTATCTTAATGATATGGCGGAGTTACGATTCAATTCCCCGTCATAAATAATTTTCTCGTAAAGGTAGTTCAAGGAATCATCCCATGAATTTATGAGGGAAGGCTAACTATTTGTTCTATACTGTAAAGTTACCGGAAGGAAATAAAAGAAATGGAAAGAAACATCCTGCCGAATTCCTATACTACACACAACTATTTATTAAGCAAACAGAACTTGCTCGTCTTCTGTCTGAGTTAGAGGTTGAAATCTTACGTAAATGAAATCAGAGAACAAGGAAAGAATGGCTTAGTAACCAAAGACTTGTTTTATCCAAAGGCTTCAAAATTCCAAACCAAAATGGCTCACTGTGCTTCTACACTAAAGACATTCAAACTGTAGAACACTTTCTGTTCAACTGTCCTGCTTTTGAGAGAACACGTTTTGAACTTAAGATGCATTTGTTAACTTGCAGTTGCTATTTCGAAAAACCACTAAATTTCATTTTTCATCAAAAATGCTGCCCTTTTCAATTTTCAGAATTTATTGATTACGTATATAAACATATATAATTTGATACTGTGTTCCCATTAGCTGTTTAACATATCGTCGCTGCAGGGACAAAACCTCCGATGTGAAATATTTTAGCTTAGAACTATGGCCGGTAAGGTTCTGTCATCTAAGGTGTGTGATTATCGTCAAGGCATTCTCGCTCTTCATAATGTATGTGCTGCGGGTCAGTATATCTCCAAAAACATTATCACACAGGAGGTTTTGTCCCGGCAACGACGATATGTATTGTATATATTATGATCTGGTGTTTTAACACTCCAGTGGTCGCGCGGATCACGATAGTGATCCAGCCGTTAAGTTTTTTCGCTCCTATATTTTGGTATGATTGTTGACCTTGAGCATCTGTGTACCTTCCTCGTGCCCCATCCCCTCTCTGATAATGCAGTAATCTGCTAACATTGACAGATGGTTATTGCGTTATAGAACAATTTATTTTTGTGGATCACGACTGTGATCCGTGCGACGACTAGCGTGACTTATTTTGACTTAGTTTGTTTTCTTATCACGGTGACTAATCTCAGTTCATGAGCATATATCTACTCCGTTTTATGAGTTTATATTAATTATTGGTGTATAAGTACAAAATGGATGACTAAGAGTATATAAATCGATGGCTGAATGAACCAGACAGTGAGGTACCTCAAAAACATTATGAAGGGAGTAAGTGAGACAAATCAAAATGTCCGGTAATTTTTCAGGTATTTTTTATAAATGCATGCATAATTATAGTGTACAGAAAATAAAGTTCTTTTCACAATGAATAATCATATTTATTAAATAAATTGTACAGAATAGCCGTATTTCACAAAGAAAACTGGATCACAATTGTGATCCGCGCGACCACTGACGTGACTTTCCTTCTCGCGACCACTGGAGTGTTAAATATTTATAATCCAGTATTAAGGATTGTACACATATTTTTATCTATCCATTCCTGTTCGTGTCTATTTTTCTGTTTATGTATTGAATTTTATCACAGAAATCGCATATTTTGTACAAAAAAACTACAACCCTAACATACCTTATGGTAAAGTAGGGTTCACAGCACTTTGGAGATTAAATAATAATAATAATAAGGAGAACACGTCGGAAAACCAAAGGAACCAAAAGAATAAAGCCTTGACTGTTTTAAGAGGCTTCATCTAACAGCAGATAACAGCGTATTGAATCAAAAGGATGTTTTCTTCTTAGACCAGCGGAAAATATGAACCCAGTTGAGGGAAGCTGAATTTGCTAAGTAGTGTGGTCTCCCTCAGAAAGGGAAAAGAGTTACCCCTTTTCGTTTAATATCCTCCAGCCAATCAGTGCTTTAGTCACCTCCAAGAATTACCTTGTAGCGAATGGCGTGATGCCTTGAAAATGACAGGCAAACGTAGCGGCTGTACGAGATGTTCCAGGCAGGACCACGGACGGCGCTGCCACAACAAGGTAGAAACTCTCACTCACGTTCTCGGTTTACTGCTCGCATGGAGAAGCTCTAGGAAGTGCTAGACACCATAAAATACGATCTGCTATTGCTCAAGCGTTAAGGGACTGAGAATTACAGTCTTCGAGGAGGTTCATGGTCTCTCTCTTACGGGCAGCACCCGTCAAATTGACTGAATAGCCTTCAAACATCACCGAAGATCAGGCATCCGAAACACAACCCAAGGAGGTACATGAGGAAAAGAAAACAACATATGAACCAACCATCCCATTCTATCAACAAGAATACCGGCTAGATGATATCGAAGTCATAGGAATATTGGTTGGCGCTGGAGAAACCATTCCTGTCTTTCTTGTCCAGCTCTGGAAATTATTTAACCTCAATCAGGCATTAATAAAAGAAACTGCAGTGACTGTCTTGAAATATTCCGCTCAAATCCTGAAAAACCATATCTCCCAAACTTTTTGATGCAACAACATTCAGTACGGTATGTCAAATATGTTAACCGACTCACAATTACTTTTAATATCCGTATCGTCTTTTTGTATACTTTATCCTCAGGGGCAATCTCCAGTTGGACAAAGTCGAAATAAATAAAAAATAATCGTTTGACATCTGTTGTTGTTGTTGTTGTTGTTGTTTGGGTAATCAGTACATTGACTCGTTTAATGCAGCTCTTCATGAGACCCTATCCTATGCTGAACTTATCATTTCTACGAAACTACTACATCCTACATCTACTCGATTCCGTTTTTCATATTCATGCTTTGGTCTGCCCGTACCGTTCTTACCATCTACACTTCCTTCGCCAAAACCTTCTCCTCTCACCGATCCGATTTAGTATCTCATCATTCCCGATTCGATCTATCTCACCTTCAACATTCTTTGTAACACCACATTTCGAAATATTGTTCTCTTTTATTCTGTGATAAGTATTGTACATGTTTAACTCCAGGTGAAAGCCTTCAAGAACATCTTTCTAATTCCTGTATCAATATTTGTAGTGAGCAAATATCTTTTCAATAAACACCATCGCTGCTTGTGCAAGTCTGCATTTTATATCCTTCCTATTTCTGCCATCGTTGGTTATTTTACTACCCAAGTAACAATATTCATCTACTTCCTTTAAGACTTCATTTCCTAATCTAATACTTCCTGCATCACCTGACTTCATCCGACTGCTCTCCATTACTTTTGTTTTGGATGTATTTATTTTAACTTTGTGCTCCTTCTCGAAGACTGCCCATACCATTCAGCAGTTTCTTCAGATTGTCTGCAGACTCTGATAAAATAACAATATCATCGACAAATCTCAGTGTTTTGATTTCCTCTCCTTCGATTACGATTCCCTTTCCGAAATTATTATTTGGTTCCCTTTGCTGCCTGTTCTACATAAACAATGAAAAGCCGAAATTGCATTCGGGAGATAGTGGGTTCGAATCCCACTCCCGGTAGCTGTGAAGATGGTTTTCAATGGTTTTCAATTTTGACACCAGGAAAATGCTGCGGCTTTACCTTAATTAAGGCCACGACTACTTTCTTCCCACTCCTAGCCCTTTATTATCCCATCGTCTTCATGATACCTATATGTGTCGGTGCGACGCTACGCAAAGCAGATTGTAAAAAGGAAAGGAGAGGGGACAAACTGCAGCCTTGCCTCACACCTTTCTGGATTTTTCAGAGTCATTTTCACTCATTTTCACACAGATTTTATATAATCTATCTGATCCCGATCAGTTCAGAATCTTAAATAGCTTGATCCATTCAACATTGTCGAACACCTTTTGTAGATCTACGGATATCATATACGTTGGCTTATCTTCCTTAATTCAATCCTCTAAGATCAGACGTAAAGTCAGGATTGCTTCACGTATTCCTAAATTTCTACTGAACCCAAGCTGATCTTTTTCCCAACACAGCTTCAACTTGCCTTCCATTCTCTATTTTAATATTATATATTGTGAGCTTGTGTGTAGCTGCCAAGCTGTGTAGGTATAGCGCGTCTTCAGCTTACCCGGAGATCCCGGGTTCGATTCTCGCCCGGGTCAGGGATTTTCCCTGGATCTGAGGACTGGTTCGAGGTCCACTCAGCCTACGTGATTAAAATATTAAGGAGCTGTCTGACATTGAGATGGCGGCACCGATCTAGAAAGCCAAGAATACACAACACCTCATAATCTGCAGGCCTTCGAGCTGAGCAGCGGTCGCTTGGTAGACCAAGGCCCTTAGGGGCTTTTGCGCCTTGGGGTTTTGCTTTGGAAGTGTTTGTATATGGAGAGTAATGTTGGGGTCAACTAAACCTGTTTCAGTAATTCCTTCACCAATTTAAAATCTTAATTAATCTTCTTCTTCATTAGTTTTGGCGGACAGCGGACAGTATTAATTTGATTTCAGCTGTTTCTAGGCTTTGATCCTCGTCTAGTACTCCTTCATTATTTCACTATGTAACGTACTGCTCTCCTTCCTCCACGGAGCTTGGGTCCGGGATCGAATCTTTTTTTGGAAATTCCTGGAATTCTTGACTCTTGACTTCTGAACTTCCTGTTGCTGACCTCCACTCCTTACATTCGCTCTTTTCTTTCAGATCTACAGGAATTAGTGATTGGAATTATTGATCGAGCGAAACGTTCGATGAAACTTCCAAGTCCTCTGAATTAATTTTACGAGACGAAGTAAACAACTGATGAGGCGTCTGGGTGTGGAATGATGATGATAATGATGTGGTGGTGGTGATGATGGTGATGATGATGATGACGATGTTGGGAGAGGGTGAAAACAGGTGTCGTCACACAGCGTTCTCCTGTGAATTATATCAGGCGGTTTACTCATGGCTTAAAGTCTCCATTCAACAAACGAATCAAATAATTTTATTTAGGCTTTTAGTGCCGGGAGATTCCGAAGACATGTTCGGCTCGTGTGATGCAGGTCTTTCTATTTGACTCCCATGGGTGACCTGCACGTCTGGATGTGGGTTGGTGATGATAAAGAGTACGGTTTGGATGGTAAGGAAAAGTCATATTTCTTTCCTGAGTTCATTTTACCAGAAACATGATAAATAAGTGTGAATGATGGGTCCCTGACTCTTTTTAAAGCAACTGTATATTACTTATAAATGCATATTTTAGTTCTACTTTGCTCATTTTAATGATATAAGGTCATATTTTGCGCATTTTTGCACCGAGCTTGATAGCTGCAGTCGCTTAAGTGCGGCCAGTATCTAGTATTCGGGAGATAGTGGGTTCGAACCCCACTGTCGGCACCCCTGAAGATGGTTTTCCGTGGTTTCCCATTTTCGCACCAGGCAAACGCTGGGGCTGTACCTTAATTAAAGCCACAACCGCTTCCTTCCCGCTCCTAGCCCTTTCCTGTCCCATCGTCCCCATAAGACCTGTCTGTGTCGGTGCGACGTAAAAGCAACGGGTTGAGCATTTTTGCTTAAATTGAGGTGTCGTTTTTAACAAGGTACATGCTATTTATGTCGTGTTTCGACGATAGGGTTTCCAAATACTGTAGTAGGCATACTCCTTCTTTCTTTTCCCGATATAGACAGGTAACAGGTTTAGAAGACCTGATTCCGAGAAAAACTGCTGTGCGGACGTTTCACTGAAGAGTATGTCACTTCAGAAGATATATTTAACTGAGAAGCAATTAGGAAACAAGTAAATTCCATGTTTTCCCTTGCCCAGTTCATCCTTGATGGGTCCACTTACAGCCCTCCTCCCCTTTCACTACCAATGAATTTCAACAGATTGGTTAGACTTCTAGTATTACAGTGAATTCTATCACACCTAAAGTCAAGTGCAGTGAAGTTGTAAAATTAAGAAGTTATGTGAAAGATTTTGGTGAAGGGATTTTCAGTAAGTAGTAGTAGTAGTATCTTCAGTAGGCCTACGGATGTAACAATTCTCTTCGGTAAAGTGCCTGAAGTGAAGGTAGCGGCAGTAAAGCTATTTAATGTGAATGCATATTGAAAGTTTCAACGTACTGTAGCTCCGTCAGTTTGCATTATTTAATCTGTCTGCTGTATTATCACAAAGCACTTGTTGGTACTTAAAATGTTTAATGATAGCTCACATTTAGGCCCAGGCGTTCACACGCCTTTATGAAATTATTCCCATCATGAAAGCCGACAATGGTCTCAACTTAGAAAACAGGCTCATGCTGTACAAAACCTCCGTTCGGCCAATCCTTGAATATGCCTGTCCCATCTGGTGAACCGCAGCCGAAACTCACCTGGTCCAAGTCCGACGTATTCAAAATCCTGCTCTCCGCATGGAAACAGGTGCGAAATGGTTAAAACGGAATAGAGAAATTCATTATGACCTCCACATTGATGAAATCTATACCAGAATCTAGAAGACTACACGGAAATTCTATTCTGGTATAGTCTCCAACCCAAATTACCTCATCTCGAACTTGGCTAAATATGATACTGAAGGTCTTCGCTTCAAAAAGGCCCAAGTAACTGCTAATCTAATTCACCCCCCGGGGTGCAGATCATACCCTGACCAGCTCGATTCCGTTCAACAAGTACCACCATTTACCACATCTATGCAGCTCATTTAACATGTCTGTCTGTTAGGTCATTAGCCCAGAGGCTGGTTGGATCCTCAAATAGCACCACCAAAGGTTATGCGGTTATAAGGAAACCACAAAAACCAATGACAGCACCAGAATGAAGCGTACTAGGCAAGACGAGAAGTGAGGTAGTTTGCCATTGCTTTCCTCACTGGGACAGAAAGTGCTATTGCAGCACGACTGACCCTATGAGCAACACCTTTCATAATACTCAGATGCACTAGTCGTGCTGTGAATGTCATTACTCAGCACCACCCATACCCCAGCAGCTTCCATATTGTCACAGCCATGGATGAGACTGTGACTTCGGTGGAAGCTACACTTTACTCTGGCCTGTGCCAAGAGATGGATACAAAAGTACTGTATCCATCATGAAATGGCAGCAGGCAACATATCCTGTCGAAAGTGTACTCGAAGCCCATAGTGCTGAAGGGCTCAAATTGCTCTATGGGTCTACGCTCCGCCTAAAATAATCCGCCGAGACGCGTAGTCTGTCTGTCTGTCTGTCTGTCTGTCTGTCTGTCTGTCTGTCTGTCTGTCTGTCTGTCTGTGTGTCTGTCATATTTGCTACCTACCACGAAATCCCATAAGTCACATTTTACCTTCTTTCTGCCATACCTTTAGCTAGTTTTAGGGCAAATTTGACTGAATATATTGTACCCCTTTAGGTCATAAACTTCGGAACCTTAATAATGAGGTGGGGAGAGGGTGACGCTCGGTGTCGGCATGCAGCCTACTCCCGTCGAATAACACCAAGGGGTCTGCTCACAGCTTCACGTTCCTATCCGACGAATCATCGTCAACATCGTCATATGCCCTCACTCCTTGTGAACAATGCAGGGACGTTATGAACGGAATGTAGGCTTTTGGCACGCAATTTAATGATTAGAAATTATATACCACCTCCTCCCATATAATGCCGACCAACATTTTCATAGTATTAGACTTGATTATCACTGCCACCAGACGAGTAGAGAATATGCTGACAAGAGAGTAATCGCACGTCGCTGGGAAGGAAAATTACTTGACGTTTATATCAGCCTATTCTTGTTTAATGGAGTGAAATATGGTTAGGGATCAATCTTGCCGTAATCATCTTGCGGCATCCTTGGTAAATATTTGTATTTATTACCCGGTAATGTAGTGATACACGCAGATCATTCTTCACCGGTTATTATTTCCCGCTCCTATCCCAGCTGACACCCCATCAATCTTGGCTGGTCTCGTTACAGGCTGTAGGATTTGCTCGCTACCCTGGCTGGTATTCCAAGAGGAAGAATCTCATCAAAACTTTAGACCGAGCACGCTTTCAGATAGAAATAAGTTCGTCATTCTTCTTAATTTATTTAAAGTTTTCTATTTTATTTTATGAAACTACGAAATTAAGGACGGGTACATTTTGTTCTCGTCATAAGTTCAGTTTGAACTGTACCGGTGTGTAATGAAAGTGTTCTACACCAGTTCGTTACGTACTCGAGTCATGAACCTGTAATGCTTAAAGGTGCTGCCAGTTGTAAGAACTAGAACAGTCAAAGAAGCTCCTTCCATAGTCTCTGCTAATGTTTTCACATCGCTCTAACACGTGAGACATTTTGCGACGACCCAAGAAAGGGAAGCGATCGTGGCCCTAATTAAAGATTGATTAGGTCTGAAAATGGGAAACTACGGTGAATGTGCCATCCCCGGTAAGCAAGGTCACAGGAAAGTTGCCCCAACCGTGTGGCCAACACACTTGATACATTAAATGACATTAACCCTAAACCGGTCGCGCTGGTGCATTTCGTTCATCAACCTGCGTATTTCATCTATAGTTTTTAGTTCCTAATAGCTACAGCCGTGGCGCTGCTAGTACCTTATCGATACTCTCCGTGTAGAGCTATCTGTCCAGGAAATTGTACGTGTCACGCTATTCGACCTTAATTCCCACGTACCGTCATTTGGTGAACTTTCTTCACAACGCGCCCGGAAATGTAAGTAAAATAGTACCTTAAACGTTTAAAATGTAGACTATAGAGGAAACAAAAGTAACTACCTATTTTTATTTTTATTTTTATTGTAGGGCGAAGTTTGTAAAGGTTGAAGACATACAAACGCTGTTACGCGAATTGTCTGATGAGCAGGAAGGATCTGAGGGAGGTGAAGTTTGATGGTGAAGATGAAGTGGTAAATTATTCAGACATTGATCATGACAGTAAGAGTGAACAAGAAGGTGATAGTTGGTAGCGATGAACACGACGAACTAGGGAGTTTTTCTTTGGGAAAGACGAAACAATATGGTGCACCACTAGTTTTTCAAGGGCTACCCCTAGGATTCAAAAACCTTTCGTTTCAACTCATGAATAAGTGTTTGGTTGAACGAGCTAAGACAGGAACACTGTCTCTGGATATCCGAGCAGTGTTATCCCCATTCCATCAGGAACAAACATTAGAAGAAATAAAATTACCATCGAAGAGAGGACGATGCACTCACTGTGAGTGGAAACAACGAAGTGTAATCAGTGTCATACCTTTGTGTGTAAAGCTGTGAGAATAATGACAATGATTAATGAAGATTGTTAGAAGTGTTTCATTTTAAGTTCTCATGAGTTAAGTATTAATCTGTTTCAATTTTATTTTCAGTCTTCTAACCATGAACATTTTTACTTTTATTATTATATACATGTACGGTCACTTGTAATTTGTGTTGTAATTATTATGTCTAAGGATTATAAAGCACATAAGGAGTAACAATATCAGTCGTGTAACAGTTAGTACTTGTTAACCAGTTGCTAAGACTAAGAAACCTGAAAGGTGAACGAAATTCACCACGCACCCGGCCATGTAACATTTATAGGCGCGCCCGCTTTAGGGTTAATAAAAATTATTATTAATCATAACTAGTGGACCCGCAGCATTCCTTAAAAATAGGCCAGATAACTGTCCAGTCGAATTGTTTTCATGCCCATTTCTATAGTGTTATAGTCATTTAACACCTGTAATGTAGTTTACAACATACAGTATTCCCTGTGCTCGTATCTGGATCTTAACATTTTCAAACGATCTTGCCCGAGATAGTGCACCATACAATTGGCCGTGATTGAATAATGATTCGGGTAAGTTGACACCCACCTTGTCCTTGCGCTGGTCATACAGAAGTCTAGTCTACTTGAAACCTTCCCATCTGTACGTAAGTAGACTGTTTTCTCTTAGAGGCTTGTAAGTTATTTGGAACGTTCTGCTATCTGTCCAGCATATATTCAGAAGCTGGGGAAGGTCGAAGAATCAAAGAATATTTAGCAGGGATTAGTATTCTTCCGTGTTCAGAGGAAGTGTATACTCTCTGGCTTGACAGGTACTAATCAAACATGGCTGCGTGCAATGACGTTACTTAGGATGAAAATCACGTATCTGAATATCAGTGGAAGTGTTAGTCACTTAGCAACCTAAGTACAGAATGTATTGTGGGTTAGTGTAAGCCTTCGCCTGCAATTATTAGAATGATCATTTAATGAATTTATTCTATGACTAGCTGTTACCCACGGCTTAATTGTTGCTCGGTACTGTACTAAGACATTATCTGAAAATCCCTAAAATATAAAAACAAATCGCCGAAACATTGCATTTCATTTACGCCAGAACGTCTTTGTAAACCACGTTGCCTTTTGGGGATAAGATGACCAAGCTACTGGCAGAGCTAAATCTGGAACATGCGACATGGAACTCTACATGTGAGAAACAGTCAGAAAAGGGGTTTATTTATTTCCAAACGAGATTACAAATACTAATTTTCACGCCTGTAACGTGTTAAATTTATGAGATATACTGTAGGTATACTAATATTAAAAACTGCTCCACTCCTTGGCTGAGAGTTCATCGTTGAGGCCTTCGGTTCACAGAGTTCCGGTTTTGATTCCGGGCTGGGTCGGATATTTTAATCGCGTGTGATTTATTCTTCTAGCTCGAGGACAGGTTGTTTGTGTTTGTCCCAGCACTCTCCTCTTCATATTCACTCAGCACACCACAACAGGAATACGTAATAGTAATTACATCCCTACACATACGGTTGCGTCAGGAAGAGCATCCAGTTGCAAAACAGCGTCATATCCACATGTGGGACACAGTTCACACGCGCGACCCCACACGTGTGGGAAAACCGGTAGAAGAGAAGTAGATACTCATTTTAAAATATCACCCGCTTTTTTTTTTTCAATTTCACCCCCTTGAGTGTATTTTCCAGAAAAAGTGCGTTCATTTATTTTTAAAAGATTCCAAGTACGGCCTACCAATTTTAACATCTGTAACATCTTCCGTTTCTGAGGTATATGTGTCCTCATATAAATAATTCCACTCCCTCCTCACTTCTTTTCAACCCTTACCTCTTAAGTGGATTTTCTGAAAACAAAAATTTGTGTTCATTTTAAAGGAGATTCCAAATACCAAAAATTATGTCTGTAACATGTTAGTTTTTGTGATATATTGTAGATAATCTCGCTGCTGTAAGCATACTGGAGCTGAAGTTGCCATGGTTACGGCAGTTCATTTGTTTATCCGATTCCTAGAGTAAGGACAGTGTGGTGCCAATATCTCAATTACATAGTTTCCGGGCCAGTAGGGTTTACAGAGTTTTGTTCTTCGCACCAACCTCGGTTTATGTGTGTCATACGATCAGGATTTCTTTGCATAACCAGACCAAGACCAAACGGGATATCTCTTCTAAGTGTGAACTTGTTATCGCTGTATCCAAGTTACCACATGGACGAGAAAATACGGCGGGTGCGTGAATGGAGACTGCATTTCCGAAGAACTGAACCACAGACTATAGAATTAGTTTATCAAATGAAATTATACAAGACCCATTTATTTGTTCTTATTGTATAAAGATGAATAAACATATATGGTGATCATTCGTCAGTACAAAAAGTAGTATTACTGATTGTTTTACCTTTTGTTGTCTCAATATTATTTTCGTTTCTTGAAAACATTTAACTGTCAAATATGTTATTTTTATATACATTTTATTAAGTAGACTGTCAAGTAATTTATTTATTTATTTATTTATTTATTTATTTATTTATTTATTTATTTATTTATTTATTTATTTATTTATTTATTTATTTATTTATTTATTTATTTATTTATTTATTTATTTCAACTTTCCCCAACTGGAGATTACCCCCGAGGAGAAAGTGTACAGAGATACAATCTTCTTATTCATCTTTTTCTACCGTTTTTTCCACAACTGTGGGATCGCGGGTGCGAACTGTGTCGCACATGTGGATTTGGCCCTGTTTTACGGCTGGATGTCCTTCCTGACACCAACCCTCTATGGATGGATGTAAACACTATTGCGTATTTATGTAGTGGTTGGTAGTGTAGTGTGTTGTCTGAAGAGGAAAGTGTTGGGACAAACACAAATACCCAGTCCCCGAGCCAGAAGAATTAATCAATGGCGATTAAAATCCCCGACCAGCCGGGAATCGAACCCGGAACGCTCTGAACTGAAGGCCTCAACGCTGACCATTCAGCCAATGAGTCGGACTATAAAGTCAATGTCAATAATAAAAGTAATCATGAGTATGTTAGCATAATTCTGGAAAAGTATTATTATCCGTTACATTAATTTGTAAATTTCAATTAACGCCATTATTGGAGGTAACTATTTCTTCTTCTTCTCCTTAACCTGTTTACCCTCCAGGGTTGGCTTTCCCCTCGGACTCAGCGAGGGATCCCACCTCTACCGCCTCAAGGGCAGTGTCCTGGAGCGTGAGACATTGGGTCGGGGATACAAATGGGGAGAATGACGAGTACCTCGCCCAGGCGGCCTCACCTGCTATGCTGGACAGGGACCTTGGTGGGGGATGGGAAGATTGGGAGGGATAGACAAGGAGGAGGGAAGGAAGCGGCTGTGGCCTTAAGTTATGTACCTTCCCGGCATTTACCTGGAGGTGAAGTGGGAAAACACGGAAAACCACTTCCAGGATGGCTGAGGTGGGAATCGAGCCCACCTCTACTCAGTTGACCTCCCGAGGCTGAGTGGACCCCGTTCCAGCCCTCGTACCACTTTTCAAATTTCTTGGCAGACCCGGGAATCGAACCCGGGCCTCCGGGGGTGGCAGCTAATCACGACCAAATGTGGGACGAATATAATGTTAATAGTCACGAAGTGTTATTATTTACCACCAACGTGGTGTCCGACTCGTTGGATGAACGGTCAGCGTACTGGCCTTTGGTTCAGAGGGTCCCGGGTTCGATTCCCGACCGGGTCGGTGATATTAACCTTAATTGGTTAGTTCCAGTGGCACGGGGGCTGGGTGTATGTGTTGTCTTCATCATCATTTCATCCTCATCACGACGCACAGGTCATCTACGGGCGTGAAATAGAAAGACCTGCACCTGGCGAGCCAAACCCGTCCTGGGATATCCCGGTACTAAAAGCCATACGACATTTCATTTTATTACCAGCGTGGTTGCTAAATTTTAAGTAATAGGCCAATGTCAATATGTTAAATTTTCTACACTGAGGACTGCTAAACTGATAAACCAAGAGGTCAGTGTACTTTTCATCCCTATCTCTACACCCCCCGCCCAGGGCATTACAATGACGTGCTCAGTGTTTGTACAAATTTTCCACAACAATTGCTCATTAGTTCAGTGAAAATTGGTAGGTTTGTAGTCCTGTTTTGTTTGACCACTGGGCACAAGGTGGATATTTATCACAGATTATGCGCATTGCACGGGTATTGTCAGCGTATCAAATTAATCCTTGCCATGCGGGAATAATGCGTGTCCCTAGCGCTGTATTCGAGCGCGGCTGTTGAAAATAGCAGGCTTTGATGACTCGTTAGGGTAAATGTGGCGAGCTGAGTCTAAAGTCTTATTCAGAAGCTCTGTTTTAATACCCAGTGTATGCGATATTTGTGTTGAAATCCATTCTCGGTTTAATAGCCGCGGAGAGCTTAACGCTGTGGCTAGCTGTAAAATGGACCTAATGCAATTAACAATGCGGACCAACTCCGTTTACATTTGTTCCCATTAAAGGCGTCCCTGCATTAGTTGGTTCGCCTTTCAAGAACCGTCCTTGTCTCCATTCATTGCGACTCGGATTGAAAATACTGGTGTATATTCTAATATTCATGAAATGTTTCATAATAACATCACTGCGAACGTCATGGTAAAATAACATAGTAAAGTATTCTCCCACCCTACCACAGAAAGGGGTAAAATTAGCTATTTTCTGATGTTTCAGTTTGTTTAACTGAAAACACTTTTACTCCATTAGCACTTGAATGAAAATATGGGGCATACCGTGCCACAGAGAAATTAATTTTCGCTATAATGTTATGTTGATACCATACTAAATTCTCACAGAAACCAGAACAGTGATTTTGAAACCAATAGTACAAAGATAAATGCCAAAATGGAAGAGGATAGGGGCAATCCTGTCCATTCTATCCTTATCTCCTCAAAGTGCTCATCAAAGAAGCCATCACAGACATGTTAGAGAAAACGGCTGGGATAAAAATTAGAGGTAAAAAAGTACATTCTATAAGACTTGCTGATGATATTGCCATAAGTTAAAGTTGTAATTCAAGAGTGCAAATAGGGGCAAATATTCGTTTATAGGAAGGGGAGTTAGGGTGTGGAATATCTTACCAGGGGAGGTGTTCAGTAAATTTTCAATTCCTTTGAAATCGTTCAAGAAAATGCTAGGAAAACAACAGATAGGTAATCTTCCACCTAGTATACTGTCCTAAATGCAGATCAGTAGTAAAATGAAATGAAATGGCGTATGGCTTTTGGTGCCGGGAGTGTCCGAGGACAAGTTTGGCTCGCCAGGTGCAGGTCTTTTGATATGACTCCCGTAGGCGACCTGCGCGTCGTGATGAGGATGAAATGGTGATGAAGACGACACATACACCCAGCCCCCAGGCCAGCACGCTAACCATTTAGCTATGGAGCCGGACAGATCAGTAGTAACTGATTGATACTAGCAGAAACAGGCAAAAGTATGCAGATAATGATCAACATTCTAGCAGAAACTTCAGACAAATTGAACCTCAAAATGAATATTCAAATCCAAGGAAACACGTATAACACACATCACAATTGGCCCTGATAAAACTGAACAAGTGAAACAGTTTTGCTACCTGGGAACCTTGATCACGAGTGATAATAGGAGCATATCAGAAGTCAAGTAAATGTTAGCTATGGCAAAGAGAACCTTCCTAGATAAGAAGTATCTGCTGGCCAATAATACATACATACATAATCATTATAGACTATTATGCCTTTCAGCGTTCAGTCTGCAAGCCTCTGTGAATTTACTAAACGTCGCCACAATCCTCGATTTGCAACTAGTGTTGCGGCCTCATTTAGTTCTATACCTCTTATCTTTAAATTTTTAGAAACTGAGTCTAACTATCGTCGTCTTGGTCTACCTCTACTTCTCTTACCTTATCGAGCTCAGAACATTTTAAGCAAGCCTCGGACCTATGGGAGTAACGCAGTCCCACTCCCATTTGACAGGCGAGGAACGCCTTTGCCAAAAAATATATATAAACATTCAAACTCGGAAGGCCTTTGCAAAAACCTCTGTATGGAACATGTTTCTGTACGCTTGCGAAAGCTGGACATTAGGAGAGCAGGAAATGAAAAGATTGCAGGCAATAAAAATGTGGGTCAGGAGGAGAAGTTGGACTGAAATGAAGAGCAAGACGTAAGTCCTTGGAGATAAAGGAGAAAAATGGAGCCTGGTAACCGAAATTCTGGAACGGAAAATAATGTATTGGTCATATTCTGCGGCACGAGTAACATCATTGAAGGAATAATTGCCGGGGAAGGAGGAAGGGGAGGACCCAAAGTGTCTCATTTCAAGAACCTGTTTCTGAGGATGAACTGCAACACCTACGCTGAATTGAAAGGACTGGCTTAAGATAGACATCTATGACTGGCTTTTGAGTATGAACTTGACTATCTGTGAATTCCGTATGACATGAATTTTCGCCGGAGAGAGTTACCATTCGAATATAACGATTTGTTATTGTGCAGAGCTCTGTGGTAGCTTTGGGGCATGCAGCATCTCACGTTTCAGTTTGCGTTAGTTTGTTGTTATTTCAAGTACTTTGTTGTTTGTATAACTTGCATAGTTTATCCGGCAATAAACATATTGGATTTGTTTCTTACGACTCCTCCAATCCTTATAGGTTAATAATATGATTGGAAAATACCCTTATTGCTGGGAAAGTTTGTGACTGGATTGGAGATGAAGAGATGAAGTCAAACTGTGATTGAGGATTACGAGGAAAAAAATTGTATATATATGTTCAAGGGACATGCTAAATGAACGGAAAGAACAGTTATCGACGGTCATCCAAGCCTCATACGAAATTTGAAAGAACATAAATGCTTGACATTGTGTTCATTAGGCCTGGTTCGAAAGTCCATTCTCAGATCACGAAAACAACATCCGATACATTGGTATTTTTTATCGACTCTGGTATGTTGGACAATGTAGTTCATTTCATTAAAAAGGATATCGTTGCACCGCAGATTAAACATGAAACTGGCCAACAATATACCTGCTGTCGTGGAAAGATGTATAGACACCCGAGTTAATACGGTAATACAAAGTTCGTCTTTTGTCCCACATAGAAACAAGCCACGCCAAAATTTAGCTTATTTTATACTACGTTTGCTAACGGCCGTAGCCGTGTTGAAACACCGGATCCCGTGAGATCTCCGAAGTTAAGCAACATTGGGCGTGGTCAGGAGTTGGATGGGTTACCACGCGCTATTGGTGGGATGTAAGGGAATGGAGGAGGGGAAAGGAACTGGCCACCCTACCGCACGTAAACTCCGGCTCAGGAACATCTCTGCGGAGGTTCGGACCTGCCTTCGGGCAGAATAACACTTACCTTACCTTTATTGTACGTTTAATCGTGTGTAGTAAATTTTTTTATCGCACCCATTTAAAATATGAACGCAGTTTGAATAAATGCGCCGGTATTTTTTCCCTTTCCAACGGAGCGCCCAGTTTTAAATATCATAACATTAAAATTATTGATCTGATCGTTACCAAAATGTAATATAACTTGAAGTAACTTATTTTTGATCCGTATACGAACTTTGTATTTCATCTGATATTTGTGAAAAAAGTTATAAATTTTCTGAAACAACGTTTTCTTATTATTCGGTGACCACGGTCGCAAAATTTTCGACTAGTTATGAAGCTCATGAGAATGCCAAGCTAAATTAAAACTGATTTTACCTCCATTAAATTATTGTTTTTATATTGATTTATATTTAATTGAGTGACTTTGAGACAAGAAAGCAGGGTAATGCAATTGGCCCTACATTATCAGATTGAATTCTTGAAAGAATTTGTGGGAAAAGCTGGTCTTCAAATATCTTTTGAAAAGACAGAATACATGACCTGCAACAACCAAGCACCGAAATTCATGGAGACAAATACACAAAAATGTAAAGTATCTTGGTGAAACAATTCAGGAAAATTGACTCGAAACAAGAGCCAATATTATTAGATGCTAAAAGATCGAAACTGCATACCGATTAATCCAAAATATCTGCAACAAAAAATGTATCTCCATGCATACAAAAGTAAGATATTACAATACAGTCATTAAACCAGAATGTCTCCAAGGGTCAAGAAGGCTAATTTTGAACAGGAAGGTAGGCACTGAAAACATTGAGAAAAGGCAACATGAAATCATAAGAAAAATTCTGAGCCAGAAACTCGCAGGCGGTACCGATTCAGAGGCAGAGAGGAAATCAAATAATACCACAAATATTCGCAGAGGCTTTAGAAAACGCAGGCTAAGATTGTATGAAAATATTGAAAGAATGCAAAAACAGGAGTGAAGACAAAACGGTCAGAATGAAATGGATTGGCGAAATAATAATAATAATAATTATAATAATTATAATAATAATAATAATAATAATAATAATAATAATAATAATAATAATAATAATAATAATAATAATAATAATAATAATAATAATAATAATGTTATTTACTTTACGTCACACTAACTACTTTCGTGGTTTTCGGAGACGACGAGGTACCGGTATTTCGTCAGGCAGGAGTTATTTTACTTGCCAGTAAATCTACCGACATGAGCCTGACGTACTTAAGCACCTTCAAATACCATTGAGCCAGGATCGAACCTGCTATGTTGGTGTCAGAAGGCCAGCCCCTCAACCGTCTGAGCCATTCAGCTCGATGAAATCAAAATAGATTTGAAACGGGCAGGATGTCCAAATAAGGGTAATCTTCAGATATGATATTCACAAACGGCAAGTTGAAGCGGTAAGACCAAAGAAAAAGACTGGACCAATCTTGTTTGAAGGCAGGAAGCGCACAGTAAAAGAATTAAAGAAATATGGGCACAAAGCAAGGCAAATGAATGCCTCTATATACTTTGCGTAGTCCTAATGGACTTGCTCGTATAGAATAAGAATAAGAATAAGAATAAGAATAAGAATAAGAATAAGAATAAGAATAAGAATAAGAATAAGAATAAGAATAAGAATAAGAATAAGAATAAGAATAAGAATAAGAATAAGAATAAGAATAAGAATAAGAATAATTTCATGCGGGTATTGCTAGCCTAGTGCAGACCCTCCGACGAGGGTGGGTGGCATTTGCGAGTTAGTGTGGTGGAGGGTAGTGTTATGTGTTGCGACTGAGTTGCAGGACTGTTGTAGACTGTACAATACCCAGGCCCGAGCAAGGGGAATTAACAATTTTTCATGTAATATCTCCGGGAATAGAACCTGGGGTCCTCTGAAACTGGAGCTAAGGAACCGGGCATTCGAGATATGATGGGTTCGAATACATCCTCCGACAGCCAAGGGGACAGTTTTCCTTGGTTTCCCATTTTCATACCCGGTAAATTCTGGGTTTGTACCTTTATTAAGTCCACTTTACCAGGCTTGCGTCGCCTAAAGCCTTCGATATGTTATTGCGCGTGCCTGCCCCTGTGGTGCAGTCTTAAATATGATTAGCTGCCACCCCCGAGGTCCGGGTTCGATTCCCGACTCTGCCACGAAATTTGAAAAGTGGTACAAGGACTGGAACGGGATCCAGTCAGCCTCGGGCGGCCAACCAAGTAGAGGGTGTTCGATTCCCACTTCAGCCATCCTCGAAGTAGTTTTTCGTGGCCAATTCCTTCCGTCTTCCTTGCCTAACTCTTCCGATTTTCCCATCCCCTCACAAGGCTCCTATTCAGCATAGTAGGTGAGGCCATCTGGGCGAGGTACTGCTCCTCGTTCGCAGCTGTATCCACGACCAAATGTCTCATGCTCCAGGACATTGCCCTCAAGGCGGTAGAGGTGGGATCCTTCAGTGAGTCCGGCGGAAAAAACCAACCCTGGAGGGTATGCTGGATAAATAATAATAATAATAATAATAATAATAATAATAATAATAATAATAATAATAATAATAATAATAATCCCCAAATGATGATCATGCTACGTAATGGGTAAAGCTAGGGTAAGTGCATCATCCCCCTTAAGAGAACGATCATCTCCATTGCGTGTATCCCTCAGTACATACCTCAGTTATTGACTTTTCCAAGCGCTATTGCTCGGTGAGTAACCAAATGGTCTGTATTTGATTTCCACGAGGGGCAAACTGAAACTAGAAACTCGGTTGAGGTTTTGTCATCGTCATAGTTTTGATATATGTTGAATCTACACACAGGAGATTTGTCAACACTTGGCCTAATTTATAAATGTCTGCTATTTCACTTTTCCTTGGTCTATATGAATACGTAAACAGGCTCACAATTCCCCTGCTGTCACACTCAATCCGTCTTACAGCACCTATGCAGAAATAGCTAGGAGAAGGATGGAAGGAGCTTCAACATTCAGGCCTGGAAGAAGCTACTTCAGTCATATATCTTTGTCTAGGTTCACAAAATCGCGTTCTGCTACTTCTTTAAGTCCCGCATCACTGAGAGGTGGTACGTCAAGATAGTTTGTCCAACTCGTGCTCCCTAATTGGCGGGTCCAATCTCACCCAAGATTGTCGGTTCTTAAGGGCGAGCAAAACAAGAAGTGGTATCACCATTGTTATCACATGACCCTTCCAGCTAGCAGGGTTCGGTGGTATTAAACGATCTTCCACAGCCATTGTGGCACTCTGTCCACATTTTCACTTCCTAAAAAAAAAGGTAAGGAAACATGACAAATTTTCATGCCATTCCATGAAAAATCCCCAGTTCCAGCCCTTCAGGAAAGCAACTCAATATTGAAAACGTCCTCAAGGTATGAGCTACGAATTTTAGGTAAATAAAAGATAATAATAAAATATGAGAAAATATTCTCTATTATACAAATTACAATCCTTTTCTTAATTATCGTTATCGGGTCAATTAGATTAGCAGTTTGCCTTTTTCTACCATTACGAGAGCTAATGTGTCAATCCATCATTTCACTTAAGCTTTTATTGCTACATTCGGTGTAGACATTTTTTAAAGGTCAAAAAATGCCTGAGGGTGTTGGACCAAGGAACATGTTACAGGAAGAATTGTGTAAATAAGTTAATTTAGCTAGTATTTGAATAAAAAACAAAAGGAGTAAAGAAACATGCGAATTTAGGTTGTTTTTTCGGAACTGCATTTAGGCCAGGTGTGATTTTCGATATTTTTCTTTTTTTTTTTTTGATAGAGATATCCAAGACTCATAATTAGGAATGTTTTCGGGCCCTTTAGCCCTTCAACTTTCAGCACAATTGAGAAAATTGCTTAATTTTATGTTTGTCTGTTAAGAATTTTTTTTCAACATTAAAGTTGATGTTACTCGTTCGTTTTCCCCACTTTGGTCTGAAGTATATTTTAGCTGATGAGAAAAAGTGGATATAACCAGACGATGCTGTTATAAAACTCGTTAAGAAATTATTTTAAATGATTGAAGATGTCGTATTGAAACAAGGGCTCTGATCTAGGCTTAACATCTCCATCCAACGAAGGAATCATTACCAACGTCATGTGTTCTCACTCTATATAAGCACTTCGGGGAGGTTTCGAATTAAACCAAGCATATTAGTAAAAAGGAACTGTCTCTCACACTGCCGGTCGACATTCTGATGAATTGTTTTTCCACCAACGAGACTGGGAACGCCTAACCACGGTGACAGCCTTAACGATCATAGCCACCAGGCGTGTTTTCCTTTTTTTTTTTTTTTTGATAATAAATGCTATTTATTTCGAGGCGTCGACCGACGAAGATCTTTTGCCCCTACTTTGTAACATATGTTGCGAACCTGCGTGTATTTCGAAATGGCTGAAGTGTAAAGCGTTGAATGTGAGGAAAGGAACATTAAGGACGACACAAACACCCACTCCCCAGGCCAGTGATATTAATCATTTACAATTTAAAAACCCTGACCCGGTTCGGAATCGAACACGGGGCCGCCGAGTGACAAGGCGTGGTATTTCTTTCAAATTTCTTGCAATTTTAAGAAGACATGAAACTTAATACTCTAAATTAGGTGTGCCAACCTGGCGCCCGCATACCACAAGTGTCCCCTGTGCATGGTATTTTGAGGCCCGAGTCCATGGGGAAGTGTGACCACAATTTAGTTTAAATTAGGCCTAACCCACGGACATTCTTTGACTCATTATCTGGCGAAATTTGGAGTAATATTTAGATCGTAATGAATATACTCTTCGCTCGGCTAATTATATGCTGTCATGTTACTGCAGTGTGATTACATTCGGTCATCTGCCCGTTTTATCTAAGGAAACGTATAAAACCATGTTATTTTAGCAATCTGTGCAGGTTACTTGTATCTAGGAAGCGTAGGAAATTCACTGGTTTACCGCCGACTTCATGCGTCGCTTCATGCGGCCTTGACAATCGCGTTCACGCACTGTAATCGGAGTAGTTTCATAGCTCGACACGTGACGCTGGCGGCCTGAGCTCGTACGATAGAAATGCATACTCATTTGAGGAAAAGATATTGACTTTGATTGCAGATTTATCTTTATTTATAAGTATGGATAATGTTATATAGCTTAATAATATTAAAATGATTAATCCTATAGGCTACTTTCATATATATTTGCCAAACTAACGTCGTGAAATGAAACTGCGGAGGGATGCAGTAGTCCAGCTGAGTTTCCTTAACTGTGAGGAATAGTAGATAATCACTTTTATTATCTATAGCGTTGCAGTAATTATCCTTCCGCATTTGGAAAATCTAGTGGATGGATGTTCATGTGTTAATGAGAGAATCATCCATTTAACACTAAAGGCAGCACCATATAAACTCCATATCATTCGAGTGTATGCGCCTACATCTGTTTCGAGCTAAGAAGAATTCGAGAAATTCTATGGAAAATTAAATGATGTATTGAAGATTATCCCAAGTAAGGAAATATCAGTGGTTCTTGGAGACTTTAACGCAAAGATTGGAGAAACGACCACTGACAGTGAGTTTATAAACATCGTAGGCCATTATGGCAATGGAAAGTGAAATTATAGCGGAGAGAGGCTACTACAGTTTGGTATGAAACGTGAGTTATGTGTAACCAACACATTCTTTCAACATCATATTCGTCGACTGTATACATGGTGCTACCTGATGGTGTTCATAGAAATCAGATTAATTTTATATAGGTTAACAATCGCTGGAAATCCTCTTTCATCAATTACCGTGGTGCAGACTGTGACACCGATCACCAACTACAGTTTATAGTGTTGCGCTTGAAGCTCAGACGAATGCGCCGTGTACCTTGTAGAATTCAAAAGGTGGAAGGTGAAAACTTAAGTAGTTTTGGTGTGGAAATCCAAAACGTTATTTTGAACACTAGATGGGAGCACAGTACTAATGAAGGGTCCACATGGGAAGACCTCAAACAAAATATAGTGACTATTGCAATGAAACATTCTTCTCCAATACCGAGTCATCGTAAGAGTTGGATCAGTGATCATACGTGGCAGCTCATAGAACGGCGGAAACAACTGAAATAAACAGGCTTGCACATTCAAGACAGATACTTTGAGCTTTGTCGTGAAATTCAACGTATTTTCCTCTTAGACAAACATAAGTATCTGACAGGAGTCTGTCAAGAAATTGAATCTCACGACCATGACAACGAGACACAAGATATATACCGGAAAGCAAAACAGCTGTCAAATAAATACAAACCTCTGTGTATGGTCAATAGAAGATTCTAAAGGTCATAGGATACATGATTTTGACATTGTATTGAATAGATGGAAGCAGTACTGTGAGGAGTTGTTAAAGGAGAGACAGTACAGCCGATGACTGACAGAATGGCGAAATTTCGAACAAGAACCAGATAACTTACTTTAGGAAACAAAAGGGCAATCATATCGTTGCGACCGCACAAAACACCGGGTTCTGACAACATAACAGCTGAACTACTGAAAGAGACGAGTGATATTTGTGCTCAAATTATCAGAGACATTTGCAATAAAATATGGAGAAATGGAAAATGGCCAGCTGACTGGGTTACATCCATTTTCATCCCCTTGCATAAAAAGGGTTCAACAACGAAATGTGATAACTATAGTACCTAATCGTTAATTTCACATGCTAGCAAGATCATGTAGTATATCTTGAAAGACAGACTCCAAAATTATATTATTTCACAGATTCCCCCTGAACAAACTGGTTTCGTCAAAGGAAAAGACACAAGAGAACAGTTGTTGAACATCCGACAACTAATCGAAACGAGCAGAGAATTCCAGATTCCTGTGATCATTTATTTTCTAGACTATAGGGAAGCCTGTGACTATATTCAATGGGAGAAACTTTGGCAAGTGTTATTGGAAATGCGAGTTCCAAAACATCTTATCTGGTTGATAAATAATCTATATGAGTCTAACACAGCAGTTGTCAGGATAAATGGCAAGATGTCTGAAATCTTCCAGACACAAAGGGGCGTTCGCCAAGGCTGCATATTGTCACCACAGCTTTTTAAAATTTATGGCGAGTACATCATGAGAACTGTATTGGCTGGATGGACTGGTGGATTTCCTATTGGTGGCAGAAAGATATCGAATCTCCGATATGTAGATGACACTGTATTTATTGCCATGGATGAGGCAGAAATGACAGACTTTTTAGACCGTGTCAGAACTGAGAGCATCAGTTTGGGTTTGCAGATAAACATGCAAAAGACAAAAATTATGGTAATTGATAGGCCTGGCAAGCTGAACGAACTCAGCGCCTTCAACGAAATGGAAATGGTTTATGGAATGTTGTACCTTTGTGCCATTATAATTAGCAACAACAGCTGTAAAATATAGATCAGGAGAAGGATTGCCATGGCCAAGAACATCATGTCTTAGTTATCTAATATTTGGAAGGATCGCTCCATTTCTATAAAGCTAAAGATGAGACTAGTACAGACACTGGTATTCTTTATCTTACATTATGGTGCTGAAACGTGGACTTTGAATAAGATCAACTCATTCGAGATGTGGTGCTGGGAAAGAATGCTTCGCATTCCTTGAACAGCATTTCGGACCAACGAATCCATCCTCAAGGAGATTATCAGGTTATCGGCAAAATGTAAATTCTTAGGCCATATTATCCGTCGTGGATAAAGAAGCTTTTAAAAGCACATAATCTTGGGAAACGTTCCTGGAAAGAGGGAGCGTGGCCGAGCACCTATACGCTGGACAGGTGGCATAAAACATGCAACAATCGTTCATACGATCTGCCCGTATAGCATAAGACCGTGGAGAATGCAAACGAGTACAAGGAAATATCTTCAGAGATCACGATCCTCAGATTTAAGGGACCGATATAGACAGACACACACAGATATTGTTCGATACTTTTGTCTTCTGATGTTAATCTTGAGATAAAGTGCCATTGTTAAATCAGAGTTTTAAAATCGTCACGTTCTGCTGTCAGGAAGGGGGCATGGTCGGAACGTAAAATTATTATTTTACCTTCTGAAATATTTGGTGTATGGGTAACAGAAATATTTTGACTCAAATATGTTTACATTTCAATGTCAATATATGTTTAGTTTCACATCACAAGTCATTCATACTTTGTACTAGAATTTTACATAAAAATTCACTGAGAGAAAAGTATTTTGAGTAAATTCTTGCTACACTGTGCAATGCACGGGTAACACTTAGCTTCGTACGTTAGCCTTACTGTCATAACAGTAATGGTACCTAATTGTCTGTGTTTAAATGTTGAAGCTCAGGTTATCTTGGATAAACATGTTTTGTTTTGCTGTCATGTGGCAAATATGACTCCACCTAAAGTACTATTCAGCAAAACAAAGTTTTGGGGTGAGAAGTACCCGAAAATAAAAACGGAAAATAAAATTAAAGTGCTAATTTAAGGGCGGTATTTGGGAGCTATAATACAAACTTAGGTGTTTCAATTGCCCTTGCACTTGTAACGTTATTCATGCTTCAGGCATGTATTCACTTTGTGCTAGTTGTTCTACATTGAAACTGACATTCGAAAATAAATTTGTAAGTAAATCTCAACAATATCAGAACTTATCAGATTCGTTTTCGTAGATTTCAACTCAGTATTCTCAGCTTTGTGACAGCTTGTTAGTTGTCGTCGGAGTCAAGTAATAAATGATTTCTGAAAATGTAAGTACTTTGAAGTGATTTTCTGAAATGTTACAAATTTTACTACTTTGTACCGTTATTCCAGGAAAGAATAAACTCCGAGTAATTGTAAATACCACACCTACTTATCTTTCTGGTAGTATTGTATTATTTGTTTTTGGGGACTCTTGGTACTAATCATCTTATAACTAGTATTGTTAGGAAACAATGATGGTCGAGAACCTCTCTTTAGTACTCTCCTACGTTTTCCTACAAATGCATAATCATGTTCTTTGAAATGAAGGAAGTGGGAGAGGTGGCCGTGCGGTGAGGGCCGCGTAGCTATGAGGTTGCAATCGGGAGATAGTGGGTTCGAACCCCACTGTCGGCAGCCCTGAAGATAGTTTTCCGTGGTTTCCCATTTTCACATCAGGCAACTGCTGGGGCTGTACCTTAATTAAGGCCACGGCCGCTTCCTTCCCATTCCTAGGCTTATCATATCCTGTCGCCGCCATAAGACCTCTCTGCGTCGATGTGACGTAAAGCAAATAGCAAAGAAAAATGAAATGGAGGCTACAAAAAACAGAAGAAGCAAAAATAATGTTTAAAGCGAGAAATTGCTTTGAGCTACTCCTTAGTTTGACCTGGTCAACAGGGAATTCGTAAAATTACAGTGTCCGTTTGCTCATTCCCCTATCTGAAGTACTTAAAAGCACACAGCAATACATGTTCGAATATTTGCAAGCACATTTAAAGAAAAACAAATCTCTACACTATAAATTTTTTTAACAATTAGTGCATATGGGAGAATTATTGATTAGCATAAATTTGCATCAAGAAATCGCTTTGAGTTACTGATTATATTTATTCTTCTCTGCATGAAATGACTGTTCGAACTACAAAAAGGCGCACAACAATATCACATACAAGATTTGTGAACGCAATTTAAAAATGTCATTACGCTACACAATAAAAAGTAAACATTAACACATAACTATCAACTCTCAATAACAAGCAAACAAACAAATATTACGAATTCCTTATCAACACTTGCGACAGCAAAACAATACGAATAAAACTGGAAATGCGGTAATTTGTGGTACACAGCTTCCCGTCAGTGACCTAGGTGGCCAGCGCTCTAGCGGCATTATCGTGAAACTTTCCAGTTACTGCTTTATACTGGACTTCACAGGTGATTGCCAAGGCCCATATAAGGAGCGTAGAGAGAGATCCAGTCGACCTTGACTGGTTCCAGGAAGTATCATGTTTATCCCACAGATGTCAGAGGAACTTCGAGAGACAGCGTGCGAATCCAGTACGCTTTAGTGCGCAACCCGGTACTCGTTACATTTCTTAATAGTATTTCATGATATTTACAAAATTCCGTGCTTGGTGTCGCTTTCCAAGCCATCTAGAAAGAAGAAAGATGGTTGATGAAAAGAGAAAACTTCAGGAAATATGGGAGTTCAATTATATTTGCACCGAGATGGAAGGTAAAATTGCATTTGTTATGCTGCATGTAAAAGTGTTGTGAAAGAGTATGATGTTAAAAAGGACTTTGATGCAACAGATAAAAGAAGGTTTTGCTGCCATTCAATTAATCAATCAATCAATCAATCGATCAATCAATCAATCAATCAATCAATCAATAAATAAATAAATAAATACTGATCAGCATTTAGGGCACACGCTCAGGTGGCAGATTCCCTATCTGTTGTTTTCCTAGCTTTTTCTTAAATGATTTCAAAGGAATTGGAAATTTATTGAACATCCCCGTTGGTAAGTTATTCCAATCCGTAACTCCCCTTCCTATAAATGAATATTTGCCCCAATTTGTCCTCTTGAATTCCAACGTTATCATCATATTGTGATCTTTCCTACTTTTAAAGACGCCACTCAAACGTATTCGTCTACTAATGTAATTCCATGCCATCTCTCCGCTGACAGCTCGGAACATACCGCTTAGCGGAGCAGCTCGTCCTCTTTCTCCCAATTCTTCCCAACCCAAACTTTGCAACATTTTTGTTACGCTACTCTTTTGTCGAAAATCACCCAGAACAAATCGAGCTGCTTTCCTTTGGATCTTTTTCCAGTTCTTGAATCAGGTAATCCTGGTGAGGGTCCCATACACTGGAACCATACTCTACATGGGGTCTTACCAGAGACTTATATACCCTCTCCTTTACATCCTTACTACAACTTCTCAACACTCTCATAACCATGTGCAGAGACCTGTACCCTTTATTTACAATCCCATTTATGTGATTACCACAATGAAGATCTTTCCTTATATTAACACCTCGATACTTACAATGATCCTCAAAAAGAACTTTCACCCTATCAGTACTTAAAACTCAAAGGACTTTTCTATTTGTGAAACACACAACCTGACTGTTAACCCCGTTTATCAACATACCATTGCCTGCTGTCCATCTCACAACATTATCGAGGTCACGTTGCAGTGGCCCACAATCTTGTAACCTGTAAATTAATAGAAGAGAAACCTAAGGACTTAAAAGTAAATCGCTAATTCACCAAGGTTTATTTTTAAACATGAATACAAATAGTGAGCCAGTTATGCAATCGATTATTTACAGAATATCTCAAAACGTTTAGTCATAGCTCAATGGTTAAGGAATGCATGATAGCGGCGAAAAACGTGTGACCCGAAAAAATGAAGGTGTTCGAAGAAAATTCGTTGTCAAGAAACACAGTGGCTCAGAGAATATATGAAATATGCCCTAGCTGACAACATGCGTGAACAACTACAAGAAGAATATCGTTTCAACGCTTTTCACTATTTTTTAAACATATTCTTTACGTCACACCAACACAGATAGGTCTTATAGCGACGTTGGGATAGGAAAGGGCTAGGAGGGGGAAGGAAGTGGCTGTGCCCTTAATGAATGTAGAGCCTCTGCATTTGCTTTGTGTGAAATTGGGAATCCACGAAAAATAGCTTCAGGGCAGCCGACATTGGGATTCGAACCCACTATCTCCTGAACGCAAGCTCACAGCTGCGCGACCCTAACCACTCGGCCGGCTCACTCGGTTCAATATGTTTAAGTAGCATTTGATGATAGTAATAATATTCTGGACGTAGCACAAAATGCGTTGTTTCTTCGATTCTCTACGATAATTGCAAAGTATCTGAAGAGATATTGAAACTGAATCCCATGCGTGGAAGAACTAGAGGGTAAAATCTATTCATGCTGAATGGAAAATTTTACAAAAATACGAATTTCCTCTGCAGCTAATCATGGCTGTAACAAAGGATGGTTCTCTAGCGATGGTTGCCAGAGCCGAAGGATTTGAAGCAATAGCAGAAGAAACCTAAAAGGCCAGTATCCAGAAAGAACGAAACTGAAAACTTGTCACTAACGTATTAATCAGCAGTGCTTTTGTTCCAAAGTGATGGGCGTTCGGCTCAGGACAGTGTTCCAGAGGACTCTACCACCAACAGTTTATTCAACTTCAGAATATGCACAGTCGATTTGAGGGCATACCATACCGCACGGAGGTTCGTCGGTTGCCTTACCACAACTTACCATAGATACTTTATTTACTTTTGTAAGAAATAATCGTTTTCCTCTTAATGAAATGGGGGAAGTATTAATTTTTATGAGTATGTTATGCGTACATGATCTGATCGTCCTACTAGATATAACAGGGCATATAAACTATCTAAATATCAAACTGCAAATGGGAGACCAACTAATAACTCACACGTTTGGTACACTGAATTGTTTTCGAAAAGGTTGATCTTGTGAAAAAATTCATTTAAGTCAACTACTCTGGCTTACTTTCCTACATATGAAAAGGTCAGAATACAAAATCTTAATTACAGTTTTTGAAAGTACTGTGAGAGAATACTAAACATCAGGGAGGAATGCGAGCGGCGCTTTAATGATCTTAAAGAGCACGAAGATGAGACTTCTTACATGGGTCCCTTTCCTCATAATTTTGATATCTTGGATTCAGGAGGCCAAATGGTCCGTATCGCGACTGACCTGTCTAAGGCAATTGAGAGACTACTGGCAACAATGAATTCAATCGGACTAGACAAAAGGATGACGGAATAGGTTGCTATAATCCTAGAAAATGGATCTCAGAGAATTAGAGTAGGCCTGATCCTGTAATGTTAAGGAGGGGAATTCCTCAAGACAGTATTATTGGACCTTTATGTTTTCCTGTATATATAACCGATATTAGTAAAGAAGTGGAATCAGAGATAAGGCATTTATTCAAGAACTGGAAAAATCCAAAGGAAAGAAGCTATATTTTTTCTGGGTGTTTTTCCGACAAAAGCGTATCGTTACGAAAATGTTGCAAAGTTTCGGCTAGGAAGACTTGGGAGAAAGAAGGCGAGCTGCTCGACTAAGTGGTATGTTCTGAGCTCTCACTGGAGAGATGGCGTGGAATGACATTAGTAGACGAATAAGTTTGAGTGGTGTCTTTAAAAGCAGGAAAGATCACAATATG
Organism: Anabrus simplex; assembly: GCF_040414725.1. Taxonomy (NCBI): domain Eukaryota; kingdom Metazoa; phylum Arthropoda; class Insecta; order Orthoptera; family Tettigoniidae; genus Anabrus; species Anabrus simplex. The sequence continues at coordinate 440,655,770 of NC_090268.1, read as the reverse complement.
AAGGTAAAGTCGGAGTTCAAGCGGACAAATGGTGGCAGATATTAGTTTATAAGAGTTAGGTATTGGAATAACTTAGCAAGGGAGATGTTCAATAAATTTCCAATTTCCTTGAAGCAATTTGAGAAAAGACTAGGAATACAACAGATAAGGAATCTGCCACTTGGGCGACTGCCTTTAAATGCAGATCAGAAGTGATTGTTTGAATGCTAATATTGCTCTTATTTTGTTACAAATCTGCAAAAATCATTCATTGTTGAATTAAAAATGCAGAGAAGTTTGAATCCCAAAAATCTATTCATATTTAAGCTCTTCAGATAAGACAGTTTGCTGCAGATATTCTGTACTATTTTGGGAACACATAGTTATGCGAACCACTGTTTTCACATACCTTTAAAAGCTAAGAAAACACCTCAACAAATGTCAGAATTTCCTCCATAATGAAGATTGTGCCATCGGCACCTCTTACCCCAAATTTTCCTAAATGGACTGCAAACAAGCGGTGCCACATGTCTGATAAAATATCGTGAAATATTTTTAAGTTGTGTTTATGGTGAAATACTGCGCATTGTTACTTTCCTTGATTTGGTGTTTTGTAAATTGAAATACACATTGCCGACTGCATAAAAGTTGTTTTTTTTACCATAGGTGCTGGAAATGGAAATCGGCCACTCAGCCATTCGAGCTATTCGGCCATTCATTCCCATTCAGCGATTAGCGCTCTAGCAGAGCACACCAAGGAGAACCAAGCACGGAGCTAGCACCAAGAACACCAGCTCACTGCCCGTCCAGCGCCACCCACCTGTATAGTCGTTCCACCCGCAGCCGTCCGCCGAAGAGCCAGTCACTGCTGTTCCCTGTGAGGTCCGACCCTCCTGATATACTTCAGATTGGACTCACACACTAAACTTCAAATCTACTGCCATTTATATTTAAAGAAAACATCAATTGGACAAATTTCAGAACCATCCTCAACCAATATTATAAAGAAAAACCGCAACCTCTCCAAACCAAAGAAGAAATCGAAAAAGTAATAACAGAAATCATAGCCAGCATCCGAACAGCTGTCAAATTTTCGAGGGAAATGCAAACTTCTAACATGCATAGAGGCCTTCCAATTGAAATTTTAAACCTATTTAAAGCCAAAAGAGCTGCTAGGAGAAACTGGCATAAATACAGACTCTCTCGTTTCAAAACCGCTTACAATATGCTGAACGGCTCCATGGCTAATTGGTTAGCGTGCTGGCCTTCGGTCGCAGGGTACCCTGGTTCGATTCCCGGCAGGGTCAGCAATTTTCACGATAATTGGTTAATTTCGATGGCACGGGGACTGGGTTTATGTGCCATCTTCATTTCATCCTCATTACGCGCGCAGGTCACCTATGGGAGTCAAATAAAAAGACCTGCATCTGGCGAGCCGAACTTGTCCTCGGGCACTCCCGGCACTAAAAGCCATACGCAATTTCACTTCATCTGCTCACTAAGCAATGCATTGACGCTCTCAGAGCTACTCCATTGAAACTGAAACTGTATTCTGGATCCAAATGGTCACCCTCATTGGAGGACGGATGATTTATTTCTTTAAATAAATCTCTCTCTCTAATAAAGACTGGAACAATAAACTATAATCCTTGTCAACTAGAGACCACAGCCTATGGCATATGACCAGCGTCCTCAAAGCCACCCGTAGGGATATGCAACAAAGTTGCATGTAGCAACCTAGAAAGGGCAGAACTACTGACACGAGGTCTAGAGGACCGCTTTACACCCAACGTCACTCCCAACAACCCAGAGTTCACTCTCCAAGTAGACGAAAAAGTGGAAACATATCGATCCCCAGACTTGCGAGGCTCTGCCAGACTAACCTCAGGGAACTCAGAAAACTAATAAGGTCCCTGAGATATCAAAAAGCACCTGGCTCGGACGGGGTCCATAGCAAAATATCCAACGAACTTCCTCCCTGCGTTACAGAGTACCTTGTAGAATTATTCAACGCAGCTCTAAAGATTGGCTATTTTCCGGACAAATGGAGGATCGCAAAAATATTAACTATTCCCAAACCTAACAAAATTCTCTCCAATGCAAACAACTATCGCCCAATCAGTCTTCTTGACAGCCTTCGTAAAGTGCTTGAGAAACCGATCTACCACCGGTTACTCGAAACAGACTCCATCAAACGTGCCATACCTCACGAACAGTTCGGATTCAGGCAGCATCACTCCACCTAGAGTAATTAACCTCATCACCAAATCACTAAACCATCACCATCATCTACCTTGATATTGCAGAATCCTTTGACCGAGTATGGATGGCTGGACTACTAGTCAAGCTGAAGAACCTTAATATCGATCCCATTTACTGGCAGATAAGAGACAGTTATTTAACAGATCGCAAGTTCTTTGTACATATAAACGGTAATCATTCGACCTCAAATAGAATTAAATATGGAGTTCCACAGAGCAGTATTCTGGGCCCACTCCTGTACCTTATACTTGTTCCTGATATCCCGCAAACTGAGGGAACAGTCATCGCAATGTATGCAGATGACACTCTCATAACTGCTTACTCATTTAAGGTACAAGTAGCTGTAAACAAAATTCAAAAAGCCATTGACACCTTGGTAACACTGTTCAAAAATGGCGTACTAAAGTAAATCCCCCAAAACAACAGCAGTACCCCATAGTATCATATGGCATCATAAGCCTACCAGATTTTTCAACATATACGACACGCAAATCCCCTGGTCTCCAGAAGCTAAATACCTGGGTGTTCCTGGATAAGCGGCTCAAATTTCGCACTCACATAGATCATGTAGTAAATAAAGCCCGAAAAGCGACATATAATATACACTGTTTATTATCGATAAGATCAAAACTATCCGTATCAAACAAGTTACTACTCTCTAAAGCTTTAATAAGAACTACTATGTTGCACGCCGGCCCTGCTTGGGGAACAGCACAGGATTGCTACATCAACAGACTATAGATACATCAAAATAAACTTCTCAGAATGATGTATAATGCCCCATTCCACACACGCAACACGGATATTCGAAACAAATACAAAATCCGGACCATCAAGGAAGAAATTATCTTCCAAGCTAAAAGCTTTTACAAAACAGTACACAAGTCAAAAAAATCCACTTACCAAAGAAATACATGACATGGATGAGAACGTGTATTTTAAAAAGAAACACCCTTAAACGTTAATTCTGCAATAATCAGACCTCAAGATATGTTATTGCAACACAATATGATGAAGAGAAATCCCACGTAGCACAACTAACATGCTAACTCTGCATATCGTAACGTAAATAACGTGTCAAGATAAAGATATAGCAAAAGCCTGCTAGTTCAGATTTCTGAGTAATACTGGACAAAATATTGTACAAGAATATATGAATACCACGCATGAGGAAGCACGACAATGTAGATAAACTATGTGCAATGTATACAAACGTTTGTAATTTATATATATTTATTTTTTTTTGCTAGGGGCTTTACGTCGCACCGACACAGATAGGTCTTATGGCGACGATGGGATAGGAAAGGCCTAGGAGTTGGAAGGAAGCGGCCGTGGCCTTAATTAAGGTGCAGCCCCAGCATTTGCCTGGTGTGAAAATGGGAAACCACGGAAAACCATTTTCAGGGCTGCCGATAGTGGGATTCGAACCTACTATCTCCCGGATGCAAGCTCACAGCCGCGCGCCTCTACGCGCACGGCCAACTCGCCCGGTAATTTATATATAATATTGTAACTGACTATAATACATAAGTACCACTACTTGGCTCAGCTAAGTGCCAAAACTGTAAATAGATTGTATATAACACTGTACATAAAATGTTTATATCCTAACTTAATAAATCCGGTAAAAAATACAAGTTACCAAATATCAATACTGCACCCTGTATAATAAATCGTTTAATAATAATAACAACTCATAATACTCCTAAGCAAAACCCGTAACAAACCCTCAATAATGAAGATGGTACCGAGCTCGATAGCTGCAGTCGCTTAAGTGCCGCCAGTGTCCAGTATTCGGGAGATAGTGGCTCGAACCCCACTGTCGGGAGGCCTGAAAATGGTTTTCTATGGTTTCACATTTTCACACCAGGCAAATGCTGGGGCTGTAGCTTAATTAAGGCCACAGCCGCTTCCTTCCCACTCCTAGCCCCTTCCTGTCCCATCGTCGCCATAAGAACTATCTGTGCCGGTGCGACGTAAAGCAACTTGCAAAAATAATGAAGGAAATTCACTCGCGACTACAAGTTTAACTTGTCTGTTCAACAAATTGCCTACCACTTCGGAACAGCACTCCATGAAATTCCAGCGCTCAACTCCTCCCTAATGTCAATTGGTCCCTTAGACATGCTGCCTCGCAACAGAGTATGAAGGGTTGCACTGTTCCAGGGGCAAATGCAACTGACATGAGTCTCAAGGCGCATATAGACTACACGCCTGAATAGTCCCAGAAGCAGAAAGTTTCAAGGCGCACGTAGACTACACGTCTCACAAATCTCAAAAACATAACTAAATAAACATGTAGCACTAGTAGTGAATGTTAAGATATTTATATTTATATTTATATTTATATTTATATTTATATTTATATTTATATTTATATTTATATTTATATTTATATTTATATTTATATTTATTTTTATATTTATATTTATATTTATATTTATATTTATATTTATATTTATATTTATATTTATATTTATATTTATATTTATATTTATATTTATATTTATATTTATATTTATATTTATATTTATATTTATATTTATATTTATATAACAGTACATTTAATATTAACACTAACATATCGCATTAATAAATATAATACAAAACGCTGAAAACAACCAACATGCACCAAGCAACTAAACCTACCCCTTTCGGGGGCACACAGGGAGTCTCAAACTAGTATGGCTATGGCGTTCTCCAGCCAGTTCCTCCTGCCAAGCCGACCAGGCCACACTCCCAACCAAGACACCGCGAGCCGCGCCAGCCTGCCAGCCAATCCCAGGACAGAAGCACAGAAGAAAGCAAATTTCTCTGGAGCTCAGTGTGGTTATCTGTTGTATCTTGCCTTGGTGCGGTCCGATAAAACTACACCTGATACGGGGGTACCACTGAGTACTCCTGGTTAGACGCTGGTCCTGTACGGAGTTTGACCGTATTTTTTAGTGCTTTCTCCCGAATTCCTCCAAGTACCCTCCCCACACCTACCTTCTCACATAACATGGCTAACTTCTCACCCAGTAATATGACCAACCCTAGTGGATTAAGTAGCTGGGGCCCATATTAAAATTTCAATCTTCCCTTAACAATCACATTTAACCAGACATGTTCCCTCAATGACAACGACTATGTTGTTGTTTACGCTCCACTAAACAAAACCCAATCATCACTCAACCGTCACAGAAGGCAAATTGGCACAGTCCTTCACCCAGCAACCCACTTATTCCATAGCCTAGCTGATGACCCCGATACCTTTGTTTGTATATTTCCCAACAGCCCTACCGACTGCTATATATTCTCTGAACTCCTTAATAATAGTACCTTACCCTACAAACACCTTATCACTCTATCCACCCAACCGCCCACCCACCTCACACCAGACCAACAACAAGTGGAGAAGAAGAAGACAAAGAAACTGAAGCAACTGAAGAAGAAACAGAAGAATATACTTTCGAAAATCCTTTACACTACACCAGAAAAAATACCCCACTCCCCATAGCCACTAAATGCAACTTCCTAAACATCCCCCTTATTAACCCAGGACCCATCCCTCTCACTCGCCAAACAGTTATTCAGACAATAGAGCCAATGATCAGCCACCACATAGCCGACATTGAGGAGACCCACAAAAACCACCTTATCAGCACTCCTATCAGTAAAAATATCATTACCAACCATCCTCAACATGTTACAACACACCGATATCCCCCAATTCTAATCACCCCGTTAATAACTGCGCAAACCAACGGGACCTCTCACCTCAACCCACCCCCACTCACTCCACCACCCAGTCCAGTACCCAAACCACAACCAACACCAACAACCGAACCAAGACCAAGAAACCCCAAACAAAAGTAATCAAAATCCGGTACCAAGAAGGCCAAACCAAACCTCTTTCCTCACTACCACCCTCACCACTCCCAACCCCGCCTACCCAGTCCACTTAACTACAAACAAATTCCCCTTCCAAGCAAACAGACACCGGATCTCGCCCTGACGACCGAATTACAAGCACACAAAACAACACCCACACAGGCTGGGAGCAGGCGTAAAAACCTGCCCCAAGGCCTACTATACCCACTAACACAGACACCCAGACACGAACACACACACATCCACACTCTTACATTGTCACACAATGCTATAATTGCCTGAAGCTAAATCATACTGTTGCCACCTGTACGGAAGCCACCCGCTGCAATAGGTGTGGTGGCCCTCATTGCCACACATATTGTAAGGTGCCTCGGGACCAGGCAAAGTGCGCCAACTGCCACGGCAGCCATGCCGCTTCGTTTCCTGGCTGCCCTTTCATCAAACGGGCAATTAAAGCACTCTGCAAACACGCAAAACACACACACACACAAACACACACACACAATTAACCTCCCTCACTCCTAAACCTCAGAATACCTTCCCCGAACACCTGCCATCCCACCATCCCCCACTCCCACCAACCCCATCAAGACACATCCATCCTCCTTCACATACTTCTAAACCTGCTTTCACCCCCAACTCTCACCCCTATCACCCACTATGCCAAACAGACAGCTCATCATCCATTAACCCACCTCACCAAGCAACAACCATGCCAAGAAATTAAAAATACACACTTCCTACCAATATAAGTCCTACCAGTATGCTTACTCCTTCCCGACGAGTCGCCTTGCTATTTCCCACTCCCACCATTCATCTTCTTAAGCACTGAAACAGCTGTACGCGTCACTGATAGTCAAGCAACTACGGACGTGGTCACCAACAGGATGGGTGACCCAACGCATCCACATCGCTTCGCTCACAACTGCCTTGAGCCACTATGATAAGCCTAAAGCCTACCCACTATATATTCTATATATTGGGCAATTATGATATTCTTAGACTCAGATTCAGAGACCCAAGCTCTTCTAAATTAGTCGCCCTCTAAAGAGGGCGCAGGTCATATTATGACCAGCTAGGACAGGAACCCACCCACTAATCCAGCTTAGGCAAATCGTCAAGAGATAGCACCCAAGGACTTCATCAATCGGTCGGAGGGCTGAAACCCTCAACGGAAAATCAGCTTGCCCGGATTCCGTCTGATACTGAGGCATGACCGGAAATTAATTAAACTTACTGGTTAATTTGGATTAGGTGTTTTAAATTATGTCCACCTCTATGATGTAGTGGTTAATGTGATTAGATGCCAGCCCGAGGTTCGATTCCCGGCTCTGCCACGAAATTTGAAAAGTGGTACGAAGGCTGGAACGGTGTCCACTCAGCCTCGAGAGCTGAACCGATTAGAGCGTGTTCCGATTCCCTCGTCAGCCATCCTCGAAGTGGTTTTCCGTGGTTTCCCACCTCTCCACAAGACAAATGACGAGATGGTACCTAACTTAAGGCCACGGCCGCTTCCTTCCATCTTCCTTGTCTACCCCTTCAAATCTTCCCATCCCCCACAAGGCCCCTGTTCAGCCTAACAGGTGAGGCAGCCTGGGCGAGGTACTCTTCCACCTTTCCACTTGCATCCCCCAAACCAACGTCATACTCGACAAGACACTGCCCTTGATGCAGTGAGGGGGGATCCCTGGCTAAGTCCAAAGGAGAAATAAGACCTGAAGGGCAAACAGATTAAGAAAAAGTTTTTATTTTAACGTATATTTACAAACAATGAAACAGCGATTAGGCCTAATTAATTATCAATCAAAAATATGACTCGGCAACAAGCAACAACCAAAACAATTATCAATCAAACCAATCAATACTGATCTGCATTTAGGGCAGTCACCCTGGTAGCAGATTCCCTATCCGTTGTTTTCCTAGACTTTTCTTAAATGATTGCAAAGAAATTAGAAATGCATTGAACATATCCCTTGGCAAGTTATTCCTACCCCTAACTCCCCTTCCAATAAACGAACATTTGCCAACATTTGTCCACTTGAATTTGAACTTTAGTTTCATATTGTCATTTTCCTACTTTTAAAGACACCACTCAAACTTATTCGCCTACTGATGACATTCCACGCCATCTCTCCACTGACAGCTCGGAACATACCACTTAGTCGAGCAGCTCGTCTCCTTTCTCCCAAGTCTTCCCAGTGCAAACCTTGCAACATTTTTGTAAAGCTACTCTTTTGTCGGAAATCTCCCAGAACAAATTGAGCTGTTTCCTTTGGATTCCTTCCAGTACTTGAATAAAATAACCCTGGTGAGGGTCCAATACAGTGGAACCATACTCTAGTTGGGGTCTTACCAGAGACTTACATGCCCTCTTCTTTCAATTCCTACTACAACCCCTAAATACCCTCATAACCATGTGCAGAGATCTGTACCCTTTATTTACAATCATATTTATGGCATTAGCCCAATGAATATATTTCCTTATCTTAAGACCTAGGTACTTATAACGATCACCAAAAGGAACTTCCAACCCATCAACGCCGTAATTAAAACTGGGAAGACAATTCACATTTGTGAAACTACAACCTGACATTTAATCTCGTTTATCGTCATACCTTTGCCTGCTGTCCATCTCACTACATTATCCAGGTCATTTTGCAGTTGCTCACAATCTTGAAACTCATCTATTACTCTGTACAGAATAACATCATCTGCAAAAAGCCTTATCTCTGATTCCACTTCTTTACGCATATTATTTATGTATATAAGAAAACCAAAATTTCCAATACTGCCTTGAGAAATACCCCTTTTAATTATTACAGGGACAGATAAAGCTTCGCCTACTCTGATTATCTGAGTTCTATTTTCTAGAAACCTAGCCACCCATCCAGTCACTCATTTGTCAAGTCCAACTGCACTTATTTTTGCCAGTAATCTCCCATGATCTACCCCATCAAATGCCTTAGGTAGTACAATCGCGATACAGTCCATTTGACCTCCTAAATCCAGAATAGCTGCTATACCTTGCTGGAATCCTACAATTTGAGCTTCAGTGGAACAACCTATGCTAAACCCAAATTGCCTTCTGTCAAACCAGTTATTAATTTCGCAACCATGTCTAATATAATCAGAAAGAATGCTTTCCCAAAGCTTACATCCAATGCATGTCCAACTGACTGCCCTGTAATTTTCAGCTTTATGTCTATCACCCTTTCCTTCATACATAGGGGCTACTGTAGTAACTCTCCATTCATCTGGTATAGCTCCTTCAACCAAACAATAATCAAATAAGTACTTCGGATATGCTACTACATCCTAACACATTGTCTTTAGCATATCCCCCGAAACGTTACCAATTCCAGCTGATTTTATAGTTTTCAACATTTGTATCTTACTGTAAATGTCATTGTTGTCATAGATAAATTTTTATACTACTTTAGTATAAGTCACCTCCTATATCTGGACATTATCCTTGTAACCAACAATCTTTACATACTGCTGACTGAATACTTCTGCCTTTTGAAGATCCTCTCATACACACTCCCCTTGTTCATTAATTATTCCAAGAATATCCTTCTTGGAACCTGTTTCTGCCTTCATGTACCTATGCATACCCTTACATTTTTCACTAAAGTCTGTATGACAGCCAATTATGCTTGCCATCATGTTATCCTTAGCTAACTTCTTTGCTAGATTCAATTTCCTAGTAAGTTCCTTCAATTTCTCCTTACTTTCACAGCCTTTTCTAACTCTGCTTCTTTCCAACCTTCACCTCCTTCTAAGTCTCTTTACTTCTCTGTTAAAATATAGCGAATCTTTACCACTCCTTACCAGCTTTAAAGGTACAAACCTACTTTCACATTTCTCAACAGTGCTTTAAACCCATCTCAGAGTCTGCTTAAATTTTTATTTACCGTTTTCCACCGATCATAGTTACTTTTTAAATCTCCCTCAGGCCTGTTTTATCAGCCATATGGTAGTGCCTGTTAGTCCTAATTTCAATATCTTCCTTTTTCACATTTATTTTTAACTACTACAGAAAGAGATTCGTGATCACTAATATCATCTATTACTTTATTTCTCTATAGAGCTCATCTGGTTTTACCAGCACCACATCCAATATATTCTTCCCTCTAGTTGTTTCCATAACTTTCTGAATCAGATGCTCATCCCATATAACTTATTTGCCATTTGTTCGTCATGCTTCCTGTAGTTCGCATTTCCTTCCCAATTGACATTTGGTAAATTGACATCACCCGCTACAAACACGCTCCATTCCTTATCGTTCCCCACATAGCCGATTATTCTGAATTATTCTGAATCAGCGTCAGTGCTACCCATTCCCGGTCTGTACACTCCAAAGACATCAAGTTGCCTATTATATTTAGAGATGAGCCTTACCCCTCTAATTTCATGTTTGTCTTCTTCAACTTTTTCGTAGCTTACAAATTCTTCTTTCACCAGAATACTCTTCCTCCTACCATTCCTATCCTACCTCAACGATACACACTCCAGTTCCTTGAGAAGATTTCTGCACCCATTTTATCATTTCTCAGCCATGTTTCAACTCCTATTACAATATCTGGTAAATATATATCTATTAAATTACTTAATTCTATTCCTTTCCTTACAATACTTCTACAGTTCAACACTAAAAATTTTATGTCATCCCTGCTTGACTTACAGATCACTGTACCCTTATCCCCGCTCCCTAGACCACCCCGTTTCCCTGAATGTACTTCCCTTTTACCCTTCCAAACAAATTACCTAACTTATATGTAACACTGCGGTTTAGTGAAGGCCATCTGAGCGCAGATCTCTACCTCCTACCCACCCAATAGGATCCACAAATCTCACTCCCAGTTTCCCACGTACCCACTCCATAGTCTCATTTAAATCCCCAATCACACTCCAGTCAGTATCGCTCCTACACAGAATCCCACTGATATCAATCTCCGCATCCTTAAACTTCCCCGTAGTGCATTTACCAGATCCCACACATCCCCAACTATGTTGGTACTTATATCAGCTTGTCTTACGTTGTTAGTACCAACGTAAAACTCTACCGCATTCTCCTTCCCCTCCTCCCTCTCTTCTACTTTCCTCAACATCTGCCTTAACCTAATTCCTGGATAACACACTACCCTGGTTCCCTTTCCTCCACACACTTTCCCAATATGTCAAACGATGGAATCCCCCATGACCAGAGCCTCAAACCTACCCACCTCATTTGATCCCTCCAGTCCTGGTCAGTCCTATCATTCCTGACAGCTGCAGAAGCTACTTCCCCTTCCCTTTTCTCCACCATAACCCTGTTCCACCAATCGTTTACTATCCACTACTCCAGATTTCCCTTTCCTACCTTTTACCTTTCCCCTCCTTCCACACTTCTCAGCAGCAGTTCCCTGTTCCTCATCTTCCCTCGGTTGTTCTACCTGGAGTGAACTTGTCCTCTGACACTCTTGGCATCATTTAATTTAATTTAATTTAATTTAATTTAATTTAATTTCATTTCATTTCATTTCATTTCATTTCATTTCATTTATACCCTTAGTAAAGAATTACTTCAAAAAGCAAATATTTATCTGGATAAATCAGTCGATTTAGAGATACATGACTATTTCTCGAACAAAGAAACCTTGCAGATTATATAACCTATGACCAAGTGAAACTAATGCTCGGTGCCAGAAAACAATACTCCCCTGTTACGGGGACATGTTAATGTATTTTTTTTTGGCATGGTATGGTCCAGTGAGTAATCATTCGATAGTGATGAAAGTGTAAATCCAGTCTGTTTCCAGTTTCAACATGGTCAGTAACTGAATGAATGAGGCTCCCATCTAGGGGTGAGGATAGGAACTGTGCCGATTGCCGTAGCCTGTCACACTCCTCTGGGGCAATGAGTAAATACTGACAGATGAAATGAAATGATAAGAAAGTGTTGTGGAATGAAGGATCGTAAGGGAAAACGAAGTACCCGGAGAAAATCCTGTTCCACTTCCGCTTTGTCCAGCACAAATCTCACATGGAGTGACTGGGATTTGAACCACGAAACCCAGCGGTGAGAGGCCGACGTGCTTCCACCAGGGCCACGGAGGCTCATGTATGTATAATGGATTTATCTCACTGTCTGCAACAAGGCCCCACGCCGCTGGCTGCGCAGAAGCGTGTGACTGGGGAAGATATGTCCTTGCGCGTACCGCCATGATGTGGGCGCTCCTCAGCTTGACGAGGAGATCGTTGTATGGAATTCATGCATTAATTTACACTTCGCACATACGAAAACACCTGCCCTAGTAAATTAATGACAGACTACACCGAATACCGTGTACACCCCCAATAAATATACATAATATCAAGTCTATGGTAAAATCAAAAAGTACTTATTTATAAAATCTGAACACGTGTTGCATTGTACTTAACAATCGACATAAATCCCTTGGATACCCACCAAAAAAAAAAGAACTTTAGCAGACTGAATAAAAAGACTGAAAAATACACTACTAACAAAAATAAATATAGTATATAAATAAAGAAATATTTGAAATTCATTCACTGAAAACAGAAAAGGACAGTATATAGGCCCAGCTGTACCTCAAAAAAATTAATGATCACTTTGCTCACTTTTATATAAGGGTCATGTTTGTAACTGATATGTTTGTACCGGGCGAGTTGGCCGTGCGCGTAGAGGCGCGCGGCTGTGAGCTTGCATCCGGAAGATAGTAGGTTCGAGTCCCACTATCGGCAGCCCTGAAGATGGTTTTCCGTGGTTTCCCATTCTCACACCAGGCAAATGCTGGGGCTGTACCTTAATTAAGGCCACGGCGGCTTCCTTCCAACTCCTAGGCCTTTCCTATCCCATCGTCGCCATAAGACCTATCTGTGTCGGTGCGACTAAAGCCCCTAGCAAAAAAAGATATGTTTGAACTTTCGGAACAGATACATGTAACTGGAACTAAGATTCTACACATTAGCTCTATTGAAAATACGATGGCATGTATAATGAATTCATCTCACTGTCTGCAACAGGGAACCACGCCGCTGGCTGCGCTGAAGCATATGACTGGGAAAGATATGTCCATCGCGTACCGCCATGATGTGGGCGCTCCTCAGCTTGACGAGGAGATCGTAGTATGGAATGACAGCAGTGTACAACTTAAGTATGACTACAGATTGTGAGACAAAAGTACGTGTCAGCGGAATGGTGAACACAATAACTAATTCAGTGTTTTCAAACTCCTGTACTGATAGCAAGAATTTTCAATATCAACAAACAGAAAACCTGTGAAGGAAAATCGTTCCATGATTTATCATTCCTCTTTGAAAGTCACTAGAGCAAATTTTACTCATTTCTGTGAACAGATCGTTTAAAAATTACATGACGGCAGAAATCTTTCTAAAAAATCTGATGCATTTTTGTCATTTTCTGGATATGAAATGCCGGCCCCTCGGTGCAGGGGTAGCATACGTGCCTCTTACCCGAAGGCCCCGGGTTGAATCCCCGACCAGGTGATTTTTTTTTACCTGGATCTGAGGAATGGTCCACTCAGCCTACGTCATTACAATTGCGGCGCCATCTGACGGTGCGATAAAGATCGAGAGGACTCGTGCTGCTGACTATGTGACACATTGTAATCTCCCGGCCTTCAAGCTGAGCAGCGGTCGCTTCGTAGGCCATGGCCTTTCGGGCCTGTTGTGCCATGTGGTTTAGTTTGGTCTGGATATGAAATAACGTAATTGGATGAGTAGAACTTAAATGATCATTTCTGCGTGATTTGCTGCTTGGCATTCGTTACACTGGTGCTAGCCTGCATCTATTGTGTATTTCTTAAAATGAAATGAATGTCTAGGGTTAGCTTATTTTCTCCGAGTGGTTTAGGCTTAAGTAAAAATGTTATAATTTAAGATGTAAAACCATTCCCATCTCCTTACATATTACTGCTTTTAAATATTCAAACTGAATTAACATTATCTGGGCACAAATAAAAATTGAAAGTCCATTTTAATTTTTTCCCTAATATGAGCACCATGATTTACGCCAGAAAGAAATTTGAATGTAAAGCACTTGCAAAAAGATTAATATCATAGTTAAACAGTTACTTCGATTGGAGTTTTCTACGATTGACAAGATTGTAATGAGTTTCGTTTATGCGTTATATTCAGATGTTTTTGAAATGGTGTATTAATAATTGTATTGTTTTATTATAAAGCAAGTGTGACAATATCGAGAACATAAGGCATACGATACCAGTAAATCATTTTTCCAGATTACTGATAATAGTTTGAAGCAATACGCTACCCTAATATTAAAAGGGTTTATCGAGCTTTATCAATAATATCTTACATATTCTAGATCCAGGTTTATCAAATTTTTAATACTGGCACACAGTCTGTGAGAAAAATATGTATGTTTTTCAGAGCATCTGTTTAGTTCTAAACTGTTAGGGGCACGGATCTGTGAGCTGGCATCCGGGAGATAGTGGTAGTGGGTTCGATCCACACTGTCGACAACCCTGAAAATGGATTTCTGTGGTTTCCCATTTTCACACCAGGAAAATACTGGGGATGTACCTTAATTAAGGCCACGGCCGCTTTCTTCCCTCTCCAAAGGCCTATCCTATCCGATCGTCGCCATAAGACCTACCTGTGCCGGTGCGACGTAAAGCAAATAGCAACAAAATGTTATAAACAGTTATCTACGATGAATTGGAAAATGGCGAAGAAGAATAAGAAGAACCCTAAACATTCTAAACTTCATGTCCATACGTTCCCTGAATCAACCTTTCTACAACCTCTCCAGTTAGCGATTATGGTAATTGAAAGTCATTTTATAACAGTTCAATTTCTACTCACATGTGGAAAGAAACACCAGATCCCTTCTGATAGCGATCTGTACAAATAAATGCTGCACACGAATTCACCCTCGTGAATATGTTTCCATTCCAAACGTGAGACCTAACTTACTTCCCTGTAATATTGCCGATCAATTTATTTACCGTAATGTATAAGCTCCCAAATTCCTTGAAAATATTTGACAATATATTATCACTCCGTCACGTATAATACCACAACAGATCCACTAACAGACATAATCTAATTCGAAAACATGCAAGGAACTGCAAACATTAGCACGTGCTAGCCATGCATTCGAAGCCGAAGCATGCACAACATGGCGATACCCGAAAGTGTCCAATGTTCCGCACAGCATCAGCGCGCTCTGTGAGTCTAGATAAGTAATATTAAAGTCTTTGGTCTGGAACATGGTTTTAAGGATTATTCTGAAAAATGTAAAGCATGAGTATGTAATGCTGAGTGGTAGATGAAATGTATTTACAATAATATGTACACTGCATTTTTGTTATCTTAATGTAATTTGACATCTCTTATGTGTTTTTGTGCACGTATTGCAATAATAAGGAAATCACTTAGAATGCTGCACAAGAAAGGCGACATGTTTTCACACAAAGTTCTCGCAAATATAAGTTATTTTTTCGTAGCAGAGCGCAATACTGTGATCGTGTAGCACCACTCCGCGGCGGAGCCACTGAAACAGGTGAAGTGTCTGGTAGATGCGGCATGTGAATACTCGTCGGCCTTGGCAACTGGGAGCTCTGATAGCTGTCGTACTGTTGTAAAATCTCTATTCTTGTCATTCATCGTTATTATGGTGGATAAATGACCATTTCTTTAAATAAAGAAAATCAGAACGAGAAAGGAAAAGTAATAAGGTAGGAAATATTTATTAGAGTTTTTGTTTATGTGGTCATTTATTCGTCCAGACCTACGACCCGGCCACTTCATTCTCCCATCCATCCGTAACCCACAGTAACAATCATTATCATCCTAGAATAGGTTCCGTTGACCAATGAATGGACTAGGAACTCACAAGCACGATCTAACACTTATTTGGCTTCTCTCTTTTCATCCCACATAGAGAGTGTTGTATTTATGTCATGAATTTCTATTGGCAGTATATTTCCCGACAGTGACCAGCTAACTACTGATAATAAGGGTGGAACAGCTGATCGTAAATTGTACTGACATATTTAAACCCTAGTCCAATCCCTTTCTACATCGTGAAGTACTGACGATGACACAAAACCTTTCTCCTCTGATTCCAAAATTGTTCTTCAAATTTCGGAGGAATTAGAACATATGTAACAACCTATTACTTTTATTTCATGCAATTGCCTGGCTTAGCTCGTTGTAGGTATTACAGTTACTTACATCACAATTAGCTCAATGAATACAAAAGTATCAATTAATTTGTCCTCTCATAACGATGTTACGCATCACTTTACCTGGTCCATTCAATTAAGTACAAACTCAAGCGATTATAACGTTATTGAGATGGAGAATTTTATTAAAACTATGTGCTCATGACAGAGTCCGTTGGCTCGTCGCCAAACGGGACCGCAATTACAGCGACATGTTCAGCCCTTTGAGAATGTGATGAAGGGAAATAGAATCGAGCACTTGAATTTCATTTGAAGCAATAAACTGTGTGGCACATTCAGAGAGTTCATTAATGCCCGCTTCCATTAATTTCGTTTGTTTTCCAAACAACGAACACTTTTTCATCGTCTTGATTGGCAATGTATTGACTGTTTTAACATCCAGTGGCATGGAAAAAATGTTTTTTTCCATCGTATTTCTAATGGTTTTGTCTGCGATTTCATTAACGACTACTGTCACAGCTAACTAGTTCAACTCAAAAATGGTTTTAATTTGTAAATAAAATTATTTTTAAAATTATTTAATCTGTTTACCCTCCTAGTTTAGTTCATATTTTGTATTTTTTTAATTTATGTGTTTATTTATATCTTGCACAATCTCTGTGTTTTGTATTTTTAATGTGATGTTCTATTTGTATTGCACACCCATCTCTCTATTTTTACTTTGAATTTTATTTTGACTTTGTATATTTATTCTGTTTTGTAAATTATTCGTTGACTTTCACAGTGTTACTAAATTTGTGCGCTGTTTAGCTTGTACCATAAGATAAATAAATAAATTAAATAAATAAATAAATAAATAAATAAATAAATAAATAAATAAATAAATAAATAAATAAATAAATAAATAAATAAATAAATAAATAAATGCGTAGATAAAGGAATAAAAAATTTAAAGAGCCTTCTAGGGTTGGTTTTATCCTCCGTACTGATCGAGGGATCTCATCTCTATCACCTCTACGGCAATGTCCTGGAGCGTGAGATATTTGGTCGAGGAAAACATTGGGATGGAGGACCAGTACCTTGCTATGGTGGCCTCACCTGCTGTGCTGAACAGGGGCATTGTGGGAGATGGGAAGATTGGAAGGAATAGGCAAGTATGAGGGATGAAAGTGGCTGTGGCCTTAAGTTAGTTAAGTGGAGAGGAAGTAGGAAATCACGGACAACCATTTAGAGGATGGCTGAGGTAAGAATGGAACCCCCTCTACTCAGTTGACCTCCCGAGGCTGAGTGAAACCCAGCTGTCGTACTAATTTTCAAATTTCTTCGCAGAATTGGGAGTCGAACCGGAACGTCCGGGGCTGGCGGTTAATCACACTAACCACTGCACCACAGGGGCGGACAAAAGTGTTTCGACGAATGGAACTCAAACCGGGCAACCACGGGGGTGAGAAGGTATAGACTTGACGCCTTAACCGTTATAGCTACCGGGTGAGCTTAAATTTACAATCAATCAATCAATCAATCAATCAATCAATCAATCAATACTGATCTGCATTTAGGGCAGTCGCCCAGGTGGCAGATCCCCTATCTGTTTTCCTAGCCTTTTCATAAATGATTGAAAGAAATTGGAAATTTACTAAACATCTCCCTCCGTAAATTATTCCGATCCCCAACTCCCCTTCCTATAAACAAATAACTTATAAGCCCCAATTTGACTTCTTAAATTCCACCTTTATCTTCATATTGTGATCTTTCCTACTTTTAAAAACACCACTCAAACTTACTCGTCTACTAGTGTAAATCCACCCCATCTCTCCGCTGACAGATCTGAACATACCACTTAGTCCAGCAGCTCGTCTCCTTTCTCCCAAGTCTTCCCAACTTAAACCTTGCAACATATTTGTTACGCTACTCTTTTGTCGGAAATCACCCAGAACTAATCGAGCTGCTTTTCTTTGGATTTTTTCCCAGTTCTTCAATCAAGTAATCCTGATGAGATCTTCTGGAACCATACTCTCGCTAGGGTCTTAGCAGAGACTTATATGTCCTCTCCTTTAAATCCTTACGACAACCCCTAAATGCCCCCACAACCATTTGTAGAGATCTGCATCCTTTATTTACAATCCCTGTTATGTGATTACCCCAATGAAGAACTTTCCTTATATTAATACCCAGGTAATTACAATAATCCCCAAAAGGAACTTTCACGCCATCAACGCAGTAATTATACTCATGAATAATCCAGAATCAACACAAGGTGAAGCTCAGGGAGAGACTGATAATATGATAACAGGGATAGTAAGAAAATAATTTGATTCAAAATATTACTACTGTTTGTCCATATGGAGAACTACTACGAAATTCCCGCCATCATAGAATCAGGATCAATAAGCAGTCTATTATATAAGTATGCATACACTGCAAGTTCGGCTTGCCACATACCATTAATAAAAACACAAATACTTCATGCACTAATACAAGAATTACATTTCATAATAAGTGTGAAGAACCACCTGCGAATAGAAATTATGCAGTCTTTACTAAAAAACAAAACGAATATAATTTTCTGTTCGCAAGAACCGGGCGAGTTGGCCGTGCGGTTAGGGGCGCGCAGCTGTTATCTTGCATCCGAGAGATACTGGGTTTGAGTCCCTCTGTCGGCAGCCCTGAGGATGGTTTTCAGTGGTTTCCCATTTTCACAGCAGGCAAATGCTGGGGCCGTACCTTAATTGAGGCCATGGCCGCTTCCTTCCCACTCCTAGGCCTTCTCTGTCCCATCGTCGGCTTAAAACCTCTCTGTGTCGGTGAGACGTAAAATAAATTGCCTGTTTGCAAAATTAATATTCATACATGCTGAAGCACTGTCCTCAAACACACACATTCCCTGGGCACTTATGACTACTTGAGGCCTTCGTGACATGGAATTGTCTAGGTTTGATGTGGTTTCGGCCTGAATTTTGTAACCTTTCCTTCTTCAGATGATCAATGAAGTCTTCTTTTGACGAGCATGTCCGTATCCTTACTCTCCACTCCAACAATACCCACAGATTTTCTATGGGATTGAGGTCTGGGAATTGTGGAGGCGTTGGAAGTTGCTCGCCAACATTATACAGAAGCCATTGTTTTAGTTATACGAGCCGACCGCTTGGGATCGTTGTTTGGTTGAAAAACAAACGAATCTTCAATATTTAATTTCTCAGCACTGGCTAGAAAATCATCACGGAGTATGTTCACATCTGATATAGCAGCCAACAACAACCAGTTTCTCCACCGCAGCGTAGCTCATGCATTCCCACACCATGACATGGCATGACAGTTGGTACAATGTTCTTAGGGTCAAATTGATGATTTGGTTTACGCCACACAAACCTTCGCCCATCAGATCCAAAACGTTTAAACTTGTTCGCATCCGAGAATACAACCTTCTTCCAGTATTACACGGGTTTGTCGTGATATGCACGAGCAAAGTCTAATCTTTCCACCCTGTTGCGCTGGTTAATGAATGGTTTCTTTCTTTCCGCTCTGCCTTTTAAGCCAACTTCGTGGACGTAATTCCATATGGTTTGAGTTGTTATTTCCTTGCCTGTTGCTTTTGCTACGTCCTTAGTAAGCATTCGGAAGCTCACGCATGAGTTCTTGCACTTGCTTTCTTTTTACTACATAACTGCTGTTTGTTAGAGCTCTAGGACGTCCCGACGTTCGCATATTCGCCGTAGATCTTGTTCTTATTCTTGTCCGTTTCACCCACTTTGGGGTACGATAGATCAATCAATGTTTAGTGAGTCGTGTTTTCCTGTCCTCCCAGTATTTTTCATTCTTTCAAGCCAGCTATCTCTATATTTTGTTGCCCCACTTTCAAATATTTTGGAGGATTCATAATGTTGGTTATTATTTTGGTCTTTCCAGAGGTAATTTTGAGACCTATCTCCTCTCTTCTTCAGAAATTCCGTAAAGTCGTTTGGGCTTCACCCTGTGCTGAAAACTCTTTATTTTACTTTTGGTTATTTTTCGCGCACCATCTGCAAGCATCTCTTCTGTAATTTGGAACTCTTGTAGGCCCCTCTGAGTTTCGTTAAACCAGTTCGGCTTCGTATTCTTATTGCGGAAGTAGTCGAAGATTATTTAGTTATCCTGTTCGGGTCCATTCTTAGGATGTGGCCAATTCTCCTTTTCCTTATTGTGTCTGTAATCCTTTATATTTTCCTACACAGTCTTTCATTGCTGATGTGTAAAAGTTCGTTATTGAGAAATTTGTGACCTATAATTTTTCGTAGTATTTTAATTTCCTTGATCTCCAACTTTTCCGTTGGACCATATGTAGTTATAGGGCTTCAGGCGTGACTACTGTAGTATAATGTCTGATCTTGGAATTCCAGGAGAGGGATTTTTGTTATAGGTGTCTTTCGTAAGCTGGAAGGCTATTTCTACTTCGGTTCGTCGAGATTTCATTGCTTCCTTCTCAACACCATTCCAACTGATCCATTCACCAAATTATTTGAAATCTCTCGCGATCTCTATCTTTTGTTCCACCACTTTCAAATATTTTGGAGCATTCTTAATGCTTGTTATTATTTTCGTCTTTCCAAAGGTGATTTTGAGACCTATCTTCTCTGCTTGTTTCAGCAGTTCGATGGACTACTCCTTGGCTGCCTCCCATATCTTAGCTAGTAAGGAAATGTCGTCTGCGAAAGGTAAACTTTCCATCTTTATACCCTTGTTTACTTATCCCAATAGAATTCCACCACTGGTTGCCTTATTCCATTCTGTGACTACCTTTTCCAAAGCACAATTCAACAATATGGGAGACAGTTCTTCACCCTGTCGGACACCAGTTTTGATCTCAATGGCGCCTACAATTCTCCCATGTATTTGACATTGGAAAATGTATTAGTGAGAGTTTCCCTAATGAGGTTTGTTGTTTTGTTGTCCAGACCGGATTCTTTTAGTTCAGAAAGGAGACATTCCCGGTCTAGTGAGTTATACGCCTTTTGGAAAACAATAAAGTTGATGGCGTACGTTTTGCCCTAGATTTCTGGTATGTTATAAGATCTCTAACATTCAAGATTTGTTCCGGACAGGATCTCCACTTTCTGAATCCCACTCGATATTCTCCCAATTAATGATCTAACTGTGGTTCTGTTCTATTAAATAAGGCCATATAGAATGCATTGTATGTAATATCCAAACGTGATATGCCTCTACAGTTGTTGGGGTTCATTTTATACCTCTTCATGTGGATTGGCTGGATAAGGGCCATCTTCCATTCTTCTGGAATCCTTTCTTTGACCAAGATTTCTTCAAAAACATTTTTTAGGGATTCTATTACTTCCTTGTTGGCATTCTTCCAAAGTTCGGCTGTGTTCTGGTTTTCTCCCGATGCTTCGTTGCTTTCAAGGCTCGATATGATCTTTTCTAGCTGCTCAAATTTGGCGGCTGTGAGTCGGAATTGGTATTTGTCATTTTTTCAACTGGCGTTTCACAGTTAGTATCCTGCAGTTATCCGTGTTGTTATGTGCTATATTTCCGTTCTTGTCCCGTAACTGTAGATTCCGTGGCTTGTTCTTCATTGTTCTCTGTTTAAAGATTTTGTAGAAACATCTTGTCATGTTTTTAGTGTTGAATAGGTATCTGGTTTTCGTAGGCCTTTTTAATTTTTCGATATTTTTAATGACCATTTTTCTGATATTCAGGAATTTTTGTATATTGCTTTCAACACGTTGCGACTGTCATTTGTGCCATTCTTCCTCCCTTTTTTTCAATAGATTGTCGCATTCTTCCGACCATCAAGCATGTTCTTTTACTTTTGTCTAATTGTTCGGATTTTGATAATAAGTTCCATTTTATTTGATCTCAATCTTGTTTGTGTATATCCTTTGTCGCCAGATGGTATTCTTTTGAATTTAAGATTTTCTCCGGGTCATATAGTATATTTGTGTGTTCAAGGACCGTGTCTCTCACTCTGGAGATGATTTTGCTCTTTATCCTCGATAGGTAACGATCCGAGTTTAAATTAGCATCCCCCTTCCCCGTGAGGACTTTGACATTTTGTATCTCCCTATTGAACTTTCATCTAAATAGCCGCATGGTCCAGTTGAAATTCACCCAAGTTAGGGTTTGGTGAGGTCAACGTTTTTTGTTTTCTGGAAAGCGTTTTAAAGCTGTGTATTTCAGTATCATACCATGGGCTTGACACAAATCTATAAGTAAGACAATATTTTGACTCGTCCTGTTATACTTTGGGTGTTTCCCAACTACATGTTGATACTTTATCTCATTCCCTATCTGGGCGTTGAAGTCTCCCATCAGTATGATGTTGTGTTTTTCAGATACCCTTTGGATGACATCGTCCAACTGATCCCAAAAGAGATCCACTTTCTTCTTGTTCTTCCTGTTGTCCTCATTTATGGGGGCGTGGGAATTCACGAAAGTGTATATTCTATTGGTAGATTTGAAAAACCAAAGTTGATAGTTTTCAGATTGAGATTCAAACTGGACTATGGAATCCAGGACGTTCTTGTTTATTATGAAGCCAGTTCCTAGGTGTGGAATGTTTTTCATGACTCTTTGACCAAATTGTCCCTTGTATATCGTGAACCCTCCAGAGTCGAATTTGTTTTCCCCTGAAGTGCTGTTATGATAATTTGATGATTTCTGAGAGTGTCTGTTAGATGTTTTAACTTTCCAGTTTTAAGAAGCGAATTAGCCTTGGAGGAGGATATGAAATTCGGGTATTTGTATTTGATTTTCTTTGAGTTTCCAATAAGCTCCGAATCGTCTCCGTTTAACGCTGCAGAATCTCCAGAATCCTAATATCTGTTTGTGCACAACGGTGCACCAGAGGTAATTTGTTTCACTTTCCACCTTCCCATGAATGATAAACATGAGTTTGGGGTAACTACTTGAGTCACCAGTTTACAACCAAGGTTGTGAGCCCTGGAGGTTTCTTCCAGCCGCCCCTAACCTGGCGTAGAGACGCTGACCTAAGCCCTCGCAATCTGGGAATAGATCTCTGGGGAATTTTACGTTCTTCAACCAAGATTCGATTCTTGGAGGTAGCTCATCCACCCTCTCTGTCGTTGGGAGATCCTTCTCTTCATCTGCCATTGAGTCCGTTGACCATTTTTCACTAGTAACCCTAGGCAAGGTTTGCCCCTTCCGCCATCTCCACAATACCGAAGATCATCTTCTCCGCCGTAGACGCCGTTTAGGACTTCACCAATAACCCAGGCTGACGGCTCTCCATATTTATGACCCCTGGAGAGAGGATGTCCCATGATTTTAAAGCCCCCAGGAACTGGGCTACCCGTTTGTCCGCAGCTTGTATTGGGTATTTCAACCAGCCCTACATACTGCAGGGGACCCTATCCGCCACCTGGAGTCCGGTTCCCCTGATTACATTCGGAAGTTAACATCACCCACAAACGCTGAGGTTATTTGCAGAATAGGTTTTGTTCATTTATACTCACTGCTATACTGGATACTCGATGATTGATTTGTCTCGAGCCCTGGTTATCCGTATGTGACACCTATCTCCGGAGAGATAGATGGTGTGAGGGGTACCGATACCGGTGCGCTCCTCTATTTGTCATTTATTGTTGTGTTGCATTTATGAATGGTTTAATTACAATGTGCTTGAAGAATATAATGCTTAAAAGAAATTGTATGTGTGTAAGTTTGTGTGTGTGTTGTCTTGTATGTGGTGTGACCAAGGTCAGCGGTGCTCTTTATTATATGCTCACACAGTGAATTAGTGTGTACGGTGTGGCAGTACTGTACAGTAGCCTATCCAGTAACTGTCTACGCCCCTTGTTGCTTGGTGGTTGCAGCGGCTAGTCGTCAGTTGGCGATGTTTACATACCATTCATGACTCAGATCTAATTGTATGAAGACATTTTCTGTGAGCCGTTAAAAAATACTTTGTCATAAACTATACACCCAGAGTACATCAGAATTCATTACGTCAAATGTAGTTCATCTGTACTATTAGTATAAATCATACCTTTAATTAGCCTTTATGTACCGTTTGAAACCATATATGTACGAATACTTAATTTACCCAATCTTGTGGCTTCACTTGTTGAAAAGAATTTGGTAGTCTTCGAGGAAATTAATTGCATCGCCAACAACGGGAATACGAGACGAGTTGACATTCCTGTAATTGACAAGAAGAACAAGTCAGGCTTCATAATTAACCCAGTTATATGGTTTGTAGTTGTTCGTTCACAACAGCTCCAGCTAGTCGACCAAGAAAAGAGATATTTTTCCAACCTACAATACAGTGGAAGACTTTTTTTTTTTTTGCTAGGGGCTTTACATCGCATCGACACAGATAGGTCTTATGGCGACGATGGGATAGGAAAGGCCTAGGAGTTGGAAGGAAGCGGCCGTGGCCTTAATTAAGGTACATCCCCAGCATTTGCCTGGTGTGAAAATGGTAAACCACGGAAAACTATCTTCAGGGCTGCCGATAGTGGGATTCCAACCTACTATCTCCCGGATAGAAGCTCACAGCCGCGCGCCTCTACGCGCACGGCCAACTCGCCTTGTGTGGAAGACATTAAGGGGAAGTACTCTTGCAGAGAGTTAACTCTTACAGGAATAATCACAGTCACTCGTGGAGTAATCCCTAAATTATTTCTCAATTGTTGTTGATTATTTTCCATCAGGCCGGGCTGAGTGGCTCAGACTTTAAAGGCGCTGGCCTTCTGACCCCAACTTGGCAGGTTCGATCCTGGCTCAGTCCGGTGGTATTTGAAGGTGCTCAAATACGTCAGCCTCGTGTCGGTAGATTTACTGGCACGTAAAAGAACTCCTGCGGAACTAAATTCCGGCACCTCGGCGTCTCAGAAAACCGTAAAAGAGTAGTTAGTGGGACGAAAAACAAATAGCATTATTATTATTTTTTTCCACCAGTAAGGAGCTAGGAAATGAAGTGGCCTTTCTTGCTTTGAAGCGATCCTTACAGATCTTACGCAGGAATCGACATGCCCTACGAATAATGTAAATATATATAATCTAGATAAAATTATGCATTTACAAGAGAGAACCGCGACGTATTGGTTAATGTCATTAGCTCCCAGCTCTACTCCCGGAGGCCCGGGTTCGAATCCCAACTCTGCTACGAAATTTCGAAAGTGTTACGAGGACTGGAACGGAGTCCATTCAATCTCGGGAGGTGAACTGAGTACCTCGCCTAGGCGGCCTCACCTGCGAGGCTGAAAAGGGGCCTTGTGGGGGGATGGGAAGATTGGAAGGGATGGAGAATGAAGAGGGAAGGAAGCGGCCGTGGCCGTAAGTGAGGCAACATCCAGATATTTGCCCGGAGGAAAAGTGGGAAACCACGGAAAACCACTTCGAGGATGGCTGAGGTGGTAATGGAACTCAGCTCTACTCAGTTGACCTCCCGAGGCTGAGTGGACCTCGTTACAGCCCTCGTAACACTTTTCAAATTTCATGGCAGAGCCGGGAATCGAACCCGGGCATCCACGGGTGGCAGCTAATCACACTGACCGCTACACCACAGAGGCGGACCAAGTTATTCATTTGATCTCATTAACTCCTACCGAGCAAGTGGGTCACCTAACTATCAGCTTGCACTCTGGAGATAGTGGGTTCGAACCTTACTGTCGGCAGCCCTGAAAATGTTTTTCTGTGCTTTCCATTTTCACACGGAGGAAATGCTGGGACGGTGCCTTAATTAAGGCTACGGCCGCTTCTCTCCACTTCTAGCCCTTTCCTATCCCATTGTCGCCGTACGACTTATTTGTGTCGGCGAGACGTAAAGCAGTATTTTAACAATTTTCATTAACTCCTCTGATGAGTTGGATGTCAGGAAGGGCAACCGATCGTAAAACTCAGTAAAACAACGGGACAAGGGTTCAACATACATTATACAAACTACCTGGAAAAGAAACAATTTGGTTGGAGACCAAAGATAAGTTACAGATTTCAAGTGCATAGTATTTCAACAAGTCCGCCTCGGTGGTGTAGTGTTTGGTGTGATTAACTGCCACTCCCGGAGACCAAGGTTCGATTCCCGGCTCAGCCACGAAATCTGAAAATTGGTACGAGGGCTGGAACGGGGTCCACATAGCGTCGGGAGGTCAACTGAGTAGAGGGGAGTTTCATTCCCACCTCAGAATCCTCAAGGTGATTCTCCGTGGTTTCCCACTTCTCCTCCAGGAAAATGCTTAGATGGTACTTTACTTAAGACCACGGCCGCTTCTTTCCCTCTTCCTTGACTACCCCTTTCAATCTTCCCCTCCCCTCACAAGGCCACTGTTCAGCATAGCAGGCGAGGCCTTCTGGGCGAGGTACTGGTTCTCCTCTCCATCTGAATCCGCGGCCCAAAGTCTCAATCTCCAGGACACTGCCCATGGGGCGGTAGAGGTGGGAGTTCACTCGCTGAGTCCGAAGAAAAACCAACCCTGGAGTATAAACGGACTAACAAAGAAAGAAAGAAAGAAAGAAAGAAAGAAAGAAAGAAAGAAAAAAAGTCATATCGTCGCTGCCGGGACAAAACCTCCTATGTGAAATATTTTAGCTTAGAATTTTAGCCGGTAAGGTCTTGTCATCTAAGGTGCAATATTGTGTGAATATTGTCAAGGCACTCTCGCTCTACATAATATATGTGCTGCGGGTCAGTATATCCCCAAAAATATTTTCACATAGGAGGTTTTGTCCCGGCAAAGACGATATACTGTTTTCATCCGTTCATTCATTCCTCCTTATTTACAATGATTTTTTCCATGACCGTCACATAACCTCCCAGTTCCACTTTGTCTGTGCATCAAATGAATAAAAAAATCAATAAATCGATCCATCAGCCAGGCAATCAATAATGTGATTAATCAATAAATCATTGATCCGCTTTGAAGGCTGTCACCGAGGCGGAAGATTCCAAATCAATTGTTAAGCTATTCTGTCTTTAAATGATTTTATTTTACCGGGAAAGTTGGCTGTGTGGTTAGAGGCGCGCAGCTGTGAGCTTGCATCCGGAAGATACTGGGTTCTAGCTCCACTGTCGGCAGCCCTGTTTATGGTTTTCCGTAGATTCCCATTTTCACACCAGGCAAATCCTGGGGCTGTAACTAAATTAAGGCTACGGCCGATTACTTCCCACTCTTAGGCCTTTCCTATGCCATCGTCGCTATAAGACCTATCTGTAAAGTAAGTTGTAAACAAAAAAATTAATGATTTCAGAGAATATGGAAATTTATTGAACATTTCTGTTATTAAATTAATCCAATACCTACTGTACCAATTCCTCTCGCTGCTTTCTTCGCCGCTGTATACATGGATGGATGGATGGATGGATGGATGGATGGATGGATGGATGGATGGATGGATGGATGGATGGATGGATGGATGGATGGATGGATGGATGGATGGATGGATGGATGGATGGATGGATGGATGGATGGATGGATGGATGGATGGATGGATGGATGGATGGATGGATGGATGGATGGATGGATGGACGGACGGGTGGAGGGACGGACGGACGGACGGATGGGTGGATGGACGGACGGACGGACGGACGGTATATTTCATAATACACTCATGTTCATAAAAACCAGAAAACCCTGAAAGACTAGAGATAGGAAGGTCATATTCACAGGACATGTCAAAGCGCACCACCACTGACTGGTAAAATATGCCTGTGTCTTTCGTTGTCGCTATAAACCGAAGGTAATGGATGAGCGTTACTTGAGCAGACGTGAAGGATGCCTCGCAGACGTATGCGAGAACCGTACCGTCAAATTAGTGAGTTTGAAAGAGGGCTCATTTTCGACACGAGAGAACGTGATGCGTCCATCCGGGAAATTGCTGCTCGTGTGGGACGAAGTGTTTCGGCAGTGCAACGGGTGTGTACAGAATGGTTCACAGAAGGCCGTAGAACACGACACCTCGTCCGAATGTCAATGCGGGACAGATCTGCGTCCTCCTCGTGTCTATCCCAACAGTGGAACATTTTAACACATCGTACACTAGCAGGAATGACAGTCCGTTTATTACGGCCTGGGTTACTGGCGCGTCCTCCACTTCTCCGCCTACTTTTGACTAATGTGCATAAACATGCTAGACTGAAATTGTGTATGGAATGACGTCACTGGGGCAGGAATGGCAGCAGATAGTATTTTTGGACAAATCCAAGTTCTGTTTTCTTTTTTTTTTGAAAATGTTGGCCGCAGTTTGGTTCACCGCAGACAGGAGGACAACATCACATTGAATGCATTTGCTCAAGACATACAGCGAAACATCAAGGCCTTATGGTGTAGGGTTCTATCAGGTACAACCACAAATCACAGTCGGTGTGTGTCCAGGACACTGTGACCAGTTTGACCTGCCTGAATGACATCCTGTGACCGTAGCCATACCCTTTCTGTACGAAACCCCAGGCGCCATATTACAGCAGGACAATGCGCGACCACATGTCGCTGCACGAACACGTGCTTTCTTGTTGTCACAGGATGTCAGACTGTTGCACTGGTCCACCCGATCACCGGACTTGTCGCCAATCGAAAATGTTTGGGTCATGGTGAAACGACGGGTGCCACGCTGTCACCTAAAACCAACCACCAACGTTGACCTGTAGAACCAGGTGAATGCAGCACAGGACGCCATACCATCACGCATGGGACGAGTTATCAGTGCCCATGGAGGACCCAGTGCCTACAAGGCAACATGGCACATGCTGAACCTAGGTGACTGAAATGTTAATCGTTTCCGGAGAACATACTAATGAACATGTCCTTTGTATATGAACTTCCTATCTCTAACCTGTCAAGTGTTCTGTTTTTAATGAACATGAGTGTGGAAATGGGAAACACGGAAAACCATTTTCAGGGCTGCCGACAGTGGGGCTCGAACCTACTATCTCCCGATTACTGGATACTGGCCGCACTTAAGCGACTGCAGCTATCGAGCTGGGTATTATTTCATTGCGTGTCCGCCTTTATCTTCTCGGTGGTGACCACCACTTCAGCTCTTAATTTCGTATTCTTTCTCTAAGTGATACATTCACATTACAGCTCTCTCTACTACCTCCTGTTCTCTTTTGCACAATGGACAGATCACACCTGTTTTATTTCAAGTTTGTATATGTTTACCTTTAGTGTTAAACGGATTTTCCTGTCGCATATAATTCTCAACACCTCTGTCCATTTCGTCCATCTAACTTCGATCCGTTCCCGTACATCTTTTCCACACACTTCTTCCTCATCTACACAAAAGTACAATACATGTTCTGATTTCCTTCCAGTCTTTTCTCTTGCAATAAATCCGTACTGAAGTGTATGTACTGTAACCAACTGCCGCAGTCTCGCACTAATTACTCTTTCCCATAGTTCTATTAGATTCATACATCGACAAATCCCCCAGAGGAATACATCACCCTTTTGCCTGTAAATTGGTGCTACATCAATTCTCCTCTCTTCTTGTATATTCTCCTCATCCCAAACAGTTTGCAGAAAGTTCTGCACCCAATCCACATCTTCTTCTAAACTTTTCACCAATTCGTTGCTTATACCTGATGGCCTGTGCGTTTGGGTACCCCTATTCCATTTACTTCTTCCCTTTGTGGTTGCAAATCTAGGCCAGCAACACTGTACATATCTTGTAAATTTTCTCGACATTTCCATTTTCAAAACTACTCCTTCTATCCACTTTTAATATCCACTTTACCTGTAAGCATTCCATTTGTCATACCGAAACCGTAAGTTCCAACAAATTGACCACTTCCATCCTTCCATATTTCAGCATTAAGATCAGTTGATATAATTCCACTATATTATTTTGTAATTTCAGACATGGTAATTCCCTTCCTGCCATTCCTGTAAAATTGATCATAGACTTACTTTGTTCTGTTCTGAGAGTCTTCAGCTCATGAGGAAGAACTTCACCTCGACTGCTACCCTACGCGAGTGGCTGTTAACTCTGTTAAAACATTTAAAGTGCTCATTCCGAACTCCAGATAAGATTTTACTCATACATAAGAATGGAGTGCCATGCATTCTTGAGTGGAGATCGCCTCCTTGGAGACACATATTTAACTTTCAACTCGTCTGCTTTCTTACAAAAGAACTAGCTCGCTGCTACTTAATAAACTTTTCCTTAATAAACAAGAAGTGCCCATTTGTTCTTCATTGGAACGAGAAACCAACAGTACCTGTCATGAATGTAAGTTCATATTCCGGTACCACGTAATGTCACCTGGAACCTAAGCGATTGTCCTAGATGTAGAAACTCGGTGATTCTTTTCTCTGAACACTTTCACCACATTGCTTATATTTCGCTGCCTTTTATTCAGTCCTGGGATAGGGCGTTAAGCCTTGAGCAGATCCGTCGGTGCTATTCGACAGGAGTCACGTAAGCTTGTACACTAAAAAGCCAATATCGCCACTTATTCTCTTTTTTTAATGGCTCATCACTCCTGCCAAATTCACTAGTTATATATTGAAATCACGAGACATAACCATCAACCAACTAACCTCAATGCACGGGCGTAGCCAAGGAGGTTAGAACCCGCATGGAAATTTTACAAAAAAAGGAAATGAACAGAAACTAACAATAAACTAAATACATATTCAGAGATAATTGTAGAACCAACAGATCTGTTGAATCTATTTCCTGTGAAGCCTAGAAAGCTCGATTTTAGATTGTAAACTGAACATAACATTCGCTTTAAACGATTGTCCTTGGTGGTATTGTTCTTGTTCTGTATCTTAATGTAAGATTTTAGCTGCCTCTGTGGATCAGTAGTAGAGCGTCGGCCTACTCATAGTGTCGCCTGCTCTGCGACAATACTTCCTGGCCCATCGAGGAACTAGCTAATTGCCTCAGTACTCGATATAACTTGTACGCCTCATTCTGACACCGCCGTAGAATTTTATTTGAGCGTTCAAATGAGCTCTGGACTGTATATTTAACAAACTGACAGATACCTACCGTAAACGCCTACCGCACGCCTCTGTAGCAATGATTAGTGACAGATGAAATTCGACAGGGAATGGGGAATGAAAGATGACAGGAAAAACCGGAGTACACGGAGAAAAAGCTGTCCCGCATCCACATTGTCCAGCACAAATCTCACATGGAGTGACCGGCTGTCACATGAGGCACTGAGGTTTAAATCCAATACTAATCAGATTATTGAAATTTTCAACATATTATTATTATTATTATTATTATTATTATTATTATTATTATTATTATTATTATTGTTATTATAATGATAGCTGCTTCTGTCAATCAGTAGTAGGGTGTCAGCCTCCGAATCCCAAGATGGCGAGTTCGAACCCGGCAAATGTAGCCGAATTTTTGAAGGGTGGAAAGTGTTACTATGTAGGCATGAAAAAGATCTCTGGTGACACATTTGGTGTTTACCCGACAAAATTCATTAAATCTCAGCTACAGACGCCCAAGAGACTTTCGGTTTACTCGGTCAGCCATCTAGTAGGCTTAGAGTAAAACATAACGTCGAAATTGACGAACAGACAGCCATAAGGCGTCAAATTGAAATGTCTGCACACGGTAGCTGAGACCATACGATTATTATTATTATTATTATTATTATTATTATTATTATTATTATTATTATTATTATTATTATTATTATTATTATTATTATTATTATTATTATTATTTATGTACGATTTTGTAGTGTACTTCAGTCTAAATATAAACGAAATTCACTTGTATCAGACAAGTTTTTCATGCGCGCACTACACACGCACAAGCACAATCATTGTGTTCACTTATCAAACTATACCCCCGCCTCCCCCATCGGCTGATACGGCCTACGCCACTGTCTCAATGTATCAATAATGGAGGTTCTCTTATCCAAGTAAATGATATGCGTAATTAGGCCAGTTTTCAATCTCAATGAGGAATTAAGGGGGGGGGGGGAATGAAATGGCGTATGGCTTTTAGTGCCGTGAGTGTCCGGGGACATGTTCGGCTCTCCAGGTGCAGATCTTTTGATTTGACTCCTGTAGGCGACCTGCGCGTCGTGATGAGAATGAAATAATGATGAAGGCGACACATACACCCAGCCCCAGTGCCAGTGATATTAACCAATGATAGTTAAAATTCCCCACCCTGCCGGGAATCGAACCTGGGACCCCTGTGACCAAATGCCAGCACGCTAACCATTTTGCTATGGAGCCGGACAGGAATCAAAGAAATACACGCACACTCTAACCCTCACTTATATATCTCTAGCTTCATTTAGATGTTCGCCGTATTCTTCTGTGTTTGCCTGGTGTAAATAATTCAGCTCCCTTATTAGAATTTGCTATTACTTGTCGGACATAGGTGAAACCACGCTGAAACAGCAAACACAAGCAAATATATTACATGTATATATGCCGAATGGCGATAAACTTTTAAAACGGCTAAGTCCACAAACCGTGAAGTCGTGACAACACGAGGTTTGCTTAGGTTGATAGCAAAATTTCCATCCCTTTCAACTGAACTGTTCTTTACAGAGGACGTACTGTTGCTGTATTCTATCCGTCTTACTAATAAAACGTCCTTATACAGTTGTTTAACTCTTGTAGAGTTATACAGTGAATAAACACTGTATAAGCGTTTTACATTTTTCTAAGAAACGATGTATACGCATTGTATTACTATACAGCACGTATACACTCGTTCCAAGGCATAGGAATCTCTTCCTGCAGTTCACTGACGTATTTCGCACGTTCACCGCCTTTATGATCGCTTCTGCTGGTTGTCTACGAGCAAAACTTCCCGGAAAGTCGCACAGTCAATCAATCAATCAATCAATCAATCAATCAATCAATCAATACTGATATGCATTTAGGGCAGTCGCCCAGGTGGCAGATTCCCTATCTGTTGTTTTCCTAGCCTTTTCTTACATGTTTTCAATGAAAATGGAAATTTATTGAACATCTCCCAAGGTAAGTTATTCCAATCCCTAACTCCCATTCCTATAAATGAATATTTGCCCCAATTTGTCCTCTTGAAATCCAACTTTACCTTCATATTGTGGTATTTCCTAGTTTAAAGATGCCACTCAAACTTATTCGTCTACTAATGTCATTCCACGCCATCTCTCCGCTGACAGCTCGGAACATACCACTTAGTCGAGCAGCTCGTCTCCTTTCTCCCAAGTCTTCCCAGCCCAAACTTTGCAACATTTTTGTAACGCTACTCTTTTGTCGGAAATCACCCAGAACAAATCGAGCTGCCTTTCTTTGGATTTTTTCCAGTTCTTGAATCAGGTAATCCTGGTGAGGGTCCCATACACTGGAACCATACTCTAGATGGGGTCTTACCAGAGACTTATATGCACTCTCCTTTACATCCTTACTACAACCCCTAAACACCCTCATAACCATGTGCAGAGATCGGTACCCTTTATTTACAATCCCATTTATGTGATTACCCCAGTGAAGATCTTTCCTTATATTAACACCTAGATACTTACAATGATCCCCAAAAGGAACTTTCACCCCATCAACGCAGTAATTAAAACTGAGAGGACTTTTCTTATTTGTGAAACTCACAACCTGACTTTTAGCCCCGTTTATCAACATACCATTGCCTGCTCTCCATCTCACAACATTTTCGAGGTCACGTTGCAGTTGCTCACAATCTTGTAACTTATTTATCACTCTATAGAGAATAACATCATCCGCAAAAAGCCTTACCTCCGATTCCACTCCTTTACTCATATCATTTATATATATAAGAAAACATAAAGGTCCGATAACACTGCCCTGGGGAACACCCCTCTCAACTATTACAGGGTCAGACAAAGCTTCACCTACTCTAACTCTCTGAGATCTATTTTCTAGAAATATAGCAATCCATTCAGTCACTCTTTTGTCTAGTCCAATTGCACTCATTGTCTAGTCCAATTGCACAGTGGTACGGCATATCGAAAGGGTAGTGGCAACACTAAGTGAGACAGCTGGAAATTGGCTTATACTGACATCAACATTTCTTCAGCTTGCTTGTGTAATGAACGCCAAAAAAGGAAAGAAATGGAAATGCTTAAGAAAAGATCAATAGCTCCTATCTGGGATAGTACGGAAAACGTAAGCAATTGTAACTGAATCGGCGAGTTGAAAAGTCTACACATTCCAAAATCCTTACTTTTCAGGAGAAAGGAAAAACTGTTTTGTAGCTTAAAAGAAAGGTGGCAGCGCGGAACAGTTCAACTGATGACATATTGCACCAGCCTCTAAGATTGTCAAGCCAAGATATTCGTCTTTTTCCAGGACCTCATTTGCTGTTGATTTTCCCCTGGAGTATTTTTTGGAGTAGGTTGTATCTGTCTGTGTTGCGTATTATATGTCCCAGATACTGCAGCTCTCGACATTTCACTATCTTTATCAATTGAGGTGTTGTGTGCATCCTTCTCATTCCTTCCATGTTTGTCATTCTCTGGGTCCAAGATATTCTCAGGATCCGCCTATAAAGACATGTTTCAAAGGCCTCTAGCTTCTTCTCTGTGTTTTTATTTAAGGTCCATGTCTCTACACCATATAAAAGAACAGAAAATACATAACAGTGCAGAAGTCTGATTTTAGTCCCTAAAGTTAGATTGTGGCTTTTAAACACATTACTTATTTTCTGGAACACACTTTTTGCTTTTCCAATGCGTACCTTGACTTATTGTGAGCCACCCAGTCTTCATTTATTATGGTTCCAAGGTATGAATATTGTTTTACCCTTTCTATACTCTTTTGATTTATAACCAAGTTTATTCCGGAAATATTTTCCTTACTTATAACCATGAGTTTTGCCTTTGCGGTGTTTATTTCAAGCCCGTATTGGCTGCTGACTCTTACAATTCTATCCATTAGTGATTGTAGCGCTTGGATAGTATCAGCAAGTATAATTGTATCATCAGCATAACGGATGTTGTTTAATCTCATTCCATTTATCAAAATTCCTTCCTCTATATCTTCCAAGGCTTCTCTAAATATGTATTCTGAATACAAATTAAATAGTATAGGTGACAAGATACATCCTTGCCACACTCCTCTCAGGATTTTGACTTCTTCGGTGTATTCTCTTTCAACACGCAACACCGCTGTTTGATTCCAATACAGCATCTTGATGATTCGCAGATCTCTTTTCTTCCATTCCAACATTTCTCAATATCTCCATCAATTTTTCATGTTTTACACAGTCAAAGGCTTTCTGGTAGTCTATGAAACAAGCAAATACATTCTTATTTACATCTCTACATCTCTGAAAGAGGACCTGCACACTGAACAAAGCTTCTCTCGTACCTACTGCTTTAATAAACCCAAACTGATTAGGGGCTATCTGATCTTCACACAGTCTGTATATTCTTCTGTGTATCACTCTCAAGAACACTTTCAAGAGATGACTCATCAAGCTTATTGTGCGGTTTGCGTTTGGCTTTTTTGGCAAGGTGATGAACTGTGATTTGAGCCATTCCGATGGAATGTTCGCGGATACATAAATTCGGTTGAAAATTTTGGTCAACCATTTTACATGATATTCATCCATCAGTTTTAAGAACTCTGCTTCTACTTTATCTGGTCCCACTGCCATTCCGTCCTTCATCTGATTGATGGCTGTTTGAACTTCTCCTTCTAATATATCTGTGCCGTTTATTGCATTTGTATTTTGTGTAAAAGCACATCTAGTGTCATGAAATAAATCTTCTATATATTTTTTCCAAATCTTTTTCTTGTCTTCTAAATCCACCATCAACTTCCCGGCTTCATGTATTAACTTTCCACCAGTGCCATTCCTGTATTTCCCTGTTACTTCTCTTACTTTCCTGTGTACATTGAAGCTGTCATACCTACTTTGACATAACTCAATCTCCTCACATTGCTCCACTTTTTATTTTCTTTTCTTTTTCTTTTCTTTCTCTTCTTTTCTTTTTCTTTTTCTTTTGCCTCCCTAATCTTTCTTCTGATGTCTGCATTTATCTTTCTGTATTCTGCAGGTTTTCCTTTATTGACTCTTCTTTTCTCCATTAGGTTCAGTATTTCATCTGTCATCCATGACTTTCTCTTTTTCTCGTCCGGTTTCATGTACTTCTCGTTTATTTGCTGAACGGCGTTTTGTAGTTTAGTTAATTCAAATTTGACATTATTGCTGGTGATGTTTTCCTCTGTGATAATCTTCAAGTTAAGTCCTACTTGCATGTTCTGTTTCACTACTGGGTCTTTGATTTTCCTCAAATTGTAGTTTTGCCTCTTCCTCCTCTTCACTTTCTTCATTTTGACTTTGAAAAAACCAACAAGTGGTGTGTGATCTGAGTTGACGTCTGCACCAGGGTAGGTTTTCACTGCGGTGCAACTGTTCCTGAAACGTTTATTTACCAATATGAAATCAATCTGGTTTCTCACACATTTCCCGGGTTTGTCCATTGGATACTTCCATGTATATAGTCTTCTAGGTGGGAGTTTAAACCAAGTGTTCATGATCACTAAATCATTTGACATCGCAAAACTTTCAAGATCATCCCCTCTGGAATTCGTCTCTCCTAGTTCAAACGGTCCTACCATTTTTATGTCAAGGAATATGTCCCTTTTTATACTCAAATTTGAGAAAGATCCATTATCTTTGTAGAGGCAGATAAAGTAAAATAAACTAGCAATTTAAAGTCTATTAAGCAGTAACACATTATTACGCAAACATACGCCCAACCATCATTTCTTTTATAGTTATTCATTGTCGTTCCGTGAGACAACTGGAAATTGACTTATATTGATATCAACATTTCTTCAGCTTGCTTGTGTAATGGACGCCAAAAAAGAAATGGGAAAGCTTAAGAAAATATCCAAAACTCCTAACTGGGGTAGTACGGAAAACGTAAGCAATTGTAATTGAATCGGCGAGTTGAAAAGGCTACACATTCCAAAATCCTCACTTTTCAGGAGAAAGGAAAAACTGTTTTGTAGCTTAAAAGAAAAGTTTGATCAAAAACGTTTCTATTAGGCATTTATACATCATATTTCTTCGCATTAAAACTACAAAGTATGGAAATCATATTACGTACGGTTTTCAAGTTATACCATTTTTTTATCTCGAGGAATATGGCCCCTTTTATATGGTAGGTTCCTCAATTGAGAAAGATCTTTGTAGGGCAGATAGTGTATAATAAACTCGCAATATCAAAGGTCTATTAAGCTGTAATACATTATTACACAAAAATACGCCCAACCATCATTTCTTTTATAGTTATTCATTGCCATTCCGTCTCTTCTATGTTTAAAATATCGTGAAGATCATCAACGTTATCGTCCATTCTTTCAACGTGTGTTCAATGTTATATGGATAAGTCGAATATTTCACAACGATTATATTACTGTAGACAATAAATACCACGAAAATAAACTGCTCACTCGTTTATTTTTTCCGCTACTCGCTGCTATACAACGCTTATACAAGGGTCCTGGAATGTATAAGCAATTATATAACAGATGTATACACAGGAGGCTTATACACGGTTCGTTAGTAACGAATTTCGCGTAAACGGTGTATAACCTTGTATAAAAGTTATACACCGTTTATTAGTAAAACGGTATATGTAACGCGAGGTACACCTCAACTCCGCACATTCAAAAGAAGCGCCTTAAAAAACTCTATCTAGCAAACAAAACGTGCAACTTGTACTGCATGAAGTTGGGACATTAATCAGAAGATGTCACTACTGAATAATTGAGAAGTTTGTCATTTCTAAGTTTCCTAAACTGTGTGGATTCATTTTTGTTTTGTTTTGGTGTACATCAGGATGTTTAAACTTTTCTCCGTAGATGTCTCTACAAAAACTGTGGTCATGCACTCTGGTGCAACACGGAAGAATTAGTGATTTAAAGAAGTTTTTTGGTCTTATGTTTCCCAACTAAATTAATGTTCATCTATTTTGTTATTTCAAGGTTTGCAACACTTCTTTCTCATTCCGCCAGTTTTGAATCTGACTAATCACTATTTTTCTCTAATTAATTTTTCAACCAATCACACATTTCTTGTTCATTTTGAATTTGCCAATAAAAATGAGAGGGCGTGTCCGGATTAGTCCAGAATACTCTCGAACAATCCCCTCGGGTATATGAGCTGAGGCTTTTTTGGCTACCTTGTCTCATTGATCGTCGTCTTTCTGTGTGTGTGTTAGGACAGGAGGCAGGGCGCCTCATTCTTCGGCAGGCAGAACGACAGCCCAGATAATCGCCACCAATATTCTATGTTCTAGCTGTCTCCGCAAACTTTTCCGAGGGAAAGGTTAGAATTTCTAACAATGTAACCAAACTTTTCTAAAATGTAAACTTTATTTCAGGCTAATGTAAAATTTCATAAAGTCTTTAACTGTAAATCTCTGATAGAAAGTTCGCTACCCTCTCGAGTTCCCCTTCGACTTGGTTAGAGGTGACCATTTGTAACTGTGTTTCTTTCCTGTAATGCATTAAATTAACCTTCATTCCAGTCTCCTCAGTAGCTTGGGATTAGACCCTGTATCATCGGGCCGAGAGCCAAATTAGGATTTCCTACTTAATTTTCTAGGAGCGTTAGTGAACGCCTTCATTCTGTTTGCGTTCGGGCCAGTTATTTAACCTGTTTTTCTTTTCCACGAAGGCCCAGTAGTTTGGGTACTAGTTACCCCTGTGTACTAAACTGTAAGGTATAAGATGGGCCTAGAGAGACCAGAAATTTATAAGATTTTTGATGCAATGTTGCCTTGAATAGGCTGTAAGAAACTGGGAGCGCGATCTCCTTGGTGAGCATGTAAGCTCTTTTCTAAATTCAACTGTAATATTGAGGGGTGCCTCTGGAAGGCTGTAAAAATGTTGGAGCAAGTGCTCTTTAATTGGGATTTTCCTGTCCTTGTCTAAACATTTAGATTTTTCAGACGTTGTAAACTTTGTAAACTGGAGGTTGTAGCACAGAGTTTGTAAATCTGTGGCTTGAAACCCAAAGCTGTTAAGTTTCCGATTTGGGTGTGTTCCACCCTTGTAGCAAAATTGGCATTGTACCTAAGATTATGTTGTTTTTCTTTTCACTCAGTGGAAAATTTGTTAATTTTTTGATTTGTAAAGAAATGTAACCTTTGTTTTAAAGTTTTAATTTAATTTTTGATATCGTAGATAGACCCATTCTACCCAGCACCTTCTTTCTGCTCCACGGAAACTCCGTATCACTATACACACGAATTGGACGAAATAATACCGTATTATTAAAATACTGAATTCATCATTTAACATCAGTAGGGGGAAAAGGAGAGATTTGACACAGGGGCGAATGTGCAAGTTGGCGGCTATATACTGTATAGGCTCTTACGAAAAAAGCTGGCCCAGGGAGGCATAGGACTTAAGGAGAAGGCCTAGGGGCTAATGGCGGCTATACACACGCTCTTATGGGACTAACTCTGTGGAGCTGGTACAGGAGCTACTGCACAAGATGGCGGCTATACATGGGCTATTATGGAGAAATCTGGCCCAGGGTAGGATAGGCAGAATACATAGGACTTAAGGAGATGGCCTAGGGACTAGTGGCCGCGTGCAACTTTCTAGTGATAGCGCCCCCGAAGCAAGACTAAGGAGATGGATCAGGAGCTAATGGTGATATATAGAACTAACTCTACAGAGCTGCCTCAGGGGCTCACAACTTGTAACATACCATCCTAACTTTCGGGAACTGAGCCATGGACTGCTATGCAAGATGACCGGTGTACTATATTCGTTTAGACTTAACTAGAGACCTGCCTAAGTAATAATAATAATGTTATTTGTTTTACGTCCCACTAACTACTTTTTAAGGTCTTCGGAGACGCCGAGGTGCCGGACTTTAGTCCCGCAGGAGTTCTTTTACGTGCCAGTAAATCTACCGACACGGGGCTGTCGTATTTGAGCACCTTCAAATACCACCGGACTGAGCCAGGATCGAACCTGCCAAGTTGAGGTTAGAAGGCCAGCGCCTTAACCGTCTGAGCCACTCAGCCCGGCAGACCTGCCTAAGGGGCTCACAACTTGTAACTTATGACCTATTAGTTTAATCAGCCTATATTTCGAGAATTGAGACAAGAGCTGCTATGCAAGATAGCAGCTATACTCTATTCGTTTAGACCTAATTACAGCGCTGCCTCAGGGGCTCACAGATTATAACTTATGAACTATTACGTTTTTAACTTGACATTCAAGAACTGAGACATGGGCTGCTGTGCAAGATGACCGGTGTACTATATTCGTTTAGACTTAACTACAGAGCTACCTCAGGCGCTCACAACTTGTAACAGGGCCGCGCGCTACGACCTCTGACACCCCGAGACAATAGGATGTCGTCATCTTATGGAATAATGTCGAAAGAGGCTACTAAAAGGGACACCTGACTTGAGGGAGCATGGATTGGCGAACTCAAGGTATTTAGCTAAGTCTAGGCATGATGTGTGCTAAGCTGTTGTCTATCTAACCTCCTTGGTCAACCCTCGTGGAAGGCAATTCCGCCAGAGGCGTGGTTGAGCAGAGTGATGCCACTCCCAAGGATTCGAGCGTTGAGCTGACATAAACTCAAAATTAAAGAACTTTAAGTGCAATTCAAATATCCTCTCTCTGACTGAAATGTGTGCACGATGAAGGTGTACTGACTACAGTAAATATGGAGACATGTTGTGTAGAGGGAGCTAGACTGAGATGGTATGGTCACGTGAAAAGAATGACGGAGGAAAGGCTACCGAGGAGGATGCAAGAAATGGAGGTAACAGGGAAATGACCGAGGGGAAGACCAAGATAGAGGTGGATAAAAGGAGTAGAAGGGCGAGTAGAGAGAAGAGGATAGGACTGGACAAGAGTAAAGAGGGAGAAGTGGGAGGACGTAAGAGGATATGGAAAGGCTTATGTTCCAAGTAGATCTGACAAACAGCCGAAAACTGCACGTGATGATGACTATGATGATGGCTCAAATACTTATTCTTTATAATTATAATTAAGTAAACACTAACATTGTAACCTCACCCATGAGGAGACTCACACAAGGACAAGTATATCGACTATAATGCGTCTTCCAAGTCTGTACTACATTTGCTAGTGTGACAGAAAAACAACGATCACCAGGCTCAGAAATAAATTTGGAATGTGGCATGATACTAATGCTATAGTTGAACTACTACAATTGCTAGAAAACATGGTACCGGGTGGTTTGGCCATGCGAATAGAGGCGCGTGGCTGTGAGGTTGCATCCGGGAGATAGTGGGTTCGAATACCACTATCGGCAGCCCTGAATACGGATTTCCGTGGTTTCCCATTTTCACACCAGGTAAATGCTGGGGCTGTACCTTAACTAAGACCACGGCCGCTTCCTTCCAACTCCGAGGCCTTTCCTATACCATCTTCGCCATTAAACATATATGTTTCTCTGCGACGTAAGGCAACTAGCAACAAAAAAGAACATAGTTTTACTTATGCATATTT
Organism: Anabrus simplex; assembly: GCF_040414725.1. Lineage (NCBI taxonomy): Eukaryota > Metazoa > Arthropoda > Insecta > Orthoptera > Tettigoniidae > Anabrus > Anabrus simplex. The sequence continues at coordinate 440,614,054 of NC_090268.1, read as the reverse complement.
TCGATAACGTGCAGTCAACCGCATTCTTTCTGAAGCAGTGATTATTGTACGTGCCGCACATTTTGATCAGTGGTTATTTCTTATAAATAATGAATTTGAATATTAGCAATAAAACACATCACACATTCGTAAAGTAGATGGTAATGTTGGAAACATCCCTTAGCAAAGTAGGGGTCACCATATTACGACATTTTCCTCAATTGTGCAAAACGTTGAAGAGTTTTGGACAGCTCTATCAAAATGAAAGACAAATTTTAAAAATCACTTCCGGCCGAAATGCAGTTCCGGAAAAACTGCCTAAAATCGTTTGTTTCTTTACTCGTCTTCTTTTTTATTCAAACCCTACCCAAATTAACTTATGTACATAATTATTTCTGTAATGCGTTCCTTGGTTCAATACCCTCAGACAATTTATTTATTTTTGACAAATGTACACACCGAATAAGGGCATAAGTGAAACATTGCATTGACACACGTTAGCGCTCGTAGTGGTAAAAAAGTGCTAATCTAATAACCGATGACTAAGTAATGTATTACAAATTCCTAGAAATAAACAAAGAATATATTCTCATAATTTATTACATTGTATTTACCTAAATTTCGTAGCTCATATCCTCAGGTTGTCTTCATTATTGACTTGCTTGCCTGCAGGGTTAGATACAGTATGTGGATTTTTCATGTTCAAATTTATCCGTCGGGCTGTGTGCCTCAGACGGTTGAGGCGCTCGCCGTCTGACCCCAACTTGGCGCTTTCGATCCTGGCTCAGTCCGTTGGTATTTGAAGGTGCTTAAATACGTCAGCCTCGTGTTGGTAGCTTTACTGGCACGTAAAAGAACTCCTGCGGGCACCTCGGCGTCTGCGGAAACCGTGAAAGTAGTTAGTGGAACTTAAGGCAAATAACATTATTATTAAACTTTATCCTTCCAGGAAATGTAGGATTATCACGTATACCGAACGTTGACTGTTTAAATATATATTTGCTGCAAAAATTCTCTACGATTGTACACAACTTGAGCATGTGCGTGTGTCCCGTTTCTTTAGGGGTCGGGTGTGTGAAGGTTATATGAATCTTCGTAGCGAGTTTTTACGAACGGAAGGGGAACCTGGCGTCAACCTCATCAGAGAAGTTCATGTGATTAATGTCGTGATATATTAGAGTAGGAAGAGAGAGGGTGAAACCCAGTGCCTACTCCTTTCGAAGAGCACCAACGGATTGCTCAACGCTTAACGTCTCCATCCCACGGGCGGACAAATCACCAACAAGAGTGTCATATGGCCTCAGTCCATATGAAGACTGCGGAGAGTTTTTGGAACTGAAACCAGGCTTCTGGCACGGAAACATGCAAGGTTTTAAAGTATCTCTCAATAACATTCTACAGTCGAACCTCCATATGTCTAATTTTCAGTATGTCTAAGAAACTCCAATTTCTCACCCATTTGTCCTATTCTTCACGTGTATTTATTTCCCTATTACTCGAAATTCTGTTACACGAACTTCTCGATTTCTAGAAGCGAACGTTTCCTCCCTTGAAACAAAAACTACTCTGTAACTCGACTTTTGTACAACATTGACTGTGCAATACAGAATTTGTAGTTTGTGAGGAACAGTTAACAAGTAAAGAAAGGGTTTCAGTGATGCTGGGAGCTAACATGACGGGAACTTCTAGTGATCGGATGATCGGCGAAGCCTCGTTGTTTTTCGGGTGTGAATTAATTGCCGGTCACTACGAAAGTAACCTCGGAAGTCGTGGAATGTTGGCTGCGTGGTTACGAACATACATACAAAGTCAGTGGCAGTGTTTCTCAAAGCAATAAATATTCGTGAAATCTATGTGGAAGAAAGTAAGGATAACAGTAAAAGAAACTAATGAATATTTTTTTCCAAAGGTGTTAATGGAGGTATGATTGTTTCCCTACTGTATGTACTGTATTCTACCTTCTAAAAGGTTATTTTAATAAGGGTTATAATTAAAACAATGCCTTAAAATACGAGTTTGTTAACATATTTTTAAATATGTACTCGTAAACAATATTGGTGACAGTACGAGTAGACGGTACAACCTGCGACTGTCTGGCCGAGGGTCAGGCGGCCATTACCAAACCTGACAACCAGATGGGGGACGAACGGCTACGGGCGGAGGAGTTCCCCTTTTGGAGGCCAGATGAAGCCATTGTTCAGGAAATGGCACATAAGTTCATCAGAAGTTGGCAATCAATGGCTGCGAAGGCGGAAGAAGGAACTTGTAAACACCTCAACGGCGGAGTAGGCAGAGGAACTGCGAACCACAAACTGCTGCCTTGCAGATAGGGAGTGGACCCTAAAGGCTAAGGGAAGATACTCTGACAGAAAACGGGTTGGCATGACAGCTAAGAGGGCAGCTCCCTCATCATGCTAGGCTTCCACTGGGCTAATAACCCACGTGAAGCGGAATTAACTATTCAGAGAAACATGAGAGTAGCCGGACGGATAACAAGGGAACAACCTGGCGCGAAAAGGTATATGAGAATTGGTCTGGGTGAGGTTCAGAGAATCTCGCATGACAGAAGAAACTTTACTAAATGGCTGAAATGTTCCGACGCCTAACGGCACGAAGGGAGAGAAGAAGAAGGAATAAACAATATTGTATGCTCTCTATGTCTCGAAATTTTGATAACTCAAAATAAAATTTAGCTCCCGAGGTGACTCGAGATATCGAAGTTCCACTGTATAAGAAATTCATTCTCGATAGGATGAGACGTTATTCAATTTATAGTAGAGTTACCGTATGTATTTGTTTGGAATTCTTTCTAAGCTACTAAATTGAGGTGGGCAATAGTGCATCCAAACTATTGCTGCATATTTCCGGCTCCATGGCTAAATGGTTAGCTTGCTGACTTTTGGTAATAGGGGTCCCGGGTTCGATTCCCGGCAGGGTCCGGAATTTTAACCTTAATTGGTTGATTTCGCTGGCACGGGGGCTGGGTGTATGTGTCGTCTTCATCATCATTTAATCCTCATCAAGACGCGCAGGTCGCCTACGGGAGTCAAATCAAAATACCTGCATCTGGCGAGCCGAACTTGTCCTCAGACACTCCCGGCACTAAAAGCCACACGCCATTTCATTTCATAATTTACTACGAATGATCAGATATATATAATTCTTGTTTTAGAATCAGCTTTACGTCGCACCGACGATGGTGACGATGGGACAAGAAAGGGATAGGAGTGGGAAGGAAGCAGCCGTAGCGTTAATGATGGCACAGTCCAAGAATTTGTCTGGTTTGAAAATGGGAAACCATGACAAAACATCTTCAGGGCTGCCGACACTGGGGTTGGAATACATGATCTCCCGAATCCAAGCAAACACCTGCACGCCCCTAACCGCACAGCCAACTCTCTCTGTTAATGAGAAAATAGCACTTAAAAGTGCTACATAGTTTTCCACCAGGTTTCTGTTTTCTGGTTTGTCACGTTTCCAATGACCCTATTATGTTGCTTTCTATTTCCATCTACTACCATTACTCTTCCACGATTGGTTTTACTCTGCGAACTTTCAGAAATGTATTTTAAATATTGAAATCGATGTCTGATGTTTACATACGTCATTTTGCCTGTGTGTGCGTACACTTCTGTTTCCAGATTTAAGAACTATTCTTTTAAATTTAGTAATTGAATAGCTTTTCCAACCTGTAAACTGAGTGACATGAATAACGAATTCTGAACAGGTGTCAGATGTGATGCAGGTATCGAGGAGCTGGTCCTAGTTATCGATCAGTCAGAGACAAATGTAGCTGCAGCAAGCGCGCCGCTGGGGAACGTAATGCAAGCAAGCGACGACTTCTTTTTTAATGGTGTTAGGAAATTTCAAACGAGATTCAAGATAAAAGGAAAGAAAAAACGGATTCCAGAAAAGTTTTGTGTAAGAGAATAAACATCTTGGAGGTAAACTTGTTACCGGCGAAATGTAGTGTGAGGCTGCAGCAGTGCGCCATCAAGGGCTCATCCCAGTCCCCTGCTGAACAGTTCAGGAATCTGAGTTTCGTGGGACTTGCAAGTCACAGGGTGCCCGACATGGACTCATGCCACGGGAATTACTGAAAGGATAATCAAATGTGAAGCATTCGAAAATAGGTCCGGCTCCATGGCTAAATGGTTAACGTGCTGGCCTTTGGTCATAGGGGTCCCGGGTTCGATTCCCGATAGGGTCGGGGATTTTTACAATAATGGGTTAATTTCCCCGACGCGGGGACTGGGTTTATGTGTCGTCTTTATCACTATTTCATCCTCATCCCGACGCGGAGGTCGCCTACGGGAGTCAAATCAAATGACCTGCACCTGGCGAGCCTAAGTCCTCGGACACCTCCCGGCATTAAAAGCCATGCGCCATCTCATTTCATTCGAAAATAGTAAAATTGTACTCGTCCGACTCCTTGGCTGAATGGTCAGCGTAGAGGCCTTCAGTGCAGTGCGTCCCAGGCTGGATTCCCGGCCAGATCGGGGTCTTCAATAGCGTCTGGCTCAGGGACTGGGTATTTGTGTTTGTGCCAGTACCCTCCTCTTTCTATTCGGACAACACACGACATTATCAACCACCACAGAACATTGCAAATGTGGTTACAACTCTCTACGTAGGGTTGCTTCAGGAAGGGCATCCGGTCGAAAAACAGGGCCAAATCAGCATGTGTAACATAGTTCGCATCCACGTATCCATAGGTGTGGGAAACGTGGTAGAAGAATAAGAAAAAGTACTGTTTAAGGGAAATCACACTGAAATTTCCACCCTTGTTAATTTAAGCCCAATTTATATGTAAAATCTATATGTAAAACAATTCCAAATTGTGTATAAAGTGATCAACTCGTTTCCGAAGCATGGCTCTTTAACCTTTCTGTAAACTGGTCCATTTTCTAAATCTACTAGGCATGCCAAATATTTGTTTTCTTGTTTTAAACTATGTAGTTAATTTTAGGAGGATCAATGGATTAATTTTTGGTATTATGCTTGTTAATAATAAGAAGCTTATATTTCAACAACATATTTGTTAATAAGTTGCGTCTGGGGCCGACGACCTCGATGTTAGGCCCCTTTAAACAACAAGCATCATCATCATCAATTAGTTGCGTCCAACTCGCTGGATTTGTGGTCGGCTTTGAGGCCTTTGGTTCAGACGATCCCGGGTTCGTTTACCGATAGGTCCGGAGATTTTAATCGCTGCAACTTAGTTCATTTTCACTCACTACATTACTATCATGGGAGAACACACATGCTAAGTACCTAAAATGTCCACCTGTTGCAGTTTCATGTTCCCTGCCTCGCGTTCAGTCCTCTACTGACATGTTAGTAACGGGGTACTGTAAGGTGGTGGGGTGGGAAACGAAAACACAGCAACGGTAGCGTTAAAATTCTAAGATTAAGATCTAACTAATTATTACACATTAAACAGACACACAGGGGCTGCCTAGCCGAGGCGGTAAAGGCGTGCTCGGTTCGCCCGGAAGGACGTGGGTTCGAATCCCCGTCAGGAGGTCGTAAAATTTAAGAAATGAGATTTCCACTTCCGGAGGTGCATATGGCCCTGAGGTTCGCCCAGCCTACTCCAAAAATGAGTATCAGGTTAATTACTGGGGGCAAAGGCGGCCGGGCGTAGAGCTAACCACTCTACTCCATCACGTGCCGAGGTTAACAATGGTGGAAGCCTTTACCTTCCACCCCTCCAAGGGCCTTCATGACCTGTACGGAGGTGACTTTGCTTGCTTTTTTTAAGCAGACACATAAGTACACTAGTTTGCGCTCTTTCTACTCTCGTTAACTCAGTCACGCTGGTTGTTCACTTTACCGATTACAAACTAACACAATCACGCTAGTTACACAGTACATAATCACACTTTACCGCTACTGTCACTTATACTCTAAAGCAGATCTATCATTATACTCGCTGTTCACACGATCGCTTAGTTCACAGCTCGCACACAACACAGTCTCACGATTCTCTACGGCGTCACTGTCCGTACACTCACAACTTACTTTGTTCGCTGTTATTGCCGATCCCTCGCCGACATCTCTCTCGCTGCGCCAGGGACATAAATATTCACTGTACGGCAGTAGGACATGAGCGACTCAACGACAGAACAGAACAATGACCTCAGTTCCACGAACAGAACAGTCACTGCAGTGAACTACGATCTCATAGCAGTTCACTCACACACAACACTGAGCAACATGAGCTCCTCGTGCCCGCTTTAAATAGGGAGTCCTACACCTCGAGGTGCTCCCCAAAAGAAGAATTCAGAATGATCTGGGTCCACCTTGCAGTTCTTTAATGCACCGTCGGGAGGCCTTCGGTGAGACGACAGAGTGGTGGAAGAGAGAGGCTGGCCTTGTGCGCCTGGCTCGTACCTGATTGGTTGATTGCGGGGACGGGATCAACACCAAACAGTGACGAAGGCGGTCCCCGGCAGAGGTCTTGCAAATGCTGGCGCTTTACCTCAATTAAGTCCACAGACGCTTCCTTCCCACTCCTAAGCCTTCCCTATCCCATTGTCGCCATAAGACCTATCTGTGTCGGTGCGACGTAAAGCAAATAGCAAGGGAAAAAAAGGTCTAATAACAAACAGGCAGACACTATCACAGTACTCAAACATCTCATTTCAGATTACAAGATATTTAGATTCAAGGCTTTCTGCATGTGGGGTCGGCATATTCCACATGGCTTACTATATTGCCATCCTCCTGAATCCCTCCCTACCATTTTATATTTCAATGAAGGGTCCTTAAACAATAACAGTGAAAGGTCACAGTCTTGTCTATCCCCTGTGATTGCATTTTACCAAGAACTCATTGCGCTGTCAATTATCACTGTGTCGTTTTCTTTTCAATGTGCTTTTTGTCGTACCGTCGCATATAAAACTTGAGGTGACGAGTTAAAGGAAAGGAAAGGTAACAGGAAGGAAACGACCTTGGCCTTAATGAAGGTAGAGCATTTGCCTGGTGTGGAAAAGGTAAACCACAGAAACCCATCTCCGGGGCTGCCAACGGTGAAATTCGAACCCATTATCTCCCAAATCAGTCTGGGAAAAATCAACCTGACCCAGAAAATATTTATAATACTGACGCGGAATTGATCCTTGTTAATGAACAGGAGAACTGCGCATCATAGGAAATGCTGGAAACCGTGATTTCGATGCACCAATAGGTTGCTGTCATACATCTGCAAGTGCGCGACTGTTCCACAGCTCCCGAGTACGTCGCTGTGTCATTACGTGTGAGTAATTGAGAGAAGCAGACGTGTTTAGTGACCCGTTGAATGCAACACAAAATGGTGCTCACGATAAAACAGCGCGTGTTCATTTTCGAGAGTTATGCGAAGCACAATTCGTGGAGAACCTCTGCGGAACTGTTTGCGCCAAAACTGGAAGTGTTTCGGAAAAACCTGCAGCAAAGTCTACAATGCAAAACTTAGTGGCAAAATGGCGTGAAATGGCTGTGTAGCGAAGAAAAACCGTAACTATCCGAAAAGAGTTTGAACACCAGGAAACATTGCTCGAGTGAAGAAAAGGCTGGAACGAAGACTGACAAAATCTCAATGCCGTTTATCTGTGCAAGAGGGAGTTAAGAAATCGCCATGTCGAAACTTTATAAAAAAAAAAGGACTTGCATCTGTATCCTTACTCATTTATTATTGTGCATGTGTTAAAGCGTCTAAAAGAACCTTCACGTGTTGAGTTCTGTCGGTTGATTCTGAGTGAAGCGGACTCAGGAATTTTGGATGCTCCGTTTTTGATTGCTTCAGATGAGGCCATTTCTTGAATCTTATGTGATGTTCATTAACAAGGGTCAATCCTGTGTCAGTCCTATTGTAAATAGTTTCCATCATCATCACCATCATCAATGTCTAAAGACAATGCCTTGTCTATTCAGATATTTTTCCTGTCCTCAGCTCCTTCTTTCATTTCATGGTATGAACCATAATGGAGGCTCTGTGCCAATCATTGAAGGAACTTTTTACTCGGTCGTCCTCGGTCTTTCTTCCCCGTGATGTTTCGTTCCAGCAGATTGGTAAGAAAGATATTGTGTCGAAAGATGTGGCCAGTGAATTCAGTTCTACTTGTTCGTATCGTTAACATCAGTTCTCTCTTCCCCTGAATTTCTTCTAGAACGCTTTTGATTGCTCCCTTTTACAATCCATTTAATCCTTAACATTCATCTCCAGACCCAAATCATAAACACTTCCACTCGTTTCCAATCCTAATCACTGATTGTCCGAGCTTCACAGCCATACAATACCACGCTCCAGACAAAAATCACACATTTCTTTGTAATTCCAAAATTTATATTTGCAATTATTAAAATATTCCTCCTATTACTAAGCGCCTGTTTGGCAGGTGCTATTCGCCTTTTGATCTCTTTGCTGCACCTGTTATCACTGGTAATCAGGTTTCCTAGATAATGGAAACTGGTGACTTGTTCCACTATCTTGTCGGTAAGCTTGATGTTGGTCTGAATTCGTTCAAGGTGTTAACTCACAACTAATATCTTGGTCTTGTTGACATTAATGTTTAAGCGTGAGACTCCCAATGCTGATGAGTTGATGACAAAACATACAGCATCTTAGACAACTCTTTCTCGGAATCTGCTACAATTACTAAGTCATCTGAAAATCGCATTCATTGAATATAGTGCCCATTTAGTTTGCTTCTTTGGTATTTGCATTGAAATTATTTATGGCTTCTTTAATGCATACATTAAAAATCTATAGTGAGAGAGGGCAGTTTTAATTTAGACACCTGGTTCAAGCTGACAGAAACGTGATTCACGCCGCGTACACACTCTCTCGGCCTTTATGGCGTCATTGTGAATAGAAATGTCTTTGCCTGTCATAACCTACCCCTGCCGTGATATCAACAGTCACGTAAAACTTCAAGCTTGACATCAGATGCAAATTGGAGATGTTCCTTTGGCAAGACGAAACTCATAAATTAAAATGACGTACATTTAGCCTGTGTATCGTGTATCCAATTCAGTGGCCTTTCAGAATGAAAGTGGAGTAGAGTTCTTGAGCCTGCTGTGGTTTAAACTGTCTCACAGCGCAGGCGAGATCAAAGGCGTGTTACCTCGGGTTCTCCGAGAGCTTTCAAAGCGAACGTACAATAGTCAAAAGAAGTAACTCTGCATATTTTTAGCACACTTGTTTTATATTTACCCTACAAACAACTTTTTCCACTCGATCGAGCTAGTAATTAATTTTTTCACAGGAAATGAAAAACACGCTACATACAGTAGAAAAGTAATTCTGACATGTCCGGTTAACAACGGCGGTACTGTATCATCTCCATGAGTTGGGTACTTTCTTATACATAAACGTCCGGCTCCATGGCAAAATGGTTAGCGTGCTCGCCTTTGGTCACAGAGGACCCGGGTTCGATTCCCTGCAGGGTCGAGAAATTTAACCATCATTGGTTAATTTCGCTGGCGCGGTGTATGTGTCGTCTTCATCATCATTTCATCCTCATCATGGTGCGAAAGGTGGCCTTCGGGCGTCAAATCTAAAGACCTGGTGAGCCGAACATGTCCTCGCACTCTCCCGGCACTAAACGCCATGCGCCATTTCATTTTATTTTATATATAAACTAGCTGTAGTACCCGGCGTTGCGCGGATAGTTTCTGAATATTTACCTTTTAGATTTGCATTACCAGTTAGTTATGTGTGATGTGAATTTTTATAGAATTCCTTTTTGACTTGCAGATTGATATGTTATGATCTATTATGTAGTTTTAAAGTTATTTAGATGTGTTTGATTTCAAGTTTTAGATTATTTAATTTTCGAGTAAAACTTCGTCCTTATGGAAGCTCGAATCGACTGGGAAGTATTTGATCCTGTCAAAAATTAATAAGTGATAACTATATGCATTTACCACTATAGATACGATGTAAATGATTTCAACTGTCAATGACACTGTCCCCCTCCCGCCCTCCACCACTCAGAGATATAAAATCTGGATTGTCACCATTCATCTCAGTGACCCAGAAAACTGTAGATTCGACACTGTTTTTGATTATTTTTATATCTCACTCCCCCTCACCCACACCCCAAAGGGGGCTGAACATGAATTTTAAAAAATTCGGAGTGTCACTAATTATTTCAGCTACCACGAAAACTATGGATTCGATAATATTCTAGATTATTTTTATACCACCCCCCTCGCCTCCTGCCCATAAGGGTGCTAGGGGTGTCTTACCCTCACGCGGTTTGTCTCCTGATACTAACTGATAAGTGTACCAAGATTGGTGAAATTGCTCCAGTGGTTTAGGAGGAGATTTGTCATTTACACACCCACACCCACACACCCACGCACACACATACATCAATTTTTCTATATAGTAAGAAGAAGATAATATTTTTATATGTAGTTTTTCGATTAATTTTATATCTCACCCCCTTCGCTCCCCACTTGGACTTGCAAAAAATCCGGAGTTATACTATTCATCTCAGAGACCCTGAAATCTATGGATTCGAAACTGTTTTTAATTATTTCTATATCTCACCCCCCTTTGCTCCCCACCTAAAAGGGGGCTAGACATTAAAATATTCTAGAGTATTACTTTTAAACTCAGCGACCCCGAAAACTATGAATTCGACACTATTCTCGATCAGCCGGCCCCGTGGTGTAGGGGTAGCGTGCCTGCCTCTTACCCGGAGGCCCCGGGTTCGATTCCCGGCCAGGTCAGGGATTTTTACCTGGACCTGAGGGCTGGTTCGAGGTCCACTCAGCCTACGTGATTAGAATTGAGGAGCTATCTGACGGTGAGATAGCGGCCCCGGTCTAGAAAGCCAAGAATAACGGCCGAGAGGATTAGTCGTGCTGACCACACGACACCTCGTAATCTGCAGGCCTTCGGGCTGAGCAGCGGTCGCTTGGTAGGCCAAGGCCCTTCAAGGGCTGTAGTGCCATGGGGTTTGATTTGGGTTTTTTCTCGATCATTATTGTAACTACACCCCCCCCTTGACCCACTCCCTTAAGGGCGCTAGGGATGGCTTACCCCCCACAGTATTCGTCTCCCGATAGTAAGTAATACGTGTACCAAGTTTGGTTGAAATTGCTCCAGTGGTTTAGGAAGAGATGTGCCATTTACACACACACTTCCATTTCTATATATAGTAAGATTTGTATACTCGTACTTCACCCCCTTTCCATCCCCGCCCAAAGGAGTCCTATGAGTGCCTTACACAACAGTATATATTTTCCAGATATTAAGTCTTATTTGTACCAATTTTGGTTGGCAGCTATGCCCAAACTTACATGCATAATCTCACCGCTCTAGAATCCTGGAGCTGACGTTGCCATGGTTACGGCAATTCATTTCTTTATCCGATTCCTAGAGCAGGGGTAGTGTGGTGCCAATATCTCCGTAACGGTTGGTTTTAGGGCCTTAAGACATGGTTTTCGGGCCCGTATGGCTTACCGAGTTTTGTTCTTTGCGTCAAGAGGATTAAATTGAGCTTCGTCTCGTCCTTATACGACAAATTCGATATTTTGCCTATAATAGTATAAGAGAAAAACGGTTTTCCTATAAAACCCCCGTCTTTTCAAAGATTTTAAAATGATATGCATATCGAAACCTTCCCCGGAGTGAGTATACTCTAAATATGAAGTTTGGTTGAGATCTATCGAGCCGTTTCGACGTGATGGTGGAACAGACAAACAGACACGAACAACTTTATTTATAAGAAGATGATATCAGTAAGGAACTAGAATAAGAATTATGGCTTTTTGCGGATGATGTTATTTTGTATAGAGTAATAAATAAGTTACAAGATCGTGAACAACTGCAAAAAGACCTCGACAATATCGTGAGATGGAGAACAGGCAATGCAATGATGATAAACGGAGTTAATATTCAGGTTGTGAGCTTCACAAATAGGAAGAGTCTTCCTAGATTTAATTATTAAGTTGATGGGGTGAATGTTCCATATGGGGATCACTGTAAGTACCTAGGTGTTAATATAAGGAAAGATCTTCATTGGGGCAATCTCTGCACATTATTGTGAGGGTATTCGTGGTTGTAGGAAGGATGAAAGAAGAGGGCATATAAGTCCCTGGTAAGACCCCAGCTAGAGTATGGTTCCAGTGAATGGGACTCTCACCAGGATAACTGATTCGAGAACTGGATAAAATCCAAAGAAAAGCAGCTCGATTTGTTCTGGGTGGTTTCCGACAAAAGAGTAGCGTTACAAGTATGGTGCAAGGTTTAAGTTGGGAAGACATGGGAGAAAGGAGACGAGCTGCTCGACTAAGTGGTATGTTCAGATCTGTCAGCGGAGAGATGGTGTGGAATTACACTAGTAGACGAGTAAGTTTGAGTGGTGTTTTTAAAAGTAGGAAAGATCAAATTAAGAATATAAAGTGGGCATTCAAGAGAACAAATTAGGGCAAATATTCGTTTATAGGAAGCGGAGTTAGGGATTGGAATAATTTACCAAGGGAGATGTTCAATAAATTTCCAAATGCAGGTCATTGTTGATGAAGTTCTTTACATGAACCCCTGAGAAGTCCGACTTTTTGACTAGTGCATCATTTTCCGCATTTACTTCTGGTAGGCTTCGTTATCCAACCTGCAGTGGTTGACTCTTGTACCTTTCAGCTCCACAAAGCCTAGGGCTGTGTGTGAGAACCTTTTCCGCCGCAAACGCAGTGCCAGTGTTAGAAATACCTGTACACGCTCCGGTTAGGTGTTTGGTCTTCAAGTAACGGTTGAACATACAGATACATAGGCTCTGGCATAGAGATTGACACACTAATTTGTTAGTGTCCATGCTGGTATTTCTGTACTTTTGTATCAACACGGTTGCTTGAAGAGATGCTACTTTTGAAAATGAAAACCCATAGCCTGTTTCAAGTCATTCGACCGGGTCAGGAATGGAATGAATGAATCCCTCGTCTAGCGGCGAGGATAGGAATTGTGCCGGCTGCGGAAGCCTGGCACACTCCAATACGGCAATTATTAATGACTGACAGATGAAATGGAATGATATTAGAGAGTGTTGCTGGAATGAAAGATGACAGGGAATATCGGAGTACCCGGAGAAGATTCTGTCCCACCTTCACTTTGCCCAGCACAAATCTCTCACTTGAAGTGAACCACGGAACCCAGCCATGAGAGGCCGGCGCGATGCCGATTGAGGGATGCTACTTTAATTGTGGCTTATTTTATTTTATATCAAATTATAAAAACATGGCGTTTTCCTACAGAAGCGATATAATAGGGTAATATAATTCTGCTTGATAACTGTTCATATGAGAGCTGAATATGTTAAGCCCCTAAAATATCAATTTTATTTTGTACTCCATTGCTTATGGCAACTTTTAAAGTAATTATTTATCTTTCTGGTACACGGTGAAAACAGAAGCATTTTGCTTCGCGCACTTTATGCAAACGCTGTGTTGAACACCTTTAATTATGTAACTTATATCCATACACGAAATAATATATACGTGTATTGTACGGAGTACTGTAGTTGTGGGGTCGCAAAGCTTGTATTCGGGAGATAGTGGGTTCGAACCGGACTGCCGACAACCCTGAAGATGGTTTTCCGTGGTTTCCTATTTTCTCACCACGAAAATGCTGTAGCTGTATCTTACATAAGGCCAAGGCCGCTTCCTTCTTTCCCCTAACCCTTTCCTATTCCATCGTCCACATAAGACGTATCTGCGTCGGTGCGATGTGAAGAAAATTGTAATAATATAATAATAATAATAATAATAATAATAATAATAATAATAATAATAATGCTTGAACGTATAATGTACACCCCTTCAGGCTTGCTCTATCTGATAACGTGCTGGACTAGCGCCCGTAACAGCTGTTTCTCATGGACACACAGCTCGTGACTTTGCCAGCCCAGTGTAGGGAGCCTTCCATTTTCACATCTTCCTTCGTTATTTTGACGGTAGCTTCATTATTCCGGGGGATGATTTCTTACTACAGGGTCTACCTTATAAACCCAGACCGTCCAGAAGCGTTTCTACTCTCCAAGACCTAAACAGCTGTACGGGACCTTGACCTTGCACGTGTTTGACCTAGCATCAGTAGCCAGTCTGAATGTCAGCTGTTAACATGGTGAGACAGTTATCATTGAAACACCGTATTTTCGTATGTACAAGTTATTTTAGGTACGAGTCGGCTCGACGGGGACACGATGTACACTGACTGACAGAGCAAATGCAACACCAAGAAGGAGTGGTTCGAAAGGGATGAAAGTTGGGGAAAAAACAGAGACGGCACGGACGAATAACTGATGTTTATTTCAAACCGATATGCAGGTTACACAATGCGCACGGCATCGACTCAGTAGGATGTAGGACCACCGCGAGCGGCGATGCACGCAGAAACACGTCGAGGTACAGAGTCAATAAGAGTGCGGATGGTGTCCTGAGGGATGGTTCTCCATTCTCTGTCAACCATTTGCCACAGTTGGTCGTCCGTGCGAGGCTGGGGCAGAGTTTGCAAACGGCGTCCAATGAGATCACACACGTGTTCGATTGGTGAGAGATCCGGAGAGTACGCTGGCCACGGAACCATCTGTACACCTCGTAGAGCCTGTTGGGAGATGCGAGCAGTGTGTGGGCGGGCATTATCCTGCTGAAACAGAGCATTGGGCAGCCCCTGAAGGTACGGGAGTGCCACCGGCCGCAGCACATGCTGCACGTAGCGGTGGGCATTTAACGTGCCTTGAATACGCACTAGAGGTGACGTGGAATCATACGCAATAGCGCCCCAAACCATGATGCCGCGTTGTCTAGCGGTAGGGCGCTCCACAGTTACTGCCGGATTTGACCTTTCTCCACGCCGACGCCACACTCGTCTGCGGTGACTATCACTGACAGAACAGAAGCGTGACTCATCGGAGAACACGACGTTCCGCCATTCCCTCATCCAAGTCGCTCTAGCCCGGTACCATGCCAGGCGTGCACGTCTATGCTGTGGAGTCAATGGTAGTCTTCTGAGCGGACGCCGGGAGTGCAGGCCTCCTTCAACCAATCGACGGGAAATTGTTCTGGTCGATATTGGAACAGCCAGGGTGTCTTGCACATGCTGAAGAATGGCGGTTGACGTGGCGTGCGGGGCTGCCACCGCTTGGCGGCGGATGCGCCGATCCTCGCGTGCTGACGTCACTCGGGCTGCGCCTGGACCCCTCGCACGTGCCACATGTCCCTGCGCCAACCATCTTCGCCACAGGCGCTGCACCGTGGACACATCCCTATGGGTATCGGCTGCGATTTGACGAAGCGACCAACCTGCCCTTCTCAGCCCGATCACCATACCCTTCGTAAAGTCGTCTGTCTGCTGGAAATGCCTCCGTTGACAGCTGCCTGGCATTCTTAGCTATACACGTGTCCTGTGGCACACGACAACACGTTCTACAATGACTGTCGGCTGAGAAATCACGGTACGAAGTGGACCATTCGCCAACGCCGTGTCCCATTTATCGTTCGCTACGTGCGCAGCACACCGGCGCATTTCACATCATGAGCATACCTCAGTGAAGTCAGTCTACCCTGCAATTGGCATAAAGTTCTGACCACTCCTTCTTGGTGTTGCATTTGCTCTGTCAGTCAGTGTATTTGTTCAGCAATTTCAGGGTGAATCGCCTTTTTCATGAGCACAGATTCGCGTTAATGTAAATAAATTTGAAATTACTGGCTCAATGCTCAGTAAAATCATGCGCGCACACGAACAGTTTTAACAGAGGGAAATGCTAGATGACATTGGTGCGAAACTTGAACGGTCATCGAATAAATCACTCACAAGAAGGAGTTTCGGTTTCTTCTGCACACAGAGAACAAAGCTGTTCCGCATCAAACCGTACACGGTTTACACGGGCCTATTCTTTAAACCCTGCTGATCCAGAACAAGAGGGAGATATTATGAGTGCCATCTGCATCATTGAATGATCGTTTATTCGACCCACAGCTTGTGTTCTTTACGGATGAGGCCTGGTTTCACCTTAATGGTCGTGTGAACACCTTTAACTGTCGCTATTGGTGTGCAGAAAATCCTAATGGAGTTTATGAAGGATAACACCTCCAGGATCTTTAATAAGGTAGGATTTTGATATAAGATTGTATACACGTATAAACCAGGGCGGCCGCGCGCGACGAAAGTTGGGCTGAGGCAGCTGCTGTTGCGCAGAGTAGAAGCACCGTGCGCTCGGTCTCGCTTTATAAGAGAGAGCCTGTTCTCTCTCCTCATACGAGGACGAGCTTGGCTACTGAGGCGGAAGGACGTACGTGCCTCTCGCTCCGCTGCTCTCTCCTCATACGAGGACGAGCTTGACTATTGAAGCGGAAGGACGTACGTGCCTCTCGCTCCGCTGCTCTCTCCTCATACGAGGATGAGCTTGGCTATTGAAGCGGAAGGACGTACGTGCCTCTCGCTCCGCTGCTCTCTCCTCATACGAGGATGAGCTTGGCTATTGAAGCGGAAGGACGTACGTGCCTCTCGCTCCGCTGCTCTCTCCTCATACGAGGACGAGCTTGGCTATTGAAGCGGAAGGACGTACGTGCCTCTCGCTCCGCTGCTCTCTCCTCATACGAGGACGAGCTTGGCTATTGAAGCGGAAGGACGTACGTGCCTCTCGCTCCGCTGCTCTCTCCTCATACGTGGACGAGCTTGGCTATTGAAGCGGAAGGACGTACGTGCCTCTCGCTCCGCTGCTCTCTCCTCATACGAGGACGAGCTTGACTATTGAGGCGGAAGGACGTACGTGCCTCTCGCTCCGCTGCTCTCTCCTCATACGAGGACGAGCTTGACTATTGAGGCGGAAGGACGTACGTGCCTCTCGCTCCGCTGCTCTCTCCTCATACGAGGACGAGCTTGAATATTGAAGCGGAAGGACGTACGTGCCTCTCGCTCCGCTGCTCTCTCCTCTCACCGAGAACTTCGAGAGACTACACTACCTGCCCCAACCGGTTACTGCCTCTCGGTACCTAGGGTTAGGTAGGGAGCTCTGTGGTCCAGGGACCCGCTTAACTACGGATCATCCCGCGCCAACTAGCTCGCTCTAGAATGTCCCCACACCTACACACACGGAACCAGGCTCGCAATTCCCAAAAGACCAATAATTCGCTTCGGAGAGAGCAATTTGTCGGCGAGCCTGGGACCATTACAAACATAATCGCCGACCAGCCAGAACGCCCAGAGGCGACCGATGGGGAGAGCCGCTATTATCACAGCGCTCTGACCAATCGGCGGTCGCCAATACTACGGCGGAAAGAGAGACCCTCTCACCTCTCTACTCGACTGTGGCGACGCTGTTCTCACAGTTTGAAGGTAGCCCCACAGCAACGGCCGCTGGCAGGAATACTAAGCCAGCCTTTCTTAAGGCTGGCACAAATAGCCTTGTCACGCGCGGCCCCAACAGGTCACAGACGACCCTCGCTCCGGACACTGACCCCGTAGAGCAGGGAATTAATGTGACAGATGGTGTTTCACTCGCGAAACACTAGATTCGACACATGACAGGCATACTTAACACTGACATTAACACAAACACACACACGGCCTCGACAGCTAACTGGAGCCTAAGCTCGAGCAACTTCTGGTCCAACCAATGCCGGCCCGCGCGGAACGATGTGTAGCTGAGCCGGCAGCCGGTGTGGCGAAACCTGTAGGCGGCGCGCCGTCCGGCCCGGTGACCTAGAGGCCAAACACAGAACGGAGAGCACCTCTCCCCCAACGCAATCCACCCCCTCCTACCCAACTTGGTGGTCGATCAGCCGGACGCCGGGAAAGAGGGACCCAGTCCTGCAGGCCCGTGCGAAGAGGCGGTCCCCCAGGGAAGGAATGTGGGGGAAAAGAACCGGATTCGGCGGATGGTGCCAACAAAAGTCCAAAGGGAGGAAGAGGGGAAGGAGAAAGGCAAAGAACCCCAGCCCCTGAGCCGCAAGGCTCAGAAAGGCGGGGAACGCAAGCCGAGAACCCGAGCCGATAGTAGGACCGAACCATCTATCGGCTCAACCCAGCCACAGCAAACCACACACAAGAGGCAGACTCGGCAGGGCCCACCTCAACCACCACAACAAACAAAACCAATCACTCGTAAGTGGTCAACCCCCACCCATTACGGTCAACACCGAGAACACGAGGACACTCGAAATGGAGCTCCCCAAAAAGCTACCGCATGAGCAGGGAAATTATTTCTTCTCTAGGCCGAGAGTAGACGCACACGAAGCGATCCGGCTGCACATGACCAGCATTGACAGCTACGAAATCGCTATCGAAGTGCTAAAAGGGCTGATATTAATTTTGTAAAAGTATTGCCCAACAGCACAATGAAGAGGTTCGTAGTGAGGACCCCGATAAACGGAAGTAATGCAGACGAAATCCAGCCAGCTATGAAAGCGCAGGATATCCCCGCATTCTCCGTAGTGCGGATGCGAACAGGGAACAGGCGAGCCAAAGGCAACCTATTCCTAGTTGCCGTAGCGGACACCCCAGGAGCGGACAATCTGCGGACAATGCGGATGCTCGCGAACATGCTGGTGTCGGTCAGGCCGTACCGCCCCCCAGCCACTGGCCCCCAACGTGGAGTGTGTCAGAGGCATGGCCATGCAGTGGCGGCCTGCCGACTGCAGCCCAGAAGCCGCAGATGAGCCGCCTCCCACTTATCCCGCGACTGCGCCCACGGCAGCGACCCCGCGTACTCCAAGTGTGCTAACTCCAGGGGGCAACACGCGGCTAATTTTAAGGACTGTCCCAGCCGCAGGGACTTCAAAGCCGCCTATCAAGGCAAAGGGCCAAAGGGTGACAAGCGTGGTGACCCTAAAGCCCAAGCAGGCTCTTCAGGCACAGGCGCCTCACGCAAGAAGAAATCAGGCCCCTCAGGCAAAAATCCCTTCAGGTCCCACAAGCCCTTCAGGCACAAAGGGCCAAAAACAAGGCCCATCAGGCACGCAGCGCCCATCAGGCGGAGGCATCTTAAATTTTAAACCTATACGGGCGGAGGGTGAACACAACCCCGGGCCCTCAGCCCCGTCCAAGCCAAGACCTCCAGCAATAACAGAAAGAAGGCCCAGCCCCATGCAAAGAACCAAAGGCAGGTTAAGTCCACGCAAGCACCCCCCGAGCTGCCACAGGGCCCGCCCCAGGCTAGCTCCACCCCCCGTAGAGAACCTGCCACTACCAAACTGGCATCTGCACCACCACCCCCAACGCCCGCCCCACGCACCATACTAACCCGGCCGTCTACACAGAAACAGGTACAGCAACCAGAAGAGAACATGGCGGGAAGGGAGTTCAAGGAAAGGATAGAAGAAATCCTGAAAACCATCTTCCCGAACTTGAGCCTCACTGTAGTCATAACCACTGGAGTTATGATGCTAACTTGCTGCCATTCTCCTGGGTAAGGGACATGGTTAATGCGATCTCCGACCTCTTGATCCAAGATGGCTGAACAACCCAACGTGGATAATAATAATAATAATAATAATAATAATAATAATAATAATAATAATAATAATAATAATAATAATAATAACACCAACAACACACAAGGGCTTCGAGTACTAATATAGAACTGCCAGGGCGTCAGGTCCAGAAAATACGAACTCGAACCCTTCCTAGTCGCAAACACTATTCATGTAGCACTCCTAACAGAAACCTTCCTCCCACCGCGGAAGATGTTCAACACAAGAGGCTACAAAATACAAAGAAGCGACAAGGCTAACGGAGTTGGAGGGGTGGCAGTTCTGGTAAGAAAGGACATCAAACATATGGAGGTGAACATACCAGAGCTGGTCGAACTGGAGGCTTGCGGAATTGCCATGCCAGTCCAAGGAACACTCATAAATGTCATAGCGGCATACTCCATACCGAAAAGCCTAAACACACAAGACATAGAAGCAGTACCAAGGCCAAATCGAAACACGACACTAGGAGGCGAACTTAATTAGAAACACGCCAGCTGGGGCTGCCTGTGCCTTGTCTCAGCAGGCACAAGGCTGTATAACCACATGCTATCCCAGGACTATGTGGTAACAGCCCCCAGCGAGCCCACATTCCTAGCACCTAGCGTACAGACCTCCAACAGTCTGGATATAGCCCTACTGCAAAATAATCCTCAAGGGCATAGCATAACGGTGGTGAACTACCTTGGGTCGAGGCACCAACCAGTGATATTTAAACTAAATGCGAACCGAGAGGAATATGAGAAAAACCCCAAGCCCCAGCTCAACTATAAAGCAGGCAAATGGGGTAAATTCGAACACAAACTAGATTCACTTCCGCAGGGATGCGAGGGCATGCTTCTTAACTACACAGTCCACATTGACGAAGCAGTCAAAACCCAAGTAGAAGAAATTCAGGCAGCCGCCGCAGCAAGCATACCAGTAAGCAAACGCAAAGAATACCCTCATTACGAAATTCCAGCCCACATTAAGGAATTAATACGTAAGCGCAACAGCCACAGACCCAACTGGGCTCGGCACCATAGAGGCTACGACCGCATTATGAAAAATGAACTTAACACAGAAATACAAACAAAACTACAGGAATGCAGGTCGCGAGAATGGAATAACAAAATCCGCCTATTCGACACAAACACCAGGCCTGTGTGGAACTTAGCGAGACACTTCACTCGAGAAACACACAGCATCCCTGCTATTAATGGACCAAACGACCCAGTATACGAGAACCGTGATAAGGCGGAAGTCATAGCGGACTCGATCGAGGGGACATTAACTCCGAACGAAATACCACCTGACCCCACCTTCACCAGGCAAACTGAGGCAAAGGGAGCAGAGTTCCTCGAAAACGCACCAAAGCCGAAGGTTAAGAGGGCAGATATACACTAAATTAAGTGGATTATAGGTCATCTTAACCCCAAGAAGGCGCCTGGCCCAGACGAGATCCAAAATATTATAATAACGAAACTAACCCACAAACCCCTTACACTACTCACCAGCATCTTCAATGCAATGTTCAGGCTACATTACTACCCTGAAAAATGGAAAAAGGCTAGTTTACTCGAATTTCGAAAACCAGGAAAAGACAAGTCAGATCCAAACAATTACAGACCCATCAGCCTTCTGGACGCCCTCAAGAAAAAGGTCGAGAAAATACTACTGAAAAGGTTAATAGGGCATATCAAGGAAAAAGGAATAATTCCCAATGAGCAATTTGGCTTCTGGAACGGGCATTCAGCCCCACAACTACTCCCGCGATTCATAGAACAAGCTACCATAGGTTTCAATAAACGAGGGGACACTGGTTCGTTTTTCCTTGATATCCAGAAAGCATTCGACAAAATCTGGCACGAAGGCCTACTAGCTAAACTAATACACCTCGAATTCCACCCAGGATATATAAGACTAATAAAATCCTATCTGGAGGGCCGAGAGTTCCAAGTGGACGTACAAAACACGCTGTCAAGCACCCGAAGGATTAGAGCGGGCGTACCCCAAGGGTCCCTTATTGGACCAATCTTCTTCATCCTACATAAAAATAACATGCCAACAGCGGAACTTACTACTACACACCTCTATGCAGATGACGCTGGTATCACAGTCCAGCACCCACAAGAAGCGTGCAATCGGAAGGGGCTACAAGTAGCACTACGAACTCTCGAACCCTGGCTAACGAAATGGCGCATCAAGGTCAATGTCGACAAGTGCCAAGCCGTGCTGTTCACTAGAAAGAACAGACGCAAGCACAGACAAGCCCATATTAAACCACTAAAGCTGTTTAACCAGGAAATACCATGGCTCGACAAAGCCAAATACCTAGGAGTAGTCCTAGACAGAAAGCTTACCATGCTGCACGATATCAAAGACATCCAGAGAAAAACACACATAGGACTCAGCCAACTATACCCAATACTGAATAAGAAGTCCAGTATAAACACGAACGTAGCTATAAACATGTACAAGGCCTTAATTAGGCCAATAATCATGTATGCAGCCCCTGCGTGGGGCTTCACTGCAATGACGAACTTGGATAAGCTGGAACTAATACAAAATAAATGCATACGAGTAGCGACCAGACTCCCTTTCGACACACCAATACGCCACCTGCGCGCCATTGCGAAAGTCAGCTCGATAAGGCATAAGATACGCAAACAAACACTAAGAATGTACACCAAGTCATGGGGTAACAAGATCAACCCACTAATAAGTGGGATAGGACGCTACGACGTTGATCTCTACACCAAGTACCCCACACCGAAACACATTCTGTTCAGCCACAGGGTTAGGATACGAGAGGCCGATAGCCGCCCCCCCCCCTAATCTGACACCTACACACCACACAAGTACACACTACACTGCAGACACCATGTATCTATGTATATATGTTCCTTGTCACAGCTGTCTTTATCCCCAGGGACCCAGGCGAGGAAGGATTGATAACAAAACACAACACAAGAAGACGACGGCAACGAAGCTAGATGCCAAGGACGAATCAATCCACCCCAGCCCCCCGACCGAGACACGGAAGCAGAAAACCAGCCCGCGCCTTATAACGAAGGCAGCAGTAGCAGTACTAATATATAAAATTTGTGTTATTTCACTCTTTATGTAGGTAAAACCCTGGATCTGAGAGCAGGCAAGAAAACCGGCACTCCAACGAACATCTGTATATACAGTATATTGTATTGATAACCTTAGCTTAGTTACAGATCTGCAGTGTCAAGTGTGCTTCAACAGCACCGCATTAGAGGGGCATCGCCAGGCGGAAGAAGATAGCCCCTTGCACCACGCAAGGCTTGGCTCTTATCCCCTTCTCCAAACGGAGACTTGGCACCAGGGACCACTGGCTGCTGGACAATGGGACGAACCTGTAGCCCAAAGCCCAGACGCTAGTGGACCTGAGCCGATCCGGCAGTAACAAGAAGGACTGATCCCCATAATAATAGACAATGGCAAGGAAATGGTTATGATTGCACGACACATATCCCTAACTAACGCAACCTCTGTACTTTTTCATCCCACATCATTGCATGTGCTTTCACAAGATGTCAGGTTTTACTTGTAGGCTCCTTCCCTTTTCTGCCTATTTGGTTTTTCCCTGACCCTTCAATACCACACCTTAACACCACCTTACCAACACAAACTCTAGCAGTGGTAGCGAGTCAAACTCGGAAACCGGCAGATACTCCTTGTATCACTTCCCACTCTTCCCTGCTATCTCTTTTCTTAGAAATGAATAGCATGTCGGAGGCCATGTAGATTGAGTTGATGGTCACGCGGGGGGAGCGGGCTTCGCCACCCCACCCCCGCCCGCCCCAAAGTCAAAAAGTCTCTCTTCATTAGCCCTACAAAAGGCTGGTCATCTTACAGCCCTTCCGTGTGATCCTCAAAGAGTACAATTATTGTTCTGTGTGATACAAGGCGTCGTTGAACGTGTAATAGTCAAACGAAGTAAGTCTTGATACGTTTTGCACACTGCTTTTATAGTGACAATACAAAGAGATCAGTTTGGTTTCAGAAGAAAATTAGGAACACGTGATGCAATCCTGACTTTACGCTTGGTCTTAGAGGATCAAATTAACAAACAAGCCTACGTATATTGCTCTCGCAGATCTAGAAAAGGCATTCGATAATGTTCGTTGAAACAAGCTATTTGAGATTCTGAAATTGACTGCAATCAGATACTGAGAAAGAAGAATTATCTACAATCTCTACAAAAATCAGTCTGCAGTTATAAGAACCGAAGGATGCTAAAAAGAAGCATCAACCCAACAAGGAGTGTGGCAAGGCTGCAGTTTTCCCTCTCCTTTTCATTGTTGACCTAGAAAAGACGAAAAAGTTATCAAAGAGGAATTTCGAAAAGGAATTACATTTCAAGGAGGGGAAATCAAAACTCTGATATTTGTTGATGATACTGCAATTACGTCTGAGTCTGCAAAGGAGTACAAGATTAAAATAAATAAATCGTAAACAAAATGAATGGACTGCAGTAAAATGAAGTCAGGTGATGCAGGAAATGTTAGATTAAGAAGTGAAGTCTTAAAGGTAGTGGATTAATATTGTTACTTTGGTAGTAAAATAACTAACGATGGCAGAAGTAAGGAGGATATAAAATGTAGATTAGCACAAGAAAAGAAGAATTAGAAAGACGGTTTTGGAGACTTTCCTCTGGAGGGCGGCATTGTATGGAAGTGGAACACAGTTGATAAATAAAGAAGGAAGGAGAATAGAAGCTTCTGAAATGTGATGTTACAGAAGAATGCTGAAGGTGAGATGGATAGATCGAATCAAGAATGATGAGATACTGAATAAAATCAGTGAGAGGAGAATGACTTGGCTAAATTCGACCAGAAAAGAATTAGAATGATACGGCACATCTTAAGACACCGAGGACCTGTTCAGATAGTTTACGATGGAATTTTGGCTGTTAAAAGTGGAAAGGGCGGACAAAAGTATGTAATGAGAATGTTAGCACTGGATAGGGTGGTGTGGAGCGCTGCATCAAACCAGTCTATGGACTGATAACCCAGACACCAACAACAAGAACGTAGTCCTAAGAACTTCCCTGTCAGTGTAACTAAAAAGAATTGGCCCATTCACGTGAAACAGACCGTGAATTTGAAATCAAAATAGCACATTAACTTTTAGAGGCATAAACCAAACTGTATGCTGTCATCCCATGTTTATGGATCATGAGTGGAAGAATTAGTAGCACGGTGTGATATAAAATGCATTTTATATATGTGTAGCAGAACGGTAGCAATAACCGCTCATTTGGTGTACCTGAATTAATCACGACTGCATTCAGTATTCATACAGCAGCTGTAATTCATTTAGCCAGTCATTGCATTTAATGAACGTTTGACTGTTAATATCTACCCCATTTCCAGAGTACTTTTTACTACAAATCGTTCACACGACAAAAAAAGAGTCAGTGCTCAGGCATTCCAATTATGTTGTAACCAAGGTTGAAGTTTACAAAACACAACTTTTATTGCTTCACTTTATGATATTTACACAAATAACTGAAATTTATTTTGAAGCAAAAAGGAATATTGAATCTTGAGAAAAGTCTATCTTTATACAATATGTACAGGTTTGCAGTCTTTATATACACTTCTATCTTGAAAAGATAGTCTTTGTGAAATGACACGTTGATAGTCGAGAACTATCTGGCACACTAACATAAATGTTCATGAGAGTCCTTGTTTGTTGAAGTGCCTGAATTCCTAAAAAAAGCAAGTTCAATTGATTGAAGAAATTCCACCTAGCGAAACTAAGGGAGCTTGCATAAATTAGGGAATGAAAATGGCTTGTAAAAGAATTACGGAACATAGGCAGCGGAAACAGGTAAGGGAGCGGTGACCAGAGGTGAGACCTCGTACTGCCAGAAATTCAGTCCACCTGGTCGAAGCACATTTTCAAGAGGAGTAGCCTCCGTGCTCGACGTAGGGTGTATTCTGGAGCTGGACACCGGGGCAAGTGGGCAAGTGAGCAGGCCGGGAGCTCCTATTTATAGTACACTCGATGGTCAGGCACGCGCACTGAGGGCTGCGCGTCGAAGCTAGCAGAATGATACACAGGCGCGCGTGCAGCTGGCTGGTGGAGCGAGAAAGGGAGCGCCGGACATACAACACCCTCCCCTCCTAAATACGCCGGTACGGCGTGAAACGGCGGCGGCGCTGGCGGCGACTGCGATGCTGGGGCGGAGCTGCTGATATCTCTGTTGTATTGTCCGGAGCTGGAACTGGGCGGAGTGGCGCTGTCTCGTCCTGAAAGGAACCCATTGTTATTAAATGATCTAAGGCTCGTTCAGCAATAGATTTATCAGGTTTAGCAATAGCATCAATAGCTGGACAGGGGCGGTAGCGCAGACGTATCTGATCTTGATGGCGGCAGATACGTTTCTCCGTAGTCTGTATCTCGTAGAGACGATGACCCAAAGATCTGCAGATGACTCCAGGTATCCAGAGTGGGTTGGATTTGAATGTCCTGGTGTAAACCTTGTCGTTGAGGGAGAACTTCGTTGGTGAGGTCTTATGCTGGGCCGGAAGAGGCTGTAACAGAGAAAGTAAAGTTCTGTGAGGTCGTCCATGGAGCTTCTGTGCAGGAGTGATATTATCAGCGCCGGGTAGAGTTCTGTAGTTGTTTAAGAGTTGGAGCAAGGCTTGGTCTTTAGTTAAGCCTGAAGAGACAGCTTTCTTCATACTTCTTTTAAATGTTTGTACGAAGCGTTCAGCTTCACCATTAGATTGAGGGTGAAAAGGTGGTGCTAGGATATGACGAATGCCATTATGTGTACAAAAGTTCTGAAAAGCAGTAGCTGTAAATTGAGGTCCGTTGTCCGAAATGAGTACTTGCGGTAAACCTTCTGTAGTAAAGATTTTCTGGAGAGCACGAATGGTAGCTTCGGTTGTAGTAGTCGAATGCATATCCACGACATATGGAAAGTTTGACAGTGAATCGATGACTATTAACCACATGGAATTGAGGAAAGGACCTGCGAAATCGATGTGAACTCGTTCCCATGGAGTAGTAGCAGGAGGCCATGAAGCAAGATCAGAAGACGGGGCGTTCTGATTCGTTTGACATTGCTCACAATGACGTATTAGCTTTTCGATGGCGGCATCAATACCGGGCCAGTAGCAGTGTTGACGGGCGAGTTGCTTTGTTCCGGAGATACCCCAATGGCTTTGGTGTAATAACTCGAGAACTTGTTTCTGTAGGCTAAGTGGGATAACCACTCGGAAGATGGTGCCTGCTTCTAGTAGTACAACTCCGGCACGAGTCGTGAGACGATGCTGCATACGATGATAAGGTGCCATGTGGGCAGGAAGTGTGCTCTGAAGAGGCCAACCGTTGCGGATGTAAGTACGTACAGTAGCAAGTGTACTGTCCTTATCCGTAGCTTTAGCTATGCAGGTAGCATCAATAGGAAAACTGGATACAGTATCTTCAAGTTCTATGTCCAACTGAAGACATTCAGATTCTTGAGAATCGAAGGCAGTATCAGGACCAACGGGTAAGCGGGAGAGGGCATCAGCATTACAATGCTGGGATGTGGCTCGATATACAATCTGATAGGAATAATCAGAAAGGAACATGGACCATCTTTGAAGCTTTCTGAGGGAATTCTCTGGGATCTTATTACCAGGATGGAATAAGTGTACGAGAGGCTTATGATCGGTAATGATCAGGAAATGGTTGCCATAAAGATATTCATTGAAACGGCGAATACCAAAGATGATGGCTAAAGCTTCTTTCTCTATCTGGGAGTATCGACGTTGATGGTCATTAAGTGTTTTCGAAGCGAAGGCGATGGGGCGTTCTTGTCCATAACGATCCTTCTGGGAGAGAACTGCACCGACACCGTAGGCTGAAGCGTCAGTAGCTAGCGTGATGATCTTGTCGGGCTGAAAATGAGTGAGTTGTATAGCTTGAATTAAGGCGTTGTTGATTGTTTTCCATGCCTGTTGGCATTGCGGAGTCCACTGAAACTTAACACCTTTTTTACGTAGAGCGTTTAATGGAGCTGCCACTGTAGCGAAGCGTGGAATGAACTTATTATAATAGTTCGCTTTGCCTATGAAGGACTGAAGCTGCTTGAGGTTCTGAGGTGCTGGCATGTTTACTATCGCGGAGACATTCTGTATACTAGGACGAATTCCATTCTTATCAAGTATATGTCCGAGGTAGTGAATTTGAGGCTGAAAGAAGGTACATTTAGCGAGATTCGCTCGTAGTCCATTGTCTTTCAATTTCTGGAGAAGAAGGCGGAGATTGGTTAGATGTTCCTGATGATCTTTTCCAGTAACAATAATATCATCCAGGTAGTTAGCACAACCGGGAATTGAGGCAGTGAGTTGAGCCAAATAGCGCTGAAAAATAGCCGCTGAGGATGAAACACCGAATGGGAGCCGCTGGAGCTGGAGCAGTCCGAGAGGAGTGTTAAGTGTGAGAAATTTCTTAGATTCTTCGTCTAAAAGTAGCTGGAGATATGCTTCTTTAAGATCAACTCGAGAGAAGAATTGTCCACCAGAGAGACGACGGAATAAGTCTTCTGGACGTGGAATAGGAAAGATATCGGTTTCGAGTTGTGCGTTGACTGTAGATCGAAAATCGCCACAAAGTCGAACATTACCATCCGGTTTCTTGATTACCACGAGTGGAGTAGCCCATTGACTAGAAGTAACTGGTACTACAATTCCAGTTTGTATCCATCTTTCTAATTCTTTCGTGACCTGGTCTTGAAGTGCTAGGGGTACTGGACGTGCTTTGAGGAAGCGAGGCTTAGCTCCGGATTTCAGCTGTATGTGAGCTGTATAGTCTTTTGCTGTTCCGAGCTGAGAGTCGAAGACTTCAGGAAACTGCGCTAGGAGAGCGGTAACGTCAGAAGTAGGATGCAATGTAGATACGACGTTAATGTTGTCATGTATCTGGAAACCAAATAAGTTAAATAGATCCATGCCCATAATGTTTGATGCAGTGTAGTTGTTAACTACGAGAAGAGGAATGGCCTTCTGAATTCCTTTATAACTAGCCTGAAGCTTAATTTGACCTTTGATGTCAATTTTCTTCTTGTTAAATGTCACGAGCTGGATGTCAGCTGGAGAGCATGAAGGTGAACCTAAGTTGTGGTAGGTAGTCAGGTTAAT
This sequence comes from Anabrus simplex, assembly GCF_040414725.1. Classification (NCBI taxonomy): domain Eukaryota; kingdom Metazoa; phylum Arthropoda; class Insecta; order Orthoptera; family Tettigoniidae; genus Anabrus; species Anabrus simplex. Next base: position 440,585,459 of record NC_090268.1, on the reverse strand, counting down.
AATGGAGACAGGTGATCCAGTGTCTAATTGAAAATCGACAGATTGATCAGAGAATGAGAGAGGAATGATGATTTTGTGAGAATCCTTTGTGGGAAGAATAAGATTGATCTGATCAACTTCCATGTCTTGACGGGGCTGTATATGCTTCCGGCGCGCTGCAGTAGTCTTAGCAGGGCGGGGCGAACCTTGACAGACAGTCTGAATGTGTCCAAGTTTATTACATCGTTCACAAGTAGCTTTGAAAAAACGACAGTCACGACGTTCATGATGCTTGAAACAACCTCGGCAGGAAGGCAGGAGTTTCGAGGTGCTTTTAGAATTGGGCTTCCGTGTAGCATGACGAGAGGGAACCTGGCGAGAATGCTTGGTGGAGAGCGCCTTATCCGTACGGTGCACTGTAGCAGAGGACTTGCGGGCCTGAGGCGAGACTTGTGCAACTGCGTGTGGAGAAGCTATGGCTGCGGCAGTCTTGGTAGTAAGCTCATAAACCGTAGCAATACGCTGGACGTCTTCTAAAGAAGGGTTACTCTGCTTGACAGCGTCAAAACGTATTTTGTCTTCAGGAGTATGTAAAATTATCATGTCCCGAATGAGAGAATCAGTGTAGGATGAACCACAACCGTCCTTGGAGCAGATGAACTGGCAGGGTTTAGCTAGACCACGCAATTCAGTTATCCATTCAGTATGTGTCTGATGGGGTTGCTTTCTGCTCTGAAAAAATTTATAGCGAGCAGCCACTATGTGAGGAGCTTTGGCATAGTGTTCCGTGAGACGGGCCAAGAGCTGCGTGAAGGGTACCTCAGATAAGTGTTCTTCTGGACTTAATTTACGTAGTAATTCACACGTAGCATTGCCAACCGAACTAAGAAATAGTGCGCGGCGGCGTTGATCATCTGTGACAGAATGGCAGATGAAATGCTGTTGCAAGCGGGCTAAATAAACTGACCATTCTTCCTTAGCTGGATCAAAAGCAGAGAACGGAGGAATAGCTGATGGCTGTGTAGAGACAGAAATAGCTTGAATAGCCTGAATTAATGCTGCCTGTTGTTGTTGCATAAATTGTTGTTGTTGCTGCTGTAAGGCTTGGAAAATCGTAGTGAGTTGTTCCGCAGTAGCCATTGCGAGATGCGTGCAAGAAATAGTAAGGTAAGCTGTGTGTCAGAACTGGTTGGAGTGTCGTGGTTGTGTAGCACGTCGCCGTAGAGTTGACAACTGGGCCCGTTGAATTGTAGTGTTGGTTTCGTGTGTACCTCGTCACTATAGAGTTGGCAACTGGGGCCGAAGAATTGTAGTTTGTTGCTTTTTTACCTCGTCGCCATAGAGTTGGCGACTGGGGCCGATGAAGTGGTGTCGCTTTTTTACCTCGTCGCCATAGAGTTGTGTTGTAACCAAGGTTGAAGTTTACAAAACACAACTTTTATTGCTTCACTTTATGATATTTACACAAATAACTGAAATTTATTTTGAAGCAAAAAGGAATATTGAATCTTGAGAAAAGTCTATCTTTATACAATATGTACAGGTTTGCAGTCTTTATATACACTTCTATCTTGAAAAGATAGTCTTTGTGAAATGACACGTTGATAGTCGAGAACTATCTGGCACACTAACATAAATGTTCATGAGAGTCCTTGTTTGTTGAAGTGCCTGAATTCCTAAAAAAAGCAAGTTCAATTGATTGAAGAAATTCCACCTAGCGAAACTAAGGGAGCTTGCATAAATTAGGGAATGAAAATGGCTTGTAAAAGAATTACGGAACATAGGCAGCGGAAACAGGTAAGGGAGCGGTGACCAGAGGTGAGACCTCGTACTGCCAGAAATTCAGTCCACCTGGTCGAAGCACATTTTCAAGAGGAGTAGCCTCCGTGCTCGACGTAGGGTGTATTCTGGAGCTGGACACCGGGGCAAGTGGGCAAGTGAGCAGGCCGGGAGCTCCTATTTATAGTACACTCGATGGTCAGGCACGCGCACTGAGGGCTGCGCGTCGAAGCTAGCAGAATGATACACAGGCGCGCGTGCAGCTGGCTGGTGGAGCGAGAAAGGGAGCGCCGGACATACAACAAATTATACTTCCACTAGCATTATGGTGACGTCACGCAACGTTTTCAGAAAACAGTAATAAATAATAATAAACTGACAATAATAATTGTACATCTTCCACGGCTATTTAAACTGTGCGCCATCTCCACTACCATCTCTCACACTGGTTAGCAACTCTTAGGACTCTGTAAAACTTGTGTCTCCGATGGTTGGATGGCTCTGAAATCTATTTTGTAGCGATCCCTATTGGGCTAAGCCCCAGTGAATCTGCTGAGAAATGTAAATTGTTATAGTTGGTAAAACTTATCCTTGTTATTGTTTTCTGTGTGCTCAAGTTGTCAACTCTACACTTGGTTCCCCCTATAAAGTAATCTGCATATCGCATGCCGGTATTGAAGGTTTCTAACCAATCAGAACTCAGGTTAGTGAATGGAAATTTAGCCTATCATCGCTCTGGATTCCAATACAATCTAGAACGTTCCCCTGGGGATCTATTTAAGCCGAGCGCATTAGGGCCGTCTGGTATGATAGTGCTCCGGTGATTATGTAGGCGACTTGACGGACGTTACAGTGGGCAGGAGGCTTGGGGCGGTTGTCTTGAAGAAGATCTAGAGCTAACAGGCAATGGCAGAATAAACCCAAATATGTGACTGTGTAAGCGTGTGTTCTGAAGGGAAGATTTCAGTGGATTTTTTAAAAATATAATATGTAAGCTTTTCAGTTTTCGCTGGTAAATTAATGTAAGGGAGCACGAGTGGTTGACCTCGGAACTCCCCCCTTCCATTTTTGAGCTGGCTGACTATAACATTTTTCAACCACTTATTTGGAAATTAGTCTCGGCCTTAAATTTTCCCCTTTGTAGTCACCCTTTTAGCATGGTATTAGTCTCGGTGTCATTCGGCATTAATCCCACTAAGGTTCTTGACTTTTCCAGAATATTCCTTTAAGGAATGCTGGTGCTTTCCTCCTTGCCTTTCGTTAACGGCCTGTATTGGTTGTAACCTTTCCTTTTTCCTTCGTAAGGCCTAGTAGGATTGGTAATATGCCCCTATATATGCATTATGTATTTTCGAGTAATCATGTCTACATTTAGGTTCCCTTGTGGAACAGTACTCCAACTGTTTGTGAAATTTTGTAATGATAAGCCCACCATGAGGCAAACTGTATATGAACACTATGAACTTGTATATGGGGGCAAACTGTGTATCAACACTATGAACTGGTGTCACCCCATTGGTTGCCACCGTAAGTTTAAAGGTAGCAAGCAACATATCGCTGTATTTAGGTTAGCCTCTATGTAATCGGAGTTCAGACTCCATAATATTGTACCTGTTAAGAACAATTATGCTCTTCCATATGTAGGTTAATAACTAGGAGTCTTTTCCTATTAAACTTGTACCTGATTAAGGCCTTGCAGCTCTTTGTTACATGTTACTATTCTCAAGTAATTTTTCAACTCATATGCTTTTATACTGGTTCTTTTTAAATAATTTGGATTTTAAGGGAGGAAATAAATACAATTTCTAATATATGTTACAGTATATTTCATTATAAATGGTCCCCTCTCCAGCCATTCATCTCACCGGCTTCCATACTTCTGCGGTCTACGTTAGATCCCTATAATAATAATAATAAAAATAATAATAATAATAATAATAATAACAATAACGTGCAAAAAAGTGGTATTACATATATTGCACCCGTCCACCTCCCGAGTCCCAGACTAGCATTTATCTCAGGGGTGTCGGTTCATTATTTAAGTCATCAAATATAACTATAGCGGCATCAATGAACACGGGAATGAACGGAGCAATTAAAATTAAAATGGGGAAGGCTCGATTGTAAACTTGAATTTAAGGACTCCATGATAGGACTAGGAAGTGACTGTTAACTTTAAAAAGGGCATCAACTAACTACAATAAAAAGATTATGAGAATGGTTTCCTTTGAAATAATTGCCAGAAAGAGCAGTTTATTACGCCATCCGACGTACGAAACTTTGATACATTTGGCAACGATATTTAAGTTTCCACACATGTTACATAAATAAAATCACTTGCTATACCGCATGTGGTATCAATATCGTGCTGGGTTGCTTCTGAAATAAAATGACATTTTGAGGTATAATTTACGGGTCGATTCCATTTGAATCGAACCGTTGTTCAAGGATATAGCTTCCTTCTATCGGGAGCCCGAGCATAACCCATGTTACGGTCGGCTTCCCGATTTAACTAAGATGATGTACTCCGGCTATATACATTTTTCCGAGACCGGTACTCGGACTGGGTAATGTTTCTCGTGAATTACGAAAAATGGATTCCACGGACAGTTCCTATCTTACGATGTCCAGCTGATGCCATACCAATGAATTAGCATTTACATTTTATTTACACCTGATCTGAGATATTACAAAGTAGCCTCAGTAGACTACTGCCACAGATGAGATAACGAGAAGCGGTTGGAAATACCGTGGCAATAACCCCCCTCGCATCGCGGGCAAAGTAAACAAACACACCAAGTATTACTGTAACTCGTCCCGTGCGGAAACCGTACTATAACGAGGTAACAAATGATTATAATATTTATCACTCTTATAATTCAAACATACGAATCGAGGGATGTTGTCACCAATTAATTAATTAACTATCGTCAGAAATATTCATTTATCCATGAAATTATCATCCTCGAAATTATTATTATTATTATTATTATTATTATTATTATTATTATTATTATTATTATTATTATTATTATACTCAACGGTTCCTGGCACCGTCACGTTTGATTAATATCGTCATTATTATGCGGGATGCAAACACAAATGGTTATTAATGTTATTATTATTATATCCCTCTTGTGGTTATTATTATTATTATTATTAAATAGGTGACTCCAGATTTTATTATTATTATTCACGTCACTCAAGAGGTTATTATTATTAATGAATCGGTCACTTCCGCCAAAATATATTAAGATATCGGTCGCAATTACAAATATTTCACTGATCAACCAACGGCATCATTACTGTTATTATTATGACAATTATTATTAATCTGACCGCGATGATTTAACATCGTCCTTACATTGTTATTATTATTATCGGTTGCATATTATCATTTAGATTCCCGTTTAACATCTTTATCAACGCTCAATTAATTAAGGCGGTCCAATCCTTTATCTTGCAATATTTATTATTATTATTATCATCAGGACATCATGATTGTCATCGCTCGTCATTACAATGATTACAATATACGATCATTTATGTGGACTCGGAACTCTCATTATCCTTAGATCCGTAGTATCTCGACGAATAGCTGTGCAGTCTATTTATTTCGTACATGCTGTCACGGGTTCGAATTCTACCCGCTACGTAACTCAGTATTTCTCTGTGACACTGCCCGTACATTTTACACTCATTTCAATATCCTAAGTGTCTCTCGTACGGAATTTATTTCCCTTTCTATCTCAATATTCCTTGATTCATTTATTTCTCACAGAATTATCAACTGACTTATTTATTCACTTCTGACATCGTACGACCTTTTATTATCTGACTGCAGATTCTTTAACATTTCTATCTCATTTTGATCTACGCCTTAGTTCATTCTCCACAAATAATCGTAACATCTTGAAATTATATTTACCAAAATTTGACAATCATGGTTTCGTAATATTAGTCCTACGTATTCCGGCTAATGAATTGCAACTTTAAGACACGACATTTATTCGTAAAAAAATATTGGACCGTAATTTAAACCACACGTTCATTAACATGTACGGATTATTAGCACCGATCTACATTTCAATATTATTAATTTATCAAGTTAAATTACCACACACTTTAATTCCGAATTAAAAACGACATCCCGTCATTAAATGATTTCCGACAAAATCAACACCTGATCACTTAAATTCCATTATCTCATGAATTATTATTATTTCCAAATTATATATAAAAACTTTTCTTCTAAAAAAAGTAGTTTTATTTATATTTATTATTATTATTATTAATTTTAAAAAATTTAATTTTCGCCTGTTACACGGTAGTCCACTCTTAATATGTTTAACGCATAACCCCTTTTACAATTTCGATTTATTCTGGCACTAATCAACTCCAGATACGATTTACTTGGAATATTATTATTATAATCGCTTCTCACAAATTTGAACAACTTCACTTTGAAAATATGAACATACTAATCAACAACAAACCACAACTGGTATGACGAAGCTGGACTTTACTTCAGTGTCATTACATAGCTCGTTAAAATGACAAAACAGAAAAGCACATATCGGGTCTTATTTAACTATCATAACCAAAATCAAATGAAAGAAAATTATTCTACAAAGAAATATGAATGCATGCATGAATTAACGTACTACACTATATATACAAATTTTACATCTCCAACAAACTGAATACATAAAAGACCCGATTATTTACATTGTTATTATTTACTACTGTCCGTGCTACAAATTTAGGATGGGGTCGTTAAGCGACTCATCTTGTTACAGAAGGTAACCAAGTCTAATCAAGTTATTCCCATTTTTCCCAATCACGCTAACATTTCCCAAATATTATTTACAGTTTAGTACTCATCTTAGTTTCTCGGTATTCCATTACAGCTTTGCAGATGAGAGGCTCCTTTCGGCCCCTCTCTGCATTTTACTCCTCCATTCTTGATGGCGTAGTTCCACAAAAGATTTCCTGGCACATTACCATTTTACACTAATACCTTAATTATCACAAACCTTCACCATTGACAACGTTAACACTGAATACTTTAACTTTTATACAACAAATTCATATCCTAGACCCAAAAATTTAATATTTACACTATTTTAATCTTCGTCCAATTACCGCACAATGGACCTGGACACGTACGACGAGGTGTCAAATTTTACGCCCGTCGCGATTTATGTCGTCCGACGCGATACGCCCGTTTCATACGGCACTCTTGAAGTGTTCATGATAGCGGTTCGATATTGCAAAGTACAGGCTACTATTCCCTTAAAGTACTGTTCGTCACACAGTCTGTTATTTACGTACTTATTGTGGTACAATTTATATTACTCTCTTGCAGTGCAATTAATTTACTTCACTGATATTTATAACTGACAAACACTGTCCTACGTTAACTATTTCCAGTTCATGTTGCTTGAGCGCGATCACATTTTACAAACACTGGCGGATGCTCGCGCCATTAAATGTTGAGTTACTGTATGCCCGTAAAATTCGAAGTTAGCTGCGACCGACAGTTCAGCTCCAGAGATTCAGTTCAAGTGTGTTGGCGAGGATCCCTTGTCCCGTATATATGGATGAAGCTTTCTCCCGCGGATTCATTGACGTCATACCCCTGAGGGAGGGGGTGGATTTTTATAATCGGTACTTGCACTCCGAATTGGACGTTAAAATTTACATCAAATTAATCCACTCCGCTAGCATATCTGCTGGATTAAATATGAACTCCTGGTGATCACAGATTTAGGAGATACGGGTGGATTTAGCTCCTCACATTTCGCGCCTTTGGAAGCGTCCCTTACAACGTGGTCTTCGTCCAGCCAATGACATTCAAGCTGTCTGGTTTCCAAGAAATCCAGCCTCCAATTTATTTAATTTGCCAATAATTATTGATTATTTTTCCATGCGTGACATCTAATAAATTCATTACATCGATCCGTGTACTCACAATAATTTATTACTAATTACCTTTGAAGTTACGAGAATATCTCATCCATCATTCCTTAAGATGGTATCCCTGAGTCTTACATCAAATTTTTACGATTGGCCGTCAAGCGGTCACGTGATTTAAATCTCCACCTGCCCGAACCTAGGCTAGCGAATGTACTGGCAGCCGCTGTAGCTTTCCATGACGTCACGGAATTTCCGTCCTGCCAAAAATATCCCAGTGCATTACTCACGTAGCGAGCTTCCTTTGTATCACCTACCCCTTTCTCTTTCTGACCAAGACTTATTTGTAGACTTGTATTTCCTTGTTCGCCAACTAATGAGATCCCCTGCTGTGAAGTAGCTAAATGTTGGTGTGTCGAGCTAATCCGTCAGGCTCCAGTCTGTCGTCCTTCCTTCGCTCCTATTTCGACATTACATATATGAAATGTTTTCAACTACACTTCTGTATTTCAATAAATGTACCATATATTATTTTATCAATCAAATCATGATTGACTTTGGGCCTAAGTCACTCGGGTTCATCTTCCTCTTGCCCAGGTAAAAAAATCTAGTGAGCATCATGAGATTCTTTATGATGTGTTCATATCATCACTATCATGATTTGACATCGGATCCTCTGTTCTGTGACGGCTATTGATTTCATCTCTCAACATCTGGTTCCTGAACCTTAACTCCTCGTTCTGTCTTTCGATTTGATGGATCGTATTGACAAATTCCTGCAAGTCGCTGTCTATCTCTCCACACTCCGGACATGGCCTTGCTTCAATTGGTGTATGGATTACTTGGACTTCTTCTCCCTTCCGTCTTCTTCTTCATCCTCTTCTTCGTCATCATCTTCTTCCGGCTCGTCATCTGCTTCCTCTCGTTCATCCACTGCTTCCCTTTGGTCTGCTGGCGTGCGGTATAGCTTTAAATTCGCAGCATTATAGATGTTCTCTGAACTTCCATCCAAGCTCTGAACTTTGTAATCATTGTTGTCATAAGTTTGTATAATCTTGAAAGGGCCCACGAACAATTTACAAAACTTGTGGTACACCTTCTGCTCTGGGTTAGATACACTAGGCTTCTTCACTAGAACAAGCTCGCAAACCCTCAACGGACGGTGGAATCGCTTATTCCTCAGCCTTCTCAATCGTCGTTCTGCTTGTGCCTCCAAATGTTCCCGTGTCTTTCTGATACAAATTTCGCTGGATACGCGTGGATCTGCAGGACAAGCCACTGCATCGTGCCATGGCCTGGCCGGATATCTATTAAAGTGAACCACTTCCGGTATCTGGCCTGTTGCTTCGTGGATCGTGGTGTTAATACATTTAGTTATAATGGGCACCACGTCAATCCACCGCCAATGTGCCTCGGAACAATAGATCCTGCAAAATTTTGCAATCTCTCGCATGATCCTCTCTGATGGGTTCGATTCGGGATGGCGAATCGAACTAAGTACATGCTGAATGTCTAGTTGTCGTAATTGATTTGCAAACGCAGCAGATGTGAACTGACTACCATGATCAGTAAGGATCTTCTTAGGCTTCCCCATCTGTGGAATGATATGTGAAGTAATTCCTCGTAGTACAGTTTTAGAATTTGCCTTTTGCAGCGGATACAAGGCTACCAATTTAGAGAATACATCTAAACTAACAAGGATGAATTGATTTCCCTTACGGGCCTTGGGGAGCGGTCCGTACAGGTCCATTGCGAATATCTCGCGGGGTTCAGTAGGTAACAATGGGCGCGGAGATTGCTTAAGTAAGTACGGATTAGGTTTAATCCTTTGGCAGACGTCGCATGATCGTAGTACATTTCGGACTGTTTGGTTCATTTTGGCCCACACGAATGTCTCTTGGATAGTTGCCAAAACCTTCCCTATACCTCCGTGTCCAATGACCCGGTGTACATGGTTGACTACCGGTACTTGCATTTCAGATGGTATGACTATGCGAAGTTTCGTGTGTTCCTCATCCAAAAACTTATGAAGAACCCCATTCAAATAATGGTAGCTCGCTGATAATTTACTAGCTCTGTCATACTGTGGATTGTCTGGCTACAATGTTTTGTTAAAGAACTCTATCATCAAGTTAGTGAACCCATCTCTCTTCTGTATCGCTCCTATGTCCTTCAGATTCCTTAAGACCTCCTGATCCTCTTCTATCAACTCAATTTGGTGGATTACGACTTCCTCCGGGTTTGGATGTCGACTCAATGTGTCTGCCAAAATATTGAGTTTCCCGGGGCAATGTTCGACTGTTAGATAAAATTGCTGGATAAATAATGCCCAACGGCTAACCCTCTCACTTGCCATATTGGTTTTCATAATGAACGTCAGCGCTTTGTGATCGGTACGGATAACAATCTGAAAACCATACACGATCTTCTTCCAATACTGCAAAGCGCTCACGATAGACAACATTTCCAATTCCGTGATAGTGTACTTTATCTCATGCTTCCGCAATTTCCGGCTCATGAAGGCAATATAGATATTTATGCTTGGATCATCGGGGTTTTCCTGAAGTAATACGGCTCCTATACCTATGGTTGAGGCGTTTGTTTGAATTATGAATCTGAGGCTGAAATCAGGGTATCCGAGCTTAACATTATGCAGTAATCGTTGCTTGGTCTGAGCGAACGCCTCATCACAAGTATGGTCCCACTTCCATCGATTATTTTTCTTAAGTAGGTCCTGCAATGGTGCTACTACACTTGTGTAATCAGGGCAATGATCAGTGAAGAACTGACACATTCCAAGGAACTGCCGAACATGTTTTACTTTAGTAGGCTTAGTAAACATCCTAATGGCCTCAATTTTGACTGGGTTTGGTCGCACACCATCTCCATCTACAAGGTGACCCAAAAATAACACCTCCTTCTGACAAAAATGTGATTTCGATAGCTTGACCTTGAAGTTATGCCTTCCTAAATCGGTGAGGACTTCATCAATATTTTCCAAGTGTTCCGAATGTGTTTTTGTAGCTACCAAGATATCATCCACATACATGATAGTCGCCTCTTTGACATTTGGACTTAGATTGCGGTCAAGAGCCCGAATGAGAACCGAACCCGCGTTCCTGATACCAAACGGGAGACGCTTAAAAACATAAGTCTGTTGATCGAATAAGAATCCCGTCAACAACTTAGATTTAGCTTCCAACAGTATATGATGAAACGATGACGTCAGGTCAAAAGTGGTAAAATATTCCATGTCTTTAAATCTCTTCAGGATCTCTTTAATAGGCGGAGCCTGCTCATACTCTGGGACTAATCTCTCGTTGATAGCACGTGCATCAAGGCAAATGCGTACTGATCCGTCCGGTTTCCTTACTATCACTAAAGGATTCAAAAATGGCGTCGGTGATTTCGATATCAGTCCACTTCCTTCCATTTCTCTAATAGCTTCGCGGACTTGGGGATAGAATTTCTCGGCAATTGGATATAATTTCTTCTTATACGGGGACCAATTATTCACGTTTAATTCGTATTCAAAGTTTTCAATATTTCCAGGTTTTGAGCCAAACGTGTCGCTATGCTTTGTTAAAATTTTGAATAAATTTTCCTTCCCCTCGGGACCTATTACAGCTGCATTAACTTTATCTGCTATAACTTTCCCACAGTTGACTTCACCTTCCTGCAATTCTGCCGCAAATAGTTGATAATCATCAGAGGTCACATGATCATCCGTCTCACGTATGACACTTTCGTCCGTCCTAAGCGAATTCATGACTTCGGTATTCCAAATTTCTTCATGCTCTCCTATCTCCGACTGAGGGTTCATGGTTGTATCCTCGATAACGTCCCTGTGCTTAAATCTGACAGAGTTATCTCCCATATCAATCACAGCCTGGTATTCGGTCATAAACTCAGCCCCTAGGATCAAGTTATAGTTGATTTTATTCATGATAATAAATGTATGAGCAAATTTTGAATTTCCAATTTCGATGTCCAATAATGCCTGGTTCTTACATATGACGGATTTATCCGGGATAATTCCACGAATCTTCAAATTTGAAACTGGGATAATCGGGATGTTTACTTTGGATTGTAGTTCATTTACCAGAACTTGGGATACTACTGATACGCTGGCGCCTGTATCAATGAGCGATCGAACCCTCACGTGGTTGATCCTAGTATATATAACTGGTAGTCTCTTAACTTCCTTTGAAATTTGTATTTCGGGATCGTCAATTAATTCGTCAGAGGTCACAACCCATGTATCGACCTCTGCGATGATCCATTCTTCATTTAAAATTCGGCGTTTTTTTTCGCCCCGAGCCGTTCTTCAGATTCGAACGTCGGTGCATTCGGGTTCAAACCGCTGCTCCCCTTCCTTGCTCCTTGGAATTGCAAGCTCTCCGCTCCTGTCGCTTCCTCATCACGGCCTCGACCATGAATCGCCTCCTTCCATTTTCTCTTGTTCAGCTCTTCTATGTACCGCCTAGACTCTTGATATCTGTCATCCTTATCCTGACGAGATCCTCCCCGGTAATATCTCGGGTTCCCTTGATTTCTAGATGGATACGGCCTATAATTATTTCTCTGGAATCCACGGTATCCCCTGTCAGCTCGAAAGTTACCTTGGTTGGTTTGCCGGTTGCCTTCCGCAAAATTCCTAGGTCTCGTCCATTGTCGCGGCTTCCACTCCGTATTATATGCTCGACGAGGTTCCGGATCACTACTAGTTCCCTGGTTCTTCGTACTAGTGGTCTTCGGTTCGATTGTCCGTTCGATATTGTTCACCTGTTGGTCCCTGCTCCTAATTTGTCTCGGGTTCGAATGATGCGTTGTGAGGTCTAATTGACGTAACAAAGCCTCCGCTTCGACAGCCGTCTGGACATTTAACGCTATCATCATTCGTTGGACCTCAAATGGCAATTGCTTTCCAATGGCGCTAATCAATACTGTTTCGCTCATTGGATTATCAAGCTCCCGTAGCTTGTGAAATTGTGCCACAAAGTAATCTGAGAATTTAGTGGGCGAGGATGTTGAATATCGTCTGGAGTAGACTTCCAGCCTTAACTCCTGCTGTTCCTGAATGCTCCAGAACTTTTGGAGTAAAGCCCGCCGAAATCCTTCAAAATCATCAAAGGTATACAAGAAAGCCCTGAACCATACAGCTGGTGCTCCGTCTAGGAATTTCTCGACTGTTCGCAGTTCTCGCTCTACTAGTATCTTATTTTCATTTATATAACCGGCGATTTCCCGGATGAAACCTTTCGGGGTGATATGCCCACGGGCATCGAACCTGGGTGGTTTGTCATCAGACATCTTAATGACATGTACCACCGATGTCGGGATGGCATTCGATGACGTAGACGACCCATCTCTGTTCTCAAACTTGAAACCGTTCGTGTCAGCTTGGGATAGGCCCCCTTTCTTATGAATCCCCTGGTTATCATGGGGTTCGTACTCACGGTATTGGAGGTTAAAGTCTTGGCTAGACGCTGACGGTTCCAACCTAGCCTTCAATATCTCCAAGTCTTTTCGGATGTCATCCCTTCCGTTGGGATTACTACTTGACATTTCTTTTGTGCCGGAAATTTGCCCATTATACGCCTTGCACTGTTCTAATAAGCGAACTTCCGTGTCGGCAAATGATTGGCCCTGTTCAATTAGGTCTTCCGTCCGCTGGAATAACGCTAAGTTTGCGTCTTCACACTTGGTTATTCTCTGGCTACGGTCTTCTAAATTTACAGTTAGCTCCTCGACTTTGTTTTTCAGTCCTGCTACGATTACAAGTGTACGCGCAGCTTCCCCACGTATCTCGTTCATGCCCTTGTCATGCTTGTCCAAGGTGCCAGCTATATGCGCGCATTTTTCTTCTACTTGTCCCCGGACGATGTCATTCTCCTTCCGACATTCATCCCGAATTTCCTCTATGTGTGATTCTATGTCTTGTCTGTCAGTTAATCGTAAAGCGGCGAGTTCCTTGACACTAGCGTTCAATTTCTCCTTAATTTCTGCGCGCTCCATTTGAGCCTCATCTCTAACGCGGTCAACCCTTTCATTAATGATGGTAATGTATGAATCCATGTGCCCTTTTAATTCATCTTTCGCGAAGTGACATGCTTCCTGGACTTGAGTTAATTTGTCCCGAAGTTCCTGTCCCATCGCTACGCTCGCGGCCTGAACTGCATCTATTTGTGCCTTGAGTTCTGTTTTATTTACTTCACACGCAGCCTGTACTTGGTCTATTTTATTCTCTAGTGAAACACTCGCGGCCTGTACTTGGTCTATCTTGTCAACAAGTTCATGTTTATTTGTATCAATTTTATGTTCTATTGAAACACTATTAGCCTGTAATTGATCCATCTTCAAAGTTAAATTTCGCATTAAGTCCACTAACGTGCTATCGACCACCTTTCCCTGTCCATCTACCACTATGTCCTGGGGTCGCTCCCCACCGTCGTCAGACATTATAACTTTTCTTGAGAAAGCAAAAGGGCCGATCGGCCTCTCACCTTGCTGCACACGAATGAATACGCTATTGGGTCTAGGCCCTATCCTGTGATATTATACCCCTACACTAACTTTCATTTAACAAAAAAAAATTTTGACTCTAAACCTTGTTTACATTTGCAGGTCATTCAACTTGAATGCTGGCTTGCGCCTAAGATTTCACAATAAACTGCTCCAATATACCAACAACAACAACATTAAAACAACGATGAAGTTGGAAATCTCCTGCCCTGAAATACGTTAATTTTAATTTATACCATCTCGACCTCTTTTTAAATACTAACTTGAACTGGTGCTCAGTAATATTTTACCATTTCAAGCCTTCCTAAACAGCTGTTTATAATATTCATCTCATGTCCAATGACATTTAAATGGAGTCCTGAATTACCAAAATAATATTAAATTTCATATGGGAAAAAGAGAAACATCAAATCTTCGAGCTTATTGAATTTTGAATCATTGCCAAACTTGAAGAGATTAGCAATGGATTATATTCATAAACTAGCCAAATCTAGCCCCGTTCGAAACTAACCTTACTCTAGCATGATATTACGTTACAAGTGAACACTCACTTGACCGTGATGCGGTCATCAATTAATAAAAATCAAAATTTAAAAATATAAACTTAAAAAAGTATAAAAATTTACAATTGATTAGCAATGATATTGGCCTCTTTATAATGCAATCAAGCTTCCCAGTGGGCATACAGTAAAGTCTCACTTTAAACCAGCCATATTTCATCTGGCCCAACTGTAACATGTCCTACAATTGGTCATCATTTTACTGATGTCAACCAACATGACTCGTAGTTCTTCCCTTCATTTGTTAGACCCTCTCTGCCGTTCTTAAAGCACCACTTTGGGCAAGCCATTTTGCACCCGTCCACCTCCCGAGTCCCAGACTAGCATTTATCTCAGGGGTGTCGGTTCATTATTTAAGTCATCAAATATAACTATAGCGGCATCAATGAACACGGGAATGAACGGAGCAATTAAAATTAAAATGGGGAAGGCTCGATTGTAAACTTGAATTTAAGGACTCCATGATAGGACTAGGAAGTGACTGTTAACTTTAAAAAGGGCATCAACTAACTACAATAAAAAGATTATGAGAATGGTTTCCTTTGAAATATTTGCCAGAAAGAGCAGTTTATTACGCCATCCGACGTACGAAACTTTGATACATTTGGCAACGATATTTAAGTTTCCACACATGTTACATAAATAAAATCACTTGCTATACCGCAAGTGGTATCAATATCGTGCTGGGTTGCTTCTGAAATAAAATGACATTTTGAGGTATAATTTACGGGTCGATTCCATTTGAATCGAACCGTTGTTCAAGGATATAGCTTCCTTCTATCGGGAGCCCGAGCATAACCCATGTTACGGTCGGCTTCCCGCTTTAACTAAGATGATGTACTCCGGCTATATACATTTTTCCGAGACAGGTACTCGGACTGGGTAATGTTTCTCGTGAATTACGAAAAATGGATTCCACGGACAGTTCCTATCTTACGATGTCCAGCTGATGCCATACCAATGAATTAGAATTTACATTTTATTTACACCTGATCTGAGATATTACAAAGTAGCCTCAGTAGACTACTGCCACAGATGAGATAACGAGAAGCGGTTGGAAATACCGTGGCAATGACCCCCCCTCGCATCGCGGGCAAAGTAAACAAACACACCAAGTATTACTGTAACTCGTCCCGTGCGGAAACCGTACTATAACGAGGTAACAAATGATTATAATATTTATCACTCTTATAATTCAAACATACGAATCGAGGGATGTTGTCATCAATTAATTAATTAACTATCGTCAGAAATATTCATTTATCCATGAAATTATCATCCTCGAAATTATTATTATTATTATTATTATTATTATTATTATTATACTCAACGGTTCCTGGCACCGTCACGTTTGATTAATATCGTCATTATTATGCGGGATGCAAACACAAATGGTTATTAATGTTATTATTATTATATCCCTCTTGTGGTTATTATTATTATTATTAAATAGGTGACTCCAGATTTTATTATTATTATTCACGTCACTCAAGAGGTTATTATTATTAATGAATCGGTCACTTCCGCCAAAATATATTAAGATATCGGTCGCAATTACAAATATTTCACTGATCAACCAACGGCATCATTACTGTTATTATTATGACAATTATTATGACAATTATTATTAATCTGACCGCGATGATTTAACATCGTCCTTACATTGTTATTATTATTATCGGTTGCATATTATCATTTAGATTCCCGTTTAACATCCTTATCAACGCTCAATTAATTAAGGCGGTCCAATCCTTTATCTTGCAATATTTATTATTATTATTATCATCAGGACATCATGATTGTCATCGCTCGTCATTACAATGATTACAATATACGATCATTTATGTGGACTCGGAACTCTCATTATCCTTAGATCCGTAGTATCTCGACGAATAGCTGTGCAGTCTATTTATTTCGTACATGCTGTCACGGGTTCGAATTCTACCCGCTACGTAACTCAGTATTTCTCTGTGACACTGCCCGTACATTTTACACTCATTTCAATATCCTAAGTGTCTCTCGTACGGAATTTATTTCCCTTTCTATCTCAATATTCCTTGATTCATTTATTTCTCACAGAATTATCAACTGACTTATTTATTCACTTCTGACATCGTACGACCTTTTATTATCTGACTGCAGATTCTTTAACATTTCTATCTCATTTTGATCTACGCCTTAGTTCATTCTCCACAAATAATCGTAACATCTTGAAATTATATTTACCAAAATTTGACAATCATGGTTTCGTAATATTAGTCCTACGTATTCCGGCTAATGAATTGCAACTTTAAGACACGACATTTATTCGTAAAAAAATATTGGACCGTAATTTAAACCACACGTTCATTAACATGTACGGATTATTAGCACCGATCTACATTTCAATATTATTAATTTATCAAGTTAAATTACCACACACTTTAATTCCGAATTAAAAACGACATCCCGTCATTAAATGATTTCCGACAAAATCAACACCTGATCACTTAAATTCCATTATCTCATGAATTATTATTATTTCCAAATTATATATAAAAACTTTTCTTCTAAAAAAAGTAGTTTTATTTATATTTATTATTATTATTAATTTTAAAAAATTTAATTTTCGCCTGTTACACGGTAGTCCACTCTTAATATGTTTAACGCATAACCCCTTTTACAATTTCGATTTATTCTGGCACTAATCAACTCCAGATACGATTTACTTGGAATATTATTATTATAATCGCTTCTCACAAATTTGAACAACTTCACTTTGAAAATATGAACATACTAATCAACAACAAACCACAACTGGTATGACGAAGCTGGACTTTACTTCAGTGTCATTACATAGCTCGTTAAAATGACAAAACAGAAAAGCACATATCGGGTCTTATTTAACTATCATAACCAAAATCAAATGAAAGAAAATTATTCTACAAAGAAATATGAATGCATGCATGAATTAACGTACTACACTATATATACAAATTTTACATCTCCAACAAACTGAATACATAAAAGACCCGATTATTTACATTGTTATTATTTACTACTGTCCGTGCTACAAATTTAGGATGGGGTCGTTAAGCGACTCATCTTGTTACAGAAGGTAACCAAGTCTAATCAAGTTATTCCCATTTTTCCCAATCACGCTAACATTTCCCAAATATTATTTACAGTTTAGTACTCATCTTAGTTTCTCGGTATTCCATTACAGCTTTGCAGATGAGAGGCTCCTTTCGGCCCCTCTCTGCATTTTACTCCTCCATTCTTGATGGCGTAGTTCCACAAAAGATTTCCTGGCGCATTACCATTTTACACTAATACCTTAATTATCACAAACCTTCACCATTGACAACGTTAACACTGAATACTTTAACTTTTATACAACAAATTCATATCCTAGACCCAAAAATTTAATATTTACACTATTTTAATCTTCGTCCAATTACCGCACAATGGACCTGGACACGTACGACGAGGTGTCAAATTTTACGCCCGTCGCGATTTATGTCGTCCGACGCGATACGCCCGTTTCATACGGCACTCTTGAAGTGTTCATGATAGCGGTTCGATATTGCAAAGTACAGGCTACTATTCCCTTAAAGTACTGTTCGTCACACAGTCTGTTATTTACGTACTTATTGTGGTACAATTTATATTACTCTCTTGCAGTGCAATTAATTTACTTCACTGATATTTATAACTGACAAACACTGTCCTACGTTAACTATTTCCAGTTCATGTTGCTTGAGCGCGATCACATTTTACAAACACTGGCGGATGCTCGCGCCATTAAATGTTGAGTTACTGTATGCCCGTAAAATTCGAAGTTAGCTGCGACCGACAGTTCAGCTCCAGAGATTCAGTTCAAGTGTGTTGGCGAGGATCCCTTGTCCCGTATATATGGATGAAGCTTTCTCCCGCGGATTCATTGACGTCATACCCCTGAGGGAGGGGGTGGATTTTTATAATCGGTACTTGCACTCCGAATTGGACGTTAAAATTTACATCAAATTAATCCACTCCGCTAGCATATCTGCTGGATTAAATATGAACTCCTGGTGATCACAGATTTAGGAGATACGGGTGGATTTAGCTCCTCACATTTCGCGCCTTTGGAAGCGTCCCTTACAACGTGGTCTTCGTCCAGCCAATGACATTCAAGCTGTCTGGTTTCCAAGAAATCCAGCCTCCAATTTATTTAATTTGCCAATAATTATTGATTATTTTTCCATGCGTGACATCTAATAAATTCATTACATCGATCCGTGTACTCACAATAATTTATTACTAATTACCTTTGAAGTTACGAGAATATCTCATCCATCATTCCTTAAGATGGTATCCCTGAGTCTTACATCAAATTTTTACGATTGGCCGTCAAGCGGTCACGTGATTTAAATCTCCACCTGCCCGAACCTAGGCTAGCGAATGTACTGGCAGCCGCTGTAGCTTTCCATGACGTCACGGAATTTCCGTCCTGCCAAAAATATCCCAGTGCATTACTCACGTAGCGAGCTTCCTTTGTATCACCTACCCCTTTCTCTTTCTGACCAAGACTTATTTGTAGACTTGTATTTCCTTGTTCGCCAACTAATGAGATCCCCTGCTGTGAAGTAGCTAAATGTTGGTGTGTCGAGCTAATCCGTCAGGCTCCAGTCTGTCGTCCTTCCTTCGCTCCTATTTCGACATTACATATATGAAATGTTTTCAACTACACTTCTGTATTTCAATAAATGTACCATATATTATTTTATCAATCAAATCATGATTGACTTTGGGCCTAAGTCACTCGGGTTCAGTATAGTTCTAGAATCAAAATTCGTACTTTCAAAAACAGGTATCAAGAGCCTGAGAACAAAATATAGTACAATTTCTTACTTCAAATACCTCTGAGAAGTTATCGAACCGACAGGCCTTGAAATGAACTCACGACAAACTCGTTTCCAAGCATTTAGAAAAGAATTACGGTTAGTCGAAAACATCTACAACGAAAAATCCATGTCAAAACATACAAAAATTTTGCTCTAAAACACAGTCGTAAAACCAACAGTCCTTTACGCAAGTGAAACATTGTCACTCAACAGGAAACAAGAACTTAAAGAAATCAAAAATGAGGAGAGGAAGATCATTAGGAAAATCTTAGGAGCAAGATACACCCAAGACGGTTACAGGTAACAATCAACCAAAACAACAGAAAAGTTCTCAAACATCGAATTTGACATTAGGAAATGACGAATGACGTTCTTCGGCCATCTGACTAGATTACTAAAAATTCGATTGACAAAAAGGACAATAGATTGTGTAGCGTCGCTGAAGAATTCAACACACTGGCTTAACGAACTTCGAAAGGACCTTAAAAACGCAAACATAAGTTCAATAGACATTCTAGAAAGGGACACATTTGGTCACAAAGTAAACAATTAGGAAGCTACATCAGAGCAACCACAGCAGAAACAGCACAGACCAAAGTGTTCCGAAGAAGCCTTCTCGGAAAAAAGGAAGCTTATTGGAACAACAAGAATAACCCACAGAGGAACTGAGTTATTTGCTTAACGTCTTCCAATATTGGGAGAATTTGTTACTACTACTACTACTACTACTACTAATAATAATAATAATAATAATAATAATAATAATAATAATAATAATAATAATAATAATAATAATAATAATAATAGCAATAATAATAATAATTGTACCGGAAGGTACACCTCAATGCCGCGCATTCAAAATAAGCTCCTTAATGAACTCCTCTTTCGAAATAAAGTGGAAACTACTACAACAGGAACTTAGAACTTAAATCAGAAGATGTCACCACCAAAATATTATGTAATTTTGTTATTGTGCAGTTTTCTAACCTGCTTGCAACCGGGAGATAGTGGGTTCGAATCCCACTGTCGGCAGCCCTGAAGATGGTTTTCCGTGGTTTCCCATTTTCACACGAGGCAAAAGCTGGGGATGTACCTGTATTAAGGCCACGGCCGATTCCTTCCAACTCCTAGGCCTTTCCTATGCCATCGTCGCCATAAGACCCATTTGTATCGGTGCGACGTAAAGCCACTAGCAAAGAAACAAAAAGCAAATTCATGCCTGTAAGTACTTTGCGTAGTCTTTATGGGCTTGTATGCATACACATAATTCACATATAAAGTAATGTAATAACAATAATAATGTTAACTCAGCCACTATGTACAGACATTTCAATTTGACACCATTTGGACGTCTGATGGTGAATTTCGATGTTCCGTTTTACTCTAGGCCCAGTAGATGGCAGAGAAAACTGAACCTCTCTCGGGTGTTTACGGCTGAGTTTTTAATTAATTTTGTCGCGTAAACACCAAGCGTGTCACAAGAGGTCTTTAACATGCCGAAATTGTACGAGATGGACTTCCGCCCTTCAAAAATCCGATTGCCGCTGCCGGGTTTGAACCCACTCTCTTGGTGTCCGGAGACCACCACTCTACCACTGATCCGCTCGGGTAACTCTCGTGGAGGTATTTGGATGCTCGCTGTTATATTGGAACCTGTAGGGCCAGAGCTTTATGGTCGGGAATGTGGCTTTGATTCCTTTGACGCGGCGAGTAGACTGCCCCAGGTCAGACTCCTCACAACCTAACAGCCAGTACATTTCAGTTCCATTCCAAACCACATCTGTGCCCTAGGACACCGTCAAACTGATTCCGTGATATTGCCGGTAAATGTAACTTCGCATTACTCCAACACCAAAGGCTTACACAGCTTCACACATACAATTCATTCCTAACTTTTCATTCGCCTATTCATTGCAAGTGCCTTCCTACCATTGTTCCCAACTGTTCGTACCGACAATTCTTCTCACTACTTTCATGTCTGTTAGTCCTAACTTACGAAAAATATGTCTTGAGTCCACTCAGCTTATACTCTTCTTCTTCTTACTCTCCAGGGTCGCTTTTCCCCTCGGACTCAGTGAGGGACCCCACCTCTACCGCCTCAAGGGCAGTGTCCTGGAGCTTCAGATTCTTGGTCGGGGTACAACTGTGGAGGATGACCAGTACCTCGCCCAGGCGGCCTCATCTGCTATGCTGAACAAGGGTCTGGCGGGGGATGGGAAGACTGGAAGGGATAGCAAGGAAGAGAGAAGGAAGCGGCCGTGACTTTAAGTTAGGTACCATAATAGCATTTATCTGGAGAAAAAGTGAGAAAACACGGAAAACCACTTCCAGAATGGCTGAGGTGGGAATCGAACCCACCTCTACTCAGCTGACCTCCCGAGGCTGAGTGAACTCCATTCCAACCCTCGTACCATTTTTCAAATTTCGTGGCAGAGCCAGAAATCGAACCCGGGCCTTCTTGGGCGGCAGCTAATCACACTAACCACTACACCACGGACGCAGATAGCTTATACTGCCTACAGTAAGACCGTTCTGAAAACAGTCTTTCCACAACTTCCTCTGTGGATCAGCGGCAGAGTTTCGGTCTCTGCATCTGAAGTGTGTGGGTTCAAACCCGGCAGTGGTAGTCGTACGTTTGAAGGGTGGGAAAACGGCCATTCGACACCCCTTGTCGCACGATCTCGGCATATAAAAGATCTCTGCTGACACATTTGGTGTTTTCTCGGCAAAATTAATCAACACCCGGCCCTAGATCGCCCGAGAGGGATAAGGTTCGCCCTGTCCATCTGGTAGAGAAAAGCGGAACGTGGAAATTGACGCGAAGCAGCCTAGATGGCATCATATTAAAATTGTAAATTTGTATCCTCATCCTGAGGTGGTGCAGTTTCTTCCAGGCACCCCAATAGAGGTCAGCTGTACGCGCCGTTTTGAACACATGCAAGCTCTCTCGCCAATCTGAAGATTCTGGCAGTGCCGGGAATAAAACCCCGTCTTACGAGGACGGCAGCTAACCGTTACACTGCGGAGGTTGGCACATAGTATCTGAAGCCATGCAATTATTATTATTATTATTATTATTATTATTATTATTATTATTATTATTATTATTATTATTATTATTATTATTATTATTATTATTATTATTATTATTATTATTATTATTATTGTTATTGGTTTTAACGTCGCACTGACACATGATGGGCTTTCGGCGACGGAAGGAAAGGAGAGGACTTGGATTGTGGTGGTACCAACCGTCGCCTTAATTATGGTACAGCCCCATCATTTGTCCTGTATGGAAATGGGAAACTATCTTCAAGGGTGCCGGTGCTGGCGTTTGAACCCGCCATCTATCAAATGCAAATTCACAGCTACGCGACCCTTACTGCACGACCAACGGACTTGGTATAATTATTTATTTATTTATTTATTTATTTATTTATTTATTTATTTATTTATTTATTTATTTATTTATTTATTTATTTATTTAGTTTTTTATTTATTTATTTATTTATTTATTTATTTATGTATTTATTTATTTATTTATTTACTAGCAAATGTACCCGTGCTTCGCTACGGTATTCTGCATTGTATACGAATATTGAAGTAAATACTGTACATGCAGTAAATAAGATTGCTCTAAAATAGCATGTCTCTTAGCGTTATCCGAGAAACAGCATGGGGAGGTCCCCATACGTTGTTTCCAATGTAAAGTGCTTGTTACGAATTTGTGATGATAACGGCAGGCTCACTTGCCTACTGCCATTCACAATCGATTTGGGAAGTTTACATTATAATTGCAGGCCCCATTGCCTACTGCGCCGTCACAATCGATTTGGGGAGTTTCCGTTACAATGGCAGTCCCTCTTTCCTACTTCATGACATATTACAAATTGAGGAGTTTTTATTATAATGGCAGGAAACTTCCCTACAACCAGTCAAAATTGAGTTGCGCAGTTATCATTATAATGAGAGGCCCCTTTTACAACTGCCAGCCAGCTTATTGCCAGTCTCACCAAGCTGGTGAGTTTCCATCAAAATAGCAGGCCAGTGTGCCTAATGCCAGTCACATTTTAGATGGGTACATCTGTTTATAACTGCGAGAACGCTTGCCTACAGTCAAACACAATCGGGTAAGGGGAGTTTTGAACAAAACTACATGCTCCCTTGCCTTCTGCAAGTCAAATCGAGAAGTGAATTATTCATTACAATGGTAGGCCTGCCTTATTAATGCTAGTTACACAGGAATTGGAGAAGGACCCCATTCCTACTGCCAGTCAAAGTCAGTGTGGGTAGTACTGATTACAATAGCAGACACACCCCTTCTCGATCGCTACAAGACGACATCAGTGAATATTTATAGATCGACATACGAAAGTATATGCATGCTTAAAATATTGCAGACCTTCATTTACAGATTGACTGCTGCAAAACGGACTTCATATCGATAAAGGATTGTACCGTAAGACGTCAAATTTAGCGGCCTAAATGGCTGGTCGTATGATATCTGATCTATTCATGGGTCCGATTGAGTTAGAAACGTTGAATAGGGTAAAATGTTTGTAAGATTATCTCACATTGCATTACTTTTCAGATAATTATGTGACAGCTACATACATAGCATTTGGCTCACATATGGCTACTGGGTGGGCCAATTTTCGTGTAGGGTTTGATGATTCTATCTTTCTTATAAGTGATAGAAAGTATGAATTATGCATGTGAAAAGTCCAAATTTACTTAACGTCGAGAAATAGACAAAAATCAAACGTAAAAGGGATACAGATACAACAAAAAGTCATAAGACCAAGGTTGTAGATCATTCCAAATTGAATGGAGATTGTGCATTCCCTTATGTGATAGGACTCCGCGAAGATCTGCACCATCATTAAAATTGCCTCCATATTTCGATATTCTTCGGGGAAAAAGTGAAAAATTTAAAGCTCTTGTAAATGTTCTGTCTGTTACAGGCTAAATCGTATAATTTTGCCAAATTTCTGTGTTTTTGTTCGTCTGGCAGATTTTTCCGCAATGTGGATTTTGGCGAGGAGGGTTAAAATTAGAACTTTCAGGAAAATACACCAAAAAAGTATGCATATGGTTGTTATTATTACCCCTTAAACGCGTAGCTGTGCGAACATTTCACCAAAATAGTCAATGTACAGGCACACAGTCGTTAGGAGTTTACTTATATAGATAGATAAGGAATCTGCTCCACGTACAACACCTGTTGGTCTATGTCTGCTGAACTTACCCTGCAAAACCGACCATTCATGATATCTCCCTTATTAATCTTTCTGTCGAAAAAATACACATGAAAAAAGTTTTAGAAATGGATTTCCAACAAATTTGGTCGATTTCCAGTCAGGTTGGTCATGTATTCTATATATTATGGAAGAGTAAATTCACCATTTCGGTTCCCTATAAACCGCCAGTCCATTCCAGGAACAGGAAATGTTATTGGCCTTTAAAATCTACCTTTGAAAAGGTGGATGCTAAATATAAAGTTTGGTTCAAATATCTTCAATAGTTTTCAAGTTGTAAGAAATACGCTCAACACGCGCCCGTTCTTAAGTTAAGTCCGGTTAATGATATCTCCCCTAAATCCTCTTACCGAAATTATGCACATGAGAAAAAGGTTTAAAAATTAATTTATATTAAGGCAGGTAGATTTCTATTAAGTTTGGTTGTGTATATTTTGTAGGAGTGCAAAATCACGGTTTCGGCTACGTATAAACCTCCCAGTCATTTCATGGATTTAGAAACAATATTTGCCCTGAAACCTACCCAAGGACAGGTGGATTCTAAATATCAAGTTTGATGGAAATATATCCAGTAGTTTCCAAGTTATAGGCAAACGAACAGACAGACAAACAGAAAAACAGACAGCAAAGCTAAAAATATGCAGATGGTCATTAGTACACTGAAAAGGGATAACTGTACAGAAATGTCGCCAAAATAGTCAAAGTACAGACACACTCTAGAAGTGTAGACCTTTATTTCGAGAGTTACTGCTTTGAAACTCTGCGACATATCTGCAAACGGACCTCACCATCAGACGCCTCTTTCAGTGTTCTACATGCTTGGTCCTATGACATCTTCCCGTATCTCCTATATTTATGGTTTAGATTGAGTTAGAATCATTGGGTGTGAAATGTTGTACAGTTTTCGCATACTACTTTATATTTGTGATACTCATGTGACAGATAGAATTATAAAATTTGGCTATCACATTGCCACTGGCCATGCCAATGTGCGTGCCGAATGTTAACATATACGTGTGAAAGTACAAAATTAACATGAAATCGAGAAATACAGCTTTATTTGACGTATAAGGAATAGAAATACGATAAAAAGTCATAGGACAAAAGTTGTAGATCTCTCCAAAATGAAACGCGATTGTGCTTTCTGATTTATGATAAGACTTACACATTAGCCACCAATTATCCCGAAACGAAGGTGTGCCCCGTCGTTAAAATTACATCCATATTTCGATATTTTCCGGGGCGGAAAGTTATACATTTGCATAGCTTAGAATATTTCCTCAAAGGAAAGAGTGTCAAGCTTTCGGAATGAGCACTCGCATACATACGGTGTAATTAAGGAAGAAAATAATTCAGTAAAGAAAGTTGAAATTAATAGAAAATGGATTAAGAACTGAGGACAGCCGGATGACGACAAATATGTAAATACCAAGTGAATGTATTGGAAAATCAAATTACTCTCAATAAATTATGCTGGTGTGAGTTATTGATATAAGAAAGAGGTAACAGAAGAGAAATTAAGGCGCAGGCATTCTTAGGTCAACAGATAAGATGACCAATGGTGTTATTACTTAAGCTATTCGAGGACGGTTATAAACTCCAACGATATTCCGCCAATATCCCGCAGAATGGCCGATTGACGCCCTCTCTTGCCTTCTACCCAAGGAACAACCATGAATTTAAAGGTATGATGAGGAAAATGGCAATACGTTACTTCCCTGCTGGCAAGCAGTCAGAGACGTTGCCATGGTAACCTGTAGGTTCGTTGTCGTTCTGTCGGTCACACGCGCAGACCATGATACCCGCAGAAAATAGTAAATTTCTCCGTCATTTGAAAAGTAAGGTAAATTAAGAACATAACCAAAGTTGTTCATAATGAAGAGACGTTTCACATACGGTCCGCGGAGTTTACAGGAAATCAATAAATGGAGGAAAACCGTTCTGGTTTTCCTATAAACCTCCGTCTAATCAAAGATTTTAAAATGAAATGCATATAGAAAACTTCCTCGGGGAGAATATACTCCAAATATAAAGTTTGGTTGAAATCTATCCAGCCGTTTTGCCGTAATGGTGGAACAAACAAACAAACAAACAGACAAACAGACACGAAAAGTAAAAAACCACCGATTCGGTCTTGAGTTGACCTGAAACGGATAAATATCTGCAAAATTGGCAAAACAAACGAAATTACAGGCAGCGGACCCTCTACAACTTTATTTATAAGATTTATTCCCTCTACCACCTTAAGAGCAGTGTTCTGGAGCGTGAGACTTCAGGTCAGGGATGAAACTGGGATGAGGGACTAGCATCTCGCCCTGCTGTGCTGAACAGAGGCCTTGTGGGGGATGGTAAGATTGAAGGGGATAGGTAAGGAAGAGGGAAGGAAACAGCCGTGGCCTTAAGTTAGGTAGCATAACGGCATTTATCTGGAGAAGAAGTGGGAAAACACGGAAAACCACTTCGAGGAGGGTTGAGGCGAGAATCGAACCCCTCTCTACTCGGTTAACCTCCGAGTATGAGAGGACCCCAGTTCCAGACCTTGTACCACCTTTTCACTTTCGTGGCAGGGCCGGTAAACGAACACGGGCCTCCGGCGGGTGGCAGCTAATCACACTAACAACTACACCACAGAGGCGGATATTATTATTATTATTATTATTATTATTATTACACTCGTTGACTGATACTATCGGCTTACTGCATTAGCTTTGTTGTATGTTTTTTCGATTTCATTTATTATAGACTACAATTATCCTGGGAGAATACACATCCTAAATACTCAATTCTTAAAATGATCTACCTTCTTTCATTTTTGTACATCCTACCAGACATTCAGTGTTCTTGCGTATCTTCTCAAGTAACATCGCTTCAGTTTCGGAAATTTTAATTTCCTTATTATACTGGTTGCGTTTCTTTCCAAGCTTTATGAAATTGTATGCCTTCAGGTCAGGCTGCCATTAAGACCAAGTCATCGGCTTAAGCTAGACTGTTTGGTATATTTCCACCCAACTGAATCCCTCCCAGCAATTTTATACCCTTCATAGTCTTATGTGATTTTGGTGAGCTGTAGATAACTCAACATCTCTTCTGCTGAGCCAAGTGTCATCCAGCTGTACAACGGAGGACCTCATATTAGTTACACCTTAATGTGACTAACTCTTAAGCTGGAACTGTATGATATTGTCAGAGGTCCACATAGTTAACATTTACTAGGAGGAATAGATATATTTATTATGGCCATTGCATAAAAAAATGAAACTGCTTGATCTTTCAAGTTGCCTCGTGACACGGCATACCCTTCAGTCCATTTCCCGGTATACAATAATACTTGAAGCTTTTCACCGCACCAATGCAGTTAGGTTTCATGGTGACGATTGGGAGAGGAAAGGGCTAGTAATGGAAAGGAAGTGGCCGTGGTCTTAATTAAGGTACATTCCCTGCATTTGCTGGTGTCAGAATGGTAACACGCGGGGAACTATGTTCAGAGCTGTCGACAATTGGGTTCGAACCCACTCTCGCCTGAACGCAAACTGATAGCTACGTGACCCAAATAGCACAGCCTCTTGTTCGGTTGCAAACTTTTAAATAAAAACCTAAACCATCAGGTTTTGTAAATATAATGATGCATTATAGCCGCAAGTGTTTAAAGAACATTCTTCTGTGTGGAGTAGTTGTATAAATGCCACAACATTTTTGTAAATAGTTCTTCGGGCTCGAAAACAACCCTACAGTAGTGTATGAGCTGCTTCCATAGCGATCGAATTTACTTCCGCGCAAATATGTAGATGCAATCCTCTTGGATATACAATTTTCCTCCGTCAACTTCAATTGATGTTATATTACTGGATTGTATATATTTCTGCTACGAATAAATAAAGTAAGAAAGGAAGAAATATTTCAGGAAATGATTCGTATATGCTATAAACTACAAGGATGAACAGTTACAGCCTTTATATGATGTGGACAAATGAGCATTCGTATCGCTCTTTAGAACGCCTGGAAAGTATGCATAGCCACTTAACGGAGTGGACGGACAAGTTGCCGGCATAACTCCTAGAAATACTAGTACAAGGACACCTGTGTTATCACTGCTGTGAAGTGGGTCGTGGTCCTCCTAGGCTGAATATTCCTGACGTATGGATTATAATGCAAACGGACTTGCTTCCCCACCAGACATAACCCCTATAACTACTTTGAACTTAGAACTCATTCCGCCGTCAATTCTCACTGCGGCTAGATTTATCCAACAAACAGGATATTAGAACATGCGCCAAATACTCCTTTTCTCATTTCACAATGAATGCGGTAGTCCCCCACTGTAGACTAGAAACGTTTTACGTTTATGGGCCATGTGCGTGTATGTGTAGTTTATTCTGTTTAATATAACTGGCATACTGTGGGTTTTCTTGACATAAAGACGTTTATACCATGGTGCTAAAGTCCAACATGATATTTTTCGGGCGAGTTTTGTCACGCCTATAATTTTTAAAGTACACGACGTATTTCAGCGAAATGAAAGATAATCGACATATGAAATATCAGTGTATCCAACGTTACCTTGAGTATGAACTGTTAACGTCATCTCGCGACACACGAGACGGAAGAACTTAAGGCACGAAATGGTGGCTCGTGTGACAGCCGAGGCAGCGAAATTCGAGCGAGCGAAGTGAATCTTTCGCAGAAGAGTAAACAATTCGTAATGAATCAGACTACAGTCTCAGTTTACCAATAATCAGAATTCGACAAGTTACATTGGAAACATCCGCGAATTAATTTGGCTGAAGAGAGAAAATTGAAAATGTTGAGGCTTATGCAGCGCAGACGGGATGGGGGTATAAGCGATGGATAGTAAGGAATATAGCGCGTAAAGACGGAGAGAGAGAGAGTCCAAATTTACCAATGTTGAGAGGTGAGGAAGATACAGAGAGTTCAAAATTTGAGGCGGCAGTCGACTACACCCCTGTGCTGGATGAATCCAGCAAATGTGGACGAATATATCTATGTATTCTAAGTTAATAAACACGATACGATATACTTTGGATCATAACTGAGAGGTACAGTAGAAAGAAGACACATGCTACATGGATAGTGATTCTGAGATATTTGCATGATGAGGTAGCATGTACCATCGTCTTTTATAGAAAAGAGTTACCACCATGTAGCTCGTCCCCGTCCTCTGTAAATAGGCTAAACAAAGTATCTTCTTTATGATTTTCGATTATCTATAGAGAAAGAGAAGCCCATGCCACAAATGTAGCTACCGTTATGAATCAGTATGTCCCAATGAACAATATGATTGAAGTAAGCCAGCCAGAACGAACTGGTCGAACTGTTTATGTATTTTCCAGAATGAAGGCAACGGGCAGTGAGGTTAGTGAGTATTCTGATATAAGGACAGTAATATTAATGTGGAATAGAACGTTATATTATACAATAGATATTCGCATCACTTAGTGAAACACTGGAAAAGAAATGTGCAGAAATCTCGTGGTGATTCAGGCTAGAGGACTGCGTTTTACCTTCAAAGTCTCCCAACGCACGACAAAATAAAGGCTGATAAGTTACATCAGTTTACACCACCTACATATATATGCTTCATTAATCAGTTACTGAAATATGGTGACAGTACAAGAATTCTTGCGCTGGAAAGCAGAGATTAGGATCTGGATATATTCCAACATTCTAATAGACCAATCGTTGATGATTGATTCCTGTTTCTGTAATGATGTAAGCGTTAGTTCGACAATATAACTTGCAAGAGCCTAGTTTCTCCTTCGGCATCCAGTATTGTGCTCAAAGTGGAACTGTGTTCCATAAATCTTCCATTTCAGTACATAGAAATACAGTAGGAAAGTACCTAATTGGCACACGCCACAGATTAATTGCTCTTCTTTCCACTAGAATGAATAATAAATGCGTAATATGTGATTATATTGTGACGGTGTACACCATTTTAATATAAGGCCTTGGTAAAAGCAAGTTAGTCTAGCCCGGCCACGAGTGAAGTTGCGGAATTAGGGCCCTGCCCGCTCGCCGTTGCAGGAACCAGTCAGGAGGAAGCCAAGGCCAGCCCCCTCTGCCACCACTCCATTATGTCACTTTTAGCCAAACGACGGCGCGAGAAAGACGTGGAAAACAAAACCAGAGCACTCCTATCGAGAGGGCTCTCGAAGTTTATCCTTTCTGGAAATACCTTGAAGGGCCGACCTCCCCGTTTAAGGCAGGTCGGACGAGCATCAAGGGTTCAGTTCTGTCAGTGGTTTGGTTGAGTTTAATCAGGGAGTGAGTTCTGCTTTGGAGGAGTGGACAGTGATAACTGAGTGCTGTCATTGATGTGTGTGTTTGTTTGTTTATTGACAACGAATGCGGGACAGTGCAGCTGAGCGGCAAAGGCAGTGAAGGAAGTCTGTTGTGAGTGTACGGACAGTGTACGACGTACAGAATTGTAAGACCGAAGCTGTGAATTGCGTGACCGTGATAAAGTATAGTAAGGGTAATTCGTGAACTACCCTGGAGTCTAAGTGACCATTATGGAAGAGTTAGTAGTGTGGTCGTTTTCATTTAAGAGAGATAGAGTGAACATTGTGACTGAATTAGCGAGAGCAGATAAAGATACCACGAACTGGTGGAATTGTGTGCATGTGTAGTTGTATAAACGGTTATAAGTTAGTCAATAAATCCTAGAATAAACTCTACCAATTGTTTGTTTATTTACCTACCCGCCTTCACGTTACAGTATTTTAAGCCGGGCTAAGCAACTCAGACTGCAGAGTTCTGGCTTTCTGAGCCCAACTTGGCAGGTACTATCCTGGTTCAGCACAGCGGTATTTGAAGGCGCTCAAATACGTCAGCCTCTTGTCAGTAGATTTACTGGCACGTAAAAGAACTCCTGCGGGACAAACTTCCGATACGTAAAAGTAGTTAGTGAAAGCAATAACCGAAAAACCAAGCTATATCGCGCAAAATCCCCGGAGGGCCATGACCCACCAAACGAGAGCCTGCAGATTATAGGGTGCTGTGTAGTCAGCACGACGAATCCTCTCGGCCGTTATTCTTGGATTCCTAGACCGAGACCGCCATCTCACCGTCAGATAGCTCTTCAGTTGTAATCACGTAGGCTGAGTGGACTTCGAACGAGCCCTCATATCCGGGTAAAATCCGTGACAAGGTCAAGAAAAATGAATAAAACTAATTATTAATTATTTACGATACATTAAACGATATGTGTCATATTGTGTGCAAAATTGTCCATTCTAAGAACAATATTCAATAATTTAAAATCATTTCTACAGAACAGGTACTTATACAAATTGCATTATCCCTTGAATGTATGGTGTTGTGGTATGTGTCCCTTTTCCACTGGGCCTCCGGAGATCCATGGATTTTCAACGACATTGGAATTTGGCGAGTTAACACTTGCAGATGATGTTCAAAATGAACCCGTTAACATGCCATCGTTTGAGACGTATTCACGCATAATGCTTGCGGCTCTCACTCTGACACAGCCTATCCTGAATTGTTTTGATTAGTAATACGTCACACCGACTGAGACAGATCCTATGGAAAAGGACAGGGCTAGGACTTAGAAGGAATCCATCGTTGCCTTACTTACGGTGTAGCCCCAGCAATTGGCAGGGTAACTACTGAAAACCATAATCTGGATTCTTATCAAAGGGGTGTGAACCCATCTTCTCCCGAATGGAAGCTCACAGCTACGTGACCCCAACCGAGTAGCCAACTCACTCCCTGGTTCCTCATAGTTTTTGTCGCGGACTTTTGTTATTGGACGGTATTTTCTGAACACCCTGTACGTGACTCGATCGGTGTCTCGCAGTCACCACGAGTACTGTAGCCTCTAACTAGTTAAGTTTCATAACAGGCGGCGTGAAGCAGGGTGATGAATTCACTCATCTCAGGGTATAATAAGATAAGTCAAAAATGTAAAGTTCTCAGGGGAAGCAACATTTTGTTTTTAAAAATACGAAATCACCAATTCACCAAATGTTGTCGAATTATTCTGCGTTATATAAAACAGATCTTTAATAATGGTTTTGATTACATTCTTTAAATTAAAAAATGAATGAAATATCTGCTTTGGATCGTGAATGAAACTTACCAGGCATTACTTTCATATGTGGACCAGTAAAAACCAAAGTGTGTAAATCATATTTGTACATTGTTATCTGTAAGATTTAACACTTCTCTTTAACAGAAGCTGTTGTGCAAATTCACTACCAATAATTCATTTACAGGATGATAATATCCACGTCCACAATAAGCCCAGAAATTATATTTCACACAAGGCAATCTGACTTATCTGGTTGAAGCCCCTTTTATTAACAACTAGAAAATGTACCCGTGCTTCGCTACGGTATTCTACATTGTATACGGATATCGAAATAAATTACTGCACATGAAGGGAATAAGATATTTTACATTGCATATCTCTTGACGTTATCCGAGAAACAGCATAGGAAGGTCCGCAGACGTTTCCAATGTAAAGTGCGAATTGCGGAGTCGTGATGATAACGACAGGTCCACTTATATACCGCAATTCACTACGCGTAACGTCAGTCACATTTTGATTGGTATCTTTTAGTAATCGGGAGCACCCTTACAAGGGGGCACCTATTCCTAATGATATAGAGAATCAGCTAAAAGAGTTTAAAAAATACACGCTCCCTTGCCGTCTGCTAGTCAAATCGAGAAGTGAATTATACATTACAGTGGCACATGGGCGTTGGAGGAGCACCCCATTCCTACTGCCAGTTAAAGTCGGTGTGGGGAGTACTGATTACAACAGCAGATGCCCTCCAGCTGACAGTCACTATTGATTTGTAAAGTATTAATTACAATGTCAGACACACCCCCTTCTAGATTGTTACAAATTTACTTCAGTGAATAAACGTAGATCGACATACGGAAGTGTATGCATGTTCACCTTCATTTACAGAATAACTGCTGCTATACGGCGCACGATATCCAAAAGCGGATTGTACGGGAAGACGCCTCTGGCCTCATTTAGCGATCTAAATGGCTGATCCTATGATATTTCCTCGTTTCACATCTATTTAAAGGTAATATTGTTTTAGAAACGTTGAATAGGGTGAAATTTGTGCGACAGCTTCAAACATAAAATTTGGCTCACATATGGCTACTGGGTGGGCCAATATTCGTGTAGAATTGGATGATCCCATCTTTCCTATAAGTGAATCACACACCATCAATTATACGTGTACAAAGTGGAATATTTAGGTAAATCCAGAAATACAGCCAAATGTAACGTACAAAAAAGCTATAATTTTGCCAAATTTCAATTTTCTAACTCGTCTGGGAGATTGTGCCGCCATCTTCATATAGGGGAGGGGGTTAAAATTAGGACTTTCAGGAAACTTTTAAGCCCATGAACCTATAAGTTATCGTTCTGGATGAATATCACCAACTGTGTTCTTATGCAGATTTGAAACTTCCAGCGTGTCCCCCTCAGAGAATTTTGAGAATTTTAGATTTTTCTAGGGATCTTGAAGTTATCAGCTTGTTTGGTACCAAGTGTTAAGTTTCTAAGATTCCTAGAATGGTCTCATTAATTCACGTCCGTTTTCATTTCTATGCCTTAATGTATATACATATATATATATATATATATATATATATATATATATATATATATATGGTACAGTATAAAGAGATACTTGAAAGTCATACTGAAACATACACACGTCCACTATGTCGGTCATTTTTGACAATTTATTTTCTCACCTATTCCGAAGGGGATGAAGTTGGACTTTAAAAATCCGGAATGTTACTATTCATCTCAGCGACCCGGAAAACTATGGATTCGGCAGTACATTCGATTATTTTTACATCTCACTCCCCCCTCCCCCACCCTAAAGGGGCTAAACTTTGGTTCTTAAAAAATCGGGAGTGTTAGTATTCATCTCAGCGACACCGATAACTATGGATTCGACACTATTTTCGTTTATTTTTATGTCGCAATCCCCCTCACCCCCACCACAAAGGGGGATGAACTTGGACTTATAAAGTATCCGGAGACTCACTAATCATCTCAGCGACCCCGACAACTCTGGATTCGACACTATTCTCGATTATTTGTATACAGTATATCACTCTCCCATCGTCCCCACCACGAAGGGGGCTGAATTCGAACTTAAAATTCCGGAGTGTCGCTATTCGTCTCAGTGATCCCGAAAAGTATGGATTCGACACTACTTTCGATTATTTTTATATCTCAGCCCTCGCCCCCCCCCCGCCCCTAAGGGTTCCTGGGGGTGTATTACCCCCACGTGGTTTGCCTCCTGATAATAAAAATCTGGAGTGTCAATATTCATCACAGCGACCCCAAAAACTATGTATTCGATACCATTTTCTATTATTTCTATATATCACTGTCCCATCACCCCCAACCAAGAAGGGGGCCGAACTTGGACTTTAAAAAAATTCCGGAGTGTTACTTTTCATCTCAGCGACCCAGAAAAGTATGGATTCGACACTACTTTCGATGATTTTTATATCTCAGCCCCCTCACCCCCCCAGACCCAAAGGGTTCCTGGGGTGTATTACCCCCACGTGCTTTGTCTCCTGATACTAAAAATCTGTTGTGTCGCTATTCGTATTAGCTATCCCGAAAACTATGGATGCGACACTATTTTCTGTTATTTTTATATATTACCCCCATCGCCCCCACCCCAAAGGGGGCTGAACTTGGACATTAAAAATTCCGGAGTGTCACTATTCATTTCAGTGAGCCAGAAAAGTATGGATTCGACGCTACTTTCGATGATTTTAATATCTCACCCCCTTCGTCCCCCCCACTCCTAAGGGTTCCTGGGTCGTCTTCCCCCCACGTGGTTTGTCTCCTGATACTAAAAATCCGGAGTGTACAATTCACCTCGGTGACTCCGAAAAGTATGTATTCGACACTATTTTCTTTTAATTTTATATATCAATCCCCCCTCGCCCCCACCCCAAACGGGGGTAAACTTGGACTTTTAAAAAATCCGGAGTGTCACTATACATCTCAGCGAACCCAAAAATATGGATTCGACACTATTTTCGTTAATTTGTATATCTGACCCCCTCGCCGCCCCCCCCCCCCCCTCCCCTGATGGTTTCTGTGCTGTCTGACCTCCACGTGGTTTGTCTCCTGATAGTAAAAATCAGGAGTGTACAGTTCACCTCGGCGACCCCGAAAACTACGTACTCGACACTATTTCCCTTTAATTCTACATATCACTCCCTCCTCGCCCCCACCCCAAAAGAGGGCTGAACTTGGACTTTAAACAAATCCGGAGTGTCACTATTCATCTCAGCGACACCTAAAAGTATGGATTTGACACTATTTTTGTTAATTTGTATATCTGACCCCCTCGCCCCCCCCCCCCACTCGTAAGGGTTCCTGGGCTGTCTTACCCCCACGTGGTTTGTGCTCCTGATACTAAAAATCCGGAGTGTACAATTCAACCTCGGCGACCCCGAAAACTATGTATTCGACACTGTTTTCGTTTAATTTTATATATCATTCCCCCCTCGCCCCCTATCCAAAAAGAAGCTGAACTTTGACTTTTAAAAATCGGGAGTGTCACTATTCATCTCAGTGACCCCGAAAACTGTGTATTCGACACTTTTTCAATTATTTTTATACCTTGCCCCCTCCTGACCTCCCACTCCTAAGGGAGCTACGGATGGCTTAACCCCACAGTGCTCGTCTCCTGATAGTAAGTCATAAGTGTACCAAGTTTGGTTGAAATTGCTCCAGTGGTTTAGGAGGAGATGTGTCATTTACAAGCATACAAACATTCATTTATATATATATAGATATTCAGAATATTAAGAAGATATTGTAACTCAAGTTATCTGCTTCTTACCGGGGAGTGTTTTGTATTCCTGAATAATCTGGAAGTAAAATGTGGGTATAACTGCAATATTATGGCTCATCTTGTTAGCGTCAAAAGTATAGAGAGCATTGATCTTAGTAGGTTACCGCAAAAAAAAAAAACGAAGAAATTGACATCTATTATTCCCTTAATCCTGTTTCTTGATACAGGGTGGGGATTCAAATGAGCTGAATATTTATGTGGCATGCTTTTACGGCAGGATACCCTTTCTCACGCCAACAATAGTGGACAAGCTAATGAAGATTAAATTAATGACTAGAGGACCCGTACTGCTTCGTATCATTCGTTAAAAAATTATCAGATGACTTGTCTTGATATAAAATTTCCCCGTGCGCTGCCCGTGTACTATTTTGAACTTTTATTGTTACGATTTGTATTACCTGCTAATCATGTGAAAATTTTGTTTTTAGACTTCATTGATCATTTACAAACTTTTTTTACAGTTTGATTTACATCTCACCGACACGGACAGGTCTTATGGCGACGGTCGAATAGCAAAGGAAACGACCGTGGCCTTAATTAAAGTACACCTGTAGCATTTCCTGGTATTACAATAGAAAACCCTGGAAAACCACGAAATGTGAAATATTGAAACTGTGACAGCAAATGGTCTTCTTTAAAAAATGCATCATTACGTGTACATTCAAAGTTGGCTACTGTTCTTGTTCTTAATCTGTTTATCCTCCAGGGTCAGTTTTTCCCTCGGACTAAGCGAGGGATCCCACCTATACCGCCTCAAGGGCAGTGTCCTGGAGTTTCAGACTTTGGGTCGGGGGATACAACTGGGGAGAATGACCAGTACCTCGCCCAGGCGGCCTCACCTGCTATGCTGAACAGGGGCCTTGTGGAGGGATGGGAAGATTGGAAGGGATAGACAAGGAAGAGGGAAAAAAGCGGCCGTGGCCTTAAGTTAGGTACTATCCCGGCATTCACCTGGAGTGGGAAACCACGGAAAACCACTTCCAGGATGGCTGAGGTGGGAATCAAACCCACCTCTACTCAGCTGACCTCCCGAGGCGGAGTGGACCCCGTTCCAGCCCTCGTACCACTTTTCAAATTTTCGTGGCAGAGCCGGGAATCGAACCCGGGCGTCCGGGGGTGGCAGCTAATCACGCTAACCACTACACCACAGAGGCGGACGTTGGCTACTGTACTTTATAGTAATTGATAATTGCACTTTATGGCACTGGAATTGGTGTTTTGTGCTTTTTCTTTTAAGTATATTTTTCGCTGTAATGATAGATGTTGGAAAATATTAATGATTTTTAGTTTTGCTTCTTGTAAGGTGCAATGTCATTTCTAAGGATCAAATCATATCAGAATACTAATTGAAGTGTTAGTGGCTTAGCAACCTGTCAAGCACAGAGTGTATTGCGGGTTAGGGAAAGTCTTTGCCAACAATTATTGGATCAGTGGTAGAGTGTCGGCCTCCGGATCCCCAGATAGCGGGTTCAAACCCGGCAGAGGTAGTCGTATGTTTGAACGGCGGAAAAAGTCCATTCGACACTCGATGTCGTACGATGTCGGCATGTAAAAGATCTCTGGTGAAACATTTGGTGTTTACCCGACAAAATTAATTAAATGTCAGCCATAGACGCCCAAGAGAGTTTCGGTTTACTCGGTCTGCCATCTAGTGGGCCTAGAATAAAACGAAACGTCGAAATTGACGAACAGACAGCCAGATGGCGTCGAATTGAAATGTCTGCACACGGTAGCTGAGGCCATACGATTATTATTATTATTATTATTATTATTATTATTATTATTATTATTATTATTATTATTATTATTATTTATATGGGTCCGGTATTTGTTCGTAATTTTAATATTTTTAAGACGATAAATAATATTACTTCTTGGATTTTAACTTTGTAAACGCAGTTATTGTTGCATATAATATTTCTTCTTTACGGAAATTATGAGCATTTTCAGCATTAATTATTTTATCGACTACTTACGTCAATCGCTTTACTCTCGTTTCACAGCAGACTTCAAATCAACGCCAAGGGCAATCCCAAAAACAATGACCATGTTGGATTCTGCATTGCGGTCGGTTGACCTGAAACCTTCCCGTCTCCATGCGTATAGACGTTTATTCTTAGCAGCAAGAGTATCCAGCAAAGAATAGTTTCTTTCCGCGATCAGTGAAAGGGTATACTCCCCGGCTTGACAGGCAGTAATCAAACATGGCCGCATGCAATGGCATTACTAAGGATAAAATAATATATCAGAATACTAATTGAAGTGTTAGTGGCTTAGCAACCTGTCAAGCACAGAGTGTATTGCGAGTTGGGGAAAGTCTTCGCCTGCAATTATTGGAGTGGTCATTTAGTGACTTGATTTTAGTATTATTCAAAGTTGACTGAACTTAAGAGACCTGTCAATGTCTCATAATTCATCGGCAGATAACTCCGGAGGGACTAAAACAGAACTGAAGCAAATCGGTCCAGTAGAACGGACGGACGGACGGATTGGCCAAAACTGTTTATAGAAAATTATTTTACTATATAGATAGTGATTGAAACTGGAAAAGAAGGTAGCCTATGAATAGGAACTGTCCTAGAATTTGGCTGAAAGTGGAAATGGGAAACCAAGAAAACCATTCTCACGACAGCAGACGGTGGGGTTCGAACCCACGCGTCTCTATAAGCTTGCCTTCATAGCAGTAGTACGTTAACACGCGCGTCCACAGTGCTCGGTGGTGGTGAATATTCCTAACAAACAAACTAACCCTGGCAGGCCTTGGCCTACAAAGCGACCGCTGCTCAGCCCTATGGCCTTCACACTACGGGGTAACGCATGGTCGATGCGGCGAATCCTCTCAGCCATTATTCTCGCTTTTCTAGATCGGGGTTGCCACCTCACTGCCAGATAGGCTGAGTAGACCTCGAACCAACCCTGAGGATCTGGTAAAAATTCCTGATCTGGCCCGTAATCGAATCCGGAGTCTCCGGGTGAGAAGTAGGCACGTTACCCATACACTCCGGAGCCGGCGAATATTCCTAAAGAAACACTATTTTTGCTGTGGTTTTAATGTGCTGTTTGAACAATGTATTAAACTTATTTTTAAAGAAGTCAGATTAGTGTTTATCACCGTTCGTCATTTCCCAAAATAATTTTTGCACCTTTCCGTCAAGTGTGGGAATTCGGGTCAGTGATCTTGATATGAAATGATGGAACCCTTCGTTAGCATTGCAAACAACCTACCACTGCAATGTTCAGGTAACTTTGACTGAGGTTTCAGATTTTGTTTTGTATCAAAGTGCACACGCCGTAAAATTACACCACGTTTTAATCACTGATATTGCACTGACTACATAGAAACTAAAAATGAGCTGTTCAACATGGAAGCAATTTCATTTCCTGACCTGTGTACCTGCGGGCACCAAATGTTACATACCGATGAATGAAGAGTTCAATCGTTTAGCAAAGAAGGACATTGAACTACAATAAACGCCTAAATTACTATTTGAGTACCTATAATATTTATTTATTTATTTATTTATTTATTTATTTATTTATTTATTTATTTATTTATTTATTTATTTATTTATATTTTGTCCGCCTATGTGGTGTAGTGGTTAGTGTGATTAGTTGCCACCCCCGAAGGCCCAGGTTCGATTCCCAGTTCTCCTACGAAATTTGGTACGAGGGCTGGAACGGGGCCACTCAGCCTCGGGAGATCAGTCGAGTAGAGGTGGTGGTTCGATTCCCACCTCAGTCATCCTCGAAGTGATGTTCCGTGGTTTCCCACCTAACTTACGGCCACGGCCGCTTCCTTCCCTCTTCCTTGTCTATCCCTTCCAATTTTCCCATCCCCCATCAGGGCCCATGATCAGCATACCAGGTGAGTCCGCCTGGACGAGGTACTGGATCTCCTGCCCAGTTTCACCCTCGACCCAGTGTCTCACGCTCCAGTACACTACCCTTGAGGTGGTAGAGGTGGGGTCCCTCGCTGAGTTCGAGAGAAGAACCAACCCTGAAGGGCAAACGGATTAAAGAAGGTATATATAGGCTGTGTTTACTTATTAAATGTCATCTGACATGATAACTCGGTAATAAAACCAGAAAGATTCTACGCTTCAGAGTAAAAACAGGGGATCAGGAAGAACTTGTGATGAAGTAAATGAAGATTCTGAGGAAAATTATGGGAACACAGAAGAGTACTGATGATACTTTGAATAAAAGGAGAAATGAAGAGCTCTACAACTGCACGGAGAAGATCAAAATGCGGAAACGAAGACGCATGAGTGACCAGAAAGATATTCAGAGTCGTCATGGGATTAAAGGCCAACTCCAAGTGAGTAGGAGAGGTCACGAGGCATGCGGAAGAAGTTAGAATTACACCAGAGATGATCCACAATAGAAAAGAGATCAGAAGGAGATTTGAGAGTCTAATATAATTTGAAAGAAACTACTAAAAAGAACACCCAAACGGATCATTTTCGAACACGAGAGAAAGATAAGAAGGGAAAGAATAAAGGAGTTCTCGGAAGAACAGGAAAGAGAAGAAAGACCGAGAAGTCTTAAATTCTATGCAGTCCATATTCGGAAAACAAAAACAAAATGTAATATTTTATATAGCGTGTCTCTTATAAAGCCTGTCATTCTGTCGTACAATACACTCACTTACCTTTACAAATATGTTAACATATCTTACATACAACTACGTGATGTTATAACTAATTGATTTCAACTAGTTTATAATAATTTACTGCTTAATTGTTATATTC
Source organism: Anabrus simplex (assembly GCF_040414725.1). Classification (NCBI taxonomy): domain Eukaryota; kingdom Metazoa; phylum Arthropoda; class Insecta; order Orthoptera; family Tettigoniidae; genus Anabrus; species Anabrus simplex. The sequence goes on along the minus strand of NC_090268.1, from coordinate 440,543,929 downwards.
CACCGCACGTTGTGTACTTTTGAAGTGTCGGACTTCTTTCAGTTTCCTTCTGTTTAGTGTTAATAGAGGATGGTTGTCTAGTTTTACTTCCTCTTATTATAATCACCACCACCACTACCACAAGATGTGTCCTGGCATTGATTCCAGGCGCTCACCTTCATCTTTCCTATCCGACCTCTCTTGGTCAGCTCCTGTTATTTTCCGACCCCGATGGTATCAGGATTGCGAGGCGTTTAAACGCGGACTTACGCTACTGTAATGTTCTCTTACCTTGCACACGTTTCTAAACTCACTTCACAATTGTTTCTTTCTTCCCCGGGTCTCTACACTTCTACATACGCTAATCGCGTCTTTTCAACTTCTACTATATTCTTGAACTTTCCAGTCTCTTTCACCACTCGCCCCTATCATTACGTCTGTCTACGTCACTCTTTTCTGGCCATAAATTCCAGGCCATCACTTCACACTCGAGGCTGGAACTTACTTCGATTTCATCTCCACGACGGCATTATTTCACTTCGTTACTCAGGTTGGGGGAGATATTTTGGATTTTCTAGGAAAGCTGGTTCTTCCCACTTCCTTTTTTTACCCATTAACCTTTTTTCTGAACTAGTAGATGATCTAGAGGACCTAGTCCATGACGGATTTCTAAATTTTTCTGCTCTCTTTCCATGTCAGTACACCCTCTTTTTATTTTTCCCCCTCTGTCTTGGACTCGTGGTTTGGAATTTGCCTGTCGTGACGATGCGGTGTATGTAGTGGGCTCCTTTTTTTAATATAATATTTCGAACACTAGAGTCATTTGTGCTCAAGTTTGCTGGACTTAAATTTTGTGTCATGGCTACTCATATAAACAATGCACCTTTTTCCATCTGAACATTTCTCTTTTTTTAACGTTCACATCTTAGATCTCTTCTAATTGTGTATTCTGTATATATTGTGATTAATTAAATAGTATAACCTTTCTAAATTTGAGGAAGGAAATGTTATACTCTGTCTGCCTATTGATGTTTCGTATTTTCGGTACCTACCGTTGTAATTATAGTCTTGTCTAAATTCTATTTTGTATTTTACTTTAAATATACTGTACCAGGAACTGTTCCAGCCTTGTACATTGTTTATAATTGCCGGAATATATGCAAAAGGGACGGCGGAAATATATGTTCGTATGCCCGACATCTTGTGCGAGCGCAATACGAAGTTCCTCGTGGCGAGCTGGACACGTCACGAGCAAGAAACCTGCGGATGACGTCACTGCCACATGTTGAAGGTCTTTCTCTCGAATGTACTGGAAGAAAAATGTCTAACTTTTCAGCCGATAAAGACACGGAAATGAGACATACATCATCGTGTAACTCATGTTCTGAACGTAAACGTATGTTAATTGCAATAAAATCCATCGCGGCATTCAAGAAATATAAGCGAGAAAGGAATCACACTTCCCTCAGCGACGTGGCAAGCATCCTTGGGTCGTACGGGATATAAGCAGCAAGCCAGACCGTAGCAATTCAGTTCGCATTCTTCACAGCTGGCTCGCATGTCATGCTGCACGCGACGAGTCGAACTCAGCATTCATACTGCCGGATATCGTGATACTTAAATAATTTCAACGGCAAGTTGACACTTAGTTTCTGTGAATACCAGTGAGTAAGTTATAAATTGCGGGACTTGCAAATCGTCAGACATTCAAACTTAGGAAATTAACGTACGTATAACATCAAAGTCATAAGACTTGCAATATTTCACCAATATTTGAACTTCACAAATATCTTTATTTTCGTGTGAATAACCATAACAAACCTGAAGTTAGCACGGCTAATTTACATTGTAATGGTCTTGGACTGTTTCAACTTTGAACATCATGAGTGTAGGTTGCAACGCGCTGACTATTTTGAGTATTATTAAAGCCTATAACACTTTAATTTGTGCCGAAAGACTGTTCGCGAATCGCCACAACAGACTGTACCATTTAAAACAATCTGCGTGGATAGACTTTATAATGAACTTCGTAATTCAGTGATATTGTGAAGTATAGGACTCATACATCAATACTTGCAGAACTGTGATAGTGAGAAGGAACATTACGAGAGAGAGCTATTTATTTATTTATTTATTTGCTGTGAGCCTTGATAAACTGTGCTTCGAATGAAAGTTATTTTTGACAATACGAACAGTGTGCAGTAAGTGTCAAGATGAACTGTGCAGGGAAGTGTATTTCCTCATTATCGTAATATACGATAATAGACAGTGCTCCGACGTATTTCTCGTCCAGTGAATGGTGATTATTTATAAACAGTGATAATCAGTTCTAACAGTGCAAAATCAAATGGTGCACATTTTCAACCTAGTCAGTTGGACTTTCTAGTGTTAAAGCCACTCTTTTAGTAACATGAGAAATCCTGACACGAGACGACGGAGATCGACGGAGAACGACGTAGATTTGATGCAGATCAGCGTGGACTTGGTACTACGAGGGACAGTTCCAGGGACGTGGTACTATGGAACATCGTGGCGTTTGCTGTTAGCTGAGTTCCATAGAGCAGTAGTCAACTGTTCGAGCTCAACAAGAAGGCGTATGTCAGGTGATGTCAGTGCTTTTTTCATTCAAAAATATAATTGTGACTTTGAACAGAACTTCTATAAACAGTGTCATTACTGAAAAAGAACATTAAAGGCTCACTTACTTAATATTTTACTTGGAAAATTAACGTTTTACAACTCTTAAGTAAAGACAGACTTTCAAATAACAGTGTGCTCTCGTCGTATACTCTCATTTATTGGAACTTTAAAATATCAATTGAGTGCTTCATTCATAGTGGAAGTGTATCATAAACTCTCAATTTACAATATTTACGTAAAGTGTACAATAATTTATAATAAAATAGGACAATACTCAGAAATTTATACCAGTGTTTCATACTTGAGTTTTATGTGTTTACAAGAAGGAATCACAGATTTTACTTTAATTTATGTAGAAAGCGTAATCTGAAATCGCAAGTGCCAATAGAAAAGACTTTAGGATTTCTTATTTACTTACAACATGCTTTATTATTAATTTATGCCATGAAGGTTATGATGAACATGACTGACTGAGAATTGAATTGAATTGAATTTTATTTGATCAACTTGATTTTTCGATATTCTGTTGTTGAAATTGGGATTTATTTCCTAGTAAATAGCTATGATTCGGCGATATAATAGGGTGACCTCCCAGAGATTGAACAAAGGAAAGAAAGTTATAACATATATTATTTCGCCTTGCAATCCTCCCTCTCTGTACCATCTCCTAAGGACTAGGTACCCCTTAGAAAGACCTCAAGATCTTGAAATTAACTTTTCCTGGTACAATACATTTTAGTTTTTCGAATATTACTTAATCAAAATTTGCGATAGGACATTGTTTAATACATGTATCCTCCCGGCGAGGTTAGATTTTCCATTTATTACAGCTTACTCTTATAACTGTTTTAATGTCGCGTTGCTATCCCTGCTATTTAAAAATAAAATTATTTAAATTTGGTGTTGTACCATTACGTTACAGTCCAGATGATGCAGATGTAGCGGATAAAATGGCGTGGAGTAGCTTCAAACAGTGCGAACATCTATGAGATGAATCCAAGATGCGAATTGACCGTAATTAGAAGGCATAGACTTATGAAGACCGGCGAGAAAAGAGATTCTTTGATGAAACAACTATGGTCTAAAAGAAAATAGTTGAATTCATGTTATTCTTAAGTACTTTGTAAGTGAAGATTGACTTTACAAAGGTGAAAAATGAGAGTATCCTCCTAATTCAATACAATAAATATTCCCTCATTAGACGGAGTAAAGAAATTCAAACTTGTTTCGGCTCGTTTGAGCCATCTTCAGTGAAAAAGGGGGGAGATTTGAAATAATTTACATAATATAAGTTGAAAAAATGCTAAAAAACATAATGAATTGCAATTTGCTCCTTCATTATGTTTTTAGCATTTTTTCAACTTATATTATGTAAATTATTTCAAATCTCCCCCCATTTTTCACTGAAGATGGCTCAAACGAGCCGAAACATGTTTGAATTTGTTTACTCCGTCTAATGACGGAATATTTATTGTATTGAATTAGGAGGATACTCTCATTTTTCACCTTTGTAAAGTGAAAACCGTCAATACGGAATGATTCTAATATCTTGTAATAGTGAAGATTGAGTTTGGAAAAGATAGTAAAATTGTACTGCAAATCAAGAAGAGTTGAGTCAATTTACGGAAGGAAAGCCGAGAGATAATATTCATCTTAGCGCTGGATTTAGTCATTTACGCGTGCAAGATAAACCGAGAATAAGGAAATACGCATACATCGCATTTTAAGATAGGAGACAGAAAAAGGTACGATCCAGTATAAAGCTGAGAAAATAAGCGGCATAATACCATCAAGAACAACAGAAATATTAGTTAGGAGCATTAGTCAACACTTAGCTGACGATATATTTTATGAGAAAAAGCCATATTGGATATATATTTAGAGATCATTTCTGAATCATTAAGGATTGCAAATAACCATTCATATATGTTAGAAGACATAATGGAAGATCTAACTGTCCATTTCGCCCAACTAATATTATCTTCTTATTGCATGGAAACCGGCGATATGATGATGTACGCTTAAACTGGTGGAGGAAGGCCGCCCAGGATGCCGTAGCTCAAGCCGATATGCCCAGACCATTGCCAAGCTGTGAAGTAGACGGAGACGGGAGCTGATTGTGCAGAGATGGCGTGAAACCAGCAGAAGCAAGCAGATGATACAATCGTATCGGGATAAGTAGTAAGATGATAGTTATATCCCTAATGTGAATTTAGGTTATTGTAAGCTTGAACGGAATGTGTATATTGATGGTTATGTATCAATCTACTCGGAAAGGTTATTAGCGTTTAACTAGGTGAGATTAGCATCGGAATAATTGCATTGCAGAGTAAAACCTACATATTGAAGAGACCAGATCGGCAGACAAAGTAATTATGACTGTACTGTAAGAAGAAATGGATTGTATATTGGGAATTCGCAGTTAAATAAGAAGAATATGACGTGGATGGATTTTAATACAGTAACAGGGATGTTATTTTAGAAGGAATGAGTTGAGAATTATGAATGCGAATGAAGTTATAAGAAGAGATGTAAGAGAAATGTGAAATAATGATGGTATGGGTAGATATTACATTTTATTGTGTGAGTAATGGCAGAAAGTAGTTGTTACGGATTCATATGTCAATTATGGATGTTGTATGGTAAATAAGGCGCTAGCTGCAAGGTTAATTTATGTTTATATGAGTATGTAGGTACAGTCCAAATGAATTAATGTCGAATGGTAGTATGTTATGAAAGTTTACGAAAGCTTAAATGAGTCTCACATATTTAACCGAGTAGATGTAGAGATAGTAAGAGACATCGCCGTACTGAATGATTGTTTTCCAATGAGAAGGTAGATTGGTATTGAATTACAATATAGTAATGGCACAGCGGTAAATAATATGAGTGTTCTTCAATGATAGTAGCACATGAATATGTGAATGTACAGCACGAATTGCACAATTTATACTGACTGATAATTCTATGAATGGCACTTAATGATAAGATATTTGATTTTCTCTGGCGCAAATGTATAAATATGACTATATTTACTTGGTATTACTATGAATATAGTAATTTAAGGTGGAAGGTCAGTTGATGCCACATAAAATGGAACTTATTAACTATCTCGTATTCCGAAATGCTAACACAAAAGTCCAACAAAAATAAATATGAAGAATACCCTATCCTCCTATAATAAAGAATCAAACCTCATTTACCCCCCCCCCCCAAACCCTTGAACTTATTTTGTGTAATAATGATGGATTGTAATGAGTTAACAAGTTATTAACGGAAAGTTATGGATGAAGATGAAAGAAATCCCAACTTCAATTATGTTAATTGAGAAAATACTGTATTTGAAACGAAATATGTAACATAATATGTTTTTGTTTTCTCTACGATTTCCAAGTCAAGATAATTTTGTTTAATACCGCATTAGCATGCTAATAAACTAGTATTAGGGCAATTCCTGCGTTTTCTATCTTAAAGTAGGTAATGATATGTAGTATTAAGATAGGATATATGATTATAGTAATAATTTATGAGATGATATGAGAGATATTGGATTATCTGCTATCATTTGGGAGTTATATTGGCTTACAAGCGATTATGTTCACTCTTCAGCGGAGCCTACGGATACTTTAAACCGTATTCGTGAACGAAATTGTCATATTCACGCTGAGAACCTAAATTTAACCACCCAACCGACAGGTGTAGTGTTAAACACACTAAGGATTGCTATTTGTTAAATAAAACATTCTTTGAAACACTTGTTTCGTTTATTAATATGTACTTTCACGGACCCGTCTCAGGTGAAGGGCAAAAATCGTTATAACTCCCACCTTTTTGATGAATACTCGTGCAGTTATATGTTTATTCTATTGTGTACAAGTGTTACTAATTTACATGGACAGGAACATTTTAAGAGGCAGAGCGCGTGAATCGCCTAGAGGATTTTGTTTAATGCGACATTTGACAGATTGGCCTGTTGCTAAAACAAATTGAAAATCTGAAACGTGGTGTTCAAGAAATACCGCTTCAAAGTAAGGCAAAATTTGTGCTAAATATGTGACGTCACATGCGTACTATAAGATGGCGCTGTGGTCACTCGCACACTCGTTTCTATCAATAAATACCGATCTGCATATAGGGCAGTCGCCCAGGTGGCAGATTCCCCATCTGTTGTTTTCCTAGCATTTCCTGAAATGATTTCAAAAAAATTGGAAATTTATTGAACTTCTCCCTGGGTAATTTATTCCAATCCCTAACTCCACTTCCTAAAAATGTATATTTGCCCCAATTTGTCCTCTTGAATTCCCACTTTATCTTCATATTGTGACCGTACCTACTTTTAAAGACGCCACTCAGACTTATTCGTCTACTAATGTCATCCCACGCCATCGCTCCACTGACAGCTCGGGACATACCACTTAGTCGAGCAGCTCGTCTTCTTTCTCCTAATTCTTCCCATCCCAAACAGTACAACATTTTTGTAACGCTACTCTTTTATCGGAAATCACCCAGAACAAATCGAGCTGCTTTTCTTTGAAATTTTTCCAGTTCTTAAATCAGGTAATCCTGGTGAGGGTCCGATACACTAGAACCATACACTAGTTGGGATCTTATCAGAAATGCATATGCCCTTTCCTTTACATTCGTACTATAACCCCTAAACACCATCAAAACCATGTACAGAGATCTATACCCTTTATTTACAATCCCATTTATGTGATTACCCCAATGAAGATCTTTCCTTATCTCAGCACCTAGATACTTACAATGATCCCCAAAAGGAACTTTCACCCCATCAACGCAGTAATTAAAGCTCAGAGGACTCTTCCTATTTGTGAAACTCACAACCTGACTTTTAACCACGTTTATCAACATACCATTGCCTACTGTCCATCTCACAAAATTATCGAGGTCACGTTGCAGTTGCTCACAATCTAGTAACTTATTTATTACTTATTTATTACTCTATACTGAATAACATCATCCGCAAAAAGCCTTACCTGTCATTACACTTGTTTACTGATATTATTCATAACCAGGTGGCTCTCGAGCGCCGTACTTTCTACTTATAAATGCGCCGCATGCACAAATGATGAACTGGATGTCTACCAATTGATTTTCTCAGGCGAACTACTGCCAGCGGACAGGTTACGTCAGAATATGAAGAGATAAGAAACGGAGTGTCACTCGGCAGCATGTTACTCAGCGCTACCGGTATAATGCACTCCTTGTATTAGTAAACATCGTTTTCGACCGCATAGTTCTAGGCTGGTGTATGGTACAGCGGCACTCTATTTGCTGTCTGCATATCAGCAATGGCTAGTGTGATCAGCAGCGACGAATACACAGACATTATTTTAAGCTGGACAATCTGGTCGGAATGCAACAGAAGCTCCAAATAGATGTATGCCTTCTACACACGTACTTCACAGAACAGTATTATTTTTGTTTAATATAGCAACTATTCCATACAGTGGAATGTCTACACGTGTATAAATTAATAAGTTATTAGATTTACCTTTCTGCATCTTTGGCATGTCTACAAACAGTATTGGCGATTAGGGGGTGGGGCGAGGAGGGAAAGTCGCCCCCCCACCACCACCAATTTATGGAGTAACCATTACATTTTATTCCACTTTAGTCAGCTGGAAGTAGGAATTATTTTTTAAAATCTGTTTGTGCAAACCTTCTTATCTTATCTGCTAATTCCTTCATTTTTTTATTATTAACATAATTATTGACGGAAATACACACAAAATGCTGTTCATCGAGGCTAACCAATTTGTATAGCACTACGGCAAGTAGTAGAGACTTTGCATGTCCTATGAGGAAGGGTAGTAGGGGAACATATTTTTATGCCGAGGTCGTGGCCACTGAGCTATAATTCACCCACTTGCCGCGCACATTCATCAATCTGGCAGTCTCTTTAGTGTCTGTTAGTTTCCTAGTGAGTATTGAAATACTAAATGATTTTAATTGCTTAATCATGCCGTATTTCTATTTAATTATAACGGGCGAGGTGGCCGTGGGGTTACGGGCGCGCAGCTCTAAGCTTTCACTCGGGAGATAGTAGTTTCGAATCCCACTGTCAGCAGCCCTGAAGATAGTTTTCCGTGGTTTACCATTTTCACACCAGGCAAGTGCTGGGGCTGTACCTTTGTTAACGCCACGGTCGCTTCCTTTCCACGCGTATCCCTTTCCTGTCTCATCGTCGCCATAAACCCTATCTATGTCGGTGCGACGTACAGCCAATTGTATATATATTCAGGTGTAATCGTATTTCAACGGGAGCTAATACCAACGTTCGTAAATTATTTCTTTGTGTTATTTTATTTATTAAGTAAATGCCCCATAGTATGTTTGTGAGACCTGGTGAAAATTTTATTACACAACATTGAATAAAAATCTCAAAAAAACTATTGTTACTAATAATCACAGGGCAGATTAATTACATTTACATATGAAATAACATAATACAAACGAAATAATTTAGTCTGGTGAAAGTAAAGCTGGTGTCCGCCTCTGTACTGTAGTGGTTAGTGTGATTAGCTGCCACCCCCGGAGGAACGGGTTCGATTCCCGGCTCTGCCACGAAATTTGAAAACTGGTTCGAGGGCTGGAACAGGGTCCATGCAGCCTCTGGAGGTCAACTGAATAAAGGTGGGTTCGATTCCCACCTCTGCCATCCTGGAAGTGGTTTTCCGTGGGTTCCCACTTCTCTTCCAGGCAAATGCCGGGATGGTACCTAACTTAAGGCCACGGCCACTTCCTTCCCTCTTCCTTGTCTATCCCTTCCAATCTTCCCATCCCCCACCAACGCCCCTGTTCAGCATAGCAGGTGAGGCCACCTGAAAGAGGTACTGTCATCCTCCCCAGTTGTATCCCCGACCCAATGTCTCACACTCCAGGACACTGCCCTTGAGGTGGTAGAGGTGGGATTCCTCCCTGAGTCCGAGAGAAAAGCCAATCCTGGAGGGTAAACAGGTGAAAGAAGTAGAAGAACAAGAAGAAAATAAAGTTGGTATTCTCTCGCGTTGAAATTACAATTACAATTAAATATTAAATTGTTTTGCAATTGACTTTACGTCGCACCGACACAGATAGAACTTACGGGAAGGAAGCGGACGTGGCCTTAATTAAGGTACAGCCTCAGCATTTGCCTGGTATGAAAGTGGGAAACCTCGGAAAAACCATCTTCAGGGCTGTCGACAGTGGGATTCGAAACCACTATCTCTCGAGTGCAAGCTCAAAGCTGCGCCTGTAACCCCACGGCCAGCTCGCTGGTAGAATTACATAGATGCACGGCATGATTATGCAATTAAAAATCATTTAGTATTAGAATACGCACTAAGAAACTAACAGACACTAAAGAGACTGCCAAACTGACGAATATGCGCGGCAAGCGGGAGAATTATAACTCAGTGGCCACGACCTCGGCAAAAAAATATGTACCCCTACTACCCTTCCTCACAGCACATGCAAAATCTCCACTACTTGTCGTAGCGCTATACAATAAAGGGAAGATTTAGCATATAAAACAACAAGGCCTTTTAAAAATAAATTCCTAGTTCCAGCTGGCATAAGTGGAATAAAATGTAATGTTTACTCTACAAAGTGGGGGTGGGAGCGACTGTCCCTCCTCACCTCACCCCCTAATTGCCGCTACTCTTTGTAGACACGCCAAAGATGTAGTAAATGAAATCCAATAGCGTATTAATTTATACACGTTTAGACATTCAACTCGACAAAAGAGTTGATTGTATGGAACAAAAACGAACACTTTTCGGCGAAATATGTGTGTAGAAGGCGGTACGTCTGTTTGGAGCTTCTGTTGCACTCCAACCAGGTTGTCCAGCTTAAAATAATGCCTGTGTATTCACCGCTGATGATCATACTAGCCATTGCCGATATGCAGACAGCAAATACAGTGCGGATCTACCATACACCAGCTTAGAACTAAGCGGTCGAGAACGATGTTCACTAATGCAAGGGGGTGCATTAGAAAAGCAGCGCTGAGTAACATGCCGCGAGCGACACTCCGTTTCCTATCTCTTCATATTCTGACGTAACCTGCCCGCTGGCAGTAGTTCCCCTGTGAAAATCAGTTGGTAGACATCCCATTCATCATTTGTGCCTGCGGGGCATTTATAAGTAGAAAGTACGGATTTCGAGAGCCACCTGGTATATAAGAAAACATAAAGGTCCAATAACACTACCTTGAGGAATTCCCCTCTTAATTATTACAGGGTCAGATAAAACATCGCCCCCTCTAATTCTCTGAGATCTATTTTCTAGAAATGTAGCAACCCAATCAGGCACTCGTTTTTGTCTAGTACAATTGCACTCATTTTTGCCCGTAGTATCCCATGATCCACCCTATCGAATGCTTTAGACAGGTCAAATGTGATACAGGTCATTTGACTTCCTGAATCCAAGATATCTACTATATCTTGCTGGAATCCAACAAGGTGAGCTTCAGTAGAATAACCTTTCCTAAAACCGAACTGCCTTTTATCGAACCAGTTATTAATTTCGCAAACATGTTTAATATAATCAGAAAGAATGCCTACCCAAAGCTTACATACGAGGTTTGTCCGGAAAATACGTATAAATCCGTCGGGGTGACGTATCACGTATCCTGGAGGCGCCGCCAGGTGGCACTGCTGTTGTCGCCAATCTTCCCAACGCTCAGTTCGAGTCGGAGAGCTCTGCGTGTCAGTAGCAGTGTGCGGCTGCTTATTGAAAGTTACCCGTTTTCACCTGCCGTCGGTATGGAGCTCTCTCTAATTGAGGAACAGCGCATCAACATCAAGTCTCAGAGCTCGTGTGGCCCGCGTTCGACCGGATTTGGCACAAGGGGGCAGGTGGATCCTTCATCACGACAATGCGCCCGCTCACACGTCGCTCGTTGTGCGTGAGTTTTTGGCCCGAAGCTCAATCACCGTGACAGACCACCCGCCTTATTCACCCGATTTAGCCCCTTGTGACTTCTTCCTGTTCCCGAAATGCAAAATGGTGCTTCGGAGGCGGCACTTGGGTGATGTGGAAGCCATCAAGGGAGAAACGACACGGCAACTGAACAGCATCACAACTGAAGACTTTCAACAATGTTATCAACAGTGGAAACGGCGTTGGCAGAAGTGCATCTTGTCTCAGGGAGAGTACTTTGAAGAAGACCATATTGTAATACCTGAATAATTGTCAAATAAAGTTATTATTCAACTTTTATACGTATTTTCCGGACAAACCTCGTACAACGCATGTCAAACTTACTGGCCTGTAATTTAAATGTCTGTCACCCTTAACTTTATACACAGGGGTTACTATATAAACTCTCCATTCATTTGGTATAGCTCCTTCAACCAAAAAATAATCAAATAAGTACTTCAGATATGGTACTGTATCCCAACCCATTGACTTAGTATATCCCCAGAAATCTTATCAATTCCAGCCGCTTTTCTAGTTTCCAACTTTTGTATCTCACCGTAAAATCATTGTTCTCGTATGTAAATTTTAATACTCCTTTAGCATTTGTCTCCTCTATCTGGACGTTATCCTTGTAACCAACAATCTTCACATACTGCTGACTGAATACTTCTGCTTTTTGAAGATCCTCACATACACAATTCCATTGTTCATTAATTATTCCTGGAATGTCCTTCTTGGAACCGGTTTCTGCCTTAATATACTGATACATACCCTTCCATACATGCATACATACATTATCATTATAGACCATTATGCCTTCCAGCGTTCAGTCTGCAAGCCCCTGTGAATTTAACAAACGTCGCCACAATCCTCTATTTGCAGCTAGTGCTGTGGCCTCATTTAGTTCTATACCTCTTATCTTTAAATCGTTAGAAACTGAGTCTAACCATCACCGCCTCGGTCTCCCTCTACTCCTCTTACCCTCCATGACAGAGCTCATTATTCTCCTAGGTAACCCATCTTCCTCCATTCGTCCCACATGACCCCACCACCGAAGCCGGTTTATGCGTACAGCGTCATCCATCGAGTTCATTCCCAACTTAGTCTTTATGTCCTCGTTCCGAGTACCCTCCTGCCATTGATCCCTCCTGTTGGTACCAGAAATCATTCTCGCCACTTTTATGTCTGGTTCTTCTAACTTATGAATAAGATATCCTGAGTCAACCCAGTTTTCACTCCCGTAAAGCAAAGTTGATCTGAAAACAGACCGATGTAAAGATACTTTCGTCTGGGAACTAACTTCCTTCTTACAGAACACTGTTGTTCGCAACTGCGAGCTCACTGCATTAGCTTTACGACACCTTAGTTCAATCTCACTTATTATATTTCCATCCTGGAAGAACACACAACCTAAATACTTAAAATGTTCTACCTGTTCCGCTTTGTATCACCAATCTGACATTCAATTCTGTTGAATTTCTTACCTACTGGCATCAAGTTAGTCTTCGAGAGGCTAATTTTCATATCATACTCATTGCACCTATTTTCAAGTACAAGATATTAGATTGCAGGCTTTAGGCACAATCTGCCATTAAGACCAAGTCGTCAGCATAGGCCAGACTGCGTACATTATTTCCACCTAACTGAGTCCCTCCCCGTCACTTTATAGCTTTCAGCAGATGATCCATGTAAACTACGAACAGCAAAGATGAAAGATTACAGCCTTGTCTAACAACTGTAAGTACCCTGAACCAAGAACTCATTCTACCATCAATTCGCACTGCAGCCCAATTGTCAGCATAAATGCCTTAAATTGATTTCAGTAGTCTACCCTTAATTCCATAGTCTCCCAGTATGACGAACCCCTGGGTACCCTGTCATATGCTTTCTCTAGATCTACGAAACATAAACACAACTCTCTATTCCTCTCGTTACATTTTTCAATTACCTGACGCATACTAAAATCTGATCCTGTCAGCCCCTCTGTGGTCTAAAACCACACTGATTTTCATCCTCTCAACCACTGATCGCACCCTCCCTTCCTAGATGCCAGTGAATACTTTGCCTGGTACACTAATCAATCACATACCTCGATAATTGTTGCAATCCTTCCTGTTCCCTTGCTTGTAGATAGGTGCAATTACTGCTTTTGTCCAATCTGAAGGTACCTTACCAACACTCCACGCTAATTTTACTACTCTATGAAGCCATTTCACCCCTGCCTTCCCACTATAATTCACCATTTCAGGTCTAATTTCATGTATTCCTGCTGCCTTATGACAATGGAGTTTATTTACTATCCTTTCCACTTCCTCAAGCATAATTTCACCAACATTATTTTCCTCCTACCCATGAGCTTGGCTGTTTGCAACACCACCATGATGATTTCCTTTTACATTGAGAAGATGTTCAAAATATTCCCTCCACCTGTCCAGTTATTCCCTGGGATCTATTATGAGTTCACCTGAATTACTCAAAACACTGTTCATTTCCTTTTTCCCTCCCTTCCTAAGATTCTTTATTACTGTCCAGAAAGGTTTCCCTGCTGCTTGACCTAGCCTTTCCAGGTTATTACCAAAATCTTCCCATGACTTATTTTTGGATTCAACAACTATTTGTTTCGCTCTGTTTCTTTCATTTACATACAATCCCTGTCTGCCTCGGCCCTTGTTTGGAGCCATTTCTGATAAGCCTTCTTTTTACGTTTACAAGCTGCTCTCACTTCATCACTCCACCAAGATGTTCGCTTTTACCCGTCTTTACACACAGTCGTTCCTAGTCATTCCCTTGCTGTTTCTACTACAGCATCCCTGTTTGCCACTCATTCTCTTTCTATATCCTTAGCCTGCTTACTGTCCACTGTTCGAAACTTCTCACTAATCATATCCATGAACTTCTGTCTAATTTCCTCGTCCTGAAGATTTTCTACCTTTATCGTTTGCAGACAGATTTCACTTTCTCTACCCTAGGCATAGAGATACCCTTCCATTTTTTACTAAAATTTGTATGACTGCCAACTATTCTTGCCATCATGTTATTCTTAGCTGTCTTCTTTGCTAGATTCAATATCCTAGTCAGTTCCTTCAGTTTCTCCTTACTTCCACAGCAATTTCTAACTATATTTCTTTCCAGTCTGCACCTCCTTCTTAGTCTCTTTACTTCTCTATTATAACAAGGTGTGTCTTACCATTCCTTACTACTTTTAAAATTACAAACCTCTTTTCACATTCCTCAACAATTGTTTAAAACCCATCCCAGATTCTGTTTACATTTTTATTTACCGTATTCCACCGATCATAGTTACTTTTTAGAAACTGCCTCCTGCCTGCTTTATCAGCCATATGGTACTGCTTAATAGTCCTACTTTTAAGACCATCCTTTCTATCACAATTTTTAACTACGACAGAAACAGCTTCACAAATACCACCTATTACTTCGGTTTCTCCATAGAGCTTGTACCACGTGGTACACCTCAACTCCGCACATTCAAAACAAGCGACTTAAAGAAACCCTATTTAGCAAACAAAACGTGAAAATGCTACTGCATGAAGTTGGGTCATTAATCAGAAGATGTCACTATGAATAATTGAGAAGTTTGTCATACCTAAGTCTCCTAAACTGTGTGGATTCATTTTTGTTTTGTTTTGGTGTACATCAAGATGTTTGAACTTTTCTCCATAGATGTCTCTACAAAAACTGTGGTCATGCACTCTGGTGCAAGATGGACGAATTAGAGATTTAAAGAAGTTTTTTTATTCTTATGTTTCCCAACCAAATTAATTTTCATTTATTTTATTTCAAGGTCTGCAACACTTCTTTCTCATTCCGCCCGTTTTGAATCTGACCAATCACAATTTATCTGTAATTAATGTTCAACCAATCGCACATTTCTTGTTCATTTTGAATTTACCAAAAAAATGAGAGGGCGTGTCCGGATTAGTCCAGAATCCTCTCGAACAATCCCCTCGGGTATATAAGCTGATGCTTTCTGGATACCTTGTCTCATTGATCGTCGTCTTTCTGAGTGTGTGTTAAGACAGGAGGCAGGGCGCCTCGTTCTTCGTCAGGCAGAACAACAGGCCAGGTAATGGCCACCAATATTCTATCTTCTAGTTCTCTCCGCAAACTTTTCCGAGGGGAAGGTTCGAATTTCTAACTATGTACCCAAACTTTTCTAAAATGTAAATTTATTTCGGCTAAAGTAAAATTTCATAAGGTATTTAACTGTAAATCAGGGATAGAGAGTGCGTTACCCTCTCGATTTCCCCATCAACTTGGTTTGAGATGACTACGATTTTGTAACTGCGTATCTTTCTTGTAATGCATTAAATTAACTTTCATTCTAGTCACCTCAGTAGCTTGGGATTACCCCCTGTATCATCGGGCTGAGAGCCCAATGAGGATTTCTTACTTATTTTTCTAGGAGCGCTAGTGTACGCCTCCATTCAGTTTGTGTTCGGGCCAATTATTTCACCTGCTTTTCTTTCCACGAAGGCCCAGTAGTTTGGGTACTAGTTACCCCTGTGAACTAACTGTAAAGTATAAGTTGGGCCTAGAGAGGCCAGAAATTTATAAGATTTTTGATGTAATGTTGCCTTGAATAGGCTGTAAGAAATTGGGAGCGCGATCTCCTTGGTTAATGTAGGAGAGCATGTAAGCTCTTTTCTAAATTCAACTGAAATATTGAGCGGTGCCTCTGGGAGGCTGTAAATTTTTTGGAGCAAAGTGCTCTTTGATTGGGATATTCCTGTCCTTGTCTAAACATTGAGATTTTGCAGACGTTGTAAATTTCATAAACTGGAGCTTGTAGCTCAGAAATTGTAAATCTGTGGCTTGAATCCCTAAGCTGTTAAATTCCCTATTCCGGGGTGTTCCACCCTTGTAGTAAAATTGGCAAAGTACCGGAGATTTTCTTTTTTTTCACTCAGGGGAAAAATTACTAAGTTTGTGATTTGTAAAGAAATATAACCTTTGCTTTAAAGTTTTAATTTAAATTTTGATATCGTAGATAGACCCATTCTACCCAGCACTTTCTTCACTACTCTCTGCTCCACGGAAAGTCCGTAACAAAGCTCATCTGGTTTTACCAGCACCACATACAAGGTATTTTTCCCTCTAGTTGGTTCCATCACTTTATGAATGAGCTGTCCTTCCCATATTAACTTATTTGCCATTTGTTGGTCATGCTTCCTGTCATTCGCATTTCCTTCCCAATTGACATCTGGTAAATTCAGATCTCCCGCTACAATCACATTCCTTTCCATGTCGTTTCCCACATAGCTGATTATCTTATCAAATAATTCTGAATCCGTGTCAGCGCTCCCCTTTCCCGATCTGTACACTCCAAACATATCAAGTTGCCTATTATCTTTAGAAATGAGCATTATTATTATTATTATTTATTTTCCTTAAATTGTACATATACAATTTAGGGGTGGTAGATGGAGAAAGGGCAAGCCCCACATACACGGAAGTGCCTCCATCTCCACATGTGTACATAAACTATACTGAATATTTACATACAAACTTGTGTAGACAATTTTAAATATACATATTTACACTACAAACACTGTACCCTTAGAATAATAATTATCTTGATTTATCCTGAAAATATTAGAGTAAGAACACCCAGCCATTTATACTCTCACTCAGACCCCTGTATACACACTCATTCACTACCACTCCCACACGCACACGCATACACATTCGCCCACATACACCTGCACTTGCACCCATCCTTCTTGCAATTCTAATTTATACAAGTTATATACATCACATATAGGTTTATATTTACATATACATTTTCTTTACTTCGCGGAGGAAGTGAGGAAGAGGAAGTAGCTTTACCTCACATGGTATAAGGTTCCACGTACGAGCAGCCCTTGAGTAAAACCCATTTAAATATGAGGTTGTTCTAGCGAAGGGAGGGACAAGAGTAACTCCTTGGCCTCTTTTAACAGAGCGGTAATTGAGCTGCAGGCGGTGGAAAGGGGAGAGGTGTATGTTATCTGTCAGAGATTTCCTAAGGAAGGCTACATCTATTTGTGTACATAACGAGTTCACTAGTGGCAATGTGTTTAAGGGGATGTGTTTGTTAATTAAACGTTCTGCTCGTCGCTGGATACCTTCTAGTTTCCTCATATTTTCCGTTGTAGTTGGATGCCAGGAAGGAAGGCCATATAATAGTATGGGCCGCACAAGGGAAATATAAGCCATTCGTAGGGCTTTACTTCTTCCTCCCGAGAGACATCTACGGACGAAACCTAGCGCCCGGTATGCCTTACACCTCACTTCCTCCACGTGTTTATTCCATTTCAGATTGTCCGTAATGTGAATACCGAGCAGTCTGATGGAGTTCGAAGTCGGCAGTTGGATTCCACATAGAGTAGGTTGGTTCTGGACTGGTTGTTTAGCTCTGCTTAGTCTTATATATTTACACTTCTTAATATTTTTATATACAATCTATTTACCTCACACCACAGAGCTATACTATCCAGATCCGATTGGAATTGTACAATATCATCACTGTTTTGGTCGAATTTACACAATCCGGTAAGTCGAGAGCATAAATCGTGTACAGAAGGGGCCCTATCACACTGCCCTGAATTACTCCAGAAGTAATTGTGGTTTGGTCTGATTTGGCTCCTCCGTACACAACACATTGCGTTCGACCCACCAAAAATGACCTCAACCATGACAGCAGTTTACCCTGAATGCCGTAGTTGCTAAGTTTTAACAGAAGTCTTTGATGTGACACCTGGTCAAAAGCTTTGCTCTAGTCCAGAGTCACACAGTCTATTTGTGAGACATCAGTCTGCTCCAAAGTGAACTGCCAGTCATCAATGACTTTTGTTAGAATTGTTGTGCAGGATTTTCTCGGAATGAAGCCGTGCTGGTTTGAGTTCAGCAGGTTTCTCTCCTTGAGAAAATCCAACATACATTTAGCCACTAGACGCTCCATACATTTACAGACCCCTGATGTTATAGAAACTGGGCGGTAATCATCTACGTTTTCCTTGTCTCCATCTTTGAAAACTGGCACTACGTTGGCTTCTTTCCACTCCAAAGGTACAGACCCGGTATTAATGGAATAGTTGAAGAGAGCGCAAAGCGAGGGCGCCAAGGCGACTGCACAATTCTTGAGAATTCTTGCTGGCACTCGGTCCGGCCCGGTCGCGGCATGAGGTCTTGTTTTCAGAAGGCTCTCCTTTACTTCATTCGTTGAGAAATACAGGTTGGTTAGAGGGAAGAGAGGGGTAGATTTTGTCCTTGAATATAGCATGTTCTCTTCCTCAGTAGGTACGGAGAAGTTACTTTTAAATTTCCTGTTGAAGGTGTCTGCAATTTCTTGTGGTGTGGAGACTGCCGTACCGTTATGTTTAAATACAGATGGAACAGTATACCACTGATGACAATCTCCGCTCCCTTAAACTCCACCCGTGCTGCATTTACCATATCACACATAACCAACTATGTTGGTACTTGTATCAGCTTGCCGCACGTTGTTGGTACCAACGTGAAACACTACCACCTTCTCCTTCCCCTTCTCCCTCTCTTGTACTTTTCTCAACATCTGCCTCAACGTAATTCCTGGATAACACTCTACTCTGGTTCCCAGTCCTGCACACATTATCCCCACATGTCTAACGATGGAATCCCCCATGACCAGAGCCTCAACCCTACTCACCTCATTTGATCCCCTCCCCTCCTGGTCAGCCCTATCTTTCCTGATAGCTGCAGAAGCTACATCCTTCTCCCTTTTCTTCTTCCCACGACCGTGTTCCACCTGTCTTTTCCTATTCTCTACTCTACATTTCCATTTCCTACCTTTTCCCTTCCTCTTTCTTCCACAAATCTCAGCAACAGTTCCCTGTTCCTCATCTTCCCTCCGTTGTTCTACCTGGAGTGACTCGCACCGATTTCGCACAGACACCTGTCTTGAATTCTGATCCTGAAAAGAGCCCTTAGCCTGCAATTTCCTTCCCCTTAGAACATTAGACCACCTGTCTTCTACATCTACCCCCTTTCCTTCTCCTCCCTCCTGTTCACATACTGTAACTTGTACATTGTTTGAGGGAGTCCTATCTTCCTTCTTGTCTTCTGTGAGAATCCTAATTATCTCCCTCAAACTCTTTAACTCCTCCGTCATACGCTTCAATGCCTCGCCACGCCCACAGTTTCAACACTTGCACTCCTTAGCCATATTTTACGGGGGAAAATGAAAGGAAAGGAAAAATAAAATAACTTATGTGCAAAAAAGTGGACTGAAGAATATATTGTCTGGGATAGTACTTAAAGATCACACGAAATAAGGTAATTAATATACGACTACACTACACTACTACTTGGTCGTACTCTATTTTTATCCTACAACGCCCTAACAGGATAAAAACTGCTGTTAATTACTGAATTCTGAAAGGAATACACAAGAATTACACAATTCTAAACTGCAATTAAGCCTATCCTAATTATAACAACAGAATTTTAGTAAGAGAGTTTCTACGCATACCTCTACTATACCGGTACTCCACAAATATTTTACAATAACAAATAAGCACGCTAAATTCTAACAAGATACTACTGTACAGTACACTACAATAATTTTAACCTACGTTCAGACGTATCCTAATTACAATACCGAAACCGTATGTCACTACTAAGCTGTCGTTGTGAATAGGTCGGTGTCAATTTTATAGAATAACAAATTTAATAATGTAAACTTTTAACGAACCAATTAATTTCACAGTTAGTGTCAAACTATACTCGGAAGAAACTGGTGCGGTGACATTTGTATGGCAGGCAAAACTTTTAACGGACGTTCTTGATTTATATTTGCCTCTTCCATCAATTCTGGCGATTTCAAAATGTTTCTCTTTGGAGCATTCATGCGTTACTCTGAAACAAGTTTAATAATAGACGACGAGTTTGATATTGATATTGATGTGCCAATCATGATGATGGCCGATTTTAATATAGACATCCAAAGAAATGAAAAGGCATTTAATTTTCTTAAATATCAATTTAATTTGAATGTTTTGCCGAGCAACTCTCCCAGCACATTGCGCAATTCATTTATTGGTCTTACTTTTACTCGTAATATTATTCCCGAACTCTTAAATTCTCCTTCTTCTCCTTCTTTATAATCTATTTACCCTCCAGGGTTGTTTTTCCCTCGAATGCAGGGAGGGATACCATCTCTACCGCCTCATGGACAGTGTCCTGGAGCGTGAGACTTTGGGTCGGGGATACAACCGAGGAGGAAGAACAGTACCACACCCAGGCGGCCTCACCTGCTATTCTGAGCATGGGTCTTGTGGGGGAAGACGTGAAGATTGGAAGGGATAGACAAGCAGGAGGTAAGGAAGCAGCCGTTGCTTTAAGTTAGGTACCATCCCGGCATTTGCCTGGAAGAGAATTGGGAAACCACGGAAAACAACTTCGAGGATGGGAATCGACTCCACCTATACTCAGTTGACCTCCCGAGGTTGAGCGGACCCCGTTCCAGCCATCATACCAATTTTCAAAATTCGTGGCAGCTAATCACAGCTAACCACTACACCACAGAGGTGGACACTTACATTATGCCTCGTATTTCTCACATCACAGGCCCCTACTACACCAAGTCACTACCCAAATTCCAAGTGTGCCACGTTCTACTGAATAAAATTCATTTTCCAAATAATATTTGTCGTTTATTACCAATAAGTAAGTCTACAAAATCCTAAAAACCCTGTGGTCATTACAAAAGTGACCGGCATATTTTTAATCCGTCCCTTTAGTTTGCCAATACCTTCATTTTTCGAAGTGACGAACCCGTTTCATTTCTTCTCTCTGATTAGTACTTCTTTATAAGTTGCTTTACGTCCCACTGAAACAGATAGGTCTTATGGTGACAATGGGACAGGCCTGGGAAGGAAGCGGCCATGGCGTTAATTATGGTATAGCCCCAGCATTTGCCTGGCGTGGAAGTGGGAAACCACGGAAAACTAACTTCAGGACTGCCGACAGTGAGGTTCGAACCCACTATCTCCCGAATACTGGATACTGGCCGCACCTAAGCAAAAATACAGTTATCGATCTCGATGACTAGTATTAGTAGAGAATTTTTGCCCAGTTGTTAATTCCTCTTAAAACAAAAATCACCACCATATCCCTCCCCCAAGCCCGGAGATAATATTTTGTTTCGAAATGTATGGAATTTCAGAGACTGGCTTCATACCTGCCCCATGAGGAAATCCAGTGTACTTTGAAACTCTAGCAAGGAAGGTGCGTAACGTTAGAGCTTGCAGTGCATGCGGGCTGCCCCGCAGACTCTTCGCGAAGAAACAATAAACCAGGCGGCTCGCTAGCGCCGTACATTCTGCTTATAAATGTCCCGCATGCACAAATGACTAATGGGATGTCTGCTAACTGATTTTCACAGGGCACTATTGCCGCCAGGCAGGTTACGTCAGGTTGTGTACAAATAACAACCGGACGGTCGCTCGCACTTTAATTCTCGGCGCTACCCGTCTAATGCAACCCCTTGGATTAGTAAACCTCGTTTATACCGCATATTACTAGGCTAGGCTGGTGTATGTACTACTGTACAGCAGCACTACATTTGCTATCTGCATATCGGCAATGACTATTGTGTTCAGCAACGACGAATACACAGACATCATTTACATCTGTGGAGAATGTGGTGAGAATGCAGCCGAAACTCCAAACAGACATCTGCCTTCTACTCACGTATTTCGCCGAACAATATTACTCTTTTTTATACAAACAATTTTTTTATATTAATAAGTTATTAACTGTTTTCTGCACTTCTGGCGTATTTATAAATGCACGCTGTTATGGAACGTGTGGAGTAAAACGACTGCTATTTGTTTCACAACATTCACAATACAGCACGATGTAGCACTCCTTAGAAAACAAGTGATTATGCATCCCGTACATCACTGGTGCATGCGTGACAACTGCAAGTAGAAAGTACGGCGTTCGCGAGCCGCCTGATATATCCACCCTAATGTCACACTGCACGGTAATGATAAGGGTGAATTTGTGGAAACAGTCGAAATAGTTGTATTTTTTTTACAAATTGTTCGCAGAATAATTGTGATTTGATTGCATCTAGCAGCAGTTTATTGTATTGAGTGTCAGCAGCACAGCTATACACAAATGCTTGCCCTTATTGTCTCTCGCAACGCCGCACCAAATTATTTTAAAATAATTACAGCAATGAAAACTGATACCAAAGTGTCATATTTTAATTACAAAATGATTCTTTCTTGCTATGTAGTGCACCTGAGGTCGTATTAGGCACAAATTTTGCAGAACATTTTTAACTGTTGTCACACATTTATTCTTACAAATAATTTTGGGACTCTTCACAAATAATATTTTACTTGTACCTCATATTTCGTTCTCATACTCGGCTTTTTGTTTCCTCTTTCAGATCCTAGCTATACGTGTATTCTCCGTGATGCAATATAACGAATTTTTCAAAAAACTTCTCTCCGTTTCCAGAAACATGGCATATTAGAACAACATCTGTTTTCACAATTCTGTAAGTATTCCCTCCAGCCAACCAATATTGTATTAAATACCGTTGAACCCACACGTACAACGAAATTCGTCCAAGTTTCAATCCATGTACATTTTTAATAGATTTCCATTTTATTTGTTGAGTGTATTTTTAATAGTGAACATATGTATAGTTTAAACACAAACCCCCATTGCATTTGTTGATTTTATTTAGGCTAGGTCGAAACATGCCCTGGGTAGTTTTTTGAACAACTATGTAACATTAAAACAGACCATTTATTAAATGGCAGATGTGTATTGAACAGGTGGACTTTATATAACTAAATTCTTTTAGAATTTCATCCTAGACACATTTATTCGACAACATTTCGACAACATATTAGAAGTTGGTGTAGTAACAATCGCCGGCCCCGTGGTGTAGGGGTAGCGTGCCTGCTACTTACCCGGAGGCCCCAGGTTCGATTCCCCGCCAGGTCAGGGATTTTTACCTGGACCTTAGGGCTGGTTCCAGGTCCACTCAGCCTACGTGATTACAATTGAGGAGCTATTTGGCGGTGAGATAGCGGCCCCGGTTTAGAAAGCCAAGAAAAACGACCACATGGCACCTCGTAATCTGCAGGCCTTCGGGTTGAGCAGTGATCGCTTGGTAATCTAAGGCCCTTCAAGAGCTGTAGAGCCACGGAGTTTGGTTTTGGCTTGGTTTTTGGTAGTATCAATCGATCGATTCAGTTTCGAACGAGTTATCATTGCGTGAAGTTAATATCAGGCGTAATAATAGGCTTAACAGTCGTGCGGTTTAATATACACTGACTGACAGAGCAAATGCAACACCAAGAAGGAGTGGTTCAAAAGGGATGAAAGTTGGGGAAAAAACAGAGACGGCACGGACGAATAATTGATGTTTATTTCAAACCGATATGCAGGTTACACAATGCGCACGGCATCGACTCAGTAGGATGTAGGACCACCGCGAGCGGCGATGCACGCAGAAACACGTCGAGGTACAGAGTCAATAAGAGTGCGGATGGTGTCCTGAGGGATGGTTCTCCATTCTCTGTCAACCATTTGCCACAGTTGGTCGTCCGTACGAGGCTGGGGCAGAGTTTGCAAACGGCGTCCAATGAGATCCCACACGTGTTCGAATTGGTGAGAGATCCGGAGAGTACGCTGGCCACGGAAGCATCTGTACACCTCGTAGAGCCTGTTGGGAGATGCGAGCAGTGTGTGGGCGGGCATTATCCTGCTGAAACAGAGCATTGGGCAGTCCCTGAAGGTACGGGAGTGCCACCGGCCGCAGCACATGCTGCACGTAGCGGTGGGCATTTAACGTGCCTTGAATACGCACTAGAGGTGACGTGGAATCATACGCAATAGCGCCCCAAACCATGATGCCGCGTTGTCTAGCGGTAGGGCGCTCCACAGTTACTGCCGGATTTGACATTTCTCCACGCCGACGCCACACTCGTCTGCGGTGACTATCACTGACAGAACAGAAGCGTGACTCATCGGAGAACACGACGTTCCGCCATTCCCTCATCCAAGTCGCTCTAGCCCGGCACCATGCCAGGCGTGCACGTCTATGCTGTGGAGTCAATGGTAGTCTTCTGAGCGGACGCCGGGAGTGCAGGCCTCCTTCAACCAATCGACGGGAAATTGTTCTGGTCGATATTGGAACAGCCAGGGTGTCTTGCACATGCTGAAGAATGGCGGTTGACGTGGCGTGCGGGGCTGCCACCGCTTGGCGGCGGATGCGCCGATCCTCGCGTACTGACGTCACTCGGGCTGCACCTGGACCCCTCGCACGTGCCACATGTCCCTGCGCCAACCATCTTCGCCACAGGCACTGCACCGTGGACACATCCCTATGGGTATCGGCTGCGATTTGACGAAGCGACCAACCTGCCCTTCTCAGCCCGATCACCATACCCCTCGTAAAGTCGTCTGTCTGCTGGAAATGCCTCCGTTGACGGCGGCCTGGCATTCTTAACTATACACGTGTCCTGTGGCACACGACAACACGTTCTACAATGACTGTCGGCTGAGAAATCACGGTACGAAGTGGGCCATTCGCCAACGCCGTGTCCCATTTATCGTTCGCTACGTGCGCAGCACAGCGGCGCATTTCACA
Organism: Anabrus simplex; assembly: GCF_040414725.1. Classification (NCBI taxonomy): domain Eukaryota; kingdom Metazoa; phylum Arthropoda; class Insecta; order Orthoptera; family Tettigoniidae; genus Anabrus; species Anabrus simplex. The sequence goes on along the minus strand of NC_090268.1, from coordinate 440,518,728 downwards.
TCATGAGCATACCTCAGTGACGTCAGTCTACCCTGCAATTGGCATAAAGTTCTGACCACTCCTTCTTGGTGTTGCATTTGCTCTGTCAGTCAGTGTATTTCAAACTTTATTCGGACAGTTTTTATTTAATTTTGTTCGTAAGTTATCTTTTTATGTCTGTGTTTTAATCGAAGAAATTATTATAACCGGGACTTTGGTAAGGGTTACAGAGTATAGTTCTGTAGTTACTGAGAAACGAAGTAATTAAACTTAACTACGAACAACTAAGTGGTTCATGGTTGGAAGTTGAGCAGCTTAGTCGTTAAACCATGGAGATAATCGATTGAAACCTCTTAAACATTATTTAATAACGATCATACAATGACGAACAATAGATTGGTTCATATAACTTGACAATAGGCCTATAACTGCATTATATCTACCAGCTGCAATTAAACTTAGAAAAGTTATCCATAGGTTTTACATTTCATTTGAGGGAGCCCGTATCCCATTCGTTACGCACCTGTAACATAGCCTCTCCTCTGGCCTTTGTTTACACCTGAGTAATTGTTATCAGGCCGCGTCGTTTACTCTCAAGACCACTTCATTAAGAGAGAGCAGCCAAGACAGACGCGCTCTTCCGAGCACCTATTTGTCATTTTCAAGACGATCAACCGCTGCTACTTGACTATCCGCCTCTACGATATTCTACAAGTATCACGAAAGCCACCTTCTGCCATTAAAGTGCCCACAGTATTACACTTCAGTTAAAAGAAAACTTATTTCGTAAAGTGTCCATTAGCCGAGAAACACTCATTTCAGACATTGCTGAGATGTCCCGGGCGCCCACAATTACGGTGTTCAACGCTGCGCAACACGGGGTGTAATGATCGTAGATATGCTAACTAAACAATGCGCTCGCGAATTACGCCACAAAATTGTTAGTTTCAAGTCTTGCCACCAGGAGGAAATATGACGTTCTAAGCACTCAGAACGTGCAGTTTTCCGTAACTTTGAATTCAGAATATTCTTCCGGTGGATTACACTTCAGTTAAAAGAAAACTTATTTCGTAAAGTGTCCATTAGCCGAGAAACACTCATTTCAGACATTGCTGAGATGTCCCGGGCGCCCACAATTACGGTGTTCAACGCTGCGCAACACGGGGTGTAATGATCGTAGATATGCTAACTAAACAATGCGCTCGCGAATTACGCCACAAAATTGTTAGTTTCAAGTCTTGCCACCAGGAGAAAATATGACGTTCTAAGCACTCAGAACGTGCAGTTTTCCGTAACTTTGAATTCTGAATATTCTTCCGGTGGAATTGCGCTGTGTCAGTTCCTTGGTTGTTGAGGAAAAACCATTGCATTCAGCATACATGACTGTTTGGTGGGTGTCCGGACATTTGTGGTCACTACAAAATCATGGACATTTGCGGTCATCGAGATATACCTGTAGCCACCCACAGATATTCCCACAGGAGAACTGCGATCACTCCAGCAGAAGGTGGGCCTCATTAGCTTAATATCAGGGTATCCCTGCTAACCTGCCTGGGCTCTTGCTCGCTCGCTTCGAAAACATTTTTCTCCTGCTCGCATTATTTGGAGACTGATGCCTTCAGCCATCATTGTGCATACTACCATGGTTATATGTCCAGAAAGTATAGGGAAAGTCAACATGGAATCACCTGGATGTGTCTAAAGTAGAAGAACAAGTCATGTCTTGATTTAGCAAACATACAATTCTGCAATTTATAAACAAATAATAAAACATCCCAATGTACATTGGATTAGATCTGGTGACGTTTGTTTGAATGTCTTCATATCCATGCAGTTTGGAAATACATTTAAAAAACAGGTAATCCTTGCGTCCCATCCGCGATAAAAATATTAATATACTTACAAATTCAAAACGTAACATAAAATGAAGCGAGGAAAATGATGTCGTCGTTGGACTTCCTGTAGGCCTATTGGTTATTTAATGAACAATCTCCCAACTCCAGAACGTATAATAATTTGGTCGACAGTAAAATAAATGATTTAAAATGCTGATCCCTAACATACTTTATCCAGAATGTTAATCTAGAACGAGTGAGCAGGAGCTCAGGCAGGTTAGAGGGGTATCACGAGATTAAATTAATGAGGCCTATTTCCTGTTGGTATGACCGCAAAATGCCCTGTGACTGCTGGAGAATTTCTGTGAGTGGGCGAACTGAAAATGATGCGAAGCTGGAGATTTTATAAATGATTTGATAGGTGTTTTCCAACGGACAGTCTCATTTGTGATGTATGGCTATGAAGTGTTTACATCCACTTATTAGTATTATTATTATTATTATTTACGATCGCATTGTTTGTGAGGTTATGTCATGAAACATGCGCTGTATACAGAGATTTATATGAGCTTAGTTAATTTAAGAACCCGTAATGAATAGTATATACTTTATTATTACCTGTATATATGATGTATAATCTACAGTAACATTGTGCAACACGCTGTAACACCCAAAATAACGTATTTTTGTCACTAGATGCTTTTAGAAGGTTCTTTGCATTATAACTATATTATTCGGTACTCTAGAATTTACAAGAAGTTATGTTGTGTCATATCCTTCTATAATCCTGGCCAGGCAGCACATATATAAGGAAGTGGCCTTGATGGTGGAGTTGAGTTATTGTTTAACAGGAGTTGTTTTGATCAGATGTGTGTCGTGGTAGCGAGTGTTTGAGTATATGAATTGATTTTGTCAAGTTGGTAGTTGACATTCAGTGGTTCCAGTCTCATGTGCTTCGCGATAGGTAGCTGTTTAAAATGGTGGTTTGCTGATGTGTGTGTCCAATGTGTAATCTGTAAATAATTGCTAATAAAATCCTTGGACGCATGTGACAGCATTTTGTGTGCGACTTGGTGGCTACATCAGGCAGAAAATTAATTAAGGCCATGGATGCTTCCTTCCCTAGCAGATGTAAAAAGAAAAACATTCACATTTAATGCCGAACACAAGTAGTGATTAAATTTTTAAAACGAATCGTTTCCGAGAGATATCTGTATGGAATTTGGAGTAGACAAGTGTAGGATTCAGTGCATCGAAAGTGGGCAACTAATAATAATGAGGTTTTTTTTACAATTGGCTTAACGTCGCACCGACACAGGACTTATGGAGACGATGGGATAGGAAAGGCCTAGGAGTGGGAAGGAAGCGGCCGTGACCTTAATTAATGTACAGAACCGGCATTTGCCTGGTGTGAAATGGGAAACTACGGAAAACCATCTTCGGGGTATACCGACAGTGGGGCTCGAACCCACTATCTCCCGAATGCAAGCTTACAGCTGCGCGCCCCTAACCGCACAAACAAGTCGCCCGGTAATGTGATGAAATGGGTCTTCTTTGATAAAAGAGCCTCTCAGTCACGGCCATCCACCAGTACGTTTCATCCGCCGTTATAGTAACATAAAATAAAATAACATAAACTGAATAATTCAATTCACTACTAAATATTGTACGGGAAATAGTTGTTGGGCAAGAGCATGGGAAGGATCTCAGGTTGTGTATGGTTGCTATTGGAGCAGGTACAGAGAAAGATGATTTCGCAGGGCGAATAATAGATGGTAATAAAATTTTGACAAGATTTATTAATAATTTCAATAATATAACCCTGCTTCTCATTCATCAAAATTTAAATCTTCCATTGATCTCTTCAAAATGAAATTAAATGACTGAATTGTATACGCTGTTACGATTGAACAAAATAGAGTCTTCGTCCTACACATCCACTTGATATTTATATGATGTTCAAAATCAATACCAGCTTTCAATAACTTCAGCACACCCTACAGTTCATCTAACATTTCATACATAGATTCAAATTCATAAATAAAAACTTTGATCATAAACCTTCATTCAATCACTTTGTCAATTGACCAAGATTTTTAGAATTCAAAGACCGAGCTCGATAGCTGCAGTCGCTTAAGTGCGGCCAGTATCCAGTATTCGGGAGATAGTTGGTTCGAATCCCACTGTCGGCAGCCCTGAAAATGGTTTTCCGTGGTTTCCCATTTTCACACCAGGCAAATGCTGGGGCTGTACCTTAATTAAGGCCACGGCCGCTTCCTTCCCACTCCTAGCCCTTTCCTGTCCCATCGTCGCCATAAGACCTATCTGAGTCGGTGCGACGTAAAGCAACTAGCAAAAAAAAAAAAAAAATAGAATTCTAAGAAAATTAAGTTAATCACTTTTGGAGCAGCCTAAAGTCTGTTTAAAATCATTAAACATAATATCAACTTGCACTTGTTTACAGAATCCTACAGTCCAATTAATGATTTTCAATCACTTGTTTCAGATATCCTACAGTCCAGATAAATAAATTAAACAAAATTTTAAATTGTACACTTGTCATAAAACAAGCCCTACCGTTCAATTAGGTTGTTATGAAATGACCTCAGATTACATTGACTTCAAAAAGAACATTCTAAAGTTCATTTTAAACTTGATCTCAAGTTATACGTGTTTTGGAGAGAAACGTATGGTTCATTTAAATATGACCTAAAGCCTTGTCAAATGACCTCCTACAATTTCTACAAGTAGTAGGATTGGAAATCACACGATCAAAAATTATTTTGTTAGACCAGGCACTTTTCACTTAATATGCGTAGCACTGTTGAATATTGAGAATGATTAGTTAGTTAGTTAGTTAGTTAGTTAGTTAGTTAGTTGGTTGGTTGGTTGGTTGGTTGGTTGGTTGGTTGGTTGGTTGGTTGGTTGGTTGGTTGGTTGGTTGGTTGGTTGGTTGGTTGGTTGGTTGGTTGGTTGGTTGGTTGGTTGGTTGGTTGGTTGGTTGGTTGGTTGGTTGGTTGGTTGGTTGGTTGGTTGGTTGGTTGGTTGGTTGGTTGGTTGGTTGGTTGGTTGGTTGGTTGGTTGGTTGGTTGGTTGGTTGGTTGGTTGGTTGGTTGGTTGGTTGGTTGGTTGGTTGGTTGGTTGGTTGGTTGGTTGGTTGGTTGGTTGGTTGGTTGGTTGGTTGGTTGGTTGGTTGGTTGGTTGGTTGGTTGGTTGGTTGGTTGGTTGGTTGGTTGGTTGGTTGGTTGGTTGGTTGGTTGGTTGGTTGGTTGGTTGGTTGGTTGGTTGGTTGGTTGGTTGGTTGGTTGGTTGGTTGGTTGGTTGGTTGGTTGGTTGGTTGGTTGGTTGGTTGGTTGGTTGGTTGGTTGGTTGGTTGGTTGGTTGGTTGGTTGGTTGGTTGGTTGGTTGGTTGGTTGGTTGGTTGGTTGGTTGGTTGGTTGGTTGGTTGGTTGGTTGGTTGGTTGGTTGGTTGGTTGGTTGGTTGGTTGGTTGGTTGGTTGGTTGGTTGGTTGGTTGGTTGGTTGGTTGGTTGGTTGGTTGGTTGGTTGGTTGGTTGGTTGGTTGGTTGGTTGGTTGGTTGGTTGGTTGGTTGGTTGGTTGGTTGGTTGGTTGGTTGGTTGGTTGGTTGGTTGGTTGGTTGGTTGGTTGGTTGGTTGGTTGGTTGGTTGGTTGGTTGGTTGGTTGGTTGGTTGGTTGGTTGGTTGGTTGGTTGGTTGGTTGGTTGGTTGGTTGGTTGGTTGGTTGGTTGGTTGGTTGGTTGGTTGGTTGGTTGGTTGGTTGGTTGGTTGGTTGGTTGGTTGGTTGGTTGGTTGGTTGGTTGGTTGGTTGGTTGGTTGGTTGGTTGGTTGGTTGGTTGGTTGGTTGGTTGGTTGGTTGGTTGGTTGGTTGGTTGGTTGGTTGGTTGGTTGGTTGGTTGGTTGGTTGGTTGGTTGGTTGGTTGGTTGGTTGGTTGGTTGGTTGGTTGGTTGGTTGGTTGGTTGGTTGGTTGGTTGGTTGGTTGGTTGGTTGGTTGGTTGGTTGGTTGGTTGGTTGGTTGGTTGGTTGGTTGGTTGGTTGGTTGGTTGGTTGGTTGGTTGGTTGGTTGGTTGGTTGGTTGGTTGGTTGGTTGGTTGGTTGGTTGGTTGGTTGGTTGGTTGGTTGGTTGGTTGGTTGGTTGGTTGGTTGGTTGGTTGGTTGGTTGGTTGGTTGGTTGGTTGGTTGGTTGGTTGGTTGGTTGGTTGGTTGGTTGGTTGGTTGGTTGGTTGGTTGGTTGGTTGGTTGGTTGGTTGGTTGGTTGGTTGGTTGGTTGGTTGGTTGGTTGGTTGGTTGGTTGGTTGGTTGGTTGGTTGGTTGGTTGGTTGGTTGGTTGGTTGGTTGGTTGGTTGGTTGGTTGGTTGGTTGGTTGGTTGGTTGGTTGGTTGGTTGGTTGGTTGGTTGGTTGGTTGGTTGGTTGGTTGGTTGGTTGGTTGGTTGGTTGGTTGGTTGGTTGGTTGGTTGGTTGGTTGGTTGGTTGGTTGGTTGGTTGGTTGGTTGGTTGGTTGGTTGGTTGGTTGGTTGGTTGGTTGGTTGGTTGGTTGGTTGGTTGGTTGGTTGGTTGGTTGGTTGGTTGGTTGGTTGGTTGGTTGGTTGGTTGGTTGGTTGGTTGGTTGGTTGGTTGGTTGGTTGGTTGGTTGGTTGGTTGGTTGGTTGGTTGGTTGGTTGGTTGGTTGGTTGGTTGGTTGGTTGGTTGGTTGGTTGGTTGGTTGGTTGGTTGGTTGGTTGGTTGGTTGGTTGGTTGGTTGGTTGGTTGGCAATGTTTTACTTTACCTGGCAAGATTAAGGCCTTCAGGCCTTCTCTTCCATCTAACCAGGCACTGAAGTATACATATATTACATTGTATCACTTTACAGTAATAGATTTTATACTAATTAAATTAATAGTAATATGAGAATGATAAATGATAAGGTTAAATGAAGATGAAATAAATTAGGTATAATATAAGGATAAATTCTTAACACTAATATCCTACGTGTAAAGAGAAGTAGTACATAAAATTTAATAAAAATTGAAAAACAGATCGGGTAAGAATTTTAGACTAATCTTCTACCAGAACATCCGTGACAATAGAACGGTAGTAAGTAGCAGCATCAAGTTTAAATATGAACCTACTGATGCATAAAATGTCTCCACAGAGCTTCCTTGAAAGTGCGAATAGCGCTTAACCCTCTGATACTTTCGGGAAGGAGGTTCCACTCCCGGCAGGCAATCGCCGTGAATGATTTATCGTAGATAGCAGATCTATGGGTAGGTAAACAAGGATGAAATTATTAGTAGATCTGGTGTTAAGATTGTGATAAGAAGATAGGTATTTGAAATATGAAGTAAGGTAAAATGGCTGTGAAGAATGAAGGATTTTATGAAGAAGGCATAGGGTATGAACAGTGCGACGGATTTCTAGTCGGGGCCAAGATAGGTGGTTATATGAAGGAGTTACATGGTCATAGGACCGTAGGTTACAGACGTATCTCACATATGCATTTTGACCACGTTGTAATCTGCTTAATATCTTGCACCTAGCATATCTATAAACCACGTCACAATAGTCAAAATGAGGGAAATCCAGAGCTTCTACCAACATTTTTTTAGTTTTTCAGGAAATAAATATTTGTACCCGCGCATCATGTGCAATGCAAAGAATGTTTTCTGAGTGATGTTCGTAATATGCGTTTTCCATGACATGTCATCATCGAAAGTGACGCCTTGGACTTTTACCGGTGACGTGAATGGTATGTTAGTATTACACAACCTTATGGATGGAATCTCTGGTCGATTGACCTTCGCGAGTAGTTTCGGGTATCCAAGGATGATGGCTTGCGTTTTTGCTGGGTTTAACGTAAGACCACATCTCAAAGACCAAGAAGAGAACGATGTCAGATCCTGATTGATTTTGTCTATGGCCGAAAATATTCGATCTGAAGATGTATGAGGTACATGTGTACATCATCAGCGTAAACATGGTATCTGCAATGCGTTAGGGTTTCGGAGGCATCATTAATGTAAATAGAAAAAATAAGGGGTCCTAACACCGACCGTTGGGGCACACCACACTGCACGGACCGCCAAGTTGATTTGTTTAACCGATCTGTAACACACTGCCGACGGCCATGCAGGTAGGAATGCACCCAATGAAGGGCACTGTCCGATAAATGGAGGGAATACAATTTCGAGAGCAAAATGTCAATATCAACAGAGTCAAAAGCTTTGCTCAAGTCTAGTAGTATTAAAACTGTCACTTCTTTGTTGTCCATTGCTTCTCGAATGTCATCTGTGACTTTCAGTAGTGCCGTTGTAGTACTGTGTGCTTGACGAAAACCAGATTGTAGTGGATCAAGTAAGTTGTAAGTCGTCATGTAGTCTGTTATTTGCCTATGAGCGATGAACTCTAGCGCTTTGGATAAAGCAGAAAGTATGCAGATGGCTCTATAGTCAGATGGTTCAGAAGGTGAAGCTACTTTTTTATAGGACGTATAATGCCCGCTTTCCATGTGCTGTCTACAAGGGAAGAGTTAATTATGTTAACTAGTGCAGGTAATATCACGTCCAGAATAATTTTTAACATCTCTATTCCTATATTGTCATTTCCTTTCGCCGTTGATGTTATCCGATTTATAGCAAACCTGACTTGTGAGTGGGTTGCTGGACGGAAGTAGAAGTTTTCTCTATCTGTTCGCGGCTTTGCATAATTCCCGTCAAGAGATCCTTGTTTCAGAGCTACATTTAATGTGCAGTTGGATGAAAAATGATCGTTCAATTTTTCCAAGGGTATATTTATTTCGTCATCGTCTCGTCCTTTAGTAATGCCAAAGCTCTTTATGGATTTCCACAATACAGCTGTTGAAACATTTGGTTGAATTAAGCTATGAGCGTGTCGTAATTTTGCGTTTCTAATCTGTTGGGTCGTCGCATTTTTCAGTCTCTTATAGTTAAGTAGATCGTCGGGAATGCAATGTTTTCTGACTCGTCTGTAAGCAGCATCACGGTCAGTCATTAGTGCTCTAATCTCATCTGAGAGCCAAGGAGCTGGCTTCCGCGAAACTCGAGCCGTCTTTTCAGGAGCATGTCTATCGTACAGCTCAGTCATATGTTGATTGAAACGTGCCACTTTGTTATTTATGTTTTTAAGGCTAAATATGTCATGTCATGGCACTGTAACGGCGTCTTGTAAAAGTTTATTCTTATCAATTCGTCGTAGATCTCGATAATAAATTATTTTCGGTTTAAACTTGGGATTTTTAATAGAATAAGCCAGAAATATAGCATCATGTCGCGATATACCTGGGACACTAATTTGACCATGGTGGAGAACTAATTCAGGTTGGTTTGTGGCAATGAGATCAATTAATGTGTATGATGTGTCTGTGTGATGTGTGGCACTGAGAGGGAGAAACCTTAAGTTGCAAGCTTTAAAAGAAGTTAAAAGTTCGGTAGTCTGAGGAGAGTTAGGGTCAAGAAGGTTTATGTTGAAATCGCTCATAATAATTATATTTGAATAATCAGTGACTAAATCTTGTATTTGAGTTTCTAGATCGCATGAAAAGCCCGCATTTGGTGGCTTATATACTACACCCAGAAGACATTTTACTTCACTCACAATTATTTCCAGGAACATGAACTCAGGTTTTCGCTCGTACGGACCTGGAGACCTACAGATTATTTTAGGACGTAGACTGGTCATAACATACGCAGCGGTACCCCCGGAGGGCTTATTTAATCTGTCGGAGCTAAGCAATGTATAAACCGCCAGCTGCAGTCTTTCTATTGCGTGGCGTGGTTTTAACCAAGATTCGGAAATTAATGTTGCGTGGAAACTGGGCGGCATAAATAGAGCTTTAATTTCGTCCATTCGCGTCTCAGCAAGGAGGCTTTGAGCGTATATATGGAATATCTTTAAACCATTTCTGTAAGGAGAAAGCTTGTGGTTAATAATGTCCCTTGTCGACTGGGAATGGCATGAGAGCTCAGACGATAATAGGTGTGTGTTGCCTGCACAGCTGTTTCTCGGGACATTGAGGGAGGATGGTGTAAGTGAAAGTTTGTGAGGAATGTTTGTAAGGAGCCTGTTCGCTTGTCTCAAGGTCGTTATCAGAGGGGCTAAGCGCAGTTGACTCTAGTTTTTCCACTTTTAATTTATATTTTATGTAACTGACGATGCTCTCAGTTGCCGTATATTGGAGATGATTATGACAATAATGGGAATGTAACTAACAATTTACAGCGATCAGTACGATAATGACAAAATCGCAATAATGTACGTGGAAATAAATACGATAAAAATAAGGCACTGTACCCAGTCTACTGCTACTAACACCAATCTATCACTACGGCAAGCAGAAGTAAACTATATTACTAATTACGTTCTAATAGAGAGTTAACGTAAAATGATTATACACTACAAGGATAACTCTAAACTTAAACTACAATAGAAAATTACAAAAATGTTGTGACCCTTTCTCCCACACATCACTTTAGTTCATTTAACTGTGCCATAGTGCACACTTTATATTTATTTGATCCAATTTTTATGTTCATTACTCCATCAATGCTCCATACCTGGCGTACTCCAAACCTCGAAATTGCCTCATTAAGGACTGCGAGCCTTGTTGCAGTCAGATCTTCTCTTATTGTGACCGCCGTTCGCTTGAGTCCTCTTTTCTTGTGGAAGATTTCACTCCGCTTCCGGTAGGAAACGAATTTCACTATTAGAGGTCGTAGCTTCGCGCCCAGTTGTCTTCCAACGCGATGGCTCCTGTCAATGTCCCGAAGGTCAAGTTCGACACCAAGATCCCTTGCGATGCTAATTGCTATGACATCAGAATCTTCCCCTTCCTTTTCCGGAATGCCGAAAATACGGATACATTGCCGGCATTGATATTGCTCTAGTTCATCTTGCTTGTTTTTAAATTCACTTTTGATTTTCACAAGTTCCCTGTCCTTTGCCAGAAACTGGTCTTGTAATAGTTTTACAGTTTCCTTGTACTCCGCTCTTAGTTCCTGGAGCTGTGACATTAGGGGCTGTAACTGTTCGGCAACGGCCTGCCTGACGAGCTCTTGTATGCTGGCGCCATGAGGCGGGCTGGCTTGGGGAATCTTCTTGGGAGCCATTATGAAAACTTACTAGTAGAACACTGACTGTTTACTTTAGTTAAATTCACACGCTTAACTTCAGCACGAATCTAATAACATCTTTATCACTTCAAGCACGTTTAACTTCAGCACGAATCTTATAACGTATTTCTCACTTCCAGCACTATATCACCTGCGATTTACAATTTTTGCGAGAGAAAGTTTGCGTGCGACTAGCAGCTAGTGGCCATGATTGAGTGCCTAATTAATAAGTCAGTTAATGTTTAAGTGTATACTCACTCAAGAAAATGTAAAATACACTTATATCACCTGTGTTCTGCTTATAAGAGTAGTTGAAGTACGGCTACGCAGCTTGATGACTGGAACTTCTGCAGCGAACAGCCTGGAGTCGAACTTAGCGCCAGCAGTGAACCACGTTCTATCCCACGAAGTTACCACGTCTTAATCCCACGAAGTTACCACGAAAAATCCCTCGAAGATAGCACGAATAATCCCTCGAAGTCGGTTGTCCTACGCTGGATACGACGTTCAAAGTAGTGTGAGATTACGATACTTCGCCAAGATTTCCGGTGTTTTAAAACGAAATGTAGAAACACGGGAAAGTCCAATTGGCACTATACTGTACGACGTAGCACTGTCAGTTCTTATAATGAGTTGCATTCCACATAGAGGTAAGTTTAAACGCACAGTTTGTACTTGCACTTTTATAATATGGCAGTGAATATGTGACTTGAAATAGCACAGTCTATGTCACAGTTCGAAAAACAACTCAAGTTTCAGTGGTAATAAAATGAGATCACTTCTGAAGTCGAAGCACAGTCTTTCACTACACAGTTGGTATGACATCAAATTAGACATTATCACAGTTCATAATATCCACAAATTATGTCGTAAATTCAGCATTAGAACGAGTGTCACAGTCCATTAAATTCACTAGTAAATGCAATTAACACAACTCCTGCAACAGTCTCTAGAATTCTGGCATTCACTATTTAAGTGGATTTTATTTGTGAGTGTTCATGATAAGGGCTCATATTACTTAATATCACCATAAAATTTCCTTAATATTAAGTCCTTTTCACGACACTGGTCAAATATTCAAGAAAATACGTGAAAATTGACTACACGCAGTCCTATCAATCACTGAATATTCGATTGGAATAATACTCAAAATAGTTTATAATCGTAAATATAGACGAGAGACATGTGTCAGACCTCATGAAATTGTCGCTAGTTGAAAGTTCAATTCATCACACACATTTTCCCCATATGCTTATTACCGCACGTGATCGCAACAGAGTTGAAATATACGTCGAACTAACAAAGTCCTTAATGTAGCCAACGTGGCAAATTTAACATTTGTATTCTAAATTCTACTTAAATACACAGTTAACATCACGAGATCACAATTTATTCAAGAAATTCGTAAGTCTTATACGACGAAACTCAAGTTTATAACACATTATAATATCCCACACGTTCACGACGCGGTTGAAGTTTTCCACTTATTACGATCTAGCACAATGAAATTCAAAGTCTTACAATACGACTTACTCATATCTCGCGCAACGCGACGAAGCAGCGGGACATTTCAAGTGACCATCCTTCTAAAGTCGTTGACCAAATATACCTCGCTGGAGGCGAGCTCACTGTGTCGAGCGACAGATGAGTGGTTACGTAGGATAAACTTCTACTTGTCATATCTTCTAAACGAATGGATGGATTGATCTCAAATTTTTGTTATTATGCATTTGAAATATGGGCTTCACGTTGGTGTATGTCTCATTTTTATGTGTTAAGCCGTTTAGAAGTTACAAAATAATTTCTGGACTTTTCCATAGAGGAGGTGAAAAACAGGTGGCGCTGACATCACTTGACCTTGTTCCCCTCTCTCGCTGTCTCCCTCACACTTGCACGGAGCAGTAGAGACTAGAACATTCCTTCGCGTAGGTGTTTCTGATGTTACAACTTAGCCATTCTTTACTGATTAAACAATGTGCCAGGGCTTATGCATTCCTGGTACAATATATAGCAATCAACTTGCCTGTTTCTTTTTTCTATGTTTCATGTTGTTGGCAAGCGAAGTTTCCTTCTCCTTTTCCTATCAGTGATGGTGTAATATTACCATCAATCATCACCTCGGGTCTGTACTGTTACGTCGCACATTTTGTATCGCTAATTTTCAGATAATCCCCAGCCATAAGATTGTGGTGGTGGTTGTGGTGGTGGTGATCATTGTTTTTTTGCAAGTTGCTTTACGTCGCACCGACACAGATAGGTCTTATGGCGACGATGGGACAGGAAAGAGCTAGTAATGGGAAGGAAGCGGCCGTGGCCTTAATTAAGGTACAGCCCCAGCATTTGCCTGGTGTGAAAATGGGAAACCACAGAAAACCATCTTCAGGGCTGCCGACAGTGGGGTTCGAACCCACTCTCTCCCGAATACTGGATGATTATTGTTTTAAGGGGTAGTATAACTGGGCAACCATCCTCTATATAACAGTAATCAGAGAGAAAAAAGAAAACGAGTAAAGAAACAAGCTCTTTTAGGCTCTTTTCCGGAACCGCATTTAGGCCGGAAGTAATTTTCGCACTTTTTTTTTTTTTTTTTTTTTTAGTTTGATAGAGCTATGAATGGTTCACAATTTGAAAACTGTTTGGGCTATTTAGCCTTTGAACTTTCGGCACAATTGAGGAAATAACTCTTCGTAGTATGGGGGACAATACTTTGTCTGCTAAGAGATATTTTCAACATTAATAAACCACTTTTCCATTTACGAAAACCAATTATCATAGATATGTCTCCTAGTCATGGCCATCCATCAACGGCTGGTAATTTCAGATGACAACAAGCCACAAGCAATAGCCTGCACGGTTGCTAGGTAACATTGTCTTACCAGCCAGCCATAGGCCTACCTTACACCACTCACTGCTTGCACGGTTGTTGCTATGGTTACACTTCCGTCGTACAATTTGTTGCCTTACGTTACACAAATTTTCGGATGAACCTCAGCCATAAGATTTATGTCAAAATGTACAGGCCATACTGACCCCCATAAAAAAGTGGCCATAAAAGAGCTCAGAAAAGAAATTAAAATTTAATAATGAAGCGTTGTCGGAAGAGCCTACGTGGCTCAGGCGGCAGCACGCGGGCTTCTCACCGCTGGGTTCCGTGGTTCAAATCTCCATGTGAGCTTTGTGCTGGACAAAGCGGAGGCGGGACAGGTTTTTCTCCGGGTTCTCTGGTTTTCCCTGTCATGTTTCATTCCACCAACACTCTCCAATATCATTTCATTTTACGTATCATTCATTAATCATTGCCCCAGACGAGTGCGACAAGCTTTGGCAGCCGGCAAAATTCCTATCCTCGCCGCTAGATGGGGCTTCATTCATTCCATTCCTGACCCGGTCGAATGACTGGAAACAGGCTGTGGATTTTCATTTTCAAGCGTTGTCAGAGCAGATTGGAAAACTTGAGAAGGAGGAAACGGAAGTACGCAAACTGGAAGAGGATATGGACCCTAAGTGTGACTTATTGGAGCAATACAGTAGAAGAAGTAGTGTGAAAATCCTCGGCAACCCTGAAAGTGCGAATGAAAACTGCGATGAACCAACGCACAACGTGTGTACACAGGAAGAGCAGACGTTAGACATTGATATCGATAAGTGTCGCAGAGCAGAACCTCAATCTCTGAGGTACGACCTATCTTTATCACCGTCATTCATCTACAAGGAACACACAGAGTCAACTTGTGCCTCGTGTGTGCAGCTGAAGGTGATGTCAAAGGTGAATAATTAGGCCTATGAGAAACAATAATTTATAATTTCGCGTGGTTGTTTCTAGCCGGGTGCAGGCCTTGTAAGGCAGACCCTCTAATGACGGTAGGTGGCATCTGCCATGTGTAGGTAACTGCTTGTTATTCTGGTGGAGGACAAAGATAAGTGTCGTTTGTGAGTTTCAGCACAAACGCCCAGCCCCCGAGCTACTGGAGTTAACCAATGAAGGTAAAAAAAACCGACCCTGCAGGGAAACGAATTCGGGACCCTCTGTACCGAAGGCCTGTACGCTGATCATTCAGCCAACAAGTCGGACTATGAAAAACTGAATCACCCATAGTATACAGTAAGATAACACACCTTTGTGTCACTGTTACTACAAATATTTCACAATTGATCATAATTATTAAAAGTAGATGTCAACAATATAATCAGTATCCATTAACTGAACTAAAATTTTCTGTTCATTCTGCAATGTGTGAATTTAACATTTTTGTATGGCAAAAAGTGAAAGAATTCAAAAAAAACAGTAAAAGTGAATCCCAGAATAAAAAATATGTAACAAATAATAGAAAAGTAGTAAAAACAAAACAGAACAGTGCAGTAATGTGTCACTTGAGACAACCCGGTCTAAGAGACCCAGCGCGATCTCTCACTGCTTAAAAGTTTTTCTAACTAAAAAAAAATTCTCATAAGGACAATGTTTTTCCATTCTCTAATCTTCACTTTGTTCTCTGGCTGGCGCCTATTCCGATACAAATTTTACTGAGCGAGTTGGCCGTGCGGTTAGGGTCGCGTAACTGTGAGTTTGGATTCGGGAGATAATGAGTTCGAAAGCCCACTGTCACCAGTTCTGAAGATGCTTTTCCGTGGTTTCTCATATTCTCACCAAGCAAATGCTAGGTTTGTACTTAAGGCCACAGCCTCTTCCTTGTCACTCCTACCTATTTCCTGTCCCATTGTCGCCATAAGACCTATCTGTGTCGGTGCGACGTAAAGCAAATGGTGAAAATAAGGAAACAGGTCAGTTTAAACTCTGCTACGCTTTGCAACACCGATATTCCACGCACAACATGTACCAGCAAAGAGACTTAGATACACCTTAGTGGCACCAAACCCAAGGGCATGTAAGTTTCTGGTAATAATAATAATGGGGTATTGCCTCCGGAGAGGCCTGGTGCAGTTCTTTTTCTAGTAGACGGCCTATTAGGCGACCTGCATGTCTGTGAAGGTGAGGGCCCTACCTAGGATGATTTATAATGTTGAATACGCCACACACACCCAGCCCCCGAGCCATTGGAATTAATCAATTAAGGTTAAAATCCCCGATCCGGCCGGGAATCAAACCCTGAACCCTCTGAACCTAAGGCCAGTACGCTGACCATTCACCCAACGAGTCGGACTAACTTTCTGGTAAGATCCACCTAGAGTATGGTTTCATGGTATGGGAGCCTAACCAGGATTGCTTGATTCGAGAACTCTACAGCTCAATTTGTTCTGGGTGATTTCCGAAAAAATAGTAGCGTTATGAGAATGTTTCAAAATTTGGGCTGGGAAGATTATTGAGAAAGAAAACGAGCTGCTCGCCTAAGTGGTATGTTCTGAGCTATCAGTGGAGAGATGGCGTGGAATGTCTTAGTAGACGAAGAAGCTTGAGTGGTGTTTTTAAAACTAGGAAAGATCACAATATGAAGATAAAGTTCGAATTTAAGAGGAAAAATTGGGGCAAATATTCGTTTAAAGGAAAGGAAATTCAATAAATTTCCAAATTCTCTGCAATTATTTAAGAAAAGACTAGGTAAGCAACAGATAGGCAATCTGCCACCCGGGAGACTGCCCTAAATGGGAATCAGTGATGATTAAACCTAGTGAGAGTTCAGGTTTCAATTAATTTTCACTGTATATTTCGTCGTCAGGCATTCAACCCTTCTTCCACAAGTAATTACATTCATTTTTCAGAAGTAATCTGCACTATGGTTTATTTATAAATAAAAATGTGGCTACAATTAATTATCTAGAGAACCTCTGTTTGAAAATGAATTAACAACGCGCACACAGAGAGAAAAAGAGAGAATAGAGAGGTAAGAGGTTATTTTAATCTACACAGCACCGCTAAGAGACGATTGCAGCACTCTAATTACTTGCGGCATGCAGTTATACAGAAAACTTCTACCGAACAGTAGATAATGATATTTGTAGTTCTGTGTATGTGATTATTGTAATAGCACGACGCTACTTCTACTCTCAGTAGAGTGCAGTTGCCGGCTTCCGTTTGGGGTCACTTCGCAAGTAAAGTGAGGTGAGCTGTGTCAATCACAACATGCCAGAATAAAGTTCATGGTGCAATGAATCCTGTGGGTGGGTTGGCGACCACGAGGCCCTCAGTTCAGTCCTACCATTGCCTCCATTTACTTGTGCCAGACTCCTAACTTTCATCTATCCTATTCGATCTCCCTTGGTCAACATTTGTTATTCCCCCCCCCCCCCAGCGGTATCAGGTTTCTGCAACCTAGAGTGTCTTTGCTTGTCATGCCTTTCGTGGCCCTTGTCTGTCCTCGACCGATACATTCATTTTTCGCAGTGTCGCACTCCTACTTTTCCCTCCAAGTTGCGTTAATCGAGGGCGCTCGCCCAGTTGTACTTCCTCTTAAAACAATAATCACCACCACCTGTATCTTAATAACAAGTAAGCAAACTGGTTATCGCTAGACTGATGATGGGATCGGTGGACAAGCAGGTAAAACTATAATTGAAGGCATTTGTTTTAATATAATATTTTTTTATTTTCAGAATTGATTGGCTTTACGCCGCACGGCACAGATAGGTCTTATGGCAACCATAGGATAGGAAAGGCCTAGGACTGGGAAGGAAGCGGTCGTGGCCTTAATTTAGGTACAGCCCCAAGATTTACCTAGTGTGAAAATGGGAAACCACGGAAAACCATCTTCAGGGCTGTCGACAGTGGGGCTCGAACCCACCAACTCCCGGATGCAAGCTCACAGCTGTCTGCTCTTACCCGCATAGCTTAATATTAGCTTAACTCCATTCTTTGTGAAAGTGAACTTCACCAAATTTTCAATAGATACGAACAAAACCACCTGATTCCACTCGAAACACCCGGCCGGCGAGTACAGCGTTCTTTACAGACAGTTTCGACACAGGCGAGACCCGACCTAGTGGGGACGAGGAGTATGGTCTAGTCACTCTCGCACAGTGGATAACACCCAAGTAACACAAAGAAGGAAGCTGATAAAATCTTATCAGTATAGTCCGAGAGGAATGAATTGTTACAAATGAAACACTGAGTGTTAATATTTATATGTCTTATGGCTGGACCCCCTGTGGTTGGAGGCGGTATCATCTGCCTGTCGTAAGAGGCGACTAAAAGGGGCCCCAGGGGCTATGAACGTTCGAGCGTGGGTTGGCGACCAACGAGCCATTAGCTGAGTCCTGCATGTATCAGGCTTCTCACTTTCGTCTATCCTATCCGACCTTCTTTGGTGAACACTTGTTTTTTGCGACCCCGGCGCTATTAGGTTTCTGAGGGCTAGGGAGTCTTTAACTTCACGCCCTTCATGGACCTTGTCTTTTTTTAGCCGATAGCTTCATATTTCGAAGGGTCGGATCTTTTCTTTCGTGTCTCTCTGATTAGTGTTCTATAGAGGATGGTTGCCCAGTTGTACTACCTCTTAAAAAAATAATCACCACCACCACAATGTTATGGCTGAAGTTCATCTGAAAATTAGCGATACAAAATGTGTGACGTAACAGTCCAGGCTGGGATGTGAAGTACTGGTGGATGGCCATGACTGACTGAGAGGCACTTTTATCAAAGAAGACCCATTTCATCACATTCTATAGAACTGAATATTACCGGGCGACTTGGTCGTGCGGTTAGGGGCGCGCAGCTGTGAGCCCCACTGTCGGTATCCCTGAAGATGGTTTTCCGTGGTTTCCCATTTCACACCAGGCAAATGCCGGTTCTGAACATTAATTAAGGCCACTGCCGCTGCTTTCCCACTCCTAGCCCTGTTTTCCCTATCCCATCGTCGCCATAAGACCTATCTGTGTCGGTGCGACGTAAAGCAAATAGCAAAAAAAGAAAAAGAACTCCTGTTAAACACTAACTCAACTCCATCATCAAGGCCGCTTCCTTATACAGTATATGTGTTGCCTGGCAAGGCTTCTAGAAGAATATGTCACAACATGTCTTCTAGTTAATTCTAGAGTGCCGAATAACATAGTTATATTGCAAAGAACATTCTAAAACTATCTAGTGTCAAAGATACGTTATTCTGGATGTTACAGTGTGTTGCACAATGTCACTGTGGATTATACATCATATATACAGGTAATAATAAATTATATACTATTAATCACAGGTTCTTAAATTAACTAAACATATATAAATATCTGTATATAGCACATGTTTCATGACATAACCTCACAAACAGTGCGATCGTAAGTAATAATGATACTAATACTAATAATTGGATGTAAATACTTCATAGCCATACATCACAAGTAATTATTATTACTATTATTATTATTATTATTATTATTATTATTATTCGAGCTCGATACTTGTATTATTTACCCATGGGTTAAGGAATATTGTTTCCAAGTTATATAAGTATATTACACTTACGTCAAGCCTAGCGTAAAAATGGCAAACCACAGTAAACCATTTCTAGGGCCACCGACATTGATGTTCGAACCCACCATCTCCCGAATGCGAGCTCACAGCTACGTGACCCGAAGCTCCCAGCCAGCTTATTCGGTATATGTAAACTAATCCACGTTTTCAGGCCGAATGCCTTCCCTGACTGCACCGCTATGAGGAGGAACGTATTCACCAGAGCGTGTTTCTGAGGTGTTTGGCAGTGTAATGTGTTGACACCCAGCCCCAAAGCTAGGGGAATTAACCAGACAGTTGAAATCCCTGGCCGTGACTGGAATAGAAACAGCGGCCCTCTGAACCGAAGACCATTATTCAGTCAAAGAGCGTCTCCTAATAATTATTATTATTTTTATTATAATAACAATAATAATATAATGACCTCAAAACATACATTTTGTAAATGCCACTATGGCTGCCTGTTTGTCAATTTCGTAGTTTATTTTTACTGAAATAGATGGTAGAGACCAGAAATCTATTGACAGACTAGTCGTCGAGTTTAATTTTCTCAGGTAAACAACAAATCCGGTCTAGGAAGCCAAGAATATCGGCCGGAAGCACTCATCATGCTGCACACACGACACCATAATCTACAGGACTTCGGCCTGAGCAATAATCGCTTGGTAGACCAAGGCCCTTCTGGGCTCTTCCGCCATGGGGTTTGACTACCTTAAACACCAAATGTGCCACCAGCTAACAGCGTACGATACTGAGGGGTGAATGAATTTTATTCCCACCTTCAAAAATCTACCTTGCTCAGCCGAGTTTGAACTCACGATCTGGAGACCGATATTCTACCATAATATTCACCGTAGCGTTTCCTCATGTTATCACACATTTGATAGTATCAAGTACGCTCTTGTATATAAAAACATTATCAATTAAATATGTTGCTTCACTGTTTCTTTAAACTTTATGTCTTTGTTGTCTTTTAGTATTTCATATACTTCATCGTTTTAAACTTTGTCCGTAAAATTTATCTTTAACATTCTTCAGTAATTAGTACTTGTGCTCTTTGTTCTTTTGCTCAATAAGGCGGCTTTGTTAAATAGGAGAAAACTTTATAAATATACAAAGAGAACTTGAAAAGAAAAGATTGTTAGTTGCTGCAGAATATTTTCAAACACAAACATTTAACTTAAAACACCCTGCAACTATTATGATTCTGAGAGAAACATCTTACAAATAGGTATCAAGAGATGATAGCGATTAAAATAATAAATAAATATTATAAATATATTATATTATAAATAAATAAATATAATATCAAGTACGCTCTTGTATATAAATACATTCCCAATTAAATTGCTTCACCGTTTCTTTAAACGCACAGCGCGATGATACCTGAGTCCAGTCAAGGTCTATATACACAGGTCAGGACACGAATGTTACTTATGGAGCCGGCTTTTCGGGACTCAATGTGGACGATCCCTACAGCATTTCCATGTTGCACATAGGTGAGTTTCGGATTTAAATGATGTATTTAAGAACACAAAGACTGCTAAAATTAGTTTTATTTGCTTCGGACTACATGTAATTAATAGCTTTCCTATAACCTGCAAATTGTGATATAAGGACAAGATTCCTATTTTGCCATTTATAAGAACTCGGGTGTCAAATTTTGAACAGTTTGAACAGTTTTGAACAGTTGCAATGGAATTAAAACCAGACTATGAGACACAATTATCATAATATGTTTGAGCTAGTAGAGCAGGGTACCTGAGCATAAACAAAGTAATATAATGATCAAAATAGAGTAGAGGGTAAAAATTAAATAATAACGTATAGGTACGCGGGAGGAGCCGAAATCAAAGGGTATGGCATCTGGCCGTAAACAGCTGACAGCCCCTTTGGTGGCCTAGAAACATTATTACAATAAATATTGCAACCAGCAATTTACTGTAGGCTACATTCCTAGTAACAGGAAAACATGCATGTGTTAGACATCTGCGATACATCACAGCGGTGTAGCGTAGCTCTGTCACGAAATTTGAAAAGTGGTACGAGGGCTGAAACGTTGTCCACTCAACCTCGGGAGGTCAACTGACTAGAGGAGATTCGATTCCCACCTCACCCATCCTCGAAGTGGTTTTCTGTGGTTTCCCACTTCTACATTTCGCCGGGATGGTACCTAACATAAGGGCCATGCCTGCTCTTTACTCTCTGCCTTGTCTATCCCTTCCAATCTTCCCATTCCCCACAAGGACTCTGAGACCGTCTGGGTGAGGTACTGGTCCTCCTCCCCAGTTTTATCCCCAACCCAAAACCTTACGTTTCAGAACACTGCCTTTGCAGGGTCCGAGGGAAAAAGAAACCCAGGAATGTAAACGGATTAAGAAAGAAAGAAAGAAAGAAAGAGTATTATAATAAATTACCTTCCCAAAAAATTGACAAACAAAATTTTATATCCAAGCGTTGAAAGCAGCCCTCTTTCGTTCGGGAACTTCCTGACACTTCGGCTAACGGCTTTTAATTTTCCACCAGTGATTCTACAATGCGTATTTTCAACATTTTTCGTCATTCGAGAGTCATATCTCTTTGCTTACCTGACTATTGGAAACATGGCGGACGTTCGTTCAATTAGCTTCACCCAGGCAGGGCTTCCGCCTCTCTACATAATACTAGCAATTATACTATAGAGAATCCCTGCCACATTGCGAGATATCGCAAGACATTTACGGCCAGCGCACCTAACGAGACGGCCCTGAAACCGAGTGCAGTAGTACACTGTACATTATGAAAAATGAAAATCCACAGCCTGTTTCCAGTGATTCGACCAGGACAGGAAATGGAATGAATGAAGCCCCCAACTAGCGGCAAGGATAGGAATTGTGCCGGCTGTCGAAGCCCGTCGCACTCCTCTGGGGTAATGATTAATGAATGACAGATGAAATGAAATGATATTCGAGAGTTTTCTTGGAATTAAATATGACAGGGAAAACTGGAGTACCCGGAGAAAAACCTGGCCGCCTCCGCTTTGTCCAGCACAAATCTCACATGGAGTGACTGGGATGTGAACCATGGAACCGAGCGGTGAGGGGCCGGCGCGCTGTCGCCTGAGCCACGGAGACTCTATACTATACAATATGAATTATGCCAAAATGGTCAAGTTCTAAGTCGTCTTTAATTATAAAGTGTTTACAGAAATTTCCCCATTTCACATCGGATGGTAATATTATGTTCTGTGACGTCTGTAGAAAAGAGGAGAATAAAACTTGTTTTATATTTACCCCTAACGAGTTTTTATCAATTTAGCAAAATAAACATGGTGTTTCATTGATGCCCATTACAATACGTAAAATTGAAGCCGCCTAAAAAAATGTTATAATCTATTTGAGTGTCTATTTTAGGCAGTGGAAACGTTTAAGCAACAATATCCGAGGTCTAGTAACCACTATTGCATGTTTCTGTGGTGGTTAAAAGTGTAGAGTGTTTTCTAGAATATGAAGAGGAACGTGCTGGAACAAACCCAATTCCCCAGTCCCCGAGTCAGAAGAATATTAATTAGACGAGTTTAAAATCCCCTATACGGCCGGATATCGAATTCGGGACCTTCTGAACAGTAGGCCTCAACGATCACCATTCAGCCAAGGATTCGGACAAAACGAAATCATTATTTAGTTTCATTATTTCTATCAACTTTGATATGCAACTTTTGTAGTTTCAATCTTGCCGTCTGATGTTTCTGGTCGAGCCTCCAGGTGCACCGCTGTCTGTCTACATGTCTCTCAGTTTAGTATAGCATAATACTGAAGTGTCCAGTGCATTTGATTCTAGCTCATTGGTGAACATCATTACCGTTCATTCAACAAAAAACACTGCGTTGGTGTTAAATCCAACTGTACGTTTTGAAAGATACATTGAACTGAATGTTGAGGTTGACTGAGAAAAGAAAGACAATTGTGACCAGTGCCTCCCATATCTGAGCGAACACTACGACATCCGAATTGAAAAGTTGTCACTTACATAATTAATAAGTAGCTGGGGAGGTATTATCAAATATCTGGAATATTTTGAAAGGGGTTGGTATCCTCCGCAATACACTTAATAATATCATAACAGGCATTGTTAAAGACTTGTTAAGCATTCTGCACCACACCTCTATCAACCAATATCAATAACTCAATCAAGCAATCATTAATAATCTTCATTTTGTTCTATCGCTCAGGTGACAGATACCCCATCAATTGTTAACTTCGATATTTCTTAAAGAACTCGGAAATCTATCGAACATTTTCCTTGATAATGTATTCCAGTCCCTTACTCCTCGTCGTATAAATGAATATTTGCCCCAATTTGTCCTCTTGAATTCCAACTTTATATTCATGATCTCTCCTAATTTTAAAGCTTCGCAGAAGCTTAATCGTCAACTAATGTCATTCTACGCCATCTCTCCACTGAAACTCGAAACATACCCCATAGTCGAGCATCTCGTCTCCTTGTTCCTAATTCTCCCAGCCCAAACTTTTCAACATTTTCGTAACACTACTCCTTTGTCGAAAATCACCCAGAATAAATCATGCTGCTTTCCTTTAGATTTTTTCCAGTTCTCGTATAACGTAGTCCTGATAATTTGTGTATACGAAAAATTGGTTACTTTTTCAATTTGTAATGTTACTTCTACTGGTATTTCTGTAAAATTTTGGATTATGTTGGTCACACACAGTAAGTGTTCTTATGAAAAATTGTTAACTTAGATTTTTCTTAAAGAACTCGAAAATTTGTCTCATTTTATCAAATCCTGTTCTCCCCGATATTGATGGAATAAGGTTAGTGAAGCTTTTGGAGATTATCGCTTTCTCGTCTTTTGAGATCCTTTCCTTTCTTTAGGGAATATTTTATTTTCATCAGATGATCTATATATTAAATGAGTTTACTAAAAACGGCTTTGGCAAATCCGTCCGTCCGTTCTACTAGACCGATTTGCCTCATTCTTGTTGTATTCTCTCAGGAATTACCTGCCAGTGAATCATGAGTTACGTTTCGTCTCAAAACTCACGAGTCTCAAAACTCACGAATTCCAGGAATAGGATTAGTAAGAACGGGTTTCTCTACCTGGGCCAGCCAAAAACTCACGACCAGGGCCAGTTCTTCTTTGAATGGATAAATGTCCAACCTTTCAGTGATGGGATAATGAAATACTTTAATAACTTCCATCCGAGTATTTAAATAATCGAATGAATAATCAATTTAAATAACGCAATGAGTTTCAAATATCATTCAGGTATATCGCACAGAATAATAGGATGCGTCATGAATATTTTTTCGGTTTAGATCTAAGTGTGTCGGGTAGACAAACCATTGAAACAAGCGAATAGATGATTGCATACGAAAAATAAAAATACGCCTTTTTTCAAGTGTTGAAACTAAATGAGTGAATTAACTGACTTGATCTTTAATATCTCTAAATATAATTCACCGGCCGAGTAGGCCGTACGGTTAGGGGCGCGCGGCTGTGAGCTTGCATCCGGGAGATAGTGGGGTCGAATCCCACTGTCGGCAGCCCTGAAGATGGTTTTCCGTGGTTTCCCATTTTCACACCAGGCAAATGCTGGGGCTGTACCTTAATTAAGGCCACGGCCGCATCCTTCAATCTCCTAGGCCCTTCTGTCCCATCGACGCCATAAACCTGTCTGTGTCGGTGTGACGTAAAGCCACTAGCAAAAAACTAAATAAAATTCCTTATTCAAGTAATTGCCGCCTTCTGGCCCGCATAATGGAACTGAGCCCTAGTATTACCAACTGACAGTTTCTTTTAACTAGCAGCGGGCAATATACCTACTTTAATTTTATGTCGTCCGGCTTCATGCATAAATTTTTGCTAGAGGATTTACGTCGCACCGACACAGATAGGTCTTATGGCGACGATGCGATAGGAAAGGCCTAGGAGTTGGAAGTAAGCGGCCGTGGCCTTAATTAAGGTACAGCCCCAGCATTTGCCTGGTGTGAAAATGGGAAACCACGGAAAACCATCTTCAGGGCTGCCGACAGTGGGATTCGGACCCACTATCTCCCGGATGCATGCTCATAGCCGCGCGCCTCTACGCGCACGGCCAACTCGCCCGGTGCATGCATAAATTGTTAGCATGCTGGCCTTAGGTCCAAGGGGTCCAGGGTGTCCCGGGTTCGATTTCCGGTCGGGTCGAAGATTTAAACTTTCGTTAGTTAAATCCTATGGCTTGGGGACTGGGAATTCGTGCCGTCTTCAGCATTAGACTTCATCTTAGGTAGTGCCTCATCCTCACAGACGTGTATGTGAAAGGTAAAGAGTGCATTATATTAGCTTTAAGACAAGAGCAAAACATCTAAATAATAATAATAATAATAATAATAATAATAATAATAATAATAATAATAATACAACTCGGTCTCTTTCATACACCAGCCATTATTTTTCCCCTGTGAGTTCGGGTGGCAGAATAACGTCCACATTATCCCCTGCCGGTCGTAAGGGACGGCTAAAACGGGAAGCGTGAGTCACCGCGCACCTCATCCCTCCTGCGGTTATCGCAAGCTCCTGCTGTCCGGAGTCGTGAATTTTGATAGGCTACTATTTGTCACTAATTTTATCCCGCGAGTTTTAAAACCCTTAAGTTTAGAGACGTAACCATGAGTGCAGCCAACTTTAAGTAATCATAAAATAAAAATTAAATGATCACTCCAATAATTGCAGGCAAATGTTGCACTAAAACGCAATACATTCTGTGACTAACACTTTATTTAATATTCTGATGAATGTGTTTTTCATAAATAAATAAATAATGTCATTGCATGCAGCCATGTTTGATTACTACCTGTTAAGCCGGTGAGTATACAGTTCCTCTGATCACGGAAGAATACTATTCCCTGCTAAATACTCTTTGATTCTCTAACTTTTCCCAGCTTCCAATTTATTCAACAGATGGCATAGCTTTGCTAATAACTTATATACTGCTAAGAGAAAAAAGTCTACGTACAAAGAGACGCCATCATGACATGCACCTTAGATATTATCTGGGAACACCTATCAAAGGATAACCTAGCTACACTAGACAGAGTGAAGGCCATGTTACTTAGAACTCTGCCTGGTAAAGATGCTCCTTCGAGACTAACCTATGAGCACAGAAGACAACCGTTTTATATTGAAGAACTGCGGTTAAAAAGACCATTGGCTTCTAGGACACAATGCCAAGCTTTGCATCAAGAACTACAGGATA
Source organism: Anabrus simplex (assembly GCF_040414725.1). Classification (NCBI taxonomy): domain Eukaryota; kingdom Metazoa; phylum Arthropoda; class Insecta; order Orthoptera; family Tettigoniidae; genus Anabrus; species Anabrus simplex. The sequence goes on along the minus strand of NC_090268.1, from coordinate 440,492,160 downwards.
AAAAAAGCAAATACTGTATATTTATTTATTCACGAAGCACAAGACACAGCTACACTGAGCAAATTTCACTTGCACTGTCAACAGGCTATTTAACAAACGTAAACTTTCATAATAAAATATAACAAACATAACAACATATAACAAGATCAGGTACACAGCCTACTAATAACAACTGTCCGAATCGAAAACCATGAGAATGTCCATGTTCATAGCCAAGTCGTCATGGGTCAAGATGGCGGTATAATCCCTTCACATCAACTTATCTTTAAGAGACTATTTACACACCTCTCGAATACAGTTTTATTTGATGCTACATCAACCTCTTGTCTCCTACTAATATTGTTAAAGAGTGTTGGGAGGCGGATTAGGAAAGATCGTTGAAGTATTGAGTGCTGAGTGTGGGGAATGTGGAGAAGGTCTTTGGTTCTGGTGGAGCGGGAAGGAACACGGAGAGAGAAGAGTGAGCAGGATATTCCGAGCGGTAATGCTCATTTAAGATCCCGTGAAGGAAACTCAGGTCAGCCACCTGTCGCCTGATGTGCAGCGGTGACATATTAATTGCCATTAATACCTGCTGCGTAGACAGATTTCTGAGCTTGGGGTTTCTGTTCCTTACAATTGCAGCAAAGAAGGACACTGCTCTGTCTAACTGCTTAGTATTGGAGGGGGAGGCTGTTGTCCAAATCGGAGAGCAGTAGTTTAAGAGAGGTTGCACGATCGGGAGGAAGAAGTGACGAAGAGCAATGGGGTCAGAAATTTCTGTGAAGCGATAGAGAATGCCTAGTAATTTCATAGTCTTGGTTGTATATGTTTCGATGTGGGTCTTAAATTGTAATTTTGTATCGAATATTACACCCAGGTCACGCCGTTGCGTAACTACGGTGATGGGCTTGTCGAGTAGGTAATATGATGTCGGTAGAGGAGATTTACGTAGTGTTATGGTCATGTGGCTGCATTTTTGTGGATTGGGGATAAGTTTCCAAGTACGGCACCAGTTCGAGAGGGCATTAAGTGAGGACTGTAGCAGAGCTGCATCTGCTGGATTCCTGATCTCCCTAAATATCTTGCAGTCGTCAGCAAAGAGTAGGGTATTCGCTGTTTTGTTGAGTTCGGACGGTAGATCGTCCATAGACAAAGAAAACAGCAAGGGGCAAGAGTACTGCCTTGTAGGACACCGGAGGTGACTGGTAACCAAGAAGCGGGTGGTGACGTTACAATGGATGAATTCTAACAAGAAATGCAGCATTGCAGCGTACCATAACGCGCTTCTTATTAAATGCTCATAAAACCATGACTGTGTCAGGCATGTCAATGCGCGGCTCCTCCAAGAGAGGAAGATAATCATGTCGGTTTTCACTTTAATTGAACATCAACCACCACCACCATGTTTTATGCCATACGGAGTAGCCTGAGCAGTCGAAGATAGTTGGAATTATACTTTACACTCAGCCGTATTTCTTCATCCAACGGATACTTCCAAAATTTCAGACAAATGTGATATATCTTAAAGCCAAATTATCGTGGTCGTTTGGCGGTGGTGGTGATAATTATTGTTTAATAGGAGGTACAACTATACAATCTTCCTCTATTAATACTAATCAGAAGAAAAAAGGAAGAGAGTCGGCGGATGCCGAGTGGGTCTCAGTCCACAAGAGGCCACGGCAGGTCCGTCGTCCAACTGCTCTGCACTAGGACCGACCAAACGCCCAGAGGAGAGGTGGCCACGTATCTACCCTGCTTCTACGCCTCTACATTCGGGCGGCTGTCCTAAGAATGGTTTTCGGTATTCTCCTGCAGATAGGCGAATGCCGGGACAGTTCCTAATATAGGACACGGCCGCCAAGCCTCTCTCGTCCTTCCCCGATACAAATCTCATGGCCTGACAGTAGCGGCAATTGGGAATTAGAAGTGGCGGGGGTTCGGGGCAAAAATCTACAGACAACGAAATCTACCGGTTTGTAGAGAATATGGCGGGCGGCGAGGTGGGCGGTATATACATCAAAACCTTTAAAAAAAAGCTACAAAATGGTAAGTTTTGTAATGTTCTCTGAGTGAATTTCGATAGCGAGGTAAAGGTTGACAGTTTACCAACTTAAGTGCGGTAATAATAGTTTTCTGAGATTTTTATTGAATATTATACAACAAAACTTTCACCAAATGAACAATATTACACATGTATTAAATTAAATAGACATACGGCGTGATTACATTATAAAAATATTTTAGTATTTGACTACAAACAAACAGACACTAAAGAAACTGACAAACTGACGAATGCGGGTGAATCAAATCTGTGTCCATGAGGATGGCAAAAAAATATACTCCTGCTGCCCTTCCTCACAGATGCAAAGTATCCACTACTTGCTGTGGCGCTATACACATCGGTTAGCCTCAACTAACGATTTTTTTGCGTATTTCCATTAATAATTTTGTTAAAAATGAAAGAAAATAATTAGCCGATAAGATAACAGGAATTGTATAAATTGCTTGTTTTAATAATTCCTATAATTCCTAGTTACAGCCTGTAAAAGTGGGAGGAAATTGTCCCCCGTCGCCCCCGTAATCGTCGCTACTGTGGCCTGAGAGATGACGTCACCATCTAGGAGTCTCACCTCCCCCTTCAGGCGAGTAATGGAAACATTTAATAGTAGTAGAAGTAGTAAAAAGGAAGAGGTCCAACACTTTCAACAATGAAGGTATCGGCAAAAGAATGGGAAAGATACGAAGGGCGTGAAAATGAAAGACTCCCCAGGGCTCGTAAACCCAATACCGTCGGGTTCGGAAAGGAACAACGGTTGACCAAGGGAGGTGGGATTGAGCAGAGGAGAACGATAGAGTGGAAGCAATGCCAGACTCAGCTATAACCCAGTGGTCGCCAACCCATGCTCTCAAGTTGAGTGCTCCTGATAACCCCTTTAAATCTCCCTATACGACAGGTAGAGAATCCCGTGGATTTATTCTACAGCCCCCACCGATAGGAGGTGCAATCGCGGCCATATTTGAAGGTTGTAGACTGTGGATTGACGGTGAAAGATCACTTCCTTATGCTCCCAGAAACTCAAAAAAGACATGAACCGAGCATAAACAATTAACTAATTAACTAATCAATGAGTCAACACTAATCTGCATGTAGGGCAGTCGTCCAAGTGGCAGATTCCCTATCTGTTGCTTATCTAGTATTTTCTTCAATAATTGCAAAGAATTTGGAAATTTATCGTACATCTCCCCTGATAAATTTTACTGCACTTCCTAATAATAATGTTACTTGCTTAACGTCTTTAACTAGTATTACGGTTTACGGAGACGGCGAGGTGCCTGAATTTAGTGCCTAGGAGTTCTCTTACGTGTCAGTAAATCTACCGACACGTGGCTGACATATTTAAGCACCTACAAATGCCAGTGGACTGAGCCAGGATCGCAGCTATCAAGTTCGGCCAGAAGGGCAGCGCCTCAACCATCTGAGCACTCAATTAGGCTTGTCCTCTTCCTACAAACGCATATGTGTCCCTTGAATTCCAACTTGATCTTCCTATTATGATAGTTCCTACTTTTAAAAACACCACTCAAACGTATTCGTATACTAATGTCATTACAAGCCATTTCTCCGTTTACAGTTCGAAACGTATCACTTAGTCGAAAAGCTCGTTTCCTTTCACCCAAGTCTTCTCAGCACAAAGTTTGTAAAATTTTCTTAGCACTACTCTTTTGTCGGAAATCACCCAGAACAAATCGAGCTGCTTTTCTATGGATTTTTTTCAATCCTCGAGTCAAGTAATCCTGGTGAGAGTCCCATTCACTTGAGCCATAATCTAATCCGTACTACAACCCCTAAGTAAACCCCTAAGTACTCTCATGTCCATGTACAGATGTCTGAAACCTTTATTTACAATACCGTTTATTGTTTAAAACAATGAAGATCTTTCCTCTTATTAACAACTAGGTAGAGTGATTTCCATATGGAACTTTCACCCCATCAGCTCACTAATTTAAATTGAGAGGACTTTTCCTATTAGCGAAACTCACAACCTGACGTATATCCCCATTTATCATCTATTGTCGATGTCTTTTTGCAGTTGCTTTCAATCTTGTAATTTATGTATTACTCTATACAGCACATCATCTGCAAAAAGCCTTACCTCTGATTCCAGTTCTTTACTCATATCATTTATAGATTGCCTGGCAATATAAAGTTAAGCAACGACAAGGAGTGGTTGAAAGTGAATAAAAGTACATATGCTGAACGATTATTGAACTGATTACAATATGGGATGAAAGAGACAAGGTCGTTGGCATTTACAGGTAAAATGTTTGCGCCAGGTCAGTAGCGTGTCGCACCCCCCGCAACCCACCCCACCCCACCGGCCGCAATGCATGCCCTTGTGCGATTTGGAATGGTGTCAAACAGCCTTTGGGTCCTCTCCTGAAGTAAGTTCGTCCACATTTGTTGCAGCTCTCCTTAAGATCCCCTTGCAATGTCATCCCATATGCGCTCAATGATGGAGCGGTCCGGGAATCTTCCTGGCCACGGGAGAACCTCAACATGCTCTGGGCAGTCCATAGACACACGTGCTGTGTGTGGACGTGCATCACTGTCCCAGGGTCCTGTGCAATAAGGGATAGGATGTGCGGACGCAGAATGTCTGTGACGTATCGCTGTGCCATCAAAGTCTGCCGAAGTACTATTAGAGGTGACCTGAATGTATATCATATGGTCCCCCAGATCATGATGCTAGGGATTACGCCTGTATATTGGCAGGATCTGCCCTCTGCCCCACCAAACCCGCACATAATGATCATAGGAAGTTATGGAGAAGTGGGACTCATCAGCGAACATGATGCGACGCCAGTCGTCCTCTGTCCATGCCTCCCGAGCAAGGTAACACTCCAAACGCGGGTGTTGGTGTTCTGGTGTCAATTGCAACCGACGCATGGGAATGTGCGGGAATTCACAGGATGTTGTAGAGTCTCCAGTACATGTTCGTGGATTGCGGATGCCGTAGTTAAGGGATTCCGCAATGATCGGCGCACCATATGACGGTCCATCCTCGGGGTGGTGTTTCTTGGTCGACCCGAACCTGCACGACGTGATTGGTTGCCCTCATGTACCCACTAAGTTCAACATCGGGCGACTGTGACATCTGAATGGCCCACAAGCCTGGCAATTGCACGATACGACCAACCAGCCTTATATAGGCCCACAACGCGGCCTCTGTCAAATGCTGTCAGTTGATGGATAAGCTGCCTAATGCATCTGCGAGGCATCACAGGTGCTTCCTACTGCACGTAGTCCTCTCTGCACGTCTTGTCTAACTCACAGCAGTTGACTGCTAACAACTTATCAACAACAGGACGGTGCCATCACTTTCGTGGGCGTTCTACATATTACAGATCCTAGTAAATATAATCATTTACTCACACGTCAATGGTATGCATGTATACCGAAATGGGATAATACTGCACCACTCTTTCAGGGTGCTTAACTATTTTTGTCAGGCAATGTATGTATAAGCCGGCCCCGTGGTGTAGGGGTAGCGTGCCTGCCTCTTACCCGGAGGCACCGGGTTCGATTCCCGGCCAGGTCAGGGATTTTTACCTGGACCTGAGGGCTGGTTCGAGGTCCACTCAGCCTACGTGATTAGAATTGAGAAGCTATCTGACGGTGAGATGGCGGCCCCGGTCTAGAAAGCCAAGAATAACGGCCGAGAGGATTCGTCGTGCTGACTACATGACACCCCGTAATCTGCAGGCCTTCGGGCTGAGCAGCGGTCGCTTGGTAGGCCAAGGCCCTTCAAGGGCTGTATTGCGATGGGGTTTTAGTGTATGTATAAGAAAATATAAACGTCCAATAACACTGCCTTGAGAACCTCTTAATAATTGCAGGATCAGATAATACTTCACCTACCCTAATTCTCTGAGTTCTATTTTCTAGAAATATAGCCACCCATTCAGTCGCTCTTTTGTCTAGTCCAACTGCACTCACTTTTGCCAGCAGTCTACCGTGATCTACCCTACCAAATGTCTTAGATAAGTCAGTCGCGATACAATCCATTTATTTGTTTGTCCAACCCTTGTCTCGTTTCCCTACGGGGTCGCGTATGAGGTGAGATGAACTTTTCGTGGCGGAGTTATATGATCGGATGCCTTTCCTGACGTCAACCTCATCAGAGGAGTTAATGATCTGAAATGAATGACGTGATATAATATGATAGCAGGAAGGGAGAGAGTGAAATCTTGTGTCGGCACATAGCCTACTCCTGTCGAACAGCACTAAGGAGTTTCCTTAATTCTTAACGTCGCCATCCGACGGACGAATCGCCATCAACTGCGTCATATGCCCTCACTCTATATGAGCACTGCGGAGAGGTTTGAAATTTAATTCAGGCTTTTGGCACTCAGTCTAGTGATTAGAAATTGTATACCACCACTTCCCAATACTCTGTCAGCCAACATTCTGATGGTGAAACTTTTTTTCGACCAACGGGACTCGAACCGGCTAATCACGGTCAGACCATTATCGACTTCAACGCCTTAATGATCACGGCCGCCAGGCGGACGATGCAGTCCCTTACTGAATCTAAGAGTGGTGGTGATCATTTTTTCTTTTGCTTGTTGCTTTTACGTCGCACCGACACAGATAGGTCTTATAGCGACGATGGGACAGGGAAGGGCTAGGAGTGAGAAGGAAGCGGCCGTGGCCTTAATTAAGGTTCAGCCCCAGCATTCGCCTGGTGTGAAAATGGGAAACCACGAAAAAACATTTTCAGGGCTGCCGACAGTGGGGTTCGAACCTACTATCTCCCGAATACTGGATACTGGCCGCACTTAAGCGACTGCAGCTATCGAGCTCGGTGATCATTGTTTTAAGAGGAAGTACAACTAGGCAGCCATCCTCTATTAACTGTAATCAGAGAGAAAAGAAAAGGGATACGACACTTCGAAAAAATGAAGATATAGGCCAAAGAAAGACAAGGGCCACGAAGTGCATGAAAAAGAAAGACTCCCTAGCCCTCAATACCTAATAGCGGAAAAGAACAAGAGTTGACCAAAGGAGGTCAAACAGGTTAGATGAAAGTGAGGAGCCTGGCACAAGTAATTGGAAGCAATGTTAGGACTCAGCTAAGGGTCCCGTGGTCGCAGACCCACGCTCCAAAGTTCACAGCCCTTGGAGCCCCTTTTAGTCACCTCTTACGACAGGCAGGGGATATCGTGGATGTTATTTTACAGCCCCCACCCACCGGGTGAAAATCTAAGATATCTGGTACATCTTGCTGGAATCCTACACGTTGAGCTTCAGTGGAATAACCTTTCCTAAACCCGAACTGCCTTTTTTATCGAACCAATTATTAATTTCGCAAACATATAATCAGAAATAATGCTTTTCCAAAGCTTACATTACCTTCATTTCTGTTATTATACATAACATTTTGCTCGCCTTCCATACATCATTAAAAGCAACAGCAGAGGAATAAGTAATGAATGCAGAATATTTCACCGCAGGCAGATAATACGATTGCCTGCCTGCTTCTTCCGATTAATAGTTTAGTTTTTTGCTGCAGTTATAAAGAACGAGGAGAGAGATCCACCGCTCTTGTAATTACAAACGTGTTCTCTTCTCTTTCCTGGGCTCTGTGGATTAAAAAGGACTCCACAACAATTTACAATTCTCTGTCGCATCTATTGCTGGTTCACATTTTATGAGAGTTCACACACTTTTTATTTAAATGAATACTTTTTCAGCTTTATGTTACATTGCTCGGTAGCTTTCATCAACGATTCTGACCTCTAATCACAAGGCTGGTCTATCTAGCGAAGGCGGAAATTTCTGGACCACCCATTTTATCAAGAAGGACAGTGATTCGGCTGCGCGGTTAGAGGCACGTAGTTGTGACCTTGCATTGGAGAGATGAGGGTTCGAACCCCATCTTCAGAAGCTTTGAAGAGGGTTTTCAATAAAATAAGTCCACAGTTCTAGCCCTCCAGGCAAGCAACTCAATGTTGAAAACGTCCTAGGGATATGAGCTACGAATTTTAGGTAAATAAAATATAATAAAGTTTTTGTTTATTTCTTTCTTTCTTACCGAGCAATTTTTCAGTTCAGTTAAGGGTGCGCAGCTGCGAGCTTGCATCCGGGAGATAGTGCGTTTGAACCCCACTGTTGGCAGACCTGAAGATGGTTTGCCGTGGTTTCCCCATTTTCACACCAGGCAAATGCTGGGGCTGAACCTTAATTAAGGCCACGGCTACTTCCTTCCCACTCCTATCCCTTTCATATCCCATCGTCGCCATAAGACCTATCTGTGTCGGTGTGACGTAAAAACGAGTTTCAAAAAAAAATCTTCCTTCCTTAATCCGTTTACACTCCAGCGTTGGTTTTTCCCTCGGACTCGGTGATGGATCCCATCTCTACCCCTCAAGGGCAGTGTGCTGGACCGTGCGACTTTGGATCGGTGGATACAACTGGAGAGGAGGACCCTACCTCGCTCAGCTGCCTCAACTGCTGTGCTGAACAGGGGCCTTATGATGGGATGACAACATTGGGAATTTATAGACAAGGAAGAGGGAAGGAAAGGCCGTGGTCTTAAGTTAGGTACCATCTCGACATTCGCCTGGAGGAGAAGTGGGAAACCATTGAACTCTACATCGAGGATGGCTGAGGAGGGAATCGAACCCCCTCTACTCAGTTGACCTTCCGAGGCTCGGTGGACTCCATTACAGCCCTCGTAACACATTTAAAATTTCGTGTGCCGGGAATCGAACCCGGGCCACCGGGGGTGGCAGCTAATCACTCTAACCACTACACCACAAAGGTGGACATATATAAAAGTATGAGAATATATTATTTATTTATTCCTAAAAAATTACAATATTTTTCTTAATCATTGTTATCCGATGGATTAGATTAGCAGTTTGCCCTTTTCTACCACTTCTAGCGCTGAAGTGAGTCGATGCAATGTTTCACTACGAGTTATAATGTGAGGCAATACAGAGTTTCAGTAAGCCCTTATAACTACATTCGGTGTGGAACACATTACAGAAAGCATTATTGGCTAGGATTTGAATAAGGAAGAAAACGAGCGATTTTAGGCTGTTTATCCGGAACTGCACTTAGGTCGGAAATTATCTTCGAAATTTGCTTTTATATTTTGAGAGAGCTATCCAATTTGAAACTTTTCCCGGCCCTTTAGCCCTTCGGCACAATCGAGGAAATTGCTTAATTCTACGTTTTGTCTGCTAAGAATTGTTCATTCTCATATTATCTTCCATCACCTGAACTGCATTCCATTACATTTGTTTTGGATGTATTTATTTTCGTCTTTTACTCCCTTTCTTTCTTTCTTTCTTTCTTTCTTTCTTTCTTCATCTGTTTACCCTCTAGGGTTGGTTTTTTCCATGGACTCAGCCAAGGATCCCACCTCTACCGCCTAAAGGGTAGTGTTCTGGAGCGTGAGACTTTCAGTCAGGGGATACAACTGTGGAGGAGGACCATTACCTCACCCAGGTTGCCTCACCTGTTATGCTGAACAGGAGCATTGTTGGCGAGGGGAGGATTTGAATGGATAGACAGGGAAGCGGCCATGGACTTATGTTAGGTACCATCCAGGCATTTGCCTGGGAGAGAAGTGGGAAACCACGGTAAACCACTTCCAGGATGGGTGAGGTCTGAATCGAATCCTCGAACCCCTCTACTCAGTTGACGAGGCTGAGTGAACCCCGTTCCGGCCCTCGTACCACTTTTTCAAATTTCGTGGCGGAGCCTGGAATCGAACCCGGGCCTCTTGGGATAGCAGCTAATCACGCTAACCACTACACCACAGAGGTTTCGTCTTGTATTCCTTCTCCAAAACTGCGCCCATACCATTCAGTAACTTCTCCAGGTCTTCTGGAGTTTCAATTAAAGAACAGTATCATCAGTAATTCCCATTAATTTCAACGAGCAAATTGGCCGTGCGGTTAATGTCGCGCAGCTGTGAGCTTGCATTCGGGAGACAGTGGGTTCGAACCCCACAAGATGGTTTTCTGTGGTTTTCCATTTTCATACTAGGAACATGCTGGGCCTGTTCCTTAATTAACGCCACGGCCGCTTACTTCCCACTCCTAGCACTTTCCTATCCATCATCGCCATAAGACCTATCTGTGTCGGCTTGACGTCAAGCAAATTGTAAAAATAAATAAGTTCATATCTTTGGATTGTGATTCCTGTTCCGAAGTCTTCCTTGAATTATTTTTAACCACCTATTCTATATGAACTTAGAAAAGAAGAGTGGATTAACTGCTACACAGACCCAGCCCTTTTCAAACTGTACTCTTTTTCACAGCCCTCAATTCTTATCACAGCAGATAGGTTTTAACGTAGACTTTCGCTCCTCGATAACGGGTACGTGGAAATAAAAATTGTAAAACGCTTTTCGTGCTTGGGTAAAACGCGTATATCGGCGAGAGCATTTAACTTATGGTTATGATTAATGATTGACAGATAAAATAGTAGGCTAACTGTTGCAACAAAAAAATAGAAAGTCTGAAACGTATTTTTCATGAAACAGCGCTTCAGATTAAAGCAACATTTGTGCCAAATATCTGACGTCACACTGTGTTATAAGATGGCGCTGTGTTGACTCGCGCGCTCAGTCGGAGGTTAGCTGAAACAGCGAAAGCAAAGTCTACTACACCCTCAAAACGCTACGGCCGTTGCCTGCCACCATTTTTTGTTTAGTTTTAGTTTTTCGTGTTTTCGTTTTACAGTTTTTTGATAATACTTTGCTCGGCATTTGATGCCGATCACATTCAGAATTTCAAATAGCTTGGTCCAATCAATGTTATCGAAAGCCTCTTCTGGATTTACGGGTGCCTTGTACGTTGGGTTGTCCTCTTTAATTCGATCCTCGAAGATCAAATGTAAAGTCAAGATTCAATGAATATGTATCCTGGCCAGGGTGAAGGCGTAACCTTCAATGTGGCCCGCCCCTCCTCTTCAGGTGGGGATGAAAAGTTAGGGGGAAAATGGATATGTAATTTTGATGACCGCATTGTATTCTAAACACACTTTGAACGTATTAAGTCGTATTTACTACATATAGTACACATTGAGGAGGGGGTAAGTATAGAACAAAAATACCCAACTGGACACCAATGGGATCCGAACCCACAGCTTTGTCTTCTTTCGCTAGAAGTGGTTTACCACCTGAGCTCCAAATATGTATACGCCTAGTTTTCCTTGAAACACAGATTTCCGTTATTTTCATATATGCAGCATCTACCTTTCCTACAACCTTCAGCGTTGATTCTTGCACTTGTTTTTCAGCCATTATTTCCTTGTTGTCCTGTACTTTGTTAACTACTTCATTCTTTAGTCACTTGTATTCCTTTTGGTCCTCCTCATATTTTTTTGTTGATATTATTTTACTTCCGCGACGACTCCGCGACTCAGGCGGTAGCGCGCCGCTATTCACTGTTGGGTTATTTGGTTCAAATTTCGGTCACTCCATGTGAGATTTGTGCTGGACAAAGCGGAGGCGTGACATGTTTTCCTCCGAGTACTCCGGTTTTCCCTGTGATCTTTCATTAAAGCAACACTCTCCAATATCTTTTCATTTCATCGACTGATCCACTATCGAACCATGGCTTCGACAGTGGAGAATCAAAATCAACGTCAATAAGAGTTGTGCTACTCTCTTTTCAAAACGAACAAGAACTGACCCAGAACCACTGAATTTTTTCGGCGAAGTAATTCGGTGGTCCGATGTTACTAAGTACCTGGGTGTTTCCCTTGATAGAGCACTAACATTTAAACATCATGTTGCCAAAATTTCGGCCCAGGCACATCGCCGCCTCCATGAAATTGCTCCACTCATGAAAGCCGACAATGGGCTCAACTTGGAAAACAGACTCCTGTTATACAAATCCTCCATTCGGCCAATCCTCGAGTATGCCAGTCCCGTCTGGGGGATCGCAGCCAAAACGCACCTGCAACAAGTCCAGAGATTTCAAAATCGTGCCCTTCGCATGATTGCAGGTGCCCAATGGTTTGAACGGAATCGTGACATCCACACCGACCTCAATATTCAAGAAATTTATCCCAGGATCCAAAAATCCGCAAAGAAATTTTATTCTGGTCTCAGCTCAAACACTAACCCCCTTATCTCCACTCTTGGAAACTACGAAACCGAGGGTCTCCGTCATAAGAGACCCAAGGCCATCCTAATGTAAACCACCTTTCGGGGTGCAGGTCACATTCTGACCAGTCCGATTTCGTTCAAGGTACCACCACCATCCACATCAATGCAGTCTAGTTAATATCTGTCGAAAGCAGCACTCAAGACCGGAAGGTCGAAGGGCTAAAATGGCTCAAAGGATCCGGGCTCCAGCCCGCATATCCATTGAGACGCGTGGTCTGTCTGTCTTCATTCCACTGAGAGCTTCGCTGCTATTGAAGTCAGTCGGAACCCTTGACAATGCCGAACGCAGTCTTCGGTGAAACGTCGGGACATTCACTCGCTCCTGGACCACGGCCTACAAGCCCGGAAAACGCTGACATGAATTGTAACGCCGGCCGTGAAAGCCTCAATTGCTACATTTCATCTACCATTCATTAATCATTGCCCCTTGAGTGCGACAGGCTTCAGCAGCTGGAACAGTTCCCATCACTGCCGCTAGATGGGGTTTCACTCATTACATACCCGGTTGAAAATGCAAACAGGTTGTGGATTTTCGTTATTGTTGTTCCACCGTTCGTCAATCAGGACAAATATCCCCTTAGTTACCCATTGACTGTTTTGTTTCCCTTCTTCCTAAATTACCTTCATCAGACTTACTGATTTCATTCTTCAGAACGGTCCACTCTTCATCTCTTGTGTTTCCTCCAGTCTTCTTAATTGGGGAATATTCGTAAGTGGGTCATCCGTCTTGAAAAGTGATTCTTTCTACATATCTCATATGTAGGAAACTCGTCCAGTGAGATTGTGGGATAATGAAGGGTATGGGAACGGAGTTCCAGGAGAAATTAGGCAATCTCCGATATTACGTTGCAGAAGAGTGGGGGACTCCCCTAAGGTGTGGGATTTAGCTTCATCTAGCTGCAACCGTTGTCATTGGAGGAGCCAGTTTCTGGCGCGACGAAAACGACACGATTAATTCATTTCTAGAAAGCAAAACTCAAAGTAATAAAATAGGTGAAGCATTATCTGATCGTCAAGAGGAGGGTCCCACAAGGTAGAACTGTATTACCGGATCCTTGTTTTCCTATACATAAATTATATGGTAAAGAACCGGAACTACAGATAAGGCGTTTTGCAGATGATTTTAGACTCTGTAGATTACCTAATAAATATATTACAGTTTGTGACCGAATGCAAAAAGACTTCGACAAGGTTGCGAGATGGACAGCAGACAATGATATCATGATAAACGGGGTTAAAAGTCAGTTTGTAAAACTCCCTCTCTGTCATGGTACTGCGTTGATGGGGTGAAAGTTCTTTATGGGGATCACTTTAAGCACCTAGGTGTCAATATAAGGAATAACCTTCATTGGCTAAGGGTAATCATATTAATGATGTCGTAAATAAAGGTTTCAGATCTCTTTTTATAGTTATGAGGGTATTTGGGGGTTGTAGGAAGGACATGAAGGAGAGAGCGTATGAAACTCTGGTAAAAGGAACTATAAAAATGAATATACACTGACTGACACAGCAAATGCAACACCAAGAAGGAGTGGTCAGGACTTTATGCCAATTGCAGGGTAGACTGACGTCACTGAGGTATGCTCATGATGTGAAATGCGCCGCTGTGCTGCGCACGTAGCGAACGATAAATGGGACACTGCGTTGGCGAATGGCCCACTTCGTACCGTGATTTCTCAGCCGACAGTCATTGTAGAACGTGTTGTCGTGTGCCACAGGACACGTGTATAGCTAAGAATGCCAGGCCGCCGTCAACGGAGGCATTTCCAGCAGACAGACGACTTTACGTGGGGTATGGTGATCGGGCTGAGAAGGGCAGGTTGGTCGCTTCGTCAAATCGCAGCCGATACCCATAGGGATGTGTCCACGGTGCAGCGCCTGTGGCGAAGATGGTTGGCGCAGGGACATGTGGCACGTGCGAGGGGTCCAGGCGCAGCCCGAGTGACGTCAGCACGCGAGGATCGGCGCATCCGCCGCCAAGCGGTGGCAGCCCCGCACGCCACGTCAACCGCCATTCTTCAGCATGTGCAAGACACCCTGGCTGTTCCAATATCGACCAGAACAATTTCCCGTCGATTGGTTGAAGGAGGCCTGCACTCCCGGCGTCCGCTCAGAAGACTACCATTGACTCCACAGCATAGACGTGCACGCCTGGCATGGTGCCGGGCTAGAGCGACTTGGATGAGGGAATGGCGGAACGTCGTGTTCTCCGATGAGTCACGCTTCTGTTCTGTCAGTGATAGTCACCGCAGACGAGTGTGGCGTCGGCGTGGAGAAAGGTCAAATCCGGCAGTAATTGTGGAGCGCCCTACCGCTAGACAACGCGGCATCATGGTTTGGGGCGCTATTGCGTATGATTCCACGTCACCTCTAGTACGTATTCAAGGCGCGTTAAATGCCCACCGCTACGTGCAGCATGTGCTGCGGCCGGTGGCACTCCCGTACCTTCAGGGGCTGCCCAATGCTCTATTTCAGCAGGATAATGCCCGCCCACACACTGCTCGCATCTCCCAACAGGCTCTACGAGGTGTACAGATGCTTCCGTGGCCAGCGTACTCTCCGGATCTCTCACCAATCGAACACGTGTGGGATCTCATTGGACGCCGTTTGCAAACTCTGCCCCAGCCTCGTACGGACGACCAACTGTGGCAAATGGTTGACAGAGAATGGAGAACCATCCCTCAGGACACCATCCGCACTCTTATTGACTCTGTACCTCGACGTGTTTCTGCGTGCATCGCCGCTCGCGGTGGTCCTACATCCTACTGAGTCGATGCCGTGCGCATTGTGTAACCTGCATATCGGTTTGAAATAAACATCAATTATTCTTCCGTGCCGACTCTGTTCTTTCCCCAACTTTCATCCCTTTCGAACCACTCCTCCTTGGTGTTGCATTGTCACTGTCAGTCAGTGTATATAACATTTTTCGCACCACACTTTTCACAAATGTTCTGTATTTGATTCTTTAGCAGCACGTACTTGTTGAACTCACTGAGGCGAATAAAAAAACACATCTCGCCACCTGCTACCACTCCGGAGTACAGTGCTACACTGATAGTTAGCTGTGTAGCATGACGATTTTAGTACCTTAAGATGGCAGCACTTTTTCATCACATGTTGATGTCATATCAACGTCAGCCTCTTGTTCCTGGATACACTCTCGTCGCGCACATCTAGAAACTACTTAGATTTTTAAAACATTCATGTTTTGTTTTTATATACCGTATATATATTTGTATTTGGGCCGATGACCTAGCTCTTAGGTGTCTTGAAACAACAACAAACAACAACCTTGTTTCTGTGTCAAGTGAGGTTCTGAAACTGTACACGTATTCTACGTCAACAATTAATATTTAATGTGATTGTACTGATTATGGTTTTAAGAGGGACTACAACTGGGCGACCATCTTTATTAATTAAAGGGTAAGAAGGAAGAGATGGGCCCTTCGAAAAACGATGGTGTCGATAAAAGAACGGAAAGGACCGCAAGGGTTGTGAAAATGGAAGGCAAATGCAATTCTGAAACCGTGGGGGATAGAAAAGTTTAAGAGTTGTCCAAGGGGGTGGGGGGGCAGATACAAAAGAAGAAAGTGATGAGACTGGCACAAGTAAGTGGGAAGAAAATATTAGAATCAGCTAGGAGAACCGTGATTTCCAATTAATATTTGAGAGAAAAGTAGATTATTAAAAACAATCAAAGCCATTTATGTTGACAATTGGGCTGCAGTCAGAATAGATGGTAGAATGAGTTCTTAGTTCAAGGTACTGTGACGTGCCGGGTCACCTTAATTTTAATATAAATAAATACTCGCTCATTTCCCCCTCTCTAAACAGTATATTGTAACGAGTTGGCCGGGTAGTAGGATCAATTAACACTAGACTGGTAGCTTCAATACTAATATTTATTAGCTAGGCACTAAAACTACACAAGACTACACACAACTTTTGCTCATAACACACACGTACGCAGTTCGCGCGCTCTCTCTCCCTTCGTTTCTCACTTGTTCTCACACTACACAGTTTCACACTCACACACAAGGTCCCGCGTCGCTGATTTCACGTTCTCTCCTTCGCCGACAGTCCGCACTCTAGCACACTAGTCCGATAATCACGGCAGTTCACATATTTCACTACACTGGCAGTCGCTCACGACTGAACCACACCAACTTATAATTCAGTCTAACTCTCACTAATTCCAGGCAGGTCGTTCCTCTCTTATATACCTGCGCTGGCTCTTCTAGAATCGTCCGCATGCTAGATGGATTCAGGAACATCGCGAGATGGAACACTCCAGATTAATCGCGGAGTCATTTCCATACTCCTCTGCAACGGGACCGCGAGCGGAAGCGAGTGAGGCTGGCCTAGCACTAAAGCGCTGCTAGTGATTGGCGCAGTTGAAGCGTAAGGGGTGGGTCTATACTGTGCCGGGCCAGGCCCACTGCCAGTTGACATGGCGGACGCTATGACCATTACACTATCTTGGGCGCCAACCTTCAAACTTATGGCTTGAACACAATAGTTGATAGCTAATTGTAATAAGTAAAGAGACCCTAAATACTCCCAGAGGTGGGGTGACATAACACTAACCATTAAGTACACGCTAACTAGGAAACTAAGGATCATTAATAAGAATGTATGAAAGTACGAATTAAAATAACGATTTATTAGGATGATGAACGTGATGGAGTATTTACGAAAACTGAACTTAACGGAAACAAAAGAAAAATGGAATGAAATAGAATTTCATAAAATTAACTGTTACGTGGAAACTTGCAGTAATGTATGTCATTAGCTCACCATTCTGGTATTCTGGTATCTGGACACGTTCGATGTAGGAGCTGTTGATTGATGGTCCTCTCGTACTGCCATTGTCATCTCTCGTAGTAAGTACCACTCCTATTTCCGATTCGTGCATTGCCCACTAATTGGACAACGACTTTCCTGACCTTAACACTTCCTATAATACGCATTATATAATGTGGTAATGAGCCCTAATTTCAATATCAAAACCACCTTGGGTTACATTCATGGAGAAAATACATTTGTATTCTTCAGTATTACAGAAATGTAGCGTAACTAAAGATATAATAAAATTATCTCCTGTTCTAGAGGAGTTAAAACCGATCTCTCGTTAACTTTATCTCTCGTCTTTGAGATAGCCAGTTCTCAATGAGAGTAAAGTTGAGTAGTGCATTACTCAGATGTGAAGTGGACTTGTAAACTAAACGGACAACCTCCTCTTCTTATCTGCCCTGTCTTCTCTCATATAATAAGAACGATGGGAAAGACCCTCTTCCTCTATCATCATGACCATCAGACGCTAAGGCCCTCAGACACTAAGAAGACCTCAGACGATCCGATGTTAAGATTTTAACATGTTCTCATCTTAAGACTTTGAAAATTTCTGATATTAAGACCTCTACAAGCTCTTGTCGTTGAAGTATATCAGCTCAAAATCTCCCTCCATCTCCCGTATCACATGGTCCAGTCAGATCTGATGTTCTATCCCTTCTTCTTTCCATCGCTGTATATCCATCATCTTGTTTCGTAGCGTTCATTCACATAGGTTGAAATTTCTCGTGGTTTGTAAGCGTCAGGTAGCTAGCTTCAAAAAGTGTAATTGACAAATTCGAACTGTCTCTTCAGAATATGGAAGGGACTAAGTAATATATTCATGAGTTGTATTTTTGGGCTTATGCCGTGTAAATAATTATAAACACACTCAACGTTTCAAAAGGAACCTTGACTTTCTTCATCAGGAGACAAAAGAGCGAAAAATATCCTCCCCATAGAGGTTTCTAAAATTAGCATGGCGTGTCCGGTCGCCTGACCTCGGGCTACTGGAAATTTACTGTAAGCTATTAAGGGTGTTGTTGTAATACATTACTCAAGACCTAACTCGTTGAGATTTCGTTACTGCCATGCTATAAAAAGGTGAGTTGAGAATGTGAAATAGATGAATAAAACCCTATATATAAGCATAATAATTTAGAATGGCCTACAATAAATTAAATATATACATCTTTCCCATTCATCCCACAGTTTGATAATGTTATGTACATGCTGTGATGGTCAAAACATCACAGTACATACAGAGGTTAGATAAAGCTGTAGTCTTTCACCTTTGTTGTTCATAGTTTACATGGATTATCTAATGAAAGGTAAAAAAAGTTCCAGGGAGGGATTCAGTTAGGTGAAAATGAAGTAAGAAGTTTAGTCTATGCTGACGACTTGGCCTTAGTGGCAGATTGTGCTGAAAGACTGCAGTGTAATATCTTGGGATGTGAAAATAGTCACAATGAGTATGATTTGAAAAATTAGCCTTTCCAAGATTAAAGTGATATCCGTAGGTAAGAAATCCAAGGGAAATGAATGTCAGGTTGGCAATACAAAAGTAGAACAGATAGATCATTTCAAATATTTAGAGTTTGTATTCACAAAGGATGGTAATATAGTAAGCGAGACGGAATCAAAGCTAATGCAGTGAGCTCGCAGTTGCGATCAACAGTATCTTGTAAGAAAGAAGTCAGCTCCCGGAAGATACAACTGTATCTTTACACCGGTCCGTTTTCAGACCAACTTTGATTTACGGAAATGAAAGCTGGGTGGACTCAGGATAACTAATTCATAAATTTAAAAAATTAAAATTGCGTATGGATTTTAGTGCTGGGAGTGTCCGAAGACAAGTTCGGCTTACCAGCTGCAGGTATATTGAATTGACTCCCGTAGGCGACCTGCGTGTTGTAATGAGGATGAAGTGATGATTAAGACAACACACACACCCAGCCCCCTTGCCAGCGGAATTAACCAATTATGGTTAAAATTCTCGACCATGCCGGGAATTGAACCCGGTACCCCTGTAACCAAAGGCCAGCACACTAACCATTTAGTCATGGAACAGGACATTCATAAATTAGAAGCAACAGACATGAAAGTAGCGAGAATCTTCGCTGGTACAAACTGACGGGAATGTCCGAGGGCAAGTCTGGCTTGCAAGATGCAGGTCTTTTATTTGACTCACCTGAACGTCGTGATGAGGTTGAAATGTTGATGAAGACGACACATGCGCCCAGCCCCCATGTCAGCGGAATTAACTGACTGTGGTGAAAATTCCCGAACCACCTGGAATCGAACCCGTGACCAAAGACCATCACGCTAACCATTTAGCCATTGGACACGGGAACAATGGCAGGAGGGTACTCGCAATGAGGAGATAAAGGCTAAGGAAGGAAATTAACTTGATTGATGATGCTGAAAGCATTAATCGATTTTGGTGGTACGGTCGTGTGAGGTGAATGGAGGAGGGTAAGTTACCTAGGAGAATAACGGACTCATCCATGGAGGGTAAGAAAAGCAGAGAGAGACCAATACCACAATATTTAGACTCAGTTTCTAGTTATTTAATGTTAAGAGGTATAGAACCATACGATCACAGAGCTATTCACAAATAGAAGATTGGGACGCCATTTAGTAAATTCACAGAGGCTTGCAGACTGAACACTGACATACATAGCAATCAATAATAAAGTAAACTCGTCTCCTCATCCCGAGGTGTTGTAGCTCTTTTAAGGCACACTCCCAATGGAGGTGAGCTGCATGTACCATTTCAACCACATACCAGCCCTCCTGGCATTGTTAAATTTCTGGCTGTGCCGGGAGTCGAACCTGGGCCCCTTAGGACAGCTAATAACACTAGTCGTTACGCTACGGAGGCGGACGGAATCAATAATGAAGATATATGTAGCTTATGAATGTATGTAGTAATAAATTTTGCACTTAAGGGTTAAACATATTTCATCAGTCTTCGTATTCCTTTACAGTTACAGTAATCTTAGAAGGTCAGACTTTCGTAACTTTCCTTTTCGTCGTTGTATAAATTAGTGAATTTAACTAGTTACGGGGTCTCATTATTTCTAAAGAACGTACAAGAACTGTTTCGACATGGTCAGTGACCCAGCAAGTCAGTGATATTTGAGAACTGATGGCAGTCACCCAAGCAAACACAGAACGCACTAAGCCCTAATGTAAGCTGGCCTGTGCCATGCCATATTGTATTGCAGGGTAGTTCACATGGAAAGAGAGCAGTAGGAGATTCGCTGGCAGAAAACAAAGGTCCCTCTTCTCGTCAAGAGCACTACACGCCCTCGCAATTTGTTTCCGTCCGACAGAATCCTTGCGCCATCGCTGCAATTCAAATCACCGCCCACATATTTGCATAGCGAACGCAACCCAACCAAGTCCAAGTGAGTCTGGTCGGGCCTCTCCAACTTAACGAATAACAGTGCACAAAGGGTGCTCGTGTCCACCACAATAATTATACACAGCTCTCGACGAGTTAATCAAACGGCTTTGGATCATATCCAAGTTATACACGCGCGCCTTGACTACCAAAACGAAAACTTTCTCAAAATGAAAAAAAAAAATATTTCAATTAAAGCAACACCAAATATCCAGCTTTAAAACACTGAGATCTGATCATATCATCATAATGAAAAATAATATTATTTGCTTTACATCTCACTACTTTTGCTGTTTTTGCAGACGCCGAGGTGCCGGATTTTAGTCCCGCAGGAGTTCTCGTAGGTGCTGTATATCTACCGACACGAGACTGACGCATTGAGCACCTTCAAATACCACCGGACTGAGCCAGGATCGAACCAGAAATTTGGGGTCAGAAGGCCAGCGCCTCAACCGACTGAGCCACTCAGCCCGGTATCTCTATAATAAAACACATTGTTGGACAGATATAATGGAATATACATCGCTTAGGTAGGTTAAAGAGATTCAATTCTTTGAGAGAATTTATTGATCTGATCCACCCATTCAATACTTGTAATAATTATAAGTTCATGTTGCACTTCCAGGTCATGTTTCGGCTCTTATTTGAGCCATCTTCAGCTAAAAACAAAATGGACTGGTCACGTTAAAAGTGATACCTTATTTTTATTTACAAAAATAATGTTATGTATTTATTTAAACCGTTTGCCATCCAGGATTGGAATTTCCCCCGGAATTGGCGATGGATCTCACTTCTACCTCCTCAAGGGCAGTGTGCTGGGAGCGCGAGACATTTGCTCGGCGGGATACAACTGGGAAGGAAGACCAGTACATCGCTCAGGCGGCCTCACCTGCTATATTGAACAGGGGCTTTGTGCGGGACAGGAAGATTTGAAGGCATGAACAAGGAAGAAGGAAGGAAACGGCAGTAGCCTTAAGTTAGGCACCATCCCGGCATTTGCTTGGAGGAGAAGTGGGGAACCACGTAAAACCACTTTGAGGATGGCACAGGAAGGAATCGAACCTCCCTCTATTCAGTTGACCTCCAGAGGCTGAGTTGACCGCGTTTCAGCCTTCGTACTACTTTACAAAATTTCGCGGCAGCTAATCACATTAACCACTACACCACAGAGGCGGACATATACAAATATACACATTAAAACATGTACGTTAAAACACACGCAATAGCATATTAAAATAAAGGTCCTCTTTTAAGACGTTGCTTGATGGTTTACAGGTTTGAAAATATTCTGGACCGGACGAGTTGGGAGGCGCAGTTGTGAGCTTCCATACGGGAGATAGTGGATTCGAGCCCGACTGTCGGCAGTCCTGAAGATCGTTTTCCGTGGTTTCCCATTTTCACATCAGGCACATGTTGTGACTGTACCTTAGTTAAGGCCACGGCCGCTTTCCCATTCCTAGACCGTTCCTATCGTCGCCATCAGACATATTTGTGTCGGTGCGACGTAAAGCAAATCGTAAAAAAAGGAAGAAAATCTGATAGTCTTTGGTAAAATGCAAATGAAAGCGATATGAAGATGCCACTGTGTGCTGCCGACATGTATTGTGGTCAATACCGGTCTGAATTACTGGAATTATTACACATATTTAGATTGCTGACACATTTGTGTGGAATTGCGCATTGTTAATAATGTCAGTATGGTACCTAATTTCAATCTCCATCATATATTTCATCTTCATTAGCTTCTCAACTGAAGTTGGCGTCAGGAAGGGAACTCATGAAAATCTCCATTATTAAGTTGTCAAAATGTCCTGTCTTCCAGCCCCTGATGTTGCTGCTGTCAGGTGAGGTGGTTAGTTGTTAGTGTGAGGCTCTTCAATCGGGAGACGTGTGGGCTCAAACCCCACCGTCGGCTATCCTGAAAATGGTTTTCCGTTGTTTCCCATTTTCACTTTCAGACAAATACCGAGACAGTTCCTATTCGTAGGCCACTGCCGATTTCCTTCCACCTCCTTGCCCAATTTCTTTCCTTGTTTTTTTTTACAAGTGGCACGTATGCGTTTAGGTTATATGGCGACAATTGAGTAGGAAAGGGCTAAGAGTGGGAAATAAGCGGCCGTGACCTTAATTAAGGTACAGCGCAAGCATTTTCCTGGTGTGAAAATGGGAATCCAAGGTGTTGAGTTTGTAACATATTTGAAATTAAATTTAATATGATGGGGTTGGCAGTAGAGAGAGATGTCTGGGTGAGAAAGTGTGTGTGGGAGTTGAGAAAAAAATGCGAATGGCTGATATATAGAAGTGCTTGTTTTTTCTTCTGAATAAATAGGAAAAATATATGATTTCAGTGGGGTGTTTTCTGATTTTTAATTGGTGAACCTAACATTTACTGGCGACCGTTACAGGACATCATTAATAAAGGAAGACCCCCCGTGAAAATAAAAAAAGATGGAAAACCTCACGAAAGCAAGGACAGTAAAGCGGCGGTTATTTACACGAGTATACAACGAGGTTATGTCATCGTTACAAGACGGTGAACCAGACACAGAAGAAATTCAGGTACAACTAGAAATCCTTCAAGAAAGGTATGATACTATCGCTAATTTAGATGGATTGGTATTTCAACAGATGATAGATGATAATTGTGAGGTTGATCAAATAGCAGATGAGTAAGAATCAACTGATGAATACAGACGTAAATTCTCGAGCTGTAGGGCTAAAGCAACAAGATTTTTGAATACCACTGTGCCTGCTTCCTCTACCCAAAGTGTAGTAAACGAAAATATAGCTGAAAGAAAGAAATGCAGGCTTCCAAAAATAGAATTGAAGAAGTTTTCTGGGGAAATAATTGACTGGTTATATTTCTGGAGTCAGTTCAGTAAAATACACGAAGATGAGGACATGGGGGAGGAAGATAAATTCCAGTAACTCATTCAAGCTATGATAGAAGGTTCTACAGCGTACGAGTTAGTCACAAGTTTCCCCCCGACTGCCGACAATTATCATAAAGCGATAGACAGTCTTCAAGCTCGATTTGGTAGGGAGGACTTACAGGTAGAAGTTTACGTTCGAGAACTACTGAAGCTAGTTTTAACCAATGCAGTAAATTCTACAGAAAAACCAACACTTAGTAGCTTATATGATAAATTAGAATCACATCTCAGGTCTCTGGAGAGTTTAGGAGTTACTACAGAAAAGTGTACTGCAATGCTATACCCCTTAATTGAATCATCCTTTCCAGAAGACTTACTAAGGGCCTGGCAAAGGAATACTTCTTTCAGATGTGATTCTGTCTCCAAAGATCGTTTGAAACAGCTCATGACTTTTCTCCAAAGTGAAGTTGTTAGTGAGGAAAGAATTTCATTAGCAATTAAAGGGTTCAACATTAATACATCCGAAGGGCTCAAGATTAAGGGAGGCAAAAAACCAAGGGAAGCCGCTGAACCAAATGTTCCCACCGCTTCTGCCTTGTTATCTACTGATATTTCTAAAAAACAGGAGTGTATATTTTGTCTTAAACCTCATTCAAGTTCAGAATGCATTAAAGCTCAACAAATGACTGTGGAGAAAAGAAGGAAAATCTTGAGTAACAAGCACTGTTGTTTTAATTGTTTAAAGAGAGGTCATCAAAGTAAAGCTTGTAAATCCATTATTAGATGTATTGTTTGTGGTGGGAAGCATGTGGTACTAATGTGTTATAAACTTCGTAACAAAGACAAAGAAAGTGTTTCAAAAAATAATTTTATTATCTATTAGTGAGGATGCCACTCATGTAGGTAAGACTATGGCTAACGTATCTTGTTCTCCTGAGGTATATTTGCAAACTCTGGCAGTTGTTGTTATGGGTAAGGATAAACAAAAAACAGTGCGAGCCATCATTGATACCGGGTCTACTAAGTCTTACATTGTGCGTGGCCTAGCTGAACAAATGGGGTACCAGTCAGTCGGAAAGGAAACTCTAATACACTCTTTGTTTGGTGGAGTACGTTCCCAAGAGGTAAAGCATGATTGTTACAACATAAGTTTAAGAAGATTAGAGGGAAACTATTCCAAGGAACTGCAAGTTTTGAACCAAGAAATAATTTGTGAAGATGTCCCATATGTTAGGAATGGTGCTTGGAGTGATGAGATAAAGGATCTGAAGATTTGTTGAACAGACTTACAAGACCGAGGACCCATACAGATTCTACTGGGGGAAGATGTCGCAGGTGAATTGCTTACTGGGAGGACACATCAACTAAAGTGTGGTCTAGTTCTAGTTGAGACTGTTCTAGGGTGGACACTAATGGGAACAATTATAATAAACCTAGAAGGGATGCAGCGTCACTGTTGGTGACATCATTGTTTTCAAAACAAACAAAAATTTGTGATCTCTGGGACTTAGAAATTCTTGGAATTACTGATCCTGCAGAAAAGTAATCTACCATCGAGAAGAATGAACAAGTTAGGAAGAATTTCCTTGAGACTGTGAGGCTGAATGAAGACAACAGGTATGAAGTGTGTCTACCTTGGAGCGAGCAACATCCACCTCTTCCGGACAATAGCGAAATAGCTCAGCACAGATTGGAGACAGTCACAATGAAACTACAAGCTGAGCAACATTATGGAGGATACGATGGCGTCTTACGAGATTGGATGGGGCAAGGAATTATTGCAATGGTATCCGAAGAAGAGCTGGCGAATGGCGGACACTATTTACCACATCGATCTGTCTTGAAAGAGAACAGCACCACCAAGATAAGACCTGTATTTGACGCCTCTGCGAAACAGAGGAACGCCCCTTCTCTAAATGATTGTATTGAAAAAGGACCTAACCTTATAGAGTTGATTCCTAGTTCATTACTGAAATTCATAGAAAATGATGTTGGAGTCATCGCAGACATAGAAAAGGCATTTCTCCAAATTAAGCGTCCATCCTAGTGCACCCTACGCGTCAGGGTGACTACAGTATTTTTCCCAACTAGTCAGTTACATATCTCAGGGTATTCATGCCTCCAGAAAATGGTTAATTTTTCTATGTTTTCGTTTAACGTGTGTTCAAAGAGAAAATAATGATGCCATACGCGGTTCAGAATTACGTAATTCAACGCTCAGTAGTGGATTTCGCGTATGTATATATCAGTCAACCTTTCGAAAAACACATCCGCATAACGAGATCCTTACTCACTAAGTACAACTACAGACTACAATTACAAATGAAAACTCATTCGATTCTATAAAAATCAATCAAGAAACACATTCATTAAATTATCAAGACTTGCGAAAGAAATGGTTAATGTCAAATATTGCTCATGATCTTCCAATTGTCAACCAATAAATAAATATTTTAATTCCTAAATCAAGTGTTCTAAGTCAGCGCTGGCTTATTTCTAAACTAAGTTTTCATATCTTAACATACTGGGTCGCATATTCCTGAAATGAGTTCGTGCTTTGTTTCATCTTCCTGTTAAAATTTACATCTGGTCATTTAAGTTTACAATATGTCATAGTCTTAGGATCACGGTCAAAATTCGGTATATCAATAAATTATTCCATCACTCACGGTGTTAATTATACACCCTCATCAAAAATACAACCATTACATTGTTCAAGTTATTGTGGAAATGAACTGAATTTGAATAAAAGTGTCCTGAATACTAATATCAGTGACCTAAGTTATATTGAAAATTATCTGAGTTCGTTGGTGCAGACTACAGTGAAGAAAATATTGAATGACGCACTAAACTTCTCGGTCCTATTGCCACTTAAATACGGCTCCTAGCTAAATATTCACTCTAATAATATTTCAGATTAACAAAACATCGATGATGTCCTACGTAAATCTCAAATAATTTCCCTACTCTAGCTAGATAACTTCTTATGTAACGTATTCCAGTTCAATATGCACGCAGCCAATAAGCATTTTTCATATATGGATGTGCAAGTGTCCACATTATCATACTAGTTACATCCCAGTTTGATCTTCCACGCAATTAACATTCATTCAGAATACGACACAGTCATGCATTCATTTACCCATCACCGGTTGTTATTATAGTCAAACCACTTTCACACTTCATTAAAATATGCGTAATTTTATTATCCATACCTTGCTATAGTTCCTCCCTGGGGCATACTTATACTCCGTAGTCGCTTTATATGTGCTCCTACATCGCACATTATATATACCATATTCGTTTTACTTCCC
The DNA here is from genome assembly GCF_040414725.1 of Anabrus simplex. Lineage (NCBI taxonomy): Eukaryota > Metazoa > Arthropoda > Insecta > Orthoptera > Tettigoniidae > Anabrus > Anabrus simplex. Next base: position 440,465,561 of record NC_090268.1, on the reverse strand, counting down.
GTTAATCTGCGCAATATTACATATAAAATACCATATATATTTCATTATTTCATTACTAACCTTCGTTTCAACCCATATTTAATTCATTTAACATCTATAATTATCGCGTTTAACCTCCAACATTAATTAAACACGACGATACGCAACACTCCAATAGCGCAGAATTCGTTCCTCAAAACGCATTTTTGTCATACATTTCAACATATAACCCCAAATTCAGTATCTATTCTTTCAATATATTCACACAGCAAAGAGTATGGTAATTTAACTTGAACAATTCAAACATGCGTCCCTCTGTGACGTAAACTGGGTTGGACTGGTATTACATCACTCATGGATCTTTCCAACTAACCGGGATTCTTTGAAGCATCTGTTACACTACGTCACACTTTTAAATCATATTCTTACTTCCTTGGATAAGATAATGTAGTAAACACGTTACCATTCTGTCGCGAGATATCGTCTTAAATATTTCACACTGCACTTTCTTATATTCACTGCACACTTAATTATCTCACGCTTAGGCTATTCAGATCTATTGCATATACTGGTAATACTCTACATAGGAAATTATACTACTTATTACTATTACTTAGCTCGCCATTCAATATCTCGGGCCTCAGTTGCACTTCATCAACTGCTCCTCGGTCTGGTCACAGGCCTTGGATCGTGAACTGGGCAGGTTCTCCATCACCGGTATCTCGGGTTGAGTGACCCCCTCCACACGGGTCGGGTAGTTTTAACTGCCAGGATGACATCCCCCTCCAGGTTGGTCTATGCCGATTTAGCAAGCCATCATCTGTTCAGGAACACAGTAGACAATATGCATCGATTCTGGAAAATGTGAATTCATCATGGTTCTGCGAAGTATATACACTGACTGACAGTGACAATGCAACATCAAGGAGGAGTGGTTCGAAAGGGATGAAAGTTGGGGAAAAAACAGAGTCGGCACGGAAGAATAATTGATGTTTATTTCAAACCGATATGCAGGTTATACAATGCGCACGGCATCGACTCAGTAGGATGTAGGACCACCGCGAGCGGCGATGCACGCAGAAACACGTCGAGGTACAGAGTCAATAAGAGTGCGGATGGTGTCCTGAGGGATGGTTCTCCATTCTCTGTCAACCATTTGCCACAGTTGGTCGTCCGTACGAGGCTGGGGCAGAGTTTGCAAACGGCGTCCAATGAGATCCCACACGTGTTCGATTGGTGAGAGATCCGGAGAGTACGCTGGCCACGGAAGGATCTGTACACCTCGTAGAGCCTGTTGGGATATGCGAGCAGTGTGTGGGCGGGCATTATCCTGCTGAAATAGAGCATTGGGCAGCCCCTGAAGGTACGGGAGTGCCACCGGCCGCAGCACATGCTACACGTAGCGGTGGGCATTTAACGTGCCTTGAATACGCACTAGAGGTGACGTGGAATCATACGCAATAGCGCCCCAAACCATGATGCCGCGTTGTCTAGTGGTAGGGCGCTCCACAGTTACTGCCGGATTTGACCTTTCTCCACGCCGACGCCACACTCGTCTGCGGTGACTATCACTGACAGAACAGAAGCGTGACTCATCGGAGAACACGACGTTCCGCCATTCCCTCATCCAAGTCGCTCTAGCCCGGCACCATGCCAGGCGTGCACGTCTATGCTGTGGAGTCAATGGTAGTCTTCTGAGCGGACGCCGGGAGTGCATGCCTCCTTCAACCAATCGACGGGAAATTGTTCTGGTCGATATTGGAACAGCCAGGGTGTCTTGCACATGCTGAAGAATGACGGTTGACGTGGCGTGCGGGGCTGCCACCGCTTGGTGGCGGATGCGCCGATCCTCGCGTGCTGACGTCACTCGGGCTGCGCCTGGACCCCTCGCACGTGCCACATGTCCCTGCGCCAACCATCTTCGCCACAGGCGCTGCACCGTGGACACATCCCTATGGGTATCGGCTGCGATTTGACGAAGCGACCAACCTGCCCTTCTCAGCCCGATCACCATACCCCTCGTAAAGTCGTCTGTCTGCTGGAAATGCCTCCGTTGACGGCGGCCTGGCATTCTTAGCTATACACGCGTCCTGTGGCACACGACAACACGTTCTACAATGACTGTCGGCTGAAAAATCACGGTACGAAGTGGGCAATTCGCCAACGCCGTGTCCCATTTATCGTTCGCTACGTGCGCAGCACAGCGGCGCATTTCACATCATGAGCATACCTCAGTGACATCAGTCTACCCTGCAATTGGGATAAAGTTCTGACCACTCCTTCTTGGTGTTGCATTTGCTCTGTCAGTCCGTGTATATATTTTTTACAATGATTGCTTTTTTATTTAGGCTATCGTTGCTATGATTTCCACTTAATATAGCTCAATTTCAAGCTCTCGCGTCTCAATCAACTTCTTGTTTCCGAACGATTTTGCGTCTAATTATTTGGACGACCTTTTCAAAATTTCTGGATTTTATTCGTTCTTTACTGTATTTCAACGTTTATCTCTTCGTTTTCTTTCAATATTTTCGTCCTATCATCTTAAAATTCACGTTAGCTTCTGCAAATCTTGCTTATTTTTGAGAGCGATGTTCAAGAAGTCTTGTCCTTACGAGGGTAATTTTTAAGTCATTTTTTATAATTATCTGTTTGACCCTTCTTATTTTTTTTAAACCATTCTATTGATTCTACAGCATTGTACACCGCCTTCATAGTGGTAGTTTTAAGTTAGTCATGCCCTTCTAGCATATATCAGTATCGATATCCTGTTACACATTTCTTTGCCTTGGCTGGCCTCTACCTTCCGTAGGCGCCATTTTGTAATACGTCCAGAAAATGCATCGGGTACATTTTATTCCCCCAGTACAGATTAAATATATTGCTTGCGATATATTTATTCTTTTGAACTACGATCGACAAATGTGACGATGCATTTCTGCTATTTCTCTATGGTTCTTTGATCGATTAATGGATTTTATTTCTCTATGGAATCGTATCGATTATTCTGTTATTATAACTGATGTTGTTTAGCTTCTCCAAACCTATCTCTTTGCATATCAGCTGATTCACCAATATATTTATTCTGAACTTGATTCGTACTTCCGTGGGACTTATATTATCGTTTCTCCAGCTTCGTTTTCTTGGAAATATAGCTTCATGTTACATGCATTGTGAACGTTTTTGTATTTTCCGTCCATGCTTACAACAAGATATGCGTTATTTCCATAAGCTTGCTCAATTCTGTACGGTCCTTCATATAAATGATTGAACTTAGCGCATATTTTGGCTGGTGCGTTCGTTACTGGTGCCTTTTTAATCAAAACGAGATCGTTTTTCTTAAATGGTGCGCGAAATCTTTTATTTCGTAACCTTCTTAGTCTCTTCACAGACTGTTGTTTTAGCCTTTCTTGGACCATTTTATTGACCTGCTGGATGTCTGGTTTCTCTTCAAGTGATATGTTTATTATATTGTCCCACGTTCTTCGTGATTCTCTATTGTTATGTACCAGGTTTGGGATCTGAGCAATTGATTCATTTACGGTGTTATTTAGGCATTCCTCTATTATCTCTATTACGTCGATCCATTTCCAGTGACAATGATTGCAGTATATCCTACAGAATTTTGCTATCTCCTTCATGTATCGCTTCACTGGATTTGCCGACGGATGCCGAACTGAACATAATGTGTGTTTTATGCCCATACTTTTCATCTTTTCTCGGAACAATATAGATGTGAATTGTGTTCCCCTGTCCGACAATATTCTTTCGGGCTTGCCCATTTTAGGAAATACCTTCTCCACTAGTCTGTGGAGAACTTGCTTTGTATTTGCCCGTTGTATTGGCTGTAGTGATATATACTTTGAAAAGATGTCAATTACTACCAATATGTATTTGTTTCCCTTTTTGGCTGTCGGTAACTTTCCAAAAATATCAATTGCATATATTTCTCTTACTTTAGATGGCAATATGGCGATAGGTTGGTTACTAGTGATAAAATTGTTATGTTTAACCCGCTGACAAATATCACAGGTTTTAATTGAGCTTCTGGCTGATTTCCTCAGCCCTGTCCATGTGAATTTTTCTGATAGCGTTCCAATGAATTTACCGATTCCTGCATGTCCTGTTACTTTATGTACGTGCCAAATTAATTCACACTGCAGTGCTCATGGTACTACTATTCTTTTTTACACGTGGTCTCATCCACGACCTTTGTTAATATTCCGCTCAACATCTCATATTTATTTTCTATCAATGGTTCCCTCTCATCAGCCATTAACTTGTCAATGATGATCTTTAAATTTTCATCCATTTTCTGATATTCAGCAAGGTCTTCCAGTTTTGTTAGTAATTCCTCGTCTTGACTATCTAACGTTAACTGTAAAATATTCTCTTCATGGTCTGCTGGATTTCTGCTTAATGCATCGGCTAATACATTTTCTTTCCCGCTGCAGTGTTCAATTCTGATGTTAAATTGCTGTGTGTGAAGCATCCACCTAACTACTCTTTCGCTGGTCATCATTGCTTTTAACCCAAAGGTTAGTGCCTTATGATCCGTTCTGATGATCACGGGGTATCCATAAATAATCCGTCTCCATTGCTGCAGTGCATGTATTATGGCAAGGAGTTTGAGCTCCGTCGTAGTATAATGTAGCTCGTGTTTTCGCAATTTTCTGCTCGTAAAGGCTAAGTACGTTCGTTTCTTATTCTCCTCTGCCTCTTGGTATAAACATGCTCCAACACCAATATCTGACGCGTCTGCCTGGGCAATAAAATATTTTTCGAAATCAGGGTACCCTAGTTTGATGCTTTGCCTAAGCAATTCTTTCATTCTTATGAATGCGTTTTCAGTTTCCTCGTTCCATTTCCAGCGGTTATTTGCCTTTAACAGTTCCTGGAGCGGTGCAGCTATCTTTGTAAAACCTCTACAGTGGTCTGAAAAGAATCCAGTCATACCTAGGAATTGTCTTGTGTGCTTCACTTTAGAAAGGACGTGGGAAATCACAAATTGCTTTGATCTTTACCGGGTTTGGCTTAACTCCTTTGCCGTCTATTATATGTCCAAGGAAAAGCACTTGATTTTGGCAGAATTTTGATTTCGCTAGGTTAATTTTAAATCCGGTTTTCTGCAGGTTACTCAACAATTTTTCTAATTTTTCACAGTGTTCTTCGAAAGTTATACTGCCAAATACTAAATCATCGACATAACAGTTGACAAATCCTTTTACTTCATCTGTTACGTTCTTATCTAAGGCCCTTATCAAAACACCAGAACTATTCTTCAAACCAAAGGGTAATCTGCAGTAGGCGTACGTTTGGTTATCAAACATAAACCCTGTTAGTATCGTTGACTTTTCTTCCAGTACGATATGATGGAAGGACGATGTACAATCTAAGCTTGAGAAGTAGTGCAGACTTCTAAACTTTTTATTATATCCTTAATCCTTGGGACCTTATTGTACTCTGGGATAAGTCTTTCATTGAGGACCCTGACGTCCACACACGGCCTGAGTTTTCCGTTGTTTTTCTTTACTATTACCAGCGGATTTAAGTAAGGTGTGGTTGTCTTTACTATTATTCCGTCAGCCATCATTTCCTGAATAATTTTTCTTACTTCTGCTAAATACATTTCTGGTATATCATATAACTTTCCCTTATATGGCGTCCAGTCGTTGACTAATATTTTGTACTTAAAGTTGGGTATTTGACCCGGTTTATTGTCGAAAACCTCGATATATCTTTTAAAAATTTCATAGATCTTCCGCTTTTCTGTGGACGATATTGTAGTTTCGGCCATAGTTTTCCAAATTTCAGTTTTCTCTTCCTCCTCCTCTTCGATAGCCATTATCTCTTCGAGTCTTTCAATCAGTTCTAAATCTATCTCTTGTTGATATACGTCTTTATTTTGACCTTGGCCTTCCATGATTTCAGGATCAATTTTCTCCACCATAATCTTCAAGTGTTCCCTTTCGTCCGTAATGTTATTAAGTTGTATGGTTTCTATAGATTGCGTTCCACCACTTTCTGTTACTGGGAACCTGACTTCTCGTCTTTCCATATCAATGGTCATTCGAGTCGTTAACATGAAATCTATACCAAAGATGATATTATATTTTATCCTCTTCATAATCATGAATGGATGTTCAAATCTGTGGCTTCCTATCATGACTGTAACATATGCTTGCAGCTTGCAGTCAACAGATTAATCTGGGATTATTCCTCTTATTTTAATTCCTGATACAGGGATTGTCGGTATGTAGATTCTTTTAGTAAGCTCTTGGAAAAACGTTGATGCCTGTTCCGTCCTCTTAGAAAATTTATACAGAGCGCGCTCTTGTCCGCGTCTCTATTGAGTGTCCAGAATGCATCTGGTTTCCGGCAAGAAAAAGAGACAGGCTCGAACTAGACAACATGTCGGCGAGACATGCATTCACGGCCACATGGCCTCCAACTTAATCAATAGCCATCCAGGCATTTCAGTTTATTGTTTAACGTGTAAATAGTTTCTATGTATTTTGTTAATCATGTACAATTGTAATAAAAGTTTCATTACGTGTAATATTGGTGAATGACTTGGCCCTATGGTCTTATCACGTGCTTAACCAAACTACAGTCCACTACCAGAATAATCATCGCTGTTTAGTAATACAACATGTGTGCTACAGCATTCAATTCGTCACCAAACATTTTGGTCCATTTCCGGGCCCGATATTACACGGCAAAAGTGAAACGCGTGTGAAATATCCGCAGGATTGGAAACATACAATGCAACGTGGGACTCTTCAGTTTACAAGGTCAGATTCCCTTTAATTACCTTTTCCTTGCATTATTTACATTTGTGTGAGCCAGTGCTTTACGATGGACGAGAACGAAATCGCAAAGCTGATCAAGCAACGGGGTTATCTGAAAGGTAGAATCACAAAAATCAAAACTTTCGTCGAAAAGTACGACACTACTCAAAACCTAGCAGACATTAGGGTTAGATATGATGCACTTATTGATTTAGAAAGCAAATACGATTTAGTTCAATCGCAGCTTGAGGTGGAGGATAGTAAACGAGATCATGGGGTAGATAGAGATGAAGTAGATGACATTGTGTACAGTTTGAAGGCAAAAATGCAGGTATTATTGTCGCCAGACCAACACGAAAATGCCGGTAGTATCAGAAGTAACACTTCCAATTCGTCGCATGAAAATATCAACATCAAATTACCCGCGATTAAACTACCCATGTTTAGTGGTAACTATGAAGATTGGATGTCGTTTGAAGATAATTTCAAACTATTGGTGCATGAAAATTCCAGTCTAGCAACCATTCAGAAATTTCACTATTTACTAGGAGCAGTTCAAGGTTCAGCTAAAGCATTAATTCAGAACCTTCCAACTACTGAAACAAACTATACGGTAGCTTGGAACCTATTATGTGATCGGTTTCAAAACAAGAGACTGATAGCAGCAAAGCATGTTAGAGAAATCTTAAACATTGCAACAGTGGAGAATGAAACCGCTGAAGACCTCAGGCAGTTCATCGGCACATTCTCAAGCAACTTACAAGCACTTAAAGCATTGAAATTAGATACTCCTCTCGAAGAAGTAATATTATCACAACATATTGTTGATCATCTTGATTATGAAACCAGGAGGGGCTGGGAACTAGAAGCAAACGCCAACAAACATTCCTCCCTCAAACAATTAACATCTTACATTGAACATCGCTGCCAAGTCCTTGAAAGCATGCAAACATCTGTCAGTCAAGTCAAGGTGCGCGGTAGTAAAGAAAGCTCACACAAGAAAAAACCGTCGTCCTATACACATGTTGCATGCATTAACAATCAGTGCTTTTATTGTAAACAAGGTCATACACCAGGACTTTTTGCATGTGAAGCATTTCTCAAGTTAACAGTGTCAAATCGCATTCAATATGCTCGTGACAACAAACTCTGTTTAAATTGTCTTAGAGCATCACATAAAACGTCAGAGTGTACATCCAGTCACTGTCGCAAATGCAACAAGGCCCACAACACATTACTCCATCTTGAAAATCCCAAGTCTAGTACAACTAACGAAACTACTTCGAACAACAAGGTGGTATTTGCCAGCGTTCACACAACCACCAAGAATGAACATCCATGTACTCGAAACAAACCATATGTGTTGTTATCCACAGTTATTGTCAAAATCAAGGATCACAGTGGTAAATTTCGCAAGGTTCGAGGACTCTTGGACAGCGGCAGTCAGACTCATCTCATTACTACAGACACTGTCAGCAGACTAAATTTAAAATGTAAAGAAGACACCACTTCTATTGTAGGCATTAACAATTCTTCATCAACTCTGAAACACAGTGTGGACATTCACCTCCAGTCCACAACATCAGATTTTAACACTAACATAAATTGTTTAGTGGTTCCTGCCATCACAGGAGAAATGCCTTCCATGGAGTTAGACTACAAATCGTGGAACCTACCTAATGACATCACACTAGCAGATCCTAAATTCTACAGTCCAGGCAAGGTAGATTTAATCATTGGTGCAGAGATGTTCTTTAACATTTTAAAGACAGATGGGAAAAAACGTGCAGGTGATTACCCGGTATTGCAGGACACTCATCTGGGTTGGATAATTTCTGGTAAATGCCCTCAGTCAAACAGCCATCCTGCATGCAACACAGTCACTTCTCTCTTTGTCAAAAAGGAAGATCAACTCGACACGCAACTTCGTAAATTTTGGGAAATAGAAGAATTGCACACTAAACCCAAAACTCAGGATGAACAACAGTGTTTACAGCACTTCAAGGAAAACACCACACGCACTCCTGAAGGAAGATTCGTTGTCAGGTTACCTCGTAAGGAAACTCGATCACCCTTGGGCAATTCTCGTGATATGGCAACAGAGCGATTTCAACAACTGGAAGCAAAATTCAAGAAAAATCCAGTATTACATGAACAGTATGCAAACTTCATGTCCGAGTATGAACAGTTATCTCACATGAGGGAGGTAGGCCTACATGCAACAAATGATTCTGAACATTATTACTTGCCACACCACGCAGTATTTAAACAAAGCACAACTACATCAGTCAGAGTAGTTTTTGACGCATCAGCCAAAACTACTACTGGAGTGTCGCTTAATGATACATTGTTAGTAGGGCCTACTATACAACAAGACCTTTATTCCATTGTGTTGAGATTCAGGACACACAACATTGCATTTACGGGAGACATCACGAAAATGTACAGACAAGTTCGGGTTCATGAAAATGACACGCAGTTGCAAAGAATTATTTGGAGGGAATCGCCACAAACAGCTATCAAGACTTACGAACTATTGACTGTCACGTATGGTACAGCTTCAGCTCCATATTTGGCAACACAGTGCCTCAAACAATTGGCAGAAGATGAAGCAACTTCATTTCCACTGGCATCAACGGTTTTACAAAGGGATTTTTATGTTGACGATGCCCTGTGTGGTGCGTCCAACATCGCTGAAGCATTAAAATTGCAAAGTGAACTCATAGCCTTACTCAATAAAGGTGGTTTTCCCATCAGGAAATGGTGCTCAAATCATCAAGCTATACTTGCCGCTGTTCCACCTGAAGACAGAGAAATTAATTTACCTTTCCAGTTTGATAATGATGACACCATACAAGCTTTAGGATTATCATGGCATCCTACGTCAGACAAATTCTTAGTGGCAAACAGAATCAAACACATTCCAGGGAACAGTAACATTACTAAACGCACCACTACGTCAGTTGTAGCATCTATATTTGACCCATTAGGATTGATCAGTCCATTAGTGATACTATACAAGATATTTTTGCAGGACTTATGGTTACATCAACTTCACTGGGACGACCCACTGCCAGATCCATTAGCATCAGACTGGGCAAAATTACAAATGCAGCTAGCACACATTGACAATATACAAGTAGAACGCCACGTATTAATTGAGGGTGACTTGGCAAATATTCAAGTTCATGGATTTTCAGACGCTTCCGAGCGAGCTTATGGCGCATGCATCTATCTTCGGTCAGTGAATCAGGAGGGTGAAGTATCAGTCAAACTGCTATGCTCTAAATCGTGCGTAGCTCCGGTTAAACGAGTCACTCTTCCTCGTCTAGAACTTCTCGGTGCAGCATTATTAGCTCAGTTGGTACACAAAACCATGCCAGTCTTAAACTTGGCCATTAATGAAACACATTTATGGACAGACTCCACTATCGTACTGTCATGGTTAGCATCACCAGCATCACGTTGGAAGACCTTTGTAGCAAATAGAGTAGCTCACATTCAACAGTCAACGAACACTAGTGACTGGCATCATGTACCATCACAAGATAATCCAGCGGACTTGATTTCTCGAGGCGTCAGACCAGCAGATCTGCAAAACTCAACCATTTGGTGGTCAGGACCCGCCTGGTTGTCCACTTCTGAGTTAAATTGGCCGCAGAACAACAATGTTGAGGATTCGCTCGCCATAGCAGAGCAGCGACAATCATCCACACTATTAGTAGTGACACAAGCTGAAACTATTATTGAGAAATTCTCATCATTAATAAGACTGCAACGAGTAATAGCTTATTGTTACAGATTTTTGCATAACACTAAGCATGCCAGGGACAAGAAAATTGGGCCTTTAAATGTTGAAGAATTGGAACATTCATTAGAAGTCGGCATTCGTATTGCACAAAATGCAGCCTTCTCAGAAGAGATTGGAGACCTGAAAAACGGAGGCGTAGTCTCTAAGAAGAGCCAGATAAGGAACCTATGTCCCTTCTTACACAACAATATTCTAAGGGTCGGAGGCAGGTTGAAGAATGCATCGATTCCATTTTCATCCAAACATCCAATACTGTTACCATCAAAACATCACCTGACGACTCTAATTGTCAAACATGAACACTTACAACAAGCTCATGCAGGACCAGAATTGTTGTTAGCAACCCTTCGTCAACGTTATTGGATTCTGAATGGCAGAAATGTAGCCAGACAGCAAGTGCACAAATGCGTAACATGTTACAAATTGAAAGGCGTAACTAGTCATCAACTCATGGCTGACTATCCTGAGCATAGAGTTCAACCAGCACGTCCATTCAGTGTTTGTGGCATTGATTATGGAGGTCCTATTCTACTTCGCCCAATTAACAAGAGGAGCAATGTCCGTATCAAGGCATACATCGCACTATTTGTTTGCTTCACGACAAAGGCTGTACATTTGGAAGTAGTCAGCAGTCTTACTACAGATGCCTTCTTAGCCGCACTTCGCCGTTTCATAGCCAGAAGAGGAAAGCCCGCAGATATCTACAGTGACAAGGCTACTACGTTTATTGGAGCCGATAGAGAATTAAAAGATCTTCACCAATTCATAGCATCACCGCAGCATCAAGAGGAAGTTGTAAGCAATCTGGCAAACAAGGGTATCAACTGGCATTACATTCCACCTCGTTCACCCCATTTTGGAGGATTATGGGAAGCTGGCATCAAGTCAGTTAAATATCATTTGCATCGAGTTGTTGGAAACTCATCATTAACATTTGAAGAGCTTAGTACTGTGCTCACACAAATTGAAGCCTGTTTAAATTCACGTCCACTTACAGTCCTATCCTCAGATCCGACTGACCCTCAACCCTTGACTCCAGGTCATTTTCTTACTGGAAGCAGTTTGAATTCCATTCCTGAATCCAATCTGACACTTGTACCCAGCAATAAACTTTCAGCATGGAAACGGTTGCAGCAAATGGTGCAACACTTTTGGACCAGATGGCATAAGGAATACTTAACCCAACTACAAAACAGGCCAAAGTGGGCCTCCCAGCAACCTTGTATACAACTTGGAGCAGTGGTGGTTATCAAGGAGGACAATTTACCCCCGCTTCAGTGGAGACTAGGTGTGGTTGAGGAACTTCACCCAGGTCTCGATGGACTTGTGCGAGCAGTCACCATAAAAACTGCTCATGGAATTTTCAAGAGACCAATAGTGAAGTTGTGTCCCCTTCCCATCGAGTAGTGTTTTCTTTTAAATGACAATATGATTCCTTACAGTGTCAGTTAGTTGATTGGTGTATAAAGTTGTATTTGTAGTTATATTGTACAGTCATTTAACAAAATGAACAATTCAAAAACTCTCATTGTGCAGCTGTGAACAAAACAAACAATGCATCAGCCTGCACACCAGTGTACAGTTCTGTTTCATTTTATCTATGTTAATTAGTGATTGACGTTCATTTAAGTGCAACATTTATTATTATGTATTTGTATTCTGATGACATTTTGTTTTATGTTAGTGTTATTTTTGCATTGAAACTGTATTTTGTCTTGATTGAATGCAATCAACAGAGGGGAGAATGTTCCGTCCTCTTAGAAAATTTATACAGAGCGCGCTCTTGTCCGCGTCTCTATTGAGTGTCCAGAATGCATCTGGTTTCCGGCAAGAAAAAGAGACAGGCTCGAACTAGACAACATGTCGGCGAGACATGCATTCACGGCCACATGGCCTCCAACTTAATCAATAGCCATCCAGGCATTTCAGTTTATTGTTTAACGTGTAAATAGTTTCTATGTATTTTGTTAATCATGTACAATTGTAATAAAAGTTTCATTACGTGTAATATTGGTGAATGACTTGGCCCTATGGTCTTATCACGTGCTTAACCAAACTACAGTCCACTACCAGAATAATCATCGCTGTTTAGTAATACAACATGTGTGCTACAGCATTCAATTCGTCACCAAACAATGCCATTACACTAATACTTGCTCCAGAGTCCACCAAACAATGCAACTTTATGTCGGCCACTGTTACTACAATTACGGGTAAACTAAATTTTGTTCTTTCTTTGCCACGATCATTTTCGTCAAGCAGGTCATCAGGTCGAATATCCCAGTGGTCTACTTGCGCAATTATCCAACTACGGATTTTGTCGAATTTACCATTTGTTTCGCTACTTGATATCTCCTCACTTCTCAGTTGGAAATCGGCGTTCCTACAAATTTAGGAGTATTTGGATTAAGTCTCCCCTCTTCTGCTTTCCTTCGTTTATATGACTGCAATTCGAGGCTCTCCGCTCCCTCGATATCTCCATTTATATCGTTATCTTTTATTGCTTCTTCCCATCTGTTCTTATTTTGTCTTTCCTCTCGTAGTTGTTGTATATACCTTCGGTTTTCTTCGTTCCTACGATAATTATTTTATCCTTTTCGATTATTAAACCATGTTCTGTTTCTAAAATGCTGTTGGTTCCTACTGCCTCGAAATCTTGGATTATTCGTATAATGTGGATTATGTCTACTATTATTCTGTCCATATTCCGCATTAGAATTTCCACTGCATTGGCAACAAAATCTCTTTCTGCCCTTCTGTCTTTGTTCGTCATGGTCCTCTGGCCTATTCTTTGACTTGTGATTTTCCCTATGGTTTGTTTCCTCGGGACTAATGATATGTATTGCTTCTTCTTGGGCCGTATTCCGTATATTTCTATTCAATGGATATGAGGATGTCATATCGATCTGCCTTAGCTTCCTCTCCATATCGACTGCGGTTTCAATATCTGAGGCTGCTAATAACCTCTGCACCTCCGGTGGGAATTGTCTTTGAATAGTTTTTATGGCCTCTAGCTCGCTTGGAGCTGAGTCTAAGTCCTGAAACCTATGAAACTGGAAAGAAAATTAGTCGCTGTATCGGGTTTGACCCGTTGACGAAAACTTTCTTGCGTAAAGTTCGATTCTTAGTTGTTGTTGAATTTCTGGACTCCAAAACTTTCTTAGGAACGCTGCCTTAAATTCCTCATAGCTGTGGAAAGTATATTTAAAAGCTTGGAACCAGATGTTCGGGTTTCCGTATAGATGTTTTTCTATCACGCGCAGCTTCTTATCCTCTTGAATTCTACCTTCACGAAAATGTTCCTCAATATCTCTGAGAAATTGCTTAGGTGATATTTTTGACGTGTTGTCAAAATGCTTTGGGCGATCGTCGTAAGTTTTTATGACGTTTATTATGGTTGGACTTTCATTCTGACTGCTTCCATTTACTAAGTCTATGCTCTGCCTACTTGGATCCAGTGTCCTTGACGGTGTGGTCTCCCTCTCATTAATCTGAATCTCTATCGCTTTTTGCCATTCACTATAGTTTGAAATGACGGATTTCGTTGTCTGGTTTTCTATCTTAATTTCTTGCATCTCCTTCCTAATCTGCCTTAATTCCTCTTCCGTCTTCTCCATTTTCTGGTCCGCCTCATTCTTATCGCTCTCGATCTTCTCTTTTAATTCATTAATTTTACCGGCCACCGTGCCAGCAGCCTGATCGAATTTCTCCTCCAATTCTTGATGTCTGACCTTCAATCCTTCCATGCCGCTTGTTATTTCACTCAATTCGTCCCATTTTTTCTCATTACTGATTTTTAATTCTTGGAGATTGTTGGTCAGTTTATTAATCTCCTCATCCTTCAACTTGATGATTTCCTGGCTTTCTGTAACCTGTCCTTTAATTTTATCCATTTCTTCGTGTATCTGCTTGTTTCTATTCTCCATACTCTGAGTCATTTCAGTTAACCTATTCTGTATTTCTAACCGAGTTCTTGTGTTGTCTTCCTTTATCTCCTCCTATTTCCTTCTAAGTTCTTCTGTCAACTCTTTCAGTTTATCCTCTTGCTTTCTATTCAGCTCTTGCAATAATTCTTGCTGTTCCTCTCTTCTTTCTTCACGCTGTTTTTGTTGCCACTCCTCCAGTTTCTCTTCTTGTTCTCTACGGAACTCCTTTAAGAATTCTTGTTGTTCTTTTTTTTCTCTGCCCGTCTCCTATCCTTCTCTTCTTCCTGTTTCTTTTCTTTCTCTTCGCGTTCTTTCTTCTCCTTCTGTCTCTCTTCTTCCTGTCTCTTCATATACTCTTGGAACCATATCGGTATTCCTTAATGCCTTTCCTGTGCTCTTTTCATTTCTTCTTCTTGTTCCCTTCTGGTTTGCACTCTTCCCTGAGTTGCCATTATCTCGTCAATTTCAGTAATATTTCGAATAATTCTCTAATTTCCTAACCAACTCTAATTTTTTCCAAGTTCTCTAATATCACACAGTATCAATCAATATGTGAAATATTTTTCAATTTCTTAATCTAAAATACTCTTAAAGCTAGCAATCAAGTCTTATATACTAAATATTCTCTTAGGTTCTCAAATTATTTTAAATATAGACCTTCCTGAAGATCGATATCATCCTATCAGTTAAAGTATGAGCAACTCCCCAACGAAATAAGATCACTTTCCTTTGAATTCATTTCAGAATAGTTTCCCAAAAAGAAAAATAATTATCCACCATGTGGTATTCATCATTTACTTACATACTAACTATTAATCCGAATATCAAGAATAAATACAATCATATTTTAAAATAAAGAATGAAATGCGAAGACCTACAATTATTTCAATAAAAAGGATAAAATATCCTCCTATCACTCCATCTAACAATCTACTTCTGGAAAATATTCATACTTAAACATCATTTTTCTCAATTTAATTATCAGCTTCTCATCCGAGCCTATTTTCTTGAC
This sequence comes from Anabrus simplex, assembly GCF_040414725.1. Taxonomy (NCBI): domain Eukaryota; kingdom Metazoa; phylum Arthropoda; class Insecta; order Orthoptera; family Tettigoniidae; genus Anabrus; species Anabrus simplex. The sequence goes on along the minus strand of NC_090268.1, from coordinate 440,450,045 downwards.
AAATCTCCAAGTATCTTCTTCACCAACCGCATGTTGGGCTCTTATGCTCCCCTCAACGTTCCGCAATATCATTCTCTTTTGACCTCAGCTCAGAGTGTCAAAAATAACTGGCTTTTTTTGGACGTCCATTACATTGCAGTCTTTGGTGCCTTTCTCCATCTATCTCTTTATCAACTATTACCGTTCTCTTCAGACCCCATGTTGGTTCAGCAGTAAGTTATAGGGCTATTTTCTCGGGTCTAACTCTCAATTAAATAATCGTTCCCGCGGTGTCTTTCTCTTCTTGTGCCAGGTTGAGTGACAATTAAATAACTGGCTTATTTTTGGTGACTCATACGTTTCTTTCTCCGGTATCTTTCTCTATAATCGTCCCACGTTGGAGCGGCAATTAAATACTTTTGGCGGTCCATTATTTGATGTTCCCGCGGTGTCTTTCTCTTCAATTGCCCCACTGTTGGGCGACAAATTAAATACTGCACCCTACGGGTCAGGGTGACTACAGTATTTTTCCCAACTAGTCAGTTACATATCTCAGGGTATTCATGCCTCCAGAAAAATGGTTAATTTTTCTATGTTTTCGTTTAACGTGTGTTCAAAGAGAAAATAATTATGCCATACGCGGTTCAGAATTACGTAATTCAACGCTCAGTAGTGGATTTCGCGTATGTATATATCAGTCAACCTTTCGAAAAACACATCCGCATAACGAGATCCTTACTCACTAAGTACAACTACAGACTACAATTACAAATGAAAACTCATTCGATTCTATAAAAATCAATCAAGAAACACATTCATTAAATTATCAAGACTTGCGAAAGAAATGGTTAATGTCAAATATTGCTCATGATCTTCCAATTGTCAACCAATAAATAAATATTTTAATTCCTAAATCAAATGTTCTAAGTCAGCGCTGGCTTATTCCTAAACTAAGTTTTCATATCTTAACATACTGGGTCGCATATTCCTGAAATGAATTCGTGCTTTGTTTCATCTTCCTATTAAAATTTACATCTGGTCATTTAAGTTTACAATATGTCATAGTCTTCGGATCACGGTCAAAATTCGGTATATCAATAAATTATTCCATCACTCACGGTGTTAATTATACACCCTCATCAAAAATACAACCATTACATTGTTCAAGTTATTGTGGAAATGAACTGAATTTGAATAAAAGTGTCCTGAATACTAATATCAGTGACCTAAGTTATATTGAAAATTATCTGAGTTCGTTGGTGCAGACTACAGTGAAGAAAATGAAATATTGAATGACGCACTAAACTTCTCGGTCCTATTGCCACTTAAATACGGCTCCTAGCTAAATATTCACTCTAATAATATTTCAGATTAACAAAACATCGATGATGTCCTACGTAAATCTCAAATAATTTCCCTACTCTAGCTAGATAACTTCTTATGTAACGTATTCCAGTTCAATATGCACGTAGCCAATAAGCATTTTTCATATATGGATGTGCAAGTGTCCACATTAAGATATTTCAACACTACATTATCATACTAGTTACATCCTAGTTTGATCTTCCACGCAATTAACATTCATTCAGAATACGACACAGTCATGCATTCATTTACCCATCACCGGTTGTTATTATAGTCAAACCACTTTCACACTTCATTAAAATATGCGTAATTTTATTATCCATACCTTGCTATAGTTCCTCCCTGGGGCATACTTATACTCCGTAGTCGCTTTATATGTGCTCCTACATCGCACATTATATATACCATATACGTTTTACTTCCTGTTAATCTGCGCAATATTACATTTAAAATACCATATATACTTCATTATTTCATTACTAACCTTCGTTTCAACCCATATTTAATTCATTTAACATCTATAATTATCGCGTTTAACCTCCAACATTAATTAAACACGACGATACGCAACACTCCAATAGCGCAGAATTCGTTCCTCAAAACGCATTTTTGTCATACAATTCAACATATAACCCCAAATTCAGTATCTATTCTTTCAATATATTCACACAGCAAAGAGTATGGTAATTTAACTTGAACAATTCAAACATGCGTCCCTCTGTGACGTAAACTGGGTTTGACTGGTATTACATCACTCATGGATCTTTCCAACTAACCGGGATTCTTTGAAGCATCTGTTACACTACGTCACACTTTTAAATCATATTCTTACTTCCTTGGATAAGATAATGTAGTAAACACGTTACCATTCTGTCGCGAGATATCGTCTTAAATATTTCACACTGCACTTTCTTATATTCACTGCACACTTAATTATCTCACGCTTTTGCTATTCAGATCTATTGCATATACTGGTAATACTCTACATAGGAAATTATACTACTTATTACTATTACTTAGCTCGCCATTCAATATCTCGGGCCTCAGTTGCTCTTCTTCAACTGCTCCTCGGTCTGGTCACAGGCCTGATGATCGTGAACTGGGCAGGTTCTCCATCACCGGTATCTCGGGTTGAGTGACACCCCTCCACACGGGTCGGGTGGTTTTAACTGCCAGGATGACATCTCCCTCCAGGTTGGTCTATGCCGATTTAGCAAGCCATCATCTGTTCAGGAACACAGTAGACAATATGCTTCGATTCTGGAAAATGTGAATTCATCATGGTTCTGCGAAGTATATATATATATATATTACAATGATTGTTTCTTTATTTAGGCTATCGTTGCTATTATTTCCACTTAATATAGCTCAATTTCAAGCTCTCGCATCTCAATCAACTTCTTGTTTCCGAACGATTTTGCGTCTAAGTATTTGGACGACCTTTTCAAAATTTCTGGATTTTATTCGTTCTTTACTGTATTTCAACGTTTATCTCTTCGTTTTCTTTCAATATTTCCGTCCTCTCAGCTTAAAATTCACGTTAGCTTCTGCAAATCTTGCTTATTTTTGAGAGCGATTTTCAAGTAGTCTTGTCCTTATGAGGGCAATTTTAAGTCAGTTTTTATAATAATCTGTTTGACCCTTCTTATTTTTTTAAAACAATTCTATCGATTCTACACCATTGTACACCGCCTTCATAGTGGTAGGTTTAAGTTAGTCATGGTCTTCTAGCATACATCAGTATCGATATCCTGTTACACATTTATTTTCCTTGGCTGGCCTCTACCTTCCGTAGGCGCCATTTTGTAATACGTCCAGTAAATGCATAGGGTACATTAGAGACCGTGACTTTCTAAGATGTTTTTGGTGGGATAAGGAAAGTACAGAAAAGATAAAAGTGTTTCGTCATAATAGAGTTGTTTTCGGTCTTGCATGTTCTCCTTTCTTGCGGTCAGCATCAATAGAATTCCATTTCAACGAGATGAAGAGAGAAGCAGTTGATAACAATCCCTACTTGGTTCCGACAATAGAAAGGCTGAGAGAATGTTTCTATGTAGATAATTGTACTAGAAGTGTTAACAATGAAACTGAGCTCAATTCATTCATGAAAGAGGCAAAAATAATTATGGAGAAGGCATCTTTCAACCTGCGAGGGTGGGAGTATTCTCACGACAAAGCAACTGAAAACCTGTCACAAGTGTTAGGACTCGTTTGGAATAAAGAAAACGATACTATTGAGTTGAATCTGGCACATGTCATTGATATCATACCTGATGTAGTAACAAAGAGGACAATACTAACAGCTGCTCATAGAGTATTTGATCCTATTGGTTTTTCATGTCCTGTATCTCTCTGCCCTAAATTAATTCTGCAGGAACTTTGGGCTTCTGAGCTGGACTGGGACACTGAGGTAAATGAATCGACAAAGAAAAGGTTTCTGAAATGGATGGCAGAACTACCTCTCCTGGCTGAGATTAAGATTCACAGATGTCTGATTGGAAGGCTGCAATCGGTTGAAGATATCTCTATACATATATTCTGCTATGCTAGTCAAACCGCATATGCAGCAGTTATATTCTTGCGAGTACAGAGGATTGATAACGTGTATCTACGGCTTGTACAAGCAAAGGCACGAGTGGCACCCAAGAAGAAGGTCACCATACCACGTCTGGAATTATTAGCAGCTACTATAGGTGTTGGACTTGCCACATCAGTGTTACCATCATTAAGGTCAAAAGCAATTATTGTTCATTATTGGAGTGAATCATCGACGGTGTTATCCTGGATAAAATTAGACGAACCTTGGGGAACTTTCGTATGGAATAGAGTTCAAGAAATCCGAAGATTATCCAGAATTGAACAGTGGCGACATGTTCCAGGAACCATGAATCCAGCTGACCTGGCATCAAGAGGATCTGATCCAAAGCATTTACTGGAACAGAGATGGTGGGACGGTCCGAAATGGCTGAAACAATCTCCTACTCAATGGCCCTGCTCCGAAGTTACAAGAAACGATGAAGAAATGTTCGAAGAAGAAAATTCAACACTATGACCGTAATAGAAAATAAGTCAAATACGCAAGAGTGGCACCTCGACTAGTTCTCGAGTTTTCGTAAAAAAGTTCGCATGATGGGGTGGATCTTGAGATTTCTGCACAATTGTCGACAGCAAAAATTAAATAGGATATACGCAGACCTATCAGTTGAGGAGACGACCAGAGCGGAGAAAATTGTGATGTTCATACATAAAGAGTGTTTTGTAGATGTAAAGGACGAGAGATTTAGCACACTCTGTGTTTTTACTGATGACGAGGGAGTGATGAGACTGAAAACAAAGATAATAGCACGTCGGGATGATTACGCTTTCCGCTGTCCTATTATCCTTCCTGCATAACATGCTTTAGTTCGTGCTCTCATTAGGGAAAAACACAAAGAGTTATGTCATGCTGGTACACAGATTCTACTCAGCGGGCTCCGACAGAAATACTGGATCCTCGGTGGAAGAAGAACTGTGAAGAGTGCAATCGCATCATGTGTTGTCTGCCGAAGATACCATGGAAAACATCTTGAAGCGGAACAGGCTCATCTACCCGTTGACAGAGTGAGAGAGGCTTCGGTTTTTGAGACATCAGGGGTAGACTTTGCAGGACCTTTGATTTTGAGAGGAGGAAGAAAGCCTGGGTCTGTTTGTTCACGTGTGCTGTTTTTCGTGCGGTCCATCTGGAGCTTGTGACATCTTTGGCTACCTCAACATTCCTAGAAGCTTTCTGACGCTTTGTATCCAAAGGTGGAAGGCCAGCGATAGTCTACAGTGATAATGGGACGAATTTTCATGGCGTCTGTAATGCCTTGGAGACTATTCAGTGGGATAAAATTGTTGAATATAGTTCTGCAAATGAAACTGAACGGAAATTTAATCCTCCCGCTGCACCATGGTGGGGAGGTTGGTGGGAGAGGTTGATTGGTGTTCTCAAACAAATGCTCAGGAATGTTCTGGGAAATTCGTGCTTGTCGTACCAAGAAATGATGACAGTCTTGTGTGACATCGAAGCTGTGATGAATTCTCGGCCGTTTACCTACCTGTCCAATGATGGGAGTGACCTGATGGCAATAACCCCTGCAATGTTTCTGCAAGAGGTCAAGGAGGTTGGAATGCCCGATATCGACATGATAGAAAATGTAAGGTTCGACAAAAGATACAGATAGAGACAGAAAATAAAAGAAACTTTAAGGTTGAGGTTTAGGAATGAGTATCTTGGAGAACTAATTCAGAAGAACCACCCTACAAAAAGTCAGTACAAACCCTTCGTGGATGAAGTAGTACTAGTAGACAATGACAACCCCAAGAGACTGAATTGGCCGTTGGCAAGAGTGATGGAAGTTATCCCTGGCAAAGGTGGTGTTGTGAGACTTGTTCGTCTGAAGACTGAAAGAGGGGTGCTCGTGAGACCGGTGCAGAAGGTATACCCACTCGAAGTGACATCTGCTAGTAGTGGGAGACTGGTGATTAAACCCAAAAGATTTGAGGATTGAGTGATATTTTTTCACAAGTGTTCATTTATTCTATGTGATATTTATCTCAAGTGTTTTTTATTTATTTTGAGTTCCAAAAGAGACAGGAAAGGGGAGAGGTGATCTTGCTGTTTTGTATTGTGTATAGTAAATTCAGTTTTGTATTGCCATGTGGATAAATGATGTGTTGAGTTGTTCCCACAACTCAAGGTGAGAGGATGTTGAGTTTGTAACATATTTGAAATTTAATTTAATATGATGGGGTTGGCAGTAGAGAGAGATGTCTGGGTGAGAGAGTGTGTGTGGGTGTTGAGAAAAAATGTGAATGGCTGATATATAGAAGCGCTTGTTTTTTCTTCTGAATAAATAGTAAAAATATATGATTTCAGTGGGGTGTTTTCTGATTTTTAATTGGTGAACCTAACACACGGAAAACCATCTTCAGGGCTGCCGACAGTAGAGTTTGAACCCACTATCTCTCGAATGCAAGCGCACAGTTGCGTGCTCCTAACAGCATGGCCAAATCGCTCGGGTTACCTAATTTCAATCTCCATCATATATTTCATCTTCATTAGCTTCTCAACTGAAGTTGTCGTCAGGAAGGGCATCCGGCCGTAAAAATAAGCCATACACCAAATTCTTCTCATCTCATCTCCGACCCCGTATCAAGAAACGGGACGAAAGAGTAGGCCTATTTCCTTCCTGTTTCTTCTTCTACCGATGGTGGGTTTGAACTCAACTGTCGGCAACCCTGAAGATGGTTTTCCGCGGTTCCCCACTTTCCACACCAGGTAAAGGCTGGGGTACTTTAATTAGGGTCACAGCCACTTCCTTCCCGCTCATAGCCCTTTCCTGTCCCATCGTCGCCATAAGACCTCTCTGCGTCCGTGCGACGCGACATAAAGCAACATGCAAAAAAAAATCTCTCTTCTCATTCTCATTCTTTTTCCTGGCATATTTCTCAATTATCCGAGTTAGGCACTAATGTGCAATAAGTCCAGTTTTACGATTGGATGACCTTCCCGGTACCAACCATTATGGAGGAATGTAGGATATTCATTGTTGCGTAATTCTGTAATAATAATAATGGTATAATAATGTGTTACATATGAATGAATATGTATGATGGTTGACAAATACCCAGCCCCCGAGCTAGAGGAATTATACAAAGATCAAGAAAGTTCGCGGTCCTGAAACAAATCGAACCCCGGACTCTGTAAACAGAAGATCACGACGCTTGCTGCATTTGGCAGTTTGCTTCGCTTCTTTAATTGCCTCATTCTCTGTGAGTGGGCCAGCTTGGGTTCCTCTGACCAGGTGACACCTTTTCTTCTTTTCGGTTGCTTGTTTCGGTTTAGCCCGTTCGTCAGAATCTTTCTGCAGAAGAGATTTATATTGAAGGCGTCTTCGGGTTTTATATGCAGCATTTGGAGGTCTTCTTTGGTGTTCATAAACCAGGGAATTGTGGTTTTGGGTTTGGAGTCAAAAAAGTGAAAGATCTGTTTAGTCAGCCTGTTTCCGTACATTCGTTTGAGAAGACCGTAATACCTTACCCGTCTTACTAATAAACGGTGTATAACTTTTATACAAAGTTTATACACCGTTTATGTGAAATTCGTTACTAATAAACCGCGTATAAGCCTCCTGTGTATACATGTGTTATAGTTATTCATTGAATTGCTTATACAGACCAGGACCCTTGTATAAGCGCTGTATAGCAGCGAGTAGCGGAAAAAAGAAACGAGTTAGCAGTTTATTTTCGTGGTATTTATTGTGTACAGTAATATCATCGTGGTGAAATATTCGACTTGTCCATTTAACATAGAACACACATTGAAAGAAAGGACGATAACGTGGATGATCTTCACGGTATTTTAAACATAGAAGACATACACCATTCAGAGGTTATGGAGGTTAGACATCTTCGTAAAGTAAAACACTTTATAGAGACGGAATGACAATAAATTACTATAAAAGAAATTATGGTTGGGCGTATTTTTGTGTAATAATGTGTTACCGGTACTGCTTAATCAACTTTTGAAATTGCGAGTTTATTATACATTATCTGCCTCTACAAAGATCTTCATCAAATTTCAGTACCCTAAAAAGGGACATGTTCCTCGACATGAAAAATGGTATAACTTGAAAACCGTACGTAATATGATTTCCATACTTTTTAGTTGAATACGCAGAAATATGATGTATAAATGACTAATAGAAACTGTTTTGATCAAACCTTTCTTTTAGCTACAAAACAGTTTTTCCTTTCTTCTGGAAAGTAAGGATTTTGGAATGTGTACCCTTTTCAACTCGCAGATTCATTTACAACTGCTTACGTTTTCCGTACTATCACAGATAGGAGCCTTTGATCTTTTCTTAAGTTTTTCCATCTCTGTTTTGGCATTCATTACACAAGCAAGCTGAAGGAATGTTGATACTAATATAAGCAGTGGTTTAGTTGGACCGGAACGGGCCGGAACGCCGTTCCGGAAAACATTTTCCCGCTTTAGAATGAAGTAACATTTTTACATTCAGTAAGACAATCTTATAATTTATTCATAGCGGTGAAACGTCATGGGTGTACTCTAGCGGACTAATATTGAACCTTACCTTTTTATTTTCATAAGATACGGTCGCTTTTACTCTCCTGGGCGGTTTTCTGGTTCTCTAAGGTTGGCTACACTGCTATTGGATTCGGAGAGCGGGAAGTGAGCACAACAACTTTCTTCCATTCGTTATGTTTGTGTGAATCCGAGTTTTATTTTATGTTTTGCTCAATCTATTGCTGTGAAGCAGATATTATGGAATCTCTCTCCAGTTAATGAACATCAGTAGCCCTGTAGTACCTTCCAAGTTTTCCAGTGGTTGTAAAAGTGAGTTATGAGTGTGACCATGAGTTTAATGAAGTGCCTAGGTTCAAAAAAATGTGCTGGGGATGAAGATGAAGAATCAAAGAATACTACAAAGGTGTGTGATGGCTCGAGTAAAAGCGAAACTGAATGGAGTTCCGAGAACATTAGTTTAATTAAAGACGTGAGTATAAAGACAGAGCCTGGTTTAAATGTTGCTGAGACGTGTGATGCAGATTCAAGGGAGAATCTAGGTTATGGTTCTACACCTTCTACCATCGACTGTAAAATTCAAGGACCCAGCTACCGAAAACAAGATTTTCCAGACTGTTGGAACGAGTCTCAGTACCGTTATCTTTTGTCAGAGGACAAGTTGTTATTTGCTGAAAATAACAATTTAGGCTGCAATATATGTAAAAAGGAAAGTAAATTACGATTAGGAGTTTCTAAAGGGGCAGTACTTACTTAAGCTAATGAAAGTATGGGTAGAATGCAAGGTTCATCCCAACGGAAATAATATTAATCAACCTCAAACAAGCCTTCTAAAAAAATATTTGAGCACAAAAAATTCAGAATCTCACAAAAAAGTTATGTTACACAAATCAGAATATAATTTTTTAAAAAGATATTTGAAAGTAGCTTTGACTCTATGAATGTCAAACACCTAGAAACCACCGTTCGAGTATTTCGAACAGCATACTCAATTGCGAAAAGAAATAAACCCTTCGTAGACCTACAGGCTTATGTTGAACTTCAACAATTAAATGGTTTAGATATGGGACGAGTTCTTCACACAAAGTTTAGTTGTGCTAATATTATTGAACACATTTCACCGGAAACGAGAAATAAAATAGCAAAATCTGTAACAGAAAATCAGAGGAGAATCAGTATTATGATTGACGAAACAACAATAGTTGGTGTAAAATCTGTTTTAGTATTATGTTTGAGATGTGCTCTTTCAGATATTTATGAAGTTGTTTCCTTTTTCTGAGACTTGATAGAACTTGAATCAACTACAGCAGATGTTATTACTCGAGAGATATTGAAGAATCTTTCTTCATATGGGATGAATGAAAACTTTCTGGCAGAACATTTAGTTGGTCCAGCATGCGATGGGGCCTCTGTAATGTTACGTAGAAAAAATGGAGTTGGAACATACCGTAGTTTTTAAAGTTATTTCCAGATACAGTAATCTGGCACTGTTTAAACCATCGTTTGGAATTGGCCGTTTCCGATACAAGAAATGAAGTTACAGGTGTTAACCATTTCCATTCGTTCTTTGACAAATTGTATTCTTTATACTGCCTGTCTCCCAAAAATCAAAGGGAGCAACATTTGTGCCGCTTCACTGGAACAAAGAGTTAAGAAGATTGGGAAAATATTTACAAGAAGATGGGTAGCATCAAGCCAGAGAACTGTAAAAGCTGTCTGGGAAAACTATAGTGCACTAGTAAAACATTTTAGTGAGGCCAAATATGACCACCAGAGCGACTCAAAAGAAAGGGCAAAAATTCCAACGTCTAGAAAATATGTTAACATGTGTAGAATTTCTAGAAAATATTGCAATTATGTATGATGCTCTTGTTCAGTTAGCTGATTTGTCATTAGAGTTGCAGAAAAGAGAGACAAGTCTGACAGAGGCTCAAAATGCAATCAAGTGCACTATAAAAGTGTTTGAATCTATGAACTTAGCTTCTGGAGAATACTACAGAACAGTTCTTAAATCAGCAGAAAACAAAAAGTTGATTCTAAAAAAGTTGTAAGAATTGACAGAAAGCAGTTTTTCAGAAGTCTTGTGCACAATTTAAATAACAGGCTTATGGAAAATGTGTCCACATCATCTAATCTTGGTTCCAGCTCCAGCCAGCAGAGACATGAGAGAATGACAAAAGTTATCAGTGATTCAAAGGTACTAAACGAAAATAATTGGCCCTCCACTTCTACTTTGGATATCTGCTATGGTGATGAGAGTGTTGGCAACCTTTGTGACTTTGTGATTTAAATGAGACTGTGGAGTGGGTATGTGGGAAACTGGGAGTGAAATTTCTAGATCCTAATGGGTGGGTAGGAGATAGGGATCTGCGCTCGGATGGCCTTCATTTAAACCGCAGTGGTGCGTATAAGTTAGGAAATTTGTTTGGAAGGGTAATAGGGAGGTACATTCAGGGAAACGGGATGGCCTAGGGAGCGGTGATAAGGGAACAGGGAACTGGAAATCAAGCAAGGATGACATAAAATTGTTAGTGTTGAACTGTAGAAGTATTGTAAAGAAAGGAATAGAATTAAGTAATTTAATAGATATATATTCACCAGATATTGTAATAGGAGTTGAATCATGGCTGAGAAATTATATAATGGATGCAGAAATTTTCTCAAGGCACTGGAGTGTGTATCGTAGAGATAGGAATGGTGGGAGGGGGAGTATTCATTCTGGTGAAAGAAGAATTTGTAAGCTACGAAAAAGTTAAAGATGAGACACATGAAATTCAAGGTGTAAGGCTCATTTCTAAAGATAATAGGCAACTTGATATATTTGGAGTGTACAGATCAGGAAAGGGTAGCACTGACGCGGATTCGGAATTATTAGATAGGATAGTCAGCTATGTGGGAAACGACATCGAAAGAAATGTGATTGTAGCGGGAGATCTGAATATGCCAGATGTCAATGGGGAAGGAAATGCGAAGGACAGGAAGCATGACCAACAAATGGCAAATAAGTTAATATGGGAAGGACAGCTGATTCAGAAAGTGATGGAACCAACCAGAGGGAAAAATATCCTGGATGTCGTGCTGATAAAACCAGATGAGCTATATAGGGAAACTGAAGTAATAGATGGTATTAGTGATCATAAAGCTGTTTTGTCGTAGTTCAAAATAAATGTGATAGAAAGGAAAGTCTTAAAAGTAGGAATGTTAGGCAGTACTGTATGGCTGATAAAGCAGGCATGAGGCAGTTTCTAAAAAGTAACTATGATCGGTGGAAAACGGTAAATAAAAATGTAAACAGACTATGGGATGGGTTTAAAGAAATTGTTGAGGAATGCGAAAACAGGTTTGTACCTTTAAGGGTGGTAAGGAATGGTAAAGACCCACCTTATTATAATAGAGAAATAAAGAGACTAAGACGGAGGTGCAGACTGGAAAGAAATAGAGTTAGAAATGGCTGTGGAAGTAAGGAGAAATTGAAGGAACTTATTAGAAAATTGAATCTAGCAAAGAAGGCAGCTAAGTATAACATAATGGCAAGCATAATTGGCAGTCATACAAATTTTAGTGAAAAATGGAAGGGTATGTATAGGTATTTTAAGGCAGAAACAGGTTCCAAGAAGGATATTCCAGGAATAATGAATGAACAAGGGAGGATCTTCAAAAGGCAAAAGTATTCAGTCAGCAGTATGTAAAGATTGTTGGTTACAAGGATGATGTCGAGATAGAGGAGGAGACTAAGGCCAAAGAAGTAATAAAATTTACATATTATAACAATGACATTTACAATAAGATACAAAAGTTGAAAACTAGAAAAGCGGCTGGAATTGATCAGATTTCTGGGTGTATACTGAAGACAATGGGTTGGGATATAGTACCATATCTGAAGTACTTATTTGATTATTGTTTGGTCGGAGGAGCTATACTAGATGAATGGAGAGTTGGTATAGTAGCCCCTGTGTATAAAGGAAAGGGTGATAGACATAAAGCTGAAAATTACAGGCCAGTAAGTTTGACATGCATTGTATGTAAGCTTTGGGAAGGCATTCTTTCTGATTATATTACACAGGTTTGTGAAATTAATAACAGGTTCGATAGAAGGCAATTAGGTTTTAGGAAAGGTTATTCCACTGAAGCTCAACTTGTAGGATTCCAGCAAGATATAGCAGATATCTTGGATTCTGGAGGTCAAATGGACTGTATAGCGATTGACCTGTCTAAGGCATTTGATAGGGTGGATCATGGGAGACTACTGGCAAAAATGAGTGCAATTGGACTAGACAAAAGAGTGACTGAATGGGTTGCTATATTTCTAGAACATAGATCTCAGAGAACTAGAGTAGGTGAAGCTTTATCTGAATTCCTCAAGGCAGTATTATCGGACCTTTATGTTTTCTTATATATATAAATGATATGAATAAAGGAGTGGAATCGGAGGTAAGGCTTTTTGCGGATGATGTTATTCTCTATAGAGTGATAAATAAGTTACAAGATTGTGAGCAACTGCAACGTGACCTCGAAAATGTTGTGAGATGGACAGCAGGCAATGGTATGTTGATAAACGGGGTTAAAAGTCAGGTTGTGAGTTTCACAAATAGGAAAAGTCCTTTGAGTTTTAATTACTGATGGGGTGAAAGTTCCTTTTGGGGATCATTGTAAGTATCTAGGTGTTAATATAAGGAAAGATCTTCATTGGGGTAATCACATACATGGGATTGTAAATAAAGGGTACAGATCTCTGCACATGGTTATGAGGGTGTTCAGGGGTTGTAGTAAGGATGTAAAGGAGAGTGCATATAAGTCTCTGGTAAGACCCCAACTAGAGTATGGTTCCAGTGTATGGGACCATCACCAGGATTACCTGATTCAAGAACTGGAAAAAAATCCAAAGAAAAGCAGCTCGATTTGTTCTGGGTGATTTCCGACAAAAGAGTAGCGTTACAAAAATGTTGCAATGTTTGGGCTGGTAAGAATTGAGAGAAAGAAGAAGAGCTGCTCGACTAAGTGGTATGTTCCGAGCTGTCAGCGGAGAGATGGCGTGGAATGACATTAGTAGACGAATAAGTTTGAATGGCGTTTATAAAAGCAGGAAAGATCACAATATGAAGATAAAGTTGGAATTCAAGAGGACAAACTGGGGCAAATATTCATTTATAGGAAGGGGAGTTAGGGATTGGTATAACTTACCAAGGGAGATGTTCAATAAATTTCCAATCTCTTTGAAATCATTTAGGAAAAGGCTAGGAAAGCAGCAGATAGGGAATCTGCCACCTGGGCGACTGCCCTAAATGCAGATCAGTATTGATTGATTGATTGATTGATTGATTGATTGATTGATTGATTGATTGATTGATTGATTGATTGATTGATTGATTGATTGATTGATTGATTGATTGATTGATTGATTGATTGATTGATTGATTGATTGATTGATTGATTGATTGATTGATTGATTGATTTTTCCACATGTCAGACAGAAGGAGGTACATTAATGCTTTTAGAAAGGATGTCGAGACCAAGTAAATTCCAGTGGAGATGATGCCTTTAACCAAGACTGTACAGACCATTTCCATCTCTTCACCAGAAGCTGAAAGAGCTTTCAGTGCCATGAATGAGATCCACAAATAGGCTGCTGGTTGCAGGATCAAGCGGACTTTTTTCATAAGCAGCGTTAGACCTCCTGTGCATATATTTAACCCACAACCACATGTCAATTCATGGCTACGAAAGGGGAGACCTTCAGCTGATGAAACAACGTGTCGTAAACATGAGACCGATGATTTTGACACCCAATACGAGTCTATTTGGAGATTTCTGAATTAATAAGGTGAGTTCCTATAAATATTTTGTTCCAACTAAATCACTGAATATAAGCCCATTTCCAGCTGTCTCACGGAATGACAATGAATAACGATAAAAGATTATGGTTGGGCGTATTTTTGTGTAATAATGGGTTACTGCTTAATAGACTTTTGAAATTGCGAGTTTACTGTATTATACATTATCTACCTCTACAAAGATCTTTCTCAAATTTGAGTACCTATAAAAAGGGACATATTCCTCAACATAAAAAATGTTATAACTTGAAAACCATATGTAATATGATTTCCATACTTTGTACTTGAATACAAAGAAATATGTATAAATGCCTAATAGAAACTTTTTTGATCAAACCTTTCTTTTAGCTACATAACAGGTTTTCCTTTCTCCTGAAAAGTAAGGATTTTGGAATGTGTACCCTTTACAACTCGCCGATTCAATTACAATTGTTTGTGTTTTCCGTACTATCCCAGTTAGGAGCTATTGACCTTGTCTTAAGCTTTTTCATTTATTTTTTGGCGTTCATTACACAAGCAAGCTGAAGAAATGTTGATATCAGTATAAGCCAATTTCCAGCTATCTCACTTTGTGTTACCACTGCCTTTTCGATATGCCGTGCTACTACGCGACTTTCCGGAAAGTTTTGCTCGCAGATAACCAGCAGAAGCGATCTTAAAGGCGATGAAGTGCGAAAAACGCCAGTGAACTGCAGGAAGAGATTCCTACGCCTTGGAACGAGTGTATACGTGCTGTATAGTAATACAATGCGTATACCACGTTTATTAGTAAGAAAAATATAAAACGCTTATACGGGGGTTATTCCGACTCGTTGGCTGAATGGTCAGCGTACTGGCCTTGGGTTCAGAGGGTCCCGGGTTCGATTCCCGGCCGGGTCGGGGATTTTAACCTTAATTGGTTAATTCCAATGGCCCGGGGGCTGGGTGTTTGTGCTGTCCCCAACATCCCTGCAACTCACATACCACACATAACACTATCCTCAACCACAATAACACGCAGTTACCTACAAATGGCAGATGCCGCGCACCCTCATCGGAGGGTCTGCCTTACAAGGGCTGCACTCGGCTAGAAATAGCCACACGAAATTAAAATTTTACGGGGGTTATTTACTGTATAACTATACAAGTGTTAAACAACTGTATAAGGACTTTTTATTAGTAAGATGGTACCTGTCACTTACGGATTGTGTCTGTAATGTTCTCTATTTTACTGTACACTTATTTGTTGGATTTTTACAATAGGTGCAATTTTTGTAATTGGATCCCATAATACGTATGATGATGATGTTTTTTATTATTTATTTATTTATTTATTTATTTATTTATTTATTTATTTATTTATTTATTTATTTATTTATTTATTTATTTATGTATTTATTTATTTATTTAATTTATTTGGTTGGTTATTTATTATTAGCATTACTAGCAAATGTACCCCTGCTTCGCTACGGTATTCTACGATGTATACGGATATCGAAGTAAATTGCTGTACATGAAGGGAATAATATTTTTTAATTGCATGTCTCTTGGCGTTATCCGAGAAAAAGCATAGGGAGGTCCGCACACGTTGTTTCCAATGTAAAGTGCGAGTTGCAGAGTTGTGATGATAACGACAAGTCCACTTGTCTGGCGCAATTCACTATGCGTAACGCCAGTCACATTTTGATGGGTAAAATTGTTTATAATCGGGGACACCTATACCTAATGTTAAAGAGAATCAGGTAAAAGAGGTTTTTATAAATTGCACGCTCCCTTGCTTTCTGCTAGTCAAATCAAGAAGGGAATTATATATTACAATGGTACACAGGCGCTGGAGGAGGACCCCATTCCTACTGCTAGTTAGTCGATGTAGGGAGTACTGATTACAACAGCAAACGCCCTCCTGCTGACAGTTACTATTGATTTGTAAAGTATTAATTACAATGTAAGACACATTCCCTTCTAGATCACTACAAATCGACTTAAATTAATAAATGTAGATCGACATACGGAAGTATACGCATGTTCACCTTCATTTACAGAATAACTGCTACTAAACGGTGCTTTCATATTGAAAAACGGATTGTATGAAAAGACGCCACTGGCCTCATTTAGCGATCTAAATGGCTGGCCCCATGATATTTCCTCGTATCTCATCTATTTAAAGGCAATATTATTTTAGAAACGTTGAATAGGGTGAAAATTGTGTAAGGTTTTCACACAGTGAATTACTTTTCAGATACTTATGCGACAGCTTCAAACATAGAATTTGGCTGGGTGGGCCAATATTCGTGTAGAATTTGATGATCTCATCTTTCCTATAAATGAATCAAACCATCAATTATACGTGTACAAAGTGCAAAATTTAGGTAAATCCATAAATAGAGCCAAATTTAACATAAGGGATAGAGATACGACACAATGTCTTAGGAACAAAATTGTAGATCACTCCAAATTGAACAGAGATTGTGCCATCGGTTTTGTGATACGATTTACCGTTTAGCAACCAAATACCTCGAAAGGGTCCGGCTCCATGGCTACATGGTTAGCATGCTGGCCTTTGGTCACAGGGGTCCCGGGTTCGATTCCCGGCAGGGTCGGGAATTTTAACCTTAATTGGTTAATTTCGCTGGCACGGGGGCTGGGTGTATGTGTCGTCTTCATCATCATTTCATTCTCATCACGACGCGCAGGTCACCTGCGGGTGTCAAATCAAAAGACCTGCATCTGGCGAGCCGAACATGTCCTCGGACACTCCCGGCACTAAAAGCCATACGCCATTTCATTTACCTCGAAAGGAAGGTCTGCACCGTCATTAAAATTGCCACCATGTTTCGATATTTTCCGGGAGTAAAAAATAAAATGTTTAAACATCTCATAAAATTTCCATTGGTTACATGTAAAAAGCTATAATTTTGCCAAATTTATATTCTCTAACTCGTCTGGGAGATTGTGCTGCCATCTTGATATGGGGGAGGGGGTTAAAAATTAGGACTTTCAGGGAACTTCTAAGCCCATGAAACCTATAGGTTATCGTTCAGGATAAATATCACCTACTGTGTTCTTATGCAGATTTGAAACTCCCAACGTGTCCCTCTCAGAGAATTTTGAGAATTTTAGATTTTTCTAGGGATCTTGAAGTCATCAGATTGTCTGGTACCAAGTTTTAAGTTTCTAGGATGCCTAGAATGGTCTCATTAATTCACGTCTGTTTTCATTTTTATGCCTTAATTTATATATGTATAGTACAGTATATATAGATCGCGCCAAACTGACTTCTATTTATTAATATGGATTATATATTTCACCCGCTTCCGAAGTGGTTCTAGGGGCGTCTTACTCCCACAGTATGTTTTCCAGGTAGTAAGTCATACTGGAACATACACACGACTATTACCTTGGGCATTCTTGACCATTTATTTTTTCACCCTTTCTCACCCTCTATGCCAAAGGGGGCATATTTGAAGCTGCCCTTTAAAAATCCGGAATGTTACTATTCATCTCAGCGACCCGGAAAACTATGGATTAGGCAGTATATTCTATTATTATTATTATATCTCACTCCCCCTCCCCCTAAAGGGGGTTAAACATTGAGTTTTAAAAAATCGGGAGTGTTACTATTCATCTCAGCGACCCCGAAAACTATGGCTTCGACACTGTTTTCGCTTATTTTTAAATCTGAATCCCTCTCACCCCCACCAGAAAGGGGGATGAACTTGGACTTGTAAAATATCCTGGCTCTCACCATTCATCTCAGTGACCCCGACAACTATGGATTCAACATTATTTTCGTTTATTTTTATATATCACTCTCCAATTGCCACTCATCACGAAGGGGGCTGAACTTTAAAAAATTCCGCAGTGCCATTATTCATCTCAGCGACCCCGAAAAGTTTGGATTCGACACTACTTTCGATGATTTTTATTTCACAGCCCCTTCGCCCCCCCCCCCAGCTCTAAGGGTTCCTGGGGTGTCCTCCCCCCACGTGGTTTGTCTCCTGATACCAAAATTTCGAAGTGTACAATACACATCGGCGAAATCGAAAACTATGTATTCGACACTATTTTCGATTAATTTTATATATCACTCCCTTCTCGCCTCCGATCCCAAAGGGGGATGAACTACGGCTTATAAAATAACCGGAGTCTCACTATTCATCTCAGCGACCCCAACAACTATGGATTCGACACTATTTTGGATTATTTTTATATATCATTCTCCCATCTCCCCCACGACGATGGGGGCAGAAAATGGACTTTAAAAAAATCCGGAGTGTCACAATTCACCTCAGCGACCCCAAAAAGTATGGATTCGACAATACATTCGATGATTTGTGTATCTCAGCACCTCGCCCCCCGCCCCTAATGTTTCATGAGGTTTATTACCCCCACGTGGTTTGTCTCTTGGTATTAAAATTCCGAAGTGTCACTATTCATCTCAGCGACCCCGAAGACTATGTATTCGACAGTATTTTCTATTATTTCTATATATCACTCCCCTATCACCCCCAACGAAGAGGGCTGAACTTGGACATTAAAAAATTCCGGAGTGTTGCTATTCATTTCAGCGAGCCCGAAAAGTATTGATTCGACACTACTTTCGATGATATATATGTCTCACCCCATCGCCCCCCCCCACGCCCCTAAGCGTTCCTGGGGTGTCCTACCCCCACGTGGTTTGTCTCCTGATACTAAAAATCCGAAGCGTACAATTCACCTCGGCGACCCCGAAAACTATTATTCGACATTATTTTCGATTAATTTTATATATCACTCCCCCCTCGCCCCACCACCCCAAAGGCGAATGAACTTATAAAATATCCGGAGTCTCACTATTCATCTCAGCGACCCCCGACAACTATGGATTCGACACTCTTTTCGATTATTCTCATATATCACTCTCCCATCGCCCCCTAATACGAAGGGGTCTGAACTTGGACTTAAAAAAATTCCGGAGTGTGACTATTCATCTCAGCGACCACGAAAAGTATGGATTCAACACTACTTTTGATGATTTTTGTATCTGAGCCCCTTGCCCCCCTACCCTAAAGTTTCTTGGGGTGTATTACCCCGCGTGGTTTGTCTCCTGATACTAAAATCCGGAGTGTCACTATTCATCCCAGCGACCCCGAAAAGTATGGATTCGACACAATTTTCGTTAATTTGTATATCTGACCCCCTTGCCCACCCGCCTCTAAGGTTTCCTGGGCTGTCTTATCCCCACGTGGGTTGTCTCCTGATACTAAAAATCCGGAGTGTACAATTCACCTCGACGACCCCGAAAACTATGTATTCGACACTATTTTCCTTTAATTTTATATATCAGTACGCCCTCGCCCCCCCCCCCACCCAAATGGGAGCAGAAATTAAACTTTTTAAAAATCGGGAGTGTCACAATTCACCTCAGTGACCCCAAAAACTATGGATTCGACACTATTTTCGACTATTTTTACCTGACCTTCCTAACCCCCACCCCTTAGGGGGCTAGAGGTGGCTTACCCCCACAGTGCTAGTCTCCAGATAGCAAAGAATAAGTTTCAATATTTGATTGAAATTGCTCCAGTGGTTTTAGAAGGAGGTGTGTCATTTACACACATACATCCATCATTAATCCACCCCTCGTCCCCCGCCCAAAAGGGAGCAGAAATTTGACTTTAAAAAAATCGGGAGTGCCACTATTCACCTCAGCGACCCCAAAAACTATGGATTCGACACTATTTTCGATTATGTTTTTACCAGAACCCCCTAACCCCCACCCCTAAGGGGCTAGTGGTGGCTTACCCCCAACAGTGCTGGTCTTCAGATAACAAATTATATGTGTTCAAAATTTGATTGAAATTACTCCAGTGGTTTAGGAGGAGATGTGTCATTTACACACGTACATACATCCATTTTCGTTTATTTTTATATATCACTCCCCCCTCACCACCCCCCAAAAGGAGCTGAACTTGGACTTTAAAAAATCCGGAGTGTCACTATTCATCTCAGCGACCCCGAAAAGTATGGATTCGACACTATTTTCGTTAATTTGTATACCTGACCCCCTTGCCCCCCCCCGCCCCTAAGGTTTCCTGGGCTGTCTTACCCCCACGTGGTTTGTCTCCTGATACTAAAAATCCGGAGTGTACAATTAGCCTCGACGACCCCGAAATCTATGTATTCGGCACTATTTTCCTTTAATTGTATATATCAATCCCCCCTCGCCCCCCACCCAAATGGGAGCAGAAATTTGACTCTTAAAAAATCGGGAGTGTCACCATTCACCTCAGCGACCCCAAAAACTATGGATTCGTCTCTATTTTCGATTCTTTTTTACCTGACCCCCTAACCCCCACCCCTAAGGGGGCTAGAGGTGGCTTACCCCCACAGTGCTCGTCTCCAGATAGCAAAGAATAAGTTTCAAAATTTGATTGAAAATGCTCCAGTGGTTTAGGAGGAGGTGTGTCATTTACACACATACATCCATCATCAGTCCCCCCTCGCCCCCCACCCAAATGGGAGCAGAAATTTAACTTTTAAAATATCGGGAGTGTCACTATTCACCTCAGCGACCCCAGAAACTACGGATTCGACACTATTTTCGATTATTTTTAACTGACCCCCTTACCCCCCACTCCTAAGGGGGCTAGAGGTGGCTTACCCCCACAGTGCTCCTCTCCGGATACCAAATAATAAGTGTTCAAAATTTGATTGAAATTACTCCAGTGGTTTAGGAGGAGATGTGTCATTTACACACATACATCCATTTTTATATATAGTAAGATAAGATTTAGCGCATGATGCTATAGTTGACAATCCACTCTGTGTACAAGTTCTTGACAAAAGATGTACAATTGACTCTATATACTGCGACTACTCCACTCACATATATAAAATATGAAATTGAATAAAATGAAACAAATATTAAAACATTCATGAAATAAAATACTCAATCGTCGGACTATGTACTCACACTTAGTTTTTACCTGATTACTTACACATACAATATTTGATGGGCGCCAGCTACAACCCAATGCAGCAATAATAGAATATCTCTGGGGTGTGGGGTAATAAGCTTACTTAGACAGCATAACACATAGATTCTAGGAAAAGGAGATATTCGCTTTGTTTTTCCAGTAAATTTGAGGTTATCTAATTTTACCATTGAAATAAAACGATAAATTAATTAGATATTGAACAAAATATATTCTTTAAATTATGTCAAAAAGTAGTAAGACTTGCTGCGATAATTTACATTCTAATATAAAACTATGACATTACAATTGAAAAAACTAGGCAAATTAGGCATTAAATTTGAATTCCTCTAGACCGGACATTTAAAAGTTGTACAATAAATGTATCCCTCACTGGTTCAATTTACAGTACGTCGAATACTTTGAGTGTTATTACGACGTGTTTCTTTGAATTGGTATCCTGTAGGTATCTCAAGCCTAATTCAGTGATGTATCCTTTTGTTTCATTGACGAGATATAGCATGATTTGAAATTATATTTACACTTCCCAATCAACTTTACAAGTAATTCACTGATAACCGTTAGTTTCATTACGACGATTCAATATTTGGCTATCATAGCACTGACACAAAAACTCGACCTAACAAATACGCGAAAAACACTCCGAACATTTATTCTATATGGTGACTGACGACCAAGTATCCATATGACTGTTGCTTCTCCATCTCACAGACTGACTACTACCGTCTCAGTAGAACTCCGTATGGCAAGGCTCTGTATCAAACTGACTTCATGGCAAGGCTCTCCGTTCAACTCCTTCATCCAACTGTTTCCAGCTAACTGACCGACTGAGGCCTCTCCATCCATATGATTGACGCTATAATATACAGTCAGCTTATATA
Organism: Anabrus simplex; assembly: GCF_040414725.1. Taxonomy (NCBI): domain Eukaryota; kingdom Metazoa; phylum Arthropoda; class Insecta; order Orthoptera; family Tettigoniidae; genus Anabrus; species Anabrus simplex. Next base: position 440,427,964 of record NC_090268.1, on the reverse strand, counting down.
AGCATTAGCTGATACCCACACGTAATCTCCAAAAATAACTATGATGTTACTCCCACCCGGTTCCAAATGTTACATACTATGTTGAAATTGCCTGGGGCACACTAGGAACTTCCCTAAAAATGAGCTCATCGCTAAATGCACACATTGACAGAGCGATGACTCGACAGTTACGCTAGCAGTTACACAATGTTGCAATGTCAAAAGTTATTTCACACAATATACCTATATCTGACATTATGCAGCAACTCTTACTTTACATGCATTAATGCTAATCTACACACAGATATATATACATAACAAATTAACTGCAATCAAGCAAGCGATAATCAATTACTGCATAACGAAATCAGATTACAGAATTGAATTTAATAATAATAATAATAATAATAATAATAATAATAATAATAATAATAATAATAATAATTGTTACGGCGTTACCCGTGGATCGCAGAGGTGAAAGAAGATGTCGGGGTGAATGGGTCTAACTACAATGTCAAAATTAATTAAAACTTAAACTGAAGGTTATATTTTCAAAATTCAAAACTTCACAACTTACAGGTACAAGTATCCAACATTAAACAAATCTCTGAACGACAAAATTGGTGGTGGGTTTCAAGCCCTCACTTTACTATTCCTGAGCTCCTAGCTCAAATTTACAAAGGAGCACAATTTTACTAGGGCAGAAATCCCCTAATACATGGAGCACTTGTTCCGTAATTTACAATACCGTATCAAGCCTCCCAGAGGCACTTTTACAACACTTGAAAAAGAGCTAATGTGCTCTCAGTTTCCCAAGCATACTCAAGGCAACATAGCATGAAAATCGAATAATCACTGACCCTAAAAGGCACTATTTACAAATAGAAATCTAATTACACAGAGGTATCTAGTACCCACCTTATAGGGCCTTAGTGAAAAAGAACAGGTTAAATAAACGGCCCGAGTACAACTTGAATGGAGTCAAAGACTGAGCTCCACAAATTTGAAAATCTATAAGGCGCTTGGCCGACGAAACAGGGGCTATTCCCAAACTACTGAGGTTGCTCGCATTGAAATAACTTTAATACATTGCAGAAACAAAAGCGTTGCACCTCAAACCAAGACGAAGGGGAGCTCGAGGGGGTATATCATTCTCTATCCCCGATTTACAGTTGAAGATTTAATGAAGTTATTACATTAGACGGCAGAAAGTTACATTTTTAGAAAAGAAGGTTACATAATGGATGATTCGGACCTTTCCCTCGGGTTAAACTGCGGAGCTAGCAAGAAAGAAAGATGTTATATGGCCATTACCTTGTAGAAGTTCTAGCAGCAGACGAAGAGGCCTCCCGCCTCCTGCTTGACACAGACACTCAAAGAGATGACGATCAATTGGCCAAGAGACGTGAAAATCCGCAGTATATAAACCCTCGGGGAAAGTTCGAGACCATTCAAGATTAAACTAGCCACAACCTCTCATGTTTATTGGGTACTTTGAAAGTTACACTCAAAATCGAAGAGGAAGAAGAAGACTGTAATTTGTAGAAAATTAATTACAGAAATTAGGGATTGGCTGGATTCAAAACTGGCGGAAGGAAAAGATAAATATTGCCAACCCAAAAATAAATGAACATCAATTAGAAAAAACTTATGAATACCAAACTTCTTTAAATCAAAAGTTCTTTCACTTCGCACCAGGGTGCATGAGCATAGTTTTTAGTAGTGACATCTATGGAAGAATGTCCAAACTTCTTGATGAATGGCAAACAAAACAAGTAGAAATACAGTCAGTTCAGGAAACTTCACAATAACAAAATTACATCATATTTTAGTGGTGAAATCTTCTGAGTAAATTTATAAGTTAGCCTAGTTTAAATTTCACTGTTTCACCAGTAGAGAAGTTCTTTTAGGCGCTAAATTTAAATGCGCGGATTTGGGGTGTACCTCCCGATACAACAACAACAACAACAACAATAATAATAATAATAATAATAATAATAATAATAATAATAATAATAATAATAATAATAATAATAATAATAATAATGCAGATTTAATCATGTTACGGGATTCGAACCGTTACAATACACCTTAAAAATATGTATTGATACCGTACAAAGTCCACATTAAAAAGGTTAATGTGGAGGGATTTCAGTCTCTTATAGATGAATGTCCAGCTCTTTCAATTAAGAGAGTGCTTCAGGGTTCATACGATGTATGCCCTCGATGGAACCAGAAAATGCTCGCAGAGGGCAGTACTTCAGAATATGCACGATGGTTTGCGTACCATAGTAACAATCTGGAGAGTCTTTCCAGCCCCACTGATGCAGAGCAGAAGCACTTCCTCCAAATCCGCAGCGTATCCTGTTTAGTGTGGTCCAGGTGGAGCGACGAAGGTTGAACCCAGGCAACTTCGTAGTTGGATCCCTGATGTTGACAATGCCGTGAGGGTGCGATTGAGACAATTCATATTTCCATATTTCATCAGGTTTAAAATGTGAATTAATTAATTTCTTTGCTGTCTTCCAGGCAGGTTTCCCTGATTTCAGTCTCGTTACGGCATTTTAATCTGTATCCTGATGTACTGGGAGGTAACTGTTCTTCAGTATTACACCCGTCCATTGCCCGGGGATATAGAAGGTTCGTAGGTTCTTGTGATATGCCTCAGCTAAAGTCAGTCGTGACGCATAATTCCCCACCCAGGGCATGGACATCCAAGTACTGTTTCTGCAGTTGGACTAGCATTTGACGCAAGACGTTCATGATTATGGTAATAATAGTATCCACTAAACTTCGCAAGGCTAAATATATCTCATTTAAATAAGGAAACGAATATTAGTTTCTTGGAAGGACCCTTTTCCAATTTAATGAAATCAAAACTTAACTCAGTACAATAATAATACATTGTATGATGATTGGATAATAGCTAGATAGACGAACGAAAATCTCTGTTGGCTAAATACTTAAAAACATCATTATTTAAACCTTGATTGAAAATACTAACTTGATGGAAACGAATATGGAACTTGCTGAAGGCAAATCATCATTATTTATCATTAATTGTCCGCCCGCAATGAATAATAGGATCGAATAAAATTTTATTCAAATTTTTTTTTTATAAACTACACTTGCTTTTATCTTCACTTATCCAAGATTTCATTTTAAAGTACCCTACATTTTATCCATTATCTCAGAAATTACCTAATTGCTAACCAACTTGAGTTCTCTAATGGTGACCAGTTTCAATATCAACATCCATAAAGTGCACACAGTGTAGGAAAACCCACATAATAATTGGATCTCATATCGATATAACTCAACAACAGCATGTCCCAGGAATCCGTATCAGCCACCTAAATAGAACACAATATCTAGCCGCTACAAATCATAAATAATCCAAAAGAATGATTAACAGTAACTGCTTCCACCGGCACTGCCCTCCTGAAAGAAAATCTTGAAGGCACACTATCTACGGGAAACAGACTATAAGCAACTACGCAAGACTACAATCTACTACCAGGTGACAACAATTCGATAAATACGACCTTCTACTTCACACATATGCTTATTAAATGTTGAAAACGTCTAATTAGTGACCATTTCCTCAAATTAACTGGTATCTGCATCGTATCCCGTCGCGAAACAGTGTTTCGATGATCATATAACAATCCCTACGCTCGACCTTCGGACATCTTACATCACCAAATAACAACGACACAAATGCTTGCCTATTCTGGGTTCTTAATTGGATGACGAGCGCTTAAATCCATCTCTAACTCTCAAACAATTATTTATCACACTCCCATTATCTATTTTCCAACGAGACACTTCCCATAACAATATTAATTCATCATAAAACACTTTATGGACGACCCTGTCCTTATTATTCACCATGTTCAAGCACATCATACATATTCACACATTACTTACCCAAGAGAATTCACAAGCATTCCCGAAGAATCTCTTTTATCATTACCAAATCGCAATCAACGCAACACTAATTTCACGAAACGTTCGCCACTACGCAATAAACACGTATTGTATTATCATGCAGAAGACCTTCTACAAATAAATATTAAAATAAAGTCACCTCACGAAGTATTCGTGCAACACAAGTATGGTTCACTAATGAAGACACCGCATTCCTCCATTCACCGTAAACGTGAAGAAGATTCCGAGTAACTCGCGGTAAGGCACGTATTTACAAGCTAAATCTTGCGTGTAATAGATGATCTTAATATTACCACCTCGGACATAACCGTAATCACAAGTAACCGGGCACTAAATGATAGTCGCATTAGGTCACTCAAGTTGTTTAAATTTACGTCACTTCATTATGAAAGGAAAAATACATTCTACTCTACAGCTATGCAACTACAAGAAAATAGGGTAAAGAAAACGAAATCTTGGTACTTATCAGTGAAGATTAGGTGATACCGCTCTCAGTCCTTTGCTCCATTGGTCATAGTTTTGGCCCTCACTTCGGCATTATCTCCCGGGCCTGTCAGGATATCGGAATGTTTAAGCCCTCATAATCATTTCCATCATTACATCATTGGGAAAATCTTCATACATTTTTGAGTCCATGGACCTGAAACTTAGGAAAACAAAATTAACACAGTGACACAGGCGTTTTACACTATCTCACAGTTATTTCCGAAACTTCCCTTGTTCAGTATTAAAACTTCAGATCGCTATTCGACACAGTAATATTATTTTATATATCACGTTCTCTAATATTTCTTTTAGGTTCTGCGAACGTAGACGTTCCCTTTAAAGACGTGCTAATTACTGTCAGTTCAACCTTCAATCTCCGTTTTTATCTGCCATACATTACTCATAAAACAAAAGTTCATTACCATTGTTATACTAATAATATCGGTCTGCATTCCATACGTTAGGCTCAACTCACTGACTTGTAACCTCTCTTCCATCTGTTTATGACAGTTCGAATGCGAATTCCAAGATAACGTGATCCCATCTGACTGGAAAGATGTACAAAGGAACACTTCACCATTGTCTTTATGACGTATGTAATCGACCTAACCTCTTCAGCGCCGCCTTGATCCTGTTACATATGGCATCAATTCATGGCCTCCTTCATGACACCGCTGGACCTGAATATCATATAGTCGACTTACTTCTTAATACTGTTGAGAATGTGAAATTATTTTGCTACTCTCTGCTCACCTATAAGATAATATTTCGTGACTGTAAGCGTGCGGTGACCACGGGGTTTTGAGCTTAGGAATTTCATTCCTCATCTTATATCCATCCCATTTCTTGTCTGAATGGGCGAGTTATTCTAGATATTTGACCCAGCTGGATGTATTTCCGAGTAATTCCTGTTAACCATTCCTTTAGCATGACCTTCAATGGCTCAACAGCTGACTCACTTGCCATTGGACGGTCATAGTATCCTGGTCCTCAGTCTAATAAGGGCTCTTTGCCCTCTGATGTGAGGAAGCTGAATGTTGCTCAGTAATGGTAACGATTGAGTAGTAGGAGTGGAGAGCTCATTGCGTAATGCAGCTGGACATCGACCGGACTAGTGTGAGAGCTATTGAGCAATATTCAGCTGGTGAATATACTATTGCTAGAGAAGTTGTTAATGTACACGCATCTGCGCCCCGTGAAGTACCGTACCAGCTAGTCTACCCGGCAAGTTGGTACGGCTTTTAAGCTTAGCAGCCAGTTTCTTAAGATGGCGACGATCGGTTAAGGACCTATCCACAGTTACACCCAGATATTTTGGGTTGATATTACACTGTAGTGTGTTTCTTCCGAACCTGATCGTAGGTTGATAGTTTGCCATCCTGTTATGCAGGTGGAACGTAACTACGTCTTTAGTGGACTAGGTTTCAGGCGCCATTTTTTTAAATAATCGTCCAACTTGTCAAGGTATTGGGATAGAATGTCTTCCACCTCACTGAAGTCTGTTCTTTGTACGGTGACGTTGATATCGTCCGTATAGATCAAACTTGCGAGATACGGTTTCTGGGAGATCATGGTTGTATAAGTTGAAGAGAATGGGATACAAGGCTGACCCCTGTGGCAAGGCATTGTTAAGTTTATGGAATCTGCTACGGGAATGTTGTGTACGAATTAGTAAAAATCTGTTACTGAGCACATTTTTTTATCAGGCTGAAAATTTTGAGACATGGTTTAGAATCCAAACGGTATCATAAGCAAATGTGTGATCAAGAAACACAGATAGATTTTTCATTTTCCTCTCGAATCCTTTTTAAAAGAAGGAAGTCAAAGGGAGAACCTGGTAACCGCAGTATCGACCATACCGGAGACCAGCTTGCTCAAGTGGAATAAGGTGTCTAATTGCAGGAACTATTCTATTGTTGATCAGTCTTAGTAGAAACTTACATGTAACACTTAGAAGAGCTATACAGATTTCACCCAGAGAACCAGTCGTGATGTAAACATAAGCACGTACTTGGGTTAACGTTTATTGGTTAGTGCTGCCGCGTGACACCTACGCGGAGACATGAAACTAGTTCGTTAGCCACATCATGGCTAATGCGATCCTAGATGTAAAATGTCCGAAATATAATTCCTCAAATAATTTAAGTCAGAGAAATGTACAAAAAACTATTTGTATTCAATGTTATTTAATATAAAGAAGCATTTCAAATTGAAGAGCACCAGGGATGCATGCCCTCATGCTTGACCCGCCATTTTGTTAAGCTGTGAGCTTGGGAAGCAAGCAGATACAGTGCGTGAGTGAATGAGTGAGTGAGCGAGTCAGTGAGTGAGTAAGTGAGTGAGTGAGTAAAACATTACTTGTTCTTGTACAATGTGGATCACCGAGTTGAGTTCGTTAAGTATCACTAAGAGAAACCTTTGAGAAGTGGCATTGGATTGAATGTGTTTCATAAATTTTGTAAGAAATACCAGACTTTAGCTTTAAAGGATTTGCGAAGCTGACATCCGAGTTCACTTGTGTTTCGGAGTGGAGCATTATAACCACGCGCAGCGAACGACTGCACCAAGGATTGGTAAGAACACCTGGGAAATAGAAGAAGCGTCGATTTGGAAGGCGTTCGTCCTTTATCATATTCTGATTAGGTAAAGTAATGTACATTTTATTGTTTTAATATTGCCTTTTCTCTGCTATAAGATCCTCGCTAGAATTTGATTTGATTAGAATATTAAATTTGTGAAGTTTTACTCATATGTGCTGTTATGTTTGATTTATTACGTATTTACGTTTCGGCCATAAATTCAAATCTACCTTTCTTTTCTGATATGTATGCCATGTATCATTCATTGTTTATTTCTCGCGGACAGTGAGTATAATTTGTCCCGTAATCCGCATCACAATTGCGTGTCAACTACATGTTGAAGTCAGTGGTATCCGGCAACAGTCAATGTAGAGCTAATCCTGATGCAATCGCCGCAATCAAGCGAAGTAACGACAGTTTCAAGACTGCCCACGTGGTTTCTGCCATGTGTCCGAGAGTAGCCCAGTGATTCTCCAATCAACGTTTAAACCGCGGATGGATACATACGGATACACATTTATTTTTCTTTGTTTACATCGGGTTCGGTTCTCTCGGTGACGGGAAAATATGGATCTCTAGCTTTGAGGTAATTTGGGATCCTTGCCTGGTTTCAAGATAGCAATAATTTTAGCTGTCTTGAATAGAGAAGGCAGGTGGCCCGATTGCAGAACATCACTGAAGAAAGAAGCAAGCCAACGTTTGGTTGCTGGACCACACTTCTTTATAAGTTATAGGTATATGCCATCATGTCCTGCAGCTTTACCATTTCTGAGTGTATCCAAACATTTTTGTACCTCCTCTGAAGAAATGGACTTGTATACTGGCCATTTCGCTGGGTGTCTTATTTTCTCTGTCTTAGTTCCGATTTAACCTGCTTAGTGAATTTCTTATCCCCTGAAACCCGCGATGTTGAGACGAGGTGATTAGCTATAGTTACCACATTAAATGAGGAGTCACTTCTTAATGGTTTGGAAGCTGGATCGAACTTGCTTTTCTGCTGGAGTGTGTGAAGTTAAGGTCCCTTACAGTTGTTACCCACTTCTCTCTTCTAGAATTATCTAGGGCTTTCAGAAGTTCGATTGCTTTCTCTAGACCACATTCTTCCTCAAATTCAGCGGACAAGCGACTGGTTTCCTTATTTCAACCTATAGCCTCGAGATACGTTCTTTAATTTTCATTTTTGAAGCAGTCCTTTCTGTCTTCAGACCTACTTATTCCGGTCTTCTTCTTTGGTCTTTCCTCTTGCTCAACTTGTCATTTGTCAATTTATTCCAACAGTGGCATCGGGAGGACTTGGAACATCCTTCGTACTCACCAAACATGAGTCCTTGTGAGCTGTGACCTGTTTCCGAGGTTGAAGTACCCCCCCCCCCCGAGGCCGCAGATTTCTTGACACTGCGGAAGGAGGCACAGTAGTTATTTGAATCAATAAAACATATCAACACCTCACGAATTTTGGATTAACGTCCCTTTCGAATAAGACCTCATAAACACGAACTACTGCCAAAGTAAAATCTGATCGTAAAAACAAGACTAGTTCGATGAAAAAACCCAGTTTAGCATTTTACCGTTCACAACTAATAAATTACAGTAGCAAGCCTCAAAATTAACCAGAAGCAGAATTCCAACGTATCCAAGATTTTAATCTTCAGACACCAATAAGTTTTAACAAAAATTACGATCCAAATTTAACACAAGAAGTCAATTAACAATTATTTTTAATAAAATGGAACTTGAGAAACAAAATAGCCAAATTTTCATCATTATGAAAACATTACTGTATTTTGGATGTCAATGTCTTTAGAATAACGAATATTCCCATTTTAGTATTCTCATTAATATTGTTAAACTGTTACTGTGTTCACAAATTCCTATGTTTATGTATTTTACTACTTAATTTTCGAATTATAATTAAGCACAAATTTGTCAAAGCAAATTAACAACGACAGGTCTTAACCTTGAGATGATTACAAAGGCTGAGGATGCATGAAACCAAGCGAAACATGTCCCTATAAAAGAGTGTTGTAGCAATATGAATTTCTAACAACATAAAATCAATTGTTTTGAAAAGGTGGATTAGAAAAATAAAAAATACAAAATTGTAAGCATATTATAGCAAATTTCAATACGGATCTAAACATGAGATTAGTTTCATGTAAACTAATAGTATCCCTAATATTTCATCCTTTTCTTTGGTAAACCATTCATGTGAGCAATACGTTTCCTTCACCAGCATAAACACACCCCACCACCCATTTCATCTCCTTGGTCTCTGCTATAGACTGTATAGCCTCCTAGAAATACTTCTCTATTACCTACCCCTTCTCTAAACCATGATTCCACTCCTATCCCGGTATCAATATCATAAGATTCCATCAATGTACTGAATTTTAATTGCTTATTTTCTACACTTTGACAATTTAACAGGAGAAATCTCAAACCCCGTTCGTCTGTTTCAAATAATTTACCATGGTCAAGACCCTGTTGCCCCTCTGCCATACTAGAATTTTCTATATTATCCAAATGATCATCAAGAGAATTTAAACTATGTTCCTTTACTTTTCCTCTACTTATAGGCTGGGACTCTATGATGCATTTCCTTGAGTTGCTAATTGATAAATATTTTCCAACATCCTTGTATATTTTTACCTCTTTCCTAAAAAACAATGTTACCTGTGGGGTAACCTTTAAATTATCTTTAAATCGATCTAGCAACTTTGGTTTTCCAACTTTCTGGTTATTATTCTCTCTAACAGTAACTGCACGCACGTGAACAAGACATCTACTGAATAAGTATGGCAACTCCGCATCTGTGACAACATTGCCGTAACTCGTGCTGACAGGAGGCATGAAACGCTCGCCCCCTTGCCCACTCCTACCACGTGACAACACCGTCTCATCCACGTTTTCCCCTGGCCTGTATCCTCTCTTCCGCTTTAGTGTGTTCAAAAGGCGGCAAGGAGAATGGGCTTGCGTTGCAATGTGAGTCCAAGTCCCTTGTACTCATACCACATGACTACTTAAAGCACTTTCCGTAAGTGACTGATCCCATATCAGCTACCAATGCCGAGAAATCAGCAGAAAACATAAGCACGCCGTAAGTTTTAGGCGGTGTCACCGTTACGTACTTGCTATGGCGCGATCCTGTCATCTCGGAGGTCCATGATCAAATCCCTCTCCTAAAGAAGTTCTTTTCTTCGATTGATGCTCTCAAGGCGGCTTTAAAGCAACTGCAGATTTAGCAAACCCTATTTGCATTCGCCCGCGAAGCGATCTGATTGGTTAACTTTAGCAGCTGATAAAATGACAACCGCGTGAGATATCGAACTTCTTTTCTTTCATGTTATTTTTCAGTATGACCAACCCAATAACGCTCATATAACCGGTTCAGTTGTTTCCGACCATTCTGTATATAAACATGATTTGATAGAATCTGACGATTTTCTTTTAGAACGAAACATGTCATTTTTCGTTAATTAGTGTGTGTGTGTGTGTGTGTGTGTGTGTGTGTGTGTGTGTGTGTGTGTGTGTGTGAGCGTGCGTGCGTGCGTTTACAGGTAGCCTATGTTATAGGACCTAGTTTATATGCGTTTTAACTCACCGGAAGTGTTTTTCACAGACCGGAACGCTTTAAAGTTACATTTACTTAGTCAACAGTGATGAGTATGGCTTTCTTCTTAACACATTATAAATTTATTTCACATGATAAATTCCTTTAATTGGCTAAGAGTTTGTTTCTTCTCCGACTTGGTAGACACATTCGCCTCTAATTTCGTCAGCTCCCGCTGAACATTTTTAGACAACGCCTTAACCCTAAATGGTTGTTGGCAAATCCATTGCACCGGCACTCCATTGCCGAGTACATTGAAGAGGACTTGAGAGGTCTACACTAACTTCGAGTGTTAATTCCTATGATTCTATACCTTCAGAAAGAGTAATGTCTTTTACCGTATATGATTATATATAAAACATATCGGTATCTAGTTATTGAAATGCGCAACCCATGTATAACTAGATTCATCAACGATATCTTTAACATTTTTTGTTCAGTTTTCATGTTAATGGCAACTGAGCATTGCACTGGATGCGGCTCCTCTGTCAGATGTGACAGATGGTCTGACTGAGCACGTGGATGGACAACAGCATGACTGCACCGCCCATGGACTTTTTTCATACAATATTATAATTAATGTGTTATTAGTCGCATATTTGTCATTTTTCTTTAGTATAATTGTGTTGATTTTGAATATGAAAACCTACCACCTGTTTTCATGTCATTGACCGGGTCAGAGGTGGAATGAATGAAGCCCCAACCTTGGTGCGAGTATAGGAATTTGTGCCGGCTGCCGAGGCCTGACGCATTCCTCTGGGCAATGGTTAATGATTAATGATTGGCACATGAAATTATAATGGAGAGTGTTGCTGGAATAAAAGATGACAGGGAAAACCGGAGTACCCGGAGAAAAATCTGTCCCGCCTCCGTTTTGTCCAACACAAATCTCAATGGAGTGACCGGAATTTGAACCACGGAAGAGAGGCCGATGCGCTGCCGCCTGAGCCATAGAAGGCTTCAATTGTGTTGTTTTTACAGAGCATAAATGTATATTGATACATAGGCTAAGTGCATCCATTAGCATGTAAGATATATTGAGTTGTAGGTATATAGTTCTGTTATAGAAGTAATCCGTTTCTGAACTTCTGAACTTATCATGACGAAGGCTGTTGTACTTGTTTAATGCTAAATGAATGATTCAATTACTTCCACCAGTAAAAGTAAATAGTGATTGTCTGACTTCTCGATTATTTCCCACAAACTGTCGAATAAGATGTTATAGTCCATCTGCTTGTCTTCGACGACAACAGCAGCAACTAAGAAAGGCTAGGAAATTCTTACTACGATATAACCATGCTATTCTCTGCAGTTTGGATTTCACCCATTAGTACCTTGTTAACCACGCGAGGTCGCAGCAGTCGCGGGTTGTGTAATTTTCTAGTGGCTGATGCAAGCATGCCATATCTTAATTCAGTATTCCTTGACCTCGTGTTGGCTTACCGGCTGTTTTGGCCGTGTGTCATTTGTGGTATTTAACCAAAACGTTGATTTTGAAGTGGGTATTATTAGTGTGTAGTAAGTAATACATATTTTGACATCATGGTGGTGAGACAATATAACGAAGAGTTGAAATATTTAGAGAGAATTAACCCGCACTGCTGGAGGATAAAAAAAGGATTCCAACCGAATATGAATGTAAGTTTTTTTTCACGTTACATTTGCAATTTAGATAATATTGCGTAAATTTGCTGAATGTTACAATGAGTATTACTTGCAGTGTGTTTCTTTCTCTGCTTATACTCCTTTTTTAAACACATGCTGAATAATATTGTTGGCTTTGATGGTTGTAAATGAATTGAGGCTACATGTAAGAATATTGTCTCGCTTTTATATGTTGATATTACGTAGAAGCTGATGAAAATGATGGTATTTTTGTGTGTCAGGGTTGATAATGGAATACAACTATCATCATTGACGGGAATGAGATCACATGCCACTTTATGTTGCAAAGCCGTGTGAGTTCATTAACTATTATAGCCTTTATCAGCTTTTGCATTGCTTATGCAATGTATTTTCAGAACTAATTGCTTGGGATTGCACTTCATAGCAACTGGGTAGACCTGAACGTCATGTTCTTAATTTAAGTAGACTACTGAATCATATTTCACGGTGTTTTGCAGAAGCTAATAATGTTAGGAAAATCTCTTCTCGAAGTGTCAGTTTTTACCTTTTTACCGTTTAGGCCGATGTAATCATATAATGTGTATCCTGTGGTACACTTAGCAGGCACTCTCTTTTCTACTGTAACGTCTCCTTTTTGTTTACCCTACCCTTTTTTATTTCTTACTACACTTCACTGACACTACTCACTTTGGCAACATGAATCGCCATATGTTGCTTTAATCGTGTCTTCCTACCTCTGAGGAATACTCCTGATAAATATTGCAATTCTGTGGTGCATCTGCTCTCTTTCTACTTGAGGAGCCTGCTTTTGGGGAAATTTACCAATATTTATTTAGAATTTCATATCCTTCTGATTCTTTCAAGTCTGTGTAGGGAATCTGTTTTCTCAATATTACGTCCAGGAAAATGGAGTACCACAGGGATCTGTACTGAGTGTCCCACTGTTCACAGAATTTATGATTTTGACCATTTTTGGTCGATTGGTTCGTATTGACTATTGCAATATTATGTATTATAGGTCTAATGGTCTCCCGTATCATTCTCACATGTGTAACTTTTCCAAACCCGAAACATGTACCTGAAATAAACATGTGAATAATAGTTACATTTGTGAGTATCGATAAGGTGGACCATTATAATATATACACACTGTTCGCAATCGCCACCAATGACATAGGCCTAGTTGGTGCTACTGAGCCTACAGTCATTCCATCGTTATATGTAGGCCTAGATGATTCTGATCATCATCGAACACTTCCCGCAATTGTTGCTTAGAGCTATGCACCGTATGGGCTGGCACACCCTCCTGCTGGAAATAGCCATGTCTGTTTTCTTCTTCAGTCATTTCTGCAAAAAATTGTTTGAAAAGGCTGTGAATGTAAGGGTCGGAAGTAATCGTTTCTTGAAAAAATATCTGACAGATAATTCGTCACCTTCAGATCATGGAGGGGTCTTGGCTCTAAAATATGCAGGTTCTCTGTATCCCATATCCTATTGTTCTCTGAATTGACATATCCACTCAAATGAAACCATGCTTTGTCACTCATAAAAAGAAAGTTTGGATTCATGATACCATGATATAGATGTTGATTCCCATAGGGAATCTGAAATATTTCTCCTGAATGAGTAAATTTATAATACCAATATAAATGGTCCGTTATTGGACATTATAAATTTTCCAGCTAACTCATTCTTGGTTGCCAGCGTTTCGCCCTCGTGTGCTAGGGTGGGCTCATCAGTTGGTACCTAGCACACCTACCAATACGCTGGCTAGTGCATACCGTGGAGGCCACTGCGTAGGCTAACTGGAGCCACCGGCAGTGCCAATGCACTAAGAGACTTTGTCTCATTATCAAAAATTGATGCCTGCTTGGCCATCAGATGATATAGATGTTGATTCCCATAGGGAATCTGAAATATTTCTCCTGAATGAGTAAATTTATAATACCAATATAAATGGTCCGTTATTGGACATTATAAATTTTCCAGCTAACTCATTCTTGGTTGCCAGCGTTTCGCCCTCGTGTGCTAGGGTGGGCTCATCAGTTGGTACAACATCTATATCATCTGATGGCCAAGCAGGCATCAATTTTTGATAATGAGACAAAGTCTCTTAGTGCATTGGCACTGCCGGTGGCTCCAGTTAGCCTACGCAGTGGCCTCCACGGTATGCACTAGCCAGCGTATTGGTAGGTGTGCTAGGTACCAACTGATGAGCCCACCCTAGCACACGAGGGCGAAACGCTGGCAACCAAGAATGAGTTAGCTGGAAAATTTATAATGTCCAATAACGGACCATTTATATTGGTATTATAAATTTACTCATTCAGGAGAAATATTTCAGATTCCCTATGGGAATCAACATCTATATCATCTGATGGCCAAGCAGGCATCAATTTTTGATAATGAGACAAAGTCTCTTAGTGCATTGGCACTGCCGGTGGCTCCAGTTAGCCTACGCAGTGGCCTCCACGGTATGCACTAGCCAGCGTATTGGTAGGTGTGCTAGGTACCAACTGATGAGCCCACCCTAGCACACGAGGGCGAAACGCTGGCAACCAAGAATGAGTTAGCTGGAAAATTTATAATGTCCAATAACGGACCATTTATATTGGTATTATAAATTTACTCATTCAGGAGAAATATTTCAGATTCCCTATGGGAATCAACATCTATATCATCTGATGGCCAAGCAGGCATCAATTTTTGATAATGAGACAAAGTCTCTTAGTGCATTGGCACTGCCGGTGGCTCCAGTTAGCCTACGCAGTGGCCTCCACGGTATGCACTAGCCAGCGTATTGGTAGGTGTGCTAGGTACCAACTGATGAGCCCACCCTAGCACACGAGGGCGAAACGCTGGCAACCAAGAATGAGTTAGCTGGAAAATTTATAATGTCCAATAACGGACCATTTATATTGGTATTATAAATTTACTCATTCAGGAGAAATATTTCAGATTCCCTATGGGAATCAACATCTATATCATCTGATGGCCAAGCAGGCATCAATTTTTGATAATGAGACAAAGTCTCTTAGTGCATTGGCACTGCCGGTGGCTCCAGTTAGCCTACGCAGTGGCCTCCACGGTATGCACTAGCCAGCGTATTGGTAGGTGTGCTAGGTACCAACTGATGAGCCCACCCTAGCACACGAGGGCGAAACGCTGGCAACCAAGAATGAGTTAGCTGGAAAATTTATAATGTCCAATAACGGACCATTTATATTGGTATTATAAATTTACTCATTCAGGAGAAATATTTCAGATTCCCTATGGGAATCAACATCTATATCATCTGATGGCCAAGCAGGCATCAATTTTTGATAATGAGACAAAGTCTCTTAGTGCATTGGCACTGCCGGTGGCTCCAGTTAGCCTACGCAGTGGCCTCCACGGTATGCACTAGCCAGCGTATTGGTAGGTGTGCTAGGTACCAACTGATGAGCCCACCCTAGCACACGAGGGCGAAACGCTGGCAACCAAGAATGAGTTAGCTGGAAAATTTATAATGTCCAATAACGGACCATTTATATTGGTATTTCATGATACCATTGTAGACGCAATTCATTAAACGAAAAACCCTATGGCACTACAGTTCTGATGGGCGTTAGCCTACCAAGGGACCGCTGCTCAGCCTGAAGGCCTGCAGATTACGAGGTTACGCATGGTCAGTGCGACGACCTCACATAGGCAACGCAAACCGATGGCGTTCCTCACTTAGGTGTACTAATCACGGGCGAGGGTAATCCCGTGGTGTTCCTCACATAGTGGGTACTAATCGCAAGCAACGCAGACCCACGGCGCCGCTCATATAGTGGTACTAATCACATGCAACGCCCAGACCTGTGGTGTTGCTCACGTGGGTATGACTCACAGGTACTGGAAACCTACAGTGAACCACTCTCTGCTGCTACTAATCACAAACCTATTTTGTACCTAATATAGTGGTACTACTCGGAAGTACAGGCAACCCATGGTGTTCCCCGCGTGATGGTAGAATCAAAAGTAGTTTCATGGTTCTAATTCAATCATCCCTTGGTCGCCCCATTTAGTCACCTCTTACAACAGGCAGGGGATACCGTGGGTGTATTTTTCGTCTGTGTCCCCCACCCACAGGGGGTAGAGAGAGAGAAATAAAAAGGAGAAGAAAGAAGGGATCCGTCACTTCGAAAAATGAAGTAACGGACGATGAAAAGCAAGGGCCACGATGGGCGTGAAAATGAAACTCCCTAGGCCTCGAATGCTCTAATACTGTCAGAAAAGAACAAGAGTTGACCAAGGGAGGTCGGATCGGATAGACGAAAGTGAGGAGCCTGGCACAAGTAAGTGAAAGCAGTGCCAAGACTCAGCTAAGGGCCCCGTGGTCGCCAATCCACACTCCCAAGTTAAGAGCCCTTGGGCCCCTCTTAGTCGCCTCTTACGATAGGCAGGGGATACCGCGGGTGTATTCTACATGTGCGTCCCCGACCCGCAGGGGGTGGTGTTTTTGGTCCGCGAGAGGTATTTTATTTCCCTCAAGTCCGCCGGCAAGCCGGTTAGGACCCCCCTATCCGCCACCTGGGATGCCCCACGTGGATGTATCACCTCTCCCCCTGCTATGCCAGCGTAGTAGGTTCGTGGCGTAAAGCAAATAATGTTATCATTGAAGTAAGACACAAATCAGAGTGACATTCTTGACATAAATTAGAATAATATTGGTGGTGGTTATGTCGCCACTGTGCATGTTCCCTAACATTTCCGACAAAAGAGTAGCGTTACAAAAATGTTGCAATGTTTGGGTTGGGAAGAATTGAGAGAAAGAAGAAGAGCTTCTAGACTAAGTGGTATGTTCCGAGCTGTCAGCGGAGAGATGGCGTGGAATGACATTAGTAGACGAATAAGTTTGAATGGCGTTTATAAAAGTAGGAAAGATCACAATATGAAGATAAAGTTGGAATTCAAGAGGACAAACTGGGGCAAATATTCATTTATAGGAAGGGGAGTTAGGGATTGGAATAACTTACCAAGGGAGATGTTCAATAAATTTCCAATTTCTTTGAAATCATTTCGGAAAAGGCTAGGAAAGCAACAGATAGGGAATCTGCCACCTGGGCGGCTGCCCTAAATGCAGATCAGTATTGATTGATTGATTGATTGATTGATTGAACATACTGAAAAAGTAAGAGTTTAATGCAGTGCAAAAAAACGTTAGTGGGCATCAGCTGCGGGTCATCATTGTAAATAAAGTGAAGATGATTTCAGAGCTTGTTAACTTATCACTGAAGTTACAAAGATGTACAAAAGTATGTGTAAGCCTTTAGGACAATATTCTTTCCCAGTATATCCTGAAGGTCTTGTTTCTTCTTAGGAGCTACGCTTAGTTTGGGAAGAAATGCTGGTTTTAGGGGGAGGTCTTCAACTATCTTTGTATTCTTAATTACAGTTCCTTCTGGAAAATCCTCACTATAGGACTTCTTAAAATATAGAATATGAAGAATCACTCTTAACCTTCATAACTTTCACATATCTCAGTTTCATTGCTGTCAGATTAAGAGGACAGATCACAGAAGCACTGTGTTTCGCATTTTAGAAAATCCTAATTCGTGCACACAAAACGATTCACACTCTTTCTTTGCAGCTCGAGTAGCTCCACGTTTCACCTGTTTCTCAATCAATGAGCCGAGTCTCCTTCATTTTGAGTGTGGCCTTTGAGCAGATATTTGTGAGTAATGGATTTCTTTTCCAAGAGAACAAACAGCATAAGAATACAGGCCCGAAAAATATATTTATTGTTGGCCAGCACAGTCATCAGAGTAGATGATGACCTCACTATTGGTTGTGTTAGCTTCCTGCTTTAAATATCGATACATTAACATGCACGAACCTAATTCATTCACTTGGCAGGTTCGAACCTAGCTCGGTCCGGTGGTATTTGAAGGTGCCCAAATATGTCAGCCTCATGTCGGTAGATTTATTGACACGTAAAAGAACTCCCACGGGACTAAAATTTGGCTTATTCCACTACATACCAGGGCAGCGGTTGCAAAGGAGGTCCGGGGTCCAACAGCTCTGCACTCCACCCAACCAATGGAGCAGAGGAACGGTGGCCACGGCTGTACCGTGGATCTACGCTTACTGTGAGGAGCTGGTTCCCACCGTCAGCTGTCCTGAGAATGGTTTTCTGTGGTTTCCCATTCTCCTGCACTAAGGCAAATGCCGGGACAGTGCCTAGTATAGGGCATCGCAGCCAACATTCTCACCTTCACCACAAATCTCCTACCGAGCTCGATAGCTGCAGTTGCTTAAGTGCGGCCAGTATCCAGTATTCGGGAGATAGTAGGTTCGAACCCCACTGTCGGCAGCCCTGAAAATGGTTTTCCGTGGTTTCCCATTTTCACACCAGGCAAATGCTGGGGCTGTACCTTAATTAAGGCCACAGTCGCTTCCTTCCCACTCCTAACCCTTCCCTGTCCCATCGTCGCCATAAGCCCTATCTGTGTCGGTGCGACGTAAAGCAACTAGCAAAAAAAAAAAAAAATAATAATAATAATTTCCTGGCCTGAAAGACAGCATCACCATCTAAGGGACCCACGTCGCGCTTCAGAGGAGGAACGAAAACAATGAGGAGTAGCAGCAGCACCCATACCAATCGTATGAAACTGTCTTGAGGTCACAAATAGTAATGATAATTTTAATTTATAATACAGTGAGTATAGTTTGTTTAAAGGGGCCTAGCATCTAAGGTCATCGGCGAGGAGTGTAGTTTAAGACTTCATACTTCTGGTAACAGGCCGCAGGAATCCCAAAGCCTGCGCCATATGGCTTGTCAAGCTTGGCGTGTTAAGTGCTGACAGCTTATGCAGCAAACACTTAGCTCTCTCGCTCAGTTCACTAATAACTATTGGACTTAAAAGTGTGTTATCACGATGGTTAAGTACTATACAGCACAGAAAATATTTTTGGCCAAATGTTGTTTGCACAAGAAGAAGAAACCAGTTAATAGGTGTCTTTGAAAATTCCATAGACGGTATCCCGGTTCAACAGTAATATCAAAAAGTTATGTGCAACAACTCCTTTACAAGTGGTGTAATGCTAGTTCCGTAGCATACGAGAACACAGTGAAGGAGAACAACTCTCACAAAGGAGAGACTACTAGATAAACAGGCAAGACTAAGTCAATCCACATAAGATGCTTCAGCAAGTAGATCAGAAAACTGGTATTGTACATTCGTCAGCACGTAATGCAAAAAATTTTTACGTTCACGATTTTACCGGACTCACTAAGTCTATAACATGCAGCGTACAGATTTCATTGCAAGAGTAAGAGTTTGCAATTGGCTAATGAATAGTGTCCAGCCCCATGGTCTAGATGCCTGCTTCTCATCCGGAGGCCATGGTTCGATTCCTGGCCAGGTCAGGGATTCTTGCCTGGTCCTGAGGGTTGGTTCGAGGTGATTACTACTGAGGAGGTATCTGATGGTGAGATGGCAACCCCGGTCTGACCATGACTGAGCTAGGTTCGAACCTGCCAGGTTGGGGTCAGAAGGCCAGCGCCTCAACTGTTTGAGCCACTCAGCCCGGCGTGTCGAACTTCAAGAGTAATGTTTATAGCAGTAGTGATATAACTGTGCATGGGGGCTACATTGAGGCTCATAATGTAGTAGTAGTAGTAGTAGTAGTAGTAACAGCTAAAATGAATTTGATACACTCATAATTACTGCAATGGCTTATTTTGTGAAATATTAAAACATGGTGTTCGTAAATATTTTTGTCTTGAAATTAACAATGTATAATTTACAAAAGCGTAATGTTTGTAGCAATAGTGATATAACTGTGCATCGGGGGCTACATTGATGCTCATAATGTAGTAGTAGTAGTAGTAGTAGTAGTAATAGTAGTAGTAACAGCTAAAATGAATTTGATACACTCATAATTACTGCAATGGCTTATTTTGTGAAATATTCAAACACGGTATTCGTAAATATTTTTGTCTTGAAATTAACAATATATAATTTACAAGACGTGCTTGGGCCCAATAGGTCATCTTCAGCTGAAAATTAAAATCTATGAATCTAAAATGTTAAAAACTCTCTAAATTCAAAGTACAGCGACAATTGTGAATTGAAGTCTTTAAATTATTTATTAACAGTTGATATTTTTGTGAAGACGACACACACTTCTTGCTGAAGGATGTTAAGTTGAAGGTCCAATTGGTGCTAGTTAAAATTAATTTTGTAAATGTTCGTTGCTTGTTGTACATACTGGTTTTGGAAGTTATTAGAGAACTTCTGAAGTCTATAATCCAGACGTATTAATAACAGTCCACAAGAAGAATATGACCTATAATGAAAAAGAGTTGAACAGAATATGATATGGATATGTGTGTTGATGAATAGTACAGGTGAGGAAATTCCTGTCTTCCAGCCACACTCACTGTGATCAAGTGTAACGTTTGTCTGAATACATATGGACTGAAGGTTCCCCATTCTGTTGGTAATGAGGGGATGTGGCGTAAGTAGGGAAATAGTGTTATCTGGGGAGTGATTAGTAACTTGTTTTAAGCGTGTTGCAGGAGAGTTGAATTTCTGTAAATGTTTTATGATACTTGTTAATTCATTATATAGGGTTTGCTTTTTTCAGTAATTTTGCTAAGATTGCGTAATGGACTATTTTTGGTCTGTTGTTGTGTGCGCCATCAACGGAAGGGATAATAGCAGGCTCCAGGCTGCTGAAATGAAATTCTTGGGGTCATTGCTTCAGAAAACAAGATAAGGTAATGTCAGAAATGAAATGATCCAAAAAGACGTCCAAATAGAACCATTTAATGCAACTCGAGCAATATCAAGGTTGGAATGGTTTAGTCACATAAAGGGAATGGATCCAAAGAGAGTAAGTAACAAGGAAATGATTTGAAAAGGACCTGTAGGGCAAGTGACCTAGAGGCAGGCCATGTATGAGATATCCCAAATAAAAGATCTGCAAGGAAGAGGTGTAGCATGGTGTAAATCTGAAAGAATGTACCTGTGCAGATGGAAATGGAGAGGGCTCTTACACCACACCCAGCAAACTGGAGATGGATAATTGATGATGATGATGGGTGGAAGTTTTCCGTGATGATGAGATAAGATCCTGTATTGGCTGTGTGAAGTATTGTCATATCGTGGTTGATGTTAAGAATGTATGGTTGTTGTTGATCATGCGTTGATTCATAATGGAAAATCTTCTGTGTTTACTAGTGTTGATATGTTCTTCATAATGTGTTGAAAAATTTCTGCCCCAGTTTGTTGTATGTAAGAAGTTTAAATAGAGAGATGGATGATCTGCCTAGTCAATAATATGTTTAAAAAATGTATTTACATATCTAGTACATGTTTTGAGAATATGTTCATTCTCTTCAGCTAATTAAGTTAAAATTCATGTATTACAGTAAGATGTTAGGTTAAAATTCATTAAAATTAGCTGAAGAGGAGAATGAACACATTCTAGAAACATGAACTAGACAGAATGTAAATGTGAAATGTAAATAAATTTTTTAACACACAGTGTTGACTAGGCGGATCATCCATCTCTCTATTTACCGTGATTACTGGTAAGTCAATACGGACCCAATACTGGCCATTATGGTTAAGATTATTAATAGTGTAGGAAGCTTTTCCTGATTTCGCTGATTTGTCTCTTCTATTCATAAAAATAATGTACCGAATTGATAGATTATTTACTTCAAGGATTCCTATTTAAAAGATTTCTCTACGGTATATCGAAATTTTCTTCTAAAACATTGCCAATTCTCTAAGAAAATGGCAGTCAAAATTATATAGATTTCTGCAATGCCAGTAAAAAACATGATCATCTCAACATGCACTTGTATAATTTAACAAGCATGTACGCTAATATCCCAGCATCTGATACCTTAAAAATTGTCAAAAAAAAATTAGACAACACTTTTTCACTTTCACCAAAAAAATCTATCATTGAAGTAATTTACCCATGGGTTCTCCCACCTGTAATATATTAGTCAACATTTCTATCAATGTTGTTGTTGTTGTTTGAGTCATCGGTCCATAGATTGGTTTGATGCAGCACTCCGTAACACCACATCCTGTGCTACCTTTTCATTTCTACATAACTACTACATCCTACATCTGCTCTACTGTCATATTTGTACCTGGGTTTACCCCTACCATTCTTAATACCTACACCTGCCTCAAAAACCAGCTGTACAAGTCCTGGGTGACTTATGACGTTCCTATCATTCTATCTCTTCTTCTGGTCGAATTTAGCCAAATCGATCTCCTCTCACCAATTTGATTCATTATCTCTTCATTCATAATTCTATCTCACCTTTGGCATTCTTCAGTAACACCACATTTCATCATTTTATCAGTAATCTTGAAAATACACAAAAGCTCAACAAAATCAGTGGCATTTTCTATTGAACCAGATATTTGGATGACATCTTCACTGGCTTCGATCAGAAGAGTTACCAATAACAAAATATTATTAAGTCAACTTAATTCCACAATTTGTCCTATCAATTTGACGCATGAACCTGAAATTGACAGATCAGTTAACTTTTTGGACTTACGAATCACAAGAAATAACAACCACCTCAGCCTAGTTGATGACAGTTGATGGCCGAGCTGTTGAGGATTCAACCAGCCTTCTGGCTGAGGACTAAACATACACAGTATAACACATACAGAAAACCCACACAAATGGTAAATATCATACAAAAAGATTCAGTGCATCTAGGAACTCACAAAGGTAGCTTTATACAGGGTGAAGCGTAATTTGCGCACTCGGGCGTCGCAGCGCGACTCCTCACATGCCAGCAATAAAAAAAAATGTCTCTTACAAAATTTCGTCTTACAAGTTGTCCATTTCATGACCGTATTGATGTTTAATCAAGAAGTATAAATAACCACCTAATCGATACTTTATTAATGCCTCAGGCAAAATTGAATAAAATTAAAACTTACAGGACATGTTTCGACCACTTAGTGGTCCTCTTCAGCTGTATAAATAAAGAACTGAAAAGAAAAACATTATGACAATAAGCACAAATAAAACTCTACTTCCCTTCTCTCCAGAGCTTTCCTTGAACTGTCAAACTGTATCACATCGTTACTTCACCAGGTCGCGCTCAAAGACAGACCCTCTTGACAGCGCAGAATAAACATCTTTTCCAAACAAGAACGAGAGGCAAGATAACCTATTCTGATGACCTCCATTTTTATCAAAGGAGTCTCCAAAGAACTTTTATTTGTGCTTATTGTCATAATGTTTTTCTTTTCAGGTCTTTATTTATACAGCTGAAGAGGACCACTAAGTGGTCGAAACATGTCCTGTAAGTTTTAATTTTATTTAATTATGCCTGAGGCATTAATAAAGTATCGATTAGGTGGTTATTTATACTTACTTCTTTCTTAAAATTTCGTCTTGCGAGTATATCCGGCAGAAAAACGACGAAGAGTAGCAATCTGGCAACACTGTAACCACATGTAGGGTAACTACCTCTGTCAGCAGTAGTTAGTTGTGCTGTACAGTTGGTGCAGTGGATAGATTTTTGGGTTAGCATGCAGGAGGTCAAGTGGTCGATCCTGGGTTGAGGCGTATGTTTTTGATTTCGTAAATGTAGTCCAGGTGGTATGGTATCTGGCATCTTAATTGTCAACAGCGATTGCAGTGGGTCCTCTAGAAACCATTTGCACTTACTACGATCCTAGAAATGGACGAACAATAGTTTTCATTGGTCAGCTTTGAAAGGCGCCCTTTCCACGTCGTGGGCGGGAATTTATTCGCACCACTTCATCTACTAGATGTGAAACCTGTTTGTTTCAGCTGTCTATTTCTTATTAGTCTAACCAGATATTTGTTGTTTCAGCATTACAAAATGTTGTAAATGTAGGATACATGTGACCTGAGAAACGGTGTCTTGCTGTGTTATAGTAGGTAAGATGAAAATTAGCAAATAAAAAATGCGCCTCGACCCAGGATCGAACCATCGACCTCCTGCATGCAAACCAAAAACTCTACCCACTGCACCAACTGTGCAGCACGACGAGAACATGCTGACAGCGGTAGTTACCCTACATATGGTTACAGTGTTGCCAGATTGTTACTCTTCAACGTCCGTTTTCTACTGGATATACTCGCAAGACGAAATTTTGTAAGAGATATTTTTTTATTGCTGGCATGTGAGGAGTCGCGCTGCGATGCCCGAGTGCGCGAATTACGCTTCCCCCTGTATAGCATGATCAACAGAGCAATTAACACACCACTTATGAAAAGGAACTATGAGAGCGAATTGGCTATGCGGTCAGCATTGCGCAGCTTTGAGCTTGCATTCAGGCAATAGTGGGTTCGTATCCCTCTGTCGGCAGCCCTGAAGATGGTATTCTGTAGTTTCCCATTTTCACATCGGGCAAATGCTGGGGCTGTACCTTAAGGCCACAGTTGCTTCCCTCCCAGTCCTAGTCCTTTTGTCCCATCATTCCTATAAGACCTATCTATATTGGTCTTGTAAAAAAAGCAAAACTCTAAGAAAGAATTATCTTGGAACTTGTAAATAGGTGCAACGAGTATGAGCATTTCCAAGACTGCTGTGATGTCAGCACAGTCTGTCATTAAGACTATGTCATCAGCATGGTTCAAACTGCATACTACATTTTCACCTAACTGAATCTCTCCCTGTCACGTTATTACACCCTTGTCTAACCCCTGTAAGTTCGTTGAAGCAATAACTCATTCTGTCAATTCTCACTGCAGCCCAATTGGTAGCATAAATGTCTTTCGAGTGCAGATAATAATCTACCTTTAATCGAGAAATCCCTTGGTATGGTTAACTTCATTTT
This sequence comes from Anabrus simplex, assembly GCF_040414725.1. Taxonomy (NCBI): domain Eukaryota; kingdom Metazoa; phylum Arthropoda; class Insecta; order Orthoptera; family Tettigoniidae; genus Anabrus; species Anabrus simplex. The sequence goes on along the minus strand of NC_090268.1, from coordinate 440,402,900 downwards.
CAGCACTCTGTCGTATGCCTTCTCTAAATCTATAGAATATAAACATAATTGTCATAGAATATTTCGGTTACCTGCCATGTAATGAAAATTGGTCCCGATAGCCCCTCTGTGGTCTGAAACAACACTGGTTTTCATTCAAATTACTCTCAAACATTGATCCCATCCTTTAAAGTTTTTTGAAACTAATTTAAAATAGTATTTTGTTTACTAATCAGTCTCCCGGGTATTGTTGATAGCCTCTTCCACTCATCTATTCATAAATGTCCTGTTCTTCATGACATCACCCATTGTCATTTGTTCAGCTGCATTTTTCTGTTACCTCCTGAGTGATCAGTCAAATCAGTCATGAATGATTTGCATTTAGGGCTGTCGCCCAGGTGGCAGTTGTTTACCTAGCTTTTTCTTAAACATTTTCAGAGAGCATGGAAATTTATCAAACATTTCCCTTGATCATTTATTCCAGTCTCTTACATACTCCTTGTCATATCAATGAATATTTGCCCTAATTTGTCCTCTTGAATTCCAACATCATCTTCATATTATGATCTTTCCTACTTTTAAAAGCTCCACTCAAGCTTATTCATCTACTTATATCATTCCACACCAACTCTCAACTGACAGCTTCTCAATATACTACATAGCTGAGCATCTCTTCTCCTTACTCCCAAGTCTTCGTAGACCAAAGGTTGCAACATTCTCTCAACACTTCTCCTTTGTCGAAAATCACCTACAACAAACCATGCTGCTTTCTTTTTAATTTTTTTCCAGTTCTCATATGAAGTAGTCCTGGTGAGAGTTCCATACACTGGAACCATACTCTAACTGCAGTCTTACCAAAGACTTGCACGCAGTCTCCTTTACATCCTTCCTAAAACCCCTAAATCCGCTCATAACCATGTGAAGAGATCTGAAACCTTTCTTAACAACCTCGTTTATATGATTTCCCCAATGAAGATCATTCCTTATATTAACACCTACTGTCGGCGCAGAAAGTATGTGCGGTCAAGTTTAAATGCTAATAAAATTTAAACCAGTCCACCAATCTAAAATATAATCACACCACCGTAAAGATTGTTTTATTCAGCGTCCTTTGGTGGTATTTGCATATTTTTATTATGTTTCTTGTTAAAGTTATATTACATTAAGAAATATATTGAATAGGTGGAACACTTACCCATATTTCTTAATGTAAATTGTGATTCAATATGGACCAAAAATGAAATTTTTGACATTAAAGTTATATTAGGCAGAATGCAAAAAGTACCTATTTCCTTGCCCTTTCTTTTTAAACAACTACTTTGTAGTATCATTACATGAAAACGCACTGTCCGATTGTCATGAAATTTGGGTGGATTATAGAATGCACTATTATAAATATATTTATGAAGTTTAATTACTTTACACTCTTTGGAAAACAAGTTGTTATTGTTTATGTAAAAGGTTGTCCTTTTGATACTGGGTTTTCTTCCAAAATCGAGATTGAGTTCATCAGAAAGGTCTGAGGTTTTTTGTTTTAAATTGTTATATACCGAAAACATACAATGATTTCTGTATTTTATACAGATTTTTATTTGAAAGCGAGCGATAGGCGCTCCAGCATTAAATCAGCTTGCTTTTGCCAGAGGTAGTACAACTAACAGATAATGCCAGTTAGCGCAAGCCTGAACGTGTTACCGAGCTCGATAGCTGCAGTTGCTTAAGTGCGGCCGGTATCCAGTATTCGGGAGGTAGGTTCGAACCCCACTGTCGGCAGCCCTGAAAATGGTTTTCCGTGGTTTCCCCATTTTCACACCAGGCAAATGCTGGGGCTGTACCTTAATTAAGGCCACGGCCGCTTCCTTCCCACTCCTAGCCCTTCCCTATCCCAGCGTCGCCATAAGACCTATCTGTGTCGGTGCGGCGTAAAGCAACTAGCAAAAAAAAACCTGAACGTGTTCACTTACATTCTGGCGCTCACGTGTTACATTAGCGAAAGTTTCTAATTAACATGTCGCATATTTACAATTTTTACATTTCCCATCAGCTTTTCACACGGAGTTTTTGGACCTCCAGCGGCAGCTTGGAATTTTTTTCTTTGTATTTTGTAGATTTAGAATATTATGTACAATATATATACAGTACTGTATGATGTTTACTATTTACAATATAACCATCTGTTTGCATCATTTATTCATCTACATCTGCAAGGTAGGCCTATATTTAAACATGTGATTTTGACCGCACCAAGTTTCATCTGTGTAATACACTTTATACCCACTATCTCTGAGTGTCGTATTTTTCTTAAATGCATGCTGTGAAGCAGCAACAGATACTGATTCCATAAGGACAGGCTTTTAGTTTAATTTTTTTTAAACCTAAAACCCATGCCTTTAATCAGTTGATGAAGCTTTGTACATGACATAATTGAGAAGTCCGGCATTTTTTTTTTTTTTTCAAGTTTATCCTTCGATTTTTTAATAGTTGGAAACAGTTTCACCAGAAAGAACTCTTAAATATACCTGTGAATTACTCCAATAGTGAATTTTTCTACTTGAATACTCGGCCGTCCTCTTAGAGGGGGTGGATAAATCAACACGCAAAATTTTCACATTTTCCGCTTTAACTTTCTGCACCGATTGGAGTGAAATGTCAAGACAATGTGCCATTCGTTGGAACACAGGATATTGGTTTTTCATTTAACCTTTCTCCCTCTAGCATGAGAAAGCAAATTACACTTACAATCGTACTTATTTCACCTTCCGTAAAACGGGACCCTCACCAGGATTACCTGATTCAAGAACTGGAAAAAATCCAAAGAAAAGCAGCTCGATTTGTTCTGGGTGATTTCCGACAAAAGAGTAGCGTTACAAAAATGTTGCAATGTTTGGGTTGGGAAAAATTGAGAGAAAGAAGAAGAGCTGCTCGACTAAGTGGTATGTAAACTGTATATAGCATAATATCTTTTGTTTATTTCCACCTATTCAATACATTACAAGAAGTTGGCATTTACTTTAAAACATTATTCAGATGAGACATGTTTCGCCTCTCACTGTGAGGCATCTTCAGTCATTATCAAAAACCTTATTATTTTACCAGGCATCTGGTTAAAGATATTCAAAAATGTGTTTGATGATTATAAGAGAGGTAAGATTTACGTTAGTTATAAACATGTTCATGAAGTAACTAAAAATCTAATATATTGATAAAAACATATGTAGTTCTTTGTTGAATAGGACTTGTTTGATTGTACTATAGTAAAAGAAGGTGGCTTGAAGCCGTAGTCATTAATAGATGTCTAATACATAGTGGAAGGCATAAAATATCAGTTCTATGAGAATATACATTACATTCAAATGATACTAAAAACTAGTGGATTCAAAGGTAGTACATATAAAATGTTCAATGAAATAACTATAGATCTAATAAAATGATAAACACATATGTAGTTCTTTGTTAATTAGGACGTTGTAAGATTGTACGGCTTAAGGCCGTAGTCATTAACAGATGTCTAATACATAGTGGAAGGCATATGAAATCAGTTCAATGAGAATATATAATACAAACAATTGATACATAAAAACTGGTGGATTCGTAAGAGGTACATTTAAAAATGAAGGCGTCATGCGACTATAAAAGACAGTTGATGGCTTAAAGCCGTTGTCAAAGTTTGAAATGTAGGTCAAATAACTGCTAAATATATGGTAAAAAGATATAAGTCAAAATATACAGCTTAGTATAAAAAATATGAAGGAAAAACATTCCAATTGCTTGACAAAAGTTATTTGACGTTGGCATGCGTATGTCCGTGATATTTATTGGTCAACATTTCGTAGGTTATTTTAGATTTATTCGGCAAGATTGCGTTGACAAGAAGTTCACCAGATGTTTATAGTTGGCCTAAATTGTAAAAAGAAAGTTGCAGAGATGATGATGGGTGGAAATTCTCAATGTTGGTATGGTTTTCTGACGTGAAGGTTGGAGAGCTGTTGTGTTCTTCTTCGATGACAAACTTCCATAATACTCTTCAATAGTATAAATTATTTACAATCAACGTTTTATAAAATATATTGTCATCGAATAAGAACACAACAGCTCTCCAACCTTCACGTCAGAAAACCATACCAACGTTGAGAATTTCCACCCATCATCATCTCTGCAACTTTCTTTTTACAATTTAGGCCAACTATAAACATCTGGTGAACTTCTTGTCAACGCAATCTTGCCGAATAAATCTAAAATAACCTACGAAATGTTGACCAATAAATATCACGGACATACGCATGCCAACGTCAAGTAACTTTTGTCAAGCAATTGGAATGTTTTTCCTTCATATTTTTTATACTAAGCTGTATATTTTGACTTATATCTTTTTACCATATATTTAGCAGTTATTTGACCTACATTTCAAACTTTGACTACGGCTTTAAGCCATCAACTGTCTTTTATAGTCACATGACGCCTTCATTTTTAAATGTACCTCTTACGAATCCACCAGTTTTTATGTATCAATTGTTTGTATTATATATTCTCATTGAACTGATTTCATATGCCTTCCACTATGTATTAGACATCTGTTAATGACTACGGCCTTAAGCCGTACAATCTTACGACGTCCTAATTAACAAAGAACTACATATGTGTTTATCATTTTATTAGATCTATAGTTATTTCATTGAACATTTTATATGTACTACCTTTGAATCCACTAGTTTTTAGTATCATTTGAATGTAATGTATATTCTCATAGAACTGATATTTTATGCCTTCCACTATGTATTAGACATCTATTAATGACTACGGCTTCAAGCCACCTTCTTTTACTATAGTACAATCAAACAAGTCCTATTCAACAAAGAACTACATATGTTTTTATCAATATATTAGATTTTTAGTTACTTCATGAACATGTTTATAACTAACGTAAATCTTACCTCTCTTATAATCATCAAACACATTTTTGAATATCTTTAACCAGATGCCTGGTAAAATAATAAGGTTTTTGATAATGACTGAAGATGCCTCACAGTGAGAGGCGAAACATGTCTCATCTGAATAATGTTTTAAAGTAAATGCCAACTTCTTGTAATGTATTGAATAGGTGGAAATAAACAAAAGATATTATCCTATATACAGTTTATGAAACTTTCAATACGGACAAAAAATGATTTTCATCACTTGTAATAAGTGGTATGTTCCGAGCTGTCAGCGGAGAGATGGCGTGGAATGACATTAGTAGACGAATAAGTTTGAATGGCGTCTATAAAAGTAGGAAAGATCACAATATGAAGATAAAGTTGGAATTCAAGAGGACAAACTGGGGCAAATATTCATTTATAGGAAGGGGAGTTAGGGATTGGAATAACTTACCAAGGGAGATGTTCAATAAATTTCCAATTTCTTTGAAATCATTTCGGAAAAGGCTAGGAAAGCAACAGATAGGGAATCTGCCACCTGGGCGACTGCCCTAAATGCAGATCAGTATTGAATGAAAAAAAAAAAAAAATGAATGAATGACCTCGGAAACATTTTTAACAGACAGTGATACTGGAAGCCCAGATGAATGCAAATAAGTACACCACAAGTAAGTCTGGGAATACCACGATTCACCTGCTTGTCATGTTATCGTGAAAGGGAACTCTTGCAACAGGGTTTGGCCGCCTACTGGACAACCATTTGCTCAAGCTGCCTGAGTGCATATCTCTTGCTTGCTTTCAAATAAAAATCTGTATAAAGTACAAAAATCATTATACATTTTTGGTATACAACAATTCAAAACAAAAAAACCTCAGACCTTACTGTTTGAACTCAATCTCGATTTCAGAAGACCACCACCCCCTGCGGGTGGGGGACGCACATGTAGAATACACCCGCGGTATCCCCTGCCTGTTGTAAGAGGCGACTACAACGGGCGACGAAGAGATGATTGAATTAGAATCATGAAACTACTCTTGATTCGTACCATCATGCGGGAAACACCATGGGTTGCATGTACTTGCGAGTAGTATCACTAAATTGGTACGAAATAGGTTTGTGATTTGTTGCAGTAAAAAGCCTGGCCTGGTGGTTTCCAGTACCCGTGCGTCGTATCCATGTGAGCAACACCACGGGTCTGGGCGTAGCCTGTGATTGGTACCCACTATGTGAGGAACACCACGGGAATACCAACGCCCGTGACTAGTACACCTAGGTGAGGAGCCTTACCGGTTTGCGTTGGCTATGGGTGGCGCCATTGTGTGAGAAACACCATAGGTCTGCGTTCCCTGTACGAAGTGCAATATTTGTGAGTAGTACCATCTTGTGTGGAACACCGTGAGCCTTCACTACTTTTGATCAGTACCCCAAAATGACAAATACCATGGTTCTACTTTACTGGTGACATGTACCATTCTGTGGGGCCTTAGACGTGAATTTAGCACCCCTTCAGACATCAAGCATCATTTTGCTTTGTAAATGGTCCCTTGGTCAGTAATACTCTAACTACCTTCTTTTTGAGTCTGATCCACTGGTTTTTTTGTTTGTTTTTTTTGTTTTTGTTGGGTTCATGTCCATCCATTCATTCTTCATGACATTTTTTATTTTATTTTGGTCAGTGGATGAATTTGAACTTTTTGTTATTTCATTTCGTACCATTCGGGGCCGATGACCTCGATGTTAGGCATAATCATCAGAAGACCACTCAGTATCAAAGGGATAGTCTTTTACAAAAACAATAACTCTTCCCAAAGTGTGTGAAGTTAGTAAACTTCAGAAATATATTTATAATACTGCATTCCATAATCCATCTAATTTTCATGAAAATCGGATGGAGTGTTTTCATGTAATGGTACTACAAAGTTATTATTTAAAAAAAAGGGCAAGAAAATAGGTAGGCCTACTTTATGCATTCCGCTTTACATAACTTTCACAAGAAACATAATAAAAATATGCAAATACCACCAAAGAATGCAGAATAAAACAAGCTTTACGATGGTGTAATTATATTTTAGATTGGTGGGCTGGTTTAAATTTTATTGGCGTTTAAACTCTGCTGCACATACTTTCTGCGCTGACAGTAGGTACTTACATTCTTCCCCATGAGGTACTATCACCTCGTCAACGCAATAATTAAAACTGAGGACTTTTCCTCTTGGTGAAACTTACAACTTGACTTTTTGTCCCATTTACATTCATACCATTGTCTGCTGTCCATCTTACACCATTTTTGTGCTCGGGCTGTTCTTGTAGGATTCGTCCTCATCACGTGTCTGAACCATTGTATTGTGGATGTACCGACTGTCTAGTAGAGATGTGTTAATCCATGCTTCCTGCCTCACTTCCTCATTTCTTAACTTGTCCATCTTGGTCTTCAGGAACTTCATCTGTATTGCTTGTAATCTTGACAAGCTCTTTGTGAGGGTTCATATATTGATACCATAGGTATTGAGAAATAAGCAGTAACAGGACTAACAGAGGGATAAATGGAATGTAGATTGATAAAGGAACAACATGAAGCTCTTAATCATCTGTAATTGCAGCTGGCACATTTAACAAGAATGAAATGCAAATCTTTACACCAAACATACAATTAACTGCTGAATAACATGACAGCAAAATGAGTACAATGCCAACTTGTAACTTACGTACAAACATACGAGTTCAGCTTGGAGCTAAAATAGTAACACATAAGAGGCATTCTTCAGATAATAATAATAATGTTCTACTGTACATGGCAGCAAGAAGGCATACATCGTTACGAGCTAAAAACAAGTAGCCTAATGCCACGCAAAGCAGATCGACACTTACCACATCTAAACAGCCTTTCATCGTCACAAGCACCAAGCTTTCATACAACATGTACTCATGCTTGCAGCCCAGCAGTGATGGGTTTGGAGGAAACCCTAAACAAACAGGTTGGCTCATTGAATAATAATGAGAATAGTCGACTGGATGCAGCCAGTCTTGTAACCTACAATTTGGAAGAGAAGGGGAAGGAAAAGGAGGTGGGGAAACCAATACAAAGAACCATACTACCAGTAACAGTCTAATCTTGACTCATGCACATGCAGATTTCTTCTGAAGATTGATTTAACATAGAACATCATGGAGTGGAACATTCCTCTGTGACTGAGCAAGTGGCCGTGCGGTTTGGGTCACGTAGCTGTCAGCTTGCATTCAGGTGATGGTGGGTTCGAACGCCATTGTCAGCAGTCCTGCAGATGATTTTCCGTGGTTTCCCATTTTCACACCAGGTAAATGCTAGCACTACAAGGTCACTTCCTTCCCACTCGTAACCCTTTCCAATCCCATCATTGCCATAAGATCTGTCTGTGTCGTTGTGACATAAAGCTAATTGTAAAAAAAAAAGAGATTGAGTCGGATGAATCAACCAATCCCTCCAACTACAGTAGCGCTGTGTGATTGGTTCCACTGAAATGCACACGGTTGCCTAGTCGTCCAGTATCCTGGTATCCAGCTTACTGCAGTTTCTTTTGAGTAGCTCCATGTGAAGAGGGTCAAGTGTGGTCATGTGCGAGAGACAGATGCTGGTCTTCCAAGGGCAAATCAATAATTTTTATCATTTGCCTTTGTCTTCTGTATCACATTGCATTGTGGACTAGGGTAAAAGAAGCATGGTCAACAGCTGCATGTGACAGAGATGCGTATGTTATGGAAACCGCTAGCACTGGATTGATGTATCGGCTCCTAAGTGAACATCTTTGAGGAGTGTATAAGTTCACCCTTGTCAACGAGAAACTTCGAGATTCAGTTTCACTGGTTTGATCATACTGTAATGCGATGAGTTTAACCCCATGACGTACATCGTTTCTTGGACGTTGAGGAACTAAGCCGAGGAAGAGGCTGAAGGTGACTTGGGGAAGATCTATTGAATCTGCCCAATCAAGCTCTGTCCAAGGCAGTGGCATATACTGATGGCTACCAAGGCTATCAGTGAAGCCCAAACCTCAATTGAGAATGATGGAGGTTTAAAGCACACACTAATGTAAGCATCTGACACATTGTTCCATTTACAAAACTTGAAAACAGTGAGAAAAAACGTTGCACGTATATCCGAGAGCAAGGCATCGGAGACTGATATTGCAGCCCAGACTCTAGCCCGTCTCCCATCGACTCTCCCAGCACAGCTTGCTGTTGTATATCATATAGAAGCGGGAACCGGGAGAGATAGCTGTGCTAGGCCTCGGTCTGTCGGATCGCCACTGCTATCAACCATGCGTTACTCATCGTATATACTGTAACGTTCCAGACGTTACAGGGTAATTATGTTAATTTTATTATGTGTAATTAATTCAGGAATTTAACGTCATGATATTTATTTTGGTATATAATTGTATTATAATTCATGTTTAATCATTTGCTCACTATCATTTCATTACTTTGTAACTACGACTTGTAAACGAGGGCTGAATATCCTAATATTCACTTAGATTCTTGCGACATTCGTTTAAAATTAACTTGCAGTAGATTTCCTCTATCTTGCCACATCACCGAGGAAGAAGGAAGGACAAATTTAGACACCAAGTTCTGGGAAAAGCGAGCACGTGTTCACGCGTCCTAACGTAAGCTACCGTATTTCGACCAGAATTATTCAAACTGATCACCGCCTATATTTTCAAAGGAGCGTCATGTTGCCATGGATACTGAGTGAAAGGACTTATAGAAGAACAGTTGATATCATGGTTAAGACCCGTCAACTCTAATATCTAGAGTGGGGAGAGACGTGTCATCTGATTGGACCACGTGTAGCGACCTGTAATTAGCGCGAGAGAAGGTTATAAAAGGGCGTGTTGGAGCTCTTGGCTTCATCTTCTACGGATCTTCTACGAGTTTTCTACGTGATTCTGATCGATATTCTTCTACGAGTCTTCTACGTGAATCTTCTACTTGATTCTCTACTTGATTCTTCGTCTCGATACTTAGAAATTCTGAATGAGGGGTGTATAGCCACTCTCATCAGGAAGTACGTACAGCTCGGCTACAAGACCGGTATGAACCAGTCTAAGTCAATAGGTAGTATTAATCTAGATAGAAATGAAACTTCAGAGAACATTTTCAGTAAAGTTGGAAGGATTCTTAATTGAGTATCCTCTCCATATAACCCAAGGTGGTTCTTCTAACTATGACTTAGGGCTTATCTCCAATATATGGGATAAAGCATAATAGGGAGTGTTAGTTTTGAAGTCATCTTCCAATTAGTGGTGGGTGCAATTTGCAAGGCAGGAATGGTACTTAGCTGCAGATGAAGAGATCTCAAAGACGACCGGTGATGTTCCAGCTACAAGGATGGAAGCTTTCCAAGGACCAGCAGAACAAGACTACATGGTGAGCAAGCGAGATAAAGATATTGCAAGTTTTCGCGAAGTAGAGTCATTCAATTTTTTTGTTAAATTCATTTTCTATTTTAAATTCAGTTCTCGTTAAACCGTCGTCATTTATATTCAATATAATAAATAGTATTTTTCTAGTTCACTTTAATCAGTCTGCCTTAATTAGCCTTTTGATTTCTAATTCTCCTGCTTAATGATTAGTGTACTATCACCCCACCCCTTTGATAAGAGTCCGTCCAAGCTTGATTATAAATTTTTATCTTTAAGTCCTCAACTTAAAGATTGGCGCCCTTAGCTTGAATGGTTGCATTTCTCGTTCGATGATTGTTCTCCGAGAGGGGAAGTCACAATACTTCCTCACCTCGTACTTCTGACTTAATCTATATATATATAAAATAAGAGTTTTGTCTGTACATTGCTCAGAATTTGAAAATAATGGTATTTCTGTATCGGTCATGTCCATAGTAACAAGAAAATGCACTTTTTGCATTTCCGTAATTTCTGTCTGTCTGTCTGTCTGTCTGTATGTATGTATGTACACGCATCACGAGAAAACGGCTGGAGAGAATTTAATGAAAATCGGTATGTGAAGTCGGAGGATAAGCCTCTACAATCTAGGCTATAAATCATTTTACTCACGCTGAGTGAAATGGTAGTTTAGGGGAAGGACTAAAATTGAATTCTCAACTATTTATGTTATTAGTGGTCTAATGAAAATCGGTATGTGAAGTCGGGGGATGAGCCTCTACAATCTAGGCTATAAATCATTTTACTCACGCTGAGTGAAATGGTAGTTTAGGGGAAGGCCTAAAATTGAATTCTCAACTATTTATGTTATTAGTGGTCGTATTTTGAAGAAAATGCGTATGCAAAGTTGGGGAATAAGTTGCTACAATCCAGGCTATCAATAATTATATTCACGCTGAGAGAAATGGTAGTTTAGGGGAAGGCTTAAAATGTAATTCTCAAATATTTCTTATTAGAGGTGTAATCGATGAATGCTACATAACTAAGGTTATATAGAATTAAATTTCCTATTATTCATGTATTATACATTATTACCGTACTGGCTATGATCACACAGATATTCATGAATTTGGATTTTTGTTACTAAGTTCATATCAGCGCCGAGTAACGAGAAAATGGGTAAACAGTATTTAATGAAAATCGGTATGTAAAGTCGGAGAATAAGAAACTACAGTTTACGGTATAAAATATTTAACAAATCACAGAGTCGAAAGAAAACTAAATGTGAAGGCCTACAATATAGGAAGCTCATAACATTGATCAACAATAACATTACATTGACCATTGTTTGTCGTCATGTGCTTTGTGTCTTCTGTTGCCCCTCATCTCCGGTAGATAGGATTACTGCTGCGTACAGAGTATTTTTATTTGATTTACGTCGCATCGACATAGATAGGTTTTATGGCGACGATGTGATAGGAAAGGGCTAGGAGTGCCTTAGCCCTTAATTAAGGTACAGGCCCAGCATTTGACTGGTGTGAAAGTGGGAAACCACAGAATACCATCTTCAGCACTGCCGACAATGGGGTTCGAATCCACTATCTCTCGGATGCAAGCTCACAGCTGCGCACCGCTAACCACACGGTCAACTCGCCTGGTCGTACAGAGTGTAACAACCTGCCTAAATATTGATGGGAAGTAGCTGGGGAGTTAGATAACTTTCTTCTTTAGCATGCCATTCCCCTGGTTTATAAATTTTCTGATACTACTGGTACGTAACACACTGGATCATCATAGCATTCGGGCTATTCAATCCCTACTCTGAGGCACTGATTGGAATGAACAGTGTGCATATTTAGCAGAATAATGGCAGATGACTGTTCATGGCAATCTGCAGCCTGGTCATCCCAGCTCTGGAACTTTGGACTATTAGATTGGCACCGCAATCTAACCGCAGTACTGTTCGTTAAAAGTGATAAAACGTGCGGCTTTCCATTTGATCGAGTATTTTATATGATAGCATTGCTTTTAATCGCTACATTCATACTTACGTTTTTGTAATGACCTATGTTGATTTCAGTTAGGAAAACCACAAAGTCAGTCTTTCTGAGAATCCCGTAGCGATGCACGGGTACATCAGCTAGTTATATAGATAACAAAGTGCTGGTATTTCACTCGCGTTTACTTCTACATCCTTGTAGGAAGACACTGCAGGGCTGCTAATATAGGAGCAATATAGTTTTCTTTTTATCGGTAGATCTGCGAAGACGTCGTAAATACCCAGTCCCCAAGCCATGGGAATTAATAATATGAGGGGGTTGATTCTGAAAATTGAACCGCGGCCATCGGACCAAAGGCAAGCATTCTATCCATTCAGCCACAAAGCTGGACTTAAATTTGCTAAACCTTAGGCTACCATCTCCACTGATTAGGGGTTGAGCAGTGTCAGTAGCAGAGGCCAGGCCAGCCGCGACAACACAGCAGGCTTCTTCGTTGGTTATTGGCTGCAGCTCAAAACGCTGAAGGCTTCACATTCACTAAACCAACCATCAAAAAGAGATAACCTAAGTCTAGTGATAGTCCACGTCTTGATTCCAGCATACGCCACTGGTCCAGGGTGACTCCTAGATACGGTATTTCTGTGGAAACCGTTGTTAAAATGAATGTCTCTTCAGTGTTCAATAGCCTAAGGGGTGGCAGGTAAAAAGGATCGAGGAAGAGGCTCATTACTGTTACTTTCTAAACAACACTTAACTGAAGTATGTGAAAACTTAGACCTCACTTCACATTTCCATCCATCAAATCAATATTGATCTGTATTTAGGATTGTCACCCAGGTGGCAGATTCGTTAGCAGTTGTTTACCTATTATTTTCTTAAATGATTTCAAGGAACCCAGAAATTTGTAGAACATATCTCGATAAATGAATCCATTCACTAATTCTTCTTCCTATAAATGAATATTTGCCCCAATTTGTTCTCTTGAATTCCTACCTTTAAAAGCTCCACTCAAGCTTATTCATCTACTAATGTCCTTCCATGTCATCTTTCCATGGACAGCTTGGAACATGCTGCTAATTGAGCAGCTCATCTCCTTACTCCCATGTCCTCCCTCCCAGTTTACAACATTTTCATTACACTACTCCTTTATCGGAAATTGACCAGAAAAAAGTAATGCAGATTTCCGTTAGATCTTTCCAAGCTGTCATATCAAGTAATCCCGGTATGGGTCCTATACACTGGAACGATACTCAGAGGTCACCATAGACTTAAATGCCCTTTCTATTACTGTACATTGTTACTACAACCCCTAAATACTCTCGTAACCATATGAAGATATCTGCAGCCTTGTTTACAGTCCCATTTGTTATTACCGTACAGTACTGAAGATCTTCCTTATATTAACAGCTACAGTAGGTACTTACAGTGATCCCCGTGAGTTACTGTTGCCCTATCAGCACAGTAATTAATACTGAGAGGCCCTTTCGTCTTCGTGAAAATTACGAACTGACTTTTCACCCTTTTTACCATCATACCATTCTGTGCTGTCCATGTCACAACTTTGTCAAGGTCTTTTTACAGTTGCTCACAATCCTGTAACTTATTTATTACTTCATACTGTATAACATCATCCTTATCTGTGGTTTCAGTTCTTTACTAAATCATTTAGGCATTATATTTATAAGAAAGCTAAGGTCCAATAAAAGTAATGATTGCCACTTCAACTGCAGAAGAGCTCCCACGACACAGACAGACACGTGTCGATCACCTTTTGCAGGTTGGGCTTTGTCTTAACGTTATGAAAAACAGAGTATTTGGAAACAGATCCAGCTGAGATCCTGGTAATGCTCTTTGAGCACATTTGGGGTGCTTGCTGCCTCAGAAGAGAAGGCAAGGCTGGAGCTGTCTGGGGAAGAAGACACCTCTGCGGATGGATGTCAGCAGCTGAGCGGTTACCACCTGGATATAATGAAAGCTAGCTGGTGTGGAAGTCCCTGAACAGGCTACTATCAGGAGTGGGGAGATCCAAGGGTAACTTGAAGAAATGCGGGTTCAGTAAAGGTGATCCAAGGTGTGAATGTTAACAAGAACAAACCACAAGCCACATGCTTCATTGCCCTCTGTGCCCAATATTGTGCACAGTGGAGGATCTCCTACAACCCACTCCAGGTGCATTGGACATACAAAATACTGGGCATGTGTAATATGAGAAGATAATCTCACATGTTATGTTTTGCTCACTTTAAGCTGATATGTATATTAACTGTAAATGTGTGTGTTTTCGACTCAAGAGTAATAATAAGTGGTAGAATGATACGAAAGGTGTACTCCCTGTGTGTGAGGAGTGCAGACGAAGAATACACCCGCGGTATCCCCTGGCTGTCGTAAAAGGCGATTAAAAGGAGCGACCAAGGGATAATGGAATTGTAATCGTGAGATTACTTGTGATTAGTTTATGTGAGGAACACCATGGGTCAACTTTATTTGCAATTAGTACCACTATGTAAGGAACACCATAGGTCTGCGTTACCTGTGGCAGCATGGTTTTATGGTTTTAGGGAAGGCTTCTCGTGTGAATTTCAGCTCTGTTCTGTATGCCAAGATATATCGGATTAGCTCGACAGTTGGTCAAGGATTGATGCAATAGTACTTGATTTTGCTAAGGCATTCGGTCTTGTGCCACATGACATCCTTCTTAACAAGTTAGCACGTACGGTCATTGACATCAGAGTTGTGAAATGGATACGAGAACTCCTCAATTGAAGAACTCGGGGGGGTGCGCGTGGGAGAAACTATCTTCTCCAATAAGTGTTACGTCTGGTGTGGCTCAGGGTAGTGTTATTAGGCCAATCCTTTTCATACTTTTCATGAATGATATGCCTGATTTGGTAAACTCGGAAGTGCAGCTCTTTGCGGATGATTGCGCCATATATCGGGAGATAAAGACAGAGGAGGATGAACTATTGCTTCAGCAGGATTTAGATACGATTGAAAAATGGGCGCGTGAAAATCGAATGAAAATCCACAGCAGAAAAAGCAAGAAATTGTGTTTTAGTAAAAAGAAAATTACAGGAAAGAGAGATTACAAAATTGGAGGAGAAAGTGTTGTTAAAGTTGATAGTTGTAAGTACTTAGGTGTTACTGTTAGAAAAGACTTAAACTGGTCAGAGCAAGTGGAAAATGTAGTTAAGAAATCCTGGAGATTGTTACATTTTATTGTGCGGAATCTCAAGAAAGCTAATTCTGATGCCAAAAGTAAAGCTTATAAATGTTTGGTAAGACCAATTCTTGAATATGGATCTGCTTGCTGGGATCCGTACAGGGTGGGTTTAATAAATTCCCTAGAAAAAGTTCAAAGAAGAGTGATGCTTTTCATAACCGGGAATAGGAGGAATACCATTAATTGGAAAAGTCTTGAATCTAGAAGAACTAGAGCTCGCCTGTGCGATCTTTATAAGAGCTATATGGGGAGGGCTGCCTGGATTACTATTAGGAATAAGTTGGAACCTCCCTCATACTCATCGAGAAATGATCATAAGCATAAAATTAGGGCCAGAAACCAGCATACCGACATAGGCAAGTTTTCCTTCGTTAACAGGACCATAAGGAATTGGAAACCTGCAGCAGTCTTTGATAGATTCCCTTCTGGTATCAAGTCATTTAAGACCATTAGTGCTAGTGTAAAGCAATAAGTAAAAGTTGTAAATTACAGACACTGAATTTGTGATTTTCTGCTTGGTTTGGATTGTGAATCTAGGACTTTTTTCTTATGGTATTCTCTTTCCAGGGAATTGCTTGTTGTTGTAGTAGTTGTTGGGTAATTATCAATGTTTTTAACTTTGGTTTATTATCACTTGTAATGTTAAGCTAGTAGTAAGCTCAACCTGTAGTAGTGTAAGCCATAGTGTTAAGCGCTGGAAATACTTAAGTTGTGTGTGTGAATTTGTATATGATGCTGGATTTAGAATGTTAAACTAGTAGTAATTATTGTATTATTTTCTTTCCATATATTTGCTTGTTGTACTCTTGTTGTTTGTTTTTGTTGTTGGGTAATTATGTTTACTTTATTATTACATTACTGTAAGTGACTATTGCCACTGGAATATTTCCCATTTGCAATGTATTTCTTAATAACATATATAATAAGTATAATAATTAGTACCATTATGTGAGAAACACCATGGGTCTAGCCGTGGCCTGTGATTGGTACCACTATATGAGAGACATCCTAGGTTTGCGTTGCCTATGATTAGTACCTGTATGTGAGGAACACCATGGTTCTGGTCTGCATTACCTATGAATGGTGTCCTTAAGTGTGGAACACATTCGAGGCATATATTTCAGGTTCCCTATGGGATTCAACATCTACATCATACCATGGGTCTACATTACGTGTGGTTAGTACCTCTATCCGAGGAACGCAGTGAGTCTACGTTGCCTGTGATTAGTATCACTATAGGAGGAACACCATGGTTCTACTTTTCCAGCGATTCGTACTATTATGATGGGCCGGTGACCTGGATTTTGGACGCATTTGGACAGCAAGCATCTTCATCCCGTGGCATTGTGAATTGGATCCACTGATAGTTTTGGATTCATGATAATTTTTTCATAATTTATTTTAGATTCTACTCAGTGGATAAATTTTGAAGTTTTAATTATAGTTTTGTTGCACCTCATACCATTAGGGGCCAATGACCTGGCTGTTAGGCAACTTTTAAACAACAAACATCACCACGAAAAGTGTATGGCCTACTTACTAACCAACAACAACTACTACAAGATCAGATAGTTCATTAATTAATGAGAATTCATATTTGTTTTAAATTGTGACAATGTGACACTGTTCATCGCAATCCCCAGTTCTTTATAACTTGTTGGCGCATACAGATAGTTGGGTGTGGATCTATTTGCTGTACCAGCATGTTGCAGAACAATTCTTACCCACTTTATTAAATGTACACTGCCATACAGTAGTATGCTTAGCCTTTTTCCGGGATATGGTTCCTATTGAATTACTTTTCGAGCCATTCATGCTCGGTGAGACAACTTAAAGAAGAGGCAAACATAATTTTTAAAAAAATTGTGGTAATATTTCAAGATTCCACGCTCTCTACAAATCCATATAAATGGAAGGTTGAGACTAGTTGAATGTCTATGAACCCATACCTTGTGGAAAGTGCCTCAGTGTCAAATCAGTTTTAATGTTCAGACAACAGTATAATCACTTTAGTGTGGGATAAATCGTAAGTTTTTTTCTTTTCTTACTATACTTACAATGAATTGCCTTCATCATCATCATCATCATCACAGTCATCATCATCTGGAGCAGTTTCCAACCACAGGCTGGGTCTACTTGGAGCATAAGCCTCTCCATCATTTTCTATCCATCCGCCACTTCTCTTCTTTTATTGTCGTCCAGTTCTTTCCTCGTGCCTCGATGTTCTTCTTAACACCCTTCAGCTCCATTTCTAACCTCTTCCTTGGTATCCTCTCTTCTCCCGTTTTCTTGACATGCCCATACCACTGCAGTCTTGATTTTCCTATCTTTTCATGTAGGGGTACTTGTTCCATTTCCTGGACTCTGTTATTTCTTACTCTGTCCAGTCTTGTTAAACCTACTTGACACCTCTGAAACTTCATTTCCACTGCGTGTATTCTACTGTTATCTCTCTCCATGTCAAAATTGGCACAAAATAAGTCTTATAGATATAATTCCTTTACACCTCTGTGGTACATCCTTGTTCCATATCAATCCTCCCACACTCTTCAAGAATCCATTTTCACACATTCCTCTTTCATTGATTTAAGTATTTAAACTTCCTGATGTTATCAGGCTGGGTAGCTCAGATGGTTGGCAGGTTCGATCCTGACTCAGTCTGGTGGTATTTGAAGGTGCTCAAATATGTCAGCCTAGTGTTGGTAGGTTTACAGGCAAAAGTAGTTAGTGGGACGTAAAAACAATAACACTATTTCCTGATGTCAGGTTTCTTCGTAAGATAACATGATTTGTTTCTTTTCCTTTTTCAGGTTGAAGGGGTATTTTATGTTAACAGTCATCTAGAGAAACTCATGTTCGATGAGTTAAGGAACTCTTGTCGGCCTGGAATGGTTGGTGGATTCCTTCCAGGAATGAAACAAATAGCTAACGTTGCTGCACTCCCAGGTATAGTGGGCAGGTCTGTTGGTCTGCCAGATGTCCACTCTGGATACGGCTTTGCTATCGGTAAGTTTATGTTCTTTTTTTTTTTTTCCCTAATTAAATTTGTTGCTTAAGTGTTTCATTCACATTTCACTTTACAATGGAAAATTCACATTTGGTGCATTTTAAGAAACGAATTAAACATATTGCTTATGTGATGTAACCTTTTAAAAGTGTTTACCCCCCCCCCCCCCCCTTTTTTTTGTTTCTCCACCTCTGTAACATGTGTAGCAGTTTGAAATATTAGCTGAGTTACAAGTCTCAACTCTCATAATGGTTCTGTATTGAAAATGACGTTAGGCAAAAAATATCTCCAGGATAATTTAATAAAACTACCTATTCAATACATACCCCGTTTAATGTGGTTTAAATCTACATAGACTTTTCAGGTACATGTTTCACCCTTTTTTGGGCATCTTCAGCCTGTAGATAAGCCTTAAGATCAAGGCAATAACAGCAATAACCTCTTAAAATTAACCTACCACAACAATATTTTAGAAAGTGTTAACAATACATAAATGTGAATGAATAAATTAATGGTATTTTAACACAATTAAAATGTATCAGTCCTATTCTGATTTTTTTTTAAATGTCCAAAACTAAAATGGATCTTCATCTAACATGAGGACCATTTGGATAAAAATAAAGAGTATATTCATCCGGGGGCACAAATTGACCCACATATATCATTTGCTTGACGAAACCAATGTTGAATGTGTTGTCAATCACAAATGGGGACTTAAAACAGTTTGTTTAATGTAGACTGAATAAGATTGTTTTAAAAATACATTAAATTTTGTTATGAATGAAAATTAAGCATCTTGGTTTCCTGTCATTTGTGTTGACAATGAATTGTGGAGTATACAGTCTTATGCTGCTTCTTTGTTTTGCGGCTGCTGTTTAATTGTGAATGAACGTCCTAGACTGTTAAAAACAGTCTTGTAAGAATAAAGTAACATTAACGTTCATATTTCGTACTGTATATGTTTAAATAACCTTAAGATATTTTTTGCCTAATATTAGCTGAGCCCGATTGTTACAGCTGGGTTTGTGGTTTGGTAGGTCGCTGATTTTGGCCTTAAAAGAATTTGTTTCTGTTTCTGAAGCAGCAATCATCAGTGTCTTCCTGCTTTAGTGAAATAATTACATTGATATGTGATTTATATAAAGTTGACGAAGGAATTACAAAAAACTGTTGAGCGGAGTCAATGCCCGCAGCGTTCTTCAGGTCCCACTCCCCTCTCGAAGGAACAGAGTTGTTGCCTGCAAGCTTATCCCCCACCCCTGCACTCTTAGCTGCCAGGACCAGAACGGTGAAAATGGCTTCAGTCTACACGCGTTTGCTTAGGGGGATGGTCAAGTAGTGGCTTAGATAAGTGAAAAATTTTCTAAAAGTTACTAGAGTGACAGTGGAGGACTACTACAGTCATTATTTGCTCATGTTTAGAACATCACAGGTTTACACAATGTAAATGATGTTGTACATACATGCACATGATTTAAGGTAATTTGATAGAAGAATCTGAGGATGTTCTTATAGAATGAAACATTTTTTACAGGTGTGTTATGTGTGTTATATAATTAGTGTTTTCGACTGACCGAAAAGCTTTCAAATGACATTAACTAAGTCGACACTGAAAAATATGGCTTACTTTTTAACAAACTGTAATTATATTCTCTTGCTCTATGTCTTCTGGTATAGGCTAGAGCAATTTTGTTACTTTCATTGATCTGTCTCTGTCTTATACTTGGCTTTGACAATATGAAAGTGACCGAGGTATGAGCGATGCTAGTAATGCCATTCCTTATGCAGCCATTCCCTGCTATGAATGGTGTGAAACTATTGCTCATAGGGTCAGTTGGTGCATGCATTTCAGTGGGCTTGGCAGACTGATATGTAATAGCAACGTCTGGCTCAGTGAGGAAAGCAATGGGAAACTATCTCACTCCTCATTTCCCTAGTACGCCTATTCAGTGATGCCTAGGCCATCTATGACCGCTGATGGTGGAGCTGTTGAGGATCCAACCAGCCTTCGGGCTGATGACTAAACGTACATACATCTATATATATAAAAGCCAAATACCACTCACTGAGATCACGAAATCTCCAGATCGAAAAGACCTAGAATGCTGAAATTAGGAACATAAGTTCATCGTTTGCCCTAAAGGTGCACTGAGAAATAATTTTTCAAAATTAAGCTTCTGCCCTTGATTTAGGCCCTTCACCACAACAGTATAAGCTAATATTAGCAAAATTGAATTTATAATACCAATATAATGGTCCTTTATTGGACATTATAAATTTTCCAGCTAACTCATTCTTGGTTGCCTGCGTTTTGCCCTCGTGTGCTAAGTTGGGCTCATCAGTTGGTACTTAGCACACCTACCAAGACGCAAGGCTAGTGCATACCGTGGAGGCCACTGCATAGGCTACTATTCCCTATGGGAATCAACATCTATATCAAAATTGAATTTGTTATAAAGAGACGAGACAGAGCTCATTTTAAGTCTGAAGACGTGAAGAGTAAGCATTTGTATGTCCCATCGGGACACTGGAAATGTTTTAAGGCCCTAAAACCAGCCATTTTGGAGATATTGACATTACAACTTCTGCTAGGGCAGATTGCATAAGACATGCAGAAAGATTGTGGGAAGAGGAAATTATTCCGTGAGAGAATTTTACAGTGCTCAGTGTCAGTTGTCTCGTTTACAGCAAAATTCATCAGGCGTGCTTTGGTGTGCTGCTGTCTCATTTACTGCTATACAATCAGGCGTGCTTCTGCATTCTATAATACAGCTTTATACTGTTTATTGAACTAACTTTTATTCAGGAGAGTAAGTATGAGGTTATCTACCTTTCAGTACACTATATTTTTAGATCATTTCACTATTTAAGGGACTGGTATCAACTCAACCAGGGGTCATCCTCATCCTTATACTGTAATTCTAAACATTGGCAAGTTATGCCATGTAGGCCTATGTACAATCATTAAAATACCGTAGCGTATACATTATCACAAGACATTAAATTTTGGTAAATTGTCCACATGTGAACAAATTCTGTTGGACTGGAAGTCTGAAGTGTGTCACTCAGTTACCATTGATTCCTTGTGTGTGTCTCGTTTGTTGATAGTGCCAGTTTCCACTAAGTTAAAACTTTATCATCTTATATCTCTATATATATATATGTCATTGTATGTATGTGGGTGGCTGGGTGGGTGGGTTTGTACCACATCTCCTCCTAAACCATTGGAGTGATTTGAGCCAAATTTGATACACTTATGACTTGGTATCAGGAGACAAACCACGTGGGGTAAGACATCCCAAACACCCCTGGGGGTGAGGGGGGATCATATATAAAAATAAATGAAAATAGTGTCGAATCCATACTTTTCGGGGTCGCTGAGATGAATAGTGACACTCCAATGTTTTTTAAAGTCCAAGTTCAGCCCCCTTTGGGGTGGGGGCGAGGGGGGCTGATTTATACAAATAATCGAAAAGTGTCGAATACATAGTTTTCGGGGTCACCAAAGTGAATAGGGACACTCCGGATTTTTAGTTTCAGGAGACAAACCACGTGGGGGTAAGACACCCCAGGAACCCTTAGAGGGGTCATATATAAACATTACGAAAATAATGTCGAATCCATACTTTTCGGGGTCGCTGAGATGAATAGTGACACTCCGAATTCTTTTTAAGTCCAAGTTCAGCCCCCTTTGGTGTGGGGGGCCAAGGGGGAGTGATATATACACATCATCGAAAATGGTGTCGAATCCATACTTTTCGTGGTCGCTTAGATGAATAGTGACATCCCGGGAATTTTTGAATTCCAAGTTCAGCCCCCTTTAGGGTGGGGGGCAAGGGGGCGAGTGATATATAAAAATAATCGAAAAGAGTGTTGAGTACTCTTCGGGGTCGCTGAGATGAATAGTGACACTCCGGATTTTTACTATCAGGAAACAAACCACGTGGGGGTAGGGCACCCCATGAACCCTTAAGGGCGAAGGGGTAAGATATAAAAATCATTGAAAGTAGTGTCGAATGCATACTTTTCGGGTTGCTTAGATGAATAATGACATCCCGGGATTTTTTTAAGTCCAAGTTCATCCCTCTTTGGGGTGGGGAGCAAGGGGGGTGAGATATAAAAATAATTGTATTTAGTGTCGAATATATAGTTTTCGGGGTTGCCAAGATGAATAGTAACACTCCGGAATTTTAGTATCGGGAGACAAATCACGTGGGAATAGGACACCCCAGGAACCCTTATGGGCGGTGGGCGAGGGGGGTCGTATATAAAAATAAACGAAAATAGTGTCAAATCCATACTTTTCGGGGTCGCTGAGATGAATAGTGACACTCCGATTTTTTTAAAAGTGCAAGTTCAGACCATTTGGGGTGGGGGCGAGGGGGGTGAAAGATACAAATAATCGAAAATAGTGTCGAATACAGGGGTCGCCAAAGTGAATAGCGACACTCCGGATTTTTAGTATCAGACAAACCACGTGAGGGTAAGACACCCCAGGTGCCCTTAGGGGTGGGTGGGCGAGGGGTCTGATATATATAAATCATCGAAAGTATTGTCCAATCCATACTTTTCGGGGTCACTGAGATGAACAGTGACACACCAGAATCTTTTAAACTAAGTTCAACCCCCTTCGGGAAGGGAGGGAGATATATAAAATTATCGAAAATAGTGTCGAATCCCTAGTTTTCGGGGTCGCTGAGATGAATAATGACACTTCTAATCTTTTTAAAGTCCACGTTCAGTCCCCTTTGGGGTGGGGGTCGAGGGGTGAGTATATATATAATCGGAAATAGTATCGAATCCACAGTTTTCTGTGTCGTTGAGATGAATAGTGTCACTCTGGACTTTTAAAGTCCAAATTCAGGCCCCTTTGTGGTGGGGAGTTAGGGGGAGTTAGATATAAAATAATCGAAAATAATGTCACATCCATGGTTTTAGGGGTCTCTGAAATGAGGAGTGACACTCCGGTTGTCGTTTAAATCCAAGTTGATCCCCAATTGCCAGGCGGGTGAGAAGGAGTCAAGAACAGAAAATATCCAAATGACCGAGATTAAGGATGTTTTTTTGTACTTTCCAGTATAACTGTCAACAGAACTTAATACAAATATTACCTACTACCTGAAGAAAATACTGAGGGGGAAAGACACCCCTAGAAGCCTTAGATCAGGGGACGAAATGTAATTAAGACTGAAAATGACAGATATTAGTGTTGAATCCATACGTTTCGGGACTACGGGCGCAATTTCAAACAAACTTGGTCACTATGACATTATCAGGAAACAAACTGTGTGGAGGTATGACAACCCTAGCACACCTACGACGGGGTGAGATGTAGAAATAATCGAAAATAGTGTCGAATCCATTCTTTTCGGGGTCGCTGAGATGAATAGTAACGCTCCAATTTTTTTAGTAGTCCAATTTCTGCCTCCTTTCGCATAGCGGTGAGAAAAAGTGAAAAACAAATTTCGAAAATGACCGAGAGAATGGACGCATGTGTGTATACTGGACCTACTGTCTGGAAAAATATACCTTAGGGGTAAGAGACTCCTAGCCTCCAAAGTAGGGGCGAAATGTAAAAATTAACCGAAAACGACCGAAATTTGTGTCTAATCCATAGTTTTCGGGGTCGCTGAAATAAACTGTGACACTCTGGGTGCTGTTTAAGATAAAGCTCAGTACTACTCGGCAGGCGGATGTAAACTGGCAAAAAATTGAAAACGTCCAACGAGACAGAGTTTAAGTATGTATGTGTGTATGTTCTAGCATATATCTCAATCAAACTTGGTATACACATGACTTACTATATAGAAAATATTACTGTGGAGGTCAGATACACCTAGCCCCCGCTGGTGTTGGGGAATGAGAGGGGATGACTTGCAAAAATAAGTAAAATAACCAATATTAATGTCAAAATCCAATGTTTATGTGTCGCTGATACAAACTGTGACGCTGTGGATACCGTTAAAGTCCACGTTCAGCCTCCATTGAGGCCGGAGCTGAGAAGGGCTTAAAAGTAAATAGTATAAAATGACCGAGATTAGTGTTTACTCGATAATTAAATAATCTAAAACTTGAAATCAGATACATCTAAATAACTCTAAAACTACATAATAAGTCGTAAAATCAACATCTCAAAAGGAATTCTATAAGCATTCACTTCATACTTAACTAACTGGTAATACAAATATTAAAGGTAAACATTCAAAAACTATCCGTTCAACGCCAGGTACTACAGCTAGTAATGTTTAAAAATGTTAGCCAAAGTTTTGTTGTTAATTAGAAGTCGTCAGCAGTTATAAAAGAAGACCAAATAATATATATATGGACAGAGGTCGAAAAATACCGGTCGCCCAGTCGTCATGGCACCTGAAAATTTTGCCTGGCGCCAGAATTTTCAAATTCGATTTTGAAAATTTATTTTTTGAAATCCAGAGTTCCCTTACATGCACGTTCCCACCATTTTATAAAGTGACAAGTCATGGTGTTCTGCATGTTTTCTATAGCTCAAATTCTAATATGAGCAATAAGCATTTTCACTGCTTTTGACAAAGTCTTGAATTCTGTAATTGGCTCCTTGTACCTTGGAACTTGACATTTCAGTTCTGCGCGAGAGCTGCCTAGCGGTCATGAGAGACATCGTTGTAACCCGTCAAACAAGTAGCCTTTCACGTGAGCATATCATAAAAAATAGAGTTCCATTATAGATGATCAGTTATCGGTAACGTGAGTACAAGGATCACACCAGAGTTGTGGAGAAATGAAGAGAACTACTGTGTTGCATAATTCCACAAACACTAGTCCTTCCCATGACTAGCCGTTCCTAAACTATTGCCACCAAAGCAGTACTGATAAATTCCCATGGAATTCATTCTTGGCATTTAAAACATATGGAATGATGAGTTTATCAATTCTTGTATTTTCACTGAACACTATTTATACTTTTAATTTCATTACAGCATCTTGGTATTAAATGGCTTGCACTTTAGCAATAAGGTTGTTTTTATTCCTGTGCAGATATGAAAAATTGGCAACGTTGCATCGGACATCGAAGCCCGCGAAATCGGAAGCCATTTAACTCTGGTGATTTATTGTAGTGTATTACGTGTTTTACCTTTCTGTATTATACATGCGAAAATTGGCAAAATGAAACTAACAATGCTGCACGAATTGACTGATGCAAGTAAAAAACAGTGTACTCTTTCAGATTTCTTCGTAAGAAGGCCCGGAAATGTAACACAAAGTGATACAGAAGCGAGTGAATGTGAGAAAACACTTGATGGAAGTGCTGATTGTAGTGTTCAGGACGATAATGGCGAGCGTAAAATTGATGGTATTCAAAATAATAAGTCAAAAATTAAAAATACGTCGAAAATTCAATTGTCAGGCAAACAAAATTTCACCAATCATGGCTTGAATTAGTCGTGGGTGCGCTATGAAGAAGGAATCGTGAAGTGTATATTGTGCAGTAACTTTCTTAGTATTAAAAAACTAACCCCATGGCACTACAGCCCTGAAGGGCCTTGGCCTACTAAGCGACCATTGCTCAGCCTGAAGGTCTGCAGATTACGAGATGTTGTGTGGTCAGCACGGCGAATCCTCTCGGAACTTTCCTAGTATTGCCGACCAAAATTCTAAAGTTTTATCCGGATTTTCAGGACCATTTAAACTGGAAACTTTTAAAACATGAAAAATCCTATCCTCACTCAGTTTCAGGAGGATGAAAGTATCAAGAAAAATCCTGAATGTGTACCTTTAGCTAAGTGCGTAAAGAAAATATCTTCGTGAAGATTTGATATGTGAAATTAATTAATTCATATGTCAGCATCTTATTTGATGGATCAACAGATAAATCTGTTGATGACGAGCTGATACTTAACATTTGCTTTTTAAAAGAAAATAAGGTGAATGAGACATTTCTTTGTTGTTTCACTGGATCATGCAACAAGTGATGGCTATATGGAAGCTCTAGAAACAGAATTGCTTCAGTTAGGTACAAAACTAAAAGGTATAGCGACTGATGGAGCACCATATATGATTGGTGTCCATAATGGTTTGGTAACAAAAAAAGTTTCGAAAAATTGAGAACTTGGTAAACGTTCATACTGTTGCACATCAACTCCAACTCATCGTTCTTCACTCAATGAAAAATGTGATACTTAAAATCATTGATGACATTGATTCTACACTCACTAAACTCTACAAGCTTTATTGGCATTTGCCAAAACGACTTCACCAACTGAAGAAAATTTCGGAGTTGCAGGAATGTGAAATATGTAAATTGCAGTACCTACATGAAGTTAGATGGGTCGCAAGCAAATTAAATGCTTTGCATGCAGTTGTCAAAGACTGGGAATGCCTATTGGTGCAGTTAGAGTATATTTCTGAAAGGAAAGGTGAAGAAGGAATCATGGCTAAAGGTCTTCTAAAGAATTTGTCAAATTTGTCATTACAGTTCTCTTTTTTTATGACTATCTGAGTAGGCCTATATTCAAAAGACGTCCACTTATATTTCAGAGCATGATCTGATTTTTAGTCAGGTAATTGTACATGTAAATAATGCAATTACCGGTAATTCATTGCAGCAACTTCAGAACACCAAGGGCCCATTGGAACAAAAATTTGTTTCTGCTACAACACTTTCTGGACTTTTCAGTGGAATACAGTTATCAGGTGTGTCGGATAAGAATTTCATGAGTGACAAGGAAAATATTTTCGCAAGTGGAATTAACTTTCTGGAAGATATTGTAACCGTACAACAGGGTTACAGATTCCATTCAGTATTTATTATTATTATTATTATTATTATTATTATTATTATTATTATTATTATTTTTATTAACCCGATTCATTAGATTTTATATATTCTGTTTCTCATCATTTAGACTGTAATAATTAGGTATCGCGTATATTATTGTATTTAATCATAGGTTAAGTGAAATTTATTTGTAATTATTCTGTATTGTAGTAAGTGAGATTTGTTGGTTTCATATAGTCAGGCTGTGGCTTGTAAACTCTGGCTAGATGAGCTGGCATAGTATTTTGCAATCAAGGCTATGTTTAACTGAGAATGTTATGTGCAAGTAGATTTCCCGGTGACGCATTCAGCATAGTCATCCTCAATCCGCTTGGGCATGCTTAGACAACACTTGACTGATGACATCAGTGCGTGGGCACGTGATTGCGACCAAGTGTCAGTATTCGCCAGCTACTGTATGTTGAAGTGGAAGGGATGGACAGTGAGTAGGGAGATGAGTCGTCATCGCGAGGTTATATAAGTCGAGGCGACGGTGGTGAGAGGTATTCAGTTCATATTATTCGAATCATATCTATCAGGTAATATGTAACAGTCAGATGTATCAAATGGAAGAAGTGGTCTTCGAGTGATGGTCAGAGCTAAGAGTTGTGTTTGAAGAAGTAATAATCGAGGAAGTCTACAAGTGGTGGTTGTATCCGAGCAGAGACAGGTACTATACAGATAAAGAAACATCATCTTCTTGTGAGGATGGACTTCACAAGATGTTTCAATAATATTTTCCAATTTCTTATAATATATTGAGTGGACGTAATTACATTGGAGCTCCCTACATGCGTACATGGTATGTAGGCCAACTCCTTGTTATATAAGAAGATAACAGCAGACGGCTCCCGACTTCAGCTCAGAGGTTTTCCCAAGAATTTCAAGTTCAACAGCGGTGTATGCCGACATCAGGTAATTAAAGCATCAGACATGTTATGCATTCATAACATGAAGAAGAATGTAATCAGCGGCGATATCACATCTCACTTCAAGTTCATGCCAATAGCTTTTTTTGTTTAGATTAAATTTTCCTTTTATTAGTACCGCAAATCTCACGATATATTTCTTTTGTTAAATTAAAAGATGTCAATGATTGTTCATTGTGACGTAAATTATAGTCATAAACTCAGTTTTATTTTAATTATAATAAGTGATTCCAGTTCCATGTACAATCCTCAATTGTGGAAATGCAACAGTAATTTAATATTTTCCTGATCCATATCCCTGTATATTGCCAGATATGTGAGTTTATCACCTCACGCCTTGAGATAGTTGATATAAGAGGTATGCTGTACCCAATTTTGTTGTTTTTCTTAAAAAAGCAACTGGCGCTCAAACAAATGTTATTTATATTGTGTGGAAGATATGAAGGTATAAGAGTAGTGGTTGGAGTAGCCACAACATATTTCTTCAAATTGAGGATATTCAAAGTGCCACTGGTGTTTTTAACACATATTCCTGGCCATCAGAAAAACAATTTGAATATTATGGCAACAGTGAAATACAACTTCTTGCCACTCATTTTTCAAAACACCTTCAAATTCAGGAGAACAACGTAGAAGACATACCGAACGAGTGTTACTACTTCCAAGTACTCGGGAAAGGTCTTCCATTGAGTGATCTACCTGAAAAATCGTGGACTGTGAAAGTACAATTTCTGATTTTAGGAAAGCTCCTCAGTCTAGTGCCAACAATTTCTGTATCGACCTCATCATGTGAGCGAGGGTTCAGCATAATGAATATTATTGAACACAAACTGTGAACCATGATGATATCTTTAAATGGACAATCTATAAAGGACTTTGATACAACAAAATGTATTGATCGTTGCTATATTGGTGGGAAATCAAAAAGGCACGTGTAATGTAATTTCAAAAGACGCCGACCACGAAGGTGACTGGGTGCCTATTTGGGATGTTATATCTTTAAATATAAATGGTTTCTATTCCATTCTTATATGAATTGGTAGACTAGACTACTAAGGACTACTTAAGTCTAACCTGGGGTTTTCATAATCTTTGTTTGCAAAAAATTTGCTGGCTCCTTATAAAAAGAGGCTGGCTGCTGATTTATTTCTATTTTTTTTTATCCCTGTATACGGGTATTATTATTATCCTATGACCAAGCTTCTTCCATCCACAAGGTCCCAGAAACAACCACCGGATGATGGGTTTATAACCTCACACCCGTGAGAGAGGGACCCCCAGGTGAGAAGGTTAGTAGCATGTCCGCCCCTAAAGAGGAGAAAAGCGAACACCATAGAGCGGGCAGAAAAAACAAGCAAAACAACGCACAAGAATAAACCAAACAATAGGAAAAAGCACACTTACCTTGGAAATGAGAGGGAAGCAGATAAAGGCCGCGTTCAGAAATTAAATAAGAAACAGTGACAGTGCTTCATTGATTTAGTGAAATGAAAATCCACTATTAATAAGAAAATAAATGACTTTAATTCGCCTTATTCCAAGAAAAAAAATATATGTTGCAAAATTAAAGGAGAAAATGGAATTCAGCTTGAAGTTACAGGTCTTGAAATGTTATTTAAACTCTCTGGGTAACTCTAATAAACAATAAAAATGTCTTCCAGTTGTGGAATGCTCAAAACCAACAAATGAAAACCAATTAACTTAATTAAATAAAATTAATAGTTATTTGAAATGACGTTCATTTAAAAGGACAACAAAACATAAATTCAATGAATAAGTTTTTAAAATAAAATAAAATGCTGACCTCAATAAGAAAACTAATGAAACACAATAATTAAAGCTTACCTACTTGACAGGTCGCCTACTCTAAAATTGTTAATCTTAAAATCCAGAAAAGTTAGGCCTAGGTTGCAGTAAAATTCACCACAAGAAAACAACCAATACACATGAAACCACATTTCAAAATTTACCAAACCGGGGGAAAAAATGGCGAAATAATATAAGATAACTTTACACTAGAACACACGTAAATCAATCACATCCACATTAAAGAATGTACCACTAGGGCACCACACCCCGATTAAAATCCAAGTTAGCCTAACAATTCAATCAACAACCCGTTGCTAAGGCAACAACAACAAAGCGTGTCCGCAAGGACAAAAACAGGCACAGAAAAACCCCAAAGGAAAAAAATAAATAAGAACCAGAAAAGTCAGAACAGGAAACAATAATTAACCCAAAAACAAAACCCCAAAAAGGAAAAAAATTTTAGGAAGGTTAACCAAATTTCAAACGGAACTTGCGGTGGCTCTCCATTTACATAAATTTCTAGAAAAAATTTTCAGTTAAAATCATAGTTAAACTTAAAATAAATTTTGATCTTAGTCCGCACCGTACTTTTCTTCTAAAGCACTAAGATGAAGCTTCTTAGTGAACACATGGTAACGTAATGAACATGCAGTCATTACACCGATCGGAGATTATTATTATTATTATCCCGGGTAGAGATCACTTTTGTCACTTCTGACCAAGATTTTCCTTGAAATTTTTCAGTTTCTTAGATTAAAAAAAAAAAAAAAGGTAACTTACAGTTTTCAATCCATGAACAGGGAAGAGACGCCGAGAGCTACATTCTGTTACCTTACCCAACCAGGCTCGTAGTAGAACTATAATGCAGTTTAACTGCTCGTGTACCAATCTGAGACTAATCGAGGGCAGCTACCAGGTTTATAGTTCACAAAATGCCCACAGGGGCCTGGTTTTATCCATTATTGAAGCTACTGCCCCGAACCATACCGCCGGTCCAACACACACAACTTCTTACCATGGTGATTCAACTCCAACTGCTAGCGTTCCATGCTAAGGAGCGTGACTTGCCTTGTTGCCACACGCACAAGCGCAGAACCTTTCAGGCAGGCTCGAAAGTTTAAAGCCTAGTCGCCAGAGTGTAGCACTTCACAGCGTGACAAGATATGGTAATCGAAATCAAACAAGAACAGCGAGAAATTTCACATTAAATGTGAAACGATAATGTTCTTTCACAAGGTTCATTGACACAAGTTTCTAGGGGTGCAGAACCCAGTCCAAAAGGTTTATTTGAGAGGTTATGTACCCAAAATACCGTCACAGTGGGCCAATCGGTGGATTAGGCTCTGGGTATCCTCCTGACCATGCCAATGTAGGAAAATGTTCAAATGGCTGCAAAGGAAGAGAGAAAGGAAAGGAATGTTAAAAATGATTAAAATGTGTTAGAAAATAAACCATAGCAAAATTGTATTGAGACATGGAGTTCCTCTGTATTCCCCACATATCGATGTGTTAGCAAACTGAGCGACACTGTTCTCAAGTTAGCGCCGAACTGCTGGTTGAGCTTCTACTGGAGGGGAGACAAGTAAATGGTCGTAGGTGGGGGAAGTAGGGGGAGCGCTCTACTGTTGCGTGTGGGGGGAGTCTCTTATTTATGCTTAACCCCTTAACATACCAATTATTTACAAAATTGTGATTTTTTACCTAATTTTTTATTGTTAAAATGGGCTATTTATTGAAAACTAATGACAGTGGTAACAATAAAAATACATTTTTCGAACTTAACAATGAAATATAAGCCACCGAAAAGTTCCTGCTTTAAAATCTCGAGTATACTCATGATATATTTTTTTTACGGGTTCTAAAATAAATAACACAGCACTAAACAGATGGCAAGTAATACAACATGACACTCAATACTGTTCAAATGTTTGTGGCTGTGTGAAGTGCCCTAAAACAAGGATCAACACATGATGCTACATCGCTGGAAAGCCGCGAAAACGAACTGCTCGAGTCACCGACATCCACTACGGTTGTGTCAGAGACATCTGTTGGCAAAAATAGGACTCTAAAATAATAATAATAATAATAATAATAATTACCGGGTGAGTTGGCCGTGCGCGTAGAGGCGTGCGGCTGTGAGCTTGCATCCGGGAGATAGTAGGTTCGAATCCCACTATCGGCAGTCCTGAAAATGGTTTTCCGTGGTTTCCCATTTTCACACCAGGCAAATGCTGGGGCTGTACCTTAATTAAGGCCACGGCCGCTTCCTTCCAACTCCTAGGCCTTTCCTATCCCATCGTCGCCATAAGACCTATCTGTGTCGGTGCGACGTAAAGCCCCTAGCAAAAAAAAATAATAATTTCATAAACATCTGGTGGAAATATTGATAAACAACAAGAAACGAGTATATTCGGGCTTTTAAATTAGGTACCGACCAATGAGCGACATTCCCGAGTATTTGATCAAAAATTAGATGGATGGCTTTTCCGGCGTTTGCTCTATCAACCAGCGTTTCGTCTTAGGTCTGACACTAGACTCTTCAGAGTGGGATGTGTCAGACCCTACCCACTGACGCTGGGGTGTATGCAGGTGAACTTATCAGAAGCTTATTTATGAAGCACAGTCTGATAACTGCATACGGGAGATAAAACTCCACAATGGAATTAATGCCTGCCTAGCAATTCCAAATGGAAATTCTAAGTTCCCATGGAGGGAATTAGATTCTTTTCCACCAATAGAGCATATCAAAAATTTGATCAAAAATTAGATGGATGGCTTTTCCGGCGTTTGCTCTATCAACCAGCGTTTTGTCTTAGGTCTGACACTAGACTCTTCAGAGTGGGATGTGTCAGACCCTACCCAGTGACGCTGGGGTGTATGCAGGTGAACTTATCAGAAGCTTATTTATGAAGCACAGTCTGATAACTGCATACGGGAGATAAAACTCCACAATGGAATTAATGCCCGCCTAGCAATTCCAAATGGAAATTCTAAGTTCCCATGGAGGGAATTAGATTCTTTTCCACCAATAGAGCATATCAAAAATTTGATCAAAAATTAGATGGATGGCTTTTCCGGCGTTTGCTCTATCAACCAGCGTTTCGTCTTAGGTCTGACACTAGACTCTTCAGAGTGGGATGTGTCAGACCCTACCCACTGACGCTGGGGTGTATGCAGGTGAACTTATCAGAAGCTTATTTATGAAGCACAGTCTGATAACTGCATATGGGAGATAAAACTCCACAATGGAATTAATGCCCGCCTAGCAATTCCAAATGGAAATTCAAAGTTCCCATGGAGGGAATTAGATTCCCGTATGCAGTTATCAGACTGTGCTTCATAAATAAGCTTCTGATAAGTTCACCTGCATACACCCCAGCGTCAGTGGGTAGGGTCTGACACATCCCACTCTGAAGAGTCTAGTGTCAGACCTAAGACGAAACGCTGGTTGATAGAGCAAACGCCGGAAAAGCCATCCATCTAATTTTTGATCAAATTTTTGATATGCTCTATTGGTGGAAAAGAATCTAATTCCCTCCATGGGAACTTAGAATTTCCATTTGGAATTGCTAGGCGGGCATTAATTCCATTGTGGAGTTTTATCTCCCGTATGCAGTTATCAGACTGTGCTTCATAAATAAGCTTCTGATAAGTTCACCTGCATACACCCCAGCGTCAGTGGGTAGGGTCTGACACATCCCACTCTGAAGAGTCGAGTGTCAGACCTAAGACGAAACGCTGGTTGATAGAGCAAACGCCGGAAAAGCCATCCATCAAATTTTTGATATGCTCTATTGGTGGAAAAGAATCTAATTCCCTCCATGGGAACTTAGAATTTCCATTCCCGAGTATACTCGGGATTTTATTTTATATAAATATATAAAACCCCGAGTATACTCGGGCTTTCATGTTAAGAGGCTAATAAATGTTCTGGATATACAGGAATGATGACGTCAAACACACAGTTTAGTTTCTCCGATCCTTTGTTTACATTGTAGTTCGGGTTAGAGAATTGTTCTAAATGCAGTATATAAAATAGTTCTCCAAGATGTTCAACAAGGGGTCTTTGGTGGCCTGCTTAATGATCATGTCTTGTTCTATGGTTGAAAAGCTATGATTGGCATCTGACATACGTAATGCCATCGCTGAAAATTGATTATGCTTGATAGCATTAACGTGTTCTGCGTACCTTATTGAAAAGCTCCTCCCAGTTTGCTCAGTGTTAGGTAGTTTGACATGTAGTGAACTTTAACCTGAAAACAACAGATTTGGAATATTTATTCTGTCTATTAAGAGTGTGAATGAAAGAATAAATCAGTATTATTATTGGTGGTTTTATATATATATATTTGTTTCTTGAAATGTTAGTTTCTTGGACATTTTAATTGTTAAAAGTGAACGCTGAGAATTTCTTTTTGGTCTCTTTTTGTCAAGAGCGGGTTGTTGGCAGACAAAATTTTACCTCATTAATAATACAGTTCTATTAATGAAATGGTTGTTGTAACCATTAAATTCAGCTATTTCCCGAATGGTCTTTAGTTCTTTGTTGAGGCTAGATTTAGATAATGGAACATTGAAAGCCCGATGTACCATATTGTAATAGGCAGCTTTCTTCTGTGAACTCGGATGTAGAGATTCCTTATGAATAAGTCGTCATAATTTGTGTTGGCTTACGGTATATAATGTAGGACACATACTCAGGATGTCTGATAATGGACAGATCCAGGAAATTAAAGAGTAGAATCTTCTTCGGATTCAGTAGTAAATTTGATATGCGGGTCAGTATCATTTAGTTTATTAAGTGTTGAAATTGGGGTTGCTGCACTGTGGTCTAGAATGACTAGAATATCATTCGTGTACCTATTCCAAAAGACATTTTTTTTAAAGGATTGACTTTTCAAGATTTTATTCTGCTCTAAATTATCTAAAGAAATCTCAGCTAAGATGCTGGACACTCTCTCTTCTGAGATTCACACTACTGATGACCACTTTTGAAGTTTGGAATCACTATAAGAATATGCCTTTTGTTAAAAATTTCAGATCTCTGCATGCCTAGATTTGGTTGAGCATCGCACATCTACACACAGACAAACGTTTCGGGATATCATGGACTAAATATTACTCCCCTTGTTGGGGACCAAAAATGGCCCCTTGACTTGTATTACGTATCTTACGTACGTTGCCTAGCGATATCGAATCAATACATTTAATCCAGGTGACAACACGTTGGGTTGTCATGTCCCAACCTATTTTCCATAGTTTTTTTTTTTTTTTTCACAACTCCCTAAGAAACGTGAAAATGAAAAATATGGCTTTGAGGTGCACTTAGACCAGAGCCTTCCCCCACACACACACACTTCCTTTTACTTCCTTTTTTTATTATAGATGCTACTTTTCTCTTGAAATTTCCTTATTCATATTCCTCTTATTCAAATAGCATAATTTTGTCATTTATTTGTAGGAAATATGGCAGCATTTGACATGAGTAATCCCAAGTCAGTAGTGTCCCCTGGAGGGGTGGGGTTCGACATAAACTGTGGTGTAAGGTTACTGCGGACAAATTTACATGAGAAGGATGTGTTGCCTGTTAAGGTAAGACATTTCATGAAGTAGATTCTTAAGATCTGTGTACATTCTTATGTGAATTAATCTGAACAAGGTTTCTGTTTTGTATTGTTCCCTAAGGTTAACTTCAGTGTGCTATTTGTTGCTTATTGCTTAATTTGCATGTGTTGTACTTTTGAGGAATTTTGAGATAATAGCTTGTAACCTCAGCTATTGCTTTCAAGTCATTTTATATGGATGCCTCTTAGACTGCCTGTGCATCAGTTTCAATGTTCTATTGTACTCCGTCAGATGGCATAGTAAAGCGGATTTTGTTGGCGAAGTATTAATTCATATTTTTGGTAAACATCAAATATGTCTCCAGAGAGCTTTTACATGCTGGCATCATACAACATTGTCTTCAATGGCATTTTTCCTTCCACCAAAACTCTTACATCCTCTGCCAACACTCCACCACTGATCCACACGAGGAACTAATTTTGAAGTTACCTTATGAGTTTCGTTTATTTAGTATATGGCTCTTAGTCCCAGGAGTCTCCGAGGTCATGTTTGGATCACCTGGTGCAGGTCTTTCTATTTGATGCCCATGTGTGACCTACTTGTCAGGATCTGAGATGATGATAATGAGAGAGAGTGTTGGCACATACCCAACTCCTGTCGAATTTCACCAAGGGGTCTGTTCCCCGCTTACTTCCAACTCTGAAAGATGAATTACCGTTACCATCAACAGTGTCGTATACCCTTACTCGTATCCAGGCTTTTGGCACACAATCTAGTGATTAGAAATTATAGGCCACCACCTCTCCTACACTGCGGGCCACCATTCTGATGGTGAATTTCTTTTCCTCCAGTGGGACTCGAACCGCCTAACCACAGCGTCAGACCCTATCGATTTGATGCCTTAATGATCATGGCCACCAGACAGGCTGTGAGATTTATAATATCTATGTCTTCAGCCAAAATGACTCCATCCAGCTCCATGGCTGAACGGTCAGCATAGTAGCCTTTGGTTGACAGGGGGGTCCTGTATTTGATTCCTGGACGGGCCAGGCTTTTAACTGTATCCTGTTAATTTGTATAGCTCGGGGACTGTGTGTTTGTGTTACACTGCAAATCATCCTAGAAACACGTAGTAGTGAATACATCCCTCCACCGTAGGGTTGGTGTCTGGAAAGGCATCCGGCTGTAAAACCAGGCTTATTTCACATATAGTGGTAATTGCAAGTAGTGAGGAAAAGGCTAGAAATAGGGAAGAATGATCAAAATCACTCCCAAGAAGCTTAGTACAATTGTAGCATTTTTACAGAATACTTTTTTGATACAAAGAGAGAGCTATTAAATTTTGTGGCTGTGTAGGCACTGCAAATCTAATTATTCAGCAGCACATACAGACTGACTTGGTTTTTCTCAAAAAAGGGAAAGTGTGGCAGGATAAAGAAGACTACGCCAAGTTACGGCCCCTTTCTACCAGAAGCAAATAAAACCCTAGACTCACCGCCACACTTCAGAGAAAGTGAAGGAATTCTTCAGTTGTCATTGAATTCTCCTGAGAATAACCCAACTGGAAATGTGTGCTGTTTGCAAAAGGAGACTTGCAAAATGTAACTGAAATACTGATGATAGTCTCTGATCATAACTTAAAATAATGCTCAAAGCTTCTGAAACTGAAGGCAAGTCATGTCATGCTACTTATGAAACAACATAGACATATCAGATATTAACAAAGATAAAACGTGCATGTTACTGTGTTTTCTGATTACTTTGCATGGTTTGTATGTCATGGATTCGATAAGACAGGAACAGATAATGATGAGAAAAGGATAAAATACATCATCCTTTGAATGCTGTAACAAGAATGTTATCAGATAACATTAGCGCTCGTTAAAAAAATTGAATGTAGATGTCTGACTCTCATAAGTAATGTTAGTTTTAAGTCAGCCTATGAATTGAAAGTCCCTTGAGGGTAAAGAATATCAGAGGATTAATTGTTAAAGCAAGAAAAGGATGGATTTTAGAAAGAAATTGGATTTATTTTAGGTTTGCACTGACAGAAGTTACTTGTGTTTTAAGTAACATTTGCTTAGAAAAAGGCTAGGTCTGGAGAGGTAGCAGCCATGGTCTTAACCCGATGAGTGCTACGCCCGCCTATAGACGGGCTGACGCGGCCAGTCCACCAGTGCTACACCCGTCTAGACGGTGCACGAGAGTTTTAATTTTTTTTAGTTTCCCAGTACACTTTCAAGAGTGCGAATTTGATCTCTGACATGTTTTGCCATCTGTTGGGCATTATGTAGAACTAACTGATCAGAGATTATAGCTTCAGGAAGTAACTTGCAGAGCTTTTTTTAGACATCTGTGGAGTTCATCTGTGATGTAAACAAACATGGCGGAACAACAATTTATTTGCTCTTGCAGCGATGTTATTTCAGATCACAGAATCTTTCACTTATTAACCACAGCAGAAAGTGATGAGGGAGATAATCATTTTAAGGAATTGTTAAACGATTTTGAAAGTGAGAGTGATAGAGTGCCGAAAATATTGTACGTGAGGGAGAAACAGAGCCTCCTCCTAAACTAAAGAAGAAGAACACGGTGAGTACAAAAGCTATTTTATCGCTAATTTCGTGGCGGATGGATTACTTTTCTTCACCAGAGTTTCAGGTAACTGTGACAGGCTCTGAGGGCCAAGTAGTGTTATGAAAACCCAAAAATCATTGATTTTTCGGAAACTTTTGTGCCAGTGGAGTTGGTCCAGATAGTTGAACAAATCGGCATCACAAACAACCAGTAGAAAATATTTAACTATCGCCACATCCCAGGTTTGAAAAATATTTTAAAATATCAACTTATATACTTCTAAGAAGTTGCATGTATTAGTTGCCTACAGATTTTAGGAAATATTATTTTGGGCTCTTTACTTTGTATAAAGATAATGCATGCATGGGCAGATAAGTGTAATTTTGTTTTCTCTCAAAATAATATTGAACATAAGTGTAGGATTTTCCATTTGTATTTAGATTTATAAACAACCAACAATTATAAACATTTTAAGCTAATCACCCCACTGATAAGTTAAAAACTAAGGCTTCTACAATTTTTTTTACATATGAATGAAAAAACTGAGCAGTGAGGTACCAAACAGTCAACTTCTTCCTACAGCCTGTTAAAAATCTGAAGTGGGTTCGAGCTTTGCTTTGTTTGAAGAGGGAGACCATTCCAGATACAATTAGAACCCTAGTAACCCCCAGAGTAGTATACAATTAACCATATGGAGGAAGGAACTAGGATTACGCCTTAGTACAAAAGGAGAATGAAAGTCAATGGAAAGGAGATAGGTGGATATTATCTTTGAAGATAACAAAGGTCTATTTCTTTCATAACTGCCAGCATTTGTGGGAGGAAAGTGGTGATAACTGGAAGGGGAACTTCTTTTAGTAATCAATCGATTGATTCTGAATTTACCGGGCTGAGTGGCTCAGACAGTTAAGGTGCTGCCCTTCTGACCCCAACTTGGCAGGTTTGATCCTGGCTCAGTCCGGTGGTATTTGAAGGTTCTCAAATATGGTGTCAGCCTGGTGTCTGTAGATTTACTGGCACATAGAAGAACTCCTGTGGGACTAAATCCCGGCACTTTGGCATCTCCAAAAATTGTAAAAGTAGTTTGTGGGACGTAAAAACAAGCAACATTATTATTGATTCTGAATTCTTTCCAGTTTATTTTATGACTTCAGCAGATTTTGAGTGTCAGGCTGGTAGGTCTTATAAAATTGAGTTATACCACTCTTAAAGCATACAGGTTTATTTATACAAAACCATGAGTTGTGCTGGTCTTACTTCTAACATCGTTTGTCTGTTGCTACATTTGAGGTCTGATGGGTCACTTTTAATTTTGGATAAAGTCAACTGATTGCAAGAGACTGTTGTTAAACTTTTACTGTAATTAGTATTTTACATTTTTAACAGCATCTTTTTTTCAACCTTTAGGAGCAATTGGCTCAGAGTATGTTTGATCACATACCTGTGGGAGTTGGCTCCAAAGGAATCATTCCAATGAACGCCAGAGATATGGAAGAAGCCCTGGAAATGGGGATGGACTGGTCTCTCCGTGAAGGTGGGTGTGTGTTTGTCTGTCTGTTACTTGGAAATGTGGGTTTATTGGACGATCACTCTCATTGTCACTCTCTTTGAGCAGGCTATGTGTGGGCAGAAGATAAAGAGCATTGCGAGGAGTATGGCCGAATGCTAAATGCTGATCCTTCCAAGGTGAGCATGCGAGCCAAGAAGAGAGGTCTTCCACAGCTGGGTACGCTGGGAGCAGGCAATCATTATGCTGAAATACAGGTTGTTGATGAGATCTTCGACAAGTGGGCAGCCGTAAAGATGGGTATCGAGATGAAGGGACAGATATGTGTGATGATCCACTCTGGCAGCCGTGGATTTGGACATCAAGTTGCTACAGGTGAGAGAACATTCGTATCCTTTGCTGTGTTGCAGTATTGCATTATTACTGGGCAAGTTAACTGTGCAGTTTGGGTTAGATAACTGGGAGCTTGCATTCAGGAGATGGTGGGTTTGATCCCCACTGCCTGCAACCTTGAGGATGGTTTTCTGCAGTTTCCTAGCCATTTACCATTCTTGCATAGTAAAAATCCTTCCTTGTGTTATTGTGATGTTAAAAAATAGGGTGGGGGGAGGAGAATACTAGAAGGGCCACTAGTTATTTTATGGAAGTCTCCAAGTTATATGTATGTTGTTTTGAGTCAGTTTAACCAAATGACTCTGCTGATCACTTGGAGGTCTCAAAGCTGCTTCTGAGAGGTACTGTGTAATGAGTTTTGATTTGTGTAGTAAAGTTTTAACTAAACAATATTTACTTCAGGTTTGATCCTGGCTCAGTCCGGTGGTAGTTAAAGGTGTTCAAATACGTCAGCCTCGTGTCTGTAGATTTATTGGCACGTACAAGAACTCCTGCGGAACTAAATTCCGGCGCCTCATTGTCTCCGAAAACCATAAAAGTTCATGGTATATAAAGCCAGTAACATTAGTGATATCATTGTTTAAAATAAGGTAATTGAAAACTCTCATAGTAATTTGTTTCACACAAATAAAGTTAATCATAACCTTTAATATAAAAGTTGGATATTGTAGTACATTGTTGATATGGTCATCTTAAGAATTTTACCTTGGAAGAAAATAGAAAAAACATTCGTATTGTTAGTGGTTGAAAATTCACGGAGTACAGTCCAAAGGTTGAGCTTGAAGTCTAAAATACAGTATATCTAGAGGCTTTTCTTTCTTTTTGAGAAGATTTCTGGCCTGTTCTTCTGAAAATTCTTCTTGAGGATGACTGAAGGCTCTATTCTGCAATTGGTTCTTGAATTAACATGCAGTGAATCTAGTTGTGTAACCAGTAAACTGATTCCTGCCCCACTCTGCATTTCAGTCGACTTTAATTATTTGAAAGAAAACCTTACTTAACATAGAATAACATGATTCTCAAATTAGGTAAAGATTTTCAGGTTTCTCGAGTCACGTCAAATGAAGTCTGACAGAGTTGAAAAGGAAAACTTGATAGGATGAACTCAATTATCGGTCAGTGAGGAAAGTGAGAGGTATAGAACCTACTTGGTGTGTTCTCATATAAACATTCATGAGACATTTTACAAAGAGCTATTTTCAGTTTTAACTGTTTGGTTGGTAAGAAATCAATCTGTTCTGCAGTTGGCTTTTTAACAGTGTAAATGTGGAAACATGAGCACAACTTATTTGTAATATAACCTGAAACACACACACTGTTTGACATAAAATAACATGCATTTTCAAATTAAGTAAACATTTTCAGATTTCTCCAGTCACATCAAATAAAGTCTGACATAGAGATGAAAAGGAAAACATAATAAGATGAACTCTATTATAGGTCAGTGGGGAAAGTGAGAGGTATAAAAATATGAGACTAGGACAAACATGAAAATGATAGACAATCTCTACATGTTCACATAGATAGGCTCTCCTCATTAATCCCAGTTCTCCTTCATCCATCTCCTCTCGGCCCCTGACAAGGTATCATCAGGGCAGGCATCCACACTCCCTGATGGGCTATCTTGACAGATCATCATTCTTGATGCAGGAAGTGTGGGATAAGAAAGGGCCATATGAATGTATGAAAAGGGATGAAGACAAATATGGTGGTAAAAGGGTGGGAGCACAGGGCAAACATGAAAAGAGAAAAGGATCCTTGAAATCCAGGCTACTGTATTATCAGTATGGTTTAGCTGTGGTATGATCTTAATGCATGGTTTTATTCTTGTATGCACTGTTGACAGCCCTGAAAATGGTTTTCCATGGTTTCCCATTTTCACACCAGGCAAATGCTGGGGCTGAACCTTAATTAAGGCCACGGCCGCTTCCTTCCCGCTCCTAGCCTTTTCCTGTCCCATCGTCGCCGTACTATCTGTGTCGGTGCGACGTAAAACAACTACCAAAAAAAGATATTCTTGTATGTTGTAAGTTTAGTGGTGTACAAATAAGTGTTCTTCTTCGTAGATGCCTTGGTGCAAATGGAGAAGGCAATGAAGCGAGATAACATAGAAACAAATGATCGTCAGCTGGCTTGTGCTCACATCAACTCAGTAGAAGGGCAAGACTATCTTAAGTCCATGGCAGCTGCTGCTAACTTTGCTTGGGTGAATCGAAGTTCTATGACCTTCCTCAGTAGACAGGTAAGCTTTCTGTGATAGTATAAATCGTTATGAATTTTCATCTGGGCAAGAATAAGTTGATTGC
Organism: Anabrus simplex; assembly: GCF_040414725.1. NCBI lineage: Eukaryota > Metazoa > Arthropoda > Insecta > Orthoptera > Tettigoniidae > Anabrus > Anabrus simplex. Next base: position 440,360,522 of record NC_090268.1, on the reverse strand, counting down.
ATCCTTGGATTCATACTTTGTGACTAATTCTTATTTTTATGTTCACTTGATCAGAGTTGAATGACATTCTTTCACATGTGTATCATAGTTATTTCTTCCTTTGTTTTGTTTGTTCCTTCCTTCCTTCCTTCCTTCCTTCCTTCCTTCCTTCACTTATTAGCATGTTAGGATATAGCCAGTATCCCTTGTAACCTACTGTAGATATAATCATACTCTAATTGTAATACTGTATTAGCTTTTGATAATCTGTCCATGGAGATAGGATCTATTCATCCTTTTTTGCAGCCAACATTGCAGTCTTATTTTTTTTAAATCTCTATATACAGTACAGGCAAAAAATCTCTGCAGAGACCATGTTCTCCCATTTGATTTAATGAGCATTTTTGGCATCTCTTCCTGGAATTTGACATGGACAGCAGCTTTTTAAAGCATTGTTGGAAACAGATTGACACTGTCACACTCTTTTCATTGAAGAGATGGCGATTCGTCCATCAGAAGGGGACGTTAAGCATTTGGCAGACCCCTTGGTGCCATTCAACAGGAGTAGTTATGTGTCAGCACCAGGTTTTGCCCTCTCCCTTCCTACTATCATATATCATGTCATTTATTTCATCTTGTTAACTCCTCTGATGACGACCTCACAAAGGGCATCCCTTCAGAAAAACTCTCTACAAAGATGCATCGCACTTCATACCTGACCCTGTAGAGAAATGGGACGCATTTTGGACGTACATACATGCAGTATACAGAAACACATATATTTTATACATTTAAGATGTTTCTGGTACAAATATTCATTATTCTGTATAGAAGATATTTACATCAAATAGTGCTTATCGTCTAGTAATATTAGATGACATATTTTTACAATCAAATCCACTAGTGTGTGGAGATAGAGGTACATTTCACAAATGTTATTTGCGTTTAGTATCTCAAGTGAGCTTCCAGATTACAACACACACTTTTCCCTTTCTACTGATCTGTCTTGATAGTTTCTTTCTATCTGAATGGACAGTAGTGATGACTGATACTGGCCTTTCTTTTGTAGATTAACTTTGCCATGCACCTTACTGTTGTAAGTTTGATGGCATTTGAAGGAGTAAATGTTATCCGTAATGAATGACAGCATATATGTCTGATGTTAGTTTTACATGTGATCCATCCTGAGACATTGTCTACTTGCATTGCTTTTCTACGGCTTAAAAATGTGTAAAGAGCTATTTTGTTCCATTTTCCATCTGCTTAAAACTCTGTGTACACACTCACCTATGCCATGTTAACATTTGGGTTATTTATTGTACTTTCATTGTTTGTCATCTTCTGTGGAAACAAAGTCATTGTCATTATTAGAATTCACGCCAGCAAAACTGTTATCAGAAGATGCGTAGCATTTTGTTGGGAATAGGTTCCTGTACACACCATTACACATGTTTACTGTCACAAAATTTTACCTCAAAGGACTAAGAGTAGCCTTGATATTCAAGGCCATTATAACTATCTATTGTGGCAATTTCCAATTACTTCAACTCGCCAGCATAAACTTGATAGATAGTAGACTCATCTGGTGAGCATAACTCAAAATTCGTGAAAAGGATGCTTACCCTTACCATCTTTTACTCCTGAAATCTTCAAATATGTATTCATATATATTACATAATAAGAAATGTATTTTCCAGATGTACTGGGACTTTACCAACACACTTAATTTCTTGTTGAAAATCTATTATGCCCTTAAATGGCTATTCAGAACTTTGGAATGTATCCTTTATTCCAGGCCTTTGCAAAGCAGTTCCGGCTGACACCAGATGATCTGGATATGCATGTGATTTATGATGTCTCCCACAATATTGCCAAAATAGAGGAACACATGGTAGATGGACAGCAGAAAACTCTGCTTGTACATAGGAAGGTGAGTTAATGGCACCTTGTAGCCATGGGCAGTAATAGTCTTACAGGGCAGCATGTGGAGTATAGTCACCCTCTTAGTTCAAGAAAAAGTGAAATTATCTGTAGTATAGAACCTGTTTATACTTTATTTATTTGCCTTATGACGTGACGCCTGTTTAAAAAATAACCAAACACTGAAAATACTGCATAAAGACAAAGGCATAACGGTTTTGGTAAGTAAGTGGTGGTGTGTAGTAGTATCCGTCCCAGGTAACTAGCCATTTGCTGCACATTTCTGAAATGGTTATCAGCAGCTGTTTGTCTGTGAATGTGTTATAATTGTTGAGATCTCAGATTTTTTGGAACAGCTTATCAACTTTCACTTTGAAACATTTTATGAGAGAAAAATTAGGGTGGAAGAAATTTGCTAAGCCTGAAGAAAGCCCAACATTTAGATCAAGTGTGAAGTGTTGTTCGTTCAGTGGTTGTACACTTAGTGGTCAAACAGTAAACTGCTTCAGTCTTGAGAAGTTTACAAGTATACGTGAGAAAAAAAGGACCAGACTTGCGGAGGAACAATTCCCATAGTCTCCTCCATGGCAACACGCCAGCTAGTGCATCACAGCTGATTCTTGAAATTTTGGCAAATTCAAAGATAGCTGTTCTTTAACCATCCACCCGATGCAAGTGACTTTTCTCCAGCAGGCCTTTTTCTATTGTATGTATTGAAATTCACTCTGAATGGTCAACAATTTTAGTCAGTTGAAGAGTTCAGACTGAAATTGCAAGTGGAACTGCATGTGGTCCCCCAAATTGCCATCATTCCTCAAGTGGAAACTGTTTTCAGAACAGGGCAAGGTGCTTCGAAGGAGGTAAGCCAAGTACATTGCAGGTCAGCCACCAAGTTTGTTTATTTTTCAAACGGGCTTCATATGTAGGATACTGTGTAATGAGAGTAAATCTTCCTTACATTGTGGATTTGCATGTCATGTCATGATGGTTGCTTTTATAGTATTGAAGTATTGCTGAACAGTGGTAAGAAGAGCATTGTTGTTTGTTATAATTGATCTGTAAATTTTTGTTCAGGGATCAACACGAGCATTTCCCCCTCATCATCCATTGATTCCTGTAGATTACCAGCTGACTGGCCAGCCTGTTCTTATCGGAGGCACTATGGGTACTTGTAGTTATGTATTGACTGGTACTGAAAAAGGAATGCATGAAACCTTCGGTTCAACTTGTCATGGTGCGGTAAGTAGACCAACATCTGATACATACATCCTTCTCATTGTTGAATTCATGGTGATATTATTTGGGGTGTGTCCATGTGCAACATTCGCAATACTTTTGTATGTATTGGGAGTCTGGAAAGATGCATAAGAACATACACAAAACAAAAAGCAGAGGACATTTTAGTATGATTGGGGGGAGGGGGGCTAGAGAAAGAGAGAAAGGGAAATAAGTGTGTGTGTATCTTTCTTCAGGAGTTCCTGTATGTTCCATGTTCATACCTGTTTTTCACCTGTTACATGTTTTTACCAATGCTACTGGGAGTTCATAGTTAATACTACCAGACTGAGAGAAAACTTTCTGCAGCTAACTACTTTCTGTTTCTAACAACAGTAATTACAAAAGCAGTGTGGTTTCAGTATTCAGTGCGTGACTGCCTGATAAATGTGTTTTTACTCATTCAGTTTCTATCATATTATTCATAATCCACTTGCTACTGCCAGCCACATCTTGATATGTCTCATGTTTCTCTATGAAATATCAAGACATGTTTGTGTTGCTATAATAATTTCCTAAAATAATGTTTCTGCTACAGAAATGCAGGCCTAATTACATTAAATGTTCATATACTTAACATTTGGCAGGTCTGGTAATTTTGTAATTTTAAAACTGCACTTTGCTCTAAGGTGTAACTTTGATTAGTACACAGAATTTGTAGTGATTTGTATTACTGACCTTTCATCGTTGACTAGTCCAGCTCCATGGCTGACGGATCAGCACGCAGGGCTTTGGTCCAAGGGTCCTGGGTTTGATTCCTGACTGGGTTGGGAATTTTAACCTTCATTATTTAATACCGTATTTACGCGAATAATACCCACACATTTTTTTTTTAATTTGGGGCACAAAAATGGGGTGCGGGTTTCATTTGCGTCAAAGTTGGCATTTTTTTTTCAAAATCAGCCTTCCTCAATTTAGGGTGCGGGATTATTTGGTAGCGGGTATTATTTGCGTAAATACGGTATTCTTGTGGTTCGGCAGCTGGGTACGTCTGCCGTCTTCAACATTAGATGTGCTCCCCTGTGACCATGATCGTTACAGTTTCAAGTCTTCATGGAATGACGCCATGGTTAGCCAATTCAAGTCCTGCTAGTAGAAGAAATTCTCACCACCAGAATGTTGGCTGGCAGGGTAAGATAGGGGGTGGTATATAATTTCTAATCACTAGATTGCATGCCAGATGCTTGGATTTAATTCCAAACCTCTCTGAAGTGTTCATATATGGAGTGAGGATATATGACGTTATTGATGGTGACTTGTCTCTTGTTTCTGAAAACATTTAAAATTTGAGTGTGTTTAGGCAGGGTATAAACTGTGCAAAGCTCATATCCATCTCTAACATCTCTACTGTGTGTTTGATGTCTTCCACTACTGCCATGCCAAATGTTTCCTTCACTTAAATCCAGTAACATGCACTGAACTCCATCTTCCCCAGTGCTGCTGGGGCAAAGAATTTTGTATTTACGTTTTCTTATTCCTTAAGAGTGTTCTTTATCAAGTTTAAAAACTGCAAACAGCTATCAAGTAAGTCAAGCCAAGTACAGCTGTCTCAACAATCCACTCACTCTGCCGCAGTCCAGGTACTCCACCGAGAGAGGCCTGCCTTTTCCTCCCTCCTACAGGTTTTTTAACGTCTTCAAAAAAACATAGTCGGAAATCTTAAAGAAAGTGTAATTTTGAGGATGTTTATTAGGAATAAGTCTTCTAGTATTCTCTCCCAGGGTAGTTAAATAATGGTTATGCCTTCTGATACAGATGATGATGCTTCTTATTATTATTTTAAATCCATAATCAATCGTCATTTACCTGAGGTGAGAATTGGTGTTTCCTTTTGTGTTCTCAAATTTTGTCCTCTTTCTGTTGCTACTTCTTCCTTCTCTGAACTTCCAATTTTTCCATCCCATTACATGTTCTTGTCACACATTTCTATGTTTGTACTTATGAGTTAATGCAAAACTCTTTTTTGTATAGGGTCGAGCACTATCAAGAGCTAAGTCTCGGCGGAACTTGGACTACCAGGATGTGTTGAATAAACTGGAGGAAATGGGAATTTCTATCAGAGTAGCATCTCCTAAGCTAGTCATGGAGGAGGCTCCAGAATCTTACAAGAATGTTACAGATGTTGTGGACACCTGCCATGCTGCAGGAATCAGCAAGAAGGCCATCAAGTTACGGCCTATTGCGGTTATCAAAGGTTGAACACAGTCCAAAAATTGTGTGTTGCTTTCCTTTACCTTCATTCGACGATTCCATGCATATTATTTGGATCTCTTATTGGTCCCTGAGAATATGATGCAGGCATCTCCTGTGATAAGATGGTGATGAAGACCACATCAAATAATGTCAAGTCTTTTTGGCATAGCAAAAGAGTCTATGTTGGCCATTATTGATGATCGAAATAAGTAATGGTCTACATTAAGTTGTATGTGATTTATTTTCATATTAATAAATTTTGTGAACATTATTAATGTGAGGTAGAGAAAAGGAAAATAGAAAGTAACTCCGTACTTCAGGAACATTGCTAAGCGAGTGCAGTGCAGCTCATCTTATTTCCTCCTGTTTTCCTCCTCTGTACCTTAACTTTTTCTACTTAATTTGTAATGTTAAAAGCTACAGAGCATATTAATTTTCAGCCTTCTTAAGTAATGTTACCTTACAAGAGAACACCATTCAAAACTTTGTAACCCTGTCCTGCTATTTACAAAGTAAAATTCAGAAAACCGTGTAAATAGGTTGTTCTCTTGCTTACAATCTAAGAAAATGTATTCTTTTCTTGTTTTGTAAATTGTCATTTGAAGTTGTCCATTTATTAAAATTGAATTTTGTGACTTCCACTTCTGTCAGTATTTAATGTTCCTTTCCTTTTCCATTGTGAATATAGAACTATTTTGTTATATCTTGTGAAAGCTTCAGATATATAAGTTTAAAAAATTAGGAAACTAAAATATACACCTCAAAAAATTTTGTTACATTGCGGGATTAGGCATGTTATGTGATACAGTGTGTGTAGTCCTGTTATAAGTGGTAGAGAGCGCTGTATACATGCAAGTAATTCAGTTGTTTACATTACAGCACGTCTGTGTCGAGCCTGAGGTGAACTATGTCATTTCACGTGAAAACTGGTAGTTGTGTATACAGTGGAGTATGAGCTTCAGCTAGTGTTTTCTCTTGCTGTGCAATGCATGTCTCCCAGTTTGACAGAGCTAGAATTGTGGCATTGATTCTTAGTGGACATACTCAAGCATCAGCATCATGCATCATAGGAGTAGCCCATGGTGTAGTGTCAAAAACATGGAAAAGGTACCATGAGACCAATGATCTGATTGACAGACCGAGGGTGAAAGCGCCACAGCAAAAGTTATTGCAAACATTTCCTTTCTTGCAGATACCAGCCCGGTTGGAAAATGTAACATACACAGATGAAAGGACAAGGTGGAAACTACATTTGTGGACTTCGAAGAACACGCAAACATTGTGCCTCGCGTATTTATTGTGGTAGTGTACAAGACAATACTGGTTTCATGGTGCAAAATAATTACAGCCAAGTACACCTACATTTCAGCACAACACGTACAGTTGACATGACAATGCTGGGTCTAAAGGCCCTCAAAGTAGTCCCCCTGTAACGTTTACCACACGTTGCCAACAATATGAGTGGCACTGAATACCATCTGCATCACCATTTGTCGCACAATGTGTGAATCAGGTCATCTGTTGTCGCACAGCATCGGCAATGTCCTCTTGTGTCTCAAACCGCCTTGCGCATAGTGTTTCTTTTACCTTTTATATGAGATGAAAGGTCAGGAGAATACGGCATGTGCTCCATTGCTTCCCATCACCAGCGTTACAGTTGCCGCCGTACCCACTGTGCTCTATGTGATTTTGTGTTGTCAGTATGATTGCACTTTCCATAATATCCAGATGGTCCTTCCAAATGCCATGTTGTACCTGTCGCACCAGGAAGTCCCTGTAGTACTATGCGCTCACTGTTTTGCCATATGGAATGAAGTGGCACTTGACGCTTCTGAAAGAACTTTTGCCGCCTTGGTGACCCGACATGTTGCCACTGTGCAGAATGACATTTGAGTTCCGGTTCATATGCCTTGGTCCAAAATTCATCGATGGTGATTATTCATGACGGGAAGTAGTGGCTGTCCTGTTGCCAGTGTGCTAAGTGGTCGAAACATGTTTCATATCGCCTCCACTGTTGAACTTCCATCAGTGCATGCTGTAAACACCATCATGCGATTTTACGCAGTTGCGGCTCTGTCCGCAATATCCTATAGATGGTTCATTTCTCGATGCAACTTACCCTCTCAAACTCCAGTAACATCCATCGTCTGTCTTCCTGGAGCTGCTCGAAGATGGCATGTGCCACGTTCCTCCATAGACTGACAGATCCAAGCTTTGCTGATTATCAGTTGCCACACGTCCTTGCTGCCAACTATTATTCCCAAGAGCTTCCCCCAATTCTATTGCATTTCACCCCCATGCGCTGCTCAGTATGGGTTACTTTCATCTTGCACAACGCTCGCCACAACTGATTTTACAGGGCTCTCTGTGCTACTACCAGCAATCCCAGAGCCATCTGTTACGAATACACACTATGCCTACATAGCTTCCATGTGACAAGTAACAGTTTGTGATCTGCTCACATATGTGCAAGAAAAAAAGTATTTGCAGTGACTTTTGACCCAATCCTTGTATCTTGCGTAACAGCGCAGAGGAGACCAACATCAACTCCTCAACTACTGCGGGATGACTTCTTGAGCGTAACCAGGGTTTACGTTTTGCACAAACTGTGTGGATTCAGCTGCATTGTGCCCAATTAAGGTAATTTTGACTGATTTTACGTATTCCACTAGCGATTGGTCATAGTATTGAGAGGAGAAAATGAATCATCCAACACTGTAATTGGGGTGTATAGAAAAGTGAAGATTAAATAATAGACAGGAATTGTGACAGTACTCCTGTAGATCAGAAGCAATGTATTGGTTTTAACATAACATTGAAATAATTTGCCTCATTTAATGAATTTGTGCACCGAGCTCGATAGCTGCAGTCGCTTAATTGCGGCCAGTATCCAGTATTCGGGAGATATGGGTCGAGCCCCACTGTCGGCAGCCCTGAATATGGTTTCCCATTTTCACACCAGACAAATGCTGGGGCTGTACCTTAATCAAAACCCACGGCTGCTTCCTTCCCACTGTCCCATCGTCGCCATAAGACCTATCTGTGTCGAAGCGACATAAAGCAAATAGCAAAAAAAATATATATATATATATAAATAAATGAATTTGTTACTTGTATATCCATGTCTGGGCAAACTGGCATTAGCCAGTTGTGAGGTGCTATTTGAAAATCTTCTTTTACTTGAAATTGAAATGTCCATAATTTGGGTGATACAGTTCACAAAAATGGATCCCTCATATTTAAATAGAGCCTGTCAGATTTCTCTCTCAGGGAGTGTACATGAGGCTTTGTCCTGGTCCATCCTTACAGGCCTTACTACCTCTCTGAAGGTGATTAAATGGGTGAGAATTGGACATAAGTTCTGCAACAATTTCTCCACACTACTTTAAAATAAACTCTCCATATTCTGACATTAACATAATCTGTGCAGAAGCTCTTTGACATGCATATAAATGTAGAACATTGAAAACATTGTCAAAAGGCTGGAAGATTCTTCCCACGTAACAAAGAAACAAAAACACCTGAATCTGTAATGAGAGTACTTGAGAAATACAACAAAAATTGAGCTCCCATTTGTAACAAGAATGACAACAAACCAATGTTCACTTATTTAAGTTTAAAAAAAGCACAACGAATTACATGGCCAACGTACAAGAAAAAAATCTCTTTCAATAAATGCTGAACTTCAACATTACTGTTCCGTCATTAAACCTGAAGCGACTTATGCTTGTGAAACACTGTTTAAATTGAACACCAAAGCAACAACTGATAAACTGCAAAAGGTTGACAGAAGGATACTCAGAACAATCATTAATAAAAAACCTCAGGTGGATGGACAATGGAGATTATTGCCTAATGCAGTGGTTTATAGGGAAAGTGAATCTATAATAGATAGGATGAGAAAAAGAATTGCCTTTTTCTGTCATCTTTCTAGATTAAATGATAATAAGATAATAAAACAACTATTTAATTACTTCAGGAAAAGTAAAACAAAAAATAATTTGTTTAAAGAAGTTCAGAATGATTTAGAAGAGCGGAATATTACAATGAAGCAAATTGAAAATAGAGAAGAAAAAGTGATTCTTATGAACAAACAAGATCATTAAAAACTGTACAACTCAAACAATGTGTCATATCTGAGGAAGAAAGGTCAGCCAGAATGAAGAGGTTTTGGGAAAGGAAGATGATGATGCAAGATAAATCTTCAGTTAATTCTTTAACATAAATGTATTTGGGTTTGATTTAAGTGCTCCAATGTGGGCGTAAACTATGTAAATAAATAAAAAACACAAGTTGCAGAATTCAACTGTTGAGGCACGGTGTGCTGATTTGAATAACAATTGAATACTTATATGTATAGTTCTTGCCGATTTTATCACTTGGTTTAAATAGACTCACTGAAGCAAACATGCTACTAATATATACCTTGCAAAGAGGCCATAGATTTCTAGGTGCACACATCCTTGAATGAGTAGAACGTCATGTTCATAGGTAACATACTATCTACCGAAGTGGGCACTCTGCTCTGTAGAATGTTCTGCATGAACTGGATTTTCTCAAAAAGCATATTATACTTTAAAAAAAAAAAAAAAAAAGCCCAAAGAGCACAGGGCTACCAGATGCAAATACCAACAGTGATACACACTGACTACCAATCCCAGAGAGGTTGATACGTAGGTATACCAGATAGTTTGCAATAGACACTTGATACTTGACGATGGATACTGGACATCAAACACTCCCTTGCATAAACATCCACCTTCCCACTTCAACATGTTAAGATTTACACAGTATGGGTATGGGCTGTCCAATCTGGAGAGTGAGTTTTCCTGTGCTTACAGATGGCAAAATCATCCTGCAAACCCACAGCTTGAAATTGAACACTGGGATCCTTAGGTTAGAACTGATGCAATCATCCTTGCTGAGTCTTTGCAGAAGTGATTCATCCCAATAATCCATATTATTAGTCTTCAGTTCATCGCTCTGATTTCCCAAGTACTGAACACATTATTAACTAACGGCATCCACTACAGAAAACCTTCTAACATTTAACATACGGAATAATATATTTAATAAATAAAATTAATCTGTATATATAAAATAACATGTCATGACTGACTGACTGATTCATCATCGCTGAGCAAAAACTACTGGACATAAAGGAATGAAATTTTGGAGATACATTTATCAAATGTACGTGTTCACTAAGAGGGGACTTTCGGATATTCCGTCTCTAAGGGGGTGAATTATTTAAATCAGCATCTCTATATCTCAAAAACGTAATAGTATACAGATGTAAAAAGTGGTATTTCGAATCTCCTTTAAAAATAAAGGAGCACTTTTGTTTTCTTTTTGGAAAATCCCCTTGGTCGGGGGTGAAAAGGGGAGTTGAATACCTTTCATGAGGATACTTTTATCTCTAAAACTGAAGATGTTAGACATAAAAGTTGGTATTTGGAATCTCATTTAAAAATAAAGACATGTTTCTTTTTGTTTTTGGGAAATCCAATTATGGGGAGGGGGTTGAAGAGTGACAAATGGGGTGAATTTAAAACAAGAATATATCTACAGTATATTTCAGAAATGTAAATTGTTGCAGACATGAATATCGGTATTTTGAATCTCCTGAAAATATAAAGAAACATAGGTAACTTATTTTTGAAAAAATCCACTTTATGGGAACTGAAAAAAGGGTGAATTTTTAAAATGAAAAAATCTACAGAACATCTCACATGTTACAGACTTAAAAAATTGGTACGGTATTTATAATCTTAAAAATAAAGAAACGTGTATTAATGTTTTTGGAAAATACACTTAAAGGGGTTAAAAAGGACTGAAAGGGGGGTTGAATTCTTTTTATCAGAATACTGATATCTCAAAAACTTAAGATATTACAGAGGTGAAAGTTGGTATTTTGAGACTCCTTTAAAAATGAAGAAATACATATAACTTTGTTTTCAGAAAATCCATTTAAGAGTGGTAAAAGAATTGTAAATTATTTGAATTAATCCTTTGAAGACACTTATATCTAAAAAAACTAAAGATGTTACAGGTGTGAAAATTTATATTTGAAATCTACTTTAAACATACAGAAACATGCATTTTTGGAGGAAAATCAACTTGGAGGGGGCGGGTTGGAAGAGGGGTTGATTTTTTTCGTAATGAGGATACATATATATATATATATCTCAAACTGAAGATGTTAGTTATAATTGGTATTTGGAAGCTGTTTTATAAATAAACATGTATTTTTTTGTTTTGGGGAAATTGACTTAAAGGGGGGAGAGTGAAACAAAGTTATATAATTGAATTAATTTTATGGGGATAAAAACTGAAGGGTACAGACATGAAAATTGGTATTTGGAATCTGCTTTAAAAATAAATGACACACACTTTTTGGGTGGGAGGTGGGGGGGGCAGGTAAATCGACCTGAATGCTAAGTTTAGCCGTCAAAATGAGCTTCATTGAGACCCATAAAACCATGGTCTGCTAACACTTGTTACGGGGATACCCGTGGACGCAGAGGTGAAAGAAGGTGCCGGGGTGAACGGGTCTAACTACAAAGTCAAGAATGGAATTTAAAACTTTAACCAAGGTTATATTTTCTTTTCTTTTTTAGAATTTCAAACTTAACAATCTTTCACTAAGTGAACACAATAATATATCAGGTAAAATGACAAACTAGAAACAAGGCAAGAAAGATCCCAATTTAGTGATTTTTACACTCTTGGGCTACAAGCCCCTAGTTTTACAATTTTGAGCTCCTAGCTTAATTTTACCAAAGCACAAATTTTAATGCAAGGACAGAAAATCCCCAATACATGGAGCACTAGCTCCAACAATGACAATTTTCAGGCCTCCCAGACACACTATTACAACACTTGAAAAAGAGCTAACGTGTTCTCCGTTCACAAGCCTACTCAAGGCAACTCCAACAGTATCTTATACCTTTTGGCCTTCTATGGCCAAACTTACAATTGAAACAGGGGTATCTCGTACCCAACCTACTGGGCCTTCATGGAACACGAATAATGGTTAAGTAAATAGCCCGAAACACCAAATAAAATGGAGGCGTGTATTTGCACTCCTAAACATGCATTCTTAAAACCTAAAAGGCACTAGGCCGATGAAACGGGCTATTCCCAAACTATGGAGGTGACCTGTATAAGAAAGAAATTTAAAACTTTAAGGAAGAGAAGAAAATTAGTTACCAAACCCACCTCAAACCAAAATGAAGGGGAACACGAGAGGGTGCATCAGTGTCTATCCCCGAATTACGGTTACAGATTTTATGAAGTTTTTATATAAGCTGGCAGAAAATTACATTTTTAGACAAGTATGTTACATGGTAAATGTTTCGGACCTTTCCTGCGGGTTAAACTGCTGAACTAGCAAGAAATAAAGATGTTAAACGGCCATTACCTTGCTGAAAACCTGCTGCTTGATGAAGGAGACACCTCCCGCCTCCTGCTTCACATACACACACTTCGTTAGATGTTGATCAAGTGGTCAAGAGCCGTGAAAATCCGCAGTTTATAAACACTCGGGGAAAGTTCGAGACCTTTCATGAATAATCAAGACACACCCACAGAATTTTATTGGAGGATACAAAGTTTACACTCAAAATCGAAGAAGAAATACGTGATTGGTTGGAAATTAATTACAGGAATTCTTAATTGGTTAAATTCAAAACAGGCGGAAAGAAAGGATAAGTATTGCCAACCCAAAAATGAATGAACGAAATTTAGTAAAGGAAAAACTTATGAATACATTTTTTTTTTAAAAAACGTTCCTTCACTTCGCACTTGGGTGCATGATCATAGTTTTTGTAGTGACCTCTCTGAGAGAATGTCCAAATTTCTTGATGAACGGAAAACAAAAAACAAGTTGGAATTCACACAGTACTGGCAACTTCATAATCACAAAATTACGGTAGTGACATCTTCAGAGGAAACGTTTAAATAGGTCTAGTTTCAAGTTCAGTGTTTGTCCTGTAGAGGAGTTTTAATTGGCGCAAGATTTAAATGTGCGGCGTAGAGGTTTATCTCCCGGTACGGACCTCCCCCCCCCCCCAATTGCCTTCCAAGGGGTGACAGAAGAATTTTGAAAAAAATATAATTTCCAGGAAAATTTCCAAGTTTTTTTTTTTTTTTTTTTGATAAGTAGAAATTAGTAAAACTCCAACTTTAGAGTGCCTTTGTTGCAGTATACTGTGAAATACATGTTGCTAATTTTGACGGCAAGACCTGCCGTCGCTGCCGACATCGAGTTGAGGTCGCCCCGACCCCTGAAGTACCCTCAGATATACCTCTCCCGCTACTATGAGAGGGGTAGCTGTGGTGAAGGAAGCCGCAGATCAGAAGGGTATGTACAGTCCCCAGGAAAGTTGGCGGTTGGTGCGCCGTACTTCAGCCTTTGCCGGGAGATGGACTCCAGCGCGCCGTACACAGGTAGACATCACGGGAGCGGAGTGGGCCCGTACCCCACCTCAGTGGCGGTACGGCGACGAACGGCTGCGGGGACACTGAAACAGTAAGATCTCGGCGACAGAAGAGTGTTGTTGGTGACTTGAGAATAGAGGGTAGGATCTTTATTGGTGATGCTGAGAACTGGGCGACGCGGAAGGCTTTACGTGCCAAGGTGTGGATCTACAGGAGGCGAGGGCTTGGTAATGGCCACTCAGGAACTGATAGCAGGAAATCCAGGGGGAAAGATCGCACATAAAACTAATATACATAAAGGAAACCACAGTGCAGAAGGCCTTAAAATAAAAAAAAAATATAACCTAAGCTCTTGCTAAGGTTTAGCGGTAATGAACAAAAAAAAATTATACAGGTTTAACTTGGGAGAAGTGGACTCTAAAAATCCTCTCGGTGGCTGGATTGCTCACCAATAATTTAACAGGAGTCAGGAAATCCAAAATGGTGCACGGCCCATGAAATCTGGGGCCAAGCTTGCCCGCGGGAAGAAAGATTTTAACCATGACTTGATCTCCTACTTTTAGACTGGTGGGCCTCCGTCCACGATCATATCTTTCCCTAACCTTTTCGTGAGAAGCTTTAAAATTGGCCTTAGCCTTCTTCCATAGATCTCTGATATTATCGGGATCTATTGTCTCTGGTAGAATATCATTAAGTGACCAAAGGTTAGAGAGCGGCGTGGTAGGCACAAATTTAAACATCAAGGAAGCAGGAGTGAACTTGTGGGACACATGAACAGCCGAATTCAAAGCGAAGGCCAATCAATGCAGGGACGTATCCCATCTGGAATGATCTTCATGATGATAGACAATTAGAGCCGATCTCAGATTACGATTGACCCGCTCCGCCAGAGATGGTTGAGGATAATACGCCGAAGTAGTTACATGAGAGATGGACAAATCAAAACAGAATTTACGGAAGAGATTGGAAGTAAAGGCTTTAGCATTATCAGAAACTAAATATTGACACGGACCAAAAGAAGCAAAGATGGTATTTAAAACAATGGTGGATTGAGGGGTAGCCAGCTTAGTCGGAAATAACCAGGAAAATCTAGTGAAACCATCTACACATACGAGAATGAATTTGTTGGTATTCCCTTTTGATTGGGGGAAGGGTCCTACGTATCGATATAGAGGCGTTCCATGGGGCGCGACGCTTGACGAGAAGATAGAAGACATAGCTTAGTGGTCAATGTGGGTTTACTGACCAAACATGATTTACAAGCTTTTACTAATTCTCGAATTTCACCGTCCATACCTTTCCAGATAAACATCTCTCGGATCTTTTATCGAGTTTTGAAGATGCCTAAATGCCCTCCTAATGGGGTCTCATGGTAATACTTGAAGATCATGGATACAAGAACCGCTGGAACCACAACTTTCATCTTTTGATCATGCCTCGACGGGCAACATAAAACTCCGTTCCTCAACATATAAGGGACGACATATTCCCCAGAAGAAAGGGTTTCCATAATAGGAGCCTGCACTGGATCTTCACGTTGATATTTTTCAATATCTCTAAACAACATGGGGGCATCAGTAAGAATGGCATTTACACCAGGAGGTATGGGCTCGGGAAGAGAAGAACTATCTTCCTGTTCAGAGGTCTCCACATCATGAGCAAACATGCGGCTTAATCCATCCGCAACAACATTTTCCGATCCTCTTATGTGCCTAATATCAAACTGGAAGGCCGAAATCCTGATGGCCCATCGGGCTATACGACCAGTACGACGCGGTCTAGCCAAGACCCAACTTAAGGCTTAGTTATCTGTTTCCAAGTAGAACTTGACATGTTCCAGATAGAGGTGGAAATTCTCTAGTGCAAATGAGACTGCCAAACCCTCAAGTTCATAGATGGAATACTTGGCTTCTTGAGCCGATAGTGTCCTAGATGCATAGGCGATTGGTCGCCTTCCAAGTTCAGTCTCGTGAAGAAGCACAGCAGCCACCGCCGACGACGACGCGTCAGTTTGAATGATGAATTTCTTCGAGATATCAGGCATAGCAAGAACAGGGGCATTACAAAGAGCTAAATTCAGGTCTTCGAAAACTGCTTGTTGAGAAGGCCCCCACTCAAATTTGACGCCTTTCCTACGAAGTAAGTTCAAGGGCGCCGCTATGTTAGCGAAGTTAGGAATAAATTTCCTGAAGAAATTCACCATGCCTATGAATCTGGCAACACAATTGATGTCCTTAGGAGGATTGAAATCGCGGAGGGCCTGTGTTCTATAATGATCAATGGAAACACCATTGGGCGATACAATATGCCCTAGAAATGACATGGAAGGCTTAGCAAAGGCTACCTTAGATAACTTCACAGTTAACCCTGCCTTACGAAGGCGATTAAGGACCTCTTTCAGATGATCCAGGTGTTCTTCAAATTTTTCAGAAAATACGACGACATCGTCAAGATAATGGTATAAGTGTTCAAACTTGATGTCGGAGAAGACCCTATCTAGCAGTCTCGTGAGCACAGCTGCTCCCGTGGGGAGCCCGAAAGGCACGCGGTTGTACTCATACAAGTTCCAATCCGTGGCAAAGGCTGTGAGATGCTTGGATTCTTCGGCTAGGGGGATTTGATTATACTCCTGATTAAGGTCTAAGATGGTGAAGAACTTAGCTTTCCGAAACCAAGAAAAACAAGAGTGAAGGTCGGGAAGAGGCACCGATTGTAACACCACCTTCTGATTTAAATCCCTCTAGTCAATCACAGGCCTAAAGCCACCTTGGGGTTTCGGAACTAGGAAAATATGAGATGAGTACACCGACTTGGAGGGTCGAATACTACCATTTTTTAGCATTTGATCGATGATCTCCTTCAGTGCCTTCATTTTAGGCGGAGATAGCCTATAAGGTGGAAACCTAACGGGGATCGAATCCGTAACCTCAATCTTGTATTCGATAAGGTCAGTAACACCAAGAGTATCAGAAAAAACATCTGGAAACGACTGACACAACTTACGAATACTCTCAGCCTGCTCCTCTGGTAGATGTCTAAGATCTAACAACATCTCATCCCAGGGTAGGCGAAACAGATGAACATGACACAGATTTACATTTTAGTAAGGGGGTTTTACAATTACTAGCAAATTTGAAAGTGCACAACTTGCTCTGAAGATTGAGCACTAGGTATGAGACATGAAATCCGCTCCGAATATAATGAGGCAAGACAGGCGCTTAGCCACGAACAGTTTAACTTTCCAAGTAAATTTGGAAAGCCGAATTTTGGCAAAGATGAAACCTGAAATTTCTAATGGAGAAAAGTTAGCCGAGACATATTGAACCGAAGACGAACAATAATCAGAAAATTTACAGACAGACTTTAATTTTTAGTACCATTCAGGCGAAAAAATGGAACACACACTTCCAGAGTCTAATAGAGCGGTAATCGGTTCATTATTCAACTCAATTTTTTGAAAAGGTACAAGTGCGAGGGACTCCGCCGCAATCCTAAGACATTCTTAGGGGCATTCCAATGCGGAGTTAGAAGACCTGCTACCCTGTTCCGGGCTTTCAGAGGCTTTAACCGGGGCTGAGCCTTGAAAAGATGAACACACGGACTCAGCCGATGTCACTAGTCACTTTCGATTATTTGCGTTGGTGGAAGTTGAACAGGAGGGGGTGCTATTGGCATTAGGGCAATTTTTGGCAATGTGATTAAATGAGCCACACTTGAAACAGCCTTGGGATCACCTTGCTCCGTTCTTTGTCCCACTGGATTTAATCAAAGGACACTTGTTCCGGAGATGATCTGCCGACCCACAAGCAAAATATTTGCGGGTCGTGGAAGTTCGGCGAGGTGGAGGCCGAAAATTACTCGAAGACGGAGGGGGCTCCCTAGCGACAAGTAATGTGTCGGCATACCTAACGCCTTCGGCTGAGACAGCCATAGCCTCTAATTCAGCAAAAGTTTGAGGGCGCGACGCAATACACAAGTATGA
The DNA here is from genome assembly GCF_040414725.1 of Anabrus simplex. Taxonomy (NCBI): domain Eukaryota; kingdom Metazoa; phylum Arthropoda; class Insecta; order Orthoptera; family Tettigoniidae; genus Anabrus; species Anabrus simplex. The sequence goes on along the minus strand of NC_090268.1, from coordinate 440,342,731 downwards.
CCTGTAGGGTGGGGAAATGCCTTCCACAATGGCTTACACAATTTGGTCTTCTGGGAAATCTGGATGAAGTCGGCAAGATTTTCATCCAGTCGCTGTACTCGGTAATAATTCTTTTGAATTAGTGATGACCTAGCTCGGGCCGGAATGAAATTAGCTAGCAGATGGGCGTGGAAGTCTTCTATAGAGGATTGTTCAGCTATGGCTCTGACTATTTTGTCTGAGAGGACACCAATGGAGTAAGGGTAAATAGTATGAAGGATATGAGAAGGGGAAAGCGAAAACACAAGAGCGTGATCCTGAAACTCAACTAAAATTTTTAACAATGAAATGACATTACTAGTAGAATTGATCGAGAATTCAGAAATTCCTCTATGCAACATAGCCAAAGGATGAGGCAAACTACTAAAGCCAGGTGACATAACAGGTAACGGCCTATGGGGTGAAGAAGCTTCAGACACAGCATTTTTTTAAAGAAAGGTGGAATGGAGATCGACGATCAGACTCATTCCCAGATGGAGCAGAAGTTTGTTGAGTTGCCACGGATTTTCTGCTTTCTACGTTCTTGGACAAGTCCTCCTCACATACGATGTTTACAACAGTGGCTTGGTCGGATTTGGAAGTAGCAGACCCAGTTAACAATTGACTAACTTTACTGGACATATTAGAAAGGTGCTCAACAAGATTTCTTGCCTCGTTACCCTGAACGTCGTTTAACTTAAGAGACAATAGATCACTCACCCTATTATAAAAATGGTACAACCTAGCCTGCACTCTTTTAAGTTGATCTGGAGATGGATCACTTACTTCAAAAAGCTAACTACAGATGCTACCTCAGTAGTGTTGTCCGTGATAGTGGAGAGAGCCTCATCAATGTCCTTCTCTCTCAAGGTTGGGGCACAAATTGGTAAGTCTAATGACTCTTTCAGTTAGGTTGAATCTACCGCAACCGTGCCTCCAGATTGAACATTTCTAATAGTTAATTCGTAAATCAATTCCTCCTTGCGCAAGTAGCCGGGATGGAGGACTTCGCGAGGGCCGGACATGATGACAGAACTTATAAATTTGGAAAATTCCAGCGACTGAGAAAATTCTTAGAAATCGACCCGAACGCTAAGTTTAGCCGTCAAAATGAGCTTAATTGAGACCCATAAAACCACGGTCTGCTACCACTTGTTACGGGGATACCCGTGGACGCAGAGGTGAAAGAAGGTGCCGGGGTGAACGGGTCTAACTACAAAGTCAAGAATGGAATTTCAAACTTTAACCAAGGTTATATTTTCTTTTCTTTTTTAGAATTTCAAACTTAACAATCTTTCACTAAGTGAACACAATAATATATCAGGTACAATGACAAACTAGAAACAAGACAAGAAAGATCCCAATTTTCGTGATTTTTACACTCTTGGGCTACAAGACCCTAGTTTTACAATTTTGAGCTCCTAGCTCAATTTTACCAAAGCACTAATTTTAATGCAAGGGCAGAAAATCCCCAATACATGGAGCACTAGCTCTAACAATGACAATTTTCAGGCCTCCCAGACACACTATTACAACACTTGAAAAAGAGCTAACGTGCTCTCCGTTCACAAGCCTACTCAAAGCAACTCCAACAGTATCTTATACCTTTTGGCCTTCTATGGCCAAACTTACAATTGAAACAGGGGTATCTCGTACCCAACCTACTGGGCCTTCATGGAACACGAATAATGGTTAAGTAAATAGCCCGAAACACCAAATAGAATGAAGGCGTGTATTTGCACTCCTAAACATGCATTCTTAAGACCTAAAAGGCACTAGGCCGATGAAACGGGCTATTCCCAAACTATGGAGGTGACCTGTATAAGAAAGAAATTTAAAACTTTACGGAATAGAAGAAAATCAGTTACCAAACCCACCTCAAACCAAAATGAAGGGGAACACGAGAGGGTGCATCAGTGTCTATCCCCGAATTACGGTTACAGATTTTATGAAATTTTTATATAAGCCGGCAGAAAATTACATTTTTAGACAAGTATGTTACATGGTAAATGTTTCGGACCTTTCCTGCGGGTTAAACTGCTGAACTAGCAAGAAATAAAGATGTTAAATGGCCATTACCTTGCTGAAAACCTGCTGCTTGATGAAGGAGGCACCTCCCGCCTCCTGCTTCACATACACACACTTCGTTAGATGTTGATCAAGTGGCCAAGAGTCGTGAAAATCCGCAGTTTATAAACACTCGGGGAAAGTTCGAGACCTTTCATGAATAATCAAGACACACCCACAGAATTTTATTGGAGGATACAAAGTTTACACTCAAAATCGAAGAAGAAATAAGTGATTGGTTGGAAATTAATTACAGAAATTCTTGATTGGTTAAATTCAAAACAGGCGGAAAGAAAGGATAAGTATTGCCAACCCAAAAATGAATGAACGAAATTTAGTAAAGGAAAAACTTATGAAAACAATTTTTTTCAAAAAAAGTTCCTTCACTTCGCACTAGGGTGCATGATCATAGTTTTTGTAGTGACCTCTCTGAGAGAATGTCCAAATTTCTTGATGAACAGAAAACAAAAACAAGTTGGAATTCACACAGTACTGGCAACTTCATAATCACAAAATTACGGTAGTGACATCTTCAGAGGAAACGTTTAAATAGGTCTAGTTTCAAGTTCAGTGTTTCTCCTGTAGAGGAGTTTTAATTGGCGCAAGATTTAAATGTGCGGCGTAGAGGTGTACCTCCCAGTACATAAAGAAACACAAATTATTTTGTTTATGGTAAGTCCACTTGGGGTGGGGGGTAAATGAATTGAAAAATTAGTTGAATTCTTTGTATGAGGGTTCTTATATCTCAAAACCTAAAGATGTTATAGACGTGAAGATTGATATTTGCAATTTCCTTTAAAAAGAAAGGAACACAAATTTGTTTTGTTTTTAGAAAATCCTCTTAAGGGGTTAAAAGAATTGAAAAAGCCGGTGAAGTTTTTAAAGTGAGTACAGGTTTTTCTACAGTGTATGTCAAAACTGAACATGTTACAGACGCGAAACTTGGTATTTTGGAAGTCCTTCAAGCCTACAGGTGTATATTACACCCTTCCGGGCTTCGAATGGATGACCCACGCATAAGAATGCCTCCACGTAACGGGGTAAAACTCACGGATGAGATTGGATTGAAGAGCGGGTCGAATTGCTTAACGAGCTTCGAACCGCTCCCCTTCCTACTTTCTGTGCCGGCTCGGCAGCCTGAGCACTTGGGGGGTGGTACGTTCGAAAGAAAAACAAAAAAAAACAAATACTTAAGATGGAGCCTTATGTTTATAATATGAAAGTAGGATCTCTGGGTTCAAATGCCTAGTGGATACTGCTTAGCACTGCTACAAATGACAAGAATCATAAAATAGGGGTCACGAATACGAATTTATTCAAATATGACATATTAAAGAAGTTGACACAGCTCTATACAATGAACTCTCCACATATGGGAGGAAAGTAAAATAATGATCACTTTAAAATATGAATCGCCCATGGGCGTCGTCTGCATAACGGTATGATTGAGGTTTTTGCGATTTGCTATCGTTCATCTTTCCTCATTAGTTCAGACCGTTCATGAAATTTTTATATTATTCTGTCGATCACCCCGTGAGATGATCTGATGTCCCTATTCACAAATTACTTGTTGTTCTTAGCACGAACATAACCGGGGCCTACGCTACATAATTATCATATTAAAAGAAACATTTACATGATACACAAACAAACACACATACCATTTATCTAAACCCCGGACTCCTCATCTGTCACCAAGATCACACAACGTGCACATAGGTTCTGTTTGAACTCAAAAATATATGCACATAATTACGAAACATACACAGATATATGGATATATACACTTCATGCATAAAGTAGAGCCACTCCTAGAAAGAAACAGCATGGTTAACACTGTCTCCGGCCCAAGGCGCAAGCCTGGAGCAGCTCGCTCAAGGGCGCCATCATAATCCAGAGTCGAACTGGCCGACTCCCGACCGAGAGGTAGTGCGGGTTTCTGAAGATCCCTAGAATAGCTGCAGTCTCATATCACCGGATATCTGGGGGAGATCCCTACTCATTTATTAAATACCTTTTAAAATCACCGTGATATTGTCATTATAGAAGTATTCTTAGCTAAGCCATTTAAACCAAGCAGAAGAGCACGGGGTTGACCCAGGGCTCCAAGTCTTAACACAATGGTACAAAGGGATCCCTCTGTCACGAGGGCGAGAGCCAGACATTCACAAAAAAAAAGGAGGGCGGCCATTCACTTCGCACGGCCATTTCTCATTCATTGGCCACGCCAGATTCTTCTCTCCCTCACACGTCCACCCTCTCATCTCGGGGACACATACCCATGGCCCACTTCATTTGTTTATTCATATTATCGTGGAATTCCCCTGAAATACTCTTTTATTCTCTCCCTTCGCATTATTATCGCTGAGCGCCGACTGTGGGCACGATCACTTCTAACTCATCTCATCGTAAATTACTCGGGCATTCGGCCCTCTCACTACGTCTCATATCGCGTATCTTCTTCCCTTGGGCATATGGCTCTCATGACTCCTCGTTCCTGCCACAGGAACTATACTTATATTTAAATCTTCTGACCAAAGATTAGGGACTCCTGCCCCTGGGTCTCACCCCGGCTATAGATAAAAAAAAACACTCCAAACCATTCTGGCCAATTACTCAAAAATCACGGGAGGCTTGCACAGGGTCCCTCACACCTACCTAAATAACACAACATATACCTCTCTCGGTCGGGATTTCTTCTTTCTTGCTGTACATGCACTGATTATATGTGTACGCTAGGCATGCATCGTCTGACTGACCCATGAGTTTCCCTGGCATATACGACAGCCACGTGGGGCAGTAACTACCAACATTTTGACATGGTTTTCCCTGCTCGCCAGCATTATTGTTCCAGCCACCCCTACGGGAAACTCAAATATTCTCCTAACCTTGTTCCCATATTTGCTAGGACATTCTACATATTACTAAAAATATAACCCTCACGATAAGCTAATCATTAAGAAAAAAAATGAGTCGTCCGGGAATTTAGCTCCCTTGAATTTACTCCAACATTATAAAGAACAATAAATTTTCCATATTTGGACATGCATTATCTTAGAACAATTTGATATTTACAAAGAAAGCTAATCCTATCCCCCGGTTATGTTATCATGCTTAGAAATTAGATTTGGACATCACTCATCTGTTTGGTGGCCGTTGTTTCTCCTTCCACGGGAGACCCATGGTGGAGCTTTAGTGCTACATGGCCCCGCGGTTGGTGGCGGGCGTGCAGTCCTTCATCCCTGGTCCATACAAGTCCGACATCCTGGGGAACTCGTTCACAGCTGAAATCTTACAGTAATCCAAAATGGGTGATACTTTACACTCGTCACACAGCCTCTATTTCCAGAGTTGACACCACGAATAAGACGGTCTTTCAAATCACGGCGGGCGCGTTCACAGCAGGGATCGGGTGGCTCACGAGACTCGAGCCCCCTGATTCAGAGTAACACTTTGGGTGATACCAAATTATGAATTTCACTGACTCATTAAAGCCGGCACTGTCTCAGCCGTATTCTGCTACTTGTTTGTAAATTATGCTCGCGGATTAACTAGTTTGACACGCAGCACAGAGACAATTCACCTAGGCTCGTTTGGCCTCCCGTTACACTTCACAAATGCGATGGACACAATAGCACTTTCAGCAAGCGGTCAATGGTTTCGGACTGTAAACTGGAGCACCGCGGGACACAGTGTCCTTCTCAACGGCCCGCAAAGAACAACTGTCTCTGCGATGGCCTGCCCGGCCTATATTATCTTGCCCGCCGGAAGCCTGGGGGCGTAAACGTTCACGGTTCATTAAGAACAAGAGCTCCTTTCATACCAAGAATTGAAGAAATTTAAATAGTGCATCTTGTGGCCCTTTATCTGCTCTTTCATTTGAGCAAGGCGTGCTGGACCTACGATCGGCAGTTTTTATGCAATTTGCTTCCCGCCTTTGATTAATTCATAGCGTCCTTTGGGGGGTGGAGTCATCTTTCGAGCGCGACTCTTAGCTTGGGTGACGCTGTTGTATTCACATGTGTTAGCGATATGTTACATCTGGACAGCTGGTGACCTCATTTCTTCCCCTGAATAAGTTATTACATATTTTTAGTCTGGGAACCGCAGAAAATTCCGCTCTATTCAATGGTGCGTTTCACATAATGTTCCTATGTCTGGATCAAAATATCATCCCATTTTTACGCGCCAAAATCCGACGTTGGCACCCGTGACACGTGCATAAAAAACCGGAAGTTCCTTATGTTAGTTTGGAACTCTGGGAAGCTAAGCCACACCTCGGGGCGTATCTGACTACTCCAGCATCGCGTCCTCTTCTAGCACTCTCTGCAAGTTGAGAGGGTATTTCCGTGGGGGCTTGGCTCTTGCTCTGTCTTCCCTTTGTTTTGCAGGCGCTCTTTCGCGGGTTCCATTGTGGCCGGACGCCGCTCGATCCCCATCGCCCATACTATCACCAATGACGCGACCTTTAGGAGTAACTTTAATGAAGTAGAAAGGTACCTATAATTCCTATGAGCCGTACAGGACACTGTACGGTTTCAATATATATATATGTTTTTTTGTTTTGGAAAAAGGTACTTAACGGGAGTGAAAAAAAGTTGTATTTTTTTAGGATACTTATATCTCAAAAACTGAAGATGTTACAGGACATGGAAATAGGTATTTGGAATCTCCTTTAAAAGGAAAGAAAAATATTTGTTTCTTTTTTCGACTCGAGAGAAGACTGGTTCTCACATGTACAGTTCTAAGTCGCATGGTCATCTTAGCCCCAAAAGACATTATCACAAACATGTTTACAAAGAGTTTCTGGGGTGAATGGAACTCAAATTTTTGGTTAGTTTTTATGCTTTAGGGATTTTCAGGTAATGTTTTAATACAGTACCGAGGAAGGATTACTCTTAACGAATTACGAAATCCACACAACGAAGCCGCGGATAACTGCTAGTCTATATAAAGTAACGTGTACTGACTGACTGATTCATCATCACCAAGCCAAAACTACTGGACATAAAGAAACGAAAGTTTGGGGATACATTTATGTTACAGTGTAGGTGCTCACTATGGGAGGATTTTTGGATATTACGTGAAATGGGGCTGAATTGTTTAAATAAGTATATCAATATCTGAAAAACTTAAAAGTTAACAAACTTGAATGGTACTGTATTTAGAATCCCCTTTAAAAATAAATAAACACGTATATTTTTTGAATACCAGTCCTCATAATGTGGAGTGGTAGTGCTTTTTAAGTAGAAAAGGACATACGCCAATAAAGTTGGAATTCAAGAGGAGGTAAATTGGGACAAATATTTGTTTACAGGAAGAGGTGTTAGGAATTGGAATAATTTATCAATGGGAAGTTTAATTGCTTACCAAATTCTTTGAAATTATTTAAGAAAAGCCTAGGGAAGCAACTAATGGGGAATCTGCCACCTTGGCAAGATGATCATGTGACATAGACCATCTGAGAAAAAATCTTCTCTCAAATCAGAAAAAGATATTTTTAAAGACAATTCCAAATACCTATTTCCACATGTGTAACATCTTCAGTTTTTGAGATATGAGTATCCCCATAAAAAGAAATAATTCAACCCCTTTATCAGTCTTTCCCCCACCCCGATCCTGGATTTTCTGAAAACAAAGAAAAATCTTTCGTTACCTTCAGAGAAGATTCCTGAGGACGTCAGACACCAGATTACCAAGAAATATTACAGAAAGTCTGGAATTTTGAAGCAACAGTTTTGATGGATTCAGGAAATTAGAGAGGATATGGAAGAACTACAAATAACTCTGGACAATTTGGAAAATATAACAGACAACTTAAAGAAACAAAAAAGTAAACATAAGATTTAAACCATAGAGATAAACAAGATACATTGAGAAGGGTATTTACAGATGAAAAATAAAAAAAAGATTAGAACGAATGAACAAGCTACTGGGCAATTCAGAAAGGAAACCTCTCAAAGAAGATGTCCAGGAAATGTTTGACTGAAGTGGTCCAATGAGGCCGTAGAAGTGGAAGAAGAAAAAATAAAGCACCATTCGATCTCATTAGTCTCTTAATGTCATTCCACATCATCTCTCTGCCGATAGCTCAGAACATTCCCAGTTAGTTGAGCGGCTAGTCTCCTTACACCCAAGTCCTCCCAGCCCAAAGTTTTCAGTAGCCTATTTTCTTAACACTACTCTTTTGTCATGAATTACTTTGAACAAACATGCTGCTCTCGTGCAGTTCTCGAATCAAGTAATCCTGCTGAGGGTCTCATACATTGGGACCAAACTCCAATTAGGGTCTTACTCATGACTTACATGCCCTCTCCTTTACATCCTTACCACAATCCCTAAATACCATCGTAACCATGTGAAGAGACCTGTAACCTTTAATTACAATTCATTTTATGTGATTGCCCCAATGAAGATCTGTCCTTATTTTAACACCTAGGCGTTTAACAGTGATCCTCATGAGGCAGAAATAGGTTTCAGTAAACCGGAATTAGGAGCAGAATTCGATAACTCTTCCTGTTGTAGTGTTTGAGTAACTTGTCTAATAATTTGCACGGCCTGGGCGTGACCTTCAAAATATAAGTTATCCAATCTCCTCCCTGCCCACTGCCTGCTCAGAGACTGAATTTCCAGATTAGTCTGAGTTTCATCATATCGACTGTAAGCCGCCTCATAATTCTTTAACTTTTGAACGAGGTTGTCAATACATTGACTGAGCAAATGTCATGGGATAGCGGAGCACTGATGCGCAGGTTTGTTTTCTGCGCACCACACGCCCCCTGTGCCAGCGGCAGTTGTATAGGAGACCTTGTGAGCAGTGGCTGTGCATGTGACAGGCGTAGCATGGAACGTCGTCGTGAGCTGACACCGTTGGAACGGAGTGTGGTAGTCGTTGACCGACGGATGGGAAGTGCGATTTCGGAAGTGGTGCGGGAATTCGGCTTCTCACGATCAACCGTGTCCAGGGTGTATCGTGAATGGTTGAATGCGGGTGTCACCGTCCACAACAGAAGAACGACCGGCCGTCCAGCCACCCTCGATGACCGTGACCGGCGACATCTGAGACGGATTGTCAATAGTAACAGACGGGCAACCGTACAACAAATCACGGCTCAATTCAACACAGCCCGTGCTAGACACGTCTCCCAGTGGACAATCCGTAGGAACATGGGTACTATGGGGTATGGGAGCCGGCGTCGCACACGGGTGCTACAGTTAACCCAACGTCATCGGGCACAACGAAGCGCATTTGTCGCCAGTCACCAGGGATGGACACTGGAACAATGGCGTTACGTAATATGGTGTGTGGTAGTCGTTGACCGACGGATGGGAAGTGCGATTTCGGAAGTGGTGCGGGAATTCGGCTTCTCACGATCAACCGTGTCCAGGGTGTATCGTGAATGGTTGAATGCGGGTGTCACCGTCGGATTTTTGATGGGCGGAAAAAAGTCCATTCGACACTCCATGTCGTACGATGTCGGCATGTAAAAGAACTCTGGTGATACATTTGGTATTTACCCGACAAAATTAATTAAAATCTCAGCCATAGACGCCCAAGAGAGATCCGGTTTACTCTAGGTCCGCTAGATGGCAGACAGAGTAAACCGGAACGTCGAAATTGACGAGCAGACAGCCAGATGGCGTCAAATCGAAATGTCTGCAAACGGTAGCTGAGGCCATACGATTATTATTATTATTATTTTACCGTCCACAACAGAAGAACGACCGGCCGTCCAGCCACCCTCGATGACCGTGACCGGCGACATCTGAGACGGATTGTCAATAGTAACAGACGGGCAACCGTACAACAAATCACGGCTCAATTCAACACAGCCCGTGCTAGACACGTCTCCCAGTGGACAATCCGTAGGAACATGGGTACTATGGGGTGTGGGAGCCGGCGTCGCACACGGGTGCTACAGTTAACCCAACGTCATCGGGCACAACGACGCGCATTTGTCGCCAGTCACCAGGGATGGACACTGGAACAATGGCGTTACGTAATATGGTCGGACGAATCACGATTTCAACTGCACCATGCCGATGAGAGGCACCATGTATGGCGCAGACGACATGAAGCGATGGATTCCCCCTGCCTCGAAGGTGTGGACCAGGGCGCTGGTGTCTCTGTTATGACCTGGGGTGCATTTTTCTGGTATAGATTGGGCCCCCTAGTTGTTCTGGAAGAGACTTTGAATGGTATGCGGTATGTTGAGCTGCTCGGAGACCATCTCCACCCATTTTTGGCCTTCCGGCCGCCAAAGGTTCTGCGGTGTTTCAAGATGATAATGCGCCGCCATATCGCTCCCACGTAGCCCGGGAATGGTTCCAGGAACATGCAGCGGAGGTCCAACGACTGCCTTGGCCACCCAGGAGCCCCGATATGAACCCTATCGATAATATCTGGGATGTCCTGGAACGCAGGCTCCGTGCAATGGATCCTGCACCCACGAACAGACCAGCATTGGCGGCCGCTCTGCAAACGATTTGGTGTCAGCTGCGTCCAGAGAACTACCAGGCATTTTTTTTCCTGAAACTATAGTTAAGATCCGCTGTTGTTTTACGTACGGTTCGTACAACTTAAAAACTTACGCCGAAATGTTAAATAATGTAGCGACAAACTAGCAAGACTGAATAGGGCCGTACATAATTCTCCATATTTGTACTGCTTGAATGAAAGGAAAACACTTAGGATTGTGATGCGCGGGGATATTTCCCTGTAGAGGCCTCAGTATTGGGAATGTAACCGTCTGTTGATAAATGTCAAGACATGAGGGAAAGGACAATTAGCAAGGGATTACTCAGTAATGGGCCAGAACGTGACCACCGAGATAACGGGGGCCACGGCCAGAAACTGTTGCAAGCTTACAACATCGTGTCAGCTTTTGCACATCGGTTCCAGGAAACAACAATGTCCGAGGGATCCTCGGGTTGTACCGTGGTTGAGAGATGTGCTGTGTTTAAGTTGCAGCGTTGGGAAGACTGTGACAGAATTTTGTGCTGCACGTTAGTTCCCCATTTTGTGCCATATAAGTAATTTTCTTTAAGAGGGACCATTTTGTCCCTGAGAAGCCAAAACTATGTGCATCCTCGGTAAGTAATGAAAAACAATGTTTATTCTAACAGTAGCAAGACAATAGCGGATGCGCGCCTAAGTTCGATAGGAAGGACTATATATTTTGTCAAATGCCCGGGGACTGATTGGAATCTCAAACGGTACCATCAAAACTGCGGGTAACTGTTTTGTAATTGGCGGGCGTGATAACCCAGTTCCAATGGTTCTATCTTCTCATCAGGACGGCCCAGGCTTGAATCGAAGTCGATGCATGAAACATTTTTAAAGTGGGAAGTCACGTTCTATTGATATGGATTCTATTTAAAACACTAGATCCAGTTCCTTACCTTTCCTTATAATTCTGCGCCGTAACCGCGTCATTTATGGTGGTGTATTTTGAATATCCAACCATTCTTCTGGTTTACCTTGTACCTTAAATGGTGAGTGGATACAGTGGCGTAACCACAAAATAATTTCAAAGGGTTGGGTGGAAGTCCAGGCTAGTAGCGTGGATACAACTTTTTCCTTGGAAGGTGTTACGAAAAGATTTTTTACTTTTTATTTAGAATTTGTTTTACGTCGCACCGTAGGTCTTATGGCGACGATGGAAAAATAAAGGGCTAAGAGTGTGAAGGAAGCGGCCATGGCCTTAATTAAGGTACAGCCCCAGCATTTGCCTGGTGTGAAATGTGAAACCACGGAAAACCATCTTTAAGGCTGCCGACAGTGGGGTTTAAAACCACTATCTCCCGAATGCAAGCACACAGCTGTCCCTAACCGCACGGCCAACTCGCACGGTGGATATGAAAAGAAAGCCTGTCCTACAGAATCTGGTGACGGATCTTCAGTAGATATTGATGGTTTTGATTGTTACCATGTACAATCATAGCTTCTGTACTCTTAACATAAACCGGCTGCATTATTGGACTGTTCGTAAAATTGATAATATCGTTCTTTGTTTGTGAGGAAGTAGAATCTTCATTTAATTTGTCTTCTTAAAAAAAAGAACCACTTTGGTACTACACCCACGAAGGCGACTACCTTCTAGGTCGTAGATATTTCGATTACGGGAGACTCAAAGCCAACTCTACTGCACCACAAACAAGGCTGTATCTTTTCCGCCTCCCATGCCTTTCTTAACTCTGTCAATGGCGGGAATCGAATGCAGGATGCCTTAAGTAAAATTCGAAAATAAGGAGACCTAAAAGTTACCATCCGGCCCCGCGGTGTAGGGGTAGAGTGCTTGCCTCTTGCCGGAGGTCCCGGGTTCGATTCCGGGCCAGGTCAGGGATTTTTACCTGGATCTGAGGGCTGGTTCGAAGTACACTCAGCCCACGTGCTTATAACTGAGGAGCTATCTGACGGTGAGATGGTGGCCCCGGTCTAGAAAGTCAAGAATAACGGCGGAGAAGATCTGCAGGCCTCTGGGCTGAACAGCGGTCGCTTGGTAGGGGATGGCCCTTCTGGGCTGTTACGCCATGGAGTTCGGTTTGGAAAAGTGAACAGAGAAGGAAGCGACACCCCTGCAATGCTCTTTAGCTTCCAGCTACTTCTTCTGTCTGGCCTCGTGCATTTAGGACAGTTTGGAAACGTACGCCGTAATAAATGCTCCTCATAAAAAACTTTGTAAAAATACTAACTGCATCTATTTATAACAATAATCACAAACGCCTCCTTTTCATGTGACTCGGTTGAGTCGCTGCCCTTCTGAGTCGGAGTTCGCAGGTTCAAATCCCGGCTTGGATCGGTGGCGCTTTAAACGGTGTTGAAATGGCAACAACTCCGTGTCGTTTGTTCCTGGCGCATTAATAAAAGTTATACATACGAATATTAGCGTCACAAAACTGTAACTTTATACTACTATATTCTGTATCCCAGGCTTGCGAGGGAAACTAATTAACAATTTGCTTTACGTCGCACCGACACAGATAGGTCTTATGGCGACGGTGGGGTAGGAAAGGCCTAGGAGTGGGAAGAAAGCGGCCGTAGCCTTAATTAAGGTACAGCCCCAGCATTTGCTTGGTGTAAAAATGGGTAATCACGGCAAACTATTTTCAGCGCTACCGACAGTGAGGTTCGAATCCACTATATCTAGGATACAAGCTCACAGCTGCGCGGCCCTATCCGCGAGGGGAACTAATAGGACAAGGTAAACCCTACCTAGCATATGTTGTGACGTGTATTTTTCTTTACCAACTAACAAAACATCTATACCCATACGTTTTACATGATTAATTAATTAATTAATTAATTAATTAATTTATTTATTTATTTATTTATTTATTTATTTATTTATTTATTAGTGCCTTCTGTACAGTGGCGAAGTTATGGCTCCTGGCCCTCTCATATACTCAACCACATACTAATAAGAATCTTAAATAAAATACTGGGATACTTACAATAGTTAAAACTGCATAAATTAATAGAATTGAAAATAAATTTAAATAAATTACTAAGTTAATATTAAAACTAATTAATATTAAAAACACTTGACAATGACTAATCCTCAGGCACGCACACATTCATACTTCTACCATTCAGTCAGCTGTCTTCAGTACGTAGTCTCGACAGATGAACTTAAAGCGTGATTTTTTTTTTAAAGAAAAGCTAGATTCTCTGACCTGAGCTTGAAGGGAATTTCATTATCTGGCGACAGTCACCACAAATGATCTACTAATTTTATTTGTGCGGTGCAGTGGAATAGAAATAATGAATATAGAACGTGTATTTAAGTTGTGAAATGATGATAAAGAGATTAATTTAGAAGAGATATACAATGGCTGACTTTCAGCCATGAGACAGCCTGATAGTATGGGGTGATATGAACATCGTACTCGATATTTTAAATGAAAGCGCGGCAGGAATTCAGCACTCGGTGAAGTTTAAGTGTTTCTTCTCTCGTCATGTCAACTAAAACAACGCCACAATAATCAAGAATAGGGAGAACGAGTGTATGTATGAGTTTGGCCTGTAGCTCAAATGGAAATACATTCCTCTGCCGTTTAAGAGGGCGAAGCACTCCAAAAATCTTTTTACGCCCTTCTTTCGTGTAATCAGACCAATCAACTGTTTCATTCATAATTACGCCGAGATTTTTAACCGTTTTACTGTAGGAAATAATGTTACCATTCAGGAGGATAGGCAAGATTGCGACGTTGTTTGAGCAGGTCAGTAATTTTCGTGATCCAATTATGATTGCCTGATATTTTGTGCAGTTTAGTATAAGAGAGTTTCGTTGTGCATATACACTGAGTCGTCGGAGGTCGTTGTTAATATCTTGTCTTGCAGTGTCGATATGTTTGAAGATCGTCAGCATAGAGGTGGTGTGTGTTTTATTTCCTGTCACAGATGGTATGTCATTGATATAAATACAGAAAATTAGAGGCCCTGGAATACTGCCCTGTGGGGCAACACTAACTTTTATTTTCCATTTAGAAGCCACGTCATTTACTGTTACACGCTGTTGACGGTTACTCAGATAAGAACTAAAAACCTTAAGCACAGCCAGGTCGAAATTTAGCAGTTTCATTTTCTTTGTCATAGTCGGAATTACTATAGTGTCAAAGGGGCTACTGAAGTCATGAAGGATAAGTATAGTGAGCAGTCGTTTGTCCATAGCGTTTCTAATCTCTTCAGTAACCTTCAACATTGCTGTCGCGGTACTGTGATCCTTCTTAAATCCAGATTGCAAAGGGCTCAAAAGAGCATTTTTATTTTGGTATTCCACAAATTGCTCGTATACTAAACGTTCAAAGGCTTTAGAAAGAGCAGGGAGTATAGATATAGGACGATAATCAGAGGGTGATTGTGGGTCTAAACTCTTAGGTACCGGTATAACATTGGCTGTTTTACAGACAGTAGGGAAGTTCCATTTAGTAAACAGGAGTTCAGGATGTGCGTCAGCAGTATAGGCAGGGCAGCACGCATAATACAGTATTACGGTATGAATAAAAGTAATAGGAATATCATCTAGACCTGTAGCCTTTGATGTAATGGAATACAAAGCTTTTTAACCTGATTTTCTGTGACACTGTGAAATGTGAATGGTGGATTGGTGGAGGGGAGGGCGGTGAGTTGTTGCAGTTAATTGGCGTAGGTTGAATATTTATTCTACTAAAGTAATCGTTCAGTTCGTCAAGTGGAATGTCAGGAGTTGTCTGTCTCGGTTGATGTTTTCCTATTCTCAGAGCTCTAATTTGGTCCCATGCGCGATTAGAATTTAAGTTGTTAGCTAAATTCCGGAAATACATACATTTTTTATTTCTGATTAACTGCTTTGTGCGATTTCTTAAGATGCGGTAAGATTCGAAGTCTGTGTCCTTTAGGGTTTGTTTATAATGTCGAAATAACGAGTCACGATTGGCCATCATTCTCTTGGTTTCATCATTTAGCCATGGACAAGAAGGGCGAGAAACCAGTATTCGACGCGTGTGTGTGTGTTTGCGTGTATCTCTTTGCCGCATTATTTGTATAAAATGTGACTTCTTTATTGCTTATCAGATGACCATTATTATTATAACATTACCGTATTTATTCTAAACCAGAATATTACATCTTTACTCAGACTGTTTATTCGTGCATTCATTTCACTAGTACTCGGAATATATGAAATGCTGCAGTTATGTTGGGATGGGAGAAACAGAGGTAGCCCGGGGGGAGGGCGGTGTTGTCGTCCAAGGAGTCCAGACACCCCAGGAGTTATAACGAATGCACTTTTATTAAGCATTTTATATATAATGTATATTAATATTAGCTTCCGGAGTCCGACTCATTGGCTGAATGATCAGTGTTGAGGCCTTCGGTGCAGAGGGGTCCCGGGTTCGATTCCCGGCCGGGTCAGGGATTTTAATCGCGTCAGATTAATTCTTCTGACTCGGGGACTGGGAGTTTGTCCCAACACTTTCCTCTTCATATTCAGACAACATACTACACTACCAACCACCAAAGAAATACGCAATGGTGATTTCAGTCCTCCATATTGGTTTGGCGTCCGGAAGGACATCCAGCCGTAAAACAGGCCAAATCCACACGTGCGGCACAGTTCGCGCCCGCGACCCCCCAGATGTGGGAAAAGCGGGGCAAGAGAAGAAGAAGAAGATTACTATTAGCTTCGGGAATCCGCAAGAATCCACCACTGTTACTTGGGTCCATAGACATTCATTTCCTTTTTTTAGGTATTTTACATTACCTAAACTCTGGAAGTTTGGGCACTTATCAACATAAAATTCTGGATGAATGCCCCACCCCCCTAACTGAAATCCTGGCTACCCTACTCTACCAGGGACTTGTCCACGGCGTCTCACTGCAGTTCGCAGGGCCAGGGGAGGCCCCACACGCTATTAGGTGACTATCCCATGACATTTGCTAAGTCAGTGTATTATGAGCTGTAGCTCTGAAGAACCTGGTTTAACTACATCTAGATGAGCAATATCATCTTGAATAATTAACTGTGTACTGGTTTCCGACACCAATTCGCATTTTAATGTTGAAAACATTTTTAGCAGACAAACTAAGGGTCCCCATACTACAAAAAACGTAAAATTAAACAATTTCCTCAGTTGTGCCGAAAGTTGAAGGCCTAAAGGGTCCGGAAAGGACAGCTCTATCAAACTAGAGCACAAATTTCGAAAATCATTTCCGGCCTAAATGGAGTTCCGGAAAAACAGTCTACAATCACTTGTTTCTTTACTCGTTTTCTTTTTTTATTCAAATCCCAGCTAAATTAACGTATTTACATAATTATTTATGTAATGTGTTCCTCCGTTCAATAACCTCAGGCGTTGTTTGATTTTTTAAAAATGTCCACACCGATTTAGTTATAAGGGCTTAAGTGGAAGTTTGAATTGACTCACGTTATCACTCTTGGAGGTTCGGCTCCATGGCTAAATGGTTAGCGTGCTGGCCTTTGGTCACAGGGGTCCCGGGGTCGATTCTGGGCAGTGTCGGGAATTTTAACCATCATTGATTAATTTCGCTGACACAGGGATTGGGTGTGTGTGTTGTCTTCATCATCATTTCATCCTCATCATGGCGTGCAGGTCGCCTACGGGTGTCAAATCAAAAGAGCTGCACCTGGCGAGCTGAACATATCCTCGGACACTCCCGGCATTAAAAGCCATACGCTATTTCATTTTCATCACTCGTAGAGATAGAAAAAGGCCAACTGCTAATCTAATCGACCGGAAAGCGATGATTAAGAAAAGTTGTAATTTTCAGGAATAAATAAAAAATATATTCTCATGTTTTATTATATTTTATTTACCTAAAATTTGAAGCTCATTTCCCTAGGATGTTATCAACATTGAGTTGCTTGCCTGAAGGGCTAGAACTGTGCATGATTTAAAAGAGTTTCAATTGCTTGGGGTGCGGGTGGAGAGACAAGGACTCTTAACTTGGCAGTTGAGGTTGGTGACCACGGTTCCCCAGCCGAGTCCGGCATTGCTTTCACTTACTTGTGCCAGGCTCATAACTTTCATTTTTCGTGTTGAACCTGCTTTAGTCTACTATCATTCTGTTCCGTCCCCGAGGCCTGGAGAGTATTTCACTTTACTGCTCTTCGCGGCCCTTCCCTTTACTTTGTCAGTACCTTGTCCGCCTCCGTTGTCGTCCTAGGGGGCCCGGGTTCGATTCCCGGTACTGCCAGAAATTTAAGAATGGTAGGAGGTTGAAATGGTACACCCAGCTCACCTCCATTGAGGGTGTGCCTTAAAAGAGCTGCACCACCTCAGGATAAGAACACGAGTTTAGTTTAGTCAGTACCTTGACATTTCGAAGTGCCATTCCTCTAGCTGAACGTGGTATTGCTACCTTTTACTTGTTCCAGGTTCCTCGCCTTCATCCTTCCTATCCGACCTCCCTTGGTCAATTTTTCCGCCCCTGATGTTATTAGGTTTGTGAGGGATAGGGAGTCCTTCAATTTCACGCTCTTCGTGACCCTTGCCCCTTTTTTTCTTTTTGCCTGATATCTTGATTTTTGAAGTGTCGGATCCCTTTCATTTCTTTTCTACTCTGAGAAATTGTTAATAGAGGATGGTTGCCTAATTGTAGCCTACTTCCTCTTAAAACAATAATTACCACCATATTTCCGCACTATTCTGAAGAACGCCAAGATATTATGACCTAGCTATTAGGCCTCTTTAAACAATCGTCGTCCATCGTCATTATTGTTATTTATTTATTTAAATTGTTTAGCCAACATACGACTACTTAGGTTTATGAGGTTTTTCTTCTTTTCGTCAGCACAATACTCTTTCATCCTTTCTGAACGTAATTTTCATTCTGCTTCTGGAATCACTCTTCCTATTCTCTGCTTGTTGATTTTTGTCTGTAGTCTAGTGTGTTTATCTTTCAATATTTTGAGTGTATTGGTTTTGTATTTTAAATCTTCTATTGTAATATGCAACTCTCTCATGCCTTCTTTAAGTTCTGTGATCCATCTAATATTATTCTTACTCTTACTCTTCCATAATTTTTCTACTGATTCTATTTTCTGGTGACCGTATTAGATGGCCTAAGAATGATATTCGTTTCTTTTTCTTATGCTAGTCATAGGTTCTACTTCTTTATAAAGTGTCTCATTGGCAGCTAGTCTTCAGACTCCGTTTACTTGATAAGTTTTATTTAAACAGGTCCTCACTATTCTCCTTTCTAACTTGAGTACTCTATCTATCGTTATTATTTTACTATTATTTTCTGTTTCCATTCATAAGGGCCGATGAGATAAAAGTTATGCTCCTCGTAAACAACAATCGTCATCATCATAATTTTATTCTTCTTATTATTATCACTCCAATTGCCTTACTGATTTGTAACCTGTTTTTAGCAAGTCTATAGTTTTTTCTTTTGTTTGTAGAATTACTAGGCCTATACCTAGCTTTTACTTTTATGTTTGCATTACAAAGTTATATTATTTAAAATGGTTAGGTGTAAGAGAAGGCCGTGAGCCCTAATTTCGCCGCAAATGTTAGTCAGGAATAAATAAAAAGTACGATATAAAATTATTTTACTCTGGGCATATTTCTAGATACGGTATCAATTGTTTTAATGTACTTTTACTTCGCTGCTATGTAGAATTTGTGTATGTGACTTTTCTTTCTTTCTTTCTTTCTCCTTTTTTTTTTTTTTTTTGCAATAATCGTTTTTGCTGGGGCGGGGGGGGGCAGGGTAGATAATAATTCGAGATGTTGTTGCTATCAGTGACAGATTTCTATGGGAAGCAATAAGAGTTGTTCGGTCGTAACGAAGACAAGGTGGAGCATCATGTAAAGAGAGAACAGTGCAGGAAATTATCTTGAAGAAAAATGCATTGCTGAACCCTCGGGACTAGACGCAGGCTGCACTGTTGTTAGCAAGAAACTGAAACATACGGTAGAAGATAACCGTTAATAACTCAAAAGACAAAATATATGAAACGTCTGCCCTGAATAATGTGAAGGATGAGAAATATCTGAACAAAGATTCAAGTTATCAGTAATGTAGTAAACATTGAAATAAATATAGTTCACAGTGTTCTGATAAGTAAGCTCTTTATTAAAATATATTTTGAATCTTCACCACGGTAATTTGGCCAGTTCTGTAAGTTAATTACAGTATTTCGTTACATACAACAGGGCAAGGCTCCACATTCAAAACCTCTTTGGTGATAGGGGTATACCGTCTTCTGTCTCATAATATACTGTTCGGTGTTTTTAGGAAGTAGAACTGGACAGCCTTCCTGTATTAATACTCATCGGATGAAAAATGGAAGAGGTTGAACTCTACAAAGCTGAGAGTATGGCCAAAAGATAGTATGCTATGAAAGGCGTTGAAATGAAAGACTCCGTAGGTCTCACAAAATTATACAGTCGGGGTTGGAAGAGAAGGGTGATCGGATAAAGCCAAACCCCGTGGCGCAACAAACGAAAGGGCCTTACCTATCAAGTGGCCGCTGCTCAGTCCGAAGGGGTGCATAGGGGTCTTGTAGTGAGCACGACGAATCCTCTCGGCCATTATTCTTGGCTTTCTAGACCGGAGCCGCTATCCCACCGTGAGATAGTTCTTCAGTTGTAATCGCGTAGACTGAGTGGACCTGGAACCAGCCCTCAGATCCCTGTCCTGGCCGCGAATCGAACACGGGGCCTGCTACCCCTACACCGCGCGGCCAACAAAGGAGGTTGGATAGGAATATTGAAACAGAGGAGCCTGATAACAAGTAAGCGGAAGCAGTGCAGGCTCAGCGGGGGGACCCGTGATCTCACACCCACGCTCCAAACTTGAAAGACCCTGGAACGTTCTTCTGTCTTTGCACTCATACTTGATGGCACATTGAACGGTTAGTGTTATATCCTGGGAGATAACGTTCGAACTGATCTTGCAGCTCTAAAATTACCGGTTGGTGTAGGCAGCACAACCCATCAGAACACAGTTATTTTGATTAGCCTCGCTGCGGCCATCGTCATGTCGTGACTCAGCTAAGAAATAAGTGTTTAATACGCTTCCTAGGCAACGTAGCGTAAATATTCGAGATGAAAGTCGTAATTACACTACCTCACGGGGAAGTCCCTTGCTAACTCCAAAAGTTCATGACTCGTGTACAATTTAAATCTTCTTTATCAGCCTTATAGCGTGTCATATTAGGGTCGGCGTTAGCTTCTCTTAGTTCTTTTTCTGTCAACAGTTTCCTCTCATTTCCAACCTTTACGTCTTCCGCTATCTTGTCTACTATTTACCACCACATACTCCTCGTCAGTGCATGACCATACCATTGTAGTCGACTTTCTTGAATTTTCTTCGCCAGCCATCCCACTTTTACTGTTCTTCTGATGTGTCCATTTATTATTTTATCCTCTCTGGTGACTCCACACATCCAGCGTAACTTCCGTATTTTGGCAACTTCCAACTTCTGTTCTTGGGTACTGGTAATGGGGCACGTTTCCACGCCGTATATCATAGCCGGACGCACTACCAACTTGCACAACTTCCCTTTCAGTCTGCAGCTTACCTTCTTATCATAGAGTATTCTGCTCATCTTTCTCCATCTGAACCAGTCACATTTTATCGTGTGTTGTATTTCATCCGCCACCTCACCATCCTTTTGTAAGCATTACCCCAGATATTTGAATTTGGGTCCCGCAGACAACTATATTTCCTAGACTGCAACCGAAAGATCCTTTTCTCATCAGTGCTCATATATTCCGTTTTTACCCTCGTAACCCTCACGCCTCTCTCTTCTAGGTCATTACTCCAGTTTCCCTACTAACTTATCTTTGCTAGGTTCACATCAGACATCAGCAAACAACACGCACCAAGTTGCTGGATTCTCCACAGCGTGCACTTTCAATTTTAAATACAGTGTTAAATGAATGAGTGATTGAAAGTGTCGTAAAACAATTTCATGTGCCTTGATTTGAATACATTTCAAAATCTATAGCGTTGCCCTGGTAGGTATAACTAATATGATAGTCTTATTATATTGTGTATGTATGTATGTTTAGTCCTCAGCCCGAAGGCTGGTTGGATCCTCAACAGCTTCGCCATCAGCTGTCATAGATGGCCTAGGCATCACTGAAGAGGCGTACTAGGGAAATGAGGAGTGAGGTAGTTTCTCGTTGCTTTCCTTCCCGAGCCAGAAGTTCCTATTACATATCAGTCTGCCAAGCCCACTGAAATGCATGCACCAACCGCCTCTATGAGCAATATTTTCACACCATTCATACCAGGAACTGGCTGCAGAAGGAATGGCATTACTAGCATCATTCATACCTGAGTCACTTTCATTTTGTCAAAGCCAAGGATAAAGCTGAGACAGATCAATGAAGGTAAAAAAATTACTCTAGCCCATACCAGTCCGCCAGCAATGGCACCGTTATTATATTATCATATCAAAATTATTTATTTACGAGTTAGACAAATGTTTCTAAACATAGCACCTACTGTAAGTAGGCCTACTCTAGATTTTCCTTTTGCGGGTAGTTTGCCATCGCACCAACTCGAAAATGTTGGTATTAAAAGGATAAGATTGAGAAGAAAGCGGCACTGATCTTATTTTATCATTTATTTATTTATTTATTTATTTATTTATTTTTATTTATTTATTTATATGTTTATGTAATTTACTCCCACATTGGGGCACTGAAATTGAACCATATACATCTAAATCTCCAATGAATTAACTAGAAATTTAGCTTACATCATGTTCCTCCTCTCCCAAAACCTCTTTATTCTTTCCAACGTGGCTGCTCCATCATCATCACATATGGCAACTTTTTTCTTTTTTAATTTAAGTTTTATATGTTTATTCTTCAGAATACTTTTCTCTTCCCTATTTGCAATTTGTTCTGTTGTAATATTGATTTTAGTTTAATAATAATAATAATAATAATAATAATAATAATAATAATAATAATGTAATAGGTGTTCTACGTCCCACTATTTTTACGATTTTCGGATGTCCAACATCAAGCGGACCGCTGGCACACTTCCTTGAGCCAGCTAGGTGACTATATTTAGCCACATACACTGAGTGGAGAAAAGTCATGGGAAGACACTGAATGTGATGTTAATAATGAGTTGTTCCTCCGCGAGCCCTCAAAACGGCAGCAATACGGCGAAGCATCGACTTTACAACGTGTTGAAATCGTTCTGGAGGGACCTGGACGTACGGATCTTCCACTGCTACCCACAATTGGTCTTGTGTGGTTGCTGCGGGGTTCGTGGAGGTACACCAGCATCGACAGTATCCTATAAATGCTCGACTGGATTAAGATCGGGGAATCTGGAGGGCCAATCCATGGTCGTAACTTCAATGGAGTGCTCCTCCAACCACCTGCGTACCACCACAGAGCGGTGACATGGCTCATTATCTTGTTGAAACATGGCATCTCCATCAGGATACTCTATGGCCAGAAAGGGATGCAGATGGTCTGAAAGAATGTCCACATAACGTTCACCTGTCAGCGTTCACTGCAGCCGGACAGTGGGGTCTAACTGCAACCATGAGAACGCCGCCCAGACTAGACTGAGCCACCTCCAGCCTGAACAAGCTTCCTCCATAGGTTCATGGGGCATACGCCACAATCTCACGCGCCCATCAGCTCGATGCAACTGCAACCGGGATTCATCGCACCATAGCACATGCTGCCACTGTTCCATGGTCCATTGCTGATGTTCGCGGACTCATGCACGTCGTTGAGCTCTGCATCGAGGTGTCAGCAAAGGGACGCGAGTTGCTTGTTGGCTGGTGAAGCCTATGCGGTGCAGTTGCTTCCTTACAGCCCTGGTAGAAATGGATTCCTGACTCCCAACATTCAACTGGGCGGTGATCTGACTCACGGAAGCCCGTCGACCGCCCAGTGTGGTTTCGCGGAGGCGACGTGATGTCCATTCGTTAAACACCTGTGGTCTCCCGTGCGGCGGTTTACGCGGGTGGTAACATTCTCTCTGCGATAATGAAGATCCACCCTCGACACTGTTGACCTCGGAAATCCGAATTCGCGTGTAATCTCCGCAGTGCTATGACCCGTGCGCCGACGAGCATCCCATATTCAAAGTCTGTTAACTCGCGACGTGTTGCCATCTTCAAGACACTGGTGTCTGTGGCAGATTGCTCAGCTACGCTGCAGCTAGCCGCAAGGTTCAGGGGTCATACACGGCACATTTTCTGATGGGACATCCCTTCCCGTGACTTGTGGCCACTCAGTGTATATCACCCATGCATAAATCTTGGATATCTTGGATATCTTGGATTCTGGAGGTCAAATGGACTGTATCGCGATTGACCCGTCTAAAGCATTTGATAGGGTGGATCATGGGAGACTACTGGCAAAAATGAGTGCAATTGGACTAGACAAAAGAGTGACTGAATGGGTTGCTATATTTCTAGAAAATAGATCTCAGAGAGTTAGAGTAGGTGAAGTTTTGTCTGAGTCTGTAATAGTTGAGAGGGGAGTTCCTCAGGGCAGTGTTATCGGACCTTTATGTTTTCTTATATATATAAATGATACGAGTAAAGGAGTGGAATCGGAGGTAAGGCTTTTTGCGGATGATGTTATTCTCTATAGAGTGATAAATAAGTTACAAGATTGTGAGCAACTGCAACGTGATCTCGAAAATGTTGTGAGATGGACAGCAGGCAATGGTATGTTGATAAACGGGGTTAAAAGTCAGGTTGTGAGTTTCACAAATAGGAAAAGTCCTCTCAGTTTTAATTACTGCGTTGATGGGGTGAAAGTTCCTTTTGGGGATCATTGTAAGTATCTAGGTGTTAATATAAGGAAAGATCTTCATTGGGGTAATCACATAAATGGGATTGTAAATAAAGAGTACCGATCTCTGCACATGGTTATGAGAGTGTTTAGGGGTTGTAGTAAGGATGTAAAGGAGAGGGCATATAAGTCTCTGGTAAGACCCCAACTAGAGTATGGTTCCAGTGTATGGGACCCTCACCAGGATTACCTGATTCAAGAACTGGAAAAAATCCAAAGAAAAGCAGCTCGATTTGTTCTGAGTGATTTCCGACAAAATAGTAGCGTTACAAAAATGTTGCAATGTTTGGGTTGGGAAGAATTGAGAGAAAGAAGAAGAGCTGCTCGACTAAGTGGTATGTTCCGAGCTGTCAGCGGAGAGATGGCGTGGAATGACATTAGTACACGAATAAGTTTGAAAGGCGTTTATAAAAGTAGGAAGGATCACAATATGAAGATAAAGTTGGAATTCAAGAGGACAAACTGGGGCAAATATTCATTTATAGGAAGGGGAGTTAGGGATTGGGATAACTTACCAAGGGAGATGTTCAATAAATTTCCAATTTCTTTGAAATCATTTCGGAAAAGGCTAGGAAAGCAACAGATAGGGAATCTGCCACCTGGGCGACTGCCCTAAATATAGATCAGTAGTGATTGATTGATTGAATCTTTATTTCCTGTATGTTCGCGTATTCTAAACAATAAACCATTACAGAAACGAATCCGCCTGTGGGTGGGGGCGGTAGAATAACACCCACTGTATCCCCTGCCTATCGTAAGAGGTGACTAAAAGGGGCCCCTGGGTCTCTGAACTTTGGAGCGTGGGTTAGCGACCACGGGGCCCTTAGCTGAGTCGTGGCATTGCTTCCACTTACTTGCGCCAGGCTCTTCACTTTCATCTATGCTATCCGACCTCCCGTGGTCAACTCTTGTTCTTCCGATTCCGACGGTATTAGAGCACTCGAGGCCTAGAGAGTCTTTCATTTTCACTTCCTTCGTGGCCCTTATCTTTCTTTGGCCGATACCTTCATTTTTCGAAGTGTCAGATCCCTTCCATTTTTTCTCGCAGATTAGTGTTATATCGAGGATGGTTGCCTATTTTTACTTCCTCTTAATACAGTAATCACCACCTCCACCACTTACAGAAACGAACATACTGTAAGTCTCAGTTTATTTGGGCGACTAAGGATGTACCAAAACCAGTGGACTGCCTGGTAAGAAAATTAAAAAGGAAAAAAGAATCAAAGGAAGTCGGTTCGCAAGCAATGATGAATTTACTTCGTGTGATAAACACGTCTTACTGTGTAGTTTTCAATCAGTATTGAAGTTTTTAAATGTAAAATACTGCTGCGATAACGGTAATTAGTTTGTTTTGATTGTTTCAATGACGTAAAGAAAAGAGAATTACGAAAATAACGCGAAAGGACTGAGAAGAAAAGCGGAAAATGAAAAAAGTTTGAAAGTGGGGCAAGATGAAAAAGAACATAATGGGTATAAAGTTTCTTTAAAGCATATTGGTAAATAGGTCTTTCTCTTCACATACAGAGTGGGGAAACAATGCACAGTTTGTTTTACGTCGCATCGACACAGATAGGTCTTATGACGACGATGAGATAGGAAAGGGCTAGGAATGGGAAGGAAGCGTCTGTGGCCTTAATTAAGGTACAGCCCCAGCGTTTGTCTGGTGTGAATATGGGAAACCACGGAAAACCATCTTCAGGTCTACCGATAGTGGGACTCGAACCCACTATCTCCCGGATGCAAGCTCACAGCTGCGCGCCCTCAACTGCAAGCCCAACTCGCCCGGCCGGGAAGAAATAAAACAGGCCCAGAAAATATTTATAATACTGGCGCTTAATTGATCTTGTTAATTAATAGGAGAACTGCCCATCATAGGAAATGCTGGAAACCGTGATTTCGCTGCACCAATCGGTTTCTGTCCCATGTCTGCGCGAGCGCATCTCCCGAGCACGTCACTGTCTTATTACGTGTGTGTGAATGAGTGTACGTATTTAGTGAAGATTGAATGCAACACAAAATGGTGCTCACGATAAAACAGCGCATGTTCATTGTCGAGTGTTATGCGAAGCACGATTCGTGGAAAACCTGTGCATGAGTTTAAGACTGGAAACATAGCCGACTACAGTTACAAGCCGGAGTCATATAAGTTTGGCAACGTCCAGTGGAGGCCAAGGTGAAAGCGCGGGATCTATCCGTGTATGTTGATGTCTAGTGAACTTCGTCCCGTGTTTCGTTTAATTTTTCACGAATATGTTCGAGTACATGCGAGCACAGATATGGTGTCCCGGTATAAACAAAGCATGGTATACCCCCACCTCCACGCTTATCACATTGCTGCAGGTAGACAGCCCGCTACAAGACTGTTGTGATTGAAATGGGCACAGTGGTGGATGTATAGCAATACACACACCCTGCCTTCAGCACTACCTGTTCACTCCCTCCCCTCTTTCTCTGTACTGGAGTGGCCTTCGACACTACCCCTTCACTCCCTCGCCACCTTTCAGTACTGGAGTGGGGCAGTGTTGATTGTTTACGTCGGGACACCATTTCTGTGCTTGCATGTACCTATATATAACAAGATAAGAGTTAGAATAAGCATACGTAGAGCCTATTGTCGAAATAATGTGAAGGCTAACCTGGGCTGAATAGCTTGGACTGTAGAGCTGGCTTTCTAAGCCCAGCTCAGTCGTGGTATTTGAAGGTGCTCAAATACGTCAGCCTCGTGTCGGTAGATTTATTGGCACGTTAAAGAACTTCTCCGGGACAAAATTCTGGCATCTCGGCGTCTCCCAA
This sequence comes from Anabrus simplex, assembly GCF_040414725.1. NCBI lineage: Eukaryota > Metazoa > Arthropoda > Insecta > Orthoptera > Tettigoniidae > Anabrus > Anabrus simplex. The sequence goes on along the minus strand of NC_090268.1, from coordinate 440,315,557 downwards.
AAAAACCGTAAAAGTAGTTAGTGGGGCGTTAAATCAATAACGTTATTATTTGTGATGATACGGACTGAATTTAGCTTATAAATAAAACGTTACGTGTATTTGCAGATGCCCGGAAAATGTTGTGTTCCCATGTATCGAAACAACATATAAGTCTCTGGTAAGACCCGAACTAGAGTATGGTTCCAGTGTATGGGACCCTCACCAGGATTACCTGATTCAAGAACTGGAAAAAATCCAAATAAAAGCAGCTCGATTTGTTCTGGGTGATTTCCGACAAAAGAGTAGCGTTACAAAAATGTTGCAAAGTTTGGGCTGGGAAGAACTGAGAGAAAGAAGAAGAGCTGCTCGACTAAGTGGTATGTTCCGATCTGTCAGCGGAGAGATTGCGTGGAATGACATTAGTAGACCAATAAGTTTGAGTGGCGTTTATAAAAGTAGGAAAGATCACAATATGAAGATAAAGTTGGAATTCAAGAGGACAAACTGGGCAAATATTCACTTATAGGGAGGGGAGTTAGGGATTGGAATAACTTACCAAGGGAGATGTTAAATAAATTTCCAATTTCTCTGAAATCATTTAGGAAAAGGCTAGGAAAACAACAGATAGGGAATCTGCCACCGGGGCGACTGCCCTAAATGCAGATCAATATTGATTGATTGATTGATTGATTGATTGATTGATTGATTGATTGAACTATCGCATTAAAAGTGTTTTGTTACCTCGTTTTGTTTTCCTTCAGACGAGGAATTAAAACAAAAATGGTGTTTGTCATTTTAAACGGGATAATTGGGAACCTGGGACGAATTCAGTCGTATGCATAAAGCATGTCGTACACGAAAGTTTATCAACAGGGGATAAAATTTGTGATAGTAAAGTAAACGTAACTATACTACTATGTAAACCTGAGGAGCATCTCCCTGATGCTTGTCCAATTATTTTCCCAAATTTGCCAAAATATTTATCATCGAAAAGTGTTAAAAGGAAAGATCCTGAGGGTGGGAGCCTGGAAATGTAGAGTAGGGTAAACAAGAAGATGGGTGATACGCCATTGCTCAAAATTCACCAAGATATGAATGTCACTGTATATGTTATCAGGTGTTAGTAAAAGAAATGACATGTTTAGCAAATGGTAAAATATCAAAGTGGTCTCAACTAAATGCATATTTATAGAATTATATAGGAACCACTTCTTGTAGTGTTAGTGTTAAATGTGTACAATTAAATCTATTAAAATGCTTCAGTAGCCTATCGTGAGGTAAGCAGTGAAAGCACTCTCTTTGTCTATCCTCATATATTTAAGGGAACAATTCGAACTTTGTACTAACGGGCCGAGCTGAGTGGCTCAGACGGTTGAGGCGCTGGACTTCTGACACCAACGTGGCTGGTTCGATCCCGGTAATGTTTGAAGGTGCTCAAATACGTCAGTCTCGTGTCGGCAGATTTTTTGGCACGTAAAATAACTCCTGAGGGTCTAAATTCTGGCAATTTGGCGTCTCCAAAAACCATAAAGGTAGTTAGTGGGACGTAAAGCAAATATAATAATAATAATAATAATAATAATTATTATTATTATTATATAATATAAATATATAATTATAATTATTATTATAATATAATAATAATATAATTATATAATAATAATAATGATAATAATAATAATAATAATATTAATAATAATTATTATATTATTATTATATATTATTATATTCTTCTTCTTCTTCTTCTTCTTATTATTATTATATTATTATATATATTATATATTATTATTATCATCATCATCATCATCATCTGTTTACCCTCCAGGTTCGGTTTTTCCCTCGGACTTAGCGAGGGATCCCACTTCTACCGCCTCAAGGGCAGTGTCCTGGAGCTTCAGACTCTTGGTCGGGGGATACAACTGGGGAGGATGACCAGTACCTCGCCCAGGCGGCCTCACCTGCTATGCTGAACAGGGGCCTGGTGGAGGGATGGGAAGATTGGAAGGGATAGGCAAGGAAGAGGGAAGGAAGCGGCCGTGGCCTTAAGTTAGGAACCATCCCGGCATTCGCCTGGAGGAGAAGTGGGAAACCACGGAAAACCACTTCCAGGATGGCTGAGGTGGGAATCGAACCCACCTCTACTCAGTTGACCTCCCGAGGCTGAGTGGACCCCGGTCCAGCCCTCGTACCACTTTTCAAATTTCGTGGCAGAGCCGGGAATCGAACCCGGGCCTCCGGGGGTGGCAGCTAATCACGCTAACCACTACACCACAGAGGCGGACATTATTATTATTATTATTATTATTATTATTATTATTATTATTATTATTATTATTATTATTATTATTATTATTATTATTATTATTATTATTATTTGCACTATAAGGGAAAAGAGTTAGGCCCTACCGGTTACTCAGAAAGTTTCGTTTGAAACTGTGAAAGCAAATTATTTACTGTCAAGAAACTTTCAAAGTGATAACTTAGAAAGAAGGTTTAGTCAGTGCTTATAACTTATTGGTTGTAATTACAATGTAACTGCACCTCAAATTCTAGAATGTGAGATGAAAATTAGGATCAAGGATGTTCTAGGGTTGTGGTGGTGGTGGTATGGAAATGTTCGGTTTGGCTGTGGCCAGTTAGAAATGTCTGATTCCACCAAGACAGGTGTTATTGGGCTCAAAATGGAAATAAAAAAACAATTTAGACTCATATTTACTACGTGAATTCTTTGGTGGGAATTTTTAGATGTGAGGGGTAATATGATGGACATTTCTGGGTATACAATAAGGACAATATCCAGAAGGATAAGCTGTGGAACTTGTTTAAGTCTCCTGCAGAGTAATGAAACAGGTGATCCCTATTTTGAAGAACTTCAGAGAGGTGGGTTAATGGTGCCAACACATTGTATTGTGTGTGTCTGCAGAACTGGTATAGAAAGACCATCTGGGTTGTGAAAATTATAAAGAATTTCTTCTCTCTATCCTGAGCTGCTTTAGGAAGAGATGACAATCAACAGTTCTGGTTTGAACGCCGTCATTGTGGGCGTGACAATAATGGTGAGATAGATTTTTTACTGTCTACATTTTCCAATGTCGTGTTAAATAAGTGCTGAAAGCAGGCGAAGAACACGAGTCATGTCAGCAGTGAGGATAAAAACACTAAGCGGAGGAAGCTGTAAACGCTCTACAATAATCGAGCTTGTGAGTACCGTTCTTAAAGTGTTTTGTTTTTATTCATGTAAAATGTGTATTTCTAACTTCAGTGAAAGCATTTACTGATGTGTGTGTTTCGTAGTACCATTTTACGAAGAGTGTGCATTTATCACAATCATCGTGTTGGTTTAAATGTAGTGAATATGGGTGAAGTCATTCAAAATCGAACACGCCCCCCTTTTCTCTCGGCCTCCGCTTGACAGATAGATACAGTGTTGCCAAGCGCACCTTCCGGCTTTAACTGTAGATGGCTCTGACTGGAAATGTTTTCGCAAAACCTCCAGGAAAGTCTGCAATGCAAAACTTAGTGGCAAAATGGCGTGAAACAAGCTCTGTACTGAATAAAAACCGTAACTATCCGAAAAGAGTTCGAACACCAGAAAATATTGCTCGAGCGAAGAAAAGCCTGAAACGAAGTCCGACGAAATCTCAACGCGGTTTATCTGTGCAAGTGAGAATTAAAGGCGCGTACTCGCAAGTGTGTACGGGGTACTGAGCGTAAAGTGAGCATGTTGTGAGCCGCTCACTGCGAGCCGACTGGAGTCGGTTTTCTAGGCGAGCACAAAGGGATGCTCGCGCTCAGTGTGGACGGCCAAAGAACGTGCTCGCAACTGTGTACGGCAAAGTGAGCATCCCGCGAGCGTGGCGGCCTGGTCGGATGAAGATGTGCTTACGCTAATAGACACTTATCGGACACATTGTGTTTTATGGGACCCGAAAAATGGCTTGACAAAGAATGTGAAAGAGGATGCATGGCGGGATATTGGTACAACAATTGACGACCCGCGGATGAATGAAGAAGAAAATTATTTCTTTGTTGGGATCACAACGGAGGGAAAGGAGCAAAGAGAAAAGCAGTCGCACTACTGAAGAATGTAAGTTCTCGTGTTTAAATAAAATGAAGCTTCAACTTCCTTTTTGTACTTGATGTATTCATTTATTATCTTTTTAAAGCAACAATTGTTGTAAACAAGTAATGATATAATAACCAATAAATATCAAAAGTGAACACATGTTACAATTCAATAGGTAGTACTTATATAATACCGTATTCAGTCATGCATGTTTTGCACGATTTTTTTAAAAGGAGCTACGGAAATTTACAAAAGCCGATGGTTTACGTATGAAGCTTTGGTTCCTCAATGAAAGATATAAACCAAGACAGACGCAAAACACAGGGAGTATTTTTCCTTTTATCTTTTTCAAGCGTACGTATTTTTTCCATGGCAGAGCTCCATCTTTCGTGCAATAGTCAGCTATTTGATCTCTAATTTTGTTTACGTAAGCAGAAGAACATTTCGTAGCTGTCTGATGGAAGTCATCTCGTCATTGCGTCTCCATGTTCGCTTCATGGTCTAGTGAACTGGGTGTTGTGTATAAGTTAGGGGAATGAATCCTCAGGTAATTATGCAAAACTACTACAGACATAACAATGATTTCGACACTAGGGGGCTCCAAAAACATTCGTTTTCTTAAAACTTGAAACACAGAACTTGATATACCAAAGCTATTTTTCACTACTCGTCGAGCTCTGCTCAATCGATAGTTGAAGATTCTTTTGCAAGTTCCAGAGGCATGATCTCCCGGGTATGGCTTCATAACATTTTCGCTGAGTGCAAATGCACTGTCACCTACGAAAAAGTATAGCAACTTCATTTGATGACCCGGAAGTTCTTCTGGTAATGGCAGACATCTTTGCATGGAATTCACAGACTGATGCTGCGAGGAAATGGCGAGCAAATGGCTCAAGAAGTGCTCGCGAGCCGCTCGCACAATTAATGTTTTCCATGAGCGGCTCATGAGCCGCTCGGCTCGCAAGATGCTCACAAGTGTGTACGCGCCTTAAGAGATCGTCGTGTCGGAACATTATCAAAAAGGACCTGGTCCTGTGTCCGTACAAATTTACTGTTGTGCATGCATTAAAGCGTTCAGACGAACTTTCGCGTGTTGATTTCTGCCTGCTGTTTCGGAGTGAAGTGAATCAGGACTTTTGGATCTTCAATTTTTCATTTCTTCGAACGAGGCCACTTCCAGCATTTTCTGTGATACTCATTCATTCAATCAATCAATCAATCAATCAATCAATCAATCAATCAATCAATCAATCAATCAATCAATCAATCAATCAATCAATCAATCAATCAATCAATCAATCAATCAATCAATCAATCAATCAATCAATCAATCAATCAATACTGATCTGCATTTAGGGCAGTCGCCCAGGTGGCAAATTCCCTATCTGTTGCTTTCCTAGCCTTTTCCGAAATGATTTCAAAGAAATTGGAAATTTATTGAACGTCTCCCTTGGTAAGTTATTCTAATCCCTAACTCCCCTTCCTATAAATGAAAATTTGCCCCAGTTTGTCCTCTTGAATTCCAACTTTATCTTTATATTGTGATCTTTCCTACTTTTATAAACGCCACTCAAACTTATTCGTCTACTAATGTCAATCCACGCCATCTTTCCGCTGACAGCTCTGAACATACCACTTAGTCGGGCAGCTCTTCTTCTTTATCTCAATTCTTCCCAACCCAAACTTTGCAACATTTTTGTAACGCTACTCTTTTGTCGGAAATCACCCAGAACAAATCGAGCTGCTTTTCTTTGGATTTTTTTCCAGTTCTTGAATCAGGTAATCCTGGTGAGGGTCCCATACACTGGAACCATACTCTAGTTGGGGTCTTACCAGAGTCTTATATGCCATCTCCTTTACATCCTTACTACAACCCCTGAACACCCTCATAACCATGTGCAGAGATCTGTACCCTTTATTTACCATCCCATTTATGTAATTACCCCAATGAAGATCTTTCCTTATATTAACACCCAGATACCTACAATGATCCCCAAAAGGAACTTTCACCCCATCAACGCAGTAATTAAAACTGAGAGGACTTTTCCTATTTGTGAAACTCACAACCTGACTTTTAACCCCGTTTATCAACATACCATTGCCTGCTGTCCATCTCACAACATTTTCGAGGTCACGCTGCAGTTGCTCACAATCTTGTAACTTATTTATCACTCTATAGAGAATAACATCATCCGCAAAAAGCCTTACCTCCATTTCCACTCCTTTGCCTATATCATTTATATATATAAGAAAACATAAATGTCGATAATACTGCCTTGAGGAATTCCCCTCGTAATTATTACAGGGTCAGATAAAGCTTCACCTACTCTAAATCTCTGAGATCTATTTTCTAGAAATATAGCAATCCATTCAGTCACTCTCTTGTCTAGTCCAATTGCACTCATTTTCGCCAGTAGTCTCCCATGATCCACCCTATCAAATGCTTTAGACAGGTCAATCGCGATACAGTTCATTTGACTTCCAGAATCCAAGATATCTGCTATATCTTGCTGGAATCCTACAAGTTGAGCTTCAATGGAATAACCTTTCCTAAAACCAAATTGCCTTCTATGAAACCAGTTATTAATTTCACAAACATGTCTAATATAATCAGAAAGAATGCCTTCCCAAAGGTTACATGGAATGCACGTCAAACTTACTGGCCTGTAATTTTCAGCTTTATGTCTATCACCCTTTCCTTTATACACAGGGGCAACTAATGCAACTCTCCATTCATCTGGTATAGCTCCTCCGACAAAACAATAATCAAATAAGTACTTCAGATATGGTACTATATCCCAACCCATTGTCTTTAGTATATCTGCAACCCGACAAAGATAAAAACAGGAATGATAATAAAACCCCATAAATATAACCAAATGTGCACAAGAAGCAAAATACTTACCATCGAGCAGGAGCAGTATTAACAAAACCAGCGTGGAGGGCACAGAACATAAGGGAAAGGACTGGATCGAGCTAACTACTTGAGGGGTTGCCAGGTCAAGATTGCTAAATGAAAGCAAGATTAATGTTTAAATAACTTGAACTTTACTTAAAATTAGGAAAAATATAAACAGAATTTAGGAATGAAAACTGCAGAGCAAAAAAAATAAATCTGTAAATAATGTCTTTAAATTATAGATAAAAATCAATTTTCAAAGCAAAATATACTATGAGTGCGCACTCGGATAACAACGTAAAATAATTTTTATGTAGTAATAAATAAGTAAATAGAAGAAAGATAAAAATTGTAATAATTCAACTCATTAAATTAGGAGACAAATGTCTATTTTTAGGATAAATAAAATCGTGAAAACACACTCAGATTACAAGCTACACTTTGCCTTAGAATCAATGAATGACAAATGTTAAAACGGATCCGTGCATTAAATATTAATTACATAACTGGCCAGCTTTTCTTTGTGAGTAAGTATACTACAATTAATCTCAATAAACTGGAATTTGCTTCCGGAACCAGTACACAAGGATTTCAATCACCTCGAAACACGGAAACACACTCAATATTTAAGGCAACGATAGCAGACCCAAAAAAAAAAAGGTTGCACACGTAAATAATTGAAAGGACACAAGAGAAAATCGCACGAACCCGAATAAAAATATGTCTCAAATAAACTACAAATTACGAAGGGAAACATAAAATTTCACAGACAACAAAACAATGGTACACACGAAGCATACAGCTTCCCAAAACCGAAGCCAACATCCGACTTAAAGAGACAATAGGCAAAGCCCACACAAAATTAGCGTACCGGAGATAAGATAAAAACATGGCACGCAATAATGAAAGAAGAAGGAAAGAAAAACGGACGCGAATAATCTGAGGAGGGCAAAAGTATCATCAAGAAATAGGGAACAAATTCCAGTTTATTATAACCAGAATATTACAATAATTATGTATAGTCTTTTAAATTGAACATTTCTTCCAACCAAAATATTAATAAAGGATTTAAATGCCGGTTACACAATTTTAATTTTAGGAGGCCTTGGAAAACGGTAATGGCCGAATAAGACCGGAAATAAACTATCCCATTAAGTAATTAAACAATGAGCCATTACGAAAACAATACTAGTACATAACGTCTTTCAAAACGTTGTCAACAGTCCATCGGATGCCACAAATATGAACCAAGAAATGTAAAAGCTAATCCACCAACAAAATTAATAATAATAATAACTTTAAGAAACAGAAAAAGGCAGCACAACGATAATCTCAGTTAAATTAAAGTAATGGAATAATAGGTCTCTCACCCGCGCATATACCATGTTCCAGAATTACTCCATAAGAATAATTTGGATATAGAACATTACCAAAATCACGTTAAGTTACATTTTAATATTTAGCAGATACAATTTATATCATTAAAATGTCCGATGAAGAAGAAAGTCCAGCTTAATTTAATGAATAAACGGTGGTCGCCAGGTCCATAAACTATAGGCCTAATTTCAATTACAGTAGCGGAGTAGAGACGAAGTAATATTAACAGCGTTGCCAAAACATTTCTTCTACTATAATAGTTGTCGCAGATAGCTTGATACACACGTTCTTCTCCAAATAATCCGGCAGCAGAACAGTTTCGAAACAATTAAGTAGATACTTGTACTTACATTTTTGGGTGTCCAATTTAATATACTGTAATCCAATAGCTTACATTCTAGCTCATTTTGTAATGAAGAACCCTCCTTCAGATAGTTCGGTCACAGTAATATTAAAAAAACTGTAAATATGAAACACACAACATTATCGCGCTTCAAGTAAGGCAATGCCTTAATTAACGAGGCTATTAGCCTGGTTTATCAAACTCCACTCCAACAACTTTCAATTGCATTTTGTACACAACTTCTCCAAACGCGTCCATCTTGGCGATCTGCCGGGAACAGACTGGCGTTCAGTCCAGTCAAGCCGCGGCTCGCTCAGTTGAAGGTCGACACTGCGCACGCTCAAGTCAAAAAAATTGGTTATTGAGCCAATCAGAATTTCGAAGCAACCGACGTAACAATGGCAAGAAGATACATTTTAAATCGCCACAGTTTCAGGCACATAATTTAACGGCAATGCAAACAATGGCCGAGAATTGCAGATAAAAGTCCCCACACACAAATGGATGGTGTTATGCATCACTTGACCAAGCGCCAAAAGTAGATTTTGAGATATTGACACAAACGCAAAATCCTTTGTATTAATTCACATTTTCTGTTAAATGTGAGGTATTCTATACCAAAATGAAGACAGAAACATAAATTTTCTTCTTAATGTATAAAATTTAGGGATATTTGAAGTATATTGTCGTAATCTGAGATAATGGCGCTTGGTCACTTGATGCTTTATTGCGGTTACCTTAGTTTTTTGTTTAGCATCACTTGACCAACAAATAAAACTGTCATTTAGTGATCGAATGGACTTTCAAAAATTCAGTGCAGTGTAAAATATGATACTTGTTAACTAATGTTATTCCTTATTTAAGTTCAGGATTAAGTTATACATAACAGAATACAACATGACATAGAAAAACATGAATTTTAGAATATAGTATAGAAATTACACTGGTGTAACATAATGCAGGATTTTAAGAATTTTCGAGTTCAAAATCCATATTTCCACAATCAGACCCATCTATATCATCGTCTATTCCAGGTTCACTAAACAGGTCCTTGTAGAAAGGCTTAGCATCGTTGGGAATTCGCTTCATGAGGGAGCGCAGGTCGTTCAGCTTCGCTTCTGAAACTGGTTTTCCATTGGGCCATAACGGAGTGAGTAGACCATGTAGAGCTGATCCATTTTCATTCTGAAGCCGGCGACGAACTTAAATAGATCAATGAAAATTTAAGTACATTTAGTAACACATTTAACACACCTGAAATTCGTTTACTGCAGTCAAGTGTTGTTGGTTAACTTTTGCTGGAGAGAATGTTGTGGGATCTACACCTTCAGTTGCATGTTTCTTATCAATTGGAACAGCTTCCTCTGTTGTATTATTTTCATCGATTACAAAAAAACATTTTAGGGAAAGCTAGGAAACGTGCATACACATTTTGAATTCCTTATTTACAAGTGTGCCACTCTGCAAACGATATCAACGTGGTTAGATGACTGTAGAATTTCACTGAATGTACCAAAATGTGAAACCATGATCTTTACTCTTCGACGTCCACCTCTCCCACCACCAATCTTCCTAAATGGAACAGCCATCCAATGGACGCCTAACGACAAGGCCGTGAAGTACCTGGGAGTATTCCTTGACCGTCGCTTATCATGGAAATACCATATAAATCAGAAATTAAATCTAAGTTATGCACGACTAAGAATACTATATCCTCTCCTAAACAGGAAATCTTCCCTCAAATTTGAATGTGGATTACTTCTCTACAAATCACTGCTCCGTCCTTTATTCACCTACGCCTGTCCAGTCTGGGGAGGGGCGGCTCGAACCACTATCAGACGCCTGCAATCATTCCAAAACAAAGTTCTCCGTATCATCACCAACGCTCCTTGGTACGTCCGAAACAAACAGTTACATCGTGAACTTCAGTTAGACACTTTGGAACACGTGATTTCAATGCACGCCAAGACGTTCTTCAAGAAACTCCAAAATGTGCCTGGTGCTGTGTTCTTCGCCCTTAGAAAACGATCCACACTTCCACGACGGATTAAAAGTAGACTTCCTCAAGATCTTTTACTTTCGCCAAGAGAAGAATCTGAACATGAACAGTGAATGTTTGTGTTTATCAAAAATAAAATACATCAACGTGAACGAATTTCCACTCGAGTGCTATTGATGCTCAGTGCTTCTTTTATTCAACTGCCCATTTACTTCTCAATGAAATATTAGTATAACAAGCATTACCAAGAAAATAAGAGTTACCTTGCCTAGAAAAACTGGAACATCTCTTTGTGTTAGTGACCAATTGATTTTTATTTTTTTAATTTTATTATCCGTGTGTGTATCTTTTCCAGCACTTTATTACAAACTCTCCTCACTTATTCTAGTTACAGAAGGGCCTACAGGAGGTCGACTTCAAATCTCGTCCTTAGTAAGTGATTATTTTTGCCGTGTTTTGTTATGTACTAAGATTTTTGTTTGTAGTTTGTTTGGTTGTTTTTATTTTATCTCTTGTCAACAGTAATCTGATATAGCATGTATTTATGCTGAACGATTAAGTACTACATTTAAAAAAAATTTTCAAGTGTGTTTAACAGGATATTGTATCGTGACATATGATATCTAATAGTTGTAATGGTAACGGGCCACATCAACTTACCACAAATTCGCATAATGTAACCAAAGAATTTCGGTCATCTGTCAATGAACTCAGCGTTATGAAGCTGTTCGTCGACTGCCAGTGATCTGCGTTTATTGAAATGGGCGTAGCGTTTGCAGGTGTGATGGAACCCTCTAAAATATATTTGGACTCCTAAGATAGGAACGTATTTTAAATACATAAAACAATACATATAAGCTCTGATTTGTGAATTAACAGAAGATTATTGAAGCATCTGATTCTAACAAGAGAATTCGCTCAGACCGTGATATATGAGGATAACGATCCATTGCTATGTTCTTAGACTTAAGTACTTATTACCACAATGACGGATTTCAGTGAATAGAGAAAGAGTAGGTTAACTACAATGATGACACATTGCGGAGAAACAATGCAAATTCGAAAGCTGTGTAACAAGGAAGAAAACCTGCTCGTGAATCTGCGACACGGGAATCCACATTTAGCATCATACGACCAAGTGACTGCACGCGTGTCGTGTGGTCACTTGATGCAAAACTTCAATTTAATGATTGTGAGGTTGGCGTTTGGTCAAAATGCATTTCCTGCGAAATCATATTGAGAATAAAAGTCCGAACCATAACCTATGTAAAGTTTACACCTTTCGCTACCAGATGGTGCAATAATATAAAAAAATCGATTTTGGCGCTTGGTCAGTTGATGCATAACACCATCCAAATGTATATGTCCAACAAATGAGGGTATGGTAAATTATTGTCTCAATATCCCCAGAAATCTGATCAATTCCTGCCGCTTTTGTAGTTTTCAACTTTTGTATCTTATTGTAAACGTCGTTGTTATCATATGTAAATTTTAATACTTCTTTGGCCTTAGTCTCCTCCTCTATCTGGACATTATCCTTGTAACCAACAATCTTTACATATTGCTGACTGAATACTTCTGCCTTTCGAAGATCCTCCCATACACACTCCTCTTGTTCATTAATTATTCCTGGAATGTCCTTCTTGGAACCTGTTTCTGCCTTAAAATACGTATACATACCCTTCCATTTTTCACTAAAATTTGTATGACTGCCAATTATGCTTTGCCATCATGTTATCCTTAGCTGCCTTCTTTGCTAGATTCAATTTTCTAGTAAGTTCCTTCAATTTCTCCTTTCTTGCACAGCCATTTCTAACTCTATTTCTTTTTAGTCTGCACCTCCTTCTTAGTCTCTTTATTTCTATATTATAATAAGGTGGGTCTTTACCATTCCTTACCACCCTTAAAGGTACAAACCTGTTTTAGCATTCCTCAACAATTTCTTTAAACCCATCCCAGAGTCTGTTTACATTTTTATTTACCATTTTCCACCGATCATAGTTACTTTTTAGAAACTGTCTCATGCCTGCTTTATCAGCCATATGGTACTGCCTAATAGTCCTACTTTTAAGACCTTCCTTTCTATCACATTTATTTTTAACTACGACAAAAACAGCTTCATGATCACTAATACCATCTATTACTTCAGTTTCCCTATAGAACTCATCTGCTTTTATCAGCACCACATCCGGGTCAAGGGTCAATCTCGCGTCAGTCCTATTGTAAATATTTTCCGGCCAGCTTTATTTTGCCCACCCGATAAATTATTGTCTATTGGGTGCTTTCTTCTATATACAGCAAACTCTCTATTATCCGCATATTCACCGGACAAATTTGCATGGAAACTGAAAACACGGATAATATGATTTTGTGCATTTCAATGCATAACGAAACTTTTAATAATGCATACATAAGTACTGTTGGAAAATGCAATAATATCGAACAATTAACACATGTAGTAACCATGTTTATCAATAAAGTAGTCCAATATAAAAATGACCGACAGTACAACTTCTAATTCTAAGCGATTTTTTAAAATGTCTTTTACTGTCTGCACACTAATCCTATAGTCATTCATTATTTTAAACTTAAAAGCACTTTCTTTCGCTTCGTAGCCATGACTGCTATCACAGAACACCAAAACGAACTGGTATACAGTACATCGCTTAGTGTATAGTTTTTGAACAAAGCATGCCACCCGCGTAGGGCCTACTCGAACTCCAGAGCGCGCTCGAATGTTAAGCGCACAGTTCACACATATTCATACTGCCGTGACATAAATAAAAACAAAAATACAATAAACCCCGGTGGTAGTATAATAGGGGGATTCGGGCGCCTCCTCCTCCCGCGGCGCGGGAAATTTGAATTCTGGCGGGAAATTTGAATTTTGGCGGGAGATTTGAATTTTGGCGGGAGATTTGAATTTTGGCGGGAGATTTGAATTTGTAAACAAAGCCACGTGCTTTTTGACAGCTGTCATCGACAACAACGCATCGCTAACCTCACTGCTGCCATCTTGACGGGCCTAAACCTCAGTAGTGCCAACTTAACCTAACTAGCGTGAGGTAAACAAAGCCACGTGTTTTTGACAGCCACGTGCTTTTTGATAGACAACAACGCATCGCTAACCTCAGTACTGCCATCTTGACGGGCCTAAACCTCAGTAGTGCCAACTTAACCTAACTAGCGCGAGGTAAACAAAGCCACGTGCTTTTTGACAGCCACGTGCTTTTTTGACAGCTGTCACTTAACCTAACTAGTGCGAGGTAAACAAAGCCACGTGTTTTTCGACAGCCACGTGCTTTTTGACAGACAACAACGCATCGCTAACCTCAGTACTGCCATCTTGACGGGCCTAAACCTTAGTGGTACCAACTTAACCTAACTAGCGCGTGGTAAACAAAGCCACGTGCTTTTTGACAGCCACGTGCTTTTTTGACAGCTGTCATCCGCCATCTTTAAACTACAGAGCACTGTGCTGCCCTCTTTAGATGTAAAATTCGTCACCTGTCATCGGCAGTGCTGCCATCTTGACGGGCCTAAACCTTAGTGCTACCAACTTAACCTCACTAGCGTGAGATAAACAAAGCCACGTGCAGCTGTCATCCGCCATCTTTAATCACAGTGCTGCTCTCTTTAGCTACTTACCTTTGAAATGTGGTGGCGGATAATTTGAAAAATGCTTTTTGACAGCAGCCATCTTTGAGCACCGTGCTGCCCTCTTTAGCTACTTACCTTTGAAATGTGGTGGCGGTAAATTCCACGTGCTTTACAAACCTATATGCTTTTCTGACAGCTGTCATCCGCCATCTTTAATCCAGAGAGAACAGTGCTGCAATCTTTGTGGTGGCGGCAAATTCCACGTGCTCTTGTTTGGAAACAAATCAACATGCTTTTTTGACAGCTGTCAACCGCCATCTTTAATCACCGTGCTGCCCTCTTTAGCTACTTACCTTTGAAATATGGTGGCGGTAAATTCCACGTGCTTTACAAACCTATATGCTTTTCTGACAGCTGTCATCCGCCATCTTTAATCCAGAGAGAACAGTGCTGCCCTCTATGTGGTGGCGGCAAATTCCACGTGCTCTTGTTTGGAAACAAAGCCATGTGCTTTTTTGACAGCTGTCATCCGCCATCTTTAATCAACAGAGCACCGTGCTGCGGGCAATTTCGTCAGTTGTTATCCGTCATCTTTAATCCACAGAACACCGTGCTGCCCTCTTTATGGCTACTACCTTAAGCACGTAGTAGCGGACAATTTGAAAAATTCTGTTAGCTATCATCCGCCATCTTTAATCAAGAGAGCACCGTGCTGCCATCTTTAGCTAGATACCTTTGAAATGTGGCGGCGGATGATTTGAAAAAATGCTTTTTGACAGCAGCTATCTTTGAGCACCGTGCTACCCTCTATGTGGTGGCGGCAAATTCTATATGCTCTTCGTTGGAAACAAACCCACGCGCTTTTTTTGACAGCCATCATCCGCCATCTTTAAGCAACAGAGTACAGTGCTGCCCTCTTTGTTGTGGCGGCAAATTCCACGTGCTCTTGTTTGGAAACAAAGCCACATGCTCTTTTGACAGCTGTCACCCGCCATCTTTAACCAACAGAGCACTATGCTGCTATCATGCGGGCAATTTCGTTAGCTGTCATCCGACATCTTTAATGAACAGAGCACCGTGCTGCCCTCATGCGGGGCAATTTCGTTAGCTGTCATCCGCCATCTTTTAATGAACAGAGCACCGTGCTGCTCTCTGTAGTAGCGGGTAATTTGAAAAGTTCTGTTAGCTGTCATCCGCCATCTTTGAGCACCGTGCTGCCATCTATGTGGTGGCGGCAAATTCCACGTGCTTTACAAACTCACGCGCAGCTGTCATCCGCCATCTTACATCGCAAACCTCAGTGCTACACTCTTTAGTTGAAAAATAGTGGTGGATAATTTAAAAAGAAAAATTCTACAGCAGCCATCTCTCGACGCTAATTGCACAAGATGGTGGCTATACATGACTCCTTAAAGGTTCTTATGCAAGATGATCGCTATACATAGACGCCCTTGGGATGCTTACGCAAGATGGCAGTTATACAAGGCTCCTTATGAGACACCCTAGGGATGCTTGCGCGAGATGGTGGTTGCTCTTATCAGGCGGCTTAAGGATCCTTGGCTAGAGACGCCCTAAGGATGCTTGCGCAAGATGGCGCACGCAAGATGGCGGCTATACATAGCTCCTTATGAGACAGCCAGTACTCAATACAACATGTGATCAGAACATTGATTGATGTGTTCAGAACACAAAATAAGTAGAATCGAACACTGTACTCGATACAACATGTGATTAAAACATTGTCTGGTGTGTTCAGAACACTACATAAGTAGAATCGAACGCTGTACAACATGTTAGGGGATACCTTTGTTCTAAGAAGATCAGATTGAAACATAACAAGACTAGAATTGAACACTGCACTCGATGTCGTTACATGTGATCAGAACAATGATTGATGTGTTCAGATCACTAAACAAGTAGAACCGAACACTGTACAACATGTTAGGGGATACCTTTGTTCTAAGAATATCAGATTGAAACATAACAAGACTAGAATTGAACACAGCACTCGATACAACATGTAATCAGAACATTGATTGATGTGTTCAGAACACTAAACAAGTAGAACCGAACACTGAACAACATGTTAGGGGATACCTTTGTTCTAAGAAGATCAGATTGAAACATAACAAGACTAGAATTGAACACTGCACTCGATACAACATGTAATCAGAACATTGATTGATGTGTTCAGATCACTAAACAAGTAGAACCGAACACTGTACAACATGTTAGGGGATACCTTTGTTCTAAGAAAATTAGATTGAAACTAACAAGACTAGAATCGAACACTGCACTCGATGTCGTTAACCTTAACATGTGATCCGATACAACATGTTAGGGGATACCTTTGTCCTAAGAACCGAACACTGTACAACATGTTAGGGGATACCTTTGTTCTAAGAAGATCAGATTGAAACATAACAAGACTAGAATTGAACACTGCACTCGATACAACATGTAATCAGAACATTGATTGATGTGTTCAGATCACTAAACAAGTAGAACCGAGCACTGTAAAACATGTTAGGGGATACCTTTGTTCTAAGAAAATTAGATTGAAACTAACAAGACTAGAATCGAACACTGCACTCGATGTCGTTAACCTTAACATGTGATCCGATACAACATGTTAGGGGATACCTTTATCCTAAGAACCGAACACTGTACAACATGTTAGGGGATACCTTTGTTCTAAGAAAATTAGATTGAAACTAACAAGACTAGAATCGAACACTGCACTCGATGTCGTTAACCTTAACATGTGATCCGATACAACATGTTAGGGGATACCTTTGTTCTAAGAAAATTAGATTGAAACATAGCAAGCCTAGAATCGAACACTGTAAGAACATTGTTTGATGTGTTCAGTACAACTTCAATGATTTACCTAGTGTAAAACACACACTGTGCACATATCGCATAGCTATCTCGCCTAGTATGAAAATAAAAAAAACACACTGTGCACATATCGCATAGCTAACACTTCAAATGGTTTGCTTAGTACGAAAATAAAAAAATATATATACCGCGTAGCTAACTCGTTCATCGCACTGCTCAGACGCTTAGTAATTGCGAATACACTCATACGAAAATCAAGAAAGCACACTGCGTAGCCAACTCGCTCGGCTCACTCGCTTAGTAATTGCAACACTGATACACACACGGATAAGAATGTTCCGAGATACTACATACTTACATGTTTTTTAAGGGGGGTGAAAGATCATAAATTATATGTACACATGTTGTCTCCTCCAAGTTGTAAGATGAAATAGACGCAGTACTGCGAGTTTCCGCTCTAGCTGGCGAACGGAAGTAGCATGATATCTCAGCAAAAAAAAAAAAAAAAAATACGCGTGAGCTTTCAAGCCAGACACAATGATGGATACCGCGATTCAAATCCTGGCAACTTATGCCGTCGGGAAGGGCATCCGGCTAGATTATGTAATGACGATCGCGCAGGTCCCTCGCCTAGCATTTGCTATTTTTTTACGGCTTCCAACAGTAGGAGTTCGAACCCGCTATCTTCCGAAGTAGTGAGAATGATTGAAGAGTGTTTGAGGGTGATTTATTTGTTGGATGGAGGCGTTAAGCTGTGTGCAGGCTTCTTCGGTAGGAGTAGGCTATGTACCGGTACCGGGATATCTAGTTATCGATTTAAAATCCTAGTCAGGAAGGGTAACCGGTCGTATTAAACTATGGTGTATGATCTAAGAGGCGGGGTGTGCAAAAAAGCCAGCATTAAGTAAGGGTTGTTGATGGGGGCGTTAAACCTTGTGCAGGCTCCTTCGAAAATGGTGTGAACATTCGAAAGAACGGTAAACTTTTTTTAGGGCCGCCGACGGTAGGTTTCGAACACATCATGTCCTAAATGGAAGCTCACAGCTACGTGATCCCAGCCGCGCGGCCATCTTACTCGATTCTTTTATAATTCTTACTCAGGTGTTCTTATACCTACTATGTTATGTATTTATATACAGTTTCTCTGGAGAAGGAACATACAGAGTGATAGTGACATTTTCAGTGTACTGTAGGAACATAACAGATTAACAGAAAATGAGTTTGCAAACTGCGCACCTGTAAAACTTTAATTTGCATTCTGTAATGTCTGTTGTGTTTTCCTAATTCGGTATTGTTCGCTTGTTAGTTTTGGTCCTAGAATTTTCCTTGTGACTTGTAATTTTCTTTTCTGAGAGTTTTCACTATCCTGTTCAAATTAGCGTCCCAGATCCAATGAGACAATTTGGTCCGAGTCGTTGGCTGAATGGCCAGCGTACTGGCCTTCGGTTCAAAGGTTCCCGGATGCAATTCCCGGACAGGTCGGGAATTTTAATCGCTCCTGATTAATTCTTCTGGCTCGGGGACTGGGTTTATTTGTCCGCCCCAACATTCTCCTTATCATATTCAGACAACATACCACATTATACACCACTACAGAAACACGCAATAGTGATGACATCCATTCATATAGCGTTGGCGTCAGGAAGGGCATCCGGCCGTAAAACAGGGCCAAACACACATGTGCCACGCAGTTCCAACCCCCGACCCCACAGGTGTAGGAAAAAAGCGGTAGCAAAAGAAGAAGAAATCGAATAAGACAATTTGGTTTAATGACTTTATTGTTTTTCTTTTTTTTTTTGTGAGTGTTCGGAAACGATCATTTGTTGTAGACATTCTCCGCGAGTCGATATGCTGTTTCCATTTTTGACGTAAATTTTAAAAATCGTATAGAGCGATTGAAGACTACAGTAAGTAACTTATTCCTTTTTAGAAGCCTTTTTTTCAGCCAAGAATGTTAAATTCTTTCTCCGGCGGCTGGTCTCCTTTCTTCTTTGCACTCAGATGGCATTCACGTAAACCACATTGGTACGTATAAGTTAGGAAATTTGTTTGGAAGGGTAATAGGGAGGTACATTCAGGGAAACGGGGTGGTCTAGGGAGCGGTGATAAGGGTACAGAGATCTGTAAGTCAAGCAGGGATGACAAAAAATGTTAGTGCTGAACTGTAGAAGTATTGTAAAGAAAGGAATAGAATAAAGTAATTTAATAGATATATATTTACCAGATATTGCTATAGGAGTTGAATCATGGCTGAGAAATGATATAATGGATGCAGAAATTTGCTCACGGAACTGGAGTGTGTGTCGCAGAGATAGGATAGGAATGGCGGAAGGGGAAGTATTCATTCTGGTGAACGAAGACTTTGTAAGCTACGAAAAAGTTGAAGAAGACAAACATGAAATTCTAGGTGTAAGGCTCATTTTTAAAGTTAATAGGCAACTTGATGCCTTTGGAGTGTACAGACCGGGAAAAGGTAGTGCTGACACGGATTCAGAATTATTTGATAAGATAATCAGCTATGTGGGGAAACAATATGGAAAGGAATGTGATTGTAGCGGGATATCTGAATTTACCAAATGTCAATTGGGAAGGAAATGCGAACGACAGGAAGCATGACCAACAAATGGCCAATCAGCTAATATGGGAAGGATAGGTGATGCAGAAAGTGATGGAACCAACTAGAGGGGAAAATATCCTGGATGTGGTGATGGTAAAACCAGATGAATTCTATAGAGAAACCGAAGTATGGTACTAGTGATCATGAAGCTGTTTTTGTCGTAGTTAAAAATAAATGTAATAGAAAGAAATATCTTAAATGTAGGACTATTAAGCAGTACCATATGGTTGATAAAGCAGGCATGAGGCAGTTTTTACAAAATAATTACGATGGGTGGAAAATGGTAAATAAAAATGTAAACAGACTCTGGGATGGGTTTAAAGCAATTGTTGAGGAATGTGAAAACAGGTTTGTACCTTTAATGATGGTAAGGAATCGTAAAGACCCACCTTATTATAATACAGAAATAAAGAGACGACTAAGAAGGAGGTGCAGATTGGAAAGAAACAGAGTTAGAAATGGCTGTGAAAGTAAGGAGAAATTGAAGGAACTTACTAGGAAATTGAATCTAGCAAAGAAGGCAGCTAAGGATAACATGATGGCAAGCATAATTGGCAGTCATACACATTTTAGTAAAAAATGGAAGTGTATGCATAGGTACTTTAGGGCAGAAACAGGTTCCAAGAAGGACATTCCAGGAATAATTAATGAACATTGGGAGTGTTTATACGAGGATTTTCAAAAGGCAGAAGTATTCAGTTACCAATATGTAAAGATTGTTGGTTACAAGGAAAATGTCGAGATAGAGGAGGAGACTAAGGCCAATGAAGTATTAATTTACGTATGATAACAATGACATTTACAATAAGATACACAATTTGAAAACTTGAAAAGCGGCTGGAATTGGTAAGGTTTCGGGGGATATACTGAAATGAAATGGCGTATGCCTTTTAGTGCCGGGGGTGGCGGAGGACATGTTCGGCTCGCCAGGTGCAGGTCTTTCGATTTGACACCCGTAGGCGAACTGCGCGTCGTGATGATAATGAAATGATGATGAAGACGACACATACACCCAGCCACCGTGCCAGAGGAATTGACCAATGTTGGTTAAAATTCCCGACCCTGCCGGTAATCGAATCCGGGACCAAAGGCTAGCACGCTAACCATTTAGCCACGGAGTCGGACGGGGGATATACTAAAGGCAATGGGTTGGGATACAGTACCATATCTGAAGTACTTATTTGATTACTGTTTGGTTGAAGGAGCTATACCAAATGAATGGAGAGTTGCTATAGTAGCCCCTGTGTATAAAGGGAAGGGTGATAGACATAAAGCTGAAAATTACAGGCCAGTAAGTTTGACATGCGTTGCATGTAAGCTTGGGAAGGCATTCTTTCTGATTATAATAGACATGTTTGCGAAATTAATAACTGGTTCGATAGAAGGCAGTTCGGTGTTCGGAAAGGTTATTCCACTGAAGCTCAAGTTGTAGGATTCCAGCAAGATATAGCAGATATCTTGGATTCAGTGGGTCAAATGGACTGTATCGCGATTGACCTGTATAAAGCATTTGATAGGGTGGATCATGGGAGACTACTGGCTAAAATGAGAGCAATTGGACTAGACAAAATAGTGCTGAATGAGTTGCTACATTTCTAGAAAATGGATCTCAGACTATTCTGGTAGGGAAAGCTTTATCTGACCCTGTAATAATTAAGAGGGGAATTCCTAAAGCAGTATTATTGGACCTTTACGTTTTCTTATATAGGGTATATAAATTATATGAGTAAAGAAGTGGAATCAGGTGTAAGGATTTTTGCGGATGATGTTATTCTGTATAGAGTAATAAATAAGTTACAAGATTGTGAGCGTTGCAACATGACCTCGACAATGTTGTGTGATGGACAGCAGGCAATGGTATGTTGATAAACGGAGTTAAAAATCAGGTTGTGCGTTTCACAAATAGGAAAAGTCCTCTCAGTTTTAATTACTGCGTTGATGCGGTGAAAGTTCCTTTTGGGGATCATTGTAAGTATCAAGGTGTTAATATAAGGAAAGATCTTAATTGGGGTAATCTCATAAATGGGATTGTAAATAAAGGGTACAGATCTCTGCACATGGTTATGAGAGTGTTTAGGGGTAATAGCAAAGATGTAAAGTAGAGGGCATATAAGTCTCTGGTAAGATTCCAACTAGAGAATTGTTCCAGTATATGGGACCCTCGCCAGGACTACTTGATTCAAGAACTGGAAAAAATCCAAAGAAAAGCAGCTCGATTTGTTCTGGTTGATAACCGACAAAAGAGTAGCGATACAAAAATGTTGCAATGTTTGGACTGGGAAGACCTGGGAGAAAGGAGACGAGCTACTCGACCAAGTGGTATGTTCCGAGCTGTCAGTGGAGAGATGGCGTGGAATGAAATTTGTAAACGAATAAGTTTGAGTGGCGTCTTTAAAAGTAGGAAAGATGACAATATGAAGATAAAGTTGGAATTCAAGAGGACAAATTGGGGTATATATTCGTTTATAGGAAAGGGAGTTAGGGATTGGAATAACTAACCAAGTGGGATGTTCAATAAATTTCCAATTTCTTTGAAATCATTTAAGAACAGGCTAGGAAAACAACAGATAGGGAATCTGCCACCTGGGTGACTGCCCTAAATGCAGATCAGTATTGATTGATAATGGAAAAAAAAATGATAATAGAACATCGCTCCCCAGTTGTATCCCCTGACCTAAAGTCTCACGCTCCAGGACACTGCCCTTGAGGCGGTAGAGGTGCGCCCCCTCGCTGAGTATGCCAACCCTGTAGGATAAACAGAATAAGCGAGAAAGAAAGAAAGAAAGAAAGAAAGAAAGAAAGAAAGAAAGAAAGTTAGAGCCTTATGGCCCGGTTTTATGCCTTTATTGAACACTCTCATTTATTTGTTTATTTACTTATTAGTTGTGTCTTTGTTAAGTGGCGGAGAGGCGTAAGGTATCACATCTGCTGTACAGCATTTGCGTGCCATAGATTATTAACTACTGTGAAAAACAGGTTTTTATCAATTTCGATGTGATGAGACTATACAAAATGGTGGTGAATAGACATGTCTATAATTGTCCTAACCCATCACGTTTTCTATGATACCGTGACCGCCCTTTTCTGTCCAAATAATGGTTTCCTTGACCAATCAGGTACGCATTTATTTACCGATAGATAAAGGAGTGGCTATGGTTTGTACAGTACAGTAACATTTCGTAAAAATGACTAGAGTATTGGACTCCGCTCTACATAAAAAGGTACAGTGTTTTTGAGATGGGCCTCACATACTGTCTCTTGTACCGATTTTGCATTATGCTGGGAAATATATATTGGGCTGACTGCACACAAAATTGCTGTAAGATGTTCCGCAAAATAAGACTAAGGGACCTTCCATTCCTAGCAGTTGCATATGTTCTGGATCAGCTATACCATACATTATCCTTATAGACCGTTATACCTTTCGGCGTTTAGTCTGCAAGCCTCTGGGAATTTACTAAACGTCGCCACAATCCTCTATTTGCAACTAGTGCTGTGGCCTCATTTACTTCTATACCTCTTATCTTTAAATCATTAGGAACTGAGTCTAACCATCGTCGTCTTGGTCTCCCTCTACTTCTCTTACTCTTCCTAACAGAGTCCATTATTCTCCTAGGTAACCTATCCTCCTCCATTCGCTTCACACGACCCCATCACTGAAGCAGGTTTATGCGTACAGCTTCATCCATCGAGTCCATCCCTAACTTAGCGTTTATCTCCTCATTCCGAGTTCCCTCCTGCCATTGACCCCACCTGTTTGTACTACCAATCATTCTCGCTATTTTCATCTTTAATATTTCTAACTTATGAATAAGATATCCTATGTCCACTCAGCTTTCGCTCCCGTAAAGCAAATTTGGTCTGAAAACAGACCGATGTAAAGATAGTTTCATCCGGGAGCTGATTTCCTTTTTACAGAATGCTGTTGATCGCAACGGCGAGGTCACTGCATTAGCTTTACTACACCTTGATTCAATCTCACTACATTACCATCCTGGGAGAACACACAACCTAAATACTTGAATTCATATACCTGTTCCAGCTTTTTATCACCAATCTGTAATTCAATTCTGTTGAATTTCTTACCTACTGACATCAGTTTAGTCCTCGAAAGGCTAATTTTCATACCATACTCATTGCACTTACTTTCAAGTTCAAAGATACTAGACTGCATGCTTTCGGCAGAATCTGCCATTAAGACCAAGTCGTCAGCATAGGCCAGACTGATTAATACTGAACCATCCTGTTCATTGGGACAATTGTATTTAGTATTGAATATTGGAATCACACAAGGCCACCCACGAAGCCAGTGTCTTACAGTATATGTCATAAAGGAGTCCAGAAGAAGCGTTCTTGTGTGAAGTGAGCGCGAGCGTCATTATGAGAAATCTCCAGAAACTCATTAAAAGGAGTTATGTCCCAAGCCAAGCCTCTTGATGAAGATTGGGGACGCTTCCCAGATCCCGGTAAAACTTATATTAGGAGGGAAGAAAGAATTAAATTAATATCTTTGGTTACGGAAGAGTTGCATTGGATTTGAGATAAGAATTGCAACCTGTATAATTTCTGCTTTATTTTGATATGCATTAGGGCTGCATTCATTAATGCATTCGTTAATTAGAGCCCATGATATACTTAATGCGGGAAAAGCTTCGCGGGCGCGCGCAGATTGCACGCGATCAAGCGGCGTGATGACGCGATACGGGATTATAAAATAAGGCCGCCTGGCATATCAGGCTCATTCTGGGACCAGAAGACCGCTTGAACGAGTCGTCATACTGCGTGTTGGTACTGAGAACAACGCTTTGTCTTCGAGCTGCACAGACGACTGGCACTGCTATATCTGCGAGGAAGTAAGTAATCTACTTGAATATTCAGCTGAATTTAAGATTTTACCTGTGAGAAAATGCTATGGGGAGATGAGGTACTGTTTATAAGAGACTAATGAACTAGTAGCTTCATATTTCTGTGAGGTCAAGTGATGACTGACGAACTGCTAGAATTAAGATTGGCTCAGGATAGGAATTTAGAGACGACAGGTTGTCCGAGTGAAAGGGTGAAGTAACAGTGACCTAATATAGGGAAGAAACGGTGTACCAGGTTTAAAACTCTGAACGAGACTTGGTTAATGTGACGTGTGAGACATGATAGTAGTGGAAACAGGCATCGAGTTTGGACAGTCTGTAATATATGAATTTATTTTCAGTTACCCCAGCATCAAGTCAGAACGAGTGTTTGACATCATCATTGCAAGGAAGCCACAACCAGGAGCTGAAGCCAACACGACAACGGGCATCGATCCAGGAACGATGGGAGCACCTGATCAGCGCGACGTCGAAGGGGACACCTTCCAACTACAGAGGGAGCTGTACGAAGACGCCACACAAGAAAGAATGTCTCCAAGTGGTCAACAGTATCTGATGCCAGCGCCGCAGTCTATCATGATGTGGTAGATTCAGTGGTCCACAGGGAGGGCCGCTCCGTAATGTCATCGATAACATAAGGTCAGAGCTTTCCAATTCTGTTTCAAGCATGTCATTTAAATTTAGATAGGAATATGGGGGCCGTCAGTCAACAGATTCGTTATGGTAGGAGAATTTTCCTTGTAATTTAGAGCTAGGCCTCAAGCTCGAACCCCGTACTTTAAGGTAGATGATTTTTGTAGATTCCTTGTTAGCGTGTGTATTTTATTTCGATGGTATTATTTTACGTATGTGTGATTTTATGGGTCTGATCGAACTCCTGTGGTCATAGGAGGTTAGTCTAACAGATAGGTACTTTTTATCATATCGCATTTAGGCATTTGTTTCTGCAGACGTAGATGTGTATAGTTGTGACCAAGACGTGACCAGTAATTCACCCAGATTCACTAATAGAGCGAGCGAGTCCGAATATTTGAGAGATATGAGCCCATGAGAGGCAGAAATAAGATTTGCGACTGATATGAGAGAGCCCAGCGCAGTTGAGAGTAGGTATTGGAGATGCCTAGTATGGCCATGTGACTATCGCTTAATGATTAGTGTTTTTGTAGCACCAAGGTTGAGCCCATGAGAGTCGTAAGTAAGATTTGCGATACTGCTGGTGATATTGAGACGAGGGCAGATTGCCCAGGTGTATTTAAAAGAGGGCTTTAGCAGCAGATTACGTGAGGTGTTTCTTTTGAAAGGCGAGATTTTAGCCTGCCGCCCCAGATGAGCTCATAAATTAGGGGGACTGCCGCGAGAGAAGTGGTGAGGGTGAAGGTCGTTGAGCTTGACGTCACAGGCTTGAGAATTGGTTTTTGTCGTCTGCAGCTTGTCAAATGTGCGAAGGGGAGGAGGACCATGATGTTTGAAAGCAGGAAGAGATCTTTTTTATGTCCTATTTGTTTTACGTAATATTTTAACACTGGCCCGTTTGATACTGACACGCGTGTATATGTTGATTGTGTCCTTTTTATATGGTTTGCATAGGTATCTTTGACGCCTTACTCGTCATGGGACTAGGGTTCGTGACCGAGTCAGGTCATTGTACATTTTGTGGTGATTTTTGTTTGCACCGGGGTTCGACGGTACGAGGCATAGTAAATTTTATGGGAGTCATTCAGTTATGTGTATTTCAGCAGATATCCATTCTCCTAGAGTTCGTTACTTACACTATTGTAACATGCTTGTTACAGAACAGCGGTTTTCGTGAAGGCAGTGAACTGGTTGTCATCGGCTCAGCGTTATTTTACCCTATCATATTGAAAAGCTCTTTCATTTGTAAATAATTCAATTTTGTGTAATAAATCCCTATTTGTTAAACTTTGAATGCAGCGATGTTTTCTGTTAGATATTTTATTTTATTTTGATTTAGCGAATTCTTACCTGAGTAGGCACATGTCCTAGTGTTTTATCTTTATGTTGCCCCGTTATCCCCATGTTATCCCTGAGAAGAGCGCTTATCCGGCTGAGTGAAGAGGACTGTGTTCAGGTAAGACTATGTGCACCAGCTCACGTCTGTGAGAGTTCATTCACTACTGTACTCTGGGTTCGAGACCGGCTTTCGCCTGGCCGGAACTTTAGAGTCCAGTAGGGCACAATACATTTCCACCTATCTGAATCCCTCCCTGCCACTTTAATACCTTTCAGCAGATGATCCATTTAAGCTATGAACAGGAAAAGTGAAAGATTACAGCCTTGTCTAACTCATGTAAGTACCCTGAACTAAGAACTCATTCTACCATCAATTCCCACTTAAGCCCAATTGTTAACATAAATGCCTTTCATTGATTTTAATAATCTACCTTTAATTATACAGTCCCCTAGTACGACGAACATCTTTTCCCTCGGTACCCTGCCATATGCTTTCTCTAGATCTTCGAAACATAAACACAACTGCCAATGCCTGCATTCGATTCCTTCTAAATGTTCCGCTCCATTCCCACATCAGCCCATTCCTCCATCAGCTGTCCTGGTTAAGATTATGCGATAGACGCAAGCACCATGCCGTTTCTCTTCTGCACAAAATACTGCGAACAGGTAAACCAGACTACCTGTGAATAGATTTCAGCTACCTCTCTTCCTCAGGCAGAACACCCGCAAGGTCATCAACACGATCCCTGCTGTCCATCCCCATTCACCACAGTAGGATGTATAACAACTCATTTGTACCGAGGACCATACGTTCCTGGAATTCCCTCCCGGCTGAAATTAGAGACATAAGCAACCTAAAGGTATTCAAAACAATGTGCTGGAACTTTTATCTACAATCAAAATAATTTACTCCAAGAAGTACCCTCAAATGTTAGATTAAGTCAAATGAATAAAATGTAAATGTAAGATTAGCAACATTGACAATTTTCGAGGTATAGTTTTAATAATAGTAAATACTATAAATTCATTTTAAAATGTTAAAAACAAATTATGATACTTTACATTTTCAGTTACATTACATTTCACGTCAATTTTAAATTATATTAAACCCAACTTCGAGCAGCCATTTTTTTTTTTTTTTTTTTTTTTTTTACTTCCACTGATAGGGCAAGGTTTACAATTCCTTTGGTCAATCTCTGATTACTCATTCTGAGAATGTACGTATGTTCAGTCCGTCAGCGATTCCGCTGGTGGGATCCTCAACAGCTCTGCCATCAGCTGTCATAGATGGCCTAGGCATCACTGAAGAGGCGTACTAGGGAAATGAGGAGTGAGGTAGTTTCCCGTTGCTTTCCTCACCGAGCCAGAGTTGATATTGCATATCAGTCTGCCAAGCCCACTGAAATGCATACACCAACTGACCCTATCAGCAACATTTTCACACCATTCATAGCAGGGACTGGCTGCATAAAGATTGGCATTACTAGCATCACTCATACCTCAGTCACCTTCATATTGTCAAAGCCAAGGATAAGACAGAGACAGATCTATGAAAGTAACAAAATTGCTCTAACGTACACCAGAAGGCAGAGCGCACTGTAAACACTATGTCCTTCCAGCAAAGGCTTATTATGTCCATAAAATTTCAAACGTCTTTTCCTAAATTTGTCTGAGATTTTCTCTGAGTTTTGATACAGGTCGTGAGATTTCCTTATCATCCAAATTCCCCCTGTAATTATTATTATTATTATTATTATTATTATTATTATTATTATTATTATTATTATTATTATTATTATTCCATACCTTGTCCCGTTTCTCTACGGGGCTGGGTATGAGGTGAGGTGAGATGAATCTGTCGTGGCGGGTTTTTATGGCCGGATGCCCTTCCTGACGTCAACGGGATGAAATAAATTAGGTGATATATGGTACTAGGAAGGGAGAGGGTGAAACTCGGTGCCGGCACGTAGCCTACTCCTGCCGATTAGCGCCAAAGGGTCTGCTCAAGGCTTAACGTTCCCATCCGACGAACGAATCACCATCAACAGCGTCATATGCCCGCACTCCATATGAGCACTGCGGAAAGGTTTGGAATTGAACCCAGGCTTTTGGCACGCAATCTAGTGATTAGGAATTGTATACCACCACCTCCCCTACCCTACTGGACAACATTCTGATGGTAAAAAGGTTTTCGACCAACGGGATTCGAACCGGCTAATCTCGGTGTCAGACCGTTTAGACTCCAACGCCTTAACGATCATGGTCACCAGCGGGCTGTTGCTATTGTTTATGAATATTAGAAAATGCCACAGGGGACCTATTCCCGTCATCACCAAGAACTTCTTGTATCTCTGCCGCGTCCCGTGGATCACAGGGACCGGGCTGAGGTGGACCGAATCTGATTGCTGCAGCGATCGTGGTCGTCTGTGACCTGCTCAACGGTAGTTCTCTTGAACTTGGGAGGACGTTGACACCAGTGGATGTATATAAGACAGGAGAGCATCCCATTAGCTGCATCTGAGAAGAGACTTACCAGCGGTGACACCATGCTGAGCTTGGTATGTATCGTGTTTTATAACCTCTGTTACTGTCCGTCCAAGGTGCTGTAACTTTCTGTTTGTTGTCGTAGATAGGGACAGTAGGGGCTGCCTGGTCCTTCTCGGTTCACGTGGGTTCGATTCCTCGTCAGGAAGACGAAAAAATTTAAGAAACGTGATTTGAGGCGCGCATGGTCCTGAGGTTCACTCAGCCCAAAACAAAAATCAATACCAGGTTATTTCCTAAGGGCAAAGGTGGTCGGATACAGAGCTAACCACTCTACCCCACCAACTGCCAAGGTTAGGGACACCTCTCCAAAGGCCTTTATGGCCTGTATGGAGATGGCTTTGCTATTTGCAATTCAATTAAGGATAGTGATACACAAAAACTAGTCTTTTGTGGTATTCAGGATAATATGTTGACATATTTTGCGGACTTCTGTAAACTATGCTCTGAAACGAAAGACTACACACGATCGCATTGATTAATATTGAGGTTTTCGGGAGTTTAAAATATTTCCAACGCAATAGTTTTAATCTGATTACCTTAAAATTGATTGCATATGTGCACCTATTCACAATTTAAGTTTTAGGCCTAGTATCTATTTTAACAATGGTTTGTAACTTATAGAAATACTTCGTGTACAAATATTATAAAACACGTTTTTATAACGCAATAAAATACGCAGTCCGCCTCTGTGGTGTAGTGGTTAGTGTGATTAGCTGCCACCCCCCCCCCGGAGGCCCTGGTTCGATTCCCGGCTCTGCCACGAAATTTGAAAAGTGGTACGAGGGCTGGAACGGAGTCCACTCAGCATCGGGAGGTCAACTGAGTAGAGGTGGGTTCGATTCCCACCTCCGCCATCCTGGAAGTGGTTTTCCGTACTTTCCCCACTTCTCCTCCAGGCAAATTCCGTGATGGTACCTAACTTAAGGCCACGGCCGCTTCCTTCCCTCTTCCTTGTCTATCCCTTCCAATCATCCCACCCCTCGCAGGGCACCTGTTCAGAATAGCAGGTGAGGCCGCCTGGGCGAGGTCATCCTTCCCAGTTGTATCCCGACCCAGAGTCTGAAGCTCCAGGATACTGCCCTTGAGGCTTAGAGGTGGGATCCCTCTCTGAGTCCGAGGGAAAAACCAACCCTGGAGGGTAAACAGATTAAGACTATGGGACAGGAAAGAGCTAGGAGTCGGAGGGAAGCGTCCGTGGCCTTAATTAAGGTACAGCTCCAGCATTTGCTTGCTGTGAAAATGGGAAACCACGGAAAAACATCTTCAGGACTGCCGACAGTGGGGTTCGAACCCAGTATCTCTCGAATTCGCGAAAGTTCTTTAACATATAAATATTTATTTGAGGTCAGAAGTAATACTATTTCTGTAACCTATATAACAACGTTTTAAAAAAGTAACCAAAAAGTTGCTACACCTTGAAAATTTTGAAAATGAACCATTTTCCTAAAGAAAGCCGAAATTCAGAAATATTTGTTCTATTTATGACGACGATGGGAGAGGAAAGGGCTAGGAGTGAGGAGGAAGCGGCCGTGGTACAGCCCCAGCATTTTCCTGGTGTGGAAATGGGAAACCACTGAAAACCATCTTCAGGAGTGCCGACAGTGGGGTTCGAACGCACTATCTCCCGAATACTGGCCGCACTTAAGCGACTCCAGCTATCGAGTTACTTTCATTGGCTTATCTCAGTCTTATCCTTGGATTTGAATGTTGTGAAAATGTTGCTCCATAGGGTCAGTTGGTGCGGGCATTTCAGTGGGCTTGGCAGACTGATATTATAGCAACTTCTGGCCCAGTTAAGAAAGCAACGGGAAACTACCCCACTCCTCATTTCCCTAGTACGCCTCTTCAGTGACGCGTGGGCCACCGATGAAGGCTGATGGCGGAGTTGTTGAGCTCCAAACCAGCCTTCGGGCTGAGCACTCAACATACACATACAATTAGATCCATAGTAGAAATTAATACAATTCGTGTAGATTTGATTAATATTACACAAAATATGAATTTGTATAGCGTCTCTTTTAACTTATCTTAGGCCTATCGTTAGTAATCGCCACCGATCACGCCAATTCTCTACACGCGAGTGGGAATAGTTTTGGCGGTGACTATTGTCTGAAAATTAAGTACAACAACTTATCTGAAGAACGTATTTGATGACTGTTTGCTTGAAGGAGCTATACCAAATAAAGGAGAGTTATGTAAGTAGTCAGCTTGACGTTCGTTGCATGTAAACTCTGGGAAAGCATTTTTTGTGATTATACTAGACACCTTTGTAAATTACTCACTAGTTTGACGGAAGGCAGTTCGGATTTAGAAAAGGTTGTTCAAGTGAGACTCGATTTGCAGGATTCCATCAAGATATAGCTGATATTTTAGATTCATGAGGTAAAATGTACTGTATCGCTACTGACTTACCCAAGGCTTTTGGCAGGATAGATCATGGGAGACTATCGACAAAAATGAGGAATACTGGAGTAAACAAAAGAATGCTAGAACAGGAGGCTACATTTCTAGAAAATAGAACTCAGAGAATTAGAGTTAGGTTAAGCATGTCCGAGTCGTTGGTTGAATGGTCAGCGTACTGGCCTTCGGTTGAGAAGGTCCTTGGTTCGATTCCCGGCCGGGTCGGGAATTTTAATCGCTTCTGATCAATATTTCTAGCTCGGGGACTGGGTGTATATGTCCGTCCGGACACTCTCCTCATCATATTCAGACACCATACCACACTACCAACCACCACAGAAACACGCAATAGTGATTACATCCCTCCATATATGGTTGGCGTCACGAAGGGCATCCGGCCGTAAAACAGGGCCAAATCCGCATGTGAGACGCAGTTCGCACCCGTGACCTCACAGGGGTGGGAAAAAGCGGTATAAAAAAGAAGAAGCATTTGATCCTGATTAAGAGAGGATTACAAAAAGCAGTTTTATCATCATCATCATCATTATTATTATCAGCCAATTAAATCATTACATGATGTGTCCTCTTAAAATCTGTGAGCCAAATTTTTCTCAGGAAGAATGGTCTTGGGCAATTCTCTGCCAATAAACACCAGTAGTTCTCCATCGTTGACTTAATATCTGTCTGTGTCGGTGTCGAGTTGTTAGCCTTGACTCTTCCTAATCTGAATCTGAGGTACAGAAGCACTGAATGCAGTTCACTGCAAGTGACTCATTTCATTACAAAAGGAAAAACAACTGGACATAAAGGAAAATCAAATTTGCCAGATCGTATTCGTAGTCTTCAGCTGTTCAAAAACACTTCGAGAGCTTTTATCACTGACATCTCACTCAGGTGGTCGTGGTTCAAATCCTGGTTTCTTGAAATGAAAAGTCACGACTCTGTGATTCCGATTCCAAGTAAAGTAGGAGGTCTGTTGGCTATGATCAAAACTTGTTTCGTTTATAACTTCGTTTCTCTTCAAACAGCTCGACTTGACAGTAAGACAGTTTACCATGAAAAATAAGGATGATGAACAAACTTTTCAAGGTTCTTTCATTGGTCTCGACACTGAACTTTTCACTCACGAACCTCTTAGATAGTTTGATACACTTCGGACTGAATGATTCAGACGGTAGAAGAGCTGGTCTTCTTAACCGAAGTTGGTGGGTTCGATTCCAGCTCAGTTTAGTGGTATTTTAGTAGCACTTAAAATAATTCCCGTGGCACAAATTTCTGACACTTCGGCGTCACCGGAAACCAATAAAGTAGTTGTATGCATGTTTAGTCCTCAGCCCAAAGGCTGGTTGGATCCTCAACAGCTCCGCCATCAGCTGTCATATATGGCCTAGGCATCACTAAAGAGGCGTACGAGGGAAATGAGAAATGAGGTAGTTTCCCGTTGCTTTCCTCACCGAGCCAAAAGTTGCTATTACATATCAATCTGCCAAACCCACTGAAATGCATGCACCAACCGACCCTATGAGCAATATTTTCACACCATTCATAAGAGGGACTGGCTGCAGAAGGAATGGTATTACTAGTATCACTCATACCTCAGTCACTTTCATTTTGTCAAAGCCAAGGATAAAGCTGAGACAGATCAATGAAAGTAAGAAAATTGCTCTAGCCCAAACCAGAAGACATAGCGCACTGCAAACACTACATCTCGCTAGCAAGGCCATATTATTATTATTATTATTATTATTATTATTATTATTATTATTATTATTATTATTATTATTATGATTTGCGTATGGATCCTGTTGGATCACGCATTACATTTATGACTCGTTTTTCTAAGAGACCATATTGCTTTCATTCTTTCACTGTGTGCCTGTTTCCTTTCTTCTGACCACTTAGTCTTGCTTGGTAGCCGGCTTGACAGAACTATGATTCTTAATATTTCCCCACATCTGGATAAGGATGGTTGTGGTTATTATAGTTTTAAGGGTAAGCACAACGAAATCACCATCTTAACTGTAATGTAAAGAGAGAAATTAGAGGTTTGTCAAGGGCGTGATAATGAAAGATTTTCTAGGTCTGGGAAGCTTCATACCGCACCGCCAGGGTCGAAGGAGAACAACTGTCCCTCAAGGGAGGAGAAATAGAAAATATAATAATAATGCTACTGATTTTACGTTCCACTAACTACTTATTTTTACTGTTTTCGGAAACAGAATTTTGTCCCGCAGGAGTTCTTTTGCAGGCCGGAAAACCTGGATATTTGAGCACGTGACTGAGCCAGACTAGAACCGTCTGAGTTACTCAGTCCGGCGAAAGTATTATAATGATGAGCTTGGCATAAGTGAGTGGATTTGATACCAGACTCATCAATGGTTCTGTTGTTGCCGTCCCAAATACATTTATGTATGGAAGCTTGGCAATTGCCTCACCAACTTAATATAAATGAATATCCTCGTGTTTTTCGGGGTAGTGCAATTCTTTGCAGGTACACCCTCAATGAAGGCGAGCTATAGGGGAAGTGAGTGTGTTATTTAACAGTAGAAGTTTTTCTTCACTATAGTAGTTGTTTTCCAAAAGTGTTAAAAAATGACCAAAACTATTTTACGTAGGCCTGCATCTTTATTGTTATAGTAAATTATTTGTTTCAAAATAATTCAAAAATAATTACGTGCACATAAGTTACTGTATAATGAATAAAAAGGTCACATTATTTCTGTACTTTTGGCGGTGGTGCCGGACAGTCACTCTCATAAAGGGAAATATATGTTTACAAATATGAAGAAGTGTCTTGCACTTCAGCCATTTTCAAATGCCACATTTATAATACGAAGCTTCTCTCTCAAGACTGGCACAATTTTCTTGCGGCCACCACTGCAGACACTCCACTGAATCCAGTCTTCAGTGAAGTTCTTTCTACAAATAATGCATTCCGTTCTACCCTCATATTCTGTACTATGTATTTTCTGTTAATTTAAGATATTACTTCATAATCGCTCTTTTCTTTCCTAAATTTACTTAAAAGAAACGTAAGAACTATCAGTAATCACAATATAACATCAGCCTCACGAAATACGTTCTTCTGAGTATCAATAATCGAAGCGAATACCATCAAAGAGAGAGATTGTGAAGCCATGACTACTTTATCAGGCTTATTTTACTGTACTAACAGCACTCACCCCTGTTGTTGTTGCTTCTTAGAAAAATAACTCTGCGCAGGCCGAAGATTATGCGAAGAAATAAAAGCACCAATACTCATGAAGAAAGCTACCTTCCAACAGGACACAAGTCCCCTCACTTCAAACATTCAGCGGACCTGTCAGTCACCAAGTAATTTTTACCATTACCACCCAGTATGAGAAACAACGTCCGCCTGATACTACCCCGACTTCACCCATGTAACTGCATACAATCCGTCCTGCCAATTTTAAATGTTTGGCAATCCGGCATTTGAAACCGCGCCTCCGAGAACGGTGCTAGCCCTTCCACTACGGAGGTGGGCGTTAACTTAATAAAAAATTATGATGTTACTGCCTCTGAAAATATCAGTATTCAGAGTATCAAGCGGAATTTCGAATGCCATCCATGCCACTTATTCCTTTTACTCTTCAGAGCCAATCTGACGTCTACGCAGAGGCAAATTTCACTGCAGAGTAGCCGAA
Source organism: Anabrus simplex (assembly GCF_040414725.1). Taxonomy (NCBI): domain Eukaryota; kingdom Metazoa; phylum Arthropoda; class Insecta; order Orthoptera; family Tettigoniidae; genus Anabrus; species Anabrus simplex. The sequence continues at coordinate 440,280,388 of NC_090268.1, read as the reverse complement.
TGACAGTAAATTAAATAAATAAATAAATAAATAAATAAATAAATAAATAAATAAATAAATAAATAAATGAATAAATAAATAAATAAATAAATAAATAAATAAATAAATAAATAAATAAATAAATAAAAGTAATACCGGCACATGTGTTTTGGATGAACACGATCTCTACGGTCTTTTAGACCGGGCGCATACGTTCCTTATTGTTTCGAACAGTTTCACAGTATAAAGCTTCCTGCTCTCCTGAACCTTTCAATGGACTCGTCCACTACACGTGCTTACTTTCGCTGTCCCCCCTTCCTTCACTAGCCAGTAATAATAATAATAATGTTATTTGCTTTACGTCCCACTAACTACTTTTTAAGGTCTTCGGAGACGCCGAGGTGCCGGAATTTAGTCCCGCATGAGTTCTTTTACGTGCCAGTAAATCTACCGACACTGGGCTGTCGTATTTCAGCACCTTCAAATACCACCGGACTGAGCCAGGATCGAACCTGCCAAGTTGGGGTTAGAAGGCCAGCGCCTTAACCGTCTGAGCCACTCAGCCCGTCACTAGCCAGTTAGTGGGGAGCTATGTTTATAAGTCTGGTCGTTTGCACCGTGCGTGACTCCTAACGTTGCCTTATTACCCCGTCTTTTACACCGTGAGCGACTCCTCACATTCGTCGTCCGCTGTTGTCTGTATAGGAGTGTTTTGTTTTAAGGTTTATTTTTTCAGTGGATCATTGTTGTGCTAATTTGTGCTACTTTGTACGTGTATAGTTGTATAGAAATTGTATATAGCTGTTCATGCAGTAGATATAATTTTACGACTCATCCAGAGTGTAGAGAACAACGAGAATAAAAATGACCATTGAACTCAGTAGCTACAAGGCGGCAGATATTCCGTGACGAAAGTGCTGTTCAATTTATTGTTGATATCGCTTCAGTTGATAAAAGAGATAATAGTGAGCAATCCGCTGAAGAAGTACTAGTTCGAGAAATAAGAAGAGAGACGCTTACGTGTGAAGAAGTGCAAGATGCGGCAACTGTTACCGGTCCTCATTATGTCGGGAAAGATAAGAAAACAACTTGTCCTCTGCGAAACACAGGAACGTCTGCTAAGAACATAATCTGACATCTTCCTCGTGCGAGAGTAGGCATTCCAACTGATTCACCAGTTCAAGCTTGAGATTCTTTTTTCACAGTAACAATACAATGTGTTTTGCAAGAAAACTGGTATTTTACACTCCCCCCGTCAAATCGACCGTGTGCGACCTATCATGCAACTCTTTTCAAGCGACGCCTCGCGGGTTAATCACATCCATGCAGTGGGTGAGGGTGGTAGAATACATCCACGGTATCCCCTACCTGTCGTAAGAGGCGCCCGAAAGGGGAACCTAGAGCTCCGAACTCTGAAGCGTGGGTTGGCGACCACGATTTACCTAGCTGAGTCTGGCATCACTTCTACTTACTTGTGTCAGGCTCCTCGTTTTTATTTTTTTGCTATGTGCTTCACGTCGCATCGACACAGATAGGTCTTATGGCGACGATGGGATAGGGAAGGCCTAGGAGTGCGAAGGAAGCAGCCGTGGCCTTAATTAAGCTACAGTCCGAGCATTTGCCTTGTGTGAAAATGGGAAACCACGGAAAACCATCTTCAGGGCTGCCGAAAGTGGGATTCTAGCCCACCATCTCCCGGATGCAAGCTCACAGCTGCGCGACTCTAACCGCACGGCCTACTCGCCCGGTATGCCATTCGTTATGCAGCCAGTCCCTGCTATGGACGGCGTGAAAGGGTTCCTCATATGTCCGATTAGTGCGTGCATTTCACTGGACTTGCAGTTAAAATTGAAATAATTGATAAAGAGATTCAACCTATTCAATACAAAAGAAATAAGAAATGTAGTGAATTACAGTACATTCCCATTTAATAATAAGTAGAAATGGTACCGGTTTCGACCCTAGTCCAGGTCATCATCAGCCGAATAAAACATGAAAAACAATGCATAGGAAAAGGAAATGAAAGATCAAGTACAGTCCGGATCAGTAGAAGAGGCGATATAAAAATGAACGGGGATAGACACTGTAAAACTCAGAAGAAGTAAAATGCAAGTTCACTCAAAAGAAAACAGTGCTCAATTCTCCGAGCGGCAGCATGAGAGACTGATATGTAATAGCAATGGCTGGTTCTGTGAGGAAAGCAACGGGAAACCATCTCACTCCTCATTTCCCTAGTTCGCCTCTTCAGTGATGCCTAGGCCACCTATTACAGGTAATGGTGGAGCTGTTTAGGATCCAACGAGCCTTCGGGCTGAGGGCTGAACATACACACGTCCCACCTCTCTTGGTCAACTCTTGTTATTTTCCCACCCGGATGGTATTAGTTTTTGCGAGGGTTAGGGAGTCTTTCGTTTCCAAGCCCTTCGTGACCCTTGCCTTTCTTTTGCCGATACCCTCATTTTTCAAAAGGTCGGACTTCTTCATATTTTCCCCGTGTTTAGTGTAAATAGTATACATAATGATAATGTTATTGTCTTTACATCCCATTAACTACTTTTACGGTTTTCGGAGACGCCGAGGTGCTGGAATTTCGTTCCACAGGAGTTCTTTTACGTGTCAGTAAATCTACCGACACGAGGCTGGCGTATTTGAGCACCTTCAAACACTACCATACCGGGCGAGTTGGCCGTGCGCGTAGAGGCGCGCGGCTGTGAGCTTGCATCCGGGAGATAGGGGGTTCGAATCCCACTGTCGGCAGCCCTGAAGATGGTTTTCCGTGGTTTCCCATTTTCACACCAGACAAATGCTGGGGCTGTACCTTAATTAAGGCCACGGCCGCTTCCTTCCAATTCCTAGGCCATTTTTATCCCATCGTCGCCATAAGACCTATCTGCGTCGGTGCGACGTAAAGCCCCTAGCAAAAAGAAAGAAAAAAAAAACACTACCATACTGAGCCAGGATCGAACCTGCCAAGTTGCAGTGGCGGTTCGTGCATGAAGGGGTTTTGGGCGCTGCCCTGCCGCCTTTTCAAAAACTTTTAACGTTATTTCACTCTGTAATTGGTTTCATAAAGAGATGGATAAATGTAGCGAAATCGAACTTATGTGGTGTGCTATTCATTTATACAATGCTATCTTTATTACTTCGGCTGTAAACATTTTGCTTTTCTATTTTCAAGGAAATGCCAAAGGCTTTCAGTCTGCGGCTGCTGTCCAGCAAGCACGTTGTTTTCTCTTTATTCTTGAGGCGCTCGGACTGTGGCAGGAGAGGCCTCAGTAGGTCCCTAGACTTCACAAGTTTGCAGGAAGGGCCTGGGGGGACAATATGGGCTAGTCAGGGGAAGGAAGAGTGCAGGCGGGTATATGGGCTGTCTGACAGAGCCCTCAGAATCTCCTTGGAGTCAGATAGTGTTCGGGGTGCGGGAGGAGACTGGAAGGACAATATGGACTTGTCAGGGGAAGGGAGAGTGCAGGCGGGTGTATGGGCTGTCCGACAGAGCCCTCGGAATCTCCTTGGAGTCAGATAGTGTTCGGGGTGCGAGAGGAGACTGGAAGGACAATATGGACTTGTCAGGGGAAGGGAGAGTGCAGGCGGGTATATGGGCTGTCCGACAGAGCCCTCAGAATCTCCTTGGAGTCAGATAGTGTTCGGGGTGCGGGAGGAGACTGGAAGGACAATATGGACTTGTCAGGGGAAGGGAGAAGGCAGGCGGGTGTATGGGCTGTCCGACAGAGCCCTCAGAATCTCCTTGGAGTCAGATAGTGTTCAGGGTGCGGGAGAAGACTGGAAGGACAATATGGACTTGTCAGGGGAAGGGAGAGTGCAGGAGGGTGTAAGCGCTGAATGGCGGAGCCCTCAGTAACATCGACAACCCCTTTACAGTGTACCTAGGCTTTTCCCCACGTCTGTTCGAGGTTAATTCCAAAACATTTTACAAAACAATGAATTCTATTATACTGACTATTTAAACAGTTCGGTTCTCTAAAGAAACTAAAATGAGTTTCACAAATAGCAAACGTCCTCTCAGTTTTAATTACTGCGTTGATGGGGTGAAAGTTCCTTTTATGGATCATTGTAAGAATCTGGGTGTTAATATAAGGAAAGATCTTCATTGGGGTAATCACATAAATGGAATTGTAAATAAAGGATACAGATCTCTGCACATGGTTATGAGGGTGTTTAGGGGTTGTACTAAGGATATAAGGGAGAGGGCATGTAAGTCTCTGGTAAGACCCCAACTAGAGTATGCTTCCAGTGTATGGGCCTTCACCAGGATTACTTGATTCAAGAACTGGAAAAAATCCAAAGATAAGCAGCTCGATTTGCTCTGGGTGATTTCCGACAAAAGAGCAGCGTTACAAAAATGTTGTAAAGTTTGGGCTGGGAAGACTTGGGAGAAAGGATACGAGCTGCTCGACTAAGTGGTATGTTCCGAGCTGTCAGCGGAGAAATGGCGTGGAATGACATTAGTAGACGAATAAGTTTGAGAGGCGTTTTTAAAAGTATGAAAGATCACAATATGAAGATAAAATTGGAATTCAAGAGGACAAATTGTGGCAAATATTTATTTATAGGAAGGGAAGTTAGGGTTTGGAATAACTTACCAAGGGAGATGTTCAATAAATTTCCAATGTCATTGAAATCATTCAGGAAAAGGCTAGGAAAATAACAGATAGGGAATCTGCCACCTGGACGACTGCCCTAAATACAGATGAACTTGATTGATTGATTGATTGATTGATTGATTGATTGATTGATTGATTGATTGATTGATTGATTGATTGATTGATTGATTGATTGATTGAAAGATTCAAAAATGTACCGGTAACCAGAACGTGACGAAATTATTTGTAGGGTTGTCAAATTGTTAAATACGTTTTCATGCTTTGAAGTTTGAGCAAGGAGAGAGAAATTCGGGAGTGCGCTGTTTGTTTGCTTTCATGAATGTCGTTGTTATCACTTCTGATCGTGATCTGTGAAACAGTGCAGTGCCATAGTAGTCGAGATTGCATTAGCTGTTAGCCTGCTAATGTGTGTGCATAAGTATCATTGTAGTGTAGTTGATTAATTAATTAATGTTGTAGTGCAAGCAGATTTCTATTCACCCAGTGTCATCGGATTATTATAAGCTGCCTCTGTGGATCCGTGGTAGAGTGTCGGCCTCCGAATCCCAAGATAGCGAGTTCAAACCCGGCAGAGGTAGTCGGATTTTTGAAGGGCGAAAAAAAGTCCATTCGACACTCCATGTCGTACGATGTCGGCATGTAAAAGATCTCTGGTGATACATTTGGTATTTACCCGACAAAATTAATTAAATCTCAGCCATAGACGCCCAAGAGAGATCCGGTTTACTCTGTCTGCCATCTAGCGGACCTAGAGTAAAACGGAACGTCGAAATTGACGAGCAGACAGCCAGATGGCGTCAAATCGAAATGTCTGCACACGGTAGCTGAGGCCATACGATTATTATTATTTATTATCGGATTATTATTATTATTATTATTATTATTCATCTAAAATTATCGTGGTGCTGGTCAGTGAAAACTGGACTGATTGGGGAGGGGGAAGAGATGGTGGCGCAGCCCTGATAAGTCGGTACCAACAGACGAGTGCCTCAACCGTCTGAGCCGTTCAGTCCGGCAGTGTTAATAGAAGATGGATGCCTAGTTGTACTCGTACCACCACCACCACCACTGTGTAATAGCCGTTTTTGCTTTTTAACTCTTCTACGGTCTGAAAATAAGTTCTCTTCAACACACTTTTCACTCTGGGGAAGAGAAAGGAATCACAAGGGGCCAGATTTAGTAAGTATGGGTCATGCTCGAGACCTGCAAATAGTTTTTCGGCCAAAATGTCTTCACAGAAAGGGCATCGTGAGGTGTTGCACGCAGAGACCATCTTCGAACACATTTTGCTCTTCTTTAATTTTTCACGTAAAAGATCTATTTTACAGTCTCTTTATCAATGTTTACTATACCCGATGTCATCTTAATACTCAATCTTCGATTTGCACGCACAGTTTCACTAATTTTCTGAATGTTTTCTTCTTCTTCTTCTTAATCTGTTTACCCTCCAGGGTCGGTTTTTCCCTCGGACTCAGCGAGGGATCCCACCTCTACCGCCTCAAGGGCAGTGTCCTGGAGTTTCAGACTTTGGGTCGGGGGATACAACTGGGAAGAATGACCAGTACCTCGCCCAGGCGGCCTCACCTGCTATGCTCAACAGGGGCCTTGTGGAGGGATGGGAAGATTGGATGGGTCAGGCAAGGAAGAGGGAAGGAAGCGGCCGTGGCCTTAAGTTAGGTACCATCCCGGCATTTGCCTGGAGGAGAAGTGGAAAACCACGGAAAACCACTTCTAGGATGACTGAGGTGGGAATCTAACCCACCTCTACTCAGTTGACCTCTCGAGGCTGAGTGGACCCCGTTCCAGTCCTCGTACCACTTTTTCAAATTTCGTGGCAGAGCCGGGAATCGAACCCGGACCTCTGGGGGTGGCAGCTAATCACACTAACCACTACACCACAGAGGCGAGACCTGAATGTTTTCAGCAAATTTTATGTGATAGGATAACCCGGATGCTCATCGCCTTCCACCTCCTTCCAACCCTCACTAAACCTTTTTTGCCAGTCGAAACCTCTGTACGTGACAAATATGAATACCGTACACCTCCTTTATTAAGTTAAAGCACTCTGTGGAGGCTTTTCTCTTCAATTTCATAAGGAATTTCAAATTCACACGCTGCTCGAACTTTAAATTAGACCTGATCTCCGGCAACCGGACGAGAGAGCCTTCAATTCAAACTGAGCTCAAAAGTAAACTAACAAGGAGAGGGAGAGGAAATCACCTGCAGTGTGTTCCTGTAGCCTCTCTCCCAATATACCCGTAGAACGGAGAAGAGCAGAATATTAACAGCCACACCTCGTATATTGAAGCTAATTGCTTGTGGTGCTCGTGGGGTCGTGATACATAACATACGCGAACCTTTTCTTCGAGATTCGTACTGGCAACCTTTGAAACACAAACTATGAATCACTTATGCATCGCCGTGAGAAATCTGGCGTACACTTTACGTACTAGTACTGCTGTTGTTTACACAGGAAAGCCAAACTATAGAATTCATGCTAGGGACAAGATTCGCTCATATAATGTTATATAATGTGTTGTTGGCTTAAGATAATAAAAGTTAAGAAAATTCATATTGATCGATCATATTATCGATTCAATTCAGATTTCATTGCCATTCAGTTGGCAGTATAACCGAAAGCGGGAGAGCTCCCTGCTTATTCCTCACCCTCGTAAAACTTGGTATCAAGAAAAGGTTCGCGCATAGTACTAGCGTCCATGCAGTAAAGGTTCAAATAGAGAGCGAACTGTCTGTGCGGACGAAATGACTGCAGACCATCACAGACTGGGGGCGGGAGCCAACAATTTATGAAAGCAGACGCAACCAAGTGCGTATCAATCACTACTGATCTGCATTTAGAGCAGTCGCCCAGGTGAAAGATTCTCTTTGTGTTGTTTTCCTAGCCATCTAAATGATTACAAATAAATTGGAAATTGATCGAACATCTCCCTTGGTAAGTTACTGCAATACCTAACTCCCATTCCTATAAACGAATATATGTCCCAATTTGTCCTCTTGAATTCCAACTTTATCTTCATATTGTGATCTTTCCTACTTTTAAACAGCACCACTCAAACTAATTCGTCTACTGATGTCATTCCAGGCCATCTCTCCACTGACAGCTCGGAACATACCACTTAGTCGAGCAGCTCGTCTCTTTTCTCCCAAGTCTTCCCAGCCCAAACTTTGCAACATTTTTGTAACGCTGCTCTTTTGTCGGAAATCGCCCAGAACAAATCGAGCTACTTTTCTTTGGATTTTTTCTAGTTCCCGAATCAAGTAATCCTGATGAGGGTCCCATGCACTGGAACCATACTCTAGTTGGGATCTTACCAGAGACTTATACGCCCTCTCCTTAACATCCTTACTACAACCTCTGCAGTACCTTCATAACCATGTGCAGAGATCTGTACCCTTTATTTACAATCATATTTATGTGATTACCCCAATGGAGATCTTTCCTTATATTAAGACCTAGGTACTTACAGTGATCTCCAGAAGGAAATTTGTACCGGGCGAGCTGACCGTGCGGTAAGATGCACGCAACTGTGAGCTTGCATCCGGGAGATAGTGGATTCGAATCCCACTCTCGGCAGCCCTGAAGATAGTTTTCAATTAAACACACACCAATAACTCTAAAAATACAAAATAATTCTTAAAATATCAACCAACAGCAAAATAAGGACATCTAAAATATCATTTGACACATAAATAACAGATAATTTAAATCTTGAAAGTAAACATTCGGAAGTGTACCCGGGAAACGCATGGAGAAATTTCACATCAAGACACTTTATTGACCTATTTATAATGAATGCTGTGGAGCACTACGGGTCGGCTACTTATTATTATTATTATTATTATTATTATTATTATTATTATTATTATTATTATTACTCTATAATTATTATTATTGTTACGGGGCTACCCGTGGACCAGCAGAGGTGAAAGAAGGTGCCGGGATGAATGGGTCTAACTACAAGGTCAAAGTTAATTTAAAATTTTAACAAAGGTTATATTTTCGAAAAACAACAAAACTTTAACAACTTTTCACTTAGTGAGAAAGCAATGACATGGCAATTTAGAAACAAGACCTAGAACGATCCAAGATTTCAGAACTTTAACAATCTTGGGCTATAAGCCCCTAATATTACAATTTTGAGCTCCTAGTTCAACTTTACAAAATGACAAATTTTTATGTAAGGGAAGAAAATCCCCAATACATGGAGCACTAGCTCCAACAATGACAATCTCAGGCCTCCCAGAGGCACTATTACAACACAAGAAAAAGAGCTAACGTGCTCTCAGTTCACAAGCCTACTCTAGGCAACACCAACAGTATCTTGTACCTTTTGGCCTTCCATGGCCCAACTTACAATTGAAACAGGGGTATCTCGTACCCAACCTATAGGGCCTTCGTATTAAAAGAAATAACAGTTAAATAAATGGCCAGAATACAAAATAAGAGGAGGCGGATGCTAGCGCTCCTAGATATGAATTATTAAAACCTAAGGGGCACTAGGCCGATGACACAGGGGCTATTCCCAAACTACAGAGGTAGTAGTATAATTGGATGGTTCTGCGGCCTCCTCCTCCTCCGGCTCTCGGGAGAGGCCTCCTCCTCCCGCGGGAAATTTGAATTTTGGCGGGAAATTTGAATTTTGGCGCGATATTTGAATTTGTAAACAAAGCCACGTGCTTTTTGACAGCTGTCATCGACAACAACGCATCGCTAACCTCAGTACTGCCATCTTGACGGGCCTAAACCTCACTAGTGCCAACTTAACCTAACTAGCATGAGGTAAACAAAGCCACGTGTTTTTTGACAGCCACGTGCTTTTTGACAGATTTGTAAACAAAGCCACGTGCTTTTTGACAGACAACAACGCATCGCTAACCTCAGTACTGCCATCTTGACGGGCCTAAACCTCACTAGTGCCAACTTAACCTAACTAGCATGAGGTAAACAAAGCCACGTGTTTTTTGACAGCCACGTGCTTTTTGACAGACAACAACGCATCGCAAACCTCAGTACTGCCATCATGACGGGCCTAAACCTCAGTAGTGCCAACTTAACCTAACTAGCGAGAGGTAAACAAAGCCACGTGTTTTTTTGACAGCCACGTGCTTTTTGACAGATTTGTAAACAAAGCCACGTGCTTTTTGACAGACAACAACGCATCGCTAACCTCAGTACTGCCATCTTGACGGACCTAAACCTTAGTGATACCAACTTAACCTAACTAGCGCGAGGTAAACAAAGCCACGTGCTTTTTGACAGCCACGTGCTTTTTTGACAGCTGTCATCCGCCATCTTTGAGCACTGTGCTGTCCTCTATATCGCAGTAGCTGCAAAATTCGTCACCTGTCATCGGCAGTGCTGCCATCATGACGGGTCTAAACCTTAGTGCTACCAACTTAACCTCACTAGCGTGAGATAAACAAAGCCACGTGCAGCTGTCATCCACCATCTTTGAGCATCGTGCTGCCCTCTTTAGCTACTTACCTTTGAAATGTGGTACGTCATCCGCCATCTTGCATCCGAAACCTCAGTGCTGCGCTCTATGTAGTGGCGGCAAATTCCATGTGCTCTTGTTTGGAAACAAAGCCACGTGCAGCTGTCATCCACCATCTTTGAGCATCGTGCTGCCCTCTTTAGCTACTTACCTTTGAAATGTGGTACGTTATCCGCCATCTTGCATCCGAAACCTCAGTGCTGCGCTCTATGTAGTGGCGGCAAATTCCATGTGCTCTTGTTTGGAAACAAAGCCACGTGCAGCTGTCATCCACCATCTTTAATCACCGTGCTGCCCTCTTTAGCTACTTACCTTTGACAGTTGTCATCCGCCATCTTGCATCGCCAACCTCAGTGCCGCACTCTATGTAGTGGCGGCAAATTCCACGTGCTCTTGTTTGGAAACAAATTCACGTGCTTTTTTGACAGCTGTCATCCGCCATCTTTGAGCACCGTGCTGCTATCATGCGGGCAATTTCGTTAGCTGTCATCCGCCATCTTTAATCCAGAGAGAACAGTGCTGCACTCTATGTGGTGGCGGTAAATTCCATGTGCTTTACAAACCTATGTGCTTTTCTGACAGCTGTCATCCGCCATCTTTAATCACCGTGCTGCCATCTATGTGGTGGCGGTAAATTCCACATGCTTTACAAACCTATATGCTTTTCTGACAGCTGTCATCCGCCATCTTTAATCCAGAGAGAACAGTGCTGCCCTCTATGTGGTGGCGGCAAATTCCACGTGCTCTTGTTTGGAAACAAAGCCATGTGCAGCTGTCATCCGCCATCTTTGAGCACCGTGCTGCGAGCAATTTCGTCAGTTGTCATCCGCCATCTTTAATCTACAGAACACCGTGCTGTCCTCTTTATGGCTACTACCTTAAGCACGTAGTAGCGGGCAATTTGAAAAGTTCTGTTAGCTATCATCCGCCATCTTTAATCACCGTGCTGCCATCTTTAGCTAGATACCTTTGAAATGTGGCGGCGGATAATTTGAAAAAATGCTTTTTGACAGCAGCTATCTTTGAGCACCGTGCTACCCTCTATGTGGTGGCGGCAAATTCTACATGCTTTACAAACCCACGCGCTTTGTGGCGGCAAATTCCACGTGCTCTTGTTTGGAAACAAAGCCACATGCTCTTTTTGACGGCTGTCACCCGCCATCTTTAACCAACAGAGCACTATGCTGCGGGCAATTTCGTTAGCTGTCATCCGACATCTTTAATCAACAGAGCACCGTGCTGCCCTCATGCGGGGTAATTTCGTTAGCTGCCATCCGCCATCTTTAAACACCGTGCTGCCCTCTTTATGACTACTACCTTAAGCACGTAGTAGCGGGCAATTTTGTTAGCTGTCATCCGCTATCTTTGAGCACCGTGCTGCTCTCTGTAGTAGCGGGTAATTTGAAAAGTTCTGTTAGCTGTCATCCGCCATCTTTGAGCACCGTGCTGCCATCTATGTGGTGGCGGCAAATTCCACATGCTTTACAAACTCACGCGCAGCTGTCATCCACCATCTTACATCGCAAACCTCAGTGCTACACTCTATGTGGTAGCGGATAATTTTAAAAAGAAAAATTTTACAGCAGCCATCTCTCGACGCTAATTGCACAAGATGGTAGCTATACATGACTCCTTAAAGGTGCTCATGCAAGATGATCGCTATACATAGACGCCCTTGGGATGCTTGCGCAAGATGGCGGTTATACAAGGCTCCTTATGAGGGATGCTTGCGCGAGATGGTGGTTGCTCTTATGAGGCGGCTCAAGGATCCATGGCTAGAGACGCCCTAAGGATGCTTGTGCAAGATGGCGGATGCAAGATGGCGGCTATACATAGCTCCTTATGAGACAGCCAGTACAACATGTGATCAGAACATTGATTGATGTGTTCAGAACATAAAATAAGTAGAATCGAACACTGTACTCGATACAACATGTGATTAAAACATTGTGTGGTGTGTTCAGAACACTAATCGAACGCTGTATTAGGGGATACCTTTGTTTAGATTGAAACATAACAAGACTAGAATTGAACACTGCACATTGATTGATGTGTTCAGAACACAAAATAAGTAGAATCGAACACTGTACTCGATGTCGTTAACTTCAACATGTGATTAAAACATTGGCTGGTGTGTTCAGAACACTAATCGAACGCTGTATTAGGGGATACCTTTGTTTAGATTAAAACATAACAAGACTAGAATTGAACACTGCACTCGATGTCGGAAGATCAGATTGAAAACATAACAAGACTAGAATTGAACACTGTACATTGATTGATGTGTTCAGAACACAAAATAAGTAGAATCGAACACTGTACTCGATGTCGTTAACTTCAACATGTGATTAAAACATTGTCTGGTGTGTTCAGAACACTACATAAGTAGAATCGAACGCTGTACTCGATGTCGTTACATGTGACCCGATACAACATGTTAGGGGATACCTTTATCCTAAGAACCGAACACTGTACAACATGTTAGGGGATACCTTTGTTTAGATTGAAACTAACAAGACTAGAATCGAACACTGCACTCGATGTCGTTACATGTGATCCGATACAACATGTTAGGGGATACCTTTGTTTAGATTGAAACATAGCAAGCCTAGAATCGAACATTGTTTGATGTGTTCAGTACAACTTCAATGATTAACATACACACTGTGCACATATCGCATAGCTAAAAACACACTGTGCACATATCGCATACCTAACACTTCAAATGATTTGCTTAGTACGAAAATAAAAATAAAAAATCTATACCGCGTAGCTAACTCGTTCATCACACTGCTAAGACGCTTAGTAATTGTGAATACACTCATACGAAAATCAAGAAAGCACACTGCGTAGCCAACTCGCTCGGCACGAAAAAAATCTATACCGCGTAGCTAACTCGTTCATCACACTGCTAAGACGCTTAGTAATTGTGAATACACTCATACGAAAATCAAGAAAGCACACTGCGTAGCCAACTCGCTCGGCTCACTCGCTTAGTAATTGCAACACACACGGATAAGAATGTTCCGAGATACTTACATGTTTTTTAAGGGGGGTGAAAGATCATAAATTATATGTACACACATGTTGTCTCCTCCAAGTTGTAAGATGAAATAGACGCAGTACTGCGAGTTTCCACTCTAGCTGGCGAACGGAAGTAGCATGATATCTCAGCAAAAAATAAAAATACGCGTGAGCTTGCAAGTCAGACACAATGATGGATACCGCGATTCAAATCCTAGTAACTTATGCCGTCGGGAAGGGCATCCGGCTAGATCATGTAATGATGATCGCACAGGTCCCACGTCTAGCATTTACAGCTTCCAGTTCGAACCCGCTATCATCCGAAGTAGCGAGAATGATTGAAGAGTGTTTTAGTGTGATTCATTTGTTGGATGGAGGCGTTAAGCTGCCTTCTTCGGTAGGAGTAGGCTATGTCGGGATATCGATTTAAAATCCTAGTCAGGAAGGGCAGCCGGTCGTATAAAACTATGGTGTGAGGCGGGGTGTGCAATAAAGCTAGCAATAAGTAAGGGCTGTTGATGGGGGCGTTAAACCTTGTGCAGACTCCTTCGAAAATTATTTTTTGAGTACAAGTGTGTTGATGCTGATTTATTTGTCGGATGGAGGCAATAAGCCTTGTGCAGGCTTCTTCAGTCGAGTAGGCTATGTATCGGTACCGGGATATCTAGTTATAAAACCCGCTACAACAAATTTATCACGTATACTGCGATTTAAAATCCTAGTCAGGAAGGGCAGCCGGTCGTATAAAACTATGGTGTGAGGCGGGGTGTGCAAAAAAGCTAGCAATAAGTAAGGGCTGTTGATGGGGACGTTAAACCTTGTGCAGACTCCTTCGAAAATGATTTTTTGAGTACAAGAGTGTTGATGCTGATTCATTTGTCGGATGGAGGCAATAAGCCTTGTGCAGGCTTCTTCAGTCGAGTAGGCTATGTATCGGTACCGGGATATCTAGTTATAAAACCCGCTACAACAAATTTATCACGTATACTGCGATTTAAAATCCTAGTCAGGAAGGGCAGCCGGTCGTATAAAACTATGGTGTGAGGCGGGGTGTGCAAAAAAGCTAGCAATAAGTAAGGGCTGATGATGGGGACGTTAAACCTTGTGCAGACTCCTTCGAAAATGATTTTTTGAGTACAAGAGTGTTGATGCTGATTCATTTGTCGGATGGAGGCAATAAGCCTTGTGCAGGCTTCTTCAGTCGAGTAGGCTATGTATCGGTACCGGGATATCTAGTTATAAAACCCGCTACAACAAATTTATCACGTATACTGCGATTTAAAATCCTAGTCAGGAAGGGCAGCCGGTCGTATAAAACTATGGTGTGAGGCGGGGTGTGCAAAAAAGCTAGCAATAAGTAAGGGCTGTTGATGGGGACGTTAATCCTTGTGCAGACTCCTTCGAAAATGATTTTTTGAGTACAAGAGTGTTGATGCTGATTCATTTGTCGGATGGAGGCAATAAGCCTTGTGCAGGCTTCTTCAGTCGAGTAGGCTATGTATCGGTACCGGGATATCTAGTTATAAAACCCGCTACAACAAATTTATCACGTATACTGCGATTTAAAATCCTAGTCAGGAAGGGCAGCCGGTCGTATAAAACTATGGTGTGAGGCGGGGTGTGCAAAAAAGCTAGCAATAAGTAAGGGCTGTTGATGGGGACGTTAAACCTTGTGCAGACTCCTTCGAAAATGATTTTTTGAGTACAAGTGTGTTGATCCTGATTTATTTGTCGGATGGAGGCAATAAGCCTTGTGCAGGCTTCTTCAGTCGAGTAGGCTATGTATCGGTACCGGGATATCTAGTTATAAAACCCGCTACAACAAATTTATCACGTATACTGCGATTTAAAATCCTAGTCAGGAAGGGCAGCCGGTCGTATAAAACTATGGTGTGAGGCGGGGTGTGCAAAAAAGCTAGCAATAAGTAAGGGCTGTTGATAGGAGGCGTTAAACTATGTGCAGGCTCCTTCACCAGGAGAAGCCTACATGCCGGTACCGTGCAGGTTCTTTCGATAGGAGTAGGTACTGTGTGTGTTTTAACCTCTCCGTACAATCATGATATTTTACGTTAGGAACTTACATAGGCTAAATGCTACACATTCCGTAGCAGAGCCGGGAATCGAACTCGGACCTCCGGGGGTAGCAGCTAATCACACCACAGAGGAGGACATTTTCAGAATATTTTACAACCTTAATTGGTACTGTGTTTTAAGAGCTTACACTCTGCTAAGAAGACGTTCGCGAGTTACAAGTCGCTTATCAGTGTCCTCGCTCAAGGTTGAGCCGGAAGATACGTGTACAATTTCAGCTAACACATGCATTCCACACAACTCGCTCAGAATGACTGTGCTGATACTTCGAGGACTGTAGAACAAATCTATAGCCTACAGTATGCATGCCTCTCACCCGGTAGTCTCGGGTTCGATTCTCTTGGGAATAAAAATGTGTTTAAATCACATGAATGTGTTGAGTTGTCCTTCCTGATGCAAAACTAGCAGTATCTAACCTCATACACCATAGTTTTACGACCGGTTGCCCTTCCTGACAACTCGGATTAAGAATCTGTTTTGTTTTAAGACTAGTTGTCCTTCCTGACGCAAAACTGGTAGTATCTAAGCTCTTACATCATACGCTATTGTTGTTAACCGGCTGCCCTTCCTGACGTCAAAGAACTCGGATTAAGAATCTGTCGAGAATCGGTGGGTTTTTCAGCTAGATGCTCTTCTTAGATTTTAAATCACGAACTATTGTTTTACTGCCGGATGCCCTTCCCGACTAAGATTTTAAATCGCAAGAATTTGTTTTAAGACTCAAGTCTTGTTATGTTTCTTTCATAATCTGCAAGTCTAAACATGCATATCGCTGCACACTCCTGCCTTCGCGATGCGTGTTTGATAATTGTTGTTAACCGGCTGCCCTTCCTGACGTCAAAGAACTCGGATTAAGAATCTGTCGAGAATCGGGGGGTTTTTCAGCTAGATGCTCTTCTTAGATTTTAAATCACGAACTATTGTTTTACTGCCGGATGCCCTTCCCCACTAAGATTTTAAATCGCAAGAATTTGTTTTAAGACTCAAGTCTTGTTATGTTTCTTTCATAATCTGCAAGTCTAAACATGCATATCGCTGCACACTCCTGCCTTCGCGATGCGTGTTTGATAATTGTTGTTAACCGGCTGCCCTTCCTGACGTCAAAGAACTCGGATTAAGAATCTGTCGAGAATCGGGGGGTTTTTCAGCTAGATGCTCTTCTTAGATTTTAAATCACGAACTATTGTTTTACTGCCGGATGCCCTTCCCGACTAAGATTTTAAATCGCAAGAATTTTGTTTTAAGACTCAAGTCTTGTTATGTTTCTTTCATAATCTGCAAGTCTAAACATGCATATCGCTGCACACTCCTGCCTTCGCGATGCGTGTTCGATAATTGTTGTTAACCGGCTGCCCTTCCTGACGTCAAAGAACTCGGTTTAAGAATCTGTCGAGAATCGGGGGGTTTTTCAGCTAGATGCTCTTCTTAGATTTTAAATCACGAACTATTGTTTTACTGCCGGATGCCCTTCCCGACTAAGATTTTAAATCGCAAGAATTTTGTTTTAAGACTCAAGTCTTGTTATGTTTCTTTCATAATCTGCAAGTCTAAACATGCATATCGCTGCACACTCCTGCCTTCGCGATGCGTGTTCGATAATTGTTGTTCACCGGCTGCCCTTCCTGACGTCAAAGAACTCGGATTAAGAATCTGTCGAGAATCGGGGATTAACAGCTAGATGCTCACCGGATGCCCTTCCCGACGGCATAAGTTACCAGGATTTGAATCGCGGTATCCATCATTGTGTCTGACTTGCAAGCTCACGCGTATTTTTATTTTTTGCTGAGATATCATGCTACTTCCGTTCGCCAGCTAGAGTGGAAACTCGCAGTACTGCGTCTATTTCATCTTACAACTTGGAGGAGACAACATGTGTGTACATATAATTTATGATCTTTCACCCCCCTTAAAAAACATGTAAGTATCTCGGAACATTCTTATCCGTGTGTGTTGCAATTACTAAGCGAGTGAGCCGAGCGAGTTGGCTACGCAGTGTGCTTTCTTGATTTTCGTATGAGTGTATTCACAATTACTAAGCGTCTTAGCAGTGTGATGAACGAGTTAGCTACGCGGTATAGATTTTTTTCGTGCCGAGCGAGTTGGCTACGCAGTGTGCTTTCTTGATTTTCGTATGAGTGTATTCACAATTACTAAGCGTCTTAGCAGTGTGATGAACGAGTTAGCTACGCGGTATAGATTTTTTATTTTTATTTTCGTACTAAGCAAATCATTTGAAGTGTTAGGTATGCGATATGTGCACAGTGTGTTTTTAGCTATGCGATATGTGCACAGTGTGTATGTTAATCATTGAAGTTGTACTGAACACATCAAACAATGTTCGATTCTAGGCTTGCTATGTTTCAATCTAAACAAAGGTATCCCCTAACATGTTGTATCGGATCACATGTAACGACATCGAGTGCAGTGTTCGATTCTAGTCTTGTTAGTTTCAATCTAAACAAAGGTATCCCCTAACATGTTGTACAGTGTTCGGTTCTTAGGATAAAGGTATCCCCTAACATGTTGTATCGGGTCACATGTAACGACATCGAGTACAGCGTTCGATTCTACTTATGTAGTGTTCTGAACACACCAGACAATGTTTTAATCACATGTTGAAGTTAACGACATCGAGTACAGTGTTCGATTCTACTTATTTTGTGTTCTGAACACATCAATCAATGTACAGTGTTCAATTCTAGTCTTGTTATGTTTTCAATCTGATCTTCCGACATCGAGTGCAGTGTTCAATTCTAGTCTTGTTATGTTTCAATCTAAACAAAGGTATCCCCTAATACAGCGTTCGATTAGTGTTCTGAACACACCAGCCAATGTTTTAATCACATGTTGAAGTTAACGACATCGAGTACAGTGTTCGATTCTACTTATTTTGTGTTCTGAACACATCAATCAATGTGCAGTGTTCAATTCTAGTCTTGTTATGTTTCAATCTAAACAAAGGTATCCCCTAATACAGCGTTCGATTAGTGTTCTGAACACACCACACAATGTTTTAATCACATGTTGTATCGAGTACAGTGTTCGATTCTACTTATTTTATGTTCTGAACACATCAATCAATGTTCTGATCACATGTTGTACTGGCTGTCTCATAAGGAGCTATGTATAGCCGCCATCTTGCATCCGCCATCTTGCGCAAGCATCCTTAGGGCGTCTCTAGCCATGGATCCTTGAGCCGCCTCATAAGAGCAACCACCATCTCGCGCAAGCATCCCTCATAAGGAGCCTTGTATAACCGCCATCTTCCGCAAGCATCCCAAGGGCGTCTATGTATAGCGATCATCTTGCATGAGCACCTTTAAGGAGTCATGTATAGCTACCATCTTGTGCAATTAGCGTCGAGAGATGGCTGCTGTAGAATTTTTCTTTTTAAAATTATCCGCTACCACATAGAGTGTAGCACTGAGGTTTGCGATGTAAGATGGTGGATGACAGCTGCGCGTGAGTTTGTAAAGCATGTGGAATTTGCCGCCACCACATAGATGGCAGCACGGTGCTCAAAGATGGCGGATGACAGCTAACAGAACTTTTCAAATTACCCGCTACTACAGAGAGCAGCACGGTGCTCAAAGATAGCGGATGACAGCTAACAAAATTGCCCGCTACTACGTGCTTAAGGTAGTAGTCATAAAGAGGGCAGCACGGTGTTTAAAGATGGCGGATGGCAGCTAACGAAATTACCCCGCATGAGGGCAGCACGGTGCTCTGTTGATTAAAGATGTCGGATGACAGCTAACGAAATTGCCCGCAGCATAGTGCTCTGTTGGTTAAAGATGGCGGGTGACAGCCGTCAAAAAGAGCATGTGGCTTTGTTTCCAAACAAGAGCACGTGGAATTTGCCGCCACAAAGCGCGTGGGTTTGTAAAGCATGTAGAATTTGCCGCCACCACATAGAGGGTAGCACGGTGCTCAAAGATAGCTGCTGTCAAAAAGCATTTTTTCAAATTATCCGCCGCCACATTTCAAAGGTATCTAGCTAAAGATGGCAGCACGGTGATTAAAGATGGCGGATGATAGCTAACAGAACTTTTCAAATTGCCCGCTACTACGTGCTTAAGGTAGTAGCCATAAAGAGGACAGCACGGTGTTCTGTAGATTAAAGATGGCGGATGACAACTGACGAAATTGCTCGCAGCACGGTGCTCAAAGATGGCGGATGACAGCTGCACATGGCTTTGTTTCCAAACAAGAGCACGTGGAATTTGCCGCCACCACATAGAGGGCAGCACTGTTCTCTCTGGATTAAAGATGGTGGATGACAGCTGTCAGAAAAGCATATAGGTTTGTAAAGCATGTGGAATTTACCGCCACCACATAGATGGCAGCACGGTGATTAAAGATGGCGGATGACAGCTGTCAGAAAAGCACATAGGTTTGTAAAGCACATGGAATTTACCGCCACCACATAGAGTGCAGCACTGTTCTCTCTGGATTAAAGATGGCGGATGACAGCTAACGAAATTGCCCGCATGATAGCAGCACGGTGCTCAAAGATGGCGGATGACAGCTGTCAAAAAAGCACGTGAATTTGTTTCCAAACAAGAGCACGTGGAATTTGCCGCCACTACATAGAGTGCGGCACTGAGGTTGGCGATGCAAGATGGCGGATGACAACTGTCAAAGGTAAGTAGCTAAAGAGGGCAGCACGGTGATTAAAGATGGTGGATGACAGCTGCACGTGGCTTTGTTTCCAAACAAGAGCACATGGAATTTGCCGCCACTACATAGAGCGCAGCACTGAGGTTTCGGATGCAAGATGGCGGATAACGTACCACATTTCAAAGGTAAGTAGCTAAAGAGGGCAGCACGATGCTCAAAGATGGTGGATGACAGCTGCACGTGGCTTTGTTTCCAAACAAGAGCACATGGAATTTGCCGCCACTACATAGAGCGCAGCACTGAGGTTTCGGATGCAAGATGGCGGATGACGTACCACATTTCAAAGGTAAGTAGCTAAAGAGGGCAGCACGATGCTCAGAGATGGTGGATGACAGCTGCACGTGGCTTTGTTTATCTCACGCTAGTGAGGTTAAGTTGGTAGCACTAAGGTTTAGACCCGTCATGATGGCAGCACTGCCGATGACAGGTGACGAATTTTGCAGCTACTGCGATATAGAGGACAGCACAGTGCTCAAAGATGGCGGATGACAGCTGTCAAAAAATCACGTGGCTGTCAAAAAGCACGTGGCTTTGTTTACCTCGCGCTAGTTAGGTTAAGTTGGTATCACTAAGGTTTAGGTCCGTCAAGATGGCAGTACTGAGGTTAGCGATGCGTTGTTGTCTGTCAAAAAGCACGTGGCTTTGTTTACAAATCTGTCAAAAAGCACGTGGCTGTCAAAAAAACACGTGGCTTTGTTTACCTCTCGCTAGTTAGGTTAAGTTGGCACTACTGAGGTTTAGGCCCGTCATGATGGCAGTACTGAGGTTTGCGATGCGTTGTTGTCTGTCAAAAAGCACGTGGCTGTCAAAAAACACGTGGCTTTGTTTACCTCATGCTAGTTAGGTTAAGTTGGCACTAGTGAGGTTTAGGCCCGTCAAGATGGCAGTACTGAGGTTAGCGATGCGTTGTTGTCTGTCAAAAAGCGCGTGGCTTTGTTTACAAATCTGTCAAAAAGCACGTGGCTGTCAAAAAACACGTGGCTTTGTTTACCTCATGCTAGTTAGGTTAAGTTGGCACTAGTGAGGTTTAGGCCCGTCAAGATGGCAGTACTGAGGTTAGCGATGCGTTGTTGTCGATGACAGCTGTCAAAAAGCACGTGGCTTTGTTTACAAATTCAAATCTCGCGCCAAAATTCAAATTTCCCGCCAAAATTCAAATTTCCCGCGGGAGGAGGAGGCCTCTCCCGAGAGCCGGAGGAGGAGGAGGCCGCAGAACCATCCAATTATACTACTAGAGGTGACTCGAAAAGTTACAAATTAAGACTTTACGGAAAGGAAGAAAACCAGTTACAAATCGCAGTCACCTCAAACCAATATGAAGGGGAGCTCGAGAGGGTACGTCACTCTCTGTCCCCGATTTACAGTTAAAGATTGATGAAATGTTACATGAGCCAAAAGGAGATTTACATTTTAGAGAAGTTAGTTACATAGTAAAAGTTTCGAACCTTTTCCTCGGGGTAAACTGCAGAGCTAGCAAGAAATAAAGATGTTAAACGGCCATTACCTTGCTGAAGAACTGCTGCCTGATGAAAGAGACGCCTCCCGCCCCCTGCTTGACAGACGCATTTAGTTAGATGACGATGAAATGGCCAAGAGCCGTGAAAATCCGCAGTTTATAAACCCTCGGGGAAAGTTCGAGACCTTTCATGAATAATCAAGACACACCCACAAAGTTTTATTGGTTAAAATCAAAAGTTACACTCAAAATCGAAGAAGAAATACGGGATTGGTTGAAAATTAATTACAGAAATTCTTGATTGGTTGGATTCAAAACAGGCGGAAAGAAAGATAAATATTGCCCACCCAAAAATGAATGAACGAAATTTAGGAAAGAAAAAACTTATGAATACAAAATTTCTTCAAAAAGGTTCCTTCACTTCGCACCAGGGTGCATGATCATAGTTTTTTAGGAGTGACATCTATGAGAGAATGTCCACACTTCTTGATTAATGGAAAACAAAACAAGTAGGAATTCACACAGTACTGGAAACTTCGCACTAACAAAATTCCATCAAATTTCAGTAGTGACATCTTCTGAGTAATTTATAAGTTAGTTCAGTTTCAAGTTCACCGTTCCTCCAGTAGAGGAGTTCTATTAGACGCAAGATTTAAAAATGCGGCATAGAGGTGTACCTCCCGGTACAATTATTATTATTATTATTATCCTTTCTTTGTAGTCCGACTCGTTGGCTGAATGGTCAGAGAACTGGCCTTTGGTTCAGAGGGTCCCGGGTTCGATTCCCGGCTGGGTCGAGGATTTTAATCGCTTCTGATTAATTCTTCTGGCTCGGGGACTGAGCCTTTTTGTCCGTCCCAACACTCTTCTCTTCGTATTTCAGACAACATACCACACTACCAACTACCACAAAAACACGCAATAGTGATTACATCCCTCCGTATAGGGTTAGCTTCAGGAAGGGCATCCGGCCGTGAAACAGGACCAAATCCACATGTGCGACGCAGTTCGCACCCGCGACCCACAAGTGTGGGAAAAAGCCTAACTGAGGAGCGTGATTGAACTTATTTAGATGCTGTCGTTACCTTTTTCTTCTCCTAAAATCTCTTCATCTTCTCGCTGTGGCTTTTCTTGCTATCTTCTGACCGGCTTTTGTTGGTGGTACTGCTTATATGGTGTTTAAAGCGGTGATTGTCGACTAATATTCTGAACTTAGATCTGTGTAACACGAAGTTATCTCTGATGCCTATTTCCTGAAGATCTTTTCCAACTTCGAGCAGCCAATGGTTTTTTTACTTTAATTGATAGGGCGAGGTTCAGAATTATTTTGGTCAATCTCTAATTATTCATTCTGAGAATATGTCCATAAAATTTCAAAAGTCTTTTCCTAAATGAGTCTGAGATTTTCTCTAAGTGTTGGTACAGGCCATAAGATTTCCTTATCATCCAAACTCCTCCTGCCTGAATATTGGAGAAAAGTTGCTGCGGAGTTAGGTAACTTTGCACTTGCTATATGATTTCACTGTTGTGATCTGATTTTGTCTCTTTGCTGCCACTCATCTCCGATAGATGGGGTCACTGCTACGTAACGAGTAAAACAACCTGCCTGAATATTGGAGGAATGTAGTCGGGGAGTTAGATAACTCTGCACTTGCTATATGATTACATTTTTGTGATATACTGTTTCTTCTGCTGCCACTCATCTCCAATAAATGGGACTACTGCTGCGTAATGAGTAAAACATTCTGCCTGAATATATTAGAGGAAAGTAACTGGGGAGTTAGATAACTTTGCACTTTTAAGGCCTATATGATTCCATTGCTGTGATGTGGTTTGTTCCTTCTGCTGCCACTCATCTCCTACATATATGGTACTACTCCTGCGTAAGGAATAAAACAGCCTGCCTGAAAATTGGAGGAATGTAGCCGAGGAGTTAGATAAATTTTTACTTGTTATATGCTTCCACTGTTGTGATATATTGTTTCTACTGCTGCCACTCATCTCCAACAAATGGGACTACTGCTGCGTAATGAGTAAAACAGTCTGCCTGAATATATTGGAGGAAAGTAGCTGGGGAGTTAGATAACTTTGCACTTGTTATATGATTCCATTGTTGTGATGGGATTTGTTTCTTCTGCTGCCACTCATCTCCAATAAACGGGACTACTGCTGAGTAATGAGTAAAACAGTCTGCCTGAATATATTGGAGGAAAGTAGCTGGGGAGTTAGATAACTTTGTATTTGTTATATGATTCCATTGTTGTGATATTGTGCCCTACTGGACTCTGAGGTTCCGGCCAGGCGAAAGCCGGTCTCGAACCCAAGGTACAGTAGTGAAAGAACTCTCACAAACGTGAGCTGGTGCACATAGTCTTACCTGAACACACGTCAATACTCAGCCGGATACAAGCGTTCTTCTCAGGGATAACATGGGGATCAATGGGCAACATAAAGATAACACTAGGACATGTGACTAATCAGGTAAGAATCGGCTAAATTAAAATAAAAAAAATATCTAACAGAAAACATCGCTGCATTCAAAGTTTAACAAACAGGGATTTATTACATAAAATTTAAATTATTTACAAATGTAAGAGCTTTTCAAAATGCTTGGGTCAAGATAATGTTGAGCCGATGACAACCAGTTCACTGCCTTCACGAAAACAGCTGTGCTATAACAAGCATGTTACAATAGTGTAAGTAACGAATTCTAGAAAAACGAATATCTGCTGAAATACACATCTAACAGTAATTCCCATAAAATTTATTATGCCTCGTACCATCGAACCCCGGTGCAAACAAATATCACCACATAATGTACAGTGTCCTGACTCGGTCACGAACCCTAGTCCCATGAAGAGTAAGGCGAATAATATTCATAAACAAATAATATAAAAGAACACAACCAACATACCCAAGGGTGTCAATATCAAACGGGTCAGTGTAAAATTAATGTAGAGCAAATAGAACATAAAAAAATCTCTCCCGGCTTTCAAAACATCAAGGTCGTCTCTCCCCCTTACACACTCGACAAGCTGCAGACGGCAATATCACCAAGTTTCAAGACTGTGACGTCAGGCACCACACCCTCACCCTCCGACCACTTCACCAGCGACAGTCCACATAATTTACGAGCTCAGCTGGGCTGCAGGCTAAGAAATCTCGCCTCTCAAAAACACCGTACGTAATCTGACTGCTAAAGCACTCTTTTAAATACACCTGGGCTATCCGCCCTTATCTCAATATCACCAGCACTATAATATATCTTACTTCCGCCTCCCATGGGCTCAACCTTGATAATACAAAAACACAAATCACTAAGTGATAGTCACATGGCCATACTAAGGCATCTCCAATACATCAAATACACTCTCTAACTGTGCTGGGCTTTCTCATATCAATACATACAGTCAGCTGTCTGCATAATGCTCATATCTCTCAAATATTCGGACTCGCTCGCCCTGTCAGTGAAGCTAGGTGGATTACGGGTTATATCCTGGTCACAACTATACACATCTACGTCTGCAGAAACAAATGCCTGAACGCGACACAATAAAAAGTGCCTGCCAGTAAGACTAACCTACAATGACCAAGGGAGTTCGACCTGACCCATAAAGATAACACGTACTCTAACGTAATACTTTCAAAGGAAATATAAACACACCAACAACGAATCTACAAACAATCATCTACCCTAATGTACGGGGTTCGAGCTTGAGGCCTAAGTCTATATTACTAAGAATTTTCCTACCATAACTAATCTGTTGACTGACGGCCCCCCTATTCCTATCTAAATTTAAATGACATGCTTGAAACAGAATTGGAAAGCTCTGACCTTATGCTATTGATGACATGACGGAGCGGCCCTCCCTGTGGACCACTGAATTTACCACATCATGACAGACTGCGACGCTTGCAGCAGATACTGTTGACCGCTTGGAGACATTCTTTCTTGCGTGACTCCTTCGTACAGCTCCCTAGTTGGTTAGAAGATGTCCCCTTCGACGTCGCGCTGATCAGGTGCTCCTAACGTTCCTGGATCGATGCCCGTTGTCGTGTTGGCTTCAGCTCCGGTTGTGGCTTCCTCGCAATGATGATGTCAAAACTCGTTCTGACTTGATGCTGGGTTTACTGAAAACAAATTCATTCATTACAGACTGTCCAAACTCGATGCCTGTTTCCACTACTATCGTGTCTCACACGTTACATTGACCAAGTCTTGTTCAGAATTTTAAACCTGGTACACAATAGTTTCTTCACTACTCTTAGTCACTGTTATTTCATCCCTTCACTCGGACAACATGTAGTACTTGAATTACCCTGAGCCTATATTTATTTTAGCATTTCGTACTGTTACAACTTGACCTCACAGAAATATGAAGCTACTAGTTCATCAGTCTCTTACAGGCAGTACCTCATCTTCCCATAGCATATCCTCACAGGTAAAATCAAGATTTCAGCTGAATATTCAAGTTGATTACTTACTTCCTCGCAGATACAGTAGTACCAGTTGTATGTGCAGCTCGAAGACAAAGCGTTGTTCTCAGTACCAACACGCAGTATGACGACTCGTTCAAGCAGCCTTCCGGTCAAAGAATGAGACTGATATGCCAGGCGGCCTCACTTTTATAATCAGTTAGCGTAACCACGCCACTTGATCGCGTGCAGGATACGCGCGCCCGCGACTCGCCGTTCTCCCGCGCAACTCCCGCCAAGTACTCTATTTAATGAATGCATTTATGATTGCAGCCCTAATGCATATCAAAATTAAGCAGAAATTATGCAGGTTGCAATTCTTGCATCAAATCCAATGCAACTCTTCCGTAACCAAAGATATTAATTTAATTCTTCCTTCCCTCCTACTGTAAGTTTTGCCGGGATCCGGGAAGCGTCCCCATTCTTCATTAAGAGGCCTGGCTTGGGACATAACTCCCTTTAATGAGGTTCTGGAGATTTCTCATAATGACGCTCCAGCTCTCTTCACACAAGAACGCGTCTTCTGGACTCTTTTATGAAATATACTATAAGACAATGACTTCGTGGGTGGTCTCATGTAATCCCAATATCGAATACTAAAATCTATGCTATTGGCTCATGAACAGTATGGTTCAATATATTGTTTCTTCTGCTGCCACTCATCTCCAATAAATGGGACTACTGCTGCGTAATGAGTAAAACAGTCTGCCTGAATATATTGGAGGAAAGTAGCTGGGGAGTTAGATAACTTTGCACTTGTTATATGATTCCATTGTTGTGATATACTGTTTCTTCTGCTGCCACTCATCTCCAATAAATGGGACTACTGCTGCGTAAGGAGTAAAACAGCCTGCCTGAATATTGGAGGAATGTAGCCGAGGAGTTACGTAACTATGTACTTGTTATATGCTTCCATTGTTGTGATATATTGTTTCTCTGCTGCCACTCGTCTCCAATAAATGGGACTACTGCTGCGTAATGAGTAAAACAGCCTGCCTGGATATTGGAGGAAAGTAGCCGGAGAGTTAGATAACTTTGCACTTGTTATATGTTTGTCCCTTCAACGACGGGTACTACAGCTAGTAAATTAATAAACACTGCCGCATTCTCAGAATGCTCAATGACAGCTGCTTCGTCCCACGTTGAGTGATGCACTGTGCGTGCCGTAGCGCCGAGCACGGGGATTATTCTCAAGGAAGGAGTGGGTGCGCGTTCCTAATGTCAGTAGATTTTGTTGCTTCTACAGTGAGAAATTACAGGAGACAAAACGAGTATGAATTTTTAAAAATATATTCAGATATAAATACCGGTATATTAATTTTATATAGGCCTAATATTAAAAAGGTGTTTACACTTTCAATGTGGCGGTGGGGGTGGTGGGGAGGGGGAGCTTAAACCCGGTAACCCCCTCCCTTCCGTACGTCTCTGCACTCAAGGCAGAGGTCAGATTCGTTGGTACCATACGGACTACCAAAATCTCTTCATGAATGCAATGAATTGCGTTCTGTGGACCAGTTTTCTTTTTTAGGTTTCTCCGCAAATTTATGCTTGGCTACTGTTGTACTAAAGGCTCCACGATCTTCTATGATGTCGTCCGTGATATTCATTTCTTGGAGGTCCGCCTTGGTTTCTTCTAACCAGTTATTATTATTATTATTATTATTATTATTATTATTATTATTATTATTATTATTAAATCATTTCATTATCCGTTTAACTTCCAGGGTTGGTTTTACCTCCGGACTCATCGTGAGATCCCACCCCTACTGCCTCAAAAACAGTATCCTGGAGCGTGAGATTTTGGGTAAGGTATACAACTGAGGAAAAGGACATTTACCTCACCCTGGTGGCCTCACCTGCTATTCTGAAGAGGGGCCTTATGGGGGGATGGGAAGATTGGAATGGGTAGGCGAGGAAGAGGGAAGGAAGCGGAGTTAATTTAGGTACCATCCCGGCATTTGCCTGGAGGAGAACTGGGAAACCACGAAAAAACATTTCGAGGGTGGCTGAGGTGGGAATCGAACTCTTTTCTACTCAGCTCACCTCTCGAGGCTGAGTGGAACCCATTCTAGTCCTCGTACCACTTTTTAAATTTCGTGGCAAAGCCGGAATCGAGCCCGAGTCTCCGAGGGGAGTGGCAGCTAATCACACTAGCACTACACCACAGAAGCTCGCATTATTATTATTATTATTATTATTATTATTATTATTATTATTATTATTATTATTAACCTTTCAGTGATTATATAATTTATCTAAAGGTATAACTAGAGGATCCTTCAAGGGAATTTATCTTTAAAGCATCGTCCTTTCCTTGCTCAGTAGAAGACTTCAGGTTATCTGTAAACTAAAATGTTCATTTATCCTTCTTTCTGTTTATCTCAGATATGTCATTTTGCATTGTTTTATCTCAGTTTATCACATTTTGTCGAGGTGGTGTTAATGGATTCAAATCAGTCGCCACTGATCTATGTTTAGTGCTGTCTCCCAGGTGTCAGATTACGTATCAGTTGTTTAGCTAGTCTTTCCTAGAAGATGGAAAGTTAGCGAACATATCCCTTGGTAAGTTTTCCAATCCCTAACTGCACTTCTTATAAATAAAAATTTGCTCCAATTTGTCCTCTTGA
The DNA here is from genome assembly GCF_040414725.1 of Anabrus simplex. Classification (NCBI taxonomy): domain Eukaryota; kingdom Metazoa; phylum Arthropoda; class Insecta; order Orthoptera; family Tettigoniidae; genus Anabrus; species Anabrus simplex. The sequence goes on along the minus strand of NC_090268.1, from coordinate 440,251,914 downwards.
ATTCATACATTATCTCCATATTGTGATGTTTCTACTTTCAAAAACTCCGTTCAAATTTATTCGTCTACTAATATCAATTCACGCCATCTCTCCACTTACAGCTTGGATCAAGCAACTTGTCTCCTTACTGCCATGTCTTCCCAGCCCAAGGTTTGCAACAGTTTCGTAGCATTACATCTTATTTTTATTTTCGGAAATAAGCCAGAATAAATTGTGCTCCTTTCCTAGGGATCCTGTCTAGTTCTCACATCAAGTAATCCTGAAGAGTATCCCATAACGTACTCTAATTGGGGTTTTACCAATTAATTTTAAGCCCTCGCCTTTACATTCTTATTATAACCCCTAAATACCCTTATAACCATGTGAAGAGATCTGTAACCTTTCTTTACAATCTCGTTAATGTGATTGTGCCTGCTCCGCGGTGTAGGGGTAGCATACCTGCACCTTACCCTGAGGCCCTTATTCGATTCCCGGCCAGGTCAGTGATTTTTACATGTATCTGTTTCAAGGTCCTCTCAGCCTATGCGATTACACTCAACTCACGATTAACCGGGATAATATAAGGTTAAGGCTTCCCAGATAAGTAAAATCATGGTTAACTTGGAAAAAACCGAGCTCGATAGCTGCAGTCGCTTAAGTGCGGCCAGTATCCAGTATTCGGGAGATAGTAGGTTCGAACCCCACTGTCAGCAGCCCTGAAAATGGTTTTCCGTGGTTTCCCATTTTCACATCAGGCAAATGCTGGGGCTATACCTTAATTAAGTCCACGGCCGCTTCCTTCCCACTCCTAGCTCTTTCCTGTCCCATCGTCGCCGTAACACCTATCTGTGTCGGTGCGACGTAAAACAACTAGCAAAAAAAAAATACTTGGAATAAGTTAAAAATAGAACAGGCGTACTGAAAGTACAGTTAAAATGCTGCTACTGAATTAACTCACCCAATACGTTGCAGTACAAGTAGCACTTAGCACAATTAATAAATGCAAAAATAAACAGCACTTTTCAGTGAAACTAATAAGACAAAGACAAGTATTCAGAATACCTAACTTTACTGTTTCTAAAAATAATTAGTCATTGTTTTCTGCTTTTGTACCGAGAAACACTTTTTCTTTATTTTGCTTCTCATGTTTCTCAATACAAGTTTATCGGTGATGAAAGCATCATTCTGGTAATATTATCCCGACCCTTTGTAATTCTGTATTACTGTAACTCCTAACATTCGTGCATTTTTAGTCTTTTTGATATCGCGGTAAAGCCGCAACGCGGTACATCCGATTACGGTAAATCGAGAGTTGAGTAGCAGCTATCTGGCGGTGAGATTAGCGTCCACGGTCTAGAGAGTCAAGAAAAACGGCCGTGCTGACGACATGACACCTCGTAATCTGGAGATCTTCGGGTTGAGCAGCGGTCGCTTGGTAGGCCATGGCTCGTCAAGGCTGTCGCACAATGGGGTTTTATTTGGTTTGCTCTGTTAACGTGATTGTCCCCAATGAAGACTTTTCGTTACATTAACACCTAGGTGATCCCTTCATCTCATCAACAGTGTAAAGAGAGACTTAGAGGTCTTTTCCTCTTCGTGAAACTTACAACTTGAGTCTGCTGTAGGCCTACATCTCACAATATTGTCGATGTCATTTTGTAGTCTCTGACAATCCTGTAATTCCAGTTCTTTATTCACCTCGATATCTCGAATCACCTCGGTAGCTAAGTTTTATTTCGAGTTATCGAAATTTCGAGATATTGAGAACATGTATAGCACGTAAGTGAATCATATGTATCTACGGGCTTATACTGAATACATTATTTTTAACAGTATTTAAAAATATACAAACGCCGTCACTTTAATTGTAAGTTACCCCTTATTATAGTAGAAGACGTGATACAGTACATACAATAGTGAAACAAGAAACATACCTCAGTTAACTCCTTTGGAAAAAGTCCATTAGTCTCTCCTATTTGTTACTCTTAACCTTTCCTTTCCTTCACGATCCATCGTCTATTATCCATCGTCACGCCTCTTCTTTTGCGGCTGGGTGGCTCTCCACTCTTCACTGCCTCAGCCGGGCCAATCACTAATAACTAGGCAGACGCCTCGTTGGCTGTCCCCTCCCTCATCATGTATGCTGTTCTTATCAAGTGCGTGGACACATCCATCTCCGAGTCCTTCATTCATCAACAAATTACCGAACATCTTACTACCACATCGCTCTCCGAAGTTATCCGACTACAAGATCACCTTTCGGGTCAACTTTCCCCGGATATCCTGCTCCTCTACCGCGACCTCTATGAAGCGCAATGCTTGGTATTCAATAGCATCCTTCTCAAGACCAAATGCCATAAAGTGGTCTCCGCTCCTGAGGATTTATTAAGGAATCTTCGCCATCTTCCAGATCCCCCCGTCGCCATTTACTCTCGTTTTCCGCCAAAATCGGCCCCGTCCTCCACTCCCACTACCACTACTACCACCACTACTCCTACTACTACTCCTTCCACCACCACTGCTTCCCTTCTGTTGACTACTTCCACTGTTCCTACCACCACCAGTCATCCTTCTCCTCTTATGTCTGCCTCGCTCACTACCGTACCTCCTGATCCCTCCATTCACGTTCTTGTCGCCGAGCGATCGGCACTTGCTTCCGCTCAACACCGGTCCTCTTCTCCCAACGTAGTTATCCGCGACAATGACCCTGACTGTCCTGCTCTGACTCAGTCCTTCACCCGTTCTACGGATACCACCGTCGCAGCTCCCCCAGTATCTAGTGGAAATGCAGATGTCTCCGCCCCAGTGAGTCAACCATCTCACCCTACGAGCTGCGTCATCCGTGGGCTTGACCCTGCTGTTACCGAACGGGACTTGCTCCATGAATTGAATCAGAATGGCATCCCCGCTTGCCGGGCGATCCGCATCTTCAACGACGACGGACCGACCTTCAAGATGCGCCTTCAGCTTTCCTCCGCTGCGGACGTCGACCATCTCATCGCTAATGGCATCCGTTTTCGTCGGCGAGCGTATCGCGTGGAGCCTTCTCGCTCCCCGCCACGAACCAGTCTCCCGACCCCACAGACTTCTGCTCCTCCCTTTCCGTTTGTCTCGCCACCCACCCCACCGTCGCCCGCTGTTAATCTCCCTGCTATGAAACCCACTTTCGTCCTTCCTCCCCTCCAGATTCTAGACCTCCTTCGTCTCTATGCCACCTCCGTTACTAACATGACCACCACACTTTACTACCTTCTCTTGCAATACTATCCTATTCCGTACTCCAACGTCTTTCCGCATCCCACACTTCTCCCACCTCCTATGATGTAATCCGTTCTGTACTTCTATGTCGATGTCGAACTTTTCTGTAATACGCGCCGAGATGCCTTGTTCTATACTAATTTCTTCCTCTTCTGGTATTGGTTGGGGTTTTCGCTCGTGCGGGGTGCTTTGCGGGTCTTCCCTGGATCCCGCCTTGCTGTGACCGGTCCCCTCCGCCACTATCATATATGGTCTCTCCTTCGGTATGTACCATACATACCTTCTATGTAGTCTTTTTTTCATGGTACTTTTTCCATTTCTCAGGCCGAAGAGCTCCTTTGTTGAGCTGATGGATCGCTTCCTCCCTTGGGAAAGAATTGAAATAACTGCTTATCGCATTGCATCCTCCCTTCACGTTGAAACTTCTTGTCAGTACCACGCAGCCGAGATTCGTAAATGGAGGTTGTCATCCGCGACTTCGCGGTTTGCTTTCGTACATGATCGGTAATTACTTCACACCCGGGAAGCAACGGGGCTTCGCCGATTTTCCGATCGTTAGAAGTTTCAGTTTTCGGTTCCCGTCATATTAGCACCCAGCATCACTGTAAACCTTTCTTTACTTGTTGACTGTTCCTCACAAACCAAAACTGCCGTATTACGCAGTTGATTTTGCACAAAATTCGAGTCATAGAGTATTTTCTGCTTCAAGGTAGAAAATGTTTGCTTCGAGAAGTCGCGAAATTCGTGTAACCGAATTTCAAGTAATAGAGGAAGGAATGGAACAAAAGGCCGGGAAATTTAAGTTCCTTCGAGATATTAAAAATTCGAGTAATGTAGGTTCGAGATATCGAAGTTCGACTGTATGTAACGTGTACACTTCCTCCGTTCTTAACTCTACGATTATTCTTTTCAACTGAAGGTACTGCGTTTAGAAACATGAACAAGCTTTGTTTCCACAGATGTACCGTGAGTAAACAAAATGACTCTTCTCTTTGCAGAGGTTAGCGGTCCAGGTGGTGCTAGTGTGTTTGGTGCTGGAGCTGTTGGAAGTAACTGCTGCCCCTTACGAGTTACAGCCCACGTTGAGTCATCCGCAAGAAGATTCAATGCTTGGCAGTCCTGGAACTGTTGTGCATCAACCTGCTGTTGACGAGTTGGGTCTTACTCAGCCTGGCATGGAACAAGTGAACCATGTGCCTTACAACCCTGCAGCTCCGCAGGGTCGAGTTACAGACATGGTGACAGACGAGCAGCGGTGGGGAGGCTATGGAGGCTATGGGGGGGTTCCTGGTGGAAACGTCGGGGGATATGGCGGATATGGGGGATACGGCGGGTATGGTGGTGCGTATGGAGGGTACGGTGGCTATGGAGGGTACCAGGGTCAAGGTGGCTATGGAGGGTACCAAGGTCAAGGTGGCTATGGAGGGTACCAAGGTCAAGGTGGATACGGAGGTTGGGGGTATGGCAGACCTGGGAATTACTATCGACCGTATGGTTACGGCCGTTGATGGTGATTGACTCCGGACATTCTCCCAACTCAGCCATCGTGTAAGACATAGTACATTTCTCCAGTTCTCTCGTTTTTGATCAGCTGTAACCCCCTTATCACTTCGAACTCAAGAGCTTCGGATTATAAGGCGGACACTCTACTCTTCGTCCCAAGTAAAATCTCAGCTGAGGTAGTTGGTGATTGAAGGGTGTTTAAATATTTTGGCAGTGTCACCCCTGACAAAATTAAACTGTCGTAGCCGCAGTGTCTGTCCGGTAGAACACCAAGTTCATTACCAGTTAACAGCCCACTTTAAAATGTCTGCAACTTGGTAGTTACAGCCAATGATTACCCCAGCTGGGTCTGGTATTAATTACTTACGCCAGAATTCTCTCCTACTCAAATTATCTTTGTCAACGGCTGTTCTCTCCTGACCTCGACGGAGGTTTCCTTTCTCTCATGGCTTAGACCCTCTTCGTTCCTTACCTGATAACTCCCTCTCTGAGGCGTTTGAGCTCTTCCTCCTATTATTAATGTTTAGAGGGAAACCTACCATCACTAGTACTAGGTTTGGGAGGAATGCGATGAAATGACAGCCTTGTCTCTTCTGCCTGATCTTCGACCTTGTACAGGAACTGCCAACAAATGTCGAGTCCAACACAATTTGTATCAATCTAGCACCGGTGGTAAAATGTATTTGTCAAAGATCCAGTTACGAAGATAACCATGCGGTTTGACTGAAACTGATGTCTAATTCCCCTGAACTCACTCCTTTACTTCTCACTTCGTGTTATAATAATCACCTTACTGATAAACCAGTCACAGGTTTGATGATGGATCAAGAGGCAAATCACGATATTTTTGCAGACATTGTGTGAGCACTTCTGACTTCCCAAACTTCATCATTACCATGGCAGATAGTACACTGAAAATCTCAATCTACATTTTTATGAATCAGGCATTTGGATCTTAAAAAATAAATATTCTTCAATTATTCGATTTCTGAACTAAATAAGTTTATGCCTAAACAAAATTTGTATGTTACTCATCGTCTTTGTGGCAGCCTACAAATGCCGTAGGGAGAATTTAAAATAAACATCCGATTTTTAATAGTTGTTATTTACCTCAGCTACACATATTTCTACATACTGTATGTATTAAAACTAATTGCATTGATATGAATATAATTTGCTCGGAAAATTTATTTTTAATTTCCCCCTTCAATGAATTTAGTAGACTAATTATGGCATTGAAATATGGAGTAATAGTTTTGCGTATTTAGTATAGTTATTCCACAGAAACAACTGAACATCTGGATGCGAGATTTTAATAATATTAGCAGTTGTAATTCTGCGCAGATTTGGATACAACGGTGTTGAATTTGTGGGAATGAGGATCATTATTACTTCCTTTTGACATAAGTATGTCTTATCATCGGGGTAGATCCTGACACTAGACACGATTGTTGAATTGGGAGTTTAAAAGCTTTGTTTCTACTAAAATACATCTAGTGTACAACATTATAGCGTGCAAATGAGCTGACCACTGCCAGTAATGGAAACAGTGGGGGAAGGTGGAGCAGAAAGGAGTCTTTAATGTATGCAGGAAGCTTCTCGTTTCGTTGTTCGGCTGCATGGCTAAATGGTTAGCGTGCTGGCCTTTGGTCACAGGGGCCCCGGGTTCGATTTCCAGCAGGGTCGGGAATTTTAACCATTATTGGTTAATTTCGCTGGCACGGGAGCTCGGTGTACGTGTCGTCTACAACATCGTTTTATCCTCATCACGACGCGCAGGTCGCCTACGGGTGTCAAATCGAAAGACCTGCACCTGGCGAGCCGAACTTGTCTTGGACACTCCCGGCACTAAAAGCCATACGCCATTTCATTTTTTTCTCGTTTCGTTCCAAATCAAATGTCTCGGGGACTGGGATTTTGTATTGTCCTCAACATTCCTGAAACACTTTTTTTTTTCTTCTTATGGCTGAATAGTTAGCGTGCTGGCAATTGGCCCAAGGAGTTCTGAGTTCGATTGCCGGCCGAGTCACCGATTCCTTCACTGGTTAATTCCGATAGCTCGGGGGACAGGGTGTTTGTGCCTTCTTCAGCCTTATAATTCATTATATGTAGGACCTCATCCTTGTACACGCGCAAGTCGCCTAGAAGGCGTCAAGTCGAAAGACCTGCACTAAGCCTCTCCGGAGGCCAAACGACATTTTTATATGTTGTTATGAAAAGCCAGTCGAGCCTTATAAAACTCAACATATAACATATTTTCCTGACATTTTGACTGTTCCATTTTGTTACATCCTGTATGCCTTTAGTCGACCTACTCGCGTCGAAAAATGCTTAATAATAACAAGAAATATACATTATCAGTGCCGGCCCCGTGGTGTAGGGGTAGCGTGCCTGCCTCTTACCCGGAGGCCCCGGGCTCGATTCCCGGTCAGGTGAGGGATTTTTACCTGGACCTGAGGGCTGGCTCGAGGTCCACTCAGCCTACGTGATTAGAATTGAGCAGCTATCTGACAGTGAGATAGCGCCCCTGTCTAGAAAGCCAAGAATAACGGCCGAGAGGATTCGTCGTGCTGACCACACGACACCTCGTAATCTGCAGGCCTTTGGGCTGAGCAGCGGTCGCTTGGTAGGTTTGTATACATCATCAGTTAATGCCAAATAGCTGAACGTTACGCAAGGAATTTCATTTAAGCGTTGTGTGATAATAAAAGGTTGATGATGTTCTGAAAACTTTCGGAAGGATGTAGGATTTATTGAGAAGTAATTTTACGCCGTTCTGCTCAGCTTCCCCCTTTTATTTATTTATTTATTTATTTATTTATTTATTTATTTATTTATTTATTTATTTATTTATTTATTTATGTATTTATCCATGAAAGGCCCCAACGAGCAAAGATGTGTGATAAATCAGTACAATGTAATGGAAAATTGAATCTACTACAGTAATACACATAATAACCTAAACAAAAACTATAATAAAATTGAAAGGAATTAAATTATAGCCCAACTAATAACAAAAATATTCACATATTTTTATTTAGAAACTTACAGAGGTTTTTTGGACCATGTAGGGAAATAATAATATTTTCCTCAGTTACAGTTTACATTTATTAATAGCTGAAATATATTTTATTTCATGATGTAGTTTGTTGAATATTTTACGAGAAAGTGAATATATGTTTAATAATGAACTAACAATGTATGCTGCGTATTTTCAGTATAGATTGAAATTCATTTGATATTATGAACATAGTTTTAATCTTATTGAGGTTCGGAGACAAAATGATACATATAAATGTATTTATATAAACATAACTGCATACTTATTGTGAATATTAAAACTGTACTGTTGTATTATAAACTATGCTCTTGTGTGTTTTAATTTACCAACACAATGCCCATTCCTCACAACATCCGTATTTCCTGTACTAACGAGATGAAAGGAAGAGTTCTGACATTAGTCTCAGCAACACTTTATACTGATATGAAAGCAAGTTAAAAAATACTGCTGGGAATCTTGTTTCATTCACAGTTACAAATCATACCAAGTGTTTTTTAATTTATTTTACTGATGAAGTTACACAGAAACTCATGAATGTGTGTAAGCATTTATTTCTAGCGAAATTAAAATTGAGGTGATATAGCTTTGAGAGTGCCAGGTGGCTCCTTAGTTAAATGATGGGCGTAATGCTCGGAGGTCTGCAAACTGTCGGTCGACCTTGAGCGGTTTGGCTAGCAGCAGGTAGTTTGAGATAAGATGGCTCCGCTTACCGACAGTATCAACAGAGTTACGACGAACAAATTTAAAAGGAGCGAGGAAAGGAGAGTGGCTGACTATAAAATATTGGACAACATGCAAATATTTTAACGAAATATACTGTACAGTGAAGTAATGTTATTACAAACGTACTATTAAACACTGTGAGATCAACATGTCACTTTAGTAGACACCGAACATCAACTTGTACTGTCTTTCACATTGTCACAATCATTCATCATTATTGTGTTGTCTGTTTTAGTACAGGATGAATCAAGATAGCGTCATCTGTATTTCTATACCAATAAATAGGTTACAAGATTGTGAGCAACTGCAACATGACCTCGATAGTGTTGTGAGATGGACGGTGGGCAATGGTATGATGATAAACGGGGTTAACAGTCAGGTTGTGAGTTTTACTGATAGGAAAAGTCCTCTCAGTTTTAATTACTGCGTTGATGGGCTGAAAGTTCCTTTTGGGGATCATTGTAAATACCTAGGTATAAATATAAGGAAAGCTCTTCATTGGGGTAATCACATAAATGGGATTATAAATAAAGGGTACAGATCTCTGCACATGGTTATGAGGGTGTTTAGGGGTTGTAGTAAGGATGTAAAGGAGAGGGCATATAAGTCTCTGGTAAGACCCCCAACTAGAGTATGGTTCCAGTGTATGGGACCCTCACCAGGATTACTTGATTCAAGAACTGGAAAAAATCCAAAGAAAAGCAGCTCGATTTGTCCTCGGTGATTTCCGACAAAAGAGTAGCGTTACAAAAATGTTGCAAAGTTTGGGCTGCTCGACTAAGTGGTATGTTCCGAGCTGTCAGCGGAGAGGTGGCGTGGAATGACATTAGTAGACGAATAAGTTTGAGTGGCATATTTAAACGTAGGAAAGACCACAATATGAAGGTAAATTTGGATTTCAAGAGGACAAATTGGGGCAAATATTCATTTATAGGAATTGGAGTTAGTGATTGGAATAACTTACCATGGGAGATGTTCAATAAATTTCCATTTTCATTGAATACATTTAAGAAAAGGCTAGGAAAACAACAGATAGGGAATCTGCCACCTGGGCGACTGCTCTAAATGCTGATCAGTACGATTGATTGATTCATTGATATATAAAGAGGTAAACTTTCTTTGTATGTAATGGCTAATCTCAGGAACTACTGGACAGATTCTAAAAATTATTTTACTAATGTACGTATACATTATCCCTGAAGGACATGGGCTGTATTTTATTTCCAAAACCATTCGAGGGGGGTGGTGCTCTGAACCTTGGAGCGTGGGTTGGCGACCACGGGGGACCTTAGCTGAGTCCTGGCATTATTTCCAGTTACTTGTGCCAGGGTCTTCACTTTCATCTCTCCTATCTGACCACTCCTGCTCAATTCTTGTTCTTTTCCGACCCCGACGCTATTAGGTTTGCGAAGGCTAGGGAGTCTTTCATTTTCACGCCCTTCGTGGCCCTTGTCTTCCTTTAGCCGATATCTTCATTTTTCGAAGTGTTGGATCCCTTCCATTTTTTCCCTCTGATTGGTGTTATATAGAGAATGGTTGCCTAGTTGTACTTCCTCTTTAAACAATAATCACCACCACCACGGAGGAAGGGGCGACGAGGGGAGATATTAAAAAGGTAGGCTAATAGAGACGAAATATCGATTCGTCTTACAAGGACGGAACAAAGATGAACATTTTAAGCCCCTTGACGCAAAGAACAAAACTCGGTAAGCCGCACGAAAACCATGTTTTAAGGCCCTAAAACCAACCATTATGAAGATATTGGCACCACACTACCCTTTTCTAGGAATCGGATAAAGAAATGAACTGCCGTAACCATGGCAACGTCAGCTCAAGGATTTCTTTTTTTTTTTGCCAGTTGGTTTACGTCGCACCGACACAGATAGGTCTTATGGCGACGATGGGACAGGGAAGGGCTGGGAGTGGGAAGGAAGCGGCCGTGGCCTTAATTAAGGTACAGCCCCAGCATTTGCCTGGTGTGAAAACTGGAAACCACGGAAAACCATCTTCAGGGCTGCCGACAGTGGGGTTCGAACCTACTATCTCCCGAATACTGGATACTGGCCGCACTTAAGCGACTGCAGCTATCGAGCTCGGTATTCAGGATTCTACAGCGACGAAATTATGCATGTACGTTTGGTTCACATATGACTTACAGTCTGTAAAGAATATACTGTTGTGTAAGACTTCTTTGGACGCGGATGGATAGGGGTGAAGTATAAGAATAATATTATACAGGATGAACCGAAATTCCGACACTCGGGCATCACAGCGCGACTCCTCACATGCCAGGAATTAAAAAAGTTGTATCTCACAAAAGTTCGTCTAAGAGTACATCTTCTTCTTCTTGATCTGATTACCCTCCAGGGTCGGTTTTTCCCTCGGACTCAGCGAAGGATCCCACCTCTATCGCCTCAAGGCAGTGTCCTGGAGCTTCAGACTTTGGGTCGGGGGATACAACAGGGGAGAATGACCAGTACCTCTCCCAGGCTGCCTCACCTGCTAAGCTGAACAGCGGCCTTGCGGGAGGATTGGAAGATTGGAAGGGATAGGCTAGGAAGAGGGAAGGAAGCCGTGTGGCCTGAAGTTAGGTACCATCCCGGCATTTGCCTGGAGGAGAAGTGGGAAACCACGGAAAACCACTTCCAGGATGGCTGAGGTGGGAATCGAACCAACCTATACTCAGTTGACCTCCCGAGGCTGAGTGGACCCCGTTCCAGCGTTCGTACCACTTTTCAAATTTCGTGGCAAAGCCGGGAACCGAGCCCGGGGCTCCAGGGGTGGCAGCTGATTACACTAACGACTACACTACAGAAGCGGACTGGACTACATTTACGAAATAATAAACATACACCTCAACCCAGGATCGACCCCTCGACCTCCTGCTTGCTAACCCAAAACTCTATCCACTGCACCAACTGTACAGCACGACTAATGTGTGCTGACAGTGTAGTTATCCTACATGTGGTTACAGTGTTGCCAGATTGCCACTCTCAACGTCCTTTTTTTTCCGGATATACTTGCAGTGTCCGCCTCTGTGGTGTAGTGGTTAGTGTGATCAGCTGCCACCCCCAGAGGCCCGGGTTCGATTTCCGGCTCTGTCGCGAAATTTGAAAAGTGTTACGAGGGCTGGAACGGGGTCCGCTCAGCCTCGGGATGTCAGCTGACTAGAGGGGGGTTCAATTCCCTCCTCAGCCATCCTGGAAGTGGTTTGCTGTGGTTTCCCACTTCTCCTCCAAGCAAATTCCGGGATGGTACCTAACCTAAGGCCACGGCCGCTTCCTTCCTTGTCTATCCCTTCCAAACTTCCCATTCCCTCACAAGGCCCCTGTTCAGCATAGCAGGTGAGGCCGCCTGGGCGAAGTAGTGGTCATCCTCCCCAGTTGTATCCCCAGACCCAGAGTCTGAAGCCCCAGGGCACTGTCCTTGAGGCAGTAGAGGTGTGATCCCTCTCTAAGTCCAAGGGAAAAATCGAGCCTGGAGGGTAAACCGATTACGAACGAATATACTCACAGGACGAACTTTTGTGAGAGACATTTTTTATTGCTGGCACGTGAGTAATCGTTCTGCGACGCCCGAGTGAGCAAATTTCGGTTCATCCTGTATATAAATGTCATTGTTTGTATGATGTATTACATCTCCTCCTAAACCACTGGAGCGATTTCAACGAAATTTGGAAAACTTATGACTTAGTATCACCAGACAAACCGCATGAGGTTGTCACCCCTAGCACCCTTATGGGCGTGGGGCGATCGGGGGGGGGGTGTAAGTTATAAAAATAACATAAAATAGTATCGAATCCATAGTTTTCAGGGTCGGGGGATGAACAGTGACACTTCGAAATTTTCAAAGTCCAAGTTCAGCCGCCTTTGGAGGGGGGGGGGTGCGTGAGTTACAAAAATAATCAGAAATAGTGTCGTTCCCTTCCCCCCCACGAGGGCCCTGTTCAGCGCAGCAGGTGAGGCTGCCTCGACGCGGTACTGGTCATCCTCCCCAGTTGTATCTCCCGACCCAAAGTCACCCGCTCCATGACACTGCCACTGAGTCCGAGGGAAAAGCCAACCCTGGAGGGTAAACAGATTAAGGAAGTAAGTAAATTACATAATAGATCGCAAAAATATCAATCAAAAAGTCAAAAAGGAATTCTATAACTATTCACTTCACACATAACTAACTGGTAATACAAATCTGAAAGGTACATATTAAAAAGGAATCTCTGTAACGCCGGGTACCACAGCTAGTTTACTATATTTTGGTTAAGCGAGCCCCTTTTGTCGTTAATTATTTACCAGATGAACTGAAATGTTTTTCACTTGCCGCATTGGAGGCTGGAATAGACAACATTTTCTTCGTTATCAGAGCAAGTCTTGGGTATTCTGCACTGTTATTTTTTTCACTATGCAAGGAGACCGTCATCAGAAAGGCGATCATTTCATAAATACATTGTTGCGGTAAGGATATCGGCATCGTTTATTTGCCCTTGTCTACGCCAACATAAACTCGTTTTTGACATAGAATTGGAAGCTAATCCAGAAACAACCATAAAGGGACGGAGATTTGTGGCACACATTTTGAAGCACTTCTGTGTAATGTTTTGTTGATATCATGTGGTAATGTATTTTATGGACGCACTGTATTCGTCCGCTCTTTACACACGTTTGTTTTCATATGCGAGGTAGAAGACGCCAACGTCAATAAGGAAGCGCAACATTTACACGGCACATATATTGCATGTTGACTATTCGGAGTTGTTACTAGTAAGGAGTATTCCCATACTTCGCTATTCATCCTTTCTTAATTTAGTAATGCATATTGCTTCCTCTCAGATTTTGCTTTCACCGTGTCTTTGGACTCCATGTTCGCAATGAATGTCGTACGGGATCCGGTGTATTCAACATGGTATGGCCGTCGTGCCCGGCTCCATGGCTAAATGGTTAGCGTGCTGGCCCTTGGTCACAGGGGTCCCGGGTTAGATTCCCGGCAGTCGTAGTCGTAGTGACTGTGAATGTGAATCAGTCGGACCGAATGTGGTGCGTTCGCTCAGACTGTCGAGCGACAAGCTTACGCTCTCTAGCGGAGCAGCAAGGAATGCAGACCATCAGTTCAGAAGGTCCCGCACCAATGGCGCGGAGTTAGTTTCGCGAGTATGCAAATCCGTTTAGGTGGTGGTGATTACTGTTTTAAGAGGATGTACAATTGGGTCCTCTACATATACTAATCAGAGGGAGAACTGGAAGAGGCCCGACACTTTGAAATATGAAGGTATCGGTCAAGGAAAGGGCAGAACCACGAAGGGCGTGAAAATGAGAGACTCCCTAGGTCTCACAAACCTAATACCGTCTGTTAGGAAGAAATCAAGCGTTGGCCAAGGGAGGTAGGATGGGTAAGATGAAAGCGAGGAGTCTGAAACAAACAAGTGCAAGCAATATCAGAGTCAGCTCGAGGAACCGTCGTTACCAATCCACGCTTTAAAGATGATAACTTCTGGTCCCCGTTTAGGTCACAGGCAGAGATTACCGCGGATGTACTCTACCAACACCACGCACAGGGGATCAATTACTGTTAGTGGATGTCTTTTTCCAGAATGTCACTTCCTATTTTATAGAGACTTAGGATTTTCTGCTGTTGGATGGTTCCAGTGTATGGGACCCTCATCAGGATTACTTGACTCGAGAGCTGGAAAAATCCAAAGAAAAGCAGCTCGATTTGTTCTGGCTGATTTCCGACAAAAGAGTAGCGTTACGAAAATTTTGCGAAGTTTGGGCTGGGAAGACTTGGAAAAAAGAAGACGAGGTGTCCGACTAAGTGGTATGCTCCGAGCTGTTAGTGGAGAGATGGCGTGGAATGAAATTAGTAGAGGAACAAGTGAGACAATATTAAATAGTGTGAGCCTCCCCTTATAACTTTTGGACTGGCCTTGCGTCCTAGAATATCTGTGTCAATTGACTGCTCGGCAATATACCGTTTTAAGCTAATGTATCCAGCGCGCCATTGTTCTGGCTCCGTGTGGTTGCGCGTACTGCGCATGCGCCCGCCGGTTACCTAGAGACTTGCTTCTTCCTCGCGTCTGACGCGAGAGCCAGTTCGCTTGAGTCAGCCATGACGAGCGTGTGTGCGATTGCGTCCCGCGCCATGGAGTGGTGGATTACCAGAAAACCTCCTTAATTACTTCATTAACGGGGATTTTCCCCCGTGGAACTAGTTGGAGACCTCCTGCCATTTCCTCTGATCATATTTTTGGATCTATATTTCGTCTGGATACTCGCTAACAAGGTCTGATGCTGGTCGTGTGACTGCATTCTTCGTCAACAATGGCCAGGTTTGAAATTCTCAAAATTTCTTCACCACCAAAGGTATGTACCAGTGTTTGAAACATTTTAAGCGTCGTCCAGAAGAGGATTTTGATATTTTCGAAGATTTCAGGAAAAATAATAATAATAATAATAATGATTTGAACTTCGTCGTTAAATTGGTACCTATTAGCATGTGTGGTATTGAAAATCTGAAAAACAGTTTCGGCAACTAATCACAGTAATGTGGAAGGTTCACAGTGAACCGAATTGGGACTTTTAGTTTAAAATTTAACTGAGTTCTTTTGGCACTTTAAATTGTAACCTTCCTTGTGAACCAAGGTACAGTCTCCAAGGTAGCGGGCTTTACCTTCTTCGGCTTTCTGTTTGCTTTCCTGTGTTTGTTTTCCAATTCGTTTGGTATGTTTTCTTCTCCCCTCACCCTTCTGGGGTTTTCGGTGAATTTAAATTTTCTCTAGCCTGTTTTCCTCCTTGTTTTTGGAGGCGTTGCTTTTGTTTGGGGGTTACCTTGGCAACGTGTGTGGGTATTGTTGTCGGGTTTTAATGTTGTCTGACGCTTGGAGCCTGTGTGGATCTTGAATTATATATTTCTGAGTTGAGTGTATCGTTTTCTGTTTTAATTGCTAATTAATTAATTTTGACCACCCTTTAAAGTTGTGTTACATTTTCTTGTCCCGGGTGGTGGGGTACTTTTACGTAAAATTCTATATGTCTTGGAAACTGTCCTTGGTGGAAACTGAACGTTTTTAATTTTGGTAGTCATGAGAAGCGGCCGCGTTGAAGATCCATTTTATTGAAAACTTGTTAACTGAGTATGATATATTTTTTTAATTAATCAACTATCCGTGATCGATCACATTTTTATTTCAAGGTAGTATTTATGTAAGGAAGTCAACTGGTTTTCCGTTGTTTTCTGATCACATTTTATTAGGTACGGAGGTCATCCTTTTCTTTTCTTTGTTGTTTTCATAAAAATTTCAATTTATTATCTGTTAAAGAGTATTTATTTACCATTAATTGTTAATTACTAATGAATTAATTTTTCTTTTAAACCATACCTGGGTATATTCTGATTTATTTTATTGATTGTTAATTTCTTTTCCACTTTTCAACTTTACGTTGAATTTATTTACTTTTTGGCTTTACTTCTTAAAATAAACATAGGTTTTATCAACTTAATGATTTGGTTTGTTACCTACAATTTGCCCTTCAATTAAAATTCTTTAACTTCATTTGAGTGCTGGTTTTCATTCGCCACGTTCGGTGGAGCACTGTCACCGATTTTCTTGTGTATTTACTTCCACGGCCTTAAGTCGTCTTCCTCCGCTGCTTCCGGTAAGTGTGGTAACTTCATTCTTTTTTTTTTCTATGGTTCCTTGTTTTTTTATTGTGCTTGAACCTTTGTTGTCGTTCTGCTTGTGCCCATCATTCTCGCTCGTGTTCGCTATAACTCCCATTTTGGGGCGGACACGCTAGCAACCTTCTCACCAGGGTCTCTATCTCTCTCTTCCTCTCTCTCTCTGTCCTTTTTCCTCTCTCTTCTACTCTCACCCTGGTGGGTAAGGTTATTGACCTCATCATCCCTAGGTCGTACCGGGGACCTAGAGGGTGGTGAACGGTGAGAGTGGTAGCAGAGCGTGGTTGTTTGTTGTTCCACCGTTGTTCTGAACCCGATTTGAGTTGTAGCAGACCTGTTGTTGTTGTTATTGCTCTGTTGCCTAATCTCTGTTGTTTCTGCCTTGTGCAGCCTAACTTTCCTCCCCTTCCACCCTTTCTTGGTGCAGTGCTGTAGTGGATGTTGGTGAATGGAAATCAAAGACTAAGAAACTAAAAGTGTTATTGTCAATAACTATTGTAAAAGGAAATGCAAGGATCTCGTGTAATTCCCTATGTTATTTGTTTCATGTACCTGTGTTTTGGAGTTCCCTGTTGCTTTCAACTGTGTTTATGCTGAGCTGTATGGACTTGCCTACTTGCTGATTATGATTTTGAAACCCTATGAGTACCTGTGCTGTGAATTATGCTTCTGCCTTGCTGTTTCGAGGTGACCTGTAAATTTTTCTTCCTTTTCCCGGCGGATTTGGTGAGTGACTGCATGTAATTAATTATTCTGGGTTGGTGGAAGTTGTAATAATTGAACAACTTGTAATGGAGTATGACTTGGTTGACTCAGGGCTACTGGTGTACTACCGCTTAGTACATGTCCTGTATTATGAGTACTGGCTGTCAACCTTGTATCTTTGCTGCCTACCTGCGTACTGTGGTTGCGATTTCGGTGTGAATTAATCTGGTTTTATCTTGGAGAGCTTTTCTGATCATTATGTTATGTGAAGGTTGCTCGGTTGCTTTTGGAGAGTGACATAGGGTGTCCTGGGATCATTTTATTGTGTTATCTGTTCTGGCCTTGCTTTGGGCTCCGAGACTTAGTGTTGTTATTATCATTTCTAGCATATTTCCTGTATGGTACCTCGGTGGTGTACATGCTAACCGTTTATTTGTCTTCTAAATTTAATACCTTCTTACTACGTTAACTCTGGTGTGTGATTCTGATCTATAATTTGACCTTGCCACTAAGCATGTCCAAATATGCCTACTTATGTGTGTAAACGGTTATGTGCTGTAGTGTACGGTGATGTGTTATGCCCTTTCATGGTTTTGAACTGTGACCTGGTGTTTTGGCGTGGATGGTTGTATGTGCTTTTCATTTAATTGGGGCTGCGTGGGTAAAGTTATTTGCCCCTACTAACTTATGGCTAACCTCTGTTGTTTCCATGCCAGTAACCGTTCTTGGCTGTTAGTATCTGATAATCTAGTGGGCAACATCTTGGTATTTTGAAACTTATCAAGCCTGTAATGTTTCTGTTCTCTTTGGTTGATGTTTAATTTAGAAATTGCTTAACCTTACTTGTCTATTATTATTTCTTTAAATTTGGTTTAGGTTACTGTTATCTGAAGTGTAGTTGGCTTTTAGTGTGCCGTTAAATATGCACCCTTGTGAGATCATGTCTGGTTTATTTGACCTGTTACTAGAGACGTGTTCCCATCCTTGTGTGGAATTTGGTATATTGAAATCTGCCTATATAATGTGCCTCTATCATTACCGAGCTTTGTGTGTTTGTGCCTTGGCTGAGTGCTGTGTGTTGTCGGCTTGAGTGTCCTCTCATTTAATCATCCCATCCGTGAATATGTATGTATGTCTGGTCTTGGTTTGTGATTGGAGTTATCCTTTTTGTCAACTGTTTGTGAGGCAGTTATCAGTTATGGTTGGGCCATGTTGGCGGGTATTAGGTTGGAATAACTAGATGGCCTTGTGCCTGAGCTGTTACAGTTTTAACTGGTTTTTCCCTTCCTGATTATTGGTCGAGCGTGTTTCACTATTTCTTGTGTGTCGTGAACCATCTTCCTTGGTAACCTATCAACTAGTTGAAGGATATTTATCTGGTGTCTGGGCCACTTCTAGTTTCCTACTCGTAACTTGTCTTGCTGTGTGTTAATTAATCTGACTGACCTTTTCTGAACTACTGCTTTGGATTTCATCCTGCTGTAAATGTTGCTTGGTAATTTGGTGTTTCTTATGCCTGATTATTCTCTCCATTTGGTATCGTGCACTGCCATGGCAATTATGTACCTGGAATATGTGTTGTCAAAATTTTGTTAACCTATTGGTACTTATCTAATTCCTTTGAGTTGTGGGTTCAAGTACTCCCTACCATATCTACTTGTCGGGTCTTGTGTTGTGTTGTTGATGATCCTCTGCCTGAGGGGTGGTATATGCCCTTTTGAACCTTCATTGGGATGGCTTTGGACATATGTAAGGTGGTTGTGTTGTGACGGTACCGTGGGTCGTTTTTGGGGATTTATTTTGGGGTGGCATGAGAACTTCACGGCATGTTATTGAGGATGGTTTGTGTTCCTTTAATCCCTTTGTGGGGCTGACACATGTCCGGTGTGGTTTGTCATGGTTTGGGTTATTCTTGTTGTGTTGTATTATTTGGTGATGTTGGCACCTTGGTATGGGCAGTGTTCGTGTCTGTCTTTGATTTACCTCCGTGTTCTGTGGATATGGCCATTTCTTCTACATGAATCTACTACTCTCAGAATTAGCTTGTTGGTTTTCAGTAATGTGTCTGTCTGGTATGCTCAGGTTCTTCTTTCCCTGTCTCCATGCATTTCCTATTGATCTGATGTCGTGTCTGTAATTTCTTCTAATGTAAAGCTCATTTTTATTTTACCTACCACCCTATGGTGTTGCAATTTTCTCAGTGGATCTCTTAGTGTCTGTTGACATTGGTGTTGGTCATCTTACCGTGCTCTGGGTTTGCTACTCTGGTATGGGACGGAGTAGTGCTCCCTTAGTCGGTGCTGGAATCTTCCTGCGAGTTGATTATGGGGTTTTCTTGTGGAGTACTGCCTTCTTCATGCTACTGCGAGCATTTTCCTTGGACTCGCCTCGTATTCCGCCACTTATGTTTTATTTGCTTGCTCTCCTGGTGGATAGGAGAAAGTACCTGTGGCCGTATTGGGACAGTGTGATGGGAAAGTCACGTATTTGTAGACCGGGTAATGCCGAGACCCTATTGGGTATCCGGTGGTGTACGTTGTGTGCGTCATTGCTCGATATTTTCCATTTTGGTCTTCCGATCTGAGGTTTTACTTTGCCTTTTAATTTGATTGGCTGGCCATTGTGAAATTAATTGTATTTAAGGTTCTGTGTAGTAGGTTGGTTACTGATTCCAGTCTGTGTCCCTCCTGTGATTCTTCTATCCCTATTTCTGTTCCGTTAAGTCCATGTCGCTTATTTGTGACTAATGATGTGTGCGGTTGCTTGGTGTTGCTTGGCTGATTTGTTGTCGATGACAGACTATTCGCGAACCCTCCATCTGGATATTTTAAGAAGTCTCCAACCGGTCCAGTCAATCCTTCCCTTGCTCTAAACATGTTTACCCTTTTAAGCCTTGGATTTTCCATATTTAATATCCTAACACTGACTTCTTGAAGCTGGATTTATCTATTGCGTCTTGGTTGCTTGTCCTCACTCTTATTCAACTAGGTGGTGTATTTTGATGTGGGAAGTTGAACCTGTATTTGAAATTTTTTTCCCTAATGCTCTTGTCAGTGGATTTTGGAATCTGTTAGTGGTTGATTCTTCACTGTGTCGTAGCCCTGTATCTACTAAATTCTAAACCTTGGACTTAACCTGCTTTCATTGGAGTATGCCTGTGTAATGACCTTTGTCTAGATGAAAAACCTTCTTGACCTATGTCATATTTCATTACGTTTAGCTAGTGATGGTAAGACGTTGTACTGTTGTGATGGTACTTGTAGGCTAGGTGTTGTTTCACTCTGAGCTTCTGATCTGAACTTCTGTGGAATATTGCTATTTGGCACTGCGGTCATGCCACCTTATGTTATGGTTGATGCTCTTGTTTTTGGGTTGTTGTGTTGCGGTAATTTTTATCCTCGGTATTTGATTGCTAACCGAATCGAGTGTTGAAGTTTGGGGTCTTGTTTGGTTATGGTGATAGGTGTGGTTGCTCGTTCCATTCTGGTATTATGGATGCTCCGTGTACAACTAGTGCTTACCCTGTTGGCTACCCACTTCTGTGTTTGAGTGGTGTACAGCGGCCCTGACTCAATCAAGCGTAACAAAACTGTATTGATCTAAAATTTGCGGTTCACTTATTTTGAAGTTTACATTCACCAATTGCGCCCTCTTTGGTCCTCCCCTGATCCCGTTGTGCGTTTCATTCCCCTGTTGTCACCCTTTTGCAACTCGAGATCATGCATTCCCTTAATATCATAGGAGACTTGTAAAGGTATTCGTGCATTAAAAATTAATTTACCACCGTGCTTTAGAAAAAAAACCTGGATGCGTGGACTAATAATCATGTGGTTTTCGTTAGATTTTTGTCAGTATATCTGTGATTAGTGTGAGAGTTGCCAAACTTCAAAGGTAAACTGGGTCGTGTGTCAAAAACTATATCATTGTGAGATGCATTGAACCAAAGTGTATCGGGTGGACCTGAATATTTGGTGAACTCTGGTCATTGTGCCCTCTGTTTGATGAAAAACATTACTATGGTGATTTTCTGAGTGCTCGGTTAACGTTTTTGGACACTGATGTTGATCGCACCTGGCCAATTATTTCTAAAAACAATGTGATATGGAACTGTGTCTTAAACTATTAACCTGGTCATGTGAACTCCTAACTAAAACTAGTTAATCTTGGTGGTCGTTTTCTGTTGGACTACTTCGCCCAAATTTAGTATATGTGTGACCACCACATCATTGATGGCATATGCATGAGATTTTGTCGTCGTTTCGGGGCGGGAGGGCTGAGACAATATTAAATAGTGTGAGCCTCCCCTTATAACTTTTGGACTGGCCTTGCGTCCTAGAATATCTGTGTCAATTGACTGCTCGGCAATATACCGTTTTAAGCTAATGTATCCAGCGCGCCATTGTTCTGGCTCCGTGTGGTTGCGCGTACTGCGCATGCGCCCGCCGGTTACCTAGAGACTTGCTTCTTCCTCGCGTCTGACGCGAGAGCCAGTTTGCTTGAGTCAGCCATGACGAGCGTGTGTGCGATTGCGTCCCGCGCCATGGGGTGGTGGATTACCAGAAAACCTCCTTAATTACTTCATTAACGGGGATTTTCCCCCGTGGAACTAGTTGGAGACCTCCTGCCATTTCCTCTGATCATATTTTTGGATCTATATTTCGTCTGGATACTCGCTAACAAGGTCTGATGCTGGTCGTGTGACTGCATTCTTCGTCAACAATGGCCAGGTTTGAAATTCTCAAAATTTCTTCACCACCAAAGGTATGTACCAGTGTTTGAAACATTTTAAGCGTCGTCCAGAAGAGGATTTTGATATTTTCGAAGATTTCAGGAAAAATAATAATAATAATAATAATGATTTGAACTTCGTCGTTAAATTGGTACCTATTAGCGTGTGTGGTATTGAAAATCTGAAAAACAGTTTCGGCAACTAATCACAGTAATGTGGAAGGTTCACAGTGAACCGAATTGGGATTTTTAGTTTAAAATTTAACTGAGTTCTTTTTGGCACTTTAAATTGTAACCTTCCTTGTGAACCAAGGTACAGTCTCCAAGGTAGCGGGCTTTACCTTCTTCGGCTTTCTGTTTGCTTTCCTGTGTTTTAATTGCTTATTAATTAATTTTGACCACCCTTTAAAGTTGTGTTACATTTTCTTGTCCCGGGTGGTGGGGTACTTTTACGTAAAATTCTATATGTCTTGGAAACTGTCCTTGGTGGAAACTGAACGTTTTTAATTTTGGTAGTCATGAGAAGCGGCCGCGTTGAAGATCCATTTTATTGGAAACTTGTTAACTGTGTATGATATATTTTTTTAATTAATCAACTATCCGTGATCGATCACATTTTCATTTCAAGGTAGTATTTATGTAAGGAAGTCAACTGGTTTTCCGTTGTTTTCTGATCACATTTTATTAGGTACGGAGGTCATCCTTTTCTTTTCTTTGTTGTTTTCATAAAAATTTCAATTTATTATCTGTTAAAGAGTATTTATTTACCATTAATTGTTAATTACTAATGAATTAATTTTTCTTTTAAACCATACCTGGGTATATTCTGATTTATTTTATTGATTGTTAATTTCTTTTCCACTTTTCAACTTTACGTTGAATTTATTTACTTTTTGGCTTTACTTCTTAAAATAAACATAGGTTTTATCAACTTAATGATTTGGTTTGTTACCTACAATTTGCCCTTCAATTAAAATTCTTTAACTTCATTTGATTGGTGGTTTTCATTCGCCACGTTCGGTGGAGCACTGTCACCGATTTTCTTGTGTATTTACTTCCACGGCCTTAAGTCGTCTTCCTCCGCTGCTTCCGGTAAGTGTGGTAACTTCATTCTTTGTTTTTTTCTATGGTTCCTTGTTTTTTTATTGTGCTTGAACCTTTGTTGTCGTTCTGCTTGTGCCCATCTTTCTCCCTCGTGTTCGCTATAACTCCCATTTTGGGGCGGACACGCTAGCAACCTTCTCACCAGGGTCTCTATCTCTCTCTCTATCTCTCTTCCTCTCTCTCTCTCTCTCTGTCCTTTTTCCTCTCTCTTCTACTCTCACCCTGGTGGGTAAGGTTATTGACCTCATCATCCCTAGGTCGTACCGGGGACCTAGAGGGTGGTGAACGGTGAGACAAGTTTGAGTGGTGTTTTTAAAAGTAGGACAAGATAAAATTTAAGATAA
Organism: Anabrus simplex; assembly: GCF_040414725.1. Lineage (NCBI taxonomy): Eukaryota > Metazoa > Arthropoda > Insecta > Orthoptera > Tettigoniidae > Anabrus > Anabrus simplex. Next base: position 440,228,841 of record NC_090268.1, on the reverse strand, counting down.
AGTTGGAATTCAGGAGGAGAAACTGGGGCAAATATTTATTTATAGGAAGGGGAGTTAGGGGTTAGAATAACTTATCAAGGGAGATGTTCGATAAATTTCCAATTTTCTTGCAACGAAATGAAATGCCATATGGCTTTTTTGTGCCGGGATATGTCCGAGGACTTCAACTCGCCAGCTGCAGGTCGTTTGATTTGACATCCGTAGGCAACCTGCGCGTCCTGATGAGGTGAAATAATGATGAAAACGGAGACGACACATACCATCCAAACCCAGGGCAGCGGAATTAACCAATTATGGTTAAAATTCCAGAGCTGCCGGGAATCGAATCCGGGACCCCCTGACCAAAGGCCACTACGCTAGCCATTTAGCCATGGGGACGGACTTTCTTTGCAGTCATTTAAGAAAAGCTAGGAAAACACCAGATAGGGAATCTGCCACCTGGGCGACTGCCCTACATGCAGATCAGTACTGATTGATTGATTGATTGATTGATTGATTGATTGATTGATTGATTGATTGATTGATTGATTGATTGAATTCTGTTCACTCATTTTATCGTGTCTCGGCGCTGACAACGACTCGGCAACAAAAATCCAAATTCATGAATATATTGAACCCATAATTCTACGATGAGAAAATTATTTTTTTATTCCCAATATTTATTTTAACTACAAACTACTTTTTGAGTGCAGCCATGTTTTTATTTCAAGAGTCTGGCTTTGTCTCGTGGGAACGAACTCTCCGTGACGAGCAAGCCGGGAGCTCGTCAAATACCGGGACACTTCGGTGGACTTCGAATATTGAACAATTTATGAAATTCAAGAAATTCTTCATAACGAGAGATTTTGGCGGCATGGTAAATCCAGGAATAATGAATCTAAATTATTCTTAAACCATATGTGAAGATAGAATCACCAGGGTAAATATAAATGCAGTTAAGCCTAGAGAAGAGTTTGCGTCCGGCTCCCGAACTAGCGACACGTGCCAAGGCCGATGGATGACGTAAAATGCCGCGAAACGCCCGGGCAGAAATAATTCATTTCGCCCTTTGCGAATATGGGAAAAATATGAAATCAACACCGTAATGAATCGTAAGTCTGTCAGAAGTTATGGAACAAATTTCAGGAAAATTGGTCCAGCGGATGTGGAATTAGGATATTGCACCACCAAGCTTCATGGTGAGGGTAGCGTCCTCCCAGAGGGTATAAAAGAAATCCCCCTCCGTCTATTTTACACACTCTATCTGGTTGTCGGAACGGCGAAGCTCACGTCACTCGTCAGCAGGAAAGTGCGGAGATTTGTTCTCCAAGTAACTTCTTACATATTTGTGTCTATGGTTCAAATATAATATTAAAGTAAAAGATGACAGAAATTTTCCTGATCTGCCGCTGATGGAAACTTTGAAGGTTTAGAGACTTGGTTAAATACGTAGTTGAGTTTCTCTCTGTATTCAGTGTGTGAGTCTAATATTTGTCAAAGAGAAGTCTGGATGTTGGCTACGAGGTCTGGTTTCTTATCTGTTTGGAACACCTGGCCCTTAGTAGGGTGAACGAATGCAGATTCTAGGGAAAACAGTGGTCGTTGCCATATGAGAAGAGTGCTCGTTCCTGTTAAACGTGTTGAAAGTGCGTTGTTTGAGGTGTCAGTCGACCCCGAGTGTAAATTGTTGTGTAATTTAAGTTATATATATAAGAATATGATGTCAAATATAACCATGGAAGGCTAGGCACAAAGCCTGCCGGCTGAAATGCAGCCAGAGTGCAGGTCTGTAAATATCTTTGTATCAATGTTGTAGTTAGAATATTGTTTGTCCCAACCAATTTTCATTGCTTGTGTCGGGTTGATATTTAATAATGATCAGGCGAAGGTATTCCATTTCTGGTCGTCGTGTGAAACTCTTCAGGGCTGTAAAATTCACGTCGAGAAACCATAAAATGCGAAGTTTAAATATTGTGTTAATATTCTTTGAGATATTGTTCAAATTCAGTAAAGTTAGGAAGGTGATAACGATCATGTAGTCGTGATGAATGTTTTAATTTCGAATACCGTAAAAGTTCTGAAAATTTGTGCCGAAATAATAATAATAATAATAATAATAATAATAATAATAATAATAATAATAATAATAATAATAATAATAATAATAATAATAATAATAATAATAATAATAATATATTTTTTGGTAGTTGTTTTACATCGCACCGACACAGATAGGTCTTACGGCGACGATGGGACAGGAAATACCTAGGAGTGGGAAGGAAGCGGCCGTGGCCTTAATTAAGGTACAGCCCCAGCGTTTGCCTGGTGTGAAAATGGGAAACCACGGAAAACCATTTTCAGGGCTGCCGACAGTGGGATTCTAAATTACTACCTCCCGAATACTGGATACTGGCCGCACTTAAGTGACTGCAGCTATCGAGCTCGGTATACTAATAATAATAATAATAATAATAATAATAATAATAATAATAATAATATGTACCGCGGGATAAAATTTTTCTATGTTAAAAGTGTATTTAACAGTTATGTTTAACCCTCAACTGGTGACGTATTCTGGAAGGAACATAACTGGTGACATGGTGTCTGAGAGACGTCTATAATTTGAGCATTTTTAATGGAATTATATTTCATTAAGGCGAGGTTTATTCATTTTATATTGAAAAGGCATAAGGGAATGGTTTAACACATTTTATTACCAACTCCATTGCACCCAAAATTTAAAAAAATTCTGAATCCAAGTGTATGTCACTTTATGAAGAAGAAATCTAGGTTTCAACTTAGATTGCATCAGCGTCCCTCATATGCCTCTGAATGGCTCAAAAACTATTTTCCTACACATACTAAAACATAGTTATTTGAGAAAACATAAATTTATCACACATTCACTGAAACTAGAAAAACCTGGAATGCACTCATTTTTGCACATTCAAAATATTCTGAAATATTAAAAATATTTGTAATTTGTCTTATTTCAGTTCTTTTTCGTCCAATACACACTCAAATTACATATTATATTTGTTTGCATGTTTTCACTAATCTCAAGAAAATGTTTACTACATATAGAGTCTATCCTTTTCTGAACGTTTTGGAGCAAAAGTGGCCTAAGTGTTCAAATTAAGAAGTGATCAATATACATGCCATACTGTAACATATCGCCATATGCCACATATGATTATGAGTAACACACAGGGCTCATAAAGAAAACGGATTATTGCATGCAGGAGGACAAGGGCTGTTAGGAAGCTATACTGCGCCTAGTTAGAGTGAAGTCGGTACCAAGTCTCTGTATACGTCAGTTTTTCAAGTTTGAACCAAACCGTGTGGTGTTGTAGGCGAGGATGCTTGGTCCGCCAGTTCATATTTTCAACCAACCGCTAGCTGGAGTGGGGCAGATTCAAAACATCGACGGCCGGTTAACCAACCTCAGTCACCTAAAATAAATTCGTGGGAAGAATGAGAATAAGTATCCGTCACTGAGCCGCATTCCACAGTTTTATCTTTTGAAGAAGGCGAGACGTGAATAATCGCCTACCTGTCGAGTATAATAGTGAATAATTATGTCCATTGAATGCGTATTGAGTTAAACTATGGCCCGATTTGAATTTGTTTGGTTGGAATCTTTATTTTCGCTCGGAGAGCCTGTGCGCAAAGGGAGACTGTGAGGCTGAAAAAGGACCTGAAGTGGGGGAGTCTTGGTCTTTCTTTGTGTTCTTCTTGACCTGGTTGGATCAAGCTGTGGCAGACGCGTAGCGGATTGTCCGTTGAGATGTTTTAAAAATTTATCCGCGTGCCAGAAGCGATCTAGTCCTCATAAGTGAATATCAGTCGCACAGTGTACGTGCCTAGTGGTCGAAATGTGTGGTTTTGAAACTGTGAATGGCGTTTTAGAGAGTTTCGGCTATGAAACTCACGTTTTGATATAGACGCCAAGGGGCGGGCGGGTGATAAACGCTCTGAGTTGCTAATCTTTGACTGTGAGTGATCCATTCGTTATTTGCGATTAATCTCACGCATGTGCATTACTTTATTACCAATAAACATTCCGGGTCGCGCGTGCGGTTCGCGGGTATGTCGAGTGCGTTTCGTAATTAATTTTGCCGCCGTGAAAGACTGATATCTGCCCGGGCTTTGTGCCCTTAATTTAATGGTGCATAATTTGAACTATAAATTTTCGCGCAGGTTGTAGCTAATCGCAGCCTATCATTAAGGGCGGAATCTATGTGCACGAGCACTACTAAGCGGTGAAGAAGACGAGTTCCAGTACGACCACATTGCAGGAGATTCCGGCACCTTCAGGACAATCATGGTCGCCTTTGGACTCCACAGGATGATGCTTCAAATCCAGGAGACCGCTGCTATGTCGGGCTAAGGCCTGGATGACAAGAGCGGTCATGTGAGCGCCGCTGGTGGGACCTGTCGTCAAAGCTAAGTTTTGTAATGTCCTTTAGCATGCTGTAGTTATCAAAGATACACTAGGCACATTAGACTTTTCAGGTAAATAATATTTAATTCATTTTTGAATGTCAGCCCGTGGAGGCTTTTGTTTACTTAAATTTTTATTAACGTAAATATGTTCAGAGCTAAGTGCATGATATAGCTTGGGACGTTTACATTTAAGTTAGATAGATGGGTTTAAAGGGATGAGATAGCGTAGATACAGGTGTGTTGTAGTTTTGTTTTTATACTTGTTTTTGTCTTTCTATTGTGTGGTTCACGTTATTTCATTTGTGGTAGAGAATTGACATCTAGAGTCCTCACACGGCCATTGTTGTAAACAAGATAAGGTTTACAAGAACACAACTTATTTATTCGCTTCACACAGAATTCTACACTATGTACAGGAATAAAACATAAAATTGTCTTGAAGCAAAGTAGATGATTAATCTTGAGAGAGTTTCTGTTTCTATACACTATGTACACTCTAAATGTATTTACACTCACTGCTATCTTGAAAAGACATAGTTATAGATAGATAGTTATAGATAGATATAGTTCGTGATAGTTGAAAACTATCATTTGCACTAGCATAGATTAGCTAAGAGAGTTCCTTCTAACTTGAAGTGTCTGAGTTCATAAGCTTGTACTAAATGAAAGCTATGTTCACAATTAGAGAATCTAATGTGTGTGTCGGAGCTTGAGTGAGCTTGGGGATGTGTGGCATACAACATCGGGGCTCGACATGGATGAAGGAACGGGGAAGTGGAGTAGTGACCTGAGGTGAAACTTCATACTACCAGAATTCCGTCCACCTGGTCGAGACACATTTTTAAGAGGAGTAGCCTCCGTGTTCGACGTTCAGTGTATTCTGGAGCAGGACACTGGGGAGAATCCTCATGAGTGACAGACAGGGAGCTCCTTATACTCTGCACACGACGTAACAGACACGCGCACTGAAGACTTCGCGTCGAGTCTCGAATGATCCACGCTTGCGTGCGTGCGGCTGGCTGGCGCTGAGCGAAGAGAGCGGAGGACATACAACACCCTCCCCTCCTAAATACGCCGATACGGCGTGAAGCGGCGGCGGCGCTGGCGGCGGCTACGATGCTGGGCAGGAGCTTCTGACGTCTCTGTTGTATTGTCCGGAGTTGTGACTGGGCGGAGTAGCACTGCATCATCCTGAAAGGAACCCATGGTTATTAAATGGTCTAAAGCTCGTTCAGCAATAGATTTATCTGGCTTAACAAGAGAATCAATGGCCGGATATGGACGGTAGCGCAGGCGTATCTGGTCCTGGTGGCGGCAAATGCGTTTCTCAGCAGTCCGAATCTCGTAGAGACGATGGCCCAAAGATCTGCGGATGACACCAGGTAACCATAGCGGGTTTGACTTGAATGTCCTTATGTAGACCCTGTCGTTGACGGTGAACTTTGTTGGCGAGGTCTTAGGCTGGGCCGGAAGAGGCTGCAACGGAGAAAGTAAAGTTCTGTGAGGTCGTCCAAGGAGCTTTTGTGCGGGAGTGACATTATCAGCGCCGGGAAGAGTTCTGTAGTTGCATAAGAGTTGTAACAATGCTTGGTCCTTAGTTAAGCCTGAAAAGTTTGTACAAAGCGTTCAGCTTCACCATTAGATTGAGGGTGAAAAGGCGGTGCTAGAATATGGCGAATGCCATTATATGTACAGAAGTTCTTAAAAGCAGTAGCTGTAAATTGCGGTCCATTGTCAGAAATTAGGACTTGAGGTAAGCCTTCAGTTGTAAATATTTTCTGAAGAGCACGAATGGTAGCTTCTGTAGTAGTAGTCGAATGCATATCCACTACATAGGGAAAGTTCGATAGAGAATCTATAACGATGAGCCACATGGAATTGAGGAAAGGACCTGCGAAATCGATGTGAACTCGTTCCCATGGAGAAGTAGCAGGAGGCCATGAAGCTAGATCAGAAGACGGGGCATTCTGATTAATTTGACATTGTTCACAATGGCGGATGAGCTTTTCGATGGCGGCATCAATACCAGGCCAGTAGCAGTGCTGACGTGCCAGTTGCCTAGTGCGGGATATACCCCAATGACTTTGGTGTAACAAGTCGAGAACTTGTGTCTGTAGGCTAGGTGGGATAACCACTCGGAAGGTGGTGCCGGTTTCGAGGAGTATAACTCCGGCACGAGTCGTAAGACGATGCTGAATACGATGATAAGGCGCAAGGTGGGCAGGAAGTTTGTTCTGAAGGGGCCAACCATTGCGGATGTAAGTACGTACCGTAGCAAGTGTACTGTCCTTATCCGTAGCTTTAGCAATGCAGGTAGCGTCAATAGGAAAGGTGGATACGGTGTCTTCGAGTTCTATGTCTAACTGAAGACATTCGGATTCTTGAGAATCGAAGGCGGTATCAGGACCGACTGGTAAGCGAGAGAGGGCATCAGCATTACAATGCTGGGATGTGGCACGATAGGCGATCTGATAGGAATAATCAGAAAGGAACATGGACCATCTTTGAAGCTTTCTGAGGGAACGCTCAGGGACCTTATTACCAGGTTGGAATAAGTGTACTAGAGGCTTGTGATCAGTAATGATCAGGAAATGGTTGCCATAGAGATATTCATTGAAACGGCGAATACCAAAGATGATTGCTAAAGCTTCTTTTTCTATCTGGGAGTACCGACGTTGATGCTCATTAAGTGTCTTTGCAGCAAAGGCTATGGGGCGTTCTTGTCCGTGACGATCCTTCCGGGAGAGAACGGCGCCGACGCTGTAATCTGATGCGTCAGTAGCTAGCGTGATGAGCTTGCCAGGCTGAAAATGAGTGAGTTGAACAGCTTGAAGAAGGGCTTTGTTGATCGTTTGCCAGGCCTGTTGGCATTGCGGAGACCACTGAAATTTAACACCTTTTTTGCGTAAGGCGTTTAATGGAGCTGCAACTGAAGCGAAGCGGGGAATAAACTTGTCATAGTAGGTCGCTTTGCCTAGGAAGGATTGGAGCTGCTTGATGTTCTGTGGTACAGGCATGTTTACAATCGCCGAGACATTCCGTTCACTAGGTTGAATGCCGTTTTTATCGAGGATGTGTCCCAGGTAGTGAACTTGCGGCTGAAAGAAAGTGCATTTAGCGAGATTCGCTCGTAGGCCATTGTCTTTCAACTTCGTGAGAAGGAGGCGCAGATTATGGAGATGTTCTTGATGGTCTGCGCCGGTCACAATAATATCATCAAGGTAGTTAGCACAACCGGGAATGGAGGCGGTGAGTTGAGCTAAATAGCGCTGAAAAATAGCCGCTGAGGAAGAGACGCCGAACGGGAGACGCTGGAGCTGGAGCAGTCCGATAGGAGTGTTGAGTGTGAGAAATTGCTTGGATTCTTCGTCTAAAAGTAGCTGTAGATAGGCTTCTTTAAGATCCACTCTAGAGAAGAATTGTCCACCAGCTAGACGACGGAATAAGTCCTCTGGACGGGGAATTGGAAATATATCTGTGTCGATTTGTGCGTTGATCGTAGATCGTAAATCACCACAAAGTCGTACATTGCCATCAGGTTTCTTGATTACAACTAGTGGAGTGGCCCATTGACTGGAATTGACTGGTACCACTATTCCAGCTTCTACCCATCTTTCTAACTCCTTAGTGACCTGGTCTTGAAGTGCCAGGGGTACTGGACGTGCTTTGAAAAAGCGCGGCTTAGCTCCTGATTTCAGCTGTATGTGAGCTGTATAGTTTTTGGCGGTTCCGAGCGTAGAGTCAAAGACTTCAGGAAACTGCTCGAGGAGAGCCGTAATATCAGAAGGAGGTTGCAAAGTAGATACCACATTGATATTGTCATGAATCTGGAAGCCGAATAAATTAAGGAGATCCATGCCCATAATGTTCGATGCGGTGTAGTTGTTGACTACGTGTAGTGGAATGACCTTCCGAATTCCTTTTTAACTGCCTCGAAGCGTGATTTGGCCTTTAATGTCAATCTTCCGTTTGTTAAATGTAACAAGCTGGATGTCAGCTGGAGAGCATGAAGGTGAACCTAAGTCGTGATATGTAGCCAGGTTAATGATAGAGACAGGTGATCCAGTGTCTAACTCAAAATCGACAGAGCGATCAGAGAATGATAGAGGAACGATGATCTTGTGAGAATTCTTGGTGGGAAGAATAAGATTTATCTGATCAACTTGCATGTCCTGTCGGGGCTGTATATGCTTCGGGCGCGCTGCAGGAGTCTTAGCAGGGCGAAGTGAACTCTGACATACAGTCTTGATGTGTCCTACTTTATTACATCGTTCACAAGTGGCTTTGAAAAAACGACAGGCACGACGTTCATGATGTTTGAAACATCCTCTGCAGGAAGGCAGGAGTTGAGACTTACTCTTAGAAGTGGGCTTCGTTGGAGAAGAACGAGAGGGAACCGGGCGAGAATGCTTGGCAGCGACTTGGCTGCGCGGTTCAAGGTAGCAGAGGACTGGCGGGCTGGAGTAGAGACTTGAGCGACTTCGTGTTTAGAAGCTATTTCTGCCGCAGTCTTGGTAGTAAGTTCGTATACCGTAGCAATACGCTGGACGTCTTCTAAAGAAGGGTTACTCTTCTTGACAGCGTCAAAACGAACTTTGTCCTCAGGAGTATGTAGAATGACCATATCCCGAATGAGGGAATCGGTATAGGGCGTACCACAACCATCCTTGGAACATATAAACTGGCAGGGTTTAGCTAGACCTCGCAATTCCGCTATCCATTCAGCATGAGTCTGATGCAGTTGCTTCCTGCTCTGAAAAAATTTGTAGTGAGCGGCCACTATGTGCGGGGCTTTAGCATAGTGTTCAGTGATACGGGCCAAGAGCTGTGCGAACGGCACTTCAGAGAGTTGCTCCTCGGGACTTAATTTTTGTAGTAATTCGCACGTAGCATTGCCAACCGAACTGAGAAATAGTGTACGTTGGCGCTTGTCATCCGTGACGGAATGGCATATGAAATGTTGCTGTAGGCGGGCGAAATAGACTGACCATTCTTCCTTAGCCGGATCAAAAGCAGAGAACGGAGGAATTGCTGAGGGCTGTGTAGAAACAGAAAGAGTTTGCATAGCTGTGAGCAATGCGCTTGTTGTTGCTGCATGAATTGCTGTTGTTGCTGCTGTAGAGCTTGCAATACGGCAGCTAGCTGCTCGGTTGTAGCCATGTTGAGATGCGTGAGAGAAAAGAACTTGTCTAGCAGCGTGTACTAAGCTGGCTGTAGGCGAGACCTTCACCGGAACAGCTGGGAGTGTGTGAGAGAGCAAGCAAGCTGAAGCGTGCCGAACAGGTGCTGCGAGCGAGAGCCTTGGAATGTTGGCTGACTGTCCGTTCGACGGAGGCTAATAGTTGCACTGTAGAAAAGGCTAACTCCTGGTAGAGGCCGTACAGGTTCCAATGTGGAGTGGTGATAGTTACGGAGTATAGTGTCACTGTGCCAATGAGTGGACGATATCCTGTAAGAGTTTGTTGCCCTGTCGCGAACGAGTTGACGACAGAATGTAATCAGTTTTGTACCTCGTTTCGAATGAGTGGGCGACACACTGACCACTGTTTGACTTCGTCGCCAATGTGTTGGTGGCAGATGGCACGTAGTTTTTTACCTCGTCGCCAATGTGTTGTGTTTTAAACAAGTTAAGGTTTACAAGAACACAACTTATTTATTCGCTTCACACAGAATTCTACAGTATGTACAGGAATAAAACATAAACTTGTCTTGAAGCAAAGTAGATGATTAATCTTGAGAGAGTTTCTGTTCCTATACACTATGTACACTCTAAATGTATTTACACTCACTGCTATCTTGAAAAGACATAGTTATAGATAGATAGTTATAGATAGATATAGTTCGTGATAGTTGAAAACTATCATTTGCACTAGCATAGATTAGCTAAGAGAGTTCCTTCTAACTTGAAGTGTCTGAGTTCATAAGCTTGTACTAAATGAAAGCTATGTTCACAATTAGAGAATCTAATGTGTGTGTCGGAGCTTGAGTCAGCTTGGGGATGTGTGGCATACAACATCGGGACTCGACATGGATGAAGGAATGGGAAAGTGGAGTAGTGACCTGAGGTGAAACCTCATACTACCAGAATTCCGTCCACCTGGTCGAGACACATTTTTAAGAGGAGTAGCCTCCGTGTTCGACGTTCAGTGTATTCTGGAGCAGGACACTGGGGAGAATTCTCATGAGTGACAGACAGGGAGCTCCTTATATACTACACACGACGTAACAGACACGCGCACTGAAGACTGCGCGTCATGTCTCGAATGATCCACGCTTGCGTACGTGCGGCTGGCTGGCGCTGAGCGAAGAGAGCGGAGGACATACAACAGCCATGAAGCTATTTGCCTCTAATGTCGCGTGGGTACGAGCTTAGGTTTACAGAATTAGAACAGGGGCTTTTCCTTGGTTTTATTATCGGTGCATGCGGCATGATTTTTTCTGACGCCCCCAATGTGATGCGCAGCAGAGTTGTGATCAACGTTGATTGAAATAAGATCTTTTAATATGCAGGGAAAGCAGATTCTTGGGACCATCTAGGGTCGAACCTACGGTACATGTGGTATGAGGCTAGATATGTCCATGTAATGATAAATGAATGGCCTAATCTAGGAGAGATAACCTAGGGAATGTAACGGAGTGGCCAGAGGCGCCTTTTGGAGTTGGTTACGTTAAGGGTCGAACCCTAGATAGATTGAGTCAGAGGCCAGTGGAGCCCGTGAGGGCTCGTGAAGCCAAATATGTTTGTGATAGGCAGGAAGCCGTATCTATTTGCTGGAATCGAATCAGAATGTGCGAAATACCCAGTTCTTATTGGTGCCACTTGAAAGCGAGAGCTGGGCTTTATAATTCTGAATGAGTTTCGTCTCGAGTGTGCAGAGATTTCCGCCTGCCAGGGATAAGTTTTGCTTGTGCTAGCCAGCATCGGTGGTTTTTGTCTGTAACAGCTGCGTGTATGAAACCTGCCCACGAAGAAAATGAGAGTGGAAGACGGAAGTATTTGTGCCGGGCTCGGCGCAACATGACAACGCCCACCTATCGGAATTTTTATCCCGATAGATTTACCATGCAGTGCATACTTTTATTGGTGTTATTCACAGGTATCTGGAGTGTGTGTTTTCATATTTCTGTTTGTCTATTGTTTTATGCCATGTGTCGAAGTGTTGTATATATAACCAACGTTGATTAATATTTTTATTTATTTAGCTCGTAAGCTAATTTTCTGGTCGACGGTCTTTTGAACCGGTCTAATTTGCATATGGCTCGGGACCATATTTAGAATCTGTGGTTTTGGATTGGGGTGTAATGCGATGCCTGAACCAGACATGTTTGTTGTTTTTTTAAAACCGAATTGGTCTGTTTCGGAGTGCGTATATATCGTGTTTACTTTGCCTATGAGTGTATTATTTGATAATATGGCATTATTGAGACAGTTTATATATTGCAGCCCTCGGGCACGGGCTTAGAAAACTTGGCCGCGGCGACAAACCATACGAATGTAACATCATCCAAGTATTCAGTTTTTAAGAAAAATACGTTTGTTTGATCATTATCGGGCGATACCCGAATTTTATGTTACTTGTGTTAATATTTTGATGTATGGTCGCTCGTGGCGCGACACATATTTTTTTGTTTTTGTTTGATCCTTTGAGGTCGTCATTTCAATTTTCATTTTAAAAATCTAGTTTGAGTTTAGTGTGATTGACATTTATATTTTTAGCCGAATAAAATCCATCCCATCCCTTATATGTTGCGTTCTTATTCACTTAATAATGTAATCGTAACTCCTGTCCATATAGTTTTCCAGTATAGTTATGTTTGTGATTTTTTCTTGTAGCCTATTTTACCGAACGCACCACGCGCATCTTACCGCTGAGTTTTAGCCCCATTTTCGGACAGGATACGGTTCAATACATATATTGTGAAACTTCGTAAATGGAAGAGAAACAGCCTAACAATCTTCACACACCCTTCGGACTTCATCAATAAGGAAAAATAGGGAGTATCCCTGACATTGTCACTCACAAGCGCATGGTTTAGTTCCGTCCTCAATCATCCTCCACACAGTTTACGCACATTTTCCTGCTGCACTGCAAGCATATAGGTATCTTGCATTTGAAACAGGAGTATGCTTTCTTCTCCTTTTTGATGATCGACATATGCGACAGGCTTTCCTCTTTTCAAGTTTTTCTTCCTGGTCTTCTTCTACTGGCGTTTTGAGAATACGTGATATGCCAGTTCTTATGTCCCTTGGAATTCTTTGATTTGAGATTCTCCTTTCCATATGCCGTTGTGCCAGCTGAGCTGCTAATGATTTCGAGAAGTTCAGTTTTGTAATTTCCGAACTTTTGGGGTAAGACTGGAATAAGATATAGCCATTAGCTGCTGCAATGCCAACTATTCTGAAAAAGACAGCCATGGGCCACCTTCTTGTCCTCCGGATTGATGAAAAACTAGCACATTTTCTATCCAAACTGTCCACACCTCCCTTTGTAGTGTTGTACATACCTATCATTTCCTCTTTTCCTGTTTCTGTACAAATACTCTTATTGTGGTGCATAGACGATTACAAAACGACGGCTCGGTTCTTTTTCGGAACAAATGACAGAAGTGTTAGCATATTTGTAAATCCTTAGAGAAATGAACCAACTTCTCTGTGCTTTGATGGCAAGAACGCTGTAGGTATCTCTCTTTTGTTTTTTTCATAGTTCCCAGACAAGTGAGGTTCACAGAATTTAGCTTCTCGGCAAGTTCAACAGACGTAAACCAGTTATCAAAAGTAATATTTCTGTTCGTCCCTTGGATTGGTTTTGACAGGCGGAGAACAGCTTGTGTAGGCTTGCTTAGTTTTCTTTCTTCATCTGATAGTCCTATTCCATCTGTATCCCTGCCAGCGTACACATACCCATTGTAGAAATAATCTGTCCGTGCATCGGTCATGCACGTGAGTTTTAGACCATATTTGTCTGGTTTGTTCGGCGAGAACATTTTCATAGCGCAGCGTCCACGGAAAGCGATCAGCATTTCGTCTATGCAGTGAGTACGATTTCTGTGATTTTTTTTTAGCAATCCTAGAAGTTCAGACACTGCTGCTGTGGGGTCTTGCGAACGTCTTTGCGTCCTATCTTCAGGATTGTCAAATCGTAGTGCTAGAAGAAGAGTAAGAAACCGTTTTTCAGACATGATGAGGCGAAAAATTTCTCTGCCGGTTTCATCCGTAGCAAACATTGCAGAAATATCTTCATTGTTTGATTTGAAAGAAGCAGTGTAGAGAAGTAATCCTAAAAGAGCTTCAATTTCTATGTCATCAGTGTCCTCAGTTTCGGAACGATCCATGCGTTTGTATTTCTGTCTCATATTCCGCATTTTGACATTAGTCCATTGAACTATAGGGAGCGTGCAGGGCCGCTCTTAGCGCCTCTAGCGGAAGAAACCGGTAACATTTTGGTGATCTCTCCTTGAGCGGTCAGTCCAGGCTGTGTAACTGTGGGTGTGAAATTGTGGTGGTGGTAGTAGTAGTAGTAGTAGTAGTAGTATATCAGAATGTCTAAATCAAATAGAAACTGTTGTGCATTGAACTGCCACAACACACAAAGAAACACGCATGGAAAGGAATTACATTTCACACATTTCCTGGTTGTCCATAGGAGTCGGACAAATGCAGGAAGTGGATTTCGGCTTTTGGAAGGATAAATTAAGTACAGCAGGCTACCTTATTTCATTTGTGACGTAAATCACACATTTTATATCACACATTTCAAATATATCAGGTATGCCAAGTCAAGAACACGTTCATTAAAGTACACTTTGAAATAGTACATTTCATTTCAATTATGCATTGCAGCAGGTTCGTATGTTTAAATTCATGTCCTTCCATGTGCACGGGTCTTGACTACGCCGAATAATAATAATAATAATAATAATAATAATAATAATAATAATAATAATAATAATAATAATAATAATAATAATAATAATAATAATAATAATAATAATAAATGTTTTCCTGCATTTCATAGCAGACGGAACTCCATCGGAACCCAACAAATGCTCCGTCATTTGCAGTGAGCATTTTGTTGGAGAAAAGCCTAGTAATATTGAAAATCATCCATCATATATACCATCTGTGTTTCAGGAGAGCTATAAGAAGAAACCGAAAAGAGAATGTGATGTATCCCGGTTTTAAGAGCGAGTAAACGAATGAAATGTTCAAATATACACTGACTGACAGAGCAAATACAACACCAAGAAGGAGTGGTTCGAAAGGGATGAAAGTTGAGGAAAAAACAGAGACGGCACGGACGAATAATTGATGTTTATTTCAAACCGATATGCAGGTTACACAATGCGCACGGCATCGACTCAGTAGGATGTAGGACCACCGCGAGCGGCGATGCACGCAGAAACACGTCGAGGTACAGAGTCAATAAGAGTGCGGATGGTGTCCTGAGGGATGGTTCTCCATTCTCTGTCAACCATTTGCCACAGTTGGTCGTCCGTACGAGGCTGGGGCAGAGTTTGCAAACGGCGTCCAATGAGATCCCACACGTGTTCGATTGGTGAGAGATCCGGAGAGTACGCTGGCCACGGAAGCATCTGTACACCTCGTAGAGCCTGTTGGGAGATGCGAGCAGTGTGTGGGCGGGCATTATCCTGCTGAAACAGAGCATTGGGCAGCCCCTGAAGGTACGGGAGTGCCACCGGCCGCAGCACATGCTGCACGTAGCGGTGGGCATTTAACGTGCCTTGAATACGCACTAGAGGTGACGTGGAATCATACGCAATAGCGCCCCAAACCATGATGCCGCGTTGTCTAGCGGTAGGGCGCTCCACAGTTACTGCCGGATTTGACCTTTCTCCACGCCGACGCCACACTCGTCTGCGGTGACTATCACTGACAGAACAGAAGCGTGACTCATCGGAGAACACGACGTTCCGCCATTCCCTCATCCAAGTCGCTCTAGCCCGGCACCATGCCAGGCGTGCACGTCTATGCTTCGGAGTCAATGGTAGTCTTCTGAGCGGACGCCGGGAGTGCAGGCCTCCTTCAACCAATCGACGGGAAATTGTTCTGGTCGACATTGGAACAGCCAGGGTGTCTTGCACATGCTGAAGAATGGCGGTTGCCGTGGCGTGCGGGGCTGCCACCGCTTGGCGGCGGATGCGCCGATCCTCGCGTGCTGACGTCACTCGGGCTGCGCCTGGACCCCTCGCACGTGCCATATGTCCCTGCGCCAACCATCTTCGCCACAGGCGCTGCACCGTGGACACATCCCTATGGGTATCGGCTGCGATTTGACGAAGCGACCAACCTGCCCTTCTCAGCCCGATCACCATACCCCTCGTAAAGTCGTCTGTCTGCTGGAAATGCCTCCGTTGACGGCGGCATGGCATTCTTACCTATACACGTGTCCTGTGGCACACGACAACACGTTCTACAATGACTGTCGGCTGAGAAATCACGGTACGAAGTGGGCCATTCGCCAACGCCGTGTCCCATTTATGGTTCGCTACGTGCGCAGCACAGCGGCGCATTTCACATCATGAGCATACCTCAGTGACGTCAGTCTACCCTGCAATTGGCATAAAGTTCTGACCACTCCTTCTTGGTGTTGCATTTGCTCTGTCAGTCAGTGTACATACGTCTTCTAATCAGGAAACTCATGAATTTATTGTGAAAAACTACATAAGTCGATGCAAGCAGCATTTAAGATTGAAACAACGACTTTCGAATTCACTTGTGTTTTTAGTGGGAATGATGTAGCACACAGTACTAGCCAATCACAGTACCTCCAAATTTTTTGGAAAAGGTGGATAAAAGTTGTGGTCCCAACACCCCCCTGGACATATACAGAGGATTTTATGGATACCAGAGCATAAAAAATGAGGCACAGTTTAATTTGAAACATTCAGTTTTTTACTTTCTCTCTTTGTTTCTAAAGTGTCTGTAAATATAAATAATAACGATGTCTGTTTACTCTTTTTAATGAAAAGGAAATTGGGTATAACCTATGCTGCCTTGGCAGTCATATTTGGTGTACATCGGACTACTGCTGCGCGAATATTTTTTACTGCTCTGGGAGTAGTCAAGAAACGCACTACTAATTTTATTTTGTGGCCTAGCAAACTATCCCTGCATAATACTTTGCCTAGCGCTTTTAAAACATTTTATCCTGATGCACGGGTTATAATCGATTGCACAGAAAAGAAATCAGAATAGCCAGCAAGAACAGATGAGAGATGTTACATGTATTTTTCGTACAAGTCATGTTATACTAATGATACTTTTATTGTTAACAATTCAGGCTTCCTAAATCTTTTGAGTGAAGGTGATGTTATATTAGCCGACAAGGGATTCCCAGGTTTTAAAACACAGTCACATCATTCTTTATTTGTTACTAGCAAATGTACCCGTGCTTCGCTACGGTATTCTACATTGTACACGGATATCGACGTAAAGACTGTGCGTGCAGCAAATGAGATTGTTTTAAAATTGCATGTCTCTTAGCCTTATCCGAGAAATAGCATGGGGAGGTCCACATACGTTGTTTCCAATGTAAAGTGAGGGTTGCGGAGTTGTGATGATAACGGCAGGCTCACTTGCCTACTGCCATTCACAATCGAGTTGGCAAGTTTACATTATAATTGCAGGCCCCAATGCCTACTGCGCGGTCACAATCGATTTGGGGAGTTTTAGTTACAATGGCAGACCCATTTCCTACTTTCAGACAGGTTACAGTTGAGGAGTTTTTATTATAATACCAGGCAACTTCCCTACCACCAGTCAAAATTGAGTTGTGCAGTTATCATTATAATGACAGTCCCTTTTTACTGCTGCTAGCCAGCTTACTGCCAGTCACACAGAATTAGTGAGTTTCCATGAAAATAGCAGGCCACTATGCCTAATGCTAGTCAAATTTTAGATTGGAACATTTGTTTATAATGGCGGGCACCCTGGCCTAGAGCCACACACAATAGAGTTGGGGACTTTCGAACAAAACTGCATGATCCCTTGCCTTCTGCAAGACAAATCAAAAAGTGAATTATTCGTTAAAATGGTAGGCCCTCCTTACTAATGCCAGTTACACAGGAGTTGGAGAAGGACCCCATTCCTACTGCCAGCAGTCAAAGTCGGTGTAGGGAGTACTGATTACAATAGCAGACACACACTTTCTCGATCGCTACAAATCGACATCAATGAATATATACAGATGGACATACGAAAGTATATAAATGTTTACAATATTGCAGACCTTCATTTACAGATTAACTGCTGCTAAACGGTACGTCATATCGACAAAGGATTGTACCGTAAGGCGCAGTATTTAGCGATCTAAATGGCTGGTCCTATGATATTTTTTCGCATCTAATCTATTCATGGGTCACATTGAATCAGAAACGTTGAATAGGTTGAAATTTGTGTAAGAATATCTTACATTGCATTACTTTTCGGATAATTATGTGACATAGCATTTGGCTCACATATGGGTACTGGGTGGGCCAATGTTCGTGTAGAGTTTGATCATACTATCTTTCCTGTAAGTGATTGAAATGATGCACATGAGAAGAAAAGGTTTAGAAATTAATTTCCATTAAGGCAGGTAGATTTCCATTAAGTTTGGTTGTGTGTATTTTGAGGGAGTGCAAAATCACGGTTTCGGTTTCGTATAAACCCCCAATTAGTTCAGGGATTTAGAAACAATATTTGCCCTAAAACCTCCCCAAAGGACAGGTGGATTCTAAATATGAAGTTTGGTGGAAATATATCCAGTAGTTTTCAAGTTAGAGAAAGACAAACAGACCAACAAACAAACAAACAAAGAAACAAACAAACAAACTAACTAACAGACACTAAAGAAACCTACCCTCGGACAGATGGATGCTATATATAAAGTTTGGTTCAAATATCTTGTTAGTTTTCAAGTTGTAAGAAGTACGCTTTACACGCACCCGCTCTTGCGTTAAGTCCGCTGGGATTTGTACCGAAAAACGGTCCGTTAATGATATCTCCCTTACTGAATCCTGTTATCGAAATGATGCACATGAGAAAAAAAGGTTTAGAAATTAATTTTCATTAAGGCAGGTTGATTTCCATTAAGTTCGGTTGTGTATACATTGAGGGAGTGCAAAATCACGGTTTCGGTTTCGTAAAAATCCCCACTCAGTTCAGGGATATAGAAACGATATTTTGCGCTAAAACCTACCCAAGGACAGGTGCACTCTAAATATGAAGTTTGGTGGAAATATATATTTAGTAGTTTTCAAGTTATAGAAGGACAGACAAACAGACAACAGACAAACAGACAGACACCAAAGCTAAAAATGATGCAGATGTTCATTATTACACCTGAAACGGATAACTGTACGGAAATTTCGCCGAAATAATCAATGTACAGACACACGGTCGTTACGATTTTATTTTTTTGTGCTAAAACCTACCCAAGGACAGGTGGATTCTAAACATGAAGTTTGGTGGAAATATATCCAGTAGTTTTCAAGTTATAGAAGGACAGACAAACAGACAAACAGACACCAAAGCTAAAAATGATGCAGATGGTCATTATTACACCTGAAACGGATAACTGTATGGAAATTTCGCCAAAATAATCAATGTACAGACACACGGTCGTTACGATTTTATTTATATAGATGACGGATAAGCATGAGCACGTTGAAAAGTGCAGACGTCCACTTCGAGATTCATATCTCCTAAACGGTTTATGATATTAAGAAACGGTTTGGGCCATCAGACGCCTCATTTACCGCTCTACATGTTTGTTTCTAAACCATATCCTCGTATCTCCCATATTAAGGGGGTAAATTGAGTTCAAATTTTGAATAGGGTGAAATTTGGGTGCATTTTTAACATTTTACATTACATTTTGCCTACTTATGTATAAGCTAGAATCATGAAATTTGGTACACATATGTCCCTTAACCATGCCAATGTGCGCACCTAACGCGATGATCCTATCATTCTTATAAGTGTGTCAAACAACGAAATATACTTGTAAAAATCACCAAATTTACGAACAATCCAGAAATACGGCCAAATTTAACGTATAAGGGAGAGAGATACGACAAAATGTCACAGGACCAAAGTTGTAGATCACTCCGAATTGAAGTGACATTGTGCCATCCATTTTGTGATACGACTTACCGTTTGGCCAAAAAATAGCTCAAAAGGAATGTCTGCACAGTCATTAAAATTGCCTCCATATTTCGATATCTTTGGGGGTAAAAATTGAAAAATTTGAACATCTTGGAATTTTCCCGTCGGTTAGGGACCAAAAGCTATAATTTCACCAAATTTCAATTGTCTACCTCGTCTGGCAGGTTGTGCCGCCATCTTGATTTGGGGGGATGGGGATAAAAATGAGGAAATTCCCGAAAATTTTTAAGCCCACGAAACCTTTAGGTTATCGTCTTGGATATACTATACGACTGTGTTCTTATGCTGAGCCCAAAATTTGAGCCCCCCTTAGCGTGTCCCCTTCAGGGAATTTTGAGAATTTCCGATTTTCTAGGGATCCTGGGGTCATCAGTTTCCCTCGTACCAAGTTTCAAATTTCTGAGATTTCTGGAAGTGCCTCATTAATTCACGTCTTTTTTCATTTTTAAATATTTATATATACATCGCTCCAGCCCGACTTGCTTTTATATATATAGATGACGGATAAGCATGAGCACGTTGAAAAGTGCAGACTTCCACTTCGAGATTCATATCTCCTAAACGGTTTATGATATTAAGAAACGGTTTGCGCCATCAGACGCCTCATTTATCGCTCTAAATGTTTGTTTCTAAACCATATCCTCGTATCTCCCATATTAAGGTGCATTTTTAACATTTTACATTACATTTTGCCTACTTATGTATAAGCTAGAATCATGAAATTTGGTACACATATGTCCCTTAATCGTGCCAATGTACGCACCTAACGCGATGATCCTATCATTCTTATAAGTGTGTCACACAATGAAATATACTTGTAAAAATCACCAAATTTACGAACAATCCAGAAATACGGCCACATTTAACGTATAAGGGAGAGAGATACGACAAAATGTCGCAGGACCAAAGTTGTAGATCACTCCGAATTGAAGCGACATTGTGCCATCAGTTTTGTGATACGACTTACCGTTTAGCCAAAAAATAGCTCAAAAGGAATGTCTGCACAGTCATTAAACTTGCCTCCATATTTCGATATCTTTGGGGGTAAAAAGTGAAAAATTTGAACATCTTGGAATTTTCCCGTCGGTTAGGGACCAAAAGCTATAATTTCACCAAATTTCAATTGTCTACCTCGTCTGGCAGGTTGTGCCGCCATCTTGATTTGGGGGGATAGGAGATAAAAATGAGGAAATTCCCGAAAATTTTTAAGCCCACGAAACCTTTAGGTTATCGTCTTGGATATACTATAAGACTGTGTTCTTATGCTGAGCCCAAAATTTGAGCCCCCCTTAGCGTGTCCCCTTCAGGGAATTTTGAAAATTTCCGATTTTTCTAGGGATCCTGGGGTCATCAGTTTCCCTCGTACCAAGTTTCAAATTTCTGAGATTTCTGGAAGTGCCTCATTAATTCACGTCTTTTTTCATTTTTAAATATTTATATATACATCGCTCCAGCCCGACTTGCTTTTATATATATAGATGACGGATAAGCATGAGCACGTTGAAAAGTGCAGACTTCCACTTCGAGATTCATATCTCCTAAACGGTTTATGATATTAAGAAACGGTTTGCGCCATCAGACGCCTCATTTATCACTCTAAATGTTTGTTTCTAAACCATATCCTCTTATCTCCCATATTAAGGGGGTAAATTGAGTTCAAATTTTGAATAGGGTGAAATTTGGGTGCATTTTTAACATTTTACATTACGTTTTGCCTACTTATGTATAAGCTAGAATCATGAAATTTGTTACACATATGTCCCTTAATCGTGGGAATGGGCGCACCTAACGCGATGATCCTATCATTCTTATAAGTGTGTCAAACAATGAAATATACTTGTAAAAATCACCAAATTTACGAACAATCCAGAAATACGGCCAAATTTAACGTATAAGGGAGAGAGATACTAAAAAATGTCACAGGACCAAAGTTGTAGATCACTCCGAATTGAAGAGACATTGTGCCATCCGTCTTGTGATACGACTTACCGTTTAGCCAAAAAATTGCTCAAAAAATGTCTGCACAGTCATTAAAATTGCCTTCATACTTCGATATCTTTTGGGGTAAAATTGAAAAATTTGAACATCTTGGAATTTTCCCGTCGGTTAGGGACCAAAAGCTATAATTTCACCAAATTTCAATTGTCTACCTCGTCTGGCAGGTTGTGCCGCCATCTTAATTTGGGGGGATAGGGGATAAAAATGAGGAAATTCCCGAAAATTTTTAAACCCACGAAACCTATAGGTTATCATTTTGGATATACTATACGACTGTGTTCTTATGCTGAGTCCAAAATTTGAGCACCCCCAGCGTGCCCCCTTCAGGGAATTTTGAGAATTTCCGATTTTTCTAGGGATCCTGGAGTCATCAGTTTCCCTCGTACCAAGTTTTAAATTTCTGAGATTTCTGGAAGTGCCTCATTAATTCACGTATTTTTTCATTTTTAAATATTTATATATACATCGCTCCAGCCCGACTTGCTTTTATATATATATAGATGTCGCCTTTTCTACACAATGGGAGATTTACAGAAGATGATGTGTTACAAACTCAGAGTGTAGCTAGTGTGCGAATTCATGTTGACAGATGCATACACAGGGTGACCGTTTTCAAAATCTTGAAAAATATTCCTCAAGATCTGTTTCCATATATCAGCGACATTGCTTACGTAGCTTGTGCGCCAGCGAATTTCTTGCCACCAATAATAAAGAACGTAAAACTGTAACCCCTGAACATAATCCACTCGCATAAATCTTTCTTATCAGAACTTCGCTTAGCAACATGACGTGTTATCTACTTAATCCAACTAAATTCCTGTTTATTTGCTTACCGGATGCTGCCTGTCAATAGTTTGTCAAAAGCACAGTCAATTTCACCGGAAATCTCACTCGCGAAATTTGACTTTTCACAGATTCATAGATATGAGGTAGTTACAATATTGTTCTTCATTTCATCCTGTGACAACAATACCAGGTTTGAATGTATTTTTATATGTACAGCATTACAACTTCCATAGAATTACTTCATATTTATCTTGACAACAAGATGCAACGATGTTTTTTGCCGTAACTATGAAGCAGGTCTTCCAGCGGAACGCACTCTCACCGTATTAATTCTTGGAACTCCGCCAGAGCGCTCTGTTACTAGTACCGTGCACGCTCCCTATAAGTTGCACCATCTCCCTGGAAAATATAAAATTCCGGGCAGTTTTAGAGTCTATTTGATTGCCAATTCTTGCTTGAGCACGTAACGCAGGTAACCGAATTATGTTGTGACTTGGGGTGCGCACATTTCAAGTAGGTTCTTTAGCGGACCATTTAAAACGGTTTTTACTATAGTAATAATGCTGTTCTGTGCATTCTTGATCTTCACCTTCACTACCTGTGTCTTCTTCTTCCGAGTTAGTAGAATGTTCACTTTCAATAGCAAAGTCACTGTCCACACCATTTTCAATATCACTAAATTCTGTATCTGCTGTTCTGTGTATTCTTGATCTTCACCTTCACTACCTGTGCCTTCTTCTTCCGAGTCAGTAGAATGTTCACTTTCAATAGCAAAATCACTGTCCACACCATTTCCAACATCACTAAATTCTGTATCTAACCACTGTGCTACCTGATCTTCGATCCCAGTACCTTCAGGCCTTATAGGTCGAGATGGACCAGCACGGTCCGCCATTGTTGAATTACGAGTAAAACTGAAAAAAGCTATGCGTTCACGTCGTACAACTTAAGAAACCACACATTAAAATGTGCACAACTGGTGACGTGGTGTCTACGAAGCCACTTGGAAACTTGTCTACACTCTGAGGAGAGAACGATAATACTGAGGGCGAAGCTCTAATGTTGAAATGTTTGTTGACAGAGAGATAAGAAGGTACTGCAAACCAAAAGTCTCACTTCCGGTTGTGTGCTTAGGGGTGTACATGTATCTCCTACAAGGAGTCTGTCAGACACCACGTCACCAGTTGAGGGTTAATAAGGTTTGCCTGTGTCTCGAAATCCAGGAAAATCTGATAAAGTTATGTTTTATTCATGGGAAGTTAAATTTTGTGACATCGTGTATGTCGGTGATATGGGAAATCACGGTGTGTTTTTGTATTCCTGAGGTCCGAAAGTTGTAGTAAAAAATAAAATGAAAAATAATTTTATAAAAGTTGTTTGTCACGGGAGGATTAAGGTTAGAAAAGTACTGGAACAGAAAAAAAGATTGTGTTGGATTTTTTATGTTGAGATAAGAGTTGTATAGATGTTGAAGGCAGAGGAAGCCTGTATTTCATGCGATGCCGCCGTGAGAAGGCGATGAGAATGAATTTTTGAGACAGGCTATATTTGCTGATGGTGAAGAATTTTTGAGACAGGCTGTATGTGGCAGGCTGTAGTATATTCCGTTAACAATCCGGAACGGCTAACCGAAGGCTGGTTCGAGATGAATATTGTGTGATGCATAGTAAGATTTCAAGTTAAGATCCCAAGTGAAAGACAATTTCTGGTGAAGCTTGTAGCTCGTGGTAGTTAAAGACCAAGTGACTAGTTACGTAAAGTCAGTATAATGAATATTATAGTAATACGACCTCAAGAGTAGAAGAGCATTCTGAATACACGGTTGATGTTATTTGACTGTAATGACAAAATTTTCCCTCAAGAATTTTCATAAATTACGAGACGATAATTTATCATTAAATCGGAAACATTGTGGGATGAGATATTGGACGTTATTAAAGCGATATGTTTGGCTGTGTAGATTCATTGAATTTCGCTTCACTGGATAGTTAATGGATATGGATATTTGGAATAATGAGATTGCAGGCGATTTGCGGGCTTCACCCTAAAATTACAGTATGGATTTTTGCGGTGGTGATGATTACTGTTTTGGCGATATTCACGTAATGTTAGACGTGTGTTGGAAGTCATTATTATTTTTCCAAACTTCATTGTGTATGTCGAATTCGTGTTCGAGTTGTGGACTGCTTGCCACGCGTTACTTATTTTCAATTTCGAGTTTTATTAACAAGATAAGGACTTAGTTGCATTTCCCGACTTGCGTACATTCTGTGGCAAGATTCGTTTCAATGTGTGCTATTAGTTTTGACCAGGTTTACAACTGAAATATCTAAGAGTGTGTTTGAAGTTACGATATCGGCAGATATGCTAGAGGAAGCGCATACGACACAATTTCTGCTCGACAATAGATTTAGGACGTCACATGTTATCATAGGAGTATACTGATGATGAGACGTCCTAGTTCACGCTCAAGGATAGGTTTAGGAAGGTATGTGTGTACATAGAGGTTAATGTTAGGGCGTGCAGACATTAGGTAGGCCCGACGATAGGTGTGGGATGTCAGCTGTATATACTCAAGTCTTAAATTAGATGTTTTTGCGAAGTGACTTGAACGATGGTAGTGTCCGCAGTAGTGTATGCAATGCGAAGAGTGTTAGGTAAGTAATATTGATGCCATGCTTGCACGCAGCCTTCAGTGTTTACCTAAGATTATGGAACCACTAATGGCCTGAACGTGAGGGTTGTCCAATATTGGGTACTGAGCTAACGGTGATTGAATATTTACTGCAGTGTGCCACGCGTGTTTGAGTTTAGTTAACTTCAGTATTTTATTTTGCGGACTTACTTGTTTTGTCGTTCTGGTGTCCGAGTGCTTTGCTAGTGTGCTTGTTGACACTTAGTAATAGGTGAGACTTGAGTTACGAATGCGGGTTCGATTCGTCAGCCGATAATATATTTTATTTTAAATTTTTGTCGTTCTTTCATTTTTGTACGTAGTTGAGTGTGGTCAATTGATAACTTTGTAGGTCGTGTGTTGGGACAAACAATAAGTAGATGGATCTGTGATGGTAGTCATTGTTATAAAGGAAAGAATTCTGTGTTTTATTTTATTTTACCATGTAGACTTGTAATTTTATTAAGCATAACGTAACCATTTATAACCTGAAAGTTGGTTTTATAATAATATTTTTAAAGTGATTTACCACTTTTATTTAACTTCAGTGTTTAGCATTTCTTCTAAATGCGTGATGAATAAGTGTTTCCGGCATTCCGCAGTTTTTGTTCCTTCAGAATGACGCAACGTAAGATCCTCTCGGATCGTGTTGTTGTTGTTGGTTCCTTCTGAACAGCTGTTTGGGTGATGCACGTTTCAGCATCGGGATTATTTTATAACTTAAGGGTGTCATGAAATGTCAATACATGGTGGAATTTTGTTTTCAATTGTGAATGCTGTTGTTAACTTGTAGTGAACACCATGTTTTCCAATAATATATCGCAACCTATCCAAAGCAACTGATAGTCAATTTGGTTCGATTAAGGGTCCATTCGGCGGGTGTTTCTGTATCCGACAGGGTATTTGACTGGTGGATAACCTTAATTAAGAGTAAATCTGGAACTCTATTTGTTGAAGGTCAGATTTTCCACGGATCGTGTGGAATAATTCTCAGTTATCGTTTGGATCAATAGGTGCCCGATTTTCAGGTTTTATTTTCATTTTTCTAGTTTTCGCTGTTCACCAATCTGTGATATTTCTACTTTTCTCCGAAGAAAATTCTTCGATAATGTAATTAATAAAATTAACGCTATGCAATGTGACTGCCTTTGAAATATTAAATAATTTAATATGTTCTGGATCAAGGATTTTATATAAATGATTTTTTGTGCAGTTAATTAATTCAATAAAAGGTAGTAAGCACATATTTGCCCCTCATTTCAAGTAGTTAGGCTCTATTCTGAATCCCATCGTTTGGTTAAGATCGTGACTGAATTATTCCCGCTACGACCCCAAGATTTAAGAGTTCGATATTGCTCTACTGCAACAGCTGTGGCCGACCAACGATGGAATGGTAAGTCAAGGGTTCAATATCTGTTACCGTAGCCGGTACGGTAAAAATGTATAGGACACAAATGATAGGAAATTGGATAGGCCTACTGTACAACTTTAGTTATGTAGTATTTATCGATAGGACCACTAATAACATAAACATTTGAGAATAAAATTTTAGTCATCCCCCTTACTACCATTTCACTCAGAGTGAATAAAATTATTTATGGCCTAGATTGTAGTGACTTCTTCCCTGACTTTACATACCGATTTTCATTAAATTCTCATCAGCCGTTTTCGAGTGATGCGTGTACGTACATACATACGTACATACATACATACATACATACATGCATGTATGCATACATACATACATACATGCATGCATACATACATACCGTGGACACGACCGATACAGAAATACCATTCTTTTTAAATTCTGATCAATGTACGGACAAAAATCTTATGTTATATACAGAGATAGTGGCTAGCAAGATACCCGTGCTTCGCTACGGTTTTAATATGAAAGTTATTATTCAACGTTTTACATTTTGGAGAGTCCACTGTCAGCTGAGCCTGTGAAATACGCCTCAGTTCGTACGTCAAAAGGTTTTGGGGGAATGATTATTTATTTTCTGACCTAACATTCATTTGAACCCCATACGGAAGAATTTGAATGTATTAAACCCTATCTTATTTAACATCTAGGATGTAAAAGCGACCAACCTGTGAAATTTTAATTTTGTATGTCAAAAATTAATGGAGGAGTGAATACGTCTTTAAGGGGTGAATGTTTTTAGAGATGTCAAGATCTTGAATATATAAGACCCTCTTTCATGTCCGTGCGTGAAACGGTTTCGGAGGAATGGATATTGTGTTTTTGAGAGTCAATCACCATCTACCTTAGGGGAGAAAGATTTTGAAATATACGATATTTTACACCTAGGACATAAAAGAAGAGCTATCTCGTAAAATTATAACTTTTACATAAAATGGTTTTCTAGGGATGAAAAATTTCGTTTCGGAGCTAAATTTATTTACCACTTTAGGGGTGGAATTTTTAAAAATAATTCTTATTTCACACCTAGGATTTAAAATACATACCGCTATTTGGAATTTTGTCTTCGTACGTTAAACCGTTTAGGAGGAAGGACTGAATATATTTGTTTTACTATCTTAACCCCCATTTAACTCTCTGAGGCATTAAATTTGTTCCAAACCTTCTGTCCTTTAACACCTAGGACATCATTTGAAATTTTAGCGCAGTTCGAACGGTTCCATATAAGTGCATTTTCTGGTCATCATTCCTCACCCCCAGGCAAAACCCCTTAGGGGTGCATTGTTTTTATTTCACTTCTTGTTTGTATCCTCAAAAAAATAATTCAACTCCTTTACACCCCCCTTAAGCTGATTCCCCTCACCTCCCACAAAATACATGTTCTTTTATTTTTAAAGGAGATTCCAAATAACAATTTTCACGTCCTTAACATCCTTCGGTTTTGAGATATAAGTATTCGCATACGAAGAATTCAACACAGTTTTCAATTCATCTCCCCCCCCCCTAATTGGATTTTTCGAATACAAAAGAATACATGTTTCTTTATTTTTTAACAATATTCCAAATACAAATTTTCATGCCTGAAGTATTTGATATATAAGTATCCTCATAAAAAGAATTCAACACTTTATTCACTTCTCTTCACCCAGCCCGCCCCCTTAAGTGGATTTACGAAAACAAAAAGTACGTGTTTCTTTACTTTTAAAGAATATTACAAATACAATTTTTCATGTCCGTAACATATTCAACATATTCCTAACAAAAAGAATTCAACCCCCCTTTTTCAGTCCTTTTTGCAACCTCTTAAGTGGTCTTTTCGAAAACAAAAAATATGTGTTACTTTATTTTTAAAATAGATTAAAAAACCAGTTTTCACGTCTGTAATATGTTAAGGTTTTGAAACATACTGTAGATATGTTCATTTCAAAACTTCACCCCATTTAACACTTCCCCTAGAGTGGATTTTCAAAAAACAAATTATGTGTGTTCCTTTGCTTGTGCAGGACATTCCCAATACCAGTTTTTACGTCTGTAGCATGTTACGTTTTGAGATATACTGTAGATATGCACAATTTAAAAAATCACCCTCTTTGTCACTCCTGTTCACGCCCCATAAGTAGATTTTCCAAATACGAAAAAAATCTAATTTCTTAATTTTTAAAGGAGTTTCCAGATATCGATTTTCATGACTGTAACATCTTCAGTTTTTGAAATATAAGTATCCTCATATAATGTATTAAACCCATTTTCACCTTTATTCAGCCCCTTTAAGAGGATTTTCCGAAAACAAAAAATCCTTATTTTTAAAGGAGGTTCAAAATACCAGTTTTTATTCATTTAAATGGTTAGGTTTTTGAGATACAGATACACTCATTTAAAAATTTACGCCCCTTTATACCCCTCAGAATATCCAAAAATCCTCCCTTAGTGAGCACCTACATTGTAATATAATATAATTTCATTTCTTTTTGTCCAGTAGTTTTGGCTCGGCGATGATGAATCAGTCAGTCGTATCCCGCGAGAGTTTTATGTATGTTTCCATAAAATGAGTTTTCTCATACTCTTATTTTATTTATATTATTGGTAGATCTAAGTGTGGAATTTCTTGGCATTGCAACAGCTTTAAATTCGATTCCCAATCTTAATGCGCCTGGCTGAGTGGCACAGATGGTTGATGCGCTGGCCTTCTGACCCCAACTTGGCAGGTTCGATCCCGACTGAGTCCGGTGGTATCTGACGGTGCTCAAATACCTCAGCCTCGTGTCGGTAGATTTGCTTGCACATAAAGGAACTCCTGCGGGGTTAAATTCCGGCACCTCGGCGTCTCCGAAAACCGTTAATGTAGTTAGTGGGACGTAAAGCTAATAACATTATTATTATTATTATTATTATTATTATTATTATTATTATTATTATTATTATTATTATTATTATTATTATTATTATTATTATTATTAATGTTCAAACTTAATGTGAGTTTACCGGTGCAATCCCGCTTCTTTGGGGATAATATACCTGGGGATGAGACTACTTACCTGGCTTGGAGACCAAGAGAACTCGTGTTCGAGTTCCGAGGTATCCCCGTTACCTATTCAATCTTGTCCACTTTACGCTATTTCTCCCATGCGCTGGTATCCAGCAGAGTATTCAGATGCGATAGCATGCTCGTCTGAGGGAGTTGTTAGATTGTATCAGTGCACCTTCCTCTTGTTTTTTTTACTGCACAATGCAATTTATAATGTTTCAGAGACCTTTGTATCATATCAGAAACGAGATTAAACTGCGGGAGCTTTTATAAGAATGAAACATGATCGTAGCGCATATCTTCCATGTGAAATTGATCACCGTGCTATGTGGAATATTTCTATCTCGGACCAGCGAATAGAATGTGGTGAAATATGAGTTTATCTTGTTAAATAAACATTAGCTGCACTGTGAAAGGAAAACGTTGTAATATCTTTAAAGATGAAAGAAGGTTGTCGACCGAGATACGGACTAAAGTATTTGGAAAGCTTTCACCGTTCCCGGTTCTTTCAGAAGGAGACTTCTAAAGCGTTATGAGTGTGTTTCTGCTTTCTGGGGCACGCTTTGTTTATGGAAAGGACTATCTCAAGTATTTCAGTTGCAAAAACAAATAACATTCTCGTAAGAAATATACGTACCTTGTGACTCGGACGTGGAAAGTGACCCCGGAGTATTTAGCTGAGAAGAACGAAGAGAAAGAAGTACAGAAAGCATTAGCAAGAATGAATAAGACATTGCGAGAGAAGCATAACATGGAAATGTATACCACAAAAAAAAAAAAAAAAAAAAAAAAAAAGATATGATGGTATGCAACCACCAACATACTGTAGTCTATTTTGTATTTTTTTGTAGTTGCTTTACGTCGCACCGGCACAAATAGATCTTATGGCGACGATGGGATAGGAAAGGCCTAAGAGTCGGAAGGAAGCTGACGTGGCATTTATTAAGGTACAGCCCCAGCATTTGTATGGTGTGAAAATGGAAAACGACGGAAAACCATCTTCAGGGTTGCCGACAGTGGGATTCGAACACATTACCTCCCGAATGCAAGCTCACAGCTGCGCGCTCCCAACCACACGGCCAACTTGCTCGGTATCATTTGGAATTAAAGATATACCACTCAGGCCCGTTTTCACCAACGTCAGTTACTTTTGCTGTTATCTTAGATTTCTAAAACTGGGATAATGTCATTATATCGGGTAACGCTCACTTCTGTATTCACCGCAGAATTTATTGTCACGTTTTAACAAAAGTAAGTTTTCTTTTCAATCCGAATTTGAAACTTAAATATTTCATACTGACGCACGGAAAACAAATCACTACGTGCTGCAGCCATTATCGAAATATAAACAAGGTTTTAATTCCATTCGGTATTTAAAATAATTTATCCTAAATTATGTTCGTTATTCACCAGAAGTCCGCTTCTGTGATGTGATTAGCTGTCACTTCCGGAGGCCCAGGTTCAATTCCCGGCTCTGCCACGAAATTTGAAAAGTGGTACGAGGGCTGGATCGGGGTCCACTCAGCCTCGGGAGATCAAATGAGTAGACATGGGTTCGATTCCCAACTCAGCCATCCTGGAAGTGGTCTTCCGTGATTTCCCGCTTCTCCTCCCGGCAAATGCCTGGATGGTACCTAACTTAACGCCACGGCCGCTTCCTTCCTTGTCTATCCCTCTCAATCTTCCCATCCCCCACCATGGCCCCTGTTCAGCATAGCCTGGGTGAGGTGCTGGTCCTCCTCCCCAATTGTATCCCCCGACCCAATGTCTCGCGCTCCAGGACACTGCCCTTGTGGCGGTAGAGGTGGGATCCCTCGCAGAGTCCGTGGTAAAAACCAACCCTGGAGGGTAAACAGATTAAGAAAGAAAGAAAGAAGATTGACCAAAAAGGAACAAAGAAGCCTAATGTGATTTTCCAATGGAAGGAATTGTTATTGAATTTGGTGCAGAAAGCATTAGCATAATAGAGAATAAGAACATAGATTATAGCCTACACATTGTATATTTTGCTCAAAATATAAGGCAGTATTCCTTAATTCTTCATTAAAAAACATCCAGCCCTGTACCGTACAAGACAACAACTAGGCCTATAATCGAGAATTAATCTTAGGCCTACCTATGTATTGGGAATTCCAGGTTATGTTCGATCATGGATGACATTGACGGCGTCGAAGCTTTAGAAACCTAAAACCAATTCAAAATCAGTGCCATCGCACTCCTCAAAGTATGCAGCGCGTTCTTATTTATCCACCTAGGACCTTTTATTGCATAACCTTGGTTAGAGTTCTCGTAGCTCCGATTTTCTCTTTCAGTTAAATATATCAGCCGTCTACGAGCTGCCATCTTGAAATGTTATTATCTTAGATTTCCTGTTGTACCAGCCAACCTTTCTCCGGTAAAGTTTCAAACCGAGATAATACCCGAATTCCTCAAGGCAGTATTATTGCACTTTATGTTTTCTTATATATATATATCAATGATATGAGTAAAGAAGTGGAATTAGAGATAAGGATTTTTGCAGATGATGTTATTCAGTATAGAGTAATAAATAAGTTACAAGATTGTTTTTCTTTTTTTCTTTTTTTTTTTTTGCCAGTGGCTTTACGTCGCGCCAACACAGGTGGGTCTTATGGCGACGAAGGGATAGGAAAGACCTAGGAGTTGGAAGGAAGCGGCGGTGGCCTTAATTAAGGTACTGCCCGTTACAAGATTGTGAGCAACAGCAAAATTACCTCTATAATGTTGTGAGATGGACGGTAGGCAATGGTACGATGATAAACGGGGTTAAAATTCAGGTTGTGTGTTTTACAGATAGGAAAAGTCCTCTCAGTTCTAATTACTGCGTTGATGGATTGAAAGTTCCTTTTGGGGACCATTGTACCTAGGTGTTAATATATGGAAAGATCTTCATTGGGGTAATCACAAAAATATGATTGTTTATAAAGGGTACATATCTCTGCACACGGTTATGTGGTTATTTAGGGGTTATAGTAAGGATGTAAAGGAGAGGGCACATAAATCTCTGGTAAGACCCCAACTAGAGTATGGTTTCAACGTATGGATCCCTCACCAGGATTACTTGATTCAAGATCTGGAAGAAATACAAAGAAAAAAAGCTCGATTTGTTCTGGGTGATTTCCGACAAAAGAGTAGCGTTACAATTATTGCAACGTTTGGGCTAGGAGGACTGGAAGAAAAGAGACGATCTGCTCGACTAAGTGGTATGTTCCGAGCTGTCACCGGAAAGATGGCGTGGAATGACATTAGTAGACGAATACGTTTTAGTGGTGTCTTTAAAAGTAGGAAAGATCACAATATGAAGATAAAGCTGGAATTCAAGAGGACAAATTGGGGATAATATTCGTTTATAGGAAGAGGAGTTAAGGATTTGAATAACTTACCAAGGGAGATGTTCAATAAATTTCCAATTTTTTGCAATCGTTTAAGAAACGGCTACGAAACAACAGATAGGGAATCTGCCACTTGGGCGACTGCCCTAAATGCAGGTAAGTATTGATTGATTGATTGAGTGTTATCCGAGAAAGTGTTGTTGCTGAATACAAATGTAACTGTTATCTCGATTTTCATAGCTTTAAACCAAGATAAAAGCCTTTAGGCCTACTCGCATTGGTGAATATGGTACCTGACAAGTAAATACCCTCCCCTACTTACGAAGTAAAATCACTTCCGATGGCAAAAGTTTAGCCGACATAAAGAGCAGAACTGCACAGGCAAGGTCACGTATTACAAGAAAAGCGTGCTGCATACATCAAGGAATATGAATGTGGAGACTGAACGGAGGTCTACACAGTTCAAAAAAATTAGGGGAACATGTTTCTAAATGCATGCCATGCTCCATAAAACAATACCTCACACCCAGGTATATTACCAACTAAACCTTTATTCTTTACCTTTGAAGTCACAAAGAAAACATCAATGGATTCGCTTTCATTTTCATAACACAAACGGAAATGTCCAAATAGGGCCGAAAACAAAGTGATAGCAGTCCTCCGGGGTGGATTTTTATCACAGCTGGAGAGGTTCAGTATGGCGTATGTCCTCCACGAGCATTTATCACAGCTTGACATCTACGTGGCATGCTCCGTATAAGTCTACAGGGGTCACATTGCTGTATCAGGTCCCATTCTTCAATGAGGGCATGTTCGAGGTCTTGGAGAGTCTGTATTGGAACAGGACTCCCGCGTACACTTCTGTCAAGCCTATCCCACACATTTTCGATGGGATTAAGGTCGGGAATCACTGATGACCATTCTATCTCTCGAGTGTCCAGTTCTCGCAAGACAGCTCTGGTGATGCGCGCTACATGAGCCCTGGCAATGTCGTGCATGAGTACGAATTTAGGGTCGACGCCGTATGCAGCAAGCAACACATGCTGTCTGCTCGATCTACCCTGCAGCGGTAAGATTGCCACGGACGAAGACAAGATCCGTACGGCCATCAAAACTAATGCAGTACGACCATTGGAATCCCATCTACCAAATTAACGTTCACATATCGGACGTTACAAAACATGTTCCCCTAATTTTTTGTACTGTGTATTAAGTGCTATCGGGAATGTGGACTTATATGTCTCAGAAACGCGGGCTATTGATGCACGTTTTGAGATGTTTGAGATGTGGTGCTGGAGGGGGTAGAAAATATCTCATGATCAGCAAAACTCACAAATGGAGACATTATTGGGAGAATAGGGGAATGAGCTCTTTATTATCAACAATGAGAAAGATAAGGTACCAATTAATTAGTCATCTCTACAGGCACAATAATTTTATAGTTGATGTCATCGAAGGAATTATTCCAGGAAGGAGAGGAAGACGAAGACGTAGAGTGCAATGCTCTAGGCAGATTAGAGAAGATGTAGGAGCAGGGTTATGTGAGGAAATGGACAGGTAACAGATTACGAAGAGCGGTGGTGGAGTATTACTGCCAACCAATCTTCGGATCGAGAATTAAGGAGAAATACAATTCAGCTATTTTTAATCATTATTGTTATGTTTATGGCATTGTAGTCGAAACATATGATGCACAATTTACACACATACACGGGACTTATTTTGAATCGTCGTCATCTTTGTATCAGTCCTGTTTCTCTTTGTTGATGTTCCTTTAATGGTTTAAGTTAAGGTTGTGCGAGTTATTGGCCCACAACACCCGAGCCTGGTGGTGGGGCTGCAACCTGAAGCTTCCAGGCATGCCGTTTCCTGTTGGGGTTGTCTCGTTTAGCCCTTGAAGATCCCTCTTCACCACAAGGCAATGTTTTCCCTCTTCATTTAACCCCGAGAGAGTTGCCTCCTCCGCCAGCTTTGCCGTACCCAAGGTCTTCTTCTTCGCCTCAGCTGCCGTTAAGGACTTCACCAAAGCCTCGTTAGGCGTTACTTTTCAGGGTTCATGTGAGACCTTCACAGCTACCGTAGCGGTCCTGGGGCACACCAGGTCCCCAGTCTACTTCGCCCTTACTTCATACCGTTGGCCGTCTTCCACGACACGGACGAGGGGTTGGACTTGTGGGGGACTGTTAGTATCATGCTATGAAATACACTGACTGACAGTGACAATGCAACACCAAGGAGGAGTGGTTCGAAAGGGATGAAAGTTGGGGAAAAAACAGAGACGGCACGGACGAATAATTGATGTTTATTTCAAACCGATATGCAGGTTACACAATGCGCACGGCATCGACTCAGTAGGATGTAGGGCCACCGCGAGCGGCGATGCACGCAGAAACACGTCGAGGTACAGAGTCAATAAGAGTGCGGATGGTGTCCTGAGGGATGGTTCTCCATTCTCTGTCAACCATTTGCCACAGTTGGTCGTCCGTACGAGGCTGGGGCAGAGTTTGCAAACGGCGTCCAATGAGATCCCACACGTGTTCGATTGGTGAGAGATCCGGAGAGTACGCTGGCCACGGAAGCATCTGTACACCTCGTAGAGCCTGTTGGGAGATGCGAGCAGTGTGTGGGCGGGCATTATCCTGCTGAAACAGAGCATTGGGCAGCCCCTGAAGGTACGGGAGTGCCACCGGCCGCAGCACATGCTGCACGTAGCGGTGGGCATTTAACGTGCCTTGAATACGCACTAGAGGTGACGTGGAATCACACGCAATAGCGCCCCAAACCATGATGCCGCGTTGCCTAGCGGTAGGGCGCTCCACAATTACTGCCGGATTTGACCTTTCTCCACGCCGACGCCACACACGTCTGCGGTGACTATCACTGACAGAACAGAAGCGTGACTCATCGGAGAACACGACGTTCCGCCATTCCCTCATCCAAGTCGCTCTAGCCCGGCACCATGCCAGGCGTGCACGTCTATGCTGTGGAGTCAATGGTAGTCTTCTGAGCGGACGCCGGGAGTGCAGGCCTCCTTCAACCATTCGACGGGAAATTGTTCTGGTCGATATTGGAACAGCCAGGGTGTCTTGCACATGCTGAAGAATGGCGGTTGACGTGGCGTGCGGGGCTGCCACCGCTTGGCGGCGGATGCGCCGATCCTCGCGTGCTGACGTCACTCGGGCTGCGCCTGGACCCCTCGCACGTGCCATTTGTCCCTGCGCCAACCATCTTCGCCACAGGCGCTGCACCGTGGACACATCCCTATGGGTATCGGCTGCGATTTGACGAAGCGACCAACCTGCCCTTCTCAGCCCGATCACCATACCCCTCGTAAAGTCGTCTGTCTGCTGGAAATGCCTCCGTTGACGGCGGCCTGGCATTCTTAGCTATACACGTGTCCTGTGGCACACGACAACACGTTCTACAATGACTGTCGGCTGAGAAATCACGGTACGAAGTGGGCCATTCGCCAACGCCGTGTCCCATTTATCGTTCGCTACGTGCGCAGCACAGCGGCGCATTTCACATCATGAGCATACCTCAGTGACGTCAGTCTACCCTGCAATTGGCATAAAGTTCTGACCACTCCTTCTTGGTGTTGCATTTGCTCTGTCAGTCAGTGTATATAAGAGATGTGTACATGGAGTTATGTTGTAATACACATCAAAATGAATGTTATTTGAATCAGCGAACTGTCCACTAAACGACCAGAGTCGTAAACATGGTCCTCTGGTCTTAGATTCATGGAGGTAATACGAACTTCATGATATCCTGTGATATGTGCGAATGTAGAGACGGCATGTTTTGTGTGGATGAGTTCAGAAGCACGGTGTTGGCGGAGGAACAGTTCAGTTTAGTGATGATCTCTCTGTCTGTCCGTGTTTACATTACTCTCAAGCGGAGCACAACCGATCAGAGACGATTTGTAACAAATAAGTGCTGAAAATACTGTAATTACAGTACGGTAAAGTGCCATTTTCCGTACTCTTTTGAGTGCGAAAACAAGGATATGAGGTCATAGTATGAAATAAACGTATTTTATTGTAACGTGTTTGAAGAAATCACTGTTAATATGAAGGTGATCAGCTTTTCTAAGAACTTCTGAAAACTCCTTACTTTTCTTCACATGTTGTTATGTAGGACTATAATTTTGAAATTTTTCTGGACATACCTATATTGCTCCCTTTTTTACCTGGACTTGTCAAGTTGTTTCCCTGTACAGTAATATTTCACATCCCTGTAGCATGTGACCTGTCAGATTTTCCCAAATTCAGTTACGTCTCCTAAAAGTATTGACATTCAGCCACCACATGGCATCATAATCCTAGAGTTGTGAAAAATTGACTTACATTTTTCTTCCCCTGTGGTGTTGGTGATTATTGTTTTAAGACGAAGTAAAACTGGGCAACCATCCTCTATTAACACTATTCAGAAGGAAAATGAAAAGGTCCTGCATTTCAAAAAATGAAGGCATCGGCAGAAGACAGACAGGGGCGTGAAAATGAAAGACTCCCAAGACCTAGAAAACCTGTTACTTTTGGGGTCGGAAAAGAACAAGAGTCAACCAAGGGAAGTCGTATGGAAAAAATTGAACCGGGCGAGTGGGCCGTGCGGTTAGGGGCGCACAGCTGTGAGCTTGCATCCGGGAGATAGTGGATTCGAATCCCACTGTCAGCAGCCCTGAAGATGGTTTTCCGTGGTATCCCATTTTCACACCACGCCGCTTCCTTCCCATTCGTAGGCCTTTCCTATCCCATCGTCGCCATGAGACTTATGTGTGTCTGTGCGACGTAAAACAAAAGCAACTCCTAGGCCTTTCCTATCCCATCGTCG
Source organism: Anabrus simplex (assembly GCF_040414725.1). Lineage (NCBI taxonomy): Eukaryota > Metazoa > Arthropoda > Insecta > Orthoptera > Tettigoniidae > Anabrus > Anabrus simplex. The sequence goes on along the minus strand of NC_090268.1, from coordinate 440,191,152 downwards.
CCATAAGACCTCTCTGTGTCAGTGCGACGTGAAGCAACTAGCAAAAGAAAAGCAAAAAAAAAGAAACAATGAAAGGGAGGAGCCTGACATTAATAAGTGGAAGCAATGCGAGGATGTACTAGGGGTCCCGTGGTCGCCAACCTACGCTCCCAAGTTGAGAGCCTCTGGTCCCCGTTTCAGACGCCTCTTACGACAGACAGGGGATACCGTGGATGTTATTATTCAACCGCCCTCACGCACAGGGGATTCCCCAGTCGTCTTTATATGAGCTCATTGATAGCTCCTTATTCAGTAGTGAAACAAATTTACGAGACATTTGCTCGACCAGTCTTTTCATATCGAACTGCAGCATGACCCATAATGGTGACTTGCTTGCTGTGGACTCGTCTCGGTCAGTCACTTGATCTGATCTATCCATTGGGATGGTGCTCGTCCACTGGGCCTTCGACTTTGTGATGAACAAAATGAAATGGCGTATGGATTTTAGTGCCGGGAGTGTCGGAGGACATGTTCGGCTTGCCAGATGCAGGTTATTTGATTTGACTCCCATAGGCGACCTGCGCGTCATGATGAAGACAACGAAATTAACCAGTGATGGTTAAAATTCCCGACCCTGCCGTGAATCGAACCCGGGACCCCTGTGACCAAAGGCCAGTACGCTAACCATTCAGCCATGGAGCCGGACGACTTTGTGACGAATCTTGCCATTCCTTTGGTCTTGTCCATGTGACCAAAGTACCCTAGTTGCCCTTGGCTGATGAGAGTCAACAGTTTTCTTCTGATTCCTAACTGTTTCGCAATGACGGCGCCTTTCATTTACAAGTTTAAACAACAATTAAGTAAAGCTATGTACAAAAGGATTGTTATTATTCTGAAAACGAGCATTGCACCTAACGTTCTCATATTCAACCCTGGAGACAGGTAGTTAGAAGTATGAAGTTATAGCTGTTTAGTGTCGATTGTATACGATCAATACCGTAGCTAATGCAGACCGTAACTTTTCCGATAGGCTAGCAATCTCTCTCAAAGTAAGTGACTGGAAGAAAGTCGAATCTTTCGAAACGAGGGCGTACAAAAGGATGGAGAGAATGTCATGGACAGGACATTGTACGAGCGCATCGATCATAAAACTACTACGAATCGGAAATATACTTCCCTCCTGATGTAGCAGAAGATACCGGAAATACCTTGGTCATCTAACGCACCGAGCGAAGATTGAAAGGTTTATAGTTCTTGGAAAGGTAAAATGGAAGTCACCAAGAGGACGGAGACATACACAATGGCTGGATCAGATGTTCTCACTGACTGGTTTGAACCTACTATGCGCGAAACTCTTAGCGATACTTCGACTCCCTAGTGCTGAATCGGTAGACCTCGGTTATCTTCGAGATTCGTATTAGCAACCTGTGACACAAAAAATATGAATCGATTGTGCATTGCCCTGAGACATCTGGCGGTATAATTGCAACACTTTAAATACTGTTGTTATTTACACAGCAAAGTCAAAATATAGGTTAAGCTTGAACATGAGTGAGGAAATGAGCAAAATCAAATTACATAAGAGGAACAACCTAGAACTCCTACCTTGCTCACATGGAAACGACGGTTAGAAAATTTATATCGATCGATCATACTTCTATTCAATTCAGATTTTATTTTCATTCATTTGGCAGTATTACCGGAACCGTTATAGCTCCATCCTTACTCCTCACCACCGTAAAACGAAGTGTCACTAAAAGTTTCGCGGAGGGTATATGAAGCCATACTAGCAGCCCGAGACAGAGCAACTATAATCACAGTCGAAGCAGAGCCATTTTATTGCCACTGTACCTTCACGAGTGTGAATGAAGAAACAGGGAGAGTGTATGTGTGTGTGTGAGAGAGAGAGAGAGAGAGAGACAGATGAAGTGTCGCAAAGGGAGCGTTATGATGGCACACCAGTTATGATTTTCGTTAAAAAATTATTTCAAAATTCAGCCCAAAAAATAGCTACACATGTGCCCATTTACATTTTCGTAACCTAGGCATTTCTTCAGTTTGTCTGGTACCAAAATGGACCCAACTTATACAGGTTTATAAATGTTTAAATTGAAAATTTTTAAAAAGAGAAATTTTTAAGGGGGTCTTATAGCTGAGTGGTGTAGTAACTGGCTTCTCACCAAGGTGGCCATGACTCGATTTCCGGCTAATGCATGTGGGATTGTGAAATCAAATGTCATGCTTCTCAAGTTCAAATTCCAGGTAAAACTGGAAGTCCCGTGGCTATGGTCAAAATATTAACAGCCACGTAAAACTTACTTGCTTGCTAAGTAAGAATTAAAAAACAAACCCACTAGAAATTGGGAGATGTTTTTGTGTCTTCTAGACAGACAATCTTGATTAACCGTGACAAAGTAGTGGCCGGACCTAAAGTGGTCAACAGCTTTAGATTTAAAAGCGTACACCGTATTACAATAATGTACGTCCTTAATAAGTTGAAGCACGACGCAAATGTCACCAGTCAGCAGTTAGAGTATTGGACGGAGTTACCCCTCATTTAATCGAGTGACAGGACACTTCTTGCTTCAACGATTTTCTGATAAATGGACGAATCGTGGAGGACTATTGATTCGTTGACTTAGCGACGGCTTTGCTTATCATTTGTGGTTCACCACTTAGGGATATTTAGAATTTACGTTATAGATTTAATGTCCTGTGCAACCTCTGGACATCTTACCTCTGTTGAGAATACATTTAAAATTAGCAGATTATTATTATTATTATTATTATTATTATTATTATTATTATTATTATTATTATTATTATTATTATTATTATTATTATTATTACCGAGTTTTCGTGAAACAGAGAGGTGAAAGAAGGTGCTGGTTTGAATGGGTCTATCTACGACAGTCAAAAGATTCCTTTAAAACTTTAAAAATGAAGGTTATATTTCCTTTGAGATGCCAACAGCCGTAGCCGTGTTGAAACACCGGATCCCGTGAGATCTCCGAAGTTAAGCAACATTGGGCGTGGTCAGGAGTTGGATGGGTTGCCACGCGCTGTTGGTGGGGGTAAGGGAATGGAGGAGCGGAAAGGAACTGGCCACCCTACCGCACGTAAACTCCGGCTCAGGAGCACCTCTGCGGAGGTTCGGATCTCCCTTCGGGCAGAATAACCCTTACCTTCCTTTCAGATATTAAATTTGAACAAACAACAGGATTTCAGGTACATTACTATTTTGGTACAAACTAGAAAAAAACAGAAAAACCTAGAAAAGTTTGGTTGCAATTTGAGCTCCCTATTTACAGAAATCCCTACATCTCTAATGTTGCGTTTAGACAGATAGCCAAGGAGAGGAATCTCCCAATTTCTTTTACAGGATAAAACACAATTTTCCAGACCACTTTGCTCCAACGATTACAGGTTTTGGCCTTCCAAAGACACCACACAAGATTTACATAAATTACAGAAAGATCCTCTATGCTCTACCATTCTACCAAAGAGACTGCGCTCCTAAACCCTTACAGCTTACTCAAGGCAACCTTTACCTTTTACACTAGAGATTAGAGCGTCCTTGCTCAATAAATTTTAAACTTTCAGGCTTCTCGAGGCACAACCTACATTTAAGAGTTCCAACAGACAGGACTCTCTTCAGCACTCAACAGTTTAACCACTTAACAGAAAAAGAAAAGTTTTACAGGAGTATAGAAATACTCATTCTACCGGGCCTTGGTGGAAAGAAAAAACCAGGTTAAAGTTACTGGCCCGAAAAATCAAAAATATATGGAGGCGTAAACTTGCGCTCCTTGAAATCAAAGATTAAAACACTACTTGGGGTTGTGGACCGACGATGCAGAGGCTAATCCCAAACTACCGAGGTGACTAGATGGACAAGTTATGTTACAATTTACAATAGTGAAAGCAGTTACAAAATCGTAGTCACCTCAAGATTAATTGAAGGGGAATTCGAGAGGGTAACGCACTCTATCTCCGGATTTCCGTTAAGTACTCTTGACTAGTTGAACTTTTAAATGAGAAGGAAGAAAAGTTTACATTTTAGAAAATTTATGGTTAGATTATTAAGGATAGAAAAACTTCCCCTCTAGTCAGTTTGCGGAGATAAATACTGAGTTAGAAAGGTGGTGGCCATTACCTTAGGTGATGTTTTGCCTGCCGATGGATGAAGCCTCCGCCTCCTCTCTTAATACACACACTCAATAACACGACGATCAATAAGACAAGTTAACTCGAAAAAGCGTCAGCTTTTATACCCGAGAGGACGGTTCGAGAAGGCTCTGGACTAAGACCAGCACACCCTCTCATTTATATTGGACAGTCGAAAAGTTACAAGAAGCCTATGTTTGGCAGAAAAATAAATACACAAAATTTTTGAATGGCCAGACCCCAAAGCTGGTGGGATGAGTAAGAAGTGTTGAAAACCTCGAAATATAAAAAACAAAGAAAGTCAATTCCGTTCAGAAAACCTATAAACACAAAATTTCTTTAAATTTCTAGTTGTTCCACTATGCACCAGATTGCATGACATCAGTTTTTTTCTTTAATAGAGACATCTATGGAGAAAAGTCCCAACTTTTTGAGACAGCTGTTGCAACTTTATGTGTCAGATAGCGTTCTTCCAGGCGCTTCATTTAAATGCTCGGAGTTCAGGTGTACCTCCCGGTACAATTATTATTATTATTATTATTATTATCATTATTATTAAGGTAACTTAGGGAGATCCCGACATGAGGGAGAACTCGACACTTTTAAGCTTAGCCCCTCTGGTAACCACGGCATTGCACAGGTCAAAGTTGCAACTACATTGACTGGAGCCGTATGGTTTTGTGCTCATGGTCATCCTGTTAGCTGAATATTATCACTATAAATACAAGGCATATGAACAATTGAAGGTGAGTAAGTAAGTGATATATGATTGAAAAGTAACTTGATATAATATGATGAGCAGGTTGTGTAACGAAATAGGTAGGTATGCGATACTTTCAAGATAATGTTTTAGGTTAGGCACACTAAGCAAGTTTCGGAGAAGCGGTGATGTCATTTCCAAATCGCCAAACCTTCAGCTTGGTAAGTGTTGCGACCTCTTGCCTGCCAATGAAACTCGGGGAGATCCAGATACGACAACCTCTAAATCGGGATACATGTTTGGAGACATGGTTTAATGGTGCGTTAATACTACAGTTTAGTAGGAGTAATAAATGATGACAATGTAGTGTATTAGGATATTTATAATATTTTTGTAATGCGATACTTTTATAATAATGTTTGTATTGTTAAGTTAAACTCAAATTACGAAGGTTGGAGACTGATGATTAAGTATAAGTTTCGCATTAATAGTTTTACATTCAAATGGTTATAGGTGGAGGATATGTGTACAAAGGTCTGCTTGGACGATGGAATGCAGAAGATATGGCTGCTGCTATTAAGGACGTGAAAGAAAATGGAACTACTTTAGCAACAGCTGCGAAGTATTCCAGTATTCCAAGGAATAATCTCAAATCCAGAATACTATCTGGTATATCTACCAATAGAAAACTGGAAAAAGGAGCAACAATTGACAAAGCTATGGAGGACCAGTTAGTCAACCATCTTTTTCATCTCAATTCTAAAGGGTTTGGGCGAACAGTGACCGACTTACGAGAACTGGCTTTTAGGTTCACTCAGAAGAATGGTGTTAAGAAACATATTTAAAAAACAAAATGCAATGGTTGTATCTGACGGGGTTTTTCAAGAGCCTGGTAATATTTTCAATGTCAATGAAACTGCTGTTCAGCTCATATTTAAGGCAGGGAAGATTATCAGTGAAAAGGAAAGAAAAACGTGTTTCATAGCTCCACGGCAGAAAAGGGATCTACGATAACAGTAATGGTGTGTGGTAAAACTATTGGATATGCTACCCCACCCTTTGTTACAATCAATGGGGTAAGGCAAAGATACACTCAAAAGGAATGCCCAGCGAATCAGTTGTTAAAATGTACGAATCAGTGTATATGACCACTGAGGTATTTTCATTATTCCTTGATCACCTAAACCGTTACAAACCTCGGAGCAGGATTCGGTTCATAATCGACATACACTCAACGCACTGCAAAGATCCGGATGTGCTTGATAAGGCATCAGCTTTATGAATAGAGGTGTGTTGCTTCCACCCCCCCCCCCCCCCACACGCCACGGTGACTTCAAAGGATTATCGGGAAAATTTAAAGAATAGGAAAAGGGAAAATGAAAAGAATCCTTCAAACTGAAGGACAACAACGCGAACTCGCAACGGGGTAGCTAGTTTCTTAAGCAGTCTTCGCTGCTCTGAGGATTACTGCGCAGTATGTCACGACAACAGTAATGGGGCATGGGTCCAATGTAGTGTAGAATGCGGGAAATGTTTCCACGAGATGTGTGTGGAAAATCGAAACGATGAGCAGTTTATATGTACCCACTGTGTACCATAGTTGCGTAACTATTCGGAGTTCCTTCCTACTGTCAGGTTCTCCCTAAGTGCGGGAGAAGTGGACATTATTGCATCCTTTATTTATTTGATACTTTAACATGTTATGAAATGTTATTTTTTTCATAAATAATAGAAAACATAAGCTAACTGTGTACAAAATCACCTGGAAAATAATTGAAATATTTTATAAATAAAGCATGGTCAAAATAACAGGTTTTTGCTTAGCGTGTCGAGACATCCCTAAATTACTATATTATTATTATTATTATTATTATTATTATTATTATTATTACAGCAGAGGCTTGGTTAAATGAAACGGTGGGGCATCAGGTCTGGACTAGGTTGTTGAGAGAAGAATCCAACTCTTCAGCTTTGTATAATATATTTAAAACTTTCGACCCGGCTTCTATTTCTGGCGAAGGTCAGGGATTTTTACCTGACCTGAGGGATGGTTCGAGGTCCACTCAGCCAACGTGATTACAATTAAGGGGCTATCTCACGGTGTTATGACTACTAGGTCTAGAAAACCAAGAATAACGGCCGAGAAGATTCGTCGCATTGAGCATTCGTCACCTCGTAACCTGCAGCACTTTTGGATGGGCAGTGGTCGCTTGGTACGCCAGGGCCCATCAGACGAATAATACACCCACGGTATACCCTACCTGTGGTAAGAGGCGACTAAAAGGGGCCCAGGGACTCTCATCTTGGGAGTGTGGGTTGGCGACCACGGGGCCATTAGCTGATTACTGGCATTGCTTCCACTTATTTGTGTCAGGCTGCTGACTTTCAGCTATCCTGTCCCACCTCCCTTGGTCAGCTCTTGTTCTTCTTCGACCCCGACGGCATTAGAGCACTCGAGGATTAGGGAGTCTCATTTTCACGCCCTTTATGTGTTCTTTATATACTGTAATGGTACTACTCCCTTAGTAATCCTCCCCCGATGATACCAATCACAGACCCAGCTGTAGGCAGCAACGGTACGAGTTCCTCAGATACTAGTGATTATTGCTCTAAGAGGGAACACAACCAAGGACATGTATTAGTACTAATCGCAAGTAAAGTCGACTCATGGTGCTCATCGCTTAATGATACTAATCACAGATAAATTGCACTGAAAAATATTTCTAACTAAGTCACATTCATTCTATGCACATAGAATACTTGAAATTTATTTACAAATTTATCTTCGAATCCTAGGCTTTATTTTTATCCATGATTATTATTGGAAAGAAGGTTGAACGGTATTGACTAATGACCCTCTGTTAATTCTGTACACTCATCATCTGACGTGACTTGTGATTGAACAAGAATGATCACTTAACTGAAAATTGCTCTAACATTACAACGGCGATATTTTTATTTTATTTATTTATTTACTTATTTATTTATTTATTTATTTATTTATTTATTTATTTATTTATTTCTTTTGTAAAGGGCACCTGAGCCATGGCTCATATAGGTGCAATACATATCTGATATACATGTAGCAGAATTAGAAGATAACACAGAATCTTAAATGTTTTACGTAAGAATAAACGGAAAGTGAGTTAAACTCATTATAGAGGTACGACACATTTAACGTATACATGTTGCATAGTCAAGATATCTCAGATGTTCATAGCATCTTATGTAAATATTTTACAAGTTTCTGCTTAAACACAGTAAATGAAGCAGCCTGTCGAATATGTTCAGGAAGTGAGTTATACACATGCGCTGAGTAGTAGCATATAGATTTGTTGCCATACTTAGTTGAGTTTATTAATTCAATGTGAATTTTATTGACACCTCCTCTATTGTATGAATGTATGTCAGAATTTGTCACACATAAAGTATTCGAGTGAGCCAGATTATTTATCAATTTATAGAGCATCACAGCTGAAGCTTTCTGACGTAAAGCCTCAAGTGGAAGAACATTACAATGTTTGTATAGATAAGCTGTTGGTGTCAATGTAGGTAGCTTAAACAGTATTTTAATTCTCTCTTGTGTAGGATTTCAACAGTCTGACATAGCTCTTTACTGCAACATGCCCAAATATGCACCATATAAAGTATATGACTTTGAATAAGAGCGTGATAAATATTTTTAATAGAGTGTTAGTAAGTTTGTATTTAAGTTTATTAAGAATGCCAGTTGCTGGTGTAATTTTATTAAAAATCGCCTGAACCTGATCACTCCAAAAGAGGAATTCGTCAATAATTAATCGTAGAAACTTTGTCGCCCTAGCTCTAGGTATTTTGCAGTTATAAATTTTCAGTGTAATATCCAGAGAAAGCCTGCATGCTGGTTTATGAAAGGTGATATAATTAGTTTTAGTCAGATTAATAGTTAGACGATTTACAAGAAGCCAATTCTGAAGTAAAGTAATACCGGACTGCATCATGATTTCGAGGTTATCCGGAGAAGTGTCCGTGTAAAACACGTTAGTGTAGTAAGCAAATAGAGACAATCGTCCGTACAATTTTAGGGATCCTATACCATTCATAAATATGAGGAAAAGAATGGGACCTAGTACTGAACCTTGAGGTACGCCGATATTTATAGGCAATGGGCTACTATTCACATTATTACAGGACAAAAATTGTCCTTTGTCTGTAAGGTAACTGATAAACAAGTTTAATGCTGTTCTTCTAACTCCAGCAGCTTCCAGATTCCTAATTAAAATATCATGGTCCACTGTGTCGAAAGCTTTCTTCAAGTCAATGAATAATCCCGCAGCTATATTTCCTGAGTCTAAATTTTCCTGAAGTTTAATTATTAGGCTATATCATTTATTGCATTTTAAGTACTAGAATTTAGTAAAAATCCATACTGATATCTGTAAAAAGAATTATTTTTAAGTAAAAATTTCAGCAATCTCTCTTTAACTATGTATTCTAAAATTTTAGATAAGATAGGTAGTATAGAAATTGGACGATAGTTATTTACGTCAAATTTATTTAAACCTTTGTATATTGGTACAATTTTTGCGACCTTCAACATTTTGGGGACAGTGGCTTCATTAAACCATGTAGCCTATTTATAAGTTGTGTAATATAGGGGACTTGGTACGGAGCCAATTTCTTTATAAGGTTGTTACTTAAACCATAACAGTCACGGCTACAGGTATTTTTCAGTTTTCTGATTGTATTTAATACTTCATTATCGTTGGTAGGGTGTAAAAATAGAGAAGTACATGGACCTGTACCTACCTAAATTGGGAGGGGTTTTACTTAGAATATTAGCAGCTAGGTTTCGACCAATGTTATTAAAATATTCATTAAATGTTGTTGATATCTCTAGTGGATTTGTGATAACCGTATCCTGTACTCTCAAGTGTATTTCTTTACTATCATTTTCGTTGTCGGTGGTTAGGATTTCATTTACCACTTTCCAATAGTTTTTTGTAGTATTTAATCTGTCAATGAAATATGAATTCTCTAGTTCCCTTTTCATTTTAGTTACTTTTCTAAATAGTGATTTGTAGTCCCCTACCAGTTCTTCTGAATAATATTCACACCCCATTCTGTTTCTAAGTTGTTGCCTTTCAAATTTGGTATAAAGCTTGTTCTTTTGTTCAACAAGTTTCAAGAGGTCAGTTGTCATCCATGGGCATGTTGGTCTCTTACTTTTTAAGTTACCTCGGTTATTGACGAACAGCGTACACTTTTCGTCTATATAGCTAATTAGTTTATTTACTACTGTGTTACACTTGTCATTCCTATCCTATTAATGGATTATTAAACATGTGTTCAGTTAAACGTTAAACATATATTATTTTGTTTACAGGACGTTTCTTGTTTGTTTGGACGGCGATCTGATTTTCTAAGTCAAATATTAATATATTATGGTCACTAAAATTGTTAAAAATGTTGTTCAACTGAAAGCTGCGGTGTTCTTTTATATATGATCTATCAAAGTTGCAATACTGTTAGTAACTCTAGTGGGAAAAAACATTATTACAAGATATTTGATTATAACGTACACTCAGCCTGTACAATTCCTCTGACTGCTGGTTTTGTTACAGTTTATCTATATTAAAGTCTCCAACAGTAACACAGAACTTCCTGTTATATTTACTCCACATCTCTTCAAGACAAGTGATGAATGAATCAGCATATTTAATATTTTGATTATAGCAAGCTAGAACAAGAAACTCTCTATCAGAACCAAAAATTTCAACTAATAACATATTAAACGGCACATCTGTAGATTTTACAGTTTTTAGGACCTTAGCTTCGTAGCACTGCTTGACATAAATGACAATCCCACCACCCTTTTTTAATGGTCTTGGACAAAAATAACCATCAAAATTTGGTAAGTTATAACATATTTTGTTCATCTGGATTCAGTCAAGTTTGTGTAATAACTATAACAACCGGCATGTGTGCTTGCACAATGATAGTTGATAATGTTATCCATTTGTTACGTATACTCTGAGCATTAGTGTATAACTTCCTAATTTTGTTCCCTTTATCTTTAACTTCTCCTAAGCTATTTAACTGATTTTCTGACCTATCCATTGATTATGATGGTAATTTTCGTTCAAGTGGTTAACTGTACAATTCATGATTCTAATCTGACAATATCATCAATTGTTTTGACTATAATTACTTGGGAGGCATCATATTTTCGCACACATATTTTCCCATCCCGGGTCCACACATATTTATACCCCTTTATCCTCAGGTCTTTAGCTCTCTTTAGTAGCCCTTTAGTTTTAGGAGTGAGGTGATCATTTATGTAGACCGTGTGGCTAGCAGAATTTATTCCAAGTGCTGAGGACTGCAGTTGTCTAATTTTCTTCTTGGCCATCATTAATTCGTGATTTTTCCACCTGTTGACGAACTTGACGAAGATTCTTGTTAACAGATGGGATCCTGTGAATAATATCAAGATCAGTCCTCTCGATTTACCATCCCACAGCTGCACGTATATTCTTAACGACTTCATAAATGTCTTCTCCTTGGATTTCTGGCGCACCATGTATTTCCACATTATTTCTTCTTAGATATTGGTTCACTTGTTCTACGTCTTCATTTGCCGCGTCATTGAGCTTGCAGACCTGCTCTTGAAGTTCTCTGATCTTTTGATCGCGTTTACACAGCTCTGCCTTCAAGTCCTCAATGACTTTTGTTACAGGGGTATCGTCCCGCATCGCGCTCACTTGTTTCTCTCCCTGTCCGCCTTCTGCGTGACGTCATGTGGTATGAAACAGCGGTCGCCCGTCCTGCTGACACGTATTACCACTACAGTCTAAAATGGTCATAACTTCTGAACCATTCATGCAAATAATATCCTGACAAGGTTATTGTAATCCTTATAAAATACTGGAGGAGGTCAAACAATTTATTTTGATGAGAAACTCAAGGATAATATCGAAATATTTATTTACTTTTAAGGAGTTACATTTTTTACCGCGGACTGTAGCAAAAAATCGCTTCTAGAGGGCAGCCGGTTGGAAATAGGTATGTGCCATCCCGGACTTTTTTGTAGAGGATTCTATGCTCTACATTTCGTACGCTTACACTTGGGGTCTATCGTTGATGGTTCACGCAGCGTAAGCCAAGAAAGCAAGTGACCGACCGACCGACCGACCAACCGACCGACCGACCGACATTTTTATCTCTTTCTACGTATTTACTGTATATCGGATCACGGATATATAGTAATTTTATAGTGGTTCACTACGTGAACGTGTTCGTGTTGTCAGTATCTGAAGTAGAACCACTGTACTGATTAAAATGCAGTCAACATCTTATGGAAACGTGTGTGGCGCTATAAATTGTCGGCACGTAAAAGAACTCCCGTGGGACAAAATTACGGCACCTCGAGTCTCAGAAAACCGTAAATGTTAGTGAGACGTAACACAAATAACATTATTATTATTTCGCATATTATAAAGACAATAACGACAACAACCATCATAGCCAGTTAGTTTGCTACTGTGATGGCATAACAATACTTCCTCGTCAGCAATGCTTTGTTATTGAAACACTTTGTAATAAACTCTTGAATATCTCCATTATTACAGCTCGTACGGTAAAAAGGTGTCAGATATAAATGACTGAATGAAAATCATATTTTCTATAATTATTGTTATGTGCTAATAGCCGGGCTGAGTAACAACTCAAATGGTAGATCGCTGGCCTTCTTAGCCCAACTTGGCAGGTTCGATCCTGTCTCAGTTCGGTGGTGAAGGTGCTCAAAAACATAGTTAGTGGGACGTAAAATCCAATAACATTAACATTATTATGTGCTAATAACTTATATTTCTGAATATATTTCGAAGCTCGTGAAATAATACAGTATCCGTGATCCGATATACAGTAAATACGAAGAAAGAGACAAAAATGTCGTGCGAGAAGAGACCTGTTACTGGATCTGGGTTATTTTAAAAGGGGGCCTCACACATCCCAGTCATGAGTGGTTAAAATATATAGCCCAGTTCGAAATTTCATTTGGTGTGTTTCACGGTAAGACTGTATCCAGATGCAAAAAAGTGAAAACTCTTACTTCTATTATTAAGTCAAAATTTCCAGTATTCCATGACAAAATAATTTGTCTCTACGTAAGGACCAGGACATTTATTAGGATATGGCATTTTAATGCAAAGAGTAAGGAGCTAGCACTGAGAAAATATGCCAATAAGAAGGCTAAGCTTTGGGCTGGTTCATCAAGTAATTAAGTCTCCTGACACGTACGTTTTAATAATTTAATATAATTCCATAATGATGTCGATATGATGCATATTTTCCTATGCCATTTAATCAGGAAATAAATTAATTATTTTGAGTTACATGGCAATATTTTATTTCTTATCGTATTATATGTCATATATTTGATAGTTGATGTTCTACCTGCTCAGCATGTGACGAAATTTAACGCATTTTCACGTTTTTAAATCTATTGGAAGTGCCGTTACTTATCGAATCGGACTAAACCAGACTATTATTTGATGAAAGATTGAGAAGATGTTTCACAGGCACGAGAATTCACAGGCTTGCTGTACTGCGACTGTGTTCCTTACTCGCTATCGTTCATACCGCGTGACGTCAGAGCGCTCCAGCCAATGGAAGCTTCAACCGCCGGAGTAGCCTACCTTATATTCTAGTTACCTTGGACTTTTGTATTAAAATCAATGCTTTCACGCAATCTAGTAACCACTTTTTCCACCAGTCTCTCAATAAGCGAGTCTAGGAAGTTGCAACTGCACATTATATTGTTAACAACATCTACGAGATCGGTCGATGCACATTCGTCATTAGAAGACGAGGTAGTACAATTTCCTTCCACGTGACATCGCTATTGTTTCTCCGGCATCTTCTCACCTCCTTTATTCTTTAGTTTGCCACCCATAACCTCACCAAATGTTTCACAAAGCTAAGCTAACACTTCTATTTAAACAGTATTTCTCTTAAAGTTTCCTTCTCCTACGTAAACTGGTAAAATAAACTCACAGCACAAAGCACATGTTATCTCCATCCGCCATGTTCTGAGCAACTTTAACATTTAGAAGACTGGGTAGAAACAATAACTATGCACATCATCTAGATTAACATTGACTATACTCTAACACGTGGTCATTGAGTGTCCATAAATTATTATTATTATTATTAATAATAATAATAATAATAATAATAATAATAATAATAATAATAATGATAATAATAATAATAATAATAATAATAATAATAATAATAATGTTGAAATACATTTCAACACGTGCTCCACTTTAATCGGAATGCATTGTATTCCATTACTAATGCCTCGAATATTATATAATTGCCAAGAGGCCTACCATTTTCAAGGTAAATACAACTACAGTTGACCACAATTTCACATATTCCACATGAAAAATTCTAACATTATTTTATCTTTCATGATCATTATATATATATACTTTTTTTTTGCTAGGGGCTCTACGTCGCATCTACACAGATAGGTCTTATGGCGAACCATTATATTTCCATTTAACTCCATTTTAAATCATTTATTATTATTAGCATTGACTTTTTCTCTACTATCGACGTCTGAAAGAAATATTTTTAGAAGATGGCACAATCTGCAATTTCGCGTGGCAATGCAATGAATGAAACAAAACCTAACATTTATCTCACAATGTTTCATAAGATTTAGAAACGATTATTTTACATTCCCATTTATCCGATACTAATGATTACAGTATTAAAGCCTTATTTTTAGAAATTGCACTGAGGTAGCAACATTTTTAGAAGGCAAACTGCTGTACATCTAGTCTAATAGAACCCAACACACACCTGTTCACTCTCAAAGCTACCCGTACCTGCGTAAGAATGAAGTGTGATACTATCTCAAAACTACTCGAAACTTATAGAAATACTACTCTACTGAAGAATATCGTTAAATTTTATAAATAGATGGACAGAAAGTATTAAGAAACGGTCCTTAAAATTTTAGGATGAAACTCGATTCTCGTCTGTGGTCTGCTAGGCTCTTTGGTGTCCGTCATGTCATTCCTTCCACGCGGCGGCGCTTACATGTTTAGTGCCACATGTTCGTAGTAGATGTCGAATCCCACGTTGAATGGTTTGGTCCTCTTGAATTTACAGACGACATTGAAGAATTAGTGTTGTAGTAATCATGAGTCTGTAGTACTCTTATCTGCGTGAAGTTAGTATAAACCCTACCAGACCAGAATTAATATTGCAAGTTCACACGAAACTTAACTTGGATCTCGGTGAAGTTCTCGAAGAAAAACAGGAAGGTTTAGGCAGTTTAACAGGGATTAAATATTCTTGCGGTTGGAAGTGTGGCTGTTGGAAAAATTACTATTCGTTTGTAGTACGTAATTGCTTCTCGTAATTGGTTCACTTGTTTCCAGAATGTTTCAAGTCGCGGAAATTCCGTAGAGACTAGTTTAACCTTGAGCCGGGCCAGCATATCACGTGATCACACACGCTCACTCCCGAGGAGGGTGAAAAGAAAAGCGAAAAAAAAAAAAAATTCTGCTCGCCACACACCAGGCTGAATGAGGTAAGAGTTTGTCACCACTAATAACTTGAAAATAATACACCTCGTAGGAATGACACTGGCTATTAACAGACACATAATTATTTACGCGAAGGCACAATTTTGACGGGGACAATACGTAGCCTGTGATGAGTACCACCACGCGAGCAACACCATGTCTATACATGGCCTGTGATAAGTACCACTATACAGTGGCGAATATAGAATATATTATTGGGGGGGGGGGCAAGATTGATGTAAGGTTAGGTTAAGTAATTTTACGAGGTCAGACGATTTCAAACACTTTAGAAAGGAAAAAGGAAACATTGATTTGGGCTGATACATACATACATACATACATACATACATACATACATACATACATACATACATACAGTACACCAATGGTTACAAAACGAAGTACTATCGTCGCCATAAGACCTATCTGTGTCGGTGGGACGTAAAGCCCCTAGCAAAAAAAAAAACGAAGTCTAGGTTTCTTGGTACACTTGCAAACTTTTCAAGAACGTCTTCGTCACTAACTATAATGTCTCTGTGGATAGAGAGTAAAGCAAGCCCGTTAAGCCTACTTTCAGATGTGCTGTTCCTTAAGTAAGTCTTCAGTCTCCTTAGGCTAGAGAAAGTTCTTTCTAGGGTTGCGATAGAAACAGGAAGAACGGCGAGTAATTTGAGAAGGGTATAAATGTTGGGGAAGAAAGTCTTACCACATTTTTCTAGAGAACTCACAGCCATTTTGGGAAGATTTGAAGGATTTTCCTGACTCCACCTTTCTTTCCACAACATAAACTCACTTTGCACAATCTCTTTATGTGACAGATCTTCTTCGTAGAAACTAAAAGCAGCCTCCAGTGAACCGAAATCTGTTACGATACACAATTGTGGTAGGATGTTTTGTAAGGATGCAACTGTTTCCTTGTGAGATTCAAAGCGTTTTTTTCGTGAGTTACAAAAATCGTCCAGGTATGGCACATAAACAGCTACTCAATAGTATTCTTCTTCTGTGGTGTAAGGGACGTTGCTACGTGCTGTTTGAAGGCAGCAAATTCGTGGAATCTCTTCTTTAATGTCAAGTTTGGCAGCGAATGTGGAAGACACTCATGACGTTAGTCAAGGCCTGTGGAAGATCTATATTGTTGTTTTGAAACTGCTCAGATAAGTTATGCATGGTTGATAGCATCCAGCTCAAAACAGAGTCGTGCCATTCTACCCATCCGGTTTCGCACAATGAAATAAGTTTCTGTTTCTTTTGTTCTGGACAACATTCAGAAATCATTGATTTCAATATTTCGTTTCTTTTGGCTGATATATGAAAGAATCCACAGACTTATTTTATGACATCCATACAGTTTCTTACAGACGGTACTTTTTTCGCATCTGACAAACATAAATTTAGAGTGTGTGAAGAACAATGTGTATACAGGGCCAACGGTAGCTCGAATTGCCCGCTCATCGTGGCAGCACCATCGTACCCTTGGTCTCTCATTTTGTTTAGGTCAAGCCCTAATGTTGACAAGGTTTCCAATATTGTGTTGGCCAAACCAGCTCCAGTGATGTCATAAACGGGGACGAATGACAGAAAATCTTCTCTGATTTTGAAAGTTTGTTCCTCTACATAACGTACACAGAGAGAAATCTGTTTGATTTGGCTGATGCCAGTGGTTTCATCTCCTAAAATCGAATAAAGACAGACTTTCTAACATTTTGATTGCATTAAGTGACCGAATGTGTTAATAAGTTCGTTTTGAATGAAAGAACTTGTGTACATCGTCTTCCCACCACTAGTCGTTAATTGGTCTTTAAGAATATTATCTCCACTGTTGGCTCGGTATCTCAACAACGATCGAAAATTCCCATCATTTTGGTCCGGTTCTTCAAGACTTATACATTTTTTCGGGGGGGGGGGGGGCAGGCCCCCTGGGCCCCCCCTTATATACGCCCCTGCCACTATATGAGGAACACCAGGGATCTAGCCGGCGCCCGTGATTAGTACCACTGTGTGAGGAACACCATGAGTCTACGTTGCTTGTGAGTAGTACCCTTGTGTGAGGAACCTCATGGGTTTGCGTTGCTTGTGAATAGTAGACCTACCCTGATGTGAGGAACACCATGAGTCTATTTTGACTGTGAGAGGTGCAATTATATGTGACATACCCTGGGTCTACATTACCCGTTATTAATACCACCATGCGACGAACACCATGATTCTTCCTTAACTGCTAGTTGTTTTACGTCGCACCGAGTAGTACTATAGGGAAAACATCGTGATTCTGCTCTACCAGTGATTAGTACTATTATGAGTGGCAGGTGTGGACTCCTTTGGACAACAAGCATCATCCCAGGAAATAAGGCATTGTGAATCGGATCCACTGACTCTTTTGAATTCATAGTCATTTTTTCATCAACATTCGTTTTATAGCCTAGCCAGTGGATTATCGTTTCATTTTGTTGCACCTCGTATCATTAGGGGTCGATGACCTAGCTGTTACATCATATTACATCACTGGCCACGGAATATGCAAATAACTGAAGAGCGAAGATAAATATGTCAACCCACTGGGGGTCAAATTCTCCTTCTTCTTTGTAATCCTTGTGTAACAGGACACAATAGGCCCTTTTTGTGGACATTCTTGTAATATGTCCGCCATGCGTGTGAACACTTTTCACACACAAAATCACCTTGCCACAATACAGGATTCTGTTTTCGGATGGAGTTGAATTTAGCTTTCTTCTTCCTATAATATGTTGTGGAGAAATGTTCTAGCCATCAACGCGACAAGACTTTTGCGTGTATTATTTTTCCTTGGTATACAAGGCAGAGGATATAGTCCATTGTCTACGTAGCATAGTCCGTGAGTAGTATAATGGGACAGTTCGGCCGCCTCCGCCGCCGCCGCCCCCGCCCGCGGGAAATTTGAATTTTGGCGGGAAATTTGAATTTTGGCGGGAAATTTGAATTTTGGCGGGAGATTTGAATTTGTAAACAAAGCCACGTGCTTTTTGACAGCTGTCATCGACAACAACGCATCGCTAACCTCACTGCTGCCATCTTGACGGGCCTAAACCTCACTAGTGCCAACTTAACCTAACTAGCATGAGGTAAACAAAGCCACGTGTTTTTTGACAGCCACGTGCTTTTTGACAGACAACAACGCATCGCTAACCTCAGTACTGCCATCTTGACGGACCTAAACCTCAGTAGTGCCAACTTAACCTCACTAGCATGAGGTAAACAAAGCCACGTGCTTTTTGACAGCCACGTGCTTTTTGACAGATTTGTAAACAAAGCCACGTGCTTTTTGACAGACAACAACGCATCGCTAACCTCAGTACTGCCATCTTGACGGGCCTAAACCTTAGTGGTACCAACTTAACCTAACTAGCGCGTGGTAAACAAAGCCACGTGTTTTTTTGACAGCCACGTGCTTTTTTGACAGCTGTCATCCGCCATCTTTAAACCACAAAGCACTGTGCTGCCCTCTATATCGCAGTAGCTGCAAAATTCGTCACCTGTCATCGGCAGTGCTGCCATCTTGACGGGTCTAAACCTTAGTGCTACCAACTTAACCTAACTAGCGCGAGGTAAACAAAGCCACGTGTTTTTTGACAGCTGTCATCCGCCATCTTTAATCTATAGAGCACAGTGCTGCCCTCTTTAGCTACTTACCTTTGAAATGTGGTGGCGGATAATTTGAAAAATGCTTTTTGACAGCAGCCATCTTGCATCGCAAACCTCAGTGCTGCCCTCTTTAGCTAGTTACCTTTGAAATGTGGTGGCAGGCAATTCCACATGACAGCAGTCATCTTTAATCAAGAGAGCACCGTGCTGCCCTCTATGTGGTGGCGGCAAATAGAAAAATTCTACATGCTCTTGTTTGGAAACAAACTCACGCGCTTTTTTGACAGCCGTCATCCACCATCTTTAATCAACAGAGCACAGTGCTGTACTCTTTAGCTAGATACCTTTGAAATGTGGTGGCGGCAATTTGAAAAAATCTATGTGCTCTTGTTGGGAAACAAAGCCACGTGCTTTTTTGACAGCTGTCATCCGCCATCTTTAATCAATAGAGCACTGTGCTGCTATCATGCGGGCAATTTCGTCAGCTGTCATCCGCCATCTTTAATCCAGAGAGAACAGTGCTGCACTCTATGTGGTGGCGGTAAATTCCATGTGCTTTACAAACCTATGTGCTTTTCTGACAGCTGTCATCCGCCATCTTTAATCCAGAGAGAACAGTGCTGCACTCTATGTGGTGGCGGTAAATTCCACGTGCTTTACAAACCCATGTGCTTTTCTGACAGTTGTCATCCGCCATCTTTAATCCAGAGAGAACAGTGCTGCACTCTATGTAGTAGCGGCAAATTCTACGTGCTTTACAAACCTATGCGCTTTTCTGTCAATCGCCATCTTTAATCTAGAGAGAACAGTGCTGCACTCTATGTGGTGGCGGCAAATTCTACGTGCTCTTATTTGGAAACAAATTCTACTCGCTCTTCAGCTGTCATCCACCATCTTTAATCAAAAGAGCACCGTGCTGCCCTCTTTGTGGTGGCGGATAATTTGAAAAAATTATTTTCGACAAGCAGCCATCTTTAATCCAGAGAGAACAGTGCTGCCCTCTTTAGCTACTTACCTTTGAGGCGGTTAATTTGAAAAATTCTTTTCGACAAGCAGCCATCTTTAATCCAGAGAGAACAGTGCTGCCCTCTTTAGCTACTTACCTTTGAGGCGGTTAATTTGAAAAATTCTATTTAACAAGCTGCCATCTTTAATCCAGAGAGAACAGTGCTGCCCTCTTTAGCTACTTACCTTTGAGGCGGTTAATTTGAAAAATTCTATTTAACAAGCTGCCATCTTTAATGAAAAGGGCATCGTGGTGCTATCTTGCGGGTAATATTTTACGTCACAGCTGTCATCCACCATCTTGCATTGCTAACCTTAGTGCTGCCCTCTTTAGCTACTTACCTTTGAAACAAAAAATCTATTTGACAAGCTGTCACCCGCCATCTTGCATCGCAAACCTCAGTGCTGCACTCTATGTGGTGGCGGATAATTTGAAAAAATCTTTTTGACAGGCAGCCATCTTTAATCCAGAGAGAACAGTGCTGCCATCTTTAGCTACTGCCATCTTATATCGCTTACCTCGCTGCTGTACTCTATGTGGTGGCGGTTAATTCGAACAAGTTTAATCACGCATCGGGCAAGCTAGAGTAAGCACGTGCTGTTGTGATGACATCATCATGCATGTTTAGACTTGTCCGTTTTCTTAAGAGTAAGTCGATGTAAAGGAATGTGGTAGCGGTAAATTCGAACAAGTTTAAACATGCATCGGGAAAGCTAGAGTAAGCACGTGCTGTTGTGATGACGTCATTGTGCATGTTTAGACCTGATCGTTTTTCTTAAGAGTAAGTCGGAGTAAAGCAATGCAATAAGTACAACATTTTTGAATGCGATCAAATATTTATTTACATATGTACTACAACAGTGTTCGTTTTTTTTTGCTGCAGACAAGGTTGTTGTGCTTCTTAACAGCGTATGCTTCTGAAATGCCTCCTGCAACATTCAAATTAAACAAAGCATTTAGAAATATATTATACTAAGTATGTTATACTTTACAGAGAAGATCATGTACTTCTTACCTTGCTGTTATTCCTTTTCGGAATCGTCATCATCATCATGAAGTACTAGAGAAAGTTCATTCATACACTGTGTACAGTGTTCAATCCTCGGATTTGGTCCATCCCAATCATCATCACCATTTTCTCCTCGATGCTTGTAATGTCGTTCACAAGTTCTGCATAAAGCTACTTCGATTGACATCTTACTGTGTAGAGGAAGGATGTCCCAAAAATTATGTACGTAAGAGGCAGCGTACGTATATAAAAATCCTGGTGGTAAGTATTGAATAAGATGTTTTGGCATCGACGATCTACGTTTATAGAACATCTTAATAGCCTCACTCACTCGTGAAACATAAATAAGATGTTGCGTATGAGCATGCAAACAGCATGCACATTTACAGTTTTGTTCCATAGCGTACGATGTCGAAGCACACACTAATGAAAATGATAAAGATCTATTCTTATTTATAGTCTCGTAACAATATTCGTTAGCGGATGGTAAGTAACATCACTCATATGAATAATAAGACAATAGGCTGCTGTGTTAGCAGGAATGTTTTCAGATGTTTCAAATTCTAAACGAATATCAACTGGAGATTCTTTTATAGATTCTTCATGATAAGAGCAGTCTATAACTACAATCGGTGCTTTATTTTTAAATTCTTGAGGTGTAAATAGCGGACGATCTTCTTTTTGATAATACGATGATTGAAATTTACAAAACATGTCATAGAGCATCCCAAACTTATTTTTCTCAAAGTTAATGTCGATGTTTTCGTAGGGATACGTAATTCCATTGAGATATAGTCTAACGTGTCTTAATTTGCAGTGATCAAACAGTGAGCTATCTTTTTCGTGATTGAATTTACGATTAGTTTGAAATCCAAAAATAATGTACAAGGGCTTCTCAGTAAAACGTGATGTTTTAACAGCCCAGCTATGCTTGTTTGTAGGTGGTAACACAGGATATTCATGCAGCTCCCAACTTCTAAAACGTATAGGTAATGGTGTATCATTTTCTACAATCTTGAGCAATCGAAGTTTTTAACGATCAGATAAGGTTACATGTGGGATCCGCCACAGTATACGATGCAGTGTTATTTTCGATTCTACAGGTGTTTCTACTGCTTTAAGAGAATTGTAATCACTTCGATCACGGATTAGAATAAGCTCTTGTTTTACGTTGATTATAATACGTGTAAAGTCTTCTGCGAATCCAAAAATATGTTTCAGTGATAACATACCCGTAAAAGTTCCATCCTCATTAATCATCCAGTTGTTAGTAGCTTTTGGACACCATCCAGCCATCCGCAAAAGATTACTTTCTTCATCACAGAAAGAAGGGTAGAGTTTCATTGCGCTTGTAATACCAACATTCTTCGTTCGATCTATTTCAACATTATTTACTTCATATCGCGCTTCAGAAAAGAGAAAAGCTAGAGCATGGTTGTTTAGTTGTGAAGTGCTTGGTCCACTTCCATCAGACTTTTCTAATCGTCCTTCAATATAGAGGTAGCTTTCGTGCAGTAAGGTGTAAACATCTTGTTGATTAATAATAAAATGAATTTCATCATTGTTATTTAATCCAAACGTAAATGGTTGATAGGAATGAAGCTCACTTCGTACTACACCTTCACGACTTTCTACTGTATTCGTAATGTCTAGCATTTCTTTCATTCTGTTGTAGTAGTGAATATCCAAAATCTTGGAGTATCTGCTTATGGGTATCTGTTAACTCGATGAGTCTCTGCACACATGTAGTATGTCTTCGGAATGAACACCGTGTTTTATAGATGGTTTTCATACTGGTTTAAGATGTAGTTTGTAAGCTACGTACGCGTGCTGATCTAAATGAATAAGCTGATTATGTTTATTTACAAGTCTAAGAGTAATGTTGCTAATGTGTTTTACAGACACAGGATGATAAAGAACTACTGCTGGTTTCTCACAAATAGTATATCCACGTTCCTCTGTAACAATAAAGTCGTGCAGGACGTGCGAAGGTTGTAGATTACTATTCAAGTCTGTAATAATATTACAAGTAATGTTCACATTATAATCATCGAAGAGTTTTATAGGTTGATCAGACTCGTAACGTACGTTCGGTAGGAGCTCCCTCGATGAAAATCCAAGCAGTGGTTCAATCGAATCAGGTTGTGATTTGAAGTCAATCTTAAATGATGATTCAATAACACATTTATTCGTAATGTTGCTTATAGTGATTGAGAACTTGTAATTATGATTACTAAAACTATCTTCCCCAAACTGATCAATTAACGTACTTTCAATATAGTCGTGAATATCATCTACTGTATAACTACCTGAGGGTAGTGTTAGCACATACTCATCGTAATAGAGCTTGTTTAAACCATCACGCACATTATAGATTTTATTGTAGCTTTCAAACGATACTAGTCCAAGACTATGTGGCTGATAACCAAGTTCGATTGGCGGATTAAAATAGATGGTTGTTTCAGGTCCTTCTCCACGTACAGCAAATGTTCTTTCACTGTTCGTCATCACGTAGACACTAATACACTTTCTCTACTGTCTGGGTTTGATATAAGAACATAAGACATAATCGTCCGCACATGCGTGTATTAAAGTTTTGCACACGGTTTTTATTGTAAACAATGTCTGCACTGCTTCCGAAATAACGTATGAGCTCAAAAGGAGGAGGTAAATCTCCATAGCTATCAAAATACCATATTTAGATTTACGTTTTACATAAGCAACGTAATGAGTTCCAGGTCCACGACTGTCGTCCAAGTTAATTACGGCACTTTCACGTTCACGTGGACGTGCTGGTAGTTGATCGCGCATATACACTCCTCGAAAATAATGAATTCCTAGTTGTTTAGCAAACGTAAAAACTTCATCATGCGTTAGAGCTCGATATGGCAGTGCATTCAGTAGACGTTTTTTTGGAGAAATGTAGATACCAAGCCCTTTCTTGTATGGCGCTAGCTTCATGTTCACACCTTTGCCTCGTAACGCAATTGCCTCCATCGTCTTGTTATGACGTTCACTCTCTTTCAACTGTTGTTTCGCTTCTTCTACAGCTTTGACAGTTCTCGCTACAGCACTAGCACCACCTAGCAATGACCCTAAAGCTGCTAAGCCAGCAAACAGCGCAGGAAGAAATCCTCCTCGTTTTGGTACAGGAATAATTCGTGCACGTTTACTAATATTGCTCTGCACTTTGGAGAAATTCTCGCTCTTGCTGCGCGTAACGCCTTAGTAATAGCTACACGAGGATTGTATTCCCCTCGAATAGCTTTTTGCGCAGCCTTTATAACATCTTTCCATCCAACAGTTTTTACTTTCTTCTTCTTCTTCATGTCGTTTGGATATCGTTGTTTCACCATGCTGGACACGACTTTACTAGTCAAGAGCAAATCATAAACTAACCGTTGCCTCTTGTTTCGTTTAATATATATATTACTATTACGTACTTTATGATTCAGTTATCATGAAGATTATAAAGCAGCAAGACACGCTACCTGTTACCGACATTGTACCACATCTCTTACCTAGTTCTAGTACAACTACAAGAAAACGTCATGGAACGTTGTTTCCTTTTACTGTTCGATGTATTATATCAGGTCCGTCGGGATGCGGTAAAACAAATCTTTTACTCACACTTATTACTTCTGTAAATGGTGTACGCTTCGAGAATATTTACGTTTTCGCAAAGTCACTCTATCAGCCGCTATATACTATTCTACAAACTGTAATGCACGATCTAGTTAAAGATGGAATAAGATATTTTAAATTTAATTCACATGAGCAAGTACCATCACCAGACGATGTGCTTCCTAATTCTCTAATGATCTTTGATGATGTCGCAACAGAACAGCAAAACGTTATTCGTGCATTCTTTAGTATGGGTCGACATAAATATGTTGATTGCATCTATTTGTGCCAAACCTATTCTCGTGTGCCCAAGCAGTTGATACGCGACAACGCAAATGTTATTGTGCTTTTTCGGCAAGATGAACGCAACATGCGACATGTGTATAACGATCATGTTAACACTGATATGACATTCGATGACTTTAAACGTATGTGTGCTAAATGTTGGTCATTACACCGTTACAGCTTTTTAGTTATTGATAAAGAAAGTGATGTACAGCATGGACGATATCGCATGGGTTTCGATCATTTTATATGCATTAACACAGAATTACAGTAACTACTTGATTAAAAACCACCATCATGTTAACATCTAGCAAGGAGATCACAAAACATATCATCCAAGCTCGAAACAATATTCGACGGAAATTTAAAGAGCTTAAACGTATTCAAGCAGACACGGATTTATTTTTAAAAACACAACTAAGTACACCACTCAAAGAAATTTTTAATTCTACTTCATTACTGCAGTCTACTTCAAGTTTTGCTTCTATGCAAACATCATATCATAAAGAGAAGCATGAAGAAGAAAAGCATGAAGAAGATACGGAAGAGAAGAAGCAGGATGTAGATCAAGAAGAGGAAGATAAGGAAGAAGAAGAAGAAGAACTTAATGATGCATCACCATCTAAGCGTGTTGAGTTTTTAACTACAGATGTTATTGCAGAAACACCTACTACATCGACGCAAAATCTACCATCTTTGTCTGAGGTTATGATTACACCAGAGTATCGCAATCAGTTTAGAACTTTTATTCAAGATACCTATGGATCTCTCTTTGCACCTTATATAGAAAAACTTTTTACAGGACAAACTGACACTACCTATGGTATTCGCTACGAAGATGACTGTTTCCGGATAGGAAATTCAAATGTTAAGATCAATAGCAACAAACTCATTGTAAAAGGTGTTACCTATAAACCTATGAAAGGACTCTTAGAACTTCTTTTCTCACGAATACCTGACAAGGATATAATTTTAAAAGATGATCTTAAAAAGTATAAAGCAATACTTTTTGCTACTGATGCGACACGACGTAATTACAAGAGAACAGAAGCTGTAAATGCGAATAAGAGTTACAAGTATCGTGAGTTTATTTCTAAGCTGTTTCCGACTGCACTTAGTCTAGACGTTATCTACAAGCCTTTGTTGCCGTATGTGGATGTAAGATACTGGAATGACCCAAACTTACTCGTTGAACGATTACAACTTTTAAGAGCATCGCAAGAGGCTGGTCACACTGGTCACGGATCAGAAATTCTAGAAATAGAAAGAGAACTACGTTATGCCGGTATTATTTTGTAATGGCTCGTCAAGAGAAGATCTCACCTGTAAAGGTAAACATCGCACATGAGTTACATAAACCAGCACGTCGCACCTACTGTCGCAGACGCGTTATTACACGAGAAAAAGATGATCTCTGGCAAGCAGACTTAGTAGAAATGATTCCATATGCTTCTAGTAATAAGGGCTATAAGTATCTACTTACTGTTATCGATGTGTACTCAAAGTTTGCTTTTGCACAACCCGTGCGTTCTAAAACAGCAGCTCAAGTTAAAGAAGCATTTAAACATATTGTTGAAGAATCGAAACGCTGCCCAAGGCTTCTTCAAACTGATCAAGGTAAAGAGTTTTACAACAAGGATTTTTCTTCTTACCTCAAGTTACTTGGCATTCAACACTACTCTACGTTCAGCAATCTCAAGGCAAGTGTTGTAGAACGCTTTAATCGTACACTCAAAACAATGATGTGGCGAGAATTTACAGCGCAAGGTTCATATCGTTGGATTGCTCTGCTACCTAGACTTTTATCTACCTACAACGGTACACCTCATCGCACTATCGGAACAAAGCCACGTCTTGTTACAAAGAATACACCTCGTCTAGATGCTATTCATCTTGTAATCAAAACAGCTGATCCACGTCGCTATCGCTTTAAAGAAGGTGATTTCGTTCGCATCAGCAAACACAAGTCTATCTTTGCAAAAGGATACACACCTAACTGGAGCACTGAAATTTTTCAAATCAGAAGTGTTAACCTTACTAATCCAGTTACGTATTTACTTCGCGATCTCAGAGGACAGCCTATTGAAGGAGGATTCTACATCGAAGAACTGCAGAAAACAAAATATCCTGATCACTATTTAGTTGAACGTGTTATTCGACGTCGTGGTAATAAACTGTATGTTAAATGGCTTGGTTTTAATAACAGCTTTAATTCATGGATTAATAAAGAGGATGTACTTTAAATCTTATGTGTGTTTTCTTTTAATCCTCTACGTTTCCTTTCTTCTAAGTCACTAGGACATGCTGTAGGATTAAACAACACCTGTAATATGTTTTGACAATTCATATTTATTTTAGACTATATACATACATTTTTATTCTTTGTTTATGTTACGGTCTTTGACACTCAGTTTTCGTTTTATTGCACCAACAACGACAAGTGCTGCTATATTCTTCTGAGCAGCTAAAGCACTAGGTAATAACACACAGCATAACTTTACGAAGCAGATTTTAACAGCTACACGACATACTCTATGCAGGCAGCATGTAACTACGTATCAGGCGAATGTGTTCTAGGGCCGCAAGGGAGATGAAGCACGAAGAAAAGAAGATCAATCACTCTATTGATGAGTCCACGCCCAACATGCTTCCTCATCTTTCTCCCAGCACGTTTCTTCACCTTTTCCTTGTTTACTCTCTCCACAGCCATGATAAGTGTTTATAAGCGAAGACAACTCGTTAGTTTTAGGTCCGTGATACAGTTTAATTAGTTGACATGTACGGCACTGTCTCACAGAAGGTCTTCTAGCTAAACTCACGTGTTCATGATGTAAACTACACGTTTGAAGCTCTGACAAAACGGGATCTTGAGTCCACTCACGAGGCACCTTTTCCCAAATCTTCTTTACAGCATTCGCAGCTACATTAACCAAAAATGCCTTTGGTAATGCATTTAACTCTTCTTCAGTAAAAGTGTTTAGTTTCTTTTTGCATGCATAAAACTTTACGATCGCCTTTTCAACTGCGTTACACTTAGTATCTGTTAGAAATGACATGATGTCTTTACTCTACAAATGTTTCTTTTACACTAAGGTTATTTCGATACTGCACTTTACATATGTTGTTCACTTCCCGGCATGCACTGCGACACAACCAATCAAAGAGCATACCTACATGTTGTAAAGACTCTTTACTTGTTTCTCTGCTATGCTCTTTCGGAAGAGTTTTAAATGATGGGCACCCCAATTCATGCATGTCGATAACTTCACATGATGATGGTAGAAAATCACGCAACCATTCTTTCTTTTCACAACCCTTTAAAAGAACAAGATCTGCTCTTGACAAATGTGCATTCATCATTAAAGGTAGAAAACGATAAGGTATTCCTTTTTCTTCCCACTTCAAACCTAAATTGTTTTCAATCCACTGAGTCTGCTTTTTATTTTCATCTGTTTGCAAACAGTAAGGGAACGGTGGACTAAATACTAAACTAACAAGTTTTGGAGCCCACAACACACTGCAATCTAACACAGCCACCTCTTTAAACACAAATTTGTTTCCGTTCACTTTAAAGCCTTGCACATCAACTATTAATGTTTTCGTCACGTTTGCACTCTACACTCTATCACTGTTTCTCGAAGACTAAAGCTTTTAGTCAACGAACTGGTTTAAACATGCACAATGACGTCATCACAACAGCACGTGCTTACTCTAGCTTGCTCGATGCGTGATTAAACTTGTTCGAATTAACCGCCACCACATAGAGTACAGCAGCGAGGTAAGCGATGTAAGATGGCAGTAGCTAAAGATGGCAGCACTGTTCTCTCTGGATTAAAGATGGCTGCCTGTCAAAAAGATTTTTTCAAATTATCCGCCACCACATAGGGTGCAGCACTGAGGTTTGCGATGCAAGATGGCGGGTGACAGCTTGTCAAATAGATTTTTTGTTTCAAAGGTAAGTAGCTAAAGAGGGCAGCACTAAGGTTAGCAATGCAAGATGGTGGATGACAGCTGTGACGTAAAATATTACCCGCAAGATAGCACCACGATGCCCTTTTCATTAAAGATGGCAGCTTGTTAAATAGAATTTTTCAAATTAACCGCCTCAAAGGTAAGTAGCTAAAGAGGGCAGCACTGTTCTCTCTGGATTAAAGATGGCAGCTTGTTAAATAGAATTTTTCAAATTAACCGCCTCAAAGGTAAGTAGCTAAAGAGGGCAGCACTGTTCTCTCTGGATTAAAGATGGCTGCTTGTCGAAAAGAATTTTTCAAATTAACCGCCTCAAAGGTAAGTAGCTAAAGAGGGCAGCACTGTTCTCTCTGGATTAAAGATGGCTGCTTGTCGAAAATAATTTTTTCAAATTATCCGCCACCACAAAGAGGGCAGCACGGTGCTCTTTTGATTAAAGATGGTGGATGACAGCTGAAGAGCGAGTAGAATTTGTTTCCAAATAAGAGCACGTAGAATTTGCCGCCACCACATAGAGTGCAGCACTGTTCTCTCTAGATTAAAGATGGCGGATGACAGAAAAGCGCATAGGTTTGTAAAGCACGTAGAATTTGCCGCTACTACATAGAGTGCAGCACTGTTCTCTCTGGATTAAAGATGGCGGATGACAGCTGTCAGAAAAGCACATGGGTTTGTAAAGCACGTGGAATTTACCGCCACCACATAGAGTGCAGCACTGTTCTCTCTGGATTAAAGATGGCGGAAGACAGCTGTCAGAAAAGCACATAGGTTTGTAAAGCACATGGAATTTACCGCCACCACATAGAGTGCAGCACTGTTCTCTCTGGATTAAAGATGGCGGATGACAGCTGACGAAATTGCCCGCATGATAGCAGCACAGTGCTCTATTGATTAAAGATGGCGGATGACAGCTGTCAAAAAAGCACGTGGCTTTGTTTCCCAACAAGAGCACATAGAATTTTTCAAATTGCCGCCACCACATTTCAAAGGTATCTAGCTAAAGAGTACAGCACTGTGCTCTGTTGATTAAAGATGGTGGATGACGGCTGTCAAAAAAGCGCGTGAGTTTGTTTCCAAACAAGAGCATGTAGAATTTTTCTATTTGCCGCCACCACATAGAGGGCAGCACGGTGCTCTCTTGATTAAAGATGACTGCTGTCATGTGGAATTGCCTGCCACCACATTTCAAAGGTAACTAGCTAAAGAGGGCAGCACTGAGGTTTGCGATGCAAGATGGCTGCTGTCAAAAAGCATTTTTCAAAGTATCCGCCACCACATTTCAAAGGTAAGTAGCTAAAGAGGGCAGCACTGTGCTCTATAGATTAAAGATGGCGGATGACAGCTGTCAAAAAACACGTGGCTTTGTTTACCTCGCGCTAGTTAGGTTAAGTTGGTAGCATTAAGGTTTAGACCCGTCAAGATGGCAGCACTGCCGATGACAGGTGACGAATTTTGCAGCTACTGCGATATAGAGGGCAGCACAGTGCTTTGTGGTTTAAAGATGGCGGATGACAGCTGTCAAAAAAGCACGTGGCTGTCAAAAAAACACGTGGCTTTGTTTACCACGCGCTAGTTAGGTTAAGTTGGTACCACTAAGGTTTAGGCCCGTCAAGATGGCAGTACTGAGGTTAGCGATGCGTTGTTGTCTGTCAAAAAGCACGTGGCTTTGTTTACAAATCTGTCAAAAAGCACGTGGCTGTCAAAAAGCACGTGGCTTTGTTTACCTCATGCTAGTGAGGTTAAGTTGGCACTACTGAGGTTTAGGTCCGTCAAGATGGCAGTACTGAGGTTAGCGATGCGTTGTTGTCTGTCAAAAAGCACGTGGCTGTCAAAAAAACACGTGGCTTTGTTTACCTCATGCTAGTTAGGTTAAGTTGGCACTAGTGAGGTTTAGGCCCGTCAAGATGGCAGCAGTGAGGTTGGCGATGCGTTGTTGTCGATGACAGCTGTCAAAAAGCACGCGGCTTTGTTTACAAATTCAAATCTCCCGCCAAAATTCAAATTTCCCGCCAAAATTCAAATTTCCCGCGGGCGGGGGCGGCGGCGGCGGAGGCGGCGGAGGAGGAGGCGTGCGGCGGCGGAGGCGGCCGAACTGTCCCATTATACTACTTCCGTGGAATATCATAGGAATTAGACGCTTCTGAAGGATTCAGTTGACCGCATCTTACAGTATCTACTGCTTCCCACGTGATTTCTTTATCCCAGCTCTGGCGCTAAATTCTTCCGACTCTCATTTTAGACATCTACAAATATCATGTAGCAACTTAAATTACTTCTTTCAAAACTTATTTGTAAAAGTTTAGCATTTTGCAGAGCATTTCAAACTGGTGTGAAGATATATCTTTATAAGCCTATGGAAGAAGAACAAGAATAGTGTAATACTTAAAACATATCATTTTAAACGTCTTGTAAAATACAACCACGTTTGCAGGTCAGTGGAAATCGAACGCTAACACATTTGCCACCCTAAAATACAGTATCTTGCTTTCAATTACGCTATCCGTGTTTTGTACTATAAGCATGTTCTCCAAAGGAGAAAATGACGTCAGACTTACGTTTCAACATGGGCTAATATATTCCGTTTAAAAATACCCAAAACTGGCGGAGAATGCTAATGCACAACTCAACGGACGTAAAATAAATAAATAAATTTTAAATAACTCTTGAGGTTATTTCACGAATGACGTATTATTATTATTATTATTATTATTATTATTATTATTATTATTATTTCTTCATCCATTTATCCTCCAGGGTTTCTTTTCCCCCGGACTCAGCGAGGGATCCCAACTCTACCACCTCAAGGACAGCGCCCTGGTTCGTGAGACTTTGGGTCGGGGATACAATTGGGAATGAGGACCAGTACCCCGCTCAGGCGGCCTCACTTGGTATGCTAAACAGGGGCCTTGCGAGGATGGCAAGAGTGGAGGGGATAGACCAGGAAGAGTGAAGAAACCGGCCGTGGCCTTAAATTGGGTACCATCCCTGCATTTGGCTGGAGGAGAAGTGGGAAACCACGGAAACCACTTCGAGGATGGCTCAGGAGGGAATCGAAAACCCTTCTACTCGGTTGACCTCCCGAAGCTGAGTGGACCCCGTTCTAGCCCTCGTACCACCTTACAAATTTCGTGACAGAGCCGGGAATCGATCCCGGGCCTCCGGGGGTGGGAGCTAATCACACTAACCACTACACCACAGAGGCGGATATTATTATTATTATTATTATTATTATTATTATTATTATTATTATTATTATTATTATTATTTATCATCAACCAAAGCAAAAATAACCCGGCATTAAATGCTTATGATAATCAGAGACGCAAGGGTGTTTGAAAAATCGTTCCTATGGTGTTATTATCAGTACTGATCAAATATCTGAATGCAGTACGTATTGAGGCTGAACTACATAATGCACATTTCTTCACAATGAAATTACAGTTAATTAATTGTTCTCCTTGACTAGGAAGAGCCAGCATAGCCAGAATATTTAATTATAGAAACATCTTAATCAGTTCCCGAGAGTAGGAGTGACTTGTGACGTCACAAACCACACTCATGGCAGACGAACACATATGCCGTTGCCATGCTTGCCTCTTCTCCTTGTTCAGGATTGGTAAAAATTTTCTCCCGAACGTTATCTGACTCCCTTCTCACCCAAAATTCTAATGCTCGTGAGTGTACTAGCTCCGATGATCCTCCTTTGAGAAATACAACCAGGTTACCAACGTAATTACTAAACGGTTAACAACAATTCAACACACCAGACGCACGTGTTGTCATCTTATCCTGATCTCGCTTCATTTTCAACTTTACCTTTCGTACTTCCTTCATTTCTTTTATCTAACTTCCTCATTCCTTGAGCTATTAGAAGTTTTTCTCCTCATCTTGGGGTTGTTTATTAATGTTGAAGTGTATCAATTTGAAGTATCTATCAGTCAACTGCAACGCAAGAAATTCTTTGAATTTTTCTGAAAGCGTAATTACTTTCTATTAGCAGGATGAAGGCTACACGGAAGTTCCCCTCGTATATTTGAACTTGTAGAGCCGCGAGGTATGAGGACGCCCTAAGAAGTTTGTAAACTATTCGCTCGCAATTTGCTTGCTCTACCTATGTAATTACATTCGCTTCCCGTCCATCTGTCTGGCCTAATGAATAGGCGTGCTTAAAATACATTCCGTACTCCCTTCCTCTGGCTTGCGCTAACGAATAATTAGTGTCTTAATTCTATCTGAAGACTTGATTGTGAACTGACTAGAATGGGATAATTTAAATGCAAATCTTGGTTTAACGTGCACACCCAGTCCATCTCTAAATTAAAAGATGGAGAAGTTTCTTCCAGTGATGGAAGTTGACTGCCAACTCGCTCGTGCCTCACAACAAGTGGCTATGTGGTGTATGGCTCTAGGGGAGATGGACGAGGACTCACTTCGGCCCGCAGGCTCACATGGGTTCTTGGCTTTCACATTCTGCTCCCAGCAAATCAACGAGTTGGATGTAATCAGAACTGCCAGCCTCCGAAAATTGAGAAACCGTACCGAAATTCAAAATAAACCGTATTCCTTATCGTAAAACTGTACGCACTAAAATTCAATAGAATGCATGCAATAATAGCAAGTAGCGATAACATCAAACAGGAATACTTAACTGAAGCGTATTATCAGAAGGAAGAAACTGCAACATACACACTTTGCCCTTTTGTTACATGTCGGATCAGGACTCAACCACTTCCTGTACTGTCTACACTCTCCCACGACTGTCTGTACTTTTGTTTCCTTCTGGCTGTTTTAGCAGAAAGCCTTAATTTTTTGGGTGTCGAAGGACCTGCTATATTTTGGAATCTGAAGTTAACCGCATCTTTACTTACTTAACATTCAAAATAAACGCCATAGAAAATAATATAAAATACTTAATAAATACATACAGTAGTAAGCTAAGCAACAAGAAACTGAAGCACTGCACTGTCGCAAAAAATTTCTAAGTACATCACAATATTATTCATAAATTTGACGAAATCACGTTATCCATAAGATTTAATAATAATAATAATAATAATAATAATAATAATAATAATAATAATAATAATAATAATAATGCTATTGGCTTTACGTCCCACTAACTACTTTTTACGGTTTTCGGAGACGCTGAGGTGCCGGAATTTAGTCACGCAGGTGTTCTTTTACGTGCCAGTATATCTACCGACACGACGATGGCGTATTTGAGCATCTTCAAATAGGCCTACTACTGGACTAAGCCAGGATCGAACCTGCGAAGTTTGGGGTCAGAAGGCCAGCGCCTCAACTGTCTGAGCCACTCAGCCCGGCTAAGATTTACTACTAGACGTTGCACTGTTGTTACACCACACTTCACACGATTTACGGAATTCGGTGTGGGCTTATCAAAGAGTGTGACTGTGAACAAACAGACGACTAGGAGATCCACAGTTCATAAACTTTTGAAGTAGGCTAATCCCGGCTGCAGAGTGAGAAAGAAAAATCCCACCTGCCAGACTATTCAGACGCTTCATTGGTTTATCTGAAACCAGCTGAAAGGTGACTCACAGCATTCGAAGCTTGGGAGTCCGCTGGAGAAACTGAGGCCACGTCATAGGTCTACATGTCCAGAAATAAAGTATGTCCAAACAGGAGAAAAAATAATTTGGCATACAAAATCTGAACATTTCCAGTAAAAAAAAAAAAAAAAAAAAAAAAAAAAAAAAAAAAAAAAAAAAAAAAAAAAAAAAACCTGTTCATATAAATTTCGCAGGACCGTACACCGCACATAGAGGGTTGAAAATCATAAATATACGGTTCAAACTGTACAGTTGGCAACGCTGGATGCAACTGATCGTGGTAAAGCGAAAGCAAAGTCATCCTCGTACAGACCATGAAGGCCCCTGGAGGGGTGGAAGGTAAAGGCTTCCATTATAAGTAACCTTGGCGCTTGGTGGGGTAGAGTGGTTAGTTCTACGACGGGCGCTTTTACTCCCAGGAATTAACCTGGTACTCCTCTTTGGTGTAAGCCGAGTGAACCTCAGGGACATCTGCACCTCCCGAAGTGGCAATCTTGTTTATTATTACATTTTCCATTTTCTAACGTGGAATCGAACGCACGTTCTTCCGGGTGAAACAAGCACGCCTTTATCACCTCAGTGATGGTGATGGTGTTGGTGCGGTGCAATTACTGTTTTAAGAGAAATGCAATTCGGTAATCATTCTCCTTAACACTTACGAGAAGGATAAAAATATTGAAGAGTTTCATCTTGTTAAATAATGAATATTTCGGCGAAATAAAAAGAAAGCACACCTAGTACATCCAGGGACGGAAGGGAATAATCCATCCATGATCTAAAGGCTAAGCCTTGTCGCTGCAGCCACATCCCACGGTGGTCATCAGTCCTTTTCATCGTGACATAGGAAGCAAAGGCCAGCTGAGTGATTATGTTCCTAATGTATGAGAGACGTGGTCTTCCTTTCGACTTCTTCGCTAGGAACTTTCCTTCAAGACATTCCGGAGAAAGGTGTCATGTCGTAGGACGTATCCAAGAAATTTAGCTTTCCTCTGCTCTATTGAATAAATTAAGATCTGTTTCTCATTAACGTCATTCAAGATTTGGATATTAGTCTTCTTTTCTGCCCAACTATTCCCTGTCAGTATTCTCCAGAACCACATTTCGCAGCTTAGTATTAATAGTGCTTGTTTTCCCTAAGTCCAGGTCTCGCAACCGTAAGTTAGCACACTCCAAACAAAGTTTTTAACACATTTCTTCCTGTTTCGATCCCTATGTACTTATTTAACAGTAGATTTTTCCTGCTTTGAAGAACTCGTTTTGCCATAGCAATTCTTCTTTTGACTTCTGTCAGGCACTGATTATCATTGGTAATAACACTACCCAGACAACAAAATTCTTTAACCTGATCTATTTTTTCACAGCCTAATTTAACGTTTGTTTTCAATTCAGTCTTCTTCTTTTGAAGGACCATCGTTTTCGTTTTATTTGTGTTTATTTTTAGCCTGAACTTCTCTAACGTGTTGTTTAGTATACCGAGCATCCTAGTCATTTCGTGCTCTCAATCAGTCATCAATGCAATATCATCTGCAAAGCGAATAATATGAATTTGTTTACCATTAAAATTTATCCCTTTGGTTTTTCCTTTTACTGTTCAAATAGCGAATTCTATGAATATATTAAACAGATAAGGTGATAAGGGACAGACTAATAATAATAATAATAATAATAATAATAATAATAATAATAATAATAATAATAATAATAATAATAATAATAATAATAATAATAATAATAATAATAATAATAATTGTACCGGGCGGTACACCTCCACGCCGCTTATTTAAAATGTGCGCCAGTTGAAACTCCTCTGCTGGAGGAAGTCTGAACTTTATTGACGGTATTAATCTTCAAGTTTCTCAGAAGATGTCACTACCTGGAAATTGTTGAGTTTTTGAACTGTGTCATTTTCGACGTATTTTTGTTTCGCTTGTAGAAAGAAGTGTGAACTTTCTCTTCTAGAGGACACTACTGAAGATCAACAATAGTGCACCCTAGTGCGAAGAAAAAGAACTGTTCCTTGGAGAAAATTTTATTTCAAAAGTTTGTTCTTTGTTAAATTTCTTTCAGTCATTGGTTAAGTTGGCAATATTACCCCTTTCTTTCCCCTTGTTTTAAATCTAGCCAATCCCGAATTTCTGAAATTAATTTTCCACCAATAATGTGTTTCTTCTTCATCTTGTGTAGGGGTTTCTCTTTATTCTCCAATAAAGTGATTGTGGGCGGGTGTTCTCATTCCCCTAACGCCTAGAACCTTCCGCGAGAGTATATAAACTGCTGATTTTAGGGTCTCCGGGCCACTTCTGTTCCATCTTTCTGTGTGTAAAGTACATAGCAGGGGGCGGGAAGCGCCTCTTTCTTCGGCAGCGGTCAACAACAAGGTAATGGCCAATTAATAACTTCTTTCTTTGCTAGCTCAGCAGTTTAACTCTCGGGGCGGGTCCGAAGCTTTTTCCATTATGTAACCTTCCTTAAAATGTAAAGAAACTTGTATCTATTTCATCTTTTAAACTGCATATCGGGATAGAGAGTGCTTAACCCTCTCGAGCTCCCAATCATATTGTTTTGAGGTGAACTTATTTTTCTCAACCTATTCTTCGTTAATATAATGTAAATTGTTCTTTTCTGAAGTCACCTCTGTAGTATGGGATTAGCCCTTGCATTAACGGCCTAGTGCCAAGTAGGTTTTAAATAAAGTGTATTAGGAGTGCGGAGAGCCTCCTTTCAAGTTGGTATTTTAGAGGCCGTATAATTAACCTTTTTTTCACTTAATAGGCCTCAGTAGATTGGGTATTTTACCCCTGTGTTTATGTCCGTTGAGGACAGCTTGAAGGTGGAGTTTGGTGTGGCCTGGGAGAGGCTTAAAGTTGAGAGTGAGTGGCTCTTTTGAAAATTGAGTGTTGTATGCCTCGTGGAGGCTTTTCAGTGTAATTTGGAGCAGGGGCTCCTAGGCATGAATGGGGTTTTCTGCCCCTCTGTTGAAACTTGTGTTTGGGGTAAAACTGAGCTGATTGCCCAAGCATTGTGAAGTCAGGGCGCGAAGCCCAAATCCTGTAAATATTGTAACTACCCTTTGGACTTGCTACTTTGTACCTGCCATGCTTGTTATTTCTTTGTTTTTGAAAAGAAAATATAACCTTGTTAAATTTTAAATTAATTTTACTTTCGTAGCTTGAGACCCGTTCACACCCGCACCTTCTTTCACCTCTACCTACCGCTAAAACACGGTAACAATAATAATAATAATAATAATAATAATAATAATAATAATAATAATAATAATAATAATAAGAAAAAACCTAACAGAAACCATAAGAAAAAGGAGACTGCAATTCTTTGGATATATTTACAGAATGGGAAGCCTCCGTGGCTCAGGCGGCAGCGCGCCGGCCTCTCACCGCTGGATACCGTGGTTCAAATCCCTGTCAATCCATGTGAGATTTGTGCTGGACAAAGCGAAGGCAGGACAGGTTTTTCTCCAGGTACTCCTGTTTCCCTGTCATCTTTCATTCCAGCAAGACTCTCCAATATCATTTCATCAGCCAGTCATTAATCATTGCCCCAGGGGAGTGCGACAGACTTCGGCAGCCGGCACAATTCATATCCTCGCCGCTAGATGGGGCTTCATTCATTCCATTCCTGACCCGGTCAAATGATTGGAAACAGGTTGTGGATTTACAGAATGGATGATTCCAGATTAAGAAAAAAGGATTTTCAAGTACGTTTGGGACAAGAAGGCAACAACTAGCTGGATTCAAGAAGTAAAGAAAGATTTGGAAAGAAATACTATAAGAAAAGAAGAAACTATGGATAGAGAGGTTTTTAGAAAGAGGGTAGTTAGTATGGAAGGATTCCAAGAAAGACTGAACAAGAAACCTGGTGCGAAGTGGTCCAAGCGCAGAAAGAAGCAGCATAGTGAAAGGATGATATAATTCTGGAAGGAACGGAAGAGAAAACAACAAAGTATGAAGAATTGAACTGAAATTGACACGTGGTCCTTAGCAGGCCTTGGAAATGAAAATCCACAGCCTGTTTTCAGTCATTCGACCGGGTCAGGAATGGAATGAATGAAGCCCCCATCTAGTGGCGAGGATAGGATTTGTACCGGCTGCCGAAGCCTGTCACACTCCTCTGGGGTAATGGTTAATGACTGGCAGATGAAATGAAATGATATTGGAGCGTATTGCTGAAATAAAATATGACAGGGCAAACCGGAGTACCCGGAGAAAAACCTGTACCGCCTCCGCTTTGTCCAGCACAAATCTCACATGGAGTGACCGGGATTTGAACCATGGATCCCAGTGGTGAGAGGCCGATGAGCTGCCGGCTGAGCCATGGAGGCTTTTAGTAGGCCTTGTCGGAAATAATAATAATAATAATAATAATAATAATAATAATAATAATAATAATAATAATAATAATAATAATAATAATAATAATACTATCCTGCGAGTGTTTAGACTACGTTGCCACTGCTTATTTATAGTGATTCAACCTCTGTCATCTCTATCTTTACATACGGCTGTTTGCGGTCCTGCATGACACCCCTACTGGACGCTTATATTTCTCTTCAGTTAGCCTACTGGAGATTTTGTACAATACGAGACGTCTGACAAATGATCAATAACAATGTCTTTTTTTAGTTTATAAACCAGCTGTCAAGCTTTTTACTGCAATCAGTCTGTGCACGGATTGTCTATACTCTATATGATGGTGTTGGTGGTCATTATTGTTTTAAGAGGAAGTACAACTGGGCAACCATCCTCTATATGGTATAATGTTAACCAGAAAGAAAAAATGGAAGGATCCGACACTTCGAAAAATGAAGGTATCGGCCAAAGAAAGACAAAGGTCACGAAGGGCGTGAAAATTAATGATTCCCTAAGCCTTGAGAGCTATAATACCGTCAGGGTCGGAAAAGAACACGAACTGACCAAGGGAGGTCGGATAGGATAGATGAAAGTGAGGATCCTGGCACAAGTGAGTGGAAGTAATGGTACGATTCAGCTGAGGACCCCGTGGTCACCAACCCACGCTCGCAAGTTAAGATCTCCTGGAGCCCCCTTTAGTCGCCTCTTACGACAGGCAGGGGTTAATGTGGGTGTTATTCTACCGCCCCACCCACAGGGCGAGCCTATATGATGATGTCTGAGTGGACAGCGCTTCTTAGTGCCAAGTGAATGCCATATAACTGATAGCAACGGCTTAGACAGAGCGTCGTCAGAACGAACCACACAGAATCGAGAGACGAAAAGAAATTGAGAGTAACGAGTAAATTATACGATGTCTTTTGAGAGCGTATGCTTGTGTGAACACTCCAGTCAACCGCGAAAATATATGATAAATGCCCCTCATTTAGTCGTATAATAAAGACCAATTCGGAAAAGGTTCCTTATTAATGTTCAGCAAACCTGGCGAGTCTACGAACATTCAACAGACGGACGTTGCTGAAGAAAGGACGATAATAATAGGTAGAAAGGCTCAGGGAGGAATTTATTGCCAATGGAATTCCCGCGCAACGAATATCACCCTCCTTCTATCGTTATTTTCTCTACGATCTAAATCGAGACATTAACAGGGATGTGTTTTCCTTTGACGCGAGTAGCACACAGGCCGCTGTATTTGCCTTGTGGTCGTTGAAGCTCCTTCCCTAACGATGTGTGGTTAAGACAGGCGCGACCCATCAATTCTTGTTTTCTTCCAACAAGTACCACTCCACGTCGTGTAGCGAGAGAACACCTTTCAGGGGAGTTAAACTGAAGTGGCAACTTAGTTATACATCCTGCAGAATTTACAAGTGAATTCATGTCAAGTTCCAGTGTTGTTTGACTAGTGAAAGAAGTTAAAATATAATTATTATTCTCTGTTCATCTGTATAATTACGTGTTACAGTTTTACAGATCCTCTTAACCCGACAACTAGCCGTTAGTTGAATTATGAATTGGTGACACAAAGTAGGCTACAATGTGATGTTCAAATTTGTTTGTGGGGCTTGTTCTTAGGTCTATTTTCAATCAAGCATTCTTTTCGGCAAATCAAGAAACATATATTCCATATTATGTCGAATTCCGTAAGTAGTATAATTGGAGAGTTCTGCGGCCTCCTCCCGCGGGAAATTTGAATTCTGGCGGGAAATTTGAATTTTGGCGGGAGATTTGAATTTTTGCGCGAGATTTGAATTTGTAAACAAAGCCACGTGCTTTTTGACAGCTGTCATCGACAACAACGCATCGCTAACCTCACTGCTGCCATCTTGACGGGCCTAAACCTCAGTAGTGCCAACATAACCTAACTAGCGCGAGGTAAACAAAGCCACGTGTTTTTTGACAGCCACGTGCGTTTTGACAGACAACAACACTTTGCTAACCTCAGTGCTGCCATCTTGACGGGCCTAAACCTCAGTAGTACCAACTTAACCTAACTAGCGCGAGGTAAACAAAGCCACGTGTTTTTTGACAGCCACGTGCTTTTTGACAGACAACAACGCATCGCTAACCTCAGTACTGCTATCTTGACGGGCCTAAACCTCAGTAGTACCAACTTAACCTAACTAGCGCGTGCCAAACAAAGCCACGTGCTTTTTTGACAGCTGTCATCCGCCATCTTTAAACCACAGAGCACTGTGCTGCCCTCTTTATCGTAGTAGATGTAAAATTCGTCACCTGTCATCGGCAGTGCTGCCATCTTGGCGGGCCTAAACCTTAGTGCTACCAACTTAACCTCACTAGCGTGAGATAAACAAATCCACGTGTTTTTTGACAGCTGTCACCAGCCATCTTTAATCTATAGAGCACAGTGCTGCCCTCTTTAGCTACTTACCTTTGAAATGTGGTGGCGGATAATTTGAAAAATGCTTTTTGACAGCAGCCATCTTGCATCGCAAACCTCAATGCTGCCCTCTTTAGCTAGATACCTGTGGTGGCAGACAATTCCACGTGACAGCAGCCATCTTTGAGCACAGTGCTGCCCCTCTTTGTGGCGGCGGGAAATTCCACGTGCTCTTGTTTGGAAACAAATTCACGTGCTATTTTCTGACAGCTGTCATCCGCCATCTTGCATCACAAACCTCAGTGCTACACTCTTTAGCTAGATACCTTTGAAATGTGGTGGCGGCAAATTCTACATGCTCTTGTTTGGAAACAAACCTATGCGCTTTTTTGACAGCTATCATCCGCCATCTTTAAACCAGAGAGCACCGTGCTGCCCTCTTTAGCTACTTACCTTTGAAATGTGGTGGCGGCAAATTCTACGTGCTCTTGTTTGGAAACAAACCCATGTGCTTTTCTGACAGCTGTCATCCGCCATCTTTAATCCAGAGAGAACAGTGCTGCACTCTTTAGTTGAAATGTGGTGGCGGCGAATTCCACGTGCTCTTGTTTGGAAACAAACCTATGCGCTTTTTGACAGCTATCTTCCGCCATCTTTAATCCAGAGAGCACCGTGCCGCCCTCTTTAGCTACTTACCTTTGAAATGTGGTGGCGGCAAATTCTACGTGCTCTTGTTTGGAAACAAACCCATGTGCTTTTCTGACAGCTGTCATCCACCATCTTTAATCCAGAGAGAACAGTGCTGCACTCTTTAGTTGAAATGTGGTGGCGGCAAATTCCACGTGCTCTTGTTTGGAAACAAACCCATGTGCTTTTCTGACAGCTGTCATCTACCATCTTTAATCCAGAGAGAACAGTGCTGCACTCTTTAGTTGAAATGTGGTGGTGGCAAATTCCACGTGCTCTTGTTTGGAAACAAACCTATGCGCTTTTCTGACAGCTGTCATCCACCATCTTTAATCCAGAGAGAACAGTGCCGCACTCTTTAGTTGAAATGTGGTGGCGGCAAATTCCACGTGCTCTTGTTTGGAAACAAATTCTACGCGCTCTTCAGCTGTCAACCACCATCGTTAATCAAGAGAGCACCGTGCTGCCCTCTTTGTGGTGGCGGATAATTTGAAAAATTCTTTTCGACAAGCAGCCATCTTTAATCCAGAGAGAACAGTGCTGCCCTCTTTAGCTACTTACCTTTGAGGCGGTTAATTTGAAAAATTCTTTTCGACAAGCAGCCATCTTTAATCCAGAGAGAACAGTGCTGCCCTCTTTAGCTACTTACCTTTGAGGCGGTTAATTTGAAAAATTCTATTTAACAAGCTGCCATCTTTAATGAAAAGAGCATCGTGGTGCTATCTTGCGGGTAAATTTTACGTCACAGCTGTCATCCACCACCCTGCATTGCTAACCTTAGTGCTACCCTCTTTAGCTACTTACCTTTGAAAAAAATCTATTTGACAAGCTGTCACCCGCCATCTTGCATCGCAAACCTCAGTGCTGCACTCTATGTGGTGGCGGATAATTTGAAAAAATCTTTTTGACAAGCAGCCATCTTTAATCAACAGAGCACCGTGCTGCCATCTTTAGCTACCGCCATCTTACATCGCTTACCTCGCTGCTGCACTCTTTAGTTGAAATGTGGGGCGGTAAATTCGAACAAGTTTAAACATGCATCGGGAAAGCTAGAGTAAGCACGTGCTGTTGTGATGACGTCATTGTGCATGTTTAGACCTGATCGTTTTTCTTAAGAGTAAGTCGGTGTAAAGCAATGCAATAAGTACAACATTTTTTGAATGCGATCAAATATTTATTCACAAATGTACTACAACAGTGTTCGTGTTTGCTGCTGACAAGGTTGGTGTGCTTCTTAACAACGTATGCTTCTGAAATGCCTCCTGCAACATTCAAATTAAACAAAACATTTAGAAATATATTATACTAAGTATGTTATGCTTTACAGAGAAGATCATATACTTCTTACCTTTCTGTTATACCTTTTCGGAATCATCATCATCATCATCATGAGGTACTAGAGAAAGTTCATTCATACACTGTGTACAGTGTTCAATCCTCGGATTTGGTCCATCCCAATAATCATCACCATTTTCTCCTCGATGCTTGTAATGTCGTTCACAAGTTCTGCATAATGCTACTTCGATCGACATCTTACTGTGTAGAGGAAGGATGTCCCAAAAATTATGTACGTAAGAGGCAGCGTACGTATATAAAAATCCTGGTGGTAAGTATTGAATAAGATGTTTCGGCATCGACGATCTATGTTTATAGAACATCTTAATAGCCTCACTCACTCGTGAAAGATAAATAAGATGTTGCGTATGAGCATGCAAACAGCATGCACATTTACAGTTTTGTTCCATAGCGTACGATGTCGAAGCACACACTAATGAAAATGATAAAGATCTATTCTTATTTATAGTCTCATAACAATATTCGTTAGCGGATGGTAAGTAACATCACTCATATGAATAATAAGACAATAGGCTGCTGTGTTAGCAGGAATGTTTTCAGATGTTTCAAATTCTAAACGAATATCAACTGGAGATTCTTTTATAGATTCTTCATGATAAGAGCAGTCTATAACTACAATCGGTGCTTTATTTTTAAATTCTTGAGGTGTAAATAGCGGACGATCTTCTTTCTGATAATACGATGATTGAATTTTACAAAACATGTCATAGAGCATCCCAAACTTATTTTTCTCAAAGTTAATGTCGATGTTTTCGTAGGGATACGTAATTCCGTTGAGATATAGTCTAACGTGTCTTAATTTACAGTGATCAAACAGTGAGCTATCTTTTTCGTGATTGAATTTACGATTAGTTTGAAATCCAAAAATAATGTACAAGGGCTTCTCAGTAAAACGTGATGCTTTAACAGCCCAGCTATGCTTGTTTGTAGGTGGTAACACAGGATATTC
The DNA here is from genome assembly GCF_040414725.1 of Anabrus simplex. Classification (NCBI taxonomy): domain Eukaryota; kingdom Metazoa; phylum Arthropoda; class Insecta; order Orthoptera; family Tettigoniidae; genus Anabrus; species Anabrus simplex. Next base: position 440,146,879 of record NC_090268.1, on the reverse strand, counting down.
ATGCAGCTCCCAACTTCTAAAACGTATAGGTAATGGTGTATCATTTTCTACAATCTTGAGCAATCGATGTTTTTCACGATCAGATAAGGTTACATGTGGAATCCGCCACAGTATACGATGCAGTGTTATTTTCGATTCTACAGGTGTTTCTACTGCTTTAAGAGAATTGTAATCACTTCGATCACGGATTAGAATAAGCTCTTGTTTTGCGTTGATTATAATACGTGTAAAGTCTTCTGCGAATCCAAAAATATGTTTCAGGGATAACATACCCGTAAAAGTTCCATCCTCATTAATCATCCAGTTGTTAGTAGCTTTTGGACACCATCCAGCCATCCGCAAAAGATTACTTTCTTCATCACAGAAAGAAGGGTAGAGGTTCATTGCACTTGTAATACCAACATTCTTCGTTCGATCTATTTCAACATTATTTACCTCATATCGCGCTTCGGAAAAGAGAAAAGCTAGAGCATGGTTGTTTAGTTGTGAAGTGCTTGGTCCACTTCCATCAGACTTTTCTAATCGTCCTTCAATATAGAGGTAGCTTTCGTGTGGTAAGGTGTAAACATCTTGTTGATTAATAATAAAATTAATTTCATCATTGTTATTTAATCCAAACGTAAAAGGTTGATAGGAATGAAGCTCACTTCGTACTACACCTTCACGACTTTCTACTGTATTCGTAATGTCTAGCATTTCTTCCATTCTGTTGTAGTAGTGTATATCCTAAATCTTGGAGTATCTGCTTATGGGTATGTGTTAACTCGATGAGTCTCTGCACACATGTAGTATGTCTTCGGAATGTACACCGTGTTTTATAGATGGTTTTCATACTGGTTTAAGATGTAGTTTGTAAGCTACGTACGCGTGCTGATCTAAATGAATAAGCTGATTATGTTTATTTACAAGTCTAAGAGTAATGTTGCTAATGTGTTTTACAGACACAGGATGATAAAGAACTACTGCTGGTTTCTCACAAATAGTATATCCACGTTCCTCTGTAACAATAAAGTCGTGCAGGACGTGCGAAGGTTGTAGATTACTATTCAAGTCTGTAATAATATTACAAGTAATGTTCACATTATAATCATCGAAGTGTTTTATAGGTTGATCAGACTCGTAACGTACGTTCGGTAGGAGCTCCCTCGATGAAAATCCAAGCAGTGGTCCAATCGAATCAGGTTGTGATTTGAAGTCAATCTTAAATGATGATTCAATAACACATTTATGTGTAATGTTACTTATAGTGATTGAGAACTTGTAATTATGATTACTAAAACTATCTTCCCCAAACTGATCAATTAACGTACTTTCAATATAGTCGTGAATATCGTCTACTGTATAACTACCTGAGGGTAGTGTTAGCACATACTCATCGTAATAGAACTTGTTTAAACCATCACGCACATTATAGATTTTATTGTAGCTTTCAAACGATACTAGTCCAAGACTATGTGGCTGATAACCAAGTTCGATTGGCGGATTAAAATAGATGGTTGTTTCAGGTCCTTCTCCACGTACAGCAAACGTTCTTTCACTGTTCGTCATCACGTAGACACTAATGCACTTTCTCTACTGTCTGGGTTTGATATAAGAACATAAGACATAATCGTCCGCACATGCGTGTATTAAAGTTTTGCACACGGTTTTTATTGTAAACAATGTCTGCACTGCTTCCGAAATAACGTATGAGCTCAAAAGGAGGAGGTAAGTCTCCATAGCTATCAGAATACCATACTTTAGATTTACGTTTTACATAAGCAACGTAATGAGTTCCAGGTCCACGACTGTCGTCCAAGTTAATTACGGCACTTTCACGTTCACGTGGGCGTGCTGGTAGTTGATCGCGCATATACACTCCTCGAAAATAATGAATTCCTAGTTGTTTAGCAAACGTAAAAACTTCATCATGCGTTAGAGCTCGATATGGCAGTGCATTCAGTAGACGTTTTTTGGAGAAATGTAGATACCAAGCCCTTTCTTGTATGGCGCTAGCTTCATGTTCATACCTTTGCCTCGTAACGCAATTGCCTCCATCGTCTTGTTATGACGTTCACTCTCTTTCAACTGTTGTTTCGCTTCTTCTACAGCTTTGACAGTTCTCGCTACAGCACTAGCACCACCTAGCAATGACCCTAAAGCTGCTAAGCCAGCAAACAGCGCAGGAAGAAATCCTCCTCGTTTTGGTACAGGAATAATTCGTGCACGTTTACTAAATATTGCTCTGCACTTTGGAGAAATTGTCGCTCTTGCTGCGCGTAACGCTTTAGTAATAGCTACACGAGGATTGTATTCCCCTCGAATAGCTTTTTGCGCAGCCTTTATAACATCTTTCCGTCCAACAGTTTTTACTTTCTTCTTCTTCTTCATGTCGTTTGGATATCGTTGTTTTACCATGGTGGACACGACTTTACTAGTCAAGAGCAAATCATAAACTAACCGTTACCTCTTGTTTCGTTTAATATATATATTACTATTACGTACTTTATGGTTCAGTTATCATGAAGATTATAAAGCAGCAAGACACGCTACCTGTTACCGACATTGTACCACATCTCTTACCTAGTTCTAGTACAACTACAGGAAAACGTCATGGAACGTTGTTTCCTTTTACTGTTCGATGTATTATATCAGGCCCGTCGGGATGCGGGAAAACAAATCTTTTACTCACACTTTTTACTTCTGTAAATGGTGTACGCTTCGAGAATATTTACGTTTTCGCAAAGTCACTCTATCTGCCGCTATATACTATTCTACAAACTGTAATGCATGACCTAGTTAAAGATGGAATAAGATATTTTAAATTTAATTCGTATGAGCAAGTACCATCACCAGACGATGTGCTTCCTAATTCTCTTATGATCTTTGATGATGTCGCAACAGAACAGCAAAACGTTATTCGTGCATTCTTTAGTATTGGTCGGCAGAAATATGTTGATTGCATCTATTTGTGCCAAACCTATTCTCGTGTGCCTAAGCAGTTGATACGCGGCGACGCAAATGTTATTGTGCTTTTTCGGCAAGATGAGCGCAACATGCGACATGTGTATAACGATCATGTTAACACTGATATGACATTCGATGACTTTAAACGTATGTGTGCTAAATGTTAGTCATTACACCGTTACAGCTTTTTAGTTATTGATAAAGAAAGTGATGTACAGCATGGACGATATCGCATGGGTTTCGATAATTTTATATGCATTAACACAGAATTACAGTAACTACTTGATTAAAAACCATCATCATGTTTAGCATCTAGCAAGGAGATCACAAAACATATCATCCAAGCTCGAAACAATATTCGACGGAAATTTACGGAGATTAAACGTATTCAAGCAGACACGGATTTATTTTTAAAAACACAACTAAGTACACAACTCAAAGAAATTTTTAATTCTACTTAATTACCGCAGTCTACTTCAAGTTTTGCTTCTATGCAAACATCATATCATAAAGAGAAGCATGAAGAAGAAAAGCATGAACAAGATAAGGAAGAGAAGAAGCAGGATGTAGATCAAGAAGAGGAAGATAAAGAAGAAGAAGAAGAAGAAGAAGGAGAAGAACTTAATGATACATCAACATCTAAGCGTGTTGGGTTTTTAACTACAGATGTTATTGCTGAAACACCTACTACATCGACGCAAAATCTACCATCTTTGTCTGAGGTTATGATTACACCAGAGTATCGCAATCAGTTTAGAACTTTTATTCAAGATACCTATGGATCTCTCTTTGCACCTTATATAGAAAAACTTTTTACAGGACAAACTGACACTACCTACGGTATTCGCTACGAAGATGACTGTTTCCGGATAGGAAATTCAAATGTTAAGATTAATAACAACAAACTCATTGTACAAGGTGTTACCTATAAACCCACGAAAGGACTCTTAGAACTTCTTTTCTCACGAATACCAGACAAGGATATAATTTTACAAGATGATCTTAAAAAATATAAAGCAATTCTTTTTGCTTCTGATGCGACACGACGTAATTACAAGAGAACAGAAGCTGTAAATGCGAATAAGAGTTACAAGTATCGTGAGTTTATTTCTAAGCTGTTTCCGACTGCACGTAGTCTTGATGTTATCTACAAGCCTTTGTTGCCGTATGTGGATGTAAGATACTGGAATGACCCAAACTTACTCGTTGAACGATTACAACTTTTAAGAGCATCGCAAGAGGCTGGTCACACTGGTCATGGATCAGAAATTCTAGAAATAGAAAGAGAACTACGTTATGCCGGTATTATTTTGTAATGGCTCGTCAAGAGAAGATCTCACCTGTAAAGGTAAACATCGCACATGAGTTACATAAACCAGCACGTCGCACCTACTGTCGCAGACGCGTTATTACACGAGGAAAAGATGATCTCTGGCAAGCAGACTTAGTAGAAATGATTCCATATGCCTCTAGTAATAAGGGGTATAAGTATCTACTTACTGTTATCGATGTGTACTCGAAGTTTGCTTTTGCACAACCTGTGCGTTCTAAAACAGCAGCTCAAGTTAAAGAAGCATTTAAACATATTGTTGAAGAATCGAAACGATGCCCAAGGCTTCTTCAAACTGATCAAGGCAAAGAGTTTTACAACAAGGATTTTTCTTCTTACCTCAAGTTACTTAGCATTCAACACTACTCTACGTTCAGCAATCTCAAGGCAAGTGTTGTAGAACGCTTTAATCGTACACTCAAAACAATGATGTGGCGAGAATTTACAGCGCAAGGATCATATCGTTGGATTGATCTGCTACCTAGACTTTTATCTACCTATAACGATACACCTCATCGCACTATCGGAACAAAGCCACGTCTTGTTACAAAGAATACACCTCGTATAAATGCTATTCATCTTGTAATTAAAACAGCTGATCCACGTCGCCATCGCTTTAAAGAAGGTGATTTTGTTCGCATCAGCAAACACAAGTCTATCTTTGCAAAAGGATGCACACCTAACTGGAGCACTGAAATTTTTCAAATCAGAAGTGTTAAGCTTACTAATCCAGTTACGTATTTACTTCGCGATCTCAGAGGACAGCCTATTGAAGGAGGATTCTACATCGAAGAACTGCAGAAAACAAAATATCCTGATCACTATTTAGTTGAACGTGTTATTCGACGTCGTGGCAATAAGCTGTATGTTAAATGGCTTGGTTTTAATAAGAGCTTTAATTCATGGATTAATAAAGAGGATGTACTTTAAATCTTATGTGTGTTTTCTTTTAATCCTCTACGTTTCCTTTCTTCTAAGTCACTAGAACATGCTGTAGGATTAAACAACACCTGTAATATGTTTTGACAATTCATATTTATTTTAGAATATATATATATATATATATATATATACATTTTTATCCTTTGTTTATTTTACGGTCTTTGTCACTCAGTTTTCGTTTTATTACACCAACAACAAGTGCTGCTATATTCTTCTGAGCAGCTAAAGCACTAGGTAATAACACACACACACACACACACATACACACACACACACACACACATACACACACACACACACACACACACACACACACAGCATAACTTTACGAAGCAGATTTTAACAGCTACACGACATACTCTATGCAGGCAGCATGTAACTACATGTCAGGCGAATGTGTTCTAGGGCCGCAGGGGAGATGAAGCACGAAGAAAAGATGATCAATCACTCTATTGATGAGTCCACGCCCAACATGCTTCCTCATCTTTCTCCCAGCACGTTTCTTCACCTTTTCCTTGTTTACTCTCTCCACAGCCATGATAAGTGTTTATAAGCGAAGACACCTCGTTAGTTTTAGGTCCGTGATACAGTTTAATTAGTTGACATGTACGGCACTGTCTCACAGAAGGTCTTCTAACTAAACTCACGTGTTCATGATGTAAACTACACGTTTGAAGCTCTGACAAAACAGGATCTTGAGTCCACTCACGAGGCACCTTATCCCAAATCTTCTTTACAGCATTCGCAGCTACATTAACCAAAAATGCCTTTGGTAATGCATTTAATTCTTCTTCAGTAAAAGTGTTTAGTTTCTTTTTGCATCCATAAAACTTTACGATCGCCTTTTCAACTGCGTTACACTTAGTATCTGTTAGAAATGACATGATGTCTTTACTCTACAAATGTTTCTTTTACACTAAGATTATTTCGACATTGCAGTTTATATATGTTGTTCACTTCCCGGCATGCACTGCAACACAACCAATCAAAGAGCATGCATACATGTTGTAAAGACTGTTTACTTGTTTCTCTACTATGCTCTTTCGGAAGAGTTTTAAATGATGGGCACCCCAATTCATGCATGTCGATAACTTCACACGATGATGGTAGAAAATCACGCAACCATTCCTTCTTTTCACAACCCTTTAAAAGAACAAGATCTGCTCTTGACAAATGTGCATTCATCATTAAAGGTAGAAAACGATAAGGTATTCCTTTTTCTTCCCACTTCAAACCTAAATTATTTTCAATCCACTGAGTCTGCTTTTTATTTTCATCTGTTTGCAAACAGTAAGGGAACGGTGGACTAAATACTAAACTAACAAGTTTTGGTGCCCACAACACACTGCAATCTAACACAGCCACCTCTTTAAACACAAATTTGTTTCCGTTTACTTTAAAGTCTTGCACATCAACTATTAATGTTTTCGTCATGTTTGCACTCCACTCTCTATCACTGTTTCTCGAAGACTAAAGCTTTTAGTCAACGAACGGGTTTAAACATGCACAATAACGTCATCACTACAGCACATGCAAACTCTTGTTTTTATGTTGCATACTTATTGCATTCCTTTACACCGACTTACTCTTAAGAAAACGGACAAGTCTAAACATGCATGATGACGTCATGACTGCAGCACGTGCTTACTCTAGCTTTCCCGATGCGTGATTAAACTTGTTCGAATTTACCGCCACCACATTTCAACTAAAGAGTGCAGCAGCGAGGTAAGCGATGTAAGATGGCGGTAGCTAAAGATGGCAGCACGGTGCTCTGTTGATTAAAGATGGCTGCTTGTCAAAAAGATTTTTTCAAATTATCTGCCACCACATAGAGTGCAGCACTGAGGTTTGCGATGCAAGATGGCGGGTGACAGCTTGTCAAATAGATTTTTTTTTCAAAGGTAAGTAGCTAAAGAGGGTAGCACTAAGGTTAGCAATGCAAGATGGTGGATGACAGCTGTGACGTAAAATTTACCCGCAAGATAGCACCACGATGCTCTTTTCATTAAAGATGGCAGCTTGTTAAATAGAATTTTTCAAATTAACCGCCTCAAAGGTAAGTAGCTAAAGAGGGCAGCACTGTTCTCTCTGGATTAAAGATGGCTGCTTGTCGAAAAGAATTTTTCAAATTAACCGCCTCAAAGGTAAGTAGCTAAAGAGGGCAGCACTGTTCTCTCTGGATTAAAGATGGCTGCTTGTCAAAAAATAATTTTTCAAATTATCCGCCACCACAAAGAGGGCAGCACGGTGCTCTCTTGATTAAAGATGGTTGTTGACAGCTGAAGAGCGCGTAGAATTTGTTTCCAAACAAGAGCACGTAGAATTTGTCGCCACCACATTTCAACTAAAGAGTGCGGCACTGTTCTCTCTGGATTAAAGATAGTGGATGACAGCTGTCAGAAAAGCGCATAGGTTTGTTTCCAAACAAGAGCACGTGGAATTTGCCACCACCACATTTTAACTAAAGAGTGCAGCACTGTTCTCTCTGGATTAAAGATGGTAGATGACAGCTGTCAGAAAAGCACATGGGTTTGTTTCCAAACAAGAGCACGTGGAATTTGCCGCCACCACATTTCAACTAAAGAGTGCAGCACTGTTCTCTCTGGATTAAAGATGGTGGATGACAGCTGTCAGAAAAGCACATGGGTTTGTTTCCAAACAAGAGCACGTAGAATTTGCCGCCACCACATTTCAAAGGTAAGTATCTAAAGAGGGCGGCACGGTGCTCTCTGGGTTAAAGATGGTGGATGATAGGTGTCAAAAAGCGCATAGGTTTGTTTCCAAACAAGAGCACGTGGAATTTGCCGCCACCACATTTCAACTAAAGAGTGCAGCACTGTTCTCTCTGGATTAAAGATGGCGGAAGACAGCTGTCAGAAAAGCACATGGGTTTGTTTCCAAACAAGAGCACGTAGAATTTGCCGCCACCACATTTCAAAGGTAAGTAGCTAAAGAGGGCAGCACGGTGCTCTCTGGATTAAAGATGGCGGATGATAGCTGTCAAAAAAGCGCATAGGTTTGTTTCCAAACAAGAGCATGTAGAATTTGCCGCCACCACATTTCAAAGGTATCTAGCTAAAGAGTGTGGCACTGAGGTTTGTGATGCAAGATGGCGGATGACAGCTGTCAGAAAATAGCACGTGAATTTGTTTCCAAACAAGAGCACGTGGAATTTCCCACCGCCACAAAGAGGGGCAGCACTGTGCTCAAAGATGGCTGCTGTCACGTGGAATTGTCTGCCACCACAGGTATCTAGCTAGAGAGGGCAGCACTGAGGTTTGCGATGCAAGATGGCTGCTGTCAAAAAGCATTTTTCAAATTATCCGCCACCACATTTCAAAGGTAAGTAGCTAAAGAGGGCAGCACTGTGCTCTATAGATTAAAGATGGCTGGTGACAGCTGTCAAAAAGCACGTGGATTTGTTTATCTCACGCTAGTGAGGTTAAGTTGGTAGCACTAAGGTTTAGGCCCGCCAAGATGGCAGCACTGCCGATGACAGGTGACGAATTTTACATCTACTACGATAAAGAGGGCAGCACAGTGCTCTGTGGTTCAAAGATGGCGGATGACAGCTGTCAAAAAAGCACGTGGCTTTGTTTGGCACGCGCTAGTTAGGTTAAGTTGGTACTACTGAGGTTTAGGCCCGTCAAGATGGCAGTACTGAGGTTAGCGATGCGTTGTTGTCTGTCAAAAAGCACGTGGCTGTCAAAAACACGTGGCTTTGTTTACCTCGCGCTAGTTAGGTTAAGTTGGTACTACTGAGGTTTAGGCCCATCAAGATGGCAGTACTGAGGTTAGCGATGCATTGTTGTCTGTCAAAAAGCACGTGGCTGTCAAGAAACACGTGGCTTTGTTTACTTCGCGCTAGTTAGGTTAAGTTGGCACTACTGAGGTTTAGGCCCGTCAAGATGGCAGCAGTGAGGTTAGCGATGCGTTGTTGTCGATGACAGCTGTCAAAAAGCACGTGGCTTTGTTTACAAATTCAAATCTCGCGCCAAAATTCAAATCTCCCGCCAAAATTCAAATTTCCCGCCAGAATTCAAATTTCCCGCGGGAGAAGGCCACAGATCTCTCCAATTATACTACTTCCGTATGTCTTCAAAATAATGTGAAAAATAGAACTTTACGATACTGTAGTCACTTACCGCAAACAAATTCTACCAAAATACCATCTGAAACCTCTTCCGGTGCCCAAAAAAGAGTTTCTTCAGATACTTACCAGGTGGTTACACTGTGCCATGTGCTCTGAATCGAACTTAATAATGTCCGAATGGTAGACTTTGAACTAAGCATCATAACGTGTTCATCATTATAGTGTTTAAGTAAAAATAAAGAAATTCATCACAGTATCCTGGGAATCTTCATTGGGGTAATCACATAAATATGATTGTAAATAAAGGGTACAGATTTCTGCACATGGTTATGAGGATATTTAGGGGTTGTAGTAAGGATGTAAAGGAGAGGACATATAAGTCTCTGGTAAGACCCCAACTAGAGTATGGTTCCAGTGTATGGGAGCCTCACCAGGATTGCTTGATTCAAGAACTGGAAACAATCCGAAGAAAAGCAGCTCGATTTGTTCTGGGTGATTTCCAACAAAAGAATAGCGTTACAAAAATGTTGCAAAATTTGGCCTGGGAAGATTTGGGAGAAAGGAGACAAGCTGCTCGACTAAGTGGTATGTTCCGAGCTGTCAGTGGAGAGATGACGTGGAATGACATCAGAAGACGAATAAGTTTGAGTGGTGTCTTTAGAAGTAGGAAAGATCGCAATATGAAGATAAAGGTGGAATTAAAGAGGACAAATTGGGACAAATATTGATTTATAGGAAGGGGAGTTAGGGATTGCAATAACTTACCAACGGAGATGTTCAAAATATTTCCTATTTCTTTGGAATCATTTAAGAAAAGGCTAGGAAAACAACAGATAGGAAATCTGCCACCTGGGCGACTGCCCTAAATGCACATCAGTAGTGACTGATGGATTGAGTAATTATTAATCTGTATGTTACAAGCGCGAAAATATTTCACATATTCGTTTCGAGATTCTGGTCTACCCTTTATCTCAACTCGTTAAGACCTCACTTTTAGCCTTTGTAACATAAAATCAGAGTTGTGATTAAAAAACTTGAATTCAAGGGATGACGTAAACTATCTCACAAAGGAAAACGTGTGGCCCTGTTTGAACAATATAAAACCGCGAATAACTGAGTTATCAGTCAGTGAATGGCGTGAGGGAATAGAAAAAGCTCCTAATGCGCGTGCTGTTCGATCTATCCCTGGCAGGTCCCAGAACAGAAACCTCTATCCGTATTGCCGAAGGTAGATAGAAACTCTTTCTCATGCTCTGGGATCTTACCTTCATGGGGAAATGCTGCGGAACGCCGGGCATAATAAGAATCAGTCCTTGATAGCAAATTTCGTCAGGAAGAAAAGTTGTAGGGTCGCCGAAGAGGTATCCGGACTTGATGGTAACGGTAGCAGTAGGAGAATCAATTACAATAATGTCAACTTGCACACCTTTGTCTAATGACTCGCTAATATCTTTAAAGAGGGACAACATCTGGCTTTCGCTGGAGAAACCTTTCCTTAAAGCCACATTGCCGGCCATTAATCTACACACTTTTCTCCCATTCTTCCCTTAGATGTTATGAAATGAGGTGTTCCATTTGTTTGCGTACAATGGACGTAAGGTTGATGGGTCTATTGTTATCGATTAGCAGCCTATTGTCCCCTTTAAAAATCGGGACTGCAGTTTCTTTTTTCCAGCCATCTAGAATTTGCGTATTGTTGAGAGAGTAAATAGTATTTCCAAGTAACGTAGAATAGCTTTACTCCCAGTTTTAGAACCTCCCCAACAATATTCTCAGGCTCTCTCGACTTACATTTTCCTTGTTTTCTTAAGTTCTTAATTATTTCCTGAATTTCTCTACGGCTCATTTGGAAGAGAGAACAATGAGTGCTATCGATAATGTCTATCGCCAGGCTATTCTGCTCATTAAATGCTTTCCCATACCAATGATTTAATTCATTAGCTATTAATAGATTATCAGTAATTACCTCACCTTCTTTGAACATTGTCATTGACACGTACTTATAGAGATTTTTGCGCCCATTTTCCCTGGAATAAAGTATACCTTTAATATATTTGTCATATTTTCTTTTCGGAAGCGAATTTTATGGACAGCTTGTGAAACCTATTCACATGCTCCGAACTAAATTGCCTTTTGTTGTACGCTTTCCTTATTTCCTTTTAAGGCTCCTAATTTCCCTACTGTAGTACTGTAGTATTCGGGACCTGGGTTCCGTTTTAGTAATTTAAGGGGCACAAGCTGCTCAATAGCCCTCTTAATAATATCAACGAAATTACCCCACATTACGTTTATGTGCTCACCTTGTGATACCCGGCTGGGAAATATTTGCCATAGAAATTCTAGGAATTTAAAGGAGTCGGCTTTACTATACTGGCATACTTTTAAGTTCTCCTCATTATCTACTTTAGTGTTTAAGGGATGTTGTTGTTTGAGTCATCAGTCCATAGACTTGTTTGATGCAGCACTCCATGCCACCCTATCCTGTGCTAACATTTTCATTTCTACGTAACTAATGCATCCTACATCTGCTCTAATCTGCTTGTCATATTCATACCTTGGTCTACCTCTACCGTTCTTACCACCTACACTTCCTTCAAAAATAAACTGAACCAGTCCTGGGTGTCTTAAGATGTGCCCTATCATTTTATCTTTTCTTCTCGTCAAATTTAGCTAAATCGATCTCCTCTCGCCAATTCGATTCAGTATCTCTTCATTCGTGATTCGATCTATCCATCTTAGCTTTAGCATTCTTCTGTAACACCACATTTCAAAAGCTTCTATTCTCTTTCTTTCTGAGCTAGTTATCGTCCATGTTTCGCTTCCATACAATGCCATGCTCCACACGAAAGTATTCAAAAACATCATTGTAATTCCTATATCAATGTTTGAAGTGAGCAAATTTCTTTTCTTAAGAAAGCTCTTCCTTGCTTGTGCTAGTCTGCATTTTATGTCCTCCTTACTTCTTCCATCGTTAGTCATTCCAGTACCCAAGTAACAATATTCATCTACTTCCTTAAAGACTTCATTTCCTAATTTAATATTTCCTGCATCACCTGCCTTCGTTCGACTGCACTCCATTACTTTTGTTTTGGACTTATTTATTTCCATCTTGTACTCTTACCCAAGACTTCGCCCATACCATTCAGCAGCTTCTCGAGATCTTCTGCAGTCTCAGATAAAATAAAAATATCATCGGCAAATCTCAATGATTTGATTTCCTCTCCTTGGATTGTGATCCCCTTTCCAAATTCCTCTTTGATATCTTTTACTGGGGTATCCACTATTGAATTCTGGAGCACAATGGTCGTTAATTTCTGGTACTGCCATACAACTTATGTGTGATCGGGTCTTAGAAGTTAGACATCTAAAGTCTTTTTTCCTCTAGTAGGAAAGTCTACTACTTGGGTAAATTCACCATCCCTAATTAGCTTGTTTACCGCGACCCGACTGCAGCCCCTTCCCGTGGCCTCGCCAGACCAGTTTATGTCAGGAAGAATTAGGTCACCCGCAATTACAAAACATTTTGGCATATTGTTGCCTGTACACGTAACATCGTAAAGCCTATGGATTACCGAGAAGTTGTTACCAGGCGCCCTCCTATTAATTGATAGGAGTTGGCATTCCCTTGATCCATGATTATTGTACCGGGCGGTACACCTCCACGCCGCTAATTTAAAATGTGCGCCAGTTGAAACTCCTCTGCTGGAGGAAGTCTGAACTTTATCGACGGTATTAATTTTCAAGTTTCTCAGAAGATGTCACTACTTGGAAAGTTTGGAGTTTTTGAACTGTGCCACTTTTGATGTATTTTTCTTTTACCGGCAGTAAGAAGTGTGAACTTTCTCTTCTAGAGGACACTACTGAAAAACTACAATGGTGCACCCTAGTGCGATGTGAAAGAACTGTTTTTTGGAGAAATTTTTATTTCAAAAGTTTGTTTCTTGTTAAATTTCTTTCTGTTATTGTTTAAGTTGGCTGTATACCCCTCTCTTTCCCCTTGTTTTGTATTTAGCCAATCCCGAATTTCTTTAATTAATTTCTGACCAATCTGATGTATCTTCCCCCAACTTGAATATGTTGCTGTACCCTAGCCAATAAAGTGATTGTGGGCGGGTGTTTTCTTCCCTAAAACGCCTCGAACTTTCCACGAGAGTATATAAACTGCTGATTTTTGGGTCTCTGCGCCACTTCTGTTCCATCTTTTAGTGTGTAAAGTACATAGCAGGGGGCGGGAAGCGCCTCTTTCTTTGGCAGCGGTCAACAACAAGGTAATGGCCGATTAATAACTTCTTTCTTTGCTAGCTCAGCAGTTTAACTCTCGGGGCGGGTCCGAAGTTTTTCCATAATGTAACTTTCCTTAAAATGTAAAGACCCTTGGTATCTTTTCTATCTTTAAACTGCATATTGGGATAGAGAGTGCTTAACCCTCTCGAGCTCCCACTCATATTGTTTTGAGGTGAACTTATTTTTTCTCAACCTATTCTTCGTTAACGTAATGTAAATTGTTCCTTCTAAAGTCACCTCTTTAGTATGGGATTAGCCCCTGCATTAATGGCCTAGTGCCAAGTAGGTTTTAAACAAAGTGTATTAGGAGCGCAAGTTCGCCTCCTCTCAAATTGTTATTTTAGAGGTCATGCAATTAATCTTTTTCTCACTTAATAGACCTCAGTAGGTTGGGTATTTTACCCCTGTGTCTATGTCCTGAGAGGACAACTTGAAGGTGGAGTTTGGTGTGGCCTTTGAGAGGCTTAAAGTTTGAGAGCGAGTGGCTCTTTCTTGAAAATTGAGTGTTGTATGCCTCGAGGAGGCTTTTCTGTGTAATTTGGAGCAAGTGCTCCTGAGCATGAATGGGGTTTTCTGCCCCTCTGTTAAAACTTATTTTGAAGTAAGGTTGGGCTGATTGCCCAAGAATTGTGAAGTCGGGGCGCCAAGCCCAAATCCGGTAAATATTGTAACTACATTTTGTTGCCTTGCTACTCTGTACCTGCCATGCTTGTTTTTTCTTTATTTTGAAAAGAAAATATAACCTTGTTAATTTTACATGAACTCTAATTTCGTAGCTTGATACCCGTTCACACCCGCACCTTCTTTCACCTCTAACTACCACGGAAAACTCCGTAACAATTATAATATAATATTATTATTATTATTATTAATTATTATTATAATTATAATTATATTATTATTATTATTATTATTATTATTATTATTATTATTATTATTATTATTATTATTATTATTATTATTTAAGAAAGAAACGTTACCACGGAAGCGTATCTGATAATGACACGCTCATCCATTTCACCAGTTATACGTGAAATATATGACAATAGTGAGGTCTTCTGTTCTCAAACTATCACCGAGAATTCCGGACTTTTCTGGATGAGAAAGCTGCAGCCACTGGATAGGACGAGGAGGTTTACTAAACTTCCCATTACATTCAGTAGATTTAACACCTCTAGACTTGGAAGGATGTCGTGTATGGCAGGAAGGAAGACTTTCGTAGAGAAATTAAAACGGCATGTGCAGCAATTCCCATAAACACTTTGTGAGTGAGGTTCTTCAATCAACCGCTCGCCATTGTAAAAGGTGTCTGGCTGCTGGAGCACCTCCCTTAACTGAACAGGTACAGGAAACTTGAATTCAACTTCTGATGCACTATAATTAGCTTTAGTACTAACAACACGGAGTGCATACGGGAGGTAGTGGGTTTGAATCCCACAATCGGCAGCCCTGAAGATGGTTTTCCGTGGTTTCCAATTTTAAGATAAGGTAAATGTTGGGGCTGTACCTTATTTTAGGCCACACCGTTGCGTCGCCAAAAACCTGCGATGTGTTAGTGCGACATTAAAACAAAATAAAAATAAAAAGGAAGAAAAACAAAGTTTCCTTTCATTTAAGTGCGTACAACATTTTGGAGTACCCTGTATATTTGTACTGCCAGCTTGTAATATCCAGCGATTAGTGGTTTATTGTGTGAAAGTGCTTTCTGATGGTGACTTGACATGTTTTCGTTAGGCAATGTTATGAATGTAAATAGCTTAAGCTCTTGCGATGTCTGAGGGTTGGAAACGCCTCCCAGGCAGTCAGTACAGAAAAAGAAAACGAATATAAAAAAGTAGATACATTTCTTCAGCATAAAGGGAAACCTGCTAAAGGTTAACTAATCCATGCACGAATTCAGAGATAAAGGCAAATCAGGATGAAATTTCAGTAGCTGAGGACGAACCATGAACGTGACAGGTTCATAGAAAATTATATGAGAGTCATCCGATGCCTGTCGAACCGTTACAGCTGTTACGTAAAAAAATGAAAATATGGAACGTACCTCTCATGAAATAACGCTTCAGAATAAGGCCGTGGCGCGCACGTCACACATTGAACGTCACGTGACTTTACCGGACTGCCTAGACCTAGAGAATACATCCCGAGGCTGACGTGTAGCGTGATAAATGTAATTTCAACCAACGAAAAGTACACTATTCAATTACGGATCAAATGAAACATAGTGTCTCTTACTACCCTTGATTGAACAAAAACTAAATTTCTTACTTCAATAAAGATATGCGTTCTCATAGAGGGCAAATGTTGGTAATGTAACTGGTTAATGTATAAGTATATTTACAATAACAATCATGTTAGAAATCTTATTGAATCCAGAATTAAAGGTATTGTAAGCTACTTAAAACTACTTTTAAATGACATGTTTAGATTTACAGTTGTTCCATTCCATATCTGGCTTCACAAGCATACATAATTCGTTAGTTTTCTACCTTTCCGGAAGTCCTTGGAACAACACGATTTATCATTCGACTTCTTATCAAAAATATTGAGTAGAATTTCCTTTCCACAGAGAGACACCCTCTCAAGTTCGTTTAAGGGTGTATTTTTAAGAGAACACTTACGTTCAGCAGTATTTATGTCTGATTTCTCTAATTTTGACATGCTTATCTTTTGAGCAGCAAAGAACTGTTTCCCATATGACATAAACATGCTGTATAGAATCTTTCACAAGTAAAGAGACTGTATGCCACAAAATAATATGATGAATCCGCCTTAACTTCTTTACCTAGGTAAAGCCACTACATATATCACAATCACACTTGAACTTCTGTAAAACCTTTTTAGTTTACTAGTTAATAATTACAAATCAGTTTCTGTAAGGTACGAGGATGCGTTGGAAATATGAAATCACATTTCCGAAGAGTGGTGTGTATGGAGACCCAATAAACATAATTATAAACAAGATGCTACTATCATGGTTCTGTTGCCATACTGTTTGTTATCTTTGAGGCCTGCGACATATTACGTTGTTCAACAATAAACAACAATGAATTGTTCATTCTCATTATCAATCAATCAATCAATCAATCAATCAATCAATCAATCAATCAATCAATCAATCAATCAATCAATCAATCAATCAATCAATCAATCAATCAATCAATCAATCAATCAATCAATCAATCAATCAATCAATCAATCAATCAATCAATCAATCAATCAATCAATCAATCAATCAATCAATCAATCAATCAATCAATCAATCAATCAATCAATCAATCAATCAATCAATCAATCAATCAATACTGATCTCCATTTAGGGCAGCCGCCCAGGTGGCAGATTCCCTATCTGTTGTTTTCCTACACTTTTCTTAAATGATCGCAAAGAAATTGGTAAATTATTGAACATTTCCCTTGGTAAGTTATTCCAATCCCTAACTCCCCTTCCTATAAACGAATATTTGCCCCAATTTGTCCTCTTGAATTCCAACTTTATCTTCATATTGTGATCTTTCCGACTTTTAAAGACACCACTTAAACTTATTCGTTTACTGATGTCCTCCCACGCCATCTCTCCACTGACAGCTCGGAACATACCACTTAATCGAGCAGCTCGTCTCCTTTCTCCCAAGTCTTCCCAGCCCAAACTTTGCAACATTTTTGTAAAATTTGCATAGCACTCAAACTTATCCCTAATAGTAGGCATTATTTCTCCTTTTTCCACCAGTGACTTAATCCTTTCTAAAGCGTTAATTGAGTTCAACACCTTAATGTGTTTTAAGGGCGAATTTACACTGAAGTCATTACCGGTCTTTATGTTTACAATAAATGTCAAATCTTAAAGTATAGTGTTGAAGGAAGGAACACAAGTCATTCCCCTCTCAAATACCAGGAGATAAATGAGTAATTCTCCTCATGCTTAATCATCACAGTCCGCTCTTTGAAATAAACTTGTCAGATTCCTAGGAACAAACCACTGTCATTTATACACTTCACGGAATCCTCTGCAAGGTATATTTTGTTGGATTCGATATTATTCTGAATAGCTGTTCGAAGATTATCCTCTTCTACATCAGGAAGACGTCTTACTTTAGGAGTTGACTTCGAACAATATGAAGGTGTATTCGAAAAATAGTTGGCACAGCAATTTCGGTAAGTTTCGGAATTATTCTAGCGAACTCTTTCAATTCTCCCTTAACCGTACTCTACTCGAATTATGTACGATTCATCAAAATGTTTTATACATACTGTACGTTACTAATGGGTTTTTCAGTTTAGAAAAATCCGTCGATATGTGACGAAGCCATAGATTACGGAGGCTTTCATCCGTCGGTAAATTAATGGTCCCTGTTTTTCAGTTTCTGTGTTATATTTCGACGGATAGTCGACAGTACTGCGACGAGGCACTTTCAAGTTTTCACATATCTGTAAGTAAATAGGATATTAACATATTATCTCTAAAATCATAGCACTGAAGTAGTAATTTATCCAACTTTTTAGGAACTCCTGTACTGCAGCTCAACATTGCTGAATGAAAAGAACGTTGAGCTTACATACACATTTCTGTTGATAAATATTTACTTACACTTCCATACACAATACTGTCAATGTAAGGAATTGTCACAGAACATCTATATATTCCGCATAAACACAAAATCTCCGTAACTTATTTTCATAATTCACAATAAACTAGCAATAACACGGGAAGAACATATGTGCCGACAGTCCTCGGACTGATATAGTCACGTGACTTTACCGGGCCATGGCCTGCCTTTCTCGTAGGCCTCAGTGTTAAATATGTGACGTCACACGCATACTCTGTTATAAGATGGCGCTGTGTTGACTCAAGCATTCAGTTGGAGGTTATTTGTCGTTGTGGTCAGTTGTATAGAATAACAAATTTAATAATGGAAAAGAAAGATTTGATTAGGATTCCGCAAAAACTTGCAAAAGTAAGAGTTGAAACGAGAAAAGTGAATGATGAAAGAATAAATGAAATGAGACGAAAAGAGCATAATAGGCGTTAGTATGATAAACTGAGACAGCGAAAACAATTTAATAAGTAAGTCTACGTAACCCTCAAAACTCTGCGATCGTTAGAATAGTGACGACCTACCGCCAATTGTTGTCTGTAACATGTCATAACCGTGTGTTTACATTACGATTGAGTGTAGGAGAGGGACAAGAGCCGATAATAAAATTAATTTAATAATAATAAATGTGTCATCCATACACCTCACCCCCTCTGTCTCTTTCCGACTCTCTTACTGTCTCTCTCATTCGGGGTTCTTTCTCAGCAGTGAGAGCCCTGGACGATGAGAGACCGGGAGTGTATTTTGCTACCCTCACCTATAAATATCAGTGTCAGAACAAGAGCTTTAGCAACCATGATTCAAAATTATGTTTGGGAGACTATTTTTGGTGGAGTTTACTTGGATCTCAGTTCGAAAAACTCATTCTGAGGGAGAAGCAAGCAATAGGGATGGTATTCCAGCGGAGGGAAGCTTGCTGATAGAAAGCTGCCTGTCGGCTGCCATGTAAATGAAGCCCGCCGGTAACGAGCACCTGTCTCGAAAAAACAATAACCATAAAACAGTATCACGTTCTGTACCAGGCAGGTGCTATCAAAGTTTACGAGGTCAGACCTGATATTCCTCCTCGACACAGTTCGAGGTGACAGCCTGCGTCTTGAAGTGCAGCGTGGAGCAGGCAGTATAAACATCTCCTGTTGAGCAGCACCTATAAAAATAAAATTATCATTTTGTCCTTACATTTTAAAGTTTCCCCTCATCTTCGTTTTGACGTCTTTAGTTTTGAAATAGTACTTAGATCACTGAGTATAACAAAGACATGAAATATTTAAAGTTAAAGTTGGTTCTAGTCAACACACATGACGGCAGTGTTCAATCATTGATTATCCAATTACAAATCCTAGTTCACACATGGTATATTAGGGTTGTAGATAAAAATAATATTAATACATAATATAATAACTAAAACTTAAAATTGGGATGACTTGTAAATAAACACATTATAGCAGTAACAGTTTTTGAAAATAAAGTAATAAAAGGTAGGTGATAAGCTTACGGGACAATAACTTATTCACCCCTGGGGAAATCATTACAAGCATCATTTAATGCCGTGTAACCGCACCTCTGGACTTGATAAATGTCTGGATTCGTTTAGGAAGTGAGTCCACAAGGTTGTGCAGGTTAACCCACTTGCTGAGGATTTGATCGCGTAGTTCCACAAATTGCGGGGATGCTGAGGTCGATGTTTTCAATGGGGTTCAAGTCAGGTGACTTTGTAGGCCAATCGAGATGTAATAGGGTGGGGGAGTGTTCATAAAACCAGTCACATGTGCGTTCAGATCGATGAACTTTGCTGTTCTCATCTTGAAAATCGGGGTATCAATATCATAGGCTTACTCATTATACACATGTTGACTGAAAGGCAAAAGCTGATCCAGCAGAATGTTTAAATAAATATGCTGGTTCATGTTAGTGGTCACCTCTGTGAGCGGGCCCAATCCATGATATGAGAAACAGCCCCAGAATATCACAGACCCACCTCCACCCTGAAACTGACCTTGCATACATCCAGGATGAAATGCTTCATTTTGCTTTAGGTGCAGTCGACGACGTGCGCCACTGGAATACCGGCAAAAACATGATTCGTCGGACTGCATCACCTTCCGCCAGTCAGCTACTGTCCACGTTCGATGATTTCTAGCTCATTGAAGACTCACAACTTTATGTGCCTGTCTGAGCAACAGCCTCTTGCGACGTGACCGACTCCATATATTCATTGCATGCAGTTCCTATCACAATGTTCTGCAATGTTCTCTGGCTGACAGGTTGGGATGGACCTTCGTTCACTGATTGCGGCAATTCCTGTCGGGTTTGGAAGCGATTTTGATCCACCAACCCTCCCAGTCAGAATCTTTTTCCGACCACAGCATTTGCCTGGTGTGAAAATAGGAAACCACGGAAAATCATCTTCAGGGCCTCCGACAGTGGGATTCGAACCTACTACCTCCCGGATGCAAGCTCATAGCTGCGCGCCACTAACTACACGACCAGCTCGACCGGTGTAGACAAGTTGAACAGTTCGCTGCGAAACACAAACAAATCCAGCAACTTCATGCATCGTATGGCCATGTGCACGGTCAAACACGATTGCCTCTATCTGCCACTCTGTCACATCCTTACATCTAGCCAAGTTGTCGTACACTGTCCGCTTGTCTCACTGATTGCTACTGCCTTATGCTCACGTACAGACAGTGCGTGTGCGTTCGCTGCGCCATCTCCTGCAGGCTTAACTATCCATCTATGCGTGAGTACTAGGGAGACTAATTTTTGTCAGTGAGCTTATTCTATATCGCACATATAAAAGCGAATTAATAATTCATATCTATTTCTCTCAAGAATGGGAAAGTCAAATAAAAGTTGACAAACAGTGTAACCGTCCAGGCTTCTCCAGCCATGCTAATTTATTGATCAGTCCTATTACGTGATATCACTCGATATCAAGATCATCCGCCATCGGCAATTATTCATAAATACATATTAATTTAACTTCAATCAATTGTAAAGAAGGCTATTGGAATCATATTATATAGTTAGAACATCATTTATTATTATATCGCAGAAGGAAAGGAATTTATTATGTATTGGATTTGGTTAATATGTTGAAACATAGTTTGTGTCATTTCATCTCATATTTGTGTATACGGAAAAGTTATTCTTGACGCTGAAAATTTCGGATGACCCACTGGGGTTTAACTCATGAGTAGTGTATTATACAGCGACCCGCGTGCAAGGCTAGCGCAAGCTACCGACTACTTCGTCGGCACGCCTACTGGTTACTTGTGAAGAATGAACAAAGGAAAAATATGATATGAGATCAATGAATCCGATACTACGTAAAGAGACTGGGTATGGAGCAGATACCAAGAGTGGGGAGAGCTCTTGTATATTATCCTGCTTGGAGCAATCTTCAACACACAACTTCTTTATTATTTTGAGACAGTGAGTGGTCGCTTCGACCACAACTACTTTATTATTTTGGAACAGTGAGTGGTCGCTGCGAGACAGAATTATTTTCGGGACAGTGAGTTGTCGCTTCAAGACACAGTACGTAGCTGTTGTGATGTTGTCGGACCAGGGTGAGACGAAACAAGCTTACGGCTTGTGATATATCCTATAATTATTTTGGACGAAGAACTATGTTTAATTCAAGTCCACGAAACTTGATACAAGTATGTATTGTATCAGTAGAATAGCTAAGTTGGATTAAGATTTCTGATAACATGGAAAAATTCACAACACTGAATTTTCTCCTCATACGATCAACGGTGATCAATTTTCACAAGCATAGGGCAATGTCTAATTTAAAGACTAGGAAATTAGGGAATGCTAGTCCAGATAGCCCAAACTATATCGCAGAAGGAAGGAAGGATGTCCATGGAGCCAGTCTGCAACGAGAACAGGGGAACGAGTAACCACGGAATACAGATGACCTCAACGGAAGCTACAATTGGTGAGCCACAATTAGACAATGCAAGCAACAGTAAATTACAGTAACGTTAAATTCTTTATTCCCTCCAAACTGAAAGGTACCTTTCCGACTCATCTCATTTTTTCTAATAAATTCATTTGACCAGATATTGCGTTAATTTCTTTCTCAAAGCGATACGTAATGGTTAATTATTTAAAATCCTACCCCTGTGATTTAAGTATAAGTCTCTATGCTAGTAAATATAAATTTTCCTGTACAGTTTTGTTTAAAACTGCAAAGCTGGCGCCCAAACATTACACAGAGAAATGGGAAACCATGGAGTGATAATTGATTCTATTTGCGTGGCAATTTTCGGGCAAGCCACATATAGTTTACATTTATATTCGTGTGTCCCCAGCTATTAACTTTCGTCTCCCCAAGTGTGAAGGTGAGGAGAGCGAACAGTTACAACAGCTTGTGGCATTTCACAGGTACATGTGTAAGGCTTCGGAGTACTGATCCTAAATCCCTCAATTTTTCCATGTACTGACATAAAATGTGTTGAAAATGAAATGGCGTATGGCTTTTAGTGCCCGAAGATCCCAAGACGGGTTCGGCTCGCCAGGCGCAGGTCTTTTGATTGGACGCGCGCGCGTAGGCGATCTGCGCGTCGTGATGAGGATGAAATGATGATGAAGACATCACATACACCCAGTCACCGTGCCAGGGAAATTAACCAATGATGGTTAAAATTTCCGACCCTGCCGGGAATCGAACCCGGGACCCCTGTGACCAAACGCCAGCATGCTAATTATTTAGCCATGGAGCCGGACATAAAATGTGTTAAAATATGGTCATCTGTTAATCTACTTTTCAGTCTATCTTGAATCTTCGGAGAGAACAAATTCCTTGTAAACTGACCTATTGAGATAATTTCCCGTAATCTTTGGCAAGTTCGTCAGCTCTCTCGTTCCTTTATATGCCGTTATGACCTCGTACCCATTTCATGCAGACATGCTTGTTGTGGTCTAATAATGTGATCTTATACTGTAATAACAGCAATCGGATGTAAATTATATTTGTCTTGAATTACATTCAAAGCAGCCTGAGAATCGCCCAATATACGTTAATTACAATTTTGACTCTTGACACTTAATTCACATCTCATTATAAGGACAGACCACCATGGTATCTAGTGTATAAGGGTCTGACCTCGGCATGACATCATCGGGTGAGGCAACAGAGCTACAATCTTGAAGTACTGACACTGCAATGGCAGTTGAGCATATTAACACCCGATGAAACATTTAAATGATGATTATTGACTAACGAAAGTGAGAAGAATAAATTATAGTCAGAATAGGAATAGGAGACTACTGGGCGAAATAAATGTAAAACAAATATAAGGAATTCGGTAAGAAAGTAACGATTAGAGTGAGGGATAGAAGAAGATGATTATAACAATGTGAGACTTAAAGTACATTATCGGAATTCTATGAGAGTATCTAAAGTACATAAATAAGCAAAGAAAGGCTTTCAAACACAGAAGTAAGTGGTAGCTATTGAAGATATATAAAAATAAGGGTCAGAGAGAGAGAGAGAAAAACATAACGAGCATTGTTTACTTTGTGGAATAATTAGAAAGGTGCATGTATTGAGAATATGTAGGATATTTCTGGTTGCTGTGTTCTGTACGGTTCGCGATCTTTTCCATTTCCCTACAATCATTTGTGTTTTTCACATCTCTAGTATAGTGCAGTATAGCGTACTTTAGAGTTTAGCATAGCAAAAGTTAGTAAAATACAGATTTAGTAGTTCAGTGTAAAAAAATAGCTCTAGTTTTACAGTATTTACGTCCATGTGTTAGTTAGTGTACTTGGCTAGTGCGTGTTTAGAATGTCTCAACGTAGTTTAGAAAAGACAAGTGACTCTGAGATCAGTGGAATGTTCCCTTTGTAGGCCATAACGTCCTTTCTGTGCCAGCCATTAGCGGTGAGTAATGTATTATTTCCTCATTCTCTTTTATTCTTAATAATGTATTCTTTTTAGTGTCGGAAGTTGTTAGTATGTGTAGTTTTTGTGAATTTGTTTCCAGTCCCGATTCATTAGCTTTGTTGAGTACGGTATTACATTTTACGAGGGCTGTTTACCATGGTTGTATTACATCAGCTGCTCTCAGCGCGCTGGCAACAGGGGTAAGACGACGCTCATTTGTTTTGCGAAACGTCAATTTAGAAGTAAGGCCGTGCGGTGTATAGTGCTGTGCCAACATACAGCGAGCCACCTGGTGAAGAACGCGTGTACCACTTCAGGTCCAACGGCAAAGCATTCTTAAATTCAAACCCTCATTAATGTGGAAGTCTTTCTCGTGAACAGTCGGGATTTTTTCTGAGGACGCGGAGCGAATTTCTCTGCAAAACGTATTGAGTTTCACGTTGTTTTCTTAACACAGTATAAGCCCAAAAGCCTATATCATGTCTATTTCATGCTACTTATTCTACTATGTATCCGAACTACTGTGATGTACCGGTAACGGCGGTACAAACTAAGTCCCCGTCATAGAAATTTTAAAACTTACGTGTTATGCTCCGGACCGCTTACGAAGGACTGACTAGACAGCGACCAACAGCTGTGCGCGTATGACGTAGTGAGCGGGTGACGTCACAGCATGCCTCGCCGCACTACAGAGCCTAGACTGATGTAGAATGTTCTTCGAGTTTCGACGGGTAATAACTTTTCCCACGATAATAATTGAACAAATTGAACAACATCACCATATAACTTGATCCCTTAGCTATGTTCCTGCCGAATTTCACGTGAATCCGACTTGGGACGATAAAGTTATGGAACAAGGGGTGGAGGCCCGGATCAGATATAAATACGTACTGCTTCGCTCAGCAGACCAGTGTGTGTTCCAGCATGTTAGAGTGTGCTGCAGTGCGCTGCAGCGTGTTACAGCATGTTGCCAGAGTGTGATGCCGCTATTAAGTTTCAAGTTCGTGGACTTTAACCTAGTCGTGTTGAATATGGACTTATGCAGATTTCTTTATACTGTGACAACCTTTTACTCCGATAGGACGTGAGATGAATTGTGTATCGTCTGGACATTATCTATTGACTGTTACTCTATACGAGTGTCTAAGACTCGCAAACGTTTTCGAGTGCTCGAAATTGAAGTTTTATGTCATGGACAGGACTTAGAACTGATTGCTCCTTGCCGAGTATTAAATACTTCGAGTTATAAGACTGTGTTTGAATCCAAATTTAATTTACCATTCCATGAACTGTGTCGACATTTTAGGTCATGAACTGTGAACTGTGCATGTGTGAACAGTGCATTTCTATTCTAACAAACAGCACATTTCAATTCTGCGAACATTTAGTTTACGAACAGTCGAACCAAGGACTGTCAGTACTCGATTAATTTCGTCTTTTGATTTCATGTTATTTTCAATACGTGAATGAGTTCTAATTCACGAGTGGAACATCTTTATTTTCAATGAATTATGTTGAACAGTGCTTCAAAGAACTAAGTCATGCGGCATTGCCTTACGTTGTACCAAGTGCAACAAACTTTAAGTGACTCTGTTAAACTCGACGATAAGTTTCGAGTGGACTTTTATCTTATGAGTATTAACTTACATTCCTTCACTTAACACGGGACAAAATTAAGTGACATTTCACCGTGTGATAAAGATACATTTTGTGTTTTGACTTTGTTAACCATTTATAAACGCTCCTCTCATTTGTGCAGAAGCCGCCTTTAAATTAACTCGCCCAGGGCTTAACGATGTTCATTCATGTTCACCATTCACAAGGACTACCTCAACGCCATTCATTAACGTCGCATGGATCTTCAAGACATCGAATGGATTTTCTAGAACTTCCATCGGGAGACGAATGGTGGTTCGCTGATATGGAAAATGGAGCTGTCGGAATCCAAGAACATCGCCAGCCATAGGACGAGGAACACTTTCTGCTGTATCCGCTGTACAGAGGTGACATTACTTTCAATTTCTTAATAAACTCTGGAAAAACATTTAAAAGATTTATTTAAACAAACCCTCTCCCTCTGTATGCACTTCAACGAATGGTACACGCCCTGCGTCTCATCTCTACCGAAGTACCACATTTACTGTTACAGAGGAGAGGGGGAGAAATTGGCGCCCCAGTCGTGTCGGGGCCGATTTGGAGTGCAGTAAAATTAGAACTTAGCGCTTCAGCAATATCAGAACTTAATTATGAGTGCAGTAGAAATTAAATTGACACTTAACCAGTCTAGGCTCAATTTTGAAGTACTAGTAATAAATTAAGAAGTGCAGTGATACACAAAATCGCACTAAAATCGTGTGACTTAGTAATTTAATTCAGATACATTTCCAGTGCTTTGTGTGGAATAGCTATTAACATTACAGTGAACTTTCTAACAAGATTTAACTTCTCACTAATAAGAAGTGTTATCAATGATATGGGATAATTTTTGTGTGTTAAATGTCTTGGAGATTTTTCCTTTTGAGAATGTTTGAATGACTTTGAACATGAACTTTTAACCGTTGGACAATAATGGTGATATCTGAATTCTTTTCAAGTGATTTATGATTTTCTTGTTGCTTGGTTTAAATACATTACCATCTAAATGGAAAATATTTTAGCTGCTATTGAAGCTCTTAAGATTAGCTTAAATGAACGTATCGCCGAATCTCAGGCTCAATTAGGTACTACTTTAGAATCTCGTATTACTGAGATTAACACTCGTATTAATGAGATTAACACTCGTATCAATGAGACCAGCACCGCAACTACAGCCAACATAGAAAGTCGTATCACACAAGTAACTAAAATAATTAATACCAAGTTTTCAGAAGTTAATGCTAATTTGGAAAATAGGCTTACTAAAGCCGGTTCTGAGATTGAAAAACGATTCTCAGAAACTAATGCGAAAATTAATTCTAAGTTTATGGAAATAAACAAACGCCTCACCCATGACTTAGAAACAGTAAAACAGGACCTTAAACTACAAATAGTTGAAGACTTAAAAGCTTCGTTTCCCACCTCACATCAATTGATTAAGGGAGTGGAAAGCTTAAAGGCAGAATTTAAAGAATCTCATGGTCAGTTATCACAGGCACAAGCAAAAATAGCCTCAATTCAGGATAACATCCATGAATCTTTTAAGACTAACTTTCAGAAAATAAGTAATGAGGTTAATTTACTTAAACCAAAGCAGGAGGAAACAGATGAGCATGTAAAAACCCAATTAGATAGCGCACATACTCAAATCATTCGCATAGGCCGCGATGTAAATGAAGTGAAGCAGGACCTCGAAAAGGAAGTCCAGAGCGTGGAAAATTCCATCCGTGGACAAGTTAAGACTATCAAGATCGAATTGCAAGGAAAAATAGAGACGATTGATAATAGAATCTCTCAGGTGGAGAAGGAGGTGTCTGCACACCAGTGTCAAGGGTCTAGTGGAGATACTTCTAGCATTTCCACAGTCTTAAAATTGTCAGACGATAAACCTGCAAAATTTTCCGGAAAGGAAGAATACACAGCGAAAGAATTCCTTCTCAACATTGAAGAGTACTTTCAAGAGAATAAAGTACGATCCGATCATCAATTGAGGATAGCTTCTAGATTATTGGAAGGGAAAGCACTAAATTGGTACACAGCATTTAAATTTAACATTAAAACCTATGATGAGTTCAAAGAAGCCTTGTTGAAGAGGTTCTGGAATTCGGAAATTCAACATTTGATTAAGCTACAGTTGTACTCCAGGAGATACAACACAGCTATTAATTCTTCACGATATTCTGATTTTCTCATTTCTCAATTAAAGAAGATGTAATTCTTTGATCCTCCTTTGCCAGAACAGGAGTTAATACAGGTAGTAACTTTACAATTTCCGGCGCATGTACAAGAAATTCTTGTGGCAGCCAATGTTCAAGACCTAGAACAACTTGATGATTTATTAAGGAAACTTGACACTGCCCATACACAAAATCCACCCAGGGTTACTAAGACGAAAGAGGTTGCAACCAACCATGTCGAAGTTAACAACCCGCCGAGATCGAATCCCGAACCCCGTGAGGAAGTAGAACCACGGAGAGATTCATTATCTCATTTCCGGCGATTTAGGAGACGTCCATACAGGCAAAGTACGCCTTACAGACGTAATCAAACATGGAAGAAACCTATCGAGTCGCTTACTCGAGATGGAGATTCGCCGAGAGCCGAGATCGAAAGAAGATGGAGAGAAATTCGCGAATATATCCAGAATCGAAACCGGGATGAAGGATTACCTGGCGCTACCTCTTTAGAATATCAAGAGCATGCCAGAAGACAGAACACGATGCCTGCGACAAACCCCGAATCGACTGGCGCAATTAAAAAAAACTTCGACAACACAACAATAAGATTGCCTGAAAACCGTAGTAGAGGGGAAATAATTTGTGTCACTGATATTAATTACTGGTACTTGGATGACTCAGATCTCTTGTATGAAGATCCCACTCCTACAACACCAAGGGACCAACGAAGTCTTCCAGTTATTAATATTACTTTGGATACCCTTTACGTAACCGCCTTAATCGATTCTGGAGCTCAGGCTTCATTAATGTCAGAGAGGTTAATTGAAATGTTAAAGGGGGGAGGAGACATGTTATTGATACCAGTCGCACAGATCAAAATTAAAGGGATAGTACCGGACAGGCATATCAAATGTAAATTTCAAGCTTTTGTTACATTTGACATTGAAGGTGTCCAGTTCGAGCATATATTCCTAGTCATTTCGCCGATGAAATTCAACGTCATCCTAGGGTCCGATTTCCTAGCCAAGTATGGGGGAATCATTGATTATCCTGCCAACGTCATACGATTTTTTTATATCGACTCTGTAGAGTTGCAGCTGGTAGACTGTAATAATTTGAAGTGCCAAGGTCTGGGTACCCCATTCATAGAAGCCGGAGGCAAGATGAGCGATGCTTTGCCTGCCGATGAAATAAATTGCGAAGAGGGTAGACCCGGTCAAGAGGGACCCGTCGAGGGCCAGGAAGTGCCCATTGTTGAGGATGTGTTCGACTAAGGTCGTGATCACTTCATATTTCTCACCAGTGCGGCTGAAAGCCCAGAGTTCGATTCCCGCGTGGCAGAAGCGACTCAACAAATATTTGAGAAATTCCCTGAGGTTTTTGATGACAAACCCGGCGTTATTAGAGATTTTGAATACCAATTGAATGTCAAGGACACCTCTCCTTATAAAAAACGGCCCTATCCAGTTCCTGAGAAGTACCGAGAGGAAGCCAGGACTGTGATAAAGGAGATGGAAAATAATGGTATCATTTCTAAATGTGTCACTCCGTATCTAAACCCCCTGGCCATTGTAAAAAAACCGAACGGCAGTCTTCGCTTGTGTTTAGACGCGCGCATGCTCAATGACAGCCTTGTATTGGAACATGACCACCCACCTTCACTCAGGGATGTCATCCGGAAATTTAGAGGCATGAAGCTCTTCTCTACTATGGACATGACATCATCTTACTTTCATATTTTATTGGCAGAGGATAGCAGGAAATTTACAGGCTTCATTTTCGAAAACATTACATATGCATTAAATCGTCTCCCTTTCGGGATCAAGAATTCAGGGGCAGTTCTCATCAGGGCTCTTGAGAATCAATTATCCGATGAGATTAAAAAATCGCAACGATTTATGTTGATGATATCCTGATAGCTTCGGAGTCCTTAGAGCAACACATTGAAGACGTTAATAAGGTACTCGACGAACTAAAAACCAAAATTTTTAAGATAAATGCCTGTAAAAGCCAGTTTTTTAAGACAGAGGTACTGTTTTTGGGTCACCTCATTAGTGGAGACGGGATCAGGCCTAATCCGGCCAAGATTCAGAGCATTTTGGATTTCCCGAAACCCACAAAAATTAAACATGTGAGACAATTCCTGGGACTGTCTCAGTTCTTTGCACAGCATTGCCCAGATTACACCAAGACAGTGGCACCCTTGCAGCTGCTGCTCAAGAAAAATAATAAGTGGAAATGGTCAAAGGAATGCGAGGAGGCTTTTTCCGAAACAAAGAAGATGCTTCAGGGAAGCGTACAGTTAGCATATCCTAACTTTGAATGGCCCTTTTGCCTTGAGTGCGACGCCAGCTCCGTAGGCATCGGTGCGGCGCTGTACCAAATCGATCCTGAGAAGTCCGATGTCCGCATCTTCATTTCATTCATGAGCAGGAAGTTGAGACCACATGAGAGATCCTATACTATCACGGAACTTGAGGCTCTTGCTATTGTGTATTCCTTGTTGTACTGGAGGAAGATTATATATGGGTATCCCGTGACCATCTACACGGATCACAAAGCCCTCACATTTATCATGTCTTCTGATCTAACTAGCGAAAGAGTAACCCGTTGGGCACTCTTTATTCAACAGTTCAACATAACTGTCATCCACAGACCAGGAAGGAAGAACATCCCAGCTGACGCTTTGAGCCGCAATCCGGTCGATGTCGTCACTAGTCATCACATAGAAGTCATGAGCAACGAAGATGAGGAATTTCTTAGGAAATTACAGTACTTACCTCAAGCACAGGGGATAGATAGGAAGTCCCGAGAATTGATTAGATTTTTTAAGGGTTTGATTCCTGCAAATGACGATGACTATTTTCGCATCTCAAAGTTGGCTCAATCTTTTTGCTTTCATGATGGATTACTGTATAAGTATCTTGATCATGCCAAAACCAAACGCCGAATTTATGCTCCTCCGCGCTTAAGGTCCAACATTATCAGGCACTGTCATTCAATATCCGGACATGCTGGCACGGATAAAGTAATGATGATCATAAAGGAAAAGTTCACTTGGGAGTACATGAGACGTGATATTAGAAACATTCTCCGAACTTGTGATGTCTGCCAACGAACTAAGCCTAATAATAGATTATTGAGGGAGTTTCCAAAGCCACTTCTTCCCGAAAAACCTGGTGAAATATTGGCTTTAGACCTATATGGGCCACTCCCCAAGGCGAACCGCGACAACAGGCACATTGTGGTGGCAGTAGATGTCTTCTCTAAGTATACGATGCTACTGCCCATACAGAAGGCTAATGCCGGAAACATCCTCCGAAGGATCAAGAAAAGCATTATTCCAGAAATGGGAAAACCGGAGTTCCTACTCACCGATCATGGACCCCAATTTACATCTATGGAGTTCCAAACAGTACTTGAAGAACTCGGTATAAGACACATTATGAATTCTATTCGACACCCAGAGGCTAATCCCGCTGAGAGAATCATGCGCGAGATTGCAAGGTTTTGCCGTTTGTATTGCAGAACTCAACACTGGAAATGGATCGAGGTCTTACCCGTGATGCAGCAATGTGTTAATTCAACTATTCATGAGTCTACGCAGGACATCCCCATGACTGTACATAGAGATGTCATGCCTGACAGGCCATGGGACCAAGTACTACCATCACCTCAAGATCCAGCAATTACTCATCAGACTCGCGTGGACGCAACAAGGGATAAACTCAGACACGCTGCTAGAATTAGGGAGAACCGATACCGAAACCGCGCGTTTCGACAACCACTTAGGGTCAATGATTATGTTTTGATAAGAAAACCAGCTGTTTCACATCCCGAACTTCGCATTTATGCAAAGTTTTGCCCACTTTATGTAGGACCATATAGAATTGCAGAGGTTCTCGAGAACGGGGCATACAAAATTAATAAGCTGGATGGAAGCATCGAGGGCATTTACAATGCAGCCAACCTAAAGAAATATTTCAGGAGAGAATATCATTAAAAGAAAATCCTATCGAATTTTCTTTTCCCCAGGAGGAGGGGGAGATGTACGGGTAACGGCGGTACAAACTAAGTCCCCGTCATAGAAATTTTAAAACTTACGTGTTATGCTCCGGACCGCTTACGAAGGACTGACTAGACAGCGAGCAACAGCTGTGCGCGTGTGACGTAGTGAGCGGGTGACGTCACAGCATGCCTCGCCGCACTACAGAGCCTAGACTGATGTAGAATGTTCTTCGAGTTTCGACGGATAATAACTTTTCCCACGATAATAATTGAACAAATTGAACAACATCACCATATAACTTGATCCCTTAGCTATGTTCCTGCCGAATTTCACGTGAATCCGACTTGGGACGATAAAGTTATGGAACAAGGGGTGGAGGCCCGGATCAGATATAAATACGTACTGCTTCGCTCAGCAGACCAGTGTGTGTTCCAGCATGTTAGAGTGTGCTGCAGTGCGCTGCAGCGTGTTACAGCATGTTGCCAGAGTGTGATGCCGCTATTAAGTTTCAAGTTCGTGGACTTTAACCTAGTCGTGTTGAATATGGACTTATGCAGATTTCTTTATACTGTGACAACCTTTTACTCCGATAGGACGTGAGATGAATTGTGTATCGTCTGGACATTATCTATTGACTGTTACTCTATACGAGTGTCTAAGACTCGCAAACGTTTTCGAGTGCTCGAAATTGAAGTTTTATGTCATGGACAGGACTTAGAACTGATTGCTCCTTGCCGAGTATTAAATACTTCGAGTTATAAGACTGTGTTTGAATCCAAATTTAATTTACCATTCCATGAACTGTGTCGACATTTTAGGTCATGAACTGTGAACTGTGCATGTGTGAACAGTGCATTTCTATTCTAACAAACAGCACATTTCAATTCTGCGAACATTTAGTTTACGAACAGTCGAACCAAGGACTGTCAGTACTCGATTAATTTCGTCTTTTGATTTCATGTTATTTTCAATACGTGAATGAGTTCTAATTCACGAGTGGAACATCTTTATTTTCAATGAATTATGTTGAACAGTGCTTCAAAGAACTAAGTCATGCGGCATTGCCTTACGTTGTACCAAGTGCAACAAACTTTAAGTGACTCTGTTAAACTCGACGATAAGTTTCGAGTGGACTTTTATCTTATGAGTATTAACTTACCTTCCTTCACTTAACACGGGACAAAATTAAGTGACATTTCACCGTGTGATAAAGATACATTTTGTGTTTGGACTTTGTTAACCATTTATAAACGCTCCTCTCATTTGTGCAGAAGCCGCCTTTAAATTAACTCGCCCAGGGCTTAACGATGTTCATTCATGTTCACCATTCACAAGGACTACCTCAACGCCATTCATTAACGTCGCATGGATCTTCAAGACATCGAATGGATTTTCTAGAACTTTCATCGGGAGACGAATGGTGGTTCGCTGATATGGAAAATGGAGCTGCCGGAATCCAAGAAAATCGCCAGCCATAGGACGAGGAACACTTTCTGCTGTATCCGCTGTACAGAGGTGACATTACTTTCAATTTCTTAATAAACTCTGGAAAAACATTTAAAAGATTTATTTAAACAAACCCTCTCCCTCTGTATGCACTTCAACGAATGGTACACGCCCTGCGTCTCATCTCTACCGAAGTACCACATTTACTGTTACAGTATATTGTTAGAAATAAATTCAAATTATCGCCATAGTCCTTGCTGCTGTTTTATTAATGTTGCGGATGCTATTTGGAACTGGGTTCCATGAGCTAGTTCCCATCGGAATAAATGAGCAATTCACGCGTCTAGAAGCAGAACTATGTGAGTGCACCAGAATATTTTTTAGGAAATGCGAAAACTTTTTACTTTCTTTAGCTGGCAAATATCCAAAATTTCTTTTCATTGTAGGTTTATGTTAACTTAGGGACTATTTTTCTGACAACATTTAAAATATTCGGGTTTTATTTTTTAAGTTATTACCTAAAATGGTTTGGATTTACCGAGTTTTGCTCCTGTTCTCATGGATCTACAGTGGTTTGCTTACGTAGAGATATTATCATAAGCAACAGGAAAGCAATGCTTTAATGTTTGTTCAAAGGAGAAAATAAATTATTTAATAACTACAAGTAACTACGATTACAAAGTGTATGGCATCAAATGAACGCCTGCAAGAAGTAAGGAGGCCACTACCTTGTAAGTCCTGTTCTGTCCCATATAAATTGCACAGGCAACTCATTGTCTTCTGAATGAATTTCAAACTCTGAGTCCTCCTCAGTATTGTTCCTGGCTGTATGAGGATCGATCATATTCTTATAGAAAGCAAGATCTTCGTTTTATTTCCAAGTCTCCCCAAAATCCTTCGAAATATTTAGAATATGAAACAAATAGCACTAATTTTACTACACACGTTCTGTAACAGAGTGTTTTTGTAAATAGACCAAAGACGCAGACACCTACAGATATTCCACTCTCCCAAAGAGTTGCTTATACGTGCCCGAACGATCCATTAGCTCTTTATTGCAACTCTGTTCGGCAAAATACGTGTAGAGAAGGCAGGAGGCTATTTGGAAACTCCTGCGCATATCGCCTGTGATTTTCGGCTGCATACCGACCAGATTCTCCATAGATTACAGTTATTTATGTGTATCAAATGTACCAGTACTAGAAATCTCATACGACGTCATTATAAAAAGCAGGGGTAAAGAAACAACTCTTGGCTTGACGTCTAACTGTATAATGATTCCAAGAGGAAGCACTTAGTGCCAGTGCAGCAATATACTCGGGAGATTGCTTTAAAGGCGACTAACTAAGAAGAGAAACACTACAAGCGAATTATTTCCGAATTTTAAGCGGTTTATAATGATACTAATGTATCAAATATCAGCGTACAACTGAGCGTTCGAAAACGAAGCTTACTAACGCAAGGGGGGCGCATTAGACCGGCCGTCCGGTTCTTATCTCTTCATATTCTGACGTAACCTATCGGCAGGCAGTAATTCCCCTGTGAAAATCAGTTGTTAGATATCCCCCTCATCATTAGTTCATGCGGGACACTTATAAGAAGGAAGTACGGCGCTGGTCGGCCACCTGGTATAGGTTACAGTTTATAATTTGCGTTACGTCCTTAGGTCTTAGGCCTATGGCGGCGATGGGACAGGAAAGCGCTAAGAATGGGAAGGAATCGACAGTGGTTTTGATTAAGGTACAGCCTCCGGATATGCTTGGTGTGAAAATGGCAAACTGCGGAAAACCATCTTCAGAGCTGCCGACAGTGGGGTTTCAACCCGAATGCTAACTGACATCTACGGGACCCAAACCGCACAGCTATGGTGTAAGATTAATATTCTAAATAAAATACCTAAAATGAAATGAAAATCTCAGTGGTCAAGTATAAAATACACAATACGCTAACACATTATATGGAAGTCCCTAAATGATCTAACCTAAACACATGCACACTTTTAGAACGTAATGTATCAATTATTATGAATACATTCTACATAATGTCACAATAAAAATGCCTCCGCAATTATTATTATTATTATTATTATTATTATTATTATTATTATTATTATTATTATTATTATTATTATTATTATTTACCACGAAACATACAGATCTTATGGATGGTCTAGTGAAAAAGGACAAACACCATGTATATGTTCCTTTACAGACCCCTAAGGTACTATTTACAATAATTATATTATTCATTTATTTAGACTCGTACAGTAATTCATTCACTCGACAGCACTTACACTCCCTTCCACTCCCGTTCATGTACATACAGAGATTGATATACTTTTACATGGTTTGTAAACTGCGTTAGAGACAAGGCTCATTCCAGAGACGTGCGGAGCGGCCGTAGTAACTGGATTGGTAGGAGGTGGTGCGGGCAAATGGAAGGACAGGATTAACGCCTCTGCGGGCAGAGCGAAAGGACAGGGAAAGGCGGCGAAACGAGTCACGGTTAACGCAGCCGGTGAGGGATTTTCGGAGGAAGATCGACTAGGTTTTTTGACAATGGTTTCTGTACCGGGAGGTACACCCCAACGCCGCACATTTAAATCTTGCGCCTAAAAGAACTCCTCTACCTACCGAAGGTGAAACCAATAATACAACAAGTTAGAACTTTACTCTGAAGACGTCACCACTAAAAGCTGACGTAATTTTATTATTGTGAAGTTTCCTGTACTGTGTGAATTTCTATTTGTTTTGTTTGCCCTTCATCAAGAAGTTTGGACTTTCTTCAACAGATGTCACTGCTAAAAAAGTATGATTCATACTTTTTTTTTACTAATTGACGTTCCTCTTTTGGGGGTTGGCAACATTTATCTTTTCTTTCCGCCAGTTTTGAATTTAGCCAATCACGAATTTCTGTAATTAATTTTCAACCTATCACAACCTTCTTCTTCGATTTTGTGTGTAACTTTTAAATCCACCAATAAAAATGAGAAAAGTCTCGAACTTTCCCCGAGGGTTATAAACGGTGGATTGTCTCGTCTGTTGGCCATTTGATCGTCATCTAACTAAGTATGTGTGTCAACACGAGGCGGGAGGCGCCTCTTTCATCAGGCAGCAGTACACCGAGAAGGTAATGGCCAATTAACATCTTTATTTCTTGCTAGCTCTGCAGTTTAACCCGAGGGAGAGGTCTAAAACTTTAGCTACGTAATCTACTTTTCTGAAAATTTAATTTCTGCCGGCTTATGTAATAACTTCATAAAATCTTTAACTGTAAATCGGAAATAGAGAGAGTGATGCACCCTCTCGAGCTGCCCTTCATATTGATTTGAGGTGACTACGCTTTGTAATTGGTTTTCTTCCTTTCCATAATGTCTTAATTTATTCCTATACGAGTCACCTCCATAGTTTGGGAATAGCCCCTGTTTCATCGGCCTAGTGCCCTTTAAGTTATAAGAATTCATATCTAGGAGTGCAAGTACACGCCTCCATTCAATTTGTGTTTCGGGCCATTTACTTAACCTGTTCTTTTCCGCTACGGCCCAATAGGTTGGGTACTAGATACCCCTGTTTCAAATTTTGTAAATTGTGCCTTGATGGCGAGTGATTGTAATTTTCTGATATCGCCTTGAATAGGCTTGGAAAACTGAGAGCACGTCAGCTCTTTTCTAGTGTTGTAAAAGTGCCTCTGGGAGGACTGATATTATGAGTTGGGAGCAAGCGCTCCATGTATTGAGGGATTTCTGCCCTTGTGTAAATTTGTGCCTTTTGTACATTTGAGCTAGGAGCTCAGGAACTGTAAAGTGAGGGCTTGAAGCCCAAGATCTGTTTATACCACCAATCTTGTCTTTCCTAGACTTGTCTCTGAATTGCTACTTGTACCTGTTACATTGTTATTTGTTGATTTTTTGAAATAACCTTTTTTAAAGTTTTAAATCAATTCGTTACATTGTACTTAGACCCATTCACCCAGGGCACCCTTCTTTCACCTCTGCGTTCCACGGGTAACCCCGTAACAGTTTCTATTGTGGGGAGATTAGAGCGGTAAGTTATTTCCTCTCCAGCCGACTCTGTATTTTCTCAAGTTTACTTAGATTTGTGACTGTGTTGGATTTCCAGGCGGGGAAACCATAGATTAATATGGGTATTACCATACTGGGATAGGCTGTTCGTAGGCTTCCTGACTGGAAGCCTTTTAGGATCCTGCTAAGAAATCCCATGATTTTCATCGCTCGCACGCAAGTTAGACTGTATGGGTTTATAAGATGGCGTTGGCGGGAGGCTTTGCATTTTTGGATTATATTTACCCGTACCGTTCCAAATGTCATTGGAGAGTTCATCCCAGCATCTCTTGGTAAGACAGTGAGTGATCTGTTGTATATTATGGTATGATGTACAGGGATTTCTAGCGTACCATGTACTGAACAGTGGAACTAAGGTAGTGAAATCTAGAGGACATTGCGGATAACATTAGATTATGTGTAAATTTGTATGAGGGACGGAGGTTCGTACCAGGTGTTGCCCTTTTCAAGACCTAGTCTTTAGCTCCGCGCTGTTACTTTTCTGTCTCAGTTCTCGAGGTAGACGCCTTCCTTGCATTACACAGGATGTATTAGAGTTTCTCGTAGGCGCTGCAATAAATCAGGCGTTTCTGCCAATAGGTCTCTTGGAGATGAATGTTTCATGAACTGAGTGTTGCGGCCGAGCTTCCCCGTAGACTTAAAAAATTCCGAGGCTATCCAAATGTTTTATCCGAGAGCAGTTACAAGCGCTTAGAAGTATCGATGGTAGCTCAATATTTCTTTGTTGGAACTTTGAAGCATCTTATCAGGATCATGAGGAAAGTTAGGCAGAGATAATAATTTACAACTTGAAACCTTTGATCAGCTTTAAATAAAGGTGAAGCTGTAAAAGTACCATTATAAACCGCTTAAAATTCGGAAATAATTACCTTCTAGTGTTTCCCTTCTTAGTTATTCGCCTTCTATCCAAACTCCCGAGTATATTGCTGTACTGGCACTAAGTACTTCCTCCTGGAATCATTATACAGTTAGACGTCAAATCAAGATTTGTTTCTTTATCCCTGCTTCTTATAATCACGTCATATGAGATTTCTAGTACTGAGATTTTTAAAAAATCCGCAGGCAAGCAACTCAATGTTGAAAACATCCAGGGATATGAGCTACGAATTTCAGGTAAATAAAATATGATAAAATATGAGAATGTATTATTTATTTATTCCTAAAAATTACAATTCTTTCCTTAATCATCTTTATCCAGTCGATTAGATTAGCAGTTCGCCGTTTTCCATCACTACGAGCGCTAATGTGAGTCAATGCAGAGTTTCACTACATTCGGTGTGGGCATTAAAAAAATTAAAAAACGCCTGAGGGTACTGAACCAAGGAACACGCTACAGAAATAATTATGTATATAAACTCATTTGGTTAGGATTTGAAACAAAAAAGGAAACGAGTAAGGAAACATGTGATTTTAGGCTGTTTTTCCGGAACCGCATTTAAGTGGCCTTAAGTGATTTTTTAAATTTGTTATTTAAGTTTGTTAGAGCTATCCAAGACTCACAATTTGAAGCTTACCCGGTCCTTTAGCCGTTCAACATTCGGCAAAATTGAGGAAATTGCTTAATTTTACGTGTTTCGTACAATATGGACTCCTACTTCGTCCCCGAAGGAATGTTTTCGACATTTAAACGAAAGCACTACTGAAAATCATTGGACCCTGGTATATCATCAGTAGATGCCCCGGATTTGAGTTCGCGATATTTTTAATTTCCTGAGAATACGAATATCTAATTTTTTTGCCATTTCACGAATCTCGAAAACATCAATTTTAATTTCAGTGCGTAATGCTTCGTAATTTATTTTTCACAAGCATTCCTTTTCATGATACAACTCGCGCTACTCAGACTTGTTGTCACGCCTTCGGCAGGAGTACGAGTTAAGCAGTGGTGCTAACTGCAGCCAGTCGGTTATCTGGAGGCCGCGTACGAATCGCACTCCCACACTCGCCCAGTTCACGACTCCATGTGAACCTGACTAATGGTATTGGATTTGCGAGCTTCCGGGGGTGCCAGCTAATCACACTAAGCACTACACCACAGAGGCGGACTGGTACATTTAATTTCCTCGCCTTTTCATTCCTTCCTGCCCGGGCTGAGTGGCTCAGGCAGTTCAGCGCAGGCCTTTTGACGCCAACATGGCAGGTTCGATTCTGGCTCAGTCCGCTGCTATCTGAGGGTGCTCAAATAAGTCAGCCTCATATCGTTAGATGTACTAGAACGTAAAAAAATATTAACATTTTTTATTATTACTTTTCAATCCTATTGTCTATACTCTTACTCTTGGAATACCGAGCAAATGCGACCAGTATTCAGTATTCGGGAGATAAGGGGTTCGAATCCACTGTCGGCAGCCCTGAAGATGGTTTTCCGTGGCTTCTCCCCCTGTGGGTCGGGGCGGTGGGATAACACCCATGGTAACCCCTGCCTGTCGTAAGAGGCAACAAAAAGAGGGGCCCCAGGGGCTCTGAACTTTGGAGCGTGGGTTGGCGACCACGGAGGCCCTTACCTGAGTCCTGGCATTGCTTCCACTTATTTGTGGCAGATTCCTCACTTTCATCTTTCCTATCCGACCTCCCTTGGTCAACTCTGGTTCTCTTTCGAACCCGACGGTATTACGTATGGAGGCCTAGGGAGTCTTTCATTTTCACGTCCTTCGTGGCCCTTGTCTTCCTTTGGCCGATAGCTACATTTTTCGAAGTGTCGGACCCCTTCCAATTTTTCTCTCTGATTAGTGTTATATCGAGGATTGTTGCCCAGTTGTACTTCCCCTCAAAACAATAATCACCACCACCACCACCACGACTTTCCGTGGTTTCCTATTTTCACACCAGTCAAATGCTGGGGCTGTACCTTAATTAAGGCCACGGCCGCTTCCTTCCTACTCCAAGCCCTTTTCTGTCCCATCGTCCCCATAAGACCCATCTGTGTCCGTGCGACGCAAAGCGACTTGTAAAAACATTCTTGGAAGATTCGGATCTCTTTCTTTTTTCTTTTCTGATCAGTACCGTATGCAGCAAAATAAATGTCACTAATGTATGTTCAGTCTTCAGCCCTAAGGCTGGTTGGATCCTCAACAGCTCTGCCATGAGCTATCATAGATGGCCTAGGCATCACTGAAGAGGCGTACTAGGGAAATGATTAGTGAGCTATTTCCCGTTGCTTTCCTCAATGTCACTAAAATGTTTTTTAATTTCAATTTTCTTTCTTTCCTTCTTTCTTAATCCGTTTATCGTCCAGGGTTGGCTTTTCCGTCGGACCGAGTGGGGGATCCCACCTTTACCGCCTCAAGGGCAGTGTCCTGGAGTGCGAGACTTTGACTCGACGATGAAACTGGGGAGGAGGACCAGTACCTCGCGCAAGTGGCCTCACCTGGTATGCTGAACATGGGCCTTATTTTGGGATGGGAAGAATGAAACGGATAGGTAGGGAAGAGGGAAGAAAGTTAGATACCATCCCAGCATTTTCCTGGAGGAGAACTGGGAACCCACGGAAAACCACTTCGAGGATGGCTGGGGTGGGAATCGAAACCCGTCTACTCCGTTGACATCTCGAGGCTGAGTGGAACCCGTTTCAGTCCTTGTACCACGTTTCAAAATATCGTGGCAGAGGCGGGAATCGAACCCGCGTTCCTCGGGGTGGCAGCTAATCACACTAAGCACAACACTACAGAGGGGGACTGATACATTTCATTCTCGTGCAAATAGACAAGAACACTCATCTGCGCAGGAAGGGAACGTCACGGCGAGGAAAAGCGGTGCGTCATGGTAAGGAGGACAGTATGAGGTAGTGAGTTAATCTCTCCCTGAGCCACTTTGTGAAGCCCATGTCATTGTGATAAACCCTTGTTTTAAATCTAACGTGGTCATTCGGTACAAAACCGCCCTCCCGCCAACATGGACGATAGTAATTCATTTTTCTTTCGTCCGGCTCCATGGCTAAGTGGTTTGGTCTAGGAGATCCCGGGTTCGATTCTGAGCCTGGTCGGGGATTTTAACACTTTGTTGGTTAACTCCGATTGCTTGTAAGCGGGGCTTGTGTGCCGTCTTCATCATTAGAATTCATCATAGGCAGGGCTCCGTCCTCATACACGTGCAGATCGCCTGTAGGGTGTCATCTTGAAAGACATGCACCACGTCTCTCCGGAGGCCACACGACAATTATTATTATTATTATTATTATTATTATTATTATTATTATTATTATTATTCTTTGGGAACAGGTTTAAACAGGCCCTGGGGTGAAATTTCGCTCCATCCGTATGGTGCTATGAGGGGCTGCCTGGCCGATGTGGTAAAGGCGTGCTCGGTTCGCCCGGAAGGACGTGGGTTCGAATCCCCGTCAGAAAGTCGTAAAATGTAAGAAACTTCCAGAGTTGCATATGGCCCTGAGGTTCACTCAGCCTACACCAGAAATGAGTACCAGGTTAATTCCTGGGGGCAAAGGCGGCCGGGCGTAGAGCTAACCACTCTACCCCATCACGTGCCGAGTTTAACAATGGTGGAAGCTTTTACCTTCCACTCCAAGGGCCTTCATGGCCTGTACGGAGGTGACTGTGCTTTGCTTTTTGTATGGTGCTATGTGATAAGTGTGGATGTAAGTCTCGTCCGTATAGACGACACACATTCCCGTGTTTTTGTATATTTATTAAGTAAGAAATTCATTTGGTCCTCACACTGGAGTAATTTTCCATTATTCCTTGTTTTCTTCCATCTGAATCCTAGTTAGTTCTTGCCTCGAAATTTATTGGTCTGAAATTTTGCAATAATTTCTACATATAGACGTTATTTACCACGTGGCGAATTACTTCCTGATTAAAATTGATAGAAGAAGGTCTCCAGGATCATCTGGGCCTTCCATTGAGGTCCTCAAAATGACCAGGATTTACCTGCCTGGACAATTTTCAGTTCATTCATGATTTGCTGGACAGAAGGAAAGGATTCGTCAATTGCTTCTGCCACACGTTTCAATGTCGATTTGAGTTTCACTTGAGCAGCAAGCTCATCGTCTTACTCCACAAATTGGTAGACGTTAAAAGTCCACAGTTCTATCCCTTGAGGCAAGCAACTCAGTGTTGAAAACATCCCGGGGATATGAGCTACGGATTTTAGGTAAATAAAGTATGAGAATATTTTCTTTATTTATTCGTAAAAATTACAATCATTTCCTTAATCATCGTTATCCAGTCGATTAGATTAGCAGTATTTCCTTTTTCTACCATTACGAGTGCTGATGTGAGTCAATGCACAGTTTCACTTAAGCTCTTTAAACTACATTTTACGTGGACATTTTTCGAAAAATAATATAAAAAAACGCCCGAAGTTATTGAACCAGGGAATACATTACAAAAATATTTATGTAACGAAGTTAACTTGCCTAGGATTTGAATAAAAAACGGCCGTGCTGAGAGGCTTAGATGGTTGAAGCGCTGGCCTTGTTATCCCAACATGGCAGGTTCAATCCTGGCTCAGTTCGGTGGTATTTGAAGGTGCTCAAATACGTCAGCCTCGTGTCAGTAGATTTACTGGCACGTAAAAGAACTTCTAAGGGACTGGATTCCGGCACCAGGGTGTCTCCTAAAACCCTAAACGAAGTTAATGGGACGTAAAGCCAATAACATTATTATTAAAAAGGAAACGAATAGAGAAACGGGCGATTTTAGGCTTTTTTTTCGGAACTGCATTTAGGCCGGAAGTGATTTTCGAAATTTCTCTTGGAGTGTGATAGAGCTATCCAAGACTCACAGTTCGAAATATTTTCGGGCCCTTTAGCCCTTCAAATTTCAGCACAATTGAGGAAATTGCTTAAGTTTACGTTTTTCCTAATGTGGGGACCCGTACTTTGCCTTCTAAGAAATGTTTTCAACATAAAAACCACTTCACGGCGGTGGTGGTGGTGGTGATTATTGTTTTTGGAGGAAGTACAACTAGGCAACCATCCTCAACCACTTCACGGGTGTTAATATGAGGAAATTTGTTCTCTAACTTCACTTTGTACTCATGGCGTCAACAAGTTCGAACATATTCCCACAGAGTAATACCAGCTGGGCGCTCTGTTTGAGACGACGGCAGTACATCTGTTGGTGACACTCGACTGAATACAGACAGACCAGTGCAGTGTCCTCCTCAATTTGCATGAGCTATACAGTGTGTGTACCATCATGTGCCACATAACGTTTCTATTGAACATGTTGACAGACTGATTAAGAAAGCTTGAAGTAAGGACACAAAATAATACCTTATCTTCTCGCGTAAATCGCGAAGACTTTTACTTCCCTTTGTACAGTCTGCTACGTGTTTTTTTGTGAAGAATATCCAAAAAGAATCTGCTGTACAGTATAATATCTAGTAAAGGTCATGATGAGGGATCGAATCACGTACAGTCTTCTGCATATGAATATGAACAAAGGTACAATTTCAGTTTTTGGAATTATTTTACAAATCATCGAGGTTACTTCTTATTGAACAATGTTTAAGTGTGGCCTTTAATTAACATTTCCACTGGTTTACGCATAGAGTCAATGAGTTTACTTTTCATATTTCCCTTATTTCTTGGTCACGAAACAACACTTTCACTAGAGAACAAAACATCTATTCCTTGGCAGTGCAGTCCATTTTTCTCATTCGTTTCCTGATAATTGTCCGAAGATTTTCTATAGAGTTAGTGTCCGGTGAATTTCCAGGCCAGTGCAAACACTGGGAACGATTTTTATCATAAAGTATTTAATTTTTCTTCGATACATGGCAAGGGGCAAGGTCTTAGTGGAAAAGCGCTTTTCATTGACGTTCAGTTCCTTAGCCAATCTCTTCAGTTCTGGAGCAAAATGGGGATGTACTTTTCGCTGTTTTCATATTCCATCAACAGGGACCAAACATTTAGAGCCCGTGAATGAAAAGCAGACCCAAAACATCTTTGTTTGTGGAAACTTTACTGTTTGTTTGATGTGCTTTGGCGAGACTTTCTCATTATTGTGTTCCGTTACAGAGGATAGTGTTCTTAGGATTGTCTTCAAACTGATGTAACGAAAGCAACGATGCAGAGAAAATCGTACAATTCTTAATTATGCCCTAATTAGAACGCTGACGAGGATTATTCACGAGCAGGACGCGGTGTAGATATACGGTCACGTAAGAGCCGACTGGTATAAAGTAATTCACAAAGGCTAAATAGCGCGCACTCCTGCAACATTCTAATCAATGAGCCGGTGACCGGAATATATCTTGCCCAAATATTGCGTTTT
The DNA here is from genome assembly GCF_040414725.1 of Anabrus simplex. Classification (NCBI taxonomy): domain Eukaryota; kingdom Metazoa; phylum Arthropoda; class Insecta; order Orthoptera; family Tettigoniidae; genus Anabrus; species Anabrus simplex. The sequence goes on along the minus strand of NC_090268.1, from coordinate 440,102,207 downwards.
TATGAAGAAGTATGGTGCATGCATTCCTGCCCTGGTGAACTTATTTCGTCGAACAATGGCATTCTACGATTAGTTTGAAGAATGACGCCGTACACAGGTGCAATCTTAAAGCTGATATTCTCTTCAATGACGAAGCTTGTTTTCATTTGAACGATACATGGAATGTATACAGGGTGTTCGAAAGCAAATGTGAACCAGGTATATGAGCGCTAGAGTATTGGGCACACTGATAAATCATTTGAAAAATGTAACTCCATATCTCACACCATTGTCATTTTATAATCTACTGATCGAGTTCAAACGGGCTTTGTGAGGAGATGTTGCTAAATCTGCACTGGCTTGAGGGCGTCAATCCAAGAAGTATCTTCGCCCTGGGAAGGGTTTGAACAGGGACCTGCGAGTTGACAGGATAGTTGAAACCCACGGATTGTTCGTGTTTGATGCTCCTAACCTAACTGTGTCGATGTGACGTGAAACAATTTGTAAATGTTTCAAATTATTTACCAGTGTGACTAACCCTCTAATCCTCACATACACCGGTCACCCTGTATAAGGCTGTGTATCGCGCTGAGGAAAACCCCTATCCAGATGCAGAGCCACATCCTGTGACGAACACACCGCTCCTCGCCCTCACCCGTACTGTCAAGTGGTAGGCTACTGTTCATGACATCCTCCGCCTCTTTCTGCGATGGATGGTAGTGACTCGGGCGTAGAGAGAGTCTTACTTGAGAGTCACTTCAAGCACATTAAGAGCGCAATAAATAACAATTTGTCGACGTGGAGATGTCTTTAAATTTGGAGCCACGTTAAAGAAATGGAGGAAAGTGATTTGAAACGATGGAAAACATACGAATACGTTGGACGTGGAGCGAATATAATACTGTAACACATCCGCAAAGAGGACGAACTACAGGACCAAATATTGATATGATAAGGAAAAGATTCCTGCCAGGCGACAAAAAGAGGGACGAAGTGTTGCCACCTAGGAAACGTGGGGTGGTAACCACGGTTCCTCCAGCTGAGTCTGGCACTGCTTCACCTTATTTGTGTCAATCTCTTGACTTTCCTGTTTCCTATCCGACCTCTCTTGGTCAACTCTTGTTCTCTTCCCACCCTGACGGTATTGGGTGTTTAGGCATAGGGAGTATTTCATTTTCACCGCCCTTCGTGGTCCTTGTCATTCTATGGCCGATACCTTCATTTTACTAAGTTTCGTACATCTTCCGTTTTCCTTCTGATTAGTGCTAATTGCTACACGGTAATCAAACCAGAGAGTCGGTGTACCACTGAAATTTTTTTTTTAAAATATCAAACACCTTTTATTACTCTATTAACCTTTTACAATAAACATGTATAATATATACACAAAAACTGATGACATACACTTTCCGAAGTTCATTGTCCTAGTTCCTTAATGATAAACAAATGTTGTCAAACACTGATCACATTTTAACTGTGGTTGTTTTTGTCGGTTCCTGACGTAGTCTGTGGCACATTAACACCTTATAGCCTACTAATCTAATAATTAAAATATTCAAACACTGTTACGCCATGAATTAAAACTGATATAAGAATGAACCAAAACCTGTTGACATCTTCTCATTGCACTTATATGTCCATCTTTCCATCCGTATGTATTGCTGAAAAGATCGTAAGTTCAGTTGTCTTGGTTTCCGTCGGTGTTCCATAATGAAGTGAATGGTTGCTGCAGTGAGCCATAGAACTGCGTTGTTGACCGTGGCCGGGAGGAAAGCATATTCTATGTTGAGTAGTCGATATTCTAAGATGGGAGTTGGAGTCATGTGAAGTATGTTGCATATTTTCGCGAAAGACCACGCCCATATGTCCGCACTGACACAAGACTTAACACGATGTATTAATGTATCTCTTTGTTGACAATGTTCACAGATATTGCAGTCAGACCGTCCATGTCGAAATAACTTATCCTTTGTTGGTATAGTTTCATTTATTGTTAAGTATAAAGTTGTTTTCCACTGAAGAGGAATCCATTTATTAGCAATATTATTCCATACTAGTTTCCAGTGTCGCGAAGGATACTTTACCTGTATTTGAGGTGGTTTAATATTCTGGTTCATTATATGGTTATAGATGGATTTTGTTGTTACAACTGAAGTTGGATCTATTAAAGTTCTTGTAAGGTTATCTACAAAGCTCAAAACTCGTTTGAAATGCAGTGGCAAATTGTGATGGGAAGTGAGAAAGGTCACGCTTCGGATAATATTATTCAGAACCGCCTTAGCATAATCGTCATCAGGTCTGCACTCACAATTAATAAAATTTCGCGCGAGAAGTGCAGTGCATTTAGCTTCTGCAGAAACTAGTCCTAACCCTCCACACTTAATGCTTTGGTACAATTGTGTTCTGGCTATCCTGTAGTGGTGTCCTCTCCATAGGTAATACCCTATAACTAGATCCATTTTCTTGACTATTATAGGTGGTGGAGGTAAAATCTGTGCGACGTACCACAGTTTGCTTAGTGCAAAGGTGTTAACTGTCCAGATTTTTTGACATATATTGAGGTTTCGAAGGTGTTGAGCAAATAGGACAGCGCGAACTGTATTGAGCAATTTTCTCCAGTTGTCATCTATCATCTGGGTCAAATTCGCAGAAAATGTTATTCCCAGGATTTTATGTGTTTCGGCAGAGGGAAGCCAGTGATCTTGTGTCGGCCAGGGCCCAAATGGTAGTATGGCAGATTTGTGGGGATTAATTTTCGCTCCAGAATGATGTTGATAGTCGTCGGTGACCAATCTTAAGTCGTCAAGCTGTTTGGGCTGTGTCAAGATAACAGTGATGTCGTCCGCATAGACATGCGCTTGTAAGGACGTTGCACCTAGTTGTATTCCTGGAAGCTTCAAAGTTAATTGTCTAATGAATGGTTCCACACTGATGGCGAAAAGAACTGCAGAGAGGGGACAACCTTGTCGAATCGATCTGCGAATGTGGATTGTTTTGGAGAGAAAGCCATTAATTTGTAATCTGGATGTTGCATTGTTGTATAGGTTTCGTAGTGTTGTGATTATGCTATCGGGGAAAGCAAATCGTCGTAGAACAGACCATAGATAAGAATGTCTAACACGGTCAAAAGCTTGTTGAAAGTCTATACTGACGAGTGCGGCAGAGCTGTTGGGTTGAGAGGACATGTGCAGCACAAAGTTACGTAGAGTTGAGAGTCCATGTATGATGTTGGAGGTATTCAACACATTATGTTGCTCGGAACCAAAGATATGAGGCAAGGTGAGTCGTATACGTCTGGCAAGAATTTTTGCAAACAACTTGTAATCTGTATTAATTAGGGTCAGCGGACGGTAATCCGACAAGGATTTGGGTGATTTAATCTTAGGTACTAACACCATTATTCCTTCAGCGAAATTATTCATCTGTGCTTCACTTGTGAATAGTTCTTGGAAAAGTAACAGTAAGTCGTCCTTTATGTATTGCCAATAGGATTTGTAAAATTCGAAAGACAGACCATCAGGGCCGGGTGATTTTTTACAACATGCGTCGTTGATAGCTTGTAACAGTTCATCTTGGTGTATGTCGCTCTCTAGTTGCTGGGCGTCATCTATTGATAGTTGTTTCCGTAGAGGTTGCAAAAAGACTTGGACTGTTGTGTTTTGTTGAGGCGAGTCCTGAGCGAAAGCTAATTCAAAATGATTGGTTGCCGCGTGAATCCACCAGAGGAGTTGTGAGGAATAATGCCGTTTCCTATCGACCAATCGTTCCCACATCGTAGGAAAATTTTCTATAGCATCTGAAGTCTTTAAAAGGTTATTGTTCAACTTCCAATATCCTCTTCCTATCACTGGAACAGGCGTGTCAACACGTAATTGAAGGAGTACTGTTTGATGGTCAGAGAAAGGAACTGGGATGACGGATATTCTGTGTGTAATTGTGGACATTGAATGAGAGAGATAAACTCTGTCTAGTCGAGATGCTGAATTGTGGCGGAAAAATGTGAATTCAACATAATTCCCGTGTTTCATTTCCCAAGCATCTCTTAAACGGAGCTGCTGGACTAGTTCTGAGAGCGCTACCGAGTTGTTAATGTTGGGTCCGGTTTGATCCTTCGGGTGGAGGACGCAGTTGAAATCACCTGCAAGTACAATGTTGGTTCCTCGCGTGAGATGAATATTGAGGTCTTCGAGAAAAAACTTTTCTCGTTCTAATCGGTTTTGCGCTCCTGATGGACTATATATATTAATAAGTATGAAGTTTTCATAACGAGCGGAGAGCACTCTACCGTTTGGATGTGCAACAAAGTCATGAACGTCAAGACCAGGTCTATATACAATAGCTGTTCCTCGAGTATCCTCTCCTAAGTTAACATAGTATTCATATGGGCTTAATATATCTAAATTGTAGGTACACACTTCTTGGAGAAATAAAATATCAATGTCATGGTCTCTAATAAACTTCTTAATGAGTGCCCATTTTGGGATACTCAAAATGCCACAGATGTTTGCCGTAGCAACAGTACGCAGAATCATCTCTGGAAAGTAGGTGTCACATGTGCTCTGTGCACGGGTAAGGTCAGGATGACATGGTGAATCGGTCTTCGTGGAGTGCTGGTGCTGGAACACAATGGCCAGGAGAACTAAAAAGTGTGAACAAGCTCTAGATCCGAAACATAGTGCGACCGTGATGAGTTGAAAGGAGATTCTTCTTTAAATTGGCAACTAAGAGCTGTATCCACTTCTTCAATGACCGACCTTCTCTTTACGCTGCAATGCTTGCATGTCCTTGGTCGAAAGGCTTTTAGTGGAATTAGGTTTATTTCGATTCCCGGAAGTTGGGTTTCCCTTAAACAACCGCGGGTCTTTGGGACTCACTTGCTGCGATTGGCATTTACGTGTTTTGGTTGTTAGAGAGCTATCGGAATCTTCTGATGTATCAGCTGGTGTATCGATCGTGGAGGTGTTAACTTCCTCCGCCAATTTAATTTTCTTGTGTGTGACGTGCTCTTTACTTAACTGGGCAGTAGTGTCAATATTAACGGGATCATCCTGTATTGTGGACTGATCTACTTTCAGTTGTGAATCGGGTTGCTCTGTAACCTCCATGTGTTGGTCTGTAGTGTGTTGTATTACGTGGCTTGGAGCCGGCTCTGATGTGGTGAGTGTGTGCATAGCATCTGTTGACACATGAACAGCTGTTTCGCTCTCAGGGTCAAGTTGTTCCCCAGCAAGTAAGGTGTTTACAACAGGTTGCGATTGGGAGTCCAGTGTGGCGAGGTCATCTGTGGTAGACCTGTTTACGAGGGGAGGAAAGGCTCCACTCGTCAATTGTAAGTCAGATTGGAGAGTGGTGGCTGTTGTTGTGGGTACATAGGGGCGAAATAGTGTGGCAAGTGATGTCGTTTGTCTCAAAACATTGCCCGCACGACGGGGACAGTCAATACGCAGGTGATCCGAGGCGTTGCATATAGCACATGTTTTTTCTTGCCCCTCATATGTGACTTGTCCCCTGTACCCCTCTATGGTTACGAAGGATGGAATTTGCTGTTTTAACTGAATTTTTATTTGTCTGATACCATTGGGAACTGGTAGACGGTAGAGCTGAGACCACGATTCATCATAAATGTCTTTAACATGACCGTATTTCGTGAAAAAATTCCTGATTTTTTCGTTCGGCAATTCCGGAGGAATATTAAACAGACGAACTCTAGTCGCCTCAACTCCAGCTGCTTCAATAACTACCGGTACTGTCTCTCCACTAAAAAGTTTGAGTGTGCAACCTGTTTCAAATTTATGTAATATTCTCTCCATAATGGTTGATGAAATTACCTTTATGTATACTGCATTAGCCGGGGCATCCAGTTGGAGAGCTGCTAGCTGGTCGATGTTTACTTGCAGTGTTTCTGAAACCCAGGTGTGTATTTCCGCTGCTGTTGGCCTTGCATAATTCCTCTGGAAACTGCATTTCAGCGTATTTTTTCGAATGCTTTGCATGATTACTTTCAAACTGAACAATTACTAACTCAAAAACACTAATCACAGAGAATATTATCAAGACTTGTTGGTAAAAGTGCACTTATCACTGCGGTGCTCTTGTTGTACGTAAGACAAAACTGGCACGTCTGCAAATGGAAGAGACAGAGATAAAGGAAAGGAAAATGTTGAGGAATATCTGGGGACCAGTGAAAACGGAGGAATAAAAGTTGAGCTATAGAAGGAATAAAGATCTATACAGGGACAAAGAAAATGATAGGATGTCTGACACGATCAGAAAAGGTAAAATTAACATTTTTGTCGGTTAATAAGGATGCATAAAAGAAGATTGACAAAACGAGTATTTAACGATGTTTATAAGAGGAGGAATGGATCCAAGGAGTTAGAAAGGTACGACAGAGATATTTTTTACAATTTACTTTAGGTCGTACCGACACAGATAGGTCATATGGCGACGATGGGATGGGAAAGGCCTAGGAGTAGGATGGAAGCAGCCGTGGCGTTATTTAAGGTACAGCCACAGCATTCGCCTGGTGTGAAAATGGGAAATCAAGGAAAACCATCTACAGGGCTGCCGACAGTGGGGTTCGAACCCACTATCTCCCGGATGCAAACTCACAGCTGCGCGCTCCTAACCGCACGGCCAACTCGCCCGGTGACGACAGAGATTGGAATAGCAGAAGATATAATACAAGAGAGAATACAAGAGAATACATTTCAGAATACATACACAATTTCAAAGATTTCCAGGAGAAAGGAGAAGAGAAAAGGAAATAACAACTGGGCACAAGAGAGTAGGAAACAGCAAAGTGAAAGGATGAAGTACTATTGGACGCCGAGAAAAGGAGGATTAATATGAATGCTCAGGGTTACATTCCGTGATCCATGCATGGCTCAAATTGAAAAGAAGGAGCAGAAGAAGAAGATGGTTTCCCTGTAATACTTTCTCTTAAAGCAACATTCACCACATCCACCACCACCACCACCTCAAATTGTAATGAAGGCGAATCCATGCAGATGCAAAGTTATAGAAAACGAAGGGTTATATTGCGGGTTTCCTCTGTGAGGAGTACAGTAGCTAAGTTAGGAAATCAGTGGCCTCGGGAGTGTTCTTTGAACTTCGCATACAGGTCCCAGGCACAAGGACTCAAGTCTGGTGAGTGCGGAGGGTGTTCCAAAACCTACCATTGCCTCCGTCGCGGTAAAATACTGCCGGTCGTAAGAGCAAGCAGTCCTGCGCACGTCGATATCTCGTGGCGTTGTCATTTTATGAGCTGCTGAAGTTAGCCAATCAGATCGCTTCGCGGGTGAATTCCAATGAACTATACGAGGCGGTGTTGCTAAATCTGCACGTGGCTTGGTCGGGCTTGAGAGCCATGAGCATCAAACACTAACACACTAATGCCAGTGCCACTGTAGCGTGCTTACTATTGACCGAGACTATCAACAGAGAGGTCCTCCCCTGGAGAAGTTTATTTCTTCTATTGGCCCTCTCAAGCCGGTCACAAGCCACGTGCAGATTTAGCAACACTGCCTCGCAAAGCCCATCTCGAGTCAGCTGCGAAGCGATCTGATTGACTAACTCCATCAGCAGATAAAACGACAACGGTACGAGATATCAAAGTCGGTTTTTGCGATTATTCATCAGTATGACCAACACTCTAACGCTCATATACCTGGTTCACGTTATTTCCGACCACCCTGAATATGTAGTACTGTATCCTCTTGAGTCCAGAAGTGTACATATGTACACCTTCCATTTTTAGTTTATTTCTACACAATGAGGTTAAATTTTTATGTTTGTGCCGTGTGCCACACGTATGTTTACCTTATTAGTTCCAAATAAAACCACTAGGAGCACTATATTACCGTTTCAGCTGTGAGCCAGACCACATGGAAGTTTACATTTGACCAAGATGGGTGATAGAGAGCACAGCAAGAGAAGTAAGTACCGGTATATAAATGAAATAACTATTGGAATACTTTGAGTTATACTTATCATTGAAAACACATAATATTTAATGTGTTGTAATTAATATTTCGGTATTTTTTCATCCGGTTAAAATGAGGTGTACATTTGTGCACATTCTTGTTATCAGGGATTATTAAACATCATATATAAAAATTATGCTATTCCTCCGGTGACATTAAATGCCACCGTAATCCCGTTCAGTAAGGAAGTAAGGACCCTGACTGAAACTCTTGATTGGTCTGCACACGTAAGAAATTCATGTAAAAAGATGTACGGGATGCTACACCCTCTGAAATGACATAAGGACGTTTTGCCAGAAGACGTAAAGATAAAACTACTCCAAACTTTGATACTACCAATACTTTACTGCGACATTGTCCTCGTTGATGCGACCCCTGAACAAACTATGAAACTTCAACGAGCACTGACCTCTGGTCATCGATTTGTTTTTAACTTGAGTTACGATGCTCACATAACCCCTAGCTACACATTTATTTCCTGGCTGAAACCCGAGAGGCGACGGAAATTCCACGTACTTACGTTGATATATCGAACTCAGAAGGAAAATCTACCCAAATACATCTCTTCAAAATTCCATTTATTATCCTCATTCCATAATTGTAATACGAGATCTGGCACTTCTCTTCCTATTCCCGTCAACCACTCTTCAATATATAACAGATCCTTCCTTGTGGTTGGGTCACGACTTTGGAATTCACTCCAGCTGCTGTCAGGAACTCAAACTCAATATCGAAATTTAAGACTGCATGTAGAGATTACCTGTTGAATACCGCTGATTATTTCGTGTGTATGATGTCGTATGGTAGGTTGTGTGAGTGTGATTATTATTATTATTATTATTATTATTATTATTATTATTATTATTATTATTATTATTATTATTATTATTATTATTATTATATAATAGTTGATGTTACTTCTGGATTGGAAAGATCAGCCGGTGTTAATCATCGTATACTGTTGCGCAAATTATACAACATGACAAAAGATTACAAGATGACTCAAGTAATTTGCAATCTTCTCCAAAATCGTAGGTTCTTCGTTGAATTTCAGGATCAGAAAAGTCGATGGAGGAAACAAAAGAATGGTCTGCCACAAGGCAGTGTTCTCGCCCCTATGCTCTTTAATATCTATACGAATGACCAACCTCTTCCAGTTGGCACCAGAAGTTTCATATATGCGGATGATCGAGCTATTGCTACTCAAGCAAACTGCTTTGAGGTTGTAGAAGAAAAGTTATCAGAGGCTCTTTCTGAACTATCCTACTACTACAGAGTAAATCAATTGAAGCCTAACCCATCTAAAACTCAGGTATGTGCCTTCCATTTAAAGAACAGACAGGCGTCAAGGAAATTGCAGGTAGTATGGGAAGATACTCAACTAGATCACTGCCCAACACCTAAATATCTAGGTGTAACATTGGATCGTGCTCTCACCTACAAACAACACTGCATGAACATCAAGCAGAAAGTGTCGGCTAGAAACAACATCCTTCGCAAGTTGTCTGGAACCAATTGGGTACACATCCAAAGACGTTGAGAACTACAGCCCTGGCTCTGTGTTACTCCGCTGCGGAGTACGCTTGCCCTGTTTGGTACAGATCAAGTCATGCTAAACAAGTTGACATTTCTCTAAATGAAACATGTCGACTCATTACTGGCTGCTTGAGACCAACTCCACGAGATAGAATCTACTGTTTGGCTGGAATCGCCCCACCAGATATAAGAAGAGAAGTTGCATCCATGAATGAGAGAACTAAAGCACTTGCCTCATGTGCACACCCATTAAATGGATATGAACCTGCCCACCGAAGATTGAGGTCTAGGAGGAGTTTCCTGAATACAACCGAAGATTTAAACGAATCTACCCAATCCACACGGTTGAGATTATGGAGAACTAGAAATCCTCAACTTGCTGATTGGATGCTACCAATTGAACATCTCCCCCCAGGACACGAGGAACATTGGTCTACGTGGAAATCGCTGAACAGGCTTCGCACTGGGGTTGGTAGATCAAGAACCAATATGGTAAAGTGGGGCTTTCCTGGCACATCCAGGCAATGCGAATGTGGTGAAGACCAAACCACAGCCCATTTCATGAACTGTAGTAAGTGTCCTTTAAGTTGCACAATAGAGGACTTGATGGCTGCAACACCTAATGCCCGTGATTTGGCAAAATTTTGGGCAGACACTATTTGATATGTATGTCATTAAGTACCATTATGCAATGTAAAATGTATGCTTCTGATACGAATAAATAAATAAATAAATAAATAAATTATTATTATTATTATTATTATTATTATTATTATTATTATTATTATTATTATTATTATTATTATTATTATAGTTTAATGTCCATAATATTTAGCTTCTTACTCATGTACATAGATCACTTTTATGGCCATACTTATATTTCTATTTACTTTATTACTTATTGTGTTCTCTTTATGCATTGCTTATTTTTCAGTTTGTATCTTTTCATTATGACTTTGTCTCCTTCTTATTATCTTTACGCTCCGAATTTTATTCTGTTTTATTTCTTGAACTCTGCTTTCTTTAAATTAATAATGTGGTTAAGTGTATGAGAGGGCCACGAGCCCTAACTTTGCCACTGCTAAAGTCAATAAATAAATAAATAAATAAATAAATAAATAAATAAATAAATAAATAAATAAATAAATAAATAAATAAATAAATAAATAAATAAATAAATCAATCAATCAATCAATCAATCAATCAATCAATCAATCAATCAATCAATCAATCAATCAATCAATCAATCAATCAATCAATCAATCAATCAATCAATCAATCAATCAATCAATCAATCAATCAATCAATCAATCAATCAATCAATCAATCAATCAATCAATCAATCAATCAATCAATCAATCAATCAATCAATCAATCAATCAATCAATCAATCAATCAATCAATCAATCAATCAATCAATCAATCAATCAATCAATCAATCAATCAATCAATCAATCAATCTCCCCCTCTTTGAGGTTATGATTTTTTGCTATGTTTCCTGCATCATTAACTATAGTCCATCTTCGTAGTAAGCGTCTTTCTGGACGATCGGAGGTGTGGCCTGGCCTCGTGTGCTAGGAACTATGGGAGCGTTCGCGTTGGTGGTGGGGGAAGAACTTGAACCTTTCCTCCAGCTGACACAGTCGAGTTCAGGCAGCGGACGTAGCCCTAGGAACTGACTGAAATAGTGTGGAAAGCTTAGGAGCGAAACGTTCCCGGGTCGGCGTGGTCATTATGCAATGGCTCATCGGTGTACATACATCACACTAACTCAAAGTTGTATGAATTACTTAATATGATAAACTAGTGAAAATAAAATAGTACCGTACATTGTACAAATCGAGTCTTATATTTCGATTGTCTGCCTTAAACCTTGTCAATTAACTACACAGGCCTTTGAGCATAACATTCTAAAATTTCAGTTCTATTCCAGTACGGAAATACTTCGTAACTTTCGTCGTAAATGTTGGTGACGTCAAGAAATCAGAGGGTCATGCCTAAAAGAATTCATATCGGATGATGCTTTCGATACAACGTGAAATAAATCTCAATATTTTGGCACTCTGTATAGCCTGTAATGTATTCTTATACATTCTTACGAATATGAAATCTGTTACATAAAATTGAAAGGTTTGAACCATTTGGTAGAAAATCAATTGAACATAAGACAGTAACTTGCAACTGGTAATACTGCGAATAAAGGAAGTTCGTTTGAAACTGTACTGTACTGTATACCAAGGAAAGGCGCATCGGTACGCGCTACCAGTTCATCAATCGCCTAACGAATAGGAGGAAGTTGTTTCCACTGACAGCCTGGAGATATAATCTACTTAACGTGATTTCTAGTGAAATGCGTATAAAAGAGATTAATTAATGCAAATTTGTCGGGAAAATGCAGAGAAGAAGCATTAGTAGAAATACTTCAGCTGCTTTCATAATAACATTAACAATGTCTACTTTTCTTGTCCATCAGAAGAAATATAATAATATATAATACTCTTGAATAACCTGCTATTGTTATGACTGAGAGAACAGGTCTCCTACAGCAACAACAGCAACAAAAACAACAACAACAACAACAACGAAAACAGCAACAAAATGCTCTGGAACAATAGACAATATAAATCTGTCTCATAAAATCAGAGCAAAAATATTATCGGACTTCTTACGTGTTCTATGATCACGTTTGTTTAATATTCGGAGTTCAGGGATCTTATTTACAAATTATTCAGAATAATCTTCACTCTCGTCTGAATCAGTGTCATCTGAAGTTTCACCGAGGTTGATGTCGGACTGGTCTAATTCTAATTCCTTATGCATGGTGTTGTCACGCTCCCAGTATTCCTGCTCAGTGTCTTTTACGTGGTCGCAACATTTTTTTCCGTTTGTCTTGCGAAAACTGTGCAAGCAATATCCGCAAAGAGCTTCCTTTTTGTCGAGTGTGTCTGCTGTCAAGTCACGAGTGATCTATAAGACAGAGAAATATTTCGTACAGAATAAGCAGTTTTATTTATATTGGGAATAGGAGCGCCTCATTTATGAACAGTGAAGGCATTACAGATACTATGGCACACATTTTTATGCTAAAAAACTAATTATGCTGTATTACTATTAATTGGGATTTCCTTTTTGTTTTTTGCTAGGGGCTTTACGTCGCACCGACACAGATAGGTCTTATGGCGACGATGGGATAGGAAAGGCCTAGGAGTTGGAAGGAAGCGGCCGTGGCCTTAATTAAGGTACAGCCCCAGCATTTGCCTGGTGTGAAAATGGGAAACCACGGAAAACCATCTTCAGGGCTGCCGATAGTGGGATTCGAACCTACTATCTCCCGGATGCAAGCTCACAGCCACACGCCTCTACGCGCACGGCCATCTCGCCCGGTGAGATGTATTCTTATCACGGATCTCTCCTTTGATATCTCCCCAAACCGACTCAGTGTGATTGAGATCTGTATGATATGTTTCATATGTTCACTCATTGTATAAACACTTTCACGTGCCTAGCCTCGCAGTGGTCTCCCAGTTTTAGAAGAGGACCTAGAAGCCATGCTCGTCACTTCAGTAATTTCAACTTAGCCCGCACGTAACAACACGCGCCGCTTGAGAGACGTTTTCACTTCAGCGCTAGCCTGGCGACTGGACCTGCTGTAGGAGTGGGGGGACGATAGCTCCCACCACTGCATGCGCAACCATTTCTCGCGCAGGACGCTTTCAACCAAAATGGACTATAGTGTTTTACATTTACAGGCATTCTTACTACAGATGCATTAGTAGATTTACTGAATAACTGTGATGCCGAACTGTCGGACGCAGATGATGAGTTATTTGAGACAGCAAAATAGAAAACTCATCTACGGAATCTCAATCAGAAAATGAAGATAGTGTATATTTGTCAGCTGCTACTACACCACTGCAAGTAAACACCCGTTTGATAAAGTGTAAAACAACAAGGTATGTTCAAAATATTCTATATTGAAGGAACTTCTCTTCGCATTATGTAAAACATGCGCATGTACTTGTAAATACAAAATGAGCGTAGGCCTAATTTACGTTTTATAAGTGGATGTCAATTCACATTAATTGGAAATGCTTTGCAGAATGGAGAGAAAGGGCCTGAATTTGAAGAAGAACTGGAGGTCCATGAAAATAGTCCTAAAGGAGTACAAGAGGCTTCTCATTTTGAGAATTGTTGACTGAGCAAACAAACCTGTATTCAGTGCAGAATTGTGAACTGCGCTCTGTTCAGACTACAGCTGCAGAATTACTACAGTTTACAGAGATTCAGATTTTGATGGGTGCTCTGAAGCTCCCACAGGACAGACTATACTGGAGCAGGGAATTGAAAATGCCTTTAATTTCAGAATGTATGCCTCGAGATAGGTATTTTTGAACTCAGTAAATTACCTGCATTTCACAGTCAACCTAGCTGAGCATGACCTATTTGATAAACTGTGGAAAATCAGACCAATGATAAATATTGTTAGGGATAAGTGTTTGACGTTGTCAAGGCCTGCACACTTGTCGATTGATGAACAGATGATACCCTTTTCAGGAAGATGTAGTTTTTGCCAGTTCATGCCCTCAAAATCTAACCCACTTGGACTTAAAAATTTTGTCTTGGCAGCTAGAGATGGATTAGTATTAGACTTTTGTATATATCAGAGGAGAGGAACTGTTTGTGAAAGTGACATGAAAGAGCTGGTTTGGGTGGCAGCACTGTAAAAATGTTAAGTGTGACAGTGCCAAAGGATGGACATCATGTCATTTACACTGATCGTTTCTTTACCAGCATTAAGTGTGCAGAGTTCTTGATGAGTAATGGCATTCATCAAATAGGAACTCTCTTGGAAAACATAATTGGGCCTGTGGTTAGTAAACTGAAAGATGACGAACAGTTGCGAAGAGGGGAAGCACTGTAAAAATGTTAAGTGTGACAGTGCCAAAGGATGGACATCATGTCATTTACACTGATCGTTTCTTTACCAGCATTAAATGTGCAGAGTTCTTGATGAGTAATGGCATTCATCAAATAGGAACTCTCTTGGAAAACATAATTGGGCCTGTGGTTAGTAAACTGAAAGATGACGAACAGTTGCGAAGAGGGGAGTGGGATGAGAAACTTAGGGAAGATGGAAAAGTTTGTGTTCTGAAATAGAAAGACAACAAGTGTGTTACATTTTTGTCAACTTGTGTAGGAAGTAAGGTACCATAGCCAGCAGTAACAAGGAGTTATAATCCAAACATGCGAGGGACTGACCTCTGCGACAGATTGTTGGCATACTACAGATGTACTTTACGAACAGAAAGATGAACAGTACGAGTCCTCAACCATTTTTTAGACCTGGTTCTTGTCAACGGCTGGTTAATGTACAGAAGGGCCTGATGGAAATCAGATATCCCTTAGAGAAAACAAATGAGCCTCCTACAATACCCTCTCCATGCAGCTAATGCCCTGATCAGATCTAAAACAATTTCACAGTCAGTCAGACACTCACCGAGAAGACTGCACACTGTTGGCATTGAGGATGATGCACAAAGGGAACAGGAAGAACATGAACCAGCCTCTAAATTCCGTAAAGTGATATCACAGCCTATTCCAGAGGTCATATTTGATATGTACGGGCATTTTCTCAAGTATTCAAATGACAGCTTTCCATCCAAGTGTAGGTTCCCAGGATGCAAGTCCAAATCAAGAATCATGTAAAATGCAATATGTACTTGTGTGTCCTCAAGAACAAATGTTTAATGAAATACCATGTAAAGTAATGACTGAACATGTAATTACAATGTAATATGTACAGTATGCTTGCATTTTTCAGGTATTCTTAGAGTTATAGTTTGGTTTGGACAGTGACGTCATTCTTGTCGAGGAACATCTTGCTTGTTATTTCATAAAGTTCTCGTGTCAGATTCATACCTTCTATTTTTAGTTTAAGGCATTTATGTAGTTTTGTGATTTAATCTGGGTGTAAATGTACCATACATTTCTACATTAATAAGGTATATGTATAATTTTGTTAAATATTTTTATGTAATAAAAACCTGAGGTGTATATCAATTTTGGACACCCTATCAGTAGAATATTTCTTCTGGAATTTTTCTCAACATCTCTGATTCCCTATTATCCACTCTAGTGAATATCACTGTTAGATTCTAATTTTTTGTCTCCTGGGACTGCAGAGTGTATGTATGTTCCAGCATCGCTCTCAATCAAGCTTAGTGCACATATGACTTACTATCTACAAACAAATTATGTGGATTTAGGACACCCCTAGTACCTCTAGTGTTGAGAGGGAGCTACAAGTAAATGTCAGGGAAAACGACCAATATTAGCGTCGAATCCACAATTTTCTGGGTTACTGAGATTAATTGTGACATTCCGGATGCCATTTAAGTCCAAGTTTAGCCTCCAACGGTACGAGGCTCTGTAAGAGTGAAAGAGGAATTGTCCAAAATAACGGAGATTGGTGTTGAACCCACAGTTTTTAGGTTCGCTAGACAGACAGGTGACAGTGCGAATGGCAGTCGGAACATAATATCTATAGTCCGACGCGTAAATACATAAAGTTATCACTTACGAGGGCAATAAAGAAATTAGTGGCAATATTGATGAAACGCAACATTAAATGAACTAAGAAGTATGTTTTGCCAAATATCGGGAAGCCGCTGAGGGCCGTTCTCTGTTGATGACAGCGGCGGAGCGCAGGAGTACAGTAACCATGTCAGGAAATCGGCGGTCTCGGAAGGGTTTTTTCAACTTCGGAAATAGCTCGAAGTCACAAAGTCACAAGGACTATTGTCTGGTGAGTACGGAGGGTGTTCCAAAACCTTCCATTGCCACCATCGCAATATGAGGTTCACAACGCGGTAGACGTGAACGTTGCTGCCAGATGTCGCTCCACAAGTCGGCAATAGCAGTCACTGCTGACGGTTTATCCTTCAGCCACAGCATGCCTATGTTGTCGTAAGCCACAATCAGCATAAGCTTCAACCGACTGGCTTCCTGTCGAAATTTCTGTAGACGTTGCTAACCTGGGTGATGTCATTCGTTCCATTGACGTGCCCACGTCGCATCAGTGGTGACAATACGCTGGAGATATGCGTCTCCTTCGTTGTGGCATCTGTCCAAATGGATGCCAGGCAGTGCATACCAGTGATATTTCTGTACGTCGGTGAGTTGATGTGGAACCCAACAGGATGCAATTTTCCTCTTGTTAATACATTTCGTCAGTACGCGCTACAGCCTTTGATGACTGAGACTAACCTCTACGGATAATTCCCGGTCAATCCATCAAGGGTCTATGGAAACGAGAACACTCACGATGCCAATCTGGTCTTCAGGAATGGACGGCCGACCTGTGCTGTGCAAATCCGCAGTCTCACTTTGACCCATCGTGCAACCGTCTATACGGTACAGGCTTCATGTAATCCTCGATAACATTTTGATGCATTTTTGCCGCGGGCAACCTCGATTTTAATCCGCGAACGCTGATAAACTTTTGAAAACTTGGTTTAGAATGGTAAAATCGACACTCTTGACTTCAACGCCACACAACAACAACACTTCCAACTGGTTGCCCCTCATATGCACACTACACGTCGACTACACCGCCACTTGACCATTCCCATATGCTTTTATCGCATGCTCGAACTCTGGACTATGTAGCCAATATTTAATTTACAGCCCTTGTATTTTTTGTTATTTATTTGAAAGGCTCTGCTACTTTCCAGAAAATGTGGGTTGCCATAGAAAAAAAGTTCCACGCAAAGCAAAATAGTCTGAAAATATAACTTCAGATAAAACCTACAACAGTAACTCTAGAGGTACATAATTATTCGTAAAATAACAACGTCCGAATAGGAGATTAAAAAAATATAACGTCACACATAATTAACAGTTAATAAAAATGCTAGAAGTAAACATTAAAAAAATACCCGGGCAGCGCGTAGAGGAATTTTATAACAAGACACGTTATCGGACCTACTTACAACGAATGTCGCGGAGTAGCACGAGTTCTCTAGTAAATGTTGAAATCACCCATTTGGTTTGTAATGTCAGATAAAAAGGCAAGGTCAGTTATACGTAATCATTGTTAGTAGACCACAAGGTGTACGTGATCACAGCTGGTAAACCTCCAAATATATAATTATTATGATAACAAATGTCCCGGTGACAATGATCACTTACAGTAGCGTGATAATAAAGGAAATTTAAAACGTAATTACGCAACAACAACAAAAGCAACAGCTGGAACAAGTGCAACAACAACAAAAACAACAGCTGGAACAAGTGTACAACAAGCGATTGCAAATATTACAAGAAATACTAATAACTTAACATTCTAAATCACTTATCATCGTATACAAATTCACACACATCTTATCTAAGCATTTCCCATTATCATAGCTGGTATACATCCAGGTGTACGTGATCATACAGTAACTGGTAAACCTCCTGTCATACGTGGTCATAGCTGGTAGACATCGAAGTGTACGTGATCATAGCTGGTAAACCTCCTGTCATGCGTGGTCATAGCTGGTAAACCTCCTGTCATACGTGATCATAGCTGATAGAGCTCCAGATGTACGTGATCATAGCTGGTAGACCTCCAGTTTTACATGATATGCACTTTTATATGCTTGTAGCCTCTGACCTCCAATTGAAAGAGATCACAGCCCTCCAAGTTAATGTGGTCATAGCTAATAGACCTGCAGTTTAATGTGATCATAGCTGAAGAACTTTGAGACTGTAGGCAGATTCATTTCTTCTTTTTGTAATAGTTGTCATGCGTTGCTTGTGTTTTTCGTGAGAAATCGTATGTATCTGTTTTAATAAGCACCATCTCATATCTTAAATGTACTATCCTCGAACGCTCAAGGACGGAACGCGAGCTAAATCAGATGCTTTTCTCTGTAAAATAACGCAATATAAATTCCTGCTGCCTGACACACATATTATGAGAAATTTATGGAGTAGGGTCAACAACATAAAATTTACGGGACAGTGGCTTAAATGTATATACATTACTCTTTTATCTTGACAGAAGAGTTATATTGGATTTTATGACAGGTGTACTTAGGTCTGAAAACGGTTCGCCTGCCGTTTTCTTAAATTACAAATTGTAAGCGTGCGTGAATGGAGCCAAGTAGGTATTGATTAAAGCAAACCTTGGGATGTAACATAAGGTGGTGAGCTCTCCAACATCAAGGAAACTGCTTGTAAGAACTATGTGAGTCTTTAACTCCTTATTAGGGACGAAACTTTAACGTCCCACGGGGATTTTATGATCACAGCATCTTGGAACTTGATAGGATTTTTGGATTCTTTGCTGCAGAGCAGGGCCGGTCACATCCGACCCGTCGAGGACATTTAAGTGTCTCTCCTAAATATTTAGTGTTTGAAACAAAACAAAAATCATACATTTCTAGATTTTTTTATATCGATGCGAGCAACGGTACCCTGCCCTGCTCGTGGACTTTCTTCGAATGTTTAATTTTAGGTTTTTGTTTGAAGAGATTTTTTATATTTCCTTATTGTTTACGAATTCTTTTGTAAATTTAGAGTTATTGTTAAGTGTTTAATTGGAAGTTTTAGGCTGATATTTTAATTTGGCGTTAAACTATTTCCTTGTGGCAGCACAGACTTTCAGGAAGTAGCTGATTCTTGAAAACAAATAATAAGTGTAAGTTATTTCTGTTTACTGTTTGCTTTACGTCACACCGACACAGATAGATCTTATGGCGACGATGTGATAGGAAAGGCCTAGGAATGGGAAGGAAGTGGCCGTGTCCTTAATTAAGGTACAAACCACTTCCTAAATCATCTCAGGAGTAATAAGAACAAATTTTGAAATTTTCAGCAAGGGGCGATGACCTCGATGTTAGGCCCCTTTAAACAACAACCATAATCAATTTTCAGCGAATCGGTCCAGTAGTTTCTTAGTCCACTCGAGATGAAGAAACAAATATTCATTTCTATATATTATAAGGTTTGGTAATATTGTTCACAGACAGCACAAAGGAGATGCAACTATTTTCTTGGTTTGAGGTAACAATTTTTAACAATCCCAATAATATGGAACTCTGCTCCAAGGAGCGTGTGACACTGGGGGCAAGTGGTAAGGAAACTGTTGTTGGGACGCCGTCTCTCTGCCCAAGCACAGATTCTAAAAAATATCACTCAGATCATTCTCCTCTCAGTACCATTATGTTACCTTCGCCTATATATCCTTCGATTTTACACCCTGCTTTATCAGTTGTTTGTCAAACAGTTGTTTGTGAAACCTGTTAATATGCACTGCGTGTTTGTTCCTAAAAGTGCAAAATGCTGTCGAAACGGCGCAAAGTTCATAGCGAATCAATCTTGCTTGGGGATTGATTTGTGAAAGAACATGGAAGTAACCTAATTTTTATTATATGCCGTTAAGTCATATCAGTTATAAAAGAGTTAAATATTAGACTACACTTTCGATAAAGAATTCTCATGATTTTGAACGTACTACCACATCTAAAGAATTACCTGATAAAATCACAACAGCAAACTTTAGTAGAGGATGGAGGTGTGGAACAAAAAAAAAAAAAAAACTCTAAAGTATGTTATGTGAGCAAACATGGTCCAAGTTGAAGATCTAGAAATCAATATGTTTACAATAAATAACTACTTTGAAGTAAATGAAAGTGCATGAGAGTCAACAAGTTGTAACTGGCCTATCGACTGACAAGGAACACTTATAACAAAAAATGCCTATCACGCAATCTGAAACTGAATCACTACACGTCAATCATACAATCATTAGCTCTGTATGCCATGGACTGCCTTTCACTGAACCGAAGAGGTCTATTGGAGAAACTGGAATACAGATAAAGGAAAATTCTCAGGAATATCTTATGGCCGGTAAAGGAAGATGAGGTACTACGTAGATGGCACAATTCCGAGCTCTACGAACATGTTATTGTTGTTTTTCCTTTTTGTTTTTTCAAGAAAAAGAACAGCAGTAATGATTAACAATAGGAATAAACACTAGAAAATATATTTTGATTCAAGAACTGGAAAAAATTCAAAGGAAAGCACCTACTTTTGTTCTGGGTGATTTGCGACAAAATTGTAGCGTTACAAAAATGTTACAAAGTTTGAGCTGGGAATACTTGGGAGAAAGGAGACGAGCTGGTCGACTAAGTGGTATGTCAGTGTCAGTGTCAGTGGAGAGATGACGTGGAATGCCACTGGTAGGCGAATAAGTTGTGCCTGTAAAAGTAGGAAAGGTCACAATATGAAGATAAAATTGGAATTCAAGAAGATAAATTGGGGCAAATATTTATTTGTAGGAAGGGGAATTATGAATTTGTAATAACTTACCAAGGGAGGTGTTCAATAAATTTCCAATTTCCCTGCAATCATTTAAGAAAAGGCTAGGAAAACAACAGATAAGGAATCTGCCACCTGAGCGACTGCTCTAAATGCAGATAAGTAATGATTGATTTTGTAATGATTGATAGAGAGAGGCTCTCTGATTTGTGCTAGGAAAGGGAGAGTAACTTTTTCTGGCCATATGGTAAGACTGCCACCCAAAGCACTGACCAATCACCTGTTGATCTTCTGGCAGAACAAGAAGATTCGTGCCACAAGGCTGACAGGAACTGGAAAGGAGGTTGAAGATTTGGGAAAATCTGATCTTCAAGATAGACCGTCTGTACGACAAATCCTGAAAGAATTCCATGGATTTCATAAAAAACCGGAAGAAAGGTACCTGATGAACAGATGAAAGAAAGGAGTTACACCGGCTGAGAATGCGCCTATACTGGGCAAAGATCAAAGCCCAACAGTTGAACAAGCGTGGTCCAAGAAGAAGAGGAAGTTGCATCTACATCAAGTGCGACTATTATTGTTGTAAATCGAGTTATTACCCACATTCCATGTGTATCACGTTCTGCTGAACAACATTTATAATCCACATACCGTACTATTTGTATTTTATTTATAATACGTAGAGATGGGAATTACAGGCGCAAATATTCTAGAATGCAAATGTATTTGAACAAGGCGCAAGTGTGATCTAGCCGCTGTAGAATTATGTCGCTGAGTTGCATACATTTTAGGAGTTCTGTTAGTTCAGATCGCTAATAGTTATGCATATCTCACTGCAGATCCGTTGTATGGGTTGCAGTCACTTGCGCCTTGTTTAAGTACTATTGCATTGTAACCTATTCGTGCCTATAATTCCCGTCTCTAGTTAAAGTAAGTTTACGAAACCCTCAAAGCCTTGAGGCCGTTACAATAGTAACAGCCTACTGTCAATGATTTTTCCATACTGGAGGGAGGAGATCAACTCAAGAGCAGTAATAGTGCAAAAAAAAAAAAAAAAAAAAAAGATTCCCCACTCATACAATTTTTCCGCCACACGGAAAAGAAGAAACTCTGCATATGTTTTGGTCTTTAAAGACGAGAGAGCGAGTTCGTATACAAAATTCGTTTCTTTTCCTTGTAGCATACAACAAAATTGTGGGAATGGGCAATGTGAGTGTCTATAATAAGACAAGAGGCTCAGTTAAGTATTTTTCGTGAAGGAAAAATGTAATACAGCACGGCACGACAAATCCTTGGATCCATATCACCGTAGAGCCTAAAATTATTTCTTTGGCGCCTTCACTTTCGAACTATGTACAGTATAATCTCACACTTTATATATTTAATTTCCGGTTTGGTGTCATTGGGATCTTGCAAACCTCATTAAAAAATACACAACCCCGACACCCCATACGATTTACCGAACTCGGTTGTAGAATAGAATGAGGTTAGGTAACAGCGGGGATATTGCTAAGTATGGGTGATTTATTATTTGGTATTAATATTGTTACCATTTTAAATATAATTAAAACCACATTGTATAAGCAACAGGAATTTTTGTTTGAATAATGTACGTTTGGGTGTAGAGAAAAACACTCATAAGGAATGTATAACCGACGTAGAAATTGCTTAATTAATCTTCTCATGTAAATGACGCGAATATCCTGAGATGCTCCTTTACTGTCAAAAATAGAATTTATTTTCCTTTTAAATTGATTAATTTGACAGAGCTGTTATTTCTTATATACAATGCACTCTCGCAGAATTTACGGTATTACTGTATGTTGACAGCGTACGCAGCTCCTAGGCATGTGCATGGGTGTGTCGTATTATTAGGTCGGTAGATGAAGAGTGAGTCTCGGGCCATTAGTGGCCACGGCTCTACCGTAGCTCTACGCCTGTGCATTCGGGAGACGGGACAGGGCTGGACCTCATGGCTGTCCCCAACCATCGACTGTCCTGAGAATGGTTTTCCGTGGTTTTCCAGGGTTGACGGCAGTACCCTGTGTTAGAAACTGTCCCGGCATTCGCTTTAGTGCAGGAGAATGGAAAACCACGGAAAACCATTCTCAGACAGCCGACTGTGGGGAACAGCCCTTCTCCGTCCCCTGAATACAGAGGCGCAGAGCCACTGAAGAGCCGTGGCCAACTCCTCCTCTGCTCGGTTGACCGGTCGGAGTCCAGAGCTGTCGGACCTCGGACCAGCCGTGCCACTTGTGGGCCGAGACCTAGTCTGTATCCACCGACGCTCCTCCTCGTAGTGGAATTGGCTGGGTCTTAATTCGAGGGCGAACGTATCAAGGAGAGAAACTCTTGACGAGGAGCTGATTTCATATCGATGTTCGAATCACCACCAAATACGATAGGCAGTAAAAGATGACGCTATTGACTTAGAAAGACGAAAACTGGTCGCCGTGGTTACTATTGTGTCAGAGAATTGATGGCACTAATTCCAAACAGACCTCCAGCCCGAAAATATATCCCTGTTAAAAATGAAATTATTAAGGCCAGATAGAGCTAGCAAGCGGGTACGTCACGACAAGCCGCTATCATCCTACGTGACTCAGAATGTCCGAAACAACATGAAGAGTTCAAAACATTTTTAGGTCGGAGGATGCAGAGTGATTCTTGGCGCACAAGTGGCCATGACTAGTCCGTGCACTCCGATCAACCGATCAGAGGAGACGGTGGCCACGCCTCTACGCTTCTGTATTCGGGAGAAGGTGAGGGGCTGTGTACAGAGTGGCATGTCTTATTTAGTTCAGTGCCCTGCTTTCCTGACACTTGTTCTTTCCTTCTCGTGCACTAAGGCGAATGCTGGGATAGTCCCTAGACCTTATGCTTTCAAGGTAACGATCTCTCGATACTCACGGTTCCTGGGAAAACTGACATGGTAACGATCCATCGTTAACGGCCTTTGTTGTTATTCTTTCGTTATTTACAGCCCATATAGCAGAATTATGCACGAAATAAGAAGAGCACAGTTCTTACTCGCGTCATACTCCGCGGGAATTGCCGACTTCGCCAGAAATGTAAGTAAGGAAAAAATAAATATTTATCGATAATCTTAGAGTTTAAAACATGTGCTCATTGGAGTTCGGTGTCTTGTTTATGTCGTCGTTGGCGGCAAACATGCGAGCATTTCTCTCTGCTTTTGTTGATGATACTGATATAGTGAAGTTAAGCAGTATCATGTGCAGAATATTTAGTTTAGTTGCTAGTTCATTAATTAAATGGTTTTCTTAGGTAATTAGGTGCATATTGTAACCGAAGTGTTATATAAAGCCTAGTCGGATATAGTTAGGCCTAGTTATTCGTATTTATCGCGAGTGACATGGCGAAGAGAGTTCATTTAGCTATCGATATCACTGGATATCTTGACAGCTATTCAAGTGATAATGTTTCTTTGTCTGAATCAGAAAGTGTAGATGACGATGATAATAATCCAGCACCTCCAGTAATAAATGTGTATTTTAAACAAGATGGCCGACTTTTTTCAGTGATACATCACTTTACAGAGGTTAACCTATCCTTGGATCTAATGCACATAGAATATTGATATTTACCATGCTAGTAAAAATTTTGACCTTTCTACTAACATCGATCACAAATTCATGCATTGAACACAATTTCTCAGAATTACTTCAACATTTTCCAAATCTTTAACTTGTAACCTTGTTTCCGCATTTGTTATTTTTTAATGGAACGATTGTGGTTTAGGGACATGACTTACATACACTGAGAGTAACATTTATACTGTATATAAAATAAGAGTTTTGTCTGTACATTGCTCAGAATTTAAAAAGGATGGTATTTCTGTATCGGTCTTGTCCATAGTAGCAAGGAAATGCACTTATTAATTTCCGTCTGTCTGTCTGTCTGTCTGTCTGTCTGTCTGTCTGTCTGTCTGTCTGTCTGTCTGTCTGTACACGCATCACGAGGAAACGACTGAAGAAAATTGAATGAAAATCGGTATGTAGTGTCCGGGAATAAGTCGCTACAGTCTGGGCCATAAATAATTTTATTCACGCTGAGACAAATGGTAGTTTAAGGGAGGACCTAAACTTTAATTCTCAAATATTTATGTTATTAGTGGTACTATCCTAATGAAAATCGATATGCAATGTCTGGAAATCAGTCGCTACAATCTAGACCATAAATAATCTTATTCACTTTGAATGAAACGGTAGTTTAGGGGAAGGCCTAAATTTAAATTCTCAAATCTTTATGTTATTACTGGTCCTATTTACATGAAAGTCGGTTTGTAAAGTCGGGAAATAAGTCGCTACAATCTACGCTATAAATAATTTTATTCATGCTGAGTGTAATGATAGTTTAGGAGAAGGCCTAAAATTTTATTCTCAAATATTTGTGCTATTACTGGTTCTATCGACAAATACTATATTACTAAAGTTATACAGTATTAAATTTCCGATCATTTATGTCTTATACATCTTTACAGTACTGGCTATTATAACAGGGATATTCATGAATTTGGATTTTTGTTGCTAAGTCCATATTAGCGCCAAGTCACGAGAAAATGGGTAAACAGAATTTAATGAAAATCGTTATGTAAAGTCGGAAAATAAGGAACTACAGTCTACGTTATAAATAATTTCGTAAGATGCCTTAATATCACAGAGTCGAAAGAAAACTAAATGTGAAGGCCTACAACACAGAAAGCTCATAACATTGAACAACAATAACATTATATTGATCATTGTTTGTTGTGATATGCTTTGTGTCTTCCGTTGTCAGTCATGTCCGATAGATGGGATTACTGCTGTATACCAAGTATTTTTTTAAATTTGCTTTACGTCGCAGCGACACAGATTGGTATTATGGCGACAATGGGATAGAAAAGGGCTAGGAATGGAAAGGAAGCGGCCCTGGCCTTAATTACGGTACAGCCCCAGCATTTTCCTGGTGTGAAAATGGGAGACCACGGAAAACCATCTTCAGGGCTGTCGACGGTGGTTTTCGAACCCACTACCTCCCGGATGCAAACTCACAGTTGCGCACCCCTAATCACACGGCCAACTCGCCCGGTCGTATCGAGTATAACAGCCTGCCTGAATATTGGCGGCAAATAGCTGGGGATTTAGAAAACTTTCTTAAATTTTCTGATATAACTGGTACGTAACAAACTGGTTCATCATAGCATTCGAGCTATTCAATCCCTACCCTAAGGCACTGATTGGAATGAGCAGTGTGTATATTTAACGGAACAATGGCAGAGGAGTGTCCGCGGCTGTCTGCGACCTGGTCATTCCACCACTAGAACATTGGACTGTTAGATCGGCCTCGTAGTACTGATCGTTGAAAAAGTGCAGTTTTTCATTTGAGCGAGTATTTTATATGGTAACATTGCTTTCAATCCCTACGTTCCTACTGGCGTTTTCGTAATGGCCTAAGTTAACTGTAGTAAAAAAAAACCACAAAGACAGTCTTTCTGAAAATCCCGTAGCGAAGCGCGGGTACATTAGCTAGTATACTTTATAAGTTTGCAAACTTCCATGTTGATATCCTTATTGGTGTGCCTTCCATGTCATTCTAAAATAAATGTGTGCATAGTGGAGTAAATATGGCTGACAGTTTTCACACATCCAGCAGTTGACAGCTTGAAAGCGAAAAGGCCTAGTATAGCAACCGGCCGCCAACCTTCTCACCTTCTCCGCACATCTCCTTTATCGTAGCAAATCTCCCTGTCTGATAGACGGCGTCACGGTCTAGGAGGCCCACCTCCCCTATCAGGGGAGGTTAGGAAACATACAGGGTGGATCCGAACAATCTTCTCCTTCTTTATCTGTTTCCCTTCCAGGGTCGGTTTTTCCCTCGGACTCAGCGAGGGATCCCACCTCTACCGCCTCAAGGGCAGTGTCCTGGTTCGTCAGACCCTGGGTTGGGGATACAACTGGGGAGGATGACCAGTACCTCGCCCAGGCGGCCTCACCTGCTATGCTGAACAGAGGCCTTGTGGGGGGATGGGAATATTGGAAGGGATAGACGAGGAAGACGGAAGGAAGCGGCTGTGGCCTTAAGTTAGGTACCATCCCGGTATTTGCCTGGAGTAGAAGTGGGAAACCACGGAAGACCCCTTACAGGATAGCTGAGGTGGGAATCGAACCCACCTCTACTCAGTAAACCTCCGGAAGCTGATTGAACCCCGTTCCAGCCCTCGTACGACTTTTCAAATTTCGTGGCAGAGCGGGGAACCGAGCCCGGTCCTCCGGAGGTATCAGCTAATCACATTAACCACTACACCAGAGAGGCGGACCCTATCAGAACTATACAGGCAAAAAAAAAAGGGGATGCTCCCCTTCTTATATTAAGAGCGATGGTGCAATGGGACAGGCGAATGAAACTTTTCGTCTCGAGAAAATAAAGATTTTTAATTCGGGCGCGCGATTCAAATTGACGAAGTCGCCGTATAAGCTACGCCTGAGGGATGGGGAGGGATGGGAAGTTGGGTGTATGATGGAGACAGAGATAATGCACAAGGTTGTCCTTGTCTCTTACAGGCAATATCCACAGTTCAAACAGCCGTAACTACACGCAGTGCACAGGCAAGGAATGCACAAGATCGTTTCTACTCTCGTCTGTTGGTCACAGTTACCGTTCTTTATTATTTATTATGCACGAAGATGTAACATTGCCGCCCCACGATTATGTATTCCTTCACAAACAACATTGTAAATAGAATGAAATACTGAACGAAGGAAACAATACCCCCAACGATTTGATTACAGTAGATGTTCAACACGCCCCCTCCTACTTTGATGCACAGTTCACAGCGACGTAGTAGTGACGTTTGGAGTCTGTTCGGGATGTGAGGTGTGTCAACCACTTACCACTTTCCCTCCCTTCCCTTCCCTGCTCTGACGCACAGTAACAAGCAGCGGCTGGCTTTCTGGCCCGGAAGTAAAAATTTAACATTTTTCCGGAAAGAAACATTGTCTCCGCCAATCCGATTGCACCATGGTTCTTAAAATAATACGAGGAACGTCCCTGATTTTTTAGTATAGTTCTGATACACTCTGTATAGTAGTAGTAATAGTAGTAAATTTTAATAGTAGTAAATTTTTATCATAAATAATTAATACACTTTTCCCGCCAAAGAAGGTGAAATAGCTATTAGTCTATAAATTAGGACAATGATTCGAATTAATCATCAACCTTATACTGGAACAAGCTGTGTCTCCTTCACGGCTGAATTTGTCTTGTCTCTTTTGTTTACTCTCACGTCACAGTCACTTTCACTTTGCCCTCGACGTTTACTTTCATTCTTCAAAGCTACTGCTGTCTTGTTTCCATAACATTGAAGTGCCACTCATAGCCAGTAAAGTAAAAACACCTCGTGTGACATTCGCAACGATGTTGATAAAAAAGGCTTAGCGTTAGTCATTTTTAATGGGGAGTTGTCTACGAAGAGGCCTGGTGCAGGTCTTGCGAGTTGACGCCATATAGGCGACGTGCTCGTCTATGAGGATGGGGCTTTACTTATGATGAATTCCAGGGATAAAGACGGCACACACAGCCGGCCCCCCAGTCTCCGGAATTAACCAATGAACATTGAAATCCTCGATCCAACCGGAAATCGAAGCCGACACTCCATGGGCCAAAGGCTAGCCATTTAGACACGGAGCTGAA
The DNA here is from genome assembly GCF_040414725.1 of Anabrus simplex. Taxonomy (NCBI): domain Eukaryota; kingdom Metazoa; phylum Arthropoda; class Insecta; order Orthoptera; family Tettigoniidae; genus Anabrus; species Anabrus simplex. The sequence goes on along the minus strand of NC_090268.1, from coordinate 440,073,711 downwards.
CAGTATTAGTAATTATTTTTTAATTTAATCTGCTTACCCTCCAGGGTTGGTTCTCCCCCAGACTCAGCGAGGGATCCCATCTCTACCGCCTAAAGGGCAGTGTCCTGGAGCGTGAAATATTTGTTTGGTCGGGCTTACAACTGGAAAGAAGGTCCAGTACCTGACCCAGGTTATGCTTAAAAGGGGCATTGTGGGGGGATGGGAAGATTGTAAAGTATAGTCAAGAAAGAGGTAAGGAAGCGGCCGTGGCATTAAGTTAGGTACAATCCCGGCATTTGCCTGGGAAAGAAATTCTCGAGAATGGCTGAGATGGAAATCGCAGACCCTCTACTCAGCTGACCCTTCGAGGCTGAGTGGACCCCACTCCAGTCCTCGTACCTCCTTTCAAATTTCGTAGCAGAGCCGAGAATCGAACCCGACCACGACACCACACACGCGGACAGCCTTGGCAATACTGTTACAAAAGAGGCAGTAACTTAAATAAGCCCAATGCTGGCCTCATGAAGTTGCTAGATCGTGAAGAAGATTGTGTTTGACCTCCTACATTGGGGACATGGAATACATTAAGGGCATATCCTGTCTGGTGTAAGAGGCGACTAATCGGGGAGACTTCTCAGTGCCTCTCAACTTGGGAGCGTCGTTGGTGACCGTGGAGTCCAAACTGAGCCTTGTTTCACTTCTACTTGTTAGTTGTGCCAGGCTCTTCCTCTTACCTCTTTTTATTGGTGTATTCACAAAAATGCACACAGAATGCTGTCAGTTGTGTACGCTTATTTATTTACAACTTATTTACACATTATAGGCACACAACCTAATAAGCTGCATTCTTAAACAAAACACTACTACGACGAATCAGAAGAATAAGACTGCCATCTTGAAATTTTTGACTGCTACAGTAGCATGTCGGCAGAATGACAACACGAGCTCACTCACAAGACTGTCTCTTTATATACGTTGCCTGGCCAGGCTTCTAGAAGGATATGATATAACATGTTTTCTCGTAAATTCGAGATCTTCAATAGTCTAGTTACAATGTAAAAAAGTTTCTATAACTATCTAGTGCCAAAGATACGTTATTATGGATATTAAAGTGTGTAGCACAATGTTATATTGGATTATACATCATATATACAGGTAATAATAAATTATGTACTATTAATTACGTGCTCTTACATTAAATATTAATATATATACAGTAGATGTTTCATGACCTTACCTCACAAATAATACGATCGTCCGTAAATAACTACGTAAATAATAATAATAATAGTAATACTAATAAATGGATGTAAATACTTCATTGCCATTACTCACAAGTCACAATAATAATAATAATAATAATAATAATAATAATAATAATAATAATAATAATAATAATAATAATAATAATAATAATAATAAGTATTTGCATTATTTATCCATGGGTTAATGTATATTGTTTCCAAGTTATATTAGTATATTGCACTTGCGTCACAATCCGACCTCCCTCGGATGACGCTAGTCCGTTTGAAATGAGGACGACATTAGGATTGTGAGTCCTCGAGAGTGTTTCATCTTTGATCCGTTCGCGATTTTTCCGTCCCTTTAGAGATACTTTCATTCTTCGATTCGTCTTTCTTCCAGTTTATTTCAACGTAGACTTACGTTCCTGTACAACAGGTACATGCAAAGAAAAAATTTAAGACGCTTTTGTGTTTGTTTTAGATTAAGTTTAATCTCTCAATTGAAAGATAAAAGAGGAGACTACCTGTTGCAAAAAATAAGAATGAAAGTCTGAAACGTAGTTTCCACGAAATAGCGCTTCAAAATAAGGCTAAATATTTGACGTCACACGCATACTCTGTTTTAAGATGGCGCTGTGTTGACTCGCATCCTCAGTTGGAGGTTATCTGCTGTTTTACTCGTAATGTTAATCCCAAGATCTTAAATTACAGTATATCTCATATCAGCCGGCCCCATGGTGTAGGGGTAGTTTGCCTACCTCTTACCCGGAGGCCCCGGGTTCGATTCCGGGCCAGATCAGGTATTTTTACCTGGATCTGAGGGCTGGTTCGAGGTCCACTCAGCCTACATAATTCGAATTGAGGAACTATCTGACGGTGAGATAGCAATCCCGGTCTAGATAGCCAAGAATAACGATAAAGAGGATTCGTCGTGCTCACCACAAAACACCTCGTAATCTGCAGGCCTTGAGGCTGAGCAGCAGTCGCTTGGTAGGCCAAGGTCCTTCGGGTCTGTAGTGCCATGGGGGAATTTCTTATATCACAGACCGAGTTATTACCCACATTCTAAGTGTACTACGTTCTATTGAATGCAGTTTATTATCCACATAATATTTGTCTTTTTCCTGAAAAGTAAATGCACGAAATCCTCTAAACCCATCGGCTGTTCAATAGTGACAACGTACCGTCAATTTTTGTGATTGTATTTAGCAGTGAATGATAATTTAGTTGCATTTATCATTGTTCCAGGGTATCTGTGGGACGCAGAGGTGAAAGAAGGTGCCGGGGTGAATGAGTCTAACTACAAAGTTAATTTTAAACTGTAACAAAGGTTAAAGGTTATATTCTTTTCTCTTTTAAAACAAAACCAACAAGTAACAATGTCACAGGTACCGGTAGCAAAAACAAGTCTAGTAAAGACAAGATTGGTGGTATAAACAGAACTTGGGCTTCAAGTCCTCACTTAACAATTCTTGAGCTACACACTTAGATTTACAAAGATCACCATTCAATGCAAGGGCAGAACACCCCTCAATACATGGAGAACTTGCTCGCAATTTTTAACATCAAGCCTCCCAGAGGCACTGTTACCACACTTGAAAAGAGCTGACACGCTCTCAGTTTTTCAAGCCTATTCAAGGAAATATCAGACTTTACAATTACTTGCCCTCAAGACACAACTTACAAAAATGAAACGGGGGTATCTTGTACCCAACCTACTGGACCTTAGCAGAAAAAGAACAGGTTAAGTAAATGGACCGAAACACCAAATTGAACGGAGGCGTGTACTTGCACTCCTAAATACGCATCCTAAAACCTAAAAGGCACTAGGCCAATGAAACAGGGGCTATCCCCAAACTATGGAGGTGACTCGTATAAGAATAATTTAAGACATTACGGAAAGGAAGAAAACCAGTTACAAAACGTAGTCACCTCGAACCAATATGAAGGGGAGCTAGAGAGGGTCAATCACTCTCTATCCCCGAATTACAGTTACAGATTTTATGATATTTTCACATTAGCCGGCAGAACTTACATTTTAGAGAAGTAGGTTACATATTAAAGTTTCGGAACTATCCCTCGGGTTAAACTGCGGAGCTAGCAAGAAATAAAGATGTTAAATGGCCATTAACTTGCTGAAGAACTGCTGCCTGATGAAAGAGGCACCTCCCGCCTCCTGCTTCATATACACACACTTAGTTAGATGTTGATCAGATGGCCAAGAGCCGTGAAAATCCGCAGTTTATAAACCCTCGTGGAAAGTTCGAGACCTTTCATGAATAATCAAGCCACCCCTCTTACTTTTATTGGCTAGCTAAAGTTACACACCAAATCGAAGAAGAAGCCTGTGATAGGCCGAAAATTAATTACAGAAATTAGGGATTGGCTGAATTCAAAACTGGCGGAAAGAAAAGATCAATATTGCCAACCCAAAAATGAATGAACATAATTTAGTAAAGAACAAACTTATGAATACAAAATTTCTTCAAATAAAGTTCCTTCACTTTGCACCAGGGTGCATGATCATAGTTTTTGTAGTGACATCTGTTGCAGAAAGTACAAACTTCTTGATAAATGGTAAACAAAACACGTAGAATTTCATACAGTACTGGAAACTTCACAATCACAAAATTAAGGTGGTGACATCTTCTGAGTAAAAGTTTAGGTAGGTCTTGTTTCAAGTTCAGTGCTTCTCCTGTAGAGGAGGTCTAATTGGTGCAAGATTTAAATATGCGGCGTAGAGGTGTACCGCCCGGTACAATCATTAAAAAATAATCACCATCATGAAATTCTGTACTTCCTAGGCTTGCTGATAATTTTTGGATCATCAGCCATAGACTGGTTTGATGCAGCGCTCCATACTATCCTATCGTGTGGTAAACGCTACATTTTTACGTAACTAGTACATTCTGCATTTACTACAGAATGTCCATTGCGGGTTCGCTGAATTCATTCTGGATGGAAAAAAAAATTCTAAATTCTGCAAGTAGTTCCTTTTAACAAACACGGAATTTCTTTTTTTTAAAGTCATATTAATCTTAATATATATACAGTCTGAAATAAGAAGTATTTCACTCAATAATGTTTGCACTGTATGTTGCATACCCACCGTGGCTCTGGCGGCCCCTCACTGTTGGATACCGTGGTTCAAATGCCGGTCACTCCATGTGAGATTTGTGCTGCACAAAGCGGAGGCAGGATAAGTTTTTCTCCGGAAACTCCGGTTTTCCCTGACATCTTTCATTCCAGCAACACTCTCCATTAACATTTCATTTCATCTGTCAGTCATTTAACATTGCCCAGAAAAGTGCGACAGGTTTCGGCAGCCGGCACATTTCTTATCCTCGCCGGTAGATGGGGTTTTATTCATTCCATTCCTGACCCGGTCGAATGACTAGAAATAGCTTAAGAATTTTCATTCAGGTTGCATACCACCAGAATTTCGCATTTTTAAAACATTAAATATAAATAAACTAAAATTAAGAACGAATTTGGATCGCATCTTTTCGTGGTCATTGCCAGTTTTTAGATATTTTTAAATATATTTTTAAGCTATTTATAGATCTTCAAATTCCGAGCCCTAGTTATGGCCTTCGTTATCTAATACTGAATGCTGCTATTCCATCCCGAATACTACATCGGTACAGGGAAACAGGGAATCCTCGGCTTTGTCAGGAGTGTGGTAAGATAAGATAAACACAAGTGCAAGCTGAGTATGCAGTAAACCCAAAGGTCTGGCCTACTACTAAAATGAAAAAGTATTAACTGAAAAACAGGAATTTATGTATTTAAAGAAAAATTACCCTAAATTTGCATTTATATACAAATATTTCCCTGTCAAAACTCCAAAATTATTTAAAATTATCTATTTATTTAAAACATAATTTATTTACCAAATATCCTATCCGTAGTTGTGAGACTTCTCTTGCTCGTTATAAGTGTTTTATCTTAGTGTATTGTTAACACATGGTCGTATAAAAATACATGAATAGCGAAGAAGTGGACACAGTTCACAACCCTTTAAAAAGGGCCGGGAGTTGCAGTTTTCTTTTTCTTAATGTTAAAAGGGAACAATTCTAAATTATTTGTATGCTATCACCAGTGACCGATCACTTACAATACAATACCACTATGTGGGATGTGTACGAATAAAATAATAGCCGAAGAATGCATAAAAGACAAACAAAAGGACTGGAATGTGTAATCAAACTCTTCAATGAAGCCATCGTTACACGTACTAGCGCACAAAAAGTACTGTACTTTCATCAACAGGATGTCAACAAATAAGTACTCCATTTCATTCCACACTTGTACTAGAATTAGGACAGTAGCGGCGATTGGGAATTGTAAGTGAGGGGGGGGGGGTTAGAAACGTTTATGTACAACAAAAAGTACCCGGGTTTGATTGATATTGTGGCAGGGGATGAGGGAGTTATATGAATGAATGAATGAATGAATGAATGAATGAAGGAATGAAAACCTACAATCTAGTTTCCAGTCAATGACCGGGTCAGGGATGGGATGAATGAAGCCCCAACTTGCGGGGAGGATAGGAATTGTGCCGGTTGCCGAGGCCTGTCGCACTCCTCTGGGGCAGTGATTAATCACTGACAGATGAAATGAAACGATAGTGGAGAGTTTTGGTGGAATGAAAGATGACAGGGAAAACCGGAGTACCCGGAGAAAAACCAGTCGTGTCTCCGCTTTTTCCAGCACAAATCTCACAGGGAATGACCGGGATTTGAATCACGGTATCCAGCGGGGAGAGGCCGACGCGCTGCCGCATAAAATACGGGGGCTCAGGGAGTTATATCAACAAATAAAAACAGCTACAAAATTGTATGTCCTTGATACTCTCTAAGCGAATTTCGACAGAGAGTTGCAGGTACAAAGTCTACCAATTTAAGGGCGGTAATAATAAATTTTTGAGATTTTGATCCAATAACGTGCCATAAAACTTTCACCACAGTAGCCATGATCACACACGTTTTACAATTAAATAGAAGTACGGGGCGATTATACAATTGAAAGGCATTTAATATTTGACTACACCATGACAAAGTAACACACACTAGATAGAACTACAGAGACACATTGAATGAGTGAGATTGCCAGACTTACACCTCACAGCACATGCTACCCGTTGCCGCGCGACTCTCTACGACCAGCCAGCCGAGCAGAGGACGGGTGGCCACAGCTCTACCGTGACTCTACACCTCTGTATTCGGGTCACGGACCCACTGTCGACTGTCCTGAGAATGTTTCTCCGTGGTTTTCCAATCTCCTGTACTAAGGCGAATACCGGCACAGTTCCTAGTATAGGCCACGGCGGCCAACTCGTACTTCTCCTCCGTTACAAATATCCAGACCTGAGAGACGGCGTCACCATTTAGGAGGCCCAGCTCCTCATTCAGGAGAGAAATGACAAAATTTAGTAGTAGTAATACGAATCGGTTATTAGACGCAACGAACGACCTTTTGTGCGTATTTCCGCTTAAGTTTTTTCTTAACAATAAAATAAACAAGAATTAGCTGATAAGGCAACCGGTTTGTACTAAGTGCTTTTTAAAATTAATTCGTAGTTTCAAGCGGATAAAATGGAATATAAATGTAAAGTTTCCTGCGCAATGTTTGGGGCAGGGGTGGGTGTGTAAGGCGGGCAGTCGCCACCACTGACTAAGGAGACAGAAAGGTAGAGGAGTTTTGAAATAAACAGAGAAAGATTGACTGCATTGTCGTTGTGTTGTTGTATGTTGTGTCCAGTAAGCGGAAGGGAGTTGATGAGTGACTTATTGAATCCACGGCCTACCTGCGTAAAGCGAGACGGGCGTTGTGAAAGTAGTTAACAGTAAGAGTGGAGGGAATTGTGCGTGCGCGGAAGCTCTTCATTGGTACGAGATTCTTGGCCGGCTCTAATCTATAAGAGCCAATCAGAAAGAAACGAGTCGGAAGCTATACAATGAAAGCCTGTACTGCTATTGAGGCACTGTTGAGGCACTTGTTCCACTGCGCACCAGGCGGCGAATGTTCGGGGCTGCGTTGTGAACCACTTCCGAAGATACCGCCTGACGTCGGTGTCTGAGGTAAATCATTTGCCTCTCAGAAGCTTCTTTAGCTCACCTTGGAATTTTTGTGTCACGGCGACCCTGCAAGTTTCCACTGGAGACTCAGGTTCGATGTGATGACACCATATCTCGTCTCGAGCGACCACTCGTGCTAGGAACTCATCCCCTTCCTTGGCATAGAGTAGCAGATGCCCAAGAGAGAGGCCCATTCGACATGCTTCCTGTGCTGGTTGAAAATTGTGAGGCACCCACGGGGCGCACTCTTAGCGACATTTCAATCTGTCCTTAATGATGGCGTGAGCAATTCCGTCGCTCACTTCGACCTCGGCGGCTGCTTCCGTAACTCGCCGGTCTTGCATAATGAGGGCACCCGCCTCTTGGACAATGGCATCGGTAATGCGGTGTAGCGTTCCAGACCGTGCGTCATCGACCAACTACATCCGCCCTTCCCTGAATCGCTTGTGCCATGCCTTGACCCTTGCAACGGACATGCAGTGTTCTCCGTACACTTGTGCCATTCTTCGATTAATTTCCGTTCCCCTTCTCCCTTCTGCTGTTATACAACGCTCTACACCTCTTTGCTCTTCTTTTGAAGTCTCCATTTCCCTGTTGTCGGCACGACTGAACGCAGTGGACGATCAACGGGTGCGCGTGCTCGCTCTGTCGTCACGTGGTGTGCACCCATGTCCCGCCAGCGGCGATTTTAGGACCTCAGCGCTCTTATACGGACCACACCTTCTTCTGCAGGCAATTGCATTACGATCGTTTCAGCGGTTTTCATTTTATAGACTCCGTATTGTTTCTTTTTTGAAAGACCCTCATACAACCACCTGCAATCCATGTGTTCATTTGAGAGACTGAATACGTTCATGAAATGCAGTGTACTTGAGGATATTGCATATTTATAATGTGCACATCAATTCAGTACACATTGCCAGCAATTCGAGGATCATAATTCGCGCCAACTCCCTCGTAAATATATCTTTGAACAAGTAGTAAGCTTGACACCTCTCTCAATTTACTTATACTATACAATAACCCAGCAGCATTGAGGGCTGAAGACATCACCTAGTTTGTGAGTTTCTAGAGAGCTGGTATTGTGTGACAAAGTTTACATATATCTGAGTTTATAGTTGGTTATAATTTCAAGTCTGCTCCAAGTTGGAATACGATTGTGTCTCTAGTCGTTACGATATTCTGTTTCCAGTATGTCGGGCTGAGGACGACTTACCAATTAACTAACTTATAATGAAATACTGCAAATCGACATATGTTAATCTATTTCCAAAAGGTACCAAATAAAAAGTAAAATTTTACAGGAGAGAGGAAAAACGCTCTGAGTGAAGCATTTCAACTGAAAATTCATTTTAGAACTTTTCTCATGTTCAGATAGAATAAGTGCATTATTACACAAAATATTTGTTAAAACTTTTACAGTTTAAGAAATATTTAGGAGAAAAAGGACGGATCTGGTACTTTTTGGCACTGAAACGCTAAATAGTTCCATCCGAAAGTCATAATTTTCACTATAATCATCAGAAAATTGAATGTACTTAAGTATACGATGACAAGAAACAAAGACAAAGACACCTCCGTACAGGCCATGAAGGCCCTTGCAGGAGTGGAAGGTAAAGGCTTCCACCATTGTTAACCGCGGCACGTGATGGGGTAGAGTGGTTAGCTCTACGCCCGGCCGCCTTTGCTCCCAGAAATTAACCTGCTACTCATTTTTGGTGTAGGCTGAGTGAACCTCAGGGCCATATGAACCTCCGGAAGTGGAAATCTCGTTTCTTAAATTTTATGACTTCCTGACGGGGATTCGAACCCACGTCCTTCCGGGTGAACCGAGCACGCCTTTACCGCCTCGGCCAGGCAGCCCCTTCAGTATACGATGATCGAAATTAAATTATTTGCAGTAAATAGACTTATGTATTGAGTTATCATTGTTTTGCTTGTCACAGTTGAGACTATGCCGGACCAGTAATCTAGGGGTAGCGTGCCTCCCTATACGCCGGAGGCCCCAGTGCGATCCCGGCCAGGTCAGGGAGTTCTACTATATCTGAAGGCTGGTTCGATGTTCGCTCAGCCTACGTGATCGCAATTGAGGAGCTAACTGATGCTGAGATAGCGATCCCGGACTATAAATCCAAGAGGTTTTATCGCAGTGACAATGAGTCCGCTCGTAATCTGCAGGCCTTTGGCATGAGCAGTGGTCGCTTGGAAGGGCCAAGACCATCACGGCTGTAGCGCCGTGGCGTTTGCTTCTTTGTCTAGTTAAGGCTTTGGAGCTTTGCCTTACACTGCAACAAGGCTATCAATTTAATGATAGTCATCATAATAATAGTCTATACACATTGTCCATAGTAATAATTGTACCCGGGTAGTTACACTGCGTGCCTTCTCTAACGCCATCTGTGCAAACAAATTTGAACTTGTGAACTACAAGAAGATTTGGTCTTCAGCTGTTAGATGTCTCTACCATCAGTAGCGGGGTAAACTCTAATTATTTCACAAAGAAATGTTTATTTATGATGTTTATAAACCTGGGTCTGAGGATTGCTTTTTTTTTAATGTTCCGAAGTTGACTGCATTTCAGCTTGTTCCTCCTCGATTGTAATCAACCTATCAAAAACTTGGAAATATTTTCTCTAGCCAATTAAAACCAGGTGTGTGTGTAGGAATCCAGCCTATCAGTAAAGATTTCTGGAAAATTGTCCTTGTGGTACTATAAAAGCAGTGCGCCTTAGGGCCGTATGGTCTGAATTGCCCCAATACTTGGGAGTGCGTCGTGTCTGAAGTAGAGGCGGAGGGGGGGGGGGCGGTGCCGGGCGTGGGGAAGATCCAGCGGCACAGGGTGATGGCAAAAATACTTAGACATGTGATAGCTCCTACGGATAGCTTGAGGGGAAGGTTTAAATCTCCCACTGAGAACTCTGTTCTATTACCTACTGGGAAATATGTAACGTGAGGGAAAGAAGAGTGATTGCACGGGATGACTAAAGTTTTCAAAGCCTCTAAATTTCGTTAATCTTGTTTGGCAATAGTCACCCCTGTGTAGTATAGGATTAGCATCTGTATCTTTGGGCCATAAGCCCTCTTAGGGTTTTAACAATTACTAGGAGTGCAGGTGTTTCGACTCCTTGCATTCTGTTGATGGTCGGTTATGTGCTGCCATTTATTTTGTAATTAAGGACATTTAGTATGGGAAATTATGCCCCTGTATATTCATTTCTGAGTGGAAAATTTTCCTTGTGGAAACAGTAAATATTGTGCTATGGATAAGCCCACATTGGAGCAGCTATGCATGAACACTTTAATGTGAGGAGTAATTTATTGCGCAAAGGAAACTGATTGCCTATACGAGACTCGACCATGGTATAGCCGGTGCGCAGACTCCTACGAATTATACCTTCCTGAAGCATTTTTTTGCTCTTATAAAATATTGTACCTGGTAAGAGCAATTTTGCTCTTTTCTTCGTAAATTTAACAATATGTAATTCTTTCAAGTATTGTACCTGCTGTTCGGACTTACAATTCCCCTATATTGTTGTTGTTCATTCAGATTTTCTATTTCTCAATTTTTAAAAGTAAAAGGAAGAAAATGGAAAGAAAAAACAAATTTGTTGTGTTTAGTTCTGCTCTAGTTAATTCCTGGTCCAGCCATTCAACCCACACGCTTCATAACCCTCTGTGATCCACTGATTCCTGGAACAATAATAATCCGCATTTGTTGTGTAGCAGTTTGTGCGATTAGTTGCAACTACCCGGAGGCCCCCGTTCGATTCCTTCATCCTCGAGGTGGTTTTCCATGATCTCCCACTTCTCTAGGCAAATGCCGGGATGATACCTAAGTTAAGGCAACGGCCGCTTCCTTCCCTCTTCCTTGTCTGTCCCGTCCAATCTTCCCATCCCGCCCCCACAAGGCCCCTGTTCAGCATACCAGGTGAGGCTGCTTGGGCGAGATGCTGGTCCTCCTCTCCAGTTGTGTCTCCGACACTGCGCTTGAGATGGTCGAGGTGGGATCCGTCGTTGAGTCCCGAAAAAAAAAAAAACACTGCAGGGTAAACATTAAAACAAAAATAGCAATCGTAATAGTAATTTTAACAGTAATAATCGACTGAATCAAAGAGAAAGCAAATATTTCTTATACTGGTTTATGAACGAGGAGACCCCCTGTGGGTGGGGGGCGGTAGAATAACTCCCACGGTAACCCCTGCCAGTCATGAGAGGCGACTGAAAGGGGTCCCAGGGGCTCTCAAGTTTGAAGCATGGTTTGGTGACCTCGGGGCCCTTAGCTGAGTCCTGGCACTGCTTCCACTTACTTGTACCAGGCTCCTCTGTTTCATCTATCCTATCCGACCTCCCTTGGTCAACTCTTGTTCTTTTCCGATCCCGACGCTATTAGGTTTGCGAGGGCTAGGGAGTCTTTGATTGTCTCACCCTTCGTGGCCCTTGTGTTTCTTTGGCCGATACCTTCATTTTTCGAAGTGTCGGATCCCTTCCAGTTTTTCTCTCTGATTAGTGTTATATAGAGGCTGGTTAAGTAGCTGTACTTCTTAAAACAATAATCAACACCACCACCTGAATGAGGAGCCCGTATTTCCGTTACTTGTCTGGTATTGAGTTCATACCCGCGCTGCGCCTACCGAGGAGAAGTGAGTGTACCGTCTGGTGGTGTGTGTGGGGATGGATGGGGAGAGCGACTGTTTAGCTGAAGAATATCGAAGAGGTTGATAAACCTGGTTGCCACGTACTGAGGGTAGACAGAGCGTTGTAGAGCACATAATGGGCATGAAATAGCTCAGGGGTGGAGAGTTCATGTTGACGTACTTACATATTCTTTATGGAATAAATGCGGTGATTGTGAGCTTCCTGTGGCCTACTAACCAGCTATCATCACAGCAAGTTGTCGGGCATTGTAAGTATGGAAATTAATTTTAGACGTTAGCAAGTTAGAATGAAATCGTATTTGAACAAGGCGCAAGTATCATCTAACCACTCTACAGCCATGTAGGTGAGTTGCATAACTTTTAGGGGTTCCAATGGTTCAGATCGCTAGTATTTTGCAAATCTCACTGCAGAACCATTGTGCGGGTAGTCGACACTTGCTCCTAGGTTAAAGACGTTTGCATTAAGACTTATTAGTGCCTAAAATAATTTCCGTAATTATAAGAATTTTAATAGTGTTACGTTTTGCTGAAGAGGTCGGAATTTCCTATCCTTGTAGGAATCGATAAGCTGTCAAACACCGTTGGTTATATGTTTCGTGGGCCGATGACCTATATGTTAGAACCCTTCAAACAGCAAGCATCATCATCATAATCCTATTTTACGTTATTGTTCAATTTTGTTATTATTATCATGATACCTGTAAGAGTTGGCTAACAATTCACACGATTTATGATTTACATAACATAAATGCCTCAACTCAGTGCTCCTGGAGCCCTAGTAAATTCGGTACAGTGGTACCAACACACACTAATGTGAGAGAAGGGAAAAATAGTCTATTTTAATTAATCTGCATAACTAACAATATGTTGAAATGCGCTCGGTCAACAAAAGTGACGCGTGTCCACTTGTTCCAATTTATTTTAAATTCTGTTTCGCGACAAGCTGTCACTCAGTTTAAATGAAGACGGAGGGAAGCTTTTCAATTGATGTCAGACTTCGATTAAACCAGTCCATCAAAGAGACAGTTTTCACTGTCAATGGTGTCACGGAAGATTAAAGGACGGGAGAGCATCGCTTAATTACGACCAGGAACAATTAATTCAGGATCTGACCGCCGCTTTCCGTTGAGTAAAGAGTAAAGCCTACTATAAATTTATAACGGCTTTCTAGCTCGGCTAAATTCTAACGTGGCTGAATCAGGCTCGAACCCCTCTAGGTAGGGGCGGTAGAATAAGACCCACGGTATTCCCTTCCTGTCGTAAGAGGCGAGTTAAAGGGGCCCCAGGTGCACTGTACTTGGGCGCGTGGGTTGGTAATCATGAAGCGCTTAGCTGAATTCTGGCATTGTTTCCACTTACTAGTTCCAGGCTCTTCACTTCCATCTATCCTGTCTGACCTCCCTTGGTTAACTTGGTTCTTTCTGACCCCGACGGTATTAGGTTGAGGGGCCTGGCGGGTCTTCCATTTTCACGCCCTTCGTGGTCCTTTTATTGGTCGATATCTTCAGTTTTCTAAGTATCGGGCCACTTCCAATATTTTCCTCTGATTGAAGTTAACAGAGGATGGTTGCCCAGTTGTACTTCCTCTTAAAACAATAATCACCACCACCACCTGCATGACGGTCAAGGCATCTACGTATGATGACAGGCAGTCTCTATCGCCAAAATAAAATATTTAGCCAATAAGAGCTTCACATTTTATTGCTGATATATTTTTTCCAATCAAATTTATATGTTCCAGACGGATTCAGCTGCGAAAGAAATGCAAGTAGAAGGAATGAGGTGGGTCATTTCATGAGATGATCCTGCGAGAACATTCCAAGTAAATGACGAGGAAACAGCATTGCACTCACTTTGTTTCTAAACTTCCCCTTCGTTGTTTATGCCCATCTGCTGTTGACTGTGAGAGAGTAGCGGAAAGTATTGTATCTGTATACCAGGTCAAAGTGTTCTTGCAACCATATTTGTTTTCAATGATTTCTTATTTTGATTTGATTTGATATGTTTATTACTGCAGTTACTACTGCAGAAAATTCGGGAGATAAATTTTAATAGTGTGTCACTTCTTTTTTCTTCATCTTACTTTGAAAATCCCTGGCAACGTGTGACAGTTGGAAATTTGAGTTCTGGATGGCGAAGTAAGACCCTCTGTGCCCTTCAGGGGTCGGTTATAGGACCACTGTTATTTATCATCCAAATTAATGATAAATCAAAAGCAGTGATATGGGAAGTAACATATGTTAAGGGAACAGACCTATGTCAATATAACAGACGAAGTTAAATGCATACTGGTATCACTCAGAATCGTGCGGCCTTCGTTGGGCGCTCTGGAGCCGCTTCATCATCATCAGGGCGATCACTGTAGACCTCGGATTTTTATGCAGTAATAGTTAGAATGCAAATAATTTGGTTATTAGGAAGTGCCGTCCAGACCATTCTTCCCTAATGAGGTGAGAGTAACATTGTGCTCTCGGGGTTCACATGGGCCGTACACCTAGTGTTTATGCAAATCACATACCTCAACTGTTGTGCAGGATAGTATACTTGTTAAAATGATCAGTATCCACATCCATGAGTTCCACCACTGGAAGAGTGGATCTGCTCGGCTGGAGTTCCAGCAATGCGAAATCGCCTAACGACGAGTGGCCACCTTCATTAAGACGCTTCTGGAAACATCATTTTGACTCAGAACTTCGGCGATTTTGGACGTTTTCGGAATTCCAACTTTATCTTCATATTATGATCCTTCCTATTTTTAAAGCTGCCCTCAAGCATATTCGTTTACTGATATCATTCACCGCTATCTCTGTACCAACAGCTCGGAACGTAGCACTTCGTCCAGAAGCTCGTATCCTTACTTCCCAGTCTTCCCAGCCCAAAATTAGCAACATTTTCGAAACACTACTCTTTTGTCGGATATCAACCTGAACAAATCGTGCCGCATTTCTTTGTATTCTTCAGTTCTCGAATCAAGTAAGCATCCGAGTCCTTGGCTGAATGGTCAGTCAGCATTGAGGCCTTCGATTTGGAGGGTCCAGGGTTCGATTCCCGGCTGGGTCGGCATTTTAATCGCATCTGAACAATTCTTCTGTCTCGGAGACTAGCTGTTTTTATTAGTCCCAACATTTCCCTCTTCATATTCAGATAACATACTGTACCCATACTGGGTCATTAAGGGCAACTATTACATAATTTGGTTTCACAAACAAATGTGTAGATGGAATAGTTGGATGAGAACCTCCAGAAGTCCCTTACCAGGTTTGAAGTCTCATCCTCCCTACCGGCTGAACTCATAGTATACGGGCAATGGCATGTTCGAAAAAGAAAAATAGGCACTAGATAAAATATAACGAAAGTAGGATTCTATCACGTGAGAGGAATACACTAAATTTATTAAATGAGAAGATTCTTCGTTAAAATATTATTTGCTAAACATTTTATTCATATTGATAAATCACAAGAGATGGTGCCATACTACAACATATGACCAAGAAACAGTCAAGAATAATGCAACAATTATATATAGTATGCTTTCGTGTCCTTGTAGTTTATTCATAGTTGTAGTTAGTCCTCGGCATATCTCAAATTATTCGATTACATTCTTGTCATGGTTTAAGAAAAAAAAATATAAGTACGTTTTATTTAAAACACGAGACTGCATCGCCGTATATCAAACACATGGTCCATTTGACCACAACAATTATATATTTACACTGAACACATACGTGTATCCTGGGTTTACCTAACAAATTAAATTCAAGGAAAAATCAGCCAACGCTGGAATCGAACCCATCACCATAGAACACTTTGGGAAATAATAAAACACATAAACACATTACATAAAACATATCAAACTTATATCACACAATACATCTTGAAGATTATGGCTTAACCAAGCCATGGTATCTGGTTAAATTCTTCGCTCCATCATGTGTCGAATACAGGTACTTCAGCTTCCAGGGTAAAAAAATTTAAACTCCAATCACGAATTAATTCAATGCATAACATGGGGAGGGATTTATCCTTCGCAAAATCAGAAAATTATCCGCATTACTTAAAACGTATCAATAGAATGGAATTGAGACTGCTCTGGTGAATGAAAAGGTTCTCGCCAGTAAACATTAGCCTGCTGGAAAACGACAAGCATTCCTTCGACCCTAAGTCCACCCAAATAAACCTGTCAATCATGACAACAGCTGTGTGACCAGCTCTCTGGCTACAAACACGAAATCGTCGTTCTTTTTTCTTTCTTTCTTTCTTTCTTTCTTTCTTTCTTTCTCTTTTTCTTTCTTTTATATATCATCTCGGCTTATTTTCAAGTACTTATTCATTTGAGAGCCATTACTTCTTATTATTCATTATTTGGCTATATATTCAGCCCAACTCAATAAATCACAACAGCCACAATTATTTTTATCTTTTATCATTCCAACAACACAACATGTTACAGCTTCACCCTTCCATATCATACCACCGCATCTCAAAATCCGATTTATTAATTCACAGAGAAGACTCCGTTATTATAGGTTATTTAATTCTTCTCGTATATCTCTATAATTCGCAAAATACCTCGGTCTGGGACATCTTCAGTGACCATCTATTATCATACGGGATTTATAATACCTGAGTTACCTTTTAAAAAAACATATAGTTTACTGTATATTCACACTACTATAAAAATCTTTACCAGATAATAACATTACGAATAAATTATAAGTTTAGCTAAATCGCTATTCTTCCCAAATACGTGCTTCATATACACTACGAATTTAAGGGGATCTATATGATGATTCATGCAAATAGACCTGATAAATATCAATGATTATTTTTAAATCATTTTAAAATCTTAACTAAAATAATAAATCTTTCTCAATCACACACGTATGGTGTTCCCTACACATTTAATGATTAATTATACATTTTTAATATTTACAAAAAACTGCTAGTGGCATGCAAATCTCATGGTTTATATATTCAAAATATGTACTTATCAAATGATGGGTATGGTTTGCCGTCATCTCGAGGTACATCTTGGGTTTTTACTCCTTCATGATGAGCGATCCTGTCTCTGATAGTCCTTGGTTCCTCTCCATACTACCACGATCCAAGTCACGAACTGTGGTCTTCTTAGTTGAGTCTCTGGACGTTCCCTGTAGAAATGACTGCAGGCACTTAGACGCGACTCTTGTAGGCTCCAAATCTTGGGTTCGACGATCACTCACGAACATAAGGCAAAAATGTGAAATTAGTTATTGAACACTGTTTATGTACTTTCAGAAGGGATCTACTGCTGGCACGATACACCGATAATTTTAAATAGATCAATGCAAATAGTGGCAAGTTTGTAGAAATCACTGTTCATTTCCCCATTCATCACACAGTCTATCACCACGAGTGTCCATGGAGTATGCAAACGCTAAAATTTGTCAGGGACAGTTATTTAATTTTATTGAATGTCACTCACTCGTAAAATGCTTTGGATCGGTTATTATTGATTATTGTATATAATTAACTGTCTCACTACCTCTAAACAATCTGACGCGTTTGCCCTTTCATTGATGATTGCACCATTAGCTGCAACTGACTGTTGTTAACCATTAGAACGTTAAATATTAAAACAAGGCTTCTGTTCACTAATAATGTATATTGTCCGGTACCTCACGGCTTATTCCGCGATATCTTACATCGCACTGATGTGTGTTTCTTCTATGACACAACACTTCATAAACTGATATCCAAGTTCACTCCTAACGTGTTAGTACCGCAGCTACACAAATGACAATGAGATACTGTATCTAGGTCCTGGTTCTACTTATAGCCTCCGGACAAATGATCAGGGGGGGAGGTTAATTATGCCCCTGCTGAATTTGAAGGTCCGGTAATCGGAATCTTTCAGCGACGTGAAAACACTCAAATTATAGCTTATGACCTCTACTTTTTACTGGTCGCATATAAAACTAAAGCGATCAGTGGGTCATTCACAATCTCAAAAGTGTCCTTTTAGAAGATCACGCGTCATGGTTCATGGCGCAAGATCTCCCACTTTTTTCCACACTTTGTCAGATTTCAACAGTCGTCTTTACTCTGCGTACTGCTATATGACAAGCGTCATTACCGATCCACTATTCAAGTATTGCATTTAAATGCATCAACAATTAGAATTAAATACATCGGTTCGAATGAGACCTGACTCATAATTTTCCAAAAATTATTTCAGATGAAGGTGTTCTTATTCTTCCTCTTTTTAGTACATTATAGTGAAGTGGCACCAGTGAATGCGGTGTTGAATTAGTAGAGGATATTTATTTCTCAGGGGTTAACACACCTTAACTCAGCCCACTCTCCGACAACCTATATCTCCACGCGTAGCGTCATCTTCCCTTCTCGCTTCCTCGGAAAGAGAGCGCGATTTTAAGGTTCAGCGGCACTGCGCTATCCTTTTCTCGTTACAGCAAAGAAAACTGCTCCCTTCGGACTGGGGTATCGCAAATCACACCCCGGTTCGGCATGTAGACTTCTAATTACTACATTATATGTCACAGAATGTTGCGGAAAACGGCATATATAATTGACTAGACCTCCTAACATACCTATGGCATGGTGATGAACGGTTACAGTACCACACTGCCAACCACCACAGAAACACGCAATTGTGATTATATCTCTGCATATAAGGTTCGCGTCAGGAAGGGCATCGATCCATTAAAAAGGGCAAAATCCACATGAGCGACACAGGTCGCACTCACAACCCCATAGGTGTGGGGAAAGTGGTAAAAGAAGAAGAATGAAGGATCTCATACAATGGAACCATGCTCTAATTGTGTTTTTCCGCGAACTTATACGCCCTCTACTTCATTAGCCATCGATATTAATTCCACTGCATCACGGCAATTATTTGTTCTGTGAAGTTGAACGGAATATTACGACAGAAAAATCAAATACACTGCGTGAATGCAGTTTTCTCTGCGGAATCGTTATCGGAAAGTTTACAGAAACATACAAAGTATATATTCGTCACAGTGTTCCGAATATCCCTCGTTTCCTCCGGACGTTCCCCTTCATGTCTCAAGTTCTTTTACACGAGAATTTCTCTTCTGATTGCTTAGGCATAATCATATTAGTAGCCCGTCCTATCCATTGGTAATCAGCCGTGCAGTGTACATTTTTCTTACAAGGAGTTTTACTTTAGATACTGTTGTTCGCAGACGCGAAAGAAATACAAGTGGAATGAATGAGGTGGGTCGTTTCATGAGACGATCCTAGTTGTGTACAATGCGAGAACACTCCAAGTAAATGACGAGGAAACAGCATTGCACTCAGTTTGTTTCTCTGCTTCTCCTCCGTCGTTTATGCCCATCTGCACTTGACTGTGAGAGAGTAGCGGAAAGTATTGTATCTATATACCACGTCAAAGTGCTCTTGCAAACATGTTTATTACCAGTGATTTCTTATATTGATTTGATTTGATTCGTTTATTTATCATCAAGAGAGTCATTACCTCTCCAATTACAGATTATATAATAAATAAAATAATAGCAATTCCAGAAGTCTCCATGACTCAGGCGGCTGCGCACTGGCCTCTCAACGCTGGGTTCCATGGTTCAAATCCCGGTCACTCCATGTGGAATTTCTGCTGGCCAAAGCGGAGGCGGGACAGGTTTTTCTCCGGCTACTCCGGTTTTCCCTTCATATTTCATTGCAGCAACACTTTCCAATATCATTTCATTTTATCTGTCACTCATTAATCATTGCCCCAGAGGAGTGCGACAGGCTTCGTCAACCGGCACAATTCCTATCCTCGCCGCCAGTGGGCGTTTTATTCCATTCCTGACCCGGTCGAATGACTGGAAACAGGGTGTGGATTTTCGTCCTGTGTTTTGTACTGAGTAGATTTTTTAAAATTAATATATAATATAATATATAAACATTGTCCTTTCAGGTGGTGGAATTCTCAGGTTATGTATATTTACAAAGCACATAATTTACGTAAGAAGAGAACATTAAAACAGAAAAGTGTTTATAAACTTCATGTCCGACAGATAAAAGAAGGAAGTATAACTTTCAGTTAACAAGTATGCAAAACAGAATACAAGGAACTCTCTGTCTATGAGACAAACATAATAATGTCTACGAATGTCACTAGCTGACAATTGTAATACAACCACCATCTCATTAATTTCATTCAGGGACCTTAGGGCCTGCATAGTCCGACTCGTTGGCTGAATGGTCAGCGTACTGGCCTTCGATTCAGAGGGTTCCGGGTTCGATTCCCGGCCAGGTCGTGGATTTTAACCTTCATTGGTTAATTCCAATGGCTCGGGGGCTGGGTGTTTGTGTTGTCCCCAACATCCCTGCAACTCGCACACCACACATAACACTATCCTCCACCACAATAACACACAGTTACGTACACATTGCAGATGCCGCCCACCGTCGTCGGAGGGTCTGCCTTACAAGGGCTGCACTCGGCTAGTAATAGCCACACGAAATTAAAAAAAATTAAAGGGCCTGCATAAACCAGGAGTTCCTGGGTGATTCAGTTCTGCACCTGTGTAAGTGAAAGGTGACAGTCAGTCGCGTGTTACGAGAAGGAATATGAATTTGTAGCAACTGGATTAAATTATGACAGTCAAGGAAATTACAATACATTTGTGTATGACACGTGCATTAACATACCCACGTTTAGTTCTAAGTGACTCAATATGCATCTCTGTACAAAACAGATGACAGTCTGATACACAAACACTGTTTACTTATCCCTTTTGAGAATCTGATCTGTTTTCGCTCTAAGGAATTAAGTATTGCTGAGAAATAGAGGGTTTTCAATGGGACAACAGATTTAAATCTCTTGTAATTTATTTTGAAAAAGCCGAAATTTTTAAATACCTTGTTGACGATATTTAACACATGCTCATTGAAAGGTAAACCGTTTTGATTAGAAAGAACACCTAGATATTTAATTCTGCTAACACGCTTAACTTCTTGACCATTTATATAATATAAAGCGAGATCAAAACCTTTCCGTTTGAGGATGTTGCTACAGTGGACATGCAACGTAGCGCTACTCCGATGTGCGTGTATAAGTACGGCATGTAAAAAAAAGGATTAGTGTGGCAGTCTTGGTGTGCCGAAATGCTTGCGTTAAATGCGGCCTCGTGAACTATGGCGACGTTATTTCTAAATGCGTCCAAACAGGACCAACGTGCTGTTATTCTGTCCTTGGCTGCCGGAGGACAAACAGCGGTGGACATCCATCGGAGAATGAAGACTGTGTATGGGGCAGCATGTTTGTCAATGGTACACCGAGTTCCATGCGTGTCGCGTTTCAACACAAGACGTCTCATACATTACGGACAACAACAAGCGGGCGGTGGATGAGGCCTATAGTCATGACCTCTCCCCATTTGATTATCACGCTTTCGGTCCCCTCAAGAAGGCCTTGAAGGGTGAACGCTTCCTGCCGAACGAGGATGTGCAGCAGGACAGGGATCTTCAACTTGGTGAGTCGAAGGGATGAGTGTCTCACTGCTCACGGCGATTTTGCCTCATTGGCATCCCGATTTAGAACCGTACGGCCCGCGTAATTGACTGCGTGTCATTAATAAGGAAACATATTTATTTTCTGGTTGCAGAGTGATACTCCACCTGATAGCCGCTAAATTGTCGGCTTCCTAATCAGTTGATATGAACAATATTTAATTACTTTTGTCCGTTGCTTAGATTCAAGCGTAGCTTGAGTTATGACTCAAAATTGAAATTTTCAACCATCAGGCGGACTTTTCTTCATCTTTCTGATTCTGTTGGAAAAAATTCCAAGAAATGGTACTTCACTGACGAATTTTTCAGCACGGAGTGCCCTATGAACAGGACGATGATGTCTGCGTTTTTTTTTTAATTCTTCAGAAGTCCAGCCCCTCCTTAGGAATTGTCGCCTAGGCGGCAATCATGCTACGTATTGGATAAACTTCTGTTTCACATTCGACGTATTCATCATCATCATCATCGTCTTCATAATAACAATCATCATCATCATCACCATCACTAGTGGCCCTGCTCATCGCTGAGGTTCGTGAAGTCATTTTCTTTTTCATTTTAGTGTTGTATCATTGATGAGCCATCTGCATCCAGAGTGGTCTTCAGTTTTCTTTAATATAACCGGAAGAGGTTGGCCACGGATATTCTTTGCCTGATCTAACAAATAAGTTGCACGGGAAGATAGACGTCTCTTGATGCCAAGTTCGCCTATAACGGAAGCATTTGTTATTAAATCCATCCAGGGTAAACGTTAAATTCTGCGCCAAAACCACATTATTCGATATTTGTTTTTCGCTTTCACGGTCCTAGTCTCACAGCCGTTCAAAGAGAAACAACTTTTCCCTTTGCGAAAATATGATCACAAATATGTCTCTCGGTCATGGCAATCCATTAACGGCTGCTAATTGCAGATGACAACCCGCCATAAAACATAGCCTGCAAGGTTGCTAAGTAACATTGTCTGACCATCCATCCGTACCTTACGTCACTTCCTGCACGGTTGCTAGGTAACATTGTCTGACCAGCCATCCATACCTTACATCACTGCCTGCACGGTTGCTAGGTAACATTGTCTGACCAGCCATCCATACCTTACGTCACTTCCTGCACGGTTGCTAGGTAACATTGTCTGACCATCCATCCATACCTTACATCACTGCCTGCACGGTTGCTAGGTAACATTGTCTGACCAGCCATCCATACCTTACGTCACTTCCTGCACGGTTGCTAGGTAACATTGTCTGACCATCCATCCATACCTTACATCACTGCCTGCACGGTTACTAGGTAACATTGTCTGACCATCCATCCATACCTTACATCATAGCCTGCACGGGTGCTAGGTAACATTGTCTGATCATCCATCCATACCTTACATCACGGCCTGCACGGTTGCTAGGTAACATTGTCTGATAATCCATCCATACCTTACATCATAGCCTGAACGGTTGCTATGGTTACATTGTCTGACAATCCATCCATACCTTACGTCACTGCCTGCACGGTTGCTAGGTTACATTGTCTGACCATCCATCCATACCTTACATCATTGCCTGCACGGTTACTAGGTAACATTGTCTGACCATCCATCCATACCTTACATCATAGCCTGCACGGTTGCTAGGTAACATTGTCTGACCATCCATCCGTACCTTACATCACGGCCTGCACGGTTGCTAGGTAACATTGTCTGACAATCCATTCATACCTTACATCATAGCCTGCACGGTTGCTATGGTTACATTGTCTGACAATCCATCCATACCTTACGTCACTTCCTGCACGGTTGCTATGGTTACACTTCCGTTACACGTTTTGTCGCGTCACGTTACACAAATTTTTGAATGACTCCCAGCCATGAAACATATCTATGTCAAAAAGGCTGATAATGCAAGTAATTTAATCAAGGCCATCTTCAACAAGTCATGGTGTAAAATATTCGCTTAAAACTATTCTTTCTCCTTACTTTACATTTCTTTGCTACAAATCGATGGCTGTGAACGAAAGGGTTACAGGAAAACATTATGAATTTTTTGACATTTTATGATCAACGTGTAGCATATTTCGACCTCTACAATTTCCGAAAGTGTTACAACAAAGAATCTAATGTATTCACGCCAGGAAGCACTTTTAACGGTTTTCAATGACCAATGTTCAATTTACTTAATTCTAAAGGGTCATTTTGAGTTTTAACTCTTTTCCATACTATAGAAAATGATGTAAGAGCTATTTACTCACCAGTTTTCATAAACATTATGTAACACTTATATTTATGAGGGGCAGTAATAAGACGTAGGGTGAGTCTCTGCGATCACCTTGAGACTCTGGCTAAATGGGGGTGTGATGCGATTATAAGAACTCACCAAGAGAGTTCTCTCAGCCTCTCACACCTCAATTCTTCCATTTCTACCTACACGCGGTGCCCCTGTTAAGCCGAGCAACCCAGTGGGAGGTTGAGGATGGTTGCCTAGTTGTACTTCCTCTTAAAACAATAATCACCACCACCACCACCACCAGTGGAAGTTTGGGTATCCAATCCCAGTGGGAAACTGGGTCGGTGAGCAGACAGGAATGGTGGGTCAGTGGAAGGCAACGGGAAACCGCCACTGTTATTTTCCCAAGACAACCTCATGGCTTTACTCAATCTGAAATTAGATTCCGAAGTAAGTCCCCCAGTCGGATCTCCGGGAGGGACAAGGTTGAGTGGAGCTTAGGCATATGAAGATTTATCTAAACCATCCTTACGAGTCGTCAGATGAATAGCAACCTGGAATGTACGAGGTCTCTTGCAGACGGGAAAACTTCACATCATTGAAAGAGAAATGAAACTTCATGATCTGGACATACTTGGACTTAGTGAGACACATTGGAGGGGCTGTGGCCATTTTATGACTCAAACAAATAATAGAGTATATTTTTCTGGAAGTGAGGACATGAGTCGTAATGGTGTCGCTGTAATGATTCCAAATAATCTTTTCAATGCTGTTATGGGTTATGAGCCCATCTGTGATAGAATCATCAGTATTAAGATGAAAGCTTCTCCTTGTAATATCAACATCATTCAGGTTTACGCCCCCACTTCAGTTTCACTAGATGAAAAAATAGAAGCATTTTATGACCATCTGGAACATACCATCAGTAGGATACATAAAAAGGAAATATTAGTCATCCAAGGGGATTTTAACGCGAAGATGGGTAAGACTATAGATGATAGACATAGGAGACCTATGGTTGGACTGTTCGGTCTGGGGGTGAGAAATGAACGCGGAGAGCGCTTATTAGAATTTTGTGTGAATAACAACTTATCTATTTGCAACATCCTCTTCCAACATCATCCAAGGCGTCGCTACACGTGGATTTCTCCTGGGGATAAGGTTAGGAATCAAATTCATTTCATTTTGGTGAGGCAACGTGGCAGACTTCAATCCTGGATTGTAAGACCTACCCTGGAGCAGACTGTGGTAGTGATCATATACTGCTGTCTATGAAAATGCGGATAAAAATGAAATCATTCAAGAAGATGAGAGTAAAACAGGTACGCATTACTGACAAACACACTCTCCATGAGTTTGGTGAAATATTAAGAACAAAATTCCAGCAAGCAGAGGAGGAAAGAGCTTCTTCTCAAACATGGGACAAGATGAAGGAAATCGTCAATTCATTCCTTCCCGAACAAGTTCCTAAGACCCCTCAAGCAAAACATCCCTAGATTTCAACATCTACACTACTGTTGATTGAAGAAAGAAGCACATTGAATAAACGTGGTATACAAACTGCAAAAGATGAGGAAACATATAAAGAACTTTTGCCGGAAAATACAGCGTATTGTAGAATGGACAAAACACAGTATCTTACGAATATCTGTAATGAAATAGACCACCATTACAAGTGAAATGAAACACATGACCTTTAAAAGAAGATAAATAGCATCACCCGAGAGTTCAAACCACGTACATGGGTGATTGAAGACGCACAGGGAAATGTAATTGGTGACAAGAAAGAAGCATTATCCAGGTGGAAACAACATTGCGAAACCTTATACTGCAAAGGTAATTTCATAAGAGAAGAGAACAACTGCATGGAATGTGACATAGAGCCTGCTATCCTATTTAGTGAAATTGAGAAGGCCATCAAATATTTAAAAAAACAACAAAGCCCCAGGCATAGATGGTATTACTGGAGAAATGCTGAAAGTAATGGGAGAAGAAGACCTCCATGCTTTACATTCAATATGTAATAAAGTGTGGAAAACTGGAGAATGGCCTAAAGACTGGAATACATTTGTTCTCATCCCCCTTCTCAAAAAAGGGTCAGTTAGGGACTGTTCTAATTACCGCACCACAGCATTAATATCACATGCTAGCAAAGTCCTGTTGTACATAAAAAATCAATGACTAAAAACTTTTTTGCAATCTCAGATTTCTGTTGAACAAGCAGGTTTTGTGGCAGGTAAAGGTACACGAGAGTCAATAACAAACATGAGGCAGGTAATTGAGAAATGCCGCGAGTTCTGTGTCCCTGAGTATATTTGTTTCCTTGATTATAAAAAGGCCTTCGACTGTGTCAAATGGGACAAGTTGTGGGAATTGCTAAATGAATGTGGAGTCCCAAAACAATTAACGTCATTATTGAAATGTCTTTATAATAGTCATAATGCAACCATACGTGTGGATGGTGAATGCTCAGAATTTTTCAATGTGACAAATGGAGTCAGACAAGGTTGCATAGTGTCACCCCAACTCTACAATATCTACGCAGAGTATGTAATGAGAAGAGCACTGGATGGCTGGGATAATGGAATTTCAATGGGTGGTAGGAAAATCAACAATTTACGCTTCGCTACACTACCTACATCACTGCCTGTACGATTGTTATGGTTACAGTTCCGTCACATATTTTGGTCTAGAAATTAACATGAAAAAGACCAAACTAATGGTTATCAAGCGACAAAGTCAAATCCCAATCCAAATAACAGGATGTCTGAAAGATCTGGAGTTGGCGAATGATTGTGTAAATCTAGGCTCCATAATCAGTAACACGGGAAATTGTGATAAAGAAATAAAACGATGGATTGTCCTAGTTCGTGCCGCAATGGTTAAACTCACAAAGATCTGGCAGAACCGTGCATTATCCAAAACAGTGAAAATAAGATTGATGGAATCACTAGTGTTCTCTGTTTTCCTGTACGGTTGTGAGACCTGGACTGTGAAGGCTAGTGACAAGAACCGAATAGATGCCTTTGAGATGTGGTGTTGGTGGAGAATGCTCCGTATACCATGGACAGAAAGAAGAACAAATGCCTTCATTATAGAAGAACTGAGCATCACAAAACGTTTAACTTCCCGCGTTAGTGAAAGTTACCTCCAGTTCCTGGGACACATTTTGAGGAGATAAGGAGACAATTTAGAAAAGACCATTCTGCAAGGCAAAATTGAAGGCACCAGACCAAGAAGCAGAACAACAAGTAGATGGTTAGACCAAGCAAAGAAGATCACCGGTCTACCTCTTCACAATATCTTAAGAAGAGCTGAAGACCGCTCAGCATGGAAAAATCTCTTTAAGGATGCAGTTACTAATGACGTGAAGAAATGAGATCACGACGCTCAGCAATGAGTAAACCGACTGAAGATGATGAATGTAAACTGCTAAAATCTTTAAACTCTTCTCCTGAAAAATAAAGGATATATAATTTTTCGTTCTCAGCCATCGAAATTATTTCCCAACGTGATATATGTAGCTGAACCCATGCCTCAGCCTGCTTTCGTGGATTCAATTTCTTTAAGTATTTCTCACACGTCAGCAACACTGTATCAGTGTAATTGCTAGCAGCATTGCCAGAGGACCCTCAGCGTGAGCCCTGGAACTAATAAATAATAACTATACACTGTGGTTAATTGCTGGGTGTTCTGTCTGTCACCCAGCTCTACTAGAGGGTGTACCGATGCAGTTGTACAAAAAGTAACTATTATTCCCTTTGCGAAAAGTATAAGGTAATACAAATGTCTCCCGGTCATGGCCATCCATCCATACCTTACATCACTCACTCTCTGCACGGTTGCTAGGTAACATTGTCTGGCCATTCATCCATACCCAACATCACAGCCTGTACGGTTGCTAGGTAACATTGTCTGGCCATTCATCCATACCCTACATCACAGCCTGTGCGGTTGCTAGGTAACATTGTCTGGCCATCTATCCATACCTTACATCACTGCCTGTACGGTTGCTAGGTAACATTGTCTGGCCATCTATCCATACCTTACATCACAGCCTGCACGGTTGCTAGGTAACATTGTCTGACCATCTATCCATACCTTACATCACTGCCTGTACGGTTGCTAGGTAACATTGTCCGTCCGTCCGTCCGTCCGTCCGTCCGTCCGTCCGTCCATCCATCCATCCATCCATCCATCCATCCATCCATCCATCCATCCATCCATCCATCCATCCATCCATCCATCCATCCATCCATCCATCCATACCTTACATCACTCACTCTCTGCACGGTTGCTAGGTAACATTGTCTAACCATCCATCCATACCTTACATAACTGCCTGCGCGGTTGCTAGGTAACATTGTCTGGCCATCCATCCGTACCTTACATCACTGCCTGTACGGTTGCTATAGTTACAGTTCTGTCATCCATCTTGTAGCGCCACGTTACTCAAATTTTCGGATGACCACCAACTATAAGGCATATTTATGTCAGATATTGATTTGTTCGATGAACCAGGACACATATGGCCACTACGCTACGAGCACGTTTATGGTGTTCGAAGACTGTAACCGAACTACTACAAGCATAATTTAGAGAATTTTCAAATAAGAACCGAGATTGTACCCAGGGAGCCCTACATTGCCCTCCCAAAGCTCGCCTAAATGTGTGTCTGCCACCTATAAACTCCCCTCATTTAGTTTAATTGGAAGTTTCTGTATAAACCCCCTGTGTGAGACGTTGGCTATCCAGTCCAGAGAAGGTAGCTCTGTTTAGACGATGTTACCAGCAACTCCCCCAGCGCAGTGAACAGCTTGTTAGCTTCCTTCCAACCTATTACTCGCTCTTTGAGAATTGGGGTCGCCATTATCATTTCATGGGGAACTAATTTTCTCCTTAGCAGGTAGTTGCTCTCCTCAAGCAGGGAATAATTCCGTCACGTTCTCCGCTGATACAGGCAGGCTTCCTGAGATCACTCCGCGGCTGTTCGTAAGTGCTGAAACAACGTGCGATATTCCTTATGGGGCTTGAATTCGGAGAGTTTAGCATTAAATTGATCTAGGTTAATCTAACTTGTAGAATATACAGGGTGTCCCAAAGAAAGACCGACAACGCTTTGTATGTTGTGCGGGAAGGGAAAGTGATCGGATGTCAAGAAGGAACCCATATCCAAAAACGCGCGGCTTGGACGCTGTAGAGTGTGAGATGGGTGCGCATTCCTACTGTCGTCAATAGACACACAATGTGTAACACATTGGGCTCATTACAAACGGAACTCGAACTGTGTACTTCCTATGCCATTGCAGAGCCTACATCGGCAGCGCTGAACCTCACGCCCATGACCCTATACGTGTGGTTGTCTTTGAAAAATTTCAACCGCTCCTTGGACTCTAGCAAAAAGGTCATCCGCTGACGTTACAGGAGTGTCATACACCATAATCTTCATACTACCTACGTGGAACTGTCCGTCTTCTCTCAGTTGTCTCTCGATGGCCGCGAACGGGGAATGGTGTGGGGTACGTCTGTTTGGAAAACGTTCCGCATACAATCTTGCAGCAGCTCTACCACTGCAATCCGCTTTGCCGTATGCAAGCACCATGTCGATCATTTCCGCAGATGTGTACTGGTACAACGATACTGCACTGGCAGACTACAGTACACAAGGAACACAGTAGGATGAGCACTAAGGACGGTAGCGCATGCGCAGGAATGTTATTAGGCTGAGGTCGTCCATCCGCAGTATGCAGGTGGTTAAAGGGTTGAATACCGTCCGGATTAAGACACCAAATCGGAACAAATAGTCACCACCATTCTTAGACTTCGAGGCGCTCTTGAGCGCCCAAACTGTGCATTTTCGAACAGTCCGTAATCCCGCACAACATACTAAGCCTGGTCGGTGTTTTCTGGAACACCCTGTTTTAGTTGCCATTTTCCACTGAATAATCAACCCTTTTATTTACCGTCTGCATTTCATTAAATATACAATTATTTCATAACAAACTGAAATATCTCACACTCCAGGACACCGCCCTTGAGGCGATAGAGATGGGCTCCCTCGCTGCGTCCAGGAGAAAAACCAACGGTGGGCGGCAAAGTGACTAAATAAAGAATAAATGAATAAGAATGCAAATTAACTGTTAATTCTTATGCATACTGGAGATTTTCCTTGAAAGACCACAAGAAGACAGAAAAATATACAGGCAAGAATGATTTAGTGTTGCTATTACCAGCGTGGTGCAGCCGTCGTAAGGGAGACCCTCCGACGAGGGTGGGCATCATGTGCCATGTACAGGTTGAAGATGGTGTTGTGCGGGGTGTGCAAATTGCAGCGATGCTGGGGAAATCACAGTCCCTGACGAAAGGGAATTCAATCATTTAAAATCCCCCGACTCGGCCAGAAATCGAAGACAGAGCCTTCTAAACCGAAGGATCTGACAGCCATTGAACTCTGCAACATAAAGGAGAGAAAACACCAATGGAAGGCTTTCACTCTTATCCTTAAAGCGGATCGACCTCCTTTAGAAAACGACACTTGGAGCTTTTGAAAGGCTTTGGGGTGAAAGTAAGGGCATTTTTAGAAAGGAAGAAGTGAAGAATTTTGAAGCCCTCAGTTGAAAAATCGACATCTTTGACAGAAATTCCAAGCTTTCAGGCATGATTCCCTTAAGAGGAAGTACTATTGGGCAACCATCCATTCTTCCAACAATAAATCACCACTATCTGCATTTAGGACTGTCGCCCAGGTGGCAGGTTACCTGTCAATTGTTCACCCAGTTTTCACTTAAATGATTTCAAGGAAGTTGAAAATTTATCCAATCCCTGATTACTCTTCACTGGGCAATCATATAACACGTACAAAGTTATCTAACTCCCCAGCTACTTTCCGCAAACATTCAGGTATGCTGCTTTAGTTGGGACGCAGCAGTAATCCCATATCTCGGAGATGAATGGCGGCAGAGGAGACAAATCACATCACAACAATGGTCAGTATTATTTTACTGTTAATCAGTTTTACGAGCTTTCGATATTGTAGGCCTTCATATTTAATTTTCTTCCGAATCTGGGATATTAGAGCATCTACGTAACGGCAGTGCTTAATTGTTTCATGACTCCCTCAGTCGATCGCTCCTTTACAATTTTTCCTCATTTTTATAATTATATTCACATTTTTTCTTGTCGATACGGATCGATACCGCTGGATGCTGCCAACCATCCTTTCCCACCGATATTCAACTTCTGTCCATAATCTGTAAAATACACGAGAGATGGTTAGAGTTATGTTGAAGGATGCACGATGCCCCTAATTGACTGTTGTTTGTTTGTTTGTTTGTTTGTTTGTTTGTTATCGTTTAACACCTAATATTTCTTCACATTTCTTTTTTTTTTTAGAATTTGTTCTACGTCGCACCAACACAGACAATCATGACAAAAGCCATCACCTGTTAACACTATTCAACAATATTTCCATGTTAACAGCGCTTGACATTAATATGGACTAAGTAACGAAAGTATAATACATTATTGTTCTATTAGCATGGAATACTGTATTCTAAGTAACTTTTGTTACGGTATGTAGTACTTTGCAATAGGACCAATAAAATACATTTTAAGCATCTTCCCCTAAACTACCATTTCGTCTAACGTGAATAAAACTTACTGATCCTATCCCCTGGCCGTAAATACCGATTTTCATTAAATTCTGTTTACTCATCTTCTCGTGGTTCGGCGTTGATATGGACTTGGCAACAAAAATCGAAATTCACGAATATCTCTGTTGTCATAGTTGGTGCGGTAAAAATGTATAAGATATAAATGGTCGGAAAATCAATTCTATATAACTTTAGTTATGTAGCATTTATCGTCAAGACCCTTGATAACGTAAATATTTAAGAATTAACTTTTGGACCTTCCCCTAAACTACCATTTCCCTCAGTGTGAATAACGATATGTATAGCCTAGATTGTAGTGCATCATTCCCCGACTTTACATACCGATTTTCATTAAATTCTCTTCTTCCATTTTCTCGTGATACCCGTACATACATACATACATGCAGCCAGACAGACAGACATGACGGAAAGTTAAAAAGTGCACTTCCTAGTTACTCCGGACATGACCGATAGAAAAATACCAATATTTGTAAATTCTAAGCAATGTGCAGACAGCGCTATTATTTTATAGGCCTTATAAACAAATACTTACCCCAATTTGCCCTCTTTAATTCCTACTCTATCTTCATATTGTGAACTTTCTTACTATTAACGTCATAATTCAACCTTATTCGTCTATTAATGTCATTCGACGCTGTCTTCCCACAGACAACTCGACACATTCCGCTTAGTCGAGCAGCTCATCCCCTTACTCTCAAGTCTTCCCAGGGCAAAGTTTGCAGTATTTTCGTAACACTACTCTTTTGTCGGAAATCACTCGGACCAAATCGTGCTGTGTTCCTTTGGGCCCTTTACAGTTCTAGAATCAAGAAGTCATATATTCATGTGCTCTAAGACCTTTCGAGCTTTCTTTACTCTGGTTCCGGTTTGGTTGTTAGACGCTCTCCTCTGAGGAAAAGAGCTGGTCTTAAAGCGTCGAATGTTCTCTTGATTGGAAAATAGGCTGGTAGTAAATCGTAGCCTCTGTTGTGATTAGAGTCGTATTCATTCCTTCTACATTTACCTGCAACTGGTACAGAACTTTCTGTAGACACCGCAACCATCCTTTCCCACCGATATTCCACTTCCGTCCATAGTGTATAAAATACACGAGAGATAGTTAGAGTTATGTTGATGGATGCCCGATATCTCTAATGGACTTTTGTTTGTTTGTTTGTTATTGTTTAACACCTAACATTTCTTGAGATTTTTTCCTTTTTATAATTTGTTTCACGTTGTACCGACACATATAGGTTTCACGGCGACGATGGGATAGGAAAGGCCTAGGAGTGGGAAGGAAGCGGCCGTGGCGTTAATTAAGGTACAGCCCCAGCATTTTCCTGGTGTGAAAACGGGAAACCACGCAAAACCATCTTCAGGTCTGCCGAAAGTGGGGTTCGCACCCACTATCTCACGGATGCAAGCTCACAGCTGTGCGCCCCTAACCGCACGGCCAACTCTCCCGGTAAACATTCCTTGAGTACAGTACAAAATTCATCATTTAGTTATTCAAAATCTTTCAGCTATTTATTATAATTATCAACTCGAGTATCGTGGGGTGGACTCCTGCTGATTTCCGTAGGGATCTTCAATTCGGCCATTCCTTGGTGACGGAAAGGGTATACGTCATTAAACTACAGTCAAGTCCCAAACTACGCCTGTCTTCACTCCCACCGATACTGACATACATAAACCTGAGATGGTGAGAAAAGTAAATCAAATTCATCTCCGCACAGGCCGTGGGAGTGGTGGATGGAGAAGGATTTCACCATACGTAACCTCGCCACTTTCTGGCCCCAGGAATTAATTTGGTATTCATCTTTTAGTGCAGGCTAAGTTAACCTCAGGGATATGTGCACCCCCGGAAGTGGAAATATTGCTTCTTACATTTTTCGACTTCATGGTGGGGAATCCAACTTGCGTCCTTCAGAAAGAACCGAGCACGCCTTTTGCACCTCGGCCAGAGAGCCCGTAAGATGGTGGTTCAGAAAAGAAAATGCCTTCTGAAGTACATTCATTGCAGTGATGCAATTCATCTACTGACAAATTTCATAAATTATCTAGAAAAAGGACAAGTGCTGTCCATCGTTACTCAAAGGGAAATCCACTGACCTCCTCTTACTAACATTCCTGAATACAATTCACGTGAAGTAAAATGATCATTTAGTTCCTATTGGTCTCCGGCCTGTAATCATTTATGACGGCTCCATGAGGTTAAATGGTTTATATGTTGAAACATTTGTTTGTCCCGACAGCCTCGTTGCCTGGGGAGGTCCCGCAGGAATGTTACAGCGGCTCGACTAATGCACCCTGGCTCACGAGGAGCTTCCACCCTTGATAACATTTACCAGACTCTCATTTTAAAGTTACACTCACAACGATATAAGATCCGCTTTAAATCGCCACGCTGTACAAAACGCAGAGTTTTATTATACGCATAGTTGCGAGCAGTAACATAAGAAGTTGTCCCTAGTCGGTTATCTTACCTACAGCACGCTGTAGCTATAATCTATTTAGATATATGGCTATAAAGATATCAAAACTGCTCCACCTGAACTTGAAATTGGTACGAATAAAATTGCAAGTGTAAATCAATTTGAGTACTTAGGCAAACGGATCACTGAAGATGGCGTAAAAATAAATCAGTAGTTTCAGGAATTCAGAAAATAGAAATTGCTTTTCAACACGGAAAGAATGTTTGTAACATAAAAAGCTTGTCCTGGAACAGTAATATTCGTCACTTAACAATGATCAAACCTGAAGCTCTTTATGCTTCAGAAACGCTCAATTGACATCATAAAAAATTAAAACCGGACGAGTTGGCCGTGCGGTTAGGGGCGCGCAGATGTGAGCTTGCATCCGGGAGATAGTGGGTTCGAGCCGCACTGTCGGCAGCCCTGAAGATGGTTTTCCGTAGTTTCCCATTTTCACACCAGGCAAATGCTGGGGCTTTACCTTAAGTAAGGCCACGGTCGCTTCCTTCCCATTCCTAGGTCTTTCCTATCCCATCGTCGCCATAAGATCTATCTCTATCGGTGCGACGTAAAGCAAATAGCAAAAAAAGTTAACGGAAAACCATGAGAAAAATCTTAGGACCCAGAATTAGAAATGGAATACAATACCCCATACTCAACTCGGAAATGTATTTTAAAATACCTAGACTTACTGAAACAGCGAGACTGCGACGAACGCAATGTATAAGCCATTTGAAAAGAACGGATAACAGCAGACTTAGTCATCAAAAATACTAATTTTTGCAAATTAACCGCACAGTATTCCAGAAGAAGATGCTTTTCAGTGTTTTACAATCACAATATCACTTAAGCGGGCCATGAAACGCAAGAAAATGTGAAGCATGTCGGAGGAAAACGTGCGCCTGCGAAGCTTAAAAGTGAATAAGCTGCCTGAAAGGGTAGGGATATTGAATATTGGAACAAAGCAGGTTTCATTAAAATGTGCCGAAAACAAGTAATTGTATGAATTTTCTTCGTAATAATCTATACATTTATACTAACATAATTATATAAAGACAGTGTGAGTTTCTTTATATGTAACAGGTAATATCAAAAACTACTCGACGGATTCTTAAATTCCCTTTACCATTTGAAAGATAATATAATTCCAGGTAACATCGGTTTCCCGCGAGAAGCTCGATTTAAGGAAAAAATGGCAGCAGTTAATAAATATCCAAGCGTGTACGTTTGCCGGTCTGTGTTGTTACACGTAAAATCTACTAGTGCAATGGTGCTCAAATTTGGCAGTCTTATAGCTGATAACTTTGGTTAACACGCTATTCTTGAAGAGGGCTGTGCAGCGAAAGAGAATGTGCAAATAAATTGAATACGCTGCTTAAATGGTTAGTCCATAGTTGAGATTAGGTGGGGGGCAGTTGCCCCCGAATTTTGTAGAGAAAAGAATAAATTTTTATTCTCATTTTAGCCACCTGACTTCTTAAGTTCGACAGAATGAAGAAGCTAAGAGTTATTAAAAATCGCTTGAAACTAGAGACTATAAAAAAGCACTTTGTAGAATCCCTATTGAATTTTTACATAATTTCTTCTTTTAATTTCTTTAATTATTCAGAAAAATACTAAGCGTAAAAATACACAAAATATCGTTTGTTACGACTAACAGATTGATACAGCGCACCAGCGTGTGGCATGTGCTGTGAGGAAGGGTAGCAGGGGAATATTTTTTGTCAAGGTCTTGGACACAGGTTCGATTCACCGTCTTGCCGCACGCAGTCTCACTCATTCCATGTCTGTGTGTGTGTAGTTCTATCTAGTGTCTGTTACTTTGTCACTGTCTAGTCAAAAACTGAATGATTAATTGTAATAGATGTGTAATTATTGTCCCTTTGATGAACGTTTTATTGTATAGTGCTATTATTACCACGCTAAAGTTGGTAGACTCAACCTTTATGTCGCTGTCGAAATTCGTTTAGACAGCCTTAAAATCTAACCATTTGTAGTTTTATTTTCATTTTGTATGTCCTCGTCCGCCCCCCGCCCCCCCGCCCCCCCGCCCCCCCGCCCCCCCGCCCCGCCAATTCTTACAGCCAATGGCTGCTATTGCACCAAGCGTACCTAAAATAAGATTTCTCAGAAAAGTGTTTATGTGCATTTTCTTCGTATCTCTAATAGTTTTCGAGAAAAAAAAACATTTTGCTGTGTTTTGGCTCATGCGTTATCTTTGGTCTCTTTGTCTTGAGTTATCTCGTGTAAACAACTAGTTGACGTACAGAGCTCAAATTTGGCAAGCATACAACTGGTACATTTGGTTAACATAGAGGCTACTTACAGTTTATCTTAAGCAGGCCCTGCAGGGAAATACAGTAAAATGTGAAGCAAGTCATAGGAAAATGTACGTCACGAACCCTTAAAAGGGAAGGCCCTGCCTAAACGGTCAGCCCTATTAAATAATGGAGTCAGCGAGTGTACTTAAACATTTCTTTTGTAATTCTAACAGTATTCCTGAGAAATATGCTTTTCTGAGTTTTACTGTCTTAAGTGGGCTATGTAGCGATGTGAGGCAAGTCGGATGAAACGTACGCCTGGTGCCCTTAAAAGCGATTAAGCTGCCTCAACGACTAGTCCTATTAAACAATCAAGTAGAGCAGGTGTACTTAAAACTCGATTTGTCAGAAAAGTTTCAATGAATTTTCTTCGTAGCGCTAATGTATATCATGTTTTACAATGCTTTACGTCACAGCGACACAGATAGGTTTTTATGGCGACGATGCCAGAGGAAGGGGTTACGTGAGGTAAGGAAGCATCCGTGGCGTTAATTGAAGTACATCACCAGCATTTGCCTGGTGTGAAAATCGGAAACCACGGAAACCATCTTCAGGGCTGCCAACGTTGGGCTTCAAATCAGCTACCTCTCGAATTCAAGCTGATAGCCGCGTGAACCAAACCGCGCGGCTACTTGATCGGTCCAATAATTTCTGAGAAAATAATTTTTCTGCTTTGGTGCATACATCGGAGAGTTGGAGTCTTGTCCGTAACTTGAACGAATAAAATAAGCCACAAAATGCTGTACCATTTAATTCGATAACTGCTAGACACATTTGTGCGGAATTCACGGCGCCCACTCACCCTCTCCACTTTTCTTTATTTTTCATAGTAGCCAAGTACAACCACATATAAGTGACTCTGCTTCAATTTAAGGGCAGCACCCGCTAGCGCCGCGTGTACAACTATATCATATTGGACGCCTTTGATTCGCAAGGAACTTGAATAGATTATACAAGTGGCGAAAGAAAATCAGAAACCCTCTCGGTCAGCTATCACTGCAACATATTGCACTGATATAATATAAAGGAGGTGGTTTTTAGTCTCACTCAGCCACATTCTTCTTTATTCTTAACATCCTCCAAGAAATGTTTGCTGTATATCTTGGAAAATACACTATTCTTTATGGAACGGTCTTACATGATATCTACGGTGTAGAGCACATTAATGTGAACAAGCAGGTACATTTAATTTTGTAAGTAATAAAGAGGTAACAACTGTTTCCCGCCAATTGTTAAAAACCGTACAGATACCCATTGTTGTGATAGGTAGCCTAATTGTAGTTAGTGCTCTTATTGTATCTGTTTGAAACTTCATACTTGGCATGCGCTTGTAGCTGTTTGCAACTACATTCAGTGAGTACGTATAATCAGTTGTAATGGATATCACACTAAAGAGGAGAAGTAAGGTTATAACCCTCCACGAATTAGTGGTATGACTCAGACAAATGTCAGGTGAATGTAATGAAAGTCTAGGTCCATTTCATCTCAAAGGATGATGATGATGATGATGCTTGTTGTTTAAAGGGGCCTAACTTCGAGGCTATCGGCCCTCATCTCAAAAGAAAGGGCGGTGTGGCCGAAAACGGAAAACATCGAGGAAACACCAGTCACTACTGGTCTGCGTTTAGGGCAGTCGCCTTGGTGGCAAGTTCCCTATCTCTTGTTTCCTGAGCCTTTCTTAAATTACTGCAAAGAAATTGGAAATTTATTGAACATCTCCCTTGGTAAGTTATTCCAATCCCTAACTCCCCTCCCTATAAACGAATATTTGACGAAATTTGTCCTCTTGAAGTTCAGCTTTATGTTCATGTTGTGATCTTCCCTACTTCTTAAATAATAACAATGTTATTTGCGTCCCACTAAATACTTTTCCGTTTCTCGGAGACGCCGAGGTGTCGGAATTTTGTCCCGCAGGAGTTTGTTTACGTGCCAGTAAATCTACCGTCATGAGGCTGACGTATTTTAGCACCTTCAAATACCACCGGACTGAGCCAGGATCGAAACTGCCAAGTTGGAGTCAGAAGGCCAGCGCCTCAACCGTCTGAGCCACTCAGTCCGGCTTTCTACTTTTAAAGACACCACTGAAACTTATTCGTCTACGAATGTCATTCCACGCCATCTCCCCACTGACAGCTTGGGACATACCACTCGTTCCTTTTCTCCCAAATTTTCCCAGCCCAAACTATGCAACATTTTTGTAACGCTACTCTTTTGCCGGTAATCACCCAGAACAAGTCGACCTGCTTTTTTTTGTTGTATTTTTTCCACTTCTTGAATCAAGTAATCTTGGTGACAATCACATACACTGGAACGATACTCTAGTTGAGGGATGCTGCCTATCTCATCAGAACATGCGAACTTAATTTTGGAAAGATTAATTTCAAATTACAAAAACGATTGGGAGCGTGCAGGAGTAAATGATTGATGTTTCAACAATGCGCAGACGGATTTTAGAAAGTGGAAGGAAAGCTGGAAGACCTATCGGAAAACAGATATTTACGTGTCCCGTGGAGGAAAAGAGTTTGGAATGAGCAAGAAAATATCAAATATCAGAAGTGGGCACAATAATTGTGGCAGAGGGTCATAATCAATGATGAAAGTCGTTTTGAAGCGCACACTTATAACACCTCACACGTAAGGGGAAGCAGCAATGAGAAAGACTCGCCGAAGCATATCAAACAAACGGTAATGTTTCCACAAAAGAAAATGATTTGGGGCGGTTTTACATTCACGGGCCCTAAATGTATCTTTTATGTTGATGGAATGATGAACAGCAACACGTACATCCCAATTTCAGAGAGAATACCTGCCCCAGAACTGAAGAGATTGGCTGAGGAACTGAACGTCAAAAAAGGCGATTTTTCAGCAAGACCTCGCCCCATACCTTGTATCGAAAAGTCAAAGACTTTATTAAGAAAAAATGTTTACAGCTTTTGAACCGGCCTGGAAATTCACCGGACATTCACCACATAGAAAATCTTTGGACAATTATCCCGAAACGGAGAGGAAAATGGACTGCACTTCCAAGGAAAATATGTTTGTGCTGTAGTGAAAGTGTGGTTTCGTGTCCAAGAAATAAGAAAAATATGTAAGAGACTCGTTGACTCTATGGCAAAACGAGTGAAAATGTTTATTTAACCCAAGGGTGGCTATATCAAATACTAAAACATTATGAAATATGAAGTAACCTTGATGATTTGTTAACAGTAATATGCACAATACTGTATGTACATCCCAGTTATTCCATATGTATTCCAATAAAAGAAAACTTCCTATAAATCTTCCTGTGTTATGGGAGGTTGTGCAGCAATCATAGGGCCTAGATAAGCATGACTTCCCAACGCTTCCGCTGGGTTGTGGAGCCCATACCACACTGCATCACCGTCGTCATCAAGGTGAAATGGTGTGCTGTTCGCGTACTAGCCAGGTATCTCTAATACAATTGCTCCTTAGTTATTAGGAATAATCATCTTCATTACTTTTCTAAACTTAAAGAACTATGGCATATCTGTTTGCACAGAACATGGCTTTAAATACGAATAGGGCAATCCTTTGGGCTTAGAGAATTGTAATTTACTTCTGCAATGGTACTTTCTACTTATAAGTGTACCGCATGCACTAGTAATGAGCGCGGGATGTATACGAACTGAATTTTGCAGGGGTACTATTGCTTGCAGAAAGGTTTCATCAGAATGCGAAGAAATAACACCTGGACGGCCGCTCGTGCATATTCCTCAGCGCTACCCGTCTAATGCACCCCCTTAGGTAAATAAGCCTCGTTTTCAAATGCTTAGTAGTTGCCTGGTATTAGGTAGAGAAGCACTACAATCAATTGCTGTCAACATATCGACAATGGCTGCTGTGTTCAACAACGACGAATACACAGCCATAATTGTAATCTATGAAGAATCTGGTCGGAATGAAGCTGTAGCTCGCAGGTGGTATGGGCAGGAGTTTCCAAATATCCTTCTACTGTATACACATACTTCGCCGAGCAGAGCTGCTATTATGAGCTAATGGATTGCTCAGGGTGCATATACACAACATTTCCATAGATTGGAATATCTGTGTGCGTATACATTAATGAGTTATACATTATATTCTGCATTTTTGGCGTATTTAAAAACACAGCCTGTTACAGAACGTATGCAGTAAAATGACTGCTATTTGTTTCACATCCGAAATACAGCATGTTGTAGCACTACTTTGTAAAACAGCGATTAGGAAACCTATTCATCACTAGTACATGTGGGACACTAGAAAGTACGGGGCTGGATGACCATGTTGTATAACTGGAGGAGTTAATATTATTTTATTATAGAACAAATACAAGACACCAGGTGTTAGGCTGGGTAAATACTCCAGGACCTAATCGGAGGTATAGCAATAAAACAAGCAATAAATGAAAGAGACGTTCCTATATTAAGAGCATATAAGTCTCGGATATGAAATTTTTAAAATTGATCTGACCATATTTATATAAGGTAACATAAAGGTCCTGTAATATCGCTTCATCTTAATCAAAGGAGACTTCGTCATAAGTGAGGACTGTTGAACTAGACAAAAATACATCTATTAAATAAACTGATGATGTTGTAAATGATCTGAAAGTAGCTACTAAATTTAATTAATATTATTATTAACTCTCATTAAAACATAAATAAACATGGGATTAACGATAACGGTAAAGATGTAAGCAGTAATAGTTTCACTATAAAAATATGACACAAAATACACAGTAAGTGTCATTAGTTGATTTTCTTGAAACCAATAAACCGAGCTCGACAGCAGAAGTCGCTTATGTTCGGCCAGTATCCAGTATTCGGGAGATAGTGGGTTCGAACCCCACTGTCGGCAGCCCTAAAGATGGTTATCCATTGTTTTCCATTTTCACACCGGGAAAATGCTTGGGCTGTACCTTAACTAAGGCCACGACCGCTTCCTTCCCATTCCTAGGCCTTTCCTGTCCCATCGTCGCCATAAGACCTATCTGTGTCGGTGCGACTTAAAGCAACTTGAAAAAAAATGAAACCAGTAACAGAAAATTATATAATAATCATATTAAGGATTTTAAAATAATGTAATGGATGAAATTTCACCATTACTTTTAAAAGAGAGCTTTGAACTAATCCTGGAATTTTGACAAATTTAATGGACTTCTCCCTCACTGCAGATATTCGAGCGTTATCCATAGTTAAACCAGTTTACAAGAAAGGGGATGAATCTCACTTAGACAAATGCAGATATATTGTTTTAAAACGCTACGTTCTTCTTGCTTAACGGAGTTCATATCTGCGTCCTCATCAATTTTATATTATTATCATTTGAATTATTTCAGTAATATGTCTGTGCATGACAGTTAATGAAGGGGAATCGGAGAAATAATGTTCTGTTCGGCCGTAGATATTCAGTAACTTTCCTACGACAGATAAATACGTTTTGGAACATTTCTGGCAAAAATACTGCGTGGTAAACTCCGTGTTATTGCTGTATGAACAATCGCTGTATAACTGACGTAGTCTATACAGTAGTCTCTAATAGTGCGCTGTAAAATGTGTCTGATACATATGGCATTGGTTGGAGTTAATTGCTTCTGTCTTTTGCGGAATTCCACGAAATATAACTCGGGACACAAGCCTGGCTCTCCTGGACACTCTATCCCGGGCCGTCCCGATATAATACTGTCTGCATGGATTCCGTGAACTACGTCCATTATCCTTACCCACACATTTACTGGAAAATGTTAAAATGTGATAGATATGATAGATTCTGGGAGCCTATCAGACGGTGTTTCTACCGCTGAGAAGGCACTGCAACCTCACTATTTTCTTCTTGACATCGAAGAAATTTATGCCGAATTGTAAGGACTACAGAGATGGCAAATAACAACTAAACTAATGCTCAGTTGGAGCATATGTTTAACAACAGTTTAACAATGCACAGATGAGAGGTCTGCTTGTTTACATAGGTTCGTTCGTAATCTGTTTACCCTCCAGGGTCGGTTTTTCCCTCGGACTGAGCGAGGGATCCCACCTCTACCGCCTCAAGGGCAGTGTCCTGGAGATGTAGACTTTGGGTCAGGGATACTACTGGGGAGAATGACCAGTACCTCGCTCAGGCGGCCTCGCCTGCTATGCTGAACAGGGGTCTTGTGGAGGGATGGGAAGTTTGGATGGGACAGGCAAGGAAGAGGGAAGGAAGCGGCCGTGGCCTTAAGTTAGGTACCATCCCGGCATTAACCTGGAGGAGAAGTGGGAAACCACGGAAAACCACTTCCAGGATGGCTGAGGTGGGAATCGAACCCACCTCTACTCAGTTGACCTCCCGAGGCTGAGTGGACCCCGTTCCAGCCCTCGTACCACTTTTCAAATTTCGTGGCAGAGCCGGGAATCGAACCCGGACCTCCGGGGGTGGCAGCTAATCACGCTAACCACTACACCACAGAGGCGGACTTGTTTACATAGGTACTGGTGGATATACGAACTTTAATATTTGGCGCGGAGTGTGACGCACATGTGCCGTCATCGGCCGCGAAAGTGTTAATTTGTTCATTTTATACAATTCGGGAAAATATTTTATATACAATCCGGAATTTTTAGAGAGGACAGAACTAATACAAATCAGTTCGCTTTTATGAAAGGCTTATCAACTATACAAGCAATAACAGAGTTATTTAATGTTCCTGTTAATTCTCTACACGGAAATAAATGTTCGTTAGGGAAATTAATGGATTAATGACACAGCACATTGATACATAAGGGACTTACAGCATCACAGGGATATTTTTAGGTTTATTAAATATCGTGGCTCTTAAAAAAAATGAAAAGGAATATTCTAAATTTCAATCAACGCCATGTTTAGTTGATAACGGCTAACTAAAAGTTTCCTTCCATTACTCATGCCGATGATGTAGGTCTACCACTAACTGAAGAGAGTCCAGTCAGCTTACGATAATTTAGTTATGATCTTGGACTTGAATATTGCGAGTTTTCTCAACAGAACCCAGAGTGTACTTGACCAGTTGAGCGCGTACATCGAAGACAGAGTAAATCCTTCCAAAACTACCAGCATATTAAAAAAACAGTTTAGTGGTAGATACGTGTGATTATGAAAACATTCAACTAGTAATCCCAACCAACACGCTGGGTGTTACAATAGACAGCAACTTAGACCGACTCTTGGCTGACTTTTCAGCGTCGAGAACTTGGGTTCAGATCGCCGCAGCTTCCATTACCGACGGTGTATGAGATATCAATCGCGTATGGTTTATTCGTTCGGCTCGGTGATAAGATGTTTGTGGTTGTTACAGTACTTTCCTCTTCATATCCGCACAACTCGCCACAAGTACAGGCCATAGTGAATACACCCGTCCACATGGAGTTAGAGTCAGGAAAGGAGGCTCAGATTCACAAGTGCGAAATTTCATAACCATGACCTCACCTGGATGTGGTAAACGCTGCGGGAGGGATCACATTAGTGAAATTAGTAAGAAAATCCTCCGCCCTAATTCCCCCAGTACTCCTGTAGGATACACTAACAGTGTACTTTTGAAATTC
The DNA here is from genome assembly GCF_040414725.1 of Anabrus simplex. Classification (NCBI taxonomy): domain Eukaryota; kingdom Metazoa; phylum Arthropoda; class Insecta; order Orthoptera; family Tettigoniidae; genus Anabrus; species Anabrus simplex. The sequence goes on along the minus strand of NC_090268.1, from coordinate 440,030,003 downwards.
ACCGGAGACCATGAAGGAAATACGAAGGGCGTATTATATTGTTTTACACTTTATTTTTTTCTACCCTCATGAAGTACATTACACATCAGTTGTTACGTCCACCTTCTCAACATAATCTACTTGTAACTGTATGCACTTTTGCCATAGATGTGCCAGTCTCTCCAGACCTTCCTGAAACCATTCTTTCGGAATGCTGCGTACCCCTGCCTTGACAGCTGCGCCCAGCTCTGTAAAATCCCAAAAACGGCGACCACACAGAGGTTTATTCATGTTCCCGAACAAGTGATAATCACTTAGTGCCAAGTCGGGAGAGTATGGTGGGTGTGGCAGCACCGTGAATCCCATTTGGTCAATGGCAGCGGTGGTCTATCAGTTAGAGTGGAGTCGGGCATTGTCATGTTGCAGAAGCGACAGTTTCCTGGCCGCTTAGTTTGAATGGCAAGTAAGCGCTTAAGGATTACCACATATGTTGCACTCTTAATCGTGGCCTCAAATTCCAGCCAGTCAATGATGATTATGCCCTTTGTGTCCCAGAACACTGTCGTCATTCGCTTGCCCACTGATGGCACTTGGCACTGTTCGACATTTCTTTGGTAGTGGTCTGCTCCTCTGCTTCCATTGCATCGATTGTTGTTTCGTTTGTGGCTCATGGTAATGGACTCATGTCCCATCATCAGTCACAAGCCTAACCATGAAGTCGGCTGGATCTTGACCCTGGCGTTGCAAAAGTTCTCTGCACCCGTCCACACGCAACTGCTTTTCGTCTGCAGACAAGAGTCTTTTTTTTTTTTTTTTGCTAGTTGCTTTACGTCGCACCGACGCAGATAAGTCTTATGGCGACGATGGGACATGAAAGGGCTAGGAGTGGGAAGGAAGCGGCCGTGGCCTTAATTAAGGTACAGCCCCAGCATTTGCCTGTTGTGAAAATGGGAAACCACGGAAAACCATCTTCAGGGCTGCCGACAGTGGGGTTCGAACCTACTGTCTCCCGAATACTGGATACTGGCCGCACTTAAGCGACTGCAGCTATCGAGCTCGGTGACAAGAGTCTAGGCACCCACGTGGATGACACCTTCCCCAACTGTAAGTGGCCATGCACGATCCCCTGTAGGGTGTTCCGGCAAATTCCCGTGGCTGCCTCTATTTCCGTTAATGTGATGCATTTGTTTCCTTGGATGGCCTGTTCGACCCCAGCAATGTTGGCTGGTGTTGACACTGGCACATTCCTTCCAGAACTGGTTCCCTTGTCCACAAACAAGCGCCGATGAACTTCTGCAGTGGTCACGCCTTCTTTCCATAGGAACCAAGTCGTATAATATTGTCCCTTACGGTTGCTTTCCATGTTATCTGCTCCTACGTTGACAACGTTGTTATGAAATGTAGAGGTGGGGCCGGAGCGAGTAATACCGATGAGTAGCGGTAGAGCGCACCACCGATCCCCTCCGCTTTCAACTGCAAGTACTCGCGGAGGACCAGAGCACAGTGTAGCGCACGGCACGTGTTTAACAAGGGGAGACCACGACGTTGAGATCACGGATCATCTTCAAATTTTGTACACTTTTAGTAGTCTATTAGGACAGGATTATGTGCAAATAGTAAGGCGTACTATTAAGGCGTTTTCAAGAAAATCGCAAGAGAATTTTCGCGTCGTATATGTACCGGTGCGTTGCGATCTCGAGGACGAGGTGGCGACGGTCGAATGGTTATCGTTCAAGCTCCGTAATCACTGGATCGAGTCTCGATTTTCATTTTTTGTTATTCAACACTGGTCATACTCTTTCATATATATTGCAGGTCAGAGCGTCCAGGTGCAAAGCAGTTCCGCACTCGATTTCACTGTCAGGTATGAGGGATTTCACAAATCACGACAGGCATACATTTTCAGGAATACTTTATGCATTGGGTCGTTTACTTGTTGATAATTATAAATGATATTTTTTTTATAGTCAACCTCTGTCGTGAAATTGTTAGTGTGATTGGCTGCCACCCCCAGATGCCCGGGTTTGATTCCCGGCTCTGCCACGAAATTTGAAAAGTGGTACAAGGGCAGGAACGGGGTCCACTCAGCCTCGGGAGGTCAACTGAGTAGATGGGGGTTCGATTCCCTCCTCAGCCATCCTCGAAGTGGTTTTTCGTAGATCCCCATTTCTTTCTCCACCGGGTAAATGCCGGGATGTAGGCCCCTACCTAATGTAAGGCCACGGCCACTTCCTTCCCTCTTCCTTGCCTATCCCTTCCAATCTTCCCATCTCTCCACAAGGCTCCTGTTCAGCATAGCAGGTGAGGTCACCTGGGCGAGGTACTGGTCATCCTACCCAGTTGTATACCCGACCCAAAGTCTCGCTCTCAAGGATACCGCCCTAGGGGCGGTAGAGGTGGGATTACTAGCTGAGTCCGAGGGAAAAACCGACCCTGGAGGGTAAACAGATTAAGAAAGAAAGAAAGAAAGAAATATATTTTTTGTAATGATAAACATTAGCAAAGAGCCAAATAACATTGGAAATCCAATAAAAGTTTATGCAAATATACCTTTTTTCAGTATTTTATCTTTGAATTGTAATGTATATGAAAGAATTTGACCAGTGTCGAAAAACAAAACGACAAGCGGGACTCGATCCAGCGAGCCAGTGTTTACGTAGCTTGAACGCTAACCACTCGACCACCACCGTTTCGCGCTCGTGATCGCAACGCACCGGTACATACTCGACGCGAGAACTTCTCTTGAGATTTTCTCTAGAACGAAAAAGCTCAGAAGAAGGAGATAAAATTGCCGCCTCTGTGGTGTAGTGGTTAGCGTGATTAGCTGCCACCCCCGGAGGTCCGGGTTCGATTCCCGGCTCTGCCACGAAATTTGAAAAGTGGTATGAGGGCTGGAGCGGGGTCCACTCAGCCTCGGGAGGTCAACTGAGTAGAGGTGGGTTCGATTCCTACCTCAGCCATCCTGGAAGTGGTTTTCCGTGGTTTCCCACTTCTTCTCCAGGCGAATGCCGGGATGGTACCTAACTTAAGGCCACGGCCGCTTCCTTCCCTCTTCCTTGCCTATCCCTTCCAATCTTCCCATCCCTCCGCAAGGCCCCTGTTCAGCATAGCAGGTGAGGCCGCCTGGGCGAGGTACTGGTCATACTCCCCAGTTGTATCGCCCGACCAAGATTCTGAAGCTCCAGGACACTGCCCTTGAGGCGGTAGAGGTGGGATCCCTCGCGAAGTCCGAGGGAAAAACCGAACCTGGAGGGTAAACAGATGATGATGATGATGATGAGAAGGAGATAAAGAAAAATACTTCAGAGATAATAAATAAAATTATACCTCATCGTAATCCCTTACTTACTGGTAAAGTATGAAGGCCCTGATATGTTCCCTCTCGTGTAATATCACGCGTGTAATATCACGTCATCATTGAATTATAGTTAGAGTGACTCTAGAACGCCTTAGTAGTACACCTTACTGCTTGCACATTAGCTTGTCCTAATGGACTACTAAATGTGTACAAAGTTTGAAGATACTCCGTGATCCGAACGTCGTGGCCACCCCTTGTAAGAGTATTATACCTGTATTCAGTCTGTGTTTCTTAATTTGCGTCTATATTTCCTCCGCTTGTTGTGTTTTGTCGATAATGCAAAGCGTAGTAGATAATAATTGTGGCATTAGTCATCATCATCATCATCATCTGTTTACCCTCCAGGTTCGGTTTTTCACTCGGACTTAGCGAGGGATCCCACCTCTACCGCCTCAAGGGCAGTGTCCCGGAGCTTCAGACTCTTGTTCGGGGGATACAACTGGGGAGTATGACCAGTACCTCGCCCAGGCGGCCTCACCTACTATGCTGAACAGGGCCTTGTGGAGGGATGGGAAGATTGGAAGAGATATGCAGGGAAGAGGGAAGGAAGCGGCCGTGGCCTTAAGTTAGGTACCATCCCGGCATTCGCCTGGAGGAGAAGTGGGAAACCACGGAAAATCATTTCCAGGATGGCTGAGGTGGGAATCGAACCCACCTCTACCCAGTTGACCTCCCGAGGCTGAGTGGACCCCGTTCCACCCCTCGTACCACTTTTCAAATTTCGTGGCAGAGCCGGGAATCGAACCCGAGCCTCCGAGGGTGGCAGCTAATCACGCTAACCACTACACCACAGAGGCGGACATTGTGGCATTAGTTTGATATTTAATCCCATTTTGAGATGGTATTCATGTTTTAGAAAATGTAAGGAATTGCATACATTTTTACAGAAATTTGTACCACAAATGCCACGAAAACCGTCTGCTGCATGGCAGTTCTTTGAAATTACTGGTGATTAAAATAAGCAAAATGCAAATTTTGCGGCTGCATTTACTTGACTGGTGGTGACGTATCAAATTTGTGGGATTATATCAAGAGGCATCACAAGGATGATATGAGCAGGTCGGCTTCTCCAGCAGAAAGCAACATTGCTGTATTCAGCAAAATGGTTATGTTGTGAGAAAAGGGCATTGAATTTACGTTGCCATACCAATAACGTATTTAACCGTGCCGCCACATTACATTCACTCGGTACTACCGGGTGATGACGTCACAACAACTGCTCCGCTCCGATCCGTCCCCACCACTAATGAAATGACTATGACGAGTGCATTCGTTGGCCCCCTGTGAGTGTGCTGCTACGAAACGGTGAAACATGACACTAGTTGCACGTCACCAGCACCTTCAAAAGTGAAATGTGAACTAAACCCCAACGTAACAAGAAATAAAGTATAAAACAATATAGTACGCCCCTCGTATCTACAGTAAGTGTCTCGCTTTGGCACGTCTGGTTTTCGCACGATCCTCCCAAATTACTCTCACCTTTGGTACATTAATCCGTTTAGTGGACACGTAATTCGCCAGCGCCACAAATGAACCACACCGGAGTTTACATAGTGAAAACATCCCAGCAATCGTTTCTGCTGGGCCGGCTGGCTGAACGATTGTCATACTATAATAAATAAATAAATAAGTAAATAAATAAATAAATACAAAAATAAATAAATAAATAAATAAATAAATAAATAAATAAATAAATAAATAAATAAATAAATAAATAAATAAATAAATAAACTCGTAAATAGGACTAAACTCATCAGTATTTACAAAAGATGTTGAAGATGATCTCCCTGAGCTGCGATGCAAGCTTCACATCTATATGAGATTTCGAAACACACTTTGTAGTTCACGCACACTGATGGAACGCACATTGTTCCTCACTTCGATGTTTAATTCTTCTGCAGTTCGGGAATAATTTCTGTTAAGTTTTCCTTTGAGATTTCCCCGGAGACAAAGTTCACAGGTGCTTAAATCAGCGGAACGAGGGAGCCATAAGCCTTTACTGATGATCTCATCATCATCATCGAACCCTTCGTGCGACCTTCCTGTATGTGCCGTCACACCTTCCTGTTGGAAAGAGCCGTACCTTTTTCCTTCTTCATTCAGTTCATCAAAAAATGTTTCGAAAATTTTGTGAATGTAACGATCGGAAGTTATCGTGTCCTGAAAAAAATATCGGACCGATAATTCGTCGGGCATTAATAGTGCACCATACACCCACACAGATGTCACGGCTTAAAATGTGCGGGTACTCTGTATCTCAGATCCTATTGTTCTCTGAATTTACTCCAATGAAACCACGCTTCGTCACTCATAAAAGGAAAGTTCGGAACCACGATACCATCGCGGACACTATTCATTAGCCAATTGCACAATCTTGTTTTTCTCTGTATCTTATGGATAGAGCCCTACACGGATGCGGAGATGTGCGCGAAGTTAGTCTCTCGGCGGATGCAGATTGTATGGCAGTGCGGATAATTTTGCTGATAATTTCTAAATAATGAAATTCACCAATTTTCACTCACGTATACTCTTGTTTTTGCTGGTGTTTAGGCGTTCCTTGACATTGATATGGGAGAATGGTGATATATAAAGCGTCTTGAGACCATAAAGCCGTAAATCTGTATGTATGTATGTATGTTCAGTCCATCAGCGATGCCGCTGGTGGGATCCTCAACAGCTCTGCCATCAGCTGTCATAGATGGCCTAGGCATCACTGAAGGGAAATGAGGAGTGAGGTAGTTTCCCGTTGCTTTCCTCACCGAGCCAGAGTTGATATTACATATCAGTCTGCCAAGCCCGCTGAAATGCATACACCAACCGACCATATGAGCAACATTTTCACACCATTCATAGCAGGGACTGGCTGTATAAGGATTGGCATTACTAGCATCGCTCATACCTCAGTCACTTTCATATTGTCAAAGTCAAGGATGAAACAGAGACAGATCAATGAAAGTAACAAAATTGCTCTAGCCTATACCAGAAGACACAGTTCACTGTAAACACTAGGTCCTGCCAGCAAACGACCTAAGCCTAACTGGCTCCTCTCCGCAATTAGTGGAATAATGGAACAGAGACCAATAACCCTGCAGGTGCGGATGAAGGAAGGGTGGATACGGAGTGGATGCGGATCATATTATGTATATCTGCGGAGGGTTCTATTTATGGACAGAATGAGTCCGCTAATATACTAAATGTACAATTTTGTTGCAATACGAACTGATCAATGTGAAATACCCGTTTCCTGAGATGCTCTCCGAAGCGACTTGCAGTCTCGCCTGTATATCTTCTAACCTCTCTTGTGTGGAAGCTGTTTTCCTTTGCTGTTTTTTCTTATTACTTACTGAACAAGTACTAGGCCCCTTGTGAGCGAGTTGATGCACGCAACGTTTTGTTGGTAGTGTAGAACCGGAGATTGTCTATGGAATTTTCGAAAGCACCTATTAACTGGGTTCTTCTTGCGCAAATAACACTCGATCAAAAATATTCTCTGAGCTGTACTGTACTTAACCATCGCGATGATAACCTTACAGCACATCGTTACTAGGGAACAGAGCGATAGAGCTAAACGTCCTGCTTCCTCAGCCGTCAATACTTATCACGCCAGGGTTGACACAAGTCATATGGCTCCCACGGCCTGTGAACAGAAAAGGGAAGTCTTTAACTATACTCCTATGTATTCCTTGACGCATCTACTTCTACACCAGCGGCGATTAGAGCGGCTGAAATTAGGGATTATTAAAAAAATAAGCAATTTCTTCAAGCCCTGTTGTCTTATTAACTAATTATTTCCTTTATTTTCTTAAATTATTAACATCATTATTAACGAAAATACGCACAAAATATCGTTCGTCACTGCTACCAGATGTGTATAGCACCACAGCAAGTAGTGGACACTTTGCACGTGCTGTGAGGAAGGGTAGTAGGGGTAGTTTCTTGCCAAGGTCATGGACACTGAGGTAGGATTGACCCAGTTGCCACTTGCAATGAGCATTCGACTGTCTGGCAGTCTCTTGAGTGTCTGTTAGTTTCTTAGTGTGTACTCAAATACTAAATGACTTTTAATTATATAATTACGCCGAACTTCTATTTAATTGTATTACATGTGTAACATTGTTCCTTTGCTGAAATATTTATTGAGTAGTGTTGAATCAAAACCTCAGCAAACTATTATTCGCTTACTTAAGTTTGTAAACTGTCAACCTTTACCTCTGTCGGAATTCGCACAGAGATTGGATTACCTTCAGTGTGTCATCTGTTCCAGTTAATAATTATTTATCCGCGAATATCAATTGATGAATCATGATTAATTTGATGATCAAAGCCCAGTTCTCAATATAAAAGTACCCAAAAACTTATCGTAAGCATTAGTACTAACCAGTATGTTATCTGCTGTGGCCATGTACAGAGCTCTATCGTTATCGGAACTGTAACAGCGCATAAACGGAAGCTTACACATTCCTGTCGTTTTGGTAAATGTTTCCACCAACCATTAATAGAAAACACTAATAAAAATATATAACAGAAATGCGTGGATATGTGCAGGTTTTACATGCATATATTGCCACATTTCGAAGGACCATTGCTATTAAAATCACTACTATTAAGCGCATGTATACATTGTGAATATGGAAGGAGGGTTATATTATCAACACACTCTTCTATTTACATGATGTCAAGATGACCACCGAGATGAGGATTCCCCCTCTCTCCAATGGGAGAAAATAGCCTCTTTGGAGGGTAGATCAATAGGTAATGATTGATCTAGAAAGAATTCTTTTCCTTGGGGTAATAAATTATCTCAAAAGGCAGATGAAGCATTAATTGGTCAACGTCATAGATTGCAGAAGGCAACGGCAAACAACTGCATTGAAGATCTTTTTGGATTTCGCAAGGACATTCCGCTTCTTTGTACGAAGTTTCAAGGCCATGGCTTCCTCTTGAGAAAAGTTAAAGTGAACTTGCCCTCCATTCAGACCTCTGGGCGGGGACTGTATGAGAGGGGTTTGGACAGTCTTACCGATGTTCAACTTTATTTCAAACTCTTTGAACACTCGTAAAATACCCTATAGCGCAACTAGCAGTTCTTATTCCATTTCCGAGAACAAGGCCAAGTGACCTGTGTTGTATACAAGGAACTTGGTATACAGTAACACAACATAAAGTTTATTGCTTCAATAGTTTTATACAGTATTTACAAGAAATATAACTAAACTTTTCTTGAAGCTTGATTAATTGCACGCAGTTAATGCTGATGTTGAAAGGTAGACTGAAGGTCTGTGGCGTATATACATTTATACAAAGTGAGAGTCCTATATACACATTCAATCCTATCTTGATGAGATAGTCTGTTCCAATGAGAATGTCCTTGGATAGTCAAAAACTATCTGCTGAGTAATAACGAATGTAACTCGTAGCGAGAGTTCCTATTAACAGGAAGCTAGTATTAGGCTTAGACTTGCAAAAAACTTGCATTAATATTCTTAATTAGCAGAATGCTAAGATTGACGTCGGAGCACTAGGAGGACTTGAGGGAGTAGCAGAATGCTTGACTGCGGGCTCGACGTGGCTACGGGGATCAGGGAAAGTGAGGCAATGTCCAGAGGTGAGACCTCACGGCCAGAGGGTAGTTTAAGTATAAAATATTAATTTTGGGGATTTTAAAGAGGATGCCTCCGTGTCTGACTTGCGGTGTGGTCTGGTCGTTGGACACTGGGGTGGCGAGGAACGTTGCTCCTTATATAGCGCTGGCTGACGTCACAGACGATCATGCCAGGCGCAGTGCAGTCACCTCGTAGTCTCTGGAAACATCGGTGATGCGGCGGGCTGCGGAGCTTGTAGGCGCGGAGCTTTAGGTGCGGAGGACACACACAACAACCTGCTTATTTGGTGGTTTAAATTCCCCCGCCCAATGTAAATAATCTTCACATTTCCGACCCTATCTCGGTTAATTTTTCGACATAGAACCCCCCTCTATCACACTTCCTACAACCCCAATCTCCTCTGTTTCATTATCTTAAACTCGTGCTACCACATTTGTCCCATACATAGCTCCGTAATATTCCCTTGCTCTTTCAGCCTGTAGCAAAGTATTTGAACATTTTCAGCAACATGCACCAGTCAGCTCTTCAAATGGTTCTTCCCAATCAACGAAACACGTGGACATTCACTCTTGTTTGCAATTGAGTAGGTTATTTTTGAAACCCCGTAAGTCAGAAAATGTAAACTTAAGGGAAAACAGAAAACACTGACTGGTGAATGAAGCGGAAACTTTCTTGTCTCCGAGGATTAAAAGGCATCATGCAAGTAGGATATGAAGTTTGATTCTTTATTAACTTTGCCTATAGACCAGTTTAACACTCTGTAACTTACGGCATTTTACAACCAAATGAACTGACTAAAAGAAAAACCAAAATCCATGCCCATACGATTTACTGATATGTATATCTGCTTTATTCATGCATAAAATCTATAAATTTGCCCTAATTTTACAAGAAAATATTTTAATACATAATGATACATGGAACATGCTTCATGAATGAAAATAAAATTCCCCATTCGTTCCTTGTTCCTGGTAGTCCAGTTGTATACATTATTCCAGAAGACAAATTAAAACGGCGGAGAAGTTATTTTCAATAAAGTTATGCATCATTAGTAATCAAATATTAGGTTAAATATTTTTTTTTTTGCTAGGGGCTTTACGTCGCACCGACACAGATAGGTCTTATGGCGACGATGGGATAGGAAAGGCCTAGGAGTTGGAAGAAAGCGGCCGTGGCCTTAATTAAGGTACAGCCCCAGCATTTGCCTGGTGTGAAAATGGGAAACCACGGAAAACCATCTTCAGGGCTGCCGATAGTGGGATTCGAACCTACTATCTCCCGGATGCAAGCTCACAGCCGCGCGCCTCTACGCGCACGGCCAACTCGCCCGGTAGGTTAAACATCAAACTACCTGCAAGGTACAATAGTATTTCATGGATACACTTCTTTGTTATTGTAGCCTATTTATGAAATTTATTTCACTCTACTGTTTTTATCTTGTTACACTTATATAAATGCGTATTTCTAATTCCTTTTTTTTCCTCTTTTTGACATCATTATCGTTTGAAAAAGACATGCTTGCACAACAATCGGAAACGCTTCTATAACAAACGCAAAACAATGTACTTCCCGCTATTAGCGAAATTCGTGCTACCAACAGCTGATGAGGACAGCACACACTAGCGGGAAAACACTGTTACCTTGAGAAACTCCGCAAGTCAGTGACTTATGGAGTTTTAAAACCAAACCTTCACGTCCATTGTATACAGCACACTTAAAGGGGTTCTACACCAAATGATGTACCTACCCTTCAACATTCATTTTGTGACATAAAACGAAATTGCAATATGACTTATGGGGTTTTAAATCTAACAGATTCAGTTGCATCTTTGATCACTTTTCCTTCCAAAATACAAATTGATATTTTCTCGTAAAGGACATCATGCCGTAGACATAAGCTCAATCCACATTAGGTGCGATCTCAGAAAACTTAGACAGCGACTAGGAAATAATAATAATAATGGTAAACATTATATACACTACAATATTTATGCTCGTAGAGACAACATTTCGAAGTGATTTGCACCATAAAGCAGCATGGATTTATATACGGAGACAATAGCAAAATTGGTTCAATTTTGTAAAATAAGTAAACATATGCCTCAAAAGACTTAAATGTTAACAAAAAGGGAAATGAGAGAGATAACTTGGAGGCTGTTGGAAATACAAAAGAATAACGCTACAGCACAAAATAAATGAGGAAAATTGATGCATTTTATGTAAAAATATATGGAAGAGGCTCAGTCCGACTCCTTGCCTAAATGGTTCAAAGGGCCCCGGGTTCGATTCCAGGCTGGATCGAGGATTTTAATCGCATCTGTTTAATTCTTCTGGCTCGGGGACTGGGTGTTTGTGTACGTCCCAACACCTTCCTCTTCATATTCGGACAATACAGTACACTACCAACCACCACAGAAACACGCAATAGTGATTACATCAATCCAAATAGGGTTGGAGTCAGGAAGGGCATCCAGCCGTAAAACAGGGCCAGTCCCACATATGTGACACAGTTTTCATCCGTGACCCCACAAGTGTGGGTAAAGCGGTAGTAGAAGAAGAAGAATATGAGGAAGTGGCTCACCTACTAGTAAGCTCATCCTATAGTATTCCAAGCCATAGTGTTAAGCACTGGAAATACTTGAGTTTTATGTGAATTTGAATATAATGACGCTGGATTTAGAAAGTTAAGCTAGTAGTATTTCTTGTTATATTATCTTTCCATGGAATTGCTTGTTGTACCTTGTTTTTTATTGTTGCTGTTGTTGGGCAATTATGTTAATTCTATTTTATTATTGCACTACTGCAAGTGAACGTTGCCAACGTGATATTTCCCATTTGCGATGTATTTGTTAAGAATAATAAAATATAACGGCAGGTTCACTTGACAACTGCAGTTCAAAATAGAGATGGGAGTGTTCATTAAAATGGCAGGCCCCTTTTTCTAATGTCAGTCACAATCTAATTGGAGAGATTTGCATATAGTCGAGAAATGCAGCTTTATGTAACATATAATGAATCGAATTATGGCAAAAATTATTGAACCAAAGTTGTAGATCTCTCCAAATTGAGCGGCGATTGTGTTATCTCTTTTGTGATATGACTTCCCGTTTAGCCCGCAGTTTCTCCGGAAAGAAGGTATGTAACATCATTAAAATTGCCTCCATAATTCGACATTTACCGGAGCTAAAATATTATGCTCTATACTTGAACATCTTGGAATAATATCTCAAAGGAAAGAGTGTCCAGGTCTCGGGATTAACACTCGCATACATACGAAGAAATCAAGGAATAAAGCAATAAAGTTAGGAAAGTCCACATTAATTCAAAATAGGGTAATAACTGATAGCCGAATGGGACAAATGTGTAAATAGCAAGTGGATGTATTGGAAAATGAAATGTCCCTCAATAAATTGTGTTGATATGAGTTCCGGATTTAAGAAATCTGTAACGGAGGAAAAATTTAGTCGCAGGGATTCTCAGATAGGGAGATGACTTATGGTGTTGTTACTTAAGCCTAACGTGGCAAGGCAGAGGCAAGACATTAAAGCAGAAAACAGCAGTAGGAAAGAAATAGAGTAAGAATGCCAGGAAACACCTTACGGTGTGAGATAATGAGCTACTCTCCGCGGTACTGTTCAAAAATTAACAGTCCCCTTAGTACTATTCGAAGACGATTGTAATCTTCAACGGTATTCCGTAAATATCAAGCAGAATGGCAGCTTGACCTCTCTATCACGCTGTACGCAAGGAATAACCACGAGTTCACAGGAATGTTGACGAAAATGGCATTAGGTTAATTCCCTGCTGGCAAGCAGCCGGAGACGTTGCCATGGTAACCGAAAGGTTCGTTGTCGGTCTGTCAGTCACTCAATGCAGAGCATGAAACTCGCAGAAAATGGTAATTTTCGCCGTAATTTGAAGAGTAAGCGAAATTATGTACATAACACAAGTTGTTTAAAATGAAGAGACGTTCCGTATATAGTCTACAGATTTAACAGCAAATGAAGAGTGTAAGATAAAATTGAAGAAAACCCCCAGAATATTCAGTGATTTTTAAATCAATTGCATATCTGAATCATCTTCTGGATGAATATACTGTAAATATGAAATTTGGTCGAGATCTATCCAGCCGTTTCGCCGTTATGGAGGAACAAACAAACAAACAAACAAACAAACAAACAAACAAACAAACAAACAAACAAACAAACAAACAAACAAACAAACAAACACAGAGACAAACACGAAAGCTCAAAAGCACTGATACGTTCTTGAGTTGACCTAAAACGGATAAATATCGGAAAAATTGGTAAAACAAAATGAATTACAGACAAGGAGACCCTACAACTTTATTTATAGAGATTAATTAAAGATACGTCCAAGTACTACTTATGGGAAATACTGTATATTTAAATAACTTTGAATTATCTTTAATATTGTGCATGTATAAATTATGATTAAATTAAATGAATGCTCTCTTTCCAGTTGATGGCCATCCGTGAGGGAGAGGAAAGTATTCCATTCGTAAACGGAGGTAGGCTTATCGATAAAACTCTGTCTATTCTGCGTCCGGCTCCATGGCAAAGTGGTTAGCGTGCTGGTCTTTGGTCAGAGATGTCGCGGGTTCGATTTCTGGCAAGGTAGGAAATTTTAACCACAATTGGTTAATTCCTATGGCACGGGGGCTGGGTGTATTTGTCGTCTTCATCCTCATCACGATGCGCGGGTCGCCTACGGGAGTCAAATCAAAAGACCTGCATCTGGCGAGCCGAACTTGTCCTAGGACTCTCCCGACACTAAAAGAAAGCCATACGCCATTTTGTTTCCGTTCTGCGTATAGCGTCCACCTTCTTCATCACCACGCTATAAGGCTAATAGCGATATTAGATTTTAGTGGACATATCGCAGGTGAGTTAGTATACTTCATCAGTTTCATGTTGTTGATGTTTGAGTCATCAGTCGCTAGACTGGTTTGATGCAGCCCTTCATGCCACCCTATCCTCTGTTAAACTTTTCATTGTACGTAACTGTTGCATTCTACATCCGCTCTAATCTGCTTGTCTACCCCTACCGTTGTTCCCGCCCACACGTCCCTCAAAAACCAGTTGCATAAGTCTTTTCGATCTATCCATTTCACCTTCAGCAATGTTCTGTACAACCAAATTTCAAAAGGATTCTATTCTCCTACTTTCTGAACTAGTTATCGTCCATGTTTCATTTCCATTCAATGCCACGCCCCAAACGAAAGTCTTCAAAAAACTCGTTTTTCTAAATCCTATATCAATGTGAGTAATTTCGTTTCTTAAGAAATGCCTTCTTTGCTCGTGCTAGTCTGCATTTTATGTCCTCCTTACTTCTGCCATCGTTAGTTATTTTACTACCCAAGTAACAAAATTCATCTACTTCCATTAAGACTTCATTTGCTAACCTAATATTACCTCCATCATCTGACTTCGTTCGAGTGCACTCCATTACATTTGTTTTGGACTTATTTATTTTCATCTTTTACTTCTTACCCAAGACGCCGTCCATATTATTCAGCAATTTCTCCAGATCTTCTGTACTCTCAGATTACATATCGTCAGCGAATTTCAGGGTTTTGATTTCCTCTCCCTGGATTGTGATTCCGTTTTCAAATTCCTCTTTAGTTTCCTTTACTGCCTGTTCCATATAAACATTAAAATGGAAGAGGGGGGACAAACTGCAAACTCGTCTTACTCCTTTCTTGATTGCTGGCTCTTTTTCAAAGCCCTCGATTCTTATCAATGCAGAATGATTTTTATGTAGATTGTCGTTGTCAGTATCTGATCCCGATAACCTTCATAGTCTCAAATAGCTTGGTCCAATCAACATTATCAAATGCCTTTTCAAGATCTACGAACGCTATGTACGCGGGCTTGTTCTTCTTAATTCGATCCTCAATGATCAAACGTAAAGTGGATTGTTTCACGTGTTCCTATATTTATTCTGAAGCTATATTGAACTTCTGTCAACTCAGTTTCAATTAGTCTTTCCATTCTTCTGTAAATAACACGTGGTAAAATTTTGCAGGCGTGAGATACTGAACTAATGACGTGGTTGTTTTCACACTTGTCAGCACCTGATTTGTTGGGAATAGGTATAAAAGCATTCTGCTGAAAATCGTATGGCACTTCTCCTGTCTCATACATCTTACCCACTAAGCGGAATAACCTCGCCATGCTGGTTTTTCAGGGAATGTCAATTTCATATAACCGCATAAATTGGCTCCGTAAAGGAACAAAGTTGTAATTACGCAACCATGACGTCAAAATTTGCAACTTTCCAGCTTCACTCAAGCGATACTTGCTCTTTGACATTAATAATTCCAATTACTGTACGTGGTCTGCTGTTTACTCAGTAATTGGTCGTTCATATGACAAACAGTGAAAGTAGCGTAAATAGTGAGGGTAAACAGTATCGATGGTCAGAGAGTCGAAATAAATACCATACTCTCCGCTTAACAGTTTGGTTGACATTCTCTGGATTAGTGTTCAGTGGAAATATGTTCTGTTGGTCAGATGAGAAGTGCGGTAATGCTTCACATTGCGAACTGGCGTTGGAGACACTAGAGGGTGTAGTGAACTACATAGAGGCAGAGTGTGAGAGAGAGAGGCAAGCAACTCAATGTTGAAAACATCCTAGTGATATTAGCTACGAATTTTAGGTAAATAACATATAACGAAGTATGAAAATATCTTCTTTATTTATTCGTAAATGTTACAACTCTTTCCTTAATCATCGTTATCCGGTCGATTAAATGAACAGTTTGTCTTTTTCTAGCACTACAAGCGCTAATGTGAGTCAATGCGTTGTTTCACGTAAGCACCACTACGAGAGCTAATGTTAGTTAATCCCTTATAACTACATTCTGTGTGGACATCTTCAAAAAATCAAAAAACACCTGACGATATTGAACCAAGGAACACATTACAGAACGAATTGTGTAGATAAGTTAATTTGGTTAGGATTTAAATCAAAAACAAAACGAGTAAAGAAACAATCGATTTGGGCAGTTTATTCCGGAACTGCATTTAGGCCGGAAGTGATTTTCGATTTTTTAAAAAGTTTGTTACAGCCATCCACGACTCACAAATTGAACCCTTTCCAGGCCCTTAATTCCCCCCCCCCCTACATTGCGTGCTAAGAAATGTTTTCAGCATTAAAAGAAAAAATAGAAAGAGAGAGAGAGAGAGAGAGAGAGTGAAGTAGCGCATTTAATATATAACATAACGTTTGGATGCATTAAAAATGTCAGGAAGATTGTAAGAGAGAAGGAATTAACAGGCTAGTAGAATACAATAAAAATGACCGTATCTGTGTGTTCCTTTAGGTGGTAGAGCGATGGCCTGCTGAACACAAGTGTGAATGAGTTTGACCCACGTCAGTCCGGTGGTTTTGTGAGGCAGAGAGGTAGATTTACTGGCACGTAAAACAACTTCTTTGGGACAAAATTACGGTTCCTCAGCATCTTCGGAAACCAGAAAAATGCCTGGTGGAATGAGAAACCAATAGCGTTCTTTTTATTATTATTATTAACAATTTCGGATCACCAGAGACTGAGAAGAGATTATTGTTGTATTGTTACACCAATTGTTCAACATACTGTAATTATATTTCGTCTGGATGAATGGTTGGCGTACTGACCTACGTTTCAGAGGGCCCCGAGTTCAATTTCCAACCAGCCTGGAATTTTTAACTACATGTAATGAATTCCTCTGGCTCGGGGCCTGATTATTTGTGCTCGTGAGCGTACTTCCCTCATCTGTATACAAAACACTGCACTACCAACCACCACAGAATCCTCCGGGTAGGGTTGGCGACAGGAAAGTCATCTGGCAGTAAAACGGGGCCATATCCACTTTAGGTGCCAATCCCAATAAAGTAGGCAGAAGGCCAGGAAGAAGGACGCATTCTGTATGTACAGGGTAATTAAACATGCTGTAGTCCGGTTTCCGATGCATTTGCTATGAGAAAGCTTGCGCTCTCTCACAGCGTGCGGGTCAAGGCCAGTAGTGGGAAAGTATATCAACAAGCAACAAGTTCATTTATTAGCTAATCATTCAAGGCTGTGTTGAAAATGCCCACCGTGATTTCCACACGTTTTTGGCATCTCGATAGCGAATTATTCGTCCCTAGCTGTAGTTGATATAGAGAAGCCCAGCAATTTACTGAATAATATTTATTATTTTCTGTTTTTTAAAATAGTGAACAGGTTCATATTGAACATGACTTGAAGGCGACGATGTGGTATTTAAAAGAATTCTACAAGCGATTACCAAAGTCATGCATTTTTTCTTCGGTGTGAGTCCTGCGCTGCCTCTTTGGTTTTTTTCGCTGGATAATTCCAGTGTCCTAAAATTTATTATAAAACCTTAGCAAGATACCCGTGCTTCGCTACGGTTTTTAACTGAAAATTATTATTCAAAGTTTTACATTTTGGAGAGTCCACTGTCAGCTGAGCCTGTAAAATATGTCCTCAGTTCGTTCGTCAAAAGGTTTTGGGGAATGATTATTTATTTTCTAATCTAACACTAATTTCAACCCCATACGGAAAAATTTGAATGCTTTGACCCCTGTCTTATTTAAAATCTAGGATGTAAAATCGACCAAGCTGTGAAATTTTGATTTTTTAGGTCGAACAGTAAAGGTAGAATGAATATTTTTTCAGGGGTGAATGTTTTTAAATATGTATTAATAATTAAGATATAGAAGACCACAGTTCATAAAAAATAAGGCATTGCTGAAACGGTTCCGGAAGAATGGTAATTGTGTTTTTGAGAGTCACTTCGTAAAATTACAACTTTGTACGTCAAACGGTTTTGGAGGGATATTTAATTTCGTTTACTGAGCTAACCTCATTAAACTATTTAAGAGTGAAACATAAAAACATATTCGTGTATAGCCCCCTTAATTGAAATATCGAAAACAAAAGAATACGTGTTTCTTTATTTTTATAGGACATTGCAAATACAAATTTTCATGGCTGTATCGTCTTCAGTATTTGAAATATAAATATCCCCATAAAAATAATTTAACCCCTTTTTCAGTCCTTTTTACAACCCCACCCCTTACTGTAGGTGTTTTCTCCGAAACAAAAAAAATATTTGTTACTTTATTTTTAAAACAGATTAAAAGTACCAATTTTCACGTCTGTAATATGTGGTAAGATTTTTGATTTAGAATGTAGTTAATATGCTCTTTTTAAAAGTTCACCCGCTTTTTACACTTCCCTTTAAGTGGATTTTCAGAAAACAAATTATGCGTCTTCCTTTACTTTTACAGGAGATCCCAAATACCAATTTTCACGTCTTTATCATCTTCAGTATTTTTGATATATAAGTATCCTCATAAATAGATTTCAACACTTTCTTCACTTCTTTTCATCCACCACAGCCCCGTAAGTGGATTCTCCGAAAAAAAAAAAAACGTGAATATTTATTTTTAAAGAAAATTCCAAATACAAATTTTCATGCTTGTAATATCTTCAGTTTTTGAGATATAAGTATCCTCATAAAAATAATTCAATCCCGTATTCAGTCATTTTTAGCCCCTCGCCCCGTAAGTGTTTTTCGAAAACAAAAATTTCTTGTTACTGTACTTTATTTTTGAAGGAGATTACAAATACGATATGACTTGATTTCAGTTTATGTTGAACGTTGAAAATGACACACCAAACAAAATTTCTCCTCTCTTCCCTACACTTGGTTCTGGCAAAACCATGAATGTCACTATCTGATACCTCACAGATACATTCTATCTCTGGCCAGATGAATGTAGGCCTAGATGCTACTTTTCATGCAAATATAACCACTGAAGTGTCCTCTTCATTTTCCCGATAGCCCTCCCGATGTAATGCTTGCAGGTCTTCTTGTTGCAAACTTTACTATCATCGCTTTCCTGCATCTACAGTGGATGAACAAAATTCAGTATCCCTCCTTTCATTTTCTTCTTCCTCAATGATCTCATTATCTAACTCATAGATGTCTGGAGTGGGGCTTCTGCTACTGGGAATACTGACAGCACTTTCCTCCTAATCAGACTCTAGTTGTTGCTTCTTGCTGGCAGGTGACCTTCTCTTCTGTGTTGTCTTTCCTTTACATCCTTCCTCAATCAGAGCTTGACGCCGTAAAGCAACCTCCACAGATGTTATAACTTCTGCACCAGCAGCAACAGGTCTCCTTCTTTTCCTCGTCTCTTCTAGAACCTGCTTCACCGTTTGAAGAAGCAGCTCCTCAAAAGAAGCTCCATCTTGCACAGTACCGTTAGGTGACTAGAGAACAGATGTTCCACCTTCACTTGGGCCAGCGCCTGTTTCTCTGTTGTTGGGAACAGCTTCAGTACCTTCACTTGACTTCCTCTTGTGATCCTTCCATCGTTTCAATGTCCCGATGTCACATTTGTCCCTCGGCACTACGTCTCTATCAATAGGATGAATTCCAGCTTTCTTGATGATAAGGTCAGGCCGAACATTTAACCATGTATCTCCCGTGAGTTGCGAGAACACACCTTTAGGAATTTTCACACCATGGCGATTACGTTGCCACTGAACAAGTTTTGCGCCCCAAGCGTTTTCAAGGAACTAAAAACGCAACGATCTAGTGGCTGAAGAAGATGACCAGTATGAGGTGGAAGTTTTAGAATGGTTACATTGGCTTCCATAGCTGCTTCCACTAATCTGTTGTCAACATGGATTTTCGGACTATCATGTATCAAGAGCACCGGCCTGTTTTCACCAAATGCTGGCAAAAGAGAAGTTTTAAAATGTAAGAGGAAGATGTCACTGTCTACCCATCCATTGGCACTAGAAGCATACACTGTTCCAGGATATCCATTAGAGGCAACCCATCGGTCCCGAACATATTTTCCCTTAAATATAATAAATGGAGGGACTTTTCCTCCAGCATCATTGCGGGCTGCTAAGACGGTAGTGTTCTCCTTTCCTGGTCCACTTGTTATTCTACTAGAAGGTGAATTCTCTTGTCCAACAACTCTAGTTTTGGATGGATCTATACACAGACTATTTTCGTCCAGATTCCATATATACTCCGGCTTAGAATGAAGCCGTAGTTCATCCAAGCATGTTAACAAGAAATCGAAGTATTCACTGATGACATATGGATCGGTCATTTTCTTCCTGGAATATTCCACACTTTGCGGCTTCTTTACAGACAAATTGTGGCGCTTCTTAAATCCCAGAAACCAGTCCTAATCTGGAATCCCATTCTTGAAAGGAGTTATGAGACCATTCTTTGCCACACAATCTGCCACAATGTTAATAACCTCTTTTCGGCTTAAGCCATACCCCCACTTTTCCATTATTTTTAAGCATGAGGCAAGCCTTGTCTCATGCTCTTCAGGAATTGCTGTGCTACGCCCCAGAGTTTTGCTTTTAACTCGTCTCTTACCTTCAAAATGGCTATACAGAGTAATTTTCGGAATTCCATATTGCTTAGAAGCCCTATATACAGTAACAGACCCTCGTCTGATGTTGTTTAATGCTTCATCCAAGGTCTCCGTGGAATAAGAACTCCACTTATTGGATATTTTCCTGTACTCCCTAACTATGATGTAAATAACCTGAAAATAAAGAAAACCAACATCAGCTGGGGACGTGTAAACTAGAGTGCACACTTCCCCACCAACCATGGGTCACACTTTCCCCGCATAGTAAATGACTGGGGCAAGGGTGGACCACACCTAAAATTCCTAACTGTCATTATACATATTCAAAATAACATAACAGCATTAAAGATCATTTAAAACGGGTATAAAATTATTTAGTTTCTCCAAAAATTACTTACACAATTAAACTTCCAAGATTCCAAAACAATCTCTTCAATCAAGAACTGCAGCCATCATGTCCCGGACTGTTTAATATCTTCTAAAAGACTTTGCACTTAAGTTCCATATATGCTGTAAGTTATCAACCTTGTAGTAGGGTACGTACAATAATAGATGGATGCGCCAGGTATTATCATGGAGAATAAATATTAACCAAATGTACACTTCCCCCAGTTATACACTTACCCCATTCCACTTTATATAGATTATGGACTGTTTCACGACTTAGAACGTCTACATCTTGAAACCGCATTTGAACTTGATGACCTGACTCAGTAAACACATATGAAGACACGCTGTGCCGTTCGAGCCATAATACATTTTATGACTAAGTGCCAGTTACCCAGAGTCTCCGCCCGCAATATATGACTTAGTTATAGTTAATTTTGCAAAGTTTTGAGGTAATGGAATAATGTGCATTATCTGTTGCGATAATAAAGAGCGATTCATATAAAACTGAACTACTTTACTAGGTCATAGATTACCTCTGAAAGCTCGTAGAAAATGGAATTTTTTTATTGATCGCTCTGAGAGAATAAGTACCGCTGCCCATTGTTGACAATTTTGTTGATTGTAGTGACAATAACGAGCACTGTAGGCAGTCGTAACGGAAACATGCGCTACACACACCGTGAGCGTGTTTTATAGTGAAAACGCGTTGGAACAAAGAATCATTGGTTACAACACAATGGGCTTGCCGAAGAGAATTCTATGTACACGATTTTCCAACGAGGTCAATAATTTTATCGATTGTAAAGAAGATGGAGACAACTGGTGTACTAAACAGTGACAGTTGTAGACATAGACCATCAATGAGTGCAGAGACTGTTGATAATGTTAATAATAAGACGCTTCGAGAACTCTCGCAAGATATCGGTGCGTTGGCTGAGCCAGGAGAAAGGCATCTCATATGGCACGTGTCAGAGAGCTGCGAGAAAATCGGGGTTGCGACCGAACAGAGTGCATACGATGCAATCATTGAAAGAAGCAGATCATGAGAAACGAATGCGTTACTATATATGGTTTCAGGGGTTTATTATTCAACGTCCAGATTATCTCTCCATAACTTGATTTACAGATGAGGCATGGTTTCATCTATCAGGATGCATCAACTGATATCAACAGCAGATACTGGGCTGCTGTAAACCCCCATATCATCCAGGAAACGCCACTGCATGATGAAGAGGTTGGAGTGTGGTGTGCGGTGTCAGCCCCCAGGACTGTTGGCCCTATTTTCTTTGATACGAATGTAGACACTGCAGTTCATACGGGCACCTTCAATACAATCGTTGAGCAGCTGGATGATGTCGAACTGACAGAAGGTTTTTCCAACAAAATGGACCTACGTGCCATAAGTCTAACATTTCCATGCAACTTTTAACCAGTTTACTTGATGACCGAAAATCTCCAAAAAATTGTGTTTCCCCGATCACCTGATCTAGCCTTGCCGGATCATTTCTTATGGGGGTATCTTAAAAGCAGATTGTACAAGAATATACCTTTGCTGGACTCCGTGAATAACGACACTCCGGAATTTTTATAAGTCCAATTTCATCCCCCTTTGGCATAGAGGGAGACGGGGTAAAACAGAAATTTAAAAAATGACCGATATAATGGACGTAGCCTATGTATGTTCCAGCGTCGCTTTCAACCAAAAATTGATACAAGTATGACTTACTATGTGGAGAAAGTACTGTTTAGTATAAGACAACCCTGGAACCTCTAAAGGAGGGTTGATTTATATACGTAACTAAAATCGAACAATAATACTTTCTGGACTACTGGAGCGATTGACCCCAAACCTGGTACACTTATGGCTTACTATCAGGAGATAAACTGAGTGGGGCGATGGCAAATTAACACCCCTAGGTGTAGGTGTTAGAGAGGGTGAGATACAGTATAAAAATAATCGAAAGGGCCACATCCAAGGTTTTCGGAGTCACTGAAATAAATAGTGACACTCCAGTTGTCGTTTAAGTCCAAGTCGATCCCCAATTGCCAGGTGGGTGAGAAGGAGTCAAGAACTGAAAATAACCAAATGACCGAGATTAAGGACGTGTTTTTGTACGTTCCAGTATAACTGTCAGCGGAACTTGGTACAAATATTACCTACTACCTGAAAAAATACTGTGGGGGGAAAGACACACCTAGAAGCCTTAGATAAGGGGACAGAATATAATTATGACTAAAAATGACCGATATTAATGTTGAATTCATGCGTTTTGGGACTACGGGAGCGATTTCAAACAAACTTGGTCACTTATGACTTATTATCAGGGGACAAACTGCATGGAGGAATGACAACCCTAGCACACCTACGAGGGGGTGAGATGCAGAAATAATCGAAAATAGTGTCGAATCCATTCTTTTCGGTGTTGCTGAGATGAATAGTAACGCTCCATTTTTTAGAGGTCCAATTTCTGCGTCCTTTCGCATAGCGGTGAGAATAAGTGAAAAACAAAATTTCGAAAATGACCGAGATAATGGACGTATGTGTGTTGCACCCATAAGGCGAATAGCCCGATGGATGCATTAATTAAAGTATTAAAATCATATATGTGAATACTGCAGATAGCAAGTCAGAGCCAGTCATTTCATAAAGTTCCACCCAGAGACCACACAGGCTGGAAATACATCTCCATAAATCGCTTAAAATCGCGTACCGGAAATAGGTTTGGCTAAAAGCATTCTGTAATATATTTTTTATGATGCCGCCGGTGCGAAACTTTCTACCAAGCTTTCCCACGAGAAAGGAGACATCGGAATGTGCCACACCTTATTGAGTGAGAGAGACAGAAGGCATACCTGTCACCCCCTCTGCGAAAAATATTTGAATCCGAGGCCAGGCACGGCGGAAAATTTCAGCTAATCAGAAAATTCCAAAATTAAACCGCCCTGTTCCAGCGGGAATATTTATCTAGTTTTTCGTGATTTGGTGAGGAGAGAAGTAAAAATATACTGTGTTTCAATCTGGGAATAAAATTTGAGGAATCGTTTGTGCGAGTATGTGATTAATTATCTCATAAAATAATTAGTTATCAGCATTAAAGTCTGATGTTTTGAAAAATGGTTTCACCCAGAGGACTGAGTCTCATGGCGGGAAGACGCCATAACGCGGTAGTAAAATAATCCCAGTGACGCGGTGGAGCGCGTATAAAAATGAACTCTAATTTTTTATTTTTGAGTGCAACGTGAAAATCACACCAATTTTTGGAATCATCAGAGTGTATTCACTGAACATTTAATCTACCGACAGTTGGAATATTAATCCAAGGTGTCATATCACTACGCTACCCCACCATTTGGACTACTTGGAAGGCGGGGTCTTCTGAATTTACAAGAATGTTGGTGGCACTTTGCTGAACACCCAGTCTTGGTTGCAATTTTAGAGCCTACGGTCAAGTCATCAAACGTGCAGCGCAGAGCGATGGTAACTAAACCAGCTGTTAGTGTCAGTCATCGTTTAGTGTGATCGGTGAGTTGAATAAGGTGATGAACATTACGTCACGAGATCAGGTTATATAAAATGTTGGGACACTGATTACAGTCAAAAATGTCGCTGATATTTTTCTACTATGATGTTTTATAAATGAACATTTAACGTGTTAAGCTTCACGGAGTACACAGATGAACTATGGTAATCTTCAGAACATTTAGGTTCGCAGCTCTTTCCTTGCTCACACGTAACCTATGCAGTAGTAAATTGAGTTGGGCCATGTCGTACATATGTTGTATTTGTGATTGTGAGAACGACAGAATGAATTAGTGCATTTGCTGAGCCCGTGTGGAAAAGAACGAGGCTATGTCGATATTAAAATGCTAAGTGGAGAATAGAAAATAATGAGACAAAAATAGGAAGTGAATATAATCAGTCTACGACAGAGTACGTATGACAATTATAGGCGGAAGTGTTAAGTATGCAACTATTACCAGGGATGATATAATGCTCGGAGATATTCCAATTTCGGGGCCGAGTTGAAGCATGAAAACAGAGCGGGCTAGCAATGAATATTTATGAAAGTTATATTGTGATCATTGTGATGTGGATTTTCGATTCATTATTATAATTTTTTTTTTTTTGAAGTTTTGAATATCAGTTTCAGATATTATGTCGTGTGTTATGGGATTGCCACCAAAATGCACCCCGGCGTTTAGAAAGTCTTGTTATTGACGGCGTACGACCATGGGTGAATTAAGTTTTGCATTTTGTAAATTTGCGTATTTTTGTTATTTTTTGATGTAGGCGTTGACCACGTTATTTTGAGATTTGGTTCATCTTTTTTATTTTTTTCATTTTGATGTTTTGATATTTTTATTTTACCGTGTTTTAAAGCGTAGACGCCGAAGGTACGTGGATATTGGTTGTATTTTGTGAATTAAGCGTAGGTGTAGTTAGGTTATTTTGTATTTTGATTTCTTCTTTTGTTTTGAGCACTATGTTCATCAGTGCCGTGTATATTTTGTAAATTAGAATTTCAAGGGATAGTTTAATAGGACCACGTGGTATTCACAGTCAAAATCAATTACAGCAGGTTCTTTACGAAGACACGAAGGCACCGTAAATAAATAAAATTGGATGCCACTACCAATTTAATTATGCAAATGAACCGACCTTTGGTAAGAGGTTATGTGAACAAAGCCTCAAATTGACTCAATAAGATGGAATCTGCCTACATCAAGTATAAATTAACACAATTTGGTTAGCCTTAGTAAAATATAGACAGCGGCAAGTAAGATGAAAATGATGTAAAAAGGCGAGTTCATTTGGTTAATGTAAAGACTGAGGCATTTAGCCTAATTTGTATTTTTGTTTTGAGTGTCCGAAACTATCACAGTAAGTTAATGTAAGGTGTATCATGGCAGAATAATTAATTGCTGATAGTTAATTTCATTTTTATTGGAGCATAGTTTTTGTGATGATTTTTCGTTCAGCCCCAGTTATTTTACGTGGCAAAGTTTATATAATTTGAAAGTGATATTTTTACGTAACGGAAAGTGTGTTCATGGGTTTTTCTTTCTTATTTGTTTTTTACATAATATGGTTGTTAACAGTTGGGTAACTTATAGATTGATAAGTCCGGAGTTGTGAATTAAGATACCCATTAGTGATCTCAGCTTATTTGATTAATTAATTAATTAATACATTATATAATTCCATTAGTTGCAAGTTCAGTTTGAATGTAAATCTGAGATATTTTTCATTGAGTGGTGAGTCTTGGTAGACCACTGTTTTCTTCTATAGTAGGGTCAATCGACGTAGAGGTTATTAGTTCATGGTGATGCTTATTATTTTAATTTGTGACCTACATCCAAGTTCATGTGAGGTAGATATAGTTTGGGAAGATTTGAGCTTTGTTAATTCCAGTTATTTTTCTTAAAATCCATTTTATTTCACTTCATTTAATATTGTTTTTTTCTTCTTTTTGCAATTTTGATTAATAAATTTTACGTTTATTTAAATTCGATTCAGTCTTGGGTACCGTTACTTGTAGTTAGCTGACCGGCCGTTATTTTTACTTCCTCACCCCCATTTTGTTGTGGCCCGACAACCTCGAGGAAAGCTGAGGGACGTTCCACACCCAAGGAGAGAGAGAGTCTACGTGAGCGGTAAGTTTTTTTTGATGTTTTCATTTTTAGGAACAGCCGAAGCAACAGTCAGTCAAGAGGGGCACCGCCACACATGCCTCGAAAAGGGCACAGTTTGTATGTTGGACCTACTGTCTGTAAAAAAAATACCTTAGTGGTAAAAAGACTCCTATCCTCTAAAGTAGCGGCGAAATGTAAAAATTAACCGAAAACGACCAATATTTGTGTCTAATCCATAGTTTTCGGGTTTGCTGAGATGAACTTTAACACTCTGGACGCCTTTTAAAATAAAGTTCAGTCCCAATCGGCAGGCGGGTGAGAACTGGCAAAGAAAAGAAAATGTCCAAAGGGACATTTTTTTGCTATTTATTTTACGTCGCATCGACACAGATAGGTCTTATGGCGACGATGGGATAGGAAAGACTTAAGAATGGGAGGGAAGTGGCCGTGGCCTTAATTAAGGTGCAGCCCCAGCATTTGCCTGTTGTGAAGGTGGGAAACCACAGATGACCATCTTCAAGGCTGCCGACAGTGGGGTTCGAACCCACTATCTCTCGCATGCAAGCTCACGGCTGCTCACCCCTAGCCGCACGGCCAACTCGCCCGGTTCGAAAGGTATCGATTTTAAGGACGTACGTTTGTATGTTCTAGCATACCTCTTAATCATACTTGGTATACACATGACTTACTGTACAGAAAATATTACTGTGGAGTTCGGATACCCCTAGCCCCCGCTTGTGTTGGGGAATGAGAGGGGCTGGCGTGCAAAAAACAAGGGAAATAAGCGATATTAATGTCGATATCCATTGTTTATGTGTCGCTGATATGAACTGCTACGCTTTGGATACCGTTTAAGTCCACGTTCAGCCTCCATTGAGGCAGGAACTGAGAGAGGCTTAAAAGTAAATAGTATAAAATGACCGATATTTATGTTTAATCCATAATTAAATAATCTAAAACTTGAAATCAGATACATCTAAATAACTCTAAAACTACATAACGGGTCGTAAAATCAACATCTCAAAAACAATCCTATAAGCATTCACTTCACACTTAATGGGGAATACAAATATTAAAGACAAACATTCAGAAACTATCCGGGCAACGCCGGGTACTACAGCTAGTTGTAAATAGTTTGAGCCGAGCTCCTCATGTGTAAATTTTCCGGATTAATCTATGTAAATTCTAGAGAGTCTCAGCTCTTTTGTGAATAACTGAAGGTACCTTACCAGCTGCAATTATGGTTAATTTTGCTCAAAATAGTAAAAGAAAAGAAATAAACTTCAAATATGGTTTTGCTAGCTATACGCAAATTCGCGTTTAACCCTTGTCCAGACATTCTCCCCTCACGCTTCTTTTCCCTCTCTGCTCCACGGAGATCAGCATGTAACACTTAGTATTGATTCAAATTTTATAATTTTTTCTAACTCTGAAATCATTAATCTAGTGCCGTAGGATAAACAACATTACGTGTCCCACGATTGGGAGCGTACGTTTGTCCAGTCCTTGTCCCGTTTCTCTGAGGGGGTGGGTATGAAGTGAGAATAATTTTTGTAGGGACGTTTTTCGAATCAAATTCATCCGAGGATTGTGTCACACTATTGGGAGTTTCACTCCTGGGGCAAGCTGCTTTCCAATGCGAGAAACACGAAGTTTCCTAATTAATCCCTATTACTTTCAACGATCATCCTTGAGCTTTGTATATAGTCATTACGAAAGCTAGACGCATTGGAACTTGCAATCGTTCGAATTCATATGGGATGTCAGAGGGGATCATTGATATTCGTGGGATGAATATATCTCCTCTTTTCACAATATGAATCAATATTGTAGCCTCCCTCCTCTGCGAACCATGTGACCTTGCCGCGGTGGGGAGGCTTGCGTGTCCCAATGATGCAGATAGTCGAGCCGCAGGTGCAACCATATCGGATGGGTATCTGTTGAGAGACCACACTAACGAATGGTTCATCGAAAGGGGAGTAGCAGCCTTTCGGTTGTTGCAAGGGCGGCAGTCTAGATGATTGACTGATACGGCCTTGTAATAATACTCAACATGGCTTAGCTGTGTTGATACTGCTACACGGCTGAAAGCAACGGGAAACTACAGCCGTAACCACCTCCCGAGGACATGCAGCTCTCTCTGTATGAAAGATGTACTGATGATGGCTTCCTCCCGGGTAAAATATTCCGGAGGTAAACTAGTCCCCCATTCGGATCTCCGGGTGGGGACTACACGAGAGGGGGCGATCATCAGGACGATGGATACTGACATTCTGCGAGTCGGAGCGTGGAATGTTAGGAGTTTGAATCGTTGTGGTAGGTTAGAGAATCTGAAAAGGGAGATGGATAGGCTAAAGTTAGATGTAGTTGGTATAAGTGAAGTACGTTGGCAGGAAGAACAGGATTTTTGGTCAGGTGACTACCGAATTATCAACACGAAATCAAACAGGGGTAATGCAGGAGTTGGTTTAATAATGAATAAGAAAATAGGGCAGCGGATAAGCTACTACGACCAGCATAGTGAAAGAATTATTGTCGCCAAGATAGACACCAAACCAATGCCGACCACAATAGTGCAGGTCTATATGCCTACTAGTTCAGCGGATGATGAAGAAATTGAAAGAATATATGAGGAGATAGAAGATTTAACACAATATGTCAAAGGTGACGAGAATCTAATTGTGATGGGAGACTGGAACGCAGTGGTAGGCCAAGGAAGAGAAGGTAGCACAGTAGGAGAATTTGGATTGGGACAAAGGAACGAAAGAGGAAGTCGGCTGGTTGAATTCTGCACTGACCATAATTTAGTCCTCGCCAATACTTGGTTCAAACACCACAAACGACGGCTGTATACGTGGACGAGACCTGGAGACACTGGAAGGTATCAAATAGACTTCATTATGATTAGGCAGAGATTCAGAAACCAGGTGTTGGATTGCAAAACTTTCCCAGGAGCAGACGTGGACTCTGACCACAACTTGTTGGTCATGAAATGCCATCTGAAGTTGAAGAAATTGAAGAAAGGAAAGAATGCAAGAAGATGGGATCTAGACAAGTTGAAAGAAAAGAGTGTGATGGATCGTTTCAAGGAACATGTTGCACAAGGACTAAATGAAAAGGCCGAAAGAAACACAGTAGAGGAAGAGTGGACAGTCATGAAAAATGAAGTCAGTAGGGCTGCTGAAGAAATGTTAGGAGTGGATAACTCAGGAGATACTAGACCTGATTGATGAACGACGAAAATACAAGAATGCTAGAAATGAAGAGGGCAGAAAAGAATACAGGCGATTAAAGAATCAAGTGGATAGAAAGTGCAAGGTAGCTAAGGAAGAATGGCTGAAGGAGAAGTGCAAGGATGTCGAAGGCTGTATGGTCCTGTGAAAGGTAGATGCTGCATACAGGAAAATCAAGGAAACCTTTGGAGAAAGGAAATCTAGGTGCATGAATATTAAGAGCTCAGATGGAAAGCCACTTCTAGGGAAAGAAGACAAAGCAGAAAGATGGCAGGAGCATATCCAACAGTTGTATCAAGGTAACGATGTAGATAATTTCGTTCTGGAACATGAAGAGGCTGTTGATGCTGATGAAATGGGAGACCCAATTTTGAGGTCAGAGTTTGACAGAGCTGTGAGTGACCTAAATAGGAACAAGGCACCTGGAATTGATGATATTCCCTCTGAATTACTGACTGCCTTAGGAGAAACCAGCATGGTAAGGTTATTTCATTTAGTGTGCAAGATGTATGAGACAGGAGAAGTCCCATCCGATTTTCGGCAGAATGTTGTTATACCTATTCCCAAGAAAGCCGGTGCTGACAGGTGTGAAAACTACCGCACTATTAGTTTAGTATCTCATGCCTGCAAAATTTTAACACGTATTATTTACAGAAGAATGGAAAAACAAGTTGAAGCTGAGTTGGGGGAAGATCAATTTGGCTTCAGAAGAAATGTAGGAACACGTGAAGCAATCCTGACTTTACGTCTGATCTTAGAGGATCGAATCAAGAAGGACAAGCCCACGTACATGGCATTCGTAGATCTAGAAAAGGCATTCGATAATGTTGATTGGACCAGGCTATTTATGATTCTGAAGATGATAGGGATCAGATACCGAGAACGAAGAATTATCTACAACCTGTATAAAAATCAGTCTGAAGTGATAAGAATCGAGGGCTTTGAAAAAGAAGCAGCAATCCAGAAAGGAGTGAGGCAAGGCTGCAGTTTGTCCCCTCTCCTTTTCAATGTTTACATAGAACAGGCAGTAAAGGAAATCAAAGAGAAATTTGGAAAGGGAATCACAGTCCAAGGAGAGGAAATCAAAACCTTGAGATTTGCCGATGATATTGTTATTTTATCTGAGACTGCAGAAGATCTCGAGAAGTTGCTGAATGGTATGGATGAAGTATTAGGTAAGGAGTACAAGATGAAAATAAATAAGTCCAAAACAAAAGTAATGGAGTGCAGTCGAACGAAGGCAGGTGATATAGGAAATATTAGATTAGGAAGCGAAGTCTTAAAGGAAGTAGATGAATATTGTTACTTATGTAGTAAAATAACCAACGATGGCAGAAGTAAGGAGGACATAAAATGCAGACTAGCACAAGCAAGGAAGAGCTTTCTTAAGAAAAGAAATTTGCTCACTTCAAACAATGATATCGGAATTAGAAAGATGTTTTTGAAGACTTTTGTGTGGAGCGTGGCATTGTATGGAAGTGAAACATGGACGATAACTAGCTCAGAAAGAAAGAGAATAGAAGCTTTTGAAATGTGGTGTTATAGAAGAATGCTGAAGGTGAGATGGATAGATCGAATCACGAATGAAGAGATACTGAATCGAATTGGTGAGAGGAGATCGATTTGGCTAAATTTGACGAGAAGAGAAGCTAGAATGATAGGACACATCTTAAGACACCCAGGACTTGTTCAGTTGGTTTTTGAAGGAAGTGTAGGTGGCAAGAACGGTAGGGGTAGACCAAGGTATGAATATGACAAACATATTAGAGCAGATGTAGGATGCAATAGTTACGTAGAAATGAAAAGGTTAGCACAGGATAGGGTGGAAAGGAGAGCTGCATCAAACCAGTCTATGGACTGATGACTCAAACAACAACATTGTAGCCTCGATGACACTGCAAAGCAACGGTTTGACTATTATGCTCCTTGCATTGCAAAGTCTAGGTGGTTCCAATTTTTGGAGTAACATTATGCGTGATCCAATTTCAAGGACAAGAAGATGAAGCATTCCTGGTGGATTTATTGAGTTCAGGAATTCTGCAGAATGATGCACTGCTTGTTCCGTATCCAAAATGGTATCGATTTGGCATGCCCTGGTAATTTTCTTTGAATTAGAGGCCTAAAGTTATTCACAATGTCATTTCTTGACGTCCGAAAGCAATCACGCAATACTCGCGTATGCTTTATGCGTTTGAAACAAGTATAGTAATCCAGTCTATGACTGATACGAAGTCTGGTATAAGTTGGAATAAACGGAGTCAAGAAAAGGTGATTGAAATAATCACTCAATACCCATTCCTGACAATAAGTTGCTATGTTGTATCCGCCACCTGGAATCAATCGTTTGATATTCATTTATGGAATTGAGGTTCATTTTGCAGAGAATAAATTGCTATTCTAAGTTCCATATTGTATCACAGAATAAAATCTGCCACATGCAAGCAATCATATTGTATCTTTGGAATGGTGGAGGTTAATTTTCCAAAGAATAAATCGCTAGATTTTATCATAGATATTCCTTGCTATTTTAAATTTCATGCCTTTCATATGTCCAATCTATTATTCCTTGCTATTGTAAATTCTATGCTTTTCATGTTTGTAGTCTATTCCCGAAGAGCTTTGGTATCAAAATTGGTGTCAATACATAAAATCTATCAACAGTGTATCACATATTATAACCAAATTTATTTTATGAAACCAAACCAGGCAAATGCTGGGGCTATACCTTAATTAAGGCCACGGCCGCTTCCATTGCACTCCTAGCCCTTTCCTATTCCGTTTTCACCATAAGACCTATCTGTGTCTCTGAGACCTAAAGCACATTGTAAACAAGTGAAATAAAATATTAAATCTTTCATGATATAACTATCTATGCGACCCGTCCAAATGTTCCATGAGCCCTGCTACTGGAGGTGTGTAGATTTGCATAACGAAAAAACGAACTTACTTTTGACTTGATAGGTATAGGTTACAGAATTAAGAAAAGAAGAAAACACGCACACGCTTGGGAACAGTTGAAATACGACTGCGACATCTGATATGTGCACAAGGTTAGCTAGCGGGAGTAAAGCAGATCTGATCACGTGTATTTTATAATAATCCTTATTATTATTCTGGTCTCGAATGCCGAGAATAACGACCGAGAGGATGCGCCGTGCTGACCACACGGCCCCTCGTAATCTGCAGGCCTTCGGGCTGAGCGGCGGTCGCTGGGCAGGCCAAAGCCCTTTCAAGGGCGTACGTGCCGTGGAGGGGGTTACTATTATTACTACATTATAATCGTCCGATTCCTTGGCTGAATGGTCAGCGTTCAGGCTTTCATTTCAGATGGGTCCCAGGTTCGATTCCCGGGGATTTTAATCACGATTGATCAACTATTCTGGCTCGGGGACGGGTGTTTGTATTTGTCCCGACAATCTCTTCTTCATATTCAGATAGCACAGCACGCTACCAATCACTACAGAAACACACGATAGTGATTACATCACTCCACATGAGGTTGGCGTCAGGAAGGCCATCCGGCTGAAAAATAAGGCCCAATCCACATGTGTGACACAGGTCGCACCCGCGACCTCACAGGTGTGGGAAAGGCGGTAGGAGAAGAAGATTACTACATTATCGTGTACTCAGTCTTACAACTGGTTTGTCCCTACAGTGAATTTTCAACGAATGTATCTACCTTGGGCTATTCTATTACCTTATTCATAATTTTTCGGCCTTTAAAATTGAAGAACGTCTTCATAAGTGTTTTTTCTTTTTTTTTCCCATGAGGACGATTCGCGGATATTTTTCCCTCAAGTATTTCAATGATCAAGCCGCCATGTCGCATTCTGTGCCCAAGCTAATATGATATATTTTTGATTTGAGTACAAGTACGTCTACACTGGTCCGCCCAGCTTGTTTCTTCCAAATGCCGTCAGCACCACATTTCAAAGACTTCAAGTTTTTATCTGACCTTTGTTCAATAACCAGGTTTCTCCATATTAAATCGCAATTGGCCGCACGTAGCTCCTTACAAGTTTTCCCCTTAAGCTGAGGGACATGTTGCTTTGACATATCAGAGAGTGTTTGCCACGAAATACCCATTTCGCCATGGCTATGCGATTTCTCATTTCACTTTTGCAATGAAGATATTCTGTCAGAATCTGGCCAAGGTCTTTCAACTGTCTGACTTCAGTTATGCTATTCTTCCATTAATTCGGGCATGCAGTATCCTACTTATCAACAAACTGTTTATGTTTCGAGGTTGATTTTCAAACTACAGTCCGTAACTTAGTCATTCAAGCACTGTAACATTTTTTTTACAGTCTTTGTATTTCTGTTATGAATGCAAGATCACCAGCGTAGTTAATATTCTGAATAAATCTTACGTCAAATCTTAATCCCACACTTGAAACCTGTAAGGACCGATTCAGTATATGATGAGCAAAAACATTAAAATGTCCTTGAGGAAGCAAGCATCCTTATACCACATATGTCCAGGTCATTGCACAATCTGTATATTAGATCTCAGTAATGCTTTATAGGCATTTTACACGTTTCAGAGTTTTTAATTTCTAGATGCTTTATGGAGTAGAGATCTGAACTGCAAAAAGCTTTTTCCATGAAAAGATTAGAGTCGTTTGAAATGTGATTACATAGGAAAATGCTCAGAAAAGCCTGGACAGATTTTGTACCCAGTTACGAAGTGTTAAGGAAAGCGTGAGCTGACAGACATAATCTAACGCAGGGTGATCGCCAACATCTAGAGGACCGGATATGACACTTGAAGAAGGAGAAGAAGAGGTAGAAAAAGGAGAATTTAAAACAGGAGAATTCTGGGAGGGAAACATGATTATTCTTAGAAGAGTAACGAGCAGGGCTTGCTAGACAATGGAGGAGTGCTGGAGAAAGCGATAAGGTAGAACTCAAGAAAATGAAGGAAGTTGTGTAATTGTAGGCCATAGCTGGCCGAAACGAGTATAATAATACTAAAAAAAAAGGCCAGGAAGGGCCCAATCGGTAAGCTGGAGTTTAAAGAGGGGAGGATCCTGACGAGGATATTAGGACTTATCAGGGAGGAAGGGGGCACTTAAGGAATCCGCCATAATGATGAACTGTATGAACACCAGGAGGACACTCATGTCTATAAGGAAAAGGCGCCTGGCCTTTAATGGGCACTTGGCCCGTCTGGGCTCCGAAAGACACACCAACAGGATATTCACAGTAACAGGAAGAGGCAAGGCTCTTAAGAACAAATGGATCACGTCAGTTAATTTGGATATGGAACAACTAGATATCCAGCTGGGATAAACTCATGACGATTACTGACTGTTCCGTCAAGCCATCCGACAGCGAGTTTTCCCACGTCGCCTACAAGTAACAAGACTACAGGAACTAAGTGGACAGAGGAGAGAAAGCTGGCTCATAGTCAGCAAGTGAAGGAGTATTGGAAGAAGAAGAAAGCAACAACTTTACCGAAGAGTAGATACGAGCCCCGTGGTCCTCGGTAGGCCTACACGACAAAGAAAATAATAATAATAATAATAATAATAATAATAATAATAATAATAATAATAATAATAATAATAATAATAATAATAATCATTAATTCTCTCATACAATGTCAGCACCTAGTTGGCTACAGAGTTAGCGGTGTCCTACGTATACAAACCTGTGCTTTCAGTGTACCGGAAAGTTCAAAAGGGATTCTGTTTATTACGGCAAAACAGCCTCTGTATGTGCCAGAGTGTAAACAGATTAAACAACGGTGTCACACACGTTACAGCTGCAGCCACACTTCAGCAAACTTTGTTTAATTTAACACTTGCAAAGCATGATGGTATTTCTGTTTGTGTGTCTGTGCACGTTTGCGATAACGTAGATTTCACAATTCATTCACCGTATAGTATTGTACGCGCAGCGTTCTGCATTCACTCGACAATGATGTTCCAACCATGGCTTAGGTAATACAGGAGACATAAATTTCCGTCACATGCTATCAAATTGAAGTCCAGCTCAATGGGTAAATGGTGGGCGGGCTAGTCTTTGGTCACCGATGTCCCGGTTTCTATTCCCGGCAGGCTCTGGGAATTTTAACAATCATTGGTTAATTCCGCTAGCACGGTGTATGTGTCGTCTTCATCATAGTTTCATTCTCATCACGATGCCCAGATCGCCTACGGGTGTTAAATCAAAAGACCTGCACCTGGCGAGCCGAACATGTCCTCGGACACTCCGGGCGTAAAAGCCATACGCATTTAATTTCTCAAATTGGGAATATGGGGTTACGAAAACGAGATCCCCAGCTGATTCCCTTATTTGTGCCACTTCGCTTTTGTAAGATCGATGCTAGGTGAAGGTTTTAAATACGCAATCCAATCCAATATCAGAAAGAAATGGATGTAACTCAGGGTAGGTCACGTTTGAGCAGACTTGACTAAAGAATAGCTCGTAGCTCAATGAAAATATTTTTTATAGTAGACAAGTAATGTGAACAAAGTGGTGTAAACAATTGATTAATAATTGCAACTGTATCAGCTGTACATGAGCAGAACTGAGATCGTAGTAGTTGGATTTTGTGAAGGTGCTGAAGGAAGCAACCGTGATGAAATTTCACTCTTGAGGTTGCTATGACGTATAGGCGCGAGTAGAGACGTTTACGGTGGCGCTTTGGAATATCTGGATGGGTAGTGGCATAGTGTTTTCCACGTTATTGGGAGGTACCATGCCACTCGTTGTTCCACGCCGTCAAATGACCTCGACGAACCAAGGAGGTGTAATCCGATGTTGGTATTAGTCGTCAATGGCATCTGATCGTGCTGCTTTGTCTGATACCTCATTGACTGGAATTACTGCAATATGAGCTTCTGTTTCTCAAGTCAATGTACCACTTCAATAATCTCGTGCACGAGAATCAAGGATTTTTTTCTGAATTAATGGTTTGTAGACTCTGCAATGTTGACGTGGAATCGGGCAAGAACACAATCAACCGCTCAAGTAGAGTTACAGCATATTTTACGGGTCCCAAAATGGCTGTAAGTTCGGCCGTAGATATGGGTGCTGTCGGAGGTAGCTTAAATTTGCCACAATATTACAGTCCTCTGATCCATCTGTGTAGATAATTATGTCGCGCGTGTGACCATTGTGCCAGGTAACCTTTCAAGCTGATATCGTTGCTGTTTATTCTCGACCTCTCTGTCAACTGTTGTTCTCTTCTCACTCCAACTTTACCACTTGTAACCAACATTTTCTAGCCTTTCCTTTTCCCTCGCTGGTACGTTAGTACTGCCGCACGAAGAATTTGTTAGCGGCGCGCTTACTGCGATTGTGCAATAGAGTTTTGTGACGCTGCACAGGTTGAGCTGAAGGAAGTGATGGATTCGAGTTTCTTTAATCTTGCAATTTCGACATGGACGCAACAGGCAGGTGTAAAAAGAGATGTTTAGGGAGTTTTACTCCCGTGTTACGAAAATATTGCAGTCTTTTGGTTGGGAAGACTTGGGAGTAAGAAGACAAGCACCTCGATTAAGCGGTATGTTCCGAGCCGTCAGTGGAGAGATGACGTGGAATGACACTAGCAGAAGAATAAGATTGAGTGTAACTTTTAAAGGAGGGAGAGATCATGAAATGGAGATACATTTGGAATTAAAGAGGGCAAATTCCTACCTGGGTGTCCTTCTACTAAAAGCAATAATCTCCTCCACAAACACCCATTTTTCAATTTTAGTAGAGTTGCCAACGGGAAACAATAGGTAATCGAAGGAGCAGGTCTAGTGTTTGATGCCTGGCAATTCAATAGCACGGTTTTGTTCAGTGCATCGGCACAAATACTATTGTCTTTGTCTACCTTAGCGGCATTTTATCACCCATCACGGTCCTTGTTATCATCTAATTCTGATAACGATAAAGTCATGTGTAAAGGCCAGAGGAGGTTCAATGAGATCTACTGAATAGATGCGCTGAACTGGAGTTAACACACAGTGCAGTGGCCACTCTCCCTCAGCTAAAGCATGTGGCAGTCTAACTAGGGTGCGACATGAGTATATTTCAGTATTTTATCCTCATAAGGATGCGGGCCGAAGCTTGGGTTGAAAACCACGGGGCACTAGCTGAATCCAGCTTGTCTGTGTCATATCTTATTCCACTAGGACGGTATTCGATTCTCGAGGCTTAGGGAGGCTTTCATTTTACCATCAGGGGATCTCAATCTTGAAGCGTGGATTGATGACTCATCTCAATTTGACACAAATATTTCTTATGGCTCGGGTTCATCAGAATATTTATGCAACGTAGACTAAGAAGGAGGTTCAGATTGGAACGATAAAGAGTTATAAATGGCTGTGGAAGTAAGGATACATTGAAGGAACATACTAGGAAATTGAATATAGAAATGTAGTCAGCTAAGGATAATATGATGGCAAGCATAATTGGCAGTCGTAAAACTTTTAGTGAAAATGGGAAGGTACTTGAAGGCAGAAACAGGTTCCAAGAAGGATATTCTAGCAAACATTAATGAACAAAGGGTGTGTGTGTGTGTGTGTGTGAGGATATTCAAAAGGCAGAAGTATTCAGTCAGAAGTATGTAAAGATTGTTGGTTACAAGGATAATGTCGAGATAGAGGAGGTGAATAATAATAAAGAGGCATTAAAATTTACATATGATAACAATGACATGTACAATAAGATACATGTATTGAAAACT
Source organism: Anabrus simplex (assembly GCF_040414725.1). NCBI lineage: Eukaryota > Metazoa > Arthropoda > Insecta > Orthoptera > Tettigoniidae > Anabrus > Anabrus simplex. The sequence goes on along the minus strand of NC_090268.1, from coordinate 439,991,702 downwards.
AGAAAAGCGGCTGGAATTTATAAGATTTTTGGGGTATACTACAGACAATGGATAGGAATATAGTACCACATTACTTAATTATTGTTTGCATGAGTGAGCTACACCAATTGAATCGATAGTTGCTATAGTAGCCCCTGTGTATAAAGAAAAGATTGATAGACATAAAGCTGAAAATTTCAGGCCAGTCTGTTTGATATGTATTGCATGTAAGCTTTGGGAAAGCACTTTTCCTGATTATAATAGAAAGTAATAACTGGTTCGAAAGTTCGCGGTTCGGGTTTAGGAAAGGTTATTCCACTGATGCTAAATTCGTAGGATTCCAGTAAGTTATAGCAGGTATCTTAGATTCAGGAGGTCAAATGGATTGTCTCGCTATTGACCTGTCTAAGGCATTTGATAGGGTGGATCATTGGAGACTACTGGCAAAAATGCGTGTAATAGGATTAGACGAAGAGTGAGTGAATGGGTGGCTCTATTTCTAGAAAATAGATCTCAGAAAATTAGAGTAGAGGAAACTTTTTCTCACCCTGTAATAATTAAGAGGGGAATTCCTCAAGGCACTATTTATGGAACTTTATGTTTTCTTATATATATATATGATACGAGTAAAGAAGTGCAATCTGAGATAAGGCTTTTTGCTGACGATGTTATTCTGTACAGAGTAATAAATAATTTACAACGTTTTGAGAGACTGCAAAATGACCTGGATAATGTTTTAAGATGGACAGTAGACAATGGTATGATGAACGGAGTTACAAGTCAGGTTGTGAGTTAAAGAAATAAGACAACTCCTCTCAATTTTAACTACATCGTTGATGGTATGAATGTTCCTTGTGAGAAACATTGTGTAAGTAACTAGGTGAATATAAGAAAAGATCTTCATTGGGGTAATCACATAAATGGGATTTGAAGTAGAGGATACAGATCTCTACACATGGTTATTGGAGAGTGTATGGGTTGTAGTAAGGATGCAAAGGAGAGGGAATATAAGTCTCTGGTAAGACACCAACTAGAGTGTGGTTCTAGTGTATATGACCCTCACCAAGATTACTTGATTCGAGAACTGGAAAGCCTCCAAAGCTCGATTTGTTGTGGGTGTTTTCCGACGAACGAGTACATATATAGACCGTTATGCCTTTCGGCGTTCAGTCTACAAGCCTCTGTCAATTTACTAAACGTCACTACAATCCTCTATTTGCAAGTAGTGCTGTGGCCTCAATTAGTTCTATAACTCTTATTTTTAAATCGTTAGAATCTGACTCTAACCATCGTCATTTCGGTCTCCCTCTACTTCTCTTACCCTCCATAACAGAGTCCATTATCCTCCTAGGTAACCTATCCTCTTCCACTCGTCTCACATGGCCCCACCACCGAAGCTGGCTTATGCGTGCAGCTTCATCCGTCCAATTCATTCCTAACTTAGCTTTTATCTCCTCATTCCGAGTACACCCCTGCGATTGTTCCCACCTGTTTGTACCACCAATCATTCTCGCTACTTTCATGTCTGTTACTTCTAACTTATGAATAATATATTCTGCGTCCACCCAGCTTTCGCTCCCGTAAAGCAAAATTGGTCTGAAAACAAACCGCTGTAAAGATAGTTTCGTCCGGGAGCTGACTTCCTTCCTGCAGAACACTGCTGATCGCAGCTGCGAGCTCACTGCATTAGCTTCTCTACGCCTTCTTTCAATCTCATTTACTATATTACCATCCTGAAAGAACACACATCCTAAATACTTGAAATTATCTACCTGTTCCAGCTTTGTATCACCAATCGGACATTCAGTTCTGTTGAATTTCTTACCTACTGACATCATTTTCTCCCTCGAAATGCTAATTTTCATTCCATACTCATTGCACCTATTTGCAATTTCCAAGATATTAGACTGCAGGTTTTCGGCACAATCTGACATTAAGACTAATTCGTCAGCATAGCCAGACTGCTTACTACATTTCCACCTAACTGAATCCCTCCCTGCCGCTTTATACCTTTCAGCAGATGATCCATGTACTGTAAACTACGAACAACAAAGGTGAAAGGTTACAGCCTTGTCTAACTCCTGTAAGTACCCTGAACAAAGAACTCACTCTACCATCAATTATCACTGAAGCCCAATTGTCAACATAAATGCATTTGATAGATTTTAATAATCTACCTTTAATTCCATAGTCCTCCCCCAAAACAATAGCTTAATGTTGTGGCGAACATCTTTTTCCTCGGCACCCTGTCATATGCCTTCTCTAGATCTACGAAACATAAACACAACTGCCTATTCCTCTCGTAGCATTTTTCAATTATCTTGCGCATACTGAAAATCTGATCCTGACAGACCCTCTGTGGTCTTAAACCACACTGGTTTTCATCCAACTTCTTCTCAACCACTGATCGCATCCTCACTTCCAAGATGCCAGTGAATGCTTTGCCTGGTATACTAATCAATGAGATACCTCGATAGTTGTTGTAATCCTTCCAGTTCCCTTGTTTCTATATAGGTGCAATTACTGCGTTTCTCCAATCTGATGGTACCTTACACACACTCTATGCTTATCTTACTACTCTATGAAGCCATTTCATCCTTGCCTTCCCACTATACTTCACCATTTCAGGTCTAATTTCATCTATTAACCATCCTTTTCACTTCCTCAAGCGTAATTTCACCACCATCATTTTCCTCCTCCCCAGGAGCTTGTCTGTTTGCAACACCACCAGGAATATTTCCATTGACGATGAGGAGATATTCAAAATATTCTCTCCACCTCTCCCGTGGTTTCCAGGGATCTATTATGAGTTCACTTGATTTATCCAAAACTCTGTTCATTTCATTTTCCCTCCTTTCCTAAGATTCTTTATTACTGTCTAGAAAGGTTTCCCTGCTGTTTGACCTAGCCTTTCCAGGTTATTACCAATATCTCCCCAAAACTTACTTTTGGATTCAACAACTATTTGTTCCGCTCCGTTTCTTTCATCTACGTACAAATCTCTGTGTGCCTCTGACCTTGTTTGGAGCCATTTTGATAAGCCTTCTTTTTACGTTTACAAGCTGCTCTCACTTCATCACTCCACCAAGATGTTCTCTTTTTCCCACTTTTACACACAGTTGTTCCTAGGCATTCCCTTGCTGTTTATACTACAGTATCCCTGTATGCCACCCATTCTCTTTCTTTATCATGTACCTGCTTACTGTCTACTGTTCAAAATTTCTCATTAATGAGATTTTCTACTTTATCTGTTTAAACAGATTTTACTTTCTCTACCCTAGGCCTAGAGGTACTTAGTTCACTACAGATCAGCTACTGTATCATCGAAAAATTCCCGGAAATCTCGTACATTCCTAACAGATTTCCTGAATTCTAAGTCGGTTGAAATGTGGTCTACTGTGAACATTGTACTCCCAGCCTTCCATGTGTAGCGGCGAATAGCCTTATGCTTTTAGAATGTATTCGTAACTGCTAATCCCGTAATAGCAAAGGAGTCCAGCAAACGCTTTCCATTCCCATTAGCTTCCATATCTTCCCCACATTTACAAATCACCCTTTCGTATCCTTCAGTCCTATTTCCAACACTCGCATTAAAATCGCCCATTAGCACTATCCTATCCTTGCTGTTGACCCCGACTACGATGTCACTCAGTGCTTCATAAAACTTGTCAACTTCATCCTCATCTGCACCCTCACATGGTGAATACACTGAGACAATTCCAACCAATTCCTCTAATTGCCACATCTACCCACATCATTCGCTCATTTACGTGCCTAAGAGAAACTATGTTGCGTGCAATGTTATTCCTGATAAACAGCCCTACAAAAGGGGAGCGTTACAAAAATGTTGCAAATTTTGGGTTGGGAAGACTCGGGAGAAAGAAGATGCGCTGCTTGACTAAGTAGTATGTTCCGAGTTGTCAGTGGAGTGATAGCATGGAATGACGTTAGCAGAAGTATACGTTTGAGTGATGTTTTCTAAGCAGGAAAGTCCAAAGCACGACGATGAAGTTGGAATTCAACGGGAAGGATTGGGGAAGATAGGCCTATTGTTTTATAGGAAGAGGACTTAGGGGCTGGAGGGGAATTTCGATCAATTTTCGAATGGTTTGGGTTGGTATTTTGTGTGAAACTGGCCCATTCTTTCGGCCGGATGCCCTTGCTATGCCAATCCTACTCTATGTGGAGGAATGTATTCAGTGCTGTCTCTTTATATGTTGGTTTCTATTGTGATATGGTTTACAGGAATGAAGGTGTGTGTTAAGGCAAACACATCTAGAGAATTCTTGGTAAACAACACTTAGACGATCTCCCACCTGAGTGACTGACCCAAATGTCGACGTATGGTGACTGATTGATGTAAGTGAGTCACCCTTATTGCAACTTGCTTGCGAATCTCTTAGATTTGGTAGATTTTTGGTAGCTTTGATAATTACTTATTGAATCTGGCAATGATGATGGTCCTTCCTTAGGTCTTCGAAACTTGTTTTAAGGGACATTATTTGAGCTGTACTTAAGGCGCTTCTCTTTTTTCTACATTCGGCTGTGTGTTGTGCAGGTGCAAACGGCCTCACAGCGACTTACACAGGCACATTCGTATGTAAATGACAGGTTTCTACGGCTGTGGTTTCCACTACTACTTGTGGTTATCACAAGAAGATCAGAGTAAATTGATGTTTCGCATGTTACAAGTCTCCAATGAAGTAACAAGACCTGCATGCTTGTCGAACGGGAACACCACGTCATCAACTGTATTTTTCCGGAATTGAATTAAGGAGTCTCAGATATGTAGTGAGTCGGGCACCTTGGCTGACGGTTCATAGGGCCCCAGGTTCGATACATCTAATTCGGGAACTTGGTGATTGCGTCTCTCTTAACACACGCATCTTCATTTATGCACAACACATCACAGTAGAAACCACTCATAAACACGCAGTTATGAATACATCTCTCGATAAATGGATAAATTCACACAGACTGCCAAACGCAAGTTATTGGAAAAAGGGCAAAATAATAATAATAATAATAATAATAATAATAATAATAATAATAATAATAATAATAATAGTTACTGGAGTGGCGCAGAGACCCTAAAATCAGCAGTTTATATACTCTCGCGGAAAGTTAGAGGCGTTTCAGGAAAGAAAACACCCGCCCACAATCATTTATTGGTTAGGGTTAAGCAGCATATCCAATTTGAAGAAGAAACACCTTATTGGTCGTAAATTAATTAAAGAAATTCGGGATTGGCTAAATTCAAAACAAGGGGAAAGAAAGGGGAATACAGCCAACTTTAACAATACCAGAAAGAAATTTAACAAGAAACAAACTTTTGAAATAAAAATTTCTCCAAAAACAGTTCTTTCACCTTGCACTAGGGTGCACTATTGTAGTTCTTCAGTAGTGTCCTCTAGAAGAGAAAGTTTACACTTCTTACTACAGGTAAAACAAAAATACATCAAAATTGACCCAGTTCAAAAACTCCAAAATTTCCAAGTGGTGACATCTTCTGAGAAACTTGAAAATTAATACATTAGATAAAGTTCAGACTTCCTCCGCCAGAGGAGTTTCAACTGGCGCAAATTTTAAATTAGCGGCGTGGAGGTGTACCGCCCGGTACAATTATTATTATTATTACAAGACCCGCGCTGTTCCGCAGTGTTTGATATATATATAGGTCAGAGAGCTCGTCTTGACATGGCTGCCTCAGTCATAATGTTTTGCCTGACCGTTGCAATGGTTTTATGAAGATTTAATGAGAATCAGAATTCATCCATTCTGACGTCATCATGCCGTCTGTTTTGTGAACATCTGTCCATATATTCGCTTTTATATCCTGCAGTTTTTGAGTTAAGGCTTAGATTAGTATGAGGTTAAGTGGAACGGAGAACCTCGAGCCCTAACTTCGCCACTGTAAAAAAGGCATAAATAAATAAATAAGTAAATAAATACTAAGGATAAAAAGGACATATATCAGAAATATAATGAGAGTGTTTGTCACTTAGCAAACCCGCAAAGTACAGAGTGTATTGCGGGGTAGGGTAAGCCTTCGCCTGCAACCTGCAATTGCTGGAGTGATCAATCAATCAATCAATCAATCAATCAATCAATCAATCAATCAATCAATCAATCAATCAATCAATCAATCAATCAATCAATCAATCAATCAATCAATCAATCAATCAATCAATCAATCAATCAATCAATCAATCAATCAATCAATCAATCAATCAATCAATCAATCAATCAATCAATCAATCAATCAATCAATCAATCAATCAATCAATCAATCAATCAATCAATCAATCAATCAATCAATCAATCAATCAATCAATCAATCAATCAATCAATCAATCAATCAATCAATCAATCAATCAATCAATCAATCAATCAATCAATCAATCAATCAATCAATCAATCAATCAATCAATCAATCAATCAAATATGAAGATTAACCGTGGTGAGGGAAGACCACGAGGCGTAGCCTACTTATTGCTAGACATTGACGCCTTGAGAAAATTTAACATTACAAGCTTTACAATAACGGTGAACCTTATCCAGACGCGTAAAATAATTCCTTCTTATTCATTGGTGTTTGACACTTTGATCTTATCTCAACTTAATTTAAAAATAAAATGTAATAAGAATTAACTTTCAATGAGGCAGATCAACTCAAAAACGGTGCTGATAACCTGGGCCCAACACGATGAACACGTGGCCGGGTCAAAACCACATTCAAAAATATATCACAGGTCACTGAAATTGCTACAACACACACACACAACATTCACACAAAGACACAGGAGAATTATTTACATTATTTACAACGAATTCTAGAATCTGAATATTATATTTTGAATTTTACCCTAAGCACATGAAATATCACGATGAAGGTATCGGTTAGAAAAAATCCATTCACGACTCTCAGAAATGTGATGAAATCTGAGTGATCACTTAGTCAAAGACAATGAAAATTTCACAACGTTGGTCATAATAACATCAGCGGTTGATAACTGGAAGAACTGTCGTCTACAGAAACGCACATACTACAGGTCAAACATTAGCATTCGCATTCATGGTTCATGAGTCACGACATTATTATTACTTAACTCTACATTTATCAATTCACACGTGCTCCATACTTGAAGAAAGTACGTTTTACCACACACGTCCTCTTCAAATAAAAGTCAATAAATGAATTCAATAATTCAATAAACACAGTAAACGATTTGTCAGGATTCTGCCATATTCAAGGCTCATATTCATCCTAATTGAGCACACATTGACATCTTACAACAAGATCAAGCAATATTTAAACTCATAATCCTTATTCATTCATTTAATCCGAGGTGAAATTTTTATTATTAGATTTATTATTATTTTATCGTTATTATTACTATTATTATCATTATTATTATTATTATTATTATTATTATTATTATTATTATTATTATTATTATTATTATTATTATTAGAAGTGCTAGATATTAAATTTGTCTTAAGTCAGAGTTGGACAATAAACCAGATGACACTAACACGCCTTAAATCCAACTAGAAGAAAATTTATATTCAAATCCGGCGTAACAAACGTGCCGTAAATCTGTCCCATATGACTTCCAAATTGAAAATATTTTTAAAATTAAACTATTACTTATCGATGAGGACAATGATTTTTAAATAACACTGGACTACGAAATGGGACATTTGGTGTAACCGTAGAAGACACATGCACATCCTAGCTACTCTAATAGAATCCAATTATCACTCACACGCAACGACAACACTACCATTTCCCATGTGAAATAAGGATGAACATATTAACTACTGTTGCAAATCTAGAAGGAATAGTACCAGTAATGAATAAGTAAGCATTATTTCTACAAAGATGAACAGATAAAACATTAGTAAAGGGTGCTTAATTGTATGATGAAACTGGATCTCTGCCGATGATCTGGAATTTCTGGATCGCATGCTGCTGGTCATCTGCTTTCGTCGTTATCTCCCCATGTTAGATGTCGCCTACATTTTAATACACCATCGCAGCAGTAAAGTCGAATGCAGAAATATTGTAGATCTACTCTTCAAATCGTAGAAACACCTTGAAGTCCAATAACAACGTGGCGATCCTCTTCTTTCTTCTGGTAGAGTGGAGGCTGAAATTGACAAAAGTTTAAATAAGATATTCCGCACACAATTACGTCGAGTTTTAGGGATGAATGACATGTAACTTACCCTGTAAAAAACTGCCAGACTCGTTGAATAATGTACTATAAGAATATAGTTGACTTGTACTGCGCCGAGTAGAAATATTGCCAAGTCCAGTGACAGAGTGTCTGCCCCATAAAGTGCGAATAATTCAGAGTAAGGGCAAGAGTAAAATAAGAGAGCGTTTCTCCTATAAACTTGGGTATCTAAGCATTTCTCAAGGAGGGTGTGTCACAACATTGGCCGTAGTCTTACACCTGATAGGCCATTACAGTTCTCGAAAGTACTCTCATTCGAAGATCCTGGCATGTGCAATTTACATCGGGGCGACCTTGGATGTTCCCAGTAAGTCATGTGACACAGCTGACCGGTCGATATAAAATCAATACTTTGCTCCCGGCTGGTGAGAACCGGTTCCGTACATGCGAGCACGTCTCTATAACCCAGGGCTGGAAATATATCACCGTGCTAATGAAATAGTGGTCCCTTACTTGAATACACAATAAAATGTTTATTGTAGGCCAAATTTGAAGAGGAGAGTACATACATACTGGGACCTTTCCCACCGTTCACCATGACTCATGGGACCATGTGATAACAAACCAACCCTTTCGGGTCACGAACACATGGGACCATGCTCCACGGAAGTCGATAGTCAAGGGATCTTTTCGGTCTGTGCCGATTTCTCCTCATTGGGATTGTATACTTAATCCACTCACATGAAGAGTTATCGACCATTCGACTCAGCTAGATCACAGCTACTCTCCCGTTCCTGAGGTCTGAACACGGACTCCTCAGGGCCGAAGAACGTTCGCGGCATAAAGAGGCTATCAAACCTAAGCTATCTTAAAGGCCTACAATGAACGGAAGAGGATTCTGGATGCATGTTTTTCGGTATAGATAGGCATAAAATCGTTTGGAACAATTTACTACTCACTCGGTGAAATATACAAATTTACATACACTCTTGATACTTCTGACACAATTAATATGAGCAAATCACTTATTTTAGCAGCGGAAAAATCCGGGCTGCCATTGACATCGGCTGTTACCTCCACATTCCACAGACAAAATCTATGTGAAAGGCAACGTTAGCTGTTATTTCTCTACTCCAATAAATTTTCCTTTTTGACACAGACGTAGATATCCATATCCCTCTCTACCAAAACAGAGAATAACCGAGAGGTTGTTAATATGATTTCACTATTTCACATACTATCACTTTGAATTGCCTGTGTCATATATTGCTTACATAATTATTACATTAGTTTGGATGTATGCTACACAAATTGTTTGTGTATTATCGCAATTGTTTTGTGCGCGTCATCACCCGGTTTAGCATAAACCACTGAGTACCCTATCATATTCACAAAAACAAACAAAACAAGCCATGTTCCCCCAATGCGAGTATTCCATGGGACTGAATCCCGTATTACACATTAGACTCTATTTACACAAAAGAAAAATGTCCGCCTTTGAATGGTCGGCTAACGCTAGGAATCAATGAAGTAAAGATTAAAAACATAATTAATCCGAACATTCTGACCATATCAGAAATCCGTCACTAAAACACGGAGAAGGAAAGGAAACGGACTCAAGTCTTCCATATAAAATAAACACAGACTTGAACAACGAACTATCATTTGCAATCACTACCAGTGGACTTTCACGAAGTCTAGATTCAAATCGACATCGATTAAAAGTAACCAACAAAAACACATCCTGAAAAAGAAAATATATCAAACACATGTATCAATAAAGACGATGGCTGTAATTTAACCGTTGTAACCCGCTGTCTTAGCGAGCTGTTGATCACTGCTGTGCCCACATGAGGTTCGAACCTGAGACTCTGGTCGTCTCCATCCAGGGTACTGTAATCAAGCCCTAATTAATCTAATCGTGTATCGAACTGTCATAACAAAAATAAACATCTATATTGCTCTGTAGGTCATGGTCTACGGGGTGGCAATTAAAGCACTTGCTGTCTTCATTCTCAAAGAAACCAGAATGTTGGTTCGACCAACCTTTCTGCTTGTATATCTTCCTCCCTGTTCCAGATTCTCCCCTCTCAGCCATAAATTCACAGCTGACACTTGTCCCACGGTCCGGAGACAAAAAAAAAACACCATTCAGCCTGCTTCCCGCTAGGCCTTTTTTTTTCTCTGTGTCCATCAAATTAATTCATTAGAAAACTGGCACATTTTATTCAATGCTCGGACCAGCCCACATACATTCAGTACACGAGAATCATTTCTCAAATTCGACCGTTAATTCACATTTAATTCTCTCATATCTCTGGAGGTCTGGAGTTCGACTCGTGTCTTCTCTCCTTCCAAAGTGCACCATTCGTTAGCCCCTGACCATAGCAATACTCCTATTTCTCCGCCTCTGAGGCGAGTGTGTGTACCTATCAGATACTACCCTATCTATCGGTATAAATCATCAATCAAAATACCTTAGGTAAAATAATAACAATACTAATAATAATAATAATAATATTAATAATAATAATAATAATCTTCTAACCTTTTGCTTGAAATGTATAGTATCAAAACACTGCTCAAGTTACATTAAGAAAATAATAATAATAATAATAATAATAATAATAATAATAATAATAATAATAATAATAATAATAATAATAAAATTCAAATTAATTTAAATTATTAAATCCTTCCAAACCACTAACAGACCTTCTACATCTAACCTCAATAGTGTAGTGGAGGACAGGGGTTCAAACCTCGGCACGTCATTTCTTGAACATCACCAGTTACAGCCAAACCTTATATTACCATGCAACAACATGCTATTTCTGACTTTACGAACATAGTGCTGATTCTAGCCCAAGTTTTTCCTTTCATACGGGCACTTGTTGATGACTCTGTCACCTCGCTAATCCCTACGTAACTTAGGCACTTGCTCAGATGAGATCTACATTATTAATCTACATATCATTCTACTCCTTTTCCCCCCTCAATTCCTTCTCAGCACTAAATAAACAAATTATAATAACATGCAAATATATCCACTAAAAGGGGTCCCCTATTCTATACACTAACACAGGATCACTCCCTTCCCATATCTAATTAATTTATTGAAACAAAAATGAATAAAAGGATTCCCGACCATTCTTGGGCGGATTAAACCTATTTATATATGTTATTTTAACCCTATACTTCATGACTATTATTTACAAAGGGAAATACTAGCATTGGTAAGAAACATAACTCTGTACTCAACAGTTGACGTCTTCGGCCCTGTCCGGAGGATCCGGAGGCCTGCCCATGTTGGATTACTCCATGGCGCTGGATCCTGTAGTCCTGGAGTTCAGAAGTTCCATATCTTGTCTCGCGTAATCCATTTTAGTAACACACGGATCACTGAAATTAGATTGTAATTCACACAATTTATCAATTTCTTGCACACGTGTTACCGTTCACTCCTATTACTTCTTTGTCTACCCACTGCCAGTTACAAGGAGATGAATATATCGGCTACTTTCAGCTAGTCTATTACACTGTTAAACCGGGCGTTCCCTGCATTCGTATGATGCAGAATTTTCTATCCCTATCTTCTGTATGGTTTAATAGCTCAGGAACACTCCTCACTAGATTGTTAATCAGTTAATAATCTGACCTACGCTCTTTTCAGAAACAGCGTGATTTTATACAGTTCTTTGTTCTGCTCGAGAAATTCTACGTACTATCAAGTCGTTGTTATGCAAAATCCTACTTCATCTTTCACGAAGTCTTAGTCTACTTTGCAACCGATATCTTAAGTATATCTCATTACCGTAATCGTCTGTTGCCTATCACAAATTATAATCACAAAAAAAAAAACTGAAAGATTTTCCCTGCCGCTTTGTTCACAGAGTATACCAAGGAGCGGTAATCCGATAGCGAAGTGACCGTCGTTTCCCGTCGAAAGCTCCTCAACGACTACTACAGTTCCCTGGAACTGCAAAAAACTTATACTAGCCCCGGTGGTAGGGGCGGTTTAGTGACTTCATCCCCACTCTTATTTCGACTGCTCCTGGATAAACCAGCCTGTCGAAATTAGCAATACGCTAGACTGTGTGACTTGGATATGCACAAGTACGCTATGCCATGCGGAATTGGATATGTTCGGCGGATCTGCCGTAATTAATTTATCATCTTGGAGGGGAAGTAGGGAATCCCCAAAGGCATCTGGCTTCAGCCATCGCGTCCGTACGCTATGGGTATTATGTAAGTTGTTTACCAACGCCTTTCGCTTGGAGAGTATTTTCTACCAGAACTCTTGACTTTATAATTCCACCAAAATTCAGCACACCCCTCTAACAGGTGCAGTTTTGTTAATCAAGCCTTATTTACGCCAAAAATGCATTAAATTTAGCCCGATCGCTCTGGCATCGCTGTACGCTGGCAGATGTTTTCCAATATGGAGTCGCTAAATAGTGTTCTTCTCCTGCTTCTTCTATGACGTGTGCCTAGCTCGGGGATTCCTTAAGCCACCCAGTGGGCGGGTGAAGGCGCCTCTCTGGCGGGCTTCGTATTGCACAACCTGACGATACCCCCAGCATCCACACAAAGAAAGCTTGCTGCCAGCTTCCTTACCAAGCATATCACTTGAAATAAATACTAATTGTGCCGGTACGGTCACATCTGCCCCTCCGTTGGTTTCAAGAAATTTGAAACGGAGTAGCGAATTTCTTGAATAATTGCTACTCAATCCGTCCTAAGATCAATCTTCTTTAGCTGCTCTAAGTTTCCGTGATTCCAACCTCAACTGGGCATTTTCTCTCTGGAGCAAGAAACATACTCGTGCCATAATGTCGCGTCTCTGGTACAGCTCTACGCACTCCTCACAACTCTGGTCACTCAAATCATCTCGTTCCTCCACCGTCATTACATGGACTGCTGGATCTTCTTCACCATCTCCTTCTTCGTCGCCTGGATCCTCATCTTCGTCTCTCTCTAAATCCTCTTCCTCTTCTTCGGCGTTCTCGTCTACCTGATTGGCGTCTATTCTGCTGCTTCCTGGAGGATGGTACAATTTCAAATTGGCGGCATTGTATACGGTCTCAGTCGTGCCGTCCATGCTCTGGACCTTGTAGGAATTATTGTCTAAATTTTCGATGACCCGATACGGCCCAATGTATAGCTCCGCAAACTTATGATAAATTTTATTTGCGGGATCGGAGATCGCTGGTCGTTTGACAAGAACAAGTTCTCCAACTCGCAATGGACGATGGTACCTTTTTCCACGCAATCGCCGTAATCGCTTCTCTGCCTGTTCTTTCAAATACTCCGCTGTCGTTTGTATGCAGAGTTCCACGGATAAGCGGGGGTCTTGAGGGCATTGGATTGCATTCACCCAGGGTCTCTTGGGAACTTCGTCGAAGTGAACGACGCTTGGGATCATCCCAGTTGACTCGTGGACCGTCCCATTCACACATTCCTCAATAATAGGAAGGACGTCCACCCATCGCCAATGTTGACGGGAACAGTAGATCCGGCAAAATTTGCCTATCTCCCGCATGATTCGCTCGGCTGGATTTGATTCGGGGTGGCGAATCGAACTCAGGTGATGCTTCACTCCCAGTCGTTCGATATCCCTTTTAAAAGCTCCGGACGTGAATTGAGAACCGTGATCTGTTAAAATGCACTCCGGTTTAACCATCCTCGGAATGATTTTATTCTTTATCTGATTGATGACAGCTCTGGTATTCGCTTTTTGTACGGGGCAAAGTTGGATAAACTTCGAAAAGACATCGACGCAAACCAAAATATGCTGCATCCCGCGTCGTGCCTTGGGTAAGGGACCGTAAAAATCTAGCGCGAAGAGCTCTTTGGGCTGTTTCGGCAACAAAGGTCACGGCAGTTGTTTAAGCAAAAAGGTATTGTGCTTCACCCGCTGGCATATATCGCATGTCATCAGTACACGGCGGACAATTTTCCTCATATTTGGCCAAATGAAGGTTTCCTTTAACGTTGATACAACCTTGTCGATCCCGGCGTGACCAATGGCTCGGTGTGCCAACCAGATTAAGTCCTCTTGTAAAACGGGCGGCACTACAATCCTGTATCGAGTGTGATTATCATCGACAAACTTATGGAGAATCCCGTTGAAGTAATTGTACCGTTCTGCCTTCTTCTCTATTTCTGAGTGCTCGGCGGTACCCGGTTGTAATTTCCGCTTGAAGAACTCGATCAATTTCCCTGTTTCCGGATATCTTTCCTGTTCCTCCCCTATAGTTTTCAACTTTTCTAGAGTGGTATGGTCTTCATCTTCCAGTTGGATGTGAAAAACAGAAGTTTCGCTGGGATTCGGGTTTCGACTTAGTGCATCTGCAATAATGTTGTGTTTTCCAGCACAATGCTCAACCGTTAAGGCAAATTGTTGGACGAAAAGACACCAACGATTGACCCTTTCGCTCGTCATTGTCGACTTGAGCATGAAAGTTAATGCCTTATGGTCTGTCCGAAGGACAATGGGGAAGCCATAGATATACTTCCGCCAGTGACCTAGGGCTGTGACGATAGCCAACATCTCGAGTTCAGTCACTGTGTATTTGAGCTCGTGAGTTCTCAATTTGCGGCTCATAAATGCCAGATATGTGATTTTTGGTTGTGCCTCCGGGTCTTCTTGGTACAATACAGCACCGACCCCAATTTTCGATGCGTCTGTTTGCACAATGAATTTCTTAGAATAATCTGGGTAACCTAATTTGATGCTGTTGGCGAGGAGTTCCTTCGTCTTATTGAAAGCGGCTTCGCATTCCTCGTCCCACTTCCAACGGTTATTTTTCTTTAGCAAATTTTGGAGGGGTGCTACGACTTCGGTATACCCAGGACAGTGATCAGAGAAGAAATTACAGATCCCTAAAAATTGCCGAACGTGCTTGACCCTAGTTGGTCTTGGAAAGTTTTGAATTGCTTGAATTTTGACGGGGTTTGGGATCACGCCATCGGAGTCAATCACGTGTCCCAAAAATAAAATACTCCTTTGACAGAACTGTGACTTTGGAAGGTTGACTTTAAAGTTGTTTCGATCCAAATCGAGCAAGAGCTTCTTGATCTTTTCGAGATGGTCCTCGACTGTCTCAGATGCCACCAAAATGTCATCGATGTACCTTACCGTAAATGCCTTTACCTCGTCGCTAAGGTTTCTATCGAGAGCTCGGATAAGAGCAGATCCCGCGTTCATAATGCCGAACGGAAGCCGATTGAAGACGTATGTCGTCTGGTCAAACATAAACCCAGTCAAAATTTTGGTCTTCGGGTCTAACTCTACGTGATGAAAGGAGGAAGTTAAGTCGACCCCAGAAAACAACTTCATATGCCGAAATTTCTTCAGGATGTCTTTGATACAGGGGGCTTGATCATACTCGGGGACTAAGCGTTTATTAATAGCCCTCGCGTCAAGGCAAACGCGAAGAGACCCATTCGCTTTTTCAACAATCACGAGTGGGTTCAGGAAGGGCGTTGGGGACTTCATAATTAAACCACTAGCCTCCATCTCGCCAATGATTTTGCTGACTTTGTCATGATACTTTTCTGGTACCGGATACGGGCGCTGCCTAAAAGGTTCCCAACTGTTGACTACCAAGGTATATTGAAAGTTTGGGATCTTCCCCGGTCGTGAACCGAAAACTTCTTTACATTGTTCTAAAATTTTGAGTAATTGGTCCTTTTCATTTTCCCCAATTTTGGCTTCATGAATTTTCCCTTGAATGGTTGAATCCAACGATGGTTCCTCTTCTGTCTCCAATGCTGCGATTGTCATTCCTGATTCCTCAAAGACTTTGTGGCAGATTCCGTCCAATCCTATCCCGCTTTCTTCTTCCTCCGTGCTTCCTGAACAGATCTGTGTCGTCCAAATTCTCTCCTCGGTTTCTAAGTCCTCAAAATCATTTAACTTCATCTCCGTTTGGGACGAATCAAATTTTAAACAAATTTCGTTTGTTTCCATATTAATATGGGCTTTATATTCCCTTAGGAAATCTGAACCGATGATCACATTGTATTCAATTTTGGATAGAACGATAAATGGATGGGAAACAATGTCTTTTCCAATCTCCAGGTCCAGATACGCTTGGCTATTGCAGATTGTGGTCCTGTCCGGAATTACTCCACGAACCTTGACATTTGATATTGGGATAACCGGGATATCATTTTTGGATTGAAGTTCTTGTAATAGAATTCTAGAGACAACGCTCACACTGGCTCCCGTGTCCACAAGACAACGAACTCGAACCCCGTTAACCCTGATGTAAATAACGGGTAGTTCTCTTATGACCTTAATGTCTGTTTTCAACTGTTCCTCCAGTAAATCGTCAGCTTGCACCACCCAAGTGTCTATCGTAATGACCGTCCATGACGTCTCCTGAGGATCGATAGCTTCCGAAAATCCGGCTATCTCCCCGCTTAGTAGTTGGGCTTTTTTTAAGGCGATTCCCCTCTGTGGCCTCATACTCTGGCGCACAGGGGTTCAACCTCCCTTGATTCGCGTTATGCTGCTGTAACGCAAGACTCTCTGCCCCTTGACACTCATTTGTTTGGGAGAGTTGCCTTATGGGCTGCTCCCATATGTCACCATTGCTTCGCGCCTCGCGCAGTTCTTTAACGTACCGTTGAGATTCCTTCTTACGGTCGTTCTGGTCTCCCTGACGATGATCTCCCCGTGGTTGCGGATTCCTATCGTTTCTAGGTTGCCATTTCGGATAGGGTCGCCGGTCCTTACGGTAATTATCTCTCGTATAGGATTGCCGACCGTAACTACGCCTATCCTCTTTCCACGGACGAGGATTCCACCTACTATCCCTTGAATGGTTATTTGTAGCGTACAACTCCCGCGTACTTGTCCCTTGGTCCTTTTGACCGACCGAATTAGAATTTCCTTGGCAGTTCACGATGTTTACCATTTCAGTCTGCCTGGTCCGCATGTGTTGGCCACCTAACGTCTGGTCCAGATGCCGTAACACTTGCTCCATCTCAACAGCTGTTTTTACATCTGCCGCTATCAAAATACGCTGCACGTCAGCGGGAAATTGTTTTGTGAGCGCTGCTAATAGTTCGCCTTCTGCCGGAGGGTTGTCCAACTCCCTCATCTTCACTAGCTGTCCTGTGAAGTACTCGCAGAAGCGCGTCGGTCCCGTCATCGAATACCGACGTGAGTACAGTTCAAGGCGCAAACCCTGCTGCGTTTGCATCCCCCAATATTTGTCTAGGAATGCCCTTTTGAAGCTTTCGTACCCGTCGAAGCAGTATCGAAATGCTTGAAACCATACAAGGGCCTGGTCCTCTAAAAATTTCTCGACAACCCGTAACTTTCGTTCAGACGAGATCCGGTTATCGCTCATGTAACCGTCCATCTCAATCAAAAATTTCTTTGGCGTCATATTCCCGCCAGGTTTGAAACGTTTTGGTTTGTCGTCCGCCATCTTCACCATGTTATAGATGGGGATCGGTTCGACAGGAAGGAGTGTTGAGTTATGCCCTGGTGTCCCCGCTATCTGATCTTGACTCATATTCATTGTCTGGAAGAGTCCTGATCTTTCGGATTCGGGCTTTGTGTCGAACGGATTAAATTGACTTGGTTTCATTGGGCTAAATTCCTTCCCAACTTCCTGAAAACTCTTCCCTACTTTAATTTTCCCAAACTCTTCCTTTAATTTCTGAATTATGGCGTCGTGGGTGTCTACTTTGAGCTTGACCTTCTGAGTTCTATGTGACCAATCCTCGATCCTGTCTGAAAGTTTATCGTCCCTCTTTTCGATTTCTTCCCGGATCGCGGTAATGTTTACGGCCGTTAGCTCTCTTTCCTCTGCTACACGCAGCTCGATCGTGTCGGTAAACTCCTGTCGTAACGCTTCGGCTTTATGGCGTACGTCATTCAGCTTCATCTGGGTTTGGGATATTTCCCGAGTTATTGCCTCAGTTTCCCTACGCTGATTCTCTTGGTATTCGACTGTCGCCTTCATGTGTTCGTCTAACTGCTCCGCGACACTTGTGCTTCGAGCCTCAACACAGTCAATGCGTTCAATTGCCGTATCCATGGTCTTACTGATCTCCTCCTGCTTTGCCTCTACGCTCCCTACTCGTTCTTCTAAGCGTTCGGTTATCTTAATGCAGCGTTCCCGATCGACTCTCAATTGTTCGACCAATTCGTCCTGCCGCTCATCGATTCGCTCTAATCGCTTATTTATTTCTTCCCTTCCTACCTTGCACTCTGTCTGCACCTGGTCTATCATTTCTTTGATGTTTTCCTGAACGTTTCCAATAGCCTGACTCAGTTTTCCCGTCATCTTTTCCTGAATATCCTCACTAGATTGATTCAGTTTTTCCGTTAAATTGTCCTGAATATTTTCACTCGTTTGATTCAGTTTTTCCGTTAGATTATCCCGAATATCCTCACTATTCTTATTCAGTTTTGCCTGCATCTCCTCATTATTTTGATTCAGTTTTTCCTGCATCTCCTCATTATTTTCCCGCATCAGATCCTTCATACCCTGCATGTCCTCGCGCAACTCCCGTAAGAGTTCCCTGACTACTTCCATATCCATCGTAATACAACTGTTTTCATTAAAAATGAGACCCCCTTCACCTTCGGACCTTGGACCTCGGGTTGATAGACGCACAAAACAATGTTCATTCAAGAATGCGTTCCCCCCGTTCAACTTCGAAAAATTTTGAAAATCAAAACATTAATTCCAAAACACCGCCTCCAACACGGCTAACTCGAAGTTGCCTAACATGTACACCCCTGTTTCACCGAGTGCATAAACAACTTTTAAAAACATAGCCTTTTTCATCAATAATCAATTTTGAATAAATTAATCACGCGCGCATTAAATTACCAACACTGGTGGTACATGCCAATAAAGCAGGTCATCCGTCAAGCATTGAGGCAGATATACCCGATACAATAGGTCATACCGTCCCAAGACTTTCCGTCTGAAACCTAATTTATTGCCCTTTCATAATCAGCTCAAGGGCCTGAGGTTACCCTTGCTAAATCACAAGAAATCTACCTTAATATGTAAATAACATTCACTACTAGCAATGAGGCCTACATCAAACAGTACCTTCCGACTCATACCCGCGAATACGATTACCTGAAGGGTATCGATATTCATTTTTCCCCAGATACTGGAAAATCATTTCATTGTTTCCTGGACTCGATTGACTCCTTATTTACCTTCCGGGTACGTCCATTGCTTTGAATGACCGTCATGGTTATTGCAATGATAATAATAATAATAACCACGACATACCGAAAAAATTCCTCAAATTAACATTTATTATTTACTTAGTCATTCAGATTTAACTACTGGTCCAATTACGTGCATCCAAGTATGAACTAAATCAGTTTCTTGTCATAATTGGCCATTCCTATCCATTTTAACTTAGGCATATGTGCCATGCGCCCAATAAAGAAAAAAAATTCAAATCCGAAAATACCTACCGAAAAATGCCGAAAATGCCTACACGCAAATGCCGAAAATGCCGAAAATGCCAACACGGAGGGCGCCATATGGGACCTTTCCCACCGTTCACCATGACTCATGGGACCATGTGATAACAAACCAACCCTTTCGGGTCACGAACACATGGGACCATGCTCCACGGAAGTCGATAGTCAAGGGATCTTTTCGGTCTGTGCCGATTTCTACTCATTGGGATTGTATACTTAATCCACTCACATGAAGAGTTATCGACCATTCGACTCAGCTAGATCACAGCTACTCTCCCGTTCCTGAGGTCTGAACACGGACTCCTCAGGGCCGAAGAACGTTCGCGGCATAAAGAGGCTATCAAACCTAAGCTATCTTAAAGGCCTACAATGAACGGAAGAGGATTCTGGATGCATGTTTTTCGGTATAGATAGGCATAAAAATCGTTTGGAACAATTTACTACTCACTCGGTGAAATATACAAATTTACATACACTCTTGATACTTCTGACACAATTAATATGAGCAAATCACTTATTTTAGCAGCGGAAAAATCCGGGCTGCCATTGACATCGGCTGTTACCTCCACATTCCACAGACAAAATCTATGTGAAAGGCAACGTTAGCTGTTATTTTCTCTACTCCAATAAATTTTCCTTTTTGACACAGACGTAGATATCCATATCCCTCTCTACCAAAACAGAGAATAACCGAGAGGTTGTTAATATGATTTCACTTTTTCACATACTATCACTTTGAATTGCCTGTGTCATATATTGCTTACATAATTATTACATTAGTTTGGATGTATGCTACACAAATTGTTTGTGTATTATCGCAATTGTTTTGTGCGCGTCATCACCCGGTTTAGCATAAACCACTGAGTACCCTATCATATTCACAAAAACAAACAAAACAAGCCATGTTCCCCCAATGCGAGTATTCCATGGGACTGAATCCCGTATTACACATTAGACTCTATTTACACAAAAGAAAAATGTCCGCCTTTGAATGGTCGGCTAACGCTAGGAATCAATGAAGTAAAGATTAAAAACATAATTAATCCGAACATTCTGACCATATCAGAAATCCGTCACTAAAACACGGAGAAGAAAAGAAAAAGGACTCAAGTCTTCCATATAAAATAAACACAGACTTGAACAACGAACTATCATTTGCAATCACTACCAGTGGACTTTCACGAAGTCTAGATTCAAATCGACATCGATTAAAAGTAACCAACAAAAACACATCCTGAAAAAGAAAATATATCAAACACATGTATCAATAAAGACGATGGCTGTAATTTAACCGTTGTAACCCGCTGTCTTAGCGAGCTGTTGACCGCTGCTGTGCCCACATGAGGTTCGAACCTGAGACTCTGGTCGTCTCCATCCAGGGTACTGTAATCAAGCCCTAATTAATCTAATCGTGTATCGAACTGTCATAACAAAAATAAACATCTATATTGCTCTGTAGGTCATGGTCTACGGGGTGGCAATTAAAGCACTTGCTGTCTTCATTCTCAAAGAAACCAGAATGTTGGTTCGACCAACCTTTCTGCTTGTATATCTTCCTCCCTGTTCCAGATTCTCCCCTCTCAGCCATAAATTCACAGCTGACACTTGTCCCACGGTCCGGAGACAAAAAAAACACCATTCAGCCTGCTTCCCGCTAGGCCTTTTTCTCTCTCTGTGTCCATCAAATTAATTCATTAGAAAACTGGCACATTTTATTCAATGCTCGGACCAGCCCACATACATTCAGTACACGAGAATCATTTCTCAAATTCGACCGTTAATTCACATTTCATTCTCTCATATCTCTGGAGGTCTGGAGTTCGACTCGTGTCTTCTCTCCTTCCAAAGTGCACCATCCGTTAGCCCCTGACCATAGCAATACTCCTATTTCTCCGCCTCTGAGGCGATTGTGTGTACCTATCAGATACTACCCTATCTATCGGTATAAATCATCAATCAAAATACCTTAGGTAAAATAATAACAATACCAATAATAATAATAATAATAATAATAATAATAATAATAATAATAATAATAATAATAATAAGAATCTTCTAACCTTTTGCTTGAAATGTAAAGTATCAAAACACTGCTCAAGTTACATTAAGAAAATAATAATAATAATAATAATAATAATAATAATAATAATAATGATAATAATAATAATAAAATTCAAATTAATTTAAATTATTAAATCCTTCCAAACCACTAACGGACCTTCTACATCTAACCTCAATAGTGTAGTGGAGGACAGGGGTTCAAACCTCGGCACGTCATTCCTTGAACATCACCAGTTACAGCCAAAACTTATATTACCATGCAACAACATGCTATTTCTGACTTTACGAACATAGTGCTGATTCTAGCCCAAGTTTTTCCTTTCATACGGGCACTTGTTGATGACTCTGTCACCTCGCTAATCCCTACGTAACTTAGGCACTTGCTCAGATGAGATCTACATTATTAATCTACATATCATTCTACTCCTTTTCCCCCCTCAATTCCTTCTCAGCACTAAATAAACAAATTATAATAACATGCAAATATATCCACTAAAAGGGGTCCCCTATTCTATACACTAACACAGGATCACTCCCTTCCCATATCTAATTAATTTATTGAAACAAAAATGAATAAAAGGATTCCCGACCATTCTTGGGCGGATTAAACCTATTTATATATGTTATTTTAACCCTATACTTCATGACTATTATTTACAAAGGGAAATACTAGCATTGGTAAGAAACATAACTCTGTACTCAACAGTTGACGTCTTCGGCCCTGTCCGGAGGATCCGGAGGCCTGCCCATGTTGGATTACTCCATGGCGCTGGATCCTGTAGTCCTGGAGTTCAGAAGTTCCATATCTTGTCTTGCGTAATCCATTTTAGTAACACACGGATCACTGAAATTAGATTGTAATTCACACAATTTATCAATTTCTTGCACACGTGTTACCGTTCACTCCTATTACTTCTTTGTCTACCCACTGCCAGTTACAAGGAGATGAATATATCGGCTACTTTCAGCTAGTCTATTACACTGTTAAACCGGGCGTTCCTTGCATTCGTATGATGCAGAATTTTCTATCCCTATCTTCTGTATGGTTTAATAGTTCAGGAACACTCCTCACTAGATTGTTAATCAGTTAATAATCTGACCTACGCTCTGTTCAGAAACAGCGTGATTTTATACAGTTCTTTGTTCTGCTCGAGAAATTCTACGTACTATCAAGTAGTTGTTATGCAAAATCCTACTTCATCTTTCACGAAGTCTTAGTCTACTTTGCAACCGATATCTTAAGTATATCTCATTACCGTAATCGTCTGTTGCCTATCACAAATTATAATCACAAAAAAAAAAAACTGAAAGATTTTCCCTGCCGCTTTGTTCACAGAGTATACCAAGGAGCGGTAATCCGATAGCGAAGCGACCGTCGTTTCCCGTCGAAAGCTCCTCAACGACTACTACAGTTCCCTGGAACTGCAAAAAACTTATACTAGCCCCGGTGGTAGGGGCGGTTTAGTGACTTCATCCCCACTCTTATTTCGACTGCTCCTGGATAAACCAGCCTGTCGAAATTAGCAATACGCTAGACTGTGTGACTTGGATATGCACAAGTACGCTATGCCATGCGGAATTGGATATGTTCGGCGGATCTGCCGTAATTAATTTATCATCTTGGAGGGGAAGTAGGAAATCCCCAAAGGCATCTGGCTTCAGCCATCGCGTCCGTACGCTATGGGTATTATGTAAGTTGTTTACCAACGCCTTTCGCTTGGAGAGTATTTTCTACCAGAACTCTTGACTTTATAATTCCACCAAAATTCAGCCCACTACTCTAACGGGTGAAGTATTGTTAATTAAGCCTTATTTATGCCGAAAATGCATTAAATTTTGCCCGATCGCTCTGGCATCGCTGTACGCTGGCAGATGTTTTCCAATATGGAGTCGCTAAATAGTGTTCTTCCCCTGCTACTTCTATGACGTGTGCCTAGCTCGGGGATTCCTTAAGCCACCCAGTGGGCGGGTGAAGGCGCCTCTCTGGCGGGCTTCGTATTGCGCAACCTGACGATACCCCCAGCATCCACACAAAGAAAGCTTGCTGCCAGCTTCCTTACCAAGCATATCATTTGAAATAAATACTAATTGTGCCGGTACGGTCACAATACATACATACATACATACATACATACATACATACATACATACATACATACATACATACATACATACATACATACATACTGAAACCGTAAAGTGTCCTGTACAGCTCAGGGGAATTATAGGTGCCTTTCTACCTCTTTAAAATCACTTCTAAAGGTCAAGTCATTGGTAGTAGTATGGGCGATGGGGATCGAGCGGCGCCCGGTCAGAACGTAACCCGCGAAAGAGCGCCTGGTAAACGAAGGGAAGACTGAGCAGGAGCCAAGCCCCCGCGAAAAGACCCTCTCAACTTGCAGAGAGAGTTGGAGAGATGACGCGATGCTGGAGTAGTCAAATACGTCCTGAGGTGTGGCCTATTCTGCCAGGGATCCAAACTAACAAAAGGAACTTCCGGTTTTTATGCACGTTTCACGAGTGCCAACGTCGGATTTTGGCGCATAAAAATGAGATGATATTTTGATCCAGACATTTGAAAATTATATGAGACACACCAATGAATAGAGCCGAATTTTCTGCATATCCCAGAATAAAAATCTGTACTACTTTATTCAGGGGGAGAAAGGAGGTCACCAGATGTCCAGATTTAACAGATTGCAAACACATGTGAACGAGAAAGCGTCACCCACTCTAAGAGTTGCGCTCAAAAGATGACTCCACCCCCAAGGGACGCTAATGACATAATTAAAGGCGGGAGTCGAATTACGTGATAACTGCTGATCGTTGGTCAAGCGCACCGGGATCAATTAGGAGAGGAAAACGAGGGTTACAATATCCACTATTTAAATGTCTTCAACTCCTCGAATGAAAGGAGCTCTTGTCCTTAATGAACCGTGAACGTTTACGCCCCCAGTCTTCCGGCGTGAAAAATAATAAAGGCTGTGCTGCCCCCCCCCCTGAAGACAGTTCTTAGCGGGTCGTTGAGAGGGGACGGTGTGTCCCGTTGCGCCTTAGTTTTACAGTCCGTACCCTACTGACCCGCATTCTAAGTCAATGCTATTGTGTCCGTCGCGGCCGTGAAATACGAAGCCTTTGTGAAGTGTGGATGGGAAGCCAAGCGAGCCTAGGCGAATGTCTCTGTGCCGCGTGCCATTAAATAAGCTGCGAACATAATTTATAAACGAGTAGCGGGTTTGGATATATACAGTGCCGGCCTAAATGAGTCCGTGATATTAGTAAATTGGTATCACCCAAATTGCTACTCTAAAGTCAGGGTGCTCAGGTGTTGTGAGCTACCCGATTCATGCTGTGAACGCGCTTGCTGTGATTGGCATGACCTGCTTGTTCGTGGTGTAAACTCTGTGTTCGTGTCGTGGTAAACAGCAGGACCGTGTGACGAGTTGTGGAGTGTTACCCCTTGGATTACTTTAAGATTTCAGCAGTGAACGAGCCAGCCAGAATGTCGGACCTATGTGGACCAGGGTCACAGGACAGCACGCTCGACTCCCGCGCCGAGGTCATGCAGCAGTAAAACTCCGCCATGGGTCTCCTGTGGAAGGAAAAACCACGGCCACCAAACAGATGAGTTGATGTCAAAATATAAATTTCTTAAGCACGATAATGTATAACCGGGGATAGGATGAGCTTTCCTTTGTAAATACTTAAATGTTGTAAAATAATGCATGTCCTAATACGGGAATTTAGTGTTCTTTAAAATGTTAACGTAAATTCAAGGGAGCTAACTCCCGGGACGACCCATTTTTTCATCTTAATGATTGGTTTATCATGAGGGGTTATTAGTAATATGTAGTATATCCTAGCAAGTAAGGGAGACAAGGATAGGAGAATATTTGATTTCCCTAGGGGTGGCTGGAACAATAACAATTGAGCAGGGAAAACCATGTCCAAAGGCGCTAGTTAATGTCCAACATGGCTATCGTATTTGCTGGGGAAACTCATGGGTCAATCAGACGATGCATGCGTAATTTACACATATAATAAGTGCATGTACAACAAGAGAGAAGAAATCCTGACCGAGAGAGAGGTGCTTTATGTTATTTAGGTATAATAGTGAGGGACAGATCACAAGTTTTCCGTGATTCTTGATTATTTAGCCAGATGTATGGAGTTTTTTATGCAACCGGCTGAGATCCAGGGAAGCCAGAGTCTTAAGTGTGGTAGAAATATAAATATATGCATAACTTTGGGCGGTGAGCGAAGAAAATGAGGAACGTGGAATTGGAGAGTCCTATGCCCAAGGAAAGAAGATACGCGATATGAGACGTAATGAGAGGGCCGAATGCCCAGATAGTTTATGATGAGATAATTCGGAAGTGATGGTGCTCATGAAAAGAATGAGAAGGTATAGAATAAATGAGTCTTTCATGGGAAGTGTACGGTAAGATGAATAAAGAAATGGGCAGAGATATGTGTCTCCGAGGAAAAGGAGGGCTGGCCATTATAATTGAGAGGGGGTCAAGAATCCGACTTAGCTAATGAATGAGTGCTGGTTGCAGTACAGCGAATGACCCTCCCGTCCTTTATTTGGTGCGTGTCTGTTCCGCTCCCTTCGTGACAGAAGGGGACCTGCTGTACTATTGTCATAAGACTCGGGGCTCTGGGTTTTCACCGTGCTCGTTTGTTTGGTTTACATGGCTTAGCTAAGAATACTTATATAATGATAATATCACGGTGATTTAAAGGGTAATTAATAAATGAATATGGATCTCACCCAATATCCGGTGATATGAGAGCGTAGCTAGTTAGGGATTTTTCTTTCAGGAATGCACCTCTCAGTCGGAGTCATATGTTCGAGCCCAGGTCAGATGGGCTGAGGCAGAAGATACTGATGACCATGTTTTTCTTACAGGAATAGCCTCCTTTATGCATGGCGTGTGTATATATATCTGTGTGTGTTTAGTATGTAATGTGCATCTATTTTGAGTTCAAACAGAACCGTTGTTCAGCGTTGTTTGGTCTTGGTGACAGATAAGGGAAGTCCGGGGTTTAGCTAAATGGTATGTGTGTTTTTGTTTGTGTATTATGTAAATATCTCTTTGATATGTCAATTATGTAGCGTAGGGACCGGTTGATTACGTGATAAGAATAGAATGTATTATATAAGTGGACATCATCTCATATTACACGACGTGATCGACAGAAGAATAAAATTAACGACACAGGTACGAAACTATTGAGGGAAAGACGATATTGGTCACAAAACCTCGATTATACCTTTGTGCTAGACGACACCCTCAGGCGAGTCAATTTTTAAAGTGTTCATTATTTTCTTTTCCTCCCGTATGCGAGAAATTCATTGTATAGGGTTGTTTCTATATTTTGTTATTATGCCATATTTTGAATAAATTAGTATTCGTAACCCCCGCTATATGATTCCTGTCATTTGTAGTTATGCTAAGCAGTATCCAGTAACAGTTGAACCCGGAGAATCCTACTTTCATATTACATAAGGCTCCATCTTAAATGTTTGCTTTTTCTTTTCTTTCGAACGTAACCACACCCCAAGTGCTCGAGCTGCCACGGCCAGCACAGAAAGTAGGAAGGAAATCGGTTCGAAGCTCGCTAGGCAAGTCGAGTCCCCCCTGACTCTAGTCTCATCCGTGGGTGTTTACCCGGTTATGTGGAGGCATTCTTATGCGCGGGTCTTCCATTCGAGGCCCGGAAGGGTGTAATACATACATACATACATACATACATACATACATACATACATACATACATACATACATACATACATACATACATACTGGTAGTCAGAAATAACGGAAAATTAAAAAGTGAATTTTCTTGTTACTGTGGACACGACCAATATGTAAATATCATTATTTTTAACTTCTGAGCTATGTACAGGCATAATGTATTAGATATATTACAAATCTGATGTGGAATATCTGGAGGGGAAAGATGTGTTCACTAGAGACCCAACCGCCAGCCTGCAGAAATGCATTTACCTTTATAACCTAATGTAATTTGACACGCGCCATTATCCAATGCTGAATCATCTAGTAACATTTCCATTGGCTGAGATACAATTGGACATAACGTCATAGGTCTTATGGCGATGATGCGACAGGAAGCGGCTAGGAGTGGGAAGGAAATTGTTTTGGCCTGAATTAAGGTACAGTCTAGTGTGAAAATGGTAAACAACGGAAAACCATTTTCAGGGCTGCCGACACATTGCATACTGGCCTCACTTAAGCCACTGCAGCTATCGAGCTCGGAGACGTCATTTCCAGTAATCAACTCAAACGCATCCCGTTACCAAGCTGAGCACAATAAAAACACAACTAAATACAATCTGCAACGAAACCAAAACAAAGGATTCGTTTGTCATTAGTAGAGCCCGGATTATCTATATAAATAAAATTGTTTCTGTTTGTCTGTTTGTCTGTCTGTTTGTCTGTTCCACCATCACGTCCAAACGGCTGGATAGATCTCAACCAAACTTCATATTTAGAGTATACTGACCCCGGGGAAGGTTTCGATATGCATATCATTTTAAAATCTTTGAAAAGACGGGGGTTTTATAGGAAAAACGGTTTTCCTCCATTTTCTCTTATACTATTATAGGCAAAATATCGAATTTGTCGTATAAGGACGAGACAAAGCTCAATTTAATCCTCTTGACGCAAAGAACAAAACTCGGTAAGCCCTACGGGCCCGAAAACCATGTTTTAAGGCCCTAAAACCAACCGTTACGGAGATATTGGCACCACACTACCCCTGCTCTAGGAATCGGATAAAGAAATGAACTGCCGTAACCATGGCAACGTCAGCTCTAGGATTCTAGAGCAGTGAGATTATGCATGTACGTTTGGGCATAGCTGTCAACCAAAATAGGTACAAATAAGACTTAATATCTGGGAAAAAAATATACTGTTGTGTAAGGCACTCATAGGACTCCTTTGGGCGGGGATGGAAAGGGGGTGAAGAACGAGTGTAAAAATCTATATAAATAAAATTGTTTCTGTTTGTCTGTCTGTTTGTCTGTTCCACCATCACGTCGAAACGGCTGGATAGATCTCAACCAAACTTCATATTTAGGGTATACTCATCCCGAAGAAGGTATTGATATGCATATCATTTTAAAATCCTTGAATAGACAGGGGGTTTATAGGAAAACCAGAATGGTTTTTCCACCATCACGTCGAAACGGCTGGATAGATCTCAACCAAACTTCATATTTAGAGGATACTCATCGCGGGGAAGTTTTCCATATGCATATCATTTTAAAATATTTGAATATATGGGGGGTTTATAGGAAAATCAGAATGGTTTTTCCACCATCACGTCGAAACGGCTGGATGGATCTCAACCAAACATTGTATTTAGAGTATACTAATCCCGGGGAAGGTTTAGATATGCATATCATTTTAAAATCCTTGAATAGACGGGGGGTTTATAGGAAAACCAGAGTGGTTTTCCCACCATCACGTCGAAACGGCTGGATAGATCTCAGCCAAACTTCATATTTAGAGTATACTCATCCCAGGAAAGGTTCCGATATGCATATAATTTTAAAATCTTTGAATAGACGGGGTGTTTATAGGAAAACCACAGTGGTTTTTCTCTATTTTCTCTTATACTATTGATTTTCTGTAAACTTCGTTTACCGTACGTGAAACGTCTCTTCATTATAAACAACTTTCGTTATGTTCATAATTTACCTTACTCTTCACATGACGGAGAAATTTACAATTTTCTGCTGGTATCATGCTCTGCATTTAGTGACCGACAGACCGACAACGAACCTACAGGTTACCATGGCAACGTCTCTGACTGCATGCCAGTAGGGAAGTAACGTATTGCCATTTTCCTCATCATGCTTTTAAATTCGTGGTTGTTCCTTGGGTAGATGGCAAGAGAGGCATCAATCGGCTCATCTGCGGGATATTGGCGGAATATCGTTGGAGGTTATAACCGCCCTCGAATAGATTAAGTAATAACACCATTAGTCATCTTCATATTTGTTTACCTAAGAATCACTGAACCTAAATTTCTCCTCTGTTAGCGCTTTATTATATCCATAACTCACGGCATTTATTTATTTGTCGTTATCCGGCTGTCCTCAGTTATAATCCATTTTCTATTAGTTTCAACATTCTTAACTGTATTATTTTCTTCCTTAATTACGCCGTATGTACGTGAATGCTAGAAACTACTGGATGCATTTCCACCAAGATTCGTATTTAGAATACACCTGTCCTTGATAGGTTTCAGGGCAAATATTGTTTCTAAATCCCTGAACTAACTGGGGGTTTATACGAAACCGAAACAGTGATTTTGCACTTCCAAAAAATATACACAACAAAAGTTTATGGAAGTCTACCTACCTTGGTAGAAATTAATGTCTAAACCTTTTTTTCTCATGTGCATCATTTCGATACGAGGATCAATAAGGGAGATATCATTAAAGGACCGTTTTTCTGTACAAGTCCCATCGGACTTAACTCACGAGCGGGTGCGTGTAAAGCGTATTCCTTACAACTTGAAAACTACTGAAGACATTCGAAACAAAATTTATATTTAGCATCCACCTGTCCAAAGGTAGGTTTTAAACGTAAATAACATTTCATGTTCCGGAATGGACTGGCGGTTTATAAGGAACCGAAATGGTGATTTTACTCTTCCACAATATATACAGAACAAGACCAACCTGACTGGAAATCGACCAAACCTGATGGAATTCCACCTCTAAACCTTTTTTTTCATGTGCATTTTTTCGTCAGGAGGATTAATAAGGGAGATATCATGAATGGTCACTTTTGCAGGTTAAGTCCAGCGGACATAGCCCAAAAGGTGTTTTACATGGAGCAGATTCCTTATCTATATAAATCAAATCGTAACGACTGTGTACCTCTACACTGACTATTTTGGCGAAATTTTCGTACAGCTTTCCGTTTAAGGGGTAATAATAACAATCTCCATAATTTTTGATTTCCTGAAAGTCCTAATTTTTACCCGCCTCGCCCAAAATCCACATTGTGGCATAATCTGCCAGAAGAATAAGAAGATAATTGAAATTTGACAAAATTATACGTTTTAGCCTGTAACGAATGAAAAATCCTATATCATTAAATTTTTCATTTTTTATCCCCGAAGAATATCGAAATATGCAGGCAATTTTAATGATGGTGCAGACCTTCGGAAATTCCTATCACGTAACGGATTGCACAATCTCCGTTCAATTTGGAATGATCTACAACCTTGGTCTTATGACTTTATGCCGTATCTGTATCCCTTTTACGTTTGATTTTTCTCTATTAATCGATGTTAAGTCAATTTGGAATTTTCACATGCATTATTCATACTTTCAATTACTTATATGAAATACAGAATCATCAAACTCTTCACGAAAATTGGCCCACTCAGTAGCCATATGTGAGCCAAATGCTACGTATGTAGCTGTCACATTATTATCCGAAAAGTAATGTAATGTGAGATGATCTTACAAAACCTTTACCCTGTTCCACGTTTCTAAATCTGACCCAAGAATAGATGACATATCATTGGACCAGCCATTTAGGCCACTAAATCCGGCGTGTCTTATGGTATAATCCTTTGTCGATATGACGTACGTTTAGTAGCAGTTAATCTGTAAATGAAGGTCTTCAATATTGTAAACACGCATATACTTTCGTATGTCGATCTATATATATTCACTGATGTCGATTTAGCGATCGAGAAAGGGTCGGTCTGCTATTGTAATCAGTACTCCCCACACCGACTTTGACTGGCAGTAGGAAAGGGTTCCTTCTCCAACTCCTGTGTAACTGTCATTAGTAAGGAAGGCCTACAATTGTAATGAATAGTTCCCTTCTCGATTTGACTTGCAGAAGGTAAGTGAGCATGCAGTTTTGTTTAAAACTCCCCTACCCGATTGTGTTTGGCAGTAGGCAAGGGTGCCCGCCATTATAAAGAAATGTACTCATCTAAAATGTGACTGGCATTAGGCATAGTGGCCTGCTATTTTGATGGAAACTCACCAACTTGGTGTGACTGGCAGTACGCTGGCTGGCAGTAGGAAAAGGGGCCTGTCATTATAATGATAACTGCACAACTCAATTTCGAGTGATAGTAGGGTAATTGCCTGCCATTATAATAAAAACTGTAATCTGTCTGGAGGTAGGAAAGGGGGGCTGCCATTTTAACGAAAACTCCCCAAATCGATTCTGTCCGCATAGTAGGCAATGGGGCCTGCAATTATAATGTAAACTTCCCAACCTGATTGTGAATGCCAGTAGGCAAGTGAGCCTGCCGTTATATCACAAATCCGTAACAAACACTTTACATTGGAAACGTACGGGGACCTCCCCATGCTCTTTCTCGGATAACGCTAAGAGACATGCAATTTTAAAACTATCTTATTTACTGCATGTACACTATTTACTTCGATATTCGAATACAATGTAGAATACCGTAGCGAAGCACGGGTACATTCGCTAGTATGTAATATGAAAACGAGAAATATGTACATAAGTGTGTAGCTAACGTTGACAAAATATGTAGTTAAATGTGTAATAAATATAAAATATGTGACTTAATATCTCAGATTTATTTGATGTATTGTTGTACACAGAAAAGGAAACAAAACCGAAAAATTAAATGTGCAGTTGTTATTCAAACTTTAAATTTCATTTGGAGGTATAATTAATAACTAAATAGTATTTCAAATTTTCTGCGATCATCGAATGCCTTCTGGCTGTTAGGATGTTCTTGTGCATAGAAAAAGACCTTTCAACTTGATATGAAGTCACTGGGGCGTATTTCAAATTGTCCTGCAAAGAAATATTTCATTGTAGACTTGTTCAAGAAAGGTAGGTCCTTATTAAGGAAGAAGAAATTTGATCTCATCAAACACAAATAGGGGCCGATGACCTTCGATATTAGGCCCCTTAAAACAATAAGCAAG
This sequence comes from Anabrus simplex, assembly GCF_040414725.1. Lineage (NCBI taxonomy): Eukaryota > Metazoa > Arthropoda > Insecta > Orthoptera > Tettigoniidae > Anabrus > Anabrus simplex. The sequence continues at coordinate 439,959,025 of NC_090268.1, read as the reverse complement.
CAAACACAAATATGCTTATTAGAAAATTCTTTTTGAAGACTTCTGTGTGGAGTGTAGCCCTTTATGGAAGTGAAGAAGGAAGAAAGAGAGAAAGAAAGAAATAAATAAGAAAGAAAGAAAGAGAACAGGCGCTTTTGACACATGAGGTTAAATCGAGGACTGTCGAAGTGATCACAGAAGAAGCGTCACTAAATCCTTGAGGAGAACAATGTGACAAAGTTTGTGCAAGGGAAGATTGATAGACACAACGCGAGACACCTAAGATTTGCGTCGTCAACGTAGCTAAGGGATGCGGTTCTTTGACAGAATACCTTACTTTATATTATTACATTATTTTTAGATGTTAGAGACGTACAGACTTTTAAAACTGTTTTCTAGTGTTTAATTAAAAACGTAAATCGATGTAAAATTAGTGAAGAAAGTTGTGTTTCTTTCAAATGTGCTCTAGCCTAAAAAATAATTAAAATATGTATTATTTATCAAAATATTTACTATGCATCGAAGTGTATAAAAATATGTAACTTTAAACTCCTGGAATAATGGTACTTTTGCTGTTATTCGCCGACATTTTAGTTTTTGTTGTAGCTACGTAGTACATACACGGGAATAGAGTACGTAATTACATATAATCCTGGCTCTAGTCATTAGCTGCACGTAACCAGCGGCTATGTTAGTGTCGCTTTTCGCCACTGCCCAAAGTAGAATGCACACTGCTATCGCCCTATGGAATGCTAGAAGCCTAACAGCCGCTTCGCGACCCTGAACTGGGGGATTAGTAGCTGTTAGTGATTACCTGTAGAAATTCACTAACCACTGCCTATTTTTATAGCATTATTTCGCATGGTCGTCGGTCCGTATTGACAAGGAAGAATGTGAAGGTGATTACAAAAAAATGAGAAAAATTGTAAAGGAAAATTCGCTTGAGGAATAAGACGAGAGGGAGTCATTTAAGAAGGAAGGGCATTGGATGCTCTAATATCCTAGAATAGGAAGAAAACTAAATGTGAAAGCCTACAATAACGAAACCTCCACAATAAAATTATATTGAACATTATTCTTGTATCTTCTGCTGCCAATCATCTCGGATAGATGGGATTGCCGCTGCGTCCAAAGTAAAACAACTGCCTGTATACTGGCGGAAGTAGCTGGGGAGTTAGATAACTTTGCACTTGTTATATGTCAGTGACGGCTATAAAAGGTAGCCAGCGGTTGGTGGAATTCTACCGGTAATCACTAACAGCTACTCGTTGTACCAGTTTCGCTTCGAGGTTTCTCGATGAAAGAGTTTAAGCAAACCCGAGCATTCCGTATTGACCCTGGCATCATGTCTCGACGGGGAAATATCCGACTGAACCGCCTGGCAACTTGAAAGGATGTCGGATTTTCCAGTTGGAAAATCACCAACAGTTGAGCTCCAGGTATTCGGTACGACAGCTTCAATACTCAACTCTGTAACATGTTTATTACTGTGTGGCGTTATAAAGTAAGGTAACATTTGCATACTGATGGTGGAATCTTTATGAGTCGTAACTGACTCCATGATTTATGTGTTCCCCAAAGAATGAAGTATTAAACGATATATGTGTGCCATCCAGCGAGGGAGAGGTGACTTCGTTTATGGCTTCACCTCATAACTTTGTATTTTGTGTCCCCGTAACAGAAGACTTACTCTAGTTCTTTAACTTGCCAGTGATGTTCCTTTACAACTCATCGTAAAGAAAGGAACGTATGTGTATGCAATGACCAAATTCTAAAAGACATTTTATGGGGAAAATTTTTCATTCTGTTGCCTCAGGTGCTCAAAGCAGAAGTTTCAATTTGTGGTTTTGATTCTCAGTGAGTCTGTTTTAATATCTTCTCTCATTCAGACAGTATGTGGTCAGAAACGTATAGCTCAACCAATCAACTCACGTAGAAAGGACGTCTGGTAGCTCCTTTATTCTGAGTTCGAAGATTCAAATTGATCAGTTGACAGCAATTTCAGCGGTGATTTTCGTCTTTGTAGTCTGCATCTACGATATATAATTTCCAAGCTGGAAATTTTACTGTATCTAAGTCGACCCCGTAGAGAAACGATACACACACAAGTACTCACACCAAGAGGAAAGTCCTCTCAGTTTTAATTACGGTACTGAGTTGATGGGAACCTCATGGGGAATACTGTGTGTTAATATGAAGGAAAGAAGTTCATTGAGATAATCATACTAATGAAAGTGCAGAGTGAAGACGAATAAAAAAAATGCTAATTGTGGGATGGGTGGTTCAGATTACGGATGAGCAGATACCGAATCGAATTGGTGAGTGAATCGAACGGTTTAGAAAAGTTGGTCCAGAACAGATAAATAGATACGACACATCTTGAGACGCCCAGTAGTTCTTCGGTTAATTCTTGAGGTAATTTTAGGTGGTAAGAAAAGTAGGCTATTGCACGACAAATGCTGGTGTGGCAAGGAGAGCATGGTGAGTATTAGAGTGTACACAGTAAACGCGCTATTTCCCTTCACTATGAGCAAATCTGCTTTTAGCACTTGCCATTACTTGACACACAGATATAGTGTACTTCCGATAGGATAAAATATCATATTCGATCAAAGACGTCAGTGAAAATCTTGTTATCATTATATCAACACTCAATGTACGAGAGCCGGCAGCACTGGCTGTTGCCATCGCATTGGCCTCGGTGTTGCCAAGTCGTGCGCTGGAACAGACAAAGCACGGAGGAACAGCACTTCACGGAAACGTATCCCGTGAGGGCTAAGCGAGAACTGACCTGCGGACACTATTGGGCAACTCATTCGACTGGCTCATAGCGAGAATCTCCCCTGTACTGATTAGAAAGCTATTGGTATTGCATGTCTACGGCCAGAAAGGCAGGAGGGAGTTATTCGAAGTTCTCAATAACATTTGTTTTAAAAATGCGAAATATTCCAACCACATGCGATGATTAAAAAGTTACGTTCATGCACTTAAATTAAATTTAAATAGATGGAAGCTTTCAGCTTTCATGGAAGTGCACAGTTACTTTCGACTGTTGTTCCAGTAATAAATGTGCCGGACGAACTTATTCAGTGCGCTGAATTGTTTAATTATGTCTCAGGAAGTTGGCCAATGTTCACACGAGAGGGCTGACCTGTGTCCCTGTCTCCCGAGGAAGGAAGCTGCAATTTATAACTTCTCTGTGATTAACTACACCCAAGTTACACTGAGGTCCGAATTAATTAGCTCGATAAATTATGAAATAAAACTTGTGCGAATAACTGATTTATTAATGCAAGCAGTGGGCGAGAATGTTTGATATGAAGGCAAAACTCAACGAAATTCAATCCCGGAAAACGGGTATTTGCATTTTAGGAGCCAAGCGACAGTCTGAAATGATAAGGAACCCCATCATATGTATACATACAGTATGCGGCTAAAACGTGACACTGCAATGTTATTTTATTGGGTTGGTACAGTATGTGTTCAAAATTTGTGCTATACATTGCTTTAACTCAAAACTTTTAGAGTCCAGATGTTTACTCATTTACAGGTTAGAACGCAAAATTAATGACGCGAGTAACAAATATACTCTAGCCCGGACGACAGATCTGCTTTGAGATTTGCCGGAACATCAGAGGCCTGGCCTATCATAACCCCTGGAAGTTATGTTACTCCGCCTTCTGTACGGATAAGTGGGGTGGTATATATTTCCTACAAGCCAAATTGAGGCGATGACACGGGAAAGAGAGGAAGTCGTAAAAGATGAATTTTACAGGAGAACATTTTTTTCCCAATATGCCTGATGTTACAAAAAATAAATCACGTAAAATAAAAGAGTAATCCACTTATCAGTTTAATATAAAAATTTACTCTCATGATTCAAGGACAAATTGTGTGATAAAATGCGTTGTGAAAAATACTATCTAATTAGTTTGTTAGCTGACGTGTATACTGCAAGCGGAAATTTTACGATAAAATAAATGGTATTTTTCATCCAAGAAGCCCAGCATAGTCTTTTGTCGGTTCGCTGATGGATAATCTCCTTCCAAGTGTTTGTAAGGTCTGTGTGCTGTTGATCACGTGATAAGACCCTCCTCTTTTGAGATATTGTTAGTGGCTTTACGTCGCAGGTAAGACTTATGGCGACGGCGGGATAGGAAAGGCCTAAGAGTTGGAAGGAAGCGGCCGTGGCCTTAATTAAGGTACAGCCTCAGCATTTGCCTGATGTGAAAATGGGAAACCACGGAAAACCGCACGGTCAACTCGCCCGGTCTTTTGAGATATTGTGCTCCTTCCACGGTTCTAACTAGTTGACCGCTTGCCTTGTCTTCAATGGGGGCAGTTAAGCTCATGGTATCCTTATCCAGTTCACAATGCTAATATTAAGGCGCTGAGTATATAAATATATCTTGCTTTCCATGGCGAAGTCACGAAAACCCTCAGGAGTCATCATGCTGACATGAAATGGTCGAAATTGTTCAGCCTCTGATTATTTCCGCATATTCATCTGGAACTCTTGTTGACCACACATAGCGCCTATGTTTGAAAACAAAGAACTATTATGAACGCTATGTCAAGATGCTGGCAATAACACAGGTTCTCTCTTGCGCCAAACTAATTTACTGTACCAGTTGGCGTGAGTGTTTACTACGATGTCCATGAAGTAACTAGTATTAACTATAAACGCTATGTCGAAATGCTGGCAATAACGACTTACCGCTTTGAATGGAGTAGGTTTCGGAGGTATTCTGGCAAATGAAGTATACTATGATGTTTTATAATAGTTATGAAGAAGCCTTACGTTGAATTTCCACAAATGGCAAAGGTTGTACCTAATTCCACCAGAGGCAAGGGCTGACTTACTACCTTCTAGATACCAAACCTTAACATAGGTTCCGTCTTGCGCCAAACTGAGCCATCCTCAGGATGCCTCGATGTTAAATATGATAACACTATGGTCATATCTATTTAATCATAAGCATAGAGCTGGGTACGAATTAAGGAAGTCCGTTAACCGCCGTTATAGGCGAAGCGCACCTTGTAATTTTCCAGTAAAACGCGAGTTGTTTGAATTCAAAGCGAGTCCTTGCCTTGGTAACTACGCACGCGAACCCCCTTCCAACTTTTAAATTCATCCGATTCGAGCTTGTGGGAGGTTAGATTCAAATGAAGGGTGCGCCTCAACAACATTTCAGGTTGACCAACTTCGACTTCACTGGACTGCGATCTCAGCATTTACATAGCTAATTTCGCCACTAAGCTAGACTTCCACAGGTCTGAACTGCATAACACTTGCATATATATTTATTATTCACTTATGTGTTAAAACAATGACTACTTGTGCATTATCAGATAAATTTTATTTGAATGGCAAGACGTTGGCCCGAACCGGAGTCCGTTACTGATAGCCTCCAATGTTTGCCGGGGATTCACCTACTGGCACAAAGGGACAGTGAGTTTATTTAAACACCCGTGGTGTGGGAAGCGGCCCCATTCTTCTGTTGTACTTGGTGAGAACTGCACGTTGTGCGCGAGTGATGAAAGTTCTTTGTACTGACTAAAACGGTTACACGCTATGTGCGCGTCGATATTTGTTATTATCTCGAGCCGAAGTTGTATAGGATAATTATTATGTCCTAAGGGTTTGATTCGAGTACAATTGAAAGACCAAGCGTGGTTTGGTACCGCGGATATAACAACTTTGTTAATCCGAAAGTAATGTTTTCTCGAGACCCGCGGATGAGATAAATGTACATTCCGAATAGTGGCCTGTATCTCATATCGGTACGCGATCGCGAGACATATTTGCATCGTGTGCGCTCCGCTTATTTATTACCGCTGCGAAGGATTTAAGTTGATTGGACCTAGACCATTGATCTAATGACGCCGAAGTCGGAGTGATACTTGCGCGTTGGCTGCGCAAATTACAGTCTAGCATTAGAGTCAACTTTGTATACTCGTACACGCAAAGCGGTGAAGAAGTGATTGTAATCCACACATTCTACAGAGTTCCAGGGACGTAAAGAAGACATCATGGCTGTACATGGATTAGATCCCAGGTCCAGCCAATCTCAGCTCACCGTCAGTATGATGAGCTAAACGGCTGAGACACTGCAAAAGATAACTACGAGAATTCATTTCTAGGCATGTTCCGGTAATTCGAATACATTAGGTTAGGGAATTTTTTATTATGTTTCGTAAAATTAAATGTCAGCTACTGTGGCTGGAGATTTGTCTCAATTCAGTTAAAGTTAAATGTTGGCTAAGGCTGGGATGCATGTTTGTAGTCCAGGATATTTGTACATATATATTATGGTTAGATGGGATCGAGGGAAAATGCTACGAATTACGTAGTTATTGAATTTCTTTAGTGAAATGTTTTCTGTGTTATTTCATGTCATTATTTTGAGAGATATTAGGGTAAATGTTTTTATTTCAAGCAGGCTAGACGCCTTCTGCGTTGGTTATATTTACGTCAGTTTACAGTATAAATTCTGTAAGGTAGTTTATATGCATATGGAATGTATTATTTCAGCTACTACTAGATCTGCAGTGACAATGTGTACATATTTGGGATATAAAAGGCGCATTTAAGGTAGCAAGAAGGCGAGTCCGGGAAACTAGCAGGGGATTTAACCAATGATATGTAATGCGAAAGGCTTGAAATGCCAAAGGGATGGTTTTAGTGGCCATATGTATGTGATTAAACAAGCTATGCCATGTTATTAATGGGAGCTATGTCTGAATATGAAATAATTAGCCGGCCGTGAAGTTGCAAAGAATGCAACGGTCGAGCGGAGAAAGTAATGAATATTTGTCTCCTCCCGGGGAGGTGTTTTACAGGCAGTGGCCGGTCCCCATTGAGCTTCACTGAGAGTGAAAGTGCTCAGCTGACAGAGATGTTTGTCCCCCGCGTGGCAAGAGGTTGTGTAAGGAAATCCCGTTAAGTCTCCCCGACTACGACCTCTCCTGCCTGCGAATGTTTGTTATCTTTATTACAGCTGACCGACTGAAGACACGGAAATATGTGAGACCATTTGTGTCTGCTTGCAGACGCATAACCAACGTAGCCTGCCGATGTCAGGTTCGATGCCTGATATCTCTGATTTATTCATGTGTTGTATACGTGTATGTTTTTTCCCACAGGTGTGATTTTGTTGTGATGTTTGAGATTTGTTTTCATGATTTTGTTTAATTTGGGTTTATCAGGTCGTTAGCTAAATTTTATTGATAACCAGTTCTGCCTGGTATATTTTGTATGAGCAGGGGCTCATGGTAGATTCAGTGCTAGTTCTTAAGCTGGAATGGGGAACCACCTTATGCCAAAGTGATCATTCATGTATATCCGCAATAGCCGGAATGTAAATATTGTGTTGTAGCTATTGTACCAATGTATTAGGTTTCCCGGTTCATAACAGGAACGATTAACTTCGTCGACGCCCACAGGAAAATATGGAACTCCGTACTTATCTAGAGCAATCACCTATCAATACAAAGCAATAAACGTTTTCCCTTGTAAATTGACATTTATTTTAATTTTTTCGGGGTTGTTGCCCGCATTTTGTTTACCTTTCTTACTTTTTGTCAATGTAAAGTGCTCATTTACGCGTTTATCGCAATTTCACGACTATTTGAGGTCGAGTTGCTCTATTTTACTTGATACTTCAAATTAGCATGGACTATTTTTTATCTTTTATGGATACAAAAAATCCATGTTAACCCCTATATTTTATGTTCTGATTTAAAGATATATCACCATTTTTCATGTCAATATACTCTTTAGTATAAGTTCAGTTAGAGTTTTTCTTTGCCCAGTTATAGAACATTTATTAACGCGTTCTCCACACCCTGGGTTAATCGGATGGAATGACAGGATATGGTGCAAAACTAATCTACTGTACCAGTTGAGTTGCTACATTTTCTATACCAAACCTTAACACAGGTTCCGTCGTGCGCCAAACTAATCTACTGTACCAGTTGACTTGCTACCTTTTCATGCCATTGGCGTGAGTGTTTACTACGATTTCCAAGAAGAAACTAAATTTCGATTATTTTTCTGACTTACTACCTTTGCTATGTCAACACCCCAATTAGTTTGAATTCTTTCAACATGCCCTATATGTAGGCATCTAGGCCCAGGAGATACCGGGAAGAGGAAAGGTATGGGAATGGAGTCCCACGAGAACTTAGGCCATCTTCAGAGCGTTGTGTCAGAAGGGTAAGCGAATCCCCCTCGGTGTGAGCTGTAACTCCAGCCATTATACAAAACACTTGGGTGCAGTACTATAATCAGGCTGGCTCAGGCATTTCGGTTAGACGCTGAACAACCTGAATGAGCTATGCAGATCCACTCTGCTCATTAAACATCCGTCGAACATCTGTATGACTTAAACCGCATTTCAATCAATCAATCAATCAATCAATCAATCAATCAATCAATCAATCAATCAATCAATCAATCAATCAATCAATCAATCAATCAATCAATCAATCAATCAATCAATCAATCAATCAATCAATCAATCAATCAATCAATCAATCAATCAATCAATCAATCAATCAATCAATCAATCAATCAATCAATCAATCAATCAATCAATCAATCAATCAATCAATCAATCAATCAATCAATCAATCAATCAATCACTTCATTCTTGGCTTACGCTGGGAGTGCAGGTGGGCCACAGCTGAACTAGCATCTTTGGCCGAGAGGAATTTATTAATTATGGAGAATAGATTGGGTCGATGCATATGTTAGTGCGGTATTATTTTGGGTTGGCAACAATGCGGCGTGAAGGGATTGCTTACCGTTATTCCGTTGTTCTAACTGAGCATGGAGTTTGTGTGTTGTGAAACACAGGTTTTCTTGATTGTGAACGTATTATTTGTGTATATTTCAGACAAAAGGATATGGAAGGTCAAGTAGAGAAAAGTGATCGTTTCCGACATATTTTACTCTTTGAGTTTAACCGAGGATCCAGTGCAGCAGGAGCTGCCAGAACAATTTGTGAAGTGTACGGGAATGAGGCAATTTCTGAAAGAACAGCATAAAAAGTGGTTTTGCTGCTTTCGAGCAGGACGGTTTGACTTGTCTGATAATCCACGTTCTGGAGGACCTTCAGATTTTGGCGAAAATCGCTTGAATGAGTTGTTTCATGAGATTCCTCATCAAACAATGGGGGAAATGGCACAAGTTTTTGAATGTGATCAGTCAACTGTTTTACGCCATTTGCAGTCGATGGGTAAGGTACAGAAATTGGGTATATGGGTACCACATGTGCTAAGCGACAGTAATAAAAATCAACGAGTACACATCTGTTCCTCATTGCGTGCCTGGTACAAGTTGTCTTGTGATAGACACGATGCAACCCTTTCGAACATTGTCACCGGTGACGAGAAATCGTGCCTGTATATCAACTTGAAGAAGAGGAAAGAGTGGCTCAGCCCATCAAAAAAAGAGCAACTCCTTGTGCCTAGGATAGTGCCCATTATCCACAGAAAATCATGTGTGTTTGATGGAACAAAGATGGCATTCTTCACCAAAGGCAACAACCAGTCTTCTTGCTCCATGATAACGGTCGTCCGTATACAATGCAGTTGACCAAAGGTGTGATTGCTGAACTTGGCTGTGAACCTCTTCCTCATCTTCCGTATAACTCTGACCTTGCCCCATCGGATTTCCATCTTTTCCGCTCTCTTTCTAACCACATTGAGGAGCAAGTGCTTCCTGACGAAGTCTCTCTTGACCAATGGCTAACAGATTTCTTCCAGTCAAAACCAAAACAGGTCTACGGGCGAGGCATTCAACTGCTGCTTGAACGTTGGCTGAAGGTCATAGAGATTGGAGATAAATACATCACTGAATGGTTGTGATTATGCGAGGCAGATACAGTAAAATAAAATAAAATGCAAGAACCGCACGAAGTAATGCATCGACCCAATGACAGTATGATTGGTTTATGTGTCGTAGATACGTGAAGGAATAGGAATGCAGTTGGCGCAGAGGCAACCGGAACCATCCAACTCGGTCGCCAGAGTTCAACCGCATCACAACCACCCGTATTAACCCCCGCTTTCCCCCATTTATTGATTCATAAAAATACAGATATCGGATGTTAGCTGTCGTTGTGAATACATCGTCATTAGTTGTATGGAAGAACACATTTAATAATGGAAAAGACATATTGACGTCACACACATACTCTGTTATTAGATGGCGCTGTGCTGTTCACGCCCACAGTTTGAGGCTGATCTTCTCAAACAACACTTTAATTTAAATGTTGTGCCAAAAAACTATCCTACCACAATGAACAATTCATTTACTGATCTTAATTTTACTCTTAATAACACTCCCGAACTCTTATATCATGTTATCTTGGGGCCGATGACCTTCGATGTTAGGCCCCTTAAAACAACAAGCATCATCATCATCATCATCATCATCATCATCAAATCATGTCTCCTATTTCTCGTACCACATACTACACCGTTCTATTGAATAAAATTAATTATCCACAGAATATTTGTCTTTCATTTCTAACTAACAAATGTACCCGTGTTTCGCTACGGCATTCTACCAACTATAGGGATTTCTACGTAAGTTACTGTACACGCAGTGAGAAAGATTACATTAAATTGCATATCTCTTAGCGCTAAAACAGGAAGGATGCCATACGTTATTACCGATGTAAGGTGGGATTTGGGGAATTTTTGTTGATGATGGCAGTCCACATTTCCTATTGTCATTCACAATCGAGATCGGGAGTTCCTACTACAACGACAGGCCCACTTGCCGACTGTCATTTACAAATAGACGCCCCTTTTCCTAATGACAATCACATTCGACTTGGGAAGATTTGATTATAATCGAGAAATGCATTGCTATCTAACGTATAGGGCCTACAGAATCGAGATACGACAAAAGTGATAGGCCGAAAGTAGAAGATCTCTAAAAATTGAGCAGCGATTGTGTAATCTGTTCAGTGATACGACTTACCGTTAGGCCAGCAGTTACCATGATATGAAAGTCTTCAGATTTATTTACATTTTCGTCCACATTTCGACATTTTCCGGCGCCAAAATATTATAGTCTACATTTGAACAGCTTTGAATTTTACCTCAAAGGAAAGAAAATCCAGATTTCGGAATTAGCACTTGCATACATATGGAGTAATTAAGGCAAAAAGTAATACAGTTAATGAAGTAGAAAATAATAGAAATTAGGATTATAATTGAGGACATCCGGAGAGAACAACTATGTAAATACCAAGTGAATGTATTAGAAAATGAAATGCCTGTCACTAAATTGTGAAGATATGAGTTACGGATATAAGAGGGCGGTAACAGATGAGAAATTTAGGCGCCGGATTCTTAGGTAAACATATGAGAATATGACTTATGGTGTTATTACTTGAGCCTCTGACGGAAACTGGACAGTTTAAGGGCATTTAAAATAAGCCACATTATCATTCTGCAAAGTGCTAGTAGTACTGGTGCCTCCCGCAGGCAGTAGCCTCCAGTGAACTTCAAGACATGTATTGTGCTGCCCTCTTGTAGCGTGTACCCAACTTAACTTGTACTGCATTGTTTCTCTACACAACGACAATATTTTCGGTCGTCATCTGTTTTTTTTCCTGAATGGAGGATAGAAGAAGAAAAATCTTGCTCTTGCTGTTGGATCTTTAAATTACGTATTGGCAGAGGAAAAAAGGAGGAAAATGTACCCTTTTGATCCGGGGTAATTCTATCGCCGTGTGGTGATAGTCACCAGTCGGTTTTGATGTATTTTATTTGTCAACTTGGGAAACTGTAAGTAACTACAATCTTCGTCTTGATCCTGGAAGTATATGGATGTGACAAAAGTAATTATCAGCGAACTGTCCTGTGTCGTCTGGTATATTTACACCTAAATTGTACTAAGTAAAATTCAATTATCACTGTTAGTGAAATTTTCGATTAACCAAAGAGACTGGATTTCTAGTTATCTTTATTATTAATAGGTTATAAACATTTCGTGGGGCTTTAATGTAATTATTCATAGAATGATTTTGGGTTGTTAACCACTCTAGAGATGTTCTTTTAATACGAAAATTAATGTATTCAATGACTTTGTGACAAGTTCGTCTACATACTTCTACTATACCTTCGAGAGTACGTCTTAATTTTAAAACGGGGTATTATGCATTAATCCTGTCTGGAAAATCTTTAATATCTTACTATACGAAGCATTGTGCGAAAATGGGGGAATGTACGAGTATAAAAATTGTTTTTAAATGACTGGTTGTAGCTTTGGTTGATTATCTTGTAAGGGCAGCCATTTTCTTGGTCATGTGACCGGTTACCTTGGTTACATTCACAACCCATGGAAGGTGAATGTAATTATTATATTTTGACATTTGACGTCGATACGACTGTTGCTGGTAGACATATGACGTGAGTTGATTGTGTTTTGGTTCTGGTTGGGTATGCGAATCGGAGTTCGTGCTTCGTATTTCTGCGGTTCTTGGTGTTTTAATGTATTAACATTTTAAATTAAATAATTATTTTTCTTGGTGGCTTTTATTTCTAATTTCTCCTCTATGTTTCAAATAAAAGGTTATTACGGGCTGTCTTTTACTGGTACACTTTGCTTTCTATTTTTCTCGGGCCGAATTCAGTTAATTGAACCAATGTCTCAGACGAAAACATTCACATGTTCTGTGTGTGAAAAGGGTTTCGATCACAACAAAAATCTCAGGAAACATATATCGCAAGTTCATCCTAATAAACTGAATAAAATACCTCCAAGTTAAAATTCACAAAGGTTCTAAAAATATGCGGTTAGTGACAAACAGTAGTGCGTACAGTAAACCACTTAACAACACTTTTCGTATCATCGTCCATTACTGAGTGTAACCAAACCTATGTCTGTACATTAATATATAAATGAGTTTTAGTCTTATTAATGCACCCTGGTGGGGGTGTGATAAGCGTCATGCAATTGTAATTATGATGAATTATTGAGGAATATATATTTCATGTTCAGAATAAATAGTATCTTACTGTACATACAGTAAGAACAGGCCAGGCCGAGATGGCAGGTTTCACCATACCACAGAATGTTGTCTCCAGTGAGATTAACAAACACAATGAGGGACAGAATTAGGTTTCTCAGAACTCGGGACAACGAAGGAAAGTGAGAGGGTAACTTGTTGCCAAAGTTTCATAGCCCCGGGCAGTCTTGGTAGTAGCAACAGCGCAGGGAGCCGGGTGCAAATTTCTGAGAAATTATGGCGAGGTATCTCCATGTAACTAGCGGGAGTGGAACATGGGGTTGGCACTGGAAGAAAAAAATATGAGCCTTCCCGGTTACGTGGTTAAGGTGGACCAATGGAAAAATTCACTTGACCAAAGCAAGGCGACAACTTCGTATTGTAAGAAGCACTAGCGAGGCTAACTCCGTGGATTAAACTGATAGAAAGAAGTGAAATATCGATTCAGAATAAAGTGGAATTTAGGAGCCTTACTATACCATGAAACTTATATAAAGTTAATAATTACGGGAGATTGCATGGTGAAATTCTGAGAATTCATGGACGCTATTCGTTGATTGGCTGAAGGCAAAGGAAGCCACAATAGAGCGCGAAATCCCGAGCCGGGATACGGCAGCTAAATTCGCGAATATATCCATTACCAGCGAACGATAATAGTTGAGAATTGGTATAGAGCATTTGAGAACATAATTACATCATTGGATCATATATTAAAGCCACGGGCCAAATCGCAAACAGTCGTATGAAGATATCGGGACTATGCGTTCCAAGATGACCTCCGTTGAACTCGGAAGAGAGGGGATACAAGTATAAATATGAGGTCGTATACTAGGACTCGAAAGTACTTCTGATATTGTGTTCGAGTTGATAGCACGCCCGGGGTGTGCAAGTACTTCTGATATAGCGTTCGAGCCGTGACTACGCCAGGGGTGCGAGTGTGTACTTACTCAAAGTAGAGTTCGAAGTATTATATTGTTACATAGTACAGTGATTCATGACGTGATGTAGCTCATATTACGGTCTTGAGCAGTCTACTAGTATGAAGTATTTCAAATAGACAGGACTCAGTAAAGCATAACTTACGGAGTGTGAGATTCTACCAACAGATTCGGAAGTGCGTTACATGAGAACGGTCACGAGTGTTTATGTCACCTAGTAAACAGTCGATTCTAAACTGATACCTGGTCAGCTACACGAACGTGAGACGGGAAATTCAAGTGCGCGTACGGGCCGTTGTAAAGGGAAACCTGAGGTATCCCATGTTCCTAGTGTCCGGGAAAGGAATGAAGAATGTAAATCTACATTAAGTGGGCTAGATACAAGGCCGAGAGTGTAAAATTTGTGAATAGAATTTAGGGTGGAAATTATTCCAAAGTGCAACAGCTAATTTATTTGTTTTATTCAAAATGTGTAAAGTTGAAAAGGGTCAAGGATTAATTCTTCAAGCTGGCATGAATACCAGTGGAATGCACTGCTAAAAACCGGAGGGGCTATGGCTTCTCGTCCGGTTTTAGCAGACTACAATGGCAGAGTTGAGTACCTTTTAATATATTTATAGATTGCTATCGTTAGGGGGAGGAAATCATATTAATTTATCATGGTAACTTGATTGTGAAACGAGCCGTTACGGCTCGTATAAATTCAAAGATAGATAGACAAAGGGACAAATTAATATGTAGATTAGATCAAGCACTCATCATAATTTTGATTATTAAATAGAGTATAGTAGGGTTGAGTTGTTCATTCAAGTGCTTGAGTTGTTTGATATAATATGGAGCACGTTTCACGTAAAGATAATGTAAATATTCATTTCGGAGTGCTTCCAAAGTGTTTTTCCGTTATTGGAATTTTTATAGATATTATGTCATGTTGTTAAGATAATCCAGAGGTAGGATTGCCAAGTGATTTAAATTGTTATGGGACGGAATGAAGTCCATTGATTTGTTTGTAAATATCGCGAAGTTCGCCAGTGGACAAAATAATAATAATATGTACAAGTGTCGAAGTAATACATTAAAATTTGGTAATGTGTCAAGGCGTGTTTAATAATAATCTTTGAGAATAAAGGCACGGGCCTAGTTGGATAGTATGATTGCAAATTAAAGTAATTTAAATGTGGAGATCACACGTGCCGTGAATAATTATAATTTGTGCAGTGAATCCGGTTTTAACACTAATTTTTGATTTAACGTTTTTGGACTCCATAATAATCATAAATAATTTTGGTAGAAACGAGATAGGCACTTTTATAATATGGTCACGCTATGTTTGAGATCCAGAGGGATTTGAGCCAAAAGTTGATATTTGGAGTTTTGTGGGACAGAAATCCGGCCCGAAATGAAAGGGAATTGTACTGATGTTGATGAAGAAATAGATGGATCTTAAGGCCCACATAGAGGTTGTATTTATATACCGGTGTATTGAGTGGCAGAATAGAGTCCACCCACCGAGGGTTAGTTTGTGAAAATGTTTTGAAGAGTTCCAATGAATAAATGGACTTCAAAATCGAAAGGGAAGGAATAATTTAACACTTGCAGAGATTGGAGGTATTTGCCCAACTGCGAGGTGTTATGGGATTTGAGAATTGTCTTAGGAGCATATGGTCTCCATGGATTAACGGCAGTACGAAAATAAGGTTGCGGGTTCGAAAACTAGTATGTCCCGACCGATGTGAATTCGGATCTTGGTGATTTCTGTTTGGGAGAGAACGTATGTGACCAAATTATAAAGATGGGGAATAAAAATGAAGATTCTCGAAAGAATAATAATAGTAATAATAATAATAATATTCCAAGTAAATCATATCTGGATTGATTAGTGCCAAAATAAATCGGAGTTGTAAAAGGGGTTATGCGTTAAACATATTAAGAGTGGACTACCGTGTAACAGGCGAAATAAATTTTTTTAAAATTATTAATAATAATAAATATTTAAAAAAATACTTTTTTTGGAAGAAGAATTTACTTTTTTATATTTTGGACATAATAATGATGTTGGGAGTTGAAATGAAAAATTTGAGATTTTTAACTAATAATAATAAAAATGAGAATATTTGAAGAAGGAGAAGAAGAATAATCAACGAAGGTACTTTTATTTATTTCAGATGAAAATAAATAAAATCGCGAAAAGTTGAAATATTAGTCCGAGGATGATTACGGGTTACGATAATCATGATCTCCACAAATAATAATAATAATAATAATAATAATAATAATAATAATAATAATAATAATAATAATAATAATAATAATAATAATAATAATAATAATAATATTTAATAAAATATTTTTTTATTTTATTTATTTTTCTTATTATTTCGGATGCTGATGATGGATGATACTAGGGAAGTGAGCTGGCGAATTAACGTAATAATGTCAATTGGTTGTAAATAATAAGTTAAGTTAATATGTAGGCAAATCCCTACATCTGGACCATTAGGTTAGAGTCCCTTTGTCGAATTCCTTCAACTAACGATTAGCATATCTTGGTTAGGAACCCGGGGAGAGTTTGTAGTTTTCCGGGTTGGTCTCATCTCAATCAGAGTGGAGGCGATAGCATGGTCCATGTGATCGCGCGTACTTAGCCAACAGGTATTTGGTCCATGATCAAATATGGTCATGGTGTTAACGAAGGTAAATCTGATACCTTCAGATATCAACGGTTCTACCACCAAAATGGAAGGGTGGTCAAAAGTGACAAATATTATGTAATCATTTTCAGGAATAATTTGCCAAATTACCGGCAAATCAAGGGTCAACAGATTTTGATTGTGTGTAAAATTTCATTTGTTTACTTAAATAAATGCTCCTTTAGCATTTGCAAGGAAACAGTTCCAGGTTCTTGTTCTTGTAGAATAGTAAACCCTTGGTGACCGTTTAAATATCCGCCCCCATTCCTAGGACGGAGCCTTCATGATTTCCCTTTGATCTGAATATATATATAATTTGTGTGTTTTATGATGAGCCTTAAAGTTAAAGATTAGAGTGTCCCGTTCAACCCTGTAGTACTGATTGGATGGCGCCCTTACATTTAGTTTGAGATCTTATATCTCAAAATATTTTTTTTTTTAGTATTAGTTGCGATGGATTCGGACCGTAACACTCCCTGAGATAAATGCTGGTTGGGACTCAGGTTTTGAGCGGGTACATTACATCAGTAATGTATTTCTTCTTCGCGAAAAATTCGTATTCATAGCCCTCCAGACAAGTAACTTTGTTGAAAATATCCTAGGGATATGACGACGAATTTTAGGTAAGTAAAATAAAATAAAGTTTGAGAATATATTCTAAAAATTGCAATCCTTCTCTTAATCATCTTTATCCAGTCGATTAGATTAGGAGTTTGCCTTTTTCTACCAGTACAAGCGCTAATGTGAGTCAATGCAGAGTTTCACTTGAGCCCTTATAACTGCATTCATTGTGGACCTTTTTCAAAAATCAAGAACTCCTGAGAGTATTGAACAGAGTAACATGCTACAGAAATCATTATATACATAAGTTAATTTGTCTAGGATTTGAATGAAAAAGTGGAAAAACAAACGAGTTTAGACAGTATTTCCGGAACTGAATTTAGGCGGGAAGTGATTTTCGAAATATTTTTTGTTTATTTGATAAAGCTATCCGAGACTCACAATTCGAAAGCTTTCCGGTCCCTTTAGCCCGGCACAGTCGAGGAAATTGCTTAACTTTACGTTTTTTGTAGCATGGGGATCCCCTGCTAAGGAATGTTTTCATCATTAGTGACCTGAACTATCTGAACTCCTAAAATTTATGCAACGCTCCTATGTAACAGTTGTGCGGGCAGAAGACACTTGCGTTTTGTATACGTTTGCACTCTTTTAAAAAAAATGATTTTAATTTGAACCTCTTCACTCCTGTGCTCTATTACGGACACTCGTACATTTTCTCCGCTAAATGTACAATCATAGAATCGTGGATGTGTCTTTGGGCTTATAACACGAGAGAGGGAGTACATATTCTTTGGTTGTTCCCCTATTACGACACACAGGGGTACAGATAATGCATCCTTTGACCCCAACGACAGGGGAGATAAAGCGTTCCGATAAATCGAAAGGAAAATCAGAGTATCCACAAAAGAATGGTATTGCTCATTAAAATGTAAGACATTCTAGACCTCGTAAAAATAATGTTAATTATAATTAGCCAGTCCTCTGGTGTAGAGGTAGCGTGCCTGTCTCCTATTCCAAGGCCCTTGGTTCGTTTTCGGCCAATCCAAGA
Source organism: Anabrus simplex (assembly GCF_040414725.1). Lineage (NCBI taxonomy): Eukaryota > Metazoa > Arthropoda > Insecta > Orthoptera > Tettigoniidae > Anabrus > Anabrus simplex. The sequence continues at coordinate 439,940,778 of NC_090268.1, read as the reverse complement.
ATTTTCATTCTAGACTGAGAAGCATATAGAGTTCATTAGATACGAGACGTTTCCAAGCTTACAGGAGGAAAGCGCACAGTGAGAATATGACGCTATTGACCTAGACAATGGTCGCAATGATGTCGGCAAATTTATGATTGTCCGCCCAGTCCAAATATATATCCATATTAAAACACTGCAACCACATTAAATAGCAAGAGACGAGACAAGAACTTGGACTAATGAACCTGAGGAGAAACTTGCAGGGAAATAATGTAATGTGCTTACGAGAAAATAAAAGACTCCAAAGAGCGTCCCTTTCTGAATTGCGAACAAGTTGAGAATTATTGAAAAATATGTGTATCTCACTAAGTCCGAAACTTGGAATTAAAATGTAGTAGGCCTACGCCAGCAGGTTACGTGGGGAAAAGGACGTCCCACTGAAAAGAGGTCAGTTCAGAAAAGTGACAGCACTTCGTTCTTGTTACGCTCTGCTATATTTGCACCTTCTTACTGCTTCGTGAAGTGTAATTTAGTCAGGGTATAATGAGGTTATTTCCATATAATAATGGGCTGCCATAAATTACGGGTGATATCTTTCATGAATATGGAGATCAGGAATTTCGTAGTTTGAGACATGGCTCGTTGTAAAGAATGTTTGCAAATTAACTTGCTATACATCGTGCTAACCACCGAACGGCTCTCAACGTGGGAGGTTCGCGTTGGTGACCACCTTACCTCCTGTCCAAACTCCCTTCTTCACTTCGTGAACTCTTCTGATCTCCTTAAAAGCAACTCCATCAGCTGGAATCGAACGGGACATTTGGGATCATGATTTGGACGCTGTACCACTGAACAACGGAGGCAGATGGTAGCAATGACATCTAACATTCCACCAACTGCTCCAGTAGTTTAGTTCACGTTTCCTTTTCTTACTCCAAAGCAATTTAAGTATGAACACAGTCATACAAGATCACAGCTATACCGTCAACACCCAGCTGAACAGATGCCCGACGTCACCGTCGGTGAGTTGTCATCCTTCCGTTCCTAAGACAGTTTAAGCGATGCCTGTTGACGTCTGCGGCGTTTGATGATGTTAAGATGCAAATAATCGGCATAATTTACCTCTGGGATATTAAAGGGGATGTAATTGATTAGGACAAAAGAAATAAATGATCTCAATGAATTAAAGACATTTTTTCACTGGGTGAAAATTTCTACCTTGTTGCTCAATGGGAGGTATATAAAAATAACCCTATACTTGTTGTCTAATTAGTAGCACCATGCCATTAGGAGCTTTGTGAGGTGTTTTTTAGGTATTTAATTTCTTAACACACAGGCACACTTTCTTCTGACATTATAAATGTCGCCGATTCAATATTTTAATTGTAAATAATGTGTTCTTCGTCTACCACTGTGCGGTCGCGGGTGCAAACTGTGTCGTACATGTGGATAAGACACTGTCTTACAGCCGGATACCCTTCATGATGCCAATCCTATGAGGTGGGTTGTAATCACTATTGCGTGTAGGTGTGGGGGTTGGTAGAGTCATGAGTTGTCTGGACGTGAGGAGGAAAATGTTGGAACATACACCCTGTCCCCGAGCCAGGAGAATTAATCAGGCGTGATTAAAATCTCAGAACCATCCGTGGATCGAACGCCGGACTCTCCGAACAGAAGGCCTCAACGCTGACCAGTCATCCAAGGAGTTGGGCAATTGTAAATAATCAGATGATAGATTTTATTATGAATAGTTGTATACTTACATATATTATTATAATGGGCTAATTCATATGTTGTATTATGGTTTCATGCTTCCAAAATTTAAATCACCACAGAAATTTCATTTTTTCCTACATTTTGATAATCTTGCACGATCTTTAAGAAATAAATGTAGAATGTAAGTCTGAAAAATACCCATCTGATATCATCAGTAGTTATGCTGTGATATGTATCTGTTGCAGGCCATACAATGAACTGTTGTAAATATAATACTAATTTAACTAACACACGTAAGTAAATAACGGGTCAAGCGCCAAAATATAGAAAATCGAGTTAATGGTAAAATAATGGTATACGCGCCATCGCCAATAACATATTCTGACTCAAGCGCCAGAGCAATTACAACTAGTTTAAAAAATCCAGAAGATGGTGCATGAGTCATCCAGCAAGCATGATAGTCAGTGAGCCAAGCGCCATACACAGACATATAGATTTAGACTGGCAATGAGCAGCAGGATTTTGAAGCCGAAAGCGTGCGGCCGCCGCCATCTTACGTCACTACACTATCCCGTTGCATTAATATAAAGTAGTACCCGAAACGGAAGTACTGGACAGAAGATAAATAAAACAATTAAAAGCACATCGAAATAATAACCAAATTTGTTTTACGGTAGCGAAAGGTGGATGGACTCAGGATATCTTTTCCATAAGTTAGAAGTAACGGACATGAAAGTAGCGAGAATGATTGCTAGTAAAAACAGGTGGGAATAATGGCAGAAGGGTACTCGGAATGAGGATGTAAAGGCTAAGTTAGGAATGTATTCGATGGATGAAGCTGTACGCATAAACCGGCTTTGGTGATGGGGTCATGTGAGGCGAATGGAGGAGGATAGGTTACCTAGGTGAATAATGGACTCTTATGGAGAGTAAGAGAAGTAGAGGGAAGCCAAGACGACGATGGTTAGACTCAGTTTCTAACGGTTTAAAGATAAGAGATGTAGAACTAAGTGAGGTACAGCACTAGTTGCAAATAGAGGATTGTGGCGATGTTTAGTAAATTCACAGAAGCTTGCAGACTGGACGCTGAAAGGCATACGGTCTATAATGATAATGTATGTAAGTATGTGCGTATGCATGTATGTATGAAGACCTATTTATCTTAAATGGATGGTGGAGGGGAATGCAAGACTATAGATGACATACATTACAACGCAGGGAGGGAGTACAGTTAACCTGGTGGTGAGTTCAGGAGATATATTGGAGATGATAAGGAAGCTAGAAGTAAAAGATTGGTGGGGGGTAGGGGAGTCACACAATTTCCCAATTTATATTACTTTCTTTGTTATTTGCTTTACGTCGCACCGACACAAATAAGTCTTATGGCGACGATGGGACAGGAAAGGCCAAGGAATCGGAAGAAAGCGGCTGTGGCCTTAATTAAGGCACAGCCCCAGCATTTTCCTGGAGTGAAAATGGGTAACGACTAAAACTATCTTCAGGGCTGCCGACAGTGGGGTTCGGACCTACCATCTCCCGGATGCGAGCTCATAGCTGCGCGCCCATAACCGCACGGCAAAATCTTACGGTATATATTACATTAAGAAGGCACAAGAGAGAAGAGAACGTTAGTGGAAGGAGAGAAAAAGTGAAGAGTACTATAGTTAAAAATACCAAGTAGTGTAAGAACACCAAAAATTAAATCAATGCATACCTAAAATGGGAAGAATTTCAACTTATTAAGATTGGTCTCGAAGTAGCATTAGGCAGTAAGAATGTGGATTTAGCTGTAGAATTTTTTCAGAAAACATTTAAGAACATAGCACAAGTGGACAAGGAAAACAAACAAAGAAGACGGGGTATAACTAGGAATACAAAACCAAGAGACTGGAAGTAATTAGGACCCTGAAGGCCTGCAGGAAGTCAGGGGATACAGAGATGCAGGAAATAAGGAAAGAGTATAACTAGTTATTATTGGAAAAGAAGAAACTATGGCAGAAAGACCAGGCACGGCTAATTAATATAGAATGTAAAATTAACGAGGGAGATAATATATATAATAAGTAGAGGGGAGGGAGGTTATGTGAAATCTAAAATGAATAAGGAAGAGTGCTTTGATCATTTTCAGAAATTATTAAGAGGGAAATAGGTGTGGAAAAGTAATGTGAGGTGTCTGGATGTTGTGAGGGGGGTTGAGATAAGTATACCTTATTTCGATAATGAGATAACAGAATACGAAATAATAGAGGTGATGGTCAAAGCCAAATATAGAAAAGCGGGGGGTTAAGTGGTTTATCCAACGAGTTTTGGAAAGAAGCAGGTAAAAGTAAACAAATGCTGGGAAATTTAGTAAATGTATGTGAAAGGATATCTGAGCTGACAGAATTTCCGAAGGACTGGCGGAGGGGTATAATCTGACCAATTTATAAAAGCGTAGAGGTAATCCTAGTAATTATAGAGGAATAACACTATTAGGTACCCTCAGGAAATTGTACGAAGGAATCTTAGGAAATAGATTGATGAAGTGGCCAATAGATTTTAACATCTTCACGATATTTCAGAGTGGATTCAGAAAGGGGAGAAGGACAACTGATAATATCAAGATTGTCAAAACAATAATAGATACATATTTAAAAATAAAGGAGGTAAATTATATAACGCCGCAATTTACTTTGATAAGGCCTTCGACACAGTTTTTAGGGGAGCATTGTTCGAGAAGTCGGGGCGATTAGAAGTGTCGAACAAGATGAGAAGTTCGATTGAGGCTTTATATGAATGGGTATATGCAGTGTTAGAGTAGATGATGGGGTAGTATGCGGATGGTTAGAGTCATATATGGGGTTGAAACAGGGGTGTAAGTTATCACCGATTCTATTTTTTTAATTTATAAATGATATATTACGGGCTCATGGTGGGAAAATGTGGGCTTGTTAAGTATTAGGAAACCTAGAAATACCAGGCTTAATCATTGCGGCGATGTTCTCCTGATGACACTAACGACTGGAGGCATGAAAAAGTATGAATGACGTCATAGAATTCTCTGTAAATGGTCAATGAAAATGAAAAAGAGCGGCAAATGAGCAAAGGATGATGAAGGAAGAGTAAATGGAGATAACTAACAAACTAGAATACTTAGGAATATACAGTATACAAGTAGAATTGGGAAATGGACTCACCAAATAAAACAAGCGAAATTGAAAGGGCTGGCAGCAATTTCAGTAATAACGATTTTAGGAAATAAGTTCCATAATATAGACTATAAGATCCAAAACTTGTTTTTTCAAGCCATAGTAAAGAGCGCAATGTTATATGGTGCTGAGATATGGGGAGTAGAGGAGAGTAATGAAATGCTGAACCAAATAGTAAGTAGGTTTAGTAAAATTGTAATGGGACTGCCATACTGTACTCGTTCTTCAAATTGTGGTGCAAGGCTGTGAAGAGAATAATCAGTGGACATTTTAAAGAGAATTGTGAGTTATTCGTTAAGGATCAAAGAGGGAGAGGGGGTCTCTTCCTGCAGAGGGCATACCAACACCAACGGGACAATATGTCCGAAGATTATTGGTTAGGTAAGGTTAAAGTATCTTAGAGAGGATGAGATTGAGTAATTATTGAGAGATAGACATGATTAGGGGGAGGCTATATTATGGAAGAGAATCGAACGAAGGGTCAAGGATATTCAAAGACAGTTGCTGGAGTCTGAGTGCAGGAGCAAGGTGCCTCCCTCGGTATTTAATATGACAAACCAATGTAAACAGAAGAGAAAGAAAAGGGCTGATATGGTGGATAAGCCCTATAGTTCATTTCGACACCCCCGAGGGGGCCTTTGCGGTGCCAGTACCGGTGTCGCTTATCGAGCTCCTCTGCTGGCCTCTTTGTAAAAATAAGTATAATAATAATAATAATAATAATAATAATAATAATAATAATAATAATAATAATAATAATAATAATAATAATAATAATAAACCATGGTGAAATTAATTACTGTTTCATGGTTACGGTTAAGTGCGAAAAGAGTGACAATGTTACATTGCGCGTTTTGTGCCATGGCTGTATTAGGAGTATTTCTGAAAAAAATAGGGACAATGTTGTTGTAATTATTGTTAAATAATTTAGCGTAGGTGTTTTCTGAGGAACGTCTAGCGGTGTTGAAGAGACGGCAAGGACAAGTACGTTTTACAGCTGTGCAGTGTTTCACTCAACACAATAAACCGCTGCTAGATGCAACCAGGTGAAAAATCCTCTACATAATTGAAAATCCACAGCGTTTCCAGTCATTCGATCGGGTCTCGAATGGAACGAATGAAGCTCCCATCTAGTGGTGAGGATAGGAATTGTATCTGCTGTCGTAACCTGTCGCGGCAATGGTTATGGACGTACAGTACAGATGAAATGACGTTAGAGGGCGTTACTGGAATTAAAGATGACAGCGAAATCCGGAGTACCTGGGGAAAAAGCCTGTCCCTTCTCCGCTTTGTCCAGCACAAATCTCGCATGAAGTGACCGGGATTTGAACCACGGAACCCAGCGGTGAGAAGCCGCGTGCTGCCACCTGAGCCACGGAGGCTCATAACTATTCCTCTACGTACAAACTGTAATAAAAACAAACTATTTCAACTCATTCTACAAAACCAACCAGACCATTTCCTTGCAGAGTGACATTAGACTAGGGTGTATTATATTTATTTGTAGTATGTGGGGCCCGTAATAACTTTGTTCCATCTGCATTGCAGGCCATGCAGGCCCTAAATTTACGCCCCTGTTCTTAGATATATACCACGTGTACCGAAAACGACCTAATACTCAAGTATAAACGGAAATTATTAATTTTTTACTTTATTGCATCAACCAAAAGAAATACTCTCTGGGGCAATTATTATTGACATACAGATGAAATGATATCGTTGAGTGTTATGGAATGAAATATGACAGCGAAATCCGGAGTACCTGGGGAAAACCTGTACCTCCTCCGCTTTGTCTAGCACAGATCACTTTTCTACAAAGTATCCTGCCTTCGATACACATTTTCTTCATCGGATTGGTAAGTTTTTGATGGCCTCATGTTAGAATGAAGAGGGACGTGTGCTGAGCCAGTTGCGCACGAACTCTTCTACACTTGCATCATCATTGAACCGCTGTCCTCCTGGGTCTTGTTTGAGTGGTCCATACAAATTGTAGCTGCAGGGCGATAAATCTGGACTGTACGGAGGGGTGTTCTAGAGGTGTACAGTGAATTTTCTCCAGATTTCCCCGCGTTAAAGTTTCAGTGTGAGGCCTTCTATTATCATGGAAAAAGATGATGTTTCGGATCGGTTGCCAGCGTCGCTTGTAGCGATACGCATCTTTTGCTTCATCCAAAATGCGACCGTAATAGGCTTTATTAATTATCTCTTTTTCGTGAAGAAAATCCAACATCAAAACGCCCGTGTAATCCCGGTAAAAGTCTGCAAGCACCTTTCCAGAAGATGGGCGTGTTTTGGCCTTGACAGGACCTGTGAGACCCGCGTAGCAGTTCTGCCTGGAGGATAGCAGCAATAACGTTTCAAATGTTCTGCTGTAATTCTTCCAGTGTGTGAGGATTGTTGGAATGCACTTGACCCTTCAATTTGACTCTGAGGTAAAAATCACAGGGAGAGAGATCAGGCGATCGAGGTGGCCAGTTGATTGCACTGCCCCTGCTAATTATCTTCTCCCTCACCGAACACCTCATGCATTCATCACAAGGTTGTCAAAACTGTGTGTGCTTTTGCTCCACTTTGCTGAAAATATCGATACAGTCGTTCATCTCCTCTGAGTTAATCCACATTTGGATTAAGCCGTGTCTTGAAATACCGGTTAGCTTTAACAGATTGGTGAAGGAATCTTTTTACGACGAAGACCCTAGACAATGCGCACTACACACCGAACCTGAGATTATGCAAAGGCTTTTCGACGTACTGTTGGGGATTTTCTGATGCATAACGGCGACGTGTTTCGGACAGAGCATGTGCAGACATGTGACATGAACCGATTGGTGCAACGAAAACACGGTTTCTAGTATATCTACTGATGGGCAGTTCTCCTGTTTATTAACATGGGTCAGTTCTGCGACAGTCTTATAAATCTGCTCACCCAGTATACATAAGTCTGGTGGTCAGAAAACGGTAATACATAAATGTAATAACTAGATTGCAATGGCAGAGGGGCCATGTCGTACTTCAAGAATGTGACAATAGCGGACAGACGTCCACATAACGAGTTGACATTAAATCTATAAGCAATTTAATCTTTTCACGTGGACATTTTGTCATTGATGGAACAAACCGGAGAATACTAAGTTGATTAAAGCACGTAATAAAGAAGAATGTCCTTTTTATTAAACAGCACTTTAAGCTGAATTGCGTAGTTCGTAATTACAAGGCGATTTTATTGAAGGGAATTACACCTCCGTAGAATAATGGTTTAGCTGGCGTCCTCAGAGGCCAGGGTCTATTCACGGAACTGCCAGATATTTAAGATTGGTGGCAGGGTACATGCAATTCATCTGAAAATATGCACCACCTCAGGACGGGGGCACGAATTACCTTCCCTACCGAAGGAAATAATAGACGGGGTATTATATCATAACTACACAGACAAAATATTCAGTGATGCTTTTCGTGTTTTTAAGAACGATATTGCAACCGGATTGGCGGATAATTTTTTTTTTTGCGAGGAAGTGAGATTATTACTTCTGCGTGAGCGATTCAAATTGACGAACCCGCTGTATTTGCTAAGTCAGAGCAAAAGCCGCCGCTGTGATCCAGGGAGGAAAAGGGGAGGGAGGGGAAGTGGGGCGGGGGTGATATAAAGAGAGATAATGCTCCGCGTGTATGCACGAGTTTCCTTCTTCGACTCGCACAGGACTGCCCTTGTCCCTTACAGGCAATATCCACAGTTCGTTTATTGAATAGACGTAAATGCACACAGATTACAAGAACACACATGATACTGTATAGGTTTTTGGGCTTATGCCGTGTCAAGAAAAGTGAAATTCTTTACGTTTCGCAGAGAGCTGAGCTCTGCGTCATCAGAAGAAATCTCGACTGTCCACGAGAAAGGCTTCTTAAACAATGACTCTTTAAATTTAGACGTTATAATAGCAGTGAGAATGGCACTTTCATTCGCCACCAGATGGCTCCCATGACGTGGAACAGCGCTAGCGTTCGAAGCGGAAGCTGACCGAACCATCAGCATCAGTCTAAGAGGTTCACATAACATGTGTACGTAACATATGACACTGGCAGGCGTATGACATTGGCACAAGCCTGGAATGAAACATCTGGCGATGAGGAACGTAAGAATTTGGAAAACACCGAGACGAAATAACAATAGATTTTTTTGCTAGTTGCTTTACGTCGCACCGACACAGATAGGTGTTATGGCTACGATGGGACAGGAAAGGGCTAGGAATGGGAAGGAAGCGGCCGTGGCCTTAATTAAGGTACAGCCCCAGCATTTGCCTGGTGTGAAAATGGGAAACCACGGAAAACCATTTTCAGGGATGCCGACAGTGGGATTCGAACCTACTATCTCCCGAATACTGGTACAGGGAAGGGAACTACCTACGTAAATTCTCAATGGCTGGTAACCAGGTATTACTTAATTGATAAAATACTGAACGAAGGAAACAATACGCCCAATGCTTTGATTAGAGTAGATGTTCGGTATGCTCTGTGCTGATACGGTGTAGTAGTGACTTTTGGACTTTGTTCAGGATGTGTGGTGTGTCGCGAACGTCCTGAAAAGCTGCGTGTATTCTTGGTACAAGTTCATGTTCCCTTTCTGCGGGGTTCGCCTGGTATTCAATATGTGCAGAACAAACTGGGCACTGAGCACTGGCGCTGGGAAGCAACTATGCGAAACGAACGAGAAACTAGTGCATTCACAGCGAGCATTACCTCTGTCTCCCATTTCCCGCCCTTTCCTTCCCTTCCCTCCTTTGACGTGCAGAAGCAGGCATCACCTGGTTCTCTGGCACAGCAAATACGGCAATTTGAATTTCGCACCTAGAAGTAAAAAGTAAAAACGTTGCCACATTTTCTCGAAAAGAACAATTTTCTCCACCAATCCGATTGTACCATCTTTCTTAACATAACACGAAGGGCATCCCCGATATTTTGTAGGTATAGTTGTGATACGTCCGCCTCTGTGATGCAGTGGTTAGTGTGATTAGCTGCTACCCCAGGATGCCCGAGTTTGATTCCTGGCTGTGCTACGAATTTTCAGAAGTGGTACGAGGGTTGGAACGGGGTCCACTCAGCCTCGGCAGGTCAACTGAGTAGAGAGAGTTCGATTCCCTCCTCAGCCATCCTCGAAGTGATTTTCCGGGGTTTCCCACTTCTCCTCCAGGCAAATGCCGGTATGGTACATAATATAAGGCCACGGCCGCTTCCTTCGCCCTTCCCTGTCTATCCCTTCCAATCTTCCCTTTCCCCACAAAGCCCCTGTTCAGCATAGCAGGTGAGGCCACCTGGGAGAAGTACTGGTTTTCCTCTCCAGTTGTATGCCCCGACCCAAAGTCTTACGCTCCAGGACACTGCTCTTGAGGCGGTAGAGGTGAGATCCCTCACTGAGTCCAAGGGAAAAATCAACCCTGGATGATAAAGGGATTAAGAAAGGAAGAAGAAAGAAAGATAGTTCTGATACAGCCTGTATTTTCTTACGTTAACAGGTGAAACACTGGAAATGATGGACAAATTCAAATACCTTGACTCTGTTTTTGCCATCGATACCACGACTGATGATGATGCGAAGCACCGCATCAATGATGGATGGACGATATGGCGTTTGGTGACAAGTGTCTTGTGCGACAGTCAGATGCCTATAAAGCTTACATGCATGATATACGACTGCCATCAGACCGGCCCTCATTTACGGCTCTGAATGTTGGGCAAGGCAGAAGAAGCTGAATCAGGAAATGCACGTCTTCAGGATGCGGATGCATCGATGGAGGGCGGGTGTCACCCTGTCTCACCGATTGCGCAGCAAGCACGAGTGAGGATCATTTAATACTGCCCCTATCAGTGAGAAACTGGTACGGGCACGTCGAGGAGCGGAAGAGAGGACGAGGACGTTCTAGAGCAGGCATTTCAAAGTCAAGCGCACGCCAGGCAAGGTACTTGCAGGGTGTCTTTACTCTGGTGCGGTCCCGGCGGGCACACGCTGATTCGAGCGGAGAAATTCGAAGATGATACGTTAGGGTGCACAGCATTCCTTCCTTCATTTTGAACGAAGTGCGCTGCCTCTAAATGACACGTGTCCTTCACCAATATAATTAAAAAGGCACCTTAAATTGTTAATTTACATTAAATAATAATAAATGCGTTACTGATACACACAAATACAATAGGATTGTAGGCTACAAAAATACTACACACACTATCCAAGTAATAAACGAAGAATCAAATTCTGTCAAGTTCAAGATACATTAAATTAATAAATTTTGAATATTCTAGTTGCCAAACAAAGGTAAGCACTTGTCTACATCTGGGCACCGTAGTTTCGCTTCCTCTGGAAATAAAAGGAAATAGTTGCCTAAAAGCGACCCATTTACGGTATATTCACTAGTTTCCTGAGCCCTGCTGCTTTTTTCTGGCAATAATTCGGTCAATGTTAGGCATGATGGTGCTGGTAGACACTATCTTAATTACTGCATTGAGATGTTTGTCTGTTAGCCGAGATCGGAATTGAGATTTGTTTATCTTCATCTGGAAAAGAACTGTTCACACCTGTAAGTACTCTGAATATTGACAGGATTTCTGCAGTAATATTTTGGAGTTGTGCGAAGCGTAATGGGCAAGGTTCGGTAAAAGTCAATAATTTACCTTTCTTTGTGCTCTTGATTCAGCCGCGCGTCATATATTAACTGTGCAAGTTCCAGTTGTAAATTCTGGGGTGGGTCTTCCGGTTGAACACTAAACGGTGCAGAAAAGTGCTGCAACATTACTTCAAGGTCCTGAAACCTCCTATCGTGTACTGATGTGAATGACGAAGCTCATAATGATTTCTAACATGAAACTTTTTGCAGATGATATGCTTTTTTTTTTACATACTAAGCACTGAGCTTCTCCTTCATGTTCTCGACTTTACCTTTTACAACTCTCGTCTTGCATCGTTCTTTCGTTTTACGTGGCACGAAGAGATCTGGTTTTACTCATCCCTGCCGTAAGCGAACGTACTGTCAGCTCATCTCTCCTCCCTCCCGCCTAGAGTGGAGAAGTTCTGCCCACACGCGTGCGTTGTCATTTCTAGGCCATGCGAAGTCTCATTGAGAGCACTGTTTGACATGCTTGTTCTAGAGGAAGGTGGTGGCGAACATCCGAAAAGGCTGTGAAGAGAACGGCTTTCTAGTGGCACAGACACCATACCGAAGGATCAGAAGAACCGACCTTGAGTGATACACGGGTACACAGACGGCCGGGAAAGAAGAATAAGTAGAGGAGGTGGATCACTTTAAGTAGCCTACTTAGGATGTACAAAATCCCAGGATGGTAGTATAGGAAGTAAAATTGAACCAAGGTTAAACAAGGCTAATGCTGTGTTCGCGCCGTTGCTATCAATGGTATTCGGTGACGACGTGACAAAGAAGGTTCACGAGAATTCATTACAACGGTTAGCTTTACAACCGACCTTGATGCACCAATAGAAGGAATTAACTTCTCCAGGGGAGTGACTTGAACAAAGACCTCCCTGCTGATAGGATGGAACCACAGCAATGGCATTGGCTGAAACCCAGGGTGCGTTTGATGCTCATTTCTCGGCATGTTTCTCAAGCCCGACCAAGCCACGTTCAGATTTAGCAACACCGCGTTGTAAAGCTTGCTTGAATTCGGCCGCGATCTAATTGGCTAACTTCAGCAGCTGATAAATTGACTAACGCTCTGATGCTCATACACGCGGTTCGCGTTGTTTCCGATCACCCAGCATATACAGTCGAAATCGCTTAATGCTACATCGCTTTTGAAAAGGTATTGGATATATCAACGAAATCTAACGGACCCGTCTACATTCTGTATGAGCACCGTATTTCAAAACTACATATCGTATAAAAAGTGGTATTTTGATCACATTCTGGGTGAAATGTATCGACTATAACGTCTTTTTTGATTTTTGTTTGGTAGGCGTTTGGGGATTGCTGATGACAAGAAACGCTTATTTTATAACTTTTTTCAGTAGATCGTAAATTTCAAATCATCCTGTCTGTCAGATAGTCAAAGCAAGCAAGAGTCACTGTGAAGATATCGCAAAAGAAAAGGAAAGTGTGTACTATTGAAGAAAAGTCACTCATAATATGGCGATTACAAAACGGGGACACAAAATAAATCATGGCGAAGGATCTCTATGCATATGGTAATGGGGGTATTTAGGGGTTGTAGTAAGGATGTAAAGGAGAGGGCATAGGCCTATAAGTCTTTGGTAAGACCCCAACTAGAGTATGGTTCCAGCGTATGGGACCCTCACCAGGATTACTTGATTCAAGAACTGGAAAAATCCAAATAAAAGCAGTTCGATTTGGTCTGGGTGATTTCCGACAAAAGAGTAGCGTTACAAAAATGTTGCAAAGTTTGGGCTGGGAAGGCTTGGGTGAAAGGAGACGAGCTGCTCAACTAAGTGGTATGTTCCGAACTGTCAGTGGAGAGATGGCGTGGAATGACGTTAGTAGACGAATAAGTTTGAGTGGTGTTTTTGAAAGTAGGAAAGATCACAATATGAAGATAAATTTTGAATTCAAGAGGACAAATTGGGGCAAAAATTCGTTTATAGGAAGGGGAGTTAGGGATTGGAATAACTTACAAAGGGAGATGTTCAATAAATTTACAATTTCTATGAAATAACTTAATAAATGGCTAGAAAAACAACAGATAGGAAATATGGCACCTGGGCGAATGCCCAAAATGCAGATCAGTAGTGATTGACTGACTGATAATTCAGTGTATCGCGCCCATTTATTAGCGATGACCGTGTGCTACTTCTTTCCTCACTTACCTATATATAAGTGTTTCGTCTGTACATTGCTCAGAATTTAAAAAAAGAATGGTATTTCTGTATCGGTCGTGTCGACAGTAATAAGGAAATGCAATTTTTAATTTTCCGTCATCTGTGTCTGTCTGTGTGTGTTGTGACATTTTAGATCTATTGTAATTGGGAGTGAATTTTATGTGACGGGATTGTACGCCACGTGCTCCGCACAGATTGTTCGCGGCAGAACCCAAAGCGATGACTTCCTTTTTTCTTTTGTATAACATTTTGAGGGGTGAAGGGCAGCCTTATCACCGCAAGAAAAGACGGGAAAATTGTTTTTTTTTTTTGATAGTTGCTTTACGTCGCACGGACACAGATAGGTCTTATGGCGACGATGGGACAGGAAGTGGCTAGGAGTGGGAAGGAAGCGGCCGTGGCCTTAATTTTTTTTTTTGCTAGGGGCTTTACGTCGCACCGACACAGATAGGTCTTATGGCGACGATGGGATAGGAAAGGCCTAAGAGTTGGAAGGAAGCGACCGTGGCCTTAATTAAGGTACAGCCCCAGCATTTGCCTGGTGTGAAAATGGGAAACCACGGAAAACCATCTTCAGGGCTGCCGATAGTGGGATTCGAACCTACTATCTCCCGGATGCTAGCTCACAGCCGCGCGCCTCTACGCGCACGGCCAACTCGCCCGGTGACCTTAATTAAGGTACAGCCCCAGCATTTGCCTGGTGTGAAAATGGGAAACCACGGAAAACCATTTTCAGGGCTGCCGATAGCGGGGTTCGAACCTACTATCTCCCGAATACTGGATACTGGCCGCAATTAAGCGACTGCAGCTATCGAGCTCAGTGGGAAAATTGTTAATACTGCTGAACTCTCCATCCATGGGAAACATTACAATTAAAACTTTTTCGTAATATCAAAACTTCAGATTCGACGTCTTAATAAACATTGTCCAACAAGTGTGCATATAAGATTTGATAACGCATTTTCAGGAAGGCATAAATAATAATATTAGGAAATAAAATTAAATGTGGAATTAATAAGCTAATTAATTAATAAGAAATCAGGGGACATGTTAATTATGACGTAGAGGAATTCAGGACGTCAATCGAATCACGAGGTACGTTGGACATCAGAGCTCAGAATATAGGTGGCGAATTCGAACAAGGACTCTCTCACTTACTCACTTGGTGACTACGCGTGCGATTCAGAAGCTCACTACGCAGGGAGGTCTTTTATAGACCTTTACAGCTGTTACTTGCCACCACGAGGAGAACAGTGTCATTTCTTGATAGTTTAACAGACCATCTACATTCATGGCAGACGTCAATAGAGTCTATGAAGAAAGTAAATATCATTACATATCAATTATTGTGAAACCACGAGTTGGGAATCCATACTAATATTTACGTGAAAGTTTCAATGTACATAAAGAAGTACCAGTTCGTGACCGGCCGAGGCAATGAAGACCAACAGTAGGAAATGTGTGTGCCCCGGAGACATCGCCCAGCTCGAGATGCAACACTAAAAGGCAGGACCGATGCCGACAGCATCCTAATGCCATGAATCCAGCCTAGAAAGAGACGAGGGTCATCAAGACATCCAAGTTAAGTCGACAATTCATTTATACTGGGTATTATCTGTTCTATGTAGATGTAATAAGTGGTTAACTTTCTTCTTGAAGGAATTTTTGGTTGAACAGTAGTTTGAGTAGATTTCTAGTATCTTTACCATGTCATTTTCTTGTGTTATACGATGTTCAGTCTGTATTTTCTCCTATTATACGACTTTTAAGGTGCGTGATGACGGTATGTCAACATCATCGACCACGCGGATTTCAACAAGTCATGTCATCGAACAATATCTGGTTTAAATATTAGCCATCAGCTAAACTTTAAGGAATATTGTGTACGTGTAATATTTTTATTCTTCGGAATTTATTTCTCCAATATTTTACCAAAAGTGTTTGCTACATTTTCATTGTTACGGAAGGACCGCTGGCATCATGAAAGAAGGAAGGACTGCCTTTACATTAGGTGCTCTAATATCCAAGAGTCGGAAGGAAACTGAATGTAAAGGTCTACGACATCGTAACCTCATGCAATTGATCAACAAATAAAATTACAATGGCCATTGTTGCGATGTGATTTGTCTCTTCTGCTGCCACTCATCTCCGATACACGGGATTACTGCTGCGTTCCGACTAAAACAGCCTGTCTGAATGTCGGTGGGAAGTAGCTGGGGAGTGGGATAACATTGCACTTAATATGTGATCGTACTGTGAATGAGGGGTACTGCAGCTGTACGTACTGTGTAAACATAAAATAACAGTTATTCCTCTCACCTCACTCCACAAATACAGTACTTATTTCACTTATATTTTTGAAGGATTTACTTTATTCTGTAAATTAACTAAGTGTGTAGCCTAAAGCTTACGTATATGACATTTTTTCAATAAAAAAACCAGATCGATTTGAACGACTTTCACTTATAACGACCGCCAATTGCCTGTCAATTCGGAGTCGTTATAACCGGTTTGTGTGACTATCGCTTCTAGCGACCGTTGATTGGCGGTCCCTTCGTTGTCGTTATAACCAGTTTGTGTGACTTGTGTGACTATTGCTTATAACGACCGTTGATTGGCTGTACCTTCGGAGTCGTTATAACCGATTTGTGTGACTCTGTTGAGTGCCAAAAGTCTGCATAAATTCCAAACTTCTCTGCAGTGCTCAGATAGAGTGAAGGCATTTGACGTTGTTGATTTGTATTTAGCTTTCTCAAGAGTACAATTCCGAGCTACAACTGCACTCAGTATGGTTTGTAGGGATATACTACATCTGCCTCTGTGGTATAATGGTTAATGTTATTAGCTGCCTACCCCGGAGGCCCAGGTTCGATTTCCAACTGTAACACGAAATTTCAAAAGTGATACGGGGGCTGGAGCGTGGCCCACTCAGCTTCGGGAGGTTAACTGAGAAAGGGGGTTCGATTCCCACCTCAGCCAAGGTTGTTTTCCGTGGTTTCCCACTTCTCTTCCAGGCAAATGGCGGGATTGTACCTAAGGTAAAGCCACGGCCGCATCCTTCCATCTCCCTTGTTTATAACTTCCATTCTTCCCATCGCCCCACAAGGCCCCTGTTCAGCATAGCAGGTGAGGCCACCTGGGAGAGGTACTGGTCCTCCTCCGCAGTTTTATCGTCGACCCAAAATCTCACACTCCAGGACATTGCCCTTGAGGTGGTAGAGGTGGGATCCCTCGCTGGGTCCTAGAGAAAACAAACCCTGGAGGGTAAACAGATTAAGAAATAAGGAAAGAATAATTATAAAAAGAAAGAAAGAAAGAAAGAAAGGAAGAAGGAAAAGGAAACACAATGATACCAGTTTTGATTCCATTCTAATGCCTTACAAAACCTGGAAAGTGTAACTTTTCTTCATAAGATATATTAACAGTCCATATATTAAGAATAATTTCCAATTAATTTTTAGATGTAATATCGAGTGTCAAGGACAACGTCATGTACAAGTACAGGAAGAAAATTTTCATTTTTACGGAATTCTGTCCTTTCATATTGCATTTGCATTTCATCCTCTCAAGTGTATCCCGCAGGCTACTTTCCTTTCATGAAAACTTCTCATCGGGACAAATAAATGAATGAATAAATAAAAAAATAAATAAATAAATAAATAAATAAATAAATAAATAAATAAATAAATAAATAAATAAATAAGTAAGTAAGCTAAAACAGTATATTCCGAATCCATTGAAATATTTCAGAAGTAAATTACATCAAAAAATTATTTACTGCGGTAACGAAAAATATTATCACATTAAAGTAGACAAGATTAAGTTACAAAATCACTTTCTTTCTTTCCTAATCTGTTTACCATGCAGGGTTGGTTTTTACCTCGAACTCAGCGAGGGATCCCACCTCTACTGCCTCAAGGGCAGTGTCCTGAGGCATGAGATATTAGGTCGGGGGATACAACTGGGGAGAATGACCAGAATTTCACCCAAGCGGCCTCACCTGCTATGCTGAACAGGGGCTTTGTAGGAGGATGGGTGATTAGAAGGGATAGACAAGGAAGAGGGAAGGAAGCGGCCGTGGCTATAAGTTCGGTACTATCCCGGCATTTGCCTGGAGGAGAAGTGGGAAACCACGAAAAATCACTTCCAGGATGGCTGAGGTAGGAATCGAACCCACCTCTACTCATTTGACCTCCCGAGACTGAGTGGACAGCGTTCCAGCCCTCACACCACTTTTCAAGTCTCGTTGCAGAGTCGGGAATCGAACCCGGGCCTCCGGTGCTTGCAGCTAATCACACTAACCACTACATCACCAAGGCGGACTACAAAATCACTATTGAACAAAATGAATAGTCACTTTACCCTATTATTTAAATACGTTATAACTGTTATGACCGTAATCGTAGAGAAATGGGTAAGCAACAGTAAACACCATATTTCAGGTGTAAATTTATTAGTGAATTTCTTAAAATACTCCGTATGTTTTCTCAAGTGCGGTTTGAACTCTGTGGGTAGCTTTGTTCCTAGCCGACATTTCCGGAGACAATTCACAACGGTCTTATACAAAGTGGTGAGGGTTGCCATCTCATGAGGAAACATTTTCATTATAGCTGTCGATAGAGTGGTTCACTCTAAATGGATGAAGTCTTCACGTGAATAATTCATTCTGGAAGCCTGGGGGAAGTCCCTCATTGAATGAAGGAGCGGTAGGCTGCGGGAGATCGATCTTTTGAATGAGGCTAAGAATCGAAGTCATCAATTGTAGTGCATGTCAATATCGTTGCGAGGAGTTAAACCTTCCATCTCCCGCACTGATACAGTCGCGTGAAAACACCACTGAGCACTGAAGGAACATTTCTGGTATCAGTGGGACATCTGTGCTTCATCATTCCCCATTCTAAGTAGAATGTGATTGTACCGTTATTAGCTTAATTCGGACTGGTTAAGGGCGGACCTGCATCTTTGAACATAGAAAGATTGGATGTATTAAATTTGTATTCACAGCAATGGAAATAAATAGTAAAAGGAAACTTAGTATTCCTTAATAATATGTATACATATTTAGAAATCATATAAACCTATGCCATTATATATAGTTAATTATTCAAAATGGTGGTATATTATGGCTACTATTTTTCCCTTTCATTGGTAATTTCGAAACTCATTAATATTTTTCTATGATTCTTTTATTTATTATGATAAGTAACGTTATAGCTATAACATGAAGTATAATCAGTGAAGTCCATCAGGAATACAAAAACCGAGCTCGATAGCTGCAGTCGCTTAAGTGCGGCCAGTATCCAGTAATCGGGAGATAGTGGGTTCGAGCCCCACTGTCGGCAGCCCTGAAGATGGTTTTCCGTGGTTTCCCATTTTCACACCAGGCAAATGCCGGGGCTGTACCTTAATTAAGGCCACGGCCGCTTCCTTCCACTTCCTAGACCTCTCCTATCCCATCGTCGCCATAAGACATATAACAAAAATACCAAATTTTTCATGAAGTTATTTTCAAGTACTGTAGTCAATTTTTTCATTAATTTTCCTTTGATTTTTTTTAACTTAACCACTGAATCTAGCTCAATAATTGTAGTACACCTTCTTCTTGTCTGTGTATAAAATATACATGCATGCAACCTTTCATTTTAGTATTTTAAAAACTTCCAGAGTTAAAAGGGAAACGGTTCTGAAAACATAAACTTTACGAAAAACGAACAACAAATTTACGGATGAATTAATTATTCAAAATTGTGGTATATCATAGCTGCTATTTTGCCTTTCCATTGATAATTTCGAAACACATGAATATTTTTCTATGATTCTTGTATTTATTAGTAACATTATAGCTATAACATGTACTAGTATCAGTGCTTGGGTGATAGAGCTTCACGTTTTTGGTCATAACTCCGAAAGCATTTGGGAAATTAATTACAGTTTTGCACTTTTATAACGAGAAGAGTTCAATTTAAATGAAATAAATAAATAAAAATCATATTTTTGGTCGGTAAAAAGTGTTGAACCCCCCTTTAATTCTTTTCTACCATTGGAGAATCATATCTTAATAATCAATTCAGCCACAAAGCGGATATGAGGCGGCAACAGAAGAGACAGGGAACATTAAATTAATAATAGTCGATTACGAATTCTTCAAGGCAGTATCATTGGACCTTTATTATTTTATATATAAGTGATATGAGTAAAGGGCTGGGACTTGAGTTAAGGCATTTTGCGGGCAATTTTATACTGTATCGAATAATAAATAGGTTAGAGGATTGTGAGCCAAACGCAGAAAGACCTCAGTAATGTTGTGAGATGGGCAGCAGACAATAGTATGATAGCAAACGGGGTCAAAAGTCAGGCTAGAAAATACCTCTCGGCTTTAGTTAAAGCGTTGATGTGGTGTAAGTACCTCATGGGGATAGCTGTAAGTGCCTAGGTGTTACAATTAGGAAATATATTCTTTGGGTACTCACGGGATTGTAAATAAAAGTTACATATCTGTTCATATGGTTATGAGGATATTGAGGGATTCTAGGACGGGTAAGAGTCATACCACACCTATATGCGCTTACGCATAGTGACTAGCACATACTGAAACTTTGCCGCTGTTAAATATTATTTAAATAAATTTAGTGGATAGCAAGACAAGTTACTCTCCGTACAGCAATGTTTGTTTGAGGAGCCACGACGCACCACCACAAGGTTTTGTATTTCAGTTAGACGTGGTATATCCTATTTACAATCCTAAGTAGCTATCACAAAACGGTAGAAATGGTTGTGGTTCACTGCTCTGTAGTTATTTAAATCCTGGGTAACTATTGTGGCAGAGATGATTGAGGTCGTGAAGTGAATAAATAATTGAAACAACGGTCTAGGTTACATTTATATAACAACAGAGTTATTCGTGGAATAAATATATATGGACTGTGATGCCTCTTCCGTCTATCTATACACTTAGTTTTATCGTACGATAATATATAACATCAATATGCAGATAAAGGCTGAAGGGAAACAGGTTTCGACAATGGTAGAACAAAGGTCTATGTCGAACAAAAAGTAACATGCCTGCTTTTCTGGCTCCAAGCTACAACTATCACATCCGACCACCCGTTCTGTAATACGCTCGCAGTGTCATTCTCTCCTTAGAAAGCGAACTTTTTCATATTACCAATGAATGCGCAATCTGATAATAGCAATATCGCGTGCGCCAATGAAGACGACCAAGGACAGAAGAAAAAGAAATTAATCCATTAGAGGGATGTCGAGCGGAAACGGCTACGAATTAACGCAAGGACTTGTATCAGCAACAGAGGTAAGAGTGCAACGAACGTATTCGCTTGAAATGTTTGGTTTTCAATTTGTTTTCAGGCCTAAATCACGGTAGATCTTAAATATGTACCGCGAAAGCTTTACATCATTATGAGGAATTAAAAATGGTGCAAAACTTACGTGGAATTCATTTCAGAGAAGAGGTGTGTTCATTGCCACGTCCAGGGACCCAGAAGTCCAACTCCAGAACAATATTTAGTTTCATAACCGAATGAAGAGTAGCACACCACTTTCTCCATTGCTTGAGTAGCTACTAGCAGTACTATGACATGACGTCATTCCCTGCAATTATGAGAAATGCATTACGTTACGAAACAACGCAGAATAAAAGCACAAGTAAATAGAACCTGTAAAGGAAACAATGTAGAATACAGAACAACAATACTTTGTATATGAAACTTAGCTTAACGTAGTGGAGGACCGATAGTGTCAGCCTCAGAGAACTCGTGCAGCCTCGAATGTTTGAACAAAACTTCAGCGAGGTAACCAAAGAAATGGACTTTTCCCTGCCGAATCGCGGAATTAACAAAAGCCATGCTTATGTTAGTTGGTCTCCACGTACAGTATTTTCTACGTTTTGTGTATGAACCGGCGATCTCTCGTTAGGCATTACTCTCCCGTTTCTCCTGAACGTCATTTGGTACCTGTAACCTATCTTTCCATATCCAGGCCAATCTCTGTCATGAGAAGAGTGGCCCTTTTGGGGGCACACTCCCTTCAAGGAGATCTATGACCGCGGTGCACACTATCCGCACTACAAGGTAAAAGGTAATTTAGCCTTTTTCTTACCGCAACTAACAATGTAACTTACACCAATCGTCATTTTTCTAGTTCCTAAGTAGACAGGCTTGGCAGCTCTGGGCACCGCGCGATCACGTCGTTCGCGAGAAAGAAACAAACGACAGTCATACCGCGCCAAGATGATTGCGATGCAAGTGGTGACCCATGCTACTAATGTAGCACGGTGCAACGCAACGCTTTGCTTAAGTAGAATTTAGTCATTCTTGAATTAGTCTGAGTGATAAATATGATATGCCAATGATGAGTAAGCTATTGTATTCCTACGTGTGCTATATTAAGATAATTGGTTTTTAAGTAAGAATATAATACGTGATAAATTTCGTTGTTGTTTTGAGGAAAGGGCAGTATCAATTTTATGGAACAAGAGTCTATGTTTTATTACACTAGGTATCCTGACTCAGCAAACAACAACAGCTTTGGAGAGTATTTTCACAAAACTCTCCATAGGTAACATCTTCCTTTATTCGAGGTTATGCTTCAATTATAGGCGGTACCTGAAGCAAGGGGCAGCAAATCTGATCAAATACTGTATATGAAGCAATAAGGCTTGGAGATTGTTCACTATTATCACGAGCCTCTGCGATATCCCTACACTTGATTGGGTGTACGGTTGTTCTGGACAGAGATGGTGGTCATGATAAGGAAGAGAGCGGATCGAACAAGACCGAAGACGAATGTCCGCTCGCTCTGTGCCATGACAGGTGAAACAAATGAAGAGCTTACTCCGCACAAGAATGGTGCCTGCTGTCCCCTGGCAGCTAGAAATTGCTTCTACTTGTCGCAGGAGATTCCTTGGAATTTCAATTTCTATCCCCAGTTTTCCAGGCAGTTTCTTGGCATCAATCACACTGGACAATCAGCAGACATTCTTTGATAAGAAATGTAGAAAGTGCTGGGTGAGAATTCATCGCATTTTTGAGTTAGGTTTTACATGTTACATGTCAAGTAATCGATTTTGTTACTGTACTTCTCTGTTAGTGGCAGAAATCAGAACAGATGTGGGGTATCAGGTACATTCACGGTATCCCTTGCCTGTCATAAAAAGCCACTTAAAAGGCGACTAGCCATGGGAGGAGACCACGAGGCCCACAGCTGAGTCTATCGATATTCCGTTTCTATTTACAATACGTCCATTCTTCGAAAGGTTCCTGCTACTCCTAAAGGGGATGTTTATACTGTTGTACACAATGCCTTTTGATATAAATAAGTCTTAGCGCCAGGGGTCATCTGAAAATGTGTGTAACAAAACAGTGTCATGTAAAAAAAATGTGAACCGGGTGAGTTGGCCTTGCGGTTAGGGCGCACAGCTGTGAGCTTGCATCTGGGAGATAGTGGGTTTAAATCTCACTGTCGGAAGCCCTGAATATGGTTTTCCGTGGTTTCCAATTTTCACACCAGGCTGTACCTTTATTAAGGCCACGACCGCTTCCATCCCATTCCTAGGCCTTTCCTATCCCAGCGTCATCATAAGAACTGTCTGTGACGGTGCGACGTAAAGCAAATAGAAAAAAAAATGTGACGGCAATGTAACCTAGCAACAGTACCTTGAGAGCTGCACAGGCCGTGGATCTGTATCTCATGGCCTTCATCAATACTTCACATCACAATCTGCACGGTTCTTAGGCAACACATTATTGATCATTTGATTGTCCCAAACAGAAATGTAATAACATGTTTTTCAGGAAAAGTATTAACGGGTACTCACCAGACCATCCCAAATAAAGAATACTCTTCCTGTGGTGTCATATTTGAACTACCAGGCAACTCGTTGCAGTAAATTAGTTAAAACCTAAGGGGAGTATCAAAGACCTGGTAATGTTAAATTTAACAGATTTACATCCCAGTTATCTGGAACTGTCGAAGGTAAAAACAGAAATTTTGATAGGATATAGATTCATTGTTGTTGTTTGAGTCATCGGTCCATTAACTGGTTTGATAAAGTTCTCCATCCTGTGCTAACCTTTTCGTTTCTAAATAACTCCTACATTACATTTAATATAAATATGTAAATGTTCGCTACTTGACTAACTACTATATCCTATATCTGCTCTTATCTACTTGTAATATTCGTATCTTCGTCTGCCCCTACTGCTCTTACCACCTACACTTCCCTCAAAAACCAACTGTACAACACTTGGGTTTCTTAAGATGGCCCTATCATTCCATTCCTTCTTCCGGTCAAATTTAGCCAAATCGATCTCCTCTCACCAATTTGATCCAGTATCTCTTCATTCGTGATTCGATCTACCCATCTCACTTTCAGCATTCTGTAACACAACATTTCAACAGCTTCTATTCTCTTTCTTTCTGAACTAGTTATCGTCCACGTTTCACTTGCATACAATGCCACACTCCAGACAACAATGTTCTGCCATCATTAGTTATTTTACCACCCAACTAACAGTAGTCATCTACTTCCTTTCCTAACCTAACATTTCCTGCATTACCTGACTTTATTCGATCGCACTCCATTATATTTGTTTTGGACTTATTTATTTTCATATTATATTCCTTCCCCAAGACTCTGTCCACACCATTCAGCAATTTCTCCAGATCTTTTGCAGATTCAGATAAATAACAATATCCTCGACAAATCTCAGGGTTTGATTTCCTCTCCTTGAACTTTGATACCCTTCCCACATTCCTCTTTGATTTCCTTTCTTGCCTGTTCTATGTAAGCATTGAAAAGGATAGGGGACAAACTGCAGCCTTGCCTCACTCCTGTCTGGATTGCTGCCACTTTTTCAAAGCCCTCACTTCTCATAACTGCAGACTCATTTTTGTATAGATTGTATATAATTCTCCTTTCTTGGTATCTGATCCCAATCACCTTCAGAATCTCAACCAGCTTGGTCCATACAAAATTATCGAATGCCTTTTCTAGTTCTACGAACGCCATGTACGTGGACTTGCCCTTCTTGATTCGATCCTCTAAGATCAGACATAAAGTCAGGATTGCTTCACGTGTTTCCACATTTCTTCTAAAGATAAATTGATCTTCTCCAAACCCAGCTTCAGCTGGTATTTTCATTCTTCCTTATATAATACGTGTTAAAATTTTGCAGGCATGAGATATTAAAGTAAAGGTGCGGTAGTTTTTACAGTTGTCAGCACCGGCTTTGTTGGGAATAGGTATAACAACCTTCTGCCGAATATCAGATGGCACTTCTCCTGTATCATATATCTTACATACTAAACGGAATAACGTCTCCATCCTGGTTTCTCCTAAGGCAGCCAGTAGTTCTGAGGGTATATCATCAATTCCCGGTGCCTTGTTCCTACTTAGGTCTCTCAAATCTCTGTAGAATTCTAACCTCAACATTGAGTCTCCCATGTCATCAGCATCAACAGATATTCTTGATCCAGAACACAATCATCTACTTCTTCACCTTCATACAACTCTCGGATATGTTCCTGCCATCTTTCTGAATTTTCTTGTTTCCTTAGAAGTGGTTTTCCATCTGAGCTTTTAATATTCATATACCTACTTTTCCTTTCTCCAAAGGTTTCCTTGGACCAATGATCTTTTTAGGCCTCTTTAAATAGCAATCATCATCATCAACGTCATCATCAAAGGTTTCCTTGATTTTCCTATAGGCAGTATCTATCTGTCTTAGGGCCATACAACCTTCAACATCCTTGCACTTCTTTCAGCCATTCTCCCTAACCTGTCCTGCACTTTCTATCTAATTCATTCTTTATTCGCCTGTATTTTTTTCTTCTCCCATCATCTTTTGCATTCTTGTACCTTCGTCGTTCTTCAAACAGGTCTAGTATCCCTTGAGTTATCCATTGTTCCCTAGATGATATTTCCTTTCTTCCTAACATTTCTTCAGGAGCCTTACTGATCTCATTCTTCGTGCCTGCCCATTCTCACTCTACTGTGTTTCTTCAGCCTCTTCATTTAGTCCCTGTGTTACATGTTCCTTGAAACAATCCTTCACACTCTTTTCTTTAAAATTGTCTAAATCCGATCTCCTTGCATTCCTCCCCTGTTTCAATTTCTTCAACTTCAGATGGCATTTCATGACCAACTGGTTATGGTCAGAGTCCACGTATGCTCCTGGGAATGTCTTGCAATCCAACACATGGTTTATGAAACTCTGCCTAATTGTCTATTTGATACCTTCCATTGTATCCGGGTCTCGTCCACGTATAAAGCCGTCGTTTGAGGTGTTTGAACCAAGAGTTAGCAAGGACTAAATTGTGATCAGTGTACCCGGATTCCTCTTTCATTCCTTTGTCCCAATCCGAATTCTCCTACTGTATTACTTTCTCTTCCTTGGCCTACCTCTGCATTCCAATCTCCGATCACAATTAGGTACTAATCACCTTTTACATACTGTATTAAAGCTTCTATCTCTTCATATATTGTTTCAATTTCTTAATCATCCGCTGAACTAGTAGGCATATATACCTGTACTATTCTGGCGGGCATTGGCTTGGTGTCTATCTTGACAACAATTATCCTCTCACTATGCTGGTCACAGTAGCTTACCCGCTGTCCTACTTTTTTACTCATTGTTAAACCTACCCCTGTATTTCCCGTGTTTGATTTTGTGTTGATAATTCTGTAGCCGCCTGACCAGAAATCCTGCTCTTCCTGCCAACATTCTCCACTTATACCAAGTACATCTAACTTTAGACTATTCATCTCCCCTTTCAGATTCTCTAACCTACCACAACGATTCAAACTACTAACATTCCACGCTCCGACTCGCAGAATATCAATATCCATCTTCCTGATAATCGCCTCCTCTCGTGAAGTCCCACCCGGAAATACGAATGGGGGACTATTTTTCTCCGGAATACTTTACCCGGGCGAAAGCCATCATCAGTGCATCATTCATACAGAGAGAGCTTCGTGGCCTCCTGTGTTAGGTATGGCTATAGTTTCCCGTTGCTTTCAGCTTTCCAGCAGTATCAACACAGATAAGGCATGTCAAGTATTATTACAAGACCCTATCAGTCAATCATCTAGAGTGCCGCCTTTGCAACTTCCGAAAGGCTACTACCCGCCTTATGATGAACAATTCGTTAGTCTGGTCTCTCGACAGATACTTATCTGATATGGTTGCACCTGCGGCTCGGCTATCTGCTTTATTGGGACACGCAAAACTCCCCACTCGGCAAGGTCGCATGGTTCACAAGGGAGGTATAGATTCATATCTAATACATTTACTGATCTACATTCTTGGTTGTATTTTCATTAAACATGAAAATACGGATTTTTCATCAAGTTCTTTAATTATTACTAAATAATAATTTATGATCAAACTATGTTCGGTATCTGTACCAATGAAGATCCATATACAATGAGAGGTAACAATCTCAGATATTTAGCTTAACTAGCTTATAGCATAATAGGAAACATTCGCAAAAATGTTATACTTTTTAGGAAATCACACTGGAAAACGTAATGCCACTTACAGAATGTGGATGCTACAATGATACTTACCAGATAAACACCACACAAGAAGTGATATCGCAGCAAAGAAAGTAGCCAACTTGTGCAGCAGTAAATTTACATTATGTGAACATAAATTAGTGCCTTCTACAGTATATAGTTCCCGAGATGTCTTGTCTTAAATTTAAATGTAGTCACGAAATCTGGATAGATGGTTTGCGCAGTAAAATAATTTTAAAAATGCATACATACTTCTAGTCATCCGAAATCAATGAAACATACGTGAAATTAAAGAAGAAGCTCCATGTATTGATAAAGAAGTAAAATCGAAATTTTATTACCAATACTACCGTTTTCCCTTAACACAAGTAGAATAAAAAATCAAAGTCACCTCCGTACAGGCCATGAAGGCTCATGGAGGAGTGGAAGGTAAAGGCTTCCACCATTGTTAACCTCGGCACGTGATTGGGTAGAGTGTTTTGCTCTACGCCCGGCCGCCTTTGCCCCCAGGAATTAACCTGGTACTCATTTTTGGGGTAGGCTGAGTGAACCTCAGGGCCATATGCACCTCTGGAAGTGGAAATTTCTTTTCTTAAATTTTACGACTTCCTGCCGGGGATTCGAACCCACGTCCTTCCGGGCGAAAATACAAAGAGAATACCACACATAAATCACTGCTTATTGACCCACTTACTATTTCCCTTACTTTATTATGTATTGTGTTCTATTTAAACATTGGCTTATATTTTCACTTTGTATTTAACGTGATTTTCATTACGATTATTTCTCTTTCATTTTACTTTTATGCTCCGGATTTATTTTCATTTATTTGTTGACCTCTGGTTTCTTTCTTCATTATCTGTTCTTCAAATCTGTTATTTAGCTTAGTTGTCTTTGATTTTGTAATAGAACAGTACAGCATATTTATTCTATATGTACATTATCCTGTAATTAACGTGGTTAAGTGTAAGAGAGGGCCACAAGCCCTAACTTCACCACTGCTTAACTCTAAATAAATAAACGGTGATTAACCACGAATGTTCCTACTGAAGTGAATGCCTATGAATTACTGGAAAGGCTGGTCTGAGAGAATCTGAGAAGTTTGAGAGGAAGATCCGTCGAAAGATAATGGTCCCGTGGAACTTTATCAGAAAACGGAACGACTGAAGGAATGCATCAAGAAGTGACTACTCAAGTTCTATGGCCACGTACTTAGAATGGAAGACAAGCTGTTGACCAGTAATTTCTTTTACCATACACGATAGTAGAGCTAAAATATGTGATAAGTAGTTCAGGAATGATCTGAAAAAATTGACTAAATAGTGAAGACATTGTTTACAGAACTAAGTACAAACACCTGATCAATAATTTAAAGCGGGTGGACAGGGAGAATGTAACGATACTGGCTGCAAAGAAAGCTTCTAGAATGTGAAATGTTGCTTATTGTGGTCCATAGTAAACGGATAAAATAAATAAATAAATAAATAAATAAATAAATAAACAAATAAATAAATAAATAAATAAATAAATAAATAAATAAATAAATAAATAAATAAATAAATAAATAGTAAAGAAGGAAAGAAACACATACAACCCAAATTAACGTAATATTTACATTCGTCTCCAGACTAATACAGGTAAGTTAATATTAAATAACAAAATGTTCTTCTTGTGTCGGTTGCAGATGTCTTCCTTTCAGGTATCACACCAGTCGTTGAGACAATATGGTAGACACAGAAATTCTCATAGACGAGGGACTATCAGCTTGATAAACATCAACGAACTGAGAGTTATCAAGTATAGAGAAGCCCTTGTTTGTATCAGGAGTAAGTTCAATTGCGAGAAATTTTGCTCACACTCAGAGGAAAAAAACGGAATACTATCGATTGTGTCTGCAAGTGGTATTAGTAAGCATCCATTTTCTTCTCAAAAAGTAATTCACGATAACCTTCTAGAACTTGCTGTGTTTAATTCTTAGTCCCTTCCACATAAAGTAGGCCTACTTGAACAATACGAAAAGTGGCATTTCTGTGAACACTATCTGGCCAACATTCAGAACACGGTATATTTGTCCAGTATGGTATTTATGCGTCTTGTGTTTTTAACAGATGATTTTCTACGTGTCGTCTCAAGCTATCACGCCAGGCTGAGTAGCTCAGACGGTTGAGGCGCTGGCCTTCTGACCCCAACATGGCAGGTTCGATCCTAGCTCAGTCCGGTGGTATTCGAAGGTGCTCCAATACGTCGGCCTCGTGTAGGTAGATTCACTGGCATGTAAAAGAACGCCTGCGGAGCACAATTCCGGCACCTCGTCGTGTTCGAAAATAGTCAAATATAGTTATGGGACGAAAAACCAATAACATTATTATTATTATTATTATTATTATTATTATTATTATTATTATTATTATTATTATTATTATTATTATTATTCAAGCTATCATAGAACATTTCAGTCAAGAGAGCAGGTCCCATTGCCAGCCTGAATTTTTCTCTATTCTCCAAGGTAACTTCCTTTCATTTCAAATTCTCAGCTGCCCTTAGAGATCCACAATGATAATAATAATAATAATAATAATAATAATAATAATAATAATAATAATAATAATAACAATAGTATTGGTTCATGGTGTGAGTTACTGTAGTCACGTCCTAGATCATGAACCATGGGCAACGGCTGAGTGGCCTAGTAAGTGGTCCTGAGATTCGGGATACCAGTTGCTATGGAATGGGAGTGGGCATCTCGGACATTTTCTGAGTCCTGGCCCTTCTTGTGTTCAGGCGGCTAGGACTATACAATTCACCGGTGGTCCATAACCCGTTAGAGGAGAGAGTCTCTCTTGGACTATGTGCAAGTAGGGTAGCATCCTGCTTCATGAATTAACCGAGCTCAGAACACTTTAAGCAAGCCTCGGACCTGTGGGAGTAAAGGAGTCCCACTTCTATTTGACAGGCGAGGGACTCCTTGGAAACAACTTGGCGAACGAAATGGAATTCGATGGGGAGCTATCAATATTAGCGGGGCTTATGGAAGAAAGAAAGTACAACTGGCTGGGTCTGCAAAGAGGATGGATCTGGACGTGCTAGGATTAAGTGATATTCGGGTAAGGGGAGATAACGAGGAAGAGATAGGAGATTATAAAGTGTACTTGACGGGTGTTAGAAGGGGAAGGGCAGAGTCTGGGGTAGGGCTCTTTATCACGAATACTATCGCACCGCAACATAGTTTCTGTTAGGCACGTAAATGAGCGAATGATTTGGGTAGATTTTTCAGTTGGAGGAATTAGGACTAGAATTGTCTCCGTGTATTCACCATGTGAGGGTGCAGATGAGGATGAAGTTGACAAGTTTTATGAAGCATTGAATGACATCGTGGTCAGGGTCAACAGCAAGGGCTAATGGGCGATTTCAATGCGAGAGTTGGGAATAGAACTGAAGGATACGAAAGGGTGATTGGTAAATGTGGGGAAGATATGGAAGCTAATGGGAATGGGAAGCGTTTGCTGGACTTCTGTGCTAGTATGGGTTTAGCAGTTACAAATACATTCTTCAAGCATAAGGCCAATCACCGCTACACATGGGAGGCTAGGGGTACCAGATCCATAATAGACTATATAATAACCGACTTCGAAATCAGGAAATATGTTAGGAATGTACGAGTTTACCGGGGATTTTTCGTTGATACAGACCACTATCTGATCTGTAGTGAACTAAGTATATCTAGGCCTATGGTAGAGAAAGTGAAATCTGTCTGCAAACGAATAAGGGTAGAAAATCTCCAGGACGAGGAAATTAGACAGAAGTACATGGATATGATTAGTGAGATGTTTCGAACAGTAGACAGTAAGCAGGTTCAGGATATAGAAAGAGAAAGGGTGGCATACAGGCATGCTGTATTAGAAACAGCAAGGGAATGCCTAGGAATAACTGTGTGTAAAGATGGGAAAAAGCGAACATCTTTGTGGAATGATGAAGTGAGAGCAGCCTGTAAACGTAAAAAGAAGGCTTATCAGGAAATGGCTCCAAACAAGGGCCAAGGCAGACAGGGATTTGTATGTAGATGAAAGAAACAGAGCGAAACAAATAGTTGTTGAATCCAAAAAGAAGTTGTGGGAAGATTTTGGTAATAACCTGGAAAGGCTAGGTCAAGCAGCAGGGAAACCTGTCTGGACAGTAATAAAGAATCTTAGGAAGGGAGGGAAAAAGGAAATGAACAGTGTTTTGAGTAATTCATGTGAACTCATAAGAGATCCCAGTGAATAACTGGAGTGGTGGATGGAATATTTTGAACATCTTCTCAATGTAAAAGGGAACCATCCTGGTTGTGTTGTGAACATCCAAGCTCATGGGGAGGAGGAAAATGATGTTGGTGAAATTACGCTTGAGGAAGTGGCAAGGATGGTAAATAAACTTCATTGTCATAAGGCAGCAGGAATAGATGAAATTAGACCTGAAATGGTGAAGTACGGTGGGAAGGCAGGGATGAAATGGCTTCACAGAGTAGTAAAATTAGCTTGGAGTGTTGGTAAGGTACCTTCAGATTGGACAAAAGCAGTAATTGCACCTATCTATAAGCAAGGGAACAGGAAGGATTGCAACATCTATCGAGGTATCTCATTGATTAGTATACCAGGCAAAGTATTCACTGGCATATGGAAAGGGAGTGTGCGATCAATCGTTGAGAGGTATTTGGATGAAAACCAGTGTGGTTTCAGACCACAGAGAGGCTGTCAGGATCAGATTTTCAGTACGCGCCAGATAATTGAAAAATGCTACGAGAGGAATAGGCAGTTGTGTTTATGTTTCGTAGATCTAGAGAAAGCATATGACAGGGTACGTGGGAAAGGATGTTCGCCATACTGGGGGACTGTGGAATTAAAGTAGATTGTTAAAATCAATCAAAGGCATTTATGTTGACAATTGGGCTTCGGTGAGAATTGATGGTAGAATGAGTTCTTGGTTCAGGGTACTTACAGGATTTAGACAAGGCTGTAATCTTTCACCTTTGCTGTTCGTAGTTTATATGGATCATCTGCTGAAAGGTATAAAATGTCAGGGAGGGATTCAGTTAGGTGGAAATATAGTAAGCAGTCTGGCCTATGCTGACGACTTGGTCTTAATGGCAGACTGTGCCGAAAGCTTGCAGTCTAATATCTTGGAACTTGAAAATAGGTGCAATGGTATGAAAATGAACCCCTCGAAGACTAAATTGATGTCAGTAGGTAAGAAATTCAACAGAAATGAATGTCATATTGGTGATACAAAGCTAGAACAGGTCGATAATTTCAAGTATTTAGGTTGTGTGTTCTTCCAGGATGGTAATATAGTAAGTGAGATTGAATGAAGGTGTCGTAAAGCTAATTCAGTGAGCTCGCAGTTGCGATCAACAGTATTCTGTAAGAAAGAAGTCAGCTCCCAGACGAAACTATCTTTACATCGGTCTGTTTTCAGGCCAACTTTGCTTTACGGGAGCGAAAGCTGGGTGGACTCAGGATATCTTATTCATAAGTTAGAAGTAACAGACTTGAAAGTAGCAAGAATGATTGCTGGTAAAAACAGGTGGGAACAATGGTAAGACGGTAATCGGAATGAGGAGATAAAGGCTAATTTAGGAATGAACTCGATGGGTGAAGCTGTACACATAAACCGGCTTCGCTGTTGGGGACATGTGAGGCGAATGGAGGAGGATAGGTTACCTAGGAGAATAATGGACTCTGTTATGGAGGATAAGAGAAATAGAGGTAGACCAAGGCGATAATGGTTAGACTCAGTTTCTAAAGATTTAAAGATAAGAGGTATAGAACTAAATGAGGCCACAACACTAGTTGCAAATCGAGGATTGTGGCGACGTATAGTAAATTCACAGAGGCTTGCAGACTGAACGCTGAAAGGCATAACAGTCTTAAATGATAATGTATGTATGTATGTATGTATGTATGTATGTATGTATGTATGTATAATAATAATAATAATAATAATAATAATAATAATAATAATAATAATAATAATAATAATAATAATAATAATAATAATAGTATGGCCTCAGCTACCGTGTGCAGACAATTCAATTTGACGCCATCTGGATGTCTGTTCCTCAATTTCGACGTTCCATTTTGCTCTAGGACTTCTGGATGGTAGACAAGTGTAAACCGAATCTCTCTTGGGCGTCTATGGCTGAGATTTAATTAATTTCGTCGGGTGAATACCATATGTGTCGCCAGAGACATTTTGCATGGTGACATCGTGCGACATAGAATGTAGATTTGACATTTTTCCGCCGTTGAAAAAATCTGACTACCTCTTCCGTGTTTGAACCAGCTGTCTTGGGATCCGGAGGCCGACGCTGCACTACTGATCCACAGAGGCAGCTTTCACTGATGGTAAGATCCATTGTAAATTTTCCTATTTTTAAACAGAGAAATGTGCTCCATATTACTGCGTGAGCCTTGTAAAGAGTCGTATCGCGAACATGTTGTTCAAAGCTGAGTTCTGGAACTCTTGAAGAGTACGACCAAAATCCAGAAATAATGAACATTCAAACAATTTCTCACTATACGTAACTCTTTCACGCCTATGCTTGTTTTAGTCCTCGTTTGATGTTTCAAAATACGCTGCGAGTAATTCATAGTTTGCGAGTTGGCCGTGCGGTTAGGGGCGCGCAGCGATGAGCTAGCATTCGGGAGATAGTGGGTTCGAACCCATTTATCACAGCAGGATAATGATGGGGCTGTACTTTAATTAAGTCCACGGCCGCTTCCTTCCCAATTCTAGCCCTTTCCTATCCCATCGTCGTCGATGCGACGTAAAGCCAATATTGTAAAGTAAATCCTAGTTTCTTGAAACCGAAGGAACATTTCTGTAAATTGAAGCTACCAAACGAGTATATAAAATTCTTCCAATTTGGAATAGTTGCTGGCCTACACCTTCATAATTCAGTATTCAGAATTTTCCGTGCAGTCCGCGCCCGAATATCATAACAGGGAAAATTTATACCTTTCGAAACATTTATTTGGGAGGAATAACAAACTGAGACTTGTATATCATTGGAAGGTAAAGTAACTCATTACTGGTCAGAATTTTAAGAAATAAATTATTCTTATGTAGTATTTAAATCATTCCTCCAAAAACTCTTAGAGTATATAAATAAATAAATAAACAAAAATAAATAAATAAATAAATAAATAAAACACCGATCAATCACTACCGATCTGCATTTAGGGCAGCCGCCCAGGTGCAGATTCCTTATCTGTTGTTTATCTAGTTTTTTCTTAAATAATTGCAAATTATTTAGCAATTTATTGAACATCTTTCCTTCTTTCTTAATCTGCTTATCCTCTAGGGTTGATTTTCCCTCGGACTCAGAGAAGGATCCCACCTCTACCGCCTTAAGGGCAGTGCCCTGGAGCTTCAGACTCTGGGTCGGGGGATGCAATTGGGGAGAATGAACTGTACTTCGCACAGGTGGCCTCACCTGTTATGCTGAACAGGGGCCTTGCGGGGGGATGGGAAGGTAGAAAGGGAGAGACAAGGAAGAGGGAAGGAAGCGGCCGTGGCCTTAAGTTAGGTACCATCCCGGCATTTGCCTGGAGGAGAAGTGGGAAACCACGGAAAACCACTTCCAGGATGGCTGAGGTGGGAATTGAACCCAACTCTACTCAGTTGACCTCCTGAGGCTGAGTGGACAAAGTTCCATCCCTCGTACCACTTTTCAAATTTCGTGGCAGAGCCGGGAAACGAACCCGGACCTCCGGGGGTGGCAGCCAATCACATTAACCACTACACCACACAGGCGGACATTGAACGTCTTCCTTGGTAATTGGTCTCTAACTCCTCTTTCTTTCTTTCTTTCTTTCTTTCTTTCTTTCTTTCTTTCTTCCTTTCTTTCTTTCTTAATGTTTACCCTCCAAGGTTGGCTTTCCCTCGGACTCAGTGAGGGATCCAACCTCTACAGCCTCAAGGACAGTGTCCTGGAGAGTGAGTCATTGGGTCGGGGATACAACTGGGAAGAATGACCAGTACCTTGCCCAGGCGTCCTCACCTGCTCTGCTGAATAGGGGCCTTGTGGGTGGGGGATGGGAAGATTGGAAGGGACTGACAAGGAAGAGGGAAGGAAGCGGCCGTGGTCTTAAGTAAGCTACTGCACGCATAAGCGAATTTACGTAATTAATTTATGAATTAAAAGTTGAATATTTCGCATATGGGAATACTACAGTAGGCTGTGAAAGCCAGCAGTCACAAAGGAACATTCTGGCGCCAGTCAGTCGGCAAGGAAATCCTCGAAACTTGTCTTAGAGCACGAACAACTTGTAGACCGACCTGAGTACTGCGTCCAATAAATTTTATGGTACCGCCTAGGAGTGGCAACTTTCTACTTGGTTCTCACGAGAAAATCACGCGTTGAGGCTTGACCTACTTAGCAGGACAAGGGAGACAACGATAGCACCCACCAACCCTTGGGAGAAAATGGAAGCATCCACGCTGCGAAGAGTGCGAAAGTCTCAGCCAATCACAAAATTCCAAATTTGAATGAACTGTCATAGCGGGAATCTACAGTCAGTATTTCGCTATTTGGAGCCCGGAGGAGTTGTGTAAAACAGTGTCCTGACTTCCTAATAATATTTGAAAATTTATCGGTGCGAAGGTGTGGTCAATTATTGGCTAATTAATAAAATTTTAACTTCACACGGAAGAGTAGTATCGCCCAGGAATTGAACTGTCATGGCGGGGAGAAGCCATTCGCAGAAAGAAAATAACGCCGTCGTGTGGATTATCCTGTGATCGTTTCCCACGGCGCAATATAACAAGTAAGTCAGACCGAATTTAGGAAGATTTTGCACATAATTTTTGAAGCTTTAACCTACGGATGTATGATAAAGCGCGCCCAAGTGCTAGATCACTACGCCACATCCCTTCCACAGAACTATTTTCGAGGTGGGGGGAGAACTGATTACAAAACCAGCGACCAGAATGGTGATTCTTCAGTGTGAGTGTGTGTTCACTGTGTTCAGTGTGTTCACTGTGTTTAGAGTGTGTCAGCTATTTCAGTTAGTCAGCTTTCAATTTCATTCTTGTGTGAACTCTACTGTATGAATTCTGAGTCTGGTAGGAACGCGATCACAGACACTTGTTGGCATTCCGAGTGAGCCATGTATTTTACTTGGGAGAGTAATATTTCAGGAGAAATGAACACTTTAACAAACTTTTACTTTACTTTGAGCTTATGCAGACATAACAGGCAATAGCTATATTTTTCAACACTTGCCTTAAATGAACTCACATTACCAACCGAGAGGGACAATGGAACATGTTGCGACTGCATAAAACCTTTCTAATCCCCGTGTAGTTTGACATTTGTTGGAAAGCTATTTTATTCTTTCACTTTGGGAGGACGATCAGTATAAATTTCCCCACATCATTGGAAACTGTACTTTTAGCTTGCTTTTCATCACTTACAATAAGCTGTCACGGCAAGCGAGATGTTTCGGGGAGAAACTAGTTAAAGCAGACAGGGAGCAGTATGACTTTTCATTAATGGAAGGCCGCAATGTTAAAGACCTTGAGCAAACTGTTATGTTCCGAAGAGGTGGATAACCGGTAAGCTGTAAGTAAACAAGCTGAGAGGGGTGTGGAGACCAGCAGGAGGCATCAAGCAGGTAGGGGAGAGAAAACTTTCGACTTCACGTCAGATGTTATGAAGTGCTGTTGTATCATCTTCACTGAAGTGCTAAAAAAATGCGTGTGTTATCTAAATGTGAGCGTGTGTAACACCATGATAAAAATGTATCAAGTTTGCGTGTGTGAAAATTCGGAATACCACATCAGCTTCAAGATGGAATTCTAATTCATCATGACGGAGCCCGGAGGGTGATCCAACATGCCTCCAGCACCCAGGTATGAGCAACAACTAAGATAATGTGTAAATAAATATGTAGGACTGTGACTAATCGATGATCAAATGTAGCTTAGACTGTTAGATAGGATTGTAAATAATTTACATTTAATAATAATAATTCTTATAATTATAATAATAATGATAATAATATTTTTGCACTTTTAGCACGGGTTATTTTGCGCATTCCTTTTACGTAGATGTGTTTGCGTATTATTGTGGATCATTTGTAGTAAGTCACTTTGGCAGTTTAGGATGCTATATTATTAGATCTCAATGAGCGTAATGCCGATTTTGATAATAATAATAATCATCATGTTATTATAACGTTGGTTTTGAGAGACATTTCTGTTGAAGTTGTGATTTTGTAGATGCCGCCTTGTTGATTTTTATGCTTTTTCCTACTTGCGCTTTCAGCTTGTTTTATGTTGTGGAATTATCATTCAGATGACCGTTTCCGGTAGTTCTTATACCGTTTTTTTGCGACGATTTGTGGACGCGAGTATTTATTTCTGTGTGTAGTTGCGGTTACACATTTTTCAATAGCCGTGTTTTTGAGAGGCAATCTCGTCTTTTTTTAGTAAACAGTTAGTGACAGGAAGCCATTGATGAGTCAGCTCTGATATTTTGTGATATGCGAAGCAGAGAATGATCTAGAGATCGAGCTAAGTGAATAATATCCCTGATGATCAGCGTTGATAATGGAAATGTGATATTTGGACCATGTCATGAATTTTCTTAAGAAATAGAGATGTGCACGACAGATATTTCGCCCGCCGGATACGAGCGAGGCCGTATTATGAGGTACTACGTCGAGATTAATGATGAGTAAATAGAATTGAAAGATGAATAATTTAACCAAGAGTGATAAATACGTGACGACATGGGTTATGATTGTAGGTAGAAGCCTGTATTTTGTTTCAAATAGTTCCAGGGAAAGTAGATGCTCGGCAAATAGGCCAGTTTAAGCACGAAGGTAGATGTGAGCAGAGCGACGAATCAATGTGCATTTTTGATAGTCATGTAGAGTCATGGATGACATGAAATAGCAGTAATTATTGTCCATAAAGGTTAAATAGTGTCATGGCCAGACATTTGTCGTCTGAGGTTAGAGATTGCCGTCAAATTCACAATATTTTTGCTACTCGCAGCGGGATAAATTTTCTTTAGACTCCGATATTTTGCGCATTTATTCTTATCTTCAGAAGGCAGCGATGTTGGGATCTAGATTTGTTTATTTATTATTCTTTCTTTATGTTCCTTTATTACCGTTTATTTGTAGGATCATACGTGAATTATTTGAATTTGATTTGATGTAAATAGATAGGTGTAGTTAGGCTAGTTTTGATTTCTGTATTTTCTTTGTTGGAACGGTGTTTCTCCATTAACAGGTCTAATTATGTAAATAAGATTTCATGTGTTAGGATAAGAGATCATCGATTAGGTCATAGTCAAAAACCATAGTAGTGGTATGCTCATACCAGACATTCAGTAATTACCAAACCTTTAAAATCCACTACATTTTTAATTTGGAAATGAAGCGATCTTTAATAAACCAGTTGTATAATAACTGCCGCAATGAATGAGGTAAATAAGATGGGGTCTGCCTCCATCTAGTGGTGGTACCACAAATAATGAGTTCGTAATGAAATGCAGTCAGCGGCAAATTAAGTAAATTTTAATGTACAAGGATCGCTTTCATTTGAAATGTAAACATGGGGCACTTGGCCTAATTATTTATATTTTAAAGAGGTCCAGGCTATCACAGTCAAGCAAGTGAAGTTTAAATAATTAGATGAGTGATTGTAACACTCAGGTTCATGCTTCAATAATTTCCTTTTCAACCATGAGTAGTTTGAATGTGGCAGTGGTTACGTGGTAAATGAAGTACGATGTTCATGGCTGTTTTCTTTGAATTATTCTTTATTTGTTACACATGGTTAGTGCAGTCCACGATTATTCTTAAAGTTGGGTGTTTCCCAACTGAGTCACATGTGTTTAAGATTTGATAATCACCTCTGAGTCAGTGTTGATTTGATGATTAATTAATTAATTAATTGACCACACTAATTTATTTTGAGTGACATTTTTTCTATGTAATACAGTTCAGTATTTCAAATGAGGTGGTATTTTCTGACCAGTTTTGAATTGATTCACGTCATCCTCTTGAAGACAGTGACAACATGACCTGGAATATTTGTAATTAATTTGATCGACTTTCAGTCAGTTTTATTAGGCAGATAATTGAGTTATTGTAAGGCAGATCTTTAATTTTCTTAGTCTCATTTCATTTCACTTTGCTTAATTTTTCACCAGTTTATTTTCATAATTTTGACACTTAGCACTTTGTTCAATAAATCAGTTTGTTATTTAAATTTTAATTCAGTCTTTGGGTACCGTCATTTATAGTTAGTTTATCCCATCTGTTCATTTCCTCACTCCGTGATCGACGGGTGGCTTATCTTCGGGGATATCATCGGACGCACCGCGACTGAGGAAGAAGAGTCTACATGCAGCGGTGAGTATCATTTAAATGTCATTTATTACAGGAGCAGCCGGCGCACAGAAGAAGGAATAAATTCACCGCAGTTGTTGCCTTGAAAAGGGCACAGGGGCCGGAGTGAGGAGTGAAAAGCGTGGCGCCCACCTTTGGGGCCAGATTTGCTTATCCCCGGGACTTTGCACTTTACATTTAATTTATTTTTGTACCCAGACTGACAGCCATGAACATAGCTTTACTAAGTATTGATAAATATGAATGCTGTGATAGTACTGTTTGACAAGTGTATGTATGTTTAGTCCTCAGCCCGAAGGCTGGTTGGATCCTCAACAGTTCCGCCATCAGCTGTCATAGATGGCCTAGGCATCACTGAAGAGGCGTACTAGGGAAATGAGGAGTGAGGTAGTTTCCCGTTGCTTTCCTCACCGAGCCAGAAGTTGCTATTACAAATCAGTCTGCCAAGCCCACTGAAATGCATGCACCAACTGACCCTATGAGCAATATTTTCACACCATTCATAGCAGGGACTGGCTGCAGAAGGAATGGCATTACTAGCATTACTCATACCTCAGTCACTTTCATTTTGTCAAAGCTACGGATAAAGCTGAGACAGATCAATGAAAGTAACAAAATTGCTCTAGCCCATACCAGAAGACATAGTGCACTGTAAACACTACGTCCTGCCAGCAAAGGCACGTTTGACAAGTAGTGGTATTAATTATAACTAACATGGTTTGTACAATTTTATCCAAATTTAGGATAAAATTGTTTTGTGTTGGTGATTACTATGTCTTGCATGTGTTGGAAGTAATGTTGGGGAACCTGAAGGTCTCAGTTGTTTCTCTCAGTATACGAATATGTCGATCAGTCAGGAGCAATGGGACATGTTAATAAAAACAATCAGCGATTTAAGCGTAACAACTAGTGAGTTGAAATCTAGTCAGGCCGAACTATCAAACAAAATAGAAACTAGCCAGACAGAATTAGCTAATGAATTAAAATCGAGTCAGGCCGAACTATCAAACAAGATTGAAAGTAGCCAAGCCGAACTTGCAAATAAAGTAGAGGCAATACGGGAACAAGTATTAGTAGAATTCAAACAGTGTGAGGAAAAGCTCGAGCAGAAATTTATAAAGAGCCAGGTCGAATTGAAGAAAGAATTACAGGCAAACCAGGACAAATTTGTGCAAGCGTGTAATGCGAACAGGCAGGAGACAATGGATGAAATAAAGAAATTAGCGGACGTACAGGCGCAAATACAAGAACAGCTAGACAGATATAGCGCAACTTTTAAGGAGAGTATGAGGGAAACCAGAGCTATGATACAAGACCAAGGAAAGGACTTAGCTCAAAGTATCATATTCTTGGAAGAACGCATAGATGAAATAGAGGACGAAACCAAGAAAGAAATAAGTAAGGTATGCGTGCAAGTTGGAGAGACTCAGGAGAAAATGAGTAATGAAATCATGACCCTAAAATCAGAAACCCAGGACATCACAAAGAAGTTAACGGAACTGCCGGAGAAAATAGCAGAGACTGAGGGTGAGATTGCACTCAATGAGCAACCAATAAGGCAGGAGTTTAATGAGGTCATTGAGGGAAAAATCCAGGCAATTAAGACCCAAGGAGAAAACCTGTCAAGCTTGGTTAAGCTACTGGTAGACAAGCAGGCTACGGAATCGCAGGTAGTAATGGAAATAATGGTACAGCCACCAGGTAAACAATCCGAGAGCGAGCCAGTGACACAGGTATTCAACGTAGAAAGAACAATTCCGGAGAATACACAAAGAAATGAAGTTTCCACCCAGATAATTAATATTGTGCGCACAAGTGACAATCAACCAAAGAAATTTAGTGGGACGTCACAAATTACTCCGAAAGTATATCTGAGGGAATTAAAACAATATTTCCAAGATATAAAAGTCCCAGAAGACAAGAAACTACGTGTTGTAGAAAAATACCTAGAGGGACAGGCAAAGACATGGTACTATGGTTTCGTGGACACGTTTAAGACATTCGAAGATTTCGAAAAAGCTTTCCTCGAAAGGTACTGGTCCTTGTCAACTCAACAAGCGCTCAGAATGGACTTGTACACTCGCAAGTACATGTCAACACAGCCCACACGTTATCTACATTTCTTCTTAACCCAACTAGTGAAGCTCAGACAACTAGATTCCCCTGTGTCTGACGCAGAAATCGTTCAGACGATAATCAAGCAATTTCCGCCAGATGTGCAGCGAATGCTAATCACGGTGAGAGTAGATGATCCAGCTCAAGTTGAGGCAATTTTAAGGGAGTTAGACGCCACATCAACCAGTAATGTACCGCAAAGAATGACTAGACAGACGCAGGAGCATAGGGCTTACCTAGCTAATGCCACGAGTGGGAATACACGAGGTAACCCGCAGGTAAACGGCCCGAATTCAGATGCTGTACCGCGGCGAGATATGAACAGGCGACGCCAGGAGGAAGAGATCCAACGTCCGTGGTACCGACGACCTAACTATCCAGACAGCGACCGAAATATCAGGGCAGGCAGCCGTACCAAAGAAGGTATCTATCACGAGATAGAAGGCGATGGGAAGATAGAGGAAGAGACAGACCTTATTATCGTGACCGTGAAAGAAGATGGGACGAGAGAAGAAATTACCAACGAGATAGGAACTCGGACCCAAGATACCAAGAGGGGCGCCGATATATTAACGATCTGAATAATAAACACCAGCGCGATCCATGGAAACAGACAATCGAATCCCAGGATATGAACCCAGATATCACGGGAGCCGAAAGCCTCGAGTTCCAGCAGACAAAAAGGAGAGGAAGTGAGGACAGCAGGCCGCTCAACCATAACGCACCAACGTACGAGGGGACTGGTGCTAAGAAAAAAAAACTTCAATTTCCAATTAGTAGCTCCATCAGACACTGACACAACCGCACCTTTAACCATCGAGAATAAAGAGTGGGAAGTAGCGCAAGTAGATTCATGGATAGCACAGCCTGAAGACTTATTAAATGACCAATTTAAACAGGAGAGCCCCCAAATTTTACGTCTACCTGTTATTAAAATCAAAATTAATGGAACAAATATTTTAGGACTTTTAGACACTGGTGCTAGTATCAGCATTATTTCGAGGACTCTGTTTAATGACTTGAAAGAGAAAATGAACTTACCTGAGATTCCGGTCTCGACTGTAAAAATAAAAGGGATCGTGCCAGACAAGGTGACTACCTGTAAGTCGCAGACATACCTGGACATGACAATAGGGAACTCAACCTACAGTCATACATTTATTATTATGGCTAGACTTAATTACAACATAATTCTCGGAGCCGATTTTTTCAGGGAAACGCATGCCGTCATTGACCTTGCAGGGAGCGTGGTGAAATTCCGAAGAAATGGAGG
Organism: Anabrus simplex; assembly: GCF_040414725.1. Lineage (NCBI taxonomy): Eukaryota > Metazoa > Arthropoda > Insecta > Orthoptera > Tettigoniidae > Anabrus > Anabrus simplex. The sequence continues at coordinate 439,897,733 of NC_090268.1, read as the reverse complement.
TCATGACAGGGTTGCAATAAATCCGGAAACTGATGAGAAGGACGAAGCGGATATCAGTACTGACGGAGAGTTCCACGATACTTTGGGAACCGAGCATGCGGAAGAAGAATTGAATATTTTGGACCATGAGTGGATTTTTACAGACATTTTTATGGCAGATACTGCAGAGGACATTGAGAAATTAATTAACGACAAGGTTGCAGAATTTAACGGAACAAAACAACAGAAAGATAAATTAAGAGCATTTTTAATTGAACATCAGGCCGTATTTGATTCCAAAGTGGGCCTAATAACAAATTTCACGTACGCTTTCAATGTTTTGGACTGGGAACCATATAAACGAAAGCCGTATCCAGTGCCAGAAAAATACCACGAGGAGGTCAAACAAATAATTAAACAAATGGAGGAAAACGGGATAATCTCGAAGCGACCCACTCCGTACGTAAACAGCCTTGTTATTGTAAAGAAAGCCGATAATTCCCTGAGGCTGTGTTTGGACGCTCGCCAATTAAACTCCAAATTAATCCCAGAGAATGATCAAGCCATGCCTATTAAGGACGCAATTCGTCGATTTAAAGATATGGAAGTTTTTACAGGTGTAGACCTGACCAGCTCTTTTCACCATATCCTTCTGCATGACAAATCGAAATTACTAACAGGGTTCATGTTTGATCAACAGACCTATGTCTTCGAACGGCTTCCCTTTGGGACGAGAAACTCAAGTAGTGCGCTGATACGAGCACTGGATAGGAACCTAACTGACGATGTCAAAGCAGTTACCACTTTGTACATCGATGACATAATAATAGCGACTAAAACATTTGAAGAAAACCTTCAAAATTTAGGTAAACTCTTCAAGAACCTCATAGAAACCGGATTCAAGGTGAATATCAAGAAGTCGCACTTCTGTCGGCCGGAAATCCTATTCCTAGGACACGTAATAGACGGCAAGGGAATCCGACCAAACCCAGTAAAGTTAGAGGCAATAAGCAACTTCCCTAGGCCTACCAAGGTGAAACACGTTCGCCAATTCCTTGGTATGTGTCAATTTTTTAGGGAACATTGTAAAAATTTTACTGAAGTCGTTGCACCACTCCAAGACCTGCTACGTAAGAACAACAGATCGAAATGGACGCAGGAAGCAGAGACAGCGTTCACAAATACTAAAGAATTGTTAGCCAGGAGTATAAAATTAGCATATCCTGACTTTAACAGACCATTCATCCTCCAGACAGACGCATCTAAAGTTGGTATAGGTGCAGTCTTATTTCAGGAGCAGGACGATGAATGTAAGACCAAGGATTATTTAGGCTTTTATAGTAGAAAACTGAGGTCGCACGAACGGAACTATACAACTACAGAGCTGGAAATGCTAGCTATAGTCCAAGCCCTACAGCACTGGCGAAAAGTTATTTATGGATTTCCAATCGTCATAAGAACCAACCACAAAGCTTTAACGTTAATGTTAAAGTCACCTGTTTCATCTGACAGAATTACTAGATGGTCACTGTTCGTGCAGCAATTCAATTTCACCATTGAACACTGTACAGGCAAGACGAACATTCTAGCTGACGCCTTAAGCAGAAACCCAAATAAACATGAAGAGCAGGTAAATTATGTGGACTTAACACAGGAAGATCGAAATGTATTACTCCGATTGAGCCAGTTACCAACCTTTCAACAGGCTGACCCAACCTTACAGCCGATAATCCAATATTTCCGGGGAGCAATTCAGCAAGGGGACCCTCGTTATGACGAAATTCACAAGGCCGCAGAAGAATACAGGTTGTTAAATAATCAGTTGTTGAAATATGCAGATAAGGACCATACGAAATTAAAGATCGTAGTTCCGAAAGAATTACAGGATGAGTTGATATGGCATGTACACCGTATTATTGGGCACGGAGGTATTGATAAGACCGTCGCCACAATTCAGGAAACCTTTACATGGAAAGACCTTAGGAAAACTGTCAGAGATGCAATAATTACATGTGACACTTGCCAGCGTGTGAAGGCGAACTTCTACCTTGTAAAGCAGAAGCCAATTCCCATTCTACCGTCAAAGCCCCGTGAGTTATTCGCGACGGATATTTATGGAAAAATCCCGAAATCACGGAGAGGCAATCAGTTTATATTAGTCACCATGGATGTATTTTCGAAATTTACAAACCTTTCTCCAATGCAAAAGGCCAATACTAGGTCAGTTTTAAGATGCATTAATAGGGAAATAATTCCTGCTATGGGAAAACCGGAGAAATTATTAACAGATCACGGAACACAGTTCACCTCCGCACAGTTCAAAACAGGTTTACAGCAACTAGGAATACAACATGTTCTGAGTTCAACACGTCACACAGAGTCGAACCCGACAGAAAGAGTAATGAAAGTCATCGCAAAATTCAGCAGAATTTATATCCCAGAACAGCATTGGCGATGGGTAGATATTCTTCCATTGATCACTGACTGCATAAATAATACTGTCCATGAGGCAACAGCAAAAATTCCGGCCACAGTACACAATGGTTTACAACCGGCTAGACCTTGGCATCCAGTCGTCAATTGTCCGCCTGAACCCCTATTATCTCCGGAAGTGTGTACACAGCAGGTACAACAGCGTCTAAGAGAGCAAGCTGACCGCAGGCTAAGAAGGGTTCGGGGAAAAAGATTTCACAGGCCATTAAGAGTAGGTGAAACGGTATTGATCCGTAGACCAGCCATCTCCGATCCTGAAAGGAGATACTACGCAAAATTTGCACCATTGTACATCGGTCCTTACCGCATTATTCAAGACATGGAAAACAATGCATATAAAATTAGAAGTCTAGATGGAGAAAATGAAATGGTTATGAATGCACCAAACCACAAAGTATATAAATCAGCACCAGGCGCAGCTCAAGTGAACCTCGTGGAGAAACAAAGGAGCTCAAACGCAGGAGAAGACACAAGTTCCGGCACGGAAGAAGAAGATGAAAATGATGACCCGTGTACTGAAGCAGAAGAAGAAGATGACCAGGAAACCCTATCAACGAACCTAGGAGACGACAGTCATTTCGAGGTTGAGACAGGTCAACGAACAGAAGAAAATTGTCCGGAATGCGAACAGAACTCAGCTAAGATACTGGAGGTCATGAAACAGATTGCAGATGACCTCGAGAAAGAGAACAGAAGTTTAGAGAGAGAAATCCGAGAAAAACTCAGACATAAGCAGAGGTATACTTCATAATCAGAAGTATACATTCGCTCATGGCTGCAAGTATGTGTAAACCATAGGTTGAATTGAGAAATCTTCCACTATCGCGTAAGATTTCTAACGTCGTAGGGGAGCATTGCAACCATAAGCGAATTTACGTAATTAATTTATGAATTAAAAGTTGAATATTTCGCATATGGGAATACTACAGTAGGATGTGAAAGCCAGCAGTCACAAAGGAACATTCTGGCGCCAGTCAGTCGGCAAGGAAATCCTCGAAACTTGTCTTAGAGCACGAACAACTTGTAGACCGACCTGAGTACTGCGTCCAATAAATTTTATGGTACCGCCTAGGAGTGGCAACTTTCTACTTGGTTCTCACGAGAAAATCACGCGTTGAGGCTTGACCTACTTAGCAGGACAAGGGAGACAACGATAGCACCCACCAACCCTTGGGAGAAAATGGAAGCATCCACGCTGCGAAGAGCGCGAAAGTCTCAGCCAATCACAAAATTCCAAATTTGAATGAACTGTCATAGCGGGAATCTACAGTCAGTATTTCGCTATTTGGAGCCCGGAGGAGTTGTGTAAAACAGTGTCCTGACTTCCTAATAATATTTGAAAATTTATCGGTGCGATGGTGTGGTCAATTATTGGCTAATTAATAAAATTTTAACTTCACACGGAAGAGTAGTATCGCCCAGGAATTGAACTGTCATGGCGGGAAGAAGCCATTCGCAGAAAGAAAATAACGCCGTCGTGTGGATTATCCTGTGATCGTTTCGCACGGCGCAATATAGCAAGTAAGTCAGACCGAAATTAGGAAGATTTTGCACATAATTTTTGAAGCTTTAACCTATGGATGTATGATAAAGCGCTCCCAAGTGCTAGATCACTACGCCACATCCCTTCCACAGAACTATTTTCGAGGTGGGGGAGAACTGATTACAAAACCAGCGACCAGAATGGTGATTCTTCAGTGGGAGTGTGTGTTCACTGTGTTCAGTGTGTTCACTGTGTTTAGAGTGTGTCAGCTATTTCAGTTAGTCAGCTTTCAATTTCATTCTTGTGTGAACTCTACTGTATGAATTCTGAGTCTGGTAGGAACGCGATCAGAGACACTTGTTGGCATTCCGAGTGAGCCATGTATTTTACTTGGGAGAGTAATATTTCAGGAGAAATGAACACTTTAACAAACTTTTACTTTACTTTGAGCTTATGCAGACATAACAGGCAATAGCTATATTTTTCAACACTTGCCTTAAATGAACTCACATTACCAACCGAGAGGGACAATGGAACATGTTGCGACTGCATAAAACCTTTCTAATCCCCGTGTAGTTTGACATTTGTTGGAAAGCTATTTTATTCTTTCACTTTGGGAGGACGATCAGTATAAATTTCCCCACATCATTGGAAACTGTACTTTTAGCTTGCTTTTCATCACTTACAATAAGCTGTCACGGCAAGCGAGATGTTTCGGGGAGAAACTAGTTAAAGCAGACAGGGAGCAGTATGACTTTTCATTAATGGAAGGCCGCAATGTTAAAGACCTTGAGCAAACTGTTATGTTCCGAAGAGGTGGATAACCGGTAAGCTGTAAGTAAACAAGCTGAGAGGGGTGTGGAGACCAGCAGGAGGCATCAAGCAGGTAGGGGAGAGAAAACTTTCGACTTCACGTCAGATGTTATGCAGTGCTGTTGTATCATCTTCACTGAAGTGCTAAAAAAATGCGTGTGTTATATAAATGTGAGCGTGTGTAACACCATGATAAAAATGTATCAAGTTTGCGTGTGTGAAAATTCGGAATACCACATCAGCTTCAAGATGGAATTCTAATTCATCATGACGGAGCCCGGAGGGTGATCCAAAATGCCTCCAGCACCCAGGTATGAGCAACAACTAAGATAATGTGTAAATAAATATGTAGGACTGTGACTAATCGATGATCAAATGTAGCTTAGACTGTTAGATAGGATTGTAAATAATTTACATTTAATAATAATAATTCATATAATTATAATAATAATGATAATAATATTTTTGCACTTTTAGCACGGTTTATTTTGCGCATTCCTTTTACGTAGATGTGTTTGCGTATTATTGTGGATCATTTGTAGTAAGTCACTTTGACAGTTTAGGATGCTATATTATTAGATCTCAATGAGTGTAATGCCGATTTTGATAATAATAATAATCATCATGTTATTATAACGTTGGTTTTGAGAGACATTTCTGTTGAAGTTGTGATTTTGTAGATGCCGCCTTGTTGATTTTTATGCTTTTTCCTACTTGCGCTTTCAGCTTGTTTTATGTTGTGGAATTATCATTCAGACGACCGTTTCCGGTAGTTCTTATACCGTTTTTTGCGACGATTTGTGGACGCGAGTATTTATTTCTGTGTGTAGTTGCGGTTACACATTTTTCAATAGCCGTGTTTTTGAGAGGCAATCTCGTCTTTTTAGTAAACAGTTAGTGACAGGAAGCCATTGATGAGTCAGCTCTGATATTTTGTGATATGTGAAGCAGAGAATGATCTAGAGTGAATAATATCCCTGATGGTCAGCGTTGATAATGGAAATGTGATATTTGGACCATGTCATGAATTTTCGTAAGAAATAGAGATGTGCACGACAGATATTTCGCCCGCCGGATACGAGCGAGGCCGTATTATGAGGTACTACGTCGAGATTAATGATGAGTAAATAGAATTGAAAGATGAATAATTTAACCAAGAGTGTTAAATACGTGACGACATGGGTTATGATTGTAGGTAGAAGCCTGTATTTTGTTTCAAATAGTTCCAGGGAAAGTAGATGTTCGGCAAATAGGCCAGTTTAAGCACGAAGGTAGATGTGAGCAGAGCGACGAATCAATGTGCATTTTTGATAGTCATGTAGAGTCATGGATGACATGAAATAGCAGTAATTATTGTCCATAAAGGTTAAATAGTGTCATGGCCAGACATTTGTCGTCTGAGGTTAGAGATTGCCGTCAAATTCACAATATTTTTGCTACTCGTAGCGGGATAAATTTTCTTTAGACTCCGATATTTTGCGCATTTATTCTTATTTTCAGCAGGCAGCGATGTTGGGATCTAGATTTGTTTATTTATTATTCTTTTTTTTCATGTACCTTTATTACCGTTTATTTGTAGGATCATACGTGAATTATTTGCATTTGATTTGATGTAAATAGATAGGTGTAGTTAGGCTAGTTTTGATTTCTGTATTTTCTTTGTTGGAGCGGTGTTTCTCCATTAACAGGTCTAATTATGTAAATAAGATTTCATGTGTTAGGATAAGAGATCATCGATTAGGTCATAGTCAAAAACCATAGTAGTGGTATGCTCATACCAGACATTCAGTAATTACCAAACCTTTAAGATCCACTACATTTTTAATTTGGAAATGAAGAGTTCTTTAATAAACCAGTTGTATAATAACTGCCGCAATGAATGAGGTAAATAAGATGGGGTCTGCCTCCATCTAGTGGTGGTACCACAGATAATGAGTTCGTAATGAAATGCAGTCAGCGGCAAATTAAGTAAATTATAATGTACAAGGATCGCTTTCATTTGAAATGTAAACATGGGGCACTTGGCCTAATTATTTATATTTTAAAGAGGTCCAGGCTATCACAGTCAAGCAAGTGAAGTTTAAATAATTAGATGAGTGATTGTAACACTCAGGTTCATGCTTCATTAATTTCCTTTTCAACCATGAGTAGTTTGAATGTGGCAGTGGTTACGTGGTAAATGAATTACGATGTTCATGGCTGTTTTCTTTGAATTATTCTTTATTTGTTACACATGGTTAGTGCAGTCCACGATTATTCTTAAAATTGGGTGTTTCCCAACTGAGTCACATGTGTTTAAGATTTGATAATCACCTCTGAGTCAGTGTTGATTTGATGATTAATTAATTAATTAATTGACCACACTAATTTATTTTGAGTGACATTTTTTCTATGTAATACAGTTCAGTATTTCAAATGAGGTGGTATTTTCTGACCAGAGTTTTGAATTGATTCACGTCATCGTCTTGAAGACAGTGACAACATGACCTGGAATATTTTTAATTAATTTGATCGACTTTCAGTCAGTTTTATTAGGCAGATAATTGAGTTATTGTAAGGCAGATCTTTAATTTTCTTAGTCTCATTTCATTTCACTTTGCTTAATTTTTCACCAGTTTATTTTCATAATTTTGACACTTAGCACTTTGTTCAATAAATCAGTTTGTTATTTAAATTTTAATTCAGTCTTTGGGTACCGTCATTTATAGTTAGTTTATCCCATCTTTTCATTTCCTCACTCCGTGATCGACGGGTGGCCTATCTTCGGGGATATCATCGGACGCACCGCGACTGAGGAAGAAGAGTCTACATGCAGCGGTGAGTATCATTTAAATGTCATTTATTATAGGAGCAGCCGGCGCACAGAAGAAGGAATAAATTCACCGCAGTTGTTGCCTTGAATAGGGCACAGGGGCCGGAGTGAGGAGTGAAAAGCGTGGCGCCCACCTTTGGGGCCAGATTTGCTTATCCCCGGGACTTTGCACTTTATATTTAATTTATTTTTGTACCCAGACTGACAGCCATCAACATAGGTTTACTAAGTATTGATAAATATGAATGCTGTGATAGTACTGTTTGACAAGTAGTGGTAGTAATTATAACTAACATGGTTTGTACAATTTTATCCAAATTTAGGATAAAATTGTTTTGTGTTGGTGATTACTATGTCTTGCATGTGTTGGAAGTAATGTTGGGGAACCTGAAGGTCTCAGTCGTTTCTCTCAGTATACGAATATGTCGATCAGTCAGGAGCAATGGGACATGTTAATAAAAACAATCAGCGATTTAACGGTAACAACTAGTGAGTTGAAATCTAGTCAGGCCGAACTATCAAACAAAATAGAAACTAGCCAGACAGGATTAGCTAATGAATTAAAATCGAGTCAGGCCGAACTATGAAACAAGATTGAAAGTAGCCAAGCCGAACTTGCAAATAAAGTAGAGGCAATACGGGAACAAGTATTAGTAGAATTCAAACAGTGTGAGGAAAAGCTCGAGCAGAAATTTATAAAGAGCCAGGTCGAATTGAAGAAAGAATTACAGGCAAACCAGGACAAATTTGTGCAAGCGTGTAATGCGAACAGGCAGGAGACAATGGATGAAATAAAGAAATTAGCGGACGTACAGGCGCAAATACAAGAACAGCTAGACAGATATAGCGCAACTTTTAAGGAGAGTATGAGGGAAACCAGAGCTATGATACAAGACCAAGGAAAGGACTTAGCTCAAAGTATCATATTCTTGGAAGAACGCATAGATGAAATAGAGGACGAAACCAAGAAAGAAATAAGTAAGGTATGCGTGCAAGTTGGTGAGACTCAGGAGAAAATGACTAATGAAATCATGACCCAAAAATCAGAAACCCAGGACATCACAAAGAAGTTAACGGAACTGCCGGAGAAAATAGCAGAGACTGAGGGTGAGATTGCACTCAATGAGCAATCAATAAGGCAGGAGTTTAATGAGGTCATTGAGGGAAAAATCCAGGCAATTAAGACCCAAGGAGAAAACCTGTCAAGCTTGGTTAAGCTACTGGTAGACAAGCAGGCTACGGAATCGCAGGTAGTAATGGAAATAAGGGTACAGCCACCAGGTAAACAAACCGAGAGCGAGCCAGTGACACAGGCATTCTACGTAGAAAGAACAATTCCGGAGAATACGCAAAGAAATGAAGTTTCCACCCAGATAATTAATATTGTGCGCACAAGTGACGATCAAACAAAGAAATTTAGTGGGACGTCACAAATTACTCCGAAAGTATATCTGAGGGAATTAAAACAATATTTCCAAGATATAAAAGTCCCAGAAGACAAGAAACTACGTGTTGTAGAAAAATACCTAGAAGGACAGGCAAAGACATGGTACTATGGTTTCGTGGACACGTTTAAGACATTCGAAGATTTCGAAAAAGCTTTCCTCGAAAGGTACTGGTCCTTGTCAACTCAACAAGCGCTCAGAATGGACTTGTACACTCACAAGTACATGTCAACACAGCCCACACGTTATCTAGATTTCTTCTTAACCCAACTAGTGAAGCTCAGACAACTAGATTCCCCTGTGTCTGACGCAGAAATCGTTCAGACGATAATCAAGCAATTTTCGCCAGATGTGCAGCGAATGTTAATCACGGCGAGAGTAGATGATCCAGCTCAAGTTGAGGCAATTTTAAGGGAGTTAGACGCCACATCAACCAGTAATGTACCGCAAAGAATGACTAGACAGACGCAGGAGCATAGGGCTTACCTAGCTAATGCCACGAGTGGGAATACACGAGGTAACCCGCAGGTAAACGGCCCGAATTCAGATGCTGTACCGCGGCGAGATATGAACAGGCGACGCCAGGAGGAAGAGATCCAACGTCCGTGGTACCGACGACCTAACTATCCAGACAGCGACCGAAATATCAGGACAGGCAGCCGTACCAAAGAAGGTATCTATCACGAGATAGAAGGCGATGGGAAGATAGAGGAAGAGACAGACCTTATTATCGTGACCGTGAAAGAAGATGGGACGAGAGAAGAAATTACCAACGTGATAGGAACTCGGACCCAAGATACCAAGAGGGGCGCCGATATATTAACGATCTGAATAATAAACACAAGCGCGATCCATGGAAACAGGCAATCGAATCCCAGGATATGAACCCAGATATCACAGGAGCCGAAAGCCTCGAGTTCCAGCAGGCAAGAAGGAGAGGAAGTGAGGACAGCAGGCCGCTCAACCATAACGCACCAACGTACGAGGGGACTGGTGCTAAGAAAAAAAAACTTCAATTTCCAATTAGTAGCTCCATCAGACACTGACACAACCGCACCTTTAACCATCGAGAATGAAGAGTGGGAAGTAGCGCAAGTAGATTCATGGATAGCACAGCCTGAAGACTTATTAAATGACCAATTCAAACAGGAGAGCCCTCAAATTTTACCTCTACCTGTTATTAAAATCAAAATTAATGGAACAAATATTTTAGGACTTTTAGACACTGGTGCTAGTATCAGCATTATTTCGAGGACTCTGTTTAATGACTTGAAGCAGAAAATGAACTTACCTGAGATTCCGGTCTCGACTGTAAAAATAAAAGGGATCGTGCCAGACAAGGTGACTACCTGTAAGTCGCAGACATACTTGGACATGACAATAGGGAACTCAACCTACAGTCATACATTTATTATTATGGCTAGAGTTAATTACAACATAATTCTCGGAGCCGATTTTTTCAGGGAAACGCATGCCGTCATTGACCTTGCAGGGAGCGTGGTGAAATTCCGAAGAAATGGAGGTCATGACAGGGTTACAATAAATCCGGAAACTGATGAGAAGGACGAAGCGGATATCAGTACTGACGGAGAGTTCCACGATACTTTGGGAACCGAGCATGCGGAAGAAGAATTGAATATTTTGGACCATGAGTGGATTTTTACAGACATTTTTATGGCAGATACTGCAGAGGACATAGAGAAATTAATTAACGACAAGGTTGCAGAATTTAACGGAACAAAACAACAGAAAGATAAATTAAGAGCATTTTTAATTGAACATCAGGCCGTATTTGATTCCAAAGTGGGCCTAATAACAAATTTCACGTACGCTTTCAATGTTTTGGACTGGGAACCATATAAACGAAAGCCGTATCCAGTGTCAGAAAAATACCACGAGGAGGTCAAACAAATAATTAAACAAATGGAGGAAAACGGGATAATCTCGAAGCGACCCACTCCGTACGTGAACAGCCTTGTTATTGTAAAGAAAGCCGATAATTCCCTGAGGCTGTGTTTGGACGCTCGCCAATTAAACTCCAAATTAATCCCAGAGAATGATCAAGCCATGCCTATTAAGGACGCAATTCGTCGATTTAAAGATATGGAAGTTTTTACAGGTGTAGACCTGACCAGCTCTTTTCACCATATCCTTCTGCATGACAAATCGAAATTACTAACAGGGTTCATGTTTGATCAACAGACCTATGTCTTCGAACGGCTTCCCTTTGGGACGAGAAACTCAAGTAGTGCGCTGATACGAGCACTTGATAGGAACCTAACTGACGATGTCAAAGCAGTTACCACTTTGTACATCGATGACATAATAATAGCGACTAAAACATTTGAAGAAAACCTTCAAAATTTAGGTAAACTCTTCAAGAACCTCATAGAAACCGGATTCAAGGTGAATATCAAGAAGTCGCACTTCTGTCGGCCGGAAATCCTATTCCTAGGACACGTAATAGACGGCAAGGGAATCCGACCAAACCCAGTAAAGTTAGAGGCAATAAGCAACTTCCCTAGGCCTACCAAGGTGAAACACGTTCGCCAATTCCTTGGTATGTGTCAATTTTTTAGGGAACATTGTAAAAATTTTACTGAAGTCGTTGCACCACTCCAAGACCTGCTACGTAAGAAACCACAGATCGAAATGGACGCAGGAAGCAGAGACAGCGTTCACAAATACTAAAGAATTGTTAGCCAGGAGTATAAAATTAGCATATCCTGACTTTAACAGACCATTCATCCTCCAGACAGACGCATCTAAAGTTGGTATAGGTGCAGTCTTATTTCAGGAGCAGGACGATGAATGTAAGACCAAGGATTATTTAGGCTTTTATAGTAGAAAACTGAGGTCACACGAACGGAACTATACAACTACAGAGCTGGAAATGCTAGCTATAGTCCAAGCACTACAGCACTGGCGAAAAGTTATTTATGGATTTCCAATCGTCATAAGAACCAACCACAAAGCTTTAACGTTCATGTTAAAGTCAGCTGTTTCATCTGACAGAATTACTAGATGGTCACTGTTCGTGCAGCAATTCAATTTCACCATTGAACACTGTACAGGCAAGACGAACATTCTAGCTGACGCCTTAAGCAGAAACCCAAATAAACATGAAGAGCAGGTAAATTATGTGGACTTAACACAGGAAGATCGAAATGTATTACTCCGATTGAGCCAGTTACCAACCTTTCAACAGGCTGACCCAACCTTACAGCCGATAATAAAGTATTTCCAGGGAGCAATTCAGCAAGGGGACCCTCGTTACGACGAAATTCACAAGGCCGCAGAAGAATACAGGTTGTTAAATAATCAGTTGTTGAAATATGCAGATAAGGACCATACGAAATTAAAGATCGTAGTTCCGAAAGAATTACAGGATGAGTTGATATGGCATGTACACCGTATTATTGGGCACGGAGGTATTGATAACACCGTCGCCACAATTCAGGAAACCTTTACATGGAAAGACCTTAGGAAAACTGTCAGAGATGCAATAATTACATGTGACACTTGCCAGCGTGTGAAGGCGAACTCCTACCTTGTAAAGCAGAAGCCAATTCCTATTCTACCGTCAAAGCCCCGTGAGTTATTCGCGATGGATATTTATGAAAAAATCCCGAAATCACGGAGAGGCAATCAGTTTATATTAGTCACCATGGATGTATTTTCGAAATTTACAAACCTTTCTCCAATGCAAAAGGCCAATACTAGGTCAGTTTTAAGATGCAATAATAGGGAAATAATTCCGGCTATGGGAAAACCGGAGAAATTATTAACAGATCACGGAACACAGTTCACCTCCGCACAGTTCAAAACAGGTTTACAGCAACTAGGAATACAACATGTTCTGAGTTCAACACGTCACCCAGAGTCGAACCCGACAGAAAGAGTAATGAAAGTCATCGCAAAATTCAGCAGAATTTATATCCCAGAACAGCATTGGCGATGGGTAGATATTCTTCCATTGATCACTGACTGCATAAATAATACTGTCCATGAGGCAACAGCAAAAATTCCGGCCACAGTACACAATGGTTTACAACCGGCTAGACCTTGGCATCCAGTCGTCAATTGTCCGCCTGAACCCCTATTATCTCCGAAAGTGTGTACACAGCAGGTACAACAGCGCCTAAGAGAGCAAGCTGACCGCAGGCTAAGAAGGGTTCGGGGAAAAAGATTTCACAGGCCATTAAGAGTACGTGAAACGGTATTGATCCGTAGACCAGCCATCTCCGATCCTGAAAGGAGATACTACGCAAAATTTGCACCATTGTACATCGGACCTTACCGCATTATTCAAGACATGCAAAACAATGCATATAAAATTAGAAATCTTGATGGAGAAAATGAAATGGTTATGAATGCACCAAACCTCAAAGTATATAAATCAGCACCAGGCGCAGCTCAAGTGAAATTCGTGGAGAAACAAAGGAGCTCAAACGCAGGAGAAGACACAAGTTCCGGCACGGAAGAAGGAGATGAAAATGATGACCCGTGTACTGAAGCAGAAGAAGAAGATGACCAGGAAACCCTATCAACGAACCTAGGAGACGACAGTCATTTCGAGGTTGAGACAGGTCAACGAACAGAAGAAAATTGTCCGGAATGCGAACAGAACTCAGCTAAGATACTGGAGGTCATGAAACAGATTGCAGATGACCTCGAGAAAGAGAACAGAAGTTTAGAGAGAGAAATCCGAGAAAAACTCAGATATAAGCAGAGGTATACTTCATAATCAGAAGTATACATTCGCTTATGGCTGCAAGTATGTGTAAACCATAAGTTGAATTGAGAAATCTTCCACTATCGCGTAAGATTTCTAACGTCGTAGGGGAGCATTGCACCCATAAGCGAATTTACGTAATTAATTTATGAATTAAAAGTTGAATATTTAGCATATAGGAATACTACAGTAGGCTGTGAAAGCCAGCAGTCACAAAGGAACATTCTGGCGCCAGTCAGTCGGCAAGGAAATCCTCGAAACTTGTCTTAGAGCACGAACAACTTCTAGACCGACCTGAGTACTGCGTCCAATAAATTTTATGGTACCGCCTAGGAGTGGCAACTTTCTACTTGGTTCTCACGAGAAAATCGCGCGTTGAGGCTTGACCTACTCAGCAGGACAAGGGAGACAACGATAGCACCTACCAACCCTTGGGAGAAATTGGAAGCATCCACGCTGCGAAGAGCGCGAAAGTCTCAGCCAATCACAAAATTCCAAATTTGAATGAACTGTCATAGCGGGAATCTACAGTCAGTATTTCGCTATTTGGAGCCCGGAGGAGTTGTGTAAAACAGTGTCCTGACTTCCTAATAATATTTGAAAATTTATCGGTGCGAAGGTGTGGTCAATTATTGGCTAATTAATAAAATTTTAACTTCACACGGAAGAGTAGTATCGCCCAGGAATTGAACTGTCATGGCGGGAAGAAGCCATTCGCAGAAAGAAAATAACGCCGTCGTGTGGATTATCTTGCGATCGTTTCCCACGGCGCAATATAGCAAGTAAGTCAGACCGAAATTAGGAAGATTTTGCACATAATTTTTTAAGCTTTAACCTACGGATGTATGATAAAGCGCTCCCAAGTGCTAGATCACTACGCCACATCCCTTCCACAGAACTATTTTCGAGGTGGGGGGAGAACTGATTACAAAACCAGCGACCAGAATGGTGATTCTTCAGTGTGAGTGTGTGTTCACTGTGTTCAGTGTGTTCACTGTGTTTAGAGTGTGTCAGCTATTTCAGTTAATCAGCTTTCAATTTCATTCTTGTGTGAACTCTACTGTATGAATTCTGAGTCTGGTAGGAACGCGATCAGAGACACTTGTTGGCATTCCGAGTGAGCCATGTATTTTACTTGGGAGAGTAATATTTCAGGAGAAATGAACACTTTAACAAACTTTTACTTTACTTTGAGCTTATGCAGACATAACAGGCAATAGCTATATTTTTCAACACTTGCCTTAAACGAACTCACATTACCAACCGAGAGGGACAATGGAACATGTTGCGACTGCATAAAACCTTTCTAATCCCCGTGTAGTTTGACATTTGTTGGAAAGCTATTTTATTCTTTCACTTTGGGAGGACGATCAGTATAAATTTCCCCACATCATTGGAAACTGTACTTTTAGCTTGCTTTTCATCACTTACAATAAGCTGTCATGGCAAGCGAGATGTTTCGGGGAGAAACTAGTTAAAGCAGACAGGGAGCAGAATGACTTTTCATTAATGGAAGGCCGCAATGTTAAAGACCTTGAGCAAACTGTTATGTTCCGAAGAGGTGGATAACCGGTAAGCTGTAAGTAAACAAGCTGAGAGGGGTGTGGAGACCAGCAGGAGGCATCAGGCAGGTAGGGGAGAGAAAACTTTCGACTTCACGTCAGATGTTATGCAGTGCTGTTGTATCATCTTCACTGAAGTGCTAAAAAATGCGTGTGTTATGTAAATGTGAGCGTGTGTAACACCATGATAAAAATGTATCAAGTTTGCGTGTGTGAAAATTCGGAATACCACATCAGCTTCAAGATGGAATTCTAATTCATCATGACGGAGCCCGGAGGGTGATCCAAAATGCCTCCAGCACCCAGGTATGAGCAACAACTAAGATAATGTGTAAATAAATATGTAGGACTGTGACTAATCGATGATCAAATGTAGCTTAGACTGTTAGATAGGATTGTAAATAATTTACATTTAATAATAATAATTCATATAATTATAATAATAATGATAATAATATTTTTGCACTTTTAGCACGGGTTATTTTGCGCATTCCTTTTACGTAGATGTGTTTGCGTATTATTGTGGATCATTTGTAGTAAGTCACTTTGACAGTTTAGGATGCTATATTATTAGATCTCAATGAGTGTAATGCCGATTTTGATAATAATAATAATCATCATGTTATTATAACGTTGGTTTTGAGAGACATTTCTGTTGAAGTTGTGATTTTGTAGATGCCAACTTGTTGATTTTTATGCTTTTCCCTACTTGCGCTTTCAGCTTGTTTTATGTTGTGGAATTATCATTCAGATGACCGTTTCCGGTAGTTCTTATACCGTTTTTTTTGCGACGATTTGTGGACGCGAGTATTTATTTCTGTGTGTAGTTGCGGTTACACATTTTTCAATAGCCGTGTTTTTGAGAGGCAATCTCGTCTTTTTTTAGTAAACAGTTAGTGACAGGAAGCCATTGATGAGTCAGCTCTGATATTTTGTGATATGTGAAGCAGAGAATGATCTAGAGATCGAGCTAAGTAAATAATATCCCTGATGATCAGCGTTGATAATGGAAATGTGATATTTGGACCATGTCATGAATTGTCGTAAGAAATAGAGATGTGCACGACAGATATTTCGCCCGCCGGATACGAGCGAGGCCGTATTATGAGGTACTACGTCGAGATTAATGATGAGTAAATAGAATTGAAAGATGAATAATTTAACCAAGAGTGTTAAATACGTGACGACATGGGTTATGATTGTAGGTAGAAGCCTGTATTTTGTTTCAAATAGTTCCAGGGAAAGTAGATGCTCGGCAAATAGTCCAGTTTAAGCACGAAGGTAGATGTGAGCAGAGCGACGAATCAATGTGCATTTTTGATAGTCATGTAGAGTCATGGATGACATGAAATAGCAGTAATTATAGTCCATAAAGGTTAAATAGTGTCATGGCCAGACATTTGTCGTCTGAGGTTAGAGATTGCCGTCAAATTCACAATATTTTTGCTACTCGTAGCGGGGTAAATTTTCTTTAGACTCCGATATTTTGCGCATTTATTCTTATTTTCAGCAGGCAGCGATGTTGGGATCTAGATTTGTTTATTTATTATTCTTTCTTCATGTACCTTTAATTACCGTTTATTTGTAGGATCATACGTGAATTATTTGCATTTGATTTGATGTAAATAGATAGGTGTAGTTAGGCTAGTTTTGATTTCTATATTTTCTTTGTTGGAGCGGTGTTTATCCATTAACAGGTCTAATTATGTAAATAAGATTTCATGTGTTAGGATAAGAGATCATCGATTAGGTCATAGTCAAAAACCATAGTAGTGGTATGCTCATACCAGACATTCAGTAATTACCAAACCTTTAAAATCCACTACATTTTTAATTTGGAAATGAAGCGATCTTTAATAAACCAGTTGTATAATAACTGCCGCAATGAATGAGGTAAATAAGATGGGGTCTGCCTCCATCTAGTGGTGGTACCACAAATAATGAGTTCGTAATGAAATGCAGTCAGCGGCAAATTAAGTAAATTATAATGTACAAGGATCGCTTTCATTTGAAATGTAAACATGGGGCACTTGGCCTAATTATTTATATTTTAAAGAGGTCCAGGCTATCACAGTCAAGCAAGTGAAGTTTAAATAATTAGATGAGTGATTGTAACACTCAGGTTCATGCTTCATTAATTTCCTTTTCAACCATGAGTAGTTTGAATGTGGCAGTGGTTACGTGGTAAATGAAGTACGATGTTCATGGCTGTTTTCTTTGAATTATTCTTTATTTGTTACACATGGTTAGTGCAGTCCACGATTATTCTTAAAGTTGGGTGTTTCCCAACTGAGTCACATGTGTTTAAGATTTGATAATCACCTCTGAGTCAGTGTTGATTTGATGATTAATTAATTAATTAATTGACCACACTAATTTATTTTGAGTGACATTTTTTCTATGTAATACAGTTCAGTATTTCAAATGAGGTGGTATTTTCTGACCAGAGTTTTGAATTGATTCACGTCATCGTCTTGAAAACAGTGACAACATGACCTGGAATATTTTTAATTAATTTGATCGACTTTCAGTCAGTTTTATTAGGCAGATAATTGAGTTATTGTAAGGCAGATCTTTAATTTTCTTAGTCTCATTTCATTTCACTTTGCTTAATTTTTCACCAGTTTATTTTCATAATTTTGACACTTAGCACTTTGTTCAATAAATCAGTTTGTTATTTAAATTTTAATTCAGTCTTTGGGTACCGTCATTTATAGTTAGTTTATCCCATCTGTTCATTTCCTCACTCCCTGATCGACGGGTGGCCTATCTTCGGGGATATCATCGGACGCACCGCGACTGAGGAAGAAGAGTCTACATGCAGCGGTGAGTATCATTTAAATGTCATTTATTACAGGAGCAGCCGGCGCACAGAAGAAGGAAGAAATTCACCGCAGTTGTTGCCTTGAAAAGGGCACAGTACCATCCCGTCATTTGCTTGGAGGAGAAGTGGGAAACCACGGGAAACCACTTCTAGGATGACTGAGGTGGGAATCGAACCCACCTTACTCATTTGACCTCCCGAGGCTGAGTGCACGCGGTTCCAGCCCTCGCACGAATCTTTAAATTTCGTGGCAGAGGCGGGAATCCAACTCGGTCCTCTGGGAGTGGCAGATAATCACGCTAACCACTACACCACAGAGGCTGACAACTCCTCTTCCTATAAACTAACATTTGCTCAAATTTTTCCTCTTGAATTCCAACTTTAATTTAATGTGATCTTTCTTACTTTTAAAAACACCACTCAGACGTATTCGTCTACTACTGTCATTCCACGCCATTTATCCACTGACAGCTCGGAACATACCACTTACTCGAGCAGCTTGTCTCCTTTCTTCCAAGTCTTCCCAGTCCAAATTTTATAACATTTTCGTAACGCTGCACTTTTTTCGGAAATCAACGAGAAGAAATCGAGCTGCTTTTCTTTGGATTTTTCCCAGTTCTTGAATCAAATAATCCTGACAAGGGTCCCATATATTGGAACCGTACTCTAGTTGGGGTCTTACCAGAGACCGATATGTCCTCTCCTTTACATCCGTACTACACACCTTAAATACCCTCATAACCATGGGCAGAGATCTGTACCCTTTATTTACACTACCGTTTGTATGATTACCCCAATGAAGACTTTTCCTTATAGTTACGCTGAGGTACTCTGAGTGATCCCCATAAGGAACTTTCACCCCATCAATGCAGTAATTAAAACTTATAGGACGTTTTCTATTAGTAAAATTCGAAACAACCTGAATTTTAACCCCATTCATCATCACACCATTGCCTGCTGTCCTTCTCACAAAACTGTCATCTTTTTGCAGTTCCTCACAATATTTAACTTATTTACACCATCCACAAAAAGCCTTACCTCTGATTACAGTTACAGGATCAGATGTTGCTACACCTACTCTAATTCTCCGATTTCTCGTATGTTCTAAAAATATAACCATCCATTCAGTCACTCTTTCGTCTAGTCCAATAGCCTTCACTTCTGCCAGTAGTGTCCCATGATCTGCCATGTTACATGCCTTGGGTACGTCACAAATAAATAAATGCATCTTCATTATAGGCTGTTGTGCCTTTTAGAATTCAGGCTGCAAGCCTCTGTGAATTTACTGAACACCTCCACGATCCTCTGTTTCCATCTAGTTCTGTGGCCTCGTTTACTTCACTATTTGTTATCATCAAATAATAATTACTGCGAACTCTTATCCCCATGACCGAGTCCAATATTCTCCTTGGAAATCTATCCTTCTCCA
Source organism: Anabrus simplex (assembly GCF_040414725.1). Lineage (NCBI taxonomy): Eukaryota > Metazoa > Arthropoda > Insecta > Orthoptera > Tettigoniidae > Anabrus > Anabrus simplex. Next base: position 439,878,158 of record NC_090268.1, on the reverse strand, counting down.
TTCGCCTCCCATGACCTACCACCGAAACCGATTTATTAGTCCCGCTTCATCAGTCGACTTCATTCGTAACTTATCCTTTATCTCCTCATTCCGAGTACTCTCCTTCCATTGTTCCACCTGTTTGTACAAGTGATTATTCTCGAGACTTTCATATCTGTTCCTTGTAGCTTATGGATAGGATATCCTGATTACACCCAGCTTCCACTCCCGTACAATCTAGTTGGTCTGAGAACAGACCGAATTAAAGATAGTTCCGCCCGGGAGTTGACTTCCTTACAGAATACTGTTGCCCGCACTGCTGCTCCTTGATTCAATCTTACTGTACTACCATCCTGCGAGAACACACATCCTAAATACTTGAAATGATCTACATGTTCCAGCTTTGTATTCCGAACCTGACATTCGGTTCTCTTAAATTTTTACCCAACTGACATCATCTTTGAACTGGAAACAAGAAATCACGACTAATGGTTCATTCTTATTTATTTATTTATTTATTTATTTACTATCAAATGTACCCGTGCTTTGCTACGGTATCTATATTGTGTACGGCTATCGAAGTAAACACTATACGTGCAGTAAATAAGATTGTTTTAAAATAGCATGTCTCTTAGCGTTATCCGAGAAACAGCATGGGGAGGTCCCCATACGTTGTTTCCAATGTAAAGTGTGGGTTGCGGATTTGTGATGATAATGACAGGCTCACTTGCCTACCGCCATTCACAATCGAGTTGAGAAGTTTACATTATAATTGCAGGCTCCATTGCCTACTGCGCGGTCACAGTCGATTTGGGGAATTCTCGTTACCATGGCAGGCCCCCTTTCTACTTTCAGACACATAACATTTGAGGAGCTTTTATTATAATCGCAGACGAATTCCCTACCACCAGTCAAAATTGAGTTGTGCAGTTATCATTATGATGACAGGCCCTTTTTCCTTTTGCCAGCCAGCTTAATGCCAGTCACACAGAGGTGGTGAGTTTCTACTAAAATAGAAGGCCACTATGCCTAATGCTAGTCACATTTGAGATGGGTACATTTGTTTATAATGGTGGGCACCCCAGCCTACAGCTAAACACAATCGGGTAGGGGGTTTTTGAACAAAACTGCATGCTCCCCATCCTTCTGCAAGTCAAATCGAGAAGTGAATTATTAACTACAATGGTAGGCCCTCCTTACGAATGCAACTTACACAGGAGTTGGAGAAGGATCCCATTCCTACTGCCAGTCAAAGTCCGTGTGGGGAGCACTGATTACAATATCAGACACACCCTTTCTCGATCGCTACAAATCGACATAAGTGAATATAGTATATAGATCGACATACGAAAGTATATGCATGTTTACAATATTGCAGACTTTCATTTACAGATTAACTGCTGCTAAACGGTCGGTGCGTCATATCGACAAAGGACTGTACATTAAGACGCAGTATTTAACGGCCTAAATAGTTGGTCCTCTGATAATTTTCCGCATCTCATCTATTCATGGGTCAGATTGAGTTAGAAACGTTGAATAGGGTAACATTTGTGCAAAATTATCTTACATTGCATTACTTTTCGGATAATTATGTGACATATCATTTGGTTCACACATGGGTACTGGGTGGTCCAATGTTCGTGTAGAGTTTGATGATACTATGTTCCCTGTAAGTGATTCAAAGTATGAATTGTGCATGTAAAAAGTCCAAATTTACTTAAAATCGAGAAATAGAGACGAATGTAACTTATAAGGGATACGAGTACGACAAAAAGTAATAAGACCAAGATTGAAGATCACACCAATTTGAACGGAGATTGCGCCATCCGTTATGCGATAGGACTTTCCGTTTATCCCACGAAATACTTCAAAACGAAGGTCTGCACCATCATTGAAATTGCCTCCATATTCCGATATTCTTCGGGGATAAAAAGTAAAAGATTTAAAGATCTTGCAAATTTTGCGTCCTTTACAGGCTAAAACGTATAATTTTGCCAAATTTCAATTTCTCGCTCGTCTGGCAGATGATGCCCCAATCTGGATTTCGGGTGAGGAGAGGGGGTGTAAAAATTAGGACTTTCAGGAAACAACACCAAACGGGTAGCGGTACGAAAATTTCACCAAAATAGTTAATGTACAGGCACACACCGTCGTTACGATTTTATTTATATAGACAGATAAGGAATCTGCTCCATGTACAACACCTTTTGGGCTATTTCCGCTGTACTTAACCTGCAAAACCGACCGTTCATATCTCACTTATTAATCCCCCTGTCGAAAAATGCACATGAGAAACATGTTTTAGAAATGGATTTCCATTAAGGATTGTAGATTTCCATTCATTTCGGATGTGCATATTCTGAGGGAGTACAAAATCATGGCTTCGTTTTCGGATAAACCCCCAGTAAATTTAGATAATGAGAAATAATATTAGCCCCAAAATCTACTCATACGCATTCTAAAAATCAAGTTTGGTAGAAATATATTCAGTAGGTAGTTTTCAAGTTATAAGAACTCATACAATCAAACAGATAAACAGACAGACACCAACGCTAAGAAATGTGCAGATGGTAATTATTACACCTGAAACGGATAACTTTACGGAAATACCGCCAGAATTTTCATTGTACAGACACGCGGTCGTTACGATGATATTTATATAGATGCCAGATAAGCATGGGCACGTTTGTAAGTGCAAACCTTCATTTCGAGATTTACTGGTCATAAGGTAGATCATACCAACAAACGGTTTGCACCCCCCAGACGTCCCTTTTATCGCTCTACATGTTTGGTCTTAAAACATTTTGTCGTACCTCCCATGCTTATGGATTCGATTGAGTTACGGTATTTGAATGGTGTGAAATTTGGGTACATTTTAAATATTTTACATTAGTTTTCACATATTTATGTGGAAGCTAGAATCATGAAATATGGTTCGCATATAGCCACTGGTCGTGTGAATGTGCGTGCCAAATTCGATGACTCTGTCTTTCCTGTAAGTGTATCAAACTAAGTAACATACGTGTAAAAAGCTCAAAATTTATGAACAATCGAAATATACAGCCAAAACTACCTGTAAGGGAGAAAGAGAGAGGGAGACGACAAAATATCACAGGACCAAAGTTGTAGATCATTTCAAATTTAACGGAGATTGTGCTATCGGTTTTGTGATAGGACTTACCATTTAGCCACGAAATACCTCGAAGCAAAGATCTAAACCGTTTTAAATTGTCTACACATTTCCATATTCTTCGGCATAAAATGTGAAAAATTTAAAGATCTTGGAAGTTTTCCGTAGGTTACCGGCTAAAACGTAAATTTTGCTTAATTTCAACTTCCATCTCGTGTCTTACATATTGAGGCAATCTTGATTTTGGGCGAGGGGGGTAAATTTAGGACTTTCAGGAAACTATATATTTAAAAAATATGCAGATGGTCATTATTATCCCTTAAATGGATAGCTGTATGGAAATTTCGCCATAATAGTCAAGGCACAGACACACGGTTGTTGCAATTTGATAAGGCATCTACTCCACGTATAACACCTTTTGGGCTATGTCCGCTGGACTTACCCTGAGAAACGGACCTTTCATGATATCTCCCTTATTAATCCTCCTGTTGAAAACATGCACATGAGATTATAATTTAGAATTGGATTTCCATCAAGTTTGGCCGATTTCCAGTCAGGTTGGTCTTGTACTTTATATATTGTGAGAGAGTAAATTCACCATTTCGGTTCCCTATAAAGCCCCAGTCCATCCGGAAATTTGAAGTGGTAATGACCTTAAAACCTACCCTTGGACAGGTGGATGTTAAATATAAAGTTTGTTTCAAATATCTCTAGTAGTTTTCAAGTTGTAAGAAGTACGCTTTACACACACACGCTTTTGCGTTAAGTCCGGTGGGACTTGTACCCTAAAACGGTCCATTAATGATATCTCCCTCATTAATGCTGTTATCGAAATGATGCACATGAGGAAAAAAGGTTTGGAAATCAATTTTCATTAAGGCAGGTAGATTTCCATTAAGTTTGGTTGTGTATATTTTGAGAGAGAATAAAATCATGGTTTCGCTTTCGTATAAATCCCCAGACAGTTCAGGGATTTGGAAACAATATTTGCCCTAAAACCTACCCAAGCACAGGTGGATTCTAAATATGAAGTTTGGTGGACATATAGCCAATAGTTTTCAAGTTATAAAAGGACAGACAAACAGACAAAGCGACACCAAAGCTAAAAATTATGCAGATGGTCATTATTACACCTGAAACGGATAACTGTACGGAAATTTCGCCGAAATAGTCAATGTACAGACACACGGTTGTTAAGATTTTATTTATATAGAAGAGAAGGAATCTGCTCCACGGATAAGATCATTTGGGCTATGTCCGCTGGACTTACCCTGAGAAACGGACCTTTCATGATATCTATAGGTCTTATGGCGATTTTTATATTGTGGGAGAGTAAAAATCACCATTTCGTTTCTATATAAAACCCCAGTCCATTCCGGGAATTTGAAATGGTATTGGCCTTAAGACCTACTCTTGGACAGGTGGATGCTAAATATAAAGTTTGGTGGAAATACATCCAGCAGTTTTCAAGTTATAGAAAGACAGACAAACAGAAAAACAGGCAAACAGACGAACAAACAGACAAACAAACACAAGAAAACCTACCCGACCACAGGTGGATTCTAAATATGAAGTTTGGTGGAAATATATCCAATAGTTTTCAAGTTATAAAAGGACAGACAAACAAACAGACATCAAATCTAAAAATTATGCAGATGGTCATTATTACAGATGAAACAGATAACTGTACGGAAGTTTCGCCAAAATAGTCATTGTACAGACACAGGGTAGTTACGATTTTACTTATATAGATTTTCTTCTTCTTTCTTCGTTTTGACGTTGGTAAACAATTAATTTCTTCACTTCACTGCGGTTCCTCTTCCTCTCCTCTGACTATATGTTTTTGATTTTTCATTTTGCTTTTCCGGGAATCCCTTGAATTTATCAATCTTAGCTCGAAACGTATGTCTATTAAATATTTCATTTGGATTGATGCCAACTTCCTTCATGCCCTTTCTTGTTTCTTCTACTCGTTTAGTAGTTGTTTTCAATTAATATATTGTATTTATTTACTTATTTTGTAATTTTTATTTATTTACTTACTTTTCTTCTTCCCTCACAATCTCTTCATGAATTCACTATTATATTTTTTCCATTCTTCCCTCCACTATTTTCCAGTGGTCATTTTTGCTTTCTACATGAATGTGCGATTTTCTGTCAGAATTCCAAAGACTTTACGCTTTTATTTATGGTATCGTCTGTAGCGTTTACTTCTTGTAAATCCTGCTTAGTTTCTTCCAACCAGTTGATCTTGGCCTTCTTTGATTTAATTAATTATTGTTAATAGCTTTTTTTAGTAAATACATTATTTTGCATTCTACAGATGTGACCGTACAATTTAAAACGTCTCCTACGTACGGCATCTGTAAATTTTGTGTTGCTGTGTACAGGTTTGTAGTTCTTCTTATTATTACTTATTTATTTATGGTTTTCTTCAAGTGGCGAAGTTTGTGTATCTTGTCCTTCCTCATCCTCTCTTATATTTGTACAGAGTTGTATCTATCAGGAGACCTGTGCGACCGTGGTATTAATATTGTTTATATTGCGTTCCTAATGTATGATTATTGACTGTCTATAAGGCCCAGTAAGTGGTTTTACACGCCGCTTTCTCCCAAATAAACCTATCACTATAGCCCGAAGTTTTACGCAGGTTTAGATTAGAATGCAAAGCCTGCACACCTGTTATGCTATAACGTTTACATAAACGTTGGGAATAGGACATATCCGCATCCCTAGAATTTATGTTACTCTCGTTCCATTACGGAAGAGCGGGCTAGACTTCGTAATAACCAAATTATTTTTGCATCCTAACGTATTACTGCCTAAAAGTGCGAGGACCTTGTCATTGTATACTGCTCACAACGGAATAAGTCTAATGTTACCTACATTTTTGAGTTATCTTCAGAGTAACGTTAGAGCTATCCAGGAGGAGGAAACGTTGAACTATAGCTGTCTGAGTCAGCTATTGATTAATAAAAGGAAGACGAGGGAAAGTAGCCCACTTCATCTTAGATACGAGAAATATAAAAGCATAGAGAAAGGCAGGAGCCACCTCTATGGTGTAGTGGTTAGTGTGATTAGCTACCACCCCCGGAGGCCCGGGTTCGGTTCCCCGCTCTGCTACGAAATTTGAAAAGTGGTACGAGGGCTGAAACGGGGTACACTCAGCCTCGGGAGGTCAACTGAGTAGAGGTGGGTTCGATTCCCACCTCAGCCATCCTGGAAGTGGTTTTCCGTGGTTTCCCACTTCTCCTCCAGGCAAATGAGGGATGGTACCTATCTTAAGACCACGGCAGTAGTATAATTGGATGGTTCTGCGGCCTCCTCCTCCTCCGGCTCTCGGGAGAGGCCTCCTCCTCCCGCGGGAAATTTGAATTTTGGCGGGAAATTTGAAATTTGGCGCGAGATTTGAATTTGTAAACAAAGCCACGTGCTTTTTGACAGCTGTCATCGACAACAACGCATCGCTAACCTCAGTACTGCCATCTTGACGGGCCTAAACCTCACTAGTGCCAACTTAACCTAACTAGCATGAGGTAAACAAACCCACGTGTTTTTTGACAGCCACGTGCTTTTTTGACAGACAACAACGCATCGCTAACCTCAGTACTGCCATCTTGACGGACCTAAACCTCAGTAGTGCCAACTTAACCTCACTAGCATGAGGTAAACAAAGCCACGTGTTTTTGACAGCCACGTGCTTTTGACAGATTTGTAAACAAAGCCACATGCTTTTTGACAGACAACACCGCATCGCAAATCTCAGTACTGCCATCTTGACGGGAATAAACCTTAGTGGTACCAACTTAACCTAACTAGCGAGAGGTAAACAAAGCCACGTGCTTTTTGACAGCCACATGCTTTTTGACAGCTGCCATCCGCCATCTTTGAGCACCGTGCTGCCCTCTTTCGTCACCTGTCATCGGCAGTGCTGCCATCTTGACGGGTCTAAACCTTAGTGCTACCAACTTAACCTAACTAGCGCGAGGTAAACAAAGCGACGTGCAGCCGTCATCCGCCATCTTTGAGCACAGTGCTGCCCTCTTTAGCTACTTACCTTTGAAATGTGGTGGCGGATAATTTGAAAAATGCTTTTTGACAGCAGCCATATTGCATCGCAAACCTCAGTGCTGCCCTCTTTAGCTAGATACCTGTGGTATCAGACAATTCCACGTGACAGCAGCCATCTTTGAGCACCGTGCTGCCCTCTATGTGGTGGCGGCAAATTCCACGTGCTCTTGTTTGGAAACAAACTCACGTGCTTTTTTGACAGCTACCATCCACCATCTTTAATCAACAGAGCACAGTGCTGTACTCTTTAGCTAGATACCTTTGAAATGTGGTGGCGGCAATTTGAAAAATTCTATGTGCTCTTGTTGGGAAACAAAGCCACGTGCTTTTTTTTGACAGCTGTCATCCGCCATCTTTAATCAATAGAGCACTGTGCTGCGGGCAATTTCGTTAGCTGTCATCCGCCATCTTTAATCCAGAGAGAACAGTGCTGCACTCTATGTGGTGGCGGCAAATTCCACGTGCTCTTGTTTGGAAACATACTCACATGCTTTTTTGACAGCTGTCATCCGCCATCTTTAATCCAGAGAGAACAGTGCTGCACTCTATGTGGTGGCGGTAAATTCCATGTGCTTTACAAACCTATGTGCTTTTCTGACAGCTGTCATCCGCCATCTTTAATCTAGAGAGAACAGTGCTGCACTCTATGTGGTGGCGGCAAATTGAAAAATTCCACGTGCTCTTGTTTGAAAACATACTCACGTGCTTTTTTGACAGCTGTCATCCGCCATCTTTAATCCAGAGAGAACAGTGCTGCCCTCTATGTGGTGACGGCAAATTCCACGTGGAAACAAAGCTATGCGCTTTTTTTTGTCAGCTGTCATCCGCCATCTTTAATCACCGTGCTGCCCTGTGACGGCAAATTCCACGTAGAAACCAAGCCATGTGCAGCTGTCATCCGCCATCTTTAATCACCGTGCTGCCCGGTGACGGCAAATTCCACGTGGAAACAAAGCCATGTGCAGCTGTCATCCGCCATCTTTAATCACCGTGCTACATTCTATGTGGTGGCGACAAATTCTAAATGCTTTACAAACCCATGTGCTTTTCTAACAGAGCTGTCATCCACCATCTTTAATCACCGTGCTGCCCCGGTGACGGCAAATTCCACGTGCTCTTGTTTAGAAACAAAGCTTTTAATCCAGAGAGAACAGTGCTACCCTGGTGGCGGTAAATTCCACATGCTCTTGTTTGGAAACAAAGCTTTTAATCCAGAGAGAACAGTGCTACCCTGGTGGCGGTAAATTCTACGTGCTCTTGTTAGTTCGTGATTTAAAATCTAAGCTAGCTGTAAATCCCCGATTCTCGACAGATTCTTAATCCGAGTTGTCAGGAAAGGCAACCAAGAGCTTAGATACTACTAGTTTTGCATCAGGGAGGGCGACTAGTCTTAAAACAAATTCTTGCGATTTAAAATCTTAGTCAGGAAGGGCATCCGGCCGTAAAACAATAGTTCGTGATTTAAAATCTAAGAATTGCATCTAGCTGTAAATCCCCGATTCCCCGTGTTAGACGTTGTAAAACAGATTCTTAATCTGAGTTGTCAGGAAGGGCAACCGGTCGTAAAACTATGGTGTATGAGGTTAGATACTGCTAGTTTTGCATCAGGAAGGACAACTCAACACATTCATGTGATTTAAACACATTTTTATCCCCAAGAGAATCGAACCCGAGACTACCGGGTGAGAGGCATGCATACTGTAGGCTATAGATTTGTCCTACAGTCCTCGAAGTATCGGCACAGTCATTCTGAGCGAGTTGTGTGGAATGCATGTGTTAGCTGAAATTGTATACGTATCTTCCGGCTCGACCTTGAACGAAGACACTGATAAGCGGCTTGTAACTCGCGAAGGTCTTCTTAGCTGAGTCCCATGTAAGCTCTTAAAACACAGTACCAATTAAGGTTGTAAAATATTCTGAAATAGCCCTCCTCTGTAGTGTAGTAGTTAGCTGCTACCCTCGGGGGTCCGAGCTCGATTCCCGGCTCTGCCATAGAATGTGTAGCATTTAGCCTATGTAAGTTCCTAACGTAAAATATCATGATTGTACGGAGAGGTTAAAACACACACAGTGCCTACACCCTATCGAAAGAACCTGCACGGTACCGGCATGTAGGCTTCTCCTGGCGAAGGAGCTTGCACATGGTTTAACGCCTCCTATCAACAGCCCTTACTTAATGCTGGCTTTTTTTCGCACACCCCGCCTCACACCATACGACCGGCTGCCCTTCCTGACTAGGATTTTAAATCGCAGTATACGTGATAAAATTGTTGTAGCGGGTTTTATAACTAGATATCCCGGTACCGATACATAGCCTACTCGACTGAAGAAGCCTGCACAAGGCTTATTGCCTCCATCCGACAAATGAATCAGCATCAACACTCTTGTACTCAAAAAAATAATTTTCGAAGGAGTCTGCACAAGGTTTAACGTCCACATCAACAGCCCTTACTTATTGCTAGCTTTTTTGCACACCCCGCCTCACACCATAGTTTTATACGACCGGCTGCCCTTCCTGACTAGGATTTTAAATCGCAGTATACCTGATAAATATGTTGTAGCGGGTTTTATAACTAGATATCCCGGTACCGATACATAGCCTACTCGACTGAAGAAGCCTGCACAAGGCTTATTGCCTCCATCCGACAAATGAATCAGCATCAACACTCTTGTACTCAAAAAAATCATTTTCGAAGGAGTCTGCACAAGGTTTAACGTCCCCATCAACAGCCCTTACTTATTGCTAGCTTTTTTGCACACCCCGCCTCACACCATAGTTTTATACGACCGGCTGCTCTTCCCGACTAGGATTTTAAATCGATATCCCGACATAGCCTACTCCTACCGAAGAAGGCAGCTTAACGCCTCCATCCAACAAATGAATCACACTCAAACACTCTTCAATCATTCTCGCTACTTCGGAAGATAGCGGGTTCGAACTGGAAGCCGTAAATGCTAGGCGAGGGGCCTGCGCGATCGTCATTACATGATCTAGCTTTAGCTCAATACCTACAGGTAAGGAATACCGCGTATGTACCCTCGAGAAGTCGAGGATCACACGCTAACTTTCCAAGGATCGAACTCTTAAATTCTGACACCTCGGTATCAACAGGAGGTTTGAATACGTCAGCCTGCAGGTAGGAGCTCTTGTTTGCATTCGTTCCGACTGTACCGCAGTTGTCAGCTCAGCGATTATCATATCCGCTTGGTAACAAGCAGAATATTTAGCCGCAGCAGTCTGCGCGAAGTGCTCACAGTTCTCTGTATGCGTTTATTACATGCACACATCTCCCGTCTGCAGTGAATATTATTCTTCAGCCTTTATCTTAAGGTAAGGTAGAACTGTTAATTACCTTTTTTTTATTTGCAAAGCAACTTCTACGCTAGACATCTACATTCATATATGTTTGTTCTTTTTTTTAGGTACCGTTCGAAAGTACGCAACAATTTTATTCATCCCAGTAACAGCCTGCAGCACGTGCATTTTTTTTAAAGGTATGTTTTCGAACTTTGAGTTGTAAAGATAATTAGGTTAGATGATGTACCCTACACTACATTCATATATGTTTCTTCTTTTTTTAGGTACGACCAGAATATTATCATTCGAGTTTCAGGCTTGAACGCACGCATTTTATACATCCGAGTAACAGTTTGCAGCGCGAAGATTTTAAGGTATGTCTGACCTCTATTCGTTGAAACTTGGTTTCTTCTAAAACATCGTAACTTTAGTCTATTGATAAATAGTTGTTCTCTTTAATCCTCACGCTATAGACGAGGTGCGTACATAGCTATGTCTGCCCTCAACAGGCTGAAACTTGGTTTCTTCCGTAACTTTAAGCTAATCATAAATAGTTGTTCTCTTTAATCAACATACTATAGACGTGGTATAATTTCAAACACGTACACATAGCTATGTCTGCCCTCAACGGGCTGAAACTTGGTTTCTTCCGAACATCGTAACTTTAGTCTATTGATAAATAGTTGTTCTCTTTAATCTACATACTATAGACGAGGTGCGTACATAGCTATGTCCGTCCTCAACAGGCTTAAACTTGGTTTCTTCCGAACATCGTAACTTTAAGCTAATCATAAATAGTTGTTCTCTTTAATCCTCACGCTATAGACGTGGTATAATTTCAAACACGCACACATAGCTATGTCTGACCTCAACGGGTTGAAACTTGGTTTCTTCCGAACATCGTAACTTTAGTCTATTGACAAATAGTTATTTTCTTTAATCTGCATGTCATAGAAGAGGTTAATCTTATAATTTCAAACACGCACGCATAGCTATGTCTGACCTCAGCAGGCTGAAACTTGGTTTCTTCCGAACATCGTAACTTTAAGCTAATCATAAATAGTTGTTCTCTTTAATCAACATACTATAGACGTGGTATAATTTCAAACACGTACACATAGCTATGTCTGCCCTCAACGGGTTGAAACTTGGTTTCTTCCGAACATCGTAACTTTAGTCTATTGATAAATAGTTGTTCTCTTTAATCTACATACTATAGACGAGGTGCGTACATAGCTATGTCCATCCTCAACAGGCTTAAACTTGGTTTCTTCCGAACATCGTAACTTTAGTCTATTGATAAATAGTTGTTCTCTTTAATCCTCACGCTATAGACGTGGTATAATTTCAAACACGCACACATAGCTATGTCTGACCTCAACGGGTTGAAACTTGGTTTCTTCCGAACATCGTAACTTTAGTCTATTGACAAATAGTTATTTTCTTTAATCTGCATGTCATAGAAGAGGTTAATCTTATAATTTCAAACACGCACGCATAGCTATGTCTGAACTCAGCAGGCTGAAACTTGGTTTCTTCCGAACATCGTAACTTTAAGCTAATCATAAATAGTTGTTCTCTTTAATCAACATACTATAGACGTGGTATAATTTCAAACACGTACACATAGCTATGTCTGCCCTCAACGGGCTGAAACTTGGTTTCTTCCGAACATCGTAACTTTAGTCTATTGATAAATAGTTGTTCTCTTTAATCTACATACTATAGACGAGGTGCGTACATAGCTATGTCCATCCTCAACAGGCTTAAACTTGGTTTCTTCCGAACATCGTAACTTTAGTCTATTGATAAATAGTTGTTCTCTTTAATCCTCACGCTATAGACGTGGTATAATTTCAAACACGCACACATAGCTATGTCTGACCTCAACGGGTTGAAACTTGGTTTCTTCCGAACATCGTAACTTTAGTCTATTGATAAATAGTTGTTCTCTTTAATCTACATACTATAGACGTAGTATAATTTCAAACACGCACACGTAGCTATGTCCGTCCTCAACAGGCTTAAACTTGGTTTCTTCCGAACATCGTAACTTTAGTCGTTCTCTTCAATCCTCATGCTATAGGCCTAACTCACAGCCATGTCCAACCTCTATAGGTTGAACATCGCAACTTTAGGCTAATCTCTATTGGTTGTTCTCTTTTCAGAACTTGTTGCATACGCTGTTCACCTAAACACTTTATTCGAAGAAAGAGAAGACACTATGTTCGCATGCGAGCTGTGTAAGGCAATGTTCACAAGACGTGACAACCTTGCACGCCATGTAAAAACAAAATATCATCAGCTATCTGCTTGCGACTATAACCCAACTATGTTCCCCTGCGAACAGTGTAAGGCAACGTTCGTAAGACAGGATAACCTCGCACGTCATATAAAAGCAAAACACCCTAGCATAACATCTGCTTTATGTGATGTTTGCGGGCTGTACTTCGCTAATGTAGAGCAATACCAGGCTCACTTAGCAGAGGTACATCAAATATCTACTTGCCCTCAGGTAGTAGTAGGGAAAAAGCGTGCAGCTACTGATGTAGCTGTAGAAAGTACTAGTAGTAAAAAAACTAGGAAAAATGAACTTCAAACTATTAACTGCGAGCACTGTAACACTGATGTACCATCTTCGCATTTTCAGGGACACTTACGGAGTAATGCGCATAAAAATAATGCGTGTAGAAGTGGTAGTAACGCAAACATCGAGGAAATTAATACAGCATTTAAAAGTAGGATTGCTAGTTACCGAATTCGCACCAGTCAAAAGTTTCAGAGCACTTCAAACTTTTTAAATTGCGTTCAACCGGATGTACAACAGCTTCTTGCTAAATCTTTATCCAATCATAGTTTATTTAAAGTTAATTTTGAACTTTTCGCCTTGTACATTAAAAGCACGGATGAATCCGAAATAACGGACATTAAATCATTTAATACGAAGAATTTTGTCATAAGTGAGTCGACTAATTTTGGTGATGTACTTAGGGATGTCTCTAACATTATTTCAACTAAGAGCGAGGAATTTCAGGAAAAGGAATCAGGGTGGGCTTTAGTTGAGATAATGTATCTAGAAGTTAACATCAATAAGTACAATCCCATGCGAGGTTCATCGTACATCCAGCTGCCGACATGGATTCAGCAAAGAAAAGCTGTTGTAAACATCCAAAACAATGACGAAGCATGTTTCGCATGGGCGGTGATGTCGGCTTTAAATCCTGCGAAATCAGACGTAGCTAAGAGAACATCATCCTATCCACACTATTCAACGCAGCTAAATTTCGATAGTATAGAATTTCCCGTACAGTTAAAGGATATTAAGCGCTTTGAGGAACTAAATAACATTAGTATCAATGTGTATGGTGTAGAGAAAAAGTCTGTAGTAGGTCCTCTGTATTATACATGTCATAAGAAGAGTACTCACGTTAATTTACTCTATATTGAAAACAGTGAGAATAGCCACTTTTGCTGGATTAAAAATCTGAGTAGACTTGTTGGCAGTCAGTTGTCAAACAGGTGTAACAAAAAGTGGCTATGTGATGGATGCTTGCAGTATTTCAGAAATGAAGATCAGTTAACGAAGCATTCCAAGAATGACTGCAATCATGTACGTACAGAGATACCTACTACAGGTAATAATGTTTTAAAATTTACAAATTTTCACAAGCAGATGTGGGTACCGTTCGTGATTTATGCAGACTTTGAAGCCATCCTCACGCCATGCAACACATGCTCACCTAATCCTGACAACTCTTTCACTAATACTACGCACATGCATGTCCCGTATAGCTTCGCGTATTACATCAAGTGTAGTTACGATAGTACGCTTAACAAGTTAGAGCTGTATCGAGGACATGATGCTGCTAAAGTATTTTTAGAAAGACTTGAAAGTGATGCAGTTCGTCTCGGTCGTATTCTGAATAGTAATATTCCTATGAAGCCACTCACCGAAATTCAGTTAAATGATCATGAACGTGCTACAAAGTGTAGCATTTGTGATGGGGAATTTTCCGAAAATGACCCTAAAGTTTTTGATCATGATCATTTAACTGGTTTCTACAGATGTGCCGCTCATTATAGCTGTAATCTTAAGTATAGAGTTCCTAAATTCATTCCTGTAATTTTTCATAACTTATCTGGTTACGACTCTCATTTCATCATTTCACAATTTGGAGCTTCGGATGAAAAAGTAGATATAATCCCTCAGAATACAGAGCGGTACATTGCGTTTGCAAAGTCTGTAAAAGTAGATGCTGAGCATTCTATAAAACTGAGATTCCTTGACTCGTTTCGCTTTATGGCGAGTAGCCTCGATAAACTTTCTAGTCATTTACAGCCTGACCAATTTACGGAAATTCGACGCGTTTTCCCTGAAGAAGCGCAGTTTAATTTACTTCGGCGTAAGGGTGTTTTTTGTTACGAATATCTCGACTGCTTAGACCGCCTCGAAGAACGTGCCTTACCATCGAAACAGTCCTTTTACAGCTCGCTGAATTCAGCAGATATTAGTGATGATGACTATTTACATGCACAACATATCTGGGAGCAGTTTCACATTCAAACGCTGGGTGAATACTCCGATTTATATTTAAAGACAGATGTACTTTTGTTAGCTGATGTTTTTGAAAATTTTCGCTGTGTTTGCATGAACACCTACAGCCTTGACCCATGTCAGTATTTTACTGCACCTGGGTTAAGTTGGGACGCGATGTTAAAATACACGCGTGTGAATTTGGAGCTGCTAACGGATATCGATATGGTGCACTTTATAAAAGCATCCATTCGAGGCGGTCTGAGTCAGTGTAGCGGCCGGTATTCGAGTGCTAATAATAAGTACATGCCGAGTTTCGATACCAGTCAGGAATCTCAGTATATCGTTTATCTGGATGCTAATAATCAGTATGGGTGGGCGATGAGTCAGCATCTACCGGTGAGTGGTTTCCGCTGGCTGACGCAGTGCGAAATTGATGCTTTACAGCTACACGCCCTAGGCGATGAAGCTGATAAAGGTTATTTCCTCGAAGTTGACTTACAGTATCCGAAAGAGTTACACACTTCTCATAATGACCTACCGTTCTGCCCTGAAAATATGAAGTCCCCGTACATTGCATCAACGACGAAAATGCTCATTGCTAATTTATGCGATAAATCTAAGTATATCATTCATTACCGAAATTTAAAACAGTGTTTGCAGCATGGTTTGAAGTTATCCAAAATTCATCGCGTACTAGAATTTAATCAGTCACCGTGGCTAAAGCCATATATCGATCTGAACAATAATTTAAGAACGAATGCGGTTAACGAGTTTGAAAAAGATTTCTACAAGCTCATGAATAATAGTGTGTTTGGTAAGACTATGGAGAATGTTGACAAACGCGTTGATGTAAAATTGATTACAAACTGGGATAATATTAAGAAAAGGTATGGTGCTAACTATTTAATAAGTAAACCAAATTTCCACAGCTGCACCATCATACACGAGAATTTAGTTATTATACAGATGAATCGTGTCAAGGTTAAGTATGACAAACCTACCTACGTCGGCTTCACAGTACTTGAATTGGCTAAAACACTCATGTATGAATTCCATTACGATTATATGATGAAGAAGTACGCGCATAATGCGCAATTGCTCTACACAGATACCGATTCGTTTATTTATCAAATCAAAACTGATGACTATTACAATGATATAAAGCCTGACTTGGGTAGGTTTGATACGAGTAACTATCCTGCAGATAATCAATATCATCTACCGCTAGTGAACAAAAAGGTTCTAGGTAAAATGAAAGATGAATGTGCTGGGAATATTATCGATTCATTTGTAGGTACTAAATCCAAGTCATATTGCATAAAACTCTTAAATGAATTACAAATAAAGAGATTGAAGGGGGTTAAAAAGAATGTCGTTCAGAATCAGCTAAGTTTTGAAAACTATAACAATTGCATTAAAAGTAATCCACCTGTTTTGCATAAGCAAATGTCTGTCATTAGAAGCAAGAAGCACCAGTTGTACACTCATTTAATTAGTAAGGTAGCCCTTAATAGCGATGATTGTAAACGGTTTGTCATTCCAAATTCTACCAACACGCTAGCCTGGGGGCATAGTAGTATTGATAAGTACTACTTTACATAAACATTATGCTAGAGGTGTGTGTACTTACGTTACGCTGTCTTACATCACAATTCGGGGAGGAACGCTGGTACGGCAAGTCTAAACTTGTACATTCAAGAATTGCATCGAGAAGTACGCTAGGGTGAAATGATTCGAGATAAAACTTGTACATACAAGATGTAAATAAATAATGTAGAATTGGCATATTCTTTTATTTTAGGTTAGGTATCACCTTCCTCCCGCTCCTTATTTGCAGGATAGAGTTTTTGTTTATTACTCATAGAAGAAAGAAGGTGATGAGCAGTTTCGTGAGTATAGTTCGGTAAGTATCTCGAGAGCAGAATTTTTTTTGTCAAGAAAGCACATAGCTTTGTAAAGCACGTAGAATTTGCCACCACCGGGGGGGGGCAGCACTGTTCTCTCTGGATTAAAAGCTTTGTTTCTAAACAAGAGCACGTGGAATTTGCCGTCACCGGGGCAGCACGGTGATTAAAGATGGTGGATGACAGCTCTGTCAGAAAAGCACATGGGTTTGTAAAGCATTTAGAATTTGTCGCCACCACATAGAATGTAGCACGGTGATTAAAGATGGCGGATGACAGCTGCACATGGCTTTGTTTCCACGTGGAATTTGCCGTCACCGGGCAGCACGGTGATTAAAGATGGCGGATGACAGCTGCACATGGCTTGGTTTCTACGTGGAATTTGCCGTCACAGGGCAGCACGGTGATTAAAGATGGCGGATGACAGCTGACAAAAAAAAAGCGCATAGCTTTGTTTCCACGTGGAATTTGCCGTCACCACATAGAGGGCAGCACTGTTCTCTCTGGATTAAAGATGGCGGATGACAGCTGTCAAAAAAGCACGTGAGTATGTTTTCAAACAAGAGCACGTGGAATTTTTCAATTTGCCGCCACCACATAGAGTGCAGCACTGTTCTCTCTAGATTAAAGATGGCGGATGACAGCTGTCAGAAAAGCACATAGGTTTGTAAAGCACATGGAATTTACCGCCACCACATAGAGTGCAGCACTGTTCTCTCTGGATTAAAGATGGCGGATGACAGCTGTCAAAAAAGCATGTGAGTATGTTTTCAAACAAGAGCACGTGGAATTTGCCGCCACCACATAGAGTGCAGCACTGTTCTCTCTGGATTAAAGATGGCGGATGACAGCTAACGAAATTGCCCGCAGCACAGTGCTCTATTGATTAAAGATGGCGGATGACAGCTGTCAAAAAAAAGCACGTGGCTTTGTTTCCCAACAAGAGCACATAGAATTTTTCAAATTGCCGCCACCACATTTCAAAGGTATCTAGCTAAAGAGTACAGCACTGTGCTCTGTTGATTAAAGATGGTGGATGGTAGCTGTCAAAAAAGCACGTGAGTTTGTTTCCAAACAAGAGCACGTGGAATTTGCCGCCACCACATAGAGGGCAGCACGGTGCTCAAAGATGGCTGCTGTCACGTGGAATTGTCTGCTACCACAGGTATCTAGCTAAAGAGGGCAGCACTGAGGTTTGCGATGCAATATGGCTGCTGTCAAAAAGCATTTTTCAAATTATCCGCCACCACATTTCAAAGGTAAGTAGCTAAAGAGGGCAGCACTGTGCTCGAAGATGGCGGATGACGGCTGCACGTCGCTTTGTTTACCTCGCGCTAGTTAGGTTAAGTTGGTAGCACTAAGGTTTAGACCCGTCAAGATGGCAGCACTGCCGATGACAGGTGACGAAAGAGGGCAGCACGGTGCTCAAAGATGGCGGATGGCAGCTGTCAAAAAGCATGTGGCTGTCAAAAAGCACGTGGCTTTGTTTACCTCTCGCTAGTTAGGTTAAGTTGGTACCACTAAGGTTTATTCCCGTCAAGATGGCAGTACTGAGGTTTGCGATGCGGTGTTGTCTGTCAAAAAGCATGTGGCTTTGTTTACAAATCTGTCAAAAGCACGTGGCTGTCAAAAACACGTGGCTTTGTTTACCTCATGCTAGTGAGGTTAAGTTGGCACTACTGAGGTTTAGGTCCGTCAAGATGGCAGTACTGAGGTTAGCGATGCGTTGTTGTCTGTCAAAAAAGCACGTGGCTGTCAAAAAACACGTGGGTTTGTTTACCTCATGCTAGTTAGGTTAAGTTGGCACTAGTGAGGTTTAGGCCCGTCAAGATGGCAGTACTGAGGTTAGCGATGCGTTGTTGTCGATGACAGCTGTCAAAAAGCACGTGGCTTTGTTTACAAATTCAAATCTCGCGCCAAAATTCAAATTTCCCGCCAAAATTCAAATTTCCCGCGGGAGGAGGAGGCCTCTCCCGAGAGCCGGAGGAGGAGGAGGCCGCAGAACCATCCAATTATACTACTCACGGCTGTTTCCTTCCCTCTTCCTTGTCTATCCCTATTATTATTATTATTATTATTATTAGTGGTGATTTAAACCCGCTAGTGAACGCTTATGATAAGTTCTTTATGAATGCCCTATTTCGTTCCCAATAGCTCTTGAGCCCTGCTATAAATTTTTCCTTCCTTTCCTGTGAAAGAGGTCTGCGATAGTTAAAATCCTTTAGTCGAGGAGACCACATGTTTACCATTTTACACAATTTGGGTCCGTCTGAGATATCAGTATCATAAACCTCAGCGGAAGCTATGTCTTTTTTTTACTTCATTGAGGCACATGCTTTCAGTTTTGTAACTTATGATGAGTGAGAAGGTCTTCGTAACCCTGCCGCTGTCCGATCTCAGAAAGTGCCCGTAAAATTTCAGTCAAGTACGTCCCATGCTAGTGCTAGCCGTTTCCAGCTGTTGGTACAGTTCGAGTTCGCTTTCAGTCGACAGGTTCCATCCGGAAACATTTTTGCCCCATGAATCTTCCGTAGGATACGTCTTTCGCTATTTTCCAGGTCGTCCATAGTGTCTTCCCTGTTCATCAGTAAGTTCTCCGAAGCATATAAGAACTCGGGTCTGAGAACAGTCTTGTAATGGTATATTTTGGCGTTCTTCGAAATGCACTTCCTGTTGTAACGGTTTTGCGACAGTTGGTATGCTGCACTGAGTTTGACACAACTGTCTAAGATGGAGGTTCCATCTCTACCATTGGGGTGGACCCATTCGCCAAGATACCGGAATCGATAGAATTTTCCAATCTTTCCGTAGCTGGTCATCAAAGGGACGTTCCCGAGATGCTTGCTCTCCAAGTACTTGGTCTTCTCGTATGATATTTGTAGTCCTGTCTTCTCCGTTGTCTAGTGTAAGGATTGAACAGCAACTGCAGCATCCTTAGAGTGTTAGTTAGGATCGGCATGTCATGTGCGAAGGCCCCGCTCCTGATCTCAATCTTCCGTGTTCCGGCTGCAATGGTAACCGGTATAGTTCCGAGATTGTTCAGTGTATGTTACTAGGTCTTTATGACTTTGTCGAGCACCAGATTGAAGAGAATAGACGAGAGGCCATCTCCCTGTCTCACACCAGTTTTGACTTAGTACTTAGAAAATCTCATCTTCTACACAACCTGGCGAATCCCCATGATATCTCTCGAAGCAGATGTAATGAGAAGAAACCGGCGTAGTTCAGTGCAGGTGAGTTATTTCTCCAGGTTACAGGCCTCTAGCATTTCCTTGACTCCACCTAAAATGTGATAAAAGTTACAATGTGGCTTGAACTACAATGTAACAATAAGCAAGGTTATGCAGCACATGCCATGGAAAATTCAAACTGCACGCTTTCATTATTTTTACCAAATATGGCATCCCTGAGATCAGACATGCTGCGAGATCTAACAAGGACAAAAGAAAACATGTATTCGAAACAGACAGATATTAAAAAACATGTATTCGTCAGAACTGGCCCAATTATATATAATCGATCCAAACGTTCGCTTCGAATCGTTCGTAAATCGATCTGACGATGCTGATCTTGACCAGAGCTCACATTTCCATTATGCAAAGAAGCATAAAAATTAAAAGGATCGAAGTCATAGGCCTATGCTTGCTAATCGGGAGTAGAGCACAGTAACTTGCACATTGTACTTTCTTCCTTGAAATCGTTAATATGTTTTTACTACTTTCAAACAGAATTGGGTAAAATTCCATTGGCCATTTGCGAAAGACACAATCTTAGGTGATTTTCTTTAAAAATAAATATACTTTTATTTATTTTTCCATTACACGACATTAGTTGGTATTACGTATACTAAACTTTTAAGGAAACCGCTAAATTGACGAACAGTTACTGTGCAATAGCAAATAAATCGCACAGTTTGTGGGGAAGAAGTTAGGTTCAAGTTAACTAGTAACTTCATGCCCTCGTCCCTAGGTAGCGCTGCTCTTGTCAAGCACACCCCCAATGCAGGTGAATTATTTATTCTTTTTCAAGCACATAGCGGCATTCTTGTCAATGTCAATTTCCTGCTGGTACCGGGAAACGTGCCCGGGCCTCCGGGATTGTTAGCTAGTGTCACAAACCATTGTAGACTGCAGAGGTGGGCTGGTTCTCTGAGACATTTCACAGTATTCGAATGAGGTCATAAATTTGAACTGATATCTTAGAGGTGTTAAAAGACAATGGTTCTTCCATTCTTGTCAGAGATTTTCTTCAGAAAGGCAAGTGCCCGATAACGATCAGGATTGAACTAGCTATTCCCTCAACGATACTCTTCTCCGTCATTAACGCGGCCGTTACCTGTTTAGTGGCGTCGTTAACCCATTTTCCACAGCATGTTGTTATTAGTTGCTGGTCAATTCAGCAGCACAGGTAATGAAATGTGCTTTTTTTGCGAGCAGTCCGTTACTTCAGCTCTGTAATCACAGAAGGTGACGACTATCAAACCAAGAGAACGGTTTTACTACTTTCAAACAGAATTGGGTAAAATTCCGTTGGCCATTTGCGAAACACAGGTTAGAAATTTAACATGGCGTGGCTCCGACGATGTCAAATGTGATGAACAAGGGTTACCAACGACGCGGAATAGGAGGAGAGAAGACCATTGGTACGGATAGGTCACGAGATTAATGGTTTGGGCAGGTTACGATATGGTCCGAAAAATACCATTGGTCTAGGGGCAAGCAAAGAAGGTCTGAGGGTGTAAGTCCCCAGGTTACAGGCCTCCTGCATCTCCCTGACTTCAGCTAAATTACAAAAAATTACAATGTGACTAAAAATCCACAGTTCTAGCCTTTCAGGCAAGAAACTCAATGTTGTAAACATCCTAGCGATATGAGCTAAGAATTTTAGGTTAGTATATTAAATTATGAGAATATATCCTTTATTTATTCCTAAAAATTACATTTTTATTAATCATCGTTATTTGTCCGATTAAACACGGCCGATTTGATGCGTCGCTCTAGCTAGCTCCGGAACGCAGTGAGGGATCCAGTCGGCCGATGGATTAAATTAGCAGTTTACCTCTTCCTGCCACTAACAACCCTAATGTGAGTCAATACAGAGTTTCACTTAAGCATCACTATGAGCGCTAATGTGAGTCAATACCGGGTATCAGTTAAGCATCACTATGAGCGCTAATGTGAGTCAATGCATTGTTTCACTTAAGCACCACTACGAGCGCTAATGTGAGTCAATACCGGGTATCAGTTAAGCATCACTATGAGCGCTAATGTGAGTCAATGCATTGTTTCACTTAAGCACCACTACGAGCGCTAATGTGAGTCAATGCATTGTGTCACTTAAGCACCACTAAGAACCCTAATGTGAGTCAATACCGGGTATCAGTTAAGCATCACTATGAGCGCTAATGTGAGTCAATGCATTGTTTCACTTAAGCACCGCTACGAGCGCTAATGTGAGTCAATGCAGAGACTCAGTTAAGCCCTTTTAACTATATTCAGTGTGGACATTTTAAAAAAAATCAGAAAACGCCTGAGGCTATTAAACCAAGGAACACATTACAGAAAGAATTATGTACCGTAAATACAATACGTGAATTTAGCTAGAATTTGAATCAAGCAGAAAATGAGTAAATAATCAAGCGATTTTGGGCTGTTTTTTCCGGAATTGCATTTAGGCAGGAAGTGATTTTCGAAATTATTTAGTTCGATAGAGCTAACCAATACTCACAATTTGAGACCTTTTCGGGCCCTTTAGCCCTTCAACTTTCGGCCCAGTTTGGAAAATTGCTTAATGTTACGTTTTTCGTAGTACGGGGACCCCTATTTTGTCTGATTTGTTTCAACACTAAAAGGAATGTTATTGGGTGCACTCTATGGCAAATTCAAACTTCACAGTTTCCTTTCTTTTTATCGATTTTTCATCCCTGAATCCAGACATGATGAGAGGTCTATCGGAGACAATAGGACACTTATATTTATCATATCATGGCCCAATCTCACCAATAGCAACACAGAAAATGTTTACATTCTGGAAATTTACACCGTATCCGCTTTGATATTCTTCTGTATAATTAACAATACTTGTACGGGCGGGATGGTGGATCCCTAGCAACCATACTGTAAGGATGTCTCCTCCGCGCTACTTCAGGCATGGTTCACGTCATCTTATTATGCTTTATTATTCGCGATTGACCAACGGAAGTGCCAGTACAGTCTTCACCAGTAACTTAGAATTTAATATAGAACACATAGTGAGAAGGAAAACAACTTTAGCAGGTAAAATAAAGGCCAAGAAAGAATATGGTTAGGAATATTTTAGAGACTGAGAGAGAGGAAGATGATAAGCCACAATGTATTTTCTCGATTTTCTAGGTGGTGTTCTATAAACGGACGACACTTAGCCATACCAATGTATTAGCTATCGTATCTATTTTGTAACATTGATCACAATCATGGAGAATCACAAATCAAATCACAAATAGACCACAGTACAAATAGGTGTCTCAGAAGGATACTAAACATGTACTGGCCAGCGGTAATTACAAATGAGGACCTTTGTACACGAGCATTGCAAGAACAGATAAAAATTTAGAATTAAAATAAGGAAATTAAATTGTTTAGGAAGTTAGGATACACACTCAGGGAAGCAGACAATGCCACTGAGAAACGAGTACTTGATTGGAATCCTCCGGATGCTTGCAGAAGGGGAAGGCAACGGGGAAAGAGTTGGTAGGATGTGAAGAGGATCACATGGCGCAGCGTAGTCGATGTATGTTCCAGTCGCATTTAAAGGAAATAAGTCAATGTTACTAAAATGACACCGGGTGGTTATAATATGAATTCTGATGCCTTTGGTTTAGGTGGTGGTGATTATTGTTTTTAGAGGAAGTACAACTGCGCAACCATCCTCCGTCAACACTAATCAGAGAGAAAAAATCGAAGGGATTCTTCTATAAATGAGGGTGTCAGCCAAAGGAAGGAAAGGGCCACGAAGGGCGTGAAAATGAAAGACTCCGTGGGCCTCGCATCTAATACCGTCGGTGTCAGAAGAGAAGAATAATTGATCAAGGAAGGTCGGTCACGGTAGATGAACGTGAGGAGCCAGGCAAAAGTAAGTGTAAGCAATGCCCAGTCTCAGCTAAGTGCCTTGTGGTCGTCAACCCACGCTTCCAACTTAAGAGCCCATGGGGCCCTTTTGGTCTAGAGCAGAGAGGCAGGGGATACCGTGGGTGTTATTCTACCGCACCCTCATACAGGGAGATGGCTCGGTTTAAACCCAGTCGAGTTTCTCTTTACAGCGACGTGAATCATGGAAATGTTTCAAAGCATTCGGTAATTTTTGAAATTCAAACACATTGTAAGTTCTCCCTATTTCTTCAACGTCTACCGCAATAGTACTTTTACGTCAGGGGTACTATTAGGGCCTATCTATTCACACACTGTAGGTAGGTTCATTCTGACGTTGGTATGAACAAAGTTTAAAAAATCTTACCTCTTCGACACCATTTAACTTTGTTCAAATAGTTCAAAAAGCTCAAACATAGCATTCGAATGGTATCCCACATGAGGGGTACGATTGCTATTTAGAATGTTATATCACCAACGTTTGAAAAATTTCAACTTCGAAATGTAGGTCCTCCCTTACCACGAATTTATTTTACGTATGAGACCATTTTGTTATGTGAATGAAAGGCATCCAATCATTGGATATGTTAACTACTTTCTTACGCCTTTCGGTTTCGGATTGATTATATACGACATCAAAATCATAGTCCTCAAAATCTTCACTTTTTAAGCCTCCATCCCCCCCCCCCCCCCGCCCTTCGAATCATATTTCCCTGTAAGTCCTACATTTCCAATCAGGAGTATCTCAGCTGTTTGGTTTGGAACTTATTTCTAGAGCCATGAACCCCAACGTGATCACATTTTGTCATTATTCTGACCTTCATAAAATGTATTTAGCCTTATTTTATGGACATACCGGGCGAGCTGACCATGCGGTTAGGGGCGTGTGGCTGTGAGCTTGCATCCAGGATATAGTGGGGTTCGAATTCCACTGTCGGCAGCCCTGAGTTTGGTTTTCCGTGGTTTCCCATTTACACACCTGGCAAATGCTGGGGCTGTACCCTAATTATGGCCACGGCCGCTTCCTTTCAACTTCTAGGCCTTTCCTATCCCATTGTCGGAATAAGACTTATCTGTGTCGGCGCAACGTAAAGATACTAGAATTTTTTTTATAGACTTTAAACGTCAATAGAGAGGAATTTTTACGTCATGGTAGTGTATTTGCTCACCGTTCGAGTGCACAGATAGCTTTGAAGAATACGACAGCCATACAATCAATCAGTGACTATATCCTGTATTCACAAGAAAATGTTCACATAACACTTCTGAGGTAAGACCTACCCTCAGAACCTCGCGTGTGATCTTCTTAATTGCATTTTGAATTTCTTTGAGTGGAAGGGAATCTTCCTGGTCCTAAATAAAAGTTACAGATCTCTTCATATTGCTCGGAGGGTAGGGGAAGTCCACGTAATTTGGACCACTGAACTATAAACGTCCATAGCTCTATTGAACATAAAGAACATTTCTAAAATTTTATACACGATAATTAGTACAATGTATCAAATTGTTTGTTAAAAGATAAATGTTAATATTACCTTTAGGATTTGTTTAAAGGTAATATTTTTTCTAAAGTTTCTTACTGTGAAATTTGGACCGATAGCGTGTAACTTGGACCAGGCGATCTATGATTTGGACTGTTAAATGAGTTATTTAGTGCACTTATTATGAAATAATAAGCAATAGATTACGACACTATGCGTTGTGGCCGTCATGATTGGCATTAGTACTATGATGAAACAACTCAACCTGCATTTTGGTATAGATTTCACGAGCCCAATTTTTGCAACTACTGCATTGAATCGAATCCTCATCATAATGCTTGTCGCATATAATAGCATCAGGCAGCTCCTTAATTGAAGGGCTGAAACCATAGTGGGCCAAGAGCCATTTTTTTTTTAAATGGAGAAAGTTAAGGTTAAAGTTTAGTCACAGACACAGATTACAGAGACTACAACATTTGCATATTATAGTTAATAGATCCATTAATCACTTCACAGCAAAATACAAAGATTATCTGGCTTTTTAATACAAATAAAAAGTAAATTAATACCATCACTGGAGTGGATTTGGCCCAATTTGGCTCTAAACAGAAAGGATGAATTTTAACAATACGCCAGTGGGCCAACTCCACATGGCACTGCAAGGTACTTCATTTTGCCGTAGTTACATCACAATATTGCAAATCCTTTAAAAACGTGTGATTAACTGGTGGAATAAATGGAAGCATGGCAATTAAATCATCATATTTAGCTTTTGTCAGCTTCCATTTCGTTGAGGGTGTACCTGAACTTAATCTTAAGAGGTTCATTAGACTGGAAATGAAACCACCTAATTTTGAGCCACTCAACCTTCTGCCCATCTACTGTTTCCTTACGAATCACAAAGTTTTTTGAGAGTTCCTTAATGTTCACAATTTCTTTCTGTTCCATTTTCTTCACACGAAAAGGCTTATTTCTCCTACATTCCTTAACTAAGATCACACAATCTTCTACCGAAAACAGTGATTTTGCTTTACATTTTGAAGTTTCGATGGTACTAAAATCTCTGTCATTAGGCAAATATGAATGGCCAGGTTCTAGGAACTTATGATCAATAGTTTTAAATTGGGAATAATGAACTGATGTGGGCCACAAAGATGCATTATACTGATTCCTATTCTGACCACCACAAGTGTCTGAATAGGCTGTTAAATTATTTGCTGCTGTGCTGACATTCGTCGGGTAATACAGAATACATGTACCTACTTCTGTTGGGCCCCTTTGTGCTGTATCCTCATCCCACAAGTACATGTACCCTTTCTCATCCTCACAGTTATGTATTCCTACATTATGCACCCAAAACTTCCTCTTGTAAAAGTAAACGCTACTTGTTATTAAGGGAAGGAGGAGGGTCTGCTGCAAGTCAAATCACTGCATCTATTTTCCTCGTGGCCGATGTCCGCCGTGATACTACGCATATCACGTGACTCAGAGCAAGCGAGGGATTGGTCATGTGGATTTGGCCCACTATGGCACTACCTCCAGCGGCTAGTTCAATTTGGTTGATATTTTGTGACTCTGTAGCACATAAATGGAAAGACGTAGAGATCGCCCCGTTGGAGAGATCGTACCTAAGTCAGAAATGAACTGCTAGATGGCATTAACTCAATTTCGACGGTTGGTGGATTTGGCCCTCTATGATTCTCAGTCCTTCAATTGTAATCACGTAGGCTGAGTGGGCCTCGAATCAGCCCTCAGATGCAAGTTAACATCACTGACCTGGCTGGGAATCAAATTCGGGGCCTCCGGGTAAGAGACGGGAATGCTACCCCTGCACCGCGGGGCCGGCCTCAAATTGAAAAACACGTTCGTTTAGAACCACCAGTAAAAGTAATAAGAACCATAATTATTACAATTGTTTTAACGGTCCAAATTACACGACATGCAAAGATTTAACCATAAACGAAATAATATGCAACGTAATTACAATTCATGAATGAAACTATGTTAAAACACGTGTAAACACCTTCTTGGCTAAAATAACTATTTCAAAGTACTCTTACTTGTCACCGTATAAGCTTACAAGAAATGTGAGTATTAATATTGTTTTCTCTCTTCCCCCTCCAACATTCAGTCCATTAGCAAAAACTTCCAGGAAGAAAGCTACCCTCGGTCGTCTTGCTGACCTCACAGGGGTGACCAAACTTGCAAATACCAAAAATGTTATCGGTCCAAATTACACGCAGCTCCAAATTACGGGAACTTCCCCTATTTAGGGTTTGTAGAAAGAATGTAAAAGAGAAAGCATATTAGTCTCCGGTAAAAGCCCGATTACAGCACAGTACTGTATAGTTCCAGTGTTTGGGGTCCGATTTTTTCTGTGGTACTTTTGACAAAAGAGTAGCGCAACGAAAATGCTTCTAAATTTGGGCTGCGAAGACTTAAGAGCAAGGGGATGAGCTGCTCGACTAAGTGGTATATTCCGTGCCGTCAGTGGTTGTATGGAGAGGATTGATATTACTTGATAAATACATTTTTTGAAGTTTTAAATGTAACTTACAAGGTTTCCAGTCTGCCAAACAACCAATTTTGATATAAGTATTTAGCTTGACAGTAAGTACCACAAGTAACTGTATAATTACATAGAGCATATTCCACAGGTCTATTTACATTATTTAAAATTTGACTTTAAAGTTGTTGGTAAAACCTGTCACGTGCTTCCATAAAGTCATTGGAATTGCCTTTATATTAATGTGACAGACACTCATGCACGATATGCCGTATAGTCTGCCTGGGAGCACCACGACTGCACTCTGGTGAGTGAACTTGTCCCCACTTGTGAGGATCAGAGGATCTGCCATGCTTTGTTCTAATCCTGTCTGTTTAGAGTTGACCAAGTTTTCAAGGGCAGATGGGCACGTCCGTAGGTTTAACTCTAGGATTCCCTACACGTGTCCCCTGGGTGTTGCTAAGCGAGCAACAGATTTTCTGGCGGCGAGGCAATCCTCGTGATCGCCTGGCCAATTTACGTATCACTAGCATTTCAATATATTATATAACACTATAACATACTTCTAAGAACTACACAAGCAAGCGACCGACCGACCGACATCGAACCTGCCAAGTTGGGCTAAGGAGGCCAGCGCTCTACCATGGTCGGTCGCTTGCTTTCTTGGCTTACGCTGCATGAACCGTCAACGGCAGACTACAAGTGTAAGCGTACAAATTATAGAGCACAAAATTCTCTACAAAAAGTCCGCGATGGTATATACCTATTTCGAACCGGCTGCCCTCTAGAAGCGATTTTCTGTTCTAGTCCGCGGCAAAAAACATAACTCCTTAAGATTAAATACATATTTCGATATTATCCTCGAACTCCCCATCGAAATAAATTGTTTGACCTCCTCCACTATTTCATAAGGATTACAATAACCTTGTCAGGACATTATTTGCATGAATGGTTCAGAAGTTATGACCATTTTAGGCTGTAGTGGTAATTCGGTCCCTGTTTTCTGCTAGCAAGTTGCCTCTACCTCGCCGCTAGAGGTAGTGGATGAACCTTCCTCTTATTAGAGCTTCGCGACTGTATATATTAGACTGTGATTCAACCAATTAGAGACGATTTGTAATAAAACTGTTGACAGTAATTAGAGTACGGTAAAGCGTCATTTTCCGTACACATTTGAGTACGGAAAGGGGGCAATTACGTCATAGTATGAAATTAAATACTGTAGGCAACAGTAACTGAAGTTATAAACTTATTTTACTCGTTTCGAATTTCTTACTCATAAGGTGAAATACCACTCATGTTCTCGGCTGTTCCGTAAATAACTGTCTGGATACACTTGCAATTACTTGGAAAAAAAAAAGAAAAGGAGCCATGGCTCACAAAATAACATATGTGGAAGACAGGCAGAGTACAGTTGGTCTGGCAGTAGAGCGCTGACCTTGAGCCCAACTTGGCAGGTTTGATACTGGCTCAATCTGGTGGTAGATTAACGGTAGATTTACGGGCACATAAAAGAACTCCTGCCGGACAAAATGCTGACATTCAGGTCTCCGTAAACCGTAACAAATATAGTTAGAGGGACGTTAAACCAATACCATTTTGTTTAAACATCTGTGAAATAAGTACCTAATGTTATGACAAAAATTTGAATTCCTCACATATGATTTGTTGTTATTTGCATCCCCGTCGATAAATAATCGTCACCATCGAGTAAGGACATCAATTGCTCAAGGCGGACGGGAGGTGCACGAAGAAGTTCACTCCGTCTCTAACGACGACTCAACGAGAAGAGTGGGCTACAAAGCTATCAATAAGACGTTGTGTTTGATCCAATTTTTCGCTTCGAGATGGACCTGCAACAAGCTCCAGGATATTAATCTCGAAAAACAAGTGCCATGTCTGCCAGATCTATCAGCCAAATATAATATTCCTCTTGCTCAATGGGTTGTCAGAGGCCTGCTGTTTGGATCCAGAGGTAGCTTGCCGAAGAAAACCGCCACTACCCTTCAAAATTTTAAAAATCCTCGTTATGACATAGAGAAAATCTTATTACAGATCATAAGATATTCTCTTCAAATTATAAATTTGCATTTATACCTGAAATCGTAATCTCCTTACGCTTAATTTTCCAGAAAATTATTATTTCATTATTATAATTACATTCTATAAGTTATGCATTCTGGACCTTTATGGTCACTCTACTGGAGAACGGATGATCCATTTTTTAATAACTCTTAAAACTAATATGCACGTATTTTTCACTCGTCGATTTTCGATGGTGATCAAAGTTTGGCGGTCTTGGATAAGCATTGAATCATGCAGGTTTCGCATCCATGTGCCCGTAAGTACTTGAGTCGTTCTTTATGAAACATACTGTTTCATATTTAAATCCACCGACCAGCCCAAAATGTCAAGAGGATTCTTCACAGTTCTACCTCTGGCGTCAGGTTCTATCCAAAATAATTGCAGTTGATGTTCGCACTATTTCCTCTCACTATGTGATTATACTAAATTATTTTCAGCCACATTCGTGTTCAGTTGTTTTGTTTCTGATTGTATGATAACAAATAGGGATTAATTATGGAAAACGATTATTCTCTATTTGTATATTTAAATACATAAAGTATTTACATCATTCCCAGAAGTAGCAGCTGGAATTTAACCCAGCGATCTAGTTAGAATACCACGAGTTTATGTTAACTATATTTTTCTTAAACTACAGTATTGCATATGGGATTATTCCGATAATAATACTAGTGGCGTATGGCCCCCGGAGAGTCCTGGTGCATGTCTATTTCTATTAGAAGTAGCGACGTGAATGTCTGTGAGAATGGGTCTCTACATAAGGTGATTTCTAATGATGAAGACGACACACACATATCCAGCACCGAGTCGGATTAATTCAACATTAAGGTAACAATCACTGACCGGGCCGAGATTGGAACTCGGGACTCCTTTGACCTAAGGCCAGATACGCTAACCATTTAGGCATAGACCCGGACATTATTCCGATGATCGCACGTTATAATTAGAACACCTCTCTCTGGAGATTAGGGATAGAATATTGCCCTTGAGTTCCGAGATCGTGGGTTCAAACACCCGAGACAATCGGATCTCTAAAGCGGGAAATAAAATATCCAGCTCACCTCCACTGAGACTTTGCTGGAAAAGACCTGTTCTACCTCGCGACGGGGGCACGACTTTACTTACCTCACTCCCACTGAATTCTCGGAGGCAGGAAAATGTACTTACAGAAATGTACGATTATTGTCCTGGGAAGTCTTTAGGATCTCGTGGAGAAATGAACAACGTCGGCATTAGTGTGTGGGATTACGAAACTCCCCTAGGAGAGTTGAGTGAGTGGGTGAGAACCTCAAGACAGTCAGAGAATTAACCAACGAGGTCATGTACGTGAGGCAATGAGTTCAGCTTCATCCCACTCCGCAAGCACTTCTTATTAATTTTGCTGCAAGTTTCAAGTAATCTGCCAGGATTCCTCTACCAGGAGCAAGAAGAAATTGTAATCCGGCTAACAAGAGTGCACAATGTACGTTACTGTAATGTGATCGGGGTGACAGATAAACATAAAACTGCTAGTGTTTTAATTCTGGGACTAGTCTTACTTAGCTACTAGTATTTCCATAGTGACAGACACGCTAGTTCACAGTATGCATTCTCTGATCACTTCTCTGGTGTCGCCCTGTGATAACAGCATTAAATTAATTCAAAGTACCCCTGCCTACAGTAATAGGTGACTTAAGGGGCCTCCCAACTTCAGAGAGTGCGATGACATCCGTATAGGCCATATTGGAGTCTGTCAGCGGACACGTAGACAGAGAACATAAAAAATAACAATTTATTTCTATCGGTTTCCTCGAAAGTGTATATTTAAAGGAGAATATAATTCCAAAATCTTACATTGAAATTCGAACTAAAAATGGCATTTAAAATTAAAGAACCATGCACTGCAGTGAGCCTCCGTGGCTCAGGCGGCAGCGTGCCGGCCTCTCACCATGTGTGATTTGTGCTGGACAAAGCGGACGCGGTACAGTTTTCTTTCCATACTCCAGTTTTCTCCGTCATATTTTATTCCAGCAACACTCTCCAGTATCATTTCATTTTATCTGTCATTCATTAATCATTGCCCCAGAGGATTGCGACAGGCTTCTGCAATTGGCACAATTCCTACCCTCGCCGCTAGATGGGGCTTCACTCATTCCATTCCTGACCTGGTCGAATGACTGGAAACAGGCTGTGAATTTTCATTTCCGTTTATCATGCACTGCAGTATGCCACGCACTCTACTCAGCCTTTGCGACAGAAAATGTGTCTTCTTACAACATTCTGTCATTTAAACTGCCGGAAACAATTCATAGAAAGCCTTATATTATTTCCTTGTTGATCTGGCAGTTGTACAGGGAGAATAATTTAAGAGTTCGGACTTCTGCTCGCATGCCGTGGGAATTCCCGAGCGAGCGCCATGTGGCTTGTGTCAACACTGGAGAGATAAGAAGTTTCACTGCCAGCGCGCAGCTGCTTAGAACTCTGTCCCTCAGTTCGCTAGAAACTATTGGACTTTTAAGGTGTGTTGTGAGGTTATTATCACGATGGTTAAATGCACTATAGAGCAAAGAATATATTTGGTCGAGTGTTATTTGCACAAGAAGAAGAAACCAGTTAAGAGATGCCTTCGAAAATTCCGTAGACAATATCCCGGTACGACAGTACTATCAAAACGTTACGTGCATCAGCTCGTTTACAAGTGGTGTTATTGTGTATCAATAGTTGCTCATCAGAGTGCAACACCTTCCAGGCACCACTCGCCTCCAGCAATGTGTTCCTGGGGCGCTGGGGGTGACTTCCGGTAGAGAGAGTCTCAGAGACTTATAGATAACATGGTGTGATATAATTATTCTCTTTGGATACACGCATGATCCGTGTAATGCTAAGATGCCTCACGAACATCATGTAATTCAATTGTTAATTTTTTCAGAGTACATAATCAATGTTAATAAACCAATATGAATTATATTTCATGTATTATTAAGATCCGATTGATTATTTGTGCCAGCTCAACTTCATGGAAACCATTATACAGTCCACTCAGTAACTTGTACCAGACCACAAACATTTCGGTCATCACCGGACCCGGATCTTTAATAATCGTGCGTAATTTGTGAAAATGCGAAGTAAATTGACGATAGTTACTCGCGCTTCCTTCATTGTAAAAGTTTAGCACAAGGCTGCGTGTATTTTGTTACTGAAATCACATCAAATTAATGCAAGTGGTCAAAACTGGCATGGCTCACGAGCACGTTAGTGTCTGAAAACTTCAGTTTGACTACCCAACACGACAACGCAGTGTGTGGAGTCCAGGGTTTATCTTTTCAATACGACTACAATACGAAGGATGCAGGGAAAATAAGTATTATACAGGTCAGATTTTCCTTTTCTTATTTGTTACCCTTTCCATCCTCCTCTGCGAACCATGTGACCTTGCCGCGGTGGGGTGGCTTGCGTGTCCCAATGATGCAGATAGCCGAGCCGCAGGTGCAACCATATCGGATGGGTATCTGTTGAGAGACCAGACTAACGAATGGGGGGTAGCAGCCTTTCGGTTGTTGCAAGGGCGGCAGTCTAGATGATTGACTGATACGGCCTTGTAATAATACTCAACATGGCATAGCTGTGTTGATACTGCTACACGGCTGAAAGCAACGGGAAACTACAGCCGTAACCACCTCCCGAGGACATGCAGCTCTCTCTGTATGAAAGATGTACTGATGATGGCTTCCTCCCGGGTAAAATATTCCGGAGGTAAACTAGTCCCCCATTCGGATCTCCGGGTGGGGACTACACGAGAGGGGGCGATCATCAGGAAGATGGATACTGACATTCTGCGAGTCGGAGCGTGGAATGTTAGAAGTTTGAATCGTTGTGGTAGGTTAGAGAATCTGAAAAGGGAGATGGATAGGCTAAAGTTAGATGTAGTTGGTATAAGTGAAGTACGTTGGCAGGAAGAACAGGATTTTTGGTCAGGCGACTACCGAATTATCAGCACGAAATCAAACAGGGGTAATGCAGAAGTTGGTTTAATAATGAATAAGAAAATAGGGCAGCGGATAAGCTACTACGACCAGCATAGTGAAAGAATTATTGTCGCCAAGGTAGACACCAAACCAATGCCCACCACAATATTGCAGCTCTATATGCCTACTAGTTCAGCGGATGATGAAGAAATTGAAAGAATATATGAGGAGATAGAAGATTTAATACAATATGTCAAAGGTGACGAGAATCTAATTGTGACGGGAGACTGGAACGCAGTGGTAGGCCAAGGAAGAGAAGGTAGCACAGTAGGGGAATTTGGATTGGGTCAAAGGAACGAAAGAGGAAGTCGGCTGGTTGAATTCTGCACTGCCCATAATTTAGTCCTCGCCAATACTTGGTTCAAACACCACAAACGACGGCTGTATACGTGGACGAGACCTGGAGACACTGGAAGGTACCAAATAGAATTCATTATGATTAGGCAGAGATTCAGAAACCAGGTGTTGGATTGCAAAACTTTCCCAGGAGCAGACGTGGACTCTGACCACAACTTGTTGGTCATGAAATGCCATCTGAAGTTGAAGAAATTGAAGAAAGGAAAGAATGCAAAAAGATGGGATCTAGACAAGTTGAAAGAAAAGAGTGTGATGGATCGTTTCAAGGAACATGTTGCACAAGGACTAAATGAAAAGGCCGAAAGAAACACAGTAGAGGAAGAGTGGAGAGTCATGAAAAATGAAGTCAGTAGGGCTGCTGAAGAAATGTTAGGAAGGAAGAAAAGATCAACTAAGAATCAGTGGATAACTCAGGAGATACTAGACCTGATTGATGAACGACGAAAATACAAGAATGCTAGAAATGAAGAGGGCAGAAAAGAATGCAGGCGATTAAGGAATCAAGTGGATAGAAAGTGCAAGGTAGCTAAGGAAGAATGGCTGAAGGAGAAGTGCAAGGATGTGGAAGGCTGTATGGTCCTGGGAAAGGTAGATGCTGCATACAGGAAAATCAAGGAAACTCTCACAACATAAGGTTAAAGTCAAGAGTGTTAGCACGACCAGGGATAAATAAGCAAAATTAAACGAAATACTTACAAATTATCCCAACAAAGGGCCGTCGCTGATTGAGGAAGCACTGGACACAAGAGGCCAAGCGAATCAACTTAAAATAAGCTTAATTAATTGGCTGAAATAATAATTCCTTGATCAATTTAAAGAAAAACTTTAATAAGCCAAAATCGTAAGGAACATCTGACCTTCTTAAAATAATTTAAATTTTGAGCAATAAATGAAAGAAACTCAATTCAGAATTATAATATAAAAATCAAGTTTTAAGAATGAGGGCTGAAAATCTTCCAGAACAATAA
Source organism: Anabrus simplex (assembly GCF_040414725.1). Taxonomy (NCBI): domain Eukaryota; kingdom Metazoa; phylum Arthropoda; class Insecta; order Orthoptera; family Tettigoniidae; genus Anabrus; species Anabrus simplex. Next base: position 439,842,714 of record NC_090268.1, on the reverse strand, counting down.
ATCAATGTAGTTCAGTTCAACCTAAAATGCTAAGTCAACCCAAATCATTTAAGGTAAGTACCAACTTCCAATCTGTAATTAAAATTCAGATCCCTTAAGTAATGGGAGGTCAACTCAAATAAGAAAACTTGAATCAAATATTTCAATATGTAGGCTGAAAACTTCTCCAAACGATTATCTCGGTTACCACAAATGGTATGAGAAACAGTTATAACCCACAACACACATTACTTCAAATGAGTCAGATATAACGCAATGACATGGAATAAATCCACAAGTAGCACAATAATTAGATACCCCACAAGGAACAGTAACTTCAATAAAATCAGTCACACAAGACTGAAGAAAGGTAAGCAACACGGGCAAACAATCCTTCCCAAAAAAAAATCAGATGACAGTCAAGACATAATAATTACCCGACACTCATGTGTCAGACACAAAGAAGCAACGCCCCCTTTCGTTTGCATTCTGTTACACGGTAGGTGTAACAGAGTGACAACCACCATGATCAAATCCCAACTCAAGTACCGAGTAATTCATCAGAAAAGCTTTCATCCTAAAACTAATTCTTATCCTCTTACTTGCTCCGAAGAGCTTAAATATATTTAAATAATAACATAATTATTACGATTTAAAGGAGGAAAAGAAGTTAACCACCATAAGCTTAAGCAAACACTTCGTATATAGTAGTTAGTTGGGAGCTCCGCAACGTAAATATACTTTTACTAACATGGAAACTTCAAAACAGCATTAAAGCAAACATTAATATCTTTCATACACTCGAATTCAAATACCAAAGGTATGAGTATTACATTAAAGTATTACATAGATATGATGAAGTCCAGTTTTTTTTTTTTTTTTTAACTCTTAAAAATTTTAAGCTCGAAAGTCCGAAAGATCAGCTGTAGAAAATCACACATATCGTAGGGTTTAGTAGTGTCCATGTCTCTTAACACAATAATTAGCAGCCTTCGATGGGGTAGGTTAACCATAATAGATATGCTTGAAGCTACTTACAAGGTCAGACGCAAGAAGAAATGAAATCTCTTTAAAATAACAAACCAGTTCTTCAGGCCCTTACGCCCTGATGGAGAAATGTTTATCCAGGATCAAATCCCACAATCATTTTCCTTCTCTTCACGGATAATTTATCCTCAGACCAGAACCAGAAGCGTAATTTTTCAAGGCGTCTTCTTCCAATTCACCAACAAGAATTAAAAAAACTGCAATCGATTTCATTATTGACAAGCCACGATCACTGGCCTAGCAGGGTTAACTACTTCCCGGCTAGATAGCAGCACCGCTTGGTCACCTCCTACGACTGGTTCAAACTCGAACGCCAGATGGCTCACCATTACCAAATCAGAGAAGGTTCAAGGAATCTTGAGATTTGAATTCACCGTGACGCAGACAGTAAGAGACGCATGAATAAAATGCTGAACTGATCGTACATAGCGAGGAATAATACTAAATACATTACAGAAACCTTTGGAGAAAGGAAATCTAGGTGCATGAATATTAAGAGCTCAGATGGAAAGCCACTTCTAGGGAAAGAAGACAAAGCAGAAAGATGGCAGGAGCATATCCAACAGTTGTATCAAGGTAACGATGTAGATAATTTCGTTCTGGAACATGAAGAGGCTGTTGATGCTGATGAAATGGGAGGCCCAATTTTGAGGTCAGAGTTTGACAGAGCTGTGAGTGACCTAAATAGGAACAAGGCACCTGGAATTGATGATATTCCCTCTGAATTACTGACTGCCTTAGGAGAAACCAGCATGGCAAGGTTATTTCATTTAGTGTGCAAGATGTATGAGACAGGAGAAGTCCCATCCTATTTTCGGCAGAATGTTGTTATACCTATTCCCAAGAAAGCCGGTGCTGACAGTTGTGAAAACTACCGCACTATTAGTTTAGTATCTCATGCCTGCAAAAATTTTAACACGTATTATTTACAGAAGAATGGAAAAACAAGTTGAAGCTGAGTTGGGGAAGATCAATTTGGCTTCAGAAGAAATGTAGGAACACGTGAAGCAATCCTGACTTTACGTCTGATCTTAGAGGATCGAATCAAGAAAGACAAGCCCACGTACATGGCATTCGTAGATCTAGAAAAGGCATTCGATAATGTTGATTGGACCAGGCTATTTATGATTCTGAAGATGATAGGGATCAGATACCGAGAACGAAGAATTATCTACAACCTGTATAAAAATCAGTCTGCAGTGATAAGAATCGAGGGCTTTGAAAAAGAAGCAGCCATCCAGAAAGGAGTGAGGCAAGGCTGCAGTTTGTCCCCTCTCCTTTTCAATGTTTACATAGAACAGGCAGTAAAGGAAATCAAAGAGAAATTTGGAAAGGGAATCACAGTCCAAGGAGAGGAAATCAAAACCTTGAGATTTGCCGATGATATTGTTATTTTATCTGAGACTGCAGAAGATCTCGAGAAGTTGCTGAATGGTATGGATGAAGTCTTAGGTAAGGAGTACAAGATGAAAATAAATAAGTCCAAAACAAAAGTAATGGAGTGCAGTCGAACGAAGGCAGGTGATATAGGAAATATTAGATTAGGAAACGAAGTCTTAAAGGAAGTAGATGAATATTGTTACTTGGGTAGTAAAATAACCAACGATGGCAGAAGTAAGGAGGACATAAAATGCAGACTAGCACAAGCAAGGAAGAGCTTTCTTAAGAAAAGAAATTTGCTCACTTCAAACATTGATATCGGAATTAGAAAGATGTTTTTGAAGACTTTTGTGTGGAGCGTGGCATTGTATGGAAGTGAAACATGGACGATAACTAGCTCAGAAAGAAAGAGAATAGAAGCTTTTGAAATGTGGTGCTACAGAAGAATGCTGAAGGTGAGATGGATAGATCGAATCACGAATGAAGAGATACTGAATCGAATTGGTGAGAGGAGATCGATTTGGCTAAATTTGACGAGAAGAAGAGATAGAATGATAGGACACATCTTAAGACACCCAGGACTTGTTCAGTTGGTTTTTGAAGGAAGTGTAGGTGGCAAGAACGGTAGGGGTAGACCAAGGTATGAATATGACAAACAGATTAGAGCAGATGTAGGATGCAATAGTTACGTAGAAATGAAAAGGTTAGCACAGGATAGGGTGACATGGAGAGCTGCATCAAACCAGTCTATGGACTGATGACTCAAACAACACAACATCCTTTCCATTCCGAGATGGATGAGCAGCAACTACAAAGGTTAGTAAAGCAAAGAACCAGTATTAAGGCTCGAATAACAAGAATAAGCACATTCGTTCACTCATTCAGCAGTGAACACAACTTGCATGAAATCAGAGTGCGTTATGATACACCAAGTGATTTAGACAGTAGACGCCATTCAGTCTCAGCTAGAGGTGGAAGATGTAGCCACTGACCAGACTAAGGATAGGGAGAATACGGGAACGATCATATATAGTTTGAAGGCTAGGCTGCGAGAATTATTATTCCCATCACAAGCTCACAGTGCAAGTTGTCCCACTTCAGGTCACAGTGCCTTAAATAATAGCTCAAATTTGAGGTTACCTGCGGTCAAGTTGCCGACATTCAGTGGGAACTACCAAGACTGGTTATCTTTTTCTGATAAATTCAAGGCCATAGTTCACAATAATGCAAGTTTGGGAACAATTGAAAAATTTCATTATTTGTTAGGAGCACTGCAAGGTCAAGCCAAGACATTAATTCAAAACTTACCTACTACTGAAACCAATTACAGTGTTGCATGGGACTTGATGTGCAGTAGATTTCAGAATAAAAGGTTAATTGCGTCAATACACATCAGAGTTATTTTGAATATTAAGCCCATAAAGAGAGAATCAGCTGTTCAACTTAGGCCATTCATAAACACATTTTCCAGTAATTTGTAAGCCTTGAAAGCCCTTCAGTTAGACAATCCATTGGAATATATTATCTTAGCACAGCATGCAGTGGACCAGTTAGATCATGAAACAAGGAGAGGTTGGGAATTTGAGTTAGATTCTATGGAAAATCCAACACTTCAGCACCTTTTCAAACATTTAGAGCATAAATGTCAAGCATTAGAAAGCATACAATCCAGCTCCAGTCAAGGTCAATTAGAACCTGCTGTTTCTAGGACTCACATGTCTAAGGGGAAATCTCATGCCTTCACACATATGACTCGAACTGAAGGTCACTGCCCTTGTTGTAATCACAAGCATAAATTGTTTGCATGTGAAATATTTCAGAAACTAGACACTAATCAAAGGATACAGTGTGTACGTGATAATAAACTATGTTTTAATTGCCTGAAATCAGATCATGCAGTTAAAGAGTGCACTTCTAGTCACTGTCGCAAGTGTAATAAACCTCATAATACATTGTTGCACATAGACACTAACCCCTCCCGTGGTAACAGCATTACAAGTAGAGAGATTACTCATCCTAGATCTAATGATGTACTCATTGCCAGCGTGCACACAGCAAGAAAAGTACCCAGGTCAAGTCACAATGATACACCACATGTATTATTGTCAACTGTTGTTGTTAACATTAGAGACCACAATGGAATATTTCACAAGGTAAGAGGACTTCTAGACAGTGGCAGTCAAACCCATCTAATATCTGAAGACATCGTCAACAGACTTCAGTTAAGATCCAAGAGAAATAACAATTGTGCTAGGGATTAATCAGGCCTCTTCGTCAATTACACACAGCGTTGACGTTGAGATACATTCCATTGCAACCTCATTCAAGGCTAGGATGAATTGTTTAGTAGTTCCAGTCATAACAGGACAGATGCCCACAATGCCACTGAATTAAAAGTATTGGAACATTCCTGATCACATTACATTAGCAGATCCTAAGTTTTACCACCCGGCTACCATTGATATAATTATTGGGGCAGAACTATTTCATGACATTTTGATAACGGAAAGAAAGACTCGCACAGGTGATTTTCCTGTACTTCAAAACACTGAGTTAGGTTGGATAGTTTCTGGCAAGTTTCAACACCATACTGTAAATGACAACCCTGTGATATCATGTTTCATAAAAAGTAAGGAAAACCTTGAGCATCAGCTACGTCAGCTTTGGGAATCGAAGAATTGAACACACAACCCAGAACAGTGGAAGAACAACAATGCGAGCAACATTTTAAGAACAACACAACAAGAGACAGTAAGGGGAGGTTCATAGTCAGGCTACCTCTAAAGGAGAATCATTAAGAGTTGGGAAAGTCATACGACCAAGCAGTCCGGAGATTCCACCAACTAGATTACAAACTTAACAAGCTCCTGATTTACACAAATGTTATGTACAGTTCATGACCGAATATGAGGAACTAGGTCACATGAAACAAGCACAAATCACTAACGATGAGGACACACTTCATTTCTATCTGCCACATCATGCAGTATTCAAAGAAGACAGCACCACCGCAACTTAAGTTGTATTTGATGGATCGGCAAAATCCAGCACAGGTGTTTCACTCAATGATATCTTACTGGTAGGACCAACTGTACAACAGGATCTGTACTCAATTGTCCTGCTATTTAGAGCACACAACATTGTATTCACAGCAGACATTACAGAGATGTATAGACAAATCAGAATTCACAGAGATGACACAAAATTACAGCGAATATTATGGATAAAATCCCCACAAGAGCCACTGAAAACTTATGAGCTATTAACGCTGACATATGGCACTGCCTCAGCGCCATATTCAGCAACACAGTGTCCGAATCAACTTGCTGAAGACGAAGCACACATTTATCCACAGGCATCTCAGATTTTGCAGAGGGATTTTTGTGTAGATGATGCATTGTGTGGAGCATCCGACATCACAGAAGCACTGCAGCTACAGAAAGAACTAATAGCATTACTGAGCAAGGGAGGTTTCCCCATCAGAAAATGGTGTGCTAACATCCAGCCATTCTCGAAGGCGTTCCACCCACAGACAGGGAAATGAATTTGCCATTTCACTTTGATAATGATACCACTGTGAAGGCTTTAGGATTGTCATGGCACCCAACATCAGACACCTTTTTAATTGCCAACAAGGTTAAACACATCTCACAACAAGAGGAAGTAATTAAACGCACAGCAACCTCAGTTGTAGCATCTATATTTGACCCATTAGGATTGATCAGCCCATTAGTGATACTATACAAGATATTTTTGCAGGACTTATGGTTACATCAACTTCACTGGGATGACCCACTGCCAGATCCATTAGCATCAGACTGGGCAAAATTACAGTTGCAGCTAGCACACATCGACAATATACAAGTAGAACGACACGTATTAATTGAGGGTGACTTAGCAAATATTCGGATTTTCAGACGCTTTCGAGCGAGCTTATGGCGCATGCACCTACCTTTGGTCAGTGGACCAGGAGGGTGAAGTATCAGTCAAACTGTTATGCTTTAAATCGCGCGTAGCTCCGGTTAAACGAGTCACTCTTCCTTGTCCAAAACTTCTCGGTGCAGCATTATTAGCTCAGTTGGTACACAAAACCATGCCAGTCTTAAACTTGGCCATTAATGACACACATTTGTGGACAGACTCCACTATCGTACTGCCATGGTTAGCATCACCAGCATCACGTTGGAAGACCTTTGTAGCAAATGGAGTAGCTCACATTCAACAGTCAACGAACACTAGTGACTGGCATCATGTACCATCACAAGATAATCAAGCGGACTTGAGTTCTCGAGGCGTCACACCTGCAGATCTGCAAAACTCAACCATTTGGTGGTCAGGACCCGCCTGGTTGTCCACTTCTGAATTAAATTGGCCGCAGAACAACAATGTTGAGGATAGCAGAGCAGCGACAATCATCTACACAATTAGTAGTGACACAAGCTGGAACTATTATTGAAAAATTCTCATCATTAATAAGACTGAAACGAGTAATAGCTTATTGTTACAGATTTTTTCATAACACTAAGCATGCCAGGGACAAGAAAATTGGACCTTTAAATATTGAAGAATTGGAACATTCATTAGAAGTCTGCATTCGTATTGCACAAAATGCAACTTTCTCAGAAGAAATCGGAGACCTAAAAACAGAGGCGTAGTCTCTAAGAAGAGCCAGATAAGGAACCTAAGTCCCTTCTTACACAACAATATTCTAAGGGTCGGAGGCAGGTTGAAGAATGCATCGATTCCGTTTTTATACAAACATTCAATACTGTTGCCATCAAAATATTATCTTACAGAGCTGATCATAAGCCATGAACATCTTCAACAGTCCCACGCAGGACCTGGATTGTTATTGGCTTGTCTTCGGGAAAGATATTGGATTCTGAATGGTAGAAATGTGATAAGTCATCAGATACACAAATGCATGAGATGTCACAGATTAAGAGCAGTAATTGCGCAGCAAATCATGGCCGACCTACCCAAGCATCGTGTGCAACCAACTCGACCATTCAGCACTTGTGGTATTGATTATGGTGGCCCTATTCTTTTACGCCCCATCACCAAAAGGAGCAAGGTGCGAATAAGGGCATATATAGCATTATTCGTTTGTTTTTCTACTAAGGCAATTCACTTTGAGGCAGTAAGTAGCCTCACCAGCGAAGCATTTCTAGCTGCCCTGCGGCGATTCATAGCGAGAAGGGGGAAACCTGTTGAGATATACAGCGATAATGCGACAACATTTACTGGAGCTGACAAGGAACTGCAAGATCTTCATCAGCTCATGTCATCAAACCAATTCCAGGAGGAAGTTACAGACAGCATGAGTAATAAAGTTATTAACTGGCATTTCATACCTCCACGAACCCCGCATTTTGGTGGAATCTCGGAAGTAGGAATTAAATCAGTAAAATATCATTTGCGCAGAGTTGTAGGTAATGCAGCTCTTACATATGAAGAAATGTGTAACGTGCTTACACAAATAGAAAGTTGCTTAAATTCAAGACCGCTCACATGTCTGTCCTCTGATCCCACAGATCCTAAGGCTTTAACACCAGGACATTTTTTGATCGGAACCAGTCTATCATCAATCCATGAACCCAGTCTGACACTTGTTCCCAGCAATCAATTAACATATTGGAAACGTCTTCAGTAGATAGTGCAGCATTTCTGGTCCAGATGGTACAAGGTGTACCTTACTCAGTTGCAGCAGAAGCCCAAGTGGGTCAGTCAGCAACCCAACCTTAGGGTTGGAACTGTGGTCGCAGTCAAGGACGATAACCTGCCACCACTGCAGTGGAAGCTTGCAGTAGTCCAAGAACTTCATCCTGGGAAAGATGGACTTGTCAGAATAGCGACTGTAAGAATGACAAATGGTCAATTCAAGCGACCCATTGTGAAACTCAGTCCTTTACCTATTGAACGAACAATCTGCGTAACTGTCAGTGACACTCTTTATTTGAGTGTTTTGTGTTTATTTATTTTTTGTTTTCTTGTGACATTACTTCAGTGTGTAAAAACTTGTAGTGTTTCTCCTTGTTTTGATTGTGAACAATCAACAGGGGGGAGAATGTTATTGTGTATCAATAGTTGCTCATCAGAGTGCAACACCTTCTAGGCAGCACTCGCCTCCAGCAATGTGTTCCTGGGGGTGATTTCCGGTAGAGAGAGTCTCAGAGACTTATAGATAACATGGTGAGATACAATTATTCCCTTTGGATACACGAATGATCCGAGTAATGCTAAGATGCCTCACGAACATCATGTAATTCAATTGTTAATTTTTTCAGAGTACATAATCAATGTTAATAAACCAATATGAATTATATCTCATGCATTATTAAGATCCGAGTGATTATTTGTGCCAGCTCAACTTCATGGAACCATTATACACTCCTCTCAGTAACTTGTACCAGACCACAAACAAGTGGCGTATTACTGGTTCAGTAAGTAATAAGAAAAAGAAGCGAAGGAGAACAGCTCTCACACGGGAGATACAGGCAAGACTCCAGGCCAGTCCACTAAGTCGCTTCAGAGAGTAGTTCAGGAAAGTGGTATTTCACCTTCTGCAGCACGTAATGCAACAAAATTGTTACAATTACTATCTTATCGGACTCATTCAGTCCATAACATACTGCCTACAGATTTCAATGCAAGAAAACGATTTTGCAATTGGCTAATGAATAGTGTCCACGATGGTATTGTGGATCCGAACTTTCTTTTTATGAGCGACGAAGCCTGGTTTCATTTGAGTTGATATATCAATTCACAGAACAATAGAATATGAGATACAGACAACCCGCATATTTTAGAGCCGAGACCTCTGCACGATGTGAAGGTGGGTGTGTGGTGTGCTATGAGTGCCCGACAAATTATCGGTCTGATACTTTTTCAGGACACGATTACGCTGACCGTTAACATTCACAACATTCTGGAACCATTTTTTTTTTGCTGAACTGACTGAAGAAGGGTAAAGGTACGGCTATTTCCAGCAGGATAGTTCAACGGCCCATTCTGCGCGTAGCTCTATGCGACGGTTACGGGAAGTGATCGATGATGATCAGATCATCTGTGAAGGCTTATGGCCCCCTCCTTCGCCTGATTGAAGCATATGTGATTTTTATCCATGCAGAAATCTTAAAGGAAAAGTTTACAGGAATAATCCTCGAACTTCAGAAGAATTAAAAATTGAAATTAGGTACATTGTGCGTTCTATCGGTGTTCATGAACTACAAAGTGTGTTGCGAAATCTCATTACAAGATGTGGAGCTTGCATTGCAACTGAAGGAGATCACTTTCAGCATCGTCTGTAAATACTGGTGAGTTCAGTTTAACGTCCTAATTTATTTATTTATTTATTTATTTATTTATTTATTTATTTATTTATTACTGGTGAGGTTAGTTTAATTTCTTAGTTGATTTATTTATTTGTTTATTCATTTACTTATTTGTCCAAAGCATCTAGGCCTATGTAGCTGGTGAGTTCAGTTTCGTTTAGTTTCTATAGGCGTAATCATGCCGCTTCTTTGAGCCGACTATGCCTGATTGTTATGGCGGGCACTGCGTTCGCTGTCTCCGCGTCCCAGCGCGCCTAATCTTCGGCACTCGGCTCTGAACTTTTACATTTATCATCATGTAGATCCAAGCCAGGTATGATGTAAAAGGCTGTGGATGACGATAAATGGCTTCTTTATTCTTTCAATAATTATTGTGTGTCTTTACGTAAGTTTTATTAAGACGAATAGAATACCTTGTTTGATCAGTCCGCTCTATTAATATTGTCGTTGGTGGCCCCGCCAGTGTGTGGCGCTGCAGTCGCAACGAACCAGCTGCAACAGCATGTGCGACAGATTATCGACGAAGGTAACAGCGTGCGTGCATGAAGTCATGGTAAAAATTTTAACTCCGAAAGTCTGTATTGATATATGTGCTGTGTTTTCTGTGTGCAATCAACTAGTTCTGTGTTATTTCGAGAAAATGTCGTACTGTTTCGTTGCTGGTTGGAAAACGTGTTCCTATGGAAGCGTGAAGGTATGCGAATTTTATACCGCTTGCGAAGTAGACGAGAGTTATTCCGCGGAAAGCTAAGCAATTGTCAGCCAAAAGCAGAAGATTTGACCTGTATATTTCGGCAGATTTAATTGTCTTATAAATTCGGACTGTTTCGTTGTGAACGGAAAGAACGTTGAACTTCGTCGTGTGAGGTAGAAATTAAAACCGGGAGCGCTGCCTCATATTTTTCCAAATTTACCGAAGTACCTATCCACTGAGGTAAAATCGCAAAAAGCGCCCAGGAGGAGGAATGAAGACAGTATGAATAGGATAAGGAACACGAATCACGATGTGAGTGAAGCAGTGAGCGGTAAGGTTCAAGGTCAGCCTAGTTGTAGTCAGATTCACGGCCAGTTTAGTTCTCTTAGCGATGTCCAAAGAGAACAGTATCTCTCAAAAGCCGAGCAAAGAACGCACCTCATAATTTAATGTATCTTTCCTCAGTCAAAGCTATAATTAATTTCGTACACGGGCAGATTATGAATACGGAATGTTTAATGTTTTATGTGCTCTGATTAAACAGTATTTTTGTAAGTATATGAAAACAATATTGCTTTTCGTAATGTTCCATTTTATCTCGTGTGTTGTTGTTGTTTGAGTCATCGGTCCATAGACTGGTTTGATGCAGCTCTCCATGCCACCCTACCCTGTGCTAACCTTTTCATTTCTACGTAACTATTGCATCCTACATCTGCTCTAATCTGTTTGCCATATTCATACCTTGGTCTACCCCTACCGTTCTTGCCACCTACACTTCCTTCAAAAACCAACTGAACAAGTCCTGGGTGTCTTAAGATGTGTCCTATCATTCTATCTCTTCTTCTCGTCAAATTTAGCCAAATCGATCTCCTCTAACCAATTCGATTCAGTATCCCTTCATTCGTGATTCGATCTATCCATCTCACCTTCAGCATTCTTCTGTAACACCACATTTCAAAAGCTTCTATTCTCTTTCTTTCTGAGCTAGTTATCGTCCATGTTTCACTTCCATACAATGCCACGCTCCACACAAAAGTCTTCAAAAACATCTTTCTAATTCCGATATCAATGTTTGAAATGAGCAAATTTCTTTTCTTAAGAAAGCTCTTCCCTGCTTGTGCTAGTCTGCATTTTATGTCCTCCTTACTTCTGCCATCGTTGGTTATTTTACTACCCAAGTAACAGTATTCATCTACTTCCTTTAAGACTTCATTTCCTAATCTAATATTTCCTACATCACCTGCCTTCGTTCGACTGCACTCCATTACTTTTGTTTTGGACTTATTTATTTTCATCTTGTACTCCTTACCTAAGACCTCATCCATACCATTCAGCAACTTCTCGAGATCTTCTGCAGTCTCAGATAAAATAACAATATCATCGGCAAATCTCAAGGTTTTGATTTCCTCTCCTTGGACTGTGATTCCCTTTCCAAATTTTTCTTTGATTTCCTTTACTGCCTGTTCTACGTAAACATTGAAAAGGAGAGGAGTCAAACTGCAGCCTTGCCTCACTCCTTTCTGGATTGCTGCTTCTTTTTCAAAGCCCTCGATTCTTATCACTGCAGACTGATTTTTATAAAGGTTGTAGATAATTCTTCGTTCACGGTATCTGATCCCTATCATCTTCAGAATCATAAATAGCCTGGTCCAATCAACATTATCGAATGCCTTTTCTAGATCTACGAATGCCATGCACGTGGGATTGTCCTTCTTGATTCGATCCTCTAAGATCAGACGTAAAGTCAGGATTGCTTCACGTGTTCCTACATTTCTTCTGAAGCCAAATTGATCTTGCCCCAACTCAGCTTCAACTTGTTTTTCCATTCTTCTGTAAATAATACGTGTTAAAATTTTGCAGGCATGAGATACTAAACTAATAGTGCGGTAGTTTTCACACCTGTCAGCACCGGCTTTCTTGACATTCTGCCGAAAATCGGATGGAACTTCTCCTGTCTCATACATCTTGCACACTAAATGAAATAACTTTACCATGCTGGTTTCTCCTAAGGCAGTCAGTAATTCAGAGGGAATATCATCAATTCCAGGTGCCTTGTTCCTTTTTAGGTCACTCACAGCTCTGTCAAACTCTGACCTCAAAATTGGGTCTCCCATTTCATCAGCATCAACAGACTCTTCATGTTCCAGAACCAAATTATCTACATCGTTACCTTGATACAACTGTTGGATATGCTCCTGCCATCTTTCTGCTTTGCCTTCTTTCCCTAGGAGTGGCTTTCCATCTGAGCTCTTAATATTCATGCACCTAGATTTCCTTTCTCCAAGGGTTTCCTTGATTTTCCTGTATGCAGCATCTACCTTTCCCAGGACCATACAGCCTTCGACATCCTTGCACTTCTCCTTCAGCCATTCTTCCTTAGCTACCTTGCACTTTCTATCCACTTGATTCTTTAGTCGCCTGTATTCTTTTCTGCCCTCTTCATTTCTAGCATTCTTGTATTTTCGTCGTTCATCAATCAGGTCTAGTATCTCCTTAGTTATCCACTGATTCTTAGTTGATCTTTTCTTCCTTCCTAACATTTCTTCAGCAGCCCTCCTGACTTCATTTTTCATGACTCTCCACTCTTCCTCTACTGTGTTCCTTCGGCCTTTTCATTTAGTCCTTGTGCAACATGTTCCTTGAAACAATCCATCACACTCTTTTCTTTCGACTTGTCTAGATCCCATCTTTTTGCATTCTTTCCTTTCTTCAATTTCTTCAACTTCAGACGGCATTTCATGACCAACAAGTTGTGGTCAGAGTCCACATCTGCTCCTGGGAAAGTTTTGCTATCCAACACCTGGTTTCTGAATCTCTGCCTAATCATAATGAAGCCTATTTGATACCTTCCAGTGTCTCTAGGTCTGGTCCACGTATACAGCCGTAGTTTGTGGTGTTTGAACCAAGTATTGGCGAGGACTAAATTATGATCAGTGCAGAATTCAACCAGCCGACTTCCTCTTTCGTTCCTTTGTCCCAATCCAAATTCTCCTACTGTGCCACCTTCTCTTCCTTGGCCTACCACTGCATTCCAGTCTCCCATCACAATTAGATTCTCGTCACCTTTGACATATTGTATTAAATCTTCTATCTCCTCATATATTCTTTCAATTTCTTCATTATCTGCTGAACTAGTAGGCATATAGACCTGCACTATTGCGGTGGGCATAGTTTTGGTGCCTATCTTGTGTAACGTGCTACTGCCATAACCTCTCCATCGACGTTCTACGAGTTTCTGCAAACTTCGTCGCATGTACATCTCCACATACTCTACAATTTTATGTTTCTACAAGACTATAATGCTATTATTATTGTCTGCTCTGGTTATCAATACTTCTTCCTATTATCGGAATTACCTTATTTTGCTCACCTGTCGTTACCCTCCGACTTTTCTCTACACACTGACCGCTGTCTTTCTGTCTGCCTCGCACCTACTACGTCATCTGCCACGTCACTTGATCTTTCTCGAATGAACTAGTCTTCGCTTCGGGGCGTGTATATATTGGACTGCTTGCCCCGTCTTCGGCAGACTGGCATCACCTTCTGTAAATAGTGTGTGTGTGTGTGTGTGTGTGTGGAGGGACTACGGACCTCGCACGGCTTGCCGTGTGCTGCGCCATTTTCTTCCCTACCAGCTGATGGAGTTATTCTGAAAGGACTTTGGTGAGCTAAACATATCATTTACTAAACTTGTTTTGGAAACTTTAATACTCGGCCTGTTTCGGCATGTTGAGTGATGGCATGCTATGAAAACTTTCAAGGCCTTGGTTTCGAGTCTAACTCCTTGCCACCTTCAAAACTGATTAAGATTAATTGATTTTTAGTGCTGAACACTTGGTGATCTGGACTGAGCCTAAACATCGTCAAACAGAAACTTTCACAACCTTAGACGATTCTGAAAAAATCTATTGGCAGATCAAACATTCTCCAGCATTACGCAGTCGGAGTTTCCTTTCTTTTCATCCTCACTTATCCTTATTGTACTGATCCTCCTTTTTACCCTACCCTTTTCTCTTTTATTAGGTGTGTATGCTTTTTATATTTAGGGCGCCCTGGAGGCGTATTTGGTTTTTTTAGTGTGGCCAAATATTTCTTGATCTTCATGGTAAAAGCGTACTTGTTCCCTCCAAATTTGATCAGATAATAATATTAATAATTATCCTTTGAGGTGATTGTGTGTGTGACACCTCTCTTTTCAAAATAATAATAGTAATAATTGAGAAAACTGGTTTTGTGGTCTAGTTCCATTACATGGTCGAGATTCACGCTGACACAGTGTTTCTATTGTAACGATTTTTGTAAATTTTGTCCAAACTTATCTGTGGGTTAGTCCCCTTTTTCCTCTAAAACGGGGACCCGAGCTATTTTGTCTTTGTAATCAATGCCTGGGATTTTTGCTCGGACTATATCTTCTTGGTTAACAAGGTGTATATTGTGATAAACTTTTTTCACCAATTTTATTGACCAAAAAAAAAAGGGGGAGTTGTTCTTTCAAAGGTTTTTGAAACTCTACATAAGAAATATATCATCTGAGATGGTTATCTGTATAACTTTGGAAAAACTGTTAAAGCACGGACCTTGCATGGCAGTTCATTTTTAATATCTTGTATATATATATATATATTGGTCAATTTTATTCTGTAGGTTTAGCTTAATTACCCCTTTGATACTTTCCTACAATGTCCAGGGTATATTTGAGGATCTATTTTCTCCAAAAATGTTAGTGTGTACTGTATTTTCTTAAAAGCTGCTGTTTCCAATACAC
The DNA here is from genome assembly GCF_040414725.1 of Anabrus simplex. NCBI lineage: Eukaryota > Metazoa > Arthropoda > Insecta > Orthoptera > Tettigoniidae > Anabrus > Anabrus simplex. Next base: position 439,827,515 of record NC_090268.1, on the reverse strand, counting down.
TTGGTCATCTAAAATTTTTTTGTAACGTGGTGTTCTTTTTTGATTTTTTGGTACCAACCACGGTAAACCTCTCCTACTATCACCCCCCCCCCCAGTACTGCTTCCGCTCACTCTGCTCCTTTCTTGTTTGATGTGATCGACTCCTCGGTGCAGTGTTGCCTATGCACAGACATCGTTTGGTAGTTTTTTCTATCAACTGCGATGAAAAGACTATTTTTTGGAGAAAGTTCTCAAGATATCTTAACTAAGTTGCACATAACGTCACATATGGTAGCAGACATTCCTTTCTTCCCCATTCTCATCATATTCTCTTGTTTAAATTGATACACTTTTTTGGTTTCTCCTTAGATCTTTTCGCATTTTGTTTTGGTTGTTCTCGTAACACTATGGCTTGCTTTTCGGATAATTTTCGATTGGGCGATGATAGCGTTTTATCTCCATCCCCAGTATATCATACTCGGTCTTTACCTGAGGTTTCCACTAGTAACTTAATCTCCTTTTCTGATACCCCAACATTATCTTCCCGTGTTAATTCTCCCGATTTGTTCAGTGATTCAGAGGGCAAGCCCTCTTCATTACCTCAACTTCTTTCTATGCCTCCCGATCCACATCTCTACCCCCCTCCCCCTTCACTACCTCAATACACGCCTGTTGATACCTCTCTCAATGTACAGATCATAAAACAATCTCTTGATCAAGTCCCTAAATTACAATCTACTGATCCTCGTAGTTTGACCTTGTGGCTCTTTTCTGGACGAAAATTTCTAAATATTGGTTTAGCTTCTTTTCCTCAGTTAATGGGATTACTGTCCCCTAAAACGACCGGTTTTTTACTAAATTTTGGGTTGATAATATGTTAAGTTTTTCCAATTGGTATCAACTTCGGAATGCCATACACAACTATTTCTTACCTTACGAAATACGTTGCAAGCTGAGCCTTGAATTTATTCGTCGTCATCAACTTCCCACTGAACCTGCTCATGACTATCTTGATTCGATTACGACCTATAGTGATATTTTAAACATTGCTCACTCGGTCAATGACTTAATTTCTATCGGTCAATTCTACGCTACTCCTTCCTTTCGGCAGCTTTTCGATGCCTTAAATCCTCCTACGTCCATGCTTCAGCTTTTTAATTTAGCTCAATCTCACGCCATTCATTCTCTGGGAGATATTTCTTATTACTCATCTATCCCCCCTCCTCTCCATTCTCGTCCTTTACCTTCTACATCCGTTTCTTCTGCTAATACTCCTTCTCCTATTATTTGCTTCCGTTGTAAAGGAAAGGGTCATATATCTCGGAATTGTGCTACTCCCTATTCGGGAAACGTGGCTTACCCGCGTCATTAGACAGTAGGCGTAATAATGGGCAAAATCTGTCTTCTGTTGTTCAGTCCCCCTCTACTCTTGTTTCAAATGTTCGATCTTTGCCGTCTGAAATTTCTTCTCAACTTATTTTGACGGAAAGTTCGTCATTTTTACCTCCTACTTCTCATATTGTCTTGACTATTAATAATGTCCCCTCCGTCGCTCTTCTTGATTCAGGGGCTGCTGTTTCTTTAATCAGTTTATCTTTCTTTGAATCTCTGAAAAAGGTATTTTCTCACCTTCATTTTCTTCCTTCTACTGTCGGTTGTGTTTCGGCTTCTAATCACCCTATTGATGTTCTTGGTCATATTTCTCTCACTGTTAAAATTCAACATTTTTCTTGGCCATTTACCTTTCTTGTTGTTTCGGAATTATCTTCTCCTCTTATTTTAGGCTATGATTTTTTTCCCACACTGGTCTTATTTTTGATTCCATGAACTCTACGATTTCTTTTCATTTTTCTTCAACGGTTATTCCATTAATTAATATTGCTGATTATCCTTCTTCAACTTCATCCATGTCTCACAGTATCAATTCTATTCATTCTGATCAAATTGATTCTTTGTTAACTGAATTTTCCGATGTCATTACTCCTGTTCTTGGTACGGTCAAAAATTTCAAGGCTCATATTGACTTAATTGATTCTACTCCTGTTCGTTCATCGCCCTATTTTCTCAGCCCTCCTCGCATGAAAATTTTAAATCAATTAATTGATAAAATGCTTCAGGACAAAACCATAATTCCTTCTTCTTCTAATTATGCTTCCCCTGCCTTTATTGTCGATAAACCCGATGGATCTTCGAGATTTATCGTAGATTATCGTAAATTAAATGGGCGTATACTCTACGATTCCTATCCTATGCCCAAATTGCAGTCCGCTTTTCAACATTTTTCCAACGCCAAATATTACTCCATTTTCGATCTTAATTCTGCATACAATCGAATTCCCCTAGACGAAATTAGCTCCCGTTACACTGCCTTTATTACTCCTAATGGTCTTTTTCAGTTTAAAAAAGTTCCTATCGGACTTAATTTAGGTTCTCAAATTATGCAACGCTTTGTTGATTCACTTTTTTCAGATATAAAATATCAATATTTGTTCCCATTTATTGACGATATTTTGATCTATTCCCCTGATCTTTCCACTCACCTACAGCATGTTCGTGAAGTATTAACGCGTCTTCGTTCCGTGGGTTTAACGGTTAATCCTTCTAAAGTCTTAATTGCTCAAACTTCGATTAAGTTTTTAGGTCATATTCTCAGTTCTAACGGTGTTGCTGTCGATCCGGATAGGGTTTCTGCCATCCATAAAGTCCCACCTCCACAGAACTTAAAGCAGTTACGTTCCTTTCTTGGTATGGTTGGATTTTATGGAAAATATATACCTAATTTTTCCCATATTTCCGAACCTCTTAACTTATTGAAACGCAAAGGCGTAAAGTTTCACTGGGGTGACTTACAGCATAATGCCTTTTCCTGTTTAAAAACTAAACTATCCCAAGCTCCTCTCTTACAAATTCCTGATTTTAACATTACATTTGAGCTTTCTACTGATGCTTCCGATGTCGCCATTGGCGCTGTCTTGCAACAAACTATACAGGGCGAAACCCGCCCTATTGCCTATTATAGTCGTTTACTATCACCTATAGAACGTAAATATTCCGTTTATGAACGGGAAGCACTTGCTTTAATCCTTTCAATTGAACATTTTTCCGACTATCTCGATCATCGCGAGTTTATCGTCAGCACTGACAACCAAGCACTTTCTTGGTTACTTAATAATGCTCCGAAAATTGGACGTACTGGTCGCTGGTTGCTTCGTTTGTCACGTTTCAAATTTTCTTTGAAATTTATTTCTGGTTTTCAAAATTCGGTCGCTGATGCGTTGTCTCGCCTATTTGACGATCAACATCTTGCTGATTCCGAAATACACCACCTTCCGGTTGCTATGGTAAATTCTATTTCTTCTCTTACTGATTTTCCTTTGTCCTTTCAGTCCTGCCAAGACCATCAAAATCTCGATCCATACTGCCAACAATTGAAAAACGATATTTCTTCTAATGATTATTCTGGGCCTTTTCGCATTGTAAATCAACTCCTTGTCTTTAAACCTACTCCTCGGGCTACTCCTCATCTGGTTCTCCCCTCCGCATTACGCCCCATGATATTTCAATATTTTCATGGATCCCCTACTGGTGGACATTTTGGAATGGCGAAATCCTATTCTCGCATTGCCTCTCAGTTTTATTGGCCCCAAATGCGAACGGATGTTTTCTCTTGGGTCCGATCTTGCGACCTGTGCCAAAAGCATAAGCCCCAAAATCATCAACCTTTTGGGACATATGCAGCCTCTCCCTCTACTTACCCGGCCGAGAAATTCTATATCGACATTGTCGGCCCTTTGGTCAAATCTTCCAAATCAAACTCCTACATCTTTACTTTATTTTATGGTTTTTCCAAATTTCTTGTTGTACGCCCATTACGTAACATTTCTTCCCAGATTATCATTAATTTACTAACTAATCACGTTTTTCCTCTTATAGGCATTCCTAAAATTCTGGTCTCTGATAACGCGTCAATTTTTACTTCAAAAGTTTTTTACAATTTCTGTTTTTCTTATGGTATCAAAAAGGTCTGTACCTCACCCTATCACCCTCAGGCAAATGTTGTTGAACGTTACCACCGGAATCTTAAATCTTTTCTTTCCATTTTTCATTCCCAAGATCAAAAGTCATGGGATACTGAACTCCCTCACTTTTGTCTAGCTTTAAATGCTACTGTTAATGATTCTACCTCCTTTTCTCCCGCTAAACTCTTCTTGGGAAGAGATCTTCATACTCCTTTATCTTTAAACTGGAACCTGCCCTCTTTATTGCTTACCCCTCCTCATTTACTCACTGACTCTCAACTTCGGGAAGCTCTTGGTAATTTAAATCATGCCAGGGACCTTTACCGTAAAACATGTAATTCCCGTCTTCGTCCGCCTAAGTTCAAGCTTTTTGATCAGGTTTTGTTAAAAAACCATCCCATTAGTTCTACCCAACATCATATTTCGGCTAAGCTTTCCCCTTTATGGATTGGCCCATACCGAATTCTTTCTTTCCCCTCTTTGGTTACTGCTCAATTGCAGTCTCTCTCCAACCCTCAGGATATTCGGCAGGCATATTTTTCCGAACTTAAGAAATTTTCCTCCTGAACCTTCTTGCGTACTGAGGGAGAGTTCTTTTATGTTTATTATCTGGTATTTGGATTTACCTTCTGTTTGCTTTGTTTGTTCTGGTCCACATCTCTGAAAATTTATTTTACTCTTTTTGGCTCACCCAGTCCTTTTTTCCTCCACCCACACACACTTTTGATGTCAGACTCTCCCATGCCCCTTTCTTGTATTGTCCTTGCTTTTTATTTTAATGGGAAACTTCCTGTAATTTTTATATTTGGCCACTTAAAGTCTACTATGCATTGGTCCGGACCGCTTTCCATTGTTCCCACTTCCTTCTTCTTTCTTTTTCCCTTTCCCTTTCCTTTCTCTTTCTCTGTTTTCCCTGTTTTGCTTGCTTCTTTGTTTTCCATACTTCTGTTGTTCCTTTTTTTTCTTTTTTCCGATACTGCGTTTCTGGTCGCCGATCATCGATTCCGGTGGAGAAGCTGCTCTTGGACATCCCTGCTGCTGCTGCTGCTGCTACGCCTACCTGCTTTCGCCCATCCTTCGGATTCCGCCCGGTGGCAGGAATATGTAACGAGCTACTGCCATAACCTCTCCATCGAAGTTCTACGAGTTTCTGCAAACTTCGTCGCATGTACATCTCCACATACTCTACAATTTTATGTTTCTACAAGACTATAATGCTATTATTATTGTCTGCTCTGGTTATCAATACTTCTTCCTATCATCGGAATTACCTTACTTTGCTCACCTGTCGTTACCCTCCGACTTTTCTCGACACACTGACCGCTGTCTTTCTGTCTGCCTCGCACCTACTACGTCATCTGCCACGTCACTTGATCTTTCTCGAATGAACTAGTCTTCGCTTCCGGGCGTGTATATATTGGACTGCTTGCCCCGTCTTCGGCAGACTGGCATCACCTTCTGTAAATAGTGTGTGTGTGTGTGTGTGTGTGTGTGTGGAGGGACTACGGACCTCGCACGGCTTGCCGTGTGCTGCGCCATTTTCTTCCCTACCAGCTGATGGAGTTATTCTGAAAGGACTTTGGTGAGCTAAACATATCATTTACTAAACTTGTTTTGAAAACTTTAATACTCGGCCTGTTTCGGCATGTTGAGTGATGGCATGCTATGAAAACTTTCAAGGCCTTGGTTTCGAGTCTAACTCCTTGCCACCTTCAAAACTGATTAAGATTAATTGATTTTTAGTGCTGAACACTTGGTGATCTGGACTGAGCCTAAACATCGTCAAACAGAAACTTTCACAACCTTAGACGATTCTGAAAAAATCTATTGGCAGATCAAACATTCTCCAGCATTACGCAGTCGGAGTTTCCTTTCTTTTCATCCTCACTTATCCTTATTGTACTGGTCCTCCTTTTTACCCTACCCTTTTCTCTTTTATTAGGTGTGTATGCTTTTTATATTTAGGGCGGCCTGGAAGCGTATTTGGTTTTTTTTGTGTGGCCAAATATTTCTTGATCTTCATGGTAAAAGTGTACTTGTTCCCTCCAAATTTGATCAGATAATAATATTAATAATTATCCTTTGAGGTGATTGTGTGTGTGACACCTCTCTTTTCAAAATAATAATAGTAATAATTGAGAAAACTGGTTTTGTGGTCTAGTTCCATTATATGGTCGAGATTCACGCTGACACAGTGTTTCTATTGTAACGATTTTTGTAAATTTTGTCCAAACTTATCTGTGGGTTAGTCCCCTTTTTCCTCTAAAACGGGGACCCGAGCTATTTTGTCTTTGTAATCAATGCCTGGGATTTTTGCTCGGACTATATCTTCTTGGTTAACAAGGTGTATATTGTGATAAACTTTTTTTCACCAATTTTATTGACCCCCAAAAAAGGGGAGTTGTTCTTTCAAAGGTTTTTGAAACTCTACATAAGAAATATATCATCTGAGATGGTTATCTGTATAACTTTGGAAAAACTGTTAAAGCACGGACCTTGCATGGCAGTTCATTTTTAATATCTTGTATATATATATATATATTGGTCAATTTTATTCTGTAGGTTTAGCTTAATTACCCCTTTGATACTTTCCTACAATGTCCAGGGTATATTTGAGGATCTATTTTCTCCAAAAATGTTAGTGTGTACTGTATTTTCTTTAAAGCTGCTGTTTCCAATACACTTGGTCATCTAAAATTTTTTTGTAACGTGGTGTTCTTTTTTGATTTTTTGGTACCAACCACGGTAAACCTCTCCTACTATCCCCCCCCCCCCAGTACTGCTTCCGCTCACTCTGCTCCTTTCTTGTTTGATGTGATCGACTCCTCGGTGCAGTGTTGCCTATGCACAGACATCGTTTGGTAGTTTTTTCTATCAACTGCGATGAAAAGACTAGTTTTTGGAGAAAGTTCTCAAGATATCTTCACTAAGTTGCACATAACGTCACACTTGGCGACAATAATTCTTTCACTATGCTGGTCGTAGTAGCTTATCCGCTGCCCTATTTTCTTATTCATTATTAAACCAACTCCTGCATTACCCCTGTTTGATTTCGTGTTGATAATTCGGTAGTCGCCTGACCAAAAATCCTGTTCTTCCTCCCTTTTCAGATTCTCTAACCTACCACAACGATTCAAACTTCTAACATTCCACGCTCCGACTCGCAGAATGTCAGTATCCATCTTCCTGATGATCGCCCCTTCTCGTGTAGTCCCCACCCGGAGGTCCGAATGGGGGACTAGTTTACCTCCGGAATATTTTACCCGGGAGGAAGCCATCATCAGTCCATCATTCATACAGAGAGTGCTGCATGTCCTCAGGAGGTGGTTACGGCTGTAGTTTCCCGTTGTTTTCAGCCGTGTAGCAGTATAAACACAGCTAAGCCATGTTGAGTATTATTACAAAGCCGTATCAGTCAATCATCTAGACTGCCGCCCTTGCAACTACCGAAAGGCTGCTACCCCGCTTTCGATGAACCATTCGTTAGTCTGGTCTCTCAACAGATACCCATCCGATATGGTTGCACCTGTTGCTCGGCTATCTGCATCATTGGGACATGCAAGCCTCCCCACCGCGTCAAGGTCACATGGTTCGCAGAGGAGGAGAACAAAAATTTAAAAAAATTAAAATAGCACGCTCGGAGGAGACTTAACCACCGAAACCGTACAGGGTGCATCCCTGCCTCTTGAGAGCATAGACGACATCCATGGCGGTCACAGTCTTCCTCTTGGCGTGCTCGGTGTAGGTGACGGCATCCCGGATAACGTTCTCCAGGAATACCTTGAGCACGCCACGGGTCTCCTCGTAGATAAGTCCCGAAATACGCTTGACTCCACCTCTGCGAGCGAGACGTCTGATGGCAGGCTTAGTGATGCGTTGGATGTTGTCTCGGAGCATTTGTTATGAATCATTTGTGTGTTATCTTATCAAAGTAAAAAACTATTTCCTCGTGGTGACTGAGAATATTATTTACAACAATTGGGTGTTGTATTTGGTTATTAGAGTATAAGTGTAACATCCACTGAAACAGCTGACCGTGTAGCGCTGGTGATTGTGTCCATTAGCACCGCTCTGCCCTTGAGCTAGGTGAGTGATCGCACTAGGTATTCCGTTCGTCGTGGTTTTATAATTGGTGTAATTCAGTGGTTTAGTATTCCCGATAAATATTTTCGCAATGCCTAGGATTTGTAAAATGTATAAAATGTGTAGAAAAATCAAATATGAACAAAATCAAGAAGACATGGTGAGGTTAGGGGCAGACCTAAATTGTGAACCTCGATTAATCTATAAGTTCTTCAACGCAGAAAATCGGACCTGGCATTGTGCCAGAAGAACAAAATTATGTAGGAAGGAGTGAGTTTAGAATTATTGATATTGAATTCTTAGCAGAAGTAATACAGGAAGTTTGTTGCTGTTCTGCTAGTGGTGGAAGGGTGACGTTGATCGATGATGAGGAGAGAGAAGGTTTAGTATGTACATTATTCGTTTTATGTGAAAATTGTAACAGAGATATACCATTCAAAATATCCAAGGTCAATAACAGAATTTACAACATTCAACAACCACAAAAACTTTCAACAAAAACAGCATTGGTAATATTTAATACAGCTGTAGCACCGATAGCAGCTTATAAATTCCATGTAATCAGGTATGAACTTAAAATTAAAATTAACGGTAGAGAAAGTTGTATGTACGAACCCTGAGTATCGGGAACACAGCACCATCAAGACTGACCTTTTTCTTCCTAAGAGAAGCTTTCTACATAGAAGACATCAGAAAGCAGATACACCAGCCAAACACTAAGGTCTATGAGAATACATTCAACATTCTCCTAGAAGAGCTCAGCAATGTCTGGAACGAAGCCATAATGACGGATGTTTGGGAACAAGCGTATCACGAGCTTCGACTCGTAATCAAAGACTTTGCTCGTAATTATGCGATATGCAACACCTGATTTTCATCAACGTTTTGCCAAAGTAAGAGATTTTCCTTTTTGGTTAAGAATGAAGCCATATTTTCCAGTGTCGACTTGGTTAATTACAATGTGTGTTTGACAGACTGACAAGTTTTTATTGCATTTAAAGTAAGAGATTTCATCACCCGAATGAAAATTGTGCGTGTAAATTGTGCAATGAACATTATGAAAGATATCGCGCAAATATAGTTTTTGTATTTTTCACATTTTTCTGCATTTTCGTTAACAATAATAAGAGAATTTATAAAGCAAACATTAGGTTTGCTTATGGCATAACATGTGTTGGTCATGGCAGAGAAGATGGGAACTTGTTATGTGGTGTTATGAGCATGCCTGCTCCTACAACACTATTCACTGCTATGAACATGCCACTTTTGACTGCAGTGGAAGAGGTTAGTGAAGTGAGCATTAAAGTAACACTTCATGAAGTTGTTCTTGACAATAATGAAGTTGAACCTAAAACCTGGCTGTTTCCTGTGGGAGCTCCTGCATGAAGAGGGGACATCCTGTTGTTGCATGCAGTGTCATCTGTCGTCGTTGTTGACATTGGGAAAATGTTAGATGTACAAGTTTTGTTAAAACATTGCTCCGTATGTGCCTTGTGCAAGAAGGACATGGATAGTAAAAAGGAAAAAGATTCTCAATATGTTCATAAAAGTGTGTGGAGCATGAATTATTCAGGTCCAAGTGGCGGGAAAGAAGCTGAGAGTATGAAGCTTATTTTCTATTTCTCCCTTCACAAATCTGATATAAGGTCTATAAAGAACTCGGGGGATTGTGACACAAGTGATTTCAAGACTGTAACTGAAAACCAACCGTATGAGAAAGATTGTAGTTCGGTAAAGCTGGAGTGCATTGGTAATGTCAATGGACGGTTGAGACGACTTATCGCAGAAAATAAAGGGAAGTTGTTGGAAGACGGTAAGACACTTGGAGGAAAAACTAGGCTGATCAAGGAGAGAATTGATAGCCTGCAAGTTTATTATGGCAGTGTCATTAGAAATAATCAAAACGACTTGGAGAAAATGAGAAGAGCTGTGTGTCATTACCTGTCGAGTGACACTACACCTCAGCATCTCCTGTGTTCTGACAAGTGGTGCAAGTTTTTGAAGGCCTTGGAAGCTGGTGACACAGACATAAGAACAATCTTCCTGGAGCCGTTTTACTGGCTATAAAACCAACTTTTAGGGATCTATCTGCACCAGAGTTCTGAAAAAATGTTTACACGGCAAAACTCAAAATCCTAATGACAGCTTCAACGCTCTTATTTGGAAGAGGTGTCCTAAGACAGTGTTTGTTTCCAACTTTGCGGTGAAGATTGCTGCTTTAGATTATGCAGCAGTACTTAATGATAGGAATTTGGCCATACTTCACATTCTTAGTGGGCTGGGACTTACACCTGGAGTTTTTTTTTTTTTTGCTACTGGCTTTAAGTCGCACCGACACAGGTATGTCTTATGGCGACGATGGGATAGGAAAGGCCTAGGGAATGGAAGGAAGCGGACGTGGCCTTAATTAAGGTACACCCCCGGCATTTGCCTGGTGTGAAAATGGGAAACTACGGAAAACCATCTTCAGGGCTGCCGACAGTGGGGTTCACACCTGGAGTCTTCACAGAACAGATACTGGGGTCCATCAATGAACAACGAGTTACAAAGGCAGAGGCATCAGTGCAGACCATCGAACAGGCAGCTAGGCTACGAAACAGTGCAGAGAATAGAGCTGCAGAGAGCGCTAATGAAGAATAGGAGTGCAGTTATAGGCAGTTTTAGGAGAGGTGTATTCTTGAAACTTTATTGTGAAAAGTTTTCCTTAATTTTCTGAATTTCACATTCTTCATAATTTAGGTACAATTATCTCATGGAATACTTGATGTAATTTCATAAAGCTCTGAACACAAATCAGAAAGTAAGGGCTAAATTTCAAGTGAAGTAGAATGGTAATATGTCGAATAAAATATATTATGCATTAAAATAATTTTTAAAAATATGAAAACAATATCTACCATAAAGTGCAAAAATAACAGAAAAATCAACAAAAAATTTTAGCAAAGAGTTATTGCACTATAAAGTCTCTGTATGTGTGTAGAATATTAGTATATTTGAAGTTTTGTAGTGGCGTATGAAAAATATAATACTTCAATTACATAACATAAAATTACCTGTGTCCCATTGACATACACATACACAACAACTCACTATGCCATTTTAAATAATGTTCCCAAGTTTCATTTAGATTTGATCGAAATTGTGGAAGATATGTATAATCAAGCATGTGACTGTAAATCTGTCTACGTCTTCCCTATTTCCCTTACTTGTGGCATTCATGTTTATTACAATCCCTCCCTTGGTCGACTCTTGTTCTATTCTGGCCACGACGAGGCCTTGGGTATCCTTCAAGCTCTTTACGGCTTATCGTTTCTTCAGACGAAGACATTCTTTGAAAAATCGACACACTTTCTTTTCTTTCCCTCTTTTGATTAGTGACCGGAGAGGACTGTTGCCCCTGAAGTCACTAAAGTAAGTGCGAAGGTTGAAGTAGAGTGGAATTGTAATATGTTGAATAAAACAATATTATGCAATAAAACATTTTTAAAAATATGGAAAAATACTTACCACAAAGTGACAAAAATTACAGAAATTCAACAAAAAATTCTTGGAAAGAGATGTCGCACTATAAAGTTTCTATGCGTGTGTAGATTATTAGTATATTTGAAATTTCATGTCATAACTAACTCAAAATATGTACCAAAATTCATGACTGAAATATTGCGATTTCTGAGCAGAAAATTGAATTTTCAATTTTGACGTTAAAAGCCGCCCGTTTTTCGTCTTTCAAATCCCGCTGTCAGATTTTCCGTAACGCTGTTGTTATGGATTTAAAAGGTGGCTTACAGGACACAGTATAGCAGGCCCACGCTCCTTTCTCTCATGCAGTCAGACATCCATAGCTTCAAACTTATTTCGCACTACCATTTGAATAATCTCGCTGAATATATTTACCTTACAGTGGGCCTACGCTGTGCGTAAGTGGAGAAAGACATCTCAGGGGGTAACTTATAGTCCAGAGCAGTTTAAAAGCAAGAATGTATTTTAACATTTCCAATTGCATTTTTTAAAGCCTAAAACTGTTGCAGCTCTTTGCCATTCAGAAAATGCTCCTCGGGACAGAGTTCTTATCATATTCATCTGAAAATTTCAGAGAATATTTATGACTACACAGGTATTAAAAGACGTTCTGCGTTTTATTATTGTCCTCATATTTTTTCTCCTAAAATAGCACGAAACTAAATTTTTGCATATGAATAATAACAAATTCGAAAATTGATATCTCCAATAGTTTACACCTGACTGCATAATTCGCAGTTATTAAATATATGAGTATTTATGAGAGTTATGGCAAATTATAGCTCATAGAAATGAAAACTGTCCACACGGAGCATTTCAATTCAACATATAAAACATATATGTTAATAATTTTACAACCAGTTATTTAATCAACTCCATCTTTTGTGTGCACTAATATGTGCAAGTGTTTTAAATTTGGTTATGATAAGTAGCAAGTTGTAGAAATTCAAAATATCCGTCATGAATCCCCTTAACGATAACCACCATTAGACATGGACTATCAAGGTCACGCCAATTTAAAGTATGCAAGTGCTTATCTACTCGGCTTCCACGAGAAAACACTCCTTTTTTTCTCTAGTGGTTAAATGTCTCACCAATATATACCTGATTTTAGTTACGTCGGAATAGAAAGTGGCTATAACGTTGAGAGAAGCGACTGTGGTCTTAATCAAGGTACAGCCGTAGCATTTTCCTGGCACATAAAGGAGAAACTGTGTGGAATCATCTTCACGACTGTTGATACTAAGGTTCAAACCAGCCATCTCCCGAATACAACTTAATAGCTACAAACTCAATCCGTGCATCCAAACGTTCTTGGCTATGCTCTGAGATATATAAGGGCAACATTGAGATTATTGTGCGGTGTCCAGAAAAGTCGAAGTTTAGAGACCAGATTGAAGGATAGCTCGATGGTGAGTTGACCAAGTGAAGATCATCATGGGAATATCACTTCAGTCCTAATTGATAAGAGTAAAAGTCCAATTAAAAGAAGCTTTCTGACAGATAGGGCTGTAGGGAGAAGCGGTGTTGCCACATTCCTGTATTCCTTTCTCGTTTCCTTCACTTCCGGCTCACTTGTTCGTTCAGACCGCTGCGTTCTGTTGTACGTAACTCAGAAATGGGAGGTTTGGCAAGTCCAAACAACAAGAGCCGGCCAGCGGGCTCATCTCCATGGCAAACGCCGATATTTCCATGGCAACCATACCCCATACTCCCTTCTCCCCCACCCAGGCAGACAGTAAACGGTCCTCCCTTCGAGAACTGTCAGAATACATCTTTTAATATTACGTAAATAGGATGATGATGATGGTGATGCACGAGTAATGTGTCCTAATCTTATGTGTATATCAAATCAAAATGTCTTTCCGTTCTTTATAGACTACAAATCTGATACGAACCACATTTTAAATAAGATAATTACCTTTTAGGACCCTGCGAGTAACCCTGCATATAAGAAATTTGAACAGTCCTCTCCATTCCTTACGTGCAAGTGCTGAGGCTAGGAAAACAGCAGATAGGGAGTCTGCCACCTCGGTCTCTGCCCTGAATGCAGATCAGTAATGATTGATTGATTGATTGATTGATTGATTGATTGATTGATTGATTGATTGATTAATTGATTGATTGATTGTGCAATATTAGCATAGCCCAATATATACGAAATATCGATTTTGTTGTACTGTACACGGATGAGACAAAGCTCATTTTAAGCCTCATGGTGAGAAGAACAAACTACGGTATGTCGGTAGGAGGCAAGGAAAACCACGTTTTTTTGAGGCTCAAAAACTAACCGTTTTCGAAATATAAGCACTACAATAGCACCGCTGTAGAAATCTCATGAAGAGATGACTGGTAGTAACGATGGCAACTTCCGTTGAAGGGTTCTAGAATACAGGCCTGGTGTTCGAAGTAGGTATGTGCCTGCAAGTAGAGATTCTGTTCATAGCTAGCGTTAATCTGCCCAGAAAAATGAAATGAAGTGTCATATGGCGTTTGTGTTTGAGTCATCAGTCCATAGACTGGCTTGATGCAGCTCTCCATGCCACCCTATCCTGTGCTAAACTTTTCATTTCTACGTAACTATTGCATCCTACATGTGTTCTAATCTGCTTGTCATATTCATACCTTGGTCTACCCCTACCGTTCTTACCACCTACACTTCCTTCAAAAACCAACTGAACAAGTCCTGGGTGTCTTAAGATGTGTCCTATCATTCTATCTCTTCTTCTCGTCAAATTTAGCCAAATCGATCTCCTCTCACCAATTCAATTCAGTATCTCTTCATTCGTGATTCGATCTATCCATCTCACCTTCAGCATTCTTCTGTAACACCACATTTCAAAAGCTTCTATTCTCTTTCTTTCTGAGCTAGTTATCGTCCATGTTTCACTTCCATACAATGCCACGCTCCACACGAAAGTCTTCAAAAACATCTTTCTAATTCCTATATCATTGTTTGAAGTGAGCAAATTTCTTTTCTTAAGAAAGCTCTTCCTTGCTTGTGCTAGTCTGCATTTCATGTCCTCCTTACTTCTGCCACCGTTAGTTATTTTACTACCCAAGTAGCAATATTCATCTACTACCTTTAAGACTTCATTTCCTAATCTAATATCTCCTACATCACCTGCCTTCGTTCGACTGTACTCCATAACTCTTGTTTTGGACTTATTTATTTTCATCTTGTACTCCTTACCGAAGACTTCATCCATACCATTCAGCAACTTCTCGAGATCTTCTGCAGTCTCAGATAAAATGACAATATCATCATCAAATCTCAAGGTTTTGATTTCCTCTCCTTGGACTGTGATTCCCTCTCCAAATTTCTCTTTGATTTCCTTTGCTGCCTGTTCTCTGTAAACATTGAAAAGGAGAGGGGACAAACTGCAGCCTTGCCTCACTCCTTTTTGGATTGCTGCTTCTTTTTCAAAGCCCTCGATTCTTATCACTGCAGACTGATTTTTATACAGATTGTAGATAATTCTTCGTTCTCGGTATCTGATCCCTATCATCTTCAGAATCATACATAGCTTGGTCCAATCAACATTATCAAATGCCATTTTAGGTCTACGAATGCCATGTACGTGGGATTGTCCTTCTTGATCCGATCCTCTAAGATCTGACGTAAGGTAAAGATTGCTTCACGTGTTCCTACATTTCTTCTGAAGCCAAATTGATCTTCTCGCAACTCAGCTTCAACTTGTTTTTCCATTCTTCCGTAAATAATACGTGATAAAATTTTGCAGGCATGAGATACTAAACTAATGGTGCGGTAGTTTTCACACCTGTTAGCACCGGCTTTCTTGGGAATAGGTATAAAAACATTCTGCCGAAAATCGGATGGGACTTCTCCTGTCTCATACACCTTGCACACTAAATGAAATAACCTTGCCATGCTGGTTTCTCCTAAGGCAGTCAGTAATTCAGAAGGAATGTCATCAATTCCAGGTGCCTTGTTCCTATTTAGGTCACTCACAGCTCTGTCAAACTCTGACCTCAAAACTGGCTCTCCCATTTCATTAGCATCAACAGCCTCTTCATGTTCCAGAACCAAATTATCTGCATCTTTACCTTGATACAACTGTTGGATATGCTCGTGCCATCTTTCTTCTTTGTCTTCTTTCCCTAGAAGTGGCTTTCCATCTGAGCTCTTAATATTCATACACCTAGATATCCTTTCTCGAAAGGTTTCCTTGATTTTCCTGTATGCAGCATCTACCTTTCTCAGGACCATACAACCTTCGACATCTTTGCACTTCTCCTTCAGCCATTCTTCCTTAGCTACCTTGCACTTTCTATCCACTCGATCCTTTAATCGCCTGTATTCTTTTCTGCCCTCTTCATTTCTGGCATTCCTTTATTTTCGTCGTTCATCAGTCAGGTCTAGTATCTCCTGAGTTATCCACTGATTCTTAGTCGATCTTTCCTTCCTTCCTAACATTTCTTCAGCAGCCCTACTGACTTCATTTTTCATGACTCTCCACTCTTCCTCTATAGTGTTTCCTTCAGCCTTTTGACTTAGTCCTTGTGCAACATGTTCCTTGAGACAATCCCTCACGCTCTTTTCTTTCAACTTGTCTAGATCCCATCTTTTTGCATTCTTTCCTTTCTTCAATTTCTTCAACTTCAAATGGCATTTCATGACCAACAAGTTGTGGTCAGAGTCCACGTCTGCTCCTGGGAAAGTTTTGCAATCCAACACCTGGTTTCTGAATCTCTGCCTAATCATAATGAAGTCTATTTGATACCTTCCAGTGTCACCAGGTCTCGTCCACGTATACAGCCGTCGTTTGTGGTGTTTGAACCAAGTATTGGCAAGGACTAAATTATGATCAGTGCAGAATTCAACCAGCCGACTTCCTCCTTCGTTCCTTTGTCCCAATCCAAATTCTCCTACTGAACTACATTCTCTTCCTTGGCCTACCACTGCACTCCAGTCTCCCATCACAATTAGATTCTCGTCACCTTTTACATATTGTATTAAATCTTCTATCTCCTCATATATTCTTTCAATTTCTTCATCATCCGCTGAACTAGTAGGCATATAGACCTGCACTATTGTGGTGGGCATTGGTTTAGTGTCTATCTTGACAACAATAATTCTTTCACTATGCTGGTCGTAGAAGCTTACCCGGTGTCCTATTTTCTTATTCATTATTAAACCAACTCCTGCATTTCCCCTGTTTGATTTTGTGTTGATAATTCGGTAGTCGCCTGACCAAAAATCCTGTTCTTCCTGCCAACGTACTTCACTTATACCAACTACATCTAACTTTAGCTTATCCATCTCCCTTTTCAGATTCTCTAACCTACCACAACGATTCAAACTTCTAACATTCCACGCTCCGACTCGCAGAATGTCAGTATCCATCTTCCTGATGATCGCCCCCTCTCGTGTAGTCCCCACCCGGAGATCCGAATGGGGGACTAGTTTACCTCCGGAATATTTTAACCGGGAGGAAGCCATCATCAGTACATCATTCATACAGAGAGAGCTGCATGTCCTCGGTAGGTAGTTACGGCTGTAGTTTCCCGTTGCTTTCAGCCGTGTAGCAGTATCAACACAGCTAAGCCATTTTGAGTATTATTACAAGGCCGTATCAGTCAATCATCTAGACAGCCCTTGCAACTACCGAAAGGCTGCTACCCACCTTTCGATGAACCATTCGTTAGTGTGGTCTCTCAACAGATACCCATCCGATATGGTTGCACCTGCGGCTCGGCTATCTGCATCATTGGGACTCGTAAGCCTCCCCACCGCGGCCAGGTCACATGGTTAGCAGAGGAGGATATGGCTTTTAGTGCCGGGATATCCCAGAACTGGTTCGGCTCGTCAGGTGCAGGTCTTCCTATTTGACTCCCGTAGGCGACCTGCGCGTCGTGATGAGAATGAAATGGTGATGAAGACAACACATACACCCTGTGCCCGTGCCAATTAAGGTTAACATCCCCGACCCGGCCGCGAATCGAACCGCGACCCTCTGAGCCGAAGGCCAGTACGCTGACCGTTCAGCGAACGAGTCGGACATCTGCCCAGAAAGTTATCTTTACTGGCTCCACATTTCCACATTTGGATCGCCATAATGACTGAGAATAACACCAAGTGTTGCTTTCGCCATTTACAAAGGTGAAAAATAGAAGAAATGGATGTACAACCCTTGTTCCCTTTCTCTACGGGGTCGGGTATCAAACGAGATGAATTTTTGAGGCACGTTTTACGACCGAATGTCCTTCCTGACGTGAACCTCATGAGATAAGTTAAGGAGGTGAAATGAATTACGTGATATATGATAGTAGAAACGGAGAGCGTGAAACCTTGTGCCGGTACATAGCCTACTCCTGTCCAATAGCACCAAGGGATCTGCACAATGATTTACGTCCCCATCCGACGGGCGAATCACCATCAACAGCATGATGTGCCTTCACTCCATATGAGCACTGCAGGGAGGTTTGGAATTTAATCCAAACTTTTGGCACGCAATCTAGTGATTACCACTACCTCTCCTACCTTGCCGGCTAACATTCTGATGGCAAATTTTTTCGAACAACCGGGCTCGAACTGGCTAACCACGGTGTCACACTCCAACGCCTTAGCGATCATGGCCACCAGGTGGGCGAAGAAATAGGAGGATCAATCTGAAAGAGAACGTACTCTTAGCCTAGAGCATGGCCCTCATAAAGCAATATCAAATATCAAACATCATCCCAGTCAAAGATACTTCGCTCAAATTTATAAATTCCTTCTGTAGAAGGAATACATATTAATGTATTTATATATATGAGCTTTGTTGTGGGTTGTAGAAGCTTATAGAAGAATCCGGAAGTTGTCTCATTGTATGAATAGGAGATTCATTCTTTGTTGTCGCACTTCATTGCTTCAGCCTCTTTCACCTTTCTTCTACCTGTTAGATCTTCCCTACTTTAATTATCACTTTATCACTTTGGAGTATAAAATATAATTTGACAAGATATGTGCTATTTTATAAGGCCATGGACATCAGAAATTATAGAGCATTTGTAATCGTCAGATCGAACGAAGTCGGGTAGGACAGCTAGTACTGCATATGTTTGAAGAATGTGAGCGCCGTGCAGAGAGTAACTGAATTATAATCTCAGTTGTTTTCCTCATTAGGGCACCAGAAGACTGAAAGTTACTGAGCTATACCCGCCACTTCTCTCGAGACAGTTGATCACTCTCCCAGTCCAGTGTAATATCATTGTATCGCACCACAACTTGTTCCTTGTTTGTGACGAGCCATTTGCCCGCTCCATCATGGGTTTGTAGCGATTTATGGCGTACTTGTCGCACGTGCTAAACGTGTTCCAATCTTCTTTGGAGTTGAGTCTTTTACGTCTCACTTTACGGTGTCCCATCTTTATGTGAATGCTGCCTGAGGACGACTATGTTTCTTCTGCGATTATGTCTGCACCATTAGATCCATCGGCTTCCTGCTCCTCTTATGATCAATTAAAGTCAGACACTAAGTTCACCATTCAGGAAGTGAACCGATGTACACTTGCGTTCAGAAAATCTGGACCATTCCCGTGGATCGAAAGTGCTTTTCCGCATTTACCTAAGGTCACGAACATGACGGGTGGATCAATCCTCACTCAGCACCCATCATTCCTAACTGTTCACGCAGGGAGGTAACATATGCAAAATAAACCCAAGTACACTGACTGACAGAGCAAATGCAACACCAAGAAGGAGTGGTTCGAAAGGGATGAAAGTTGGGGAAAAAACAGAGACGGCACGGACGAATAATTGATGTTTATTTCAAACCGATATGCAGGTTACACAATGCGCACGGCATCGACTCAATAGGATGTAGGACCACCGCGAGCGGCGATGCACGCAGAAACACGTAGAGGTACAGAGTCAATAAGAGTGCGGATGGTGTCCTCAGGGATGGTTCTCCATTCTCTGTCAACCATTTGCCACAGTTGGTCGTCCGTACGAGGCTGGGACAGAGCTTGCAAACGGCGTCCAATGAGATCCCACACGTGTTCGATTGGTGAGAGATCCGGAGAGTACGCTGGCCACGGAAGCATCTGTACACCTCGTAGAGCCTGTTGGGAGATGCGAGCAGTGTGTGGGTGGGCATTATCCTGCTGAAACAGAGCATTGGGCAGCCCCTGAAGGTACGGGAGTGCCACCAGCCGCAGCACATGCTGCACGTAGCGGTGGGCATTTAACGTGCCTTGAATACGCACTAGAGGTGACGTGGAATCATACGCAATAGCGCCCCAAACCATGATGCCGCGTTGTCTAGCGGTAGGGCGCTCCACAGTTACTGCCGGATTTGACCTTTCTCCACGCCGACGCCACACTCGTCTGCGGTGACTATCACTGACAGAACAGAAGCGTGACTCATCGGAGAACACGACGTTCCGCCATTCCCTCATCCAAGTCGCTCTAGCTCGGCACCATGCCAGGCGTGCACGTCTATGCTGTGGAGTCAATGGTAGTCTTCTGAGCGGACGCCGGGAGTGCAGGCCTCCTTCAACCAATCGACGGGAAATTGTTCTGGTCGATATTGGAAAAGCCAGGGTGTCTTGCACATCCTGAAGAATGGCGGTTGACGTGGCGTGCGGGGCTGCCACCGCTTGGCGGCGGATGCGCCGATCCTCGCGTGCTGACGTCACTCGGGCTGCGCCTGGACCCCTCGCACGTGCCACATGTCCCTGTGCCAACCATCTTCGCCACAGGCGCTGCACCGTGGACACATCCCTATGGGTATCGGCTGCGATTTGACAAAGCGACCAACCTGCCCTTCTCAGCCCGATCACCATACCCCTCGTAAAGTCGTCTGTCTGCTGGAAATGCCTCCGTTGACGGCGGCCTGGCATTCTTAGCTATACACGTGTCCTGTGGCACACGACAACACGTTCTACAATGACTGTCGGCTGAGAAATCACGGTACGAAGTGGGCCATTCGCCAACGCCGTGTTCCATTTATCGTTCGCTACGTGCGCAGCACAGCGGCGCATTTCACATCATGAGCATACCTCAGTGACGTCAGTCTACCCTGCAATTGGCAGAAAGTACTGACCACTCCTTCTTGGTGTTGCATTTGCTCTGTCAGTCAGTGTACTTAATTGCGGCCAATCTTGACGGCTCTTCGCACATCACAATTCACTCCACTCCTCCCTCAAGAAACAAATAGGTCTGTCTGATATTGATTTATTCAAGACAATGGCTTCCTACTGACAATGTTATCGGCTGTAATCCTGATACCAATTCATCTTATATCATTGCCTGGTTTTGTTCAAACGAAGCCACTTTTTGCTTTGCGAAAGTCAAATGATCACGAATATGTCTCACTGCCTGTACGGTTGCTAGGTAATATGGTCTGACCATCCATCCATACCTTACATCACTGCTTACACGGTTGCCAGGTAACATGGTCTGACCGTCCATCCATACCTTACATCACTGCTTACACGGTTGCTGGGTAACATTGTGTGACCATCCATCCATAGATTAGATCACTAACTGCACGGCTGCTAGGTAACATTGTCTGACCATCCATCCATACCTTACATCACTGCTTGCACGGTTGCCAGGTAACATTGTCTGACCATCCATCCATACCTTACATCACTACTTGCACGGTTGCTAGGTAACATTGTGTGACCATCCATCCATAGATTAGATCACTACCTGCACGGCTGCTAGGTAATATTGTCTGATCATCCATCCATATCTTACATCACTGCTTGCACGGCTGCTAGGTAACATTGTCTGACCATCCATCCATACCTTACATCACTGCTTGCACGGTTGATACGTAACATTCTCTGACCATCAATCCATACCTTATACCACTACTTGTACGGTTGCTAGGTAACATTATCTGACCATCCAGCCATACCTTACATCACTGCTTACACGGTCGCTAGGTAACATAGTCTGACAATCCATCCATACCTTACCGCCTGCACGGTTGCTACGTAACATTTTCTGACCATCCATCCATACCTTACATCACTGCTTGCACGGTTGCTAGGTAACATTGTCTGACCATCCATCCATACCTTACATCACTGCTTGCACGGTTGCTAGGTAACATTTTCTGACCAGCCATCCATACCTTACATCACTGCTTGCACGGTTGCTAGGTAACATTGTCTGACCATCCATCCATACCCTACATCACTGCCTGCACGGTTGCTACGTAACATTTTCTGACCATCCGTCCATTTCTTACATCACTACCTGCACGTTTGCTAGGTAATATTGTCTGATCATCCATCCATATCTTACATCACTACCTGCACGTTTGCTAGGTAACATTGTCTGATCATCCATCCATACCTTATATCACTGCTTGCACGGTCGCTAGGTAACATTGTCTGACCATCCATCCATACCTTACATCACTGCTTGCACGGTTGATACGTAATATTTTCTGACCATCAATCCATACCTTATATCACTACTTGTACGGTTGCTAGGTAACATTATCTGACCATCCAGCCATACCTTACATCACTGCTTACACGGTCGCTAGGTAACATAATCTGACAATCCATCCATACCTTACTGCCTGCACGGTTGCTACGTAACATTTTCTGACCATCCATCCATACCTTACATCACTGCTTGCACGGTTGCTAGGTAACATTGTCTGACCATCCATCCATACCTTACATCACTGCTTGCACGGTTGCTAGGTAACATTTTCTGACCAGCCATCCATACCTTACATCACTGCTTGCACGGTTGATAGGTAAACATTGTCTGACCATCCATCCATACCTTACATCACTACTTGCACGGTTGCTATGTAAATTTGTCTGACCATCCATCCATACCTTACATCACTGCTTGCACGGTCGCTAGGTAACATTGTCTGACCATCCATCCATACCTTACATCACTGCTTGCACGGTTGATAGGTAACATTGTCTGACCATCCATCCATACCTTACATCACTGCTTGCACGGTCGCTAGGTAACATAGTCTGACAATCCATTAATACCTTAAATCACTGCTTGCACGGTTGATACGTAACATTTTCTGACCATCAATCCATACCTTACATCACTACCTGTACGGTTGCTAGGAAACATAGCCTCACCATCCATTCATACCTTACATCACTGCTTGCACGGTTGCTAGGTAACATTTTCTGACCATCCATCCATATCTTACATCACTGCCCGCACGGTTGCTAGGTAACATTGTCTGACCATCCATCCATACCTTGCATCACTGCCTGCACGGTTGCTAGGTAACATTTTCTGACCATCCATCCATATTTTACATCACTACCTGCACGGTCGCTACGTAACGTTTTCTGACCATCCATCCATACCTTACATCACTGCCTGCACTGTTGCCAGGTAATATTTTCTGACCATCCATCCTTACCTTACACCACTGCCTACACGGTTGGTATGGTTACACTTACGTCACACATTCTGTCGCTTCACGCTACACATACGCCCTGCCTTAAGTCACATTTTTAGGTCAAAACACTGGCTTGAATTTTTTTGGTCGCTGCACCCGAACACACGGTAAATCTCCTTTGTAACTGTGTATAAACTAACATCATTGCAGCGTTTATTTTGCATTTTCTTCACATGTTTATTAATGATGTTGCACAGCTAATGGATAGCTGCGATTTTACGGAAAACTTGGGAGACCTACTGAATACAGAACGATCTTCAGTTTCGGTCCTGTGATATTTTGTCGTATCTTGTGATGGTTCGGATTGAACTAGAAACGTAGATTTCCTGTATTTTACTGCATTTTTCACACTTTCATTAATTTTTTCATGCTTTTATAACAGATAGCATCATGAAATTAGGCACAGCTCTGACCGAGGTGGACGTGCCATTATGCCTGCCGAATTTGATGTGCCTATGTTTCTTAAAGTGTGTCAAATAATTAAATAATGTGTGGGAAATTGAAAAAATTTATGTAATGTAAAAATGCAGCTCAATCTAAGGTATAACCGATGGATATACGACAAAAAGTTATGGGATCAAACTTGAAGATCTCTCCAAATCGTGTATCCGTTCTCCATACGTCTTACCGTTTAGCCACAATAAGCCTCCGAAAGGAAGTCTGCACAGACTTTAAAACTGTGTCCAACATTTTGATTTCCTCGGGGAGTAAAAGCTGAAATATTTAAACTTTTTCGTCGGTTACGAGCTAAAGCCTCTAAGTATGCCGAATTTTAAGTTTTTATTTTGACTGGAAGATTGTCTTCGCCATTTTGACTTTTCGGGGCAAAGAATTAAGAACTAAATATTTGGAATTTTTGGAATTTGCCTGTCGGTTACAGGCTTAAATGTACATGTTTGCCAAATTTTCTGGCTCATATGGAAGTGGGTAAACATTAATGTCAGTGAGTTAGCCATGTGGCTTTATAGTATAGAGATGGGTGACTTAAAGGAATTTGTTTAACCCTTTAGCAACTTAAGTCCAATGTGTCCTTACAAATTATCACAACTAATATGTACCGAAAAATGTTTGGAACAGCAAGGAGATGGATATAGCTGGTAATTTTACATTTAATTTCTCAGTTAAAAGTTTTAATTTGGTTTCGTAATAAGAACAAAACTCGTAGTGTGTTGGTCGGAGAGTTAATGCCTCTGACTCGCGTTTGGGAGATCATCAGGTCAAATCCCGATGCCAGCAAATCTGATTGCTTTTTCGAAATTTTCATCACTGGAAAATTCGAATGGCTGGATTATAAATTTCTTCATGCATTCTAAACGATCTGTCTGTTGCCCCTCGAGTCTGCTTCATTATTTACTTGGAACACATCCAATTTTATTAAAGGAGGCTCTTGTTTTTGTTGTCTTCGGTTGTGACCACTGCGTAGAACTGATCCGTTACCAGTCCCTCAATTTTTCATATTTAGTATTATCTACAGAATAAATTCTTCCTGCCCTACGGGTATTGTCTTTTAAGTCCCAAAAATAATGAGTTTGTATACATTGTCTGCAAAAAATTGAAGCAGCCAGAGGATATTATCAGACGTCAATATAACATCAACACATTACAGACCATCGGTGGTTATGTAAATGATCAGAGTTGCAATTCTTTTTGACAGGTAGAAATGCCATCAGATTGCTATTGTGTATTTACCAGGACTGGTAGGGTTTATAAGGGGCGTGAACGGGATCAGATGTTGAGTAGCCACTGGGAGGGACACGGAGATACCGCATACTCGTGTGAGACAGCGTTGTCAGCACATGGCAGAGTTTGAAAGTGCTCTCGTTGTAGTACTCCATTTGGCCAGCTGGTCGATTCATGCAATATCCAGATTTGTGGGGAATTCGGATGTGACTGTGGCCCGATATGGGACTGCATGCGAACGTAAGTGCAGGCATACTAGTCATCAAGTTTCCGGTCGACCACATCTGAACACCACAAGGGAGGATCGCCGTATTGTGCACCAAGCACATCGTAACCGCTTCACATCTGCGCCTATCATTCGACAACAATTAATTGACACCGTGAAGCATTCTGTGTCATCCCACACCATTAATCGGTTACTAGCAGCAGCCGGACAAAGAAATTACCATCCATTCGTTTGGCTGCCATTAACACCGCAATACAAACGGCTGCGTTTAGAGTGACTATGAAACATGGCCTGCTGATGAATGGCGTCGTATTGTATTCAGCGGTGAGTCGTGGTTTTGCACTGCACCGAATGATCATCGTCTACGAGTATGGCGGTAATATGGGGGGGGGGGGTGAGTCCCATTAATCCAAAGTTATGGATAGGCACAGCAGTGTTACTCCTAGCGTCATGGTGTGGGGAGCCATCGGGCATGACTTCAGATTATGGCTGATAGTGATTGAGGGAACTCTGACGGCACAATGGTACGTCACGTACATCCTGAGTGCTCATGTGTTACGTCTCATGCGACAGTATCGCCATGCCAGTTTTCAACAGAAAAATGCTCGTTTATACACGGCATGTGTCTCTGAGAACTGTTTGGGTGATGTTGAGGTACTGGCGTGGCAGCAAGATCCCCAGATCTGTCCCCGATAGAACATGCGTGTAGGGTTGCCCACGTCCTGAAAAAGCGGGATTGTCCTGATTTTGAGCATGTGTCCCGACGTCCTGACTGAATTTTTAAAAATCCCTAAATTTCTCGAATTTTAAAAATCAGAGCAAATTATTTAAAATATTGCTCAAATGTTTTTGAAAGGGAAAGGACATTTTTTTTGGTCATACTGAAGTAGAGTCTGGCGGCATTACCTGACCTTGTCATAGTAACAGGCTTGACCTACTATAACGCCATCTACTTCCGCTAGGCAGCCGCGTGTTGAATAATGGTGAAAAATTATTTTGTATCCGTGTTAGCTAGTAATAAATGGGTTCAGTTTTTAAAGCAATGTAAATCCAGTGAGCAATATTCTGAACTGCTTAAACTGGCTCAATTCTATTTCTGTTTACCTGGGCATAATGCATGTATGGAAATAAGTTTTTCTTTAATGAACTGACAATGGACAGATGAGTGAAACAGACTGAAAGTAGAATCTTTTAAATCAATATTATTGCTGCAATACAAGTTTAAGGAATTTCATGATGACATTTAATAATATGACGAGTTGCTAAAAAGTGTCTCAAGTTCGGAAAAGTATGATTGGTCTCAGCATGAGGGCACTTCTGTGTTATAAATACCTTTAAGCAAAGGTAAATAAATGCTGTTCTTAATTTTCACTTATCCGTTTTATTGAAAAATAAATAATCAATTCCTCGTGAGCTGTCATATCTGTTACTTAAAAATCTATGCAAATAACACTGAATATTAGATCATTTTGAAGTGTTTCAAATAAAATATGATTTATTATTATTTCTCTATTTGGATTTTAATATTAACGTCATATTAAAAGTGTGTATTTTGGTAAAGGACGAAAACGTTCATATGGAATTACCCAAATACACTTTTTGGGACCATAGGCACCAACTTTTGGTCTTGAGTATGGGGGCACCGATGAAAATATCAAATATTCTTACGGGAGCAAAAGTACGATTGAGTCCCCGTACCACTATATGTGCGGCCAGTATTCAGTAATCGGGAGATAGTGGGGTCGAATCCCACTGTCGGCAGCCCTGAAGATGGTTTTCCGTGGTTTCCCATTTTCATACCAGGCAAATGCTGGGGCTGTACCTTAATTAAGGCCACGGCCCTTTCCTTCTCATTCCTAGGCATTTCCTATCCCATCGTCGCCATAAGACATATCTGTGTCGGTGCGAGGTAAAGCAAAATACCAACCAACCAACCAACCAACCAACCAACCAACCAACCAACCAACCAACCAACCAACCAACCAACCAACCAACCAACCAACCAACCAACCAACCAACCAACCAACCAACCAACCAACCAACCAACCAACCAACCAACCAACCAACCAACCAACCAACCAACCAACCAACCAACCAACCAACCAACCAACCAACCAACCAACCAACCAACCAACCAACCAACCAACCAACCAACCAACCAACCAACCAACCAACCAACCAACCAACCAACCAACCAACCAACCAACCAACCAACCAACCAACCAACCAACCAACCAACCAACCAACCAACCAACCAACCAACCAACCAACCAACCAACCAACCAACCAACCAACCAACC
The DNA here is from genome assembly GCF_040414725.1 of Anabrus simplex. NCBI lineage: Eukaryota > Metazoa > Arthropoda > Insecta > Orthoptera > Tettigoniidae > Anabrus > Anabrus simplex. The sequence goes on along the minus strand of NC_090268.1, from coordinate 439,800,295 downwards.
AACCAACCAACCAACCAACCAACCAACCAACCAACCAACCAACCAACCAACCAACCAACCAACCAACCAACCAACCAACCAACCAACCAACCAACCAACCAACCAACCAACCAACCAACCAACCAACCAACCAACCAACCAACCAACCAACCAACCAACCAACCAACCAACCAACCAACCAACCAACCAACCAACCAACCGTTCCACAATATGTGTGGGGGAAAGTGGAGTCGGCAGCTATGATTGGAACTAGTCGATGTTGGTGTCTTGAATTTCATCCTGAACCTTATGGCAACCCTGTATGTCTGGGACCAGCTCGTACGTCAACTATGTCTCAATGCCAGCATCCAAGGTATCAAGGACCAGTTACAACAGTTGTTGGCTAGCTTACCTCAGGGGATGATACATCAGCTTTATGACACCCTTTCCATCCAAACCACTGACATCCAGGCCAGAGCTGTGGGGCTGGCAAATACCATATTAAACTATATCCCGCTCACCTCAACATCACCGCCGAGGGTCATCACTTGTATTGTAAATATCTATGCGTATTATGACTGTAGTTCTTTTCGTGCTCGCGGCCTTCTTGTTGACGATGTGATCGGGCGGTGTACAAGGCTGCCAACCTCTCTACTTTAGAACCAAGATAAGCATTAAAAGGCCTTATCACCTTCTTTCTTTTTGTGCGTCGCTGTCACAAGTAGAACTCTCTCGATGGGAGTTCTCGTGACAATGACTGGCCTGGATGTGAAAATAGAGGTTACAGCTACTAAATTGTACTTTTTCTTGCTGTGTGCTCCTTTACAGGTTCTATTTTTCTTGTGATTTTATTCTGCGGGTTTGGTAACGGAATGAAATTTTCATCATTCCTGGGAATGACATCACAACGCATTTTAATTTAGCCAATAACAAAGCTAGTAACTACTTCAGCAATGGAGAATGCTGCGTGCTACTCTTCGTTAGGTTATAAAGTAAATGTATTTCTGGAGTCGGGATGGTGGGTTCTTGATCATCGCAATGTGCACATCTCTTCTCTGAATCGAATTCCAGGTAAGATTTGCATCATTTATACTTCCTCGTAATGTTATAAAACTTGTTGTGTGTATTTTTAACACTACCGCAACCGGCATCGCCTAATTCTCACTACGACACTCGCAGCGGATTGAAAGAGGTGGTAGTTATTAATTTTGAATTAATCTCTATGACATTACAGGTGTCCATAAGAATCCAGAATACTTTTAAAAATAGCTGATGTAACCGTGCTTCGCTACGGATTTGTACATTGTACACAAATTTTTGATGATGTAGTGTACACGCTGTGAGTAAGATTTCATGAAATTGCATAGCTCTTAGCGTTATCGCAGAAACATGAGGGGGAACTCGCCATACATCTCCGTTCATGTGAATACCAGATTAGAGAGTTTTCATTCTAAAGTTGGGCAGTCTTCATTATAACGTCATACACTCACTCTCCACCTGAAAGACTGCCTTTGTGGATTTCCGTAAGCCTTAAACGATATGCTAATGGACAAAAACCAACATGGCAGCAATATCAACGCAGTAAAGCGGTTTTTAATACACATGTGTGTAAGAACAAATTCGAAGGAAAGATTAATAATGATGAATATTAATGTTTTATTGTTGGAATACACGAAGGGTGATCAACAAAGCAAGGTTAAAAAGCCTGCAGTGAACGGTGTAACTTACATTTCATTTGAAACCAATACAGCCAACTGATAGTACAGGCATTAGGTTATTTTTCGACATAGTCTCCATATCGGTTTAGTTACTTGCCGCTTCATGGAACGAGTTTGAATATTTCCTCCTGGTAAAAGTCTGTCCTTGCGTGCTCAGCCATGTTGTCGGAAAGTGTTCCACCTCGTCGTCTGAAGGGAATCGTCGGATTTCTAGGTGATCCTTTAAGTGAGGTTAGAAGTGAACACCGTTTGGAGCAAGGTCCAGGCTGTAGAGAGAGTGGTTGATGGTGTCCCAGCGAAACTACTTCAACAGTGTGGTGGTCTGCTGGACTGTATGAGGTCGCGCGTTGTCGCGCTCGGTGAGAAGTTCTGGCCTGATTGCTTCGCGCAATCCTGTCAAGTTCTCGCAGTATCGGTCAGCGGTCACTGTGCGCCTTCTTTCCAAAATCTCCACGAGTATGACACCCGCGCTATCGCAGAAGACTGTGGCCATCGCCTTCCCGGCAGATGGTGTCACCTTAAACTTCTTTGTATTTGGGGAGGAGGTGTGTTTCCATTCCATTGCTGACCGTTTATTGGTGGCTGTGTACTAGTGGCTCCATGTTTCGTCATCCGTGATAATGCGGTGAAGAGAACTGTTCCCTTCCCTGAAGAACCGTTGCAAATGTTGTAGACTTGCGCTTCTTTTTGTGTTGGTTGGTCAGATTTTGTGGGACCCATCGTGGACAAACTTTCCGGTACTGCAGAATATCGCGAACAATGTGACGAACGCTTCTGAATGACATTCTCAATTCTACGGTCATAAGCCGTCTAGTAATCCTCCTGTTGTCTTGAATCAGCTCCTTCACGCGAGTTGTGTTCAAATCTGTTGATGCCGTGCTGAGTCGGCCACTGCGATCCTCCTCGGTGACCTATCCTCTACCGGCCGCGAACTTTCGACAACATTCTGCGACATGACGGTAAATTTCAGCCGTGGTTATATGTTTCGCCCACAGATATCTCCCCAGCGGATTTCTTCGGGAGATCAGTTTTCCAAATGAGTCGCCATATGTACTTACCTACAGCTAGCGTTGTAGGTGGAGGGTGGATGAAACTCTGCACGGTCGCCAACCGCATGTGTTAGAATTACCACACACTAGTAGTTTCTCTATAACGGATGAAACTCCAGGAATATCGGCCTTGTAACCTTAGTTTTTGATCATCCCTCGTATATGGGACACTTGTTCTGCGTGTATATATCGAGTAAAATGGTTCCCTATAGAACACCATGTTTCCAAAAAATATTGCTAAACTTTGTCGTGATAGCGTGGAGTAGGAGATCGGGAATGCTATGACTGAGCGCGAGATAAAATGATCTCTGTTATATTAGACTAGTTGAGTATCCTGCAGTGAACCGCCTTGCCATGACAGGCGGCAGAACGTGTTTCTCTTTCCGTTTTGTCATGTTTTTAATCAATTCATATCAAATTGATGACAATCTACCACTCCTGCGATGGTGGGGTGGTAGATACACTCTGCTTCGGAGAAAACGTTCTAAGAAGAGTAGCTCCACTTGAAATCAATTGCGACCTTATAATGCGTCCCATCGAGGAGTTACGTGTATTACTACTGACTGAAAGTGATTAATCCAAGCATGATTACTATTATCAGAACATAATTCATTACTGTCATTCAACTAGTTATTTGTGTACTTAAGTTTGGAATTGAGAAATACAAGCGCAGCCACTCAGGACCTTCCCACCATAATTGACCATCCTGAAAATCAACCCCTAGATGTGAGTTTGAAGGAATATCGTGTGACCTAACATGAAACTTATGAGACAGTGGAATAATCTTCTAAATTTCTGGGACTCTGGTAAACTCTGGTTCCCAAATTGTAGGGCAGACCACCACAATTTTTGAAGCTGTCCAGAGTTTGCTAGTGTCTGTATTTACGCGCAAAGCGGTAAGGAACTTCCTTATCAGCCGTGCCGATATAAAAACAGCGCAGAGTCGGAGGCAAGGGAACTTGTTATAGTTGTCCGACTTTAGATTTTGCACAGAGTAATCTTGTGAGGACCTTCATGGTAGATTGATCTCAAACAGAGGCGCCGCAAGCAATTTCAGAGCCATCACAGAAGCCGCGTATTTCGACATCATTGTTGACAACCCCATCACTGAGAACTAGTCTTGCGATTTCGATGTTTTCTAGTAAGAGTAATTGTCATGACAACAAGTGAGTAAGTCTCCGGATATTCACAGAGCAGCTGGTTCCAGTTGTAGCAACCACAGTTGGTAGAATGGTCCTTTAAGTCGTTTCGTCCAGGTCCTACCTTTCGCTGCCTTTGAGCCTCCGCCGTGACCGCGGCAAAGGACCCTCACGTGAAACTACCAGTTGACGAGAGGGTTCAAACGGGATGCCAGTTCGTACCCCTCCTCATTTATCACCGGCTAGAGAGGAGTTACATATGGGTTGGGCCTGTCACATTTTTGTCGCCCTCTATCGGGTGTGTTCCGTTATCCTCTAATTGAAATATGCATCGAATACATAATTTTATTTAATTTTCACAGAAGGGCCTGATATAGGTCAGATGGGTGCTGCGTTAGTGGAGATGCTGAGAAATGAACCTTGCACTTGGACTGTTACGAAAGCTTAAAGACCTATAATCGATGTCACTTTGAACATGAAAGTAATGTAATAAATTCAAAAACATTTAGGTATGTCCTACATTGATGTGCAAACATTAATATGACAAAAACAAATCAGTGAATTATTGATGTTTTATCTAATGAATGCCACATAAAAATTACAAATGCGTGTGGCAGTTTGATTAGTGGAAGAGAAATATTTACAAAGAACTTCGTTTGACGTTTAATTTATCACTTTCCTGTCAGGCCTCGTGGCCTCATTGAGGTGAAATATTTATTGCTGGCGGCAGGAACACTGGTAGCGACAGTTTAATATTAAATGTCTTCACTGTTGGCATTCTGAAATAATAATATCGATCCAATGACTCCCGGAGCGTCCTGTGGATTATAGCGACATAACGAATGTTGAGAAGAACCTATTATATCTACAAGGATCCATAACACATTAAGAGGTACAAGATATAATTAACTGAATTAGCCGTTTAAGACTAGAGATTTCCCCCAAAATTCAACTGTTAAGCAGTAGCAAAAAATCCTGTGCTTGTTAAATGAACCGGATATCTAAGTCACCAATTTTCTTCTTTTTAATATGAGAAAATACATTTTGTTATAAGAAGAGGAGACTACAAGGAGCCTCATAGGCTCTTAACTTGGGTGCATGGATTGGAGACCTGGCATTGCTTGCACTTACTTGTGTCAGGTACCTCAATTTCATCTTTCCTATACAACCTCAATTGGTCAACTCTCGTTCTTTTCCGATCCGAACGGTATTAGATTACAAGGCCTAGGGAGTCTTTCATTGTCACGCCCTTCGTGGCCCTCATATTTCTTTATCCGATACCTTCAATTTTTCGAAATGTTTGGACCCCTTCCATTTTTTCCTCTTATTAAAAGAGTTTAATAAAACAGCTTTGACAAATCCGTCGCTCCGTTCTACTGGACCAAATTGCTTCATTTTTGTTTTATTCTGTCTGGAATAACCTGCCAGTGAATCGTGAAACATTGATAAGTCTCTTCAGTTCAGCAAACTTTGAGTAATCAAATCAATAAATGATCATTCCAATCATTGCAGGCGAAGGCTTACCCTAACCGGCAATACATTGTGTACTTAGCAGGTTGCTAAGCGACTAACACTTTCATTCTGATTTATATGATTTTCTTCCTTAGTAACGTCATTGGATGCAGCCATGTTTGATTACTACCTATCAAGCCATAGAGTATACACTTCCTCTGATCACGGAAGAATGCTATTCCTTGATAAATAATCTTTGATTCTCTAAGTTTTCCCAGCTTCCAACATGTAGCCTACTCAACAGATGGCAGAGCGTTCCTAATACCTTACATGCTGCTAAGAGAAAAATGTCTACGTACAAACAGACCCCATCATGACATACGCCTTAGACACTATTTGAGAACACCTATCTAAGGATAACCTAGCTACAAGAGAAAGAGTGAAGGCCACATATCTTTAAAAAGTTCTCCACCCGGCAAAAGACGCTCCTTCGAGACTAAACACAATGCCAAGGCTTGATCAAGAACTTCGGGAAAAAGTAGCGAATATATGGATAGATTTTTACCGATGAGATGGCATGATGACGTTAGAATGGTTGAACTGCGGCAAAATATAACCATTGAAAAGGGAAGGCAAAATAAAATGAGCACAACAGGCATATCAAGAAGATTTATCTGACCTATTTATAACGACTGCTGTGGAGTAGCATGGATCCTCTAATTAATTAATTAATTTAATTATTAGATACAGCCGATGGAAGGCCATTTCAGACCAAAAATATAACAAATTTAAAAAAAGTATAATAATTAGACAACAATCGATTTAGACAACAATATTAAGTATTAAATGTAAATTAACAACAATGACAATGTAACAACAATGGCAACGATAACTCTCAACGGTCGGTTACAGATTACCAAGAACAAAAGTCATGGATTGAAAGGGTGGAAGAAAATGGAAACCTGGAGAGGACTTCAAAGGAATCTTTTAATTTTGTGTTTGAAGGATGCAAAGGGTGTGAATATGTCGATATTGGGTAGTGAATTACCAAGAGTATTGAGACGGTGGAAGATCGAGCGTTGTTGTAAGGTAAGACGCGGACGGGACACATGATGAGTATGCCGGTTTCATGTTTGGCAGGGAAGATTTGTGTAGGGAAGTATGTTGGATGATTTAATGTTAATAGCGGATGATTGCCCAGTTGTACTTCCTATTAAAACTGTACCGGGAGGTACACCTCAACTCCGCTCATTCAAAAGAAGCGTCTTAATGAACTCTATCCAACAAAATGTGAAACTGCTATCACAGGAAGTGGGGACTTTAATCAGATGATGTCACTACTGAAGTATTGAATAATTGTGTTATTGTGGAGTTGCCTAAACTGACAGAATTTATTCGCCTTGTGTTTTGTTTACTTCAAGAAGTTTGAACTATTCTCCATAGATGGCAGTACAAAAACTAAGGTCGCGCACTCTGGTGCAAGGAAGAACTATTTGTTATTGAAATAAATTTTGTGTTTATTAGGTTTTCTCAAGTAAATTAACTTTCATTTATTTTTAAATATATTTCTAGGTTTGCAACACTTCTTTCTCATTCCGCAGTTTTTAATGAAAACAATTACTAATTTTCTGTACTTATTTTTCGGCCTATCACAGGCTTCTTCTTGGTTTCGGGGTGTAAAATTTTGAATTTGCCAATAAAATTGAGAGGGTGTGTCCGGATTAGTCCAGAATCCTCTCGAACCTTCCCTTTGGGTATATAAACTGCGGCTGCTCTGGCCACCTTGTCTCATTGGTCGTAGTCTTTCTGAGTGTGTGTGTTAAGACAGGAGGCGGGTCGCCTCATTCTTCGGCAGGCAGAACATCAGCCAGGTAATGGCCACCAATATTCTGTCTTTCTAGCTGTCTCCGCAAACGTATCCGAGGGGAAGGTCCGAATTTCTGACTATGTTAACCGTTTGAAGTAAACTTCTTCCTTTTCATGTAAAATTTCATGAATTCTTAAAACTGTAAATCGGGGATAGAGAGTGCGTTACCCTCTCGAGTTCCCCTTCAACTTGGTTTGAAGTGACTGCGATTTAGTACTGTTTTCCTTTCCTGTAATGTATTAAATTAACTTTCATTCGAGTCACCTCAGTAGCTTGGGATTAGCCCCTGTATCATCGGGCCGAGAGCCCTGTTAGGGTTTTAATACTTCATTATCTAGGAGTGCAAGTGTACGCCTCCGTTCAATTTGTGTTTAGGACCATTGATTTAACCTGATCTTTTCCTACTAAAGCCCAGTAGGTTGGGTACTAGATACCCCTGTGTTCTACCTTTGTTAAGTGTAAATTGTGCCTTGAGACGCCAGAGATCATAAAGTTTTGTGTAATGTTGGCTTAAGCGGGCGGTTAAATTTGGATGCATATTGGAGAGCACGTAAGCTCTTTTCTAGTTTACTGTAATATTGAGGAGTGCCTCTGGAAGGCTGTAAATTTGTTGGAGCAAAGTGCTCTTTAATTGGGGGATTTCTGCCCTTGCCTAAATAATACCACTTTGAAATTCTAAATTTGTAACCTAGGGGGTTGAAGCCCAGAATTCTTAAAGTTCTGAATCTTGAATTTTCCAATTTTTGAAATTGTCATTGTACCTGTAACCTCATTATTTCACTGAGTGAAAAATTGGTTAAGTTTGGAATTCTGAAAGAAATATAACCTTTATTTAAAGTGTTAACTCAATTTCTGATATCGTAATTAGACCCATTCAACACCCGCTCCTCCTTTCACCTCTTTCTGCTCCACGAATTTCTCCGTAACGAAAACAATAACCACCACCACTACGACCAAGAAGAAATATTGCAAGTTTAGTATATTTTATGGATGTGGATATGAACAAGGAAAAGTGAAGAATGCCTACCCAATGAAATTTAAAAATTCAGGAACAGTGAGTATTAGTTCATTTCAGAAGCACTTCCTATGTAGCTTCATAGAGGCAATCTTATTTTTGACGTTTCTAAAAAAATCAATTTGCTTTCCGTCGCTCTGACACAGATCAGGACTAGAAGTGGCAAGGAAGTAGCATTTGGCTGGTGTGAAAACAGGAAACCCCGAAAAACCACCTTCAGACCTGGCATCAGTGGGGTTCGTACCCACTATCTCCAGCTCATAGTAGCGCGCCCCTGACCACACGACCAACTCACTCGGTATTACAATGTTGACGTAACCATGTTACCGGGTCTACGAGCACCGCCAGCTGGATCTAGGCTACGCTCTTTGTAACGGTCTAGACAAGCAGATCGGCAGGTCTCTGTCCTGGGAGGGCTTCCAAGGGAAAACATTGCGCCTAACTTACCACCACGCTCAGGGATTACGAGAAAATTATTATAATGGCTAAAATGAAGCTGAAATTGGAAACTTTCTCCGTAATGCCGTTAGTGTGCTGGCCGCCAAGGATACAGAAGACAGGTAAACTGGGAAAGCACTCGCCTCTGTAAGAAAAGCACAAAGTGAAGATCCGAGTTTCAGTGAAAATTATTATCGATATGTTAACTATTTTATTTTATGATATACTTCCTCCCATGCAGAGGCTGCCTTGCGACAAAGTATACTTTTACATTCTATTTTACAAGATAAATATATACTTGAGAAATTTTATGGTAAGCTGATTGTAACAATGATTTATTAGAATTATCAGTGAACCCCTTAAGGCTATGATGGCAATCTCCCCTAACGTTGTAACTGGCAGAGACATCTATTTCCAAAAATTGGCGGCAATAACGAGAATTTTTCCCCTCGCGCCAATAATCCGACCCACTTTGTCAGTTTCCTCTGGCTGGTATTTCTCCCTGTAGTAAGGAATTGTTGGTAGGTAAATATTCCTCCTCTCGAGCTTGACATCTGAGGGCTGCGATACATTACAAGAACTACATACTATTCAGTATAATAATTTTACTCAACATCTGGTGTATGTATTGTTGAAAAGGTCTTGTATGATTTTCAGCGTAGCCATTAGCTATCATGAAGCTTATATTGGTGGCAACATAGTGCAGATGGTAGAATAATATTTTTAAAAAAATGCAATTTGCTTTACATCACACAGCATGGATAGGTCTTACGGCAGCGACCGGATAGGAAAGAGCAAGCAGTGGAAAGGAAACGGCCATGGCCTTAATTAAGGTACAATCCTGGTGTAAAAGTGAGAAACCGCGGAAAACAGTAGGTCTACGGGTCCAACTCACGGTCAACTGGTTCCCTCGCTGCAGACTGTATTATCGGTATCGATTAACAACAGTACGAGAGGGATAAAATATACGGTAATAACAAGGCGGAGGAGAAAAAAACTTATATGAAGAGGTTAATGAATTAGTAATGTCATCGATCCTTATAAAAGGTGTCATTATACATATCGTATTTTCACAGTTGGGCTGGATAACATAAAACATATATAATACATTTTGTATAATCTGTCTGAGGAAATGTTTATGTCAGAAACCTATTTCTTTGTATGGACTGATATTTCAGGCCCACTTTTACAATGTATTTGAATCTCCTAATTTTATATCACTATGTACGCTTATGGTGTTTTTAGAGGAATAATACGTATATTTTGCTGTCCATACGTTTTATTTGTAGCGACATCTTTCACAACATTCCCTAGTAGTATTTTACAATTTTCTGCTTCATCTTCGTATGTGCAAATATTTAAAAAAATACTCTTTTGCTGGTTTTTCTGTTTCTTTGGGGTATCCTAACGTTGGTTCCGCTGTTTCGGTGGAATACACACGATGATCTCTGTGACAGTGACCATTTTCCCATCATCCCTACTTTGTTGTATCAAAAATCCGTTGAAGCTCCTCCTCGTTGGATTCTTAAACATGCTGACTGGCCAAAGTACACATTACTAGCTGTCATTAACGACGATACCAGACGGACCGTCGGCGAGGTAGTAACTTACATCACCCAAGTTATTCTTGCTGCTGCTGGGGAGTCCATTACTTCCTTCTCAGGGAATCCTCGGCGAAAACTCGTTCCTTTGTGGAACGAAAAAATTGCAGCAGCTATAAAGAACTCCGTCGCGCTCATAAATGTTATCGTAGGCAGCCTACTGTGGCCAACATGGTAAGATTTAAACAACTTCGCCAAAGTAAGAAAACTTCGTGGGAGAGATGTGTTTCGTCTATGACGTGACATACTCTATCATCTCAAGTGTGGACTAAACTTTGACGTATTTCGGGCATCCAAAGCTCTCAAAATTATTAATTAACACCAGCCCAAAGTGTAGGTGTAAAGTGCCTGCCCCTTACCCGGAAGCCCCGGTATCGATTCCCGTCCAGATCCGGGATTTTAGTTGAACCTAAGAGCTGATTCGAGGTACATTCAGGCTACGTGATTACAGTTGTGGGACTAACTGACGGTGAGAGAGCAGTCCCTTTCTAGAAAGCCAAGAATAACGGCTGAGATGATTCGTTGGGCTGACCAGTTAAGACCTCATAATCTGCAGTCCAACGGTCGTTTGGTAGCACCAAACCCCTCGGGGCCGTTAGCGCTATAGGATTTTATTTATTAACTAGGATGTACCCGTAGCTTCATCCCAGTGTATTAATTCAACCGCCGGGCTGAGTACCTCAGACGGTTGACCCCAACTTGGTAGCTTCGTTCTCGGCTCAGTTCGGTGGTATTTGATGGTGGTCAAATACGTAAGCCTTGTGTCGGAAGATTTACTGGCACGTAAATAAACTTCTGCGGAACTGAATTGCGGCACCTCGGCGTCTCTGAAAACCGTAACGAATGTAGTCAGTGGGACGTAAAGCAAATACCATTATTTTTATTATTAATTAAACCGTTAGATATGTTTAAGTCCGCCTACGTGGTGTAGTGCTTAGTGTGATTAGCCGCCAGCCCCAAAGGTCCATGGTAGATTTTCGGCTCTGGCACGAAATTTGAAAAATGGTACGAGGGCTGGAACCGGGTCCACTCAGCCAGGGTAGTCAACTCAGTAGAGAAGGGTTCTATTCCCACCTCAGCCATCCTCGAAGTGGTTTTCCATTCTTTCCCACTTCTCCTCCTGGCAAATGCCGGGATGCTACCTAATTTAAGGCTACGGCCGCTTCCTTTCTTCTTACCTGCCTATCCCTATCGAAGTTTTCTTCTCCCACAAGACCCATGGTCATCATGGCAGGTGAGGCCATCTGGATGGGGTACTGGTCCTCTACCCAAGTTGTATCCCCGTAACCCTAAATCCCCTTCCATTTGGAGCCAAGCTGTATAAACTCTTGAACAACCCATACATAGTTGACCATAAGGGAAGCACCTTTTCCGAATATGGACTCCTCCAATTTTAAGCGATTGTCCTCGTGCCTTTATGATGCACATAGCGAAACTCAAACAAACGGGAAACTTCAAACGTCTAAATTGAAACGGTATATCCGAAGGGACGATATGAATCCGAGCACTGAATAGGCTACTACTTCGCCCGCGACATATCCAGTCATGATAATATTCGGCAACGTTTCTTGACTGAAAGGCGTGTTCCGTTACAGAATTGAAGGTGGATTCATATTCCTGAGAAGGATAGTCGGCGCTACAATCGTCCGCTCCAAGTTGTTCAAAAGCTCCTGTAGATGACAGCCTCATCTGTGTCGTGTCTATAGACTTGTAAATTTGTAGAACACCGGGTAATTCTTGTTAGAGTCGCTTGTTGATGACGTTGACAGCTTCATTCCTTGGAGCAGTAATTACTCCTTGACACAGTCTATGAAATGCTGTGTCCACCTCCGTCAAATCTTTCAGATCTCCGCATACCGTAGATTTGGCTGGGCATCGCATACGTACACACAGACAAACACTTCCGGATACCACGGACTGAATGAAAATGCCTTCCTGTGCCATGGATTTCAAATGGCACCCTGTTTATTGTTAGACCTATCTTATGTACTATGTGTTCATCTGCTGTTAGTTAAAAGATAATGGATCACGTTTTATTGCTGGTATAGTGAAATCGTGATGTTCCCTAAAATTTTGGGTAATGAAATGAATACTGTGTAAATATGAAATAAGCAAGAAATGAAAAAGATTAAAAGTAATATAAACAATGAATGGTGCTTGCTTGCTTGTTTTTTGTTTAAAGGGGCCTAACATCTAAGGTCATTGCCCAAAAATTAATGAAAGAAGGTCTTCACCTTTACAAACATTCATCTAAGAATACACCTACGCTAACAAATGTCAGTTCTCCGTGTGCTATAGATTTGGCTGGGCATCGCACACATTCACACTGAGAAACAATTCCGGACATTACGGACTGAATATGGCTCCTCGTGTCTGGGACGGAAATGGCTCCCTAGGCAATGGACTTTTTTTACAATTTGTTTTACGTCACACCGACACAGATAGGTCTTATGGCGACGATAGGATAGGAAAGGCCTAGGAGTGGGAAGGTAATGGCCGTGACCTTAATTAAGATACAGCCCCAGAATTTGCCGTTGTGAAAATTTGAAAACACGGAAAACCATCTTCAGGGCTGCCGACAGTGGGGTTCGAACCCAGTATCTCTCGGACGCAAGCTCACAGCTGCGCGCGACTAAACGCACGGCCAGCTTGCCCGGTTGGACTTAAAATGGCTCTTTGAATTGTATTAGCTTTCTTATGTACGTTGCCTAGTGACAGTAAATCTATGCATTTGATCCTGGTGACAGTATACCGTACTGTCATATCCTAACACATGTTTTCCGCCGTTTTTACGCTCATAAAATACCAAAGAATTGGAAAATTGAAAATCCAGCATCGAGGTCAAATTGGACCACCTTCCGTCTACCTTGCGTTAAAAATTTCAGACCTCTGCGTGCGGTAGATATGGCTGGGCATCGCGCACACACGCACTTAAACACTTCCTATTACTACCATTGATGCTTTCACGGCCCTTACTTATAGACATGATATAGGCTTTTGGACTTATGCCGTGACAAGAAAATAAGGTGAAATTCTTTACGTTTCGCAGAGAACTATGCTCTGCGTCATCAGAAGAAAATTTCGACCGTCCATGAAAAAGGCTTCTAAAAACAATGAGGTTTGAATTGAGACGTCACCCAATAGTAGTGGAAATGGTACGTTCATTCGTCACCAGATGGCTCCTCGGACGCGGCAGAGCGCTAGCGTTCGAAGCGGAAGCTGACGGAACCATCAGAATCAGTCTGAGAGGGTCATATAACATAACAGGCGTACGCACATATAAAGGTACGACATTGGCACAGGCCTGGAATGAAACATCTGGCGATGAGGGACGCACGAATTTAGGAAACTCCGAAACAAAATAACAGTACTGAAGGGACAGGGAAGGGAACTACCCACGTTAATCCTTAATGGCTGGCAACCACTATTACTTAATTAAAAGCCAGTGTCCCTGTTGAAATTGTTAGGATTTCTACGTATTTCCACAGCTTCCGTATAATCCTGGACCTGTAGTGTTCAGTGTGATTAAGAGCTCGAGCATCTTGGAACAGGACATCATGACCCGACGATAGAGCGTGCTCAGCTCTTGCTGATTTGTCTGGCTGGTTGACGCGAATATTACGTTCATGTTCCTTGATACGAGTACCAATGGACCGGCATGTTTGGCCAATGTATACCTTACCGCAAGTACAGGAAGTTTCGTATACACCAGGATGTAAAATTGGGGACAATTTGTCCTTGGTTTTACCCAGACTGTGTGCCAGATATTTCATTCCAGGCTTGAATCAATGTCGTACCCTCATTGTTTTCGGAAGCCTTTCTCGTGGACAGTCGATATTTTCTTCTGAAAGAATTTCATCTTATTTTCTTGACACTGCTTAAGCCCAAACGCCTATATCACTTCCTTTTATTATTATAGAGTTTGTCTAGTTGTTACTCTTAAAACAACAGTCACCACCAGCACCCCTTCGGTTAATATCTGTTTTGAGAATTTAGTATTTTATCAGTTCATTATTAAATTACATGTATAAAGGTTTTATTGTTACCTTGTCTGTGTAGAGGAGCATGAGGTAGGTTTTACAATAAAACACCTGCTCCTGTCGAGAGGATTATACCGAGACCAAGATAATCCCGTACATGCTTTTAGAATTAGCGGTACATTACTCCGTGTGTGCGCTGTCCTGTCGCTAGTGCCCTGTGGTAAGTCTACGGGCCGCATCGATAACAAGGGGTGGGAAGGGTGAGCAGGTACTTAACGAATGTACGTCCTCTTGAGCCTACCGTAACAGTGCTGCTGAACTGCGAGGTCTACAAATAGACTAGCAACTTGAGACAGGTTAGTAATTTATTGTCGGGAAGTGCCCAGAGGGAGAAGTGCCTCGAGAACAATAACACTTTTACAGTTTTTTGAGACACTGTGGTGCCG